>NC_084841.1:47262015-52262015 GCF_033115175.1 Lepus europaeus
TGTGCACTTGCTCCTCATGTGGGATCTCTGTCCTTAATGTGCTGTACATTTTGATTTGATGCTATAACTAGTACTCAAACAGTATGTTTCACTTTGTGTGTCTATGTGAGTGCAAACTGTTGAAACCTTTATACTAAATTGATCTTCTGTATATAAAGAGGATTGAAAATGAATCGATGCAAATGGAAGGGGAGAGGGAGTGGGAGAGGGGAGGGTTGCGGGTGGGAGGGAAGTTATGGGAGGGGGAAGCCACTGTAATCCATAAGCTGTACACTGGAAATTTATATTCATTAAATAAAAGTTTAAAAAAAAAGGCAGGAACCGAAACCTAAATATTTTTCTATTCTAGTGATAAGCAATTTGGGGTTCAAGTGTATGTGCTGGCTTTAGTGCTCAATAATCTGGGACCCAGCAAAAAATATCTTAGGTAGTTGCTTTAGGAAATAAGGTTGCAAACCAAGTAAAACATCTTATTTATTAAGGATAACAGTTTGCTCCTCAAGGATCTCTTTAAGAGATCCCCTCACTTCAAGGCCCCATTAAACCAAAAAAAATTAAGATCCTAAATTCTGCCCACTCCTACCCAGACCAAGCTCTCAGACTGGACTCTGAGAGTCTATAAATACCCTTTATTTCCCTTTTCTGAAATGCTACTAAGTTTAGAAGTTGTATTCTCCCTTATTTCAGAGAGACTAATTCTCAGCTTTGCTTGATCAACAGCTTCTATTGTTCTATTGGTGATCTTCTTTGGGCGGGGGGGAGGGGGGAGTCAGTTGCCAACAGAGAAATCATTACAGAAAATTCTGAAAGGCCCATGTCTTCCTGTCCTTCTCTCCTTAGTTGCTGAAATCCTATTGGATTTCAAACAAGAAACAAAATATCATGACTTTCATTTGTACATATTCATAATACACCCCAGCAACTCAGACAGTACCTGTCATAGACCAAGGTTCAGTAGACACTTGAATAAATGAAATGAATAATATATCATGAATGTGATTTTAATGTAATTTTATTGATTGAATAAACATATTTTTATGAATAGAAATCAAAAGAAGGGAAAATAAAATTCTATTCCACTGAAGAAAAATCCCATGTGATTTTCATATTGCCTCCTAGTTCTGAGCCATACATAGGCACATATTTTGCAGTACTGGAACTCTAACATGGCTGTATTTGTACATTTTGCTTTTCTCCCCAACAGGTTCTTCCTATTTCCATGCTGCTGATTATTTATCAAAATGGTCATCTTAATGACTGCATAATGGTCCATGAATGTGAATTTTTCACTATAAGCCATTCACTGTTTTTCTAGCTGGAAAGTATAGAGAAGTGTCATAGAAACAATAACCTGAAAGTATTAGCCTCATCTCAGCTCTTTCAGTGCATACTGGACAGGACACACAAGAATTTATAAACCAAAATAAGGACATGCAGGCTTTAGTCTTTATTTGATATAGTAACCTTCTGAAAATCAATTAGCCTTCACCTTTCTTCTTAAGACAAATGGAGCCCTCTTTGCTTGGGTCTCTGTAGAATATAATTAATAACCTCTGCCAAGGCATTTTGTAAATATAATATATGCTACAGTTGTTAAATTCTAGTCACAAACCCTATTTCAGAGGGAGTGTAATCAAACAGAATATATGACCCTGACAAGGTCACAGAAAAGATCAGAATAAAAAGTGTGCTTGCATAAACACCATGTTGAAGCTTTTAGTCCCTGATCTCAACCATGCAACTCTATGAAACAGTCCTAGATGAAAATTGGCACGATCACAAATCACCATAACTTAACACCTACAAATGATATGTCACATCCAAGTGAAAAGGAGACTATGCACATGCCTTGCTGTTGGTTCACTTAGGCCCTGATTGTAACCCAATTTACTGAAGAGTGTTTTCTACAGATAGGATTTGTGCACATGGAATTCAATTTCCTTCTTGATTTTACCGCTACAATTGGCAATATAATGAACAGGCATAATGCTTAAATCCCAGGAACAGTATTTAACAATACTTAAGAAAGCAGTAGTGTTTAAATCAGTGATCATTTCTTAGGAAGGAAATTCTCAACAGAAAACTCAATTACTAATTCAAAACACCTAACTTATTATGACAACTGACAAAATAATTATAACTAGATATAAAATTATTTAACATGAATAATACTCTGACTGTAAATGATAAGCATATTTAAAAAAATTAGATTCTTCTCCATATCCCGCAGCCTACAATAAATCCTGCAAACAGCTGAGTAATTTGGAATTAGCAAAAAATCCCCAAACACTGCTAGCTGCTGCTGTTTCCAACAGATACTGGAAGAACTACAAGTGCAAGGATGGCACTATGGGCCTAATAGCTGGACTGGGACAACCTCCAAGGTCTTTCAAATTAGCTATGTCCAAGTTCCCACTCCCTGAATAAGCATCTGTCCATCAGGGGTCAACAGCACCAATTCTTATAAATGTTTTACAGTTTGTTTATCACAATAGCATCTTGTGAACTACCTGATGCAGAGTTAGTTATTCCTCTCTCTGTATCCCATCAGATTTTCATCCCTATGTTGCTCTATGATTTGTCTCCCTTGTTTAAACTCTCACTTTGTTATTTCCAAATTATTAAAATAATCTGGAAGACTACTCCCTGGGGACTGGGCTTTCCTTCCTCATCAACCTCACCACCAAAGTCACCTGACATCCTGACCTCTGTCTACCTTGGCGCCATTCCCTTGTAGCGCAGTGAGGGGAGCTGCTGTGGCCCTGCATGCCCTTCCTGGGATGGGAAGAGTGCTCTCTGGGCAACTCACACTGATTGGCTGATAATTACTTTTCCACTCTGTCATGGAAGCCTCTCCTTTGACACCTTTGCTGACCAACTTCCTCATCGTTGTGTCATGTTCACAGAAAGCTGTCACCTTCTTAGTACCTTGACATCCTGTGTCCTGCCGCTATCCTGGATGACTTTGCTGTTGATTTGGGAGTCAGCTCACAAATCTCAATTCCTTGACTAATTTTTTCCACTGAAGACATGCTTTTCTATGGGGCCCTTCTATATCTTCAACCACCTTAAACTACTTCTGCCACTTACAACTTAAAGTTCATACATCATACCAAATAAAACCTTTTGGATTTTCAACTTGCTCAGTTATTCCAGTTTCACCTGTTTGACATCATAGAAAACTCAAGAAACTGTGAACACTTTCCATATCAGTAACTTCTTATATTCATAAATTTCATGTCCAGCTTAGGTGCCACAATTCATTCCTTTAATCTCTTGCAAATGTCTCCAAACCCCTTGCCTTATTTCCCTTATATTGTACTTTTAAATTTTGCACCAATCCAGCTGGTGGCCTTCTCAGTGCTTGTATCTTGGCTGATTAGCACTACTGGGAAAATATCCCAAAACTTCACATATTGGTGACACGAAAATTTAATGGTAACTCTGATCAATTGTAACTTCAATGTTATCTACCGGACTAGGATGTGCAAATGATTTTTATTTATCTAAATATAGATGTTGTGCTTTATGTGGGCCCAGGACTTTGTCCTTACCGTTCTTGCTGCCTGGTGCCATCTTCTTTTAGGTATCAGCTCAGGTTCAGTTTCTCCCAAGCCCAGGTTAGTTTGCTCCCCATCACTATCTCATGTTACTCCATATGCCCTCGATCATATTTGCACATCAACTATAATAAGATTATATGTGTCTATTTTCTTTTGCATGCTTTTCTCATATCTATACTCTGTGAAGGAAGGGCTATTTCTGTCTTACTGACAAAATAAGACAAATTCTGTTTCCAGTGTATAGCCCAGTTTATAGAAAATAATATATACTAATTTTAGGATGCAGACAACACAGAAGTATTTTTTAAAAGATTTATTATTGTATTTATTTGAAAGACAGAGTTACAGAGAGAGGTAGAGGCAGAAAGAGAGAGAGAGAGAGAGAGAGAGATAGAAAGGTCTTCCATCCGTTGGTTCACTCCCCAATGGCCGCTGCAGTTGGCGCACCGCGCTGATCCGAATCCAGGAGCCAGGTGCTTCTCCTGGTCTCCCATGCAATTAAGAACAAAGCCACAGTCAAATGGTGGAGTTAGCGGAGGAGTGAAGAGAGAACACGCTCCTAAAATACATGGCCAAAAGAAGGGAGAGCCACAGAGAGTCAATGGTGGGACCAGTGCTTTGGTGCAGTGGGTTAACGCCTTAGCCTAAAGCACCGGTATCCCATATGGGTGCCAGTTAGAGACCCGGCTGCTCCACTTACCATCCAGCTCTCTGCTGTGGCCCGGGAGTGCAGTGGAGGATGGCCCACGTCCTTGGGCCCCTGCACCTACAGAGGAGACCTGGTAGAAGATCCTGGCTCCTGGCATCAGATTGGTACAGCCTCCAGCCATTGCAGCCAACTGGGGAGTGAACCATTGGATGGAAGTCCTCTCTTTCTCTCTCTGCCTCTCCTCTCTCTGTGTAACTCTGAATTTCAAATAAATAAATAAATCTTTTTTTTTAAAAAAAGAAAGTGGTGAAGTATAATAGCTGTACATTATCAATTCAATAATCTAAATGTTTCACATTCTGTATGTGTTCTAGAGTTGTATACCTTCCACACATCAAGGGAGTGTGTGTATTTATTATAATATTTAGCATCAGTCATAATTAAGAAGCACATTATGTTAAAAGTTGGAACATCTTGAGATAAAGCCTATCTAGAAATGAAGACAAAGGTCTCATCTTTCTCCCAGTGTCTTTACATAATTGATATCAAAAAACTTAGCTAAGTAGTACATATTTTTGTTGGATTCTGCAGATTTGGAATAAACTATAAATGACTGGCTCGACCTACCTCTTCTGCTGCATAGGGAAGTCTAAATGAATGAGAGATGTAGGTGTGATGAATCATATCTAGAACCTAAGTTGTTAGAAAGAATTCTAACCTACTAGTTAAGATTTTGCAGGTGGAAGACATATTTAACACAGGAAGTCATATATTTTTTCTACAGTTTTTTTTGTACAAGTTTTTTGTTGTTGGGATTTTTTTTTTAATTTTTATTTCTTTGCCCTTCTGTAGTACTCATTTGTAGGGGAAAACAAAGTTTTATATCTTCTTCCTTTTCTGAATTTCAATTGAACAAATCTTTCTTCTTTTGGATTTCTCAAAACTAGTGCACTTTGGTCAATATGGGTTGAATCAGTATATATATTTATGCAACAAATACTAATTAAATAAATAGCATTTGGTCAGAATGCTTGTAAGTATATTTTTCCCTAAACATGATATTGTAAGATAGAATAACTTGATGGTAACAGAGTTGTAAACTCTCCCTGAACCCTTCAGTGATTAATAGCTCTGCATTACAAAGGGTGGTCAAGCAGAGTAGCATGTGTGACAAAGAAACTCTCTGAGGAGGTGAACAATTATTAGTCTGTGATGAAAACAAGCAGAGAAAATGACTTTTTAAGTTCTGCCTTGTACTTAACATAGTATTGTGTCCTTTCTTTTTTTCATAGTGAAATAAATAGTTTACTGGGCCCGTTTTTAGATAGCATAGGATCCCCAATCAATCCATTTACTAAGACAAGTTAATTGGCACAAAAAAAGGGTTGAAAATTGGGATCTAGGTTCTCTGATGTGGTCAGTGCACAAGATATCACCCTCTTTAGCATTTTTAGAGGCAAAGGAGTGGGGCAGGAATTTGGTACAGGGGTTAAGACACAGTTTGGGATGGCTGTAGCTCATAACAGTAGTGTGTCTGGATTCAAGGCCAACTCTAGCTTCTTGCTAATGCACACCATCAGAGGCAGTAGGTGATGGCTGAAGTCCTTGAATCCCTACCAGCAATATAGGAGACCCAAAATGAGTTCAGGGACCCTGGCTTTGGCCTACTTTAACCCCAGAATTTGTGGGCACTTGGGGGAGCACTTTGGCCAGCAGACGGGAGAGCCCTCTTTTTCAGTTTCTCTCTGCCTTTCAAATAAAGTGAAAATACGCATTGAAAAATTAGTTTTAAAAAAGAACACAGGCATCTGGTATAATGGAAATCTTTGCTTTACAAAGTAATCTCTCCCCTGGTGCATGCATATTGATGCGCAGATTTAGAGTAAAGCATTGTGGTATATCATTAGTCCATTCAGCATATCCACAATGAAAATGCCAGAAAGTCCTACAGGAATGAAAAGCACTACAATAATCTAAAAAAGAAATTGCAGTCTGTTAATTATCTTATTATTTTGACAATTGAGAGCAGGGCAAGCATCAAAAAACCGTTAGAGATTTTATGATATATAAGCAAAAGCCATTAGCAGTTTTTTTTTATGATTTAGGACTAGATTTTAAAAATTGCTATTTTTGGAATTTGTGAACCTCGAAATAAGTGGTGTTTGTCAAGATATTATATAGCAAATACAAAGTGCTCTATCATGCTTAGAATCCAATTTTAATATTGAAAATCACAAATCTTAGAGCAAAAATTAAGCTAGATTTAACTAAATACAAGCAAATGCTTCAGAAACAAAAGCTTTTTGATATATTGTGTGTGTCCTGAGAAGTTTAGACAAACACTATGCATTTATTAAAATGCATTTAAATAAAGTAAATAGAAACAAATCCAATTTCTTTTATACAGCATGTTTATTCAAGTTTATGGGAAGTATTACTTCCCAATCTCTTTGCAGTATCTTTTTTTTTAAAAAAAAGATTTATTTATTAATTCAAAACTGAGAGATACAGAGGGAGAGGGAGAGAGAGGAAGGGGGGGGGGAGAGAGAGAGAGAGAGAGAGAGATCTTCAATGTGCTGGTCCACTCCCCAGGTGAATGCAATGGCCAGGACTGAACAAAGCAGAAGCCAGGAACCAGATGTTTCATCCAGGTCTTCCACATGGATGGCTTCGGAAGTGGAGCATCCAGGACACAAACTGATGCCCCTCAGAGAATACTTTTAAAACAACATCTAGGCCGGCGCCGCGGCTCAATAGGCTAATCCTCCACCTTGCGGCGCCAGCACACTGGGTTCTAGTCCCAGTCGGGGCACCGGATTCTGTCCCGGTTGCCCCTCTTCCAGGCCAGCTCTCTGCTGTGGCCCGGGAGTGCAGTGGAGGATGGCCCAAGTGCTTGGGCCCTGCACCCCATGGGAGACCAGGAGAAGCACCTGGCTCCTGCCTTCAGATCATCGCAGTGTGCGGGCCACAGCGCGCTGGCCGCGGCGGCCATTGGAAGGTGAACCAACGGCAAAGGAAGACCTTTCTCTCTGTCTCTCTCTCTCTCTCACTGTCCACTCTGCCTGTCAAAAAAAAAAAAAAATCTAGCTCAAGAATTCTCTACTTATAAAGAATATTTCACAATCACAATTATGTGTTGCGTTTTCTTTTCTTTTTCTTCCGTGCTCATTTTCAATTTGGAGAGCTTGCCTAGGAGGTTACAGATCTTCCATATAGTGTTCAGTAAGAACTTACCAGATAAATCTCTTGAAACTTGAACATATATCAATATAAAAGTGCAGGCTTCCTGGGTAGACTGTTAAACACAGCCCTCTAGCTTCATAAATCCTTATATCTAAAACATCTCAAATATGAAATACCCACTGTTAACACCTTCTGAAGTTTAACTGATCAATTTTGAAAGATCAGATGCATCTGCTTTAATCACGCTTCAGTTTTATTTTTGAATTTTATTTTTTGTTTGGACTGTGACTCAGTCACAAAGTGCCGCAAGTTTCCTTTGCTTGAGTGTATTCTGATGTATTGTTTGTGTTCAACAACACTAGATGATGCGTGCCTGCTCAAAGAAGCCAGAGTCTAACTGGCATCTGGGATCAGCCCCTCTGTGAATAACACATAACTCATGGAAATATTTCTGGAAGGTTCTCATAAAGTGAAGTCTTTTATGACGAAAGAGTCCTTCCCCTCTGTGGGTAGTTAATTTCATCCCCATGAGTGGCCATTTCTTCCTTTAAATTCTTTTCATTTCCTTATTTTAATAGGACATAGTGATATAAATGCACACAGTGTACTTCTCTAGACAGGTAATAAGATACTAGTGATGAAAAAGTGTTTGTAATATTCCCCACCCACGCACATCTCTGAAGATCCATCGTACAGAGGTGTGTCATGATGCCACAAGGGGACAACTGACTCCTTGGCTCTCATTTGATTGTAGTCAGTGTCGCAGTGAAACAAACTGGAATGACTGAGTGCTACCTCCTTCTAGCCTTGCCTGATCCCACAACTTCCCCTCCACGTGCAAGGAGCAATTTATACACAAGGGGCAAGCTCATCTCTCCATGGAGTATCTCAGGGTACATAGGATACCCCAGGAACAGGAACCGTTGTCCAAGATGGGGCCAACAGGGGCCCCTAACTTCTGAAGATTCTGAGTAGGAAAATATTTAGAAGTCAGTAAATACTGTTACAAAAATGAAGCAGAAGGAAGTAAGATCTCTATTCTTTTTCCAAACACAATTGACCAACATTCAAAATCAGAACTTGTCTGTCTGTGGACAGTTGCTGAAATCGAGCTCAGGACTGTTTAACACGGATGTGGCAGCTTTCTGAATGAGGAGCAATTGGCTGTTTCACTCCTGAATCTGCTAGAACATTCATCTCTGCCCCAAGAGTTTTTAGAAGATCTTTGAATCCAGTTCTAGTAAGGACACAAAGAATATCCACACAACAAGAAATAGTTTGTTCCAAGGTTTTCCTACTGTAAGCAAAGTAGTTGGTGTTATATCTTAAGCACTTACAATATGCAAAAACTAGCATTAAAAATTTTATCTTTATAACTGATGAGATAGGTATCCCCATTATTCATATTTTTGCCTTTGTAAAGTTGGAAACAGAGTGATTCAATTTTGAAGGCGATAGAGCAAGTATATGGTAAGGTAGGATTCAAGTTCATACCAACTGCATCCAGAGCTCCTACCCTTGACCACTCCCTGCCCTGCTCTCAGCCACCAAGAGCATTCTGTCATTCGCTCTCACCTTTTCTTTGTGGGCTCTCTCAGTGCCTGCATATCCTATTTGCTGTCAGTCAACATTCAACAGAACGACCATCTCTGTCTCCGAGGAAAATTGCCCCATGGATAAATGTCATTCTTATTCCCTGATTTTCCCCTTTTAAGGTATGCATTCCATTTTCTTCCCTAACCTACTGACTTCACTCTTTTCCTTTTCACTATTTCCTGCCTGCCTCTTTATCTGGCCATTTCCCCTTTTCTTTTCTCCCACCTAATTCCATTTGTCCTTATTCCCCTGATTTTTAATGGTGAGATTTCCCCCCTAACACACACACACTCACACACTTCATGGGTTCCTTAGGGTTCCTAATATATTAAAAGTAGAAAGAAAGTAAAAAGCAATATACCACCTGAAAGAGAATACATGCATACATACATACCCACATACATATGTATATATATATATATATATATATATATATACATATATATATAAAAGACAAATGACTAGAAAGAACTTCCAGAAATGGATGTTAAAAATATTTAAATGAACATAACAAAAGGAACATATACAAAGGTTCAATAACATATTAAAAAGCTGATCAGGGAAATGTAAATTCAAATCACAGTAAGGTATCACTACACATTCACCAGAACAACTAAAATTAAAAGATTAAAAATAGCAAGTGCTGGTGTAGATGTAAAGCAACTGTAATCCACACATTTTTAGTAGGAGGGCAAAATACTACATTACTGTGGCAAATTGCTACCATTAATAAAAATAAACATCTTCCTACCTATAATGCAGAAATTTCCATTCCTAGGAATATATCGAAGAGTAATTAGTGCACATGCCCACAAAAAAACTTGTATACAAATATGTATAGCAGTCTTATTTATGATACCTCTGAACTAGAAACAATAACCCAGTGCCCATCAATAAAAGATCATGGTTAAATATATTATGGCATATTCTACAATGGAATGCCATACACAATAAAAACAACAAACTGATAACATGCACACCAACATGGATAAATATCAGAGAATATTTTGAGTGAAAGAAATAAGACACAAAGATCCCATACTGTATGATACCATTTTATGTGATACCCTAAATGAGGAAAGCTAATTGTTACTGATAAAAGTGAAGAAATACATTGGTGATTATATGATGCACAATTCTATACAATTTGATCAAGCTCTGCAAGTATACTTAAGATTTGAATATTTTACTGCATGTCATTTATGCCTTGATTAAAAATATTTTAAAATGTTAATAGATAGAAAATTATTTAGGAGAGCAATATGAAAAGTGATGACATTCCAGATAAGTTCTTGGCCAACTTCATAACATATCGAGCCATAGCTGTCTCTCCTCTTATTTCAGGGTGCTAACACCCAGCCATGAAGCTTGGGCGATCCTACTGTATTTATAAATCCAACTGGTGGACGAACTCAAGATGCTTGGTATCCCAGGTCTTAAAAATTCTATTTTGTGTTCATTTAAATTTTCTAATAGTTGTGAAATCCCGACACATGCTATCTAACAGCTTAATGTATATTTGATCATGTTCACATTGCTTATAGAACAAGACAAAGTAGAAGTATGGTAGTGCTAAGGAAAATCCCTCTCGAACTCACTCTCTTGACCCAGGTGCTTCTTGAGGGTGCTAAGAGCTGCCATCCACAATGCCCATTTTGCAGGACAAATTTCCTCCTAAGAAGTCAATTACTCTCAGGGCTGCACTGTGACTTTCTAAAGGGATTATTGGACACATCTCTGGACTTACTCCCTGATATTTGACAGAGCAAATATATAGTGTACCTTACACCAGAAAAAAGAGCAAAATGCTGTGCTAAGAAAGAAAGGAAAATATATCAAAGGGACATGAAAAGTTTCATTTAGCTTCAAAGATTTGCACTTGATAAAGGATACGTTGACAATGGGACCTGAGAGTTCACTAGCCTTTGTCAATGGGGAGTTGGGCTGTAGACTACCAACCTGAAGTCCATCAGCCTTTTCTGATAGCCAAGAAGGAATCTAGCGTTCTTCATTCACTGAAATAGCTACAGAATGGAGCCTGTACCTTGTCCTCTTACTTCTCGCCCAAAGCTTAGACATTCCAGAAAGTTACAATCCTGAGTTATATAGCCTGCAATAATCAGTTCACAAATTATTTTCCTGTCTTACAGTGACAACAATTCCTTTAATAAATCCATACTATTTCTTTTTGTTGATTAACCACTCTCATCCACGAATTCTCGTGGCTAACTCTTGGTAAAAAAAGTCACCCTTTCATCTTTCTAAAAGACAAACTCTCCCCTTTTTAATATGTAATAAATCTAATAATGGAAAACACAATATTGTTTATACTTGATTCTTAGGTTTTTATTACAAAACAACAGAAGTGCCATGGTACAGATAATTCTGAAACATGAAGTCCCTTGGCACTTGGAGACTATTTATTTGTTTTCCACGACTCATTTAAATTTAATTAACTAAGCTTAGCTTTTACCTGAGATATTTAATTATACATAATATCCAACTACATAGAGATAATATTGAATATACTGCAGAATTTTCTTTTAAGGTTATGTGAAATTGAAATTAAAAACCACATTTACTCACCAAATTACCCAAGACACCAAAGTTAATTGAACCTATAAGGTCTTATATTAGTTTAATTTTAACTCCTTCTTCCTCAAATGTGGACAAAGCATGATAATGATGCTAAGATGAACCTGGTGTGTAGAAAAGAGGTCGTCAGGCCTCTGACTGTTAAACTGGGAACTTGGATTTCAGGAGAGCTGCCACAGTTCCCTAAATGATAGGAGCAGTTCATTGTATCTAAACTATGCAAACAGCATGGTTTATGCTAAGATAGGATAACACCTACTTTCCTTCTGGGCATCTGGGATTTTGGCACATGCTAGGCAGAGGTACCTAACAGGCTTCTCTGGTCCAAGACAACCTTGGTGAAAACATTTCACAGATGTTGTCACTACTCATTACTGAAGTGTCTTACTCCATTTGGAAAGGGACTCTTGGGAGCCTGTATCTGGTTTCCTCCAGATTTTGTTACAGATGCGTCTCCCTTGGCTGATTTTGTTTTGAATCTTTTTTGCTCTAATATGTCATAGTCATGAGTGCCACTGTTTGATGACTTGTAGAGCTTTCCTTAGCAAATCATTCCATCTCGGGATGGTCTTGGGAACTCTTGGCACATCTGGTGCTTATGAATCCTACCCTTTACCCAAATGAACAGCAGTAGTGTTAATTTCAGAGATAGGTGACATCATTTTAGGAGGACAGCGTATTTCAGAGCTGTTCAAGTCTGGTTGCCATATAACAGTTCCACCTGCCACAGCGTGAGTGTGACTAACCTGGCTATGTTCTTCAAACACATGGACCACCATACAAGACCATGATGCCTATCTCCTGTGCCCATGGCTTCAAGCTGACAATCTGTTATCTTCCACTTATCTAAGAGCAATTTTCTCATGTCTTCCATTAACATACATCCTTCGGATTTTCAGTAGCAACTCAAAACAGCTAAACTTGGTACCTAAGAGTTGAGTTAGTGAACACATTCTGTCTGAGCACAATTTTCCTAATATTTAGCAAACTCCAAAAGGTACCTTCTCTAGAGATGTCTGTAACTTGGCAGAGAAAGAGGAAGTATTTCATTTGTAGCATAATTAATTGACTTGTTCTTGTAATCTCAGCAAACACTCAAGAGTCTGTTTGTATACAGGCCACTGGCTTCCTCCTCTTCCCTTGCTATCCAAATTCCTTAAAAACTCAGTTGTCCAAAAGAACAAATAATGGATGTGCCCACTATCCTCACATTTTTATATAGTTTTTACCTGATGGACATTGCCAGTAAAGGGTAGAAAGCCCATGGGTAAACAACAAAATATAGAATAAAAACACAAAAACCGTACCCTGCAAAGTAGGAAATACCGTCCTTCTACAAGTACTAATGCTACGTAAAATCGCCTTATGTTAGCAACTGAGAATATTCTGGTAAACATCACCTCAGTGTGTCAAAGTCCAAATTACTAGGCTCATGAATATGATTACGATTTCCTTTGATTCTAATTACAGTCCAATCTATTCTTGATTCCAAATTTCTTCTGCATTGATAAACATCATCTTCTGTTTGTTGTATGTATGCAGAAATGGTAATTTGTCCATTAGTTCTCATTTGTTAATGTTTCTATTAACCACCTATAGCCAGTGTTACTTTTTCAAGCACAATGTTCTCTTCCTGAATATTTGTGAGCATACCCCCAACGTATTCAACTCCTCCTGCAAAATAACTCAATCAAAATGTCTCCTCCGCAGAGACAGAGATGTCACCTGACCCAAAAAAATCAGTCTTCCTTTTTCTAACTCTGGAAACACCATTAACTCCTTCCCCCTCAAATCAAGCCAGAAGACACAGAAATAGCAAAGACTACCGGCAACAATCAGACTGCGAAGTATAAAATGAGAAGCATCATCGACAGCACTCACCCACTGGACTCTGCAGAAGTGATGGCGATAAGTGGCAGAATCTTCAGGGGGAGACTGGTGGGTCGCTGAAGGTTCTCGGATTCACTTTTCAGGTCCGCTTGCTCCAGCTGCCTGAAGGCCAGGGGAGGAAGCTGAATGTTGCGGCATGAAAGTCTCCTAACCAGATAGGGCTCCATTCCTCGGAAAGGGTCCTCCTCTTCATTACTGGAATGCAGAGTTTCCTCAGAGGCCTAGGACAGAAGTTCGAGAAGGCATGTGTAAGCAATCAGTTTCCATCATGTCACAAAGGATTTACACTTTGCCTGGGAAAGAAATGCAGTGAAATTTGTACTTAGAAAAAGACTAACTAGAAAGCAACAACACTGACAATATAATATTTGGTGAAAAGTTAGAATTCATAATCAAAAGGTAGTTTTATTGTTACAATAGTGAATTGGCTCACCAGTATATTTAGGTATGATTTGGTTGAAACAGCTAAATGACATCTCCAGTAATCTTAGAAGCCAAGAGTTTTGTCCATGAATTCTATAAAGTCAAGTGTAAAGCAGAATGTTTTTCAGGGCCGGTGCTGTGGCGCAGTGGGTAAAGTCGCCGCCTGCAGTATCGGCATCCCATATGGGTGTCAGTTTGAGTCCCAGCTGCTCCACTTCCAACCCAGCTCTCTGCTATGGCCTGGGAAAGCAGTAGAAGCTGGTCCATGTCCTTGGGCCCCTGAACCCACATGGGAGACTGGAAGAAGTTTCTGTTTCCTGGCTTCAGATCAGTGCATCTCCAGCTGTGGTGGCCAATTGGGGAGTGAACTAATGGAAGGAAGACCTGTTCTCTCTCTCTCTTCTCTCTCTCTCTCTCTCTCTCTCTCTCTCTCTCTCTCTCTGTGTGTTACTCTTTCAAATAAATAAATCAATCTTTTAAAAAAATGTTTTTACCTCCATCAAAGAAGGAGGTACCTTTCTCTGAAGGGAGAAGAGAACTTCCACTTTGACTATGACCCTATTGGAATAAGATCAAAGTCAGCAAACTCTAAAGGCTTCCATAGCCCTGGCAACTCATGACTAGAGCCTAGGGAGATTACTGACACCATGAACAGGAGTGTCAAATTGTCAAGTCAGCAACAGAAGTCACTGTGTACTTACATCCCATGTGGGATCTGTCCTTAATGTGTTGTCTAATGTGCAGTGATGCTATAACTAGTACTGAAACAGTATTTTTACACTTGGGTTTCTGTGTGGGTACAAACTGATGAGATCTTTACTAATTATATACTGAATCGATCTTCTGTATATAAAGATAATTGGAAATGAAAAAAAAAAACCTGCTGTTAAATTGGAAATGGCATAGAAAATTAATTAATTTTTAAAAAAATATTATGTAGGATCTCTGTCTTTAATGGCTGTACACTGTTATTTAATGCTATAACTAGTACTCCAACAGTATTTTTTTCACTTTGTGTTGCTATATGGGGGCAAACTGTTGAAATCTTTACATAATATATACTAAACTGATCTTCTGTATATAAAGAGAATTGAAAATGAATCTTGATGTGAATGGAAGGGGAGAGGGAGAGGGAAAGGGGAGGGTTGCGGGTGGGAGGGAAGTTATGGCGGGGGGGAAGCCATTGTAACCCATAAGCTGTACTTTGGAAATTTATATTCATTAAATAAAAGTTTAATAAATGAAAAAAATGTTTTTTCTACCTTCAATGAAACAAATTGCAAAAACTTCATTTTAACATATACATTGATATATACATGTGCCAGGATATATGTATGTGATATGTATGTATACTTCTTATAAATGTATATACACAAATATTTATACCCACATTCCTATGAAGGAAGAAAATGAATTGAATTTTCTTTTATACTTACCACCATATTTGTAACACATAGTTTCATATATCACATGTTATGTGGATATTCTCATGCAAATTTTTATAACAATATGTGAAAAGAATAAAAAGGAGACATGGAAAGAAAATCTGAGTATCCAGTAGAATTATATTTATGGCTGATTTTTACAGATTTAATCCATATTATCCGATATAAAGGTAAATAAAATCTAGAATAAAATATTAATATTGGTTTTCTAGTTAAAAATGTACAATCCATGAGCAATCATTATTTCCATGTGGTAGAAAAGGCTATTCTACCAACATTCATTATATCCCTCCACTCTTAATTAAAGAATCATCAAATGTTACATAACATGCTTCAATTGAGTATTGGGTTTTTAAATTCTTGCATTGTTAATCTACTGTTGTATTCTCAGAGTATTGTTTAATCTAAGGCTTCTGTTTCCTTATTGTAAATATGAAACTAATATTTACCCACAAGAATTAAATGAGACCATGCATGTGATGTGCATAGCTCATTACCCGCAATGTCATAAACAATCATAAACGGCAATTTCCTTTCCTTCTGAGTTTTATATAAAGGTAAAGAAACTAGCCCAAGCAGGCAAAGGACCTTTCCCAAAATGAGCCTACTGATTACACGTTAAAACAGCAGGGACTTTGCAGTATCCAAACCTAGTTTAGGATACCCCCTACCACCACCCACCACCATTTCTGTATTTATTTTCTTCTTCTTGAATGGCAGAGAATCGGAGACAGCGAAGGAGAGAGAGACATAGAGAAAGAGATTTTCTTCTGCAGGTTCATTCTCCAAATGCCCACAATTGGCAAGGATTGGCGGGGCCAAAGTTAGGAACCAGGACTCCATCTGTCTCTCCCATGTAGATGGTAGGGGCCAAGCACTTGGGCCATCATCTGTTGCCTCCAAGGATGCATCAGCAGGATGCTCAATTGGAAGCAATGGTGCCACGACTTGAATCAGGCACTCCAATAAGGGACATAGGTGTCCCAACCAGGGGCTTAACTTGCTGTGCCACAACACTCACCTCAGTTTCAACTTCTTTTTAAACTACCAGCATTTGGCAACTAACCTAGGCTCACTGAGTACATTTCTCAGGAAATTGAGATAGTTTTCTCTGACAATCAAGATAATAATATTTAATTCTCAGGATATTGTCTGAGCGAGAAATGACATATCTGAAGCATCAATATCTGGCACAATTTCCATTCAGCAAAATGGTAGGTATCATTACTGTAATTCAGGGTAACTCCCTTTTACTATACAGAGCTCTAGGCTGCCTTTGATGCTCATCCTTCATATTGGTCTCCAAGTAGAAAATTTGTCTCTACTCATTCAGCCTTACATATGATGATGCTTAAGGATGTGCTACACACATAAACACAGAAAGATAGTCATCATGATGAATGAAATGTGATGGCGGAAAATCTCCTAGTAAAAGCACAAAGGAAATCCAAATAAAAATAGGAATATTCATGGAAAAATGACTAAGGGCTAAGTTATCAATAATGAATAATAGCCTTGAATATAAATGGTCTAAATTCTCCAATTAAAAGATACTGACTGGCTGAATGGATTCAAAAACAAGGTCCATCCAATTGCTGTCTGCAGGAAGCACACCTCACCAACAAAGATACATACAGATTGAAAGTGAAGTGATGGAAAAAGATATTCCATGCTAATAGAAGCAAAAAAGAACAGGAGTAGCCATCTTGATATCAGAAAAAATAGACTTAGGAGACAAAGAAGGGCATTATGTAATGATTAAGGGATCAATTCAACAGGAAGATTTGACTGTATTAAATGTATATGCAACTCAAAACCAGAGTACCAAACTATTTAAAAGCAATGTTAATGGATATAAAGGGAGACATACACTCCAATATAATAACAAGGAACTTCAACACCTCACTTTCATCAATGGACAGATCAACTAGACAAAAAATCAACAAAGACAGAGCTAATCTGCACTATGGACCAGATGGATCTAATTGATATCTGCAGAACATTTCATCCCACAGCTGAAGAATATACATTCTTTTCACCAGTGCATGGAACTTTCTCTAGGTTTTACCATATGCTAGGCCATAAAGTGTCAGCAAATTTAAAATAATTGAAATCATACCATGTATCTTTTCTGACCAATGGAATGAAGTGGGGAATTAATGACTTAAGAAACTCCAGAAAATACACAAACATATGGAGACTGAGCAACGTGCTCCTGAAAGAACAGTGACACCTAGAAAAAAATCAAAAATGGAATGAAGAAATTCCTGGAAATGAATGAAGATGAAAATACAACATATCAAAACCCATGGGATATAGAAAAAGCAGTATTAAGAGGGAAGTTTATAATCTTCAGTGCCTACATCAAAAAAATTGGAAAGGCATCAAATAAATGAGCTATCAATGCATCTCAAGGACCTTGAAAAACAACAAACCAAAGCCCAAACTGGTAGGAGGAAAGAAATGAAATTAGAAAAGAAACAAATAAAATTGAGACCAAAAATTTTGCAAAATCAGTGAAATGAAGAGCTTCTTATTTGAAAAAATAAGCAAAATGGATAAACCCCTGGGCCAACAAACCAAAAGTAAGGGGGTAGGGAGAAGACTCAGAGACATAAGATGTTACAATGGATACAACAGAAACAAAAAGAATCATCACGAATTATCACAAGCATCTGTATACCAACAAACTAGAAAATCTTTAAGAAATAGATTTCTGGACACATATACTCTACGAAAATTTAGTCACAAAACATAGAAAACCCACATAGGGCAATAATCAAGATGCATATTGAATCATTAATAATGACTCTCCCAACAAAGAAAAGCCCAGGACCACAAGTCTTCACTGTTAAATTTTACCAAACTTTTATATAAGAACTAATTCCACTTCTTCTCAAACTATTCAAAATGATTGAAAAGAAGGCAATCCTTTACAACTCCTTCTATAAGTCAGCATCACACTAATTATAAAACTAGAAATAGACACAACAAAGAAAGAGAACTATACACCAATATCCCTGATAAACATAGATGTAAAAACTACTCAACAGAATACTAGCTAATTGAGTCCAACAATACAGCAGAAAGATCATTCATCCAGCCCAAGGGGGTTTATCCCTCATATGCAGGGATTGTTCAACCTACACAAATAAATATATGTGATACGTCATATTAACAAATTGAAGAATAAAAACCATATGATTCTCTCAACAGATGCAGAGGAAGCATTTGATAAAATACAGCATTCTTTCATGATAAAAAAATTTAAGCAAATTGAATATAGAAGGAACATTCCTCAACACAATCAAGGCAATATACGACAAACCCATATCCAGCATCATATTGAATGGAGAAAAGCTGGAAGCATTTCCCCTAAGATTCAGGACCAGACAAGGATGCCTACTTTCACCATTGCTACTCAATATATTTCAGGAAGTTTTAGCCAGAGCCACTAGGCAAGAAAACAGAAATCAATGAGCTACAAATTGGAAAGGAAGAAGTGAAACTATCCCTATTTTCAGATGATATGATCCTTTATATAGGGAAACCAAAATACTCCACATAGGGACTATTGGAACTAATAAGCAAGCTTGGTAAAGTTAAAGGATATAAAAATCAACACAAAAATCAGTAGCCTTTGTATACACAGACAATGCCATGGCTGAGAAGGAACTTGTAAAATCAATAGCATTCAGAATAGTTACAAAAACTGTAAATACCTTGGAATAAATTTGACCAAGGAAGTGAAAGATGTCTATAATGAAAATTGCAAACATTAAAGAACGAAAAAAGAAGACACAAAAGAATGGAAAAATCTTCTATATTCATGGATTGGAAGAATTAATATCAAAATGTCCATACTCCCCAAAGAAATTTATAGACTTAATATGATCCCAATCAAAATACAAACAAAATTCTTCTCAGATCTAGAGAAAACAATGCTAAATTTCATAGGGAAGCACAAGAGATCCTAAATAGCTAAAGCAATCACAAGTAACATAAAGAAAACTGGGGGCACCACAATACCAGACTTCACACCATACTATAGGGTAGGTGTGCCAAAAGCAACCTGGTACTTGCATACAAGTAGACATGGAGACCAATGGAACAGAATAGAAACCCCATAAATCAACCCAAGAATCTACAACCAACTAATCTTTGACAAAGTAGCTAAAAAGAATCCCTGAAGAAAAGGCAGTTTCATTATGTGCTGGGAAAATTGGATCTCTGCATGTAGAGGTATGAAACAAGATCCCTACCTTATACCTTATATAAAAATCAACTTGGAATGTATCAGAGATATAAATTAATAGATAAGATCATATTTGATCAAAGATCAAATTACTAGATGAGAACATAGGGGAAATTGAAAGACCCTGGCACAGACAAATACTTCTTGGAAAAGACTCCAGAAGCACAGACAATTAAAGAGAAGTGGGATTACATCACTCTAAGAAGCTTCTGCACTGCAAAGGAAACTGCCCAAATAGGAGAAAATATTTCCAAAATTATTCAAGTGATAAAGGATTAATATACAGAATGTATAAAAACTCAAGAAACTCAATAGTAACAAAACAAAAATCCAGATAAGAAATGGGCAAATAACTTGAACAGCCATTTTTCAAAAGAGGAAATTCAAATGGTCAACAGACACATGAAAAATGCTCAGATGAATAGCCATCAGGGAAATGCAAATCACAAACACAAAGAGATTTCATCTCACCCCAGTTACAAAGGCTATCATACAATATTAAAAAAACAACAAATGTTGGCAAAGATGTGGGGAAAAAACTACCCCAGTACACTGTTAGTTAGGAATATAAACTAATACAGCCATTGTGTAAGACACTATGGAGGTTCCTCAGAAATCGGAAAATAGATCTACCATGTGATCCAGCCATTCCACTCCTGGGAATTTATCCACAGGAAGTGAAATCAGCATATGAGTTATCTGTACCTCATGTTTATTGCAGCTGAATTTACAAAAGCTAAGGTATGGAATCCACCCAGATGTCTGTCAACTGACAACTATATAAAGAAAATGTGGTAGATAAACACTATGGAATACTACTCAGCTATAAAAAGGAATGAAATCCTGTCTTTTGCAACCAAATGGATTCCACTGGAAACCATTATACTTAGTGAAATAAGCCAGTTCCCAAAAGACAAATAATTGTTTTCCCTGATCTGTGATAACTAATGTCAGTTTACATCTTGAAATTTGATTGTCATTTATAGCCTTTGTCTTTACTGTTGAGGAACAGTGTGATTTTTTATTTTTTTTTAATTTTTGACAGGCAGAGTGGACAGTGAGAGAGAGAGACAGAGAGAAAGGTCTTCCTTTGCTGTTGGTTCACCCTCCAATGGCCGCCGCGGCCGGCGCGCTGCGGCCGGGGCACTGCGCTGATCCGAAGCCAGGAGCCAGGTGCTTCTCCTGGTCTCCCATGGGTGTTTTTTTTTTAATTTTTATTATTACTATTTGTTGAAATTCTTACTTAGTGGAGGGTTAAGATTGTGATCATAAAATAAACTTAAAGTATGTCATTGTAAAAATTAAAAGAATAAGAAAGGAAGGAGGAGGGAGGGTGGAATCCTGAGCAGGAGGGAGGGTAGAATGAGAAGTAACAGTATGCTCTTACATCTGTATATATGAAATACATGAAATTTTTTTCACCTTATATAAATCAATTTAAAAAAGAAAAAAATTTTCTCTTCCTGATAGATGTTCTGAAAAATGTGAAAAAATATACATTGGTGAATTATTTTGAGCCCTGGGTTACATTGTGTAATATGGACAAATAGAATAACAGAAGAGAACCCTGAAGGTAAGGAGGTTGAAACTGAAAAACAATCATTTATTTTAAATCCTATTTCTGAAGACCTACGTTTTGGAAATCTATGCTTTAAGAACCTACTGACTTAACTAAACAATATCAATAATAATAGTGGCTAATATTTATTAAATTCTAAATGAAATATAGTCAAGAAGTTCTATGTTTTCCATACACCATCTCATTTAATTTTACTTTTCTATACATACAGAAACAGATATCTATAAAAGAGCATACTCAACCACGCCTCTCCATGGCTATTAGGGAAACTAGTCATATATTTTGTCAGGATATTTTTAATTTTAGCACCAAAGGTCCCAAGTCTGGGGAAACCCCACAGTCCCAGGCAAACCAGGATAGTTGATTACCTCTAAGTCAGGATCCGAACCCAAATCCCTCTTAGTTAAATCTGGAGCAATTAACCACCATGTTGCATTTCCTTACTACAAGAAAAGAATAGGACACCCACTAACTTACCACAACTTAATAAGCCTCACACTTTCATTTTCAAACAAAGTAACAGAACTGAGATCAGAACAGTCCTACAAAAACACGAGAAGTTGTTGATAATATTTGCATAAATCAAGAGATAAATTCTAGGCCCTTGTCTGCACTAATGACTCAGTGGTCATAAATTACTTAACCTTTCTAGGCTTTAGTCTCCTTAAGCATAAAAGCATAAAGTTGTACAAAATAAACGTCCAGACCACTTTCAGTTCTGAAATACTCTGCTGGGGTAATAACCCATGTCAAAAGCAGTGCTTACTAAGGTGGCAAATATATAAAGCAAAGATAGAACACATGCACGTGGAACATTCTGAGCCTTTACATGAGTGATTGTGAAGTCTGTGTAAGGACAGAGCTGCAGACTGGACCCACACTCTCGGATTGCTAACAAGTCAGAACTCAGTCAACAACTTCTGTGTGCAGATATCTTTCTTCAGAATGAAGCTAGGAAAGAACAAATGTGGAGCCTCCTAAAGCTTTTTGTAACACTGGACGTAGTTGGCTGAAGTTAACATCACGTAGTTGGCTGAAGCTAACATCTTCTCAATGATTAGCTACCCCTTCTGGATGTTAGCCCTGCACTTACAAACTGACGTGCTAGAACACAAGTTGTTTGATGAAGGACTTAATGTTTGTGACATTCTCTTTTATATTAACTGCCTTAAAGGGTAAATTCTTTTAAGAAAACTACCTTCATAAAAGATAAAGTTTGTGTTCATGCTCAGATTCTCAGACTTAAACCCAAACTTAAATTCAAGCTTCCTAAAAGTCTTTTTATTTTGAATACATAGAGGTGCTTCAAAGTGTTCATGGAAATTTTACATTATCATTTTTAAAAGATTTATTCATTTACTTTGAAAGTAATTTTACAAAGGGAGAGGGAGAAACATCGAGAGAGATAGGGAGAGATCTTTCATCTGCTGGTTCACTTCCAAGATGGCCAGGCAGAAGCCAGGGTTTCCCACGTGGGTGGCAGGGGTCCAAACACCATCTTCTGCTGTTTTTCCCAGGCCATCAGCAGGGAGCTGGATCAGAAATTGAGAATCTGAGACATGAACCAGAACCCACACAGAATGTCAGCATGAAAGTCTGTGGCTTAACCCACTATGCCCATTGCAGGCCCTGCATTACCATTTAATACCTTTTCCATGAGCTTTTTGAAGCTCCATCATAAACATCATAAAGCAGTAAGATACCCAGGTCCTAACAATTTCCACTGGAAAAAAAAAAACAGGATAATAAGAGGCTTTCTTATACTTCAGGTAAGTGTGTATCAATTATGCTTCAAAATAAATAGAACAGCTTGACCACATAGAAGACAGGAGGTTAAGTGCCCCTATTTTGTAAAGAAATATAAAATTGACCGAGAGCAGTATCTATCTTACATTATTGCTAGAAAATGTTATTTTTGCAAGGAGTTAAGAGAAATTACCATATTTCTAATGTCTCCATGCCATTATTTCTCAAAAAGTGATGCTCAGATCTCTTGTGATGGAATCCCAAGAAATAGTTGCTAAAATTCAGACTCCCAGGGCCTACTCCAGATCTTCCAAATCAGAATGTCTATGGTCAGGGCCTGGGAGTCTGAAAAAGTCCCTCATTGGATTCTTCGTGCACTAACTTTTTAGGACTAATGGTTTTGACATTTTAGATATGGTCTAATAAGATTGTTTGACAATGATTCAGCCACAAAGATGTTCACTGCAGCTCATTTATAACAATGAATAACTAGATACAATCTAATTGCTGTAGAGAGGGATTGGCTGAATAAATTTTGATACATTGATTATATGATGAAACACTATGAGGTCATTTAAATAATGCAGAAGAATATGTGATTATATTTGTGACATAATGTTGAGTAGAAAAGATAGACTGCAGTGATCTCATTTTTATACAACAAAAACATCAAAGCAAAACAAAAATATTACAAATTTTATTTATAGCAAAATTTTGGAAGGCCATATCCTAAGGCACTCAAATGCCATTTCTGAGTGGTAGAGCTGGGGATGATGTTGTCCTCCTTCCTTTATTAATTACCAGTTTTAATATTAATCAATAATAAAAATGTATTATTTTGAATTTGAAAATGCAGTAAAAGCCATAACAATACAGGAAACCAAATTCACTTTGTTCTTGATGATACCTACAAATTTCTATTACTCATCTTCAGGATAGACAGTATCAAAAGAAAAAAACTCTAAAATGTTTGAATGAATTTAATGGGAACTTCTTAGATTGTAACGAAATACAATCAGACAACTTGGAATAGTTGGCAGACAAATAACTTTAATGGAATTCTTTTCACTTTTAGGACAAACATCTGTTTGAGTGACATACCTAAAGAAAGCAACTCTGTAGTAAGCAGATCAACATTAAATTTATTATGAGTTACTATTATTTTATTTTTTCATTTTCTCCAGTGTCTATGTAAGGTGGTTAATTAATTTCTTTGCTCTTTCTTACGTCTTTTATAGTAGGTAGGAGCCTACTATAGTACAGGGACTTAAACATAACTGGTATTAAGTAAGTTTCTATGGTTGTTAAAAATCCCAGGTTTTGACATTTGTTTCATTTGTATACACAAAAATGAAATTTTCCATGGAGAATAGCCTTAACATCTATATTCCCTGGCATTGTATGAAGCCAAGTTTCTCTCTGAGCACACAGCTCAGTTGCATTTCTGGACTGCCTTGCAGATGGGTACAGGTGCGCTATGGATCGCATTTTATGCCAACAGACTAGCAAGGTCCTGAACAATAAAAGCTTGCTGAGCATAATTTCCTATTCGTCCCCTTCTGTAGCCCCTTGCCATGTGTTCATAATGGCGGAGATCTGCTTGCTAACTGGTAACTCTTAACTGGGGCTATAGAAACCACAAATAATTCTTTGCTGAAACTAACCACTCAAACGAAGTTTTTTTTTTGTTCCAGTTACAGGTAGTGCTATTTTATATGTATAATTACATCTGCATCCTCTAAGTACAACCTTTTTTTTTTTTTAAGATTGATTGATTTATTTGAAAGTCAGAGTTACACAGAGAGGAGAGGCAGAGAGAGAGAGAGAGAGAGAGAGAGAGAGAGAGCTCTTCCATCTGCTGGTTCACTCCCCAAACAGCCACAACTGCCAGAGCTGCACCAATCCTAAGCCAGGAGCCAGGGGCCAGGAACTTCTTCCAGGTCTCCCACGTGAGTGCAGGGGCCCAAGGACTTGGGCCATCTTCAACTGCTTTCCCAGGCCATAGCAGAGAGCTGGATTGGAAGAGGAGCAGCTCGGACTAGAACCGGCGCCCATATGGGATGCCGGTGCTTCAGGCCAGGGCAGTAACCCACTGCGCCACAGCACAGGCCCCAACCTATCTTAATCATGATACCATTTCCTGAGTAATTTCTTCTTTGAGCACCTCCAGTTTCCAATTTCGTGCTGGATGGTGGAGATGAAGCAGGTGCTGCCTTTCTGATACATGCTCACCAGCCCTTCCCAGAGAAGGCTGAGTAGACAGATCACGAAGGTGTATAATAAAAGCTGTAACAAAGGACTTAGGGGTGTTTTAGAACTATGTAGGTAAGATTGTTGCAAGTAGAAGAGGGTGCTGGTTAGACAAAAGGAAAAACTGGACAAAAGGAAAAACTGGACTATCTCAGACAAAATAAGATGTGTGATTTCCCCCACAAATTGGGCATTTCTTTTTGTTTTCTGTCTGCTTTTCCTATAAGTTATATGTCATCTCATTGCTGACTCCTGTATTAACTCTATCTGAAATCTAGGCATTATCCAAGGTGCTATCCTTCAATAACTTCTCAATCTTATCTCTTTTGCTACTCACACTGAAAATGTTATCCAGGACAATGGATAACAATACCTCCTACTTTTTTCTTTATGACCCTAAGTGAGCCTGCAACTTGCCAAATGTAGTATAGTGATATGCTCATAGATCTGGTCCTTGTGTTAGCCTGGACCCAGGGACATATTAGGAAGAAAGAGAACGTGGTGGAAAAAATACTTATATCCCAAGTATTGTCTCAACTTCTTGAACTGTAAGATATTGGGAAAAAGGAAAATAGTACTTGATTTGGGTATTATAGGTACTTCTGTACTTGTAGCTATTAATATAAATGAGGTATAAAGATGAAGAAGTTTCTTTTAAATTAGAAATCTTCAGCTGCTCAAGTTGCTGTGTCTACCTCATCTGATCATTCTTTCAAACATGAGAGTACTTCCAAAATTCACAGAAAAATGGAATTAAAAGATAAGATTATTTTGGTACAAAAAGTTTTGGAAATTCATGCAAAATTTTTGTGTATCTTAAAATTATATTTTAATGTTGCCTCTAGAATTAATCCTCTAAGACCCTCGCAAGTCAAAGCAATAAATACTTAAAGTCTTTTAACACTGAAAAGGCATTGTACCACAATAACACAATCCATTTTCAAGCAGATACAACATACTGATATAGAAAAGGTACTCTTATAAAATAAATGTCATGTAATAATAAAAATTTCCATCTCAGGTTATCACAAAGATAGCAGAGAGCTCTCAAACATGCACCATAATCCAAGTATAGGCTGAGGTTCCACACTGATTAGAAGAGACAGAAATCAATGGAGCCTTCCTAAAGCCATTTCTTATAACATGAAAAGTCCTAAAAAGTTACTAAAAGAAATAGAAAAATTCCTCAATCAGTAATATTCTTATCAGCCCCAAAATCTATCTGAAACTCCAGGATGCAATTAACCTTCTATAAATAGCATGGCGCCTTTGCCAGGTGACCTTGAAAAATGAAGAGGATTCTATTTTGTTAGTATAGGAAGGAAAAGCATCTTAAGGAAAAAACAGGAATTTGACAAATTATCTACTTCACAATGATATGCAGTAATAGAATCACAATGGTAAAAAAGAAGTTAGCTCTTTTTTTCTTTATGACTCCTGAAAATCATATCTTTCTAGAAAAAATAGGTTAAAACTCATCCAGCTTTACTCTCGCAAAGTTCAGAAAAATTTTTCATTTGAGCAGACTACCACAATAAGCTGTTACATCACTACCTTAAAAGGAATACAAAGATCTACCATCTTCAAGTTTTGTTCAAATACAAATACCAATACCAATCAAAAATGCATTTATAAGTGTGAAGGCAAAGGCTACAACCATCATTTATATAAAGACATAGTTATAACAACCGACTAGATTTGTAAATCTAGAATAAATGAACAAAGATTGGGCTGAGGGAAGGAGGAGGAGACAAAATAAAACAAAACTTCCTAGACCCATGAAAGGAGTCAGCAAGCATTGTGGTGCAGTGCAGTAAGCAGCTGATTGGAATGGCCACACCCTGTGCACCAGCACACAGAATGCATTTCCTTCCGTGGCTCTCTTTCCCTACCTGTCACTCCGCCTTTCAAATAAATAACTTCAGAACCAAACGAATCACACTTTTTAAAAGTTATTTATTTGCTTATTTATTTGAAAGGCAGAGATCTTCCATCCACTGCTTCACTCCCAAATGCCTGGAACTGCCCGAACTGGGCCAGGCAGAAGCCAGGAGCCCAGAACTCGATCCTGATACAGAAAAGGTCCTAATATGGGTGTCAGGGACACAGGTACTTGAGCCACCACCTGCTGCCTCTCTGGGTGTTCAGTAAGAGGAAAATTGAGAGAAGAGCTGAGACTTGAACTAAGGTGCTCTGCTATGGGATACAGGCATTCTAAGCCATATCTTAACCACTGCACCAAATGCCTGACCCCATGCTGTTGGCTTTGATGCTCAGATAACTGCAAAGTATTTAATTGATATACTATGGATCAAGATGGTATAAAATCCAAATTCACCATTATAACTAATGGTAAAATATAATGTTTATTATTATGAAAATTAGGATTATTGTAACACATGGTGCTCTCCATCATTCCCTTTTATCTAGCATTATTTTTTTTTCGTATTTACATGTTATATATAAGTAGATACCACAACCTCACAAACATTTCACAAAGCAGTGCTGCTATTCCCATTTTACAGATCTGGAATATGAGCTTCAGAAAAGATACTCTATCCAGAGTGACACCATTAGTCAATGGTAAAATCAGGTTTTGAGATGAGGCTTACCTGATGCCAAAGCTTATGGTTTTAACCCAAAGGCAACATTGCTGATATTTTCTAAAAATTTCTGGTCAATTGATTAATCTAAGGCAAATTTCCCAATAATTTCTGGCCAGTGATTAATCCCATGTGAGAAATAGAAATATACCATAGAATCATGAGAAAAGTAAAAATAATCATTATTTTATTACAGCTTATTTTAGTGTAAGAACGTCCTCAAAATCAACTGAAAAAATACTGAGTAGTCAGATGAGTTATTCAATTATAAAATAAGATATGAAAAATATGTCCTTTATAAAATCAAAGACCAATTGTTGAAACTATAACACAAAAATATTTTATTTACAATAGCATACAAAAAATAAAGGTTTTAGGAATAGACTCATAAAGAAATGTGTAGAACTCAGATTAAGAAGTATAATGAATTTCCCAAGACTTAATAATCAAAATTGATATTGCTTGTAGTTATTCTCTCAGTTTGGTATTATTGCAAAATTCTCACTTTTTCTTTTTATTTTGTGAGGGAATTAGAGAGGCTTTCAACAAAAAGAACATGGGGAGGGCCAGCGCCACGGCTCACTTGGCTAATCCTCCGCCTACGGCACTGGTACCCCGGGTTCTAGTTCCGGTTGGGGCACTGGATTCTGTCCCGGTTGCTCCTCTTCCAGTCTAGCTCTCTGCTGTGGCCCGGGAGGGCAGTGGAGGATGACCCAAGACCTTGGGCTCTGCACCTGCATGGGAGACCAGGAGGAAGCACCTGGCTCCTGTCTTCAGATCGGCGCAGTGCCAGCTGTAGCGGCCATTTGGGGTTGAACCAATGGAGGGAAGACCTTTCTCTCTGTCTCTCTCTCTCACTGTCTAACTCTGCCTGTCAAAAAAAAAAACAAAAACAAAAAAACAAAAAAAACAAAAACATGGGGAGAATATAAAGAATATTTTAAAAATAAAAAATGTACTATGAAATTATCTTGCCCTAATAGGCATAAATTGTACCATGAAATTGCAATATGTAGCATTGTGGTAATTACAAAATATTCAACAGATTAGTGGACTAATACAGAATTTGCTTAACTACTTATTTAAAAACTAAATATGTGTTAAAGGAAACATTATCAACTCGAGGAAAGAAATAGTTATATAATTGTTGGGAAAGTGGCAATGTAGATCACATGAGATGGGAATTGAAAGAAACACTATTTTAAAACTAAGCCACAGATTTGTGTCAACATCATCATGAAGTAGGAGCCCCAGATCCTGTTCTGCAAAATGTCTTCACATTGATTTAACAACAATGTATGACCCAAAAAACTTTAAGAGAGTTCCAGAACCCAGTTAAAAGCAGCAGTGTCTTAGGCAGGCTCGAAGATAAGAATAGCCATACAAAAATAGGTAAGAAGAATCATTTCACTTTGACTATGAGAATGGTTCCTGAACTCAGTACAGCTTGGTGTTATCAGGAAAAAAAAAAAAAAAACCAACTCATGAAATCTCCCTTTTGGAATATACTTCCAATGTTCTGACTTTTTAGGAGGCAACCCAATGGATTGGCTTGTCTGGCCTGACTTGGAGCACTGAGTGGAAACCAGCAGAACCGGACGCTCTGGATGCACTGAGAATAAAACTTATGTCAACAGCTTGTTGCTGCTCTGGAAAACTGCATCCTCACAGACAGAAGCCTGCACAGCTCAGCGTGGTTGGGAGAAAATACCCAGGTCACAGCTACCCCTTAGGAAGGAAAGAGAAGAGGGGACATGTGTCTGTTGTCACTTTAGAGGATTGCCTGAGGGGCTGTTTTGCACATCGCCGTACTCAGAGCACTGATGGAGTTGACATATTTTGGATTATGGAGTAGTGGAGAAACAATGGGTAAACATTTCCCAAGTCTGAGATAACAGAATAGCAAATTCAAGTAGCTCAAAGAACTCCAATGGAGAAACAGCCAGAGATACCCAGACCAAAACACATTACAACCAACTTGTTAAAAGTCAAAGACCAGCAGCGGAGTCATAGAATGGCAGATGTCCTAAACAGCACTCTGGCCTCAGCATCAGCCCTTAGGGCATTCAGATCTGGCTGAAGAGCCCATAAGAGTATTTTAGGCATGGAAAGCCAAGACACTCTGGAAAAAAAAAAAAAAAAAAAAAAAAAAAACCTAAATGAACGATCTCTGCGAGTGAGATCCCAGTAGAAAGAATGGGCCATCAAAGAAGGAGGTACCTTTCTCTGAAGGGAGGAGAGAACTTCCACTTTGACTATGACCTTGTCTAAAAAAGATCGGAGTTGGCAAACTCAAAAGGCTTCCATAGCTTTGGCAACACATGACAAGAGTCTAAGGCGATTGCTGACGCCATAAACAAGAGTGTCAATTGGTTAAGTCAACAACTGAAGTCACTGTGTACTTACTCCTCATGTAGGATCTCTGTCCTTAATGTGTTGTTCAATGTGAATTAATGCTATAACTAGTACTCAAACAGTACTTTATACTTTGTGTTTCTGTGTGGGTGCAAACTGTTTAGTATATGCTAAATTGATCTTTTGTATATAAAGAGAATTGAAAATGAATCTTGATGTGAATGGAATGGGAGAGGGAGTTGGAGATGGGAGGGTTGTGGGGGGGGGGGAAGTTATAGGGGAGGAAAAGCTACTGTAATCCAAAAGCTGTACTTTGGAAATTTATATTTATTAAATAAAAGTTAAAAAAAGATATAAAGAAACATCACATGGACGGGTCAAGGGGAAAGTGCCATCCCTCTAAACAGTGATGTCCAACAGAACTTTCTGTGATTATTTAATTCTCTAAGCTGTGCTATACAATATGGTAGCTGATGCCCACACTGGCTGTTAAGCACATACAATGTGGCTAGTGCCTGAGGAACTGAAATTGTAACTTGATTAAATTTTAACTAATGAATTTTAAAGAAAAAGTCAAAGACCAAGAGGGAATCTTAAAAGAAGCAAGAGAAAAGTGACTCATCATGTACAAGGGAACATCCAGATTATTATTGGATTTATCAGCAAAATCATTATAGGCTAGAAAGAAGTATGTGATAATTCAAAGTGTTAAAAAACCAAAAGACAGAGCAAGAAAACCACATTGACAATCAAAAATACTATATCCAGCAAAACTGTCCTTCAAAAATGAAGGCGAAATGAAGATAAGCAAAGACTGTAGTTCATAAACACTAGACCTGACTTAGAAGGATTCCTAAAGGGAGAAGTTTAATTTGAAACAAAAAGACACCAGACAGCAACATGCAGTTATTGGAAGATACAAAGCTTCCAGGTAACTATTAAGATAAATATAGAATCTTATAATATCATGTTAGTGTATAAATCATTTTTAGATGTAGAATTTTTAGGTGTAGAATTCAACTATAATCTATAACTAGTAAACTACATTAATGGATACAAAACATAAGTAGAAGCAATCTGTGACATCGATAACCTGAAATGGGGGAGGGGTGTGAAGGTGTAGAGTTTGTACACAGTTGCCTGCTGACCTTGATCTCAAAGCACATTCTGAGAGCAGTTCTATCCATCACAGACCTGCTGAGGTATGTGACCATCTGTGCCTCAGGAAGATGGCTTCTGAACTCAGTCTCAAACAAGATTCTGAAACAACACTGTAACTCAGCTCCAGCCCCTTTCAGCTGAAACCTCAGAGCAGTCCTTCCCACTCAGCAACTCTCTGTGAGTCATGCTCATACATGCCCCAGAGGCACACTTACCAACCTGGTCCCACAGCAAATCCAATAAAGGCACATAACTTGGCTTCAGCCCCACTCAACTACATTTAGGGGAAGTCCTGTTCACCCAGGAGTCTAAGAATAGGCTCACTCTTCCAAGTCCCCACAAATAGACCTGAGATTTCAGTCTAAGGTATGGTTCCTGCAGCAGTCATGTGAGTCACCTACAATCTATTCTCCTGGCCCAGGAGTTCCCCCGAGAGTTTTCATGAGCCTTCCAGGGAGTTAGAGGAACACAAACTCATCCATGCAGCTAGCAGAAGGCACATCAGCTGTGGAATCAAGCTGTGGATCTGGAAGCAGACCCTTGTTACATGCCAACCCACTAACAGAGAACCTGAAGACAGTCCAGTCTTCAAGTTTGAAAATATTACAATCACTTCTCGGCCTTTTGGCTAAGATCAAGTGTAGTATCTGTTTTTATCAGTTTAATATCACTATAATGCTATGTGAGTAACAAAGAATCCGATTAAGAAAACTAATTAAAGGAAACTAATAAATTTTTAGTAACTGGCCCCAAATAAATGGGGTAGTATAAGTTGTCAGACTAATTTAAAGTTATCATCTTAAGGAAGTTAAATAAGATGCAAGAAAACACAGCTAGGCAACTAAACAATATCATGAAAACCATGCATAAGCAAATTAGAAGTTGCTTGGCACTGGTCCCGTCAAGGCAACAAAATAAAAAATAAATGATTAGGTCTATAGCAAACTGACCACCTTTTAGACAACAAAGGAAAAATTAACAAAATGAAATATTTTCTACCTATGGAATGTTAGGAAATATTTGCAAACCATATATCTTATAAGGGGTTAATATTAAAATATACAAAATTCTTTCAACTCTATAGCAAAAATAAAACAGTAAAATGATTTATAATGAGAAATAGATCTGAATAGGCATGTCTTTATAGAATGCAAAGATTAAAAAGGCCAAAAAGTATATGAAAAGGTGCTCAACAGAGAAATGCACATAAAACCACATTGAGAGATCACACATATTCCGATGGATGTAATAAGTATTTCTGAGAATGTGGGGAAAAGGGAATCCTGAAAGACTCTTAGCCAGAATGTAAATTGATATCTCTTTTAGGGAAAACAGTATGGAGGTTTCTAAAAAAAATTAAAAATAGAACTACCATATGCTCCGGCAACCTCACTTTTGGGTATATTTCCATAGGAAAAGAAATCATCATGTTGAGGAGGTATCTACAGCCACATGATAATTGCAGCATTATTCGTAATAATCAAGGTATGGAGCCTACCAAAGTTTCCATTGACAGGTAAATGTGAAAACTATATGGTATTATGTCAATGAGATTTTATTCATCAAAAAACTAAGGAAATCCTGTTCTTTGAGAATGAATGAATCTAGAAGATCTTGTGCCATATAAAGACTAAGTTATACTAAGTAACACAAACTAGGTGCAGATGAAGGTGCTACATGATCTTGCCTTTATGTGGAATTTGAAGTCAACCTTGTAAAGGCAGAGAGTAGAATGGTGATTGGCAGGATCTGTTACATGAGGGCATTGGGATAATGGTGGTCAGAGGGTCCTCTTCTAAGACGAGTAATTCCTGGAGATCCAACATTCAACAGGTGACTAAAATTAATAATACTTTATGAGGGCACTTCAAAAGGTTGTGGAAAAATGAAAATAAAAGATAATATGTGAAGGGTGGGCATTTGCCACTGCAATTAGGATAGCATTTGGGATGCCTGCATCCCACATCAGAGTGCCACTCCTAATCCAGCTCCCTGCTGAAGTGCACCCTGGGAGGCAGCAGGTGATGGCTAAAGTACTTGAGTTCCTACCACCCATGTAAGAGTTTCAGATTCAGTTTACAGCTCCCAGGTTTGGTCTCACCCAGCCCCATAGTTACAGGAATTTGGGGCCTAAATCAATGAATGGGAGGTCTCTTTCTCTCTTTCTTCCTTTCAAATAAAATAAATAATTTTTTGAAAGATAAAATGTGTGGGGCTGGCGCTGCGGCATAGTGGGTAAAGCCGCCGCCTGCAGTGCCAGCATCGCATACGGGCACCAGTTCAAGTCCTGGTTGTTCCACTTCCAATCCAGCTCTCTGCTATGACCTGGAAAGCAGTGGAAGGTGACCCAAGTCCTTGGGCCCCTGCACCCATGTGGGAGACCTGGAATAAGCTCCTGGTTCCTGGCTTCAGATCTGCACAGCTACAGCTGGTGTAGCCAATTGGGGAGTGAACCAGCAGATGGAAGAACTCTCTCTCTCTCTTTGTCTCTCCTCTCTGAGTGTAACTCTGACTTTCAAATAAATAAATAAATCTTTTCTTAAAAAAAGAAAGATAATATGTTTCCTCAAACTTGTTGAAATGTTTTCATATTACTTATTTGAAATTTACTAGGAAAGTAGATGATAAATGCCTCTAACACACACACACACACACACACCACATAGACACATACACACGAAAAGTATGGGGATGGATGTGCTTATTAATTTGGTTATGATAATCATTACACAATGTATGTGTATACAAAATCATCATATTGCACACCTTGAATATATACAAATGCCAGATAAATATACCTCAAAAAAGCTATTAAAAAACAAAATATGCTTGTCTTCTAAATATATTGAAATGTAAGAATAAATCAAGCTTTTAGATTCAGCTACTAAATACAAGGAATTCAAGGGAAAGGTGACTATGCTGAACAACACCAGGGAGGGGTGAAATATGCACACTCCAACCTGAGACTCAATGTTTTCTAACAAAATTTGCAAAGACAAACTGAGAATAGTATGAGGAAATTTACAGTCTAAAAAAAGAATTACACTTAATTATTTCAATCTGTCAACCCTCTTTGAAATAATTTCAAAAAATGTTAAATCATTTCAAGCAGAGCAATATGTTATTGAGAACTTATTAGGCACTTTATTAGGAAAATGCACAGGTATTTTAATATTATTGAGATAATTCTTAGAAACTAGCTTTAGAAATCTACTAAGATATTTACAGATGAAGGAATATTGTCATTCAATCTTCTTTCAAATAACCCAGGAGAGCAAGGTGTGGGTGTGGATATGGAAGAAACAAGCACTAGTTGTATACTGAGAATTGTTGAAACTGAGTGGTAAGCTCTTAGCGTGCTTTATACTATCCTCTGTACTTTTTACATATTTGAAATTTTCCATTTTTAAAATATAAACATTGATAAGGATTTTCTTCTTTAAATCAGAGGGAGAAATAAGGGGCTGTCATCCAGGAAGGGGGCTCATCAAGCAGAAGTCTGAAATACAATAGTGCTTGTATCACCATTTTACCTAAGACTGTCTCTAAAATGAGGATGAAAGCTATTTGTTCACCATATCCTGTGAGAAAGCCATGAAAACTCAACAAATTTATAAATTCCTCAAAGAGAAAAACTGTCTATCCTCAGCAAATGATGATGATGGTGCTGACGATGGTATAGTGTTATAAGGTTATGTGGTACTACTCCATGATGAGAATTGCTTCATTATCTGTATAGTAAAAAGTGATGATTCATAGATCTAATGCTTCCACTAAGTGCCACTAACTGTTTCATAATCGAATGCTTCTTTTCTTTGTTTGTCATGAAACTAAATACTGAAAAAAAGGCTGTCTTTTATAAGTAATATTTAGAAAAATTCAATCACCATATCGCCTTTGAATCAATGGAAAATTTCCTAGATTCTAATAAGCCCTTGTTTTTTCATAATTAGCATACACCTCCTCAGGGCTGCATTGTAAATATACTCAACGCTGGCACTCAAATTCAGGGCGTTAGACTTTTCTTTGCTTCAAAGATATAAAGCAGTTTCTCCTTTCTCTTGATTTTGAAGTTATTAAAATTGCTAAAGCTTCACAACAAAAGGTGCATAGATTTTTTACAGCAAGCATTTAAACATTAAATATCTCACTATTCATTCTTTTGCCGCATTTTGGCCTTTACATATTATTTTCTAGATTAGTTATAAGATGATTTCTCAAAATGTCATTTCAGTTACCTCCCCAAACAATGAAAATTGGAATCAGTTCCTAATGGTTTGATTTGTTATCATGGGATTCCTTGAAGGATAGAAATAACAAATCACTCCAAACCTCAAGGCAACATGAATTTTATGTTACATTACAAATATCAGGGGATAAAAATGCATTTTCATTACATAAGAATGAGTTAACTGTTTCTTAGCTGGTACAATACAGCTGAAAAGTGAAATAATCACTAACATAACATGCATTCAGATAGTCAAATATTAGAAAAACCTTAAACAGGTGGATATCTCACTTTAAAAATCCAGCAAATAATTTCCTTGTCCACACCAAAAATAAATAATTGGCAAAATGTTTTACCTCTCAGTTTTGTACTACACATACACATTTTACTTTAATTTTACCATGTTTACTGTTTGATATAAAATACATAGTCTCTAATGATTGAAAATGACTTAAAAAATTTAGTTCAATATTCCTCTTATTCCATGAACCTCTACATGTATTACTAATTAACTTTTCCTACAGCCCTAGCAAGAAGCCCATTAATCTATGTTTGATTACCAGCAACTATGAAATAAGAAGATATTCAATAAGCACCTCTCATGCAACAGGCACTGATTTAGCTTCTTGGCTACAACTATAAATAAAATGAACAAAAATCATTGCTCCCAAATAGCTCATGTGCTAGCCCCTCCTGAAATAAAATTCACCGCTCACAACCTGTTTTATTTAATTTATTCAATAAGTAGTCACTGAGTTCTGACACATATCAGAAACTCTTTTCCATACTGATGAAACAGAGATGAATAAAACACAGCAACTCTCACGACCCTGTGAGAAACTTATTGTATATATTTAATGGGGATATACTGCCCTACAATTACCACCAGTGTTTAGCTCTCTGGAACCAAACAGATTAGATCTAATCTCTCTGTCTCATGAAAAACATCCAGATGTGTTTCTCTCTCTCCCATCTCCAGCCTTGTGTTATAGACCATGTTTTATCCAGTCCTTTCCATTCAAATGCCAAGAAAAAAAATAAATTTTGGTACTGGGAATTTAAAACAAATAGCTAAAGTGGGATAAAGGAATGCAACAGCAGGATCATTACAACTCCACGGTTGGATTCTATACAAGCATGAGGGAACAAAACTCAGAAAACTATATCTTAATGAGATATCTACATGTTTTGAAATATTTGCCACTAATCCAAATTCTGAAAGCACATATGGCCATATCAAACATACCTGAAGGCCATAAGCTGGGAACCACAGATATTAATTTATTTTTATTTATATATGGTGAACAAATTTCACATATTTCATATATACAGATTTAGGAGCATAGTGATACTTCCCACTCTACTCTCCCTCCTGCCCATGCTGCCACCCTGTGTCTTCCTTCCTTTCTTATTTTTTCTTTTAATTTTTACAATGTCATACTTTCAGTTTAATTTATAATCATGAGCTTAACCCTCCACTAAGAATTCAACAAATAGTAAGAAGCAAAAAAACACTGTTCCTCAACAATAGAGACAAGGACTGTAAACAATAATCAAACCTCAACATGGCCATTTTGCTGATATACATTATACTTTTTGTACTCTATTAGTTACCACATATCAGGGTAACATATTTGTCTTTTGGGGACTAATTTCACTGAGCTTAATGGTTTCCAGTTGCATTCATTTTGTTGAGAAAGATGGGCTTTCATTCCTTTTTTTTGGCTGAGTAGCATTCCATAGTGTACGTCTACCACATTAGGTGATAGAGTATTGAATTCTATCTTCATCTTGAATGTACTCTAGCTTCTTAGGTTTCTTACAATGAGTTGTCCAGGATGTGGAATTACAGTTCTAGGTATGGGAGAACCAACACAAATGTAGAGCAAAAGTATTTCCTTTACTATTCTACATCCAAATCTATTTATGAAATCCAAGAAAGGATGGTTATTTCTGAATGGGAGGGGCCCATATCATATTGTTGATTCATAGTTTTTTACAACCATGTAAATGTCCAGTTACTGTTAACACAAGTCTCACCTCTGCCCCTGTTTTGTTCTTCCAACTACATTAATTCTTTTCTTCGTGATGTTCTAGACTTTACTATTTAAAAACTGTAAGTTTTACTTTATTATATTTATCTCTCCCCTCCAGGCAGTCAAGAAGTCTTTTGGATGCTGATTTTGTTAACAACCATAATGGCTTTTCCCCCCATTTTTGCTTCATCTGTGGATTAGCTCCTCAGGCCATTAATGGAGCCTCCATCATTAATAACAAAACTGACGAACAGGAGAGATCTAAAGACCAAATCCTCTGTTCCACTACTAGAAGCTTCTCTATAAACTGACATTAATTCTTGAATATAGCCATTCAGCTATATCAGCTACCAGTACCATTAATTGTCTGCATATATTTTTCTAATTTTTACGAATTTATTTGAAAGGTACAGAGGTGGAATAACAGAAAGAGATGGAGATAGAGAGAGCTCCCATCCTCTGGTTTATTCCCCAAACATCCACAAGAGTCAGAATTGGGCTAGGACTGGAGCCATGTGGCAGAAACACAAATCAGGCCTTGTATGAAGGTGTCATTTACTTGAGCCATCACAAGTGTCTGCATTAGCAGGAAGCTGGAGTAAGGAGTGGAGCTGGGTATCAAAACCCAGGCACTCTAACATGGGGTACAGATGTCTCAACCAGCATTTTAACTGGTAGGCTAAACATCTACCCTGTTTTTATACATTTTAATCATGAGTTCATCATGGAAAATTTTGTCTAGTGCTTGCTAAAATCCAGATAGACAAAAGGCATAGGTCTCCTCTAATATATTCATAATATGAGGAAAAGAAATTAGTGTAACCTGATATGCGTTAATAGTGACCCAGTACTCCCCATGAATACCACTGTTTTTCTAAAGGATCAAAAGATTTTATTTAAAGATCCATTTTAGTACTGTTTTTAAAATTCACACCAATTTATTCATTCATCCATTCAACATTCTAGTACCTGCCTATGTTAGGTACTAGAAATACAGTAGTGATAGACAGACAAAAATTCTTGCCTTCGTAGGATTTCACTTATGTGTGAGGAAAAGAAGATAAACAATATAAATAAGTGAACCATATAGAATATTAGACAGTGTCAAGTACAAAAGTAAAAGAGAAGTAGTCAGAGTGTTAAAAACAAAATAAGATAAAGCCAGAAAAAATCTGAGTATAGTGTGCACGCGGGAGAAGAAGCATGTGCACATTTGAGACTTCCAACAGAAGGAGGTAAGAATTGCCACTCACAGGGATCAAAGGGCAACTTAGCAAGGAGGATCGACCTTGATCTTCAGCATCATTGGCTAGTATAAATGTGAATTCCCTTTAGGAAAGGTGGAGCTTTTAAGCTGTTTTGTCAGTAGCTAAGTGGGTGGATTTCACTGACTCATGCTGCCAAGGATGAAATGCATACATTTCATGTTTTGTTTATGAGTAGAGGTAGCATTGGAGGGGAATCAGGAAAATAAGTTTTGACTACATGGCAATGGGAAATTGGCCTTGGAGTATCTTCACTGTGGCCTCCCTTGTTTTCAATGTCAGAACAGTGGGGTGGGACATAATTGTAGACAGGGACTCACAGACAGCCTCTGTGAAAGTAACTAAAGGGAGCAAGATTAATGTTCTACTGCCTAAGGTTATAATGAGAATTGACTTTTCACTTCTTTCTGAAGATTAGGATTATTCAATCCCATCCATAATGCACTGCAATGTGTCTTCTCAAAGTATCTGGCAATGTATTTAGCTTCCATTTATCTTTTCATTTGAAAAATGGGCATGGTAATAATGCTCAGGAAGTCATTTATTCTAAAGAGTCAATGAGGTAGAGTTGACAACAGCACCTGTATAAATAATGCATTATGTATACAGTTTTCATTTATTAATCTGTATTTTATTTCTACCTATATTTGTTAAGTGATTTCGTCTAGATATTAATCTAAAGGTTACAGATGATCCTAACACAATACTTGTTTCAAAAGTATATTTAGGAGTCTACACTTCGGCATAGTGGGTTAAGCCCTGAACTGCAGTGCTGGCATCCCATGTGGGCACCGGTTCAAGTCCTATCTGATCCACTTCCGACCCAGCTCCTTGTATATGTACCTGGGAAAGCAGAGGAAGATAGCACAAGTTCCTGGGCCCTTGACCCCATGTGGGAGACCTAGAAGAAGCTCCTGATTCCTGACTTCAGCCTGGCCCAGCTCTGGTTATTGCAGCCATTTGGGGTGTGAACCAGGGGATGGAAGACCTCTCTCTCTGCTTCTCCTCTCTCTCTGTTAACTCTCCTTTCAAATAAATAAATAAAAATAAATCTTTCTTAGAAATTATATTTGGAGTGAACAGTTATATTTTTATGCATACAACAAGTATTTAAGAAGGCAGCATGGACAAACTGCTACAGTCCTGGGCCTTTACTCTAAAGTTTCAGAGGAGGTGTAGGAGTTGTGTCAAGTTTAAGTCTTGAATTTAAATTTCTAAATAATAAAATAATATGTTGACTATCAAAGGAATCTTCTTGTTTTCCATGTTAATACAGAAGAATCCACATCATCAAATCCTATAGCCTAGGCTGGCTGACATCTTACTAACATAATTTGAACTGGAAATATCAAATAATTGAGAGCAATTAAAGCCCCCCTATTCATAGTCATCTCAATAATTCTTTCCCCTTCTGAAGCTTTATTTGCCTAAAAGTATATTTGACATGACAAGAAGTTGCCATATGGTGAAAACTATACAATTTTCTCATTTGGCATGATGCATTTATAAAGCTATGGTGAAATGTCATATTCTTTTCAATATTATGAAACAGACTGAATGTTTTTCTACAACATAGAATAACTAACTAATGTATAATTTTGAGATTAATTATAGTTCTAAACCATTTTTATTTCATTCAAATTTACAGCCAGCAATGGCTTCTCAAACCTTCGTAGTAATCACTAGGAAAGCATCCAGTTACTACTATTAGCTAAAATGATTTTAGACTAAAACTTGCTAATACCATCTCATTTATATCAATAATAGCCAAAGTGCACTCTGTGTGACACAGGCTGTAGACAGTTCATGAAATATGTTTGAATCTCAAAAAAGTTTTGCAGCAACATAAACTTATCTTTAACTCAAATTTTCTGCTTTTTGAAGTACCCTCATTATATATATGAGGCAGATGCTTCCAGCTGAATGGTATCACTTCAGGGGAGAATTTTCTCTCTACCTACGCTGTTTATCAGGAGTAGACTGGTGCCAATATGTTGCTATGGAAGGCAAGATTTTAATTCTTACTGACCAGTTCCTGCTATCTTCATGGAGGGGAACAGGTATGCCATCCTAAAAGCTTCAAGAATTCCAGTTGTCATTTCACAAAAGATGCCATTTTCCCTAGGGAAGTCCAAACACAAGAAGATGTGCAAGCTCTTCCTCACTGGCCAGCACTGTTGGGAGTGACAGCACTCCAGATGGGTGGAGTCATTGAACTATGAGCAGCCTCCTCCTGACTATCTATAGGATACTGTAAGGAAAGATGAGGCTCAGGAGTTAGCCTCGGGCTGAATGTTTTCCAACACCAGTCTTAGGCCATTATACAGCAAATAACATCTGGAGCAAAGAGAGAGGTCAAAAGTTTCTGTAACAATGCTTACTTCTAAACATTTCTGAATTTTATGTCAGAGAGGTTATATCACACAAAATGTTTATTAGGTCTGTCTTTTCTACTCATACTATCTATATACAAGATTCTACTCTTGGGAGGGTTATGTCACAAGACCCCCAGTGGATGGTTGAGTCCTACAAATACTGCTTTATTCCAAGACGTAAACACCCATGATAAAAATTCATAACGTTGACATAATGAGAGGTTAACAACAATAACCAATAATAAAATGGAACAGTTATAAAAATACTGTAATAAAAGGTATTGAAAACAGGGGCTGGCACTGTGGCATAGTGGGTGAAGCTGCCGCCTGCAGTGCCAGCATCCCATGTGGGCACTGGTTCGAGTCCTGGCTGCTTCACTTCTGATCCAGCTCTCTGCTATGGCCTGGGAAAGCAGTAGATGGCTCAAGTCCTTGGATCCCTGCACCCATGTGGGAGACCAAGGGTAAGCTACTGGTTCCTGCCCTTGGATCAGCACAGCTCTAGCCATTGCAGCCATCTTGAGAGTGAACCAAAGGATAGAAGACCTCTCTCTCACTCTTTCTCTCTCTCTAAGCCTCTGCCTCTGTGTAACTCTGCCTTTCAAATAAATAAATAAATCTTTAAAAAAAGGTATTGAAAATGTATGACTTGTTTATTTCTGGAATTTTCCACTTACTGATTTTAAACCACAGTGGGCTGTGGGAAACTGAAATCTCAGAAAGTGAAATCAGACATAAGGAGGGCTACTTTAAGAGGAGTCCGCACAGGTTACAGACCCATAACGTAAAACCCAAGGACTTGAGGCCGGCGCTGCGGCTCAACAGGCTAATCCTCCGCCTAGCGGTGCCGGCACACCGGGTTCTAGTCCCGGTCGGGGCACCGATCCTGTCCCGGTTGCCCCTCTTCCAGGCCAGCTCTCTGCTGTGGCCAGGGAGTGCAGTGGAGGATGGCCCAAGTGCTTGGGCCCTGCACCCCATGGGAGACCAGGAGAAGCACCTGGCTCCTGCCATTGGATCAGCGCGGTGCGCCGGCCGCAGCGCGCTACCGCGGCGGCCATTGGAGGGTGAACCAACGGCAAAAGGAAGACCTTTCTCTCTGTCTCTCTCTCACTGTCCACTCTGCCTGTCAAAAAAAAAAAATAAAAAAATAAAAAAATAAAAAAAATAAAAAAAAAAAAACCCAAGGACTTGGGCCATCCTCTCCTGCTTTCCCAGGCCATAGCAGAGAGCTGGATCAGAAGTGAAGCAGCCAGGACTTGAACCAGTGCCCACTTGGGATGCTGGCACTGCAGGCGGCAGCTTCACCCACTATGCCACAGTGCCAGCCCCTGTTTTCAATACCTTTTATTATAGTATTTTTATAACTGTTCCATTTTATTATTGGTTATTGTTGTTAACCTCTCATTATGTCAACGTTATGAATTTTTATCATGATATGTTTACCCATAACACACTCTGCTCACTGTTGAGCCACGAGGCAGTTCAATATCTGTGACAGAGATGATGTAGCCACAAAGTTGAAAATTTCTATCAAACCTTTGCAACTTTGCTCACCCTTGATCCATGACACAAAGCAGTCTCCTACCAGAATGAATGAAGAGCTCTGGTATCTGAAATGATGACTTGATCATCAAAAGCATTAATTGCAGCATAAAGAAAACTTTGTTATTCCAATTAATACAGTTTCCCCAGACTTGGGGTACAAAAACAAACCAGGCGGGGGAGAAATACAGGCTTTAATAGATATCAAAATCTTAACTGTCCTATTTAGATGCTGGACTCTTTAGGTCAGTGTCGCATGAAGCCACTAATCAAGTTATCACTGTGACAATGGTGTATGAGGGGAGGACTAACAGAAATTTGACTACCAGGTAGAAATGTTGCTGTTGGAACATTGCTAAGAATTTTCAGTAAAACTATAAAAATAGATAATCCTATAACTGTAAAAATAAATCAAAATTTAAAATACCTCCTGTCAATGCCTAAGGTGCCTTCATAATCTAAATCTTTAAGGGACACTAATTAAATTTTCTTAATGGATCTAATGGCAGGAGAGGAAATTACCCTCCCCAGCAAGATCTCCATAAATATGCACAGCCTTTCTTCCTTTAAAGGTATTTCTTTAGAATGCCACTCTAAATCTCTTCTTTTTGGTCAAGAAAACCCCATTTTTCTTACATATGCCTTTAAATGATTCCATTTTATCCTATTCAGAATATTTCAATGGAAGTGAAAGTACAATCTGACTTGGGAAGATATCACAAGCTTTCAAACTGAAATAATAATCAGCATGAGAGGAGATAAGATGTCCCGAGGATTCAGAAAAATTCTGACTTCTGCCACCAGGACTCAGACAGGAGCTCTAGCAATGGCAGTTTCCTTCTGGGTCAGAACACATTCAAGGAAGATGACTGCTATAACCAAAGAATGAGCTATTCTGCAGTTGAAACCAAAGATGAGAGAGATAGCATCACTTTTATTGAGCCATGTGGGTACTACAAATACAACAGACAGCTTTATATCCTGAGAGTTTCTGTGTGGGAGGCCCTTCTTTAGGGACACGTTATCAAGCTGTTAGGCTTAATCATGAAATAATTTAAGGTACAACTAGAATCTCACAGAAATAACAGGATTCCAGTGGGTGTTGGGAGCGCCCTACCTGCCCCATCCCTGCTCTCACCAGATGTTTTTTTCCAACTCTAGGTTAAGTTCTGCCCTCACACTGAGGCCAGCTTCTACTGCTGGCTGTGATAATATTTGGAATCTCTGACTCTAATGTTTTTTGCAAGCTATCTGACTTCCCCTTTGCCTCCGGGCCCCATAATTGCCTAAGTACATTGTGTATATTTTACTCTTGGTTTTGTGGGTTTTTTGTCAGATCCCTGATTTCTCATTCATAAGCTTCTTTAATTAGTTTGGATCCCTAAGTATTTCCTGTGTCTTCCTTTTTGAGCCACAGTTAATCCTGACATTATCTGCTTTCAAACTTCCCCACCACTGTGTATTCTCATATTCCTATGAACTCTGATCTCAAACTCCTACCCTACAAACTACTTTGACCAAGAATTAAATCTCTTATATTCACTTTCCTTTCCAAGTGTTTTAACTTCCATCACCTTGACTTATGCATGCACTGATGTTTTAATAGAACCTGGCCCTGATGTGCTAAAACCACAGTTGATCCATTCAATACCTAACTAATAGCCTGTTAAATACACTACTAAAACAATGTTATTATTTGTTGGGAATGACAGTAAGCACTTGCGTGTGTGTGTGTGTGTGTGTGTCTATAATTGTCACAAAATACACTAGTATAGGCCATGTTTTCTACTTTACAGGTAGAAAACAAGAAACCAAACTGCATGCAATCTTCCCTAAGATACACTTCTTGTTTTCTTTTTACAATTTTAAAATTTATATAAGGTGAACAAATTTCATGCATTTCATATATACAGATTTAGGAACATGTGATACTTCCCACTTCCCACTCACACTCCCACCCTTCATCCTCCTTCCTTTCGTGTTCTTTCTTTTAATTTTTACAAAGACATACTTTTGGCTTATTTTATAATCATAAGATTAACCCTCCTTTAGGTGAAGAACTCAACAAATAGAAAAAAAAAAAAAAACTATTCCACAACAGTAGAAACAATCAATTCTTAAAACGTCAATTTTGCTCATATAAATTATACTTTTTGTACTCTTTCACTTACTATAGATCTGGGAAAACATACAGTATTTATATTTTTAGGACTGTAAGCCACATTTTTTTTTGACAGGCAGAGTGGACAGAGAGAGAGAAACAGAGAGAAAGGTCTTCCTTTTGCCGTTGGTTCACCCTCCAATGGCTGCCGCGGCTGGTGCGCTGCAGCCGGCGCACCGCGCTGATCCGATGGCAGGAGCCAGGTGCTTATCCTGGTCTCCCATGCAAGTGCAGGGCCCAAGCACTTGGGCCATCCTCCACTGCACTCCCTGGCCATAGCAGAGAGCTGGCCTGGAAGAGGGGCAACCAGGACAGAATCCGGCGCCCCGACCGGGACTAGAACCCGGTGTGCCGGCGCCGCAAGGCAGAGGATTAGCCTAGTGAGCCGCGGCGCCGGCCATGTAAGCCACATTTCTAATAAAAGGTCAAAGAAGGTGACAAATCCATATCTGCTTGGCTATAAAATCATGCTCTATGGGAGAATGATACATGGGAGGTCTTTAACAACTGCTACTTCTTGGTATTCCTATCCCTAAGTGGTCCATCCTTCACTGATTCTGGCTTAGCTATTTGCTTGGGCCAAAGGGACGTTGGTAAACTTGATGCAACCAAAGAATTTCTAAGTCTTGTATACTGGGTAGGCCTTGTTTTTTTAAAACACCAGCTCTTGGAGCCAGTCACCATGAAAAAGTCTGACCAGTGTGAATCTTCCATGCATTGGGGAAACCCAAGCTGATTACACAGAGAGGTCATGTGGAAGAGCTCAGAAGTGCTAGAGATGTGAAGAGAACTTTCTCGGACCTTCCATCTGGACCAGCTACTGACCAAATGCCACCAAGTAGGTGACAATCAATTCCACGTGGAACAGAAGACTGCCTCAGAAAAATTATTTCTCTGCCCATTAGTAATAATAGCTTGTCATTTTAAGCCACAAAATCAACTTGGTATTTGTTGGCTACAAAATAAAATTACTGGACTGGGCATTTGGCACAGCACTTCAGATACTGCTTGGGATGCCCATCTGTCATGTTAGAGTTCCTGTATCTGAGTCCAGGCTCAATTCCTGAGTTGATATCCCTGCCAATCAGCACTCTGGGAAGCAGCAGGTGATGGCTCCATCTGAGAGACCTGGACTGAGTTCCCAGATCCAGCTTCAGCTTGGTCCAGACTTGGTTCTTAGTTCTTGGTTCTTGGTTCTTGCAGGGATTTGAGGAGTAAACCACCAGATGGGAGATTTCTCTCTCTCTCTCTCTCTCTCTCTCTCTCTCTCTCTCTCTCTCTGCTTTTCAAAATAAAAACATAGAAAACAAAATTATTTATCATTCTAATTCCCTCCAGATGGCAAAAATGTTCTCAGAGCAAGAATTGGCCTCTGATCAAACCTAAAGTGCTTCGAGTGAAATGTGGTTTCAGAGTAAATATATAATCAAGGTAGTAAGATATTTTTTTTTTTTTTTGACAGGCAGAGCGGACAGTGAGAGAGACAGAGAAAAAGGTCTTCCTTTTCTGTTGGTTCACCCCCTCAATGGCCGCTGTGGCCGGCGCACTGCGCTGATCCGAAGCCAGGAGCCAGGTGCTTCTCCTGGTCTCCCAAGCGGGTGCAGGGCCCAAGCACTTGGGCCATCCTTCACTGCACTCCCGGGCTATAGCAGAGAGCTGGCCTGGAAGAGGAGCAACCAGAACAGAATCCGGCACCCTGACAGGGACTAGAACCCGGTGTGCCAGTGCTGCAGTTCAATAGGCTAATCCTCCACACGCGGTGCTGGCAGTAAGAAATTTCTTTTTTAAAAAAGGGCTTATTTATTTATTTGAGAGGTAGAGTTACAGACAGTGAGAGGGAGAGACAGAAAGAAAGGTCTTCCTTCTGTTGGTTCACTCCCCAAATGGCCACAATGACTAGAGCTGTGCCGATCCGAAGCCAGGAGTCAGGAGCTTCTTCCTGGTCTCCCACATGGGTGCAGGGGCACAAGCACTTGGGCCATCTTCTGGTGCTTTCCCAGGCCACAGCAAAGAGCTGGATTGGATGAGGAGCAGCGAGGACTCAAACCAGCACCCATATGGGATGCCGGTGCTGCAGGTGGAGGATTAACTTACTGTACCACAGCACCGGCCCCTGATATACTTCTTAAAACTCATTTTAAGATCTGCTCATCTGAAGACAGACATTTAGTGTACCTGTTAAGTCCCAGTTGGGTTCCAGGGATCCAATACTAGAATGCCTGAAGTTGAGTTCTGGGTCTCCTCCTGATTCCTGCTTCCTGCCAATGCACACTCTGGGAGGCAGCAGGTGATGACTCAAGTAGTTGGGTCCCTGCCACCCACCTGGGAGACCTGGAGGGAGTTCCTGGCTCCCAGCACTGCCTATTGCAGGCATCTGGGGTGAATCTGCAGATTAGAGATCTCTGTCTTTCTCCACTTTTGTATCTGTCTCTTTGTCTCTGAAATAAATACAATTAAAAAGAAAGGATCCACTCATTAGAAGACAAGGTTTTTTTTAAAAAAATCTTGAAGATGTTTCTGCATAAGCACCATTCACAATGGCCAAAATATGGAATCAGCCAAGGTGTCCATCATAAAATGAACAAATAAAGAAAATGTCATGTGTGTGTGTAAATATACATATATGGAATACTGTTCATCTATAAAAAAGAATGAAGGGGCCAGCGCCATGGTGAAGTAAGTTAAGCCTCCTCCTGTGGCTCCAGCATCCCATGTGGATGCCAGTTCGTGTTCTGGCTGTTCCTCTTCCGATCCAGCTCTCTGCTATGGCCTTGGAAAGCAGTGGAAGACGGCCCAGGTGTTTGGGCCCCTGCAACCATGTGAAAGACTCAGAAGCAACTCCTGGCTCTTGGCTTTGGATTGGCCTGGCTCCAACTGTTGCAGCCATTTTTTGAGTGAATCAGCAGATGAAACTCTCTCTCTCTCTCTCTCTCTCTCTCTCACACACACACACACATACAGCCTCTCAAATACTTTATTTTATTTTATTTTTATTTTTTGACAGGCAGAGTGGACAGTGAGAGAGAGAAAGACAGAAAGAAAGGTCTTCCTTTGCCGTTGGTTCACTCTCCAATGGCCGCCGCAGCCGGCGTGCTGCAGCCAGCGCATCATGCTGATCCGAAGGCAGGAGCCAGGTGCTTCTCCTGGTCTCCCATGCAAGTGCAGGGCCCAAGCACTTGGGCCATCCTCCATTGCACTCTCGAGCCATAGCAGAGAGCTGGCCTGGGAGAGGGGCAACCGGGACAGAATCCGGCGCCCCGACTGGGACTAGAACCTGGTGTGCCGGAACCTCAGGTGGAGGATTAGCCTGTTGAGCTGCGGTGCCGGCCTCAAATACTTAAATACATAAGTAAATCTTTTAAAAAAAAGTGAAATTCTAACATTTACATCAAAATGGTAGCATCCAGAGTACATCTTGCTGAGTGAAATAAGCCAGATGTAGAAAGACAAAAAATGCATGTTCTCCCTTATATGTGAGAGCTAAAATAAAATATATAAAAATTTTAAAAATAAAAAAATGACTTTGTCTACCAGTTTTTCTGTAAATATTTTTTTTGTCGAACTTTGTTTAAAGTCTTTGTTAAACAAATTGTTAAGAATGATATACTATTGGCCGGCGCTGTGGCTCAATAGGCTAATCCTCCACCTTGCGGCGCCAGCACACCGGGTTCTAGTCCCAGTCGGGGTGCCGGATTCTGTCCCGGTTGCCCCTCTTCCAGGACAGCTCTCTGCTATGGCCCAGGAATGCAGTGGAGGATGGCCCAAGTGCTTGGGCCCTGCACCGGCTTGGGAGACCAGGAGAAGCACCTGGCTCCTGCCTTCAGATCAGCGCGGTGCGCCGGCCACAGCGCGCCAGCCACGGCGGCCACTGGAGGGTGAATCAACAGCAAAGGAAGACCTTTCTCTCTGTCTCTCTCTCTCACTGTCCACTATGCCTGTCAAAAAAAAAAAAAAAAAAGAATGATACATTACTGTAGTTTTAATGATCTGTGACTACTTTAAAATTTAGTGTATATGAGTGAAAGTGACATCTTTTCATTTGGTTATTGTCTATAGCTCTTGCCTACATTCTTGTTGAACTATAGTCTTTTTACTTTTTATTTGTTAATCTTTGTACTTTTTATTTGTTAATCTTTTAAAAAGATTTATTTATTTATTTGAAAGTCAGAGTTAGAAGGAGTGAGAAAGACAGAGAGACAGAGAGAGAGAGAGAGAGAGAGAGAAACAGAGAGAGACAGAGAATCTTCACTCCCCTGGTTCACTACCCAAATGGTCACAAGAGCTGCTTCTTCCCATGTGGGTAGCAGGGACTCAAGCACCTGGCCCAACCTCAGCTGCTCATTTTTTTTTCCCAGGCCATTAGCAGGGATCTGGTTTGGAAGTTTAGCAGCCAGGACAGGAACCAGCGCCAAAGTAGGACACTGGCTTTGCAGGCAGCAGCTTTACCTACTATGCCACAATGCCAGTTCCTGTTTGTTGCACTCTTTATATAGTGGAGCATTAAGCCACTGATTATAATGTAAATTTAGAATGTTATCTCAGGGGCCCATGCTGTGGCATAGTGGGTAAAACTTCTGCCTGCAGTGCCAGCATCCCATATGGACGTTGGGTCTAGACCCGGTTGCTCCATTCCCAATCCAGTTCTCTGCTATTGCCTGGGAAAGCAGTGGATGATGGCCCAAATCCTTGGACCCTTGCTTCTGCTTGGGAGACCTGGAAGATCCTGGCTCCTACCTTCAGATCAGCACAGCTCTGGCTGTTGTGGCCATCTGGGGAGTGAACCAGTAGTTGGAAGAACTCTCTCCCTCTCTCTCTCTTTGCCTCTGCGTCTGCCTCTCTGAACTCTGCCTTTCAAATCAATAAATAAATCTTTTTTAAAAAAGAAGAATGTTATCTCAAATATTTAAAAACAAAACATGTTGCTGCATAGCATTATGATTCTCAACCTGAAGCAGAAAAGTGTTTGTATTAAAAAGAGATTTTTGGGGAATAGATTTTGCCAAATGGAATGGAATATAATTTGATAGTTGGGAAACCACAAAATTATTAAATAAAGAATGCCTTCTGTACTAAGGGGGTGAAGCAGGAGTAAATGAACCCTGGCTCTCCAAACTTTTAGTGGCATAAACACGATGGAGAGAGCTCAGTTTGCAAACACAGGCCATTTCTGGAGGAAAAGGAAGGATAGCTTGGAGGACAGAGCCAAGAGCCACTGGAAATAATGGAACAGAAAACCATAGCCAGGTACCTTTTCTTTCTTTTCTTTTTTTTTTTTTTTTTTTTTTTTTTTTTTTTTGACAGGCAGAGTTAGACAGTGAGAGAGAAAGAGACAGAGAGAAAGGTCTACCTTCTGTTGGCTCACCCCCAAAATGGCCGCCACAGCCGGCGTGCAGTGACGATCCAAAGCCAGGAACCAGGTGCTTCCTTCTCGTCTACCATGCGGGTGCAGGGCCCAAACACTTGGGCCATCCTCCACTGCCCTCCCAGGCCACAGCAGAGAGCTGGACTGGAAGAGGAGCAACAGGAACAGAATCCAGCACCCCAACCGGGACTAGAACCCGGGGTGCCGGCACCATAGGCGGAGGATTAGCCTAGTGAGCCGCTGCGCCAGCCACCAGGTACCTTTTCTTAAAAACATTCCTTGCTGTTTGGTTTGCGGGAAATGGTAACATGTTCCCAGGCATGTCTCAGAACTTCTAGGAAGGACTTATTACTACGTGCCTCTCATTTCCCTGATTTTGAACAGCCATATCTATTGTGAGGGATATAACAATCCCTGTCTCATCACTGTATGGGGGTCACACAGAGCACAGAAGATATCATTTTAGTTACAAGCTCCTGGATCAAGAGAAGCTTGATCCATCATCGATTGATCCAAGCTTGATCCAAGATTCGATTCCATGAGGAATCGAAACGTCAGCTATCCCTGATTTAGATGATGAGTTCCTGGACCTAGAACTCAAGCCTAATGCTGTAGTGTGCTGAGACTATCAAGAAGGGATCTGAACTCCTGTGGCCTCAGAAAACACTGTGATGGCTCCTCTCCACCTGTTCCTCTTCCTCATCCTACCTACACATGCTGCTCCTCACACAATGGTGTAGATTCAATTGTTCTTTCTTTTGACTATGAGCTAGATTTGTGACTCACTTTGATCAACAGGATGAAACAGGAATGACAGCCTGGGGCTCCTGAGCCCAGGCCTGGAGGTCCTGCTTCCTCTCTGAAAATCCAGCTGCCATGCTGTAAAGAACCTTGGGCTAAACTATGGAATGATGAGAAACCATATGAAGAGATCAAAGGCTAATTCCATGGCTGGGGCCATGGGACCTAGATAGTCGGTCCATTATACCACCTGGATGTTGCTGTGAAGGCAATTTTTAGATGAGAGTAATATTTAAACTGTACACTTGAGTAAAACAAAATATTTGTCCTAAGTTGGTGGCCTTGTCCAAACAGTGGAAGGCCTTCAGAAAAATGACTACTGGCTTTTGAGGGAGAGAAAATTCCAACAAAAGTGGCATCAGGCTTGAGGTGCAACATTCACTCTCCCAGGGGTCTGCACCATGTTGATCTGTCCTGCAGATTTTGAAATTTCCAGTTTCAGCATGATGTTAGCCAATTTTTAAGATCTCTCTCTGGCCAGCGCAGTGGCTCACTTGGCTAATCCTCCGCCTGCGGCACCAGCACCCCAGGTTCTAGTCCCGGTTGGGGCGTCAGATTCTGTCCCGGTTGCTCCTCTTCCAGTCCAATTCTCTGCTGTGGCCCGGGAGTGTAGTGGAGGATGGCCCAAGTGCTTGGGCCCTGCACCCGCATCGTAGACCAGGAGGAAGCACCTGGCTCCTGGCTTCGGATCAGCACAGTGCACCGGCCGCAGCGCGCCGGCCATAGCGGCCATTTGGGGAGTGAACCAATGGATAGGAAGAACTTTCTCTATGTCTCTCTCTCTCTCACTGTCTAAATCTGCCTGTTTAAAAAAAAAAGAAAAAAAGCTCTCTCTCTGGGAAAGGCATTTGGCACAGCAGTTAAGGTGCCACTTGGGATGCGGCATTCCATATCAGAATGCCTAGCTTCATGTCCCAGCTCTGCACCTGATTCCAGCTTCCTGCTAATTGCTCCCCAGGAGCCAGCAGCCGGGTGCTTTTACATTTGTGGGAGATTCACACTGAATTCAAAGATTTTGGCTTCTGCCTGTCTCAGACCTGGCTATTGCAGGACACTGTAGAGTAAACCAGTTTGTGGGAGATCTCTGTCTTCATAACTGTGTCTTCGTCTTTGTGTCTTTATCTTTCTAAAAAGATAAAGTTGATACTTTGATGTTTAAAATCTTTTAAATTCTATATACATATGCATATCTGTGTGCATGCATATGTATATATCTACGTATGTGTAATCTCACACACATACTACTGGTTCTCTACACACATATGCACACATATCTTATTGGTTCTGTTTCTTAGCGAATGCTATTACAGAGGAAGAAAGACCCACAGAGGAGTCCTAAGGCATACTTGTGAGTGAAGCTTCTGAGATTTTCCAGTCTAGCCTCGCTCAATCACGAGTTGAATGTGGCCAAGGTGATACTACCTGGAATAGAACAATCATCCAACCAACTCCTGATCCGACTCAACAACTGGGAGGAAAAAAGATCATTATTTTTTCAAAACATGAAGTTTGGAGTTTATTACACAGATTAATGAAATGTCCTCTTTCCACCACTCTGTCTCCCATCTTAGCCATGGGCTTACTCTTTGCCAGAGGTTTACCTCAAAGGGCAGCCTATGGGTAGCCTGGGCCTGGGAACTTACCAACTTCTAATCTGTAAAGTCCCAATTCCATTCCATTCCAATCAATTATTTGATATCATGGTTACCTCTATTGAATAACCATTTGTAGATGTTTAATGGATAAACCAGCTACATTTGGTCAACTTATAGCTTCAGCCTTCTTTTTAGGCTCTATTTATAAAAAGTAGGAAAAAGGGCAAGACCCAAAGATCCTCTACATAGAAAAGCAATCAGGCTTCCTACACACAATCCCATTGGTCCCTGGAGTCTCCAAGTCACAATAAATTCAGGAAAGGAGTCATTGGACTGCAAGAAGGGCTGTTGCAGGTGGCATTGAGTCACTCAGTGACATGCAACAAGAATAACTGGACACAGCTTTACACCCCAGGAGAACAGTGTGCGTGAATGGGCACAGACACGGCAGCCTTTGAGAATCCGTGAATAATGAGGTCAATTAAGCCCTGCCTATCATTGTTCAAGGAAAATGTCACACTGCAGCTACCCTGAGACCCAGGCACAGGGCACAGGCCGTGCTGTCACAAGTTGCAAACAAGAGAAGTGGATGCACAGTGCCATGCAGAGCTGCTCAGAATAAAAATTTGCTGTAATCATGCGCATGTGATCCATCTGTTAATGCAGGAAAATAAAATATGTGAGGATATGTTTGTTTATATCAAGAGTGCAAATTCCTTACCCTACCAGCATCCTGAATGGAAAGATATAGCCAAATTTCAACTCAATTTATTGGAATGCTGCTATAGACGCAACAGTACAAAATAGACCATTTACATTATTAACTATTATAAAAGCCTAAGTAATTATTCTGTAACCTTAAGCATTATTCTTCACCTTCCAGAAAAATCAGGAGCCAACTCTGTGTTTACTGTGCCCTTGTGGTGGACCATTTCAAGTTCATCACAAGAAGCATAGATGAGCCGTGAATACTGCACATTTACATGTAATCAAACAGCTTTGGCCTTTACCATGGAGCTCTGTTAGTGAGAGTTATCTTCCAATTATAGTTTTGTCAAAAACTCTAGTCTGTATATATAGACTCTAGATAGCACAGCTTGCAAAATCATTCTGGAAGCTTCATTTTTCCTAAAAATCCCTTTCCAAAATGGGCTCACCTTAAAAGACGGCAGAAAAGATTTTTCCGATGGACTCTGCCATCCCTCCCATTAGTGTTCCTTATGATCTTTTAAATAACAAGGAAGTCACAATGTTTACCAAATTTTTACAGCATGAAGACAAAATTGTAGTTGAAGAAGTGAAGATATAGGCAGTGTCTACATTTAAGAATTTTAGTCTCATGTCTTTACTCATAGTCCAAGGAAAATTGTGAAAATTAATTGTGCTGTAGCTTTCTGTCATCATGAGATCTTCCTGTGACAGACAGATGTCAGTGAAGCTCCTGAGAGCATCTCTGCTCTACTTATGTCTAAGAAGTCAGAGCCCCTCATTCCATCTCAGTGTCATCTGTCCCAGCCTTGCTCCAAGACTCCAGGTAGCACTATCATGCACACAGCATCCACTGAAATAACATTACTCTACCTGTGCTGGCCTTTCATCACTATTTTGGTCATTGCTTACTCTCATATTCACGCCCTAGTTGACTCGGGTCACACACTGCACAGTGGTTATTCCCCCTTGTTCTCTTTTCTGCCCCAGGTCCTCTAACTAGTCAGCCTTCTTTGTACCCAGTGGAAGACATTAAATTTTCTTTTTTTATTTTTATTTTTTATTTTTTTATTTTTGACAGGCAGAGTGGACAGTAGAGGGAGACAGAGAGAAAGGTCTTCCTTTGCTGTTGGTTCACCCTCCAATGGCCGCCACGGTAGGCACGCTGCGTCCGGCGCACCGCGCTGTTCCGATGGCAGGAGCCAGGTGCTTCTCCTGGTCTCCCATGGGGTGCAGGGCCCAAGCACTTGGGCCATCCTCCACTGCACTCCCTGGTCACAGCAGAGAGCTGGCCTGGAAGAGGGGCAACCGGGACAGGATCGGTGCCCCGACCGGGACTAGAACCCAGTGTGCCGGCACTGCAAGGTGGAGGATTAGCCTACTGAGCCGCGGCGCCAGCCTAAGAAGACATTAAATTTTCATATCCTCTCTCTTCTCTACTTCAAAAACACTGCGAGTCCCCCTGCGTCCTCATCTCTTTCCTGTGCCTTCTGATTCTGATTTCTCAGTCTCATGCCTAAATGTGATTGCTTCAAGGACAATAATACTCCACTGTTTTTGTTTTCAAAACACAAGCTCTTCATTTCACTGATCTTTTGTGTTTTGTTTCAATTTTGTATATTTTTACTCTAATTTTAATTATTTCTTTTCTCCTCCTATTATTTGGGGGTTTGGTTTGTTGTTGTTTTTCTAGGTCTTTGATTTGCATTGATAGCTCATTTATTTGATGCCTTTCCAATTCTAGATGTAGGCATCAATTGCGATAAGCTTCCCTCTTAACACTGTTTTCACTGTATCCCATAAGTCTTGATATGTTGCATTGTCATCTTCATTCATTTCCAGAATTTTTTTTATTTCTCTTTTGATTTTTTCTATGACCCACTGCTCATTCAGGAGCATATTACTCAGTCTTCAGGCATTTGCATATGTTCCAGAGATTCTTGAGTTGTTAATTTCCAGCTTCATTCCAATGTGGTGAGAAAAGTTACATGGTATGATTTCAACTTTTTTGAATTTGCAAAGATTTGTTTTATGACTTAGAATATGGCCTGTCCTAGATAAAGTTCCATGCACTGCTGAGAAGAATGTGGATTCTGTAGCCATGGGATGAAAAGTTTGTAGATATCAGTTAGAACCATTTGGTCTACAGCGTACATCAGCTCTGCTGTTTCTTTGTTGATTTTCTGTCTAGTTGATCTGTCCATTGATGAAAGTGGGGTGTTTAAGTCCCCCATCATTATTGTATTGGAGTCTATGTATCCCTTTAGATTCATTAACATTTGTTTTTTAAATAGCCAGGCCTTGGGTGCATATAAATTATTATAGTCACATCTTCCTATTGGATTAATCCATTAATCATCATATACTGACCCTCTTTTTCTCTTTTAACATTTTTTATGTTACACCATTGACCTAACTAACCAAAAAAAAAGAGGGAAAGAGGGATAAGATGCAAATTAACAAAATTAAAGATGATTTAAATTCTATATACGTATGCATATCTGTGTGCATGCTTATGTATATATGTATATATCTACGTATGTGTAATCTCACACACATACTACTGGTTCTCTACACACATATGCACACATATCATTATTATTTTTAATAATAATGAGGCAACTGCCAAAATGGAAGAAAATATTTCCCAAACTATTCAAGTGATAAAAGATTAATATCCAGCATGTATAAAGAGCTCAAGAAATGCAAAAACAACAAAACAAATAATCCAGTTAAGAAACAGGCAAAGGACTTGAACAGGCATTTTTCAAAAGAGGAAATTCAAATGTCCAATGGACACATGAAAAAGTGCTCAGAATCACTGGATATCAGGGAAATGCAAATAAAAATCACAATGAAATGGAACCTCATTCCAGTTAGAATGACTCTCATATAGAAATCAGCAAACAAGAAATGCTGGTGATGATTTTGGGAAAAAGTACCATAATACGCTGTTGGTAGGAATGTAACCTATTACAGCCACTATGGAAGACAACATGGAGATCCCTCAGAAAGCTGAAAATATATATTCCATATGACCCAGCAATCCCACTCCTAGGAATTTATGCAAACAAAATGAAATCAGCATATGAAAGAGTTATCTATACCCCCATACTTATTGCAGCTCAATTCACAATATTGGATATGGAATCAACCTAGATGTCCATCAACTAATGGCTGGATAAATACTACATTTGATCTTAGCCAAAAGGCTGAGAAGCGATGGCTGGATAAGTAAATTATGGTATATACACACTAAAGAATACTACTCAGTTGTAAAATAGAATTAAATCCTGTTTTGCAACAAAATGAATATAATTGGAAACCATTATACTTAGTGAAATAAGCCAGTTTCAAAAAGACAAAAATCATGTTTTCCCTTATCTATATAACTAATAGAGTACCAAAAATGTAATGTATAGGAGTGAAATTGACATTTTGAGATTTGATGATTGTTAACAGCCCTGTCTCCACTGTTGAGGTGCGGAACAGTGTTTTTTTTTCTTCTTCTTCTTAATATTCATTGAACTGTTTACTTAGTGAAGGGTTAATCTTATGTATAAAGTAAACTGAAAGTGGATCATTTTAAATATAGAGAGAGAATAGACGGGAGGAGAAGGAAGGGTGGAATTGTGGCAGGAGGTGGGTAAGTTAGGAAGCATCACTATATTCCTTAATCTGTATATATGAAATACATAAAATTTGTGTACCTTAAATAAAATAAATGCAGATGTAAAAATTTTTAAGAAGTGCTCCTTTGATTGTCCCTTTCTGTCTAGCACAGGGAGACACTGTGATAGAGTGGCTAGATGCAGGCTTCCAGAACCTCTCCTGCTTTAATCCTGACACCATTGCCTATTTGTAAGACTTCTTTGTGACTTGGCCTCCTTATTCAAAATACAGATAATAATAACAAAACTTATTTCTTAGATGCTACATGACAATTCAATCAGCTAAAGCACTGAGAACTCTACCTCCTAAATAGTAAGCATCCAAATATTGGAAGGGATTATTAAGTTCAGCTGCCCTTAATTTTTTCTCTACTTCAACTGTTTTCTTGTTTCCTTCATGTGCCTGTGTTTTTGTTAGTTTGCTTTCTCACTTCAGCGTCAATCTTCTTTTGAATGAATGGTTTCTATTTACTGTTGAACATGCTAATAGCTACCAGACTCAATCCCTGGTCATTTCAGCTGTGGTCCCCACACCAGTCACTCCTTAAATGTCTTTTCTTCATTAATCCATTGACTACCACTTTCCTTTTAGACATTTCTTGCTTCCCCCTCCTCTATCAGGAAGCTTCTGATGTTCCCCTTATTTTCAGACTTCTCTGCTTCTCTGGTTGCATTATTTCCCTCAACTCCTAAATTGAGGTGTTCCCTGTGGTTTGACTCTGCAGTTTCCACATCTCTACTTCTCTCAGTGGAAGCATAGCAAGGCTGTACAGTGTGCCAGTGTACCTCTACAGCCTTGAGATAAACAGGATGCATTTGACCATCTCAGCTAGCCATCATATTAGTATATTTGGCTTAAATACCCTTAGATATAAATGGCATCAAGCCATCATATTAGTATATTTGGCTTAAATACCCTTAGATATAAATGGCATCAAAACTATTCTAGATCAGGAAATTTTATTTTTTATTCTCCCTAAACAGAAATATCTTCATGCACTAAGTGATTGGAAAATATGGCACTTTAGAGTTGTTGAGAACCAAGTGTCACCATCACTGCAATCAAATCAACATGAACCCATGCACTACTGTGATCACAGATGGCACTAATAACTCCCAACCATAGGGCTAGTGTTTCTGTTTTTAAAAAGTGGGTCACTTTTTAAAAAATGATTGTTTTCTTACAAACCAGAATTTTATTTCATTTTTGATTGAATGCACACACAGAATCACTGACTCCCACAATTTGGTTCAATTTCCTGACAAAAATGCACTTGGACAAATGTTTTATTTACAAACATGAAACTATGTTTAGTTATATTTCCTGTTTAAGCTAGTCTGAAAATAGCAACAAGTCTAGAGACTTCAGCTCTTGAGAAATAAGTGTGATTCTCTATTGTTTCAAGGACATATTTATTAAAAAATTAAAGTCTCCATTGAAAATACTGAAAGGTGTTTATAAGCAGTTATGTTTGGAGCCAAAACTTATCAGTGGTGAAAATGCAAGAGATAACAAGATAAACTCAGAACAACCTTCAAGCCTTGGGTGCATCACAGGTAATTTCCTGGTTCAAGTCTTTATTGTCAATCCCCAAAGAGGGGAGGATACTATAGTCACCAGGTAGGGATCTCCAAGTGATCACTGCAGTTGGCCACAAATCTGTAAGGTATAGATCAGTACTTATTTAAAATATAGGGTTTGGACTGCTGCAGGGATACAAACGAGCCTACCTTGATGGCCCATGAAATAAAAAAATCTCAGAAAGAGTTCTACAAAAAAATCTGAAATATGTAATTTTTTTATTTTTTATTTTTTAATTTTATTTTATTTTTATTTTTTTGACAGGCAGAGTGGACAGTGAGAGAGAGAGAGACAGAGAGAAAGGTCTTCCTTTTGCCGTTGGTTCACCCTCCAATGGCCGCCGCAGTTGGCGCGCTGCGACCGGCGCACCGCGCTAATCCGATGGCAGGAGCCAGGTGCTTCTCCTGGTCTCCCATGGGGTGCAGGGCCCAAGCACTTGGGCCATCCTCCACTGCACTCCCAGGCCACAGCAGAGAGCTGGCCTGGAAGAGGGGCAACTGGGACAGAATCCGGTGCCCCGACCGGGACTAGAACCCGGTGTGCCGGCACCGCAAGGCGGAGGATTAGCCTAGTGAGCCACGGCGCTGGCCAAAATATGTAATATTTAAATCAATTTTGAAAAAGGTTTGAAGCTAAAAGGTAATTATGAAATATTGGCTTTGAGCAATGCTTCAAAAGCAAGTCAAATATTCAGAGAAAAATTAGTTGTAGTATCATCAGGATTAGTGTCAAAAGACTGTGGAAGACAGAACTCCCAAGACAGGGCCAGTGTGGTGGAGCTCTAAGTGGTAGGTTAGATTGAATCTGTTTTCTCAGAGGCAAGAAAGATGAAAAAAATGTATATGTACAGGATAAAATATCACTGAATAATCAAGAATGTGAATATAAATTGGATTATTACCTCAAATTAGGATGACTCTATAACTATGACTGATTTTTACTATTTTATCAACCATCAATACTTTTTAAATAGTCTGGCAAGACATTTTATTGCCAAACTTCCTGAAGGTAGAACTGGTGAATTGATATTCAATTAATGAAATCATTCAATTAACAATGTTAAATAGAAAAAAAAGTTGGACTCAAATCTATGTTAAGCAAACCTTTGGAAGAATTAGAATACATCAAAGACATTGAGCCCCTGATTTCTCCAGTAACCCATGATTCTTTCCTTTCATCCAAAAATAGTTTTGAACTTCTATTCTGCCAATCACTCTGCTAGATCCTGGGGATTCAACTCAGAATATAGCAGAGATAGTCATTTTCTTAGTCTTTACATTTATCAACAAACCACTCCAAGGCATTTTGCTCTTGATTCTTCTCAGCAAGTATAATAAAAATAAAATTGGAAAATTTCATATAATGTAATTCTTTAAATATGGATTGTTTTAGCAAAAATGGTGGCATAATAAGAGACTTAGAAGACATATCTGAATACCTAGAATCTTCTTGAAAAAAAAAAAGAACTCAAAGATTAAATTTTCTAACTCAATCTTACATCAGTTTTTTTCATATGAATAACAAAGACATCATTATAAAATGAAGAAAACCCTAAATATTATGAGTTTATTTATGCTGCACACTTTTAACAAATTGTGGTTCCCATGGGATGGTTCACTAAGCAAATTTTCCCCCAAAAGTCCAAATATTCTCATTTAATTACTGAAAGGTAAAACGGTGGTGATAGTTTTACAGATAGTGACAAAATTCTAATACCTAATGGAAATTTAAAAGTTGAATGGAGATACCCCTACCTTACACCTTACACAAAAATTCACTCAACCTGGATTAAAGATCTAAATCCACAACCCAACACCATCAAATTATTAGAGAACATAGGGAAAACCCTGCAAGATATAGGCACAGGCAAAGACTTCTTGGAAAAGACCCTGGAGGCACAGTCAAAGACAAAATTAACAATTGGCATTGCATCAAATTGAGAAGTTTCTGTACTGTAAAAGAAACAGGAAAGTGAAGAGGCAACCAACAGAATGGGAAAAAATATTTGCAAACTATGCAACAGATAAAGGATTAATAACCAGAATCTACAAAGAAATCAAGAAATTTCACAACAACAAAACAAACAACCCACTTAAGAGAGGGGCCAAGGACCTCAACAGACATCTTTCCAAAGAGGAAATCCAAATGGCCAACAGACACAGGAAAAAATGTTCAGGATCACTAGCCATCAGGGAAATGCAAATCAAAACCACAATGAGGTTTCACCTCACCCCGGTTAGAATGGCTCACATTCAGAAATCTACCAACAACAGATGCTGGTGAGGATATGGGGGAAAAGGGACACTAACCCACTGTTGGTGGGAATGCAAACTGGTAAAGCCAGTATGGAAGTCAGTCTGGAGATTCCTCAGAAACCTGAATATACCCCTACCATACAACCCAGCCATCCCACTCCCTGGAATTTACCTAAAGGAAATTAAATTGGCAAATAAAAGAGCTGTCTGCACCTTAATGTTTATTGCAGCTCAATTCACAGTAGCTAAGACCTGGAATCAACCTAAATGCCCATCAACAGTAGATTGAATAAGGAAATTATGGGATATGTACTCTATAGAATACTATACTATACAGCAGTCAAAAACAATGAAATCCGGTCATTTGCAACAAAATGGAGGAATCTGGAAAACATCGTGCTGAGTGAAATAAAGCAGTCCCAAAGGGACAAATATCATATGTTCTCCCTGATCAGTGACAACTAACTGAGCACCAAAGGGGAAACCTGTTGAAGTGAAATGGACACTATGAGAAACAATGACTTGATCAGCCCTTGTCCTGACGGTCGAAGAATAACTTAATACTTTATTCCTTTTAGTATTTTTTTGTCCTACTTAATACAATTGGTTGAACTCTTTAATTAACACACATTTAGTCTTAGGTGTTTAAATTTAACTGAAAAGTGATCCCTGAATGGAGATAGTAGAATAATTTGGATTATTTGACACATCACTCACATGTGACAAAAACCATAATATCCACAAAGATCATTATTCTTATTTCTTCACTGAAAATATTCTATCTGAATTGCTGCATGGGGATATGAAAAAGCTAAGCTGTTGTTCAGATACCCTTTAGTCCACCACTAGATAAGTGGTCAAGTACACCAGCAATGCACCATGAAGATGAACACATTGGCATGTTTGGCAAGAGCCATCTGACAACGTGGCATCATCATTCCATGTGTGATTCTGAGCTTCCCTTTTTAAGGCAGTCACAAAACACAGTTCATAATACTTTAAATAATTATTCCCTGTGTGCCCACAGGAAGAAATTTGGTTCCTAAGAAAAAGGTAATACAGAGAAAAAAAGTGTAGTGATGTTGAACTCAGTGGACATGATTAACTGCCTTGAACTATGTCCTATCACACATGAAAGTCATGAACTGAGAGAACAAAGGCCAGGGGGGTCATCTTTGGTCATCGCCACCCCACCACATTGACATGAACCCATCAGCCATTTGCTTCTGGTATTTTTCCGGTTTTACTTCTGGCTCCACACAACCCCCTTCTCACACACTAGGCAGATGAATCATTTCAAAACATCAATAAGATCATTTAATCCCTTTACCTTAAAATCTCAATGATTTACTGTGTCATTTAAAGTGATATCCACTTCTCAGCATGTTATGCTAGGCCCGTGCTCAGTCTTGCAATTTCAATTTCATTCGGTCTGATGGTTTCCTACTCTTTTCTTTCCTTTTTCTCTCTTTTTTAAATTGAGAGGCAAGAGAGACAGAAAGGGATTTTATAAAACAGAGCCCCCATCCCTGAGTTCACTCTCCTAATGCCCATAATGGCAGGGACTGGGCGAGGCGGAAGCCAGAGCCTGGAACTCAATCCAGGTCTCCCATGTAGGGGAGAGTGACCCAATTACCTTAGTACTGACCACTGCTCCCTGAGGTGTGTAATAGCAGGAAGCCAAAATAAGGATGGTATTTAGGACTTGAACCCAGGCACTCCAATATGGGATCCAGGAATTGTAATCAGCATCTTCACCTCTAGTTCCAAACACCTCACCTGCCCTCCCTAGTCTTTGGTTGTTTCCTGTATTAGCTTCCTCACACCTGAAGACCTTTGCTCAGGTGACTTGGCCCCCAGCTGTTAGTATGGCTCTATGCTCCTTGTTATGTGGGGTGCAAAGGCTTACTCTTCATAAAGGCTTCTTTGACCACTTATTTTCCACACTCCTGACTTCATCACTATTTTTCACTTCCATCACAATACTTATAACCTAAACAATCTCATTTGCTTATTGAATTGTTTGCCTACTATCCGGTTCCCTCTCACGAGATTGATCCATGAGAGGTTTGACCAGTTTCAGTCACAGGCATGTCCTCAGTGCCTGGAACTATGTCTGTTGCATGCTAGGCACTCAATAAGAATTTGTTAATGAAATAAATGAATTTCAGTACAGCATAACCTTAACCATTAATGAACGAATCAGGATGAAATTTAAGTGACTGGATTGCAGAGTGGAATGAAGAATCTACTTATATTTTTAAAATAAAACACATATTACTAAAGAAATGTTGCATTTTGAAGTATGCCATCAAATCATCTGGGTTAAAACTCTGGTTTCCTCCAGTGTTCTGGGTTTGTGAATAAGTTGGAAAATTCTAAGGATTTCTTCTTTATATTCTATCGCTGATACTACTCTGATGATAAAACTCTGATGGCCTGAACCACCATTCACCCTTACACTCTCTTACACTCTTACCTCATTTTGCCATTTGCCAAATGATTTCTTCTCTTTACAACCAAGACTGTTATCCTACCAAACAGGATCATTCTTAGAGCTGGACCCTCCAGACCTCTTCTCTGTCAGCTGGTAACCTTCTGGTTCTTTTTGTCTCTTTCCTCTATCTTTTGTGTTTCTTCTCCTCTGCTAAACAAGATACCTTTGCAAAAATTCTTGAGTTCTGTACCTTTATTTTTATAAGGTTAGAACTTGGACCTTCCTTACTACTTGCCTAAACTACTGTTAAACTTTTTAAATTGGTATTGGTAGAATTGTTCCCTGCCTCCAATTTGTCTATTCCCAAGTCATTGCTCTGTTCATTTTTCTCCCTAACTCAAAATCTTCCAAAGTCATCGCTGACTTCAGATAGCAATCCCAATCTGTTAGTATAAGCATTAACATGGTCCATGAAATGTGACCAACTGACAATTCTAGTTTGTATTCCCTAATTGCCCCATTCCTCACGCAACGTTTTGCTTTAAGAACACTTCATGACCTAATATTCTACCAACAGGTTCTGTATTTTTTTCACCTCTGATCTCTGATATAAATATTGCCTCTTCCCATTACATCCTTCTTATGATTCCTATATTCTATGCATTCACTACATGTCAGTTTTCTAAATAAACAAACCTTTGTCTTTGTCTATGGCAACTTCTCCAGTCTTCCCCAGTCCTTCCACTGAAATCACTCTCTCCCACTATGCATTTATTGTAAATGAGGGTTCTGTTTTAGTACATTGACCATACTCAGCTTCCCAGTTCTGATCTCCCCACTGAACTGAAAAATTCTTTATAGCTAGAACTATTGCTAATTATTAGGAATTCTTCCTTCATTAAGTTTATTATTGCTTTATTTTTATATTTATTTTTTGTTATTTTAGTTTTTAACAGATTCAATATAGCTCACAAATACAGTTCTAAGAATATAATGATATTCCCTTCTACAGCATTGATCAGAAGGTGATGTGATGTTAGGATGAAATCTTTGGTTGTGCTGGTGGTGCTGGTGATGACATTGTAGTCGGCTAGTTGTGTATGTGGTAATTGGTGATATAAGAATGCCAACATCAACCTCAGTGACGTGAGAACTTCTCATGCTATGAATTATATTTTCTATGTTTGGCTACCGAAGAACCATGATCAATCTAGGTGCACATACCAGTGAGCTCTTAGACAAGGCATGCTAATCACAAATGATCACATGTCAATCTTTAAAGGCTTGGTCATAGCATTGGACAGGAGTCAGGAGCAATTGATTGAATTAGTCTCCCAGAATCTTAATCGCACACTTTCCCCCAACAACCATGACCCAAACAACACTGAAAGCATCGGTTAACATCCAGAATCCAGTTAAACATTGTAAATCATGTATTTTCACAGAACATTAATTCCTCTATCAGATAAAAATCCCAGTCACATTTTAAAGACTGTATATATCAAGCTTTTTACAGCTACCTGATTTTAAAATGAACACATCATATTTTTCCATAGAAATGTGGCATCTTAAAATTCATTATGTTCATTGAAGATAGATATAAAATATTGTAGAACATAGAAATGTAGTGGAAAACTCCACTCCTTTCATCTTTTATTTCTGAAATGGAATATTTCCTTCTATGTAGATATTTCTTTCTTACTAACATTTTAAATATCTTTTGGCATTGATTTGGGGAGAGAGGTAAAGAGAGTTAATCATCCAAGAGTAGAGAAATTCTGCTTTTTTCTATAGATACAAGGAGGTTTTTTATTTAATAAACATTAATTATTAACAAAAATCTTAAAAATCTTCCAGGTGGCTACCATGTTCTAAAGGAAATTAGACACTACAGGGCTAGACACTTTCCTGTTTTCATCGCTGCCTCAGTTCCCAGCACATCCCGCATGACAGAGTAAGTCAAACCAAGAGCCAGGAAAACACTGGGGCCAACATTTTGGAGGGTCTTCTAAACATAGCCTGCAGGCAGCTATGGAATTTCAAAATGGCTGCAGGGAGAAGCCTGGGGTAACTGACATGTGCATCCTCTCTCTGGATGTGGGTCTGAGTCAAAACCAAAGTAGACTACAGTCAGCTAACTTGCTGCATGAAAAACAATTTATTTATAGAAGGTACTTAACTCTATCTTTTCCCCCACTGTTCAACCAATGAGCTTTTTAAATTGGAAATTCACATTAACAATTGAAAGAAATTTATGGTAGTAATATTTAACTACTGGAATATCTGTTAAAATCAAGAAAACAATGTGTTTTTAAATAACATACAGAGAGAGATGTGTGTGTGTGTGTGAGAGAGAGAGAGAGAGAGAGATTATCATTCCTCACAAGTAAAAATAAAAGGAATTACTTAATGCATAGATAAAATGGTCAAAACCTGATGCAATTATATATAGGAAATAGTACACATAGATTTATCAATGAAGTTGAAACAAATTATAAGTAAAAATAATAAAAATCTGCTCTGCCCTCTGGCTATTAACTTCAGAAGCTATAAGGAAGTGTGTCATCATCAACCAGTTAGTAAGAGACATTATAAATTCTTTTTTAAAATAGAGCTTCAGAAATAAAAGGACTTGATAATTCAGGGAAATACAGTAAATTCTTATTATAGATTGGGCTGTGTCTAAGAATAATGATGACCCTGATGATGAGAGTAACAAATAGAATTAATGTGTTATTGGAGAGAATATAAATCTAATCCTCTTTAGACTGTAGCAAGTTGACGTTTATCCATTTAAATTGAAAAATGTATAAAGTCATACAATAATTTGAGCCTTTTTCCCACTAGTAAAATTAACCACATTACTTCTACTTCTCTATTGTGTTCTCTGTAGATTTATGGTATTTTTAAACTTCTCTCCTTGATAATTTCAAAACACTACTTTCTGAGATATTCACTGAATGAACAGGGAGAGAATTGACAAGGCCTCATATGTTCTGACTGGGAAAGGTGCTCATTCCTGTTGTGTTACTCTTGGGCCTTGTGTAGCATATTGTGAGCTCCAGAAACGACAAACCTGTATTCAATCCCAATCCTTCAAGCAGCTACTAAACCTCTCGGAGTTGGTTTCCTAAAGTGAAAAATAGGAAGTGGAAAACTGAGTGGATAATGTAGTTGTGAGAATTAAATAAGGTCCCATATCTGAAGCACCTGCCATATAATTTTCCACAGAGTAGTCATTAAATATATTTACATATGGTATGTGTGTGTGTGTGTGTGTAAAATGTCTCTCCCTTTGTTACTTGCCATGCATTCTTTTAGGTGAGGATGTAGCACAAAAGCTAGTGCCTTAGCTTGTGAAAGTTTGCTGCTGTTCAGAACTCCCTGGAAATAGAAACTACATTTATTGTCAAAATCTACATTGTGTACTTTAAAGAACTGCAGTTCTTACCAGCTTTTTATATCTTTGCAGTTAGGTCTCAAAAGTACCATGGCATAACTCCATGACAAGCCATGGTGGTCACCACCATGAGAGCATCTGGCTCTCCTGACCATAGCATTCCTGATCGGACTCAAAGTTAGCAAAATGAATGCCCATCTTCAGATTCACAATGGTATCTTCCTCCCAAAGCAGTGTACTTTTAATTGAGTTTTCTACCCAGTGAGATCTACACATCACGAGTGAAGTACTTCACCTTTCAACTGTGCTATTGGTTGATAATATATTAATTTTCCTTGAGAGAATAGAAGTCTGTGCATTTTGTGTCAAAATTCTACTTTTGATCGTATACTGAGAACCAGGGTAGGAAAAGTACACAGCAATTCATTTCCAGTGTCTGGTAACTAGCTCCTAAATGATCGCTTCAGGTTTTGATGAGCCTGGCATTACAAATTTCAAAGAAAAGACATCCAAACCTCCCCTCAGACTTCCATGTTGGCGGTTCAACAAGAAGGAAGATTGCTTTGCTTGTCTTACACTTTTGTGCTCCTGGAAATTCAAATCATGCTAAGAGAGTGAATCTTAGGGTATGTACTTTTTATCTCAATAAAAAAGAGTGAATGGTACCAGCTAGCTATAGAATCTCAAATGCAGGTCATTGGCATTCGCCTTAGCTGTTAACCTCACTGTAAATTAATTTCACCCACCTGGAGAGCAGCTACTCTCTTCAATCTTGATGACACCCTAAGGACTAGGAGATGCTGCCCATCAGAATGTTGAGAACTAGCTTTTAGGAGTGGAGCTTGTCCACACCATCTGGATGAGTCAAACGGCCATCCTAGATCATAGTTGTCAACACAATTTCTAGATCCAGCACAAAGTAAAGCATAGAGAGAGAAACCTGGCAAGAGACATGTGAGAAACAAAGAGTTTGCTCCCTGTTTTCTCTCCAACACAAATGTTCCTAAGGCCTATTTCTTGGATGTCCTAAAAGAGTCTGTACTGTGTTCTCAGTATCCTTTTCATGAACTAAGATAGAGCACTTCAAGGTTTCAAAGGAGACTTAATACTCCTTTCCTGGAAAACTATCTTGTCTGAGCTGTTCCTCCCCCTCGGAGGATCAGTAGGAATTTGCGTGATAGAGGAGATCTGAGAAAGGCAATACTGCTGGAAGTCAACAGGAGAGGGGAGGAAGAGCCTTATGTAAAGGCAAGAAACATAGGACTAAAAGACAGCCTCAGAGGGGTGCAAAGATCTCATCACAGCTTCTATAGCACCGGAGGATAACTGTGGTTGACAAAGTGAACTGTTTATTTCAAAATAGCTAGTAGAAAGGATTTTGAATGCTCCCAACACAAAGAAATGACAAATGTTGGAAGTGATAGATATGCCAATTATCTTGATCTGTTCATTACATGTTGTAGACAGATCTTGAAATTTTACGTTGTACTCCATAGATACATGCAATCATTATGTGTCAAATAACATTTTTGAAAAAATATTTCAACATGGCTAGAAACAGAGATATGGATGAAACATGTCTCAATTTCCCATTTGCTCCTAGAGCAAATCGCCACATACACAGTGGCTTAAAACAGCAGAAATTTATTCTATTACTATTCTGGAGGTCAAAAGTCCTAAACTAGTGTTGCTGAGCTAAAATCAACATGTCAGCAGGACTGATTCCCTGTGGAGATGCCAAGGTGGAATCCGTCCCTTTCCTCTCCAGGTTTTAGAGGCTACCAGCCTCTAAACCTCCAGGTTTTAGAGGCTGTCTGTACCGTGCTAACTTCTGCTTCAGTTATGTGTTGTCTTCTTGTCTCTCTTGTAAAGCCCCTTGCAGTTCCATTTTGGGCCCACCTACATGATTAAGATTAATTTCTATCCCAAGACCTTTAAGTTGGTTACTTTGCCATATCAGGTTAAACAGTTGCACATTTCAGAAATTAATTCATGGATATCTTTCAGGGACCACAGGATGAAACAAAACTTATGATAATTTTTATAATTACCATGTGTTATTTATTAAACTAGGCACTTCACATGGATTACATAGCCATAACACACACACACACATTCTCTGTCTGAAAGATGAGAATGGTTATAGGTGATTGTATTTTAAAACGTGTACATTGGAGCCACTGAGGAGCCAGAATGGATGGCACAGAGTTTCCTGGAGCCCTCACCACTGCATATTTCTCCTTTTACTAAATCTAAAATGTTCCACATGGTCCCAGAAAAGTAGCACAGAAGGTCACATTAGGCCTATTATAGATACTGATTAAATATCAGCCTGGATAGTTGTCTGCTGAGCACTTAACAGAAGCAAGGCCTCTGTTAAACAATTTTTTATATATTATCATATTAGAGATTTTTAGCGCTATTTTACAGATGAAGAAAATTAGGTTTAGGGAATTAAATAACTTGCCTATGTTCACATTGCAAATAAGAACCAACAAATACACTCTGTGTGATTTTTAACTCTTTTTGCCTTCCATTAGCTTATGCTGAGTCTTATTTTTAAAAGTCTATAATAATAATACAATATAAATACTTAAAGATTATCAAAGCAATGTAACTTCATATTTATGTAATAAATTTGATATTAGTTTTGTGAAATACTGTAGAGAGCCCATCTTCAAAGATACAGATGAGAGTGGCCATCTCTCCTCCTAAATGACTAGGTTAGTTCTTGAGAGGGGCCCAACAATTGCATTGCCAGAGCAATCTGAGAGATGTCTTGTGACACCCCTCCCCTGCCCAAGAACTCAATAAGAAGCTCAGGGATTAGCACGAGATCTTTTGTTGACTAACTTACCTACCACTGGTTTTTCTACAAGTACCTTCATTTATTTATTTATTTATTTGAAAGTCAAATAATTAGAGCTCCCAACCACTGATTCACTTCACACTACATCCAGGGCTGGACCAGGACAAAACCAGGAGCTGGGAACTCAAGACAGGTCTCCCACTTGCAGGGAAACAACTATTTGAGCCATTATCTGCTGCCTCCCAGGGTGTACATTAATAGAAGATGTAATCAGGAGCAGAACTTGGACTTGAACCCAGATATTCTGATATGGAAAGAGTCTCCTACCTCAAAATGTGATTCTCAAAATTACCTAACAGAGTTGGGCACTGCAGTGCAGTGGGTTAAGCTACCACTTGGGATATCTGCATCTCATCCCAGAGTGCTGGTCTTGGCTACTCCCCTCTGATCCAGCTTCCTGTCAATTCACCTGAGAAGGCAGTAGATGCTGACCCAAGAACTTGCATCCATGCCACCCCCGTGGGAAGTCCAGGTGCAGTTCTTGGCTCCTGGCTTTGGCCTGGCCCAGGCTCAGTTCTTGAGGGTATTTGGGGGGAGTGATGGGCAGATGGAAGATATCTGTCTTTCTCTTTTTCTCCCCCTCCACTTCTCTCTGCCTTTCAAAGAAACAAATAAATCAATCTTTTTTAAAAAACTTATCTAACAGAAAAATCATTTAATTATACTCTTCCCAGTTTGCTTAAGTATATAGAACTTAACAGCTACCAAAGATAAAAAAGATACTGGCTGACAAATTTCAAAATAAAGATTGGTTGGAAATGTTACAGTTACCATCCTTCATCATTACTTGGAAATGCATATTTATTTTTGGTTGATGTGCCATAAATGAATTTATTCATGTGAACCTGATAGAGTTTATTGTTAGTTTTCTGAGAAAACATTTTAAAACAACCATGGGAAATCAACTGCAGGCTCTAGAGATAAACATAGCTTAAAATATCTCAAATAGTGTGTTATCACTGCATGCAGGCACAAATGCCCTAAAGCTCAACCACACACAAAACTGTAGACACTCAACATATAGTAGTGTAAGGGCCCTCCAAAGGGTGCCTTCAAGTTATTCAAGCAGCATCCAGTCTCCTGACAGATGGTGTCAGGGAAAAAGGACATATGCCCCCTGGAGAGTGAATTCCAATAACTCGAACGGTATGGCAGCTCTCTTACTCTCTGTCTCTCTCTCAAATAAACATAAACATAATAAATAAACATTTAAGAAAAGAGGATGGCTGCTGAGACCATGGGAAGGTATGGGTACATTTACTCATCCAACAACCCAATGATTAGTTCAGCATTCTCTGCAAATTCCCATGAATATATCCAAGAAGGCACATAAACTCCTACCTTCAAATCTTTTATAAAAACATTGAGAAATTCAGAATAATCACAGAATTTAGGGAAAACATTAACAAATCCTGAGTCTCCTTTATGCCCTGAAACTAAAGTCAATGTTGGCTTCCTACAACAAAAGGCAAACACAATCTGCCCAGAGTTCTGACTGAGGCACTGTGGCTCCTGTTACCCTTGCATCCTCACAGGCCTTGGGAATATAATGAACATTCAAAATAAATTATCTATTTATATCATCATTTAGAAGATTTCAGAAAAATAGATGGCTCCAATTTTTCTTATAGGACATATCCCTTTCTAATCCCATCCCCTTAGATTTAGTGGTTTATCCTGTGAGTGGCCGAGAGCTAGCCCTGGGAAGAATAAAATATTTGATGTATGAACCTTGGAGAGACATCCCTTCAGAGCATGCTGGAAAGGTTTTCCGAAGTCTGATTAGTCATGATTTTCAAATGGTAATCCCATACTCTATCATCAAATATATTTTTAATTGTTTGAATTTAAATAATTCTTTTTTAAAATAAATTGCATTGTGTAAATGTGAAGTACATAAGGACAATGTGACATTAGAAGATGCATCTATAGTGAGATGGCTACTATCGTGGAATGAATGAACTTATGCATCATTTTACACAGTTGTACACACACACATACACCCCACACACACTTTTCCCTTATAAAAATAGTGGGTCTAACTTATTCATTTCACAAAATATCTAAATAAAATACATTATCATTATCTATAGACCTCATGTTGAACGTTAGGTCTGGACACTTGCCCATCCTACGTTTCTGTTATTTTGAATTATTTATCCTGTGTACCTCCCCACTTCCTCTCCAACAAGGCTCTTGATATCCAACATGTCTGTGGTCCTGGCACTACACAGCCTTCTCTCTGAAGTTTAATCTATACCGGGGCATTCATCTATAATTTCTGACCTTCATGATGTCTTCTAACCCTACCAAAAACCCGTAAATGTCTGTTCTTCAGGGGTAAAATTATAGTAGCCACCGTGAGACACTTCTGCTATTGTATTGAGGTTCCTTTCATTCTCTTGTGGATGACAACATGTAAACAGGGCTAGTTACAGCACAATGGTTGTTCAAATTTCCCCACTTAACATTCCTGAACGTATTATTGGTTGTCAAAATAAATTCTGAGTATATTGTAAGTTCTGTATTTTTATCATTTGTTTAGAAACAGATTTTGAATTTGCCTGTTTCCTTTATTTCTTGAGGTCAAATTCTTTAAATTTCATGAGAATAAGAACATTGGACTCATTTATGTATCTGTAGCCTCCACCAGTCAGGATCTAAGTAACATTCTCTTTGGGAGCTTTCTAATATAAAGACTTACAACCAACCTGAGGGGGAAAAACAAAAACAGTTTCTTTTTTGGAAGAGATGTATTGTTTAGAAAGCCGAGAGGGCTGACACATCAGAAGCCGGATGTGAGCGGAAGCTTGCTTTTTCCCTAGTGGAGTATGTTGTGATTATCTGTCTCCACCCTCTCACGAATTTCCTTTATGAATAAAAGGAAAATGACTTAGGAGCCTGTTAGTTGGATGTAGAGTCCACCTGGGAACAAAGAATGACATTGCCCTGATTACAGTTGAGTACATCCACAGTCTATGCCATTTGTCTTACTAGAATGTTGGCCACATTAACTAATCGGCTTCCATCCTGCTTACTTTGTGGAAATTGTTTCTATGTGCTTAACCATTTAAATTGAAACATTGGGGTATGAAGAAATGCTTTTTAAACAAAATAATCAACTATATACTGTAAGTATAGTTGATATTAGGTATATGTACATTCAAAAATAATACCACATTATAATTAATGCCTTACTTCTCTTCACTGTTCATGTGGTCCCTAAGTATTCTGTCAGAAAACTAACATTAGATGTTAACTCTCTCTCATTAAGTTTTCACTCTTGTTCCATTCACTGCAAGACTTACTCTTTAAGTTTTACTTACAGTTAGTGAACCTGCAATTCTTTCAGAAGAAAGGAAGAAAAATCCCTTGAGAGTGTCAGTTGAGTATTTTAATGACTTAAGCAGATTAAAATGCGTGCCCATGAAAGTTTCAGTGATTCATACTAGCAATTTGAGTTTTCTCATCCTATCACTATTACAAGCTCTTATAAAAACACCAATGGTGAAGTTATAAACGCCTCTGAATTTTTAGTTTGAGAGGTAATTATTTCATGAATGAATCTCCATGATGATTAGATGATTAGATGGCAACTGTATTTCACTGGTTGGAAACTGAAAATTTTGTAAAGCTGTCCTGTGTTTGGCCAAATTTTTTAAATAGTTTCAGAAATATAGTCATTTTGATGAAAATGCAGATTAGTAGAGCCATTGTAGAAAATGGCATGGGGACACCTCAAAAAAACTAAAAGCAAGTCTATCATAAGATCCTGCTATCCCACTGCTGGTAATCATCCAACGGAAATGAAGTCAACAAATGAAAGCAATAATTTGTACATCCATGTTTATTGCAACCCTAGTCACAATAATAAAATGTGGAATCAATTTAGATGTCAGTCATGGATGAACTGATGAAGAAAATGTGGCATATATACAAAATGGAATATTACACAGCTGTAAAAAAGAATGAAACCCTGACATTTGCAACAAAATGGATAGAATTGTAGATCATTATCCTAAAGCGAGATAAGCTAGAAACCAAAAGACAAGTGGCACATTTTCACTTATCTGTGGAACATTATCCACTTAGTATTTAAAAAGTGTGGCTGATGGAGGCTACAGAAAAATGAGTTATTTTCACTGAATTACATCCTTATATAATAGAGCCTTCTTTCTTCACTGTGATTGTTGTCATGAACCCCACATTGTATGTTCATATATCCAACCCTGACTTCAAGAAAATTATTTAAAATGTGTATGTAGACATACATGTATAATTTCACATGAAGCAAGCATGACAGTTTGCTAAATATCATTAAATCTATGTGTGTTTACTGAACTCTTCTTCATGCTTTTCTGTATTAGGTGACATATTTTAAAACAGAAATTAAAAGACCCCCAAGTCATATTTCCATGATATTCCTGTGAGGCTGTTATTCAGAACATTCATTTCTCTTAAGGGAAAAATAATGAATCATTCCTGGTCATGTCTCTGTCACTCTCTGTGAATGGCTTGCTCTCAAGGATGTGGGGGCCTTTGCTGTTGTGTCAGAGCAGTGTTAGAAATGTGTTAAACAGTAATTTTGGGGGGGAAAAGTGAATTGTAAATGTAAGTTTAGGCATCAAGATCCCATATTTCTTCTTATTTTAAATATTCTATCCTAAATAATCATATTTTGCTTTTCATCAAATGCTGTTTTCTTACCTAGACATTTTTTCTGAAGGAAACAAGTAAAACAAAATAACACAAATCAGTAAAAACAAATAGACACAAATTATATGTGGAAGTAATCAGGTTGAATATCTAACAAGTTATAGAGAAAATCCCAAGTGTCCAGAATGCTATACCCTTCACAGATAGCAAAAGAGAACTCATCAAATACAATGAAATAATCATAGATGTGAAGTCACAACCAAACTTTAGGAGGAAACAATTCAACTATGAAGATGTCATGAGAATTGATGGTATCAAAGAAGGAGGTACCTTTCTCTGAAGGGAGGAGAGAACTTCCACTTTGATTATGGCCTTGTCTAAATAAGGTCGGGGTTTGTGGGCTCAGGAGGCTCCCATAGCCTTGGCAGCTCATGATAAGAGCCTCGGATGATCACTGACGTCATAAATAAGTGTCAATTGTTAAATCAACAACAGGAGTCACTGTGTACTTGCTCCCCATGTAAGACCTCTGTCCTTAATGTGTTGTTCTATGAGAATTAATGGTAAAACTAGTCTTAAAACAGTACTTTATCCTTTGTGTGTCTGTGTGGGTGCAAATTGTTGAAATCTTTACTTAGTATATACTAAGTTGATCTTCTGTATATAAAGATAACTAAAAATTAATCTTAATGAAGAATGAGATGGGAGACGGGGTAGGAAGTGGGATGCTTTGGGGGTGGGAGGGTGGATATGGGGGGAACAACCACTATAATCCAAAAGTTGTACTTATGAAATTTATATTTATTAAATGAAAGCTTTCTACATAAAAAAAGATTCGATGGTATCAACTGACACTGCCATCTAGGCCCAAGTGCACACTTCCCAGCAGACTGGCTCTGGTAGCTCTGACAGGGTACACCTTCTGAGTCATCTTATTATTTTACGTTCTACCATATTGTATCTGTTACATGACATTAGACGTGAATAGAAGGTGCACTATAAAACCTCACTGGTTTACAGGTAAAGATGACATACCAGTACTTCCCTCCCCACCTCATAAAAATGCCGAACTTCTAGCAATAATGACAAATTCATGGAGGGGTCTAAGCAGGGACAAAAGGCAGCCATTGTCTTCAAGGTGTGCACAAGTCTCTGTGGCTGATGTCCTCACACCTTTCTTCAAACCCAAAGAAAAATAATTATAAAAATTGCCTTAGGTTAACTTAGTCCATTTTCCCTTTCATTGGCATTTGATGGCCAAATTATACATTTAATATTATGTAAGGAAAACCAAGGCTTTTACAATGTATTTGTTGGGATGAATATTAGTGTAAATTATACATACAAAAGATACAACTGTGTATTACAAAAATAGATCCCTGGCCTTGTTCTAAGTACTTTCACACAATACCTCACTGCACCCTTACAAAAACGCTAATTATGGAAGCTGTTGTTCACTGAAACATAAAAAATGGGGAATCCTTGAAGTTCAGTGACTTATCCAAGGTTATCCAGTTAGTAGATGGCAGACACAAGGTTCAAAATTGTGCAGTCTGACTACAGAGACATCACTTTCGACTTCTACTGTAGAGTCTTCCTCTTGTGACACAGGCAGAGGAACAGTAGTGAGAGGGTGGGAACAAAATCACTCCTAAGGAGAGAATAAAGGGAATCAGACAAAAGCTTAACAAAGAAACCAAGGGAGAAAGGCAGAAACAGTGGCAAAGAAGGAAAGAAAAATGAAAACAATAAATAGGTGTCGATAAAAGGAAGCAGCAGGAACATCTGTGTCCTTGGTATATGATTTTCCTAATGAAACTGTCGGAAGTTAAGAAACCCTTCAGTGACTGCTCATTGCCTTTCCTCTCATCTCAGCCTAAGACTTGGGTAGCTGCCACATCAAAAAACTCATAAAAGAAATTACTATTTACGTGTGAATCACACTCCCACTTCTATTCCCGAAAATTGCCTGATTTCTTCATTGGAGGTAAGATACCGGGTCCTCCTTGAGTGAACTTATTGCAGCAGTTTCCATCTCAGTTCAAAGTACGAAAGACCACTAGCTTGTATTAAATGTGTTTCCCATATCATAGAGGCTATGCTGAGAATCAGAAGCATAAAAATCAAACAAGTTTTGCTGAGACTTTGTTCAGATGTCTGTCATCACGTGAATGATAAAGAAAGAATGGAAGTAGCAGTAGCAAGAAAATTTGTCAAAAAAGCATGGCCAACCACAGTGATCCACATTATCATGCTGAGTGGATTTCCCTTGCAACCATAACTGTAGGAGTGACAGCTGAGTGCTTTTAGTGTGGGGCAGATACCATAAATTAGCTCTGAAAGATAATATAGTTTCTCCTTGTAACCTGATCCCATTTCTCAATAATTGGAAAGCATGGTGATGTATTTCCAACCAGAGTTTAAGAAACCAAGTTCTGGGTCAGCGCGGTGGCTTAACAGGCTAATCCTCCACCTTGCAGCGCCAGCACACCAGGTTCTAGTCCTGGTTGGGGCGCCAGATTCTATCCTGGTTGCCCCTCTTCCAGGCCAGCTCTCTGCTGTGGCCCGGGAAGGCAGTGGAGGATGGCCCAAGTGCTTGAGCCCTGCACCCGCATGGGAGACCAGGAGAAGCACCTGGCTCCTGGCTTTGGATCAGCGGATGCGCCGGCTGCAGCAGCAATTGGAGGGTGAACCAACGGCAAAAAGGAAGACCTTTCTCTCTGTCTCTCTCTCTCTCACTATCCACTCTGCCTGTCCAAAAAAAAGAAAAAAGAAAAAAAAAGAAACCAAGTTCTGGTTTCTGCTCCCAATCTGGGGCAATCCACCTTATCTTCCTGGGGGTTTTCATTTCCTTAGAACAAAATGCCCCTTTCAGCTTTTCTAATCAACAGATTTTTTTTTTATTAAACTTTTATTTAATGAATATAAATTTCCAAAGTATAGCTTGTGGGTTACAATGGCTTCCCCCCTCCCATAACTTCCCTCCCGCCCGCAACCCTCCCCCCTCCCGCTCCCTTTCCCCTTCCATTCATGTAAAGATTCATTTTCAATTCTCTTTGTATACAGAAGATCAATTTAGTATATATTAGGTAAAGGTTTCAACATTTTGCCCATATAGCAACATCGAGTGAAAAAACTACCATTGGATTACTCCGAAGGGAGGAGAGAACCTCCACTTTGACTATGACCCTATCGGAATAAGACCAAAGTCAGCGAACTCTAAAGGCTTCCATAGCCCTGGCAACTCATGACTAGAGCCTAGGGAGATTACTGACGCCATGAACAGGAGTGTCAAATTGTTAAGTCAGCAACAGGAGTCACTGTGTACTTACACCCCATGCGGGATCTGTCCCTAATGTGTCGTCTAAAGCCAAGTGATGCTATGACTGGTACTGAAACAGTATTTTTATACTTTGCGTTTCTGTGTGGGCGCAGACTGATGAGGTCTTTGCTAATTATATACTGAAGTGATCTTCTGTATATAAAGAGAATTGGAAATGAAAAAAAAAAAAACAACCTGGTGTTAAAATGGAAATGGCATAGAAAATTAATTATTTTGAAAAAAAAATTATGTAGGATCTCTGTCTTTAATGTGCTGTACATTGCTATTTAACAGATTTTTTTTATGACAACTACCTTTGATGATCACCACTTTATAATACAAGTCAGTGTGTATGCACATGCATGCACACACACACACACACATACTCACACACTTGATATCATAACTTTCCATCTCCCAGTAGAGCTGTACCTCTTTTATTTAACATCAGGGTTTATCTAATCTAAATATTTTTTGGATGGCAAATTCAATCAATCTCTTACTAGGAAACCTATTCTTTTTTTTTAAAAAAAGAGATTTATTTATTTATTTATTTATTTGAAAGAGTTACACAGAGAGAGAAGGAGAGGCAGAGAGAGAGAGTGGTCTTCCATCCGCTGGTTCACTCCACAATTGGCCGCAATGGCCAGAGCTGTGCCAATCTCAAGCCAGGAGCCAGGAGCTTCTTCTCAGTCTCCCAAGTGGGTACAGGGCCCCAAGAACTCAGGACATCTTCCACTGCTTTCCTAGGCCATAGCAGAGAGCTAGATTGGAAGCAGAGCAGCCGGGACTCGAAGCAGTCCCATATAGGATGCCAGCACTGAAGGCATCGGCTTTACTTGCTACACCACAGCGCCGGCCCCAGAAACCTATTCTAATATCTGAAAACACAAACAGAAAGGAATGTCTTCATTTATGTAAATAATTTTGTTAGGGTTGATATATAAGTCATCAACTTCAGAAACCAACCCATGCATCTACAACCAACTTATCTTTGACAAAGGACCTGAAACCAATCCCTGGAGCAAGGACAATCTCCTCAACCAATGGTGCTGGGAAAACTGAATCTCCACATGCAGAAGTATGAAGCAAGATCTCTACCTTATGCCTTACACAAAAATCCACTCAAAATGTGTCAAAGACTTAAATCTAGGATGTGGTATAATCAAATTATTAGAGAACATTGGTGAAACCCTGCAAAACATCAGCAAAGGCAAAGAGTTCTTGGAAAAGACCCCAAAAGCACAGACATTCAAAGCCAAAATTGACAAATGGGATTACATTCAATTAAGGAGCTTCAGTACTGCAAAAGAAACAGTCAGGAAAGTGAAGAGGCAACCAACAGAATGGGAGAAATTATTTTCAAACTATGCAACTGATAAAGGATCAATATCCAGAATATATAAAGAGCTTACAAAACTCAACAACAAAACAAACAAACCAGTTAAGAAATGGGCAAAGGACTTAAACAGCATTTTTCAAAAAAAGGAATCCAAATGGCCAACAGACACATGAAATATGCTCAGGATCACTAGTCATCAGGGAAATTCAAATCAAAACCACAATGAGGTTTTACCTCACCCCCATTAGAATGGATTTCATACAGAAATCAATAAACAAATGATGGTGAGGATGTGGGGGACAAGGTTCCCTAATCCACTGTCGGTGAGAATGTAAACTGGTACAGCCACTGTGGTAAACAGTGTGGAGATACCTCAGAAATATGAATATAGACATGCCATATGACCCAGCCATCCTACTTCTGGGAAGTTACCCAAGGGAATTGAAATCAGCAAATGAAAGAGTTATTTGCACCCCATGCTTATTACAGCTCAATTCACAATAGCTAAGTTATGGAATGAACCCAAATATCCATCTTCTGAAGACTGGATAAAGAAATTATGGGGTATGTATACAATGGAATACTACATAGTGGTTAAAAAAACAATGAAATCCTATAATTTGCAACAAAATGGATGCAACAGGAAAACATTATACTTAGTGAAATAGCCAGACCCAAAAGAATAAATACCATATTATGTTCTCCCTGACCTGTAGTAACTAATAGAATACCTACAGGTAATATATAGAAGTGAAATGGACACTGAGATGTGATGACTTTGACCAGCTCTTGTCTCATCTGTTTTGAGGAACAGTTTTTTTTTTCTTTTCATACAATTTGTTGAACTCTTTACTTAGCATAGGGTTAATCTTATGTGTATAAAGTGAATTTTAAAAGATCATAATAAAAAATAAGAATAGGAATAGGAGAGGGATGAGGAAGAAAGGGGGAGTGCAGGTGGGAAGGCAGATAGAGTGGGAAGAAGCACTTTGTTCCTGAAGTTGTGTTTATGGAATGTATGAAGTTTGTGTACCTTAAATAAAAGATTTCTGGGGGAAAAAATAAAGTGAGAAAAGTTTTGAGTCCTTCCCTGATTTAGACATGGAATCGGAAACCAGCATAGATCTGATGAAATCAAAGTCTAAGTGCTGAAGAGATTGGAAACCAAGAGACATTTAGAGGATGAAAGTGAAAACTGCATCAAACTGAAATTATTAGTGAAGATGCTAAGTAAAATGAAAATAAAGACCAGTAAACAGCCTGACAAATATCTGCAAACTTAAAATTTGAGACAGAACAAAATATTAGGCATCCTTGTCTTTGTGTGAAGTCATAAATGTTATCTGTAGTGAGGTATTCCAAAGCTTCTATACCTTAGAGGTCTAAATTAGTTATGAAAAATGATAAAGACTGATATTTAGATATGTACTCCTCATCTTTAAGTACTCAATTCATGGGACACATCCTTGGAAGCCTTTTCTCCTTTATTTCTTCTCCCAGCATCCTTCGAATGAAGCTTCCCACCCCTATCTCCACCTTGCATTGAGAAAACTAAGTGTTCTGGCTTTGTGTTTCTATGCTTGTCTCTGCCATTAGTTAGCTGTGATTTCTGTGAAGGCAGAGAATCTGTATTACTTGACTTGCACAGTGTCTAACACTTCATAAATAAATAAATATTTTAAGTTTATTTTTCACTTACTTGAAAGGCAGACACATAAGAGAGACACAGGGAGAGACAGACAGATATTTCCTATCTTCTGATTCACTTCATATATATATATATATATACACACACACACACACACACACACACACCTGGGTATGAGCCAGGCTAAAGCCAAGAGTTTGAAACCCAATCTAGGGTCTCCTACAAGGGTGGCAGGGACTCAAATATTTGAACCATCACCGTCTGCTTTCCAGAGTATATATCAGCAGCAAGCTGTATCAGAAGTTGAGCCAGGACATAAACCAGGTTCTCTGACATGGGATATGCCCCATTTGGAGCCTTAATCACTGAGGCAAACACTCATCCTTTCATAAACAAAGTTAAATAGCTGATTGACATAAATGTGGCATTGGATTCTCAATGTCTTATTAATGTCGAGTATATTGACTTAAGATTGGGGTATATATCTATATCTATATATACACCCATTTTTTAAATTTTATTTATTTGGAAGGCAGGGTTACAGAGAGAAAGAGGTCTACCATCCACTGGACCGCTCCCCAAAAGGCTGCAATGGTCAGGGTTGGGCCAGAGCTGGGTCAGTTGGATTTTAAGCCCTGTTATATACAGCAAGATGCTGTAGTCCCCTAAAATTGTATATGACATGTTTGTGTAAGTAGGGACTATGGTGCAGATGAACAGTTTGAGTGTGTCCACCAAGAATTCACAAGTGGGGGGCTTTGTCCTTACTGTGGTGATGTTGGGAAGTAGCCTAGACCTTGGGTCTTGCTCAAGTAGTTGTATCCCTACCACTCATGTGAGAGACCTGGATTGAGGTCGCAGCTCTTGGCTTTGGCCAGGTCAGGCTGTTGCAGGCATTTGGGGAGTGAATCAGATAATAGGAGTACTTACTAGCATATGTTCTTTCTGTCTCCCCAGATAAATAAGTAAGTAAAAATAGAGATGGAGCCTATGAGAGAGTGAGAGGTCCTTCGGTCACAGGGACACCACCCTCAGAAGGGACTAAGGTAATTCTGATTAAGGTGGTTAAGGCCTGTGCATCACTTCTCACAAAAGTTGCTTTAAAAGCCAGCTCAATTCTAAATCATTATTTGCCTTCCAGTCTGGCAATGTAATCACACACTCCCACACATACATCTGCCATTACTCCACCCACCAGTAGGTCTTCACCAGAGGCCAAATCATTGGGATCAACCAGTTTTAGACCTTCAAGGTCCATAACTTTGATTTTATACAATTAGCCTTCTTCAGGCATTCTGTTACAGTTATGAGAAATGGGCTAATATAGAATGACCCTTCCTTTGGAATAAAATTTCATCACATTACAGTTTATTGGCTTTAGATATTCTGTGCTGAAGTGTGAAAAAATGGTAAGAAAATGCTCTATGATTGAACCTTAATTTAACCAAGTCCATGGAAAAGAAAAATATCAAGATGGATTATTTTAAGGGATGTTTAAATCTCACTTGAAAAAGTGATGAGATTTTAAAAGTCTCCTGAATATGTAACTAAAGTTTTGACCATTTGAGCTACGTTGATTATACTTACTGCCATCTTTTTTTAGAATCACTAAAATGCTACCTAAATAATTAAGAGAAATTGGCCCTTTTGGTTTTTTTGCATTCAATTTTCAGATTTTATATTGTTCTAAGACACTGATAGTTTACAAGAGTCTCTCAAGTCAAAATAAGAAGTGAAAGAACTAACACATTCAGAGTTTAAATAACAATTCCCCATAAGGATTATCTATATTTTACAAAACCTTACTCTTTCAGTTTAGGATTTTAGCACTGTTATGAAATTGTCTATCCAAATTTATAAAGATATAAATGAAAGTAATATCCCCAGAAAATGTGATCTATATTCTTAACTTGTCTCCTGGGAAAGATACAATGAGATAAACCTAAGAACTGCTGAAAAGAATTTCAACAAGGAGCTTATTTATGGAATGAAACTAAGTGAGAGCTGATAAAAGAAAGATCATAGGAGTTAGAATACTCCATAATAATGAGCAAGCTTACCATTAACATATAATAAAAGGACAGCTTATATTGACAATCTCTTGTTCTCCTCTAACATTTAGAAGAAAAAGGCTGTATTGTCATCCATAAACTCAATGCCATATGAAAATATCCCAGTATGAAAATCTTGTTTCTTCATAAGTAGAAGAAAAACAAATCTCAAACCACAGTTATTCATTATTCTTGAATCCTGGATGGTCCATTAACTAAAACTTCATATATATATGAATATATATGTATATATGTATATGTACATATATATATATGTATATAGTCATCCATACTAGGATATTCTTTTTAACTTTGGGAAACCAGAAGCATCACTGAAATTAAAAGTTTCTATCCATTTTGGCACTGGCAAATATGTAAGTGTACTTTAAAAAGTTCGTGGAAAATGTGTACTATGGAAACTATGGATGAAGTTAAAAAATTCTGCAGCAAAATGAACTTAACTTTTAATTCTGTTTCCATGAACACATCACACACATTTCAATTAAAATATGATTTATACATTCTATGTACTACTGTATTGTAGATTCCTGATTTTTGCATTTGACAAAGCCTATAAAACACTGGGGCTTTTGCCAAGAATTGCTCACTTTTGTACGGTGAGTACTGGAGAACACTTTGCAGTTCTCTGATCCTTTAACTTCAAGCTTTTAGGGTTACTATGTAAAGTTCAAACCACCTTATTATTCACTGTGCTGTGTGAACACCTAGAATGAGTTCTTTCTCGCTATGTGATCAGGTGAGTTTACTGCCACTCCCATCTCTGCAGTCACTAAACAGGGCAAAAGTACACAACCATATTGGGTGCCTGCATAGTTGATTTAGCCACCACCTGCCATGCCAGCATCTCAAAAAGGCACTTGCTTGAGTCCTGGATGCTCCACTTACAATCCAGCTCCCTGCTAATGCTCTTAGGAAAGGGAGACCTGGATGAAGCTCCTGCCTCCTGGCTTTGGCCTGGCCAACCCTGGCAGTTGCAGTCATTTGAGGAGCGAACCAGTGATGGAAGATTCTCTCTCTCTCTCTCTCTCTCTCTCTTTCTTCTTCTTCTTCTCTCTAACTCTTCCTTTCAAATAAATTAATAAATTAATAAAGTAGCCACTACTCATCCCTGTGGGAAAGACAACATTCAACAGAGGCCACTCTGCCCTAGGGAAATAACAGAATTCTTTGAAAACAAACAAACAAACAAAACTTTTAGAAAAGCAAAGTCTGTGATGAGCATGGATTGTGCTAGTGTGACAGGAGAGCACTAGCATTTGAAGTTAAGCTGTCCAGCTCCAGGTTATATGCCTTTCTAACACACCAGAGCACATCTTGGGTAATCAGAGCTTTCTTTGAACAATTCATCATTAGGAAAATCCCAGGCAGCATTAATCACAGGCACAGGCTGCTCCCATGTTGCAATCTTTTCCTTTTCCACTCTTCTACCCAGAAGTTGAATATTGTCCAGTGAAGACCTATGAGCTGGTTCACTGACTGTGGCTACGAGCATCAGGCCTTTATGAGCATGATGCCACTCAAAAACTGTTAAGATACAATCTTCTAAACAAGTTACAGGTGAAATCAAGTCCCTCCCCTGTTATTTATCCTTCTTATTTTCTGAAATTAAATCGATGGGTAATTCATCACCTTCCCTTAAAGGGCCATTTCCAAACTGTTCAATTACGTTGGCATTTCTGCTCCCGATATAAATGTCACGTCTTATCAGGGTCAGATAATGAAATGTGATGTTGACTCTTTGCTTGAGTATTCAAGGGTGCTTGGTGAGAGGCTGTTCTGTACTCCTTATCCATCATCTTACACTGCCTTGACTGCAATAACAAAGGAGCAGGAACTGCAGATCCTTCTTGCCCTCCAGGCAAAGCCCCAATGTAGAATCGAAAACCAAATACGAAAGTGAATCATTTCTAACCTCAAACACACACATTGCATTGTTGCTCTGGGGTTTTTGGTTTCCTTTAGTGCTCATCTCTTAAGGGTTCAGAAAAATGTGTTTCAAATATAAGCTTCTTTCTCCAAGAAGCTCTTTATTTTGCTATTAAGAAACTGGATACATGAGATAGAATCTATGTCTAATCCATATTCCTGAATATCTAAGCTATTGCAACTATAGCATTCGGGTGTGTGATTTATTCTCTTTTTTGTGTTCATAGTATATCTTTGACATGACTTTTCTGCTTTATATTTCATGTTGATTAATTTTGTGAGAAGTTATATGACCTCAAATTTGTTACCAATAATTTTAAATATATTTCCTTATATAAAATTGTATTCTTGCTTGATAGTGATCTATAGTACAAAGAAATATTTTTTGAGCTAACTCTTGATAGCCAAGTAGAGTTGTTGACAAACTCAGTTGAGATGTGTAGTAAAACTCACCCCTTTACAACAATGTCAACTATTGACCTAGAAAATGAAGCAAAATATTCAATTTGGGGCCTAGAATCATTTAATTCAACCAATCATGTAATTATGAACACTTTATCTCATTTTGTAGGTTATGACTCCCTCCTAAAGTAAAAAAAGAAAATCACCTCAGGAAAATGACCAAGAAAATCTAAGATGAAACACCAGTTTTTCTCTATTACGCTTTTATTAGATGAGTCATCTCATTCATAACCATTATCGTAGCTTAGTCTACTGTATTTCAATACCTTCTTTCAACTAATCACATCTGCTTCCAACTGTGCAGATAGGCCTTGTTTTCTCCTGGGACAGAGTGAGGAGAATTATGTGTTTTTCTACTCTTACGTGTTCGACAGTCCAGCAGGGAACACAACACAGCACCTTAGTGTCCCATAATTATGTCGTCATCCATTACCATCTATAATATTTTCAAGAGGAATTGCTTGTTTCTCTGAAATTTCTGATGCTTCTTTGATGATCATGGGTGATTTTTTTTAAAAAGCAGAAAAATTTCAAGTGAAGAGCAATAAAAGGAGAGAATTTTCTGCCCTCTCTGGACACAGTTCTCTCCTCTGACACCTCTGGTGCATTCACTCACGTACATCCACATATCACTCATAGTTCTCAGGGCCCCTAAATACAGGGAAAAGGCTGAGATTCCTGTGCCCTCCACTGCCAGGTCCAGTAGTCTGTTTCTATGTCTACGTCATTTATTGCTCTCCAGACCTTCGGGAGCATCTTGATGTGAGTTCTCTTTAATATCTGTCAGATAAATCAAATAACTCTATTTCATTAGGACCAGATTCTCGAGATTGATCTTGTCCCTGCGTTTGGGACGTCTTTGCTTGTTCTTCATCTTCCTGGGCTCCGGGTATTGGTGTCTGTGCATCAGACAAAACAGGCACCTGGCCTTGTACAGGAAAGGACCCCCAACAATTGGCCCATGCAGATGCCCTCAGGCCTCAACTCTCTCCCCAGGGAGAAGCAGGCAGTCGTGGATTTTTGTCTACTCGTTCTATTTTCAGCGAGGTGGGGAGCCACGGCACCTGTCAGTCCAAGCCACCACCTCCATCCCCCTCCACGGTGGCTCCATTGTGAGACCCCTCCCAGCACCAGCAGCCTAGGTGGTGGTTCTGGAGAAGCTGGGGTATTGGATGTACAGGTCAACTCTCCTCCCCCAGGAGGAAGCTGAGAGCTAGGTTTTTCATCTACCAGCTTTGTGCTGAGAAAAAGGAAGGAAAAACAGCATCCATCAGCCCAAGCAGTTCTTTCCCAAGACATCCAGACTGTGCCAGATCCAATCTCCAAATGTAGTCACACTGGGAGTAACGGTCTCAACACAGGAGTTGGTGGGGAGGAGGTGACAATTCAGGCCTTAGTATCCAGGATTCTCTTGCCTGAGTTATTTCCCACCCTTAACACTACCAAGTACCAAACTCCTCCTTAGCACATTCACAAAGTAAAAGTGGCCCTGCACATCAACTCAGGCAAATCGGAACCTGACAATGCTCCAATGACAAATAGCCAAATTCCAAGTTCCATTTTGGGCACCATTAGTATACTCTGTATACAAAAGATATTATGGGATTCACAAATTCTCTGGGACATAAAAGCTTTACTTTTCTTTCTTTTTTTTTTAAGATTTATTTATTTATTTGAAAGGCAGAGTTACAGAGAGGCAGAGACAGTGAGGTCTTCCAATGGCTGGTTTACTCCCCAATTGGCCACAGTGGCTGGAGCTGAGCTGATCCAAAGCCAGGAGCCTGGAGCTTCTTCCATGTATCCCACGTGGGTGCAGGGGCCAAGGACTTGGGCTATCTTCTACTGCTTTCCCAGGCCACAGCAGAGAGCTGGATCAGAAGTGGAGCAGCCGGGACTCGAACTGGCACCCATATGGAGTGCCGGCACTGTAGGTCATGGTTTCACCTGCTATAACACATTGCTGGCCCGAAAGCTTTATTCTTCTTTCTGGAATTCTGTTCCCTTCACTGCCTCAGGACCTTCACCTCTAACCAACTCGATACAGCTCTCTATTGCCTGTGGGGAAGCATCCAGGATCAGGGTTTGAGTGAGAAAATGCAGCATGGTATAGAGAAGAGGGCCAGTTCCTCTACCATCTCATGTGGACCGGTGTCAGAGGCTCCCAAAGGCATCGTTGCAGACAGAGGGATCAACCCCACGGGAGAGTGACCCTGCCTGGCAGAAAGAAGGAGCGGAACTGGGGTGAGAGAGAACAAGAAGCACCACTGTCCCCAGCACATACTGTATTATATTCTACTATTGAAGATCATCGATGGGACCCTTAGATGTAACAGGGGGAGACAGAAAGGGAATATAGGTGGAAAATGGGGAGTGACGGAGGAATCCCCATTGGGGAGGGTAAGACACCATGAAAGAAGGACCATGCTGTTAATGTGTATTCACAGGTTCTGTGAGGTCTGCTGACACTTGCATCCTTATAGGCAAGTCTTAGAATATGCATTTGTAATTTATCCTCTTCACCTGTTTGTTATATCACAGGCTGCTTAATGTTACACCTGAAATGTAGTGGTAAGAGAGCAATACTAAAGAAATAGGGTTTTTTTGTTTTCATTGTTTCTAAATAAGAAACTGTTTTCTTCCCCACGTCAGATACTTTTGCCTGATATTGTCAGGAAAAGCTATGACACTCTACTAAAAGTGCACACATTCATATTTTAGCTTTCATATAAATGTTTTAGCTCAGTCACACATTTCTCTGCCTCTAGAAATACATGTCTTACTGCAAAATGATCTTCCCAGGAATCAAAAATTACCAGCAAAACATACTAAGTGACATGAGGCTCACACGACAGTTACTTCTTAGAAAAGGCATAGAAGGAAGCTGGCAAATTACTGTCAGATATCCCATTTAAGAAATGCCAACTAAAAACCCAGTGACATCAAATTCCTTCGCATACCAGGAGCCTACTTTGGAAGCAAATGATTCAAGCTCTCCAGTTAATTCATTTGCATATCCATATTTCAGCTGAAATTTATTCATCACTAGTGACTATCTCAGACAAGAGACCATAATATGACAAGACAATGGTCCCTGTAGCTTTGATACAGCAGCACCAGAAGGGCCCAAGTTAGAAGAGAATCCCCACTCCCAGAATGGATACAGTATTTGAAAATAAGAGTAAGTTCTGTGCTTCACAAAGCAGTGCTACTAGAAGAGAAGTTGGCTCTATCAAAAAAGAGTTGAGAGTCGCAATCCTGCCATCAGTCCTTTGTCAACCACACCAGCTTCCCTCAAGGGGCCACTTTTCCTTTGCATGCACTTTCAGGACAATCCCAGACTTGGTCTGGCATAGAATTCAAACTCTCATTTGTTGCAGTGCTACGCTAGACAGACCAAGAGATACTACAGACCCATTTTTCAGTGAAAGGCAAGAAAGAGCTAGAGGACATAGATTTGTTTCTATTTAGAGATACAGAATAGAGGAGAGCTCTACTCCATGGACAGGTCCTTCTTTTATTCCCTAAATCTTTCTCTCTATTGGCTTCCAGGAACATCTCTCTGAGTAGCAAATGAATCATTGTAAAAGAGGTTCCATGGAAGCTGATTCAAAGCCATACCATTCCAGCCTGGCCCGTCAAGCTATCACTCGCTATACAAGGGAATTTCAAAAAGTTCCCAGAAGAAACCAAATCGAAAGAAGTTTCTTTTGGGCAAAAATGTTGGAAGTCATGCATACTTTTATCGCATCATGCATTTTTTCATGAACCTTTTGAAGATCACTTCTATTTAAGTAGGACTAACCCACCTTAATAGCCTCTCCAGCACAATTTTTTTGAGGTTTTATTTTAATTTTTTTAAACTTGTGTTTAGTAAATAAAAATTTCCAAAGTACAATTTATGGATTACAATGGTTCCCCCCCCATAATTTCCCTCCCTCTCGCACCCCTCCCATCTCCCACTCCCTCTCCCATTCCATCCACATCAAGATTCACTTTTCAATTATCTTTATATACAGAAGATTGATTTAGTATATATTAAGTAAAGATTTCATCAGTTTGCACCCACACAGAAACACAAAGTGCAAAATACTGTTTCAGTACTAGTTATAGCATCACTTCACATTGGACAACACATTAAGGACATATCCCACATGGGATGTAAGTACACAGTGACTCCTGTTGTTGACTTAACAATTTGACACTCTTGGTTATGGTGTCAGTAATCTCCCTACGCTCTAGTCATGAGTTGCCAAGGCTATGGAAGTCTTTTGAGTTCGCCAACTTCAATCTTATTCCGACAGGGTCATAGTCAAAGTAGAAGTTCTCTCCTCCCTTCAGAGAAAGGTACCTCCTTCGTTGATGGCCCTGTTTTTTCCACTGGGATCTCACTTGCAGAGATCTTTCATTTAGGTCTTCTTTTTTTTTTTCTTTTCCATGGTATCTTGGCTTTCCATGCCTACAATACTCTCATGGGCTCTTCAGCCAGATCCGAATGCCTTAAGGGCTGATTCTGAGGCCAGAGTGTTGTTTAGGACATCTGCCATTCTATGAGTCTGCTGTGTATCCCACTTCCCATGATGGATCGTTCTCTCCCTTTTTGATTCTATCACTTATTTGCAGACACTATTCTTGTTTGTGTGATCCCTTTGACTCTTAGACCTATCAGATTCATCAATTGTGAACTGAAATTGATCACTTGGACTAGTGAGATGGCATTGGTACATGCCACCTTGATGGGATTGAATTGGAATCCCCTGGCATGTTTCTAACTCCACTATTTGGGGCAAGTCCGATTGAGCATGTCCCAAATTGTACATCTCCTCCCTCTCTTTTTCCCACTCTTGTATTTAACAGGGATCACTTTTCAGTTAAAATTTAAACACCTAAGAATAATTGTGTGTTAATTACAGAGTTCAACCAATAGTACTAGAAAAACAACAACAAAAATACTAAAAGGGATAAAGTATTACATTGTACATCAACAGTCAGGACAAGGCCTGATCAAGTCACTGTTTCTCATAGTGTCCATTTCACTTCAACAGGTTTCCCCTTTGGTGCTCAGTTAGTTGTCACTGATCAGGGAGAACATATGATATTTGTCCCTTTGAGACTGCCTTATTTCACTCAGCACAATGTTTTCCAGATTCCTCCATCTTGTTGCAAATGACCGGATTTCATTGTTTTTGACTGCTGTATAGTATTCTATAGAGTACATGTCCCGTAATTTCTTTATCCAGCCTACTGTTGATGAGCATTTGGGTTGGATCCAGGTCTTAGCTATTGTGAATTGAGCTGCAATAAACATTAATGTGCAGACAGCTTTTTTGTTTGCCAATTTAATTTTCTTTGGGTAAAGTCCAAGGAGTGTGATGGCTGGGTTGTATGGTAGGGGTATATTCAGGTTTCTGAGGAATCTCCAGACTGACTTCCATACTGGCTTCACCAGTTTGCATTGCCACCAACAGTGGGTTAGTGTGCCTTTTTCCCCATATCCTCTCCAGCATCTGTTGTTGGTAGATTTCTGAATGTGAGCCATTCTAACTGGGGTGAGGTGAAACCTCATTGTGGTTTTGATTTGCATTTCCCTGATGGCTAGAGATCCTGAACATTTTTTCCTGTGTCTGTTGGCCATTTGGATTTCTTCTTTTGAAAAATGTCTATTGAAGTCCTTGGCCCCTCTCTTAAGTGGGTTGTTTGTTTTGATGTTGTGGAGTTTCTTGATCTCTTTGTAGATTCTGGTTATCAACCCTTTATCTGTAGTATAGTTTGCAAATATTTTTTCCCATTCTGTCAGTTGCCTCTTCACTTTACTGACTGTTTCTTTTACAGTACAGAAACTTCTCAATTTGATGCAATGCCAATTGCAATACAAGTCTCCCACAGGAGTGGCAGGGACCCAACTGCTTGAGCTATCACCTACCACCTCACAAGGTGTGCATCAGCAGGAGGCTGGAATTGACAGCAGAGCCAGACACTCAGATTTGCAATGCAGATATCCCAAGTGGCATCTTAATCACCAGGGCAAATACTCACTGCAAGGCTCTACTTTCTTATGACCAGAAATATCCAGCAATTTGCAGGATGGAAGAATATATTTCAGGCTGCCTGTACCTGTAAGATGCATAATGAGGGGCATAAACACGGCCCCAAATGGCTACCTCCAATTCTCATTTCTTTTTACCCCTTTCTGCTCTTACCCTACTTTCAACTTAAGAAATGAATTTTAAACTCTCCAAACCTGTTATTCTCCATTTCCTACTTTTAAATTGAACATGTTCTCCTCCTACTTTTTTAAATTTTTCCAATAAGCTTGTCTACAGTCTCATGGGCCTTCACTACAGTTAGGAAAGTCCAAAGGTCTTTCTCCTTAGCTGTGGTGGAATGAGAAGGCCATGCCAAGATGGCTGCTGGCAGTGGAAACTGCCTGGCAACAGGCTGTGATTGGATGGCTTCAGAAGCCACATGACAATGAAGCCTGCCTGGCAACAGGCTGTGATTGGATGGTTTTGGAAACCACATGGCAATGGAGCCTGCCTGTCAACAGGCTGTGATTGGATAGCTTCAGAAACTGCCTGGCAACAGGCTGTTATTGGTTAGGGCATAGACCACCCCTTGACCAGATTGGCTGCCTTGGCTATTTAAACTGCTGTACCAACTGAAATAAATGAGTCTGTGAGCTGCTCGCTTCTGGCCCACTTTCACCTGACTCTCAGGGTCTGTGTGGTGACTCAGCGCCTCTTGCCCCCACCATGCTCCTCCTCTCAGAACGAATCCAGAGCAACACTTAGCCTTTTCTAGCAGGTGGCCCTCTACATGTCTATGTTCTAAGTATAAATCTTCATGATTTTAACCCTAAGAAATTCAAAGACAAGTTCATAATTCTCCTCAAGGTTATAGTATCATGGATTATTGTGGCTTGCCAAGATTTCGCACTGCCAAGCTCATGTCTTAAATTTCTATATATCATTAGCATACTATATGATCAAATTTGACCAAACTAGACCTAGGGTTGACAACAATCTGGAGAAATGGAGAGAAAATGGGGCCAGCACTGTGGCACAGCAGGTGAAGCTGCCTGCTGCAGTGCTAGCATCCCATGTTGGCACTAGTTCGAGTCCCGGCTGCTCCACTTCTGATCCAGCTCTCTACGATGGCCTGGGAAAGCAGTGGGAGATGGCCCAACTTCTTGGGCCCCTGCATCCATGTGGGAGACCTGGAAGAAGCTCCTGGCTCCTGGCTTCAGATTGGCATAGCTCTGGCTGTTGCAGTCATCTGGGGAGTGAACCAGCAGATGGAAGACCTCTCTCTCTCTCTGCCTCTGCCTCTCTGTAACTCTGCCTCTCAAATAAATAAATAAATCTTTAAAAAACAAAAAAAAAGATAAAGAAATGGAGAGAACATCTGAGAAGAAATCTTTAATGCCAATGATCTTCATACTTATTTGATTTTAATAATCCAAAACAATTTTAGTAAACTAATCCCTCATGTAGTATTTAGGTAAGTCAACATCCAATTTCCTTTTCATCATAGGTTTAAATATTTGCAAGGAATCAGTTACCCAATTATAAAATTGACATTGCAAAGTAATTTGTTAAATAAATTTCTATAAGTGCATTCAAAGATCTACATACCATGGTAAGCTTGCATGCCATATTATATATTTAAAAATATATGAACAGGGACCAACGTGGTAGCATAGTTTGTTAAGCCAACACCCGCATCACTGGCAACCCATATGGGCATTGCGGTGAGTATTTGGCCTAGTGGTTATGTTCTGTCCGCTCCACTTCTGATCTGGCTCCCTGCTAATAGCCTGAGAAAAGCAGAAGAAGATGGCACAAGGATTTGGGACCCTACCACCCACATGGGAGACCTGTATGAAGCTCCTGGCTCCTGGCTTCAGCTCGGCCCAGCTTTGGTTGTTGCGGTCATCTGGGGTATATCCAGCAGATGGGAAATATCTCCCTCCCTCCCTCTCTCTCTCTCTCTCTCTCTCTCTCTCTCTTTCTCTCTTTCTCTATCTACCCCTCTCTCTGTAACTCTTACTTTCAAATAAATAAATAAATATTTCAAAAAATGTATGAAGAAAGTCTTAACAGTTAGCAATTTAATATTGTTACTATTTCGTATTGCATTTGTATTTCCATTCCATTTCTTCATAACATTTTATCAAACTTGAAAGCATTTTATAGCCTTGCCACATATCTCTGAAACAAAAGCATATAAATTGAAATTTAATTTTTTTTAAATATATACTGTGGTCATAATTCTTGAAGTATTCAACTTTTCCTTCTGAGAGGTTCTCTCAAGCTTAGTACATAATTATTCAAAACATACCTAAGTTTTAATAACTTTATTATAAAACTAAAATTTTATTAGAAATCCATCTTGTAAGGATGGGCTGTCTTGAATTTCTCAATATATTCAATTACTTGTGAATGTATATCTCTCACTTCTAGATTGAATTCAGCACAAATTCTATTGGGAGTTAGAAGGTCACATACTGGGCAGCAGCACCAGTGCTGTCACACTGCCCTCCTATTCTTTACTTGTGACCATTTTCTCTCCTACTCATTAGTGCCATCCCGGCTGTTTGTCATTTCCTCAGGTGACCTTAGGTCATGTGCTTCCACTCCTTAGAGTTCCTTTCCCCCAACTCAGCTGACACCTCGTTCTTCAGGTCATAGCTGAAATATTTTCTTCCCAGAGAATTTTGCTATATACCTTTTTGCCCTTAATTGGAGATAATCTCCTCTATTCCTCTTTTCCAAAAGTTTCTGATCTATTTCTTTTATAACTCTTCTGTTCATGTGTAACTATTTGACTATATGCTCACTTGATTAATACATATCAGTCTCCTCCCCTGAACTGTAAATGCCCTAAGAGAATTGACCAAGGCCGTTTTGTTCACTGTTGAGAATATTCCTGACCACCTCACTTGAAATCGCAAAACAGATACTTGGTAAGTCATTGACTTGGGAGCTTTAAGGTCTCCTTTACTTCATATCAGTGAACTGTACAGTTTTAAATAGCATAAATGGGATCAAGGCCAATTTTCACAAGATATTGGAGTAGTAAAAACAAAACAAATAACAAGAAAAAATTATACTTCCCTAAAGCAGAATCATGCTAAAAGGAAAAGCAGAAGAAACTGCTCTTGATTTTAATAATATAAAACTGCAGAGTATCATACTCTTTCAAAACAAACTCAGCAATAAATTTATACAAGAAAATCTGAACTTGATCAACAGATGTAACAATGGAGGAAGATGGCAAACATCATGGAAAATCAAGCCTTCGGTTTTCAAAATAATACATAGTAATTGAGAAATTTCACTTTTTTCCAAAATAGTCTTGGTCCCAATCTGTGGAGCCCCTAAGTCACCTGCTGGCAGGTCCTCAGGAGTGCTCTATGCAGTGGTTACTAAAGAGTTTCAAGATGAATAAAGCACACACAGGACTGTTTAAGGAAGTTCTCCCGGAACTGTTTAAGTATCAGCCTTCATAATAGGCTTGTTCCTTGCCAACTGTTTATCTTGAGTAACATTAAGGGCATGGTCTGGCCTGGCTGGAGCCAAAAGTTCGAATGCACCATTTGTCACAGAAAGAGTGCTTGACCCCATTTGACTTTTAACCTTTTGGCTTATCAGACATTTAAAGTCTAGGCCAGTTTTCTTCATTTTAAATTTCAGGTGTCTCTGGTGAATGTTCTAGAAAAGGAGTAGACAAGCGTTAGGCACAGTTGTTTTTGATATTAAGCACTTATTCCTATCTTATCACCTTGTGAAAAATTCACAAAGAAAAATACGAGAAGATTTGTATATTTTTACTCATGAGTTTATTTGCATAAAAATCACTAATCAGCTAAATTGCATGGACACAATCCCCTCATCCAATGACTTATATGGCTGCAAGAACAAGCATGGAAATGACATTTTAGAGATCAAAGAGAAATTTTCAATAGAGTACCAAATGAATGTGCTGGCACCCTATTCCTGTTTAAAGAGGAACTTAATTTTATAACTATTCAAGTAAGCTTGATACCTTCTCCTCCATTTACAGAAATTAGAAATATAACATTTTGTAACAGTGATTATGTGTGTGTGTGAGTGTGTGTGTATGTGTGTGTATGTGTGAAATGGATCTAACTGAGAACCTCATAAAAATGACTTGTCTTGGCATGGGTGATGAGATGCTGCTTGGGACACCTGAGTCCTACATTGGAAAACCTGAATTGATCCTTGGCTCTTCTTCTAATTTCAACTCTCTGATAATGTGTACATGGGAGGCAGCAGTTGATGGCTCAAGAATGTGGGTCCCTGTCACCCACATAAGAGACCTGGACTGACTTCCAGGCTTTGGCCTGGCCCAGCCCTTGCTGTTAAAGAAATAGGGAAGTGAGGGGCCGGTGCTATGGCGCAGTGGGTTAATGCCCTGGCCTGAAGCTCCGACATCCCATAAGGGCAAACAGTTCAAGACTCGGCTGCTCTACTTCCGATCCAGCTCTCTGCTATGGCCTGGGACAGCAGTGGAAGATGGCCCAAGTCCTTGGGCCCCTGCACCCATGTGGGAGACCCACAAGAAGCTCCTGGCTCCTGGATTCAGTTCAGTGAAGCTCTGGCCATAGAGGCCAATTGGGGAGTGAACCAGCAGCTGGAAGACCTCTCTCTCTCTCTCTCTCTCTCTCTGCCTTTCCTCTCTCTGTGTAAATAAATAAATAAATAAATCATATGAAAAAATAGGGAAGTGAACAAGCAAGTAGAATATCTCATTATATTGCCTACATCTGCCTCTGTCTCTCTCCCTTTCAAATAAAGTTTGAATAAATAATAAATGTTTTAAAGTGATTGATCTTCTTGCCCCTAAAATTAAAAAAAAATGTGTATACCATCTTCCCACCATAACATTTCATAAAATGTAAAAGAATTAAATGTCCCATTTGAAATATGTGCAGGGTAAGGAAAACAATAAACAAGCTCCAGAACAGCTACTGAAAAAGGCCATCATCTCTGGTCAATGTCCCGGGCATTTCGTCCTCTTAAAGCCAGAAACACAGGCTTGATTCTATAAAGTAACTGTTAATCCCACACACCCCAGTAATAAGCCAGGTTGGACAGCCAGCTGCTGCACCACCGCTACCAACATAGAAAGTTAATCTCTGCCCCGTTTGATAGAGAGTTGTTACTTTTACCCCTGAATCCTCACCCAAAACTATCCATCCCTCAGGATACATAGACCACACCTTAATCTAGCAGCAAGGAGGCTGAAACCTGACTAATAAATACAGCTGGAGCCTCCACACAAAGAGCTGCACCACTCTGACTGTTCAGGGCCTTACCTATGGTTCTGAAGCATTTTTATATAACCCACGAGTTTGTCCATTCCATTTTTCCTAGAAGTAGTAACCTACCTAGAATGAGAGAAAGAATACTAAGGCTTTTAATTCATCCACTGAAATTAAGAAAGTAACACACGAAGCTGTTGATTTTGTCCTATCTTCCTGAGGACAGAACCTTGAAAATGTCACTCACTGACTAACTTTTAAGTGGAAATGCAAGGGAATGCAAGGGGAAAGGAGTTTGGGAAGAGCAGATTCTGGGTAGTTTTGGGGAGGGCTGAGGAGAGGGGAGCCTCAGGATGTGTAGCCAGGTGTGCAGTCAGTCAGGCGTTTCTGACTTGAAGCCATCTGTCCCTTCACATTCCATATGATCATGCCAGGGTTCTGCATCCTGTTTCTCATGTCCTAATCTCCAGAGCGGGCAGTCATAGTACCACACTTTCCTATTAGCAGTAAAGTATCGAAAAAGTACACCTAATCCAAGCCACCAGCCAAGCAGAATCCTTCCGTGTAGCCATACACTGATGGCAGGGGAAGGACTTTCTTTCCCATGGGTGGTTTTGCTGCTGTTTTCCTTTTCAGGCAGAAAGGACCTATGTATAAATGAAGCCAAGAAGAGGTAAAAGACTGCTGGAGGAAAACAGTCTTGTTAATGGTGAGGTGAGTCCATGAGGCTCCGAGTTAGCCCTTTAAGCCTTCCCATAGCCTTCTGGCTAAGCTAGTTAATCAATGATCACCATTATTGATGATATTACTTACATGTCTTATGTTACTTTGAGTTGGGTCTTTGTCCCTTGCAACTAAAACAGTTCTGATTAATCTGGACGATTAGGCCAGAGGTCACGTGTAGGTAAAAAATATCTATTAATAGGGCAATTATTAGTGACTAAGATACCATATTCTGAATAGGAGGGAGAGATTTCCAAAAATACCACAGAAGACTTTACAGCAACTTGTGAACATTTTTTAAAGTACATGCTCTGATAATGTTTTAACTGGTTTTTAATTTCTGAGTGATAAAAGGGCATGCAAATCATCTATTATAATCAGCAAATATATTGTGCAGTGTATAAAGGCCACACCTTTACTCTGAGAGCCACAAAACAAAATAACAACTTTGATTCAATCTAGTTAAAGGTCAACTAGAATAAACACATTTTTGACAATTCGTGGTAAGAAAATCTTAAATATTCTGGATGAAACAATAGGGTACAATGAGGTAGAACTTTTCAAATACTGTTTCCAATAAGATTGAATTGTGCATGCTTAATTTTTAGAAGGATTTTTAGACTTTATGACAAAAATCAAATAAAAATCATTGTTTTGATTGTTAACTGATGTGTTCCTCAATATCCAGGGAGCTTTAGAAACAAGAAAACTGTTCAATATTGAGGCTCTCTAACCTATAATTCTTTTTCATATCTATGAATCGGTATTCCAGCCTTCCCAATGACTATACAAGGCTCTGAATACATTTTATGAACCAATGCATAATTATTGCCATTCAGTGGAGAGAATTACTAAGCTTAATAGCACTTACTGAAAGCTTTAGCCACAAAAGGAATTTTCTGTAAGTGTAGAAAACTCATCACAATTATCTGAAGAGTAGATTGTAGGTAATACAAAGATAAATGGCTATGAAGTAAATGATTTGCAATGATTCCATCTGCTGCCTGAATACAGACACAAGATTATTAATTCAAGGGAGATCTGAGGGTAATAGGAACAAAGATAGGACCTCTGTACTTAAAAAAAAAAAGGCACTTTGAACCACCTCACAAGAAACCTGATAGAGATCTCCTCATTCTTTATGACAGTGAGGATCCTTTCATTCTACTCCAGTGAGAACAAAAAGTGAACCATCAAGTCCACATCACCCACAGCTGGATCTAAGGCATGATTAATCCATGTGAACAAGACAGCAGGACAAGTTACAATGCCTGGTGGAAGATTCATTGGCATGGTCCGCCCTTGACTGGGGGGCTTTGTACAGCCAATTCTGTAAAGGGAGCATCCAGGTGAGCCCAGACATAGCTCACCATGCAAGACCACATGCCCAATCACTGGAACTCTCACTCTATCCAAACTTGCAGAGCAAAGCCTACAGATTACAAGTGGTTAAATATATGAGAGATCAGGGCAGGTGCTGTGGGCCCTGATGTGGGCATCAGTTCGAGACCCGGCTGCTCCACTTCCTATCCAGCTCTCTGCTATGGCCTGAGAAGGTAGAAGAAGATGACCCAAGTCATTTGGCCCCTGCACCTGTGGGGAGACCCAGAGGTCCTTCGGATCAGCACAGCTCCAGCAGTTGCAGCCAATTGGAGGAGTGAACCATTGGATGAAGACGTCTCTGTCTCTGACTCTCTCTCTCTTTCTCTCTCTCTCTCTCTCTGCCTTGCCACTCTCTGTGTAACTCTGAATTTCAAATAAGTAAAGAAATCTAAAAAAATAAATATATGAGAGATCAAATGTGCTCAGGAGAAGACACTGCTGTGGGGATAAGAGTGTAAATCACATATAATAAGTGAGATGGGCAGTCAGGTGTGGGATCTTTCTGGAGATGCTTTAGAATGATATTGCCCATCCAATAAAAGGGAACATGAAGCACTGATTCTCTTCTCACTTCTGTGCTGGTACAGCACAATGATGGCTGCGGTCTCCTGGTCATCCTCTGACAGGATCCAGTGGGTTCTCTCCGTTCTGCAGTCCCTAGATAGGATAACCATGGACACCAGGCTCTTCTGGGCTTTCCTCTCCACATTAAGAAGGGAGGGAACAGAAGGGGGCTAAATAAGAAAAAGATACTATGTCTGCTTTCCCCATGTTCCTGCCTCAGACTTTTTTTTTTGAGACTATTCTCTTAATAAATATTTTAATTTTTTGTATTAGTAAGAGAGGATGGAGAGGGCTTCTTATCTGTGCCTTGCAAGAACTCTTAGCTATAGAGACAAACCAGCAAGAGGAAGAAGACAAAATGCTAAAATACTGCCCTGACCATACTCTGTCTTGGACCATCATTCCATAGGATTCTTGAGTAGAAAGAAAGAAAAGAAAATTAAATTCCACGTGTATCTTTACAGATTGGTGCTGTATTCCTTCCAGAAGAATGCAAAAATGAAAATAATTCTTACTTTTAATAATTAAAAACTAATTCTTAAATAAGGGAGACTTTGTTTTTTTTTCAACTTTTATTTAATAAATATAAATTTCCAAAGTACAACTTTTGAATTATTGCAGCTTCCCTCCCCCATGACCTCCCTCCCACCCACAACCATCCCATATCCCACTCCCTCTCCATCCCATTCTACATCATGATTTATTTTCAATTATGTTTATACACAGAAGATCAGCTTAGTATATACTAAGTAAAGATTTCAACAGACTGCACCCACAAAGACAAAAGTACACAGTACTGTTTGAGTAACAGTTTTACCATTAATTCTCATAGTACAACACATTAAGGGTAGAGGTCCTACATGGGGAGTAGGTGCACAGGGACTCCCGTTGTTGATTTAACAATCAACGCTCCTATTTATGATGTCAGTGATCACCCGAGGCTCTTGTCATGAGCTCTCAAGGCTATGGAAGCCTCTCGAGTTCACCAGCTTTGATGTTATTTAGAAAAGACTATATTTAAAGTGGAAGTTTTCTCCTCCCTTCAGAGGAAGGTACTGCCTTCTTTGATGGCCTATTCATTCTGCTGGGATCTCACTCACAGAAATCTTTCCTTTAGGTCATTTTTTTTTTTGCCACAATGTCTTGGCTTTCTGTGCCTGTGAAACTCTCTCATGGGCTTTGTAGCCAGATCTGTATGCCTTAAGGGCTGATTCTGAGGCCAGAGTGCTGTTTAGGGCTTTTGCCATTCTATGAGTCTGCTGTGTATCCTGCTTTCCATGTAGGAAGGTTCTCTCCTTTTAAATTCTATCACTTATTTGCAGACACTGGTCTTATTTATGTAATCCCTTTGACACTTAATCCTATCTTTTTGGTCAGTTATGAACTTAAACTGATCACTTTAACAAGTAAGATGGCATTGGTACATGCCACCTTGATATGACTGAATTGGAATCCCCTGGTATGTTGTTAGCTCTACCATTAGGGGTAAGTCCAAGTGAGCATGTGCCAACCTGAACATCTCCTCCCTCCCTTATTCCCATTCTTATATTTAACAGGGATCACTTTTCAGTTAAATTTAAACTCCTAAGATTAATAGTGTGTTAATTAAAGAGTTCAACCAATAGTATTAACCAGAACAAAAAAAATACTAAAAGAGATAAAGTATTACATTGTACATCAACAGTCAGGACAAGGCCTGATCAAGTCACTGTTTCTCATAGTGTCCATTTCACTTCAACAGGTTTCCCCTTTGGTGCTCAGTTAGTTGTCACTGATCAGGGAGAACATATGATATTTGTCCCTTTGGGACTGCCTTATTTCACTCAGCACAATGTTTTCCAGATTCCTCCATCTTGTTGCAAATGACCGGATTTCATTGTTTTTGACTGCTGTATAGTATTCTATAGAGTACATGTCCCGTAATTTCTTTATCCAGTCTACTGTTGATGGGAATTTAGGTTGATTCCAGTTCTTAGCTATTGTGAATTAGGCTGCAATAAACATTGAGGTGCAGACAGCTTTTTTGTTTGCCAATTTAATTTCCTTTGGGTAAAGTCCAAGGAGTGTGATGGCTGGGTTGTATGGTAGGGGTATATTCAGGTTTCTGAGGAATCTCCAGACTGACTTCCATACTGGCTTAACCAGTTTGCATTGCCACCAGTTTGCATTCCCTTTTCCCCCACATCCTCACCAACATCTGTTGTTGGTAGATTTCTGTATGTGAGCCATTCTAACTGGGGTGAGGTGAAACCTCATTGTGGTTTTGATTTGCATTTCCCTGATGGCTAGTGATCCTGAACATTTTTTCCTGTGTCTGTTGGCCATTTGGATTTCCTCTTTGGAAAGATGTCTGTTGAGGTTCTTGGCCCCTCTCTTAAGTGGGTTGTTTGTTTTGTTGTTGTGGAGTTTCTTGATCTCTTTGTAGATTCTGGTTATCAACCCTTTATCTGTTGCATAGTTTGCAAATATTTTTTCCCATTCTGTCGGTTGCCTCTTCACTTTACTGACTGTTTCTTTTACAATACAGAAACTTCTCAATTTGATGCAATCCCAAATGTTAATTTTGTCTTTGACCACCTGTGCCTCTGGAGTCTTTTCCAAGAAGTCTTTGCCTGTGCCTATATCTTGCAGGGTTTTTCCTTTGTTCTCTAATAATTTGATGGTGTCAGGTCGTAGATCCATGTTGAGTGAATTTTTGTGTAAGGTAGAAGTGTTGCTTCATGCTTCTGCATGTGGAGATCCAGTTTTCCCAGCACCATTTGTTGAATACACTGTCCTTGCTCCAGGAATTGGTTTTAGATCCTTGATCAAATATAAGTTGGCTGTAGATGTTTGGATTGATTTCTGGTGTTTCTATTCTGTTCCATTGGTCTATCCATCTGTTTCTGTACCAGTACTATGCTGTTTTGATTACAACAGCCATGTAGTATGTCCTGAAATCTGGTATTGTGATGCCTCCGGCTTTGTTTTTGTTGTACAAGATTGCTTTAGGTATTCGAGGTCTCCTGTGTCTCCATATGAATTTCAGCTTCATTTTTTCCAGATCTGAGAAGAATGCCTTTGGTATTTTGATTGGTATCGCATTGAATCTACAAATTGCTTTTGGGAGAATGGACATTTTGATGATATATGGATTCTTCCAATCCATGAGCAGGGAAGATTTTTCCATTTTTTGGTATCCTCTTCTATTTCTTTCTTTAAGATTTTGTAATTCTCACCATAGAGATCTTTAATGTCCTTGGTTAAGTTTATTCCAAGGTATTTGATTGTTTTTGTGGCTTTTGTGAATGGGATTGATCTTTGCAGTTCTTTCTCAGCCATGGCATTGCCTGTGTATACAAAGGCTGTTGATTTTTGTGCATTGATTTTATATCCTGCTACTTTTCCAAACTCTTCTATGAGTTCCAATAGTTTCTTAGTAGAGTTCTTTGAATACCCTTAATAAAGAATCATATCATCTACAAAGAGAGATAGTTTGACTGTCTTCCTTCCCAATTTGTAGCCCTTTAATTTCTTTTTCTTGCCTAATGGTTCTGGCTAAAACTTCCAGAACTATATTGAATAGCAGTGGTGAGAGAGGGCATCCCTGTCTGGTACCAGATCTCAGTGGAAATGCTTCAAACTCTCCCGCATTCAATAGAATGCTGGCTGTGGGTTTTTCATAAATTGCTTTGATTGTATTGAGGAATGTTCCTTCTATACCCAATTTGCTTAGAATTTTCATCATGAAAGGGTGTTGTATTTTATCAAGTGCTTTCTCTGCATCTATTCAGATAATCATATGGTTTTTCTTCTGCATTTTGTTAATGTGGTGTATCACATTGATTGATTTGTGAACGTTGAACCATCCCTGCATACCAGGGATAAATCCCACTTGGTCTGGGTGGATGATCTTTCTGATATGTTGTTGCATTCTATTGGCCAGAATTTTATTGAGGATTTTTGCGTCTATGTTCATCAGGGATATTGCTCTGTAATTCTCCTTTAATGCTGCATCTTTTTCAGGTTTAGGAACTAGAGTGGAGCTGGATTCATAGAAAGAATTTGGGAGGATTCCCTCCCTTTCAATTATTTTGAATAACTTGAAATGAAAAAAAGTGGAGTTAATTCTTTAAATATCTGGTAGAATTCAGCAGTGAATCCATCCGGTCCTGCGCTTTTCTTTGTTGGGAGGGCCATTATAACTGATTCAATTTCTGTCTCAGTTATGGGTCTGTTTAGATTTTCTATGTCTTCATGGTTCAATTTAGGTAGGTTGCATGTGTCCAGGAATCTATCCATTTCTGATAGATTTCCCTGGTTTCTGGCATACGACTCTTTGTAGTAATTACTGATGACTCTTTTTATTTCTGTGATGTCCGTTGTTACATTCCATTTTTCATCTCTGATTTTATTGATTTGGGGCTTTCCTCTTCCTTTTTTTAGTTAGTTGGGCCAATGGCTAAACTAATTTTTAATGGCCAAACTAACTTTTGTTTATTTTTTCAAAAAACCAGCTCTTCTACTCTGGCCTCAGAATCAGCCATTAAGGCACTAAGATATGGATGAAGAGCCCATGAGAGTATTTTAGGCATGGAAAGCCAAGACACTCTGGCAGAAAAAAAAAAAAAAAAAACCCTAAATGAAAGATCTTTGCGAGTGAGATCCCAGTGGAAAGAACGGGTCATCAAAGGAGGGGGTAACTTTTTCTGAAGGGAGGAGAGAACTTCCACTTTGACTATGACCTTGTCTAAATAAGATTGAAGTCAGAGAACTCAAGAGGCTTCCATAGCCTTGGCAACTCATGACTAGAGCCTAGGGAGATTACTGACGCCATAAACAAGAGTGTCAAATTGTTAAATCAACAATAGGAGTCACTGTGCACTTACTCCTCATGTGGGATCTCTGTCCTTAATGTGTTGTCCAATGTGAATTAATGCTATAACTAGTACTGAAACAGTATTTTACACTTTGTGTTTCTGTGTCGGTGCAAACTGTTGAAATCTCTACTTAATATATACTAAATTGATCTCCTGTATATAAAGAGAATTGAAAGAGAATCTTGATGTGAATGGAATGTAAGAGGGAGTGGGATATGGGAGGGTTGCGGGTGGGAAGGAAGTTATGGGGGGGAAAAAGCCAATGTAATCCATAAACTGTACTTTGGAAATTTATATTTATTAAATAAAAGTTAAAAAAAAAAACAGCTCTTTGTTTGGCTGATCTTTTGTAATTTTTTTATTCAATTCTTTTGATTTCTTCTATAATTTTAATTATTTCTCTTCTGATGAGAAGTCTGCTGTGTGTCTCTTCTAGTTCTCTTCTGGTTTGCTGCAGTTTTTCAAGATCCTTGAGATGCATTGATAGTTCATTTATTTGGTGCCTTTCCAATTTCTTGATGTAGGCACCTATTGCTATAAACTTTCCTCTTACCACTGCTTTTGCTGTATCCCATAAGTTTTGATATGTTGTGTTGTTATCCTCATTTACTTCCAGAAAGTTTTTGATTTCTCTTTTGATTTCTTCTATGACCCAGTGTTCATTCAGTAGCATGTTGTTCAATCTCCACGTGTTTGCATATGCTCTAGGGATTCCTGAGTTGCTAATTTCCAGCTTTATTTCATGGTGGTCTGAGAAGATGCTTGATATAGTTTCAATTCTTTTGAATTTGCTGAGACTTGCTTTATGACCTAGTATGTGGTCAATCATAGAGTAGGTTCCATGCACTTTTGAGAAGAATGTGTATTCTTTAAGTGTAGGATGAAAAGTTCTGTAGATATCTGTTAGGTCCATTTGGTCTATAGTGTCGATTAAATATGTTGTTTCCTTGTTGATCTTCTGCCTGGTTGATCTTTCTATTGCTGAAAGTGGAGTATTGAAATCCCCCAATACTATTGTATTGGAGTCTAAGTTTCCCTTTAAGTTCCTCAACATATCTCTTAAATAACCCGGTGCTGTGTAATTAAGTGCATATACGTTCATAAGAGTTGCATCTTCCTGTTTAATTGATCCCTTAATCATTATATAGTGTCCCCCTCTTTGTCTCTCTTAACAGTTTTAGTGTTCAATTTTATTTTGTCTGATATTAAGGTGGCTATGCCAGCTGTTTTTTGTTTGTTTGTTTGTTTCTGTTAGCATGGAATATCTTTTTCCAACCTTTCACTTTCAGTCTGCATGCATCTTTGTTGGAAAGATGTGTTTCTTGTAAGCAGCAAATACATGGGTTTTGTTTTTTAATCCATTCAGCCAGTCTGTGTCTTTTAACTGGAGAGTTAAGGCCATTAACGTTCAATGTGACTATTGATAAGTAGTGACTTTGCCCTGCCATTTTCCCAAAGATACTTCTAATATAAGCTTTGAACTTTCTGTGATCTTCTACTGGGAGATGTTCTTCCTTTACCTTCTTTCATATTGATGGCCCTGTTTCTGTGTTTCTCTATGTAACACATCTTTAAGTATCTTTTGCAGGGCTGGATGAGTGGTGACAAATTCTTGTAAGTTCTGTTTGCTATGAAAGGTCTTTATTTCACCTTCATTCACAAATGAGAGCTTTGCAGGATATAATATTCTGGGCTGGCAGTTTTTCTCTTAGTCCTTGGCTATATCTCGCCATTCTCTCCTAGCCTGTAGGGTTTCTGATGAGAAGTCTGCTGTGTGTCTAATTGGAGATCCTCTGAGAGTAATCTGACGTTTCTCTCTTGCACATTTTAGAATCTTTTCTTTATGTTTTACTGTGGTGAGTTTGATTACAATGTGTTGTGGTGAGGATCTCTTTTGGTCATGTTTATTGGGGGTTCTATGTGCTTCCAGTACTGGGGTGTCTCTTTCCTTCTCCAAACCCAGGAAGTTTTCTCACTAGTATCTCATTAAAAAGGCCCTCTAATCTTTTCTGTTTCACATGCCTTCAGGAACTCCTAAAACCCGAATGTTGGGTTTTTAAATAGTATCCTATAGTTTTCCAACAATATTTTTTAAATTTCTAATTTCCTCTTCTTTTCTTTGGTTTGACTGTATACTTTCCTGTGATCTGTCTTCTAAGTCTGATATTCTCTCTTCTACCTGACTGATTCTGTTTTTAAGGCTCTCTAATGTGTTTTTCATTTGTTCTATTGAATTCTTCATTTCATTTTGGTTTCTCTTCAATATCTCAATTTCGTATCTACTAAATTCCTCATTTCATTTTGATTCCTTCTTAAGATTTCATTTTCATGAGAGAGATTTTCTGTCTTGTCCTGTATGGATTTCTGTAGTTCATGAATTTGTTTTTATAGCTTTTAAATGTTCTTATCATAATTTTTTTGAAATCCGTATCTTGCATTTCTTCTATCACATCATCTTCATAATCTTGTATTGGAGTGTCCTGATGTCTTCCTTGTTATTGTTTCCTTGGTTTCTGCATTTGTTGTTTTGCATTGTGGAGGTATTCTTTGGTTTCTTCTTCTTTTTTTTTTTCCCACTGTGGTGGCTTTTCTTGTTATACTATGACTCTAGATTATGTGGACTGTCTGCTTTTGATGAATCTCTAGAGGCTTGTGGTGGGTGTGGCCAGAGAGCTCTGTTCAGTTCTTCAGGGTTAAGGTTGTGACAAAGGTGACACACCCAAGTTTGGCGTGGTAAATCTTCTCTCTCTCTCTCTGTCACTCTCTCTCTCTTTTATTCAGAAGGGAAGTAATTCCACTCAGCTGAGCTCTTCTCCTCAATGGCAATCAGTGCCTGAGCGCTAGCCCCAGTGGGTATAATATTCGTCTGCTCTGTCCCAAGCACCATACAAAGGATCTGTGCAGTCCTCATCGTAAGCTCAGATTACCCTGCAATGTCCTTCACTGGATAGCCAAGGCTGACTGAATTTGTGGCATCTCGCACCAAGACTATTCACGTCTCAGCCACACAGTGAGTTCTCCCACACTCCCTCAGTTTTTTTGAAATAGCAGAAGTATACACAAGCTCAGAGAAAATAAACAGACTGCTTAGAATATCTGGAAGAATATCCCCCAAATGAAGCCAGATAACTCTTCCAATGAGAAGATGACACAGAACAACAAACAAATGTCAAGAACTTCCAAGAGGAGCAGACAATTGCCATAGTAGTTAAGATGCTGCTTAGGACACCTACAATTCATATGAAGATGAAGTGCCTGGATTCAAGTTCTTGCTCCATTCCTGATTCCAACTCCCTGCTAATGTGCACCCTGAGAGGCAGGCAGTAATGACCGAAATGGGTGAGTCCCTGCCACACATATGGAAGATATAGATTGAGTTGCTGGCTCTTGGATTTTACCTGCCCCATACCTGGCTGTTGTAGATATTTGAGGAGTGAATTGACAGATGAGATCTCTCTCTCTCTCTCTCTCTCTCTCTCTCTCTCTCTCTCTCTCTCTCTCTCTCCTTCTGTTTGCCTTTAAAGTAAATAAAATAAAATAAAATAAATCAGAGAACTTTCAGGGAACCATGATGTCACCTGATGAATAGAACAGGTTTCAGAAACTAATCATCAAGGAGTTGAAATTTTCAAATGTTCATATATGTGTTTCAAAAGAGCAGTTTTAAGTAAACTCAAAGAACTTTAACAAAACAAAAAGAATGTATTTAATACTCTACAGAGAGACTTGACAGAGATGGAAATAATTAAATCAAGCAAGTCCTTCAACATAAAAGTACACTAAGTGAAATTAAAAATGTGATAGAGAATATCAATGGCAAAATAGATCAAATAGAAGAAAGAACCACTCAGCTCAAAGTCTATTTGAAAATAAAGAGATGAAAGAAGAAAAACCAAATGGCATCAGGGATATTGAAAAGAGGTTACAGGGGTTTGGAGCAGCATGAAAAGAGCAAATATCTGAATTACTGGGGTTCAAGAAGGTCTTGAGAATGCCAAAGAGAAATGAAGAATATTCGAAGTGGTTATAATAGAAAAATTCCCAAATGTGGAACAATATAGAATTATTCAGGTACAAGAAGGCTAAAGGTCACCAGTCAGATTCAGCTCAACTATATATAGCCCAAGACACAATATAATCAAGTACTCCAAGATTAAAGATAAACAGAGGATTCTCAAAGCTCCAAAATAAAAGAATAACACATATACGTGTCCCAGTTTGCCTGACTACAGACTTCATAGCAGAAAACTTATAGGCCAGGAGAGAATGGTATGAGACTTAGCACTGAAGGAAAAAATTGCCATCCAAGAATACTGCCCAACAGAGCCTCCTTCAGATATAAAGGAATTCTCAGAAAAATAAAAGCTGAGAGAATTTATCACAAATCTGTTTTAGAAGAAACACTAACAGGGATTCTGCAAGCTGAAAGATGTTTAAGAAGGATGTAGAATTCACTGGTAAAAGGCATAGAATTCATTGTTAGGAAAATTGAGCAAACAAATTCTGAAGGCCCTAATGTTTAAACAATATACATAAATGATTAGTATCTTTAGGATGAATAATAAAACATAAAATTAAAAATAACTATGTTGAAATTTTACGGGACAGACAGTACAGAAAGACATAAGACATCAAAAATACATAACAAAGGGTGGGCATTTGGTCTAATGGTTAAGATACCTGTTGAAATGCCAAAATCCTACATTGGAGTATATGGGTTAGAGTACTAGTTTTGCTACTATTTCCACCTTCCTACTCATGTGTCCCCTGGGAGGTAACAGCAAATAATGGTTCAAGTACTTAGGTCCTTGTTACCTTTGTGGGAAGCCTGGATTGGGCTGCATCCATTGTTTTTGTCTCCCCTCACCCAGCCCCACCCATTGCAAGAATGTAGAGATTGAAACAATAAATGGCAGTGCGCTCTCTCTCTGTTTCACTTTCTCTGTCTCTCTGCCTTTCAAAGAAATATTTTTTAAAAAATCCAAAATATGTGAAGGAATGAAGTACAAGTATAAAGTTCTTTCCTATTATTTCTAATCTTTCTTTTTTGCTTTTCCTAAATTTATAATCAATGTCAAGTTTCTATGATCTCAAAATAGTTTTCTGTAAGCCTCACGGTATCAACGCATCAAAAATCTACAATAGATATATCAAAAATAATAAACAAGGAATCAAAACATACTATAAGAGAAAAATCACTTAACTACAAATGAAGATTATAAGAAAGAAGGAAACAAATGACAAAAAGACCCCTAGAAAACAAATATCAAAATGGAAGAAGACTTTATCAATAGTTATCTTTAATGTAAATGGATTAAATACTCCAGTGAAAAGATATACAGTGACAGAATGGTTAAAAATATACTTCATTTGGACCTGTATAGATTGAAAGTAAAAGGATAGGATCAAATATTCCATGCAAATAGAATCTATAAGGAAGGAAATATAGCAACACTTCCATAAGATAAAATAGATTCTTTAAACTAAAAGTAGCTATGATATGGGCAGGCAGATAAGATTAAATTAATTAGATTCATGAGCTGGAGAACCACATCCCTCCTTGCCCCCTGCATGATCTCCCGCCCTACCTGATTTCACCTGTATAGGCCCACCTGTTAATTGGACTACCTGACCACTCCCCTTTGGAAATGAATTAAAGGGGTGGAGCGCTGGGGTTGCCCTTGTTTGTTCTCATACCTCTTGGCATAGGTGGCCTATTGGCCATGTCTGTTGCCTGCTCACTGGGGCGGCCCACATGGCTGCTCTCCTGCCCACAAGCTCTCTCTCCATTGCAGCCTCTGGCCTACTCCCTGGAAATGCCTGGTATGCAACTCACAGTTTAAATTTCTGACTCCCTTTCTCTTAATAAAGCCCTCACTTTCCTGTGTATTTCTCTCACTTTCTAAATAAATGCTAAACCATACCATGTAGTCTGTCTCATTTACAAAAAGTCGATATTTAGAATTCTTATCTAAATATATGACAAGGACCCTCGAGATATTAATACTAGAATAATTAAAAATTTTAAAATAAAGGTCATCTATTTCAGCTAGAAGAGACAAGGGAGGCCATTACGTGATAAGTGGTTCAATCCAGCAAGAGGAAATGACACTTGTAAATGTTCATGCACCCACTATTGGTGCACTCAAATACATAAAATGAATATTAAAAGACCTTAAGGGAGTGATAGACTGCAATAAAATAATAGTAGGAGACATTAACACTCCACTTTCAGAAATGGATTGATCATCCAGACAGAAAGTTAACAGAGAAACTTGTTGAACAGCTGCAGAATCCATATTATTCTCAACGGTACATATATGTATGTATACATATATGTATATATATATCATATATACATATTTATATGTGTGTATATATATGTAGGCCACAAAACAAGTCTCGACAACTTTTTAAAAACAGAAATGATACTGAATATCTTTTCTGACCACAAATGAAATAAAGCTAGAATGAACAAGAAGAAAAACTTTGGAAACTGCATAAAAATTATAAAATTGAACAGCTTGCTGCAGAACAAAAAATGGATCAAGAGAAAATTTTTAAATTTCCTAAAAAATAAAAATAGAAACACAAAATACCAAAACCTATGGGGTACGGGAAAAGCAGTATTTACAAGGAAGTTTAGAGCAATGCAGGTCAACGTAAAAAAAGGAACATCTCAAATAAATAACTTATCACTGCACCTCAAGGAAACATAAAAGCAAGAACAAATGAAACCCAAAACATGTAGAAGGGAAGAAATAATAAAACTCAGAACAGAAATACATGACATAGGAATTGAAAAGCAAAAACCAACAATATAAAAAAAATCAATAAAATGGTTCTTTGAAAAGATAAATGAAATTGACAAACTTTAGCTAGACTAAGAAAAAAACAATTCAAATTCAAAGAAGGGAACTATTCCAACTGATGCAACAGAAACGCCAAGGATTTTTAATGATTAGTATGAACAATTATATGATAACAAATTTGATAACCGAGAAGAAATGGAAAAACCCATGAAAAAATAGAATCCTTAAACAAACCAATAATAAGTAATGAAATGTCCCGCGTTCAAGAAAAGCCCAGCATCAAATGGCCTCACTGCTGAATCCTAACAATCATAGAATAATTAACACTAATTCTTTAAAAATTATTCTAAAAATTAATAGAAAAAGAGAATTCTTCTAAACTCATTCCACAAGGCTAGCATTATCTGGATACAACCAGACAACAAAAGAGAAAGCCTCAGGCCAATATCCTTGATGAAAAATAATGCAAAAATCCTCAACAAAATGCTAGCAATCCAAATTCAACACATATTAAAAACATTATACACCATGATCAAATGGGTTCATCCCAGGGATGCAAGGATGGTTCAACATAGGCAAATCAGTAAGTCAATAAATGCCATACACCACAATGACAGAATGAAAGATAAAAATCATAGTTCAAGAAAAAGCATTCGATAAAATCCAACAATACTTTGTGATAAAAACCCATAACAAATTAGGTAGAGAAGGAATGTACCTCAACACAATAGAGGCCCTACATAACAAGGTAACAGCAACATCAGACTAAATAGGAAAGACCAGCAGACTTTCCCTCCAAGATCTGGAACAAGACAGGGATGACCACTTTCCCCGCTTTTATTTAGCATAGTATTAGAAGTCCTAGCCAGAGTGATGAGGCAATAGAAAGAAATGGAGGGCATCCAGAGAGGAAGGAAAGATGTCACTATTTGCAGATGAAACAATCTAATGTATAGGAAACCCAAAAACTCTACCAAAAAAGCTATTAGAATTAACAAACAGAACCAGCAGTGTCGAAGGATACAAAGTCAAAAAGTCAAAATCTGTGGTGCTATTTTCTATCAATAGCAAATCATCTGAACGAAAAATCAAGAAAGGGATCCCACTTATAATAGCTATTTTAAAATCTAGCAAAAACTTGAGCCTAAGAGGTGAAATGCCTCAACAATGAAAACCAGAAATCGTTGAGGAAAAAAATTGAAGATTACACAAAGATAGAAAGACATCTCCTGTTTATGGTTGGAAGAAAAAATATCATTAAACTACCCAAAGATATTTATAGATTCCAATCGATCTCTATCAAAGTACCAATGATATTCGTTACATCAGTAGAAAAAACACCACTAAAATTTGTAGGTAACCACAAAATACTCTGATTAGGTAAAGCAATTTGAACAAAAAGTACAAAGCAGGAGGCATTATAGTATCTAACGTTAAAATATATTATGACCCACAGTAAAACAGCATGGTATGGCTGTTAAAACAGACACATATAGACCTTTATGAATAGAACAGAAACCCTTAGCAGTAACTTGATTCCCAAAACTCATGCAAATGTTTGAACCTAAAGTCTTAAGGATAGTGTTAAGGGGTGGAGACTTGATCTAGTTATGGCATCTGAGAAGTGCGCCTGCTCAGAGTTGTTTAAGCAGTTAGGGACTTGCTCTCAGAAGGTAGTACTCACAAGAGGGCTGGTTAAGTCAGCTGAGTTTGCCCTACCTCCTCTGTCTGTGCCTGGCTCACGAGTGATTCTTCCTCCACCCCTGCCCCCACTGCTGCTGGCCAGCACCAGGTGCCATACGAATGGGGCTACCTGATTCCTGAACTATGAACTTCCAAACTGTAGATAAAATAAGTCTTTTCCTTTCCAAGAAGTTCCTTGAAGATATTTTAGTTGCAGTAACAAAAAGCAGACAAACACAGAAAATTGGTACTGTTACTATATACCTGAAGAACATAGAGAAGCCTTTGAGACTGGTTTACAGGACAAGTTTGGAAGAGTTTGTAGGAGCAGGCTTGAGGAAGCCTAGAATGCTCAAGAAGAATGTAAAGGGAGATTCTGTTGAGAGCTTATGAGTCTCAGATGCTGTTAGTAATGTGGACAGCACAGGTCATGCTATGAGTTCAGGCGGAAATTAGGATTCTAGGGGCCGGCACTGTGGTGCAGTGAGTTAAAGTCCTGGCCTGAAGTGCAGGCATCCCATATGGGCACCGGTTCTAGTCCCGGCTGCTCCACTTCTGATCCAGCTCTCTGCTATGGCCTGGGAAAGCAGTAGAAGATGGTCTAAGTCCTTGGGCCCCTGCATCCACGTGGGAGACCTGGAAGAAGCTCCTGGCTCCTGGCTTCAGATTGGCACAGCTCTGGCTGTTGCGGCCACCTGGGGAGTGAACCAGCAGATGGAAGACCTCTCTCTCTGTCTCTACCTCTCTTTGTAACTCTCTTTCAAATAAACAAAATAAACCTTTAAAAAAAAAAGAAATTAGGATTATATTGGAAATTGGACTAAATGCCACTGAGTTACATCGTGGCAAAGAATCTGGCTTTTTTGTATCCCTGTCCTGAGACTTTTGAGTGGTTGAACTTAAAGATGGTGGACTGGTTTGTTTGGCGGAGGAGATTTCAAGGCAGCAAAGTACCCAGGTTGCAGCCAGGGTGTTATTGGCTACTGTTAGTAAGGTGTTTTTTTTTTTTTTTAATTTTTGACAGGCAGAGTGGACAGTGAGAGAGAGAGACAGAGAGAAAGGTCTTCCTTTTGCCGTTGGTTCACCCTCCAATGGCCGCCGCGGTAGCGCGCTGCGGCCGGTGCACCGCGCTGTTCTGATGGCAGGAGCCAGGTTAGTAAGTTTTTACAATGTGAATCAGCAGAGCAGAAAGACTTGGAAAATTAGCAAGTTGGCCAGGGAAGAAACGAAGCCAAGCTTGTTCAGAACAGTGATGGAGGTGGAGAAATTGTGCTTGCTTCAGAGATTAGTTCAGGTAAAAGGGAGCTATGTGTTAAGGAGCAAGACAATGGGAGAAAGAAACCGAGGGCATTTCAGAGATCTTTGAGGTTGCCCCTTCCGTCACAGGTCCAAAGGCCTAGAAGGACAAAATTGTTTCCTGAAACCCCAGGAACAGCTCTAGATTCTGGCTTGCTTGAAAAGATTTCAGAAGCCATTACAGTCCTAACCCAACTAGGTCCAGAAGTGGCTCTTGTTGGCAGTAGACCTTGGCTCCAACCACATGGTACTGGTTTTGCAGGTGTGCACAATGCAAGAGTTACAGGATCATAGCAGCTTCCACTGATATATCAAAGGTAAGCCTGGGAGGTCAGGCAGAACTGTGTTGTGGGATTGGAGTCCTTGCATCCCTGCATGGAGCAATGTTTAGTAATGCTGTGCCAGTAGAGCTGCAGAGGAAACCCCAGAAAAGTAGAGGTGGCAGCAAAGTAAGACATCTTCCAAGCAAATTATCAAGTAGTATTCAAGAGAAGCATGAGAAAGCCACAGACATCAATGCAGAACCATTGGGAACAGCCATGTGGGGAACGTCCAAAGACGCATGGAGGGATGGAGGCTTCCTCCTAGATTTCAAACAGTGGTTCGGACATACTGGGGGCTTAGAGATTGGTCACCTGGATGGGGTTGTTGCAAGGAGTCTTCATTAGGATAATGCCAAGTGGTGATGATGAAGGGTTGGGCCTGCCACAGAGTTCCCACCAGGATAATGCCTAGTGGAGTTCCAGATACCTGTGAGATTGGAAGTATGAGTTGCAACCAGCAAAGCTGTGGGAGTGAGGCTGTCCAAGCTGGTGGGAGCCAAACTCCCAACATAGGATGTATCAGGGATGTTGGGCATGGAACTTCAGGATTTAATGTTTTCTCTGCTGGTTCTCTGTCTTGTTTTGGTCTTTTTAATTCTTTCTATTTCCCTGTCTTCCCTGTACTGAATGAAAGTATATGTTGGAAGTAAGTAACTTGCTTTTGCTTATACAGGGTTCATACCTAAGAGAGATTGCCTTGAGTCTCAAAAGAGACTTCAGACTATGGACTTTTAAATGAATCTCAGATCAAGTCAAGAGTTTTGGACTCTAAGGGGTGGAATGGTTATATGTTGTGAGAAAGTGAGTTTTGGGGAGCCAGTGGCAAAATGTGATGCATTGACCAGAATTTGGCTACCCAAATTCAGGTAAATGCTTAAAATGTTAAAAGGTCTGACGTCTTACTGTTAAGGGTTGAAGGACTGAGAGTGAAAATTGGACCTAATTATGACATCTGAGAGGTGGCTCTGGTGAGAGGGCTTTAGGTCAGAGGGGGCTTGCCCTCAGGAGATAGTTCTCATGAGAGCGCTGGTTATTTCACAGGAGCTCAGCTTCACTGTGCTGTCTCTGCCTCCTGGCTCATCATGTGATCACTTCTCTGCCAACCCTGCCATGTGCCTCCATAAGACGTTAGATTAATGGGGCTGTCCGACTCTGAACTACGAGCCCCCAGAGTCAAAGTTAATCAAACTTCAACCTTCCCAAGAAGCTCCTCTGATATTTCACTTAGGGTAACAAAAGCTGAGAATACACTATTTATCTACCACAAATTGATCTTTGGAAAGGTGTTAAGACCATGCACTGGAAAAATGACAGTCTTCAATGAATCCTACTGGGAAAACTGGATATCCACACATAGAAAAATTAAAGCAGACCCTCACCTTTTACCATGTACAAAAATCAACTCAAAATGGATTAAAGACCTAAATGCAATCCCTGAATCTTTGAAAGTACTAGAAGAAAACACCGGGGACACACTTCAGGGCATTGGGATGGTCAAGGACTTTTTGGCTCAGTTACCTAAAGCACAGGAAACAAAAGGGAAAATAGACAAAAGGGATTTTATCAAACCAAAGCACTTCTGAAATGCAAAGGAAAGGATCAATAAAGAAACAATCTACACAAAGAGATAAAATTTTTGCATAGATGAAGATGATGTGAGGACATAGGAGATAGCTGTCTACCTACAAGCCAAAGAGAGAGGCCTGATCACACCTTACATCCCCCCACCCCCACCCAGCCCCAACTGCCCGCAGGAACCCACCCAGCAGACACCGGGATTTCAGACATCCAGCTTCCGGAGCTATGAGACAATGAATTTACTTTCTTTTGGATTTAATTTTCTTTATTTTATTTTTATTTTTTTTTTATTTATTTTTTTTTTAATTAAACTTTTATTTAATGAATATAAATTTCCAAAGTATAGCTTATGGGTTACAATGGCTTCCCCCCTCCCATAACTTCCCTCCCGCCCGCTACCCTCCCCTTTACCGCTCCCTTTCCCCTTCCATTCATGTAAAGATTCATTTTCAATTCTCTTTGTATACAGAAGATCAGTTTAGTATATATTAGGTAAAGATTTCAACTTTTTGCCCATATAGCAACATCAAGTGAAAAAACTACCATTGGATTACTAATTATAGCATTAAATAGCAATGTACAGCACATTAAAGACAGAGATCCTACATAATTTTTTTTTTCAAATTAATTAATTTTCTATGCCATTTCCATTTTAACACCAGGTTGTTTTTTTTTTTTTTTCATTTCCAATTCTCTTTATATACAGAAGATCACTTCAGTATATAATTAGCAAAGACCTCATCAGTCTGCGCCCACACAGAAACGCAAAGTATAAAAATACCGTTTCAGTACCAGTCATAGCATCACTTGGCTTTAGACGACACATTAGGGACAGATCCCACATGGGGTGTAAGTACACAGTGACTCCTGTTGCTGATTTAACAATTTGACACTCCTGTTCATGGCGTCAGTAATCTCCCTAGGCTCTAGTCATGAGTTGCCAGGGCTATGGAAGCCTTTAGAGTTCGCTGACTTTGATCTTATTCCGATAGGGTCATAGTCAAAGTGGAGGTTCTCTCCTCCCTTCGGAGAAGGGTACCTCCTTCTTTGATGGCCCCGTTCTTTCCACTGGGATCTCACTCACAGAGATCATTCGTTTAGGTCTTTTTTTTTTTTTTTTCCATGATATCTTGGCTTTCCATGCCTGCTATACTCTCATGGGCTCTTCAGCCAGATCTGAATGCCTTGAGGGCTGATTCTGAGGCCAGAGTGTTGTTTAGGACATCTGCCATCCTATGAGTCTGCTGTGTATCCCACTTCCCATGTTGGATCTTTCTCTCCCTTTTTGTTTCTATCAGTTAGTATTAGCAGATACTTGTCTTGTTTGTGTGATCTCTTTGAGTCTTAGACCTATCAGAGCTATCAATTGTGAGCTGAAATTGGTCACTTGGACTAGTGCGATGGCATTGGTACATGCCATCTTGATGGAATTGTGTTGGAATCCCCTGGCACGTTTCTAACTCCACCATTTGCGGCCAGTCCGATTGAGCATGTTCCAAATTGTTCATCTCCTCCCTCTCTTTTTCCACTCTTAGATTTAACAGGGATCACTTTTCAGTTAAAATTTAAACACCTAAGAATAATTGTGTGTTAATTACTGAGTTCAACCACTAGTACTAGAACAACAACAACAACAACAAATACTAAAATGGATAAAGTATTACATTGTACATCTAAAGTCAGGACAGGAGCTGATCAGTTCATTGTTGCTTATAGTGTCCATTTCACTTAACAGGTTTCCCCTTTGGCACTCAGTTGTCACCGATCAGGGAAAACAAATGATATTTTTCTCTTTGGGTCTGGCTTAATTCACTCAGCATGATGTTTTCCAGATTGCTCCATCTTGTTGCAAATGACTGGGTTTCGTTGTTTCTTACTGCTGTATAGTATTCTATGGAGTACATGTCCCATAATTTCTTTATCCAGTCTACTGTTGATGGGCATTTGGGTTGGTTCCAGGTCTTAGCTATTGTGAATTGAGCTGCAATAAACATTAATGTGCAGATGGCTTTTTTATTAGCCAAATTAATTTCCTTTGGGTAAATTCCAAGGAGTGGGATGGCTGGGTTGTATGGTAGGGTTATGTTCAGGTTTCTGAGGAATCTCCAGACAGACTTCCATAGTGGCTTAACCAGTTTGCATTCCCACCAACAGTGGGTTAGTGTCCCTTTTTCCCCACATCCTCTCCAGCATCTGTTGTTGGTAGATTTCTGAATGTGAGCCATTCTCACCGGGGTGAGGTGGAACCTCATTGTGGTTTTGATTTGCATTTCTCTGATTGCTAGTGATCTTGAACATTTTTTCATGTGTCTGTTGGCCATTTGTATTTCCTCTTTCGAAAAATGTCTATTGAGGTCCTTGGCCCATCTCTTTAGTGGGTTGTTTGTTTTGTTGTTGTGGATTTTCTTGATTTCTTTGTAGATTCTGGTTATCAATCCTTTATCTGTAGTATAGTTTGCGAATATTTTTTCCCATTCTGTTGGTTGCCTCTTCACTTTCCTGACTGTTTCTTTTGAAGTACAGAAACTTCTCAATTTGATGCAATCCCAAATGTTAATTTTGGTTTTGACTGCCTGTGCTGTTGGAGTGTTTTCCAGGAAGTCTTTGCCTGTGCCTATATCTTGCAGGGTTTCTCCAATGCTCTCTAATAATTTGATGGTGTCTGGTCGTAGATTTAAGTCTTTAATCCATGTTGAGTGGATTTTTGTGTAAGGTGATAGGTATGGGTCTTGCTTCAAGCTTCTGCACGTGGAAATCCAATTTTCCCAGCACCATTTATTGAATAGACTGTCCTTATTCCAGGGATTAGATTTGGATCTTTGGTCAAATATAAGTTGGCTGTAGATGTTTGGATTGATTTCTGGTGTTTCTATTCTGTTCCATTGGTCTATCCATCTGTTTCTGTACCAGTACCATGCTGTTTTGATAACAACTGCCCTGTAGTATGTCCTGAAATCAGGTATTGTGATGCCTCCGGCTTTGTTTTTGTTGTACAGGATTGCTTTGGCTATTCGAGGTCTTCTGTGTCTCCATATGAATTTCAGCATCGTTTTTTCTAGGTCTGAGAAGAAGGTCTTCGGGATCTTAATGGGTATTGCATTGAATGTATAAATTGCTTTTGGGAGAATAGACATTTTGATGATATTGATTCTTCCAATCCATGAGCATGGAAGATTTCTCCATTTTTTGGTATCCTCTTCTATTTCTTTCTTTAAGGTTTTGTAGTTTTCATCGTAGAGATCTTTAACGTCTTTGGTTAAGTTTATTCCAAGGTATTTGATTGTTTTTGTAGCTATTGTGAATGGGATTGATTTTAGAAGTTCTTCCTCAGCCGTGGCATTGCCTGTGTATACAAAGGCTGTTGATTTTTGTGGATTGATTTTATATCCTGCTACTTTGCCAAACTCTTTGATGAGTTCCAGCAGTCTCTTAGTAGAGTTCTTTGGGTCCCCTAAATAAAGAATCATATCATCTGCAAAGAGGGATAGTTTGAGTTCGTCCTTCCCGATTTGTATCCCTTTAATTTCTTTTTCTTGCCTAATAGCTCTGGCCAAAACTTCCAGAACTATATTGAATAGCAGTGGTGAGAGAGGGCATCCCTGTCTGGTACCAGATTTCAGTGGAAATGCTTCCAACTTTTCCCCATTCAATAGGATGTTGGCCGTGGGTTTTTCATATATTGCTTTGATTGTATTGAGGAATGTTCCTTCCATACCCAGTTTGCTTAGAGTTTTCATCATGAAAGGGTGTTGTATTTTATCAAATGCTTTCTCTGCGTCTATTGAGAGAATCATATGGTTTTTCTTCTGCAGTCTGTTAATGTAGTGTATTACGTTGATTGTTTTGCGAATGTTGAACCATCCCTGCATACCGGGGATGAATCCCACTTGGTCTGGGTGGATGATCTTTCTGATGTGTTGTTGCATTCTATTGGCCAGAATTTTATTGAGGATTTTTGCATCTATGTTCATCAGGGATATTGGTCTGTAATTCTCTTTCAATGTTGCGTCTCTTTCTGGCTTAGGAATTAAGGTGATGGTGGCTTCATAGAAAGAATTTGGGAGGATTCCCTCTTTTTCGATTGCTCTGAATAGTTTGAGAAGAATTGGAGTTAGTTCTTCTCTAAATGCCTGGTAGAACTCAGCAGTGAATCCATCTGGCCCTGGGCTTTTCTTTGTTGGGAGGGCCTTTATTACTGTTTCAATTTCTGTGTCAGTTATTGGTCTGTTTAGGTTTTCTATGTCTTCCTGGCTCAATTTAGGGAGGTTGTATGTGTCCAAGAATCTGTCCATTTCTGATAGATTTCCCTGTTTGCTGGCATACAAGTCCTTGTAGTAATTTCTGATGATTCTTTTTATTTCTGTGGCGTCTGTTGTTACGTTTCCCATTTCATCTCTGATCCTATTGATTTGGGTCTTTTCTCTTCTTTTTTTAGTTAGTTGGGCCAATGGGGTGTCAATTTTGTTTATTTTTTCAAAAAACCAGCTCCTCGTTTGGCTGATTTTTTGTAATGTTTTTTTGGATTCAATCCTGTTGATTTCTTCTCTGATTTTAATTATTTCTCTTCTCCTACTGGGTTTGGGTTTGGCTTGCTGCAGATTTTCTAGATCCTTGAGATGACTTGAAAGCTCATCTATTTGGTGCCTTTCCAATTTCTTGATGTAGGCACCTATTGATATAAACTTTCCTCTTAACACTGCTTTTGTTGTATCCCATAGGTTTTGGTATGTTGTGCTGTTATCCTCATTTACTTCCAGAAAATTTTTGATTTCTCTTTTAATTTCTTCTATGACCCATTGTTCATTCAGGAGCATGTTGTTCAATCTCCATGTGTTTGCACGTGCTCTAGGGATTCCTGAGTTGCCAATTTCCAATTTCATTCCTTTGTGGTCTGAGAAGCTGCATGGTATGATTCTAATTCTTTTGAATTTGCTGAGACTTGCTTTATGGCCTAGTATGTGGTCAATCCTAGAGAGGGTTCCATGTACTGCTGAGAAGAATGTAAAGTCCTTAGATGTAGGATGAAATGTTCTGTAGATATCTGTTAGATCCATTTGGGCTATAGTGTCATTTAAATCTACTGTCTCCTTGTTGATCTTCTGTCCTGTTGATCTGTCTATCTCTGAGAGTGGAGTATTGAAGTCCCCCAGTACTATTGTATTGGGGTCTAAGTCTCCCTTTAAGTCCCTTAACAAGTCTTTTAAATAAGCTGGTGCCCTATGATTAGGTGCATATACGTTGATAATCGTTATATCTTCCTGTTGAATGGATCCCTTAATCATTATATAGTGCCCCTCTTTGTCTCTCCTAACAGTTTTTGTGGTAAAGTTTATGTTGTCCGATATTAAGATGGCTACGCCCGCTCTCTTTTCATTTCTGTTGGCGTGGTATATCTTTTTCCAGCCTTTCACTCTCAGCTTGTATGGATCATTGTTGGATAGATGGGTTTCTTGTAAGCAGCAAAAGGATGGGTTTTGTTCCTTAACCCAGTCAGCCAATCGGTGTCTTTTAACTGGACAGTTCAAGCCATTAACATTCAATGTGACTATTGAGAAGGAGTAACTTTGCCCTGCCATTTGCCAAAGATATTTTCTAATATCTGGTTTGAGATTCCTGTGATCTTTTGCTGTGAGGTTTCCTTCCTTTAACTTCTTTCATATTGGTGACCGTGTTTCTGTGTTTCTGTATGTAACACATCTTTAAGCATCTTTTGCAGGGCTGGACGAGTGGCGACAAATTCTTTCAATTTCTGTTTGCTGTGAAAGGTCTTAATTTCACCTTCATTCACAAATGAGAGCTTTGCAGGATATAATATTCTGGGCTGGCAGTTTTTCTCTCTTAGTACCTGGGCTATATCTTGCCATTCTCTCCTGGCTTGTAGGGTTTCTGATGAGAAATCAGCTGTAAGTCTAATTGGAGATCCTCTGAGAGTAATCTGGCGTTTCTCTCTTGCACATTTTAGGATCTTTTCTTTGTGTTTCACTGTGGTGAGTTTGATTACGACGTGTCGTGGTGAGGATCTCTTTTGATCATGTTTATTAGGGGTTCTCTGAGCTTCCTGTACTAGGATGTCTCTGTCCTTCTCCAAACTTGGGAAATTTTCTGCTAGTATCTCACTAAAAAGGCCTTCTAATCCTTTCTCCCTTTCCATGCCTTCAGGAACTCCTAGAACCCGAATGTTAGGTTTTTTAATAGTATCCTGTAGGTTCCTGACAGTATTTTTTAGATTTCTGATTTCTTCTTCTTTTCTTTGATTTGACTGTTTCCTTTCCTGTTCTCTGTCTTCTAATTCCGATATTCTCTCTTCTGCTTCACCCATTCTGTTTTTAAGGCTCTCTAATGTGTTTGCCATTTGATCTATTGTGTTCTTCATTTCATTGTGGTTTTTTGTCAGTATCGCGAATTCCTGCTCCATTAGTTTTTTCATTTCATTTTGATTCCTCCTTAATATTTCATTTTCACGGGAGAGATTTTCTATCTTGTCCATTAAGGATTTCTGTAGTTCAAGAATTTGTTTTTGAGAACTTCTTAATGTTCTTATCATAAATTTTTTGAAATCTGTATCTTTCATTTCTTCTATCTCATAATCTTCATAATCTTGCATTGGCGTGTCTTGTTCACTTGGGGGCGTCATAGTGCCTTCCCTGTCCTTGGTACCTCCGCTTCTATGTTTCTTGCTTGGCATGTTAGAGATAATTTGTGGTGTTTTTGTTTTTGTTTTTTTCTCTCGTTATACTATGCCTCTAAGTGAGCTGTCTGCTTTGTTGGAGCCTTAGGGGCTGTGATGGGTGTGGCCAGAGAGCTATGCTTGTTTCTTCAGGTTTAAGGCTGTGTAAAGAGCAACTCTCCCAGATTTCTCACTCACTTGCTCCTTGCTGGCTCGCTCTCTCTCTCTTTTTTTTTTTTTTTTTTGACTCAGTTGGGAGTGGGGTTGAGTGTAGTTGAAATCTGGCCTTTGTGAGTATTCGTTTGATCTACCCCTGGGACCATCCACAGAGATTATGCAGCCCTCAATGTGTTCTCCAGTTTCGCTAAAGATACTGAGTTTGGCTGAGCTTTACATATGTAAATTCGCAGTGTTCTTTGTTTTGCTTGGTGAGTGAAGGGAGAGGCCTCTGTTCCCCCTCTCCCCAATGTCTCGGACTTCTCAGGTCTTTGTCTTACCCTCCTCCTCCGTTCCCGCGCTGGCGAGATTCTGAGGCTCTGGCTCCTCTCTCGCCGCTGCCACTCGGCTCCTCTCGGTTGGTTTTCCACGCGGTGGGTTCCCTGTAAGTCCTCTGTGTCTCATCCACGAGATCCGGAAGCGTTTCCTCTGCAGTTTTTTTCTTGAGTCTTTTCCTGAGGCTACAGTAATTCCACTTTTATGAAAGTTTATTTTCCCAAACTAAGGCACACGTCCTCACTATCCGCCATCTTGGCTCCGCCCCTATTTTTTTTTTATTTAATGAATAGAAATTTCCAAAGTACAGCCATTCAGATTGTCACACTTTGTTATGGCAGCCCTAGCGAGCTAATGCACTCACACTGTTTTACTACGCATCTGTGCTTTTGAATGAACCCTTTTCATTTATCTGTATCTTCAGGAAAAGCAAAGGAAACTAGCTTTTAAGAAAACATATAGCACTCAGTATGAAAATAAGAAACATAATGGGATTCTTAAAAAATTATTGTTTAATCCAGTTCTTCAAGATGGACTCTGAATAAGCTATTCATTGTCTTTCAAAACGAGAAAACAAAAGTTGACATTTTACAAAGACAAATCATTTGCTCTGTAACTCCAGTATGTTAAGAAAAAACAAGGATATATAAGAAGAAGCAAGACAACTCTACATCGTGGCCCTTTTCATGTCATGTGTTCATTTGGATGTACTTTATAGTCCAAGCACACAAACCCATCTAGAAGGAAGTTTACTTTTACAAGTCACTGAACACTAATGCATAGTTTTAATGAGACCAGAAATATGCTGGTCAAGGCTGAAATCCTGAAAGCTAATGACTGAGGCAATTGTGATGTTTCCTGGGGGAATAATGGAACTCTGAGCCTTTATGGTATTTAATTACATGGCTTCCAGGCCATTAGTTTATAGGGAAATATCTAGTTATATTATCTCATACCCAAATCTCCTTGCCAACTCTCTTTCTTTCTCTTCAGAGTAACAGCTAATGCCTGAAAAAACACCATTAAAATGGGCGTTTCTTGTTTTAGCAAGGCTGTCATCATGCCACTTAACTGTGTCTTGGGCAGACAATGTACTCCAGGGATCTGGAAGTGTGAAATCTTTGGTATTTCTTTCCACTAAACAGGAAGTGACGTGTTTGGCTAAAAACTAATGAAATTCAAGGAAGGATTCTAGCCCCGCCCTCTGGATGCCAGTTAACACACCCACATCCCACACTGGAGTTCTTGGGTTTGAGTCCCCGCCCCAGCTCCTGACTCCAGCTTCTTACTAACGAAGACTCTGGGATGAGATGGTGGTGACTCAAGCAACTGAATTCCTGCCATGCAGGTAAGACATCTGAATTAGTTCTTAGCTCCTGACTTTAGTGCTGCCTAGCTCCAGCCATTTCAGACATTTGGGGAGCAAACCAGTAGATGGGGGACCTTGCTCTCTCTCTCTCTCCCTCCCTTCTTCTCCTTCCCTTCCTCTTAAGTAAATAAAGACAACTTTTAAATGAATGTGATTCAGTAATATTCAGAAGATCACGGAGAATGGAGTCTTAAACATGGCAGAAAGGGACAATGTGACAATGAGAATGGAAGAGAGGAAAGTGAATGTTCCACTTTAGGCTGAATGATATTAGATAATGTTAATTTTATTTACAAAGAATAGCAAAAGGTTCGCGAAGAGAAAGTCTTTGGCTAAAGGATTAAGTAGATAACAAATGAGGGAATGGGAGTTATGAAGCACAATTTTTTGATCCCAAATCCCACTCACTATTGTTATAGCAAATTTTCATATAGTTTAAGATTAATATCTTTGGGGCCAGTCCTGTGGTGTAGCAGGTAAAGCTGCCACCTGCAGTGCTAGCATCCCACATAGGTGCTGGTTCAAGTCCTCGCTACTCTACTCCTGATCCAGCTCTCCGCTACGGCCTGAGAAGGCAGTGGAAGATGGTCCAAGTCCTTGGGCCCCTGCACCCATGTGGGAGATTCAGAAGAGGCTCCTAGCTTCTGGCTTTGGATCAGTGCAGCTCCGGCCATTGTGGCCATCCGGCGACTGAACCAGCAGATAGAAGACCTCTCTCTCTTTCTCTCTCTCTCTCTGCATCTGACTCTCTGTAACTCTGCCTTTCAAATAAATAATAAAATAAATCTTTAAAAAACTGATATCTTACTTTTTCCCAAAGATATATAAAATCCATAATTATCATAGCAATAAAGTGGTATTAGATACGAGTTGGTAACAACTCTCCTATTAATGTCTCGATGCATTCAACACATTTGTTATGCCAGGTGCTTTGATGGATATTAGGAAATTCAATAATATACAAGGTGGAAGGAATATTTTTATGAACTTTAAAGAATCCTGAGACCCAGAGGAAACCAGACATATATCTGCTTATATAGGCTAAAGGGGGTAAAAAGAGACCAGAAAACTATCTTTGTTAATAGTTTCAATCCTGCTGGGTGTGAAGTGAGATCACTTAATTCCAAAACACTTTATTAGTGTCAAGAGCAGGAACCATCATTCACATAGCTCTAAATCTATCTCCAGCACCTAATACTCAATGAAAGTCTGTTCCCCTTCAACTAAATTGAATTTCTTTCACATTAGATATTTTATTACAGGACACAGTGAGACATGGTGACTTCCATATACCTCTTGCCTTGGGCAAATTCTTAGTAAAATTGTCATTGCATACCCTAGACCAAACAAACAATAGGAGGCATAATCAGTTTTTAAATAATTTATTGAATGCTGAGTAGAATGCTCATTGCCTTTATTGACAGAGAGCCAGTCTGATGTTTCCACTCAGGACTCCTTTTTCCTTACTACAATGAAATACAGCTACTACATTACTGTACTGGTAGACCAATCCTGTGCTTTAGATAAAGGTAAATTTTGCAGAAGACAGTGGCAGGACTAAGTAACAATAATCACGGAACTGCATCATGGAATCTGTGGGCCATATAGACCTTCAATGCAAGAACTTTTCTCTGGTGTAGGTGAGAAGCAGAAGAAATGACAGAAGTAGAATTAGAATGGAGAATTGTGCTCCTTAACTTCTTTACTTCTCAGCATTTTATGCCATTCAGAAAGCAATGCCAAGTTCCAACTGTGCAATTTAAAATGACATACAGCTGAAAGAAGAGTGAATAACTATCTTCTCTTCAGCTCACTATGTGTCTTTAGCAAAATATAAAGAGAGAAAAAACTCAAATGCAACTTACCCCTAAGCACAGGCTGGGCCCAATATGCCCAACCAGACAAAGTGCACAGAATGGTGGGGAAGTGCAGGCCTGAGAGTTCTAGGTACTCAAGGAAGGATGGCGAACACACAGGGCCAAAGAAAACCTGACACACAAAATACCTGCAATAGCAGGAGGGGGAGCCCTCATGCTGAGAAATGGAGAACTCCAACTAGGACCTCTCCTGCTCTCTTTGCAGTAGCCTCAAACTGCTTAGACAGGAACACATGACTCATTCTCATATGTCTTGTCTTTAAATATAAGATCACCACATCCATACCAAGACACCATTGTAAAATAAAAAGCAATAGAATAGCAAAAGCAGCTCTGCAGATTAAAAAAAAAAAACAATATTTCAACACCACCAAGATCAACTATAGCATGATTTGTAATAAGATTTTAAAAACATTATTGTAGCAATTGCAAATTTAAAAGAACACTAGCACCTGAAAATACAGAATTCAGTGAAAAGTATTTCAAAGAAAAGGAGATGAGGTGCTGCTCCAACAATAGGAAGGTATGAAATGAAACTAACAGAATTCAGGAAAGAAACTAAGGAAGATCCCTTAACCATAACTATAAGGAAACCACATCAGATATAGAGTCAGGAAGTGAGGAAAGCAAGGAAAATAAAGTGGACAAAATGAAGAATTTTTAAATATTGGAAGAAAACTGATATAGAAAACAGAAAAAGAGATATAACACACATAATTAGAGTGACTGGAGAAAAAAATTATTTTTAAGACTCAACTATAGCTTAGGAAAAGTAGCCCCCACACCCTCTAAATTTGAAAGGGGATATCATACCAGGGTACCCCCAAAAGGTTTGTAGACAGAATTAAAAGTTCAGTTTATTTGCATACAATTTTTTTAAAAAATCCATCCTTTTTTTAATCTATGCATTTTCCATGAGCTTTTTGAAGATGCCTCATGCGCCCAGGAAAATTGATCTAGCATGGTTAACACCAATTGAACCTGCTAAAAGTATTATCAAAAATAAAGAAGGGGAAAGAGTATTGGCTCAGTGGGGTTTTGCCACCCATATGAGAGAGACCTGGATTGAGTTTCAACTCCCAGCTTCAGTCTGTTCAGCCACACCCATTGTAGGCATTTGCCTAGTGAACCCTCGGATGGAAGCTCTATCTTACTGTCTCTGTCCCTTTGCCTCTCAAATAAAAAAGTAAAAACAAAAATAGAAATCAAGAAGAAGCCCCTTGGGATTGCAAAAAAAAATGATGTAGTCATTAATTAAAACCAAAATGATCTTCACATCAGCCTTTGAAATAGAAAATTTTTAGACTAGAAAACAGTGGAGGAACATAAAAGATATTCAAGGAACATGATAGGGAGCCAAGCTATTGTTCTACTACAAAAGTTCTGAGCAGACAGCATGAGTGTACACAAATTCAAGGGATACTTGTGTTGCCTCTATGAGCTGTTCCAGAAAAGCTTATAGAGATGACTGTGAATCCTGGGGGGAGCAAAAGAAAAAGAAATGATAGGAACTGATTGTATTTAAGCATAAAATAGAGGTAGAGATACAAGTGAGATGATGGTACCTAATCACATGGCAATAATGCAATTAAGAAAAATGTGAGGAAAATCGGGAAAGAAGAGAAATAATTACTTATTGCCTCAATGTAATTATCTAGAAGTCAAAAATATCATTTGCTTAAATAATAAAGCAAATATTAAGCAGGACAATACTATTAACTAAAAGCGCTTGGTAGCAAACAGGGACAAGGCAAAGATCAGAAACTAATTTTGTCAGTACTCATTAAGACAGAATGAGACTTTATCTAGAGACACACAACACAAAATACACAAGAATCACTGCACAAAAAGTTTGTATATACTAGGAAAGTAACGTACCAAGGAAAACAGATCACACATGAAAGACTTTGGCAAAGAAATAATAAGTAAATATAAAACATAAAACAAGACAAATGAGATCAAACAGATCTTTCATTTAATAAATGGGAAGCACTTTTGTCATTTACTACAACAAAGCTTTTTCAGGTTGGACAAACTTTTACAGATTATAAACTCTGTGCTACATATAAAGACACACTAAGCTCACAGAAGCAGGAAGTAGAATGCTGCTACCTGGGGTTTGAGGGAGCACAGGGGAGATGGGGAGTTATTGGTCAAATGATATAAAATTTCAGTTGAATTTAAAAAAGTAAGTTCAAGAGATCTAGTGAGTGACATACTGACTATAGTTAAGAACAATAGATTGGGGTCAGCATTGTGGCACATGGGTTGAGCCACTGCCTACATTGATGGCAGCCTATATGAGTTCCAGTCTGAATCCAGGCTGCTCCAACTCATGTCCACTTCCCTGCTAACATCTCTGGGAAGACAGTGGAAGATGGCCCAAGTACATGGGCTCCTGCTACCTACATGGGAGACCCGGATGGAGCTCCAGGCTCCTGGCTTCAGCCTGATGTAGCTCAGGCCATTGCAGTCTTTTGGGGAATGAACCAGTGGATGGAAAAATCTCTATTTATCTCTATCTCTCCCTCTCTCTCACCATAACTCTGCCATTAAAATAAATAAAAAATAAATATTCAAAAAACAGGATAATGTATTGTTGAAAATTTCTAAAGAGATTAAGACTGCTCACACCAAACCAATGATAGGTAGGTGAGGTGATATTCATGTTAATTAGTTCAACCTAGCTATTCTACAACATATGCACATTTCAAAATACCATGTTTTCACAGAAAAAATACATATAATTTTTGTCATTTTAAATTTAAAAAAAATAAATTTTTTTACTTTTTTGTATAATAACATGTCTGAGTGGGCCTAAATACATACATGAAAAGGTATATTTATAAACTCTTCATTGTAGATTGTTACATCAATAATGTACAAAAACTGTAAACTTGGAATTGGGATATTTTTAACATATTAGTAAAGATATATTTTTATCAACAAAATATCATTTTTAATTTTCAAAAAAAAGGAAATATACTAAAGCATGTCAGGGAAATTCAAAATAAGCAAAGATACACTACACAGATGTAAAAACAAACCAGGGATTAAATCTTACCACCAGACAATGTAGAATACAGGAGAAAAAAAATCAATGGAATGACAAAAGGGGCAAGTTGTAATGCTACACAATGAAGAACTAACACTAATAGATATCTGTATGCAAAATAACACAGCAGAAATTCTCATAAAATGATAGAAAATTAAGAGAATAGTCAAAAACACACTAATAGAAGATTTTGACTCTTTTCTTTCAATTATAAAAAAGTAAATAAGATAATAAACAAACGAAATATAAACAAGGCTGCTATCATGCACATTAGATTATGTACCCCAGTGACAGAGAATATATCTACCTGGTTTTCAAGTGCTTTGAATTGAAAAAAACTGGTACCATATTAGGCCCCAAAGAAAGACTAACAAATTCTAAAACAGTAGATATAACAAAGTCAACAATTTCTGTTCACAATCCAAAAACTAGAAGCAATAAAATCAGAGAACAACAAAAAATCTGTTAGATGTGGAAATTCTGAAATGTCCTGTTACTTTTTTGATCAAAGCAGGAAAACAAATTGGAATACCAGGCTTTCTAGAAAATAATATAATGAAAATAATATATATCATATCTCACAAAATACAGGTTAGTCACAGAGGAAAATGTATGCTTTTAGTACTCATGTCATTAAAGACAGCAGAATAAAAATGAATCAATGAAACATTTTTACTAAGAAGAAGGAGAAAAAAACAGATTTAAATTAAAAAATGAGTTAATCAAATAAACACATTTAACATAATGAAATGTTGAAGCAGGAGAAATAATATATCTTCTTTAAAAAATATCTATGAAATGGATAAATTTCGAATCAAGAAAAATAGAGACACCAAAATACTAAAATGAGGTTTAAGGAAGGCTCTTGAACAAAGTTGAACACCCCCATTCCTGGCAGTAGGATTCACAATGGCCAGAAGGTAAAAGCATCCCAAGTGTCAGCAGCAGATGAACAGCCCAAGAAAATGTAGTATACACATACAATAGAATATTATTCAGCCTTAAAACCAGAGGAAATTCTGCCACATGCTACAATGTGCGTGGATCTTGGAGGCAACCTTACAGAACCTTAGAAGCTAGAGTAACCAATTGATAGAGTTGAAAAAGAATGGTGGTTTCCAGGGGAAGCAAGCAATGACAAATCATTGCACTATGGATAGGAAGTTTCAGTTTAAGATGGACAGAGTTCTGGAGATGGATGATGGAGATGGTTGTACAACACAAAGGTACATAATGCCACTGAACTATCTACTTCAAAATAGCTAAAATGGTAAATTTTATATTATATATGTTACCATAATAATAAACTTCAATGAGAAATTATGGAGACAAAGTAGTCTTTTACAACAAAATTTTAACTTATTTTTTAATTATGCATAACTTTATGCAGGAAAATCTGAGAACATAGACATAACAAATAATTTTCCAGTAAGACATAATTTACCAAAATTTATCCAGATGATATGGAAAATCTAGTGGACCAATTTCTATAAAAGAAATGGAAATAGGAAAAAAAAAGAAAATTGGAAAAAAATTTATACCACAAAAAGCAATAGGTGATTTTTTTCAGTAAGGAACTTTGAAATATTCAAAGAGCAGATAACTCCAATACATATTAAATTGTTCCATAGTATAGAAAGAAGAAAAGACCAAAATTACTTTTTGAAGCAGGTTAATCTGATCCAAAAGTGCATTAAGAATTGCAGAAAATAAAAGGACAAAAAATTCTTTAAATTTGCTATGTAAATTAATGCAAACTTTCTCAATATAACATTATCAATGAAAATTTAACAATATATTTAAACTGTAGCATATGTGTGTTAACCTGAGTAATGGAAAGATAGTATGATGCTATAAAAGTCTAGTACTATTATTCATACTAACATGTATATTCAAAGAAAATGAGAATACATCCATAGATGCTCAAAGTTTTCTAGACTTTAAAACAGCATTCAACAAAATCTGATTGTTATGCTTAATTTAAAAGAAAATCTTCAAAAAGTAGGAATCGATGTATTTTTAGAAGCTCACTGAATGAAGTTGGAGACATTTCTACAAGTCAGGGACAAGCTAAAATTTCTTGTTTTCACCACAAATATCTAACATTGTATTGGAAGTATCAGTCAGTATAGTTAAACAAGAAACAGTAATGTCAAGATATGAAATGGAATAGATAAAATTATTTCTGCTTGCAGATGGTAAAATAATATCTGAAAAATCGAGGGACTCAAATGAAATACCACAATGACTCAGTAAAATATGAAATTAACAGACAAAAATAGTCTTTACATTAAAAAATAAAACTAAATTATCAGAAAACATAATAATAGATTCCACTAATAATAGCAAAAGGAAAGATAAGTTAGTCAGGTTAAGCAGAACATGATGTAAACAGAATCTATATAATAAAAAACTTTAAAAACACTCATGAAAGTAGACAGAAACATATTTGTTATGTTCACAGGTAAAAGGAAAATATCAGAAAGATGTCGATTTTCCCAAATCCATTCATTCTTTTACTGTGACCTCCCAAATATATTGGTAGTATTTTTTGTCCCTGGAACAAGTACTGTTAATTCAGAAGTTTTTATGAACAAATTTGCAAAAATATCTAGGAAAATGATGAAAAAAAGTCCAGTCTAAGGGGACCAGAAATACAGTATATCAACACATAATTTAAAGTTTAAACAATGAAAACACTGTTCTTTTGCTATATGAAGAGAGAGAGCAAAAACTCGGAAAATTTCACCAGAGAACCAACATATCCTGGAAAGTAATTAACAGTAAAAGGAATGCCTCAAATCAGAATCAGTGGCATTAAAAATGGCTCAATTCTTTTTTGTGAAAATAAATTTATTGTCACAATTAATAATTCTTTAACCTAATCAACTATACCTAAAAAAATTAAACACTTTAAAACATACTTACTTAAACTTTATTCTAAGCAATAATTTGCTTGAAATGATGGCTTAGGTATGTTATTTATATTTTCTGCTATATATTAGGATAACCACAAAATTATTAAAAGGAAATGTATCCATGTACTCTACTAAATTTGCTCAGATACCATCAGTTATACTTCACTTTAGAATATTAAAGTTTTTCCCAGCTTTACTGAGCTATAATTGAGAAATAAAAATAGCATATATTTAATATATACAGCATGATTATTGAATATGCATATACATTTTGAAATGATTACCACAGCAATATAATTAACACATCAATCCCCTCCATTGTGTGTGTATGTAAGTGCACACCCACATGCAATAGGAACATCTGAGATCTACTTTCTTAGAATATTTCAAGTATAAAATAGTGTTATTAATTATAGTCAACATGTTGCTTATTAGTTCACCCAGAACAGCTGAGATGTTGTACCTTTTTATTACCATCTCTCCATGTCCGCTGAAGTCCATAGCCCATTTTTTAATTAATTAGGATTTTTACTATTGAGTAGTAAGTTTCTTATACAAATGTATCTTGGAGACTATCTCTTTTTCAGATGCATGGTTTGCAATACTTTCTCCCTTTCTGTGGGTTGCCTCCTCATTTTGTTGATCATTTCCTTTGCTGTGCAGAAGGTTTACAGCTTGATGTAGTCCCAATTTTCTTAGCAGTAGGGCTCAACAGTAGCCTTAAAATGTTCAACAAACCATGTTATAAACAGATAGACTGAGGCCAGCCTTGTGGTGTAGCGGATAAAGCCAGTGCTTGCAGATCAGCATCCCGTATGAGTGTTGGTTCACATCCCAGGTGCTCCACTTCTGATCCAACTTCTTGCTACTGGCCTGGGAAAAGTAGCAGAAGATGGTCCAAGTGCATAGGACACTGCCACTCACATGAGAGATCTGGATGAAGCTCCTGGCTTTAGCCCAGCCCAGCACTGGTCGTTGTGGCCACCTAGGGGGTGAACCAGCAGATGGAAGATCTCCGTCTTTTGTCTCTTCCTCTATCTCTGAAACTCTGACTTTAAAAATAAATAAGTTTTTTAACAAAAGACTATCATGCCGGCTCTGTTGCTCTAATGATAGAGCACAGGAAGAGTAAATTTTTTTTAATTTTTATTTTATTTTTTTGACAGGCAGAGTTAGACAATGAGAGACAGACAGACAGAAAGGTCTTCCTTTTTCTGTTGATTCACCACCCAAGTGGCTGCTATAGCCAGCACGCTGTGCCAATCCGAAGCCAGGAGCCAGCTGCTTCCTCCTGGTCTCCCAAGCAGGTACAGGGCCCAAGGAGCTGGGTCATCCTCCACTGCACTCCTGAGCCACAGCAGAGAGCTGGACTGCTAGAGGAGCAACTGGGACTGAATCTGGTGCCCCGACCGGGTGCCGGCACCACAGGTGGAGCATTAGCCTAGTGAGCCGCAACGCCGGCCAGGAAGAGTAAATTTAGTATAACTCTTAAGGGTCCTGGGATTTTCAGTGTGGTGAATAAACACTAGATTTGACTTTAAAGTCACCAGCCTCACTATTTCCTACCAAGTTGGTCAAACTGTCCTTTGAAGCTTTGAAGTGAGGTATTGATTCCTGCTCTCTAGTTATAAAGGTCCTAGAATGCATCTGCTTCCCCAGGAGGCTATTCCAGCTGTATCAAAAAGTCTGTTGCTTAGCATAGCTCCCTTCATCTACTATGTTAGCCAGTACACTGATTACTTGCTGTAGCTTCTGCATTAGCGGCTGCTGTCTTGCATTTTTGGTTATATCATAAAGATGGCTTATTCTCTGCAACCTCATGAACCAACCTCTGCTAGCTTCAAACTTTCCTTCTTCAGCTGTCTCATCTTTCTCAGCCTTCACATAATTAGAGTTCGAGCCTTGCTCTAGATTCTGCTTTGGCTTAACAGAAAATTGTGGCTGGTCTGAAATTCTATCCAGAATACTATCAGCACAACAGCTATTTCACTTTCGTATCACGCATGTGTTCACTGGAGTAGCACTTTTAATTTCCTTCAAGGACTTTCCCTTTGCATTCACAACTTGGCTTTTTGACATAACAGGCCTAGATTTCAGTCCTCCTTATTTCAACCTGCTTTCCTTACTAAGCTTAATCATTCCCAGATTTCGATTTGGAGTGAGAGAGATGCAAGTCTTCCTTTCACATGAACACTTAAGGGCCATTATACAATTATTAATTCATCTTATTCCTATATTGTTAATATCTCAGGGAATAGGAAAATGCAAGGAGAAGGAGAGAAATAGAGATGGCCAGTCAGCAGAGCAATCAGAAAACATACAACCTTTGTTTACCATCTGTTAGTAAAATGGTGCAGCTTTATCTATGGTGCGATCTACACCCTGACACCATCCTAGACTCTAGCCCCCGTCATCATTGCTGGAAGCCAGGTGGCCACATGGCCCAACCACCAGTGTCAACTCCACCCCCATTGAGATTCGCTGCTCTTACTTCCCTGCCCACCACCTTGCAAAGTTTTAAAAGGACCTGTTCCCGAACATGTGGCTCTCTCTCTGTCCTTCTCTCCATCTCCTGATCTCTCTCTATCTGTCTCTGTCTCTCTTATGCTCTCCTTCTCCCTCTTTTCCTTCTTTGCCCCTTCCCTTCGGTCTGTTGGGTTTCCCCCAATAAACTCTTTCCCTTACTCTAGTGTTTGGTGTGTTTTGTGGCGGCCCTACATCATCATCTTGTATGGACATGTTTCTGTGGTACCCCAAAACAATTACAATAGTAATTAAAGATCACTGGCCACAGGTCACCGTATCAGATATAATAACAATGAAAAAATTTGACATACTGATAATTTCTAAATGTTACACAGAAACACATGCTGTTGTAGAAGTGGTGGCAAAGACATACTCAACATAGAGTTGCCAAAAAGCTTCAATGTGTGAAAAGTGCAGTATCTGTGAGGCATATCTGTATCATTCTACTCCCCTCTGGCCTGCAAAGCTTTTGCTAAGAAACATGCTGAGAGCCTTTTTGGGTGTTCTTGTATGTAATGAAGTTTTGCTTTCGAAATTCACACTGTGACTTTTGACAGTCTGTAATGTATCTTGGGATAATCTTCTTGAGTTTTTTTTTTTTTTTAAGATGCATTCATTTACTTGAAAGGCCATTACAGAGAGGGAGGGAGAGGGGGGACAGGGAGAGAGAGAGAGGATGAATCTTCCATTCATTAGTTTACTCCCCAAATGGCTGCAATGACCTGGGCTGGCCCAGGCTGAAACCAAGAGCCTGGAACTCCATCCAGATCTCCCACATGGGTACAGGAGCTCAGGGATTGGACCATCTTCCACTCCTTTCCCTGGTGCATTGGCAGGGAGTTGTATTGGAATGGAGCATCTGGGACTCAAACCGGCATCCATATGGGATGAAAGGCATAACCTGCTGCCCCACAATGCTGGCCCTCCTTCTTGAGGCTTTTAGGCTTCATTAATCTAGATATTCACATTCCTCCTAGGATTTGGAAACCTTTCAGCCATTATTTCTTTAAATAATCTTTCTTCTTCATTCCTCCTTCTCCTTTGGGACTTTCATAACACGTGCATTCGTTTGCTTAATGATGTCCTATAGGTTCTTTATACCTTAACTTTTTCAATGATTTTTCTTCCTTTCTTTTGATTGGGTAATTTAGAATGACCTCTCTTCACATTTGCAGAAACCTTCTGCTGCATAATTAAGTTTGTTATTGAAGCCCTTTACTGAATGCTTCAATTCTGTCACATTCTTCAGCTCCAGAATTTGGTGCTTTAAAAAAAATATTTATTTGTTTCAAAGGCAGAGTTAGAATTAGAGTTAGAGAGAGAGAGAGAGAGAGAGAGAGCGAGCTCTCCCATTCATTGGTTCACTCCTGAGATGGCTGCAATCGCCAGGCTGGGCCAGACCAAAGCCAGGAGCCAAGAGCTTCATCTGGGTTTCCCATGTGAGTGGCTGGGGCCTAAGAACTTAGGCCATTTTTTTCCTAGCACATTAGCAAAGAGCTGGACCAGAAGTTGAGCATCTCATGCAGCACAGTGGCCTTACCTGCTATGTCACAATGCTGGCCCTTTTATTCTTTTCTAATGGTTTCTATTTCTTTACTGATTTTCTTATTTTATTCATGCACATTTTTGCTGACATTGTTCAGTGGTCTATCTCTTTTCCTACATCTCATTAAACTTGTTAAAAATGATTACTTTCAATTATTTATCAAGCAAGTCACAGCTAATCACTTCTTTGGGGTTGGTTACCAAAGCTTTATCAATTTCATTTGATGGCATCATATTTGTCTTACATTGGTGCCTATGCATCTGAAGGAACAAATACTTCTTTCAGTCCTAGCAGACTGTTTTTACTAGGTGAAGATCAGCTACTACTGAGTCTCCAGCTGATGGGATGACCTCCAGATCACAGTTGAACTGAACTGGAACTGGGCCATGTGATTGCTACTGGTTCTGCAGTGGAGTCTATATTCACACAGTGCTATCCAGAGATTCAGACAAACATAGATCTGCCTGGGCTCCAGGCAGGCCGGACAGTCTCTAGGATCTTGGTCAGTAGGGCTAGAGCTGGGATGGGGATCCACTTCAGGATCCACAATTGGGTCCACAGATTGCAGGCCTGCAGCCAGGTGCAAGGATGGGTCTGCTCCTGGCACATTCCTGTGAGGGCTCCAACTGGGTTATTAGGTCCTATAAAGGGAAGAATGACCTTAAACAAGGTTTGAGAGGGGCTGAAACCAAGACTGTGGCTATTTCAGGACCACAGCTGGAATCATGGTCTGCAGGATTGCTACCAGGAGTACAGAGGGCTGTGCCTCCATGAGTTTCCTAACCAGCAATACTATCCCTGAACCACCACTGAGGGGAAGTGGAGCCAATCAATAGGCTGCTTCAGGATTCACAGACAGGATCAAGGTCAGCAAGTCTATTACCCAAGGCATAGGTGAGCATGGCTCTGCTTGGATCCCTTGGTGGATGATGCTGGTATGGAAGCAGCTGTACATGGCTATATCTAAGTCCACAGAGGCAGGACCAATCTCCAGATTTATATCCAAGTGGGGAGCCTACCACCTGGACACAGGCCTGCCCTCTTTCTTAAGACAGTTTTCCTCTATCACAACTGTCCACCTGAATCCCAAAGCCCCTACGAAGGTATGTTCATCCACGGAGAGCTAGCAAACTACTGTTGCTCTGGAATATCCACCTGCCGTCTTCCTGACGTCTCTCGTGAGAAACACCACATTAGGGAGGCCCTCAGCAGAAACTTCTGCCAACTTCCTCAGTTTCTTAAGTGGGCAGATCTCAGAAAACTTCAAACATAGATACAAACTCTCAACACATCAATGATCCAACTGTCAATAAAAGTTTACAGATGAGAAGAAAACAATCTTGGAGAACAGAAGGGTTTATAATTATGTAATTTTATATTCCTTTGACTTTTATAATCGTGACTTTTTAAAGTCTAGAAACCATAAAGGACTATAATGATATACAAAACTACATTAAATTTTTAGGAAGTCTGTATAGTAAAAGTTCACCATAAGAGAGAGCAAAGGATAAATGTCCAGGAAGGAATAAAAATATTTACAACTCACATTATAAACAGAGGACTAATCTCCCTGCTTTGGAAAGATGTGATAGAAATTAAGACTAAATACCCAATAAAGAATTTGCAAAGAAAATTAACTGAAAAAAAATGGTTATTTCTGTGAACTTGAAATTGGAAACCAGCATATCATTTCTCACTAATTAGACATACAAAAACCCAAAAGTTAGTCAACTTTTGCAGGATGTGGGATGCTATGCACCTGCACACTTTGTTATAGGATTACAAAAGTGATACAACCACTACAGAGGGGAGTCTGACCAAATTCAAAAGTCAGCAGAAGCAATCACTCAAACAGCAAACTCCATCCTATGTCTCTATCGCACAGACACCCACCACACAATGAAATGACATGAGTTATTCATTGCAATACTTGTCACAACAGAAAATCCAGAAACAAGCTAAGGCTTCCCTGATAAGAAATTCTTTAAATAAACCATGATACAGCCACATAGTAGAATATTATGTAACTGTAAGAAAAAAGGCATATTTCATGTCCAGATATAGAAAAACCTCTGATATATAATTAATGGGGAAAAATAAAACTAGGGAGGACTGAGAAAGGAAGTGAATTGGTAAAAATGGAAGGAAATTAAATGTATGTGTGTGTATGTGTGTGGTGTGTAATTAAGTGGGTGTATATACATATATCTATATGTATACAGACATTATATATATATTAGTATTTATGAGTTTTTCTTTGTGCTTCAAAATGAAACACTGAAGGGATCAACATGCCACTAACACATATGATCCCTCATAGGTGGGCAAAGATGGAGGAGGAAGGGATTGGAGAGAGTCCTGCTTTGCTTTTTAGTAAAGTTTGACATTCACAGCTATAAAATACAGCTATTTTTCTTACTCTTTAAAGTATTAGTTTAGAAAGGAAAGAAAATAGAAGGAAAGGGAAGGGAGAGGTGAGAAGAGGGGTATGGAGGGGAGAGGGGAGGGAGAAAGGAAGGGAGGGAAAGAAAGGTCCGCTGCTATTGTTCTCAGTTGACATATACTAACTAATTGCACATATTATGGGGTACCGTGTGATAATTCTATACATGCATACAATGGGTGTTGATTAAATTACTATTTCGGTCTCCTTATATTTTTAACATTCTATTTTTAACATTCTATTCTATTCTATTTTGCTAAGAGTCTCCAAACTCCCTTCTTCTAGTTCTTTATAAAATATGTGATACATTGCTATAAGTACAATCAGCTGATCATTCTGTATAGCACTAGAACTTATGCTTCCTATCCAACTCCATTTTGGTATCCATTATCCAACCTCATTCTATCCCTGCTCAAACCACCCTTTCTAAACTCCAGTAACCACTCTATTTTTCTCTGGGATCAACATTTTTAGATCCCTCCTATGAGTGAGAACATAGGATATTTCTCTTTCTGGGCATGAATTATTCTACTTTATGAAAGTATCCTCTAGTTCCACCCATGTTCCCACAAATGACAGTGTTGTATTCTTTTAATGGCTGGGTCAGATTTTACCATATTTTCTTTTCTTTTTAATGATTTATTTATTCATGTGAAAGTCAGGGTGAGATAGAGATAGATTTTCCACACATTGGTTCATTCCCCCACATGTCTACAACAGCCAGGGGTAGGCCAAGCCAAAACTAGGAATGAGGAATACCATCTATGTATCCTACATGGGTGACAGGAACCCAAGGACTTGGGCCACCATCTAATGCCTATTAGCAGGAAGCTGGATTGGAAGCATGGAATAGTTGAAACTTAAATCAGATCCTCTGATATGAGACACTGGCATCTCACTCAGTGGCTTACTCCATGTGCCACCATGCCTGCCCTTACATTTTCTGTATCTGTTCATTTGTTGATGGATAACTTGGTTGTTTTCATATCTTGCCCTTATGCATAGAGCTACAATAAGCTTGGGAGGGCAGTTACCTCTTTCACATGTCAATTTCATTCCTTCTGGATACACACCTAGGAATAGAGTTGTTAGACCTTATGTTAGCCCTACAAGCTTTTAGCCTGAAACTACTTAGTAATGTCATCTATCTTTATCAATTGCTTATGAAGAGGATTTAGGTGGGCCTAGAATTTTTGCAGTGGATTTTACTGCCCACATTCATACTTTTTTCACAATATCGAATAGTACCTATGTTTGATACCACTTCAGAAATAGCAGCTAAAAATATTTGAGATTCCTATGCCTGCTTTCAGGAATTATGACTCTTCTTCAGGTTTTTTGATTCTATCAAGTAAGAACTAAATTGTAACTATTATTTAAGTTACTTAAAGTAGATTCGGCTTAAAGTAGGAGTTTATGCACTAGAAGGTTTTATCATTTATCTCCAGCTCAGCCCTGGGATATTAGGGGCATGAATCAGCTCTTAGGAAACATGTTCATATATAAACTCTATCACATGAGCTTTTGCTATGCCACAGCTGATGCCTCAATAACACGGGGCATGCTAAGTACAGTTGTTTAAAATACACCAATATTTGAGATAACTTGGAATTATATTTTGCAAAATGTGACTAGAATTAACAGCTTTCTAAAAACTGGAGGTTGGCACAGATCCCAAACATGTATACACTGCCAAAGAAATCATGTTCCTGGGGAATCAGACCATTGGCAAAGGTGCTGTTGAACCTCAATGGAATTTTAAATTAAAGGATTGAGACTAAATAATGTGACAAAAATTGGCATTGCCACTTGTGTGGTCTAGCAGGAGGGTAGAAGTCAGGAGATCATCACTGGATGGAGTCTAAACAATCTCCATTTGATGAAATCTGGTTTGTATCAAAAGTGAACAAAGAGGTTGACAACCTTCCAAGAAAAATGGAGGGAATGCAGATCCAAAACATGAAGCCCAGGCAATGTGATTCAACATCTTGCTACATCTCTGTCTTCATCTATTTATTTATTTATCTATCTATCTGAGAGAGAAAGAGCAAGAGAGAGCAAGAGCGAGAAAGAGAGCCAGCGAGAGAACTGCTACCATCTTCTGGTTCACTCCCCCCATGCTCAGAAAGGCTAACAGCTGGGGATTCAGTCCTGTCTCCTGGATTGGAGGCAGAAACCCAGTTAATAGTGCTACCACCTCTGCCTCCTAGGGTCTGCATTAGCAGGAAACCAGAATCTTGAGCCAGAGCTAGAAGCTGAACACAGCATTCTAATGTGGGACACCAGCACTTTAATTGCAAGGCAAAATGTCTGCTTCTTTATCCATTTTCAAATTAACTTATTTGATTTTAAGTAAAAAGGAAACTTCATTCTTAGACCATAAACACTCTTGATGCCAATTCTTGAATAGCAGAGCACAGCATCTTGTATTCTCTTATTTACCTACGAAGAGCTCTAGTCTAAAATATCATTTCTGAAGCATTTTGATCAATATCCACTGGGAAGGCAGACTGGTAAATTTTCATTCCTTCCCAGTCAGAAGGTATGAGATTTTGGGCCAATCATCAGCTTTTCCTCACCTAAAAAACAGGAGGATTTGGACTCGGTACTAACGGAACTTTCAGACTTCAGAAGTCCATGATATTACATGTACAGAGTGCTCAGATTTAAATGTTTCACACACATGAATTGAACCTTGGAAACTAAGAACCAAATCCTGAAACATTTTGTGGAGTGATTATCTATAAAAATGCTAGTGGAATTTCACCAATGCTTCCTACCACACCTACTCTTTTTTGGAGAACAGAGGAGAGTGTGAATTTATGGTAAGACAGCAAACACCCAAACACACCACATTTTAATTTTCCTTTATTATTACATTTTTAATTTGCTTGGATGACTAACACTTATTAGTATTCTTTTCTCATGCCTCTGACACCGAAAGCTGCTTTCTGTCTGGCTTTTGCCAAACCATGAAAGTAAATAATTTTGTAAAATACACACAAGTCAGGCCTAGAAAATTGGGAGAGTGCAATTGAATTTGAAGGCACTGAAATTCTGATATGTTTTCCATCCATCTTAGAAATCTGATCTATATAAGGTATCAGAAAATTAAAAAATAATTAATTTTTAGAATCATAAGGCACTATAAATCATTGGACCAGGCTCTGCAGACCAGATGGCTTTTAATTTAGCAGCAAAGTAGATCACTGGATGTCTGAACATAAACCAGGGCTGTTGAACTACAGAAGAAATGCTTCAAAAAGCCCACCAATACCTAGGGCTGGCAATGAAAATATGGGAGTGAAGGGCCTGAGACAGCTGGGGAGGGGTGTTGGGGAGAGTTGAAAAACATGGTAGCATGAAGATATTTACACTTTTCTACAAACAGTGCTTTAAATAAAGTTGTAATATTGCATTTTTACATGGCCACCATCTTCGGGAGGAACCTCCAGACCCCAGGAATGAAGCAGCTATGGAATTATTGTATCAATAGTCACCACACTCAGAGATATGGATGGAGGACAAACAGAGATGTATCAAAGAAGAAAAGATCAAGATGATGACCCAGAGAGCCAAAACAAAAAGCAAACAGAGCTTTGTTTCACTCTGCGGATTACTAAGAACAGGAATGGCTGCAACCATAGGGCCATTTTGAAGATATTTTCAAAATCAACATGTTTGAGCACTAGCCAGTGAAAATGAAGACCATGACCAACTAGAAGAGACATTCATTGCAAATAGCTGGCTGATTTCCAGTGTTCTACAGTCTTGCCAGGAAAAAGAATATGTCCTCATTCTAAGTCTACCCTTGGCTCCTTTTCTACCAACTATCTTCACTTTACTAAAGAAAAAACCAGAAAACATCATCCATCAGGGACTAAAGGGGTTTTTGGTGTAGGATGTTCTCAGAGCATCTTTGTATCACTAGTCCTACGAATTTATGACATCCTGGGGAGAGGCACTGTGATTATTGCAGCTCCTAAAAGAACACTTTCCAGAAGAGTACAGTCAGTCTTGCTGACTCACTGCATGTCAGAACAGCCCAAGTCAGAATCCCTGGAGTTATATTTCCTGCTGGAGATTCATACTCAATATAGCCAATGACAGCAGACTTCTCTTTGTTTTTATGTGGACATGAATGATGCAGGAATATCAAATTTCTTAACTCATCCCTTTATGTTAGGCTATAAGGAAAATTCTGATAAAAGGGGAAAAGGGACATCCAATTTTATCCAATATTACAAAATATTTTGTCTTAGGTTTATGATATTTGTATTGATTATATGGCTTTTTAAAGATAATCTTATTTATAGAAGAACCCTGGATCCTCAATCTTAATAAGGAGCACCCAACTGAGCCTTTGGTCAATGCTGCTACCTCAAGGAGACTTGGATAATGGAGGGACAAAGTATTTCAGGAAGGAGGGGAGTAATTCTTGAATCAGGCTATCATCACAAAGTACTAGAATGTGGCAGAAGGATAGGATTTGTCAAGCAGGAATAAGGAACTTGTATCCAAGCCCAACTTAAGCCAAGTTGTATCATTGCTGGAATTTATACAGTTCTGGACACATGTGATGACCTTGTGGGCCTCCAGAAATTTATTTGTTCTCATAAACTTGAAAGGCAAATCAGGAGAAAGACAAATGGAGAAGGAGAGAGAGAGAGGGAGAGAGCAAGAGAGAGAGAGATTGATTCTACTGCTGGTTTACGGCTTACTCCTCAAATGCCCACAATAACCAGGACTGGGCCTGGCCAAAACTAGAAGCCCAAAACTCCATCCAGGTCTCCCATGTGGCAGGCAGAAGCCCAAGCACTTGAGCCATCACCTGCTGTCTCTCAGGATGCATTAGCAGGAAGCTGGATCAGAAGTGGAGGAGCCAGAACTCAAAACAAGTGCTCTAATTTCAGATGTGGGCATCCCAACAAGTTGCTTAACCTGCTTCACCACAATGCTTATCCCTCTAGAGGTTTATTATGTAAGAAGGAAGCATCATCTCCATGGAAAAAAATAAGCCTTAAAAAAGCAAAGGCAGGCATAGCAAACTTTATTTAAAAGCAAACTTTAATTTCATCTTTGGAGGGGGAAGAGTACTTGGAGTAAAACATTCTATGACTCTATGAATTAAAAGAAAAATAGCTTATGAAATATTAACAGGGAAAAATCTAATTCACTTACATCTAGCATTAAATGAATACTCAAATGTAAATTTAAAAAATTAAAAACTTATTCTTTATGGTTGGTTGATTACTGTTCTGGGAAAGAGAGAAAGGTATGAAGGAAATGCTTTTCCAATGAAATAAAAACTATCTGATCAGGATATTTTTGCTTTTTAAATGTCAAAAATAGTATTAAGGATATTAGAAGCACTGAGCATAGTTGTCCCCAGGAAATTGGTTTGGGAATTTACCCAGAAAACAAAATTAGTGTGCATTTGTCAAACATCTTACCTAGAATTTTTGCATTTGGAAATATTCCTGAGAAGTTGTACAATTTTAAAGGAGAAATATTTATTAGTTGTCACTAAAGGAATGTGTTTCACTTCAATGTTCTAATCAGAGTAAATGTTCTAGACATACTCTCTCCATTAGACTAATTAGTATAAGAATTGCAATACCAGCATACATTTCATAGGTTTTTCTAATATTTACAGTAGCATCATTTTTCCAGACTGACAAATCTAAAATTAACATGTCAGCCAAGAAGGAGAGTTAGTTTACTACAAAAATATAATAAAGAAAAATAAACCTCATAAAAATAAATAATAGTAATGTTATATGACAAAAATCTAAAATATGATTATTAGGCTTTTTGTCATCTAAGGTGAAAATAATAAATACTTGCTTTATGCCCAGACTGTTTTATCCTTTATTTAATTCTTTAAATGCTAATGATTACTTAACTTAGTTGATTAAAAATATTTTTGTCTTGGTTTTATTATATCTGTATTGATTATATGGCTTTTTAAAGATAATTTTATTTATAGAAGATCCCTGGATCCTCGATCTTAATGAGGAGCACCCAACTGAGCCTTTGGTCAATGCTGCTACCTCAAGGAGACTTGGGTAATGGAGGAGGATGGCTGCCATTCGATTTTAGTATATTTGGTAACAACGCAGATTAATGTTGCTGAAAAGATAGTCCGATAATCCAAAGAGTATATCTCTTTCCATTCTGTAGCATTAATTACTCAGTAGCAAAAATATACTTTTATAGGTCTAATTTTAGATGTTGTAACCAGTAATATGCATTGCTGCTTTTACTTTTGACATCACCATGAGGTGAGTAATCAGGACTGTTTTGTACCCTGTGGGGATATGCTTAGCAAAATGTATGAAAAAAATATGATGAACAACATGACTCACTGCTGGTTTGGTTCTCGTGTTGTTTGTTCACCTTGATTCTGTAAGGACTATCTGAACTCTCAGTCTTGAGTGAGTCCTTTCACTAGGTTTTCTACTTAGTCAAATGATATATTGATATTATTATTATTTAGAAAACTATACTTTAGAGCAAACCTCAACACTAAATTCATAGCTTAGAAGTTAGTAAAAATGATTACTTTGGTTTTGTCCTAAGACCACCAAAATGGGTTCTTTTCTCAAGACATACTCCCAGGATGGGCCACTTATGCTCACTGCAGTATAGGGGTGCATTGAGTGTTCTTAGTGTCTGGTGATGGTCCATAAGGTACATTTTATGGGCCCAGACACAGAATAGAATTGTTCTGGGATTCCCCATGCTAGAAAATGGAGGAGGACAACTCTTTTTCCTTACTCTGTGTCCCCAAACAAAATCTTCAGAGGACAGCATATTCATAAGCAACCCACATCTATTTCTCCAAGTCACCATCAGTCATATTGTTTGGGGAGGAGTGATGATTGGACAATGGCTCTGGGAAGATGAGACAATTTAATTTGAAGATGACTTTCCTTAGACTTGCTTTGAATTGGTGTATGAAAGGGTCCAATCATGTATTTGTAAACCTCTATAATTATATAAATTTTATATTCCAACAGTTAGGGCCTCTGCTCCTTCCGAATCATACCTTAAAAATCTATTAACCGCTTAAAATCCTAAACGGAAGAGTCAAATTAACATTATTCTCCCACCATCTCATCCCTTCCTGCCTTAAGAAATTATATTTCCAGTCCTTTTGAACATAATACCATGAATTTATCTGGCACCAACAATATGCAAATCTGGATGTAACACAACACAAAGTGGAGCATAACATAGACCTTATCATCAGAAACTTTCAGAAACATCTTGAACTTTCATCATCTTAGTCTTTATGCTAATCCCTATGAAGGAATCTTGGCAGAGTCACACCAGAGGTCTATCAAGGCCTGGGTGCTGGACATTTCCCAACATGGCTCCCTTCATCCTACCATAATAGCCCATTTCTGTGTTCAGTTCCCTTGGGGACACACATGATTATAGACAATTTGAATCTATCTTCTGCCAGGACAATGAAAGAGATATCATTTCTGTAATATAAGACCAGGCCTGAGTTTGTTCTCTGGGTCCTATTTTTTTCCAAATACCCAAAGATGTTGACTTCTCCTCTCTCTTTCCCTTTATCTCTCTCTCTCTCTCTCTCTCTCTCTCTCTCTCTCTCTCTCTCTCTTCAATCTCTCCCTCTATACTGGCTCTTCTCATAGAATTTAAACATACAGTATTCAACAACAACAAAATTCTTTCTTGACCATATAACCCATTATGGCCACCTAAAATGCCTCTACTGGTCCTCAGAGGACCAATAACACCTCCACAAAGTGAAACTCATAAGATACACTTGCTTCTCCAAATATGATTCTGCAACACAGCAGCAATGTTTGTTAGACCATGGAAGCATTTAGACTATCTGATATATTCCCCTATACATAGCAACAATACTGCACATGGGAAAGATGTTTAATAAATGTCTACTGAAATTTTAATTCATACAACAGAAGCTACAATGCAAGGGGTGGGTAACGAGAATAACAGACCTGATGTTCCAGTTGATTAATTCATTCTTTCATTCTGATAGATGTAGGTAATATGTCATAGACTCAGTACATAAGGTATCTTTGGTAAGTAATAACTGAAATTTCTTTCAAATGGCAGCATCTAACAATATGGAAAGTCTATTTTTCAATATAATTGAAGTGGCATAGCAGTCATGTTTTAAACATCTGTGTTTATACTTAGAAAATATGAAGCATTCCTGTAAAAAAATCCCTAATTTGTAATTGGTCATTTTGTAATTTTTAATGCTTTAATAGTCAAGACTATATAATTCAGATTAGTCAAATCAAAACAAGAACATCATCAATTTCCTTGGCCCTGCAAATCTCACAAAATACAATCAGCATATCTCAGGAAATATGTTGCTTCAGAGCTGGAGGTCAAGATATTAAGCTGAATATAAACCAGAGAGCATAATAATTGAATCTGGTTCCCAGGGGTAAATGGGGGTATGCTGAAGAAAAAATACATAATTAATTCCACAAGCTTATTGCTGATACTATCCCAAAATGCTTTGATTTACAAGAAGATAAAATCTCACTAGGATACAAAAGAACTCTCATCTGTCATCAGTTTGCTTGTTAAAATCCTACTGAAATACAAAGAAGGTCACAGTGGATTGGAAATAGTAAGTAATGCAATATATTTTTCTTAATCCACATTTAAGATCAATGAATGTATTATATGTACATGTATATAAACATATTTTCATGTATATAGATATGCAGGGGTATTTAAAAAGTTAATGGAAATGCATATTGTGAGAAACCTATTCATGAATTTCAAAATAATTTTTGGACCAAAATTAACATATTTTTAAATTCCATTTTCCACAAACTTTCTAAAGACCCCTGCATATCTATATAGTATACTTATAGAAATACGACAAATATAATTATATACGTGGATGGATGGCTGGGTAGATGGGTACAGAATACTTAGCATGGCCTCAGAACAGTTTATAAAAAGCCATTATATGGGAAAAATAAATTGAAATGGCACATCATATTTTCTCATACCGGAAGTCCATACAATCCAGAGATATTCTGGAGGAATTTCTTTAGTGTATTGATGGAATAGGGTCCCTTTATTCTTGTGGGAAGTCTGCTTGTTAGCATGAAAACAATCTTCCCAGCTCTCTACCTATAAGTAATTGTCCTTTGATTCAGTATACAAGCAATGCTGGTTAAAGGTCCCTGTCATGTTTAGAACTACTACCAAGGCAAACATTGCTGCAATTATCCTTCCTTGTCACAGGGAGGTCGCTAAGTGATTATGACACTGAATATCCATCTGCAGGAGTGTTACAGCTGAAACAAAGATAAATTAACTTTAATTGTAATGGATTATAAAAGAATATAATTAGGAAACCACATAATGAGTATAATAATTCTTTATAAAAACAAGTATTTCTGAGCCGGCGACGTGGCTCACTTGGTTAATCCTCCGCCTGCGGCACCGGCATCCCATATGAGCGCCGGGTTCTAGTCTCGGTTGCTCCTCTTCCAGTCCAGCTCTCTGCTGTGGCCCAGGAGGGCAGTGGAGGATGGCCCAAGGGCTTGGGCCCCTGCACCCACATGGGAGACCAGGAAAAAGCACCTGACTCCTGGCTTTGGATCAGCGCAGCGCCAACTGTGGCAGCCATTTGGGGAATGAACTAATGGAAGGAAGACCTTTCTCTGTGCCTCTCTCTCTCACTGTCTATAACTCTACCTGTCAAATAAAAAAAATTAAAAATTAAAAAGTTAAAAAAAACAAGTATTTATGGGCACTTGTTATAGTAGATACTGCTAAAAAAAAAAACTACATTCATCATCTTATGTAGTTCATAATATAACCCTAGATACAACAATGCATATCCACACTGTTTTTGAACGAGGGCTCTGATATACAGCTAAAATAAATATCCACATCAAAACAGTCATTGAATAATACACCTAAAACTCAAATTCCTAGCTCTATGCATATTTCATCTTCATATTTCCAGGTTGAGCCTCTCTAATCACTTAAGATCTAGAAATATGGGGATTAGATACACAAAATTCTACTGCATTACAATATCAACATTAAGATAACATTCAGTTCTTTTATAAAATCATGCTTCTACTTAGAAAAAATAAGTGGCTTATTGATCAGTTTACTGATACAGTGATGTTAATGACAGAGAGTGGAACAGTCCAGATCTCCTTGCTCTGGACGCAACCCTATTTTCACAATTCATGGCAGATTTACAACAGAGATTATGAACAAGAGAAAAAAAAACTATTGCAGAATGATGATTATCATAATTCTTGGTCTATGTAGCCCTCACCCTCCTATAGAACAGATCTTCTTCATCAGAAGAAGCTGGGTATCATATTAGTGATGGATTATAGCTGGAGACCAAGAAACGGCTCATACCCCATAGTCTATCTTATTTCTGTAACAGCCACATGGAACAGAGATCTACCAAAATGGTGTGTGTGTTAACTTTTGCTCTCAGAAAAATGCCTAAGAGACCCAAAGTTCTATAAGGGGTAGAAATGGTGCAAAAATTATATACATTTAACTCCGAATTTCCAAAACATGTTCAGGAGGAACTGCGTACTGGTAGTTCTTCATGCTACACAGTGCTACCAGACATAATCCTTGGGAAATCTTCCAATTTTTTTCCTAAAGCCACCCATTTGGAATTTAAACAACTTGTCTCAAGGAGTAGTGAAGAAAATGTACTTTTAGTTCTGTCAGCTTTTCAAATACCTAATAATGCAAAAAGGAATGTTTATAATTAGGTTAATTATTTATGGGAAAGTGATTGGGTTAATGAGATATTTCTTTATGGGGAAGTTGGTTGGTGCTGCTCCATGGAAGAAAATCAAGAAATTAGAACAGGGAAAAATTAAACTCTTACGTTTGGGAGATTGCAACTCATTGCCCACAGGAAATGACATCTGGAATGCAAAAATAACTTCATATATTATAACTGACTGAATACCAGTTGGCATCTATCATGTTAATGAGCACCTATGCAGAATGGTATGAAGTAAGCAATATTTTTGTTAATCCCTTGGCAACCTGTTCAAGAAATGTGAGACTAAAAGACCTGAATAAAATGTTTTACTTCCTGCAAGTATGAACTAATGTTGAATATACTTTTACTATTTTCTCTGACCAAAATTATTATAGTTATAAGAGAAAAATAGCAATATCCCAAATTGCATAGTCCTGGCCAAATGTCAATATTTTCTTCTTTATCCATACACATTAGTAATTTCAAATAATTATCATTAGAGTATTAATACAGTATCTTACAAACATGTTACTTTTCAGTTAACATTATGATTTGGAGAGCATTTCACATTATTTTATGTTTTTTCCTAAAGAAAGGAATGCTTATTATAAGAATAGCAATACTGGCCAACCTCATTTTCCATTCTTAGGCTTAAGAATATCAATCAGGGCTGACACTGTGGCTTAGCAGGTACCAGTTGGAGCTCTGGCTTTTCCATTTCTGATCCAACTCCCTGCTAATGCACCATGGAAGGCAGTGGAAGATGGCCCAAGATGTAGAGGATGGCCCCTATACCCATGTGGTAGACCCAGAAGAAGCTCTTGGCTCCTGGCTTCAGATCAGCTCAGCTCCAGCCATTGTAGCTATTTGGTGACTGAGCCAGAGGATGGAAAATATTCTCTCTCTCTCTCTCTCTCTCTCTCTCTCTCTCTCTCTCTCTCCCCCTCCCTCCTTCCTTCCCTCCTTCCCTCTTTTCTCCCCTCCCTTCTTCCTTCCTTTCCTCCTCCCCCTCCTTTACTCCCTCCCTCTCTCCCCCTCTCTCTGTAACTCTGGCTTTCAAATAAAATAAATAAATCTTTAAAAAATGAATTATCAGTCTACTTTCTCCACAAGCTCTACTAGCTCCTCATTTTTCTTTTTTTTAAAACTTTTATTTAATGAATATAAATTTCCAAGGTACAGCTTATGGATTACAATAGCTTTCCCCCCCTCCCCATAACTACCCTCCCACCCACAACCTTCCACTTTCCCACTCCCTCTCCCCTTCCATTCACATCAAGATTCATTTTCAATTCTCTTTATATACAGAAGATCAGTTTAGTACATGTGTGTACATATTGTATGTCCACATGGGAAAATTTTATTAAGAGTTTTATTTTAAATGGCTTATAGATAAGATTGTCCATTAATTTAAGCTGCTAAAATCAATCAAAGATACATTTTAATTTGTGTGACCTGAATCTGTGTATCATATGTTTTAAACGTGTTGGTAGAAAGAAACTAAAAACATTTTAGATGGTTGTGCTTAAGTTTACTGGCTAAACAAACTACACCATGTTAGATATTTAAGAGGTGTTTTCAAATACATGATTCTTAAAATTTATAGAAGGCATTGGACCTTCTGGTAAATGTTTTCTTAAGTTGTTATCTAATGGTTGAAACGGTTTGCTAAGTATTCATGTAATATTGCTATTGTCAGCAAGCGATCTAGGACTTGCTCCCTCATTTCTCTATTCTAAGCCCAACTTGTTCTTTCATTTCTCTATTCTCTTCAAGGTAGGAAACTAATTCTATTATGAAGGAATCTGTAGGACGCACAATTTAATCTTTAGACCTTATAAAAGAGATGGCTAACATTTTTCTGTAATAGCATAGCCAAAATAAGAACTTAACTAATAATCTCATAGCTAGATTCACTTCGCCATCAGCCAAGTATACAGTAAGTAGAAAAAACCTCCCTTTCAGACCAAAGGGAAAGAAAGTTTTAAAGTGAGAATATAATTTTCCTCATGGGCATTGTCTACCTTAGAAAAACTACTACAGAACATGTCTGTGACTATAGACTTGTAGTTCAGGCCACTGAAGATTAGAGATGGGACACTGGCACTCCCTTGACTTGCATCCTCTGGTCTGCTTTAACACAAACCAGGAGGAAAAGAAAGCTAGGCATCAGAAGCAATGGGTGGCAGGCCTATTAATGGCTGATCTGTACAGTGATCTGCCCTCAAGCAGACCCAACAGGCCAGTCCACTGCAGTGGCTTTCAATGTGGTAAGCCTGGGCTTCAGCAGAAGTCAGCTTGTGAAGAGCCCTGGCAGCCCTGCCAAGAGTTGGATCACTGGAAAGGGACCTGCCCTGGAGTCGAAGGATGCCCAGGTCAGAGCCACAGATCTTATTGGCTCTAAGCTGAAAAGCCCTTCACTCAGCCCAACTTCCAAAGTGACCACTGCAGCTGAGGGGATGGTCAAGTAGGGTCAGCAACATTGCAGGCAGAACTGTAAATTTCTTGTTAGAGATGCCCCCTGCCTTTACCTGGCCAGCTCTCCTCCCAGGCCAGCCAAGTAATGAAAGTCAACAGAGTGCCTTCCCCTAGGAGGTTCACACCTCCCTTAGGATATACCCCATGTGAAGAGATAGATAGGTCTGGGCCTCTGAATTTACAAGGCCTAAAGCCCACCAGATTATTATCAAGCCCCTTCTATCAGGTTCTATTTGCCTCTCAATCAGAAAAATTACTTGTAGCTTAGACAGCACCTTGCTTAGCTCCTCTAATAATGACTCTGTCCTTTGTTCTAGGCCCTGTCTAGGGCACTTGGGCCTCATTCCTTTGTAATCATAACCTCTACTCTACCACCAATGGCTCTACTCCCAACCTGTGTGTACTGATGGTCCTCTTCCCCACTTAATGCTGTATAATTGTTCAAAGCTGGTAAATGCCACTGTTAGGATCATTGGTTACTATCCTTACTCTGTCTTTTATGACCTTGTCTAAATATGATCAGAGTCGGCAAACTTGGAAGGCTTCCATAGCCTTGGCAACTCATGACGACAGCCTAGGATGGTTACTGGCGCCATAAACTAGAGTGTCAATTTGTTGGGTCAACAACAGGAGCCACTGTGCACTTACTCCTGATGTGGGATCTCTGTCCTTAATGTGCTGTACATTGTGATTTAATGCTATAACTAGTACTCAAACAGTATGTTTCACTTTGTGTTTCTATGTGGGTGCAAACTGTTGCAATCTTTATACTAAATTGATCTTCTGTATATAAAGAGAATTGAAAATGAATCTTGATGTGAATGGAAGGGGAGAGGGAGCGGGAGAGGGGAGGGTTGCGGGTGGGAGGGAAGTTATGGGAAGGGGAAGCCATTGTAATCCATAAGCTGTACACTGGAAATTTATATTCATTAAATAAAAGTTAAAAAAATAAATTAAAAAAAAAGATTTCAACAGTTTGCACCCACATAGCAACATAAAGTGAAAAATACTGTTGGAGTACTAGTTATAGCATTAAATCACAATGTACAGCACATTAAGGACAGAGATCCTACATGATATTTTTTAAAAATTGATTAATTTTCTATGCAATTTCCAATTTAAAACCAAGGTGTTTTTTTTTTCATTTTCAATTCTCTTTATATACAGATCGATTCAGTATATACTAAAAAGATTTCATTAGTTTGCACCCACACAGAAACACAAAGTGTAAAGTACTGTTTGAGTACTAGTTATAGCATTACTTCACATTGGACAACACATTAAGGACAGATCCCACACGAGACGTAAGTACACAGTGACTCCTGTTGCTGACTTAACAATTTGACACTCCTGTTCATGGCGTCAGTAATCTCCCTAGGCTCTAGTCATGAGTTGCCAAGGCTATGGAAGCCTTTAGGGTTCGCCGACTTCGATCTTATTCCAACAGGGTCATAGTCAAAGTGAAAGTTCTCTCCTCCCTTCAGAGAAAGGTACCTCCCCCACCCCCCATAATTTCCCTCCCACCCACATCTCCCACTCCCTCTCCCATTCCATTCACATCAAGATTCATTTTCAATTATCTTTATATACAGAAGAGCAATTTGGTATATATTAAGTAAAGATTTCAACAGTTTGCACCCACACAGAAACACAAATGTAAAGTACTGTTTGAGTACTAGTTATAGCATTAATTCACATTGGACAACACATTAAGGACAGAGATCCCACATGAGGAGTAAGTACACAGTGACTCCTGTTGTTGATTTAACAATTTGACACTCTTATTTATGGTGTCAGTAATCTCCCTAGGCTCTTGTCATGAGTTGCCAAGGCTATGGAAGCCTCTTGAGTTTTCTGACTTCGATCTTATTTAGACAAGGTCGTAGTCAAAGTGAAAGTTCTCTCCTCCCTTCAGAGAAAGTTACCTCCTCCTTTGATGGCCCGTTCTTTCCACTGGGATCTCACTCGCAGAGATCTTTCATTTAGGTTTTTTTTTTTTTTCCTGCCAGAGTGTCTTGGCTTTCCATGCCTAAAATACTCTCATGGGCTCTTGAGCCAGATCCGAATGGCTTAAGGGCTGATTCTGAGGCCAGAGTGCCATTCTATGAGCCTGCTGTGTATCTCGCTTCCCATGTTGGATCATTCTCTCCCTTTTTTATTCTATCAGTTAGCATTAGCAGACAGTAGTCTTGTTTATGTGATCCCTTTGACTCTTAGACCTATCAGTATGATCAGCTGTGAACTAAAATTGATCACTTGCACTAGTGAGATAGCATTGGTACATGCCACCTTGATGGGATTGAATTGGAATCCCCTGGCATGTTTCTAACTCTACCATTTGGGGCAAGTTAGATTGAGCCATCCCAAATTGACTTCTCCTCCTTCTCTTATTCCCACTCTTATATTTAACAGGGATCACTTTTCAGTTAAATTTAAACACCTACGAATAATTGTGTGTTAAATACAGAGTTCAACCAATAGTATTAAGTAGAACAAAAAAAATACTTAAAGGGATAAAATATTAAGTTGTATATCAACAGTCAGGACAAGGGCTGATCAAGTCCTCCTCTCTTAACACAGAATCTCGAGGGATGGGGTCTTGGTAGGGATCTCTCCCAGAACATTATAACAAGGTTGCATGTAATCCTGACATGCCCCTAAATTAGAGAAGCAGCACGCTAGACAGTAGATCCTCCAGGAGAAAGCACTTGAGGTCTGTACAGTCTACGGTAATCAGGGATTGCCTGCCTATGACCAGCTGACCCTTCCTAAATGAAGCTGCTGTTCACGTCATTTGTCCAGAGCAGCCTTTTCATTGCTACCAGCAGGAATATAAAGGCCCCAAACCATGTTAGCCTGATAGAGAATTCCACCATCTGACTATCATCTATCATCAGTCACTTGGTGACATGAATCTTATATTCTGTGTTTCCCCGGTGAATCAGAGGCCTTGTTCAATGTTCTTGGAAAACCATGCTGGATATTGCTTTGACTTGATGTGATTTGTCCCCACCTGACTTCAATGATGAGCCTTGATTCTTCAATGTTTAGAGGTAAGGCCAAGTGTGTGTGTTGGGGGCGGGGGAGGATTTAGTTTATGAAGCATTGAGCCCTCATGAAAAGGTCCATAGGTTACATCATGGGACTGAGTTCCCCATCTCATGGGGCAGCATTAAGTCATCCCAACAGCAAGTGTTTAAACAGCAAGCTGATCCCTCACATTTTGTGTCTTGCGCACACATCCACTTGTCCTTTGGCTTTTCATCCATGGGGTCACCATGAGAAGCCCCCCTGACCTTGGACTTCCCAGCCTGCAAAATTGTGAGCCAAAATAAACCTTTTTTATAAATTACTCAGTCTCAGACATTCCATGATAGCAACAGAAAACAGACCAGTACAGACGTAATTCATGCATAATTTCTAATTTGACAATATACCAAGAAACACTGACTCAGGACTGGTACTGCTGCATAGTAGGTAAAGCTGCCACCTACGAAGCAGGCACCCATATGGTGGCAATTGGAGATCCAACTGCTCTACTTCCATCCAATTCCCTGCTATTGCACCTGGGAAAACAGTGGAGGTGGCCCAAGTCCTTAGGCCCCTGCACCCTTGTGGGAAACCTGGAAAAAGCTCCTGACTCCTGGCTTTGGACTGACCCAACTCCAGCCGATATGGCCATCTGGGGAGTGAACCAGTGGATGGAAAATCTCTCTATCTCTTTGTCTCTCCTTCTAACTCTGCCTTTCAAATAAATAAACAAATCTTAAAAAAAAAAAAAGATTCAGAGACTCACTAAAAAAAATCAGTAATTATATAACTGTAAGAAGAGTAACTTTAAGAAAAATTCAAGTTTTCTGCAAACCTCAAACCTCCTGTAAACAAAACCTCTATATCTTTTAGCTAATAAATGTGTTTTTAATTTGATATTATAATAAAGGTTTAAATAATTCTTACAGGCTTTTGTCCTTCTGAAGTACATGAAGTCTGGGAAAAAAAATCTGTAGCTAGATTGGTTTCAAAACCCAGTTCCTCACTGACATTGGATTACCAAATAAATCTCTTCACCTCAGTGTCCTCATTTGTAATACTAAACAGACTGACCCCATATGGTTTTATACACATAAATGAACTAATACATATAAGGCATATAGTATAGTGGCTGATACATATAGTAATGATGTGTGACAAACACACACACACACAAGCACACATAAGTCAGTAGGAGAAACACTAAGTTTAATTTTATACCTAAGAAACTTCAGACGGCTGGAGTGCATTTAGACATACATCAAAATCTGTGACTTGGAAAAGTTTGTTCTTTAATCATACAAAGGCCTATTTGGGTGTCATTAATACATAAATGGGACCAAATCCACAGATACATGAGTTCATTCTAAGAGAAGATGTAAAGATAGTAAGATAAACCTGGGGACTGAAACAATTAAAAGAACCTTTAGGCAGACTCAGAGTTTAATAGCTGTCTTGCGTTGGCATTTAATTAATTATAAGCAAGCAAAATTTCTGGCTATAAAAGAATAATCAATTAGCACAACCTTCATCTTCTTAGAGAAAATGACATTGTTATGCATCCCAGTGGTGATACATACAGCCACTGAAATTATCCATGCTCTCTTTCAGTTGTGCATCAAATTCCTCTCAAAAGCATCTATTGTGTTAGAACAAATTCACATGTCCAAGGAAGGCATTAAAGCAGAACTGGCTGTACCTCATGAAGAGAGCAGTTACAGGGAGGAGGGGCCCAAGGTACTCCAGGTAAGAGTTTCTGTCAATAAACTTCAGGTTCCCACAAAAGATAATGACTCTGGGCCCACAACGTGTGCAGTCCACATGGAAGGAGATGAGGATCTAGAAATCATGTGTTAAAGGGCCCAAGAAAAGCAGGAAAATGCTCAGCTACTGATAATGTGGGAGAGAGTATTTGCAGCTCACAGAATTACCTCAAGGTAGAGTTGAGTACCATGGCCATGGTAAAGAATGAACAGCTATTTAACCCATGAGGATTTTTTTCCAAAATTTTCTTAGATAAATATATACTCAAAGGCAAGACAAAAACCTAATTCCCTGTCACAGTAACCTTTCTGATTTCACTCTGAAGCAACTCTGTCCATTTGATTCTGACCACAAGAGAAGATCTGGCTAAAGAAAAGGCCTAAAATATTCCACAAAATAATGCTTTATTTTTATCTTTCACTTTAAAAATTAAAAGATACATCTAAAATATTGTCATTTAATATTTCTTTTTTTATTTTATTTATTTTTTATTTTTTATTTTTGACAGGCAGAGTGGACAGTGAGAGAGAGACAGAGAGAAAGGTCTTCCTTTGCCGTTGGTTCACCCTTCAATGGCTGCCACGGCTGGTGCGCTGCGGCCAGCACACGGCGCTGATCTGAAGGCAGGAGCCAGGTGCTTCTCCTGGTCTCCCATGGGGTGCAGGGCCCAAGCAGTTGGGCCATCCTCCACTGCACTCCCGGGCCATAGCAGAGAGCTGGCCTGGAAGAGGGGCAACCGGGACAGAACCCGGTGTGCCGGCACCGCAGGTGGAAGATTAGCCTATTGAGCCGCGGCGCCGGCCTCATTTAATATTTCAATACAAATAGTCACATTCTCAAATTCACACAGTGGTATGATATGCTTGTCAATATTTTGAGCATTGCACTGAATTGTGCAATGAAATTAGTGGGTCCGATTGACCCTGGCCTCGTATAGAAACATAAGACTTGGCTTTTCCACAATTCTTTTTAATCCTTGGAAGTGTAGCCAATTTCACACTTCAGTTGCTCATGTTCTTTGTGATTGTTTTAATAGGCTTCCCTCAACCTAAATTTTCCATGTACTCAGGACTTCTGAAACTGTTGCTCTTACAAACTTTCTGCTGTCAGAGCTGTCCAGAAACCTTTCTAAATCCTATTAGTTCACACTCTTGCCTACAGATCAATATTTCATAGCTCTCCTCAACTTTCAACAGCTTCTACCCTCTCCTCATTTCTTTGAAATATAGCCTGCTGTCTTTGAGAATAACAAATTATGTACTAATTTCCCTTTGCTTCCTCCATCACATTTGCCAAACACTTCATATATGTGCTTGATCTCTTTATTTTCAGCAACTCAAGAACACTGCTCCAGTTTTTACCCTCTCTTCTGCATCACCTGTTTCCTCCTTCCCCGCAGTCTTCCCATCAACATAAAAACCTACTGTAATATATCCCTATGAAATCTCAAATACCACCTCCCTCATTTCTCTGCCTAAGTTCTTTATATTAAAATACTTTAATGGGCTGTCAGCACTCATGACTTTTACTTCCTACTCTTCCATTCCTTCTTGAATCCATGCCAAAATGCTTTTGTCTTCTGTAGTCTATTGATACAGTTCTTATCAAGGTCAGGCAGAGCCTCCTCACCGCTAAATCTAATAGTCAATTCTCAGTTACCACTTACTGAAGTCATCAGCAGCATTCAGCAGTTAATCACTTGTCCTTTTAGAAACATGGTCTTCATCGACTTCCAATGCTCCCCTCACTCTCTACAGTCTTTCTGTATCACCAGCTATTCCTTCTCAATATCTTTCCACTTACTGCTTCTCCTATCTCCAACTTCAAAACACTAGATTGGCTTTTTTATTTGCCTGCAGTAACTCTGCAGCCTTAAATTTATCAATATCCAAGTTGGATTTGCAAACCAGATCTAAATTTCAGACTCATAAATCCAACTGCCTACCCAAACTTTCCACTATTATGTCTGAATATATATATGTGTATATATATATATATATAATTTAACATGCAAATTCTAATCTTCCCCTTTCCATCTCACTGAATAGCAACTTTGTGTGGTTTCTTAGACCAGAATTCATAGTCTTCTTTGACTTGTGTCTTTCTTGCACCTGACATTAATTGAGCATCAAATCTTTGCAACTCTATCTTCAAAATATATCAATATCTTTCTCACTACAAATACAGTGACCACCTTGGCCCAAGCTATCATCATCTCCTTCATTTGTCTTTGCAGCAGATTCTGTTGGTCCTCTCCCTAGACCCCCATTCCTGGGCAGATATACCCATGTTCCAGATGTTGTGAATATTGACTGCTAAACAGCTCAGAGCTGAAGCCCTGGAGAATTGCCTTTGGAATACCCAAGGGTAGCCTTCCCACACAGATGATTACAAGGTTCTGAAATCCTTCCCACGGTTGGCCAACAGCCAATGATCTATCAATGCAGGGATACAAAAGCCTGACCCCCTTTCTCAAGGTGGGACAATCATTCTGTAACGTCATTCATTCTTCAGAGCTCCTCCTGGGATCACACTGAGTCTGGACTTAAAATGTATCTACACTTCTGCTTGGCTTACCTTCCTTCTCCCACCCTCCCTGTGTCTTATCCTGTGCCCCAGCTTCTATAATGTGCATTTCTTCTCAGGGTACTTCATTAATAAATCATTTATATGATAATATCTATCTCAGACTCTGCTTCTCTACAACTTAAAATACCTCCTAACTGATCTTCTTTGCATATCGATTGCTATTATATATTCTCCACATTATGGACAATGTGATCTCAATAAATCTTAAATTAGGATTATGTCCTTTGGACAAAACCTTCCAATAGTCTTCCATGTCATTCACAGTAAAAGTTAAATCCCCTTCAGTGACCTCCCCAGTCCTGCATGATCTCTTTGACCTAATCTATAACTCTCCCTTTTTATCTATTTCAGTCTTACCTGCCTTCTCCAGTTTCACCTGCCCCACTCAGAGATTTTAAAATATGCCAAGGATATACAAGCCATACACCACACACACACACAAAGGTAAATGGAATTAAAAGTTCATTTTGTTGTAAAAAAATTCTGAAATCCATGCATACTAGAGGTCTTTAAAATGTTAATGGGATGGGGGCTATTGTTGTGGCCTAGCAGGCTAAGACTCTGCCTGCAGCACAGGCATCCCATACGTGTGCTGGTTCATGTCCAAGCTGTTCTTCCCCCTATCAAGCTCTCTGTTTATAGCCTGGAGAAGCAGTGGAAGATGGCCCATGTCTTTGGGCCCCTGCACCCATGAGGCAGACCTGAAAGAATTTCCTGGCTCCGGGCTTTGGATTAGCTCAGTTCTGGAGATTGCAGCCCTCTGGGGAGTGAACCAGTGGACAGAGGACCTTTCTCTGTGTCTCTCCTTCTCTGTCTATAACTCTACCTCTCAGACAAATAAAATCTTTAAAAGAAAAACAAAAATATTAATTGGAAGTGCATTTCATTACGGAAAAAAGTATGTAAGAATTTCAAAATTTCTGTGCCAAAATAAACTTACTCTTAATTTCATTTTCCACAATTTTTTTGAAGCCAGCCTCCCTTATGTATGTGTATGAGTGTGGGAATATGGGGCTAAGTGATAGCTGGAGAGGCTGGTTCAATCTGATTGAATTACCTTTCAGAAAGTAAGCTTTGTGAGGACAGAAACTTTGTTCACTAACCTGCTCATCATTTACTTGTTGCATTAACAAATCACCTAGAATATCCCCTTATCCTGGCTTCTATGCCAATATCCAAATGAGAAACAAACTTTATTCAGGATGAAGGCAAGTTCTCAGAATTGAATGTGAAAGACCATCTTCCTAAAACAAAATATGGATTATGCTTTTTGCTCTTTTGAACTCAAAGGGTCATTTTTTTTTTTTTCTAAAAAAAGATCCTAGCCTGAGAGAAGCAACGACCTGAGAAGGAAGAAGAACTGGAGACTGGGTACTTTTGAGTTTAAGAGGCCTTTGATTATGAGTTTTAACCCCATCAGCTTCAGAAGATGAGCTGTCCAAGTTAATAAAGTATCAAGTAGATTCTAAATTGTAATAAATATGCAACATTTGATTCAAATAGTGATTGTATCTGTCAGATCATATAGCTATCCTGGATTTGCCACAAAGTATTGATGAGTTACTATACCAAATTCAGCTATCTTCGAAAAATAAAAACTGAATTTGAGCCTGAGGTCTGTATCACAAGTCACAGATGCCAAAAACTGCACTCTAAATACCAAACAAAAGATTTTACTTCTATAATACTCCTCTGTTTTTTACAGCAAAAACTAAAAGTTACACGGAATTTTTATGAACACACACTTTATCTGAATGTTTATTACTCCTACCAAATTCCTGTTCCTTGAGGACATATAGTTAAAGAAATGAAATGGGAATGAAATAAATCATTATCTTCAAGGCAGCCTTTATCAGAGAAAACCATGATTCTAAACAGACACTTTCTATGTCTGGAACGAAAAGGTACATTTGCAGTTTTGATTACGAGTTAAACTGGGCCGACCAACAAGGCAATTTGGTGAAGTACATCTTTGAAATTAACATATGTCAATATCATCCACTAAGTTCCCATTTGATTAAATAAATATTTATACTCACTCTGTGCTGCTGGCAGACAGGGCTTGGGATTCAAAGAAGTGCACATGAAAACCAGCTTTTACTTTACTTCTCTCTCTGCTAGCAACACTTCCATCCATTTCTCTTTTCCCTTGACCAAGTGAAATCCTCATTCTTCTCATCTTTGAAAATTAACTTCACATTGCAAGGCTTCCTTGTGGTCAGGATTGCCTGCTATATGCTATTATGGAGCCTTATTTATTTCCTGTACTATACTGATCAGCTACATTAATCACATACATGTGATTCTATGGTTAGTTAGGGTTTTTTTTTTTTTTTGCCAGTTTTTAAAATGTATATAAAGGGAAAAAATTTCCTTTATTTCACATATACAATTTTCTAAAAGATGCATTTATTTATTTGAAAGTCAGAGGTACAGAGAGAGAAAGGAGAGGCAGAGAGAGGTCTTCCGTCTGATGGTTCACTCCCCAGATGGCCTCAACGGCCGGAGCTGAGCCAATCTAAAGCTAGGAGCCAGGAGCTTCTTCTGGGTGTCCCATGCGGGTTCAGGGGCCCAAGGACTTGGGCCATCTTCCACTGCTTTCCCAGGCCATAGCAGAGACCTGGATAGGAAGAGGAGCAGCTGGGACTAGAACCAGTGACCATATGGGATGCTGGCACTTCAGGCCAGGGCATTAACCCAGTGTGCCACAGCGCCGGCCCCATCACATATACAATTTTAAGAACATAATGATACTTTCCACAGTATCTTTCCTCCCTCGCTTTCACTCTCCCTCCTCCTTCCTTATTTTTCTTTTAATTTTTACAATGACATTTTCAATTTACTTTATAATCACAAGCTTAACCCTCCACTAAATAAAGAATTCATCAAATAGCAGTAAGTAGAAAAACCACTGTTCCTCAGGAGTATAGACAGAGACTACAAACAATAACCAAATCTAAAAATGTCAATTCCATTCATATACATTACATTTTCTATACTCTGCATGTTAGTTACCACAATCAGGGAAAACATGATATTTGTCTTTTGGGGACTTATTTATTTCACTAAGCATACTACTCTCCAATTGCATCCATTTCATTGTAAAAAATTGTATTTCATTCTTTTTTATAGTTGAGTAGCGTTCCATCATACACACACACGTGTGTGTGTCTGAATTTCTTTCTCTGGTCATTAGTGGATGGACATTTGGGTTGATTCCATATCTTAGCTATTGTGAATTGAACTGCGATTAACATGGGCACAGATAACTCTTTCATATGCTGATTTCATTTCCTCTTGGTAAATTCCCAGGAGTGGAATGGCTGGGTCATATGGTAGATCTATTTTCAGATTTCTGAGGAATCTCCAGACTGTTTTCCACAGTGGATATACTAGTTTACATTCCCACTAACAGATTGTCAGGGCGCCTTTTTCCCACATCCTTGCCAGTCCATATTTGCTATTTTTGATTTTTGGGTGATGGCCATTCTAGCTGGGGTGAGGTGAGACATTATTGTGCTTTTTATTTTCATTAGCCTGATGGCTAGTGATCCCGAGCATCTTCTCATGTGTCTGTTGGCCATTTGTAGTTCATCACTGGAAAAATGCCTCTCCATATCATTAGTTCATTTCTTAACTGGATTGTTTGCTTTGTTGTGGTTGAGTTTCTTGAGCTCCTTATATATTCTAGATATTAACCCTTTATCAGTGTGTAGTTTGCAAACATTTTCTCTCATCCTGGAATTTGCTTTAATATTGGAACACCTAATAGAAATACATAATTCTGAGGCAATAAAGGTGACCTTGGGATAGATTAGAAGTCTACTGAATAGTATGTCAGGCACTTAATATTTTATGGATGCAAAAGTTGTTTTAAGAAATTTGTTAGATAGCTTCGTTTGGATATGACAGGGTGTCACAGAGAGATGAGTGTCAGAAAGTCATAAAAATTCAGTTTTGCTTCGCTAAGTCCACAGCTAGACCAAATCTCCCAAGCATGGAACCATGAACATAAGTAAGGTGAGTGGAAGCAACAAATGCAGCTTCTGGGTGGAGAGCAGCTGGCCCCCAGAAGCATCAGCTACCTTTGCATATATCACCTGTTTTATGCACTGAGATTCCGGGTCTCATCAGTTACAGCAGTTAGTAGTAATTACTCTAATACACTGTGGCTGGCTCCTTTGGCTGCAGCTCAGATGGGCAGCATCCATATTACAGACCATGTTCACTACGAAGCCATATTTCCAAGGTACAGACTGAATGTCCAACGCCAAAAGCCAGTTAATTTGCAACTAAACATTTCCTTAAATCTGGATGGGTCAGACTAATTTGAAGTATTGTGTTTTTAAACAGGCAAATAGTATAATTTTTGAAGTAAATAATAGTTACCCCATATCATACCAAAGAAAAAATAGTTTTATTTTATTTCTTTGATAGTTCACTAAAAGGCAAACTAATTTTGCCATCAATATTATTATAGTGATTTAAACAGTAGTGAAGCAAAATGTAGTTCTCTCAAATTGAAAAGGAAAAGCCAGATTTTTAAAATATGCATTCCTTGCTTATAACAGCACTAAATGCAATTACAAAATGTGTTTATATATAACAACATACATGAGCTCATATGACAGCTTGGCAAAGACACTCCTGAATCTTCATAGAAAACCTGATAGTTATAGCTGTACTCATAACGTCTTTAAGTCTTCAGAGTGGGAAAGAAACAGCCAACAATGATACACTAAATAGTTCTACAGCCCGAGAGCAGGTGAAGAAGAAATGCTGACTGTATGAGAGAAAGAATTACTAATGTGAATTACTTAATTAATTACTATTACTAGTAACTACTAGTAATAGTAAAATAATATTATTAGTAATAATAAATTACTAATGCGAAAGAATTACTAATGTAAACATTCTTTGAATTCTCAACATTTTTTCAGGTATAAGTTCAGCATCTAATCAGTGATTTGATTTTTGTGACTTGATTTTAAGCTCTCTTTCATACAGGACCAGATCTCTAATTTGTAGGCCCATTTAGGTATAGGTCCCATGTTAACTTTGAAGTTAAGCTTGCCCTTTTGCCACTCAAAAACAAAATAAATTACAAAATGTGGCAAGTAGACCTGAGGTCAAAATTTCCAAAGTGTGATGAATGCAAACATTTGGTGTCTGCTGAGATTTTTTTGTATTGACTGTGACCATTAATCAATGTTGTCACATAAAGACTTTGATATAAGTTTAGATCTTTGGTTTTCTTTCTTTTTATGGTGCCATGTAGATAAATCAATGCAGCTAAAAAAATGTCTCTGAAGCAAAATAATGCAATGTCCTGTGCACTTGCTGTGGTCTGAATGGATCCCCCACCTCCCCACTCCAAAGGTTTAAACCTAATCCCCAATGTGATGGTATTGGGAGGTGAGGTCTTCAGGAGATGAAGAGCCTTTATGAATAGAATTCATTTTCTCATGCATAACAAAGGCACCAGAGAGCTGCCTTCTTTACTTCCTTGTCTGTGTAGTACACAGCTAAAAAGTATCCTCTACAAACCAGAAAGCCCTCATCAGACACCAAACTACTGGTACCTTGATCTTGGGCCTCCTAACATCCAGAACTATGAGAAATAAAATCTTGTTGTGTATAAGGTATTTAGTCTTTGGTATTTTGTTACAGCAGCCCAAAAATTTCTAAGATAGCACTGACCTTGGACTACACGTGGTAGGATGGTGTACACTATTGATGGAGATGTGTTCCTGTGCCAGAGATGAACAAGTATTGGCATACTTTCAGAACAGTGCCTTAGTGGGAACACAGTTATTGAAATTTCCTGGGCATGACCCAAGAGGGCATGGCTGTTTATAGAAGATTCCCAATCTGCCTCCATGGGCAGGAAAGGGCATACTTCTTTGATAGCCTTTGTGGATAGCAGAAATGAGCCCGACCAGCCTCCTCAGAGAGCCCTGGGTCTATAAGGAGAGGTCACCCCTTTGTTTGGCCTCCTGTGGGTTCAGATGGTTCCTCTGCATAAAATCTGAAGGAGGATGCCAGGAGACTGTCTTGGAAACAAATTTGTTGTGTCTTCAAAAAGGAGAGCGTGAGGACTGATAATTTTGTTGGCCATCCACTGAACTGCCAGATCAACCTATATTGTCTTGGAGCCACTAGGACATGGAAATAGTATTGGTGATAGATGATACAGTGGTTTGGGTAGGGAGAGTGAGGACAGAAACCATCACATTGAACTTTAGAATCCAAAGACTAAAAGACCTGCCTGTGTACACAGATCCCTGGTTGGTGTTTTTAACAAAGCCAAATTTGAAGATATTTAAACTCTCATCTGCAGTTAAGATTTATCTGACTTATAAAGATTCATTCCAATATTTGGAAACTATAAACACAGAGATGGCTTGTTGATTAGTTGTCTTGGGTCAGCCAGTATGATCAGTCTCCATGCAAAGTTTCTGTGTTCTTGAGATTATTTAAATATTCCTTATTTAATCAAGGAATTAAATAAACCAGCTTATTTTTTTTCCTATTGTTTGGGCAATGATAAATAGCTGGCTGAAAGCCAGGCCTTCTGTTAAAAGCTCAAGGACAGATGTGATGAGGGGAAAAGGATAAAACTACATCAATGCTGTATTACATCCCAAAGGGCTCATGATTGAGCCCTTCCCTGTAGCCACACTTTTTGTAGTGTGACTTTGTTGCTGTTCTCATCAACAGATGGAATCTGCTTCCATATGCCTTGGATCTGGGCTGGTCTTATAATCTATTTGAACAATACAATACAACACAGACATGAAAGGCCATAAAATGGTTTACATTTGATTCTTTCAATAATAACATTGTTCAGCCATGGATGGAACAAGCCCAGGGTAGTCTGATCAGTTATGAGATTCAAAGCCCACTTTACATCATCATCATCCCAGCTGACAGCCAATCAACCTGTAGAAACAGAGCTAACTCACAGTGAAGATTCATGAATACATCTGGATAGTCTAGCCAAAACTGCTGTTCTGGCAGAATGGTGAACAAAACAAGGAGGTGTTTCAAGCCATTATGTTGTATTAATGACTTGTTAGACTGCAAAAGTGATGTACCTCCTTCTGATCAACATTCTCATTATAGCTGTGTCTCCCATTTTCAGTGCCCATAGGCATCAGCTTATCCAAATCTGGAACCTTGGTAGTTTCTGAGTCTCCTGATTGGGGTAGCTTTCTTCACACACATTCCTCTTAATGGTTGTCTTTGTTTTGCTTCAGAGATCAGCACCAACCATTCCCACCTTTCATAAATCAGAGGAAACTTTCTAATAATGATGATCTCTTTCGCATTCTCCTTATTGTTGTACATGATACACCTTTATTTTTTCTACTCTGTTAATAAGGTAATGGAAAGGGATGAGGAAAACAAAAAAAACATGTATTCTGTCCAAAATCTTGAACTAGAAATAATGAGTATTTGCTGCACATTTATTGAACACAGGCTTCATAAAACTTAAAAAGTATCACTAATTTATAAATAATTGTACTGCTAAGTAAAAAGCATTCTTATTAATTTTAATATTTGCTAATCTAATCCCTATAAATTAATTGTTCTTATTTTAAAATTATCTTTCAGACTTATATTAATTTATCATCCTATTCCAAAATAAATATACGATTTGCTGCTTTTCAAACTAGCCTAGACAATTTTTTTCTCATTGTGAACAAATGACAAATTCACTTAGAATCATCGTTCAGTAAGAAAAAAATAGAGTCAAAGCATTCTCAATACCCAGTTACCTGGTGGGTGTAAGTGGGAATCAAAGGAAACCAGAAAATAGTTATATTCATTTATGCCTTTGGCATACACTTTGCTGAAACAATATACAGATATTTGATAGTGAAATAAAATTGTTGAGTACATAGTTATTGAAGGGGCAAATTTTTATTAACAATATAAATAATACTACATGGGGGTGGCATTTGGCACAGCAGTAAAGATGTGGCTTGGGATGTCCTTATCTCTTATCAGAGAGCTTAGGTTCAAGTCCCATTTCTAATTCCAATTCCAACTTCCTGCAAATGCACACACTACAGGCAGCAGACAATGGATCGAGTAGTTGGGTGGCTGCCAGCCATGTAGGAGACCCACACTGAGTCCTCGTCTCCTGGCTCTGGCCTGCCTCCACTTGCTGTTGCGCACAGAGTGAACCTATGGATGGAAGAGACTCTCTATGTCTGTCTCTGCCTGCAAATAAATACATATTTAAATATAACTATAGTAAGGCACAAATCTTAGTATTAGACAGTTCACTATTCATATTTAAAACAATATTCAAGTAAATTTTGTCTTCATAATGAATAAAAGTCCTGGCAGTGGTAAAGGCACCTTGAGGCTTGTATCTTACCTAAATGAAATGGGAAGGGCCTATACACTCTGCTACAAACCAGTGCATCTTCCATTACCTCTCTCTTCATGTTGTGTCTGGTTTTAATGCAGAGCCAAAAAATAAAAGAATAAAAATGAAACCTCTCATGTTTCCACATAAAAAAGACATAAAAGTCTAAGATGTGGCTTTGTGCCAAAATGTGTAGCCAAGAGTAAATCACCTTATGTCTTTGAGTTTTTAGTGTCCCCATATCTATTAAATAACAAAGAAAAACAAGGTGATCTCCAATCCTCCCCTGATTTCAATCAGTCCCCTACGGTTGCCAATAAAAATAAGCTTCAACCATAAGCTTTGGAGTCATCCTGACCTGCTTTTTGAGCTTACACCCTAGCCACTTGCCTGCAGTAAAGTTTCACTAAATCTCAAAACTTACATTGTACAAGAAGTGGAGGTAACCTCATGGAACTGTTATAAAAATTTATACACACATTGCACCTAATCCAGTGCTTAAAACCTAGTAAGGCTTAATAGTTGCTAGCTAATACCAACTAGGGTTACATTACAAAATATTTTGACACTTGCACCCTGACTATTTTCACCGATAGGTAGACAAGTATTTCAGGAGGAAGTCCTTCTTTTATCACATCTTAATTATTAAGACTTTACTTAGAATGAGCTTAAATCTGGCTTCCTGTAACCACATATTTCACCTTTTATTGTAGTTTTTAACATGAGGTCTACAGAGAACTCAAAAGACTGGTAAAAGTCAATGGATGACCTTGCTTGTATGGTTTTACCCACTTCTAACTGAAAAATAGCACTTTCTTCAATTATGGATATAATCATCGAATCATTATAATTTGTGACTTTGTCATTATTAGAAAATACAGAGGGCTGGTGCTGTGGCATAGCGGGTCAAGCCGCCACCTGCAGTGCTGGCATCCCATATGGGCTCCAGTTCAAGTCCCAGCTGCTCCACTTCTGATCCAGCTCTCTGCTATGGCCTGGGAAAGCAGTAGAAGATGGCCCAAGTCCTTGGGCTCCTGCACCCCCATGGGAGACCTGGAAGAAGCTCCTGGTTTTGGATCAGCACAGCTCTGGCCATTATGGCTAGCTGGTAGAAAACCAGTGGATGGAAGACCTCTCTCTCTCTCTCTCTCTCTCTCTCTGCCTCTCCTCTTCTCTATGTGTAACTCTGACTTTGAAATAAATAAATAAATCTTAAAAAAAAAAGAAAAGACGGATAACTCCTTATGTCATTACACTTGTAAGCATTTCAAAATAAAGTATATTAGATAGCATATCTGCTAGACTATGAATAAATATGCACATATATTACAGCGCCAAAAATGTGTTTTAATATTTTGATAACTTATAATTGAATTTTTCTAAACCAATCATTTTATTTAATATTTAAATATTGATATTTAAATTAATAATATTTAAAAACATTCATAAGCTAACTCCATCTGCTGAAAGGATCTAGGACTTAGAAACACAGAGAATATTAGTGAACTCTACTCAGGGTAAGCTAAAATCATTGTATTCTTTCTAATCAATGAAGTCATCAACCACTGAATGATGAATAAGACCTTGGAATGATCTGAATGCTTGTGTTCCTTTAAAATTCATATTTTAGAACCTAATCAGCAACAGGATAGTGTTTAAAGGTGGAGACTTTGGGAGGGGATTAGATTATGGGAGGGGGGAAAGGCCCAAGAGATACCTTGATGTGATACCAGCTATGAACTAGAAAGCTGGTCTACACAAGACACCAAACCTGCTGGCACATTCATATGTGGCTCTCAGCCTCCAGAATTCTGAAAAATAACTTCATATTGTTTTTAAGTTACCCGGTTGATGATATTTTATTATAAAAACCAGAAAGGACTAAGAGAGACCTGATTTTCAGATGCCTTGCCCTTCTCTCTGCCTCTGCTAAAGATCCCTAACTGAGCACACCCACAGGCATGTCCTGTGGAATAGCAGGCTTCCAGATGACCTACAAAAAAATTGAAAGCACCCTCTGCTCAAAAGCAGGGGAACTCAAGGTGGGAAATTATCAAATACCAGAAGCAATAAGAGGAAGGAGAAAGGAAGTGAGTTGCTGGAGGGAGAAGCAAAGTTAAAATGATTTGATGAAACAACTCCTTCATCTGTGGTTGAGCAAAGAAGTGAAGAGTTATCAGAGAAGGAAATAGTCAAGATACAGAGAGAAGATGATGGGAGGAGCAGAGTCCTCCAAGAAGGTCAGAGACTTAAAAGTAGTTACAGGAGAATGCAAATTGTTTCAGGAACTGGGGTCAGCCATTTTATTCCAGACCTGTGTCACCCCGTCTTGGACAGCTGCAATGTATATTGGTACATAAAAAACTCAGACAAGTACAGCACAAAATACATCTGCTGAATTTGCTTAATCTTCCAAGCTCCTGTGACCACAGGCCTTCTCTCCTCACAGTAACCATTAACATCCTGAGAACTACACTCTGGTAAGCCACTCTAATTTGTCAATGGGCAGGACACTCCACAGTCGGTCTGATTATTGCTAGATCAGAATGAACTGCTGTTAGCTTTCTTGTTTGAGCACTAGTATTTCTCACTTTCTCCCTCAGTTACAGACTATACCTTTTTTTTTTTTTTTAAACAGGCAGAGTTAGACAGTGAGAGACAGACAGACAGAAAGGTTTTCCTTCAGTTGGTTTACCCCTCAATGGCCATTACGGCCAGCGCGCTGCGCCAATCCAAAGCCAGGAGCCAGGTGCTTCCTCCTGGTCTCCCATGTGAGTGCAGAGCCCAAGCACTTGGGCCATCCTCCACTGCCTTCCCGGGCCACAGCACAGAGCTGGACTGTAAGAGGAGCAACCGGGACAGAATCCGGCGCCCCGACCTGGACTAGAGCCCGGTGTGCCGGCACCGCAAGGCAGAGTATTAGCCTAGTGAGCCACGGTGCCGGCCAGACTATACCTTTATTTGATCTGGTCTACGTGATATAATGATCAGGTTATATTATGAGACTATAATATAATATAATATAATCTTATCTATATATCTGTAGTCCTCCCACCCATGTCCATGGAGGATATGCATATGCTCAAGCCCCTTACATAAAATGCCATATGTACTATTTCAGTCAATGTTGTTTCTCTTTCTCTTTACAGAGAGATCCAGTTTGGAAGATTTTTTTTTTTTTTTGACAGGCAGAGTGGACAGTAGAGGGAGACAGAGAGAAAGGTCTTCCTTTTGCCGTTGGTTCACCCTCCAATGGCCACCGTGGTAGGCGCGCTGCGGCCGGCGCACTGCGCTGATCCGATGGCAGGAGCCAGGTGCTTCTCCTGGTCTCCCATGGGGTGCAGGGCCCAAGAACTTGGGCCATCCTCCACTGCACTCCCGGGCCACAGCAGAGATCTGGCCTGGAAGAGGGGCAACCGGGACAGAATCCGGTGCCCCGACCGGGACTAGAACCCGGTGTGCCGGCGCCGCAAGGCGGAGTATTAACCTAGTGAGCCACGGCGCCGGCCCAGTTTGGAAGATTTTAAACAGACTTATTATATTGTTGGTTGATGTACTGCTCAAAATTAGCCGCCCTTTTTAATGATGACTGTCTACACAAAGAAGTGTTTTTGTATTTGTACTATTTCTCCCCTTTTCTCCATGATCCTAAGAGGATTTAAATTCAGTTTCTGTTAAAATTTTTGCCTTGTTATTTCTGGCCCATCAAATTATTTTTGACACATACTGTTGTCACCAGTTCCTTTCAACTTTGGATATTTTCTGCAAATTAATAAGCATTACTTTATTTAAATGTAACCCCTCTTTAAAATGCTGAGCAAGATGTAAGGGAAGAGCATTATGACATATTAATCCTTTGGGGTATGCTTGTTCAACCAATTTCATATCTATATAATTTCATTGAATTATTTACCATGAATTTCCACCACATCTAGATTGCCAGAAAGTCCTGTGATTCCAAATCTATTTTTTTTTATGAACAAGGAAATATCTTTGGTTATTTTTTTTCTTTTTTTTTCTCTTTTCTTTTTTTATTTTTTTGACAGGCAGAATGGACAGTGAGAGAGACAGAGAGAAAGGTCTTCCTTTGCCGTTGGTTCACCCTCCAATGGCCGCCGTGGCTGGCGCACTGCGGCCGGCACACCGCGCTGATCCGATGGCAGGAGCCAGGTGCTTCTCCTGGTCTCCCATGGAGTGCAGGGCCCAAGAACTTGGGCCATCCTCCACTGCACTCCCGGGCCACAGCAGAGATCTGGCCTGGAAGAGGGGCAACCGGGACAGAATCCGGTGCCCCGACCGGGACAAGAACCCGGTGTGCTGGTGCCACAAGGTGGAGTATTAGCCTAGTGAGCCGCCGCGCCGGCCATATCTTTGGTTATTCTAAAGAACAATTTTCCTCTTATAAAACTCAGACAGACACAGATATACATATAAGTTCAAATCATTGATTAGGTTTTTGTTTGAATCACATACTTTCTCACTGAACTTAAGCGATTGGGGTGTGTATGTGTGTGTGCATAAGTGTGTCCTCAAATATGACATTCCAAAAGTGCTTACAAATGTGATCAAAACCTCTAAACCATGCTATATGCTCTCTGTCACCACAATATTTAACATCAGTATAGGTTATAAGAAAAATATACTAATATATAGCTGCTATAAGTAGGTATTTCCAATAACCAATCATCATTGAAATGTTGGCAGGCACACACTGTTATTTTAATGAGTCAAATAAAATTGTGTTCAGAATAATGAAATTATGCCATGCAAGGCATTTTTTTTTCAAAAGCAAGGTAATATTTTAAATCAGTAATCCATTTTTGGAAGTTAGCAATTTGTCCATCCTAGCATAACTCTGCTCACTCAAATATTTGCAGTGAAACCTAGGAAGGTATAATGGTTCAGAATCAGTGTATCTATTCCTTAAGGTAGCTATTTAAAATAGCTGTTACTAACTACTGCTATGATTTCTTCATAATATATGGTTCTTTGAGTATGAAATAACATTTCAGAACTAAGCCAAAGGAGTCCCAACATAGACCAATTCATTCAAGATAATTGAAGCTTAAGTTGATTACATGAAGGATTAGTAGGGAAAGGACAATGCTATAGCCACTAGGTTTTCTCTCAAGATTTATGACAGAAACAACAAACAAATAATTTAGTACTACTTACAACTCTTCTAATGTACACATTCTAAGCTCTTAAGAGGAGGCATTATACATTAACCATACACAGAAGCTTCAGTGGAAAGTCTCTGAATAGCAAGCCTGTACTGCAGGGATACAATGAAGTCAGGCAAATTTAAACCTGTACCAAGACTGTCACCACTGACATCCACAAACTTTTAGGGTCAGGTTTACCACTACAAAAGATAAGAAATGTTACAGAATACAAAAGTCCATGGGAAAATAGTCAATTACAAGAGCTATGCATGAATGCATGTGGACAGTGGGGGAGGAAGAAGGGATAAGTAGGCTGATCAGTAGAAAAGCATACAGTAGCTAGCTTCACATGGGTCAGCTCTTCTCAGACTAAAGGGTGTTGAGGTGTTCCAAAAAGTACTTTTGCAACAACATTGATTCTTACAAAATTTATATGTCTATGATTGTTATCATAATACAAGAATCACATTGAAGAAACAAAGTTAAACCTAGTAATTCACAAAAGTGATTAGATGTATCATGAATGCATGATATAGAATCTAAACATCAACACTTCAGGAATATGTGGCAATTAATTGTACTGATAAACACTGCCTCCTAATAATAATTAATCTATTCCATTTAACTATTCTTATTTAACTATTTTTGTATTTACTATCCCCAGTAAAAATTAAAATGACTTAATCTATTTAATTTTATTATTGCTTTGGACCAAAAATTGAGCTATAATATGATTCAATGTCTTTTGTCATTCCTGCAGCAATTCATTATAGACCATTTCTGATCATCTGTAATTATAAAGTATATACTGTGTCCCATGAGTTATTGTGTGGTATATGATCCTTTTAAAAATATTCCATGGTGAAAAAGAGTTTAGAAAATGTGTATTTGAACATATTTTTTGATAATGTCTATTGCTACATGATATATCTTAAAAAAGAGAACAGAATCATTGAATCAAAGAATTTTCATGGTGAAAGGGAAATTAGTGTAGTTTCTGGATTTTATTTAAAGGTAAAACTGAGACCCTAAGAGGTTAGATGACTGTGGCTCAGTTTATTCATTGAATGGGATTGAGGGTACTTTCCAGATTGCAGTTCTATGATCTTCTACCTTGTTCTTAACTCCCTAATATCAAAGAAAGAACTGGTGAGAGTGGACGAGAGAAGAAAGGAGAGGGAAAGAGAAAGAAGAAATAAAGGAGGAAAGAAAATGAATAAACAAAGGAAAGAGAAAGGGAGGGAAAAGGGAAAGGAGAGAAGGAAGCCAAGAATTGTGTCTACTCCGAATAAGAGAATTGCTCAGTAGTATTATTGCAGAATTGAAAGATTAGATGAAGTGTGCTTGCTACTCAACCAAAGTATTTAAAACCTCATGAAACTCCATAAATAATCATTATATAGAAGAGACATTAAGGACTACAAAATGTACCCTAGAGGCAAACTGTAGATCCTAATAAAGCATGAGATAATAGGGACTCAGCACAGATTAGTGACTCAGCTTGAGCAAAAGCAAATTAAAGTTGAATTTCAAGAATGGTTTAAAAATTAGTTAACTCTTACAGTTAGAGGTTGTTTAACTGCAAGAAACAGAACTCACCCAGGTTGGCTTAGGCTGAAAGGAAGAAATTATTAAAAGGTTATAAGATCGTTTCACAGCATCCAAGGGTAGGGTGGCAGCCAAGCCTCATGCAGGAATAGAACTCCACCAGAACGATATCAAGAATGACAGAATACTCTGTTTCCCTAGAGTTCACAGTCCCTTATGTATGTGTTTCTCTGGACAACAGCTTCACTCTCCTTTCTACGAAATGGGGCCCTTCTATTTCCAACAGCAGTCATGACAGGCTAGAATCAGTGTGCCCCAAATTAAAAGACCTCAGAGAGATTCTGTGCTTCCATCTCAGATGATAAGATGGTAAGAAATATAGTGGCAGAACCTTCTGCCCCCTGGACACAAGTGTGGCAACAGACTCTGAAATGAGATCAGCAGGAGGTTCTCTGAGAGTACCAGTTGCCGAGAACAACTACTGGCAAATGAAGCCGATGGATGCATTAAAGTTGCACATTAAAGTGGCACTGGCCAAGTCATAAATTTTGTATGCTTTTATATAAAAGTACCTTTTTGGCCAGCGCCGTGGCTCAATAGGCTAACCCTCTGCCTGCGGCACCGGCACACCAGGTTCTAGTCCTGGTTGGGGCACCGGATTCTGTCCCGGTCGCTCCTCTTCCAGTCCAGCTCTCTGCTGTGGCCCGGGAAGGCAGTGGAGGATGGCCTAAGTGCTTGTGCCCTGCACCCGCATGGGAGACCAGGAGGAAGCACCTGGCTCCTGGCTTTGGATCAGCACGGTGCGCCGACCGCAGCGGTCATTGGAGGGTGAACCAACAGCAAAAGGAAGACCTTTCTCTCTGCCTCTCTCTCTCTCACTGTCCACTCTGCCTGTCCAAAAAAAAAAAAAAATACCTTTGTGTGCAAAACATCAGCCTAGAAATTTCATGGAAAACAAAAATTTAGCAATCACAGAACTCTGCCCACAAGGAGTCTTTAAATTTATAATGGGGAATATATAGAAGGAAGGAGGGAGGGAAGGAAAGGAGGAGGGGAAAGAAAAGGGAAGTATGCACAGAAAGAAGGGGTAGGGAAAAAAAGACACTTTAAAAATGGTCTACTATGCATTGTGTTTTACATATATAATCTTACCCTCCACAAGCAAGCGTGCCTCTGAGGTAGGTATGATATTTTTTTTCTATTTTATAAATAAATCCACAGAGAGAAGTATGAAGGGACATTTTTGAAATATGAGGAAACCTCAGAAAGTTCATGGAAAAATAAGGAATTAAAACATAATGTGGGGGCCTGGCGCTGTGGTGTAATGGGCTAAGCTTCCATCTGCAGCACCCAAATCCATATGGGTGCTGGTCCCTGTTCCGGCTGCTCTTCTTCTGATCCAGCTCTCTGCTATGGCCTTGGAAAGCAGTAGAAGATGGCCCAAGTGCTTGGGCCCCTGCATCCTTGTGGGAGACCTGGAAGAAGCTCCTGGCTCCTGGCTTCAGATCAGCCCAGCTCTGGCCATTGCAGCCATTTGGCAAATCAATCAATGGATAGAAGACATTTCTCTCTCTCCCCCTCTCTCTGTCTGTAACTGTACCTCTCAAATAAATAAATAAGATCATTTTTAAATATGTGAATTTGCTATGGTCTGTATTTAAAAAGTAGTCCAGATAAAGTGCTGTGATGAGGTGATGGTAGAAAAATACTGCCCTCAGCTCTGGGTCTCAAGGTTTCCTGAGGCAGATGAGATCTGATCCTTCCATATTTGCTAAGACTGGGCACTGGCAGAAACACCAACATGTAGCAGCGTTCAGATACAGAAAAAACAGCTCTGTCTGAGAACCACTGAGCAGGCAGATCAGTTCCACAGTACTATGCACAAAAGGAAACGGTTTGGGGGCCAGATGATGGAGAATTTGAATGCCAGGCTACAGAGTTGCGATATTTTCATAGGCAGTGGAGAACTCCTGAAGATGAGTGAGGAAAAAATGATGACATCAGATTTGGACTAGAGGGATGTCTAAGAAAAACTAATATGCGACACGTTTGACAATTATTAGGGCAAAAGATAACAACAGTCTGATTTAGGCCATTGGCCACAAAAATGAGGAACCATGAAAGCACAAAAGGAAATTATTAAGTTAGCATCAACAGATTTCTGCATGTGATTCAGACTGTCAAGAGAAGAAATGGCCCACTGTGTCCTGGGGTTTGGAAATAAGGCACTCTCACAGTAATTGGGAGTGAACCAGGAATCAGAACCTTCTCGTTTCTACTTTCTGGGCTTGCTGCTTAACAGGATGCTAATTTTGAAGCTGTTTTTCCACTAACCAAAATGAAACATATTGTTTTCATAAACCTTTGTGAAATCTGTTGCATTCTCTGGCATGTTTGCAAATAATGCCACATTCTCCAGACACTTTATGCATAACATGCTTCACATTACTAACAGAGAGACATCATTAAAATAATATTCTATAACACATTTATGAAGGCCATTCCTTAAAGGTTTATTTTAAAATGGAAATAAACTTGCTGAGAACTATTAATAATTTGATACTTACACATTAGACACACATATATTTTCCCTCACTACCAGTCTGGGTTTTATTATTCATCTCCAAGGCATTTAGTTGCTGTCAACTCTACCTGCACATTGTATTCATCTATGGAGTTGTAAATGGTTCTGGTATAAATGCCCTTGAAACACCCTGAAGCACTCTAAGAGATTCTAGAGTGAGACATGATTACCACTCAGCAATAAGAAAAGTGACTGATTACATTAGAAATAATTCAGAAGTTGGTGTTGCCATCAGAAAAGGCCATCATCTAAGTTTGTATGATTTTGTATATGTGATATTAAATCAATCTTGCCCTAAAGTTAAATAAGATATGAGAACAGTCATATCAAGAAGGATGGTTTCGTGTGTTCAGAATAAATGAATAGATGTGAAATATTCTGACTTCCAAAACATTTTGTTTACGCTTTCCTCCTTACTTAGCAGCAAGGCCTGGACTACTGCACTGGCGAATGCTCTCCTCTCTCCCTGACCCTTCTACACACACTGGGTTGCTGGCTGCCTGATCACAGAAGTTCCTCTAGACAGCATCCCAGTTGGCAGCTGCCAACCTCCCAGTACTGAGGCTGAGATGAGGCTTCTGTACACATAGAAACTCAAAGAAACTGGGAAGGGGGAGCCAGCTGTTTGGCCCTCCTATTTCTATTTAGATGAGTGCTGAGAGGTCTGTTTATTCCCTAGTCTCTTCTCCCTCCTGTCACACACTGGACAAAGTGCCAATTAACTCCATGGCTTAAGGCATTGCCAACAGAAATTCCATATTAAAAGTGCCTGTTGCCTGGGCAGAATAAAGCATTTTTTCCATTGCCCATCATTGCTAAAGAGAAAACTACTACCCATTCTTCTGCAGGCAGCAGAGCTGTGAAGAAATAGGACAAGATATGCAATAGCAGCCGTGGGGGATTTCTAGGAGCATGGCAGTAAGATGACCTCTGGCTATTCTGAATTGCTCACCACTTCTCCTTAACAAGATTTTTTTTTCTGGCTTGACTTTGCTGTTCATTCATTTTTATTACTTTTCCATGGAGAGCCCTCCTCCCTTATGGTCACAACTAAAATTCTATCCATTTCTCAAAGCCCAGTATAAATGCTCATTTACCCATTTGACCACACCAACCTAAATCAATCTTCCTTTCCTCTCTCGTCTTTGAAATTGAATATCTTTGCACTTGTGATTCTTCCTTTTGAGACCTAAGTACCTCAAGACCCAAAATTTTGCCTTTGTCCAAATGTACAGCTATTGCTTTGTGCCAACTGGCACACATTCCAGATAATGGACGTTCAAGAAATCTGGTAAATAAATTAAGTGGATCAATTTAAATATCTTCATAGAATTTATGGCCAACTAGAATTCGTACTACCTTGAAATAGCTAATATGCTTAAGCACAAAAGTGCTGAAAGGTTGAAGAGCCTCCCATGGAATACACGTGTATAGAGACATTTTATTATGCAACATAAATAACAGAGTCCTGCCAGCAGCAAACACGAATTTTCTCAACTAGCTTTATCTTCTGGGATTACAGTTGTTCGATCACGACTCTGTAATAGTAGCATATGTTCTTTTCTGAAACATTATTTTAATAAGCTTGGTTTATGCAAGTCCCAGTAGTCACTCCTTATAAGTGTACTGCTGAAATCATTGTAATTCTTAGTTTAAAGAAGTTAATGTCTTTTCTGTCCAGGTGACAAGAGGGCCAGCACTTATCTCTGAGCCATACATATGGCATACTCAAGAATGATTACTCCATCTCTAGGTACTGGCAACCTTTACGTGTATTTATGAGACTTTAATTCAAACAACCCTTTTCTCCTGATTGCTGGGGAATTATGGAGAAGAGGCTTTGATTACCAAAGTCCTCAGCAATTCTAATTTATGAAAGGGTCATCTCAACATTGTGTCTGCTGCAATTGCTTTAAGACTCTTGCTTGACCCAAATCAACCTTGTTCCAGTCTCAAAGTCTCACAGGTTTGAAGAGTTTTCATTTCCACACATCCTTTGAGCCTTTCTTGTCCTCCAAAGTAGCTAGCACAGAACCTTTCAAATAGCCAGTACATACCACACTTGGGAAAAGGGTAAATGAATGAGGAAAGAGTGACTACATTTTGCCAGAGGATGTAATTGAGATAAAAATTTGAGGTATTTGGGCATTTGGTTCCAGAAACATGATGAAATTGTTGACTAAAAAATTTCATTTAAAATCTATCTAATTTGGTGTACATAAGATATTCCCTTGTCTTTTACTACTAGGTATCTTTTGATAAATATGTCCAACCTTTAAACTACATAGCAATTGTGCTTATTGTTCTCAGAATCTAGCACTCAGCAGATTTTCTATAAATGTATGTGGTTGATCTATTTCTACATGCAATGTTCTTTCCTTAAATCTGTGTCTCCCACACCCTAGAGTCTCCTCCCAGGTAGAACCTGCTGGATGGAATTTTGGTGATCAAGATCAGACAGGGCCATTGACACAAACACATTATCAGGACCAGCCCTTTAGAAAAATTGCAGAATGACAAAGAATGTCTTCACTGGCCCTTTTCTTCATCTGTTTCTTTTTTTCTATCAGGTATTCATTGATCTTCTACACATTTTAGAAAAGAATTTGAAAAAGTCATTAATACAAGTGTATATTAGGCACAGGCTACAAAAGCAAAAATCAATAAATTAGATGGCAACAAACTAAAAATTTGCATCTGCACAGTAGGGAAAGTGATCAATAGCGTGAAAAGATAACCTATGGAACGGAGGAAAATATTTGCAAATCATACATCTGATACAAAGTTAATATCCAAAAGGTATAAAGAAATCAAACAACTCAATACTAAGGAAGAAAACAAACAATTCAATTTAAAATTGGGAAAAGGACCTAAATAGACATTTCTCAAAAGAACCAATGATCAATAGGTGTAGAAAAACATGTTCAATGTCACTAATCATCAAGAAGATATACATTAAAGCCACAACGAGATACCACCTCAAACCCATTATCAAAAAGATAAAGGAAAATAAGTGTTGGCCAGAGTGGGGAGAAAAGAGAACCCTCGCACACTGTTGATGATAATGTAAGTTGGTACAGGCACAGTAGAAAATAATATAGAGGTTCCTAAAAAATTAAAAATATAACTACATATGATCCAGCAATCTCACTTTTGGATATATATCCACAGGAAACAAAATCTGTATGTCAAATAGATTATTCATACTCCCATGTTCACTGTACCATTATTCACAATAGGCATGGAATCAATCTAATTGTTTAATGACAGTTAAATAAATATGTATATATATGTACATATATATATACATTCTCATGTATTTTATAGACAATGGAAAATGACTCAATATTAAAATGAGTATAAATCTTGTCATTTGTGACAAAAACAGATAAACCTAGAGAAACAAGCCAGGCATAGAAAAGCAAATACTCACTTGTATCCATCTATAGCATTTAAAAAACTGAAACAGAAACAGATAGAAGAACGGTGGTTGCCATAGTCTGGGTAGGACAGGATGGTGAGAATGTGAGAATGAGCAGATATTAGTCAAAGGGTAAAAAGTTTCAGCTAGGGCCTGCACATTGGTACAGCAGGTTTAGCCATTTCCTGTGATACCAACATCTTACATGGGTCCCAGCTGCTCTGCTTCCAACCTGGCTATCTGCTAATGCACCTAGAAAGAAGCAGATGACCCAAGTCCTTGGGTCCATGCACCCACGTTGGAAACCTGCATAGAGTCCCAGGCTCCCAGCTTTGGCCTGGCCCAGCCCAGGCTGTTGGGGCCATTGGGGAGTAAACCAGCAAATAGAAGATCTCTCTCTGTGTCTCTCCTTCCCTCTCTCCTTGTAACCCTGCCTTTCAAATAAATAAAATAAAACTTCTAAAAAATGTTTCAATAAGATATTTGGATGAGCAAGTTCTGGAGATCCATTAAAAAAGATAGTGACTTGAGTCGATAGTGATGTTTTGCACACTGGAAAAAACCCAAGAATAGACTTTCAGTATTCTCATTACATATATACACATAGATATAACTGTGTTCACCATTTCACAGTTGTATTAAAACAATATATTGTGGCCGGCGCCGCGGCTCAGTAGGCTAATCCTCCGCCTTGTGGCGCCGGCACACCGGGTTCTAGTCCCGGTCGGGGCACCGATCCTGTCCCGGTTGCCCCTCTTCCAGGCCAGCTCTCTGCTGTGGCCCGGGAGTGCAGTGGAGGATGGCCCAAGTGCTTGGGCCCTGCACCCCATGGGAGACCAGGAGAAGCACCTGGCTCCTGCCATCGGAACAGTGCGGTGCGCCGGCCGCAGCGCGCCTACCGCGGCGGCCATTGGAGGGTGAACCAACGGCAAAAAGGAAGACCTTTCTCTCTGTCTCTCTCTCTCACTATCCACTCTGCCTGTCAAAAAAAAAAATATATATATATATATATTGTACACCACAAATATATACAATCATTTATCAATCACATTTTACCTAGGTGCTACTTCCTCAAGTTTTTTATTCTATGGTATTTTGACAATGTGCTTAAATCTACTGACTGGTTGTCACTACAAAATCTTAGGGAAAATGCCCATGGTAGCCCAAGGACTGGATGGATTGGGTTCATAATAAAGAAGGAATCGCAAAGACAGTAACAAGAAAAAGGTAGAAAGCACCACTGTCTGGAGAATTCATGCATCTTACTGGGCTACTTACACTGAAAGCAACAGTGCTGATTTTATAGGGTATTTTATTACTTCTTTGCTTAGGTGCAATAATCACTGAAATGAGTTGTTTTCTTCCCCTTTCCACTTGAATTTGCAAATTTCTCCTTCCAATATTGCTACCAGAACCAGCACCATCCACGTTGCCACCATCCAAGCAAGACACTACTACAGCAAAACTGTCAGTTGGAAAGTCTGTTGGAGGACAAGGAGGGGCCCTACAGCTTAAAATTAATAATAAAAAAAACTACATCAGTACCTCCCCATGATCACTGGCAAAACGTGCATTCTCTGTTGAACTGGTTATGATTGAAGGAAATACAAAAAAAAAGCTTTTCCCAAGACACATTCTAAAGCCAAGCCTTTACAGAGGAAACAAAGAAATAACCTAAAAGAAAACTTATTTGTTTCTACAAAGCAAGTCTTGAGGTGATTTCTTTCTTTCTTTTTTTTTCTTTTTTTTTTTTTTTTTTGCTTTTGAGGTGACTTCTTACAATGTCAATCACAGAATCACAACAGCCGCTCCCAAGTGTGGCTCTGAAGGGACTGCACTACAGTCACTGTGAAGAGGAAAGACTCCACGTTTCTAAGAATGAACATGAAAGGTTGGCATTTACAAGCCTTAATTCCTTATACTCATTTTTCTTTTGAAAATGACCAGTTGAGACAAAGTGCATTGGGCATCTATTGTTGTGTAACAAATTATCTTCAGACACGGCATCTTACAACAACAAACAGCTATTACTGCACACAGGTTCTGAGGATCATTAACTCAGGAGAGGCTCAGCCAGGAAGCGGTGCTTCAGGGTCTCTCAAGAGGTGACAGTGAAGCCACCAGCTGGGGCTGCCGCTCCTGGAAGTCTCGGCAGGAGCTACAGCACTGGTTCCAAAAGAACCCATGTGGCTGTTGGCTGGCCTCAGTTCTTCACAAGCCATTGGCTGTCGTTCTCCATGAGTTACCACATGGGCTTCTTCTGCAGGCTGCTTGAGAGTCCTCACGAGTGTGTAGTTGATTCCCCATCCCCTCCCCCCAGAGTATGATAGGAGAGAGATAGAGATGGAAGCAAAAGACTTTTATAACCTGACCTTCAAACTAGCATACTAGGATTTCTGCCGTGCTCTACTGACCACTGGAACACGTAATAGGAGGGAGTCCCAGGAGTGGGGCTCACTGGTGGCCACATGGAAGGATGGCTTCCACAGAATGTTTCCTTAGATGCTCATTTCTTTTCTTTGATGTATCCACAGAATCTAATGTTCAGATGGATGGGGCACTGGCCCCCTTCAAGCAGCAGTGTCAACTTTGAGTGGCATTGGGGGAGGGAGCAGAGGTTATGAAAGCTATGGATGTACTGCCAAAAGAATATACAAATAAATTTTGCACACCATTCAGGATACCTTGAGGACCTTCCAATGACTTCCGGTTCAGGAGCACTGCCCTTAACTGTTACCTTCCCCGTGCAATCACTAAGTTCAAGGATATGCCTGCTGTAGGGAACATTACAGCAGGATGTTCTTGGGGTAATGACTAATAGGACTGACTGAATCAGAACACGATTGGTATTGTCATTTAGCCAGAAATTCAAAGAGCTTTGAATAGGATATGCCCATTTTATGATCCAGGCTTGCCAAAAAACTCCTAGATGAGGGAACCTAAATTCTTCTTGTTGTTGCAATTCCTGAAAGACAAAGAAATCCTGGGGATTCTCATTCTCCCAGGGGAAGATACAGAGAGATGGGAGAATTTTACTATGGAGAGCCCCTCTAACAAAAATGATTACTTAACCACTAGTATTTGATAATACCTGAAAACTGTCTATGTTCAAAACTATGCTCAGGGCTAATGTTGTAGCACAGCATGTTTGCTACTGCTTGTGATGCCAGCATCCTACACAAGTGCCAGTTCCAGTCTCTGATACTCTGCTTCCAACCAGGCTTCCTGCTTAAGTGCCTGGGAAGACAGCAGATTATGGTCCAAGTACTGAGCTCCCTGCCATCTACATGGGGGACCTACATAAGCCTCCTGGCTCCTGACTTTAGCCTGGCCCAGCCCTAGCTGTTATTGCCATTTGGGCAGTAAACCATTGGATGGGAGATCTGTCTGTCACTTTCTTTCTATCTCTCCCCAATTCCCAAGCCCTGTCACTCTGTCTTTCAAAGAAATACATAAATCTATAAATCAATCAAACTCTGGTCAGCAAGCTGAGCCTAATTAAATTTGTGTTGTAAACCCTATTCCCCTTTTCCTTCTCAGGTTACATTTTGAAATCCAGACCCTCAACGGTGGCCACTCACCTTTAGCCTAAAAGCTTCACTTCTTGAGTTACAACTTTACTTTCCCATGAAATGTAATTTTCACTTGAAAAAAAAATTGTGTGCTTCTCAAATATTGCCGCCTTCTTCTTCCAACTGTCATTTAGAATCTTCTGGAGGTACTATTTTATGGGATCACTTAATGGAAGACTTTGATACAGAGTGAAATCTGGTAAAAATCTAATGTTAGGTGCCCTTCCTGTGCATTCCTATGGCACCCTATATAAGGGTGCTTCAAAATATTTGTGGATAAATGGAATTAAAAGACAAGGCACAATTTCCATGAACATTTTTGAAGCTCCATTGTATATCTTAACATTTCACAGGAGAGGATATGTGCAAAAGGATATGTACAATTTGATCACTCAGTTGTTTGTACTCCTAGCCCTAGCTGTCAGCTTCATCAGGGTAGGAGGGTTTCTATCTTGTTCATCATTGTATCTTCAATACCCAAGCCAATATTCGGTACACAGGAAGCACATAATATGTATTGAATAGGATAAATAATATACTAAATCGATAATTCTTATTGTATAGTCCTATGGGGAAAGTAAATCAGTCATGATCTCATAGGGCTAGAATAAAATAGAAATATGGACTGAGTTAGAAAGCCTGGCTTCAATAATTCTTAGTTGTGCAAACTAGGCTTAGTCTCTGGATGTTTGCTCAATAGATGTCTTATTTAAAAAATGACATACTGGCTGGTATGCTGTGCAGTGGGTTAAACTACTCACGGGCACCTGCATCCCATATTGGACTGCTGGTTTGAGAGTTGGCGGCATTCCTTCTGATAAAGCTTCCTACTATTGCATCCTGGGAGGTAGTGGATAATATTTCAAATGCTTGGGCCACTATCACCCACAGGGGAGACCAGGTGGAGTTCCAGGCTCCTGGCTTCAGCCTGGCCCAGCCCAGGCATTTTGAGGCTACAGTAGTAATTGGAAGACATCTCTCTCTCTCTCTTTCTCTTTTTCCCGTTTCCCATCTTTCAAAAATAGGAAAAATAAATGTTTGTTTTTATAATAAAAATGACATAATGAATAACATGATCACTTTATAGGCTTTTGGGGGACCCAATGGGACAATTCCTGTGGAAGCTATATTTAATGACAAAAAACAAGCCTGTCATCAATCACTACTATTGTTATAATTTTTAAATGTATTATACTCATATAGTTGACAAAGATGCTATATAACAAGATAAACTGGTGACAGTTTTTAAAAAGTGTTTTTCAGGAGCAATCTACAGTCACTAGTCCAAGTGAGTCAGAAGAAAGACTTCCCCAGGTAGATAAGCAGTCGTTTCTATTCATAAAGGCTGATTCAGTGCTTTCTGTCATTACAAAATGAGTTACTGATCTTGAGAAGTACAGAGGGTGCTTTGCAGAAAACGGTTATGACAAGGTCCCTGGATCGTAAACTGGCATCTAAACAAAGGAAGACGACATAATGAAGCTCACTTGCCTCCTTGAAGGTATGACCACGTGATCATATATTCTTCAGCCATAATCTTCAGGGTTACAAGATCTATGAATATGTAATAAAAAGCATCTGGGCAACCTCGTGAGTTTCTTATTCTATATATGTAGGTGAAAATGTGAGTGTCCTCATCCACCGTAGCCCCTGGTCTTAAATGGGAACTTGGAAGCAGCTAATCTAGACACTTGGTGGGATGTAGTAATATTGGCAAATTCAGCATTGACAAATACAGATGTGTTTTTAACCTTAAAACAAAAAACAAACAAAAAGCTTAACCTCTCATGCTGTAAGTCATTTGTCAGTTCACACGCTGAGTAATATCGTTACTCATCCCAGTTATTTGATAACGGTGCTGCTTTTGTTCCAACAAATTACCAGGCTCTTGTTCAAGTTCCCATCTCAGTGTGAGCAAGAAAGCTTATCAATAACAACTCACCGGCCGAATCAACTAGCCCTGAAAATGGATGGCGCTGGAGCGTTGGGACCATACCCGGCTGTCCCTGGCAGTCGGCAGAGCGAGAAAGAGAGTGGAGCACGCCACGAGAGAAACGTCAGATTACTCTCAGAGGATCTCCAATTAGACTCACAGCAGACTTCTCATCAGAAACCCTACAAACTAGAAGGGAATGGCAAGACATAGCTCAGGTACTAAGAAAGGAAAACTGCCAGCCCAGAATATTATATCCTGCAAAGCTCTCATTTGTGAATGAAGGTGAAATAAAGACTTTTCATAGCAAACAGAAATTGAAAGCACTTACACACAGAAACACAGAAACATGGTCATCAATATGAAAGAAGGTAAAGGAAGGAAACCTCACAGCAAAAGATCACAGGAAGCTCAATTTCTCTTTGACATAGAATTAAACTCTGATGCTCTGTTAAAGCAATGTGTTAAAGTAATCTATTACGTTCTCTTTATGTCTGCTAAATTCTAATTGTTCAAAAACAGCTGAATTTTTATTAAGAGCTATGGGTTATTTAAATATGTGCTTATTTTCAAAGATTGGAATAATCACCTTGTAACAATGATCAAATTTGGTCTATGTTATGTCATGATTTTAAGGAATCTTATTTCAACCAGATATTCTGGATTTTGAGCCTTCTTGGCATTCTTGACAGGCATTCAAAAAATCAAAGTTTCAAACAATCTGGACTCCAAAATTTCCAGTAAATCTTGGACTTTGGTTTTTCCAGTTTGGGCCCAACTGAAAAAATCGAAGGACCTATGTCTCTCATCTTATAGAGACACCAACTAATCAGGCTATTTGGATTATATTAGAAGTACTGTCAAGATGTGACGTGGTACTAAATTTTAAGTTTCTATAATGGAAAATGCTATTAATACAAATGTTTGAGAATTAAGAAGTCTAATGATCTCATGTTACTAGACATGATAGTTATCTTAATGAGAAAGCCCCAGAGGCCTAAAGGGTTAAATTCTTGTAAGATCCTACAGGTGCTTTCAAAACTACTGTGAAGTAAGCAAGTGCCTCTTGTTGGTTGATGAGTTTATAATTTTAAACATGGCGACTTAAAGTCTTTTGTCATCCACAGTTATATATGATTTGCTGCTCATAAAACTAAAGTGTTGTTGGTTCTGTGTTTAGCTGTCCTCCCATAGGTTCCTATGGACTTTTTCCAGCCACCTCTATTGTATTCAGTACTTTGGGATGGCTCTGTAAACAGATGAAGCCAATAATGTATTAACGGTACCAACTGAGTGAAAGTATGGTTAACTGAGGTTACTAAAAAGAAAAAGCAATTCAAATCAATTGGCAATCTACAAAAAGAGTTAAAGATTTTAAAAGCTATTATTAAAATTGTTATATTATTAGTCTATTATGTTATGTTATATGTGTGTGCATATTGTATGTCCACATGGGAAAATTTTATTAAGAATTTTATTTTAATTGGCTTATAGATAAGATTGTCCACAAATTTAAGCTGCTAAAATTAATCAAAGATACATTTTAATTCGTGTGACCTTAATCTCTGTATCATATGTTTTATACTTGTTGGTAGAAAGAAACTAAAAACATTTTATATGGTTGTGCTTAAGTTTACTGGTTAAACAAACTACACCATATTAGATATTTAAGAGATGTTTCCAAATACATGATTCTTAAAATTTATAGAAGGCATTGGACCTTCTGGTAAATGTTTTCTTAAGTCATTATCTAATGGTTGAAACTGTTTGCTAAGTATTCATGTGATATTGCTATTGTCAGCAAGCGATCTAGGACTTGCTCCCTCATTTCTCTATTCTAAGCCCAACTTGTTCTTTCATTTCTCTATTCTCTTCAAGGTAGGAAACTAATTCTACTATGAAGGAAACTGTAGGACACACAATTTAATCTTTAGACCTTATAAAAGAGATGGCTAACATTTTTCTGTAATAGCATAGCCAAAATAAGAGCTTAAATTATAATCTCATAGCTAGATTTACTTCGACATCAGCGAAGTAAACAGTAAGTAGAACAAACCTCCCTTTCAGACCAAAGGGAAAGAAAGTTTTAAAGTGAGAATATAATTTTCCTCATGGGCATTGTCTACCTTAGAAAAACTACTACAGAACATGCCTGTGACTATAGCCTTGTAGTTCAGGCCACAGAAGATTAGAGATGGGACACGGGCACTCCCTTGTCTTGCATCCTCTGGTCTGCTTTAACACAAACCAGGAGGAAAAGAAAGCTAGGCATCAGAAGCAATGGGTGGCAGGCCTATTAATGGCTGATCTGTACAGTGATCTGCCCTCAAGCAGACCCAACAGGCCAGTCCACTGCAGTGGCTTTCAATGTGGTAAGCCTGGGCTTCAGCAGAAGTCAGCTTGTGAAGAGCCCTGGCAGCTCAGCCAAGAGTTGGATCACTGGAAATGGACCTGCCCTGGAGTCGAAGGATGCCCAGGTCAGAGCCACAGATCTTATTGGTTCTAAGCTGAAAAGCCCTTCACTCAGCCCAGCTTCCAAAGTGACCACTGCAGCTGAGGGGATGGCCAAGCAGGGTCAGCAACATTGCAGGCAGAACTGTAAATTTCTTGTTAGAGATGCCACCTGCCTTTACCTGGCCAGCTCTCCTCCCAGGCCAGCCAAGTAATGAAAGTCAACAGAGTGCCTTCCCCTAGGAGGTTCACACCTCCCTTAGGATATACCCCATGTGAAGAGATAGATAGGTCTGGGCCTCTTAACTTACAAGGCCTAAAGCCCACCAGATTATTATCAAGCCCCTTCTGTCAGGTTCTATTTGCCTCTCAATCAGAAAACTTAATTGTAGCTTAGACAGCACCTTTCTTAGCTCCTCTAATAATGACTCTGTCTTTTGTTCTAGACCCTGTTTAGCGCACTTGGGCCTCATTCCTTTGTAATCATAACCTCTACTCTACCACCAATGGCTCTACTCCCAACCTGTGTGTACTGATGGTCCTCTTCCCCACTTAATGCTGTATAATTGTTCAGACCTGGCTAATGCAACTCTTAGGATCATTGGTTACTATCCTCACCCTGTCTTTTATGACCTTGTCTAAATATGATCAGAGTCGGCAAACTTGGAAGGCTTCTATAGCCTTGGCAACTCATGACGAGAGCCTAGGGTGGTTACTGGCACCATAAACTAGAGTGTCAATTTGTTGGGTCAACAACAGGAGTCACTGTGCACTTTCTCCTCATGTAGGATTTCTGTCCTTAATGTGCTGTACATTGTGATTTAATGCTATAACTAGTACTCCAACAGTATGTTTCACTTTGTGTTTCTATGTGGGTGCAAACTGTTGAAACCTTAAAAAAAAGCTTATCAAATAAACACAGAGCAAAAATGAAAACTTCAAAAGCCTCTCTTGAAGCAACATTTCTCCCTTCACTCCCCAGTTACATTATCTCTATTCTTCTGTGTTTCAACACACAGCAAGTGTTTCATTTGGGGAACCTAAGACATAATGCTAAGATCTATGTCATAAATGATTCCCCCTATGTTTTCTTCCAATAGTTTGACACTTTCAGGTCTATGTAAAATCTTTCATCAATGCTGAGTTAATTTTTCAGTATAGCATAAGATAAGAATCCAATCCTATTCTCTTGCATGTGGATATTTTTTCCAATGTCAGTTATTGAAGGGACTATCAAACTACTCTTTCCTTTTAGAATATATTTTATACGCTCATCAAAGATAAGTTGGCCATATATGTGTGAGATTTTCTCTACTCTACTCTTTGCTACATCTACTTTTGTGCCAGTATCATACTGCTTTAATTACTGTAGTTTTGCAACATATTTTGAAGTCAAGATTTGTGGTACTTCAAGCATTCTTCTTCTTTTTCAAGATTGTTTTGACATTCAGAATCTTTTGTGTGGTCCATATGAATTTTGTGATTCACAGAGTGCCTTTCCATTTATTGGAGTCTTCTAATCATTCTCTCATCGTGGTTTCATAATTTTCAATTTAGGAGTCTTTTACCGCCTTCGTTAATTTTATTTGTAAGTATTTTATTCCTTGATGCTATTATACATGAGACTTTTTCTTCATTTACTTTTTAATATTCCTTGTTAGTGTATAGAAACACAGCTAATCTTTGATTATTTGCTATGGGGAAGCAGGTAGTTAGTGAGAAGCTAAGAAGTAGCAGCATTCAAGCCAGGCACACTGTCCAAATCAGGCCATATAGCATTCAAAATGTCTGAAACTCGGCACACCCTCTCGCCATCCTACAGCTAAACCTCACTTCCCATCAGGCACTCTTTCGTGGCGATCACCAATGTGCTGCAACCTCACCCCCTCCCCCTTTTGCATCTTTGACCAGATCCTGCCCTAAGCACCATCCCTAATCCTGTAAAAGACCACCACAGGAGTGAATGAGTAGGGTGAGTCTCACTCACAGGGTTGCCTGCACTCAAATCTGAGGGTGTACCACCCCTTTACCTTTCAATAAATCCTCCTTCCCTCCTCAACTCTATCTATGTCTCCTGGTTCTATTCCTACATATAGACAAAAACCTGACTAAGTGTAGCCCAGGGTCTCTCTGAGCCCAGCTGAGGATACTGATCTCCACAACATGCTGATTCCATCATGCAACTTCGTTGAATTTCTTATTACCTCTAACAGCTAATAAGGTTTAGTGTTTCCTGATGTTTAGGGTTTCCTACGTGTGATATCATGTCATCTACAACTAGATAAAATTTTACATCTTCTTTACTAATTTGAATATCTTTATCTTAATTCTTTTGGCTAGGACTTCTATTACTGTGTTGAAAAGAAGTGGTTAGAATGACACCCTCACTCTATTTCAGATCCTAGAGAAAAAGTTTTCAGGTTTTCACCACTCAGTATGTTAGTTGTGAGCTTGTCAGTTATGGCCCTTGATATTTTTAGGTAAATCCTTTCTATACTTAGTGTATTAAGTGTTGCATTTTGTCAAAAAAATTTTCTTGCATCTATATAGATGATCATGTGATTTTACCCATCATTCTACGAATGTGGTATATCACATTCATTGATTTGAATACACTGAGCTCTCCTTACATCCCTGAGATAAATCTCATTTGATCACAATTTTATAACCTTTTTAATAAGCTATTGAACTCAGTTTGCTAATCTTATTAATTGTGTTCTCATCTGTATTATCAGGGATCTTGATCTGTAATTTTCTTTTCCTGAGTGTCTGTTTCTGACTTTGGTATCAGTGTAATACTGGCTTCATCAAATGAACCTGGAAGTAGTCCCTCCTGTTCAATTTTTTGGAGAGTTTCAGAAGAATTCATGTTAATTATTTTTAAAATACTTGGTAGAGCCAATCAATGAAGTCACCTGATACAAGGCTATCTTTTCTTGGGAAGTTTTGGGTCATTGATTCAATATTTTTTGTTGTTGTTTTTGGTTTGTAAAAGCTTTGCTTTTCTTCATGATTCCATCTTGGTCAGTTTATGTTTCTAGGAGTTTATCCACATCTCGTAGGCTATCCAAATGGTTAGTGTATAATTTTTTGTTCCTAAAGACAAAGTTACAGAGAGAAGTAGAAACAGAGAGAAAGGTCTTCCATTCGCTGGTTTACTCCTCAGATGGCCGCAACGGCTGGAGCTGTGCCAATCCGAAGCCAGGATCCAGGAGCTCCTTCTGGGTCTCCCACGTGGGTGCAGGGGCCGAAGGACCTGGGCCATCTTCTACTGCTTTCCTAGGCCACAGCAGAGAGCTGTATTGGAAGAGGAGCAGCTGGGACCAGAACCGGCGCCCATATGGGATGCTGGCACCTCAGGCCAGGGCCTCAACCTGCTGCACCAGAGTGCTCGCCCCTAGTGTATAATTATTTAAGATAATCTCTTACCTTTCCTTCTATTTCAGTGGACTCAATCATAATGTCTATTCTTTCATTTATGATTTCATTTACTTGAGTCTTTTTTTAGTTAGTTTTGGCAATGACTTCTTGGAAATCACAGCAAAAGCACGAATAACAAAGGCAAAATTAAAAAAGAGAGACTTCATTTGTACAATAAAGGACATAATCAATAGAATGAAAAATCAAAAAGCAAATATTTACAAATCATATATCTTATAAGAGGTGACTATTCAAAATGCATAAGAAATTCCAACAACTCAATAGTAAAAAGCAAATTTTTTTAAATAGGCAAAAGACTTGAATAGATATTTCCAAAAAAAGACACCCAAGTGACCAATAATTGTATGAGGAAGTGCTCTGCATCACTAATCATTAGGGAAATGTTAATGAAAATCAGTGAGCTATTACTTCATATCCATACAGCCATTACCAAGATGACAAAAGACAACAAGTACTGTCAAGAAGTAGAGAAAAAGGGATCCCCTGTACACAGTTGGTGGGAATGCAAGTTAGTACCCCCACAATGGAAAACCATGGCAAAGTTCCTCGAAATAGTAAGAAATAGAACTACCATAAGATCCGGTAATCCTGCTTCTGGTCATATAGCCAAAGGTAAGTAATTCTATATGTCAGAGATATTTGCACCCCATATTCATGGCAGCATCATTCACAAGTCAAGCCATAGAACTGATTGGAGTTTCCATTGACAAATGAAAGGATTTACAAATGTGACAGATGTATGTATAATACACATTTATATCTATATCTATCTATATACACACAAAAGAGAGAAAGTGAGAGCGAGCCAGTAGTCAATCATACATACATACATACATATGTGTATATTTTATATAGAATATTATTCAATTATATATGGAATATTATTCAGTCCTAAAAAAGGAATCCTGTTATCTGACTACATGGATAAATCTTGAGGACATTATGCTAAGCAAGACAAGTCACTCACAGGATGATACATACTACAGAATTTCACTTATGTGAAGTATCTAAAGTAACTAAACTCACAGAAATAAGGAATTGCAGGTGCAGGGGGAGGGAGAAATGAGGGGTTGCTGTTCAGTGGCTATAAGCCTAAGTTACACAAGATGAAAAAGTGCTAGAGATTGTCTATACAACATTGTACCTATATTTATAATATTGAATTATGCACTAAAATTTGTTAATATGTTATATCTCAGTATAATTGTTCTTACTACAATAAAAATGGATGGATGGATAGATGGATGAATGAATGAGAACAACACAAGTTAACTAGACCACTACGATTTATTTCAATAATAAATTTTGGTAAGACATATTCAGAATTAAAAAAAAAAAGACTTAGGGAACACTTAGCCTAGCAATTAAGAAATCTATGTCCCACATTGAAGTACCTGGTTTCAGTTCTCAGTGCTGGTTCCCAATTCTGTCTTCCTGCCATTGGGGCATCGGGTGGTAGCTCCAGGAGTTGAGTCTCCGTCACACACATGGAAGACTGGACTGCATTCCTCTCTCATTGGTTCCAGCTCTGGCCCAGCCCTACCCCTTGCCGACATTTGGGGCATGAACTAAAGGATGAGAAATCTAACTCTGTCTTTCCCACTTGCTCTCTCTCCCTCTGCCTTTCAAAACAAATAAACATTTTTAAAAAGAAAAACAGAATCAGGTGTTTGGCATAGCAGTTAAGATGCAGTTTGGGACATCATATCCCATCTATATCAGAGACCCTAGGTTTGATTCTCTGCCCTGGCTGCTGATTCCAGCTTCCTGTTAACGTGCATCCTGGAGACAGCAGGTGATGGTTCAAGTATTCTGTCCCTGCCACCTATGTGGGGGACTCAGATGCTAGGCTCCTAACTTTGGTCTGGCCCAGCCCAGGCTGTACAGGCATTTGGGGAGGATCTCTGGCTGGCTGGCTCTGTCTCAGTGTGTCTGTCCTTCACATAGATACATTATATATTTTATAACATTACGTACTTATTATGTAAATAATATATATTTAGTATATAAAGTATTACATATATGATAAAAATGTTAAAATTTAATGTCTGCTACAGAATCATGAGATCACATGGGGAAATACTGTGTGGCTATGTTTATATGAATCACATGTAAGTTCAATACTAGAATTTGGTAAAATAATTAAAAAGAATAGTAAAAAGTTTTTAACTTTTTATTGAAGTACACGCAAAAACACACAAATCTTAAGTGTAAACCAATACATTTTTACATAGAGTAAACCACTCAATCAGCACACAGTTAAAATAAGCAATATATGATCAGGCCCCAGGAGTCTGCTGTGTCCACCAGGATAGTGGTAACCACTATCCTGACATCTTCAATCAAAACAATACTTTCTCCTCTTTTATACCTTATATAAATAGAATCATGCAGTATGCAGTCTTTTGTGCCGAGAACCATATGTTTGAGATATTCACCAATATTTTTAAACACAGCTATAACTCATTTATTCTCATAGTTGATTAGTATTACAGTTTTTTAAATTTATCATAATTCAGTCACTGGTTCATTTAAACCCTTTTTATTTAATTTCAGAAGGAGTCACTGCACTCCCATCTGCTGGTTCACTCCCCAGATACCCACAATAGCCAGTGCTGGACTGGGGCCAGAGCCAGGAGCTGGGACATGATCCAGGTCTCCTATGTGGGTGGCAGGGACACAATTGCTTGAGCCACCCTTCTCTAATGGTCAGTTGGTTCTTTCTAGCTTTTGACTCTTACAAATAGTGTTTGTAAGCATTGTTGTGACCATAAGCATTGTTGGACAGTCCTGTGTTGAAAATCTACATGTAATTATTTATAATACATAGCTAAGAGTAGAAATGCAGGATCATAATTTATGCATCTATTTGGTTTTCATTGATACTGCCAGTTTCTCAAAGCCAAGTACGAATACATACTCTCATAGGCGGTGATTTCAGGTTCTGGTTCCCCTACTCGGTTCCCAACATTAGGGATGATCAGTTGTGTGGGGGAGGCTGAATCCGGAGAGGCCTAGAGGAAACTTCCTGAGCCTGCCTCAAATTTGAAAACCTGACTTTAAGTTTCAAATCCCTGGCAGTAAACACCTCAGCCCCAGGGAGCTTTTGCCTAAGGATCATTAAGGTGGTATAATAGGAGTGGTTAAAACCCTTTTACATCACATCACCCCACCCCTTGCCCGCATCAGCTCTGTACCATCCGCTCTGTACCTCAGCTATGTATACACCTCCCTTTTACAATAAAGTGAGATCCTGCTTCCACTGGGCTCCTCACCACGTCTGATTGTCCCCCGGGGTTCGGGGAAGGCTGAGTGGTGGGTGGCACACTTCCCCTCCTTGGCCAAGGCAAGCTGCGGGCAGCCTGCCTAATTCTCCGGTGGTGATGAGGAAGAGTCACCTCACAGTTGTTTTTTGTTTTGTTTTGTTTTTTGACAGGCAGAGTGGACAGTGAGAGAGAGACAGAGAGAAAGGTCCTCCTTTGCCGTTGGTTCACCCCCCAGTGGCAGCTGAGGCCAGCGCGCTGATCCGAAGCCAGGAGCCAGGTGCTTCCTCCTGGTCTCCCATGTGGGTGCAGGGCCCAAGGACTTGGGCCATCCTCCACTGGCTTCCCAGGCCACAGCAGAGATCTGGCCTGGAAGAGGGGCAACCGGGACAGAATCCAGTGCCCCGACCGGGACTAGAACCCGGTGTGTCGGCGCCGCAGGTGGAGGATTAGCCTATTGAGCCTGTGTTTCAATTTTTTTTTTTTTTGGTGGGGGGGTGCTGCTAGTTTTCTGGCTGTTTCACACTCTCTGATCAATGGCACAAATCATGACAGATTGAGGAGTGTGTGTGTGTGGTCAGGCTGGTCAGTTTAGGTATCACGGATGTGGGAGGCAGAAGTGGAAACATGTCTAACTATCCTAGGAGCGAGAGTACAGTCTGCAAAGCCACTAGGCAAAGAAGCCAGAAACAGCTTTCTGAGTGGAACCTGGCCTAGTCACAAGATTCAATGGTAGCAATTTTTCCACTACCACTTTCTAGAAATCTGTGCCTTCTAGAACCAGGTAGCTCAGGTCTCTCCTTTACTATCTATCCTTTGCATTCCCTGCTCAATCTCACTCAATGACCATTTGAGAGCCCTGAAGAAGGAGAATATACATCTGATTATTAATCCATAAAGCTCATCTCTTTTCATTGCCTAGAAATCAAGATTGAAAACATCTCTCGTGGTTAAAAGCACATGCTAATATTCCTTAGAGTTTAGATCTTCTTAGCCCTACAGTGAGGACTCTCCTCTAAGTTCCAATGACATGCTAAAATTAAAGCTTATTTGAATTCTTGTGACATGTGCATTTCTAGATGATAAAAGCAATACTAGACCATTTCTGTTTCTTCATATCAAGCCTTTAAGTCCCTAGTACCAAGCATAATCAGATCTGGAAGATCATCAGCCAAAAACAAAATCATTAAAATATTGTAGAATTATTTTTTTCTGATTATAAAAGCTTCGGTCTGAAAAACTTGGAAAATAGAAATACAGAGAAATGCAAAACACAATCATCTGTAATCCTATTCGCTCTAGTCTCTGCTAATGCTTTGGCATTATTTCTACCCATTTTTTCTGGATGTGTTTTTAAAACAATATCATATTTAATTTTTCATGCTGTTTTCCTAATTTAAATTTAAGGCATTAGCATTTTCCCATGTTTCAGAGGCTCACTAAACCTAACTTCCAATATTTACATAATATAGCATGACAGAGGTACATGACAGTTTACTTAATTATCATTTTAAGTATTTAGGATTTTTTATACCTGTTTCACTATATAATATGTAATGATGGCTCTTGCTCTCGCTTGCTGTCTTTTTTTTTTCTTTCTCTTCCCTCCATTTCTCTCTTTCAAATAAAATTAACTAAAAATAAACATTTTAAATGAGCAATTATTTCAGTATTTTCATTATTACCTTAGATAAACTACTACTTAACTGGGCAAAGAAGCCTAAACTTGATTATCATCTTCCTCTTGCATTGGCTTCTTGGAAATCAAAGAATGAGATGTTTGGAAAATTTGATTGTGGTGTTAGCTGCCATTTAAAATTATAGTAGGGTGAAATGCCATTCTATTGCAAAATTTCTTTGTGCAACTGAGCATCAAGATGTATATCACATTTAGGCATTTCTCTATTATGTAGTCCTCTGAAAAGCTCATGGAAATTTGCTGAGAATCTGGAGTTAATCAAATATAGATCTCTGTCACTTGTAGGGACTTTTAACTATTTCAGGAAGGACCGGAAAACAGAGTTTAGCTATCTATGCCAGAGTAGTGGGGAACACAGACCATTCATTCCTTTAACTATTTATTGAGCCGTTTTCCTCATTAATCACTCATTTCAACACGGCTAAATCTTTGGGGTGGGCTTTGGCCTAGGGGATACAATGCAGGGTAAGATGTCCATTTTCCAATCAGAGTGCCTGGATTTGATACTTGCCTCTGGCTCGTGACTCCAGCTTCCTACTAATGCAGACCATGGGAGGCAGCAGATGACTCATATGAGAGACCTGGATTGAGTTCATGGCTTCCAATCAGTCCCAGGCACTCCTGTGGGGAGTGAACTAGCAGACGGGAGCTTGTCTGGAGCACAAGTAGCTAGAAATACCTCCCACCTCTCCCCTGGTTTCCTGTCTTCCTCTGCACATCTCTTGCCCTTTACCCTAAGTGCAGACACTGACAAATGAAAGTTTAAAGTCGCTGTCTTTTAAAAGATTGATGTGAAATTTTCCTAAGGCGTTTTTTAAGCTCTAGGAAAACATCTTAAATCTATAACTGGGTCAATAGAAACATATTGAAGCAAGGCTTAGGAAACAGCAGCAATCAAAATTCATCCTGATGCACTTGGCATAAAAGATTTTCTTAATGAATTATCCATTAAGATGCCAAGTAAATTAATTGTTATGGACTTTCCTAAAAGAAAGTGGAAGGAGGAAGAAATAGTTACGTATCTGGATGCTAAAGGAAATCAATGAGCACCAAGAAGAGAGCTGCAAAACTGTCAGGGCGCCTTTCTGCTTCCTTCCATACACCTACTATTTTGTTCTCCCAACCTCATACACATTAATTACACTTCTGGGAAAGTGCGTGCTTGTGTGTGTAAAAATGCTGACTTTAGGTCCATGTTGGCTTTCAAGTCCTAAATGGCAATCTTGTATTAATCAGCAAAATTGACAACATTATATTACATATGTCCATGTGTCTCTTCCTCCTCACCCCACAGAATTAAAAAAGAATCTGGCCACTGTGAGTGTGGACTCCATTCAAGAAAGGTTATCCTTTACCACTTACTGTCAGAGACTGTTGGGTAAACTCACTCCACTGAAAATTGGTTTTTTTTCCCACTCTTCAACTGCCCCACCTAATGGCCAGAGGAGTGAATAGCAGCCATTTTCTTGAATCCATAGTTGAAGAAATCCAACAATAATTTTCCACATCTATGCAAACTTGAAGCTTTTTGATTGAAACATGATATCTGTCCCTCCCCTTCAAAGTCTTATGCTGCAATCCAAATTAACTGACAGAAGATATCCCAGGACAAAGAATCACACACAAGGCTGAGAACCCATAACTCTTTCTAGCTCATAAAGAGAATACCTCTTAGAATTCAGTGCCCTCACGTACAAGGAACATGAATTCAAATGCCATCAAATCTCTCCTCTTCTTTATTAGTCATTTTTTTAAGTTAGAAACTTGAACTAGGATGCACAAAATTAGAATATATATCAAACAAACTCAAACATTGGCAAAATAGGTTTACTCTACATGGCCCATTGATGTCAGATTAGTGTACTGGATAAAATTGACCATGACTTTCAGGCCCAGGATTTGGTGTCAATGACTGAAATTAATCATGTTTCACTGAAATATTTCGTCTTTTCTCCCATATCAACATAGAGTTGGTCTCTTTGGGTCTCCATTGTTGAGTTTGATCAGATTCCATTATGTCTCTAAGGACCCATTTAAAACTTCTTGTTGGGTTGTTTTCCTTTCAACATTTTGCTTTGTTGTTATACTCTGGGTTGTTCGGGGGTCTTGTGTGTTCCTTTTAAATACATGATAGAGACTGATGATTCTATTTTTTTTTTTATTTTTGACAGGCAGAGTGGATAGTGAGAGAGAGAGAGAGAGACCGAGAGAAAGGTCTTCCTTTTGCCGTTGGTTCACCCTCCAATGGCCGCCGCTGCCAGCGTGTTGCGGCTGGCCCACTGCGCTGATCCAAAGGCAGGAGCCAGGTGCTTCTCCTGGTCTCCCATGGGGTGCAGGGCCCAAGCACTTGGGCCATCCTCCACTGCACTCCCGGGCCACAGCAGAGAGCTGGCCTGGAAGAGGGGTAACCGGGACAGAATCCGGTGCCCTGACCAGGACTAGAACCCTGTGTGCCGGCGCCACTAGGTGCAGGATTAGCCTGTTGAGCCACGGCGCCGGCCAGAGACTGATGATTCTAAAGAACAGTGTCAGAGTGTGGTCCTCAAACCATCTACATCAAAATCACCTGGGGGGCTTGTTTAACTATGGGCATTCTTGGACCCCTTCCCAGATATCTCTTGGGATGAACCTTGAGAATATGCATTTCAAGCAATCTTTCCTCATTATTCATATGCACAATGCATAGGAAGACTCACTGCTATGAAGATTAAAAACATACCAGTGAGTCACAAAGGATAAAGGAAGAAATTCGTTTTGTGCTAGGGTGGAGCTTTGGGTTAGTGGTTAAGATGTCAGTTAGGACAGCCACACCCCACATTGGGATGCTGACATTCCAGCTTCCTACTGATGGAGAGCTTGGCGGGCAATGGTGACAATCACCCTCACGGGAGACCTGGATTAAGTATTTGGCTCCCAGATTCATCCAGGCCCAGCCTTGCCAATTGTGGCCATTTAGGAAAGAATTCATGTAGACAAGTTTTCTCTATCTCTCTCTCTTTCTCTCTCTCTCTCTCTCTCTGACAAAGAAAAAAAACTAATTTTGTGCTTCTCCCAGAAAACCCAGGACTTGGCACACTTTTCACCTGGTTTCACTGGGTTTGTGGAACTCCTTAAATGTACAAGAGACATCAGTTGCAGGATTTTAAATAATTAGCTCCTAGTTACTGTCCTGAGAACAAAGTACACAGAAACGGGAACAGATGGTTTTCAGTTGTCTGTTTGTTAAACCATCTAAGTAAACTGAAAAGCACAATGTGTTGTTATCAAATAACAGCTGCACTGAACTAAAACTCAAGGTCATCTTGAATGAAAGAGAAGAAGGTATGTGAGATTAAGTATTTCTTTCCACTGAAAGCCTGGACTAAGTCATAAACTGCTTATGTCAGTTATAAAATGTAATTGTTTCTTCTTTCTCCTGTCCATCATTATCATTCCTTCTCCACTACTTTCATTTCTACCCTACTTCACTTATCTTTTTGCTTGTATTTGAACTCTTTTTTTTTAAACTTTTATTTAATGAATATAAATTTCCAAAGTACTGCTTATGGATTACAATGGCTTCCCCCCACCATAACTTCCCTCCCACCCGCAACCCTTCCCTTTCCCGCTCCCTCTCCCCTTCCATTCACATCAAGATTCATTTTCAATTCTCTTTATATACAGAAGATCAGTTTAGTATATATTAAGTAAAGATTTCAACAGTTTGCTCTCACATAGCAACACAAAGTGAAAAATACTGTTGGAGTACTAGTTATAGCATTAAATCATAATGTACAGCACATTAAGGACAGAGATCCTACCTGATATTTTTTTAAAAAAATGATTAATTTTCTATGCAATTTCCAATTTAACACCAAGTTTTTTTTTTTCATTTTCAATTATCTTTATATACAGAAGATCGATTCAGTATATACTAAGTAAAGATTTCCTCAGTTTGCACCCACACAGAAACACGAGGTGTAAAAATAGTTTCAGTACTAGTTATAGCATTACTTCACATTTGAACTCTTAAGAAATTTCTTGAGATCACTTCTGTAAATGGTCTTGGTAAGCAGGTACAACCACATGTCATTCAGTTTCGCTTGGTTTCCTGAGCAGTCATTCTTTTTTTTTTTTTTTAGAAAGCTGTTATTTAATAAATATAAATTTTGTAAGTACAACTTTTGGATTATAGTGGTTCTTCCCCCCATACCCGCTCTTCCACTGCCAAACCATCCCACCTCCTACTCCCTCTCCCATCCCATTCTTAAGATTCATTTTTAATTATCTTTATATACAGAAGATCAACTCTATACTAAGATTTCAACAGCTTGCACCCACACAAATAAAGTATAAAGTACTGTTTGAAGACTAGTTTTACCATAAATTCTCGTAGCAGTCCTTCTAAAGGAAATGTGGCTTTACATTTACCCAAGTGCAGAGGCACCTTTGAGTTTGATCCAAAGGCAGAGAGACAAATGACAGGGGCTCCCAAATTGTACCATCTCTGTTCTACTCTAGTGATTACCATAATTGCATTCATCACTTGGGGAAGCATAAGCACAAGGAACAGTGCTATGGAGTGTAGCTGACCACACTGAGAGAGAAATACCTTGTTTATTGAATGAGTCCTTAGTTAGCACTGCCAAGATTGTGAGTTAATTTCTCCCAACCCTTAACATAAAGAAGCACTATGAAGAAACTTCAAAATGACTGTGGGAAGTGGAATTAAAGGATAGGTTTATTTTGATGTAAAAAAAACTTTTTGAAATCCATGCATAGAAGAGTCTTCAAAAAGTTCATAGAAAATGAATTTTATGAAAGAAAAAAAAAACTACACATCTATTTCTCATGCCCCCTTTCCCCAAGCCTTGAGTCATGCAGGAGAGAGGCAAGATTAGGGAAGCAATTGTTGACACTGAATTAAGAAGAAGAAGGGGCCGGTGTTGTGGCATAGCAGTTAAAGCTGGTTTAAAGTTAAAGAATATGGATGCTGGTTCCTCTCCGGCTGCTCCTCCACTTTCAACCCAGCTCCCTGCTCATGGCTTGAGAAAGCAGCGGAAGATGGCCCAAGTATTTGAGTCCCTGCCACCCATTTGGGAGACCCAGATAGAGTTGTAGGCTCCTGGCTTTGGCCTGACCCAGCCCCAGTCATTGCAGCCACCTGTGGAGTGAACAAGTGGATAGAAGCTTGCTCTCCTCACCCCCCACAACGGTCTCCCTCTGCCTCTGTAACTCTGATTTTCAGATAAATAATAAGAAAAGACTCACCCTAGAGCATCCTTAATGCCTCCTGGGAATCTGAACATTCCACATGGAAGGAGAGTATTGGAGAGGAAAGCAATTCAGCACCTACCAACAGGGAGAACCTGAGCTATTGGGTACCAACTTTTGTCTAGGAATAAATGTATAATTGATTATATCAAAATGCCACAAAGCTGTCATACCTCTGGGTTTCCAAAAACCCACTTATTCTCTAGTTTGAGCTATTAATGCTCTCTTTGCCAATGCATCATTTTAAAGGAAAATTGTCATTCAATAAAAAATAATTATTCTCAAGCTCTTCATATGAAGATGCATTTAGCAATGGGCTGAGAGATTAATCATAAATTTATTCCCAAATTATAAGTAATATTAAATATCAAGTATAAAACTAAGGACACAATATTGTAAGGAAATCCACCCAGAAGCACTGTTTAGAAATTAAACCTGGGTTTAAAATGGAGTTTTCCTGGAGGCTGGGTAAAATCTGCTTTATGAGGCATGAAACGAGAAACCTAGTGAAACCTTAAAATTAATTATTTCCCTTTTCTCCTTCTATTCTATGTAAGCAATTGAAAACTTCCACTTCCATGAAAAAGATGGATTATTCAATAAATGGTGCAGAAACAAGATGATATCAGCCTGGGAAAACACATAGCTAAATGTCTGCATCACTCCTTCATGTAAAAACCTTGATTAGACAGGGATGAAAAATACTAAATGTAAAAAACAAAAATAATGAAACCATGCTCATAAAATAGTGCAGTTAACATGCAACAGCCAAAGAAGACATGATGACAAATTTTGGCTCACTTAGATGATGCTGAGATTCCTAAAAATTGTCAGAGGACATAAGCTGTTGAGTAGAGCTCTGGCGGCAACCCAGCTGTGCCTTGAAGAAGTCCCTGGGTGTCTCCCAGGACTTACATCCCCGGAGACCGTGCAATCAGGGCTGAAGCCCTGGTACACAGATTTTCTCTGTTTTAACTTGCAAATCAAACTCCAGGTCAAGTGGCAGTGACTGAAGGGAGCTGCGGACACGGTCAAGGAGCAACTGAAAACCTCCAGGAGCTAATAGCCAAGATGTAGCAAAAAGGAAAACCTCGGGAAGAAGAATGTCATCATAGTTGTGGTTTGGAGCAGACCTCCTGCCCAGGGTGGTGATCTCCGGAGAAAGACTTGGATGGCTCCATCACCCCTGTCTCTTCCTATGTCTCCCTGGAAAAAGCTGACTGTCTCCCAATCATTCTTCCCTCAGCTCCACTCTCCCTCACAGGACATTGTGGGTCCCTTTAGGCTACTCCTGTGGACCCCTCCTGACTAGGCAGGCTGCAGGACCACACAGTATCAGTAGTATCAGCCTACTAATATGGCTACCCTTGATGAAACATGATGATTGAAAAGAATAAAGAATGTTCTTTTTCTCTGTGTGTTTCCTCCAGCTTTAGTTGTTGTGTCGGCTATCACTTCCAAATATGCTTGCAGGATAACCTATCAGAAAACAGATAAGATAGCTCATCATGGAGGGTTACTAACCATCCAAAACTGTTCCAAATAGCTATCCTTTCAACATCGAATGCTTCTGAGAGAAAATGAATTTGTTTGCCAAGTTTGGGGGAAAAAAAGAAAAATTCTCAGAGTACTGGAAAGTATGGGTGAAATTATCCACAATCCCGCAGCAGAAAAGCCTTGCTAAATAGTATGTTCTAAAGAAGAAGATTGATTATATTTTCATAATACAAAAGATGTTCCTCTGCTGCTTATGATTATTTACCTTTTTTGGTAAAGATTTATTTTATTTTTTTAAACTTTTATTTAATGAATATAAATTTCCAAAGTACTGCTTATGGATTACAATGGCTCCCCCCCCCATAACTTCCCTCCCACCCACAACCCTCCCCTTTTCCGCTCCCTCTCCCCTTCCATTCACATCAAGATTCATTTTCAATTCTCTTTATATAGAGAAGATCAGATTAGTATATATTAAGTAAAGATTTCAACAGTTTGCACCCACATAACAACACAAAGTGAAAAATACTGTTGGAGTACTAGTTATAGCATTAAATCATAATGTACAGCACATTAAGGACAGAGATCCTACCTGATATTTTTTAAAAATTGGTTAATTTTCTATGCAATTTCCAATTTAACACCAGGGTTTTTCTTTTTTTTTTTTTTCATTTTCAATTATCTTTATATACAGAAGATCGAATCAGTATATACTAAGTAAAGATTTCATCAGTTTGTACCCACACAGAAACACAAAGTGTAAAAATACTGTTTCAGTACTAATTATAGCATTACTTCACATTGGACAACACATAAAGGACAGATCCCACATGAGATGTAAGTACACAGTGACTCCTGTTGTTGACTTAACAATTTGACACTCTTGTTTATGGCGTCAGTAATCTCCCTAGGCTCTAGTCATGAGTTGCCAAGGCTATGGAAGCCTTTAGGGTTCGCCGACTTCGATCTTATTCCGACAGGGTCATAGTCAAAGTGGAAATTCTCTCCTCCCTTCAGAGAAAGGTACTTCCTTCTTTGATGGCCCCGTTCTTTCCACTGGGATCTCACTCACAGAGATCTTTCATTTAGGTTTTTTTTTTTTTTTTTTTTCCAGAGTGTCTTGGCTTTCCATGCCTAAAATACTCTCATGGGCTCTTCAGCCAGATCCGAATGCGTTAAGGCTGATTCTGAGGCCAGAGTGTTGTATAGGACATCTGCCATTCTATGAGTCTTCTATGTCTCCTGCTTCTCATGTTGGATCGTTCTCTCCCTTTTTGATTCTATCAGTTAGTATTAGCAGACACTAGTCTTGTTTGTGTGATCCCTTTGACTCTTAGACCTATCAGTGTGATCAATTGTGAACTGAAGTTGATCACTTGGACCAGTGAGATGGCATTGGTACATGCCACCTTGATGGGATTGTATTGGAATCCCCTGGCACCTTTCTTTTTTTTTTTTAACTTTTATTTAATGAATATAAATTTCCAGTGTACAGCTTATGGATTACAATGGCTTCCCCCTCCCATAACTTCCCTCCCACCCGCAACCCTCCCCTCCCCCGCCCCCTCTCCCCTTCCATTTGCATCAAGATTCATTTTCAATTCTCTTTATATACAGAAGATCAATTTAGTATAGATTTCAACAGTTTGCACCCACATAGAAACACAAAGTGAAACATACTGTTTGAGTACTAGTTATAGCATTAAATCACAATGTACAGCACATTAAGGACAGAGATCCCACATGAGGAGCAAGTGCACAGTGGCTCCTGTTGTTGACCCAACAAATTGACACTCTAGTTTATGGCGCCAGTAACCATCCTAGGCTCTCGTCATGAGTTGCCAAGGTTATGGAAGCCTTCCAAGTTTACCGACTCTGATCATATTTAGACAAGGTCATAAAAGACAGAGTGAGGATAGTAACCAATGATCCTAAGAGTGGCATTTACCAGGTTTGGACAATTATACAGCATTAAGTGGGGAAGAGGACCATCAGTACACACAGGTTGGGAGTAGAGCCATTGGTGGTAGAGTAGAGGTTATGATTACAAAGGAATGAGGCCCAAGTGCACTAGACAGGGCCTAGAACAAAGGACAGAGTCATTATTAGAGGAGCTAAGAAAGGTGCTGTCTAAGCTACAAGTAATTTTTCTGATTGAGAGGCAAATAGAACCTGATAGAAGGGGCTTTAGGCCTTGTAAACTCAGAGGCCCAGACCTATCTATCTCTTCACATGGGGTATATCCTAAGGTAGGTGTGAACCTCCTAGGGGAAGGCACTCTGTTGACTTTCATTACTTGGCTGGCCTGGGAGGAGAGCTGGCCAGGTAAAGGCAGGGGGCATCTCTAACAAGAAATTTACAGTTCTGCCTGCAATGTTGCTGACCCTACTTGACCATACCCTCAGCTGCAGTGGTCACTTTGGAAGTTGGGCTGAGTGAAGGGGTAAAGATTTATTTTATTTAGAGAAAGAGAGACATCTTCCATCTGCTGGTTCACTCCCCAAATGGCTGCAATGCCTGCGGCAAGGCCAGGCTTAGGAACTTGGAACTCCATTTGGGTCTCCCATGTGGGTACAGGGGCCCATGTATTTGGTCCATCTTCTTCTGCTTTCCCAGTCACATTAGCATGGAGCTGGGTTGGAAGTGGAACAACTGGGCTCAAATCCATGCTCTTAAGAGATGCCAGCATCACAGGTGGCGGCTTAATTTGCTGTACCACAATGTCAGTCCTTAAGTATTTAACTTTATTATGAGTTTAGACATTATTCAGGAGTTTCCAAAATATATTAAATGAATCAGTTCATTTTTTTCATCTGAAATATTGGATTGCCATGCTAATCCAACCTCTTCCCTCACAAAAATTTAGAAGTCCTCAATTTAAATTTGCTAGGGTAGATTCTTGTCCATTCAATAGGGTGAATTTACGAACTTATTTGTGTGGTAGAACTCATTGCCACAGAAGAGTGGAAAAAAAGGACAAAGCTGAATTGAACAAGAGTGAAGAAATGGGCAGCTTTCTAACTCCATCTGATTTCTAACTCCATTTTGATTCGGTCACTAGTCCACAATCAGTTAACAACGATATATTGCTTTCATGAAGTCACCATCAGAGTGGTCCTACCCACACTGAGTGAGATACAGGGAAGAACACACCCCCAATGCATGCAGGCTGCTTTCCTATCCCACCCATGTCTCCGCTGGCTTTCATGACTGCAGAAGCAGGTTCTGAAGAAATCAAGAGAATTCAGTAATCAGAATAAAGTAACAATCCATGCATGTCCATACCTTTCTGATTTTAGCTTAATTTGGTATTGCTTAATTTTTGAGGACCTCCAAATCATTTCTAGTGTGCACTGTCCTATTAAGAAGACTAAGAAACTAAAGTTTACCTTAGTTTCTCAGAAAACTGCTCACAGTATTCAGTCTGTTCCCTGTTTTGCGATTTCTTTTCTGCTACCATTTCACCTTATAAATGACAAGGACCATGATTTTTTAGTATCTAATCTGGGTTAGATATCATATATATATAGCATATATATGTGTCATATATATATATATATATATATATATTTGATGGAGCTTAGTGGAGAATAGGTCTTGCAATGGAGACGGAGGAAGGGGAGGGGTAGCAGTGTGGGTGGGAGGACAAATATGGTGGGAAGAATCACCAAATTCCTAAAGTTGTATTTATGAAATACATGCAAAGATACCTTAAATAAAAGGTATCTTTGGGGAAAAAAGAAGCAATTAAAATTATATACATATATATTTGAAATTATATATATATGAAATTAAATATAGATATAAAAATATATTTATACATATAATAAAGATATATTATTTAATAACATCTATATTTAATTTCAGAAGACATAAAGCTGAGATAGTAGTGAGGAAAAGGAAATGTGGTATATTATGCAGTTAGACACTCTAACACACCTTCTTTCGTAACAATGCTGTGAGGTAGTTATCATAATCCATATGATTTTTTGATGAGCCAAATAAGGCCCCACATGGTGAAGTAATGAACAATCATTCACAGCACAGCCTTTGAACTGTTGCAAGCATCGAGAGCAAACTGTAACAAAGAAAAAGCAAAGGAGGGAGAGTGACCAATGCCAGGGTTTAAATTTGGTAGTCCTCAACTTAAATGTCTTCTCCATTACCTGGTAAAAGTATTTTCTTCTCTGCAATAGTACTATATTGATAGAAAAACAATAACAACACAGCTCAACTTACTAGGTTGTGATGAGCCCCAAATAAGGCAATGTTTGGGAAAATCACTTTGTAAAATAAAAAAGTACCACATGAATTTTTTTAAATACCAATTATCATAATGAGATTTCTATACACACTCAAAAACATTTGATAAGAGAATTGCATTGTTTCAGAAAAATCACAGGAAGAAACACAGATGATGATATATAATGACATAATAGATGAAATAACAGAAGAGAACATCTTACTAGATTACAATAAATTGTTTATGCAATTTGGAGACTTTTTTTCAGAATCTTTAGTTTCTAGTGCTGCTAATGGAAATAATAAAAGAAAATACTTAGTAGCTTAATTTTAAAGAGGACAAAACCACAGCAGGTATAAGGGAAAACAAAACGCCATGAAGGCTGGCAAACAAAGAGCACAATAATCTAATCATGGAGATATTTTAAAGTTTTGGGATCAAAACATGTACTTGGCAACATTTCACAGGGCAATGACTATTTAAATAAACTATTTTTAAAGGTTGCAAAATCACTTTACCTTCAAAGACTAAATTATAGTGAAATTTGTAACAAAGAATGGCCATCTATCCAAGACGCGATGGATACACTGCCACCAGCAAGACAGAACGGTTACATGGAGGGAGAATCCACACATCCAATGTGGCCACTCTTTTATAAGTGCAAGGTGACAAACAATATAGGAGACTGCAATCACTTGGAGAGAGGGAGGAAAAAGGGCCATAATTCTAGGTAGATACGATGGAGTATCTGAAATTATTTTGTGCAGAAAACATACCGAAATCTTTCTAGAAAGGAAAGATTGATGGAGACTATTGTATTAAGAATTATACTGTCTTTGTTCTACTGAGGTACAACTTGGAGACAAGTTGAAAATTGAACATGGAAACAATGAGCTTAAACAAAACTTAAAGCAGAGAATGTGCTGATCTGGGGTATAAGGAAGTGTTAGCTCATCTAAGGCCAATTTGAATAACAGCTCTTAACTATCTGCAAACTCACATGGGCTTTATAAATCTCTTTTCCGAGAAGGATGAAAACCTACCTAGCCATTTAAGTCCACTCAAATCTGATTGACCATACTCTAATTAGAAATGAAGCTTTTGGAAAACATACTCAAAAGGTCACAGCACTGGATGGCCAATTATCAGAAGAAATTGCTGTTTGAATGGGTGTCTTCTTAAAATCTATTTAAAGTAATAAGAAAGAAACTAAAAAAAATGTCCCATGCCCACACTCAGCTGGAGGACAAAACTTCACTTTTGATCAAAATACTTGTATATACTAACTTCCAGGCTTTAAAATATCTTGATGATTCAGTATTATTAATATAAAATTTTTGGACTTTTGTCATTCTATGCTATGATTCCAAATATGTATATTTTAGGTATTTTAGGCACAAGTATCACCTCTTTTTTTTTTTTAAAGATTTATTATTTACTTGAGAGGTAGAGTTTAGAGAGAGGAGAGGGAGAGATCAAAAGAGAGGTCTTCCATCTACTGGTTCACTCCCCAAAAAACTGCAACAATCAGAGCTGGGCCGATTCTAAGCCAAGAGCCAGGAGCTTCTTCCAGTTCTCCCACGTGGGTACAGGGGCCCAAATACTTGGGCCATTTTCTACAGCTTTCCAAGGCCATAGCAGAGAGCTGGATCATAAGAGAAACATCCAGGATAAGTACTGGCATCTGTATGGGATGCCGGCACTGCAGGTGGGGGTTTAGCCCACAAGGCCACAGTGCCAGCCCAAACACCTCCTTTTAGTATTTCAACTGTTCACCCATCAAATTAATACCAGTACTAGGGTTGTAGTTTTGAAGATTAACTAGAATACATGAATAGGTATAAAATGTTGGCATTTTGTAGTCATTTGATAAACTTTGACCACAACATACTATATCATGAAATTATTTTATCAGATGTTTTGAAATAGCATAGCCTTATGCTAAGTACTCTAGCATAGAAACATATAAATAAACAAAATATAATATTCCCCTTGTAGCCATAGAGGACACATTCCAAGACCCGTAGTGGATGCCTGGAATCATGAATAGCAATGAATTCACATAAATACCATATACTATTTTTTCCTATACCTAGCTACTTGTGTTAAGGTTGAATTTATAAATCACACAAAGTAAGAGACTAAGAACTAACAATAGAACAGTTATAAGACGCTGTACTAAAAGCTTTATAAAGTTGTCTTCTCTCTCTCAATATACCCCATTTTACCATCTTCTCCTTTCTTGTTGTGGTTAAGTGGTTTGATCTGATGACCTGATGTCTGTGTGATGTGATGTAGTGAGATATAAGCAGGCCCTGGAATGTAGCATTAGTCCACTTTGAAAAGGCTACTTGAACACATGCACTGTGTGATACTGCACCAGTTTATCCAAAAACCAAACCGGCTACCAAGTGACTAACAGGCAGTTCTATTCAGAGACCCTACAGAGTAGACACACTGGACAAAGGGATGGTTCACTGACCAAGTGAGATGACGCAGGACAGTGTGGGAGTTCATCCTGCTACAAATACGAAGTACAACCTTAAAACTTATGAATTATTTACTTCTGGCATTCTCCACTCAGTGTTCTCAGACCACAGTGAACATGGATAACTGAAATCCTGGGCAGCCAAACAGCAGCTAAGGGAGGAGACTCTACTCGATGGCCTCGATGTCTCTGACTTCCACGAACAGTAAAATGAAACCCACTCCTCCGACAACAGGACACTGAGAGCCCTTCCTGGTACTCCTGGGCATGGCACGGAGAGTGACGCCTTCTCCAACACTCGGTGCTGTGACAGCCCTTCCTGAACAACTGTTCCTGTTCTGCTTCATCATTGCTTCCTCCCTGTTCTCTTCTCTTCCAACAGCACATTTCTCTTTGTTCCCCGAGGAAGCTGTGATTACAGAAAATTTAAAGCCTCGAGAAGGAGAAAAAGGACACTCAGCACCTTCACCACTGACTGGGAGACCGCACAATTCCGAATGTGGCTTCACCAAGCCATCTCTGCCATGGGCACAGCTGGTAGTCCTTTCTCCCAGGCCCCACCTACTGCCACAGGACTTCACCCCTGCAGAGACCTTCTCACAACTGTTCACATCCCACAGTTCTGCACAGCACTTCCATTCCCCAACCTGCATCTCTCAGGCAATAAGGGGCATGTTAAAAAAAAAAAAAAAGCTATTATTTTATTACACTAAAGTCTCCTCTGTGACTGAACTCCAACAAGCCTGGAGGACCTGCATTCATAATCTTCCTAAATGAAATTTCCATTTTATCTTACTATATCATGCAAAAAAATATTTAGAGTTTAACATTGTTACGCAACTGTCAGTACATATAGATACCTGACTATAAACACAGGCATTTTCAGGAGTCACAACGCATGGCATACTGGCTATCTTAGCATGTGACTGATACACCTAGGGACACGTGTGAGGCTTGGTGGGACAGCAACTACAGTAAGGAATTCAGATTCAGGAGATCCAAGATACTTCTAGGTGTCTCCATTACTCCCTGATTAGTCTTGCTGAAGTTTGAGTTCCCATAATGTCAAGATAAAAATAACTGCTCTACTTACCTATGAGTTTCTGTGAGAAAAAAAAATATGTAACCATGGTGTATTGACACTTGAATGCATCTTGCATATAGTAGTTACTGTTGTTATTATTGGTCACATTAGCCTACATTTTAGACTTTAACCACATTTGGTAAGTGGAAAAACAACAGTTCATCCATCAGTTTATATGTAAATTCAAAATTATATGTAAGGCATATGTGTAATCAGCCTTTGTTATTATGATTCTTTAAAAATAATGAAGGGGATGGAGCAAGATGGTGGCCAAAAAAGATGTTCCAGTGACTTCCCCCTGACTGGAAACCAATTTGAACAGCTATTCATATACTAAGACACCTTTGCAAGAGCTACAGAAGCCAGATGAGCCAGCACCTAGAAAATCCAAAGGTCTCTACTCCCTGGCCTCCAGGAGACTTTTTAAAGGACCAGAGACTGTGAATCACAGGAATACCCCAGTCTAGTGCCAGTCCAGGCAGCCAGGCCTTACAACAATGCTCCTACCTCTGACAGATAGCAAGGAACCATAGGATTGTCTTGGGACTCAGTGTCAGCTGGTAACACACATTGGGCATATCCTAATGGTTCCTATCCATAGGCCAGAGGTGGACAGAGTCCCTAGACTTTCCCACTATCAGGTGGAGACCTGTACCCTAGTGGGATGGATTTGTTTCAACATGTAATTCTGCCAGCCAGCCTCACATGTGCTTGGTGTGCACCCCCAAGATTATACAACACCGAATGACAGTGAGACCCAGATGTGGCAAATCTAGTGCTTTCCTGAGCAACTGAGGTGCCGGCTCTATCATCCTCCCTACAGAATTCAGCAGACAGCAAGGAACCATAGGACTCTTGGGGACTCAGTGTCAGACTGGTAAAACCAAACAGCACATCCTAATCATCCCTTGTCCCCAGTCCAGTGCATCTGGACCCACTTTGGTGCAAAGTAGAGATCCATGGTCTCAGTCAATCAGTTTTATACCCAAGCCACCGTCACCAGCACCTGGTTGGAGCAACACAGGAAGTTAGTCCAACTTAGCAGCAGAGAGACCACAGCAAAGCGGGCTTCTATCCGACCCACAGGCTGTCTCAGGGGGCAGCGGGAGCTGGGGATGATCTAGCACCATGGCCTTACTAGCCACAGGAACAGGCATCCAGCCTAACCAGCTCCAGGCAGAGGCCTTCAGGGACAGACCACACCTTCTTACCTACTTTCTCGGTTCATCCTGAACAACGCACAAAGTGCAGTTTGGGGACAAATATGAGCTTGGGAGAGTTTAGGACTGGAACAACGAAGAAAGAAATGAATAGTAGGCCTGCACCAAACCACAACTGAGGGTGCTGTCTAATGCTACAATAGCAGTGTCCACAGACACTTAGAACTAAACAGACTGCTTAGAACTTCTAGAAAGACAGCCACAAATGAAGCCAGGTTACTAGAACTAATCCTTTCACTGGAGGGAAAATGATGTCCTACACTCCAGCAAGTGTCAAGAACTCCCAGAGAACCATAACCAGTTTTTCCTAGTGAACAAAATAAGGTACCAGAAACCAACCATGTAGGAACTGAAATTTTCAGCTGTTCAGATGAATATCACAAAATAGCTGTTTTAGAGTAACTCAGTAATCTTTAAGACAACACAGACAGGGCTTAATGTTCTAACAGAGAGACCTGAGAGAGAGATGGAAGTAATTTAAAAAATCAAATAGAAATCCTTCAACTGAAAAGTATACCAAGTGAAATTTAAAATGCAATAGAAACCATCAATAACAGAATGGATCAGAGAAAGAATCAATGAGTTTGAAGACAAGCAACTTGAAAACACATAACTGGGGGAGAAAAAGGAAGCAAGAGAAATTAAGAAAGCTCATGGGAAATTTGAGATAGTTTGAAAAGAGAAAATATCCAAGTTATTGCTGTTTAAGAGTGTCTTGAGAATGGTAATGGGTAGAAAGCATATTCAAAGAGATAATGACAGAAAACTTCCCAGCTTAGAGAAAGATACAACCAGCCAGGTACAGGAAGGCCAAAGACCCCAGTCAAGGGAACCCAACCAAGTCTAACCCAAGACATAATGAAGTTCTCTAAGATTAAAGGTAAAGGAAAGATTCTCAAAGCTCAAAGAGAAAATAAAACCATAAAAGGGTTCCAATTCATCTGACTCCAGACTTCTCCGCAGAAACCTTACAAGTTAGAGGAGTGGGATGAGATGTATCAGTAATAAAAGGAAAACAAAAACAAAAGCTAGCAGCCAAGAAGACTGTACCCAGCAAACCTACCCATCAGATATGAGGAAGAGATAAAGACATTTCCAGACAAACCAAAGCTAAGAATTTCTTGTCATCGCACCTGTCTAACCAGAAACGCTGAAGGGGTGGCCAGTGTTGCAGTAAAGCAGCTTAAGTTGCCACTGATGACACTGGCATCCCATATGCTGGTTCATGTCCTGGCTACTCCATCTCCAATGTAGCTTCCTGATAATGCACTTGAGAAGGCAGCCAAAGATGGTCCAAGTGGGAGACCCTGTTGGCGTTCCTGGCTCCTGGCTTTGGCCTAAGCCAACCCTAGTTCTTGGGCCATTTGGTTACTAAACTAGTACAGAAGATCCATCTCTCCCTCTCTCCCACCCTCTCCTTCTCCCTGTCCCTTTAAAAAAAATAAATGCTCAAGGGAGTTCTTTAAAGAGAAAGAGATATAATGATTAAGAAGAAAATATCAGAAGATAGAAAAATTACTGTAAGAGTAACTACATAGGACAAATTCATAATGTTCTAATGTTGCAAATGTGGTACACAACTCATTCACATTTTTAGTGTAAGACTAAAAATAAAAGCAGTTAAAAATAATAGCTACATTAAATTTAGAAGATAGACAATATATAAAGAAGTAATAATCAGAAATCATACCATGTACCTTTCTGACCACAATGAAATGAAACTAGAAATAACCAACAAGAACAACTGTGGAAATTACATAAGCACATGGAAACTAAGCAACTTAGTCCTTTGCAACCAATGAATCAAGGTTGAAAATAAGAGGAAATTTAAAAATGTCTTGGAAAAATGAAAACAGAAACACAACATACCAAAACCTGCAGTTTAAAAGAAAAGCAGTAATAAGAGGGAAGCTTATAGTGATCAATGTGAGCATCAAAAACCCAGAAAGACTGAGGTTATTTCTTTTCTTGTTTAGCTCCTACATGTGAGAGAGAAGCTGAGGTATTTGTCTTTGGCTTATTTCACTCAACAGGATATCCTCTAGTTCCCTCCATTTGCTGAATGAGATTTCATTCTATTGTGTGACTGAATTGTGTATTTATACCATGTTTTCTTTATCTAGTCATCTGATGGTGGATTCCTTGGCTGATTTCATATCTTGGCTATTATGAATTATGCTGTGATAAACATGGTGCATGGGTATCTATTTCATACACTGTTTTCTTGTCTTTTGGATATGTAGCCCAGTATTGGGATTGCTGGATCATGTAACAGGTTTATTCTAGTTTTTTGTTTGTTAAATTCAAGGACTGGCATTGTGGCACGGTGGATTAAGCATCCTGCTGCAGGGCCTGCATCCCATATCTGCGCTGGTTCGAGTTCTGGCTGCTCCACATCTGATCCAGCTCCCTGCTAATGCACCTGGGAAAACAGTGAATGATAGACCAGGTCCTTGGACCTCTGTACTCACATGGGAGACGCCAAAGAAAACTCCTGGCTCCTAGCTCCTGGCTTTGGCCAGGCCCAGCCCCAGCCATCTGGGGAGAGAAACAGTGGATGGAAGACCTCTCTCTCTTTCTCTGTGTATTTCTGCCTTTCAAATAAATAAGTAAATCTTAAAAAAAAAAAAAAAAAAAAAAAAAAAAAAAAAAAAAAAAAAAAACCTCCATACTGTTTTCTACAATGGCTGCACTAATTTACATTCCTACCAAACGTGCATAAGAGTTCCCACTTCTCTACATCTTCAACAGCATTTGTTACTTCCTGTCTTTTGATTATTAGCCATTCTGACAGGCTGAAGTGATACCTCATTGTGGTTTTGAATTGCATTTCCCTGATGGCTAGAGATATTCAGCATTTTTTTGTTTGTTTGTTTGTTTTTGGTTTCTCCTTTTTGTGAACTATCTATTCAGGTTTGCCCACGTCTTAACTAGAATGGTTATTCTGTTCCTGAATTTTTTGAGTTCCTGATATATTCTGTGCATTGACCCTTTGTCACATAGCTAGTCTGAAATATTTTCTTCCATTGTATCAGATGTCTATTCAATCTATTGACTATTTCCTTTGTTGTGCAGACGCTTTCTGAGTTTGATATAATCCCATTGTCTAGTTTCACTTTTTATTGTCTCTACTTTTTAGGGTATTGACCAAGAAAAAATTGCTTGTACCAATGTCTTGAAGTGTTTCCCCTATGTTTTCTTCCAGCAATTTCATAGTTTCAGGTCTAACTTTTAGGTCTTTGATACATCTTGAATTGATTTTTGTAAATGGAGGAGACAGTGATGGGGAAAGTTTGATTGATGTGTACTAAGTTGTAGCTAGTTAGGAGTAAGAAGTTATGGGGCTCTAGTGCACAGGAGGCTGACTATGGATACTATTAGTGCACTGGATATTTCTCTACTAAGAAAAGAAGATACAGAACTTTGAATATCTTCCTCATAAATAATAGGTGGTTGAGGAGATAGAGATATTTAACCTGACTGGACACCACACAATGTATACATGTATCAGAACATCACAAGGTACCCTACATCAAGGACAATCTTCTATTTATCTATTAAAATTTGTTATAAAAATTTTAATTGAGAAAATTAACTACGAATAATTGCTATAATAAAACTTACAAACATACATAAAATTCACTTCTATTTTATTATATGTTCAGACCTTAAGAGCCAGATTATCATTAAAAGTAATTGTGAAATAAACCAAACGACACTTAATACACTGATAGTGAGAAAAAAATAGGAGCTACCACAGAAATGGATAATACAAAACATGTCAGTAACCTCCATATGCAAAACTTATACAATTTTGCTTCTTTTCATTGGTGTGACATATTTTCATGAGACCCGGCTTCAGAAGGAAGTAAAAGGTGATTTCTAATGCACTGATGGAACAAGTAGAGTTGGGATGGAGAGGATTCAGAGTATACAGCACCCAAATCTGAGCAATAACACTTGGTGTTTATTTAGATGTTGGTACGGACGGTGAATGGGGAGTTCACAAAGGTTCCCAGGGTTCTGTCTTAAACCACTGGGTTGATAGTTGAGATGTTAAATCAACTGAGAATATTAGGCAGTATATTTACATAACAGGAAAGATAGAGAATCTAGTTTAAAAAATGTCTGTCATGGGGGCCAGCGCTGTGGCACAGTGGGTTAACTAACGCCCTGGCCTGAAGCACTGCCATCCCATATGGGTGCCAGTTCAAGACCTGGCTGCTCCACTTCTGATCCAGTTCTCTGCTATGTCCTAGGAAAGCAGTAGAGGAGGGCCCAAGTCCTTGGGCCCCTGCATCCACGTGGGAGACCTGGAGGAAGCTCCTGGCTCCTGGCTTTGGATCTGCGCAGCTCAGGCCGTTGCAGCCAATTGGGGAATGAACCATCAGATGGAAGTCCTCTCTCTCTTTCTCTCTGCCTCTTCTCTCTCTGTGTAACTCTGACATTCAAATAAATAAATAAATCTTTAAAAAAAAAGTCTGTCATGAATGTCCAATACTCATTTGTATAGAGTTCCAAGCCTAAAACCAGAAATATGAGTTGAACATGGAAATTTGGAAATAATAACAAAAACACAGCAATGGAAAAGCAGTTATCTCAATATCCTTAGGATACCTTAATGTTTTAAATATCTCAGTGACCTAGGACCAAAGATTGAGAAATAACATTGTTTAAGGAATATATATCCCAGGAATGAAATATAGAACTCACATTCAGGCAGAGAAGAAAAGTACCAGAATTATCAACAAGAAATATGCATGGGCAGAAGTGACAAAAGCGACTAAGAAGTCTGGTTCACAGACAAAGGTAAGAAGAAGAGACTGAAGAGCAGACAGCAAAGTCGCAACAGAACAGGTAGGAGAAAGACGTGATCGATTGAGTTTTCTCAAACAGCGAGTGCTGGTCTTGAATAACGGAAGCGTCATCCTTTCAGATATGAAGAAGGACATCAAGGAGAAGTATTAGAAAAAGAGGTGGGGGGTGGAGTGCAGCAGTGGTGCACATTGCTGTAGAGACATCAGGAAGAGCAGGAGCCTGAAAAGAGAGAGGTGTTTCCTTCATAGTTTAAATATATTCTTTTCTATAAATAATATATAATGTATATTATATAATTTTTTATGAATTTTTAAAAGATGTACTTATTTATTTATTTGAAAGTCAGAGTTACACAGAGAGAGGAGGCTGAGAGAGAGAGAGGTCTTCCATCTGCTGGTTCACTCCCCAAATGGTCACAATGGCCGGTGCTATGCCCATCTGAAACCAGGAACCAGGAGCTGCTTCTGCATCTCCCATGTGGGTGCAGGGACCCAAGGACTTGGGCCATCTTCTACTGCTTTCCAAGGCCACAGCAGAGAGCTGGATCAGAAGTGGAGCAGCCAGGACTCGAACTAGTACCCATATAGGATGCCGGCACTGCAGACAGTGGCTTTACACGCAATGCCACAGCACCAGCCCCTAAATATATTTTTACTGGGTATAGAATTCATGTTAACAGGTTGGTTATTCTTTCAATACTTTAAAGATGCCTTGCTTTATTTCTCCTACGTATACAGTTTCTGAGCCAAAGTTTGCTGAAATTATTATCTTTGTTCCTCAAAATAATTTGCCTTTTCTTTTTCTCCGGCTGCCTCCAAGATTTTCTGTCTCTGAGTTTTACCAGTTTGAATATGATGACTCTGTGTGTGTGTGTGCATTGTATTATCTTGGATTACTCTGAGCTTTTGAGTCTGTGACTTGGTTTTTCATCAGATTTGGAAATTCTTCAGCCATTATTCCTTCAAACATTTTCTTTCCTCATTTTCTCTCTCTCTATTTATGTGACTTTAATTATGCAGATATTCTAACACTGTATCAGAGCTCTTGGATGTTCTGTAATGCTCATTCTCCCTGTCTCGTTCTTTCTCTCCCTTTCCTACCTCGCCCCTACTCCATGTTGTCTCTTTGTATTCCAGTTTGGGTAATTTCTAATGACTCATCTTCAACTTCACAGATCCTTTTCCTTATCTGTGTCAGCTCTACTAATGAGTCCAAAGACATTATCTCTATTACTGTGGCTTTTTTTTTAATTTCCAGCGTTTACATTTGATTCTTGCAGCTTCCATCTCTCTGCTGAAATTAACTATGTGATCTCAGATATTGTTACTTTCCCATTAAGGCATTTAATATATTTATACTTTAAATACTTTATCACAATTCCAGCATTTATCCCAAATGGGAAATGTTTCCGTATATCAGAGCTTTGGAGTGTTTTCTTCTGATTTCTCATATGTCTTATACCTTTTTGTCCCCTAAAAGCTGGCTATCTTGTGTCCATTAGCAGAATTGGAGGTAAATGTCTCTTTAGGCAGGAAGTTCATTTTACTTTCCTTCTTTAGCATGGGAATTTGAGTTAGGCTGTATCTGCAGTCTGTTTCTATAACAGCTCACAGTGCCCCGTAGGCTTCACACTTCTCTCGTGAGAGCTCGTGCTTAGGTTGTGGTTTGGCTGGCAAGCAGGCATTTTCATAAGATCTACTCCTGTTAGCGTGGGTCTTCTCTTGGTGTTGGCACCCAACAAACAAGTGTCCTTGAATTTCTTGCACCCATATTCCACTGGCATTTTACTCAGTGCTTGTTAGGCTATTAGAAGGAGGTCAGGTTCTTGATTTTCTGACTAAGCCTCAATCTTAGGTTGGCAACCTGTACCTGAGTCTCAGGGATGCTGCCTTCGCAAGTTTCCTGCTCCTCCTCCAATCACAGTACTGGTCCCAGGACGTATCTCCATCATGCCCCTTAGGACACAACAGGGTTTGTTTTTTCAATTCCCTTCACCGCTACTATTCCCCACCCCATACCCTAACACAACAGTTCTTGCTGCTCTTTCTCCTTGTTAACTCTTTTACTCCATTGGTGAGATGAGTCTGGTTCCAGCTGTAGCTGTTGTCCTCCCTAATCTTCCCTATGAGCTCCTGGTGGGGTTTGTGGAGGCAAAGGCTACAACGGGATGTACTCCATATACCACCAACCTCCAGGGTGTCCACATTCTCCTCTTAGCCCATGCTCAGTCCTTAGCAACTCATTAAAACTTTCAACTTAATGCTCTCATTGGCTTAGATGGCATTTGGTGGTGTTGGCAAATGTAAACAAACTGATGGAAGCCCCTTTCTCCTTGCAGGTGCCTATCAAGAGCCTAGACACTAGGTAGGATACAAGAAAAATAAAGGCATTTTACTTTGAGGAGATAGGCAAAGTAAGAAAAAGGTCAGTGACTGAGAACAAAGAACTTAGCAGTAGATCAGTCCTGTACATGCCTGGAATTATTACTTCCTCTGTTCAATCTTAAAGGTCTCCTTTCTGCATTGTGGCTTCCCTCCATTATGTCCAGGACTAGTTCAATTCGATTGGATGTTACAGCCTAAAACTGATTAGAATTCAAGGAAGTAAGGGAGAAACCACACTATTCACACATGGCCCAACAGTCTTCTTCACTAATGGAGGAAAGACGAGCTTGATGTGATCACAGTGAACTCCTAGGATCAAAACAGTGGTTATAGGCAATAACTAATCAAAGCAACCACTTTTGGAATATAAAGTAAAAGGGTATTTTACTTTATATCTTATGTATATATGAAAGATATATGATGTGATATATGTATCATATTTCTTCAAAGCAGGGCCATTCAACCTTCTTTCCCCCTTTCTATCAGCAATATGTATGGGAAAGGCAAGCGGACTGATATTTAGAACAGCTAGAATTTCAGATAATCAATTGTTCCAATTCTCAGCAAATTGAGGACCTTGTCAACACATTTCATTCTTAAAGGCAAAAATGCCTCATAAACAGGGACAGTGATTTTGCACAGCAGGCTGAGCTTCATTGAGCTCAATTCATTAATCAGGATCCTGTTTATACACTGAATGGAAAGGGGAGTCATTTGTTAGGTTAAAAAGAAGCTATATGTTGGCTACAAGTGCCATAATTTGAAAAAATTTTGTTGAGCCTATAGTAAGAAATATACAATCTTGGAAATACATAGTCATAGTCTTAGAGTTGAGAGAAATCTATTTAGTTTAGTCTCCTCTTTTACATATGAGTAAAATAGAGACCAACAAGGTAATTTGTCCAAAGTTACATATTGGTAAGAACTGTGGAATTAAGACACAAGGTGATTTAAGGAAGTAAGTGTATTGCTCTAATGAAAATAAATGCTATGTTGTGGATGTGGTTTGTCCCTCAAGGGTTCATGTGCCACAGGATTGATCAGTTCCCATTGTGGTGATATTAGGAAGAGGTGGAACCCTCATGTGGTAGGGCCTAATGGGAGGTTGTTAGGTCGCTGGGGGTGCTACCATCAGGAAAGGCTGGTGCTGGGACGGCACTGTGCCTAAAAGTGAGGATGCTGGCTAACATGCCCACGTCCCATACTGAAGTTTCAGACTTCAAGGCTTGACTCCAGCTCTCACTTCTAACTTCACACCAATGCAGACCCTGGAAGGCAGCTCCAGATCCAACTATTGTAGCCATTGGAAATGAATTAGCAGACAGGTGCTGCCTGTCTCTCTTCTCTGTGTGTGTGTGTGTGTGTGTGACTTGCATAAACAAAAATAAAAAGGCAAGTATTAATGCTGGCCTTTGTTGAGCAGGTTGTCCCAAAAGACAAGCCTAACCCCTGAATCGCAGCCTGGCTTCCTGTCTCACTACATTATCTCTCCTTTTAGCACATGTCCCAACCACAATGTCCTCCAGCACGCGGCAATGCAGCCAAGGGGATCCTAAACACATGGGACCATTTGATCTCAGACTTGCAGCTTCCAAAACTCTGAGCTAAATAAACCTCTTTCCTCATCAAGTAACCAACCTCAGATTCTTTGTTATAGGAACAGAAAATGAACTAATAAATGTCTTTATATACATTGATAAATGTCTGCATACACATATACAAACACAATAATAAGAAGTTAAAACTATAAACTAAAACATTTAGCCTTTTATAATTCATCGTATAGTGTTAACAATATAAAGAAACATAAAAACATCATTAGCTCTTAATAGAATACTGTAATATCCTCAAAAAATAGTTTTGATACTGGAAAACCCTTCATAAAATTTAATCTACATTTATTCCAAGTCACTTTTTCCAACATTTAATTCCACTTTATTGTTTGTTTTCTTAATTTATTATTTAGGAGAAAGGAAGGAAAAGATGGAGAGAGGAAGGAAGGGAGGGAGGGTAGGAAGGAAAGTAGGGAGGGGGGAGAGGGGGAGAGAAGGGAGAGGGTGAATAGAGGGAGAGGTAAAGAGAGAAAGAGAGAGAGAATGCATTCCCACTCACTAACCAAAAGCCCACAGTAGCCAGAGCTAGGCTAATGTGGAAGCCAGAATCTGGGAATTCAATCCAGGTCTGCCATGCGGTTGGCAGAAATTCAATCCTTGACTCATTACTTCTGCCTCCAAGGGTCCACAGTAGCAGGAAGTTGGGTCAGGAGGCAGAGCTGGGTACCAAACTCAGGTGCTCTGATATGGGATGTGGGCATCTTCACCACCAGGCCAGAGGCCTGTCACTCTTGTTGTTTTGCTTTTCCTTTGTTGTTTTCCAGCATTATCTCAGGTCATCAGAACACATGAAAGCTTCCTTTTCAAAAAGATTTATGTATTTATTTATCTACTTTTTTTATTATTTAAAATGTAAAGTGACAGAGACAGAGAGACCTTCCACTTGCTGGTTTACTTCCCAAATGGCTGCAATAGCCTGATATGAGCCAGGCTGAAGCCAGGAGCCAGGAGTTCTATCCTGGTGACTTTTATGTGTAGCAAGGGTCCAAGTGCTTCCACCATCTTCTGCTGCTTTCCCAGGCACATTAGCAGAGAACTGGATTGGAAGTGGACCGGACAGAACCTGAACCACACTCTGATGTGGGATGCTGCCCTTGCAAGCAGGGCTTCAACAGCTGCACCACAATGCTCCCGCAGGAAAGCTTTCTGAGGAGACAAAAACCCTACCACCTTGGAAGATGCTCTTGACTACTTCGCCATCTACTTTGGATGAGGGAATACACGTTCTGAATCCCTTCAAGAGGAAGTCCCTCCAAAGATGGAGGGAATCCTTTCCTTTCTCACTTTTTGAAATGATTTATTATCTTTTGAAATAAAATATTTTAATTTATATTATAGTGAAAGGCTTATTGCTTCCAGTAAATAAAGAGTTCAACAAATAAAAAAAATTCACTTTTATGTATATGATGCACACATACTCAGGATTTCTCATCTTTTCCTCAAATGCTTTGTTCACTTTGGTTATTTTTTCCAAGACTACCATTTCTGAGCAACATCTAGGTATCTCTTAAAATGATTCCTGCTATGTTGAAATAGAATACTGCTGGCCAATTAATGCTGTATGATTGTGTCTTCTGGAAAAATACATAAGTTGGGCATGTTTTAAAGGGCATGCTATAAGCAGAGATGAAGACCTTAAAAGCTTGTAGCTTCTTATCTTAAATGAGTTTTCTTTAGAAAGGATTTCCATGGTTGTGGCACTAAAGGATTACTGTGGTATGTGATGTCATCATTTATTTTCCTTAGTTTTTTTTTTGTTTTGTTTTGTTTTTTTTTGACAGGCAGAGTGGACAGTGAGAGAGAGAGAGACAGAGAGAAAGGTCTTCCTTTTTGCCGTTGGTTCACCCTCCAATGGCCGCCGCGGTAGGCGCGCTGCGGCCGGCGCACCGCGCTGATCCGATGGCAGGAGCCAGGTGCTTCTCCTGGTCTCCCATGGGGTGCAGGGCCCAAGCACTTGGGCCATCCTCCACTGCACTCCCTGGCCACAGCAGAGAGCTGGCCTGGAAGAGGGGCAACTGGGACAGGATCGGTGCCCCGACCGTGACTAGAACCTGGTGTGCCGGCGCCACAAGGCGGAGGATTAGCCTATTGAGCCGCGGCGCCGGCTATTTTCCTTAGTTTTAATGCATATGGTTTTTAATGCTGATTGGGGCAGATTATCTGCAAAGCCTAAATCCCACATAGATGTGAATTGGTGCTGGGTTAATTCTCTGAAACTCCAGGGTACCATTTGGTGCCCAGCTCAATGGGATATAACCATGACAGTATAGTCAAATAGTTGTTGAGTGCTTAATATTATTGACTAAATTAAATTCAGGATGTTGAAAGTTATAAGCATGGCCAAATTAATTTTTTTAAGAGTTATGTATTTGAAAGGCATGGTTTCAGAGAGAGAGATAGAGAGAGATCTTCCCTTTGTTGGTTCACTCCCCAAAAGGCTGCAATGGCCCAGGTTGGGCCAGACCAAAGCCAGGAGCCAGGAGCTTTATCTGGATCTCCCACATGGATGTAGGAACCCCAGCACTTGGACCATCCTCTGCTGCTTTCCCAGGTGCATAGCAGGGAGCTGGATTGGAAGTGGGGCAGCTGGTACTTGAATCAGCACCCATATTGGATGCCAGCATTCCAGGTGGCAGCTTTACCCACTATACCACAATGCCAGCCCCAAGCCTGACCCAATTCTTAATGTTGAAGAAATATTGCCAAAACAGAAATCTAGACGGTCACAATAGGAAGAATGGGGAAATGTGGATGGGGAGAGAATACATCCATTAAGACAATGGTAAGCTAAGTATCTTTTCCTGAGCCCTTTAGCTAGAAGTGAGTCTGTACTGCCAATTCCATTTGAGTGGCAGGTTGTACAACCTAGATGATAGAAAGAACTAGAGAGCAGGCTCAGGACGGTCTGTATCCACACAAATAGCAATCATCCTTGACCTTGGCACCATGGCTTAATTTGGACTACTTAGGGGAATTTGGACTAAAAGAACAAACTTCAGCAACAATAAAATAAAGTTTTGCTGTTGCTATTAGTCTGTTTATGATTAATCAATTCTATCTTAAAAACTGATTAAGATATAAAAGAGTCATGCAAAAGCATATGATGCAGTTGAACATTGTATAACATTAGTTTTTGATGTCTTCAGTTGGTTTGGCTGGGGTTCTTTATCTTTACAATATGCTTTTAATACTTTTTTCTCACTTTACCCTTGAAACAGTCATACCAGATATTGGGAGAATTTGGTAATAAACCTAATTATTGGCATTACTTTTATTTCCAGAGAAAGAGAGAGCTAGAAATTTAATCCAGGTCTCCCACATGAGTGGCAAGAAAACACTTACTGCTGCCTCCTGCAATCTGCATTAGCAGAAAATTGGAGTCAGGAGCCATAGGCAAGTACTGAACCCAGAAACTCTGCTGTGGGAAGCAGACATCCTATCTAGTAGCCTCATGCTAGGCTAAATGCCTACCCCAACACCACCTTTTAGTAGTCAAATCACTTGCATATAGGTGTTCATTTCAATGGTTAAAAATGTATAACTAACTCCATTTTTTAAAATGGAGAATTAGTTTTTAGTTAAAAATAAAATAATTCATAAGTAAATTCACTTCTCTGCAGCAAAAGTACCAAATGATACCCCAGAGTACTTATAGAAAAACTAAACCAACTAGCTGGCATTGTGGCATAGCAGGTTAAGCCCATATGGGCTTTGGTTCAAGTCCCAGATGCTCAGTTTCTGATCCAGCTCTCTATTAATGCACCTGGAAAAGCAGTGGCGGATAGCCCGAGTGCTTGGGCCCCTGCACCCATGTTGGAGACCTGGATGAAACTCCTTGTTCCTGACTTCGCCCTGGCCCAGTCCTGGCCATTGTGGCTACAGAGTGAATCAGTAGATGAGATATTCGCGCTCTCTCTGTCTCTGTCTCTCTGTCTCTCTCTCTCTAACTTTGATTTTCCAATAAATAAATATTCTAAAAAACCTCCACCAAATTATTATGCTTTTTCTCAAAAGTTCACATTGTTATAAAGAGACACAAATCAACCTTTAATATGCATATTCAGTATAACACGACGGCTCTATGTTTCTATGAACCTGTGGTATTTACCTTGAGTACAACGTCTGCAATTATTTCTTGGACATGATTATTCATAATTCAACTCCAACTTGAAATTGTCCAAAAATGAAATATCACCCCCCTCACAATATGGAAAGCAAAGCAGAGATTTCTCTAAGACAACAAGTCATGACTGGCTTTGGCAGCTGGAAGATGTGACTGCCTTCCCAGCAGAGGGCTGTTGAGCTGTTCCCGTTCTCCTAGACCTCCCCTGCCACACACACACACATTTAGACTCTCAGTTATTCTTGCACTGCTGTTGAATATCACAGAAAACTCTTTTAACCACACTAAAATAAACTCTGTTTCAGTAACAATGACTGTAATTGACAATTAGGGCACATTATTCACAGCTCAAAATATCTCTACCATACACGATGTCTACAATGTGATGAAGTACAAGCACATGGAGATTTGAGAGAGATGGGACCTCACACTCCCTGAGAAGGAGTTTACAAGTGGCTGGGTTTTTGGCACAGTGGGTTAAGCGATGCTGGCATCCCATTCAAGTCCCAGATGTTCTCCTTCCATTCCAGCCCCCTGCTAATGCACCTAGGAAACCAATGGAAGACAACACAAGTGTTTGGGCACCTGTACCCACATGGGAGACCTGGAGGAAGCTCCTAGCTTCCACCTGGCCCAATCCCAGTTGTTGCAACCATTTGGATGGAAAAGAATCTCTCTCTCTCTCTCTCTCTCTCTCTCTCTCTCTCTTTCTAACTCTGCCTTTCAAACAAATAAATATTTTTTAAAGTTAAAAAATAAAAGATCAAAATGAGAGAGTTTTGAGAAATTGGGGTTGGGATGAAAAGATGATAAAATAATTTAAATAAATTATTTTAAAAACTAAACTTAGTTATCAAAAATGTTCTAGAAGGGTAGAGATGACATGCATCATATTTGCATTGGATATTCAATAGCCACAGAATAAATATTCATTGAATTCTATAAAAAAAAGTAAGGCTCAAGCAACAATGACCAAAGAAATGAAACCTTCAGAAGTACAAGTTTTCACTTCACTCTGTTGTTGATGAAGACTTTAGCAAGAATATTGTTTTAATTTGACTTTGCACTTTGTGCTTTCAAACAGCATTTCCTCTGATGTTCTTGGGCCTCTGATGAGTGTACAAAAGTGAAAAAAAATCCAGTTTCTCCATATTGACTTCATCAAGGTTCTGAATTCAGACAGCTTCGTCAGCCTTGTACTCTCAGCGGTGATGGATATGAAACAGATCCATTATTTTTACTTTGACCATAAAACCTCAAACTCGTCTACCTTAAAGGGTAATTGCAAGGAATAATAAACGCAGAGAGCTCTGAAGTGCCATAACGAAATGTATCATCTTTTCCAAAGTTCTTTTTGCTCTGCCTTTTCCAGGAAGGCACTGGTAGAATGAAAAACGAATGAAATGGCATAAATTACTCACCCTGGGTCGTTAGAGAGTGATTGCTTAAAAGAAAAATCAGCAATTTAAAGGTACAACTGGAAAAAGTTTATTTTTTTAAAAGAAGATCAATTTGGTTTACAAGCTTTAGACAACATTAAATAAGTCTTCTGTGAAAAGAAGCAATTCTAAGGAGCCTGCTGGGCATATTTCACCCGATGGGCCCCTATCTTCTGGAACCAAAACTGACAGCCTATTTAGGGTGGGCTTTAATTCAGTATGCAGAGAATTTCCCAGGTATCTCATGCCTTCTACACACCCATGACTTGCTTCCAGTTTTGAACAAACACTAAATAACCATCCCATCAAAAAGAGGCCAGGGAACATAAATTAAAGACATCTGGTGAGTGACACATGCATTCCAATGTAGACCATCCGAAAGAATCCTAAGTCAAACAGAGGGCAATTTCATCAAGACAATAACAAATCCAATTGCATAGAAGCTATTTCGAATTTCTCCAAACTGGGAGGAAGAAAATGATTCAGGGTTCTGGGAAATTGAGAAATTAATGTAAAATTCTACAAGATACTTTAGAATTCAATACACAAGAGGATTGACTAATGAATAAGAATTAAAATTTATTCAGTTCATTCAACAAATGAGATTCATTAAAAAAAAAACTCAAGTTCAGAGAATCACAACAGAGATTGCAAGGAAAGATGTATTAATTTTTAAGTAACTTCTAATTTTTAAATATACTATCACTAAAGCAGTTTTTATATATTGTCCCTTTAACTGTGTCTTTCCTTATGTCTCCTGATTGATCAAAAACCAGCAATGCAGTGGGTAGTGGTAGAGGGAATAAATATGGCTAAGAACATCAGGCTTCAATTCTTTACTTAGTAGATGGTTAAGTTTATGACTGTAATATAAACTGAAAATATGTCATTGTAAAAAAAAAGAGAGAAGAAAGAAAATGAAGTTCAACTGGTAAATCCATTGACAAGTCAAGGTACTTCTGAAATACCTGTCATTGGAGCCAAGAAGAGATAATATAAAATATGTAAAATAAGAATAGTGAAGGAAGGATAAAATAGCTTTGAACAAATTTTAAATCAGCCTCTATGGGCTACAAAAAGATCATGTCCATGAAAAGATTGTTAGAACATCACAGATCATCATGAAGAGTTCCCCTAACAATCTGGAAAACAGGCAGAGATAAAAATACTATCCAGATCATTTTTAATATTACCCAATTGAAAGAATATGCTCATTCCCGATTATTGGTCATCATCCTTTTCTCACAGTGAATTGTTAAAATCATCATTTAAAAATATCAGACTCTGAGGCAGGTGTTGTTACACAACAAATTGAGCCACCCCTTGAGATTTCCACATACCATATGCGTCCCACTTCCCCTGCTGATCCAGCTTCCTGACAATGCACCTGGGAGGCAGCTGGTATGGCCCAAGTACCAGGGTTCCTGACTGACACATGGGAGGCCCAGATGGAGTTCTTGGCTCCTGGCTTGGACCAATCTCTCTCTCTTTCTCTCTCTCCCCTCCACCACCATCATCACTCTGCCTTTCAAATAAATAAATAAATCTTTTTTAAAAAGATCAAACTCTAGTATGGGCTGAATGTTTGTATTTCCCTAAAATTTGCATGTGGATGCTCTAACCATAGTGTGATGGCATTTGGAGGTGGGACCTTTGGGAAATGATTAGGGTTAAATGAGGTCATGAAGGCAAGGCATTCATGATACGAATAATAATGACCTCCTAAGGAAACACCTAAGAGTGCTCACTGGTTTGCTCTCTCCATATTCCTCTCCCTCCCTCCCTCCTCTCTCTCTCTCTCTCTCTCTCTCCCTCTTTCTCTCTCTCTCCCCCTCTTCCTCTCCCTCTCTGCTTTTGGAGAACCCAGTGAGAAGGTGATTGTCTAGAAGGTAACAGCAAACAAAGAAGAGAGCCCTTACCAGGAACTGAATTGTCTGCCACCTTGAACTTGGATATTCCAGCCTCCATAACTTTGAGAAAATAAATCTTTGTTTAAGCCAAATAGTCTATGATAGTTTGTTATGATAGCCAGAGTTGACTAACATATTCTCTCTGCCCCAATGCCTTGATCTTCATTCAGTTAATGAATGAATACAACAGGATCTAGATACTGCTAGGAAACAACTCTCAACTAGTTTAACCACCAGTCTTAGGCCTGACCTTTTCCACGGAGACTGATTAAATGGCCTTGCAAACTAAACTGGAACCCCTCTAATGAGCAGAACTCACTAAAAAAAAAAAAAAAGTATTTGTTTAAAGATACTCTTCTTTTTCTCTCTTCTTTTGTATACTTTTTCACAATGACATACAAGTCCTACAGAGAGACAGGTAAGGAAGAACAGAGACTGTTAACATTTAGAAAAAATTCTTTTCAGATTTTCAAATGTCAAAATGCCAAAGGAAAACATTCTTAATTTTAAATAGAATTAATCTGTTAAAACTTCCTCCTCAAAACCAAGAAACACCTACTTCTAAGTGTAGAATTTTGGAATCTCCTACAGCAAAGACTCACGTGATAGAAGGTGACAGGCTTCAACCAATGGAAAGTAAACCTCTGAAGCCCTCAAGTGACAACTTCTCACCAGGCAAAAGTCAGGCCCTTTTCTCTGCTGAAGAGTGATCTGTTTAGAGTCATTCACTTAAGTGGCACCACTTTCTTTATGCCAGTGGGTTTTCAAGAAGCTAGGAAGTTGTGAAATGAGAGCTCTACTGTTTACATTTGGACAAACATAGGCAACTCAGTTGCTCTCACTCTGGGGAGTGTGAGCCTTTGCACTAAGAAGAACATTTTTTGCACTAAACAAATACAAATAGGAAATCTCCTGACATCATTAAGTACTCACAGTTCCTTAAAGTCAGGGCTCAGTTAATGATTTGCTCTTAGAATGTTTTTCTCCAAGAACGGGGAAATGTTTAATGATATATTTTTAATTAACCAAAAATATTCTCCCTTTTGGTTTTACACATTTTTGTTCACATCACATGTTCCTTAAATTCGATAAAAGAAGGAAGTATTATGTAAATGGTTTGCTTTCATATTTAATTTATAATAAAAACTCAGCAACAGAAAGATGTGTTTGCATTGTGGTAATTTGTATGCAGGTCACCTCTTATTACAATGAGCAACTCTGTAGGAAGATAAAAGCAGTTCCAGGCTCAAAGCCATGGCCTTTTAGTTTATGCAAAATCCATACAGCCAAATACCAACCAGTAAAAACAAATGAAACTGAACATTCTCTCAGAATGTGTTGAATTTACTTGGTTGGATATTAAACATCGTACTCAAAGAACTAGAATACCTCTCAGTATCCTTAGATTTCAGAGACCTTATTGGGCATACTGTAGTTTCCTCTTCACATACTTAATGCCCCACTCTTAAAAGCTGGATTCTAATTCTATAGAAAGAATGAGAACTGGCCTTGGGCCATCACAATAGAATTATTAGTTACAGCACAAAGCATTCCCATACTAGAGCAATGTGTTTGCATTTGTGGTTTCCTGATGCCTTCAGATGAATGTTCCTACGTCATAACCACATCTGTTTGGATGTCTTTTTCCTCTTGGGTAAATGAACAAAGAGACATGTTCTTAGAGCTTGCCTGACGGAAATTCACAGTCTGCTTTCATCCTGACTTTGTGTAATTTTCTCTGAGTTGCTCTATTTGTTTACTTCTTTCATAAGCCAGCAGAAATCTAAAAACGATAATGAAATTGAAAACTTCACGATACAAAGCAACTGGAAAGAAAGCCGAGCCTCCAGCAGGGTCCTGAGGATGTCCACTTAAAATTGTTTAAACAGAAGATGAAAAGGAGATATCAGAGACATAGGCCAAGGAAGACAACTCACAGAGAGGAGGAACTTTCACATGAACTTCCACAATGATCAGCTGAATAACTAAGTTCAGTTTATGCCCATGGACTTGCCCAGAAAGTTGGATATTCAAGACACAGATTTCATTTTCAATTTTTATCATGTTTCGTGCATTCATTCAAAAATCGTGGTGCTCAGTATCATACTAGTAGGCTCATATATGAGTGAATGGTAAGGCATATAAACTGGCTGAAAGGGAACTTCCCCCAAATGCCAAACAAGCCATATAGATGAACAAGTCTCCATTGGTTTACAGCCACATACAGTCAAAGAACTGAAAGTTAACCATAGGTTTCCCACAAGCTTCGTCATGACAGCACAGTAGTAAAATCCAAAGAAAACAGTAAAATATTTTATGAACACATTTTTAGAAAAGAAATGAAAACAATAGATACTTACACTTTTGCTCCGAGAAAGCAAATCAGAAGTATTTCTTTCCATGGTGGTGTTTTAAGGATTTCAAACAGGCACTAGTTGTTTCCAATGCAAAATGCTCTCACTGCAACAATTATCCTCTCAAAAGGCAACTGGAATGCTGAAAAGAAAAGCAAGGAAATGTTTAATCAAGTATATGATTAACACGTGCACCTCAAGATGCTGTCTTAGACTAGGACAGTAATTCTTAAATAAGTCATAGTGCTGTGTTTAAAGCAACAAAAGTATACACAAGCAACATTTCCAAAACAGCTTTTGTTAAATATAAGTTAGACATTTCAAGCACCATCTGTTTTCCATTAAATAGTCAAGTCTACATTTTTAGTAGCTGAAAAAGAGAGTATGATAGCCCCAACCTAAAGTTACATGCATGAAGTGATGATGCAACTGGATTCCGTATGTGCAGATTCATGCTGGGACGGCTAGTGAGCCTTCAGTTTTCCATCCAGGGATCAGTAAGGCAGTCTTGTCCACGGCAGGAGGACTCTCACCCACATCTGAAGGCAAGACCCTCTGCCTCTTGTGTCCTTACTAACCATCATAGCACCGTGGATCCCTCTGAAGAGCTCTACAGAAAATTTAGCGAGTTCTCTACCCCTCTAGTTCAAAGAGATTACAAGGAGCGCTTGAGAGAAGTTGAGGCCGGAGAGCTTACCTAGTTAAGCAATAACTGTTATTTGAAAGAATATTCCAGAGTGGTTGCCACTTGAATGACACTGATAGCCTTATTACCTAACCTTCACCTTCCACCAGGCACTAGGAAGGAGATTCTGTTTTGAGTTTTGAGGAAGCAGCAAATCAGACAGCCATCTGTGTTGTATTTGTTTCTGGTATTCTGCTACATCTGGACATGACTTGCATATTCATAGGGTATATCTACATGCTGGCTGAAGTGCCTTTTGGGAAAGAACTTACCCTAAGGGAAAGAGGATGAGGCAAACAGGCTTGACAAAACAAAAACTCTGACACAGTAGGCGTGGTCTGATGCTAGCACCAGCATGGAGGTTCATCATTTGGATTTGCTCTAAGCTTCTCTAAACACTTGTATCTGAGGTTGAGGGAAAATAACAGGAGCCTGCTAAGCCATAAGGATGGAAAAATATCAAAGTACAAAGTAGTGTGAACTACTCATTCAAAAATTAGGTAAGGCGAGATAATCATATATGCTGTTAAGAAATACATACAAAACAGAAACAAGCAAGGCTGCAGAAAATAGGGTGCAGAAAAGGAGCCATTCAGCAGTAGGAGCACCCAGGGGTCCCACAGTCATGCAGAGAGACTTTCCCTGAGTGCTCCATCAACCTGCTCCATCCGCCTGCTGTGCACTTTCTCAATGCTGAAAGGACTTGTTCTGAGCATATATGATTCACCCCCTCAAGACTTTGAAAATGAAAGGAAGATTCTTTTAGGGAGGCCCAAGATCCCACACCAGCAAAGCTGAGCTAGAAACAGAGAAATGGAGTTTATTATTGTTCAGAATGCCCCTGGATACAACTTGGAGATACAATGGGTACCAAGGGACAAAGCCTTCCTTGGAGCTTGATGAAAATGCTTGCCTGCAGGTCATAGAAAAATGCACAATGAGATATGAGTTGCCAGGATAAACCCTGTTGTTTCTTTCAGGGTGTGTGGATGTTTTTAAGGGGCTGGAGGAAGGAGCTGATTGACAAGTGGAAAGTTCTAGGCTAGTGTCTCTCCAGGATTATTTGATTTTACAGTCTAGTTATAATGCTGAGCATTTTATAGGTTCTCAGAAAATGAAGAATTTTGTTATTTCAGTTAGTAAGAGACTGAAATAATATAAGCTGTGAACTAAATATATCATACCTAGGGGGAAAAAGGAAATCTAGCCTACCTCTGGGGGAAACTTACACACTGTTGGAAAAGTTCAAAATATTTCGTTATCCACTCAGTATTTAATGTATCTTTACAGGCAAGAGGCACCACTAAAGAGTTACTCCTAGCAGGCCAGGGACTCAGTGGTTTTCAATGAACAAATCAGGGAAAGAATAGGTTTGGCCTAATAAGGTTTGCTGAATTAATCAGGTTTTTAACAAATTTGCCTTGAAAAACATTATTAAGAGATGATTTCCTATAGGAATTTGGGACCTATAGAAATATGAATAGGCAAAAAAGATTTAATTGAAAACTATTTGCTGATGGAATGGCTTTTCTCAGCCTGTAAACCTAGGAGGCAGCCTGGCCTTGCTAAAAGACTACCAAACCTTAGAACCAACTAGGCATAGGTTAGAATTTCAGTTCTCCACTGACATCCAGTGTGGCTTTAGACCAGTTACTTAACCTCCCTGATCATTCCTTGGTGCTGCTAAAGGGAGAGAGTACTACCCACATGTGCTCTGAGCTGAAGGAGATAGTGTGGACACAGCAGTGTTGACGAGAATACTCAGCATGTAGGAGATGCTTGGCTCTTAGCGTCAACCATCGTTACTACCATCTTCTTACTATTCCATGGCAAGCAACAACAACCCACTCTTACATTTTCTCTTAGAAGTGCTAATCTCTTGGGGCCAGTGCTGTGGCACAGCATGTTAAAGCCCTGGCCTGAAGCACTGGCATCCTATAGAGGTGCCGGTTCTAGTCCCAGCTGCTCCTCTTCCAATCCAGCTCTCTGCTATGGCCTGGGAAAGCAGTAGAAGATGGCCCATGTGCCTGGGCCCCTGCACCCCATGGGATACCCAGAAGAAGCTCCTGGCTTTGGATCGGCACAGCTCCGGCCATTGTGGCCATCTGGGGAGTGAACCAGCAGATGGAAGACCTCTTTCTCTGTCTCTACTTCTTTCTGTAACTCTTTCAACTAAATAAAATAAACCTTTAAAAAAAAAAAAAAGAAGTGCTAATCTCCCTCAAATAGAACAAGCTTAGGCAAATATCCGTTTGACTGCATCTGTTAGAGCCTCAGGAGTAAACAGCACTGTCATATTAGGATGGCTTAAAGAGAGTTTAGCACAGAGACTATTGAAAGTGTGGGTAGGCTGGAGGAATCCATGAAGGACTGGACTGAGAACTTTGCACCTCGCAACGGCAGAGTTTTCAGCCCACTGAGTCCAAAGGGACAAATACAGACATGTGCTTGCCAATGCCAGAGTCGAGGGAGTATCGTGCCCGGGAAAAGCAGGTTCTGCTCTGGGACAGAGCCAGCCCCCAGTGAGCCCGAAGGAAGGAAATGAGGGATGGTGCCTGCTCCCATGTTCCTCCCGCCCTCTGACCTCCATGCAAGTCTTGCCTCCGGCCAAGTGCACCTGGGTCCTGGGGACAAAGGACACTACTGGGGTGCATCTCCCAGGTCAGCCCTCCAGGGCCAAAAGCCTTCTGCAGATGGTAAGGCAGTGAGGGGAGAGGCGCTGGAGCGGAACTGGAAGAAGGGCCACTCATAATGGCTCTGCAGTCTCCCAGGAGGGTTGCCCAATTCTGTTCCCTTATTTGTTCTAAGAAAACAGCTATCATTTCTCTTCAGCCCTCTCAATAGCCCACTGAGGCTGATACTGTTAATGCATTGAATCTATTGCACAGAAGAGGATATCAGCTCCAGGAAAGGAAATAAATATCCTAGTAAATAAGAGTAACCAGGATTCACACCTGACCACTCTGCCCCAGAGTCCATGTTTTGGAGTCTTCGGCCACGCTGTTTGCTGCCACTTCGGGGACCAATGCATTTTAATTGCCAACAAGGAGGAAACTGCCAATATCAAAGTTGTGCTCGAACCAAAGAAAGTTTGATAAGAATGCTGACTCTCTGGAGGCAATTATCTCAGTTCCCAGGAGTTCCTCTCGGCAAAAATAACGCCAGGAAACCACCGAACTGCTCCCCCTCCAGGTGCTCTGAAAAAAGAAGCCTAGGCAAGCGAATGCAGGCAGGCACCCACGCACGTGCGATTTCATTAAGATAGGGGTTGCCACAGCAAACTTAATTAGGAGCAGGAAAACACAGCTCATACAGGGAGAATACTTTGGAAATAAAAATTAAGAGAGAAGCTACTAAGAGAGATGGAGCAGGAACACTCAGAAGGAATCCAAGCTGGAGCACCTGTGTAAGTTTTTCAGCTTTGATGCAAAGATAAGGGAGTTCAGACAAGTTTCTTCCTAGGGATTAAGGGATCATATTGTAGAAAAAAAAAAACCCGAACTGGTCGTCAGAGGACAGATGCTCTGTGTCCATTGCTATCATTTACACAAACTGTATGACATTAGGAAAATCCCCTTCTCTTTTCCCTCTCCACCGTTTGCTGGCTTCTGTACTCTGGAGATAAGGATATCTCAGCAACCTACCTAGCTGGCTTGTTCCAGGCATTAATCAGATAATATCTCCAAAAGTTTTCTGAAAATCACAAAGTTCCCTAAAATACAATTCCCTTTGGTTAAACATCAAATGTGCATTGCCTAATGACACTCATATAACAGTGAAAAAGGGTTCCAATTATCCTCAAGTATTAGAAAAGCGACTGGACATGTTTTATATAATTTAGAAGAATTTCCTATCCTTCCCTGCCTTTTGAACTAATATATAATTTTTCTTCTGCACAGTAATTCAGTTTAGTCAATGACTGCTGAATCTGAAAGTCATTCAGATGCATTAATTTTTAAAAATGTATTAGGCACCGTGTTTCTCAGGCAGTGTACTGAGCTCTCAGAAAAACACCAAACTTACAGGATTCAAGGGAAACATTGGTTGAGTGCATTGGCCTACAAATAATCAAGGGGTAACTGGCTACAACCTAGTGTGTTCTCCATCTCACCAAAAGATTGACTTTTCTAGGGCTCTGTAAATTAGACATCAAGGTGAAACCAACTTGGTCTCTTTCCCTCATTAAAATGTGAATATTAATGAAAAATAGCTGCATATACCATATACAAAAGGAAGTTTGATCCCTAACAAAGAAATAAAACAGGCTTAATTTATTAAGATTTATCCACTAAAGTATGTCTAGGCAAGAAATTAGGATTCCCTGCAGTGCAAGAACTAAACACTCAACCAGTTAAAAGAAAAGCATACTGGGGCCAGAGTTGTGGTATAACAGGCTAAATTTCTGCCTACAGCACCCATGTGGGTGCTGGTTCGAGTCCCAGGCATTCTGCAATCGAAGATGGCCCAAGACCTTGGGCACCTGCACCCACGTGGGAGATCTGGATGAAGCCCCTGAATCCTGGCTTCAGCTTGGCCTACCTCTGGCCATTGTGGTCATTTGAGAAGTGAACCAGTGGCTGAAAGATTCTCTCTCTCTCTCTCTCTGCTACCCTCCCTCCCTGTGACTCTGACTTTCTAAATAAATAAATCTTAAAACAGAAAAGTAGAGACGAGAAAAATAGATTTTTCATGGGAAACTTTGAATTATTGCTTTAGGCTCTTAAATTCCCAATAATTGGCCTTCCTCGTCTAAAAGGCAATATTTGTTCCAGCTGGCCTGCTAAATCTGTGGAGAGACAAGAATAAACTACTTGCTGTTGCCTCATGCCCTCTAACATCATGAGCTAAGACAAAGGAGGCCTTGGTCCAGATCTAAAGATGACAATAGAGGTTTCCTGCCGCTTAGATCCGGTCTCTTTGCTCCAGGGTGCCCCTTATCTATCCTCCTGCTAAAGGCCATAGAATCTGAGATCTAGAAAGTTCTCAGGGTGTAAATGTGCTACTTGAGGTATAGGGAATCTGCCTAAGATCATACAGCTGCCTGAAACAACATAGGAATCTGACAGAGGCTCCTATATGTTATATCTCAGTGTTCTGTTCAGCTGACATGCTACCTTGTGCATTAATTTTCTTAAATCTAGCTCCAAAATTCAGCCCAGATGCACCTTCTGGTCTACCTGCAGAGTGTCCTTGGTTCTTGCTAAAGTCAGTGCTATCTAAGTGTAATACAAGGATGGCCCTGTATAATCACATTGCAGGGTCTGTGCTATGGGGTCTCTTCCCTGCAGGGGCCTCTCACAGACTGGAGGGGGGTGTTTGGAGGACAGGAGTTAGGTGATCTGTGATTTACATATTTATTCTGACCTTATTTTACACTCCATTCCCAACACTATTGCTCCACCCTAATGAGGCTGGTCTAATCTCTCCAACACCTGTGATACGTTCATTTCTACCTCCTAGCCTTAAATTTACCATTTTAAAAAAGTTCTCTTCACCTTTCTGAAGTCTTTAGTCTTCAAAGTCCAGCAGAAATCCTTCCTTTTTGGAACAATTTCCCTTACTGCTCCAAGTCACATAGGTTTCTATCTTCTCTGAATTTCAACAACAAAGGGCATGTTGTACCACAACCACATCTATTTTCTTACACTTTCTTCCTTCTAGTTGTCTTTAGAAGTTTATTCTTTCTTCTTCAAGCAGGGGTTATATCCTGTACCACTTTCCTACTGCCAGTTCTATGATTATAAAATACAAATTCCTTAAGTCTGAGGATAATTTACTGCCATTGTTTTTCCTTTTCTGTTAAGTGTTGAACACTTAACAGCCACTTTGTTGCTTTTGTTATTTTTTTAGAAAACTTTTATTTACTAAATACAATTTTCGAAAGTACAACTTTTGAGTTATAGCGGTTTTTCCCCCTATAACCACCCTCTCATCCGCAAACCATCCCATCTCCTATTTCCTCTCCCATCCCATTCTTCATTAGATTCATTTTTAATTACCTTTATATACAGAAGATCAACTTATTATATACTAAGTAAAGATTTCAATAGATTACACCTACACAAACACACACAGTTTAAAGTACTGTTTGAATATTAGTTTTACTGTTAATTCGCATAGTACAACACATCAAGGACAGAGATCCTACATGAGGAGTAAGTGCACAGTAACTCCCGTTGTTGATTTAACAATTGACACTCTTATTTATTACATCAGTGATCACCCGAGGCTCTTGTCATGAGCTGCCAAGGCTATGGAAGCCTCTTGAGTTTTCTGACTTCGATCTTATTTAGATAAGGTCGTAGTCAAAGTGGAAGTTCTCTCCTCCCTTCAGAGAAAGTTACCTCCTCCTTTGATGGCCCCTTCTTTCCACTGGGATCTCACTCACAGAGATCTTTCATTTAGGTCATTTTTTGCCACAGTGTCTTGGCTTTCCATGCCTGCAAAACTCTCATGGGCATTTTAGCCAGATTCGAATGCCTTAAGGGCTGATTCTGAGGCCAGAGGCAGCCACTTTGTAAAATGTTAAAAATCAGAAATATGAGTGTTTTAACTCATAAGTAGGAATTTTGCTAAATTAAAAACAACATAAAAATGTGGAAGACACTCAATATCACCAGAAGTAATGAAAATTAAAATCTCAAGGTTTTTGCTTGTCTTGCCTACAAATTAACAAAGTTGTACTATTTGAAAGTAAAATACAGGATAATGACGTTTATATTTGTCCTTCAGCATCCACAAGAAATGGCTCCAGTGCTGAAAGAGATGCCGAAGTCCACAAATACTCAAGTCCCTTAAATAAAATTGTGTCATATTTGCATAGAACCTTCTGTGTACTTTCAATCATGTCTTGATTACTCATAATACCAAAAATATTGTTTAGATACTAATGATGAGAAACATATTCTGCACATGCTCAGAACAGATGCGATTTTAAAAATCTATATTTTCTATCCGCAATTGCTTGAATTCATGGATAAGGACCCCCAGAGGGCCGACTCTAATTTAAATGCTTAAATATGCATTTCAATCACTGCTGATCTCCACTCAAAATGACATTAAGTTGAAGTTGCATTGTTGTGCAGCAGGTTAAGCTACCATTTGGGATGCCTGCACCCCATATTGCAATGCCAGGTGGAGTGTAGGCTTCTCCATTTCCTATTGATGCAACCTGGGAGATAGCAGGTAATGGCTTGAGTCCCTGTCACCTATGTAGGAGACTTGGATGCATTTTCCTTGCTCCCAAATTCAGCCTGGCCCAGCTCGCTCTCTCACACTAATGCTAGCTCATTCACGCTCTCTCTCTCTGTCATTATGTCTTTCAAGTTGATGAAAACAAACACTTTAAATTATAGAAGTTTTTGAAAAAGAAAGTTTTAACGGTGCTATATATTTTTATATAATAATTCACAGAGTAGTTTGAGATGCAAAAAAAGAATTTTCATGCAAAGTCATTCTTAACACTGTTACTTGTAATAATGAAAGTTTGGAAGCAATTCAAATATCCAATAGCATGGGAGCAGCTAAATAAAATATGAGAAACTTCATAATGTACTGTGTAGTTCAAAATATTTCATGTGGTCTTGTAATTGAATGAAAAATGCTTATAACAGTAAATGAAAAAATGGACTAAAGTTGAATATATAGTAATCTTTTAAAAAATTTTTACAAAGAGTGGGAATATAGCAAAATATGAGTAGCTGTGTGCTATATTATGGGGTGATTCTTCTCTTCTGTATTTCTTGGCTTTCTTAAATTTTTAAGATTTGGAAAAAATATTTGAAAGATTAAAATAAATTAATGTGTGACTATAAAAAAATCATAATGATTCCTTCCTACCTCAGAGCATAAACCAAAGCATTAGCTTTTGTCTATCTGATGCTTCTGGTGGTAGAGGGTGGTTGGATTGTTCATTCATTCATTGGTGTTTTGAGTGCCTATGTTTCCTACTTTACAGATAACACTGGACACTAGCATTTAGGAAATGATAAGCATTGAGGGAAAGCTTATTTGGAAAGAAATGATCAAAATCAAAATCCTCTATCCTTGACTCTGTGCTTGCCTCCTCCATTTGGCTGTCATTGGGTTCTCTTTAGCTTTTGAACCTGTTCATGGTGACTCTACCTAAAACTTTAGTTACTGAGTTCCACCTCTGCTAGATTCTAGGAGTACAAAATGCATTAAACTCACAGAAAAATGACAACAGAGAACTATGCCAGGAAGTAAAAGATGTGAGTTTATAAAACCAATAGGAGCTCAGTCTACAAAGCATTTTTATGTTACTATAACCTGGAAAAATTTCATTGTGGGAACACAAATTCTGCCACAATTTGCATTCAGAAAATAATGAATTTAACAATGGGACTCTTTACCTAGGTATAGTTGCAATGGGCTGTGTACCCTTTTCTGAATTCCTCTGAACTGCTTGAGCTTCTTAATGTCTCCCGGAGCAATCAATAGAAAATGGTGCCTCACCTTCCCTTATCTCACTGCCTTCCACGGGAGAGAAAGAGTATTTCTCTTCCTATGTAGAATTGTTTCTTCAGCCTATTCTTATCTTACCTCTTGCTAACTGGCTGTCTCCCCTAAAGCTCTAAATACTCTCTTAAGAGCCTCTCTCCTCAGAAAAAGAAAATCATCCTTCTAACCCTACGTTCTCCATCTTTTTTTATTATTATTATTATTTGACAGGTAGAGTTATAGACAGAGACAGAGAGAAAGGTCTTCTCTCCGTTGGTTCACCTCTCAATGCCCGCTACGGCCAGCACTGCACCAATCCGAAGCCAGGAGCCAGGTGCTTCCTCCTGGTCTCCCATGCGGGTACAGGGCCCAAGCACTTGGGCCATCCTCCACTGCCTTCCTGGGCCACAGCAGACAGCTGGACTGGAAGAGGAGCAGCTGGGACTAGAACCCGGTGCCCATATGGGATGCCGGCGCCACAGACAGAAATCAACCAAGTGAGCCATGGCACCGGCCCCCGTTCTCCATCTTCTTAATAGTCATTCTCTTTCTCTTCACAATCAAGATCTTTCAAAGAGTTGTCTGTTACCTTTCTCCACCTCCTCATTTCTACCTCTACCCTTCAGCCCAGTGCAACCTAGTTTTGCTCCTTCTACACTTAAGCTTCTTTTTTGGAAGATGTTAGGCCTCCATGTTGCCAAACTTATGCTAATAACCCCCACCTGCCCATCTTCTACTCTGACTTCTCCTGAGCTTCACAATCAAAAGCCTACCAGACACCTCCCTTTGAAAGAGCCACAGGCATCTGTAACATACCACATCCATTTTTTTCTTCACCCCAAACATATTCCTCCTGCTCTCCTGTCTCTGAGTGTACCTCTGACTACCCAGCTGCTCAGCCAACACCCTGAGTCCCGCCTACTTCCTTCTCACCCACACCTGGGGATCAGCAAGTCCTGCTGAGTACCTTGTTAATGCTTCTCTTTCATCTCTTAGCAAGTCTACCAGCTACTCCCTTCCACACTTGCATCTACACTATTTCATGTACTTTCTAAGAGGTCTTCTTGTCGCCAGCAACACCTACTTCAAGTCCACCCTTAAGATCTTCCAGAGACTGCCTACTGCCTACATCATACAGTCTGAATCAATCTTCTTGACATCGCTGGGAAGAGTGACCATGTCTGTTGCTGGCACTGCCATTGTCTGTCTCTCCCTATGGCATATCTCACTCACTTGTCATGGTGAACCACTTGTAGTAGCCTGCACACTGCACAGTTCTCTCTCTGTGTCCTTGTCCATTCCCTTCTTACCCTTCCCCATCGCTTTCTGTATGTGACCACTCTGGCTTCACCATTCAACTCCACCATCACCTCTTCCAGAAGAGCTTCCTGAACTAAACAACTTCCCATGCCCACCCCCACTGCCAGTCTGTGCCAAGGCTCCTTTTCTCCACTTCAATCCTGCCCCCTACACACCCCCAACAGTGTATCTGCCAAATTACATTTAAACGACCTATGTATTTACCCGTGTGCCGTGGACATCCCCATATGGGATTCTGAGTCCTTTGAGGGTGAACACATTTCATCTTTATATATGCAATCACAACATAAAACACGCTCAACAAATGTTTACTTAACTCTGATGGATTGAACTGCTTCCCTTGACTAGAATTTTATAGAGGGAAAGAACATTTTGTCTCTAGACTGAAGAATCAATTCTATTCTTTTGCAGTTTATGCCCATACAAAATCATCATCCTACTCCCTTGTCTTCCCCCAAAATGATAACAGAAATCCTTCTTACTAATTCACTCACCAGACTTTTACTAGGCACTTGTGTGTGAGGAACTGTGCTAGGTTCTGTGGATACTAAGATAAATATAAGAATTTCTCTCAAGAGGAGCTCACAGCCTAGTGGAGGAGAAAGACAAGTGGTGCAGTGCACTAAGTGCTCTGACAGTTCAGAATAGCAGGTGTGGGACCCCCAAACAGGCAGTCAGTGAGTCATGCACCTAATGACTTCAATGCCTGCTCTGAGTTATTCTGCTCTTGTGAACACTTTGCTTTAAGTTATTCAAATGCCATTTCATATACTGATGTCTTCCTCCCAGTAGAGGAAAAAGAATATAAAAAGTAGAGACTATCAGTTCTTTTTGTCTGATCTCTTTCCCTGCAGAAGAGTTGGCTATAGAACTCTACTCCAAGACACTGTGCTGTAAGGGCCCACTGAATGAACAAAGTACAGGTGGTCATACTTGAAATAAGAGAAACCATGCCACTTTGGACTTCAGTACAGATTTATTATAGAATAATTGACATTTTGGAAAATAAAGGCACACCACTTGGCTCTCAAGGTAGCTCAATTCCCGACCTTCCAGGGTATGGAAATGCCAAAGTACCCACTCCATTACCACTCACCTTGACCAGTGTTTCAAAATGGTCCAGCTGAGTCATTTAGCAGAAAATCAATTCTATTTCCTTCCCGGGCACCACACTTCATGGCCTTTCCCCTCACCTGAAAGAACTGCAGCTCTCTAAAACACAACTTTTTACCCTAAATCAAAAGCTAGGGAGCTTCCAGTTCATTTTTTGCAAATGAGGGTTTGTTGTTTAATAACACGTTGCTTTGGTTTTAGCTTCCTCCTGCAGAGAAGAAAGTTACAACAAAAGCTTCCTTTCAGCAACTTTTCCAGCCATACTCCCTCCCACTGCTTCATTATGGTGCCCTTCCAGGCCTGGGCAGTGGGAGGTGATGAGAGCAGTTTTGTCCTGTGAATCATAGGACAGCATGGTGCGCAGTCTGCTGGCCTGAGGCCCAATGGGGATGGAACCTCTGGGATGTGTCACCACCACCAAAATTATAAGAGAACCATTGAGAGCCTCAGAATGGAAATCCCTGAGTCACCAAGAGGAAAAGCAAAATGGTATTAAGATGATCTCCATAAAATCTTTGGTTCAAGCTACTCACTAGTTGCCCAGAAGAGGTAGAGCTTATCAAGATTATCAAGGTTCATTCATTTTTCATTTTTCTGTCTCATATCAAAGTCTGCCCATATGAATGCCTTTCAATTTGAGAAGTATTAGTGTACAGTATGTTGAAGGCTGTAGAAGGCATGCACAGACTGTAGACTACAAATCATGCATTATCAGTCATAATCCATTCTTGCCTGCATGAGCTCAGCTCAGTTCTATAACATGAACCATAATGTCAACTGTTGAGAAAGTTTTTTTAAATATACTATTTGTTGAACTCTTTACTTAGTATAGAGTTAATCATATGTGTATAAAGTGAATTGAAAATAGATCTTACTTAAAAATAAGAGCGGGAATAGGAGAGGGAGGAGGAAGAAGGGTGGGATGGAGGGTAAGAATCATTATGTTCCTAAAGTTGTATTTATGAAATGCATGAAGTTTCTAGACCTTAAATAAAAAGTTTCTGGGGAAAAATACTACAAAAATTTTAAATACAAGAAAAAATATTAGATGGCAGACAGATAGATATGCAAGCTGAGAGTGGGAAAAAGAAGGGGAGCGGGATAAGAGAGACTCTGAGAAAAAGAATCCATGCCATCATGGATTCTGGATCCTTTTATGTGTAGCTGTCTCAAACCTTTTCACTCTTATGCTTGCTTCTTCAAGGACCAACTGAACAAGCAAAATCATCATCTCTAAATTATTTCCCTCCAGACCCCTTTGAACCCTCCTTCTAAACAATATACCCCCCTTTTTTTGTAGTTGCTTCCACATATTAATCACCAGTGAATTATTTTATTTTCCTGAAAAACCCACCTTGTGAACAATCCCCTTAAGAAAAATGGTAACTTGGGCCTTCACTGTGATGAAGTAGGCCAAGCCTCCGCCTATGGCACTGGCATCCCATATAGGAACCAGTTCGTGTCCTAGCTGCTCCTTTTCTGATCCAGCTCTCTGCTATGGCCTGGAAAAGCAGTGGAAGATGACCTAAGTCCTTGGGCCCCTGCACCCACATGAGACACCCAGAAGAAGCTCCTGGTTCCTGACTTTGGATCGGCTCAGCTTCAGTCATTATGGCCATTTGGGAAGTGAACCAGTGGATAGAAGACCGTTCTCTCTCTCTCTGCCTCTCCTTCTCTCTCTGTGTAACACTGACTTTCAAGTAAATAAATAAAAGCCTTTAAAAATGATAACTGAATTATTTTAAGATCTATAATACTACTGTGTTAGATTATTGAGGATACATTGAGAATGTGAAGAAAAAAATTAAAGTGATAACAAAAGAGATGGAGATATAACAAATGTTAAGGCAGGCACAAAACAGTTGTTCTAATCAGGCTTCAGTGGAACAACTTTTATCCCAGCACCAAGTAACTCAGGGAGTACCCTCATCTATCATTTCTCCTTGATCAACAATTAGTACCCAAGAAGTCATTGCCTACAGGCCAACATCAGAACCAAAGCAAGACATACACTGGAAATATTCCGTTATTTAAAAGAAACATAAATATGGAAAACAGCAAACCAAGAAACCAAAAATCAGGAATAAAAACCCAAGCATATTCATTCTCTGCCTTGTAGTAAGCAAGAATCCATTAGCAGAAGCCACTGTGGTGGTCATTAGCACTCAGAGAGACTGAGCTCTGTACAGGCCCCTAGCTGTAGCGGGAACCAAAAAGCAAAGTTTAAATCAGATAGGTTTTGTTTTTTAAAGCAGTTTTTTTTTTTAAGTGTTAAAAATAACAGCAGAGAAGTTGGGCAAAGAATTTGAATTTTTGTTTGTTTTCAAGAGTTCTACCACTTTACCAATTTATTATGAGCAGTAATGATAATAAGTAACAAAGTGAGGACCCATTAAGGTGCCATGAGAGTGTGATTTTTAACATGCTCTTTTGTTTTCATAGCCAGGGTATATGCGGTAGATTAAAATGAAACCAATCCATCCAGTGGAGTATCCATTTTTCTAAACTGCTTTCATTGTTATGAAAAAATGCATAGCTTACCCCATTTTGAAAAAAAAAGAACATTAAAATATCCTAAAGAGTTGTAACTTACATGAGAGATGTTGATTTGGAGGAGAGGAAGAGATGAACAAAATTAATTAGTGGACTATTGTGAGTTCTAGAATCAGCCATAGCTGGATTTGAATGTGGGGCCTTAAGAATTACTTAACACTTGTGAACAACAATTTCCTGGTTAATATAAATGTATATGTTGAAATCTATACAACAAGGCTGCTGTGTAAACTTAATGGTGACCTTAGGTGTCAATACATACCATGTACTATATGTAGCTCAAAGAAAGTACACTTAAATATTGCTGTCATGCTATTTCATTCTCAGAAGTGTTTTTAACACCACAGGCCCCAAAAAGCTTTAAGAAACAAGGCAAAAACTGGGTAGGATTAAACCTGAATTGGAGGATGGAGAGTTCAGAATTTATCATATACCCTGTTGGTGGCACAGGTTAGAGTCTTGAATTATCCTTTATTTTTCTCAACTAGAGCAAGAGAACATTGAAATTTTTAGGAGCCTTGGATTTTACTAAGGCTTTAAGCAGTTTCCTGTGAAATGCATTCTTTCCAGGGCTGTTATTCTGCTGTTCCCCTGCCCAAAATGAGAGAGGCCTGCCCTAGTTCTTGGGACACTCAAAGGTGCTACGAGATATAATCTTTCATTTCTGTGTCCAGGCCTAAGCTTTTCCACAGCCCTCAGGAAGGTCAAATAAATGTTTCAATCTTACATCCAGAGGTTTTAAATCCTTTTCACTCTTATGCTTCCTTCTTCAAGGACTCACTGAATGAGCCTCAAAATGAATCCTATCACTTTTCCAGAAAGAAGTTAATCGTGACACCCACTCTCGGCTGCCAGCGCAAGCAACTGCAAAGCTTCCCAGCAAATTTAAAAGGTTCTGAGTATCAAACAGGACAAGTGCAGGGACCTCATCCACAAGACGACTCACCTTGGCTCCCCACGATCCTCATGATCACCCAATAGCTTATTCAGCCTTGGTTGCTCTAATTGGAGTCTGTGCTGAATCATTGTCATTTGTGTGGTACCCATCTGGCTTCTGAAATTAGATTTTGTTTCCTCTTCATTCATAATGGTGATGACGGATGGATGTGGTATTGCACAACAGCAAAACCCCCAGAAAGATTATTATGTTAATAGATGGATTTCTTAGTGAAAATGGAAGATGGCAGTTTCTTTTCTAAGGATCTAGCTACCTTTTATCATCCAATGGCTTATTAGTTCAATTTTTCAAAAGCGCTGTGACACTTTGGAAGCTTGAATTTTACCTTTAAAAATTCCTTTAATTCACTGAAAAAGTAACCTAAGCCAAAGCATGTAAGGTGCAAAATACAACCAAACTGAATGCCTGAAATCTAAACAGCTAAAGGAAAGAAAATTGGGATTTAAAAATTCTTCATTTGTCCAATTCATCTAAAACCCTGGCATCATAAAGATGATGTCACCTCACACCAAGGAGATGGTTATCAAGCATCTTAAAGATTACTACAGAAAGGGACCCCCTCTGAGTTGGGTGCCAGCCTAGTTGGGTACCAGCCAGTTGGCAGAAACAGGTAGCTGAGTTGAATGAAGTGATTCTCGATCTTTGCTTATTCCAAGAGAGTAGAACAAAAGAGGATTAGACCAGATTCAGAAATTTCAAAAGTAAAGACAAGGAGTACAGTGTAGAGAGATGCCTTCCACATGGGAGAGGGAGCACTGAATTCCAGTGCCAAGCCTGCTGTGAAAACAAATCCAGATGGACTGAGTCTGTTTGCCCAGCCCCCAGGCCCTTACCTGTGAAGTGAATATGTTGAGCTTCCACAGCCAGGGAACTTTTGCCACCCCTTCCTAAACTGTGCAGAGGCCAGGAGAGGGAGCTTAGGTCTGTGCCTTAGAGATCAGAGCTGGGTCTGCTGAGCCGGGGGGCTTAGAGAGCCAGCTTCTAGATTTTCCTGGCATGAGGCAGAGACCTGTGTTCTCATGGGTTGTACTCACGTTGGTGTGTGTTGCTGCTGGCAACTCTGCAACACTGTAGAGATCTGTGACTCTGGGACCCATGTGTGACCAGCCCAGGCCAGCCTGAATGGCCAGATGGTTGTCTGTATCACTCACCTCCAACCTTGGGCAAGATGCAAGGGGCCAGGGGACTACGTCTTGTTACTCAGTGTTGGAATAGTAAAGGCCACAAATGGGTGTATCCTAACAGTTTCTGTCTTAAGGCAAGTGCCTGTGGACAGCATCTCTGGACTTACCCCAGGGTCGGGTAGAGACCTGTATCCTGGTGAAACATATTTGTTTTTGTGTGTATCACCACCAGCCCCATCCATTTAGATCTGGTGCACACCCCTCAAGATTGCACAGTGCCTGGCGATCATGAGACCCAAGTCTGACCCACCTAGGGCTTGCATGAGTAGTTGAGTGGCTGCCTCTACCACCCCTTCTTGGAGAGAAAACAAGGAATCCCTGGACTATTTGGGGATTCAGTAAGAGGCTAGTAAAATGTAGGATTGAGCAGATCCAAATGGCCCCTAAACCCAGGTCAATGCCTGCAAGACAGATCCCCTAGGCTTGCTTCTTTCCACAACAAAATTCTACAGTCCCAGTTGAGCAATCTTATACCCCAGCCAGTATGACCAGTGGCTGCTAGCATTGGGCAGTGAGCCCATATCAGCAGCAGACAGACCACAGCATGGGAGCTTCAGACTATCTCTAGACTTCACTGGTTGTGGTGGGCTGAGGGCTCTAGATATGATCGAGCATTATGGTATTATAGACACAAGACAACGAGTCTGAATCTATCAAAAATGAAACAAGAGGCTTCTAGGTAAGGATCATGCCTTTTTAGACACTCCCCCAGTCCATCCTACATAAGACACCAACTGCAGATTTAGGACAAATTTGAATTTGAAGAGTATTGAAAGACTGAATCAATAAAAATTTAGAAACACTGGGCCTGGGGCAAATCATGACTTAAGGTTCTATCTAGTACTAAAACAGCATAAGTAGCCACAGGTTCCTAGAAAATAGACTGCTTAGAATTTCTAAAAGAACAACCACAAATAAAGCCAAATTACTGGAACAGTCCTTCAATGCCAGGTGACATTGTGTGCAAGCAAAGACCATGAGCACCCAGACACCATGACTTCACCTGCAGAACAAAACAACATGCCAAAAACCAACCATCTAGGACTTGAAACTTCCAACTGCTCAGATGATTTCAGCAGAGCTGTTTTAAGTAAACCCCATGAACTTCAAGACAATACAAATAAATGGCTTAATTCTCTGAGAGACCTGACAGTGAGATGAAAGAAATTGAAATAAATCAAGTAGAAATCCTCCAACTGAAAAGTACAAGAAATGAAATTAAAAATGCATTGTAAGGCATCAATAGCAGACTAGATCAGAGAGAACACAAAATCAGTGAACTTGAATATAGGCCATTCGAAAATACACAGAGAAGAAAAAAATCAAGAGGAATGAAGAAAACTTACAGCAACTTTGAAATAGTATGAAAAGAACAAATATCCAAGTCATTGAGGTTTAAGAAAATGTCAAAGGGTAGAAAGCAAATTCAAAGAGATAATAACAGAAAGCTACCCAAACCTAGAGGAAGATACAACTATTCAGGTACAGGAAGGTCAAAGGTACCAGTCAGATTCATTCAACCAGGTTTAACCCAAAGATATATTATAGTAAATCTCTTCAGTGTTAAAGAGAGGATTCTCTAAGCTGCAAGAGAAAAAAAAAAAAAATAACAACTTATACAATGGTCCCAATACGTGTGACTACAGCATCCTCAGCAGAAACTTTACAAGCCAGGAAGGAGTTTGGCGATATTTTCAAAGTACTAAAGGGAAAAAAAAAAACTGCCAGCCAAAATATTGTACACAACCGTGCCATTTTTCATAACGAAAAGAGATAGACATTCCCACACAAAGATTAAGAGCCTTTATCACCACCAGATCTGTATAAGAATAAATGTTAAAGGAAGTTCTCCAAAATGCAAGAAAGAGATGCTAACAAGAAATAGATATCAGAAGGTAGAAACGAAATCAAAAACAAAGGAGGGAGGCAACATTGTGTTACGGCCAGCTGAGCTGCCTCCTGCGTTGTCAGCACCAAATACTGGAGTATCAGTTCAAGTGCTGGCTGCTCTGCTTCAACCTAACTCCCTGCTAATGTTCCTGGGAAAGCAGTTCAGGATGGTCCAAGCATTTAGGTCCCTGCCACCCACATGGGAGATCCAAAAGGAGCTCTGGCCCCCTGACTTTCATCTGGCCAACTACAGCCAATTGGAAGGTGAACCAGTGGATGGAAAGATTCTCTCTCTCTCCCCTTCAAATAACTCAATAAATATTTTAAAGATAATAAAATTCATAATCACTGCATTTTAGACAACAGAGAAGAAATACTGATAGATGCCAATGTAATATCAAATTCAAAATGGAGAACAAATGTAAAGTTATTTATTAGGATATATTTTTTATGAGTGATTTATTTAATGAGATGCAGAGTTACAGAGAAAGGGAGAGACAGAGAGAGGCCTTCCATCCCCTGGTTCACTCCCTAAGTGGCTGCAACAGCCTGAGCTGAGCCAATCCGAAGTCAGGAGCCAGGAGTACCTTTTGGGTTTCCCACGTGGGTGCAGGGGCCCAAGCACTTGGGCTGTCTTCTACTGCTTTCCCAAGTCATTAGCAGGGAGCTAGATCAGAAGTGGAGCAGCTGGGGCTCAATCTGACTCCCATATAGGATGCTAGCGCCACAAGCAGAGGCTTAACCTATTACACCACCACAGAGGCTCCTCGGATATCTTATCTCTTTGTATTTTGTCTGTTTCCCTATTTTTATAATCAATATTAATTTGTTATCATTTCAAAATAGCTCATTATAGCCAAAAGAAAATTTTTGTAAGCCCCATTGTAATCACAAAGAAAGAATGTGTAACAGATTTACCAAAACTGATAAACAAGGAATCAAAGTACACCATAAGAGAAAATCACTTGTGCACAAAAGAAGACTGTGAGAGAGGGAAAAAGAGAAACTATAATAAAAATACAAAACAACTGTCAGATTGCAGTAGTAAGACTGTAGCTATCAATGGCCACCTTAAATATCAGTGGATTTAAATCTCCAATTAAGAGACAAAGTATGACTAAATGGATTTCTTTCGAAACAGGACCAAACTATATGCTTCTTATAAGAAATTCACTTTATTTCTAGGGACACAGATAGCCTGAAAGTGAAAGGACAGAACAAGATATTTCATGCACATAGAAACTCAAAGAATATAAAGGAGGAGTAGCCCTACTTCTATCAGATTAAGTAGGTTGTAAACCAAAACCAGCAAATAGAGACCAGAAAGATCTTATATAATAATCAAAAGCTCAATCCAGCAAGAGGAAATGACACTTAGGAATACATTTGCATCCAATACTGGTGTACCCAAATACATAAAGCTAATATTGATAGACCTAAAAAGGTAGAAAAACTCCAATACAATAATAATAGAAGACTTTAAAACCTCCAAAATGAACAGATCATCTAGACAGAAAAATAAACCAAAAATCAGTAAAATTAGATTACACACTAAATGAATTATATCTAACAGACATGTAAGAAAACTTTCCATCCAACACATTCTTCTCAAGAGCACATAGGACGTTTTCCAGAATGCATCATGTGGTCGGTCACATGATGCACGTTTCAACAAATTCAAAAGAACAGAAATCACATCAAGTATCTTTTCTGATCACAATGCTATAAAACTAGAAATCAATAGAAAGAAAAACTTCAGAAACTATGCAAATACATTTAAATTAAACAAGTTACTCCTAAAAAAAATCAGTGGATCAAGAAATCAAGGAGGATATTTCAAAATTTCTTGAAATGAATGAAAACAAATATACAGCATATCAAAATCTATAGGATATAGCAAAAGCAGTACTAACAGGGAAGTTTATGGCAATAAAAGCTTGAGTTATAAAAAAAGAAATATTTCAAATAATTCATCACTGCACCTGAAGTACCTAAAAAACAAGAACAAATTATATCCAAAGTTGATAGAAGTAAATAAATAATAAAAAATCAGAGAACAAATAAATGACAGACTAAAAAAAAAAAGACAAACAAGCAAAGTCATGGTACTTTGAAAGATAATCAAAATTAGTAGACCCTTAGCTAGACTGACCAAGAAAAATAAAGAGAAATGATCCCCATATATCCAATCACAGATGAAAATGGAGACATTACAACTGACACCAGAGACATACAAATGATTATTAGAGATTACCATTAATAATTATATGGCAACGATGCTCACAACCTAGAGGAAAGAGACAAATTCTTGTGTACATATACCTTACCAAGATTGAATTATGAGGAAACAGAATACCTAAACAGACCAGTATCAAGGAGTAAGATTGAATCAGTAATAAGAAATCCCCCATTAAAGAAAAGACCAGCACCAGATGGTTTCACTGCTGAATTCTACCAAATACTTAAAGAATAACTCACATCACTCCTTCTTAAATTATTTCAAAAACACAACAACAACAAAGCTACAGGCCAATATCCTTGATGAACATAGAAGCAAAAATCCTCAACAAAATATGAGCAAGTTAGAATTATGGTACAGTGGAGTCACTGCCTGGGACGCCTGCATCCCACATCAGAGTGTTGGCTTGAGTCCTGCTACCCTCTGTTTCTGACCCAGCTTCCTACTCATCAGCCAGACAGGCAGCAGATCATGATCCACGTACGTGGGTTCCTACCACCCACGTAGGAGATGGCATGGAGTCCCAGGTTCCTTGCATCAGTCTTGCCTAGCCCCAACTTTTGCAGGAATTTGGGGAGTTAGCCAACAGATGGAAGACCTCTCTCTCTCTCTCTCTCTCTCTCTCTCATTCTCTGTCACTCTGCTTTCAAATAAATTAATTATTTAAAAAAGAAACCTAGATGATAGGGATTTTGGAGGCTTTCACTATAAAGAATTTGTCAGTGATTGGAAGGATCAGTATGTTTACCCTGACTGGACATCACAACATAAACATGTAATGAAACATCACACGGTACCCCAGAAATATGCATAATTTTGTCTGTTAATATTTTTCAAAAAAAATGAAATTTAAAAAGAAAGAGAGGCAGAGAAAGATTAACTAACCAGCAAAAGATTATATGGCTCCCAAGTCCCAGTGCAGGGTACGTCAATTTCCTCCTACACCCAGAGGATATTTTGTTTATAGAGAAGTGGACAAAAGGAGAAAACAGTGCACTTGGAATTAACTGAACTCACACCATAAAGCAGCCATCCTGACTCCTAAAATAGCTTAGATTTTGTGGTGCTTTTTTCTCCCTCACTGGCGGCTCTAGAGCTAAAATATGATGAAGTCACAATCCATAACTCCAGATGCAGAGTGACAGCTATAATCTGTCTAACTAGCAGATAAGAAAAAATGAGAAAGCCCACACGGTTCCCATATATGGACTGCATTGAATATATGGCCTGCAGACCAGATGTTCCCCACCCAGAAACATGTTTAACTAGAAAACTTCTGAATTACAATAATAATGGAGAACTTTTGTACTAATTAAGATAATTGAAACTGGCACCAGAATAGAAGATCCAGTGATATTGAACAAAAAAACCAAAGGGATACAGCTATAAAAATTTATATATCTGATATATCTGATAAAAGCAAAAGTTTTTCATCAGTGAAAGAACATAGGTCTATTGGTCATTGTATTGAGGCAACCTGATAATCTTTTGGGAGGAAAAACCCCAGGACCTACTTTCATATCTCATCAGAATAACGGTGTAAACGTGGAAAATGAAGTCATGCAAGTACTTAAAGAAACATGTGAATATTTTATTTATTTTTCCAACAGTGAAGAAGGTCTGCATACTATATATGCCAGACACTTCCTTAAGTGCATAAACTAAGCAGAGTGATTTCATTACTTTTAAAATGAGAAGTTCTATTTAGCAAAAATAAAATATTAAGCACACAAAATATTAACTCTCTTATAGATAAAGTTACAACATGAAGAACTCTTAACAATGAGTACCAAAAATTAAATGCATTCCTGGAAAAAAAATCAGGCAAATTCAAAAATATGATCAATCAAAATTTTAAATACTCATACATGGAAAAATCAAACCCATTAATTTAAAATGTCCTATTTTGTCTTTCCGATGGTACATCAAAAAATAGCATCTAATGGTGGACATTCATTTACTGCCAGTAGGCATATAATCAGTGCAATATTTCTAGACAGGTATTTGGCAAATGTATCAAAAACCTGCTAAACACACATGCTCTTTAAATCAGCAGGAAAAATAGGCACACAGATGGGTGGGCAAACAGGATGATCAGAGAATTGTTCATAACAGACAAAAATGTGAACAAATCAAATACTCAAGAAGGAAGGATTATCTATAAGAAGATTACTCTAAACATGCAATGGAATTATGAGCTACTATAGGTGATGATATAATTGTATATTTAATGGTATTTCTTGTAAATTTCTGAGTGCAAGTCATATATCATAAAACTGGTTTAAGAGTATGATCCCACTTTTACATTAACCAGGCATAGAGAATATTCTGGAAGGACATATGAGGGTACTTCAAAAAGTTTGTGGAAAATGGAATTAAAATATAAATTGTTTAGTTGCAAAGAATTCCAATTTCCATAATACACTTTCCCCTGGACTTTTTGAAGACCATTTGTATGCCTGGATTTCAGAATATTTTGCACCAAACTAAACTCATCTTTTAATTTCATCTTCCATGTACTTTAACAGCATTGAGCTCTGGAATTATAGGTGATTTTTCTCCTCTGGTTTTGCAGCCTCATGTAATCTAACTTTTCCACTGTGAATATTTGCTATTTATGTCAAAGTTTTTAGCACAAAAAAAAGTATGCATAGTTATAGCTTTAAAACCATTTTTTTTAGTTAAGATGCAACAAAGAAAGAAAACAATGATCATGGGATTCTTTGGTTAGGATTTGATGCTTTCAAAGCTAAAAATGCTGCAAGTCATCCTCGACTTAACCAGAGAGTTAAGTTTAAGAAATATGGCCTGGCTGTTATGAAATTTGAGATGGGCTTTGAACTTCAAGCATAATTACAGAAATTCAAACAGAGTCATTTCAGCTCTCTTGAGCACCAAAAGCTGATGGAACCAATAACTTTTAAAATCAATGGAGGGTTAACATGTCTGTAAAAACACACACTTTTTGGAGCCAGTGTTGTGGCATAGCGGGTAAAGCTGCCACCTGCAATGCTAGCATCCCATATGGGCACCAGTTTGTGTCCCAGCTGCTCAACTTCCAATCCAGCTCCCTGTAACAGCCTGGGAAAACCAATGGAAGGTGGCCCAAGGCATCGGACTCCTGCCCCAGCGTGGAAGACCTCGATGAAGTTCCCAGCTCATGGCTGCAATCTGGCCCAACCCTGGTCTTTGTTACCACTTGGAGAGTGAACAAGTGGACAGAAGACCTCTCCCTGTCTCTCCCTCTCTCTGTATAATTCTCAAATAAATAAATAAATCTTTTCAAAAGCACACACAATTTTTAAATTTTCCAGTGATGTTTCCAAAATTGGCATGAGTTGATATGTTTAAAATGCAAAGCTTCATTGGTTGAATTAACTGTACACAAAAGCACTTGCCAACATATTTTCCTGCACATTCAAAGAAGAGTATAATCGCACAGTTTGGGGTTAAGTATGTAGGAAACCTCAAGGAGCCACATCGCCTTGCTCCACGGCCTATGCGCTCTTGATCATGCCAAGGTTGACCCAGCTCTGTACCCAGGGACAATCCTATTCCCAATCAAGAGAGATTTCAATGGCTCTCTATGAATGGCTCTTTTGCCAAAGAACAGACATTTGTAGAAGGGTGGTTTCCTGCCAGACATGGTATCATTAGCTTTTTGTCTACTACTGCACTTAGTTCTTCAACATCAGGTGTAGGTCCTGTTTACCCAGCCTACAGGTGTGGAACCAAGCTTAGGATAAAGTGTATTGTCTTCCCAAAGTGACACAAGTAACAGGCATTAGAGATGACAGTCCAACCCCTTTCTCTCTGGCTCCAGCCTTCTACCCCACCTACAAGGCTGCCAAGACTCAGGTGTTAGCAGTTGGGAGCAGCATGGCTTAGAGGTGAAACACCCAAACTTTTCAGCCAGACAACCTGCCTTGAAATGTCCGTTCCACCACTTCCCAGGCTCTCTCCTTGCCAGTCAGCATTTCTGTGTCTGTTTCCTCCAGCTTTGTAGGTCATAGAAGTGACACAGTTAAGATGCATGCAAGACCTGGGGTTTTCCCTGACCTGTGAGTATGATGAGCATCAGTAGCTGTGAGCTGTCTTTATTATTATTTGTGGGGATTCTGCAACTACTGTGTAGACTTGCAACAAGTAGAATTTCTCCCTAAGTCTGCAATTCTAATCCCCAGCTCAGAGGCTGCCAGGCCTTCATGGGGCCAGAGTCTGCCTGTCCTGTGGCTCTGTCTTATTATGCTCTGACAGCTTGCAGGGCCCCACCTGGGAGCCTTTGCAGGACCCTCCACAGTGACAGCTTGCTTGCCTGTGCCAGCTACCATGTGTTGTCTCTCTCTAGTACACTGTGATCTGCCTGTAAGCTGGCAAAGGGTTGCCCCCTGGAACAGATCCTGTTTTCAGATTCTCACATCACAAAATTTGACCATGTCCCCTGCCAAATCTGCCCATCATCCCCTGAGCTGAAGCTGGCACTGGGAGGCCCAGTGAAGAGAAAGCTCCTGCTGGTAAAGAAGGTAGGTGCCCTCCAACCCCCCGACCCAGGCCCAGGACCCTGCAAAGGCAGCACCAGGTGGGGATCATCAATGCACTGCAGTGTAACTGCAGTTCCTGCCACTCACTCAGGCATCCGCAAACACGGTCTGCATCCGCACAAAGCAATCAGGCCCAGGGCTTCTTGAGATCAGGCTACTTCTGCACCCCCACCCCGTCCACTTCACGTGTGCCTTTCTGCCAAAACACATTCGCAGGCCCTGCCACAGGCTCATCTTGCCAAAAGAGAAGTATTTGCAGGGTGCCAGCTGATTGGAACTCACCTCTAAGCTCATGTTCATCAGTGCCAAAAACTGCCTCAGAAGTTCAAATCCTCCCCTATTACATTTCCTGCTGTGCTCAACTCTCTCCCTCAAGGAAAGAGCAAAGTAGCCCAGGACTAAGAAAAAAAGAAACTGAGGCTTCAAACAATATATTTTCCCACCTCTCCTGGTGCCCTAGAAACAGAACAATGGATTCATTGGCCTCGCCTTACATCCCGAGTTTCTTCTGCTTTGTTCTGAAATGTCTGACTACTCATTTGCATTTCCATGTTTCTTTCTGAACATGCATGCTTTGTACCTACATTACAGCTGTCACCAAAGTTCTTGAAAGTATTCTATGCAAACATTTCACCATGTGGAAACTAGTAATCAAATTTCAGATATAATGAAACAGGAACGAAATCTTCCAGTGACTTTCCCAATATATGTCTGCACTGAAGATACACAGCGATGATATTAGATTGCAAGAAACCACTGCAAGATCAGCCGCACTTCACTCTCATTCTGAGAATGATGCATGTCATGGTTTCTAGCATAACTGGCTAAACGCTCAGGATGGAAAGGCATGCTCCTAACGATACAACAGCCACTACAGAAAATACTGTCTAGAAAAACCATCTGAGACATACATCTCCTTTAACACAATCTTGTTCTGAGGACAAGGGTGACACTAGAAACAATTATAGAACACTACAGCTTTTAATTTGTGCTTAATAAACTGTGTACTCCAACTAATAAATTCAAAAGTAATTAAGGGAAAAAATGAGAGGTTGTAGTAAGCTAGGGTCATGGAATGACAAACCATGTCATTTTAAGTGCACCTTGAATAGCAGATACGAGTTTGGATGGGCAGAAAGGAAAGGGAATGGCATTCTCACCTGAAAGGAAAAGCATGAGGGAAATAGATCAGTAGTCACTGAAGTGGAGCTGAGAGCGACGGACAGGTGTTGCATGGGGAGGGGTAGCAGAAGAGGAGGAAGGAAGCAAAGAATAAGAAGAAAGTTTTCTATCAGAGAAGAGGACTTTTATGGAGAGTAGAGGGAAATAACTTGGGATCATTAAGTGGAACGGATGCCATGGAGCTTTGAGAACCTGTTTTAGGAGGTTAAACTTGATGGAGGAAAAAACCAACACCGCCTTTTAGCAACAGGACAGAATGGTGGATCCCTGCTTTAAGAATATTCAGCCAAAAGAAGATGCATAACATGGGATGTAATGGGGCCCGTGCTGTGGCATAGTAGATTAAGCCTCCACCTTCAGTTCCAGCATCACTTAGGGGAACGGTTTGAGTCCTGGCCATTCCACTTCCGATCCAACTCCCTGCTAATGGACTGGGAAAGCTGTGGAGGATGGCACAAGTGCTTGGGTCCCTGCACCTATGTGGGGACCTGAAAGAACCTCCTGGCTCCTGGCTTGGGATTGGCCCAACTCCACTCATTGTGGCCATATGGGGAATAAACCAAGATGACAGACCTCCCTCTCTCTGTCTCTCCATCTCTCTGTCTATAACTCAGCTTCACAAATAAACAATCTTTTTTAAAAAGAGAATGTAATTTAATTCTTCCACTTGTTTTCTGACAGAAATTCTTATTTCACAGCATAACTTGGAAAGATTGTGACTTCCTCTCATTATTTGTGAAGCCTTGGTAATTATAAAGACATTCAAATAATCATAATGTACACTATTTAAGAGAATTATATTAGTTCATGTATAAGAAGTCATTGACATAGAGAGAACACTCAGTAAATAACAACTCTCTCCCCAGCGAACAATTTCAACACTCTACAAATACACAATTATGAGCTGTATATGAGATTCTGAGGTTCAGACAAAGCTTTCATGTGCAGTGTTCAAAAAGCTTTAGGAGTTGGTGCTGTGGTATAGTGGGTAAAGCCACCGCCTGCAGTGCCGGCATCCCATATGGGCGCCAGTTCGATCCCAGCTGCTCCACTTCCAGTCCAGCTCTCTGCTATGACCTGGAAAAACAGTGGAAAATGGCCCAAGCCCTTGGGGCCCTGCACTGTAGTGCGAGACCTGGAAGAAGCTCCTGGCTCTTGGCTTCAGATTGGCACAGCTCCAGCCGTTGCAGCCATCTGGAGAGTGAACCAGCGTATGGTCTCGGTCTCTCTCTCTCTCTCTCTCTCTCTCTCTCTCTCTCTCTCCTCTCTCTCTCCCTCCCTCCCTCCCTCCCTCTCCATAACTCTACCTTCAAATAAATAAGTAAATCTTTAAAAAAAGCTTTAAAAATCCAAATTTGTATTTAATCAATAATCTGATCTTAAGTGTGATAGGCATGTACATATACTGAATTTTGATTCCAAATTTAGATGAGACAACTTACAGCACTTCTGCTGCTGTCATTGTAAACTTATATCAAAAATAGATGCAGCAAGTATGGAATTTTTCTCCACTCATTTGTGCTTTCAACAAGTATTTATTGAGTACCTACTAAGTGCCAAACATCATCTAGGCATTGGGAACATAGCAATGACCAAATAGACAAAATCCCTACATTCACTAATATATGCTAATGTCTGTGTGTGGGGGCTGTGGGGGGGGGTCATAGATAATGAATTATTAAATAAATATAGGGAAAATAAGTGAATGGTTTATGAGTTAAATAGATTAGTGAGATGGTATTCCATACGTGGGCAAACATTTACAAAGGGGTGATGGTTGCAGTTTCTGACAGAATTCTCTGGAAGGGGAAAGTTTGTGTCAAAGCCTGAATAAGGTGTGGCAGTGGACTTCGGAAGTGCCTGGAAATGCCCAAATGTGTTAGAGCCACAGCCAAGCCTGCTGGGGCCACTTGTGCAGAGGACGGAGGCAGGCTAAGATCAGCGATGAGGGAGACGTCAGTGAATTCACTGTGCAGCCTGGGTCTCTTCAGACACAGCTACAGCAAATCTCTGGGTACGTGGTCCTCCCAGGAAGCTGAAGCAAGCCCTCAGAGAACACAGACCCGGTGGGGAACGGCACCAAAAGACAATTGGCAGCAGCCAGTTTCCTGGTTGCCTCCTCTGGTGCTGGCAGCCTCGCCCGGCCTCAGAAGCCCCTCCCCCACTGCATTCTTAGACACACCAACCCTGAGAACATAACACAGCAAAAACGGTGGCCGCTGGAGCATTGCGTGTAAGGCACCAAAGGGCACCCCCAAGGACTTGCCATGATATCAGGACCCCTACCCCAGGCAGCCCGGGCCACTACCCAGCAGAGTGCACGAGAGGTGCCAGCGAGCACAGATGGCACCCACAGGAAACCCATCTCACTGCCACGGGCAGTCACTGGCTGCCAGGGAAGGAAGAGGCAACGCAAAGCCCACACGGGAAAGGTGCAGCTCTGAGCCCCTCACCTTTTCCATCCACTCATGCAAAGGCGAGCTGGTGGGACTTTTATTTTCAGGGACTACCTGGCAGAGAAATTCCTGCTGGAACCGTCCAAGTGGAGGCAGCGAGCTGTCGCCAGGCCTCCGCGAGCCTGCTTCCTCCTTGGAAAGTGTGTTTTCCAGTGTTAGGGACCGGGCTACCCGGCCTTCTCCCTGATGCCCACCAGGACCTTGCACTGTCGGCAGAGGCCCCGCAAGGCTCTTGCTGCACACAGCTGCGCCTTTCCCGGAGAGAGCCAAAGCTAACCCTATGGGCGGAACACTGAGAACATCGCGACACCATCCTTTTCTGAGTGGAAGGGGAATTCGGAAAACTTTCCTTTTGGGAATCCCGCCGCCCGTCGGAAAACCCAAAACACTAGAACTCTGGCACCATTTGAACCCAGCAAACTGCTGAACATTTAAAAAGTATTAATTAGAGTAGAGGGGGAGCTAGAAGCCATAATGTCACACGAGGGTGAAATGTCACTTTTATCTAACGGCGATCTTCCCCACGTCATTCTAATATGGGAATTTTTTTGCTTGTTTAGACATAGTATTATCTCCTGGGACAGATGGGATATGTCTAGTGGCTACTACATTTTTCCTGGCAGATGATTTGGGGTTGGAGGATCCCAAAGGCAGAGTAAACCGAGGGTGTTCTGCTAATTATCTTGAACCTAGTGCAATGCATGCTCTAAGTTGGGAAATTCTCTGCAATAGTTGTCAGAATGGAGAATTTCATAAAACCGACTAGAACATGATCAGAAATCTAAGTAAGTAGATTACTTATTTGCAAGTACTGTTCTGCTTCTGCAGCTGTAAGGTTTTTTTTTTTTTTTTTTTTTTTTTTTTAAAGACACTGAAAACAACAACATAGGCACAGCTCAGAATCTTACTGCCCTCAACATGAACTGCAAATGCCAGTTCTGAGCTCCACACCAACGTGGAATCCACAAGTATTAAAGCACCTTCCAAGTTTGTAGGTGGATGGCACAAAACTGACCATTTCCTTAACTACCTAACAAGCACACCCAATCTTGTTTAAAATCAAAATAAAAACACTGAACTTTAGTAAAATCAGCCATTGTGACCATTTTTGGCAATTTTCAGGATTTTAAAAAACATGGCAAGGCTAGCCAGAGAAACTGAGAATATATATATATATATATATATATATACTCTCAAACTTCGATTTCTCTTTGGCTTAAAAAACAAAGCTTTTAAACTCATGTTTAAAGAAAATAAATACAGCCTCACCAATTAGAGAATTAAAGTTAACTTTTAAACAGCAAAGTGACAAAATATGTAGCAAATGCATGAAATTCTAAAAACTGGGAAAATTGTTGGATTCCATCAGGCTGCAAATAAATTATTCTGGACCCCTCTGACTACTTAGCAAAAGATTTTGAAGGCTTTGCCAACAATGAAAAATTTTAGCCTGGAAGCTGTTTATTGCCTAAGGAATGAGGCTTTTTTCGTTTTGTTTCTGTTTCCCTTCTCTTATAGGAAAACTAGATTGCAGCGCACGTGCTAAGGACCCGAGGAGGTGCGCGTGGCACAGCCGCGGCTGGTGGGCAGGCAGCCTGTAGGAGCAGGTGCAGGAGCGGGAGGGGCTCTCACCGCTGAAATGAAGGGGGCGCCCAGGGCGCAGATTAAGAACCAAACCGTTCATCTGGAAACCCTGCACTCCTGATTCTCTCTGCACCCAGAGGCACTTTATCTCTCCCATCCAAGTGGAAGCGGTTTATGCAGGCCCTAGGCAGGAAAAAGACAAATCAAGCAACCCTCAATGTGCAGGTGGGGGGGGTAAATACAAAGCACCCCCTTTTTTATATGGCACAGGTCTCTAAGCTGCCCTCAAGGGAAAGCTACCTCCTTCAGAAACCCTGAAAGAAACATGACCATGTAGGAAATATAACTTCCTCCATCTGTATGTCCAGATTGGACATCCATTCATTCTTTAAAAGGTGAAGACAGAGAACTTCGAAGCAGAAAAAGAAAGTGATTAGAAGAACACATTTATTATTAACTGCTTGTGCTTCCCACCCAAATGCATTTGCATGGGAAATGTGCAGTTCTGAGCTTACTAACTCGGGTCCGATAGTGACAGCACTCACCTGGCTGGTACCGTACTTGCTAGTACTCCATACGCTCAGTGAGAACCAGTCTGACACTTTCTGAGCATTTCCTTATTTAATAGCACCGCAGATTGTGATAGCCTGCTTTGAAACTCAGTGATTAACTTGACTTCAAGGCATGAAATGTGTGTGTTTCAGGGTGATTGAAAGAGGCTCACAAATCTATACACTCCCAGGTTGACCAGAATATTATCATCTACATGATTTTTTAAATGTATATAAAATCCATTATCATGAATCAAAAATTTCATTTGTAAGTATCACTAAATTCCTATTGACTCTTCCTCATTGTATACTCATATATATTAATTTTTTTTCCAAGCGTATTTGGAATGATTCTAAATTACTCTCATTCAAAACTATCAGACACTCTGGTAGCTTTACCTGGTTAGTGTCCCTTCTTTCTCTTCTAGAAAAAAAAGTTGTACTTCCTGTGATTCTCAGGGAAGATCCTCCCCATGTTTTGGGTGTGGCTGAATATATCCCCACACCTAGCATGTAAGCCAGCTCTAGCCAATCAGATCACTCTATCCTGCCACAGGCAAGTGACTGGTGCAGTGAAAGAGTACCTGACCCAAGATCAACCAATCTCTTCCCTGAGATTTGATGTAAGGATACTGGGAGAAAGAAAGGTCTCTTCTTTGGGGATCATAAGCTGTATGCAATATGTAGGTCTGGTTTCCAGAAGTCATTTTCCCCTAGCTTCGTGGAAAGCCTGCTTGCAAATCATGCCAATACAGAAGGCAGGCAAACAGTTAGAGTGGAAAAGAGAAGGAAAGGGAGAGAGTACAATGATAGAATCTAGGCAAATGTGATTAGCTCTGTCCCCACTGGATCGAAAGTTATGGAGGCAAGACACTACATTTCTGAAATTTAGTTGATTTCCTATAACAAGTAGTGCTTAACATTAAGGGTAAAGAAAAATTTTGTCACTAAAAAGACCTCATACTATAATAATTGATGACCTCTGCACTATCTGGTTTTTGTGCTACTACCTTCTTCCTGCTCCCTAAACTTCTCCCTTTCCTTGGGTACCCTAATGGGACACTTTCCTAGCCCATCCCATAACCTGTGACCATTCCTCCTTCACCCCCTCACATGTCCCTTGAATGTAGATGCTCCATGTTCCTGTTCTCTGCTGCTGCTTTTCTGTGTACATTGTCTCATCCAGTCTCACTGTCTGATGTCTGGTAGACATGATGAATGAATGGGCCTTCAGCACCCGTGCTCCCCTGCTTACAGAAAGTCCACCTGAACCACAGAGGCGGGAAAGGTGAAAACTACGATTCCAGGGTGGCAGGAAGGAGGGGAGAAAGAGGCTGGATAAAGGGAACAAAAACACAGCTGGATAAACAGATACAGCTAACAGGTAACAGCAGTCTACAGAACCATGGGGGTGACCACAGTTCACAGTAGTGCATGCCGTGCCACAAGAGGCACTGGAGGAGAGGTGCTGACTCCACACATGGAGGCAGGGTAGGGAGGTAGGGATGCCGACCATGCAACTGTTGGTAGGCACCACAGGCCTTTATGTTGAACACTTGCAGGGTGCTCATCTTCCCACTATGATTGAAATTCATTGAGGGCATGAGTGGTAAAATTTGCTCAGTTTTCCCTGAGTCTATAAAGGCATATGATATTTAAAACAACAGAATGGGAATTAGCCTCTTCCCTCAATTTATGAACTGATAGAGAATTCACTTCAGCTCCATCTCCTGGGCGTGATAAGCTTGAAAATAAAATGTGTCTGCTTTAAGAAGATAGTATATACACATGGAAACCGCAGGAGTACCACTTCTAGCAAAGCTTCAGGAAGGCTCTCCACCACTAGGCATTGCTCTAAGTTATGTAAAGCCAAGGACACTTCATCTATGCCTTCAAATCTACCCACGCCCAATTCTGCCCCATTACATAGTCTACCTTCTCATTCTCCCCTCAACCTCATGAAAAAAAGACAGCCTACTTTGATGATCTTCCTCTTCTATTATCCTCAATGCTTTTTATTTCCTGTGTTCCTATAACTCACAAAATTCCTTTCCAAACTTGATTTAAATGGAGTGTCCCACGTTTGTTATCCAGGAGTAAGGTAGCGGACACAGGGAACTATTGTTACTAAAAATCAGTTTATTACAGACACTGTGTTAGTAACATTATGATTCTCAGGTCTTGAAAAAGAAATAAAGCTAATGTGTAGAGTGAAAGTGCAAACCACAAAGTATGAAATAGGGGTGCTTTCAGGGATGACACCTTATCATGGTATACTATGAGTAAGTATTTAACCATGGTATGTAGCCCTTCAGTAACTGCATAGAAAGCAGCAGCCCCTATAGATCCTTAATACTTAGAAGGCGGAAAATAAAATATTACAAATAGGAGTTGGACTTAAAATATGGCATTTAAACTTCAAAGTCTTGGAGGAAGAAAGTGAGCCTCTAATGTGGAATCCCTAAGCCCCAGAGGTCATTAGGGCCACTCAATATTTTACCTTCTATCTTCTAAAATGCACCAAATGCACAAAATGATCATCTGATGCAGTTGTTATTGTGGAATGCATATTCTTCCTCCCCTCCTTGCCACTCTAAATGTTACCTTTGTTATGCCAACATCAATTCAACATTGCTACCAGGAGAAAAAAAAGCTCACTCCTAGATTTCAGTTTGTGAGTAAGTCAGCTGCGATTCCTTGGTCATGACTGATAGAAGGAGGGCAGGGTGATTCAGCCCTTGCAGCGGTTTCTATGACTCCTCTGTGACCACGTCTAGAACTGGCAGACGTTGGTATTAGCCATTCCAATCTCCATAGGAAATGCTGCTTAGGGACATCTGATTCCTGGTACGTGCACAATGAGAAGATGCCAAGAAAACAAAATCCAGCAAGCTGACCAGAAAATCTTATTAGGTTGAACATATAAGGTACTTCAAAGCAGAGGTTAATATTACTCACAACAAGGAAGGAAGAATATTACCCCTGTGGGTTACCAATGTTATTTATGAGAATATTTTCCTTCTTTCTGCAAGTTCGATGACCTCCAAGAAATTAATCTGCCATATGGATATACCCTTCACCCCAACCCTCAAGCAAAGCAGAATTGCAAAAGTTATTTAGGAAGAAATTACCTTTGCTTTTATACTTAGGGCTCATTATTTTCCAAGGAAAACAAGGCTTCTTTAAATTCCAACTATTTCTATTCAGTTAAAATATGATGTAACTCAGCATAATGTTTTCCAGATTCCTCCATTTTGTTGCAAATGACCAGATTTCATTGTTTTTGACTGCTGTATAGTATTCTATAGAGTACATATCCCATAATTTCTTTATCCAGTCTACTGTTGATGGGCATTTAGGTTGATTCCAGGTCTTAGCTATTGTGAATTGAGCAGCAATAAACATTAAGGTGCAGACCGCTTTTTTGTTTACCAATTTAATTTCCTTTGGGTAAATTCCAAGGAGTGGGATGGCTGGGTTGTATGGTAGGGATATATTCAGGTTTCTGAGGAATCTCCAAACTGTCTTCCATAGTGGCTTCACCAGTTTGCATTCCCACCAACAGTGGGTTAGTGTCCCTTTTTCCCCACATCCTCACCAGCATCTGTTGTTGGTGGATTTCCGAATGTGAGCCATTCTCACTGGGGTGATGTGAAACTTCATTGTGGTTTTGATTTGCATTTCCCTGATTGCTAGTGATCTTGAACATTTTTTCATGTGCCTGTTGGCCATTTGGATTTCCTCTTTTGAAAAATGTCTATTGAGGTTCTTGGCCCATCTCTTAAGTGGGTTGTTTGTTTTGTTGTTGTGGAGTTTCTTGATCTCTTTGTAGATTCTGGTTATTAATCCTTTATCTGTTGCATAGTTTGCAAATATTTTTTCCCATTCTGTTGGTTGCCTCTTCACTCTCCTGACTGTTTCTTTTGTAGTACAGAAACTTCTCAATTTGATGCAATCCCAATTGTTAATTTTGGCTTTGACTGCCTGCGCCTCCACGGTCTTTTCCAGGAACTCTTTGCAGGTGCCAATATCTTGAAGGGTTTCTCCAATGTTCTCTAATAATTTGATGGTGTCAGGTCATAGATTTAGGTCTTTAATCCATGTTAAGTGGATTTTTGTGTAAGGTGTAAGGTAGGGGTCTTACATCATGCTTCTGCACGTGGAAATGCAGTTTTCTCATCATCATTTATTGAATAGACTGTCCTTGTTCCATGAATTGGTTTTAGATCCTTGATCAAATATAAGTTGGCTGTAGATGTTTGGGTTGATTTCTGGTGTTTCTATTCTGTTCCATTGGTCTATCCATCTGTTTCTGTACCAGTACCATGCTGTTTTGATTACAACTACCCTATAGTATGCCCTGAAATCTGGTATTGTGATGCTTCCGGCTTTGTTTTTGTTGTACAAAATTGCTTTAGCTATTAGAGGTCTCCTGCGTCTCCATATGAATTTCAGCATCATTTTTTTCTAGCTCTGAGAAGAAGGTCTTGGGTATCTTGATGGGTATTGCATTGAATGTATAAATTGCTTTTGGGAGAATGGATATTTTGATGATATTGATTGTTATAATCCATGAGCATGGAAGATTTTTTCCATTTTTTGGTATCCTCTTCTATTTCTTTCTTTAAGATTTTGTAATTCTAATTGTAGAGATCTTTAACCTCCTTGGTTAAGTTTATTCCAAGGTATTTGATTGTTTTTGTAGCTATTGAGAATGGGATTGATCTTAGAAGTTCTTTCTCAGCCATGGCATTGCCTGTGTATACAAAGGCTGTTGATTTTTGTTCATTGATTTTATATCCTGCTACTTTTCCAAACTCTTCTATGAGTTCCAATAGTCTCTTAGTAGAGTTCTTTGGATCCCCTAAATAAAGAATCATGTTGTCTGCAAAAAGGGATAGTTTGAGTTCTTCCTTCCCAATTTGTATCCCTTTAATTTCTTTTTCTTGCCTGATGGTTCTGGCTAAAACTTCCAAAACTATGTTGAATAGCAGTGGTGAGAGTGGGCATCCCTGTCTCGTACCAGATCTCAGTGGAAATGCTTCCAGCTTTCTCCATTCAATAGGATGCTGGCCATGGGTTTTTCATAAATTGCTTTGATTGTATTGAGGAATGTTCCTTCTATACCCATTTTGCTTAGGGTTTTCATCATGAAAGGGCGTTATATTTTATCGAATGCTTTCTCTGCATCTATTGAGATAATCATATGGTTTTTCTTCTGCAATGCCATCTCACTAGTTCATTTGATCAATTTCTGTTCACAGTTGATCATAATGATAGGACTAAGAATTAAAGGGATCACATAAACAAGACTAGTGTCTGAAAATACTAACTGATAGAACAAAAAAGGGAGAGAACAATCCAACATGGCAAGCGGGATACACCGCAGACTCATAGAATGGCAGATGTCCTAAACAGCACTCTGGCCTCAGAATCAGTCCTTAAGGCATTCGAATCTGGCTGAAAAGCCCATGAGAGTATTTCAGGCATGGAAAGCCAAGACACTCTGGCAAATAAATAAATAAATAAATAAAAAATAAAAAATGAAATGACCTAAATGAAAGATCTCTGAGAGTGAGATCCCAGTGGAAAGAACAGGTCATCAAAGAAGGAGGTACCTTTCTCTGAAGGAAGGAGAGAACTTCCACTTTGACTATGACCTTGTCTAAATATGATCAGAGTCGGTGAACTCAAAAGGCTTCCATAGCTTTGGCAACTCATGACAAGAGCCTAAGGTGATTACTGATGCCATAAAGAAGAGTGTCAATTTGTTAAGTCAACAACAGGAGTCACTGTGCACTTACTCCTCATGTAGGATCTCTGTCCTTAATGTGCTGTACATTGTGATTTAATGCTATAACTAGTACTCAAACAGTATTTTTCACTTTGTGTTTCTATGTGGGTGCAAACTGTTGAAATCTTTACTTAATATATGCTAAAGTGATCTTCTGTATATAAAGAGAATTGAAAATGAATCTTGATGTGTATGGAAGGGGAGAGGGAGCGGGAAAGGGGAGGGTTGTGGGTGGGAGGGAAGTTATGGGGGGGAAGCCATTGTAATCCATTAGCTGTACTTTGGAAATTTATATGCATTAAATAAAAGTTAAAAAAATATGATGTATGAAAGTCTCATCTATGCTCAGATTTTAAGGAATTTTTTTTTTATTCAACACTGACGTTTTGTTTTCTCAAGTTTATCATTTTTACAAAACAAAACAAAAAGCAGGTATCAAAAACAGCAAGAGTTTGTAGAATTCCCGCCTGGCGACTTCCGCTCGGCTGTCTACTCCCGGGGTTTGTTCTGGAGCTACTAATAACTTTGTACAAGCACCGGGCGTTTTCTGAGAACCAGCTTGGTCTACCCAACAAGCTTTTTTTTGCTTGTGGCACGTTCCTTTTAGAAACACTGAGCTGAACAAGAGTGTGCATTTGTGTGCATCTGCTCCAGTCTTTGAGGCCCCAGTCACCGGGAAGGACACTGGGGCCACTATGGGCTGAGAGGCACGGGAAGTGCTGGTGTGGACCTCAGTATGGCTCCTGACCGCACACGCTGTCTCCTGGGAGCGCTCCTGCCCAGCGGGCTCTGCTGCTCTACAGGGAGGCTTACCCTGAGCAGGACGGGGTGCTGAGCGGCCAGGGTTCGGAGGGCACCGGCCCGGGGCGGGGCGAGGGGGGGGGTGCCCCCACCACTGGTTTAAGGAATGTTTTTTAAAGTATAGCCCCTGGGCAACAGCAGCACAATTAGAAACTCATTACACATGGAAATTTGGGGGCCCACCCACACCTATAGAATCCTAAATGCTGGGAGGTTGAGTCTAGTAGTCTGTATCTTAAGCAGCCCCTCAGATGAGTCTGATGCATGTTAAGTTTTAAGAAATACAGACCTCAGGATAAATGTGCTATGGATGGAAATAAGGTTGAATAGAAAAATGTCCCCTAAAAAGCATTTATTCTGTAGAGTGACTACTCAAAATGGCACTGATTCACAAGCAATCATGTTGCTTCTCTGTTACATCGATCAGTTATCTAACTGTCATTAGCTATAGGGATTCTATACCCAAATTAGAAAAATTTTTAGAAGATAAAGGAGTTGAGCATTGAATTAGTAAAGCAGTATCTTCGGGGAATTATAATTTGGGAGACTGTGAGTCCCATGTTATACTGATAGGAATAACTCCCTGGACTCAGTAGAAGAAAATCAGAACATAGCTTTGTTCTGATGAGTGTAACATAGAGATGCACTGTTGGCCTTAAAAACCCTGAAGGGCTGTGAAGTTAAGTATCTCAAAGTACAGATCAGATTCCTCCTTTAACTTAGGCCTGCCAGAAAGTCTTTAGGGCTCCAGCTAAGGGAGAAGAGACAAAATATTAATGAGATTTCAATTATAATTCATGTTCAACAAATAATCATTGTGTCTCTACCATGTACCAGCTACATTCAAATAATTCTCTGATTGACTGTCAACAACTAACTTATGTAGTAAGGCAAGCAGTGTTATCCCCTTGGTCGTGGACACATATTATCTGTGTCTTCTCAGACTTCTGGTTCCCTTCTCTTGGTTATAGCATGTATACTTCTTTGGGAATATTTTCTCTTGTTATTTATTTTTTAAAATATTTATTATTTATTTGAAAGGCAGAGTAATGGAGAGAGAGAGAGGGAGAGAGAATCTTTCATCTGCTAATTCACACCCCAGATGCCCACAGTTTCCAGGGCTAGATCAGGCTGAAGCCGGGAGCCAGGAATTATTTCTGAGTCTCCCACGTGGGTGGCAAGAATCCAAATACTTGAGCCATCCTCTGCTGCTTCCCAGGTACATTTTCATGAAGCTGGCTCAGATGTACAGAACAGCCTGGACTCAAACCAGGCAGGTATGGGAGGCAGGCATCCCAAGTGGTGGCTTAACCTGCTGCACCACAGTGCATGGCTCTATTTCATTCTGGGGATTAATAACAATTGTTTTTCTGCTCCCCCACTCCTCAGTATACAAGGATTGACAGATGACTCAGGGTTATTCAGAATTCTTCACTAGGATTGTTACATACCAAAGTGAAGGGAACAGAAAACTCTTTCCTTCTGTGGTATGCTCACCTGAATGCTGTCAGCCTGAAGCTTCCAGCTGCAATGTCTTTTTGCCTCAAAAAGCTTATATTTTTGAGAATGAGAATTACACAAAAAGAAAAGGGGTGATAAGAGTGTGATTGTGCCCCTAAAGTCCCATATGCTAGCATGGCTTTGGCAACTCTTCTTCTGATTCTAGGACCTACCCTCCTACCACATAACCCTCTCATGCTTGGGGTAGCTTAATTAGGCTTCTGCCACTTTCAACTGAAAGAGTACAGGCTAATAAAACATATCCTGAATGATCAAGAACTAAAGTATTAAGTGTTTTGCCCAAGGTACACACTCAGTAACTAGAAAAGATAGAATATGCCTAGATCTTCATAGTTAAGGTCCAGTATATTTTCCACTGAACCACCACTAGCTATCTTCTTTAAAACACAAGCCCAGAAGGAGAGGCTTCTGGGAAAATATTAGAGTAGAAAGCACTAGGAACCTGTCTCCCCACCAAGGCAATTGCACCAGCAGAATCTGACCAATGTAATTATTTTGGAACACTGAGATATGTTGGAAGCTTAGACCTTCCAGGGGAAGGCTTGGACAGTAAATTACCATTAGTTCCAGTCCATTTCATCTCTTAGCACAGTAGCAGCCACCCATCCCTCAACCCTAAACAGGCAGTGCATATATTCCTGGAACAACTTGTACAGAGCTTGCAGGAAACTGACTGAAAGAAAGGAATCCTATCTTCCAGATTTGGGAGATCTGTGTTCTGGTTGCTGATGGCTGCTTCCAATCACAGGGCTGAAGACAACAGGCAGGTGATCTTTGTGGGTAAATGTTCACCCACTGTAAGTCCTTCCCTCTCGAGCTGAAGGGACTGCCAGGGGATATAAAGAGCCAAAACTCTTGTTTTAAATCCCTTTCATTTTTCTCCTTCTTCCTTTTTATTTTATTTATTTTTTTTTTTTTTGACAGGCAGAGTGGACAGTCAGAGAGAGAGAGACAGAGAGAAAGGTCTTTTTTGCCGTTGGTTCACCCTCCAATGGCCGCTGCGGCCGGCACATCGCGCTGATCCGAAGCCAGGAGCCAGGTGCTTCTCCTGGTCTCCCATGCGGGTGCAGGGCCCAAGGACTTGGGCCATCCTCCACTGCACTCCCAGGCCTTCATATAAGAACATTCAAATGTAAATGCATGTACAGGGGCAGTTAGAAAGTGACTACATGTGCCCAGAGAGATGTTCAGGAGCAGGCTCGGAAAGCACCTGGAAAGACCGTAAGCTTACACTTCAGACTGGTCCTTGGCAGACAAAAGCCTATGGGAATAAAATAAATTTCCTAAATAACAAAATGCAGAAAACCATGAAGGAGAAGAATCTGATCTCCACAGCTACTACATTAGCAGATCCGAATAGCCAGTTTTCAATGGCAACATTAACAAAATCACAGTCAAACAAAGAAACAGAAAAGTATGGCCCATCCAAAGGAAAAAAATAAATCAACAGAAAGTGTTCTTGAAAGACTGGATGGCAGATCTACTAGACAGATTTTTAAATAATTGACCAGAATATGCTCAGAAAACTAGTGGAATATGTGGGAAAAGTCAAGAATATGATACATGAACATAGTAAAAATACAATAGAGATAGAAAACTTAAAAAGAAACTTTAAAAATTCTAGAATTGGAAATAATATTTTTTCTAAATACAAAATTCACTAGTGGGATTTGAAGGTAGATTTAAATAGACAGGATAAAGAATCAGAAAAGATGAATATAGGACAATGGAAATTATTGAGTCTGAGGAACAGAAAGAAAAAAGTTGAAGTGAACAGAGCTGTAGGACTTGTAAGACATCAATAAGCACACTGACGTACATACTCAGGTAATCCCAGAGGAATAGGAAAAAAGCAGTACAGAGAATGTCAGATGAAATAATGGCAGAAAACTTCTAAATTTGATGAAGAACATGAGTGTAAACATTCAATAAGCATAACAAACTCTAAGTAAGGTGAACAGAGTGATCTATACTGAGACAGACACACTTACAATCAAACTTGTCAAAAATCCAAGAGAATCTTGAAAGTAGCAGGGGAGAAGCACTGCATCATATACAAGTGAATCTTCAAAAGATTATCAGCAAATTTCTCATCAGAAACTGTAGAGGCCAGAAGACAGCGAGCCAATATATTCTAAGTGTTAACAAAAAAAAAAAAAGAGAGAGAGAGAGAGAGAAAGAGAGAGAGAAAAACCCTATAATACAAGGATACTATATCCAGCAAAACTATCCCCCTCAAAAAAGAGAAATAAAGATGTTTGTAGACAAACAAAAGCAAGAATAATTCATAAGAAATGCTCAAGGGAGTTCAGAAGATTCAATGAAAGGGCACTAGACAATAAATCAAAGCTGTATGAAGAAATGATGACATTAATAAAGGCAAATATATGAGCAATGATAAATGTTGTAACAACACTTTGTACTATACTGTTTATTTCTGCATGATTTAGGAGACTACCACATTTAAGAACACTGAACAATTATTCTAAAAACTAGTGTGAGTGTAACTTTGGTTTATAATTTCACATATTACTATATAAGTAAAGCAGTTAATACATCTAAAAGAATTATCAGCTCATGTTTTGAGGCACACAGTGTATAAAGATGTAATTTTACAACATCAAGCAGTGAAAGGGGTGGGGTTGGAGTTATAAAAGAGCAGATGTTTTGTATGTTTCTGAAATTAAGCTCATGTAGATTTAAATTAGAAGGTTATAATTAGAATGTCAAATTAAGTACCAATGGCAAACACAAAGAAAATAACTATGTAATAGTCATGAAAGGAAAGGCATTTAAATGTTCTATTAGAAAAAAAATCAAACACAGAATAAGATAGTAATATAAAAGTGAGGAACAAAAAGCTATAAGACACGTAGAAAAAAATAACAGAATGACAGATGTCCTTCTCTATCAGTAATTTCTTCATATGTGAATGGATTAAATGCTCCAAACAAAGAGAGACTGGCAGAATGGATTAAATAAAACAGAATACAACTGCAGGCTGTCTATAAGAGATTTGCTTTACATTCAAAGATGAATATACGAAAGTAAAAGTAAAAGGATGGGAAAAGATAGGCCTTGAAAACAGTAACCAACTTCTTGCTAAAGCACATCCTGGAGAACAGCAAGTGACGGCCCAAGTACTTCAGTCCTACCACCCATGAAGGAGACCTGGATTGAGTTCTGCACTCCTGGTTTCAGCCTGGCCCAGCGCATTTGGGGCGTGAAGCAACAGGTGAATTATTCATATATTCTCTCTTACTCTCTTTGTCTTTCTCTCTCTCTCTCTCTCTCTCTCTCTCTCTCTCTCTCTCTTAAATACAAATCAATTAAAGAAAAGAGGATGGAGTGGCTATACTCTTATCCAGCAAATAGACTTGAAATTTAAAAAAAAAAGAAATTACAAAAGACAAAGAGTGATCTACAAGGGACAATTAGTTTCAGTACAATGAAGATAGGATGATAGGATGATCTTAAACATTTATGTGCTTAATAATAGAATATGAAAGTATGAAACAAAAACTAGCACAACTGAAGGTAGAAAGATCTACAATATTAGTTGGAGACTTCACTACCTGCCTTTCAATAATGGATAGAACACCAGACAGAAGATAAGCTAGGAAATGGAAGACCTGACAAAATAAACCAATCAGATCATACAGACATACAGTGCCCTCTGACAACAGCATACAGCATACATATCCTTCTCACTGCAAATGGGGACGTTTTCAGGAAAGACTGACATGGTAGATGACAAATTGTCATGAAATAGTTTATACATATAATGAAATATTAATCAGCCTTGAAAAGGTAGGAAATTCTGACACATCCTATTATGTGAATGAATTTTCAAGGCATTATTCTAAGTTAAATAAGCTCATCATGGTAGACAAATATTATATGAATCTACTTAAATGACGTACTTAAATGCTGTACTTAGATTAGCACATAGAGACAGAAACTCATAGAGACAGAAAATAGAACAGTGTTGCCAGTACTGGGAGCAGGTAATGGGGTAGTTACTGTTGCATGGATACAGAGTTTCAGATCTGTAAATTAAATGCCTGGAGATGGGTGGTAGAGATGACTATAAAACATCATGAATGTATTTAGATTTTGAATGCATTTACTAGCACTGAACTGTCTTTAAAGATCCCTGGAGCAAGGACAGTCTCTTCAACAAATGGCACTAAGAAAACTGTATCTCTGCAAGCAGAAGTATGAAGCAGGACCCCCACCTTACAGTTTATACAATAATCCACTCACAATGGATCAAAGACCTATATCTATGACCCGATACCATCGAATTATTAAAAAACACAGGGGAAATCCTGCAAGATATTGGCATAGGCCAAGAGTTCTTGGAAAAGACCCCAGAAGCACAGGCAATCAAAGCCAAAATTAACAAATTGGATTACTTCAAATTGAGAAGCTTCTACACTGCAAAACAAGCACTCAGCAAAGTGAAGAGGCAACCGACAGATGGGAGAAATTATTTGCAAACTATGCAACTGATAAAGGATTATTATCCAGAATATATAAAGAGATCAAGAAACTCAACAACGACAAAACAAACAACCCAGTTAAGAAATACACAAAAGACTTAATCAGAAATTTTCAGACTACTAGCCACAAGGGAAATGCAAATCAAAACCACAATGAGGTTTCACCTCATCCCAGTTAGAATGGCTTTTATGCAGAAATCAACAAACAACAAATGCTGGCAAGGATGTGGGGGAAAAGGTACCCTAATCCATCATTGGTGAGAGTGTAAACTGGTACAGCCACTGTGGAAGACAGTATGGAGATACCTGAAAAATCTGAATATAGACCTACCATATGACCCAACCATCCCACTCCTGGTAATTTACCCAAGGGAAATGAAACCAGCATATGGAAGAGTTATCTGTACCCCCATGTTTTATGCAGCTCCATTCACAATAGCTAAGATATAGAATCAACCTAAATGTCTGTAAACTGAAGACTGGATAAAGAAATTATGGGATACATATGCCATGGAACTACACAGCAATTAAAAAAAAGAAATCCTGTAATTTGCAACCAAATGGATGCAACTGGAAAATACCATACTTAGTGAACTAAGCCAGTCCCCAAAGACAAATACCATATGTTCTCACTGATCTGTGGTAACTAACAGAGCACCTAAAAGGTAATTTATAGAAGTAAAATTGACACTTTTGAGATGTGATGACTGTTGAGGAACAGTTTTTGTTTCATACTATTTGTTGAACTCTTTACTTAGTATAGAGTTAATCTTATGTGTGTAAAGTTAATGGAAAATAGATCTTAGCAAAAAATAAGAATAGAAATAGGAAAGGGAGTAGGAATAAGGGTGGGAGTGTGAGTAGGGTAGGAGGAATCACTATGTCCCTAAAGTTGTGTTTATGAAGTGCATGAAGTTTGTATACCTTAAATAAAAGGTTTCTGTAAAAAATGGTCAAGATGGCAAATTTTCTTTATGTGAATGTTACCACAATAAAATCATGGAGGAAAAAACAAGCTTAGCACCTGTCAAACTGGATGTATTGTACAGCAATCGGTCTTTTAAATCATGAATTAGAACACAAAAAGCACAAAACAAAAAGAAAACAATGGTAAATGGGGCCTCGTAGCAGTAGGAACTTTCAATCACCAAAAGAAACCATAATAGAAAAAAGTATACCATAAACTAAGATATTTGTTATTTTGACAATTTTTTTTCATGTGAGTATCAGAATTCATAAAGAGCAAGCTAACAACAAAAAGATAATTAATAGAAAATAAAATATCTGAATAGTATTTCATAAAACAAGTTTTCCAAAGATCAATGAAGTATAAGGAAAGGTACTCATTATCAATATTTATCAGGGAAATAAAACTTCAAACTACAATAAGATACTACCATCCATTCAATAGGTTGAATAATCTTAAAACACTGACAATATCACATGCAGGCAGAAATGCAGAGGAACAAGGGTTCTCAGACATTGCCAGTGGAAATGAAAATCTGTACTACCACTTTGAAAAACTTTTTGGAAATATTTATTAGGGCTAAAGTATGTCTACCACATGAGTCACCATTCCTAATTCCAGTTCTATCTACTTTCAAAGAGTAAGTGATATGTTCATCCCACCTTACAACACAGGGCCAGTGCCGGGGCACAGCGGGTTAGGCTGCCACCTGCAGCACTGGCATCCCATATGGGCACCAGTTCCAGTCCCAACTGCTCCAATCCAGCTTCCTGTTAATGAACCTGGGAAAGCAGCAGAAGATGGCACAAGTGCTTAGGTCTCCGCACCCAGGTGAGACCCAGATGATTCCAGGCAACTGGCTTCAGCCCGGCCTAGCCCTGGCTATTGCAGCCATTTGGGGAGTGAACCAGATGGAAGATTTATCTCTTTCTCTTTCTCTCTCTAACTCCGCCTTTCAAATAATTAGATAAATCTTTTTTTTTTTAAAAAATCACCACATACATTCATAGTAACTGTAAACAAAAATGCATCAAGAATAGAATGATGTATCTGTAACAGAGTTAAAAAAATAAACTACTATTTGCTGTAGGTAACAGTACACATGAATCTCACAAACATACTATTAAGAAAAAGAAGTCAGACTTGATATTTGATTCCATCTCTATAAAGTCCAAGAACAGAAAAAAATGCATGATGGTAACCTCTTAATGGCAAAAGTTAACTGGCTAGGGATAAGAGTGACTTCTTAAAATCTTGCTTTATGTCTTGGTCCAGGTGGTGGTGACATGAGTCTATACATATGTAAAAGTTCATTGAGTTTTACGTATACTTAAGATTTATATACTTCCTTGTCTGTGTATTTCTCTCATTTTGAAAAAAGAACAAATTAAGAGAATGCCACACATGTGTCCTAATTCTCCATGTATTATGATTTTAAAGGTTACCCCTGAGTACACAACGACAGAAGGCCCAAAGGGGACTGGGACTGAGATCATCTCCAGTGGAGCATCTATGTGACACAACTGTGAAGTCCAGATTTCAGCCCACGTAAGTTGGGCAACACAAGTCTATAAAAAATATTTAGATATTTCAGGGTTGCTTGGGGACAAGATGTGACAAACTGATGAGCAGACATTACTTAATCACCTTTCTTGATCTGTAACATCACAACAAGCTGAATTTACATGCTCCTTTAAAATCAGGAAAAATAAAACTCATCTCACTCAGACTCATAAACCCTCTATGTGAACTACGCATCTTGGTGAACTCTGTCTTGAGGAGTACAGTGTTATTAAATTACTATTTAATTTTATAAATCTATCCACCTCTCCAAAAGCATCCTCAAATAATTCTATTTTCTCTGTACTTTCAAATTACCTTAGAAAAAATCATAAATGACAGAACATTAATAACATAGCATATACAGCAGCTGGATTGTCTCTAGATAATCACTGAGGTACAATAAACATGACAAAAGGCACGTCGAGACAAATATACCCACTCACAAATATTATGCAATCTTTTCCCAAGGCTCTTGCATGCTGACCTTATCAACCCAATTAGATAGTTATCCATTTCCAAAGCAAAGTTAAAAGCAGTAAACATATCATTAAGAAAAATGGGCAAAGGTTACCTTCCCGGAGAGTTGTTCTTACAATAAGTGTATGATTTTTGTGAATTTGTTTTGAGAAGTGATAATCGCTACTGGAAAAATCTATTTTATGCTTTTCTCTGATGTAATCTAGTGGCTCATGCTGAACAGAACATTTCAGAACTGGAAGGGACCTTAGGATTAACAAATTTCCTCTCCATCATTCAAAGGATGAGAAAACTGGTGGCTGGAGAGCTTTAATTATTTGCCCCAAGTTGGAGAGTTGGAGTACACCTAAGTTTCCTGATAAATGAACTTAGAATCAGTCATGAGGTATACAGTTAAAAGGAAAAAATATCAGTGTTTTACAAATGAAATTTTAGTTTCCAGATTATGAGGAATCAATTTGTTCTAGTCTTTTGCCACTGGAACATGGTGTGGTCCTTGAGTTTTCATCCCGAAATGCAGACCAGTAATTCCAAATTTCAAAAACAATGGTGGCTGGGGGAGGGTGTTGGAAGCAGGGGCCCTGGAAATGGCAAGGAGAGGACAATTTAAAAAGATGGATAAAAGAGCATAATGACTCCTGAGTTCCTTGGTTGATGGGACATCTCACTTCCTGCCAACACTCATTCTTCTAAACAATTCTGCAGAATGGTTGGAACTATCTTCCTCAAGCACAGGTTTTCCTATGCAATACATTACGACTCCCATCTTAACTGGGTTCCCCAGAAGCAAATGCTAACACAAATAGTCATATGGAGGCAATTTATAATGAGTCGTCCTTTGGAGAAAGCAAGGAACAGGAACTAGAAGAGGGAAAGGAGGGAGACCAAGAGCAAGGCTCCACCACAGACAGGAACATTGGCTTGCTGTGTATGCCCAAGGCTCAGGGCCCAGGACAAGCAGATCCAGATTCCGACAGGTCAGAGAACAACTTGGAACTGTTTGGGGTTTCTATCTCCTTTCCTCACAGTGCTGGTGAGAAACGCACAGAGTCGCTAGGCCCTGCTGGTGGCGGGGCCACAGGCGGCACTGCCTTGCGTCCATGGCAGCAGTAGGACACACACACAGAGACAGCTACAGACAGCCACACATGGCCGCAAACAGCCACACATCCACATACAGCCACATCCACCAACAGCCCAACTGAACCATGCCTCCCAAGGCTTATATGGGCTTACTGACAATAGTGGCCTGGAGCATACTATTACATAACAAGCCTGCCTGGGCCAGCACCACGGCTCAATAGGCTAATCCTCCACCTGCGGCGCCGGCACACCAGGTTCTAGTCCTTGTCGGGGTGCCGGATTCTGTCCTGGATGCTCCTCTTCCAGGCCAGCTCTCTTCTGTGGCCCTGGAGTACAGTGGAGGATGGTCCAAGTGCTTGGGCCCTGCACCCACATAGGAGACCAGGATAAGCACCTGGCTCCTGGCTTCAGATCAGCGCAGTGCACCAGCCGCAGCACGCCAGCTGCAGTAGCCATTGGGGGGTGAACCAATGGCAAAGGAAGACCTTTCTCTCTGTCTCTCTCTCTCTCTCACTGTCCACTCTGCCTGTCAAAAAACAAAACAAAACAAAACAAAAAACGTAACAAGTCTGCCTGCAACTATCCCGGCAGGTGGACCTGTCGGTTACCACGACACTAGTTGCCATAGAGGCATACACTTGAGGGGGCACAGAGATAAGGGGGCAAGGGCATAGAAGTGTGGGGACTTGATAACTTCACCTTCCCAAATTCAATTGCTACAAGACATTATAGGCACAGCTACCCCAGGTTGGTCTGGGAACCATGTGTTACTAGTCTGCGATGAGAGGAAGTGCTTCCAAACTCAGTCACCAAGCCCGCCATTCATTTCAGCTGACACTTCTTTTTTTTTTCTTTTTTAAAGATTTATTTATTTATTTGAAAGTCGGAGTTACACAGAGAGAGAGGAGAGGCAGAGAGAGAAAGAGGTCTTCCATCCGATGGTTCACTCCCCAATTAGCTGCAATGGCCAGAGCTGTGCTGATCCGAAGCCAGGAGCCAGGAGCTTCCTCCAGGTCTCCCATGTAGGTGCAGGGGCCCAAAAGCTGGGGCCATCTTCCACTGCTTTCCCAGGTCATAGCAGAGAGCTGGATCAGAAGTGGAGCAGCCAGGTCTCGAACCGGAGCCCATATGGGATGCCGGCGCTTCAGGCCAGGGTGTTAACCCGCTGTGCCACAGGCTCAGCCCCTCAGCTGACACTTATTTCATAAAACCATTTCTTGCTGAAGGAAGCAGTGTGTAAATTTATATTTTGTCCAAGCTGGTAAGGAAAGCTTGCCTATTGGCTACTTTGAATAGCACTGGTGTGATAGCAACCCAGAACTGCTCTGATCACAGGAGAGGGAGCTGGATCGTTCAAGTTCCATTGTCATCAATCGGTGCTTAAGGACTCTACCCTGGGGGTGTGGATTAAAAATTCCCAGGTCTCCAAGTTTGGGATTAGGAGTGTGGGGTTAGCCCTGGTAGCCTGTCTGAGATACCTGTATTAGCTGTTACTTGGTGTGCATTAGAAAGTTAAAAAACTCTAAGGCAATAAGGGAGGAACACTAACCTCCTTTGCAAAATTGCCTAGGAAATCCACACTTTGTCCAGGAGTTTGATGCCTTGTTACATCTGGTCTTCATTGTTTCAGATTCACCTTTAATTACATCCTATCCCATTCCACCTAGCTCTACACCAGTAGTTTCAATTTTGCTTACACACTGGAATTACCTAGGGGTGTTTTAAAACCCACTGATGCCTGACTTCAACACCCAGCTATCCTGATTTTATTGTTCTACTAAGGCTTAGATGCTAGGAATTCTAAAATCCTCCTTCAGATGAGTCTATTGGGCAACCAGGATTGAGAAATGCTGTTCTAAGTTTTTATATTAAACTACTTGCAATTCCAAGAATTTGAAATGCATTTCCTAGGGGAAAATATGAAAATATTTTCCATTTACTGTATACTCAGATTCTTCTTGCTCTGTGCACTTGGAACTATGCTGGGAGTCTTGCAGAATCAGATAGGAAGAGAGTGTCCTTCTCAGGCAGGTCTCGGAGGCAACATACAGGCATCCAGGATTCTGAGTTCAACTCGTAAAATCAACACATAATAAATTGAGTTTGATATATAGGCAGATAGCTTAGGAAGACATTATGTCACAAAGCCAAAATTTAGCCTTGAGTATATCCTAATGAATAATGGAAACATAGGGCAGTACTTAAGAAGTTTATGGGAAATGAGATTTCTGGAAAAAAAACAAACTGTGCATGGGTTTCAAAAATTTTTGCAACAAAATAAACTTTGAATTCCATTCTTCCATGAACTTTTTGAAGTAGCCCTATATTTATAGATTAAACTTTTCATTAGGGAAACATCATATCAAAGAAGATAAATGGTAGTCAAGGAGCCAGAATTTCCTATAATTTATTCAGTATGTATAAAAGAGCATACTCAATGGGAGCAGGGGAAGAATGAGAATTCTAATAACGAAGGAGGAATTCTCTATGGAAGGGCAGGGGGGGCTTCACCAGGTCTTTCATCATGGCCTAGATGACAGCTTCTCCTTTTACCTTTGTTCATCCCCATGAAAGCCAAAAAGCCTGATGACTGAGTTAGCTTCCATTGCAAAGGTAGGCACTGGAGCAGACAGAAGGGTCCTGATCACAACAAAAGAAGCAACTCTCAATAAGGGAGAATAAATGGACCCAGAAAGAGCAGAGCTAATCAGATAATGGGTGTATTCTAGTTGGCTTACTAGTTATATTTCATATACTTAATTAATATGATGGATATTGATTTCACAAGCATCAAACTCAGTTGTGCTAAAAAGTAGGTCCTTTCAATTTTTTTTACTGTATTTCATTCATCATTTAAAATTTAATTTTTCTACTGCAAATTACCAACTTAGTCACTTCAAAGTATTTTTTTTTTCAGTCAAATCATAAGTTTTCCTCAGCATAACAAAATATGTAAGGCAAGCTAGTTATAAAGGAAGGAAGTTTATTTGGGCTCACAGTTTGGAAGAGTCACAGTTCAAGATCAATCAAGCCCCATTGGTTCTACCAGAGGATGTCAATAACCGAGTATATACAGAATGATGATCAGCTGCTGATCCACAAAGCAGAGAGAATGGTTGAGATGACCTTAGCTTTTATAATCAGCCCCTCTACTAAGACCTACCTACTGAGGGTAGGCCCCCATTGACCTAAGAAAGTCCCATTAGGTCCATCTATAGATATTGTAATTGGATTAAGTTCTAACCCTCATAGAACCATTAAGTTATAAATTTGGGAATTATTTGTCTGCATGAGTTAAAACCATATCCTATTTAGTCCATAGCAGCTCCTCCATCAGATGAGGGTTTTCCCAATGAAATCAGGGTTCCCCACATTTCTCTCTTCTAGCAAGGCTAGCAAAGCTGTCATGCCATATGATTCCAAGGACACCAATCTGTCAGAAATGATATTAGCTTCATTGACATTGTCCCTTGCTAATGTCCACTGCTGGTAAGCAAATGAGTGGCAAAATTTTCCTGTGAAAACTTAGGCATAGCCATCTTCCTGAGGTCATTTAAAAGTAGAAATGATGTAATTGCAAAGTATAATCAATAGTATTCTTTCCAAGCATTCCCTGGCCAGTCAGCCTGTGAGTTCTCTAGTGATGAATTCTTCAGGTTGATGTTGGACAACCCATTCTATCTATTACAATGCTCTTTTACGGGCACATGAAATGGTCTTAGTTAGCTATGTGGTAAAGCAAATCATCCAAAACTCAATGGCTTACAACAATAACTATATTATTATGTTTGTGACTCACTGATCAGATTTTGAAGGATGAGGGCCGATTCTTCTAGTCTACTTGAAGTCACATGGTGGTGTTTGGCTGGTGGCTGGACTGGTTTAGATTTCCACAATAGTTTCATTGACATACCTGCTCCCTTTCTGGGCGTGGATGGAAGATTGGGCTTAGCTGGGCCCCTTCCTCCCCTCTCCAAGTAGTCCCAGGGCTTCCCCAGCTAGGCTATCCAATGGTGTCATTAGACTTGTCTCATACAGCAGCTAGTTTCCCTCTGAGGGAGCATTCAAAGATATCAAAGCAAAAGCATCAAAGCCTCTTGCTAGCTAACCTTAGAAGTCACTAACTCTCATTTCTGACACATTCTGTTGGTTAGCAAGCTGCCAGGCAGCCTGCAGGCAAGAGAAGGGAAATTAGACTCCACTCCACTCCATTTGTTCACAGCAAGTAGCATTTGGGACCATTGTTAGTGTGGAAGGGAGAAGGAAAACAGCAAGGTTTTCACAAGCCACTCTAGAGACCATTACACTCTCAATGAGATTAACTCAGCCTCTCGGCCCAACATACCACATCACATCACCCTATCTCATATCTCTACTAACTGGTGTCTGACTCTTCCAGAAATGATGGCACCTCCTGGGAAGCAAGGCAGAGGCCCTCACTGCTCCTTGAGCTGCTGTTTTATCTGTGGCTTCAACACTGCCTCCCCAGGGCTCAGCTTTGGAGTGGGCTACAGGACACAGAAGTGCTTTTCAAGGGCCAGAAACTCCACTCACTTCACCTCCATCTTCCCCAGTTCTTTTGCTCTGCATGGCAGGAAGAAATTCATCTTCATTGGGCAGCAGAACAAACAGGCCTTGACTGAATGAATTTTCTTGCTTACCTTGTTGCTTACGTTACAGCTTTAGAATTCAAACCCCAAACTTTTAAGCAAACTTAAACTTAACAAACTTAAAAAAAAAAAAAAAAATCTGTGATCGCCGAAATCTCTCTTCTCAGATGCATGGAAACTAAGACGTAGCTCCAAAAAGCAAACTGAACAACCAGTAAAAGGGATTGTATGAGACAAACCATTACCGTGGTAATTGTCTCAGAATAATTTTTCTGTCACTTTTATAAATGGGACTTCAGGCTTTTATATCAGTCACTTGTCAGTTCCTTTGTTCAATTCCTTCTCTCAGAGTCTGTGAGCTGATTAAATCTGAGAGAACTGATAAAGCTGAATTGCAGGACCTGCAAAGCCAAGAACCTAATTCATCCCTTTTCTGAATCCTAACAAGAGCAATCTCTGGGGCTTCTACTCCAGAACACTGGTAAGTAAAGCTACCTTTTATTTAATGAGTACCGACCTACAACTGTACAGTATGTATATCATCTTATTTAAATACAACAAAACTTGGTGCGAGAGATCATATTATTTCCACTATACAGATACAGAAACTGAGGTGCAGAAAGACTAAGCAACTTGCAGAAGAGCACAAAGAGTCTTCAGTTAAACTTTGGTAACTTGGGGCTGATGTGGCAAAGCTGGTTAAACGGCCACTTGCAACACCAGCATACCATATGAGCACTGGTTCAAGCGCTCTCTGTTCAACTTCTCGTCCAGCTCCCTGCTAATGCATCTGGGAAAAGCAGTGGAATATGGTCCAAAACTTGGACCCCTGCCCCACACATGGGATGAAACCTGGATAAAGTTCCTGGCTATTGTCTTCAGCCTGGCCCAGCCCTGAACCATTACGATCATCTGGGGAGAGAACCATCAGATGGAAGGGCTCTCTTTTTCTTTTTGCCCACCCCTCTCTCTGTAACTCTGCCTTTCACCTAACTATCTAACTAACTAACTAAATAAATAAATAAATAAATCATAAAAAATAACCTTTGGTAATTTAGCTTTAGAATTCATGCTCTTCACCATGGCACTGTCGACCCTTGTAAGATTTAAAACCACAAAAAATACATCTCTAAGCTTGCAACCACATCCTGGCAAAAATTTATCAATTAAATTTTTATTTCACCAAATTTGGACTACAGTTATGCAGGTTGAGTGAGGTTCTACTTTAAATACCAAATCGCCAAAAGTCTTGCAGCATACCAACAAAGAGTTTTCATCAGTCCAAATGTGGAAATGAGTGTTGAACACAGCTAGGAAAAAACTTTAATAATAGGAATTGTAGAAAATGTAATAGGATATATAATAGAATATTCAGGCAAAATAGCCAGAACCCAATAAAGTTTTCTTGTCATATGAATGCAATCTCCCAAAAGTGTTTGAAGAAAGAAAAGCAGGTGAGTATTTCTTTAAAAGAAAGCAAAAACCTATGGTTTAACTATTATTATTATTATTTTTGACAAAAAGGATTCTTTAAAGTTTCTGTGGTAGGGAATGTCTTTTTTTATATCCATGTCACATCTGGTAACAGTTAAGGTCAATTTACTAATCCTCAATTGTGGTTTCTCCAAACAAAGTATTAGATGTCAGGAGATTAGAGCCATAATATTCAAGAAACGGTGAATTATACATCTCAAATCACAGCTGCTCAAATAAGTAAAATATGGTTCCCCAGAAAACTCAAACAAAAGACCCATTTGAAATCAGCCTTCACAAAAATAACACTAACCTGAATGTACTATGTTGGGATCAGTTGTATAAACGTTGAGAAAGGTATTTTGAAATACAGTCACTTAATTTTTTGATTCAAAAACTTTGTCTTTAAATGTTCTTTAAACGACCTTTTCTGATGGTTCCAGGAAAATCCCATGTAGACAAAACCTCTGCAGATGGCACAATCATGAAGAAAGCTAGCTAGAACCAGAAGACACAAGGCTGAAATCTGCCCAAAACTTGCACTTGGTTTCAGAACAAGCACTAGGTTTTGTTCTATTTTCATTTTATTCCCAAACTCTTAAAGTTAGCTGACACCTCTTAAACCCAAGCAATCTTCTTTAGCTGAGGGCCTTTATTAGCTTCTACACACATACACACACACACACACACACTTGCGGAGATATCTACAGTTTAAACTGTGTTAAAATGATTCGTTATAACTTACCACCCAGTTCCATAACCTCAGAGATGGAAATCTGCATTCGAATAGTTTCCAGTCAATCTGTGAACTGACCACTTATTTTTCTGACACAGAAGGGTGAATACTTACACATACAGATCCACAAACACCATGTGTATTGTTCATAAGCACACCGTGACACCTAAGTGCTGGAATTCTTAGTCAATGTTGCCCTGGTCCATCACAAAAACAAAATGCTTCCAGAACCAGAATTAAAAATTTTAAATGAGAAAGTATAATCCATGCTCCTAGGCCACCAGGTATTATATAACATAAAAGGATATGCTTAATATATGATTGGCATTTGGTAAATATCTGTTCCCTTTCCCCTTTAGGTGTACTTAAAATAGGAAGATGAACCACCCGAGGCTACATGAAATGAATTATTGATAAATCTTTCAAACAATACCAGAATGTCACAAAGTCAGAGACTTTTGTTTTGCTCACTGATGGATCCTAAGCACCCAGACCAGCCTGACTACAGTAGCACTCAATCAATTTATGCTGAATATATGAGCAAATAGGAAAGAGGGATAGACTTAGGAAAGGATACAGGGAGACGAAAGCAGGAACTCTAACTAATCAACTGTGATCCATACCACAAGGTTCATTCACAACACCAATGATCCTGATCCGGAAAAGGAGAAACCAGTCTTTCCCTGGAAAAATCTAAAAGTACAGCTTATTCACTCTAGCCACATAGAGGAACAGTTCACCTCGTGAGCTGGAGACTCAGACTGGAGTTCAGTTTGCGTGGTTCTGTTAAAGGTTCTTTGTCTTTCTGTGCCTGATTTCTCATCTCTAAAACAGTTGCAGTAAGAAATGAGTAACACTGAGCATCCTTAAAATTCATATGTTGAAGGCCTAGCCTTCAATGTGGAGATAGGGCCATAAGGAGGTAATTGAATTGAAATAAGGCCCTAATCCGATAGGACTGGTGTCTTTCTCAGAAGAGGAAGAGACATCACGAGGGCACGAGTGCAGAGGAAAGGCTATGTGAGGACACAGCAAGAAGGTAGCTGTGTACAAGCCAGGGGAAAGACCTCACCAGCAACCAACCTGCTGGCACCTTGACTTTGGATTTAGAGTCTCCCGAACTGTAAGAAAAAAAAACCTTCTGGGATTTAACTCACCTGGTGTGTGGTATTTTGCAATGGAAGCCTGAGCAGGTTAATACAGTGTTTCACGGTGAGCATTGGACTACAAATGCAAGCTGAGTACCTAGCACACAGGTAACATCTGTAGATTCTATAGCTAATATGGTTGAGAGACTCCATGAGTCTCGCCATGTTTTTGCACATCTTCTTGCAGAGGCTGCAAATCTGTGGTGAGAACCATCTTCTCAAGGATGTTTGTAGCAAACAGCTCTGGGAGATGGAGGGGGAGAGTGTTTCCCTCTGTAGGGAAAGGTTTGGTTATTGTCCAGTATGGTCAAGACAGTATCTCCCTCCTGGGAAAAGCTTAGTGGGGTTTGCTGTCTATTAGAAAAGATTCCATTTTCCCCAGTTCAGAGCTCCTTTGATGTGACTCAAACCCATGGTGTTTGCAGAATCCGACTTATCCACTCCACTTCACCTCTAAACACTTGCAGGAAAGATAACTGATGCTGACATCAACTTGCATTGCCTACAGTACGTGAGGAATAAAGTCCTTGGCTTCTGACCCAGAATCCTTGTGTCACCTGACAGCACAGATGGAACTATGTCAGGCTGATAGCTTTTATTACAAATAAGTTACAACTGAGACATTTCACAGTTGTTGACCACTGCAGTAGTATTACCTTTATTCCTAATCTTCAGGAAATAAGAACACAAGGAAAATAATTGAAAGATTAAAGAAATTATGGGACATGTACTCTATAGAATACTATACAGCAGTAAAAAAAAAAAAACACACAATGAAATCCGGTCATTTGCAACAAAATGGAGGAATCTGGAAAATATCATGCTGAGTGAAATAAGTCAGTCCCAAAGGGACAAATATCATATATTCTCCCTGATTGGTGACAACTAACCGAGCACCAAAAAGGAAACCTGTTGAAGTCAAATGGACACCATGAAAAACAGTGACTTGATCAGCTCTTGCCCTGACTGTTGATGAACAACTTAATACTTATCCCTTTAAGTATTTTTTTTGTTCCACTTAATACTATTGGTTGAACTTCGTAATTAATACACAATTATTCTTAAGTGTTGAAACTTAACTGAAAAGTGATCCCTGTTAAATATAAGAGTGGGAATAGGAAAGGAGAGAGATGTGCAATTTAGGACATGATCAATCGAACTTGCCCCAAATGGTAGAGTTAGAAACATGCCAGGGGATTCCAATTCAATCCCATCAAGGTGGCATGTACCAATGCCATCTCACTAGTCCAAGTGATCAATTTCTGTTCACAACTGATCATAATGATAGCACTAAGAGTCAAAGGGATCACATAAACAAGACTAGTGTCTGCTAATACTAACTGATAGAATAAAAAAAGGAGAGAATGATCCAACATGGGAAGTGGGATACACTGCAGACTCATAGAATGGCAGATGTCCTAAACAGCACTCTGGCCTCAGAATCAGCCCTTAAGGCATCTGGATCTGGCTGAAAAGCCCATGAGAGTATTTCAGGCATGGAAAGCCAAGACACTCTGGCAAAAAAAAAAAAAATGAAATGACCTAAATGAAAGATCTCTGAGAGTGAGATCCCAGTGGAAAGAACAGGTCATCAAAGAAGGAGGTACCTTTCTCTGAAGGAAGGAGAGAACTTCCACTTTGACTATGACCTTGTCTAAATATGATTAGGGTCGGCGAACTCAAAAGGCCTCCATAGCCTTGGCAACTCATGACAAGAGCCTAGGGTGATTCCTGACGCCATAAACAAGAGTGTCAAATTTGTTAAGTCAACAACAGGAGTCACTGTACACTTACTCCTAATGTAGGATCTCTGTCCTTAATATGCTGTACATCATGATTTAATGCTATAACTAGTACTGCAACAGTATTTTTCTCTTTGTGTTTCTGTGTGGGTGCAAACTGTTGAAATCTTTACTTAATATATGCTAAAGTGATCTTCTGTATATAAAGAGAATTGAAAATGAATCTTGATGTGAATGGAAGGGGAGAAGGAGTGGGAGAGGGGAGGGTTGTGGGTGGGAGGGAAGTTATGGGGGGGAAGCCATTGTAATCCATAAGCTGTACTTTGGAAATTTATATTCATTAAATAAAAGTTAAAAAAACACAAAGTATAACATTTGTCAATATAGCTAAATAATACTGTGAAAATATAGTGAAATCTGGAAAAATCCTTTTAAATAAAGAAAATACAATGTTTTTTAAAAAAAAGAAAGAAAGATATAACCTTGAAGGTAGTGGCTACTTGTGAATTAGATGCTTATTATTAAGGCAATTATTAGAGAAAAAGTGTCTGTCCTCCAACACTAACACTTCTAGCTATGCTCCCATACTCTCTCTAGTCTACCCATTGTCTGTTACCTCTGACCTCTTGAAAATTTCACTTCCCCTTGTATCTCCCTCCTTTTCAGAGCTCAACCTCTTTGAAGAGTCATCGTCTCTATCCATCTCTTTCCTCCCTGTTCCCTCACTCCTCCAGCCACTTCAGCATATTGCCTCTGCTTTAGAAAGGTTCCTATGCTTTCCAGCCCATGCTGTGGGCATTTGCCATTGCTCCTGTTATTGACCCCTCTGCACCATTTCACACTGCTAGTCAATCCCGCCTTCCTTGAGTGCTCTCCCTCTGGAGTCTGTGACATCACACTCTTCCAGATTCCCCCTGCTTTCCCTGTCTCGTTTGTCTACACGCTCTCCTCAGTTCAGTTGTTCAAAGGCTCAGTTCCTCAAAACTTTGTCCTAACTTCACATCTCCTCTTGTCTATTATTTTTTTCTGAGATTATCTTCGTTGTGCTCTTGGTTTCAATCATCATCAATCAACCATAAATTTCATCACCGAACCAAACTTCTCTTGTGAGATCTGAATTCCTGGATCTAATTCAGTAACCTTTCTTGGATTCTTAATAGCATCTTAAATTAAACATAAATAACTATTAGTTCTTGACTGCCTCTCCTTGTCCCTGCACTCACACAGCCCTTCTAACAGAGATTGACATATACATATATAAATTTACACACACACATATACAGATGAGGGGGTCTTCAAAAAGTTCATGGAAATGAATATTAAGAAAAACAAATGCATGGATTTAAATCTTTTACACCAAAATAAACTTATCTTTTAATTCTATTTTCTGTGAACTGTTCTTAGGTTCCCAAGTACATCCATACCATTTCTGTATTTCTGCCAACAAGAAACCCAGGAGACATCTATCATTCATCTTCTCCTCTTGTAACCTCCTATAGCATATAGCAAACCAGATCTTGTCTGCTGTGCCTCCTCCACAACCCCTGCTTCCACTTACCTATCCATATCCAGCCTGCTACCGTCATATCTAGACTTTTGTAACAGCTTCCTAATTAGTCTTTCCACATTCACTCTTGGCCTCTTAAATTGATACTCCATACAGGCTAGATTTAATTTTACAAATTGTCAATTTGATTATTGGCCATCACCCTTCACCCAATCCCTTAAATACTCCAGAGGTATTCTATTACTCCTACAAATGCTCTTCATGATGAACAATGGGTGCTCTGGTTCCCATTATCCATTGTCGACATCTTTCACATCACACTTGCCCTATTTTCTACATTTTGCTCCCATAGCCTGCTTTCATTCCTTAAACCTCTCGCTCCCTTCAATGCCATGTCCTATGCCAGCATAGGACTGCTGGAGTGCATCTCTCCATTTCCCCCTCACTTTTCTACTCAACTCTTCTGATCCTTAAAATCTTAATTCAAGTGTGTAATTTCTTCCTCTGGGACCCTTAGCATATGCTCTCATGGCAACCCATACTTTCCCTTGACAATCTATACTATAATTTACAAACACACATGTATATGTACACATATACTCAGTTATTTGACCATATCTGTCTGTCCTCATAAACTGTCACCTCCACAAAAGCAGGTTATATCTTGTTTCTTCATAATATATGCATTTAACATGTTCTGCATAGACAGAAGATTATAGAAAGCCCTAGTAATAAGATCTAGATCTAACTAAATCATCTACCCAGGACACAACGAAGTATCTAAATGATGTGCAGTGTTTCTCATAATGAATATGAACATACTCCATGTTATTTGAATCAATCAATAAATGCTTGTACAGCAGGTTGTTATTTTGGTGGCCTCCAGTGAGTTGTGCTTCCCTGTATTCACACCTTTGTGTATTGCTTGGAGTCTGGAATGGCACTGACTTGCTGTAACCAGCAGACTGCTGAAAATGTGACACTGTGCCAGTTCTGGATCTAATTCAGAAGGCTTGGACACTTTTACTTTTCTACTGTTGGGTACCCTAAGATTCTGACTTAATATATACTAAACTGATCTTCTGTATATAAAGAGAATTGAAAATGAATCATGATGTGAATGGAAGGGGAGAGGGTGCCGGAGATGGGAGGGTTGCGGGTGGGAGGGGGAAGCCATTGTAATCCATAAGCTGTACTTTGGAAATTTATATTCAATAAATAAAAGTTAAAAAAATAAAAATAAATATTTTTTTTAAAAAAAAGATTTTCAGCTACTGCAGAGATCACACGGAGAGACTCTGTGAAGAGGGAGAGGCACGTGGAGAAAGAGAAGCCCAGCCTCTCCAACCCACTGCTGACCTGCCGGTTAATACTGCCGCTGGAGTGACCAGCAGAAAGAACAACTGAATAACGGCCAGCTGAGATTTCTCCAGACAGGAGAATCACAGAAAGTAGTAAAAACTGCTATTGTTTTAAGCCATTCATATGAGCAAAATTTAATGGAACAGATAAGCACTATTAAACGTCCCTTTAAAAGACTTTCAACGTAAGTTCAATAAGGCATCTGGATTTTCAAAATATCAATATTTCCTTCCTATGAACAGAATAAGAAGTCAACAGTGAGAACTTTGAGACACCATAGATGATCATTTAATGGTAGAAGTGCACGTGGCTCACCACTCATAAATAATAAACTTCATGACACATGTGTACATGCACTGCACAATTTCATTCCTCTCTCAATTCCAATGCTCATACAGCAGTGTTTTCTCCAGTTTATTACGTGTACTTTGCATTCAGAAACAAAAACCACAAGTCAAAGCATTCCTCTCACAGGTTAACACGTCTTCCTTTGTTATAAGGTATTGTTCTTGTCAGTCACAATGCTTTCTCCAGAGATTAGGCCATTAAAAGTGCTTGACTGCAAAGTTTCTTAAGATTGGCAACAGTATGTTATTTTGCAGCTAAAGATTTTTAAAAAAATGTTTAAGTCTTGAAACAAGGCTTTCAGAATTTTCAGAGAGGTTAGAGAGATACAAGTATCATCATCCCTAATTTGTAAATGATCTTCTGACTTCAGAAAGAGGCTATTTCTTGCCAAAAACCAATGGAAAAACTCCATGCCATTAGACAGATCTCCTTCAGCAAAAGTTAAAACAATTAAAATGCTCATGTCCTGGGTTTTGTCCCAGTTACTATCATCAAAAGTAAATTCTGGTACAACCAATTTCTTTTTTTTTTTATTCTAATCCCACCTTCTCTTTTTTTTAATTTTTTTTAAAATTTTTTTTATTTTTTTTATTTTTGACAGGCAGAGTGGACAGTGAGAGAGAGACAGAGATAAAGGTCTTCCTTTTGCGTTGGTTCACCCTCCAATGGCCGCCGCAGTAGGCGCGCTGCGGCCGGCGCACCGCGCTGATCCGATGGCAGGAGCCAGGTGCTTCTCCTGGTCTCCCATGGGGTGCAGGGCCCAAGCACTTGGGCCATCCTCCACTGCACTCCCTGGCCACAGCAGAGAGCTGGCCTGGAAGAGGGGCAACGGGGACAGAATCCGGTGCCCTGACCGGGACTAGAACCCAGTGTGCCGCCTTCTCTTTTTTTTAACTTTTATTTAATGAATATAAATTTCCAAAGTACAGTTTATGGATTACAATGGCTCCCCCCCCCCATAACTTCCCTCCCACCTGCAACCCTCCCCTCTCCCACTCCCTCTTCCATTCCATTCATATCAAGATTCATTTTCAATTCTCTTTATATACAGAAGATCACTTTAGCATATATTAAGTAAAGATTTCAATAGTTTGCACCCATGCAGAAACACAAAGTGAAAAATACTGTTTGAGTACTAGTTATAGCATTAAATAACAATGTACAACACATTAAGGACAGAGATCCTACATTAGGAGTAAGTGTACAGTGACTCCTGTTGTTGACTTAACAAATTGACACTCTTGTTTATGGCGTCAGGAATCACCCTAGGCTCTTGTCATGAGTTGCCAAGGCTATGGAGGCCTTTTGAGTTCGCCGACCCTAATCATATTTAGACAAGGTCATAGTCAAAGTGGAAGTTCTCTCCTTCCTTCAGAGAAAGGTATCTCCTTCTTTGATGACCTGTTCTTTCCACTGGGATCGCACTCGCGGAGATCTTTCATTTAGGTTTTTGTTTTGTTTTGGTTTTTGGTTTTTTTTTTTTGCCAGAGTGTCTTGGCTTTCCATGCCTGAAATACTCTCATGGGCTTTTCAGCCAGATCTGAATGCCTTAAGGGCTGATTCTGAGGCCAGAGTGCTGTTTAGGACATCTGCCATTCTATGAGTCTGCTGTGTATCCTGCTTCCCAGGTACAACCAATTTCTTTAAAAAATCACTTGGGTTTAGCTTTTAGAATTCCAGTTTCAAAGTAGTTGACCAAGGGGCAAGAATCAACACTCAATTTTGAAAACTTCCAGGGCTGCAAGAATAGCTGTTATTCAGCAAGGCTTCCACAAAGAAGTTTGGAATTCAGCCCAATTATTTTGGACATAAATGGTCTTATGTAACTCTTCCTCAGTCTAATGGTGGTTAGCCTCCTCCCAGAAGAAGCTTTTTCTGCTGAAGGGGCATTTGCACTTAATTACATTAATTGTTTAGGTAGTGTTGGCCACATAACACCCAAGCTCTTCAAAGAAAATAACCCCTCAGGATAGTGAGGGAAGCAGGCATCATGGGAGGCTGTGCATGACTCTAATTGAGATTTTATGCTTATTGGTTTCTTTTTAAATTAGCAATAAATTATGAGAAGCCAAAAATCTAACAAAACAAAAACAAATGATTTTCGATGAAAAGCTAAAATGTGAATCTGGAGACTCCTAAAAACTTCTTGAGGGCTTCATTCATTTCCAAATGAGTTTTTAATTATTTTGAAACAGTGGGAAGTTTTAAAGAAATCATTCAATACAACTACTAGACTAGAGACTCTGAAGGGAAAAATAAAAAAACAAGCCTCTGTTCCTGAATACGGTACTCTGGGTAAAAATGAGACCTTTGCAGTGTTGAAATTTGTTTTAATTTTTATTTCCTATTCCTTGAGATCTGCCCACATCCTGAGTGGGTGGATCATTTTAGATTAGTTCTTTGCCAATAGAAGAGGGCTCTGATCATCACTGTAACTCATTCTTCTTTTGGCAAAAGCAACCGTGCAGATCAACAATTTAATTCTGATTGGCATTACACCTTGATAAAAGGAGCAGTTGTGTCTTCTTCCAATATTACAAAGCATTGCTTGATATGTGGGTACAACGCTGTTTGGTTACAAAAAGCACCCTAGGTCAGTGGTAGAGAGAAAATGCTAGTTTGAGTAGGAAAGCACAAGCAAAGGTCTCAACCTCTATTATATTTACAAAGTCGTCATTGAAGAGTTTTCCAAAATCACTTGGCAGCCCAAAGTGAACTGAGGCTTGAAAAGCTATGGAAGAATAAACATCATCCATCAGAACAGGGTAGGCTTTGGCATAGGCTCTGGAAGATGTCAGAAGAAACCCTCAGTTCTGGCCATGACTAGGGCTTGAGGCTTGTTCTCTTCACTGGTCTCTCATTACTCCTACCTGCTTGCAGTGATGACATGGGGAGTGCCAAAAGCTAATGTTCCAGGCGAAAGAAAGGTCTGTTCACACAGAAAAGGAAAGAAGATAAAATTGGCAGTAGTGCATAAAGTTGGCACCAAATTAAAAGCATTTATTTTTGTATGGGTGGCATAGACTCATTCTTCCATTTTCTGATAGTGACACCATGATTTTTCTCAGGGAAACCACACTTCCCTGTTTCAGAAAGTCTAGGTGGCCGACCCTTTCCTGACCACAGTCATGTGAGCCACATCAAGCCACAGATATCCAATCTTGAGACCTGCACTAAAACTCTAAAGACAGAGAAACCTTATCCCTCTATTGAGGCTGCTGAAACAATAAAATGTAAATCTATGGTAGATATGTATATTGAAGGCAAGCTTACATGAGTAGGGTCTGTTTGGATGCCAATGCATTGAATGCAAGTACAAAGGAAAAATGAACTGTACAATGAAGAAATATGTTTCTAATATGTTTCGAATGACATGTTCAAGGATTTAGATCCAAATCTAGGCCATGGGATTTTCAATAATTGGATCCATTTCAGTTGGATTATCGGCACTTGCAATAAGTATCTCTAACAAAATTTACGTCTTGAACAATATATGGAACATATCAAAAATACAGTAAAAAGAAATTATATGAAAAAATTATATACCCAAAGGACACAGCAAACTATTCAAATGAGTTAATAATCATCCCATATAACCATTCTCTGTTACATAATCATTTCTGACCTTTCAAGGTGATGACATCAAATCTTTTCGTTTGAGCACTGATGACATTGCCAGTTCTGACCTTAGCACCAAGATTTTAGTTCAGCTATTGAGACAAGATTCTAGTATTTGAAGGAGTTGCCAAAAATGTGTGACAAAGGCAGCAAAGATTAGAGACATCCCATTATGAGCTATTGTGGAGTGAGGGAGATGCTCTTAGTCAACTGTTTAATAAATTCCCTCTAATCATTCTTGTTAGCTCTGTTCAAGGCTGATTTTTCACAATAAAATCTAAACCCCACTCTTTCTCAATTTGTAATCTACCAAAAATAAATAAATAAATAAAAGAACGGCTTTCATATATTCATGCTTCATGCATAAAGTGGCTCAGCAGGATATGTAAATTTTAACTGCTCCAATTAAAGCAGTTCTAAGAAATTGCAATATAAAGTTTAGTAACATTAAGACACAATGAGCTACTGCAGGAAATGCTTTAAAACTGCAGATGATACTAAGTGATACTCTGGTTATCTTTATTTTTCTATTCCCTTAAAACAATAATTTACTCGCTGATAGGGGTGCAGACAGGTTATACTAACCCTCTTGGGTCAAGGAATAATCTTATCTTGTGACATCCTTAAATCCTTTAAGACTCCGATCAATTCTCGGATTACCAAGAGAACCAGCAATAATTTTCTTGGCACTGATGCTCTGCCTTAGTCAAACATGATTGTCTAAAAATTCTGAAGTTCTATTTTTTAGTTTCACCTGATGGAAAATCCAGACACGGGAAGTAAAATCAAAGGTGTACAATTAAGATACCAAGAGAGATCTCATGGCATCTTGTAGCCCATGCTCTGAGCCACTCTCCTACTCTGCCTCTTTACAGATATACTTCCAGTGAGAAAGTCTCCAAATTTTTTTCATGTACTTGTGTGCCAAATGGACTTTTATTCAGCCAAGGTCCAAGAAACATAATTATTTTTAAGATCTTGTTAAGAGTCAGTGTGGTATTAACTGTCTATAACATATAAAGAAGACTTATACCTATCCCACAGACTACAAAAGCTACAATGAGACCTGGCCTACAGAGCTAATATATTTTCAAGTTTCTCTTTAATAACTAAAAAGGGTCAACACAGAATGTGAGATAAACCAAGTAAAATAATTTAAAATGTCTTCCAACACTAACAAGAACAAATATGAAAATACAATGAAACATTGTGAACATGTAGAAAAATTATAGCAGTAGTTATTAACACTAATAGAAACATTACTAAAAATTGGGCATAGAGGTGGTAAATAATTTGAATTGTCCACAAATATTTGTAGGAAAAGATTTCTGAAACTCAGCTGCAAGATTGGTACCCATATAAATACCTTAAAGCAAAATCTTGTAGGCAAAAAGTTAGCAACAACATGCACACTCAAACCTATCAGCTACAGCATGAAGAGGCCATGACTACGCACACACACTCAGTGCAAGAGCAAGTCATTCACTCATCATTTAGCCCAAAGTATATTCATTAACATCTACTACATGATATGTTTAGGGTCTATAATACCCTTCTAATGGAAAAATGTTAATGGTCATTATTTCTTTTTTTAAACATAGCCATCAGCTTCCAAGGGCCACTGAACAAAGATATAGGTCTTACATCAATGGTTCCCTAATTTAAGATTTCAGGAAGTAGTCCAGTTACAAAATATCTTGAAATAAATTCTTCAAGATCAATATAATAATGCCTGCTTTTCCCTAACGAACGTAAAGGCATTTCAAAACAGCTGCCAATTCCTGTAACTTTATTTCCTTTCCTTTCTTTTTTTTTCTATGAAAAGGAATCTTAGAAACATATAATAGGAAGATGATATTCTTAGAAGAAAAGGTAATTTCCTAAGGAACAAATATGGAAAACTTTTTTTAAAAGATTTATTTTATTTATTTGAAAGACAGAGTTAAAGAGAGAGGTAGAGACAGAGAGGGCCTCCCTCTGCTGGCCCACTCCCCAGATGGCCAGGAGCTGCACCAATTCAAAGCCAGGAGCCAGGAGCCTCCTCTGGGTCTGCCACATGGGTGCAGGGGCCCACGCACTTAGGCCATCTTCTACTGCTTTCTCAGGCCATAGCAGAGAGCTGGATCAGAAGAGGGGCAGCCTAGACCAGAACTGGCACCCAAATGGGATGCCAGTGCTTCAGGCCAGGGCTTTAACCTGCTATGCCACAGCACTGGCTGTTAAAACTTCTATACTATAAAAGCATACTTAAAATGTTAATGTTTGGGGAGGAGCAATGGTGCTGTGGCATGGTGGGCTTAAGTCCCCACCTGTGACACTGGCATCCCATATGTGCACCAGTTCCTGTCCTAGCTGCTTCTGTTCCAATCCAACTGTCTGCTATGGCCTGGAAAAGCAGTTGAAGATGGCCCAAGTGCTTGGACCCCTGCACACGCACGGGAGACCTGGAAGAAGCTCCTGGCTCCTGGCTTCAGATCAGCCCAGCTCTGGTTGTTGTAGCCATTTGGGGAATGAACTAGCAAAAGAACACCTTTCTCTCTGTCTCTCCCTCTCTCTTTCTGTGGCCCTGCCTCTCAAATAAATAAATACAGATCTTTTTAAAAAGATTTTTAAAAGTTTGCAGAGATAGTGGGATTAATACATAAGTTAATTTTGGTGCAAAAAAATTTGAAATCCATGCATAGGTTTTCCACAACATGTGTTCCTAATGAGTCTTTTGAAGACTCTTCATATGCATGGATTGTGATTGTTTCGCACAGTGTAACCTTGTATTTTATTACCACTTTCCATGAGAGTGTACTGTGCTTAAATTGTGCCAGGTATTGTTTTTTATTTTTATTTTTTATTTATTTTTTATTTTTTGCCAGGCAGAGTTAGACACAGAGAGAGAGACAGAGAGAGAGTAATAGACAGTGAGAGAGAGACAGAGAGAAAGGTTTTCCTTCCGTTGGTTCACTCCCCTAATGGCCATTACGGCCGATGCTGTGCCGATCCGAAGCCAGGAGCCAGGTGCTTCTCCTGGTCTCCCATGCGGGTGCAGGGCCCAAGCACTTGGGCCATCCTCCACTGCCTTCCTGGGCCACAGCAGAGAGCTGGACTGGAAGAGGAGCAACCTGGACTAGAACCTGGGGTACCAGCGCCACAGGCGGAGGATTAGCCAAGTGAGCCACGGCGCTGGCCGCCAGGTATTGTTTTAAACACTTGTATTAACTTACTTAAAACTCAAAACAACACTAGGATGTAGGTTCTACTCTTGGGCTTACAGCTGAGGACACTGGGACACAGAGAGATTAAGAAAGTTGCAAGGTCACACGACTGTTACATGAGGCTGACTCCAGGCATCACTTGGTGGAACCCCACATCTCTTTGAGTTTCTGTTCATATTTTCTTGATTTTCTTTTCTCTCAGTTCTTCATGTTGCAAAACCTCTACCAATATCTTCACTGATTTTTTTTTTTTAGCACCAGGAACAATTTGTTTAATCTCTCCAGGAAATTTTTCACTTGAATTAATTTAATTTTCACATCTAGAATTTCCATTTTCTCATTTTCATTAATTTTATTCCTGTATTGACATGATTTTGAGCACGGCTCTTCAACCACCGGGTTGCTGGATCTCAGTTTAGCTGCCTGCCTTTGTTAGTACCGTACTTGGCTGGTAGCGTCCACTGATTACTGTTTCTTGGTTTCTAACACTGCCTTGGGGGACGAAGCTTTCCACTATCTGATCCAACTAAACATTGGGACCCCTACAGGAGTTGTATTTGAATACAGCCTTTCAGGCTCATTCAAATCTCAGAAGTGCTCTTCTTAGCTCTTCCCAAGGCACCTGTTTAGCTGGTCTACAGTTTATCTCTTTGCTATCAGGGAGCTAGAAGCCTTGTTTTAATTGTTTACTACCAAAATCCCCATGGCTGTCAAAGGTACTCTTAGGCTTGAACTTCCTCGTCTTCTGTTCCAAATGACGTTCATTCTTTTCGGGGAGAACTCTGTATGGTTTCTGTGTCTTCCTGGTTGCCTCTCTTACTGGGAAGAGACTCCGCAGTGCTGCTCTGGGTCTGGGGACAGGGACAATGGCCCAGAGCTTTACACACAGAGACAGTTGTCTGTTGTTCTAGGTTTGTCTCTCCCAGTGTGAAAACCTCTGTCCCACAAGCGAGTTGGGGTGACAGTGATTGGAGGCCATTATCTTCGATCTACTATGAAAGACAGAGATGGAGGGAGGACAGAGCCAGACTTCTTAATAAACGCACTGAGCAAGCATGATTACATTTTAGCATGCATGAGAATCACTGGGAAATATTCTTTTTAATTTTAGAATCAAATCTCCACAAACAGAAATTCTGTTTTAAGAAGTCTAGGGTGGCTGGCGCCGCGGCTCAATAGGCTAACCATCCGCCTGCGGCGCCGGCACACCAGGTTCTAGTCCCCGTCGGGGCACCGGATTCTGTCCCGGTTGCCCCTCTTCCAGGCCAGCTCTCTGCTGTGGCCAGGGAGTGCAGTGGAGGATGACCCAAGTGCTTGGGCCCTGCACCCGCATGGGAGACCAGGAGAAGCACCTGGCTCCTGGCTTCAGATCAGCACGGGGCGCCAGCCACAGCGCGGCGGCCACAGTGGCCATTGGAGGGTGAACCAACGGCAAAGGAAGACCTTTCTCTCTGTCTCTCTCTCTCACTGTCTACTCTGCCTGTCAAAAAAATAAAAAAATGAAAAATAAAAAAAAAGAAGTCTAGGGTAGGACCAACGAAACTACATATTAAGAGAGTACTTTAGTAGTGCTCCTCAAAATTTAATGTGCCAATGAATCATCCAATTACCTGGAATGTTTTTTAAAAAAATTTTATTTTAAGGCCGGCGCTGTGGCTCAACAGGCTAATCCTCCACCTTGCGGCGCCGGCACACCGGGTTCTAGTCCTGGTCGGGGCACCGGATTCTGTCCCGGTTGCCCCTCTTCCAGGCCAGCTCTCTGCTGTGGCCAGGGAGTGCAGTGGAGGATGGCCCAAGTGCTTGGGCCCTGCACCCGCATGGGAGACCAGGAGAAGCACCTGGCTCCTGCCATCGGATCAGTGTGGTGCGCCGGCCGCAGCGCGCCAGCCGCGGCAGCCATTGGAGGGTGAACCAACGGCAAAAGGAAGACCTTCCTCTCTGTCTCTCTCTCACTATCCACTCTGCCTGTCAAAAAATTAAAAAATAAAAAAAAAATTTTTTTTTTAAATTTATTTTAGAATGATTTCAAATTTATAGAAAAGTTCCCAACATAATACAGAGAAATCCTATGTAGCCTTCACACAGCTTCCCCTTGCCATTAACATCTTACACAACCAAAGTACACTGCCAAAACCAATCAACCTTACTGCATGTAGTCTGGGATATTTTGAAAACATAGATTCTGCTTCAGTAAGTTTGGGACTAAGCCCGGGATTCTCTATGATCTCTCTGGCAAATACTATTGGTACCCGTCTAGGTACACACTTTCATACAGATCACCCAAGGAAAAACTATAGCTTAAAAAAAATTTTTTTTTCAGTGATTACTAGGTTCTCCCTTGTTGGGGGGTACAAGTGACTCTGGAGAGTGTCACTTTCAATTCATTTAGAAAAATAGATATTAGCCTGGGATAGATGAACTTTGCAGTGCCAACATTTTCAATAATAAAAACCAAGCTACTAGCCCAATCAAGCAATTGAGAAAAAGCAAATTTACTTCCTCTTGCTAATTTCTTACTCTAGCCTTCTTCAAATAGCCCTTCTGGCAAGACGAAGTCAGAAAATATAAACCATGCACCAGATAACAAGGTTAAAGTCAGAGCCATACAAGTAGAAACCTTTTTACTGTTTCAGATGTAATAAATTATTAATTAAAGTGTGTATAATAAATGTCATCTCATAAGCAATTTACAGTGTGTTTCTTTCTAAGAAGAAAGTAAGTACTTCTCAGAGGGTTAAATCCTTATTTAGAATTCTGCTGACTAAACCTCTATGACTTTCGTACATTGCATTTTTCTCATTTATATTTCAGGCTTGTTTATAAGTTGCAAATCAAATCTGAAGAAGCATCATATGGTGATCCCACTATGAAATCCAGAAGTGCGTGTGACTTTTATTAGATGATATAATGATATCTTCCACAGAATGATGATTAGCTACAGGTATAATGAAGCCTTCCAAAGTGCTTTGAAACAGAGGGTTCTTCCCTACACATGGACCCCCGGAGCCTCTAGTTAGTCAGTTATGCAGCCTCCACTTGGGGTTGTAAACAGTACTCTTCCTTAGACTAGAAACCAGAGGACAGCCTGGATCCCTGTCCGCATTTCCTTTTCTAACCACGGTGAGGAAGAGCCATCACAGAGACTGAGTGCTGGCATAGAAAAGGGCCCCTAGGGCCATCACACTTTGGGGCTCATAGAAGGTACAATTGAAGCCCACAGAGAGAAATGGCTTGGATCAAAGTCATAGAGCTCTGAGTCTCCATTCTACTCGATTCCCAACTCACGGCATCATTGCCCACTCTCTCAATATTTTCAGAATTGAAGAATGCCAATGCCTCCTCTTTAAATTGCTTATGAAATACTTCCATGCAATGGAACAATATAAAAGTTGGCTTACTATTACATCTCAGCCTTACTAAACTTTAATCTATTCTTATATTTCCATTTTTTCCAAGAAGTAAAATACAAATACGGCCAAATTGCCTTTGACAAGGGGGGAAAAAACAACTGTGTGGAGGAAGGACAGTCTTTTAACAAGCATACTGGAACAATCCACAAGGCTATCCCTAGACAAACAAAATAAACCTCAACTTATACCTCACGCATTACACAAAAATTAAAGCAAAAGATGTAGTAGGATTAAATGTAAAATGTGAAACTATCAAACATTCAGAAAAGTAACAGAAAACCATTTTCAATACGTGAAGTCTGATAAAGAGTTCTTAGACCAAACAGCAACAAAAGTATAATTCAAAAAAGAAAAAAAAAAATGAGTAAGTTAGATTTCATCAAAATTGAAGAATTATTTTTTTGTGAGTGGCCCTGATAAAGGAATGAAAAGACAAAGCCACAGACTGAATAAATACTGAGAGCAAATATTTGTAAACCAAATATTATAAGGACTCACATTCAGCAACAGAAAAAAGGTTTATAAACTCTCAACCTCAGTAGTAATAAAACAAACAATCCAATTACAAGATGGTCAAAAGACATCTACATTTCACAGGATATGTAGAAAAAAAAAAAAAAGCACATGCAACAGTGCTCAATCTCTAGCTATGATGGGCAGAATACAAGCTCCCAAAACAAGTCCATATCTAGCATCCAGCACCAGTGCATAGGGTCCATTATATAGCAAAGGAAAATTAAGTCTGCAGATAAATTAAGAATGCCAATCAATCACCTGACTTTCAAATAGGGCAATTATTCTGGGTTATCCAGAGGACTAAGTTTAATCACAATGATCCTTAAAAGCTCAAGACAGAGGCAGAAGAGATTGGAACAATATGATGTGAGAAGAAACTCAACCCACAGTTTCTGGATTTGAAGAGAGAAAGGGAAGCCATGAACCAAGGAATATGGGCAGCCTCCAAGAACTGGGAAAAACAAGGAAATGAATTCTCCCTTAGAATCTATAGAAAGAAATGTGCCCTGCCAACACTTGGATTTCAGTCCATTGAGACCAGTGTTAGACTTTTGATCTACAGAAGTTTAAGATAATAAAGTTGTGTTGCTTTCAGCCACTTAGTTTACAGTCATTTGTTGTATATCATTAACAGAAAATAGATACAGTATCCATTAGAGAATCCAAATGAAGATTATAATACATTATCATACCTATACACCTACTGACACAGCTAAAAAAATTAGTAACAAAATACTATTTTGTTACAAAGATGCAGAGAAGTTGGATCTCTCCTACTTGGACACTGAAAAGGAACATGAATTGGTAAAGCCATTCTGGAAAACAATTTGAATTTTCTGAAAAAGATAAACATGTGTTCACAATATGACCCAATAATCCACTCTGGAGCATTTTTCCAGCGAAGTAGAAATTTATGTCTACCTAAAAACCTGTGTACGACTGTTTATAGCACCCTTATGTGTAATAGAATTGAAAAGACAAAATGTACCTCAATAAGTGCATGGTTAAAAAACTGTGTTACATATGTACTATGTACTACTTCTCAGCAATAAAAAGGAACGAACTATTGATACTACAACAATTTGGAGGATCTTAAGGACTGAGACGGTCATGCCAAATAAAAAATGCACCTCAAAAGGGCACACACTCTATGGTTTCATTTTTATAACATTCTAAGAGAAAGAGAGAGATCATCCAACCATTTGTTTCACTCTCCAAACGGCCACAACAACTGGAGCTGGCCCTGGCCAAAGCCAGAAGCCAGGTGCTTTATCTGGGTCTCCCACGTGGATGACAGGTGCCCAGGGACTTGGACCACCTTCCGCTGCTTTCCCAGGCCATTAGCAGGAAGCTGGATCAGAAGTGGAAGAGCTGAATTCAAACCAATTCAATCCCATGAAGCCTACATGGGATGCCAGCAGGGCAAGCTGCGGCTTAATCTGTGGTTCCACAGCACTGGCTCTGAATACATTCTTAAAACTACAGAATACTGTTTTGCCTGTTCTAAAATTTTATGTAGATAATATGTCATATTGTTTCTTCTGCAAGCTGTTTATTTTTTTGTTTGCTTAACTTTATGTTGTTGAGACCTACCCAAGTTAACCCATCTTATGACATTCAGGCATTTGATCTAATGTACTATAATCCATTATAGGACTATACTAGCTTGGATTTATATTTTCTTCTATCAATGGAAAAGCAGATATTTTTCCAGTATTGTGCTCCTACAAATAATACCAACCCTTGTGCATCTCATGGCAAATATTCCAGCACGCTTCTAGAACATGTCTAAAAGTAGAATTCTTCCTGAGGATATGCACATTTTCGACTTTACCAAGTAATTTCACACTGCTTTCCCACATGGTTGTGTCCATTTATTGCCAAAATTTAGCATTTTCAGATTTCAATTTTTGCCAAATTGATGGGTATAAAATATAATTTTCATTTTTTAAGTTTGCATTTACCTGATAGCTAATAAAGTAGAATAAATATTTATGTTTATCAATCATTCTTATTTCCTCTTCTGTAAACTGGTAATTCATGTTCTTTACCTATCCATTTATGGGATTGAATTTTTAACATTTTTAAGATTTATAAGATTGCTTCCGACAAAGTATATGCTACTTTTATTGGTTATATGCATTGGAAATATTTTTCTAGCTTGGAGCTTACCTTTTTTTAATATTGTTTATGTTTCACTATACATAAGTTTTAACCTTATTTTGGTCATTTCAATATAGTTTGTGTTTCAAGGATTTAAAGTATCCTTCCCTTGGGGCAGGAACTATGGTGTAGCAGGTTAAGCTGCTGCCTACAGCGTCAGCATCCCACATGGGCACCAATCCAAGTCCATGTTCCTCCACTTTCAATCCAGATCCCTGCTAATGTGCCTGGGAAAGCAGCAGAAGATGGCCCAAGCACTTGAGCTCCTGCACCTACGTGGGAGACCTGGAAGAAGTTCCTGGTTCCTGGCTTTGGCCTGGCCCAGCTCTGGTCGTTGCAGCCTTCTGGAGGAGTGAACCAGGGGATGGAATCTCTCTCTCTCCCTCTCTCTCTCTCTAACTCTGCCTTTCAAATAAATAAATAAAATTTAAAAGAAAAAAAGAAAGAAATCTTTTCCTAACCAGTGGTCATGAAGATAGTATACATATTTTCTTTCTTTTAAAAAACGTAAATTCTTTGCTTTCCACCTGTCCATCTATATTCCACCTAGGACTTAATTTGCACATATTTTGAGGAATGGCTTTTATTATTATAATGCCTCTGTGTGAAGAATTATATTTCCCAGAACCATTTGTTTGAACCTTTCCACCTGATCTGTAAGAAATCCATCCTCAGACACATACGGACTGATTACTACACTTTGTATACTTATTTATTGCTGCTCCAATATCCTAATGTGTTAATTACTACACTTTAAAGTGACTCTTTTTTTAAGATTTATTTTATATATTCAAAAGACACAGTGACAGTGAAGGGTAGAGACAGAGAGAGACGCATCTTCCATCTGCTGGTTCATTCCCCAAATGAGCACTAAGGCCTGTGGTTGGGCCACGCTGAAGCCAGAAGCCTGGAACTCCATCTGGATTTCCAATGTGGGTGGCATGGACCCAGGTATTTGGGCCAATTTCCCACTGCTTTCCCAAGCACATTATCAGGGAGCTGGATTGGAAATAGAGTAGCCTGGACTCAAACCTGTACTCTGATATGGGATGCTGGAGTCACAGGGGGCAGCTTGACCTGCTGCTCCCACAATGCCAGCACCTACAGCAGTAACTTTAGATATGCAGTAGGGCTAGACTCCCCAGTGTACTCTTCAAAACTGGGCTGGTTATTACCAGCTCTTAGCTCTTCATATATGCATACATTTTAGAATCAGCTTGTCAAATTCTTCAAAATAAACTGACAAAACACCCACATGAGCTTTTATTAAATTTTGTAGGGTGGCCCAAGATGACTGAATAGGGTATAGCCACAGTTACTTAGGCAGCTTCAGGATATGAAAAGAACAGAGAAAGGACTATGGTTTCAGGGATCTGAGTGACAGAAATTTTCTGCGAAGATGTAAAAAAAAAAAAAAGGACGACTCTGTGGGACAAGAGGAGAGGAGAGAACACAGAGACACCACTGCTGCCAATCATGTGGCACAGCCAGCTGCAGCTATGAGCTGCATCTTACCACGTGAATGTAGGAAGAAGTTGCCATTTAACTAAAGAAGTGAGAAATCTCTAGAATGAAAACTATCAAAAATTGATGAAAGAAATCATAAAGAACACAAAAAAACTGGAAAGATATTCCTTGCTCATGGATCAGAATAATCAGTACCATCAATATGTCTATAATACCTAAAGCAATCTCCAGATTCAAAACAATCCCTATCAAAATACCAATGACAGGGGCCAGCACTATGAGGCAGTAGGCTAAACCTCCACCTGCAGCGCTGGCATCCCGTATGGGCGTTGGTTCATGTCCTGGCTGCTTCTCTTCCAATCCAGCTCTATTTTTAGCTTGGGAAAGCATTAGAAGATGGCCCAAGTGGTTGGACCCCTGCACCCACTTGGGAGACCCAGAAGAAGCTCCTGGCTTCTGGCTTTGGATCAGCTCAGCTCCAGCCATTGTGGCCATTTGGGGAGTGAACCAGTGGATGGAAGACCTTTCTGTCTCTCCCTCTCTCTGTAACTCTACCTCTCAATAGATAAGTAAAAATCTTTTTAAAAAATACCCATGACATTGTTTACAGAATTAGAAAACTCAATCCTAAAATTCATATGGAATCACAAGAGACCCAGAATAGCCAAAGAGATCCTGGACAAGAAAAATTAAGCTGGAGGCAATCACAATACCTGACTTCAAAGCATACTACAAAGCTATAGTAATTAAACAGCATGGCACTGGCATAAAAACCAATACATAGATCAACAGAACAGAATAGACAGTCCAGAAATTAATTCACATACAAACAGCTAATTGATTTTTGACAAAAGTGCTCAGGCCATACAGTGTAGTAAGGGTTATCTCTTCAACAAACGGTGCTGGCAAAACTTATGTATATATGTAGAAGAATGAAATTAGATCCGTACCTCTAACCATATACAAAAATCAACTCAAGATGGATCGAAGACCTAAATTTAAGACCTGAGACTATGAAGTAGCTGGGAGAAAACATAGGGAAACCACTCAAAGACATTGGTGTAGGGAATAACTTCTTGGACAACACCCCCAAAGCACAGGCAACAAAAGCAAATCTAAACAAATGGGACTATATCAAACTCAGAAGCTTTTGCACAGCAAAGGAAACAATGAATAGAGTGAAGATACATCTAACACAATGGGGAAAATATTTGCAAACCACCTATCTGACCAATGATTAATATTCCAAATATATCAGTAACTTAAAAAACTCCACAATAAAAAAAAAACAACTAATCCAGTTGAGAAATGGGCAAAGGACTTTAATAAATAGTTCCCAAAAGAAAAAATACAAATGTCCAACAAATATATGAAAAAAAAATGTTCAACAACACCAACCATCAGAGAAACGCAAATCAACACTACAATGATATCACCTCACCACTATCAGAATGGCTAAAATCCAAAACACAGAGAATAGCAAATGGTGTCAAGGATATGGACAAAGGAGAACATTTACACATGTTTCTGGAAGTATAAATTAGTGCAGCCACTGTGGAAAACTGTGGAGATTTCTTAAAAAGCTAGAAACAGACTTGCCATATAATCCACTAATCCCACTACTGGGTAAATACCCAAAAGACTTGAGCACAATGAATCAAAGAGATAACCTGCACCACCATATTTATAATGGCACTGTTCAGAGTAACCAAAATTTGAAATCAACTAATGTGTCCATCAACAGAAGAAAGGATAAAGAAATGTGGTACTGGGCCACATACTGTGAAGTATCAGATAAAGCCACCAGCTGCCATGCCAGCATCCCACATGGGTACCAGTTCTAGTCCCAGCTCCACTCCTGATCCACCTCTATGCTATGGCTTGGAAATCAGTAGAAGATGGCCCAAGTCCGTGGGTCCTTGCACCCATGTGGGAGACCCAGAAGAAGCTCCTGGCTCCTGCCTTTGGATTGTCCCAGCTGCAGCCATTTCAGCCATTTTGGGAGTGAGCTAGCAGGTGGAAGACACTTCTCTCTCCTTCCTCTCCCTCTCCCTCCCTCTATAACTCTGCCTTTAAAATACATATATAATCTTTTAAAAAATGTTATACTGCTATGGCTTTAATGATCTGATAAATTCAAACTTTAATGTATATGGGTGAAATGGTCATTTTTCCATTCAATTACTGTTTATAGGCATTGATTATATTCCCATTAAACTAGGGTCTTTTTGCTTGTTAAACTTCTTATTTGGTGAAGTATTAAGCCTTTTACTGTAATGTAAATTTAAAATATCTTATCTCAAAAGCTAAGGAAAAAAATAGAAAAAAGAAAGGAAGGGAGAGTGGGAGAAAGGGAGGAAGGAATATCAGAATGTTCTTAGAATTGTATTTATAAATAACACTGAATCTGTTAAGAACTAATTAAAATGTAAAAAGTTAATAAAATAAAACAAAAAAATTTAACAGATCAACATAGGAATAATTGAAGTCGTTATGATATTTATCATAATTAAGTATGGTATAGCTACTTATTTAAACTTCTTTGAGTCTTTCCTAAAAAAATTTATAATTTTACCTGAAAATGATGTCAATCTTTTATTAGATTTATTAATACATGTTTCTATTTTTTGCTGATTACATTCATGGTACCTTCTTTTAAACTGAAGTTGCTATGGTATATTGCTGAAATACACTAAGGTAGTTTATTTCCATCAGTTTTCCTGATATTTTGCATTATTGTGCTCGCTTTGGCAGGACATATACTAAAATTGGAAATTTGCATTATTTATAATAGTTTTTCTGCAAGGTTTCTATTGCCTCCAATTAATGGCAATTTTACTTATCATTTTTCTTTCCACCTATCTTTTATTTACTTTACTTATAGCACCAGCTAGGACAACCAGTTAAATATAAACAGAACCATGGATCATTTTCTCTTATGTCACAAGTAAAAAAAATATTTCTAATATATTATCAACTGGGTTTTACATTTCCAATATTTTTATTTGTAGATTATAATTATTTCTTGATCAAACTTTCCATAAGTCATCCTATTTATACATCTGTCCAGAAACCCAACTTTTTGTTTTACATATATTTGATATATATATATAAATATAGTTTATTATACATTTTATGTTCTTTCAGCTTTCTAAAATCTTGAATTGAATGTTGTGCTTATAAATTTTCATTTTTTTTCTTTTTTGATAGGCTTTCAAGGCTATAATTTTTTTTAGATTTTCTTATTTATTTGAAAGACAGAGTTCCAGAGAGTGAGAAAGAGGGACAGAGAGAGAGGTCTTCCAGCCACTGGTTCACTCCCAAATTGGCTGCAATGGCCAGAGCTGGGCTGGTCAGAGTCAGGAGCATCATCCAGATTTCCCATGTGGGTGCAGGTTCCCAAGCACTTGGGTCACCCTTCACTGCTTTCCCAGGGCAGCAGCCGGGAGCTGGATTGGAAGTGGAGCAGCGGGATACAAGCTGGCGCCCATATGGGACGCTGTTATCACAGGTGGCAGCTTTACCTGCTAGGCTGCAACACGGGCCCTCATGGCTCTAAATTTCTAACTTCTATTTTTGTGGTTTCCCTTAAGTTTTGTCATACATTGTTTTTATTAATATTAAAATTCAGTCTTAAGTATTTTCCAATTTTTAATTAATGATATTTTTAGCTTTGTGCTTATCAATTTTCAACTCTGCATAGGTTGCTATCTTTGTGCTTAAATTATGTTATCCTCAGGTATTTTCTTTTCCCAGTTGTGACAAAGCTACTAATGTGAGATGTTAATAAGGGAAATGGGGTGAGAGGTATATGGAAACTCTGTGTTACAACTGCACAACTTCTGTTTTGTAAATTTAAAACTACTCTAAAACAAAATGTTAAAAAAGTGCTTTCCATGTAAAATGCCTATTCAACATATGTTGATTCTTCTCCTTCTCTCCAGTATGTCTTTTAACTTCTATTTCATATTTTCGCCTTCTTTCGCTTTGATGCCTTCTTGTTGATTTCTGCAAATTACATTATAGTCCTCCAATTCTCTCTCCAGCTGTGTCTAATGTATTATTTAACATATGATAAATAGTTTATTTCCATTAATATCCTTTTCACTTTAAAATTTTAGTTCTTTTTTGGAAAACTTTATTTTTTCTTCTATTGTAATTCACTTCTTATGTCTTGATTATTTCAATTTTCTTATGTTACAGTCTCTACGAGACAGTTCTGACATTTAAAGGCCTTAGATTTGAATCCTGCTCTTTGCTGTGTTTGCTAATTCTCACTCATGGGAGATGCTTTTCTCATATTTGTAATTTAGGGTTGCAAGTTAGTCTGTTAAAGGTATTGATCTGTAGGAATCTTGTGAAGCTTCATTCAATGGGATTTCCCTCCTAGGAAGTTTGCAACTGATTCTGCCAAAAAGATCTCAGTGACCTGGAATTGTTTGGGTTAAATTCTCAAGTTGTGATTTTTGCATGTTACCCAAGTAGTATAAATTTAATCCCAAATCCGTATAAAGTGAAAAATCTCTACAACATCTTCAGAGGAGACATTTGCTTCTAAGACACAGCAGTCATATATCTCTTCCTTGCATTCAAAGGTCACAACTTCGTGCTGAAGATCTCTGCTGAACCCAGAGTCTCAACTCTCCATTTCAAATCTCTACGTGGTTGTTAAAAGCCAAGGCTGTGGGCTGGCACCCCGGCTCAATAGGTTAATCCTTCGCCTGCGGTGCCAGCACAGCGGGTTCTTGTCCCGGTCGGGGCACCAGATTCTGTCCTGGTTGCCCCTCTTCCAGGCCAGCTCTCTGCTGTGGCCCGGGAGTGCAGTGGAGGATGGCCCAAGTGCTTGGGCCCTGCACCCACATGGAGACCAGGAGAAGCACCTGGCTCCTGCCTTTGTATCAGCGTGGTGCGCCAGCCGCAGCGCACCGGCCATGGCGGCCATTGGAAGGTGAACCAACGGCAAAAAGGAAGACCTTTCTCTCTGTCTCTCTCTCTCACTATCCACTCTACCTGTCAAAAAAAAAAAAAAAAAAAAAAAGCCTAGGCTACGGTTACTGAGGCCAATAACACCTTCCCAAGGGCGGCTACAGTTTTAGTTCAGTGTTTAGCACTGAGGTCTTCAATTCCATCTTTACTTATAACCCATGGGGATGGTTTTATTTCCTTTCAAGGTCAGAAATGTGTGAAAGACGTTGTTCATTTTACCTTATCTAGTATTTCTAAGTGTTTGGAGCAGCAACAATACTAAGATTATGAGTCATGTTCAAAACTTGGAAGTAACAAGTAGCTTCTTTCTAGTAAAGCTAAACTTACATAACAGCTGAAAGGTGACTCTTTCTAACATACCAAATGGGAAACGTTTTCTGTTCAAAATCATATTATGCTGAACTTGCTTTGTTCATCTTAGCCTCAGCTGCGGGAAGCCACATGGAAAACATATAAGTAAGGTCCACAGATAGCCCAGCACATCAGTGAGGAAGTTTGCACTGCACTTTACACGGACCCAAAAGAATCCTCCAATTCCCTGCACCCCCTCAGATCTCCGTTGTTCCAATTTCCCTTTTCTAGAACCTCTTCAAGATCTCACATACACGGACCGCTTTCCATAGCAGTTCTCTCTGCTAGTATCAACACATTCCACCAACTTTTCTTCTTTCTTTCCATGCACTTAGGGCAACTTTCCCTAGTACCTAGTATGCTCTGTACTCTGGGGATGTTGCTGAAAATAAAAGAAAGCTGCGGACTCACAGAGTTAAAATCCTTGTGTGGGGGATGAATAAAAGCAATAAACAAACATATTTTAGTTACATCGTAGGGCATGGCTGATATCAGGTCTTCTTGATCCACCAAAAGGCAATTTCATTGAATTCCACTTCATAGACTATGACAGATGGTGAGCATGCTAGAAGAAGGAGGCGAGTGAGCGGATAGAAAGTGACGGGGCGCGTGTGAATGTGCTAATTTAGACAGCCACAGAAGCCGCTTTTAGACTCCAATTTGAACAGAGGCAGGAACGAAGCGAGGAAGGGTGTACAGTGGACATCAGAGGGAGAAGCCAGCGGGAAGGCTCTGAAGACGGAGTGCGTGGGACATATCCGGGGAACAGCTCGGAAAGTAGAGGAGCCAGTATGAACCGCGTGGGAGTAAGAGTGACGCAGGCGTAGGAACCCCATGTCAGCCGTGGCAAGAGCATTTGAGCTCACCCTTAGGGAGGCAGGAATCCCTTGGCAAGCTTAGAGGAGTCGCCAAAGCTGATTTGTATTTTCCACGGTATGGAGGCCGCCCTCAGGGGAGGAGCTTGCAGGGAGGAGGCTATTGCATTGGCTCAGGAGTGAGATTCAGGCTGGGTGTTAGCCAAGGAAGTAGTGAGGAGAGGACAGACCCTTACTGTTCCTTCACGACCTTCCTAAGCTTCCTGCTTTAAAGTATAATTGTCCCATCAATGTCTATTTGTCCTCACTGCAGCTGATCCTCTTGCTAGCCGCTTCTTATTCCAAAATGCGGTGCCTAGATCTCCTAAGTTAGCAGCCCACAAATCTACATTTGCATGACCCATAGCTGACAGCTCTGCACCACCCCTCTTGGCCCTGATCATTCTAAAGACAACCGTAGCATACCTGATGGAGAAGCAGCTGGCCTTTCCTTTGCAAGGAGCGAGCACGGAGCTCCAACAGCCACCACCATTCTTCTCTCTGTCTCTTCCTAAAACTGCAACCGACAGCTGGGCTGTGGCTGAGTCACAGCAGGAAAGGGCCATTCGGGGCCCAATGCCCTGCAAGGTGGCTTCTCTGAGTAAGAAAACTCCTGATCCCATCCCTGCAGCTGCGCCCCTTCCTTAGAAGTTTCTACACTTTGCAACTCCCCAAAGGGGAAGTTGTCTAAGGGGGTTACAACTCTTCGGGCAGAAGCTGACCACAACTTAGTGGCATGTAAATGGAACTTCTGCAACTTGGGGCCCTATCTCGCTGTCATACTCATACAGGCTTGGTGTCCTCTGTGAGGCATTTAGGCAAAGTGATCAGTAACTAGCTCGACAAGGTCAACACCCGTCATCAGGACAGGACAGAGGCTCCATTTTCTCCCCCTGAGTGAGGTCACTCCAGAATAAAACATAAAAAATGCCTGTAAGTAAGTGACAGCTTATCCAAAAGGACAGCAGCCATTTCACAATCAGTCAGCAACATACCTTAGGTTTCAAACGATTCTGAAGCTTAGGTCACATGCAACGTGCAAAACTGCTCCTAAGGAGAGCATATGGTGTTCAGATCTTACTAAAACTACTGCACAGCTCTAAGAATTCAGACACTTTAGGTTTAACAGCACAGAGCCTTCACAGGATCACAAGAAACAGAATTTAAGTGAATATTCAAAACATGATCTCTGAAAAGGCATTTTGCAAAGATAGAAGTAGGCAGACTTTCTTTGAAAAAAATTCATTTGCACTATGAAGTAGAAGAGTAAAACATAAAACAAAATGTGCTTGTCCCCCCGGTCTATCCCCTCCTTGTAAATAAAGCAGAAACCAAACATTTGAGTATTCCAGAAAAATTAAGCTAGATATGGATTGATGTTGCGACTAAGGCTAAAAATTACAGCCTTCATTCAATCTGCACTTAAAAGCATTTATGACACCCAGAGAGTATAAAAGAAATTTAAAAAAACTATGGAAAGGTCCATGATGTGACTTTGCCTTGAATTTCATTGCTGACACTCTTCTGCTAAGATCTCAAGGTTTCTCATACTGCTTCCATATACACTCTGACCCCACTAACTGAAAACCTCTCTTTTCCTAGACATTCAGGGTTCCATCAGACACATTTATCCTGCTGGAAACTAGAGGTATGTTAAAAAGATATCTTAGCAGCATGGATATTTTTTTTCACTTAAAAATTAATAGTAAGGGTGGATTTTTGACCTAGCCATTAAACTACTGCTTTGGATACCCACATCCCATATCTGGGTTTGAGTCCCAGCTCCACTTCTAATTCCAGCTTCCTGCTAATGCACACTCTAGAAGGCAGCAGATGATGATCCAAGTGGTTTGGTCTCTGCCACCAATGTGGGAGACCTGGACTGAGTTCCAGGTCTGAATTCAGTCTGGCCTAGCCCCAGGCATTTGGGAAGTGAACAAGCAGATGGTAGATCTCTGTCTTTCTTTTTTTCTTTCTTTCTTTCTTTTTTTTAATTTTTGACAGGCAGAGTGGATAGTGAGAGAGAGAAACAGAGAGAAAGGTCTTCCTTTTTGCCATTGGTTCACCCTCCAATGGCCGCCGCGGCCGGCGTACCACGCTGATCCGATGGCAGGAGCCAGGTGCTTCTCCTGGTCTCCCATGGGGTGCAGGGCCCAAGCACTTGGGCCATCCTCCACTGTACTCCCTGGCCACAGCAGAGAGCTGGCCTGGAAGAGGGGCAACCGGGACAGGATTGGTGCCCCGACGGGGACTAGAACCCCATGTGCCGGCGCCGCAAGGTGGAGGATTAGCCTATTGAGCCGCAGCGCCTGCCTAGATCTCTGTCTTTCTGTTTCTCTCTCTCTTTCCAGGAAATAAACAAAAAATTTAAAAACAACAAGTTAATGCTCATTTTTTCTAATACTATTTAAATAATGTGACAACAAAAATATTGAAGGAATAGCTTTTTAAAAACTTACTATCTGAAACTTCATTGCACACAAAAGCATGCTCTACTGATAGGAAAGTTTCACATCCCCAGCCCCTGATTAATGAGGCTCTGCACCTCCAGAAGTAGCTAGGCGGTATCAGCAAGCAGGCAATACTTTTTGTGTGAGTCAGCTCAAAGCTAAGACATGTGCATAAATGCCCCTGTGTCCCATGCTTTTTTAATCTCATAACGTTGATTGTTTCGATTAGATGGATATCAATGTTAAAAACGCTGGGCTAGGCAGTATTATGGTATAGTGGATTGAACCACCATCTGCAATGCCAGCATCCCGTATGTGCTCCAGTTCTAGTCCCAGCTGCTCCGCTTCCAATCCAGTTCCCTTCTAATGCACTTGGAAAAGCAGCAGAAAATGGTCCAAGTGCTTGGGCCCCTGCACCCACATGGGAGACCAGGATGAAGCTCCTAGTTCCTGGCTTTGGCCTGGCCCAGCCCTGGCTATTGAGGCCATCTGGAAAGTGATCCACGAAATGAAAGATCTCTTTCTCTCTCTCTCTCCTTACCTCTCTCTCCCTTTCTCTCCCTCTCCCTCTCCCTCCCTCTCTCTCCCTCTCTCTCTCTCTTTCCCCTCTTCCTCCCTTCCTCCCACCCCTCCCTCTAGCCCTCCTCTCTCTCTGCAATTCTACCTTTCAAATAAACAAGTAAATCTAAAAAATGTTTTGGGGTATAGAGAATATGACATTAATTTATTTTGAAAAAAAATTGTTTCTCACTTATAAACAAAATACAAAATACTTATAAACAAAATACCCACTCCAATTTGCACAATCAATACTCACAATTTCACAGCTCACTTGTTCACTTTTCTTGGTCAAACATCAGCTAAAGACTCATTGTGGCTCATGTAGCAAGATTCTTTCTCAAGATATTCACAATATGTGCAGGTTTACTAAAAGAGGTCAGCCTTTCAAACACAGGGTCAATTGGGGTTGTGAGGCTTTGGAAGGAGTTCAAAGATGTTTGAAAATATGGTAGTGGGGATGGCTGGGGTACAGATTGATAATGAAACACATAGAAATAAGGATACAGCAACATTCAATCTTTTCAGATTTTACTCTTACAGAAGTAGTGGCAAGTGGAACAAAAATCAAGACAGCAGGAGCTAACTAGAAGTCCAGGTCTCCCACATTGGTGGCAGAGACCAAACCACTTGGATCATCATCTGCTGCCTTCTAGAGTGTGCATTAGCAGGAAGCTGGAATTAGAAGTGGAGCTGGGACTCAAACCCAGGTACTCTAGATATGGGATGTGGGTATCCAAAGCAGTAGTTTAATGGCTAAGTCAAAAATCCACCCTTCTCACTTGCTTTCTGTTTCTCATAGAGCATTTTCCCTAGATTAATTTAAAATACTGCTTACACTACACTTGGACCCTATTTTCCATCCCATGCAACATTTCTGGGAAGAGTTTTGGGGATAACATATGCAGATTTTGGGTACTTGACTAGAATGTTCAACAAGGCAGATCCCATTTTGGTGAGTGTACATATTGGCAGATTAAGTCAATGCCTTAAAAGGCCAATAACCATTGGACCATGAAGAAACAAGTCACCAGCAAATGGGACACTATGAGTGATGGACAGCAGCAAAAAGAACCAAAGGACAGGAGAACTCAGAGCCAATTTATTGAAACTAATCAGATGGCACAAAGTTAACCAGAAAGAGCCTACAGTTCTGCTGATGGCAGTGGCTTCTGCAGGTTTCAACCACTTAATTTTTAATCTGGGCTCCCACAGCACAGGCTCTTTGCACCTTGCCCCAGAGGTTCCAAGTAAATGCATTTTATTTTTAGACATTTTCTCTCTTGACACAGGGTTCCACAAATATGAAAGAACAAATCATCCCCCAGGCATGCTAGGGGTTGTTGCTTTCTCTTCTCTCTTACTCTGTGGTCTCCTATAAGCATTTAAAATAACAGACAGAGGAATGTTTTCCTGCAGTCTGAAGTCTGAAGTCAGTTGCCTTACTGGGCCCTAAAAAGAGTACATGTTAAAAGTATTGAATCTTCGTTGGAACATTAGGTTGTCCCTTTCTGAAAAATTGGAATGTGCTTCCAACTTCAGTTCAGTTTTACAGTACAGAGCTATACTATGAAAATATCCCAGGCTTTGTTTTCTTAATTGAAAACACTATTATGACCATTCTACCAAAAGGATCAATTGTGAAAAGAAAAAAACACAGCCATCTCAATTACTATTATTCAACACTTTTTTTTTGACAGGCAGAGTGGACAGTGAGAGAGAGAGACAGAGAGAAAGGTCTTTCTTTGCCATTGGTTCACCCTCCAATGGCCACCACGGCCAGCACACTGCGGCTAGCGCATTGCGCTGATCCAAAGCCAGGAGCCAGGTGCTTCTCCTGGTCTTCCATGCGGGTGCAGGGCCCAAGCACTTGGGCCATCCTCCTCTGCCTTCCTGGGCCACAGCAGAGAGCTGGACTGGAAGAGGAGCAACCAGGACAGAATCCGGCACCCCGACCGGGACTAGAACCCGGGGTGCCAGCGCCGCAGGCGGAGGATTAGCCTATTGAGCCATGGTGCCGGCTTATTCAACACTTTTACAGATCCTCAGAGAATACCATATGCCTAACATGCCTAGAATTTTTACCAAAGTCAGTGATATTAAATCAAAGGGAACTAAAAGCGCTGATGGGGGCCGGCGCTGTGGCTCACTTGGTTAATCCTCTGCCTACAGGCAAATGGGCACTGGGTTCTAGTCCCGATTACTCCTCTTCCAGTCCAGCTCTCTGCTGTGGCCAGGGAGTGCAGTGGAGGATGGCCCAAGTGTTAGGGCCCTGCACCCGCATGGGAGACCAGGAGAAGCACCTGGCTCCTGGCTTCGGATCAGCACAGTTCCGGCCATAGTGGCCATTTGGGGAGTGAACCAATAGAATGAAGACCTTTCTCTCTGTCTGTCTCTCTCTCACTGTCTATAACTCTACCTGTCAAATAAATACAAAAAAAATGTGTTGATGGCTCTCAAAATAATAATTCAAAATGGCTTTGTCAATATTTCAGAAACTACACATCCCAGATTAACTTCAATAATGGGACAGAGGAAAGGAAACCTGATTTTATGACACATTTCCCATAGAACCATGCAATATGATAAACTGTTAATTTAATAAAACCATCAACAGATTATACCTTAAGCATGTTTCTTGTTTCTGAAAAGAATCATCAATCAATCTTTACTCTTAAAACCGTTAGAACAGTATGTCTTAGCTATCTCTCTTCTTTATACACTCTTCTAAATTTATTTTTAGTGAGGGACAGTAATAGAATCAAACAGAATTTGTCTCCACAAACTTGTGCGGATGTTTAAACCACAAAGCCTCATGTTAATGGTTAATAAATTAACGGTTTATCAAGTAGCATGGAGGCTTGATCCCATTATGATGTCTGGAAGTGGGACCCTCAGGAAGTGATTGGATTTTATTAGGTTGCTGGGGTGGAGACCCATTACTGAATCCTGATGGCATTACAGGGAGAGGCCACAGAGAAGACAGATGAAGAGTATTTTCCCTGCATCTCTCTGCTTCCTGACTAAAATGTGGTGGTTTCTGCATCATCTTGTAACCTCACCAGATACCTCATCAATAGAGCTAACTGAACTTGGACTGTGAACCTCCAAAACAGAAGCTGAAATAAACTTTCTTCCTTCCTAACTTGCCCCTCTCTGATATTTCAGTTAAAGTAAGAAAAAGCTGACTAGCACAATATCATTGCCAGTGAAGACATGGATGTTTCTCAAAAGAGGGACATTGCTATGTAGGAGACCAGATATAGTGCTCAACTAAAAATGTTAACACTACACTGACAGGCAAGAGAATATTCCCCCCATTATGCCTTCATGATAACGTTTAAGATCCTCAGATCATGGTCATACATACATCTGCCACCATCCCAGTTCCCAGAGAATACAACTGGAAACATTGCATTGTAGATATTCAGTCAAAGTGCAATCTTGTCTAGTCTCTGCCTTTAGCAATTGAAGCACTATCTATTGCACTCACAGAAGAAGGAAATGATTCTCAAAACATATCTACTGCTAAAATTCATTTGTCCTGACACCTACTCAGTGTGCCTTTCACAAAAGCAAAGCCAATACTAATTAATAATCATATATAGGGTTTCTATATTTGAGTCCCTCAATATAATCTTGCAGTCATAACTCAATTAAGGCTATAAAATTATGAAGGTAAACCACGTGCAAAAGTCATGTAGATTGCTTTAAGTGAGATAAAAAGGAGGTAGTTGATAATGGCATAGAGAAAGTCATCATGGTATTAAGATATAACCTGATTTTGTCAGTAATGAGATGTATTATCTTGGAAGTGTTATTTAGCCTTTTTATGCCTGGGGTTTCTAAGTGCTAAAATGCAAATATTAATAGCATCTATATCATAGGGTCATTGTAAAGATTACGTGAGAAAACATACATTAAACATTTATGGTAGTACTTGGAATAGATTAAATGCTCAATTAACTAGCAATATACACTGAGTTTATTTATTAAGAAGCACTGCTCCTTTCATAGAAAATCTAGAAAACAGCATCATGCCTTCAACGATTCCCAAGACAGAGAATAGCTGCTTCAATTGATACTTTGTTCCAAGTTTGGATGTGTCATATTCACCCTTTCTCCTGCAAGTCTAATGACCTATCAAAGTTGAGATGCCTATCAAATAACAAAGATGATTATCTCTGCTTGACAACATCATCTGAGATTAGAAAGAATATGAATATTTCAACTTTACAACACTAGCTCATGGAAACATCTCAGAATTCACAAAGTATCCCCCGTTATATGCCACAGTAACTACTGATGATTCACTTTCTATGTCCTGAAAACACTTTTCAACCTCTCTAGATATTGGTCTTTGGACTCAGTGAGAAGAAGGTCAACTTCTCATTCTGCTACCTACTGACTGTATGACCTGGGGCAACTCACTTCTCTATGAGTGTCAATTTTCTTATTTATAAATAAATATTAAGTCCACTTTTAGCTGCTCTTTATCAACATTATCATCAACTAACCAAGAGTAAACCTGATTTTGGCCATGAATTATTTCTAGGTCCAAAATACTTTCTATGCGACCTATGTGCCAACCTAACTCAGCAAATAACTCCTCAAACACTGCTTCTGTGCATCTGTTTCTCCTTTTCCAACATGACAGCGCCATTTTGAATGATAATCTCGATGCTTAACAAGCTCATCCCCTCTCTGACACATTCGTTGTTAAAGAAAGCGCTCAATGGCTGGCGCCATGGCTCAACAGGCTAATCCTCCGCCTTGCGGCACCGGCACACCGGGTTCTAGTCCCGGTCGGGGCACCGATCCTATCCCGGTTGCCCCTCTTCCAGGCCAGCTCTCTGCTGTGGCCAGGGAGTGCAGTGGAGGATGGCCCAAGTATTTGGGCTCTGCACCCCATGGGAGACCAGGATAAGCACCTGGCTCCTGCCATCGGAACAGCGCGGTGCGCCGGCCGCAGCGTGCTACCGCGGCGGCCATTGGAGGGTGAACCAACGGCAAAAGGAAGACCTTTCTCTCTGTCTCTCTCTCACTGTCCTCTCTGCCTGTCAAAAAAAAAAAAAAAAAGCGCTCAATTTCAGAATTGCTTTGGAGCCTTATTACTTAATTCTACTGGATAAAAATCAGAGCAGTTTCTCTATTGCAACTTTAGCAAGCCTAGCTGACACAGAAACTCCAGAAAGTTAGTACCACCAGACTCCACTGTCACTCAAGAGGGCCAAAGTAGGAATCACTATTCTAAACTGTCTCTAGAACTCTGTCTGCACCTAGAGCTCCAAAATCATCTAATAATGATACCCCAGGGATATTATTTTAAACGTCACCATCAGCTGACCCATTACTTCTATACTTGAAGCATCCTTGGCCCCACTAAAGATCTGAAAACATCATTAAAAGAAAGATTTCTAAAAACCATTGATTTAAAAACTAAGGGACAGAAAAATTAATTAGAATCTATTTTTTGAAATGCTTCATCTGTGAACTTATTAAAAATATGAAAAAAAATAAGCTTTAGCTCAAATGTCCCTCAGTTACCCAGACATGTGCTCACAATTTAAATCTCATGAATTTTAGAACAAAAGGGATTTAGTTAACTACATGCACAGTATGTATTCGCTTTTTTAAAAAAAATTATTTTATTTATTTGAAAGGAAAAGCAGAGTTACAGAGAGGCAGAGAGAGAGAGAGAGAGAGAGAGAGAGAGAGAGAGAGAGAAGTCTTCCATCTGCTGGTTCACTCCCCAGATGGCTGCAATAGCCGGAGCTGCCTCGAAACAAAGCCAAGGGCCAGGAGCTTCTTCGGGGTCTCCCACACAGGTGCAGGGGCCCAAGGAAGGATCCCATATGGGATGCCGGCACTGCAGGCCAGGGCTTTAACCTGCTGCGCCATGGTGCCAGCCCCTGATTAGCTTTGCACCACTACAGCAAAAAGACCTGAAAGCTACTTCTGAAAGAAAGAAGTCGACTTTGGCTCACAGTTCTGGAGGTTCCCAGTCCAAGGTAAGGCAGCCCCATTGGTTTGCAGGTGGCAGAGATCAAATGTGAAGTGCTTGTAGAGGAAGGATCAGATAGGCAGACAGGAAGCAAAGAATGTGGCCGCATCTCAGGCTTTCATCACCAGCTCTATCATAAGAACTCCCTTCCAAGGGCACATCCCTAATGACCACACGAGATCTCCCACCAGACTCACTCCGGAAACACCATAACTGGATCAAGTATCTACTCTCTTAGTATCATTACCTTATGACTTTGGATTTTAAAGTCCTACATGAATGTGGGGGCTATATCACGCTCCAACCATAGCATAATACATAAAGTAACTTTCTAGTCAGCACATAGGGAAAAAATACAATTATTTCTCCCCTCAATAAAATAATAATGCACTCATATTACCAAGATGTAAAGAGCCACACTTGCGGAGTATGTGACGTGACTCGATATGAAGGAGTCAGAACTGTAGAAAATATCTGAGGAGACAGACGTCCGAACTGAAGCCCACAGAGGTGGAGACAGGAAGAAGGTTGCTCAAACATGCCGGGGTGGAAACAGGAAAGCTGATGTAAAACTTGTGTGCCAATACTGCAGACTCTAAAATTCAATCAAAACGCCACAAATGGTAGACATGAAATTAATTCACTGCAACATGGCGATCATTTCACAATTTATCTCTTTATAAAAACACCATTTTGTGTACATTAACATATATAATTTTCATACATCAATGATATCAGTTTTAAAAAGCAAAATAAAATTCACAAGAAAACCTGGCCAAGGGAATGCTAATGTAACACCATGCGAAATGAAGAGGTAAGAAAAAAACAATAGGGGCCGGCCCTGTGGTATAGCGGGTTAAGCCACCATCTGCAGTGCCAGCATCCCATATGGGCATTGGTTCCAGACCAGGCTGCTCCACTTCTGATCCAGCTCTCTGCTATGGCCTGGGAAAGCAGTAAAAGATGGCCCAAGTCCTTGGCCCCTGAATCCGCATGGGAGACCTGGAAGAAGATCCAGGCTCCTGGCTTCAGATTAGTGCAGCTCCGACCATAGAAGTCATTTGGGGAGTGAACCAGTAGATGGAAGACCTCTCTTTCCCTCTCCCTCTCCCTCTCCCTCTCCCTCTCCCCCTCTCCCTCCCCCTCTCCCTCCCCCTCTCCCTCTCCCTCTTCTCTCTCTGTGTAACTCTGTGTTTCAAGTAAATAAGTAAATTTTTAAAAAAAGATCAAAAGAAAAAAAAAAGTGATAAAGATATGAGAGTACGTGAATACTTCAAAAGATTAATAAAAAACTATGAATTTAAATTTTTTAGAATTAAACATCTTTTTTTAACTTTATTTAATGAATATAAATTTCCAATGTACAGCTTATGGATAACAATGGTTTCCCCCTCCCATAACTTCCCTCCCACCCACAACCCTCCCCTCTCCCACTCCCTCTCCCCTTCCATTCACATCAAGATTCATTTTCAATCCCTTTATATACAGAAGATCAATTTAGTTTATATTAAGTAAAGATTTCAACAGTTTGCACCCACATAGCAACACAAAGTGAAACATACTGTTGGAGTACTAGTTATAGCATTAAATCACAATGTACAGCACATTAAGGACAGAGATCCCACATGAGGAGCAAGTGCACAGTGGCTCCTGTTGTTGACCCAACAAATTGACACTCTAGTTTATGGTGCCAGTAATCACCCTAGGCTCTCGACATGAGCTTCCAAGGCTATGGAAGCCTTCCAAGTTCGCCGACTCTGATCATATTTAGACAAGGTCATAAAAGACAGGGTGAGGATAGTAACCAATGATCCTAAGAGTGGCATTTACCAGGTCTGAACAATTATACAGCATTAAGTGGGGAAGAGGACCATCAGTACATACAGGTTGGGAGTACAGCCACTGGAGGTAGAGTAGAGGTTATGATTACAAAGGAATGAGGCACAAGTGCGCTAGACAGGGTCTAGAACAAAGGACAGAGTCATTATTAGAGGAGCTAAGAAAGGTGCTGTCTAAGCAACAATGAAGTTTTCTGATTGAGAGGCAAATAGAACCTGACAGAAGGGGCTTGATAATAATCTGTTGGGCTTTAGGCCTTGTAAGTTAAGAGGCCCAGACCTATCTATCTCTTCGCATGGGGTACATCCTAAGGGAGGTGTGAACCTCCTAGGGGAAGGCACTCTGTTGACTTTCATTACTTAGCTGGCCTGGGAGGAGAGCTGGCCAGGTAAAGGCACATGGCATCTCTAACATGAAATTTACAGTTCTGCCTGCAATGTTGCTGACCCTACTTGGCTGTCCCCTCAGCTGAGGTGGTCACTTTGGAAGTTGGGCTGAGTGAAGGGCTTTTCAGCTTAGAGCCAATAAGATCTGTGGCTCTGACCTGGGCATCCTTCGACTCCAGGACATGTCCATTTCCAGTGACCCAACTCTTGGCTGGCAGAGCTGCCAGGGCTCTTCATAGCTGACTTCTGCTGAAGCCCAGGCTTACCACATTGAAAGCCACTGCAGTAGACTGGCCTGTTGGGTCTCCTTGAGGGCAGATCACTGTACAGATCAGCCATTAATAGGCCTGCCACCCATTGCTTCTGATGCCTAGCTTTCTTTTCCTCCTGGTTTTTGTTAAAGCAGACCAAAGGATGCAAGTCAAGGGAGTGCCCAAGTCCCATCTCTAATCTTCGGTGGCCTGAACTACAAGTCTATAGTCACAGGCATGTTCTTTAGTAGTTTTTCTAAGATAGACAATGCCCATGAGGAAAATTATATTCTCACTTAAAAACTTTCTTCCCTTTGGTCTGAAAGGGAGGTTTTTTCTACTTACTGTTTACTTCACTGATGGCAAAGTAAATCTAGCTATGAGATTATTATTTAACCTCTTATTTTGGCTATGCTATTACAGAAAAATGTTAGCCATCTCTTGTATAACGTCTAAAAATTGAATTGTGCATCCTACAGATTCCGTCATAATAGAATTAGTTTCCTACCTTGAGGAGAGTAGAGAAATGAAAGAAAAAGTTGGGGCCGGCACCGTGGCTTAACAGGCTAATCCTCCGACTTGCGGCGCCAGCAAACCAGGTTCTAGTCCCTGCTGGGGCACTGGATTCTATTCCGGTTGCCCCTCTTCCAGGCCAGCTCTCTGCTATGGCCCAGAGAGGCAGGGGAGGATGGCCCAAGTACTTGGGCCCTGCACCTGCATGGGAGACCAGGAGAAGCACCTGGCTCCAGGCTTCGGATCATCGCTATGTGCCGGCCACAGCGGCCATTGGAGGGTGAACCAACGGCAAAAAGGAAGACCTTTCTCTGTCTCTCCTCTCTCTCACTATCCACTCTGCCTGTCAAACAAAAAACAAAAAAAACCAAGTTGGGCTTAGAATAGAGAAATGAGGGAGCAAGTCCTAGATCGCTTGCTGACAATAGCAATATCACATGAAGACTTAGCAAACAGTTTCAACCATTAGATAACAACTTAAGAAAACATTTACCAGAAGGTCCAATGCCTTCTCTAAATTTTAAGAATCATGTATTTGAAAACACCTCTTAAATGTCTAACATGGTATAGTTTGTTTAACCAGTAAACTTAAGCACAACCATATAAAATGTTTTTAGTTTCTTTCTACCAACAAGTATAAAACATATGATGCAGAGATTAAGGTCACACAAATTAAAATGTATCTTTGATTAATTTTAGCAGCTTAAATTTATGGACAATCTTATCTATAAGGCAATTAAAATAAAATTCTTAATAAAATTTTCCCATGTGGACATACAATATGTACACACATATAACATAGCATAATAGACCAATATAGCAATTTTAATAATAGCTTTTAAAATCTTTAACTCTTTTTGTAGATTGCCAATTGATTTGAATTGCTTTTTGTTTTTGTAACCTCAGTTAACCATACTTTCTCTCAGTTGGTACTGTTAATACATTATTGGCTTCATCTGTTTACAGAGCCATCCCAAAGTACTGAATACAATAGAGGTGGCTGGGAAAAGTCCATAGGAACCTATGGGAGGACAGCTAAACACAGAACCAACAACGCTTTAGTTTTATGAGCAGCAAATCATATATAACTGTGGATGACAAAAGACTTTAAGTTGACATGTTTAAAATTATAAACTCATCAGCCAACAAGAGGCACTTGCTTACTTCACAGTATTTTTGAAAGCACCTGTAGGATCTTACAAGAATTTAACCCTTTAGGCCTCTGGGGCTTTCTCATTAAGATAACTATCATGTCTAGTAACACAAGATCATTAGACTTTTTAAGTTTCAAACATTTGTATTAATAGCATTTTCCATTATAGAAACTTAAAATTTAGTACCACGTCACATCTTGACAGTACTTCTAATATAATCCAAATAGCCTGATTAGTTGGTGTCTCTATAAGATGAGAGACATAGGTCCTTCGATTTTTTCAGTTGGGCCCAAACTGGAAAAACCAAAGTCCAAGATTTACTGGAAATTTTGGAGTCCAGATTGTTTGAAACTTTGATTTTTTGAATGCCTGTCAAGAATGCCAAGAAGGCTCAAAATCCAAAATATCTGGTTGAAATAAGATTCCTTAAAATCATGACATAACATAGACCAAATTTGATCATTGTTACAAGGTGATTATTCAAATCTTTGAAAATAAGCACATATTTAAATAACCCATAGCTCTTAATAAAAATTCAGCTGTTTTTGGACAGTTAGAATTTAACAGACATCAAGAGAACATAATAGATTACTTTAACACATTGCTTTAACAGAGAATCAGATTTTAATTCTATGTCAAAGAGAAATTGAGCTTCCTGTGATCTTTTGCTGTGAGGTTTCCTTCCTTTACCTTCTTTCATATTGATGACCGTGTTTCTGTGTTTCTGTGTGTAACACATCTTTAAGCATCTTTTGCAGGGCAGGACGAGTGGCAACAAATGCTTTCAATTTCTGTTTGCTATGAAACGTCTTTATTTCACCTTCATTCACAAATGAGAGCTTTGCAGGATATAATATTCTGGGCTGGCAGTTTTTCTCTCTTAGGACCTGGTCTATGTCTCACCATTCCCTTCTAGCTTGTAGGGTTTCTGATGAGAAGTCTGCTGTGAGTCTAGTTGGAGTTCCTCTGAGAGTAATCTGACGTTTCTCTCTTGCACATTTTAGCATCTTTTCTTTATGTTTCACTGTGGTGAGTTTGATTACAACATGTCGTGGTGAGGATCTCTTTTGGTCATGTTTATTAGGGGTTCTATAAGCTTCCTGTACTAAGATGCCTCTGTCCTTCTACAAACCTGGAAAATTTTCTGCTAGTATCTCACTGAAAATGCCTTCTAATCCTTTCTCCCTCTCCATGCCTTCAGGAACTCCTAGAACCTGAATGTTGGGTTTTTTAATAGTGTCCTGTAGATTCCCGACAATATTTTTTAGATTTCTAATTTCCTCTTCTTTTCTTTGGTTTCCCTGTTTCCTTTCCTGTTCTCTGTTTTCTAAGTCTGATATTCTCTCTTCTGCTTCACCCATTCTGTTTTTAAGGCTCTCTAATGTGTTTGTCTTTTGTTCTATTGAATTCTTCATTTCATTATGATTTCTCATCACTATCACAGTTTCTTGTTCTATTAGTTGTTTCATTTCATTTTGATTCCTCCTTAATATTTCATTTTCATGAGAGAGATTTTCTATCTTGTCCATTAAGGATTTCTGTAGTTCAAGATTTTGTTTTTGAGAACTTCTTAATGTTCTTATCAATTTTTTGAGATCCGCTTCTTGCATTTCTTCGATCTCCTCATCTTCATAATCTAGAATTGGGGTGTCTTTTTCATTTGGGGACGTCATAGTGTCTTCCTTGTTCTTGTTACCTCGGTTTTTGCGTTTGTTGTTTGGCATGTTGGAGATATTTGGTTCCTTCACTGTGTTGTTTTTTCTTGTTATACTATGGCTCTATATGAAGTGGAATGTCTGCTTTCGATGGAGCCTTATTGGCTTGAGATGAGTGTGGCCTAAGAGCTCTGTTTGGTTCCTCAGGGTTGAGGGTGTGCCAAAGGTCACACTCCCAGGTTAGGCGTGGTAAATCTTTCTTTCATTCTTTTTTTTTTTTTTTGATTCAAAAGGGAAGTAATTCCACACAGCTGAACAGAATTGGAGGTAGTTAGCAGGCAAATGATATACCCACAGGAGCCAGAGATTGGAAGCTCTTTCCCAAGGACCACACAGGGAATCTCTGCTGCCCTCAGTGTGGGCTCCAATTCTCCTGCAGTCTCCCACTGGGTTGCCAAGTTAGATGCTAATCTCCTGTTATTTCACCCCTCCCCCCAGAATCAGGTTTTTCTGCTAGGCTCAGGGCCGTTGCAGACCTGAGGTCGCCCTGCTTATGACATATGTCCAAAATGGCGCCTGCTCTTTGTCTTGCTCACCTTTGAGACGTGAGCGGAGAGAGAGAAACTTGTGTCCGTATCGGTCACTTTTTTTTTTCTCTCTCTCTTCTAGTTAGCCTGGTGAACTTTTCCCCACAGAGTTTCAAGCCTCGTTCCCTCTAGTCTCCTCTTTCCGCTTGCCCGCTGGTGTCTCGGGCTATTGAGGTTCGGCTCACCTCGCGGTCCAGCGCTGGTGTGTTGAGTCTGCCGCTGGTGTCCTGAACTTGGGCTCCCACGCTCTCCATGCAGGTCCACCGTGAATCACTAGTTCTGGAAGAGTTTCCTCTTCTGTTTCTTCCCCTACTCTTCCTTGAACCTGCAGTATCTCCACTTTTATTAAACTGTCTCTTCTCGGACCATTGTGTGCTCCCTTCCTTTTCTGCCATCTTGCTGCTCTCATCAGACTTAAACATCTTTTAATTCCATTTTTCCACAAGCTTTTCGAATACTCTCACAGTTTTGGGGATTCTTTTATCCTCAAATACTTTCTACATATTCTTAAATGTTCTACACAAAACTTTTGCTGCTGAGGTAAAAAAGCATTTCTCCTTTTTGCTGTGGCACTGGTCATCCATGAACTGTTTCTGAGGGTTTCATGAAAGACAAAAGTTAGCATCTAAAAAAATTGGACCTGTATGTTTTGATGTAGTTTTTTTTTTTTAATTTTCTGACCTGTTTTAAACGGAGCCCTTAGCTTAGGGCAAGTTTGAGGCATTAACATTGAGTTCCCTGATAAAATGGCAAGGGACTGAAGGAGACTACAGAGATCTTAAATTAACTCTCGTCACGACCAGGGACTTAGGGAGTGAAGTCCTGCTCCAGAAAGCACTAGTTCTCACAGACACTGACAGATTCTGAGAAAATGGACATTGCACTGTCAGTATGGGTACCTCCACGCCATGTAGTGTCTCAAGCAATCCCAGCTGTTAGGGGTGTGGGTTGCCAAGTACAGATACAATCTGTCCCCTCTCCTAAAATGAGGTTGATTCTCATTATTCTGAAGAAGCCACACACAAGCTGTTAGCAATTTGCTCAAGTGAAAAGCAAACCATATTGAGTAGTTGCAACATTCCATATCTCAACGAGCAATATAAACTGACTCTGCCCAAAGCCTCAACTTCCCAGCAATTTCTGGGGCCATCTGACAATAGCTGAGACAAAGGAAGAATGAAGCCTGTCACACGCATCTCACTAGCCAGGCTTCACTCCTGGGATTCTGAACAGACAGAAGGGAAGCATTGTTTAGTTGCTCAGCTCCCTCCTCGATGCTGCGTTACAACACAGTCCCAGCACAGCCTGCTCTGGCTGCCTGCTGATGGAGGCTCTCCCAGCTGCACGTGCTACCCTCGGGCATCAGTGAATGCAGTGGTGTGTGAATATACCTGCAGGAAATAGCACTTATAGGCACTCACACATTTCATTAGGAAAAATAAATGGAGGGACATGAATGGACCATTCAAAAAGGCACAAAAGTAATAAATATAGGAGAAAAGACAATAATAAGATCAAAACACATCTTCAAACATGGAATAATATAAGGAAGCATTTTTCCATTAAAATCTGAAAGTTTTTACTTTTTTAAAGACTTATTTAGTTAGTTGAAAGGCAGAAAGAAAAGAGAGAGAGAGAGCAAGAGAGAGAGCAAGAGAGAGAGAGAATCTTCCATTCATTGGTTCACTCCCCAGATGTCCACAACAGCCAGGCTGGGTCCGGCTGAAGCCAATAGTCAAGAAATCTATCCAGATCTCCCCTGTGGGAGGCAGGAACCTTAGTACTTGAACTATCATCTGCTGCTTCCCAAGTGTGTTAGCAGAAAGCTGGATTTGAAGTGGAGCAACTGGGACTCGAACCAGCACTGTAGTATGGGATGCATGTGTCTCAAGCAGAGGCCTAAACCACTGCACCACATCTTCTGCCCCAGTATAGGTATTTTAAAAAGCAAAAGAATGAAACAAATAATTCAGGGGTGGGCATTTGGGCTACTGGTTAAAACATCAGTTAAAATGCCCACATACTCTATCAGGGTACTTAGATTTGAGTCTCAGCTCCAACTACTGATTTCAGCTTCCTGGTAGTATGCACCCTGGAAGACAGCAATCATGGTTCAAGTAACTGGGTTCCTATTACCTGGTCCTGGTCTCAACTGTTGCAACAATTTGGGAGTCAACCAATAGATGGGAGATTTGTTTGTTTATCTATTTCTCCCTGTCTCTCGAGTAAGTTTTCTTATTTAAAAGATTTCTTTATATTGAAGGCAGAGCAACAGAGTGGAGGGAGGGGAGAAACACACACTCACAGAGACAGAGACAGAGAGAAAGAGAGAGAGATTTTCCATTTGCCCATTGCTATTAATCACAAAAGCCAGGAATGGCCCATGCTGAAGCCAGAAGCCAGGAACTCCATCCTACATGGGTGGCAGAGGCCCAAACATGTGAGTCATGTTCTGCTGCCTTCGCAGGCATGTTAGTAGGAAGCTTGATCTGAAGCAGAGTAGCTGGGACTTGAACAAGTACTCCCATTGGCGATGCCAGTGTCACAAGTGGTGGCTTAACAAGTTATGCAACATCACTAGCCCCATCAAATAAATTTCATAAGAAATTCATGACAGATGAATTTTTTAGTGATTTATTTTATTTGCTTGAGAGGCATAGTTACAGAGAAATAGAGGGAGAGACATAGAGAAAAAGGTTTTTCATCTGCTGGTTCACTCTCCAAATGGCCAAAACGGCTGAAGCTGAGATGATCCGAAGCCAGGAGCCAAGAACTTCTTCTGGGTCTCCCTTGTGGACATAGGGGCCCAAGCACTTGGGCCATCTCCTATTGCTTTACCAGGCTATCAGCAGAAAGCTGGATCAAAAGTGGAGCAGCCAGGACTCGAACCGGTGCCCATATGGGATGCCCACATTGCAGATGCTTAGCCTACAACTACAACAGATGCTTAGCCTACAACAGTGCCTGCAACTGATGAATTTTTAAGGAATTTAGAATGTGTGCATTTTGTTAAAATGTTGACACAAATTTTTTGTTTAATTACTTTAGAGACAAAGAGACAGAGAGAACTCCCCCGTCCACTGGTTCACTCCCAAAATGCCTGCAACATCTGGGGCCCGGCCAGGCTGAAGCCTGGAGCCGGAAACTCAGTCTAAGTCTCCCATGTATACCACAGGAACCCAACTACTTGACCTATTACCTGCTGCCTCTCAGAGTCTGCATTATCAAGAAATTGAAATAGGGAGCAGAGCCTGAACTCAAACCTAGGCACTCCAAAATCAGATACTGGCATGCAAATGTCTGCCTTGGAGCAAACTTTTGAAAAGCAGTTTGCCAAAAAATACTTGCTATGTTTGAAAAGATTCCAAAAAAAAAAAAAAGAGAAGAGTTCTATGTACAAAAATGTTTACTACAATCCTTTCACATGGTAAAATAAATGAATAAATAAACATAAAATTAGGGAAAATATATTAAGAAATATGATAAAACAAATAAACACTTAAGAAAATCACACAGGGCCAATGAAAATCTGTTTATAAAAACTATTTTACCTGGGAGTTCTATGAATTTTAGTACTTCTAGCGTGCATAAGAGTACATGTAATGATTAAAAACACTTCATAAAAGGAAAAAATCAGGACATTAAATTCTATATGTCTCATGATTGTAATTATGCACAAAAATTCCTTTTGAATAAAACATGTCTAGAGAGAAATAATCCAAAGTATTAACCAGGCCTCTGTTTGGTGATAAAATTATAGGGACTTTTTTCTAGTCTCTCTACTTCCAAAACTATAACTTCTCCTAAATATAAGCTCATCATTTTTACTATGAGGTACTAAAATAGAAAAATGTCTGAGCTAGCATAGTCACCTTTTTAGTTTTTTAGCAAATATTCATTGAGTTCTTCCTATGATCACAAAATCCTAGGTATCAGAGAGATAAATACATATGAGATATATTTCACACTCTCCACAAGCTTACAGAAAATGCAACAGGGCAACTGAATAGCAAAATAGAAAAATAAACTCATCAAAAAGGTAATGAGTTGAATTCATAAGTATATAGTGACATTGTGCAAGAGGAAGTTAATTTCATGGAGTTTTGTCCCTTCCTATGTGTTGGTAATCTGGATGAACATCCTCAATTAGTAATTCTACAGAATGTAGACTTAACACAATAGGAAAATTTATCCAGACCAAGGAAAGAAACCAGAAAGAATTGTCTGCAAAGCTGTGTTCTCCACTTTTCTAATCTGCATGTGCTCATCTATAAGTGATTTTATTCTTATGTTATCTTGTAACCTTAGGAAATCCCCAAAGAGCAGATTGTAGATATCATCTTGAGGACAAATTTCACTCATTTTGTGAATCCGCTCTGTAATAACATTTTCTGTGACAGGAAGCTCAAAACTTTTTTCGAGGCAGTGTGTTCCATTTGTGGACAGTTGGGTTCATTCATCACATTCACATCACATTGGGTTCATTCATCTTTACACAGATGAATAAAGACAGGCCCTTGCCCTCACAGAGCTCATGAGGCAAAAGGAAATCCATGGAGCAAACATAAATATAAACTATTGGGCAGGGTCAGGAGCCCTGAGCACTCTCCTGGGTGCTTAACTGTATTTGGGGGATGGACATCAAGGAAAGAATGGCTGCTTCTGCATGGCAATGAGCCTAGTCCACAGTGCCATTAAAAATGAAAAAAAAAAATGAAATCATAATTGTATACATTTAGACAAACTCTTCCTCAAAGATTTTCTTATTTATTTAAGAGGTAGAGTTACAGACAGTGAGAGGGAGAGGAGAAAGAGTGCTCTTCCATCATTCCCCAAACAGCCACAACTACCAGAGCTGCACTGATCTGAAGTCAGGAGACAGGAGCTTCTTCCAGGTCTCCCACGTGGGTGCAAGAGCCCAAAGACTTGGGCCATCTTCTACTGCTTTCCCAGGCCATAGCAGAGAGCTGGATGGGAAGAGGAGCAGCCAGGACTTGAACTGGCACCCATATGGGATGCCGGCAATGCAGGTAGAGGTTTAATCTACCTCACCACAGCGCTGGCCCCTAAACTCTTGAAGATATGATGATTCATAATGTAGCTTTTTCTTTGTAATGCAAAACAATGTGAAGACTCAGGTCCTTCAGTAAAAAAAGGGGGAGAGGGGCTTCACTGTGTCATAGAGGGTAAGCCTCCCCCTGCAGTGCCAGCATCCCATATGGGCACTGTATCCCATATGGGCACTGGTTTGAGTCCTGGATGCTCTACTTCCAATCCAGCTCTCTGCTATTGCCTGAGAAAGCATTAGAAGATGGCCCAAGTCCTTGGCCCCTGCACCCACATGGAAGATCCAGAAGAAGCTCCTGGCTCCTGGCTTCAGATTGGCACAGCTCCAACTGTTTGCAGCCATCTGGGGAGTGAACCAGTGGATGGAAGACCTCTCTCTCTCTCTCTGCCTCTGCCTCTCTGTAACTCTGCCTTTCAAATAAATAAATCATTTTTTTAAAAAATCTGTTTAGGATCATTTAATGTTTGCCCTTCCACCACTACCACTATTAAAAAATGTGGCCCTCTTCTGCATGGTATCTGTTAATATCTCATGGAAAATCTATTGAGAACAGCAACAGCACTCTGGACACACCTCTGATGGCAACAAACAAGCTCACAGTCATTTGGTCAATGACCCACTGCAGCTGTGGCAAGATCACAGATGGAGTCCAGGACTTGGAATCATTCCAGTGCTGATCCTACATCCTTCCTTTTTTTAAAGATTTATTTATTTATTTGAAAACCAATGTTACAAAGAGAAGGAGAAGCGCAGAGAGAGAGAGAGAGGTCTTCCATCTGCTGGTTCACTCCCCAGTTGGCCGCAATGGCCAGAGCTTTGCCGATCTGGAGCCAGGATCCAGGAGCTTCTTCTGGGTGCAGGGGCCTAAGGGGGCCCAAGGACTTGGGCCATCTTCTACTGCTTTCCCAGGCCATAGCAGAGAGCTGGATTGGAAGTGGAGCAGCCAGGACTGAAACCAGTGCCCATATGGGATGCCGGCACTGCAGCCAGCAGCTTTACCCACTACACCACAGCAAGGGCCCCCCTACATCTGTTAAGATTTTAGATACTACTACTCAGACTTATTTTTTTAAAAAAATCACATATTTTGGACATAGAACCAACCTTTTTCCAGCACAGAGCAAAGAAATACTACCAATCCATAAAGTTGGCAAAAAAAAAAAAAAAAAAAAAGTAAGGTCTAAGGGGAGCATCAGTCAGCAAACAACATGAATTTAAGATAGAAAAATAGCCTGTAGTCTTGAACTGGAGGGTCTGGAGGAAGAGACTTAAACTAGTCACGATGATGGGATTGGACTAGTTGCTCCCTGGGGTAGGCATGTTCTCTAAATATCTGTCAATCTGTTCAAGTGCCGTGTGAAGTGATTTCACATGCATGCAACTCTGGGTGTACAAAGTCAATCATCCCAGCAGAGAAGACAAGCAATGACAACACACAGCAGAACCCTGCTCTGAAAACCATCTGACTTCACAATGAGTTCCTGAGGGAGCTTGCGTCCCGTACACTGAAAGCTTCATTTAAAAACACGAGAGATGATCATCTACTGGGAAAAGTATAAGAACAGTCCCGCCTAAAATGGAATGAGAGGCACTTCAGAAAATTTGCAAGTCATTGTCAAACTTTGGAGCGAGCCTGTGTCAGAGGAGACCAGCCTGCTGCTATGCCATCCAATAGACTCAGCCTCTCATCCACTTCTCTGTCTCACCTTTTGATCATTTGATTGGATATTGGACACTCGTCTACCCCATGGGGATATATGAAAACGAAAGACAACTGGAAGCAAAATATTATACTGAATTCCTGGCTAGAGACATTTTAAAATATAGTATACAATAATAGAAGGCAAAAAATATGGCTAAAATATGATTTGCATTACATGTGCATTCTTGCAGCCCATTTCTCGATCATATATGAACAGCCCTGTATGTTAGGATGGTAGTAACTGATTAAACTACGTTTGGGATGACATGTTCTGGTGAATGTTGCCAACTTAGATTTTCAGAATCAATTTTTCTTCTCCAAATCAGACTCCATGATGATTTGAAAAGAGTCCCTTTCTCCCATATCTCATCTCTTCCCTCTCTCTCTCTCTCTTTTTAAAGGTTTATTTACTTATTTGAAAGGCACAGTTACACAGAGAAAAAGAGAGAGAGAGAGAGAGAGAGAGAGAGAGAGAGGTCTTCCATCCACTGGTTCACTCCACAATTGGCCGCAATGGCTAGAGCCAAGTAGATCCGCAGCCAGGAGCCAGGAACTTCTTCCAGGTCTCCCACGTGGGCACAGAGGCCCAAGGACTTGGGCCATCTTCCACTGAGAGCCAGATTGGAAATGGAGCAGCCAGTACTCAAACTGGTGCCCATATGGGATGCTGGCACTGCAGGCAGCAGCTTTACCTGCTACACCACAGCACTGGCCCCACCTCCCTTTCTTGCTAATCAGCTACTAAAGGAAAAAAGTTCTAAGTATTCTTCGGAGGAGTTTCAAGACATAACTAAATTGACTACCTTTCTAGTCCATTTAACATGAAACTAAAATAATATCAAAACTACAACACTAAAATCCCTGTCATTTAAAATAAATGTATGGATGCTTTAGGCTTATCTAGGTGAATTAGCACTGATGGTCTCTAGATTAATTTTGCTCATCATGAAACAAAAAGGTAGGCTGAGCCTATCGTTTTCAAACTAAGGATAATGCCCAAGGCTTAAAAATGTCAATGACTTTAAAAAAAATATCAACTTGCATCAATCAGCCCTAAATCCTCCTGTAAATACTACTCAAAACAAAAGCTTCTTAAATTATGTATAATCAGAAAAAAGAAATTGCCAATTTTCCAGGTCCCAAGTGTACATGAAACAGAAAACAATGTTTCTCTTGCTTGCTATTCCCCTGACATTTCCCCCAGCCCTGCATCCCACATCCCACAGAGAACAGAGGAAATCAAGTCTGCCTGAGTCCACAATGAGGTGATTGACAGAACCGCAGCTCAGTTGGTATAACTAGCAGAAGGAACCTCCCCCAAATCCCTCCAATGTTCCCACTAATCTACCTCCACGTCAGAAAGAACAGGGAAAACTATAAACAAACTCAAGTCCCTCTAGCCTATCCTCCCCACCCACCCACACACACAGCTTGTCACCACCTGGATTTAGCAACAGCTCCCATTGAATGATGGCCCTGAAATAGCCACAAGAAATAGCAAAACGGTGGCATGGTTAGCCAACCACATCTGAGCTGTCTCCACCCCTCAAACACTGGTCTGATGACTAATAGAAATTTATTTTGTAAGTGAGGCTAAAAGACTTCGGACAAAAATAAAACAAAAGGACCATACAGCATAGCAGTTAAGAAGGAACCATAGTTGGCCACGTGGCTTTTGGAGTCAGGCAAACCAAACTTCAAATTCTAACACTGACACTTGCTGTGGGATTTTTTTTTTTTAATATTTATTTATTTATTTATTTGAAAGGCAGAGAGACATGGATTTTCTGTCTGCTAGTTCACGCCCCCTAATGGCCACAATGGCTGAACCTGGGCCAGCCTGAAGCCAGAAACTCCATCTGGATCTCCTACACGTGGGTGATTGGGGCTTTCCCAAGCACAGTGGCAGGGAACTGGATTAGAAAGGGACCAGCAGCCAGGACTCAAAACAGTGCTCAGAGGATCAGCACTGTGGCATAGTGGGTAAAGCTACCACCTGCAATGCCAGCATCCCATATGGGTGCCACTTCAAGTCTCATTGCTCAACTTCCAAGCCAGCTCCCTGTTAATGAACCTGGGAAAGCAGTGGCAAGTTTGTGCTCCTGCACCCACTTGGGAAACCAAGATGAAGCTCCTGGTCCTGGCTTCAGTCTGGCTCAGTCCTGGCTATTGCAACCATCTGGAGAGTGAATCAGCAGATGGAAGATACCTTTTTTTATTTCTCTCTCTCTCTCTCTCTCTCTCTCTCACACACACACACACACACACATTCTGTAGCTCTTTCAATAAATAAATAAATCTAAAAACAACAACACAGTGCTCCAAATGTGGGATGCCGCATCACAAGTGAACAAGTTATGTGTGACCTTCAGTTTCTTCCCATAACAAAGGAATTATGATTGCTCTTCACATGTGTTTATTCAATGGTAGCTTTATTATCATTATTATCATTGTCTTCTTAACAGAAGATTCTTGGAACCACAGACAGCCTCTCCTTATTTTACACCCAGTCTCCTGCAGACCAAGGAGGATTTCCTTGTCCTGGGATTTAACCTCAAAACATAATGATTTAATAAAAATGTGTTAGGACTGAGATCATCTCAAGTCTTCAGCAAAGTAGAATTACAGTCACATCGGAGAAAACAAGCTGAAGTCACCTTTTTTTTTTTTTTTTTTTGACAGGCAGAGTGGACAGTGAGAGAGAGACAGAGAGAAAGGTCTTCCTTTTGCCGTTGGTTCACCCTCCAATGGCCGCCGCGGTTGGCGCGCTGTGGCCGGCGCACCGCGCTGATCCGATGGCAGGAGCCAGGTGCTTCTCCTGGTCTCCTATGGGGTGCAGGGCCCAAGCACTTGGGCTATCCTCCACTGCACTCCCTGGCCACAGCAGAGAGCTGGCCTGGAAGAGGGGCAACCGGGACAGAATCCGTTGCCCCGACCGGGACTAGAACCCGGTGTGCCGGCGCCGCAAGGCGGAGGATTAGCCTAGTGAGCCGCCTTTTAACATGCATTGACAATACATGCTTATTTTTAAATAAGTGCAACACTGCTTTTTAGCTCTGTCAGCTAAACCTGAGAGAGGAGGTCCTGCCACACGACAGAGCACTGTTCCTTGCTCACTGGAAACGATGGAAGGGCTAGGGAGAGCTGAGAGAGCAGTGCGCTTGGAATCAAAGCTAGATGTGCCTTGACTTTTTGGGAATGAGCATTTATTTGTGCAAGCAGACGCAGTCTGGGTCCGGGCAGAGAAAGAGCAGCAGAGGAGAAATCACTACAAACCATAAACAAAACTCAGTCTTCAAGATCGACAGCTTCTCTTGGGATTTCCCAAGGGAACCAATTAGTGCCAGTTGCTGGGGAGGGTTTGGTCTTATCAACCTAGGTGCTAACACCCACCTGCGCCACACCTCCATCCCATGGAGCAGCAAAGCCTCCATTAATGAGGCTTAGAACCAATCACCCCACAGAGAGTCCTGCTAAGGACCCCGGGGCAGATGTTTTAGGAGAACCAGCAGGGAAAGTCCCTTAAATTCTACTGCCTTATTGGAAACCAAGACATTTTTAAATAACGGTTGGGCCAATTTCTTCCTGCTCCTCTTTTTCTTTTTGCTCCTTGTCAATGCTGACCATGTGCCTCGTGTGCAAACTGACCTACTACCCCTCTGACTGCAGGGCCCAGCTGCTTCCTTAGGTGAAAGACATGATGTCAGCAGGAACAGACCATAAAGCCAGGCGAAGAACAAGTGGCAAGAATTAGGACTATCTCCAGAATCATCGTCTCCAGTTGCAGTGCCAGACACAGTTAATATGAGCTCCATGGACTGGTTAAAGCAGAATTTGGCAACCTGGGGGAAGCTTCCCTGCCAAATTGCTCTTGCAATAAAATTCTTCATGGTGTTTTAACTGCTTCAATCCACAGAGCTCAGGAGGCCCTGTGAAGCCAGACAAGCTGACAAGAATTTCCTTATCTTGTTGGAGCAACACTCATCCTCCTGCAGGCAAACCTACCTGTTTCCTATATCGATCAAGCAGCAGACATCGATGAAAACCTAACCTGAGCAACACACTCTGGAAAGAAACAAATTCTGCACAGTCCTAGGCTATGAGACACAAACATGAATAAAGTTACCACATTTGGGGACACCACCTGTGAAAACTAATAAACCACAACAAAACCCTAAGGATTTCTGTAAAAGAAACCAATAGATAAACACAGGAAAGACTCCCCAAAGGAGATCAGAGATGAGTTTGATTTTTTAAACAGTGAGACTTAGATTGGAGGAATGGGTAAATATATGGAAGCAAAGTTTTAGAAGTGGGAATGCACAATAAAATAGCCCCAAAGCAAAACACGCAGTTACTTCAATGGTATTCAGATTATCCTGAAGCTCAAATGTTCACAAAAACCATCAAAGGGAAATAAATGATAGTTTCCTAAATTTTGTGTAGACCAAACTCTCCATGACACAATCCCATTGCCATAGCTAAGCGGCAGCCAATTAATTCGGCTTCAGTACAAACTGAATAGGAATGTACCTTAGCCTAGTGATAGGCTACAGCAATCACAAAAACACTAGGACAAACCCTTGCCCCAATCCCATCCTCTATCTTGCAAGCAGCAGCTTTCTCCATGAAAACAATAGAATTGGGGAAGAATCGGGGAAGATAGCCCAAGCAAAACAGAATGGAGGGAGTGGACGCTAAGTTTACTGGGCCAATGGACTGTGATTTCTCAGAAAGCATGCAGTACTGCTGGTTGCCAAGTTTAGCAGCATTTGTCAGTGTTCATGTCAACAAAAAGCACATCAATCACTGAGCTGGTACAGAACCAGGGGCATAGGTTACATCTTCAGGATCATTTTTTTTTTACTTGCCTGGGAAAAGTTCTTGACATCACAAGGACTTGACAGAGCTAGAGGGGAATGGGACATTCTGCTCATATACCTCATTCCATCCTAGATTATGATAATGTTTGACAGCTGAGAATAGAGAACATTGAGTGTAATTCTCCCTCAGACAGGAGCCTTGGAATTCACACACTCATTTTTTCAACAGTTACATATCAAGTACTTACCAAGTGCACATGCGACTGTGCCAACACCAAGGACACGGTGACAGAACTTACAGGCACGCTTCCTGCTCTGGACGGATTACAGAAGAGAGGGCAAGTCCTGAGATGCAGAATCACAGTTGACACATGCTAAAATGGTAGAAAAAGCGAAGGTGGTATGATTTGATCACCCAATCTTCACCCTGTGGTTGAGGGAGGAATTCTCATCCTGAGGATATGGTGGTGCCTGATCTTATGACATCCAGCGTGAGACAAATAAGATTCACAGCATAGCAGTCACATGGCCCTTCAGCGCAGGGGAAGCACACAGACTCTGAACTCAGAAAAGTCCCTTGTCTTGGCCCATTCCTGTTCCCTACATGGCAAATTGCTCAGGTACACAGAGGGTGCCAAGTTAGGTCCCCACGACTGTCTCAGGTTCAACATCAACACCCAGCTAGCTCCTCAAAGAAGTGCTGCCCTTGTCCTGGGAGTACACAGCGCTCTCCCAAGTCCGTGGGGGTAGGGCACTTCCCTGGAGCAGCCTCTCTGAGAGCTGCACTTCCCACAAAGTTCATAGAGAGACAAGGCCCTGTGTCTGCCCGGGACCCTGGGTTCAGTAGAACAGGCTGACGTGTCAGAGTGCAGAGTGTGCCCTTCCTTCCTGAGAGCAGACAGCTTGGGAGAAGCAGCTGCCCACAGACAAAGGAAGCAGAGTGTCTGTCCCGGCAAGGCTTGCCAAGAAGAAGCAGAAGGCAGGAAGTGGGAGCCACATGCCACAGGAAGAACCTGCAGATGTTTGCAAGGGCTGGGCCCACCGTTGTCTCTCAAGCAGGAGTACGAACTCTTGCCCTGAACGCTCTCCTACCCTCATGCCTAGAGTGGTTAAATGTCTCAGGAGGGGTGGCAACAGTTCACTTCCCCACAACAGGGTCCTGGGAAGCCACAGGAAAGCAGATTCTTGAAAACACAAAGTGAAGCAGAGCACTGCTTATGAGATCTTTTTTTTTTTTTTTCTTGGACAGGCAGGCAGAGTTAGACAGTGAGAGAGAGAGGGAGAGAGAGAAAGGTCTTCCTTTTCCATTGGTTCACCCCTCAAATGGCCACTACAGCCGGCGCACTGTGCCTATCCAAAGCCAGGAGCCAGGTGCTTCTCCTGGTCTCCCATGGGGTGCAGGGCCCAAGCACTTGGGCCATCCTCCACTGCCTTCCTGGGCCACAGCAGAGAGCTGGACTGGAAGAGAAGCAACCAGGACAGAATCCGGCGCCCCGACTGGGACTAGAACCTGGGGTGCTGGCACCGCAGGCAGAGGATTAGCCTAGTGAGCCGCGGTGCCAGCCTGCCTATGAGATCTTATAAAGAAGGGTGCCTTGAAGTTCCAAAGATCAGCAATCTAAAGGCTCAGCAGGAAATAAAGAAAGGTGGCTGCTGCTGCCTCCAACTTGCTCACTTCTTTCTCAGCATCCTCCACCATAGACAGTTCCTCCTCGGCTGGTGCAGCTTCACCCCAGGGTAGCCTGTGCCTGGGAATAGGTTTGCAGGTCATTTGGGAGGGGTGGGAGGCTCTACAACCTCCAGAATCTGATTGCCAAACTCTGACCTCTAGATTCTGATTCCTGAACCTGATGCAGACAGGGAGGCAGTGAGCAAGGAGGAGCTTCAGCCCTCCTGTTCATCCCAAACCCCTGCCTTCCACACAGTGGCAAACCACTGCTTCAGTGAATCCACCACTCAGAGTCAGCCCCAGCTAAAAATAACCAAGCTGGCTGCCAGCTGGGTCTCCATAAACAACTTGGCCTTGCAATTGCTGTGCTGACACTCCTACTCCCATCATGCACTTGATACCATGACACTTCTGAGATTTCCTATAAAAGGAAGGGAAATTGGCAGTATCCAAACCTCACTCTGAACTCCATCCACTGGAATATTCAACTAAATCCTGCCCCAGACACCTCCCTTTATGCCTCCAGATCATATAAAGCGATGACCCTGACCCTCTGTGAGTGCAGCTCACCCTTGAGCATGCCTGCATTCCCTTTTTAAGTGTGTATTTTTGCTTTGCATTCAGATAAATCTTATTCTCCTATGAACCTTAACTCATGTCTCATTCTCAAATTCTTTCCTTCACTGGGGACAAGAACCTAGCTCAAGCCATCCAACTACATCTTGACCCAACAACCCCATGACACACCCATGGTTGTATACATGGTACACAGCAGTCCTCATCTCTGCCCCTGCCCAATGCTAGCTGTGTATACAGTCTAACTCAATAAGCTTTATGAGTTTATTGCTAAGAGGTTACAAGGCAGACATCTGAGTCACACCCATGTTACGGAATTCTCAGTGCTATCAGTGAAGTGGAAAGAGAAAGTCAGTGAACACATTTTTGCATGCATTCCATGCTCAGCCAAAATGCATAACTATGTTGTTCTATGCTACAGAGAAAATGATAATGTGCCAGACATTTTCATTCAGAGCAGATCCGGAGGATTAAAGAGACTATGAGCATCATCCTGGCCCTGTGTGGTTTCCACCCAGACTGCTCAAGGACTGTTTTGCTCTTTCTGCTTCTCCTTTCATTGGATGGATCTTATCAAAATGACAGCTGAAGAGCACCAAGCTATGTGACAGAATGAAGCACTACACAAAAATAACAAGTAAATGAGAACATAAAACTATACATATATTTTGGTTACAATCACCTTAGAAATATTCTTGGGGGAAAATATACAGTATACCATATACACAAAGAGGGGAAATATTTATCAGGGCCTGTAACTAGGTATCAGGTTCTTCTAGTAGCTATGATCGGGAAGGAACTATTTTGGGTGTGTGAGAATGTACATGCATGCTTACCTACTTGCATCTTTCTATGTTTTCTAAGGTCAGTCATGAGAGTAGATTACATAAATAAAAATATTTAAAATATTTATTTACAAAAATAGGAAGATAATTAGAGCATTTTATAAAAACATTCCTGGCTGGCAATGTGGCATAGTGGGCTAAGACTCCACCTGCAGTGCTGGAATCCCATATGGGCGTCAGTTTGAATTGTGGCTGCTGCAATTCCAATCCAGCTCTCCCCTATGGCCTGGGAAAGCAGTGGAAGATGAGCCAAGTGCTTGGGCCCCTGCACCTGTATGGGAGATCTGGAGGAAGCTCCTGGCTCCTGGCTTCAGGTCAGCTCAGCTACTACTGTTGCAGCCACCTGGGGAGGGAATTAGCGGAAGGAAGAATAGTCTCTCTCTCTCTCTCTGCCTCTCTGTAACTCTTCCTTTCATATAAATAAATATTTAAAAAATCAAAAAACAAACAAAACAACAACATGATGCTATACAACCTATTTATTATAGAGGAGAAAGAGCTTGAGCTGGAAGTATATATACCCAGCTTTGTCTCAGACTAACTACATGTTCTTGAGCAAAATGCTTACCCTCCAGCCTCAGTTTCCTTACCTATGAAAATGAGGAAACTGCCACCTACCCACAGGGTTTTCCTAGAAGTAAATATTATGACATTCATAAAAGGACCCCACTCGGTACAGATACTTGGAAACCCTCAGAGACATTTGCTTTCTACCTTTTATACAATTCCTCTTTTCAATGCAGGGATTCAACCCTCTGTTTTGATTGAGAGCTCTGTGCAGAGATTAGATTGTGCAGGGCTTAACAATGTTCAAAAACTTATCAGACAGCTGGTTCCAGATTTGTGTCTGCTGGCTTTATTGCACCAATGAGAACCCTTCTTCTTTATCAGTAAAATCTGCTGTCCACGGCAACAGTTAGCAAGGCCTACAAGGCCTTCTCACAAAGTAAGGGCATCCCTCGTGCACTCCCAGGCAAAAGCTGGCTCTGGGGTGTGCATTGCTGACATCAACCAAGTTTTCCCCTCACTTCCTGCCTAATTGAAGGCTGGGAAAGGACAGAATCACCCACAGCCAGGGCAAGGAAGGCTTTTCAATCCTGAACTTTGCAGGCCATGCAGGCTCTCACCACAGCGAATGATTCCAGGAGAGAGAGAGAAAGAGAGAGAGAGAGAGAGAGAGAGAAAGCTCTGCTCCTGCTACCACTATCAAAGTCAGGGTCATATAAAGGAAACTGCCACAGAATGAAAGAAAACAAACCTTCTTAAAGCAAAATCTTTATCACCCTAGCACACAACAAAATCACAATAAAATGTTTAAGAATGTAATAGTTCCAAAATCCCATACGTTAAGACCTACAGACAAGGCTACTTCAAAAAGTTCACAGAAAATGGAATTTAAAGATAAGTTTATTTACGGGATGGGCACTGTGGTATAGCAGGAAAAGCTACCGCCTGCAGTGCTGGCATCCCATATGGGTGCTGGTTCGAGTCCCAGCTACTCTATTTCTGATCCAGCTCTCTGCTATAGCCTGGCAAATCAGTAGAAGGTGGCCCAATTCCTTGGGCCTCTGCACCCACATGGAAAACCTAAAGAAGCTCCTGGCTTCCGGTTTCAGATTGACAGAGTTTCAGCCATTGTGGCCATCTGGGGAATGAGCCAGCAGACAGAAGATTCTCTCTCTGCCTCTGTCTCTTTGTAACTCTGCCTTTCAAATAAATAACTAAAAATTTTTAAAAATTACTCTGACTAAAGTCCTAAATTATAAACAGTAATTAAAAAAAAAAGACTTGGTGCAAAGAAAATTTGAAACCCCTGCATAATGTTTGCACACTACACATTGTCCGTGAGGTTTGTGAGAACCTCACATATTTGCTTTCTTACAGGATCCACCACTGACTGTGAAGCCAACCTGTTGGTCTTTCCAACACAAGCTGACCTTTTTCAGAAAGAAGTTTCAGAGCCACTCCCAAGAATGGCAATAGCAGCCTCCAGGGATGAGATCCTTCCACACAGGTAAGGGAAACCTCTTCAGGTGTGTGCAGGTGCCTGAGAGGCTTAGTACCTTACAGAGACACAGAAGTGTCACAAAACTGGAGGGATGCTGACGAAGGGACCACACGTCTCTGGGACACCCTAGCTTCAGGGCAAAAACTAGAAGCCCCAGGATTGGGCCCTGCCTCTATTTCCAGTCTCCTATAGGAGAGCAGATAAATCTCCTGGGTTCTCCATTAGCTCCTAAAGGAGATTTCACCACTGATGGAAGCCTCATAACCTGGAGTCTAAACTCCTGCTGAAGCTATCTGCCCAATTTTGTGTCTAGGGACACATGTTCATTTTTCTGAGATGAGTTCCAAATCATTCATTATCAGTACAGAGGCTCACGATACAAAAATACATATATAAATATTAAGAACAACTCGACCACGCAATTCTTGTTTCCTTCCAGATCTCAATTCTTAGAGCAAGTTTCTCTGATTATAAACAGTAGTCATTGTTAAGAAAATGTGAATTACAAAATGCAGTCAAAACTAGAAGTCTCCCGTGATTGAGCCACCTAAAGACAACCACTACAAATCACTATATACGTGTTTCCTTTTTAACTCTTAAAAATTTTCACTTTTCACTTTTATTTGAAAGGCAGAGAGACAGAAATATTTTATCTGCTCATTCACCCCCTAAATGCCACCAATAGCCAGGGATGGGCTAGATCAAAGCTAGGAGCTCAGAAATCAATCCATATCTCTCACATGGATGGCAGGGGCCCAGCTAATTGAGACATCATCTGCTGCCTCCCTGGACATGCATTAGGAAGAAGTCTAGACTGGGAGTGGAGCAGCAGAGACTCCAACTAGGCACTTCAATATGGGATATGGGTCTTCCAAACAGCAACTTAACCACTGCACCGAAAATAGTATATTCAGTTCTGCTCTATTATACAACATACTTTCACACATAAAAATTCTTCAAAATGGTACCTCTAGGGGTCATATAATATTTCATCATAAGGATTTAATTATACTTTATTTAATTATTTTCCTGTTATTGCACGTATATGTTCATTCTAATATGCTGACATAGTAAGCAATGCCGCTATGAACATTCTTGAAAATCAAATTTTGTTTATTGTATTTTTAATATATTTTTTAAGTTTGAGAGACAGAGAGACAGAGAGAGAGAGAGAGAGAGAGAGAGAGAGAGAGAGCTCCCTTCTGCTGGCTCAGTACCCAAATGCCCACAATGGCCAACACTGGGCCACGCTGAACTGAAAGCCAAGAGTTCCATCCAGATCTCCCACGTAGGTGGAAGAAACCTAACTATTTGAGCTATTACCTGCTGTATCCCAGTGTTTAAGTACTAGCACTAAGCTAGAATTGGGAACAGAACTAGAACTTAAACACAACAGATAAAACGTCCACTCTTGGTTGTTGTGTTTTTGTAAGTAATGCAGAGCCACTAAAAGCCTTCAAACAATAAAATAGTAAAATCTTCAGAACTGAGAATCTATCATCAACATAGTTGACAATTGTCATTATACCTTAATAAAACTGGATAAAAAAATAAAAGAGAAAAATTATGATTTGTCTTATAACTTTACAGAAGACAAACTACAATAGGAGAAACTAAAGGCCTCTTGATAAGGAGAAAAGTTGTTATCTGAGAATTTGAACCAGGGAAGAGACAATAAGACAGGATGTGAAGCACAGATACAGAGCACATGCTAAAGGGAAGTTACCAGAAAGAGAGGGGAAAATCAAAGTTTAAGCTGAGTTTTTTAGTCTTCGTGATTGGAAAAATAAGTGTACCATTCACCCTGACTGGGAAGTGAGACAGCAAGCCTGTCTAGAGGCAGGGGATGAGGAATTACCTCCAGGTCGCTACAGGAAAGAGAATTAGTTGTAGATAGAATTGTTGTGTGCCTTTTTCAAATGATAATAAATTTTTATGAAGCAACTGATCATTTAGGACACTGATTTATAGTAACATAAAAGGAACTCACTGAAATGGCATCTTATAGCTCCTGAATATTCAGTTCCAAATAATTTAGTACTGGTAATAAACATCATTAAAAGCACAGACGCTAAGGAGTCTGTTTCACTCAGACAAGAATAACTTTTCATAATCATGGTAATCAGAATGGTATATTTTAAAAGATTTTACATTATATTTTTCATCTTCCTTTTACTCTTTCTATAGATCCTCTTAATTAATTCTACTTCAGGTAAATGAGGTAAGTTCTAGAGGGATCAAAAGTCCAGAAATCAATATTACTAACAATTAAAACACCACCAGGACAAAGTCAGTCTGGGTTCTAAATCAGTGAAGATATTTTGAGCTTTCTAATGACATAAAAAAAGCCATCAGGAATGAGAAGTAGAGATTTTCTCTATGGGATATCTGCTTATCATTCAGGTCCCTCCACATAGCTCTGAAACGGTAAGTCTGAACTTAGATTTTAAATGTCATCTTCTATTTAAATGTTTACCATGGAAAAAATTCTACACCCTTCTTTACTATTGGAAAGTATTCCTTCCAAAAACTTCAGCTTGCCAAGAAAGGATATAGATGGGTTTCTTGTGAGGGTCTTTGAAAGCACCATACTGAATGATTCTAAAATACTGAAGAGAATCAGAGATGGAGTTGTAAACCAATTGGCAGGGAGGTTGTTGATGTTATTTCCATTTTAGTACAAGGTTACATTGTTCCCATTCTTCCCATGGGGATAAATCTATTCACAACTATTTCTTGAAATTTCTCTTCATGTACGAGGTATAAGTACTAGGTGTTGATAGTATGACTGAGATCAAGCTCATAGAATTATAATTGATCTAATTCTTTCCTGATAACTGGGAATCAAAGGAACATACATTCAACAATTTTTTTTCTACCTTCTAATCCTACAGTTTCTCCTTTGAATGCTTTCCTTTACAATCCTATTCTGGATGAGAGAAAAATTAACCAGTTACATGACAGCCAGAGAGGCATCATCACACAAAAATAAAGGCTCGGTATAATACTCCTGAAAGTCAGAAAAAAATATCAGGAGGCTGTTCTAATTGCCCCTTAATGTTCCCAGTGCTAACCTGGTTCTCAAATAAGACAATGGGAAATGTGACAGGAACGTGTCTGTGTGTCATTTCAAATAAAGTATGGCATCAGAATGGCCACACACTTAGTTACACACTGCACTAGGCCGTCCTTTTGCATATATAGTAAAAGGCACTACCTCTCCTCGAAAGGGCAATGAGATAATTTGGGAGAACGGCACAGAGTATGAAGAACAACTGAACACATGCAGGACAGGAGCTACGCCTAATTGCTGGAGATGGAATTCAAAATGAAACCTGCAAAATAAGATGTAGATAAGCAGAGGAACTGGGGAGTAATGAAACAGATTTAAAGACAATTCAAGGTGTAAAGAAAGAAAGGCACAAAGAAAGGCTGTCTGGCTCCCAAGTTGGGAGAGAACTCACTGGTACTCCGTGGGCCAAGCTCCTCCTATTGGATAACACTGCCATTTACTTACACTGGAATGTGGTCTACAGGAGGACCATCAACCCTCTACTTGGAAGTCAACATCAAAAATGTGCTTTGCAGATTGCCAAAAAGGATGATCCAATAAAACAGAAATCAGGAGAAGATGGTGAAACTCAGATGGTATCTAGGGAGCAGAATTCTAGAGAAATACCAGCAAAGATCCTGGAAACACTAAGCTGGAGCACTTATTCATTCACCAGCTGTTAACTGAACTTTTGTTTATGTTACAAAATTTCCATAGGCAAATATGCATGTAGGAAATGAACTGCAATCTTTTAAATGGGCATCTCCTTCAAAGTTTGTAATTACAGTTCCCTGGAAGAAGGGATGACACTGGTCTGAGCATCCTTTATCTATTTTATTTTATTTGACAGATAGAGTTAGACAGTGAGAGAGAGAGACAGAGAGAAAGGTCTTCCTTCCATTGGTTCTCCCCCCAAATGGCTGCCACGGCTGAAGCTATGCCGATCTGAAGCCAGGAGCCAGGTACTTCCCCCCACCCCCACCCCCAGTCTCCCATGCGGGTGCAGGGGCCCAAGCATTGGGCCATCTTCCACTGCATTCCCAGGCCACAGCAGAGAGCTGGACTGGAAGAGGAGCAACCAGGACTAGAACCCGGTGCCCACATGGGATGCCGGCGCCGCAGGCGGAGGACCAACCCAGTGAGCCACGGCGCCAGCCCCTGAGCATTCTTCATGACATGGGCTTATCACTTGCTGGATAAGCAGTGCCACAGTCTGAAGATATTTTCTTCTTCTCTGTCCTACTACTGACTGGCTTCATGTTAGAAAATCTACCACATACAGCCCAGGAACTAAGGTAGAAAAAGAGCAAGAACTCAGGACCTGGAATTGTATCAGTTAAACCAGAATCTCCTTCTGGTTCTGAAAGAAATGCAATCTAGCAAACAGAACTGTGACAAGTTTTGTTAACTAGCATCCTTTAAAACAATTATCTTATGATACCTTGGGAGGGAAAAAAATGCCATTAACCCAGATTAGAATACTCCACTTATTCTAGTTACTTTTTTTATTCTAGATGCCCCTGTATAAGAAGGTGAGAACAGTGACAAATAGAGAAGCCACTACCAATGATGTGATTTGTGAGTTTCTAACAGTTTTGTCTCTCTTGCACTGATTTGCCATGCAGGCTTCTTCTTACCCATTTCTGGGAATTCTGTTGGTTAATATTTATTTAGTGCAGACTATGATATAGACACTGGGCTTGACACTAAGGGTACAATGAACAAGCTAATCCCTATGCTTCAGAAGCTGTGGAGGAAGATAAACAAGTACAGAGGGAATTTGAGTTCAGTGTAATAATTGTCACCCCAGGGATAACAAATGGGATGTAACAGCCTTGAGAGAGGTAGATCAGGGAGGGCATCAGCTCCGAGGTGTAGTCTTAGCAGAAAGATGACTAAGGATTAGGCACATAAGAAAATGAATAGACACTCTGTGCAGAGAAAGCACATTTTTGAAAGTTTGCAAACGACAGGGAAAATGGTGCATATTTTTTAAAAATACCAGTTCAAGGTGGAGAGAAGTTCCTGAAAAACTGAATGATCATCAAATTGTAATGATGTGTAAGTCATATTAAAGAGTTTCAAGTTAATTCTGGGAACAGTGGGGAATCACTGAAGAGTATTAAAGATGAGAAATGTCAAGAACAAACACTCTGGATTCCATATGGGAAATGGATAAGAGACAGCCAGACTGAGGCAAGAGAAATAAGGTGGGACATTGTATCAGCAACTCAAACAGGAGATGGTGGAGAAATGTGCCAGGGTAGTGGTGACTGGCAAAATGGGACAAGGTGGTCAGATTCAAGGGTAGTAGAATTCTACTTAGAATGGAAATAAAAGGGGGAAAGATGAAAGAATCAAATATGACTCCAAAGGTACTTATCCCTGAGACAGATAATGAGGGAGAAAAAGCGAATATAATGGAGGAGGGTTCTATCCTGGGTACACTGAGCTGGGGTGACTGAGAAACCGTAAGAAAGATGTTCACTGGTTACAGAGAGATTTGGCCTGGCTGTGAAGTTTTCAGCACATGAGTTTTGTTTATAACACTGGGCACACACAGTCAGAATGCATGAACCAAGAAGTGATGCTCTTAATAGTGCTGCCTTAGGTATTTCCTACAGAAGAAAATGGTGAAAAGATTTGTCACTCAAGAGGGGAATTACCTAATCATCTTCCAAGAGACAGGAATGATTACACTTTCAGCTAATTTTTAGCTGGGAATTAAAAGCAAGACCTTGGGGCCAGCGCCATGGCACAGTAGGTTAATCCTCCACCTGCAGCACCGGCATCCCTTATGGATGCCGGGTTCTAGTCCCGGCTGCTCCTCTTCCAATCCAGCTCTCTGCTGTGGCCTGGGAAAGCAGAAGATGGCCCAGGTCCTTGGGCCCCTGCACCCATGTGAGAAGACCAGGAAGAAGCTCCTGGCTCCTGGCCTCAGATTGGCGCAGCTCCGGCCATTGCGGCCATCTGGGGTGTGAACCAACAGAAGGAAGACCTTTCTCTCTGTCTCTCTCTGTCACTGTCTGTGGCTCTACCTCTCAAATAAATAAATAAAATCTCTAAAAAAAACAACAAGACCTTGAAATAGGGTTCCAAGTGATGCTGATGATAGGAATTAGAATATAGAAAGCAGGAAATTCAACATTGGTTCTGGGAAATAAGGGGTAAAGCCACCACAACTGGGATATGGGGACAACCAAGGAGCAACAGAAAGTGAATGACCATCACTTCCAAGAGAACAGGAAGTGCATGCTTTTCAATGACTCCACAACCTCAAGATAAGAAAACCGAAGAGATCATTCAAATAGTGTGGGGTTTGGCAATGTCACCCATAGCTCTCTAGAAGAGTGGATCTCAAACTAGGTGACACTTCCACTTGGGAAGTTTTTAAAAATGCAAATGCAGACATCCTGTAGACTCTTGTTATTCAAATCGTGGTCTGCACATAGCAACCTTAGCATCCATGGGAGTTGATTGGTAATAATCTCAAGCCTCAAACTATACCAAGAATCAAAATCTTCATTTTGGTAAGATTTCTCAGGAGACTTACATACACATTAAACTCGGAGACACACTACCTCAGAATCACTTAAAAGATAAGTTGACACAAACCCTGCTAGGTTGGAGTGGGGCTTGTGAATTTGCATTTCTAACAAGTTTCTAAGTGATGCTGATGTTGCAGCAGGTCTGAGACTGTATTTGGACAATTTCTGCCATAAGCTAATTAAATCAGAATCTCTGGATGAGGTCCAGCCACCAGTATATTTTAAAGCTTTCTAAGTGACTCCAATTTGCAGTCAAAGTTGAGAACCACCGGTAAAAATACTTTTCTGCCCCTGATTACATAAATAAGGAAATCGACAGGAGAAGCGACTTAGCTAACCTCTGCACACCAGCTTGAATTCATGACTAAACTGTTCTTTAATATAATGTGAATTTTGAATAATCAAAGGAAAAAGAAAATTGTTGCTTCACCCTTAGTGACTCATTTCCAGGGAAATGTTTGGCTATGGTAGAAAAAGTTCACTATATGTAACCACTGTCTTAATCATTGCAGTAACAGTCAGCTCAATTTATTAACTTCCTTTTCTGGTGATTTAATTGTTATTGGCATTTCGAGGCCACCCTGTTTTCAAAAATCAGACGTTTAAAAGAACAGAACAAAACTCTGCTAAATCACTATTCTCCAGTGAGCTTATAAAACCATTTCCATTCTTTCTGCAGTTTTGTTTATTCTCATCTTCTTTTTATAGATCATTGAAGTGGGACTTTAGGCAAATGATTAAGACTTGTCTTCTTCATGCATGTATCTGGTGCTTTAAAGTTCTTCTTCAGTACTGCATTAAGTTGTATCCTGGAAATTTTACATCATGCTTTTACTTTTATTCAGTTCAATTTATTGCATTTTCCCCTTGAGATACCCTCTTTGGTACATGGATTATTTGAAGGTGTGTAACTTAGTTTCCAAGTGTTTATAGAGTTTCCGTTACCTTCTCCTATTGATTTCTAGTATTCCATTGTGGTCAGGGAATAAATATTCTGTATGATTCCATTATTTTATTAGATTGATTGGGGGAATATTTTTTAGGTCTATGATGTGGTCTCTATTGGTAGGAAGTTCAGCAGATACTAGAAAATATATATTTTAGTTCTGGAATTTGCTTAGGATACCTGTACTCCATATTACAGTGCTTAGGTTTGAGTTCCAGTTCCATCTTCCTGCTAATCCACACTCTGTGAAGAAGTGGGGTGACAGCCCAGGTACATGGGTTCCTACTGTGCACTTGAGAGACCTGGATTGAGTTCTGGGTTGCTAGATTTGGCCTGGGTCAGCTCTGGCTGCTGCCAACATTCGAGGAGTATATTTGCAGATGAACATTCCCATTCATTCTCTCTCTCTCCCTCTGCCTCTTTGTCTTTGAAATAAGATGAAAATACATGAATACATTTTTAAATGTGTATTTTGCTATTTCCAGGTTCTTCTATATTCTCAATGACTTACTATGTAATTTTTCTATTAATTTTTCGGGAAAGGGTGGTGATCTCTTCAGCTATAAATCTGGATTTGTCTATTTTTCCTTTCAGTTCTATTACCTTTGCTTTTTTGAAGAAGAAGAAGTTAAACTATTGTTTATTTCCAAATTACATGACCTTTTACATAGAAAATCCTTAGGAATCCACTAAAGAACTATGAGTACAAATAAATGAGTTCATCAGGTACTGTATTCAAGACCGAATACATATATTAAGAAAACAGAAAACACAACAATTACATTTAAATCTAACAATCAACCTTAAGAAAATGGAAATTGATCTAAATTAGCATCATTTTTATGAATATAAAGGAAGATTTCATAGATACAATTCTAAGATTATAATGATTCTTGCCTCCCTCCTTTTCCCCTCTCCTCCTTCCTTGCTTACTTTAATTTTAGCAATAACATTTTAATTTATTTTATAATCACAGGCTTAAGGCCCCCACTAAATGGAGTTCAACAAGTAAAAAGCAAAATATCACTGTTCCACAGGAATATAAACTGCAAGGTGTCCGGCGTATAACAAATCTTCCCAGGCAGACGAATCAATTAATTCACAAGCTTTTATTGGGATTCTGCTCAAGAGTGAGGTTCCCTGGTCCCAACAGAGCGGGGGCCAGGGAAGTTGCACGTCAGAGATTGGGAGGGCTCCTTTTATAGATTCAGGGAATGGGGGTTAAAGGTTGAGGCGGGTCTGATCCTCATTGGTTGACCTTTAGGCACCTGTAGGGACCTTGACAAGGACTTTTCTTCCACGGAACTACAGGTAGGGACTCTCCATTCCCAGAAGTATAGGCCTTCCCTCCTTGCGAATCCCAAAGCTACCATCCCGACCTTTTTATGATAGGAAAGGGGGCAACGATGGGTCTCTCTGGCTACTTCCTGCTGACTGGGGACATCATCTACAGGGGCCTGCTGTGGGTATCTTGGGGCTCTGCAGGGACAGGCATGTATGGATGGAGAAGCATCAAGTTAACTGCCTGGTTGCTGAAGGCCTTGGTTCATCCCATTATCACCTGCTGTAAACACTTCAACAGACACTGTAGTATACAAATCAGAGTGAGAATAACAACCAATGATCCTAAGAGTGGCATTAACCAGGTAATGAAAGGATTTCATAGAGGAGAGGAAATAGGGGCATCTCTGGGCCCTTGTGACGATTGTTTGATGGATGTGGTTTAAATCTGATGTCAGCCAAGACCAGGAGAAAGTCCACTCAACTTTTACAGGTAGAGGGGTTTGTCTGTAGAGAAATTCTGGATAATCATACAACATTAAGTGGGGGAGAGGACCATCAGTACACACAGGTTGGGAGCAGAGACATTGATGTTAGAGTAGAGGCTATGATTACAAAGGAATGAGGCCCAAGTGCGCTAGACAGGGTCTAGAACAAAGGACAGAGTCATTGTTAGAGGAGCTAAGAAAGGTGCTGTCTAAGCCATGAATAAGTTCTCCGATTGAGAGACAAATAGAACCTGACAGAGGGGGTTTGATAATAATCTGGTGGGCTTTAGGCCTTGTAAGTTCAGAGGCCCAGACCTATCTATCTCTTCACATGGGGTACATCCTAAGGGAGGTGTGAACCTCCTTGGGGAAGGCACCCTGTTGACTTCCATTACCTACCTGGCCTGGGAGGAGAGCTGGCCAGGTAAAGGCAGGTGGCATCTCTAACAAGAAATTTACAGTTCTGCCTGCAATGTTGCTGACCCTACTTGGCTATCCCCTCAGCTGAGGTGGTCACTTTGGAAGCTGGGCTGAGTGAAGGGCTTTTCAGCTTAGAACCAATAAGATCTGTGGCTCTGACCTGGGCATCCTTCGACTCCAGGGCAGTTCCATTTCCAGTGACCCAACTCTTGGCTGGCAGAGCTGCCAGGGCTCTTCACAAGCTGACTTCTGCTGAAGCCCTGGCTTACCACATTGATAGCCACTGTAGTGGACTGGCCTGTTGGGTCTCCTTGATGTCAGATCACTGTACAGAACAGCCTTTAATAGGCCTTCCACCTATCTTTACATTTCTGATGCCTAGCTTTCTTTTCCTCCTAGTTTTTGTTAAAGCAGACCAAAGGATTCAAGTCAAGGGGGTGCTCAAGTCCCATCTCTAATCTTTGGTGGCCTAAACTAGAAGTCTGTAGTCACAGGCATGTTATATAATGGTTTATATTGAGGCAGATAATGCTCATCAGGAAAGTTATGTCCTTACTTTAAAACTTTCTTTCCCTTTGTTTGGTCTGAAAGGGAGGTCTTGCCTGTTTGCTGTGCCCATGGTGAAGTAAATCTAGCTGTGAAATTATAATTTAAGCTCTTATTTTGGCTATGCTATTACAGGAAATGTTAGCCATCCCTTTTATAAGATCTAAAAATCAAATTGTGCATCTTGGAGAGTCCTTCAGAACAGAATTAGTTTCCTTTATTTTAATTGGGTTATAGATAAAAGATTGCCCATAAATTTAAACTGCTAAAATTATTCAGATACATTTTGATTTGTGTGATCTAAATCTCTATCATATGTAAGAGATGTTTCCAAATATATGTATTCTTAAAATTTATAGAAGGCATTGGACCTTCTGGTAAATGTTTTCCTAAGTTGTTATCTAATGATTGAACCTGCTTTCTAAGTTTTCATTTGATTTTTCTATTGTCAGTAAGTGATCTGGGACTGGCACCCCCATTTCTCTATTCTAAGTACAACTTGTTCTCTCATTTCTCTATTCTCTTCGAGGTAGGAAACTAATTCTATTCTGAAGGACTCTCCAAGATGCACAATTTGATTTTTAGATCTTATAAAAGGGATGGCTAACATTTCCTGTAATAGTATAGCCGAAATAAGAGCTTAAATTATAATTTCACAGCTAGATTTACTTCGCCATGGGCACAGAAACAGGCAAGACCTTCCTTTCAGACCAAACAAAAGGAAAGAAAGATTTAAAGTGAGGACATAGCTTTCCTCATGGGCATTATCTACCTCAGAAAAACCACTATCAGAACATGCTTGTGATTATAGACTTCCAGTTTAGGCCACTAGAGATTAAAGATGGAACTTGAGCACCCCCTTGACTTGCAGCCTCTTTATAAACCTGCAAGACCAGATTGACTCCTGGCTGACGTGGCCCTTCAAAACAGAAGGGCATTAGACTCTTACTGGCAGAAAAAGGGGGAACATGTGTATTTCTGGGGGAACAGTGCTGCCTTTTTACTAAAAAATCTGGAGTGGTCAGAAACATGGCACAACAACTTAAGGAATGCATTGCCAAATGACAACAGGAGTACCAGGGACAACAAGGATGGGATCTATTTTCCTCTTTTCTCCCTTGGGTACTGCCAACTCTGGGACCCATAATAACTGTAGGGATAATTGTAATGATCACTCCTTCTGCTCTCAGGCTCATAAAAGATCGAATCCAGGAAGCCTCCAGAGTAGCGGTCAACCAGATGCTTCTCCATCCATACATGCCTGTCCCTGCAGAGCCCCAAGATACCCACAGCGGGCCCCTGTAGATGATGTCCCCAGTCAGCAGGAAGTAGCCAGAGAGACCCATCGTTGCCCCCTTTCCTATCATCAAATGGTCGGGATGGTAGCTTTGGGATCCACAAGGAGGGAAGGCCCATACTTCTGGGAATGGAAAGTCCCTACCTGTAGTTCCGTGGAAGAAAGGTCCTTGTCAAGGTCCCTACAGGTGCCTAAAGGTCAACCAATGAGGATCAGACCCACCTCAACCTTTAACCCCCATGCCCTGAATCTATAAAAGGAGCCCTCCCAATCTCTGACATGTAACTTCCCTGGCCCCCGCTCTGTTGGGACCAGGGAACCTCGCCCGTGAGCAGAATCCCAATAAAAGCTTGTGAATTAATTGATTCGTCTACCTGGGAAGATTTCTTATGCGCCGGACACCTTGCATAAACAACAATCAAATCCCAAGATGCCACATACACTCATACACATTAAGTTTTTCTTTCCATGCTCTATATATGAGCTACCACAAATCAAAGAAAATGTGGTATTTGTGTTTCTGGGTCTGGTTTATTTCACTAAGCATAATGGTCTCCAGGTGCATTCATTCTGTTGCAAAAGATAGGATGTCATTCTTTTTAATGGCTGAGTAGTATTCCATCATGTATCTATATGTATGTGTGTGTTTGTGTGCGTATGTGTATGTGTGTGTGTGTATATATATATATATATATATATCACATTTTCTTTTTTTTTTTTTACAGACAGAGTTAGACAGTGAGAGAGAGAGACAGAAAAGTCTTCCTTCCGTTGATTCACCCACCAAATGGCCGCTATGGCCTGTGCACCATGCCAATCTGAAGCCAAGAGCCAGGTGCTTCCTCCTGGTCTCCCATGTGGGTACAGGGGCCCAAGCACTTGGGCCATCCTTCACCACCTTCCCGGGTCACAGCAGAGAGATGGACTGGAAGAGGAGCAACAGAGACCAGAACCCAGCACCCATATGGGATGCCAGCACCATAGGCAGAGGATTAGCCAAGTGAGCCACGGTAGTGGCACCTATATATCACATATATATCACATTTTCTTTATCCAGTCATCAGTTGGCGGAATTCTGGACTGATTCCATATCTTAGTTATTTTTAGTTATGCTGCTATACACAATTGGGGTGCAGGTAACTCTTTCATATGCTGATTTCATTTCCTTTGGGTAAATTCCCATGAGTAGGATGGAAGGGTCATATGGTGGATCTATTTTTAGATTTCTGAGGACTCTTCATACTGTCTTCCATAATGGTTTTACCAGTTCACATTTCTACCAGCAGTGGATTAGGGTATATTTTCTTCCACATCCTCACCAGCATTTACTATTTTTTGATTTTTGGATGGTTGCCTTTCTAATTGGGGTGAGGTAAAACCTAATTGTGATTTTTATTTGCACTTCCCTGAGGGTAGTAATCGTGAGCATTTGTTTATGCATTTGTTGGCCATTTGTGTTTCTTCTTTTGAAAAATGCCTGTTCATGTCCTTTGCCCATTTCTTAACTGGATCGTTTGTTTTGTTGTGGTTGAGTTTCTTGAGCTCTTTATATATTCTGGATAATAATCCTCTATTAGCTGTATAGTTTGCAAATATTTTCTCCCATTCTCTTCACTTTGTTGTCTCTTCACTTTGTTGAGTATTTCCTTTGCTATGCAGAGGCTTCTCATGTTAATGTAATCCCATTTGTCTATTTTTGCTTTTATTGCCTGTGTTTTGATGTGTAATCCAAGAAGTCTTCACACATGCCAATGTCTTGCAGTGTTTCCTCTCATTTTCATCTAGTAATTTGTCAGTTCAAGTTCTTAGGTTTAAATCCTTGATCCATTGTGAGTTGATTTTTGTGTAGGGTATAAAAGAGGTCTTGTTTCATACTTCTGCATGAGGAGATCCAATTTTCCCAACAGCATTTGTGGAAGAGGTATGTGGATCAAAGGAACATAATAGAAAGCCCAGAAATTAATCCAAACTTGAACCAACTAATGTCTGATAAATGAGCTAAAATCAGTCCCTGTGGAAAGTTCTGTCCGTTTTTCCCTTCGGGATGTTTTATTTCACAGTTATTTACGTTGGCTATGTCTTCTTGATAGAGAGGACTTTTTATCATTGTATAAAATACTCCTCCTCCTTTATCCTGGGTAATTTGCTTTCCTTTGAAGTCTACTTTATGATATTAATATAACCACCTTCACTTTCCTTCCATTAGCACTTATATAGCTTTTTTGTCTTTTTATTTTCAATGTGCCTATATCACTGAATTTGATGTGAGTTTATTATAGACATCCTGCAGTTCAGTCATGTTCCATGCTCTGACTTTTGTTTTGCTTTAACAGTTTTTTTTTCCTTTTCTTCACCTGCCCTTATTTTTACTCATTTTATATTCTATGTATTTAAGATGAGTTAAATAATGGATAAAGCTATGTAATATAATTAAGTCTTAAGAAAGGAGATCCTGGCCGGCGACGTGGCTTAACAGGCTAATCCTCTGCCTTGCAACGCCGGCACACCAGGTTCTAGTCTCGGTTGGGGTGCCAGATTCTATCCCAGTTGCCCCTCTTCCAGGCCAGCTCTCTGCTATGGCCCGGGAAGGCAGTGGAGGATGGCCCAAGTGTTGGGCCCTGCACCCGCATGGGAGACCAGGAGAAGCACCTGGCTCCTGGCTTCGGATCAGCGAGATGTGCCGGCCACAGCGGCCATTGGAGAGTGAACCAACTGTCTCTCTCTCACTGTCCACTCTGCCTGTCAAAAAAAAAAAGGTGAATACAAGAAAGGAGATCCTACTATTTGTGATAACGTCATGAGCCTATAGGACATTATCCTAATTGAAATCAACCAGGTGCAGAAAGAAAAATATTGCATGATGTCATTTATCTATTGAATTTAAAAAGCATCAAATACATAGAAACAGAGAGCAGAGGGGTATTAACAGGAGCAGAGAGGAGGAAGAAGTGAGGAGATGTAGGTCAGGAGTACAAACTTATGGTCCTGTAGGATGAATAGGTCTAGAGATTTAACATAATGCTTTGTCACCAGTACGCAATGGTAAGAGGTGACTGTTACCCCATATCTGTGTTGAGATATGGCAGCTCAGTGGGGATGCAGAAAAGCCCCTTATTACTTCAACATGGGTTTGGTAGCTCTGATTTCCCACAAGGTCTTCACTGAAAATGAGAGGAAGGTGTTGGAGAGACAGCAGCCTTGGTAGTGATAAAATTCCTGGTCCCCTACTTAGTCCTGACTGGCACCAATGTAGATGTTGGCATATATCACTAGAGCTTCACAAAAATTACAGTCTCAGTCTGCACTTGACCCTGTTGGCATAGGTGTCAGTTGGTTTTTTCCTCTGCTTACTGGATTATATGAGACAAAAAGAAAACTCAAGGAACTTACTAACACTCTATTTCTTGGGTCCCAAGATTCCTAATCAGTCTGTCCTCTTCTCCATTTTTGAAGTATTTTTGTTTATTATATATAAGATCCAGTATTTTTAAATGTGCTTAGGATAAACAAGGAAAATATGTATACCCCATCTTCTTGGAAATAGAAATCTCAATTTGTAACATGATGAGTGAATTACCAAATATAATAAAAAACACATTTCTTAAAAAAGTATCACCCAAATTTCATTAGTTAGAGACTAAATCTCCATCATATTGGAATAGGATTTGGAGTCAGGGCCTTTGGAAGGAAGTTAGGATTAGATGAAGTCTTAAGAGCATGAGCCCCATGATTGCTGTAGTGGCTGTATAAGAAGAGGAAGAGAGACTTGAGCTTGCACCCTTGCTCTATCTTCTCACCTGATTCCCTGTATCATGTTATAACCAAGCAGGAAGGCACATACCAATGCTGAGCAAATACTAACATCATGCTTGTGGACTTCCCAGCCTCCAGAGCTCTGAGCAAAATAGTCTTCTTGTCTTTACAAATTACCCAGTCTATGGTATTCAGTAGTAGCAACAGAAAATGGACTACTATGCCCAAAATAGCTTAAGTAGCACAATAGAGTGAGAAAGTCTTCATGAAACAAACCAGGGACACACACAAACCACAGTTCAAGAAATAATCTGAGATAGGGAAAGCTATACTTCATGGATTCAGGCTCATACCACCAAATATCAGTAACTCCTGCAATTCTCAGTCCCCAATGCCTTGCAAAGCAGATGCATCCTGGGACCTTGGGAGGTTACTTAACCCCTCATCTGTAAATAGCAATGTGAGAATTAAATGAGTTGATAACTATAAATAATAATTTATAACAGTATCTGGCTCATATTCATGGCTCATTAAGTGTTAATTATTAATGTTATTAACTAAAACTATGGGTAGTATCTAAAATAAGGGCTTCCTAGGATAATCAAAATCTAGCAAGACAGAACTCATCACCATCCTTGACCATCACTACAAAGTCACTAAATGTACTCATTCTATACTAGAAATCCTTGAACTTTACTCTCCTGCATCTCCCCATTGCCAATTCTGTAGCATAGCAACCACTGTTGTGGCCCCACATCTGGCCCCGTCAAGCTGTCAAATCTCAACAGCTGATCAGTTCCTTTCGCTCCCCTTGCTCAAGGCTGTGGTTGCATCAATAGTTTACTATGTTCCTTATGCCCTCAAACCCCTAACTTAATGCCATGACTCCAAGTTTTGGACACCACTGGCAAACTCCTACTTGTTTTTGAACACCAAGTTGAATAATGCTTTTCTCTTCATCTCTAATAACTCCAGATCCCATGATCCACTATAGTTCTTTTTCTGCTATCTCTATATTCCCTCCCTCCAAGGCTGTAAGTTCCTCAAGGGCAAAGTCATGTATTATTCATCTTTGTAGATAGACTACAAACTTTAAAAGGTTTGAATTAAAAAGTTTGCTTTGTCATTTCCCTGTTGTGTGACCTTGACTAGTTGAGATCTTGTCAAGCAGTTTAACTGAAAATAGATTACAGTTTGCAGAAATAATGATCTTGTCAGCCCCCAGGATAGATGGCTGGGACCTGGAAGTTACAAAAGGCCCTAAGCTAGTGGCCTATGATTAATTCCAAGTACCCGTTAAGAATATAATTTCTATGTGTGTTAAGATGAGAAAAGTTTAGAAACCACTAAGTTGCCTAAATGACTGTCTTGTGAATATGTAAAATATTGAGGATAGGACCTAATTCAAGGGATTGTTGGAACAATTTATATATTAAAGAACCCAACTGCACATGTCTGGGACATAATTGCCACTAGAAAAATGTTAATTCTATTCATATTTTTATTTTTTCTCTTTAAAACTTTTTTCCATTTTTCTGCATTCTATCAGCTCTTCCCTTTTTCCTTAATATTATTCAATCAATTCTATATTCTCTTAATTTTCTATTTTTTTAATTTCCTTTATTTTTCTCTATCATGGCTCATTCCACCCTTATAGCCTCATTCTGACCTCCTTCAGATCCAAGAATACACATTCCAAAGACCTGGTTTTCCTCCACTCATTGTATATGCATACAAGCACTGCATCAGCCCCCAAATATACCAACTATTAATGCTGAGAAATCCTTATCCAGATTTCTTTCAAATGATAAGACATCTATGAGAAGAATAAGAATATATTTCCAAAGGGAATTGATCTCATTCTGGACAGTTTTAATATGACCAACCTTCAGAAAACATAAGAAACATAGTAAAATGAAGAACAAAGCAAAAGAAAAAAGATTACACTTCAGTAGAAAAAGCAGTGTTTGGGAACACTGTCTCTCAGCATGTGAAACAGAGAAGTCATAATCGTTCTTGGTGTGAACAATCTAAATTGACTGAAATTATGTGACATAACAATGAGTCTCTTAAGAAACAAGAAGAAGAAAACTGAAAAAAAATTTCTCAAAGTGAGCTCTAACATAGAAAAATCACCAAAGATGATTCAAGCGAAAACTGCACAGTGAAAAGTACTGAGGATACGCCACATCAGATCAATGGAGAGTAAAGACAGCATTAGCACAGTATAGGCTGAAAGTCCTATGATAACTTGCTAAATGTAATTTAGAATGGAACTTCCAAGGTTTTAGTAGTACTAGGATCATTCCTTTTCTTTAAAGCAACACCTCTCAGAAATAATGAGAAGCTCTGGTTTGGATACCACATGGAGCCAATCATCACTAATAAATTTGTCCTATCATTTCACTCATTGCTGAGTCATTGCAGAATTTCCAATATTATCAGGTACTAGAGGTTCACCTATGAATAAAGCAAACAAAAATACCTACATTCATGGAGCTTGTATTTAACTGGGCTGGGGGAAGACAATTTTCTTAAATAAACTACATGTTAGATTAGACCATGGTAAGCACTGCCAATGAGACAATGCAGTGGGAGCCACATTGCATTTTTAAACATAAGAGTTAGGCTACACCTCAAGGGGAGGATAATATTTGATATTGAAGGCTATGGCAGAATGAGCTATCTCAGTATCTCAAGAGGAAAATGATTTCAGGCAGAGGCACAACCAGTAAAATGGCCCTTGAAGCAAACATGCCTGACATGATCCAAGATCAGTGATGAGCAGATTGACACAGGGGCTAGCAGCAGACACAGTCAGGACAGAAAAAAAAAAAAAAAAAAAAAAAAGGCCCATCCTGTAAGGGATTAGGGATGCAACTGTGTCCCACCCCCAAAATCACACGGTGAAGTCCTAGCCTCCAGTATGTCAGAATGTGACTGGATTTGGAAGAAGATCTTAAAAGAGGTAACAGAATGAGGTCATTGGGGCTGGTTCTAATCCATTATGACTGGTGGCCCTATGATTAGAGGAAATTATGAATGCAGAGACAGAAGGATCAACATGTGAAGACACAGAAAGAAGAAGGAAGAAGAGCTGAGAAATAACTGACTCCCTAACAATCGTTCATCAACTCCTTATTCTCCTTTTACTCTCTGTCCCATCCATAATGATGTCCCTTTTCTCATTCCTGGTCCTGAAACTGTTTGCCTTCTCTGTACCTCTTGTGAGTCTCCTAGATCAGTACTGGCTGCAGGTGTATCAAGACTATGAAATTCTTCAAGAATCAACTTTTGCTTTCATTAGTTTCCCTATTGTTATTTTCTTTGCTTTTGATTGCTGCTTAAATCTTTATTTTCTCTTTTATTCTGTTTATTTGGGGTTTTACTTGATTTTCTAGCTTCTTAAGGAAAAAGCTGAGGTTGACTTGAGTCCGTTCTTCTTTTCTAACATACTCATTCCGATTGCAGTCAATTTTTCCCTAATTATTGATCATCAGGATCCAACATAATTTGCTTTGTTGTACATATACTTCCATTTGGTTGAAAATACTTTCTAATTTCCCTTTTGATTCATTCCTTGACCCATGATGTGTGAATTTCCTATGGCTGCACAACCAATTACCACAAACTGAGTGGCCTAAAACAACAGAAATGCATTTTCTCACAGTTTTGCCGGCTCTAAGCCGAGGTCAGCAGGCTTGTGCTCCATCTGAAAGCTCCAAGGAAGATTCTGTGCTTTGTCTCTTCCAGCATCCTGTGGCTTCACATATTCTTTTGGTTATGGCTACATAATTCCAGCCTCTGTATCCATCTTCATATCATCTTCTCCTCTGGGCCTGCGTCTTCTTCTTTTTCTTTTGTAAAGATACTTCACAGGATAGGAGTCTAGTGCAGCAGCTGAGACACTTAACTTGGGATAGCCACATCTCATATTAGAGTGAGTTTGATTCCTGGCTCCTCTCCTGATTCCAGCTTCCTGCTAAGGCACACCCTAGGAGGCAGCAGGTGATGGCTCACGTACTCACATACCTGCTACCCACATTGGAGATCCAGACTGAGGTCTGGGCTCCTGGCTTCAACCTGATGGAGCCCCAGCCATTGCAGGCATCCTGGAATGAACTAGCAGGTGGAATAATTTTCTCTGTCTCTGTCTCTACATGTCACATAATCTTGCAAATCCTAAATAATATTTTTTAAAGAAAGATATTTTCCATTGGGTTTAGGGCCCATTTGGATAATCCAGTATTTTTCCATCTCAAAACCCTTAACTTAAATATATCTGCAAAATCCTTTTCCCCAATGAGGTCCCACTCACAGGTTCCAAGGATTAGGGCATAGACATCTTCTTGAGGGTGGTAGTTCAGTCCACTATATGAGGTACTTGGAAGTATGTCATTTATTTAGGTATGCCATGTTTAGGGGCTTTCTAAACATTTCTTTTACTGATTTACAATTGAATTCCACTGTGGTTCAAAAACATACTCTACAATCCTTTTAAATGAATGGAGACATATCTTAGGGCCCAAAATATCATCTATGTTGGTAACTGTTCCTAGTACATTTGAAAAGAATGTATATTCGACTACTGTTGAGTGGAGCGCTATAAAATGCAAATGAAGTTAACTGATCGTATTGTTCAAGTCTTCCATATCCTCACTTACATTATGTCTGCTTATTCTATCCATTCCTGAGAGGGGTATAGCAAAACTTCTGACTATAATTGTAGCCAATGTGTACTTCATGACATGTTTTCTGACACTGTCTCCATCCCACATCCTCAAGTTCACTGATACGTACACAGGTGAATACTTCCTAACATATACCCTGCCCCCTCTTCTATTACGAGTCTTACCCACTGGTTGCCCTACTGGCTCTAGATAGTTTCCAAGAAATTTTGGTTACTACTTAGGGCATATTTATGCCAACATTTTAACGCCAGTGTGTACTCATCTTAAAACTCAAAACACACTTTTTTTTTTTTTTTTTGGACAGGCAGAGTTAGACAGTGAGAGAGAGAGAGAGAGACAGAGAGAAAGGTCTTCCTTCCATTGGTTCACCCCCAAAATGGCCGCTATGGCCGGTGCTGCGCCGATCTGAAGCCAGGAGCCAGGTGCTTCCTCCTGGTCTCCCACACAGGTGCAGGGCCCAAACACTTGGGCTATCCTCCACTGCCTTCCTGGGCCACAGCAAAGAGCTGAACTGGAAGAGGAGCAACCTGTACAGAATCTGGTGCCCCAACCAGGACTAGAACCCGGAGTGCCAGCACCACAGGCAGAGGATTAGCCTAGTGAGCTGCGGCACTGGTCAAAACATACTTTTTATTATAAATGTTACAAATTATGCTTATGTTCTTAATTTCCTGAGATATTTCCTACTTATCATTTACTGATTCTGCAAACAATCAAAGCCACTTACAAAGTTTTCTGAGCGGTACCAAGTGTTCTACTAAAAAGTTCTGGTATTAAATATTTAAATGGAAATGAGAAAACTGGTAACATATTTTTTCAAATGTCAGTTAGCAAATTCAAGAAGCAGATTATACTAATTACAATTACTGAGATGTTACACATCATGAACTTGAATTTCTCTTTATGAGGTTTAATGTAGCTTAGCACTTTACCTCACGGGAGTTACAATATGGAAAAAGACATAAAAGTTTTGAGTTGACTGGTCTATATCGCAGCAGGACCTGTAAAATGTACCACATCTCCCAAGGTAGCCATGCCATCTGACAAATTCACCACTGGGCTGTTGCCTTATAGGAGGGGGGCAAACAAAGGTCCACGAAATACCTTCTACAGAAAAGGAAAGTGCAGGTGAGGACTGCATGCATTTCACGGGCACTGAGTCAAGCTCACTGCCGAAGGAAATATCTGTCTCATACTCTTCCAGTTCTCAGAAATCAGCTGAACAAATACAGTGTGGTCACATCTCAAGATTGAAATACACAGCATCAGCTAGGATGGGTAGTACAGAGACTAGAAAGATGATGCAAGATCCAGCAAACTGCTATGGTAAAATTGAAATTTGCCATAAGAGACAAATCCCTGTTATGTTTCCCATGCGGAAGAAGCAACTCTCCCAGTTTGAGACCTTGATCATTTTTAATACATTTATTCAGCACCTACTGTTTCTGACCCAATGCCAGATAATACAGGGAGCTTTGAATATGGATATTACCTGATTTCAAAGAGAGTAAAAATTAGTTGATGACAAAAAATGCTTAAAAATAAAAATGACTTCAGCTATTATAAAGTCTCCTCTGGGTAATGAGTCTTGAGGTAATCCCCTGCCCAGGTATGGGAGCTCCCAACAAGCAGCACTTTTTATCTTTATTCCCTAAAGTAATTAATTCCTGTAGGCCTTAACTGGAACATTAAAGTTTGAATCAAGACAAGGGGAGGGCATTCATCCTAGCGATGAAGCCTCTGATCGGGATGCCTGCACCACATGCAACGTCAGAGCATCTTGTTTGGAGTCCTGGCTCTGCTTCTGATTCCAGCTTCCTGTCTTTGGCCAGGCCCAGTCCTGGCTATTTGTAGGTATTCAGGAAATGAACCAATGGATGGAAGCTTTGCTGTCTGTCTATGTTTCTCGTTCTGTCTCTCTGTTTCCCAAATAAGCAAATACCATAAAAATGAAAAGAGAGATATAAACACATAAATACATGAGAAATATATGAGAAAGAATGTATGACTTGCTTTTAACTGAAGCTTTTTAATGACATGGGTCACTTGGGCATGAGCTGAGTCATAAAATAAAACAGGCCCTACTAGCACTTCCCCAGACAACCTGAGGCAACAGGATGGCCTCCCCATCAGTACCACTACTCCAACACCTGTGAAGACCACCTGAAGGAAAATCAGTTTTGTCCAGGTCCAGACCAAGCAGGTTTACCTGAGGATGATTCTCCACCATTTGGATACCCAGAGTAGTGAGGGTCTGTAAGAGCTCACTCACTTCTGTCCCCACTGTGAAGGACAGCACAGCTAATGTCTTGTGGTTTAGCTTCCTGCTAGAAGCCCTCATATCTGACCTATCCAGGATAGGCACTTGACCAATTTATTAGGTAAATATAATAAAGTCAAGAATCTTCAAAAATAATACCTTAAGTATTCTTTATAAATACAAACACTTACATGCACAGAGTTTGCTATTCTTTTGAAGGAAGGCCAAGGCCCTCGCTTTGAGTACATGTGCCCTAGCTCAATTTCCACAATGTGTTACATTAAAGCATATCCATTATGCATCATCTATGGTTTCCAGTTCATTTTTATAATAAAATGAGAAGACAGGACACTTGCGAAGCAATCTGAGTTCAGAATCATTCTCATTTCCCCCAATTTTTTATGACTGGCTCAATCACATCTAATTCAACATTTGTTTTTGCAAATTGGCTGATATTCTACTTAGTTTTCATATAAATACTTCTCTTTCTTGTATGAGAGTACTTCCAAAATGCACAGAGTAATTCCAAAATGGAATTAAAAGATAACCTCATTTTGCTGCAGAAAAAAAAAAAAAGGTACTAAGAGACTTGTGCATCCTCAGATTTTGGTATCCACAAGGAGTCTTGAAACCAACCTGGTAGATACAGAGGGAAAACTTTATTTTTAAAAAGTAATGACATCCTCAAAGACCATTTGTGACAACAACATGATCAAGCTATAGCCCTTTGTTTCTTATACTTGATCTCTATAGACATTGTACTCCAACCACACTTATTTATATAAAATAAGACACCATAAATTGTCAACTAGGATGAGATGTGCGTCAGAATACCTGCAAATCATATCTCTGCAGAAACCATAGAGCGATCTGATGTGGCCGCTAAATGATGCATCACTGGTTATTTTGAAACTTCAGTCCATTATGCAGACTACCATTACAGCTATTTAAGCATGAAATGTTTGCTCTCACTTTTATTCACATGCTTCATGGATCATTTGCCATCAGCTGTAAGATCTTTTGAAAGGTAATTGAGTTTACAACTGAGAAAAATAAGAAGCCTCCTAAACAGTCTCAGAATATTGACTTAGTGTCAGGTAGGTAGGGATGAACTTAAATTGAACGTGTAAATGGGGTACAAGGTGACTTTTTAACAAGTACTTTGTAAAGAAAGAAATAAGCAAGGTGGTTTGCAGATGTTTGCTTCTTTCTCCCCCCTTAATAAGAAAAAGCTTAGCCACTGAAGAAGGTGAACTTAAAAATGCCTTCAAAGTCTTCACGTCTAATAAATAATAGCAGTGGTCAAAGGTGTGGCTTTTAACATAGCACTAACTACCATTAGCCTCAACCAAACAATACAACTGTGAAATCTAGCTCATTGAAGAATACAACACTATCTCATAACCACTCCTTCTAAGAAACGCATTTTACTTTCCCCAAAATACAAAACGTTAATTATTTTCCAAAAGTCTTTAATGCCTTATGCATGTGCAAGGCACTGTTCCAGAGACTATAGGGAAATGCAAAGATGGCAAAAACCTAGCTTTGCTTGAACTTTACACCTAAGAGGGAAGATAAATACAAAAATAACTTGAGCACAAAGCAGCATAGAGAAAGAGCGACAAACAAATGCGCCCTCTGCTGGACTTTGCCGCTCTTGGAGCTGTCAGTTGGGTTGAGGAGTCTAGAGAATGTCCACCAGGGGGCTGCTGCAGAGAAAAGCATCCCCTGCAGGCCTTAGAGCACCATGGTTCACCTCTAGCACACAAAGGCACATGCTTCTTCCATGGATCTGAAGCTTCTAGAAGCTAAGAAACTGGGGGGTTGTAGCGTTGGGGACCTGGTATAGAAGATTAGGCCTCCTCCTGCAGTGCCTCCCATCCCATATGGACACCAATTCGAGTTCCCGCTGCTCCACTTCCTATCCAGCTCCCAGCTAATGTGCCTGGGAAAGCAGTGGAGAATGGCCCAAGTATGTGGGGTCCCACACCCACATTGGAGACCTAGAAGAGTTCCTGGCTCCTGGCTGGGCCAAGCCATTGCAGCCATTTTGGGAGGGACCCAGTAGATGGACGATCTCTCTCTCTCTCTCTCTCTCTCTCTCTCCTTCTCTCTCTCTCTCTCTCTCTCTCTCTTTCTGTATCTCTTTCAAATAAGTAAATAATCTTTGGGAAAAAAAGAAACTAAGAACCAAAGTTTTATTTGCCCTGTGTTCCTAGCACTTAGTTTAGTGTCTACTACATAGAAAGCAATCGGTCAATGCAGAATGAAAAGTAATAAGTTCTATCAATCCAGAATGAACCACTGTTCATTTGTTCTTTGAATCTTTGCCCATTTTCTTCTGCATGTATTTAGTCCACATTTCCACTATAAAAAAATCCTCAAATGCCTCTTCTTCCTCATAGCAATATCAAATTCTACCGCATGTGTCCACTCTAGGCAGAAGTCTTTTGAATCCTTTTTCCAGATTATGCTACAATGTATACGCATAAAACTTCTAAAGTGACTTGTAATGGCTTAATTCATAAATCAATTCTTGTGTCTAATAATCATTTGACACCATCTCTAATATTTTGCTTAATTATTGCTACTGGTATATCTTCAATTTTCTGTCTAAGCTTCTAGAGGAAGGTATCTGACTCATAACACCTCATTAGTGATGCCTCCAGCACCCTCAGGAAGGAACCATGTGCTGGTTCAACAAGAATTTATCTAGCATCAGGATTATACCTGATGCTAAATAAAATGTTGATTAAATGAATTTTATCTCTAGAAGTGAAAGATTCCAATGGAATAGAAGTATTCTTAAACTCTGAAAACTTTTGTCTGTTCTAACACTGAACTGTGTTAGCCAAAGGGAGCTATTGCCATCCAGGACTACCCTAACTGCTCCATGGATTGTTTTCCTTCAAAATTTCAAGCACTCATCTTGCTCTGGGAAAATGTCACACATGACAAGTTGAATCTTCTTCATCCATCTTGTATTTTGCATCAAAGACTTCAGAGGCAGATAATAAATGGTCACTTAGCCCTCAAATAGTAGTCAACTTCAACTTTGACCTTCCACACCTCACCTACCATTTTAAAATGTCTTTATCCCACAGGTAGGAGATTCCTGGATTCAAAATGCAAATGTCCTTTTTTCCCCTAAGAAATCTTTCAAGTCTCTTTGTTTGATCTTTCATCTCTCTACACATAGCAAAATAAAACAAAAACAAAATGAAGAGTGCATTAAGTGCATAGCTTTTATTATATTGCTAGGCACACAGGCAAGACTAGACTAAAAGATATTACTACAACTATAATACCTGAGAAGGGACTTATGAAGAAAGAAGGTTTATTTTGGCTCACGTTTTTTTGTTTTCTTAAGATTTATTTATTTGAAAGGCAGAGATACAGAGAGATTGGGGGTTGGGGAGAGAAAAGGAGAGACATCTTCCATTCACTGGTTCACTGCCCCAGTGGTCCCAACAGCCAAAGCCAGGAGCCAGGAGCTTCTTCCAGGTCACCTATGTGGATACAGAGGCCCAAGTACTTGGGGCATCTTCTACTGCTTTCCCAGGTGCATTATCAGGGAGCTGGACTAGAAGTGGAGCAGCTGGGACTTGGTGCCCAGCGCCAGCCCCCAGCTCATGATTTTGATGATTTTCAGTCTAAAATTAGGCAGGCCTCTTGTTCTGGAATCTGATAAGGGCAGTGGATGGTGGAACACATGCAGGGGGAGGGTCATGTGGCAAGCCAGGAAGCAAAGAGACAGGGTACAAACTCATCCCTGTGTTCTCTCTTTACACAGCCATAATATTCAATCCTGGGGTACCACCCGAGCAACATACTCCCATCTAATAACTTTACAAAGTCATGAGATCACTTTCCTTCTGATCCTGTAACTGGATAAGTTCTCATTCTCCAAGCCTCATTATCATAAGGCTTTGGGTTTAAACATCTGTGTGTGTTTGGTAGCCAAATTATGTTCAGAGGACAGCAACTGGTAATACATGTGCAAAAGAAGTTTTCTACCTAAAAGCGATTTGGGTGTTTTACTCCATAAACAATCCTCATGTTCAAAACATGGCACTCAGAATTTTATCTTAAAAAACTTAAGAGCTAGGCTGAGCAGTCTATAGCTAGTATTTTATGTACTTTCATTTCGAATTCTCATTTACAAGGAATCATTTGTAATTTCTCCAGAGAAAATAATGCATTTTTGTTACTTTCAATCACATGTCAGACTGGTTTCACTCCCGACACTATGACCATAATAGCAAGAACATTGATGATCCCAGTGGGATATGAGTCTTCCACTTCAGCACTTCATTTTCACCAGATTGTGTCATGTGTGTACCTTATATTCCTGAGAATTTATTCCTCAGAATCGTCTTACGGATGGGTAATTTTCAAAGGAAACTGAAGCTGCTGATTCACCTAAGAGAAACATGGAAGGAACATGTACAATTATATTTGAATCAACAGCTGCTGTGCCCATGAAAATCTTCCCCTTGTCTCACATTAAAGACACCATCACTCTGTTTATGCTACTAAAAGAAACTTGTTCTAAATGCAGATATCTAAGAACCAGTCATCTTACTTTCACATCTTCCTCCAGAGTGATTTAAAGGAGAATCTTTTGGAAAATGCTTATAAGGTTTCAATTGGTTAGATTTTGGAAGCACTGACAAAGTCCAATGCGGGTTTCTCCTAAAACTCCTTGCAGGCTCAAAAAGACAAAAGAATGCAAGTCTAGTATAACTGAACCAAATGCATCTGCAGGAGTTCAAAATCAGTATGACATTTTGCCCTAACTGGTTAAAAAAAAAAAAGTTTGGCATAAATTTCAAGCAATTTGAGTGATTCTACAAATCATTATAATCTTTCACCATCTGTCTTTTCTAATTTCTCCATTTCTAACTTCTGTTTTCTTCATCATCATGCCTAAGAGAAGAGCCTGCTTTGAAGGTTATCCTATAGGGCACAGTTTCCTATCACTAAAATAGCAATAAAAAATAACTCTTGTCTACCAATTACTAAGTTGGTTATAGAATCTTCTATTGGACCATATTCTGGTTAAATGTTTAAAGCTCAATTAAAATGCAAATTAACAGTAGACAATTATGGCAAAAGCAGGACAAGAGAAAAAGCCAGTTTCATCCAAGAATGCAAATTTTTGAAACTGTAATTAAATGTGTAATTATCTCCCTTTTACAGAAATTTTTATGGCCTGGAAAGAGACCAGGAAACCCCAACTAAAATAATGTCAGATTACTATTTCCAGGCTGAGCAAATGAAAAAACTCACTTTAGCAATATCACAATGTTGATAGTGAATCTTTTTTCTCCTGTTCCTGCACTGGCTTTTCCTGAATTGTTCAATTGGATGGGTTAACAGAGCAACATTCTCTGAGTTCTTTTGGGAGAAATGGAAGTCATTAGATGATCTTCACTAATTTATTGACAAGGAAGAAATACATCTAGGTCTGCCGAGAAATGATTGCTGATGACAAAGAGCTCAGAACTGGTACATCTCATACAAGTGAGTAGCAGAGGTGTCTAGTAGTGGCTTTAGTAAAGTGTCTGTGCACATAGGCTACCCATGCTCCTTTCACATAGCCAGAGGGTCCATATGATAGTGGCTGATGCAAGCAGTGAGTTAGAAGAATGTGAAAGGGCAAAGCACCAGCAGTGCTAAGCGTACGAGAGCAGGCCCAGAACACTGGAGTCATACGAGAAACAAGTGACTATACATCGCAATAGAACAGACTGATCCACATTCTCAAAATCACAAGGAGACAAAAAGTAGAAGGAATGAAAAAGAGAAGTCAGTGATCAGTGAGATTTTAGAAATGACCAACCTACTAATGTGGAATAGAAGAGAATAATCAATGGTTTATCAATAGAGAATAATACATATTTGAAAAAAGCTGTGCATTTACATGAAAAATACACATAGAGTAACTAACAGGAAAGTATAGAGATACAGATAAATCAGAGCATAATGATTTCTAAAATGGTCTTTCCCATCATGTATTCATTGGTAGCAAAAAGAAAAAGTCACAAGCAAGTAATTCAAATAGAAAAATAGTAAGTGCTATAACAGAAGGAATGAGAAACTGAATATTTTCTAGGGACAGAATGCTCTGCACTGTCGTGAAGGGATGTGAGGCTGTATCAGAAATGGTTAGGATGTTTTTGCTGTGTCTCTTGTTGGTCTGAAGAGCAGTATCTTTAATGAGCAATGACCTGGGCACAGATTCAACATCTTGACATGGCCACAAACCATCTTGACATTGGCAACCTTCATTAGAGACTGATAATACTGGCTGCAGTCTTGGACATTTTAAGAAAAGTGGAAAACCAGCTAGCCTTCCGGTAGCTGGAGCTTTAAATCAATAATATTCATAAAATAAAAACCTATATACTATCAAACCTATATAACTATCAAACTACTAATGATATCTACTATTTAGAGAATACAAAACTCAATTTGCTCATAGAGTTTCTTTGTGCAAAATAATCAGAGTTTCAAAAGATGACAATTGACCATTAATTTTTTTTACTTCTCTGAATTAAAACCACACATATAATTAAAGAATAAATAACTAAATGCAAAATATATCTATTACAATGTCAGAGACAAGGATAAAACCTTTGGAGAAAAAAGAGATGATAATCATTAAGAAAATCCTATAAAACAAATGTCTAAAAAGATATATAAGATAGATTCTTAAATTCTAACCTCACTAGTCATTAAGAAATGTTAACTAAAGCATTAAGTTTCAATCTATGAATTACAATAGCAAAAATTTTAGTATGTAACTCCAATGTGCAATGAGACAAGCATCATGCTTATATACAATACAGGAGAACTTTTTAGAAAGTAAGTCAGGGAAAGCCTTTGACCTGGCAGTTTCACACTGGAAATCCATTCTGTGTAAGCAATCTGAAATGAAAATAAGATTGTATACATATAGATATTCCATAAGAATGACCAACAATGAAGTAATGGCTAAGTAAATTCTGAGATAGTCATAACACACAGATGTGTTATACAGAGTTTCAGTTACACAGAAAAATATTAAACAGAAAAGCAGGATTCAACATCCTACATTAGATATGATGTCAAACTGTGTGTTTGTTTCCATACCCACATGTATACATTGAAAACTACATTTTGAAGCAACTCTTCTCTATTAAGTCACATATTATTTTTCTACTGATGAAAACATATTTTCAAGGAATAAAATATTTATTGTTGTCCATTATTGCCATGTAGCCAGAACTAAAAAATAATTTGGGGTTTATTAAATTTGGTTTACAATAACTTAGGATGATGAGATTCCAGGCAGGATCTAGGGATGGCTAAGTAAAGTCTACCTTCACCACACACACACACACACACACACACACACTCATACACATACAATTCACATAAAGTTTGAGGACAAACATTTTCAAGACATCAAATAACACTTATGACTTAGATACACTTGTGTAAAGTACTGTTTGAGTACGAGTTATACCATTAATTCACATAGTACAACACATTAAGGACAGAGATCCTACATGGGGAGTAAGTGCACAGTGACTCCTGTTGTTGATTTCACAATTGACACTCTTGTTTATGGCGTCAGTAATCACCCAAGGCTCTTGTCATGAGTTGCCAAGGCTATGGAAGCCTTTTGAGTTCACCAGCTCTGATCTTATTTCGACAAGGTCATAGTCAAAGTGGAAGTTCTCTCCTCCTTTCATGGCCCATTCTTTCCACTGGGATCTCACTCACAGAGATCTTTCATTTATGCGTTTGTTTGTTTGTTTGTTTTGCCAGAGTGCCTTGGCTTTCCATGCCTGAAATACTCTCATGGGCTTTTTAGCCAGATCTGAATGCCTTAAGGGCTGATTCTGAGGCCAGAGTGCTGTTTAGGACATCTGCCATTCTATGAGTCTGCTGTGTATCCCGCTTTCCATGCTGGATCATTCTCTCCTTTTTAATTCTATCAGGTAGTATTAGCAAGCACTAGTCTTGTTTATGTGATCCCTTAGACTCTTAGTCTTATCATTATGATCAATTATGAACTGAAACTGATCACTTTGACTAGTGAGATGGCATTGGTACATGCCACCTTGATGGGATTGAATTGGAATCCCCTGGCACGTTTCTAACTCTACCATTTGGGGCAAGTCCGATTGAGCATGTGCTGAACTGTACATCTCATCCCTTTCTTATTCCCACTCATATTTAACAGGGATCACTTTTCAGTTAAATTTAAACACTTAAGAATAATTGTGTGTTAATTGAAGAGTCCGATCAATAGTATTAAGTGGAACAAAAAATATACTAAAAGGGATAAAGTATTAAGTTGTTCCTCGACAGTCAGGCAAGGGCTGATCAGGTCATTGTTTCTCATAGTGTCCATTTCACTTCAACAGGTTTCCTTTTTGGTGCTCGGTTAAATGTCACAGATCAGGGAGAACATATGATATTTGTTCCTTTGGGACTGGCTTAATTCACTCAGCATGATATTTTCTAGATTCCTACATTTTGTTGTAAATGACCGGATTTCATTGTTTTTTACTACTGTATAGTATTATATAGAGTTCATATCCCATAATTTCTTTATCCAGTCTTCTGTTGGTGTGCATTTAGGTTGATTCCAGGTCTTAGCTATTGTGAATTGAGCTGCAATAAACACTAAGGTGCAGACAGCTCTTTTATTTGCCAATTTAATTTCCTTTGGGTAAATTCCAAGGAGTGGGATGGCTGGGTTGTATGGTAGGGTTATATTCAGGTTTCTGAGGAATCTCCAAACTGTCTTCCATAGTGGCTTTACCAGTTTGCATTCCCACCAACAGTGGATTAGTGTCCCTTTTCCCCACATCCTCGCCAGCATCTGTTGTTGGTGGATTTCTGTATGTTAGCCATTCTAACCAGGGTGAGGTGAAACCTCATTGTGGTTTTGATTTTCATTTCCCTGATTGCTAGTGATCCTGAACATTTTTTCATGTGTCTATTGGCCATTTGGAATTTCTCTTTTGAAAAATGTCTATTGAGGTCCTTGGCCCATCTCTTAAGTGAGTTGTCTGTTTTGTTGTTGTGGAGTTTCTTGATCTCTTTGTAGATTCTGGTTATTAATCCTTTATCTGTTGCATAGTTTGCAAATATTTTTTCCCATTCTGCCAGTTGCCTCTTAACTTTCCTGATTGTTTCTTTTGCAGTACAGAAACTTCTCAATTTGATGCAATCCCAATTGTTAATTTTGGCTTTGGATGCCTGTGCCTCTGGGGTCTTTTCCAAGAAGTCTTACCATGAAGACATAGAAAACCTAAACAGACCCATAACTGAGACAGAAATTGAATCAGTAATAAAGGCCCTCCCAACAAAGAAAAGCCCAGGAACAGATGGATTCACTGCTGAATTCTACCTGACATTTAAAGAAGAACTAACTCTAATTCTTCTCAGAACAATCGAAAAAGAGAGAATCCTCCCAAATTCTTTCTGTGAAGCCAGCATCACCTTAATCCTTAAGCCTGAAAAAGATGCAACATTGAAAGAAAATTACAGACCAACATACCTGATGAACATAGATGCAAAAATACACAATAAAATTCTGGCCAATAGAATGCAACAACACATCAGAAAGATCATCCACCCAGACCAAGTGGGATTTATCCCTGGTATGCAGGGATGGTTCAATGTTCGCAAATCAATCAACGTGATACACCACATTAACAGACTGCAGAAGAAAACCATATGATTATCTTAATAGATGCAGAGAAAGCATTTGATAAAATACAACACCCTTTCATGATGAAAACTCTAAGCAAACTGGGTATGGAAGGAACATTCCTCAATACAATCAAAGCAATTTATGAAAAACGCATAGCCAGCATCCTATTGAATGGGGAAAAGTTGGAAGCATTTCCACTGAGATCTGGTACCAGACAGGGATGCCCACTCTCACCACTGCTATTCAATATAGTTCTGGAAGTTTTATCCAGAGCCATTTGGCAAGAAAAAGAAATTAAAGGGATATAAATTGGGAAGGAAGAACTCAAACTATCCCTCTTTGCAGACAACATGATTCTTTATTTAGGGGATCCAAAGAACTCTACTAAGAGTCTGTCGGAACTCATAGAAGAGTTTGGCAAGGTAGCAGGATATAAAATCAATGCACAAAAATCAACAGCTTTTGTATACACAGGCAATGCCATGGCTGAGAAAGAACTTCTAAGATCAATCCCATTCACAATAGCTACAAAAACAATCAAATACCTTTGAATAAACTTAACCAAGGACGTTAAAGATCTCTACAATTAGAATTACAAAATATTAAAGAAAGAAATGAAGAGGATACCAAAAAATGGAAAAAAAATCTTCCATGCTCATGGATTGGAAGAATCAACATCATCAAAATATCCATTCTCCCAAAAGCAATTTATAGATTCAATGTGATACCAATCAAAATACCAAAGACATTCTTCTCAGAGCTAGAAAAAAAATGATGCTGAAATTCATGTGGAGGCACAGGAGACCTCAAATATCTAAAGCAATCTTGTACAACGAAAACAAAGCCAGAATCATCACAATACCAGATTTCAGGACATGCTACAGGGCAGTTGTTATCAAAACAGCATGGTACTGGTACAGAAACAAATGGATAGATCAGAGGAACAGAATAGAAACACCAGAAATCAATCCAAACATTTATAGCCAATTTATATTTGATCAAGGATCTAAAACCAATTCCTGGAGCAAGGACAGTCTATTCAACAAATGGTGCTGGGAAAATTGGATTTCCACGTGCAGAAGCATGAAGCAAGACCCCTACCTTACACCTTACACAAAAATCCACTCAACATGCATTAAAGATATAAATCTATGAACCGACACCTTCAAATTATTAGAGAATATTGGAGAAATTCTGCAAGATATAGGCACAGGTTGTACTCATTTCTAAGCATGTAACTTTTTTTTCCTTATCAGAAAAACTGATGAACTATTTCCTAAAGTATCCTGGTCGAACAGTAATTAGATTCCTGAGCATTGACTACCAATTTACTTAAAACACTTTTCCTTGATATACTAGACAGATATGGAACACCTGCACTCACTTTTACTGCAAGGTTGTATAACCGTATGTTTATACTGTACTTTGCAAAAGGTAATAATCAAATCCAAATAAAAGTTAACTTTAAAAAATCAAAAAGAATTAATCACATCAATTAGTGAATAAAAGAATGTTACCTTAATTGAATCATCATTCATTATTACTTCCTTTCAAAGGCAATATCCAACTTTAGAAATATAACTGTGTCTAATGCAAAAATGGCTCTAGGGGCTGGCATTGTGGTACAGTGGGTAAAGATGCCACCTGCACCCCATATGGATGCCAATCCAGCTCCTTGCTAATGGCCTAGGAAAAGCTGTGGATGACGACCCAAGTGTTTGGTCCCCTGCCACCCACGTGAGAGACCTGTGTAAAGCTCCTGGCTCCTGGTTTTGTCCTGGCTCAGTCTTGGCCAGTGCAGTCATCTGGGAGGTAAACCAATGGATGGAAGATTCTCTCTCTCTCTCTCTCTCTCTCTCTCTCTCTCTCTCTCTCTTTCTCAGATAAATAAATAAATCTTATTTAAAAATTTGAAAGTAGCTTTAAAGGCAAATTTATGAAGGCCATATCAATAAAAGTTCCAACTTAGTTGTTGAGAAATGTTGTCTGCAGAGTTTCAGTATATCACATTTACCAGAGGGCTTGTTTCCACATTCTTATATTAACACTGTGCAACCTGTTTTAAACCTTTGAAAGCTAAACTCAGTAGCAGTAGGCACATTAATAAATATGCACTGAATTGTCAAACATATTATATAAATTTTGGTCCTTGAGCAAATAGAATTTTAAATGTCAAAGCATTTTCACCATTATTTGAAGGTTAAGGCAAGTTCTCAGAAATTGAAATACGTTCACTCATCAATATTTGTGCAAGGAGAATTAGAAACAAAACAAACAAGAATATATTTTTATAAAGTAAAAACTATTTTTCTAGTCTTTGAAATTATTAACATTTTAAGATTGCAAGAAAATGCAAAATATTAGCAGCTCTACATTTACAGGTGGATATGTCTGTAACACACACCCTTGTGCTGATATAGAACACTTCCAGAAAGCTCGCTAAAAAGCTCTCTCATGCTTCCTTCTGGTCAATCTTTCCTCTCAGGGGCCATCACCTTTCTTTCTTTTTCTTTTTTTTTAATAAGATAATTACTCTATTTATTTGAGAGGCAGAGAAGGATCTCCCATCTTCTGCTTCATTGCCCAGATGCCTGCAACAACCAGGGCTGGAGCTGAGAACTCATTCCAAGTCTCCCACGTGGGTTGCAGAAACCTAAGTATTTTAGCCATCACCTGCTGCCTCCCAGCAGGAATCCATAGTAAGAAGCAGAGATGGGAGCCAAACCCAGATACTCTGATAGTAGCAGGAAACTGAAGTATCATTCTAACTGCCGAGCCTAACACTTGCCCCCCTTTTTTTTATTTTGCATTAACTTTCTTCTAGAACTTCCTCGTAATAGAATTATACAAGATGGATTCATTTTTGTTTTAGTTCCTCTGAATTATTCCTTCTGTTGAATATATCAGCAGTTTATTCACTTTTATCACTGAGTGGTATACCATTGTAAAACTGTGCCAACCTCTGCATATTCATTCTCTTGTTGGTAAATATATATGTCCTTTCCAGCTTGGGGCCATTGTGAATAAAATTGCTATGAATATTTTAATAAGTATGTGTAATATAAATTTTTACTTCTGTGTAAACAATACGAGTGGAATTGCTTGGTTAAAGAGAGGTGTATTTGACTATATTTTTAAAAGCATAGAATATTTTTCCAAAGTAGTTATAACATTTAATTTTCCTATCAGCAACATATAAGAGTTCAATGGCAGGGCTAGCATTCTGGCATAGTGGAGAAAGCTGTCACCTGTGATGCCAGCATCCCATATGGGCACTGGCTTGAGACCTGCCTATTCCACTTCCAATCCAGCTCCCTGTCAATGTGCCTAGGAAAGCAGTGCAAGATGAACCAAGAGCTCAGGGCCCTGAACCCACCTGGGAGACCCAAATGAAGCTCTCAGCTCCCAACTTCGGCTTGGCCTAGCCCTGGCCACTGTAGCCATTTGAGGAGTCAACCAGCAGATGGAAGATATTCTCTCTCTGCCTTTCAAATAAATAATAAATAAATATTTTATTTAAAAAGGCAGGTGGGTGTCAGTGGCTCCAATCTCTCACTCATACTTGGTGCTGTCATTCTTTTTAGTTTTGGCCAATCTGTTGGGTGCATAATGGCATCTCATTGTAGTAATAAATTAATTTCCCTGAAAACTAATGATGTTGTATACTATTTACTGTCAGCAACATGTAAGAGTTCAATGGCAGGGCTAGCATTCTGGCATAGTGGAAAAAGCTGTCACCTGTGATGCCAGCATCCCATATAAGCACTGGCTTGAGACCCGGCTGTTCCACTTCCAACCCAGCTTCCTGTCAATGTGCCTAGGAAAGCAGTGCAAGGTGGACCAAGAGCTCAGGGCCCTGAACCCACCTGGGAGACCCAAATGAAGTGTCTTTACTGGACACTCATATGTCCACTGTGTAAGGACTGTTGAAGCCCTTTGTTTTTTTTTTTATTTTATTTTTTCATTTTCTAATTGTAGAATTCATTTATATGATATTGATTGAAGTTCTTTGTCAGACATGGTTTACAAATCCTGTTAGTTGCTTGTTTGCTCTTTTACTCATTCATGTCTTTTGAAGAGCATCTAATATATCAGTTTCTAAGGCTGTTATTTCCTTTTTCAGTCAAAGAAACCTTGACCTACTAACCATTGGAAAATACCATGCTATAGTTTCTTCTAGGGGTGTTTCAGCTTTAGCTTTGCCTTTTAAGCTGTTGATCGGCCTTGAATAATTGTTGTTGTGAAGTGGGGGGATGGAGATTCATTTTTTTCATGTGGTTATCAAATCATTTCAGGATCATGTGTTAACAAGACTTTCCATTCCCTCATCTGATTGCTTTGGTGCCTTAGAAAAATTGATTTATTATATAAATGTGTGTCTATTTCTGGACTCTATTCTGTTCCTTTCATCTATTTGTGTATCCTTATGCTAAAATTTCATGATCTTGATTACTATATTACTGTGTGACTTTTAATTCTTTTTCTTGCATTATTGCACTGGCTAGAATAAACATGTGGGGACAGGTATTATTGTTACCTCTAAGTATAGTGCTAGCTGTTGGCTTATTTTTATTATTTTTTGTAGATGATCTTTTGTGTTTTTTCACCAAACATTCCTATAGATAATTGTTGCAATGTGAGTAGGTGCACAATAGGACATGAAGAGGCAACCCTGGCTTCTACCAACTAGATGGCAGCAGCACCCTTCTGCTAATAGTGACAACCAAAAATATCTCCAGACATTGCCTCATGTCCTCATGGGCAAAATTGTCCACTTTGGGGAAGCACTGAGATAACTGGGGTGATAGGTCAAACTCAGACAAACGGGATTCTAGATAACCTCTCAGAGAGATAGTCAGGTGGTTCACTGAGTAAGGACTTCAGTTTTTTGAGCTGCAATCTGACTTGCTTGATTCAAATATTCATTTAAACTCCCCTGTTTATTGGGACACTAAGTCCATTTGAACTGCTACAAAGGAAGTTCCAAAAGTTTTTGGGAAAATGGAATTAAATGATAAGATTTTTTATGTAGATTTTTAAATCCATGTATATGAGGGGTCTTCAAAAAAGTCATAGAAAATCTTTGTTATGAGAAAACTATTCGAAGATTTCAAAAAAAATTTTGCATCAAAAATACATTGTAATTCCATATTTATGACTATTTTGAAATATATTTGTATAGCAAAATATCATTAACTGGTTGGTTTATGAACAACAAAATTCATTCCTTACAGTTCTGGAGATTTGCAAGTTCCAGATCAAAGAGCCAGCAAATCTGGTGTCCGGTGAGGGCCCAGCTCCTCACAGACTATGACTTCTCACTGTGTCCCCCTGGTGACTGAGTTCCTGTAGCCTCCCAGGGTTCTACTTCCATTCATGAGGGCTCCACCCTCATGACCTGATGACGGCCCATAGGTTCCACTTCTTAATGCCATCTCCCAGAGAGGGGGACACATAACATTCAGAACACAGCAGAGGCTCTGAACCATTATTTGAGGTTCAGTGCTGAGATGCAATAGGAACAATGAGACTTAGGGTGCCCCTTGATATTGCAGCATCTCCCTGGGGATGGGGCATGCTCAGGCCACCAAGCTTTTCCCCCATCATGAAGAGATAGCATATAAATGATGGTAGCTTTACAGCCATCTCCAGTCTTTGTTTCTCCTGTATAACTAGAGCCAAGGCCTTGATGTACAACTCAGCAGGCTTGCCTTTTAAAAGAGCCATAGTTTTACATACACACGTACTTGGAAGTATGGCAAATACTTCACACATGTAATGAACTTTGACAAACATATTTGAAAAGATCTCACTCTTCAATGTGTATTACACAGTGAATCAATGTTTCCCAACCCCTTTTCTGTGTGTTGTCACAGGAGCTTGAAGTTTTATACATGGAATGAACTGTTTACATTGGAAAAACACTTATTTCTATTTTTAATTATTTTTGTATCAATTAAATGCAAAGTTATTTAAAAGAAACTTTTCATGATCAAGTATTTTCATCATTCATAGACATTGAAAATATCCTGTGTACATTTTGCAAAGTTTTGTGACATGAGAATGGGTTGGACACCAGGAGCCTAGGTAAAAGCAAAATTATTAAGTCATGAAATCTGTAAGTATGGAGTATTGATACGTATTAATCATCAGAGAGTTTTCTAAGACATACTAATGAGAACTCGCTAACAGAGCTGACAGAGGAGTGCCATGAAAGAAAAATAAGCTGGAAGTTAATATATCTAGAAATGTATTACAGTGTCCAAAAAACTATCAATCTGAAGATCATCTCAACTTCACACTAGAAAATTTTAACTCAATTTTTAATCTCCTGCAGAAAATATTTAATCTCCTGGGAAAAATATTCAATTCCCTGATGAAATTATTTTCTAAATATTGTACCTCCAATTGCATAATAAAAACAAAATTCCAATTACTGAAAATCACATTATAATAAAAGAGCTGATATGATTTTATGCCAAAAGTCAGTAGGTTCATCTTCATATAAAAAGTCAAAGCATTTTAATTCATAAAATAGAATGCCTATTCCAAGCCACTGATACAGGCAGTGCCACTAATAAGGTTTGTGGAAATTATAACACAGTATAGCTTCAATGCATGCTTAATTTGGCATATGCAAAGAAGTATAATCTTCAAAATGTTCCAAGTGTGAAGCCCACTCTAATTGCACATGACTCATGTTTATGGATGTGATTAACAAACTGCCAGTGCTTTTAGTTGTAGATTTTCAGCTATTTCAAATGTACATTCAAAACAATGTACTCCCACAGTTCTGAAGTCTTTTTATACATACATTCCAGATAATTCCTATTCTTGAGTAAAAGCTATGAATTCTTTGGCCCCAGTTTATATATAATGTGACAATTCTTTTTAAAATCTTACTTCAAATAAACAGGCACCTACCAGTAAAATAAAAACAGATCATAGGCAAAAATCTCAATTAATTCATCAGGTACAGAAAATTCACTTGCATCAAATGCATTATTTTCCCATAACCTCCTGATTATGACTAACTGCACACTAGTCAACTAACATAACTGTGTTTACCCCAAAGAGCAGCGAAGTTATCCACCTTCATATCCATTTAGAAGAGGAAAAATTTTCTGCAATCCAAAATAGATTATAAACACATTACCAAAGCAATTTCAAACAAATGTATTCTTTTGCAATTTGATTCCAAAAAATATATTCAACTGAAAATTGCAAACTGAGAACAAGTAAAATAAATCACACCTATGGAAAAATAATTACTTTGTTGGATATACAGGTAGGCAACTAATTATTTTAGAAATGTAATTGCACACCCAAATACATCTTCACTAATTTTCCTCCCACTACAGTCCTTTAACTTCCTCCTGCTTCTTTACAATTTTAGATCTCCCATCATTTTTTTCTCTAATAAGAACAATTTGCCAATTGGTTTGATCTCTTTCCTTGATACTTACAATTCAATTCTTTTTTCTCGTGAACATATCTAACAAAAAAGATGATTTGGATAGTTTATCTGACCCTTCACTTTCTATTCGTGTGACCTTTGGCATAAACAAAACTCTTATTCTCTGGTGTCATCTATCACAATAGGAAAAGCTCCCAAGTCTTATAGTAGACATAATGACAACCCAATTCTGTTCCATTTCAACAATCGCCATGGAACTTTCTGGTCTGTGTTTTATTCACTCTTTTGAAATACTCATACTTCACAAAAAAAGAGGTTGGAAACTGTCTTAAATGCAAATTTTAAGATTAACCACAAGATTTTGTCTTTAGCTCCAAGTATAATCATAGTGATTAGTACTGAAGCTACAAATAAACATAAATTTGTACTTTTGAATCAATCACCTGTACGAGGTTCAGGTTCAAAAATAGCATCTGGCTAGCATCACTTAATGCTTCATTTATTAACTTGTCAATAAACTACTGAAAACAATCTTACTTAAAAAAAAACTAACAGTTATTTCTATCATCTAGAAGGAGTAGACAGTCTAACTTTGGGATAATCATTTGGTACATTGGTTAAACTTGAGACACCTACATTCCATATCAGAGAGCCTGCGTTAAAGTCCCAGTTCCACTCCTAATTCCAGCTTCCTGCTAATGCCCTGGGAGGCAGCAGGTGATGACTCAAGTACTTGGTTCCCTGCCATCCATGTGGGAGACCTAGACTGAGTTCCTGGCTCCCAGCTTCTGCCCAGTTCAACACTTGCTGTTGTAGTCATTTACGGAGTGAACCAGCAGAAGAGAGATCTGTGTGTGTGTGTTCTGTGTTCTGTGTTTGTGTGTGTGAGTGTGTGTGTGTTTCTCTCTGCCTTTCAAATAAATACATTTTTCAAATAAAAAAATTCTAAATTTGAAAAATTCTAAAAGGAATTTAGTTTTTCCATGGAAAATTTCTAAGTGCTTGGTTCATAAACAGAAAACTAAGGACACATCCCTGGCTTCAGGGAAAAAGCACCCAGAGTTCTACAGAAAAAGATTCTTTCTTCCTTCACACTACTGTCTACAAGGAAGAAAGTGAGCAGGAAGTAGAGGAAAGGCCAACAGTGCCATGAATTCTGAAGGCACAGGTAGAACCTTTGGAGATGGAGAGGAAAGGGAAACAGAAGACAGAGGACAACCCTGACATGTTGAGAATTACAGATACCTGTGAAAGTCTCTTCACATGAGCGAAGAGTCTGGCTACAGGTGTTAAAAGTTCAAAGTGCAGCTAGGGGAGGCACCTTAAACCCAATTAGCCAGCAAATGGTCACTGAAATGGAAACTACACCCAGCAATGCCCATGACACTATAAACCAGACATTTAAGTTTTCATCATTACAATAGAAAAATAGCTAGAACAAGGAAAACCTACTCAGTCTGCGTATCCTTGTGGTTTTATGTAAATTTGAAAAGAAAAAAATGATAAAGTACAGAATAAAGGGAAGGAAACCATGTTCCAATGACTTGGAACAAAGCTTTGAATCATTTTTATTGGAGATGTCAAAAGAAAAATTCAGAAAATCATTTGGACTCCTCAGTAAACAATAAAGATGTGGGACCTGTGTGACAAGGAAACAGAGTGAAATAAAGAGGGCTGTAAACATATCATAAAGGGGGATGAACGATGACGGAAATGAAAGAGGGGGAAAGAGTTGTGAAAGAACCATTGTAAAGAAACCAAAAGCCAAGTTGAAGAATGAATTGATGCCAGAGGCAGTGGATTCAGCATCATTTAACCATTCTGTAACACTTTACAGGGAAAAAGGAAAAGGCAAGTATAGAGAAGTATGCTGAGGAAGAAAAAAGCAGTGAACAACAGAGAGGAGGGAGGTGGAAAAGAGGGAGCACACCTGTGCTGCCACAGGACAGCCCCGGGCAAAGGAACAGACACAGCGATGGAACACATTTTTGGAAAAAACTTCCCCACACTCAGGAAAACGGATGACAGAGCTCCAGGAGAAAATTAAATGGGTTAAAAACTGAATTCTTAGTATCACTGACATTTTTTAAACTCACGAGAAAGAAAAACAAATTGTTCAAAAGTTTGGACAAGAATAAAAATGCTTACCGTCAAAAAGATAAAAAAAAATAGGGGCCAATGTTGTGGAACAGCGGGTAAAGCTGCCACCTATAATATCAGCATCCCATTTAGGCACCTGTTTGAGTCTTGGCTGCTCCACTTCCTATCCAGCTCTGTACTAATGCAACTGGAAAAGCAGTGGAAGACGGTGTAAGAGTTTAGGACCCTATACCCACATGGGAGACCCAGAATAAGCTCCTGGTTCCTGGCTTCAGCCTGCCCCAGCCCTGGCCATTGTGGCCATTTGAGCTGTGAACCAGTGGATGGAAGATCGAGCTCTCTCTCTGTCTCTTCCTCTCTCTAACTATGCCTTTCAAAAACATAAATAAATATTTTAAAAAACAGTAAAAATATTCTGACTTCAAAGACATAGTTACTAAGGAAACATTAGGCCCCCAGATCACACTGTACATTACAATGTGTGTGAATAAATACATGTGTACATATATATAAAGGAACTTCAAAAAGGTTCTGGAAAATGGAACTGAAAGATAAGTTTATTTTGGTGCAAAAATTTTTTTTGAAACTCATGCATAGTTTTTTCATAATATGTACTTCCATGAATATTTTGAAGACTCCTTGTATACATACATGGTTATTATAACTGTAAAAAGAAATTGATAGAAGTATAGTAATAATGCCACACTTAAATAAAACTCTCTTAAACAGAAAAAGTAGTTAAAAAAAAGGTTTAATTTTCTTTAAAGTGGTATGAAGTTAGTGTGGGTTATAGCTAAACATGGATTCTTCCATTTGACAAAATCATGACACAATAAATTTACCTGAAAGAAAAATAAATAAATAAATAAATAAATAAACACAATCAGGGGCTGGTGCCGTGGCTCACTTGGTTAATCCTCCACCTGTGGCGCCGGCATCCCATATGGGCACCGGGTTCTAGTCCCGTTTGCTCTTCTTCCAGTCCAGCTCTCTGCTGTGGCCCGGGAAGGCAGTGGAGGATGGCCCAACTGCTTGGGCCCCTGCACCCGCGTGGGAGACCGGGAGGGAGCACGTGGCTCCTGGCTTGGGATCAGTGTAGCACCAACTGTGGTGGCCATTTGTGGGGTGAACCAATGGAAGGAAGACCTTTCTCTCTGTCTCTCTCTCTCTCACTGTCTAACTTTATCTGTCAAATAAATAAATAAACACAATCATTAAGAATAATACAAAAATTAGTAAAGCTGATTTAACAGCAATATTTATAAATTTAAATTCTTCAAATAAAGGAAATATTTTTTGTAAAATCTTCATCAAAATCAATTATATATTCAGGGTAGATAAAATTATCAGAAAGTTATAAAATCTAGAAGTGATATACATCATTTATCCACCCACAAAATATCCAAATATGGCAAACACATACATAGAAACAACAGAAGTTAATATCAGAAGGCAGCCTTTGAAAATACAAAAGCAAATTCTAAAACATTCTCAAATATCAGAGACTGGAGAAGAAATCAGAACTACAATTACAAACTACAAGTGTCTCAAAAAGTCCATGGAAAATGGAATTAAAAGTAAGTTTATTTTGATGTAAAAATATTGAAACCCATGCATAATTTCATCATTATTTTTATCTCCCATGAACCTTCTAAACGTTTTTCATATTTTAAAATTAAAAACAGGAACAAGCACTTGGTATAGCTACTAAGACACTGATTACAACATTTGTGTTCCATATGACAATACCTAGCTTGATCCATAACTCCAGCTCCCAATTCTCGTTTCCTGCTCTGGGAAGCAGCAATGTTGGCTCAAATTATTGGGTGCCCATCATCCATGTGGGAGAACTGGACTGAGGTCCTGGCTCCCACATTCAGTCTGGCATTTGGAGAATGACCCTTGAAACAGAGGTGTTCTCTCATTCTCTCTCTCTCTGCTTCCTACCTTTTTAAAGATAGATTAGAAAATCTATATGAAAGTTAATGATATGTCATAAAAAGGGACTCAGAGGGACAGAAATCATGGTATTTATGGTTTTTACTGTTTTAAAATAAAATGAAAATAGAAATAAGATTTTACACTCAACAAAATAGACAAGGACAATAGAATCATCCTAAGAAAAATTACTAGAATGATTCAATAAAAATAGAAACAAACTAGAAATTCATTTAATAAGCTAGAACAAGATCAATAAAATATGGACAGAAGAAAAATGAATTAATGAAAACAAAAGCTAAAATAAAGGGCAATGAAGTAAGTTTAAAACTCACCAAGACTAAACAAAAAATTCAAATTTCATTAAAAATGATAAGATACATATGTACAAATAAAGAAAATAAAGATTAAAAATATTACAGAAGATTAACCCTATTCTTATTAATGTTTTAAAGTGATGCAGTGGAAATAGTGTAAGAAAATATAAACTAAGGAAGCTGGTTCAGAAAGAAATAATAACCAGGATATAATAGAACAAATTTATAGCAGAAAGAAAAGAACAAAACTTACAAAATATACCTAAACAAAAGAAACAAGGGATTGATAGCTAAAGAAGTAAATTATTTCAAAATTATACTACATTCCACTACATAGATAAACCATGGAAAGCTAGCTTATTCATTTGCCATAGCTATTTAAAACCTGATATCAATCTTGATAATGATTAATTTTTAAAAGATATGCTAATGTAGGGAGAGAAATATCACTATGCCCTTAAATCTGTATGTATGAAATATATAAAATTTCCTTACCTTAAATAAAATAAAATATAAAAATATACTAATCTCACTTATTAAAATTCAAACATACATGCATAAAATATTTTTTAAAATCTCAGAGTATATTAAAGGGGAAAAATTCCATAGCTAAATAAGTTACAAATATCTGACACAATAAAAAAAGATGTAGGATCATAATTTTCCACAGCAATTGTTTTCCTAAAAGGTATCATGGGAATTAAGCCATTTTAGATATTATAGGTTATCAAAAAACTATAATGAGGAAAATATTATGACACCAGCTCCAGATAAAAAAGGAAAATTATTAAAAGAGATCAGGAGAGGGGTTCCAAGATGGAAGAATAGCAACAAGACACTCTGACTTGTGTGGGGCAAAACTAATATTTAAAAAGGGGAGTAAATACACTCGTAGGATAGAGCTCTGGGGGAACCCCAGCAGGAGACCTGGTGTGAGCAATAGAAACGCTCCAGACCCACAGGGAGGAGCAAATAAACAACAGAAAACCACAGAAGCTTGGATTCTGGGAGGGAGATGCCCACTCCACAAACGAGGCAGGTAGCTGCCACCCCACCTCCCATGCACCCACTCAGCAGTAAGTAATAGGGATTGCACCCACCCAATCAATGAGGGCCACAGCAATTCAGAAGAATCCCTTCCCCCTCCAGGGGCCAGTTGCCCAGCAACTGGAGGAGATGGGAAGTATTGACTGTGGGACTCTCTTACCCACACAGCACCACTGAGAAGTGAGCAGGGCTGCAGTGGGCAGGCACTTTACACACCCATGAACCACATACCTAACCAGAGAAAAACCCACCCCGCTCCACAGATTCAGAAGCTGGTTGGAAGGACCACACACAGACAGCGGCTCTGGGAACACCTGAGTTTCCTCTTAGACAGGACTGGCTAGTGGGGCTTAATAGCCCCTCTGACAATCCACCACCCAGAAATCCCTGAGAGCTGAGTCTAAGAAAACAGTGAATTGCAGAAGAGGAAACAGAGCGTGGCTGGACCTGAGCAACCACAGAGTGCCTCTTCACATTCTCTGAGAGCCTCGGTTACCTATAACAGCTCATAACAGAGAGAAACTCACTCATAGGAAAGACTCCACATATCAAATGTGCAGTTCATTAAGCAGAGCAAATGAGTGTTGAGAGCACTGGGGACTAACACCAGGGTGTCCATCAGCTCAGAGGAGAGCTACCATGCCCAATAGGGGTCTTATCCTGGATACTTGCTCCACCCTGGAATACTGAACAGAGCACCCTGGCCCACACACAACACACACCTCTTTGTAGTCACTGAGAGTGTAGACATCCCACTAAGTCACACAGATACAGACCAAAGAAAAAGGCCACCAGAACAAGTGCTGAAGATTAAAGGAAAATATTCAAGAAATCAGAATAAGGAAGTCACTATGAGCTCCCCAAAGGAATACTACAACATTTCAATATTAGAAGCCAAAGATGAAGAGATTAAGGAAATGCCAGAAACAGAATCAAAAAAACTAATCGTCAGATTACTCAGAAGCAAATTCATGAGCTAAAGAAAATTATACATGATATGTATAAAAATTTTAACCATGAAATTGATATCTTAAAGAGAAATCAAAATTAAATACTACAAATGAAGAATTCAATAGATCAAATAAAAAATGCAATGGAAAGTCTTTACAACAGAGCTGGTGAGGCAGAAGAGAGAATATCCAAGTTGGAAAACAAATCTCTGGAAATTTTTTCAGTCAGACCAAAAGCAAGAAGAAATCAGAAAACTAAAAAACAATGTTGGATATCTACAGGATATCATCAAACACCCAACATATGGGTCTTTATGTACCTGAAAGCATGGAAAGAAAGAAAGCATTAGAAGGTCTTTCAGTGAAATAATAACCAAAAAATTCCCTAACTTGAAGAAAGAAAGGGAAATCCAAGTATAGGAAGCACATATAATTTCCAATTGACATTACCACAAAAGATCTTCACCACAGCACATTGAGATAAAACTCTCCACAGTAAAACATAAAGAAAAGAGTATAAAATGTGCACAACAGAGACACCAAACTACTTTCAGAGAAATTCCAATTAGACTCACAGCAGACTTCTCATCAGAAACCCTACAAACTAGGAGATAATGGTGAGATATATTCCAAATCTTAAGAGAAAAATCATAAACCCATAGTAATATACCCTTGCAGAGCTCTCACTTATAAATGAAGGTGAAATAAAGATCTTCCATAACAAATTGAAAGAACCTGTCACCACTGGACTAGTCTTAACAAAAGATGCTTATGGATGTGCTACACTCAGAAAACAGAAACAGGGTCATCACTATGAAAGAAGGTGAAGAAAGAAAAACTTTCAGTAAAAGTACAAAAGAAAGCCAAAAGAAAAATAGCATTATTAAAGGAAAAAGCACAGGGCAAAGTCATTACTTATAAATAGTCATCTTGAATGTAAATGGCCTCAATTCCTGAATTAACATAGACTGGCTGAATGGATTAAAAATCAAAACTCAGTTATTTGGTGCCTACAAGAAACATCTCATCACTATTGGTTGAACTCAGTAATTAACACACAATTATTCTTAGGTGTTTAAATTTTAACTGAAAAGTGATCCCTGTTAAATCTAAGAGTGGAAAAAGAGAGGGAGGAGATGAACAATTTGGAACATGCTCAATCGGACTGGCCGCAAATGGTGGAGTTAGAAATGTGCCAGGGGATTCCAACACAATCCCATCAAGATGGCATGTACCAATGCCATCGCACTAGTCCAAGTGATCAATTTCAGCTCACAATTGATAGCTCTGATAGCTCTAAGAGTCAAAGAGATCACACAAACAAGACAAGTACCTGCTAATACTAACTGATAGAATCAAAAAGGGAGAGAAAGATCCAACATGGGAAGTGGGATACACAGCAGACTCATAGGATGGCAGATGTCCTAAACAACACTCTGGCCTCAGAATCAGCCCTCAAGGCATTCAGATCTGGCTGAAGAGCCCATGAGAGTATAGCAGGCATGGAAAGCCAAGATATCATGGAAAAAAAAAAAAAGACCTAAATGAATGATCTCTGTGAGTGAGATCCCAGTGGAAAGAACGGGGCCATCAAAGAAGGAGGTACCCTTCTCCGAAGGGAGGAGAGAACTTCCACTTTGACTATGACCCTATCGGAATAAGATCAAAGTCAGCGAACTCTAAAGGCTTCCATAGCCCTGGCAACTCATGACTAGAGCCTAGGGAGATTACTGACGCCATGAACAGGAGTGTCAAATTGTTAAGTCAGCAACAGGAGTCACTGTGTACTTACACCCCATGTGGGATCTGTCCCTAATGTGTCGTCTAAAGCCAAGTGATGCTATAACTAGTACTGAAACAGTATTTTTATACTTTGCATTTCTGTGTGGGCACAAACTGATGAGGTCTTTACTAATTATATACTGAAGTGATCTTCTGTATATAAAGAGAATTGGAAATGAAAAAAAAAAAACAACCTGGTGTTAAAATGGAAATGGCATAGAAAATTAATTAATTTGAAAAAAAAATTATGTAGGATCTCTGTCTTTAATGTGCTGTACATTGCTATTTAATGCTATAATTAGTAATCCAATGGTAGTTTTTTCACTTTATGTTGCTATATGGGCAAAATGTTGAAATCTTTACCTAATATATACTAAACTGATCTTCTGTATACAAAAAAAAAAAAAGAAAGAAAGAAACATCTCATCAATAATACTCACAGACTGAAAGTGAAAGGATGGAAAAAGATAATCCATGCTAACAGAAACCAAAAAGAGCTTGTGTAGCCATCCTAATATCAGACAAAATAGAATTTAACACAAAACTGTCAAAAGAGACAAAGAAGGGCACTACATAATAATCAATGGATCAACTCAACAGGAAGAAGTGACTATTATAAATGTATATGCACCTAATTACAGGGCACCTGGGTATTTAAAAGAATTGTTAATGGATTTAAAGGGAGACATAGACACAAATACAATAGTAATGGGGGATTTCAGTACACCACTTTCAGCAATGGACAGATCAACCAGACAGAAAATTATCAAGGAAACAAGAGAGTTAATCAACACTACAGACAAAGTGGATCTAACAGATATCTAAAGAACTTTCTATTCTATAGCCATAGATTACACATTCTTCTCAAAAGTGCATGGAACATTCTCTAGGACTGACCACATGCTAGGCCATAAAGCAAGTCTCAGCAAATTCAACAAACCAAAATCATACCATACATCTTCTCTGACCACAATGAAATGAAGTTGGTAATCAACAATTCAGGAATCTCCAGAACTACTGCAAACACATGGAGACTGAACAACATGCCTATAATGAACAGTGGGTCACTGAAGAAATTAAAAAGAGAAATCAAAAAATTTATCAAACAAATGATGTCAACAATACAACAAAGCAAAACTTAAGAGATAAAATAAAAGCAGTGTTAAGAGAAAAGTATATAGCTATTAGTGCCTACATCAATAAATTAGAAAGGCACCAAATAAATGAGTTATCAATGCATCTCAAAGAGCTAGAACAACAACAGCAAGCCAAACTCAAAACTAGTAGGAGAAACAAATAATAAAAATTACAGAAGACACTGTGCACCTACTCCCTATGTAGGATCTCTGTCCTTAATGTGTTGTACTATGCAAATTAAAGGTAAAACTACTACTCAAACAGTATTCTATACTTTGTGTGTCTGTGTGGGTGCAGTCTGTTGAAATCTTTACTTAGTATATACTAAATTGATCTTCTGTATATAAGGATAATTGAAAATGAATCTTGATGAAGAATGGGATGGGAGAGGGAATGGGAGATGGGATGGTTGTGGGTGGGGAGGGAGGTTATGGGGGGAAATCCACTATAATTCAAAAGTTGTACTTTGGACATTTATATTTATTAAATAAAAGTTGAAAAAATTAGAGAAGAAATCAACAAAACTGAATCCTAGAACAATACAAAAGATTAGCAAAATGAAGAGCTTTTTTTAAAAAAAAATAAACAAAATTGAAATACATTGGTCAAACTAAGACTCAACAAAATTAGAGATGAAAAAGGAATTGTAACAACAGACTCCATAGAAATAAAAAGAATCATCAGAAATTCCTACAAAGTGCTGTATACCAACAAACTGGGAAATCTAAAAGAAATGGATAGATTCTTGGACACACACAATCTACCTAATATGAGCCATGAAGACATAGAAAACCCAAACAGACCAATAACCAAGATGGAAACTGAATCAGTAACAAAGATCCTCCCAATGATGTCTTCATCACTCATCCAGCAGACATTTAAATAAGAACTAAATCTAATTCTTCTCAAGCTATTAAAAACAATTGAAAGGGAGGGAATCCTCCCAAATTCTTTCCATGAAGCCAGCATCACCTTAATTCCTATACCTGAAAAAGATACAACAGAGAAAGAGAACTACAGATCAATTTCCCTGATGAACATAGATGCAAAATACTCAACAGGATACTAGCCAACTAAATCCAACAACACATCAGAAAGATCATTCACCTGGAGTAAGTGGGATTTATCCTTGTTATGCAGAGATGGTTCAATGTTCTCAAATCAATCAATATGATATATCACATTAACAAATTGAAGAAAAAAAACCCATGATTATCTCTTTAAGTGAGAAAAAGCATTTCACAGAATATAATACCATTTCATGATAAAAACTTGAAGCAAATTGTGAATAGAAGAAACATTCCTCAACATAATCAGGGCAATTTATCACAAACTCATGGCCAGCATCCTATTGAACAGAGAAAAGTTGGAAGCATTCCCACTGAGATCTGGAACCAGACAAGGATGCCCACTCCCACCATTGCTATTCAATATAGTCCTGAAGTTTTAGCTAGATCTATCAGGCAAGAAAAAGAAATCAAAGGGATACAAATTGGGAAGGAGGAAGCCAAACTATCTTTATTTGCAGATGACATGATTCTGTATATAAGAGATTCAAAAGACTCCACTAAGAGTATTAGAACTCATAAAAGAGTTTGGAAAAGTAACTGGATATAAAATCAACACACAAAAATCAACAGCCATTGTATATATGGACAATGCCAAGGCTGAGAAAGGGCTTCTATGATAAGTCTCACAATAGCTACTAAAAAACCCAAATACCTTGGAATAAACTTAACCAAGGATGTCAAAGAGCTCTACAATGAAAACTATAATAAAGAAAAAAAAGAAGAAGAAAAAATAATGGAAATATTGCATGTTCATGGATTGGAAGAATCAATATCATCAAAATGTCCATACTATTGAAAACATTTTACAGATTCAATGTGATTTTAATCAAAATACCAAAGACATTCTTCTCATATATAGAAAAACAATGCTGAAAATGATATGGAAACATAGGAGAACCCTAAAGGCTAAAGCAATCTTATACAGCAAAAACAAATCCGGAGGCATCACAATACCAGATTTCAAGACATACTACAGGGCAGTTATAATCAAAACAGCTTGGTACTGGTACAAAAACAGATGGATCAATCAATGGAACAGAATAGAAACACCAGAAATCAATCCAAGCATCTACAACCAAGTTATCTTTTTGTTTATTTCACAGGTAGACTTATAGACAGTGAGAGAGAGAGAAAGAAAGAGAGAGAGAGAGAAAGGTCTCCCTTCTGTTGGCTTACTCCCCAAATGGCCGCTATGGCTGGCACTGTGCTGATCTGGAGCCAGGAGCCAGGTGCTTCCTCCTGGTCTCCCATGTGGGTGCAGGGACCCCAAGCACTTGGGCCATCCTCCACTCCCCTCCTGGGCTACAGCAGAGAGCTAGACTGAAAGAAGAGCAAGCTGCACTGGAAGAGGAGCAACGGGGACTAGAAGCCGGTGCCCATACGGGATGTCAGCACCTCAGGCGGAGGATTAACCAAGTGAGCCGGCCCCACAACCAACTTACCTTTGACAAAGGAGCTAAAATGAATCCCTAGAGCAAGGAAAGGCTCTTCAACAAATGGTGCAGAAGCATGAAGCAAGACCCCTACCTTACAGCTTTCACTAAAATCCACTCAAAATGGACTAAAGACCTAAATCTAAAACCTGACACCATCAAATTATTAGAAAACATTGGGGAAACACTACAAGACATTAGCATAGACAGAGTTCTTGGAAAAGACCCCGGAGGCACAGGTGATCAAAGCCAAAATCAACAAATAGATTACATCAAAGCAATAAGCTTTTGTACTGCAAATGAAACAGTCAGCAAAGAGACAACCAACAGAATGGGAGAAAATATTTGCAAACTATACAACTGATGAAGGATTAATGACCAGAACATATAAACAGATCAAGAAACTCAACAACAAAACAAACAACCCAGTGAAGAAGTGGGCAAAGGACTTAAATAGGCATTTTTCAAAAGAGGAAATCCAAATGGCCAACGGACACATGAAAAAATGCTCAGGATTTCTATCCTTCAGGGAAATGCAAATCAAAACCACAATGTGGTTTCACCTCACCTCAGTTAGAATGGCTTTCACACAGAAATCAACAAAGAACAAATGCTGGTGAGGATGTGGGGAAAAAGGTACCCTAATCCACTATTGGTGGGAATGTCAGCTGGTAAAGCTACTATGAAAGATAGTATGGAGATACCACTGAAACCTGAATATAAACCTCCCATATGACTCAGCCATCCCACTCCTAGGAATTTACCCAAGGGAAATAAAATCAGCATATGAAAGAGCTATCTGGAGGCCACAACTGTGGTGCAGTGGGTTAACCCTAGCCTGCAGCACTGGCATCCCATATTGGTGCCAGTTCAAGTCCTGGTTCCTCCACTTCCAATCCAGCTCTCTGCTGTGGCCTGGGAAAAGAGTAGAAGATGGCCCAAGTCCTTGGACCTCTGCATCCACTTGGGAGACCCAGCAGAAGATCCTGGCTCCTTGCTTCAGATTGGCTCAGTTCCAGCCATTGTGGGCATTTGGGGAATGAACCAGTGGATGGAAGACTTCTCTTTCTCTGGCTCCATCTCTCTCTGTATCTCTGTCTCTAAAATAAATAAAATAAATCTCTCTTTTTTAAGATTTTATTTATTTATTTGAGAGGTTGAGTTACAGCCAATGAGAGGAAGAGATAGAAAGGTTTTCCATCCGTTGGTTCACTCCCCAAATGGCCTCAACAGCCGGAGCTGCGCCGATCCAAAGCCAGGAGCCAGGAGCTTCTTCCCTGTGTCCCACGTGGGTGCAGGGGTCCAAGCACTTGGGCCATTTTCTACTGCTTTCCCAGGCCACAGCAGAGAGCTGGACTGGAAGAGGAGCAGCCAGGACTAGAACCAGTACACACATGGGATGCCAGCACCGCAGGCAGAGGATTAACATACTGCACCATGGCACTGGCCCAAATAAAATAAATCTTTTACAAAAGAGCTATCTGTACCTCCATGTTTATCACAGCTCAATTCACAATGGCAAAGACATGGAATCAACCTCAAATGCCTGTCAACTGAAGACTGAATAAATAATTTATGGAATATGTATACCATGGAATGCTACACTGCAGTAAAAAAAAAATCAGGTCATTTGCAAAAATGAATGACACTGGAAAGCATCATACTTTGTGAAATAAACCAGTCCTTAAAGGATAAACACTATATGTTCTCCCTGACTTGTGATAAATAATAGAGCACATAAAAGGCAACCTGTAGAAGTGAAATTGACACTTTCAGAAGCAATGACATTGAACAGCCATGCCTTGACTGTTGAGGAATAGGTTTTTTAAGTTATTTGTTTTCCTTTCTTTTATTTTTTCTTAAACTTTTTAATCACTGAACTCTTTGCATAACATAGAATTAACTATATGTGCATAGAGTTAATTGAAAACATGGAGGGAAGAATCACCATGACCCTAAAGTTGTAATTGTGAAATGTATGAAGTTTGTAACTGTAAATCAGTATAGTGCTGCATACATTCCTACAGACTTGCTTCCAGGGGTACAGCTAAAAACTTGCTGGGATCCTAAATCCCCCTAAGCTTGGAGGTAAAAATAGCATCCTAAGTGTTATAGAGATTATATGGATAGGATTAAGTGTTAAAGTGATCATATAGATAGGATCAAATGTCAAAGTGATCATATAAGCAAGATCAAGTGTTAAAGTAATCATATAAATAGGATTAAGTGTTTGATAATAATAATAGATATAATTAATTAAAAAGGAGTGAATGCTCCAATATGTGAAGCAGTCCATACAGAAGACTCATAAAATGACAATCACTGTAAGTAGCACTCTAACCTCAGAACCAATCCTTAAGGCATTCTGGTTTAGCTAAAAAGCCCAGGAGAATATTTCAGGCATGGAAATCCCAGACACCATGAAAAAAAAAAATGTTCTACACAAAGGACTTCTATGGGCAAGCTGCCAGTGGAAAGAAGTGACCACTAAATAAGGACGTACTTTCCTCTGAAGGGAGGAGATTGCCCAAGGCCTTGTCAAACTCTTGAAGGAGTTTGTGGATCCAAAAGGCCTCCATACTTTAGGCAGCTCATATGTAAGAGTATTAATTGTTAAATAAATAACAGGAGTCACTGTGTGCTAACTTTCCACACAGGACCTCTGTCTTCAAAGAGTTGTATTATGAGACAATAGTAAAACCTATTCTCAAAGAACTACTTCTTTTTAATGTATGAAGCACAGGATATTCTTATGTCACATAAAGTATAGTTATGTCTAAGTGCTTGCAAAAGATGTATCATCCTTGGGTTCCTTTTTAAAGATAATTAAGTTTCTAAAAAAAAAAAAAAAAGCAAAATTACCATCTAGATGCAATGACTTTGAACAGCCCTTGCCTGGACTGTTGAGAAAAAGCTTTTGTTCTTGTTTCTTTTGTTTTGTTTTGTTTTGTTTTATGTTTTTTGTTTGGTTGGTTGGTTTTGTTTTCTTTCTCTCTTCTTTTTCTTTTTCTTCCTCATACAAAGTACTGAACTCTTTACCTAGAATGCAGATAATCTTCTGTGCATAAAGTTAAATGAAAATAGATCTTAGTTAAAAAAAAAAAAACAAACAAGACTTGGAACAGTAGAGAGAAGAGGAAGAGTGATAGGAGTGTGGGTGGGAGGGTGGGTACTGTAGAAAAAATTACTATGTTCCTAAAATTGTATTTATCAAATGCATGCAAATAATAAATAAAAAGAGATCAGTTGCCAAAGAGACCTAAAGTTAAGTGTAGTGTGAAATTAGGGGGTGAGCATTTGGCACAGTGTTGGAGATGCCAGTTAGGATGTCTACCTCCCATATCAGAGTGCCTGAGTTGAAGCCCCGGCTCCACTTCAGATTTCAGCCTCTGGCTAATACACCCTGACAGGCATCAGGTGATGGCTCAAGTACTTGGGTCCTTTCCACCCACATGGGAGACTGAGATTGAGTTCCTATCTCCTGCTTTAGCTTGGCCCAGCTCTGCCTGTTGCAGGTATTTGGTATTTGAGGAGTGAACCAGTAGATGGAGGATCTCTCTGACTTTCCCCTCATTCCCCCCTCCTCAATAAAAATATATAGCTTAAATTTTAGTATAAAAATATGACATTTCAAATCAGAGGAGAAAGTATATCTTAATCAAGAAACATGATAAAGAAAACTGACTTGAGTATGTCCAACAAGTACTTAGACCTAAGGGGAAGAGCAAAGTTCCCCAGGCCCCCACATTCAGCCAAACCATTTGAAAATAAAACGACCCAAAGAAAGTGCCAAGAGGACCAGGGATGCTTATTGACTCTGCATTTGCTAGACTGCTCTTTCTTCTCCATCACTCATCTACTATTGCCCCTGCCCCCCCCCCCGATTAGCATGGAGGAAATAATTACCACATCCCCACAAACTATGCCCCCTAAAGTTAACCAAAATAATATGACATAAAGGGTGAAAATCTACAAAAATTCACTTTTGTTCACAAGCAATTACTTCTCTTCATGATTTTTAAAAATAGATAGATTTCTATTCTATTTATATAGAAAGGCAGCAGTACATATCCTCATAAAATGCCATTGAATAAAAAAAAAAAACTCAAACTCTGTCTCAGCATCTGAAATACTTTCATAACCTAAAGTCAGTAATTTCCAAATTCTATCATATTTGACTTTCCAAATAACCTTCTCTTTTTCAATATGTTCTCTAATGTAACCTTTTGAAAGATGGAATTTAAATCAATTTCACTGTTAAATTTTTTCCAACACCCCTTGTTGAATTCTGAAACACCAATTGTCCAGGATTGGAGGTTTCTGAACCAATCTCACCCCCCTTCTGGATCTGTTTTTAACCTTGCTGCATTTAAGGATTGCCCAGTACTAGGAACTAATATGAACAAATCTTCAGTAATTGGTTGTGAGACTAAGGCCATTATAAGATTATCAACCCATCAGCTAAGAAGAAACGCCAGAACCTCACAAAAAAGTGTTTTTCAGTGATTCCACAGATGCCCAGATGTGTTCCAAGTACAATTTAGGATGCTCTCCAATGAATGTTACACCCTAACTCAGCATGGCTCGTAATTATGGCATTATGGGAAAAGCAAAGAAAATTGCATCTATACTTGTCACAACCATTTTTTTTTCCTGGGTGCCAAGATAATTCAGACAGCAAAACAAATGTCTTCTGACAGAGCTTAGGGATTCAAATTTGAAGATCCCCTTGGTGCCTACAGCCTTTTCTCTAGATAAAGAACCCACCCATTCCCCACATCCCCCCAGTAGCCTAATGTCCTTTTCTAGTATAGCCATGGTTAAATTCTTCTCTGAAAAAAAAATTGGCTGATGACAACGAAATAGAAGAGTTATTTCTATTGTATTTGTGTTTGTGCCTACATATATATACATATATGTGATAAACATATTGAGTTCTAAAAGTACATGGCTTTCTGCCTAGACACTCATTGTTTTGTTTATTCTAATACACTTGATGAGAATCTGTTAATATCACAAATTAGTTTATGAATGAATTTATAAAAAAATCACTAATACTCAAATCAGTAAATGCTGCTTTGCCTTTAGCATTTTCCGCCTGAAAGAAAACCCAGAGACAAGAAGAAACAAGAAGGGGAGGTGGGACAGGAGGGATGAACCATAGCAGGAAGCAAATTTGCATTATGGTTACAATGAATTCCATTCCCTAGGACTTCAGCATCCAAGAGCAGCCACATTTATAGAAAAATAGGAGTGTGATAGCCATCGTTCACAAGGAATCTAACCATAAACAACTGAACCAACTAAAACTGTGGAAACCATGAAACCTTGACATTAAAAACTAAATTTACCAAAAAATACTTGAAATAGGTGAGTACATTGGTAGATTAGAGAGAGAGAGACCTTCCTAGGACTGGGGGTTGAGAAACTAAATAGTCTTTAGTCAATTCTCTTCTCTGATAAGAATGCCCACTTGCTTGAGGCTATAATATTTTTTAGCAAAGAGACTGAAAGCACAACTATTAGAAAAGAGGGAAAAGATTCATAGGGTCACTAGATTAAAACCTCAGGGGATCTGGGGCCACTGGGATGTGTTAGAAGAGCATGACATCAATGGCATTGCACTTGTGGGTAAAAGCATGAGATTACTAATTCTAGTTCCCCATAGCAATGCTGACTTGCTTATATATACCATAATGATTTGATTTCCTGGCTAGATTATTGAATATAGCATTTAGCCACTATGTAAGACATATGGACTGGTTAACATTATAATAAAAATTTTAATATGGAAGTCCTCAGTGTTTATCTTTTTTTCTAATAAAATCCCCAATCTAATACAGAAGTAATATCATTTGAGGGTAGTTGCTATCCTCAAGTTCACTCCAAGGCTTTGATGAAAATGAACTGGTTGATTTGTGAATGGGTATGCCTTCTTTTTCCTCTTTGGGAAGAATAGCACACAACCACTAGAGCATCATATGACTGCCATATTGAAATGCCTCATGTAGACCCCTTGGCTTTTTCAAATTTTCTTCTTTATGAGCTTCCATCATTTCCCCTTAAATGCAAAGTTTTCCCAGTTGTGGCTCTCTCTTTGACCTCACAATGATAAAATCAAAGGAAATATAATGCCATTTTACCAGAATTTTTTGGATCATGTCTATAAACTATTATACTGTGAGCATCTCTTTCAGGAAGAATGGTGAAAAACAAGCATGTTTTCTTGGCCAGAAGGGTAGAGAATTAGGAAACTACAATATATCAATAATAGCTATTGGAAATGAGGGTGGCTCACCTGGGAGAAAGGCTTCCAAAAAAATGGATAATGAGAAAGATTAAAATTTCTTCTGCAAAGCTCCAGTGAGCATGTAGTAAAGTCACCACATATTCTTCCGAAACACACAGGTAATTTCACAGCTACCCTTGAGTTGAGTGGAGCTGCATGGACTATTTCTGGCCAATAGAATAGGCTACTTCCATGCCCAACCCTTAAAATGTTTCTCCTCATTCTTCCAAGAAGTGGATAAGTAGCAGTTAGTGGAGGTGTGCCTTGCTCTTACTCCTGCTCCACTCTGACACTCTTCTTATTCCTTTATGGGGTTTTTCTGTTTTCTCTTTTTCTGACTCCCTGAGCCTTTGTTCACCTTTTTAAACATCAGCATTTATGCAGCATCCCAGAATTTCTTTTAATAGCTTTTGTACCAGTATGTTCCCACTCCAGCCAAGCAAGGAATTCTTCAAGAAGTGGGACATCCTTCTGTGTGCTCACCTGCAACCTCATCATCACACCTGGTGACACAGGCAATACAAATGTCACACTCTGGCAGTTGCTGTTAGACAAGCTCATTAATAAGCATTTCTAGCCACTAGAGACACATTTCTTATCTCCAATATCTGTCTTTTGTCTTCCTCAGCAAAAAAAAAAAAAAAAAAAAAAAAAAAAAAAGACAAAGAAGAATGAGGCTCCTTTGCTTAGTTTTAGATGCATAGAAATATCTGCTCCTCTTCTTGAGTGAACAGGAACGTTGCAGAGAAGGGCACCAGTGGATCAAAGGCAGAAATGAAAACTCAAAGGCTTTAGTGCACCTTTCTACACAAATCCTGACCTCCTCCTTCACATAACCTCTACTGTTTCACTCATCCCCAGCCTCAATGTTTAAACAACATAGATTGGTCAGGTTTCCTCATATGAAAAGAAACTTTTCGTTCCCTCAGCTGTCTCATTTAATAAATACATAAAAGGGAGTGGGTTTTTAGCCCAGTGCCTAAGACACGTGTGTCCTATATTCTCAAGCTTCTGGGAAATGGGTCCTTGATATGGACCAATAAATCCACTACTTTTCTCAGGCCAAATCACTCCCTACCATATTTCAAGCTTCTCAGCTCCATCCACAGCCTTATCTGGCCCTCACTCTCAGCCAAGGATACTGTCTCCTGCTTTCCATGAAAATAGAATCTTTAAAAGGACATCCCTGCAAATCCCTTCCTTCCTCAGACCAAACAAACATGGGCATCCCTACAAATCCTTCCCTCCTGACTCTCCTCATGAGCCAACTCTACCCTGTTTTCTCTCTCAATAGCTGCCAGCTCCCTACCAATTAAGTCTTTACCATTGACTTTTTTTAACTTTTATCTAATAAATATAAATTTTCAAAGTACAGCTTTTGGATTACAGTGCCCCCCCCCCATAACCTCCCTCCCACCCGCAACCCTCCCATCTCTTGCTCCCTCTCCTGTCCCATTCACATCAAGATTCATTTTCATTATCTTTATATACAGAAGATCAATTTAGTATATACTAAGTAAAAATTTCAAGTTTTCACCCACACTACCATTGACTTTTAAATACACTCAAGTCTCTTCAATCTTAACGTAGAAAACTTTACCAAATCCATGTTGTATTTGTTACTCTCTTCCTGTAAGATTTCTCTATTCTCACCAATTTCCAACCCCTCACTCACTCTTATCCCTGCTCTAATCTATATTTTTCCTTATAAAACATATATTGCTAGGGTCACCAATAAATTCCAAGTCAGCAATTCCAAAAGATATTTTGAAATCCACAGTGTTTGAGCAGTATTTTATATTGGCCATTTGGCCATTTTATCTTTATCAAAACATGTCTTCCCAGTGTTTTCATGACTCCTCTGAAGAATATCTTTGGTGATGTGCCTTCATCTCCTTTGTAGGTTGATCTTCCTTCACACAACCATGATATGAAGTTCCTCAACATTTGGCCCTGAGATCTCTTTCCTGTCACTCTTCAGTATCTCTATAGGCAATGGTGTCAAGTATCATCTATATTTCTTAAAATACAAGCAAAAAAATTCTACTCTATACTCCAGATACACAGATGTAAATGTCCAGTTGATACTCGTCTTTCTCAAAGTTACTGTAACCCCAGCATACGCAAAATTTAACTCAAAATCTACCTCCCAGATCTGATTGGCTTCTGTCTCTATCCCAGGAAATGGTGCCACCAACTATCCCATTACAGACACTCAGTATTTCCATCCCACTTTTCTTCTCCTGAAACTACATTCAACCTATGACTGATTTCTTCCCATTGTACCTCCTGACTACTTCTGAAATCCATCCACCTCTCTATCTGCATACCACTGTAGTCTGAATGTTAAAATATCTGGCCTTATAAACTTTGCAATACTTTACTGCTTTTCCCAGCTAAACATTAGCTCCCTGTCCATCCTGTTTCTCTGCTGAGCCAAATACAGCTGCTTAAGTCACAAACGTGACTATGTCACCCCCATATTTCAGTGACTTTCCTTTGTTCTTAGCATTAAGTATCCTTCCTATTATGCAAAGGCCTTGTGCAGTCAGGGAATGCCTGGCCTTTGACCATTTCTTAGGATTCATCTAACATAATACCTCCCCAGCCTCCCACCAGGGTCATTCTGGCATGCCTTCAGTCGCCAGAATTTCACTGGCATGATCAACCCATCCCCCATATTACCTTGGCAAGCCTGCTTTCTCCTCAGCTGTCCCTCTGAGGAAAGATGTCCCAAAAAGATCTCTCCAGTTCTTCTCTCTGATAGTATCAGTTTCAACTTTCTATTTATTTCTGTGAATGTTTAATTAAGTGTATGCCTCATTGGAAGATAGACAAGCCCTCTTAGGGCAGGTCCTCCTGTGCTGCCTTTACTACTCTAATTCCAGGACTTAACACAGTATCTGGCATATTGCAAACACTCAATATAACATTTGTTAAATGACTATTTTGTTCTCAGGGTTATGAGTAAATTGACTATTACTATTTTGTTGTCAGAGCTATGGTATCTTTAAAATGCTTTAAGATATTTATAAGACTTTATAAGATCAACTGTAAGTATTTACAGGATCTATTACAAGGGTCTCATAGATTGTTAACTTGACATTTTATTTTTTATAGCATGCCTAACATCTGTCTTTGTAATAAACTAAGAGCACCTTTGCTACTATAATCATGTTCATTAGTTTTTATATCTGTAGGACTTTGTACAGTGCCTAAAACATAACAGATATTTAAAAATGTCAGTTGGAAGAATGGAAGAATTGTCAACACAAACTCAAGGATGCTAAATGTGTGAGCTTTGCCGTTAGCTCTCTGAATACAGATCTTGGATCCACCATGTACAAACTGTATGACCATGGACAAACAACTTAGTTCCTCTAAGCCTTTACTATGGGTTGATAATAGTTCTACCCTATATGGTTACTGTGAAATTAAGTGAAGTAATTTTTATGAAACCTAGTTTTATAGACAAAGTAATACCTCAGAGTAGACCTGAGGTTTATTTGTGGAGGTCATTATTTTAAAACAAACAGCATATGACTCCCTTGAGCTGCCTCTGAGACTCTATAAAGAGGAACAAAGAGGAACAGAGCTTCATGGTCCCTTCACACAGCTCTTCCTGTCAGCATCCCAATTAAGGACAAGTTGGCCTGCAGAATGAACCATTGGGATTTCTCCTCCATAACAAGGTAGCTACCAGGGCTCCCTGGGACATCCTGAAATGCTAGCATGTGAGTGGTCTGTTGCTGAGGAAGCAAGGTGAAACAAACATCTTGCATAGTTTAAGCCATTACACGTCTTCCCAGATCTAATAATATAGCATCTTGGCTGAGATTTTGGAAAGAAAACAAGCTCAGAAGAGGGCCTGCAGGTATTCACACCAGCTCTCTAAACAATCAAGTCTCAAAGGTCCCTTAAGATTATACACCTTTCATGTTACCCCAAAATTCAAACTCAGCAATTCCCCAACTTTCCCACTTGCTCCCAAAATAAATGATAAGGATTACTTACTAATTAAAACTACTTTAGGAATAAAAATTGCCATGAATGAAAATTATCTACAATGATCATGAACTATGTAATGAATATTCTAATTTCAGAAATACAGTTTATCTAGACATACTGTTCTTTTGTTGGAAAATGAAAGCAGAAGGTCTTCTATTCATGTATTTTAGGGCCATCTGAATGTTCAACCTACTAGACATGAAATGTGAATCCTGTGTGAAGCAGTCAAATCAAAGTTAAAAGCATAAATATGAAGCACTAATCACAAGCTTGGGAAAGTAAACTGTGAATCTTCATTTCTTAACATTGATTTAACTTTCTATATTTGATATATTTAGGTAGTATTGAAAATGCTAACCTACATAATTTAAACATTTTAAATTATGAGGTTTTCTTCAAAGTAACATTTCACAAATGCACTTTTAAGATATAACAAAGGTTAGTGTTTTAGGCAGTTTAAATGGTTTCCTCTTGCCCAAAATGCAAATAATGTAATCCTGAGAAGGGGACATAAATTTGAAGACATTTTGTAGAAAGCAAAAAAAAAAAAAATTGGCACGTTCATAATCTTTAATATTTTTTCAAGAAAACAGATGATGTTTGTATGTGTGATAAAATCTTTTATACAGAATTTACTGCCCAGGTCTAGTCCAGTCAAGAAAATTATTTTCTGTTTTATTAGTTGCTCAAATTATCACTCTGAGGACTTATTTTACCCTGCTAAAGTAAGTTCAGACTAGATTTAACACTCCAAAAGTCTTAACTGAGTGTTGTTTTCATAAAATTGCCATTGCTTCTAATTTAGATTAGAATAAAATTCTAAAGAATATGCTTTCACTAATGCCCTTACTGCATCTTGAGAAAAGTCAGTCGACTTCATAAGTAGATCACTGCGACAGTGTTCAAGAAACAGTCTTCAGTCGGTCAGTGAATGTAAGGAGGTCTACAGTGTGATGGTGCCACGGATGATAGACAGAGCAATGCATAGCCCGCGTTCATTCATAGTGGCTGTGATCATTTTTGACATGATGTTGTGGACAAATACACAATAAAAAATGAAAACCAAAAAATCATAGCGTATATTATCCTTAAATTTATAATCTGTTTTATGGGTAACTTCAGTTTTCCCAAAGGCTGGTAATATTTCAGTTGTTTTGACACATCAATGTTAACTTTGAGTTGGCAGAGGTAACCTAACTAAGGTACTAAGTGATATACCTTTCAATAAAGTTATTGAAATGCAAAAAAAAAAAAAAAAACCACGTGAATCCTGGTTGTTTCATTTGCATAATTAATATTGTTCTCACTATTTCAAAATACTCTTGGTACTATTCCTTAATAAAAATTATATCACATCCATTTTACAGATAAAATTACAACAATCAAGGTAAAATGATGTTCTTCAGTCCTTACAGAAACTGAGAGCCTGTGTTCAGAATAACATTTCATCTTGGGCAAGCAGATTCTGTGCTGGTAATGAGAAAGACAGGAAATTCTCCTCAACTGCATAAAGTGTACCTCCATCCATGCTGTCTTCACACTCCCTGTACTTCCCTTGCCTTGCCTGCCATTCACTCATGATGCCCTCCTTGTCAGATCACTCACAGGAAAATAAAGGAATTCAACATCTAGGAGTCTAGCTTTCAAAGAGCAAACAATCCATCATAGATACTGAGATGATTATGGGTCCACCTACAAGGTAAGAAATAGAAAGATCCCTGGTGCCATTTACTCAGTTTCCTCTGGTTGTTAACATATAAAATTATAGTATAATATCACAACCAGGATATTGACATTGATATAGTCAACATACAAATTAAAAGTAAAAGAATACTACTGAGTGATCGGTCCTAAAAAAAACTAGGGTCTTGACTTTGTTACACGGACCATTAATGATGGTAATGGTGGGAATCTTATGACACAGGCACACCAGGAGGTCTCAAAAATAGACTGTCATAAAAATAAAGGTAAGACAATATTTGGGCAGCTGGAGGTCCCTGGGACATTCTTCAGTCACATTATGTAGAAGGGGGATTTGGAGACTTTAGTACCAGATTGTTCCACCAAGTGAGGAACTTATACTTCATCTTTCAGTTCAGTGACCTTTCTCAGCAGGTAGAGACTCGGATGCCTCCTGCCAATCACTCTACTCAATCAAAAATGAACTTATCAGGTTTCTTAACATGGCCAACCTGAGCATCTGATATTCAGAATATAAACCACAAACTTCATTTGTTTCCTCTTTTTAAACTAAGAGATAGCATCAAAGACCTTGAGTTCCAGGCCAGAAAGGCAGGTTTACATCCTGGTCCTGCCACTGACTAATCACCACCATGGGAACCTAGGCTTGTTACTTGCTCTGGAAAATAGATGCAATTGGCAGCCATGAAAGGAGGTACAGAAAGCAAATGAGATAATGTACATGAGGAACACAACACCTAATCCACTCAGAAGAATGTTATAGTGTTAGATTGTAAGAAAACACTCTCTATTTCCCCCCTTATTCAATTCCCTACTCCTACAAGTTTCCTGTAAGGAATAATTAAACTTAAATGTCATAATACAAGCCCAATTTTGCTTACCTGACATATTAAACACACCAATAGTTAATGGAAATTATTTTGTCTTGTCTCATGACATCCCTAAAAATGTCTTACATACAAACAGAAAAAGACATTGATATTTCATATCAAATACAGTGCTGCTCTTTAAAGAGACATTCTAATGCCTGGCTATCTCTTAATATTGGCAGCAGTTACAGTGAAGTTTAAAATGTCTCTCAGGAATTGGCAATAGCAAAGACCAGTCAAACATAACACAGAATTTGAGGCCAACTGAAAACCCATAATAACAGGCACAAAGACAAAAGAAAGCAAAGTACATTTAACTATAGCACTTCAAAAATGATTCTTAAAGAGATCCGGCTCAGACCATAAAACTTACAGACAGTAATCCATTGGCTGGAAGATCATGTACAATGAAACAAATGAGGGAAAACTCAAGAAGCATGGTGAGTTTCCCTGCGATGTAGCATTCTGAAAGGCACTGCACGAGGGAAACCACAGAACTAGCATAAAATGATTATATCCCAATTGAGAATAAAACAGTCCCAATTGTTTTATTCCCACTAAGAGTCATTACATTGCCACCATTATCCTCTAAACTGATTCCTGAATCACTAAGCTGAATGAACTTAACACTGGGCAAAGTTCTCAATGAGTGACCCAACAAATTCTATTTAGCCAGAAAAAAAAAGTACAGAGAAAAGGTCAACTCAGCCATCTTCCCATTTACTTGGCTACAATTCAGCTATATCAGGAGACTTCAAAAAGTTCATGGAAACTCAGAATGAAAAGGTAATGTGTGCTTTCTAGGGACATTTTGGAGCCTCCATTGGATTCCTTCTAAGGATCTAAGACTCCTGTCTGGTTGTAGGCATCTCAGTAATTTGAAGAATTTAGTTCCCTGAAATTCTGCATCAAGAATAACAAAATATTTGATAGGTGACTTTCAATGGTTAATATTATCCTTAATGGAAGGCATGGAAAAATGACTTCACATTAATAGCAATCTACAAGATTTAAACATGATTGTGTGGTTATAAAAGGAGAACTGACCTAAAAGAAACTATACAAAACTTTCTCTAGCATTCTTTTTCTCTAATTATTTTTTATTCTTAGACAATTATAGAGTCAAACACACTGATAAGAAATCATATTTAGGATAGGCATTTGGCACTGTGGTTAAGATACTTCTTGGGACACTGGAATTCTCTATCAGAGTGCTTGATTTAAAGACCTAGCTTTCCTTTTGATTCTAGCTTACTAATTCACATTCTGGAAGCCAAGAGATAAGCGATGGCCCAAGTGCTTGGGTCCCTGTCGCCCATGTGGGAAACCTAGATGGAGTTTCAGGCTCCTGGCTTCAGGGGTCCAGCCCCAGACACTGTAGGAATAGAGGGAGTTAACCAATAGAAGGAAGATCTCTCTCTCTCTCTCTCTCTCTCTCTCTCTCTTTCTCTGCCTTTCAAGTAAAATAATCATCACAATTATAATCATAAGAAGAAGAAAAGGAAAGGAGGGAAGGAGGATAGAAAGAGTTTCAATGTGTCTTCCACCAAGTTTTTCCCAATGGTAACAATAATCACAACAAGGAAATGAACAATGACACAGTCAAGATACACAACAAGGGAAGACCTTTGGCGTAGTGCCTAAGATGCTGCTTGGGACACCTGCATCTCTTGTTAGTGTGATGGGGTCCAAGCCCTGGCCCCACTCCTGCTTCCTGCTTCCTGCTTCCTGCTGGTAAACACCATGGAGGCAGCAGCTGGGTCCCTGCCACCCATGTGGGAGTTCAGACTGAGTTTCTAGCTCAAGTTTCTGGCTCCTGGATTCTGCTGGATCCAGGCCTAACTGTTGTGAATGTTTGGAGAGTGAACAAGAGATGGAAAATATCTCTCTCTTACTCTCACTCTCGCTCTCTCTCCCTCCCTCCCTCCTTCAAAAAATGAAAACAGGATAAAGCAGAATAACTTTTAAATGATGCAAAACAGTTCTATCCCCATAAGAATGGCCAGGAGTACACTTCTGGTAGCTACATGTTTAACTTTTGCTAATGGCCCAAACCCTTCTGGATTGAAGGCTCAGGTCACTCCACTATGCAAGATTGAAACCAGATGCACTGTTTAGTGAGAGAAAAGGAAGGAAGGAACGGATAGTGAAAGAGTAATAAAAACTAACAAAAAGCAGATGACCAGTCATAGAAATGAGGACTGTGGTATTCATGACTGTTGCTTCTTTGCTTTGAAGTGAACCTATTTGTATTCTTTTCTGTCTCCAACTCTCCCGCGATCTAAGTAAGATGTACTAGACCTCAGTGTTTAAGGGCAACAAACAGAATGTAAACTTGGCTAGAAGAGAGCTGAACACACCCCAACCATGCACAAAGGTGACACAGTCAGCCTTTTTGTATCCCATTTGGGGGAACAGTTTGCATTTTTCCACTGTAAGAGGAAGAGATGTATCATGTCATATGCAAGTATTATCTTACTTTGTCTTTATTTGAAAATTAAATGAATGAATGAATGAGTGAATGAAAAGGAGAGGAAAGAAAGAAGGGAGGAATACATAAAAAAATTAAAAGCCTGCCAAATTATTTTTCCAGGGTGACTATACCATTCCGCATTCCCATGATGCATGTATGAAAGTATTTACAAAGGTTCATGGAAAATGCAATTAAAATATAAGCTTATTTGGTGCCTCATTTTTTAAAAAGATTTATTTATTTTGAAAGGCAGAGTTACACAGAGAGAAGGAGACACACACACAGAGAGAGAGAGAGAGAGAGAGAGAGAGAGAGAGAGAGAGAGAGAGAGAATATCTTCCATCTGCTGTTTGACTCCCCAAATGGCCACAGCCGCAATGGTTGGGGCTGAGCCAAGCTGAAACTAGGAGCCAGGGGCTTCACCTGTGTCTCCCACATAGGTGCACATGGGCCATCTCCTGCTTGTTTCCCAGGCACATTAGCAGGGATCTAGATCGGAAGTGGGGAGCAGCTGAGATTCAAACCAGCATTACAGGCAGCAGCTTAACCCGCTGTACCACAATGCTGGCCCTGGTGTCCCAAATTTTGAAATCTATGCATAATCTTTTCAAGGTACACATTTCCACGATTTTTTGAAACCTCTGCAAGGGAATAATGGTCTTGTTTCTCTGCAGCCTTGTCAGTATTTCATGCTGTCACTATTTTTATTATTGGATCACGCTAATAGATTTAATTTTTAAGGTAAGAGGTGAGGATTAAAATCTTGACTAAAGGAGATCCAAGAAGACTGAATAGGGGAAAGACGTGCTGACTCTGACCACAGGAAGATAACAGAAGGAAAGGGGAGGAACTGCATTCCAAGAGGACAGTTGGAAATAAAATTTGCATGAAAATATAGCAAAAAGAAGAAAGATGTCATGAAGCAGTGGGGACTTTACAATCCTACAGCAGTGAGCAGGAAACTGCAGGTGATTCCCATGGCCAGCAGTACCTGGAGATGCCACTTTCCTGGAGCAAGGCACCCACCTGGAAACCAGGAGGGAGAACACTTGAGGAGAGGCTACTGCAGTCTGCAGGCAACTGGGAGCTTTTATTAGAGAGCTAAATCTGCAGTTCCCACTGACTCTGAGTCTCGCCTGCAGGGTTGGCAGTGGGGCAGGGAGCCCACTAAGGCCCATGAAGCTCTCCCTTACCCCTAATTTTATCACGGCACCTGGGCTGGACTTGCCAAGGTTGAGAACCAACCAACCCCTATCGGTTAGGCAGCTGGATCTGAAAATATCTCAGCTCTTTAAGTAGATGGGGAAGACTTTGGGGCTGAGAATGGATCCAGTGCTCCCTGTGACTATGGGAATTCTGTAACTGAGATGGGGTATGCAATAGGGTGTGGCTGGGTATGGGGGCTGTCCTGTATCTGATTTCAGAGGCATGGGGTTTCACATTCATGCTGAGGAGTGCACAGAGCCTTTGTGCCCTTCAGGTGCCTGCATGAGTGAGGTGCCTGGGCATGGTGGACTTACCTTGAGTGGTTGGCTCACCTTGGCAGAAGGGACTGATGTTGTGATTATTTTTTTAAACTTTTATTTAATGAATATAAATTTCCAAAGTACAGCTTATGGGTTACAATGGCTTCAACCGCCAAATAACTTCCCTCCCACCCACAACCCTCCCCTTTCCCGCTCCCTCTCCCCTTCCATTCACATCAAGATTCATTTTCAATTCCCTTTATATACAGAAGATCAGTTTAGTATATATTAAGTAAAGATTTCAACAGTTTGCACCCACATAGCAGCACAAAGTGAAAAATACTGTTGGAGTACTAGTTATAGCATTAAATCACAATGTACAGCACATTAAGGACAGAAATCCTACATATTTTTTAAAAATTGATTAATTTTCTATGCAATCTCCAATTTAAGACCAAGTTGTTGTTTTTTTTTTTTTTGCATTTTCAATTATTTTTATATACAGAAGATCGATTCAGTATATACTAAGTAAGGATTTCATCAGTTTGCACCCACACAGAAACGAGAGAACTTCCACTTTGACTATGACCCTGTCGGAATAAGATCGAAGTCAGTGAACCCTAAAGGCTTCCATAGCCTTAGCAACTCATGACTAGAGCCTAGGGAGATTACTGACGCCATAATCAAGAATGTCAAATTGTTAAGTCAACAACAGGAGTCACTGTGTACTTACGTCTCATGTGGGGTCTGTCCTTAATGTGTTGCCCAATGTAAAGTGATGTGATTATGCCAGGCATCTGGATCATACCCTTCCCCTGCAGACAACTGAGAATTACCACGCCTAATGTGGGTATCACCCTGGACACTTGCCCCACCCTCAAGCACTGGCAGAGCTCCCTGACCCCACCCAGCACACACCCTTGGATATCCACTGAAGGAGCAGATGCTCCATTACACCACAGAGGCATGTTTCAAAGAAAAAGAAGTAACAGAAGAGAAAAATCAACTAGTCTTTCTGCAAATGCCTAAAAATAAACATAGAAATACAGGGAATATGAACAAGGAAGACAATGTGACTTCCCCAGAGGGACACAGCAACATTTCAATATTAGAATGTAAGGATGAGGAGACTGATGAAAAGGAATTCAAAGGGGCCAGCACTGTGGTGCAGTGGGTTAATGCCCTGGCCTGAAGCGCCAGCATCCCATATGGGCACCAGTTTGAGACCCGGCTGCTCCACTTCCGATCCAGCTCTCTGCTATGGCCTGGGAAAGCAGTGGAAGATGGCCCAAGTCCTTGGGCCCCTGCACCTGCATGGGAAACCCAGAAGAAGCTCCTGGCTCCTGGCTTCAGATCCACACAGCTCCAGCCATTGCAGCTGATTGGGGAGTGAGCCATCGTAAGGAAGACCTCTCTCTCTGCCTCTCCTCTCTCTGTGTATCTCTAACTTTCAAATAAATAAATAAATTTTTAAAAAAAGAAAAAGAATTGAAAATAATGACCATAAAATTACTCAAAAACACAGAGAAGCAAATACATGATTAAAGAAATCTATAAACTTATTCAGTGAAATAAGAGCAGAAAAATTTCCTAAATTTAGGGATATCCAAGTACAGGAAGCACATAGAACTCCTGATAGATACAATCAGAAAGATCTTCACTGTGACACATTATAGTCAAATTTCAACAATAAAATATAAAGAAAAGATTCTAAAATATGCACAAGAGAAATAACAGATTACCTTCAGAGGATCTTCAACAAATGAACAACAGAGCTAATGTAATTATGGACCAAATGGACCAACGTGGTAGTTATAGAAAATTTCATCCTACAGCTGCAGAATATGCAATCAGTGTATGTCAACATTCTCTAAGAAAGACAATATAATAGGCCATAAAGCAAGTCTCAGCAAATTCAAAAAAATCGAAATCATACCATGTATCTTTTCTGACCACATTGGAATGAACCTGGAAATTAGCAAAATAAGAAACTTTAGAACATCTGCAAACACATGGAACAACACATTCCTGAATGAGCAGTGGGTCATAGAAGAAATCAGGAGGGAAATAAAAAAAAAATCCTGAAAATTAATGAAAATGACAACACACCATATCAAAACAATGGAATACAGCAAAAACACTATTAAGAGAATAATTTATAATAGTTAGTGCCTAAATCACAAAATTAGGCATCAAATAAGTGATCTTACAATGTATCTCAAGAACCTAGAAAAACAAGAACAAACGAAGTCCCCCTCCCCAAAATGGAAGGAAACGATTAAAATTAGATTAGAAAGAAACAAAATTGAAACAAAAAATATAAAAGATCAGGGAAATGAAGAGCTGGTTTTTTAAAAGTTGATACACCATTGACCCAACTAACCAAAAAAAGTGAGGGGAGAAGACCCAAATGAACAAAATCAGAGATGAAAAAGGAGATGTTACAACAGATATCATAGAAATAAAAAGAATCATCAGGAATTATTACAAACAGCTAACTGCCAAAATACTAAAAAATATAGAAGAAATAGATAGATTTGTGGACATATACAACCTATCAAAAGTGAATCATAAAGACACAGAGAAACTTAAACCAAGATGGAGATTGAATTAGTAATATCAACAAAGAAAAGCCCAGGGCCAGATGGCTTTGCTGCTGAATTCTATGACAATTTTAAAGAAGAATTAATTCCAATCATTTTCAAACTATTCAAAACAATTAAAATGAAGGGAATCCTCCCACACTCCTATGAGGACAGCATCACCTTAATTCCTAAACAAGAAAAAGATACAACAAAGAAAGAAAGCTATAGAAAAATATACCTGATGAACATAGATGCAAAAATCCTCAACAAAATAGTAGTTAATCATATCCAACAACACTTCAGAAAGCTCATTCACCCATACCATGTGGGATTTATCCCTGGTATACATACCAGGGATTTATCCCTGGTTCAACATACACAAATCACTAGCTGTGATACATTATATTAACAAATTGAAGAATAAAAATCAGATGATTATCTCAATAGGTGCACAGCAAGCATTTGGTAAAATACAACATCCATTTATGATATAAAAAAAATTAAGCAAATTTGGTACAAAAGAAACATTCATCAACACAATCAAGGAAATATATGATAAATCCACAGCCAGCATCATATTGAGTGGGGAAAAGTTGGAATTATTTTCACTAAGATCCAGAACCAGACAAGGATGCCCGCTTTCACCAGTGCTATTCAATATAGTTCTGAAAGTTTTAGCCAGAGCCATTAGGCAAGAAAAAAAAAAAAATCAAAGGGATACAAAATGAAAAGAAGGACATCAAACTATCCCTATTTGCAGATGACATGATTCTATATATAGGGGATCCAAAAAACTCCACTAAGAGACTTCTGGAACTCATAAGAGAGCTTGAAAAAGTTGCAGGATATAAAATCAACACACAAAAATCAATAGCCTCTGTATACGTAAACAAGGCTATGGCTAAGAAAGTACTTTTAAGATCAATACCATTCATAATAGCTGCAAAAATTTAAATACCTTTGAAAATTTTAATCAAGGAGATGAAAGATCTCCACATTGAAAGTTATAAAACATTAAAGAAAGATATAGAAGAAAATACCAAAAAATGGAAGAATATTACAATAGGTATGGCTTGGAAGACTTAATGCAAATCAAAATGTATATACTACCCAAAGCAATTTAATGATTCCACGAGATCCCAATCAGAATACCAATGGCATTTTTCTCATATCTAGAAAAGACAATGCTAAAATTAATATGGAAACCCAACAGACCCAGATTAGCTAAAGCAATCTTAAACAACAAAAGCAAAGCCGGAAGGCATCACAATACCAGATTTTAAGAAACACTACAGGGGTAGCTATGATCAAACAGTCTGGTACTGTCACAAAAACAGACATGTAGATCAATGGAACAGAATAGAAACTGCAAAAATCAATCCATGCAGCTACAACAACTAATCTTTGACAAATAAGTTAAAATCAATCCCTGGAGAAAGGACAGCCTCTTCAACAAATGATGTTATGAAAACTGGATTTATGGGAACAGAAGTATTAAACAAGAACCTCACCTTAAGCCTTCTACAAAAATCAAGTCACAATGGATCAAGGAGCTAAATTCATGACCTGATACTATCAAATTACCAGAGGAAAACATCAATGAAATTCTGTAAGACATTGGCATGGGCAGACTTCTTGAAAAACACCCCATTTTGTACTAATATTTGTTACAGAATTCTCTTAAGGAAGAAGTCTTGCCCATGCAGAGTTGCTTGCTCACTGACACAGACTCAACTGACTGCTTATTTCTCATCCATCCATAATCATCATGTCATTTTACCAACATGACTCTGCATTTCTGCTTCAAACTTTGCAGCTGAAGGCTTTGGTTATTTTTAATGTTGTCCAATCTTGGATTGGATGAAAATTAAATCAAGTCATACAGGCCAAACAACTATATCTTGCCGCTGAGGGTGAATATGGTAAAAAAAAAAAAAAAAAAAAAAAAAAAAAAAAAAATTCCCCAGGCTTTCAATCAGAGAAATGCAAATCAAAACCGCAATGAGGTTTCACCTCACCCCAGTGAGAATGGCTCACATTCAGAAATCTACCAACAGCAGATGCTGGCGAGGATGTGGGGGAAAAGGGACACTAACCCACTGTTGGTGGGAATGCAAACTGGTGAAGCCAGTATGGAAGTCAGTCTGGAGATTCCTTAGAAACCTGAACATAACCCTACCATACAACCCAGCCATCCCACTCCTTGGAATTTACCCAAAGGAAATTAATTTGGTTAATAAAAAAGCCATCTGCACATTAATGTTTATTGCAGCTCAATTCACACTAGCTAAGACCTGGAACCAACCCAAATGCCCATCAACAGTAGACTGGATAAAGAAATTATGGGACATGTACTCTACAGAATACTATACAGCAGTAAGAAACAATGAAACCCGGTCATTTGCAACAAGATGGAGGAATCTGGAAAACATCATGCTGAGTGAATTAAGCCAGTCCCAAAGAGACAAATATCATTTGTTTTCCCTGATCGGTGACAACTGAGCACCAAAGGGGAAACCTGTTGAAGTGAAATGGACACTGTTAGAAAAAATGACCTGATCAGCTCTTGTCTTGACTCTAGATGTACAATGTAATACTTTATCCTTTTTATTATTTTGTTGTTGTTGTTGTTGTTCTAGTACTAGTGGTTGAACTCTGTAATTAACACACAATTATTCTTAGGTGTTTAAATTTTAACTGAAAAGTGATCCCTGTTAAATATAAAAGTGGAAAAAGAGAGGGAGGAGATGTACAATTTGGGACATGCTCAATCGGACTTGCCACAAATGGTGGAGTTAGAAATGAGGCAGGGGATTCCATTACAATCCCATCAAGGTAGCATGTACCAATGCCATCTCACTAGTCCAAGTGATCAATTTCAGTTCACAACCGATGGCTCTGATAGGTCTAAGAGTCAAAGGGATCACACAAACAAGTGTCTGCTAATACTAACTGATAGAATCAAAAAGGGAGAGAAAGATCCAACATGGGAAGCGGGATACACAGCAGACTCATAGAATGGCAGATGTCCTAAACAACACTCTGGCCTCAGAATCAGCCCTTAAGGCATTCAGATCTGGCTGAAGAGCCCATGAGAGTATTGTAGGCATGGAAAGCCAAGATACCATGGAAAAGAAAAAAAAAGAAGAAGACCTAAATGAAAGAACTCTGTTAGTGAGATCCCAGTGGAAAGAACGGGGCCATCAAAGAAGGAGGTACCTTTCTCTGAAGGGAGGAGAGAACTTCCACTTTGACTATGACCCTATCGGAATAAGATCGAATTTGGCAAACTCTAAAGGCTTCCATACCCCTGGCAACTCATGACTAGAGCCTAGGGAGATTACTGACGCCATGAACAGGAGTGTCAAATTGTTAAGTCAACAACAGAAGTCATTGTGTACTTACATCCCATGTGAGATCTGTCCTTAATGTGTTGTCTAATGTGCAGTGATGCTATAACTAGTACTGAAACAGTATTTTTACACTTTGTGTTTCTGTGTGGGTACAAACTGATGAGATCTTTACTAATTATACACTGAATCGATTTTCTGTATATAAAGATAATTGGAAATGAAAAAAAAAAAAACAACCTGGTGTTAAATTGGAAATGGCATAGAAAATTAATTAATTTTTAAAAAAATATTATGTAGGATCTCTGTCTTTAATGTGTTGTACACTGTTATTTAATGCTATAACTAGTACTCCAACAGTATTTTTTTCACTTTGTGTTGTTATATGGGGGCAAACTGTTGAAATCTTAATATATACTAAACTGATCTTCTATATATAAAGAGAATTGAAAATGAATCTTGATGAGAATGGAAGGGGAGAGGGAGCGGGAAAGGGGAGGGTTGCGGGTGGGAGGGAAGTTATGGGACGGGGGAAGCCATTGTAACCCATAAGCTGTACTTTGGAAATTTATATTCATTAAATAAAAGTTTAATAAATGAAAAAAAAATTTCCCAGGCTTTCTCTCCTACTTCAAAAAGACTCAAAGAAGTAACAAATCCAAAACTCTTTTATATTAGGTTGAACAAAGAGAAGCAACTGTAGAAAAGAAAATAAATTTTATGAGGACACTAAAGAACATAGGAATTATTTAAACAAGGTCTGTTTGTGCAGAACACTGTAGGCTATGAATTCCCGTCAAAGATGATTTCTTTTTACACAGTGGCTTCTATCTCTTGTTTTCAGGAAGAATGGAGCAAATTCAGATGTCCTTCCTGCATCAACTGCTATTCAAGTGCCCCTGGCTTAAATAAACTTTATACCAAAGTTTCTAGATATTGATTCTTCCATCTTTTACTACTAAAGCTGAACATATGCTTATCTATGTTCCAGCTATTTCATTCCTGAACAGCCCAAAAGAAATGTACACTTCAGAGACAAAAGAATAACAAAAACCTAATAGTAGCATTATTTATATTTCAAAACTGAAAACAACCCAAATGTCCATCATTATTAGAATGCAGTCACAAACTGGGGTATGTCAAATGCATAGTAGAGTATTATACAGCAACATAAACGAGCAAACTACTATTACAAGCACACAATATGGATGGGTATCACAAACACAATGTGAACTGAATTAAGTGAGTCCAAAAGAATACATTGTAAATGATTCCTTTTATATAAATCCCAAAAATTGGTCAGATACCATTATAATTTGGGGAGTAGTAATGGGTAGGATACAGGAAGAATATCTCTGAACTGCTGATAATGTTCAATCTCTTCATCTGCACAAAAGCCACATGCATGGGCAAATTATACAAAAACTCATCACTTAATGTGATGAGTGATTTCTGCATTTTTTCTGTTATGCCTAATATAAGAGCTTATACGATTATTGAAAGAATGAGCAAGGGTTAAATAATGATTATCATAAAATTGACAATGATGAATGATGATGGATGGACTGCTTTGTCTGACCTCAAGCAAGGATCACGAGGCTTTTTGCATAGAAATTCAGCCCTGCTCAGTGAACATTAGAATTCGGTCTTGGTTTTAGCAAACAGTTCACTTGGCAATGAATGTGGCCCAGGTCTCTGGGAGACTCAAGCAATTTGACTCCCTTTTGCACAATGACTAGGGGATAAAATTGGGGTGCTGTTGGCAGCAGCTACATAAGTGAACAGTAATATCCTAAAGAAAGTAGATTTTGCTGATGTTTGATAAGGCTTCTGACACACTTCTTGAGTTGAGTCCATTCTGACTTTGAAAGCAGGGCTCCAGAAGTGGCATGCCACTCTGGGAGGATACACCATAGCCACAACCCTGGTGAGTTTCCAAGCACATAGATACAATGGTGCCACAGAAAAAGATTCATGATCTGATCATTTAATGTTAGAACTTCTTTGGAAACATAATTAAGGCCTCAGTGAAGATGGCAGTTCATTCAGTCATTCCACAAATGCTTATTAAGAAGCTTCTCCATGCCAGGCATTGTGTTAGGGTGATATGATGGTATGTGAGACACAAAATCTGCCTCGAGGGGAGCTATAGGCTAGCAAGGATGACAGACAAAAAAGCCCAAACAATTAAGTGTACAAATGCGAACACATAGAGAAAATATCAAGACTATTCTAGAGCAGGAAGTAGGGAAGCTTTCCAAGTCTCTCTGCCAACACAGGGAATGCTCTTGGTGTCCCAGACAAATGGGAAGGAGTACAAAAACGAAAAAAGCTATGGGACAGCACAGGTGGCCATTCTGGGAGGGGTGCACCCAGGTGGAACAAGAGAAGCCCAGGACAGCTGAGAATGGGACCATGGCGGCAAAGGGACCAGGCCAATGGACCCATGCAAGTAAGGCCTTCGGACAACTCTTCCTAATCACGTACTGCACAGAATTTCTCTCATTTTAAAGAGAAATAAAAGAAATGAATTTGAACTGCATGATATATGATGTTTATTCCTGTTTTCTCTCTGTGACAGTTGAGTCTTTGCCAGCCAGAAAATGTTCAGGAATTTCCTGGGCTAACTAGCAGGGAGGTGAGCTCCCCAACCATCCCTACTAGCACCTGTAGATCAGCAGTACAAGTTCCACTCCACTTGGAATGAATCTCTCACTTAGACCACAGTTTAACTGTGTATCCTAGTAACAGTAAAGGTGAATAAATCATTTGTCCTATTATCTTAGTTAATCAACAAGTATTAATTGCATATCACTATGTGCCAAGCACTAGGCTAGGTTCTGGAGAGAACCAGGACGATATAAAAGCAAAGATGCTGATAACACACAACAAATCAAGGTGGAGAAACACAAGCAGATTAGAACCCAGTCACCTGAGGTTTAAGGCTCAATCTAACTTCTTGCCAGCTCAGTAGCCCTGGTTCAGCAGCTTATCTCCCCTGAGCCTTGTTTTCCTTTCCTATAATGTGAAAGGAAAAGACCACCATGAGGTATTCTGTAGGATTAAATGGGATAACAGCCAAAACACCTAGGGAAAGTTCTACACCAGAACTCATCAGTTGGGAAGGGGCTGGCCACCCGAGGCTGAAGCTCATCCTTTTTCTCTCTCTTTTTTTAAACGATTTCTTATTTATTCGGAAGAGTTACAGAAAGAGAGAAGGAGAGCCAGAGAGAGAGAGGTCTTCCATCCACTGGTTCACTCCCTAGATGGTCACAACAGCCAGGGTTGGGTCAGGCCAGAGCCAGAAGTTTCCTCTAAGTCTCCCACATAGATAGCAGGGGCCCAAACACATGGGCCACCTTCATCTGCTTTTCCCAGGCCATTACTAGGGAGCCAGATTAGAAGTGGAGCCCCATGGGACATGAACTGGTACCCATAAGGGATGTTGTCATTTCAGGCAGAGGCTTTGCCCAGTACACCACAATGCCAGACCCTCCTTTTTCTCTTCTTGCCGACTCACTTACTCCCTGGAGTTTGCAAGTCCAAGTACAGATACCGTGGTTTGGCCACCATCCACATGTCCTGCACCTGCGAGAAGCTGCCTCTTGATCACCCTAGCTTACAATGCAGACTTTCTATGAAAGACAGAGCTGTGCCTTTATTTGTGACAATTTGAGCAGGAAATTCCAAGATCCAGCTGCTCTACCAATGGCCTAGACAGGGAAGGAAGGGGACCCACAGAGTCCTAAGGATATGGGGAAGGGTGAAGTCAGAGCAGGGTTTGAGCAGCATCTTCCAAAATATTGGCATGGGCAGGGAACACTCTTGCCCAGGTCTAGGAGCAGTATGGGTTGGAAACAAATGCTACAGAAGTAAAAGAATTTTTAAGGAATGGCCTCTCCATCAAACTCTTTCACTTTCTGTTTCTACTACAATCTGCCTGTCGAAGCTACCCTACCTCTATAGCTATTCTGTAGGAATGCAGCTCATATTCTTTCTTTAAAACTCACTGTGGATCCCTAACAAGTCCAAGGTGTTGAGATGCCTGGTACCTGTGCATTGCTCTGTTCATCCCATAATAGTCTTTGGATACAAGAAATAAGTTCTTAACTAAACTGCATTCACTATGGTTGCTGTTAGTGTGTGGATTTAAATAAATATCTCAGCTATTGTTAAGCATCCTTTATATAAATGACAATTTTAGAGGTGGGAAAAGCTCTAGAAATCTAAATATAACTCTGAGAAAAAATATCTGTGTCATCAAATGCTAATAAAGATTATCTGTTGCTTTTATAGTCACAGCCACATAACTGTTCAAAATACATTCATTCAAAATTAACAGCAAATGATTAATCAGTCAATCCAGTGGCCATTTATAGATACAGTTCTGAGTCATTTAAACAGAAGAACCCTCTCTCCGTTGAGAAAACGTATGATTCATGAAATAGTCAGAAGGAAAAGAGTGAGGTCCCCTACACAGAAGCCAAGGCAGAGAATACCCTGAGCTCAGAAACAAGCCATGCTAAGAGTCAGGGTAATCCAGAGAGAGGGTCCCGATAGTCTAGGGCAGGCAGCCAGGGAGGGCTGTGAGAGCAGGACAGTCAGTCCAGGGAGCCCGAAGGTCACAAAGAAAGGATGACCTCCTTCTTGGCTTCTTCATCACACACATCCATCAACAAGAATCCACTCATCTCTTCTCCCAGTTCAGGTATGACTTACTCTTCTCACTGATTCACTCCAGGGCTCATCTTGGAAATACATTAGCGAACCTACTGGAACAGCCTCAAGCCTAAAGGCTCCAAATATATAAAAGATGAATAAGTGCACCTGGGGCTGCAAGGAATAATGCCACAAAGCGGTCATCATTTCCCACCAAACATTACTTCATCCACTCCCTTGATGTATATCTGCAACCCGTTCACACCGCATATGGCCATGGACAGAAAATACCTCGATTCAAATCTGGCAGAGTGAATGTGAAAGGAGCTTCTGCTGAAGTGTTTTCTCCCTGGTTTTATCTCTGAACCTTGTCACTCTAACACAGTGATACTGAACAAGCCTACGTGGAGGCTCAGAAGGTTTCAGGTGCAGTTCCAACATCTACTAATCTGTGGCCTGAGCAAAGTATTATGTAAAAATCTAAAATGCCCAAAGCACCTACTTGATTTCTGTTCCCTTCAAACCTGGCAATACTGTCAACTGACCTAATGAAGGAGAGTCTACTGTAGAGGGAAAGGACTTCAGGGCAACATATCTCCCCAGCCTCTTCCAGGAGCCCTTCGAGGGATGTAAAGCTCTTGCCAGGAATCTTTCCATTCTTAGCACAGTGAAAGCTGCCGTTCACGTGCTTTTGTTCTGGGCTGTTGGAGGATGAAGGTGCCCTGCCCCCTCCCACTCTACAATGCTCCCATTAGCAAGTACCAACACTTAATGATTGATTATTACACTTACTCAGTGATTAATTATAAAATGTTTGCCTTTACTTTGACTGGCTAAATAATATACATTTTTACTTTTACTGGCTAAATAATACATCCAAAAAGAACTTACAGAATAAATTTCTAAAGCACAAAAAGAAATGGATACAGCAGGAAAAACACTACAGTCTCTAACTATAAGAAGCCTATACTACAGTTATGGAGAGAAAGAAATGCAACAGAAAACAGATTACGTTCTGAAATGAGTGTTTTGATCAATGGCCATGAACACTAATGTGGGAGGCATGACTGTAGGGGTGGGGTGCAGACAGCAGAGAAACAGTGGGGATCCAAGGCTCAGGGAAAGAGAAGTATCTGTCAGAGCAGGTTTACTGACATATTTGTGCAACAGATTATTTCTTGTAAGCCTGAAGCCTTAGCCCTTCTCAAGCATTCTTAAATATATAAAATAAAATACAATGAATTACGGAGGATATCAATTATAATAATTTCTGCTATACTGCTCACTTTGACAATATCAATTTGTTCTAAAGCAATTGGTATATTAGGGAACAATTTGGGCATAACATAGATTTTATATTCATTCATGCACCATTCAGTCCACAAGAAACACCTAGTGAATGGGAAAAAAAAGTATGCCTCTGAACCTAGATAGCAAAGGAGTACACAAAAGGTATGGGGAATCACACTTCAAACTTCTCCCAGCTTATTCAACTCCCCATGCGCATTGTCAACTGCACCCACAACCTGTTGCTACAATTTTCCATCTAAGCCTCACTTCATAAAAACTCACAAATCTTGACCATTTCTACAAGCAAACTTCAGATCTTATTCAACCTGAGCTAGCACATTTATTCTAGAATTTGTGCATTTCTTCATCACTCATTTTAATTAACTTTCTATATTTTTATGTTTAACTGATAAAACTTCTGAATGTTAGACTGAGTTCCATTTTTCCCATGATCTCTATGGTTTTTATTGTGTGATTTCCCATGACTCAGGATGCTTAGAAACATATATATTGTAATATGGTACAATTGATTATATATTTTAAATATTTAAAAAATAAATTTCTGAAATAGTAATATATATGTTTCTCCACTAATGCAATAAATATTAGCATCAAATAGCTGGCCAAATAAGCCACCAAATAATATCAATGGAGAGACTAATGAGCATAGACATAGAGATAGCTTTGACTGTAATGTAAAATGAGAATCCTGTGATCTGCATTAATGACAAAGTCCCATGCAGGCACTGGTGATGTTCCTGTAACTTGTCACCTATGATGACTGGGGAAACATTGTGAATTTCAGTTAGTCGTTGGCAATAGCAATATGACTTTTCCTCATCCACTTTCACTTATGTCCTGTATCACATTCATCCTCCAGGTAAACAACCCCTGTTACAGACAGAGGAGATGGTGTAAGAATGTAAGGGAGCAAAGTGAAGAGTGCGAGAGCATGATGTGATGGGATTGTCTAGCTGGAGCCAGTAATTTACAATGGAGACGAGAAGAGGGAAGAAGAGGAAGGGCAGAGAAGGAGAAAAAGAGAAAATATATAGAAATACAGAATAGGTCAAGTCCAGAAGAGACCTCCTCATGCTTTCTTTTTAAGAATATATTGATTTATTTGAATGATAGAATTGCAGAGAGAGGGAGAGAAAGAGAGAGAAAACCAGATTGAGATCTTCCATCCACTGATCACTAGTTCACTCCCCAAATGATCATAACAGCCAGGACTGGGCCAGGCCAAAGCCAGGAGCCAGAAACTCCATCCAGGTCTCCCATGTGGGTGGCAGAGGCCCAAGCACTTGGATCATCTTGTGATGCCTTCCCAAAAGCATTTAACAAGGGCTGGACTGGGAATAGAGCACCCAGCACAAGCTGCTGCTCCAAAATGCTGCCCCCTCGTGGTTTTCACGTGTAAGAGCATCATGCTCCCCACCCTTTCAATACTTACCGTGGTGACCAATAACTGACACACAGTCATATCATCAACCATCACACAGCCTTTCCTGCTGTAAGAGATGTTGTCACTCCTTTCCAATATGCTGTGGTTTAGACATGTCCCCAAATCCATGTGTTGGAAGTCTGATTCTCAATTTGATGGTGTTGGGAGGTGGAGCCTAATGAAGGCCAAGAGGGTGGACCAATGCCATTGTTATGAGAGCAGGCTAGTTATTGTGATTGCGGATTGCTATAGATGCAAGCACACCCTTCGTGCACTACTCTTCACTGTGCTCTCCTGGCTTCTCACCTTCCACCAGGTTCTGCTGCAGTCTGAAGGCCCTCACCAGATACCACTGCTATACCCTGGAACTCTGCAGCCTCTGGAACAGTGAACTAAATAGACTCTCTTGTTACAAATTATCCATGTATTGAAACAACAGGAAACAAAGACACAATATGATTTTGACCACATGCATTTTTCCCCTCAATGTGGTATATCATCAAGATTTCTCTGCTTTCTGAATGTCTCCTTCACTTTTCCTTCTTCAAGACTTGGTTATGTAAATGTTGCTTGTATCCATCAAGACAAGACAAATTCTAATAGCTCACATTCAATCCCAATTGACTGATGTGCCATATTGATAACTGCTTCTTCTCTGATAACAACTCACCCTAGCCTGGCTCCTCAAGGACTTGCCTAATAATTATCTTCCTCTAATTTGAGAAGGTAATGATATTAACTTGCTCATCTTGTCAAGTTATAGGGGTAGAAAATAGAGTAATTATTATAAATCATGTTACAAACTTTAGGCAATGTTCATCACAGTGATTCCAGAAGCCACAGGATAATGTCTCTAAGCATCAGGACTCTGAGTTATCTCCTGTTCTGAGTCCACACCCAGCCCTTCCACCAGGCTTACAGAAGACATGTCTTCCAGGTCCCCTTTTGTAGAGTCCTTGATGTCATTCCTTTGTGGGGACCATTTCCTATTTAGGAAATGTGTCCAGCACACCCAAGTCAGTGCCCCAGAGAGCTGCTGAGACAACTGAACTCTGAAGAGGAGGACTCTGGATCTCTTGCCAACATGTGTATGACCCTCCCTGTTTCTGTTGCCAGTGACTTCACCATTTCAATAGACTGCATCTCACCTATTTCCAAGTGTCAGATGGCTTCACTCTTCCACAACATGGCAAAGAGAGAGAGGGGGGAATTGAGATTCTAGATTCCCTATCCCTATTCTAAGAGAGATGTTCTGTTTCTGTCTTCCTTGCATTCATGCATTCTGTATAAATTTAGATATAGATTCTACCTAGACCAAATAAAAGTCTGAAAACACTGAATAGGATAAACTTCTAGCCCCACTTCTCAAGTGAGGCTTATCAAAGCCTGTTCTAGGAGCAGGAGCAGAGCTGACATCAATCCATGTAATGTGGTTGGAGAAACAAGACACCAGCCCCCAGTCATCTCCTTCCCACTGCCAGAGATAAACAAGGCCAGCACTAGTCAAAGCAGTAAGGATTTTAATCACTTATACACTATGGCAATAGGGAAGGGGACTCTGCGGGAGCTGAACTCCCACTTGTAAAAGGTGATTGAGCATTTATTTTAAAGGGAGAATGAAAGAGCAGAGAGCTGGCCTGGAAGAGGGGCAACCGGGATAGAATCTGGTGCCCCAACTGGGACTAGAACCCAGTGTGCCGGCGCTGCAAGGTGGAGGATTATCCTGTTAAGCCAGGGCACCAGCCGACAGGAGCTTCTTTGGGTAGACACAGGAAGAGGGGCCAAGATGATGCCAGGGTTCCATCCCTGAACCACTACAGGTGATGCTAGTGTCTGTTGAAGTCTGTTAATGTGGGCGAAGGTGGGGATGGGACCACTTGTGTTGAGGAACCATAGTTCTCCTAGGCCAGGTAGAGGCCGTGACCTGAAGAGGACATGGGGTGCCTGGCTAGAGTTTGGTCAACACCTGGTAGCCAAAGGTACTATTTGCAAATCATTCATAGGTAGCAGCCATGTGTCAAATCATTTCAAAGCATCAGCCCTTTGGCATCAACTTGTCTAGCACCTAGGTCCTTAGGGGCAGATCAAGGGCTGAAGATGGCTGCTCAGGGCATGTGAGCTCCTGGGAGTTGGGAGGAGAAGTACAGACACCAGGTGCCACCCCTCAGAACAAACACCAGCAACTTGTTCCTAAGAAACCTCTCTGCCACGCTTACTTTAAAGCAGAAAGGCAAGACTCATCTGTAATATATATAATGGCCTTGCCAAAAGTCTTTTAAAATAGTTTATTCTTACAGAGGAAGAAGATTTGTAAGTCTCTTTCTTTGCTGTGCTTAGCAAGTCCTCCTGTTCCAACAACGTAAAGATAAACTAGAGGCCAATCACCCTAATTACTACCAGCTTGAATGGAGAGAGTATTTGACTACAAATGCATTTTTGCTACCCAGCCTTCTTAAGAAATTGCAAGCATTGAGCTCACTTGGATAACTCAGGGAAAGTTCATTTTCTTCCGTATACGCTTCACCATGTCAATAGACTGCATCTCACCTATTTCCAAGTGTCAGATGGCTTCACTCTTCCACAACACGGCTTGGTAGCAAGTTTCTTGATAGAATCTGACATGGTTTATGAACTGTAACCTTGGTCTTCCAAGCAGCTTTGTATATATCAATCATGTATAAGCAAGTGAATTTCCTGTTTCCTATAAAAACCTCATTCTTTCATCCCCTTTTGGATCTTCCCAAGGTGTGTTAATGGGAGTAAGAGGCTGTGGATAGTACATGACCTCTTCTAGCATTTTTCATCCTTTTATTTCCTCTTCTGCCAACTTCACTCCTAAACTCAGCTTTAACAGCTCCCACACTGGCATTGCCCATGAAAGCTTGGGTTGCCATACAAATTTACCTGGATGTCCAGTTAAACTGAATTCCATATAAGTAATGAGTAATTTTAGTATTATAGTGTGTTACTTTAAATTGCTAATTCTAGCAATTGTATTGCTAGGCAAAAATCCACTACTCAAATTTTTCTCCTTCTAGGTGAATAAAAATGCTGTTCTAGAAAGTTGTGAAGCTGCCAACTGCTTAACACACAAATTCATAGATGGATCATTTCCAGGAGTTGGAGTGTGGCAAGAGGTTGGCCTTACAGAGCATGAGAATACTTGGGGGGTGGGGGCGTGATCAAACTATGATCTATGTCTTGATTCTGATGACATTTACATGATAGCATGCATTTGTCAAAACCTCCAGAACTCTATAATAAAAGCAATTAATTTTACTGTAGGCCAAAAGTGGAAATAGGGGCCAGCTTTGTGGAACAGTGACTTCAGCCAGCGAGTCTGAAATGCCAGCATCCCTTACCAGAATAACGGTTTGAGTCCTAGCTGCTCTGTTTCCAACACAGCGTCCTGCTAATGTGACTAGGAAGACAGGAGAAGTGGCCCAAGTACTCAGATTCCTGCCATACAGGTGGGAGAACAGGATAGAATCCCTGGCTCCTGGCTTCAGCCTTGACTAGCCCCAGCCAATGTACCCTCTGCCTGTTTCACATCCTCTCCATCTCCCTCTGTTGCTCTACCTTTCACATAAATAAATAAATCTTGTTAAAAAGTGGAAAATAAACTTATACTCCTCAATATTAGGCAGATTTACCACATTTCAGATATCATTGTGCTGCCCCTTTGGTATTGTCAGAGTAAATGTTCCACAACACTGTTCCATTTTTCCCATTCTGCTTTACCCATAGTTCTAACATTCTACCCCTTTCTAAAAACAGGTTTGTTCAATCATGCAACAAGCATATAATAATAACTAGATCTGGAAATACAAAGACAGAAAGAGAGTCTACTGAAAAGTCACTTCATGGACAAAAAAAAAATAAAAAGTGAAAATGTATAACAGCTTAATTACAAGATATAGTCAACAGAGGAACAACAAGAAATAAAATGTTCAAGTTCAGATTTCTAAGTAGGGAAGACAAGGATAAGTCAAGAAAGGTGACAACCCAGGGTAAAGAAACTGAAGATAAGCTGAACAGGTGGATCAACACAGATGGTGAAAGCCCCTGTCATCCTGGAGCTGTCCTAATACTTGTTGTAACAGAAGCCAGTCCCAGCTATGGGAGCTGAAAATGCAAGCTCTATTGGACAAAGAAGTTGGTTTACAGACCCGGTGGGAGTTGACAGCTCCAAGCACTTAGGGCACCCAGGGTGCCAAGGAGCAAATATCTTACCCACCATCCTACAACAGGAATTACAGCCAAGACACTGCCACTGAAGACCAATGGACACCAACAATGACACCGAGAATAAACTCGAACAGCCTCTTGACTTATAATCCAGTTGTTCCAGAGTCTGAGTCCTGGCTTGGGTCACGTAACTATGCTCAGTGCCATGGGATGCCAAGAGCACAGAGGAGAAAAGACAGCCTCCCTCCAATGTCACACATTGCACAATCAGCTCATGATCAAAGGTGTGTGTTGGGGGAGGTGCGGTTTGAATCCTAGGCAGTCAAAAGAAGACACCTGCCAAACTATACCAGATGTCCCTAGCACAGTCAGTATCCAGGGACCTATAACTTGGCATGGATGCTCCTTATGATTCCCCCAACTGGAAAAACATCTCTTCTCCAACTCTGTGGGTCTCCTGCTTCCATGTGTATGTTCATCCCATTTTAGCCTGCCTGGTGTTCTTTGTGGTGTTTGGCTTGTCCTCCCAGGAGTTATCTCGTAGTAGTCATGTGCCTTTCTGTTTCTTCAGGGGCTCAGTACACTGCCTCCCACAGACTCGCCCCCTGACATGTGTCTACATTTTGCATGGCGGTGTGCCAATGCAACTCAGCAAGGGCCACTTTCATCTGGTAGGCTCAGATCTCCAAATCAGCCCTTTGTTCTTCAGCTCAGGCGAGATCCCTGCCCTACAGGCCTCTTCCTAGAACCAAACCATGGTAAGACAGGTTACAAGCCACTGAAGATTCTATCGATGCTCACGTGGCTTCAGAGCTGCCTAAAATCTGACGTAACACAACCTTGAGGCTGCCAGGGAGCTCTTAAAAGAAAGCAAAACAGGGACTTGGGCCCACAGTGTGACATTCAGGAAATCCCTGCTTGGGGAGGCTTTTCTGACAATGCACAAACTAAACAAAAGAAGGCCTGTGAATTATCAGTCTTTTGACAAACTAAATAAAAGAAACTAAAGAGCATCCTATTATATTTTTTCTAATCTAGGCAAAAAAAAATCTAATATATTTCACTTGAATTAGAAAAAGAAAGGGATTACATTTGAAGAATGCATAACCTCTCTCAGCCCATTTGAATGCAGAAATACCTAAAGAGGCTTTAATGGGAATTTTATCTCAGGCCTCAGATGCTGTCCTGGTACAATAGTTTCTCCTCTCAGCCATGACCAGCACACGGTGACACTTCAATCCTCCCACCTGTCCAGGGATCAGAATGGTTTTCCTTCCTGACAAAGTTATTGAAGAGGAATAGCACAAAACACAGTCCCATTATGCCCCTTCACAAAACAGTTGCGCAATTTTTAGAAACTCAAGTATCTCAAAGATAGCCCCATTTGCAGTCAAGTTCGGGCTTCGACCAAATAAACCAGGCAGAAGACGGTGGCGAGGTAGTCTCATAAATATTCCAAATAAGAGATCTATTTAAAAGTTACAAAGTCAGAAAACAGTTTGAATCACCTGATCGCATACAAAGAAAAATAATAATAATATAGATTTCCAAGGGCATTGTCCTCACATAAGGTCACAAACACACATGATCAGCCTTGCATCTCTGGAAGGGATAGAAAGAAGAAAGAACACTCTTCCAGTCATATATTCTATGAGTTTATATTCCAAACTGTTATCACCCTGTGAGTAAGTAAATGTGAGAGTGTTCTCTAGAGAACTGTTTTTTTTTTTTATGCATACAACATAAAGAACCAAGCTGGCCCAAAGAAATGCAAGACTGAGGTGAGGACAGACACCCCCCCCACCCCCCCACCCCCCCCCCACCCCCCGTTATGGCCAAGCATCAAGGGAGTCCAAGCCATGGTCTTGGAGCTGCTAGGAATGGGAAATAATTTTTTTCTACTAAACTTACATTCATGCTTCAACAAACACTAAAAACCATACAATTCTAGAGCCACAAAGATTTGCGAGCCCCTATCACATCATAGGAGAATAAAAAGGGTTTAGAACAGCCATGGGACCCAGCCCCAGACATATTTCAGAGCCTGCTGGGCAGGCATCCCAGGCTGCTGTCTCTGTCTTTGTGCCTCTCCTGCTGCTCTCCTGTTTCAGTCCACACCACAGTAACTGTGGCCATTTCCTGGCCCAGAGGTGACCACAGGTGGACTTGGAAGGGACCTCTCTCTGTAGCAGGGCTGCAGCGTTCAGTTCATGTTAACCCAGAGGTAGAACTGCAAGGGTAGGGAAGAGTGACAGTCACTGATTCTTTCCAGTTTGAGGAGATCCACACACCTCCCCTTCCACCCTCTGCTCATCTCCACCAGGAACCCACTGCCCATTCTCCAGCTGAGAACTCCAATATGGCCATCAGGGTTACAATTCCTAAAAGAACCTTAGAAGAAGCAAAAGCCAAAGCCATTTAAAGACTGAAAACACAGCACCTCCCATCCTCTCCACCTTGTTAATACTCAGGACAAAGAGAAGAATCCCATACACAGAGCATTTACTAAGCAAAAGCCATGTGCTGCTTTTACTGTGCCTTTAAAAAACCACCATCCATGAATCTTTTGAGAAAATCCAGGCCAAACTAACCAAAAAGAAGGTAGGACTGGATATGGATACATGAAACTCAGAGCTATGCACCAACCCGAAAATGCAGTAAGTATTACACTGTGGAGGTAATTTGCCAAGCAAACACCAAATCAGGAGCCATTTGCCAATAGCCATCTTCCAGTTCCACGGCAGGGAGAGGTCCTAGGAGGTTGTGCCACTGCTGAGAGATTCCAAAGGTAACCAGCTCTGCTGTTCTTGGACCATCTTTCACTACAGGACTCCGCACACCTTGGGAGCCTGAAAAAGGGGTGAGCGGATTCCCCAAAGTTTCCAAGTATGTCAGAAGCAGCATCTCAGTTCCCAGACCTCTTACCATAGCTCTTTCTGGGGGTCTGATGTCATTTTCTGTTGCCAACAGCTGTGTCATAGACTAGATTCAATATGATCTGCAGAGACAAGGCTAAGAACATAATGATATTCCCCTACACAGTTCCATTCTTAGCATGGAAACTTCAGCAAGAGACCTAAGAACATCATCCAAGCATTTTCACTCCAGGCTGTGCTGCTGGCCTCACTGGCCTGGAGATGGCCATGCTGACATCACTCCATCATCTTAAACCTCAGCATTATGAGTGGCCTTACTCTAAATGTCTGTGTTGCTCCCTGAACAACTTGAAATGTGTTGTGAAGCAAAGAGTGAATTAAGTCTGCAACATGCAAAGCAGGATTTTGCAAGTTCCTGGGCCCCGGCCTGCAGCATGGCCCTCAGAGCAGCTCTGGCCCCCACTGCACTGCCTGGCTGTGGTGTTCCCTGTCCTTAGTGGGCTGTGGGGACTGCGCGCCACAGCCATTTGTCAGACGGCATCTTTCAGCGAGGTCTCGGTTCAGTCGTCACACAGCCTCGTTCCTCTGTTTCCAATCCAGCTCTCTGCTACCGCCTGGGAAAGCAGTGGAAGATGGCCCAAGTACTTGGGCCCCTGCATCCTGTGGAGCAGAGCTGGGTCTTCTTGAGCCACCAGTGCATCAGACCTGGATTTCCTGGCTCCCCAGTTTGAGGAGCTCCACACATCTCCCCTTGGCCTCACACACTGCTGCCCCCAATGTCACGCCCTCCGCAGTGGATGCTGTGAGTCCAGTGAGAGTCTCTGTAGGTTATCTTCCTACACAAAATGAAAGCCACAGTGGTTCAAAGGTGTAAAAGTGTGAGAGGAGTCTCAATTAGCAAGAAGGATTAGGTAGGAGAGTGATGAATTTTCCTAAGTTGAGTGTTGACATTAAGAAGGCAGAATACTGATCTTTTTGAGGGTGGCCCACCCATTGGATGCAAAAGGAGATTAACTGCCCTGAGTTTACCCCTTTCTTTCAGTCTCTGTGCATTCCTTCCACAAACAAGGAAGAACCCTAACGTAAACCTTGGTGCCTGTCATCAGGTGCATTCTTTGAAAGGAAGTCTGAAAAAGCTCCCCAGAAATACATAGGATTCTGTCCTCAGGAAGATGTGTACTCTACCAACAGTGTAAGAAAATAAAAAGCCTGCCCTCATTAAGAAATTTTCCAAGTTTATATATATACATATATATATACACATATATACATTGCTCATTAATAACTTTTTGCCTGTTCTTCTTTTCAGCATGATTAGTATAAAACAGTGATTTGTTTGGGTACTATTAGGTAGTTTTTGTAAAATTCAGGTTTTCCATGTATCATGTATCATAGTAGAGCTTATTTACCCTTTACTGATCTTCACTTGACCAAAATACCAATGTTTTGCTGCTTTGTAATAGAGATTTTTTTTAAACAACTATTGATATTGGCTTTCATGTGTGAAAGGGACTATTTAATAGATGCTTGTTTCTAAACATTCAAATACAACTACAACAAGAATATAAAAGAACCATTTACCCCCCTGGTATGTGGTCAACATGAATCCAGAGACAGAAAAGAACAATGTGCAACCCACCCACAGATCCCGTGGGTCTCACATTCTCCTCTTAGGTACATGTCTTCCCGATTCTAGCACACAAATTATATTTTAACTATATTTTAAACCCCAGAAAAAATGCTATTTTTCAGACTGATAAAAATCTCTCTGGAGAAAATTCCCAGGACTTAGCAAAATGCTTCAATGAAAGTATGTTCTCCAAAGATGAGTGATTCAAGAAGGTATTTGGTAGACCTCATGGCTGCTCCATAGATTTTTTTTTTTTATATCTACGCTTCCAAGGAAGAGACCACAAAGTCCTTTCTGGTGGGCCTGCTTAGGCATCTTGTCAAACTTTTGACTCTCTTAAATTCATTCATTTTAATGTCAAGCTATGGCAAATGCCAATAACAAATTAAATATGTATTCTCCCAGCTTTACAAGACACAGCTAAGCTCAATCTTAAATACTAGAATATATGAAGGAATCATTAATTTTTAATCATTAATTCTAAAGTTAACTTGTTAGGGTCTCTCTGCATAGGGTTGTGAATGTTTACTATGCTCTTCCAACTGATTCTTTAGAACTTGCCTTAGCACAGTTCTGGTCATCTATGAGTAGGTCTTTAACTAGGCAGGTGGAAATAGAAGGTACAACACCCCTACCTCATCAAAATGAAACAGCTGAAATGATCAGCAACATGACTGGCACCTGTCTCAGCAAACAGCACACTGTAATCAGAAGTTCAGGAATCCTCCTTCACCTAGGGTTCTACCATCTGCAATTTCAGTTAAATTTCAGTACCCATGGCCAATGATACCTCACAATTTCCCCACTTCTCATCAAATAGGCATTATACCATCCCATGTCATCACAAGAAGAAGGGGGAGCATAGGACAATAAGATATTTTGAGAGAGCACATTCACATTACTTTTATTACACTATATTGTTACAATTATTCCATTTTATTAGGACTTATTGCTAATATCTACTATGCCTAACTTATTAATTAAACTGTATCATGGGTATGCTTGTATGTATAGGAAAAAATATAGTATGTATCTTCAGGGTTCAGCACTATACACAGGTTCAGGGTCTTGGAATGTATCCCTTGTAGATAAGAGGGACCATTGTAATCTCTTAGTATCCAGTATGTGAAATACACCCATATTTGCAGATGTTCTTCTGCAAATAGCACCAGTGATGATGACAAGGACAACAAGAAGGATGTTGATAGCAACAACCGTGATGGTACATGCTTTCTTAAGCACCATTGTAAAAGCTTTAGACATACAATACCTCATGCAGTCCTCACAGAGTTGAGACATACTTCCGCCCATCTTAGATCCATTCTTCACCCTTCCTTTGCTCTGCTCTGTATTATTCAGGTCAAGGTAGGTGCCCATCAGCCAAATTCAGACTGTGTATGGCTACAAGATTACAGGGTGGGAAGATGGGACAGCCAAGGTATTTCCCTCTCTCTGGACTTCGAGCACTTTCCAGCAGCAAAGGGGGCTCCAAGCCTCCTCCAGTTCAACCATAATTCCAACTTCCTCTAGTAGACCTCTGCCTCTGTACCAGAGCAAAGTGTCTCCAACAGACCATCCCTTTCAAATTAGAGTTAGTTGATGTTCCTTGCTATTGCTAATACCTGGGCTGGCCCTTTTTGGCTTCTTAGCACTTCCTTCACCAGCGTAATCAATCAAATTCCCTCTGGTACAAACACTTAGGATGATTTATGTTCTCTTTCTTGGATCATTATTATTCTTATTTTACAAATGAGAAAATTGAGATGTGTGTCATCCAAGATTACACAGTTATACACTGGAGAATTTGAGTCCAATGATGCTGAAGCCACAGTTCTTAGATATTGCATTATATTGTCTCTTCTTAACGAGATAACATAAAAATATAAAGATTGGAAGTTAAATAAAACTTTAATAATCATTTCAAAAAATTAAATTAATTTAATGTTCACCCCATTATCCACCACTCTGTTGGGAAACATTAGTGTTTTGTTGATATTCCCTCCTGGCGGACTATTTTCTCTTTGTGTTTATGTTTGTCCTGAAAGTTATGTTCAAATTTAAATACATGTTCTGCTCTTAAGAAAACAAGACTAGGGGGCCAACGCTGTGGCACAGCAGGTTAAGCCTCTGCTTGCGGCACCAGCATCCCACACGGGTGCTGGTTCAAGTCTCAGATGCCCTATTTCTGATCCAGCTCTCTGTAAATGGCCTGGGAAAGCAGAAGAGGATGGCCCAAGTGCTTGGGCCCCTGCACCCACACAGGAGACCTGGAGGAAGCTCCTGGCTCCTGAACGGCCCAGATCCAGGCATTGGGCCATTTTAGGAAGACGTACACACGGGCCAGGGTTGCCAGGGGAGCAGGTCCTTACCAGCTCCAGCAACACAAAACAGTGGAGGCAGGTGAGGAATCTCTTTCTCTTTCTCTCTAACTCTGCCTTTCAGATAAAATAAATTAAAAATAAATAAATCTTTAAAAAAAATCCCATCTTAGAAATATAGCCTGGGGAAAAACCTAAATTCGATCATTTTTGCAAAATTCATCATGTTTGCAAAAAGATGGTTACATAAGAAAAAGAAGTTGGATATCACCAAATATTCAAATTGAGCTGTTAAATAGTTTGTGGCAAGTCCATCTGCTATGGTTTTATGTCACTCTTAAAATTTTAAATATTTAAATATTAAATTTTTGAATGAAAGTATGGGCCTATACACACACACACACACACATATGAAATCTCAACTATGAAAAACAAAATTATAAAGAAACAAAAAAAACATTAATGGTGGTTATCTATTATAAATAGTTATCTATTACAATTGGAATGATTCTTACTATTTTCTTCTTTACATACTAATTTTCATTTTATAATATACCTATATTAATAATCAGACAATCAACAGAATTTATTTTGGATCTTAACAAATTAATACAGTGAATAAATTGTGTTAAAATGTGGTAGGAATTAGGTCTTCTTTTTTTAAAGATTTATTGATTTATTTGAAAGTCAGAGTAATAGAGAACAGGAAAGACAGAGAAGTCTTCCCTCTGCCGTTTAGTTCCCAAATGACCACAACAGCCATGGGTAGGCCAGGCTCAAGCTAGGAACCAGGAGCTATTTCCTGGTCTCCCATGTGGAAGTGGAGCAGCTGGGAATCAAACCTGCGCCCATAAGAAATGGCAGCTTAACCTGCAACACCACAGAGCAGGCCCCAGATAAATTTCTAAAAGTGAAATTACTGGGCCAAAAGAGTAAATATGTCCAATACTGCAAACATATTACCAAATTGTTTCCCAGAATAATACAAATTTCCATTTAAAGGATAAAAGCACTGAAGTACTTCTACAGTATATTCATTTCCTCTTAAATCTGTTTTCTCTTTTAAAAACTCAAGCTGCTTTTCACTGAGTAAAATACAAAGCTCTGAGCTAATTAAGAACTCTAAGTTTATGACTATTTTTTCTTCCACTTCTCATTTTCTTCCAGTTTATCAAATCTTACAAGGACAAAGAAGTCAAGGAGTGCAGATGCAACATACATGAGTTTATAACAGATTTCGAATTTGCTGGGACGAATTTACTCATTTTCATAAAGATCACACTAATGAACAGTCTTTTTTTTTTTTTTACTTGTTTTATTCCTAATGCCCTTTCTAAGGAAAAGTCAACCAAAATGTTCTCTTTGATGAGGAATCACTGGAACAGCTCAGAGTCTGAGAGATGTGGGTCGTATTTGTGACATTCTGTGCAAGCTGAAGAATGTAATCTGTTGACATTCAGAAAGCCATGGGCAGAAAGGAAAGCTACAATTTTCTCTCTTTATTCATCCTGCAGAATTTTAGAAAAAGTAATCATATGCTGTTCTCTAATATTTCAAATTACCATTATTTACTGCCTCTTAGAAAAATGACAGGAAAATTTGTTCAATCCATTCCCATGGTTTCACAAAATCTTTAACAAATTGTCACCCTGATATTCATGACTGGGCCAAATTCACTGGGCAGCAACTTTGACTTATGTTGAGATATTTATCAACACTCGCTGGGTGGGAGTCAGAATACTCAACACGGGGCCTGAGCTCTGCCACTAATTGTAAGATCTGAATGACTCCCAGCAATGCAGAGTCTCAGTCTTTATATCCATAACATAGCACCTGGGTGAAGAATATGAACACCCTTCTGTGCTCTCACATTTCATTTGAGTCCTTAATAAAGCACTGTTTTTTGATGCTAATCAAGTATCCCAACCACTTTTCTACATTCCAGTTTCCCTTATCAGTAAAATTTCAATAATGATATTCTGCCAACTTGGAATTGGCATAATACCGGGTAATTATTTAAGTCATTAATTCACTCCACAAACAAGCATTTCTTGGCAGTCTTCTTGGCACTGGGCTTGAAAGCAATGAACTGGAGAGAAGAGGCTCTTGTTCCCATAGAGCTTATATTTTGGACTGTAAACAAGAACAAATAGACAAACAGGATTATCTCAAACCAATGGGCTCCTGAGCTACGGTGATTAGGTGATGGCGAAGTGCATTGGTAGGCTAGTTGGGGAAGGTCTTTCTGAGGAGGACGTCTGAGTCAACCCGACTGACGCACAGGAGTGGACATGCATCCAGCAGGGAAAAGAGCTGGTGAAAGACCCTTAGCTGAAATGAACTTGATGAGCACCAGAAACAAAGAGGAGGTCAGTGTGGCTGGAAGTTAACAAGTAAAGCACAGAATAGTTAAGAGAAATGGTCAGTAGGAGGCAGACCAAGTGGACATTTGTAGGAAATGCTAATTTTTACTTTTCATCAAAGAACAATGAAAAGCCACAGAATGTCTGAAGCAGGGGGCCTGATCTGATTTGTATATTAAAAGATCACCCTCCAATTGTATAGAGAATGGACTGTATATTTTATTTCCAGCAATACAGAAAAGGATCCATATTTTCTCACAATATTGATGAAAATATTGTTGACTTTGATGAAAAAACACAAAAAATATGCTGGGGAATACATTTTTTAAATATTTAAATGTAGCCATGATTTAGAAAGAAAGAAAAATGTGCACCCAGCAAATTCAGTGGGGAAGCGCATGTCCTGCTAAGGGCAGCTACCTGCCTGGCAGTGCCCACTGCTCATGACTTAGAATACGCACCTGCTGCAGCACGGCCAACTCCACCATGCTCTGGAAAAGAATTTACACATTCGTGTGGTTCCACTAACCCCAGAGACACAGGATGCACAAAGCACCCACAATCTAGAGCTATGGGACTCAACTTTCGTAAGTATGGAAACCGCTTTTTAACATCAAAAATCTTCAACTCTTTTCTCACACACACATACACACCACAGCATAGTTGTAGTCAAGCTTATTTAATTCACTGCCATTCTTTAGGGAACTCAAGAATTGGCAACTCCATGAAACCATTCCATTCAATTGTTATGTAGGGAGCTGGCACAGAGGACAGAAGACACAGAATCTATCATCAAGCCAGGCTGCAAAGTGGAAATTCAGAGTGACTCAAGACCCCCAAATAATTGTGATCTGGACCTGGCAGGTTTCCATTCTTTCTGGAATAACCTCGATCAACCCAAAAGATCAAAGGTTGCCTTTCAAATTAGTTGGACAGGCCCCAAACTCCTGCCCAGTATTTATGATCAATATGCCCATATGCCCTGCAAAATATAAATACTCAAGCATTCCTTAATTTTTCTCAATAAAACCCCAGAAGGTAGGACAAATAGGAAAAACATAACTGTGGGGGAAGTTAGTTGAAAGTTTCCCCTTCAGCCCACAAATATTTTTCATTTAGCAAACAAGAATCTTGGTAGCAAAACTCTGAAATGACTTTTATGATTCCCTTTTTCCTTTCCATTGTTTCTCTGGTTAACTTCTCATGTGAGGCCTCAAACACAGAAAAAAAAACCAGACAAAGGAAATAAAAAGGTGTGCCTGCAAAGTAATATGAACACATTTTTTTAAAAAATCTCGAATCTGGAAATGGTCAACACAAAATATTCTATGCTGCGTTAATTAGCCTCAACAGGAAAAAATTTTGAAACAGCCTAAGTGAACTATGACACATCCATTGATGGAATACTTAAATACACATTAGAGATGGAAGTTCTTATGAAATAACGTGAAGTTCAATTTCTCAAAATTTAATTTTCAGTATTATGACCTTCACAGTACTCTAGAGCATTTGTTCATTTTTTCCAGCTTGTCTCTATATTATAAAAGTCCCTTTTAGAAAGCATTAGTTTTACAGCTGAACTTATATTTTTAAAGAGAAAAATAAATGAATAGAAAATGTAGATTTTTTAAAAAATCTATTTATTTATTTGAAAGGCAGAGTTGCAGAGAGGGAGAGGCAGAGAGAAAAGAGAGATGGGAGAAGGGAGAAGAGAAAGAGAGAGAGAGAGAGAAAATCTTCCACCCACTGGTTTACTCCCCAAATGGCTGCATCTGGGCCAGGCCGAAGCCAGGATCCCTGAGCTGCATCTGAGTCTCCTACAGGTGTGGAGGGTTTCAAGCCTTTGGAACATCTTCTGCTGCCCTCCTAGGCATATTAGCAGGGAGCTGGATCGGAAGTGGAGCAGCCAGTACTCAAACTGGTGCCCATAAGGGATGCTGGCAACACAGGCAGTAGGTTTGCCCACTACACCATGGTGCCAGCCCTAAAAATGTAGATCTTAACCTCAGTGTCCTAATATTAGATGAGGAATGGAAGAAGCCCTGTATGTAACTGTTTTCTGAAAACAAATCTGTATTTCTATTTTCTAAGATTCAAACTAGAAATCACCAGAAACAGCATGTTAGTGCTGTTAATATTAACACAGTGATGTCAACATTAATGCAAGTGAAATCAATAACTGTATGGATATAAAAATGATCTTTAGGGAAACAGTTTCCCAAACTATATTTAAATTGATGAACTATAACTAATGCTACAAAGAAAATTTGGAGTCAAATAGGCAACCTAGGATAGAGAGCAGAACACAGCACACTAGGGAAAAGCTGAATTCATTAGGATACAGCCATGAAACTTACTAGTGCTATCACCAAATAGATTTCAGGGGCTGGTGCTGTGGCATAGCGGGTAAGGCCGCAGCATATGGGCACCAGTTCAAGTCCCAGCTGCTCCACTTCTGATCCAGCTCTCTGTTATGGCCCAAGTCCTTGGGACCCTGCACCTGTGTGGGAGACCCAGAAGAAGTTCTGATTCCTGGCTTCGGATCGGCCCAGCTCTGGCCATTGCAGCCAATTGGAGAGTGAACCACCAAATAGAAGACCTCTTTCTCTCTCTCTGCCTCTCTTCTCTTTGTGTAACTCTGATTTTCAAATAACTAAATAATTTTTTTTTGACAGGCAGAGTGGATAGTGAGAGTGAGAGAGAGAGAGAGAGAGAGAGAAAGGTCTTCGTTTTTGCCGTTGGTTCACCCTCCAATGGCCACTGTGGCAAGTGCATCGCGCTGATCCGAAGCCAGGAGCCAGGTGCTTCTCCTGGTCTCCCATGCGGGTGCAGGGCCCAAGGACTTGGGCCATCCTCCACTGCCTTCCCGGGCCATAGCAGAGAGCTGGACTGGAAGAGGGGCAACCGGGACAGAATCTGGTGCCCCAACCGGGACTAGAACCCGGTGTGCTGGCGCCGCAAGGCGGAGGATTAGCCTGTTAAGCCACAGCGCCGGCTAATAAATCTTTAAAAACAAAAAAAAAGTGGATTGCTATTTTTCTCATGAGTATATTATAGTTAACACACTGTCCCAGCCATTGAATGCATCTGCTTTTAAGTAATAAAAAATTAACCTTAAACTAAGGATATTTTTAAGACAACTAAATATACCAAAAGAAAAATTTTAAAAATCAAGAGAAATGAAACTGATGCAATTTATGTCACTATTGCTAATTAAAACATTGAGGCTTTCTCAGTTATGATGAATAAAGTCAAATCTTATCATTACAAACCTCCCTTGTCTAAGGAAAATCAAACAGATATCATACATGTTTCTCAAAGCAGCAAACAGCTTTTATTTTTCCTTTTTTCCTCTTTGCAACATTCATCAACATAGCAGATTTGAAGAGAACTGTGCCACTTTAAACTGCTGACCTTTACTATCTAAGGCAGAGCTAAAAGATTTCGTTCAAAGCCTAAGTCCATGAATGCAATGTCAATCCAGTTGCTAAGATGGGCTGGAAAAAGTTAAGAGGGGGAAACTTTCTGCAGTTTATAAATTCACTTCCAAAATAAATGTTGCAAATGAGGACAATGATGTTTCTTCAAACCATCTATCCAAAACAGCTGGTGGACCTGATATCTGTTTATAAATATGAGGCATCTGAGTCCTAACACTTTTTGAGGGTTCTTCCCTATTCATTGTTGATGCATTAAAATTAAAGTGATCTCCAAGAGATTTTTAAGGTTTGTAAAAATATGCATGGGTGTATCCATATATTGAAAGGAGAATGGCTTCTATCTATCTATCTCTTTAAGAAAATGTAATGCCCACTTCCTGAATTCGGGTACCAATGTCCATGAACAGATTGCTAACCAGCTGGAATATAAGCTTAGGCTGTGAACTACTCATATAAGTAGGTTATAGAGTCGTTCCTGGAGATTGAAGGGAAGGCTTTCAAATAGCACCATCTGTTAGAATCACTACCCTGAAAACATTACCCTAGCCAATTATCACTTCAAAGCTCCACAGGAGTTCACTCCACCTGCCTTGGAACAACTTGGCTACAATCCAGTTACATCCTGTCTCTAGCACCGCAACCTATGGCTTTGGGTGCAGCCCCACAGTGAGAGTCTTGAAGCAGCAAACACACGTGGATGCAGGTCTGGGACTTCCTGGCAACCTCACACTGGATGGGCCTTCACACTTCCCCTGCCAGGCTCTTCCCTCACAGGACTCCAGCTTTCACAAGCCTCCTCTCTCACGTCTCCTTTTGACCCGCCCATGACATCACGGCTCACAAGCAGTGATGCTGACCATGGCCCAGCAGGCTGCACAGATGAGTGAAATGCAGGCCAGACATTAGATCTCAGAATTGTGTGGATGTCTGGGAGCTAGCAAATGCAGGCCCATGTAAAGGGGTATATTGGCTTGTCATCATGAAATACCTGTGAAAAATAACTGAAAAATAAAAGGTTTAATTTTTAAAAATTTTTTAAAATTTATTTGTTCATTTGAAAGGCAGAGTGACACACAGGCAGAGACAGAGAGATACAGAGATGGATCTTCCATCAGTTAGTTTATTCCCCAACTACCTATAATAGCTAGAGCTGGGCCAGGCTAAAACCAGAAGCCAGGAACTACATCCTGGTCTCCTACATCGGTGATAGGGACTCAAGTAGTTGGGCCATCATCTGCTGTCTTCCTGGCACATCAGCAGAGAAGTGGACCAGAAGAGGAGGCAGGACTTGAACCCAGGCACTCTAATAGGGTATGCAGGCATCCCAAGTGGCAGCTTAATTATGCCACAGTATCTGCCCCCAAGAAAAAGTTTATTTAGTTCATAGTTTTTGAGATGCAATTCCAAGATCAGGCAGCTCCACTGGTTTGACCTATGATGAAAATGGCAATGACGGAATGTAGAGGGAGCAGAGAGGTAAGGAGTACACTCATCTGTGTCTATGTGGTCTCTTACAAAGCCACTAGAATTTAATCACCAGAGCTCTACCACAATGTGCCAATCCGATCACCTTCCAAAGGTGCTGCCTACAAACACCATAATGGGATGAAGTTTCTCCCCTCTTAGTACTGTTAACAGACGACTTGGGGACCAAGCCTTTGATGCATGGGCCTTTGGAGGCCAATCAACATCCAAACTAATACCCAAGTGTAATAAGGAAAGAGCCACTGCTCAGGCCCAGGAAGCTGGCAGTGTGTAGGCACTCAGGGTGAGTAAGGATAGATGGTCTAATTGTTCAAATATGTAGGAAATAAAGTAATATCCCAACGTTGGCTCCATTTGTCCCTGAAACTGGGTCAAAAAACCAGAATTTAGGCTTTCCGTGCTAGTCATAAACCTCAACAAAACATTGACATAACCTCAACAGGGTTATACAATATTTTTACTAATAAAAACACCTTAACACACTTACATGTGACCATGACCCACAAAAGATTCCTACTTTGTTTCCTCTTAGAATTTTTCCAGAGGAGGCTGGTGCTGTGGCGTAGCAGGTTAAACTGCTGTCTGCAGCACCATCATCTCATGTGGGTACCAGTCTGAATTCCAGCTACTCCACTTCTGATCCAGCTCCCTACTAATGTGCCTGGGAAAACAGTAGAAGACAGCCCAAGTACTTGGACCCCTGTATCCACGTGGGAGACTCAGAAGTAGCTCCTGACTCTTGGCTTTTGAAAGGCCCCTCTCTGGCCATTGCAGCCATTTGGGGAGTAAACCAGTGGATGGAAGATCTCCCTCTTTCTGACTCTCTCCCACCCACTCTTTAACTCTGCCTCTCAAATAAATAAATAAATCTTTTTTTAAAGAATGAGGACTTTCCAGGAGCCTCAGCCGATATAGGCATTTGTCTCATGGCATTAGTCAGATGAGGTTCATAGGCCATGCGCCAAAGCTGCCAGTTTACATCTGCTATTGTTTCAACTGATCAAACTCCACAAAAACCAGACAAAAGGGTGCTGTTGCCAATCCCACACAGCTACATGTGAGCTCAGGCATTTGGGGCAGTATTCTCTGGAAACCACCCTAGCACTTCCAGGAACACCCAGAAGTAAGTGTGAGAAATCCCATTTGCAGTGGTAAAGAAGGGACTCTCTGCCCTGAGACAAAAGGCCATGGTCAACAACAGCACAGACCCTAATCCCTGTCTGGCTCAGCCTTTAAACAGAGATTATGAATAGCCCACTGCATATCCACTCTATGCTTCTTCCTTAGTAACAAACCTTAAGTTTTAGCTAGTCATATTTCTGCTTAGCAAAACAAACTAAATTTGCTAGTCTCCTTTGCGGCTAAGTGAGGCCACGTGACAAAACTCTGGCTAACGAGATATAAGAAGTAGTGTGTGGGCCTTTTGGGAAAGCAAAGTTCTTTTGTCCCTTTCTGCTGACTGGAAAGCAGAGGTGATGCTAGAACTCCAGCAGCTAGCTTGGATCATGAGTCAATCTTGAGACTAGAAGCCATGAGCTTACAGAATGGTTAACAGACCCAGAAGGAAACTGGTTCCACGATGACCTTGAAGAATTGCCATCTTACAGGTTTCTCTTAACCTAGTAAATTGAAGTTTTGTGTCTTGAAGCCACTTTTTAGGAAGGAATACACATTACTCCCAGCTGAATGTAGACGTGAAGCAGTATGGTCGCTCACCTTGTCTGGGCCAGCTGGCCTCCAGATAGTCCTTTTGTGCCTTTAAATTTCTTCTGTGAACTAAATTCCAGATGCTCAAATTTTTCCTATCACTTTTCCTCTTGAATCAATACATGCTATTTTCCCTGATGATGTAAGTGTGCTCCCAAGGCAAGATAGTAAGCTTCCCCTTTTCCTGTCTGATCAGCTTAGCAAGACTCAAAGCTCCTTGGCAGATTGCATTTCTCTCTTCTCCCTGGAAACTAACTGGAATGCACAGCCTTTAGGTATGAAAAAGATGCTGCTGACTCATCTTCACAAAAATGTGTTGTGAAAGTATTTTTGCCACCTTTCTACACTCTGTCTTATCTCAAATTCAGGGACTATGACTAGGCAGGGCACAGAATAAAGGCTGAGGTCACAAAAGATAGTAAAACTAAATGGCTTACTGCTTTGTCTGCTAATCAGCCCTGTGCCTTAATCCACAAATATAAGTAGCCTTAGACATACATTAAAATATCTGTCTTTTCAATCTCTAGTTTGAATGCCTGAAGGCAAAAACATTTCCTGTGGAGATGCTGCACTTGTGCCTACTCTTGCTCTTATACTTCTAACAGCTCACTTTGTTGGGCTTCAAAGTATAGTTCAAGGAACATTTTAGAAGTAAAGTTATTGGGCCTGGGAATATCATGTGTAATTCATCAATTAGAAGGAAAACATGGGCATGTGCAAACATTTTTCAATGGGTTTGAAAAAGAGCCAGCTATAATTTTAATTGTGATTGTTTCCACTGCTACTTCCACAGCTTTCTATGAGATAATAGAATGATCAATGACCTGACCTTGGTACATCTTGGAGGAAGTACATGGTCCAGTGAAATGAGTGTCATGGTTTGGTAAAAGAGGACAGAATCCACCCTAGATATTTTCAGAAGAAAAACACTTGATACAGATAATAATTAAATGTCTTCTCACAGGGAAGGACTGAATAAATACATCCAAATTGAGCCTTAGGAAATACTTGTTGTTCTCAAACACCACCACAGAACTGGACCACCAGAAGAACTGCTGCCTCTTGTGAGCAGGAAGCCACATGCCACCTTGAATGCTGCCAGTTCCATAACTACAGCGTCTTGCCACCATTAGGAAGCAAACACCGACAGGAGGGCAGCTGGGTCATGTAACCCCTTTAATCAAGGACCATTCCATCTGGAAGCTGCTGACCTTGATGCTCCTGCTGCCAGCTCTCAAGTCATAGGGTTCCTGCTATCCTCTTCTCCATCACCTCTGATAACCCATATCCTTCCAATTAACACTCACATATCTAGTGATTGGGCCCCCGGACCTGTGCCCATGCCGAGAGCAAAGTAACAAAACCTCCCCAAGGCCATGCGTAGTAGATGAAAGAGCAGAAGTTAGCCTCTGCTTCATTTCCACCTACTAAATCTCTAGATCAGTGTGTCTGGACTATGTCATCTAAGAGATGCTTCACCGTGGTACTGGTGAGGATAATTTCCACAATAAACCAGGGAGCAAATCACTACCTAACTTCCAAAGAAGTCTAAACGATATTTCCAGCTTTTAAAAGATCAAAATGTACACTAAGGGGAGATTAGAAGGAATGTTGAAACACAACCCATGATATAAACCCAAAATAAGTTCTTTTTTCTTTTAAGATTTATTTATTTATTTGAAAGGGAGTTACGGGGCAGGGGGAAAGAATGAGAATGAGTCTTCCATCCACTGGTGCACTCCCTAAATGGCTGCAACAGCCAGGACTGGGCCAGGAACCTGGAACCTGGAACTGCATCTGGGTCTCCCATGTGGGTAGTAGGGACTCAACTACTTGGGTCATACTCCAGTGTTTTCCCAGGCACATTAGCAGGGAGTTGGATTGTAAATGCACTTGAACCAGTACCCGTATACGATGCTGCCATCACAGGCAGCAGTTTAGCCCACTGTGCCACAATGCTAGCCGCATAAGTTCTTTTATTAAAAGATGTATTTATTTATTTATTTATTTAAAAGGCAGACTGATGGAGGCGGGGGCTGGGAGAGAGAGAGGGAGAGAGAGAGAGAAAGAGAATATGAGAATTAGAGTATCTTTGCTGATTCATTCCCCTAATGGCAGCTATGGCCTTGGTTGGGCCAGGCCACTGCCAGGAGCCAGGAACTCCATCTAGGTCTCCTATGTGGTTGGCCATCTTCTGTTTCCACCCAGAATGCATTAGCAGGAAGCTAGATTGGAAGTGGAGCAGCTGGGACTGAAACTGACACTCCAATTTGGGTTCTGGTGTCACATGCATTGGCTTAACCCACTGCACCACAATGCTGACCCCATAACTTGACTTTTAATGTGCCATATTTATTTCACAGCTAATACCTAAAACATACATAGGCCAGACAGGCATTGAACAGGCTGACAGTAGCACTTGCTGAAAAATTCACAGGCCCAGTGTCTCCAGTGTTCATCTCCTAATGGACATGGTGTCATAATCATTCTGTTATTTATATAATCCACTAGACAATACATAAGCAGCTACTGCATGAATACTCACTGGTAAGAACTGTGATCATGCCACATAGCCCAGAGTGCTCTGTAAAACACAAACTCTCCCAGGAATGGAATAGCTAAGAGAATATAGTACAAATATGTATATCTATGCCAGAAAACTCCACTAAGCGATGATTGGAACTCGTAAGAGAGTTTGTTAAAGTGGCAGCATATAAAACTAACACACAAATCAGTAGCCTTTCTATATACAGACAATGCTATGGCTGAAAAAAAACTTTCAAAATCAATTCCACTCACAATAGCTACAAAATACTTAAATATCTTACAATACATTTAATCAAGGAGGTGAAAGATCTCTACAATGAAAATTACAAAACATTAAAGAAACACAAAAATGAAACAATCTTCTATGTTCATGGATTGGAAGAGTTAATATCATTAAAAAGTCCATACAGGGACCAGCACTGTAGTGTAGTAGGTAAAGCTGCCACATGCAATGCTGGCATACCATATGGGCCCCAGTTCGCATCCCAGCTACTCCGCTTCCAACCCAGCACTCTGCTATGGCCTAGGAAAGCAGTAGAAGATGGCCCAAGTCCTTGGGCTTCTGCACTGTGTGGGATATCCAGAAGAAGCTCCTGGCTCCTGGCTTCAGAATGGCCCAGTTCCAGCCATTGTGGCCATTTGAGGAGTGAACAAGGATGGAGGACCTCTCTCTCTCTCTCTCTCTCTCTCCCTATGCCTCTCTGTAATTCTACCTTTCAAGTAAATAAATGTCTTTTTTAAAAAAAAAAAAAAAGTCTATGCTATCCAAAGCAACTTACAGATTCAATGCAATCCCAATCAAACTAGCAACATCACTCTTTTCAGATATAGAAAAAATTATGCTAAAATCCATATGGAAACACAAGAGACCTGAATAACTAAAACAACCTTAAACAACAAAAACAAAGACAGAGGCATCACAATACCAGATTTCAAGACATACTCCATGGCAGTTATCATCAAAACAGGCTGGTCCTGGCACAGAAATAGACATGTAAACCAGTGGAACAGAAAAGAATCTCCAGAAACCAATCCACACATCTATAATCAACTAATCTTTGACAAAGCAGCTAAAATCAATCCCTGGAGAAAAGACAGTCTCTTCAATAAATGGTGCTGGAAAAATTAGATCTCTGTGGGCAGAAGTATGAAATAAGATCTGTACCTTACAGTTTATACAAAAATCAATCCAAAAATGGATCAAGGATCTAAATCTATGACCTAATAACATCTAATTAGTAGAGGAGAACATTGGGGAAACTCTGTAAGACAATGGTATAAGCAAACACTTTTGAAAACAACCCCAGAAGCACAAGGCAATCAAAGCAAAAATAGACAAATGGGATTATATCATTTGAAGAAGCTTCTACAATACAAAGGAAACACTCAAAGTGAAAAAGGAACTGATAGAATGGGAAAAATAATTACAAACTATACAACTGATAAAGCATTAATATTCAGAATCTATAAAGAGTTCAAGAAACTCAACAACAACAAAACAAACAATCCAGTTAAGAAATGAGCAAAGGATATGAACAGGTATTTTGCAGAATATGAGATTCAAATGGCCAACAGATACATGAAAAAATGCTGGAGTCACTAGCCATTGGGGAAATGCAAATAAAAAAACCACAATCAGTTTCAGTTTCACCCCAGTTTGAATGATTCCCATATAGAAAACAGAAAACAAGAAATGCTGGTGAGGATGTGGGAAAAAAGGTACCCTAATCCACTGTTGGTGGTAACGCATACTAGTACAGCAATTGTGAAAGACAGCATGGCTATTCCTCAGAAATCTGGAAACAGATCTACCATATGACCCAGCCATCCCACTCCTGGGAATTTAACCAAAGGAACTGAAATCAGCATATGAAGGAGTTATCTTACACCCATATTTATTTCAGCTCAATTCACAACAGCTAAGATATGAAATCAACCCCGATATCCATCAACCAATCACTATTAAGAAAATGTGGTATATATACACTATGGAATATTACTCAGCCATAAAAACCAATGAAATCCTGTCTTTCCCAAAATAATGGATGCAACTGGAAGCCATTATACTTAGTGAAATAATCCAGTCCCAAAAAGACAAATACTATATATTTCTCTGATCTGGGGTACTCTATTCAAGTACAAAAAAGTAATATATAACTATTTGCATTGCAATATACATAAAATTATTCATATACATAAGCTGTTGAGAGGAAATAGCTTAAAGTCTAAATGAACTTAATTATTATCTTGTAACCACACAGGAAATATTTAGATGATACACTGTCATTTGTTCTACTTCACTTAAAAAAATTATGAATGACTAATTGGCAAAAATAACCTATATATGGGTGAAACAGTCATTTTTAATTCAATCATAGTTTCTAGCCATTACCTACATTCCCACTAAACTAGGGTCTTTTTGCTTTTTACTTGTTAAACTTCTTATTTACTGGAAAAATTTTAATGAAACAAGTGACAGAAATATAAAAAAAATCCCAAACCAAATCCTTAAACTGAGTTATAATTACTTCAGAGGTAAATTGTCTAGAAAGAAAATGGGAAAAGTAGGTACACTTGAATGAGGGTCCTTATTTGACTGTTTAGGCAACATTTAAATAGCACTGACCACTTTTATTCCAAAGTAGCAAACATAAAAACAGTGCAAAGTGAACAAAAATTCATGCCAGCAACAAAGACTATAGAAAATATGAAGGCACAATATTAGAGACTGTGAATTGGTTTTCAGACCACTGTTGAGATGTCATTGAAAAAAAGAGTCCATCACATTCATCTAATTCTGTCAGACACTGAATTAAATATGCATGATACTAAATCACTGCAGAAAACAACAGTTTGACCACTAAGGAGGCTGCCCATTAAATGGAATCCTATTTTGCATGCAGTAAAGACAGGACCGGCTGTAAGGAGTGTATGCTATAATTATTATTCCTACACCCAAGTCATATTACCACAGATGAGAATTATAGAAATGCAATGTGGCATAGCAGGATGAACAAATGAGTTTCCTGGATGCTAATAAATTTCCTAGAAATGGACAGGTTTGTTGCTGTTGTTGCTTATTTTTGCTTTGATTTTTAACTACAACTCAAACTCATAAGATCAAGGAATTACAATGCCACAACCACACTTTGAAAATAACCAATAAAAAGTCAAATGAAACTCAAGGTACTATACTCCGGAGACCAAAGCCAAGGAAGGCTGCTGTGGGCCTCCTTGCACTTTGCAAAAGCGTCTTATTGCAAGTAGACTAGTGCTGCAGTCTCCAGGGGCAAGTCTTTACATTACCAGCAGGGGTAACTGGCTGCAAAGCTGGACCTGCTGGGTGGCGATCATCTGCTCTCCCAGAGGCTCCTCGCAGAGGGCTGTGTGCACCTGGACATCAAGGCTCTGGTGCATTAATTCCTCGGTATTCAGTTTGGCTCCCAGGCTTCCAAAACCAATTCAGGTGTGGAGACTTGTCCCACACCAGGAAGCACCTTTTAATGTACAATATCCCCTTGCATTTATCCTGGCCTTTTCTCTGATCCTCAATTCAGAAGAACTGGACCAAAAAACTGCATTTCAACCATCATCTGCCCCTGGTTCACGGGTACTAAGAGAGCCCTCAGGAGAGAGCCCAGAACTGTCCCCAAGAGTGAAGAAACCACAGGCACCTGTCATTAACAGGTCAGGAGACCTCAGAGGCACATGTCAGACTCGCAGTGCGACAGCTGCCCTTTTATCAATCCCCAGGACTTTGAGTGTTACATTACCATTAATATTAATAGTGTTCTCACTAACAAGACAGCATAATTGTTATGTTCTCCCTGACTTTGCTTATTAAACAGGCACAGTAATTACTTTCAATATTGTATTATCAAGATGAAAGTGCAACTTTCTACCTCATGAAGATTATTCGTGCCTTTCCTTAAATACCATTCTTTATTACTCTGTGCATACTTATATGGATTGCCTTGGGCAGCAGTTCTTACTTTTATATGATGTAAAAATTTTGAGGAATCCAAATAGTGGTACTATATAGGTTACCATCTGCATATTCATGCCTGAACGGTAATTTCCATTAACATTGTCGTCTGGTCACCCCAGTATGCACCTGTGATTGAAAATATCTCCATTGAAGGTATCAGCCATGGTTTCTACCATATTCTAACTTTGATCACTACTCTTTTTCACTATTTAAAAAGTCATTTTATGGGAGCTGCTGATATAGGGCAGTGTGTCAATCCATACATATGATACCAGCATCCCACATCAGAATGCCCATCTGAGTCCCAGCTAATCCACTGCCAAACCAGCTTCCTTTTTATATAAAAAAAAACTAGTTTAATTATATGAAAGTCTGATTGACAAAGACACAGAGAGAGGGACAGACAGACAGACAGACTCTTTTTCCGACTCCTGGTTCTCTTCCCAGATGGTCACAACAGCTGAGCCTGGGACAGGCCAAAGCCAGGAACCAGGAACTCCATCCTAATCTCCCCATGGGTAGCAGGGGTCCTAGTATTTGGTCATCTTCCATTGCATTCCCAGGCATATTGGCAGGGAGCTAGATCAGAAGTGGGGCAGCCAGGCAGTAAGTTAAGCAGTAGCTTAACACACTGTGCCACACTTCCTACTAATACACCTGGGAAAGCAGGAGATGATGGCCAAGTACTTGTACCTCTGCCACCCATGTGGGAGACAAGGATGGATTTATGGGCTCCTGGCTTCAGCGTGGTCCAGACCTGGCTGTTACAAACATTTGGAGAGCAGACCAGCAGATGGAAGTTGTGTGTGTGTATATATGTGTGTGTTGTGTGTGTGACTCTCTTTTTAAAATAAATAGATCTTACAAAAATTATTTTCTCATTATTTATTATTGGGGAAAAAGTATAGAATAAATGAATGAATAAGAAGTGAGTGAATAAATGGTGCTGATGTTGATATCCCACACAGAGTTGTTTGATTTAGCATTCACCAGACTAGTTTGAAGAACTGTGGACACCAGCAAGGACCACGTGGCTTGCAAGGACCAGAAGCAGGGAAACTGGCATGGTCATGTGCAATGCCTGCCCCTGCTGGCAATGCCCATGTGAACTGCACTGCCATTCCTCTGGCACATGGCTATGGAACTGGACACCCATGTCCATCCACAGCTGCTAGTTCCAACATCATCAATTCACCAGCAATGTTTCTACAAGTTACAAGGAAAAATGAGCTTGATAAAGAAAAAACACAGCAATAAGAAGCTGAGCTAGAGGAACAAAAAGAGTTTCAATCCTGGGGAAAGCAAGCAGAGAGGGCAAAGAGAGGATCCAAGAAAACAGACGTGTTTCTGCCATACTCCAGAAGGGAAGGAAGTCACTGGAGACGAGGCAGGGGAGCTACCCCACAGGTTTTACGGGGCCTCGAGAATCCAACTTCATCATGGTCTGGCCACACAGAACCACACTTGATACTGGTAGGCTATTCTCATATGCCTCTGCTACTCAGTAATTTTTTGAACTTCATTATATTTATGAATTCAGGATCAAGCTGTGCAGTGAGTTCATTTTAAAACTGTCTGGCTTATTTTTCCAAGTTGTCTTTGTAAAAAAAAAAAAAAACTTCACTCTTGCTCTTTTAATACCTATTATGAATAATCCATGCTATGCTTTCCTTTCATATTCACTAATCTTTATATTCAACTTCCTATTAGCAGTAATTTCAATTCATTAAAAAATTATATCACCCCAGGACTGAAGCCTGATTCTTGTTTTCTATGCCAGACCAATTATATTTCAAAGGGGAAAAATTCTGTGCCTTTCTACTTGAAACTTTCAGTGGATTCCTGTCTCTTGACTTTTGCTACCTCTCAGTAGAGTTAAGAACAAAAGCACTTGAAAAACTCAAGCACTGGGAATTGAGAGCTTTGGGTTCTGTTATTCACCTCGACATGAAATAAGATTCATAGCAGTTATAGAAATAGTTCTTACAGCTCCTTGGTAATGACATCAACAGTGTTATTAACCGAGGAAGTAACAATAACATTTATGTGTTCATTCCACTAGTGTTCCGGATACATCATTACCTATGGAACCTAAGTGGCCAACCATAAACATTCACATCTCTGTTTACCACCCCATCCAGTCTTTCCAACCTGCCACTATTAATAGCAGTGTGCTCAGCAGTATCAATTGTACTGTTTCATCTTTCCATCAGCTCCACAAGAAAACGCACTTATTACTTTCTCCATTTTAGACGTCAAAATTCTGCAGCACCAAGGGTTTCAGGATTGCCTGGCTAGTAAGCAGTTGAACAAGGTTCTGAACCCAGGCAGTCTGGCCACAGAGCTCACGTGTTTTGTTGTTCTGGAATGTTGTGATGCTTCCTTGTCTGTCTCTCAGTGGCTGATAGGCTGGGATTGTGAGGACTCGAGAGTAGTGAGGGAGTGGCCCAATATCCACAGAGAGGATGGGTTATACTCAGAGGACAAAAATATTCCACATTGTTGATTTCCAGGGAACTAGGCAGAGAAGCAAAACATGAATTTCTCTGTTTTTTTCTTCCTCGTTTTGCCTTTTATTTCCCTAGCCATCTTTTTGATCACTGCATTTGGCTTTAAATTCTCTTAGCTAGCATGGGTAGTTGGCAGAAGCATGGATAAATGAGCTTGTTATGGCTGACTATATCAGACACATTATGGCATGTTACGTTTGAGCCAAGAAAATATCTAATTCTGATAAAGTATTCCTTGGGCAGTACCAAACACTGCTGTTGTCATAGTACATTCTGAAGGCTGTTAACATGACAGGCATCCATCTTTCCCAACCCACATCACCATGGTGACACAGACCTGCCATCAGGTCCTGAGCCTCCCAGACCAGCTACAAAATTTACCCAAGCAAAATGCCACAGCACCTTGGCAACATAACATAAGAGTGAATATTGTACATTATTTAATATATGGTTTCATTTTAGTTCAGCTTTTAGTTATTACAAGAAGGAACTATCTACATTTCCCCTAGAATTTGAACAAACAAGAAATAAATGAAATCAAATCACAGGCAAACAAGGTATCTGTGATGGAATCGTGGGTGATATGTGTCACTGAAGGATACACAAAAATAGGTTCTTATTCTCTTCCTTTTGGAAGTCCTGGGTCTGCCTTCATTCATTCAATCAGTTAATCAGTCAAAAGTCTTCAATTGGACACATGTTATGTGGGCATTTCAAGAGTGAAGATATAATGTCTGACATTAGGTGGCTTACATTTTAAATGCTGAAATAAGAACACAAGTGGTCTTCCACTGGGAAGTCTGAGTTGCAAAATAAAAGGAAAAATAGGGTTGCAAACTAACTAAACTATGCTGTACTCAGATTTCTTTCTTTGTCAAAGCAAGCTGAAAGCACTGACCAGAAGTCACAAATTTAGAACTAGGCAGAAGGAAACATCAACCAGACCAACCATATGTTGACAGTATTAACTGGAGAAAGCCACAACCAGCAACTGAAATGCAGATTCTTAGAAGCAGTTAGGGGAGAGTGGATAACACAAGAATTAGTCCATAATCCTCAGTCAGAAGATTTGCCTTTTAATACAGCAATGACAAAAACAAACTTACCACAGTGTGATCTGCTGTTTCCTAAGAGGAAAACATGTAGGGAATTGTGGTCAGCAGATGGGAATTCCTGTGGCCAGGGGAACACAGTTAAAGAGCAAATTTCAGTCACCAAGGGATCAAAGAGTAAAAGACAGGAGTTAAGGGTTTATGTACAATTAAGCTTAAAACTGAGTACCCTCATTCATATATAACACTGCATCTGGGTCTGCTTTAGTCATCTCATTGGTACAGTACTGAGGCATACATCTTCTCCTCAAAGCTACTGTATGTATATTTGGTATCTATGGTCTTGTCAATGAGACAAAACCCTGTTTAAGTATCCTGACTGAGAGGACTACAGCAGAATAATGAATGGAGAGCTTCACAAGGCAGTCTAGACACCATGACTAATCAAGCAAGTGTAAACTAATCAAGTTATTGGTTGAATAAAAATTAGTAAGCGAACTGTAAAATCTGAACCAATTTACAACATCACCACCAACATCTCTATTCTAGTACCATGAAAACACCATCTTGAATGTCTACCAATAACAAAGTGGGTGAGCCTCAGTGATAGTCTCTGCATGTACGGAAACATCTGTTTCTGAGGTTAGCTAAGTCAGTGATGAAAGTTCACGCACTGCAGTATTTAGCACAGTGATTGAGCACATGTTAGATGAGCAATAAATTTTGGCTAAATCCAAGAATCAATGCATTGATCAGCAACTCAGTAATCAGTTATTCTATATGTACATGCAAATAATCCTTGATGCAAAATATATTAAGGAACAAAATGCTGCTTCAATAAATCAATGGTAGTGCTAACAATGAAAAATGAGACATTTTCTAACAACCAGCTTATCCTCTCTACTCTACTAAGTCAGCCTGTACCCAAACAAGCAAGAAAATACCAAGTGAATGTTTTTAAGTATGTGCACGTAAAATGACACTTTCTACCCTGCCTTCTGGTTGCAGAGGACCAAGCACCAGTGAGTTCTTTTAATGAGCAATGAGTTAGTGCCATGGGACATTTCTGTAAGGACCAGTTAACCATTTACAATTCACTTTTCTTGGAATCAGAGTTATGGTGCAGTGGGATAGGCTACTGCTTGTGACACTGGCAGGCATCCCACATTGGAGTACTGGTTTAAATCCCAGCTCCTCCACTTCCAATATAGCTTCCTGCTAATGTACCTAGAAAGGTAGCAGAGGATGGCCACCATAGCTGAGTTCCTACCACCTATATGGAAGATCTGGATGGAGTTGCTGGCTCCTGGATACAACCTGGCCCAGTCTAGGTCACTGTGGTCATGTGGGAATGAATTAGCATATAAAAGATCTCTCTCTCTGTCTCTCTCTCTCTCTGTCTCTGTCTCTTACACCTTTTAAATAAACAAGCAAACAAATCCCAAGTATGGAAAGTGACAAAATTTGCCTTGATAGTTGCTGCATCAACTGACATCCCAGAGTGACACTGATAAGCAGAGCACTCAGCTGGCCCATAATGGACACACAGCAAGAGAAAGAAAAAAAAAAACCTTTGGTTTTTAATCTACTTATATTGTTACAACAGTAAACCTTAGCCCATAGGAACCAACAAAATGAACAAAACCCAAGATCCTGAAACTTATACAAAACACTAGTGAACTAGGGCTATGTCACAGCCCAGACTCATAGTTCTTGATTTTAGTCACCTCCAACCCAGATGACATCCTAGTCTGTCCATATTAGTATCCTTGCCTGGATCTGCCTAAGAGAATACTTTAAAACTTTATGAAAAATGAAATTTAAATGCAATCTTACTTTGGTGCAAGAAGATTTCAAAATCCATGCATACAGGGGGTCGTCAAAAATTAATAGAAAATGTATATGACAAAAAAACTATGCATGGGCTTCAAAAATATACCCAAAAATTGATCTTGTCATTCAATTACATTTTCCATGAACTTTTTGGATTACTGCCATATTAATTCCATCAGAATTTGAAATTCTACTCCCTACAGAGACTGTCATCAGTTCTAGGAACAGACAGGAGAAATGGTATATTATTTCCCTCAGAAATGCAATACAGATTCTCATCGAGGAGATTACATTTAGAGCTCTGCTCAAAAGCTGTGAAATAAACCAAAAAACTGTCATGAGACCCACCTTCCCTGCATTTGATCTGCTCCTATGGACTGGTATAGATGAAATTCTTTTATCCACAGAAACCCATTTTGCTTTCTTTTGTTTCAGGGTGAGGAGATGAGTAGAAGGTCAAATGAGTCATCATCTTTTGGGGACCTGAAAATTTCCAGTTGTATTTACAAGCATTCCACATTTTTCTGTCAAAGAGTAGCATTTAACAGATTTTCACATTTTTTGCCATGTGGTAACGATAAGAATGATTGATGAGGGTTAAATACTAATGGATTATTTGCTGTGTTATTTAACATTTCATGAACTCCATGGAACTCCTGTCCAATACATCTATGGCTATAGAAAGGAAATATTATTTTACTTCTGTTTGTTGTTTAAAAGATCAATTTTATTGACCTTGGTCCCTGATGAGCTGCTCATAAACAAATATATGAATCATCAGAAGGAGTTGGTAGGGGAGGATTCCCTTTAAAAAATAAACCTGGGTGGGTGTTGTGGTGCAGCATGTTAAGTTTTCATTTGGATGCCCACATCTCATTACCAGAGTGCTGGTTCAAGTCTGATTACTCTGCTTCTGATCAAGCCTCCTGATAATGCACCTGGGAGAGAGCAGATGATGGCTCAAATACTTGGGTCCCAGCCACCCATGTGGGAGACCCAAATGGAGTTCCAGGCTCCAGGTTTTCAACTGGTCCAGCCCTGGATATTGCACTAGCAGGCATCTAGAAAGTAAACCAGTGGATGGAAGAAACACCCCTCTCCATCTCCCTCTTCCTCTCCGTCTCTGTTCTCTGTCCCTCCCTTTCTCTACCACTCTTTCAAAAAGTTGAAAGTAAGTAAACATTTAAAAAATCTGACACTAACTATGGGTTTTATCACTGATTGTTTATAATCTTGAATATATATTTTTTCTTCCTTCCATTTGAAAAGCACTTGCAAGCTATGCATACAGGCTCAAAGAAAACTTGAAGTCCATGACACTTATTTAATGGCCTGTGAAAACATCAAATCAGCCTTCATGCTCTTTTCAGAAGTATGGAGATAGAGCTGTGGGTACGCACGTATTACACAACCACATCCACTATAAGCTTATACTGGAACTTGACTTTCAAGTTGTATGTATTTTTGCCTTTCTTAAGAAAATACTTGTAATTTACTGCACATATCATGCAACTAATTCTACCAGTCCCATCTTTTCCTATTCCCTCAGTATCCTGTACCATTGTTCTCCCTCATCCTTGCCAAATAACAAAATTATATTCCAATCAAGAGCAAAACAGATGGCCTGTAAAGCCACTAAATGGGAGCAAATTGTAATTTATTCAACAAACACTTGAGCACCGACTTCATGTCAGGCTCATGGAAATATAGCAATGAAGTGCAGCAGAGAAGGTCTTATTCTTACAAGGCTTACATTTTAATAAAAATCAAATAATGAGCAAGGTTAGTTCAAATAGGCACTACAAAGGAATTAAAGTGGAGTGACAGGATAAGTGATGGTAGAAGAAGAGGAGGCTTCTCCAGGAGGATCACGTTTGACTTGAGACCCAAATGAAAGAAGACAGTGACGTGGGTGTTAGCCATCTAGAAAGAGGTGCCAGCAGTTCAACAAAAAGCCTATTTTTTTAAAGCTTTTATTTAATGAATATAAATTTCCAAAGTACAGCTTATGGGTTACAATGGCTTCCCCCCCCCCCCATAACTTCCCTCCCACACCCAACCCTCCCCTTTCCTGCTCTCTCTCCCCTTCCATTCACATCAAGATTCATTTTCAATTCTCTTTATATACAGAAAATCAGTTTAGTATATACTAAGTAAAGATTTCAACAGTTTGCCCTCACATAGCAACACAAAGTGAAAAATCCTGTTGGAGTACTAGTTATAGCATTAATCACAGTGTACAGCACATTAAGGACAGAGATCCTACATGATATTTTTTTTTAAAAAATTGATTAATTTTCTATGTAATTTCCAATTTAACACCGAGGTGTTTTTTTGTTTGTTTGTTTTTGTTTGTTTTTTTCATTTTCAATTATCTTTATATACCGGAGATCGATTCAGTATACACTAAGTAAAGATTTCATCAGTTTGCACCCACACAGAAACACCAAGTGTAAAAATGCTGTTTCAGTACTAGTTATAGTATTACTTCACATTGGACAACCCATTAAGGACAGATGCCACATGGGACGTAAGTACACAATGACTCCTGTTGTTGATTTAACAATTTAACACTCTTGTTTATGGCGTCAATAATCTCCCTAGGCTCTAGTCATGGACTGCCGAGGCTATGGAAGCCTTTAGGGTTCGCCGACTTCGATCTTATTCCGACAGAGTCATAGTCAAAGTGGAAGTTCTCTCCTCCCTTCAGAGAAAGGTACCTCCTTCTTTGATGCAAAAAGCCTATTTTAAGAAGACAAAAAAGACCAGCATGGCCAGAGATATGGTCAAAGAGAAAAGCAGAGACCAATTCAAGATGCATCACATGGTTCAAAGTAAAGATCTTGGTTTTAGTCCAAGAAGCTACTGGTAGGTGTTAAGTTAAAAAAAGTGACATTAAGTAGTAGTGATGCAGATTATCAACTCAAAATCTGACAAATAGTTTCAGATTTTATTTCCCAACTTCCATAATATAAAGTTCGTTCTAACAGGAGTGCATAGGGGCTTCCTGAATTTGGAAGATTGTGCTTAGGGTTCCAAGGTTCACACTTCCAGCACGAAGACACCCTAGAAGAATGGGCACCCACCTTTTCAGAAAGGCTACCCAAACTGGGTTGTACAGTCGAATAACTTCCTAAATTCCTACTCTGTCCAGGTGATGTGTTAACATGTCAGGGTCTGTTAGAACGTCAATTATCAGCTGTTGTATGGAAAAGAGACATGAAGAGAAAACTGAAAATAGGGAAACTATGTGCCTAAACATTACTGGTCTACCAACTGCATTGGTCTCTACAGAATTATTCATGAAGGTATTAAAAAGAAGTATCTCTATAATAAAATATTAAATCATTTGTATTAAAATGTATTATAAAATATAAAACATTAAATACAATTATAAATACTCTCAAATTGTATGACATGTTTCATTCTAGTCCTAAATGTGTTTTACAAAATCTTAAAAGGTTTTCTTACATGGAATCAGCAATACATCGTTTTTTCCTCAAGCAAAAAGAAACTTTATGAACCATGCATGCACCAGTTCTGTGAGATGCCAGTTTGATTAGAATTTGCCTAAATTTGCTTTCAACTTGGCTGAGTGCCATTGCAGCTAAGGCATTAAAACAGGTGGCATTTCTATCAAGAATTTCTTATTTCTTCTCAGAAATGTAGATTAAAGTGCCTTGCTTCATAAAATCCCTCTTCCTGAAATCAATATACACAGAGCAGCTCTAGTCCCAAGAAACAGAACTGCAAGTTCCTTCCTCATCCCTCTCTTTTCACTGCGAGTCCCAAACCCCTTCAGCCCCTAAGCCTGGAGGACCGGCTTGAAATGTCAAAATCAACTTGCTCCAGAAAATAATAACTTTTAATTTTTGAACTTAATATTTTATTTATTTTTGGAGATAACATTTCTAATTTACATTAAAGTCAAAGGAGTAATGGTTTTACTAGAGTTCAACAAATTAAAAAGTAAAAAGACTATAGTCTATCAGGAAAATGGATAAGAGCCATAAGCTATAATCAAAATAAAAGATATTCAAATTCCCTCATACATAGTAAATTTTCAAGTATTCATGCAATCATTACAACTGTGGTAGTATATAATTCCTATCAATTTGTTTGACAAAGATTTAAAACAAAGTTTGACAAAACACTGTATTTGCAGCAAAACTAATACACACAGGCATTTCTTTCTCTTTTCTTAATGTTACTTTCCAGATATAAAGATGAACATGTAGTATTTGCCTTTCTATCATGATCTATTCCACTCAACGTGATGCCTTCCAGTTCCATTGATTTGGCTGCAAATGATAGGCTTTCATTCTTTTTTATAGCTGAAAAGTATCCCAATATATACATATTTTCAAAAATGACCAACAATGATTATTCTGTATACTCCAAGTTATGAAAGCAGTCAATCCTCCAAAAGATAGAGGGGTGAAAAGATGATACCTCCCCTTTACAACTCCAAAAAATGAGAGAAATTTTCCACTCAACTGTAAGATAACACAGGAGTCATATCCAAACATATCCTAGAGCCAACGTCACAAACTGATTCCAAACACCTAATGTGGCCAACATATTCTCCATTTTGTCATATAACAACATAAAAATAAGTTTCACAAGGTTAATGTAGTGTTTTAAAAATAATTTTTTAATCTGAAAGGCAGAGTTAGAGAGAGAAAGAGAGAGAGAGATCTTCAGTACACTGGTTCATTCCTCAGATGGCCACCGTGGCCAGGCTGGACCCTGGAACTCCATCGAGGTCTCACATGTGAATGATGGGTACCCAAGCACTTGGGCTATCTTCCACTGCTTTCCCAGGCACATTAGCAGGGAGATGGATCAAAAGTGGAGCAGTATATATAGAAAAAATGATGTTGAAATTCATATGTAAACACAGGAGACCCCGAATAGCTAAAACAATCTTATATAATAAAGAAAAGCTGGAGGCATCACAATACCAGATTTTAAGACATACTACAGAGCAGTTATAATCAAAACAGCCTGGTATTGGGACAAAAACAGATGGATAGACCAATAGAACAGAATAAAAATGCCAGAAACCAATCCAAGCATCTACAACCACTTATATTTGACAAAGGAGCTAAAACCAATCTCTGGAGCAAGACAGTCTTTTCAACAAATGGTGCTGGGAAAACTGGATTTCCACATGCAGAAGTATGAAGCAAGACCTATACCTTATACCTTATGCAAAAATCCACTCACGATGGATTAAAGCCCTAAATCTACAACCTGATATCATCAAATTATTAGAGAACATAGGAAAAACCCTGCAAGACATTGGTGCAGGCAAAGAGTTCTCAGAAAAGAACCCAGAAGCACAAGCAATCAAAGCCAAAATTGACAAATGGGATTACATCAAATTGAGAAGCTTCTGCACTGCAAAAGAAATACCCAGGAAGGTGAAGAGGTAACTGAAAGAATGGGAGAAATTATTTGTGAACCATGCAACTGATAAAGGATTAAAAACCGGAATATATAAAGAGATCAAGAAACTCCACAACAACCAAACAACCCAGTCAAGAAGTGAGCAAAGGACTTAAACAGGTATTTTTCAATGGAGGAAATCCAAATGGCCAACAGACCCATGAAAAAATGTTCAGGATCACTAGCCTTTAGGGAAATGCAAATCAAAGCCACAATGAGATTTTCACTTCACCACCATTAGAATGGCTTTCATACAGAAATCAACAAACACTGGCGAGGATGTGGGGGAAATGGTACCCTAATCCACTGTTGGTGGGAATACAAACTGGTACAGCCACTGTGGAAGACAGTACAGAGATACCTCAGAAAGCTGAATATAGACTTACCACATGACCCAGCCATCCCACTCTTGGGAATTTACCCAAGAAAAATGATATCAGCATATGAAAGAGTTATCATCACCCCCATGTTTATTGCAGCTCAATTCACAATAGCTAAGACATGGAATCAACCCAGATGCCCATCAACTGAAGAATAGATAAAGAAACTATGAGATATGTACACCACAGAATACTATACAGCAGTAAAAAATGAAATCCAATCATTTGCAACAAAATGGATGAATCTGGAAAACATCATACTTAGTGAAATAAGCCAGTCTCAAAGGGACAAACACCGTATGTTCTCCCTGGCCTCTGATAACTAATAGAGCACCTAAAAGACCATCTGTAAAAGTGAAATTGACACTCTGAGAAGCAATGACTGAACAGCCCTTATCCTGACTGTCGAGGAACAGTTTTTTTTTTTTTTCAATACTATTTGTTGAACTCTTTACTTAACAGAGTTAAACATATGTATATACAGTCGATTGAAAATAAGAGTAAGAATAAGACAGGGAGGTGGAAGAGGGGTGAGAGTATGGGTGGGGGGCATGATGAGAAGAATCGCCATGTTCCTAAAGTTCTAATTATGAAGTGTATGAAGTTTACAACTGTAAAGCTGTATAGTTCTGCATACATTCCTATGGAGTTACTTCTAAGGGTACAGTTTAAAAACCTGCCATGGGATCCCAAATCCCCTTAAGTTGGGTGGTAAAAATACCATCTGAAGTGTTAAAGTGATCATATGGATAGGAGTAAGGGTCTGGTAATAATAATAGCAGAATTAAAAAGGAGTGAATGCTCCAACATGGGAAAGAGTCCATACAGCAGACTCATAGAATGACAATCACTTTAAGTAGCACCATGACTTCAGAATTCGCTCTTAAGGCATTCTGGTCTGGTTGAAAAGCCCACAAGAGCATTTCAGGCATGGAAAGCCAAGACACTGTGGCAAAAAATGTTCTTCATGAAGGATCTCTGTGGGTGAGACCTCAGCTGAAAGAAGGGGCCATCAAAGAAGGAGGAACTTTTCTCTGAAGGAAGGGGAGAACTTCCACTTTGCTTATGGCCTTGTCCAAATACTGATGGAATTTATGTATTCAAAAGGCTTCCATAGCCTAGGCAGCTCAGGTCAAGAACCTCTGTTGATCACTGAGTTCATACATAAGAGTGTTAGTTGTTAAATTAACAACAGGAGTCACGGTGCACCAACTTCCTATGCAGGACCTCTGTCCTCAAAGAGTTGTATTATAATTATGCCTAAGTGCTCACAAAAGATGTATCATTCTTGAGTGCTTCTTTAAAGTCAATTTTCGAGAAGAAAAAAAAAAGGAAGAGGAAGAAGGAAGAAGGAAGAGGAGGAGGAAGAGGAGGAGGAGGAGAAACATTAACTACACAACACAATGATTTTGAACAGCCCTTGTCTAAACTATTGAGGAACAGGGTTATTTTGTTTGTTTGTTTGTTTGTTTGTTTTTCATGCAAATTGTTGAACTCTTTACTTAGTATAGACTAGGTCTTCTATGTATAAAGTTAATTTAAAACGGATCTTAGTGGGGAGTGGGAGAGGGAGGAGGAGGAGGGGTGGGAGTGTGGGTGGGAGGGTGGCTATGGTGGGAAGAATCTCTACAGTCCTAAAGTCGTACTTACAAAATGCATGAAGTTTGTACTCCTTAAATAAAAGGTTTCTCTGGGGGAAAATAAAAAGTGGAGCATCCAGGACTCAAAGCAGCACCTGTATGGGATGCCATTGTTGCAGGTGTGGTTTAATCTGCTGCAGCACAGTGCTGGCCCCAACACAGTGTTTTCTAAACATTTACATTGGCTGTCGATATTTAACCATCAGGATATTTCATGGATTGATTTTCAGCTTCTTTTGAAAAAGTCAGAAGATCTAAACACTCTGGAGCTGCATATTCATCTTTCTGCAAGACAACAATCCCTTGAGATTAAGAAGCGGCCACTCCCTGTACTCACAAAGAAGAAAACGCTCTGCCTGCCAAATTTCTGTAGTCGCCGGAACTGGGCCAGCAGAAACTGGGAGCCAGGAACTAACGCAGATCCACATGGGTGTCAGAGACTCATTTGCTTGAACCATCCCTGCTGCCTCCCAGGATCCACATGGTCAGGAAGCTGGTATCAGGAGCTGAAGCACTCCAACATGGGACACAGGCATGTCGATCACAGGCCAAATGCCTTCTCCTCCATTACTCCATTGTTTTTTAATCCCTCTCTGCACTAGTCATGTACACCACCCACCAGACTAGTGCAGGCAAGCCTTGTGGTAACAAAGGGATAGGACACAGGGATGTCTGATGGACAGGGGGAAAGACAGAGAGAAGATGTCTTAATTAAGCACCAAGTTACCGAGTTTCTTTGAAGTGAGAAGTTTTGCAGCAGGCACCCTTTAGCAAGCATGCTGAGTTTCCAACACTTCTAGAACTTTGCATCCCTCAGATAAATTAAACCAAGCAATAGACTTACCTAACTCAGGCTAAGAACCTGGCCATCTCCAGGCCTCTAAAGCCTACCCCATCTGCCTGTTCTTTACCTAAACAGGAAACAGAATTTGAGGAGCTGAACTTGTCCCTGTTGGGCACATTGCAGGCTTTTCTTCCATTTCCTTGAGTTTTTATATCTAAGCCCTTTTTGTTCATTTGTGGGACACCGAACAATGTAAGGCCCCTTTTCCTTCAGTTATAATTCCCCTAAAGACCAAAAGTAGGCAAACATCAGAGGGGTGGGAGTTCTGGCACAGCAGGTTAAGCCACCACCTGTGACACCAATTGGAGCACAGGTTCTAGTCCCAGCTGCTCACTTCCAATCTGAATCCCTGCTAATGCTCCTGGGAAAAACAGCTAAAGATGGTCCAAGTGCTTAGGCTCCTGCCACATACACAGGAGACCTGGATGGAGTTCTGGATTCCTGGCTTCTGGCTTTGACCTGGCCTAGCCCAGGCCATTGCAGCCATATGTGAAGTGCACCAGTGGATGGAAGATCCCTCTCTCTCTCTCTCTCTCTCTCTGTGTGTGTGTGTGTGTGTGTCTTACTCCCCCACCCCATAAACAAAAAATATCTTTTAAAAAATACAAAAATGTCAGCACATACACCAGGTATCTTTAAAGGATAAGTTCTACCATCATACCAAGCACAAAGCACTGGGGTGAAGTTCTCCTTACATAAAGCACACACAATGTTCCTACTAAGTTGCAATAAATTCAGGACCATTATCAGAAGCATTTACAGATAACTGTGTGCATGAAGCACTGTTCCAGTTAGACCACAGGTGGCCAGGATGCCAAAGACCGTAGGGGTGATCTAAGCCACTTGCTAGCACTTGGGATACCTTTGTGTGAAATGCAAAAAGGCGCTCTATCCTCCGGGCTGACATGGATTCATATCACATTTCACAGCTTGGCAGACAGAATATGGCTGCCTTTCCACCTGCACTTACCCCTGGAAGCCCGGCCCACTTACGCAGCGAATAATCTGCAAAACACATGCAGCACCACAGCCCTGGAAGCAGACCTGAAAGCCAATGCCAATGAAACAAACACACTCATGAAATTCAACCAGGAGGGGGAGGCACCTGGCAAATGAAGCCAGTGAAAAGATGTTTCTTTGCCAGTGACTGGGTTTTTAATCTCTCAGACGGAGTGTCATACCACACCTTAAAAAAAACAGTGAAGAGGTCAGAGTTCCACCCACTCTTCCTATCTCTGAGATTATCCTGTCCTGGTGAACATGTCTCCCGGATAGGTAGATCTACTCTATTTGGAAAGCCAATTCCTTATTTATAGGAGGATAAACATCACATATAAGAATTTCTGAGTCAACATATCTAAACCAAATGGAAACTTTGAAAATACATTTTCTTTACTTCTTTTTTCTTTTCTTTCTAAATAGCCCAGTTCAGGACTTCTTTCCTGTTCCTTAAACGAATATGAGTTTCAACAAGTTGCCCCAGTCGTCCTGACCTGTAATTTCTGTCCTATCTCACCCTTCAATTTCATGCTTCTCCTCCCTACTGAGAGCTCCTTTCTCTGGGTTTTCCATGGCAAGCCTGCTGCTCTGGCTCAGCATGTTTGTCATTACGGGTTCCTGTGCTATTTGAATCTCAAGGAGAAGCACTTAAAAGCAAGCTGGCTTTTTCCTAAGTCATCGGAGGCACATATGTCAAGTGCCCCAGCCCCTTGCATGATGACCTCGTGCTTCTACTTGTATTAAAATCAGCGCTCTGCCCTGCCTTGCCCTGCCCTGCCCTAGGAGGAGGAAAAACAGGCCCTATGCCAGAGAAAGCACTTTTGAATTATGCATGTTATCACCAAGAGTTCTTTTTCAGATCTTATAGACAGTGAGGATGAAAGAGGCATTATGGAAAAAATAGGTTCATTGTGCTTCATTGAAATGTTTTTGACCCTCTACCATTCTCTGGCTTTGTCCAAGTGCAAGGATTTCAAAGAACAGTTCTGCGTCATGCTCAGGCAATTATCCCTCTTATAAAGTAACAACAACAATAATCAAGTTTTCTTTGTCTACAATAAGAAAGGCTGTATCCTCCTCCTTCAGACCGAGAGCTAATGTTCTGCAATTAGATGCCAAAGACGGCGGCAACACGTTCTCCAGTGAGTGTTGCTCAGGGATGTCATTGTGTCCCCTGCAACACTGGACATGGATTGGCTGACTAGGAACCTTGTGGCAGGGCAGCCTTGACAAAGTGTCATGGGAAATAGGTCTGTGTAGAGAGGGAAGAGAGAGTGACAGGATGCGAAGGGGAGAGGGACTATTGTTCCCTCTGACCTCAGTCTTATTTTAACATAGAAAACATCGATGATCACCAATACCTGCTATTGAAGGGAAAGTGCTTTCCTTACTCTATCATTCAGTCATCTTCTGTCATGAGTCCAGAAGGGAGCTATTTGACTGTTGGGAAAATTCATCACACACTCGTCATCCAGCCTCTCTCTGCTTCTTGCCCTCTCCCCTTCTTGCTTCTCTCTGTATTTTGATTGTTCAAATCCCACCTTTTCCCTGTTGTATTTCTTCCTCTGTGCTCCCCTTCTACCCATGTGTTTTGCTTTCTCCTTTGTTTTGTTTTGTTTTTGGCAGGCAGAGTGGACAGTGAGAGAGAGAGAGAGAAAGGTCTTCCTTTGCCATTGGTTCACCCCACAATGGCTGCTGCAGCCAGCGTACCATGCTGATCCGAAGGCAGGAGCCAGGTGCTTCTCCTGGTCTTCCATGCACGTGCAGGGCCCAGTGACTTGGGCCATCCTCCACTGCACTCCCGGGCCACTGCAGAGAGCTGGACAGGAAGAGGGGCAACCGGGACAGAATCCGGCGCCCCGACCGGGACTAGAACCCGGTGTGCTGCAGCGCCGGCTGCTTTCTCCTTTTACCAGTCTTCTACCCTCTCTTCTTTTTCACTCTCCATCTAGCCCTGATCCATCAGCCTGAAATCACAGGTGATTTCTTCTTCCTCTTTGTTTAAAGCCACATAGGCAGGTCCTGGTGCTTTGAGATCAAGGAATGATATTTAAAACAGAGAAGAAACAGTAGGAAGCTCCGTGGTCCCAATGCCATCATGAGGGTGTGTCAGCACTGACAAAGGGATGTCGGTCCTCATCAGATTTCCATGTTTTTAATTCTCCACTGGTTTAGAATCTACAGGAGGATGGAGTGGTGGTTAAGCTCCCTGGATTCCCACCAGCTCCCCAAGCTGCAGGCAGGAGTGCACAGGACAAACCAGAAAGCCGACCAGACAGCCCAGGAGGAGGACAGCTGCCTAAAGATGGCATCAGGTGGGAGCAGAGCTGCAGAAGCCAGGCCTGCTGTTAAGTCAGGAGGGCCAAGCTCACTGCAGACCATGTTAGAAGGCCTTCTTATCCTCACCATTAAAACACAGGCAAAAAACATCATGTTCGATGTGACTGAGATGTGTTGCTCACAGTCAAAATTTCCCAAGTGCTGAAAGTCACACCCCAGCATAGAGCACAATGAGGCAAGGAATATGTGAGACCAAGGGTAGGACCCGCAGGTAAGAAGGGAACATGAGAAGTCAGCATGATGACAAGAGAAGACAGATTGACATGAACGGAAGTCAGGCAAGTAATAGCACTCACTCGTGGGTCTTCACCAGGCCAGCTGCACGGAAGACCTGGAAAGCCATGTCCAAAGCCGGTCACGCTGCAGACTTCAATGCTGTTTGTAATCAGGACTTAGCATTCTCATTCCTAGTGTCGGTTTCATTTTATCAATCAATCTCTCTGTGAAGCCCTAAATTCAAGATCTTCTGCAGGGTTTACTACAGAGAGAGAGCTGAGCAGAATGAATGTCCCCGGACTGCTCAGGCCAGGCAAGCAGAGCCGTCCCAAGGCTGACTCCTGTCTAGCAGGGCTCTGGCTAGAGTAAGCACACATGCTGGTTTGCCCAGGACAGTACTGGTTCATACCTGTTGTCCCAGCATAATGATTAATCACACCCCTTTTCATTCTCAGAAGGTCTCAGTGTGTATGTTCAATTTTAAAGTCCCTTTGGTATGTGCTATATAATGGATTATTTATAATGCATTAGCTGTGTCAAAACAACACATCACAGACTGCACTAAACAGAATCTCTGGAATTGAGGAAATATTATAAACTTATTTTGAAATCATCTTCTTAAATTTGAGAAAGATAAGCAGCAAACAGGGCAAGGCAAGACACAAATCAACTCAGAAGAGAAGGAAGCAGTAAGAGGAAAGAAAGTGCAAAGCTGACCTTAGTTTACCACCATCCTCATGAACAACGGCTAAGAGTTGGTCAGCCATATATTTGGAGGACAACCTTGGAAATTAATCCTTGTAGAAACATTTTTTCTTAACCTTGATTCATGAGCAACTAAGATACCTAGGTAGTGAACAGATATTCTTAAGACAAGGATCTCAATCTGTGTGTATTTGTGTGTGTGCTTGTGTGTGAGAGAGAGGGAGAGAGAGCAAAAGAGAAAGAGAGAGAGGGGAGGAGGTGCTTTTAGTAAGTGAAAGAGAGTTAATGGTCTCTTTCCCTTAAAAGCTGTGCAAGGAACTTATCTGTTTACAATAAGATCTACCTGCTGCATTTCTCTTGCTAGGAGACACAGGTGAGGAGAGGCCATGTTCAAGCTCACTGCTGTAGCAAAAGCTGTGTTTATGTTGCATATAATTTGCTTAATGAAATACCGCAGCTTTCCATTTCCTTGTATAGAGTTGTTGTATCCAGGGAGCAAGCAAATGAGCTGTCAGGGTCTACTCTGCATCTGCCTCAAATAACAACTCCTTCCCAGGTTGCACTCAGAGAACAGCCCGTTCTAACTGATCTTCTCCAATAGGACTGGGCATAGCCAGGTAGCTGATGTAATTTTTATCTTCTGTATCACTACAGCTACACAGCACCTTTGCTACAAGATACTGCTCTGTGGGCTGGCGCCGTGGCTCACTAGGCTAATCCTCCACCTGCGGCGCCGGCACACGGGGTTCTAGTCCCGGTCAGGGCACCGGATTCTGTCCCGGTTGCCCCTCTTCCTGTCCAGCTCTCTGCTATGGCCCGGGAGTGCAGTGGAGGATGGCCCAGGTTCCTGGGCCCTGCACCCGCATGGGAGACCAGGAGAAGCACCTGGCTCCTGGCTTCAGATCAGCACAGTGCACCGGCCGCAGCGCACCAGCTGCAGCGGCCATTGGGGGGTGAACCAACGGCAAAGGAAGACCTTTCTCTCTGTCTCTCTCTCACTGTCCACTCTGCCTGTCAAAATAATAAATAAAACAAAAGATACTGCTCTGTGCCCAGTTCCCCAATATGCAGAAATTCTGCTCTCCTGTCATAACAGTTCTGTCCCCCATTTTTCACAGCTCTTTTTATTCACTGTCTTTAGAAATACACTCAACAACTCAACCCTTTTTCCTAGCTATGCTTAACAATTTCTTTTTTTTTTCTTTTTTTTGACAGGCAGAGTGAGACAGAGACAGAGAGAAAGGTCTTCCATTTCCATTGGTTCACCCCACAATGGCAGCTTCTGCCAGTGCACCGCGCTGAACTGAAGCCAGGAGCCAGGTGCTTCTCCTGGTCTCCCATGCACGTGCAGGGCCCAATGACTTGGGCCATCCTCCACTGCCTTTCCAGGCCACAGCAGAGAGCTGGACAGGAAGAGGAGCGACCGGGACAGAATCCGGCGCCCCGACCAGGATTAGAACCTGCTGTGCTGGCGCCGCAGGGGGAGGATTAGCCTATTGAGCCACGGCGCTGGCCAAGCAATTTCAACACTATGCTGCCATGATCTCAGACTCCTATTAGGCCTTGGTTTTTTGCTCTCTTAATCCTCTATTGAAGGTGAGGTTTTGCGGCGCAGATGGTTAAGCCGCTGCATCCCATATGCATTCCAGTTCGGGTCCCAGCAGCTCCACTTCAAATCCAGCTCCCCATTAATGTGCCAGGGACAAAAGAAGAAAATGGACCAGGTGCTTGGGCCATGGCTACCCATGTGGGAGACCTGAATGGAGTTCCTGGCTCCTAGCATTGGCCTGGCCCAACTCCAGACTTTGTGGTCGTTTGGAGAGTGAACCAGCCAATGGAAAAGACCTCTTTCTCTTTCTCTTCCTCTCTTCCTCTCTTCCTCTCTTCCTCTCTTTCTCTTTCCCTTTCAAATAAAAAGAAAATAGATGTAGAAAAAGAAAAAATTCTCTACTGAAATATAATATATACACAGAAAAGCACACAAATCACAAGGTCAGTGGAGTTTCACAAGTTGAACACACCCAAGTCACATCAAAGTCTGTGTGTAAGGTTTATATAAATGAAATAAAATAATGCATGCTCAATTGTGGCTGGCTTATTTATTCAACTTTATAATTCTGAGATCCATCACTATTGTGTGTGACTGTGACTCTTTCCTCCTTATCGCTACAGTGTTTCATTTTGTAACTATACTACAATGGAGCTGTTTTTATGTTTCACTAGCACAAACAATGCTATTACTAACATTTTGGTGCATGTCTTTCGATGCACACATGTACACATTTCCACCAGACAGATATCTAGGAGTGGCATTGGCAGGCTGTAGGCTACTATACTCATTCAACTTTCATAGATACTGCAGACAGTTTTCCAAAGTGAATCTAACAAGTTGCACTTGCACCAGCAGTCTTGCCCCACATTCCTGACAATACTTGATATTGTCAATATTTTTCATTTGCGCCATTCTAGGAGATACAGAGTGGCATCAATGTGGTGCTGTGGATTTAATGTGCATTTCCTAGTGGCTAATGAAGTTAAGCCACCCAGCTCACTTAATCTTTCAACTTTTACCAAGCCAATGGCCAATGCTGACCACTTAACTCCTCTCTCATTACCATCTTTAGAGGATGCTGGGTTAGGAACCAAGAATGTAGATACTCATTCCAGTCAAAGCCTTGCTGTCTGGTGCCCTTTAGCACTGTCCACCAGCTATTTCTACTTCACATCCCATGTCCAGTACAGCTCACCCCAGTGGCCAGTCTCATCTCTCCTGACATATCCAATCTGACACTTCTCCCAGGTAAGCCTACCCTTAAGCTTACCAGATAACTTTCCTCCCACATCACCAGGTTCCTGCAGTGAGAGCACCTGTGGTCCTCAGAATTCCATTCTTTGTTCCAGCCTCAGAGGAAGCACTGTTCTTCCTCTCTAAAACCCTTAACCACTGAGAAAACAACGTACCCTTCTGAGTTTCTTTTGCCACTTGCTATCTGTGTGACCCAGTGTAAGTTACCTGAGCTCTCCTATACTCAGGTTTCTTACCTGGAAAATGAGACCATTTCTTACGTCATGAAATTGTTGTGAGACTTCAAGAATAATGTGCTTCAAATCCCTGGCTCAATGCCTGGTAGATATCATTTGCTCAGTAAATGTTGAGTTTTCCTTCCACCTTTCCATCATGATAAACCTCCTCCTTTTGCCTCCGAAGCAATGAGATGGGATAACCCTGGCAACCCGACACACCAACACTTACACCTGGTGTTTCCACGGATCGTTTCTATTCTCAACTTCCATCAGTGCCCTTCACTCTCAAATGGATCTGGAGATGGTACACTCAGAAGTATGAAAATTACATGTCAGGCTGCCTGCCACTCTAGCTTACTCATCTCAAACCATCCAGATACATCCGTGTTTAGGCAACACAAGATCTGTTTTGTTGGTTGATTACCAGTTTTTATTGAAATTATCTGGAGTTAAATAGCAAGGTAGCTTACATTAAAATTCCCAAAATGCAGAGTTCTTTGGGGGAAAAAACAACCTGGAAGATCTAGCAACCAAGTTTATATTCTTGCAGGAAATGGAGGAACTGCTGCCTGCCCAAGGCTGACTGTGTTCTCTCTGGTCCGCCACGCTGCCCCTGCTCTTCTCACCATTGTCTTCTACCCATGCCAATCTCGATGGCATTTTAAATTTACTACCCCTTCTCTTCATTCTTATTGAGCCACATGAGTAGTTGCCTAAGGTTTTCACAACAGGTTTAATGGATGTAATATTGTATCATTTAAATATATAGACTATCTGTTCTCTGGGTTCTTACACTTTATAACTCTCAGGCCTCATTAAAAGCCCTTGTATTAGTATTTTATAATTACCACAAGGGCTGGCATTGTGGCCCAACAGGCTAAGCCACCACCTGCAATGCTAGCATTCCATATGGGCATCAGTTCAAGTCCCAGCTACTCCACTTCAGATTCTTCTCCCTGCTCATGCACCTGGGAAAGCAGTGAAAGATGGTCCAAGTGCTTGAGCCACTGCCACCCATGTCGCATGAAGCTCCTCGCTCCAGGCTTTGGCCTGGCCCAGCCATGGCAGTTGAGGTCATTGAGGTCATTTGGGGAGTGAACAGGTGACATTTTTTTCTTTTTCTTTTTCTTTCTTTCTCTTTTATTTATTTATTTTTTTTTGACAGGCAGAGTGGACAGTGAGAGAGAGAGAGACAGAGAGAAAGGTCTTCCTTTGCCGTTGGTTCACCCTCCAATGGCCGCCGCGGCCAGCGTGCTGTGGCTGGCGTACTGCACTGATCCGAAGGTAGGAGCCAGATGTTCTCCTGGTCTCCCATGCGGGTGCAGGGCCCAAGCACTTGGGCCATCCTCCACTGCACTCCCGGGCCACAGCAGAGAGCTGGCCTGGAAGAGGGGCAACCGGGACAGAATCCGGTGCCCCGACCGGGACTAGAACCCGGTGTGCCGGCGCCGCAAGGTGGAGGATTAGCCTATTGAGCTGTGGCACCGGCCTTTCTCTTTCTTTTTTTTTTTTTTTTTTTTTTTGGATAGGCAGAGTGGACAGTGAGAGAGAGAGACAGGGAGAAAGGTCTTCCTTTTACCATTGGTTCACCCTCCAATGGCCGCCACAGCCAGCGCGCTGTGGCCGGTGTACCGCGCTGATCCGAAGCCAGGAGCCAGGTGCCTCCCCTGGTCTCCCATGCAGGTGCAGGGTCCAAGGACCTGGGCCACCCTCCACTGCACTCCTGGGCCACAGCAGAGAGCTGGACTGGAAGAGGGGCAACTGGGACAGAATCCAGTGCCCCGACTAGGACTAGAACCCAGTGTACCAGCGCCACAAGGTGGAGGATTAGCCTATTGAGCTGTGGCGCCAGCGACATTTTTTCTTAACCTTTGATTCATGAGTAACTAAGGCACCTAGGTGGTGAACAGACATTCTTAAGACAAAGATCCCAATATCTATCTTTCTCTGTGTGTGTGTGCGCGCGCGTGTGTGTATGTATGTGTGTGTGTGTCCTGTCTCTCGAACTCTGCCCTTCAAATAAATAAATCTTTTTTTTAATTTCAGAATTACTTTATAAAATAAAGCAACATGGATTTATCCCACAGTTATGTGCATCAGAGTTTCAGAATGGGTCTCACTCTCCTCATCTAGGAGGGGCAGGGATCCATTGCTCCTGGGGACTCTGGAGCAGAATCTTGTTTTCTTACCTTTTCCAGTTTCTCAAGGCTGCCCTTCTTCCTTTTCCCATGGTGGCTTCCTCTGTGGTCAAAGCCAGCAGTGGCCTGTTGACTCCTTCTCTTACTGCCTCATCTGACACTTTCCTGCCTCCCTCTTCCATTCTTATGACTCTTATGATTCCAATGGGAATGCCCAGATCATCTAGGATAATGTCCCATCTCAGGGCCAAGTGATTAGCACCCTTAATTGCATCTGAAACTTTAACGCCCTCTAGCTAGGAAACTCAACACATTCACAGGGCCCAGGGATGAAGATGTAGACACCTTTAGGAGCCCATGGTTCTGACTCCAGCTCTCAACACTGTTATCAAGCTGCTCCTTCAAAAACAGAGTTGAACAGAATTATTGATTTACCGAGTACTGCTTCACAGGTTTTTCTCCCATTCACAAACAAGCCCCCAAGATATCAGCCCCTGAGAGCTCTCCTTACAACGATCTATAGCAAAGCAATCTTTTTCTGAATGCTTATAAATTCCAGCTGACCTCTTTGCCGCCACCATCCTCCTTCTCCATAATACCATCAACAGTGTGAGTTGTTAGGAAGAAGGGAGGAAGAAGAGAAAAGCAAAATGGAATGCCAGTAGCTGTGGTCCCAGATGCAATTCCACCTGAGGATTAGGGGAAAAAAAGAAAGAGGAAGTACTTAGGGACACATCAATGAAACATCTGTGTTGCCTGGGGTACTGTAAGCCTTCAGCAAAGCTCTGAATAATAATTCAGTCTGAGAGTAATCCTAAACTACTGAGAATGCCCATGAAGATTCCAAGTCCTCTCTCCATGAGCACCTTCACGAATTTCCCAGGCAAGGTCATCTGATTCACCCCAACACTGCCAGAAAGAACTACACAGGAAACAGAAAACAGAATAAACCATGTGGATTCACCTTGGATACAATCATCCTATCTCATTTCCAAATAGATACAAGAGCATTGTTTCCAGCTTAACAAAAATAAATCAAATCCAATCTTTAAGTGTCTGTAATAAGCTAGAATCCAGACTTCATTTGCAGCTTCAAAATTTTAAGTAACAAATCTTGTAAGTTACATAATATGCTTAAAATTGATTGAATGTATGTGTATGCTTTCTCTACATAACCTGTAGGGAACTTTTCGGTGCATCAGATCAATTCTAAATATATTACTGCACATTTAAATCTGAGTCCATTTCTTAAATCACACAATGTTAGCTAGATTCTTTTTTTAAAAACAAATTTTATTAATATAAAGAGACCAATTCTATGCATTCCATTGGTACAGTTCCAAGACAAGACACCTACCTCATGCCACTGGTTCCCCATCCCCCTATCTCTTTTCCCTCTCTGTCAGTTTTTGCAATGGTACAATTTTAATCCATTCCATATTTGCAGGCTTAAAGCACCAATAATCATAATATTCAACAAGTAAAAAGTACAAAGACCACAGTTCCACAGGAGTATAAACATGAGCTAAAACTAGTCATACCTCAAAGTGGCTATTTCATTACTATATATTTTTAGTATTCTATATTAGTTGCCACATATCAGAGAAAATGTTTATTAGTCTTTTTGAGACTAGCTTATTTTACTAACATAATGGTTTCCAGTTATATCCATTTTGTTGCAAAAGAAATGATTTCATAATTTTATAAAGCTGAGTAGTATTCCATAGTTTCTTTATATAGTCATCTTTTGATGAACATCTGGGTTGATTCCATATCTTTGCTGTTGTGAATTGAAGTGCAATAAACATGGGGGTACAAATAATTCTTTCATGATCATGATATCTCCTCTGCCAGGTAAGTATAACAAATAACTATTCCATGTGCTAATTTCATTTCCTTGGGGTAAATTTCCAGGAATGGGCTGGCTGGGTCACATAGCAGAACTATTTTAAGATTTCTGAGGAATCTCCATATTGTCTTCCACAATGGCTGTACTAGTTCATATTCCCACTAACAGTTGATTAGGGTACATTTTTCCCCACATCCTCTTCAGCATTTTTGTTTTTTTAATTTTTGCATGTAGCCATTGTAACTGGGGTGGGGGGAGTGAAACCTCATTGTTGTTTTTATTTGCATTTCCCTGATGCCCAGTGATCCTGACATTTTTTCATGTGTCTATTGACCATTTGAATTTCATCCTTTGAAAAAATGCCTAATCATGTCCTTTGCCCATTTATTAAATGGATTTTGTGTTATTGTTGCATTTCTTGAGCTCTTTACAGATTCTGAATATTAATCCTTTATCAGTTGCATAGTTTGCAAATATTTTCTTCCATTCTGTCAGTTCCCTCTTCACTTTGTTAAGTGCTTCTTTTGCAAGTAGAGAAGCTTCTTATATTGATGTAATTTTATTTGTCTTTTTTTTTTTTTTGCTTTAATTTCCTGTGCTTCTAGGGTCTTTTCCAAGAAATCTTTGCTGATGCCAATGTCTTGCAGAGTTTCCCCAATGTTCTCCTCTAGTAATTTGATGGTATCAGGTCATAGATTTAGATATTTGATTCATTTTGAATTGATTTATGGATAAAGTGTGAGGTAGGGGTCTTGTTTCATACTTTTGCATATGTAGATCTTATTTTCTCAGACCATTTGTTAAAGAGACCATCCTTTATACAGGGATTGATTTTAGCCCCTTTGTCAAAGATCAGTTGGGTATAGGTGTATGGATTGATTTCTGTGGTTTCTATTCTGTTCCATAGGCCTCCATGTCTATTTTTGTGCCAGTATCAGATTGTTTTGATGATAATTGCCCTGTAACATGTTTTGAAATCTGGTATTGTGATGCCTCTGGTTTTGTTTTTATTGCTTAAGATTGCTTTAGCTGTTTGGAGTCTGTAGTGTTTCTATATGAATTTTAGCATCTTTTTTTTAGATCTGAGAAGAATGCAAGAATTTCATTGGTATTTTCATTGTGATCACATTGAATCTGTAAGTTGCTTGGGGTAGTATGGACATTTTTATGATATTAATTATTCTGATCCATAAGTATGGGAGATTTTTTCATGTTTTGTGTCTTCTTCCATTTCTTTTTTTTAATGTTTTGTAATTTTCATTGTAGAGATATCTTACTTCCTCGGTTAAGCTTATTCCAAGATATTTACATTTTTTGTAGCTATTGTCAATGGAACTAATCTTATGAGTTCTTTCTTAGCCATGGCATTGCCTATTTACACAAAGGCTATTGATTTGTTATGTGTTGATTTTATATCCTGCAACTTTACCAAACTCTCTTATGAGTTGCAATCATCTCTCAGTGCAGTCTTTTGGTTCTCCTATATGTAGAATCATGTCATCTGCAAACAGGGATAATTTGATTTCTTCCTTTGCATTTGTACCCCTTTGAATTCTTTTTGCTGCCTAATGGCTCTGGCTAAAATTTCCAGAACTATATTGAATTACAAAGGTGAAAGTGGGCATCCTTGTCAGGTTCTGAATCTTAGTGGAAATAATCCCAATTTTTCCCCATTCAATATGATGCTGGCTGGAAATTGTTATAGATTGCCTTGTCTTGTGGAATGTTCCTTCTATACCCAATTTGCCTAAGGTTTTTTTTTTTATCATTAAAGGATGTGGTATTTTTATCAACTGCTTTCTCTGTATCTATTGAGATAATCATATGATTTTTATTATCCAATTTGTTAATGCAATGTATCACATTTAGTGATTTGTGTATGTTGAACCATCCCTGCATGCCAAAGTTAAATCCCACTTGGTCTGGCTGAATGATCTTTCTGATGTATTGTTGGATCTGATTAGCTGGTATTTTGTTGAGGAGTTTTGCATCTATGTTTTGAAGTTGGACAACATGGCTGACCCTGTCCTTCTTCAAACATTCCCAGGAATCCAAAGTCTTCTTGGAATTAGCTCCTGTATCTTCCTGCCTCTAAAAACTTTCTCAAATCTTCTGAGTTGTCTATTCTCTTCAGACTTCATTTATGTAACATATTCAAGTTTTCTTTCACTATCAGGGCAAATTTTTATTTACTCCTCAAGGATAAGAATCATATCTGTCTATTTGTTTCAAGTTTCAGCTTTGTGCTTGCAATGACCAACTTGAAATCTTGTTAAACAAACAAATGCTCCCTACCCCTATTTTTCTTTTTGACACACTTTATGCAAGCACCATTTTATTCAGGCACTATTTTAAGTGTTTTGCATGTATTAATATAATTCTGATAACCAATTTAATCCTGGGCTATGGTTACCTTGTTTTACAGATAAGAAAACAGGTTTAGAGAGTTTCGATAATTTGTACAGTCATAGAACAATTAATAACACTTATTGATTACTTAATATGTGCCATCTAAGTGACTGTGAGACATACAAAGAATGCCTCGTTTGGATGAGTGAATTGAAAAGACTTAGGGGCTGGCGCTGTGGCATAGCATTCAAAGTCGCCGCCTGCAGCACTGGTTTCCTGTGTGGGCGCCGGTTCAAGTCCCAGCTGCTCTACTTCTGATCCAGCTCTCTGCTATGGCCTGGGAAAACAGGAGAAGATGACCCAAGTCCTTGGGCTCCTGCACCCACGTGGGAGACCTGAAAGAAGCTCCTGGCTCCTGGTTTTGGATGGGCACAGCTCTGGTCATTGTGGCCATTTGGGGAGTGAACCAGTAGATAGAATACCTCTCTCTCTCTCTCTCTTGTTCTCACTCTGCCTCTGCCTCTCTGTAACTGCCTTTCAAAATAAAAATAAATAAATCTTTAAAAAAAAGAAAAGAAAAGGAATTCCTTCCTTCAGGATGACTGAGTTCCCTCCCAGACAGGACTTATGAGAGCAGGTTTCCCACCAATACTGGGTCCTCGACCATGGAAGAGGTCGTTGGCACAGCCTACACAAAACGCCATGCAGTGCCACAAACTGCTGTGAGTACTCAGTGATGGTTAACCTGCAGTAATCCTGAGAGATAACCATTATTATTATCTCTATTTTAGACAGGCAACATGTGAGGCCCAGAGGTGTCCAGCTCTAGAGGGACTGATGTAGAATTCAATTCAAGTTTTGGGGGTGCAGAGTTCCTACTCCTTATATTATAACAAATTCCTTAGTCTGTGTTCCTACAACACACTTGCTGACATGTCCCTCAATTCAATCTGCTACTGCTGCCATAGTACATTCTAAAGATAGAAATCCGATCACATCCCCTGCGTGTTTAGAACATTTTTATAGTTCTCCCGTCCCCCAAGTCAAGGTCAGGACTCCTCCTGTGGCTGAGAAGGCTCCTTAGAGTCTGACCCCATTTTTCCTCCATCTTTACCCCCTCATCTCTCCCTCTTATTCAGCACATTGCTGCACACAGTAACATGGCCATGCTAAACATGCTGATCCAAGAATCTCCATGCTCCTATTTGCTTCCAGCCATGGGAGGTTTTCCACATGGGACCCTCCACCTCCCTCTCTTTAGCTGGTGAGCTCCTACTCACACCTCACACTTCAGCTAAATATGTCCACCTCCAATCCACATTCCTTCAACCATCAGTCTAGATTTGATTTTCTTACAGACCCTCATGTTTTTTTCATAGCAATGACATATGTGTGCATTTCTTTGATTATTCAATCAGTATCATCTTTCCTAATAGCAAGCTCACAACAGTCAGGGTGGTGATTATTTTGTTAATTCACTATAAACTCAGCTTTTAGCACATTTCCTGGTCCATACAGGCAACCAAAGACTGTTAAGTGTCTCTCCTGTGCTTCCCACCAGAGCACTCATAACAAAATACTGGAATGGCATGATTATTTGTGTATTCCCCACTAGACTGTAACTATTTCAAATACTATAAAGGCAAAGAACAAATCAGACTTGGCCTCCACTGCTGAATTGCCCAGCATCTAGCACAGTACCCAGTGCCCAGTTGACACTCAAGTATTCCAGAATAAATAAATGAACAAACATAAGAAACTGATCCCTTCCAGGTAACAATTGTTTCATTAATACTGCCATAAGTGACATCAAATGAATAGAAGAGTTGTTCTACTTTAATCACTTTAAAGAAATAGAATTTATCAAAGAATGACAGAAAGCTATCAACTTCAAAATCTTACCCAATGATGTTCACCAGCTCTGATATATCAACACAGGCCTAGATTTTAAAAAAAATTAAGCCAAGCCTCCACCTGCATCACTGGCATCCCATATAGCTGCTAGTTCATGTCCCGGCTGCTCCCTCTCCAATCCGGCTCTCTGCTTGTCAGCCTAATCAAAACTTTCATGAGTGATGGCTCAAATTGAAAACTCAGCCCTTACTTTCCAAGTCCCACAGAGACCAAGGCCTGCAAAAGGATTATCTCAGAAGTGATCTGTCATGCCAATCTATAGGCAGAAGGGGAGGTGCTGAGGGTAAATACCTCTAAAATGATAGTTAAATGACTTCCCACCATCCAGAAAAGAGGGAAAAAACAGTTAATTTTTTTTAATTAAGAGCAAATAAAAATACTACTTAATAGTATGAGACTATAGCAAGAACACCATTCCTAGGGAGGGGGATAACTGACCTACTGAATCATTTCAATAGAAAACACACAAATCTTTTTTATATATAGTACTTGCAAAGGAGACAGAATTATGTCTCATTCTATTCTGGCTCCATAAAGTCTGCTCGGACTTTGAAATGGTGAACCAATTCCTTGTCTCTTAGATCAGAACTGTATGCTGTATGTTTTTGTCCGCTGGGTGAATTATGATTGCCAAGGAATTTTGGAACAGTCTTGGAATCCATGAGTAGGAAACATGAGCAGTTTATGTCATGGAAATGACAGTGACCCCCAAATGCCACAGACACATCGGTATTTCGCTAAAGTGATGAGCATATTTCATAAGTGCCCTTGTGTCTTCCCACCAGTGATGAGGAAATGTGTTGGGTTGATTGAACTTCACCTGTTCTACCATTTAACAATAAGTCTCCTTCTGCAGTCATAGACCACTTAGCTCCACTCTGTACTTCTAATGGCAGGATTCGGAATAGAAGGATGTGAAGGCTTACCTACTCAATTAATCTTCATTCAGTGTCCTCTTATCAATTCGGCTTTGTTGTCTACTATCTCATTAGCACTGAAGTTAATACTTTAATACGAATGACACTGATTTTGCTTGGCTAGCTTTATTCCCTCAGTAGTCTGAACTCCTTTGACACAAAATAGAAGCTTAAGTAAAAAATTATTTTTCAAAAAACAGTATGTTGCTGACAATATATACAGTGGTTTATTTGCCTTAAATTTGCTATGCCAAGGCCAGCATTGTAGCGCAGCTGGTTAAGCCATGGCCTGCAATGCCAGCATCCCATACAGGCTCTAGTTTAAGGCCCGGCTTCTCCACTTCCCATCCAGCTTCCTGTTAATGTGCCTGGGAAAGAGAAGCTGATGGCCTAAATACTTAGGCCCCTACACCCATGTGGGAGACTCAGATGAAGCTCTTGACTCCTGGCTTCAGCCTGGCCCAGCACTGGTGGTTGCAACCATTTGGGAAGTGAACCAGTAGATGCAAGACTGCTCGCTTGCTCGCTTGCTCACTCTCTCTCTCTCTCTCTCCCTTTATCTCTATCTCTTCCTCTCTCTCTAACTCTGCCTTTCAAATAAATAAAAATCAAATCTTTAAAAAACAATAATAAATAAATAACTGAATGAATGAATGAATAAATAAATGTGCTATGCCATACTTCCTGAGAGTTTGTCCTCCTACTGAGGCACTTCTCAGGAAGCAGTAAAAGTCCCACACTCACAGGTCCCCTGCCTGGGGACTCAACTTTCTAACCTAACTATTGTGCCTGCCAGTAGGCAATGTTCTCCTATGGCACTGAACTTGGAACAGACTTCTTGTGGAGCAGTTTTTAAAACAGTAACCAGGGACAAATCTTAAGAATCATTCAACTAGGGGGAGGGGGAAAGTAATTTTGGCTATTTTCTGCAGTGCCAAGAATTGGTTTGTGTTTTTTTAGGACCATTTTCGTGAAACAGGGCTGTATATCTCTTTACCAAGCACAGTCGGTCCAGGTAACTCTCACCAGTAAGAGAGGTGCTGACCGCACGACAGCTGAAACGTGAGAAAACAGAGCCAGGTCTGCAGGTCCACTCTCACGGAGCCCGAAGCAGCCCCGAGGACCCAGCCTCGTGAGGACATCGTGAGTCACAGAACTGGAGATGCTTCCGAGAACTAGATGACCTGGTGGCCTGTGATTTGAAAACTAAAAAAGCAGACTGAAAGAAACATTTGTCTTCTACTACTTTGTATTGATTTCTACATGCATAGTCCTTTGGGGGCATATAGGTCTCCTTCTAATAAACAAAGATCCTAGAAGAAAGGCTACTAGTGCATCACTCAGTACTACTGCGTGACTTAGAAAACCACGCCTTGGGGCAGATATTTGACCTGGTGGTTAAAGACACTGGTTAGGCTGCCTGTGTCCCACACTGGAGTGACTGACTTCAACTCCTAGCTCTGACTCCCTATCCTGACTCTAGCTTCCCACCCACACAGACCCTTGGAGCAGCAGTGATGGCCTCTGTCAGCCATGTGGTAGACCAAGATCGAGTGCTCAGCTCCCAGCTTTGGCCTGGCCACAACTCCCCTGCTGTGCTATGAACATTTGGGGAGTGAAGTAGAACATAGGAATTCATTCACATGCATATTTTCTCTCTCTCCCTCCCTCCCTCCCTCTCTCCCTCCCCCCACCTCTCATAAGGAAGAAATAGATGCACACATCCTGTCTGAGGATTTGCCTTATGAGCAAAGCATGGGATGGATTTTAGCCTCCTTTAACCCCTCCATCGGACCTCTCACTGTCACTGAATAGTACTTGAGTTCTCTGTAACATTGGGGCAACATTTATGTTTCTACTCATTCATCACCCATTTCAGACACGACACAACTAAGGAAAGGCACCTGGGGCTCTGTGGAGAGGTCAAAAGTAAATCAAACGGTAAGTAGCCTCATAAAAAGCAGGGGGAGGGGAAGTTTCATTCTCTGTGAATGAATGAATATCTTGAGCAAAGTTATAGATCAAGGTGGTGAAAGAAAAAAAAAATGTGCCAGCGCTGGTGAATGCTCGGCTTGACTGGAGTGTGGGCTAGACGTGGGTTGGCATGACTCATCGATAGATGACCACATTAAAGCCACTGTGAAGGGAAATAGTTTGCCAACACTGAACTCTGAGGATATGGACTTGTTGAAAGTCTGAAACCTAGATCAGAGGGAGGCTGAAGGCAGAGAAGTCTGTTAGGAAGCTCATAGATTGGATGAGTTTTCAAATACTCACCACCACCACCCGCTATACATCCCTAACCCATTAACCTCAGACTCTGCGCCACTCACAAGCAAATCTTTTAAGAGCCATAGTGTGGTTCTCCAATGTACTCTATTCCTTGCTTCAGTGTCCCAGGGTGGGACTGCCTCTTCAGTCTGGGTCCCGGAGTGATGAGACTATGGAGCAGAACTGTAGCCAACTCAGACAAGTCACAGCACTGGAGAGCAGTCCTTTGTTTTTGAAAGCTCCTCAGACTGCAGAGGGTTATTTGTTGATGTAGCCTAAGATCCAAAGGCCACTAACGTGGAAGCTAATGAATCATGAAGGTAAAAGCAAAAAGGGTCTTAGCCTAGATAGATGAAGTGGTATTACAGAGAAAATGACAAAGCCGGTAATAATCACCCTAACAATCACGATACATTACTGTCTAAAAATCACTTAGTATTTCCCTGATCCCCATTATGTCCCTCACATTTCATTTCGTTCTCTCAGACCTCGCAAACACTTATCTGTTTAACACCACAGTAGGTACACCCACTCTTTCTGACAGCCAACAAAGCTGGGTGATTGCATGTACAGGTGCAGTAGGGTTAAGGCAGGCTGCTGAGCTGCTCAAGACCTGCACCTCTTCAAGAAAGACCTCTCTTCAGGACTGCACCCTGCCAGGCTCCAGGCAGTGAACTCTGAGCAGTCCAAGTCACAGCTTCTGCCAGATCAGAGTGGCAGATACCTCATGCCATATGGTACCAGTTTGTTCAGATAGTTAATGCTAATGAAGTGATTCATGGCCAATGCCATGGAAAGCTTGCTCTGGAAGGCTTGAATCGGAGTAGATCCTGCAGGTCCTACAAGCCCATGTGATTGACCACAATTAAAGATCCTGGACATCAAGGCTCAGATGAGCTTCTCTAGTAGACAACACTTTTTTCATGCTATCACATACCATTGTTCAAAGAATTAAGTGCACTTGTGCAACTCCATGGAGAAAGACATTCTGGAAGTGTGTACCTACTTGCTCCTGGACTGAGCCCATGTGGCTTTCTATTTTGTGATTTTAACCTATTGCCCTTTCACAATAATAAAGCATAACTGCAAACATAACAGCTTTTCTGAGGCCTGTGAACCCTTCTAGCAATCCACTGAGCCTGACAGTCATTTAGAAGACAGATGAGTGCCAAAGGTAATCCCAAATTTCCAATCCTAGGTGACACAAAAACATGGTCGTTCAGTGAACGAAGCGGAACTGGTGAGCTCTGAGAGTGGGACAAATAAGAAGTTAAAGAGGCAAGTGGAGGAAGGAAGGCAAGGCTGGTGGTTGACTTATTAAATCTAACTTCCCTATCCAGATAGGAACATCTAATGGGCAACAGGATATGTACATCGTGACAGAAGCCATGATGGGAACACAGTGACTGGAAGGAATAAAAGTGCTGGGGAAAGATTAGAGAAAAGGAGCAGCAAGAAGTCGAACATAAACTGTAGAAAATGAAACATAGCTCTCTACTTTGGGGGAAAAAAAAAAAGAGGAAGACAAATTTTACCTATTTCCAAGTCATCATAAAGGGTGAACTGCTTAATTTCATATAAATTTATGCTAAGCTAGCTATCTCATAAACACACAGAAAATATTTGCTAAAGATCTTTTGTTGACATATAAATAACCCTGAAGATCAGTAGTATCAGGGCCAACATTTTGGCACAGCAGGTTAAGCCAACACATGCAACAGCAGCATCCCATATGGGAGCACTGGTCCCAGTCCTGGCTGCTCTGCTCCCAGACTTGGGATACCCAGATGGAGCTGGAGGCTCCTGGCTTCCACCTGGCCCAGTCACAAACCCATTTGTTGCAGCCATTTGGGGAGTGAATGAGCAGATGGAAGATCTCTTTCTCTGTGTGGTGTGTGTGTGTGTGTGTGCCACTCTGTCTCTCAAATAAATAAAATCTTTTTACAAAAGAATCAGCAGCATTGATTTTCTCACTTGCAAGGACATTTTTGTCTCATGAGCAAAGCATTCACAACTGACTATGATAACCCTGGACAAATCCAAATAAACCAAGACAGAGAGAAACCCCAATTATGTATGATATTACTGCATGCATCTGTAGGGCCGCCACCAGGTTTATTTCTATAGGTCTGTTTGCTACCCATAACTTGGGGTTCAAGGAAAGACAAGAGCAAAGCCAGTCAAGGTCCTGTGAGGTCTCATTTCACTTAACATAGTATTTCTTTTTTCTGCACTTTCTCTAAATGGCAAACAGAACCAGACACCAAGAGCACCAGGCTCAATGGAAACCATTCAGTTCTGTTTCTTCTTCCTCGAGGTGTGATTTGCTTTGTGTTCCAGTGTGGTTTTTGATCTTTCTTTTCCTATGGAAAAATGGGATTTTGGAACTTTTCAGAGGTTCCTTTAATAATGTTGCTATCAAATCCAGAGTTCCTGTCTGACCATCCCCTCCATTTCACCTGCAGAGGTACCCCTACGACACACACCAGCTATGATCTCACATCCTCCTGCTCAGGCATCAGAAAACACTTGATCTACTTCTGCTTTCTGTTTATCTTAGCTTTACTCCTTTCTGCTAGATAATACAAATACGTTATTACTTTTAGGAGAGCATTATGAACTGATTGTTGGGGCCCATACCACACAAGGAGCACTAGGGAAATGCTACATTCCACAGCCAATCTTGCCCCTCACACTCCCTAGGATGGAGGATTGCCACCCCTCATCCCAGGATCAAGTTGCTGAGGAGTCATCAAAGTGTGACAGCCAAACCAGTGTCTCAAAAGCTCCCCCATGTGTGCACATGGAAAATAACTCATCAGAGGAAACCTTCACTAAAACAACCACAGAACAAGAACCAAGCCCAATTTTTAGACTTAAAAAAAGTGTGCCAAGATGTAAGAAAGCCCCATATTATAAAATTATTATTTTATTTATACATGTGTCACATTTAAAATCTAAAAGAATAATTTAAGTAGGTTTCTTTGCATAGATTAAAGCTTCATCAAATGAAATGGATGCATAAAATTCTTTTTACAAGGTATGAGAAAAGAAAGCAAAAAAATGAAAAACAACTGGATTTGTTCCAACAATAAATATATTCAAAAATAAAAGATAAGAACTCTGAATATAACATAAGCAACTGCTTTTTATGCTTGAGCCTAAGAATTACATGAAAATAAACCAAAACATTAGTAGTACTTTCCAGAAAGCATTTGCTTAATAGACATGCTTTCTGATTTCTCCTGCTTGCCCATTAATTTTTCCCCTAGGGAAAAATATACTACAGCTAAGTCTCCTGTATGAATTTGCTACTTCCAAGCAAAATGTAGGCTTCTGAGATGTTAAACCCAAGACTAACCTCAAATGTTTCAATTCCAGCCTCCATGTTTTACAGAAGAAGAAAGTAAACTCAGTGCTTAGATCTGTCCAGGTCCACAGAGCTGACAAAACAGCCTAGAAAAGATCCCTAGTCTTCTGTTTTCTAATTCAATCGTTATTTCTTTATACCCTGCTGTCTCCTATCTTTGAATCATAGTAACACATAAGAAATAGAAAAAAAAAACACTAAAAAATATTTCTCATCCTCAAACATACTGAGCACTTACACTGTGCCAGGCATGTTGTTAACATTACATAAATTAACTCATTTGGACTGAGATTCACCCTCTAAACATGTGTTATTATCCTCATTTTACACAGGAGGATTTTGATGCAAAGTACCCACCCCAAGGATCATAAGGAATAAATAGTGGAGGTGGAGGTGTTGTGGCACCGCAGGTTAAACAGCCACTCGCGACATCTGCCTCCCATTTCGGAGAACAGGTTGGAGTCCAGCCACTCTCCTTCCTACAAGTTTCCAGCTCACTTAGGCCCTGGGAGGCAGCAGGTGATGACTCCAGGGTTTGTGCCCCCTCCACTCATCTGGAAGACTGAGATGGAATTCCAGGGTCCTGGCTTCAGCTTGGACCAGCCCTGGCTTTTGCAGGCATTTGGGGAGTGAACCAGCAGAAGGAAGATTTGTCTCTGTCTGTCACTCTCCCTTTCAAGCAGATGAAAAATAAGCATTCTTTTTTAGAAAAAGACATAGTAGAGCCCAGCAGTCCAGCTGGGCCACCAAATTCTTCACCACAATAATAGGAGGCAGAAAGTAAAATTGTTATTTAAATTCCACTGGCTGTGGGACCAAACCTCATTCTGTAGGCAACATAACGTTGAATTCCACAATAATGAAAACAGAAATAGGGACCAACTCGATTGAAAAAAATAGCAACTGGCTCACAAGGAAAATTCCGAACCAATGAGCACAACAAACTTGAAGCCTTGTTAAGTCTCCAGCTTCATACAAATTATCTAAATGGAGGGTGGCATTGTATGGTCTTCTAAGTGAAGTCACACTTATCTAACTATAATTGCAAACAATTCTTATCTGTTCATTAAAACAATACCTTTTGAAGACATTTTTGGTTAGCCTGTTCTTTACATAATAAAACCAAATTTTGTAAAAGGCTTGGGGGGGGGGCTCTTTAATTGATCTAAATTAATGAATTTCTTAAAGGCCACCCAACTGGCAAATCCTTGCCAAATCCTCTGCAGCATTTGGCCTTGTTGCATCCCCTTCCTTCCTGACCTTTTCCCCTCTCTGGGCCTCCCTGACATCACTCCTTTGGCCCTTGCCTGGTCTTTCAGACTTCACCTTCTCCAGGGCAGCTCCTCCTCATCAACCTGCTTGTTAAGGGCTGGTACTCCCAGAGTTGGTCCCTACTGGGTTCTCCCCACTCATCATCCCCAGGTGCTGCTTGAGTGCCCAGACCCATACCAACACTCATTACTCCTCAGGGGCTGATCCCTGCCTTCCAAACTGAGGTCTCCAAACATGTTCTCCTCGAAGTTCCACACTGTCCATGGCCATAGCTCAAACTCAGTAAAATCACATCTAAAATCCATTATATTTCACCAAAAATCCTATTTCCCCTCCTTTATTCCTTACTGTATTAGATGTCCCCCATCAACAGACCCAAACCTTGAATCATGCAAGGCGCCCTTCCTCCCTTTCAGGATACATCCACGCAGGCTTTGAGTTCTAGGAATGGTGCTTTCTAAATTGCTCTTGATTCAGCTTCTCTCACTTTGGTTTTCAGGAAAATCATCTGCAGTCCATTTTCATTATCATGTTTCTCTATACACAAAAATTGTCTTAGGTTGGGTTCTACCAGAAGAAGAAGAAAGAGTTTTGTAAGAAGTGATCTCAGGAAGCAAAGGTGGGGGAACATGGAAGAATGGCAGAGATGGAGAGGAAGCAGCACAGCTGTGGAAATGGCCAGATTACTGCTATGAGTTCTACTGCTCGTAGAACCTCTGGGAGACTGGACAGAACATGCCACACGTTGCCCCTCTCCAACAGCAAAGACTCTGAGATAGTTAGCCTTTTTTTTTTTTTTAGATTTATTTTATTTTATTTGAAAGACAGAGTTACAGAGAGAGGTAGAGACAGAGAGAAAGGTCTTCCATCTGCTGGTTCACCCCCTAAGATGGCTGCAACGGCCGGAGCTGAGCCGATCTGAAGCCAGGAGCCAGGAGCTTCTTCCAGGTTTCCCACATAGGCGCAGGGGCCCAAGGACTTGGGCCATCTTCTACTGCTTTCCCAGGCCACAGCAGAGAGCTGGATCAGAAGAGGAACAGCTGGGACTAGAACCAGTGCCCATACAGGATGCCGGCGCTTCAGGCCAGGGCTTTAACCTGCTGTGCTACAGTGCCAGCCCAGCCATTGTTATTTGAGGGCCACCTCCAAGAGGATTAACTCCCAGCCTGCCACAATGTAGTTTTACAAGTTTGTAGTCATTGAGCAAGTGAACACCAATGTAGTAACAGAGAGGCACAGGCAGTACCTGCCACAAAATCTTTCCAAGGCGCTCACAGCTGTAAAATCCAAATGCCTCTGTCCAGCTTACAAGACACCAAAGGACCTGCCCCTGCTTTCTTCTCCTGCCTCATGTTCCCGGCACCCCAGGCAAACAGATCCATCTCTGCCACAGCCCCACCTTCTACTTGTCTCTCTTGTCAAAGGCACAGTAGTTGTTTGACTAAGTAGTTAGACCAGGCCTCAGAGTATGATCTGACAAGCAGGGATCCAGGCTTGGTTTAAGCACCAAGCCCAAGAGGAAGAACTGGAAAAGCATCAGATAATTTCCAAAGGGTCTATCAGAATGAATAATAAGTCTACAATTCATCTGGCATACAAAACCTAGATCAAAAGGAAACATTTGAAAATATTATCAATAGTAATTCTTTTTTTAGTATTTGCTTTAAAAAATTCTAACTAAGGATTAGTCCCCCCTTGCCTATGGGCTATAAATCAATTGACTTCATTCTGTTTCAGCTTCTTTAGCTCTGTGCCTCTTTATGAGCACTGATGTTCATAAATCTAATGTTTAACAGACTCTCAAGGGTAGGGGGCCCTTGGGAATAAATCCTCAGCGCTCAGATATTTTGTGACTGCATTTCAGGCACTCAAACTCAGGGTCTCTCGCACGTGCCCGACAGTGAGCTGCCTTCACACTAACCTCAACAGATGCCCCTGGAAAGAAGAAACAAGTGACGCCGTTACCCTCCCTAGACTTGCTGTGGAGGCCTCGCGAGGGCACCTGCCTCTGCATCCCGCAGGGGGTTTTCTTCTGCTTCACAGTTTAAAGACAGAAACCAGCACAGCTTCGGATGCGGGGAGCCCTGCTCATCAGCTCTGCCCGGATGCACTGTAAGCAACTGAACTCTGTCCAAATGTGCCCAAGCCTGAATAATGATCAGATTCCAATTCTGGAATGATTTTGAAGAAACGAGGAGATGAAAAGGAGGAAGAGTTAATGGACTGTATTTCTAAATGCCTGTTCAGTTCAGCCAAAATTGACCCTACTTACAGTGCTGTGAAACTTTAAACATATTGTAGATAGCTGGCGTCTTGGGACACACTTTGTGCCAGGCAGCTGTGGTTTGTGATTTTGCAATTCATTGATCACTGTCACCAGGTCTGATGGCAACTAATTGCCTTCAGTCCATGTGGATGTGTTTTCTGCTTTGGCTCTCCCCCTCTCTATCGTTAGAGATCCGCAGTGAGAAAGGAAAACAACCACAGTGGATCTTCTGTGTTAAAAGTTTTAACATTGGTGTTGCCTCTCACCACCTGGGTTTTAGGTTTTGCCCTGACCAGCATGAGGTTTCCTTAGTCTGAGATGAAAAAAAAAAAAAATGCACAAATACAGCCACAAGGTGATGTGTTACACCAGAAGGCCAAACAGGAAACTTGGAACACCCTGCTGGTAAGTCAGGTCTGCAGTCAATGTTTTATTTCATATTTTCAGACCCACTGCAAGCAGCCAAGGAGTTGCTATTTAAAATGTTTTGCTGACGTCATATGAAACAATGTAAATAGAGTTTCAATCCCAATGACGCCAATGCTGAAGTCAGTGTCTCTGTGCTTTCATATTTTGTGAGGTTTTTGTGTATGTTGCTTCCAATTCCTCATGCCCACAGGCGGAGTTCTGCTTTGGTGTAAACTGATACCAATCTCTGCAGGCTGCTGTTCCTCCTCTTTGCTCTAAGGTGGCTACAAAGTTAAATGTAACAGAGGGTGAACAGGCAACATGGCAGGCAGGGGCAATAGGGAGATGGGACTTGCTGAAATCGCCTTTCCATGTATACCCTCCTTGATACTATGTCACTATGGCTCATGATGTAGGGTCATACTATGGGCAAAATCTCACCCTTACGGAATTGGGCTACCTGACCACGTAATCCCCAAAGGGTAACAACAGCTAAAAATTAAGTCAACAAATACTAAGCATCTCTAAAGGGAAGGTTATGATTTGTTAAGCACATCACATTGCCTTTCTTTTACTGATCTTTTTTTTTTTTCACTTCAATCTTCCTTTGAGTTATGAAAAAAAAAAAAGATGGGATTTTAATCCACATTTTACCAATCAAGGTGGTGACATAGGAAGTTTTATACTTTTTATATGAGCCTGTGAAAGGACTGGAATAAAACACAAGTCTAATAACAAGAAGTCCAGCATCTCTGCCCTCATCCTTCCTAAGCTTAACCCAAGTTGCACTTTATAACAAATAGTGGTGGAAAGAAATTTTGATCACAGAGGTTTTTAATCCAAGCTCCACATGGCCATGGACGAACATGGGAGTTCCTGAGACTCCTGAAGTCATATTTAAAGGGTTGAAATATTTGCATTTTTATAAAGACAGAGGCAATGACTCCAAATCTTTATGAAGAATTCTAATCATAATCATATGATTTATATTATGCTTATGTGACGTGACAAAACATCTTCAGCTATGCATAAGACCTCCTATTTCTTCTTCCTGGCACCTAACACGTATCTTGTTGCAATTATCAACATATAAAAAGCTACCTCGCAAATGCCTTCATAAATTGGTCATTTGGGCAGGAATCAGCAACCAGCTCCTCTCTGCTCCATGCCCTGTCAGCTGAGATCACTCAACAGGGGATGGACAGCTAATTCCAAATGGCATTTGTGCGTGACAGGCTGTTGGCTCCTCTCCAAGTGGGCCCTCACAGCGTGGCAGCTGGGGTCCAAGAGCAAATATTTCAAGAAACAGAAAGTGGAAACTATCCATCTGTGAAGGCTTGCACCCAAAACTGATACAGTGTCACTTCTACCACATTCTATTTGGTCAAGCAGTCACAAGAGGATTCAAGGGCAGGAGGCATAGGCTCCACTTCTTGATGGGAAGAGCGTCAAAGAATTTTGAGGCCATGTTTTTAAACTTCCACATACCTGTGGAGGAATCTTTTTCCTGTTTGTTATTCATTCAGTTTCTCTCCTCTCTTCTCCTCTCCTCTTCTCTCCCTAGCCCCCTTCTCTCATATAGATCTCTGCTGTGTGAGAAATCAGGCTCTGACACTATTCATGTTTCCCATTTCCCAGGGCAAGTCTGTAGCTGATCCAAACTGATATTGCCAGTTGGCCTGCACTTCTCTAGTTATACCTGGCTCTTTCTTAGGGGTGCAGTCCTCACAAAACTTCCTCGCTTCCTGCACTGTAGTGGTAGGAGGTGCTTTGTGTGGTCTGCTTATTTAAAGAACCTCTGGCCAAAAGCTTCATCTTCTTAAACATTTATTTACTTATTTATTCATTTAAAAGGCAGAGTGAAAGAGCAAGACAGGGTTGTCAGGGAAAGAAGGGGTAGGCCAGAGGGGGAGGGAGAGAGATCTCCCATCCACTGATCCACTCCTCCAGTGCCAAAGCCAGGAACAAGAAGTTCCATGCAGGTCTCCCATATGGGTAGTAGGAGCCCATGTATGTGGATCATCATCTGCTCTCAACCATATGTGTTTGCAGGAAGTTGGACAGGAAACAAATAGCCAGAACTCACAAAATGGCACTCTGATTCTGGCTTCCCAAAACCTATAACACATCCCCTGACCAGGCCAATAGCTTTAGAGAGAGAGTGGTTGTGAGTTCTAAAAGCCAGAGATACAAGTTATTCTGAGGGAGCCCCAATCCATAGCAGCAAGAGAAAGAGACTGAGCTCTTTGTGAAGTCTTTGTGGCACTTGGGTTTGGAGCATCCCCAATCCTGCCTGTTTCAGGTCACTAATCAAATCTCCCTACCCTTTGAAAAGCAAGAGTTCTTTGAATTTTCAAGGAAATACCAACCAGCACATACGTTATTTGCAGCATGGCTTCCCCCATTCTCCTGATTTAGTCAGACGATTGATGCATAAAATTGGTTATCAGCACTGAAACATTCTCTGATCCTCTCTGCCTCTGGCTCCCCCAGGCAGGCCTTTGTAAGCAGTCTGCTTCTCCTCTTCATAGAGGTGATGAAGAAGGAGCCCCAGCTGAGGAGAAATCCCCCAGGCCAGGTCTGAGGGCGCTGTGCTGCTATTCACTAAATGAGCTCACCGCCTGCCCGGAGGCTTCACTGACATTCTCACACATCTCCTATCCATCAGCACGGCAGGGGCCCCTTTCCCCAGAACCTTGCAGTTCCTTCTTTGGGGACACTTCCCAGGAGGCCACCTGGCTCCTTTGCTCTTTCCTGACATAGTCTTAGGTCTGCATCCACACATCACCTGCTCAATGCCCCATCTAAAATGTACAAGCCAAGGTAGGCATCTGGCCTAGTGGTTAATACACCAGTGTCTGGATTTGAATCCCAACTCTGTTCCCAATCCCAGCTTTCTGCTAATGCAGACCCTGGGAGGCAGCAGAGGGGGATTCAAGTACTTGGGTCCTGACCACCCATTGGATGGAGTTCCCAGCTCCTGGCTCTGGCCTGGCCCATTCAAGGTCATTACAAACACTTAAGAAATGAACCAGTAGATGGGAATTAGTGTTTCTTTTCTATCTCTCTGTCTCATAAATTGACATTTTTTAAGAATAAAATGTACAAGCCACTACATGCACAAACACACACTTTTCTTCTTATCACTGTTCTCTTCTTAAAGTTTCTCATTATTTATGACAACTAAATAAGTGACGTAAATGGACACTTCAAAAAGACAGTAGGGTCTGGCATTTGGTACAGCAGTTAAGACACTACTTGGAATGTCTGAATCTCATATCAGAGTACCTAAGTTCAGGTTTTGCGTCACCTTCTGATCTCAGCTATCTACTAAGGCACATGCTGAGAGGCAGAAGAGGATGACCGAAGTACTGGTCCCTGACACCTGCATGGGAAACCTAGATTGAGTTCTGGCCGTCTGGCTTCAGTCTGCTACAGCCCAGGGTTTTTAGAGGCACTTGGGCAGTGAATCAGAGGCTGAGAATCAGTCTCTCTCTCTTTCTCTTTAGTTCTCTCTGCCTTTCAAATAAATGAAAATAAAATTTTGAAGAAAATATATCATGAAAAATTTTAATGCAAGATGATGTTTATTTTGATGCAAAACATTTCAAAAATCCACAAATAGTGTTTTCACAATTTGCAATTCTTATAAGCTTTTTGAAGTCCCTGTGTATGCACGGATTTTAAAAAAAAATTTTGTGGGGCCAGCGATGTGGCACAGTGGGTTAATGCCCTAGCCTGAAGTGCCAGCATCCCATATGGGCACTAGTTCTAGTCCTGGCTGCTCTTCTTCTGATCCAGCTCTCTGCTGTGGCCTGGGAAAGCAGCAGAAGATGGCCCAAGGCCTTGGGCCCCTGCACCTGCATGGGAGACCCAGAAGAAGCTCCTGGCTCCTGGCTTCAGATTGGCTCAGCTCCAGCCGTTGTAGCCAACTGGGGAGTGAACCATCGGATGGAAGACCTCTCTCTGCCTCTCCTCTCTCTGTGTAACTCTGACTTTCAAATAAATAAATAAATCTTTTAAAAAATTTTACACCAAAATTAACTTACCTTTTAATTCCATTTTCCATGAACTTTTCGAAACTCCCTTGCATTTCACAGATTTATTTCTTGTCTCCTCACCTACAATGATAGCTTCATGAAGGAAGTATTTTTTACGTCTCATTTACTATTGGTTCTGGCGCAGAACCTGCTCCCAAGTAGATGTATAATAAACATTTATTAATAAACAATTGAATGAATGATCTACCTCTTACTACATTCACATGGTAGTAATGAGGGATTCCCAGTCCCAGTTTCTGTTCTCAAAATAGAGGGCAACAGATCAGGATTCAACAGCCATCCCATCTGTGCTAGTTTCCTCCTGCTCCTTTAACAAACGACCACAACCTTAGCAGTGTAAAACAACAAAAGTTTATTATCTTACAGTTCTGTAGGTCACAAGTCCACCTTGGGTCTCAATAGGCTAAAACCAAGATGTTCACAGAGTTGCATTTGTTTCTGGAGCTCATAGGGGAAATATCTTGTCCCTTAGTCACTTCTCCCTCTTTTTCAACAATTACACTGGGTCTACCTGGAAAAATCCAGGAGAATCTCCCTTTTTAAGGTCTTCTGGCTAACTTCATTCCATCCCCAACCCTAATTTCCTAGTTTTCCTATCCTCACCTAGCATATTTAAGGATCCTATGGATGAGGATGGGGACCTACTTAAAGGACCAGTGTCCTGCCCACATTGTTCTATGGAACAAACTAATAAGGGTAGGAGTTCTCCTATGGGGCTGGCATTTGGCACAGTGGTTAAGAAGTTGCTTGGAACAGCTGCAACTCATTTCAATGTGCCTGGATTCAAGTTCCACCTCCGCTCTCTATTCCAACTTCCTGCTAAGGCACACCCTGGGAGGTAACAGATGATGGATCAAGTACTTGGGTCCCTTCCACCCCCGTGGGAAACCCAGAGTGAGTTCCTAGCTCCTGGTTTTGGCCTGGCCCAGCCCTGGGTGTTGGCAGGCATTTGAAGAGTGAACCAGTAGACTGGCTTGCTTGCTTGCTTGCTCTCCCCCACCCTCCTCTCTCTGTGTGTCTCTGTTTTTCAAATAAATAAGCATTTTTACTTTTTTTAAAAATTTCTCCCATTAACCAGATAGCTATGATTTTTATTGTCCAGATCCATATTCAGTCCTGACATGTGGCCCTTCCATTCGTCCTTGTTGAGGTATCCAAGAAACTTTCCTGGACTTAGAGGCAGAAGGTATATTCCACTCATGATCTTCAATGAAACTACTGCTCCTATAACCTAGGAAGACTAACGCAATCAAGATAAGATTCCCATCTTCTCAACAGGAAACTGGAAATAGCAAAACTCACTGACAGGTTTATCATGAAGAAGAAAGTTCTATAAACATCAAACTCCACACAGTGTAAGGGATTATCACTCATGGTTTGATTGTAGTGCTCCTCAAAAGAAATTATACAAATAATCATTTGCATACTTTGGCAAAAATCAAAACTGAAATTGATTTCCTACTGCAATACCCCCCACGGTCTAAGTCATACATGATCATTACCTCATTTGTTGATGACAATATTGCTCAGAATAATCAATTGTGAATGTGATTTTGATTTCATCTATTTGAAGCTTCTATCTACACTTTTCCTGAAATGCAACATTGGGAAACAAGTGATCTCAACATTCATATGGTAATTTCAGAAGTAACCACTGTAGTTCTTATGAACATTTCCTTCCAGGCTCCTTAAGAGGGAAAATCATGTGTTGTTCAGTTTTGTAATTCTGGTGCCTGGAGTGTTGAGTGGCAGAGAGGCCTGGTGAATATTTGTTACATTAATGAATGAGTTAATACATTAATGATTGATTAGCTGACTGATTAGATCTAGGAGCACCTTAGGAATTTGTCCATGCCACTGTTAGATGGTTATACATCCCTGTCCACGTTCACTCTCCAGCCTGTTATTAATCCCACCCGGAGGTTCATGATTCAAAGGGAAACGAGATTTGGCTGGTCTCTAGAAAGAACTCTTAATTTTAAAGACAGCTTCTTTAAATAGGAATCACTAGCTTCTGATTTGCTCTCATGATGCAATACTTCTTCCTGAAGTACCCCTAAGAAGAGAACTACAGGGGAGATTTTGAACTTCCTGTTTAAGAACAGAAGTGAAGATGTGTGACATATTTTTATTGAGCCCATCCCCTAAGGAGGTGTAACTATTGCTTCTGTGGAGCCAGCCAGGAGTTTCCTTGAGACTGAGAAATGTTCTCAGCAGACAAATATCTGATTATGAACCTCCTTGCCAGGAGGAGGGCTCTATCTCAGGAGTCAGTGGGTGACACACTGTCAGATTGGTGCCGATAAATCAAGGGCTTCTATAAAGCTTAAACCTGCTTGCGTGGGGCTCAAAGTACAACCAGTGTGAACCCCCACACAGTGAAATGAAAATGAAATGGGTTACAAGTTGAAACAACTTCATAAGACCATAGTGGGAGCTGGGCCCTTGATGATTCCACCTAGCGTGCTTTGCCAAGACAGTGAAAGGATTTTCTAAGTTAAGAGAGTCTTTGACCACTGCACATTTATGACCAACACTTGGGGAGGGGTCATCCATGCTTTTCCTCCTTGAAGCTATAAGATTTATAAAAAGGAACTCTGAATAATCAACCCACTCTAAGTAGAAAGCACTACCAATTTGATCAAGAAGTTAAAGGAATAAGACTTGTTTGTACTGAATTTCACTCAAAATACTGTTGGATTTAGAAGAGAAGGGGAGAGGGGACTTAGCAATGTGAATTTTGCTGGCAACAGGAAATTCCAATCTAACAACCAACTCTACAATCACCATGTTGCCACGGTCACAGCAACTATCTCTGGATTCACTCAAACCTAATACTGCAAGTGTAGCCTTTAAAACTATTTGCATTTGAAGCACACACTGAACATTAAGATGGCTAGGGAAAATCATAAACTCTAGGAGGTCAGGAATGGCTGGTCCATTTTTCAACACCAATCTACCATAGATTCTGGTAAGAAAAAACAGGTTCTCAGTAAAATATTAATTTATTTCCATTAGGACATTCCTGTGGTTTGAATGTATTGCCCACAAATTTATGTGTTGGGAACAGTCCTCAAACTCATAGGTTAATGGTATTCAGTGATAGCATTATGGGAGGTAATTAGGATTACATGAGATCATGGGGGTACAGGGTCCCCACGATGCCATTAGTGGCTTTATAAGAAGAGGAAGAGAGACTCAAACTAGTGCCTTTGCCCTGTTCATACCATGTGCACCCCTTGTAATGATGGAACAGGAAGGCCCCAACTAGATGTACTTGGACTTAGCAACTTCTAGAACCATAAGCTAAGAAAGTCTCAAATCTTTATCAGTTACTGAGTCTATGGTGTTTTTTTACAGCAACAGCAAACAGGTCAAGCCAAGAGCCAACTTATGTGTTGAAAAAGAGGCTTCGATAAATGCTTCCGTTAGGGTTATGCTTGAGTTATCTACAAGCATGCCTACATTTTCTAAATCTGGGTGCTACTTCAACTAACAGAGACTTATTTATTCCAGTTTAAGAGCTAAATGGAACTCCATTCAGCAAAAGATGAAATGCATTTCAGACTTCTGGATTTTTTTATTCAATTATTTACATTAATTCAACTCTATACTTCTCCAACATTTTCAGCAAAATTCATTTTGTCAAGTAGAATCTTTCCTATGATTATTATATGAAGGTGCTAAGGTACACATACATACACACACAATTTTTTGGCACAAAATCATTTAGTACACTAGTTTCAAAAATAAATTGAGGAGCAGGTGTTGTGGTGCAATGGGTTAAACCACTGCTTGCGACATTTGCATCCCATATCAGAGTACCAGTTTGAAAAATCTCTGCTACTCTGCTTCCAATCCAGCTTCCTGTTAATGCACCTGGGAAGGCAGTGGAAAGTGGCCCAAGTATTTGGGCCCCTGCCACCCATGTGGAAGACCAGGATACAGTTCCTGGCTCCTGGCTCCTGGCTTTGGCCTGGACCAGATCTGGCTGTTGCAGCCATTTGGGTAGTGAAGCAGCACATGAAAGCTATCTCTCCTGCATGTTTGTCTACCTTGTGTTTTCATAAATAACTCTGAACTCTAAAGATCTCACATGTTGAAGGTAAATGTACATGTTTCAATTAGCTGTAGATTTACCTACATTTTATAATTTCATGTGCATTTTTAGTAATATAACCAACTTTTTACTTACTGCAGTTTTTAGAGTTAAAAAGATCTCTAATCAGGGCCGGCTCTGTGGCACAGTAAGCTAAACCTCCTGCAGCGCCAGCACCCCATATGGGCGTCAGTTCGTGTCCCAGCTGTTCCTCTTCTGTCCCAACTCATTGTTGATGGCTTGGGAAAGTAGTGGAGATGGTGCAGGCACTTGGGCCCCTGCACCAGCATGGGAGATTCAGAAGAAGCTCCTGGATGCTGGCTTTGGATCACCTTAGCCCTGGCAGCTGCAGCCATTTGGGCAGTGAACCAGTAGATGAAAGACCTCTCTTTCTTTCTCTCCCTCTCTCTCTCTCTCTCTCTCTTTCTGTCTCCCTCTCTGCCTCTCTCTCTCTCTCTATTACTCTACCTCTCAAATAAATAAAAAAAGAACTCTAATCAATGAAAGGTAAAATCAGTCTCATCATCTAGACTTTGTATATTGCACACTTCAAATCTGCAATTCCCCCAAATTATCCTCAGCAAATGCCAATAAATACTAAGCATGAACAAATTAAATATTTCCTGTCAGAAGCTACAAAATTGCAAATTCTTAAATTGTCTTATCTATTTACCTGTGTTTAAGATCTTTGTTCAGAGGAGAGTAGTGGCAATGTTTTTACTTTAGCAGAGTCCGTAAAACTGCAAATACCTGGAGTTTCTCCACCAAGCCATGGGAAAAACATTTTTTGTGGCAAGAACTAATTTATAATTCTTACAAGAAATGCATCCCTCTCACATCTTCACCCTCAGAGCAGTTCTAAAAGCTAGCGTTGTTGAAGACTATATATATACCACTACTCCTAGAGCAACCTCTAAGATCCTATCTTTCATAAATGGCTCAGTCCTAAGATTTTCCCTATTGTCCATCTCAATAAGCAGGTGGGATGCAGGGGGACCCTCCTAATCCAAATCCCGCAAACAGGTGAAAATGAAGTCTCAGAGACTCTCCACCTGAGTGACAGGAACAGCCGCACTAGAGGAAACAGGACAGCTTCTGTCTGCCACATAACTTGTTGAAAACCAGTCAACCAAAGGCTGTTGATTATTCTGAAGTCTTTTAAATATGTAAGGTCTTTTTTAATTTTAGAGATTTGACTTCCATTATTTAAGGTGGCCCATTCTACAACAATGGCTAATAATTAGATTGATTTATTTTGGCAGTCCGTAGCTCCTCATAAAAGGCCATCTGTAACATTTTTCAAATTAAGGATTTTTTTTCCTACAAAGAACATTATTATTAACAATGTGAAATATTGAGGCTTTGGAAGAGAAGTGTAATCAAAGACCACAACACCAAATTCCATTATCACAGTGCCTGGTTTTGCCTCTGCTTTCTCAATTTAAAGAGGAAAAACTAAAAGCAAATGCAATAAGTAGTGAAGCATAAAGGATAGGGAAATGGAATTGCTGAGTTGGATTACAAACATCTCAAGAGCAAAGAATGTGCCTTTTCTTCCTCTTTCTTTTGTATCTGTAAAACGGCACATAATCCACGATGTATCCTATTAACAAGTCAAGATCAAGAGGACAAATAGAGCAGACAAGCCACATTCCCCTTCAGAATCTTCCTCCGTCTGCCTTAGCTTCCCTTGGTTGTACTTAGTTGCCCATTCTATGAGTTGTTTGAGCTCCATCCCCAGTATCATGCCTCCCAGGCCTGCCCATTACCATGTCAAATTCACCACGTAGTGTTGCAGAGGTTGTGTACTGAACAAAGATTGTCAACTGAAATGAGTAAGAGCCAAAATCCAGCCCATAATTACCAAGAGAACCAGTTACTGGGGCCCAGCTGGAAGGCCTGTCTGATTAGGTTCTGTGGACTGCTTTTGAGATAGCCCTGTCACAGAGCCACATCTATTCTGTTTTGCACAAAACAAAAGCCATGTTACCAAATGTGCACACCAAATCTGTATACAAAGGAGCAGATTTCTTGAAATGAGCTGGTTACATTGAGGTATATTCTTGGGTCACATTTTCCAAATGGTGGCGTTTAAGAGAAGGAACAAAAAGAAAGCTCTACCTGAGGGGAAGTTCTTCCTTTTGAGGTCAGGAAAATCAAATGGCCTGGGCTGCTCCCACTTGGGAAGAGAGTGTGCCACATACCTCTCTTTGGCTTCCTCCATCATTTTCTTGTTGTTTCTTCCTTCCACAATGATAGGAAGCAAGTAAAATCATCTGAGAAGATCCAATTCATCCCCGCACCACTCATTCCTCTTTGGCTCCTATGCAAGTCGGGGTGGGGGGGGGGGTTGCCCTCAACCTGGGAAGACCTAGAATGGTTCCCAGGCCAACTGGTCTTGGCCAATGGGTAGAGTTATATTTCCTTGGTCTTAGGTTTGCTTCTGCTGATTTGTTGTCTGGCCCAATCAGAGCAGGCATTTCTTTGCTCTGAAAATGGTAACCTTCAAGAGCCAGATTCATGGAACTCAGGATAGATTGGAAGTGAATCAGAAACAAAGTGGAATACTAGGTTCACTTTCATTCTGATCCTTAGCCCATTTTCTAGCTTAAAGAAAAGCTCATGTGGTCTGGCCTATTGTACTAGAATTTTAGAATTCTTGCTAGCACACACAGTACTTAAAAATGTGCATTTCCCTTGCAAACTTAAACCACAAGGAAACATCAGCATATACCTATTTGAATGGTTGTTACCTAAAAGGTCCATATAAGGAATCTTTCTAAAGCTCATGAAAATAGATATAATTAAAAAAAACATGCAAGTATTACATAAAATTGAATGTCAAATTAAGTTTATCTTTTAATTCCATTTTTTGATAAACTTTTTGAAGTAACCTCATGACATATAATCTAGCAATACCACTTCTAGGTCTGTATCCAAACAAAAGAAGTGAAATCAATATGTCAAATGGATATCTGCAGGACCAGCGCTGTGGTGCAGCGGGTTAAAGCCCCAGTCTACAGCACTGGCATTCCACATGGGTGCCAGTTCAGGTCCCACCTGCTCCACTTCCGATCTAGCTCTCTGTTATGGCCTGGGAAAGCAGTAGAAGATGGCCCAAGGCCTTGGGCCCCTGCACCCACGTGGGAGACCCACAAGAAGCTCCTGGCTCTGGCTTCGGATCGGCACAGCTCTGGCCATTGTAGCCAATTGGGGAGTGAACCATCAGATGGAAGCCCTCTCTCTCTCTCTGCCTCTGCCTCTGCCTCTCTGTAACTCTGTCTTTCAAGTAAATAGATAAATCTTTAAAAAAAGAAAAAGTGAGAAACATCTGCACAATCATTCTCACCACAGAATTACTCACAATAGACAAGATATGGAATCACCCTAAGTGTCCATCAACAGATTAATAAAATGTGACATATCTATCACATTCATAGACATTAAGAAAAATGTGAATACTATTCATACATTTTTTAAAAGGGAAAAATATCCTGTTACTCATTACAGTATGGACGAACCTACAAGACATAGTAAGTGAAATAAGCCAGGCATGGACAAACACCACATGATCTCATTTATACATGCAATCTAAAAATGGTGAACTCACAGATGCAAAGAGTAGAATAGTTTCCAGGGCAAGAAGAAAGGGTAGGGGAGATGTTAGTCAAAGTCTACAAAACTTTAGGCAAAAGGGAAAATTTCCAGAGATCACAGCTTGGTGACTACAGGTAACTACAATACACTGTTCACTTGAAAAATCATTGAAAGTCGATAAGAAGTGTTCCAACCACAAATAAATGATGTGAGATAATGCATATATAAGAATTAATTAGCTCGACTTGGGGCGGAGCCAAGATGGCAGATAGTGAGGACATGCGCCGTAGTTTGGGAAAATAAAGTTTAACAAAAGTGGAATTACTGTAGCCTCAGGAAAAGATTCAAGAAAAAAACTGCAGCAGAAACGCTTCCAGATCTAGTGGATGTGACACAGAGGACCTACAGGGAGCCCACCGCGTGGAAACCCAACCGCGGGAGACCAGCCGCACAATCTCCCCAGCGCAGGAACGAACGGGAGGTAAGACAAAGGCGTCAGAAACCCGAGACATTGGGGGGGAAAAGCAGAGGCCTCTGAGCAAAACAAAGAGCAGGCGCCATTTTACATACGTAAAGCACCACTAAGGAGTTCATAAACTCAGTAACTTGGAACTTTGGTGAAACTTGAGAACACATTGAGGGCTGCATAAACTCTTTGTGTGGTCCCAGGGGTAGATCAAACAAATACTCACAGAGGCCAGATTTCAACTACACTCAATTCTACTCACCTGTACCTGTACCGAATAACTTCCCAACTGAGTCAAAAAAAAAAAAAAAAAGAGAGAGAGAGAGAGAGAGAGCAATCCAGCAAGGAGCAAGGGAGAGAACAATCTGGGTGAGTCGCTTTTTGCACAGCCTTAAACCTGAAGAATCAAGCGGAGCTCTCTGGCCACACCCATCACAGCCTCTAAGGATCGATCAAAGCAGACAGCCCACTTAGAGGCATAGTATAACGAGAAAAAAAACACCACAGCAAAAACAAAACAAAACAAAAAAAAACATAAATTATCTCCAACATGCCAAACAACAAACATAGAAACCGAGGTAACAAGAGCAAGGAAGACACTATGATGCCCCCAAATGAACAAGACACCCCAATCCAAGATTATGAAGATGAAGAGATAGAGGAAATGCAAGAAGCGGATCTCAAAAAATTGATAAGAACATTAAGAAGTTCTCAAAAACAAATTCTTGAACTACAGAAATCCTTAATGGACAAGATAGAAAATCTCTCTCGTGAAAATGAAATATTAAGGAGGAATCAAAATGAAATGAAACAACTAGTAGAACATGAAACTGTGATAGTGACAAAAAACCACAATGAAATGAAGAACTCAATAGATCAAATGACAAACACATTAGAGAGCCTTAAAAACAGAATGGGTGAAGCAGAAGAGAGAATATCAGAATTAGAAGACAGAGAACAGGAAAGGAAACAGTCAAATCAAAGAAAAGAAGAGGAAATCAGAAATCTAAAAAATACTGTCAGGAATCTACAGGATACTATTAAAAAACCCAACATTCGGGTTCTAGGAGTTCCTGAAGGCATGGAAAGGGAGAAAGGATTAGAAGGCATTTTCAGTGACATACTAGCAGAAAATTTCCCAGGTTTGGAGAAGGACAGAGACATCCTAGTACAAGAAGCTCATAGAACCCCTAATAAACATGATCAAAAGAGATCCTCACCACGACACGTCGTAATCAAACTCACCACATTGAAACACAAAGAAAAGATCCTGAAATGTGCAAGAGAGAAACGCCAGATTACTCTCAGAGGATCTCCAATTAGACTCACAGCTGACTTCTCATCAGAAACCCTACAAGCTAGGAGAGAATGGCGAGATATAGCCCAGGTACTAAGAGAGAAAAACTGCCAGCCCAGAATATTATATCCTGCAAAGCTCTCATTTGATAATGAAGGTGAAATAAAGACCTTTCACAGCAAACAGAAATTGAAAGAATTTGTCGCCACTCGTCCAGCCCTGCAAAAGATGCTTAAAGATGTGTTACATACAGAAACACAGAAACACGGTCACCAATATGAAAGAAGATAAAGGAAGGAAACCTCACAGCAAAAGATCACAGGAGTCTCTAACCATATATTAGAAAAAATCTTTGGCAAATGACAGGGCAAAGTTACTCCTTCTCAATAGTCACATTGAATGTTAATGGCTTGAACTGTCCAGTTAAAAGACACCGATTGGCTGATTGGGTTAAGGAACAAAACCCATCTTTTTGCTGCTTACAAGAAACTCATCTTTCCAACAATGATGCATACAGACTGAAAGTGAAAGGCTGGAAAAAGATATACCATGCCAACAGAAATGAAAAAAGAGCGGGCGTAGCCATCTTAATATCGGACAACATAAACTTTACCACAAAAACTGTTAGGAGAGACAAAGAGGGGCACTATTTAATGATTAAGGGATCCATTCAACAGGAAGATATAACGATTATCAATGTATACGCACCTAATTACAGGGCACCAGCTTATTTAAAAGACTTGTTAAGGGACTTAAAGAGAGACTTAGACACCAATACAATAGTACTGGGGGACTTCAATACTCCACTCTCAGAGACAGACAGATCAACAGGACAGAAGATCAACAAGGAGACAGTAGATTTAAATGACACTATAGCCCAAATGGATCTAACAGATATCTACAGAACATTTCATCCTACATCTAAAGACTTTACATTCTTCTCAGCAGTACATGGGACCTTCTCCAGGATTGACCACATACCAGGCCATAAAGCAAGTCTCAGCAAATTCAAAAGAATTAGAATCATACCATGCAGCTTCTCAGACCACAAAGGAATGAAATTGGAAATTAGCAACTCAGGAATCCCCAGAGCACGTGCAAACACATGGAGATTGAACAACATGCTCCTGAATGAACAATGGGTCATAGAAGAAATTAAAAGAGAAATCAAAAATTTTCTGGAAGTAAATGAGGATAACAGCACAACATACCAAAACCTATGGGATACAACAAAAGCAGTGTTAAGAGGAAAGTTTATATCAATAGGTGCCTACATCAAGAAATTGGAAAGGCACCAAATAGATGAGCTTTCAAGTCATCTCAAGGATCTAGAAAATCTGCAGCAAACCAAACCCAAACCCAGTAGGAGAAGAGAAATAATTAAAATCAAAGAAGAAATCAACAGGATTGAATCCAAGAAAACATTACAAAAAATCAGCCAAACGAGGAGCTGGTTTTTTAAAAAAGTAAACAAAATTGACACCCCATTGGCCCAACTAACTAAAAAAAGAAGAGAAAAGACCCAAATCAATAGGATCAGAGATGAAAATGGAAACGTAACAACAGACACCACAGAAATAAAAAGAATCATCAGAAATTACTACAAGGACTTGTATGCCAGCAAACAGGGAAATCTATCAGAAATGGACAGATTCTTGGACACATACAACCTAATTAAATTGAGCCAGGAAGACATAGAAAACCTAAACAGACCCATAATTGACACAGAAATTGAAACAGTAATAAAGGCCCTCCCAACAAAGAAAAGCCCAGGACCAGATGGATTCACTGCTGAGTTCTACCAGACATTTAGGGAAGAACTAACTCCAATTCTTCTCAAACTATTCAGAGCAATCGAAAAAGAGGGAATCCTCCCAAATTCTTTCTATGAAGCCAGCATCACCTTAATTCCTAAGCCAGAAAAAGATGCAGCATTGAAAGAGAATTACAGACCAATATCCCTGATGAACATAGATGCAAAAATACACAATAAAATTCTGGCCAATAGAATGCAACAACACATCAGAAAGATCATCCACCCAGACCAAGTGGGATTTATCCCTGGTATGCAGGGATGGTTCAACGTTCACAAAACAATCAACGTAATACACTACATTAACAGACTGCAGAAGAAAAACCATATGATTCTCTCAATAGACGCAGAGAAAGCATTTGATAAAATACAACACCCTTTCATGATGAAAACTCTAAGCAAACTGGGTATGGAAGGAACATTCCTCAATACAATCAAAGCAATATATGAAGAGCCCACGGCCAACATCCTATTGAATGGGGAAAAGTTGGAAGCATTTCCGCTGAGATCTGGTACCAGACAGGGATGCCCACTCTCACCACTGCTATTCAATATAGTTCTGGAAGTTTTGGCCAGAGCTATTAGGCAAGAAAAAGAAATTAAAGGGATACAAATCAGGAAGGAAGAACTCAAACTATCCCTCTTTGCAGATGATATGATTCTTTATTTAGGGGACCCAAATAACTCTACTAAGAGACTATTGGAACTCATCGAAGAGTTTGGCAAAGTAGCAGGATATAAAATCAATGCACAAAAATCAACAGCCTTTGTATACACAGGCAATGCCACGGTGGAGGAAGAACTTCTAAGATCAATCCCATTCACAATAGCTACAAAAACAATCAAATACCTTGGAATAAACTTAACCAAGGACGTTAAAGATCTCTACGATGAAAACTACAAAACCTTAAAGAAAGAAATAGAAGAGGATACCAAAAAATGGAGAAATCTTCCATGCTCATGGATTGGAAGAATCAATATCATCAAAATGTCTATTCTCCCAAAAGCAATTTATACATTCAATGCAATACCAATCAAGATACTGAAGACCTTCTTCTCAGACCTGGAAAAAATGATGCTGAAATTCATATGGAGACACAGAAGACCTCGAATAGCCAAAGCAATCTTGTACAACAAAAACAAAGCTGGAGGCATCACAATACCAGATTTCAGGACATACTACAGGGCAGCTGTTGTCAAAACAGCATGGTACTGGTACAGAAACAGATGGATAGACCAATGGAACAGAATAAAAACACCAGAAATCAATCCAAACATCTACAGCCAACTTATATTTGATCAAAGATCCAAAACTAATCTCTGGAATAAGGACAGCCTATTCAATAAATGGTGCTGGGAAAATTGGATTTCCACGTGCAGAAGCTTGAAGCAAGACCCATACCTTTCACCTTACACAAAAATTCACTCAACATGGATTAAAGATTTAAATCTACGACCCGAAACCATCAAATTATTAGAGAGCATTGGAGAAACCCTGCAAGATATAGGTACAGGCAAAGACTTCTTGGAAAATACCCCAGGAGCACAGGCAGTCAAAAGCAAAATTAACATTTGGGATTGCATCAAATTGAGAAGTTTCTGTACTTCAAAAGAAACAGTCAGGAAAGTGAAGAGGCAACCGACAGAATGGGAAAAAATATTTGCAAACTATACTACAGATAAGGGGTTGATAACCAGAATCTACAAAGAAATCAAGAAAATCCACAGCAACAGAACAAACAACCCACTTAAGAGATGGGCCAAGGACCTCAATAGACATTTTTCGAAAGAGGAAATCCAAATGGCCAACAGACACATGAAAAAATGTTCAAGATCACTAGCAATCAGAGAAATGCAAATCAAAACCACAATGAGGTTTCACCTCACCCCGGTGAGAATGGCTCACATTCAGAAATCTACCAACAATAGATGCTGGAGAGGATGTGGGGGAAAAGGGACACTAACCCACTGTTGGTGGGAATGCAAACTGGTTAAGCCACTGTGGAAGTCAGTCTGGAGATTCCTCAGAAACCTGAACATAACCCTACCATACAACCCAGCCATCCCACTCCTTGGAATTTACCCAAAGGAAATTAATTTGGCTAATAAAAAAGCCATCTGCACATTAATGTTTATTGCAGCTCAATTCACAATAGCTAAGACCTGGAACCAACCCAAATGCCCATCAACAGTAGACTGGATAAAGAAATTATGGGACATGTACTCCATAGAATACTATACAGCAGTAAGTAACAATGAAACCCAGTCATTTGCAACAAGATGGAGGAATCTGGAAAACATCATGCTGAGTGAATTAAGCCAGTCCCAAAGAGACAAATATCATTTGTTTTCCCTGATCGGCGACAACTAACTGAGCACCAAAGGGGAAACCTGTTGAAGTGAAATGACCTGATCAGCTCTTGTCCTGACTCTAGATGTACAATGTAATACTTTATCCTTCTTAATATTTGTTGTTGTTGTTGTTGTTGTTCTAGTACTAGTGGTTGAACTCTGTAATTAACACACAATTATTCTTAGGTGTTTAATTTTAACTGAAAAGTGATCCCTGTTAAATATAAAAGTGGAAAAAGAGAGGGAGGAGATGTACAATTTGGGACATGCACAATCAGACTTGCCCCAAATGATGGAGTTAGAAATGTACCAGGGGATTCCAATACAATCCCATCAAGGTGGCATGTACCAATGCCATCTCACTAGTCCAAGTGATCAATTTCAGTTCACATTCGATGGCTCTGATAGGTCTAAGAATCAAAGGGACCACACAAACAAGACAAGTGTCTGCTAATACTAACTGATAGAATCAAAAAGGGAGAGAAAGATCCAACATGGGAAGTGGGATACACAGCAGACTCATAGAATGGCAGACGTCCTAAACAACACTCTGGCCTCAGAATCAGCCCTTAAGGCATTCGGGTCTGGCTGAAGAGCCCATGAGAGTATTGTAGGCATGGAAAGCCAAGATACCATGGAAAAGAAAAAAAAAAAAAAGAAGACCTAGATGAAAGATCTCTGCGAGTGAGATCCCAGTGGAAAGTACGGGGCCATCAAAGAAGGAGGTACCTTTCTCTGAAGGGAGGAGAGAACTTCCACTTTGACTATGACCCTATCGGAATAAGATCAAAGTCAGCGAACTCTAAAGGCTTCCATAGTCCGGGCAACTCATGACTACAGCCTAGGGAGATTACTGACGCCATGAACAGGAGTGTCAAATTGTTAAGTCAGCAACAGGAGTCACTGTGTACTTACATCCCATGTGGGATCTCTGCTTAATGTGTTGGCTAATGTGCAGTGATGCTATAACTAGTACTGAAACAGTATTTTTACACTTTGTGTTTCCACGTGGGTACAAACTGGTGAGATCTTTACTAATTATATACTGAATCGATCTTCTGTATATAAAGATAATTGGAAATGAAAAAAAAAACCTGGTGTTAAATTGGAAATGGCATAGAAAATCAATTAATTTAAAAAAAAATATTATGTAGGATCTCTGTCTTTAATGTGCTGTACACTCTTATTTAATGCTATAACTAGTACTCCAACAGTATTTTTTTTTCACTTTGAGTTGCTATATGGGGGCAAACTGTTGAAATCGTTACCTAATATATACTAAACTGATCTTCTGTATATAAAGAGAATTGAAAATGAATCATGATGTGATTGGAAGGGGAGAGAGAGCGGGAAAGGGGAGGGTTGCGGGTGGGAGGGAAGTTATGGAAGGGGGAAGCCATTGTAACCCATAAGCTGTACTTTGGAAATTTATATTCATTAAATAAAAGTTTAATTAAAAAAAAAAAGAATTAATTAGCTCGCCGGCGCCGCAGCTCAATAGGCTAATCCTCCACCTGCGGTGTCGGCACGTGGGGTTCTAGTCCCGGTCGGGGCGCTAGATTCTGTCCCGGTTGCCCCTCTTCCAGGCCAGCCCTCTGCTATGGCCCGGGAGTGCAGTGGAGGATGGCCCAAGTGCTTGGGCCCTGCACCCGCACGGGAGACCAGGAGAAGCACCTGGCTCCTGGCCTCGGATTAGCCCGGTGCACCGGCCGCATCACGCCGGCTCCAGCGGCCATTGGAGGGTGAACCAACGACAAAGGAAGACCTTTGTCTTTGTCTCTGTCTCTCTCTCACTGTCCACTCTGCCTGTCAAAAAAAAAAGAATTAACTAAACTGAATCATTTCACTATATGTGTGTGTGTGTATATATGTATATATATATATATATATTTCAAAACAAAATGCTGAATACCAAAAATATATGCAACTTTTATGTTAACTAAATATACATTTTTTAAAATTTAATGTACACTTCCAAAACCTTGGCCTCTCTGTATTCTTATTTCTCAGTATTCTTATAAAGACAGTAGGAGGTCAGCCAAGGACAGGATCCGCACTCACGGATGGACCAGCATATCCTCCGTGTCCTCTCTAGGCCTGTGCTATAATTTCTTCCATACATTTCCTGTGGCTTTTGTCCACTCTTCTTCCATCACTCTTACCCCATCTTGTGTTCCAGTCTACTGTGAACTATCAGGTTGGAAGGCCATAAGATAATCCTTTATCTAAAAAATAATTTAATCAAGGCTAGTGCTGTGGCATAGAACATTAAGTCGCCACCTACAGTGCCAGCATCCCCTATGGGTGCCGGTTCAAGTCCCAGCTGCTCTACTTCCAATCAAGCTCCCTGCTAATGGCCTGAGAGGGCTAGAGGATGGCCCAAGTCCTTGGGCCCCTGCCACCCATGTGGGAGCCCTGGAAGAAGCACCTGGCTTCTGAATTCGGCCTGGCCCAGCCCTGGCCATTACAGTGATTTGGGGAGTAAAGCAGTGGGTGAAGAGAAGGTTCTCTCTCTCTCTCTCTCTCTCTCTCTCTCTCTTTTTCCCTCTGCCTTTTGAATAAATAAATCTTTTTAAAATAAATGTTAAATTATTTAATCATGTATCAATTATTAATTAAATTTTTAATCATTTGATACTATGAGCACTGATGTGCCCAATCTGTTTTACCAGAGTTTAAATCTTGAAATTGTCTTGTAGTCAAACCAAGTGGGCACATTTACAGCTATTGGAATAGCACAGGCTCTACTACAGTGGACAAAATTAAGAGGGAACACACCAGGAGATCTAAACAGAACAGACAACAAATCCCAGGGATTCTGCTTTGAGAGTGAAAAACAGCATTCTTTGCCCATTTTTAATTTTCCTTAATTAAAAGCTATGAAAAATTACTCTAAAAAGTTAGCTATTAGTGTCTAGCTGGGATGGCCACATATTGTGGATTGCTTTGCCAATGCCAGACGTGTCTGCCTCACCATCACTGAGGAAGTTGGCCAGAGCTGCTTTGATAACTTCGAATCACCGTGGCTATATCAAGTCAGGGAGAATGGTCAGAGGTGCTGTGATAGTGCCAAAAGTGGCTGCCACCATTACACACCTGTACTGCTCAGACAACTGATTTTCACTCTGGCCTGGTCAGTTCGTGTCCAGACAGGTGTTGACCTTGGTCGGCACTGCCTGAGTGGCTGCTGTTTTGACATCAAGAACAGGAGTGGTCCAGCTTGTGGACTCACCCTTACCCAAGTCACTGCACCAGAGTCAGTTGTTGAAGGGCACCTTGAAATCTCCTGGCTGGCCCCACCCCTGCCTACTGCCCAAGGAAGGAATTCCCTCCCACCACCCACCTCAACAGCTGGAGCGCTGCTTCCCAAAGCAACCTTTTCTGCTTCGAGGAGACCTGCTTGTCTTCTATTCTTCTATATCATGAATTAGAGTAAGGGTAGCTACCATTTAGTAAAGTTAGGGGTTTTACATTTATGAGTTTATTTCACCCTCACACCATCGCAGTGACTTGGGAATTCTGCTCTTTTATCAAATGAGGAATAGACTCAGAGGGTGAAGAATCTTGCCGCGTGTCACACAGCTGAGCAAGGACTCACTCGCTCCCGAGTCTGTCTGGCCCCAGCACTCTGTTTACAATCACTACACTGCATTTCCTTGTGTTTCAGCATCCACCTAACACCAAAGTAAAATGAGCTAAACATTCCATGTTAGCGTCCTGGAAATTCCATCAATGAGGGAGGAAAGGGCTAACCTAAGCAACATTTAAGTCTTAATTAAATCACTGCTTTTTATTTACTTCCATCAAAACCATTTTAGGGCTATTTTATAGGTAGAGTCACACATTTCCATTTCTAAGTTCTTGGGGTAGTGTTGTGAGAAGTCAGGGGATGGGGGAGGGAAATCAATGCCACATTACCTCTGGGCGTTGCTTATAGCGACTTCACTGAAACTATAAAGTAAAATAGTTTTGAATGGTATGTCTGCCTTTTCTTCTCTCTCTTGAAACACACCCCATTCATAAGTGGTTTAACAGAAAACAAGACTTTAGCAAGAAGTAAAATCAAAGACTCAGAAGAACGCCTTTGGACTAACTGTGTTTTGTGAAATTGCAGCAATACAACGTCCGAAGCCTCTCCTGTATTTGGCGACTTTCCTGCCATATGAATCTTCTTGAGAATCAAAGAACTTCCTTCATAAAAGTCAAAATAGCCACACTCTGGCCAGCGTGCCAGGGACCATGACCTAGCCATGGACACGCCCACCTAGGGCTTCAATTCAGGACCCAGAGACTCCGAGAACTAGGAGCTTTCATTCTGGTGACCGTGGTGGGAGCAGCCTGGTACTGGGCCCACGGCTCCAGCAGCACCAAACAGAAGCATCCAAGCTCAACACCAGCAGGGCCTGTGCAAGTGCCCTGTGCAGGGCTCAGCAGCAGCAGCCGCGAGGGCTCACCAGGCAGGTTCTACCTGTGTGACTTTGAACGTGGCTGTGGCTTCTCTCCAGGGTTCTTACCCAAATGCTGAGTCTGGTGCCCCAAAATTGGCAGTGATCCTAGCAGATGCCTGATATCTCTCAGAAAATTCCTTTTCTGTCCAAGTCAGCCAGAGTCCTATTCATCTGCTTGTCTTGAAGATCCCTAGTTGGCAATGACATAAAAGGGCACATTTATGCTGAACTAGAGCAAGGGCAATGGCGTCAGCCAGGTTAGGAGCCCCTGCTAAATCCACCTTGACATCAGAGGCTTCTCCACCATCGGATCTGGAAGAGCACAGGGAGGCCAGACTCGGAGACTCTGCCATCGTTTTTCATGGCCGCCCCCTGAGAGCCTCACTCACTATGGCAGAATGCAGAATAGGAAAACAGATAAGCATGAGACCATGGTTCAAAGCTCTTCACTCATTTTCTATTATACTCAAATGTGAATCTTACAGAACTCCAAGTATATTTAGTGACACATAAATTTCTTCTCCAAGCATCCTACAACGAAATACATTAATTTACAGAACTGAAAGCAAGGGTGATTGTCAGTGCAGGATAGAGAAATGAGGGCTGTGTGATGCACACATTTCTTTATCTAATTTTGTATCAGAGAGATACCAAAACACAAGCACTTGAGATAAACGCCTTCTAAGCTTCTAAGCTATTTTAAAATAGGACCAGTCTTTGTAAATCTGGTCCAGCAGGGGTAGGGAACATCTGGTCTGTGTGGCATTTAAGGCCTGTGAAATGCAGTCTGGGCCTCCAAAGGTAATAGCAGGCAGGACTTCGAATTCAACAAATCTCTATCAAGCTAAGTGTTAAGATGATCATTTTCTATGGCCCATGAACAATGTTATAAATATCCAAATGGTCCCTGGCAGAAAAAGGGTTCTCAACCCCTGTTACAGGATACCTGGAACTTTCTCTCTCTTTCTCTCTCTCTCTCTCTTAAACACACACACAAATACACACCTTATTTTAAAAACAAGAAAGGTCTATAATCATCTATCCTACGTGGGAAAGCCTCAAGAAAAGCAAGGACATAAGAAACCCACATTTCAAGGAGTAGTTCAGAGAAGAGACTGAAAGGATAAGGTCTCATATTCCATAGGTGAGCCAGGGACACACACAGTGTTTACTGTTGTTATTATGCTGTAAACTACACGATGTAAGCTCTTGACTATGACATATTTCACAATGGAAAAGCTAAAGAAAGGAAGGAAACACAGGATGAAAGAATAAAGGGCCACATTTTGTTTTTGTTTTTGTTTTTTTTTAAAGGGCCACATTTTGATAGCATCTTTGTGCAGTCCACTCAATGGTTGAAGCCACGAAGAATAAACAAACACATCCCTGGATCAAGCACATCATCCTCCATTGTCTTAGGGAGGAGGATGGAGCCTTCCTCATCCTCACTGCAAGAGCAATGAGAAGGTAGGGGCTCCACAGCTGATAAAGACATGTGGGCGAAAGTGATCACGCCACATTGATTCACATCACCATCAACCACAGCCTGCAGCAGCCCTCACTCCAGGCCTCACCTCAGGGATCCCTACGTTAAACGTGAACTCTGGCTAATTCTTCCTCTTAACAGACGCTTCCCAGGAAACTCCAACTCTGCTGAGACCCCTTGCGTTTTCCCAGCCCTGCTTATTAACAAAACATTGAAATGCTTCCCGGAACACGTTTGCAGCCTTTGCCTCAATCAATAGCTACATCTAGCCCCATCCTATGATCCAATCCGTATTCTCCTCTACAACATCTTAATGAGAAACCCAGAGAGCCTCAATCTTCTTTGTTAACCTTTTTAAAACCTACAAAATGAGTATCAATAAAATCCAAACAAGAGTTTCTAAAAGTGTGGAAGAAAACACAAAACTAACTCCCAATCAACCAAGTGTAAAAGAACGCAAGAGCCAAGACAAAACTTAAATTGGAGTTTTAGTTTTGACAGCTGGAAAATATAACTAATGACTTCAAATGCTGTCTTAGAGTAGATGATGGCAGGAGCTGCTGGTGGCAATCATTTGTTTCAGAAATGCCTGAAAATAGCAATGATATGAGGACAATAATTCCATCCACAAACCCAGGGGCAAAGAACACTGAACTATAATAGCAAGCAATGCCTGCAGAACATCCCTAAGATATGTGTGTGACATACTTACCAAACAAAGTATGAATTTTGACATCCAAAGGTCTTATGTTCAAATCTCGGCTCTGCTACTTTCCCCTCTGAGTCTCACTCTCCTTATTTGTGCCGTGAAGATGATAATGTCCACCCCATGGAAATGCCATGAGATTTGCATGAGCTAACATGTGTGAAACGTCTATGGGGTGGCCGGCATTTGGAAGGTGCCCAAGAATTGTTGGCTCCCCTGTTCCCCAACAGGCATACAGCCACAAAGAGCTGCTCCACTGCTAACAGCTATGGGCAGGGCCAGTCTCACCAGACCCATAGCTTCCTGGCTGTTCGTGGTTGAATGTCTGCATGCCTTCAAATGCCCTGCAGTCATTTTCCACAACACACACAAGCCCTCTCTGCTTGACGTCCAGTGTTGAAGGTCACGTTTACAGTACCCAACTGGCTTTACTCCAGATGAACTTGTGTTGAGGCCTAACATGCAGAATTCCTAAGTAATTTTTCTAAGCTAGATTGGCTTCAACCAAAACCATGAAACAATCCTAAGACTGTTACCACGGGTCTTTATAATCAGAGACTCCAAGCTGCTTCCTGCCTGCCTTTCCAGTGCTGTAATCCCTATATTCTCACCTTCCAAAGCGCTCATGCTGCCCCCATGCCTCACCATGAAAACTTATCTGTCTAGTGTTCCATCTGTAGAAAGACAAGTCAAACTATTCATAAGAGATCCATTCGAAGCCCCTGCCCTTGAAATAAATAGGAAAACTGAGGCCCCGAGGCCCAGGGAAGGGATGCCGGCGCTGGCAGAGCCAGTCTGCAGGCCAGAACCTCCAGCTCCCATGCCAGCGCTGCTTGCACTCAACAGTGCCACCCTAGATGGGAGGCTTGGCAGCTAAACAGGTGTGATGGCACCCGAGAACCTAGTGTATTCCTTCTCCAAAGTAATATCTGCTCTTAACAGGAACCTTTTGCTGAATAGTGAGTAAGGCCTAAATTTCAAAACAGCAGCCAGGGCCAGTAAGAAGATATTTGAGGTTGAATAACAGGCTTTTGGCCTTCCCCAAATCATTCCACTCACACTCCCAGGAAATGTTCTGCAGATGAAGGAAAACATGACCTACATCCCCCCCCCCCCCCCCACCCATACATGTGCCTATTCAACCAACACTTGCTGAATGTGAACATGCACAGGGTCAGTGCCGTAGACCTTGAAAGGATGACTCCTTCCCCTTTATTCAACATTCTGTGAGCCAGGTATTGCAAAGCATTTTATTTGCCATATCTGACTCAACTCTCACAGCAATCATCTGAAGCCAGTATCACGTTCCCTCTTTTACAGATAGAGAGAGGGGAGCAAATAGAATTTAAGAAAATGCTCATAGTCCTGGAGTCAGTACGTAACAGGAGCTGGAATTTGAGCCCAGCGTCTTCCAGTCCAAATTGCATGCTTTACCTCTTCCTGGTGCTGTAGCTCCAGCAGGTGCACAGTTGATCTTTGTCAGAGAAATGTTGTGAAACTCACACAAGAAAAAAGCATGGGAAGCCATCAGCACAGCGCTTGGTGTATAGTAAATGCTTTCTCTTTTTAACATTGGCTGGGACAAACCATTTTATAAAAATTTTGTTTGATTTGGAACATAATGACTCTTTGGTCTGTAGTACTGCTATAAATGCCAATATTAATATATAAATGGCACAGTAAATTTTAGTGTGGAGTGCTCATTGTATTAAAACTGTCTGCAATTTTCCATGGATAGAAAAAAGATCTAGAGAGGTTTTCTAGTTCCAACAGTCTGATCAAGTTATATTTATTTTTCTAACACTCTCAGTCATCCAATTCTTTTCTCTCTCACTCTCTTTTTCTGTCTCTCAATAGACCTACAGTCATTCTTCATTTGAGTAGTACACAGTGAATGGGTTATGTTTAATAAAACCGCATTGACTGCATGGCTAAAAATCATCATAATGGAATGTTGAGCATCCATTATTTTGATTGCAACAATGAGTTTGTTAACCCGAGTATAATTAAAACTAGAGAACCTCCCCTGGGATTGCATTACCCTGCTCCAGTGGCTACAAAATCTCCATGATGTCAGGTTCAATGGAACTTCAGAAGCATACAGCTTCCAGAGAAACACTCTCCATTAGCATTTCTGTGATGACACAAGTGTTCCTTCTGCAGCCACCAGCCACATGTGGGAACTGAGGACTTGAAATGGAATTATGTGTGTGAGGAACAGGAGTTTTCATCTTATTGACTTTTGCTTCATGTGAACAGCCACACGGTACTGGTGGTCATTGTATTAGTACTGTTCTAGAGGAGTTGGTGGCAGGAAAGGCGATTTAAGGAGCGTGTGGTGAGGGCTCAGTAGCCTGACATGGTCATTTCTGGAGACCTTAAACTTCCCAGAATCAAACACCATCAAGAGGGCCTGGTCCATGTTGGAAAGAGACCAGTTGTGATGTCTTTCCTTTCTCTACTCCTTGGCATTCTTCAGGAAGCATCTGGACTCTCATCAATGATCACAGAATGAGGGACAATAAACAATAAAGAGCCTGGGGAACCTCTAAGCCATTTTCCTTAAGAGGAGGAAACCGGAGTTTAAAGATGAAGCCTTATGCCCCTGGTCATGTGATGGAGGCCTCTTGACAAACAGTCTACCCTCTTGCAACTCAACTCAGCGCTCACTCCCGACAACCCACAGGCAAGTAAACCTAGAGTGGCTGCAGGGGCTCAAGAAACGGTGGGAACATTCCAGGGTACTTCAAAACCTTCATGGAAAATGGAACTGACAGATGTTTCTTTTAGTGCAAAAACGATTGAAATCATGCATAAATTTCTCATAATAAGCATTTTCCATGAATTTTTTGGGAAGATGCCATCTTATAAAGGAAATCAAAAGTGAGGTGCTAAGGATTAACACCCCTGTCAGGAACAGGCATCCCCTAAGAACCAGGAAGCTGCCACAGTCAGCCAAATGGAGCAGGCAAGAACATGCTATCTGATCATTCAGTTTTCCCAAGAGAAGCAGAGTAGAGTCTGCAGCCCTGGCTTAACTTAGTTCTCCTCGCCCTCCTAGTTTTCCCCCATTTTAACCATCAGGAATAATGGCATTATAATAGAAGACATGGAACTTCGGAAATTTGTTTAAAATTTGGAAGAATGTATCCATAGTAGGTGGAATTTAGAGCTCTGGAAGGGACCATGGGCCACTGGCCTACTCAAGACTCCTCAAACAATTTCACATAGCTGGCTGCTCATCACTATTTCCATCCCAAATCTAGCCTGGAGTCTCACTACAATTTCTTGTTAAGAAAACTTAACAAGAGACAGCAAACAGCTCATGATTTAGAGACACTCAGATGGTGACAATACTACTTACTAATTATTATATAGTGGCTCATATCCATATTAAAATGAGTGTTTCCTGAATATGAGGTAGATACTTGGCTTAATATTTCATAGAACTTATTAATCTCTGAAATACTCTTGCTAGGCAGGGATTATTATTTCTAATTTAGAGAGCATATGTTATTGATGTCAAGAACACAAAGGAGGAAGAAGTAGAACAGTAATTCAACCAGACAGTTGGACACCAAAGCCCAAGCATTTTTTTACCACATTCTGCACTCTTCTCACTCAATAGACTGCACCCATGGAAGCTCCTTGTTCTTCTCAACGGAAGCTCCCTGGGTGGCTCTCTGAACAGTAGATCATCTTGCACTTTGTTTCTTCCTAAATTCCTATTTCATCCCTAACCAAGGACGTGAGTTTCAATCTCATCATTAAAAAATAATTAGGGGTGGGCATTCAGCCTAGATGTGACGATGTTGTTGAAGATGCCACATCCCATATCATAGGAACTAAGTTTCACTGCAGCTCCCTGTTAGGGCAGACCCTGGGAGGCAACAGAAATGGCTGAAGTAATTGGGGTCTGGCCACAAAAACATGGGAGACTTGTATTAAATTCCCAGCTCCCAGCTTCCACTTAGCCCAGCCCCAACCATCACAGGCAATTTGAGCTCTGCATATGTGTGTGTGTGTGTGTTTGTGCGTGAATACCTATTCAATAAATAAAAATCTAAAATATATATATAGATAGATATTTCTTGCCATCTGCAGGGACAAAAATTTTGAGCCTGTCAACAGCGGGTCAGAAGTGTCTGTCCTGTGTATCGTTTAAAAAAAATCAATATTTAAAGTATAGGACTCCTACATAGATAATTTTTAAAACTGGAAAAAGCAGCAGGACCAGAGACTATGTGTTATCCTGAAGGCATCTACCATCCCAAACTCCTTCGATTGTTTTTTCTCTCTAAAGTACAAACCCTCGGCACACTATTTATAACAGTCATAACTCTCCTAGTTGAGATGCCACAGCCACAGTGATTAATGGGCAGAATCCATGGTTTCTAATACTGTCGCCCCTGATGGTAAATTGATAGATAGTCCTCGGCAAATTCCATTTGGGCTCATGATTTTCCTATAAATGTATCCCAGGACAGCTACCACATTCCTAAATTCTAGGGAAAATTTATGATCATGCTGTAATATTTGATTATTGTGTAGGCACTTAATGTAAAATTCCCAAAATAGTAATATTCTGATTGCATTTGCTTAATTTATTTCCAGCTGCTTATACTCTCAGCTTTACAATAACAGAGTTTTGATGAAGATTCATTTCATTTCCTTTCTATCTTCTGTGTTAATAAAAAAATAAGAATTGTTAAGAAAACCGGACTACGGGGCACAATTAGCTAACACTCGCCCATTTTATTTTCTTTAAGTTATGTTGAAATCAATGGTGATTTCGGTTTGGGGATTACAGTCTGCTTCCCAGGGTCTGGTTGAAAAAGTATTACCAAGTCGGCACAATCTGCTCCCCTGCCTCTAAGAGCTAAGAGCATTGGGCTTGATGAACTGCTAAATGGAACTAAAAATAAGATGGAAATGAGAAACAGAAATGGCCACGGGAAGGTAAGTCAAAGAGAAAAGGCCCACCAGTGTGGGCTGGAGGTGGAAAAAGAATGTACGTTTGGAAAATTCTGGTGAGTGATTTGGTGCAGGAGGCAGGGATATAATACTAGAGTACTTCAGCAGCATTGTAGAAAATGGAATTTAACAATAAGCTTATTGTGATAAAAAAAAAAAACACTGAAATCCATGTGTTTGAAAATCCATAAGGGATTTTCAAAAAGTTCATGAAAATATATTATTAAAAACTATGCATAGATTTCAAATTTATTTTGCAGCGAAGTACAGAGTTTTCTTCCATCTCACTTTTCTAAAACCTTTCTGAAGTCTCCATATGTCCTTTTCAGGCATTACACATCCTTGGGACAAAAATCAAAGAGGGAGGGGATGGCGCTGTGGTGTAGTGGGTTAACGCCCTGGCCTGAAGCACCAGCATCCCATATGGGTGCCAGTTGGAGACCCAGATGCTCCACTTCTAATCTAGCTCTCTGTCTGCTATGGCCTGGGAAAACAGTAGAAGATGGCCCAGGTCCTTGGGCCCCTGCACCCCCGTGGAAGACCCAGAAGAAACTCCTGGCTCCTAGCTTCAGATCGGCACAGCTCCAGTCATTCCAGCCAATTGAGGAGTGAACCAGCGGATGGAAGACCTCTCTCTCTCCCTGATTCTCCTCTCTGTGTATAACTCTGACTTTCAAATAAATAAATAAATCTTTTAAAAAATCAAAGAGGGAAATCATACTAAGCATCTGACTTTTTAATCCATTTTCCGCTACTATAACAAATGTAGGGCACTTTCTAAACAAAAGAGGTTCATTCAGATGATAGTTTTAGAGCCTGAAAATCCCAGACTGAGCAGCTCCATCAGGCTGGCCTTTAGTGAATGGCCACCACGCCTGCGTCACAACGTGGTAGACAGCAGCATAGCCACAGTGTGTGAAAGGGAGGGACTTCCTGGTGAGACAGGAGGCCATGAAGATTCAGGAGCCACTGTTGCAGAAACTAACCAGGCACCAGGAGAACCACACTAAGCCCTTCTGAGGCCAGCACTCCATCACCTATTCCCCTTGCCCCAGGCCCCACCCCTGGAAGATTGCACCATTATGCCACACTGCCAAACTTTCAACACATGAACCATTGAGGGAACGTTGCATAGAAACCATGGCACTCAACAGAGCCTCATGTGAGCCTAACTAAAGAACCGTGTGCAGGAAGAATATTTAACTACCCTTATACCCTTCACATAGAGAGGGGCTTGGTTCCAGGAGTTCTCTGCCATTGAAAGGAAGATGTGGCATAGAAGAGAGGGCAAAGCTGTGGTCTCCTGCTCAGGGATTGGGAGGAGCAAAAGCAGGGAACGCCCAGTGGTCAGCAGTGAGTGTCTTAGAGCCACGTGGGTAGAAGCCAGCCAGAGTGACGTGGGATGCTGTTCCTGTTCCACTTTAGGGCTCTAGGAAGACAAAGCCTTTCAGCCTGTCCTATGCCAGCAGAACTTTGGAGGCAGTGAGGCCGAGGCAGGCCTCGAAGGTTAGCTTTCCTGGGCAGCTCTTGGTTCCCTATGGCCCCCAAGGTGGTGGAGCTGGACTTGGGGATAATTAAGGCGGAACACTATAAAGTAGCTGAGCCAAAAGCCTGAACAGCAGCCTGGTGAGGGGTGATATGATATCCTAGCCAAGGCTGGGAACAGGGTCCATCTAGGCGCTGGGATTCTGTTTCTGAAGTAGTACCAGGATGCAGAAGGCCTGGGACCCACTGAGGGTGAGAAAATGTCCTCCCTAACAAATCCCATGTGACACTGGCTCAAATCCCAGTGAAGAGCACCAGCAGGCCAAGTAGCACCTGAGAGGACAATGCAGCCAGAGGACACAATACCTTGCCCCAGAATCTTCTCTCCCACCAGAAGCTGCCCGTGGCCCTTCCCCACCCCACATACCCAGACCCCATGGTGGAGATGAGCCAGATAACCTGGGACACGGAGAGACCCAAGGGTCCAAGCGTGTGTTTCTAGACACAGAGAACTGATCTAAAATCAATACATCAGACTGACAGCAAATTGGACGCTGGATTAATTTTTCCTGCTAACCAGCAGGAGTGTGCTTGGGAGGAAAATCACATTTAGTTGAAGTCAACACTAAGAAGCTGCATGGTCTTGGCCCACCTGGATGAGAAGTGGATGAAACCCGTGACTCAGCACGAACCTTTCTAAGTTTCATCTCATGCAATCCTCCCAACTACCACATGAGATAGATGCTACCTCTCTTCCCCATTGTACAACGAGGACAGCAAGTCGCAGGCTAAACAGCTTGCTGACGCGTGCACTGTTCCCATGTGACAGAGTCAGCAAAGGTTTGCATGCCTGACCACAGGTATTGCAATGAGCCTCAGAAATGCATGCTTTTTTATTTAAAAGCACTTCACGGCCGGCGCAGTGGCTCAACAGGCTAATCCTCCGCCTTGCGGCACCGGCACACCGGGTTCTAGTCCCGGTCAGGGCACCGATCCTGTCCCGGTTGCCCCTCTTCCAGGCCAGCTCTCTGCTGTGGCCAGGGAGTGCAGTGGAGGATGGCCCAAGTGTTTGGGCCCTGCACCCGCATGGGAGACCAGGAGAAGCACCTGGCTCCTGCCATTGGAACAGCGCGGTGCGCCGGCCGCAGCGCACCTACCGCGGCGGCCATTGGAGGGTGAACCAACGGCAAAAGGAAGACCTTTCTCTCTATCTCTCTCTCTCACTGTCCACTCTGCCTGTCAAAAATAAAAAAAAAAGCACTTCAAAGGCTCTTGCCAAGGGGAAGACACCATTCTTAATGTTTTGCAAATAGGAACTCATGTGACCTTCTTACTAATTCTATGAGGAGTAGGAGTTGTGCTGCAATGGGTTAAGTTGCCGTCTGTGACCCCAACATCCCATATTAGAGCTGTTTCCCGTCCTTGATGCCCCACTTCTGACCCAGCTCCCTGTGAATGCACCTAGGAAAGCCATGAAAGAGGGCCTGCAACCCCCCAGAGGAGACCTGGATGGAGCTCCTGGCTCTTGGCTTCAGCCTGGCCCGGCCCTAGCCCCAGCCCCAGCCATTGCATCCATTTGACAAGTGAACCAACAGGGAGAAGATCTGACTCTCAGTCTCTTCCTCTCTCTCTCTGTAACTCTACCTATCAAATAAATAACTTTTTAAATAATTATAACCATATGAGATTGGTAACACTATTCCTGTTTACATGTGAGAACACTGAGATTATTAAGCTAAATAATTTTCCTCAGGCCAATTTTGCAGCTAATAAATGGAGGAACTGACATTTGAACAGAAGCCACAGAGAATGAGGAATGAACTCTTTACTGCACTGGATGCCTTCAGGAGTCAAACACCTTTGGAAATTATTTTTCAAGTCACAATTATTTGAGGTTGTAATAAAACTTCCAATGGAATGATCTTCATGGCTCATGAAAAGGAATATAATTTCCAAAGTGTTCATTTTCCATTTACTCTGAAAATAGTAAGCAACTGGTAGCTAGACTCAAAACAGGTTATGATGCTTAAAGGAAAAATTGACAGACTAACTTCAGGCAAATTTAAGGACTAGAACTACTGTGGCCTTTCATGTGTATTATTATCAGAACTTTATGAAATAACTAGAAGAAAGTCAGACAATATCACTAGGGAAAGCCTCCCATAAATAACTGATTCCATCATCATTAATGATATTATTATACAAAACCAAGGCATCTCCACAGAGAGAGGGCATTCTTGTGTAAAAGGATTTCTTTCAACAGAGGCATTGGGGCCAGCCTTCTGGTGCCATAGGTTAAACCACAGGCTGCTACACAGGCATTCCATATAAGCCCCCGCTGCTCCACTTCCAATCTAGCTTCTTGCTAATGTGTCTGGGAAAGCAGAAAAAGATGGCCTCTGCCACCCACGTTTTAGACCCAGGTGGAATTCCAGGCTCCTGGCTTTGGCCTGGCCCAGCCCTGGCCAGCCGTTGCAGTCATTTGGTGAGTGAATCAGCAAATGGAAGATGCCTGGCTCTCCTCTGTAACTCTGCCTTTCAAATAAATAAATATTAAAAAAAAAAAAACTAGAGGCACTCATTTCATCCCAAAAATAAGGGATTTCAAATTTTATTTCTGAATTTTTAAGTACAATCCAAACCATTTAGCTTTAAAAGAATAAAATGATGATGTTAAAAATCACCTGTAAATCAGGGGATTAAAAAGCAAGTATAAACAAAGGGAATGAAGCTCACCTTAAAATCAGAAATACATTTTTCTCCCCTCTGTAGCTCTAAGCTATGATCCAGTAGGGTGACCTATACATTTTACACCTTTCCTACATAACAATCTCAATTTAGATCTGCAGTTTGTTCTGTCACCCCTGACCCAGCTGCCCAAGGAGGCTGCTGGGTGGTTTTATATCCCTGGTCACATACACTGGAACTCCTCTTGCTTTTGCTTCACTCACTCCTCCTGAGGTTTTCTCTGTTCATGGCTAGATCCATCAGCTCAATCAGTAAAATGCCAACATGATGACCATCAAGACAATCGTGCCTGTCTTCAAAACGGCAATCAGAAAGTGCTATTTCCACTGTTACTATCTTGCAAGTAGACCAGTTAGGACTCAAAGAAGTTGGGAAAAACAGCCACACAAGACTTGGACACTGATCGATTTGCTGCCATTTCCCACACTGCAGCTTTTTTTGTAAACAGACTCCAGTCCAGGATGGAAAAAAAATCTGTCAACATCTTTTAGGAGAGCTGTATTCTAGCTGAATATGTGAGAGTAGTCTCAAATCTTTTACTGTAGTGTCTGTGTTCTGCCTCATGATCACTGCCTGGAGAAGACAAGCGATCCAATGAAGATGAGTGTTTCCAATGATGTCGTTGAGGGCTTCAAAGACCTTAAGGCATGTACTGAATCATTAAAAAAGGAATCATGAAAGTTTTTATGTTAACTTCATGGTAATTATACTGCTTATGTAAAAACAGGTGATCCACTCTCTGATAATAATGCTGCCTATTCTTTGACATTTACCTATTTGCCAAAGTCTATAGCATTATTTCATAAAACCCTTATAATAAATCCTTGAGGTAGGTTTTATCAAATACTTTTTATGAAAGAAGAAACCTAGGCTAAGCTAGAGGCATAGTTTTTTGCTTAAATTTATGTAGCTACTATACCACTGCCAGGATTTAAACCCACCTCAGTGTGATTCTAAAATCATGCTTTTGACCTCAATATTTTATATAGGTTCAAGTATGAAGCTGAACCAACCCATTTAACAAATACAAGTTGCTCTTTCCCCCCACCAACTGAGCTCACAAACACCTGATTTTCATGGTGTCACCAGCTTTCCTTGCCCATGGACATACTTCCGAGACTCTAATCCTACTGGCTGCTACAGTTCTTATTTTATTTCATCATTCATTGAAAAACCTTTAAGATTTTGAGAGAGCAATGTACTACATCATATTACCTCATCAGACCCAAAGTTAGGCCATCAGATCTATTTTCATTTAAATCTACCTCTCTTCCAATCTTGTAGGAGCACCCTTTGCATCCATATTGCCAGACTGTTCTGTGTTTTCTATGAGTCTCCAAAGTATTAGCATAGAATGGGCTTCCAGTGCCTCTGTTTTTCTAAAGATGAGAGCAATTGCCTAAGAAAAAGGAAGGAAGAGAAGTAGGGGACAAGAAGACCACAGAATCAGGCACATAATGGCACACGTTTGGTAAAAAAGATGCAGTATATTTATAGTTTGCACTAAGCCTAGCAATTTTTCTCTACCCACATAAAACCAGATTCCACAGGAGCCAAAAGTAAAAGCCTATTTTTGCAAACTCAGATTGCCACAGACATGAGAAGATTTGAGACTGGTTTATTTCAATTAAAAATAATTTTTGGTGGGGCAGGCATTTGATATATCATTTAAGACTTGACTTGTATGTTCATATTCTACTTCAGAGGGACTGGATCCCAGTCCTAGCTCCTCTTGATGTCAGCTTCCTGCCTACATACATGCTGGGAGACAGCAGGCGTGACCCAGTGGTTGAGTTCCCCATCCATGTGGGAGACCCAGGTTGGGTCCTGGGCTCTCACCTTAGCCTGGCCCAGTACTGGCTGTTGTAGGCATTTGGGGAGTGATGCAGTGGATAGAAGATCCCTACCTCTATCTTTCTGTCTGTAAAATAAATAAAATATATATTTTGTGTAGTAAAAAATATGGGAGTACAGAAAAGAGCTGAGGAATCTTAATTTAAGGCAAGTACCATTAGGTATTAATTAGATTGTTTCAGCCCTGTATTAGATTCCAAATTCGCTAATGATCTTAATGTGACCACCATTTCAGAAGGCTGAAGCACACAGCAAGCTATAAGCATTTCCTAACCCACAGAACATTTCTAGATTTTTCTAGCTGCTCTATTGGAGTTAAAGTATATTTTGTCAATTTTGTCTTACACAGTTCCACAGAAAATAGAAATATGCCCTATGTCTTATAATTAACTAATTTCAAGTTATTTTGCTTGAAAGGTTTTTTTTTGTTTTTTTTTTTTGTTTTTTGGGTTTTTTTTTTTGACAGATACAGTTTGTCCCCTTGAGAAGTTGAGTAGAAAGGTCATGTGTTCCTCACTACATGCTGTGCTGAAGTCTTTGTCCATCACACATTAGGATCCAGGCTAATATTAAAGAAAGATACCAAGTCACCACTTCTGTACCCTGAGCCACACAGTCTTTGTATCCCCTATCAGTTATGTATCATTTATATTATATTATCTATACATTGCTTTTATATTCTCTAGGTAGTTCTTATATGTTAATACCTAGAGATTAGAAAGAATCGACAAAAAACAAAATTTTATTATTTTTATCAGTCAGAACATCCTATTAATATTTTGATCCTATTTTATCACATTTTTAATATATGTTTGTTCTATATATATATATATATATATATATGTATTTGTTGCCCATTCAAAGACATACACACAAAGATAGTAGAAAAATCCTCCCTAAGATAGTTCTAAGAAACATATACAAGTTGAAGATCAACAAAAGACTGCTGTCATGGAGAAAGGAAAGGCAGAATCTGCAACCTGCCTCTGCTGGTACACACAAGACTGCATAGCATTTTGCTGGGCATTCAGTACTCCAGGTAGCAATTCTAACCACTATCTGATGTCTCCAACTGAAGTGTTATAAATAATGACAACAAGGAATAACCAAAAAACAAAGTGGTGCCCCTGATGAGAATCTAGCTGTGTGAAATCACATTAACTCCAGGTGGGAAGTCATCCCATGTGACAGCCTTCATTCAGCTGCCTGAGACCATGATAGTTCCAAATCAAGATGAACCCACCACTACTAATCCAAGATGCTAATGTGTTGCTGGCATACATGCTTCAAAACTCCTCCTTGGCTAAGATACAGGAAGAAGAGAAATGAAATTTGGGCCATAGGAGTACCATCTGCTGTTGAGCGGACTCACGCCAAACCAGCTGGCAATACCTGGGCACAAGGTAGGACTGTCAATAAGGATGACGCAACTGGAATCCCACATCTCTAAGGTGCTCCTGAAAGAAAAGATCAATGGTACCCACAAATATCCATGAGTTCTTGTCTTTCAGCACATTCTGTACTACCTTATCTAAACCCCTACATCTGGAGGAATTATGACACTGGTTCTGGCCAACAGATTGTGAGTATAAGTGGTGTTGGTACCATCCAGGCCTGGACCCTAAAACCACCATAGTATCTATCAAATACTCTTCCTTCTCTAGTCTGCTGGTCAGACACAGAAAACACAATGTAAAACTTTGGTTCCCTAGAAGATCGTCAACCACTAAGTAGAAAGAACCTGCATCTCTGAAAGACTTCATGGAACATACCAAGCCCACACCCACCCCCAATCTGCATTGCAATATGATATTGGCAACAAATAAATGTGTAATGCATTAAGCCATTGAGATGTAGGGACAGGTTGGTTACAGCCTTTATGCTACCCTGACTAATCTCAGCGTATGACTCCATCTACAACTGACCAATACGGGTAATGTTTAACTTACCTGAAGTAGATCCCCAGACTCGTTTTCACTGCCAGGACACTAGTGGTTGTGGGAACAGCCACAATGGCGTTGGGCAGCTGGGTTTTATACACTGATTGGCAGCAAATGAAAAGACCACACAAAGCAAATGTACCCAGAAAAACAATCGCTCTGAGTTCTGGGGAGAATTCTCCCTGCAGATTTATCTTGTTTAAAAATACAGACAATTATTTTGGAAAAGTACAACTTGAGATAAATATAATTATTTCACATATGAGAGAACTGAGGCTTAGTGTACCTCTCCCGAGATCAACCAGCCTACATCTGTCTGTTTGACTTCAAATCCTGGACTCTTGACTATTATACTCCTTGAGGGCAAAAACCAGACTTCTTAAATTTCTTTTTATTTTTAGCTCCCCTAACACAATACTAAGCCTAAAGCTAAATAAATGCCAGCATTATGAGTTAATGCATTCTATAAAGTAGATATCACACTGCTTTCTCAGAAGAAAAACCAACTATATTTGCAAGGTCATTTCAAGTCATTCAGTTATAATCTTTCATAATAATTTTGTGCAATAGATCAATGGGGTATTTGACAGAAGGGCAAAGTATCAAAGACATTTAGCAATGGGAATCTCAATATGCAGTGAATGAGGGAAGCTTAGAGCTTTGGAATAGGAAGAAGTATTGGGTTTTTTTTTTTTTAAGTAGATACTAAGAAGAAACATTCTTTTTTAATGGACTCTTCAATGTTTGTTCCACAGGTATATTACAATACAGTTTAGTACTGAGACGACACAATTTGAAATACTAACAGATATGGGAATGACAAACAAATACGAAATTTTCTTGCCTAGGAGATGGTTAAATGGGTGGGGTTTAAGATGACTGCTATGTGGAGAAAATATCCCAAGACAATACTAAGGATAGACACTTCCATATTTCATACAGTGATTTCACAATTCACTTTTTAGCACACTGCAAAGAGACAAGAAATCCAAAAAGATCAAATAGATTCGTAAATTACCTAATAACTACTTTATGTCCCAGGAAGTATAGAAACTCTATCAGAGCAACTCTTTCCATGGGAAGAAACTGATCCAGAATGTTCCAATGAATATCTAATCCTTATACCAGAAACCTGTTGTTTCTCAAATTCAGAAGCGCAACAAAGGTAAAGGAAAAAAACAAGAAAAATCAAACAAGCTGGAAAATTCAAAGGACATGATTTCATAAAGAAATAATAAAGTGAGACTATGCATTTGAAAGACAAAATCAAGATCAGAATGGAACAGGCTAGCATAGACACTACCCATATTTTAAAACACTTACTCCCAACCCCCCCCCCCCCCAAAACAAAAAGAAATGTTATTGGAAAATTGCTGACTAAAATGGAAATAAAACTGCACTTTCAAAATGGAAATCATCAGCTGGTATGTGACCCAAAATACCAGGAAATGAACCAAAACAATAATAATATCTCTAATTTGGGTAAATTATTGCTGCTTTTCTCGTTTGCTAGAAGAATAATCAACGAACTGATTGATTTGAATAAATATAGGAATATTTCACCTCCAAGATAGAGAATTAAGTAAGAAAAAAGGTAAGGTACATAGAAATATGTTAAAAATACATATATATGGGGGCTGGCGCTGGGGTGTAGTAGGCTAAGCCTCCACCTTCGGTGCTGGCATCCCATATGGGCACCAGTTCACGTCCCAGCTGCTCCTCTTCCAATCCAGTTCTCTGTTATGGACTGGAAAAGCAGTAGAAAATGTTTCAAGTGCTTGGGCCCCTGCACCCATCTGGGAGGCCCAGAAGAAGCTCTTTGCTCCTGGCTTTGGTTCAGCACAGCTCCAACCATTGTGGCCATTTAATGGGGAGTGAATCAGCAGATGGAAGACCTTTCTCTTTTTTCTCCCTCTCTCTGTAACTCTACCTCTAAAATAAGTAAATAAAATCTTTTAAAAGAAAAAGAAAAATTCATATATATATGCATCTATAATATGTGCCATATCTAATACATATGTACCATATATAATATTTTATGTATGATATATATATCAAACTATCATTTGTGTGGGAAAAACAAAGGATATTCTATACACAAATGATACCAGATTTGTGATAATTGAACTTATCTTTTTTGTTTAGCTTTATGATTATATGAAAACAATATGCATTCAGTAGAAGCTGTACTTCCATTTTGAATTTGTCTTTTTCTGGGACTGGCAATATGTTGTACGATGCTCTCACAATGCTGGGCAGCAGACTGAAGCCCACAGCACCCAATCAGCCGCATGAATACTGATATTCTACAGTATTCTGCATTGCATGTGTTGTGTAGATACAGGTGCTTGATAAATTATATGAGATATTCAACACCTTATTCTAAAACGGCCTTTATGTTAGATGACTTTGCCTAACTATAGGCTAACTGTAAGTGTTAGGAGCACATTTAAGATAGGTTGTTAGATGTAGAGAAATTTTTACTATATTTTCTTCTGTAGTTTTTGAATTTTGTTCCTGTGAATGCATTATTCTATGATCACAGATAAAATGATTAGAATTACAAAACTTTTCTCAAAGATATGCAGCGTGTTCTAAGCCAGAAACAATTGCAAACTGACACCTATGTATGTCTGCTTCCAACCAGGAGGGAATGACTAATAAGAGATTAGCTCTCCTACAGATAAATACTTCTAAAACTGGATGAAATGCATGAGGCAACTGTTTTTAGACAGTAGATAACAAGCCAGTCCAGGGCTACAATCCCTGAGAACAAGAAAGCTCACGAGGTAAGACCCATGATTGTCTACCTCCCTGACTAAGGACATTTTCCTAAATATAGCAGAGAGAGGTGGAGTCCACGCATAGCACAGCAGTCACATTGAGCAAGAAGGTGGAGATCAGAGTTAGCGAAGCTGATGTGGCCAAAATCTATAAGGCAAGTCCCTAGAGAGTAAAGAACTTGACAGACAGAAATTTCCAGAAAGCTAAATGAGGGTTCTTCACAAGTCTCTGGCTGAGATCTGGGCTGCATACTTGTATGAGAATTGCTGAGGTTTACTAAATGGCAAATATTACTGAGTTAAAAGAAAAGAGACAGCGGCTGGCATCCTGGTGGAGCAGGTAAAGCTACTACCAAACATACCAGAATCCCATATGGGTGCCAGTTAAGTCCCAGCTGCTCCGCTTCTGATCCAGGTCCCTGCTAATGGTCTAGCAAAAGCAGTGGAAGATGGCCCAAGTGTTTGGGCCCCTGCCATCCACCCTGGCTGTTGCAGCCATCTAGGGAGTGAACTAGCAGGTGGAAGATCTTGATCTCTCTTCCTCTGAATTTCAAGTAAATTACTAAATCTTTAAAAATAAAAGAAATAGTAGAGATGAAGTAGTGCTGGAAGAACAGTGCTCCACACATCAGTAAGAGGGGAAGATCTCATAAGTATTTCACTAGCACTATTTGCATCTGCTTGAGACCCAGAACACTACAGTCTTTCTACAAGTAAGGGCCAAGCCTTAAAGTAAATTCTAGGACCCCAACAGAGCCTAAAGTAAAACATATCCTCAAGGAAAACAGCCTCTATTGACTCTGAATACTGCTAAGTTGAACAAGTTTGTGAATCCCCTAGTTTCCCAAAGATTTGCACCAAGAAACCATAAAATCGAGTTTCATGTTTGAGTTTATCAGCCAGTAACTGACCATCATGTTAACGTAACAACCAGCATTCTTCAGAATAACAGAATCCAGATGCTTTACACTTAGCCAAAATGTAGAATATTCAATCAAAAATCAAGTTCGCTAGACAAAGAAACAGAAAAATATATATTACACACACAAAAAAAAGCAGTGAATACAAATTAATCTCAAAATGGCTTATATGTTTATTTAGTCTAACAAAAACCTTAAAACGAAAGCAGACATATGATGTAGCGGTTAAGAGACTACAGGGGACACGCATATCCTGTATCAGAGTGCCTGTGTTCAAGTCTTGGCCCCCTGCTGATCCAACTTCCTGTGTACACACATCCCAGGAGGCAACAGATGATGACTCAGTTAGCTGGGTGCCTGTTGCCCATGTGCATCACTCAGATTTAGTTCCTGGTTTCCAGCTTCAGCCCAGCCAACCTCAGCCATTGTGGGCATTTGGGAAATGAACCAGCACATGGGAATTTCTCTCTCTCTCTCTCTCTCTCTCTCTCTCTCTCTCTCTCTTTCTCTCTCTCTCTCTCTCTCTCTCCCTCCCTCCCTCCCTCCCTCCCTCTGTCTGTGTGTGTGGGTGTGTGTGTGTCTCAAAAGAATAAAAATTTTTAAAACAAAGCTACTATCATCAATAATTATATCCCTTTTTGGAAAAACATTTTAAACCAGTGATTATAAATATGTTAATAAATTAAAGAAAAACACGCTCAAAGAATTAAAGGAAAACTGATTTTTTTAAAGATTTATTTTATTGATTTGAAAGACAGAGTTACAGAGAGAGGTAAAGACAGAGAGAGAGGTCTTCCATCCACTGGTCCACTCCCCAGATTGCCGCAACAGCCAGAGCTACACCAAACCGAAACCAGGAGCCAGGAGCTTCTTCCAGGTCTCCCACGTGAGAGAGCTAGATCAGAAAAGGAGCAGCCAGGACTAGAACCAGCACCCATATGGGATGCTGGTGCTTCAGGCCAGGGCTTTAACCCACTGTGCCACAGTGCCAGCCCCAAGAAAAGCTGATTTTAAAGAGTAAATTAAAGGGAATAATCAAAGCAGAGAAGAGGACTCAATGGAAATTCTACAACTGAAAGTGAAATGCAAATCTTAGTGCACAGGTCATAGTAGCTGATTGGAGATGGAAGCAAAGAGAACCTAAAATAGGTCAACAGAAATTATTCAATCTGGGTAATGAAGAGAGAAAACAGCAAGAAAATTAGCTGGGCCTCAGGAATAAGTATGATAAAACCAAATAGACAACATAAATATAATTAGAATTATGGAAGAAAATAGTGAGAAAAGACCAAAATATATGAATAAATAATGTCTGAAAACTTCTCAATAAGATTTGATAAGTTTAGAAAACCCCAAGAAAAATGAATACGAGAGACTCTTACCCAGCTATATTACAGTCAAACTGCAGAAAACCAAACATAAAGAGAAAATATCAACAGTGCCCAGAGAAAAGACACACATTATATACAGAGGAACAAGTGTGACTTCAGGCTTATCAGAAATAATGGAGGCTAAAAAAAGCCAATGAATGACACCTTTAACTTGTTGAAAGGAAAAATAAAAACAAACATGTTACCCAAGAGTTCTATTTCCAACTAAAATATCATTTGAAAATGAGACTGAAACGAAGGCGCTTTCTGATCAACAAAAGCTGAAAATGTTAAACACCAGCACACCCACACCACAAGCAAGACAGAACGCTGAAGAAAATAGTAACCAGGTAGAAACTTAGATTTACAGTAAAGAAAAAAGAGCACTGAAAATGTTAAATTGATGAATATAAATGAGCATGTTCCTCTGAAGGCCCACTATTCAAAGCAAAGTAATACTCTAAGGAGAGGTGTAGCACAGATGTTAAAATAAAAATATAACAAATATCACACAAAAAAGAGGATGGGTATTAAATTGAGACGTTACTACATTTGTGAGATGCTTCAGTTTTGACTCTACATATATTCTAATGAGCTATGGAGGCATTTTTAGCCTCAGAGTAATCAATAAAATTAAATAAATAAGACAATCAAGATAGACCGATGGAACTAAAAGCCAGTGGAAAAAATAAAATAGCATACTAAAAAATATTCAAATAATCTAAGGAAGGCAGGAAATAAGCAACAGGAACAAACAACAGAAGAGATAAGTGGAACAGATTTTTGTTGATACTTGGTATTTAGTAAGATTCACTCAACAAATCCATTCAACCAGTGTGTGGTTACAGTGCTGATGCCTAATCAGACACGCCTCCCATTCTCAGAGACCCTGCAAGTGTACGTAGGACTACATGATAAGTGTCACATGAAAAATACAGAGACTATTATAGTTCCCCTTGAAAATCTTCCTATGAACAAAAGAGTCTACCAACTACTTTACAAATATGTTCTCATTTGTGTCTCACAATAATACAGAGAATTTCCATCATATAGGTGTCCTAGTCCCATCTTGTAGATAAAAGATGGGTATAAGCTCCATGAGGAAAAAAAACATAAATACTATTTATCATTATACTACCAGTGCCTCATATTTTGCAAACCGATAGCTGTTCAACAAACAACTGTCCAAAGAATGAATGAATGGTAAAGAACACAGTAATTTGCCCAAAGCTATGCAAAAGCAAAAAACAAATTTCAAAGTTCTTGATAATAATAGTGGAGATCAATCCCAAAAGATAATAACCTGGGTGACAATACATCCAGTTTCCAAAACAAACTTCCAGTTCATGACTATGTCCCAAAATAACATAGTGCTCCCATTCACTCTTAAAAATGCCAAATTTGGATGACAAATGTTACAGCTTCTTCAGCTACAAGTTTCAAAGAAAGCAAGCTCTCTCTTAGTCGGCATGATCTGGTGTCTACACTCAAGAGATGACACTTGAAATCCACTTCTCCAAAGATGAATGGGATTTCTTGACAGAAAAGAAGATACGACTCCAAAGATGAGAAGAATTCTGTGGCTTACAGAAAACATGACACAGGGATTTGTAAATAGTTGTGAGATTTGGCATTACATGAATTTTCTCAAAAAATATTCCTTTTCAAAGACTTTCAGACATGATGGAGAAGCTTTCTAAGTGACCAAAAAACAAGGGAGGATAATGAGTAAGAGTATATCTTGGGGCTGGCGCTGTGGCGTAGTGCGTAAAGCCGCCACCTGCAGTGCTGGCACCCATATGGGCGCTGGTTTGAGTCCCGGCTGCTCCACTTCTGATCCAGCTCTCTGCTGTGGCCTGGGAAAGTAGAACATGGCCAAGTCCTTGGGCCCCTGCACCAACGTGCCAGACTTGGAGGAAGTTCCTGGCTCCTGGTTTCAGATCGGTGCAGCTCTGGCCATTGTGGCCAACTGGGGAGTGAACTAGCACATGGAAGACTTTCCTCCCTCTCTCTCTCTCTCTCTCTCTCTCTCTCTCTCTCTCTGCTTCTGCCTCTCTGTAACTCTGCCTTTCAAAAAAATAAATAAATAAATCTTAAAAAAAAGAAGAGTACATCTCACTGGCTGAGGTGGAGAAAATGAAGCATTTCTCTGTTTCAATTTTTGCCCAAGTGTCTTAGAAGGCAGACTTGATAGTGTGAACAAGTAGAAAACCTACTTGTTAGTGTGTTTCAAGTAGAAAACCTAATTTTGAATAAAAAAAGAAGAAAAAAGACAATAATAATGACACAGTAAAAGGTAACCCAAGCCAGAGTGATTGTAATTGTGTAAAACGCAACTGAGTTTGATTTTGGTAGAAAAATTCTATAATTCAGATATTTTTGCGAACAGAAAATGTCCAGGGTAAGGAAGCGTACATAGAAAGAGTGGTAAGTCTCTGGTATGATCACTGCTGCTGGTAGCTGTATCTGTCAGCATCTGCTGTGTACGGGGCACCTGGAGAGGCATCCGAAATAATTCACGGACCCGTAGAACCCAGAACAAGTGTCTTAATTCACTCCATTTGAACAAAAAGCGAAGCTCAAGGGTGTCCTAATTACTTTTAGTGGTAGAATGTGAATCTAAGATTTCTCATTCCTGCCTCCATTTCTCAACAAACCAAAGTGATTCTAAATACTCTGGTGGGCTAGGGGGAGAAGAACAGAAGGAACAGCAGTCTTCTCTCTCCCTAGCTTCAGAGGTAGGGCCGTATGTCAAACAGAAGATCCCAGAAAACCGCAAAGAAAATGCCTAAGGAGAGAAAAAAAGGGGAATGGCAATAAAACGAAGACTAACCGGCCGGAGGAAATCATGGTTTACAAACGTGAAGAGAGAATGCTTCGTACAGAGCACAGATTCACGGCATGAAATTAACAGGAAGGAAACACAGGGTAAGAAACTGGAAGAATAATTGTGAGATGTGTTTGCTATTACAAGTTCCTGTAACAGAATTGTGTTCTCAAAGAGGCAAAAGTAGTTCTTTCATCCACAGGATATAAAACTTGAACTTGAACACTAAAAATATCCAGTACAGACGGTTCCTTTTGAATGATGATGATTAGTGGAACAATGTGTTATGTGTTTTTGAATTCTCATTACTAAATCTTTCTATCCTAAATTTCTTTAATGTAAGAAGTATTTTAAATCAATTATTATAGCATAAGTGTAAATTGCTTTAATTTTCTTTTCCTAAAATATGCTTTGTAGATATTACTAAAATGTTTACAATTTCAAAAAATATTTAAGACTCTTTAGAAAAATTCACACTTTTTACTTGTTTTTCTTACTCCAAAGTGAAAGTTGAGGTTTACATTTGTAACTTACAGCAATTTCTATTAGCTAAGACTTTAAGAAGGTAAATGTCTCCTGATTCTCTTTCCTTAAAAATCTACAGGATACAGCTTCTTCAGGATTTTCTTTTTTTAACTTTTATTTAATAAATATAAATTTCCAAATAACAACTTTCAGATTATAGTGGCTTTTTTCCCCCATACCCACCCTCCCACCCACAACCCTCCCATCTCTCACTCCCTCTCCCATCCCATTCATATCAACATTCATTTTCAATTATCTTTATATACAGAAGATCAATTTAGTATATACTAAGTTTGCACCCACACAGAAACACAAAGTATAAAGTACTGTTTGAGTACTAGTTATACCGTTAATTACACACAGAAACACAGAAACATAGCCATAAATACAAAAGAAGGTAAAGGAAGAAAATAACCTAGTAAAAGATCACAGGAAGTTCAAAGCATATATTAGAAATATCTTTGGGAAAATGGCAGGACAAAGTCACTACTTATCAATAGTCACATTGAATGTAAATGGCCTCAACTCTCCAGTTAAGACACAGACTGGCTGAATGCATTAAAAAACAAAACCCATCTGTTTGCTGCTTACAAGAAACACATCTTTCCAACAAAGATGCATGCAGACTGAAAGTGAAAGGTTGGAAAAAGATATTCCATGCCAAGAGAAACTGAAAAAGAACTGGCATAGTCATCTTAATATCAGACAAAATAAACTTTAACACAAAAACTGTTAAGAGAGACAAAGAGGGGCACTATATAATGCTTAAGATTTTCTTTTAGAAACTGAAGCCCACCATGTTATTTCCAATTTGAGGGCACCTCCTTCTGTTTTATTTTTGATAGCATCTTGAATAAATTAGAGAATTATTTAGGACAACTTGAGTACATTTCCACAGCCTTCTTACAGGAACATTTGTAAAAGAGAATGAAAAAACAGGTCTTGAACTTTCAGAGCTTCTTGGGTTAGGGTGTAGGTTTCGGGGCCATACTCATAAAGCTAAGAGGCCTCTCAAGGCTGCTAGGAAATGGAATGCAGCAAAGGCAACTGTTACATCAACAGTGGTTCAGACAACAATGAAACCACAGAGTCTTGCCAGGGTGGCTTTTCTGGTGGGCAAATTCACATGAATCTATGAGACTGTTGAATATTGATAATTCAGGAACTAAAGTTTTCTTTAATTTCTTCTCAGACTCTTCCCAAAGAATGCTGATGTTAAAAATGGTGCTTCTTCGGGCCATCAAAGAAGGAGGTACCTTTCTCTGAAGGGAGGAGAGAACTTCCACTTTGACTGTGGCCTTGTCTAAATAAGATCGGAGTCAGTGAACTCAAAAGGCTTCCATAGCCTTGGCAACTCATGACAAGAGCCTAGGGAGATTACTGACGCCATAAACAAGAGTGTCAATTTGTTAAGTCAACAACAGGATCTCTGTCCTTAATGTGTTGTCCAATGTGAATTAATGCTATAACTAGTACTGAAACAGTATTTTACACTTTATGTTTCTGTGTGGGTGCAAACTGTTGAAATCTTTACTCAATATATACTAAATTGATCTTCTGTATATAAAAATAATTGAAAATGAATCTTGATGTGAATGGAATGGGAGAGGGAGCGGGAGATGGGAGGGTTGCAGGTGGAAGGGAAGTTATGGAGGGGGGAAAAGCCATTGTAATCCATCAGCTGTACTTTGGAAATTTATATTTATTAAATAAAAGTTAAAAAATAAATAAATAAAAATGGTGCTTCTTCAGGATGAAATCAATCACCCACTAATCCCAAATGGTATCATTTTATTAGGAACAAGAAATGTGATTGTGTTATTTGTTCTCAAATTACTACCATTGTCTTGCCACATGGAATCATCAATAGCCCAGAAGCAAAGTCAAAACAGGCTTTGACAAAGTTTCCAATATTAATCTTCAAGAAAGATTTTAGAAATCCACCAGCTTTCATTTATCTTCCTGAGTTCTCTCTTGGATGTCTCAAGAAATTAACAAACATTCTCCTATACAAAGTCCTATGCTTTGAATACTAGAGCACTGTGCTTGTATTTAAAAATCAATAATGATAAGCAAAATAACTCATGGTGTGTTTCAAGTATATTTCAAAGTAGATTAGTATCAAGGTCAAGAATTCATTCAATCTAATTGAAGCTTCAGAGGAAAATCAGAAGACTCATCCATTCCAAACCCTTCAGAACCAATGTCTGATTTCCCACTGAATAACCTCTTTGCAGGTGGAAACCATTATTCATGCAAGCTTAGAAGCAGTGTGAATCTTCTTTGGCCACCAGGATGCCATTTAGTTCACTGAAGCATATGAACACCACCCACCCACAGAATTCATGCTGTTTTCAGAAGTACCAAATTAGATTTGACGAGGTAATGGGCTAATGATGGGAAAATCCAATACAGTGATTCAACGTGCAGATATGTGACAGCTTTCTCCCAGGAATCTCCACTAATTATCACTTTACTTCAAAGAAACAGGTAACTAGAAGGATAATATCATCATCATCATATAGATAATGTGCTGTGATATATATATGTATATGTATATATACATGTATATAATGAGTTTATGACAGAGGTCTTAATTAATATATATGCTGACTCTACATTTATGACACCAACACAATCACACTACCTCTCTTTATCTTGCTTATCTACCTGTAAATAAAGCACAAAATGTGAACCCATCTCAAATTGTTGCTTGGTCCTTTGGACATATTCAGTAAACAATGGTGGGGCACAAGCTTTGGAACCAGACAACTATGGTTCAAACCCAGTTCTAGAGCCAATTAACGACCTGATTTTGGCAAGCTATTCGGCCCATCTTTACGCCTGAGTTTCTTCATCTATAAACGTTCGATGAATTACCTACCCCTCAGACTCACGTGAGAACAAATGAGATAATATATAAAGTACTTAGCATCATACCCTACACAAAGTATTTAATACATAAAGACTATTATTATTATTTCACATTCAGCACTAGCTAATAAGAAATGCTAGGTAGCCAACTTGTGGTTTGACTACAAGTTGATGGTAGGTGCTTTCCTAGATATTTTTTATTGAAGATTTATTGATTCATTTGAAAGACAGAGAGGAGAGAGGAGGGAGGGAGGGAGGGAGGGAGGGAGGGAGGGAGACAGAGAAAGAGAATCTTCCATCCACTGGTTTACAATCCAAATGGCTACAATGGATGGGTCTGGGCCAGGTCAAAGCCAGGAGCCTAGAACTCCATCTGGGCCTCCCAAGTGTATGGCCTGGACCCAAGCATTTGGGTCAACTTCTGCTGCCTTCCCAGGCACATTAGCAGGGAGCTGGATCAGGAGTAGCCAGGACTCAAACCAGTGCTCACATGGGGTGCTAGCATTGCAGGTGGCTGCTTAACCCACTGCACCACAGTGCCAGCCCCTTCTGCTAACTTTAGATTCCAAATTTCTCTCTGACTTTTGCCCAATAACCCACTGATAGCCTTTTCCATTGTAAGTTGTATTACAGACCTTAAGTATTATTAATATTCTTGGACTTTTCCTTGTGCTATTTTACATTTATATTAATACCCTTTCTTTGAACAGAAAGTCATAGAGAATATATAAATTAAGACTTTCCTTCAGATCCTTAATATCCATTATGGAAATTCAATTCCCACTGCTTCTGTGGTGAAAGTCTTAGATTTCTCTTCAGAATCCAAATAGATAAATTAATAAAACCTTTATTTCCAGATCAAGCCTGTTGTAGATATTTTATGTTCAAAAGTCGTGGAACATAAAATCCATTTCCACTTTCTCTTATTGGAATGATTTCTCCAAATGTAGAGGGCATGAGGACAAAAGCCATAAACCAGTGCCCCTGAGAAGCAGTATCTTCTGTGACTGTCAGCAGGCATTGGTGAGACAGTGGGGATGACCTGAGAATGGAGTGAAGTGGCCCTCAGTGAGTGCTGGAATATTCCACACTTTACATCAGATATTGTGTTCCCTGTCATCCTAGAAATGTAAAAAAATCTAAGGATCTTTAGATATCATTCATTGGTTCTGATATATCAGACTTTATACTGGAAAGAAATCCTTGTAATGTACTCATTGGGAAAGCTTTAATCCCAAAGCTATAACCATATTCTGCACCAGAGAACAGTTCAAAGAAACAAAGGAAAGGGAGTGCAATTAGAGGACACATTTGAAACAGAGGCAGGGAGAAGTACTTGGAAAGGCCTTGGCTGACAACCTTGTATAAAATAGCACCTCCTCCACACTCACCATCCAAAGCCTTTCTCTGCTTTCTTCTTCCTCATATAATTACCACCTGATAATAAATAACAGATATTTATAGCTACTTCAGTTATAATGTACTCACCCCCTCACAGGATGTAGAATTTTGTTTATTGACTGTACTGCCAGTGCCTACGACAGAGCCTGGCATGTAGGAGCTTCAGGAAATTTGTTCACTGGGAGAGGCTGAGCAAGGTGTGGCTAAGCAGATAGGTTGGCCCTCTTCCCACAGAGAATCCAGTATCAACAGCTATTCCCACACCACATCATCTACACAAGAGCTACAGAAACCAGATGAGGGGCCACAGTCCCTGGTTTTAGGACAGCAATAAGAAAAGACACATTGAGGGGAATGGCACCACGGCATAGTGGGTTAAAACCCCAGCCTTTAATGCCAGCATCCTATGTGGATGCCAGTTTGAGTCCCACCTGCTCCACTTCTAGTCCAGCTCCTTGCTAATGTGCCTGGGAAAGTAGCGGGAAACGGCCCAAGTCCTTGGGCCCCTGTACTCACGTGGGATACCCTGAAGGAGCTCCTGGCTCCTGGCTTTGGATCGGTTCAGCTCTAGCCATTGTGGCCATTTGGAATGTGAACCAGTGGATGGGGGAACCTCTCTCTCTCTCTCTCCCTCCCCGCCCCCTCTCTAACCCTTTTAAATAAATTTTAAAAACTTTTTTTTAAAAAAAGAAAACATACATTGAAGAAACCAGCAAGGAAAGAGTTGCCTGACAACCCTCTGCCAGCTTCGCATCGCTTAGTAGTATAGAGAGATGTCTCACCTCCAACCTAGGAGAGGGAGAGTAAACTGAGCCCAGATCTTAAGACTTGAAATCCTGTTCCAGGCCCACCATGATTTACAAAAATTAAACAAACAAACAAAAGACAGTGCAAATAACTTCCTCATGGCCCCTGTCCCCAGGCCTGCACCTGCACATTAAGTGTTTGGACTCTCCTTAACTAGAGGGCCTCCACCACCCATCCCAAACTCTAGCAGAGAGGACAGGACTCCACCCACTAGGGAGTAAGGCCGGAAAGGGAAATTATGTCCTTGCTTTGGAACTCAGAGCCAGATTACTACTGTGAAACCTACTGCCTGATAAAACCCAAAGACCTCTATCACCATGCCAATGCTTGCAGAACCTCTAGAGTTGTCCCAGCACTGGAGATATGTGCCCCAGTGAGATAGACTGGTTGGCTATATATCACTGCTAGCCTCATATAGACCTGTGGTGTACTCACCAAGATGGCACAGAGCATGGTGACTCTGATACCTGGTTCTGACGTAGCATAAAGCCAGCAGCCTTGAGGACCATGAAGTTGTCTAAGTTGTCTTTATAATCAATCCCACAACATTGGCAGGCATCAAGGAACTATAAGGATGTTTTGGGACTCAGTACCAGGATGATAAGGGTTGATCCTAAGAGAAGCCATCCCTAGGCTAGCGCCTGCGGACAGAGCTTCTAGGCATGCCCCAGCATCAGGCAGAGACGTGCACCCTATTGGGACAGAATCACCTTGGCATGTATCAATCCCAGTCTCATATGGGCCTGGCATGTGCCCCTGAGATTGTATAGGCCCTGGTGACTCTGACACTCAGGTGTGATTTAGCTTAGTGTTATCTGACCAATAGGCAGCCTTTATCATCATTTCCCTATCCTTGGGAAGACAATAAGGAACCATATGTCTTGGGACTCAGTATAGAGCTTAAATAACTCAACAGTGAGGAGTTTTCAAGATGGTGGACTGGGGAGGGAGCTTACTGGTCTAGTCTGGGGAAGATAGTTTAAAGAAAGTGGAGAGAGAGCAGTCTCAGGGAAGAGTTAGAGAGAAAACAGCAGAGGAAACTCCTGGCAAATTAGAGGGACACTGTGGACCTACACGAGTGTGCGGACGTGCACAACTCAGGACTCCAGCAGCCAAGAGCCTCAGCACAAGCTTTGAAGTAAGGTGAGACAAGCCTGCAGCAGAAGAAATGGTAATGGATCTAAAGAGAGACATAGACTCCCATACAATAATAATGGGGGACTTTAATACTCCACTTTCAGCAATGGACAGACCAACCAGACAGAAAATCAGCAAGGAAACAACAAAGTTAATCGACATTAAATGGACCTAACAGATATCTACAGAGCTTTTCATCCTGCAGATGCAAAATACACATTCTTCTCACCAATGCGTGGAACATTCTCTGGGATAGACCACAGGCAAGGCCATAAAGCAAGTCTCAGCAAGTTAAAAAAAAAAATCAGTTGGTGCTTACATCAAGAATTGGAGAGGCACCAAATAAATGAGCTATCAATGCATCTGACAGACCTAGAAAAACAACAGCAAACTAAACCCAAAACTAGTAGGAGAAAAGAAATAATTAAAATTAGAGAAGAAATAAACAAAAGTGGAACCAAAAAATACAAAAGATCAGCAAAACGAAAAACAGGTTTTTTGAAGAAATAAGCAAAATTAACACACCATTGGCCCAACTAACCAAAAAAAGAGGAAGAAGACCCAAATTAATGAAATTAGGTGAAAAAGGAAATGTAACAACAGACACCACAGAAATAAAAAGAACCATCAGAAATGACTAAAAAGAACTGTATGCCAAAAAAATCAGGAAACCTAGAAGAAATGGATAGATTCCTGGACACACACAAACTACATAAATTAAGCCATGAAGACACAGAAAACCTAAACAGACCCTAAACCAAGATGGAAATTGAATCAGTAATAAAGACCCACCCAGCAAGAGCCCAGGACTGGATGGCTTCACTGCTAAATTCTAACAGATATTTAAAGAATTAATTCCAATTACTCTCTAGCTACTCAAAAAAATTGAAAGGGAGGAAATCCTCCCAAATTCCTTCTATGAAGCATCAACTTAATTCCTAAACCTGAAAAACATACAACAGAGAAAGACAACTACAGACCAATTTCCCTGATGAACATAGACACAAAAACCCTCAACAAAATACTAGGCAAACAACTCAAACAACGCATCAGAAAGATCACTCACCCAAACCAAATGGGATTTATCCCTGGTATACAGGGATGGTTCAGTGTTCACAAAACAATCAATGTGATATACCACATTAACAAACTGCAGAAGAAAAACCATATGATTATCTCAATAGATGCAGAGAAAGCATTTAATAAAATACAACACCCTTTCATGATGAAAACTTTAAGCAAATTGGGTATAGAAGGAACATTCCTCAACACAATCAAGGCAATTTATGAAAAATCCATGGCCAGCATCCAAGTGAATGAGGAAAAGTCAGAAGCAGTCCTACCGAGATCTGGAACCAGACAAGGATGCCCACTGTCATCACTGCTATTCAATACAGTCCTGGAATTTTTAGCCAGAGCCATTAGGCAACAAAAAGACATCAAATGGATACAAAATGTGAAGGAGGAAGTCAAACTATCTGTATTTAAAGAATACATGATTCTACATGTAGGGGATCCAAAAGACTTCAATAAGAGACTATTGGAACTCATAAAGAGTTTGGTAAAGTGGCAGGATATTTAAATCAAAATAACCTTTGTATACACAGACAATGCGCGGCTGAGAAAGAACTTCTAAAATCAATCCTATTTATAATAGCTACCAAAAAAAGCAAGTATCTTGGAATAAATTTAGCCAAGGATGTCAAAGATCTCTATGATGACCATTACAAAACATTAAAGAAAGTAATAGTGAAAGACACAAAAAATGGAAAAATTTTCCATGCTAATGGATTGGAAGAATCAGTATCATCAAAATGTCCATATTACTGAAAGAAATTTAGAGATTCAATGTGATATCAGTCAAAATACCAAGGACATTCTTCTCAGATATAGAACAAATGATGCTGAATTTCATATGGAAACACTGGAGATCCAGAATAGCTAAAGCAATCTTATACAAAAAAACAAAGCTGGAGGCATCACAATACCAGGTTTCAGAACATATTAGAGGGCAGTTATAATCAAAACAGCCTGTACGGGTGTAAAAACAAATGGATAGACCAATGGAACAGAATGGAAATGCCAGAAATCAACCCACACATCTACAGCCAACTTATCTTTGACAAAGGAGCTAGAAGCAATCCCTGGAGCAAGGACAGTCTCAACAAATGGTGCTGGAAAAACTGGATCTTCACATGCAGAAGTATGAAGCAAGACCCTCTACCTTATACCCTACACAAAAATCATCTCATAATGGATTAAAGACCTTAATCTATGACCCAACACCATCAAATTATTAGAGAACATTGGGGAAACCCTGAAAGACATTGGCATAGGCAAAGAGTTCTTGGAAAAGACCCCAGAGGCACAGGCAACCAAAACCAAAATTGACAAATGGGATTACATCCAATTGAGAAGCTTCTACACTGGAAAAGAAACACTCAGCAAAGTAAAGAGGCAACTGACAGAATGGGAGAAATTATTTGCAAACTATGATACTGATAAGGGATTCATAACCAGAATATATAAACAGAGCAAGAAACTCAACAACAACAAAACAAACAACCCAGTTAAGAAATGGGCAAAGAACTTAAACAGGTATTTTTCAGAAAAGGAAATCCAAATGGCCAATAGACTCATGAAAAAATACCCAGGATCACTAGCAAATCAAATGCAAATCAAAACCACAATTTCACCTCACCCCCCGCCCCCGAATGACTTTCATATGGAAATGAACAAACAACAAATGCTGGCAAGGATCTGGGGGCAAAGTACCTTAGTCCACTGTTGGCGGGAATGCAAACTGGTAAAGCCACTATGGAAGATAGTAGGGGATACCTCAGAAATCTGAATATAGACCTACCATATGACCCAGTCAATTCCACTCCTGGGAATTTACCCAAGGGAAATGAAATCAGCATATGAAACAGTTATCAGTACCCCCATGTTTATTGCAGCTCAATTTACGACAGCTAAGATATGGAAGCAACCCAAATGCACATCAACTGAAGACTAATAAAGAAACTATGGCTTTTCTCGCTCCCCGGCCATCTTTGCGGCTGCACTTGGTTGGAGGCTGTCCCGCACCTAAGGCAGGAAGATGGTGGCCGCCAAGAAGACGAAAAAGTCGCTGGAGTCGATCAACTCTAGGCTCCAGCTTGTGATGAAGAGCGGAAAATACGTGCTGGGGTACAAGCAGTCTCTGAAGATGATCAGGCAAGGCAAGGCGAAGCTGGTCATCCTCGCCAACAACTGCCCGGCCCTGAGGAAATCTGAAATAGAGTATTATGCCATGTTGGCCAAAACTGGTGTCCATCACTACAGTGGCAATAATATTGAACTGGGCACAGCTTGTGGAAAATACTACAGAGTATGCACGCTTTCTATCATTGATCCAGGCGATTCTGATATTATTAGAAGCATGCCAGAACAGACTGGTGAAAAGTGAATCATGCAACTTTTTCTTTAATAAATCCTGCCAGAGCTTGTTGGTAAAAAAAAAAAAAGAAAGAAACTATGGGATATGTACACCATGGAATACTACACTGTGGTTAAAAAAATGAAATCCTATCATTTGCAACAAAATGCATGAAACTGGAAAACATTATACTTAGTGAAATAAGCCAGTCCCAAAAGGACAAATACCAAATTATGTTCTCCCTGATCTGTGGAAACAAATAGAGCACATAAAAGATAATCTATAGAAGTGAAATTGACACTTTGAGATATGGTAACTTTTTTTAAAGATTTATTTATTTATTTGAAATTCAGAGTTACAGAGAGAGAAAGAGAGAGAGAAAGAGGTCTTCTATCCACCGGTTCACTCCCCAATTGACCACAAAAACCAGAGCTGTGCCAATCCGGAGCCGGGAGCCAGGAGCTTCTTCCAGGTCTCCCACGCCAGTGCAGGGGCCCAAGAACTTGGGCCATTTTCTACTGCTTTCCCAGGCCATAGTGGAGATCTGGATCAGAAGTGGAGTAGCCAGGATTCAAACTGGCGCCCATATGGGATGCCAGCACTGCAGGCAGTGGCTTTACCCACTACACCATAGCGCTGGCCCCGATATGATGACTTTTAATAGCCCTTTTCTCAATTGTTGAGGAACAGGGTTTTTAATTTTTTCATATCCTTTGTCAAACTTTTTACTTACTATAGAATTAATCATAGGTGTACAAAGTTAATTAAAAATAGATCTTAGTTAAAAATGAGGGAGGAGGAAGAGAGGTAGGAGTATGGGTGGGAGGGCAGGTACAATGGGAAGAATCATTATATTCCTAAAGTTGTATTTATGAAATGCATGAAGTTTGTATTCCTTAAATAAAAGGTTTCTTGGGAAAATTTTTTTTAGCTAAAAAAACAAACACTGCTTGAAACATTGGCATTCCATATCAGAGTGCCAGTGATGAGTCCTAACTTCACTTCCAATTCCAGCTTCCTGCTTATTTGTACCTTGAGAGGCAACAGATGATGGTTCAAGAACTTGAGCCAGTTGGGGCCAGCGCTTTGGCATAGCAGGTAAAGCCACTACCTGCAATGCCAGCATCCCATACAGGTGACAGTTCAAGTCACAGCTTCTCCACTTCTGAACCAGCCCTTTGCTATGGCCTGGTAAAGCAGTGGAAGATGGCCCAAGTTCTTGGGCCCCTGCACCCACATGGGAGACCTGGAGGAGGCCCCCAGCTCCTGGCTTCAGATTGGCCCAATTCTGGACATTGCAGCCATTTGGCAAGTGAACCAATGGATGGAAGGCCTCTCTCTCTCTCTCTCTCTCTCTCTCTCTCTCTCTCTCTCTTTCTCTCTCTCCCTCTCTCTTTCTCTCTCCCCCTCCCCCTCCCCCTCTCCCTCTCCCTCTCCCTCTCCTTCTCCTTCTTTGTAACTCTGCCTTTCAAATAAATAAATATTGAAAAAAAAACTTGAGTGCCTGCTTCCTACAATGCAAGACACCAGTTGAGTCCCAGGCTCCTGGCTCTTACAGGCTCAAGCCCTGGTTCTTTGGGGAGTAAAAAAAAAAAAAAAAGATTCTCTCTCTCTCTCTCTCTCTCTCTCTCTCTCTCTCTCTCTCCCCCCCTAACCCACCCACCCTTTCAAATAAATAAATAAAATTTTAAAACTTAAAAAAAAAAAAACTCAACAGTGAGCAAAGCCCAGCAGAACCTGTCCCTAGAGCAGTATCTGTGATTGGAGTCTGGACCTGCCCTGGTGCTAAGTGGAAGCCCTTGGCCCCAACTACTGATCTGAATCCCCGCTGGCATCTCTAGTAGTGAATTACAGGAGTCTAATGCTTTAAGTCCATCTTAGCAGCAGACGGACCATAGCACTGTGGGCTTTGGTCCTATACTATGTTGCACTGGTCCAGGTGAACTGTGGACTCCAGGTGTGGTCTAGCATTGTGGTATTGGTGGCCACAAGACTGAGAGTCCTGGCCCCGGGAGGAGGCTTGGGGGAATGCACAACCACTTCGTAGATGCCTCCCAATAGGTTCTGAGAGACACACCAGCTGGGGATTTGTAACAAATCGGAGCTCAGAGCATCACTGAGGGAGTGACAGCACACTGGCAGCAGACTTGACGGAAAACATCAACTTCAGACACTACCTAGTGCTGACGTGGCAGAAGTGTCCACAGGCTCAAAGGAAATAAGAAGGCTGCTTAGAATTTTTAGAAGGAAAAGCACTAATGAACCCAGATTTTAAAATTCTAATACTAATAAAAGAAAATGACTGAAGTTTCAATGCACACATGGCATCAAACACTAACAAGCATCAAAGCCTATCAAGGAACATGACCTCAACTAATGAAGAAAATAAGGTGTTGGGAGCCAACCTCCTAGGATCTGACATTGTCAAATGTTCACATGAAAAATTTTAAACAGCTGGTTTAAAGAGATTAGAGGGGCCAGCGCTGTGGTATAGTGGATAAAGCCACTGCCTGCAGTGCCAGCATCCCACATGGGTGCCCGTTTGAGTCTCAACTGCCCCCACTTCCAATCCAGCTCTCTGCAATGGCCTGAGAAAGCAGTAGAAGATGGCCCAAGTCCTTGGGCCCCTGCATCTGCGTGGGAGACCCAGAGGAAGCTCCTGGCTCCTGACTTCGGATTGGCATAGCTCCAGCGGTTGCGGTGAACCAATGTTGGAGTGAACCAATAGATGGAAGTCATCTCTTTCTCTCTCTCTCTCTCTCTCTCTCTCTCTGTAACTCTGCCTTTCAAATAAATAAATAAATAAATAAATATTTTTAAAAAGAGAGAGATTAAAGGACTGCAAGAGAATACAGAGAAATCATGTAGTGCTTTAACAGAGACTTGACAGATGATAGGAGCAATCTGAAACAAGCAAACAGAAATCCTTCAGCTGACAAGTTCACTAAGGGAAATTAAAAACACAATAGCACACATCAATAGCATACAAATCAAAAAGAAGAAAAAAATCAGTGAGCTCAAAGAAAAGCCATTTGAAAAAACACACAAGGAAGAAAAAGTTCAAGATGAATGAAGAAGAAGTATAGGGACTTCAGGACAACTTATAAAGAGCAAATATTCAAATTACTGGATTTGATAATGCCAAGGGGGTAGAAAGCATATTCAAAGAGACAACCTTCAAAAATCTAGAGAATGGGAAACTATCTAGGTATAAGATCAGAAGTCACCACTGAGACTCAGCTGAACCAAGACATACCATAATCAAGCTCACTAAGGTTAAAGATAAAGAGACTATTCTCAAAGCTGAAAAAGGAAAAAAATAACACATAAAAGGGTTCCAATTCATCTGACTGCAGATTTCTCAGGCCAGACTTACAGGTCAAGAGGTAGTAGAAGGCCGGCGCCGCGGCTCAATAGGCTAATCCTCCGCCTTGCGGTGCCGGCACACCGGGTTCTAGTCCCGGTTGGGGTGCCAGATTTTATCCCGGTTGCCCCTCTTCCAGTCCAGCTCTCTGCTATGGCCCGGGAGTTCAGTGGAGGATGGCCCAAGTGCTTGGGTCCTGCACCCCATGGGAGACCAGGAAAAGCACCTGGCTCCTGGCTTCGGATCAGCACGCTGTGCCGGCTACAGCATGCCAGCTGCAGTGGCCACTGGAGGGTGAACCAACAGCAAAGGAAGACCTTTCTCTCTGTCTCTCTCTCTCACTGTCCGCTCTGCCTGTCAGAAAAATTTTTAAAAAGAAAAAAAAAAGAGGTAATGGAATGAGGCTTTCACAGTAATGAAGGGGAAAAAATACAAGCCAAGAACACTGAGCCCAGCAAAGCTTTCCTTTAGATATGAGGGAGAGAAAAGACATCCCAAGACAAAGAAATACTGGGAGAAAGTACCACCACAAGACTTTGCTTACAAGAAATGCTAAAGTTCTTCAAGCTGAATAAAAGAAACCATAATGAGTATGAAGACAGTATCAGAGAGTATAAAACTCACTGGCCAGAATAACAAAAAGACAAATTCAGAATGTTCTAATACAGTAAACATGGTATGTAAACCATTCATATCTTAAGATGCATACCAAAACGCAAAATAATAAAAGTTATAACTACATTAATATGTTACAGGATGGCATGCAATATAAAAAGTATAAAATGTGACAACAAATACTAAAAATATGGGGAGGAGTGAAGATAGTGTAGAATTCTTTACTTGTATTTTGTATCTCTTTTTTTTACATTTCCTACCCTCATAATCAGTATCAAGTTGTTACCATTTAAAAAAGGTTGTTATAACTCATAAATGTTTTTGCAACCACCAAACAAAAGTATCTGAGACTTACCAAAAATAATAAAGAATCAAAGTATATTACTAGAGAAAATCACTTAACCACAAAGGAAGATTGGAAGGGAGAAAGAACAGAAGGAACTATAAGAAAACAGGTATCAAAAAAATTAAAAAGACCTTATCTACCCAGAATTATCTTAAAAATAAATGGATTCAAAGATACAGAGTTACTGAATGGGTAAAGAAAACTAGACACCACTATATGCTGCTTACAAGAAACCCACTGCATCTCTGAGTCCCCACAGACAGACTGAAAACTGGAGGACAAAGACATTCCATGCAAATGCAACTAAACAGAAGTAGAAGTAGCTAGCATCTATCAGATAAAATTGATTTCAAATCAAAATAAGCAAAAAGAGACAAGGAAGGACATTACTTAATGATAAAGGGTTAAATCTAGCAGGAGGAAATTACATTTGTAAATATAATGGAGCACCCAAATACATAAATCAAATATTAACAGGAAAAGTAGACTCCAGTATAATGATATTAGGGGACACTGACACCTCACTGAGAGAAATGAGTAAGTCATCCAGACAGAAAGTCAACAAAGAAATACCAAGTTAAATTGCCCCCTGATCAACTACACTTGGCAAAGATAACACTCCATTCAGTAGCTGTAGGATACACATCCCTCACAAAAGCATATGGAACATTCTCCAGATCAAATGTTATAAAACAGAAACCATATCAAGTAACTTCCCTGATGATAATGTAATAAAATGAGAAATCAAACCAATAACAAGGAAAATTCTGAAAACCATATAAGTATATGGAAATTAAACAATTTACTACTAAAGAACCAATAGATCAAGGGAGAAATTAAGAAGAAAATTTAAAATTTCTGGAAATGAACTGGCAATGGAAATACAACATACCAAAACCTAAGGAATACAACCAAAGAAGTACCATGAGGGAAGTTTATTCAATCACTGTCTGTATCTAAAAACAGAAAGATCTCAAATAAAAAAAAATTTATCACCACACCTCAAAGAACTAGAGTTAGGAACAAAATAAATCCAATATTAGTATAAGGAAATAAATAGCAAAACTAAATGAAACTGAGATTCGCTCCTCCAAGAAAAGAATGAAGAATTCCTTCTTTGAAACATAAGCAGGGGCCAATGCTATGATATAATGGGTTAAGCCACTGCCTGCAGCACTGGCATCCCATTTGAGAAACGGTTCCAATCCTGGCTGCTCCACTTCTGATTCAGCTCCTTACTGGTGTGCGTGGGAAAGCAGTGGAAGATGGCCCAAGTCCTTGGGTCTCTGCACCCACGTGGGAGACCTGGAAGAAGCTTCTGGCCCCTGGCTTTGGACTGGCCCAGCTGCAGCCATTGCGGCCACTAGAGGAACGGACCAGTGGATAGAAGATCTCTCTCTGCCTCTGCCTTTCCCTGTCTGTAACTCCATCTTTCAAGTAAAACAAATAAATCTATAAAAATATTGACAAATACTAAGCTAGACCCATCAAGAAAAAGAGATTCAAATAAATAAATTTGGAGATGAAAAGGAAGACATTACAACTGACATCACAGAAATACAAAGGATTATTTGAGGCTATTATATGCAAATTATACAGGCACAAATTTGGTAATCAGAAGAAATGGACAAATTATTGAGGATATATGCCTTATCAAAATTTAATCAAAGTAGTTGAATAGCTTAATAGACCAAAAACAAATAGTGAGATTCAAACAGTAACACAAAGTCTCCCATCAAAGAAAATCCCAGAACCAGATGGCTTTGCTGCTAAATTCTCCCAAATATTTATAGAAAAATTAATATCAATTCTTCAGAAGTTATTTCAGAAAATAAAAGGGGATGGAATCATTGCAAATTCATTCTAATAACCTAACATTACCTTAATACCAAAACCAGGTAAGGACACAAGAAAAGCAAGTTATAGGCCAATATCCCTGGTGAACAAAGATGAGAAAATCCTCCACAATATACTAGCAAATTTAATCCAATAGTACATTAAAGATTATTAACCATAATCAAGTGAGATTCACCCCAGGGACTCAAAATGGGTCAACATAGGCAAATCAGTAAATGCAATATACCACATCAACAGAATAAAGGATAAAAATCATATGATCATCTCAATAAAAAGGCATTGATAAAATTTGACATCATTTCACGATTAAAAACTCCTGAGAAAATTAGTTATAGAAGGAATGTACCTCAATATAATAAAAATCACATGTAACAAACCACAGCTAACATTATACTGAATGGGGCAAAGCTGAAAGCTTTCTAAGAGCAGGAACAAGACAAGGATACCCAAGTTCACCTCTTTTATTCAACATAGTACTAAAAGCTCAGATCAAGTAGGCAAAAGAAAAAAATAAAGGCATGCAAGTTGGAAAGGAAGAAATCCAAATGTCACTACTTGAATTATATCATCTTTTTTCTTTTTTATTTGAGAGTCAGAGAAGTGAAAGAGAGAGGCAAACAGAGCAGACAGAACTCTTATCTACTAGTTTATTCCCCAAATGCCACCAATGGCCAGGACTTGGCCAGATAGATGCCAACAGCCGGGAATTCAAACCAGGTCTCCCACATGCAGTGGCAGGGACCCAACTACTTGAGCCATTGCCTGTGGCTCCCTAGGGCCTGCACTGGCAGAATGTTGGAACTGAGAATCAGAGCCAGTAATTAAACCCAGGTACTCTGATATAGGACATGGGTGTCTTAACCATGAGGCTAAATGCCTGCCCCCATAACACCCGAAAGATTCTACTGAAAAATCCATTATAACTAACACAAATTAAGTAGTTATAGGATACAAAGTCAACATACAAAAAGTACTAATGTTGTTACACACCAAGACTAAAACATTTGAAAAATAATTTTAAAACCAATTTTATTTCTAATAGCTACAAAAATTATAAAATACCTAGGAATAACAATAACCAAAAAGATGAAAATATAAAAAATGAAAACAATAAAACACTGGTGAAAGAAATTGAAAAAGACACAAAGAAATGGAAAGATATCCCATGTTCATGAGTTAGAAGAGTCAATATCATTAAAATATCTACACTATCCAAAGTGATTTGCAGATTCAATACAATCCTTATCAAAATAACAATGACATTATCCTAGAACTAGAAAAAAATTACTAAAATTTGCATAAAACTATAAAAGGCCCCAAAGCAGGAAGCTTTTTTAAAAAAAACATTTATTTACTTATTTATGTACTTATGTATTTATTTGAAAGCAGAGTTGCAGACCAAGAGGGAGAGAAAGAGATCTTCCATCCAATGGTTCACTCCCCAAATGGCCACAGTGACCAGGGCTGGACCAGGCTGAACCCAGGACCCAGGAGCTTCTCCAGGTGTCCCATGTGGGTGGTGGAGCCCAGACACTTGGGCCACCTTCTGCTGCTTTCCCAGGTGTATCAGCAGAGAGTTGGATTGAAAATAGAAAGCCCACATGGGGTTGCAGGCAGCAGGATGCCTTACACTACTGACTTTAAAAGACATTACAAAGCCACAATAATTAAAAACAGATGGTGGGTCCAGCACTGTGGCTTAGCGGGGTAAGCTGCTCCCTGAGGTGCTGCTACCCAATATGGGCACAGATTGAGTCCCAGCTTTTCCACTTCCAATCCAGCTCCCTGCTGATAGCCTGGGAAAGTGGTGGAAGATGGCCCAAGTCCTTGGGCTCCTGCACCCATGTGGGGGACCCAGAAGAAGCTCCTGGCTTCTGGCTTTGAATCAGCCCAGCTCCAGCCATTATAGCCAGTTGAGGAGTGAACCAGCAAAAGACGGGCCTCTGTCTCTTTCCCTCTGTCTGTAACTCTGCCTCTTAAATAAATAAATCTCTAAAAATATATATATATATATATATAGCTCAGTATTGGCATAAACACAGATCCATAGACCAGTTGAACAAGATAGAGGCCCTGGAAGCTAACCCATACACTATAGCCAAGTGATCTTTAATAACAGTGTTAAGAATTCACACAGGGAAAAGGACAGACTTTTCAATAAATGGTTCTAGAAAAACATTCAGAAGAACGAAACTAGACCACCCTATCTCTCATCATGTACAAAAATCAACCAAAAATGGATTAAAGGGCTAAATGTAAGACCTGAAACTTGGAAACTATTAGAAATCAACATAGGGAAGATGCTGCAGGGCACCAAAATGAGCAAAGATTTTCTTTGGAAACAAAAGCAGAAGTAGACTGATCAGATTTCAACAAGCTAAAGAGCTTCCACACAGCCAAGGCAACAGTCAACAGAGTGAAAAGAGACAACCTACATAAAGGTGAACGTCTGACAAGCAGCTAACAACCAGAATATATAAGGAATTAATCTAGCAAAAATCAGTATTAGTAATAATCCAATTTAAAAATGGGAAGTAGGTTTAAAAAGACATTTCACAAAAGAAAACATACAAATGACTGACAGGTACATTAAAAAATATTCAGCCTCACTAATCATCCCTCCAGTCAGATTGGCTATCATCAAAAAGACAAAAGACAGCAAGTGCTGATGAGGAAGTACAGAAAAAGGAACACGGAGCAGTGCTGGTGGCAACGTAAATTATCATAGCCATTGTGGGGTCTCCCATGTGGGTACAGGAGACCAAGGACTTGGGCCATCTTCCACTGCTTTCCCAGGCCATAGCAGAGAGCTGGATCGGAAGAGGAGCAGCCAGGACTAGAACTGGCATCCATATGGGATGCCAGTGCTTCAGGCCAGGGCATTAACCTGCTGTACCACAGCACCCGCCCCTAAATATATTCATTTTATATGTCACATAAAAATAAATGTGTTTCTTGAAGGAATAGAGACCACTTGCAGAGTCACCCAAGTCAGTCTACACAGGACTGCAAGCTAGGACCTCTATTCAGTGTCCAGAAAGATGTAAGGACAAATGAGCAAGTTTTCCCTTTCACTCTCATCACTCTCCTATAATGCCAGAAGTTCAAAAACAGCAACAGGGGCCAGTGCTGTGGCATAGTAGGCTAAGCCTCTGTCTGCAGCGCCGGCATCCCATATGGGTGATGGTTTGTGAACTAGCTGCTCTTCTTCTGATCCAACAGCCTGCTAGTGGCCTGGGAAAGAGGTGGAGGATGGCCCAGGTGCTTCAGCCCCTGCACCCATATGGGAGACTCGGAATAAGCTCCTAGCTCCTGGTTTCAGATCAGCCCAACTCTGGCCCTTGGGTCATTTGAGGGGTAAACCAGCAGATAGAAGACCGCTCTCTGTCTCTCCCTCTGTCTGTGGCTCAGCCTCCCAAATAAATAAATAAATCTTTTTTAAAAATAGAAAACAGTGGGAAAAGGAAATATAAGTGTAAACATGAAGAAGGTGCTCGATTGTACTCATGACAAAAGAAATATAGATTAAAATTACAATGAGGTTGATTTTTTTTTCTATCGGAGTCCTACGGTGTGTTGGTGGGTTTGTGGGGAGATGCAGTTGCTCCTAGACACTTTGCCAAAAAAGCAGATTTGTATAACACCTACAGCAAAAAAAAAAAAAAAAAAAAAAAAAACCAAAAACACTTTGGTAACCGTTTCCATCTAATAATTCCAATCTTAAGACTCTGTCCCAGAGTTACACCTGCAGTGTCAGCATCCCAAATGGGTGCTGGCTCGAGTTCCAGCTGCTCCACTTCCAAACTAGCTCTCTACTGCGGCCTGGGAGAGCAGTAGAAGAAGGCCCAAGTCCTTGGGCCCCTGCACCCACGTGGGAGACCCAGAAGAAGCTCCCTGTTCCTGGCTTTGGATTGGCTCAGCTCCAGCCATTGCAGCCATCTGGGGAGTGAACCATCAAATGGAAGACCTCTCTCTCTGTCTCTGCCTCTCCTCTCTCTGTGTAACTCTGACTTTCAAATAAATAAATAAATCTTAACAAATAAGATGACTATATTTATGAGCTATCCTGCAATGTTTCTATATGTATATACAACATGTAATGTCCAAACAAGGTAAACATGATTGTTTTTTCAAACATTTAACATTTCTTTGTGATGGAAACATTCAAATTCCTTTTCTCCTAGTTTTTCACAAAGAGAAATATACAGTACATTAGCATTTTCTGTAGTCCTCTTGCTGTGCAGAATACCAGAACTTTATACTCCTATCTAACTATAACTTAATCAGCCTTCTCCTAAGCCTCTCCCTCCCTCCTCCCTCCCTCTCCCTCTCTCTCTCTGTCTCTCTCTCTCTCTCTGCTTCTGCCTCTCTGTAACTCTGCCTTTCAAATAAATAACTAAATCTAAAAAAAATTATATGAACAAAACACCATGTACCCTTAAAAAGAAAAAGGCAGTTAAATGTATTTGGCCTCTCTAGAAGTTCACAGCTGACAAAACCCAAACCTTTTTTCATTCTCAGAATACTTGATAGCTTATTAGGAGTTATTACTTTCATTCAAATATCAAAGCATTTATAATTGGAAAAATAAGTATTTTGTTTTGTTTTTAGAATTATAGGCATCCCAGAAAAATAACACAAGTGGATTGTAGGTGACGAAATGAACTTCACTCCATCCCTGATGATTGAAACTTGTCTTTCATTACAGATGTATCTTAAGAGATATTTCTCCCAGCACTACAGTACCTACTGCATGACGTTGCATGACAAACACCCCCAAAGCCTTGGGCTCAGGGGACCAAACAGGTGGGAGTCATCTCTCTTTTGCATTAAGTCAGGAAAAGAGCTGTCCAAGACTCTTGGAAATGATCTACTGAAGAAACATTCCTGAGGCCACAAGTTAAACAAGAAAGGCAAATAACACCATCCACCCAGGTATGTGAGTCAGAAATCTAGCTAGGATGCCAGATTCATCTTTCTTCCCCTACAGCAGACTATTGGCAACTCCACTCTACTTTCAAAACCAATTCCATCCCCACTCACCTCCTTTCATTTCCACAACCATCACTAGAGCCCACCTTGGCAGTCAGTCTCTCACCTGCAACAGCCCCTCAACTCCTTCCTCTGCTTCCACGCGGCCTCCCATTCTCTGGGTACAATTTTAAAAGTAAAGTATTATCTCTCCCTCCCCAGTTTAAAACCGTGCAGAGCCTTTCTATTGTTCTTAGGGAAAAAATGCAAACTCCAGAATTTGGCCTGTAAGCTCTAGAATGTTCTATCTTATCTCTCTCCAACATCATCACATGACATTTTATCCCTCACCCACTTCACCTCAGCTGTTCTGATCTGTGAATTTCTAAATTTGCCAAGCTCTTCTCTACCTCAGAGTCTTTGCAAGGAAGTAGCCAGAATACAATTGGCAGCAAGCTAATGACAGAATTGTAATAATGGAGGATGGATGAGAAGTATGAATTTATATTCCTTTAAAACAATATCCTAGTCATTTCTGGCTGCTTTGATAATAATGATTCCTCACCTAAAACCCACACCCTTCCCATGCATTCATTCAATCAATATATATTATATTTGTTTTATGTACTTTCCTTGTTACCTTGGAATATTAAAAAAAAAAAAAAACACAAACCTTGCCCTCAAAGAGTTTATAGTCTATCAGGAAACCTAAGATTTATTCATATGTATCCATAAGAAATCTTCTATGAATTACATAATAGGAAAGATATAAAATACAGTCAAATATTCAATCATTTATGGCTGCTGTGAGATGTGACGGTTCATGGAGAAAGTCTGCTTGAGGTTCACGTGAATAATAGGTGGAAGTTGGAATGACAGAGCAGTAATAGAGCTAGGGAATTGTGTTGCAGGCAGAGGAGGCAGGGGTCAATACATAGAAATAGGAAAATGCACAGTGTGCCTAGAAATGGTGAGAAAAGTCAAGATGGCAGATTGGACACAAAATATGAAAGGCCACAGTGATAGACCAATCATAATAGCAAATATTTGTTACAGGCTTACTATGTGCCAGGCTAATCATTTAATTACCACAATAAGCAATGAGGTAGGCACTATGGTTAGCCCCATTAAGGTAATGAAAACACAGAAGGGTTGGGTAATTTTTCCAAGGTCACAAAACTAGGAAGTGGCAGGGCTGGGATCCAGATCTTAGCAGTCCAGCTTCAGCTGCATGTTAACCATGTAGGGACTTAGCCTTAATCAAATGGATACTATGACTCACTCAAGAGTTTTGGCAAGAATGTGGCATAATTGGGTCTTGGACGATTTATTCTGATTGTGATATAAAGAATACCTTGGAGAAGGAACAACTAAAGACAGGAAAACACCTTTGAAACCCAGTTCAATATTAAAGGACAAGGGTATGGGGTTTAAACCAGCAGCACAGCAGTGAGGATGGAAAGCAAAGCCTGAGTAACAGAGATAATGAGAAGGTTGAATCAAAGAATGTTGAAAATGATGGGATATTAAGGAAGAATCAGCAACCACAGGTCGTTCTACAATGTCAAGTTATCTGAGTGACAGAAAAATGGTTGTGTTATTATTGTTGATTTTTTAAAATATTTCCTTATTTATTTATTTATTTGAAAGTCAGAGTTACAGAGAGAGGCAGAGACAGAGATCATCCATTCATTGGTTCACTCCCCGGAAGGCCTCAATGGCCAGGGCTGGACCAAGCAGAAGCCAAGAGCCAGGAGTTTTCTTCCAGGGTTCCCACATGGGTGGCAGGTACTCAAATACCTGGGCCATCTTCCACTGCTTCTCTGAGAATATTAGCAGGGAGCTGGATAGGAAGTGGAACAGCTGGGGTATAAACCTGCACCCGTATGGGATGCCAGTGTGGCACTCAGCAGCTTTACCTGCAATGCTACAGTGCTGGCAACACGTTATAAATTTTTAAAAAGTAAAAGATAAATTTCTTGAGAGAGAAATTAGTGGATTTCTATCTTAAATTATAAGGAATTTCTATTGGTTTTGAGGCTCTTAGAGTTTAGTCAGATAGAACTTTCTGGACAAAAGTAGAACTGAACATGGGAGAAATGACTGACTCGATGGTGTGAACTGGGGAGTTAGCCCTTTAGACCTAATTTAGAGTGACATGGAACAGTTTGGTATTTCCACTTTTAGGGAATCAGAAGGCAAAACCAAAAAAGAGACAGAATACAAAAAAAGAAAGATAAAATTGAGAGTTAAATATGACCAACATTAAGAAAGAAAGAGTTTCAAAAATGACAAAAAAAAAACTTTTGTGGTTTCAAGTGTTATCATGAAGTACATAAAAATGAAGACAGAGGCTGGTACTGTGATGCAGCAGGTTAAGCTATGGCCTACAGGGCCAGCATCCCATCCTGGCTACTCCACTTACAATCCAGCTCCCTGCTAACGCACCTGAGAAAGCAGCGGAGGATGGCCCAAGTCTTTGGACCCTTGGACCCCCATGGGAGACCTGGAAAAAGCACAGCCCTAGCCTTTGCAGCTACTTGGGGAGTAAACTAGCAGGTGGAAAATTTCTTTCTCCTGTCTCTGTCTCTCCTTTTCTCTGTATCTACCTTTCAAATAAAAAAAAAATTCTTTAAAAAATGAAGACAGAGAAATTGTCTTTTTGATACTCTGTTGACTGAGAGAAAAAAATACAGGCAAAAAAGAGTTCGAGATTTAAATGCATGAAGAAAAAATATAGACAGTAGGTATACAGGGGATCATTCAAGAAAGTTGGAGGTAAAAAGAAAAGGGAGGGATAAGGTAGTCAATTAGTAAATTCAATGAAGTTCTTTTATTTGTTGGGTTGTTTCCTAGATTGAAGCCTCTAAGCATGTTTGGAAACCTGGAAGTAACAGAGAAAGAGGAATTAAAGATAAAACAGTTGCTTAAGCAATGGAAGCAGAGAAAAATGTGACGCTTCAGAAGGTTTGAGAAGTGATGTTGAGAGGATTATGTCAGATGAACTGAACATTCTCAAAAAAACAAGGGTCTTCTGCTAAAGCTATGATGGCAGATAATACTGAAGGCAGTGCAACAGAATCCAAGAAACAAGAAATAAGTAAACAGAGCAAGTAACAACAGCTAGCTCAAATTAGATAGGAGGAATAGAGGGAACCAATTAAAACCAATGTCACTTTCTCCAACAAAATCAGTACTGCTACCCCAAGAATGTTGAGAAAGTAGACAAGATGCTTAGCAGGCTATCACACCCCCATATATATACTCATGCATTCACCAAACAGTGAATCAATGTCCACTGTGTTACAGTCTATGTGGAGTGCCAGAGCCAGGCACATGATGGTTACCCATCAACTTGGATGGTTCTGGAGGAAAATGGGGGCATATCCTTAAATTGAGCAAAACAGACTCAACTCACTCATTGCCCTGAAGTCACATTCTTATTACTTCTGATTGCCAATAACTGTTGGTGACCAATTCATGATTTAGCAATAATTCATGAAACAGTTCTTTTGGGTTACATATGCCCTAGGGAATTTAGAAAATTATTTGGTGAAAAGCTTCATCATGAGAGATAGATGGGTCTGAGCTTCATAACTGGCAAAGCCTTAAAGCCCGCCTTCTTATCAGGGCCCTCTTGTCAGTTTCTATCTACCTCTCAATGAGAAAACTTGCTTGTGGTTTAGATGGCACCTTTCTTAGGTCCTCTACTAATGACTCTGTGCTTAGCTTTAGACTCTGTGAGTTTAAACTTGTGTTAGATTTGTTTTCTCCGGACTTGAAACAGTGAAATTCTAGATGGCTATGCACATGAAACCTCAGGTGAAAGCATTTTCTGCAAGCTAACCCTGCTGTCCCCCTTCAGAAGCCAACTCCTACTGAGAAGTCACCTCCTGCTGGGATCCTGTCTTGACTCCCATTCCCAATGACACCCTTATTCAGCATGAAGCAGCCAGAATGAGCATCGCCCAGTTCCCCTAACAGAAGTTAGGGTCCATTCTTGTTGAGGGGGGAATGTGATGAGTCATGGGTTAATAGGCAGTCTGGAAACTGAGGGTGAAAAATGTTCCCCTCAAAAGTTATCCTTAGCAAGGTCGGAAGTGCCTGCCTGCCTGCCCCTAAGGAGCTTCAAATCTTATCTTGAGAATAGCAAGGGAGTGGTGGTTCTACCCTTCTGAGCACCCAGGTTATTGTGAAAACAAATTAGGTATCCCACCCTTGTAATGGCTCTTTTGCTTTATCATGAGCAAGCCAGACAGGATAAAGGATTGTAAATCAGGTCTTTCACTGGGTTTGTCCCCACCTTGTTGATTGACAGTTTGTTCCTCAAAACCCAGTGCCACAGGGTCCTTTGGGTGGTTTCCTCTCTTGGAAGCTCCCCTCCATGTCACTCTGGCTGGAGGTCTTTGACTAATAAATCTTGCTTTTTAAATCTCAAAAAAAAAGAATAAAAGAAAAGCTTCATCATGGAAGGATCCTCAGAACTTCAAATTCAGTTTCTGAATGTTACAGAATATTTCAAAGTTGGAAGATAAGTTCATTCATTCTGCCTTTATTTCTATCAAGCGAAGAGCTCATCCATCCCACTCCAACAACATGTTGGTTGCTTTTCTCACAGCCAACAAGCCCTGCAGTGATTTCACCAGAGCTCTGCCCTCCCATCCATTCCTTTCTTACCTCCAACTATCTTCCCATCAAGGATGCCCTGGGTGCCTATGATGTTCCAGGCACTGGGCCCTGTGCTTATAATAAAGTCTTTATACACAAAGAGATCATAGTACAGGTAATGGAAGTATAGTGCAAGCCCAGAAGTACACATAGGTGAAGCACAGTGCTTAAAAATAAAGGATAGGAAGATCACTCCACCTAAGGGAGTCAGACAAGCTTTCAGGTGAAGAGCCTCTTTGTGAGGCAAAGGACAAGCAGCGATTTTCCAGGTGTGTGTGGGAGAGCATTTCAGGAGGAGGAATAGCACATACAAAGGCACTGAGGCATGAATCCGCAGACTGTTTAGTAAAATGCAAGCAATTCAGGCTGGATGGAGAGCAGGAAGAATGTGGGAGAATGGTAAGACAGAGGGTAGCAGGCAAGTCAAGTCGGCATGCAGTGCCTGCTCATTAGAAGCCTCTCTGAGAAGTCTGGCTTCCTTCCTGTTGCCCAGGGGTTAGTAATGCTTGGGGTCACGGCCCCTTTCAAAATCTACAGAAATATAAACCATCTTCTCAGGAAAAAATAATTCATCAAAATAGCATGCATAGTGTCCACAAACACTGAAGTCCAGAGGCATCGTGGACCTCAGGTTTAACAATCTAACAACAGGCAAAAGGCCAGCTTTTTGTTTTCAAAAATAGCTGGAAGTATATACAACAAGCAAGGATGTAATGTGATCCAATTTGTGTTTTAGAAGAAACACTCAGCCAACTCAGTAGTGAATGGATTAGACACAAACGAGAACAATGGGAGAATGAGCAATTAAGACGTCACAACAACCATCTGGTTTGGAAAGGATGACAGAAATTGCCAAGAAATTGTTGAGAAAGATAAGAGTGATTCAAGCCATCAAATACTTAAATGTACCACAATAGTTAAAACAATGTAATGTTGACCCCTTCTCCACAGAAGTAGAGAAATCAATGAAAAAAAATGAAACTAGATACAGACTTTGCTGTAGTTTGTATTTTTTAGAAAGGCAGACAGAGACAGAGATCTCCCACCCACTGATTTATTCCCAAATGCCTATAACTGCTGGGCCTGGATAAGGCTGCATCCAGGAGCATGGAACTCAATTCAGGTCTCACATGTAGATCTAACTATGTGAGCAATCACCTATTGCCTCCCAAGGGTTGCACTGATAAAAAGCTGGAATCAGAACTGAACTAGGAGCTATGATAATGGATATGGGGATCTCAAGCAGCATCCTTTTTTAAGTGTTTATTTATTTTAAAGGCAGATCAACAGAAGGAAAATACAGAGATTCTTCCATCCATTGACTGACTCTCTAAATGGCCACAGCATCCAAGTCTAAGCCAGGTTGAAGCCAGGAGACAGGAACTCCATCCTGGTCTCCCAAAAATGGTGGCAAGGGTCCAAGTACTTGGATGGCATTCTTCTGCATTCCCAGATGGTTAGCCAGGAGCAGGATGGGAAGCAGAGCAGCCAAGACTCAAACCAGTACTCTGATACAGGATGCAGGCATGGCTAACAGCAGCTTAACCCAACACTCCACAATGCCTGCCCCTTTAAGCACCATCTTAACTGCTATGACCAATGCCCATGCACTAAACACAGAATTCTGTATAATCTTTTTTCCAAGATAAAACTTGGAAGGCAAAGTATAGATTATTCAGCAAATCATGGTCAAGAACAGACTGGAAAAACTATCTGAAAGAAAAATTGAAATTAAATTCTTGCAGTCCTGTGTACCAAATTAATTCCAGATGGATTAAGAATGAAAATGCAAACTAAACAAAAAATAGTACTGGAACAAAACATAGGAAAAGTATATGTAATCTTAGGATGGTGAAACACTTTATAAGTGAACACAAAAGCAAAAACTTTAAATGGAAAACTCAACTACTGCCAAGAGCTGTGGGGAGGGATAACTGGGAGTTTCAGTTATGCAGAATGATTAAGTCCTAGGTATCTGTGAGCACCATTATGACATAGTAAATCAGGTTTATCACAGACTTTTTTTTTTTTAATTTTTTTGACAGGCAGAGTGGACAGCGAGAGAGAGACAGAGAGAAAGGTCTTCCTTTAGCCGTTGGTTCACCCTCCAATGGCCGCCGCGGTAGGCACGCTGCGGCCGGTGCACCGTGCTGATCCGATGGCAGGAGCCAGGTGCTTCTCCTGGTCTCCCATGGGGTGCAGGGTCCAAGGACTTGGGCCACCCTCCACTGCACTCCCTGGCCACAGCAGAGAGCTAGCCTGGAAGAGGGGCAACCGGGACAGGATCGGTGCCCCGACCGGGACCAGAACCCGGTGTGCCGGTGCCGCAAGGCAGAGGATTAGCCTAGTGAGCCGCGGCGCCGGCCTTATCACAGACTTAAAAACTTGTTCAAAGAGGAGATTTCACATTAGATGTTCTTACCACAAATTTTAAAAAGGCAAGAGGATTATTCCCTATAGCACAAAAAAAGTTCAGTAAAATTAATTGGAAAATAAGCATCCCAAAAGAAAAATAAGCAAGAAACATAAACAGGCAATTTCCAAAAGAAAAAATATCACCCAATCTCATTAGTAATTTAATAAATGTAAATAAAACCCCATATCAGATTGCTAATTTTTTTCAATATTACTACTTAAGACATGAGAAAAATATGCCCTCTCATATATTGCTAGTAGGAGAAATAAAATAAAAGTAAAAAAAAAAAACCCTCTGGATATCAAGTTGACACAAAGAATCAAACCTTCATAAATAAGTATAACCTTTGATCTTCATGCTGTGCTGTGAGAGGCGTATCCCCAGGAAATCACCCTGACATAGTTACCAGGAAACATACAACATTTTTATGAGCAGAAATTTTAAATTGGAGTCAAAAAATGAATTAGCATAGCCATTAAAAATCTAGCTACAAAAATTATGTTTAGAAAAATACTTAAAAGAATTGACAGATGCTCAATTAGTTTGTTAAATGGGGAGGAAAGCAGGCCACACAATCATGTTATCAAATACTAGGCTGGCAAACCCCACTTCCCTACCCATGCTACTGTACACAAAAGAGACTATAGGTTGATTGAGATAGTATTTTGAAGTACAATTCAGCAGCATTGATATTACAAATGATAGCTAATATCATTAACTGTATTGGTAATAATCATTGAAGTAACTTCAGAAAAAATACACAAGACTAAGAAAATGTGTGATTCACAGTGATGCTTTACTGACAACTCAAGTGGCTAGCCCAGGTTTCTACAACCTTGTTACTGGTCCTAAGCAATACCCTCTGGTGCAGCATGAGTGACCTTGATATTGTTCCTCATGACCTAATCATGTTCCTTCCCTCCTCGCCAAGCTTTGGCTCAAAAATCAGAGGACAAAATCCAGGAAAACTATCTGTAGTTATATATGGATATGATGAAGAAAGAGGAAAAGAGGGCCTTTTTCAATTCCCTAGAGACCTCACCAAGTTCTCTGGGAGTTGCTTGCAATGAAACAAGGAGGAAAACACTGCTCCAGAGCTGCAGATGGGCTGACAGCTATGGGGTGATAGCTCCAGAGTAATTTAGCGCAGGACCACTCGGACACCATTCAGTGGTCTCAGCTCTCTAACACAGGGAGATGTCTAAGAATCCCAATTTGTATGAAGCAGGGCAAGTGGAATGTTTGCATCCATTTCCAATAATGATTTCATTTCCAAATGTCTGTATGAGAGCCTCTGAAAATCTAGCAACATGATTTAAGTTAGTTACCAATCAATAAAAATGTACCACATGCTTTGAACAGCATATCAGCCAACATACATTTTATTTTGAGCTTTCTTATGACGAGGGTGCAACCTGTAATATTTAGGCATTACTTGCAGTGGGAAGAGCATATTTCCATTTGGTTGTATTTGCAGACTGAACACTTGGATCGCAAATTCAAAGGAATTTGCTTCTGAGTCCCTCCCTTCAGAACTGCAGACATGAGGTTCATCAGAAGACCGTACTCTATGTTGAAAGCAATTGAATAAGAGGCAGGAAAAAAAAGGAGTAGCTTATGAAAAGAGAAAAAAAAGAAAGAAAATAAACACCCATACAAATGAGTATGTGTTTAACAAGGGAAGTTATCTCAAAGGTCACAGATTGGCAGAGGAAATATGCTATTTACCAATGGTGGGGAAGGAAAAATCCCAAAGACACATAAAACTCACTCTAAATATTTGCCACTCTGTTTCTAAGAGCAGTGTGCACTAGCAGGGGCGAGCTGAGTACACACTCCGGATTCAACCAGGTCTGCAAGCTACCAAGTTCAGGTCTGTAAAGCAGCCGCGGGAAGCTGCTCTCAATCATGTCTAATTTGTTTCAGCAGAATTGCTGTTTCTACTCTTGAAGGGTAACCTCAATAATATGTTTTCATTACCCATAACTTTTCAGTTTTTCAGATATATGTATGTATGTATGTATAGACAGACAGATCCATAGATACACACATATAATATAGATATAAAATAATACAGATACGATATACACTAATTTCTATGTAGTGTATTCTAGCTCAATTACTTGGCTAATTTTATGAGTTTGCCTATTATATATTACTCATAAAACTTGTTTGCGAGTATTTTATTTGCATTTAGTTGTTTCAACTACTAGAAAATAATGAATGGTATTTTGTTAATGCAATTATTAGTCAATCTGAAAGTTTGCGTGGGTGAAAAAGGCATCCTCCTCATAAATTAAATTATATGTGACTTTTCCTTTAGATTCAGAGATTCCAAGAATGATTACTCTAAAACAAAACCATCCATTTACCAGAATAACTCAGAGCAAAGCTGTGGTGTTACAAGACCTGACAGTATTTCTTGGAACAGAACATTATTAGTTCATAAATTTAAGGCAGGCACACAGACGCCTGCCCTGCACACAGCATAGAGCAGTTTGCTACAGTAAAATCTTCAGTCCTATTTTGACCAAACACAGCTTGATAATCATACCAGAAAGAGGTTTAGGCTGTGGACAGGGTGTTTCTATTTCTCACACACTCAGGCAGACAAAGACGTATGCTTTCATCCACAGGTTCCCTTTCCATCCCTTGGTTCCCCCCACACTCCATCCTGGAGCTCATGCTTCACTTCTGAAATGCCTCTTTCTGCCTTACCTTGACCATAACAATCTGGAACGGGCGAGTTGCCTTGGTGGAGCAGCATCAGAATGTGGCCAAGGGAAATGAAACCTCAGTTCCTACCAACAATACAAATCTCTGACATTCAATAGCAGGAAAAAAGGGGAGCTCACATCCCATCTAATCTCAGTGCTTTCATAGAAGATATTTTAATGAAAACAATTCAGGCTCCTGACGCAACAGAAGGTAGCTTTGCATAATATTTAGTTTCTAAAGTCTCCAAAAGGTATCTGCTATTTATTTATGATCCAAATATATTAAGCCTAAAATGGAAAAGCTTCTAGAATTTCCAAAGAGCCTCCATAAAACCTCCCGGATAATTATTAGCACAGCAGAAAGCAGTTTTAGGTCTCACTTAGGTTTTTCTGGTTATTGCTTGTTCCCCTCCAGCCTACCCCTACCTGCACCCCCAGGATTGTGAAGATGTGTTTTAGAAGATTTTCACACAAAAACCATTCACTTGATTATTAAAATATCTCGGGAGTACATTTTTCAATATCACCTGGAAAAATCTTAGGATATTTTATAAAATGTCCCAGTTCAGAAACCCGAGACTAAAGGGAAAAAGTCCTAAGCCATGACCAGTTAGGACAATTCAGGCATTGTTTCGGTTCCAAAAAAATAACTCCTCATAGATGTAACTCAAAAATAAGATACCATTCTTCTCTCAAAATAATAATAAATCATAATAAAAGCAACTAAAGAAAAATCTTCTTTGCCTGGAATCTAAACAATCAGCCGTTCACACGCCTTAATTTTTATCAACTCCTCCTTTATGAGAAATAGACCAATGAAATGTAAAAATGCTAATTAAAAGATTTTCTTTATAAGGAGCTGTTTGGATAAGATCAGTAGAGATTTGACCCAATATTCAGCTCATATTTATGGAAAGGATTCTACACTTGTGATTGACATGCACATGATAAAAGTAGTATTAAGGGTACTCTTTTATTTTCTAATTCCTTCAAAAGTGTCTTTGCCCTACTTTGATATAAATTCAAAATTAATCATAATATATACTTATTTAACCAATCTATCTCCAGTGTATTTTGGACAAGTGGAATTCATAACAAAGTAGAAAGTAAAGATTTTTTTTGTGGGGGGAGGGAGTGACAGGAGGACTGAGTGAGCCATTTAAAAAGATAACTTTAATATGCAGCATTTCTCCATAGAAAAATTAAATGAGAACATGAGGTTAGGGGCTAAAACACCTATGTCTATAATGTATTTTATGTCCAAATAAAGTTGAGAATTTTTCAGTTTTGCCAATTGGAAGTTATGACAACCATTATACTTCCTATATTTCTTGCAATACAAAATTATGATATAAATACAGAATTCATTGACCTATTCAGATGAGATCCAAAAAGATATTTGGCCATGTACATGGTGATATCTTTATCTGCAGAAAATAAGGCTGACCGCTGATTTGACTAAAAATATATAAATGTTGTCATTGTATCTTTATATGGGTTTATTGGAGCAACTCACCTACTAATGAACCTGAAGTTACTCATGAAGTTACTGGGCCATTATTACTAACTCCCACTTATAAATGAGGAAGTGAAAACAAAGATCATAAAAAGCAAGTTGCCCAGTGCAGAAAGGTGGGTTTAAAATGAAACTTAGAGGGGGCCAGTGCTGTGGCGCAGGGGGTTAAAGCCCTGGCCTGAAGTGCCGGCATCCCATATGGGCACTGGTTCTAGTCCCGGCTCCTCCTCTTCCGACCCAGTTCTCTGCTATGGCCTGAGATAGCAGTAGAAGATGGCCCAAGTCCTTGGGCCCCTGCACCCACATGGGAGACCCGGAGGAGGCTCCTGGCTCCTGGCTTTGGATCGTGCAGCTCCGGCCATTGCAGCCATCTGTGGAGTGAACCAGCAGATGGAAGACTTCTCTCTCTGTCTCTACATCTCTCTGTAACTCTTTCAAATAAATAAAATAAATCTTTTTAAAAAATAAAATAAAACTTAGAATTTAAAAAGCATTCGAGATAGGACCGTGCAATCAGTGAGCACTTCACACATGTTCCTGGACATACATGAATGAATCTACACAGCACAGGCCAGTGGATCACCAGGACTCCAAGCAGCTTGTGGCAGACAAAACACTAATACATGGCCAAGATCTCAGATATGTAAATATCATGAAAATGAAATGAGTATTACATTTCCATCCCTGCCTCTGACCACCTCTTTTTGTCCCTAATTCTTTTACTGATCTCTTTGCAACCTCTAAAATAACATGAGTTGGTTCCAAGTGAGTTAGCAGCAAACATATTCATAACAGGAGAAACTAACTCTAATCTAAATTTTCCTAGGTCTTCCAATAACTGTAGGCTCTTGGGAAATCAAAATCATTGTCTTTATTTCCCCCAACCACAGAGGAAATTTAAGCCTAAATTTGACGAAACTTCTGTTGGTGTTAAGGATGTTAAATATCCCTTTCGACCAAAGAGGGAAAACTTACAGGGATTTAAATGGAGTTAACAGACTTTTTAAAGCCAAAGGAAGAGTTTCTTTTCTTCCCTCATTCCATCAGGTTCTCTCCTGGTTCAGTTGGACTCTCAACAGAAGCCAAAGGGGGAAACTGGACCATCTACAACAACAGCTCCAAGATGTTGTGCAACAGGACTGACAGCAACATCTTTAAGGGCCAGGATGCATACATGATGCTTTGTTAGTCTTTCTCAAAAACTGAGACTACATAAAAATGAAGCAAAATCGGTGTGATTGTAATTCTAACAATCAAGAACTCTTCTAACCTTCTCAAAAGCCTAGAAAAGAAGGAATCAAATCGTTTCTCTCAGTAGCCCAAGAAAGAATCTAAATAGTTTCATGATAAGGTTTAACAAATAGGAAAAAACACATTTATATTTTTATTTATTGTTTTAGAAATGATTAAAAATCAGTTAAGTGAGAAATAATAAGAAAAAAATCCTCAGGACTTGGATGTTCCAAAATCAAGAATACCCAACTCATAGAATTTGGTAAAACACCTGAACCTAACACTAAAAGTTTACTTGTCCAAAGACCAAGAATAAAATCCAGAATTTTCTTCAACTCATCTAAGTATCATCTCATTTCCCACTCTCATTCAGAGTAACTGATCTCATTGGGTTATATTTTCAATCACACTGGAAAAAAAAAAAAAAAGACTGGTCCACAGAACCACATTTTCACTTTATTCTTGTTCAAAGAACCTACATAACCTATGGGACATTGAGTGTACATTATGTCTGCATCCATGTGTGGGGTGAACTGACAGCCACTTAGCCAGCAACAGCCAGCCCATGTCTACACTATCAGAGAGCCCCAGTTCGTTTTACCTTCATTCACAGAGTCCAAAAATATTTCACCAACCAATGAAAATCCCTGGATAAAGAGTGGTAGTATGAATCCTGCCCTCAAAAAGTTATAGTAAAGAAGACGTATTTGCATGCCAAATTACCATAACATGAAGCAAAATGTCATGACCACCATCAACCAAGTTAAACATAAAAATCAAACACCTACAACATTTCAGAAGCAACAACTACATCATGGAAAATTTCTCAGCATTTTAGAAATCATCCCAGAAAATACTGCAGATTATGTAAGATCTGACAAGATCACAGCTAAAGGAGGAAAAAATTAAATTTAAAAATGATTTCAGAACAGCCTCTTCATGTTCTCACTCAACTACATACACCACAGAAAAACATAAAATGAGGTCAAGTTTCTCCACTCAAGTCTTGTCCAGTCTCTGGGAAAGCTAGTTTCAAATGCACTAGCAATCTTAAGATTAAAATGGAAAGTGAAGGAACTTCATATCATTTCACATACACATGGATCGAGTTACCCTCAGGATTAAAAATCACATTTTATTTTCTCAATTAACACTGTAAACGCACACATTCAGAGGCATCTTACCTTTGCTGTTTAATTATCCATCAGATCAAAGCTCAAATCATCTTTTTATAATCCAATTTTGACAAAGTGATGCGTCTATTTAAAAGCATGTATAGCTTGTTCGAATAGAAAGTTGACTGAATTCTCCTAGACTAGAAAGAGATTGGCATGTTTGCTTGTGCATATCAGAGTATTTAATTGCAAAACTGGGAATTAGTCCACAGATGTGAATGGATATCTAATTTATGTCACAAAGGAGGAATTATACTCTTAGGAGAAGTTATTTACTTACTCATTCTCCTAACTAGATTTCCACACACATGAGAATTTCAAGTCAGGGAAGCATTGCCAAAAATGCTTCACCAGAGACAACCAAAAAAGGATCATAAATGTCTTGTTAGCTGTAAATAATGATAAAAGGGAGATCTTTGGGAATATAATTATAGCCAGTCTAGCCTGAAGAGTTTTAAATTTATATTAGCCCAAGTAAATTATAGAATAATCATCTTAATTTATGAATTAAAATAGGTTTGTTGTACATGCTACCATAAATTTTGAAGTAAGAAAAAAAGAGGAAAAGGATTACCCTCTAGATTTTAAATACTTTTTCCAGTTGTACAGTCCCTAGTTCCTCCTTCTCTGCATATCCTGACAACTATGCCTCACTGTCCCTCCCACTGGAGCGCCATCTTCTCTACAGTCGAGAATCTGTAGGTCCGCAGTTCTTACTGGCAATTCCGAAGCTACCTTTCAGTGATCTTTGAAGGAAATGACTTATTGGGGTATCTCGGTTCCTTTTTCACAGTCACAGCTTCCACATTTTCTTTTCATTCCTTGACACCATAGGAGTAGACATATGGTATCCTTTTTATCCACATGTATTCAGAAACTATTTTGAAAAAAAGAAGGAATTAGAGCAGGAAATCTGAGGTGGGTAGGCTAGTCCTGGTGTGAGCTTGGGCAGGTTATGTAATTCACTGGATCTTTCTTCTTACGCACCAACTGAGGAAGACCCTGCTAGATGATCAATCCCCAAGGCTCTGACAACCCTGAAGCCACATGACTCTCCCTGTCTTACAATGGGATCTCACACTTGTTACATGAAAAGATGGCAGCTCCCAGGACCAGCATTGGGGCGCAGCAAGTTAAGCGACTGCCCACAGTGCTGGCTTCCTCTATGGGTGCCGCTTCACGTCCTGGCTGCCTCACTTCTGATCCATCTCCCTGCTAATACGCCTGGAAAAGCAGTGGAAGGTGTTCCAAGTGTTTGGGCCCCTGCACTCACGTGGGAGACCTGGACGAAGCTCCAGGTTCCTGGCTTCTACCTGGCCTAGTCCCAGCCATGGCAGTCATTTGGGGAGTGATCCAGCACATGAAAGAAGAAACTCACTGCCTCTCCCTCTCTCTCTCTCTTCCTGTCTCTCTCTCTCTCTCTCTCTCTCTCTCTGTAATTCTGCTTTTCAAATAAATAAATACATCTTAATAAACAAACAAAAAAAAAGGTGATTGGCCTTTAAGCAGCAAAAGTTTAGCCTAGAAGTTAAGATGCCCGCCTCTCACATCAGAGTGCCTGTGTTCAGTTCCTGGTTTAGGTTCCTCATTCCAGCTTTCTTCAGCCAATGCAGAACCTGAGAGGCACACAGATGACAGCTCAAGGCTCAGATACGTGGGTGCCAGCCACCCACACGGAAGACCAGAATTCAGCTCTCAGCTCCTAGCTCCAATCCTGGCCATTGTGAACAGTGACACTGTGGGGAGTGAACCAGCAGATGGGAGTTTTGTTTTGTTTTTTTCCTCTCTCTCTCTCTCTCGCTCGCTCTCTCCCTCTGTCCTTCTCAAATAATTTTTTTTTTTTAATGTTTAAAAGGTAAAGTTGGGCCGGTGCCATGGCTCACTTGGCTAATCCTCCGCCTGTGGCGCCGGCACACCAGGTTCTAGTCCCGGTTGGGGCGCCGGATTCTGTCCTGGTTGCTCCTCTTCCAGTCCAGCTCTCTGCTGTGGCCTGGGATGGCAGTGGAGGATGGCCCAAGTGCTTGGGCCCTGCACTCACATGGGAGACCAGGAGGAAGCACCTGACTCCTGGCTTCAGATCAGCACAGCGCGCCGGCCGTAGCAGCCATTTGGGGGGTGAACCAACGGAAGGAAGACCTTTCTCTCTGTCTCTCTGTCTCTCTCTCACTGTATAACTCTGCCTGTCAAAAATTTTAAAAATTTTAAAAATTAAAATAAAATAAAAGGTAAAGTGGGACCTTCTTCTGGTAGATAACAACATAGTCCAAGAGGTACAGAAATGAGGACGGAGTATAAACAAGAGGGAAAAATTGGGGGGAGAATAATGAGTGGCAAAAGGTAGGCACCCAGATACAAGGCAGGGTAAAGAGGAGGGAGCAAGGTAAAGACTTTAGGAAAGGAAAAGAGAATTTAGGACAAGAGAGGAATAGATACAGTAAGAGGGATATTAGCTTGCACTTCTAATTTCAGAATATTAAATTTTAGAATTTTCACATGAATTTTTTACAAATTGCTGCAAGTATTGTTTCTCAGGAAAAATACAAAATATTTGAATATAAAATGCTAACTTTAAATCTTTGTAAGGATTTGTGGAGGAACAAAGAAAGTTATTTTCTATTAGAGATTTACTAAACTAGATGATACCATTAAACCATTACATGTTATCATTAGGAAACTAGCACAAGAGAAATTCTAGCACAGGGCCTGGGAGATAATGGGCATTGCTTAGAGAGAACAAGGGAGGAAAGAGAAAGAACAGCAATATTCTAAAATTACATGGAAATCATCTTCCTAAGCTTGAAGAGCATACTTTTTAATAAAGAAGGCAAAAGAATAATCTATGCCCATGTGAAATTCCTTAAACTCTGAACATACTTCAAGTAGACACTATGACAACTAATTGAGTGGCCATAACATAACTCACTAGAATCTTCAATTGACTAGAATACATACACATACATTTATAGTTTAATATTCAAGGCAAGAGACCAATTTCCAAAAAAATTAAAAACATCAGTGCTCATGAAGTAATAATAGTGATCCGTACCACCAGCAGCAAATCCCTAGAAATGTCCCTGGAGAACAGGTAGACTTAGTCTCTATGCCATTGGCATCTAGAACAATAACCACTGTGGCTTCACATGAGGCCAGGAAGCCATGCAAGGACCTCCGTGGTCAATTAAAGCCTAGTTATCCGAAGTAGTATGTTTCAAAGTCCAGTGAAATTGGCTGTTCTCAATGATGTCCCTATGAAGGGCTAGAAATGTCAGCCCATCCCTAAAACCTGCAAATCCAAGGGGCTCCAGCTGATATCCCATACCTCCCTCCTCTTTCAGCATTGGATACTGGAGACTGGACCTCAAAAGAGGCCCACACAGGCCTTGAAGTATTCATAGGATCCCTTACACAAGGAAGCAGGAGTCCCAAGTGGTTCAGAAGGAAGGAGCAATGCTTTGAATGCACAAAATCCCCTTTTCCTTGTAGAATTCTTTGCCCATGAGAAAGGAGAAGGGCTAGCAGGGCCCTTAAAAGCAGGCAACGTAGGGTAAAGCCTTTTGCTCCTATCCTAACAGTGTTACTGTTAATATGATAGTTTTGCCTTCACCTGGGTTAGCCAGAAATTCTAACTAGCTATGTTTCATTTTCCAAATGCCAGGGCTGAACAGTAACTGGTTGTACTAGACAGCAAAAATGACCAACCTAAGCTCTGAAATTAATTCAGCTCAGGTGGTCAAAGGATTTTAGTTTTAATACCATGGAGTCCCTGCCACTGTTAGCACAAGAGGATGCATTTCCTTCAGCAAGAAAACCTTAAATACCAACTATATATTGCTTAAGAATAAGCTTGCACAAAGAAAACCTTTGTGAGCAATTAATGACCAAGAACACAGCAAAGCCTTTGTCTCAATTTCTCCTTGCTTACTCTCAATCTATAAAATGTCATGGGCCAAGGCAAGAAGCCAGATTTAATGCTGAACCTTCCTTCTCATTCTCCCTTCCTGTAACACTGCCACCTGACATACCTGAGTTGTCTCTACAGGAATACAAGAAGAGCCACCTTCCCAAAAACTTATTTTAGACTTCTATTTCCCCCTCTGTAACACCACATTTTTTTCTCATTTCTTAGGACTTTTATCTGGTGATGATCAGCTAATATAATCACCTGCCAGGTGCGACTGGACTAGTGTGGTGCTATCAGCTGAAAAGGTCATCTGTCCAAGTTAATTAACACTGCAAATGGGCCCTTGAGAACACATCATCCCTTAATACATAGGAAGGATTTCAATCAAAGATATACATTGCAAAAGTAGGGTCAGGTCCAAGGGAACACACAAGCTTCCTTGAACACCTCAAACATATACTTCAGACAACTGCCTGCCATGCTGAGAGGTTGGTGTACCTGGACAGAGTACAAAGAACACAGAAAGAGAGAACTTTGTTCTATTAGTTTTTCAATGTGGTTGAAAAAAATAGAATCTATGTAAAATTAGCAAAGCTTTAGCAATATTATAAAGCAAATGGATAAATTATAAAGTTTTTTCCCATCTGGTTGCTAATAGACTCCAAAAAGTCTTGTCTGCCCTACACATTCTCTTAAATTTTGATTAAAATTCAAGACTTAGCATAAATAGAAAAATCAACAACAAATAATAATTCCACTTCAGTTTTCTAACTGCTTCTTTACATTGCTCTGGCCCATGAGTTCAAAAAGGCAGGTAATGCTTGAAATGTGAGAATCCTAGTCTCAGAGTCAGAAAGGGCATATTTCAGTTCCAATTCCAGAGTTTAGTAGTCAGGAGGAAATTGTTTAACTCTTCTCTTAGTCTCCCAGTCACCTGTAAGATACGGATTTGTCCTAGCAAGTACCAAATCAGAGCCCCTGTGGAAGAGAATACAACACACTGGTGCTCAGTATGCATGACTGATGAGAGCATTTATTGCACATCTTCTCTGCTTTGGAACTTCTCAGAACAAGAGCAGATCTATTGTCAAACTCTCCATTGAACATATACAAGAACCACTGGAACTAAGAGCCTTCCAGCAGTTGCTGGATCATTTTTACTTTCAAATTAGCTCTCTCAGTGTTTTTTCCTTTCAAAAAAATAGTTAATAATGTGTCATGTTCACTGCTTAAATTGTTTCTATTTGCAGCATTTTGGAATGAACACATCCCTTCTGGGCTTCATTATACATCAAAATTCCCATAGCTGGTGTTTTTTTAAGATGTATAACTCAACACAGTCTCTAAGAAATTTTCTCATGGGCTTGATGAAAGAGAATATATCTGGACTTCATCAAGTCTGCTTTTCAGCTGTCATGGGAGGCTGGAGTTGGTAAGGAGAAATTAAATCATTAAGAATGGAAGTTTTCAGTAGCCATAGGAGAAAGGTGGTGATGAGCAGCACATAACGATAATGAGTAAACACATGCACTGCCCACTGGGAACCTTGTGATACTCATTCTGTAACCCAGTGTGCCCTCTTCATTCGGCCACCATAGAAAACCAAAACTATACCAATGCCGCAGCTCGCTTGGCTAATCCACCTGCGGCACTGGCACCCCGGATACTAGTCACTTGTGGGGCGCTAGATTCTGTCCCGGTTGCTCCTCTTCCAGTCCAGCTCTCTGCTGTGGCCCAGGGAAGGCGGTAGAGGATGGCCCAAGTGCTTGGGCCCTGCATTCACATGGGAGACCAGGAGGAAGCACTTGGCTCCTGGCTTTGGATCCATGCAGCGCGCCAGCCGTGTCAGCCATTTGGGGGGTGAACCAATGGAAGGAAGACCTTTCTCTCTCTCTCTCTCTCTCTCTCTCTCTAACTCTGCCTGTCAAAAAAAAAAAAAAAAAAAAAAAAAAAAACCTATAACAAATATCTGGACAGAAAGTCCTGCTCAGCTGAATCTCTCCTTGTATGCAAATAAAGGCAGACTGGTCTCTTCAAAGCTTGAATACAAAGAGCACCTTTCTAGTTGACAATTCTCAGAGCAGTGTGACTTGGTACAAGTTTCATTGGTTAAAGTGGATAGTAACACATGGATATTTGAAGCATCCCTTTACAATGTTAATTCCAGGAACTCACACATTGAACTTTCCAAAATGAAAACACATCAGCATGAGAAAAAAAAAAAAAAAGTCCACCAAATTTCTGTTGATGAAACACTGCGGAGAGGAGCCTCCCTTTTGTTTGACTTTGAAAACATTCAGCCATATCGTTTGCTTTGTTTCAACCTGGAAAATAGAGTCATTACCCTAAGTATACAGTATTTAAGGATTAGCTAGCCTGGGGATAGAAAAGGAATTTCTATCAGCCAGGCAAAGGATACCCTTGATCTTCAGTTAAGTGACCAAACATTGCTCATGTGAAGAGTGTTCTTAATAATGGAGAAAGCCTGCTTTCCCGGGATGCTTCAGTAGATGCTTGAAGCAGGATCTCTGAAAAGCAGGAATGAAAAGGACAGGAACAAACTAGGGCCAAGTAACCCTTTTTTGGGACTGATGCTTTAAAGCAACCCCCTCCTGCCTTTCTCTAGCCATGCCTCCCCATGGGCCCAGCAGTGTAAGGTCACGTAATACACCCATTCACTATGACAACTTCCCTTCTAGATCATTCCCTAGGTACTCATGACACCAGAGTTCCCTGCCCCCAGATGGTCCAAGGCCAACTTCCTGGGACTGTTTGAGTCTTTACTGTCCCATGGGCAGACCAGATGACAGGTGGCCATGGGCAGCTGTTGGGCTGTGGATGTGGCTAAAGCTCGAATGAGCAGACTGACTTATCCACACATGTTCCTGTGATGTTCCTCCAGTCACATAGCAGAGCCAGGAAAGAAGAAAAGGATAAAGCTGTGGATAGGAGCACCTCTTGTCCTGGGCCCATTAATATTAGAGGTGAATCTGGAATGCAATAAATTGCAGACCGAAATCATTACTATTCAGTGATCTAAAAAAAAATCTTCTCTCTATTTCTCCTGTACTCACAGGGTCCAAAGGCTTATCATCCAAACAGAACACAGCTGAGCATAAAAAGAACCTTACTAGATAGGCCACTAGTTCAGTAGGTAAGACCAAGACTAAAGCAAACTGAGACACAGTCATCCCAGCTCCAAGTGTCTTCCCTGGCAATGATCCCTCACTAACACAGAGCCCAGAGCTCCACAAATAATTGCCATCCATTGCCAGCCAGCGTCTTTCCTCCCCATTAGATTCTTGACCCCCTCAATAGAGTGTTTATGCCTGGCACCCTCAGGAGGTAAATAAATTCCCATTCTTATCACTCATAACAGATTTGGCATATAGTAGAAAGCGTCATGTGTCCCAGCTTCTGTGGTTTATCTGCATAGGCTAAGTCCCTTAAGTTTGTTGTTTGGCATCCTAAAAAAAGGACAAAGGAAATGAGAATCCAGATTCAACCACCAGAAATCCCTACAAATGCACCAGAGAAGGCTGGATACTAACATTCCTGTGGAAGGTAAAATACCAAGGGCAAGCGGTAAACAGAACTTTAGAGGAAAGCATTGTGGATGACCTAGCCTGGAGCCAAGCCCAAATCGGAACTCCAAATGCAGGATTTAATCAGGACCAGACAGAACTTTCCAGAAGCTCCCACCCTCCAAGAGAGAGTTTCTGGGAAGGCCTAAGGCCACATCATTGGCACCTGTTTAATGTGTCTCCCATGCTCCTTCTCAGCAAATTCCAGAAGTCTGATTTCACCCCACAGCTGTTGCACTACACACACACACACACACTTTGTTCCTACAGCATTTCCCATCTGTCCACCATTATTTGCACTAGCAGCTCTTAAACATGACCACACATCCCAATCAGCTTCCCAAGCAGCACCCCATAGAGAGTGAATCAGCAGGACTTGGGCGAGGCCAGGACATTTCTAGCCTCAGTAAACAACCCAGATAACTACGAAAGCAAAACATTCTAAGCCCAGGAGGAGCTGGGCCAGAGCAGCGCAGGCCTGGTGTCTGACCAGGATGCAGTCACACCCTCACACTGTTATTCCACCCTGTTGCCATGTTGGGGTCTTCCCAGAGACAACTGAAGATAGTCTGCCCAACACCATGGCAACAAGCACCACAAGAAACAGCTCACCGTCTCTGCCACGGTCAACCACCGACCAACTGCCCATTCCAATGTGCCCTAAAATGTTTCTCCATTCATTCCCTTTCAGGAGGAACTATGTGAATTTTACTAAGAAATAAAAGTGCACATGTGCAACAAGTTTAAGGAAACTTTAGACAGGCTTTAGTTTCTAATGCGATGATTAAACTGTTCCTTGGAATGAAATTTTAACCGATTTCTTTCTAGTCTTATCCTTCCTCCTTCCTACCCCCATTCACTGTGATCTGTGGGGTTCAGTTAAATTAACAATTCTCAATGACAAGAGATCCAACCATTCTAGAACACATCAATGTCTCCAGGAAACCATGCAATTTTTCTACTTGTGAAAATGAACAAAATATTTTCAAAGGCTAAGAAACACAACTGGCTTCACCTTTGATTCATCCAGAATATGGATGGGAGAAATTATAGCCATCCATCAACCTGAATTTCTTATTTTACAAATAGCATAGTGTAACAAGCAATAAGCCTAAATTTAAAAATAACTGGTAAAGCGAATTAATGAAATTAGAGAAACGCTATCAGCTAGAAACCTGTCCCCATCAGTAGAAAGGCAGACCAGAGAAATTCAATCATCACCCTGGATGTTATCATCACAGACAAACCTGCAGATAAATCAGCTGTTGACAGAGCTGAGAAAGGTGAGAGAGCTCCACTGCCCAGGCCCTGGCCTGCAGTTCAGCGATACCCAGCACACTGATTGCCGCTTCCCCATGGAGTGTATGCTGCCTGCCTCCAAGGATGTTCCCACACATCTCAGGACTGGAGCCTTTAGAAGGGAGCCAGACCTGTGTTCCTGGCACCCAAAAAACCTCAACATCACAGAGGAACAATATGCATGGTGACATGGGCACTGGTTGGTGCAGGATGATCCAAGGTCTTGGTTTTTGTTTCTTAACTCTTTTCTGCTATAACCATGTATTACCTGAATGCTTCTAAGGTTTAAAAAAGGGAGGTGGAAAATACTGGTGTTATTTACCAATGGAAGCTATTGATATCAAACATTGTACTAATTTCAAAATCTGAAAAAAAATGGGGGGGGGCAACATTGGATTTGGGATCACACCACTTTTCCGGCCCTTGTTAACCACTGTGCGTGCTATCTGCCATTGCCAAAGTCATCCACTAGGATGAGAGAAAGCATCTGCCTGCAACTGTATCTTAAAACACAGGAACAAATGGGTATGAATGACAGCTTAATTACTCTTCCAAAAGAGCCAGCAATTCCACAAATTATCTGCTGTTGTCCAAGTCAGACACCCTTACAGATAACATAAATAAAGATGTCTCCTATCAATGAATTGAAAAATGCACTCATTCAAAAATTACTCAGCGTCACAGCTGACATTTCAATTGCATGGTGCTTCTGGTTCTCACTTTTAAGGGAGATGGTACAGCAGGAGGCAGATACCAATATGTTTCCTAAGAGGATTTAAATTGGCCCTATTCATCTCTTTCTGACTTCAAGACACTGTTTAAAAATAAATGTCTGGCTTAACATTTTACAAATGCTTCTTTTGAAACATTAATTTTTCTTCTATATGCCACAAGAGAAATTTTTGCATTGGGAATCTAAGCCAGGAGCAACTCAATGAGACTGGAATCATCCCCAGCAGCCCCTCTTCCCTCCATGCCCATCACACATCACCCTTGGGGACCATTGTCACCTAGAATTGTCTCATTTTCAAGATCTGACGTTTTCAAATCCCCTCTCTAGCTACAACCTCAAATTTTCCATCCTTCATATTCTTTCCCAACTTAACTGCATCTGATCCTTCACTGTTCTCTTCAGTTGATTCTACTCTTTCTTCCTTATTTTTTTCTTCTCGGGCTTCTTAAAAAAGCACATACATCCCTACCCAACTCCCACCTCTGATCATGGAGAAACATGGCATATATTTTGTAGGTATCTATTTTACTCAATAACAAATAATTAACTATTCTATCTCATATTCAAACAAATCATAGATTTTAAATATTTTAAAAATAAACCTGTGGCAGAAATTTGGAGCAGGATGGCTAAGACACTGCAGTCTCACATGGGAGTGCATGGGCTCAAGTCCTGGCTCTGCTTCCAATGCCAGGTTCCTGCTAATGAACACCCTGGGATGCAGTCAGTACTTGGGTCCCAATACCCACGTGGGAGACCTGGATTGCCTTCAGGCTCTTAGTTTCAGCCTGGTCTAGCATCAGCTTTTGTGGGCATTTGGAGAATGAACTAGTAGATGGAAGATCTCTCTGTATCTCTCTCCCTTTCAAACAAATAAAATAAATAAATAAATTATTTTAAAAGAGAAAGCTTTAGAGATTGCAAACTTCTAACTGGCTAATTTGAGCCAGATCCCGCCCCCCTATCCGACCCTCACAAACACACCCCCACCACCACCACCACCACCACCAAGCCCAGAAGTAAGCTTATTTGTTCGCTGCAATGATGGCTATTTCACAGAAAAAGCTTGGGGAGCATTAACCTCACCTATTCACCTCCTCTTACCTTCATAGCCCGTGACCAACTATTTCCAGCAAAATTCTCTATGGCCTTAGACTGCCTAGCTCTGCTGACCTTCCATGAAAATACTTCCTCCGATGACCCAATGCATTTTTTCCTGCCTCCACTTCAGGGTGGCACTGGAGCAAGTCCTATAAGAATACCTCACAGAACCATACCACATCTTAAGCATTAGCCACCGCTAGACTATCCCCCCCTTTCTCTTCTAATATGCCACCCAATTTTCTTCAATCCTTTCACATCTTCAAATATATTTCTGAATTTCTCAATAAACAGCTTCATTAAACATGCTATAAAGATGGAGGTGATTTTAACAGAATGATCTCAAATTTCCCTCCCTCCACATTAAACATTGGAGGTCATCACACACAGTCTCTCTCTTCCATCCAATCTGAAAACTGTGTCCCTATTCTCTCGGAGACCAATTCCTCTACCATGCTCTGGATCTTCTCCCTACCACCCTGCTCTCTCCTGGATATTCAAACTTTGTCCCATCCTCTTGGATAACAAAGACAATTGCCTCTATTGGACAAGTACCATTTCTTCCCACCGCTTCTTCTAAGGTTCTCCTTCTCGTTACCTAACTTCTTGAGAGAACAGTTGGTATTCATGGGATCCGTTTCTCTCCCCATTCTCTTCCTGAGCCCCCACAAACAGACTTCTGCCCTCACCAAGCCAATGAAACCTTTCTCACTAAGGTCACCAAGGGACTCACTGTTGCTCTGAATTTGGCATCCTTCAACTTCCAAAGAATGGGCAGGTTCTGCTTAACGCCCATATCTCTTCCTTGCCCTCTTAGCCACTCAGCCTCATTCTCCAGCTCCTCTGTGTGCACCCAGCTCGCAAGCAACATCTCCCAGCATTCACTCTTGTCTTCTGCAGCCTCTCTCGAGCAACTGCCTACATCCCAAACCTTCCACAATCGATTCTGTTTAACAAAAACTTTCAGACCTAGTCCTTACCTCAATACGAGTTACGACTCATTTCCACTGCCTATGGAATGTCCTTACGTAGACATCCTGAGGATGGCCTCTGTGTAGAACAGAGTGACAGCCTTCTATACCAACAGCTTTATGACCTTGGGCAAACCATGTAACACCTGAACTCCAGCCAGTAACAATAATAACAGTACTTAACACCTAGCTTTGTTGCTGAGGAATTGGTAACACAAAAATAGGGAAATTGATTTATTTATATTGATTCAATAAACATAGTACTTACCACATATCAGGAAGGCTTATAATATAGCACATCACAAATAATAATTCATTTAATGCTGACAAGACACTGTGAGACAAGTAGAATATTATTCCCATTTTACAGATGAAAAAAACTGAAGCACAATCAACCTATGTAATTTCCTGAGTCACGCAGCTAATAAGGGCAAAGTCTATATTGGCACAGCAGTTATGTTGCTGCCTGTGATACCAGCATCCCATAGAGGAGTGCAGGTTTCAGTCTCAACTGCTCTGCTTCCAATCCAGCTCCCTGTTCATGAGCTTGGGAAAAGCAGCGGAATATGACCCAAGTACTTGGACCCCTGCCATCCATGTGGGAGATTCAGATGGAGTACCAGGCTCCTGGCTTCTGCATGACCCAGCCCCAGCTGTGGCAGCCATTTGGGAAGTGAATCAACAAATGGAAGATCTCTCTCTCTTTCTCTCTCCCTCTCTGTGTGTAGCTCTGACTTTCAAATAAATAAATAAATCCTTGGAGGGGAAAAAAAGCTAACCATTCTCTTTGCTGCCCCTGGCACACGCAGACCCGATCATAGCTCCCTTCTGCTACTCCAACACCCAGAACTCCTCACCAAGGTGTCAAAGTCTCACCATACAGCCCCAGTGAGGTCCAAAGGACTCAGCTGACATGCAAGGCTGGCGTCACCTCCCCTCCCGCCCCTCCATTCCAGTCTCCTGGCATCCTTCCCCTACTCTCCCAATCCACTGCTCAGTTTGCCATGCTCCCCAACTTCATCCCAGCTCCCCCAGATATCTCATGTGTCCATGACATCAAAGAAGCTGTTTCCTTTACCTAGACTGGAACCCTCTTTCTTCCTAAACAGCAAAGTGACATACTTTCCCCAGCGCCCAATCTGAATCCTCTTTCTTCCAAATCCAAATTCTCCCAGATCCACCCAGTTGGAATTTATTTACCTTACTCTCACCTCCCAAAGCAAGTGTGGGTCCCTGTATTTGGTGCATGGTCTCAATTAGTTTGGGCTGCTATAATCAAGTAACTTGGAGGGGGTAATTTACAAATAAAAGAAATGTGTTTCCTACAGTTTTGGAGTCTGTGGAGCCCAAGATCAGGATGCCAAGAGATCACTGCTGGGTGAAGGGCCCCTTCCACACAGTACATTCCTCAGATTCTCGTATGGCAGAAGGGGCAAGCCAGCTCCTTTTTAGCCTCTTTTATAAGGACATTAATCTCATCCATGAGGGCAGAGGCCGCATGACCTCATCGCCTCCCAAAGGCTTTGCCTCTTCTCTGGCTACACCAGGGATTAAGACCCACCACATGAATCTGCAGGGGCACACACATTCAGATCCTAATCCTTACCTCCATGCAGCTTTGCACTGGAGATTTTACTTTTGCATCTTTTAACCATCAGATTAGGAGTTTGCAGAGGCTGGTAATAATGTGGTTTTCATCCTTAAGCCCTTCACCACAATGGCATAATTTTGTAGAAATTATATAGTTCATACCTCAAAAACTCTGTGCTGCCAAGGCTGATCAGGCACTGAGGGCTGCAGATTCAAGGAGACAAGGAAAATGCATGACTGCAGCCATGAGCTCCTAACAGGCCTGCTCCTCACTCCTCACACCCACCCTCCACCTGCACAAGCAGCCCCAGACTCCCCTTCCTTTGGGGAGGTCCTTCCCTGTCTAGGAGCCACTCCTCTCAGCAGATCCAGTGTGTCCCACTCTGCCTGCTGGCCATCTCCCAGCATGCTCTGCACAGCCCTAGTGTAAGCAACACTTTCTTTGCTACCTGCTGGAGTTTCACCCAGAAGTCTGAGTGCTTTGCATTCAAAACTTTATCTTTTAACTTTGTTAAGGGAACAAATAATAAGCTTTATTTAAACAAAAAAATGTTGCCACATTTAGTTTTTTATTCCCGTAGAAAGTTCTAGATAGGAAGCAAAACAAGGGTGCTCAAAAGGAAAGGAAATTCAATTGCACTGCTTTTAATGTCTATACCCTCTACTGCTATCTGCTTTCACATACTTCATGACTCGCTTTCTTCTAGTGAACACAGGACTTCATCAGATCAGGGCCCAGATTCCTCCAGTTCTTCCTTTTACTGACAGAAACTGAAGCTCTAGGGAGGCTGTATCACTTATCTGAGTATACATCACCCTAAAGTGGCTGCATATTTGATAGCAGGTTTACTGGTTCTATGATTAGCATTTAGAATCAAAGTTTTATTTAAGATTTATTTATTATTTATTTATTTGAAAGGCAGAGTGACAGGGAGAGGGAGAGGGAGGGGGAGGGGGAGAGTGAGAGAGAGAGAGAGAGAGAGAGATCTTTCATCTACTGGTTCACTTCCCGAATGCCCACCCCAGGATCAAAGTTTGACATCTGGGAGACAGACACGTAGTTATAGCCTGAAGAGAGGCTAAGATCCTTAAGGGAGAATAAAGAGAACAACAGAAGGCCAAGGTTTGCACACTGGGAAAACCTATATTTGGAGGACACAATAAGTCACCCTTTTGTCCCAAATGCCATTTTTCCCATGAAACCCCAGGTGGTTACACTACTTGCTGAAACTCATCCTCCATTAAGGAAAACAAAAATTCTCCACTCTTGAATTAAATAAAAGAACTCTTCTTATTTGTTTCATTCCTATGTCAGAAACTATTCTACGTTCAGAGAATACATTAGCATATAAAACAGACTAAGTCCTTTGTTTGCAGAGAATCTACCAGAACAACACATTACTCTTATAACCTTGCAACATCTCAAAACTCAGAGACTTCCTAGAACAAGTTTATTCTCTATGAAATGCTTTCATCTGTTAAATGAAGATAAAGTTTTACCACCCACATCACATAGGGTTGCACTGATGGCTGAGTGGAATATCATCTACCTGATACAAAGCCACATGTTCAGTAGACAATCGATACTTGGTAACAGCTAATTATGAGTGCCCACTACCCTAAAACCACCCATTCACCACCACTCAGAACACTTATGAACAATGCAATCAATGTGTCGTAAATCTAGCCACTGAGATACAGGCCTCACAATTTGTATTATTTCTGCCCTCAGCTTTGCACTATACTCAATGCTTCATCCTCACTCCAAGTAATAGCTGTAAAGTCACAGGCCTATTTGCAAGTTTTATATGTTTCTAATACACATTAAAATCATGGGTAACTATTAACAGACCATTTGTGTGACACAGCACCTAAAAGGAACTCAGATGTCACCAGAAGTTTGCTTTGGGAAACACTTCTCCAGATGCTCGACTTTGCAGAGCTAATCTCAATCCCTAAATTTAGTTTATTTAAATGAAACCCATTCTGGAGAGCTCCAGAGTCTGCCATCCTCTCACAAGCTCCAAACAGTCCCTCGGCATGCCATGGTTTCCCAACTCCTACCCCTGCCTTCCTAAAGCCAGCTCTCTATAAGGCAGCCAGAAGACCCATCACATCTCTCCCCTACCCCAAATCCACCAATGAACTGTCACTGCACTTAGAATTAATGCAAGCACCCGACCGTGGCCTCGGAAGGCCCTACCTGATCAGGCCCTGGCTGTTCCCACCTGAGCCCTCCAGATTTCCTGCGGCCCTCCCCCCAGGAAGTGTGGCTGCAGCAGCACTGGGTTTGCACTGAGCCTCCCCTCTGCTGGCAGCCCCCTTTGCCCAGACCCTCAGGGCTCCCTCTCACTTTAGAGGCCTTTCCTGAACATCTGTTCTAAAAATGCACCTCCAACATCACTCCCCTTCCACTCCTCTTGCTTTATTCCTCTATAGCACTTATCACTGTCAAACATTCAAGTATGTACTCAAGCACTTGTTTAAGATCTGTCAAGCCCCAGTAGATTATAAGCCCCAGGGGACCTTCATGATGCCGGAACTAGGATGGAAGTGACCCAACAAATATTTGCTGTTTGAAAGCCTGAGTGAATGGGCAAAGGGTGGAAAGCGAACATTCTTTGAATCACATTCAGTGTGAAGTTTCTCCAGGACACAGAGAGTGGGCAGTAGGGAATGCAAACCTGGAGTTTCAGAAAGGGAAAAGCAAAAAGCAAGATCATGTGAAAGCAAGACATAAAAACCCACAGACTCAGCCACCAAACGCTGCCGGGATATTGGGCCAAAAATACAGAAACAGGCTGGAGACAGAGCAGAACTCCTGGAGAGAACTGAAAAAGAATGAGTCTTATTACTCAAGGGTTTATAATGCTTAATTTGGTTCAAAAGGGGGATATAGAAAGAAGTGTTTCAGTAAATAAATAAAAACATTTTATTTTAGCCTATAATGACAACCTACTCCCTTGCCAAGCCTTAAAAACAAATACCAAAAAGCAGACAGAGTTAAATATTTTGTTTTGTCGCTGTGTGTGGAAGTACTAACAGAGCAAAACCACCAAAAGAGAGGTGGTAAAATGGAGAAAACAAGTGCAAAGACCTCAGGGAGGTGGACGGAGTGCATGGCCCCAGGGACTCACCTCCTCGGCTACACGGCCCACCCTTGGAACTTCGCACTCTTCCACTCTGACTTGGAGTCCCACCATGCCTTGCTTTCACCAGAGGGGTGTTAGCAAATGGGATACAGATGCACCGGAGCAGGGCCTGCGTGTGGTCAGCGACCCTTTCACCTGACTGCGCTTGTCCACTCTTGGACCCCAGACACTGCCATGAGAACATCCCCGACTGCCCTGCTGGGAACAGGAGCCGCGCCAAGAGGAGGTGGAGCTTCCCAGCCACAGCCTCTTACACATGCAGGAGAAGAATCAGAACCTGGTTAAGATCAATGGAGCTCCCCACCTGAATAGGAGACCTATGAAAGTAGTCTCAGGTTGCCATGTTAACAAACTAAGCTTAAGAGGACTTTGTCACATAGCAATACCTACTTGACACAACTTGGATAATTCCCCTCCAAGAGATGAATGCAATTTGCAGGCTGGCATTGTAATGCAGCAAGTGAAGTGCCACTTATGACCCCCCCCATCCCATATTCAAATGTTAATTCAGCTTCTCTGCTTCTCATCCAGCTTCCTGCTGCTATGCCTTGGAAGATTTGGTCCAGACACGTGGGTCCCTGTGGGAGATGAGGATGGGATTCCTGGCTTGGGTCTTTGGCTTGGCCCAACCCTGGCTGTGCTGCATTTGGAGAGTGAATCAGCAAATGGAAAGTGTGTCTGTCTGTCTGTCTCTCCATCTCTGTCATTCTGTCTTTCAAATAAATAAATCTTAAAAAAAAAAAAAATAAGAGAGGGTATTGAGTAGAGAAGGGATGGGGTCTCCCTAAATTAAAAATCAAGATCATAATTTTTAAATATATAACCTAAAAGTCAGAAGAACTAAAATGACCAATTACCTAATCAAAACAGATCTGAATTTTTTTAAATGATTTAGAAACAAGACAAGGAGGAAATATGTTCAATACAATTGCAATTAAAACCAATCAGCATCCCTTCAATCATGAAACCATAGGCACGACTGCCTTACACCAAGTAGACTGTGGGTTTTCTTTGTGGGTTCCAAAAAGAACAAAACAGAACCACATATGTTGTCATCACCCTCCAGTAATCCCACTTGAGCTTCATCGCGGGGATTTCTGATTTCCACAGCACTAGAGTCTACTTTCATTAAATGAAGCTGTTCCTTCTTTTATCTTTAAAAAATTAAGACCCTTCCTGGGGCCAGTGATGTGGAATAGCAGGCTAAGCTGCTGCTTGTGAGGCTGGCATCCCATATGGGCGCCGGTTCTAGTCCTGGCTGCTCCTCTTTCGATCCAGCTCCCTGCTAATGTGTCTGGGAAAGCAGCAGAAGATGGCCCAAGTGTTTGGGCCTCTGCCCCTATGTGGGAGACCTGGATGAAGCTCCTGGCTCCTGGTTTTTGCCTAGCTCAGCCGTGGTCATCGTGGCCATCAGGGCTGTGAAATAGCAGATTAAAGATATTCTCATTCTCTCCCCCCCCCCCCCACTTCTTCCCTCCTCCTCTCTCTAACTCTAATTTTCAAAATAAGTAAGTAAATCTTTTAAGAAAAATTAAGAACCTTCCTGACTACATATCAAATCCACTTAAAGAGCTTTAGGCAAAAAGAAGCCAGCAATGATTTGTTTCCATGCAGACTCTGGTTCCTGGCAGAGGCACCGGCTTGTATGTCTGCCTTCCAAGGGTGTCCTTCTCCCTTTCCTCCTTTGCATAGTTCCTGAGAGCTCAGCACCGAAGTACAAACTTTCGTATGCGAGAAGTGCATCACAGAGCAGACACCCAGGGCACACTCATGCGACAGGAAGAGTCTGTCTCTCCCACGCCCTTCATGCTCTCAGACACAGCCAGCACAGCCCACAGTCACCCTTCATGCATAACCACTTTGATGTTCTGTTCTACAAACACACACAGCTTCGCAGAAGAACAAAGTGGACCGTACTGGGAACATCGTCAAAGGCAGAGGTGATGATGGACCCGGCAGTCTTCTTGTCCGCTCGGTCCCATCCAGTTCTCCCAGTGTGCCAGGAGAGCCTGGATTCCTACCTCCCTCTGCCAGGCCAGGAATCTGAGGCTGGGGATGGAAAGGAAATTTCCCTGAGGTTTCCCTCAGTTCAGGGTCCTCTCCCTTACACTGTGTGTTCCCACAAATACCATGTTGGAGGCAGGGAGTTTTCATGGGAAAGATAAAGACCAACAATGTACATGAGGAGAAGAACGCAGACATGTGTTAGAAAAAAGACATGACAACAGGGCCATGTCCATTCACTTTAAACACCTGTGTGGAAAACAACCAGCTTCCACTGGTAAGATTTCTTCTTTTTTAAAAAAAATAATTGTTTATTTATTTGAAAGTCAGAGTTACACAGAGAGAGGAGAGTCACATAGGGGCAGGGTGGGGAGGTCTTCTATCTGCTGGTTCACTCCCCAGTTGGCCACAATGGCCAGAGCTGCGCTGATCTGAAGCCAGGAGCCAGGAGTTTCTTCCGGGTCTCCCACACAGGTGCAGGGGTCCAAGGACTTGGGCCATCTTCTACTGCTTTCCCAGGCCATAGCAGAGAGCTGGATCAGAAGAAGAGCAGGTGGGTCTCAAACTGATCCCCATCTGGGATGCCGGCACTGCAGGCAGCAGCTTTACCTGCTACACCACAGCGGTGGCCTCCACTGATAACATTTCTAGGAGTCAACCAAAAGCTATCTAATTTCACATCATGCTATGTGCAGATAACAAAAGGGCAGCAAATATCAAAGTGAAGAGCCCCCCACACAACTTCACTGAGCAATCACATTTCCACCTCCTCCTGAAGTTCTACATGGGCTACAGTGAGATGTTGCTTTTTCTATAATAAATATAGGCTACCGCAAGAAATGCTTGTTCTTTAAAAATATAGGGGATATAGTGCTACAATAATTGAATAACCAGGTGAGCTGCAACTATAAGCTATAGTAATAGTCCATTCATTTTGGACTCAGTCCCATTAAAAAAAAAAAAAAGAAAAAATAACTTTATTTTTGGGGACCGGCACTGTAGCTAGCATAGTAGGTTAAGCCTCTGCTTGCGGCACTGGCATCCCATATGGGCGCCAGTTCGAGTCCCAGCTGTTCCTCTTCCAATCCAGCTCTCTGCTATAGCCTGGGAAAGCAGTAGAAGGTAGCCCAAGTGCTTGGGCTCCTGTACCTGCATGGGAGACCCAGAAACAGCTCCTGGCTCCTAGCTTTGGTTCAGCCCAGCTCTGGCCTTTGTGACCAATTGTGAAGTGAACCAGTGGATGGAAGATTTCTCTCTCTTTCTCTCTCTCTCCAACTCTGTCTCTCAAATAAATAAATAAATCTTAAAAAAAAAAAAAACTTTATTTCTTTATTTGAAAGAGAGAGAGAGAGACAGGGAAAGAAATAGCTCTTCCATCCACGGGTTCAATCCCCAAATGCTTGCCACAGACAGGACTGGGTTAGGCTGAAGCCAAAAGGCAGGAATTCCATCTGGGTCTCCCTTGTGGGTGGCAGGTACTTGAGCCATCAATGGCTGCCTCCCAGGAAGCTGGGTTCTGCCCAATTTTAAAGCTCTAGAATGTGGTTTGACGAACTTCCTGTAGAAGACCACATGGCTCTGTAGGCCACATGGTCTCTGCAACAACTCCCAGCCCTACACTCAAAGGGTAAAGGCAGCAGGAGATGATATACAAACAAATGAGCGTGTCTGGTTCCCCATAAAACTTTATTTATGCAAAACAGATTTTGCCCATGGGCAGTAAGTTTGCCAATCCCTGCTCTAAAACATAACTTTTCACCCAGAAGGAAAAAAAATATATTCATGCTCTTATTACTCTCAGGGGAGCATCACCACCCTGAGCAAATGTCTGTTCTCTCGTTTATGACACAAGGTTTAGAAATTCAGCTCTTTCTTGTTTGTAATCTATAACAGAACAGCAACAGAAATGTAAGGCGGGGGTTAGCATGGGCCAATATCATAGGCCCAATTCATTTAGAACACAGAGAACTGAAGCAGCAGGACCAGCAGGAGTTGGGGCAAAACGCCCTCCCTGAGTGCCTCAATGTCATCTTAATCATCTCAGTATCACCTGACTCCATATCACTCACGCAAATCCAAGTTCCATTTTCCATGGGCATTGATGATTCTGAATCACCAAAGCAAAGTGTCCACCTCATCTCTTTAAGTCAGAAGAAACACAGAGATGTGGCATCTCCATCTGGAAAGAGCCACAAAATTTGGCTACACCTAGAAGTTCTGAAACTGATGGAATAACTTCAGCTATCTGGAAAACACATTTAATGATATAATAACTTCCCCCAGATAGTAGTAGGAAAGCAAACATTTACAAAGTACTTATCATGAAACATGCATCAATCTGAGTGTGTTACGTATGTTGATTGACTTAATCTCCACAACAACCCAATCAGTTAAGTACCATTATGATCCCATTTTTCAGATAAGAAAATGGAGGTACACAGAGATTAGGTAATTTGTCCAGAGTAATTTAGCCTCTGTGTGATAGAACTGGGCCCTGAATCCAAACAATCTGGCTCCGCAGGCCTTGGGTTTAACGACCACACTCAGTGTTAATTTACGTGAACTGCCTGTGGTCAAAGACTAAGAATATGACCAAACAAACCTCTACTAAATATAATGCAACCTCCAGAGTCCAAAGATTGAAACATGGCAGGATTTAACGCCTCAGGGTAACACTGTGCCTATTATTTTTGTTCAGTTCTACTAAAATAAAAAGATTGCTTGGCTGTTAGATGAGAAGATTTTACTCTTTTTACATTGTTGCATTTAAAACTGTTCTTGCAATGAGCCAGGAAAATAAACAAGTAAATGAAGTTATGGGAAAATTATTTTTAGGCACTTATAGTTCAATCAGAAAAATATGAGGATCTGACATGAATTAGTCTTCCTACTTTTTTTAGGTCAGGACCTGAAGATTAAAACAGATTTTTGTGTGTTGTCTTTATTTCACAAATGACTTGACTGTAAATTTGGTTTATATGGAAGAAAAATAATAATTTGGTTGCTAAAATAACTGAGGTTATGATTGGCTTAACACCCAACACAAATATTTGAACTTAACATATCCAAAGTAAAGGTCTAAAATTGGTTTATGATATTTTGTTAAGTGTCCGGAGAGTTTTTTAAAATAGTAATAATCTGAAAATATATTTTTGCTACTGAGTAGGTGTTGGTGCTCTTTTTCTCATTTGTGATGTGAATATTTTTGCTAATCCCTAGAAGTTTCAAGCATAGAAGAATCTTAACTTCTAGAAAATAGAGAGGCTGTGAACCAAGCTTATGTTCTTTCCACCATTTGCTTGACATCATGCAAGAAAGGGTTCTCTACAAATTGCTACTATAAAGCAGTTGTTCACAAAAAGAAGTTAGCATTCATTGCAAAGTTTATAAAATGCTCATGGGACTTGAGGAAGCAAGTCAGTTTGGATTAGTTATTGGTTTCCAATTTTTGTTTTCTCCCTACCTTTTTATAAAAAACTACAAAGCAAGGGATTCAAATACTCCCACAGAAGAGGATGGGCAAGGAAGAGAAAGAGAAATATCCCAGAACTACCAGGACATAAACAGTACACGACATAAATGGTAAGTCACAGCAATCTCTATAATCATAATAAACAGCTACATGTTAGTAGTCTTGGAAACATTTTAATACATTAAGCATTGAAAATTGTATCCATAATTTCTTACAGATGGTAAATACTATCTTTTTTATTTAACTTATTGGTGAAACACTTAGATTCTACATGGACAGTCTAAAGAACAGGAAGAAACAGTATGGCAAAATTGTGTTAGTTAATCACTGTTGTAGACTGAATATGCATGTCTCCCCAAAAGTCATACTGCAGTCTAATCTCCAATGTGATGGCGTCTGGAGGTGAGGTCTTTGGAAGGGAATTAAGTAATGTGGGTGTGGTTCTCACCCTGAAGGGATGAGGCCCAGTCTCCTCCCACCATGTGAGGAGACCAGGAGTCAGCCATCTGTAACCCAGGGAGAGTCCTCACCAGAGCCTGACCATGTTGGTGTCCTGTTCTCAGACTTCCAGCCTCCTGAGCCAGGAGAAATGAATTTCTGTAGCTTAGAACCCACCCAGTCTATGGCACTTTGCTACAGCTGGGACAACACCAAATCAACTTTCTGTCTTTCCTGGGGGCAAATAGGACTACAGGCCTGGCCTGCCTTGGCAGGGGGCCACACAACCAAACTCTCTGGTCAGTAGAAAGTGAAAGGGCATCTATGTGCTTTCCCCTGCACCCAAGGCACAGGAACTGGGAAGTCAGGGTAATGAGATGGGCATTCACAGGAACACCACTCGAGTGGATGCGACACAGCTGTGCAGTGGAAATATCCATTTGCTAAGGTCTGGATATGGTTCCAGGGGACGGTATTGGAAAAGGCAGGGTCTAGTGGGAAATCTTTCCTTCAGTCTCTGAGGGCCCAGCCCTCAGAAGGAAATGCTGGTCTCTGGAGTGAGTTCTTAAGAGGGGATTTTTACAAAGGCTTGAGCCAGTTTCTTGAATCACCCTGTGACTTCCTATCTCCAGATATGATCTCTTCCTCCCACTCAAACTCTCACACATGCCAACCATCATGAGGTCCTCGGCAGAGCCAGGCTGATGCCTGCACCATGTCATTGAATATCCAGAACTTTGAGCTTAATAAACCTCTTCAAAGTTACCCAGTCTTCGGTATCTACTAATACACTACTACACCATGTTAGGCTTTAGTTAAGTGAGAAATCATGTAAGCCACTGAGACGTCAGATTTTATATATTGTAATAGCTAATGTTACCAAAACTAGTATACAGACTAGTCAAGAGAACTAAAGAACTAGAGGTACATTTTCTGAAATGGTGAGGATTTTATTCCTTTCCTGTTGATTTTAGATCATCACTGTGTATCTTAGATCTTATTCACATATCTTCATTAAAAACCATATTTATAGATTATTGTGCTAGCTATAAAATATATATTTGCCAATTGTGTACAAGCAACTTTAAAAACCAGTATCTTTTATCAGTATACTACATAAGAAATACACCAAAATGAGAGAGTGGAGATTTAGATTCTAGTCCCAGAGACTCCAGGTTCCTGTCTCAGGTTTTTGCGAAAATTAAATAAACATGATAACACTCTGGGTCCACTATTTCTTTATCAGTAAGATAGGATAACTGAATAAATAAAATTGGAGACTCTTTCCAGCTCTTAAAAGAAGTATGATTTTATAAGAAACTGTAAATGTTTGGGCACAGGTGCTTGGCACAGCAGTTAAGATATTGCTTGGGCCGCTCTCTCAGACAGCATCTGTGAGATGTGTTGCCCCTGCCCATTATTCGTACTACTCTTGGGCTTAGAAGTAAGGCAGTGGCAAGAAGCCCATGATACCATCCCACTCCTAGAACCAACGCTGGTATCTCAGTTCCAGCTCCTGACTTGGGTAGGGGCTGGAAGTCTGTGTGCCAAGCCCATACACACAGCACCAGTAGAGCAGTTCCCAATCCCAGTACTTCCTCAGGAGTCAGCCAGAAACCTGTGTGACAGGGATCCTACAGCCATGTTGAGCCACAGGAGAACCACACGCTCCTACAACTGCTAATGTCCACTATAGCCAAAAGGGGGAAGAGGATATAGGGAGACTATATTACGGGATGCGATTGGAATTAATGTCAAAGTAATCTATCAAACCAACTCTCAAAGTCACGTCTTCAGGAAAAAGTCTTCAATCAACAAAAATCATCCTCCAAAAGTTATAGAAACAATTTTCTCCCTAAGATATGCAAGAATCAACATAGGGGCATAAGAAAAATGATTAAGCATGGCCATATAGTGCCTTAAAAGCTGTGTACAAATGACCCAGTAGTAGTCTATGAAGAGAGGAAGACTGATGAATTGCCTGAGAAAGAATTCAAAAGAATGATCATAAGGTTACTCAAGGAGATACAAGAAAACACAGATAAACAGTTAAATAAAATCAGGAAATCAATACAGGACATGAATGGGAAATTAAGCAGATTTAAAGATATTGAAAAAGAATCTAACAGAAATATTAGAAATGAAGAACTAAGTAAATCAAGTAAAAATACAGCTGAAAGCCTTAATATAAGATCAAGCAGAATAAAGAATATCTGATCTTACAGACAGGTCTTTAGAATTAGCTACGAGGAAGGTTTATGAGGAAGGTTTATAACAATAAGTACCTACATCAAAAAAATGAAAATATGTCAAACAAATGAATTAACAATGCCCCTCAAGGACCTAGAAAAACAAGAACAAACCAACCCCAAGGTTAGTGAAAGAAATAATTAAAATTATAGGAGAAACAAACAAATTGCAAATAAAAATGCAAAAGATTAATGAAATGAAGAGCTGGCTTTTTGAAAATATAAACAAAACTGATAAACCATTAGCCAGATTAACCAATAAGAGAGAAAGCTCAAATCAATAAAAATCAGAAATGAAGAAGGAGGTATTATAAATGATACTGCAGAAATACAAAGAATTATTAGGAACTATTACCAAAAAACAACTATATATCAACAAATTGGAGTAGATTTCTAGAAATATATAACTTATCAAAATTGAATCATGAAGACAGAAATCCTGAACATATCAATAACAAAGGATGAGAGTAAATGAGTAATAAAGACTCTCCCAATAAAGAAAAGTCAGGACTGGAAGGCTTCACTACTGAATGCTACCAAAGTTTTAAGGAAGAACTAACTTAATTCTTCTCAAACTATTCCAAAAACCGAAAGAGATGGGGTCCTTCCCAACCCATTGTATGAAGGCATAATTACCCTAATGTCAGAAGCAGACAAAGATACAACAACAAAAAAAGAAAACTATATATCAATATCTCTGATGGACATTTTTGCAAAAATCTTCCACAAATTACAAGAAAATTGAGTCCAATAACACATCAAAATGATCATCCATCCTGACCAATTGGAATTTATCACAGGGATGCAGGGATGGTTTAACACATGCAGATCAGTAAACATGATATGTCACATGAACAAAATACAGGACAAAAATCATATTATCTCAACAGATGCAGAAAAAGCATTTGATGAAATACAACACCGTTCATGATTAAAAATCTTAGACAAGTCATGCATAGAAGAAATATATTAGGACAATTTAACAACATCATACAGGCTGTATGTTACAAGCCCATGCATTTCCAGTAAGATCTAGAACCACACAAGGATGCCCACTCTTTTTTTAGAAGGCTTTTATTTAATGAACACATATTTCATAGGTGCAGCTTTTAGGAATATAGTGGTTCTTCCCCCCATCCCCACCCTCCCAAACCCACTCCCATCCCACCTCCTACTCCCTCTCCCATCCCATTCTTCATTAAGGTTCACTTTTAATTAACTTTATATACAGAAGACCAACTCTATACCAAGTAAAGATTTCAACAGTTTGCACCCACACAGACACACAAAGTATAAAGTATAGTTTGAAGACAAGTTTTACCGTTAATTCTCATTGTTCACCTCTTTAAGAACAGAGATCCTACATAGAGTGTAAGTTCACAGGGACTCCTGTTGTTGATTTAACAACTGACATTCTTATTTTTGATGTCAGTGATCAGCTGAGGTTCTTGACATGAGCTGCCAAGGGTATGGAAGCCTCTTGAGTTCACAAACTCCGTCGGTATTTAGACAGGGCCATATGCAAAGTGGAAGTTCTCCCCTCCCTTCGGAGAAAAGTACATCCTTTTTTGATGGCCAATTCTTTCCACTAGAGTCTCATTCACAGAGATCCTTCATGGGATCCCCACTCTTTTTTTTTTTCTTTTTTTTTTTTTTTTTTTTTTGACAGGCAGAGTGGACAGTGAGAGAGAGAGACAAAGAGAAAGGTCTTCCTTTTCCGTTGGTTCACCCCAAAAATGGCCGCTACGGCCAGCGCGCTGCAGCTGGCGCACCATACTGATCCAAAGCCAGGAGCCAGGTGCTTCTCCTGGTCTCCCATGTGGGTGCAGGGTCCAAGGACTTGGGACCCAATGGACTTAGGTCCAATGGACTTAGGTCATCCTCCACTGCACTCCTGGGCCACAGCAGAGAGCTGGACAGGAAGAGGGGCAACCAGGACAGAATCCGGCACCCCGACTGGGACTAGAACCCAGTGTGCCAGCACCGCAGGCAGAGGATTAGCCTACTGAGCCACAGCGCCGGCCTAGGGATCCCCACTCTTCACACTCTTCCTCAGTTTAGATCTGGAAGCTTTACCTAGAGCCATTAAGCAAGAGAAAGAAATAAAATGTATACAAATAAGAAAAGATGAAGTCAAATTATCTCTGTTTGCAGATGACATGAGTCTATACATAAGGGAACCAAACTACTAGAATGAAAATAGACAGGTAGACCAGTGGAAGTGAATAGAAATCCCAGAAACAACTTGACATAATTACAATCAATTTATCTTTGAAAAATGTGCTAAAAAACATTTCCTGGGGAAAGGATAATCTCTCCAGTAGAAGCTGTAAGGAAAAGTGGATTTCCACATGCAGGAGTCTGAAATAAGACCCCTACCTTACACCCTATACAAAAATAAACTCAAAATGGATTAAAGATTTAAATGTCAAGGCCTCAAACTGTGAAACTACTAGAGGAAAACATAAGCAATGCTTTTTTAGAAAAGACCTCAAAAAGCACAAGCAATAAAGACAAAAATAGACAAATGGGATTATATCAAACTAAGACACATCTGCACAGCAAAGAAAACAGTAAAGAAGTAACTGACAGAACTGGAGAAAATATTTGCAAACTATGCATAAAGCATTAATATCCAGAATATATAAAGAGTGCAAAAAAATTCAACAACAAAAGAAATCAATTAAGAAATGGGCAAAGGATCTGAATAGACATATTTCAAAAGAAGAAATACAAACTGCCAATAAACACACAAAAAATGTACTAGCTACCAGGTAAATGCAAATAAAAATCATAAGGTATCATCTCACTCCAGCTAGAATGGCTATTATCCAAAAGTTTAAAAATAACAAGTGCTGGCAAGGATGTAGAGACAAGGGAACCCTAATTAACACATTGTTGGTGAGAATGAAGATTAGTACAGTCATTGTGGAAAACTGTATAGAGATTCATCAAAAAATAAAATGGATCTACCATATGAGCCAGCTACCCCATAACTTCTGAGAATATACCCAAAGGTATTGACGTCAGCATATGAAAGAAATACCTGCATTCCTGTGTTTATGATAACTCAATCCACAATAGCAAAGGTATGCAATCAACCAAGATGCCCATCGAGGGATGACTGGATAAAGAAAATGTGATGTATGAAAACAATGGCGGCATGAGGTTCCACATGAGTGCCTGCATTTCTTCTCAAACTCAATGATGCCGAAGGAGGTGAATGAAACCGGGCCAGAGAACCGGAGCGATGCCGGATCACAAGATCCAAATGAAGCCAGACCAGGGAGCCATTGTGGGGGGGAATCGGCGGGGCACCCCAAAAGGCCGCCTCTTCACCCAGCAGACAGCGCCAGCCCTGCCAAGGCGGCGGAAGAAGAGAGACTGCCCGGCAGCACAGTCGCCTGACGCCGGAGGATGACAAGCCAGAGGTGGACCCGCATCTGGGGGAGCTGGTGTTCTGCAACGTTGAGGACGACAAGGACGCGCGCCACGGCACCTGCAGGGCCACAGGTTCAACTTCATGAGACTCAAGTGACTCAGAAGTGAAAAATGAAGCGAACAGTGATTTTCTACCTCGAAAGAAGCCAATGTGGCCAGTTTGGTTGGATAAATAAGATGAAGATGAGGAAATGGTTGACCTGGTGAACAATCGGTTTCAGAAAGATCTGATGAAAAATGCAAATGAAAGTAAAGTTTCAAAAGACAAACTTTAGAAGAGACTTAAAGAATTCCAGTGTGCCATGGGGGGAGTGCCTGCCTGGGCAGAGAATAGAAGCAGAAAACACCTTCAGATGATGAGCGTGAAGATGAAGATGGTTGTTGCAAAGGACTGGAAACGTCATATCCACATCAGCTTCCCTTCCAAAAGGAATCTCGAAGAACTACCAGCATGCCAATGCCGACCAGCCTACTGCTGTTCAGATCCCATCCGTGCGGTTCCATCCTGGTGCCCAGCTTGTGATGGTTGCTGGGTTAGACAACGCCATAGCACTGTTGCAGGTTGATGGAAAAACAAACCCTAAAATTCAGAGCATCTGTTTGGAAAAGTTTCTGATTTTTAAGTCTTATTTTAGTGCTAATGGAGAAGAGGCTTTAGCCCTGAGTACCCACAGCATGCTTCTTTATGTCTATGATACGTTAGCTGGCAGTTAATTCCTGTGCATCAAGTGAAAGGTTTGAAAGAGAAGACAGTAAGGAGCTTTGAAGTCTCCCCAGATGGGTTCTTCTTGCTTATAAATGCTGTTGCTGGCTATTTTCATTTGCTATCAGTGAGGACAAGCATGAAAATTAATGGGAGAGTTGCAGCATCCATGTTCTCTTCAGAGAGTAAGAGACTATTTGCCTCTTCAGGGAATGGAGAAGTGTATGTCTGGGATGTGAACTCTAGGAAATGCCTTCACAGATTTGTTGATGAGGGCAGTTTCTAAGGCTTAAGCATTGCCACGTCTAGGAATGGACAGTATGTGGCTTGTGGTTTCAATTGTGGAGTCGTTAACATATATAATCAAGATTCTTGTCTCCAAGAAACTAATCCAACGCCAATCAAAGCTATAACGAACTTGGTGACAGGTGTTACTTCTATGACCTTCAATCCTGCTACAGAAATCTTGGCAATTGCTTCAGAAAGAAATGAAAGAAGCAGTCAGACTGGTTCACCTTCCTTCCTGTACAGTATTTTCAAACTTTCCAGTCATTAAAAAGAATATTTCTCATGTTCACATCCTGGATTTTTCTCCCAGAAGTGGAAACTTTGCCTTGGGGAATGAGAAAGGCAAGGCTGTTGATGTACAGGGTGCACCATTATTCAGACTTTAAAGAGATTATTTGAAATCCAGTTGAGCCACAAGAGAAGCCTGTCCTGTTACATCTTTTCAGAAACTTTCCTGAATGTGTGATACTACAGGGATAATGATTGATAGAGTCAGCTGTGCTTAAGTTAACAGCAGTGTCTTAATAAACACATGGCAGCTTTGGTTTGAAAAAAAAAAAAGAAAAAGAAAAAGAAAAAGAAATCAATGGTGGCATATTGCTCAGCCATAAGAAAGAACAAAATCCTGTCATTGGCAATGAAAGGGATGAAACTGGAGATTATTATGCTAAATGAAATAAGCCAGACACAGAAGGACAAATGCCACATATTTTCTGTCGTATGTCGAAGTTTATATATACATATTATAAAAATGTGTGGATGCCGTATTATTCAGTATATAGATATTTGTAAAGGTTATCCTCACTGAATTATACTCCTTATACAATAATATGCCCTTCTGTCTTCACTTTATGATATTTGTCATGAAACCCATGTTATGTGATTAATATATCCATCCCTGATTTCAAGAAAAATGGTGTGTGTGCATATATATATATATATTCACATATAAAATGATTATGAAATGTTAAAACTTGTTAAATCCATGTGTGTCATTGAACTTTATATTTTTATATATTATTTAAAATATTTTCAAATAAAAACTTAAGGGATAAAAAATGATGTTGCTCAGGATGTCCAAATCCTATATTACAATGTCTATGTTCAAGTCCCTGCTCCAATTGCTATTCCAGCTTCCTGTTAATGCAGACCCTGGGAGGCAGCAGATGTTTGGCTAAGTAGCTATGTTCCTGCCACCCACACGGGAGACCTGGATTATGTTCCTGGTTCCTGGATTCAGCCTGGCCTAGTCCTGGTTATTGCTGGCACTTGGGATATCAACTAGCAGATGGAAAATATCTCTCTCTCTCTCTCTCTCTCTTTCTCTCTCTGTGTGTGTGTGTGTGTTTCTGTATGTGTCTGTCTTTCAAACAAGTGAAAACTTCTACCCCATATTTTCTTTCTTTCTTTTTTTTTTTTTTTTTTTTGGACAGGCAGAGTGGATAGTGAGAGAGAGAGACAGAGACAGAGAGAAAGGTCTTCCTTTTCCGTTGGTTCACCCCCCAAGTGGCCTCTACAGTCTGCGTGTTGCAGCTGGTGCTGCGCCAATACAAAGCCAGGAGCCAGGTGCTTCCTCCTGGTCTCCCATGGGGTGCAGGGCCCAAGCACTTGGGCCATCCTCCACTGCCTTTCCGGGCCACAGCAGAGAGCTGGATTGGAAGAGGAGCAACCGGGACAGAATCCGGTCCCCAACCAGGACTAGAACCTGGGGTGCTGGCGCCACAGGCGGAGGATTAGCCTAGTGAGCCGTGGCGGCCGCCTCTACCCTATATTTTCTATATATACTCAGACTACAGCTAGGTCATTCTTCTATTAAGTTAACCCTTCCTCTTCCAGAATTATCCCAAAAGGTCAGCAAATGTGAAATAAATATCTCCTACACCGTAAGCTCCTTCAGGAAACCACATCTAATTCATCTTTCTGTTTATGGCAACCCACTCCTAATTTTGCTGAATGAATAAATTCTGGTTAAGAAATTAAACAGGGACCAATGCTGTGGTATAGCAGGAAAAGCCACTGCTTGCAGTGCCGGCATCCCATATGGGCGCTGGTTCAATTTCAAGCTACTCTGCTTCCAATCTAGCTCCCTGCTACAGCTGGGAAAGCAGAAGAAGATGGCCTAGGTCTTTGGACCCCCTGCACCAGTGTGGGAGACCTGGAGGAAGCTCCTTTCTCCTTGCTTCAGATCAGTGCAGCTGAATGTTGTGGCCATTTGGGTAGTGAACCAGCAGATGTAACTGCCTTTCAAATAAATAAATCTTTCTTTAAAAAAAAAAAAAGTTAAGTAAAAACCATCCTTTCACTATAATGTTAAATTACTGAAGAAGTGTGCTTACCCAATGCCAAAGGCACAAGAAAATCAAGCCAATAGTCACAGCTCCAGTTTGCACACAGTACCACAAATGAAATTTCTTTATTTCTAGAAAGACTCCTTTGAATTGCAGGGTGGGCTGTGGAAGAGAATGGGGGGAAAGGATTCTTTCCCTTTTTATATTTTATTTATTGTGCTTCCTCTACAATGTCATCTATTTTTTAAAAAGATTCAGTTCTACAGGTGAAATGGGTAACTGCTCCAGCCTCACCAACATCACTGTTAGGAAAGCAGCAGTGAGCTCAAGCAGCGGAAATGTAGGACACAGCTGCAGCACCCTTTCAAAAAGCACAAGGATCTTCCATAGCAGAAGCAGCCAAAAACTGGGAATTCAACATTGCTGGATCATTCACGAAGTCATTTTGACCACTCATTTTGTTCCTGGTGTAAAAAGACCTAGGAATACACAGGGCCTTACAACTTAGCAAATGATGCCATTAGTAAAATTTAACAAAGAGAGGAAGACAGAAATGAAAAATTCCAAGCACATTTGTCAGCCTACATTTTCAAGCCTACTTTTCCCTATAAAGCAACTGTGTCCTCTAAAACTTTGTCATTAGCAGTTCTAAACACAGGCCAGGAAAGGAATGCTTATCTAACTATTGGCTTAATGCTGTATCTAAGTGGAAGGAAAGTTACGGCAGAAACTGAACCAAGAAAATCCGTCCTGTTTGAGGGAAGCAACCATGGCTTAGAACGTTAATCAGACTAACCAATAAAAATGCATCTGATACTTTCCATGTTAGAAATTGATAATTCATAAATCCTTTTTATTGATTTGCTGGCAAGGGTTGCATAAGTAATCTTTGCAATTAGTAAACCTTAGAAGTTTAATAAACACATTTTAACATAGTTCTACATTTACCTGTAGTAAACCTATAGGCATTTTAATAGTCAAGTAAAAGACAAAGGACTGAGACTCCAAAAGCTGCCATAACTTTTCAAGATCAAACACTGAAGGCTTTCTTTGCTTTTTTTTTTTTTTAAAGATTTATTTATTTGTTTGAAAGGCAGAGTTAGAGAGAAGGAGAGTCAGACAGATCTTCCATCCACTGGTTCACTCGCCACAATGGCCAAAGCTAGGCCAGTCCAAACCCAGGAGCCAGGAAATTCCTCAGGGTCTCCCACATAGGTGCAGGGGCCCAGGTACTTGGGTCATTCTCCACTGCTTTCCCAGGTTCATTAGTGGGGAGATGAATCAGAAGTGGAGCAGCCAGGACTCAAACCAGTGCCCATATGAGATGCCGGGATCACAGGCGGCAGCCTTACCTGCTGTGCCATGACACCAGTCCCCTTTCTTTGCCTTAATAGTATTATCCATTACTAGGAATATGCCTTTAGAAATAAAGGATGCTACCCCTGCTGCAGTGAGCTGCTGTAATAATACGGTTGTAAGGTCCACGACAAATTCTTCATTAAAATATTCTCTCACAAGCCCTTCCTCAAAGTGATATTGATATTTGCCAATCTCATAAAGTATTAGAATGCATATCATTATTTTCATTTTCCAGACATGGATTGAAACAAAAAAATTTCAAGAACTGAGCAGGATGCCACTGATGCCAAAATTGGCTAAGACATTCTGCTCCTTGAAATCAGAAATGAATAGAGGAACACAGTTTCAGCTGATAATCAATATGGGGGAAATTTTATCACCTGCTGACACTGTATAATGAACATGGAATAATTTATTTTCTTGGAATTCAATGAAAGTCCCTCCTCCAACTGTGGGTAGTATTTTGCTGCACAAAAGGGGGAAATGATACTCTAAAGCATTTAACTCCTTTGTAGTCTGCTTTTTCTTTGAGAAAGGGGGATATTTGTTTTTGCTCTGCTTTCTTTAAAACATGCCCAAGGTGGGACAACAACTCCTTTGAAAACGTCAGCTAGCCTGGGTCACAGTTCTACAAAAGAATGTACAGATTCCATCCTGTAACACACAGCATCTCAGTGACCACCTGCATGTATGACAGTTGTCACCTAAGATGGAGGTGAAATACTTCTGTCCTCTAGTGATGCTATAGTTGTCATATCATATCATATAATATGTGTCACTCATATGTTTATGGTAATTTTGGTGTACACAGACCTGCACTGCCAGTCATATAAAAGTATATATATAATCATGTAGAGTACAGAATACTTGGTAATGTTAATAAATGCCTATGTCACTGGTTTATGTATTTATTACATTTTTATCATTATTTTAGAGTGCATTCCTATTTTAAAAACCTTTGCTGTAAAAAAGTGTGCCATGTTGTGCTGCCAGCAGCCTCATGTATCTTGTGTTTGCATCAAGAGGACACACCGAGGGGAGAGCGTTTGGTACAGTGGCTAAGATGCCATTTGGGAAGCCACATCCCATCTCAGAGGGCCTGGATTGAGTCCTGGCTCTGCCTCTGATTCCAGCTTCCTGGGAGGCACTGAATGATGGCTCAAGTACTTGAGAGACCTAAACTGAGTTCCAGACTCTTGGCTTTGGCCTTGTCTAGCCCTGGAGTTTGCAGGTATTTGGGGAATGAACCAGTAGATGGAATATCTGTGTGTCTATCTGTCTCTCTGACTTTGAAATAAAATCTAAATAAATTTTTAAAAAAGAAAACATCAGCTAGGAATAATTAAATTCTTGGGCAAGATTAAGCAATCAGATTAGTCCTATATATAACACAAGAAAAATGTCTTGGGGAAGATCAAGTTTTTCCAAAAACAAAATTCTTTTTTATAAAAACTGGAATATGTAATCCAATCACAAAATGATTTTTTTTTTAATTTGGATTTATGTCATTGCTTTAGTAGGTAGTGTTAATAGTTTCCAAATGCCAGTGTGTATTCAAGAACACTTAGCAAGTTCATGATGTAATACATTCCTTTTTGGATACATCTTGTGTCAAACCCATCTGTCTATGGCAGACATGCACAGTGTTACCAAAGCTTATCTGTAAAAGAATTTCCACAGTCTGACAAAAATTGTTTCAGAAAATAGAGAGTAGAGAGAAGATCACTGCCTGCCATTTCAGAGAGATTGTCCTCTGTCCACAGTGGCTCGCTCACAATACACTGCCCACAGAGCACCTGCTGGCCCTGGACTCTGCTTCCTCACGGCCTGTCCTTGCCCAAGAAAGATGCGGCCCTGGCATCTCCAGGAGATCTGAGGAACTGAAAGTCCTGAGGAAGCACCAATACAAAAGTAAACAGTCTATGCATACACCCACCCAGGCACCGCAGCCCTGATTTTAATTTCTCTCTACACTGCATAAGCAGCCCATCACTGATGGCTAACAAGCAGTAGTCACTTTCCTTCAAATACAGTAAATAAAAGCCTAAGCATGGTAATGTGAAGAATGGAGCCAGGACACGATAGGAGGGAGGGAGGGAGTGCTACACCAAGAAGGCTACACCAAGGCTTGAAAACTGGGAGCTGAGTTACAAGTCAAAAGCAAGTTACAATAAGTCAGCTTTCCCCCACTACCATCGCTCCTTACTAGTAGATGGCCCCAAACCACCTTGAGGGTAAGATTATAGTCCTTTTATAGATGTGCTTTCTCCACCACAGTTAGGAATGCATACCAAGAATGAGTCAGCTGTTACTACTAGTGTCTATGGCCATAGAAACTCAATAAATGAACTCGCCATTCTGTCTCAATAAAAGAACCATTGTACCATTTCATCTAAGGTAGGTTTCTAAAAGAATATATTATACTTGCATTTCTTTAGAACTGTTTGACACAGATCTGGTGGGTACAGAAAAGGATTTGATGTTGATTAATTTCCTTTTTTCTTATAGACTTCATCCACTATTATAATCTAAAAGAGACTGTAGTTCAGAAAGTGAAATATTGTTAAGAACAAAACTTTGCATTTCCAGTGCAATCTAAACATAAAACTTTGCCAACCCATAATAAGATCTGTTTCCTGCTGGCTAAATCATGTCAGTCATTTAAATAGGTACAAACAAAAATAAACTGTCTTGAGTCTTTAAATGTTAGTTTTATAGAAATTGGCAACTGATTATTATGGCCATTAGAAGTTTATAATTGCTACAGGAGCTCATCATGACAAAAACTGCTCCACTGATTTATTCTTGAGATATGAACACAGATATTTGTACCTTCCAGTCTGAGAAGGAAAAATTAGACCAAAAGCAACATAAAAAACAATCCCAGATTGTAAGAATGCCCTAGCTTTGTGCCGTACTGAGAAAAAGTACAAGCAGTACTCGGGAGAGAGAAGAAATATTCCTAAGCACTAATTTCATAAGCAAAAGTCTTTTTTATCACAAGCTAGGAGAAATCAATACAGATTTAAAAGTAAAATGTGAACTGGTGACATTTACCCGTCTGTACCCGGCACTCCTTCTGTCCTGCTGTGCATGCTATAGAAGGTAATAAAACAGTCATGTGCTTTACTTTCTCATTTCAATCCACTCCAGCTTTATCTTAAACCTTGTTAGCAACTAATGTCACCCCCAGCGAATACACAAACCTAACCGCGGCTTCCTGGGATAATTTGATCTGCTCCAACCACAAATTCCAACCCACATACTTTCTTCTGTTACGGCTGCGTCTGTGAGTATTTAATGTACTTCTTATAAGGATTTTCAAAACAAGCCTATGGTTTCTCATTCATTGCTGGACCACATAAACAGAACACCAAAGCACATTTTTGTACACACATTCTCTTTTAGCTGTTCATCGTCTACGTCTTAAATCAGCTTCAGGTTACAATAAAATGTTCCTGCCGTCATTTTCTTTTTCTTTTCCTTTCCCAAACACTAACTGCTGTGCACCTGTGTCCCAAAAGGATTAACGTTCATTTGCTGCCCATGCTCGTTTTGCTGGGTGGGGGTGGGAAACCTGGCAACCCACCGAACTCCACGAACTCCACGGCTCTCTGAGCCGTTGCTCTGACACCAGCATCCTGTTTTAAGCTAATCATGTTGGATTTTTATCACTTTACTGACCCCATAAAACAAGCAGGACTAGCAAATGCATCTAACAGCCTCCTCCAATGCAGTGTGACTGTGATTCATAGCACAAAGCTGGGGGGCGGGGGGCAGGAGGACAGAAAACCTGCCAGGTCTCAGAAGCCTTAAGATTCATCGCATTGAACTTGATAACAGACAGCACAGCACCTTGAAAACGAATCATCTGCTAGTTCAGTCTTTTCTCCGAACGATCTCACTCCCTCCCAGGGCGTGTAATTAATTTACTGAGTTAAAAAAAAAAAAAAAAAGTCAGGATTACTCACACAGTCTTGAAGATGCAATGTCAGCTATTTAGGACAGAAACATCCAAGGCCGTGCTAGCACTCAGTTATGACTGCACGTGCATTACGGCAGGAACTGGCAGGCCCCAGACCACGCAACCATAGGCTCGTGCTTCCCGAGCGCGGGGCTATAATCTCTGAAACCGAGCCCCAGACCCAGCCAATCACTTAGCTCCTCATAACAAGTCTAACTGGCTCTGGGAAGCTGGAAGGGCTGCGCTGGAACACATAGATGAGATATTCCACACAATAATCTGCTTATCTGGAATCGCTTTGCCTGAAGAGGCCAGAGGAAAAAGCACGGCTTCATTGTCTCGGGGCAAGAGGTGCAGGTGATCTGGGATAAATGCGGCCGCACCTGGAGCAGGATCTTTTCCTGGCTTGGCAATTCCGACCGTGCCGACAATTAAAGGACCAGAGCCAGCCCAGCCGCCAAAGGGCAACTCCGGCAGCCAAGGCTGAGGTAACGTTCTCCTTTCCCTTTTATTTTTAGTAGGAATAACGCCGAGTGAAAACGAGATGCATTCAAGCGCTTGGGCCAAGAGACAGCCTTCGATTTCATTTACCTCTCTCTATTCTATCCTTTTCAAGGATGGCCCTGTATTAAGTCGGAGCAGACAGAGGCTTGAATGGATCTGAAATAAACTTGGAACTAAAGTGAGAGAATTTTCCAGAACAGTTTGAGAGCGACCTTTCCAGATAGGCAGCCTTTTCATCCACCCCCAGAAACCCAAGTGCTCGGGGCTGCCGCGGGGAGGGGACGGAAGGGGTCCCGGGAGCACAGTTAGACGCCTTTCATGTCTGAAAAGGCAATAACAAGTCCCGAAGAGAAGTTGCTTGCCCAGCTCCCTCGGACCTTGGCACTGGGGCCACGAAAGAATGTTCCATGGAGAAAGGGTTCAGGCAAAGAAGCCTCAGAATCCTAAGAGAGTGGGCAGTGCCTCCATGGCCCAAGTTTTACCTATTTTTTTTAACAAGATTTTCCTAATTTCTCATTACATTTTAAATACTATCAGCTGCTTGGGATAGCACACTGCTAAATTTGCAGTTATTAAAGGATTTGTGGGTAACATTTTTAAGTCGAAATTATCATACAAGTGACTAAAATCAGAAAGCAAAAAAATAAAACCGACATTAGCATAGACAGACCCCACCATCACACCCCTTTGATATTTCCCCTTCAACTAATGACAAGTCCTCCCAAGCCCTCAGCAAAGTGTTTCTTTAACAAGTTTTGTAGCTAGTCTACCATAAAGAACAACAACAAACTCTCTGGAGTAAACGTCTCAAGAACCATATCAATCATGGTGCTGGCAAAGTGACAAGAGAACCTACAGAAAGTTGCGTTTGTGCTGTTGGACTTGGGAGCTCCCAAAGGAAGAAGTGAGGAAGGAAAACTTGCTTTGTTTAGTGCTGAGATACAAACAGCAGCGATAGAGGAGACATTTACCGACTTCTTGCAGGCTGTAGGTAATTGACCAAATTCAACTTGAGATTTGACACCAAGAACAATAGAGCTGTGCACAGATTATAGAAAAAGTAATCCATTGGCAATTTCCTTCCAGCGTTTACTCTTCGGGTTGTCCAATTTGTGGCTAGCCAGGGAAGACTATTTCTGCTCTCTTTCGCTTTTTATTCAATTAACCTTTGTTTATTTGACAGCACTGCTGCCTATGGTGACTATGTGAGAATGGAAACTTCTCAGGGAGCCACTCGTTAGAATCGCTGTCCTCTTTACTCACATTAACATGGATTATTTAGTCTGAAATGGAAAACAATCTCTTAAGGTAATGTTGTCGTTGAATTCTCAACACAGAACTCCTTGCTACTCAGCTTCTTAATCAAATTCCATTAGAATGCCCTTGAATGCCCATGTCCAAATCTCTGTCAACAGCCAAGACCATGAATACTCTGGCACAGAAGTCATTTCACATGTATTCATGCCCAGAAATTTCCCACAGGAGGACCTCACCTCCTACAACTCAAAGAAAACCATTTCACTACCACCCAAGACAATGGCCAATAACCATCTACCAAGTCTTTGAGTTGAAGCTTCCATGGCATTTCTACATTCTCTGTCAGCTACTCACTTAGTTACCACCTGGCCCCCTGGCTCCCTGAGCCTTACAAACACTAAACGGTTGTTTTTGACTGGACTTTAAGCTGTTCATCTGTTGGTAAGTTTCACCCCAGAACACATCCATGAAGAGACCACTCTGAAATACCAGAACTGCTTTCCCCTCTTAATCATAATAGTCATGATACCTTGAGACATTTTATTGTGCCTTGGCATTTGCCAGAGACTTTAATATGTAGTACCTGGAGTCCTCCCATAGCAGGGGAAAGCCCACACTGAAACTAAATAAGCAATGTCTCTTAACCATCCAACATGAGTCCACTATACTGTTTACATTCAGTCTTTAGCCTATTAAAAACAAAGCAATAGAGGAGGAACCTGAAAATGTATACATACCAATACTATCATCCTCTCCTGCCTACAGTTGTGAATGGAATTTGTAGTCTGTTCATAGCAGGCAGGCACCCTTCTCAATTCCCCAGGACTTGTATTAGCAGGTTCTGGCTGGAGAGGCTCCCTCCTGTCAACACCATCAATTACTATTTGTTGGCTGTGTCATCCGGCTCTATCTAAGAAGCTTATGGTATCCAAGGGTCACCCAAACAGCTGAGTTCAGTTCCCGCTCATACTTCCTTGATCTCAGCCCCACAGACAAGAATTAAAATGATCCTGATAAAAGTAGCTGAAGAATACAAATGCTGTGCTGAACCAAGAACTGAATCTCAAGTCTCACAGCAGCTATGGTTGACTAAAAGGTGTCCTAAAACCTGAGCCAAGGATGATTTCTGGGCCCATAAGCTAATTAGCCTGGCCCTGCAGTTTATGGAGCCAACCCTATGAGAAACCATAGGAAGCATCCAAACCCACCACATTAGCGTGTCAAACCAATTAGGACTGGCAGGACCTGAGCTCCATTCCAGGCCACATGGATAAATAGGCCCCTTATTTTCACAATGCAAGACTCTGCCTAAAGAAACCCTAGACCCTGGGACCCGTTCCCTAGTAGGGAACAAATGACGGTTCCAATGGCTATACTTGGAGCCAGCACCTTCTGCTGTAAACTCAAATAAAAATAGTTGCTTGGAAAAATGACAGCAAGAAGGCCTGCCTCGCCTTAACAAAAATGTTTTAATTGAAAATAAAAGGCATGGGACCAGACCTGTGGGTCTGTGGTAGCTGTAAGGATTAAGCTTCTTTCTTGGTTCAGATAAAACATGCTTTATTTGGGCACATGAGCTCAAACTCAGATTTGCTCTTGGTGCATGGGGGGAATTTGGAGTTGATGGGGTTTTGTTATTGTGTAAATTCAGTCTCTTCTAAGAGCACAAACATTTGGAATCACGCTATAATGCATGTGAGAAGATTCTAACACCCATCACAACTTGTTGTACGCAGTATGTAGACAACACTCTTTCTAAGGCATGAGACCTGAACAGACAAATCTAATTTCCTGTGGTCTTGCTTTTGGTCTAAGTTTCTCAAAAGACATTATGACCTGCCATACAGAAAGCTGACAATTACTTATATTTTACATTTAGGAAGAGGAAAAATTGGGTGTGGGGTGAGTTCCTAATATTTGATGCTAAAACTACATCTTTGTTTCAAGCAGTGTGGTAAATAAGGTAACACAGAGGTTGGAAGCATAAATCCTGAATTTAGATCCCAGCTTTGACCCTCAACTGTGGAATCTTGGGCAAGTTACTTAACAGCACTATGCCTGTGTTTCCTCATTTGTAAAATGCTACACACAGTTCACTGCCTCCTAGGACTGGTGTGAACATTATGTGGGCAAATCTATGCCTAGAACTAAGCCTGTTACATACAGAGTATTCCTTAAAAGAAAACTTGGATTTTTTTTATTAAGTTCCTTACAATAAATGCACATGCCATCCAAAATGGAAGTAAATTGCTGAAAAGCCAAATATGGTGAAATTTATCTACCAACATAACATATTGTATTTCAAGTCATTTTTATAAGATTTTGTTAAGACCTCAAAGAAACCAGTGCAGTGAAGTGTGTCAGTTCCTATTTGCTAATTGTCATTGTTTTGCCAGATTATCACTTGATACATAAATCCTGCCCTGTATTTAGTATGTCAGGCAAAGATGCTAACCCGGGATGCAACATGGATGAGTCATTGCAGTAGACATGATACATATGCTGGTTGGAACAAAGTTCAGGCTAGTTTAAAGATTCCTGCATGAAGGAGGAAATATAATGGAAGATGTTCATCTTCAGTCCTGCTATCCTACCCACAGAAGACTTGAAGGAGGGGAAAAGTGGAGGATTACCTGTCATGAACAGCTGTGCTGATTATCCAGCATCAGGAGCCATGTCTGGAATTCAGGCTGAATTCCAAGCTTAAGGATGAGAGCACACTGAAGCTAATGACTTCCTTTCCTTCCACTGAGGAGGGATTTCTCAAAACCAGAGATGATTAGCTGAGACTTAGACATACTGGGAGGGGGCAGAGTAGAAGTCTGCTTGGAGAGGGAAGCAGGCTAGACTTCCACTCTCAGTTGTTCATTCATTCATTCATTCATCCACTTGTGAATGGTCTTCACCCTTATCTCCCTCCACTCCCACAGAAACCACCACCAGGCACATCTAAATGTTTCCAGCTTCTGAGAGTCCATGCTCTCACACAGAGCTGGGCTTCTGCACATGCAGCCCCTCTCTCTGCACAGCCTGCCCAGCACCCCAGTAAGGTCCAAGGAGAATGTTCTCCTTCCCTGGACTCCCCTTATCCTCCTCTCCGTGGAGTAAATGAACGAAGCAGCATAAAGTAGCACTAAAGGACTAACAATCCCTGGGAAAACTGTAGGTTGGGGAGGGGACATTTTCAGTTTAGAAAAAGTAAAAGAAGCCTTTAAAATGAAATATAGGGCACTTTTGCAAGATCAAACTTCTAGTAACATCAAATGTGAAACTTCATCCGCCCACAGACAAGCTCCTGGCTAGAGTGAGAGCGCCGCCTTCTGTCTCAGTCAGCAAGTGTTACAGAAATGCAAGGACCTCATGGTCGGAGCTCGGGGTGGGGGCCCAGCACGGAGATGACTGAGCTGAGCTCCGCGCTTCATGCCCATGATCCTGCCCTGGCAGAAGAAGCATTAGGGGTAGAGAGTGTCCCAGGCTCAGGGGTGGGAGGTTTTCTGCCCCTGCCCCTCTGCCAGTTCACCCACAGAAGGGGTCTTCCTCCCAGAGCCCACTTGTGCCGCTGAGGTCCAGCACCTGCAGTGCGGCTGCAGTCCTGTTCTGTCACCAATGGCACAGTGACTCTGCACTATGTGTCCACTGCAAAGGGGGACGTGGGAGTGGGGGAGAATTTTATGAAACAGGGCGTTCTGGAGAGTGACCCTCATGACTGAGATGTGGGGCCAGTTTATCTTTTTTTTTTTTTTTTTTTTTTTTTTTTGACAGGCAGAGTTAGTGAGAAAGAGACAGAGAGAAAGATCTTCCTTCCGTTGGTTCACCCCTCAAATGGCCACTACGGCCGGCACGCTGTGCTGATCTGAAGCCAGGAGCCAGGTGCTTCCTCCTGGTTTCCCGTGCGGGTGCAGGGCCCAAGCACTTGGGCCATATTCCACTGCCTTCCCGGGCCACAGCAGAGAGCTGGACTGGAAGAGGAATAACCGGGACAGAACCGGCGCCCCAACCGGGACTAGAACCCGGGGTGCCAGCACCGCTGGCAGAGGATTAGCCTAGTGAGCCGCGGCGCCGGCCTGGCCAGTTTATCTTTAACCCTTCTCCCATTTACTTCTGTCCCCCTCCCCAGAAAGACAGCCACCCTGTGTCCCCTGGCTTCCTCCACCAAAGTGGCTACAAAGGGCCTCTCCCCGCCGCCCCTCCCTGCGAAAGAATCGTTTTGTGTGCCTTCCCCAGAGCAGCAGAGTAAAGCAGCAGTCTGTGAATGCAGGATTAAATGTTCCCGCCATCTTTTCAATGGCATTTCATTTTCATAGGGGCTTGCTAGAAAGAAAGCCAAGAACTAAGAAATAACCCACCAGTGAACGTCTCAGGCCCCATGGAGTATGACAGCAACGACATACAGAAGGCAAGCAGGGCTGGGTGCACAGTTCTGTGCCACGTTCTCTGCAGGGGCTGCCACGCATGGCTACACAACCTTTACAACCACCCATGAGACCCAGCACCATGGCTCTGTAAGGCTGCCTGCCCCCATCGAAAGCATAGGCCACCATCGAGCAAGGAAAGATTTCTCACTCCCTCACCCACCCACAAGAGTGGTAAATGCCACACACTGTCCCTCAAAAGCAGTTTAGCCATGGATGCATTTGTAATCGGCAGCAACTACAGCCAGTCGGGTGTCTCTGTGTCGCACGATCCGTAGGACTTTGTTCTTTTTGTTTATTTAGTTTTTGCCATGAGAATGAAAGCACAGAAATCAGAGGAGTGGAAGGAAAGCAGATTACGCGTGAGTCACATGTGCGCCATAAAACACTGTGGCTCTTGAACTTCATGAGCGGAAGGATTTCCCAAGGTGCTTGTTTATGTGGTAGCTCCCAGGCTCTCATTACAGGATACTGATGCCATAGACCCAGCATGAAGACCAGGAATCTGCATTTATATGCCCACCCCCATCCCACCCCCATGCTTGTGAAGTCAGTCACCCTCAGAATACTTCTTGAGAAATATCAAAACAGGGCGTGCAAACTGCTTAACACAAAGTCTGGAAAGTTTCAATTTCTCCACATTTTCTAACTATAATTATAAAGAATCAGAAATGGCCCCACACCCATACATTCTACTCTGACTTGTCTTATTGCTAAGTGAAGCCTGCACACAAGTTTGGTAGTGTGGTCGCAAGCCACATGTTGTAGTGCAGGGAAGAGAAATACAAAGATAGATACAGGTGAGGACAGGGACAGCCTTGCAAGAATTTTCAACCTCTGATGAAAACCACTGAGCTCCAGGTACTCCCTATCCCATAGCATCGGTAGCTCCAAAGAGATGGACTATTTGAGGTAATTACCTACAGACTAGAAAGTCCAAAAGAACAAAAACACTCAAGATGACTGTATTTTTCATTCTTCGCTTCAGACACGGAAAGCAAAGCCAAAGGTTCCTTGTTTATTTTGTAGAGCACAGCAGATCCACGTGAACAAGAAGTTTCACAATGGCAGAGTCTAGCCGTGTTAGCTCCCTCTAGGAGAACCCAACTCCAAACCTGATTGGCTGTTGGGCTCCTCTGAGTCCTGGCTCTTCCCCTTTGCTGAGGATGTGGGTGGGCCCAGCAGGTCTACTCACCTCTTGGAATCACTCCTCCCGCAGATGGGATGCCCTTCAGGAAATCTTCTGTTTGGTTTGCGTGCTCCTGAGGAGAGGACAAAGCTCTGTTGTTTAAGAGCATAAATAACAAAAGCTTTGTTCTTCCAAACCCAGAGGGAAGCCGGAGATCTATCCAAAGTCACTGGGACTTCAACTGCTGAGGGATGACAAGAAGGAGATATTATTTTAGGCTGCCCATCAGCAGCAGTCACTCAATCGCCTCTCTTGGCTTCAGAAAACAATGACTCAATATGGCCTTTTTCTGACAGACTGCAGCCTTAGGAAAACACTGTTCCACATATTTGGAACGATGGCCCTTCCTGCATTAAAATAAATGAAAGCTATTCAAAGCCTACTTAGCTTTGAATCTTGGGCAAAGCAACACAGCTGTTTGTACTCATATAAGAAGAGAAAAATGAAAACTGAATGAAAAAGAGAAAAAAAAAGCTTTGTTTTTTGTTTTTTTTTTTTTTTGGTACTCCTTTCCAGGTGCTTGACATGTGTTTGATTGCTTTATTTTCATAGTAACTTCCAAGAGGTCTGTGTTATTATCCCCATTTTCACCAAAAGCAAGAAAGGTCATGTAAATTACCCTGAGAATACAGAGTTGACAAATGGCAGAGCTGGGAGTTAAGTAAGAAAGGAAATTAAAACAGCCTCAAATTCTTCCTGTTCTGAGTTAAGTGAACAACCCCATATTTTTATTAATACAACTTTATATAAATGGGAATATTCTGTTTCATACCCTGTTGTGTATCACTGAATAATTTCTCATGTCAACATATGAAGCTGTATACCACCATTTTTATTGACTATTCAGGATCTCACAGTAGGTATTTATCATATTTTACTATGCCATTCCCCTAGTGATAAACACCGAAGTTATTCCTAGTTTTCCCCATGAATAGGCTTTTGTGAACAGTTATCTCCTAGGAGAAATCCTACACTGACAATTCTTGAGCAAACAGGGTATATCTGCTATGTTTCAGTAAATATCAGCCACCTGCCCTCCAAAAGGTTGTAACCCGTAGCCGCATAAGTGTTAAACAGACACCCCAGGTTTAACCGTTAGCATTTCTGCCAAATTGACAGGGAGGGAATGAGAGCCGTGTTATTTGTATTTGCATTTATTTTATCATCAACAAGTCTAGACATCTTTTCCTACATATTTGTCACTTGCAATTCTTCCAGAAATAATTACCCTTATCCTCTCTATTTTCTATTAGAGTCCACCTCCAAGAGTCACTGCAAGTATTTTCTTCCACCCCTTGCTGTTTTCTCATTGTCTGGGCTCTGCAGAGCTGCTGGGCTGGGTATGGGAGACTTTGATCCACAGCCAAGAAGTCTTTGATAACATATTGCCAGGATGATTAGTCGAGTTCCATAAAACATGTTCCAAGAAGGAAAACTGGTTAAGTCTAAAGAATAGAAAGCCGTAAACCTCTCCTTGGCTGTCTACTTCAGAAATAGGTCATCCCTAATGTTATCTCAGCAGTTTATCTTATAAGAAACAATGATCTATTTTAACTTAATCTTGTTCTTCTGCACAGAGAAATCTGGAAAACAGTAAAGGAGCCAAGAAGAGTTGGGAGGAATACCCCCGGAAGCAGGGCACACACACTCACCATGTACACATTTCTGGGCCTCTAGCAGAGGTAGATCACAAGGCCTCATAGACTGTGCTGAGACCCAGCTTGGAAATGCCTTCATCTGAAGGCCAACAAGATGATAGATGAAAATTAACATGTCTAAAATCCACTGGCAAATGTTAGTGCCCTGACTCCCTGAGCAGAGTGCATTCCACCGGAGGACAAAGGACAGAGGTAAAACAGAGCCCGAGTTGAGTCTTCAGAGCTATGACATGGGTTCTGCCTCCCAAGGAACCAAGATTATATTGAAAGGCATTGAGACAAGAGTAGTGGCCTCACCCCAGGCCCAGGAACTTGTGCAAAAGGGGTCCTGAGTCACATGATGGTCAACATTTCAGTTTCCAAGGCTGGTGTGGTTCTGGCTGGGGACAGAGGGCTTCAGAGATAATGTCAGGCTGCTCTCCTGCTCATCGACTCAAGAAAGAACCGGGGGACTTTAAAAATTCATGCAAAACTGGAATTAAAAGATAAGTCTTGGGCCAGTGTTGTGGCAAAGCAGGTGAAGCTGCTGCCTGTGACACTGGCATCCCATACGGTTACCAGTTCATGTCCTGCTTGCTCCACTTTTTTTTAAAAAAGATTTATTTATTTACTTGAAAGTCAGAGATACACAGACAGAGAAGGAGAATCAGAGAGAGAGAGAGAGGGTGTCCATCCACTGGTTCACTCCTCAATTGGCTGCAATGACCAGAGCTGTGTCAATCCTAAGCCAGGAGCCAGGAACTTCGAGGTCTCCCACGTGGGTGCAGGGGCCCAAGGACTTAGGCCATCTTCTACTGCTTCCCCACACCATAGCGGAGAGCTGGATTGGAACAGGGCCAGCCAGGACTCGAACCAGCGCCTATATGGGATGTCAGCACTGCAGGTGGCAGCTTTACCAGCTATGGCACAGCGCTGGCCTCACTCCAGTTTCAATCCAGCTCCCTGCTCATGGACTGGAAAAAGCAGCAATGGAAGATGGCCCAGGTGTTTGGGTCCCTGCCACCCACGAGGAAGACCTCCAGACAAAACTCCTGGCTTCTGACTTCAGCTTGGCCCAGCCCTAGCCATTGCAGCCATCTAGGGAGTGAACCATAGATGCAAGATCTCTCTGTCCCTCCCTCTCTCTTTGTCTCTCCCTTTCTCTCTGTAACTCTTTCAAATAAGGGGGAAAAATTGAAATCTGCACATAGTATTTCCATAATACGCATTTTCCATGACGTTTTTGAAGAACCGTCATCTGACCAAATCCAAGAAGAAAAGCAGGGCTGATAGCCAGCTCTGGTGATCTCCAGAGTCTTTGCTCCAAACACCACTTGTAAAATTAGCTTCATTTATTCAATCCTGTCTGTTCGGATTCAGCAATTTCAGACTGTGGCTGAAGAAAACCAAACCTGGCCATGTGGTAGTCCTGGGCTCCCAGATGGGCTTCTACTTCAGCCCAGCAGAACTCCAAATGGAACCAGAATCTCTGACAGGAGACCTTGACAAGCGCTGCCCAATCTCACTTCATTTAGACAAAAGCACAGGAATGAGTGGGCCCATATGACCAAAGATAAGCAGCCAATTAGCCATGCAATGGCATGAATGCCCACTCCATTATATTCATGCAGGTCACATCATGAAGCTCTTGCCAAACCCCAGCAAAGGCAATATTTCACCTAACACCCAAAGGCTGATTGCAATATTAGTGCACCTAGAAAAGCAGCCTTCTCCACCTTTGAAGTTTGAAAGTAGTTTTCTGAACTCTTTAGGTAATCACTTGGGCCAAACAATAAATAGCTCACATTGGACTTGAACACTTGGATAAGCATATTTAGGAAAATGGCCTAGGAGTCATTAGTGGTGGTGGCTTTGTGTCAGGAGGTACACATGCCTTGTGCCATTTGATGCTCAAGATGACTTCTAGAGAGAGTGCTCATTTGTGGGCTCAGTGGATTCCGCTGCAGAATTCTGTCAATTTTCCATTGTGACTTTAGTAGTTCTTTCTTTACATAAAGATTTATTTTATGTATTATTTGAAAGGCAGAGTAACAAAGACAGGAGGAGAGACAGAGAGAAACAGAGATCTTCTATCTACATGTTCACTCCCCATAGGGCTGCAACTGCTAAACCTGGGGCAGAGTGACAGAGAGAGAGGAAGAGACGAAAATCTTCCATCCACTAGTTCACTCCCCAAGTGGCCACAACAGCCAGGTCTGGGCTAAGCTGCAACCAGGAGCCAGGAATTCCATCTGGGTCTTCCACACAGATGGCAGAGACCCAGACACATGTGCCATTATCTGCTACCTTCCCAGGCACATTAGCAGGGAGCTGTCTCTGAAGCAGGGCAGCCGAGACTCTAACTGGCACTCAGATATGAAATGCTAGCGTCGGAGGGGGCGCCCTAACCCACTGCACCACAATACCAACCTCTAGCAGGTCTTGAACATCTGCCTGTCATGGGGGTTAATTCCTAGTTAGTTGAACAACTGACCCCCAATCCCCATCAGCTTCCTCCCTAGGGAAAAAAAAAAAAAAAGCAATCTCATGCTAATACCTGTCTTCGGCAATAAGATGTGTTTCCCAGAAGAGAAAATTCTTTCAACAACTTGGTGAATTATTTTACAAGAGTTTTGTGGATTCCCAGCCATCTTTACAAAGAAAGCCTGTTACCTCTGATTCAAGGATAAGATCTTAAAGTACTCAGAAATTTCAATAACCCTATTACCATTTAAAACTATAAATATAAGTAACCAAGAACCAGGCAGAGATGGTAAACTGTTGACTGTTGGTCCCCAGCACTTGTGACGGATGGCGTGAATTTTCAGCAGAGACATGCTCACGGCATATTTTCTCCCATCGCCTGGTGAGCTTCCTAACAACTTCTTTTTTTATCTCGGTGGTTGACATTTGCTGATTCTGAAGGCTGGATGCCTGCAATTGGGCTTTGTTCCTTGAAATTCATCTTAATCAGCAAATTTGCTTTTTTTTCCTCTAAAAATGACCTAACATTAATTAACACCTGAACCCAAGGGAGGATGAGATTTCCACCTATAAATATTTAAGATTTATTATAACATACTATTTAATACTACATTAGGAAACATACTTCCATAGATTGTCCAAAATAAAATCTGACTCAGTATTAAGTGTCTACATGGAACTCAATAAATATATGTTCACTAATATCTATTCATCAGGATGACAACAATAACATGCTATTTTCAAAATGTTTTCATGCATGTCACTTTAAATGACCTATAAAAATCCCATCGAGGACTGAACAGGGCCTTTGGGAACACACATATGAAGGTTTACATCTAGGCTTTGCCGTTTTGCTGTGTGACCTGGGGCAGCTTACTGAAATAGTCTTGAGCCTCAACTTTCTCTGCTATAAAACATGAAGGACAATCATCACTTCCTGGCCCGAGTGGACAAAAGACTGAAGATAACATATGCGAAAACACCTCAAGTCACTGGTAGGCTTTTAGGAATGGTAATTATTACAGTTCTTGTAATGCAGAACTGATAAAATTATTCTTGTACACTTGAGGCAACGGAGGCAGAAAGAGATTAAGTGATTTGTCCAGTCACTGCAGCCACTAAAATGCCAGACTTGGGACTGGAACAGGTCTGCAGTCTGCCAAAGAGTTCTCCGCACAATTTCAAAACTCCAAGTGTGAAAATTCCACTTACTGCCAAAACAGGATTGTCGATCACTGGATCTCAAAAATAGTTGATCCATGCTTTCAGCAGCAAAAGGCAATTAAATTGAAACTCTGCATTATTATTGTCCACAAGTCAGGATTTAATGCAGAAGAATCTCTCTTCTCATTTGGATACAGCCCCTACTTTTAAGAATTTGGTAAGTTCTATCTTAACTTTCATTCATATGGTTTTTTTTAGATGTATTTTTAAAAATCTATTAATCTTTTGGCAGTGGGTTACCTGTCCCTCACCAAAAAAATTAATATCATTTCTGAGCCAAAAAGATCCAAAAGTCAGAGCACATTCAAATGCTGTTGGAATTCACCAGTTCAAATATGATTCAAAATATGCAGGTCATCCCTCCATGGTAATAATAAAGATTATTATAGGACTTTTGTAGCCTCTGCCATGTGATAGGCATAAATTTCTGTATTTTCTAAGTTCTAGATTTAATAAGTACCAGTTCTAGAACGAAGCTAAGATGCTTCTTCTTGGAACTTCTTTAAGATGTTATATCCAGCATTATTAATAAATTTAGAACTGCCTCTCTTAAAATTAGGAAATGTTCAGAACATGACAACAAGAACAAAATTCAACAGTGCTCCCTATAGCAAGATTCATCAGGCTTTTCTGAAATCACTAAAATAAGCTACTGGGGTGGAGTGGCACTCACACTTTTGTGTCTTTTTGATGACATGGTTAGAATATCTGGAGTAAAGACAGCCATACTAGTATCAATAGTAACCCTAGTAGGTGAAAACTAGACAAGAAAGTCAATGAGAGGACTCAAGACGCTCTCTCCCCTACTTACTTGGTATAAAACAAGTCAAAACACATCATGATCTGGGGATAGGGTATTCTATCTGCTACAGGAACATAAATGTTGTAAATATTTATTTGATATTCTGCCTGGTGTACTATCTAGCCAACACCTGTTCCAACTTGTTATTAAGTTCTCCCTCTATTTCTCATTCTTGGCTATTAAGTTGCCTTTCTTTGGACCTTTTGCTTTTAAAAAAAAGTATTATATTTATTTGAAAGTTAGAGTTACAGAGAGAAGTAGAGACAGAGAGAGAGGTCTTCCATCCACTCCCCAGATGGCTACAATGGCTGGAGCTAAGCCAATCCAAAGCTAGGAGCCCAGAGCTTCTTCCAGGTCTCCCACGTGGGTACAGGGGCCCAAGGACTTGAGCCACCTTCCACTGCTTTTCCCAGGCCATAGCAGAGAGCTGGATGGGAAGAGGAGCAGTGGGGACTAGAACTGGCGCCTACATGGGATGCCAGTGCTTCAGGCCAGGGCTTTAACCCACTGCGCCACGACGCCAGTGGACCTTTTGCTTTTTAATATCTACATTTCTTTGATATTCCTTGCATTTATATCAGTATTTCTGCTTCTTCCCTTATCTCTTATTCTTTATTATATGAGAGTATTTTTAGAAGATTCAAGGATCTTTAGAAATATGAGGTTGTGATATCATTGTTGCTCTTATCTTTATTATTCCGCCAAGGTGTTATTAAATGCCTTTTCTTTTTTTTTTAAACTTTTATTTAATGAATATAAATTTCCAAAGTAATTAAATGCCTTTTCCATCCTTACTATTGTATCTGGAACTTGTTGCTCCTGTCATATCTGGTGCCCTACAGGTTTTAGAGTCTAGCATGCAAATGTCTTTTAAATGTTAATTAATTTTTAACAGATTCAATATGATTTTTAGATGTAAGTCTGAGAACATAATGATATTTCCTTTCTTCCTCCCACCCTTCTTCCTTCTACCTATTTTCTTTTTTTAGTTCTTGAGATAGCATATTTTAAATTAACGTTGCAGTAAAAAGGCTAAATTACTTCACTGAATAGCAAGTTTAACAAGTAAAAAACAAAAATACTCTAGTTTAGCTATAACACATAAATAACAATAGAAGCATGATAGAATATCTTTCTGTTAACTTTTTAAATCTGGAAATATCCAATGAACTAGTCAACATTCAGACATCATCTGCAAATACCATTTTTGTACCAGAACCACAGAGGAAACTCTGAAGATATGAAAGACAGGTTTCCTGGCCTTAATAAGCTTCAAGTCTTGTTATAGTAAAAAGCCACCTACTGAGCAACTGAAGGGGACACCTGTAAGATGTGCACGTAACTAGAGTGCAAAAAGAGAACCAAATTTGAGTCAGCCAGGTAGAGCTGATTGTGTAACGTTTTCTGAAAGTGAAGTTTCAAAGGGAAAAGAGAGATAAGGAATAAGGACATTCTAACTGACCTATCAATGTTATTAAATCATTTTTCACAGCCTTCTGTAGTCTCCTAGGGACTATTCAGCTTTCTGATACCTTTCTCATTTCTGTTTCAGATATATTATCAAAAGCTCCCTTGGCGCTTAAGAAAGTTCTAATCTGTGTTACTTTGTGCATTTTTTTTTTACTCCCATGATATTCTACACTGCTTTTGTATAACTGTAGCCTGCTCCTTCAGTTCTTTCAGGTATTTTTAAGTCCTTTTAGGTATGTATTTTTAGCATGACACGTGAAAGGCAATGTTTTTGAAAGCAGTTTTGCGACATCTGCTGTTTGAAGCAGCCCTTGAGACTTTATTTAATCTCTCACCAATGCTCTTTATTGTCCCTCAGACAGGTTCATTCTCCCTGGGAAAAAAAAATCAGGTTATAAAACAGTGTCCTCCACACTGAAGTGGGGAAGCTAAAGCAAAATGATCCAAATACAACCTGAATCTATTGGCCAGTTGATCGACTTCAGTAAGTTCCAAGCCTGGCATGGAACCATTTACAGCATCTTTTCCAATAGTCTGCGTCTCCTTTATCAAATTTATTTGACATTAAAGTTGATACAATGACTCTTATTTGAAAGTTAAAATTCAAACACCTTTAGAAAGAAGAAGAAAAAAAGAGTCCCATGCTTTCAGACAAAAAGCCAGAATCTCAATACCAGAGGTGTGTCTGTCTCTTTAATTGTTTTCATAATGCAAGAGAGGGCCAAGGGGAGAACTCCCTTAAGCCTGCCCTCCCCACACAAAAGGGCAGAACACCTCACCTGTCTGATTGCAGGAAGCAAGCGTTTTGTTAAAATAAAGGACAAAATGCCAAATTCAAATATCTACACAGAATTAATAGAAATCTTACATTTGCACAATTATGTGCTTGATCATTCCTGAAAACTAGCATTTCTTATGAAAGGACACCTGGGAAAGAACAGGGGAGACTGCAGCAGGAAGAAAGATCACCTTTGTCACCGTGTGTCCAAAGGTAGACCATGGCCAGGGCTGCCATGAGGGCATTCACATTCCTCCTCACTCTCAGTGCACCTGAGGCTCTTTGCCTGCATTTGGTCACATCTAGCAATCTCGTACAATTTGCATGCTCGTTTCCAATCGAATGAATTTAATAAAGTTCCGTTTTCTCCACGTGACTGAGTTTGAAGACAATAACACTGGGATAAAGCATTCATGTCTCTGGTTGTCCTATTCTCTGCTCGCTCTGTCCGCTGTGTGGTGAATGAAGGGCTCTCAGTCCCAGGAACACACAATGCCCATCACTTCTCCATTGCCAGGCAGGGAGCTGAGCACCCTGTAACACAGCATGGGTGTTTGCACAATGCAAGCCACTATCAGATTTGCCTGGTTCTTCTCATCACACATTTGAATTAGTAGGCAAGTTTTCAAGGCTCAATGCTGATGGATATATCCTGGAGCCAACTTCAAAGCCAGATCTTAGAATGATGGGAATAAAATAAGCGTATTACTTCAACTACAAATATCTACATTGAATTCCAAGTTACACATTAAAAAAAAAGCTCATTCTGTGTAAACCCAAGCCTTGAGTTTAGACTCAGAGTCTCTTGATTTGCTATTTATATCTTCTGCAAAATATTATTTTAATTCAGTCTTTATTCATATGGATATATATTGAGTTCCACCATCATATCAAATATAGGTATCTCCTTGTTAATTGGTAGGGTTTTTGGAGAAAATAAAAGTCACTCTGCCTGTCTCTGCTCCAGCAGTCAGCAACTGGAAAACCTACAAAGCCAATCCAATTTGCAATCTGCACCAAAGCTAACTAAGTGTGAGCACCAGCTTGCTGGTTCCAGAGCGGGCTACAGAACCCTCTCCTGTATGTGCAGCCAGGAGCTCAGAGCAAGCTCTGAGAGCTAAACATGCAATTGGGCAGTTGGCACTGCTGGAATGCCTGCTTCTACCGAGCAGGTAGGAAACAGTGCAGGGTCTGATCTGGAAGAACTTAAGCATGTGCTCACACACCTATACACACACACGCACACAAACAGGAGCTCAGACGTACAGGTGAATGCACTCACACTCATGCACACAAGTGGACATACATACACACGTATGTTCCTGGTATAGTGGGGAAATAGTTATGAACTCACCAAAGGAAAAAAAATTTAACATAAATCATCTGACTCTCAAATCAACAATTTTTTTAAAAATACTCAATACAAATATACTCCTAAGGTTCTGAGGCTTAGAAGAGACAGTTCTATAAGTACTTCCTCTACCTTACAAAATTAACAACCCAGATAAAGACACAAGGTAAAAAGGCGTGACTATGTGAAAACTGAATAGGACAAATCACATCCCCAGCAGAGAGAAGAAAAAGGCTAATGGTGTTAAAGAAAGTGAATTTAAATTTTAAAAGAGAAAGAACAAAAAAGAAGTCAGAAAGGAAGAGAAACCACAGCTGCAAAGAATGCACAGGTTTACACCAAAATGACCTTGCAGGAAGAAAACTGAGATTCCATTTCCACCTTCAGCCAAAACAAGTGATGGGACATTTTGAAATATAGAAACTAGAATACAGGGGCCAGCATTGTGGCGCAATGGGTTAAGCCACTGCCTGCAGCACCCACATCCTGTATCAGAAAGCCAGTTCAAATCCCAGCTGCTCTACTTCCTGTCCAGCTCCCTGCTAATGCTCCTGGGAATGCAGGAAAAGGTGACCCAAGCAGCTAGGCCCCGGTCACCCATGTGGGAGGCCCAAATGGGGTTCTAGGCTCCTGGCTTTAGCCTGGCCCAGGCGTGGCTGTTGCATGCATTTGGAAGATTGTGTGTGTGTGTGTATTTCCATATCTTTCTCTCTATCACTGCCTTTCAAATAACTAAACCTCAGGAAGGAGGGAAGGAGGGAAAGAAGGAAAGAAGGGAGGGAGGGAAGAAAGGAGGGAGGGGACAATATACTCTACATAGTCACCAGTAAATGTCTGCAATTTTCAAATTTACACAATTTGACAAATATCGAAAAAAAAAAAAGAAAAAGAAAAACGATCTCTTGTCCCATCACCAAAAGATAACCCCTAGTAATCTATGTTCTCTGACCACACATATGCAGTGATTATGCTGTATCACTGTGATTTTCTTCACATCACATCTTAACATAGAAGCTTTTCATGATAGTAAATGATCTTCTGAAACTATAATTTTTACATTGACTCCTAGTTTTCATATTATGAACAAAAGTTCTGTGGATGCTCATCTTCAAACATAATTTCTAATCACTTCCTTTTTCTAATTACTTATTTAGAATATATTTTAAAAGGAACGTCTGGGTGGTGGGTGGTTAAGTCACTGCCCACAGCACGGCGGCACCCACGTTCTATACCAGAGCTCACAGCACTCCACTTCCAGTCCAGCTTCCTCCTGATGCAAGCCTGGGAGGCAGTGGATGATGATGGTTAGAGTGCTTGGGTCGCTGCTACCCACGTGAGAGACCCAGATTGAACTCTGAGCACCTGGCTTCAGTGTGGCCCAGCCCTGCCTTTTGCAGGCATTTTAAAAGTGAACCAGAAGATGGAAAATCAATCAATCAATCAATCTCTCTTTCAAATTATAGGAAAATAAGTCCATACAACTTTGAAAAAAAGATTTATTTACTTATTTATTTGAAAGGCAGAGTTATAGGAAAAGAGAGAGAGATACAGAGAGAGAGAGAGATCTTCTATCCACTGATTTACTGCTGCAACGACGAGGGCTGGACCAGGCAAAACCAGGAGCCTAGGACTCCATCCAGGTCTACCATGTGGGTGGCAGGGGGTCAAGTACTTGGACCATCCACCACTGCTTTCCCAAGCACCTAAGCAGGGAACTGGATCAGAAGTGGAGCAGCCAGGACTCGAACTGGTGCTCTGATACAGGATGCCAGAGTCACAGGCAGCAGCTTAACCTGCTGCTCCACAATGCTGGGAGTTTTGATGCCTGGTTCAAAGAGTGAAAACGTCTTTTCAGAAACTTTGTACCAATTTATACTGCCACTGACACAATAGGAAGTCTTGTTTCACCACTAGCCAAAAATGAGAATTTTCTTTTTTAAATATCCCCTGTTAGATAGCCAATGGTACAAAAATACAATGTCAAAGTCATCATTAACTTGAATCCAATTCACTGCTTATAATATCTAGTGAACTTCTGAATACACGCAGAAGGTCTACACTTTTTGGAACTGTGAACTCCTTTGAAAATCACTTTAAATCTATGAAAATGCTCACATTCAGCCACATGGACCCCTTGGAAGACATCCTGAAACAACCTCATGTTGACTTCTGAATGTCTGACCTAAGTGAAATTTCTGGAACATCAGCTCATTGGTAAAGCTGGGAGTCTAATAACTAGCACATAATTGGAGCATCTATATGGCTTAGTAGGAAAGGCTTCTGCTTGGGCCAGGAGGCTTGGTATCCACTTATAGCTCTATGACTAAACCTGCTTAGGTCCTTGTTGCATGCTGAGCCTCTAGGGTCTTTACCATCTAAAAATCCCTGGAGCTCTAAAATAAATGTCAACCTTCACTGGCATGCTGTAGATTTCTGCTCTGTGCATAGTCCATGGCTGTTTTCTGTCCCCAAGCTGGGTTCCCTGATGTTCAGGAACAGCTGGAATTTCTCCAAGTCTTTTTGATATTTGCTTCAAGAGTGGAAATTGATGTCAGTATTATTTATTGCACACATCTCCTATGCTCCATGATGAAACAGGAGCTCTTTGGGGACCCAAACTGTGTCTAACTTACTCCACATAGTCACCAGTAAATGCTTGCAAAAATGAACCAGAAGAATCCTAAATGAAAGAGAACTTGGTTTAGGGTTTTCTTGCAGACAAAAGAGAATAGTGCCTTGCAAAGTCAAATAAAGGGCGTTCCATCTTGCTTGGAATTCTACACAATTTAAACATCTATATGCACTGACCATATTTTTCAGCTGAAACAAAAGTGTTACATAGCTGATTATCATTGTTTTTTGGGAGTTATACTCTAGTGAGGCACTGAGAAACCTGAATTTCCACGTATTGAACCAATGTTCATAAGAGAAATACAAGGTCAGATTTCTACAAGTCTCTGGTCACAACTTTTCATCAACAAATCCATATATCACCTCATTATGCAAGACAGCTTATTTATATTGTTAGTTAATGATGTCAACACATCTATACTGCAGGCCTCACTGAAGCTTATTGCTGTTTGGTTATGGTTGGAGTATGTCACCTAAAGCCTCATGTGCTGGAAGCTTCATCCCCAGTGTGACAATTAGAAACGTGGTGGAACCTTTAAGAAGCGGAGTCTCATGGGAGGTAGTCAGGGCAATGGAAATCCAACTCTTGGAAGGGATTAGGTTGATCTTGCAGAGTGAGTGAGTTTTCACAAGGATGGGTTGTTATAAAAGAGCAGCTCTCTGGCTTCCTGTCTTACATGCAGTATCTTCCACCCACAGTCTCCACCATAGCGAGGCCCTTATCAGAGAATGAAGAAATGGAAGTGAATGATCTTGCACTTTGCAGCCTCTAAAACTGCTTTTCTTTATGAGGTTGCCAGCCCCAGCTATTTTATTATAGAAATGAAAAGACCATACACTCACCTAACACATATATTTCTTCCTCAAGGCACATTGTTGCCGTCTGGGGCTGAGAAACACCAGTGCTTCGGCACTATGCTTGGGAGACATTTCACACTGTGAAATCAGCAACAAAAAGCACAAAAATCCAATCAAAAACACAGCAGTAAATGTGCTTGTGGAAAGGACATTTGTTTACGAGGTGAAAACAAGAAAGCAGGGCCTCTCTTTGCACAATCCCAGAGAACAACAGAATTGGCGGCCAATTCAACTTTTCCACTGCTTCGTGGTTCGCCTCGAATGACTGCAATAAAAAAGGGAGAGAAAGATCCAACATGGGAAGCGGGATACACAGCAAACTCATAGAATGGCAGATGTCCTAAACAGCACTCTGGCCTCAGAATCAGCCCTTAAGGCATTCAGATCTGGCTGAAGAGCCCATGAGAGAATTTTAGGCATGGAAAGCCAAGACACTCTGAAAAAAAAAAAAAAAAAAAAAAAAAGAAGAAGAAGACCTAAATGAAAGATCTCTGCGAGTGAGATCCCAGTAGAAAGAACAGGCCATCAAAGAAGGAGGTACCTTTCTCTGAAGGGAAGAGAGAACTTCCACTTTGACTATGACCTTGTCTAAATAAGATTGAAGTCAGCGAACTCAAAAGGCTTCCATAGCCTTGGCAACTCATGACAAGAACCTAGGGAGATTACTGACGCCATAAACAAGAGTGTCAAATTGTTAAGTCAACAACAGGAGTCACTGTGCACTTACTCCTCATGTAGGATCTCTGTCCTTAATGTGTTGTTCAATGTGAATTAATGCTATAACTTGTACTGAAACAGTATTTTACACTTTATGTTCTGTGTGTGTGCAAACTGATGAAATCTTTACTTAATGTATACTAAATCGACCTTCTATATATAAAGATAATTGAAAATGAATCTTGATGTGAATGGAATGGGAGAGGGAGCAGGAGATGGGAGAGGTGTGGGTGGGGGGGAAGTTATGGGGGGGAAAAGCCATTGTATTCCATAAACTGTACTTTGGAAATTTATATTTACTAACTAAAAGTTTAAAAAAAAGAATTAAAAAAATAAGCACCTTTGCAAATACAGCACCTGAGAAAATGCAGAACTGACTCTGCAGGACATCAACTTCCTTTCCTTTATTTGTGGTAGCTTTTTTGTCACCTAGGATTCTCTTCCAAATGCTACAACTCCTAGACATCTCTCTCTCTCTCTTTCTCTCTCTCTCTCTGTCTCTCTGTCTCTCTCTCTCCTAATAAATAAGCCACTTCTTAACCTCTGGGTTTTTTTTTTTTCCCATTAGTTCATCTCCTTTCCCTTAACCTGACTTACATTTTGCTTCTTAGCTACACTCCTGGCCTTAGTCGGCCCATGCCTTTTCCCCTTTCCCCTCCAAACCATTCCTGCCCTACTCCTATGCTCCCCCTTCCACTCTGTACTGCTCTGGCTCCTCATCACTGCTCTATGCTTGTGCAAGTTCTCAGACCCCTAGAGGGCCATATTCTTTGGGGATATTTCTTTTTAAATAGAGCTTAATTTATTCACATTTTTCATGAATATTTGGTCCAGTGAGCTTCACTGGCACAGGACAGGACCTTTGGGTGCAGATGATGACAGGAGCAAGTGCACAGGGCTAAGGCAGGTGTCCGCAGGGCCAGCACGAGGGCTGGAAAACCAATTCCAAGCTGGGGAAGGGAGAAGAGGAACTCAGTCCTAGCTCAATTCAGCACCACAGATCCCATCGTGAACCAACTCAAGAAAGACAAGAAGAGGCCCGGCCTGGCACTGAGAGGACAAAATACAGGAAAAATCCAGGCATTAAATTGCTCTACAGGAGCCCAGGGAATCAAAAGAGAGTCAAGGAGGAGAACCTAAGCTGCAGCTACTCAAAGAACAGGGAGGCATTCTCTGGCCTCCCAGGTGCAATAATTCCTAGTAGCCAGTGAGAGGGAGAGAACAGAAAGGAAGGCCCACTTGCCTCCTGCCAAAGGTTAGGACAGGAAGCCAGCACTGGCAGCATCCTGCAACAGTTTTTCTGTCCTTGGTTTCCATTTCAATGCCTTGCCTCAAGTTGTCATTTTTCCACTTGAATATTGTTTATAGCCCTTGCCTACATTTCCACTAAACTAGGGTCTCTTGCTTTTTACTTATTGAACTCTATTTCCTGGAGCATAGAGCCCTTGACTGCATTGAAAATTAAAGATATGTTATCTCAAAAGTGAAGGGGAGAAAAGGGTAAATGGAGAGGGAAGAAGGGACAAGAGCAGGAGAGAGGAAAGGACGAAGGGAATATCATTATATTCTCAGACTGTATCCCAGCTGGCGCTGTGGTGTAGCGGGTTAAGCCTCCACCTGCAGTGCCAGCATCCCGTATGGGCACCAGTTCAAGTCCTGGCTGTTCCCACTTCCAATCCAGCTCTCCGCTATGGCCTGGGAAAGCAGTAAGAGATGGCCCGAGTCTTTGGGCCCCTGCCCCCATGTGGGAGACCGGAAGAAGTTCCTGGCTCCTGGCTTCAGATGGGCCCAGCTCCAGCCTTTGCAGCCAATTGGGGAGTGAACCAGCAGATGGAAGACCTCTCTGCCTCTCCTTTTCTCTCTGTATAACTCTGACTTTCAAATAAATAAATAAATCTTTAAAAAAAAAAAAAAAGAGTTACAGAGAGAGAGGGAGAGGCCTAGAGAGATAAAGATCTTCTATCTGCAGTTTCACTTCCCAGATGGCCACAACAGCTGGGGCCAAGTCAGGTGGATGCCAGAAGCCAGGAGCTTCATCCAGAGTCCTACATGAGTAAAGGGGCCCATATATTTGCACCATCTTCTACTGCTTTTCCCAGGCCATTAGCAGGAAGCTGGATCAGAGTGGAGCAGCTGGGACAAGAGCCAGTGCCTTATGGAAGCAGGTGTCACAGGCAGTGGCTTAATCTACTGCACCACAATGCGGGCCCCAATTTCATTAATTTTTAGACAACACAGTAAGGTAGCAATTGAACCCCATTTCATAGCTAAGGAAACTGAGGCTCAGAGAACTGGAGTTATTTTCTCAAGGATATCAACTAATAAGTAACAGAGCTATTATTTGAACCCAGGTTTATTTTAATCTAAAACTTGTACTCTTAACTGCTAAAAAGAAAACAAGAATTATATGGTAGTGATTTTAGTATAGTAAAAATATTTTTAAAGTAAAAGCATTTAGTTTATATTTAAAGCACTATTTTAATGCTAAAATAAGTTAATGTTGCAACTAAAATGCTGCTTTTTATGTAAAAAAGTCATCAGTTAAATACACAATTTTAGACCCAATATGCTTAATAGAAAAATATAACATTTAGTCATTTTTCTGACTACTTCAAAGATGAGACTATTCAAAGAAACACAACGAGCAACATCCATGTCAAAGAAAAGTGTAAATTATGTGGGACACTAATATAAGGCAGAATCTTTTGAACTGGCTTAACAAATGGAAAGGATGTGGAATAATATTACTGAGATTCTTAGAGAATCTAGTCTGTAGAAATCAAGTCTGAGTGAGATCTATGCACAAGTACTTTCTGCATTATTTTTTAAAACTTCTAAACATTTATTTTAGCCTATGTTTACATGCATTTTATGCTCTTTCTTTTCAAGAGTTGGAAAAATAAGGAGATGCTTCAAAAAGTTCACTGAAAAGGAAATTTTTAAATAAAGAAAATGAAATTAAAATGTAAGTTATTTGTGCTGCAAAATGTTATGAAACCCATGCATAGCTTTCTGATAATACACATTTTCTATGAACTTTTTAATGTTTTTAATTGACAAAGTACTTTTAAATTTTTTATTAATTATTTTTACTAATTTGAAAGGGGAAGAGAAAGAGACAGAGAGATCTTCCATCTGTGGTTCACTTCTCAAATGCCAGCAAGAGTCAGTGCTAGGCCAGGCCAAAACCAGGAACCTGGAACTGGAAGCAGATCTCCCAAGTGGGTAGCAAGATCACAACCACTTGACCCATCCATCCTTGCTGCTTCCCAGGGTCTGCTTTGGCAGGAAGCAAGCAGGAAGCAGGAGCAGATCTGGGACTCAAACCCGGGCACTCCAGTTTGGAAAGTAAGGGTTCAGAGTGGCATCTTAACCACTGTGCCAAACACTCAGCCCTTCTGTGAACTCTGTGATGAGCTTCACGCTTCCTGGACAACATTTCAATAATCCTGGACTGAATATTAAGCAAAGATATCCATACTGAGTAATCAAATATATGATTCTTTTGATCATCTGTATCAAGGTGAAGATAAGAAAAATAATGTATTTATACTAAATATCCATAAACTTTAAATGTCATAAAAATAGAACTATGTGTCTGTCAATGTATTTTCAGTCATTCTTTGAGTTAAATTAATTTATGCCTAAATATTTTCACCTATCTAAGAAAGACTTACAAGACATGGATGGCAGGGGAAGCAGGGAACAATGGAATGCCTGCAAATGCTGAAAGGGTTTCCAACATGAAATTCCACGCCCAATGAAAATATACTTCAGAAAAGGCAAAAATAGGGGCTGGTGCTGTGGTGCAGCAGATTAACACCCTGGCCTGAAGCGCCAGCATCCCATATGGGCGCCGGTTCGAGACCCGGCTGCTCCACTACCGATCCATCTCTCTGCTGTGGCCTGGGATAGCAGTGGAAGATGGCCCAAGTCCTTGGGCCCCTGAACTCACATGGGAGACCTGGAAGAAGCTCCTGGCTTGGGATAGGTGCAGCTCGGCCATTGCAGTCATCTGGGGAGTGAACCACCAGATGGAAGACCTCTCTCTCTCTCTCTGCCTTTCCTCTCTCTGTGTAACTCTAACTTTCAAATAAACAAATCTTTAAACAATTAAAAAAGAAAAAGCAAAAATAAAGTCACTTTCAGCAAAACAATACCTGAGAGCCTCCTCGGCAACAGACATGTACTCAAGGAAGGTGCACCTCAGACAGAAATAAAATAGTCCCTACTGAAAGACTGGAATACAGAAAAAAATGAAGAGGTAGAAAAGAAGTTAAATATGTGGGGAGTCTAAATGAGAAGTTAGTGTATTCAATCATCCATCTAGCATCCTGATGGATATATAGTTATGAAATCATATTTTTTAACACTGAATTGTCTACTTCATTTATTTTTATTTATAAGGCAGAGAGAGATGTAGAGGTCTCCCATCCATTGGTTCACTCCCAAGATGCCTGCCACAGCCAAGGCCATTCCAGGTCAAAGCCAGGAATTTGGACTCAATCTGAGTCATTCACAAGTGTGGCAGGAACAAAATACTCAAGCCATCACCTGCTTCTTCCCACCATGTACATTAGCAGGAACCAGGGGCTAATGTTATGGCATAGCAGGTTAGGCTGTTGCCAGCAACACCAGCATCCATATGGGCACTGGTTCAAGTACTGACTGTTGCACTTCCAATCCAGCTCCCTGCTAATGTACCTGGGGAAGCAGCAGAGGCCAGCCCAGGTACTTGGGCCCTTGCCACCCATGTGGGAGACCCAGATGAAACTCCCACCTCCTGGCTTCAGTCTGGCCCTGCCCTGTCCATTGTGGCCATTTAGGAAGTGAACCAGCAGATGGGAGATTTCTGTGTGTCTCTCCCTCTCCATAACTCTTCCTTTCAAATAAACAAAATTAATCTTTAAAACAAAAAAAGTGGAGCCAGAGATCAGACCCAAGCATTCTAATATGGGAGGTGAGCATTCCAACCAGCAACTTAACTGCTGTGCTAAACACCTACACCTAGTTGTGAAATTAAAATGCATAAATAAGAGAGAGAAAGTTATTTGTCCTAGCAGTTAGATGCAAGCTAGGATGCCTACTTCCTGTATTGGAGTGCCTGGGTTCAATTCTTAGCTCCAGCTCCTGATTCCAGTTCCCTGCTAATGCAGATCCTGGGAGGCAGGGGTGATGCCTGAAATAATTGGGTTCCTGCCACTCATATGTTCCTATCACCATTAAGTTTCAAGCTCCAGGTTTCAGTCCCCAGCCTGGGGCTGCTGCAGGCTTTTAGGGAATGAACCAGCAGATAGGACTCGCGCCCCCCCCCACACACACACACACATACACATACATGGTCTTTCTCTTTCCATCTCTCTCTCTCTAATACATGAATAAAAAATTTTAAAAATAAACAACAGAGCTGATTTGGAAGTGGTAGAAGCAACAGAGTGAATAAACTGCATGATAATAATATTTTTTTAATCTCAAGCCAAAAAAAGTTAAACAAATAGATAAAAAGGGGAAAAGAAAAGATGGGACAAATGGATAGCAAATAATAAGACATAGACTTAAGTCCTACCCATAACTGCATGAACTGTGAACATTCCAATCAAAACACTAAATTTGCTAGACTGTATAAAAAATTATCTGCTTCTTATATGAAATTGATCCATGTACCTACAACTAACAAATCTTTGACCAAAAAAAAAAAAAAAAAAACTAAAACCAATCCTTGGGGGAAAAAAAAAATCAATCCTTGGAGCAAGGACAGTCTCTTAACAAATGGTGCTGGGAAAACTGGATCTCCACATGCAGAACTATGAAACAAGACCCCTACCTTATGTTTTACAAAAAATCAATTCAAAATGGATCAAGGATCTACATCTATGGCCTGATATCACCAAAGTACTAGAGGAGAACTTTGAGGAGACTCTACAAGACATTGGCATAGGCAAAGAGTTCTTGGAAAAGATACCAGATGCAAAAGCATTCAAAGCCAAAATAGACAAATAGGATTACATTAAGCTGAGAAGCTTCTGCACTGCAAAGGAAACATTCAGCAAAGAAAAGAGGCAACCAATATAAGGGAGAAAATATTTGCAAACTATGCAACTGATAAAGGATTATGTCCAGAATCTATAAAGAGCTCAAGAAATTCAACAACAAAGCAAACAATTCAGTTAAGAAATGGGCAAAGGACTTGACTAGGCATTTTTCAAAAGAGGAAATTCAAATGACCAACAGACACATGAAAAAAATGCTCAGGATCACTAACCATCACAGAAATGCAAATCAAATTCACAATGAGGGAGATTCCAAGATGGCAGATTAGGGAATGACATACTGCACTAGGCTAGGGATAAACAGTAAACAACAACAACAACAAAAAAGTGTAGGACATGCACTGTCAGGGAGAACTGGAGAGAAACCACACTGACCACAATGGAAATCTTACAGGAGGATGAGGAACACACCATGGACCTATGTGGAGGGTGCGGACACACAGCAGCAGCTCAGAGCCAAAGTTGGCAGCAGCTTGGAGGTGGAGTTAAGACCAGACTGCCGCAACCCATGGTGATATAGCCAGAGGGAGAGTGTGGCACGAGTCTGTACTAGAGCCCTGGGGGCTAGCAGTTGTTAGCGGTTGCTCATGGACACAGGGGAAGCAGAGGGGCACATTTATCTAACCCCAGCTTCCCTATAACAGCACCCACTGCCCGACTGAGAAAGTGCAGGTACCAATTTGGGTTTGGGCAGAAACTGCAGAAGACTGTGTGTACACACACAGCAACTGGCTAAGATAGAACATCAGTAAACAATAGGAATATTTATGGAAAAATGGCAGGGCCAAGTCATTACTTATCAATAGTCACCTTGAATATAAATGGCCTCAACTCTCCCGTTAAAAGAAATAAACTGGCTAAACAATTAAGAAACAAGACCCATCTATTTGCTGACTACAAGAAACACATCTCATCAACAAAGATACACACAGACTGAAAGAGATAGGATGAGAAAAGCTATTTCATACTAGCAGAAAGCAAAATAGGGCAGGTGTTGTCATCCTAATATCAGACAAAATAGACTGTAACATAAAAACCATCAAAAGAAACAAAGAAGGGCACTGCATAATGATTAAGGGATCAATTCAACAGGAAGATGCAACTATGGTAAATGTTAGACACCCAATTACAGGACTCCTGGCTATTTAAAAGAAATGTTAAAGAATCTAAAGGGAGGGTCCAGTGCTGTGGCATAGCGGGTAAAGCCACCACCTATAGTGCTGACATCCCATATGGGTGCCAGTTCTAGACCTGGCTGCTCTACTTCCTATCCAGCTCTCTGCTATAGCCTTGGAGAGCAGTAGAAGATGGCCCAAGCCCTTGGGCTCCTGCACCCATGTGGGAGACCCAGAGGAAGCTCCTGGCTCCTGGCTTCGGATTGGTGCAGCTCTGGCCATTGAGGCCAACTGGGGAGCAAACCAGCGGATGGAAGACCTCTCTCTCTCTCTCTCTGCCTCTCCTTCTCTCTCTGTGTAACTCTCTCAAGTGAAATAAATAAATCTTAAAAAAAAAAAAAGAATCTAAAGGGAGACATAGAATCCAATATAATAGTTATAGGGGACTACAACATCCCACTATCATCAATGGACAGATCAACAAGACAGAAAATCAGTAAAGAAACAGAGCTAATTGACACTATGGACCAAATGGACCTAACGGATATCTACAAAACTTTTCACCCCACAGAATACACACTCTTCTCACCAGTGCATGAAACCTTCTCTAAAATATACCACATGCTAGGCCATAAAGCAAATCTCAGCAAATTCAAAAAAATCAAAATCATACCATGTATCTTCTCTGACCACAATGGAATGAAGCTGGAAACCAACAACTCAAGAATCTCTAGATCATATGCAAACACGTGGAGACTGAACAACATGTTCCTGAATGAACAGTGAGTCATAGAAGCAATCAAGAGAGAAATCAAAAACCTCTGGAAACAAATGAAGGTGACATTACATCATATCAAAACTTATGAGATACAGTAAAAGCAGTGTTAAGAGGGAAGTTTATAGCAATGGGTGCCTACATAAAAAAATTGGAAAGGTACCAAATAAATGAGCTAACAATGCATCTCAAGGACTTAGAAAAACAATAGTAAACCAAACCCAAAATTAATAGGAGGAAAGAAATAATTAAAATTAGAGAATAAACAAAATTGAAACTAAAAAAATACAAAATATCAGTGAAATGAAGAGCTGTATTTTTGAAAAAATAAACAAAATTGATATTCCATTGGCCCAACCCCCCCCCCCCAAAAAAAAGGGAGAAGACCCAAGTCAATAAAATCAGCCGTGGAAATGTAACAGATACCACAGAAATAAAAAGAAACATCAGAAATTACAGGAGCTGTATGCCAACAAATTGGGAAACCTAGAAGAAATGGATAGATTCCTGGACACATACAACCTACCTAAATTGAGCCATGAAGACATAGAAAACCTAAGCAGACTAATAACCAAGACGGAAATTGAATTAGTAATAAAGACCCTCCCAGCAAGAGGGAATTTATTTGGGGAGTGAACCAGCAGATGGAAAATATTCCCATTCCCATTCCCTCTCCCTTCCTCTCCCCCTCTTTCTCCCCCTCCCCCCTCTCCACCTTTGCCTTTGCCTATCTTGTAACTATGTCTTTCAAATAAATAAATCTTTTTAAAAAATACAGCATTCTTCATAGATCTAGAAAAATGATGCTAAAATTCATTATGGAAATAGAGGAGACCTTGAACAGCTAAAGGAATCCTATAGAACAACAACAAAAAAAAAACCCAAGGCATCACAATACCTAATTTCAAGACATACTACCAGTTATAATCAAAATAGCCTGGTACTGGCACAAAAACAGACACATAGGCCAATTGAACAGAATAGAAACTCTAGAAATCAATCCATGCATCTACAACTAATTTATCTTTGACAAAGAAGCTAAAATCAATGCCTGAAACAAGGAGTCTCTTCAACAAATGGTGCTAGAAAACTGGATCTCCACATGCAGAAGTATGAAACTAGACACAAACCTTACACCTATTTTTTAAGATATTTTAAAGATTTATTTATTTATTTATTTGAAAATCAGAGTTACACAGAGGCAGGAGAGGCAGAGAGAGAGAGAGGTGTTCCATCTGCTGGCTCACTCCCCAATTTGTCGCAAACAGCCGGAGCTGCACTGATCCAAATCCAGGAGCCAGGAGCTTCTTCTGGTCTCCCACGTGGGAGAAGGGGCCCAAGGACTTGGGCCATCTTCCAGGCCATAGCTGAGAGCTGGATCAGAAGTGGAGCAGTCGAGACTCGAACTGGAACCCATATGGGATGCTGGCACTGCAGGCAGTGGCTTTACCCACTACACCACAGCACTAGTCCCATACCTTACACTTAGTATATACTTAGTATATAGATCTACTCAGTATATACTAAGTAAAGATTTCAACAGTTTGCACCCACACAGACACACAACGTATAGAGTACTGTTTGAAGACTAGTTTTACTGTTAATTCGCATAGTACAACACATTAAGGACAGAGATCCTACGTGGGGAGTAAGTGCACAGTGACTCCCGTTGTTGATTGACACTCTTTATTTATGATGTCAGTGATCATCTGAGGCTCTTGTCATGAGCTGCCAAGGCTATGGAAGCCTCTTGAGTTCACCAACTCCGATCTTATTTAGACAAGGCCATAATCAAAGTGGAAGTTCTCTCCTCCATTCAGAGAAAGGTACCTCCTTCTTTGATGGCCCGTTCAGAGTATAAGGAGGGGTGAAATGATGGGTTTCACAGATAACATGCTAATTCTTGACCTGATTTGTTTTGCTGTTATAGTTGCTGCTGCTGTAGTCAGGACAAGAAGAGAACCCCAGCCCTCAAAATGTAATGGAGATGGCTACAGTCCCTCATGAGTGACGGGAACGGTGTGTGGACAGTGGGTAAGAGCTCCACAGGCAACCACTGCACAGTCCTCGAGATCCATGTTTTTTCCAACTACAGGTGATCTGTTTAAAGTGGTTATGGCCAGCCTTATTTTCAACAAAATAGAATAGAATGGAAAGTATCAAAGTGCATCATGTGCAGTACAAGTGTTACTTCATGACACTTTAGCCTCAGGTGTGCACACACACACAAACACAAATAGATGTATGGATGCAGAGACTGGCACTCGAAATATGTTTCTCATTATTGATTGCAGTCAAAAGTATTTCAGGAGTGGGTGTTGGGCCCATAAGATGTCACTTGGGATGCCCACATCCTGTATCAGAGTGCCTGGGTTTGAGTGCTGGCTCCACTTCTGATTCCAATTTCCTGCTCTTGCACACCCTGGGAGGCTGCCAGTGATGGCTCAACTGGTTGGACCCCTTTTACCCATGTGAAACACCTGGATTGAGTTCTGGGCCCCTGGCTTTGGCCTGACCCAGGCCCAGCTGTTGTGGACATTTGGGGAATAAACTAGCAAATGAAATTAATTCCCCCTCTCCCTCTGTGTGTCTCCCTGACTCTCTGCCTTTCAAATAAATGAGAAAAAATTAAAACTATGCTATCTCAATTTACAAACAGAATCCTAAGTATCATCTTACGTCATAACATGCACAATTTAGCATAAACATGTATTTTGTTAGTTACACCCTTTTGCTGTATTTCAGATGAATGTTGAGTTTGTGAAGAAACAGAGTTGAATAAAAGTTAACAGTGAAAGATTCATAATTAATGAATCAATTTAAAAGAACTGCAGGCTATGAGTCAGTTGAGTAGAGAAGTATATGAGAACAAGGTAATAATGTAATCTGAGTTCAGTGTCTTTAAAAGAGGACACGGAGAACACAGAGCTTCTCTTCAGGAAAGGTACTGGAGGCAGCCCCCTTTCCCTTTAAGGAGGAGCTCCAGAGGTACAGAGAGATGATAGCATTTCCAGGTCTCCTCCTGGCTGCCACCTACTGGTCACTTTCCATAATCCACCCAAGATGCACTCTGCACTGTACAAGCTCTGGTCTTCAGGTTCTCCCTCTCGGGGCTGAACAGCGCCCCCTGCCAGCAGTCCAGGTCTGGCTCTTCATCTCCACCCCTCCAAACCACCTTGGCTTTCCTAGCACTACATGTTTCTGAATCAGACCTACCTTGTTTTTCCCAGCCATCCTCAGCTGGGATTCAAGCAAAAAAGATGAAGACATGGCGAGGTGAGAAGAAGTGCAGCTTTAACCAGGACTCCCGAGTTTGTACAACCTCACCCAGAGGAGAGCCTGTAGTCAAATGTCTCCATTTGGAAAGCAATGAGAGGAACGAGAATTAGAGGGAAAGTGATGATGGAGGTAATGGGAATTGAGATTCAGTGAGCATCTGCTTCGTGCCAGACATCATTCCAGGCACTTAACATGGATTAATTCACAATAACACTGAAGAAGGCAATGCTTTTAAGTGAACAAGGTAAAGGAGGATTTTCAATCAACTAGCACATAGTCTCATAGCATAAAACATTGGGAAATATGGAAAGAAAACAATGATGATTAACTATGCAGTAAGGAAGTAAAGAATCTGGATTCATCACCTTGACAAAGTGAGACTCTGTAGGCTTTTACTTTGCTTTTTCGTTAGAACTACAGGGGTTCGCGTACAAGGGAAGTGGATGCTTAGACCTCTACTGCCTTTACTTGTCAATTTGTGGAAACACCCAATGTCAACCAACGAAAGGTTTTTCCTAAAGAAACATGGGACCTTTGTAGTTTCCAAACTGGTCCCCATAATATGAAAATGCTGAAAAGCATCTAGGGACAACACCAGACACCAATCCAAAACGCAAGAAATTTTACCATCAGACACTACAATTCCCTGTGCTGGTTTGAGCCAGGTCAGTCCCCTACTAACTTAGAGAAACTCTGATGAAAGATGATAGAAAGTATTTTAAAGATTAACAAAACAAACCATTGAACCCAGGCATCCAAACTCATGGCAGGTGGGAGGGAATGTCATCAAAATCCTAAATCCTGATGAAAAATTCACTTCTGGAAACAGAGCAGACACCAAAAAGTTGGGGTGATTATTAACAATTGGATGCTGGTTTCCCTCTCACCATGTCCAAGGAACTGAAAAAGTTGCTCAAAGATCAGAAAGGAAGAGAAGACGCGTCATGACCGACAAAGAGAAGGACTGACGGAAAAGAGAGGACGTTCAGCTCAACACTGAGCCGCTGCTGATGTGCTGTGCAGTCACGTGAGGGCCCTGACCTAAAATCCGAGTGGCTTGAAAAGAACGCAGTCTCCACTCCCTCCCTTTTCCAGATGCCCGCTGAGAACTCACTTCTCAGACCTTTTCATCCCCAGGAAAGCCTGAGAGCTTTACCCAAAAAATTAGGGGTAGAAAGGTCAGAAAGCTAAAGCACAGTATACAGTCTCTCCTCCTTCCAAAAATGGCCATTTGTTTCAAACCCACGCTTCTGAAAGAGTTAAAATTCTGCACAGTTTAAGAACAGCCAGTTGACCTTTAAATGTGCTGGTTTGAATCCAATCACCTTTCAACAAGCATGAAATCTGGCACAAGGCGTACTAACGCACACCAATTATTTTCATAGTGTACATGACTGAGTTCACAGCGTCCTGTTTAGAAAAAAAAAAAGAATAATGTTCATTTTCCACAAGCCAGCCTGAGAGGTGGAGTGTGTCTCTGTGGGTAGGATTGTCCTTTAATAACTGTCTCCAAGAGTACTGGTGCAGGAACCTCTGCCTTGGAAATACACACACCTTAAAGAAAATAACTTTTTAATTTTGTTCAAATTCTGTTATATGAAAAGTTTGCCCTTGACTTTTAGTATGTCAGAAGCAAAAATAGCTGGGAGATAATTGGAATTCATTGGTTAAGAACTTTGCATGCCATATATGTAAGGCGGAGGGGGGACTATACTCCCAGGGGAGGGTAAAATGTTGAAAATGTTGACTCCTACTTTGAACAAACACATGAAAATACAGAAATTTAATATCAATCATTCATAGATTTTTCTACTCTCTAAAATGGTTCTTCGCTTCTCAAAAATAATCTCTGTGAGATTCTTTTAAGTGGTGAGTCTCTCAGATTTTTAAAATATACTTCAGTTTACAAGCATTCCATCACAGGTTTTCTAAGAACACAATGCATGGCTGTTTGGGTGCAACATACAAAGACGGATGGAGAACCAGACCCTGCGACCTTCTAGCCGTTGGCCAATTGCAAGACTCCTACCTCAACTGCCCATGACCTCCATGGTCCATCATATTGCTTGTTGCCACACTGGCCAGGTACATGGAATATTAGACTCACACCTGGACCATGTTTCAGCCTGAGTCTGATTTTTCTTTGTTCAGTCCTTTCCTTTAGAGGTGAGACTTCTGAGACTGCCTCTAATAACCCAGATTCCTTCTCTCTCGGGTGCCTGTTCCAGTGGGAAACTTCTGCTGGCCATGCCCATGTTTGCCAGCTCCTCCTTGCCCCAATATTTAATTTTCCCCCTCATCTACCCTGCCGTCATGCAATTCCAAAAAAGAGAAAGGTCAGGCTCCCATAGCAATGCAGGTGGTGGCCCATGTGTTGTGGCCCTGGGCCAGCACCCAGCTCATCACCACTTCTGCTTTGGGCTGAGGTGGGAGGGGCTTGATGGAGGAAGAACACCTCCTGGGTTGGGAACAGCTCACAGGTTTCTGGGAAATGTCTGCTGTCCCTGCAGCCCAGACACGGAAGGTGCCAGCCTGGAAGGCTTGGAGTTTACCATCTGTCAGGACAACCTGGTGGAGGGTCTTATCCCAAAGAGTCCCCCCTTCCCCAGAGTCAAAGGGTCCTCCCCTGAGCCCTTGGGCAGAGCAGGGCCATTCCACTGACGTGTCGGGCCAGCTGGGCAGTCATGAGTCTCCCTCACTGTGCCTGACCCAATTCTCACTCATTCTCAAAAAGCAGAGCTCTGTCAGCACTTCTTTTTAAACAACTACTAATGCCAATCCCTTTTCCCTTCCTCTGGACTGATTAGATGTTAAGATCCAGGCAATCATTATTAATATCAACTCACAGTGGGTCCTCCACTCCATCTACCTTGCCAAGATTTGGGGAACAGGGGAAATGAAAGTGTGCCTTCGCCAGCATCCTCAGCTCAACCTCCAACAGAAAAACCCACATCACCTGCAGGCAAGGTGTGAAATATGCTTAGGCCAGCACTTGGCTTTTTAGTTACTCTCTTTACAAGCAGTAAATAATTCCCTTAAGTCTCAAGTCTGACACGAAAAGAGAGCCCTGGTCCTATGTGCTTGAAGAATTGCAGAACCATATCTTTAGTTATCATTTGCTGTTTTATTCGACTGCAGATGAGATCTGTTCAGGCTTCCCAGCACAGCCACTACACCGCCTGTTTTCCACCGGTATTCTATACACCACAACTTCCACTGGAACATCAACGTGATACTGAAAAAAGCAAACCCAAGAGACCTGAAGACAGAAGACTAGGGGTTCATGCTCAGCATGGATGGGAACTTAGTGACTTTGGCCAAGTCACTAAAATTCATTGAAACTACAGTTTCATCTTCTTTAAAATGGGGTTGATAATCTCCACCTCACAGGGTGCCATGCAGGAAGCAAAGGCGATAATGAACGTGGACATCCTTTTAAACTTCAAACAGAGAGACAGAGCAAGGAGGGGATGCAGAGGAGTCAAAAACAGGAAAGATCTACCCTGCCTCTCTCCTTTACACTTGCAGGCAAAAAAAAATAGTCAGACAGGAAAACTAAAGGAGATCATCTACATATCACTTTCTTAGGAGCTGTCAAAGGCAGAAGGCACTGAAGTCTCCGAAACATGACCAAGAGCTCAGTCTGGGCAGCACGTTTTGAACCCCAGAGTTCAGGGAAACCTGCACAGAATCTTTGAAACTTAGACCTGCAGGAAACCAAAATGTCTCCCTCAGTTCATTCCCTGTAGGATAAAAACAAGGACAACTAAAGGGCGGACTCTGGGAACCAGAGGGGATGAACCCCCAGACCATGAACTTACTTGATCCCCGTGGCAAATCAGCTCCAGGAGAACCCTCCCGTTTTGTGTGTTCCTCTTGGTCTTTCTCAAATGGGAAGTGCTAGTCAGGGGCTTGAAATAGAAAACAAGAAGTCAACCCAGCTGGTTTTCCCAACTCCTCAAATGCAAGTCGCTCACCACACTGAGGTATGGATGAGAATCCCAGTCAGGTGAAATTTTTCCTTTTATTTAGAGGGGAACCCACACTGATTGCGCTAAAGAAACCTACTCCAGGGAAGAAGGGAAAGAGCCGTCCACTTCCTTCTGAAATAAAGGAAGTTGGACACAGTTGGACTGACAGTGAAGTAAAGGCAGCCAAGGACGCTCCCATCAGAAACAAACTGTCACTAAAAACAATGAAGTGCCCGCTTGAGCCACCGACCCCCCACCTCTGAAGGGAGCAGGCTCTTAAGAGACTCCCCTCACAGTTCTTCACTGTTCCTAGTATCAGCACTTTCTTACAGTCCCACGTCTGAGTGTTCAAATCAACACTCCAAGATGCACCCCCATGCACATCCCGCTAGTCCACTTCTATCGTGTACATCATTTCCACCTTATCTGCACCAGTCAGCCAACTCTCCTCTCCTGGCTCTGCTCCACTTCGCCACACCTTGCCATTTTCTCAGCCATTTTTTGTCTGGCTGCCTAACACCCTACTCCTCCTGCCTGCTCTCACATACTGTTGTTAATTTGTTTTACTTGACAGACAGAGAGCTCTAATCCACTGGCTCACTCCCCAGATGCCCACACCTGCTGCTTGAGCCATTGCCCGTCTGCACCAGCAGGAAGCCTGAGGCAAGCGGAGAACCAGGACTCACACCCAAGCACTCCCATTTGAGATGCAGGTGTCCCAACCACCAGGTCAGACTCCCACCCCTCCTTAACAAAGCTACCAGATGAATCTTCCCATCCTGCTGTGTCCTCATTGTATTCCCTTGCTGTCAGCTCTGCCACAGCTCCCTGGTACCTAGTGAGTGAACCCATGATGCTCAGCAAATGGTCTCATTCTATCCAACCACTTGGGCCATGTGTTAAAGTAGGAAGTGCACGAGCCAGGGGCCCAGGATCACAGAGGACTCTGTCTTGGGGAAGCTTCATCACTTTGTGGCTGAGTGAATCTTGACAGCTTATGAAATGTCTCTATGCTCCAGTCTCCTCTTTTGTGGAATGAAGACAGTAGCACCCACCTACACAACTAGTAAGGATGAAATACGTTTGCACATGCAAGGGAGCCCTAACAGGTTTCAAGAAGAAGAGGAAGAATAAATGCTTGCCATGTTCCAGGCTGATCTGAACACTGTACACACATAATGGGTATGACCATGCATTCATGTTTGCAGAAAAGGGAATTGAGGCGAGAGCTAAAGCATGGAATGAATCAGTTGAAGAGCCAGCCTTTGGACTCCAGTAGTCTGAAGGCTTCACCTTCCCTTCAGCTCTCACCACCTCAGCCCCATCTACCTCAGTCCTTCCAGTTCTCCCAGGCCTTGCTCCACATTCCAGTTGTCCCTGAAGGGTACCAGTTGGTATTTTCTCTCCAATCTCACCTGACCTCCCAAAGGGAGCAGTGACTGCATGCAATTTCTCAACTTTTTCTGTTGCCCTCCTTTATGAATCAGGTTGTAATTGTTTTCCACTTTCTACAATCCATTTCTAGAACATAATTCCCTACAATGTAGACCACATCCCCGAATTCCAGCATGTCCAAAAAGAGACACAATACTTCCACCAAGTGTTCCAGCTGTCACCACCAAGCCAACTCACCTAACTTCCATTCACTTATCCAACAAATATTTACCAGTCATCTACCATGTTCATACTATAGCTGAAGGCTGGATGGGCCCTGTCCTCCAGGAGCTCACAGTCTGACTAGGAGATTAACATCTACATAGAGAGCTTAAGTGGTAAATGGCATTACCATCTAGCTCTTCTCGATCTTGAATCTTCCTTGTTGTATCTCTCAGCAAAGCTGTTACACTGCCTCTTTCTTTTCATCTCTGCTGATACCCTATGATTGATTTGTTCCCTTCCTTGTTCTTGAACTATTACAATCACTTCCCTTCTTATCTCACTATCTCATTCGTCTGCCCCTCAAAAACAGCTCAGCTCCCACTTTCAAATAACTTAATGTTGTCATTCCTGGATTTCAAAGCCATTAAAGATTGGTGAACCAAGTGCAAAGCCCTGAGCTTGAACAGGCAAAGCTGCCGGAGAACTTGACTTTATATCCTTACTTTATTCCATCCCCTTCCACATACACATACTTCATTTCATATACTTCAGCTAAGACTTTTTACAGTTTTCCAAAAATGACTCACACTCCAATTCCCTATTGTTCTCTATGTCCACACTGTCTGCTCTGCAGACAGTGTCTGCAATATTGGTCTTCTAATATTCAAGTCAAAGTCATCTCATCAGCAAAGCTTTCTCTCACTCTCTCACTACAATATGTGACAGCTCCATTCTCTGATCTGCTGTATTCATGCACCTGTATCTCCTTTATGGCACTTAAATTCTACATTGCTCTACAGACATTTGTATATTTAAATTACAATCTCTGAATTCATAGGAGAGGTGCTTTGTCTTAGTCAATACAGGGCCTAGCAGAGTGCTTCAAGCATAATATGTGCTCAGTAGGTAATATGTTTTTCCTTTTGTCACATGTAATATAGTGAAGGCAGTCTCATGAGGTCCCAAAAAGGTAAAAAAATGCAAGGTTTTTTGTTTTTGTTTTGTTACTACCATCTTTGATGGTGAATTTTAATGCAGCAACATGACAGGGCTAAGGGATGCTCAGATAGCTGGCAGAGCATTATTTGTGGGCGTGTCTGTGAGGGTGTTTCCAGAAGAGATTAGCATTTCAATCAATGGACTGAGTAAAGAAGAGCTGCCCCTCCAAGGTGGGCAAGTATCATTCAATCCATTGAGGGCTCAGCACACAAAGGCAAAGGAAGGTGAACTCTCTCTCCCTGACCTGCAGTGTCCGTCTTCTGCCCTCAGACATTGGCTCTCCTTGTTCTTGAGCCTTTGGACTCAAAGACATACACCTAGGGCCTCCCAGTTTCTCAGGCCCCGGACTGGGGCTGGTGCTAGCAACTCCCCTGGTTCTCAGGCTTTTGGATTCAGGCCGAGTGACACCACCAGTTTCCCGCTGGTTCTCTAGGTTTGCAGACAATTTTGTGGGACTTCTCAGCCTCCATCATCACATAGGCTAACTCCCATAATAAATCTCCTCTTATACTCATACATCTATATATTTTCTATTGGCTCTTTTTCTCTGGAGAACCCTAATACATCATCTAATAGTTTGTTGAATATACAATTAGATGATATATCAGGGTTTGTAAATGATATATTGTGTACCTCCAGCACACAACATATCTCCTGGGCATGAAAATATATATTCAACAATCTTTTTCACGTCCAAGAGATACATTGGGTGCTGGGGGTACACAAGGGAAGATATAAATACTCAATAACCCTACATTGCGTGCCAGAGAGCTCAGCCTAGAACACAAATAAAATAAAAAGATGCATGCAAAATAATATGAATTGTAAAATTATGACAACTCAAACTCCAGCTATGGATGTGACTTTGGGCAAATCACTTACACTGTGAGCTAAGTGGTAATAAGCATATGATACAGACTTTTAGACAGTCTTTGAATTTATGGTTCTAATCATTGTGTGGCCTCCTTTGCTCATGGCTGACACTTCCAGGTTAGTAAGTGCCAATACATCTGCAAAACCTATGATTGATGCTAATTGATGCTAGGGAAATCAAGTAAGCAGTCACTAAAGAAAGGTAAAATAGCAGCTGAAATGAATAACAAAACAATATCAGCAATGAATTGTAAGTGCTACAGCAGCACCACTGGATAGATAAATCAGTACCTTCAAGGTCATGAAATACAAAGTTAGCCAGATAGCAGCAATGAGAGATGCTCTCCTCCGTTTGCCCAAGGATGTGGGCAAAGACTTCTTTTTGCTTGTCTCTGTATCTCCCTCACCCAGTACGTGGCCTATAACAAATATTCAATAAGTGCATGCTGTGACTAAAGCAATCTGTCACTCTCACCAAGAATTTAGTGCAGATTTATACGTAATAAATCCAGAACAGCAAACGGCTCCTATCTAATAAAATCAATGCAAAACTGAAAACCTAACTATGAAGAAAGATGACTTGATCTTAGATAGGAGTTGTTATCAAACAACTCAGTCACCAAGAAGTCTTTTCAAAACAACAAATCCTCTTTTTGTGGTTCTCACTATGAAAGGGAACCTTAGTCCACAGCAACAATTCATAAAGCCGCCTTCCCTTCATGTGATTCCGTCACATCACACAAGCCCTTTCATGCGTCTCCCTCCTTCCAACCCTCCCACCAAACCCTCTCTTCCAGGCAGAGTCCTAAACCTTAGTCCTTCTATCCCTCCTCCTTTCCCCTTGATACCGCATCATAAGAGCCCAAAAGAACTTGTCTAGCAAAACCAAACCTTGCTTGAAATGTGGGGAAGAAAAAGAAAATGATTAGGCGAACCCAGAGCCATTCCTCATGGGCAGTGAAGGAAGGACGCCTGAGACTGCCATATGTTACACCTGATTGCACGTAGGTGCAACTCAAAGGTGCCAAATAAAGAGGAGACAGCACAAACAGAAGGAGTGTTCATATTTTCACAGCATATGCAACGTTTGGGAGACTTATGATGTTCTATCTCAAAATACTCTTTGAATACTTACTCTAAGATTGTTTTGGGAAAGATACTTTTAAATTTCAGCGTTACTAGAAAGACTGGCAGGACACATACACAATAGTCCTTACAGCGAAGATTTACTACAGTGATATGGTAAGGATACACTGCCCCAAGCAATGTCTGAAGGACTCCAGGAGCAGATTTCCTTATGCCTCTCCTCGTCACAGAGTACGCTCCCCACAGTAACCTGCAAGTGATGTTTCAGCTCTGGAGATTCGGTACCCAAGGTTTTTGATGACAACTAATCACATAGGGCACCCTCTGCCTAGCATATAAAAAAAAAATTCCAAACTCTCAGAAAGGAAGCAGAAGTTCAAGAATAAACTGATTTCTGCATACAAGTCTAGGCACAGTGATGCGCTGTGATAAAGCACTCCACAGTCCAAGTTCCCAGTCACAGCCCAAGGCTAGCCTTGCAGGCACACCTTTCTAGGAGTAGCAAATCTCAGGCTTGCTGTGTGAACCTTTTTCTGCCTAATTCTTACCTGAAGGCAGTTAACAGCTAGAGAAATTATTTATACATAAAGAGATGCAATGCATACAGTAGATGGAGCATACTCAATAACACAAAGCAAAGTTTTCAAAAGTGTCTTTCAGAATCACCACGTTGGGGGCTTGTCAGTATAGGGGCCACAACCCAAGGGGTCCCTAGAAGTGGAAGAATGGGGCACCAGTCAGAGCTACAAGCTGAAGCAGATAATGGAAGACCTTAAATAACACAATAAAAATTTGAATTTGATTTAATAGTCTTGGGCAGCCATTTAAGGTTTTGTTCTTCTTTCCTAGCTAATAACAAGAAGAAAATAGCATTGTTGGAAGATGAATCTGACCACATTATGTAGAATATATTGGAAAAGGCACAGACCAGAAGCCAAGAAATCAAAAAAGCACAAAAGAAAATAAAATGATCATCACTAATATTTAGGAGTTAGGAATTGATCCTGGTGCTTAATGTTAATCCTTCTGTCAACCCTCCAAGGGAGATGCAATTGTCCCAATTTAGCTAAGCCTTCCCAGTGTCATCCAAGGCAGGACAATGGAAGAAAAAGGGCAGGCATTTGGCCTAGTGGTTAACATGCTGGTTAAGATGCCTACATTTCATATCAGAGTATCTGGGTTTGAGTTTCAGCTCTTGCTCCTGACTCCAAGTGTCTGCTAACACAGAGCCTGGGAGGCAGCAGGTGATAGCAGCAAGTGATTACATTCCTGCCACCCATGTGGGAGACCTGGACTGAGTTCCCAGCTCCCAACTTTGGCCTGGGCCAATCACAGCCACTGCAGGTGTTTGGGGAGTAAAGCAGCAAATGGGGATCTCTCTTTCCCTCCTTCCCACCCACCCAAATAAATAAAAATTTAACAGAGCAGTGGAGAGGTGAGCCAGTGCCTGTAACAAGGGAAAGGAAGTAGCCTTAGATAGCTCCTTCACATATCTTGCCCTTCCCCACCTTGGGATACCTTCATTCAATCATGAGAGGGAATCTGGGGAGTGAACCAGCAGGTACAAGACCTCTCTCTCTCTCTCTCTCTCTCTCTCTCTCTCTCCTCTCTCTCTCTCTCTGTAGCTCTGCCTTTCAAATAAATAAATAAATCTTTAAAAAATAAAGAAATAAAAACAAAAAAGAGAGTGGAAAGTTACCTTCCCAAACACTGGAAGGGGGAAAGAGAGAACTAAAAGCAGAAATTGTAAAAATTCTCTACAGAAGAGAGGAGAGGTGAAGAATAAATAAAATGTCACAGCTTCTTTCTGACCCAGCTAGATTAGTAAGAAACAGCACAACACAGTATCTCCACCTGAAGAAGGGAGAATCTGTTGGCATTCTCTTATCTGTAATATCTCAGAGACATGTACAGTATTAAAAAACAATCTCCCTTCCTGGTTATTTCTCTGACATGCTGCAGCCCAAAAGTCACTCAACAACTTAGTTACTCTGAAGACTATGATTCTTAAGCTGTCTGAAATTGACTCATATTCCAGAAGCTGCCCAGGTGCATCGCCAGTCCACATGCATCGATCACTTGATTGCATGAAAAGTGTCAGTGATGCTAGAGGAATCACTGACCCCAAGGGCTTAAGAGACACAGCACAGTAATTTGCTGGAGTGGTAAATATCTATCTTTGTTCTTTTTTCATAAAACCCAGAATAAAGCAACAAGACATGGCAGGCCACTATTTATGCCAATTCATCTGTTGCCTCCATTGGCATTAAGCAGAAGGCCAAAGGACATTAGAACAAATTGAAATTAGTTAATGTCCCCAGTAACTCATTTCTGGGATGCTGATCTGATCATGTTGGAAATCACTCTAAAATCTCTAATAGCCTTAACGTATGTGCTAAATGAGTTTCCTGTGCCTCTCTCATTCAGAATCCCTGTTAGCCAATTGAAGTACACAAAAATATGTCCAGGAAATAACAGAGAAACAACTTGAACAAAACCTCTAAACCCTCAGCCATTGTCACCCTAGTGGCTGTGGACCATACCCCAGGAGTGGGGTGAATCCCTCCTGATTCTGGAAGCCAGCTCAGTTCCAGCAGTTTGAGAATTCCTTTCCCCCTGGAAGAGGCAGCACCAACAGGAAGTTATTTGAAAGGCTACACTCCTCCTTGGGGGTAATTTGAATATTCCTTTACAAATTCAGCCATGTAGTTCTTACACATTGAACAGAATCATTTTCTGAGCATTGATTGTCACACTGTTATACCCTCTGAGATGGTATAAAGGAATAACCTGTTTTCCAGGGTTCTCATAAGAAGGGAAAGACACAACACAGACAAAAGCAGTACCCACACAGGTATTTATCAACAGTGGTTAAAAGCATGGAGATGGGGGGTCAAAAAGCCTAGGTTTTCGTCTTGGCCTCACTAAGGACTTCTCTGAGTAGCTTACAACTTCTCTAAGCCTGTTTCCCTTTCTGAAAAGCTGCATTAATAATAATACCCACTCACAAGGTCGTTATGCCTAGTAAGAACATACTGGACATAAACAGGAAATGGATATAAAATTTATGTGTGGGTGCAAACTGATGAAATCTTTACTTAGTATATATTGAATCGATCTTCTGTATATAAAGATAATTGAAAATGAAAAAAAAGGTGTTAAATTGGAAATTACATAGAAAATTAATCAATTTTTTTAAAAAATATTATGTAGGATCTGTCATTAATGTACTGTGCACTGTTATTTAATGCTATAACTAGTACTCCAACAGTATTTTTTCACTTTGTGTTGCTATGTGAGGGCAAACTGTTGAAATCTTTATATATACTAAACTGATTTTCTGTATAAAAAGAGAATTGAAAATGAATCTTGATGTGAATGGAAGGGGAGAGCGAAAAATGAATGGAAGGGGAGAGCGAGCGGGAAAGGGGAAGGTTGCGGGTAGGAGGGAAGTTATGGGGGGGGGGGGGAGCCATTGTAATCCATAAGCTGTACTTTGGAAATTTATATTCATTAAATAAAAGATTAAAGAAAATGGTTAGCACATAGAAGTAGCTCAACAAATGTCAGCTACTATTAATATCATGCATGAACAGTATTAGTTTTATGACTATTACTATTACTCCTACCACAGTACTACTCTCATTTGTATTTTGCCCCATACCTTAAAGACAAGGAGGCTCCCAGGCAGCACCCAGGGGTCCAGTCCAGATGGAATAATTCACCTCGGGCAGGGAGGCTGGCAGGTTCAACGTCTGTCAATCGGCAGAGGAGAGGCGTGCAGATAGGAGATGGCTACAGAGGGAAGTAAGCTTAGCCTGGATGGAGCAGATAAGTAAGTGTGCCCTAAATGGCTTCCTGCGCTGAGGAAGGGCACATGCTCAAGGGTCATATGATTTTCAGAGCTGGAAAGTGCCTGAGAGTCCTTAGCTACTTAAAAAAAAAAGAAAAAGAAAAAGAAAAAAGAAAAAAACAGCTTTTGATAGCCACAAAAATCTTACGCCTTCTTCAAACATTATTTAAAATGTTGCAATCAATGCCACCTCAAGGAGAAAAAAAAATGGGTGCAAGGACAACTTTGAGAAAAAGTTATGTTTAGGTCTTGAAAGATGCCGATTTCTTCTTTTGACCATGTGGCTACAATGGGAGCTGTGAATCAGCTGGGCCCCCACTGGCTTTTGCTGGCTAAACAGTGGCGAGGCCAGAGCCCCCTGCAGGTTCCTGTCAATGTCGGGCTTTTCTGCTGCTTTGTTTCCAACTGGCAGAAGACCCTTGCTCCCTGATTCTGCCATTCCCCCATACAGGGCCAGCACCCTGCTCACCCCTAATTTTACCAACAAGGGGACCATGACACCCAAGTGACCTTCTCAGCCATTCAGCTAATTGGCCAAAGAAGAAAATGGGGATCTCGCTGGTGGAGAGAAAGATTCAGAAGCAGCTGGGAAACAGAGAGGACAGCAAAGGCTTGGAATAATCTGCTCTGGGGAATCGAAGTGGGCAGCTACTGAAATTTTAGCAAGAAAGGGTCTTGAGCAAAAAGATTTTGTAGGGAAAGCATTCTGGCTGCTCTATCCAGAACCCAATAAATTAGCCATGTCAGACTCCTTAGCTCTGCACCTTTTGCTCCCAGAATCTAAAATGAACTATCAACAAGATATATTTAAAGGTAAAAATTCAATCGCAATTGTTTTCACTTGAGGAATTTTCTGCTAATGATTGGTGCTTAACCCATTTTAGGAGTGAAGTTGAATGAGGTTTTTCCCAGTTTCATCTATTAAAGGCTCTGTGGGGGGAAAAAAAGAAAAATAAAAGAAAAATCTTTTTTTTTCTGTTTTGACGACAAAAAAGTAGAAAGTGACAAATTGAGCACTTATATGCTTGGGACCTTTTGGATGCTCCCAAGTCAAAGGGCAAGTTTGAGTCCTGCTTCCATGAGGGATGTCTTGTTGCTCTGTAAACTTAAAGGCACCCTGACCTCTCCCCAGCTTAGATTTTTCAATTCGAGGAGCTGACAACCAGGCATTTTACAGGTAGAGCCCCATATTTTAACCCCAGTTCCTTCTCAGTACACCTGTGTGCACAGACCTGTGTCCTTGGTAGATTCTCAGCAAATCTTGGATGATGGCTTTTTTTTTTTTTTTTTTGACAGGCAGAGTGGACAGTTAGAGAGAGAGAGACAGAGAGAAAGGTCTTCCTTTTTTCCGTTGGTTCACCCTCCAGTGGCCGCTGCGGCCGGTGCACCGCGGCTGGCGCACCACGCTGATCCAAAGCCTGGAGCCAGGTGCTTCCTCCTGGTCTCCCATGTGGATGCAGGGCCCAAGGACTTGGGCCATCCTCCACTGCACTCCCGGGCCACAGCAGAGACCTGGCCTGGAAGAGGGGCAACCAGGACAGAATCCGGCGCCCTGACCGGGACTAGAACCCGGTGTGCCGGTGCCGCAAGGCGGAGGATTAGCCTGTTGAGCCACGGCGCCGGCCGACCCTGGTTTTTAAGACCCAGCCATTACTCTTAGCTTTCATAGCCTTTTCCCAAAGCAGACCAGATGAAGAAGAAACTTGATGGGATTTTACTCTGTTTAGCTCCTTCCCCTGTTACTTATCAAAGACTTCGCCAAGGACACTATCAGTAAATGACAACAAAAACAGGTCCATGAAGTCGTTCCTGGAAGCTGACCAGCCCAATACAACCCACAGGGTGACCAGTAAACCACAATGTTTTCTCAGAACACAAAGGACAGCACTCCTTTTGTCGTAAAGACGCAAGAAAAAGCCTGGGTGCCCAGTGTGGGGAAGCTCAGAATTTCTATAGAGGGAGGGGTAGTAGCTGGAATCTACCTAGAAAAGAAGCCTGGGGGACTTTATATTTGTATATAACATGATCTCTTGATATACACACAGCCAGTGTACAATCAGTAACTTTGCCTATCCATCATCTCACATTTCTCTGTGTGTGCGGGGGTGTGTGTGTGTGTGGGGGGGTCAATCCCTGAAGCCTACTCTCTTCCCAAATATCCAGTATACATGTCAGTATTATTGAGGCCTCCATGTTGTACAGAAAATACCCAGAGTCACCCCCAAGTAATGGAAAGTGTATGCCCTTTGACCTCCATCTTCTCGTTTCCCCGGGTCCCTACACCTCTTTCTCCTCTCTGTTGCTATGTATGCAAGTTTTGTTTTGTGCTTTGGGATTTTGGGGGGCATTTGGGGAGGCAGGAGAGTTTTCCTCTGCTGTGTTTTGTTTTTAGGTTTCACATGTAAGTAAGATCGTGTAGTGTTTAAATTCTGTGTCTTGGTTTATTTCTCTTGCATAATGTTTTCTGAGTCCATCCTTGCAGCAGGATCTCTTTTTTTTTTTTAAGCCTAATATTCCATTTTATATATTGAATGAACTTTTTCTTCTGTCCCAATGATGGAGCTATCTATGCAACAGTACCATGGTGCTCTAAAAACTTCACTTTATGTATTTATCATTATGATTTAAATTATAATTTCTTTATCCATTGATGAGCATGTGGGATTTTTGGTTGTTGTAAATAAAGCTACAAAGGACACGTAGGCACAGATATCTTTATGAAGTGGTGATTTCTTCTCCTTGAGGTATATATCCAGAAGAGGGATTGCTCATATGGTAGTTTTATCTTTAATTTGTTTAGGAATCTCCACACGGCTTTTCACAATGGCTGCATCCCACCAACAATACACTCAGGTAGCCCCTACTTCACACCCTCATTGACAAATGTGATCGCTTGTCTTTTTGACAACAGCATTTCTAAGGAGCATAAATGATAGCACATGGTTGATTTGTATTTCCCCGATGACTATAATGGGGAATACTTTTCTTATAACTATTATTAGGGACTTTTCCTGCAGCTGTGAGTACAAAAATCTTGTCTTGATGTGGATTGCATATGCATTGGGCAGCTTCTTGGATTTTATCAGAAAAACAACATCACCTTCAACTGTGTAGAGATGAAGATGATGGAGGTGGTTAGGCCTCTGTACCCAGCCACCCCTTGCCCTCCCCACTGGAGACTAGAAGGACAGATAAAAGATAGAGCAGGAAAAGTCATGGGAAACAATTAAATGCACGTGTCTTTGAGATTACTATGGGTGAATGTCTAGAGTTCACAGGAGCTTCCTAACTGGCATTTAGATAGTTCAGATTCCTTATTTGAGTGATCCAAGTAAATTTTTCCCTTCCAATCCCCAATACTTTTCACTTCATTCATAGTTGATGTTGGGATTGAAGAGAATAATGAGTTGCTTTTTTGAAGATGCAGGAAATAGTGCCAAATTCAAAAAGTTATGTAAGAAAATACAGTGAAATATAACACTGCCTTCAACCTGTCCATCTTCTAGCCACACAACAACTGTCACAATTTCTTGGGCTTGCTTCCAAAGCTATTTTTGCAAATTTAAGAGTATATGTACATGCATTTGATGTAAAACTTACATATGGCATATGCAGGAGAATGGCTTCCAAGATGTTTTTTCATTGTGATCCACACAAAAGCAATACACTTTCTCTTCTGCTCCACAGGTAGTACTGTGCATCAGTACCAGAGTGTTCTGATAATCACTTTAGGGTGTGTGTATCAGAGAACTCAGGCTTTGTGTTACTAATCTGATTCAAGATTTCTCCTGGCTGTTCCTGCTCTATTTTTCCACATGAATTTAGAATCAGCTTCTCAGAGCATGTGGTCCTTTCTTGAACGATATCTTGGCACCAATTGTTGGTTGTATGAATAAAGGCTATTGATTTTTGTATCCAGCCACATTACTCAATTCTCTTATTGTTTATTATTGTTGGCAGTGATTTTCCAATTCAGTTTCTTGAGTTTTCTAGGCACAGAGTCCTATTATTTGCCAATACAATCATCTTATTCCTCCTTTCCCATTTATACATTTCTTCTTTCTTATCTAAAAAGTTACCAATAACTCAAGACCAATGTTTAATAAAGTGATGTCAGTGGCAGACTTCCTAATTTATTTATTTAACAGGTGGAGTGGACAGTGAGAGAAAGAGACAGAGAGAAGGGTCTTCCTTTTCCATTGGTTCAACCCCCAATGGCTGCTGTGGCCGGCGCACCGTGCTGATCTGAAGCCAGGAGCCAGGTGCTTCTCCTGGTCTCCCATGCGGGTGCAGGGCCCAAGCACCTGGGATATCCTCCACTGCACTCCCAGGCCACAGTAGAGAGCTGGACTGGAAGAGGAGCAACTGGGACAGAATCCAGCGCCCCGACCGGGACTAGAACCCGGTGTGCCAGCGCCACAGGTGGAGGATTAGCCTACTGAGCTGCGGCGCCAGCCCAGGCTTCCTAATTTAATGTGAATGTTTTTATTGTTTGTCTATTAAGCATGAGCTGACTTCTGAAATAAAGCAAATATGTTCTGTATTTTATGAGGTGTTTTCCATAATCAATACTTTAGGACATCTTTAGCAACCATGGATATGAGCACACAGTTTTACTTGTTTTGATATATTAGTGAGGGGAACTATATTAGATTTCCTATCACAGAACTATCCTTCCTTTCCTAAAATAAACACTGAGGTCCTGTTTTATTGTCCTTTACTGTCCCATGGACTATTAACTGATATTTTATTGAGGGTTTTTGCACTGTCACGAGACACTGTTCAATCATTTTATTCTAACTTTTTAAAACATTTATTTATTTGAATATCAAAGTTATGCAGAGAGAGGGAGTGAAGGGGAGAGAGAGAGAGAGAGAGAGAGGCCTTCCATCCACTGGTTCACTCTCCAAACAGGCCATCCTCTGCTACTTTCCCAGATGTATTACCAGGAAGCGGGGTTGGGAGTGGAGGAGTCAGGACTGAAACTGGCACCATATGGGATGCCCAGGAAGCAGGCAGTGACAACATGCTGTGCCAAAATTCTAGTCCCGTGCTTAAGATTTCTTGATCAAATAAATAAATAAATAAAATAAAATTTAAAAAAAAGATTTCTTGATCGTCGCTGTTGCTGTTGGCTTGTTTCCTTTCAGAATCAAGATGGATACTTTGCATTCAAACTGTATTTTTAATTCCTTCTCTGGCACTTCTTTGTTTTGCCTAATTATACCTACAGTGGAACCAGCATTCTAAAGTCACCAAGATAAATCCTACTCCAACATCACATGATCTTTCAATTCTATGACTCAACAACAACAAAAAATGGCCAAGGCCAACCATAACGGATCCTAATGAACCGTATAATATTGCATCTCATGCACAAGGAATGTTTTCAACATTTAAAATTCCTAGGAGTTTAAGAGGTCTCCCCTTCCCAGGCTCACTGGCCTCCATCACAGTGCCTATAGGGATGCCTGGGCACCCACAGCACTGCCCTGCTCAGAATCTGCATTTTCAACAAGATCCCCAGATGATCCCCATGTCCACAGGACGGGGAAATACCACTTGCCTTCAGTGGTCCACTCATATCAGTTTCCTCTGTTTCAAAATATCCCCTTCCTTCTGTGCTCTCATTCTGTAATTAGGTGTTTATTATGACTTTTTCTCTGTTCATTAGTATCTCCCCCACTAAAGTAGTGCAGAGCCTCCATGGTTTCCTTACATTCCCACAGCTAACCAATCAATATTTGCTCAATGTTTGCTGAAACAATACTGTGCCTCAGAGCAATTTATTTTCTTCACTCTTGTTTTTTTTTCCCTTGTTGTCATTTGTCACTGCCCACTCTCCCACCAGCAGACTCTTTGCATAAACTCCCCTAGGCCTCCATCAACCTCAACCCATCTCTCTGCCCTAACCTGATCAGCCCTAGGCATGGAGTAGGCCCTGCCAGAAGTGAGCAAGTCAATGACAGACAATGGCATCACCAAAAATCCCAAGAAACAACATTGTTCACACCACAGTTACAGTTCCCCAGCATCTTACATACCTGTAAATAGTACAAAGAGATTGCTTCCTGTTATTTTTGGAAAATGAGATCTCAATTTCTGTATGGGAAGGGACACACTTGGTGTCTCAGGAGGGAAGTTCATGAGAGAAGGAGGGGCCAGAAGCTGCGTGGGAGGAGCTGAAGGTGAACCTCATCTGCCCCTTTGCACTTGCGCTGAATGTAAGCAGTGGGGATTTTGTCAGTTGCCCTCCCCAGGTGTAGCTGGAAGTGCCATTCTCAGCGGCGGGGGGTCTGTGCTGCTGAGCCAGAAACGAGAAAGGTGATGCTTTGCAGCTAGTTTCCCAACTCGGGTAATTAAACCTTCACCAAATATAGATTTTAAATGAGTGTTCACAACATTGAAACAGAATATGCTAATTCTAAAAATGTGACTCCCTTGCTGTGAAAGTCCTCTCTGGAAAAGAAGACGCTGAAGCAAAACTATGATTGCATCCCTCCTACCTGCCACCTCCTACCCTGTGAGCCAATTTGTTCCAAGACCTGAGGTTCACCAGGCACAGAGGGGAAACAGGAGCTGTTACCAGACACTCTAGGGAACTAATCATAGACAATCAAGGGAAGAGAAGTGGAAAGCCGAATTGTTCTCTTTGTGGGATCCTGTCCCACACCAAATCAACCCAAACAGCATGTTTTGTGTTTACTCAACATATGTAAACATCAAGTTAGTGGGGGAATGAATTTTCATAAGGACACTGTGCATTGTAGACAGGATACATTTTATTAGAAACAAGAGACACTCAAATGAGAGAAAGAAACAGAATTCCTTCGAAGAAGCGTTAACTTTCTCAAAAGGAAGACACTTTCCTGAGTGATTGCATTGCCAATTAACCTGCTCTCTGCAGGCTGGGTGTCCCTAACACCAAAACCCAAAATCTGAAATGTGTTATGTGATAATATGATGTCACAAGTGGAAAAGTCCACACGTGAGCTCATGTGAGAGGCTGTATTCAGAACACGGGTACAATAAAGCTACTTTATAAAATTACCTTCATACTATGTGTGTAAGGTATATATGATACGTCAATAAATTTTGTGTTTAGACTTAGGTCCCATTCCCATGATATCTCATTATGTATATGCAAATATTCTCCAAAAAACTCCAATATCAAATTCTTCTAGTTTCAAGCATTTTGAATAAGGGATATGCAAACTGTATAACTTCAAAAGCAGTTACGACCAGTTCTCAAACAAAGTTTTTCCTTGGTCATAGAAGTCCCCTTGCTATTCACTTGATCCAGAAACGAATGGTCAACAGACCTCCTTCAAAGAGTTACCTTCACTTTCCATGGTCTCCCCATTCTCTGTCAAACTCACTCCAATCACAGAAAAAGTTTGCAATGAAGCCTCAATGTCCATGTTGCTCATTAGGGGTCAACAACTCCCATCTTCAAAATCTTCACTTTTCATTCATTTGACTTTCAACCCATCATTCCCTCTTGATTATCCTCTGTCCTCGGTAAAAACAATGTTGCTGGAAAAGAAATTCAGAATTTGCTTATGTATGACTTCATCTCCAGTGCCCACATATGCTCTTTTTGGAAGACTTGAATTTTCAATTATCTTCATAAGAAAACTGCATATACGAATGCGACGGACTAACAGCACCCTCTCTCCAAAGACAATATGAGCATCTTCAATCCTTTCTGCGGGCAAGTTTGCTTTCCCCATGTTTTCTAAACAGAATAATTAGTTGTGAAACATGTGTTGTTAGAAAATATTCTGTGAGGGGCCGCACTGTGGAGTAGTAGGCTAAGCCTCTGCCTGCGGTGCCAGCATCCCATAAGGGTGCTGGTTTGTGTCCTTACTGTTTCTCTTTCAACCCAGCTCTCTGCTATGGCCTGGGAAAGCAGTGGAGGATGGCCCAAGTCCTTGGGCCTCTGCACCCACATGGGAGACCCAGAAGAAGCTCCTGGCTCTTGCTTTGGATGGCCCAGCTCCAGCCATTACATTACTCCATTGGGGAGTGAACCAGCAGATGGAAGACCTTTCTCTCTGTTTCTCCCTCTCTCTGTCTGTAATTCTGCCTCTCAGATAAAAAAATAAAAACTTTAAAATATTTTAAAAATTCTGTGAAGTGTTTTCACTTATTTTCTTTTATTTCACAGAAAGTAATATGGCCCAATTCAAGGCTTTTGAACAACTAGAGGAAGATCATGGCCTCGTGAAGGAAGGGACCATCTTCATGTTTCCAAGGCCGTTGGTTGGTTCAGAAAGTCTAGGAACCACCTTACCTGGTCACCTGGAACAGCCTCTTCTCTCCACCCCTTAGAAGGCCAACACACACTTGGTGGCAGAGTTCTTAGATGAGTTTCCCCATCTTCTGGTTAAGAGTGACCACAGGGCCAGTGCCACAGTTCAATAGGCTAATCCTCCACCTGCGGCGCCGGCACACCAGGTTCTAGTCCCGGTCGGGGCGCCAGATTCTGTCCCGGTTGCCCCTCTTCCAGGCCAGCTCTCTGCTGTGGCCCAGGAAGGCAGTGGAGGATGGCCCAAGTCCTTGGGCCCTGCACCTGCATGGGAGACCAGGAGAAGCACCTGGCTCCTGGCTTCAGATCAGCGTGGTGCACTGGCCGCAGCGCGCCAGGCGCGGTGGCCATTGGAGGGTGAACCAACGGCAAAGGAAGACCTTTCTCTCTGTCTCTCTCTCTCTCTCTCTCTCTCTCACTGTGCACTCTGCCTGTCCAAAAAAAAAAAAAAAAAGTCTACCGACTCTTTAAAAAAGAAAAAAAAAAGAGTGACCACAGGACCAAGAATAGATTCCACAGCTCTGAATCCCTCAAAGCCCCCTTTTTGCCCTTTAACTGACTCTCCCTTAGTGAAGATCAAATCTCTAGGTAGTAGGGAAATATGTATGAAATATACCTACAATCCATGATAGGACAAAGGCTATCTGATACCATATAAATATGTGCTTGCTTTTGTGTGTTAAAAAATAAATCACAGGACTAGAAGAAGAGCCGAACCCAATATCCTCAGTTCTAGATGAATGAAGGCCCAGGACAGCAAGCAATGAGTCTCACAGTGGCCAAGGCAGCAACAGGACTTAGATGATGCACTCATGGCAGTGGTCAGGACCCTTCCAAGTGGCCGTCCTCTCTGGCGTGCTGCTTGCCCTAAGCGTCACGGGTGTCTGCCTTCGGCCGGGGGTGCACTGCACAGAGCTCCTCTGTTCTGCTCTTGGCCTCTTGGTGTCAGAATGACAACTGCAGCTGAGTCCTGTCAACTTTGGCTCCTGTATCACATCTGGTCCATCAGGTGACTGCTGATTCATGGTCTTGCCTGGACTTCTATCAAAAGGAATCCACTCATTAAGAAATCTTGCAGAAAAATGCCTCTGGCGTTTTCAGAAGTTTGTCATTTATATCTAGGAAAGAGTAGAATGTTTGACATAACGGCTTGGAGGAGCAGTCCTTTTTCCCAGCTGAAGATAATCAGAGGGTGATTTCCTACCCTCCTCTTGGGAAAGGCTGACGTTCATTTGTTTCTCTAGCACACAGCATATTAACATTCTCAAACAAGATCGACTGACACCAACCTGGAACTACAGCTCTGATTTTCTTTAAGAGTTTTTTTTTTCCTAAGTAATGATCCTCAAGTTTTTCCTTAAGGAATATTAGCAGGTTTTGTGAGCTTAGGAACATGAATTTCATCATATCTTCACAATGCTAATTTCTTGGCTACTGAATTGCCTCTGTATGAGCTTGATTTATAATGGGTAAACTGACATCACAGATGAAGGGAAATACGATTTCTCCCCATTTCCTTCCAGTTACGTGGGCCTAACCATGCCTCTTTCATCTCCTGAAACATGACTGAAGACCAGTTCCTTACAGTAGACTTCCCAGCCCTCAACCTTGCTCACATCTGTCCTATAGACCTTTAATCGATGTCATTAAATACTTACTTAATTTATAAGTCCTTTAGATTGTTTATGCTTCCTCAAGAGCAGATACCACCTTTCCCCCTAGATATTCACAGCCTAGCATAGTCAATACATATGCTTGTGTTAAATTATTCTTTTCAACATTTTATAAACTAAATTTTCTGGCCCAAGAAACAATGTGGAATGCTCTTACATTGGTCTTAGCATACTATGCAATGCTGTATGTGTACTGTAGACAAACAGAGAAGGCAAGATCTATCCACTGTTTCCAAAATCAATATAATTGATATGGATTTTATCTAGAACGCATGACATTCCAAGTTTCTCCACTTTTCTAAATCTAATTCCAACTGGATGAGCCCTCTCCCACTAGAAATCCAATCTTAGTCATTTTTAGGCCACCATATACCTTGCCCACCAACATATGAACACTGAAGCTTGTGAATCCATTTGGGAAAGAGTCATCTATCTTAGTCGCAGAACCTTGAAATATATTGTCCAACCCAAGTGGTTTACTCCATGGTGGATGACTCAGTTGTTCAATGACCAACAAACTCCACAGGGGTCTTTCCCTCCCAATACACAGTATTTTACATCCAGTCCATAGCACAGGTCCATCAGTGGACTCAGTGCACCAACATCCTCCATGATTCCACTTCTCCCCTCTACTTTACAGTCCTCCTTCAATGTCAATCCTTGCAGTAGCTCCCATAGAAGAGACCTCTGTAACAAAAGCCCCTTCATTCTCTCCTGGGGCAAGGGAAACTCAGATTTCTACACAAAACCCTATGGATATACTCAGCTAGTGGGGATGGGGGGTGAAAACAGGAAAAAATGGAAGAGAGCTGTATTTTCTTTCATGTCATCCTTCCATACAGCAAAGCTAATTTGACTGTTGACCACATACATGCATCCTTAAGGATATGCTAAACACAACTATGATATTATTCCAGAAGAAAATGTAGGAAGGATTTTTTTTTCTTTTGTAAAGAATTGGAGGGAAGTAACAAGGAGATCTAAGGCCAGGAAAACTCTATTGCAGCAGTATGAAAGGCTTATGAGCCTTCCCGCTCCATAATCCTTCAAATAACACAAGAAATCATCTTTTTATAAATGGGGACAAGCCATATTCACAGTAAACCCACTGTATTCCTTCCTGTTTCTGCATGTTACTTTCTTGGCCTGTCCTCCAATTCAATATACTCAAACCAGGTGGACTGAGGGATATTAGAATAATATTGTACCTTCACAAAGTCTTCCTGGGTGACCTTTCAAAATCTTTCGAGTAAATAACTCAGGAAGTTAGACTTGAAATGAAACTAGTTGTTCAACACACTTTCACCTTTGTGTACAAATTCTTTAACCCATCAGTTCCTTTCCTGTTATTTCCAAATGTCCCATAACTCATTTGTAATCTATAAGCTTATATAACTCAAGAATCCTTTTAGCATAAATTACATAAAGCACATTGTTAATCTCTTAAATGTAATGGGTGTTTTATACTGTGTTTACTTTTTCCATGGGAGCCAAAAAAGAAATCTCACATGTCTGACACATTTAAGAGATGTGATTGTTCTGTATTCTGAATCCACTTCAGATGTTCACAGTTCAAGAGAAAATGCTTGAAGGAAGTAGTTACAATGCATATTTATACACAGATAACAAAGTTATGCTATATAATAAATACATAACCTATAATTGCTAGAATTTAATTACATGATAAGCTTTTAAAATAGGCAGCTAATATCACTATTTATTAAAAAGCAGATGGAATTGTGAGATATTGTGTTTTGTTCACTTTTTTTAAATTCAATTCCCTTTGTATAAGCAGAATGTTAGCTCTTGGTTCATTGTCTTAAGGGGGGGAGGTAAATTGAGGCAGAAGCTAGAGCAAGCCTGCGGGATTTCCCAGCATTCATTTCCAAGGGAGGGAGTAGTGAGAACTAAACCCTTAGGCTAAGAAAATCTACCGAGGTCTTTCAAAGTATCTGAGACCAACATGAAAGGAGAGTCATTTTCCAACTCACCCTTCCAGCACTCCAGAAGAGATAAGGCTTCTGTTGAGGTACAGGAGCAGAGAGAGGAGGGGACAAAGTGGCTGCTTCTAGCATGCAGGCAGAGGAGTCCATGTTGGACTCTGGGGACCCCCCCCCCCCCAGCCCTTTGGAGAGGCAGGAAACCATGATACAGCTCCTCTGTAAGTGTGACATGCACACACGGGAAACAGCCACCTTGGCAGCTAGGCTAAGGCCGAGGACTCGCAAACTCTGTGTGACCAGATGGGCCATCTGCAGTGATCACTAGCCCCCGGACCCTGTTCTGCAGGAGTGAATCAAGAGAAAGGCGGGGTCAGGCTTGACTGACATTGTTTCCACTACTCTAGTAGAGTGAGAGTTGCTAATGGAAACTGAGAAGGATCATAGGGCAACACCAGTATCTGTGCACTGTGATTCCTACCCACTAGGAAGGAGACGTTTGATCATCATAGCATGCTTTCCCAGCCAGGCAGTGAGATAGCTGGGGACTTCATTCACTGAGCTTGTCTATTTTTATTGCATCAGGACACCAGTGCATTGTGAGTATGCTTAAAAACTATCAATGTTTATGCAATCACACTACCCACTAGGTCAGAAGGGAAAGTTTGTTATTTTGCAGATGAAAATAAAGACATAAAAATCAAAACATAAGTCTACATAGTACAGCAGGTTGGCAGTAATAGTTTTGTTTCATTTTCTAATGAAACAGTCAGCGTTCTAAATACTCCTGACATATGAGACATCATCAAAGCCAAAATAAGTGTTATTTACCCAAATGGCATTGGAAAGTCCTGAGACCTTTGCTTCCAGACTTAGCCTCATTGCTTCTTAAAGTGTTTCATTTGGGTCCAAGGACTGCTTTCCTAGCAGGAAGAAGTAACATGGCCCGCAGAATCAAGCCAAACACACAGAAGCCATCCTAGAGTGGGTGTAATTGAGAAAACACATTCTCTCATCTGACTTGACCCTCTGCTCTGTAGATCCACCTGCATAGTATGGAAGAGGGCTTTGCTGGCTGATGTGCTTACTAACGTGCTTTCCTTCCGGCTCCTGAGGTGTGGCCACAGGGATGGGTGGGACACCCAGACTTTCCAACACAGCAACAATAGACATCACCCCTTCAGTGGACATCACCCCTCCAGCAGGTGGATTCCTTACCCCCTGTGTGCGCCTATACCTACTGGCCTATCCCTTCAGGTTTTACCAGCACCCTAGTGAGCACTTCTGTAGCCCTGGTCTGCAAAGGTCTGTAAATATCTCTGCCATCCAGTGGCTGAAGTCCAGCTCTTGGCAGAGTTCCATCGGCTTTGGACAGAGAGACCTCTTCCAGGTTAGTTCTGAATCAGTAACTACTGCCTATAAATGCCATTCCTGTACTCTTCAGAGGAGTTCTCCCTTACCCCTTTCTTTTTGTAGTTAATCATTTTTTCTTAGTCAAAATCACTTTGTATGACACTTTCTCTGGTTATATTACAGTTGTGATTTCTAATTCCTAACTGATGAAGAATTAATATCCCTGATACATGGGATTACTCAATTATCTTGGTTGTGTTCTTGGACTTGAGTGGAGTGTTGAGTCCCTTGCCAGAGGAAATGAGATGTGTATCAGTGACTGTTCTCCAGACAGAGGGCATCAATAGGATATATATTTGTGTATGTATGTGTATGCACATATACACATACTCACAGGCATTTCAGTGTTCATGCAAAAATGGAATTGAAAGACAACAACCATTTCTATGAATCTTTTGAAATGGAACTAACATATAATGCACATTTTTCCATGAACTTATATATAGAGAGATTTTTCGAATGTCTTCATTAACAATAATTGTACATATTTCTGGGCTACACTATGGTATTTCAATACATGTATAGAAATTGGCTCACACAATTTTGGGAGCTGATAAGTTTGGAATCTGTAGAGCAGGCCAGGAGGCTGGAAACTTGAACCAAAGTCAAAGTTGCAGCCTTGAGAAGTCCACAGAGCAAGCCAGAAACCAGGCAAGATTTCTGTGAGAGGTTTGAGAAGAACATCTTCTCAGGAAAGCCTCCGGTTGTTCTCTTAAGTGCTTCAAGTTGAAGTATTCCTCCCCACATTGTGGGGGATAATCTCACTTACTCAAGGTCAACTGATTGTAGATGTTAAGCACATCTAAGAAATACCCTTCCATCACAGCAACACCTATATCAGGGTCTGATTGAATCACTAGACACTATAGCCTGACCAGTTAACCCAGGAAACTAATCATCTTGGGATGCTAGTAACCTATGGCATCCATTGGCACCACAGTTAACTATCCTACCACGTGTGGTTGATGAGGACGCATTTCCTGTACAGCTAGTGTCTTGGGAGGCCGAGTGGCTTCTGCATCTGACCATTACAAAAGTAATGAGAACTACAAGGACTCTCAGGAGATGCGTGTGCATGACTTCCTTAGAGCACACACAGGAAAAAAAAAAAGGACAAGTTCATATTTTCTATCGTGGATCTAGTTGTAGTCTGAGAACCAGACCTTTTCCCTGGAAGTCCTCAAGGGATCCCATTTATTGGAGCCACAGGGCTCATATTGCTCAAATCAAACACAACATTTAATAATGTGGGTTGCTACATTTGAAGATCAATTTGATTCAGAATCTCATGATTCTGACTATCCTTACATGAAAGTAAAGGCATTGACTTGAAAGTAGGCGCCATATTGTATGGAATTTTGACATCTGGTTGGTTGTATGAAAATGAGTTGACAATCTTGAAAACCCCAAGCCACTCTGAGGCTTTCTTGCCCCCTCTGAGGACACCAGCCTTTCTTCGCTTGGAAGCCCTGTGAAAACACCACCCAAGGAAGTTGACCTGAGGGGATGCTCACCCTCCTCAGGACCCACCACAACCACAACCATCCCTTGCAGCTGCTTGACCTATAATAGGATTAATTCTTATTATGCTCTGGGGAGTCAAGCATACCCAATCAATATACAAAACATACTCAATATATTTTGCTAAGTATATTGGCAGAAATCTGGCGAACATATATAGAAGTAGATTCTAAGGTTGTTAGATGAGAAGAACAAATACAACATTAGATTGGGTCAAATTCATTGTTCTGGGCATATTTACTACAGATTCTGAATTTAATTGCTAGTTTATGAGTCTAGAAGCAACTCTAATAGTTCATGTGGTCGGCTGACTAAAACTTGGTCTCAATAGTGGCCTAAGCTTAATGAGGTTGACATGCCAAGAAAAACAAATGCTTAGGAAGATGGGAATGCTGGAGAAGATTTATTATGTATGACAAGCACACCTGCTTCATACTCATATCCCCCAAGAAGACCCTTCATTAAGGCATTGATAAGTTCAGTAGTTGGGGGAGCATCGTATCCTTGGTGTCACTCCCTTTGTAGACCAGGCATGACTATGGAAGGTGCTGCCATTGAGATGAGGCCCTTGATTTCAATGGGGCAACAGAATTTCAGAGAGAAAGAAACATGAGGCAACAATCAACCACCATGGGCAAGATGGACACGTTTACCTAAAGGCCTCCAGGGATGTTACAGTAATCCAAAAATTCTATTTCATGGAAAATAATTCTAGATGACCAAATACCTGGCTCCGGTTGCTGCAAAGAATGAGAAAAGGTATGTGGAGGTTTCTCGGCATGAACTTAGGGTAACATATTTCTGTTGCATGTGAATGCTTCCCAAAGGGCAAGCACTACAGAAGAGACTCTTAAAAATCTTTAAAATCAGACTCTTAGCCACTCTGCCCCAGTGATTCCTCATTGGGCCCATGAGCCAAGTAGCTAGGATGTCAGGGATAGAGGTTAACATAAAGGCTGATCTGGCTACCACTACTGCTGATTTCTAATAAGGTAACATCAAAGACCAACACTGAGCATTTACCAGGGAAGCAGCCAGGTCCCTGGTAGCAGTTTGATTACATTGGACTTCTTCCTTTATGGAGGGGAGCAGAGATTTGTCCCTACTGCTCTAGACAAATTCTCTGGAAATACATTAGCCTTTGTGCCAATAATGCTTTCTCAGAACTGCTATCTCTGAACTCAAAGAAGAGCTTATCAATCATCATGATTTCTTAGTCCATTCAAGCTGCTATAACACAATACTATCAACTGAGTGGCTTATAAACAACAAACATTTCTCACAGCTCTGCAGGCTAGAAGTCCAAGAGCAAGACCTGGTTGATTCAGTGCCTGCTGAGGGCTCATGCCCTCTGGTTATATCCTCATGTAGTGGAAGGGGCCAATGAGTTGCATTGGGAAGCCCTCATGACCTAATCTATTCCAGAGGTACTATATCTTACCATCATCACATTAAGAGTGTCAACATATAAATCTGGTGTATTCACAAGCCTTTAGCCCATAGCAATGGTATTACCATACCTAATTGTTTCTGATCAAGGACTTGATTTTCCAGCAAAAAAAGAATTGCAGAGGGCTTATGCCCAACTACTTAACTGCTTTCACCATATTTCCCCTCATCTGAAGTAACTGGACTGAGTGAAGTATTGAAGAGCTTACTGAGGACTCAGCAATGGAGAGACTAAATTCTGAAAGGGCTTGGGATTTTTTAATTTTTTAAATGCTTATACATTGTCTCCATCAACTTGGAAGGCAGATGACAAAGAGAGGGAGTAAGAGAGTAAAAGAGAGAAAGAGAGTCAGAGAGTAAAAGAAAGAGAAAGAAAGAGTTGTCCATCCACTGGTTCACTCCCTAAATGCCTGCAACTGCCAAGTCTCAATCAGCTCAGAACTCAATCTGAGTCTCCCATGTAAGTGGCAGGAACTCAAGTACTTGAGCCATCATCTGCTGCCTTCCAAGGTACATATTATCAGGAGGCTGGATCAGAAGTAAGATAGTCAGGACTCAAACCAGGAACTCCAACACAGGATGTAGGAATCCCGAGCAGCAACTAAACTGATGTGCTAAATGCCTACCCCAAAGGTTATGTTTTAGATGAAGCATAAGCCTTAAATCATAGACTATTGTATTGGTACTATCTTTCCAATAGTCAGAATATATGGGCCTATTGCTATTCGATATAGTTTTGGAAGTTTCAGCCAGAACCATTAGGCAAGAAAAAGAAATCAAAAGGAGACCAATTGGAAAGGAGGAAGTCAAATTATCCCTGCTTGCAAATGACATGATTCTATATGTAGGGAATCCAAAAAACTCCACTAAGAGACTATTGGAACTCATAAGAGAGTTTGGAAAAGTTGCAGGATATTAAATCAGCACACAAAAATCAATAACCTTCATAACACAGACAATGCCATGGCTAAGAAAGAACTTACAAGATAAGTCCCATTCACAACAGTTACAAAAAATTTAAATACCTCGGAATAAATCTAACCAAGGAGGTGAAAGATCTCTAATGAAAATTACAAAGCATTAAGGAAAAAAAAAAATAGAAGAATACAAAAAACGGGAAAATCTTCCATGCTCATGGATCGGAACAATTAATATTATCAAAATGTCCATTCTACAGAAAGTAATTTACAGATTCAATGTTATACCAATCAAAATGCCAATGACATTCATCTAAGATCTAGAAAAAAATGATGTTAAAATTCATTTGGAGGGGCCAGTGCCGCGGCACAGTAGGTTAATCCTCCACTGGCGGTGCCGACATCCCATATGGGCACCGGTTAGAGTCCCGGCTGCTCCTCTTCCAATCCAGCTCTCTGCTGTGGCCTGGGAAAGCAGTAGAAGATTGCCCAAGTCTTTGGGCCCCTGCACCCGGTGGGATACCAGAAGAGGCACCTGGCTCCTGGCTTCAGATTGGCGCAGCTCCGGCCGTTGCGGCCATTTGGGGAATGAACCAACAGATGAAGACCTCTCTCTCTGTCTCTCCCTCTCACTGTCTGTAACTCTACCTTTCAAATAAATAAATAAAAATCTTTTTAAAAATTCATTTGGAAACGCAAGATACTCTTAATAACTAAAGCTAACCTAAACAACAAAAACAAAGCCAGAGACATCACAATACCAGATTTCAAGACATACTTCAGGGCAACTATCATCAAAACAGCCTGGTACTGGCACAAAAATAGACATGCAGAACAATGGAACAGAATTAATACAGAAATCAATCCACACATCTACAACTAACTAACATTTGACAAAGGAACTAAAATCAATTCCTGGAGAAGGGACAGTCTCTTCAACAAATGGTGCTGTAAAATCAGGTCCCCACATGCAGAAGTATGAAACAAGACCCTTACATCTTATACAAAAAAACAACTCAAAATGGGTCAAAGATCTAAATCTATGACCTGATACCATCAAATTGCTAGATGAGAACTTTGGAGATACTCTGCAAGACATTGGCATAAACAAAGACTTCTTGGAGAAGGCCCCAGAAGCAAAATAAATAAAAGCCAAAATAGATAAATGGGATTACATTAAGCTAAAAAGCTTCTGCACTGCAGAGGAAACACAGCATGTGAAGAGATAACTGACAGAATGGGAGAAAGCATTTGCGAACTATGCAACTGATAAAGGATTAATATCCAGAATCTATAAGAACTTAAAAACATCAACAACAAAACAAACAATCCAGTTAAGAAATGGGCAAAGGACTTGAACAGGCATTTTTTAAAAGAGGAAATTCCAATGGCCAACAGACACATGAAAAAATGCTCAGGATCACTAACCATAAGGGAAATGCAAATCAAAACCACAATGATGTTTCACCTACCCCAGTTAGAATGGCTATCATACATAAATCATAAAGCAATAAATGCTGGGGAGGCAGTGGGGGGAAAGGTACCTTAATTCACTGTTGGAGGGAATGCAAACTAATACAGCCATTGTGGAAGATAGTATGGAGCTATCTCAGAAATCTGAAAATAGATATACCCTATGAACCCAGCAATCCCACTCCTGGAAATTTACCCAAACAAAATTAAATTAGTATATGAAAATGTTATCTGTACCCCCACCCATATTGCAGCTCAATTTACAAAAGCTAAGATATGGAATCAACCCAGATGTCCATCAACTGATGACTAAAGAAAATGTTGTATATATACGCTATGGAATACTACTCAGCTGTAAAAAAAAAAAAATGAAATCCTGTCCAGCTAACAATGAAAACATGGAATAGACAGCAGAAGAAAAAGCCCACAGCTATCAACTCTGGCCCCTTGATCAATTAGAGAAATGAGACCTTTAGTTATTTTTCATACTTATACTTTATCATTATATGTTATATGCATGAGCATATTTTTGTATATTAACCATTTTTTCCTCTCCTTCCCATCATTATTTTATATATAAGTTGCTGAATGTAAACTCTACAATTTAGCCTCTAGGTAAAAGAATAATTGGTGTGACTGTAGTTGAATTTAAGGAATAACTAAGATAACTAGCTGAGGGTATACTGATTGTTGAAAATATGCCTTCTCACTTGGGATGTGAGAACTCTGCACTTCTATAAGGATACTTCAAAAAGTTCATGGAAAATGGAAATACAAGATAAGTGTATTCACCATAGGACAGACAGCAAGAGAAGAATACCCATAAGCAACTCTACATCCATATGTCAGCTCTGCAGAACATACAGAAGATGGAACTTCATCTATGTTACCCTTGTAAGATTATAGAGGTTGCATCTCTTGAAGGGGGAATGTTAAGGTAGCTAGGCAGAATGAGCCTGTGTGTGTACAAGGGGCCAAAGAAAATGGAAGTTTTTGTGTAATGGGATGAAGAAGCAAATCAGCATTTGCTTATCAAAAGTCTTGCCACTGTTCAATAACCTGGTTGTGTGGGTCCCAGTTCTCTCTCTGGGGATGGCTTAGGAGAATCTCATCTGCCCTTCACCAAGGAGGATATTGTGAAATTCTGGGATGAATTCTACCACCAGAAAGCCCTTCACCCAGCAACATTCCAGAAAGAAAATGGAGGAGAAATGGAGGACCCACACTCAAATCCATAAAAACTCCTGTCTGAATACAAACTGGGCTCTTATTTCTTTACAGAGATGTCCACCTGGTCTGTCAGGGGTACTCTTTTTACTACTTCTCACTAAACTTGGCTAGCATACTTACTGCTAAACAAACCAAAAAAAAATTATTTTGGTGGAAAAAAATTGAAATCTAAGCATAGCATTTTCATAATATGAATTGTCCATTAATTTTTTGAAGTACCTTCATATGAAGAATAGTTGGCTTCATGCTTTACAGAAGTTCAAAAGTATGTAAAAGGACACATACAGACGCACAGGAGTTGACTGCCAGTTACCAATGTATTGCCTCCCACCTCCAAATCTACCCTTCTCTGCCCTGCTTTGTGATAGTGATCTGCCTCTGTCACCAGCTGGTGCCAGGGATAGCTGAGGAAGAAGCATTCCTTCTCTACTGTTCCAGACTCTTACTCCAGGGTGCATGGCATGGCACGAGGGCACACAGGAGAGCCAGGACATCCGCTCCCCAGTGAACTTCACCAGCACTAGAGGGGCTCCCTGGTGAGTTTCACCACCATCCCGGCAGACAGCACCCTTGCCTGCAATCTGCATGAGACCCAGCGATACATACCTCCACCTGGGTGTTGCCAGAACCCCGGCAAGTACTTTCCTGCTCACAGCCATGGCTCACTGGCACCCTGGCTATTGCCACCCTCCAAGCCTGGCCTGTGTCACCTCAAGTAACTTCTCTAACATTCACTGGATTACAGCTCTTCCTTCTCCAACCAGTTCCGAATTTCAGTGTTGTGAGGACAGTGCCCTTTCCATATTTGTTCCTCTCTTGAGTATTCTCCATAGGCCCAAGATGCAATGGTTCCCTCATATATATGAAATCCCTGTATTCTCTAACATTTAAGTCATATAGTTCATCATGTTTTGCTAATTAATAATTCTTTCTACTAAGTTTCCCCTGTCCAAATTCCTGGTGTGATTTCTGTCTCCTTGCTGGACACTGATTTGCATAGCCTCCTTTTAAAAAAGTTCTCATTTTTTCCACAAATTGACAGTATTAACAAATTACAGCATCTCAAACAAGACCTTCTGCAAGCTAGAGACTCAATGAGCAGTAGTTCCTTGAACTTTTGCCAAATAATTCTGAACATAAAAATTGCCTTTTACAAAGGTCTGGAGAACCTGGTCAAACTGCAGAACGGAGCAGTCAATTTGGAGAACGGACTGGGTGTTCCTCAAAGTATTAGAGAGTCACCCTGTGACCCAGCCATTCTATTTCTAGATATATACTCAAGAGAAATGAAAACATAAACCACACAAAAATTTCACAAAAATATTCAAAGCAGTATTATTCATAATAGCAGAAAAGGGGAAGCCACCCACATCTCCACTGTGTTGAATGGGTAAACAAAATATAACGTGCGTCTACAGTGAAATGTCACTCGGCCATAAAAGGAAGGGATGGATTTACAAGTACATATGCTTCCTCATGGACGAAAGCTGAAAGCATTATGTTGAGTGAAAGAAACCAGAGCCGCTCAAAGGACCACATATTGCCTGATTCCATTTCTAGGAAATGTCTAGTACAGACACATGTCAGTATAGACAGAAGGTGCTTCCTGGTTGCCCAGATCTGAGGGGTGGGGACTGCAGGGAGGGAGAGAAGGAGGAACAAGTGCTAATGGATCCAGGGTTTCTTTGAGGGTGCTGCTCTAGAATTAGATTGTGACGGTGTTTGCACAACTCTAGAAATACATTAAGTCGCGTGAACTGTGTACTTTAAACAAACGTACATGTTTTGTGAATTATATTTCCATAAAGCTGTTTTTTTTAAGTGCCTTTTAAAAGTAGGCCTTGTTCTGCCTCTGTGGTTTATGAAATGTATCAAAGCAATGCTGAAAGAAAGCCAAGATCTCAATCCAAGGAATCACAAAGTCTTTATTTCCAAAAGCTTTTGTAACTATTTCTTTCTGTTCCATTGTATTTGCTTTGAATAAAAACTGTTTTGAGAAATATCTGAGAGGACAGTGGACAGTTGTCCTCAGATGTCTTGGAATAGGCTATTATATCAGGCTGCCTGCAAGGCATGCTTTGTTGAGGTTGACTTGACATGCAAAGGTTCTAAATCCATGTTAGAAACCATCAGCAGGGAAGCGCGGAGCTGCCAAGGGGGTCCTTCCAGTTCTATGCCCACAAACAGGAGCCAGACCTCCAGGAGGTGCCTTCACCCTAATGGGCCCCACTCCTCACTTGTCTCGGGGGCTCTCTGTTCCTCCAACATTTTTGGGAGTCTGAGATTCTGTTACGTAGGCGATAGCAGTGTTTTATCAGCAAAGGGGAGCAAAGGTAAACATGGGAGACAGCTAAGCAAAGTTTGAAAACGATAATGAATTTTCTGACACTGAGTGCTGAAATATCATAGCCTCAATGGCCATCAGATATGGCCAGGAATGCAGGCCCATGGCACTACCAGAGGGACCCTTCAGAGCAAGTCAGAGGCTACCTAGGAATCCAACGAATCTAACTTCAGAGTGAGAACCTCTGATGGATGTTACGAAATTATTTATTACAGATATTAACTATATGTATTATCATTTTTCCCAAGAATAGTAACCATTGCATTTTTAAAAAATAATGACTTTTGTGATTATTCCTGGTTGGGGGAAAAAGAGAAAAACATGCATTTTTGAAATAATTAAATTCGTTATATAGTTTTCTTTCATATTACTCATCTTCTTCCCCCTACGGACCTGGCAAGGCATGGCAACTCAGAAAAATACAGAAAAAGGCAACATTCTTTTCTTTCTTGTATTTCTTTTGGTGTGCAATAAAAGAGTTCCCATAAGAATTTTCCATCATAACTCCAAACATGCAGGATAAATCTAATTCTAATTGCTACTTACATTAGCTAATCTCACATTTAAATCATGTTGATGACATTTTATCCAGGCTTTGAAAGCTCCTTAAACAATTTCTTCTTACTTGAATGAATTGTAAGCTAAATGTTGCTTAAAGATTTTTAAAACTTAATTTTATTCCCTCAACTTTCACCTCATTCATTTTAGTAGGTCTGTACAATGGCATGATATTCAGAGGAAATGGCCTGCAAAATGTAAAGGAAACTAGAGATTTAGCCTTTATCTAGTATAAAATGTAAATTAACATAAAATGAATAAAATTATAAATATAAATATGCTTATGTAAGTATAAAATCAATAAAAATGTCTACATAAGATACGTGATACAGATATAGAATACCAGACACTATTAGATAAATATAGAATATTAGATACAAAGTAAATATGTATTAAAAAATGAAAAATTGCAACAAAACAATCATTTTATTTATTTTTATTTTTTTATTTTGACAGTCAGAGTTAGACAAAGAAAGATCTTCCTTTCCATTGGTTCACCCTCCAAAATGGCTGCTACGCTGGCATGCCGCACCAATCTGAAGCCAGGAGCCAGGTGCTTCCTCTTAGTCTCCCATGTGGGTGCAGGGCCCAAGCACTTGGGCCATCCTCCACTGCCTTCCCTGGCCACATCAGAGAGCTGGACTGGAAGAGGAGCAACCGGGACAGAATCCGGCGCACCAACAGGGACTAGAACCGAGGGTGCCAGCGCCGCAGGTGGAGGATTAGCCTAGTGAGCCGAGGTGCCGGCCCAAAACAATCATTTTAAAAAGTGATAAAGGCCAGGGGCCGGCACTGTGGTGCAGCGGGTTAATGCCCTGGCCTGAGGTGCTGGCATCCCAAGGGGACGCTGGTTCGAGACCCAGCTGCTCCATTTCCAATCTAGCTCTCTGCTATTGCCTGGGAAAGCAGTGGAAGATGGCCCTAGTCCTTGGGCCCCTACACCTGCGTGGGGGACCCGGAGGAAGCTCCTGTCTTCTGGCTCCTGGCTTCAGATCTGAGTAGCTCCAGCCGTTGCAGCCAACTGGGGAGTGAACCAGCAGATGGAAGACCTCTCTCTCTCTCTGCCTCTCCTCTCTCCGTGTAACTCTGACTTTCAAATAAATAAATAAATCTTTTAAAAAAGTGATAAAGGCCACAGATGATATAAAATGCTGAGAAAAAAATTTGTTAATTAGCTGTTGGACATGTTTCTGGACTACTGTATTCTTGCAGATCTAGCTGAATGTCCTTTGGTTGCCTTGTCATATGACAATGATTTTTTTTCTTAAGCAGTTCATAAAGAATCTTCTCGGTGGTCCACTGTATATTTTGTTTGATTCTTGGTAAACATTACTGGGTCATAATTCTTAAAAAGCCACTGAACATTTTGAACAAAATCAAGCTGATCATAATAAGCCATTAAGAAGAAGAGTATAAATCAAAATAAAGGACCCAGCAGAGGTGCAGCCGCTGTTGACTCACGCTCCTGTTGACTGGACAGATGCAGTTTTTCCTGACTCATTTTCATCCTCCTTCTGCTCGCTCACTTCCCACCTGACAGGGTATTGGTTCTCCTGAAAATCTCTGCCTCCTGTCTTCATTTTTATTAACTGTACTTCTTGGTCATCTTGAACTTTTTCTCAATTTTTAGCTTCTGTTTGAGCACAGAAAGAGTTTTGGTATTTTGAAGCTCCTGCTAGCTTCTTTCTCTCCATTTTTACTTTGGATTTTCCCTGGGATACTTCTTTCATATGTATATTTTTGCCTAGTGAATGACTCATTAATAATTTATATAATATGTCAGTAATGTATGTCTTGTACGGTTTATATTCCATAATGAATCAGAAGTCAAGGTTCACACAGGGTCAGCCAGTAAACACTTTGGTATTGGGAAATCCATCCTCTCTTAACTACTCAAGTCATCTTTTATAGCACCAAAACACACCACAGACAACATGGAAGCAAATGAATATGACTGTGATCCATACAACTTATTCATAAAGGAGGCAGAGGGCCGGCATCATGACACAGCAGGTTAAGCTGCCCAATGCCAGCACCCCATATTGGAGTATGGGTTCAAATCCCAGCTGCTCTATTTCCTATCCAGCTTCCTGCTGGTATGCCTGGGAAGGCAGTGGATGATGGTTGAAATACGTGTGTCTGTGGATCCATGTGGGAAGCCAGGATGGAGTTCCTGGCTCCTGGCTTCAGCCTGGCCCAGCTAGCTGTTGTGCGCCTTTGGGGAATGAACTAGCAAACGAAGGATTTCTCTCTCTCTCTCTCTCTGTCTCTCTGTCTCTCTGTCTCTCCTATTCAAATAAATAAATCCTTTTTTTTTTTTTTGATAGGCAGAGTGGATAGTGAGAGAGAGACAGAGAGAAAGGTCTTCCTTTTTGCTGTTGGTTCACCCTCCAATGGCCGTCGCGGCCAGCCGTTGCACCGTGCTGATCTGAAGGCAGGAGCCAGGTGCTTCTCCTGGTCTCCCATGGGGTGCAGGGCCCAAGGACTTGGGCCATCCTCCTCTGCACTCCTGGGCTATAGCAGAGAGCTGGCCTGGAAGAGGGGCAACTGGGATAGAATCCAGCGCCCCGACCGGGACTAGAACCCGGTGTGCCGGCGCTACTAGGCGGAGGATTAGCCTGTTGAGCCACGGCGCCAGCCTCAAATAAATAAATCTTTTTAAAAAATTAAGATAGATCAGATTTGGTCTCCAGGCTGTAGAGTGGTAACCCCTGCCCAAGAACAATTCCAATGCATTTTCAAATGCTGCTATATTGCATTGAGCTGCACCATTCCTCATATTACTCTTAATGATATTGTAGCGACTCCTCCTGTGAGTCCTGTGAGCACTTCCTTCTTCTGACTGTTTCACTGCACTGCTGGCAACAATGCCTGCCATTTCATCTGGACCCGCAGGATTATAGCAGGACAATGTACCTCTGAGATGCTAACAAAATGCACTACACAGGGAAGTGGAAAACGCATAGCCTCACTCCCAACAACACTGTAGTATAGCAACAGGTTTACATCCTACCTGGAAATTCTGATAAATCCCATGTTACAATGTTCCCATTAAACAATGGCATTTTTAATTGCTATTGCTATGAGGCATAACTGAATCGATTGCTGATAGGTGAGAATTTCTAATTTTACTGGAACTCAATACAATGATTTTCTAAGTTTAGAATCCTTTTCCACAGACTGACTGCTAGTTGTCTATGTGTCAAAACTTGTTACACGGCCGGCGCCACGGCTCACTAGGCTAATCCTCCGCCTTGCGGCGCCGGCACACCGGGTTCTAGTCCCGGTCGGGGCACCGATCCTGTCCCGGTTGCCCCTCTTCCAGGCCAGCTCTCTGCTGTGGCCAGGGAGTGCAGAGGAGGATGGCCCAAGTGCTTGGGCCCTGCACCCCATGGGAGACCAGGATAGGCACCTGGCTCCTGCCATTGGATCAGCGCGGTGCACCGGCCGCAGCGCGCCAGCCGCGGCGGCCATTGGAGGGTGAATCAACAGCAAAGGAAGACCTTTCTCTCTGTCTCTCTCTCACTGTCCACTCTGCCTGTCAAAAAAAATAAATAAATAAAAAACTTGTCACACTACCTGCATGCTTCTGAGGCTTGACTGCATGTGCCGCATTCACACCATACAGACGCTCTCTCTCACTTCCCTTATTCTGCTGCTGGACTGACGGAGTGGGCCGTTGAAATATTTCTGGAAGTCATTCCAACACCATTATAGCTCCAAAGAACTTAGCTATCTTGTACTAGTCTCCTACAGTTGCTGTAACGAATGACTCATACTTAAGTGGATTAAAATAATACATATTTGTCTTCTTACAGTTTCGGAGCTCAGAGGTGTGAAATCAGTTTCGCTAGACCAAAATCAAGGTGTCAACAGGTCTGCTTTCCCTTTGGAGGCTTCAGGGAAGCTTCTATTTGCTTGTCTTTCCCAGCATTCCGTGGCCTATAGACCCTTCTTCTATCCTCAAAGCCAGCAGTGTAGCATGTAGCTTTAATGGTCACTTCCCGTTGTGTGTTCTGCCTCCTTTATTTATTATTTATTTACATGCATTTCATAAATACAACTTTAGGAACATGGTAATTCTTCCAATCGTACCAGCTCTCCCACCCACATTCCTATCCCTCTTCCTTCTCCTGTCCCCAGCCTTGTTTTTTACTAAGATCTATTTTCATTTAACTTTATACACAGAAGATTAACTCTATTCTAGATAAACAGTTCAACACTTCATATGAGAAAGAGAAAGAAAAAAACTGTTCCTCCAGACAAGAGCTGTGCAGTCACTGCATCTTGAAAGTAATTTCGCTTTTTTTGTTTTTTTTTTTAGAAATTTAACTATCTTTAAAGAAGAAACCAAGAATGATACATATTTCATGAGCACTCATAACTATACCTTATGAGATATAAGAATATCCTCCACTTAATACACTAAAACAAAGTAATTCTTTGAGATCAAGTTTTACTATTAAGTCTCATAATACAACTTATTGAGGACAGAGGTCTTGCATGTGAAGTTAGTGCAGAATGACTCCTGTTGTTTATTTAACAGTTAACGCTCTTATGTATGACATCAGTGATCACCTAAGGCTCTTGACATGAGCTGCCTAGGCTATGGAAGCCTTTTGGATCCACAAAGTCCTTCAGTATTTCTATAAGGCAATAAGCAAAGAGGAGCTCTCTCCTCCTTTCAGAAGAAAGTACATCCTTCTTTGGTCTGCCTCCTTTTTTCTTTTTTAAAAAGATTTATTTTATTTATTTGAAAGACAGAGTTACAGAGAGAGAGGTAGAGACAGAGAGAGAGGTCTTCCATCTGCTGGTTCACTCCCCAGCTGGCTGCAATGGCCGGAGCTGTGCTAATCTGAAGCCAGGAACTTCTTCCAGTCTCCACACGGGTGCAGGAGCCCAAGGACTTGGGCCATCTTCTACTGCTACCCCAGGCCAGAGCAGAGAGCTGGACCAGAAGAGGAGTAGGCTGGCACTGCAGCTCACTTGGCTAATCCTCCACCTGCAGCGCTGGCACTCTGGGTTCTGGTCCCGGCTGGGGCACCAGATTCTATCCCGGTTGCCCCTATTCCAGTCCAGCTCTCTGCTGTGGCCCGGGAGTGCAGTGAAGGATGGCCCAAGTGCTTGAGTCCTGCACCTGCATGGGAGACCAGGAGGAGTCACCTGGCTCCTGGCTTTGGATCAGCGCAGCATGCCGGCCACAGCACACTGGCCATGGTGGCCATTTGGGGGTGAACCAACAGAAAAAGGAAGACCTTTCTCTCTCTCTCTCTCTAACTCTGCCTGTCCAAAAAAAAAAAAAAAAAAAAGCAGCAGCCAGGACTAGAACCGGCACCTACTGTGCCACAGCGCTGGCCCCTGGTCTGCCTTCTTCTTTTAAGAATATTTGTGGGGCTGGTGCTGTGGCATAGTGTGTTAAGCCTCCATCTGCTGTACCAGCATCCCATATGGGCACCAGTTCACATCCTGGCTGCTCCACTTCTGATCCAGCTCTCTGCTAATGCACCTGGGAAAGCAGCGGAGGATGTCCCAAGTCCTTGGGCCCCTGCACCCATGTGGGAGACCCAGAAGAAGCTCCTGGCTTCTAGTTTTGGCTCAGCTCAGCTCTGGCCATTGCGGCCATTTGGGGAGTGAACCAGTGGATTGAAGATTTCTCTCTCTCTCTGTCTCTCTCTCTCTCTTTCTGTCTCTCTGTAACTCTGCCTTTCAAATAAATAAATCTGAAAGAAAGAAAGAGAGAGAGAGAGAAAGAAAGAGAGAAAGAAAGAAAGAGAGAGAAAGAGAGAGAGAGAAAGAGAAAGAGAGAGAGAGAAAAAGAGAGAAAGAGAGAGAGAGAGAGAGAGAGAGAGAAAAGAGAGAAAGAGAGAAAAGAATACTTGTAACGGCCTTCAGGGCACAGCCAGATAACTGAGGATAACTTTCCCAGCTCAAGATGTCTAACGTAATCACAGGTGCAGTCTCCTTTGTTCTGTCTGATGGCATTCACAAGCTCAGGGGTTAGGATCTGGGTGTCTTCAGAGACCATCATACATATAGTCAATCACACTAAGTTATTGTCACATGAATGTCTCACACACAACCCAGACTAAATGTATGTCCAATCCAACCTCCTAGCAGCTAGATTCCAAAAATACCTGTGATGACTTCATCACCATAACCCACAGAAGTGCAAGGATACTTCAAAAGTTTATGGAAGAAACAGAATCAAGAGAAGCTTAAGAGGTCACATTGTGGTATAGCAGGTTAGGCTGCCACCTATCATGCCAACATCCTATGAGGACTTGTTCAAGGCCCAGCTGCTCCACTTCTAATCCAGCTCCCTGCTATTGCACCTGGGAAAGCAGTGGAAGTTGGCCCTTGTGCCCCTGCACCCACATGGGAGAACTGGACAGAGTTCCAGGCTCCTGGCTTTGGCTGGGCCCAGCCCTGGCCATTGTGGCCATTTGGGGAGTGAACTAGTAGATGGAAAATCAATCTCTCTTCTCTTTCTCTCTCTCTCAACTCTGCTTTACAAATAAATAAAATAAACCTTTTTTAAAAAAGAGAAAAGGGGTATAGGTTAAGCCAATTGCAGCGCCAGCATTCCATGTGGGCACCAGTTCAAGTCCTGGCTGCTCCAGTTCCAATCCAGCTCCCTGCTAATGTGCCTGGGAAAGCAATGGAAGATGGACCAAGTATATGGAACCCTGCACTCACTTGGGAGACCCAGATGAAGTTCCTGGCTCCTATCTTTGGTCTGGCCCAGATCCGGCCATTGTGGATATTTGAGGAGTGAACCAGCAGATGGAAGATCGCTCATTCTCTCTCTCTGTCTGTATGTGTGTTTTGTGTGTGTGTGTGTGTGTTTGTAACTCTTCAAGTAAACAATAAATAAATATTTAAAAGATAGAGAAGCTTACTGGGGTGCAGAAAATTGAAATTATGTATGTGAGGGATCTTCAAAATGTTTATGGGAAAATGTGTATTATGGAAAATCTGCTTGAATTTTAAACTATACCAGAATAAACACAGCTTTTAATTTCATTTTCCATCAATCATCTGAAGTCTCTTCATATGACCTAGGAGTCAGAATAGAGAGGCCGGTGTTGTGGTACAGGAGGTTAAGCCACCATCTACAGTGCCAGCATCTCATATGGGCACCAGTTCATATCCTGGCTACTCCTCTTCTGATCCAGCTCTCTGCTAGTGTACCTGGGAAAGCAGCAGAAGATGGCCCAAGTGCTTGGGCCCTTGCACCTATGTGGGAGACCGGGAAGAAGCTCCTAGCCCCTGGCTTCGGTCTGGCCCAGCTCTGGCCATTGTGGCCGTTTGGGGAGTGAACCAGTGGATAGAAGACTTCTCTTTCTGCCTCTGCCTCTGTCTAACTCTGCCTTTCAAATAAAGAAAGAAAGAAGAAGGGGGGGGGGGGCGGTCAGAAAAGGAGAGAGAAATCTTAACTCATCGCAATTAGAATAAGTTTTACAAAATCTAGGACTTTTATGACATTAACTCTCAGTCTTCACTACTCTAGTAGATGTGTGTAGACCAAGGATTTTAATTCCAAAGGCATCACAAGGGCACCATGCAAGAACCTAAAATAAAGCCCCGCAAATGAACGACGCTGTTACAAAACCTTCAGTAATTTCAGGTAAATATTTCTATAGCCCACAGCTTGTGTCCCCTGGGCTTTGTTGGATTTTGGTTTGGGGAATAAATAAAACAGTTGGTATGTGGTCAAAGGCTTCTTTATGCACATTTCCCATTACATGTATGATGTTATGCAAACATCTCTATCTACTTCCAAAATATTTTCATCACCCCAAAAGAAAACTCCCACTTTCCATGCCCCTAACCTTCATCAGCCACTAATCCACATGCAGCCTCCATGGATTGACCTATTCCGGATATTTCATATAAGTGAAATCACACAATGCATGACTTTTGGGGCCCGGTCTCCTTCACTTAGTGTTTTTTGAGGCACAACCGTGTTGTAGCATATGTCAGTACCATTCCTTTCCCTAGCTGAGAACATCCCCTCATACAGAGAGGCCGCATTATGTTTAGCCATACATTCACTGATGGGCATCTGAGTTGCTTCTACCTTTTGACTATTGTGAATATTGCTGCTATGAGCATTTTGTGTACAAGTTTTTATTTGAACACCTGCTTTCAATGTCTTTGGGTATATAAATAGAATTGCCAGTTTATAGGGTAATTCTGGCTAACGCTTTGAGGAACTCCCAAGGGTTTTGCAATTCAAGCCTTAACTCTACATGGGGAATAAAAAGCAATTTCTGTTACCACGATCATGTTGGGTAGAGTCATTCTGGGAAGAAGAGGATAAAGGAAAAATAAAATATCCTAGATCAACTCTCTGGTGGTCCTTCTCCTTGGCTACACAAAACAATCACTTAGGTAAATTTTTTCCACATAGCAATTAAACATTTATGTAAAACTGATGTAAAAATCAACTTTGGAAAACAGGTTACTCTCCTAAACATCTTCCCCAAAATGTTTGAGTGAAATTATACCAACCAAAGCCCATACAGACATCTGTCCTGGGAAAGATGGAAGTCATACTGTGAGTGACATCTCCTCTGGCTTTGGGAAGACTGTACATGAGAAACATTCAGAAGAAATTGGTTTGAAACTACTCAGAACCACTTGAATTGTTCACCCATGTGAACATGCCATTAAGCTTTTGGATTAAAGCAATGCTATTTCTTCAACAATCTCCTGTTATGGCATTAATGGGACACAACAATGTTAAGATTCAACATTCAACGGGGCAGGCATTATGGTACAGCAGGTTAAACCACTTCCTGTGATGCCTGCATCCCATATGAACACCAGTTTAAGTTCCTGCTGCTCTGCTTCCAACCCAGCTCCCTGCTAATGTAACTGGGAAGGCAGCATAAGATGGCATGGACCCCACCACTCACGTAGGAGACCCAGATAGAGTTCCAGGCTCCTGGCGTTGGTCTGGCCCAGCCCCAGCTGCTGTGGCCATTTGGGGAGTAACCCAGTAGATTGAAGATCAAGCTCTCTGTCCTCTCTCTCTCTAACTCTGCCTTTCAAATAAATTACATCTTAGGCTTTAGGATATAAGGTCACTTAAATGAAAACTAGAATCAGACTTTCACATGGCCTTTGCTATACATCAGGATAGTGAGCCCTAAAAAGGATAGCTAAAACCAAAAGCCAGAAAATTTCCTCAGGTGTAAGATATAAACATCGTGTCTCATATATGTTGTAGAGAGAAACTCAGGTCTTTTTCAACCCAAACTATTATACAGGAAGGTAAACTACATCTTCTGCCATGGATCCTTGGAACAAAGGAAAACAGAACACCGACTTTGCTAGACATCGTGCCAAGCATTCTGGTTGTATTAGTTCACTCAGTCTTCCAGCCAACTCTTAGATTTTAAAGATAAAGAATCCAGGGTGCAAAGAAAGTAAATAACTCCTCTGTTTACAAATAAACATTCTTTTTCTATAACCCATAGGCCCAAGAAATCACAGAATTACAATACATTTCAAACAGAATTATAATTTTAAATGCAAATCAAAACACATCAGAGGCTACCGAAGTTGTGCTAAGAAGAAAATTTATGACTTCATATGCATATATTTAAAAAGACAAAATTCTGATGATTAATGATTTATCTCACAAAGTTCAAAGAAAAACAGCAAATTAAAGTCAAAGAAAACAGAAAGAAGGAAATCAAGAACAGAAATCACTAAATAGAAAACAGGGGTGGGTGTTTGGCCAAGTAGTTAAGACACGGTTATACCATTCTGGAGCGCCTGGGTTTGATATCCAATTCTGGCTCCTGACTACAGCATCCTGCTAATGCAGACTCTGGGACACAGCTGTGCTGGCCCAAGTACTTGGGTCTCTGCAACCCCAGTAGGAGACCTGGATTGAGCACCAGGTTCCTGGCTGCTGGCTTTGGCACAGCAGGCATTTGGGGAGCAACCTAGCATAGAGGAGTTCATTTTGTCTGCCTCTCAAATATTTTTTTAAAAGAAAAAAAAAAATGGAAGAGGAAGAAGAAAGAAATATAAAACAATTATGCAATAGAGATCAACTAAGCCTAAGACTTTCTTCACAGGGGATAAATAATTTGCCTAAATGACAGAGCTGAAATACAAGCCCAGAGCTATCTGGCTCCCTGAAGTTCTTGTCTAAGGGGCGGCTCATAGCCTTCATTTGGTGCTGAGGCCCCCGGAAGTGTATGATCTTAATAAAAACAACTCTGGCCGTTTACTGCAGATAGCACCCAAATGTGAGCCAAGACTGCTTTTACAAATGGATTCACAGTGAAGCCGCCCTTGTTATTGCAATGTTTTGTGAAACCCATGCCCTTTATATTTTAAAAATAACTCTGAAAACCTGAAAAAAAAAGGCACTTGCTGCTTATGTGAAATATTTCATTTTATGTTGAACAAGAAGCTACTAGATTGATATTTTATACATAAGGGAGAAGAATGTTAAGTAACATTCTCTATTGAGATTAAAATTACTCAGAAAACAAAAATGCTGTGATCAATGATTATTAAGATCCTAGGTGGCAAGAGCAGAAATCATTTACCTGAAATATTCTCCAAACCCCTCACTCAATACGGTGCACCCTGTGACGGCTACCAAATAGGATTTCCGTAATTCCCTGCTTTGGTGTCTCCATTTTCCTTCGGGTGTTTATGTACTCTCCTGAGCTATAAATCCCAGGAAAGCTCTCCAAGGCAGAGGACTGTGCATTGTGGCCCCAGGACCAGCAGCCCCTGCGAACTTGTTAGACATGCAAATCCTCTGCTCCACCCCAGAGGGACCAAGCCACAGCCTTGAGGTGCAGCTGGGCGCTGGGCGCTGGAGGAGCGCTCCAGGTGATTCTAATGCATGCTCAAGTTTGAGAAGGGGCAGGAATTTGGCCCAGCTGTTAAGACCTTATTGAATGACTGGGTTCCTCCATATCCAGCTCCAGCTGCCTGCTAATGCAGACCCTGGGAGGCAGCAGGGATGGCCTAAGTGATTGGAGTCCTACCATCCATGTGGGATCACTGGATTGACTCGTGGCTCCAGGTTTCAGCCCCTGACTCCGTGCGCGGGTGTTGCAGGAATTCAGGGATCCACCCAGTGGATGGGAGCATTGTCTCTGTCTCTCTCTCTCTGGCTCCCTAGTAAACAATTGTAAAAGATTTCAGAAGCATCTCAAAACGTCATGTGCAGCAATAACTCTAGGAAGCTCATAGGGCCCTACACACCCATGAGAGCAGAGCTGATGCAGAGTTCTTAATGGTTCCAATGAAAGCGAGGGACTAATTATCCAAGACGCTTCCAAGACTCTCACAGGAGAGAGGTTCCACAGTGCAAAAGCGGGCCATGATCAGCATTTCCTGGCGCAGGGCAAGAAATGACAAGGAATTTAAGGCGCTCCTAACACCGAGAGACACTTGCCTGAACATCTGATTGTTCACCAGCGTCAAGATGTCCGCCCTCTCCCCCCCCACACACAAAGGGTCTGAACGGGAAAAACGGGCAGCCCTGAACTAGCAGGCGCTGGGCCACTGCTTCAAGGACACCCAATTAGGAAACGGCCTGACAGAAGGCAGCTGAGGCGCAGCGGCACTTGATCACCAACTGCCCCCAGGTGACCGTGACTGTATTTACCGCCCAGAGCTTCCCCTGCCTTCCTCCTGCCTCGGTTCTGAAAAGAAAATGAAGAAAAATGTTTCCTCGGGGCGTCCCTTGGCTCAGGATCTCAGCTGTGGAAGCGCGGCCAGCGCAGGTTAGAACATCAGTCTGTTCACAAAGCAGAGCGAACGCTTGCCTGCCAACTTGGCTCTGCTCTTGCTTTTCAGGTGGTTGTTTTTTTAAGGTCCTTTTTCTTCTCCAAATATGAGAAGATGAACTGAGTAACTGAGGGAAAGTGTGCTGGAGGGAGCTGCGTGGATGACCAGAGAGGGAGAGGAGATGTTTGTACGTTTTACTCCTATTTCCCTTTCTTGTTTGATTTCTCCCAACTTATCTGGGTACCCATTGTCGCACCACTCACACTTTCTAAGGGTCACGGCTCTATCCTTCCTGCTGAGAGTCCACAGGACACGGCAGCCCTCTCAGCGGGCAGGCACTGTATGCCTGACACTTGAACGAACATCTTTCCTTTTTGTAATTATTCTGTATTTTACTTTTTTCTTTAAGGTTTGTTTATTTGAAAGGCAGAGCAACAGAGAGAGAGAGAGTCTTCCATCCCCTGGTTCACTCCCCAAATGCCTCTAAAAGCCAGGACTGAGCCAGGCTGAAACCAGGAGCCAGGAATTCCACCTGGGTCCCTCATGTGAGTGGCAGAGGCTCAAATACTTGGCCAACTTCCACTGCCTTCCCAGATGCGTTAGTAAGAAGCTAGATTGGAAGCAGAGGCGCCTGGACTCACACTGGCACTGTGATATGGGAAGTAGCAGGTGATGGCTCAAATGCTTGGATCCCTGGCACCCACATGGGAGACACGGCTCCCGGCTTGGGCCCATCTGCCCTGGAAGATGCAGGCATTTCAGGAGTGAACCAGTGAGTGGGAGAGCTCTCTCAGTCACTCTGCCTTTCAATAAATAAATCTCTTTTAAAAATCAAATAAAAAATGTTTAACTTAAAAATAGAGAATTAACCTGAATGTTCATTCATGTATTTATAAATTCAGCCTCATTACTGCCCATCTCCTGGGTGGTTTATGTGAGCCCAAGAATAACAGGACCTATAGATAAGAAAAAATTTTGTCTTCTACCTCCATAGCTTAATTACTTTAAACCTGAAAACTACAACTCTGATTTGTTCTGCCTAAAATTATATTCTCTACACTTTAATAAAAATAACAAAATGGTTTTGTCTTGGTGGCACACCTGTACAAAAAGATATCTTGAAAAACATGGTCTGAAACATTTTCATAATCTTTAAAAGAAGCCAATGTTTGAATTATTCTAGGTAGCTGTGCACTTTTTAATTACTCATATCTACCCGTTTTTATGTTTCTGGCACACGGTAGGCAATGAACATACACTTTTCTTTTTAGTTCTATACCACGACTGGGCACTAATTTTCTTTTTCCTCCTATTATTTTTTTTATCAGCTTTATTGAGATATATTTCTTGTACCATACAATTCATCCAATTAAATGAACAAATCAGTGGGTTTTAGTATATTCTGAGTTGTTCAACTATGCAGTGGTCTATGATTTGGCCCCCAGATCCACACAGGATCTAAGTTCATGGTATTAAGAGGGTGGATATCTAACCCAGTTACAGTGCTTAGGCCATGGGCCTACGGGGAGGCTGCTGAGTCACTGGGAGCATGCCTGCCCTCAGGACGTAGTGCTTGAGAAAGGGTTGTTGTTGCAAAAGCCCCAGTGTGGGCCTGGCTCACCACTGGCTGTCCCCACATACTCGGCCATTGCCACCTGCCACCCTCACCAGGTACCAAAGCCTGCGTCATGCAATTTGGACACTACCCCCCAAAAACTGGGAGCTAAAGAAACTTGTCTCTCCTTCATGAGTAGATCACCTCAGGTATTGTTGTAGGAAGGAATAGCCAACTAATACAAATGATGGCAACTGGGACTTCAGGGGCATTCTGAACTCCCCAGATGGCTGCAACAGCTGAGGCTGGGCCAGACTGAAGCCAGGAGCCAGGAGCTTCTTTTGGGCCTCCTATGTGAGTGCAGGGGCCTTGGGCCATCTTCTGCTGCTTTCCCAGACCCATTAGCAGGGAGCTGGATCGGAAGTGGAGCAGCTGGGACTCCAACCAGTGCCCATATGGGATGCCAGCGCTGCAGGCAGAGGATTAACCTGCTATGCCACAGTGCAGGCACCCATGTTTTCCTCTTTCCCAAACTAAGATCAGTCAGAGTATACACGATGTTTGCATTCTTCATCATTTTCCTATAAATTGTCAAATTAAATATTCTATTTTTATGTCTTCATATAAATCATTAATTGGTACCTTCAAATGTTCAAGATTCATAAACTCTGTTCATGATTCATGATTCATTTTAAAAGTCATGATTTCAGGCTGGCGCTGTAGCATAGCAGGTAAAGGCACTGCTTGGGACACTGACATCCCATATGGGCAACTGGCGCAAGTCCAGGCTGCTCCACTTCTGATCCAGCTTTCTGCTAACAGCTTGGGAAAAACAGTAGAGAATGGCCCAAGTGCTTGGGCCGCTGCCACCCACATGGGAGGCCCAGAAGAAGCTCGTGGCTTCTGGCTTTGGCCTGGTCCAGCCATGGCCATTGTGGCCATCTGGAGAATGAGACCAGTGAATGAAAGATTTCTTTCTCTCTCTCTCTGAGTGTCTCTCCCTCTCTCTCTGTAACTCTGACTTTCAAATAAATAAGTAAATCTTTAGCAAAAAAAGTCACAATGTCATATAGCAAAATTCAGCAACATTTTTCTGTAACGGTCCAGTCACTAAATATTTTAGGTCTTGTGGGCCATATGACCATAGTCACAACTATTGAATTCTGCTACTGTAGTGCAAAAGCAGCTGCAGACAAGCCATAATCGATGAGCATTTCTGTGTTCTAATAAATTAAAAGTGGATTTGGCCCATGGGCCATAGTTTGCCAACTCTTATTTTATAGTATTATCAGCCCCAAGCCATCATTTTCTTCAAATGTTAGCTCACGGTCACTTAGAACATTAATTTGTCATGGTATAATTTTAAAAAGTTAAAATGCTCTCATAAAAAATATAAAGTAAGCAAGTGTTGAAGATTTATTTAACTCATTAAGGTGGGAACCAGTAAGGTGGTAAAAAGGTGAGACAAAGAAATAGAGGAGAAGGCCGGTGCCATGGCTCACTAGGCTAATCCTCCGCCTGCAGCGCTGGCACACCAAGTTCTAGTCCCGGTCGGGGTGCCGGATTCTGTCCCAGTTGCCCCTCTTCCAGGCCAGCTCTCTGCTGTGGCCCAGGAGTGCAGTGGAGGATGGCCCAAGTTCTTGGGCCCTGCACCCACATGGGAGACCAGGAGGAAGCACCTGGCTCCTGCCTTCGGATCAGCGCAGTGCGCCGGCCGCAGCACACCGGCCACGGCAGCCATTGGGGAGTGAACCAATGGCAAAGGAAGACCTTTCTCTCTGTCTCTCTCTCACTGTCCACTCTGCCTATCAAAAAAAGAAAAGAAAAGAAATAGAGGAGAGGCAGATGTATTTACAGTCATTGAAAAAAAAGGTTGCTGGATAGGCTGCTAAAACATACATAATGCAGCTTACAGGCCTATAGTGACTGTAAGCACGGGCGTTTTCTTTTCTGCTGCACAGAATTTACTTGCATTACTGTCAGTTTTCTCTAAGTCACCATCCACTTGTTACACAGTTTTGCAGATCCTTAATCAGGACGGGGTTAGCCTAGTGGTTAGGATGCCCATGTCCCACCTCAGAGTGCCTGGTTTGATACCCAGCTCCAGCACCTGACTTCAGCTTTCTGCTGGTGCAGACCCCAGGAGGCAATGGTAGTAGCTCAAGGAGTTGGATTCCTGCCACCCACATGGGAGACATGGACAGAGTTCCTGGTTCCCAGATTCAGCTGGCCCTACTATCCTCCCCATTGCTAGTGAACCAAAAGATAGAGGAGTATTTTTTTTCTCTTTCTCTGTACCTCCACCTGTCAAATATTTTTAAAAACCAAAACACCAATCAGTAGTATCTAATGAGTTAAACAATAGTAATCGTCCTAAAGAATGAAATAATTCATAGGTGTATCTTTTACACCTTTCTGCAATATGGCTATTTCCAAGTATGGGAATCTCTTAATACATTTCCCTTCAGTGCTGCACTGTAACAGTGCCATTTTTACTGGGAAATTTCATCAGTTCTGTAAGATATATATTCTTATATCCCATCTTTCCAACATGGAAATCAGATGTTTCTCATTATCCTCTGTGGTAAAACTCTGCCCTTCACAGGTCTCCATACTTAAGAGTCCCGAGTGTGGAAGTAGGACTGTTCTGCGTGTGTGTGTCTGGGCCGAGCGCATTTTCCAGGGTGACCACAGTATGCCTTCCCATCCTGCATGGCTTTCTTACAATGTGACTCGGATACCCCTCCCATGAAGAGGTGGGGCATGTGATTCCCCCCACTGAAATCCCAGCAAGCCTGTGCCTAAGAGGAAGTAAAGCTGTGTCACTTCTGAAGCTTTGCTCCTCACCAGCAATGCAGACTCTCCCCGACTTACAATGGAGTTACAGCCCATGAATCCATCAAGATTTTTACAAAATTTTAGGTTCTTCTAATACAACAGATTTTTCACATTCATTCTTAGCAAGTTTTTTCAAAGCATGAACTTAGCTTTCAAATAAAAGAGATTTTTCCATTCCCATTTCATTGATCTTTTAACAATATTTAATTTGATTTTCTTATAAAAACATGTATAATTAGTGTGCTGGCCTCCAGTGACTCTGTCCTCATGTTATTAACACCATCATAAGGTCCTTTTCCACACTGAATAAGGTTGACTTGTAGAACCAACAGAATATTGTGAAAATGACAGTGTGTGACTTCTGAGACTACTATAAAGACATTGTAGCTTCTGTCTTGCTCTAAGATCACTCACTTTGGGGTAAGCCAACTGTTATGAGGCCCCTCAGCCAGTTTATGGGCATGTCTCCATGCTGCTGGCCGACAGCCGCCATCAGCTTTATCAACTGCGTGAGTGAGCCACTTCTTCAGCCCCCAAGACAAGGCTTCAGCCCCAGCCAGGGACTTCACTGCACTCTCTGAGAGACCTCAAGTCAGAACTACCCAGACCAAGCTGACAAGCATTCCTGATGCCCCCAAACCTGATGGTAATCCATGCTCAGTGTTATCTCATTGGTGCTCAAAATGTTTTCAACTTTGTATGAAATAGAAAATTAATACAAAGGGTATAATAGGTTTAGGATTAGACACCTAATGCAATTAGCATAAACAGATTCAGGGATAAGTAAACTCCCAAATGGCAGGATGCACAAGTACACTTGGACACTAGAGCACAGCCAAGTAGGCACCAATAGCAGGCATGGCCATGGATCTGTGTACGGTTTTGTGGAAGATGCAGAATGCGTTGGATCATCCCACAGCTTTGTTAATTGGAGGTCCACTGCAAGAGGGTCAACTTCAGGGTCTTTTAGACAGTCTAGTCTCTTTAGTAAAGACTTGTACCTGTCATCAACTCCCCACCTCTCAGCTCCAAATCCATCCTTCGGTGCACGCTGTGAGATTACAGATGGAATTCCCTGGCGCATTTCTCCCTTGTGGTGTGTGTGTTAAACTCTCCCAACAGAAAGTGCTGGAAGGGCCCTGCAGGAGAATAGCACTCTCCTGCTGTCTGTGGTTGCTGCGTGGTGGGTCAGCAGTGAGGGTGGGAACCCTGGTGGTGTCCTGCCTGTCACTGGTCCGGAAAGTTCAATCGCTTGGCCACCGGACAGCCTAGGCGGGGCCTGCTGACCACCTTCCCACACTCTCACAATTTGGACACTGGCATTCCAGCTCTCTTGCCTGCACTAGCACCCCCATTCCCTCTGCTCACTCCACTTGTGCAGTCACTACCTGGGGTTCCCCTGCCAAGTTTCACTCCCCAGGGGAAGCCACCAGCATCCCCACTCTGCAGGACTGATCACCCAGGCACATGCTGCAGCTCACCTGAACCCTCACCTGCACCCCAGCATCGCTTCCTGCTTGCCCAGCAACTGCAGACTAGCCCCAGCGTCGCCAGACCATGGAACTCCTCTAAGACATACATTCTCCAGTGAGTGAGCAACACCAACCCAAGAAGGGGCGCTCCTTCCAAGTTTCTCTCCTGGGGAACCCTCCCTCAGTCTTCATATATCCTATCTTTATTCTAGTCCTCATTTAATAATTCTGCATCTCAAGTTTTAGCTGTTTAAACAGCTGTGTGGTTTCTTTGTCCTGAATGGACCCAAATGGATATAATCATGTTTCCATCCCTAACCCCTTCTCCTCCCAAAGGTGACATTTAGTATATGAAGCTTACTTTGAACTCTATGGAAGGGGAGGGAGGGAGGGAGGGAGACCCTCTGGAGCTCCACTGCCTTCTATTCAAGTGGGGAGTGTGGTCAGCCCTAACTGGTCACACTTGGTCTGGGTGGAAAATACTAGCAGACTAGTAAAGCTGAGATCCTGGCCTCTGCTCTTAAAGGTTCCTCGCAATCCAATCTCTTTGCTCTAATCAGGCCTTTTTGGATTCATTGGACCTCACAGCATCTCTCAGGCTGTGGGGAAACTCCAGGCCTGCAAACACGAGGAGCACAACCAGAGTCTCAGCCCCTCTCATTTCCTCCAGGGTCACCTCCATGCCATCGCTCTCTCCCTATTCTGGTCACAGCTCAGAGCTAAGGGCTGAAGTTGACTGAGAACTAGGGATGTTGGCCTCCCTTTAGCTCAGGTGTTCTCAGACTCCTCCATGCCTTTCCTGAGGTTTCCATGTTTGAGGGACACAGCTTTAAGGAGGAGGAAGGCAAGGACCTTAAGAAAAAAGCAGGACGGCCAAAACTGTAGCATCGCAGGTAAAGCCACTGCCTGCAGTGCCAGTATCCCATATGGGCAACAGTTCAAGCCCCGGCTGCTCCACTTCTGATCCAGCTCTCTGCTATGGCCTGGGAAAGCAGTAGAAGATGGCCCAAGTCCTTGGGCCCCTGCAACCACGTGGGAGACCCGGAAGAAGCTCCTGGCTCCTGGCTTTGGATTTACGCAGCTCTGGCCGTTGCAGCCAACTGGGGAGTGAACCAGCAGATGGAAGACCTTTCTCTCTGCCTCGCTGTAACTCTGCCTTAGACAGAAAGAAAAAACGAAGGACGGACGGAAGGAAGGAAGGAAGGGAAAAAAGCAGGGGCCCTTATACCTTGGCACCCACAGGGTGGGGCTTCCACTTGTTCTAATCCAGATCTTTCTTCCTAGAGAGACCTAACCCTTGACTTTGAAAAATTCTATGTATTTTTCTTTTACTACATTTCTGAGCTTTAAAGAAATTTAGGAACACCTTCTTCCTCTTGACAAAATCGAGCTTTCCACACTGCTGGCACTGTTGAAAACAGCCCTTGGTAACTACACACCGAACACTGAGCCTTTCTTTGCATTCTTGCGCTCCTATTCCCCTATCCCTTGCGACAGAAATACGCCTTGGCCTGACCAGGTATAAAGTCACATACACAGAAGTCCCAGAGAGGAGAGCGCCTATATAAAACCCTTTACTCAAAGTGAAAAAATACTGTTGAACTCTTTACTTAATATACACTAAACTGATCTTCTGTATATAAAGAGAATTGAAAATGAATCTTGATGTGAATGGAAGGGGAGAGAGAGCGGGAAAGGGGAGGGTTGCGGGTGGGAGGGAAGTTATAGGGGGGGAAGCCATTGTAATCCATAAGCTGTACTTTGGAAATTTATATTCATTAAATAAAAGGTTTTTTTTAAAAAAAACCTTTACTCTTCATTAAATATTTGATTTACACTCACTGAAGACAATGAATAAATAAATGAACAAGTTAAAAGATAAATTTGCACACAAAAGATTGGGCAGAAACAAAAGAAATTTAGGGAACACACAGGAATGAATACTAAGGCATAAACCAAGTCTCTGCCGCCATGAATCACCTTCCAATGTCTGTCCTTAGAAAACAAAACGAACTGCTGCATTTTATAAAGTCCAGGACATTGTTCATTTTTGTACCATTAAAAGAAGGAATGCTGCCAATTAAATGGTGATACATCCTAAATCAAAAAATGAATCCTCATTTTATAGATGTTCAAATATGGAGGGAACAAAGGGATGGCCTAGAAATAATGAAATACAGTAGTGGAAATGCTTAAATCCAAATTAATTGGCTCCTCTAAATTATATGGGAGATACCAAAAAACAGAGTTACAAAAGTAAAAGATCAAAACAGGAGTTTCTGGGATAATGAAAAAGAAATACTTTCAGCATTTCAAAAATCTAGAAGTTATTATAGAAAACTGTCATGAAGATTTTGAGTTTTGAAGCAAATATTCAAGTGCTCCCAAAATGTCACAACAGTCAAGTGGCACTGTTAAGCAATGAAAAAAATATTACAATTGGACTCCCGGAAGAATCACTAATATCCACAAAGGCTGCTGAGCCATCAAAATGGCCAGTAATTGGAAAGCAGAAGATTCTGCCTTGCAACAGAACGACTGGTTCTGGGGCTTCTGAGAAACACCCAAAGCTACTTCCGAAAGTTGCTTTCAGAGAATCCTCTCACAGCCCATAGTTTGATGATCTCTAGACCTAGTTTGCTTTTTCCTAAAGCACAGCAACACAAGTCCTGCCAATCCCACCATTAACTACTACTGCAAACCAACAAGATGCAGAGAGATAAAAATTAACATATTAAAATATAAATGAAGCATAAAGATATGAACTGAAATCGACAGCATTGTAAACTGAGTTAAAATAAACTGTGCCATCTTTTCTCTTTTTATTTTTAAAATTTATTTATTTGAGCCGGCGCCATGGCTCAATAGGCTAATCCTCTGCCTTGCAGCGCCGGCACTCCGGGTTCTAGTCCTGGTCGGGGTGCCGGATTCTGTCCCAGTTGCCCCTTTTCCAGGCCAGCTCTCTGCTGTGGCCCAGGAGTGCAGTGGAGGATGGCCCAAGTGCTTGGGTCCTGCACCCCATGGGAGACCAGGAGAAGCACCTGGCTCCTGGCTTCGGATCAGCACAATGCGCCGGCCGCAGTGCGCCAGCTGCTGCGGCCATTGGAGGGTGAACCAACAGCAAAAAGGAAGACCTTTCTTTCTGCCTGTCAAAAAAAAAAAATTTATTTATTTGAAAGTCAGAGAGAGGGAGAGCGAGAACGAGAGAACGAGAGTGAAAGAATCTTCCAACCACTGGTTCACTTCGCAGACAGGTTGAAGCCAGGAGCCAGGAGCTTCTTCCAGGTCTCTCAGGTGGGCTGCAGGGGCCTAAGATTTAACCTATCTTACACTGCTTTTCCAGGCCATTAGCAGGGAGCGGGATTGGAAGCAGAGCGGCCAGAATATGACCCAGTGCCCTTCTGGCATGCTGGCATCGCAGGTGGCAGCTTTACCCACTATGCTGTAACACCAGGCCCCCAGATTGAGCTATCAGAATGCAACAGCATCTAATTATGACCAACATCAACTGTTAATAACTCAGTCTCCTATCTACTAGGGGTCATACAAGCTTATAACATTAGACTTCTCATTATGAAAGTATTCAACATTTGTAATGGGAATATTTTACATCTTTCATTGCATAAAAGGGCTACCAAATCAAGAACATTTTAAAGAAATGGAGAATAATTTAGAGATGCTTATGGAAGATTCTCACTTCATATCAAGTCAGTTAAAGGGGGAAGAAACATAACCTTGGTCTTGACTTAATGAGAAAACATGAAACCAGACATCAAGACAACCTTAAGCTCAGTGCTAGGTCTCATTCCCAGCTTCCCAAGCTACTGAAAATCACCATGAAGACTCAGAATGATATAAAAAGGGAGTCTGCTTTACATAAATGCAAGTCAATACGAACCGGGAAAGGACCATTTATTGTGATGGATGTATTCACTGAACACAAAAAAGCAAGTTATTGAAAAGAAAGGATGCAAGGGGAAAATCTATAAATACCCGGGCTCCCTACAGTAGTAGGGGATTAACCACACAGAAATCAAAGAAAAGCTAAAGGAAAACACTGAGTTCACATATGGAGACAATATTAAGAGCATCTCACTGCAGGCAACAAGATTAAGGCAATGCATTTGCAAAGCCAATTCTAACATTCATTAAATGTTATAAAATGGAACAGTTTGGACCCAGAGGCATGGAATATCAGGCTGGTGATGGAAAAAATAGAAGCCGGCAATAAAAGGACCACCCTTTCAAATAAAACACAAGGAAGGTTCATCGACACCAACAATGTATTGCAGCCATTGTAAAAGCGTCCGTAGGAAAGAATGCAGCGTGCCCTGTGACAACTCAGAAAGCAAAACCATGATGTAGCAGCGAGCTGAACAAGACCCGGAAGTTAATTCCAATGAGCACTGGGATCAGGATGGTCTGGGATGGAATATGTAGAAGAGGAAGCCACCCTGGAGATGTTGAGAAATGCAGAAAGACGCCCTGCTACCGCTAGGGAAATATCCTTACCGTCTCTTAAATGAGACAGGTAGGACGTGCAAGCACTGGTGCTGCCTGGATGAAGTGGAACGGTAAATCACCTCCAGCTGTCACCAGAGGCTTATTTTATGCTGTTCCCTCGGAGAAAGCACCTTTGCCTTTCTCACTGGTAGACACATTCTGCAGGGCTCTGCTGCAATGTTTTCAACTCCCGGGTGACAACCTCTGTTATCTTCCAACTGGCCCAGGAAAATAGGAAAATCGCTTTTCTTCTCCCCCACCCCACCCCCCAACACTACTGAGGCCCGAGGCACTGGGGCCATCATTTACAGCCAGGTGTTTGCCTACTTCAGGGCGCTGAGGCCCCCCTGGAGTTAAAGCCAGTTCTCTTCCTCCACCATGCGTCAGCCTAGGGCCTGACACACTATGGCTCTACAACAAACTAAATGGAGTGAAAGGGCTCTATTTGGACAGTTAACCCAGCCTCCTGCAGAAATGTGGCATTGGCTAAGTTCTGCTGAGGATCAAGGTCAGCATCACAGCGGTGAAGGTGCAGCGAGAGGCTATACCAGGTGGGGTCTGACTGTTTCGCCAGCTCCTAAAATGCGGCTTAGAAGTGATGTTCAGAAACACATGGACCCGCCTGAGAAGGCAGGGGGTGGAAAGGAAAAGAGCACGAACACGCAGAACACAGGCCTCCTCCTTCACTCGCCCGCACCCACTGGTGACTGCTGGGCTTAGTGTGGGGACTGGGGCAAGGCTTAGGTCACCAGAGGGAAGACAGGAGCTGAAGCTCCGTATCTGTCACTGGAAGCTCTCTGAAGCTGTTTGCTCATCTCCCTGAGTGTGCCCAACTCTGCGTCTAGGCTAAGTCTGCCCAGCACAGGACAGTCAACGTTGTCTGTTAGCAAACAATGGGCTGGAAGGCAGCCCCACATACCCATGTCTGCACCGGTCTCTCCACTCTCAACTCTCAGCAGCTTCTATCTTCCTGGCGCTGAGAAACACTGGAGTCTGTGACCTCGACCTCTAATCCCTCCCCTCAGCTGAGGAAAGAACCAGAGCCCAGAGGCCACACTCGCTGCCGCCGGCTGTTTCCGGGCAGTGCCACAGGGTAAGACCCAAATATTCAGTTCTGGCCAATGACTGGGGCTACAGATTCTCCCAGGAAGGACTCTTGGGTAGCGATTTAGTTGGAAGAGAGAACAAGGAGTTTTACCTTGAGACTGCATTTGCCTAGCAAACATACTGTTTACTTCCATTTAGCTAAGGTGTGGCAGGCTGAGGCCTCCTCCAGCACTCCTAGGTGGCATAGCCGCTGTTGCTAACACACTGCTCCTTCTACTACCCGGGCCACCTCCAGCGAAGCCATCTCAGGAACCTTGAAGGTGTTTTCTGGGTTATGCTACTTACACTGCTTATCAAATTCACTGGCATCAATTCCCAAGGCATTATTTGTACACACACATTATTCCAGATCACCCCCTCTGCATTTATTATAAAATGCTTGGTGTAGAGGCCAAAACAGCAGTTTGGTCTGAGGAACGAAGCAAGACTTGTCTTAAGGAAAGACAGCAGGCCTAGTTATTCTAAGGTGCAGAGAGAACAGCTAAGGCAAGGGGCTCACTACAAAATGATTATACTTGTGGGTTTTTCTTCTCAAACTGAATTCTGCAATGCTTTTTCACATTAAAATCCAATAATCTGACATCTACCCCAAATTATCTGCTGCTGCATTTAGATAATTGCTCATTTCAATCATTTATAGCCCAGTTTTAGAGAGATTTAATAAGCAATAGAGCTTCTTGGGTTTCCAAGGGGAAAATACAGTCACAGAGGCAAGCACACATTACCCACAAGTACTTTTATTACAATAAAGATGACTGATTTTGAAGTCTTTCCTTTCCGAAACTCATGGTTTACTAAATGTAGAAAATATACTGGCCTTTTAAAGAAAATCCCTAGTTTTTCCTTTCTGGTACAACTACCAACACAAGACTGACCTCTGCTGGAATGTTTGTCCTAGTTAGGTGGAAGAGTCAAAGATACTAAAGCACATACCACATAGGGCCTTCACAGATCATCAGACTGTTCTCTCTGAAAGCACTAAAGAAGAAATTTTCTGAAATCAAAACCTTCATCTCTTTAAGTAGTAATTGTGTCTAATTCTACCTGGCATTTTGGCTAAGTGGAAACTTTAAAGAAATCTAGATATGACATCAGTGTGTGTTTTAAATGTTAACTATGCTTTAGATGACTATTGAGTTAGAACACTGGAGCAATATTATCCAACCAGATTTGACCATCCTATAAATTCAATTTAGGAAAGCCTTGAAATGTTTCTAAGTATCACAGAGCTTTCAAAAGATTGGAATCATTAGGACAGTTTTGCATACAGACAAAAGCCCAGATTAAATTTCTCAAAAGCTATGCACAATCAGCAGGCTGATTTCATTTGCTGTATTTCCTCTGTGTCTCCCATCACTGTTTAAGAGCTCACATAAAGTCACTCTCAGTCACATAATACTAATTTTCAAGACATCTCTCCCATGGCTTGCTTTTGATTTTTTAATAACTCTGAGTCTAAAACACACCTGATTAAGAAGTATAGATACAGATATAAACATCAGTAGCTGGAGCAAAACTGGAATCATGAGCACTCAGAAAATCAGAGGTTGTATTTCATCCTGCATAACTATTTCTGGCAGCAAACAGTTCTGTTATCGTGGTAAATGATCACTGCAATGTTTGCTGCCAGGACTCTGCAAAGGTCAGGAGTTCTTAGTGGAAACAGTGAGCAAAAGGCCTCCCTGTTCCCATGTTGGGTTGGTCTGCAATGATCGGGAGAAAAGCACTTTAATGTTAAATATCAATTACAGTTTGCTTACTTCTCATGAAAGTCAAATAGTCTTTAGACATTTTTTAAAATAAGGTTTTATTTATTTTACCAGAGAGAGCAATCTACTACATACCAAAGAAGACTCTCTCGTGTTCACTTTAAAGAACTGCTGGCCACAATATGTACAATTTGTGGCAGCTGAGAGAGTACAGAAAAGCTTCTGTTAAAGTCTCCAGAAAAGGCTCTGGACACTGTGTTCTGAGTTACGACAGAACCCAACAGAGGGATTACAAAGTGAGTAGACCTAGCCAGACACAGCTATTATTGTTCATTTTGAAATAGGCATAAAGTTGGTGACATTTCATGGAAAACCTAAGATATTCTGTAGCTTCAAATGAAACAAGCAATTTACTCAACAATTTGTAAGAAACTGTTAGTAGATTTTAAATCAAATTTTAGATTTACTAGGAAATTATGGAACATTATTGTAGCAACACAAATACCCACTAAGTTGAAAGAGGCATTTTTTTCCTGGGTTAGCACTCTCTTGGTCCATTACGGCTCCCATTTTGCTTCTTTAAATTGAATATTTGAATGTTAAAGTTAATAAGGCTCTCAAAAACACATACAACTCATCAGAAGGTACTAATTATACTGTTAAGTTAGTGGATATTTCCTCTACCTATCACGGGCAGCAATTTGTTCTAAAAAATTAACAAATGCATTTCCAAGTTGATATAATATTAGCAAATTCTGTTTATTCAAATGGTCCTAGATCCCAAACTTCGAATCAAATGGGTACTTGAGTACTTATGAGCAAATAATTCAAGACCAAATAATCACATTTTATGTTTCATAGTAATACATTTGCCTGGAAGACTCAACATCGAATGGAGCCAAGGCATTATACTTTTCCAGGTTAAGCTGTCTTAGGCAAAGAAAGGCAAAAATGATAGCAAACGCCAAAATTAGAATGTTCTGTGTCTCATTCTTAAGTGCTTCAAAATTTTACGATGATGGATATAAACAGAACTCTCACTCTTACTGGTTTTAGTAGGCAATGACATTCCCACTGCACTGCAGGTCTTTAACATCTGTACGATCTGTTCTTCGGGGTAAAAGAAAACATGATTTACTACGAGCCCCACCCATATAAAAAAGAACCACTTTAGTTGATTCCTCTTTAAATCATGGCAAAAGACTTTTGTGACATTCCTCTTCTGGAATACAAGCAGCTCACATGGACAGGGTCCTTCTAAGTTACACTTCCTACAAAAACATGCAGAAACTCTCTTTTAGATGTGGGAATCGGAAATAAGCTCTGGATAGCTTTAGTGTTAAGTCGTGATCCACATATCTATTAAGTTTGCTAACTCCCTGGTCAGACTTCCCTGAAGGCAGATACAGGGACACAAAGATGTGTGAGAAAGCAACAACAAATGGTTGTGTTCTATCACTTTGCTCATACACAGAGCGCCAACCTGGAAAACTTACTAGAACCATCTTTTAAACTTTTCAATATGGAACATTCTTTTGATAAATTCCTGATCAGAATCTCTCAGAGCAATAATCCTTATGATGTTGTCTATTACTCATACCTAGAAGGAAAAAAAAATTATATATAAAAATTAAAAATATTTTTAAACCATACCTCTAAATAAAGCAAATCCACGTCTATGCCAGTAGAACTGCAAAGTCCATTTTCATCACCACTGCAGTGGTTTTGGTGGAAGTTTGTAGAAAACTCAATGGCAACTCTTCAGCACACATTTGTGGAAAGTGACTAGAAGATGGCCGGTGCTGTGGCTCACTAGGCTAATCCTCCACCTGCGGCACCGGCACACGGGGTTCTGGTCCCAGTTGGGGCGCCGGATTCTGTCCCAGTTGCCCCTCTTCCAGGCCAGCTCTCTGCTGTGGCCTGGGAAGGCAGTGGAGGATGGCCCAAGTCCTTGGGCCCTGCACCCACATGGGAGACCAGGAGGAAGCACCTGGCTCCAGGCTTCGGATCAGCGCTATGTGCCGGCTGCAGCGGCCATTGGAGGGTGAACCAACGGCAAAAAGGAAGACCTTTCTCTCTGCCTCTCTCTCTCTCACTGTCCACTCTGCCTGTCAAAAAAAAAAAAAAAAGTGACTAGAAGAAACTGCAAATGAAGTTGGCAATGCTAGTCAGACCAATGAAAACACTGCAAAAGAAATTTAAGAACTTAAGTTTTAAGAAGCGTAGGCTGATTGGAAAACAACATGGTAGTTCCTCAAAAAATAGAAATAAAATTACCATATATCATATATAATCCAGACACCCACCTACAGGGGTTATATATCCAAAGGAAAGGAAATCAACATGTCAAAGAGATACCATGCTCACAATAAGCCAAGATCTGGAATCAACTTGCTTATCCATCAATAGATGAAAGGACAAAGAAAATGTGGTGTAAGTCAATCATGGGACACAACAAAGGAAATCCTGTCTTTTGCAACATCATCAATCAACCTAGAGGACACTGTATTAACTGAAATAAGCCAGGCACAGAAAGACAAAAACCACATCTTCTCGCTTATATGTGGATGCTAAAACAGTTGATCTTGAAATAGAGTTGCCTGAGGATGGGAAAGGTAGAAGGAAAGGAAGATAGAGGTTAGATAATGGACACCAAAATACACTTCGAAAGGAGGAGTAAGTTCTAGTGTTGCATATAGCACAGCAGGTGAATGTAGTTTACAACAATGTATAATTCAAAACACTTAGAATTTTCAATGTTCCCAATCCTCAAAAAAGATACATGTTTGAGATGATGTCAATACTAATTATCCTGATTTGATCATTACATGTTGTATAGATGTATTGAAATACTTACCACACACTTTACCTATTGTGTATCAATTAAAAAATTGTAGGCCAGCATCCCCTATAGAAACTGGTTTGAATCCCAGCTGCTCCACTTCCAATCCAGCTCCCTCTTCATGGGCTGGGAAAACAGAAGATGGCCCAAGTACTTGGTTGCCTGCCACCTACATGGGAGACCTGGAAGAAGCTCCTGACTCCTCGATTCTGCCTGGCCCAGCTATGGCCGTTGCTGCCATCTGGGGAGTGAACCAGCAGATGGAAGATCTCTCTCATTCTCTGTCTCTCCCTCTCTCTGTAACTCTGCCTTTCAAGTAAATAAATAAATCTTAAAAAACAAATCTGTATAAAAGTCCAAATACATAGGGGGAAAGTGTTCAGCCATATTAATAATCATGGAAATGGAAAGTAAACTGTAAACAGGTACTATAACATCACACACTGAAAACAATGTAAGCTAAGAATTGCCAGTTTGGGTGAGGATGTTGAGCCAAGGGGACTCTGAGAACTGTTACCAGAAGTGTACACTGGTGTACTTTGGAAAACTGTGATCAGTCATCAAGTCCACACTTACGTGGTCCCTAGTGTTAGGACCTCTCCATAAGAATGTAAGTGCCCAAATCTCAACTGTCATCTTCTTATAGAAATAAATGACCGATAAAGAACACTGGCACAGAATGCTAGCTGTTCTAAATGAACCCCAAAAAGCAACTACTAAGTATGGTACAAAACAAAAAACGCAACAAACACGAAAACCCCTGCATTTATTTACATTCCATTTCATTTACTTTCAAAGGGATAAGGAAGTTGGAAAAACTATATTTATAAAGAAATAGTTTCATTTTACTTAGCTCCTTTGTATCTCTTTTTTCCTTTTTTCTTTTTTTTTACAAAAACAACCCAAATTTGACTTATAAAATCACAAGACTATGAGGATCAAAAAATTTTTACAAATCAGTCTTCCATCTTTAGTGAAGAGTGAAATTATACCATCCTGGGTAGATAAAAATCTACTTCACTTACAGGTAAACAGTAACTCATGGATATATCCTAAAAGAACCAGCTTTTAGTAAAATCTGTAATAGCATCCAACAGAACCATCACAATGTAAGACACAGAAATTTTCTGTATAACAATGAAAACCATACGGTACACAGGAGAAATCACAGTTGGCTATTAAGTCGATAGCATCACAATAACAGTACCCAGTGTCTTTCCTCTTCAAGAATATACACTATGTCTAAGACTTGTTGACAACAGACATAAGTAACCAGGATATACACACAATCCTTTTAAAAACACCATGGAAAACAACAAATAAAAAGATGAAAATACCCAGATTTTGTAACAATTACAAACATGTTCATTATACACCTACATATTGACTCGCATTTTTTAATTGATTTGTACATTTTAAAAACAGCATTGACTTTTACAAAAATACTGATAACGGCTCAATTTTTCAAAAGTCAGATAATCTTTCTGCTTCAGTAGTCTGTATTTTCCTTTCGTGCTCCACCACAGTCCTCCCCCTAAAGCACCCATTCGCTCCAAACAGCAGTGGTCAGGGGCCTCTGCTGCCACAGAAGCATCACATCCGGAAGCTTCTCGTTCTTTGAAACGGCTGGAAAGGCTTTTTCAGCGCCCACATTAGCAGCTGCGGTTTGGGTCTGGATTTTTCAGGAAACAGAAGTGCTTCACTTTCTGGTGTAGGAAATCGTTCTTGGTAGACTTCAGGATAGGATTTCTGAAACTAACAAAAAAAGGCCCAGGAAGTGTCAAAGACACAAGAAATAAGATTGGGCAGCCAGTTTTGACCTCATGCTTTCTGGTTTTGTTTTATTTTTATTCAATCATTTGTCTCCAGTTTCTATATATTTAATTCATCTGTGCCTTGATCCAACCTTCAAATAAAATTCTTTTAGTCATATTTCTGAAAATTTTCCCCACTGCCCAAGTATAAATAGACTGCTTTAAAAATATTCACAAGTAACTCTGACTTGAAAATATCTTATGTTCTAAGGAGAATTTTGGCCCAGTTACATCTCAGCATCTTCTGCTTCTCCAACTTGGCCCCACCAGCTTCTGCCCAAGTAGAAGAGAAAAGAGAACATTCTGGTATATATTACTTTATGAAAAGCTTAAAGAGAGGCAATATATTTTTGCTTTGATACTCACCATTGAAATCTCCAACACGACTGTGAGAAAAATATGAGTAAGAGCCCAGAATTCTAGTGCTTTATATAAACGGTTTGACCTGAAATCCAGCGACATAGGATTTAGTCTTTAAAACAAACCACAGGAGCGGGTATTTCACCCAGCAGTGAAGACACCCACGTCACACGGCACAGCATTGCAGCTGGAGGCTTGCTCTGGCTCCTGACTCCAGCTTCCTGCGAATGAAAACCCTGGGAGGTGGCAGTGATGACTCAAGTAATTGGGTCCCTGCCACCCTCTTGGGAGAGCTGGATTGAGCTCTCAGCTCCCAGGTCTGGTTGGCCCAGCCCTAGCTGTTCCAGGCATCTAGGGCGTGAACCAGCAGTTAGGAGCTCCAGTTACCTCTCAAATTAAAATGTATCTGACTGTGGGTCAACCTTTAAGAATGGGCAAAGTAAGACTGTTTTGAGCTGAAGACTATTCTTTGAACCCCTAAGTGGTATTGCCTAACACAACTGGAACTGAACACTTTTAGTGATGACTGAGGAAGAGGCTGACTCGACACTGGTGATCTACAACCCTGGGCTTTTAAACTCCGCACCCCTACACTTGTGAATGGGCTCTGAGCTGCCTTTCAAAATAATCACAAGAAATCTGGCCTCACTGATAGCCTCACTGCATTAAAAGTAATTGCTCCACAAATTCACATCAAGCCACGTAGCAAACCAGAGGACAAATACCAGAGAACAGCCTGACAAACCAAGAATTCAACAATGGCAAAAGATCCCTATTGGAGAATACAAATCTGGGAAACTGACAACAAGCATGTCAGTAATGAGCCTCCCGGAACCATGGAACCTATTAAAATACAGAATGAAAAAACCATCAAAACAGGAGGAGGGGAAAAATGACATCTACAGAACATCCGGCCTACCTGCTTCAGCTTTTTCTTCTTCTCTTTGGTGGAGAGTTTGGCATCCATTATGACTTCCTCCAGCAAGGCTGCCAGTGGTTCCTGAGAGCCGTATGCCCTTTGGTATTCAAATTCCTCTGGACTAATTTGACGGCAAAATGATGGCGCAGATAAAGTGATATCCATATCAGCTCCTGGGTATTTTATCTGAAGCAGAAGGATTCAAAGTAACAGAAAAAGGTGTGTTGTAAGGTAAAGTATGAAAATCAATTCAGATCAAATTAATTCAGACCATTCGCCAACTTGGGGAAAAGTCTATATTGAAAATAAAAGTATTTCTTCAATTTCAAACTAATATCATCTAAAGTCACAGTTTCTAATATAAGATTTTTGCCTTTTTAAACCCAAAGATCCATCTTAATCAACACTCTTGTTCCCCTTTTAACAAGATCTGAAATTTAAACATTAAAATCAAACAATTCAAAGCAGTTACAAGGATGGGCATTTAGCCTAACAGTCAAGAAGCTCCTGAGTGCACTCATCTGAGCGCCTAATTTCAAGTTCCAGCTGAAACTTCTGACCCCATTGATAGCCTCACTGAATTTAAAAGAGACTATCACTTAAAGTGAGTGTGCATCAGCAGGATGATGAAAAAGGAGGAAACAGGTGATGGGAACAGGTGATGATGGCTCTGGTGGTTGAGTCCCTGCTATCACATGCAAGACGTGGAATGAGTTCCTGGCTCCCAACTACAGTCTGGTCCAGCCTGACTATTTAGGCATTTGGGGAATAAACAAGCAGTTGGGAGATCGATCTCTCTCAATCTCATTCTCATTCTCAATCTCAATCTCCCTCCATGTCTCTCTCCCTCCCTTTCTCTCGCACTCTGCATCTCCTCACCCCATCTTTCAAGAAAATAAGTAAAAACTTAAATAATTTTTTTTTTAAATTCAAAGCAGTTTCGATGCTGAACACACAGGAGTGAACTCTCCAGGCCCCTCCCCACTTGTGCAGCACCTGCTTCTGCCAGCTCTGGGGTTAGGCAGAGACTCGCACTTAGCTAAGATGTTTTGTAGACAGAGGAACCACGATCACCTCCATCTTTCACTTGAGAACCAAGTGAGAACAGCAGCCGTGCAGCCACTGCATGAGCAAACGGGATAAGGGAGAAATAAGCGGCAAAAGGAAAACAAGGCCTAGGAAGAAACAAGCATCCACTAGAAATATTTCATTTCAGAGACCAGAGCCTTTTCACAAATATGGCACCCTACTATTCTCCAGCAGTGAAAAAAATCCACTATTACATTTATTTCTTTCGTCCGCGAATTTTTTTTTTTTTTCAGAAGCAACACCTGAAAATAAATATGTTGCCAAGAGGGGTTACTACATTAAGCACATTCCATGCCTCAATGTCAGTTTATCAGATCAGCTAGAGATAATCTCAGACAGACCACAGCCACAAGGGAAAGGGGCCTACGTAGGATCCTTTTTTATCTGAAGTAAGAAAGCTAGAAACTAATAGACAGGGCCAGACCAAAAGGCGAGGGCCAGGGAGAGTGTGACAGGGAGGTCCTACACCAGCAGGAAAACACGAGGTACCCAGGACTGACGGATGCAATGAGAGGGCGCAGACAGGCCCGTGGAAGGCTCATATCCAAAACACTGCCTACACCTCACAATAAATCCCAGGGTCGGCCCTGGCCTGCCACAAGCTGATTCACTGGAACAGTACAAGCAACACTGCATTGTCCAAGAAGCACAATTCTAAGTGGCACGAGAGCTGGTGCTGTGGCATAGTGGATAAAACTGCTGCCTGTGATGCTGAAATCCAATATGAGTCCTGGCTGCTCCTCTTCTGATCCAGCTCTCTGCTAAGGCCTGGGAAAGCAGCAGAAGATGGCCCACGTCCTTGAGTCCGAGTACCTGCATGGGAGATCTAGAAGAAGCTCCTGGCTCCTGACTCCTGATAGGCTCAGCTCCAACTATTGTGACCTTTGGGGGAGTGAACCAGCAGATGGAAGACCTTTCTCTCTGTCTCCCCCTCTCTCTATAGCTCTGCCTCTCAAATGAATAAATAAAATCTTCAAAAATAATAAAATAAAAAATACAAGTTGCATGAGGCAGGGGCTTGGTAGCCTAGCCAATAAAATAGATCTATAGGCCATGAATGCTAAAATGGACAATTTCTCAGCAATTCTGCAGAGTACTTTCAAGACAGAAAAAGTAATTGGACAACTGAGTGGAAACTGACATTTTTCAGTGCATATCACAATGCCTCTTCACAAGATCATGTTCAACTGCAGTTACATTAATCATAGCGATCATGGCTCGGCCTTGACCCTCGGCTGTCAAGGGTTCCCAGGCTCAGCTGCTGCAACTCATACCTGCACTATGCTTCTGAATACATAAAACTGCAAGTATCCAGAGCAGCACAATTACAGCCTTAACATCTCCTCCCACAAACTCAATCCAAGTTGGTTTTTTTTTTCATTTTTACTTTAAGTGTAGATCATAAAAATACTGAGAAAAAAGATTAAACTGAATCATCACCAAGACCACAATTTTCACCCATAAAAGTTACGACAGCAAAGGTATGTATGTGTGTTAATAATAATATGCAGAGTAGGCAACAATGCAAAGAAATGGAATGCTTACTTTCTTAAACCACTGACACCAATGTAAATCAAACCAATCAACCTAAAAGGAAACTTGGCAACATGCTATCAATAGGTAAAATAGGTTCATGGCCTCTGACCAAGCAATGCTGCTCTTAGGAATTTATTCTCAGAAAATAATCATGGATCAGCCAAAAAGTATTGAGCTATAAAAGTATTTACTGCCATACTGCTTGCAAAGTGGTTTCAAAAAATGAAGACAATCTAAACATCAGCCAGAAAGGATCATCTAATAAAACTAACTACCCAACAGTGGTAGCCACTAGTTGAAGATTTACTATGTGATAAACATTATTGCATTTATGTGTATTAAACCACTCAGTCCCCAAAACAATTCTATGAGGTAGGTATTAACTATTGTTATTCCTGTTTTACAGAAGAGAAAAGTGAAAGAATGGAAAGATGTGGAGATCAGAGTTGTTACATAATCTGCCTGGGTCACACAGCTAAAACAGGGCATGCCATGAATTCATACATTGTTTAGCTCAAGAGGCTGTGTTCTTGGACATTCCTTTGTCACTTCAGAATATTTCCTGATGTGAAAAATTTTTGTCTTTGTATTAGTAAGAGAAAGAAAGTTACAAAAAAGAAAAAGATGAAAAAATTTAATGCTATGAACACATTAGTGCAACTCTGATATTTCTTAGTGAGTATTTTCTACATTTCCAGAATGTCTTGGATGTATTAGGTTCAAAATTATATAGAACTGACGGACATAACAAAACCAAGTATGAAATCCACACATTTTTCAGTAAGAGCAATACATGCAGCACTTACTATGTTCCAAGACCTGTTGTAAGCACTTTGTACATATTAATTCCCTTAAAGTCTTAACAAGATGTCCCCCAGGGGTCTGACATGCATACATGATTTTCCACTGCTAACTTTACAGGACTGGTAATATCATCTTCTTTACCTGCACTCTTCGTAGATGAGCCACACGCTCCTCTATAGAGGTCTGCAAAGCCAAGGGGACTTTCAGAATCTCCTGGTAATTGTCCATTAGAAAAGTTACCAACCTAGCGGCTAGTAACTCATCCAGGTCCACTTCGTCCTTGGAACACAAGATGCAACGGGAAAATGTCTGGACCATCTGAAAAAAGGGAGGCAGATTGGTGAAGACACACAAGGGAGTCTTTCCCCTACCCTGAACTGGGCAACATCTAATTCTAATTTGCAAAGGGCAAACATGAATAGTCAATGAGAAATGACTCAAGGCACAGGGTGCACACTCTGAAAGCACCTGGCCACACATGTTCATCTGATATGTTGATTTTCTCATCAACTGGAATGAACACAACATGATTCTTCTCGTTAAGAAACTTAGTAGACGATGGTAAGCGATTTTTAAAGACACCCATCCCCCCCCCCCCGAACACTTTTATTTAAGGTATACAAACTTTATGAATTTCATAAATACAACTTTAGGAACACAGTGATTCTTCTCACTGTATTTGCCCTCCTACCCTTCTTCCTCCTTCCTCTCCTATTCCCATTGTTATTTTTTACTAAGATCTATTTTCAATTAACTTTATACACATAAAATTAACTCTATACTAAGTAAAAAGTTCAACAAATAGTATGAAACAAAAACTGTTCCTCAACAGTTGAGACAAGGGCTGTTCCAAGTCAGCGCATCTCAAAGGGTCAATTTCACTTCTACCTTTTAGGTATTCTGTTAATTACCATAGATCAGAGAGAACATATGCTATTTATCTTTTGGGACTGGCTTATTTCACTAAGTATAATATTTTCTAGGTACATCCATTCTGTTGCAAATGACAGGAGAAAGTCCTTCGCCCACTTCTTTACTGGATTGTTTTGTTGTTGTTGAGTTTCTTGAGCTCTTTATATATTCTGGATATTAATCCTTTATCAGTTGCATAGTTTCTCCCATTCTGTCAGTGTCTCTTCACTTTGCTGAGTGTTTCTTTTGCAGTGCAGAAGCTTTTTAATTGTATGTAATCCCATTTGTCAATTTTGACTTTGACTACCTGAATCTCTCTGGGGCTTTTGTGAAAAACTCTTTGCCTATGCCAATGTCTTGCAGAGTTTCTACAATGTTCTCTAAAAACATGATGATATCGGGTTGTGGATTTAGGTTTTTGATCCATTTTGAGTGGATTTTTGTGTAAGGTACAAGTCTTGCTTGATATTTCTGCATGTAGAGATCCAATTTTCCTAGCGTCTTTGTTAAAGAGGCTGATCTTGTTTTAGGAATTGATTTTACCTCCTTTGTCAAATTAAGTTGGTATAGATGCGTGGTTGATTTCTGGAGTTCCTAATCTGTACAACTGGTCTATCCATCTGATCCATCTGTTTTTGTACCAGTACCAGGCTGTTTTGATTATAACTTCCCTGTAGTATATCTTCAAATCTGGTATTGTAATCCTCTGGCTTTGCTTGTGTTATATAGGATTCCTTTAGCTATTCCAGGTATCCTTTATTTCCATATGAATTTCAGCATCACTTTTTTCTATATCTGAGAAGAATGTCCTGGGTAATTTGACTGGTATCACACTGAAAATGTAAATTGCTTTTGGTAGTATGGACATTTGGATGATACTGATTCTTCCAATCCATGAACATGGAAAATTTTTCCATTCTTTTTTGTATCTTCTTCTATTTCTTTCTTTAATGTTTTATAATTATCATAGAGATCTTTGACATCCTTGGTTAAATTTGTTCCAAGGTTTTTAATTTTTTTTGTAGCTTCTGTGAATGGACTAATCTTAGAAGTTCTTTCTCAGCCATGACATTGTGTATACAAAGGCTGTTGATTTTTGTGTGTTGATTTTATAACCTGCTACTTCACCAAACTCTTCTATGAGTTCCAATGGTCTTTTACTGGAGTCTTTTGGATCCCCTATATATAGAATTATGTCATCTGCAAATAGGGATAGGTTGACTTCCTGCTTCCCAATTTGTATCCCTTTGATTTCTTTTTCTTGCCTAATGGCTCTGGCTAAAACTTCTAGGACTATATTGAATAGAGATGGTGATAGCAGGCATTCTTGTCTGGTTCCAGATCTCAGTGGGAATGCTTCCAACTTTTCCCCATCCAATAGGACGCTGGTCGTGGGTTTGTCATAAATTGCTTGATTGTGTTGAGAAATGTTCCTTTTATACCCAATTTGCTTAAGGTTTTTATCATGAAAGGATGCTGTATTTTATCAAATGCTTTCTCTGCATCTGTTGAAATCATATGGCTTTTGTTCTTCAATGTGTTAATGTGATGTACCACTTTGATTTGTGAATGTTGAACCATCCCTGCATACCAGGGAAAAATCCCACTTGGTCCAGATGAATGATCTTTCTGATGTATTGTCGACTGGCTAGTATTTTATTGAGAATTTTTGCGTCTATGTTCATCAGGGAAACTGATCTTTAGTTCCCTTTCTCTACTTTATCTTTTTCAGGTTTAGGAATTAAGGCGATGCTGGCTTCAAAGCAGGAGTTTGGGAAGATTCCTTCCAATTGTTTTCAATAGCTTGAGAAGAATTGTAGTTCTTTAAGTGTCCAGTAGAATTCAGCAGTGAAGCCATCTGGTCCTCGACTTTTCTTTCCTGAGACAGTTCTTATTACTGATTCAATTTCTGTCCTGGTTATTGGTCTGGTTACATTTTCTGTGCCTTCATGGCTCAACTTAGGTAGGTTGTATGTGTCCAGGAATCTATCTATTTCTTCTAGGTTTCCAGATTTGTTGGCATATAGCTTTTTGTAATAATTTCTGATGATTCTTTTTATTTCTGGGGTATCTTCTGTTATATTTCCCTTTTTATCTCTAACATTATTGATTTGGTTCTTCTCCCTCTATTTTTTGGCATTTGGGTCAATGTTGTATCAATTTTATTTTTTTAAAAAAACTGCTCTTCAATTCACTGATCTTTTGTAATTTTTTGTTTCAATTTTATTTTTTCTCTAATTTTAATTATTTCTTTTCTCCTACTAGTTTTGGGTTTCATTTGCTATTCTTTTCTTAGGTTGTTGAGATGCATTGATATCTCATCTATTTGGTGCCTTTCCAATTTCTTTTTGTTGTTGTTTTTTTTTGACAGGCAGAGTGGACAGTGAGAGAGAGAGGCAGAGAGAAAGGTCTTCCTTTGCCGTTGGTTCACCCTCCAATGGCTGCTGCAGCCAGCGTGCTATGGCTGGCACACTGCACTGATCCAAAGCTAGGAGCCAGGTGCTTCTCCTGTTCTCCCGTGTGGGTGCAGGGCCCAAGCACCTGGGCCATCCTCCACTGAACTCCCGGGCCACAGCAGAGGGCTGGACTGGAAGGGGAGCAACCGGGACAGAATCTGGTGCCCCAACCAGGACTGGAACCCAGTGTGCTGGCACCGCAGGCAGAGGATTAGCCTATTGAGCTACGGCGGCACCAGCTCCAATTTCTTGATGTAGGCACCAATCACTATAAACTTACTTCTTAACAATGCTTTTGCTATATCCCATAAGTTTTGATATACTGTATTGTCATTTTCATTCATTGCCAGAAATTTTTTGACTTCTCTTGATTTCTTCTATGAACCATGGTTCATTCACAAGCATATTGTTTAGTCTCCATGTGTTTAAAAAGGATTCAGAGACTCCTGATTTCTGGATATCCAACTTCATTCCATTGTGGTCAGTAAAAGTGCACAATATGATTTTGATTTTGTTTTTAATTATGAGACATGTTTTATGCCTTACCATGTAGTCTATCCTAGAGAAAGTTCTATGCACTGGTGAGAACAATGTGTATTCTGCAACTGTAGGATAAAAAGTTCTGTAAATATTTGCAAGGTCCATTTGGGTTATAGTGTTGATTTACTCTGTTGTTTCATTGCTGATTTTCTGTCTGGTTGATCTTTCCTTTCCTGAGAGTGCAGTATTGAAGTCCCCCTTACTGTTGTAATACTGTTTTATTACTGCATTAATTTAGATCCATTAACATTTTTTTCAAATAGCCAGGTGCCCTGTAATTTGGTGCATATGTTTATTATAGTCACATCTTCCTGTGGAATTGATCCTTTAATCATTACATAGTGCCCTTCTTTGTCTCTTTTAACTGTGTCTGTGTTAAAGTCTATTTTGTCTGATATTAGAATGGCTACACCAGCTCTTTTTGGTTTCTGTTAGCATGGATTATCTTTTTCCATCCTTTCACTTTCAGTCTATGTGTATCTTTGTTGTTGCAATGTGTTTCTTGTAGGCAGTAAATAGATGAGTTTTGTTTTTTTAATCCATTCAGCCAGTCTGTATCTTTTAACTGGAGAGTTGAGGCCATTTACATTCAAGGTAACTATTGCTAAGTAAGGACTTGTTCTTGCCATTTTTCCACAAATATTCCTATTGTTTACATTGGATTTCTTTTGTACTTTTACTGGGAGAGTTTCTTCTTTAACCTTCTTTCATAGTGATGACCATGTTTCTGTGTTTCTGTGTGCAGCACACCCTTAAGCATCTTTTGTAAGGCTGGGTGAGTGGTGACAAATTCTTTCAATATGTTTGTTATGGAAGATCTTCATTCACAAATGAGAGCTTTGCAGAGTACAGTATTCTGGGTTGACAGTTTTTGTCTCTTAATACTTGGAATATATCTCACCATTATCTTCTAGCCTGTAGAGCTTCTGATGAGACAAGTCAGCTATGCGTCAATTTGGAGAGACTCTGAAAGTAATCTCTCGTGCACATTTTATCATCTTTTATGTTTTAGTGTACAGAGTTGACTACAATGTGTCATGGTAAAGTTCTTTTCTGGTCATGTCTATTAGTTCTATGTGCTTCCTTTACTTGGACGTCCCCTTCTTCAGATTAGGGAAGTTTTCTGAAATTATTTCACTAAAAAAGCCTTCTGACTCATTCTCTTTCCATGCCTTCAGGAACTCCTAAGACCTGTATGTTGAGTCGTTTAACAGAATCCCATAAATCTCCAACACTTTATCAGACTGTAAAATTTCCAGAAATTTGTCTTCTAACTCTGATATTATTTCTTCGGCCTCACAGATTCTGTTGTTAAGGCTTTCCATTGCATTTTTTTATTTGATCTACTGAATTCTTCATTTCTAATATTTCATTTTGATTTCTCTTTAAAATCTCAATTTCATGGGGAAAATGTTCATTCATGTCATGTATGGATTTCTTTAATTCATGGATTTGTTTCTGATTACTTTTAAGTAACCCTGATCAACTTTTTGAATTCCATTTCTGGCATTTCTTTAATCCCTTCATTTTCTCATTCTAGTATTGAAGTGCTGTTGTATTCTTTTGGGGGTGTCACGTTGTTGTCCTTATTCTTGTTTCTTGAATTTCTGCATTTATTTTTAGGCATTTGTGGGGATACTTTTTTTTCCTTCTGATGATCTTTATCTTTTAAGTATGCTTCTGTGGCTTAGTGGAGGGTCTACTCTTTTAGTGAATACCCAGAGGCATGTACTGGGTATGGCCAGGAAGCACTATTCAGTGTTCCAGGGTGAGGGCAGTTTTCCAAGATAGCACCCAAATTAGGCGTGGTACATCTCTCTCTCTCTCTTTTTATCAGAGGGGAAGGTTTGATCAGCTCTGTTGGCATAGTCTCATGCTCACCTCCTCTCCTCTAAGGAGACCAATGCCCTAATGCATGCAATATTCATCTGTGCTGCCCCAAGAACCACACAAAAGATCCACACAGTCCTCATTGTGAGCATGGATCCTGCAGCAATGACTCTCACCATTCAGTTAGGGAACCCTGAGCATGTGGAGCTGCTCACAGTGACTGCCCAGAGTTCTAGCCAAACCCTGTGCCCTGCCACACAGCCACAGTGTTTTCACAGTCCCAGCACACAAGGCTCAATGTCACAAACACCCAGCCCTCTGTCAATTCTCCTAGCCAGATTCAGGCATGTCCTTTCAGCTGGTTGCTGGGTACATGGACACAATCTGGTGCAGCTGTTACATGGGTACATGGACACAAGCTGGTGCAGCTGTTACATATGTACAAATGGCAGTCGCCTCTCAGCTGGCTATCGGACACCAGTGCCGGGTGGTAAGGGAGAGGGAAAACAACCCTTTTGTTTCCTCTAGGTTGGTATGTATACTGTCCCTCACAGGGCTCCAAGCAAGACTTACACCAGGCTCTTCCTGCAGCTTTATCACAAGTGGCTCCAGCTGCTGCAGTCTGGTCTCACCCTACTCTCTAAAGCTGGTGCTGAGGCTCTCGGCTGCTGGGGTCCTGAGTTGCGTGCATCCACACCCTCCACATAGATTCATAGTGTCCCTCTAATTTGCATAGAGTTCCTCTGCAGTTTTCTCCCTAACTGTTCTCTGAGATTGTACTCTCTCCACTTCTCCACTATCTTCTCCAAGGCTAGAACAGTAAGCTCCCTCCCTATTCTGCCATCTTGGATTCTGGTACCCTTTTTTATATATGGTAAAACACACACACACACACACACACACTGAAGATAATCATCACCATGACTTGGACCATGTAGCATTCTTAAGTTCAAAGTTCTTCAAAACCACTTAGTGAAATAACATCTTTATTTCGTCATTGATTTAAAAAGAAATACCTGCTAACATTTGTGGTACCTCAATCATTACATCTTTTCCTAGTTAACTTGTTTTCTCTGGACTTACAAATTTATATTTGACAAACATATTTGAACAAAGCCAGGGAACTTTGGGAAAAAGTCGAGCGATGAGACTCTATTTATAGTAACCAGAAATACAAAATATACTATGTAACATGATTTCCAAGGATGCATCTTAAGTACTCCAATACTGTACATTTCAAAACTGCTTGAAGAGTACATTTTAACTATTTCACCACCAAAAGTAATCATATCAGGTGAGATGACGGGCACATTAACTTGATTTAATCTTCCTACAAAATATTCATGTCAAAATACCACATTACAGACAATAAATATAATTATTTTTCAATCAAAAAATAAGTGTTAAAAAACAAACATGCTGGTGTTACAAGGTACAATTCAAAAACAGCATGTGTTTATAAAGTGAAACTGAGAACATCTGAAGAAACCTCCTCTCCCATGGAGCTTTAGCCCTTACCAGGGGATACACGTTCTCTCACCTCCCAGCCTGTGTCATCCACCTATGGATGTCACTTCTGCTCTTTAATCCATTACGTAAGCTGCCATCTCTCTTAACTGGTATAATAACAAAGGCTTTGCAATGCTTTCTTTCCTGGCATTGGAGAGACTGGTGCTTTCATAATAAACCACTTAACCTTGCTATCCATCATCTGTTCTTGTTGTGTTGACAGTGGGTTATCAAGTTAAAAAGTAGTAAAACCAGAGGCAGCACAGATGACTACACTTTTTCGGTCTATACTTTTCCTTGTGCTCCATAAGAAAACAGCAGTCTGGTGGATACACAGCCACGGCTCTTGAAGCAAGCCTGCCTTGCACCTCCCTCTGGCCTCCCAAACTAGTGAACTTCATGCAGCTGCAATCTCATTGCAAAAACTCAAGCCACATTAGATGTGGAGATTCAACCTACCAGCGTTCTTGTGCCAAAGCCGTCACACAGGGGTGGCATCTCTTTGTTGAGACAGATCCTGGCCATCATCCTCATCAACAGCTGTAACTTCCTCCTGTTCTCAGGAGGCAGAAGGAGGCAGCAAATCTGAAACGCTTCAACTGCCAGCTGCTCTCTCTGCAGCAAGCCTGATGAAGACAAAAAGTTTGATCTTTTAAGACCTATAGACATTTTAACTCTGTTCACATTTTTATGAAATTACTAAAATCACATAAAATATTTTCACATCTGACTACAGATGCACTGTCGCTCACAAATCAGCACAGGAAACAAAACCATCCCACCCACAAGGCAGACACAACCACATTTTCACTGTCCTCTTTCCCACTGAGCCAGAGGCAGCAGGCGAACACTGACCTCACCCTCAGCACTCACATTGCTGACTGGTTCAGGACAGTCTGAGCAAGAACTTCCCACAGTCCCTGCCCTGAATCCTTGCCATGTCTTATCCCCTATCCCACCCTCACCCCACCCGCAGACCAGCAGGGCCACCCTCTTGAGTGACTCACAAATCAAGTAATAGGACCAACACTCCCATAGTCAGCCCTCTGCCAAACGGCTCCACTTATTTCTAAATAACGCCTGTCAAATAACCCTTCATTCCACCTGGGCTTTTTCTGGCAGTTAAGTGTGCTGATCTAACCAGGCGACATGGCAACACCCGTACCTCAGGTATGGTTTTGCTCCAGTTAGTGTATTCTAATATTTTGCTCTTTGCAACCATTTTTGTCCCTGGACACACTCACGTGGTGAAACTGCTTCCACCATTCATTTGTTCTATACCCAACCTTTTCAAGTTCCCACTAGTCTTGGAGTTGGAGGCAAACTATCCTCAACATTGAGAAACGAGACAGGTGCTGCAAGACACATCTACAAAAGGCAGCTCAGAGGAACTCCACGTCACTCGGTGACTGCAGCCTAGGCTGTGAGGGTGAGGGCTTGGTAAAAGTGACACCCAGCAGGCCAGCACAGAAGTAGCCTGAGATGGCCTTGAAAGCCGGCCTCAGGAGCTTCGGTTTGATTGCAAAGGGAATGAATCTATGTGGGAGGGAAAGGGAGAGTTTATACACAAGTCCCCTACTCAGGAAATGCTGCTAATGATCCCCATCACCACCACCATCATCATCGATGTAGACAGCTTTCAATTTTCCATAGTCAAGTCCATGGAAAGAAAAGCAGCTCATGGCCATATTTTAATTCATTATTTTATTTACTCAACAAGTAAGTATTAAGGCCTGCCTACTGCAAGAACTATTTTAGGAAGGAACTAAAGTGGGGAATAAAACAAAATCCCTGGGGGGCCAGTGTCCTGGTGTAGCAGGTAAAGCTATCACCTGTAATTCAAGTTTCCCATAGGGGTGCTGGTCTGTGTCGTGGTGTTCCACTTCCAATCCAGCTCCCTGATAATTGTCTGGGAAAAGCAGCAGAGGATGGCCCAAGTACTTGAGCTCTTGTACTCATGTGGGAGACCCAGATGAAGCTCCTCACTCCTGGCTTCTGCCATCTGGGAAGTGAACCAGTGGATGGAAGATATTCCTATCTCTCTGTCACTCCCCCTCACTGTAATTCTGCTTTTCAAATAAATAAATGAATACGTCTTTAAAAAAATTTGATCTCATCTGCCTTCCAGTAGATAATATTCATAAAAAATACAGAAATGAGATATCAGAAAGAAAGATGCTTCTGAGAAAAATAAGGCAGAAAGGAGCTGAGAAATGAGTGGGTGTACTCAGAACATGCTTCTAACATTTCAGGAAAGACTTCTCTCAAAGGAGGTGACATCGAGCTGAAATCTGAAGGAAGGGTAAGGCAAGGAAACACGGGAGAGACCAACTTTCAAGATAAAGGGAACATCAGGAACAAAGATGTGGAAGACATGGGAGCACACCTGGAGTGTTTAAGAAACAGTGGTGAGAAGAGAGAAGAGCGAGCATGCAAAAGACAGGAATGAGGAGAAGGAGCAGAGAATATTTTGTATTTCAGATTTAGCATGCAAAATCGGAAAAATCTATTTTGTTTTGTTTTATTTGAAGAAAGAGAGAAAGAGAACCAGAGAAAGAGATCTTCTACCTGCTAGGTTCAATCCCCCAATACCTGTAACAGTGGAAGCTGGCCTGGAGCCAGCCTCTCCCACATGCGTGGCAGAGACCCAGGAAGTTGAGCCATCCTCTGTTACCTCCCAGGGTGCACAAGAGCAGACGGCTGGATAGGAGGCAGAGCAGCCAGCACTCAAAGCAGGCTTGCGGATATGGGATGCAGACATCCCGAGCAGCAACTCTGCTAAAACTGTACCACTCCACAACTGGTAAAACATATGTAAAAATCCCCAAATCTAAAACATACCAAGTCTGAATCCTTCGGATCCCAAGTATTTCAGATAAGAGATATTCAACCTATGCTATGTTAAAACTATCATCAAAGAAGAAACAATATAAATTAGAGACAAATTTGGCTAGATTGTCCTTAAAATCTTGTTAAGGAAACTATTCACTGATACACAGAAGCAAATTTGGCTCTGGGCCTCCATAAAGAGAGAACAAGTAAAATCTCACAATGCTCCAACATAGCTGAATTATTGGGTAATAAATTATTTGTCTTCCCTCTTACGTGCTAATTGTCTATAAACAGTTACATAACCACATTAGAGCATGAAAGAAAAGACCAACACATGTAAATATCCACATAATACTTTAGTAACTTCACTAAACATAATGTAGAAAGCTTCTATCGTGATTATTACCCCGTGGGTCACTGGAAGATTTTCATGCCTGCAATATTATTATGTGGAAAAAGGTGGTCTGGCGTCCAGGCACCAGGAAGTTCTGTAACAAGTCACACATGTCAGGACTTTTCAGCTGAAAGAATGGGGATGACTTTGTCAGCATCAATGAGAGAAGTATCACAGCAGTTGTCAGCCATTCAATAGTCTGCCCTTGTAGGCCTAAAGATTACAGACATCAGCACAATTCCCTAAAATACATACATGTGTCATGTATCTACATACAAAGGGTCATTGTTTTGTTTCACTTGTTTCACTCTTTATTAAGTATAGCATTAAGCCCTTGACTATAATGTAAATTAAAAATGTTATCTCAAGAACTGAAAAAAAAAAGTTTCTTTGCCTTGTTCATCAATCATGTCACTCATTGAGAATCCACTGTGGCAAAAATGTTGCCAAGTTCAGTTAGGATTCAGAATCTGAGACATCTGCTCTGGTCTGTGAGTATGTGGAAGACTCTTGGGCAGGCTGGCACAGCAGCTAAGATTCTCTGCAGCCAGAAACCTCTGGGTTCCTATACAAACTCTATAACTTAACCAACCTTCTGACCTTTAAGCTCTAACCTCAGCTTCTGTATAAGGAGAAAATTAGAATCATAAGAATTAAATGAGATGGGCTGGCACCAAGGCTTACTAGGCTAAACCTCTGCCTGCAGCGCCAGCACCCCAGGTTCTAGTCCCGGTTGCTCCTCTTCCAGTCCAACTCTCCGCTGTGGCCTGGGAGGGCAGCGGAGGATGGCCCAAGTGCTTGGGTCCTGCACCTGCATGAGAGACCAGGAAGAAGCACCCGGCTGCTGGCTTTGGATCGGTGCAGCGCCGGCTGTAGCAGCCATTAGAGGAGTGAACCAATGGAAGGAAGACCTTTCTCTCTGCCTCTCTCTCACTGTCTATAACTCTACCAGTCAAATAAAAATAATAATAATTTAAAATTTTTTTAAAAAGAATTAAATGAGATGGCACACCATAACGCTTACAACAGAGTAAAGTACTAAATAACAGATATCAGTGCTTTTAGAGTTATACTAATAAAAAGCATTACTCAGGCAGTTTTCATTTTAGGCAAAAGCACTACACCTAATAAGCTTTCACCTACTAACTCATAAGGTAACTGCTTGGCTGAACACAAGATTTCAAGTACAACACATAATTGCTGGCTTATTTTTACTTCTTAAATACAATGAATCCAAACAGATTAGAAGTCCACTAGGGAAAATAGAAAAGAAGTTATGCAATGTCCATAAACTGCAAACTAAGAAACAGGAACTTATTCTATTTGATATCAAGATTTGTTATAAAGCTATAGTAATTAAACAGTACAATGCTACCACAGGCATAAACAAAGTCAATGGGACAAAGCACACAGACTAGAAACAGGCCGAAGCCTGAATGTCACCAAAATTCAGTAAGAAATTTTTTTTAATTTCCGGAATAATTTGGTAACATGTCAGAAAAATTAAATGAAAATTTATTACCTTATTAAAAATTCTGTTTTTAATCAAATGGAATAATATGGACCAGATTAAATCTCCCTTCAAAAGCAACTAGAAAACTGGAAAAATTTTATCCAACAGATATGGGACAACAGCATAGGACTATAACCCATGAGAAAGACCACAAAACAATGAGCACGGAGATCAAATTTTGACTGGAGACACATTCCAACGGACAGAACAGAGTGAGGGCCTCCAGTAGAGCATGGACGTCTGTCTGAGTGGGAGACAAAGACCAGAGTTCAGGGAGGCTGACGAGGCTAAACATTGCAAAGCAGAGTTCTAGGAGGAGGGAACCACGCAAAATCTCAGTTCCACAAATAAACCTGCACAGGATGCCTCTTTGACTCTGAGAAATACTGAAATATGTAAACCCATGGATAAGGCAAAAATGACTTACACAGACAACCACCAGTGAGTTCCTCGCTGAGTAGATCCCGAGCTCACGTACAGACAGGAGAATCCTGCTGATGGCTGAGTGCCTTCAGGAGAAAGCCCAGAGGGGCTATGCTTCAGTACAGAACTAACCTATCCCCTCAATAAAAGCTAATCTAGGGGCCAACGCTGGCGAGTAGAGGCTGAGGCCACCACCATGTAGTGCCAGCATCCTATATGGGCGCCAGTTCGAGCCTCAGCTACTCCACTTCCAATCCAGCTCCCTGCTATGGCCTGGAAAAGCAGTAGAAGATGGCCAAAGTCCTTGGGCCCCTGCACCCACATGGGAGACTTGGAAGAAGCTCCAGGTTTCTGGCTTCAGATTGGCACAGCTCCAGCCATTGCAGCCATTTGGGAAGTGAGCCAGTAGATGGAAGACCTCTCTCTTTCTCTCTGCCTCTGCCCCTGATAACTCTGCCTTTCAAATAAATAAATGAATTTTTAAGAAAAAATATAAATCTAATCCTCCCCAAGAAATGCTTTAAAAATAAGACAAACAGGCAAACAGAAACTCAAATAAATTAATTGCCACTCAGAACACAGTTCAATTCTTTAAAGGAAGAAAATAAAATCCAGGCACTTGACAATGGAAAATTCAGTATTCAATATACAAGCCAAAAAGCTGTAAAATGTGACCAATATACCCCAGAAAATTCAATACAACATCAATAGAAACATTCCAGAAATCACAAAGATAAAGAAATCAGCACAATGGGATATACTGCAAAAATATATTCTAAGTATGTTCACATCTTCAAAAGAAACACGAACAGAGTGAGGAGAGAAATGGAAGCCATAAGAGAACCAAAATTCTAATGTTAAATCTGGATGAAGCATTCATCATGTAAGAACCACAGTAGACTAAACATCATAACAAAAAAAGGTCAGAAAACTTGACCACACAGTAAAAAGAGAAAAAATGAACACAGCTGCAACCAACAGAGGGAAATCTTCCAGAGATCTAACATACATGTAATTATAAATGGGTAAAAAGGAACAGAACAAAAAAATCTGAAAAAAGGGGGAGCCAAAAAGTTCCTGGACTTGATCAACCTATAAAGCAACAGATCTTAAAAAGCCAATGAATCTAAGCACAACACAAAGAAAACTACATAAGAACACATTAGAATCAAATTCCTAAAAATCAGTGATAGAGAAAGTCTCAAATGTAATAAAACATTAAATGACATGTATATAGGGGTGGTGTAGTGGCACATCAGTTAAGATGTGACTTGGGATGTCCACGTTCCATATTTGAGTGCCTACTCACAGCCCTGGCTCGATTCTAATTCCAGCTCCTCCTAATGGACAGCATGGGTGGCAGCAGGTGATGGCTCAAGTCCCTGGGTTCCTGCCACCCATGTGGAAGACACTGGCTCAGTTCCATGCTCCTGGCTTTGGGCTGGCCCAGTTTCAGTTGTTGCAAGCATTTGAAAAATAAACCAGTAGATGGAAGATATCTCTCTGTATCTTTCTGCCTCTCTTCTCTCTCACTGCCTTTCAAATATACAAAAATAAACACTTTTAAAAGACACTGAGGAACAAAAATTAAAATTAATACAGACTTCATCAGAAATTATTCAAGCCAAGAGAATGACATCTTTAAAACACTGATAGAAGAAAAGCTACTGTCAATTTGGAATTCTATACAAAGAGTTGTATGCCAAGAAACTGGAAAATCGAGCAGAAATGGATAGATTCCTGAACACATACAACCTACCTAAATTGAACCATGAAGATATAGAAAACCTAAACAGACCCATAATGAAGAAAGAAATTGAATCAGTAAAAAAGATCCTCTCATCAAAGAAAAAGCCAGGACCAGATAGCTTCACTGCTGAATTTCACCAGACATTTAAAGAAGAATTCCAATTCTTCTCAAATTATTCAAAGCAATTGAAAGGGAAGGAATCCTCCCAAATTCTTTCTATGAAACCAGCATCAACTTAATTCCTAAACCCGGAAAATATGCAACTGAGAAAGAGGCTACACATAATTGTATGTCAATTATAACTTAAAAGTTAGTTTTTAAAATAAATGAATTAAATTAGAAACTTAAGAGTGAGTGCTGTGGTACCTCCTATGACTAACATCCCATATGGTGCTCAACCTTCAGTCCAGCTCACCGTTAATGTGCCTAGGAAGACAATTGAAGATGGCCCAAGTGCTTGGGCACCTGCCAACCACATGGGAGGCCAGGTGGAGTTCCAGACTCCTGGCTTCAGCCTGGCACAGCCATAGCCATTGTGGCCATTTGGGGAGTGAAACAATGGATGAACAATCTCTTTCTGTCTCTTTTTTACTCTGCCACTCAAATAAAAATTTTAAAAAATATATTAGAAACCTAAACATGAAAAAGTTTTTAAAATTTGAAAGTATATTTTCTTTGTGACAGAAAGATATAAAAAATTTTAATGTTAATTTTACTAAAATAAAACATAAGTCCTTATCTTCTGATGAAAATCAAAACAAAAGCTACGGACTAGGAAATGATATTTTCAAGATATAAGGTACAAAGGATTAATAGCCAGAATGTATAATTTTTAAAGATGTATTCATTTACTTGAAAGAATTACAGAGAAGGACAGACAGAGAGAGTGAGATATATTCCACCTGCTGGTTCGCTCCCAAAATGGCTGCAATGGCCAGGGCTGGGCCAGGCCAAAATCAGGAGCCAGGAGTTCCATCTGGGTCTCCCACGTGGATGGCAAGGGTCTAAACTCTTGGGTCTTCTTCTGTTACTCTCCCAGGCCATTGGCAGGGAGCTGGCTCAGAAGTGGAGCAGCCAGGTCCCAAACCAGCACCTATAAGGGATGCTGGTGTCCACTGCACCACAACACCAGCCCCCTTGAATCCTATTTTTAAAATGACAAAAAGGAGCAAAAAAAAAAAAAAAAAGAAAAAAAAAAGAAAAAGAAGAAGGGGGTAAATCATAGAAAAAAAGGATTTCATCCAAGAGGTAACCCACATGACCAATAAACAGCAGTAACATGTCCTTTTCACACCTATTCAATTAGAAAAATGTAAAAGCCTGCTGAAACCAAGTGTTGGTAAAGAAATGGTCATTACAGGAATATATTCCTAATGGCTGTAGAAATTGCTGCAACTGTTCTGGAAGGCAATTTGCTGGAACTAGTAAAGATGTGAAAAGTCAACAACCTAACAGTTCTGCTTCTAGATAAAGAGAAACACGTGGCTGTCCCTGCAACAGGGTAGAAAATGTGCTATACCAGGACAGTAGGCACAAGGAGGTCTCACACATGACTCCCTGTTCTGCCAGTTTAATCACAATTCAAATAGTTCTTAGGGTGGAAGTCTGGAAATCCAATTGCAGGGTTACTTTTTTACAGTATTGTTTGAGAATTTCATTTTCTTTCCATGAGCAACACCCCAATGATGAGCACATCAAGCACCATGATCATGGCTTGTAAATATCACACTCTGCTAAAGGAATTTTTTAAAAAAACCTTCAAGAAATGCGCAGTTCCAGGGATGGGGAGAGAAAGTACAAGATGACCCTAAAGTCCCTGAAAGCAAGAAAATGCTCCAAGGACGATGATGTGGTGGCAAAAGGATAGAGGGGCCAGGTTCTGGGCCTCTGAATGGGTGAATCTGGGACAATTTGAGCATCAGATAAAGAATTAAAATGCAATATATGAAATATGAAAGCATGAGCCCATCCTGATAAAAACAAATAAATTCAAAGTTTGATGTGAGAAAGGTGACATACAAATTTTTCAATCTTTTTTTTTTTTTTTTCTGGACAGGCAGAGTGGATAGTGAGAGAGAGAGAGAGAAAAAAAAGTCTTCCTTTTTGCCGTTGGTTCACCCTCAAATGACCACTGCGGCCAGCGCATCGTGCTGATCCGAAGCCAGGAGCCAGGTGCTTCTCCTGGTCTCCCATGCGGGTGCAGGGCCCAAGCACTTGGGCCATCCTCCACTGCCTTCCCGGGCCATAGCAGAGAGCTGGTCTGGAAGAGGGACAACCGGGATAGAATCCGGTGCCCCAACCGGGACTAGAACCCGGTGTGCCGGCGCCACAAGGCTGGAGGATTAGCCTGTTAAGCCACGGCGCCGGCCGAAATTTTTCAATCTTATCACTCCACAAAAATATTGCTAGTTACAAAAAGAAAGAGTAGCAGTAAGTGGAGAAGCCTGAGCGAGCAAGCAGGTGATCGAAAAGTGCATCAGCAGTAATAATGGGGTAAACTCAGCTCAGGCACCACTGAGGGATAAGACGAGAAGCTGCCAAAGATGCTTCTCCTGAATCTAACCCTGAAGACACATCAGACAAACCAAGTCCAAAGAATTCTGAGATGACTGCCAAGCTTGGAGGGGATTTAATACTAACCAATCAGTATGATTTCTCTGATTTTTATGCATGTGTTTTTGTACTGTAAGAGGCTGACCTATATTATAAGAAAAACACAAAAGTATTTAGGGCAAAAAGGACATCACCTCAGTGACTTACTCTCAATATACCAAAAAAAAAAAAAAAAAAAAAAAAAAGTTCTTTAGACTGCACCTCTAAGTGTTCTGTAAATCTGAGTTTGTTAGAAAAGTCTAGGGGCCAGCATTGTGGTGCAGTGAGTTAAACCTATGAGGCCGGCATCCGACATGGGAGCCAGTTGGAGTCCTGGCTGCTCCACTTCCAATCCAGCTCCCTGCTAATGTGCCTGGGAAAGCAGTGGAGGATGGCCCAAGTCCTTCAGCCCCTGGACCCATATGGGAGACATGAAATAAGCTCCTAGCTCCTGGCTTCGGATTGGCCCAGCTCTGCCCATTGCAGGACTGCTGATCTGCGGAGTGAACCAATGGATGGAAGATCTCTGCCTTTCAAATAATAAAAAAACTTTTTAAAAAATTCAAAACTTTGCTTAAAAAGAGAATTGGTGAAACGTATAAAGGAACAAAAGGCCATGAGGGCTAAGAATGGTGTTATGAATAATCTATGATATCACTTATAAAATTATGATTTCTGTTATTGCCAAAAATAACTCACAGATAAAAAACTGTGACATAGCCACACCCTGCTAGGCCTCTAGTTCCCCAGCAAGCCACCTCTTACACTATATACTCTGTGTGCTAGCTTTCCAACGCATTTCTGTTTCTCTTCTCTTGAGACACTGTTTAATTTCAATTTCCTTAAATTAGTGTGAAACTATGATCTGGCCCTTATAAAATCTGCTAATAAAAACACATTTTAAAACAGGATGCCAAGACTGTGTAATTACAAACAAAGATGCTTGTGAAACTTCAACATTAAGGGGCATTTTCAAAAACACCAGAGCCTCTAGGGACTGCTGATTTAACATGGGAGGTAAGCAGTTTGGGTTTTCAAAAGAGAGAAGATACTTACAGAAATTCCTCATGGGCAGCTACAGATAACAGAACTGGAATTTAGGGGGAGCATCAACATTGAAAATGCATACTTGGAAATCAATGCGTTCATTCAACCAACATTTACAAACAGCACACAATGTGCTAGGAGTCAAGAATTCAAAACTTAATATGACAAAGAGGTTGCTCTCAAGAAGGTCACAGGTTTGGGGGACAGACCTAAGCTATCACAAGCCAACATGGAAAACGACAGAGATCTGACCTGGAAATAGTACAGAGGCACCACAGAGAGCCACAAAGAGTGACTGACAGTGATCTGTTCCAGGAAGATCAATGTTAAGATCCCTAAGAGGAAGTCATTTTTCTCTGAAAGTCCAAATATGAATATTTAATACAATATCACAAAAATAGGAAGGCATTTACCAACTATTTTCTCAAAACAAGATGAACTAAGTCTGCATAAAAGAACTGGTATGGATGGACGGATGTTACAGATGTTAAAGATGTTTTGGCATAGAGCAGCAAGATGGCGGAATAGGAAGGGAGCACACTGATAGTCCAGGAAGAGACAGTTTAATAAAAGTGGAGATACTGCAGGTTCAAGGAAGAGTAGGGGAAAAAACAGCAGAGGAAACTCTTCCGGAACTAGTGATTCACGGTGGACCTAAGTGGAGAGTGTGGGAGCCCAAGTTCGGGACACCAGCGGCGGAATCAACACACCAGCGCTGGAACGCGAGGTGAGCCGAACCTCAATAGCCCAAGACACCAGCAAGAAAGCGGAGAGAGGAGACTAGAGGGAACGAGGCTTGAAACTCCATGGGGGAGAGTTCACCAGGCTAACTAGAAGAGAGAGGGGAAAAAAAAAAGTGACCATACGGACACGAGTTTCTCTCTCTCCGCTCACCCCTCAAAGGTGAGCAAGACAAAGAGCAGGCACCATTTTGGACATACGTCAAAAGCAGGGCGACCTCAGGTCTGCACCGGCCCTGAGCCTAGCAGAAAAACCTGACTCTGGGGGGAGGGCTGAAATAACAGAAGATTAGGATCTAACTTGGCAACCCAGTGGGAGACAGCAGGAGAATTGGAGCCCACACTGAGGGCAGCACAGATTCCCTGTGTGGTCCTTGGGAAAGAGCCAATCTCTGGCTCCTGTGGGTATATCATTCGCCTGCTAACTACCTCCAATTATGTTCAGCTGTGCGTTCAGCTGTGCGGAATTACTTCCCTTTTGAATCAAAAAAAAAAAAAAAAAAGAATGAAAGAAAGAGAGATTTACCATGCCTAACCTGGGAGTGTCACCTTTGACACACCCTCAACCCTGAGGAACCAAACAGAGCTCTCAGGCCACACTCATCTCAAGCCTCTAAGGCTCCACCGAAAGCAGACAGTACACTTAATACAGAGCCATAGTATAACAAGAAAAAACACCACAGTGAAGAAACCAAATATCTCCAACATGCCAAACAACAAATGCAAAAACCGAGGTAACAAGAGCAAGGAAGACACTATGATGCCCCCAAATGAAAAAGACACCCCAATTCAAGATTATGAAGATGATGAGATCGAAGAAATGCAAGAAGCGGATCTCAAAAAATTGATAAGAACATTAAGAAGTTCTCAAAAACAAATTCTTGAACTACAGAAATCCTTAATGGACAAGATAGAAAATCTCGTGAAAATGAATTAAGGAGGAATCAAAATGAAATGAAACAACTAGTAGAACAAGAAACTGTGATAGTGACGAGAAATCATAATGAAATGAAGAACTCAATAGATCAAATGACAAACACATTAGAGAGCCTTAAAAACAGAATGGGTGAAGCAGAAGAGAGAATATCAGACTTAGAAGACAGAGAACAGGAAAGGAAACAGGCAAACCAAAGAAAAGAAGAGGAAATTAGAAATCTAAAAAATATTGTCAGGAATCTACAGGATACTATTAAAAAACCTAACATTCGGGTTCTAGGAGTTCCTGAAGGCATGGAGAGGGAGAAAGGATTAGAAAGCATTTTCAGTGAGATACTAGCAGAAAATTTCCCAGGTTTGGAGAAGGACAGAGGCATCTTAGTACAGGAAGCTTATAGAACCCCTAATAAACATGACCAAAAGAGATCCTCACCACGACATGTTGTAATTAAACTCACCACAGTGAAACAGAAAGAAAAGACGCTAAAATGTGCAAGAGAGAAACGTCAGATTACTCTCAGAGGATCTCCAATTAGACTCACAGCAGACTTCTCATCAGAAACCCTACAAGCTAGAAGGGAATGGCGAGACATAGCCCAGGTACTAAGAGAGAAAAACTGCCAGCCCAGAATATTCTATCCTGCAAAGCTCTCATTTGTGAATGAAGGTGAAATTAAGACTTTTCATAGCAAACAGAAACTGAAAGAATTTGTTGCCACTCATCCTGCCCTGCAAAAGATGCTTAAAGATGTGTTACACACAGAAACACAGAAACATGGTCATCAATATGAAAGAAGGTAAAGGAAGGAAACCTCACAGCAAAAGATCACAGGAAGCTCAATTTCTCTTTGACATAGAATTAAACTCTGATGCTTTGTTAAAGCAATGTGTTAAAGTAATCTATTATGTTCTCTTGATGTCTGTTAAATTCTAATTGTTCAAAAACAGCTGAATTTTTATTAAGAGCTATGGGTTATTTAAATATGTGCTTTTTTCAAAGATTGGAATAATCACCTTGTAACAATGATCAGATTTGGTCTATATTATGTCATGATTTTAAGGAATCTTATTTCAACCAGATATTTTGGATTCTGAGCCTTCTTGGCATTCTTACAGGCATTCAAAAAATCAAAGTTTCAAACAATCTGGACTCTAAAATTTCCAGTAAATCTTGGACTTTGGTTTTTCCAGCTTGGGCCCAACTGAAAAAATCGAAGGACCAATGTCTCTCATCTTATAGAGACACCAACTAATCAGGCTATTTGGATTATATTAGAAGTACTGTCAAGATGTGACGTGGTACCAAATTTTAAGTTTCTATAATGGAAAATGCTATTAATACAAATGTTTGAGAATTAAAAAGTCTAATGATCTTGTGTTACTAGACATGATAGTTATCTTAATGAGAAAGCCCCAGAGGCCTAAAGGGTTAAATACATGTAAAAGCCTACAGGTGCTTTCAAAAATACTGTGAAGTAAGCAAGTGCCTCTTGTTGGCTAATGAGTTTATAATTTTAAACATGGCAACTTAAAGTCTTTTGTCATCCACAGTTATATATGATTTGCTGCTCATAAAACTAAAGCGTTGTTGGTTCTGTGTTTAGCTGTCCTCCTATAGGTTCCTATGGACTTTTTCTAGCCACTTCTATTGTATTCAATACTTTGGGATGGCTCTGTAAACAAATGAAGCCAATAATGTATTAACAGTACCAACTGAGAGAAAGTATGGTTAACTGAGGTTACTAAAAACAAAAAGCAATTCAAATCAATTGGCAATCTACAAAAAGAGTTAAAGATTTTAAAAGCTATTATTAAAATTGCTATATTGGTCTATTATGTTATGTTATATGTGTGTACATATGGTATGTCCACATGGGAAAATTTTATTAAGAATTTTATTTTAATTGGCTTATAGATAAGATTGTCCATAAATTTAAGCTGCTAAAATTAATCAAAGATACATTTTAATTCGTGTGACCTGAATTTCTGCATCATATGTTTTATACTTGTTGGTAGAAAGAAACTAAAAACATTTTATATGGTTGTGCTTAAGTTTACTGGTTAAACAAACTACACCATGTTAGATATTTAAGAGGTGTTTTCAAATACATGATTCTTAAAATTTAGAGAAGGCATTGGACCTTCTGGTAAATGTTTTCTTAAGTTGTTATCTAATGGTTGAAACTGTTTGCTAAGTATTCATGTAATATTGCTATTGTCAGCAAGCGATCTAGGACTTGCTCCCTCATTTCTCTATTCTAAGCCCAACTTGTTCTTTCATTTCTCTATTCTCCTCAAGGTAGGAAACTAATTCTATTATGAAGGAATCTGTAGGACGCACAATTTAATCTTTAGACCTTATAAAAGAGATGGCTAACATTTTTCTGTAATAGCATAGCCAAAATAAGAGTTTAAATAATAATCTCATAGCTAGATTTACTTCGCCATCAGCAAAGTATACAGTAAGTAGAAAAAACCTCCCTTTCAGACCAAAGGGAAAGAAAGTTTTAAAGTGAGAATATAATTTTCTTCATGGGCATTGTCTACCTTAGAAAAACTACTACAGAACATGCCTGTGACTATAGACTTGTAGTTCAGGCCACAGAAGATTAGAGATGGGGCTTGGGCACTCCCTTGACTTGCATCCTCTGGTCTGCTTTAACACAAACCAGGAGGAAAAGAAAGCTCGGCATCAGAAGCAATGGGTGGCAGGCCTATTAAAGGCTGATCTGTACAGTGATCTGCCCTCAAGGAGACCCAACAGGCCAGTCCACTGCAGTGGCTTTCAATGTGGTAAGCCTGGGCTTCAGCAGAAGTCAACTTGTGAAGAGCCCTAGCAGCTCTGCCAAGAGTTGGATCACTGGAAATAGACCTGCCCTGGAGTCGAAGGATGCCCAGGTCAGAGCCACAGATCTTATTGGCTCTAAGCTAAAAAGCCCTTCACTCAGCCCAACTTCCAAAGTGACCACTGCAGCTGAGGGGATGGCCAAGTAGGGTCAGCAACATTGCAGGCAGAACTGTAAATTTCTTGTTAGAGATGCCACCTGCCTTGACCTGGCCAGCTCTCCTCCCAGGCCAGCTAAGTAATGAAAGTCAACAGAGTGTCTTCCCCTAGGAGGTTCACACCTCCCTTAGGATGTACCCCATGTGAAGAGATAGATACGTCTGGGCCTCTTAACTTACAAGGCCTAAAGCCCACCAGATTATTATCAAGCCCCTTCTGTCAGGTTCTATTTGCCTCTCAATCAGAAAACTTAATTGTAGCTTAGCACCTTTCTTAGCTCCTCTAATAATGACTCTGTCCTTTGTTCTAGACCCTGTCTAGCGCACTTGGGCCTCATTCCCTTGTAAGCATAACCTCTACTCTACCACCAATGGCCCTACTCCCAACCTGTGTGTACTGATGGCCCTGTTCCCCACTTAATGCTGTATAACTGTTCAGACCTGATTAATGCCACTCTTATTGGTTACTATCCTCACCCTGTCTTTTATGACCTTGTGTAAATATGATCAGAGTCGGCGATCTTGGAAGGCTTCCATAGCCTTGGCAACTCATGACGACAGCCTAGGGTGGTTACTGGCGCCATAAACTAGAGTGTCAATTTGTTGGGTCAACAACAGGAGTCACTGTGCACTTGCCCCTCATGTGGGATCTCTGTCCTTAATGTGCTGTACATTTTGATTTAATGCTATAACTAGTACTCAAACAGTATGTTTCACTTTGTGTTTCTATGTGGGTGCAAACTGTTGAAATCTTTACTTAATGTATACTAAATTGATCTTCTTTATATAAAGAGAATTGAAAATGAATCTTGATGTGAATGGAAGGAGAGAGGGAGCGGGAGAGGGGAGGGTTGTGGGTGGGAGAGAAGTTACGGGAGGGGGAAGCCATTGTAATCCTTAAGCTGTACATTGGAAATTTATATTCATTAAATAAATGTTTTTTTTAAAAGAAGATGTTTTGCCATTTGAGTGGCTCCATGAGGTCTAAAGGATCCCTACATAACCACTAGAGAGATCACTTCTTGACAGATTTTAATCAGTTAAGTAAGTCCTTTGATCAGTAATACTTAATCAAAAATTGCAGCTATTCTGCATTTTCATTTTTTAAGTCTTACAGGAATGGTTCTCTGCTATACTTCTGTGGTCCAGAGAAGTAAGGGGTTTAAAACCTTTATAAATTTTGCCTTTCTTTCTCTTTTACTCTTATAAAAGTGTGCAATAGAAATATGAGCTCTGTGTTCGTTTTTTTTTTAGGATTTATTTATTTATTTTTAAAGTCAGTGTTACAGAGAGGGAGAAACAGATAGAGGGAGAGACGAAGGGAGGGGAGAGAGCAAAAGAGAGAGAGAGATAGAGAAGTATCTTCCATCTGATCCAAATATCTAGATCACTCTCCAGATGGCTGCAACAATGTTGGGTCAGGTTGAAACAGGGAGCTAGGAACTTTACCTAGGTCTTCCACATGGGTGACAAGGGCCCAAACACTTGGGCCATCTTCCACTGCTTTCCCAGGTGCATTAGCAGGGAGCAGGATCAGAAGCGGAACAGCTATGTATTTGTAAACCACAGCAGCCTCTTCTGTTTTTTAACTAGCCATGTAAAATGGGAATTCATTTAGACTTATTACATATATTAAGCAATGTTGTACTCCCTTTCAATTGCATAGAAGTATTGCTCTTTATTTGTCCAAGTCTGAAAGATTGAACTCTTCAAACTATTAGTTTTATTAGCAAATTAGCAATGCTACAATGAACAAAGTACCCTTGCAGCTAATTCTTCATGCATACTAATGATTTTTTTTCAAAGATTTATTTATTTGACAGGCAGTTACAAAGAGGCAGTGTCAGAGAGACACAGGTATTCCATCCTCTAGTTCACTCCCCAAGTGGTTGCAATGGCCAGAGTTGAGCCAATCCAAAGCCAGGAGCCAGGAGTTTCTTCTGGGTCTCCCAAGCAGGTACAGGGACCCAAGAACTTGAGCCATTCTACTGCTTTCCCAGGCCACAGCAGAGAGCTGGATCAGAAGTGGAGCAGCCAGCCCATATGGGATGCCGGCACTACTGGCAGATACTTCATCCACTATGCTACAGCGCCGGCTCCTATTCATGACTATTAATTTGAGTACAATGTCCCAGCCAAAGGTATTCCAGGTTGAAATCTCAAAAGTGGATAAACAGTTTTTCGTTCAATGTGATTTATATCCAGCATACTACAAAAAAGCACCCATTGTCTTAATAAGTTTCAAATTCAGTGGGTTTTGACAAATATATACTCACCTGTACTCAACATAAAGACCAAAATAGAAAAATACTTCCATCACCCCGAAGACTCCACTGAAAACATTTTTGCAGTTAATCCTCTCAACTCCCTAGACCTAGCCAGCCTCTGACCTGCTTTCCATCCCCATAAAGTAGGTGTTCCTTTGTTAAAATGTCACAAATTGCACATATCCTTGAGTTTAGCTTTTGTCACTCTCTATATCTTTGAGAATCATTTATATTGTTTTGTATGCCAGTATTTTGTTGTTTTTATTACTAAGTAATATTTCATTGTATGACATACTACAATTAACTATTTTGTCAGATCTATAATAAAAATGTATCTTCCACTTTGTCTTTTCACTCTTTTGATGATGAATTTGTTGTTGTTATTTCTTGTTTCCTTGTGTCTATTTAAGCAGTAGAGAGAGACAGAGTTCCCTTCTGCTGGTTCATTCCCCAAATAACTGCAATGCCTAGGACTTAGCTTGGATCAAAGCCATAAACCTGAAACTCAAACCACATCTGACAGACCCAACCATTTGAGCCACCACCCAGCTGCCTTCCAGGCAGTCCAGAACTGGAATCAAACCCAGGAACTCTGAAATGGGCTACAGGCATCTCAACCACTAACTCAAACACCCAACACAATGGCTTATCTTAAAGAGCTGGAATTTCTAATTTTGGTGGTCTGTTTGCTTGAACTTTTATTTTATGGTTTATGCTTTCTGTATACTAAAATATCTTTGCCTCCCCAGAATTATAAAAAATTTTCTCCTATATTTTCTTCTAGAAGGTTTTTGGTTTTATCTACTATCTTTGGGTTTATGATCCATTCCAAAACAAAGTACGTGGATGGAATAAAAGTCTAAAGGTTCATTTTTTTTCCAAATGGAAATCCAGTTGTTTCAATATCACTTTTTGCAAAGATTATCATTTCTCTTGGCTTCTTTGTTGAAAATCCCTTGACTATAGATCGATATATGAATCTATTCCTGGAATTTATTCCATTCCAAGATCTAAATATATATCCCGACACCAAAATCACACTAACTTCTAATATACTTTACATCAAATCTTTACAGTAAAGCACTAGCAGAACACCTGATGGTAAGGTTATGTAAGTATTGACAACAAACAATGTAAGTTCTCTAAATTTTCCTGCTTTTCCAAAATTGCTTTGGAAATTTCATTTTCTAAGTAAATTTTATAACATTGAAAATTTGACCAGAGGTCCTAAATTTTTATCAAGATTGCAATAAACCTACAGATCAATTCTTAGAGACCTGGTATCTTATCAGTATTGCATCTCTCAGTCCACACATGTATGGAACTCTCCACTTAATTAAGCCATTTTTAGTTTCAGCACTATGTAATAGTTTTCATTGTCAGGTCACAACCAAAAGAATTTCTAAAAGTCACAGTTTCATTTTCACCAAAAATTTGTCTGAAAAGGAAAAGGTTTATAATAAGCCAAAAAGATTCAGACTATACATTAAATGTCAAGGACAGAGGTATAACAAGAGGGGCCATTTCTCTGGAGACTTTGGGGGTAAGGCCAACAGGTCACCTTTGGGCATGGTTTAAAGGAAGGTATAGATTCACACGGGCATACACGATGCCCTTTCCTGCAAGGAGAATTTTAAATTGCTTGTAGCATTTTTATGACTTTTGTTGCTTTTATGTCTACAAAGTCCTTTGTCCACCTAAGCATCAGATAAATTTCAACTGTAACCTATATTCATATTTTTTACATTTAATTCTCTTGTCCTGCTGAAATGGCATGGGAAAGGTTTTAAACTGTTTTTCCAAAAGTTTAGTAATCACTGTTTTATGTATAGCTTTTAGGTATACCTAGGCATCTCCCTCAGTTTCCACACTTAAGTTCTCTTTATTCCAACAGTCTTGGTAGAACAGTAATCATTATATTTGGGGATAAATCAATCTCCTTACCTTGGCCCATCTGTATCTTCAAAAATGTTTAGAATGAAAAAAAAAGAAATCTTTACTTAGTATAGAGTTGATCTTCTGTATATAAAGATAATTAAAAATGAATCTTAATGAAGAATGGGATGGGAGAGGGAGTAGGAGGTGGGATGGTTTGGGGTTGGGAGGGTGGGTAAGGGGGGAAGAACCACTATAATCTGAAAGTTGTACCTATGAAATTTATATTTATTAAATAAAAGCTTTCTATTAAAACAAAAACAGAAAACAAATAAACAAAAAAAAAGCTTTGGCAGTAAGTCTGGGCCCTGAGAGCAGATAGCATCACCAGCAAGCATTTTTGGACTAACATGGGCAAGAGCCCTCTGTCTGGTCAAACATACCAACTAGGCACCCTCTGAAAAGAACTGTTTTCCCTGAAGAATTACCAGAGGATAAGGACCCTGAGGTAACCTGAACATAAGGGCCAGGGAGGTAACAAGCCAAAGAAGGCACACAGGTCCAGGGAGCCTCCTAAAAGTCACTAGGCAAAAGAACCAATGAAGGGAAAACCCAACCACCTGTGCATTTCTAGGTTAAAAAACACAGGAAAAGATCTCAACCTACTGAGTGAGTTAGAAGACACAGTGCACAACCTGTCTTGTAAATGCCAATGGCATTTTCTAGATTTAACATTAAGGAGGGGAACAACAAAGAGCTCAATGTTCCAGCCTACTAGCAAACAAACCAACAGTTCCAAGTTCAACTGCCAAGAGAAGAATGGAATTTTAAGTGAAGGAGGCCAGGTAAAATTGCCTAAGAAACAATGAGAAATCTCGAAGACTTAGTATATCGGAGCTGAAGTGTCTGGAACACCTGCTCCTGCAGCAGTCTGTGCTACCAAAAATTTCCTGCCCAGAGATGCTAGATCTTCCAATTTTCTAAACAAGACATTAATATTCTTTTAAAAAATTTTTTATTCATTTATCTTACTTGAAAGGGAAAGAACTTCTACCTGTTGGTTCACTCCCCAAATGTCCACAACAGCCAGGGCCAGGCCAAACTCAGGAGACTGAAACTCAATCGGTCTCCCACACAGGTGGCAGGAACCCAAGACCTTGAACCATCACCTGCTGCCACCCAGGCTGCGCATCAGCAGAAAGCTAGAATCAGAAGAGCCAGGACTCAAGCCAGGCACTCTGATAGGGAATGCAGGCATCTCAAATGGCATCTTAACTATTGCTTCCAACACTTGCCATATAAATATGAATTCTCACATGAGTTTCCTGTTCCTTAAAATTTGGAAATTAATTAAATTTCCCTTTTAAAACACACAAGTTGAAGACGATGTATTTATTGTTTATTTACTTGAGTCATGTTTGGCCCCACAGATCAACCATGGCTGGTCCTCAATTCCCAAAACACCCTTTTCCACTCCCATGCCCTTCTGTGCTTCCTTTCTTCTTCTTTCCCTCAAAATGCAAATTTATTACACACTACCCAGCTCACTGAGCTCTGGGGCAGATGTGGAGCGAGAGTAAAGGATGCTCCTCTATTTCATTCACCCCACTGGAGAGAAAGCCAAGCTCTGATCTTACCACAGGGAACTGCCATTCTGGAAATTAACATCAAGTACATTTATGGACAGCCATGCTATTAGGTCATGCAGCTGAGTCAAACCAAATTTTAAGTAAAAGAACAAATCTCAGGGCCGGCGCTGTAGCACAGCGGGTTAACGCCCTGGCCTGAAGCTTCGGCATCCCGCATGGGCACCTGTTCTAGTCCCGCTGCTCCACTTTCGATCCAGCTCTCTGCTATGGCCTGGGAAAGCAGAAGATGGCCCAAGTCCTTGGGCCCCTGCACCTGTGTGGGGAGACCTGGAAGAAGCTCCTGGCTCCTGGCTTCAGATCGGCACAGCTCCGGCCATTGTGGCCAACTGGGGAGTGAACCAGCGGATGGAAGACCTCTCTCTCTGCCTGCCTTTCCTTCTCTCTCTGTGTAACTCTTTCAAATAAATAAACCTTAAAAAAAAAAAAAAAAAAAAAAAAACACAAGTCTCACATCTTCAAAAATGTCGATTTTCTTTCCTAGGAATTTCCAGATGTTCTATTTCATGTATCAATAATGATTAGCTGCTCCTGGGGTCACAGATTTGGTATCATGCCCAAGCACATTAAAAGCAAAGGAATAGACTTCTCAACAAGTTCATAAACTAAACCAAAAATTACTTCAAAGAAAATGCTGTAGAACTTTTAGCTTCTATAAAAATATATTCATTACTTTAAAATGCTTTATCTAATGACATCCTAATTCTAATCAAAGTCAAAAGGTTAAAGGGTTAAGTCAACCTTGCTGGGATTCAATTTATGTATCTAGACATTTACCTTTTCCTAGACACTAAGAAGACTGCTACATGACACAACCTTTGTTAATCATATAAACAAAGTATGGTCTTTTATAATCTAGAAGGCTTTCTTCATTCAGTACCCAAAGGTCTTAAAAAATGGTTTCAATGGAGTGTATGTCACACATATTCTCTCGAGACGGACTGGGCTGGCACAATTAACATAGGTTGAATATCCCTTATTCAAAATGCTTGGGACCAGAAGTGTTGCCAACTTCAGACTTCAGATTTTGGGATATTTACAAATACATAATGAAATCTCTTAGGGAGAGGGCCTAAGGCTAAACATGAAATTCATTTATGTTTCCTATATACCTTATACCCACAGCCTAAACTATATACAATATTTTTAATAATGGTGTGCATAAAACCAAAGTTTATGTACCCTGCACCATCAGAAAGCAAAGGTGGCGCTATGTCAGGCACCCACACGGATGATCCGGGGTTGTCTGGCATCACCACCATTCCTGACTCTGAAGTTCCATACTGCCAACAATCACTTCCTTACACACATTCACTCACACATAAGTATTTCACAGTATGAACTATGATACACCACTGACCCAGGAGGAAAAACAACATGTTGAGGGCCACTAAGCAGCCCAGTAGCATCACCAACAGAACACCTCTATCCAGTGTTAAAACAACAGCAACAATCAACAACAGCAGGCCTATCACACTGCGTTTTGAGTAAAAGGTAATGTTTAATACATTATACATGCATTGTATTTTCAGTTGAGAAGGAACATCAGAAGTAACTGAGGGGCCAGCAATGGGTTCTCCGGTGGTAAGGAGGCATTCTGTGGAGAGTGCTTTAAAATATTTCCTCCATAATCAGTGGTGAAGCTGCCACTTGGGAAGCCTGCATCCCACCTCAGGGTGCCTGGAGCTCCAGACCTGGCTTCTTTTTTTTTTTTTTTTTTTTTTTTTTTTTTTTTTTTTTTTTTTTTTTAAGATTTATTTATTTATTTGAAAGTCAGAGTTACACAGAAAGAGAGAGGAGAGGCAGAAACAGAGAGGTCTTCCATCCAGTGGTTCACTCCCAAGATGGCCGCAACAGCCAGAGCTGAGCCGATCCAAAGCCAGGAGCCAGGAGCTTCCTCTGGGTCTCCCACACAGGTACAGGGGCCCAAGGACTTGGGCCGTCTTCTGCTGCTTTCCCAGGCCATAGCAGAGAGCTGGATTGGAAAAGCAGCAGCCAGGACTCGAACCGGCGCCCATATGGGACGCCGGTGCTTCAGGCAAGGGCGTTAATCCGCTGTGCCACAGCGCCGGCCCCCTGGCTTCTTTCAATGCAGCTTCCTGCTAAAGCCCACCCTGGAAGGCAGCAGGTAATGACTCAAGTACTTGAGTCGTTGCCACTGACTTGAGGGACTCAGATTGAGTTTGGGGCTGCTGGCTTTGACTTGACCCAGCCCTGGCTGTTGACGGCATTTAGGGTGTGAAACACAGGACAGAAGATCTCTTTCTGCCTTTTAAATAAAATTAAATTTAAAAAATTTAAATGGATATTTTTAAGGATAAATAACATCTCCTCCAGTGTCATTCGCCACATTAACAACAGTTTTGTCTTACAAGTCTTTGACTTATAAACCAATGCAAGCGGCCAGTGCCGCAGCTCACTAGTCTAATCCTCCACCCGCGGCGCCAACACACTGGGTTCTAGTCCCAGTTGGGGCGCCGGATTCCATCCCAGTTGCTCCTCTTCCAGCCCAGCTCTCTGCTGTGGCCCGGAAAGGCAGTGGAGAATGGCCCAAGTCCTTGGGCCCTGCACCTGCATGGGAGACCAGGAGGAAGCACCTGGCTCCTGGCTTCGGATCAGCGCAGTACCGGCCATAGCAGCCATTAGGGGAGTGAACCAACGGAAGGAAGACCTTTCTCTCTGTCTCTCTCTTACTGCTATAACTCTCTCTCTCTCACTGTGTAACTCTGCCTGGCAAAAATAAAGAAATAAACCAATGCAACTGCTTGCTCTGTTACAAATGCATGTGGCTCTAGTCCTTCAACAAGGCCGTCACACATTTTCACCACATTGTCTACAGGCATGTTTTCTGCAGTGCTAACAACATCATCTTTACCATCAATAGCACCACAGTCAGCTTGATTCAGAACATTTTCAACTATTTCCTACTTGTGATAGAACAGACCAGTGACATCACAATTAATATTAAAAGTGTTTTCAACATCCACTTCTTCAATGAAATTCTCTGCTGCATTGCAACTGACAGACGCTTTAGACCTTGCCTTTTGTTAAGTTTCTCAACCAGTCTGTCGAATATTCACAGTTCCCTTCAATTTCCAGTTTGTGACAGATCTTCATTTCATCATCAGCCTACCATTAAGTGGCATGTGCTCCCTGCAACACTGATGGATCCACTCTTTCAAAACACAATTGGGATCTTCATTTTTGGTTGTATGCCGAGACACACTTTTTCAATATACAATCAACATATTCATTTTAAGCCTTATGCAGTGTTTTTCTATTTTTTACTAATTTCTGTTCCATCACTTTTAACATAGCACTTAACTATTTATCCTTCTGTTTCTTCAGGTCCTAGATAGTGGTCGTTCCAATATCAAACTCTTCAGCTGTTTCACACTTTAACCAATGTCCAGTTTCTCTAAGACCTTGACTTTCTGTGCTAAAAACATAAAGGCTGCTTCTTTTTCTTTTCACTGTTACCCATGAGGGTATCTATAGGCTTTTTCATTTTATAAAAATATTTTCAGTCATAACTTTATACCAATAAGCGTTTTTAAAAAATCACTCAGTAATGTATGTAGGTCTTAGCTCCATGGACCATCACAGGGAACCTGCACCATGCAGTCTGCGCATGTGACATTTTACTGCCCTTCACTGACGTACTTCTGTAGGGGAATCCAGGTGTACACTAAAAGATCGCTCACATCTGAGAGAGCAGGGAAGGATGTTTATGCTTTGGGGATGCTGCATAAACTGCATTGTGCACCTGCACTTTTAACTGGGATCCATCACATGAAGTCAGGTGCACAATTTTCTCCTTGGGGAATCACGGCAGCACTCAAAAATCATCAGATTTGGGAACATTTCAAATTTTGGGTTTTTAGATCAGGAATGCCCAACTGTGTGTCATTACCATCCGCATGCATTAATTTATTCTTGCTAAAACTAAGGCAATAAATTCCCCACTCTGCCCATCCTTCTCCACTCCAAACCCTCTATGGATATTTATAGGGCAACTAACTCTGATATCCATTGTGCAATAGGCAGCTTTAATTCCTACTTGTGATAGAACAGACCAGTGACATCACAAATATAACTGACTCAAACTGGAATTTGCTTTGTAAAAAACGTCCCAAACCAAGTAATTTTACTCCAGAAAATATGAAAATGGAAAATGAGGGGAAAAAAAACAAATTATTTTTCATCAGTCCTTAAAAGTCTTCTTTAACTAATGGCATTAATGGTAGTAAGTGGCTATAATGGGATCATACTCAGTCTACAAATCGACTAAATAAGAGCAAAGATTCACCATAGGCATATGTTCAGAAGTGCACACACCCCAAGTCCTCCTTGGTTGGAAACAAAATAACCAGTGTCCCAAAACCCAGTAATAGGCCTAATCTTTTCCCTGATTCCCCACACTGGTCTGTCTGAAAACACTCTTATGTTCAAAACTGACAACTGCTGCATCTTCCTTATTATCATCAGAGAACCTACAAAACCTTAAAATCCAAAGAACTTGGCTATGAGATCACGTAACTTATCCACATATTGCTTAATTTTTGTTACCAAACTATGGCAGCATACATACTTTGCAAAACAAACACAGAAAGGAGGAAAATGAGAGGATTAAGAAGACAAGGAGGAACACTTGTTAAACCCCACAATACTCAAAAAACAACAGTATGCTAATTCCCACAGATTCATATAACAGAGTATGAAACCCACATAGTAACTTGGCCTTCAAAGCAAACCATTTGCTAAGAAAACAATAATACTTAATAAACACCAAATGAAAATTTGATTTCCAAGAAGAAAGGAACAGTATCAGAAACATCTATAACAATAACTATTTTTTTTCCTTTCTCCCAGGTTTCTTTCACAGTGTAAATTCTAAAGCACAAACTCATTTGAGAAATAGCAACAGGTTTTAGGGAATGGCAAAGTTATTATATTTATTTTAAATGTCTCAACTAACAAATAATCCTCCATAAACCTCTTTGTTTAAAAAGAAATTAGATTTCTAAATGAAAATACATCTCCTACACTTGACTATTCATAAAGTCATACCCAGAGTAACAGCTTCAGTCAAGAACAGCAAATATCACATTTATATTCTTCCTTACCTATAATGTTATATTCTTTTATATAAATTTGGCATGCTATGTATTATTGTTTCTTAAGAAAAAGCCTACAATCCTTACTTTGAGCTTCCTAATAGAGCTTAACCATTTTCTTTTACTCTACAGAGCAGAGCTCCGGCTATGTCAAGCACCCTATCCATTTTTATTCTTAAAATGCTATGAGCTTCAGCTAAGAAGAGCCTCAAGATAATGAAAAATGCAATTATTCAACATCAATAACATAGATCCTTGTTCACTACGTCTCAACTTACCTAATACGCTGACAAACGCATCAAACAGATGAAATGTGAGCAAAGGCTCTTTCAAGTGACCGTAGTAATCCGCTATAGTTTTAAATACATCCTTTTCAAAACCCAAGTACATGGGCTGCTTCAAATCGGAACAGTTGGGCCCTATTTTAAAAAGAGAAAGAGAAGAGAAACATTAGTGGAAGAACCACCTCGAAATATCAGTCTCTGTGCATATGTGTGGTATGTACAGGTATTCAAGATATTCTGACATTCAAGATACACAGAAAAATTGTCATGGGAAAATTGTCAGTCTACATTTTGCGTACACAAATATGTTGTATATCTGAATTGAGATTGCTTATAAAACAGTGATGAAAATAACTGGCTTCCATTTTAAAAGCAACCCATTTTTTGTCCTTTCAACAGATATTGTTATTAAAGTTAATAGTTTTCTTAGAAATAATCAATGTTTTCCTAGTCTTGATAAAGGTGGCCAAGAGGTGAGCCTTTGGCCTGATGGTTAAGATAATGGTTAGGACAGTTATTGTCACGTATGAAAGTGCCTGGGTTAAATACCTAGCTCCAGGTTCTGACTCCAGCCTCCTGCTAATGCAGACCCTGGGAGGGAGCAGGGATGACTCAAGTAGTTGGGTGCCTCCCACCTAACTCAATCACAGAGACCCGGGTTGAATTCTGGGAAGCTACAGCCCAGTTCAGTTGCAGCCATTGCAGGCATTGCTTTCTCCTCTCTCCTTCTCTGTCTTCTCCCTCTCCCTCACTCTGTGTCTCAAATAAAATCTTTGAAAGAACTTTTTAAAGTTGAATAAGTTAACAACATATTTAATAGATAAGTTATAAAGTTATAATGCTTTCCTTTATGTCTTCATTGCTATGTTACAAAATCCCAGTCATAGAGTTAAAGGAAATAATCAGTTCCTATCTCCAAATGAACTATTTCAGATCTATAAAAATTCAAACATTTTTTAAAGATATTCTGAGAGTATTTTTACATTTTGTCTTGTTAATTCATTCTGACGTGGACTTCCTATTTGATCCCCAATAAAACATCAAAAGCTTATCAAACATAACCATACTGGAAAGTTGGAGAAAACTTGGAAGCTCTGAAACAGACTAGTCTCAGGTCTAAACTATGCCTGCAGCAAGGCAAAGATCCACTCATATCTGGGAACAAAGAGGAACAAGAAATGCTTGATGGCACTAGCGCTGTGGTGCAGTGGCTTAAGCTGCCACCTGTATTGCAGGCATCTGAGTACCAGTTTGAGTCCCAACTACTCTGATTCCCATCCATTTCCCTGCTAATGCACTTGGGAAGATAGCAAAAGATGGCCCAAGTGCTTGAGACACTGCCACCAAGTGGGAGACTTGGGTGGAGTTCCAGGCTCCTGGCTATAGCCTGTCCCAGACCTGGCTGTGACAGCCATTTGAGGAGTGAACCAGTGGATGGTTCACTATCTCTCTCCTTCTCTCTTTCTCTCTCTCTCTCTGTCTCTGTAACTCTGCCTTTCAAATAAATAAATCTTAAAAAGAAAAAATAGAGCATGAAAGAAATGCTTGGTACAGATCTGACAACAAATGCCTCCAACAATCCATACACAGACCCCATATTTACACTGCCAAGTTCATAGACTGAGCTACCCCATGCAAACAGTGCAGCCACACTGGCAGTTCTGACCAGCAGTAGACTAAACAATGGGTACCCAAATAGACCTCTACTCACGGGAGACCAAAAGAAGCAGCCTAGACACACTGCAAGAAAATTCTTCCTACACAATCACTGTAACTGAAGAAAGAGAATAAAGACTGAGTGACTGACTGGCTGATTTTAAAGACAGAGGGACAGAGAGACAGAGATAGAGGGAAAAAGACTTCCCATCCAGGCTCACTCGCCAAATGGCTGTGACAGTCAGGTCTGGGCCAGTGAGAAGCCAGGAGTTAGGAACTCTGAGTCTCCCACATAAGTGATAAGACCCCAAGCACTTGAGGGATTTTCCACTGTGCCCCCAGGTACATTAGCAGGAAGGTAGATTGGAACCAGAACAGCTGGGACTCAAATGGATGCTCCAATATGGGATGCTGGTGTCATGAGTGGCAGCTAAATCTACTGTGACACAAAACTGACCACAATAATAAAATATAAAAGGACAATATAGCACTCTGGGCCTTTACATTTCAATCCATTGAACATCATGAAATGGCTTTTTTCCCCTCTTGTCTTTCAATATTATATCCTTGTCTCATAAAATAATTAGATCAGCTAAAATAATGAAATGCCCATTTGTGTAATTAATAGCTATACCTAAGCTATCATGTAAACCTAGCAGCAAGCAACCATTTTAACTTGCTTCTTCCTTAGAAATCCCAAATTTAGTCAACTGAAATAATTAGTTTGCTATGTCTCAGCAAGCAATGTACATTCCCTAAAATTACTCCCTGCAATAAGCATGTGGTTCATTCCAAGCAATTGTATTCCTTTGTGAATAGTTTATCATTCTTGTTAAAAATATGCAAAATCAAAATTTTCCCTTTAAAAAAAAGTATGTGTTTAGACCTATAAGAAGAGACCATATTTTTAAGATCTTTTCTTTTTTTGTTTGTTTGTTTGTTTAAGATTTCTTTATTTAAAAGTTAGAGTTATAAAGAGAGAGAAGGAGAGAGGTCTTCTATTTTCTGGTTCACTCTTCAATTGGCCGCAACAGCTAGAGCTGTGCCAATCCAAAGTCAGGAGATTCTTCTCGGTCTCCCACATGGGTACAGGGGCCCAAGGACTTGGGCCATCTTGTACTGCTTTTTCAGGCTATGGCAGAGAGCTGGATCGGAAGTGGAGCAGACGGGACTCAAACTGGCACCCATATGGGGTGCTGGCACTGCAAGCAACAGTTTTACCTACTACACCACAGTGCCAGCCCCCAAGATCTTTTCTTTATTGATCACCTTAAATTTTAAGAGTATTTTTCTTTATTCTAATATTTTTTAAATATTTATTTACTTTTTGAAAGGCAAAATTAGAGAAAAAGAGGAGAAACAGAAAGAGATCTTCCACCTGCTGGTTCACTTCCCAAATGGTTGCAATGGCCAGGGCTTGGCCAGGATGAAGCCAGGAACTTCTTCCAGGTCTCCCATGCAGATGCAGGGGCCTAAGGACTTGGGCCATCTTCCACTGCTTTCCCAGCCTATTAGCAGAGACCTAAATGGGAGGTGAAGCAGCTGGGACGCCAACCAGCACCCATAAGGGATGGCAGAACTGCAAACAGCACCTTAACCCACTGCGCCACATTCCACAGTGCCAGCATTTGTTCTAATTTTTTTTTTTTTTTTTTTTTTTTTTTTTTTTTTTTTTTTTTTTTTTTACAGGCAGAGTGGACAGTGAGAGAGAGAGAGAAAGAGAGAAAGGTCTTCCTTTACCATTGGTTCACTCCCCAAATGGCTGCTGCAGCCAGCGCACTGCACTGATCCGAAGCCAGGAGCCAGGTGCTTCCTCCTGGTCTCCCATGCGGGGTGCAGGGCCCAAGCACTTGGGCCATCCTCCACTGCACTCCCAGGCCACAGCAGAGAGCTGGCCTGGAAGAGGGGCAACTGGGACAGAATCCGGCACCCCAACCGGGACTAGAACCTGGTGTGCCGGCGCCACAGGCGGAGGATTAGCCTATTGAGCCGCAGCACTGGCCTCTAATTTTTTATACATGTTATTCTTGACAGACTCTGAAAAAGAAATGCTTTGACTTCTTTGTACCCATTTTTGATGGAATCCTGTGACCTATATGCTGGGAGAAAATCCCAGCTCATTTGATTTTGTTATTATTTAGCATCAATCCCTCCCTGTGTGACCAGCCCTGAGCCTGGTCTGCAATGAAAGCATCAGGGCCCAAATGCAGATGGGCCTAAAGAGAAAATCTTGGGGAAAACTTGGCAGAAAAGGAACAGACAAGCCTCTAAAAGATCATCTCATCAGTCTATCCTTTCTTTCCCTGGTAGGCTACCTTAACGGGAATCTGGTCAGATTAAGGGTAAGGGCAAGAAAAGGTCATGACCATGATGGACTACAAGTAAATTCCAAGAGTCAACAAGAATTTTGGAAAAATTAGTGATTTTATAAAACTATCCAGGAGCCAGCGCCATGGCGCAGGTTAATCCTCCACCTGTGGCGCCAGCATCCCATATGGGCGCCAGTTCTAGTCCCAGTTGCTCCACTTCCAATTCAGCTCTCTGCTGTGGCCTGGGAAACCAGTGGAAGGTGGCCCAGGTCCTTGGGGCCCTGCACCTGTGTGGGAGACCCAGAGAAAGCTCCAGGCTCCTAGCTCCTGGCTCCTGGCTCCTGGCTTTGGATCAGTGCAGCTCTGGCCGTTGCGGCCATTTGGAGAGTGAGCCAATGGACAGAAGATCTTTCTGTTTCTCCCCCTCACTGTCTGTAACTCTACCTCTCAAATAAATAAATAAAATTTTTTAAAAATTAATAAATAAATAAAACTATCTGAAAAATGTGCTTGGCCTTTGCCTACCTTTCTTCCTTTGGACCATAAACACCTTTAAGGCTATGCCAGTCATTCATAAAGCATTTCATTTGGTCCATGTGAGACGCATTCCCAATTCCAATAACACAACACCATCTCCCACATGTGACAATCACTAAGTCACACTTCACATCTTGCTCTATATTAATAAATAAATAAATCAGAAGATGTGTGGCTTTACATCTAGCTTGAGGGAAGATCATACTCTTCATTTCTGTCATCAAAGTTCCATATCATAAACACATCATAGTATACATTTTGCAACATATTGTACCCTAGATTTACTATTCCACTTTCCTATGTTCATTCATTTCCAGCCAATTATCTTCCAAATCCTTGGTTTGCTAGGAGTTCAGAAATGGGTAATTTAAATTCCTATTTATACCTTCTATCTCATCAATGCCAGCTCTGGCCAAAGATATCATTTAGATTTAATTTACTTCAAATGGGTGAGCATGAGAATAAAAAGCTATTCCCCAAGCTGCACCACAGGATCTACATCTCAAGCATTCCAGAATTTCTGCCAAAAACTAATGAAAATTTTAATAGTTTAAATCCAGAGATCTTTGGGCTTCACAGAAGTTAATGCTGCTATTCATATTCAGAATGAATTTACAACCATTTTCCTTCTGTGACTACTAAGATGACAAGATGACTCACATTAAGCTGAATAGTTATTTCAGTTTCATTCTATAATCTAAAAAACTAACTCCAATGAAGTCATTAATTCAGGGTCTATGCATTCAAGAATTTATACCCCTCCCTGCGTACATGCTAACTCTACTCAAAAGCAAAGAAACCACTCACTGAGGTATCTCTGGGACTCAAAATCCTCTCCAGACCAAAAATGGTCATCAGCCAGAGTACCTGGAAGTCTTTCTTAGGAAAATACATATTTTTTTTTGTTTTGTTTTTGTTTTTTGACAGGCAGAGTGGACAGTGAGAGAGACAAAGAGAAAGGTCTTCCTTTGCCGTTGGTTCACCCTCCAATGGCCGCTGAGGCCGGCGCACCGTGCTGATCCGAAGCCAGGAGCCAGGTGCTTCTCCTGGTTTCCCATGGGGTGCAGGGCCCAAGCACTTGGGCCATCCTCCACTGCACTCCCTGGCCACAGCAGAGAGCTGGCCTGGAAGAGGGGCAACTGGGACAGAATCCGGCACCCCGACCAGGACTAGAACCCAATGTGCCAGTGACGCAAGGCGGAGGATTAGCCTATTGAGCCACAGCGCCAGCCGGAAAATACTTATTAACCACTAGAATCCTTTCTTTGAGTTACACCTTCTGAAAATCCCCAGAAAATGATAGTATTAGTGAATCATTGTAGCAACTCATTCCTTTATTGTGTTCATGAATGAAATGGATATTATGTGCCCAGGATGGATGTCACAGGCCCATGAAAATCCTCACAGGGACTGTGCTGATCTAGTCCCCTCCTCTTAGCTCCAAATTACTAAAACAGCCTTTCTTGTTTCCATGCATATAGTTTCTTCTCATTCCAAACTATCCTGCATTATCAGTCAGATCAGTCTCCTAAAACAATTCTCTTCCATTTAAAACACTGACTTTGGGGGATTAAGGCATCCACGTTCCATGTTGAGAGTACCCAGCTCCAGCTGCTGACTCCAGCTTCCTGCCAATGCATACCCTGGAAGGCAGCAGTGATGTTTCAAGTAGTTGGGTTCCTAAACCAACACGGGAGACCAGGGTTGAATTCCTGACTCACAGCTTCAGTTCAGTCCAGTCTCAGTCACTGTGGACACTTGGGGAATGAACCAATAGGTTAGAGCTCATTTTCTCTGTCTATAAGGAAACTTATACACACACACACACACACACATATATATGTATATGTATATATATGTGTGTGTATATATATATATATAAAACAATTATATCTATGTATGGAAAGCCATTTATAAATAAGATTTGCTCAATAAACTGATTATGTAAATACCCTGGATTCTTTTTTTTTTTTTTTTTTTTTTGGACAGGCAGAGTGGATAGTGAGAGAGAGAGAGAGAGAGACAGAGAGAAAGGTCTTCCTTTTTGCCGTTGGTTCACCCTCCAACGGCCGCTGCGGCCAGCGCATCTCGCTGATCCGAAGCCAGGAGCCAGGTGCTTCTCCTGGTCTCCCATGAGGGTGCAGGGCCCAAGGACTTGGGCCATCCTCCGCTGCCTTCCCGGGCCATAGCAGAGAGCTGGCCTGGAAGAGGGGCAACCGGGATAGAACCCGGTGTGCCGGAGCCGCAAGGCAGAGGATTAGCCTGTTAAGCCACGGCGCCGGCCAATACCCTGGATTTTTAATAATGCAACAAACAGTACTTCAAAACATTTGTGAAAAGTAGAAATTATGGAATTAAAAGATGAGTTTATTTTCATATAAAAAATTGAAATACATGCATAAAAAAGATGTTCAAATTGTTCATGGAAGTGTTTATTATGAAAAAAATCTATGGGGTCAGCGCCATGGCTCATTTGGTTAATCCTCCGCCTGCGGTGCTGGCATCCCACATGGGCACCGGGTTCTAGTCCCAGTTATTCCTCTTCCCGTCCAGCTCTCTGCTGTGGCCCGGGGAAGGCAGTGGAGGATGGCTCAAGTACTTGGGCCCCTGCACCCAGGTGGGAGACTAGGAGGAAGCACTTGGCCTCTGGCTTCGGATCAGTGCAGCGCCGGCCATGGCGGCCACTTGGGGAGTTAACCAACGGAAGGAAGACCTTTCTCTCTGTCTCTCTCTCTCTCATTGTCTAACTCTATCTGTCAAATAAAAAAATAAAAAATCTGTGAATGGAACTCAAAATATTTTTCACACCAAAGTAATCATTATTGTCATTATTATTTGAGAGGCAGACAGAGAGGAGAGAAAGAGAGCCAGAGATTGAGAGAGATTGAGAAAGAGAGAAAGAGAGAGAGAGAGAACAAACTTTTACTCCCAAACACCCCCAACAGCTAGGGCTGAGCTGGTCCAAAGCTAAGCTAGGTCAGAACCAGCTGGGCTGAAGCTAGAAGCAAGCAACTCCATCTGGCTCTTTTATGTGCATAGCAGCAACCCAACTATGTGAGCAATCATCTGCTGCCTCTCAAAGTACACACTAGCAGGAAGCTGGAATTGGGAGCTAGAGCTGGGACATGAACCCTGGCACTCCAATATGGGATGCAAGCACCTGCATCAGTGTGTTAACTGCTAGACCCAACACCGGCCCACTGATCTTTTAATTCCATTTTTCCAAGAACTTTTTGAAGTAATCTCACTTGTACATATTTTAGGAATACAAACCTACACTTTAACCAGACAGCTGATGCATTATTACATGCAATATTATCAGTCTCTCCTGTAATGAAGCAATTAGAAACAATGTAGACTTAATCTGTGGTATGATTATCTCTACTGGACATCGGAAGCACTAAATCCCATTAAAACTGTTCTGTAACTCAGTCTTTTCACTGTCATAAATTTATCACTAAAAGCACAATAGTGCCAAACAATTAACTGCTACCCTCACAGGTGTCAAATCAATGTTCAGGCTATTGAGCAGAAATATTTTCTAATTCAAGGCACTGAATTCTTTTGAGTTCATAAAATAGGCAGATAAGTAGTACTCACAATTTGCCAAACACTTCATAGCTGACAGTACCCAGTGAGGAAGTTCTTCTGCAGAAAAATGAGATAAAAAGAAGATATTTAACTCCATAAAAAAATAAGAAATTATAGTCATGTAGATACTTGATATCATAAGAATGTAATATTTGCCCAAGTAACATAAACCATATCTGTTAATCACAAATCAACCACTTAATTTATCTTTGCTTACCGTAAACCTATTTTGTTTCCCATTGTCCTCTACTCCAGATTCAGGGGCAATAAAAAGGAAGGGTTTCAGGTTTCAGGTTTCAAAAACAGGTTCTGCTCCAATCAGAGAACATGTCCTAGAAAAACCTCTTCCCCTCTCATGACTGCTCAGGCTCCTTCTGGTACACTATGTACACTGACTCAGGAACTGCAGATATTATATTTAATAATATTTTATAAAAAACAAACAAACCAAGGAGTCAGTGCTGTGGCATGAGTAGGCTGAGCCTCCACCTGTGATGCTGGCGTCCCATATGGGCACTAGTTTGAGTCCTGGCTGTTCCACTTCCAATCCAGCTCACTGATATGACATGGGAAAGCAGTGGAAGATGGCCCAAGCACTTGGGCCCCTGCACTCGCATGAGAGACCCAGAGGAAGCTCCTGGCTCCTGCTTTGGATTGGTTCAGCTCTGGCCATTATGGCCATTTGGAGAGTGAACCAGCAGATGGAAGACATCTCTCCCCTTCTCTGTAGCTCTGCCTCTCAATCATTAAAAAAAATACTTCCAACAAAAAAAAAAGCCCAGGAATAGGTGGCTTCATTGCTGAATCCTACGAACTTTAAAAGAAGACTTAATTCCAGTTCTTCTCAAGTTATTCAAAACAATTGAAAGAGAGGAATCCTTAACATGTCTAAGAGGGCAACATCACCTTAATTCCAAAACCAGAAAAAGATACAACAAAGAAAGAACTACAGACCAATATCTGTGATGAAAATAGATGCAAAAATCCTCAACAAAATGCTAGCTAATCAAATCCAATGACATATCAGAAAGAATATTTACCTGGACCAAGTGGGATTTATTCCTGGTATATATAAATGGATGGTTCAACATATGCAAATCAATCAATGTAACACATCACATTAACTAACTAAAGAATAAAAACTATATGATTATATCAATAGATACAGAGAAAGCATTTGATAAAATACAACATCATTTCATAATAAAAACCTTAAGCGAACTGGGTATTAAAGGAACATTGCTTAACACAATCAAGGCAATATATGACAAACACACAGCCAGCATCATTTTGAATGGAGAAAAGTTGAAAGCACTTCCAGAAAGATCTGGACTCAAACAAGGATGCCCACTTTCACCACTGCTACTCAACATAGCTCTGGAAGCTTTAGCCAGAGCCATTAGGCAAGAAAAAGAAATTAAAGGGAGAGAAATGGAAAGAAGGAAATCAAATTATCCCTGTTTGCAGATAACATGATTCTAAACATATGGTGGGGCCAAAAGACTCTACTAAGAGAATATTAGAGGGGCTGGCACCGCGGCATAACGGGTAAAGCGGCCCACTGCAGTGCCAGCATCCCAAAGGGCACTGGTTCAAGTCCCAGCCGTTCCACTTCCAATCCAATTCTCTGCTTTGGCCAGGGAAAGCAGTAGAGGATGGCCAAAGTCGTTGGGCCCCTGCACCCATGTGGGAGACCACAAACTCCTGGCTTCAGATCGTCTCAGTTCCAGCCATTGTAACCATTTGGAGAATGAACCAGCAGATGCAAGACCTCTGTCTGTCCGTCTGTCTGTCTCTCTCTCTCTCTCTGCCTATGCCTCTCTGTGACTATGCCTTTCAAGTAAATAAATAAATATTTTTTAAAAGAAGAAAGACTATTAGCACTCATAAGGTATGAGTTTGGTAAAGTTGCATGATATAAAATCAACACACAAAAATCAATAGCCTTTGTATTCACAGACAATGCCATACTGAAAAAGAACTTGTAGGATCAGTCCCATTCACAATAGCAATGAAAAAAATTTACTTTGCAATAAAGTTAACCAAGGAGGTGAAAGAGCTCTACAATGAAAATTACAAAATATTAAAAAATAGAAGACACAGAAAAATGGAAAAATCTTCCATGTTCATGGATTGGAAGAATTAGTATGATCATACTACTGAAAGCAATTTACAGATTCAATGTGATCCCAACTTACCAATAACAATCTTCTCAGAGCTAGAAAAAATTATTCTAAAATTCAAGAGACTCTGAATAGCTAAAGCAATCGTAAACAACAAAAACAAGGCCAGAGGCATCACAATACCAGATTTCAAAACATACTACAGGGCAGTTATAAGCAAAATAGCCCTGGTACTGGCACGAAAATAGACATGTAAACCAACGAAACAGAATCAATATAGAAATCAATCCACATATCTACAACCAACTAATCTTTGGCAAAGGAGCTAAAATCAATCCCTGAGGAAAGGACAGTCTCTTCAACAAACAGTGCTGGGAAAGTTGTATCTCAGTGGGCAGAAGTGAAACAAAACCCTGCCTTGCACCTTATAAAAAATGAACTCAAAATGGACCAAGGATCTCAATCTACAACCTGATAGCATCAAATTACTGGAGAACACTGGGAAACTCTGCAAGACATTGTCATAGGAAAAAACTTCTTGGAAAAGACCCTAGAAGCACAGACAATTAAAGCAAAAATAGACAAATGGAATTACATCACTCTAAAAAGCTTCTGCACTGCAAAGGAAACACAACAAAATGAAGAGGCAACTGACAGAATGGGAGAAAATATTTGCAAAGTATGCAACTGAAAAGGGAGTAATAGCTCAAGAAACTCAACAACAAAATAAGCAATCTAATTAAGAAATGGGCAAATGTCATGAACATTTTTCAAAAGATGAAATACAAATGGCCAACAAACACATGAAGAAATGCTCAGGATCTCTAACCATCAGAGAAATTCAAATCAAAACCACAATGAGGTTTCACCTCACACCAGTTAGAATGGCTCTCACAGAGGAATCAAAAAACGATGCTGGCGAGCACGTGGAGAAAAAGGTACCCTATTGGTGGGAATGTAAATTAGCACAGCCACTATGGAAGACAGTATGGAGATTCCTCAGAAATCTGAAAACAGATCTCCCATATGACCTAGCCATCCCACTCCTGGGAATTTACCAAAAAGAAATGTAATCAGCACATGAAAGAGTTATCTGTACCCTTACGTTTATTGCAGCTCCATTCACAATATCTAAGATATGGAATCAACCCAGATGCCCATCAACTGATGACTCAATAAATAAAATATGATATATACACTATAGAATACTACTCAGCTAAAAAAAGGAGTGAAACCCTGTCTTTTCCAACAAAATTGATGCAACTAGAACCTATTACACTTAATGAAATAAGCCAGTCCCAAAAAGAAAAACACCATGTTTTCCTTGATCTGTGGTAATTAATAGAGTGAAGAAAAATATAATATATATGCGCAAAGTCGACATTTTGAGATGTGATTACTGTTTAAAGCCCTTGTCTCCTCTGTTAAGGAATAGTAGTTTGGCTTTCTTACTGTTCGTTGAATTCTTTAACAAGGGTTAAGCTTATGATTATAAAATAAACTAGAAGTATGTCACTGTAAAAATTTTTAAAAAGAGTGAGAAAGGAAGGAGGAGTAAGGGTGAGAGTGTGGGAAGGAGGATAGGGTGGGAAGCACCACTATGCTCTAAAATCTATATATATGAAATAAATTCATTCAGGTTATATAAATTTTAAAACCTATTAAAAAAAATGAAATTTTAGAACCAGCAAGGGGATTGTGGACCTGTGAAAGTACCTAAACAATATTTCTCTAAATCAAAAACCATGTTAATACAACATGCACCTGTAATGTAATATTACATAGTACTCCATAAACATGCACAATTTTTTAAAAAGATTTATTTTTATTTGAAAGTCAGAATTACACAGAGAGAGGAGAGGCAGAGAGAGAGAGTAAGGTCCTCCATCTGACAGTTCACTCCCCAATTGGCCTCACCGGCTGGAGCTGTGCCGATCCAAAGCCAGGAAACAGGAGCTTCCTCCAGGTCTCCCACATGGATGCAGGGGCCCAAGCACTTGGGCCATCCTCTACTGCTTTCCCAGGCCATAGCAGAGAGCTGGATTGGAAGTGGAGCAGCTAAGTCTCAAACCGGCGCCCATAAGGGATGCTGGTGCTTTAGGTCCAGGTGTTAACCCACTGCACCACAGCGCAGGCCCCAGCATGCACAATTTTTTATGCCTGTTAAAAATCATTATAGGGCCAGTTTTGTGCTACAGGAAGTTAAGCCACCACCTGCTAAACTCGCAACCCATATGATCACTGGTTTGAATCTCAGCTGCTCCACTTCCAAACCAGCTCCCAGCTAATGTACCTGTAAAATCAGTGGCAATGCCCCAAGTACTTGGGTTCCTGCCACCCATCTAAGAAACCTGGATGAAGCTCATGGCTCCTGGCTTCAGTTTGACCCAAAAATACACACAATTTTTTATGTCTGTTAAAAACAAATGATTGGGGGCAGCGCTGTGGCCCAGTTCTAGGAGTTTGGGCCACTTGGAGAGTGAACCAATCGATGAGTTCTCCTATTTCTGTGTCTCTCTCCCTCTCCATAACACTGTGTTTCAAGTAAATAAATAAATCTTTTTTAAAAAATTGTTTTAATAAAAACCTAGATTAGGTGACTGTTAAATGTCTTTCCTCCTAATCTGTAAACAGCCTTCGAAGAAAAGACACACAAAATTAAAGGGCCTTCAAGATTTAAAGAGCAATGTTACCAAAAACCAAAATGGAACAGGAAAAACCAAGACCATCTCAGAAAACATGATGTAAACACCATAACAAAAAGATAAACGCAGTAGGAACCTGGCAGCCACCTAAAAATTTACTCAAGTCTCAGTCAGGTCTAAAAATATACCCACTTTTCAATCATTTTCCTGGAAACAATAGGAATCACTCAGTGCCCATGGTGGCTAAAACTGAACTAATCTATGGGAGAATTTTATTAAGGCTTTCAATTCTGATCACTCACCTTTCCATGACATTTTGTTAATACAAAGAACTAGCTATAAAGGTTAATCAGAAAGGGAAAGAAGGATTTTTTTCCTTAAAAATTTATTTATTGATTTGAAAGAGTTAGAGAGAGAGAGAGAGAGACAGAGAGAGATAGATCTTCCAACCGCTCCCCAAATGGCTCCAACAGCTGGAGCTGGGCCAATCCAAAGACAGGAGACAGGAACTTCCTCCAGGTTTCTCCCTTGGGTGCAAGGTCCCAAGGACTTGGGCCAACCTCTGCTGTTTTCCCAGGTGCACTAGCAGGGAGCTGGATTGAAGTGGATAAGCTGGGACTTGAACCAGCACCCACATGGGATGCCAAGACTGCAGGAGGAGGCTTAACCTTCTATGCCAGAGCACCGGGTCTGGAAAGAAAGATTTATTTAAAGATGAAGTAACTTTCTCAGGGTTAAGGGAAGGGTCAAATAGGAGTTGATACAGCAGTGCAGCCGATGGATGGGGTCAGCCAAGAGCTAAGTGGTTCTCAGGCACTTACTTGACTTGTCATCGAGGACAACAACTCCCTGCTTGCTGACACTGTACACGTTATGGATGATGAACTTAGCGTTGACAAGCTTGATGTCTAAAACTTCTTCTAAAGAATCCAGACCAAGGATTTTCTGTAAACTGAAAAAGTAATAAATCAACCCTACGTTAAAAATCACCATTCACCTAAAAATCAACAACTGCAAAAGATCAATATTTATGGAAAAAAGCTATAAATGAAGAAAATATCCCTTTATCACTTATATATTGCTTCACTGAGATCATAACACAATGAAAAACAATAATTTTTGCTTAATGTTTATTTTTTGAGGTAGCTTTTTTATTTTTTTTTTTAAATCTTATTTATTTGAGAGGTAGTTATAGACAGTGAGAGGGAGAGAGAGAAAGATCTTCCTTCCGTTGGTTCACTCCCCAGATGGCTGCAAGGGCCGTAGCTGCGCCAATCTAAAGCCAGGAGCCAGGTGCTTCTTCCTGGTCTCCCATGTGGCTGCAGGGGCCCAAGCACTTGGGCCATCTTCTATTGCTTTCCCAGGCCATAGCAGAGAGCTGGATTGGAAGAGGGGCAGTCGGGACTAGAACCAGCACCCATATGGGATGCCAGTGAAACAGGCAGAGGATTAACCTACTGCACTATGTGCTGGCCCCTGAGCTTTCTTTTTTAAAATGTTTATTTGTTTGAAAGGCAGAGCTACAGAGAGAGGGAGGGAGAGAAAGAGAAAGAAAACTTCCATCCCCTGGTTCACTCCCCAAATGGTCGCAATGTCCAGGGCTAGGCCAGACCGAAACCAGGAGCCAAGAGCTTCCTCTGGGTCTCCCACTTGTTTGCAATGGCGCACAGACTTGGGCCATCCCCCACTGCCCCTCCCAGGCGATCAGCAAGATAATGGATTGGAAATAGTGGAGGATGGAATTAAGATGGCAGTGTAGGGAGGGAAATTGCTGCTCTAGTCTAGCAGAAGATAGTTTTAAAAAAGTGAAAAGAGTGCAGTCTCAAAAAAGAGTTAGGGAGGAAACAACAGAGGAAACTCTTTGCAAACAGTAGGGACACAGTGGACCTACATGGAGGGTGTGGATGTCCACAACTCAGAGCCCTAGCAGCTGAGAGCCTCCACACCAGCAATGGAGAGTGAGGTGAGACCAGACTGCAGCAGCCCAAGCTACTGGGGAAAAAGTTGTAGGAAGAGCCTAGAGGGAATCCGGAGCCTCATAGGGGATAGTATACCTGCCAACCTAAGGAGAAAAAACAAAGTGGGGGTGGGGGTACATATTCTCTCTACTCAATCACCCTGCAAAGGCGTCTTGTAACAAACTGACAGAAAGCAGGCACAATTTTGGACATACGTAAGAGCTGCACAGGCTCATGTCCACACATCCAGCAACCAGCCAAGCAGAAACTCCTGAATCTGGTGAGAAGAACAGACAAGGGGGCTGGGAACTCATGACTGTGGGATGCTTGTGTGCGGGGGCTGTGAAAACACTGAGGCTGTGTGGGAGGACTCAGTATGTGGCTGGGACTTTGGACGGTCACTTTGGGAGGCTCCACATGCTCAGGGCTTCCTGGTTACCTGGTGAGACATTGCTGGGGAATCTGAGCTTACAATGAGGACTGCAGAGAACCTTTGTGTGGTCCTGTGGTAGAGCAGACAAATAATATACCCACTGGGTCTAGGGCACAGGCACTGGTCTTTGAGGAGAGGAGCTCCGCTGAGTCTACACCAACAGACAAGAACAAATGTCCCCTCTGATTGAAAAAAAAAAAAAAAGAAGAAGAAGAGATTTACCACACCAAATATGGGTGTGTCACCTCAAATGTGCCCTTCACCCTGGAGCGCTGAACAGAGCTCCTTGGCCACACCCACCACAAGCTTCTAGGTATTCCCTGAAAGCACAGACTACACTAATCCACACAGCCATGGTCCAAAGATAAATGCCACAGTGAAAAAACAAAGAAGAAACCAACAAGTATCTCCACAAATGCCAAATAAAAAAAACACACTCAATTCAAGAAATAAGAATAAGGAAGACAACATGAGACCCCCAAAAGAACTCAACATTTTAATACTGGGTTGTGAAGATGATGAGAGTGAAGCAATGCCATGCCAGAAGTGGAATTTAAAACATTGATCAGAGGATAACTTAGAAATGATCAGAAGCAAATGCAGGAACTAATGAAATCCATACATGAAAAAAAATTTCTCCCACAAAATTGAGATCTTAAAGAAAAATGAAAAGGAAATCTTGGAAATAAAGAATTCAAAATAATATATTAAAAATTCAGTGGAAAGCCTTAACAAAAGAATTGGTGAAGCAGAATAAAGAATATTTGGCTTAGAAGACAAATCACAGGAAATTAAACAGTCAGACAAAACACAGCAATAAGAAATTAAAAAACAAACAAAAAAAGAAAACCTGTTGGTAATCTACAGAATACTATCAAACAACCCAACAAACAGGTTCTAGAAGTTCTTGATGGTATGGAAAGAAAGAAAGGATTAGAAGGTCTTTTAGTGAAATAATAACAGAAAATTTCCCTAATTTCAAGAAAGAGAGGGACATCCAAGTACAGGAAGCACAAAGAACTCCTAACAGACATGACCAAAAAAGATCTTGACCATGACACACTGTAGTCAAATTCTCCACAGTAAACATAAAGAAAAGATTCTAAAATGTGTATGAGAGAAATGACAGAGGATCTCCAGTTAGACTCACACTGGACTTATCAGAAAACCTACAGACTAGGAGAGAATGGCGAGATACATTCTTAAGAGACTATATAGCCTTAAGAGAAGATATAGTCTTAAGAGAAAATAACTCTCAACCCAGAATACTATACCCGGCAAAGCTCTCATTTTTGAATGAGGGTGGAATAAAGACCTCCCATGACAAACAGAAATTAAAGGAATTTGTCACCACCAGTCCAGCCCTGCAGAAGATATTTAAAGATGTGCTACACACAGAAACACAGAAACATGGTCATCAATGAAAGAAGGTGAAATCAGAAAACCTCTCAGGAAAAGTAAAAAGGAAATCCAAAGTAAAAAACCGGAATATTTATGGAAAAATGGCAGGGCAAAATTGTTACTTATCTTTTTTTTTTTTTTTTTTTTTTTTGACAGGCAGAGTGGACAGTGAGAGAGAGAGACAGAGATAAAGGTCTTCCTTTTGCCATTGGTTCACCCTCCAATGGCTGCCGCAGCCAGCGCACTGCAGCCGGCACACCACGCTGATCCGAAGCCAGGAGCCAGGTGCTTCTCCTGGTATCCCATGCGGGTGCAGGGCCCAAGCACTTGGGCCATCCTCCACTGCACTCCCTGGCCACAGCAGAGAGCTGGCCTGGAAGAGGGGCAACCGGGACAGAATCCGGCGCCCCAACCGGGACTAGAACCCGGTGTGCCAGTTCCGCAAGGTGGAGGATTAGCCTATTGAGTCGCGGCGCTGGCAGTTGTTACTTATCAATAATCACCTTGAATGTAAATGGGCCTCAACTCCCCAGTTAAAAGACAGACTGGCTGAATGGATTAAAAAACAAAATGCTTCTATTTGCTACTACCTACAGAAAACACACATCACCAACAAAGATGGACACAGATGGAAAGTGAAAGGATGGAAAAAGATATTCAATGCTAACAGAATCCAAAAAAGAGCTGGTGTAGCCATCTTAATACCAGACAAAATAGACATTAACACAAAAAGTGTTAAAAGAGACAAAGAAGAACACTATGTAATGATTAAGGGATCAATTCAAAAGAAGATGTAATGATTGTAAATATATATGCACCTAATTGCAGGGCAGTGGCTATTCAAAAGAAATGTTAAGGGATATAAAGGGAGACATAGACTCCAGAACAATAGCAATGGCAGATTTCAATACCCCATTTTCAGCATTGGGCAGATCAACCAGACAGAAAATCAGCATGGAAATGACAGAGTTAATCGACATGATAGATCAAATGGACCTAACAGATATCTACAGAACTTTTTATCCTACAGTTGCTGAATACACATTCTTCTAAGCAGTGCACAGAAATTTCTTAATCCCATTCATAATAGCTATGAAAAAAAATCAAATACCTTGGAATAAATTTAACCAAGGATGTCAAAGATCTCTACAATGAGAATTACAAAACATTAAAGAAAGAAATAGAAGAAGATACAAAAAAATGGGAAAATCTTCCATGTTCATGGATTGGAAGAATTTATATCATCTAAATTTCCATTCTTCCAAAAGCAATGTACATATTCAATGCAATACCAATCAAAACACCAAAGATATTCGTCTCAGATCTAGGAAAAATTATGTTGAAATTCATATGGAAACACAGGAGACCCCAAATAGCTAAAGCAATCTTATACAACAAAAACAAAGCCAGAGGGATCACAATACCAGATTTTAAGACATAACTACAGGGCAGTTATAATCAAAACAGCCTGGTACTGGTACAAAAACAAATGGATAGACAAATGGAACAGAATAGAAATGCCAAGAATCAACCCAAGTATCTACAACCAACTTATATTTGACCAAGGAGTTGGGGAATGTACTCAAGGGAAATGAAATCAGCAAATAAAAGAGTTAACTGCACCCCCATGTTCACTGCAGTTTAATTCACATTAGCTAAGACATGGAATCAACCTAAATGCCCATCAATTGAAGACTGGATAAAAATTATGGGATACGTACTCTATGGAATACTACAGAGCAATAGAAAAAAAAAAATGAAATCTGGTCACCTGCAACAAACTGGATTAATCTAGAGAACATCATACTTAATGAAATAAGCCAGTTACATAGGAACAAATACCATGTGTTCTCCCTGATCTGTGATAATAGAGCACCTAAAAGGAAATCTGTAGAAGTGAAATTAACACTTTGAGAAACAATGACTTGAACAGCTGTTGTCTGAAGTTCTTTTTTTTCCCCCTCTTCTTCATACTATTTGCTGGACTCTTTATTTAACATAAAGTTAATCTGATGTGTATAAAGTCAACTGAAAATAGACCTCAGTAAAAAATAAGAATGGGAATAAGAGAGGGAGGAAGAAGTTTGTTACTGTTAAGCTGTACAGTTCTGCATACATTCCTACAGACTTACTTCTAAGGTTAGAGTTTAAAAATTTGCCATGGGACCCCAGATTCCATTAAGCTAGGTGATAAAAATGCCATCCTAAGTGTTTAAGTGACAATATTAAGTGTTAAATTGATCATATAGATAGGATTAAGTGTTAATGGATCATATAAATAAGATCAACTGTCTGGTAATAATAATAGATAGAATTAAAAAGGAAAGAATGTTCAAATATGGGAAGCAGTCCATGTAGCAGACTCATAGAATGACAATCACTTTAAATAGCACTCTGACCTTAGAATCAGCCCTTAAGGCATTCTAGTCTGGCTGAAAAGCCCATGAGAGCATTTCAGGCATGGAAAGCCAAGACACTGTGGCAAAAAATAAATAAATAAATGAATAAATAAATAAATAAATAAAATCCTACATGAAGGATCTCTGTTAGTGAGACGCCTGTGGAAAGAAGGGGCCATCAAAAAAGGATTTACTTTTCTCTGAAGAAAGGAGAGAACTTCCACTTTGCTTATGGCCTTGTCTAAATACTGACAGAGACTGTGGATTCAAAAGGCTTCCATAGCTTTGGCATCTCATATCAAGAGCCTCGGATGATCACTGGTGTCATACATAAGAGTGGTGATTGTTAAATTAACAACAGGAGTCACTGTGCACTTCCCATGCATGACCTCTATCCTCAATGAGTTGTACTAGGAGAATTAACTGTAAAACTTGTTCTCAGTTTGTGTGTGTGTGTGTGCAAATTGTTGAAATCTTTACTTAAGTATAGAGTTGGTCTTCTGTGTATAAAGTTAATAGAAAAAGAATCTTAATGGAGTAAGGGACTGAGAATGGGAGAGGGAAAAGGAGGTGGGGTGGGAGTATGGGTATGGTGGGAAGAATCACTATATTCCTAGAGCTGTACTTACAAAATCTGTGCTTATTAAATAAAAGGTTTATTTGGGGAAAAATAAAATAAAAATTAAAAAAAGGAAGTGGTGCAGCTGTGACTTGAATCAGCTCCCTCATGGGAAGGTGGCACTGCAGGAGGCAGTCTAACCCACTACAGCACAGAGCCAGGCCAGAGATAACATATTTTTAATTTATATTATAGTCATGGGCCTAATGACTAATATATTATATAAGTAAAAATATTATAAAAACAAACAGTAGCTTATCCAAAAGTGAGAAACTGCTACCAGTATATTCTAGTGATAAAAATTGCTTTTATTCTAACACTGTTAATTTTTATTATACCTATGTTATATCAAATTATCTAGGAGATCAAATTTTCCATTTTGAGTTTTATGAGGTTTGAGTATTACTAGAAGGTTTAAGAACTTTTAAGTTCCTATTTTTAACTACTATATAAACAGTAATAAAAACAACCCTCAGAACTCAGTAAAATTATGTTTTCTAAGCAACACAGCTGCAAATAAGGCAAAGTTCAGATTCTTATAATTTCACAAAATTAAATATGCAGAGTAATGAGCAAGCAAAATAGAAAAAAAAATCACTAAAATTCCTCATTAATATTGAATGTACATACTATGATAATGTCATAGACTTCCAAATCTCTTCCACATTGGCCTCAGTCAGCTGTCTGCGGTGGACGAGTCGGCAAGCTGGCACCTCTCCAATAGCAATGCTGTGACGTTTGTACCACATCTCAGAATTCTAATGGGAAGTGGGCATTGGGGAGTAAAAAAGAGGGAGGGAAAGAGAAAGGACAGGAAGAAAAAACAAATGTTTCAATATAAAATGGTATCATTTTCTGAGCAATATCTTTGTCTATGTATAATTTGGTTTAAAATAAGTAGAAATACAACTAATTTTATTTGCATAGACCTCAGAAAAGTAAAGAATGGCTCTTAAAGTTTGGGTCACACTATAAAACAATATTCATGAGTTGCAAAACAGCTGTGGCAATATGCATGACACTAACTGGGATTTTTCTTGTAGGAGTTCACTAATCAGTGAAGTGGCGGTAAAACAAAATTGTGTTAATCAAAATTAACTGAAGGAATAACCAAACTGACTGTCCAAATTGAGTGACTGTTTAAAATGCAGTATTTTCAAGAATTCTTTTTTACAAGGATATATCAAATAAGAACAGTGTTGGAAAGGAAGCCCCGCCCCAAGGACTGCTACAGAGGGCAGAGATGCCCTATACAGAAAACAATGAAAGGTCAGAGAGGCTACTCATTTGCCCCAGTTCACACCACGTTACCCCTTAATACTCTTAGAACCTCTTTTCTCACACTTAAGCTACTAAACATAAATCGTAAAACATCCTTTTGGAAATCACTGAGAATTTTGAGCATAAAACACAAAAAACAGGTGCCCATATTGTGGCATGGGGGTAAAGCTGTCTCCAAGACACTAGTATCTCATATGATCCCAGCTGCTCCACTTCTGATCCTGCTCCCTGCTAATGCACCTCAGAAAGCAGCAGAAAATGGCTCAAGTGCCTGAGCCACAGCTACCTACATGGGAGACCTGGAAGAAGTGCTTGACTCCTGTCTGGCCTAGCCCAGTCCTGGCCACTGTGGCCATCTAGGGGAGTGAACCAGTGGATGGAAGACCTCTCTTTGTCACTCCCTCACTCTCTGACACTCTTTCAAATAAATAAATAAGTCTTTTTTTAAAAAAAAAAGACAAGAACACATAAGAAGTCATTTGCAAAGAGTTACTTTAGTAGTTTTTGGCAAAAGTAGTATTGGAGGAAAACCTTAATATTTGGAAATGAGTAAGAAAGTTCTTTTTAATCTGTTATCTGTTTTTCTTTTGTTTTTTTGCTTAATTACTGAATTACAAAAGAAATCCAGGGGCTGGCACTGTGGTGGTGAAGGGTAAGCCTACACCTGCAGTGCTGGCATCCCATATGGGCACCCACCCATTCGAGTCCCAGCTGCTCCACTTGTGATCCAGCTCCCTGCTGATGACCTGGGAAAGCATCAGAAGATGGCCCAAATACTTGGGCCCCTGCATCCATGTGGGAGACCCAGAAGAAGCTCCTAGCTCCTGGCTCTTGACTTTGGCCTGGCCAGGCCACTGCTGCCATTTGGGGAGTGAACCAGTAGATGGAAAATATTGATCCTGAGGTTCCAAGATGGCGGAGTAGGGAGGGAACTTACTGCTCTAGCCCAGGAGAAGACAGTTTTAAAAAAGTGGAGATAGTGTAGTCTCAGGGAAGTGTTAGGGAAAAAACGGGAGAGGAAACTCTACCTATTTAAATAGGAGGGACACGGTGGACCTACATGGAGTGTGTGGGCGCCCGCTGCTCAGAACTCCACAGCCAAGAGCCTACACACCAGCGCTGGAAAGTGAGGTGAGACGAGACTGCAGTAGCCTGAGACACTGGCAAAAAAGCAGCATCAAGAGCCTAGAGGGAACAAGGCTTGAAGCCCAGGGGTGGGGGGTAGGGGGTAGGGACTGAGGGTGCAGCCAAACTAGAGGAGGAAAAAAAAAAAAAAGAATGGGATGGACACGTTTCTCTCTCTCCAATCACTTTACAAAGGTGTACTGTGACAAGCCGATAGAGCGGGCACCATTTTGGACATACATAACAGCTGCACCACCTCGTCTTGGTACCCAGCAATCAGCCGAGCAGAGACTCCTGACTCTGGTGGGGAGAAATAACAGGGGACTAGGAGCTTGTGACTGTGTGAAGTTTCTGAACTGGGACTGTGAAAAAAACTGAGGGTGTGTAGGAGCACTCACAGTGTGGCTGGGACTTTGAGCAGTCTCACTGGGAGATGCCACAATCTCGGGGGTTCCTGGTTTACAGATGAGATACATTGCTGGGAAAGCTGAACTTACACTAAGGACTGCACAGATCCTTTGTGTGGTCCTTGGGACAGAGCGGACAAAAATTATACCTACTGGAGCTAGCACTGAGGCACTGGTCTCCATTGAGAAGAGCTCAACTGCGCAGAATACACTTCCCTTCTGGTTAGAGAGAGAGAGAGAGAGATTTACCATGACAAACCTGGGTGTGTCACCTTAGGCAAGCCACTAACCCTGGAGATCTGAACAGAGCTCTCTGTCCACACCCACTACAAGCCTCTAGAGATTCACTGAAAGGAGAAATGGAGAAATTCCACTTATCTACAGAGGCATAGTACAATGATAAAAGCTGCCACAGAGAGAGGAAGGGAGCCAGGGAGGGAGGGAGGAAGGAAATTTATGATAAGAACATTTAGAAGTTATCAAAAACAAATGTATGAACTACAGAAATCCATACAGGACAGGACAGAAAACCTCTCTCATGAAAACGAAATCTTAAAGAGGAACCAAAATGAAATGAGGAATTTAGCAGAACATGAAATTGAGATATTGAAGACAAACAAAAATGAAATGGAGAGTTCAACAGAACAAATTAAAAACACATTTGAGAGCCTTAAAAACAGAATCAGTGAGGTAGAAGAGAGAGTATCGGACTTAGAAGACAGAGCACAGGAAAGTATTCAGTCAAACCAAAAAAAAGAAAAGGAAATTAGAAATGTAAAAAATATTGTCGGGAATCTACAGGATGCTATGAAAAAACCCAACATTCAGGTTCTAGGAGTTCCTGAAGGCATGGCGAGAGAGAAAGGATTAGAAGGCCTTTTTAGTGAGATACTAGCAGAAAACTTCCCAGGTTTGGAGAAAGAAAAAGACATCCAAGCACATAGAACCCCCAATAAACATGACCAAAAGAGATCCTCACCACGACACATTGTAATCAAACTTACCACGGTACAACATAAAGAAAAGAATCTAAAATGTGAAAGAGAGAAATGCCAGATTACTTTCAGAGGATATCTGATTAGACTCACAGCAGACTTCTCATCAGAAACCCCACAGGCTAGGAAAGAATGGTGAGATATAGTCCAAGTCCTAAGAGCAAAACACTGTCATCCCAGAATATTATATCCTGCAAAGCTCTCATTTGTGAATGAAGGTGAAATAAAGATGTTCCACAACAAACAGAAATTGAAAGAATTTGTCAGCACCCATCGAGCCCTGCAAAAGATGCTTAAGGATATGTTAGACACAGAAACATCATCATCAACATGAAAGAAGGTAAAGGAAGAAACTCTCAGTAAAAGATCAAAGGAAGTTCAAAGTATGAATTAGGAATATCTTTGGGAAAATGGCAGGGCAAAGTCATTACTTATCATTACTTATCACATTATTATGTGACTTATAATCACATTGAATGTAAATAGCCTCAACTCCCTAGTTAAAAAGCAGACTGGATGAATGGATTAAAAAGCAAAACTCATCTATTTTGTGCCTACAAGAAACACATCTTTCCAACAAAGATGCACACAGACTGAAAGTGAAAGGATGGAAAAAGATAATCCATGCTAACAGAAACCAAAAAAAGCTGGTGTAGCCATCTTAATATTAAACAAAATAGACTTTAATACAAAAACTGCTAAATGAGATAAAGAAGGGCACTATATAATGATTAAAGGATCAATTAAACAGGAAGATGTAACTACTATAAACATATATGCACCTAATTATAGGGCACCTGGCTATTTAAAAGAATTGTTAAGGGATTTAAAGGGAGACTTAGACTCCAATACAATAATAGTATTGGGGGACTTCAATACTCTACTTTCAGCAATAAATAGATCAACCAGACAGAAAATCAACAAGGAAATAGCAGATTTAATCGACACTATAGACCCAATGGATCTAACAGATATCTACAGAACTTTTCATCCTACAGTTGCAGAATACACATTCATCTCAGCAGTACATGGAACTTTCTCCAGGATTGACCACATACTAGGCCATAAAGCAAGTCTCATCAAATTTAAATAAATCAAAATCATACCATGCATCTTCTCAGACCACAATGGAATGAAGCTGGAAATTAGCAACTCTGGAATCTCTAGAGCATATGCAAACACATGGAGACTTAACAACATACTCCTAAATGAACAATGGGTCACAGAAGAAATCAAAAGAGAAATCAAAAACTTTCCTGAAATGAAGATGACAACACAACATATCAAAACTTATAGGATACAGCAAAAGCACTGATAAGAGGAAAGTTTATAATAGTAGGTCCCTACATCAAGAAATTGGAAAGGCATCAAATAAATGAGCTATCAATGCATCTCAAGGATCTAGAAAAACTCAGCAAACCAAACCCAAAACTAGTAGGAGAAAAGAAATAATTAAAATCAGAGAAGAAATCAACAAAATTGAATGCAAAAAAACTTACAAATGATCAGCAAAATGTAGAGCTAGTTTTTTGAATAAACAAAATTGACACACCATTGGCCCAACTAACCAAAAGAAGGAGAGAAAAGACCCAAATCAATAAAATTAAAGAAGAAAAAGAAAATGTAACAACAGACATCACAGAAATAAAAAAGAATTGTATGGCAAAGAACTGGGAAATCTAGCAGAAATGGATAGATTCCTGGACACATACAACCTACCTAAATTAAGCCAGGAAGACATAGAAAACCTAAACAGACCCATAACTGAGATAGAAATTGAAACACTGATAAAGGCCTTCCCAACAAAGAAAAGCCCATAACTGGATGGATTCAATGCTGAATTCTACCAGACATTTAAAGAAGAACTAAATCCAATTCTTCTCAAGCTATTCAAAACAATTGAAAGAGAGGGAATACTCCCAGATTCTTTACAAAGCCAGCATCACCTTAATTCCTAAGCCTGAAAAAGATGCAACAGAGAAAGAGAATTACAGATCAATTTCCCTGATGAACATAGATATAAAAATCCTCAACAAAATTCTTGCCAATAGAATGCAACAACACATCAGAAAGATCATCCACCCAGACCAAGTGGGATTTATCCCTGGTATGCAGGGATGGGTCAACATTTGTAAATCAATCAATGGGATACAACATATTAACAAACTGCTGAACAAAAACCATATGATTATCTCAATAGATGCAGAGAAAGCATTTGATAAAATACAACACACTTTCATGATGAAAACTCTAAGCAAATTGGGTATAGAAGGAACATTCCTCAATACAATGAAGGCAATTTTTGGAAAACCCACAGCCAGCATCATATTGAATGGGGAAAAGTTGGAAGCATTCCCATTAAGATCCAGTTCCACACAATTATTCTCAGGTGTTTAAATTTTAACTGAAAAGTGATCCCTGTTAAAGAGAGGGAGGAGATGAACAATTAGGAACATGCTCAATCGGACTGGCCGCAAATGGTGGAGTTAGAAATGTGCAGGGGATTCCAACACAATCCCATCAAGATGGCATGTACCAATGCCATCGCACTAGTCCAAATGATCAATTTCAGCTCACAATTGATAGCTCTGATAGGTCTAAGAGTCAAAGAGATCACACAAACAAGACAAGTATCTGCTAATACTAACTGATAGAATCAAAAAGGGAGAGAAAGATCCAACATGGGAAGTGGGATACACAGCAGACTCATAGGATGGCAGATGTCCTAAACAACACTCCGGCCTCAGAATCAGCCCTCAAGGCATTCAGACCTGGCTGAAGAGCCCATGAGAGTATAGCAGGCATGGAAAGCCAAGATATCATGGGAAAAAAAAAAAACACCTAAATGAATGATCTCTGTGAGTGAGATCCCAGTGGAAAGAACGGGGCCATCAAAGAAGGAGGTACCCTTCTCCGAAGGGAGGAGAGAACCTCCACTTTGACTATGACCCTATCAGAATAAGATCAAAGTCAGCGAACTCTAAAGGCTTCCATAGCCCTGGCAACTCATGACTAGAGCCTAGGGAGATTACTGACGCCATGAACAGGAGTGTCAAATTGTTAAGTCAGCAACAGGAGTCACTGTGTACTTACACCCCATGCGGGATCTGTCCCTAATGTGTCGTCTAAAGCCAAGTGATGCTATGACTGGTACTGAAACAGTATTTTTATACTTTGCGTTTCTGTGTGGGCGCAGACTGATGAGGTCTTTGCTAATTATATACTGAAGTGATCTTCTGTATATAAAGAGAATTGGAAATGAAAAAAAAAAAAAAACAAAACAACCTGGTGTTAAAATGGAAATGGCATAGAAAATTAATTATTTTGAAAAAAAAAATTATGTAGGATCTCTGTCTTTAATGTGCTGTACATTGCTATTTAATGCTATAATTAGTAATCCAATGGTAGTTTTTTCACTTGATGTTGCTATATGGGCAAAATGTTGAAATCTTTACCTAATATATACTAAACTGATCTTCTGTATACAAAGAGAATTGAAAATGAATCTTTACATGAATGGAAGGGGAAAGGGAGCGGGAGGGGGGAGGGTTGCGGGCGGGAGGGAAGTTATGGGAGGGGGGAAGCCATTGTAACCCATAAGCTATACTTTGGAAATTTATATTCATTAAATAAAAGTTTAATAAAAAAAAAAAAGATCCAGTTCCAGACAGGGATGCCCATTCTCATTACTGCTATTCAATACAGTACTGGAAGTTTTAGCTACAGCCATTAGGCAAGAAAAAGAACTCAAAGGGATACAAACTGGGAAGGAAGAAGACAAACTATCCCTATTTGCAGATGACATAATTCTTTACTTAGGGGAGCCAAGGAACTCCACATGCTCCCCATGTAGGACCTCTGTCCTTAATGAGTTGTACTATGAGAATTAACAGTAAAACTAGTCTTCAAAGAGTACTTTACACTTTGCATGTCTGTGTGGGTGGATAATGTGGAAATCTTTACTTAGTATAGAGTTGATCTTCTGTATATAAAGATAATTAAAAATGAATCTTAATGAAGAATGGGATGGGAGAGGGAGTAGGGGGTGGGATGGTTTGGGGTTGGGAGGGAGGGTATGTGGGGGAGAACTGCTATAATCCAAAAGTTGTACCTATGAAATTTATATTTATTAAATAAAAGTTTTCTTTAAAATCTCTCTATCACTGACTTTCAAATAAAAATTTTTTTCAGAAAAGAAAAGAAAGAAATGTAAATACCACCACATGGATGTATGAAAATGAAGTACCTAAAGAAGGTATTTGTTTTTGAAGGCAGGTATATAAATCAGTGCATTTGACTAGCAAATCCACTTCCAAAATTTATCCTAAGATATTCATGTTTATTTTCAAGTATTTATATGTAAGGCTTTAACTTACTACATTGCTTATATATTGAAAACTGGAAACACTACATATATATAATAGCAAAGGACTAGATGAAAAAAAATCACATTTGCATTACACATGACACAGATACTAAAGATGATGTAAATGTTTATTAACATCAAAAAATGGGCACAGCACACTGTGCTACCAAACAGTTCAACATGAGCTCATTTTGTGTTAAAAATACACTTGGAAGAAATATACAAAAGAAACAAAATATTAGTAATAGTAACTATCTCTATATTATATAATGAATGATTCATTTTCTTCTTTGTTTTTCCATAAATGGTTCTATGAAATAAATTAATAACAACAATAATCCTTAATAGTTGGTGAGCACTTGCGTACCAGGCACTATTCTAAGCCTTTCATAGGGATGAAATCACTGGATTCTCACAGCAATCCTACCTCAAATGGTACAGTGATTGTCCTAGTTTCCCCAATATGAAAATTCAGACACAAATACAATAAGCAAAACAGAGAAACAAGTTCATATGGCAAATAACTGGAGAAACCAAGATTCAAATCTAACAATCTGGATCCAGAGCCCAGACTAACACCCACCACATTACACTGGCTCATCAGCAAACACAAAGAACTGTAATTGTCTATTTGAAGTTATTTTTGCTTTATATAATGGCTAGACAAGAGAGAAGATAGGAGAAAAGAAAACAAAAACAACAAGCAAAATGGAAGCCAGGAAAGAAGCAAAATCACGTATAAGAAAAAAATGTCAAGCTCAAGGTCTGTTAGAAGGATGATCTGTTTGTTTAATCAGCTGTTAACCTCATCACTGTAAAAACAGCATCAAATTCTCACTGGAGAAACAGATCCTGGTCAGCCATTGTTCCTTGGGATGATCCCCAAGAAGCAGGAGCCCATGCTTTGGAGAAAATACACACAGTAAGCAAGGAACTCAAACCCCTACTATTAAGGTAAAGTAAATAAATATGGCCAGGGAAGAAACCTAATAAGAAGATTTTGGAGAGGGAAAATAAAAAAGGTTAATGGATCTGAGCCCCTCGTATATTCCTCTAGGGCTCTTAACAAAGGAGAAACTGAAAACAGAAGCTGTCATTGCAAGGCCCTAAAGAGTAGACTGAAATGTGCTAATGAACACCTGGTGACACCAGGAACATTACAACCTTAGGAATCAGAAGGGACAGAAAAGGTAAGTTATTCTACCAATGATATAAAAGCACATTATTACATGATTTTATTTTCTGTAGAAAAGCTGGATGACCTTCTAAAGGAGAAATGACTATTAAATACTCCAAAAACTCATATTAGGTGTTTAAATACCAAAATAAAAAATAACAAAGAGAAAGATGGTGAAGTAGGGAGGGCACTTACTGCTCTAGTCTAGGGTAGGATAATTTAAAAAAAAAAAAAAGTGGAGAGAATGCAATCACAGGGAAAACTTAAGGAGAAAACAGCAGAGGAAATTCCACACAAATGGGGGGACACTGTGGGGACACTACATGGAGGGTGTGGACAAACAAGACTTGAAAACCAGCAGCCGAGAGCCTCAGCACCAGCTCTGGAGTGAAGTGAGTCCAAACTGTAGCAGTCCAAGACAGTGGCGATAAAACTGTAGGAAGAGCCTAGCATGGGCCCAGCTTGGAGCCCTGTAAGGGAGAGTGTGCCTGACAACCTAGAGGGAAAAAGAAGGGGCATATTTCTCTCTCCCCAACCACCTGGCACCAATGTCCTATAACTAGGTGAGAGAGGGAGGGCACCATTTTGGACATAAGCTAACAGCTGCCACAACTCATGTCTGAGTGCCTAGCAACCAGCAGAGAGAAAACATCTGAGTCTGGCTGGAAGACTTGATAAGGGGCTGCATGCTCATTACTGTAGGAGGCTTGTGTGCCAGGACTGTAAAAACACTGTGGCTGAATGGGAGGGTGCTGGTTGTGTCTGGGACTTTGGGCAGTCACTCTGAGAAGCTCCACATGTTTGGGGCTCCCTCATTCCCTGGTGAGGGTCATTGCTGTGGGATCCATGCTCACAGGGAAGGCTGCACAGATCCTTTGTGTGGTTCTTGTGGCAGAACAGATGAAAACTGCACCCACTGAGGCTAGGCCCCAGGCATGGTCTCCTTTGAGATGAGCTGAGCAAGCAAATACGCCAACAGATCAGGCCAAATTTCCCCTCTGATAAAAAAAAAAAAAAAGTTTACCACACCCAACTTTAGAGACACCTTGGACACTCCCCTCAGCCTGGAGCATTGAATAGAGCTCCCTAACCACACCTAGCACACGCCTTTGGATATTCACTGAAAGAGTGGACACTCCACTAAGCCACAGAGATATAGTACAAAGATAAAAGTCATCACAGGGCAGGCACCACGGCTCAATAGGCTAATCCTCTGCCTGCGGCGCCGGTACACCGGGTTCTAGTCCCGGTCGGGGCACCGGATTCTGTCCCGGTTGCTCCTCTTCCAGGCCAGCTCTCTGCTGTGGCCCGGGAGTGCAGTGGAGGATGGCCCAAGTCCTTGGGCCCAGCACCCGCATGGGAGACCAGGAGTAGCACCTGGCTCCTGGCTTTGGATCAGCGCAGTGCGCCGGCTGCAGTACACCAGCTGCAGCAGCCATTGGAGAGTGAACCAACAGTAAAGGAAGACCTTCCTCTCTGTCTCTCTCTCTCACTGTCCACTCTGCCTGTCCAAAAAAAAAAAAAAAAAAAAAAAAAGTCATCACAGGGGAAAAAAAACAAGTATCACCATAAATGCCTAACAATAACCACAGCAAACCAAGAAACAAGAATAAGGAAGACAATATGATGCCTTCAAAGGAACATAACACTTCAATAGTAGAATGTGAAGATGAAGAGATTGACAAAAAGCCAAAAATATAATTCAAAAAATTGATCAAAGGATTACTTAGAAGTAATCAGAAGCAAATTCATGAACTAAAGTAATCCATACAAGACTTCAATGAAAATTCCCCACGAAATTGAGATTTTAAAAATAAATCAAAACAAAATATTGGAAATGAAGAATTCAGTAGAACAAATGAAAAATACAGTGGAAAACCTTAAGAACACACTCAATGAGGCATAAGAAAGAACATCCAAGTTAGAAGATAAATCTTTGGAAATTTTGTACTCACATCAAGAAAAAGAATTAGAATACTAAAAAACAGTGTTGAAGATTTATGGGATACTATCAAACAACCGAACATATGGGTCTTAGGAGTTCCTAAAGGTTGGAGAGAATGGATTAGAAGGCATTTTTAGTGAAATAATTACACAAAACATCCCCAATTTGGAGAAAGAGAGACATCCAACTACAGGAAGTTCACTGAAGTCCCAATAGATAAGACTAGAAAAGATCTTCACCACGACACACTGTAGGCAAACTCACCACAGTAAAACATAAAAAAGATTCTGAAATGTGCACGAGAGAAACGACAGATTATTTTCAGAAATCTTCAATTAGACTCACAGATGACTTCACATCAGAAACCCTACAGAACAGAAGAGAATGATGAATCAGAGAGATGCAAATCAAAACCACAATGAGGGGCCAGCGCTGCGGTGCAGCAGGTTAACGCCCTGGCCTGCAGTGCCGGCATCCCATATGGGCGCCAGTTCAAGACCCAGCTGCTCCACTTCCAATCCAGCTATGGCCTGGGAAAGCAGTAGAAGATGGCCCAAGTCCTTGGGCCCCTGCGCCCACGTGGGAGACCTTGAAGAAGCTCCTGGCTCCTGGCTCCTGGCTTCAGATCAGCACAGCTCCAGCCCTTGTGGCCAACTGGGGAGTGAGCCATCAGACAAAAGACCCTCCCCCATCTCTCTCTATCTTTCTCTCTGCCTCTTCTCTCTCTGTGTAATTTGACTTTCAAATAAATAAAAATAAATCTTAAAAAAAAAAAAACCACAATGAGTTTTCACATCACCCAGTTCTTGAATGGCTCTGATACAGAAATCAACAAACAAAAAAATGCTGGCGAGGATATGGGGGGAAAAGGTACCTTAATCCACTGTTGGTGGGAATGCAAATTGGTCAAACCACTATGGAAGACAGTTTAAAGATACCCCAGAAATCTGAAGACAGCCCTACCATATGACCCAGCCATCCAACTCCTCAGAATTTACCCAAAGGAAATGAAATCAGCAAATAAAAAGTCATCTGCACCTCCATGTTTACTGCAGCTCAATTCACAACAGCCAAGACATGGAATCAACCTAAATGCTCATCAATGGAAGACTGGATAAAGAAAGTATGGGATATGTTCTCTATGGAATATTACACAGCAGTTAAAAAAAATGAAATCTGGTCATGTACAGCTAAATGGATGAATCTGGAAAATATCATATTTAGTGAAATAAGCCAGTCCCAAAGGGGCAAATATCGAATGTTCTCTCTGATCTGTGACAACTAACAGAGCACCTAAAAGGAAACCTGTAAAAGTGAAACTGACACTATGAGAAGCAATTATTTGAACAGCCCACGTAGGAGACCTGGAAGAAGCTCCTGGCTCCTGGCTTTGGATTGGCACAGCTCTGGCCCTTGTGGCCATCTGGGAAGTGAACTAGCAGACAGAAGACATCTCTCTCTCTGCCTCTGCCCGTTTGTAACTCTGCCTTTCAAACAAATAAATAAATATTTTAAAAATAATAAAAAATAAAAGGTTTCTGGGAAAAAATTTTTAAAATAAATGAAAACTTCAAAATTAAATTAAAAAGTACCTGATTTCATGGGATGTGTGATTTAATTTTCCCCAGAAGAGGAACTATCAGATGGTAACTAATACTCCCTAGTAGAAATAAATCCAAAGGTCCTCAAATATCTTTTGTATTTCTATTTCTTTAACAGTCTATTTCATATTACATGCTTCAATCGATTATAAGTGCTTTTAGAATATAGACCAAGTCACACATTACTGCATCTGCAGAACTCAGCACAATGCATAGCAAACAAGTGACATGAAATATTATCTTTATTGAATGAATAAATTATTATACCCAATATGACCTCTCCTCCAAGTTCCAAGGCCATGATCTCCTTTTGCGTGTTAGATAATTCCATTTACTGTAACCCAGCTTTATCTCCCACATAATTAAAACCAAATTTATCACCATCTTGACAAATCTACAAGCTTTCATGAAGTCCCCACTTCTAATACTGGTGTCATTCCTTTCCTTGAATTATTTGTGATAAAATCTAAACTCCTTAACTAGTCTCTCCAAACTGAGATATAACACAACCCTTTCAGAAAAAAAAATGAATTAATGGGGTCAGCACTGTCATGTAGCTAGCTGTATGAAGCTGCCACTGACATCCCATTTGGGTACTGGTTCAAGACATGTATGCTCCATTTCCGATCCAGTTCCCTGATAATGCACCTGGGAAAGCAGAGGAGGACGCCCGACTGCTTGGGCCCCTGCACCCAGAGGAAGACCCAGAAGAAGCTCTGGGCTGCTGGCTTCCCCATGGCATAGCCCTGGCTGTTACAGCCATTTGTAGAGTGGATCAGCAGATGAATATTCTGTATGTCTCCCTCTCCCTTCCTCTCTATAACTCTTTGAAATAAATAAAAAATAAATGTAAAAAAAGGAAAAAATTATTGTTTTATTTATGCTGCCTAAAAACAGTTACATTACATCTTTGCAAACAAAACTATGCTTTGGACATCTAGTCTTAGAAATCCAGATTCAGTTAGAGCATCAGTGTTATTGCAATTCTTTAAAATTGCCTTATAAAGTTTTTCTCTGCATTTTTATTTTTCTGCATTATCTCAATTGCAGTAGTCTTCTACTGGAGTTTTTTTTTTAGACTTATTTATTTATTTGAAATGCAGACTTACAGAGAGAGAAGGAGACACATACAGACAGAGAAAGAGAGATATCTTCCATCTGCTAGTTCACTCCCCAAATGGCCACAACCAGTGGGGCTGGCCCAGGCCAAAGCAAGGAGCCAGGAGCTTCTTCCTGGTCTCCCACATAGGTACAAGGGCCCAAGGACCTGGAACGTCCTCCGTTCCTTCCCAGGTACGTTAGCAGGGAGCTGAATTGGAGGTGGAGCGCTGGATTTTAACCAGAGTCCATATGGAATGCTGGCTCTGCAGTCCACACTTTAACCTGCTACGCTCACAGCACAGGCCCCATACTGAGGATATTTTAAGGAAAGGTATACAGAAAAGAGGTAGTCCATTCTACCATGAACTGAGGTTTTCCCAGGACTGGAAAAATCTACATTTGTTCATACGTTGTATCAGAAGTCATTCCATAATACTCCATGGCCTAACCTAACCTTCTCATTTTCAACTGTCAATGATTAATAACAAAGTTTAGGAGAAGACAAAGTGGGAAAGAATAAATTACAGGACAAGAAAAGGGAGTTTGGACAGAAATCTGTTCATTCTGAACCTATGAAAGCAGTTACCATGTATTCAATCAAGATGGCGACAGGCAAGAGAGAAAACCCGTGAGGGCCAATCTTGCCTGGTCACTGGGCCCTCAGTGGGGACAATCACCATACTGTTTTACAGTGCTTCCACACCACTGTTCATAAGGGACAGAAGGTCGCAGCCGTGGGCCACCCCCTCCACCCGTGAATCACGGCACTCACCATCACAATCGGCCTCACTGGGATGTTCTCCTGCGAAGTGCCCGGTGGGGGATCATTCCACGCTGGGAACTTAATAACATCCTTTTGGGATGAGGGCTTTTTTGGATATGGCTTCAGAGGTGAGGAAGGAGGAAACCTAAAAACCAAGAACCATTTGTTATTGCAGCAGTGGCAGACACTGATATTTTAACAACAATATCCAGGTCTTGTGCCCTTGCGAGTTTATACAGTAATTCCACACTTAATGAACCCACACTTAACCAAATTATTACACATGGCTGGTTGCATCTAATTGTATCTTTTGTTTTATTTCGTGTATATATATACTCACTCATGGGGCCAGCACTGTGGTAGGGCAGGGGTTAGGCTGCCCACTGTGACACCAGCATCCCATTGGAGCACCGGTTCAAGTGCCAGTTGCTTCACTTCTGATCCCTGCTAATATGCCTGGTAAAGCAATGGGAAATGGCCCAAGTGCTTGGGCCCCTGCCAACGACATGGAAGACCTGAGTGGAGCCAGGCTCCTGGCTTTGGCCTGGCCTAGCCTAGCCTTGGCAGGTGCAGCCATTTGGGGAAGTGAATCAGTGAAGAGAAGATCGATCTCTGTCTCACCCTCTCTCTATATAACTTTGCTTTTCAAATAAATAAATCCTTAAAAAATAAATATTCGGATTGGCACAGCTCCAGCCATTGCGGACTTCTGGGGAGTGAACTGACGGATGGAAGACCTTTCTATCTCTCCCTCTCACTCTAACTCTCAAATAAAATCTTTTAAAAATAAATAAATAAATAAATATTCATTCACTAGGCCCAACAAAAAGCATTTATGGGGAAAAACAGGAAGCAACTACATGATACACGCTGTAGATAAATAAAATCCATTCTCTTATCATTTTATTTTCATGATCAAAGATGTTTTTAGTAGGATGCTAGGGTAAGCTGTTTCTTTCACCCAACTCAAAATCCTTTCTGTCTCATAACTCCAAAATTTATAGGTGGTATGTTATAAATGAGAGTCATCAATAGAAAAATCTGAGTAATACTTGCTAAGGAAGAGTATATTAACATAAAAACCATTTGGCCTCACACTTTTTCCCTCAAGTAACCAACACTTGGCTCAGAGACTGAAACTTCAGTCTAAGAAATCTATTGGGAAAGGAGCCTAGAAAGGCCCCCAGTGAGAGAGTGGCTCTCAGAAGGAAAGCCAAGGGCACTCTCGGAGCAAAGGAAACCTGAGGGCCCTCCCAGAACAACAAAAAGAACAACGTGGCATAATTCATACCGGCATGGGAATGTGTAACCTACAGCAACCCTGTAGCCTTAAAATATCCAATTGAAATGTATGCAAACATATAAGGGAGACAAAGAAACTAAGACTGTACATAAGGCAATGCCCCTCTTGGTTTGGGGCTCAGCCTTGAACATTAATTCCCTGGACCCACATCCACATGAGTAGCACTACTGCTTCCTGCCATGAGCCTTGGTGCCACGTCTCTCGGGCCAAGAACCACACAACACCAGTGTCCTTATCCATCTCTGGACACCTCCACACTGCTCCAAGCCTTCCTGGGTATCAGTGGCACCACTCTGTGGAATAATACCATGAAGCCTACATAAATTCTGGCTTGAGTTAAACTGGACTACACCGTACCTCATTTAAAGAAAAAATAGAAAGGCAACTAAATACATATTTTTCTCAGACATATTTGTTCTGGAAGGTAGTTAGAAAAGGATGTATTGCATTAGACAGCAAAAGCAAGGTCAGAACTCTTGTTCCTAACACTGACATACAAGACAGTAGGGTGCTCTTATTTTGACTTCTTATTTGAGGCAAAATAAAGCTTTAAAATCTAATCCATGATATTCATAGGAAAAATAAACCAAGTAACTAAGATCTAATTCTCACAAAAAAAAAAAAATTAAAAGGGGTCAGCACTGTGGCATAGTGGGTAAAGACACTGCCTGTGATGCTGGTATCCTATATAAGCATGGTTTCATGTCCGATGTCCTGGCTTCTGCCTTTGTTTTTTAAGATTTATTTATTTACTTGGAAATCAGAGTTACAGAGGGGGGTGGGTGGATGGGGGTGCGGTACGGGTGGAGACAAAGAGAGTGAGAGATCTTCCATGGCTGACTCATTCCCTAAATGGCTGCAATGGAAACCAGGAGCCAGGAGCTTCTTCTTGGTCTCCCACGTGCATGCAGAGGCCTAAGCAGTTGGGCCATCCTCCACTGCTTTCCTAGGTGCACTAAAAGGGAGCTGGATTGGAAGTAGAGCAGACAGGCCTGGAACCAGCCCCCATGTAGGATGCCAGTGTGGCAGGTAGCATTAGCTACTACGCCACAACACCGCCCTCCTCCACCCTCTACACAGCTTCTGTACTTCAGATCCACTCCCTGGGAAAACAGCAAAAGATAGCCCAAATGCACAGGACCCTGCCACCCACGTGGGAGACCCAGAAGAAGCTCCTGGTTCCTGGCTTTGGCCTAGCCCAGTCGCAGCCATCTTGGAAGTGAACTAGCAGATAGGCAGATGAAAGGTATCTCTCTCTCTCTCTCTCTCTCTCTCTCCCCCCTCTCCATCTCTCTGTGATTCTTTCAAATAAATAAATAAATCTTTATTTTAAAATAATCAAATTCGTAAGGCAAATGTAGAAAGGAAGAATTTTTTAATGTCTATAGTTTATTTTTTTCTTTTCTTAAAGATTTATTTATTTGAAAGAGCTACAGAGAGGGAGAGACACAGAGAGACAGAGACAGAGACAGAGAGAGAGAGAGAGAGAGAGATCTTCCATCTGCTGGTTCACATCCCAGACATCCCAGATTCAGCATTGCAGGCAGTGGCTTTACTCCGTACATCACACACTGGCCCATGTCTATAGTTTTCAAGGAAAGTTTATATCAAAGTGAATCAGGAGACAGAAAGAGGGAGAGACAGAGAGAAAGGTCTTCCATCCACTCGTTCACTCCCAAAATGGCCACAACAGCCAGAGCTCGGGCAATCCAAAGCCATGGGCTTCCTCTGGGTCTTCCACATGGGTGCATGGGCTCAAGTACTTGGACCATCATCTGCTGCTTTCCCATCCATTAGCAGAGAGCTGGATCAGAAGATGAGCACCCAGGACACGAACTGGTGCCCATATGGGATGCCAGCACTGCAGGTAGAGGCTTAGCCTACTACGCCACAGCACTAGCCCCGATGTAAACATGTTTGGACCTGAGTTCCTAAGCTTGACTTTGCCATGAACTGTATGTTTCCTTTGGAATGTAAAAGTCTCTCTAAATCACAATTTATTTTTAAAACAAAGAAATTAAATTGAATGATATATAAATTTCCTTCTAGGTTCAAATATGTTTATCCGGTATTCTCAAACTCAGAAATAAGGAATACCTCCCAAACAGCAGAGTAGAATCTCTTTTATTTTTTTATTTAAATTTTTATTTATTAAAAAGTCAGAGAGACAGAGATCTTCTATTCACTGGTCCACTCCCCAAATACCTACAACTGTTAGGGCTGGGCCAGGCTGAAGCCAAGAGCCTGGAACCCAACGTGAGCCTCCCTCATGGGTGGCAGGGACCCAAGCACTGGAGCTATCACCTGCTGCCTCCAGGGTGTGTGTTAGCAAGAAGCTGGATCAGAAGCAGAGCCATGCCTCACACCAGGGACTCTGAGCACCCCATAGCATCAGTAACTGCTACACCAAACTCCCAGCCCCAAAGCAGAATTTCTCATTGCAGAACAGTGATGGAAGACATGCCAGGGAGTCACTTCTTCCCTCCACACTGAGAAGATGAGCTCTCTGCTCAGAGTAACATCCACAGCCATCAGAAGAAGGCCTGCTACCTCTTTTCCCAGAAGTCTGGCTACTTTGTTGAGATAAAAGGCAGAGGAGCTCCCTCCAGTGGACTGCTTTTATTTTGTGCATTGGAAGTCATCAATTTAATCCTAGTATCTTAATCTTGTAACGTTGGACTTGACAACCCTTTAGAGATGAAATGGTTAAAAGGCCACATTTTTCACCTAGGAAAATTAGGGCCCATGAGAGAAAAGCACCTGGACAAAAAAAAAAAAAATCTATCTTCTACAAAAGATCTGCAAAACCTTTAACAAGAAAACTACAAAACTTTATTGAAAGATATTAAAAACTAAACTGATAGAGAAACATACTTTAGTGAATAAGAAGACTCAGTATCATAAAATATCACTTTTCCCTATCAAGATACAGTTACAATGAAATCCAATAAAACATTTTTCATGAAATACGATTATAAAACTTAGATGAAAATGTGAAGTGCTAAAAATAATCAAGACATTGTTTTCAAGACTTTTTTTTTTTGGCCAGCGCCGTGGCTTAAACAGGCTAATCCTCCGCCTTGCGGCGCCGGCACACCGGGTTCTAGTCCCGGTTGGGGCGCAGGATTCTATCCCGGTTGCCCCTCTTCCAGGCCAGCTCTCTGCTATGGCCCGGGACGGGAGTGGAGGATGGCCCAAGTGCTTGGGCCCTGCACCCGCATGGGAGACCAGGAGAAGCACCTGGCTCCTGGCTTCGGATCAGCGTGATGCACCAGCCGCAGTGCGCCGGCCGCAGTGGCCATTGGAGGGTGAACCAACGGCAAAAAAGAAGACCTTTCTCTGTCTCTCTCTCTCTCACTATCCACTCTGCCTGTCAAAAAAAGACTTTGTTTTTTAAGATTTATTTATTTACTTGAAAGTCAGAGTTACACAGAGAGGGGAGGCAGAGACTGAGGTCTTCCATCTGCTGGTTCACTCCCCAGTTGGCCTCAACAGCCAGAGCTGTGCCAATCTGAAGCCAGGAGCCAGGAGCTTCTTCTGAGTCTCCCATGCGGGTGCAGGGGCCCAGGGACTTGGGCCATCTTCTACTGCTTTCCCAGGCCATGGCAGAGAGCTGGATTGGAAATGGAGCAGCCGGGTCTTGAACTGGCGCCCACATAGGATGCTGGTGCCACATGGGATGCATCTGTGCCACAGCGCCAGCTCCAAGATATTGGTTTTAAAATAAACTTATATTGGCACCAGCATTGTGATGTAGTGGGTAAAGCCGCTGCCTGCAATGCCTGCATCCCCTATGGGCACTGGTTCGAGTCCTAGCTGCTCCACTTCTGATCCAACTCCGTGCTAACACACCTAGGAAAGCAGTGGAAGGTGGCCCAAGTACTTGGATCTCCTCAGGGGAGACCCCGAGGAAGCTACTGGCTCCTGGCTTCAGCCTGGCCCAGCCCTGGTCATTGCAGCCATTTGGGGAGTGAACCAGCAGGTGAAGATCTTTCTCTCTGCATCTGTCTATCTCTGTCACTCTCTAACTCTGCCTTTCAAATAAATTAAAAAAAAAAAAACCACTCCCTGCACAATATCTAATAAAATAATACATAAATAAGTAAACTTAGCTTTTAATTCCATTTTCCATGAACTTTTTAAGATTTATTTACTTGAAGGGCAGAGTTAGAGAGAGAGAGAGAGACAGAGAGAGAGAGAGATCTTCCAGTAGCTAGTTCACTCCCCAGATGGCTGTAACAGCCAGGGCTGGGCCAGGCCAAAGCCAGGAGCCAAGAACTTCATCTCAGTCTCCCACATGGGTGCAGGGCCCAAAGACTTGGGCCTTCTTCTACTGCTTTTCCCAAGCACATTAGCAGATAACTGGATTGGAAGTGGAACACCAAGGACTCAAATGGGTGCCCGTAGGAGATGCTGGTGTTGCAGGCAGTGGCTTAACCAGCTATACCACAATGCCTGCCTCTAGACATTCTTAAAGAAGAAAAACAAATTGCAGTGGCTTGCCTTACAAAAAATCAAAGCCAATGAAGACAATGTGGTGGAGCGATACTGATGGATGACACGAACCATAGCTACTCAATCTCAGCAGAACGCTTAGCCACAGCTCTGGCCTCTACCCACTAGAGTACTGGTGGCACCTTCCAACACACCTGCTGTGACTAGCAAAATTTTCTCCAGATTCTGCCAAATGGCCCCTGTAAAATGGCCATACCTAGGAAAAGAGAATTTAAGATGAACACACTCATGTTTAAAAACATGGCTCGTAACAGAGTAGACATTGCAAATCAGTGGAAAAACAAGATAAGTACTCTGCCAGTTGGTTATCCATTTTTTTAAAAGATTTATTTATTTTATTTGAAAGGCAGAGTTACAGAGAGGCAGAGGCAGAGAAAGAGAGATTTTCCATCTGTTAGTTCATTCCTCAGATGGCTGCAATGGCCAGAGCTACACCAATCGAAAGCCAGGAGCCAGGAGCTTCTTACAGGTCTCCCACACAGGTGCAGGGGCCCAAGGACTTGAGCCATCTTCTACTGCTTTCCCAGGCCATAGCAGAGAGCTGGATTGGATGTGGAGCAGCCAGGACTCGAATCAGTGCCCATATGGGATGCTGGCACTGCAGACAGCAGCTTTACCCACTAAGCCACAGCACAAGCCCTTGGTCACTTGTGAAAAGTGAAAATGCACTCCTACGGCAGACTGTCGCATTTCCAAGGATCTTCACATTCCCAAAGTCGTTTACTATGCACCCCAGACCACGCGACCTTTTACAATGTGAGCTTGCCACTGCTGTGTCAAGAGGCAGAGTGCATTTCCCCACTGAGTCTGAGTGAGCTCTTGCTAATTGTTTCTATAAACAAAGCATGGCAGAAGTACTCACCCTTAACTAGCTAGCTTCTCTTCCTGCCTCTTGAACTCTTGCTCTCATATCATGCACTCTTGTAAAGCTCCCTCTTAGAAACCAGTCACCAAGAAGAAGTGTGACTACCCTAGGGCCACCGTGTTGTGACACTCCCAAATGACAGGACAAGTCCCCAGAAGATGTGAAATGGCATGGAAAGAAACTGAAGTCAAGGAGCACCAAAGCTCCAGATTTGCACAAAAATCAAATCATTCTAGGGGTGAACTTCCCAGCCTCCCTTCTCCTGAGTCTAACAACTTGCTAGGATGGTTCACAATACTTTGTTTACCTGTTTATTATAAAAGAGATCATAAAGGATGGGGATGAACACCCGGGGAAGACGATGAGGGTGACATGAAGCAGGGAGCCCACATAGAGCTTGGACGCCCCCTTTGGGCATGCGCCTTCCCTCGCCTCCAGGTGCTGAAGATTCCACAACCCAGACACAGGTTTACGGCGAGACCCTTTCTCATCACTTCCCCAGGAGTGATGGGTGGGGCTTGCAGTTCCAACTCTAATCCTCTCATCATTCCTTCTTTCTGAAAAATCTCTAATCACTGACTTCTTCTGAAGATAGGACCCTCCCTCAGGCTACATGGGGAACCTACTCTAAGTAGTTTCATTGGCATAAACTCAGGAGGCTCCCAAAGGTACTCCAGTCACTCAGGGAAGGGTTTTAGGAACTCTATGGTAGGAACCAGGGACAAACATCAAGCTTTCACATTATACCACAGGTTCCTAAAATTTGAAGGGCGTTGCACTGTAACAGACTTGTAAGTGGCCCAATACAGAGGTGAGTCTGTCTCAAAGGGATCTGTTATGTGTAATTTTGCCTAATGCAATAAACCACAATAAGATTAACAGGAAAATTCAACATTCTTTTTTTTTTTTTTTTTTTTTTTTGACAGGCAGAGTGGACAGTGAGAGAGAGACAGAGAGAAAGGTCTTCCTTTTGCCGTTGGTTCACCCTCCAATGGCCACCGCGGTAGCGCGCTGCGGCCGGCGCACTGCGCTGATCCAATGGCAGGAGCCAGGTGCTTCTCCTGGTCTCCCATGGGGTGCAGGGCCCAAGCACTTGGGCCATCCTCCACTGCACTCCCTGGCCACAGCAGAGAGCTGGCCTGGAAGAGGGGCAACCGGGACAGGATCGGTGCCCCGACCGGGACTAGAACCCGGTGTGCCGGCGCCGCGAGGCGGAGGATTAGCCTAGTGAGCCGCGGCGCCAGCCTCAACATTCTTTTTTCTTTTTTTTTTTTTTTTTTCAGATTTATTTATTTATTTGAAAGTCAGAGTTACACAGAGAGAGGAGAAGGAGAGAGAGGGAGAGAGAGAGAGAGAGAGAAAGAAAATAGAGAGGTCTTCCCTCTGCTATTACTCCCCAGTTGGCCGTATCGGCTGGAACTTTGCCAATCCAAAGTCAGGAGCCAGGAGCTTCTTCTAGATTTCCCACGTGGGTGCAGGAGCCCAAGCACTTGGGCCATCTTCTACTGCTTTCCCAGGCCATAGCATAGAGCTGAACTGGAAGTGGAGCAGCCAGATCTCGAACCGGTGCCCATATGGGATGCTGGCACTGCAGGCAGTGGCTTTACCCACTACACCACAGCACCAGCCCCAAAACTCAACATTCTTAAGATAACAGTACTAGCAGAATCACTATCCTGGTACAGTTCAATTGGAACTTGCAAATCACATCCACTTGAACATTTCAAAATGAAAAGACCAGCCAACACTCTCAAGTGTCTATAAGGAAGAAGTATCTGAGAAAGTTACTCCACTGGAAATATGGGTCATTTATTATGGAAAAGGAAGAATGACTCAGAATGCAGAGCCAGAAGTCCAGGAGGTAGAGCCAGGATTCACAGAAAATCACTCCTAAGAAGCAGATCTGAGCCCTAATCAAGGAATGGGAGCTAGGCACCTAATGCTTGCTATATGTAATGTCATAATAGTATGAAACTTAAAGTCTTGATGGGGAGGGTGAATGTAGCTTGAACATGAAAGCAATGTTGTTATGGCTGCAGGCAAAGTATGACAGCTTGTATTTTCTAAGGATGGCAAAAGTAATATCTGCCATCCCTGAGGTGACTACACGCCCCCATCAGCAGCCCTGTGAGAGAGCTGACAAGTAAAACACAGAACTTTCAGCATAGACCTTAGCTGACAGACAGTTTCCTTTCCTGATGGAAATACTTGCTCCTGGGAGCTTCATTCTTGGGAGCTAGCCGCCAGGTTAAGCATGGCAACTACCCTAAGACCATCATCACCCACATGCAGATGCTCTAACGCATGGTGGTGAACGTTCACCCTGTGGGCCTTCTAAGGCCAAAGACATCATTTGGTCTAGCCCTGCCAAGGTAACCACAGATGGGATGCAAAATTCAATTCATCTATAGCAGGCTAATTTTTAAGTTGATAACTGGGGCTGGCAGTGTGGCGTAATGCATAAAGTTACCACCTGCAAGTTACCACATGCAATGGGCATGGCTTTGAGTCCTGACTGCTCCACTTCCGATCCAACTACCCGTTACTGCACCTGGGAAAGCAGCAGAGGGTGGCCCGAGTGCTTGGGCCCCTGCACACATGTGGAAAAGCCAGAAGAAGTTCCTGGCTCCTGGCTTCAGCCTGGCCCAGCCTTGGCCATTAAGGCCAACTGAGAAGTAAACCAGCAGATGGAAGGTTCTCTCTCTCGGTCTCTCCTTCTCTTTGTCTGTCTGTCTCTCTCTCTCTCTCTGTAACTCTGCCTTTCAAATAAATCAAACAAATCTACACACTCTGGCGTAGCAGGTAAAGTTGCCACCTGCAGTGCCAGCATCCCATATGGGCATAGGTTCGAGACCCAGCTGCTCCGCTTCCAGTCCAGCTCTCTGCTATGGCCTGGGAAAGCAGTAAAAAATGGCCCAAGTCCTTGGGCCCCTGCACCCGCATGGGAGACCCGGAGGAAGCTCCTGGCCCCTGGCTTCGGATTGGCACAGCTTCAGCAGTTGTGGCCAATTGGATGGAAGACTTTTCTCTCTCTCTCTGCCTCTCTTCTCTGTAACTCTTTCAAGTAAATAAATAAATCTTTAAAAAAAACTAAAAATGCCTTTAAAAAAATAAAATTAAAAAAAATTTTTTAAATGTTGATATGCCCTGCGAATGATGTTATAAATACCCAAATGGTCCTTGGCAGAAAAAGGTTTCCCCACCCCTGACCACGTAAATAGAGGGAGAGACCAAGACGCACAAAGGCACCACGATTGTAAGAGGAAAAAGGCTATCTTATGAGTGAATTTTCTAGCCCAATTGATGAACTGCGGATAAAGGGCAAACAGCCAGCAGAGCTCTTTGACACAAATCCCATGAGCAAAATAAAATTAATTTAAGCCTCCCAAGTTTAGAGCAGATTGTTTCTCAGCAATAGAAAACCAGAGCAATCCCCAACCTTAAATAAGAATCATGAGCAAAACCATTAACCTTAAGGCACAGGATAAGAAACTCTCTTTGCTCTTGGGTAACGAAGAGATTCTTAAGCAAGATATTAAAACCATGCAGCATAACAAAAAGGACTGAAACATTTAATTTCATGAAACTGAAGAACTTTTTTGTTCATCAAGTTGCCATAAATAAAATGAAAAAAAGTGAGCTAAAGGGGTAAGAGATTTGGCACAGCAATCAAGACACTGATTGGAATGCCATCAGCTCATATCAGAGTAACTGGTTCAAGTCCAGGCTTCTCCATTTCCAATCCAGCTTCTCACTAATGTATACCCTGGGAGGCAGAAGATGATGGCTCAAGTACTACAGTCCCTGCCAACCATGTGGGAGACCTGCACTGAACACTGGGCTCCTGCTCCAGCTCTGGCTGTTGCAAGTATGTGGGAAGCAAACCAGCAGATAGAAGATCTCTCTGTCTCTGACTTTCAAATAAAATTAAATTTAAAAAAGAGAGTTCTTTATTGCCCATACAACTGAAAAATATTAATATCTAGCATATTTTCTAAAAATGTCAAATATCTATAAGAAAAAAAATTCTTCAGAAAAAGATAAAAAGATATGAACCAGGCATTTCTGGATGTGGAACCAGGAAAAATGAATAAACATATAAATAGATATTCAATCCCATCATTGATCAACGAAATTCAAAACAGCATCACAATGAGGCCATAATTCAGACATTAGATTTGCAAAAGCTTAAGTTAGTTAATATCAAATATCTTGTAGTAATATATAAAAAAATTAGTATACCCATTATGGAAAACAGCTTTTATATAATAAAGTTGAATGTGCACTGAACAAATTCCACTCCTAGGCAACTCCAAGTATCCTAGAGAGACTCGTGCCATGTGTACAGAAGGAAGTAGGTCTATAAATGTTCATGGCAGTGTTGTTTATAATACCAAAAACCTGGAAGCAACCCAAATTTCCAAGCGCAGGACATTAAGTAGATGGCCGTGTATTGATAGAAAACAATATAACTATGAGAATTTAAGGGACTATAATTATATACATCAATATGGATAAATATCAAAAATACCGGGAAACAGAAGAAGAAGCCAGATGATAGCTTTTATATAAAAGATAGCTTTTATATAAAAGTCAGAAACAGGGAAAATATTTCAGAAACAAAAACCATATTATTCAGGGATACATGCATGAGTGACAAACAGAAGCAATGGAATAATTAACACAGAAATCAGAATACTGATGACCTCTCAGGAGAAGATACAAATTACAAATTTTGTAAATAGGTGTCTGCTTTGTTATTAAATTGTTCAGATACAGTTTATACACTCTCATATGAAAGCTACATTTCTCAATAAAACCAAGTACATTTAAAAAGAGCAGAGTTCCCTCTAGTGGGCTACATTAGTTTTGCTTTAAAACTTGCAAACTTAATACTAATCATACGATCATAGATTCTAGAGTTACAAGATCCCCATCCAAGAAATTGTCCTAAACAAAGTCTACATTTATATACAGAAAACTAATCCACCATAGCTAATCTTCCAACAAAAAAACCCACATCTCCTAGTACCAACTGTATTGCCAACTACTGGTAGGAGAAATGTAATTTTTAAGATAATTTACCAGGGGGCCAACACTGTGGTATAGTGGGTAAAGTTGCCGCCTGCAGTGCCAGCATCCCATATGGGAATGGGTTCAAGTCCCAACTGCTACACTTCTGATTCAGCTCCCTTTTGATACTACTGAAAAGCAGCAGCAGATGGCCCAACTGTGGGAAGCACAGAAGAAACTCCTGGCTTCAGATTGGCCCAGCTCCTGCCATTGCGGCCATTTAGGGAATGAACCAGCAGATGGAAGAGCTCGCTCATTCTCTTTTTCTAACTCTGCCTTTCAAATAAATCTCAAAAGTAATAATAATAATCTATCAGAACTACCATCCTTTAGTGAATTGACATAAATCAGAACCACTAATCTAATCAAACATAGAAATATTCTAGGGCATCCAAAGCATAAGGGAAACACAGTTTATAATAAACTTGGCTGAAGAATGACAGATCTTTAAGATGACTTAAAGTGCTTCCCACAATATGCAAATTCTAAAACCCTGTTTAATAGAAACAGAAATTTGCAGCTCTACAACTTTTCCCAATCTGACAAACAAATAACAACAAAAATTAGCCAGATATTGATCATTATAAGGGCCAGTCTCTGTGAGACAATTTCCCAGAATCCCATGATTTAGGCAAACCAATAGTAATGTCCTGAGCTTCACTATGCTCCAAAAAACCATTCAACATCTTTTCTAAGCCCAGTAGCGGCATACGCTAATAATGACATCTCACAATACTGCCTAAAGGTGTACCAAGAACGCAAAATGTCTAAGGACAGGAGAATGGGAAATGACAACAAAAACAGGTGTCAGACTAAGGGAGGCTTTGAACTCCAGCCTTTGAAATCTTTATTCCACATGAATAAAGATTCTATTATCAGTAAAGGATCAAATGAGTATTTTTTTTTAAGATTGATTTCTGATTAATTGATTTGAAAGGCAAAATGACAGAGAGAAGGAGAATCAGAAAAAAAAAAGAGATCTTCCATTCACTGGTTCACTCACCAAATGGCCAAAACAGCCAGGGCTAGGCCAGGCTAAAACCAGGAGCTAGAAACTGTCTGGGTCTTCCACATGGCTGGCATGGGCCCAAGGACATGTGCCATCTTCCGCTGCCTCCCCAGGTGCATTAGCAGGGAGCTGGATCAGAAACGGACCAGCTGAGACTTTACCCAGCATTCCAGTAACAGATGCCCGCCTTACATGCAACAGCTTAAACCTCTGTACCTCAATGCTAACCCCTCAAATGAGTATTTTTAAGAGGAGGAGATGCGAGGTAATCGGAAAGGTACTCCTATTTTAGATTAACATATTTAGAAAATAAATCCCATTTGCAACACAAGAAAAATATAAACTACCTGTGACTTAAAAAATTACAACCATTTACAATAGCACAAAATAAAATGAACTACTCAGACCTAAATCTAATTTAAAAATATTCAGGATCTACATTTTCAAGCTTCAAAACTCTGCTGAAAAACTAAACACTAAATAATTGAAGAAATACACCATGTATTCAATTTTGTTAAGACAGTAAATCTTCCCAAACTTATCTATTTCACACAATTTCACTCAAAATTCCAGCAGGAAGTTTCAGATAAACAAGCTTATTCTACAACATATACAGCAAGACGAACTAGAATAACCAACACAATTTTGAAAAGGAACCAAGTTGGAGGTCTCACATTACCCAGTTTCAGGATTTAATAGAAACCTACAGTAATCAAGACAATGCTATTGGATAATGCTAGACCCAGAATGGAGGGACAGTGTGAGAGGAGAAACAGAGGTGGCCTGAGCTACCCTCCCGTCCAGGGTCCCCCCACTAGACCCTGTGCCTCCCAGTCCCACAGTGTAGTACTCTGAAGACCCTGGTCCTGTCTCCACATGGGATGTTCTGATGACAGGGACACAGCCAAGAGGCTATGGGCTCCTGGTGGCCAGGGAGCAGCAGGAGAGAGAACTCACTGCCATGGCAGGGGCGACCGACCCCGATCAGGAGGGGAGGGCTGTGCTTACACGCGGGGACAGGGGAGAATACCTGGGGCGACCAGAAGATCTCCATGACGAGCTAGCTGCAGCCTTGTCTGACCACAGCTGTGGACAGGTCTGTACAGAAACATCGGCCTGGGAAGGGCAGGGTTACCAGGGGTCCAGACCTTCAGAAACAAACTTTTGGGTCCTGTTAACAGGAAAGCCACTGAAAGCCGGCCCAAGTGGTGGCTGAGTGTAAGGGGGGAAGGGGTACGTGCACTAGGTATAGCCATGTGGCCTGCTGCAGCCACAGAGCCTGTAGTCTTTCTAGTGATATCCACCTTCTAGGTTTCCCTCAGGAAGAAAGCCTCATGAACGTATCTGAGGAAGCAGATCTGTGCAGCACAAGAAACAGACCGAGCCACCAGGACCCCGGCCACTGCCCGGCGCTGCTCGCAGCCTCGCAGGAGCAGGGTATGGGAGCTGAGCCAAGCCTACCAGAAGACGCGGGATTCCTGTCGCAGCAACTTCACTTGGGGACTCATCACCCCAACCAAGCCTTCCCCGAACTGCACCCTGTGGTCCTGACTCCTCCTGCCCAACTCATCTCTCCCTCTCCGCTTTCGCCACAAGCCTCCCTCCATGGACTCCTGTACCCTACTCCTGGATCCCCTCCAGGTGCCACCCCTTCCCGCCCCTGACATTCACTCTCCCATACATCTAACCCCACCTCAGCGTCTCCTTCACTTCTCCAAGGACCTGGACTGGGAACCGTCTATGAAGTTGCACTCATCCAGGGGTGAAGACTTCTGCTCAAGGCAAACACCCAAGCACCAGCTTGTGACACTGGACTGTCCTATCCCGGGACTTCCCTTTGTGCTACAAACAGAAAGCCCATTATTTTTGCTTCTCCATTCTTTATCTGAAAGCTTCCAGATTTTATGCTTTAACAGGGGTTTTGTCATATGTTTTAAGTTCTTAAAAAAAGGGGGCAGTGGGGGGCCAGCATCATAGCGCAGCAGGTTAAACTGCCACCTGTGATACTGGCATCCCACATGGGCGCTAGTTTGAGTCTCACTTACTCCACTTCCAATCCATCTCCCTGCTAACGAGTCTGGGAAAACAGCCGAGGCTGGCCCAAGTACTTGAGCCCCTGAATCCATGTGGAAGACTTGGATGAAGCACCCAGCTCCTGACTTCAGCCTGACCCAGGCCCAGCCATGATGGCCATCTGGGGAGTTAACCATTAGATGGAAGATCTCTCAGTTTCTCCCTCTCTCTCTGAAACACTTTCAAATAAGTAGCATTTTTAAAAAATCGCCACAGACATACAGAGGGAAACCAGAACGGAGTATTGCCTGGGCATGCGTAAAAGGGAGGCTTCCACACTGCACAGGTAAGATCTGCCTGCAGGCATCCAGCCCTCTAGCCTGTCCTCTTACCCAGCTGCAAAGCTCTCACCCTCTCAATCTGGAAAGCACATTTCAGGCATATTCCTCCTATGTCCTTATTTGTGAATAATAATGAAGCCTTTCTCTCCCCTCAAGACTGTTTCACAGAACATGACTGGTCAGTGGGCAAAAAAGCCCAATATCGCCAGGGATCACACAGAACCCGGTGACAGATAGAAAATTAGGCTTAGCAGCGTGGCCCGCAGGCCAGACCTCACCACTGCCTTAGTCAGTCCAGTTTTACTGGAACACAGCCATGCCTGGGCGCCTGCATGTTGTCTCTAGCCGCTTTCATTCTGGGATGGCAGAAGTTCGCTAAGCCCCAGCCCAGCAGAGATGGGAGCATCCTGCCGTGCCTGTGGCTGTGCTCCACCAGGCTAGACGCTTCCACTGTATCTCCAATAACTGGCACATGCCCGTAGAACACGGTAAGTCGCAAGCCCTGTGGTAAACACCTACACTGGATCCTGGTGGCGAATAAGTACATCCTCCAGACAGAGAAGTTAGCACTGCTACTTTGTGAATGAGGGCACAGAGATTCAGGGCGCAGAAACAAGCTGCTGACGATCTCCTGGGTGGCAGTGACTGAGTGCTGGGACGAGAACTCAGTCCCGCCTCACCGCGCACTCGGTGTCTGTTGCAGCCCTTCCGATGTGGATGAGGCAGGGAGTCAGAGAGCTACGGGACAAGGAGCTGAGGGCTGCCGACACCCCAGCCATGTGCACCACTCAAATCCTATCCACTCCCACGCCATTTCACCGTGGTGGGAGACCTGCACACCCTCACTTCCCATCAGGCACCAGATGCCATGCCACACATCCCTATCCTTATCCCAGCCTGGGTGGGACAGCTCCCCTCATGTCTTGCGTGTGCACTATCCCTTTGCCTTTCAATACATGCTGCTTTTCTGTTCACCTTTGTCTACATCTCCCAGTTGCATTCTTACACATGGGAAGACAAGAACACAGACTAGGTCTAGCTAGACGTCTCTCCAAGCCTGGCTGGATAATTTGGGGGTCCCAACCCCCAAAACGCTTCCATTACTGAGCTCCCACTACACGTACACACACACACAGCTCATTTTCTGTGGGAAGGACTGAGCCACCTTAACCACAGAACAGACATGGGGTGACCATTGCTTAACTCCTCCACACAAAGAACTCAGGGACTAACCTTTGAACTTGGTTCTCAGGCACTGTGCTGGGTGTTGCAGACACAGAGACAAAAAGCAAAGCCTTCTACCACTCCCTGGGTAATGACACCCAACTTGCTGGCCGGATTCTCGCCGCGCGGGTCACCCTGATCTTCCTCTCCACCTTCCTGGCCACGCAGACACTCGTTGGTGCATCCGGACTCCAGTGTTACCTCTGCAGCAACCGACCCTCTGACTGATTCAGGCAGAGCTAATTCCTCCGTCCTCCTGCAGCACCAAATCCACGTCCTTGAAAGCATTTGGAGCATTAATTCAAACGTAGCTCTCTGTCTTCCTAACTAAACTGTAACTCCCTGAAGACATGGCCATGCCTCTCGGGTATTTAGCACCAGGCCTGGTATATAGTAGGCACTCCATAATGCATGAGAAAGAAAGGAGAAAAGGGAGAACTGGAGAGGAAAGCAACATAGGAGAGGATCTAATTAAGAGTCCCCAAAACACAGGAAATAGTGCTGAGGAGAGACCAAAACGTCATTGTGAAGCAACTGGTGACATACTGACAGGACACTGTTGCAAAAAATGATGAAATAGATTCTGCTGCTTAGCTCACGGGAAACATTCGTCTGGCCCCTCCCAATCCTCGTTTGTGAGTTTATCAACTCCACAACTTCATAGTGAGTGATATGCCCCACCTTTGAAACTTCTAGATGTCTACTTTCAACCTGTGTCTCAACGTTAAATTCAGGTTTAGAACAACTGGGGAAAAAAAAAAAAACTGATTAATGTCTGTATGAGTCTTATTATTTTATTTCTAGGTCAATGATGCCTGAGAAAGATTTTAGTCAATCCTTCTCTGGCCACCTTCTCTGGCCCATACAGCCTGCTTTTCCGTCTAAAATAGGAACATGCAGGGAGCCATGCGCCCTTGTCCCTAATTCCACTGCATCCTTCCCTGTTTCATGAAGCTAGTGAATAAGAACGAGGCATCATGAATTCACATTCAAGAAACCTAGGAAGGATCCAAGACAAGAGAATTTCAAAGGCATATTGGGAAAGGCCAAGTGGATAAAAATCAAATACAAAAGGAAGGGCTATGGAAGCCTGACAGAGAGTATGGAATACAGACACTGTGACCACAAATGAAGGACCAGAATAAAAAGAGAAATAAATCACAGGTCTGATATTATCATAAGCAAATTTTAAAAAAGCCTAAAAACAAAAGTGTTATCAAGAAGCAGCATCTGCCTGGTATGACTGAGTATATTTAACACCCCTACATGTACAGGCAGCTTTACATGCAAAGAGGGCAGTGATGAGAATGAGATGTCAGTTAGAAATTAGTTTGACTGACAAGCTCACTATGTAACTCTCAACCCTGGGACCCCTTGTAGCCAGCCTAATACTCACTGATATTGCTAGACTCCGTGCCTGTCCCTGAGGCCTACAAGGATCCTGAGCTTGAATCCATCCTCTGCATCTGGCTGCTACAGGCCAGTGTGAGCCTCGCTTTGCTTTGGGACAGTCCACACATAATAATCACTGCACTATGTCCTAGACCCAAAAAGTTGCCCTGGTTTGCCCCACTCTAGAGGCATTGCTTGTTGTATCAAGCTGGGTTCTTCGTTGCAGCTGTTAAGCAACAGAAACCAATCCTAGCCAATTTCATCAGAAAGGAATCTGGAGATATAAAGTAGGCCACAGAATCAGAGAGCAGGAGAAGGTGGGGCTTAGACAGTGGGAGAGGAGGCCTGGCAGCACACACCGCAGGAACAGTCTGTTCCCAGAGCCACTGACAGGACCACAGCGTCTGGATGCCTCTGCACCTACATACACCTGTCCTTGCTCTCAAACAGGCCATCACTTCGGTCATAAATTCTAAGTTTCCCATTGGCATCTCTCACTCAAGATTCAGAGTCTGAGGTAGGAGCAGACAATCCTCCCAGGGCAGGCGCCTGCACCCTTCCTGCTAGGGGTAGGAAGAAAAGTGTCTCACCCACCTGGGGCCAGGACCTGCCTCCCACCAAGGCTCACACCAAAAGCGACTCCCACAAAATAGAAAAGGAACTGAGAATGAGTGGCAGCAAAAATAAGTTAAATGTCCTCCACAGATTTTTTTTCATCATAACTCCCCAGCTGCCACTTGGGCATTGCCGCGCGCATGTGTGTGTATATGTGCGTGTGTGCACATGCGCATGCACAGGTGCGTGTGGGGGCAGGGAGAGGGACAGAGGGACAGAGATTCTGATATGCACCCAGCTCCGGAGGCACCAAACGCCAAGTCATCATAAAGACTGAGATGCCCAGGAGACACTGCAGGTGCCTCTGCAGAGCTGTAAGATCTGATTGTTAACTGGCTTAGAAAAGACTGCAGTCAGATTCCAGGCCTTAGTAAGGAAATACTAAGCACAATAAAAATTAATAAACGTTATTAAGAGAAAAATAGCCAATTGTGGATTAGTTAATAATATACTTTAAACAATTTTTTTTTCCAGTCAGACTTCAGACAAAGCTTAAGAACGAGGTCGGTGCTCTGGCATAGCGGGTAAAGCCACCACCTGCAGTGCCAGCATCCCATATGGGCGCCAGTTTGAGTCCCAGCTGCTCTACTTCCAATCCAGCTCTCTGCTATGGCCTGGGAAAGCAGTAGAAGAAGGCCCAAGTCCTTGGGACCCTGCACCCACATGGGATACCCAGAAGAAAGCTCCTGGCTCCTGGCTTCAGATCAGCGCAGCTCCAGCTGTTGTGGTCATCTGGGAAGTGAACCAGTGGATATAAGACCTCTCTCTCTGCCTCTCCTTCTCTCTCTGTAACTCTGACTTTCAAATAAATAAATAAATCTTTAAAAACAACAACAACAACAAAAAGCTTAAAGACTACACACAAAGCAGTTACGGGGTCTAGCCTGGAATTTGGACATAAAACATCGGCCCTTCACTCCTTCCCTTTCAGTCCCATGATCAGCATTTCAACTGGGTAACCTCTCACCCCTCACCAGTTACATTAAACACCTCCTCGGTCCCTCTGCCTTACCAACTGTTACTATTATTCAGCCAACTTTCTAGAACAGACTCTATCCTACTCAAAATGCTAGCTTCAGCTGTCTTCTTTCAAAATCACAGTCCATGCCACAGTCAGAAACTGAGAGACCCCACCCGAGTCATCTGCTTCTGCTGGCCTAGGATTTCCGCTCTGGCCCAGCAAAGCTTCCTGACAGGCTTCTCACTGACAGCTTGGCTCTGGCCCCACTGGTCACCTGCCCCACCCCGCAGTCCTCCCCGTCCTCCTCCTGTCTCTTGCTCCATGAGATCCCAAAGCACTCCAAGCCATGCCAACTGGGTCAGAGCCACAACTGCTACCGGCCAGGCTGATAACATGACCCTGAGCCAGTCTGGTCTAACATGGGAAGAAAACAGTGGGGCTGCAGCCAACTGAGAGGGAGCACCTCTCTTTCTCATTTCTCAGGACACCGTGCTAGAAGTTACTGACATCAGTGGTGGCCTGGAAAGTAGGCCAGGAGAGAAGAGAATAAACCTCTATGTTATATATGCCCACGTGTACTTTGCAAATTTTGAACCACATGAAAGCATTATGTTCACAAAACATACAAAGTTTACTCTTCTTAAAATATTTGTTTACTTGAAATGTAGAGTTAGAGGCAGAGAGAGAGAGAGAGAGAGAAAGGTCTTCCATCTGCTGGTTCACTCTCCAAATGGCCACAATGACCAGAAATGGGCCAATCTGAAGCCAGGAGCCAGGATTTTCTTCCAGGTCTCCCACGCAGGTACAGGGGCAAAAAGACTTAGGCCATCTCCCACTGCCTTCCCAGGCCACAGCAGAGAGCTGCATTGGAAGTGGAGCAGCTGGGATTCAAACCAGCGCCCATATGGATGCTGGCACTGCAGGCAGCAGCTGTACTTGCTGTGCCACAGCATCAGCCCCAACATACAAAGTTTAAAATAAAAACAAACATTGTGACACAGCAGGTTAAGCAGACTCCCATATCGGAGCAGTGGATCACTGCCTCCATCCAGCACGCTGTTAATGTGCCAGCGAAAGCAGCAGAAGATGGCCCAAGTGCTTAGGTCCCTGCCATCTATGAAGGAAACTTGGATGAAGCTCCTACCTTTGGCCTGGCCCAGCCCTGGCCATTGTTGCCATTCGGCGAGTGAACCAGCCACTGGAAGATGAATCAATATCTCTCTCTCTGTCTTTCCCACTCCATGTCACTCTGCCTTTCAAATAAATAAATAAATAAATATTTTTAAAAATAAATGAGAGAAAAAACGTTAATGACTAAAACCACTAACTATACTGGTCAATCAAAAGGGATGGGTCAGCTGTCACTGCAGCACCTCCAGCTCACTGCCACGGTTCTTTTAGGTAATTAGTTAAATCTTGATTCTGCTACTTATCTTTTTAATATATAAACTTCATCTCAAAAGAGATAAGCAAAGTCAAGCAGATAAAAAATCATATCATAGCTCCTTTTGAGTTCCTTCACTGTCTCAGACTGGGAGATACATGACAGCTGCTCAGTGTTCAGAAACGGGGCTGGCGTTGTGGCTCAACAGGTTAAGATGCTCCCAGCATCCCCTATGAGAACCGATCCAAGTCTCAGCTGCTCCACTTATTTTTGTTTGCTTGTTTGTTTTTAATAGAAAACTTTTATTTAATACATATAAATTTAAAAAGTACAACTTTTGGATTATAGTGGTTCTTCCCCCCATAACCACCCTCTCACCCACAAACAATCCCATCTCCCACTCCCTCTCCCATCCCATTCTTCATTAAGATTCCTTTTTAATTATCTTTATATACAGAAGATCAACTCTATACTAAGCAAAGATTTCAACAGTTTGCACCCACACAGACACACAAAGTATGAAGTACTGTTTGAAGACTAGTTTTACCATTAATTTTCATAGTTCAACACATTAAGGACAGAAGTCCTACACGGGGAGCAAGTGCACAGTGAATCCTGTTGTTGATTTAACAATTGACACTCTTATTTATGACATCAGTAATTACCGTGGCTCTTGTCATGAGCTGCCAAGGCTATGGAAGCCTCTTGAGTTCACCAGCTCTGATCTTATTTAGACAAGGCCATAATCAAAGTGGAAGTTCTCTCCTCCCTTCAGAGAAAGGGACCTCCTTCTTTGATGGTCCCTTCTTTCCACTGAGATCTCACTCACACAGATCTTTCATTTAGGTCCTTTTTTGCCACAGTGTCTTGGCTTTCCATGCCTGAGATACTCTCATGGGCTTTTTAGCCAGATCCGAATGCCTTAGGGGCTGATTCTGAGGCCAGAGTGCTATTTAGAGCATTTGTCATTCTATGAGTCTGCTGTGTATCCCGCTTCCCATGTTGGATCCTTTTAGGTAATTAGTTAAATCTTGATTCTGCTACTTATCTTTTTAATATATAAACTTCATCTCAAAAGAGATAAGCAAAGTCTTATCATGTTATTATCCCATGTTCCCTCCTTTTAAATTCTATCAATTATTATTAGCAGACACTGGTCTTATTTACGTGACTCCTTTGACACTGAATCCTATCTTTATGATCAGTTATAAATTTAAACTGATCACTTTAACTAGTAAAGTGGCATTGGTACCTGCCAACTTAATGGGATTTGGAATCCCATGGCAAGTTTTTAGCTTTACCCTTAGGGGTAAGACTTACCCCTAAGGTAATGTTCCATTACCTAAGGGTAATGTTCCATTTCTGATACAACTCCCTGCTAATGCACCTGGAAAAGCTGTGGAGGACGGCCCAAGGTCTTGGGTTCCTGCCACGCAGGAGACCCAGACAGAGTTCCAGGCTCCTGGCTTCAACTGGGCCTCGGCCTGGCCATTGTGATCATTTGGGGAATAAAATAACAGATGGACGATATCTCTCTCTATTCTCTCTCTCTCTCTTTCTCTCTCCCCTCTCCTTCTCCCTCTTTCTCTGTAACTCTGCATTTCAAGTAATAAATAAATCTTTAAAAAGTATATGTATATAAAACTTAGTTTTAGGATTAAAAAGGACCTTGAAGATCTAGTTTATCCCCGTCACTTTATATTACTGGGAAAACTTACATCCAGGAATGCGAAGAACTTATGCAGTGAATCATAGAACAAGAACCTGGACTGTTGAAATGAGTAAAAATAGAAAAAGCATACTCACACATTTTATGCTTTCCTACAGAAACAAAAACTGTCCGCTAGAGGGAGCAAGTAGTCCATTAATTTGAAGATGAGGTACCTAAAATAGGTTCTTTGAAAGGACAGGGAAGGGAATTTTTCCAGGGGCCACAGGAAATAACTAAAGGTTCATATTACCACCATGTAAATTGGTTTTTTTTTTTCAATAGAAGTACAAATAGACACTTTTCAAATCTTCAGCTTAACAAAAAGTTATGAGCATTTAATAAAATTGATCTTTGTTTTGGGTTTTATTGTTTTTGTTTTTGTTTGTGAGCACAGTCCTGTCAAGGGAACACGTGTACACATGTTTATACTTGTGCAACCACCCAGTGAAGAAACAGAACAATGCCTTTCCTCCTCAAGCGCTCCTCCAGACTCCGTCTCGGCCCTTGCATGTCCATTCACCCATTCAATGATGTGCAGGTTGCATTACTGGCTGTTACTCGTGAAGTCACTCTCAACACTCTTTTACAAACCTCTGTGTAAACATTAGGTTTTCATTCTTCAAAAAATTTATCTATAAGGCAGAGACAGAATCTCCCATCAGTTGGTTCAACTCTATAAATGGCCTGGAGCCAGGAAGCAGGAACTCTCATCAGCTCCCCAACATGGGTGGCAGGGACCCAAGTACTTGGGCCATCTTCTACTGCCTTCCCAGGCATATAACAGGAATCTGGATCAGAAGTAAAACAGCCAAGACTCAAACCAGCACATCAACATGGGATGCCCTTAACCCACTATATCACAGCTCCAGGCCAACTTTCCACTGCTTTGAGGCAAATGCCGAGAAGTAGGAATGCTGAGTAATGTAGTCAGTGCACTTCTCAACTTTGTAAGCAACTGTCAAAACTGTTTTCCAAAGCGACTAGCAATCTAGGCCTCCCACCAGCAACGTATGAGATTTCCCATTGCTCGGCATCCTCACCAGCACTCGACACTGCTGGTACTTTGTGTTAGCCATCCTAAGAGATATATGCAGTGGCATCTCATCATTATTTTAATTTGCATTTCCCTGATCATCTACTATGTTAAACAACTCTGCAAGTGCGCCTTTGTTGTCTGTACATCTTCAGAGAAGTGTCTGTTAAAGTCTCTTACTTGTTTTTAACGAGGTTTATTTTTACTGAATTTATGCTTTCTTTATATACTCTTGGACAATCCACTGTCACAAATGTGGTTTGTAAACACCTTTCTCCCTGGAACTTGTTATCTCATCCTGTTAATAGTGTCTTTCACAGAGCAAAAGTATTTCATTTTGATGAACTACAATTCGTCATGTTTCTTCTGTGAATGGTGCTTTGGTGTCATGTCTAAAACTCCGCCTAACTCCTGTTTTTTCTAACAGACATACTTTTACATTTAACTCTATTATCTACTTTTTTTGTTTTGTTTTTTGACAAGCAGAGTGGACAGTGATAGAGAGAGACAGAGAAAAAGGTCTTCCTTTGCCGTTGGTTCACCCTCCAATGGCCGCTACAGCCGGCGCGCTGCGGCCAGCACACTGCGCTGATCCAAAGCCAGGAGCCAGGTGCTTCTCCTGGTCTTCCATATGGGCACAGAGCTCAAAGGCTTGAGCCATCCTCCACTGCACTCCCGAGCCACAGCAGAGAGCTGGCCTGGAAGAGTGGCAACCGGGACAGAATCCGGTACCCCGACCAGGACTAGAACCCAGGGTGCCGGCGCCGCAGGCGGAGGATTAGCATATTGAGCCACGGCGCCCGCCAATTATCTACTTTGAGTTACTTCTTACAGAAAGCATGAAGCTGAGGTTGAGATTCGCAAGTGGGAACATCAGAGTGATACCCCAGAAGAGAGGCAGAAACAAAGGAGAAGAGGAAGGGGAGAAAGGGAACAAGGAGAAAAGGCAGGACAGGAAAAGGAAAATGGTAGACCTCAACCACCAGCACCTGAGCCAGCAGTCCCACTGTGTAAACCACAGGCACAGTGACAGCAAGGCACCGGCCAGGTACAGGCTGCACACCAGGGGACCCTCCTGCTCAAGATCTACAACAGCCAGTCTTTTCTCATTTAGTAGTCCAACACAAGAACTCATCACAACGCACACTTTCATGGTAATCATTAAATTGGGTTTAAATGATACTACAGGGGCCAGTGTCATGGTGAAGCAGGTTGAGCTATCATTTTCAACACCTGCATCCCAGTTAAGGGAGACAAGTTTGCGATCTGGCTGCTCCACTTTCAATCCAACTCCCTGGCTCGAGCACTTGCTTCCCTGTTATTCATGTGGGAGTCCCAGGTGTTCCTGGCTCCTGGCTTCAGGCCAGCCTAACCCTAGGCTGTTGCAAGCAATTGGGAAGAGAACCAAGAGACAGAAGATAGAACTTTCTCTCCCTGATCTTTCTCTGCCTTTTGAATATATAAATAAATAAATATTTTAAAATATGAATGTGTTACATAACTGTCTATTCATTTGTATAGATGTGCAAACACAACAATTTGTATGGAATTTCTTTAACTTGAACATTCTATCCAGGTGTTTTGTTCAGAGGTTTCAAAGAGAAACGTATCTGGTTGTCTGAGGATGAACTACCCACCCTACCTCCTAGGGTTGTTATAAAAATCTAATGAGATCAGGGAAGTGGAACCGCTTCAAAACTGGAAATCTCTTACAAAAACACAAGGTGCTATAACTGGTCCTCTCTCTCCATCAAAAGTCCATAGTTATGAAGTTTTGCTAGACACATACAACAGCATCAGGCTCAACTATGAGCACCTTCTGAAGAAATCTAAAATTGTTCTCACCAGCATTAAATCCAGAATTCATTCTAGTTGCCAGCATGGGTAAAAAGGGATAGTTCAATAAATATTGCTGGGCCCTTCACCGCAGCACCCCTTATTATGGACATTTGGACAGTAGGATCTTGCTCTCCCTTCTTACACACTAAACTTCACTCTTACCTTCTATTTTCCATACATAAGTCTTTGCTTCTTAAAAAACAATCATGGGGGTGCCAGCGCAGTGGCGCAGCAGGTTAAAACCCTGGCCTGAAGCACCGGCATCCCATGTGGGCACCAGTTCGAGTCCCGGCTGCTCCTCTTCCAGTCCAGCTCTCTGCTATGGCCTATGATAGCAGTGGAAGATGGCCAAAGTCCTTGGGCCTCTGAGCCCATGTGGAAGACCTGGGAGAAGCTCTTGGCTCCTGGCTTTGGATGGGCACAGCTCCGGCCATTGCGGCCATCTAGAAAGTAAACCACCAGATGGAAGACCTCTCTTTGTCTCTACCTCTCTCTGTAACTCTTTCAAAAAAATAAAATAAATCTTTAAAAAAAAAAATCATGGCTAATAAGCTTAAATGCATTCACATAACAAATATGACACACGTTTTTCAAAATCTAGAAATATTTGATACATTCCAAAATAAGGGCTTTACTTTTATTTATGCATTTAGTTCATTTGAGAGACGGAGAAGAGACAGACAGCTTCCATCTGCTTGTTCACCCTCCAAATGCCCATGACAGCCAGGGCTGGCTCAGGCTGAGGCTGGATCCCAATCTGCATCCACCATGTGGGTTGCAGGAACTCCACCACTTGACCCTCACCTGCTGTCTCGCAGGGCACACATCAGCAGGAAGCTGGAATGGGCAGAGGGGAATTGAATGGGGAAAGCTGAATAAGGAATGCAACTTGAACCCAAGCTCTCTGACAGAGGAGGCAGGTGCCCCAAGTGGTGTCTTAACTGCTAGAACAAATGCTTGTTTTTTCTGTAAAATTCTCCAACATATATATTCTCTTTTGAAAATATAAAGGTCTACATATTTCATGTAGCTTTCTCTAACTCACAGATCCAAAAGACCATCTCTCCGTTGCTATATTTATGGAAGAACTTGGGTTGATTATGTTACCGTTGCCATCTTTATTTGAGAACTTCTTAACTGACCATCCAGCGTGTATCATGTACCACTCAATGCATTACAGGAACTCTGTGAACTCAAACACGTATTGACTACACCAAATGTTTTCTATTTATTATCCTGTGTGTTTACTCGTTCACTTACTAGTTTATCTGATAAGCTAAGTCAGCCTCTTGTGGAAAGGAAGGCAGCATGGCAGACTCCAGCGATAAGAGACTGCAAGTCAAATCCTGACTCTTTCACTACTAGCTGGCTGACCCTGGACCATTCAGTAACTTTGACCCTATTAATTTCCTGATATTAAAAGTAGTATACCCCCTGCCTCCTTCTATAGGTGTTGCATCTGAAACATCACAGGTGCTCTAGGATGTTAGTTCCTGTCTTTCCAGCAAAAACTCCTCTCCACAGTCCTTTCAGGCACTCTCCAAAGGCTCCTCTTCTACAAAGCCTGATGCTTAGAAAACATACCTAAACTCTGCCACCTCATTGACTTGCCCATCTCCTTTCAAATCGAACATGTCTCTAGCTCACGATCTCTCTCCCCAGCTTTCATGATAACCCATCAGCAGGACTCTCCATGTAATGGGTGCAGCCGGAGATGCAGCAGTGGGATGGCACAGGGCTCTTTCCAAGAGCACTGGCACACAACATTCACCATCCTGAGCGTCCATGACCAAAGCCTGTGCAGGGGAAATAGCTAGCTGCCTGCTCATTAGCTCTCTCTCAATTCAAGGCACAGGCACCTTGACAAATGATTTACATGTCTAAAGAGATCTCATCCCAGATTAATCTAGCTAATAGACAAAAGTCAGTGGTTAACTTATGGAATTTTCACTTGGGAAAACAGAAGCTAATTTTCAGGTGGTAAATAATGAAAAGAAAACACTGCTCCCTTTATTCACAAGTATTCCACTAGAAAAAAGGGGTGGGGGTCACTTAATGGATGACTTTTGTCCTGTGTATTTTTTTCTTTTTTTGGCCAGGCAGAGTTAGACAGTGAGAGAGAGAAACACAGAGAGAGTTATAGACAGTGAGAGAGAGACAGAGACAGAGAGATCGATCTCCACAGCCCCTGGGGTTATCAGGAAGTGAGTGTCCATATTAATAAATACCACTGAATCATCAAAATGTCCATTCTCCCAAAAGCAATTTATAGATTCAATGCAATACCAATCAAAATACCAAAGACATACTTCTCAGATCTCGAAAAAATGATGCTGAAATTCATATGGAGGCACAGGAGACCTCAAATAGCTAAAGCAATTTTGTACAGCAAAAACAAAGCTGGAGATATCACAAGACCAGATTTCTGGACATACTACAGGGTAGTTGTAATCAAAACAGCATGGTACTGGTACAGCAACAGATGGATAGACCAATGGAACAGAATAGAAACACCAGAAATCAATCCAAACATCTACAGCCAACTTATATTTCATCAAGGATCTAAAACCAATTCCTGGAGCAAGGACAGTCTATTCAATAAATGGTGCTGGGAAAACTGGATTTCCACGTGCAGAAGCATGAAGCAAGACCCCTACCTTTCACCTTACACAAAAATCCACTCAACATGGATTAAAGATCTAAATCTATGACCCAACATCATCAAATAATTAGAGAACACTGGAGAAACCCTGCAAGATATTGGCATAGGCAAAGACTTCTTGGAAAAGACCCTAGAGGCACAGGCAGTCAAAGCCAAAATTAACTATTAAGATTGCATCAAATTGAGAAGTTTCTGTACTGCAAAAGAAACAGTCAGGAAAGTGAAGAGGCAACCGACAGAACGGGAAAAAATATTTGCAAACTATGCAACAGATAAAGGATTAATAACCAGAATCAAGCGGCGCCACGGCTTAATAGGCTAATCCTCCGCCTGTGGCGCCGGCACCCCAGGTTCTAGTCCTGGTCGGGGTGCCGGATTCTGTCCCAGTTGCCCCTCTTCCAGGCCACCTCTCTGCTGTGGCCTGGGAGTGCAGTAGAGGATGGCCCAAGTGCTTGGGCCCTGCACCCACATGGGAGACCAGGATAAGCACCTGGCTCCTGGCTTTGGATCAGCGTGGTGCGCTGGCCGCAGTACGCTGGCCATAGTGGCCATTGGAGGGTGAACCAATGGTAAAGGAAGACCTTTCTCTCTGTCTCTCTCTCTCACTGTCAGCTCTGCCTGTCAAAAAAAAGAAAGAAACAAACTCCACAACAACAAAACAAACAACCCACTAAAAAGATGGGCCAAGGACCTCAATAGACATTTTTCAAAAGAGGAAATCCAAATGGCCAACAGGCACATGAAAAAATGTTCAGGATCACTAGCAATCAGGGAAATGCAAATCAAAACCACAATGAGGTTTCACCTCATCCTGATTAGAATGGCTCACATACAGAAATCTACCAATAACAGATGCTGGCGAGGATGTAGGGAAAAAGGGATACTAACCCACCATTGGTGGGAATGCAAACTGGTAAAGCCACTATGGAAGTCAGTTTGGAGATTCCTCAGAAACCTGAATATAACCCTACCATACAACCCAGCCATCCCACTCCTTGGAATTTACCCAAAGGAAATTAAATTGGCAAATAAAAAAGCTGTCTGCACCTTAATGTTTATTGCAGCTCAATTCACAATAGCTAAGACATGGAATCAACCTAAATTCCCATCAACAGTAGACTGGATAAAGAAATTATGGGATATGTACTCTATATAATACTATACAGCAGTAAAACAATGAAATCCGGTTATTTGCAACAAGATGGAGGAATCTGGAAAACATCATGCTGAGTGAAATAAGCCAGTCCCAAAGGGGCAAATATCGTATGTTCTCCCTGATCGGTAACGACTAACTGAGCATCAAAAAGGAAAACTGTTGAAGTGAAATGGACACTATGAGAAACAGTGACTTGATCAGCCCTTGTCCTGACTGTCGATGAACAACTTAATACTTTATCCCTTTTAGTATTTTTTTTTTTGTTCTACTTAACTATTGGTTGAACTCTGTAATTAATACATAGTTATTCTTAGGTGTATAAATTTAACTAAAAAGTGATCTCTGTTAAATATAAGAATGGGAATAAGAAAGGGAGGAGATGTACAGTTTGGCACATGCTCAATCGGACTTGCCCCAAATGGTAGAGTTAGAAACGTGCCTGGGGATTCCAATTCAATCCCATCAAGGTGGCATGTACCAATGCCATATCACTAGTCAAAGTGACCAGTTTCAGTTCATAATTGATCATAATGATAGGATTAAGAGTCAAAGGGATCACATAAACAAGACTAGTGCCTGCTAATACTAACTGATAGAATTAAAAAGGAGAGAATGATCCAACACGGGAAGAGGGATACACAGCAGACTCATAGAATGGCAGATGTCCTAAACAGCACTCTGGCCTCAGAATCAGCCCTTAAGGCATTTGGATCTGGCTAAAAAGGCCATGAGAATATTTCAGGCATGGAAAGCCAAGACACTGGGGGGGGGGGGGGGGGGGAGGACAAACAACCTAAATGAAAGATCTCTGCGTGTGAGATCCCAGTAGAAAAAACGGGCCATCAAAGAAGGAAGGGAGGAGAGAACTTCCACTTTGACTATGACCTTGTCTAAATAAGTTCGGAGTTGGCAAACTTAAAAGGCTTCCATAGCCTTGGCAACTCATGACAAGAGCCTAGGGTTATTACTGACGCCATAAACAAGAGTGTCAATTGTTAAGTTAACAAAAGGATTCACTGTGCACTTACTCCCCATGTGATCTCTGTCCTTAATGTGTTGTACTATATGAATCAATGGTATAACTAGTAATCAAATAGTACTTTACACTTTGTGTTTCTGTGTGGATGCAAACTGTTGAAATCTTTACTTAATATATATTAAATTGATCTTCTGTATATAAAGACAGTTGAAAATGAATCTTGATGTGAATGGGATGGGAGAGGGAGCAGGAGATGGGAGGGTTGCAGGTGGGAGGGAAGTTAATGGGGGGGGGGAGCCACTGTAATCCAAAAGCTGTACTTTGGAAATTTATATTTATTAAATAAAAGTTAAAAAAATAAATAAATAAATACCATTGAAATGTGAACAAAAATGTGGAAAAGCAAACTGGATAGTCAGGCTTAATCTGAGACTCCAGGGAATTCTAGCACAGTTCTTCATCTGGGGCTGAGTGGTTAAAAGACGGGGTGTGCTCAGCCACGAAGCCCCCGACACGACAGTCCCTGCTACTTGGGAATGCCTCATGCATTCTGATTCCCTAGAAGGACAAAGTTACTGCTGTCATCCTCCCGGGTGAACCAAGGGCATGAACAGAGGTCCTGATGGAAACAGCTCAGCAATGACACTGCCCTGAGAGCCCAGGGAAAATTGCAATCAATTTTTATTTTGGCAACACAATCAGTTCTACCTTCAACCAATGCCCAACGGAGCCTATGGTGCAGTGGACAAGGTAAGTTCTCTCCTAGCAGAAAGTCTCAAGAGACCCTGACTTGGGGCCAGCACTGAGGTATAGCGGGTAAAGCTGCTGCCTGCGGTTCCAACATCCCCTATGGGAGCCTGCTCAGGCCCTGGCTGCTCCACTTCTGATCCAGCTCCCTGCTAATGTACCTGGGCAAGCAGCACTCATGCAGGATACCTGGAAGAAGCTCCTGGCTCCTGGCTTCAGATCTGCTCAGCTCTGGCCATTGCAGTCATTTGGGGAGTGAACCACCAGATGGAAGATCTCTCTTGCTCTCTTTCTCTCTCTCTCTCCTTTCTTTTTTTTTTTTTTTCTTTTTGTTTTGTTTTGTTTGTTTGTTTTTTGACAGGCAGAGTGGATAGTGAGAGAGACAGAGAGAAAGGTCTTCCTTTTTGCCATTGGTTCACTCTCCAATGGCCGCTGCGGCCGGCGCACCACGCTGATCCCAAGGCAGAAGCCAGGTGCTTCTCCTGGTCTCCCATGCGGGTGCAGGGCCCAAGGACTGGGCCATCCTCCACTGCCTTCCCGGGCCATAGCAGAGAGCTGGCCTGGAAGAGGGGCAACCGGGACAGAATCCGGTGTGCTGGCGCCACAAGGCGGAGGATTAGCCTGTTAAGCCACTGCGCCACCACTCTCTCTCTCTCCTTTCAAATAAAATAAAATAAATCTTAAAAAAAGAGAGAGAGAAAGAGAGAGAGACCTTGACCAGCTGCATTTCATTCTACCTGTTTCCTCCCTCTGGGGCTCACCCCATCACCATGGTTACCTGTAGAGGTGCCGATTGTCTTCAAAGTCTTCCTGGCCCCATCTCCCCTTGATGTCTTCAATGACGTGATTCTTCAGAAATTTTTTGAGCAGCTGCACCGTTTGTTTCCGAGTCACTTCCGGGCCAAAGTTCTGACTGCACCTCAGCAACTCGTGGAGCCAGTCCACAGCTTCGGCTGCTGTGAAGCAACGCTCATAGCTCTTGAAGCGACAGCGATGCTTCCGGACCGGCATCCTGGTGCGGAACAGCTCCACGGTTTCATTCCACTAGCAGATGAAAGGGAAAGGCATTTAGTCTGCCAGTGAGTCTGTTAAAAGGTATTGTATCCCAAATATGGAAACAAATGAGTGCAATTTTCCCATTGAAAAAAAATGCCTGGAGTTCAAGTCCCAGCTCCACACCCACCTCTAGCTTCCTGCTCACGTGCACCTTGGTAGGCATCAGGTGACAGTTCTAGTTGGATCCCTGCCACTTACATGGGCGACCTGGACTGAGTTCCTGGCTTCCGGCTTAGGACTGGCCCAGTCCCAGCCATTGAAGGCATTGGAAGTGGGAGGGGAGAACAGATGGAGTCATGAAAATCTTTTATTTACAGCCTGCAAACTCTAAAACTTCTGGGGAAAAGACAGTGATGGTTGCAAAATAATGTGAAGGTACTGAATGCCATTGCACCATACAATTAAAGACAGTAAAAACAGTTTTATGTGATAGACATATGCTTTTTTACAGTTTAAAAAAAATAATCTACTGATGGAGTCTGTGGTCACAAAAGGCTTCCATAGCCTTGGCAGCCATGGCAAGAGCCTCGGGTGATCACTGACGTCATAAATAAGAGTGTTAATTGTTAAAGGAACAGAAGTCACTGTGCACTTACTCTCCATGTAAGACTTCCACCCTTAATGAGTTGTACTTGAGAATCCACAGCAGATCTTGTTCTCAAACTGTATTCTATATGTTGTGGGGGGGGGGGGGGGGGACAAACTGTTGAAATCTGTGCTGAACATGGAGTCAGTCCTCTGTATATAAAATCAAACTAAAAATGAACCATAATCAAGAAGGGGATGGGAGAGGGAGAAGGAGGTGGGATGGGAGTTGGGGTGGGAGGATGGGTATGGGGGAAAGACCCACTATATTCCTAAAGTTGTATCTATTAAAAAATGCATTCATTAAATAAAAACTTTTAAAAATCTACTGAAAGAAAAGAATGAAAGAAAATGCAACTTTTGAAGGGTAATTCATTGTTCATTCATTCAAGAAATATTTACCTAGGATGTTGCCATTAAGTGGTCCTCTTAATGGATTTTTACAAGAATGAAAACATACAGTAATAAATACTGAAGAAAATTAAGCCCATTATGCATAATTCACTTTTGGAGCCCCATGTTTTAATACGACTTTACTTCATTCTGCAAACATTTATGGATTGTTTATTATGTAAAAAGTCACTGTATGAGGAGAGAAGAGAAATTCATCAGATAAATCAGGGTTACTTCCAAAAATAAGTGGAAAAATGCAAGTTTACTTTGATGAAAAAAAATTTTGGGGCCAGCGCTGTGGCATAGCGGGTAAAGCCGCCATCTGTGGTGCCAGCATCCTATATGGACCCTGGTTGAAGTTCCAGTTGTGCCACTTCCAATCCAGCTCTCTGCCAATGTGCCATGGAAAGCAGCTCCACAGGGACTCTACACCCATGTGGGAGAACTGGAAAAAGCTCCTGGCTTTGGACTGGCCCAGCTCTGCCCATTGTGACCATTTGGGGAGTGAACCAGCAGATGGAAGATCTGTTTCTCTGTCTCTGCCTCTCTCTCTTTTTCTCTCTCTCTGTAACTCTGCCTTTTAAGTAATAAATCTTTAAAATAAAAAATTTGAGGGACCGGCACTGTGGCACAGCGGATAAAGCTGCCGCCTGCAGTGCCGGAATCCCAATTGGGTGCCAGTTAGAGACCCAGTGGCTCCACTTCTGATCCAGCTCTCTGCTATGGCCTGGGAAAGCAGTAGAAGATGGCCCAAGTCCTTGGGCCCCTGCACCCACATGGGAGATCCAGAAGAAGCTCCTGGCTCCTGACTTTGGATCGGTGCAGCTCCAGCTGTTGCAGCCATCTGGGGAGTGAACCACCGGATGGAAGACCCCTCCCCACCCCCACCTCTCCTCCTCTCTCTGTGTAACTGACTTTCAAATAAATAAACAAATCTTTAAAAATAGATAAATAAATATTAAATTCATGCATAGCCTTTTTCCATCAACTCTTTGAGAAGTTTATTTATCAGGGCCAGCACTGTGGTGTAAACGGTCGCCTGCGATGCTGATATCCCACATGGGCACCAGTTTGATTACCAGCTGCTTCACTTCCAATCCAGCCCACTGCTAATGTGCTTGGGAAAGCAGCAGAGTATGGCCCAAGTGCTTGCATCCATGAGGAAGATCTCAAAGAAGCTCCTGGCTATTGGCTTCAGATTGGCCCAACTCCAGCAGTTGCAGCCATTTGTGAAGAAAACCAGCAGATATAAGATTCTCTCTCCCTCTCCCTCCTTCTCTCCCTCTGTCATTCTTTTACTTTAAATAAAAGATTTATTTATTTATTTGAAAGTTTATTTATTTCTATATGCTTGAAAGGCAAAGTGCCAGAGAGAGAGAGAGAGAGAGAGATCTCCATCCACCTCCCCAGATGCCTGCAAGAACCGGGCTGGGCCAGGCTGAACACAGGAGCCAGGAACTCTCTCATGGTCTAACATGTTGGAGGTATGGGCTCAGTACTTGACCTATCACCTGCTGCTGCCGAAGTGTACTAGCAGGGAGCACAGTCAGACACAGAGGCAGTGGCAGGACTTGATCCCAGGCACTCCATTATGGGATAGAGGTGTCCCAAGTTGCCGCTTAACCCACTGCTCCACAATACCCATCCCTCCATCAACTTCTTGAAGACCCTTCATATGTATGGATTTCAACGATTTTTGTACTAAAACAAACTTATCTTTTCATTCTGTTTGCCAAGACCTTTTTGCAGTACTCGTATAATGTAATATCTGTTAATGAAGAACTCAAGACCATAAAGATAAACCTTTTAAAAGAAAATACAGGGACAGGCCAGAGCCGTGGAGTAATAGGTTAAGCCTCCACCTGCAGCACCAGCATCCCATATGGGAGCTGGTTCATGTCTCAGCTGTTCCACTTCCAATCCAGCTCCCTGATAATGTGCCTAGGAAAGCAGTAGAAGATGTCTCGGGTACTTGGGCCCTTGCACCCATGTGGGAAACCCAGAGGAAGCTCCTGGCTCCTAGTTTTGGTCTGGCCCAGCCTTGGCCATTGCAGTCATTTGGGGAGTGAACTAATGGATGGAAGATATCTGTCTCTCTCTCTTCCCCTCTCTCTCTATCTGCCCCCTTTCTCTGTAACTCACTCTCTCTCTCTCTCTCTTCCCCTCCAACAACATAAACATTAAAGAAAAAAGAAAAGCCTGCTCACAGTCCTCTGCAGGAGACTCCCAAGGCACGTCAGCAATGCTCCTGACATCACTCAGAATTATCCTATCAGAAGGCTCTCGCCTGAAGTCTTTGCTTCTAAAACATAAATGTGAACAAGCAGCTGTCCTTTTTGCTCTTTAAACAAGAAATAAGCTCTAAACTTTTTCCACTTTGTCCTCATAATAACCTTTCAGAAGTTACAGTGTACTCCCAACCAAACAGCTAAGTAGCAGAACCAATCTGAGTGTATACTGAATAGAAGCATATATTCCCCCAAAGACACGTGTTTTTCAGAGAACTATTCACAATAATCAAATATAAATGTCCATCAACATAAGAACAGATAAGTAATATGGTATACAATGAAAATGAATGAACTCCTGCTAAATGTAATAAGAGTCAAATCTCAGAAATGTAATATTGAAATAGAGGCCAGGTAAGAAAGGTAAATACTAAGATTCTGTTTGTAAAACGTTCCAAAAGCAGGCTAAGTTAATTGGTGGTATTAAAAACTATGATAATAGTTACCTAGGTCAGGAGGCAGAGACTGAGGGAAGCCTGGGGGATTCTGGGTGCTGGTAATGCTGTTTGTTGAGTTGGGTGTTAGTTACATGGGGTGCTCACTTTGTCAAACTCCATGGAGCTGAATACCCATGATCTGTACACTTTCCTGTTCGTGTTTTTGCTGAACTAAAAGCTAACTGAAAATGTACACACACACACACACACACCCTTGTTCACACAGTGAAGGACTCCATTAGAACAAACCATACTGTAGATTACCAATCCAAGTCGGTAAACATGAATTGGTTGGCTGTAGTGGTAAAACTGGATATGGAGGACAGGGAGGAGGTTGGAGGAGAAGACAAGTAAATGGATGGAGGGAATGTACGGAAACAGAGAAACAGCAGGACAACGTGGCTGGAACTAAATGAGCAGTCCAAAGAGAACCATGTACAGTCCATGACCTCTGATTTAACTTCTTCATGCACCCATTCACCTCACAAAGTTATTACGAGGGCAATGAGAACATATGATGATCTTTGTAAAAGATAAAGTATTCCTGAAACACAAAGATACTAACATGAAGACAAAACTTTCAGGTTAATCTCTTGAAACAAATTATATGGATCAAACCATTCCAGGCCTGGGAAGAATCTCTAGGGTACAGTCAAGATACTAGCAGGGCACACAACTTGGCAAATGCCACATAGCTGCTTGGACTCAGAATAAGGTCTGGAATCCTGTTCTGTAGGCTGCTCTTCAAGTGGTCATTTCACTGAACCCAGTGTCTATGAATAGTAACATGGCTTTAAGTAATTTTCACATACATTTAGTCATCAATTTTTAAGTGTCCTGCTGACACCTAGCTTTAACTAATTATTAGAATTCTCACACTAAGAATGATGGAAATGGGAAATTATCAAAAGAATTTGCATTTCTTTTCTGATGGTTAAATTTTCATAATCTTCCCCAACAAACATAATGAAGACATGGCTCTCTGGGACCCAGTATTTCCAACATCTACTAATTGACTCAGACTAGGTAGCAGTTCTTCTACTTGTTATTTTAATTAAAGATATAATAATGGCCATGATAACAAATTAAATAGAGAAATATACACAAATGTGTCTGCATGTCTCTCTCCAACCCATATATCTGTAAAACATACAGGAATATTTTTAAAAGTTTGTAGAAAAATGAAATGATAAATGTATTTGGTATAAAAAACTTAAATCCATGCATAGTTTTTTTTAAATTTAAATTTTCTTTTTTTTGGGGGTGGGGGGACAGGCAGAGTGGATAGTGAGAGAGAGAGAGACAGAGAGAAAGGTCTTCCTTTTTGCCGTTGGTTCACCCTCCAATGGCCGCTGCGGCCGGCGCATCTCGCTGATCCGAAGCCAGGAGCCAGGTGCTTCTCCTGGTCTCCCATGCAGGTGCAGGGCCCAAGGACTTGGGCCATCCTCCACTGCCTTCCAGGGCCATAGCAGAGAGCTGGCCTGGAAGAGGGGCAACTGGGATAGAATCCGGCGCCCCAACCGGGACTAGAACCCGGTGTGCTGGTGCCGCAAGGTGGAGGATTAGCCTGTTAAGCCACGACGCCAGCCCATAATTTAAATTTTCTATTGACTTTTTGAAGACCCCTAGTATATGTATGTGTATACATAGAATTGTTCATCTGTATGTATATGTATTGCTTCTTGTTTGCTTTGATTTTTAAAAATCAGATCAATCATATGGTACACACTACCCTACAATTTGATTTCGCACTTAACAATGTCACAGACACCTTTCTGTGCCAATGCTTACAGATCTAACCCACTATCATGATCTCTTCAACTGAATGGTGGACATAAAGGTAATTTCCAGTTTGTTTTTAACAAATGTGACAAGTTTATTCTTACTTATATAACCTAAAAGTATCAACGCTTTTACTTATTTTTGATAGACTTCTAACAAGTACTAGCCTATTTAGAGTCAGCTGTAGCAACCATGTATGAGTTCACTGCCTCAAGCTCTGGCCAACACTCGATGTTATTCTTCACTGCCAATCTATGGACAAGAAATGTTTTGTTTGTATTTTCTTATCCTCATCGTTAGTCATTTTCATCTCTTCTGAGATTTGTCATTTTCCTATTGGGCTGTTTGTGTTTTGGGGTTCTTAAAATTAACTTTAATAACTGTTGGGGCCGGCGCTGTGGCATAATGGGTAAAGCCACCGCCTGCAGCGACAGCATCCCATATGGGGGCTGGTTCGCGTCCTGGTTGCTCCACTTCTGATCCAGCTCTCTGCAATGGCCTGGGAAAGCAGAAGAAGATGGCCCAAGTCCTTGGGCCCCTGCATTCACGTGGGAGACCCTGAAGAAGCTTCAGGCTCCTGGCTTCGGATCAGCGCAGCTCCAGCCGTTGCGGCCAACTGGGAAGTGAACCAGCAGATGGGAGACCTCTCTCTCTCTGCCTCTTCTTCTCTCTGTGTAACTCTTTCAAATAAATAAATAAATCTAAAAAAAACAAAAAAAAAAAAAACACTTTAAAAAAAAAGAACTGTTTAAATCTACGATTTTAACTGCACAGATGTCAGGAAAGTTAATCAATTTTGTTCAGTATCCATACAACTGAGAACAGTGCCTGACATCTTATACACATTTTTAGTACATATCAAATAAATATGGAATACTAACCCTTTTTCGTGTACTAGAAATATCTTTCTCTTGACCTATCAATTTGTTTCTGTGGCCTCCAGCTATAATATGACATTAATACTGATGATGCTGTTTTAAGATAATATATATCATCTATCTTTAAAGTTTACTCTCATAATTAAAAAAATTTCCCCATCCTGAAATATTCAAAAATCTTCATCAAAATTTTCTTTTAGCATTTTAGAAGGTTGGTGTTTTTTTGTTTTTTTGGAAGATTTATTTATTTATTTATTTGAAAGGAAGAGTGACACAGAGAGAGAGAGAACCAGCCCAAATTTCTGCAACAGCCAGGCAGGGCCAGGCCAAAACCAGGAGCAAGGAACTCTATCCAGATCTCCCACATGGATCACAGGGGCCCAAGTATTTTGGCCATCTTCTGTTGCTATCCTTAGTACATTCGCAGGGAGCTGGATCAGAAGTGGAGCAGCCAGTACACAAACAAACACGTGGCTTAACTCACTGTGCCATAACATTGGGCCCCTGAAGGTTTCTATTTTTAATATTTGAATCTTTAATTGGAATTTTTTGCTGGTAGGAGGATGGGGTCTCTAACTTGCTCTATTCTGGAGAACCAATTATGCCATCCTTTTCTGAGTTGAAAAACTATTAAAGCTACTTCACATATTAGCTGTCTTAATTCTGTTTTTGAACTTTTTCTATCCATTGAGCTATTTCTCTGTGTAACACTAAACTGTTGTGATTAAAATTAACACTAAACTTAAATCTCTACTAGGGCAAGACCCCTGTGACTTCTTTTTTAAAACTTTAGTCCAATTCTTACACTTTTACTCTTCTATATGAGCTTTCAACTTATTGTATACTCCCCATTTAAAAAAATAATGGGATTCTTATTAGATTTTAACAATCTAATGTCGATGGCTGGCTTTCATTTCTTACTAGAAATTTTGTGTTAAGACATTTTTATCAAAGGCAAATATCTTTTTTAAAAAAGAAATGTATACACAGAATTTAAAATCATTTGTTTAAATTTTAAATGGAAGTTCTCATTATGGATTATATTTACCTAGTCCATGAAACACTTTAGATATTCAAAGTCTAACAAGGATCTTGGTCTCTGCTCCCACTTATTCCCAAACATAATTAAGTGGCTATTTGGAATACGTGCTCAGAAACATAAAAAATTACGTTATCTTTAAATAATCTAGCAATACACCATTCTTAGGCATGTTTAGAAAGAAAATGCCCTATGTCACCAAAGAATAAGACAGAATTTGAAAATGTGGGCTTTTTTTTCCATGACATTACATTTGAAGAAATAATCTTTGCAGGGAGGGAACAAAACAGATTTGTGTTGTAATTAGCAAACATTTTTTCTCACCTACTTATTTCAGGCCATTAATTTAAAGGATAAAGAATCACACAAGTGTTTTTGCTTAACTTTATGAGCCAAACTACAAGATACAACACTTAGGGTTGAAATGTGCTTCCTGTTCTCTTGGACATTGATTCCATTTCCTTCCTTCTTAGTGCCAAAAATATCCAACAGTGGTGCTATAAAGAAGACTTGCCTAGGAGCTGACAAATAACCAAATTATATACCCAGTTGTACCTACCCCATTTTAGCTGTGTGGCCTTGCCATTCCAGCTCACAAGTGCAATGTGAATGTTAAAGTCCACCAATGCACCAGACCTCGTGGATGGAAGAAGTTCAACGAATGGATCAGTAAGCAGACTAAAGCAGTTTTCAGAAAAAGAATTGTCCTTCTCTCATTTTAAAATGCTAACCTATTTATTTTTGGAGTCCAACAATTAAAGCTATTCCAGTGGAAAAAAAAAAGTAAGAGGCTAATGAGCTTCCATACTCGCCATGAACTGAGTCTGTCATTTGACTTTTGCTGTAAAAATTGACCTAATTCACAAAACGTTATTTTCAAAGAATTTGGTGCCTTGGAAAATAGAGCTGTGCGTGCTTTGAAAAAGCACAGTGAGCCAAGGAGGGAGGAAGTAAAGGTCTGCCCTTCCTACACCAAGGGTGCTCTCCAAGCTTTGCCTGAAGAGAGATTAGCTTCAGAGGGAAGTTGGGAAAAGGCATGCTGGGGCCAGCTCCAGTGGGTAAGTCAGGGGAAGACCAGTCCCAAGCGCTATGATCTCCCCGGAAAGAACTGGAGGCAAACTGGATTATGCCAGGGAAATATTTACAGATTTGCAATGATCTAAAGCACTTTGTAATGACAGCTGCTATCACTGAGATCAGGAATCCTCTTTCCAAAAAACTGGCATTTATTGTTCTGTGCTTTCCAAATCTTCGTTTAACACTACATTTTTCTTTCTTTTTTGTTTTTTTGTTTGTTTGTTTGTTTGTTTTTTGACAGGCAGAGTTAGACAGTGAGAGAGAGAAAGAGACAGAGAGAAAGGTCTTCCTTCCATTGGTTCACCCCCTAAATGGCCGCCACAGCCGGCATGCTGCGCTGATCTGAAGCCAGGAGCCAGGTGCTTCCTCCTGGTCTCCCATGCAGGTGCAGGGTCAAGCACTTGGGCCATGCTCCACTGCCTTTCCAGGCCACAGCAGAGAGCTGGACTGGAAGAGGGGCAACCGGGACAGAATCCAGCGCCCCAACCGGGACTAGAACCCGGGGTGCCAGCGCCGCAGGTGGAAGATTAGCCAAGCTGGCCTACATTTTTCAAATAAAATAAAGTTGAGTGCTCAACTGATTGCCTGTGAAATTGATGAAATTGAGGTGTTTCCAGTAATTGCTGACATAATTTTTCTTTTTAATCATTTTTAAACTTGGCTTACAAATCACTTCTTTTTTTAAAAAACAGAAGTTTTTTTGTTTTGTTTTTTGGGTTTTTTTTATTTAAAAGGCAGAGTTACAGACAGTGAATGATCTTCCATCCACTGGTTCACTCCCCAAATGGCCACAATGGCCAAGGCTGGGTCAGACCGAAGCCAGGAACCAAGAGTTTCTTCCAGGTCTCAAGACCCACATGGGTGGCAGGGGCTCAAGTGCTTGGGCCATCTTTCGCTGCTTTCCCAGGCACATCAGCAGGGAGCTGGATCAGAAATGGATCAGCTGGGACTCGAATCAGCAAACCCATATGGAATGCCAGCATTAAAGGCAGCAACTTAACTCACTATACTACAACACCAGCTCCTTAAATATCTTTTCTTGAGGACTAAAGAATTCTAGAGAGCACAGAGCATTCTTCCTTAAAAATTCCTTTAATAATATTTATTTTGTGTAATTTTATGTATGTATTTGAAAGGCAGAGAAACAGAGAGCAAGCTTCGCATTCACTGGCTCACTTTCCAAATGCTCCCAACAGTCTCATATAGGAGGCTGAAGCTGAGAATCAGGAATTCAATCCAGATCTCCCATGTGGGTGGCAGCATCCTAACTACTAGAGCCATCATCTGTTGCCTTACAGGGTGCATTTAGCAAAAGATGGAATTGGAAACAGAGCTGGGACTCAAATCCAGGCATTCCAATAAGGGATGCACATGTCTCAAGTGTCTGGCCAAACACCTATTGTGATACTGTTTTAATGTGACTTAGAATCCAGCAATATCAGGGCCTGTGTTGTGGCATAACAGGTAAAGTTCCTGCCTCTGATGACAGCATCCCTTATGGGTGCCAGTTCAAGTCTCAGCAGTTCCACTTCCAATCCAGCTCCCTGCTAATGGCCTGGGAAAGCAGTGGAGGATGGCCCAAGTGCTTGGGCCCCTGCACCCACGTGGGAGAGCCAGAAGAAGCTTGGGGCTCCTGGCTTCAGATCAGCCCAGTCCCGGTCGTTGCAGCCATTTGGGGAGTGCCCCAGGAGGTGGAAGACCTCTCTGTGTGTCTTCCCCCGCCCCCTGTTAACTCTGCTTCTCAAATAAATAAATAAATCTTAAAAAAAAAAAAAAAAAAAAAACTGTTCCCAGCCACCATCAACTATACTTCTTAGAAGCTAGCCCAAAAGAAACTTTATATTTGTGGGATTTCTTTTAAATCAGGGGTGGGGAACCTTCTTTCTGTCGAGGGTCATTTAGATATTTACAACATCACTCAAGGACCACATAAAATTATCCTCACCCACTTTAAACACATGAATCCCCTGAGCATCTATAGAAGACTGTTGCACAGACAGATGCAATGACTCCTCCCATCCTATTCACAGGCATTTATGCAACCCGGCCCTCCCACACCACCATCAAGAAGTGGGGCTGAATTCCTAGAATCTTCCAGACTTGGCTGTTTGACTTACTTTGACCAATGTGATATGAACAAAAAGACACAAGCTGAAACTTTGCTTTAGCTACACTGGAAGCGGGAGACCACCAGGTGAAGATGGCTGGCCTGACTTATTAGAGACACAGGGCATCTTACACCACCTGGTTCTGGTCAAGTCAGACGGCCGTGGCACATCAGTCACCCCAACGGCAAATCACTAAACCCAAGTCCAGCCCTGACCACCGACCCAGAGAAGGATCAGCAAATAATGCAGTCATTTTAAATCAAACAAGACAATATCACAGAACCCTTCCCCAAGTGCCCGGAAATCCTATGCAAAATTTCAAGAGTGGCACGTGTGCTTTCCTGAGACCAGGATCTGTAGTCTTTATCGGATTCTCAAAGGGATCTGTGAGCCAAGTAAAAACCCATCAGTCCCAAGCATGATTTCTCCTTGCAGAAGCTCGCTGCCTTAACGTGAGCCTGACCCCACCAAACCTCGGAAAAGGAAACCTTAACTACACTGCTCACTTCCCAGCGTCCCCACCTCTTCCACACACAGGAGACTCGCAGGAGTCCAGTGCGGTGACAATGTGGAGGTCAAATTTCCTTCCCTCTCCTGCATATCCAATCGGGTGCATAATAAAGCAGTAAGATTCATTCCCAAGCAAGAGGCGGCCAAAAGCGGTTGACAGACCAAGATGTGAGTTACCTGAAGTCCTCTAGGAAAATTACGAGGCCATTACCAAGTTGTCACCGTTACTCCAAGGATGGTACTCCTTGGGGGCAGAAATCACTAGGATCGCGAGCTCCAGGTCATCCAGCAGGTCGTGTACACACCTCTGAATGCCAAAGCTTCTCTCCCTGGAGCAAAGGCCGGCCCCGGGGATCATCCATAGGGCCAGGTCCTCGCCCGGGGAGGTGCTGACACAAACAGAAACCCCCAGGGGCCGGAAACCAAGCCAGGGCGATGAGCCCCGATGCTGGTACCGTTAGAAAGAGCTCTCGGCCAGGTGTCCCCAGGGCGTCCCTCAGGAAGGAGCCACGCCCCGCCTGGACCGCAAACGGGGAGCATTACCGGGGGCGGGGTGGCCCTCGGGTCCCCGGCTGTGCGCGCCGTTACACCGCGGAGGACAAAGGCGGACAGCGCCCGCCTGGTCTTCCCGGCGCTTTGGAGGCGCATGGAGCGCCGGGATCCAGCCAGCGAGTCGGGAAAGCTGCACCCACCCCCGCCGGCTGGGCTCCGGGCCCGGTCAGTCCTTGTTGGAGCCTGCACACCCCGCGCAGCCTGCGCGGCTCTGGCGAGACCGGCCGGCCGGGGAGGGGGGCGCGGAGCCCGCGGCTCTGCCCAGGCCCCCGCACACTCACCAGTCTGGTGGCCCGGTACGGCCCTGGCCCCACAATGCGGTGCTCCATGGCCCGCACGCAGATGCGGCCTCGGCCGCGCCAGCGCCGATCTTCACGAGCCGGCGGCTCCGCAGTTTGAATCTCGAGCCCGCGGGCCCCGGGCGCTGATTGGGCGGCGGCGGCGGTGGCACGTGACCGGAACTGTGCGGGGTGGGCGGGGCGTCCGGCGTCTCCGCGGAGACGTCCCGCAGCCGAGGGCGCTGTGGCTGCGGCGGTGCGCCGGGGGAAGAGTGCGCTGCCCACCCTAGCGGCCCGGCGGGGAGTCAGTACCCCGCACAGAGCCCAAAGCGCACTGACGCTCTATGCGGAAAGGTCAAGGTATGCGGTGCCGGGAGCCCAGCTCTGGCCTGCAGAAAGAAAGCCGTGTCCGCCCGGCCAGTGTGCCGCGGACTCGGGCTCGGGTGCTGCTCGAAGGTTGCGGGAAGCGGGTAGTGAAACGGGGAGAGTTAGCCTGCATCCAGGCGGAAGGACCTTCGGAAACCCGCTGAAGAGCACGCGGCCCCGAGCCGGGTGGATGGAGTGTGAGAGCACTAGGAATCTGGAAAAGAACCCTGATTCGGCTTCCTTCTGTCCTGAGGAAGTCTGTCTGCCTCGCATCTGAGCTCTTTGCTTTGATCAGACACTTTCAAGTCCTTGGCTGTGGGGCTGTGAGCCCTTTTATGCAGCCCGGAATATCTCCTCCACACGCCTCCCTCCCTCCAGGGAGTTGAAGTCCAGTTTGTTCAAAGGGACAAATGAGGTCGCCCCTCTATATACCCGCATCCAGAGTTCAAAAGTTCAGGTCTAGTCATCCCAGTGAGTGCCCTGGGTAAGACTTCCTAGACAGAGTTGAGTGATGCATCAGACTCCCACCTTGACTCACCTGTTTCCCCCGTCCACTTTAGGTATGTGCTAAGCTGCACGAAAACTTTTGGGTTGTAGAACCCCAAACCCTGGGTACACGGGCCCGGTGACAGACAGCGAGCCAACCACTCAGGCCAGGGTAGTGGAAGAAGGCAGGTTGTGATTTTATGGTGCACAGACGGAGGAGCGCGGATTCCCAGACTCCACGGGATTCTGTGCTGGGTTTTGAGGCTGGAGGTGAGCATCGAGTGATGAGCTCCTGGGCGGGTGTCTGGTTGGTGCACACCGCTCAGGACCTGCCTCTGACTGTCGTAGCTAAGCAGGCTCACAGGCTGCCTGGCTTCCACAAGTAGATGGCTGTTACTTGGTTTGATCAGGACCTCAGGTCCCTGTGAAGCATCTCAGAATGGGGTCTGATATTAGCATATTAGCCACAGAGGTGATCATTGAGTCCTGACGTTTCCCTTACTTTAGGGAGTTAATCTTTACTAAGGAGTTGTAATCATCAAAGTTGAGAGAGAGACTGCAAGTTCAGGGAGAGAGAGGGACTGAGGCCTGATAAAATGATGGGGCCACCCTTGTGGCATAGACAAAGATGCTGCCTGCAGTACCAGCACCCCATACAGGCTTGGGTTTGTGACTTCCCATCGAGCTCCCTGCTAATGGCTTGAAAAAGCAGCAGAGGATGACCAATGTGCTTGGGCTCCTGCACCCACGTAGGAGACCTAAAAGAAACTTCTGGCTCCTGGCTTCAGCCTGATCCAGCCCTGGCTGTTGCAACTATCTGAGGAGAGAACCAGCAGATGAGCAGATGGAAGATTTTGTGTGTGTGTGTGTGTGTGTGTTTCAAATAAATAAGTAAATCTTAAAAAAAAAAAAAAAGACCTGATAACATTTACATGAAAAGTATTAGGGGGACCAGTGTTTGAAGCAGTGGTCAAGATGCCAACATCTCATGTTCGAGTCTCTGGGTTCAAGTCTCTTTTCTGCTCCCCACTCCCAGCTTCCTGCTGAGGCATACCTGCTCCCAGCTTCCTGCTTGAGGCATCAGGAGCATCACCTGATGGCTCAAGTGAATAAGTCTTTGCCACCTGTATGGGATTCCAGAATTGAATCCCTGCTTCTGCATTGGCCTGATCCAGCCCTAGCTACAGTGAACATTTGGGGAATGAACCAACAGATATAAGATCTTTCTGTCTGTCACTCTTTCTGCCTTTGAAATCAAATTTTTTGAGATAGTAAAAAAAAAAAAGATATTGGGGGCTGGCTCTGTGGTGTAGCGGGTAAAGCCACCGCCTGCAGTGTCAGCATCCCATATGGGCACCAGATTGCATCCCAGCTGCTCCACTTCCAATCCAGCTCTCTGCTATGGCCTTGGAAAGCAATATAAGGTGGCCCAAGTCCTTGGGCCCCTGCACCCGCGTGGCAGACCTGGAAAGAGCTCCTGGCTCCTGGCTTCAGATCGGTGCAGTTCCAGCCATTGCAGCCAATTGGGGAGTGAACCAGTGGATGAAAGACCTCTCTCTCTCTCTGTAACTCTGAGTTTCAAATAAATAAATAAATCTTCAAAAAAATGATGTTGGGGTAGGGGTTTAGTTTCCCTAGGATGATGCGTATGTATTTTTTTTGAAAGGCAGAGCTACAGAGAGACAGAGGCTGCAACAACCGGAGCTGAGCTGATCTGAAGCCAGGAGCCAGAAGTGTCCTTTGGGTCTCCCACGTGGGTGCAGGAGCCCAAGAACCTGGGCCATTCTCTGCTGCCCTCCCCTGCCATAGCAGAGAGCTGGGTGGGAAGTAGAGCAACCAGGTCTCAAAACGGCGCCCATGCGGGATGCTGGCACCACAGGCGGCAGCCTTACCTGCTACGCCACAGCACCGGCTCCTATGTATTACTTTTGTAATCAGAAAATTCAATAAATGTAGTTTTTTTTTTTTACTTGCAGTGAGTGAATCTTTATCACAACTTTTTTTTTCTTTCTTTCTTTTTTTTTTTTTTTTTTTGTTAAAAAAAACCTCCAGTCTCTGGAGAGATCTGCTTGTCCTTGGCAGGGACTACCAAGGGATATGTGTGCCTTTGGCACAAGAAATTGAAGAGAACAAATCAGAGCCTTGTGCATCTGAGCTGTGCCACCACCTACCATGGTGGCAGAACTGGAGTCTAATATCAAAACATGGCCATCCTTGAGTTATGCAGATTTCCTCTTTTATAACATCACAGACACTGACTTGGGCAGGTTGGATTTCAATGACTGGTATTACTTATGAGCCAAGGGACAGGACTTCAGGCTAATTAATGCCCACTGACTCGCTGGGAAGAGGGAATATTGATGATTGTCTTGCAGCGTTGTAGGGATTTAGATGATGCATATAGCAGCAGCTGAAAAAACTCCTTTAAGAAAATTGTGCCACCTCCTGGAACATTTGTTCCACAGTCCACTGTGAGCTATAGATACGATCCTGTCTTCAAAGGACCTACACATCAGAGGCCACAAAGACAGCCCTTGTGAATTTAGTTTCAATGGGGCTGGGACCGTCTGTTAGGCTTTCAGTGTCACATAAGAATAGTTGATAAATTTCTCACTCTCTCTATGCCCAAAAGATTGGTGGTTTCTAGCTACCTTTTTTTTTTAAGATTTATTTTATTTATTTGAAAGGCAGGGTTACAGAGAGAGAATTAGAGACAGAGAAGGAGATCTTCATCACTCAAATGGCCAAAAAAGACTGGGCTAGGCCAGGCCATAGCCTGAAATTCCATCTAAGTCTTCCATGCAGGTGGCAGGGGCCCAAGAACTGGGCCATCTTCTGCTACCTTCTAAGGTGCCTTAACGGGGAGTTGAATCAGAAGCAGAGCAGCAGGGACTTGAACTAATGCTCTGATACGGGATGCCCATTTTGCAGGCATCGACTTAACCCACTACAAAACACTGTAGTTTTTTTTAAGATTTTTTAAAAATTTATTTGAGAGGTATAGTAACAGGCAGAGAAAGGTCTTCAATCTACTGGTTCACTCCCCAAATGACAGCAATGGCTACAACTGGGCCAATCTGAAGCTAGGAGCCAGAAGCTTCTTCCAGGTCTCTCATGTGGGTGCATGGGCCCAAACACTTGGACCATCTTCTACTGCTTTCCCAGGCACATTAGCAGGAAGCTGGATGGGAACTGGAGCAGCCAGGACTCAAACCAGTGCACACACTGGATGCTGGCACCACAGGTGGAGGTTTAACCTGCTACACTCCGGCGCCAGCCCCCACTGTAGTTTTCTGACCTCTATTCCAGCCAAGCTGATCTTTAAGCATGCTGTGTTTCCACCTCTTAGCCTTTGCACTGTTACCCTGCCAAGAATGGTCTTGCCCCAGCTCCTGGCACAGTCACCTCCAGGTCACCGTCAAGACTCAGTTCTCACCTACAATCCACCTACAGAAGTTTTCCCCTCACCTCCCTGTGTAGACAAGTCTCACTCGCTCACCCCTGGCTTGGACTGTTTATTTTCTTCACAGCACTTACATGTACTTAGAATTGTTTATTTTTCTTATCACCTACCTAAGGGTTATCCAATACATAGGTTTTACCTTCTGGGAGTATTTTGGACATTTGTGGGCATATGTGCTGGTTTCCAAAAATATGGGAGAGTCCTACTGGTGTTTTCTGGCTGGAAGTCAGTGGAGCTGGATGTCGTTTGACGCCTTAAGTCAGGCTGCGCATCCAATAGTTCCCCCTAGTTCTGCGTGGCCTTTTAGGGTCCCACTGGGCATCCAGGGAAGTGAAAACCACTTGCAATTAGCTGAGCCTAGAACCTAACTCTATTTTGCATATGATTTAAACAGATTTTAGATTGTTTAGTACACACTGAAGTTTCCAGGAATATGACCCTCTGCTTTAAGACAGTACCAAAGTTACCGCATCAGAAAATCATGTTGGTATTGTGGTGTTTGAGACACGTACGGGTCCGCCTGTAACTGTTGAATTCCTGGGAACTGTACATTAAGATGCAATAGACATGGCCTGCACCATGGCTCACTAGGCTAATCCTCCACCTGCGGCGCCAGTACACCAGGTTCTAGTCCCAGTTGAGGCACCCAGTACTAGTCCGGGTTGCTCCTCTTCCAGTCCAGCTCTCCACTGTGGCCCGGGAGTGCAGTGGAGGATGGCCCAAGTGCTTGGGCCCTGCACCCGCATGGGAGACCAGGAGGAAGCACCTGGCTCCTGGCTTCAGATCTGCGCAACGTACCGGCCGTGGCAACCATTTTGGGGGGTGAACCAACGGAAGGAAGACCTTTCTCTCTGTCTCTGTCTCTGTCTAACTCTGCCTGTCAAAAAAAAAAAAAAAAAAAAAAAGATGCAATAGACATATTTAGCTCTTATTTCAGATTGCCAAAGAGAAAAAAATGGCAGTTACATTCAGTTTCTTTTTATAATCAGATGCAAGTACTTGCCTGTTTTATGATAGCCTTCTGGCATAATTGTGCTTAGGCATTTATTTACATTTTTTTAAATGAATTTTGCTTTATTACCTTTGACTTCCCTTTATTTTTCCTTATGAAAGAATATTAACTTTTAATTATGTGGAGGAAGACTCTGGAAATTTCATTTTGGCACTAATCCAGTTGAAAGTCCTTGCTCTGACCTGGAATATAAACTTCCTGAGACTAAGAACCTCTCAGGAGGAGACACCTGGCTCCTGGCTTCGGATCGGCACAGCTCCAGCCATCGCGGCCATCTGGGGAGTGAACCAACGGAAGAAAGACCTTTCTCTCTGTCTCTCTCTCTCACTGTCTATAACTCTACCCGTCAAATAAAAAAAAAAAAAAAACCTCTCATTTCCCACAGTGCCCCAGTTCTAGAACCATGGTCTGCTACATAGAAGATACTCAACACTTTTTTAAAAAAATAAATGATATATCTGTTTCAATGTTAAAATGTTTTAACTTACTGTTGAGTAAAAACCAAATGCAGGGAACTTCTGTAGTTTATCCTGTGACTTTCAACTTGAGCGTACTACAATCTCGTCACATCTCTCCCCTTCCCAAGCTCCTTCTTCTCTCCCCCAACCCCTGATTAGTTGTTCCCTATTAAACAAACACAAATAGAAGCTAGGCTTTTGTCTGATAAACTCATGTCTGTTTTAATTGTATACTTAGGTCTATGACTTATCTACTAAAAATTTAGAATTAGTCAAACTTATAGCTAATTCCTAACAACTATAAAAATCATATATATAATGGTGGAGCTGGCATGGTGTTGCAATGAGTTAAGCTGCTGCCTGCAATGCTTGGTGTCCTGTTTTGGAGCAGAACGCTATTTCAAGTTCCAGCTGCTCCACTTCCCATCCACCTCCCTGTTAATGCATCTGGGAAAGCAGAAGAAGATGGCCCAAGTGAGAGACCTGGATAGAGTTCGAGCATCTGGCCATTTGGGGAATGAACTAGCAGATAGTAGATATCTCTCTCTCTTTTTCTCTCTCTTCCTCTCTCTTTTTAAATGAATAAATAAATCTTATATATATACAAATGGTGAGAATTTCATTTACCTTTATTTTATACTTCACTCTGTGGTATTTTGTAAATATATTGTAAGCTGCCTCAGATCCTTTTAGGAAAGGGGCACTCATTTCTTAAAAGAAAGATTAGGGGCCAGTGCTGGGACACAGTAGGTTAATCCTCTGCCTGCAGCACCAGAATCCCATATGGGTGCCAGATCTAGTCCCAGCTACTCCTCTCTGATCCAGCTCCCTGCTAACGGCCTGGGAAAACAGTAGAAGATGGCCCAAGTACTTGGGGCCCTGTACCAACGTGGGAGACCCAGAAGAAGCTCCTGGCTCCTGGCTTCAGATCAGCCCAGCCATGGCCATCGCTGAGATTTGGGGAGTGAACCAGCAAGATGGAAGACCTCTCTCTGTCCATCCCACTCTCTATGTCTGTAACTCTGCCTCTTGAATAAATAAATAAATCTTTTTAAATAAAGAATAATTTTTCAAGTATAAAATAGAATTTCACATATATTTATGCCAAGACTCTTTTCAAGAGGTAGGAAAGGAAAACATAGAAACCTTTCATAAATTTATTCTAATAATCCTCGCCAGGAAGGAGACATAAAACTTGTATATTTGACTTCTTTTTCAGCCCTCTGATTGTGGTTTGGTTTGTTGTTATGACTGCTTTTGTACCAACTGAAGTATGTGTTTAATTGGATTACTATCCCTCCAAGAAAGTTTAACTCCCAGCTATATCTCAGATCACAAAATTCATTTTTACACTCTGAGTATGGCAATTTAACTAACTACCGGGCATACTCTTCCCTGGCATGTTTAGGTTTGAGGCCATCACGGTCCTGTAGCAACACTGACTCAGCCTCCTGACACCTTCACAAGGTGAGTATTAGTACATTCAACACTGGGTGTTTCACCCTCACCCACTTATTTGTCACTAATATTAGGAAATTTTTAAACTACAGAGCAGAAAGCAGTTGGCCTCACGTACACTATTGTGTTGGAAGTTGGGTTTCTCAATCACATCCAGCAGGGAGTGGCTGGGAGCTGGGCCTTCACTCCCCAGAGGGTTCCTGGCTGCCAAGTTCAGTCTTTCTGCTCCCCAGCTCTTTGGGTGGGTCATTTTGAAAGAACTCCTCGGCAGAAAAACAAGCCACTCACAGCTTCCATTAGACGTCACCCTTTCAGATTGTAGTGCAATTTCAGCCAGTTGTGTTTATGGCATTTAAGCCATCAAGAATGTTTGTTTGTGGAAGTCCTTACAGTTCTTTAGACTGTGAGCTGACTCCCACTGCTAGGCATCTGCTGTCACCACTTTCTTGGGAAATGCTCCCCCAGAGCTTGTATTAATACTGTTCACCAACAGGAGTGTCATATTTTGGGGAAGTATGCATGAAAGAGAAGGGATAAAGAACTATAGAAAATATAAAATGGTACTGTTGATTAATACTTTTATTTCAGAATTTAAAAAATAAATGCCAAGGCCAGTGTCATGGCACAGCAGGCTAAGCTGCCACCTGTGATGCTCAGCATCCCATATCAGAATGCAGGCTCCAGGCCTGGCAGCTCAGCTTCCAATCCCTGCTATTGTTCCTAGGACAGCATCAGAAGATGGCCCAAGTGCTTGGGCCCTGTCACACGTGTGGGAGACCCTGTTGGAGTCTAGGCTCCTGGCTTCAGCCAGGCTCAGACCTGACTATTGTGGCCTCTAGGGGAGTGAACCAGTAAAAGGAAGATCAATTCTCTCTCTCTTTCAAGTAAGTAAATAAATCTTTTTTTAAAATTTAAATATCACAAGAAATAGAGGATTTACATTTATTCATTCATGCATTCAGCAAATATGTATGAGTACCTACTATGTGCCTGGTACTATTCCAGTCACTGAAATATCATTAGAGGTAAAACAACATCACTCTTTCCACAGCTGACATCCACAAAAAAAATGTACGTAATCCAGGATATGACTGTTGAGTGCTGGGAAGAAAAACAGAAGAGTGAAACAGAGAAGGTGCTAGAAGGCAAATGCAAGTTTGTTCAGGTGGGCAAGGACGGCATCTCAGGAAAAATGAATTTTGCGGAGATAATCGGAGTGAAGTAGGGACTGCTGTCTAGAGCAGGGGCTTCTAAGATGAGTGAATGAACAGCCCCCGTGGAGGCTTGAGGTGGACACACGCCTGCCATACCCAGGAGACACACAAGGAGGCTGCTGCTGGTGGGAATGAGTGCATGAAGTGGGGAGTGGTTGCATACAGAGGGCTGGGGGCTCTGCAGGCCACCCGATGAACAGGGGATTTATATTTTATCTTGAATTTGTTGAAAATATTTAGAAAGTTTTGAGCAATAGCATCAAGGTCAGAAATAGGTTTTTTCAACCTGCTGCCTGGGTATTGGCTTAGGATGGTGTAGGGATGTAGGGCAAGAGTGGAAGCAGGAAAACAAGATAGGAAGCTGTTGCAACATTCCTGCAGGAAAAATAAATAAACAAATATGTTTGCTTTACTGATTGGCACATAATAAACTTCAACAAATATGTGTTGAATGAATAAATTAATGAGCAAATGAAACTTAAATATCTATTTGATTCATTCAGTCTATACTTGATATTCTTATATGAATATAGTCTACAAAATAGTAGATGGCTTTTATATTTTTATTTTATCTATCACATTTGTTTCTGAACCTATACCTCTGTTACTTTTTATCCTTGCTTTTCCCTTTTGAGTTTAAGAAAATACAATCCACACATGCCCCATCCCTGGTGTTGTAATTGCCTTTCCACCTCCTGCCACCTCACACGTATACCACTGCAGTTCAAAGTTATCATAATAAAACCTTTGCTAAGGATGATAGCTAAACTGATTTTCACATTTGGGTAAAAGCTGAATTTCTGGCCTATCATAGCCATGCCATTTAGGAAATATAGCAAAGTATATATCTGTATACCTAGAGAAGTGACATGATGAAAAAAAATTTTCAGACTAACTTTGGTGTTGACATGAAATATAGGATGTATAGAAGGAAGAGCTCAGGGGCCAGCATCGTGGCATAGCAAGTTAAACCTCCACCTGAGATGCTAGCATCCCAAATGGGCACAGGTATGGGTTCTGGCTGCTCTACTTCCAATCCAGATTCCTGCTAATGCACCTGGGAAAGCAGCGGAAGATGGCCCAAGTGCTTGGGCCCCTGTTCCCACACAGGAGACCCAGAAAAAGCTCCTGGCTCCTGGCGTCGGTGTGGCCCAGCCCTGGCCATTGCAGCCATTTGGGGAGTGAACCAGCAGATGGAAGATTTTTTTCTCTCTCTCTGTCTCTCCTCCTCTCTTGTAACTCTGCCTTATAAATAAATTTTTTAAAAAATCTTAAAACAAAGGAAGAGCAGCCTGAAGACAGGAAAACAATCCTAAAGATAGTTGTGAAATTACAAGAACAGCAGAGCATCATGTAAGAACAGCTGTGTTATGTTGAGCAAGACTCAACTTGTCTCAGTATCAGTTTCCCCATCAATTATATGGAAATAATAATACCTGTTTTATAGGGTTGTTGAAATATTCAAATGAGGAAATAGATGCAGAGAGAACCTTTAGAAACCTCCTTTGTACGGCAGACAGAATTCTAAGTTAGACAGATAGATAATCATATCATAGAGACAGAGAGATTTGTTATAAATAATTGACTTAAGTGATGATGAAGCTGACTAGTCCCAAGATCTGTAGCTGGGGCTGTGGCTCACTTGGTTAGTCCTCCACCTGCAGTGTCAGCATCCCATGTGGGCGCCAGGTTCTAGACCCAGTTGCTCCTCTTCCAGTCCAGCTCTCTGCTGTGGCCCAAAAGGGCAATGGAGGATGGTCCAGGTGCTTGGGCCCCTGCACCCGCATTGGGGACCAGGAAGAAGCACCTGGCTCCTGGCTTCGGATCGGCGCAGCGCCAGCTATAGCAGCCATTTGGGGAGTGAACTAACAGAAGGAAGACCTCTCTCTCTCTCTCTCTCTCACTGTCTGTAACTCTACCTGTCAAATAAATTAAAAAATAAAAAAAAAGATCTGTAGCTGTCAAGTTGGAAACCCAGCCAAGCCAGTGCTGTATCTGCAGTCCAAGTCTGAAGGCCTGAGAACCATAATCAATGGTGTAGTTCCAACCTAAAGGCTGGCAGGCTAAAGACCAGGAAGAGGCAATGTTTCAGACCAAGTTCCAAAGAAAAGAAAAAAGCCTCATGTTCCAGCTTGAAGACAATCAGGTAGGAGGAATTCCTATTTATTTTATATAAAAGAGCAATAGAGAGGGGGAGGAAGAGAGAGAGAGAGAGATCAATCTTCCATCCACAGATTTATTCCCCAAATGGCTGTAATACCTGGGGTTGGGCCAGGCCACAGCAAGGAATCTGGAACTTCATCCAAGTCTCCCACTTGGGTGGCAGGGGCCCAGGTTCAGGCCATCATCTGCTGCCTTTCCAAGTGAATTGGCAGGGAGATGCATCAGGAGCAGAGCAGCTGGGACTCTAACTGGTGTTCTGATATGGGATACCAGCATCATAATCAATGGCTTAACATACTGTGCTACAATGCCAGCCCTGAGAAATCCCCTATTATTCAAAAGAGGTCAGCCTTGTATTTTATTCATGCTTTCAACTGATAGGATGAGACCCACCTACAGTAGGGAATGCAATCCGCTTCACTCGTCTATCCATTTAAATGTTAAACTCATCAAAAGCACCCTTACAGAAACACCGAGAATAATGTTTGGCCAGATATATGGACATTCTGTGGCCCAATGAAGTTGCCACCAAAAATAAAGCATAACAACTCTGAAGATTCCAGTCCCTGATGTATACAGACCTCCTTCGGTTATTCAACCAAGCACTAATCTCGATAGTGCCATGAAGAAATTTTGCACACGTAACTCAGGTCCCAATCAATTATGTTGAAAAGAACATTTGCCTACCTGGTCCTGCCGTAATCATTTGAACCCTTTAAAAGGGGCAGGCTGTCTCTACCTGATGGTTGAGGAGAAGTCAGAAATTAGAAGCAGAACTGAATTCCACCAATCCGAATGAGCTTGCAAGCAGATTTTTCCCCAAGAACTGTCACAGGAGAATTCAGCCTGGCTTGTGCCCTGATTTCAACTTTCTGATACCTGATGAACTGAGCAAGGAGGCAGCCTCACCATGCCAAATTTCTCACCTACTGCACTGTGCACTAATAAAAGAAAGGGTGTTTAAAATTGACTGAATTTGTTGTAATTTCTTATAGAACAATAGAAAACCAATCCACATTTTATACAGAAAACTGTCCAGTATTTTTCCAACTATTGTCTGACAGTAGTAAGAATAGAAGAAATGTCAATATTTAATAAGCTATTAGCGCTGGCGCCACGGCTAAATAGGCTAATCCTTGCCTAGCGGCGCCTGCACACCGGGTTCTAGTCCCGGTCGAGGCGCCGGATCCTGTCCCGGTTGCCCCTCTTCCAGGCCAGCTCTCTGCTGTGGCCCAGGAGTGCAGTGGAGGATGGCCCAAGTGCTTGGGCCCTGCACCCCATGGGAGACCAGGAGAAGCACCTGGCTCCTGCCTTCAGATCAGCGCGGTGCACTGGCCGCAGCACGCCGGCCGTGGCGGCCATTGGAGGGTGAACCAACGGTAAAGGAAGACCTTTCTCCCTGTCTCTCTCTCTCTCACTGTCCACTCTGCCTATCAAAAAAATTTAAAAAAAAATAAGCTATTAGCTTAAGGGATGAGGAAGAAGGAAAGATCAAAGGCCACTCCAAATGACAACTGGGATTAGCACAAAGATTGCACCATTAACCACTGCAATGGGAAGTGTCTGCGTAAGCACGAAGGAGCACGGAGAAGGGATCTCAGACTTCGCTATGTAAGTAAAGGAAGCCTCTTTACAATTCAAGTTTATGGACTTCACCTGCAGAGGTCCTTGGGCGTAATTAGATTTCACACTGATTTATGGTTTTGACTATTTGCAAGTAACTCCGAAGATTGCTGACATTTACAGAGTCCTAATACTGATGAAATCAAACTTCAAACTCCCACCTTAGAGGCTGGTGTGTAAGAGAATGACACCTAGTCTGTAGGTGAGCCAGGCAAGCCACTTAGGGTGCCCACGTCAACATGACTGTGCTGCTCTCTGCTTGTCATGCCTGGTGAATGATGATTTGAGAATGCCACGTTGTTGTTGGACTGTCCTGATTGGTGTCAATGGTCAAAAGCAACAGGGAGAGCAGTGAAGGATGGCCCAAGTCCTTGGGCCCCTGCACCCATGTGGGAGACCAGGATGAAGGTCCTGGCTCTTGGCTTTGGATCGGCGCAGCTCCAGCCGTTGCAGTCATCTGGGGAGTGAACCTTCGGATGGAAGACCTCTCTCTCAGTCTCTACCTCTCTCTGTGACTCTGTCTTTCAAATAAATAAAATAAATCTTAAAAAAAAAAAAAAGCAACAGGGTTTGGACGTGTACTGTTTGACTGACAGTGACACATCCAAATAGAGATGATCCATTGCTGAATTATACACTTATGACTGAACTTTCCAGTTGCCAACCAATAAACATAGTCAAATGATTAAGCCCAGGCACCTAAGCTCAGTATTAAGAGGAATCTCAAAATTTGCATAACATTATCTGCATTGTTAAAAATATTCATTACAAGTGGTCCTTGAAATAGGAAATGTACTTAATAAAGCTGGAAAAAAATTTTAATGCAAAAAAAAAGGAAGCCAGGTTTGGGGTGTGAGGAACACCCAGGGCTTTTGGAAAACACAACCGCCAGGCCTCACAGGCAGACCCTTGTGAGTAGCAAGGTGCCCAGGACAGGGATGGCTTCCCGTGGGGCAAGATGTTGAACAGGGAATTTCCTACTCCAGGTGGCAATGGCAGAGGATCCTGGGAGTTGAGGCCCATGGACGACAAGCACACAGATAGCCCAGAATCAGCAGTGTAATAGTGGCCAGAAACAGGATGAAATTGAGGTTGTGAGGCCAAAGCAGCTGGGGAACAAGGAAGGTCTGTGAGCTGGGGCTGGGGCAGGCTGCCTGTATGTAAGCGCTCACAAAGTCAACAATGGCCATTGTGTCCAAATGCAACACTGCTGCTCTTATTTCTGTTCAGAGCCAAGTCACTGAAACTCCCTTAGATATATTCAACAGAATCCTACTAAGCCTTTGCCCTTACTGGGGATGATAACTTTATACTTTATATTCTTCTTTCTGTTTATGCCTCATGATATAATCTTTCTTTCTTTCACTTTTCAAAGGTTTTCATGATGGCTGCACTATTTGCTTCTCGTTTAATCATATTAAATACTTTGAATCTAATACATTGCAATAGAAACCATAATTTTTAAAAGACTTTTGTTCTGGGGCCAGCGCCATGGCGCAGGTTAATCCTCTGCATATGGTGCCAGCATCCCATATGGGTGCCGGTTCGAGTCCCGGCCGCTCCTCTTCCAATCCAACTCTCTGCTGTGTCCTGGGAAATCATTAGAAGATGGCCCCCCAAGTCCTTGGGCCCCTGCACCCACATGGGAAACCGGGAAGAAGCACCCGGCTCCTGGCTTCAGATCAGCGCAACTCCGGCCGTTGCAACCATTTGGAGAGTGAATCAATGGAAGGAAGACCTTTCTCTCTGTGTCTCTCTCCCTCTCACTGTCTGTAACTCTACCTCTCAGATAAATAAATAAAAATATTTTTAAAAAGCTAAAGGAACAACAACAACAACAAAAAAAAACCAAAGCATTTGACAAAATGTAACATCCATTCTGAATTTAAACAACAAAATGCTTCAGTCAAAAATCTCATCAGGCTTCTGCCACACAGGACATCCTGGCTTCCAGCTTTGGCCTTGGCCTTGGCCTTGGCCTTGGACCAGCCCCATAAATGATGGGCATTTAGGAAGTTAACCAGAAGATGGCAGTTCTCTGTTCTCTCAAATGAAAAATACAAAAAATAAAATTCATAAGGAAATGCAAAGGACATAGAGAAGCCAAAAACAACTTTGAAAAGGAAGAACAAAGTTGGAAGATAAACACTATCTGATTTCAAGATTTAAAAAACAGAGTAATCTAGTGTGTACAATTGGTATAGAAACAGACTAATGAGGGGCTGGCACTGTGGCACAGCAGGTAGGGCCACCGTCTGCAGTCCAGTTCGAGTCCTGGCTGCTGCACTTCTCATCCAGCTCTCTGCTATGTCCTGGGAAGGCAGTAGAAGATGGCCCAAGTCCTTGGGCCCCTGCAACTGTGTGGATACTCAAAAGAAACTCCTGACTCCTGGTTTCGGATCAGCACAGCTCTGGCCTTTGCAGCCATCTGGGGAATGAACCAGTGGATGGAAGACCTCTCTCTCTGCCTCTGCTTCTCTGTAACTCTGCCTTTCAAATAAATAAATAAATCTTTAAAAAAAAAAAAAGAAAGAAAGAAAGAAAGAAACAGACTAATGAAATGGAGAAAGGGCCAGGTATCAATGTGTTTTATTCCCAACATTCATTTGTAAATAAGATTTTGAACCCAGAACACATGCTTTCCATACAAATGGAAATCTTATTGGTTGTAGAAAGATGGCCAACACCCTCAGCCAAAGCCTACTGTACTGAATACACTGTGGATTTTCTGTTCTCTAGGGTGACCGCCAAATGGCACCACTGCACCCAAATATGGAAATGCATTCTCTCACTCTTGGGCCTTTCCCAATTCCACCTTCTGGAACATGGGAGGAGTCCTCCCCAGCATGTAGCACTGGGGACCATAGAACCAAGGACAGACTCTAGCAGGGTAGGGCCTGGATGGCTGCACAGGTAAGTGCTTTCTACGGCATGAGTCCCTAGGGACATTTTTATTCTGACTCTGCATCCTATGGCAAGTTGGGGCCTCAGGTGGGCCTCTTTTCTATGTTGATGGTGAGAACGAATGCTTCTTCCACTCTTTATCATGTATCACATGGAGAGACTTCCTTAGAACAGCAGTTCCCAAACGTCTCTGCACCTTGGAATCACCCGACTGCTGACGCCCATGTTCTACCTCCACGGATTGTGATTTAATTGTTCTGGTGCGGTCTGGGCACCGGATTCCCAAGTGATTCTAATATGCAATCTAGTTTGAAAGCCATTCACCCAGAGAAATATTTCTGGCCTTGTTAACTTCTCTGAATAGGGAGTTTAGGAGATCAAACTGGGCAAGCATAGCTCAGACCCTCCTGGGTTCTCTGTGGGATCTGCTTGCCTGCAAAGTCTAGCAATTCTGTTCTGCAATTCTGAGACATGTATTTTATACGCACAGGCCTCAGGCAAGGGGGGAGGAGGAATCTATGGTTGTCTGGCAGTGACTAAGACAAGGTAAGCATGTCTAATTTGGGCAAGAAGAAATACCAGGAAGCCCACTTAGTTAATAGTGCCATTTTCTCCTAACCACTTACCTACCCAATCTTTTAGTTGAAAAAAAAAATTCTAAACCAACAGAAAAGATTGAGTTTGAAGAATAATCCAATGGGACCTATTTGCTCTCCATCTACATTCATCAGTTATTAAGGTTTTATGCTTTCATACACATGGGTGTGTAGGGGCACACTGAATCTATTTATCTCAATAAGTGTCTCCTAAGAACAATACCATTTATATTTGTAATTTAACATTGATATAATAATATTATCTAATGTATGGTCCCTATTCACAGTTTTCCAATTTATCCCAACATTTTATTTACACCTATTTTAAGAGCCACATGTTGCATGGGTTGTTTTTTCTTTAATCTGAATAATCTAGAACCATCATCTCTTCTTACTAGACACTGACAAATTTGAAAAGTCCAGACTATGTGTATCTTATAATGGCCCATGAGGATGGTGCCTTATAACTGGACTTGTTCAATTTTTAGCAAGAGTACTATGTTGATGATGTTATGTACTTCCAGTATCAGGAAGAAGATAATACCAGTTTGTCACATTATCTCTGACCCTAAATTCAATACCTTGGTCAGGATGGTGCCCATCAAATCTATAAATCGTAAAGATATCTTTTCACTTTATAAAAAGAAGTCTGTGGGTTGATATTGCAAGACCACACAAATATCCTAATCCCTAACAAATTGCCAACTGATAAACCCATGCAAAATTTTGATAACCCTTACATGTATCAACTATTGCATGAATGGTTGCAAACAGTGATTTCTCAATTCACTCATTCCTTCTACATTTCTTAACAGACATTCTTCTGTTAAGAGGAGCTTTCATCCCCTCCCCTCCACTTGCCTTTTTAGAAAAATTATATGTTTATTTATTTGAGAGGCAGAGAGAAAACTGCCATCAAGTGGTTCCACTCCCCAGTAACTGTAACAGCTGGAGTTGGGAAGGGTGAAAGCCAAGAGCCAGGAATTCAGTCCAGGTCTTTCATGTGAATGGCAGGAACCCAACTACTTATGTAGTCACCACTGCTTGCTGGGGTCTGCATTATAGGAAGCCAGAGTCAGAAGTCAGGTACTGAGCCCAGGCACTCCAATATAGGATACAGATAGCCTAACCATCATCTTAAAACTAGACCAAACACCCTCTCCTACATGCTTTCTTGAGTTCCGTTATGGACTCATGAATTCTTTAACTATGATCTATTAATGTTACTTTTTGAGACAACTTCTTATATCCTTTGCTATATCCCCATTAATTTTGAATAGCACTTTTAGAAGGTTTTATTTATTTATTTGAGAGGTAGAGTTACAGACAGAGAGAGGGAGAGACAGAGAGAAAGGTCTTCCATCTGCTGGCTGACTTCCCTGATGGCTGCAATGGCAGGAACTGCACCGATCTGAAGCCAGGAGCCAGGAGCTTCTTCTGGGTCTCCTCCACAGGTGCAGGGGCCCACAGACTTGGGCCATCTTCTACTGCTTTCCCAGGCCACGGCAGAGAGCTGGATCGAAAGTGGAGCTGCTAGGACTCGAACCAGCGCCCATATGGGATGCTGGCACTGCAGGAGGCGGATTTACCCACTATGCCACAGCGCTGGACTTGAAAGAAGTATTTCTAAAGGACTAGCCTGCCTTCTGTGGTTCAAAGGCTGGCAGCTGCTGCCAGGGCATCTAGGACAGGTTCAGGGTTGAAGTCTTCATTCTCAGTGTAAGGGGAAGCCATGAAGGGGCTTAAGCAGCAAAGAGGCATAATTAGATGCAAAGCTTTAAAAGGCTATTGGCTGATACAAAAAGATTAGTTGGGGCAAGAGTGCATGTGAGCATTCCAGCTAAAAGGCTCTGAGCTGCAGTGCAGAGAGCTGCCAAGTAGCCGTTCTAGGGTGGTGGCTGTGAAATGTCACTGTCACTTCCTGTCTCACTGAGCAAGCACACACCCAATCTGCAGCCATAGACAATGGGAACCTAGTGAAGGGGCTCTGCCCTGAGCACGCTTTCCCAGCCCCTGCCCTCTGTTCCCCTCTTTACTTTGAGATTGGACTTGTTGGTGAAATTTTAGGAGCACCAAGCCAAGTGAACAGGTTTCAGAGAGGTCCCTAGGGGAGGGGAAAGGATGGGTGAGCGGAGAGTGTGCACAGGACAAAACTTCACTTCCCCTTGTCCCAAACCGTTTGCTTTTTTGCCACCAGAAGGTACAGCACCACCTACAGCCGGGTCTGTCCCAGCCCTGGAAGTGTTTTGAAATAGAGATCCGGGGCCTTGGGTACAGAAGGAAGGATTGGGCACCAGAGAACGGTAATGTGTGATACATGGAGGACTTCGCAGTGCTGGCTGGGAAGAAGGGGGCACAGAGAGTAACCTGATGATTCCTTAGAAGTCTGCACAGCCCTCATGTGAGATGAAAGCATCCTGAAAGACGTCTTCAACTCAAAGCTTTCCAACACCTTTTACAGCACTAGCATAACTCTGACACCAAATCTGATAGAGTAAATGCCAAGGGAATGGCTGGCATAAAAGCTTTCATCCTAACCGTTTAAGCATATGGTTCTGTAGCATTCAGTGCATGGTTGTGCAATCTCCAGAACTCTTTTCATCTTGCAAAACTGAAACTCTGTCCCCATGAAACAACAAATCCCCACCCCACCCTCACCCCAGTCCCTCACAACCACAATCCTATTTTCGGTCTCTATGAATTTGACTATGCTTGATACTTCATGTAAGTGAAAGCATACAACATTTGTCTTCTTGGCTTATTTCACTTAGCATAATGTCCTCACAGTTCATCCATGTTGTAGCAGGCGTCAGAGTGCTGCACCTTTTGAAGGCTGAATTGCATTCTATTGCATGTAGATAGCCACTGTTTATTTAACTGTTGATGGATGTTTGGCTGCTTCTGTTATGTAGGAAGATAGAAATTAGCCTATGTGTGTGAAAGGGGTTTACAGAAAGCACCCGCTGAAAGGGATGTAGCAGCCTCTGCCTGGGAAGCAGCCCAGTGTTTGGACTACAAAGTCCTGCCCATATCCAGATAACATTGCAGGTGGTTCCAGCCTCCCACCCAAGAAAAGCACCCCAGGAGAATCCTCTTTGCCTAGAGCCAAGAGGGCTAACCAGTCTGATAACATGGGCAATTAAATCTTGGGAGTAATTTCATCAATTTTCCACCTGAGAAACCTTTCGTCCAGGTTAAGAAGGGGGAGTTTGGCCGGCGCCGCGGCTCAATAGGCTAATCCTCTGCCTGTGGTGCCGGTACACCAGGTTCTAGTCCCGGTCGGGGCGCCGGATTCTGTCCTGGTTGTTCCTCTTCCAGTGCAGCTCTCTGCTGTGGCCCAGGAGTGCAGTGGAGGATGGCCCAAGTGCTTGGGCCCTGCACCCCATGGGAGACCAGGAGAAACACCTGGTTCCTGCCTTCGGATCAGCGCAGTGCACCAGCCACAGCGGCCATTGAGGGGTGAATCAATGGAAAAGGAAGACCTTTGTCTCTCTCACTGTCCACTCTGTCAAAAAAAAAAAAAAAGAAGAAGAAGAAGAAGAAGAAGGGGGAGTTTGTGGAGGAAAAACGGTGGGAAAAAGCAGACCCCCATACCCTTATAAATCCCAGTCTGAATCTACTTTGGGCTCTCTCTCTCTCATCTTTCTGGAGAGGTGCCCATAAGTCTGAAAGATACACTGCCTCGTTAAACTGTGCTACCTCCTCTAGCACTTCTGTCTCACATCTGAAAACTCTTCTCTTATGGGAAGAACCTCGACTCCAGCCAACTCCGCTAACCCTTCCACCTTTGGCCTATTGTGAATAACAATACTATGAATGTGGGTGTTGAGCTATATCTTTAAGAAGCTGCCTTCAGTTCTTCCGATATATACCCAAAAGTGGAATTGCTAGATCATATACATGGTCACTTTACTTTTCATTGTTTGGTGCACCACAGTACTGTTTCCCATAGAGGCTGCAACTTTTTACAATCCCATCAGCAATGCTCAGGGGCTCCAATTTCTTCATGACCTCTCCAAAGCTTGTTATTTTCTGTTTTTCTAGTAGTCATCCTAATGGGTATGTGTTTATGTCTTTTAACTAGAAAAGATGTTTATTTTGTGTGGAAATTAGATATGTAAAAGATAAAAATGAAAGGAAATAAGAACCAAATTGTTTTTAGGGGCAGATGTTTGTGCAGGGGCAGTGTTAAGACATAGTTAAGACACTGCTTGAGGGGCTGGTGCTGTGGTGTAGCAGGTAAAGCTGCTGGCACTCCATATGGGTGCTGGTTCAAGTCCCAGCTGCTCCACTTTCCATCCAGCTCTCTGCTATGGCCTGGGAAAGCAGTGGAAGATGGCCCGAGTCCTTAGGCCCCTCAACCCACATGGGAGACCTGGAGGAAGCTCCTGGCTTTGGATCAGCTCTGCTCTGGCCATTGTAGTCATTTGGGGAGTGAACCAGCGGAATGGAAGACTTATCTCTCTTTCTCTGGATCTACCTCTCTCTTTAACTCTGTCCTTCAAATAAATAAAATAATTTTTTTTTAAAAAAAAAAAAGCACTCTGCATTCCGACTGTAATGCTGGAAAGGTGGTTCCTGCACACATGTGTGTGATCAGGTGGATTGTGCAGGACCTCACCTGGGGAGTTCTGCAGGTGCTGTAGCTCCCATTGAAAGCTGAAACTATGCAATGGTTTGAAACTATGGCCCCCAGAACACTCTGAAACCCCTCCCAGTAGGAGGTGGGCTCTGTCTCCTGTGAATCCAGCTGGGCTCGTAATTAGCCAGTAGAAATATGTGGAAGTGATGTCATGTGACTTCCAGGGCTAGATCCTACAAGGCGGTTGCAGCTTCCCATGATTTTTTTGGACCACTCACTCTGCAGAAGTTCCTTCCCTGGGTATTTCCTTTGGAAACCCAGCCATCATGCTGTGAAAAGCCAATGAGGGAAAAGGCCAAATATTGTTGCTCTGTCCACAGTCCTAGGTGAGCCCATTCTTTAAGTCATCTCAGCCCGGGTGCCTGACATGTGCATAAAGAAACCTTTAGGAGTGTGCATTTGCCCTAGTGTAGAAGCTGGTTAAGATGCTTATGCCTTACCTTGGAGTACCAGGGTTCAATGCCGGACTCAAGTTCCTACCTCGGGAAGGCAGAGTAAGATGGCCCAATTACTTGGGACTCTGCCACCTATGTGGGAGACCCAGATGGAGTTCCTGGCTTTGGCCTAGCCTAGCCCTGGCTGTTGTAGCCATTTGGGGAGTGAACCAGCAGATGAAATATCTCCCCCAGTTCCACCTCCACCCCCACCACTCTGCCTTCTAAATAAATATATTTTAAAAACATAGAATTGCTTTGATATGCACAGTGTTTGCCACCAAGCAATAATAATAATAACAAACAGTGTACAGATATTAAAGAATTGGTATTAAGGAATGTTTCAATAGTAGCAGCAGTATTCTGGATAAAAATTTAATCCTTCATTATGTAAAATGTTGATCATATAAAGGGGTTGTTAGATTGTGCTTCTATAATAGAAACACTCATGATGAGTAATCCATGAAGCACATGAATCCATTTCTTACAGTTCTGGAAGCTGGGTTGTCTGGCGAGGACCACTCTCTGCTCCCCAGATTCCCTCGTATGCTGCATCCTCCCTAGGTGCAAGGTGGAAGTGGGAATGAGCTGACCACTGTGCGAGGCCTCTTTCATAAGGGCCTTAATCACATTCATGGGGGAGGAGTCCTCATAGCCTAATCACCCCTTAAAGGCCCCGCCTCTTAAGACTATCATACTGGCCATTCAGTTTTCACACTTAACAAATGTTAAAGGGGACACTTCCAAACCATAGCAGGTATAGAGAGAGCAGCAGAACAAGCCAGTTTTAGTAATTATTAGCTTCTGGCCAATGCTGTTTTATCTACAGCCTCACCCCAGCTTGTATGCCCATTAAATCATTTTATTTCAATGGAAAATTGGAATGCTTTCTCTTCCGCTGGTTGGTTCAGACTTGCTGCTTGGAGCCAAACCCAACAGAATCCAGCCCAAATCAGCCCACATAATCTACAGGCCCAAGAGGAGAAAAATAAATATCTGTTATGGTTAACTACTAAAGTTTTGAGGCTGTCTTTTTTTATGGAGCATATTCTGACAACAGTTAAATGAAACACAGCAAAACATATTTTCTTTTTGACAGGCAGAGTTAGACAGTGAGAGAGAGAGAGACAGAGAGAAAGGTTTTCCTTTTTCTATTGGTTCACCCCCCAAGTGGCCCCTACGGCCGGTGTGTTGCAGCCAGTGCACCGCGCTGTTCCATCCAAAGCCAGGAGCCAGGTGCTTCTCCTGGTCTCCCATGCAGGTGCAGGGCCCAAGGACCTCGGCCATCCTCCACTGCACTCCCAGGCCACACAAAACATATTAACAGTGGGTATCTTTATATGGAGGGAATGTGGCAGACATTTTGTTTTCCATCTTTTACTCTGTGTTCTCCACATTTTCTACTTTTTTTTTAAGATTTTACTTATTTATTTGAGAGGTAGAGTTACAGATGGTGAGAGGAAGAGACAGAGAGAAAGGTCTTTCGTCCATTGGTTCACTCCTCAAATGGCCACAATTGTCAGAGCTGCGTCGATCCTAAGCCAGGAGCCAGGAGCTTCTTCCAGGTCCCCTACATGGGTGCAGAGGCCTAAGGACTTGGGTCATCTTCTACTGCTTTCCCAGGCCACAGCAGAGAGCTGGACTGGAAGAGGAGCAGCCAGGACTAGAACTGCCGCCCATATGGGATGCCTGCACGGCACAGGTGGAGGATTAACCTACTGTGCCACGCATCAGCCCCCACATTTTCTACTTTTAACCTTTAAAATTGAGCTGGAGGGGTGGGAGCCTGACAAAGTCATAAAGATGCCGCTTGGGACATCTGCACATCGAGCGCTTGCGTTCAAGTCCCTCCTGGTTCTCCTGCTTCAGCTTCTTGCTAATGTGCACTCTGGGAGATAGCAGGTGATGGCTGCCACCCCTGTGGGAGACCCAGACTGAATTCCAGGCTCCTGGCTTCAGTCCCAGGCACATTAGCAGGGAGCTGTATCAGAAGTGGAGTAACTGGGACTCAAACCAGTGTTCTGAACTGGGATGCATGTGTCTTAGGTGGGGGCTTAAACTGCAGTGCCACAACACTGGCCCTGATACATTACTAATCACCATCTAATTAGAGGGAAAGACTTGAAATGCAGCACTCACAATATTGAAGAAAATCCCACCTGTCTGCTCATAAGCCATGGTAATGCTCTGCAGAGAGACAGAGAGACAGAGAGAGAAAGAGACAGCAACAGACAGGCATCTTTCATCTACTGATTCACTCTCCAAATGCCAACAATAACTGGGATTGGGCCAGGTGGAAGTGAGGAGCCTGAAATTCAATCTGAGCCTACCAGGTGAGTGTCAGGAACCCAACCACTTGAGCCATTACTGCTGCCTCTCCTCTCCAGGTGCGCGTTATCAGGAACACTGGAATCAGGAGCAGAGCCAGGACACAAGCCAGGCACTCTGATATGGAATGTGGGTGTTCTAAGAGGCATCTTAACCGCTGTGCCAAATGCCCATCGCAGGCCCATCAGCATGAGTACAGGCTTAGCCTAGTCTACTGGGGCTTAGTTCAGGAGGCTAATCCAAAACAGTGGCCTCTAATAATTTTTTTTTTTGACAGGCAGAGTGGACAGTGAGAGAGAGAGACAGAGAGAAAGGTCTTCCTTTGCCGTTGGTTCACCCTCTAATGGCCGCCACGGTAGTGCGCTGCGGCCGGCGCACCGCGCTGTTCCGATGGCAGGAGCCAGGTGCTTATCCTGGTCTCCCATGGGGTGCAGAGCCCAAACACTTGGGCCATCCTCCACTGCACTCCCTGGCCACAGCAGAGAGCTGGCCTGGAAAAGGGGCAACCGGGACAGGATCGGTGCCCCGACCGGGACTAGAACCTGGTGTGCCGGCGCCGCAAGGCGGAGGATTAGCCTGTTGAGCCACGGCGCAGGCCAATAATTTTTATTGAATAATTATTAGTCCACAAGCTTATCTATCTAAGAAGAACATCTTCTCTTTTCTGTGGCCCACCCCAGTGTTTGACCTTTACCCTGCTGACTTGGCCCTATTTATCTTGACAGGTAAAAATACACTCTCAATTCCTTCTGTAGCTTCCTCCAGGTTTGGTGAGAGAAGAGGGTAGACTTCTGGTTTACCCTTAGCAGTACCCTTAAGCTATCCATTGACCACCCCTATGCCTTCCACCTCCCGTGGAGTCAGCAGCTCTTTTCCACACTGGGACCAGCCTCAAGGCCCAGAAATCCTCACGAGGCTCCTTTGTCCTGTCTGGCTACATGCCCCATGTTTGGGGCAGTGCCATCTCTCTGGAGATGCTACCAGGGCAGGTGAAGGCCCCTTCTGCTCTCAGGAGCTACAGGTATCTCTTGGCCTCTGCAGGTGCCACTCCTCGCCTATCACAAGAAAATCAAGGTACCTCCATGCTCGGAGGGTTACCAAATGTGGTGGAGGACCTCTCTGATGGGACTGTGTCATACACCTGCCAAGTGTTATTTAATATCACAACAGAGTTTCAGGGAGCATCCCATAATCAAATGCTTTCATATGGATGTGGGCAATATGTGAGTGTCCACCTTGTGTGAATGAATAAAGAGATAAACAGCCTCTTGGTCCCAAGGCAAGTTGGGCCAGCAAATACATCTGCTCTAAGAAACTTGCTTTCAAGGCCTTTTGGATTTCCTAAGCGGAAGAGACTGTGGGGGCCGGCGCCGTGGCTCACTTGGTTAATCCTCCACCTGTGGCGCCAGCATCCCATATGGGCACTGGGTTCTAGTCCTGGTTGCTCCTCTTCCAGTCCAGCTCTCTGCTGTGGCCCGGGAGGGCAGTGGAGGATGGCCCAAGTGGGAGAACAGGAAGAAGCACCTGGCTCCTGGCTTTGGATCAGCGCAGCTCTGGCCGTTGCGGCCACTTGGGGAGTGAACCAATGGAAGGAAGACCTTCCTCTCTGTCTCTCTCTCTCTCAGTTTGTAACTCTGCCTGTCAAATAAATAAACAAACAAATAAATAAATAAATAAGAAGAGACTGGATCAGTGGCTGAAGTTGAGTAGGATATTCATTTGATGTAACTCCACTAAACAGAGTGTAAAAGAAATTCAGAAAATGTAGGTGTTGCTGAGGGCTAACAGAAATTGTAAAGATTCCATGGAGGAGCAAGCATTTGAACAAAAACTGCAGAATGTGAGAAAGTTGCAAAGATCATGCAATAAAAAATATCCCCTATGAGGAATAAAAACTCAGTTATATTCAACATCATTTGTCATGAGGAAAACACAAATGGAAACAATGAGATAATGCCATGTACCTACTAGAAAACCTCAAATTGAGAGACCTGAAAATAGAGAAGTCCCTCCTTAGAGGGAGAGGGATGACTTCCAAGATCCCCTGGAACACGTGATGCTGCAGATATCACCACAACCTACATATTCCATTTTCTAGCAATGGTGGCACACGGGACCACAGTTCATCCCCTCTTCTGTGTTTTAGGCCCTGAGGCCTCCTTGACATCATCACTCTTGTGCTTTGGTGCCAGTAAGTAAAATAAGCATAACTTAAACGCAAGCCCAGTGATATTTTCACCACTGATCTGATAACCAAGAAGGATACTAATGGGTGGGCACAGAGATTATATCCACGGGGTCTGAAAACCTACGATGCCTTTTTCTTGAAATTTCCATTTAATATTTCCAGACCACAGCTGAACATAGCTAACTGGAGCTATGCAAAGCAAAACTGTAGGTAAGGAGGCACTGATACACTGTAACAAACTTTGTTAGGATTGTGCAGCCACGGAGCTCTCATTCATTGGTGGTGGTAATGCACACTGGTATAACCACTTTGGAAGACATTTTGACAGTGTGTTGAAAAGCTAATACAATCTAGCAATTATGCTCCTAGATATTTACCCACCTGGTCTGAAAATCTACATCCACACAAAAACAAAAAACCAGCACACAGTTGTTTATGGCAGCCTTATCCATAATCCCCCAAACTAGAAGCAACCAAGGTATCCTTTAATAGATGAATGGATAATCAGCGGTGCTAGGTTCATACAATGGAACACTACTGAGTAATCAAGAGCCATGAATTATCGAGCCACAGGAAGATGTGGCTGAGTCTTTTTTTAAATCTATTTATTTATTTGAAAGGCAGAGCAACAGAGAGCAAAAGATAGAGCAAGATCAAGAGAGAGAGCAAATCAATCTTGCATTCACTGGTTCACTCCCCAGATGGTCACAACAGCCAGACGTGGGCCAGGGAAAACAATGGCCCCACAGGTGAATCTTAAATGAAAGTTTGTAAGTGAAAATATCCAACCTAAACAGGCCATGTCTTGTGTGATTCCTATTTCCAAGACATCCTGGAAACAGCAAAACCATAGAAAGGGTAAAGAGATCAGTGGGTACCAGGAGTCCAGGGTGGGGTCAGGTTGAATCAGTGAAGCACAGAGGATTTTATGGCAATGAAACTTTTCTGTATGACACCATAATGGAGGACATATGACACCAGGCCTTTGTCAAAACACAAGAACTTTACAGCTCAAAAAGTCAACATCATCTATGAGGTGAGAGGTTCAAAGGATGAAATACAGAATGTGACAAGTGAATCAAACTGTATTACACATGGCTGTACAGCAACAGGACAATCCGAGTCACATGGGGCAAAATAGATAGTTAAAAAGGAGAGAAGATACACACCAGGGATAGAGCCTTGGGAAATTTGTGACCAGAGAGGCCCAGGAGACCAACAGAGACTGGGCAAGTCCACACTTAAAAAGCAAGTAAGAAAGAGAAGTGGCAGAGGTGAGGCAGAGGCAAAGACCCCAGCAGACCAGGAAATCGCAGGTCCACAGAGCTACATATAGTTGGACGGAGAGCTTGGTGAACTGCTTTTGAAGTTCCATAGGGGGAAAAAAGGGAAGGTATAGAGGAGCAAATAGAGAGGTTGGGAATCCCCCTGCCCATCTCCCTTTCCCCCCCTCCCCACCCAGACCCACAGCCAGCTGGGAAAAGCCATCTTATTTGTTTACATTTTTTAATGTAAGCAGGGACTGCTGCCTTTGCCTCCTGAGTTCACACCCATCAATTGCAGGGGCCACCTCACCACAACCCCGACCCAGGAACAAGGCCCACAACATTTCAGAATTTCTTCCCCACCATGCAAGCTGTACAACAAGGAGAAGTCCTGAATGTCGAAAACTTGAGCCTGTTCCATCCACCATGGAGAAGTGTTCTGGGCTCCAGTAGGCAGGGCTCTGTGCTTCCAATTGCAATGCACAGACACATAGCAGCTCGTAACAGGGACATCTCACCACAAGAAAATCTCCACAGATTAGAGGGGCAGTTTGTTAAGCAAAGTGATATAACCCTGAACACACCGGAGACTAACACCAGGGCATCCCACAACTGTGAGGAAAAGCATGGGTTACATCAACAGAAGTGAACAAACCCCTTTAACCAAAAAACCAGAGGAAAGATACAAAGTCCCATGGGGGCCTTACATTGGATACCTCCTCCACTTTGGAATACTGAACAGAGCACCCAGGCCACATCCAACACAAACCTCTTAGAACTCACAAAAATATAAGTGTTCCATCAAATCACAAAGCCACAAATTAAAGAGAAAAGCAAACAGGCAAAAAAAGAAAAAATACACAAATGCCAAAAAACAAAGGAAAAACCCTAAGCAAGAATAAGAAAGACACTATGAACCCCCTCAAAGGAACACTACAACTCTTCAATAACAGAAGGTGAAGAGGAAGAGATCAAAGATATGTCAGAAACAGAATTCAGAAAATTAATTGTCAGATTACTTAGAAGCAATCAGAAGCAAATTCATGATCTAAATGAAAAGTTCTCCCAAGAAAATGAGATATAAAAAAGATAAAAAAGAGACGTCAGAATGAAACACTAGATATGAAGAATAGATCAAATGAAAAATGCAGTGGAAATCCTTAACAGAATAGATGAGACAGAAGAAAGAATATCAGAACTTCAAGACAAATTTGTGGAAATATTACAGACCAAAAAATGGAAGAAATTAGAAAACTAAAAAACACAGTTGGATATCTAAAAGATACTATCAAACGAACCAACATATGGATCCTAGGAGTTCCAAAAGGTGTGGAAAGAGAGAAAGGATTAGAAGAGCCTTCTTAATAAGATAACAACAGAAAACTTCCCTAATCTGGAGAAAGAGACATCCAACTACAAGAAGTACACAGAACTCCCAAAAGAAATGAACAGAAAAGATCTTCACCACAACACATTGTAGTAAAATTCTCCACAGTAAGATATAAAGAAAAGATCTTAAAATGTGCACAAGAGAAACGAAAAATTACATTCAGAAGAAACCCAATGAGAATCACTGTAGACTTCTCATCAGAAACCCTGCTGGCAAGGAGAGAATGGCGAGATATATTCTGAGTCTTAAAACGAAAAAACTGTCAACTCAGAATACGATACCCTGCAAGCTCTCATTTATCAATGAAGGAGAAATAAAGATCTTCCACAACAAATAAAAATTGAAAGAATTTGTAACTACTCACCTAGCCCTATAAAGGATGCTCAAGGATGTGTTACACACAGAAACACAGAAACAAAAACATCACTATGAAGAAGATGAATGCAGAAAATGATCCAGCAAAAGTACAAAGGAAACCCAAAGTACAAAATTAGCACTGTTTATGGAAACATGGAAGGACAAAATCAGTTACTACCAATAGTCACCCTGAATGTAAATGGTCTCAACTCCCCAGTTAAAAGGCACAGACTGACTGAATGGATTAAAAAAAAAAGCCCACAAGAAACACATCTTTCCAACAAAGATGCATGCAGACTGAAAGTGAAAGGATGGAAAGAGATAATCCATGCTAACAGAAACTGAAAAAGAGCTGGTGCAGCCATCCTAATATCAGACAAAATAGACTTTAACACAAAAACTATTAAAAGAGACAAAGGATACTATATAATGATTAAGAGATCAATTTAACAGGAAGATATTACTATTATAAATGTATTTGCACCTAATTACAGGCCACCTGGCTAGCCAAAAGAAATGTTAATGGATTTAAAGGAAGATATAAACTCAAATACAACAGTAATGGGGGACTTCAATACCCCACTTTGAGCAATGGACAGATCAATCAGAAAGAAAATCGACAAGGAAACAACAGAGTTAATTGACATTATAGACTAGTAGACCTAGAAGATATCCACAGAGTCTTCCACCCTACAGAAACAGAATACACATTTTTCTCAACAGTGCATGGAACTTTTACTAGGGTTAATCACATACTAGGCCATAAAGCAAGTCTCAGCAAATTCAAAAAAATCGAAATCATACCATGTATCTTACCAGACCACAATGCAACGAAGCTGGAAATCAGCAACTCAGGAATCTCTAGAACATATGCAAATACATGGAGACTGAACAACATGCTCCTGAATGAACAGTGGGCCATAGAAGAAATCAAAAGATAAATCAAAACACTTCTGGAAACAAATGAAGACAATACAACATATCAAAACTTATGGGATTCAGCAACAGCAGTGTTAAAGGAAAGGTTATAGCAATTGGTGCCTACATCAAGAAATTGGAAAGGCACCAAATAAATGAACTACCTATGTATCTCAAGCATCCAGAAAAAAAATAGCAAACGAAACCCAAAACTAGTAGGAGAAAAGAAATAATTAAAATTAGAGAAGAAATCAACAAAATCGAAACAAAAAATACAAAAATCAGCAAAACGAAGAGCTAGTTTTTTGAAAAAAATAAACAAAATCGACACACCACTGGCCCAACTAACCAAAAAAGAGAAAGAGGACCTAAATCATTAAAATTAGAGATGAAAAAAGAAATGTAACAACTGACACAACAGAAATAAAAATAATCATCAGAAACTACTAAAAGAGCTATAATGTCAACAAAATGGGAAACCTAGAAGAAATGTATAGATCCCTGGACACATACAACTTATCTAAATTGAGCCATGAAGACATAGAAAATGTAAACAGACCCATTACCAAGAAGAAAACTGAATCAGTTATAAAGACCCTCCTGGCTGGTGAAGCAGCTCAATAGGCTAATCCTTCTACAGGTTTCCTTTTAGGTGCTCAGTTAGTTGTCACAGTTTAAGTTCATAATTCATCATATAGATAGGATTAAGTGTCAAAGGGATCACATAAATAAGACCAGTGTCTGCTAATACTAACTGATAGAATTAAAAAGGAGAGAACGACCCAAACATGGGAAACAGGATACACAGCAGACTCATAGAATGGCAAATGCCCTAAACAGCACTCTGGCCTAAGAATCAGCCCCTAAGGCATTCGGATCTGGCTAAAAAGCCCATGAGAGTATCTCAGGCATGGAAAGCCAAGACACTGTGGCAAAAAATGACCTAAATGAAAGATCTGTGTGAGTGAGATCTCAGTGGAAAGAAGGGGCCATTAAACAAGGAGGTACCTTTCTCTGAAGGGAGGAGAGAACTTCTGCTTTGATTATGGCCTTGTCTAAATAAGATCAGAGCTGGCGAACTCAAGAGGCTTCCATAGCCTTGGCAGCTCATGACAAGAGCCTCGGGTGATTACTGATGGCATAAATAAGAGTGTCAATTGTTGAATCAACAACAGGAGTCACTGTGTACTTGCTCCCCAGATAGGATCTCTGTCCTTAATGTGTTATACTATGAGAATTAACAGTAAAACTAGGCTTCAAACAGTACTTTATACTTTGTGTGTCTGTGTGGGTGCAAACTGTAGAAATCTTTACTTAGTATGGAGTTGATCTGTATATAAAGATAATTAATTAAAAATAAATCTTAATGAATAATGGGATGGGAGAGGGAGTAGGAGGTAGGGTGGTTTGGGGGTGGGAGAGTGGGTATGGGAGAGAAAACTGCTATAATCCAAGAGTTTTACTTTCAAAATTTATATTTAGTAAATAAAAGTTTTCTAAGAAAAGAGAGAGAAAAAGAAGCTGGAATGGAGAGAACCTGCTTTGGGATTTTGAGTTACGTGGATATAGGTTTTAGGCTGCCAGCAACCAGCTTTCTTTCTTTCTTTTTTTTTTAAGATCTATTTTATTTATTTGAAAGGCAGAGTTACAGAGAGAAGTATCTTCCATCTGTGGTTCACTCTCCAGATGGCTACAATGGCCAGGGTTGTGCCAAGCCAAAGCCAGGGACCAGGAGCTTCTTTCAGGTCTCCTACTTGGATGCAAGGACCCAAACACTTGAGCCATCCTCTGCTGCTTTCCTAGGAGATTAGCAGGGAGCTGGATCAAAAGTGGAGCTGCCAGGACAAGAATTTGTGCCCATACGCGATGCTGGCATTACAGGTAGCTGGTTTACCCACGATTCAATGCTAGCCCTCAAATCTTAGAAAAGAAATCCAACCGGCTTCACCCTAAGGTAGAGCCAGATTCTCACCCCTTCTGGTTCCTTATCTCACGCCTGGGTTTCTGGAGTAGCGGCTTTTCTCACTCAGTGCCCCTGCCCTCGTTTTCTGCAGTGTGTTGCCACTCAGCTGCCAAAGTCATTCCAGAGCTGTCATATCCTGTCACTCTTTCACTCAAAACCCTGCAAAGGCCTCACCAAGCCGGTTCAGAGGGTTCTACAGGGCTCCGTGATGCACCCCCACATCACCCCCTCTGCCCTCACCCCCTACTGCTCCCCTCTGTGCTGCCTCCCCTCCAGCCGTGCTGGGTCCCCGCTGCTCAAGGGCCCATGCTAAGTGCATTTCTATCATAGCACCCAACAGGTCACTTCCTAAATAACCGATTGGCTAAGCCCTTCAGTTCCTCTTTGTGCTTGGCTCCATCCCTGGCTAGCCACCAAAGCCAGAGCTTCCTGGCTCTCTCTAGGCAGCCCCGGGTAACAAGATTGCTATGTGGCCTGTTCCATTGTGGTTGCATCTCCTGGAAATATCTAAGGAACTTCTGTTCCCATCCTATTCCTAACTTACCCTGCCCAAAGTGGAAAGAATCATACCTTTGCTTTGTTTGGGGCTAGAGTTCCAATTTTTCCCCCTCCTCCCTCACATCTGGTAAGTCCATATTCTCTGTGCAAGGGTCCACTTTATTGGAAAACAAACAAAAAATTGCACTCAACTTCATCTATAGAACTGGTAAATTCAAACCGGAGCCATTTTTTTTAAAGATCTATTTATTTAGGGCCGGCGCCATGGTATAGCAGGTAAAGCTACCGCCTGCAGTACAGGCATCCCATACAGGCGCCAGTTCAAGACCTGGCTACTCCACTTCTGATCCAGCTTTCTGCTATGGCCTGGGAAAGCAGAAGAAGATAGCCCAAGTCCTTGGGCCCCTGCACCCACATGGGAGATGCGGAAGAAGCTCCTGGCTCCTGGCTTCAGATCAGCCCAGCTCTGCCTTTTTAAAAAAAATAAAAAATAAAAAAAGATTTGTTTGTTTATTTGAAAGGCAGAGTTACAGAGAAGCAAAGCAGAGAGAGAGAAAGAGAAGTATTCCATCTGCTGGTTCACTCCCCAAATGATCTCAACGGCCAGAGCTGTGCCAATCTGAAGCCAGGAGCCAGGAGCTTCTTCTGGATCTTCCACGTGGGTGCAGGGACCCAAGGAATTGGGCCATCTTCTGCTGCTTTCCCAGGCCATAAGTAGACAGCTGGATTAGAAGTGAAGCAGCCGGGACTCAAACCGGCACCCATATGGGATGCTGGCACTGCAGGTGGCAGCTTTACCTGCTAAGCCACAGTGCCAGCCCCACCAGAGCAATTTGGATTAAAGGTAGCACTAAACTATTATACAGAAAAATAAATTTTTTATATATTTTAGGCAACAGTTGCTGTGTTAGTTGTATTTTCCAAAGACGTTACAATTGTTCCCTGTGCCACATGCTCTTACAATGAGACAATTACATTCCTCCTATTGAGGAGTGGACTGTGCAGAGGAAGTGATCTCTGACTTCTGAGGCCACTGATGAAAGTGGCCTTTCTATGCTCACTGGAATGCTCACTCCTGAAGCTTCAGTCTGATGCCCCCCTAGACTGCCATGTTGTGAGGAACATATGAGGAACATGTGAGGAAGCTCAAGCTAGTCCAAGTGGAAGTGCCACATGGAGGGGACCTGGCGCAACCTGGGGGAGAGGCCCAGATAGCCCCCAGGTGCCTCTGCCTCCCCTGTTTCAGTGAAGCCACACCTTGACTACAACAGCCAGAACCACTCAGCTTCCCAAACTGTTGATCATCCAGAATGGTAAGAGACAATGCAGTCCTGCAGCTTTGCCACAGCTTTAAGTCACTCAATTTTGGGGCAATGTATTAGGTAATAACAAGCTATAAAAGCTTGATGAATAATATTATTTATATAATGATTACAAAGGATACATAAATAGTATGCTGAATGGAAAAATATATAATTCATAAAAGTTATATATATATAGAATTACAATATACAATTTTTTTAAAAAAATTATTTAATGTATTTGATATATTTAGATTCAGGAACATAGTGATACATCCCACCCTGCCCTCCCTCCACCCATGCCCCCAACCTTCTTCTTAGTCCCTCTCCTATTCCCACTCTTATTTTTTACAAAGATCTATTTTCAGTTAACTTTATACTCATAAGATTAACCCTACACTAAGTGTTCAACAAATAGTATGAAGAAAAAAAAAAGTTCCTCTACAGCTAAGACAAGGGCTGTTAAAAATTCACATCTCAAAGTGTCAATTTCACTCCTATAGATTACCCTTTAAGTGTTCTATTAGTTACCACAGATTGGCGAGAACATATGGTATTTGTCTTTTTGAGGTTGGCTTATTTCATTAAGTGTAATGGTTTCTAGTTGCATCCATTTTGCACAAGTGACAGAATTTCATTTTTTATTTTACCACTGTGTAGTATTCCACAGTGTTTATACACAGCATCATTTCTTTATCCAGTCTTCAGTTGATGGACATCTGCGTTGATTCCATATCTTACTATTGTGAATTGAGCTGCAATGAACATGGGGGTACATATAACTGTTTCAGATGCTGATTCCTTTCCATTTGGGTAAATTTCCTAGGAGCGAGATGGCTGATTTCTCAGATATCTCCATATTGTCTTCCACAGTGGCTGCACCAGTTTACCCTCCCACCAACCATGGATTAGGGTACCTTTTCCCTACATTCTTGCCAGCAATATAAATCATTTTGAATACACATCCAGACTGTATAAGTTATATGTATATATATATATATGCATCTATATATGTACACATTAAACAAGTGTATATATGTGATTGATAATGTGATAATGCTAGGCAGTATTGGCCTTAAATAAATGTGTTCAATCACATTTCCTTTTTGAATAACTGTATGCACTTGTATCAAAAATAATGGTTCATCATGGAACTGGATTCTCAACAGCAATGTTACATCAGTTGACATGCCAACTTCACTTCTTACATTCTTTCTTATGGATAGAGTCTGATTCACTGGGATGGCACTCCCAGCTTCTCTTGCAGCTAGGGATGGTCATGGGAGGTGGTTTTGAAGTAAATAGAAATTGCTAGGGAGAGCTCCTGGGAAAGGTTTTTGGAATGAAACAAATTCCTCTGTCTTATTTGGTACACTAGGAGGCACATGAAGACTTATTCTTTCCTTGTGGCATAAATGCAGACTTTCTCTGTAGCTCTGCCCCTCCCCAGAGTCCTTAGTGACATGGCACAGTGCATTACAAAAACAGAGCACAACCATGATCTGCTCCACCCAACTGCTTCTCACAAGAAGGAAACATTGTTAAATGAGGGTGGCAGGGAGTTCTAGGCTCCATGTAAGCCATTCTTCTCCAGGCCTTCTCAGAACCAGACTCACCAAGTGGTTTCTCTGTTAACAACTTTCAGTGGCTCCCAATGAACATTCATGATTGTTGTAGCAAAGCTAACTACTTAACTTGGGAAAAACCAGACACAGCAAGTGTGTAATACACTTCTCATTTGTACTCCGAACATAGGAAGTGTATAATAAGTGTGTGAAAAGCTTTGGTGAGGTGAGTATTCAGATGTTCAAAGACATACATGCACCGTCCACTCTGCCTGTCCAAAAAAAAAAAGGCCGGCGCCGCGGCTCACTAGGCTAATCCTCCGCCTTGCGGCGCCGGCACACTGGGTTCTAGTCCCAGTTGGGGCGCCAGTTCTGTCCCGGCTGCCCCTCTTCCAGGCCAGCTCTCTGCTGTGGCCAGGGAGTGCAGTGGAGGATGGCTCAAGTGCTTGGGCCCTGCACCCCATGGGAGACCAGGATAGGCACCTGGCTCCTGCCATCGGATCAGCGCGGTGCGCCGGCCGCAGCGTGCCAGCCGCGGCGGTCATTGGAGGGTGAACCAACGGCAAAGGAAGACCTTTCTCTCTCTCTCTCTCTCTCACTGTCCACTCTGCCTGTCAAAAAAAAAAAAAAAAAAAAAGCAAAGGAGCAAAGGCAGGCACACACACACAAAAGACATACATGCAAGCAGAATTCAGGATGAAATACACACTCACAATTACATGTAATAACCATAATTTTATTATAACACACAGAGAAAAACAAACTCAAACTTTGACAACATACATAGTTTCCCATGTCTTCAAAAAGTTAACAGAAGTAAGGGTTAATTGAGGGCACATAACTTCATAATTTTATAATTTATATAACAATACAATATACTCAATCAAGAAGTCTACTTAAGTATAAGACTGTACAGTGGCAATGCTCCACAGCTATTTAAAAATTTGTATTTATTTACAGTACAGATACAGGTTCTCAAGGATTCACAGAGTCTTCGGCAATAGACTTGATTTTACAATTGAAAGTTGGGCTTGTTAGGTAAGTAAACCCAAAGGCAATGCAGTCCCGAAAAGTGGGAAGAAACCCAACAGAAACTCCCCGTGAACACATAGAACCCCTTGAACAAAACATTTCCCGTAGAAATTCTATGTTCAATGACATTCACGTTGGCCTTCTGATATTTACGTGGAGGGTACGTCTGCCAACTGCGATGGCTCCTCATGGGATATTCTACTCTCCATTTCGATCCATAGACTTGAGAATGTCGTTTCATTACTGCTGCTGTTGGTTCACAGTAAGTCAAACATTTTAAAGACTACTAGGAGATTAGGGGAGGTTGGAAAGTGTGTAAGAAAATAAGCCAAATGTTCCTTGTTTTTCTTCTTTTAGTTCTGCTTTCGTTTGGTCTTTAACCTATTTGAATCTCTGGAAAATATTGGTGTTTCACAGCATCTGACACACCTCCTCGTTTTAGCACAGGTTGGATGTGAAAAGCCCGAACAAGTACACACCCAAGGAACCCTGAGACCTTCACAGTGAGATTAATTACAGCAGCTGCTCCATTTAGCTCTTCGCTTTCTCTTTATCCTTTTTTTTAAAATGTAGGAAATTCTTCCCATTTATCAACCCTCATCTTCTCATACTGTAAGAAATACAATCGCTAAAGGTCACTTCATGGCAAATTACCTTACGGACCTGGTAAGGCCGTGGGTACAGCAGTGGACTAGAGGGAGACCTGGACCCTGGGGTTCACAGTCAGTGACGGCTCAGGCATAGTTGTGGAAGCAACACGGAGTGCCACACAGTAACCGGGGCTGTGAGGACTCCTTGTTCACAGTCCTACAAACACAAACAGTCCTTCGAAACTGAGCACAAATAGAACAAGGAAGAACAAGCAAAAACAAAAAACTCCACACATATCCAAATCATTTTATTTCTCAGACAAAACTCTATTGACCAATAGTTGTGGTTCTCCAATAAGAAAACATAAGAACAAGGGGATTTTCGAAAGGAGTAATTTTTAAAGAAACTAAACCTATGTCAAATGAATTTCAGCCCTTCTCTGTATGATTTATATGTTTGAAAAAAAGAAACCCAGGCTGTTAATTCAGAAATCTGAAAAATATTTTTCCATGCATATTTATCTACAACACTAGCTATATTTAATCCAATTATTATGTGGCTTATCTGGCTCTCTCTGTGTCAAAGGAGAAAGCCCTCATTTATAACACCAATCTCCCCTTCAGCACTCTGTGCCACAGTTTGCTGCCAGCTGCTTCACCAGCCACCCTAACCCCATCTGGAAACTGTGTATAATGAACAGGCTAAATGATTTATGGTTTACGGGTACCTGCAGCATGCCAATGATATGAGCATTGACGTATCTAACTTATATATTTAGCCAAGATAATCCTTTAAACCATGACAACATGAGAAAGTGGTATCCTAAGACACAGCAGATTTCCCCCACTGAATTACAGTTTTTTCATTGATGAACACACCTCTTTCCAGAGATATCCAGAGTTAAATGTAAAATAGTAATAGCAAAGTATTCATTAACCCAGCAAAACAAATCACCTTGTTTCCAGAACAGTATGAACTTCACCTTAGTGTCAAGTGCATCAGTGTACTAACCAAAAGCATTGTTATTTTGAAACAGTCCATACAGCAACAGGGTGGTGAGGGAGTCTTATCAGCAAAACTGGTGGCACAGTCTCAAAAGATCCATTACACGTTATCATTAGTGATTTTTAAATGATAACTTATCAAAACTTCACTTAATGGTTACCTGTGTTAGCTCTTTGGAACGGGGGCTGGACTCCCGAGTAAATATAATCAAGGAGGGACAAAGCCAGAGCCCACAGCCTGAGGTTTCTAGCCCTGGCAGAAGGAAGCTACCATATCGCATGGGTCTCTGCCCGTGTTCCAAATATCAAACGATATTTTTCATCTATTCTGGACTTCTTTGACAACTACTATATCACTTCACGTCCTCCTTTCATTTTGACAAATTGTATTAAACAAAACCTTTAGATTAGGCTTAAAAGTTGCTGAAAAACTCCCAGTTGCTTTAGGCTCTAGTTATCAGAAGACGGTTTGGGAGCTTTGAGCTCTCATATATCAGAAATCCCAATAACTTATCATAAAAATACAAGCTCTTGGTTTTGAAAAAGATACAAAATGCACTGCATAGGTAAATATCTCTTGATTGTCACGGAAGTCAAGATTTCAGGCTCAGTCATAGTCTCCTGGTGTGCTTGCTATTTCAGTGCTGTTTGTTTTTGTAACTTCCGTTTTTCACAGTTTTAGGCAGCCTCTGACCCTTGGTGTAAGCACGGTACCAAAAATGAAGAAAGAGCAGCAGAAAGATGCACCCGTAACTCATAATGACATACAGAAACACCGGAAACTGGTACTTGCAATCCTCCATGAAAAAGAACTGGCCTATATGGATGGTGACAATGACAAACTGGACCTAAAGGATGGAAAGGGAAAGGGAGTTGTTCAGACGTGGAGGTCGGGCCCTCCCCAACCGCCCCCAGGCCACTCTGGGGCAGGGAAGCTCATCATTAGATAATATGGACGATGTAACATCAGAACTAGATAATAATAATTAGATAATATGGGCGATGTAACATCAGAACCCAGAGGGAGCTCCGTCCTGCCCACGCTGTGCAATTCTAGGGGCCTGAATTCTATGTTCCTGGAGCTGGGCACCCCCATACCACCCAGGGAGCCCACTGAGTCAGCTTCTCTGATGCCAAGTACTGCCTTGTGGCCTGCTTGTCTAGGATGGTTTAGATTTCAGATATTCTGTCCTGCTCGTGGGCCAGGTATTTTAATTTTGTGAAAAGAAAAACATTCAAATTAATAACCCTATATTCTGGAGGAGCCAAAGCACCCCTGGCTCCTCATATCTGGCATCTGGCCTCCACCCTCACAGAATATGGTAAGTCCTAGCTGCCCACTCGGAAGGGGATCTGCAGGGAATGAGGGCACCAGTAGCGTCCTCGTGGTGCTCAAAGGTTCTGTGGGCCAGAACATTCCACTTCATCCTAAGAACATTTCTAGGCTAACATTCAATTTTTTCAATATATTTTCTCCCTGATTAGAAGGCATAACATGTGTTCTACGGAAATTTTAGAAAAGTGGATTCTATAAAGAAACAAACAGCAATTCTCACAATCCATCCAGTTATAGCAATGGTTGAGATTTTAGTTTTAGATTGATTTTTTTATTTTAGAGGCAGAGTGACAGAGAGAGAGGGATTCAGAGGGAGAAATCTTCCACCTCCTGGTTCACTCCCCAGATGCCTGCAACAGCCAGGGTTGGGACAGGCTAAAGCCAGGAGCCAGGAGCTCCACCCAGGTCTCCACATGGATGACAGGAACTCAAGTACCTGGGCCATAATCTGCTACAGGAAGTTGGATTGGAAGCATAGAGTAGCTCTGATACACTATACAGTGTCCCAAGTGGTAGCTTAATGCACTGTGTCACAATGCCGGCCCTGGCAATGATTAAGGTTTTCATAGAATTTCTTACTATGCTTCCATTGTTGTCTTCAATGTTCCTGTGTTATCTCCAAGAGCTTTTATGATATTCCTGCTACAATTATTCCTCACATTTTATAGAAGAGGAAATGAAGTCTTTAAAGGATAAGAAATGTTCTCAAAATTCTAAACATGGGTGAGTTTCTATGTAACTGACACATTCAGAATAATAATGAACAAATTATTTTTTTCCATGGGAGAGTGTTTTCACTTTATTAAAAAGTTTTATACTATTTAAGAGAATGTTAAGAGAAAAAAAGCCTAACACAAAATTGTATCTGCAGTATAACACAAAGCATGTAGAAGTTATACACATACATGCATAAAGGACCAAAGCTGGATGAGAACAAAGTAAAAATATTAGCGCTGATTATCCTTGGGTGGTGGAATGTTTTTCTTTCTCTTTGCTTAATTAGGTGTTCTAATTCCTATGCATTACTTTACAAAGAGAAAATATATCTTTAAAACAAATTGTGGGCTGGCACCGTGGCTCCCTAGGCTAATCCTCCACCTGCGGCTCTGGCACACCGGGTTCTAGTCCCGTTGGGGCACCGGTTCTGTCCTGGTTGCTCCTCTTCCAGTCCAGCTCTCTGCTGTGGCCCGGGAAGGCAGTGGAGGATGGCCCAAGTGCTTGGGCCCTGCACCCGCATGGGAGACCAGGAGGAAGCACCTGGCTCCTGGCTTTGGATAGGTGCAGCGCCAACCATAGTGGCCATTTGGGGGATGAACCAATGGAAGGAAGACCTTTCTCTCTGTTTCTCTGTCTCTCACTGTCTAACTCTGCCTGTCAAAAAAAGTAATTGTGAATGATTTTCATGATTTTATAGTATTCTAAAGTATAAAATACATTTCTGGGGCTGGCGTTGTAGCACAGCACGTTAAGCCACTGCCTGCAATGCCCACACCCTTATCAGAGCATAAATCTGCGTCCTGGCTGCTCTGCTTCTGATCTAATTCCCTACTGCACCAGGGAGGGCAGTGGAAGATGACCCACGTAAAATAGCTTTGTTCATCACTTCTTCATGGTTGATCATGCCAATTTCAGATACAATGAATAACTCCAAAAAGGTATACTTTGATCTTGCTTTAGGATCCTTACAATGAATAAGGATTCTCATTTCATTTCATATCTGGTGTTAAAGAAGGATCTAGGATCCTCACTAAACTATCCCTCTCTCATTTGGAAGAACATGTTATATGAATGTGCTGGATTTCATTTAGCAAATGGTAGGATTTGAATAAAACAAAAGCCCACAGGCTTTCTACTTTCCCCTTGGTGTCACTGAAAGAATATGACACCCAGTTTATTACAGATCGCACATCTGGAAACATGAAGATGAAGAATTCCCCGTTTAACAGAAGACAATGAAGTTTAAAACTTACCATCCTCTCAAACCAGTCATTTTTCAAAAAAGTTCAATGGCATGTATTTTTTTTTTTCTTTGACAGGCAGAGTGGATAGTGAGAGAGAGAGAGACAGAGAGAAAGGTCTTCCTTTTTGCCGTCGGTTCACCCTCCAATGGCCGCTGCGGCCGGCGCATCGTGCTGATCCGAAGACAGGAGCCAGGTGCTTCTCCTGGTCTCCCATGTGGGTGCAGGGCCCAAGGACTTGGGCCATCCTCCACTGCCTTCCCGGGCCATAGCAGAGAGCTGGCCTGGAAGAGGGGCAACCGGGATAGAATCCGGTGCCCCGACCAGGACTAGAACCCGGGGTACCGGCGCCGCAAGGCGGAGGATTAGCCTGTTAAGCCACGGCACCAGCCGGCATGTATTTTTAGGATCGATGCTTGAAAGGCATTATCTGGTATAAACTGAGTCCCTGGCCTCTTTCAAACATTGTTTGCTTACGTGCAGTATCCAAACTTCTACGATAAATGTAAGCTGATCCAGCCCTCTACACTTTTAATCGTCACAATGCTCTTGCTGGATAGGACAGACTCATCAGCGTTAGCTCCAGATGACAGGCATACAGGAACCCTTGCTGTTCCCTCAAGGTAATTAAGATCTAGAATCCGGAATTTCTAACACCTACTTTAGAATTATGCCTATTATCTCACATAACTTTGAGACTATTTTGATAAAAAATATGTTCACTTTTTTAATTGATGCATGAAAGTATTTAAAGACACACATGCTGGGCCGGCGCTGAGGCTCACTAGGCTAATCCTCCACCTGCGGCACTGGCACACCGGGTTCTAGTCCCGGTTGGGGTACCAGTTCTGTCCCGGTTGCTCCTCTTCCAGTCCAGCTCTCTGCTGTGGCCCAGGAAGGCAGTGGAGGATGGCCCAAGTGCTTGGGCCCTGCACCCGCATGGGAGACCAGGAGGGAACACCTGGCTCCTGGCTTTGGATTGGTGAAGCGCGCCGGTAGTGGCGGCCATTTGGGGGATGAACCAATAGAAGGAAGACCTTTCTCTCTGTCTCTCCCTCTCACTGTCTAACTCTGCCTGTCAAAAAAAAGATACACGTTAGTTTAATTGTCTGAGCCTCTTGATTACCAAATATGTTCTGTTTTCAGCAAAGCTGCTGACAAAGTTCAAGTAACATAGAAAGGATAATGGTGGCAGCAATTTAGGGGTCGGACATCGTACCCCCACTGTTTTATAAACTTTGTTCTTCACTTTATAGTATTCCACTTCACAGTGACAACAAGTGACTCTGGCTTCACTTCCATCTGGCTCTAAAGAAAATTAATTACTTACAAGCTGTAATGATGTCAAGTATTTTTTCCACCACACATACTTCTGGTAGGCTGGTCCCAGTGCACTCAGTCCATAGTAGAAATACATGACCACATGTACAACTGTGTTTACAAAGGCATGGAATGTTCCCAAACCACCTGGAAAATAAAGTGATTATAACATGAGGGCCTGTTCCTTGAAGCCAGATATGTTTCTGCCTGCACTGAGACTGCAGTAAATTATTTCTTAGATTTTAGTAGAAAGAAAAGCATTCATGGAACATCAATCCTTTTAGTCATCTAACTACAGGGAGGTCAATAATGTATTTCATAAAATATAAGATGCAACTGTTAAAAAATAAATTAGTATGTCTTTGTTATGCCTTAACTTTACGAATGTCTTACAACTTGGGCTTACTTTGACAATTATGAGATATTGCTGAATAATACAAAAATTATTTTAAAGTCAGGTACACAAAGTACAATATCTTTAGTACACAAACTCATGACTTTCACACAAGCACACAACCACTGAACCATCACAAGAGCAAAACACAGAATGTTCCTAACACCACGTTAGATTCCCATGTGCCTCTGCCAAGAATATATTCTACCCAAGCTTACCTTAATTCTGACTTCTATTATCAACCGTGAGTTTTCCCTGTTATTCAGCCTAATACAAGTGGAATTACACAAGATGGGCTTTTCGGCACCTGCCTGCCTCCAGTCAATGTAATGTGTTTACAATTCAGCCTGCTGGGGGCAGGTAGGTCCTTTGTCCTTTCACCACTGTGCAGCATGACACCAGATGATGACGCCACTGTTTACCCCTTCTGCTGAAAGCAGGTTGGGTTGTTTCCAATTTGAGTTATTAAAAATTGAGCTGTTAGGAATATTTTTGTTCATGCGTGGAATGAAATTTACTTTTCTATTCTCAATAATTTTCATTAAATATTTTTCATGCCACAGGATTCTGGCAGTGAAACCACGGGTTTTCATTAGTAAGCTATGCCAAATATGCTTTAATCAATTCTTATTTTTCTAAAAAAAGCTGTGCTTGTCTCCTGCTTCCATATGACTATGCGTTTCTAATTTTCCTTCTCTAACATCAACACATCTCCTACTGATCAGCTCCAACTTAGAGACAGAGAATGCTTGAGAGTGTTGTGAAAGTTTCAGTTACCTTTAGGAGGAACAGTGGTACAGGAGAAAATGTAGCAGAGTGTTCAGTTGACAGCTTGGAAAAGACTCCCAAAATTTCTGTCCTAGGGCCTCTTTCCTAAGCCTCTCTTTCCTAAGAGGTATGATCTAGAAGAATCTGTATTCTTTTTCTAAGAGACTTATTTATTTGAGTTACAGAGGAAGGGGGGGGGGAGAGCGAGAGAGAGAGAATCTTCTATCTGCTGGTTCATTACCCAAATAGCCACAAGGCCAGGCTGAAGCCAGGAGCCTGGAACTCCATCCAGATCTCCAACATGGGGCCCATCATCCCCGCTTTCCCAGCCATGTTAGCAAGGAGTTGCATTAGAAGTAGAGCAACTAGAAACTCAAAGTGGTACTCCAATATGAGATGCCAGCTGCCTAAGTGGCAGCTTAACCCACTGCATCACAATGCCAGCCCCAGAACCTGCACAGCCTAACTCAATTTAGTAATGTTGACCTGCAATTCAACATTTTCTATGAAACATTCTATTTGCTTAATTATAGTACTAAGTTCTAGAAATAAAGCAAAAACTTCATAAATTTTAATTAATTATGGTAGAGGAAGAACTGAATTAATAGACACTATGAATCATGGAAAGTTTAAAGGAAAATATAAACTTAACCACTTCTAAAAAAAACACATCTTGGGCCCAGCAACATAGCACAAATGGGTTAAGCCACAGCCTTTGATACCAGAATTTCAAACTGGAGCAATGGTTCAAGTTTCTGCTACTCTGATAGAGCTTGGTGATGGTTCACATGCTAATGTGTTTGGTAAAGCAGCTGATGATGGCTAAAGTTCCTGGGTCCCTGCTACCCATGCAGGAAACATGGATGGAGTTCTGGGCTCCTGGCTTGACATGGACCAGCCCTGGGTGTTGGGTGCATTTGGGATTTGGGGAATGAACAAAAGGATAGAAGTTAGTTTCTCTCTCTCTCTCTCTCTCTCTCCCTCCCTCCCTCCCTCCTCTCTCCCTCCCTCTCTCCCTCTCTCCCTCTCTGTCACTCTGCCTTTCAGCCAAGTAAATAGATAAACAAATAAATCATTTTAGAAAAGAAAAAAAAAATCCTTTTTTTTTTTTTTTTTGACAGGCAGAGTTAGACATGAGAAAGAGAGAAAGGTCTTCCTTCCGTTGGTTCACCCACCCAAATGGCCGCTATGGCCAGGTGCCTCCTCCTGGTCTCCCATGCAGGTGCAGGGCCCAAGCACTTGGGCCATCCTCCACTGCACTCCCGGGCCACAGCAGAGAGCTGGACTGGAAGAGGAGCAACCAGGACAGAATTCGGTGCCCCAACTGGGACTAGAACCCAGTGTGCCAGCACTGCAGGCGGAGGATTAGCCTAGTGAGCCGCAGCGTTGGCCTAAAGAAAAAATCTTAAAACTGTTGCATAGCAGAAACAAATTACTTTGGTAAAATATTTTAAAATGTCAGCTACTACTATTGCTATAGCATTCCCTTAAAATAACCTGTTTAAATAATAATATTTAAGTAAATAATCCCCAAAGCCTCATTTATGCTGTCCTATGCTTCATAAACTTTCTTTTCTTCAGTACAGTGGTTGAAATTTTATCTGATTCCCAGCCCTTAAGGCATTCGGATCTGGCTCAAGAGCCTATGAGAGTATTTTAGGCATGGAAAGCCAAGACACGCTGGGGGAAAAAAAAAAAAAAGATGATGAAGAAGAAGAAGACCTAAATGAAGGATCTCAGCGAGTGTGATCCCAGTGGAAAGAACGGGGCCATCAAAGTAGGAGGTAACTTTCTCTGAAGGGAGGAAAGAACTTCCACTTGGACTATGGCCTTGTCGGAATAGGATCGAGGTCGGCGAACCCTAAAGGCTTCCATAGCCTCGGCAACTCATGGCTAGAGCCTAGGGAGATTACTGATGCCATAAACAAGAGTGTTAAATTGTTAAATCAACATCAGGAGTCACTGTGTACTTGCGTCCCATGTGGGACCTGTCCTTAATAGGTTGTCAAAGGTGAAGTAATGATATAGCTAGTACTGAAACAGTATTTTTACACTTTGTGGTTATGTGTGGGTACAAACTGATGAAAGCTTTGCTTAGTATATACTGAAGCGATCTTCTGTATATAAAGATAATTGAAAATGAAAAAAAAAAACCCTTGGTTTTAAATTGGAAATTACATAGAAAAATAATCAATCTTTTTTTAAAAAAAATATCTTGCAGAATCTCAGTCATTAAGGTGATGTACACTGTTATTTAATGCTATAACTAGTACTCCAACAGTATTTTTTCACTTTGTGTTGCTATGGGAGGACAAACTGTTGAAATCTATATATATATACTAAACTGATTTTCTATATATAAAGAGAATTGAAAATGAATCTTGATGGGAATGGAAGGGGAGAGCGAGTGGGAGGGGGGAGGGTTGCGGGTGGGGGGGAAGTTGTGGGAGGGGGAAGCCTTTGTAATCCATGAGCTTTACTTTGGAAATTTATATTCACTAAATAAAAAAAAATTAAATTAAATTAAATAAAAAATAAAAAATAAATAAAAGAAATTTTATCTGATTCCTTAGTTATCACAAATCATGTGAGAAGGAATGGAATTAACGAAGCTTATGTACAACCTCCCAGATTTTATTATTTACATTTGTATTAGTCTTTGTTCCCAAGAGAAACCTGAATAAATTATAGTGGTGTGAAAACACCTTTTTAAAGATAATTTAAAAATAGAATAGTTGTCTATTTCTCGTGATTTAGGAGCCAAGATGCTTTTCAGGGGAATAAGTCAAATACCTCTCAATTCCATTTGTGTCTCATGGGAAATCCATTTTACCTTGATAAAGAACCGCACCAGAGCCTTCCTCACTGAGGTGCCTGCCTTATATTTTGACTGTTTTCCATTTGGACACTTGAACAAATGCCCTCGAATGAGAAGCCTATGGAAAGTAATTTTAACAAAGCACAGCTAGGAGGGCTTAGTAAGATGTACTGATCAAAATCAGCTATCAAATAAAAGTAATGCTATTTTCCTTAGTTATAATCATCTTTTGATGTTATTTTAATAAGTTTGTTCACAGAACAATTACATCTTAATTGGTAATGCTTTTTTATATTTCCTTCAGAAGGTTCTAGTAATAAAATATTTTCTAAACTTGCTTTCTTTATGACAACAGATCTGAAAGCAAACACGCCCAAACGAATTACACTTGGTGCCATCACACTTCAGTCCTTTGGTTTGGAAAAGAAATAAAGGAATCACCTGGGTATTCATCGCAGTTCTCCATATTTCTCTCTAAGGGAGTATATACATAATTAATATAAAAACCTGTCACAGAAGTGTTTTCATCACATTCAAAAGAAGAAGTGATTATTATCCCAGTGAGGAGCACAACAGCCATGCAAGAAATGACATGTGAGATAGAGATCAGCCCTGATCCAGTTCTTGAACAGAACAGTTTAAATCAGACAGTTCCAGCCTACAAAGGGAAAGAGCTCTTGCTGCTGCTGTGTGTGCTACTGAAAAGGTATCAGGCGTGCTGCACAGTGTGCGCTACAGCTCCACACGCAAGACGGAACAGAAATGTCGACACACAGAATGTACGAGGCAACAAAACCACTGTTTTTTCTATCATTTACACTTTGTAAGAATGGGCAAGGAATCTGCTATGAAGTGACTGATGTCCATAAACATGGTGACATTTACAAACTGAGGCGCATCATAGCTTTAAACCTTCATTACTGAAAGCATTGCTTTCGGAACGTAAGCTAGACGATTGATGGACTCAAAGATACTCAGTATAGAAAAACTGGAAAAGATAGAGAAGAACAAGAAGGGAAGAGAAACACTTTTGGTTTCAGGACTTCCGAATTTTATATTGTTTGTATTTTGGGATATTGTCTTCTAATCCTTTTGCTGTTATAATTATTTGTCAGTCTTATAGTATTAATTCTCATGGAAGAAACTGAAATAAATGATAAGAGTATGGAAGTACCTTTTCTAGCATCCTTTAAAATAGTCATCTATTTTATGATAACTTGGAAATCAACTTGCTTAACACAAAAGTTGAACTAAATGCCTCTCAATATCATTTGCATTACACACAAGAAATCATAACCACTGTCGTAGTGGATGTTCAGATATTTTCCAATTTTTCACCAACACAAATAAGGCATCAATTTCTATCACTGTAGAAAGAACTAAGAGACATGATATGCAACTGAGAGAAAACAGAAACAGAAAAGTAAGGCTAAGTGCCACACAGATTACATAATACCTTTGATTTGTGAAATGGATACAACTGAAACCACCTTGCTATCAATATGTCAGTTCAACTTTTATCCTAACATTTATTGTAAGAAGCACTTACAGTTAAAAAAAAAATGTCTCAATAGAGGAAAGCCAATTTGGCATATGGATGTATTCTACCTACTGGGAAGGCCAATACCCCACAGGCCCTGGGAGGGACAGCCCTTTACCCAACTGCTCAGCTCTTGTGGTTCCTGCAGGTTCTGGCCTCTCCTTGCTGCTGGCTTCTCCTTGTCCTCCAGGGCTCTGAGACATGCAGCTTTCAGCCCCTCCCCCATGCCTAGAGAGTCTAGAACTCTAACAAGAGTTCCTGAGGTGTGCCTCCTCTTTTCCTGGAGTCTAGCAGAGCAAGAGGGTGGAACTGAAGTCAGCTGTGCAGAGGAATGTGAGAGCCCTGACTACTATGGGCTACAGGCCTACATGGAAACTTCTTAACCTTTGGAAACAAAAATAAATAAACTCAACATGAAGGTCACTAAGGTAAGAAGACATCCTCGGGGATATTACTTATTTAAAATTTTATGCTAGGATAAAATGACTTCCTGTTTTCCTCAGTTCCAGATGTTCAGAAGCCTAAAACCAAAACGAAACACACACAAAAGGGCCTGTTTGCCAAACTTTTGATTTCAACTATTTTTGAACTAAAAAACACTACCTTTAACACACACATCCTTTGATAAGGTAGGATACTTTGGGAAGTCGGGGTAACTGTAATTTGAAACATTTTTAAAGAGCTGTTAGGGGGTGAGGTGTGTGTCAGTTATAGGAAATGCGAAGGCAGACCAGACAAGGAACTCCAGGCAAACAGTATACCTTCCTGAGGACAGAGAAGGAACAGCCATCCAACTACATTCCCATAAAGCCAAGGCTTTTACCAGTTCACTTATTTGTTTATTGGTCATTTACTTAAAGACGTTTCATAGAGCCCTAGGGAAAAAGAATAAAATCCAAACCCAGCAGGGAATATATGCGGAAGACTGTGTTCAGAAGTCAAGTGCATCAAGGGAGGGGGGAATCCAGGAGGCCCACATTCACATTTCAGGTCATGATTCATGAAAGTCAGAAGTGTAACCAAAGTGATGCTTTGATTTTTGGAGTTTCTTACAAACCACGTTTAAGGACAAGTTTTTGTCTGTAGCACACAGAAATGTTATTGTTTGCAACACGTGATCCCGGCTCTCCCTCGGCTACCTGCGGCAAACTTTACTCCGAACCACCAGGTCCATGGCATAATGGTATGATGGAAGACATGAAGGAAAGTCACTTGGCTATTTTTCTTACGCAGAACAAAAAAGATCTGAAATAATTTAAAGAAAATCAAGTTCACATAAAATCATGCAATAATTTATCAAGCATTACAAAAATACTGCCTTAGTGCAAGCTATTTCACATAACGATTTCTTTTGACAGAGTTGCTTGATAGAATGCTTATAGAAGCCGCTGATTTTTAAGGGGTAGCAGAAAAACTAACTTGTATGAAGGAACTTAGGTGTGATGTCTAGTCATGGAAGAGCCAATTAAAAGGTGAAAGGAAATTCTAGGCAGAGTTAAAACCAAAGGTATAATGTAAAGAGTATGGCCAAGACAAACTGAAAGAAATGCTATTGGTGTAAAAAAAATCCCACTGGATTTTGAACTACATGAGAAAGCAGAGGAATCTTAATTCTTAGGACTGAACGTATGCTATACTGGTTTCTAATATATCCTACCAATTTGGGTAAGGGAGTAGGCAAACAGAGAGGATATGCAACAAAGCAAAAAAGTCAGCAAATTTTATTAAAGAATGACGAAGAGGAAAAAACTTGAAGAATTAAATTGAGAAAAAAGGATGGGAAAGAACACAAAGTTCCATAGGAGAAAAGAAGTACAACAAAGGCACCACACAGATTGAAGGTACTCAGTGGTTTGTAGGAACTCTACAGATGAAAGGGCAGAATCCAAGAAGTGGGGAAAATATTCCAAAAAAGCAAAACTCAGAATATGGCTAAGTTAAGAATTAAATACAGGGCTATACCAAAAAGCAGGCAGAAAAGTATTGACAGGAGTTATCTAAGAAATAAGAAATGCAGTTTAGGGAAGCATACAGAGGCAGCAACAGTTTCCTCATGGAAGCTGCAACTGAGAACATGCAAAGCAGAAACAGTGATGCCACAATGTATTTGCTTATGCACTATGCACATGGAAGAAGGCAGCACGGTGCAACAGAAAAGCCATAGACGAGCATCCTGGGTCCTCGTCCTCATTCTCCTGGGCAAATCACTGAACATCGTGGCTTTCGTTTTCTTCACAGTGATGACTCTGGACTAGATCAGCGACTCTCAATCTTGGATACATATGACAATGTCTGAGAAGCTTTTTAAAAATAGCCATATCTGGGCTCCAGTCCAGACCATTTGGCACTAAATCTGAAGGTAGAGCCTAGGTTATTCTTCCAGAGTCCCATGCAATTAATTCTACTGCACCATGAGGGCTGAACACCAAACTGGCAGGGCTCTTGACCAACAGCATCAACACTCTCTGAGATCACGTTAGAGATACAAATTCTTAAGCCCCATCTCAGACCTAATGAATCAAGAACTCTGGGGTGCAGGCCCAGGCATGTGTGTTTACATAAGCCCTCCAGGCGCTATGTGCTCCTCTGTGCACTTCCAATTCTAACATTATGGGATGTTCAACTGAGGTGAACCCATGGAGATTTTCTGCAAGAGATACAAGCACAGCGGTGCATTTTCCAAGGAGAATACACCCTGTCAGTCTCACAGTCAGAACTGCACCCATTTGCCACAGAGATAGCATAAATATCTACTTTTAGGAAGCTATCCTGGAACCAACATCTCAAGGCTTTCTCCTCGCATTACAGACCCTAAGCCACAGCACTTGCTTCTCCAGGACACAGTCATCCAAGTTCAGAATCAGATCTCACCAGGGTCTGGAGCGGGGAGAGCCAGGGCCCAGGAAGCACAGAGTTCAGAAAGGCAGATGCAGACAGTTCTGGTGTCCCCAAATCCCTAAGACTCCAGGTAACTTAACATCCTAGGGTAAGTTCATGAAGTATTTATCCTCTTAAAGGAGCATGGATTACATAGTGCTTGGTGTGAGGAACCAATGGTCAGATTTGTTTATTTCCTGAACTTACTTCCTAAAATAACTGCCATCATATACATAAAGATGCAGTTTGTGTTCTACTTGACAGTTACATGCTTATCTTTATCAGATAGTACCTATTTAAGAAAAACCTTTGGAGCTTGTTAAATATTAAAAAAAATTATCCCAAATGTTCTCTAAAACTTACAATAATAAAAAGCTGAAAAGATAACACTAGCTCTGCCTGAGGACAAGAGATAACCGAAGTTATCAGGCAACTGAACTACAGCAGTTTATTGCTTTCATTGAAACATCAAACATATACCAAATGTGGTGACCACATACTCACAGTATCTAATAGCTCAATAAACTTGGAGAAGTAATAAAGCCAGCAGGTGCGTGCCATCTGCAGAAACACACATAAATATGAGTTCATTTTATTTTCTGCATGGAAAAGCATTTTTTAAATCAGCATAAAATTTACCATCTTACCCATTTTTAAGCATACAGTTTGGTGGTATAAGGTATATTCACACTGCCATATAACTATCACCACCATTCCTCCAAAAAACTATTCATATTGCAAAACTGAAACTCTGTATCCATTAGACACCAAATCCCAATTTTCCCTTCTCCCTACCCTCAACTACCACGCTGCTTCCTGTCCCTGTGATTTTTCACTACTCCAGGTACCTCATATAAGCTGAATCCTGTAGTGTTTGTCCTTTTGTGACTAGATAATTTCACTTGGCATAATGTCCCCAAGGTTCATCCGCATTGTGGCATGAGTCAGAATTTTCTTCCTTTTAAAGACTGGTTAATATTCACTTCTATGTACATACCACGTTTTATTTATCTGTTCATCCATGCCTAGATACTTGGGTTGCTCCCACCTTTTGGCTATTGTGAATAATGCTGTTGTGAACATGAGTATATAAATATGTCTTTGAGTTCCTGCTTTCAATTCTTTCAGGTATACACTCAGAGTGGAACTGGTGAATCTCACGGCAATTCTGTCTTCCTTTCTTGGGGAATCAAATATGAATTTATTTTTAAATCCAAGAAATTAAAAAAAGATACGCACTAACTTTCACTTTACAGAAAACTACCCATCTGATATTCTTTAGTTCTTTCCTTTAATTTTTAGCTTTTTGCACCAACTCATGTAATCTGATACTTGAGTCATTTACTACCCTGAGTTTACATTTGACAAAGTTTTGGTACTGATTTTGAGGTACAAGCTGTTCCAAAGGGAAACTTACCCTCAAAGCTGTGGGTGACTGCGAATAGTCAACAATTTCACATCGAAGTGAGTAACCTGTACCCCAGCCAGACATCACAAACTGCAAGAGAGCAGATGCACATTAAAGAAGGAAGCATTTGTTCAACAGCTACAACAAAGGTAGTTTTGACTGTGTCCGTTCATTACGTTATCCGCTGAGCCAGCAGCTGGTGCAAAAGCAGCTGGAACAATTACAAACTACAAACATGCTTGATATCAAGGATTTGCAAAACTGCAAGCTCATGTATTATCCCTCTAACTGTGTTCTGACTAAAATGCCTGTTTCTTGGAATGAAATCCTAATACAGTGAGGAACAAAACACTGGGAATGTTTTGCTTAAACATCTCTCCATGTGAGTACATGTGTTCGTGTGCTCTCAGAGCTGGCCCTGAATCAGTGTTTCTGGTGATGTCTCATCTGTCAACAAATAAATGGGCAAACCAAAATTCTTTAATGTACGCATAAAGTAGCTGCAGCAACTGGGCTTTTCCTGTTCATTATAATAGGGATAATGTGAATAGCAGCGCATGCTCTACTACACTTTTCTCATTTAAAATCAAGAGCGGCCACATATATAACTTAGATATTAGTGTTGCTCTGGATTCATAAGAAAAGTAAGCAAGAAAAATGCTCTTGTTAACAATAAAAGTGCAATCTGGCAGGCCTTAATTCCAACACACCCACAAAGTGACCTTTGCCTGGTGTAAGAAGAAAAAGCCTATTGTTGATAAGTCTGAACTCTAATTCAGCTTATACTGACATTCTTCCAGTTGATGGTGAGAAAGTCTTCTGTTAAAACAGTATCTGAAAATGAAAAGCCAAGTGCTTTAATTTTAAATCAATACATATATTAAATGGTTGGCTTAATTTAGGGCACTGACAGTATGATACGTTCTCCCCTTTTTCTGACTTCTTACTCTTATTAGTGTCAGCATATCCCTGGAACACTTTCTTAGAATAATGGTTATATCATTTTCTGCCATTGAAGTAAACTTTAAATTTCTATTCTGAATTACTTTTAAAGCTAAAATTATAACTTTACAATTAATTCTAAGAACAAAGGCTTATGCTGCACTATCAGAGTAATATTTTAATGATGCAAAGAAAAGAAACTAAAGGGGGGCTGGCACTGTGGTGTAGGTTAAGCCTCCACCTGCAGTGCCAGCATCCCATATGGGCACTGCTTCGAGTCCCAGCTGCTCTACTTCCAATCCAGCTCCCTGCTGATGTGCCTGGGAAAGCAGAGGAAGATGGTTCAAGTGGTTGGGCCTCTGCACTCATGTGGGAGACCTGGAAGAAACTCCTGGATCCTGGCTTCGGCCTGGCTCAGCCCCGGCTGTTGTGGATATTTGGGGAGTGAACTAGCAGATGGTAGATCTCTCTCTCTCTCCTTCTTTTTATCCCTGCCTTTCAAATAAATAAATAAATCTAAAAAAAATAAATAAACTAAAGAAAGGAACAATTATTAGACTATAGTATTTAAAAACACACTTTTGGGGCCAGCACTGTTCCCTAGTGGGTAAAGCTGCCACCTGTGGTGCTGGCATCCCAATATGGGCGCCGGTTCGAGTCCTGGGTGCTCCACTTCTGATTCAGCTCTCTGCTATGGCCTAGGAAAGCAGTGGAAGATGACCCATGCAGGAGACCCGGAAGAAGCTCCTGGCTCCTGGCTCCTGGCTTCGGATCGGCACAGCTCCAGCCACTGCGGCCAATTGCAGAGTGAACCAGCGGATGGAAGACATCTCTGCTTCTGCTTCTCTGTAACTCTGCCCTTCAAATAAATAAATAAATCTTTAAACACACACACACACACACACACACATACACAGTTGGTGTAGGTGTTTGTCCTGGTGATGAAGACACTTGTATTCCATATCAGAGTGTCTCACTTTGAGTCCTGGCTCCACTTACAATTCCAGCTTTTGGCTGGTACACACCCTGGGAGGCTGGAGGTTGGGTCTCTGCCACCCACATGGGAAACCTGGATTTTGTGTTCTTGGCTCCCAGCATCATCCTGCCCAGCCCAGCCACTGAGGGCATTTGGTTAGTGGATGGGTGCTCTCAATTCTCTCTCTCTTTCTCTCTGTCGCTCACACTGTTTACTTGGTGAATTAGGAAATCTTGAAAAATTGAGACTCAGAAAAATATAGGATACACATCTCAGAGATGAGAAAGGTATCTCACAAAACAAGTCAGCAGATTTCCCCCAAGGGAACAAGGGAGTGCACACTGAAAGAGCTAATTCTGTTTTACAAAAATTGCGCTCTGTCAACGAGTGTCTGCATCTCTCTTGCGCTCAGGCTCACTTCTGACTGATGTGAAAAACACTCTAAGTCCAGGAACTGTTTACTTAGACTGAGACGACTGAGTCTCCACCATACCCTACCCCAAACAAGCGCTATGTTGAACAGGAGAAGCTGTGGGATGTGGCCTCCTGTGGGGTGTCTCTTCACCAGGGTTTGGTGCCAAGGAACTAGCCCAGTCAACCTCTGTAAAGCAGACACCTGAGTTTCTTGTGCTTCCCTTTCAACCTGCTCATATTGGGCTCAGCATCTCTGGTGGTGGTGTCTGCCCTGTATACTCAATGAGTCATGCTCCACACAGCAAGCCCTGTGCGTGGATGTGCCTTTAGCAGGCAGCATGCTGCTTGGCTGCACAAGGGCTGTGTCAACAGAGGGTGGAGCTTAATGCTTTCCTGATACTCCACTTAAGAACATTCCAAGGCTGGCGCTGCAGCTCAACAGGCTAATCCTCTGCCTTGCAGCGCCGGCACACCAGGTTCTAGTCCCAGTTGGGGCGCCGGATTCTATCCCGGTTGCCCCTGTTCCAGGCCAGCTCTCTGCTGTGGCCCGGGAGTGCAGTGGAGGATGGCCCAAGTGCTTGGGCCCTGCACCCCATGGGAGACCAGGAGAAGCACCTGGCTCCTGGCTTCAGATCAGCGCGGTGCGCCGGCCGCAGTGCACCGGACACAGTGGCCATTGGGAGGGTGAACCAATAGCAAAAGGAAGACCTTTCTCTCTGTCTCTCTCTCTCACTGTCCACTCTGCCTGTCAAAAAAAAAAAAAAAATTCCAACTACCTGTGATGCTTTTGACATATATGTCTATATTCCAGGCTAGCAATACGAAAACGTAATAATTCATACTTGGCAGGCAGTAAGCACTGAACATAGCATCTAAGTAACACAAGTATTATATTGAATGGAAGATAGAAACTCTCAGAGTTAGAGGTTTTTAAACCTTCTTTTATGTTGTAATTGACAACCTAAGAACCAAAACTGACACATAACCTAAGACCACCAGAGTGTAAAAGGACCTGGGAGACTATCTGGTTCAATTTTGGCTTTATTTGTAAAATGAGAGAACCAAGGCCCAATGTAGTTAAGTGACTTCTAAGGATCTGGCAGCTAGGTAGTAGCAGAATGGAGATCGACCAGTCCCTGAGTGTCTGGCTTCCAGGTGTGTCCCATAACACACTATACCCTTTCTCTGAGGACATGCTCCCGGCAGCTACCTTCTCTGCTCCCTTTCCTTCTATGACCCTTTCCATTTCAGTCGCTCTCACTCCAGAAGCAACAGTACGAGGAGCCTGAGAGTCAATTTTGGGAATAAAGGAGAAGAAATGGAAAGCTAAAGAACAAGTCCAGACTTAGGGAGGCCTGTGAGAGATGAGGACAGAGTAGAGGTGAGGTGGTTGGATCAGGTGGACTTGCAGCAGGAATCGAGTTGTCAGGATGTCAGTGGACAGGCTCTGTTGTCAACAGAGCCCACGCTGGGCCCGAGAGCCCCAGCTGGGACTAAGCATAAGCTCTGCTTACCAGAATTAAGAAGGATGAGGAGGCCAACCACAGCTGGGAGAGAATCAGGGATCCCAGAAAAGAAGATATGCAAGGGCAGCTGAGACACATGAACAGTGCAGGGTCAGGGGGTAGAGGGAGGGGAGGAAGATCCATAAATCTGTTTTTGGTACTGGAAAAGCCCCATCTCTCTCTCTCTCTCTCTCTCTCTCTCTCTCTCTCTCTCTTTAAATATTTGTTTACTTATTTGAAAGGCAGAGTCACATAGACAGAGAGACAGAGGGAGAGAGAGAGAGAGAGAGAGAGAGAGAGAGAGAGATTTTTCCATCCATTGATTCATTCCCCAGATGGCTGCCAACGGCCAGGGCTGGGCAAGGCTGAAGCCACGGAGCCAGAAACTCTACCTGAATCTCCCATGTGGGTGGCAGCATCCCAAGCCCTTGGGACATCTTCTGCTGCTTTCTCAGGTACATTAGCAGAGACCTGGACTGGAAATGAGCAGCCAGGACTTGAACCAGTGCCTATTGGAGGCAGCAGCTTAACTCACTGTGCCACAACGCCAGCCCCAAGTCCCATATCTCTTAACAACAATTCATGGACAGGCTTCCTCACCTACTGTTTTATATTCTCTGTCTCCCCAAAACCTAACTAAACCAAAGCAAACCTGGTCACCATTCTATAGCTTATCAGAGCACGCAGAAACCACTAAGTTCTCCCTTTGATGATAACCCATTACAGGGTCAGCATGAGCTCTGATGTCAAAACAATGTGGGTTCAAATATCAGTCCTCCACTTACCAGCCATGTTACTTTGGATAAGTTACTTAATTTCTCCAAGTATGAGTTTCCTCAAACTAATATTCAATCATCTGTTAAGGCTAGCTATGTGCAAATCCCCAGACTAGATATTAAATTTTCTCACTACCTGCAAGGTAGATTATACTGAGATTCTCTAAAGACTATTACTTGGCGAATGTACAACAATTTTCTGGTAAATCTTCACTCTAGTGAACTCAATTTCTAAAAGGCTTTAATTCTCAAAGGATCATCCTACAGTCAGAACAACAAACACAATGACAGATAAACAGGAAGACTCAGATAAAATTATCCCATAGAAATGAAGACACTTGCCTCATAACACATATACACAGAAAAGAGCACTAAGAAAAAATTGTATGTTATCATCATTTTCTTGAGTTCAAAGGGCTTTCGATTCTCCATGAGCTTTGGTCCCAGAGACGTGACAAAATAGACATAAAGTCCCAGGATGATGGTTTGTGGCAAAGGCGAGGACATGAGGAGCCAATCTTCAACTCTTGGATCTAGGAAAAAACAATATGTAAGTGCACCTACTTAGCCAAGAGATAACTGACAGCAACCAGCATTGCTTTAGGAGAGCATCTAGGTCCTAATGTTGACAGGAGCCCATGAGTATCTTTAGAAGGGGTGAGGAAAATCACTGTGGATAGTGAAGCACCCCTGGGTTAGAAGCAGTGGGGAAGTCATCATCCTTACACTTCAAAGAAGGACCGGGGCCAGCATTGTAACACAGTGGTTCAGCTCAGTCCATATCCCATCTTGGAGGATGGGCTCATGTCCTGGCTGTTATGCTTCTGATCCAGCTCCCCGATGATGTGTCTGGGAAGGCAGCAGAGGATGGTTTCTGTATTTGAGCCTCTGCCACCCACATGGGAGACAAGGATGGAATTCCTAGCTCCTGGCTTTGCCCTGACCCTTACTTGGCTGTTTCAGCCACTTGCAGAGTGAGCTAGAACATAGGAACACTATTTCTGTCTCTCCCTCTCTGTCTCTTTGCCTTCTAAATAAATAAATAAATCTTTAAAGGAAGGAAAAAAAAAAAAAAAAAACCAGTAGTTACTAGAACCTAGAAGGAAACAGTCACATGGAGGAACCTTCCCCGGAGAGCAACTGTGTTTTAGACTGAATGTTTGTGTCCTCTTAAGATTCATGTTGAAATCCCAACCCCAGTGTGATGATATTAAGAGGTGGAGCTTTCGGGAAATAATTATGCCATGAGGGTGGAGCTCTCACAAATGGGATTAGTGCTTTTATAAAAGAGACCTTGCCTGCACTTTTCCTACCATCTGAAGATTTGATTAGTTGTCAGCCTGCAACCACAAGATGGCCCTCTCTAGAACCCAATCATGCTGGCCCCAAATCTCAGACTCCCAGCCTCCAGAATTACGAGAAAAAGATTTTTGTGGTTTATATGACATTATATCAAATGTGCTTTAGCTGCCCAAACAGACTAACTGTGACTATCAGTTACGAGATTTCAGCCAGCCCCAAGACAATTCTGCAAGTAAGGGACCAAAGGAAGAGATACTCTAACTCCCTCCACCTCCCTCTGTTTCGCATCCTGGGCTCTCCATTTGCTGAACCCAACCATAAAGCAGAGGACACAAGAGCAACCCCAAGAGTACAGCCCTTGTGGTCATTCTCCCACACCCAACACTGGATGCAAAGTGGACCTGGAGAAGATGACACCCAACAGTGTTCCCCCATTCATCTATATTCACCATTAACATTTAAACATTTTTCTATCTAGATATTCTTTTTTTTTTTTTTTTGATAGGCAGAGTGGACAGTGAGAGAGACAGAGAGAAAGGTCTTCCTTTTCCATTGGTTCACCCCCCAAATGGCTGCTGCGGCTGGCGCACCGCGATGATCCGAAGCCAGGAGCCAGGTGCTTCTCCTGGTCTCCCATAGGGTGCAGGGCCCAAGGACTTGGGCCATCTTCCACTGCACTCCCGGGCCACAGCAGAGAGCTGGCCTGGAAGAGTGGCAACCGGGACAGAATCCGGCGCCCCGACAGGGACTAGAACCCGGGGTGCCAGCGCCACAGGTGGAGGATTAGCCTAGTGAGCCAAGGCGCCGGCCACTGTTGCTTCTTAATTTTCTTCTTTCCCCAAGAAAACCAGCATACTTTCACAGTCACTGTATCACAGAATTGAAAGGAACTAGCATCATCTAAGCATCTAGAATATGGGTCCTAGGTGCCCAAAATGTGGTCTAAACCAATCTTTGAAGAAAAATTATTGGTCTTACAACTGTGTGATTAGAAGTTCACCTGGTCACTGATTGTTCCAGGCCAGCAGAATTGGATTAATTAAAAATCACAACTCAACGTGGAATATAGTTAATTCTCTAGTTTTAAGTAGTTTCAGGTATAATTTTACTACATGGCCTTTTAAAGGCAGAGTAATATGAAGGAAAATAAATATAGACAAGTTTTTAGGTGCACCTTATTCAAAACTGAATCTTGACTAACCTTGGGATACTAAATACAACTACTTTTATCAACTGGAAAAGAAGAATGAGGGAATGCAGCTCTTTCCCTTTTTTTTTTTTTTTTTTTTTTTGTAGAGTGAGTGAGAGTGAGCGCTCATCCCCTGATTCACTCCACAAATGCCTGTGATAGCCAGGAATGGGCTGGGACGAAACTGGGAATTGGGAATTCAGTACAGGTGTGCCACATGAATGGCAGGGATTTATCTACGTAAGCCATCACCACTGTCTCCCAGGGCCTGCACAGCAGGAAATCAGAATCAGGGGCCAAAGCTGGGTACTGAACCCAGACGCTCTGAGAGGAGACAGAGGCTTCTTAACCAACGTCTTAATGGCTAGGCAACATACCCACAGCAGACTGCTCATTTGAAGTAATAATGATGTGGTCAATTCCAAACAAACTCTGACTATCCTTGCAAGTTTGACCTCCTGCCCAACACCACTTTAATAGAACTCCACAGATGATGATTCGCTTGGGCTCCATTTTAGCTTACAGCTGAGAGTTGGATGTATATGCTTTGTAAAATGCTTTGTTCTGCAGTCAAATAGGTTTTCTTCAAAAACACAAGTAGATTCCCCATCTCTAAGAAATAAATAAAGCCAAAGAATCCATGGTAAGCTCTAAAATGAATTCCAGGATATTTAGGAATTCAGCCTATGATTAAGGAAGTCCCATAAACAAGCAGGGAAGGAAGAGATTGTTCAAAGAATATTGATAGGGAAAACAACGACTTAACTATGCAGTAGAAGCAAGATATTTAAAGACTATCCAGGAAAGTGAGGGAGAGGTTAGTGAAATGCTGGGTAAAACAAACAGGTAGCTTTTCTTAGTGCTTCATACATCATAGAATGCCAAGATGGGAATGGTGGCACGCAGCATTCTCCAAACCTTGCTGGTCATGGAACCCTAATTTTTTTTTGTACAGTACCATTTAATCTCTTATGGAATTAATGCACTGTGGAGCACAGTTTGGGAATTATGGCCATTCACTAAAATAAATTTATAAATTAAACCATTAAAGATTAAATATTTATGAGAAATATAAATAGATTACTTTGAGATATAATAAAGGAGAAAATATTAAACTATTTGGTTAAGCAGAAGGAATGAAAGGTAGAAGAAATACACTCAGATTACAAAAGAATTTGTAGAATACATTTAAGAGGCAGAGAGAGAGAGAGAGAGAGAGAGAGCTCCCACTCACTAGTTCACTCCCCAAAAGCCTAGGATGGCCAGAGTTGAACCAAGGCCAAAGCTGAGAGCCAAGAACTCAATCCAGTATTCCCATGTGGGTGGCAGGACCCCAGTTAATTGAGCCATCACTGCTGCCATCTGGGGTCTGTATTAGCAAGTCCTTGGAGTCTGGAGCTGGAGGTGAGTGTCAAACTCAGGAACTCCAATATGAGTTGCAAACATCCTATGTCTTAACCACTAGGCTAAACATCCACCCCCATTCATATTTTTTAACCTAGACAATTATATCATCATTTAGACTTGGAACACATGACAAGGATCAAGACTGGTCAAGGAGAGAGATGGCTTATGTTTTAGCACATCTTACATCTAGAATGCCTATAAACACTTCACATGGAGACTTCCATAGTTAGCTGGATATATGGATCTAGAATAAGGAAAGATGTTTGGATCACAGATGTAGGTTTGGGGGTCCTCCTGGGCCAAACATGTAGGTTTGGGGATCCTCATCACACAAATGATGAACAATAAAAGCAAGTGAGACTGGCTTAGGAAAAGAGGGGTGGAGTATGGAGAGCTAAGTGCTGACATCACAGGGTTGGAGGTCCTGCATGGAGCCCCTGAAAGGGTGGTGCCTGGTGGGGCTGTGACCGTGATGCTGCAAGGAGACCTTGAAAAGGTAGAGTGACCAGCAATGTGTAAGGTATATCCAGGAAAGCTACCGAAGCAGTGTGTAGCCTCAGAGAACAGCTAAGTGGACAGAAACCAATTGAGCCACAGAGGCATAGACACATCCTTCAAAGTTTCAAAGGATGTCTCAGACACCAGGAGCCCAGGCAGAGAGATCTGTCAAGGGAGTGGAGTTATTGCAGAAGACCTCTACAAGAGCAATACCAAATAGAAACATGGGGGCAGGGGGAGTGCCAGTGGAGCTGCAGATGTGGTATTTCAGTCTGTGAATACTGAAGCATGGACTGTGACCAGCAAAGTCATAGGGTGGGGATGCTCAAGTCCTTGGAAGCCCTAACCCTGCCACAGTGTGCCTTGGGAGACACATATGGGACTCTAGCATTCTTTTTTTTTTTTTTTTTTGCAAGATTTATAAATTTATTTGAAAGGCAGAATTACAGAGGGAGAGAGAAAGAGAGAGAGAGAGAGAGAGAATAAATGATAATGATTCTTCCATCTGTTGGTTCACTCCCCAAATGGTCCCAACAGCCAGGGCTGGGCCAGGCCAAATCTAGGAGCTTCATGTGGGTCTCCTATGTGGGTAGCAGGGACCCAGGCACTTGAGTCACCTTCCACTGCTTTCCCAAGTGCATTAAGAGGGAGGTGGATTGGAAGTGGAACAGCCAGGACCCAAACAGGCATCCATAGGGGATGCCAGCACCACGGGTAGCTGCTATGCCACAGCGTGGCCCTTGAACTCTAGAATTTAATTTTTGCTTTACTGGGTTTTGTTCTCATTTTGGTCTGATTAATTCTTTCTACTTCTCTGCCATTACCTTTTGGGATGGAAATGTATATTCTGTGCCCTGTTGCATCTGGGAAGTGTTTAATTTGAATTTTTACAGGCTCACAGGAAGAGTTTGCTTTGAGTCTCAAGTGAAACTTTGGACTTTTGTACCAATGCTGAACTAGTTAAGACTTGAAACTATTGAGGATGGAATGCTTTTTGGGCTGTACATGAAAAGGACAGGAGTTTAGGACACCCATGGGAGGAAGGCTATGGGTTGAATACAGTTTTGTTCCCAAACTCACATAGACACTTTTTAAAAAGATTTATTTTTATTTATTTGAAAGAGTTACAGAGAGAGGTAGAGACAGGGAGAGGTCTTCCATTCACTGGCTCTTTACCCAGATGGCCACAAAGGCCGGAACTGCGCCAATCCGAAGCCAGGAGACAGGAGCCTCCTCCGAGTCTCCCACATGGGTGCAGGGTCCTAAGGACTTGGGCCATCTTCCACTGCTTTCCCAGGCCATAGCAGAAAACTGGATCAGAAGAGGAGCAGCCGGGATGGGACTAGAACTGGTGCCCATATGGGACACCAGCACTTCAGGTCAGGGTTTTAATCCGCAGCACCACAGCACTGGCCCCTCACACAGACATTTAAACCCTGAAGTCTTAAGTTAGTGCTTAATAGAGTGGAAATTGGGGCCGGTGCTGTGGCATAGCAGGTAAAGCTGCCGCTTGCAGTGCCGGCATCCCATATGGCTGCAGGTTTGAGTCCCGGCTGCTCCACTTCCAAAGCAGCTCTCTGCTATGGCCTGGAAAAGCAGTAGAAGATGCCCCAAGTCCTTGGGCCCCTACACTTGTGTGGGAGACCCAGAAGAAGCTCCTGGCTCCTGGCTTCGGATCAGCACAGCTCTGGCCATTGCAGCCAAATGGGGCTGGAAGATCTCTCTCTATCTCTCTTTTTTTCTCTCTCTCCCTCTCTCTCTCTCTCTCTCTCTCTCTCTCTGCCTCTCCTTCTCTCTCTGTGTAACACTGACTTCCAAATAAATAAATAAATATTTAAAAGAGAGAAAGGAGGGGATTTAATCTAATTATACTGTTCAGAGTTGGGGCCTTGGGGAGGTGACTGGATTGAGTCATTAGGGTGGGGCCTCCCACAATTAAATCCTGGTGGCTGCATAAGAGTCTACACAGACAGAGATAGAGATGTGTCCACTTATCATTTGAAGCCACCTCCAGACTCTGTCAGCAAGAACACCATCACAAGAAGCCAAACCTATGGAGACCACCTGACCTTGGACTGTGAACCTCTAAAACCACGAACCAAAACAAACCTCCTTTCTTTATAAAGTTAGTAATGAAAAGTGACTATTACACTCAGTATATAGAAGTTGTCATACAGGGAGGGACCAAGGGACAGAATTAAAGCAGATCAGGAATGCCTCTATCAGTGGGTAATACAAACTTAAATACATGAACATCATAACCTTTATACTATGTCCAGCTTTTATTCCTAAAGAAATAAGAATGAATGAAACCTGTACCAAAAGGAGAATTCTGGAAGAATGTTAACATCACTGCCTTCGCATGGTAACAATACAATGCTTTTTTTTTATGAGTAATTTCAAATGGTTCTTTTATTAGCAGTCATCACATATATGGTTAAAAACTAGTGTATTTTTAAGTTCAGTAAAGGAATTCCTGAATTAGAGATTTATTTTATTCACTGACTCAGCAGGGGGGGAAACTCAAATGACATCATCTTTCTGTTCTCCCTCTGGTAGCAGAAGAAAGAAAGCAAGACAGGAAAGGCATACTGGGCTGGCTCAGGAAGCAGAAGAAAATAATTTTAAAATAAATCATTTTCCTGTAATTTAGCAGTTTTAGCACACACCTTTTCTTAAGATCCTGTGCATGGATTTCAAGTTCTATAGATAATAAATTATTATGAGAAAAGTTGCCTAATTTGATTGAATGTTATTTTCAAAGAGTCAAACAAAATATCAAAGTTTAAAAATCTTGTTTCAACAGCACTCTGGAGCCAGATGGTCTGCATTCTGGTTCCGGCTCTGCCCCTGGTCTGTTTCATGACCCTGGACTTCACTTCTCTCTGCTTAGTTTCTTCATCTGTGACCTGGGCATAAAACTGCATGTACTTCATAGAGAACTGAATGACTTATATGCAAGGAACCTAAGTGCTCAGGACATTGCTGCTGTTACTACAGCAGATCTCAATTCCGTTGGCACTGAAAAATCCCCTCTGTAATATTTAAAAGTCAAACAGAAAGAAATTACCCTGGTCCATCTTAATCACAATTCCAGGCATCCCTATTTAAAATGACAACAAAAAAAGCCTCCTGTTAAAAAATGGGCGAAGAACCTGAATAGACATTTCTCAAAAGAAGACAAATGGTCAATAGATGCATGAAACAATGCTCAATGCCACTAATCACCAGGAAATGCTCTTTAAAACCACAATGAAATATCCCCTCACACATGTAAGAACAGATATCAAAAAGGCCAAAGATAACAAGTGCTGATGAGGATGTAGAGAAAAGGAAACCCTTGTACATTCCTACTGAGAATGTAAGTTGCTTGTGGCACAGTAGGTTAAGGAGCCACCTGCAATGCCAGCAACCTATATTAGTGCTGTCTTGAGTCCTGGCTGCTCCACTTCTTATCCAACTCTGTGCTAACATTCCTGCGAAAGCAGTAGAAAATGGTCTAAGTGCTTGGTCCCTGCGCTCACATGGGAGTTCCAGAAGAAGCTATTGATTCCTGCGTCAACCTGGCCCAGCCCTGGCCATTGTAGCCATTTGGAGAGTGAACCAGTGAATGTAAGATCTCTCTCTCTCTTTCAAATAAATAAATAAAATCTTTTTTAAAAAAGAAAGAAAAACTGTATAGAGACCCACAAAAAGCTAAACAAGGAATTGCAATGACTAAGCGACTACATTTCTGGGTCTATTTTAAAAGAAAATGAAATCAGTTTGTGGAAGAAATACCTGCAGTCTCATGTTGACCACATCACTATCCACAAGAGCCAAGATATGGAAACAAAATGCCCATCAACAGACAAATGGGTAGAGAAAATGTGACGTGTATATTATTCAGCCCTCGAGAAAAAAAAGGAAATCCTGTAACCTGAGACAACAGGAATGACCTTGGAGACATTATGCTAAGTGAAATAAGCCAGGCACAGAAAGATGACTATTGCATGTTCCACTCACACGTGGAATCTAAAGCAATCAAACCCACAGAGGCAGAGCAGAGGCAGTTACTGGAGGCTGGGAGGGCAGGGATAGGGTTAAAGGGTACAGGGATACGAGGGATACATTTTCTGATTTATTGCATAGCATGGTAACTATCATTAAAAATAGTGTATTGCATATTTCAGAATGGATAGGAAGATAATTTGTTCTCTACACAAATAGTCATAAGTATCTAAAGTGATAGATAAGTTAACAGGCTTAATTCAATCATTCCATATTGTAAACATATCTTAAACCATCACTTCTGAGCCCATTTTCATTTTAAAGCTGCCAAGGTGATAATTAGGAATGGTTAGAGTTAAGAAGCAGGGTTTTGGTGTGTGACCAAAGTCCCTTCCCTGTATTCAGGGCTGCAGCGTTCCCCACTCAGCTTCCCTAACAGTCCTGTATGTGGTTTCCCTGCTTCTGCCTCATCTATTCCACTATAGTTTCTTCCATAAAATTGGCAAATCCGATTTTTAAAAAATATTTATTTTATATGTCTGAAAGGCAGAGTTACAAAGAGAATGAGAAAAAGAGAGACAGACAGAGACAGAGGAGGGAGAGAGGGAGAGAGAAAGATCTTCCATTTGCTGGTTCACTCCTCAAATGGCTGCAACAGCCAAGGCTGGACCAGATGGGATCTGGGAGCTTCTTCTGGATCTCTCATGTGGGTGGAGAGGCCCAAGCACTTGAGCCATCTTCTACTGCTTTCCCAGGCACATTAGCAGGGAACTGGATTGGAAGTGGAACAGTCAGGGACTGAACTGGCACCCACATGGGATGCTGGCACTGCAGACAGCAGCTTTACCCCCTAGGTTGCAACACTAACCCCAGGAAATTCACTTTCTGAAAGTAAAGATGAACTTGGATCAGTTCCCTGCTTAAATTAGTTCTTCCTTATTGAGTAAGTAAAACCCAAGGTCTTTTGCATGACGTTCATGACTCTGGCACTGTTCACTCTTTTTGCCTTCTCTCTCAGCAGCATCACAGCTTTCTGAAGAGGACGTCCACTTCACATGACATAGTAGGCTTCTCTGGATGGGAGGCCTCTAAGTGAAATGCTGATGATGACTGGATCAGGGGAGTTAAGGAGGGGACTGCTCAATGACATTTAAAGTTAATTTTAACTCAGTCTGTGATCCCACCAATTACATTAGGCTAGGGGATAAGTGCACTTTGTTTTCCCCATACACAAAAGTCTAATGGGAGAGCGTGTCTCATATACCTTCTATTTAGCATCAGCATTGGCTTAAGTGCTATGGGCAGAGCCAAGATTAAAGCAGAGATGGAAAGCCAGACCATCTGAGAGTCTATACCCCAAGGATTATTAACGTTCTGACTTATCACTAGCTTAATAATTCTTTTCTAAGAACTTCCACGAGAGAGAGAGAGAGAGAGAGAGAGACAGAGAACAGGGAAAGTACAATGCTACATATATAGAATATTACACTTGATCTTAGCCAAAAGGCTGAGAAGCAATTACATATATAGAATATTAATGAGCTTTTCCATCAACTACTTGTAAGAGAGTGTTCCCTTAAGTAGCATGTACTAGCTCTCAAAGAGTGCACCCTTTAAGATCCTAAGCACCAATAAAATGAAGAAGCTAGAAAGAAAAGCAAACACATGCCTCAAGTATTTTTCAAAGTACTGAAGGTTCAGAGTGGCAGCGATTTGAGCCACACTCCATCTCCTTAAAAATAATCACGAGTGTGAAAAATCATTATCACCACCCAAACATTAGGAAAGTTGGTTTCTAAGCATTAAAACTTTTTCTTTTCTCCTACCATAACATCATTTCAAAACTGGGCATTTCATATTTAAGAATCCTAAGAAATCCTCTTACAGCTTTAGTATTAATTAAGCCATTTTAAAATTCTGCAGCTGTGGAATTTTCCACATGAAGTAATTACGTGTGACCACCACTTCTCCAGCAATCAGAAAACCAGTGAACGGCAGTAAGTTCCCCAAGGCCAGGATTAGGGTCAAAGCCAAGAATACACTTGAAATTCTTGGCTCTTGATCATGGATTCAGATCTTCTCAGGGTAAGCAAAGTAAAACTGAACTAGGATGGGAAGAAATAATTCCTAATGTCTCTTGGAGATCAATACTTCACCAAGCTGAAGAGAGAAAAGCAACTCTCCTGTTATATCTGATAGGGTTTTCACACACATATAAATCTCAACATAAAAACATTGCCCTACTAGACAATGACAGGAAAAAATGTGTGAGGGGAAAAATTTGAAGTGTTATGCTATATTAAAAGTATTATAAGATTAAATCCTCTAACACCTGTAACAACCACCAGCATTATTTGTGATGGGCTATTTCTCAATAACAGACCACTTCATGCACATTAAGTGTTAGCTGCTAAGTTCTATTCTCCACTCTGTTGTACAAAAATGAAACAGAGACTGACTAGGACACAAAATGTGCTCTGAAACTCCCTAGCTAGTCTACAATAGTGCCAGACCTTAAATCAGGTTTCCTTATTCAATATCTACATGCCTTCTCTACTCTCCCAAGACTTCAAATTAATAGAACTTTGGATGAGTGGGCCTTCCCTGCCTTCTCCCTGCCTCTCTCCTCTCATCTTTGCTGCAAAGCTCTTTCCAAGGCCCACCCCCTCCCTGTCTTTGACCACCTCCAGAACTTTGTCATTCCTTTCTCTGATGCAGTATTACTCAGATTTTCAATAGAAATACTCCTAAGAAAATGCAAAGTTGATTCATAGATAAAAATGGAAGTAGAATTCTGAAAAAATTCTCATATAAAAACATTATCATACATATAAATATTCACCATCATCTACACCTATTTGTCTTTTAAGTTAGGGCATTGATTTTCTGAATCTCATGGGTTCCTGCATTTGACATAGTGAACAGCAAGAGTTATATTGCAAAGGTTTTGTCCCTCCAAGTAGCTCCAGTCAAAATCTCTACTCAAGTCTACTTGGTTCTCAAATTAAAATAGAGTTTACTTTTGTTTTGAAAAGCAATGAAGTAATGGTATTTAAATTAAATACTGAATTCTATGAAAAGTATCATAAATCTTTAGAGAAGGATGACCTCTAAAGAAATGTTTATGTTCTCTGTATAATTCTATCTGTTGAAAAGCTCAAAATAAAAAATAAGAAGGACATGCAGAATAGTCACTCTCCATCCTCTTCCAGACTGAAGTGTCTCTATTTATGAAATACTAAAAACATTATTGGCAATCTTCAGGGGCAAAACCATTGAGACCTTTCTTAGTGAGATACTGAGAAAGATGCCAACCATAAAACAGTGTGTCTTAGCTAAAATAACTATAAATTGGAATATAATTTCAATTGCGATAGGTGCCAAGAGGTAGACTTTATCCTACTGAATTTGGTAGACATGTGATTTCCAGTTTACAAAGTGGTGATGGTAGGGCCAGCATTGTGATGCAGTGGGTTAAGCCACTGCATGCAATGCTGGCACCCAATATTCGAGTCTGGCGCTTACCTACAATCCAGCTCCATGATAATAACGCATTGGAAGAAGGCCCAAGTACTTGGGCTCCTGCCTCCCAGGTGGGCAACCAGGATGTATTTCCTGGCTCCTGCCTTTGGCCTGGCTCACACCTGGTTGTGGCAAACATTTGGGAGTGAACCAGCAGATGGAAGATTCTCTCTCCCTCTCTCTCTCTCTCTCTCTTTTTCTTCTCCTCCCTCTCCCTCTCTCTCTCCCTTTCTCCCTCTGTCACTCCCTCTGTCACTTTTTTCTAAAAGATAAAGTGGTGATGAAGATAAGTATGTGCAATTTAACCACAAAACTTCAAAAGTGAAATAGTAGAATACTAATCATTATCAGAAGACATAAATTCTAATCTTTTCCGACATTTATTAACCCTGACCTTGGGAATGTCATACCTCCAGGTCTTAGTTTCCTCAACTTTGAAATTAGCCAATAACTTCAAGATATCTAAACTTCACTGCAGCTTTGAGTTTTTGTGTGTTTCAAAAATTTTAATCATCTTTCTATTTCTAAAACTTTAAAATTATAAAAGAAACACATGTGATGTGATTTTTAAAAACAGATAGACATAGATAAGTAAATAAAATTGACACATAGTTCTACTACCCAGAGATAGCTGCTAACCCTCATGAAAGAAATACATGTGGTATTTTAAAACACCCTTCAGAGTGGGTGTTTGGCACAGTTGTTGAGTGGCCACTTGGAACACCTGCACTTCATATTGGAGTGTCTGGTTTGGCCTCCAGCTATTCCACTTCTGAGAAAGGTTTCTGATAATGCACACCCTGGGAAGCAACAGGAGATGGCTTGAGTATTTCGGTCCCTGACACCCACACGAGAAGCCCAGAGGGAGTTCTAGGCTTGTGGCTTCAGTCTCACCCAGCCCTGGCTATTGCAGGCATTTGGAGAATGAACAAGCTCATGGAAGACCTCTGTCTTTAAAGTGAAAATAAATAAGTAAACATTTCAAACTTGCCTTCGTTTAAATATTTGCAACTTCTTCTTATGACATTAAATCTTCTCGTAAAATATTCATTTAAAAAATGGTGAAAGTCTCAAAATCACTCAGAAGCATCCCAAGCAAATGCTCTCTGCTCTTTCTGATCTACCTCTGAGAGCTGAGACTCTTCCCTTCAAGATTCACCATAGACAGAGCCACAGTAACAGGTGGAGTCACCTTTACCTAAAATGCTTGGACCATCAAGTGTTTCAGATTTCAGAGTCTGTCAGATTTGAGAACTTCAGCAGATTTTACTGGTTGAACATTTTTCATCGGAATATCGAAATGCTCTGAAATCTGAAACTTCCTGAGTACCAACAAAATGCACAAAGGCTTCAGATATTACATTTTGGACTTCAGTTATTTTCAGATTGGGGTTACTCCACCTGTAACTGATCTCCCTTAGAAGCGTTAGGGCAGAATCAAGCCAAAAAACACTATCCATCGAAAATCAATTTAATGGCTACTTGGTTAGAATGTACCATCATGAATTAACCAGCCCCCTTTACTGGATATTTAGGCTATTTTCACTCTGGAAAACATTGTGATGAACTTCTGTGTAGCTTCATCTTTGTACAGAGCCAAAACAAAACCTTGACATTTTCTCTTCATTAGTAATAAAGGAGTGTTAAGTTGCAAAGTCTCTCATTAGGTTCCAGTGAAATTCTACTTAATATGGAAATCTGACATATGGAAGAAAGGATGAGCCTTAGTTAGGAAATCTGGCTACTCACCAGCATCTTTGAGCCAATTATCGTAAAGACGCACAGTCCTTGATGTGAGATCGCTGAAGGCCATTTTCCACAAGATTTACTGGCTCTTTTAATGGATTCTTCTATAAAACAAAACAGAAGTGAGTTTATGATCTATCAAAGCAAATAAGACAAGCTTTTAGTATACAATATTTAAAATGCTAAAAATTTAATAGGAATAACTGGCAAAACAACAAACTTCTACTGAGGATAAATGCATTAGTGGACCCTATGAAACCCTGATGCAGTTGCAAACACTTCAGATTTTCCATCCTAGGGACACCGCTCAGTTCACTGAAAAATGCTGACATTCTCTGTACAAGATACAAAGGGATCCATGATGTTAAGGATGTTCATAGGAGCATCTTCCTTCCATGGAGACAACACAGATCAGGAATGAATTGTAGCTATTGTGGCAACACTCAAGTCAATACTTGGGAGAAGAAAGCTGAAAAGATACACAAACTTCCAGAGAAAGCACACTGATCAGGTTAGCTGAGGTCTTCTATGTGAAAGAACTGTAATGTAACTGAAGTGGAGGCAGAAAGAGGGAGAGGAATATCTGTTAGTGCCAAGGAAAAGCTGCTTAGTTTATCTGGACAGACAAGGATAATTAGAAAAAAAAAAGTCTTCTGACTAAGAAAACTCATGAGGAGGGACTGGCCTTATTATATATTAAAAGATAGTACATGACCTCAACAATTAAGATAGTGTATCAGTGACATAAGAGATAAGCTATTGGAACAGAACACCTAGAAACATACTAAATGCATTTAGGAATTGAGAACTCTATTTCAGTAATTCTAAGATGTACACTTTCCCACATTTTAACATCTCTGAAATCATAGTATACCTTACAAATAGATGATGTCATAAATTAATGGTATATTTGATTCAAAGCCATATGTCTGGCAAGAATATGGAGAAAGGTTGGTGGGATGTAAATTAGTACCGTCACTATGGAAAACAGCATGAGATTCCTTTATAAACCAGAAATAGAACTGTCATATGATCCAGCAATCCCACTACTAGGTACATATCCAAAAGACATGAAAGGAATCACTGTCATCAAAGAGATTCCTGCATTACCAAGTTTACTGCAACACTGTTCATAATAGCCAAGATATGAAATCAACCAAAGTGTCCATCATCAGATAATAGATTAAAAATGTAGCATAGATACATGATGGAATGTGATTCAGCCACAAAAAAAGAATGAAATCCTGTCATTTGCAGCAAAATGGATGGAACTGAAGGACTTGTCAAGGGAAATAAGCCAGACACAGAAAGCCAAGGATGGTATGTTCTCCCTCCTATGGGAAAGCTAAAATAACCGAATCTGAACACAGAATAGTGAGTACTAGAGGCTAGGACGGGTAGGAGTGGGTGGAGGGAGTTTGGGTCACAGCCACGCTCAAAGTCAGGTGGAAGGAGTAGGTTCCTAGAGTTATAGCATAACGGGGTGATTACAGTTCACAGTCACCTGGCATATAGTCTATGAGCTAACAGAAGAAAGGAACTCCAACTCTGCAATCATAAAGAAATGTCAAAAAAGGAGAAATGCTGGCCAGCGCCGCGGCTCACTAGGCTAATCCTCCGCCTTGCGGGGCTGGCACACCAGGTTCTAGTCCCGGTCAGGGCGCCAGATTCTGTCCCAGTTGCCCCTCTTCCAGGCCAGCTCTCTGCTGTGGCCAGGGAGTGCAGTGGAGGATGGCCCAAGTTCTTGGGCCCTGCACCCACATGGGAGACCAGGAGGAAGCACCTGGCTCCTGCCATCAGATCAGCGCGGTGCACCAGCCGCAGCGCGCCTACCGCGGCGGCCATTGGAGGGTGAACCAACGGCAAAAGGAAGACCTTTCTCTCTGTCTCTCTCTCACTGTCCACTCTGCCTGCCTGTCAAAAAAAAAAAAAAAAAAAAAAAAAAAAGGAGAAATGCTGATTACCCAGATTTGATTTTATGTATCAGATATGTGTATATTTATAAATTATATTTATGTATTGAAGTGGCACACTGCAGTCCATAAATATATACAATTATTGTTAGTTCAAACATTTTTTAAAAATTACTTAATTTCAAAAAAAATAGGAAACAAGTACATCAATTTTATAATAAAAAAAGAGAAAACAAAAACAAGTTAGAGATGCATGGTAGTGATGACTGCACAATGATGTAAAGTACTTAATGCCACTGACCTTCACACAAAAAATGGTTAACATGGTAAACTTTATATTATGTATATTTACTTTATATACTTTATACAACTTTAAAAAATACTCTAGATTTGCTATAGGAAAATTCAGTTTTTTCTAGTACTTGTCTAAAATAAAATCATTTTATTTATTTAAATAAAATAAATACATACACATCTAACATAAGGTATAAGATGAATGAATACATATGTTATATTGTAAAGGTAGTATTTCAAATCAGTGGACACTGAGTTATCAGAGGTCATTCAATAAAAGATGTGGTGAAACTGAATTGTCATCTGAAAGAAAAAGCTCAATCCAAATACTATATTACAAACCAAGATAAACTCCAAACAGACCAAAGATTTAAATAGGAAAAACAGAATCATGGACGCATCAGATGATGACTGGGAAAAGACTTTAATAACCTGGGAGTGGGGAAGGCCTTTTTAACCATGACTTAAAATCCAGAAGATGCAAGAGAAGGTAGCACACGGCACCACGTGAAGGTCGGAAAGAAATGCAGAAGTTTTGCAAGAACAAAGAGCGGGAGGAGCGGCACGCAGAGCAAAAAGGAAAAGGCAGCCAACCGTGACCATTAGCAAGGGACAGGGAAGTCCAGCAGGGAGTCACCAGCTGCAGGGTGGTGACAGCCCCGCCAGGTGATGGTACAGCAGGTGATTTCTCTCTGGGCTATAACTCCCGGAGATCAGAGGTCAGACGCAGTCAGATGCAGGAAGGAAAAACTGCTGAGATAAGAAATTAATTTCTTAGTAAGAATTCAAACACTGCTAAGGGAACTTCCACCTAGGTACTAATCCCTGCATTTCCTGATATTCCTCTCCCCACCCTCCCCATCCCTTTAGACTGGGGTAAAAACACAGCCTCAAAGATGTGGTGAGCGCTGGACAGAAAGATCTGGCTGCTTTAGTGTGTTCCTTCCCAGAGATCCTGTAAGCGGGAGACTACAGAAAGGCAAGCAGGAACCTTTAAGTACATTAAAATGTGAGTTGCAGGGGTGGAGAACCTTTTTTCTGCCCAAGGCCATTTGGACAGCACGACATCATGCATGGGCCGTAGAACATTATCAAGTTACAAAACAACCTGCTATAGATATATTGAATTTCGAGTCCTGCCTGCGGGTGCCATGGGAGGGCCAAACAGAATGATTTGTGGGGCCTTGTATGGCCTGCAGACAGGATGCTCCACATACCCGCAGATAAAGATTTCTGTAAGATAGGGTTTCACAACCTTGACAGCACTGGCACTTGACTACATAATTTTGTGTGTGTGTGTCCGTATGTGTACATTTATTTATTTATTTGAAAGGCAGGGTTACAGAGAGAAAGAGAGAGAGATTTTCCATCCTCTGGTTCACTCCCCAAATGGCTGCAAAGGCCAGGGATGGGCCAGGCCGAAGCTAGGAATCAGGAACTTCATCTGGGTCTCCCACGTGGGTGCAGGAGCCCAAACACAAGGGCCATCTTCTGCTGCTTTCTCAGGCACATTAGCAGGAAGCTGGATTGGAAGTGGAGCAGTCAGGGACTGAACTGGCACCCACGTGGGATGCCAGCCTCCTAGGCAGCAGCTTAACCAGCTATGTCACAATGCCAGCCCCAAGGACCAAGTAATTCTTATTTGTAGAGAGCCAGCTTGAGCCTTGTAGGATGTTTAAACCAAGCCTATATTCTACTCACCAGATGCCGGGAACATATCCTTCCTGGTTGAACCAACCCAAAAGGTTTCCAGAAATGACCAAATGCCCCCCAAAGGGGCAAACCATCCCAGGTTGACAATCACTGGTTTAAAGTTAACTTCCAACACGTATTCACCCAAATCACAGTAGTTTACTTCAGGGTAATCACTTTGGCAATTACACATTTATTTCAGTGATGCTGTTGTCCATAATAATTTTTTGGAGTTACTCATTATAAATCAATTCAAAGTTTTTCAGAATTTCATTTAGATGGCTTTAAGGGAGAAAAGTTGTATACTGCTTCTAAACAGCAAGTCCAAGAGTGAATGTTTGGTGCAGCAGCTCCCACATTGAAGTCTCTGGTTTGAGCCCTGGCTACCCTGCTTCTGATTCTGGCTTCTTGCTAACTCACAACCTGAGAACCAGCTGATGATGGATCAAGTGTTTGGGTCCCTGGCACCCATGTGCGAGACCCAAATTGAGTTACGAGTTCCCAGTTTGAACTGGCACAGCACTGGCTGTTGTGAGCATTTGAGGGAGTGAACCAGTGGGCAGAAGATATTTATATCTCTGCCATTCAAATCTAATGAAAATAAGTAAATAAAAATTGGGCCAGCACTGTGGCACAGCAGGTTTAAGTTACTGCTGTGACACCAGCATCCCATATTAGAGTGTCAGTTGTTTGAGTCCTGGCTCCTCTGTTTATAATCCAGCTCCCTGCTAAAGCGCCTGGGAAAGCAGTAGATGATGGTCCAAGTACTTGGGCCCCTGCCACCCACGTGGGAAAACTGGATGGAGTTCCAGCTCCATCAGCCTGGCCCAGCCCCAGTAGCTACTGCCATTTGGGGAGTAAACCAGGGGATGGAAGATCAACTTCTCTCTCTTTCATTCTCTCTCTCTCTCTCTCACTTTCTCTCTCTTCTCTTCCTTTTGAATAAGTAAATCTTAAAAAAAAATTTTAAATGACCTTCATAATTAATCAAAAGTTAAAAATGGTTTTGAAGGTAAACAGAGCAAGCAGGGTGCCCCGTGAACCAGCAGGGTGGCAGTAGGGAGCTCAGGATTTATGCGACGAGGACAATTCCAAAGGAACAAATCCACAAATGTATATGGCTATGACACTATTAGTGGAATAAATATATAGTAGCCCAAGGTGACTCTTTTTGATAAAAATACTCATTTAGATGTATATATTTCAGCAAGACAGTTTTTTATAGAAAGCTTTTATTTAATAAATATAAATTTCATAAGTACAACTTTTGGATTAGAGTGGTTCTTCCCCCCATACTCGCTCTCTCACCCCCAAACCATCCCACCTCCTACTCCCTCTCCCATCCCATTCTTCATTAAGATTCATTTTTAATTATCTTTATATACAGATCAACTCTATGCTAAGTAAAGATTTCAACAGTTTGTATCCACACAGACACACAAAGTATAAAGTACTGTTTGAATACTAGTTTTACCATTAATTCGCATAGTACAACACATTAAGGCAGAGGTCCTACATGGGGAACAAGTGCACAGTGACTCCTGTTGTTGATTTAACAATTGACACTCTTATTTATGATGTCAGTAATCACCCGAGGCTCTTGTCATGAGTTGCCAAGGCTATGGAAGCCTCTTGAGTCCACAAACTCTGACATTATTTAGACAAGGCCATAATCAAAGTGGAAGTTCTCTCCTCCCTTCAGAGAAAGGTACCTCCTTCTTTGATGGCCTGTTCTTTCCACAGAGATCTTTCCTGTAGGTCATTTTTTGCCACAGTGTCAGCAAGACAGTTTAGATCCTCTTGTCTTTACCATCTCTCATTAAGAGAAAAGCTGAGTCTGGAATGTTGAACAGATTCAGTGAAAAACTATCTCAAACGACAAATTTTTGCATTTGTTAATTACTATACATATATGTATTGTGTATACCAGGACACACACACACACACACATGTATACAAAGCAAAAATATATGTCCATTATACCCACAACACAGGATTTTGAATTTTGACATCTCATGTATATATTAACATATCTCTCCTTAGTATTTACTTTTAAAAATTCATTTGAAAGACAGAGAGACATAGAGACTGATGAATAAATTTTCTATTCAGTGATTCACTCCTCAAATACAATAGCTAGGGCAGGGGTAAACTGATACCAGGAGCCTGGAACTCAAACCAGGTCTCCAACGTGGGCGGCAAGGACCAAGAACCTGGGCAATCCTGCTGTGTCCCAGAGCACAGAGTAGCAAGAAACTGGAATTGGGAGCAGAGCTGGGGTTTAAACCCAGGTACTCTGATATAGGATGTGGGTGTTCCAATCAGGGACTTAGCTGTTGCATGAAAAACCCACCCCTGGTATTCGCCTTATCATTGCCTCGCTCCTTTTTGCCACTTCTGTTTATGTAATAGCTAGGCTATACACATCACTGTGGGAATAAACAATAGCAGAAGGCAAAGGAACACAGTTTTATCCTAGCTTTTGGGTTACAAAAGCTTAGACATTTAGCCATACAGAAGAACTCAGGGCACAGATAGGTTTCTATACCTCCTGGCAGAGCAAAGCATCCTCAGGCTTGGGGCAGGGAGAGTGAGAGGCAAAGCAATTAGTACAGATCCCAGAGAGGACAATAAGCCCTGAAGAGACAACAGGTAGGGTGAAAGGAACAGACAGCAAGGGGGTCAGTCCCTTTGGCGGGGGTACAAATGGGACAGGTGGCCAATGGGGCCTTAAGCAATCATAAAGAAGTGGTTTTTTGCTCCAGCATGATGCAAGAGTGGTGAAAAGACCTCTGAACACCCTTGATAAACATGGAAGTGTTGCAGAAGAGCTAAAGAAAATGAAAGAGTACCACAGGTAGAAAATTTGTACACATCTTGAGACACCTGCTAGGACACGTGGTTAAGAAACAATTGATAGGACTACGGATATCTCAGGGGGTTGAATATAGACAGAAAACATGAATGATTAAAAGACTCCACCTCCCAAATACCTTGATATATCAATAAGTTTCCTGCAATTTGCTGAAAGTGGATGGGAAGAGGAACACATAAATTAGATTTAACTTAAGTAAGTATCATCTCAAAGAATAAAGGTTTGAAATAAAAATAAATCTTAAATTAGAAGATGAACCTTAAGTCAAAATTATACAACAGGGAATGTCATTATATAAAGTTACTTCAAAAAAGGTTGTGGGAAATGAAATTTTTTTTCCATTGGTTTATGCAACTTTATTGAAGAAAAATAATTACTAGCAGAGCTATTAGTTGATCACTTGACAACTTGCATCATTTATTCAATGCTATATTAAACAGTGTATTGGAAGATAGATTAACTAATAGATCCAAGCCTCCTAACAATTTAAATGAAAATTACAAAATATTTGAGACCCTATTTTGAATACAAAGGGTGTTTGACTTCCAATTTCCATTCTCTGTAGAACAAGAACAGGGCATTCCTTTATTGACATGCATAAAATACATCACATTTTCTGTTCTGCTGATGCTATAAATTCAATACCAATTCTCCAGCCACATCAGTTATGAGCATAAAGTCTATCATGTAACCTCAGATCTCTAACAGTGGAAGGCTTAAACAAGGATGGATGCTGCTAGAATAATGCTGCTTCCTTTGATGTGACAACTGGGCATCCATCGCCCTACCTCTCAGATGATTTCTCCAGCATATTAGAGCAGTGAGGAAGGGTTTCAGTCTCATAACCAAGTTAGAGTGAAGACATTGGCTACATAATATACATGCTCCATTTTTTTAAAAAATTCTGAATCTTGGGTAACTGTTCTCCTGTAACTACTTTACAGTTTCTAAAAGCAGTTATTGTCCAAAGCTGGAAGAACTTAAGTCTTCTCAGATGAGCATGTGAATGAATGGAGGGAGGTAAACAAAAAATAAAATTAAAAAAGATGAGGTCTGATAGGGGAGCAGCCGGATAAGAAAATCAAAAAAGGAACAGTAATTTAAAGTTTATTCCAGCTATAATACAGGTTATTCTGACTTTAAGGTAGCATCACATGGCATACTTCTGAGTCCATTCCCGAGATATTCTGTTGTACTTATCTCTGTCTGTTTTATAGATCCATGCAATCTCTGGCACTAGGGGGTCATCTGGGTTTGGATCACATAGCAGTGAACAAATGGATAAAAGAACATTAGAAATAGTTAAAGCAGGAGACCACTGTGATCTTAGAATATCGAGACAAATGCTGCCATTACTGTTAATATTTGGATGATAAATTCTTGTTGTAAATGCAACCTTAGGTGGTTTGAAGGGGTAGTCTGTAGGAAAATGAACTGTCAAAAAGACAAGCCTTGATATGGGCTGTCATTAGGTCCCATAATTGTGGCTTGCCAGTGAAACATATCATCCCCAACTGGACCTGCAGAACATTGTGCTGGAGGGTCACGGGCCAAATCACTAAGTTCCTTATTAATCCGTTTCAGCGCCATAGTCTGTGCTTTTAGTCTGGCTCCTCTCTCCCTCTCTCGGTGTATGCTCAGAGGTCCGGCCAAAACTCTTGATTATCCGGGCGGCGGGGAAGGATTGTCTCTTTTTTAAAAAAGATTTATTTTATTTATTTGAAAAGTAGAGTCACAGAGTGGAAGAGGAAGAGGTAGAGGCAGAGAGAGAGAGGTCTTCCATCCCCTGGTTCACTCCTCAAATGGCCTCTACAGCCAGGGCTGGGCTAGGCCAAAGCCAGGAGCCAAGAGCTTCATCCAGGTCTCCCATATAGATGCAGGGGCCCAAGGACTTGAGCCATCTTTTACTGCTTTCCTAGGCATATTAGCAGGGAGCTAGATGGGAAATTAGCGGGGACAGCTGGGTCTCAAAGCTGCACCTTTATGGGATGCTGGCAATGCAGGCAGCAGCTTAACTCGCTGTGCCACAGTGCCGTTCACACAAAATGGAAATTAAACACTTTTAATTTGGTGCAAAAACATTTTGAAATTCATGTATAGTTTTTCATTATACACAAATTTCATAAACTTTCTGAATACCCTTCGTATAATGACAAAGGAGTCAATTCATCAAGAGGATATGACAATTGTAAATAGATATACACCCAATATTGGAAAGTCTAAATGTATGAAGCAAATATGATAGGGCTGAAGGGAAAACAGACTGCAATGCAATAATAATGGAAGACTTCAGTACCCGACTTTAAACATTGCATAAATTATCCAGACAGAAAATCAATAAGGAAACATTAGACTTGACGTAAACTTTAGTTGACATGGACCTAACAGTTATGCACAAAACATTCTATCCAAAAGCAGCAGAGTATACAATTGCTCAAGTGCATTCTACAGAACAGACCCTACATTGTGCCATAAAACAAGTCTTACCAATTTTAAGAAGACAGAACACCATTTCAAACCACGTGCTGTGTAACTAGAAATCAACTCCAGCAGGGAAACAAGAATTCACAGCTATGTGGGAAGGAAGCAACATTCTCCTGAACAACAATGGTTTGAAGAAATCAAACAGGGCAATTTAAAAATACCTCGAAACAAATGAAAATAGACACACAACTTACTACCAAAACTAACGGAGTACAGCAAAAGCAGTTGTAAAAGGGACTTTACTAGTGATAAATGCCTATATTTAAAAAAGAAAGATCTCGAAGAACTAACCTAACATTACACCCAGGGAACTAGAAAAAGAACAAGTATGTCTAAAGTCAGCAAAAAGAAGGAAATTAAAAAGGTCAGAGAAGAAATGAGTGAAATAGAGACTAGAAAAATATCAATGAAAGTAAGAGTTGGTTTTCTGAAAAGTAAACGAAGTTGACAAATCTTTGCCCAGACTAAGAAAAAAGAAATGAAATCAGAAGTGAAAGAGGAAGGGCCAGTGCTGTGATGCAGTGGGTAAAGCTGCTGCCTGCAGTGCCAGTATTCCATATGAGGGCTGGTTCTAGTCCCTGCTGCTCCACTTCTGACCCAGCTCTCTGCTATGGCCTGGGAAAGCAGTCGAAGGTGGCCCAAGTCCTTGGGCCCCCGAACCCAAGTGGGAGACCCAGAAGAAGCTCCTGGTTCCTGGCTTCAGATAGGCACGGCTCTGGCTGTTGTGGTCATTTGGGAAGTGAACCAGCAGATGGAAGACCTCTCCACCCACCCACCCCCTGCCTCTGCCTTTGTAACTCCACCTTTCAAATAAATAAATAAATCTTAAAAAAAATAAAGAAATGAAAGAGGAGACATTACAACTGTTACCACAGTTGTCTTCAAAGGACCATAGAAACTATTATGAACAGTTACACATCAACAAATCCTAGGAAAAACTCAGTAAATTCCTGAAGCATACAACCCACCAGGACAACCTCCTTAATCATGAAAAAATAGAAAATATGAGCACACTAATAACGAGTAGAGATTACATCAGGCACAAGTGTTGTGACATAGTGGATTCAGATGCCACTTGCGATGCCTGCATCCCATATCAGAATGCCTGGCTTGTGTCCTGTCTACCGTGCTTCCAATCCAACTTCCTGCTAATGCACCTGGGAGGCAGCAAATGGTGGGCCAAATGTTTAGTCTCCTGCCAAAAATACATCCCTGCCATCTCCATGGGAGAGCTGGATTGAGTTCCTGACTCTCAGTTTCAGGCTAGCTCACTCTGGGCCATGTGAGCACTTAGGGAGTGAATTACTGTATGGGAGCTCGCTCTCTCTCTCTCTGTCTCTCTCTCTCTCTCTTTCTTTCTCTCTCTCTCTCTGCCTCTAAAATTAAAAAAAAAAAAAACAGAAAACTTCTCAAAGTCCAGGTCTTGATGGCCTCACTGCTTAATTCTACTAAATATTTAAAGAAGAAATAATACCAATCCTGTGAAACTTTTTTTTTAATTTATTTTTATTTATTTGAAAGACAGAGTTACAGAGAGAGAGGTCTTCCATTTGTTGGTTCACTCCCCAGATGGCCACAAAGGCTGGAGCTGCACCTATCTGAAGCCAGGAGCTTCTTTTGGGTCTCCCATGTGGGTGCAGGGGCCCAAGGACTTGGGCCACCTTCTACTGCTATCCCAGGCCATAGAAGAGAGCTGGATCAGAAGAGGAGCAGCCAAGACTAGAACCAGCGCCCATATGGGACTCCGGTGCTTCAGGCCAAGGCTTTAACCCACTGCACCACAGCGCTGGCCCCTGTGAAACTCTTCAAAAAAAAAACTGAAGAGGAGGATATACTTCAAAACTCACTTTACAGAGTGGGTGTTTGGTGCAGGTGTTAAGTCAGTCACTGGGGCCAGTGTGGTGGCACAGTAGGTTAATTCTCTGCCTGCAGCGCCGGCATCCCATATGGGCACCGGTTCAAGTCCTGGCTACTCCAGTTCTGATCCAGCTCTCTGCTGTGGCCTGGGAAAGCAGTGGAAGATGGCTCAAGCACTTGGACCCATGCACCCATGTGGGAGACTCCAAAGAGGCTCCTGGCTTCGGATCAGCCCAGCTATGGCCATTGCAACCATTTGCGGAGTAAACCAGTGGATGGAAGACCTTTCTCTCTCTCTCTCCTCTTACTGTCTGCAACTCTAGCTCTCAAATGAATTTTTTTTAATGAGGTTTTTTTTGTTTTTTTTTTTGTTTTGTTTTTTTGTTTTTTTTTTTAAGTCAGTCACTACTTGAGATGCTTGCCTCCCAAATGGAAGTCCTGGCTACGCTCCTTCTGATCCAGCCTCCTGTTAAGGTGCACCCTGGGAGTCAGCAAGGAACGGTTCAAGTACTTGGGTCTCTGCCACCTGTGTGGAAGATTCAGTTGCAGTTCCGCGTTCCTGGCTTTGGCCTGGCCCCGCCCCAACCATTGCAGGCATAGATGGTCTATGGATAGTGGACAGAACTTCTCTCTCTCTCTCTCTCTCTCTCTCTGCCTTTCAAGTAAAATGAAAATAAATAAATAATTTCTTCAAAATCCTATTTTATGAGGCCAGCAATACCTGAACCAAAGATCCCAGAAAAGAAAACTATAGGCTACTGTCCCTGATTGAACACAGATATAAATCCCAACAAAATACTAGCAAACCAAATTCAAAAGCATATTCCAACGGTCATTTAACATGATCAAGGGGGGATTTATTCCTGAGACACAGCACGGTTCAATAAATATAAATCAACAAATGTGATATACACAGGAACAGGAAAAAGACCAAAAACCATATAATCATTTCAATATATGCCTTTGACAAAATTCAACCCCCTTTCATGATAAAAGAAAAAAACCCTCAACAAGTTAGGTTCAGAAGAACTTTACTTCAATACAGTGAAGGCTATAGATTGAAAAGCTCACAGCTAACATCATCCTCCATGGTGACAAGTGAAGCTTTTCCTCCAAGACTGGGAACAAGATAAGGATGGCCACTCTCATCGCTTCTATTCAACATAGCACTAAGTCCTGCCCAGAGCAAGGAAAAAGAAATAAAAGGCATCCAGCTCTGAAAAGAAGAAGTTGTCTCTATTTGAAAGAACATAACCTTCTATCTAAAAATCCCCAAAAATTCCAGTAGAAAACCATTAGAAATAATAAATGAAGTCAATGAAGTTGCAGGATATAATACCAATATTCATAAATCAGTACTGCCTCTATATACTATTTTTATTTATATAAAAGATTTATTTATTCATTAGAAAGGCAGAGTTACAGAGAGGCAGAGGCACAGAGAAAGAAAGAAGTCTTCCATCCGTTGGTTCACTCCCCAAATGGCTGCCTCAGCCAGAGCTGTGCTGATCCAAAGCCAGGAGCCAGGAGCTCCTTCAGGGTCTCCCATGCAGGTGCAGGAACCCAAGGATTTGGGCCATCTTCCACTGCTTTCCCAGGCCATTGCAGAGAGCTGGATCAGAAGTGGAGCAGCCAGGACTTGAACCGGCTCCCATATTGGATGCTGGCACAGCAGGTGGTGGCTTTACCCATGATGCCACGTGCCAGCCCCTCTAAATGCTATTTTTTTAACTTTTATTTAATGAATATAAATTTCCAATGTACAGCTTATGGATTACAATGGCTTCTCCCCCCATAACTTCCCTCTCACCTGCAACCCTCCCCTCTCCTGCTCCCTCTCCCCTTCCATTCACATCAAGATTCATTTTCAATTCTCTTTATAAGCAGAAGATCAGTTTAGTATATATTAAGTAAAGACTTCAACAGTTTGCACCCACATAGCAACACAAAGTGAAAAATACTGTTTGAGTACTAGTTATAGCATTAAATCACAATGTACAGCACATTAAGGATAGAGATCCTACATGAGGAGTAAGTGCATAGTGACTCCTGTTGTTGACTTAACAAATTGACACTCTTGTTTATGGCATCAGTAATCACCCTAGGCTCTTGACATGAGTTGCCAAAGCTATGGAAGCCTTTTGAGTTCACTGACTCTTATCATATCTAAATGCTATTTTTAAAAAAGCTTGTCTATACACTAACCACAAATGATCCAAAACAGAAATTAACAAAATCTCATTTACAATAGTTATAATAAATACTTAAAGAATAAACTAAACTAAGAAATTAAAGACCTGTATACTAAAGTCTATAAAACATTGCTGAGAAAAATTTAAGATGATGCAAATAAAGATATTGCTTGTTCTTGGATTGGAAGAATTAATATTGTTAAAATGTTCAAATTACTCAAATCAGCCTACACATATAATGTAACCCTTATCAAAATACCAAAGAAATGTTTCACAGAAATAGAAAAAACAATCACACATGCATATGGAACCACAAAATCCCTGGGATAGTCAACGCAAATCTGAGAGCCAAAAGAACAAAGATAGAGGGCTAGCGCTGTGGTGCAGTGGGATAAGCCTCTGCCTGCAGCACTGCCATCCAATATGGGTGCCAGTTCTAGTCCCAGCTGCTCCTCTTCCAATCCTCTGATCTTCCTATGGCCTAGAAAAGCAGTGAAGGATGGCCCAAGTGCTTGGGCCCCTGCATCCGTGTGGGAGACTGGAAGAAGCTCCTGGCTCTTGGCTTAAGATCAGCTCAGCTCTGGCCCTTGCAGCCATTTGGGGAGTGAACTAGCGAATGGAAGACCTTTCTCTCTGTCTCTCCCTCTCTCTGTCTGTAACTCTACCTCTCAAATAAATAAATTAAATCTTTAAAAAATAATAACAAAGCTGGAGACATCGCTGTATCTAATTTCAAAATACACTACAAGGCAATAGTAATCAAAACAACGTGGTACTGGCTGGCGCTGCATCGTGGAAGGTTAAGCACCTGTCTTCAGTGCCAGCATACCATATCGGTGCTGGTTTGAGTCCCAGCTGCTCCACTTCCAGTCCAGCTTTCTGCTAATGTGCCTGGGAAAGCAGTAGAAGATGGTCCAAGTACTTGAGCCATTTCATCCATGTGGGAGACCTGGAAGAAGCTCCTGGCTCCTGGCTTTATCCTGGTTCAGCCCTGGTTGTTGTGGCCACAAAGGGAGTGAACCAGCCAGTGGAAGACTCCCCCCGCCCCACTCTGCCTTTGCCTCTCTGTAACTCCACCTTGCAAATAAATAACTAAATCTTAAAAAAATCCCAATATAGTGCTTACATAAAACAAATATCAGTAGAACAGAATAACGAGCCCCAAAATAAACCCAGGCTTTTATTATCAACTGATTTTAAATAAAATTACAAAGAACACACAACAGGGAAAGGACAGTTTTCAATAACGAGTTGTTGGAGCAACTTCATATCCACATACAGTTAAATAAAATTAGACCATTATCTGACATTGTATACAGAAATAAACTCAAGGGGCCAGCCTTGTTGCATAGCAGGTTAAGTTGCCACCTGCAATGCCAGTATCCCAGAAGAGGGCTGGTTTGAGTCCTGCCATTTCACTTCCCATCCCTCTCCTTGAAATGTGCCTGGGAAAGCAGCAGATGATGGCCCAAGTACTTGGGCCTCTGCCACCCACAAGGGAGACCCAGATGGAATTCCAAGCTCCTGGCTTCAGTCAGGCCCAGCCCTGGCTGTTACAACCATTTGGAGAGTGACTCAGTGGATGGAAGAGCTTTCTCTCGCTCTCTCTCTGTAAGTCTGCCTTTCACATAAATAAATATCTTTAAAAAATAAATAAACTCAAATTTGATTAAAGATTTAAATATAACATCTGGAACTGCAAAGCATAGGAGGAAAGCTCTATGACACTGCTATGAGCAAGGATTTGATGGGTATCACACGAATGCACAGGCAACAAAAGCAAAAAATATTACGGGGTCGGCGCTGTGGCATTGTAGGTTAATCCTCTGCCTGTAGTGCCGGCATCCAATATGGGTGCAGGTCCTAGTCCTGGCTGCTCCTCTTCCCATCTAACTCTCTGCTATGGCCTAGGCAAGCATTAGAAGATGGCCCAAGTGCTTGGGACCCTGCACCTGCTTGGAGACCCCAAAGAAGCTCCTGGCTCCTGGCTTCAGATGGGCAAAATTCCAGCCATTGCAGCCATTTGGGGAGTGAATCAGCGGATGGAAGTCCTCTCTGTCTCTCTCCCTGTCTGTAACTCTACCTCTCAAGTAAATAAATAAATACTTTTTAAAAAATTACATTGAGCTCTGTACAGCAAAGGAAAAAATAAATAGAATGAAGAGATAATCACAGAATGGGAGCAATATTTTTGCAAATTTCTTAAACCTAACAAGGGGTTAATATACTAAATATATGTATATATATGGAAGTCAAAAGGGAATCCTTACTCACTGTTGGTTGCTATGTCAGTTAGTACAGTCATTATGGGAAATAGTATGAAGTTTCCTCAAAAAATTAATAATACAACTATCATATGATCCAGCAAATCCACTGCTGGGTTATATACAAAGAAAATGTATCAGTATGTTAAAGAGACAGCTGCAGGGCCAGCTCCATGTTAATATGCCTAGGAAAGCAGTGGAAAGTAGCCCAAGCACTTGGGCCCCTGCACTCATGTGGGAAATCTGGAAGAAGCTCCTGGCTCCTGGCCTTGGCCTGGCCCAGCCCCAGCCACTGTGGCTATTTGGGGAGTGAACCAGAGATGGAAGATAGATCGATTGATCTCTCTCTCTCTCTCTCTCTCTCTCTGTGTGTGTGTGTGTGTAACTCTGACTTTCAAATAAATAAACCTTAAAAAAAAAAAAAAAAGACAACTGCACAGCCATGTTCACTGCAGCCTTACTTAAAACAGCTAAGATATGGGATCAACCTAAATGTCCATCAATGAATGAATCAATAATAAAATTACAGAATATATACACAACAGAAGACTATTTGCCATTAGAAATAAAAAAATCTTGTCATTCGCAACAACATGGTTGATTTTAATAGAAAAGCAAAATAAATCAGGAAGATAAATAATCACATGACCTTGCTTATGCCTGGAATTTTTCAAATTCTGCTTCTCATGGAAGCAGAGAGTAGAAATGTTTTTGCCAAGGATGGAGGGTAGGGAAATGGCAGATGTTGGTTGAGGGAAATAGTTTCAGTCAGGATGGGTAACGAATAGAGCTATTGTTCAGCATGCTGATCCTAATCAATCAACATTATATTGTCTGGTTGAAAACTGCCAAGAGAGTACATTACAAGTGTTCTCATGGCACATAAAAAAGATAGGTATGTGAAGAAATGTGTACAAACAGCCTGACATAGCCACTCCACAATGAATACATGCATCAAAACATCACATTATAGTATGTAAACATATACAATTTTTGTCAGTTATACCTCTATAAAACTGTGGAAAAATTATGTTCTCACCTATTTTTGTCAAGTGATATTTCAAGCTAATTACCTTAGGTAAGGGATCGGGTGAGTACACTTCTGTCTTCCATATCCCACATCAGTGGTTCCTAGGCCTGATTGAAAATCCCCCAAAGATTTGGATTCAGTCAGTGTTTGAGGAAATTCCAATGATGGGCCAAGTTTAAGAACCTCATATAGGTCAGGTATTCTTTATCTAAAATGCTTGGGACCAGAAATGTTTTAGATTTCAGAGTTTTCATAATTTGGAATATCTGCACAGATTTTGCCAGTTGAACATAGCAAAGTCTGAAAATCAGAAACCCAAAATGCTCCCAAATCCGAAGCTTTGCATTTCAGATTTTTGGTTTTCAGGTAGGGATGCTCCACCTGTACTGCATAACCATTCTCAGGACAACACCCGCAGCATAAGGAACAAACGCCAAATACATGACTCAGGATTTGGTTAATGAGGGCCACCTGGAAATGGTACGGCATCTGGGTCAAGAAGGGCAGGAACAGGAGATACAAACTCTTCTGGGAAAGATGCGTCTAGTGAGTCTAAAGAACTGGCAAGAGATGTGAATCCTGGGAGCTGACCTTTGAGTCAGCACATAGACCCGGGATGCAAGGAAATGAACTTCTTATTTACAAGTGAAGTAAGCTTGAAGTTCTCAAGTGTCTGTGAAAGAATTACCAGGACATCTTAGCTCTTTGTAAATTACAGAAAATTAAAGCAAAACCCCAGTTACTTTTGATAGACAAAATTGACTAAGACAAGTAAAGATACTAAATGCCTAACTGCAAATGGGAATTTTACAGTATCAGGGAAATTGCTTTTGTCTAAAAGTAACAATCAATCAATTAAAAATGGTTTAACTGGGTGCCTGGTATAGTATTTAAGGCACTATTTGAGTGGGCCCGGTGCTGTGGTATAGTAGGCTAGGCCTCCACTTGCAGTTCCAGAATCCCATATGGGTGCCAGTTTGTGTCCCAAATGTTCCTCTTCTGATCCAGCTCTGTGCTATGGCCTGGGAAAGTAGTGGAAGATGGCACAAATCCTTGGGCTCCTGCACCCACATGGGAGACCCAGAAGAAACTCCTGGCTCCTGGCTTTGGATCGGCCTAGGCTCCAGCAGTTGCACCCATTTGGGGAATGAACCAGTGGTTCAAAGACCTCTCTCTGCCTCTCCCTCTGTCTGTAATTCTGCTTCTCAAATAAGTAAATAAATCAAGAAAGAAAGAAAGAAAGAAAGAGGAAGGAAGGAAGGAAGGAAGGAAGGAAGGAAGGAAGGAAGGAAGGAAGAAAGGAAGAAGAAAGACGCAACTTGAGACATCTGCATCTCACACTGGAGTACCTGGGTTCAAGTCATGCCTCTGTTTCTATTCAGCTTCATGCTAATGCACACCCTGTGGGGAGCACATGGTAGCTCAAGTACCTGAGTCCCTATCACCCAGCAGGGAAACCTGGATAGATTCTGGGATCCTGGCTTCAGCCTGACTCAGCCCCAGCTGCTGCAGGCATTTGGGAATGCACCAGCATATGGAATGTATCTCTCTAGTCCCCCTCCCCACAATCACATTTATTCAGAATAGTGAAAAGGAGTTTTCTTTTGGTCTCTTTAGGAACTTCAAAATCCTTCTTGTTCCTCTCCATAAAAACCCTTAAATGTCCCTTCACAGAACTGCATCACAAGCCAATAGCTACACCAATCACTGAGCAAGGACTGGGGCTGCAGTGGTTTCTTTGTTAATCAGTGTTGTATTTACACACACACACACACACACCTCACATGGGAAGCATATGGCTTCGGGAAGAAAGAAGTTTCCTGAAATCGGAAGAAGAGCAACTAGCCCATCAGGAGAAAGCACTTTGAGCAGCAGTGTTGGCTGTAATGGTCCGGAAATGCCATTGCAAATATGAACCAAAGCTCTGACACCCTGAGCCCACCCAAGTACTCTCTATCCTTGCTACTGCTACACACTCAGGACAAACTAATCTTGATTTCTGTTTAAGCAAAGCATGATTAATAAGTTAATAAGTTAAACATGTCTAGTAAGTTAAGTGTGCTTAATAAGTTAAACCTGCTTAGCAGACTCTTAGAAGGCTTTCTAGTGACTTTTATATAAAATGGACACTTCCTATTCTCCAATTTCAGTGACATAAGAGTATATAGGAGCACTCTCTATATGAACAGACTCAGATCTGCCTTTAATCAGATTTAAGTGTTGTAATTTCCAAGTCAGGTAGATCGCAAAAAAAAAAAAAAACCACTATCTTTTCCATTCCTTACAACTCCACCATTTCATCTCCACTTTCATGTCATCGTTTTCCCTTAACAGAGGGATTTAGTAAGATTAGATGCTGCTGGAAAAGACAACGCAGGTGCACAACCCACCAGACTAACCCAGATCGCATTTCTGTTTGGCTCGAGCTCTGTAGCATAGCCATGAGAACAGGGCAGTTTGAGAACAGAGCAAACATTAGATGTTCACTGAACAACCTCAGTATGTTAACATGACAATTTGATAGAAAAAGGAGTTCTAGACGCCAATGATATTAACAAACCCCACTGGGAAATACAATTCAGGTAAAGACTTTAGCATGGTGCTAAACATTGTGCTACTTGTCATGTGAATATTACTCTTATAATAACAAAGGGCTTCCCAGTCTAAGCAGAGCAATCGTTATCATTCCCAAATCTCTGGTCCCAAGTCAACAGTCTACAATTGGAGCAACAAGGCAACCTTAGACAAGACTCAGAGAATCCTCAGGGAAAATAAAGGACCTACTTCAAATGCCAACAAGTGCATGCTCAGTGCCAGTCAGTGGAGAGCAGGATGATGAAGAGAGGTACCCCCCCACACACACTGGCAGCATCAACGTATAGGAAGGTTCTAGAAATCTGCATGAGTCGATCTGAGAAAGAGGAAAAGCTTCCTAAAAACTGAAATAGAAGACAGTGACCACAGGGACCAACTGGACTCCCTTCTCAGAGGAAGTGATAAGCACGGCATGGGTAATTTCTATTTAGAATCTAATTCCTGCTTCACTACTGTGAATAAAGTATCTGCAGATAAAAAAAGATTTATTTATTTAATTAAAATCAGAGTTACACAGAGAGAGAAGGAGAGGCAGAGAGAGAGAGAGAGAGAGAGAGATCTTCCATCCGCTGGTTCACTCCCCAGTTGGCTGCAATGCCCAGAGCTGCGCCGATCTGAAGCCAGGAGCCAGAAACTTCTTCTGGGTCTCCCACGTGGGTGCAGGAGCCCAAGAATTTGCACAATCTTCCACTGCTTTCCCAGGCCATAGCACAGAGCTGGATCAGAAGTGGAGCATCTGGGACTCAACCAGCACCCATATTGGATGCCCACGCTTCAGGCCAGGGCGTTAACCCACTGTGCCACAGCGCCAGCCTCTGAATGACTTATAAAAAGTTATAAACTCAGTAAAGTGGGGTGAAAGCCTGAGGCCTTCTTCCCCTCTTTTTCCAAACTGCTATTCTTATTTGTTTTGTCTTCAAACACAGAGTAGTGTTTTAACATCTATTGTTGTGCAAGGAAGCTTAAGCAGGACACAATATCATTTTTAAAGTATGGTTCTAGAATTCAAACAACCTTCAGTCTGGCAGGAAAAGGACACCAGTGTCTACAATGCAAAGCAGAGTGTGCCGCATGCAAACAGTTCACCTAGCATATGAAAGTCTTTAATACTGAGTGGTCACATCTGAAACACGATGAAGAAAGGAAGAGTGGGGCGGGGGAGGACACGGGAGCTGATCCTTGAGAATAAGATTTCAATAGGCGAAACTGTACACACCCGGGAGACAGGAGCACCACACACTGCAAGTAGAGAGATCTTCAAGGGAAGAATCATTCATTTATTCAATTAATATTAATTTTATTATACACCAAGCACTGTTTTTAGGTGCCAGTGATATACCAGAAAACAAAACAAAAATCCTGTCTTCATGAAATCATAGAAAAGCTTCAGGTGTGTTTCCAGAATGTTTGCTAGTCCATTCTGATGATGTAAAGGACTAAGGAGGCGAACAATAGAGCAAGATAGGAAAGGTAAATTCCAGGGTGGTACTGGACTGGGGAGACACCAAGAGCCAGCCAGTCTTTGAGACACGGTTCTGTTGACAATGAGGAGTCATTACAGGTTTTTCAGCTGGAGAATGGCTTCATCAAAGTGGTACTTTGGAAAGATTAACTGGGTGGCGGGGTCCAGGGCTGGGTGACTGAGGGTGTGGTGTAGAAGCAGGGAGAATAATTACACAGTATTGCATCCTATTGGGAAAGATCCAGCACAAGCATCACTTCCCATGAGATGCCATCCCTGATTTGGGCAGTTAGGGTTAGGTGCTCCATTAAGGTGTCCTTGTAACAATCTCTCATCTATGACGGCACTAACTGCATAGATTGCAAATGCCTGTTTATTAGTTCTTATCTTCTCTACTCATCAAGACAGATGAGACTTAGCATCATTGTCTGTATTCCTGGTGCCTAAACAAGTGACTGTCATGCAGCAGAAAATATTTGTGGCATGAGTGAATATCCAAGGGGCATAGATTGAATTGCATCTCCCCAAAATTTGTATGTTGAGGCCTAATCCCTAGTGCCTAAGAATGTGATCTTATTTGGAGAAAGGGTCTTTTCAGGGGTAATTAAATTAAAATGAAGTAATTAGGGTGGGCCCTAATTCAACATGACTGGTATCTCTATAAAAAGACGAAATGGAGACCTACATTGGGAACACGAAGCTGGCCATCTACAGGCCAGGGAAAGAGGCCTGGATTGGGTATTTCCCTCACAGCTCTCAGAAGAACCCAACACACTCTACTCCTTGATTTCAGACTTGTGGTATCCAGAGTGTGAGACATTTCTGTTGCTTAAACCACCCAGTTTGTGGCACTTTGTTATGGTCTGGCAGCCCTGGGAAACAAAAACAATGAGTAAGTATGTTCACCACACTTGAAGCAAACATTCAGGACCAGAGCACAGGAAAAAAAGCCAAGGGTAGCTATGAAGAGAGGTGATAAATAGCAAGAGAGCAGAGTAAATCTGTGAGAAACATGGGGGGAGATATAGCTAAGGGCAGCCCCGCAAAGTATACCCATGTTTAGGAAACAGAAGGAGAGGCCAGGCACAAACATAAACAAGCAACAGAATGTCACCAAAGGAAGTTACTTGGCATCAGCTCCAAACTCCTAAAACAGAGAAGTAAATCCTGCAGCCCCCCACCCCCATGCATACAAAATTTCACAAAAGCAATAAAATAATGAAAGGCTACATACAAGTGTTGTAAATTCAAAAAGCTGTGGCCCAGGAGCAAGGTGGCGTCCACAACACAACAAGATTCCTAACCGAAAGAGCCTCTTTTCCCTTTTGGACTGGTTATGCGAAAGAGCCCTGGAATTTTCACAAGTATTCCTGGATTTGAAGCAAATTGACTAACAATCCTAATAGCTTCCTTCTCCTTTTCCTTTTGGGAAATAGAAAAACAAGATGCACTCTGAAGATGGAGGCCCCACATGTAACTGAGAGATAAAGATGCCTTAGATGCCAGTGGGTTAACTTGTCACCTGTGATGCAAGGCTCCCATATGGGCACTGGTTCGCGTCCCAGCTGCTCTACTTCCCATCCAACTCCCTGCTAATGGCCTGGGAAAAGTGGCAGAAGATGGCCAAGTGCCTGAGCCCCTGCCACCCACATGGGAGACCTGGGTGATGCTCCTGGCTCCAGCCTGGCCCAGCTCCAGTTATTGCAACTACCTGGGGAGTGAACCAGTGGATAGAAGATGTCTCTCCCTCTCTAAAACTCTGTTTTCAAGCAAATAAAATCTTCTATTTAAAAAAAAAAATTTTTAAAAGATGCCTTAAAAGTGTCACTTGGGCATGGAATATGCCCCTGTAAGGAGGAATGGATCTTGGTATGGATTTTTTTTTTTTTTTTTGGACAGGCAAAGTGGACAGTGAGAGAGAGAGAGAGAGAGAGAAAGGTCTTCCTTTTGCCATTGGTTCATCCTCCAGTGGCCGTCGCGGCCGGCGTGCTGCAGCCAGCGCATCGCGCTGATCCGAAGCCAGGAACCAGGTGCTTCTCCTGGTCTCCCATGTGGGTGCAGGGCCCAAGGACTTGGGCCATCCTCCACTGCACTCCTGGGCCATAGCAGAGAGCTGGACTGGAAGAGGGGCAACCAGGACAGAATCCAGCGCCCCGACCGGGACTAGAACCTGAGGTGCCAGCACAGCAGGCATAGGATTAGCCTATTGAGCTGGGGCGCCTTAGCTTCACTCTTCCTTCCCTCATCCGCTGCCTCCTCAGGCTATGGAAAATACAAATATGTAAACCCTGAAATTCCCAGTCTTCAACCACAGCTCAGTGAGGAGAAACAACCTGGGCCCCAAAATACTATGGAACAGGCACGAGATGTCACCCACATTGTATTAGACCAAGTAGGTAGTCTGACCAGAGGTATCCAAAAATTCATAACACAATAAAAATGACTAGGAATTTTCACAATGCAAAGCAAAAGATGGACCCTTAGCAAACAAAGAACCCACCCAGGGGGTGAAGATGAGGTTGGGGAATGGGGGAGAAAAAAGGAGCAAAAAGGAAACAGTCCCCAAGTTCTACAGGATAAAATATATATTCATAAAATGACAGAAGGATGAAATGGAGTACGAGAATGGAGAACCAATGAAACAAACCAAGAACTGAAGCATCATTATTGTACCAAGAATATATTAGAAACAGAGGACTCATAGCTAACCAGTGACTTCCTGACATAGAATAAAGGTTGATACCATCAAATGAAAATGGTATAGGTTTAAATAATAGACAAAAGCAACTAGGGAGGGCAAGAATGATCCAATATCATTTTAAGGACCATTGGAATTCTTAAATTACAGAATTCAACAGAAGAAAAGTCAATATTCAAATACAAAATTCTAAATTTTTCCTGATTTTATAGATAGGCCAAGAAAACCTGACTTCAAGAAATTTGGATGCATAACAATCAATATCTAGAAAATCCTGGTTAAACTGATGAACTGAAAGAATGAAGAAAAATTTTGTGTATCTATGTAGAAAAAAATAAAAAAGACTTAAGTAATTAGAAATTTTTACTATGCTCATACATTAGAAGACTCAATATTATTAATTCCTTTAAATTGATCAACACAATTCCTATCAAAATCACATACACTTAGCATATGATCCAGCAATTTCACTCCTAGGTGTTTTTTGTTTTTTTGTTTTGTTTTGTTACAGGCAAAGTGGACAGTGAGAGAGAGAGACAGAGAGAAAGGTCTTCCTTTGCTGTTGGTTCACCCTCCAATGGCCGCCACGGCCGGCGCGTTGCAGCTGGCGCATCGCGCTGATCCAAAGCCAGGAGCCAGGTGCTTCTCTGGTCCCCCATGCGGGTGCAGGGCCCAAGGACTTGGGCCATCCTCCACTGCCTTCCCGGGCCACAGCAGAGAGCTGGCCTGGAAGAGGGGCAACAGGGACAGAATCCGGCGCCCCAACCGGGACTAGAACCTGGAGTGCCGGCGCCGCAGGCGGAGGATTAGCCTAGTGAGCCGCAGCGCCGGCCACTCCTAGGTGTTAATCTAAGAAAAATGAATACTTATTCACACAAATATCTGTATAAAAGTATATACAGTGACTTTATTCATCACCACCAGAAACTAGAAATAACCCACATGTTCTTCAGTGGATAAATGGACAACGTTGGAATAGTCAATGAAATATTACTCAGTAATTAAAAGAAAGTGTCTATTGAAGCTGGCATTGTAACACAGTAGGTTCAACTGCACTTGAGATGCCGTGTCCAACATGTAAGGACTGGTTCGAGCTCCAACTACTATAATTCCCATCTAGTTTCTTGCTAATGTGCCTGAGAAGACAGTGGATGATGGCCAACCATTTGGGTGCCTGCCATCTACATGGGAGACCAGAATGGAGCTCCTGGCCCCTAGCCTCAGCCTGGCCCAGCCCTGGCTGTTGTGGCCATTTTGGGGAGTGAATCAGCAGATAGAAGATCTCTCTCTCTCCCTCTCTCTCTCTCCTTCCACCACCTCTCTCCCTCTCTCTGATGCTTTGCCTTTCAACCAAATAAATAAATCTTTACAGAAATAAATGAAAAGAAAGGGACTATCGATACAACCAGATGAGTCTCAAATGTATTTATGATCAGTGCCGTAAGCCACATTCAAAAGACTACCTACTATATTATTTTTCTTAGGGAATTCTGGGTAATGCATAATTATAAAATAGAGAACAGATCCATGGCTGCATAGGTTGGAGAACAGAGAAGAAGTTGATTACAAGGTACAGCACAAAAGAATTTCAGACGGTGATGGAAATGTCTACATCTTAACTGTGGTGGTGATTAAATGATTCTATGTATGAATTAAAACTCAGGGAACTGTGAAATAACTTTTGAAACATTTTAAGACTGAAAAAAAGAAAATTACACATGAGAGAGAAGAAATTTAGTCTTCATGAGACTTCTCTAAAGTAGTATTCAATGCCAAAAAGACACAACAATATTTCACTGTAAATACATAATCCAGAATAGTACATACAAAGGGAGCAGAAGTATTTTCTCAGAAACTGAAAAATGTATGGGATATAGTACCCAGCAGCCTTCTTGACAAAAGACAACACGATGAAATGCAACTAACAGAGATGAAACAAAATAAATAATTCCGAAATGGAGAAGCCCTTTAAAAAAGAGAGGTGGATGGAAGGCACAATCCTTTAAGTGCAGCAGATATACTAATATTACAGAATACAATGTAAATGTTAAAAATCTCTTCAGCATAGAGATACAACTGTAAGTGATATTCACTAAGCATTTATTATGTATCAGATCTTATTATCTCTCAGATTCTTTGCATCAATAATTTATTTACGTTCCCCAACAATCTTATCCTCACTTGACAGATGAGGAAAGCTAAGCTAAGGTTTAAGAAGCCTGCCTAAATTCACACAGCTATAACTGAAACTCTGGTTACAGAGCCCCACTAATCGCTGTCAGACTGCCTCCCCAATTAAAACAGCTGATGGAAATCAGAAGATGGGGGAAGGAGGAAAATGTGAGATGCCAATGTCCTCCAATTTTATAGTGGTTAGTGAATTAATGCTGCCTACAATTAAGACTGTCAACATACTTTATTTATTATATGAGAGACAGAAAGAGAAACACACAGAAAATTAGACAGTCATAGAGAGCTACCATCTGCTAGTTCACTCCCCAAATGACCTCAAAGCCAGGAGCCAGACCAGGCTGAAGCCAAGGGCCAGGAACTCAATCCAGGTCTCCCAGACATTCCAATATAGATGTGGGCATCCCAAGCGGCAACTAAACCGTGGCACCAAACATAATTTAATACTTATTTACAAGTAGCACATATGATCAATTTTTTTAAACTTTTATTTAATAAATATAAATTTCCAAAGTACAGCTTTTGGATTACAGTGGCTTTTTTCCCCCCATAACTTCCCTCTCACCTGCAACCCTCCCCTCTCCTGATCCCTCTCCCATTCCATTCACATCAAGATTCATTTTCTATTCTCTTTATATACAGAAGATCAATTTAGTGTTTACTAAGTAAAGATTTCCACAGTTAGCACCCACACAGAAACCCAAAGTGTAAAGTACTGTTTGAGTTCTAGTTATAGCATTAATTCACATTGTACAACACATTAAGGACAGAGATCCTACATGGGGAGTAAGTGCACAGCGAATCCTGTTGTTGACTTAACAAATTGACACTCTTGTTTATGGCGTCAGTAATCACCCTAGGCTCTTGTCATGAGTTGCCAAGGCTATGGAAGCCTTTTGAGTTTGCCAACTCCGATCTTATTTAGACAAGGTCATAGTCAAAGTGGAAGTTCTCTCCCTTCAGAGGAAGGTACCTCCTTCTTTGATAGCCCCATTCTTTCCACTGGGATCTCACTCGCAGAGCTCTTTCATTTAAGTTTTTTTGTTTTGTTTTTTGTTTTGTTTTATTTTATTTTTACCAGAGTGTCTTGGCTTTCCATGCCTAAAATACTCTCATGGGCTCTTACATATGACCAATTTTATCAAAATACACCTGTCTAACTGTCCAGGTACCCAGCCAGAACCAGCACTTCACCTGCAAATAGAAATGCCTAAGTTATGTCTGGGTGTTGGATTTGGTGTGATTTACTTAAGTTTTTCTTTGTACTCTCCTCCACTGTTTAAGTTCTCTGAATGAATATATACCATTTTATGGGAAAAATGATTTTTTTCTTTAACAAGGACTGTTAAGAATTTAGTGAAATGCTAACAATTATTTAGGATGGGTGATGATACGTGGATGTTAATTTTACATCTCTAACTTTTGTGTGTGGGTGACAATTCTTTTTGAAAATGTTTACAAAATGAAAGACTATTAAGGGTGATAACTGGTATTGGTAGTGTTAAAAATCTAAGGAAATAAGCTCTGTAGTGTTGACTAAACAAGATAAAAAAAAAAAACCTACTGAATTCTGAAATGAGCAGATGATTTCTAAACTTCTAGAGAATACTGCAGTTTAGCCGCAGAAATCTAATCCAGGTCCCAAAGGGACACGCAGGCATTGAACATTATTAATATGGGAAAAAATTGGCCGGCGCCGCGGCTCACTAGGCTAATCCTCCGCCTGCGGCACCAGCACACCGGGTTCTAGTCCCGGTCGGGGCGCCAGATTCTGTCCTTGTTGCCCCTCTTCCAGGCCAGCTCTCTGCTGTGGCCTGGGAGGGCAGTGGAGGATGGCCCAAGTGCTTGGGCCCTGCACCCCATGGGAGACCAGGAGAAGCACCTGGCTCCTGGCTTCGGATCAGTGAGATGCGCCGGCCCCGGCAGCCATTGGAGGGTGAACCAACAGCAAAAGGAAGACCTTTCTCTCTGTCTCTCTCTCTCTCTCTCACTGTCCACTCTGCCTGTCAAAAAAACAAATGGATGAAAATTTATTCTAGAGCAAAGTTTGAAGAGGAAGAACCCCTAGAGTTTGTTTCAGCTTGGATGATGGACATTCTGAAGGATTTTCCAAGAAAGAGTTAGACCCAACACTTGGCTCAACTGACCTCTGGGCTCCTGCCCACTCTACATTGCTTATTATACAAGGTGTGATTTATTGCAGGAAGGTGGAAGAAGAGACTAGGCTGAGAGACACATTCATTTCTCTCTTTTTTTAAAAGATTTATTTATTTGAAAGGCAGAATTACCAGAATTACAGAGAGAGAGAGAAAGGGAGAAACAGAGAAAGAGAAATCGTCCATCCACTGGTTCACTCCTCAAATGGCCACAACAGCTGGGGTTGGGCCAGCCTGAAGCCAGGAGCCAGAAGCTTCAACTAGGTCTCCCACAGAGGTGGCAGGAGCCCAAGCACTTGGGCCATTTTCCACTGCTTTCCCAGGTGCATTAGCAGGGAACGGGATTGGATGGGGAAGCCAGGATTTGAACCAGTGCCCCTCCGGGATGTCACAGGTGGTAGCCCCATCCACTAAGCCACAGCACCAGCACCCACATACATTTCAAGAATGGGAACATTCTGTATACATTTGTAGGACCAAGAAAAGTTTATGGCAGACAGGCCGGCGCCGTGGCTCAATAGGCTAATCCTCTGCCTGCGGCGCCGGCACACCAGGTTCTAGTCCCGGTAGGGGCGCCAGATTCTGTCCCGGTTGCCCCTCTTCCAGGCCAGCTCTCTGCTGTGGCCCGGGAGTGCAGTGGAGGATGGCCCAGGTACTTGGGCCCTGCACCCCATGAGAGGCCAGGAGAAGCACCTGGCTCCTGCCTTCAGATCAGCGCGGTGCGCTGGCCGCAGCGCACCAGCCGCTGTGGCCACTGGAGGGTGAACCAACGGCAAAGGAAGACCTTTCTCTCTGTCTCTGTCTCTCTCTCACTATCCACTCTGTCAAAAAATAAAAAAAAATTTTTTTTTAAAGTTTATGGCAGACAAAAACCTGAAATAAATTTCACAAGGATGTGTGTGCGTGCACGGACGTGTGTGTGTGTGTGTGTGTGTTATGCACATATCCAAGGAAGTCAGAAGAAAAGTAGGAACATAAAGAACCCATAGCCCCAAGCAACGTTCTCTGGCCACAATTACAAAGCAGATAGGCAAGAGGAAAATCTGTCTTTCAACACCAGTATACAATGTACAATCAGCTACGTTGTAATGTGCATTTGTACATCAGTTATTTGGATATTCAAAGTATTTCAACAGAAGCAAAAACACAATAAACAGGCACAAGCACTTAACTGGTTCACAATGGGGCATGTGAGGTTTTAGCTGGAGTTCTGCTTTTGAAAAATAGACAATCAGCGTAACAGAAGCAAGGAAGAAATCCTTCTTAGGGCCTCACAACTACGTTAATTGGGTACATTTTCTACCCAGGGATATCATTCTGTCTTAAATCCACAGTACAACTATCCACTAAGGCGGCCTTAACTCCACCAAAAAAATGTTCCAAGTACACAATTATCTAAAACTCTCACTGTTGCTAAAATGTATTTGAAAGGGGTGGGGAGAGAAGAGAGAAAGAAAGAGAGAGAGAGAGTATCTTCCATCTAGTGGTTCCCAAAAGCTCATGACAACTGAGGCTGGGCCCAGCTGAAGCCAGGAACCCAGAAGGGTCTCCCATGTGGGTAGCAGGGAACCAAGTACTTCAGCCATCAGGTACTTGGGGTGGCCTCCTAGGGAATGCAGTAGCAGGAAGTTAGAACCAGAGTGGAGCTGGGACTCCAAGCGGGTCTTAACCTGTACACCAAATGCCTACCTCCAAAAGAGCTTATTAAATTGCACCTCCTATTAGCTATATTTTAGAAAAAAATAATTTCATCATTAATTACAATTAGACTTTCCTGATATCTGTTGAAAGGGCCTCCCTCAGAGGCAATTTCATTCAGGTGGTCCTTCAATCTCACTTGGAGAAACACAGAACTATGATTTTTTTTTTTAAAGATAATGCTTGTAACAAATGAATCTTTAAGTAAGTGCTTTAGGTACTTAGAGAAATGAAGTAAAGCACTTTGTATAGTTTAGAGGTATAAGAACTACAGAATCAGGTAGGCAGCTTGGAGCAGTATCCCTAGGACTGTCTCCCTACTGTACACAAATGCATACTTAACATATACCTTTCATTTCTCACTCCTGTGTAAGGATGCCAACATCCCACACTGCAGGAGAAGGGAGATAATCCGTGTATGCATTCAATCATAGGGCTTTTTCTAAGCCTACTGTTTACGCTTTTGTCTACTGCTTATTTAAACTTCTGCTTAAAGAGCTTCTATGGAGAATCCATGATGCTAAAAACATTGTTCTATCTGAAACTGATCATCAGTCCACTGCCAATACGTGATTCCTCAGTTGGGTCAATTACTAAATTATATAAATATGCAATGCTATAGAACACTAAATGCAAGCAGTATTGACATTCCATTCTTGGGCCGTCAGTTTTCAGGTGAAGAGTCATGCCACATTAGTTTCTTTTAATTAATTAATTAATCACTTAGTTTATTGATTTAAAAGACAGACAGAGGAAGACAGAGATCCTTCATCCAACTGATTGACTCCTCAACAGCATGGGCTGGGCAAGGCAGAAGCAAGGAGCTTGGCATTCAATCTAAGTCTCCTAGATGGATGGCAGGGCCTTAAGTGACTGAGCCATCACCTGCTGCCTCCCACCATGCACATTAGCAGAAAGCTGGGTCAGAAGTGGAGCCCACTTGATCCCAGCCACGTCATATGAGTTGTCAACTACCTCAGCTGACACTCCTGCACGTAACTTTGTTTTTGGTAATCATTATACTGCATTTGTAGATTTAGGTGATATCTCACATCACCTAAAATTCTCTAAGTTCTTGTGGGGCAGGGTGGGGAAGGGTGCCTTGTAAAATTGCATCTTAGATGCTACTGATCCAGGGGACATGAGTCAAGGAATAAATACTTGTGGTATTAATAGATCAACCAATCAAATAATTGATCATAGATGACAATTTTTTGCTGAAATGGCTAGCAGGAAGGCCCAATTTTCTCAGCTTCAAGTTAGTAGTGCAAGTAGATAAGACATATTTATCTTTTTTTTTTTTATTTTTGACAGAGTGGACAGTGAGAGAAGAGAGACAGAGAGAAAGGTCTTCCTTTTCCGTTGGTTCACCCTCCAATGGCCACCGCGGCTGGCGCATCGCACTGATCCAAAGCCAGGAGCCAGGTGCTTCTCCTGGTCTCCCATGGGTGCAGGGCCCAAGCACTTGGGCCATCCTCCACTGCACTCCTGGGCCACAGCAGAGAGTGGGCCTGGAAGAGGGGCAACCGGGACAGAATCCGGTGCCCCGACCAGGACTAGAACCTGGTGTGCCGGCACCGCAGGCGGAGGATTAGCCTATTGAGCCGCAGTGCCGGCCGACATATTTATCTCTAAAGCATTCAAATGACTTCTCAACTTCTTATTTAATTGTATTCTATTTGTGCCCTTGCCGTTTATTCAGAGGCTGTACTTGATCTTCTCAGAAGATTTTCTGGGTCAGCGCCGTGGCTCAACAGGCTAATCCTCCGCCTAGCAGCGCCGGCACACCAGGTTCTAGTCCCAGTCGGGGTGCCGGATTCTGTCCCAGTTGCCCCTCTTCCAGGCCAGCTCTCTGCTGTGGCCCGGGAGTGCAGTGGAGGATGGCCCAAGTCCTTGGGCCCTGCACCCGATGGAGACCAGGCGAAGCACCTGGCTCCTGCCTTTGGATCAGTGCGGTGTGCCGGCCACTGCGGCCATTGGAGGGTGAACCAACGGCAAAGGAAGACCTTTCTCTCTCTCTCTCTCTCACTGTCCATTTTGCCTGTCAAAAAAAAAAAAAAAAGATTTTCTTTAATGAGATTTGATTCTCAAATTCTTGAGAAACAAGCTTTAATTAAGTTCTTTTGTATTCTTACTTTTTTTTAACTTTCTTTAGAAATGATTAATTGCATTTTACTATTCAAATTGTGTTCACTTAACCAAATCCTCATAACTGGAAGAAAAATACACTATCACTATAGTTAGCATATTTTATATGTGTATGTTTATATATACTGCATATACTGTATATGGTGTAGAAGATAATTAAATTATCATATTGTAAACATGCATGCACACTACATATACTAAATATGGTGTAGAAGGAAGCATAGTAAAAATAGTATATTGTGTGTGTGTGTACTGTGTATATTACATATAATGTAGAAGGCAGTATAGTTAAATTAGCATAATGGGCATGCTATGTTTTTCCCTTTATCAGCTTCACTGTCTTTATAAAGAGGTTCATTTAACTTACTTTCTGATATGTAGCAGAATTTGAGTTCTATCTCTCTCTCCCTCATTTTGTTAGACAGGCTAATAAATAATGACACATCAGGGGGCTGGCGTTGCAGTGCAGTGGGTTGAGCCACAACCTGCAGTGCTGGCATTTCACATGGACATGGGTTCAAGTTCTGGCTGCTCCACTTTCGATCCAGCTCCCTGCTAATGGCCTGGGAAAGCAGCAGAAGATGGCCCAAGTCCTGGGTCCTCTGCACCCACGTGGGAGAACCAGAGGAAGCTCCTGGCTCCTGGTTTGGGCGTGGCCCAGTCCTGGTTGTTGTTGGTGTTTGGGGAGTGAACCAGAGGATGGAAAGTTCGTTTCTCTCTCTCTCTCTCTCTCTCTCTCTCTCTCTCTCACCAAAGGATGCAAAGTTTATCTGTCTCCTTCTCTCTCTCTCTGCCTTTGAAGTTGAAGAAAAGAAATAAACTTAAAAAAAGAAAAACTGTTAGGGGATAAATGATTCCAGGGCTTGTAATGAGAACTGGAGAGAACCTGTTCACCATCAGAAAGCATACAGTGCTCCTGAGTCAACTGCTTGTCCTGCTAAGGGAAAGCAGTCCTGAAACATTTCACTTAAGAATATCAGAAAATGGGCTGGCGCCGTGGCTCAACAGGCTAATCCTCCGCCTTGCGGCGCCAGCACACCGGGTTCTAGTCCCGGTCGGGGCACCGATCCTGTCCCGGTTGCCCCTCTTCCAGGCCAGCTCTCTGCTGTGGCCAGGGAGTGCAGTGGAGGATGGCCCAAGTGTTTGGGCTCTGCACCCCATGGGAGACCAGGATAAGCACCTGGCTCCTGCCATCGGAACAGCGCGGTGCGCCGGCCGCAGCGCGCTACCGCGGCGGCCATTAGAGGGTGAACCAACGGCAAAGGAAGACCTTTCTCTCTGTCTCTCTCTCTCTCACTGTCCACTCTGCCTGTCAAAAATAAAAAAAAAAATAAAATAAAAAATAAAAAAAAAATAAAAAAAATAAATAAAAAAGAATATCAGAAAATGGCCGGCGCTGCAGCTCACTAGGCTAATCCTCCACCTGCGGCGCTGGCATCCCGGGTTCTAGTCCCAGTTGGGGTGCCGGATTCTGTCCAGGTTGCTCCTCTTCCAGTCCAGCTCTCTGCTATGGCCCAGGAGTGCAGTGGAGGATGGCCCAAGTGTTTGGGTCCTACACCCGCATGGGAGACCAGGAGGAAGCACCTGGCTCCTGGCTTCGGATCGGCGCAGCGCCAGCCGTAGCAGCCATTTGGGGGGGGGCGGTGAACCAACGGAAGGAAGACCTTTCTCTCTGTCTCTCTCTTTCTCTCTCACTGTCTAACTCTGCCTGTCAAAAAAAAAAAAAAAAAGAATATCAGAAAAAATGTGTTCTGCTCTGCTCTGTGTAGTCCTCTTGCTATGAGTGAGGCTCCACTGGTCTCACGTGGGTCTCTGTTTCTTTATCCAGAGGTTTCAGGGTTGTCTGTAATGCTGATATGTGCAAACACTTCAAGTTCTATTTAAGGACACCTGCTTGGGGATCTCATTTCCTTTCTGCAAATTTCTGCCTGTTTAACATGTTAGAGCTGAGGGAGGCTCTGGCTCTCTCTCACCTGAATTTGTCCTACATCTTGGCTGGCTTTCCCTGTTCTGTTACCACATCACTTCATTCCTTCCTAAGGCAGGGGTCAAAGTAGGGGCTGCGTTTTGCCTCCTACCCAAAGGGCACCAATGTTTGAGCTCCAAAATGAAAACCCATCACTGCCAAGGGAGCCACCCTCCAGCCAATCCACACTTCTGAATGTGAGGCTCTAAAAGTGAACTTACTTCCCTTTGGGGAGTGCACCAGCAGATGGAGGACCTCTCTCTCTCTCTCTCTCTCTCTCTCTCTCTCTCCCAGCAGATGGAGGACCTCTCTCTCTCTCTCTCTCTCTCTCTGCCTCTACCTATAACTCTGTCTTTCAAATAAATAAAATAAATCAAGGTACTGAAATTTGGTACTGCTCCACACAAAATTAACCAGAAACACACTTCTCGCTCTTACTAATATAAATTTCCTCAGACTTTAATGTGTTTTTCCATCTCAATAGTAAATAGAAAGATAGAGGATCACAAAGCCTGCTGAATTCATAATTAGCCAAAGTGCCCATAAAAACGTTTCCTCACCCTTTACTTTATATCACTAATTTGATCAAACCTAAATCCAGCACATATCTAAAAAACTTTTAAGTGACATAAAAGCTATGAAAAAAATTGACACAAATAAATTGCAAACTCTCAGAGTAATTAAGGCTTAATGGCATCTTTTGTTTCTTGGTTTGTTGAAGTTGAAGGCAGAGAGAGACAGGTGGAGAGAAGGGTAGGGTGGGGTGAGGGTTGAAGGCTGACGCCAGGAGCCAGGAATTCAGTCCAGGTATCCCATGTGGGTGGCAAGAATCCAGTTACTTGAGCCAACACTTGCCACTTCTAGTGATCCACATTAGGAGGAAGCTGGAATTAGGAGCTGGAGCGGAAAATCGATGCCAGGCACTCCAACTGGGATGTGGGAGTCTCAGCCACTAGGCCAACTGTGTGCGCCATCTTTTCAGAGTACCTTAATACAGAGATGTTCACCATCTGAACATGTTTCCAAGTGCCGACAGCCACATAGATAAAGATATGGGTCAGAAGCAGTAATCTTGTCATTCGGAACTTTGTTCTGATAACTTTATCATCTCAGGTAATCAATCATTACATAAAAATGTAGTACTGCCACTAAGTCACACCATTTAAACCACAGAAATTCACCTTTCCTCTTTTCCTTTTCCCCGCCTTCCACCTAACAAGCAAGAAATTATATTTCAAACAAAATATTTATATATAGACATAATTTATTTATTTGAGAGACGGAGAGATCTTCCATCCATTGCTTCACTGCCCAAATGCCCACCATAGCTGGAAGTGGGCCAGGTTGAAGTGGGCAGCTGGGAACACATCCAAGGTCTCCCACATATGTGGCAGGAGCCCAGTCACTGGAGCCTCACTGCTGCCCCCGGGTTCTGCATTAGCAGGAAGCTGGAGTCCTGAAAGGAGCTTGTAATGAGCCCAGGTGTTCTAACATGAGATGTGGACATCTTAACCAATGTCTCTCTTTTTCTAATTTTTATTAATATAAAAAGAACAAAGTTCCTGTATTTCTTGGTACAGTTCTAAGATAACCATATTACCCATCTCCCACACCCCTCCCTCAATTCCCCTCCTTCCTTCCTTTTTTCTTTTTTATAGCTTTTGCAAAAACATAATTTCAATCCACTCTATAATCACAGGCTGAATGCACCACTCACGGTGATATGCAACCAGTAAAAAGCAGAAAGACTGCAGTTCCACAGGAAAATAAACAAGAGCTAAAAACAACCAGTGTCTTAACTGCCAGGCCAGACGTCCACCCTCAGGACAATATTAACTGGACTTCTTCTATCGACTAAACCATAGAATTTATTTCTCCAAATAAAATGTAGGAATATAACCTTACATCATGCTTATTAATAGCTGTGTTCATCTTACGAATCTCTCACTCAAACATCACTTGTGAGGTTCTTACAAGACTGAGTTGTGCTTCTAAGGACGGTAACAATGCAAACACTTTTCAATTAGCTCTGTAAAATCTCCTCCCCAAGTCACCCTTCTTATGACCCTAGCCCTCCTTTATTTTATGAGAATACTTCTCTGTCTACCTAGTCTCAATCTAAGATAAATCTTCAAAAATAATCATCAAAAATGAGAAAAATAAATAATGAAATCTTGGGGCCAGTACTATGGCACAGTGGGTTAAAAAGCCACCTGTAGCATTTCAGTTTGAGGCCCAGCTGATCTATTTCCAATCCAGTTCCCTTTCTTCCTTCCAGGAAAGTAGTGGATGATGGCCCAAGTGTTTGGGCCCTTGCCACACATGTGGGAGATCTGGATGGAGTTCCAGGCTCTTGGCTATGACCTGGTCCAATCCCAGCCATTGCAGTCATTTGAGGAGTAAACCAGTGGATGGAAGATCTCCCTCTGTCTTTATCTTTGTCATTGTCTTTTGTCTTTTCCTTTCTCTTTCTCTCTCCCTCTCTCTGCCTTTCAAATAAAAAACAATCTTAAAATAATAAAAATCTTGAAGAAAACAGTAGGGTATAAAGTCATAAAGGTATCCTTGTGATGAGTGTACAATATAGAACCAAACAGAATTTGGTATATGTTTAGTTTTCAGCAAAAAAGCAACATTAAGATAATAAAAACTTAATTCATTGCAACCTATATTGTTAAATCAACAATAGTGAAAGCATCTCTCCAGGCTGGAGAAGACAAGCTGTTACACTTAATTGGAAGAAACAAAGAGGCATGTGACATCAAAATAAGGGTGTGGTATTGTCTTGGGTTGACATGACACACTGTGATTCAGCAAGGTGGGGATTCTGGACCACAGCTTCTCTTAGGGATGCTTGATGGAAGGTGTGGCCCTCCTCAGATAGCCATCTTGCTTCATTAGAGATGTTCTCTCTCACTAGAGCTGTACACAAAGGTTAGGCACCTCCCTCCTGCTAAGCTTACCTTCTGCGTTCTTCCCCTGCAGTCCCACATTAGTCCCTTTCCTTTCCAAACCTTGACCTTGGCTTTCAGACACAGCACTCCTCTGGCCTCATGACCACCCAGCAAGGGCTGCCACATAAGGCTATTTAGCTGGTCCTTTTCTGCACGCTCCTACACTGCGATGTTCCTCTTCTTGACCCTTGATATTTTCTTTGTCTTTTTATCTACTTTCTTGTAATTCTAGAATAATGACTCCCACATCTACCCAATCTTTCACCTATGCCAGAGTCTGTTACTTTCAACCGCTAACAAACTGCTTAAGGAGTCCTAATCCCAAAAGCAATTCCCCTTGTCCAACTTCAATTGCCAGCCACTGGGCTTCCCTATCCAACACCTCCACCAACCACTTGCCTTTTCTTTCGATTCAAAACACTGGAATCATCTCTGGCTGTGCTCTTTTACCTCAAACCTGGAAAATATTAAAAAGCCCTCTAACTTTTCTTAGATGAAAGCTTCTCCCAAGATTCTCACTGCTAAAAACCAGAAACTCACTTCATTACTACAGCGGCACCTAGGTAACTTCTGCCTCTACTCTTACATCCTTTAAAGCCATGTTTAGGGTTAATCTTAGTACCATAAAAAGAAAATCATCCTAAAATACTACTTTCCTCATCTTTTCCTCTCCCCAAGAACATACAGTGACTCCCTATTATCAATCACACCAAATTCAAGTTCTCGGCTCCATTATCTGACATGACTTTCCCCATTCACAATTACTTCCCACCATCCCCTACCACTCCCTAGTATTAAAATCTTTTCTTCCCCCTCAGTAACTCTTTCTTGTCTGTTTGCTTCCCTGCCTCCCAACCCCTAAAGTCATTTATTGTTTGTTTTTGTTCTTATCACATTTTTTTTTCTGCTAACAGAAACTAGGATTTGGGACACTTCGGATGGCGCTTGTGAGAAGACCGCTTGTCCAGTTGTAGTACATAGGATGTGTGAAGAGGAGAAGCAGCAGAGAAAACTGGACAGGTAGACTGGGGCTGGCCAAGGAAGCTCCCTAAGTGTGGTGTGCCACATCACAGTCTTGTCTCGTAGAGAGTTAGCACTTGGGAGAAAACGCGGAAACAACTGCGACATGATGGCAAAGCCCAAAGAAGTAAAACAAAATACTGAGCCCTCCCTTGTGGCCACGACGTACAAGATTTGCAAGAACAGACACTTCCTGCCATGGGAAGGCTGCCACTGTGGGCCTCAGATGAAAGCGGTTCCTTTGCTTTCATAAATTATCCAAGAGGTTCAAAGGCAAGGCAGCAACAAATACAAGCTTGGCAAAGCGGTTGCTCTGACAAAGGTCGGAAAGGCTTTTGTCAGCAGCCCAAATCAACCTGTGCCAACCTGGACTGTTCATTATTGGGGGTTCTGGAAATTCAAAGGCTGTCTTGATTAAAGGTTTTCTAGTTGGTGGTTCGGAACAGAATATCGTTTTAACGAAGAGTTCGTAGAAGTAATCAAATCTGGGAAATGGGTCATTTGAAGCTTAAGCTGAAAATCATGAGTTCAACCACAGAAGCCGATCAGCTTTCCCACCCCGCCTAAGCAGTCACCCGGGAGTACTGCTCACAAGTGGGAGGTGTTCCCGACCCTGGAGGAGATGTGCAGGGAGCTTTCCTGAAAAAAGGCGCTGGCCTGATACACCACAGGCAGTTCAATGAGGCAAATCTCCTGACGTCAACGTTTGCTCTGTTTCCTAAGGCAAGGCAACAGAGATACTTCCCAAGCTATCCAAGGGAATAACAGAGCACCCCCCCAATGAAGGCTGGAAGTCAGGTGCTGTCCTAGGTGTTCCTATGAAAGAGGCATCATTATTTTACAGGTAAGGGAACCGAACCTCAGAGAAGTCAGTTGCTGGGGCCAGTGCTGTGGCATAGTGAGTAAAGCCGCCGCCTGCAGTGCCACCATCCCATATGGGCACTGGTTTGAGTCTTGTCTGCTCAACTTCCAATCCAGCTCTCTGCTATGGCCTGGGAAAGCAGCAGAAGATGGCCCAAGTTCTTGGGCCCCTGTACTTGCATGGGAGATCCGGAAGAAGCTCCTGGCTCCTGGCTCCTGGCTTCGGATCGGCCCAGCTCTGGCCGTTGCGGCCTTGGAGAGTGACCCAGTGGATAGAAGACCGACCTCTCTCTCTGCCTCTGCCTCTCTGTAACTTTGTCTTTCAAGTAAATAAATAAACCTTGAAAAAAAGAAGTCAGTTGCTTCAGATGACCAAGTTATTAAGTTGCACAGCCTGTGCTCAAGGTTCAACAGGACTCTAGTCTATGCTCCTCCACACAGCAGAGAGCAGCTTCCCAGTGCAAGGGTGGTAAGAGGAGCAAGAAGTGAAACAGACTTGGTCAATCACCCAGCATTTATTAACACCATGGTAGGCCCAATGCTGAAGACGCAAAAGGGGACCAGACAACCACTGCATACTCACTAGGATGGCTATAATTAAACACACAGACAATAACAAGTGTCGGTGAGAAATGGGAACACTCATACATGGCTGATGGAATTGCAAAATGGTATAGTCACTGTAGAAAAATATTTGGCAGCTCCTCAGAAAGCAAAGTAGAGTTACCTTCTTCTTTCTCTTCTTTTTAAAGATTTACTTTGAAAGAGTTAGAGAGGAGGAAAAACAGAGAGATGGGTCTTCCGTCCACTGGTTCACTCCCCTAAAGGCTGCAACAGCCAGGGCTGGGCCAGACCGAAGCTAGGGACCAGGAGCTTTCTCCAGGTCTCCCACAAGGACTTGGGCCATCCTCCACTGCTTTCCCAGGTGCACCAGCAGGGAGCTGGATCAAAAGTGGAGCAGCTCCAGCTGTGATATGGGATGCTGGCATTGCAGGTTACAGCCCAACTCTCTGCACCACAGCACCAGCCCCTAGAGTTACCCTATGACCCAAGAATTCTAAGAACTGAAAATATGTCTACACAAAAACTTGCATGTGAAAGCTCATGGTTGCTTTATTCATAATAGTCAAAAAATCAGAATAAATATAAATGTCCATCAGCTATTAAGTATGGCATAGTCATAAAATACTATTCAGCAATAAAAAGGAATGAAGTACTAAGTTGTACTAAAACATAGAAGAATCTTGAAAACATTACACTAAGTAAAAGAAGTTGCATAAGGTTGCATATGCTTTTATTTATATGAAATTCCAAAACAGGCAACTCCATACAGACAAAAAGTACACTGGTGATCACTCAAGTCCAGAGAATTGAGGGTGCAGATGGCAGAAGGGAAGTGACTGCTAATGGGTTTTAGCCTTCTTTTAGAAAGGATGAAAATGTTCTCAAATTAACTGGGGTTGATGGCTCTACAAACATACTAAAATGCATTGGACTGTATACTTTAAATTTGTAATATGTTTAGGATGTGAGTTATATCCCCATAGTTTTTAAAAAGTAGACTAGATAGAGTGCTTGCCTTCTTAGAGGTTGCAAATAGCTATACTTCATAGCATATGCTCTAGGATAGCAATGAACCTAGAGTGCTTTAGCAGCAAAGTGGGGTGGGAGGTGGACGTCAAGAGAACCTTCCTGAAGGAAGTCACGTCTGAACAGACCATTCAAAGGATAATTAGGAGCTAAGCTGGTGGAAAAGATATATTATCCTGCCGCACTCCAAATGTAACCTGGGAATATCTAGTAAGAGAGGCTAATCCAATAAATCCTAGCAGTGCCTGATTATTTAAGAATAATATGAGGCTGGCATTGTGGCATAGCCTGCAACACCTGCATCCCATGTGGGTGCAGGTTCATGTCCCAGCTGCTCCACTTCCAACCCAGCTCCCTTCTAATGGCCTGGGAAAACATCAGAAGATGGCCAAAGTACTTGGGCCCCTGCCACCCATGTTGGAGACCTGGAAGAAGTTCCTGGCTCCAGCTTGGACCAACCCTGCTGGCAATCTGGGTAGTGAACCAGTAGATGGAAGATCTCCCTCTGTCTCTCCCTCTCTCTGTAACTTTGACTTTGAAACAAATAAATAAATGTTAAAAAGAAAAAAAGAAGAATCAGACTGACCTTTAAATCTGAGATGGCTTCTAGTTCACATTATTGCTATTATCTCGAGTCTAACATGTAGAAAAGTCTCAAAAAAGAATAAAAGTAGATAGCAATAGGAAGTTGAGATCCCTAAGTGGAATGATTCTCCTAATTAAGGGCCAAATCTACAAGCATCAATCATCCATCTTTACAGATTGAACATGAAGAGAGCTGCCCATTCTATGGCCTGGGAGTAAAAGAGAGCCAGCCTACCAGCAACAACTGGGTGACACCCTTCATATAAACAAGAAATAATTTTGAATTTACTGTAAATAAGCTTCGGCAAGATGTGAGAGCTTTGTTAAATTAGGGAAAGTGATACAAATGTAATTGCAAACTGTAAGGCAGAGGTGCCCGCAAAGCCACCAAAACACAGCTGGTGACGTCATCACCAGGGTTTTCCAGCGCTACCTGGAAGAAGGCTGTGAATGAAGGTTTTTTTTTTAATATATATAATATTTTTATTTATTTGAAAGTCAGAGTTCATAGAGAGGGAGAGACAGAGAGAGAGATCTTCCACCCACTAGTTCACTCCCCAAATGGCCACGATGACTTGGGCTGAGCCACGCCGAAGCAAGGAACCAGAAACCAGGAGATTCTTCTAGGTCTCCCATGGTGGAGCAAGGGCCCAAGCAATTGGGCCATCTTCCACTGCTTTCCCAGGTGCATTAGCAGGGAGCTGGATTGGAAGTGGAGCAGCTGGAACTTGGACCTGAGCCATCCCTAATGGGATGCCAGTGTCACAGGCGGTGGCTTAACCTGCTAGGCTTAACCTGCTAGGCCACAACACCACCCTGTGAATGAAGGTTTTAAAAGACAGAATCATCTCTAGAGAGTAGAACAGGATTAGTCATGAAATTTTTGCTTTTGTTTTAGGAAAAAACCTTCTCATTCAGACCTGGATCCCCCGAGCAGAATCACCTTCCTGTACATTTGCTCAGTTTTGGCTTTGTCTGCATATATGACCAGCTTTAAATGAATGACTTGGACTCTAGTCTATGAACTAGTTTATTGGGTATAGCTGGCTTTGCATAAAGCTCACTGGACCCAAAGAACATACTCCTCCCCACCAAAAGACACCACATACGTAACTTAAATCTTAAGTATCATAACTGACCAGACTGAGATCTGTCCATAAAGATTCTACAAGGTACTTCTTTCCAACAGAAATGATCAAAGTCATCTGCAGGACCTTACCTTGCAACACCAATAATTATGAACCCTAGACAGAAAATTCAGAGCTGCACACTACTTCATTCCCTCCCCAAATCCTCATTTATTTCTTCTAAAAAGCCCTTGTCCTACGAAAAACATCACATGGACTCCACGGAATCTCTGAAAGTTAGGAAACTGTAAAAGAACCCAACAGAGTATACAAACTGACAGCCCAAAGTCAAAGCACAGAATTTTAAGTGGTGGTCTTTAAATGTATGCAAATGTAATAAAGTGAAATCAAGATATTAGTAGTCTTCATTTCACTTTATTACATTAGCATATATTAAAGATCACCGCTTAAAAAGTCTACATGACTTGCCCTAACAAATATGATTTTAATTGGATTAATAAATTTCTAGCATGTTTTTCCTCTAAATAACCCACATGAAAATACTTATCATTCTTTAAATGTTTTTGTTCCTTCTCTTCTATACGGGAACATAAAACTATGGAAAATACCAGCAAGATTAAAAAAACAAACATGTATCTAGAATCAGATAGGTGAGAGAGAATTCATGAATTATATAAATCTACCCCTAAGTTCAGATAACTAAATAAGCAGATGAGAGTATTTTATTTTTCTTGAACATTACTCAGAGTAAAGTCAGTAAAACCTTATAGAAGTCATCTGTCTTGGCTCTCTCATCTAAAAGCAGGAATGTAAAATGGATTTGTTATAAATCTCAAGATATACAACCAAATCTATTAAAATTATATCAAAGAGGCTGGCACTGTGGCTTATTGGGTAAAGCTGCCACCTGCAGTGCCAGCATCACATATGGGAGCCAGTTCGAGTCCCAGCTGCTCTACTTCTGATCCAGCTCTCTGCTATGGCCTGGAAAAGCAGCAGAAGATGGCCCAAGTGCTTGGGCTCCTGCACCTCTGTAGGAGACCCGGAAGAAGCTCCTGCCTCTTGGCTTCAGATCAGCACAGCTCTGGCCACTGCAGCCAATTGGGGAGTGAACCAGCAGATGGAAGACTCTCTCACTCCACCTCTCCTTCTCTCTCTGTGTAACTCTGTCTTTCAAATAAATAAATAAACCTTTAAAAATAAATAAAATTATATCAAAAGCCTTTATGTTTGCTAATACAGAGATGGAACAGAAAAAATAGATCGTAATCTAAAAGTTATGGAAGTTTTGGTTTTTGTTTTTGTTTTTTTTTAGATTTTATTTGGGAGGCAGAGTTACAGAGAGAGGGAGAGACAGAGAGGTCAGTCTTCCATCTGCTGGTTCACCCCCCAAATGGCTGCAATGGCCAGAGATGGGCTGATCCAAAGCCAGGAGCCAGGAGCTTCTTCCCAGTCTCCCACGTGGGTAAGGGGCCCGAGTACTAGGCAGAGGCTTAGCCTACTACACCACAGTGCCAGCCTCTAGTTATGGTGGTTTATATCTCAAGTGAATGCAGTGGAAAGATTTTGTAGTCTAGACCTGGGGCACGTACTGGAATGGTTTGGAAACACTGATCACAAGACCAGAAACAAAGTCTGAGCTCTGCCAACTTGCTCTATGACCTGAGAGCAGGGCAACTTTAATCTTTTTATCTACAAAATGGGGATAATATTTGTCCCTCAGATGGGTTCTGTGGGGATTAATTGTATGGTTAACCTTAAGCACTAGATACTTTGATGACTTTACCTTAATATACTGGGATTAACAAGCTAAGATAAACTCCCGGAGAGCATGAAATAAATGTTTTTCACCTGTACCCCAGCACAACCCACAACAACACAAAGTCAATTATAGACAATTGGGCCAAATTATACCCTAAGAGGATTTTGAAACAAGTCCAGCACTGGCCAGCTCAACATGTGTCTCTTGGAAAAACATACATCAATGCCACGGCAGATTCTATTTCAACTGTGATACTTTAAATATTTAAGAAATCAACCAGTTATAAACAGAAATTCAGCACATGATTGATATACATGCATTTTAAATTGCTGGGGAAAGTATGGATTATTCAATAAATGATGTTAGGACCAAAATGGGTAGCTAATCAGGAAAAAATTTTAAAACAAAAACAAGCCCTGGAATCTTTAACTCAAACCAAAATAAATTTCAGATGAATCAAATAAACAGAAAAATTAAATAACAAAAATACCTGATGGCTGGGGGAAGCTGAGCAAAGGGTATATAAGATTTCTCCATGCTCCTGTTGCAACCTCCCTTGAATCTATAATTATTTTATGAAAAAAAAAGCAAAAAGAAAACTTGATGAAATCTGAGATAATTATTTTATAATACTGGAATGAGGAGGGCCTTTCCAACTATGACACAAAGCACTGACATCACAGAGAAATTAAAATGACCACCTAAAATAAAACATCTGTACATGTCAGAAGCCTCTGCCAACAAATTGAAAAAATACCATCAATTTAAGAGCAAATGAACAAAAGGTAAATACAGTTCATAAAAAAAAGCAAATTCAAATAGCTTTAAAACATACAAAAGATGTTCAACTTTACTATTAAGGTGACAAATGAAACTTTAAATTAGAGGGAAATATCATTTTTACTTACCAGACTAGCCAAGACTACAAAGCTGATAACACACTTAGTGGGCCAAGGTGTGAAGACATAGGTACCTTCATGTTTTGCTGAGGGGGGTGTGAACTGGTATAACCACTATGGGAGGGAGTTGGCAATCCCTGCCCCTCCTGTTACGCGTGTTCCCACTACTCGGACCACACAGCAGAAACTGCAACCTGTCCCTAAATCCCACTGACCCCTCAAGACTGAACTGTCTTAGCGATGGTTCACCCCATTTTCTCCCCCAACCCCTAGTGCTAATTCTTCCCTTTTCATTTCTTACCTGGGTTACTGCAATGACCTTGCAACCAACTTTTCTGACTCAATAGCCACCCAATTTCCACCATGCCATTAGAGCCATCTTCCAAGGACGAAGTCAATCATGCTGTGGTCCACTCAAAATCCTTCAAAGACTGCCTAATTAAAGCCTAATTCCTTGGTTACCCTTAGTGCTCTCCTAAGTTTTATTAGGGCAAAAACTGTGTTGGCTTCTAATCTCAGTGGCATAGTTCAGTCTCAAAAAGTAGTTGCTGAATGAATCACTAATCTTTTTTTTTTTTTTGACAGGCAGAGTGGACAGTGAGAGAGAAAGAGACAGAATGTTCTTCCTTTTCTGTTGGCTCACCCTCCAATGGCCGCTGCAGCCAGAGCACTGCGGCCGGCGCACTGCGCTGATCCGAAGGCAGGAGCCAGGTGCTTCTCCTGGTTTCCCATGCAGGTGCAGGGCCCAAGCACTTGGGCCATCCTCCACTGCACTCCTGGGCCACAGCAGAGAGCGGGCCTGGAAGAGGAGCAACCGGGACAGAATCCAGCACCCCGACGAGGACTAGAACCCGGTGTGCAAGCGCCGCAGGCAGAGGATTAGCCTATTGAGCCACGGCGCTGGCCTGAATCACTAATCTTAATACCACTGTACTTTTTTTTTTCTTAGATAATGTCGGTATCAGAAATCTTGGTGGGCTTGTTAAGACACATATTGTTGTACCTAAAGAATTTGTGTGTGTGTGTGTGTGTGTGTTTTAAAGATTATTTATTTGAAAGTCAGGGTAACAGAGAAAAGGAGACACAGAGAGACAGAGATATGTTCCATCCGCTGTTTCACTCTCCAAATAGCTGCAATGGACAGGGCTGGGCCAGGCCAAAGCCGGAAGCTAAGAGCTTCATCCTTGTCTCCCACATGGGTGTAGGGAGCCAAGCACTTGGACTATCTTCCGTTGTGTCTTCCCAGGCACATTAACAGGGAGCTGAATAGGAAGTAGGGCAGCTGGGACTCAAACCAGTGCCCACATGGAATTCGGATGTCGTAGGCAGCGGCTTAATCTGCTGCACAACGCCCAAGGCCACAACGCCCAAAGGCTTTGTAACCTTAGCTTTTGCCTTAGAGCAATCCCTTTCTGGTATGTCCTGCTATCCTCAGTCCTGGCAGTCCCAAACTGCTCCCCTTCCCTCTCTATGTCCCATTTTCTCTCAGTGACTAAAATGCCGTGACCACCTGGGTGGCAAGAATTTTTAAGATTCTGACCCTCTCTGATAGGCCTTCTGTTCCTCTTACAGCTCAACCATTCTGGCAAGTTGCTTAGTCTCTTCTGAGTCCCTGATGGAAGCCGATCCCTCCTCTACCAAGGCATCTGCAGCAAACCCTCTGGTAGAGTGCCACTCAAAGGTAGCCTGTCAATTGGTGCTGATGTACTTGGTTTACTACAAGTTTAGTACAAGATAAGCCCTGAAATCAAGTGTAAGCTTTAGAAGGATATTCTTACAGCAGTTCCCACTGGTGTGACATACAAGTATGTGATACTTGTTTAACAAGGCACAGGCCAGTTCAGGTGTTGCTGCACTTGCATGGTGAATCACATGTGGTGCAACCTGCATATTCATCGTGTGCAACTGGACCTTTTATAGATCCATGATAGAGCAAAGGCAAGCTACTCAAAACAACTCAAGTGGCACACCACCACAGATACTGGGAGAAGCACCACTCTAATGCCCCCAGGAGTGTTCCTCTTTCAGGAATGTTCTTTGCTCCATGGGACGAGGTATGCGCCCAGTACTTATCAGTGAATAAATGATAAAGATGTGAATGATAAGAAGACTTCATGGAAGATATGAGATCTGAGCTCCTACTCAGTGAATGGCCAGAACTGGGTACTTTGGGATAAGATGACAGGCAAATGCACCGAGGAAGGAGCGCAAATGAAGAACAGGGTGAAAAGGTATTGCAAAGACGATTAGGAAACTTTCATAGATGAATTCTTTTGCAGAAGTTCCATAAGTAAAAGAAGTAAACAGCTCACTGAAGTCCTCCCACCCTGAGAACCCCAAGCTTACCACAGCAGGACCCCTCAGTGTAGACTCCAAAGCCTCAGCTACAGGCAAATGCGAGCAGGTGAGTCTGAGGGAAGGCCACCAGCTAGGATTTAACTGCAATCAGACCAATGAGAACTCATTAAAGGCCTCAATAAGGACAGCACAATCTGGTGATGTCTGGTGGTGACATATGAAAAGTCAAGAATTATCTATGAGGCAATACAGGAAGGGCTTGATGATTCATTAGATAAGGATGAAAGTTTCTAGTTTGGTTTGGATGACTCTGCTTATGGTGGTGCCAACAGATGAGATAAGCAACACTTAAGAAGGAACAGGTTTAAGGAACAGGGGATTAGCCAATCCAAGTGTGAGGAGGTGGTAGGACATTCAGATGCAGATGCTCAGCAGGCACTTGGCAGAAAGTCGGGGCTGAAGACAGAACTTTTGGAGACTTTCGTATCTAGATGGTGACTAAGGCCACAATAATAGATGAATGAGAGAACAGTGCCCTAAGGGAAATCCCTTGGAGAATACTATGACTAAGGAGTGACTGAGGGAGGGAATCACACAGATGAAAAGGGAAGAGTCAGAAGACACAGGAGAATCGAAGATGTGTAGAATCACAAAGATGGAAGTGGGGAATGTTCTGGGAATGGAGATAGTGTTGATCCCAGTCAAAGGCATCAGAAAGATCCCATGTGGTAGAGCTGAATGAAGTCCAAAGAAGTGAGCTAGTCTGGGAGCCCCTGTGACTTCAGGAGGCAAAAACGTTAAGTAGAGTGACGAGGCACGAGCCAGACGTAAAGGCAGGCGAGGAGCAGAAGGCATGGAACAAGAAGACTCTTTCAGGAGCCTGGTGTGGAGGCTAGGAGAGAGGCAAGGGACACAAAAGGAAGCTTTCACATTCCGAAGGCGGTGACACTTAGTGTTTTTATAGTGAGGAGAAGAAAGAACAGAGAGAACAAGGAGCCACCGTGAAGGTGCAGAGGAGGACGTGGGCAGGTAGGTAAGGAACCCTGGAGGGTGGCCTGTCCCGTCCTGGGGCAGCGGGGATGCTCCTCGTTCAACAAGGGAGAAGAGATGCGTTAACCGGGAGAAGCCTTCCTCGGGGCTGTCTGGACGAGGGCTCTTCCCGTGTGCCCCCGTGGCACTTAGCGTGGGCTGTAATTGCTGAGCTGACCTGCCCGTATGCAGCTCCAGATTGTAAGCACAGAAAGACAGCGACTGTATTTGTCCTGCTCATCTCTCTGTGTCCATTGCCTGGCCCAGGGGCTGATACCATCGAGGCCCTAATCAACTGAGTAAAAGGAGATCACAAGGAAAAGAAAAATCACAGGGGATTCACCAAGAAAAGCTTTAATTTTTCTGGCAAAGTAGGAGGTGAGGTTAATCACTAAGGGTGATAAAATGGAGTTAGGTAGAGTGTTCAGAGAGCATGGAAAGAACATGAAGGGGATGAGAAATAAAACTCTTTCAAGAACAAGTTTAAAGCAGTGTTTCTAATCTTGGTTGCACGTTAGAATTATCAAGAGGACAGAGAAGTAGTACTGATGTTTGTGTTGTACCCCAAGATTTCAGATCTAATTAACCTGAGCATTCAGATTTTCCTTCCTTTAAGTTTCTAGGAGCTCATATTACGCAGCCACGGTGGAGAGTGCTGCATAAAAGCACTAAGGAATGTTGGTCAGGGTTTCACCGAGACCGGAAACCACAAGTGGATCGACTCACCATTTTCCCCCATTTTCCACAATATCATTCAACTGCCTGGCTATCCACACAGAGGATAACCAGGATTCCTCTGGAGCCAGATAGTTATGGAAGTGAGACAAGAGTTAAGAGACTGAAGGAAAATGAGGTCTGTGACAGTGAAGACAGGGAGGGGTAAGAAAGCAAAGTCACAGGCTGTGCTTGAGGACAGGAGAGGAGAGCTAATTCTGTCTTCTTGGCACATCTCCAGGTGATAAGGTTCAGAGATGAGCCACCCAACCAGGAGGTCACACAGAGGTCACCACAGTGGAATCCGATGGGGAACTCACAGATCCACTCTGAAAGGATCCGGGTCTCCCAGAGAAGCAGCAGGTGTGAGGATGGAGCAATGAAGCAGAGAACAGGAAGATAAAGAAAGGCAGAAGGGCAAAACCCAAGTGTGAGATGTTGGGGGAAAAAGGAAGATTTTGTTTCATTTTTTCCCCATGGAATTGAAAAAGTAGCAGTTTGATTCAAATACAATAATGGACAAGTAGAGAATTCTGATAAGTTCTCTGTAACTACGGGACAAACCTTCCACTTCCCTATCATCCCCTATAATAAATCCATCAGCAAATATTATCAACTCTATATTCTAAATACATTCCAGAATCCAAACATTCACCTTGCCATTAACAATTTAGACTAATATTTTCCCTATACTACTTATCTGGATAAGAAAAATACAGTTTCATTCAATATTGCTTCAGTGTAGGCCCCTCCAGTCACAGCCCCTTACAATAATGGATCAACATCATCAAACAGAAATTGCATGTAATGTGAGATTGAGATAATGGCTGCCCTGCAAAAGTAGTCTTACCAAATATTTGCAAATGTTTTTCTAAGTAAAAACAAAATGATTTTTATTTCTAGGCAATTTTATACAAGATACTCAAATATCATGGATTTGCATCTTTTTAAAAAAAAATACTATTTATTTGTGAGGCAGAGAGACAGAAACAGAATTAGAAAAACCTTCCATCTATTGGTTCACTTCCCAAATGTTCTCAACAGCTGGGGCAGGGCCAGGCTGAAGCTAGGAGCCTATGAATCCATCTAGGCCTGCCATGTGGGTGGCAGGAACCTTAGCACTTGAGCCACCGTCTGCTGCCTCCCAGGCTGTGCAGTATTACGAAGCTGGAAGTGGAAGCAGAACCAGGACTTGAACCCAAGCACTTCAACAGGGGATGTGGGTGTCCTTAACGCTATGCCAAATACCTGCCCCATGATTTGCTTTTTGGTTGGATGAGTGGTGGTGTAGGCAACAGGAGAGTAGGCATGGGAATTATGGGAGAGTTTAGTTATTGCGGCTTTATTCATCATTATGAGTTTTAAACACCTGATGCTTAAAATATCTCAACAAAGGGCCATCACTGTGGTGTAGCAGGTTAAGCCTCCACCTGCAGTGCAAGCATCCCATATGAGAACTAGTTTGAGTCCTGGCTGCTCCAATTCCAATCTAGCTCCCTGGTAATGGCCTGGGAAAGCAGTGGAGGATAGCCCAGGTGCATGGGCTGCTGCACCTCCATGGGAGACCAGGAAGAAGCACCTGGCTCCTGGCTTTGGATCGGCGAAGCGCCGGCTGTAGCGGTCATTTGGGGAGTGAACCAACGGAAGGAAGACCTTTCTCTCTGTGTCTCTCTCTCTCTCACTGTCTATAACTCTACCTGTCAAATAAATTTTTAAAAATTTTAAAAATTGAAAAAAAAGATGGCCCAAGTGCTTGGCCCCCAGCACCAACAGGGAGACCTGGAAGAAGCTCCTGGTTTCAGATCAGCACAACTCCAGCTGTCGCAGCCATTTGAGGAGTGAACCAGTGGATGGAAGACCTCTCTGTTGGTAATTCTATCTCTCAAATAAATAAATAAATTTTTTTAAAAAAAGACTGTTCAAAAAAGGCCCCCTGTTAAAAAGTCTCAAACTGGGGCCGGTGCTGTGGCACAGTAGGCAAAGCTTCCGCCTGCAGTGCCAGCATCCCATATGGGCTCCAGTTCGTGTCCTGGCTGCTCCACTTCCCATCCAGCTCTCTGCTGTGGCCTGGGAAAGCAGTGGAAGATGGCCCAAGTCCTTGGGCTCCTGCACCTGCATGGGAGACCCAGAAGAAGCTCCTGGCTCCTGGCCTCGGATCGGCTCATGTCCTGCCATTGCAGCCAGTTGGGGAGTGAACCAACAATGGAAGACCTTTCTCTCTGCCTCTCCCCGCCCCCACTGTAACTCTACCTCTCAAATAAATAAATAAAAAAAAAATCTTTAAAAAAAAGTCTCAAATTATACAAATGAGCATGTCATCTGATTATTAACCTGAATGATTAATAAAGAATAGAATAAAAGAAATTCCAGAATCTCAACCAAAACATTTCCCTGATCCAGATCCCCCCAGTCTTGTTCAGCCCCATAATGTGCCCATATTATGGTCCAAACCTTGGTCTCCTATCCCCCCCTCACTTCTAGACTCTCCTCTTCTTCACCTGTCACTTTCTCTACATTTCTCATTCCTTCCCATCCATAATGACACAACCCTGTACAGGACATAGGGATAAATTTCCCCTCTTTATACTCCTGGTTTCCTCCCTGCTAACAGAATGAAAGCCAGCAATGTAAACTTCCCGTCTCAAAGCACCTCTGGCCACTTCTTTCTCTTTGCAGAACCCTCGAGCCATGCTGGAATTCGGAGCCAGGGGCTGCATTACCTGGACTCCTTTCACTCTCATCACCTCCCTCTCTGTCCCCTGATAAACAGTCAAGTAAGTCTTCTTACTGTTCTCGACATTCTCTCTATTATATCCATAATAACTGTAATAGTAATAAATTACTCAAAGGTTTTGAAGAATTTGCATTTTTCTTTGAAAGTTAACATACATCTTTAAGAACATAAAAATGTTTTCTACTACTAAATTCCAAAGAATAAATGGATTTGCTCTGATATATTAATTTTAAAAAGCATGTGCCTAACATGCTGTCATTTGTACTTCAGGGAACATATAGCTTTAGAAAAATGGATGAAATGGGGGCTGGCACTGTGGAGTAGCGGGTAAAGCTGCCGCCTGCAATGCCGGTACTGATACGGGTGCTGGTTGGAGTCCTCCTCTTCTGATCCAGCTCTCTGCTATGGCCTGGGAAAACAGTGGAAGATGGCCCAAGGATTGTACCAGCATGGGAGTCCTGGAAGAAGCTCCTGGCTCCTGGTTTCAGATCGACCCAGCTCCAGCTGTTGCAGCCATCTGGGGAGTGAACTAGCAGATGGAAGACCTCTCTTTCTCTCTCTCTCTCTCTCTCTCTCTCTCTGCCTCTCAAATAAATAAATAAATCGTTTTTAAAAAATAGATGAAATGCATCATAAAATGGGGCCTTACGGGAACATGTAAAACTGTTGACTTCTTGGACCCAATTCACACTTGTCTTTACTAATCCCAAAAACGCATAGGAGATTTTTTAAATACCATTTGGCATGGGTAGACTGCACTTTAAATTTAAACATGGAGAATAAAGAAGTAAAAAGTTATTGAAATATAAGCTGACAGACTGCCTAATAATGTATTGCGTATTTGTTTACATGACATAAGCACAGCCAAATACATTCCTCCTATTGTTTTTTATCTTTCCTTGTGACTGTTTATATAATTTGCTAAATAGGCTGTACTTCATTTTATCACTCATGAATGCCTACACATTGCCCTGAATGATGTTTATTTTTCAAAGTTTTCATGTTGATTAAATGGTTGATGAACTTAAAGGATTATTTTTAACCTTCTAGATATGATAAATATGTCATTAAAATCACTTTAAGTCCTTACCTTTAAGAGATAACACTGAAATATTCACACACAGAATCAAGTTAGCCAGGAGTCTGGATGATGGGAACATCCAATTTATTACAGCATTCTATTCTTTTTTTTTTTTTTACAAGTATTTGGGAACTTCCATAATACAAGATTTTTTTTAAAGAAAGAAATATAATTTCCATACCAAAATGCTTACATTTACCGATATCTCTTTGAAGAAAGCATACTATGGGGTAGTCATTTAGTCCTACTGCTTAAGACATCCACATCACACACTGATTCCTGATTCCAGCTTCCTGCTAATAAACACCCCAAAAGCAGCAGGTCTGTGTATTCGGGTCCTGTCTCCCATGTGGAAGACCTGGATTGAGTTCCTGGCGCCTGCCTCCCGGTTTCAACCTGGCCCAATTCTGGCTGATGCAAGCGTTTGACGAGTGAACCAGTGGATGAGAGTTCTTTGTCTCTGTCCCTCCCTGTGTGTCTCTCTCAAATTTAAAAAATAAAATAAAATAAACAACTTAAAATCTAAAAGCATATTAGGAAATTATTCTTGCTCTTCATTTAAATATTTTGCTATTTTTTCTCAAGAAAAACTCCAACCACCTTCTTAAAACTGCCTACAAGAGGCTGTTATTAAAATGCTAACAATCAGGGCCGGTGTTGTGGCATAGTGGGTAAAGCTGCTGCCTGTGAAGCTTGCATTCTATATGAGCCCCAGTTCTAGTCCCGGCCGCTCCAGTTCCAATCTAGCTCCCTGCTAATGCACCAGGGAAAACAGTGGAATCTGGCCCAAGGGCTTGGGCCCCTGCACTCACTTGGGAAACCCGGCTAAAGCTCCTGGATCCTGGCTCCTGTTTTCAGACCAGCCCAGCTCCAGCTATTGCAGCCATTTGGGGAGTGAACCAAGCAAGACCTGTCTCTCTCTGTCTCTCCCTCTCTCTCTCTCTCTCTCTCTCTGTAACTCTGCCTTTCAAATAAATAAATATATCTTTTTAAAACATGTTAATAATTGTTATGTTTGGTTGGCAGGATCATGAATCATATCTATTTTCTTCTCTGTGACACATTTTTGTTGTTTGTTTTTGTTATTTTCTCTTACACATTGCATATTTCTTAAGATTTATGTATTTATTTGAAGGGCAGAATTACAGAAAGACAGAAACAGAGAGAAGTCTTCCATCTTCTGGTTCACTCCCCAAATGTCCCCAAACAGCCAGGGCTGGGCTGGTCCAGAGCCAGGAGCCAGGAGCTTCTTCTGGGTCTCTTACATGGGTGCAGGGGCCCAAGCACTTGGGCCATCTTCCACTGCTTTCCCAGGAGCATTAGCAGAGAGCTGGATCAGAAGTGGAGCAGCTGGGTCTTGAACCAGTGTCCATATGGGATGCAGGTGTCACAGGTGGTGACTTTATTTGCTACTCCACAATGCCAGCCCCACATTCCAGATTTCTAAAATCAGCATATATTATTATAGCCACAAGATAACTTGATTTTTCTGATTCCATGAGAGTACAGTTTTCCCACCTCAAACATAGAAAACCTGTCTGTATCACAAATCTCTATATGTTTTCCTGCAAGTACGATGACAATATTGATGAAAACATGAACACAAAAGCCCTGCTGCCCACACAACCAGCTATCCTGTGACAGAGGTGAAGAGTGAGCTTTGACTGGCACTGGACAGAGCTAGAGGAGATCCCTCAGGAATGATGGACAGACAGTCTGCAGATATCTAGGTCGGATTCTGGCAAAGCAGCTTTATTGACTCATACAACTGAGTGTGCACAATGGGCTCGCTGGGAGCAGATGGCCCAGAGGAGTCGGGTGTTTCTGGGAATGTGATACACGATATCTTACACTATTTTCATTTTAAGCTTGGCTTGAGCAGGGATCATGCTTGGCTACTGATATATAGCTGTACAGTGTTTTCTTCTGTTTTTCTTTTAGACGGGTTGGGATTCAGACAAGAGGAAATGTTTCTGTCCTTCCCTGAATGGGAGGAAGCAGATAATGTGTTTTTCACTTTTTGCTCTCAACATTATTCTTTTTTTTTCCTTCTTCTCCTCCCCTACATCATTGCATTTTGGGCAGAACTAGTTGCCCATTCTCACACGAGGCCTCAGAGGCTCTTACAGCCAAGGCTGTAAGACCCAAGGCTCAGTCCAAAAGGGACAAATATCGTATGTTCTCCCTGATCGATGGCAACTAAACGAGCATCTAAAATGATACCCATTGAAGTGAAATATACACTATGAGAGACAATGACATGATCAGCCCTTGTCTAGACTGTTGAGGAACAACTTACTATTTTATTCCTTTTAGTATTTTTGTTGTTGGTGGTGGTGTTGTTGTTGCTCTGTTTGTTCTACATAAGACCACTGGTTGAACTCTGTAATCAGTGCACAATCATTCTTAGGCGTTTAAAATTAACAGAAAAGTGATCTCTGTTAAACATAGGCGTGGGAATAAGAGAGGGAGGAGATATATAGGTTGGCACATGCTCACTTGGACTTACCTCCAATGGTGGAACTAGAAATGTGCCAGGGGATTTCAACTCAATCTTACCAAGGAGGCAGGTACCAATGCCAGCGCACCTGGTAAAGTGATAAGTATAAATACACAGCTGATCAAAAAGATAGGGTATGTGTCGAAGAGATTTCACAAATAAGACCAGTGTAAGCAAATAATGAAGGATAGAATTAAAAGGGAGAGAATGATCCTGCGGGGGAAGCAGGACACACAGCAGACTCATAGAATGGCAAACACCCAAAACAGCACTCCTGCCTCAGAATCAACCCTTGGGACATTCGGATCTGGCTAAAAGGTCCATGAGAGTCTCACAGGTATGGAAAGCCATGACACGGTGGCAAAAAACAACCTAAATGAAAGATCCTGGTGAACAAGACCCCAGCAGAAGGAACAGGCCATCAAGGAGAGAGGCACCTTTCTCTGAAGGGAGGAAGGAACCTCCACTGTGATACGGCCTTGACTAAACAAGTTCAGAGTCGGTGAACTCAAGGGACTTCCATAGCCTAGACAGCTCATAGCAAGAGTTTCGGGTGATTGCTGACGTCATAAATAAGAGTGACAATTGTTAAATCAACAACGGGAGTCACTGGGTACATGCTCCCCACGTAGGATCTCTGTCCTTAATGTGTTTTACTATGAAACTTAAAAACACTACTAGTCGAACAATACCCTATACCTTGTGCGGTTGTGTGAGTGCAACCTGTTGAAATCCTTGCTTAGTATATACTAAGTTGATCTTCAGTATATGAAGGTAATTGAAAATGAAACTCAATGAAGGGCGGGATGGGAGAGGGAGTGGGAGAGGGGAGGGCTGCGGGAGGGGGAAAGCCGCAACAATACAAAAGTTGCACTTTGTAAATTCACATTTATTAAAAAAAAAAAAAAACTATATAACAAAAAAAAGAACTTAATACTTTACCCTTTTAGTATTTTTTATGTTCTACTTAAAACTATTGGTTGAACTCTGTAATTAATATACAATTATTCTTAGGTGTTTAATTAATGCTATAACTAGTACTCAAACAGTATTTTTACACTTTGTGTTTCTGTGTGGGTGCAAACTGTTGAAATCTTTACTTAATATATGCTAAATTGATCTTCTGTATTTAAAGAGAATTGAAAATGAATCTTGATGTGAATGGAAGAGGAGAGGGTGTGAGAGAGGGGAGTGTTGTGGGTCGGAGGGAAGTTATGGTGGGGGGGGAGCTATTGTAATCCATAAGCTGTACTTTGGAAATTTATGTTCATTAAATAAAAATTAAAAAAAAAAAAAAGACCCATGGCTCCTGAGACTCAGTATCAGAAACCGCAGGGTCCTTGGGGGAAGGGGCCACGTTTTTACTCATTTATTCAACAAATGTTTGGTACTTACTACATGTTGAGTTCTACTCATGCTAGTGTTTTTATTTGTACATCTTTAAGAGAACCTGAACTTTACTAACCTACCCCTGAAACTTTTGGGGAAAGGTTTTCAAAAGAGTTACTTTCAATTCCCATAATAAAGACAATTACCAAGAGCCAGTATTAGAGAATATCTCTGTATCTTTAGCAAAACTGTTATTTAAACTATTATCAATAAAGCAATTCAAGATGCTCTTCATAAGAGCCTACTTGATAAATCTCTTTTACAAGGGAAAATATGACCTTACAAACTATGCTTTTAAAAAGAAACCAAGGCCGGTGCCGTGGCTTAACAGGCTAATCCTCCGCTTTGCGGCGCCGGCACACCCGGTTCTAGTCCCAGTCGGGGCGCCGGATTCTGTCCCGGTTGCCCCTCTTCCAGTCCAGCTCTCTGCTATGGCCCGGGAGTGCAGTGGAGGATGGCCCAAGTCCTTGGGCCCTGCACCTGCATGGGAGACCAGGAGAAGCACCTGGCTCCTGGCTTTGGATCAGTGCGGTGCGCCGGCCGCAGCGGCCATTGGAGGGTGAACCAACGGCAAAAAGGAAGACCTTTCTCTCTGTCTCTCTCTCACTATCCACTCTGCCTGTTTAAAAAAAAAAAAAAAAAAAAAAAAGAAAGAAAAAAAGAAAAAAAAAAGAAACCAAAACCTGACTGGCGCCGTGGCTCACTTGGTTAATTCTCCACCTGCAGCGCTGGCATCCCATATGGACGCCAAGTTCCAGTCCCAGTTGCTCCTCTTCCAGTCCAAGTGTTTGGGCCCCTGCACCCGCATAGGAGACCAGGAGGAAGCACCTGGTTCCTGGCTTCAGATTGGCGCAGCGCGCCAGCTGTAACGGCCATTTGGGGGATGAACCAACGGAAGGAAGACCTTTCTCTCTGTCTCTCTCTCTCTCACTGTCTAACTCTATCTGTCAAATAAAAATTTAAAAAAAAAATCAATACCATTAAAACGTGGTTACTCTGCCCTATGATCCAATAATCCTACTACTGAGTGAATACCCAAAAGACATGAATTCATTTTATCAAGGAGATACCTGTTCCACCATGTTCATAGCAGCACCATTCACAATAGCCAAAATATGGAATCAACTAAGATGTCCATCATCAGATGAATGGATAAAGAATATGCAGTATGTCTGCACAATGGAATACTATTCAGCTATGAAAAATAATGAAATCCTGTCATTTGTAACAAAACAGATGGAACTGCAAAACATCATATTGAGTAAAATAAGCTGGACGGAGAACAACAAATACTGCATGTTCTCGTTTATATGTGGGGACTAAAATTTAAACACACACACACACATACACACTCACACACACTCAGTGTGAACACAGAATGTTGACTGCCAGAGGATGAGAGGAGTAACAGGGATAAAAGGAGTTTGAATTAAAAAAATATATATAGGGAAAATTGGGTGTGGCTCACTAATTGTGACAAATACTAGAATATGAAATGGTAATTGGGGAAATGGAGTGAGAGATGGGGACTCCTTATATACAACCTCACAATTTGTGTTTTGTAAATTTAAAACTATTCCAAAATAAAATGTCTTTTAAAAATATGGTTACTCAGGGCCAGCATTGTGATATAACATGTAAAGCTACCACCTATGACACCAGCATCCCATATGGGTGCCAGTTCAAGTCCTAGTTGCTCTGCTTCTGATACAGCTCCCTGCTAATGTGCCTGGGAAAACAGAGGAAGATGGCCCAAATGCTTGGGTCCCTGCACCAACATGGGAGATCTAGACAGAGTTTCTGCCTCCTGGCTTTGGCCTGGCCCAGCCCTGGGTGTTGCAGCCATTTGGGGAGTGAACCAGCTGATAAAAGAATTTCTCTCTCTCTCTCTCTCAATCTTGCTCTCTCTCCTTCTCTCTCTCTCTCTCTCTCTCTCTCTCCCTCTCTCAATCTTGCTCTCTCTCCTTCTCTCTCTGTAACTCTACCTTTCAAATAAAACTTTTAAAAATATGGCTGCTATTTCTATGAGCTTCTAGCTATCAATCAAAATTTAGTATTCTTTTTATCAATACGTTATCTAGGTTTTATCCTTCTAGACTGAGATTTTAAAATATTTTGCCTCAAAAAACTTACGGAAAAATGGAATTAAGATAAGTTTGTTTTGATCCCAAAATTTTGAAATTCATGCAGTTTTTTCATAGTATGTATCTTCCATGAACTTTTTGAAGACCATTCATTCTGTATTTCAAGTCTTCTTTGCAAAAGAGTAGACTGTAAATTGTTTACGATCCTATGCAAACTCTAGAATCTTCCTATTTCATACATGTACTGTTTGCCTCCCACTCCTCAGCATGCTTTTCTAAAGATGAGAAAACAGACTCTAAGGCCACAGAGGATGGTACTGTCAGAATATTTATATTTTAGACCTAGGTCTGCCACTTATCACCCCAGTGACCTTGGGAAAATCTCTTAAATTAGTTGAACCCTCAGAGTTTTGGTTTCTAAGCTTCAGTTAAGAGCACAAACCACACTAAGTTGCAGTAAGAATTTAACAGCAATTCCTGCCTGTTAATAAGCAGATAGCCAACAAATCCTCCTTGCTGTGTGTATCCATGGATGACATGATACAAACTGAAGCTAGGGGTTGACAGTATTTTTTTATGGACATACATAACAAAGCGGTGAGCACTAACTACCGTCCACTAACATCACCCCCACCAAGTCCACATATGCAACTTCCATAAGGTGCTCAGGCAGTCGTCTGCAGGGATGAACTCAGATGCTAAGGATGGAGAAGGAGGAAAGGAAGGGGTTGTTAGTAGAAAGCCCAGGGCCTGGGATTGATGCTTTAATCTCCTGTGCTAAAATAATGTGCTTTTCTTCTTCTACACTTTTTAAAAATTAATTTATTTATTTGAAAAGTAGAGTTACAAAGAGGCAGAGGGAGAGAGAGAAGTCCTCCATCTGCTGGTTCACTCCCCAAATGGCCACAACCACCAGAGCTGTGCTGATCTGAAGCCAGGAGCCAGGAGCTTCCTCCAGGCCTCCCATGTGGGTGCAGGAGCCCAAGCACTTGGACCATCTTCTACTGCTTTCCCAGGCCACAGCAGAGAGCTAGATCAGAAGTGAAGCAGCTGGGACTCAAACTGGTGCCTAAATGGGATGCTGGCACTGCAGGCAGCGGCTTTAACAGCTATGCCACAGTGCCAGCCTCTTCTACACTTTTAAAGAATGTTTATATTTATTCATTTTCATCCACTTGAAATACAGAGCAGCAGAGAGAGAGACAATCTTCCATCCGCTAGTTCATTCCCCCAATGCCCACAATATCCAGGGCTGGAAGAGGAGCCAAGAACTTCATCCAGGTCTCCTACATGGGTTGCAGGGGCCCAAGTACTTGAGCCATTATCTGCTGCTTCCCAGGCACATTAACAGGATATTGAATCCAAAGCAGAGTAAGCCAGGACTCAGACAATCCAGCATGGGAGGTGGGTGTCCAAAGCAGCAAGTTAACCTGTTGGGCCACAAGCACCTGCCGTCTTCGTTAATACTTACAGTTGAAATACAAAGTTAGGTTTTTATAACACTTGGGGCTCAGGACCATGAACACCACTGCATTGCCTCGAGCTTCAGTTTTCCTACCTGTGACATGGGGGAAGCACGGTCTTTGCCACCTCCACATTCTACAGTAAAGTCTGCAGGAGGAACTCATTCCTGTTCCTTGTAGATGGAGATGGGCAAGGGGTGGTTAAGGGGTTTCAAACATTCAGTGTAAAAGACATATCCAGAGTTAAGGCTCATCAAGGGGAAAACCACCAAGTTAAAAAGCACCTAGGCTCTAGCCTGGAGAACTTGTTTAGGTCCCAGTGCTACAAATACACTTAAAGGCCTTGGCCAAGTGTGCTCACCTATAAAGGAGTATGGTCTATATAACCTCCAAGGTCCTTTGTACTTTGAATCACTTTAACATTTCTTTAAACAATGGTCCACAATGCCGGTGCTGGAGTGTAGTAGGCTAAGCTGCTGCTTGGGGCACTAGCATCCCATATGGCCATTGGTTCCTGTCCCAGCTACTCCTCTTCCAATCCAGCTCTCTGCATATGGTCTGGGAAAGCAGCAGCAGATGGCCCAAGTGCTTGGGCCCCTGCATCCACAGGGAGACCCAAAAGAAGCTCTGGATCGGCCCAGCTCTGGCCACTGCAGCCATCTGGGGAGTGAACCAGTGGATGGAAGACCTTTCTCTCTGTCTGTAACTCTGCCTCTCAAATAAATAAAAATCTTAAAATAAATAGATTTAAAAATGATCCACATGCTCCTGTCCCAGCAACTATTTAACTTCTTAGTATTTTGGGTAGGATAACTCTGAGGCTCGTCCCAGAGAGACTGAACCCCAGGGGTCCAGGTGCCGACTGGGGAGGCAGCCTCTACGAACACCTCCTACACTGACTGCCTCCTTCCCCTGCCCCACTTCTCACACTCCTGTGTTATTACTCTGTATGATCACCTCAAGATAAATTGCTTATGCTAATAAAAAAATTTGTTTTAGGGGCTGGCACTGTGGTGCAGTAGGTTAATCCTACACCTGTGGCATTGGCATCCCATATGGGCGCTGGTTCTAGTCCTGGCTGCTCCACTTCTTTTTTTTTTTTTTTTTTTTTTTTTTTTTTGACAGGCAGAGTGGATAGTGAGAGAGAGAGACAGAGAGAAAGGTCTTCCTTTTTGCCATTGGTTCACCCTCCAATGGCCGCCGCGGTAGGCGCGCTGCAGCCGGCGCACCGCGCTGATCCAATGGCAGGAGCCAGGTGCTTCTCCTGGTCTCCCATGGGGTGCAGGGCCCAAGGACTTTGAGCCATCCTCCACTGCACTCCCTGGCCACAGCAGAGAGCTGGCCTGGAAGAGGGGCAACCGGGACAGGATCAGTGCCCCGACCAGGACTAGAACCCGGTGTGCCGGCGCCGCAAGGCGGAGGATTAGCCTAGTGAGCCGCGGCGCCGGCTGCTGCTCCACTTCTGATCCAGCTCTTTGCTATGGCCTGGGAAAGCAGTAGAGGATGGCCCAAGTGCTTGGGCTCCTGCACCCATGTGGGAGACCCAGAAAAATTTCTGGGCTCCTGGCTTTGGATCAGCACAGCTCCAGCTGTTGTGGCCATTTGGGGAGTGAACCAGTAGAAGGAAGACCTTTCTCTCTCTCTCACTGTCTGTAACTCTACCTCTCAAATAAATAAATAAAATCTTTCATAAAATTGTTTTTAAAAAAAGGTCCACACTGGAAATCCAAAACAAAGCTACTTAGCTATGAAATGGTAAGCATGAAGGTACTGGAATTCAGGCTGAACTGGCTCTGATTCTCACTGCTGTTACTAACCACGTGACCTTGGAAAAGTTACTTCTGTGGGCATCAGTTTTTCTGTTTACAAAACAGAAACAATATCATCTTCCTCAGAGAGCTTTGTGAAGATTAAATAAGATAAGGCACATGTAGAATTTAGCACAGTACCTGGCATACAGGCAGTGCTTAATAAATGCTACAGTTATAAACTGTACTTTTATTTTTCTCATTGTATAAGTTTGGGTTTTTCCATTAGCCTGCTAATATTCAGGAAAAAAAAACTATACTTTTATTGAATCTAGAATAAATAATACCTTGCCCAATGCAATTTGTCAGCTTAACAGCACTAAGAAATGTGTCAAGTTTAATGGATTCTAACTAATGCTATACTACTCATTTTTTTTTTTTTTAAATTTTTGACAGGCAAAGTGGACAGTGAGAGAGAGAGAGAGAGAGAGAGAGAGAAAGGTCTTCCTTTGCCGTTGGTTCACCCTCCAATGGCCGCCATGGCCAGCGCGCTGCGGCCTGCACACCACGCTGATCCGAAGGCAGGAGCCAGGTGCTTCTCCTGGTCTCCCATGGGGTGCAGGGCCCAAGCACTTGGGCCATCCTCCACTGCACTCCCGGGCCACAGCAGAGAGCTGGCCTGGAAGAGGGGCAACCGGGACAGAATCTGGCGCCCCAACCGGGACTAGAACCTGGTGTGCCGGCGCCGCTAGGCGGAGGATTAGCCTATTGAGCCGCGGCGCCGGCCATCATTTTTGCTTTAAATTTAAAAAAATTTTGAGAGGCAGAAAGAAACAGAGAGAGTCTCAGAGAGAGGGGAAAATCTCCCATCTGCTGGTTTACTCCCCAAAGGCCTACAACAGCTGGGGCAGGGCAACACTGAAGCAAAGAGCTGGTAACTCAAAATGAGCCTCTCATGTGGGTGGCAGAGATCCTACTACTTGAGCCATCACCCGCTGCCTCCCAGGGCACACATAGCAGGAAACTGGAGTCAGAAGCGGAGCTGGGACTCACATCCAAGCACTCTGCTTATAGGGGATGTGGGCGCCCCAAGTGGTGTCTTCATCTCTAGGTCAAACACCATCCCAGCTTTCAGTTCTTATTTTACCAGGTAAGGCAGGGAGGAACCAACTCTAAGTTCCACATATTGATTCATGTTATTCACTGAAATGAACTTAAATGTTCCGCAGATGCTAAAAGCTCAATTTAAGTAAGAAGTATGAGTTGATTGGATACCATTAACACAATATGCTAAGCAAAAGAAAGAACTCCGTATGTACTCTCCTATACTACAATTCCCAAAGGCAAAATTTCACTTCGTCTTTATTAACATAGGCATAGGAAGTAACTCCTGAAGCTAAGGTTCTGACTATTACTGCACAGTAGCATCAACTATAGTGCGATGAATAAACAGTCATTTTGATTGGTTCTTGCTCATATTGTTTATAGTAGAAAATCAAAAAACTACATACATCCCACATTGACTTTGCTTTAAAATATATAAATATTCATCAATTCCCCAATTTTCCAAAGTAGTTTCTAGAGTTACCTTGAGGAAGAGCTCCTCACAAATATTCTTTCTGATATAAATCACACACAGAATTTATCTTCTACAATTTTTTATCTACTATAAATTTTTTAAAATTTTCTAAGTGGGTCAAAAACAAACAAAAAAACAAAACTAACTAAACAAACATGTTGGGCCAGCTCAGGAAATTGTCTCTTGTGATTTTACAATTTTCTTTTTGATCTTATAGTTCTCCTGACCACGTTTCTTAGTGACTCACTTTCATGGAATCTTTTCAAGGAATCCAACATTCCTTTCCCCCAGGAACAATACTACTCTTTCCTTTTGCACTTGCATTTCATAAGTTTACATACTTACCTGAATTATCATTCTCAAAGACAAGTGTAACTGACACCAGCAAATTTACAAGAGATATGAGAGACTGCTGTGAAACCAATAACCCAGCACTTGGAGGAGGGAACCAGCTGTGAAAACCAGCGTTCAGCATGCTTGGGCATAGCCCCGTCTGCTTTATGGGGAAGAGATGAGTACAGGCTTATCTGGTCAAATGGTTAGGTGTAAACAGGATTATATTTGTACCAGGATGAAAGATACATAAATTGCCAACATCCAACTGTTACCTACAGAAATGGCAATTGTGTGTGTTCAACGTGATGTGTGTGTGTGTATAAAATACATATACATCAGAAAACTTTACATATGTAACTGAAAAAATGACTATAGTTAATGTTAAAAATTACATCTTCTGGTGCCAATGCTGTGGTGCAGTGGATTTAAGTCCCAGCTTGCAGTGCCAGCACCCCTTATGGGAGCTGGTTCACATCCCGGCTGCTCCTCTTCCGACCCAGCTCTCTGCTAACGCCTGGGAAAGTAACAGAAGATGGCCCAAGTCTTTGGGTCCCTGCACCCACGTGGGAGACCTGGAAGAAACTCCTGGCTCCTAGCTTTGGATCAGCTCAGCTCTGGCCTCTACAGTCATTTGGGTAGTGAACCAGCAGATGGAAGACCTCTCTCTCTCTCTCTCTCTCTCTCTCTCTCTGGCCCTACCTCTATCTCTATCTTTCAAATAAATAAAATAAATCTTTTTAAAAAATTATATCTTCTACCAAAATTTTATTCTCCCTTTGAACACTGAATATAGTTCTCATGATGTGATTTGAAAAATTGCATTCCACATTTGCTTAGGAATTCACCCTGAGCTCCTGCATAATAAGTGACCAGACTATGGATTCCTAAGAAAGTTATTTCTGCCTTCTTTCTTCAAATTGAAAGTCACTCCTGTCCCAAAGAAGAAGATGAAGGAGGAAAGTACTGTCTAGCTGACTAAGCTGCAGAGTGATTAAAGTCTGAGTATAACACTGTTGGTTTACTTCTTAGACATACATCTTTTGGGCCCAGAGGATCCAATACAGCATGAGTGTACCTAAAGAAGGCACAAAGGGGCCAGCATTGTGGCATAGTGGAGTAAGCCACAGCCTGCAGCACCAGCATATGGGCACCAGTTCCAGTTCTGGCTGCTCCACTTCTGATCCAGCTCCCTGCTAATGTGCCTGGGAAAGCAATGTAAGACAGCTCAAGTGCTTAGGCCCCTGCTACCCATGTGGGAGCCCCAGATGAAGATCCTGGCCCAGCCCTGGCCATTGCAGCCACTTGGGGAGTAAACCAGCTGATTGAAGAGCTCTCTCTCTCTTTCTCTCCCCCTCTCTTCTGTAACTCTGCCTTTTTTTTAAAGATTTTTATTTATTTATTTATTTATTTGACAAGTAGAGTCACAGTGAGAGAGAGAGAGACAGAGAGAGAGAGGTCTTCCTTCCGTTGGTTCACTCCCCAAATGGCCCCAATGGCTGGAGCTACGTAGATCCGAAGCCAGGAGCCAGGTGCCTCTTCCTGGTCTCCCATGCAGGCACAGGGGCCCAAGCACCCAGACCATCTTCCACTGCCTTCCCAGGCCACAGCAGAGAGCTGGACCAGAAGAGGAGCAACCGGGACCAGAACCGGCACCCACATGGGATGCCGGCGCCACAGGCGGAGGATTAACCTAGTGCACCACGGCACCCGCCTCAACTCTGCCTTTCAAATAAATAAATGAATAAATCTTTTTAAAAAATTATTTAGGATACAAGAATGTTAGGGTCTCTCATAAACTCAAGGACTTGGGCCATCTTCCACTGCTTTCCTAGGTGCATTAACAGGGAGTTGGTTCAGAAATGGAGCACCAGCGTCTTGAACTGGCACCTAAATGGGATGCTGGCATTGCGGGCAGCAGCTTTACCCACTATGCCACAAAGCTGGCCCTCTCATAAACTCTTAAAAACATAAACCCATGGAGTTATTATCCAGAGTGGGAAAAGCTTCAACCTTATCATTAGATTTGGGTTAAAATCTTGGCTGGATATTTGTTTTTCCTTTGTTTTGCTTGTTTGTTTAAAGTATTTATTCGTCTATTTATTTACTTGAAAGGCAGAGTGACAGAGAGAGAGAGAGTGATCTTGGATCTGCTGGTTCACTTCCCAGATAGCTACAACAGCTGGGGCTGGGTGAGGCCAAAGCCAGGAGCCAGGAACTCCATTCAGGTCTCCCACATGGTGGCTGGAACTCAAACACTTGAGCCATCATCTGACACATTAGCAGGAAGCCTAGATAAGAAGTAGAATAGCTGGCATAGCCTTGGCAACTCATGACAAGAGCCTAGGGTGATTACTGATGCCATAAACAAGAGTGTCAATTTGTTAAGTCAACAACAGGAGTCACTGTGCACTTACTCCTCATGTAGGATCTCTGTCCTTAATGTGCTGTACATTGTGATTTAATGCTACAACTAGTACTCAAACAGTATTTTACACTTTGTGTTTCTGTGTGGGTGCAAACTGTTGAAAGCTTTACTTAATATATGCTAAATTGATCTTCCGTATATATATAAAGAGAATTGAAAATGAATCTTGATGTGAATGGAAGGGGAGAGGGAGTGGGAGAGGGGAGGGTTGCAGGTGGGAGGGAAGTTATGGGTGGGAAAAAGCCATTGTGATCCATAAGCTGTACATTGGAAATTTATATTCATTAAATAAAAGTTAAAAAAAAATAAGTAGAGTAGCTGGGACTCTAACTGGTACTCAATAATGGATGCCTGTGGTAGCATAACCCACTGCACCACAACACTGGGCCCTGTTTGTTTTTGACAAGCAGAGAGACAGACAAAAACAGAAGCAGAACTCTCATTCACTGGTTCACTTCCCACAAGCCTACAATGGCTAGGGCTGGGCGTGGCCAAAGCCAGGAGCCAGGAATTCATCCCGGGGCTCTCAGCTGGGTGGCAAGAACTCAATTACTTGAGCCAACACTGCTGCCTCCCAAGGTGTCCACTGACAGGAAGCCGGAGCCAGGATCCAGAGCTGGGAAAGGAACCAAGTCACTAGGACGTGGGAGTAGAAAGCTTAACCGCTAGGCTAAATGCCTGCCCCCAAATGGACACTTGTGCTACTGCAGTCAGAGCCCCTTTCTGCTCTCCTCACCTTTATGCACCTGTGTATACAATGAAGATTAGCATGCAGCCTGCAGACAACTCATGAGGAAAAGCATATGAAGTGCTTTATAGCAACTACTACCAATGTTTAAAAGATGCCAAACCTTTCACTTCATCATTATCAGGAGATATAAAATGTACATGTAGACTTGGACATCCTATAAGCACAGAGGTATAAAAACTCCTGTGAAATTGATTTTCTATTACAAGATTCATATGCAACTAAGCCTCATCAAGGTACCTAATGTAAACGAAGACAGCCATCCTTTCCACATCAAACAGATGAGACAGATGGGAGGAGGAGAGAGCTCAGAAAGAGGAACAGGCAAATGCCAGAGGGATGTTTTTAAAATACAAATCTTAACAAGTCCCTCCCATTCCTACAGGTCTCCAACCGCTCTCCACTGTAGGATAACACCTCAAGTCTTCAGTAGGTCAACCGAGGCTCTCGGCAAACCTGACCCCTGCATGCCTAGGCAAACTCGTCTCACACGCTCTTCTCTAGTTACTTTAAAGGAGGTCCAGTTTTCTCATCCCACGTCATTCTCTCAGTCTGGATGTGATTTCCCATCCCTCATCCTGGTTCTCAGCTACCCAAACTCCCACTCTTCCTTGTTCCAGCTCAGGGGGGCAATTAGTCTGCCTACCTCTGCTGGGCTTCTCCCACACAGTGTGTGAACATCACAGCACAGCTGACCACACCTGTATTTATTTATTTTTTATTTATCTATTTATTTGAAAGTGAGAGTTACACAAAGAGAGAAGGAGAGGCAGAGAGAGAGAGAGAGAGAGAGAGAGAGAGAGAGAGAGAGAGAAAGAGTTCTTCCATCCGCTGGTTCACTCCCCAATTAGCTGCAACAACTGGTACTATGTTGATCTGAAGCCAGGAGCCAGGAGCTTTCTTCTGGGTCTCCCACGCAGGTGCAGAGACCCACGGACTTCTGTCATCTTAAACTGCTTTCCTAGGCTATAGCAGAGAGCTGGATCGGAAGTGGAGCAGCCGGGTCACGAATCGGTACCCAAATGGGAGGCCAACACTGAAGATTGCAGCTTTACCCACTATGCCACAGTTCCGGCCCCCACATCTGTATTTCTTTAGCTTCCTTTAACCCACAGAGGCAGGAGTTGGCTTTATCGTACTGAGAGTGACACTCAAGTGTTTCTTTAGCTTTTAAAATGCTCCAAACGTAGTCCAGATTAGGCTTTATTACTTTATACTACAAGTATAAGAAACAAGGCCACTGGTGTTCAAGGAATGAGAGGCTACTTCTTCAGAATGAAGATTTGCCTTCAACATGAGAAATGTGTTAGTTATATGAAAACTTATTTCATTTGGGTAGCAGTCTGGTAAGAAATACTTAATATAGTATGCCTACTTTCATCATTTACAAAAAGTTTGCTAATGTAATAACACAAGGATGTTCTTTTTACATATTTAAAATCAATTATTAGGAATAACTGGTAACAGCAACATTTTTTAAATTAATCTTGGGGCCAGTGCTGTGGCTCAGTGGGTTAACACCTGGCCTAAAGCACCGGCATCCCATATGGGCACTGGTTCTAGTCCCAGCTACTCCTCTTCCAATCCAGCTCTCTGCTATTGGGAGACCCGGAAGAAGCTCCTGGCTCCTGGCTTCAGATCAGCGAAGCTCTGGCCATTGAGGCCAACTGGGGAGTGAACCATCAGATGGAAGATCTCTCTCACTCTGCCTCTCCTCTCTGTGTAACTTTGACTTTCAAATAAATAAATAAAATCTTTAAAAGAAAGAAAGAATTAATCTTTGAAAATGCCCAATTTGTATGAGCTTTTAACTTTTTTATAACCCATAAATGTTCAAAACTGGATGAGTCAGAGAAACACAGGGAAGATATATTTCTCTGTAAAAATGTGATTATGGCATGCTTCTTTCCAGGCTGTGATAGATACATCATATGGTATCATTTTTACAATGGTGCCAAAGTTATTTGTTTGGTAAATAGCATTGCTCCCTACCCTAAAACTGATGTTTGTACAAGTAGCATATCATACAGAATAAACAAATTAGGAAAAGTCCTACTTCTTCAACTTGAGTAGAAAGTATCTGAAGATACAGATTTTCTTTTATGTACATCCCAATGTGTAGCAAAATTCCTATCAAAGGCTGAATTGTGTCTCCCCTTCCACCAACAAAACAACAAAATAAAGATCTGTTGCAGTCCTAACTCCCATACCTCAGAATGACATTATTTGGAAACCAGGTCCTTGCAGATGTAATTAGTTAAGATGAGATCATACTGGTATAGGGCCATCAACCCATGGTGACTGGTGACCTTATAAGAAGATGGCCCCAGGGCTGGCACTATAGCACAGTGGGTTAAGGTCCCAGCCTGCAGTGCCAGCATCCCATATGGGCACAGGTTCGAGTCCCAGCTGCTCCACTTCTGAACCAGCTCCCTGTTAATGTGCCTGGGAAAGCAGCAGAGGATGGCCCAAGTCCTTGGGCCCCTGCACCCACATGGGGGACCCGGAAGAAGCTCCTGGCTCCTGGCTTTGGATTGGCTCAGCTCCAGCTGTTGTGGCTATTTGGGCAATATACCAGCAAATGGAAGACTCTCTCTCTCTCTCTCTCTCTCTCTCTCTCCCTCTCTCTGTAACTCTTTCAAATAAATTAAAGAAAAAAAAAAAAAAGATGGCCCCATAAGAAGACACAAGACACAGAGACTCAGGGACAAGGCCATGTGCAGGTGGGTGGTGGGAATTACAAGCCAAGGAGTGCCATGGGTTGCTGCTGTCATTGGAAGCTGGGAGAGAGGTCTGGGGCGGAGTCTCTCTTAGTTTCCTGAAGGAATCACCCTGATTTTAGACCTAAAGGTTCCAGAGCTGTCAGACAACACATTTCTGTTGTTTCAAGTCACCTGGTTTGTGATACTTTGTTACAGGAGCCGCAGGAAATGGAGACAACATTTTAGGGTTCTGTTCCTCTGGGACTGAACTGCAGTCACCAAATAGGAAAGGTACGCATCCATCCAATTTTTTGAAAGCTGCTTTTAGAAATTTGACAGTGTGGGGCCAGTGTTGTGGCGTAGTGGGTAAAACGAACATCTGCGACACTGACATCCCATATGGGTGCTGGTTCAAGTCTCAGCTGCTCCACTTCCAACCCAGGCCCCTGCTAAGGCACCTGGGAGAGCAGCAGAAGATGGCCCAAGTGTCTGGGCCCCTGAATCCATGTGGGAGATCAAAGCTAGTGCAGGCCACGAGCCTAGAACTCCATTCAGGTCTCCCACATGGGTACAGAGGCCCAAGCACTTGGATCATCCTGCACTGCTTTCCCATGCACAGTAGCAGAGAGCTGGATTGAAAGGGCAGCAGTCAGGCCTGGAACCAGCACCCATAATCAAGGCTGGCATTGCAAGTGGCAGCTCAACCTGCAGCACCACAAAGCTGGCCCTCTATACTCATATTTTTCAATAAGAACTTTTAAAAGACTTTCTATGGGAAGAAAGTTTTTGGGCAGTGGATTAAGTCATCTTGGGATGCCCCCATCCCATACTGGAGCACTGGTTTAAGTCCCTGCTCCTCTGCTCCCAGTCCAGCTCCCTGTTAATGCAGAGGCTGGGAAGGGAGTGGATGACGGCCCAAGCACTTGGGTCCCTGCCACCTTTGTGGGAGAACTAGATGGAGTTTCTGGTTCCTGGCTTCAGCCTGGCCCAGCACTGGTTGTTGCAGACATTTGGGAAGTGAACCCCTCGCTGGAAGATCTCTGCGTGTGTGTTTTTCTTGTCACTCTGCCTTTCAAACAAATCTTTTAAAGATTCTGTTAAGACAGGGGGGGTTCCATGATTCTGTGCTAATTTGTCCTACTTTGCTACACCCCTAAATGTAATGCTCAGTCAGTATACAGGGTACCCATCTACAGCAACAGAGTCAGCATGGGCTCTTCTCCCCTCCATCTATGATATCTGCCAGCTCCCAAAGTCTACCACCGCTAACTCCTTAGCATCCTGTAAAACAGAGCTTAGAAACTCTCACCGTCAGACCCGCACGATCTGTGCTAGCTCACTGCATGCAGCACCACACTGGACACACTTATCAAACAACTCCTGGTTGTGACGCCTGATTTCACGTCCCAAGTTGCTTGCAATCTTGTTTTCATGAACGTGGACTCTTTAAGAAAATGGCATAAGTGAGGAATCAGGGATGGGGGAGAGGACGACGGGGAAGAGAGAATGGGGTGGCAGATGAGGCTGATGAAGCCACGGGAACCCTGAATGGACGTGATCTCTCCATTGGAAGAGGTGCTACCGTGAGAGTGGATAATGATGGCGCCCCGATAGAAAGGACCCCCCCACCACCACCACCACCACCACCAGGAGCACTCTAGGGGACCAGCAAGGCAAGTCCAAGTGGAATACTACAGTGCGCACTGACAGCTGTGGTGTTAGGGCAAAACTGAGGAAGAAACCAGGAAACTGCAGCATCGTAGGCCAGCTAAGCACAGGGGACAGATGAAGTAAAGCCTACGAAATCTGCACTTTTCAAGTCTAACCTAGTACAAAAGGCACACAGAAGGAAAAGAAGGACCTGACATACAGAGCCCGACCCGTGGAGCCGGACTCCCCAGGGCACTTCAGGGAATCGGGGACCGACCACGGTGCGTGGGGGAGGCCGCTTAGCGCTCGGGCTGGAACCCCCCTCATGCTGCTGCGGGAGTGGCCGCGGGGAAGCGACTTTGCCCCTGGGTTTCCCGGTCGGCCATGGACCTCTCGGGCTCACTGCGCAGACCCAGCTAACACCAGAACTTCAACCGGTGCCCAGCACGAAAGCACTTGAGAAAAGTCTCTCCTTGGGGTGGCGGCGCTTTGTGTGTGCAGTCCTCAGTGACCTTATCTGGGGCCTGTAACAGGGGCACAAGCTACACATGAGGGGGACGAGAAGCAGGTGGCGGCCAGAAGCGGAAGCACCCACCCACCAGGTATCAAGGATGACTCTCCGGGATGGTAAGCCATAAAAGTGAGGAGCGAGATAAAGGGGGAGCCGAGAGCGCGGGGTGACGGGGACTCGCGTTCCGGGGGGCACGGCTCAGCCTCGGGGGAAGACCTGAGCTCCGAGCGCTGGGCAAGAGCGGGGCGCGGCCGCGCCGTCCCGAGGGCCTCGGGAGCTCCGAGGAGCAGTCGGGGCGCATCCGGCGAGTCTGAATCAGCGCCGACGGCCGGAGGGGCAAGGCCCATTTCCCAGGAGGTGATACCTCGGAGGGCAGAGGGACTGATTTGCTATCCTCACCTCTGGCGCGACATGTTCCGCGGCTCTGTGCTCATCCTCCCTGCCAGCCGCAGCCACCCGGCAGGATGCGGCTCGAGGAGCCGGAGACAGCGCCCCGAGCCCGTGCCTGCCGGGGGAGCGTGGGGGGCGCACAAGCAGCGAGCGTCCCTCGGGGACGGAAGAAAGCAGGACGAGTGGCCCGGGAATCCCAGCGGGTGGCTGGCGAGGCCGGACCCCGCAGCGGGCCGGCGCGATGACCTCGGCGGCCAAGGTCGGGCCGGTCCTTCTCCGTCCCGGTCCCCCTGGGCGAGCACCTCTGCCCTCCCTCCGCAGCAGGCGCCGACCTTCCCCTCGGGATGCCGGGGCGGCCGGGGTTCGAGAAGAGGGCGCAGGTGCGCGCGGCCCCTCGCGCTCCCCGGAGACCGGCCTTGGTAGTCAGCCGCGCGCTCGGTGGGGACAGAACTTCTGCCCCGGCGCCGCCCGGAGCCCAGCGCCCCGGCACCGGCTCCCACTGCCCGCCGCCCTGCCCAAGGTACTCCCTCCCGCGGTTCCCGGAGCCCTTCCTTTCCCCTGGGTCCTCCTTCCTTCCCTCCCCATCTCCTCTTCCTCGAGCCCCGGAAAAGTTTGGCCTTGGCTGGCCCGGCCCGGAGCCCGGCACTCACCGCGAGGGGCGCGGAGCAGAAGCGCCAGGCGCGCAGGCAGCGAGGGCGGCGGCGGCGCGAGCGCGGAGCTCCTCAACAGCGGCCCCTGCTGCCCCGGCCGCCGACCGCGCAGAAAAAAGGAGGAGGCGGCCGGTGTCACCTGCCCGCTCTGCCCGCCGCGTCACGCGGCACAGCACCGCCCCCTGCCCGCCCGCCGCCGCCGCCGCCGCCGCCGCCGCCGCCGCCGCCGCCGCCAGGTACCCGCCACGGCGGGAGGGCGGAGCCTGCGACCCGGCGCGCCCAGGAGCCGCGGGGAGGCGCGGGTCCCCGGCCTCGGCGGGGCTGCGGGCCCTGGCCTCTGGCCGCTGTACCGACGGCGTTTCTTCCTGGACGTGGATGCCTTCACCTGAGGGCCCACTCGAGCCTTAGCCTGGCGTGGACTTGTCGTCGAGCGCGACTCCTCGGTGGGGCAGTCTGAGACGCGCAATGCCTGGCGAGGGGGTACGCTGGATTGCGGAGAGCGAGCGAGAGCAGGGACTCCCGGCTCCGGGGAGAGAGGCCAAGGGTTCGTGCCCACCGAGAACGGAGGTCCGGCGCGAGAACCGAGGCCCCATGAGGGGCGGCTCCGTGCTTTGCTCTCTTAGAGTCGCTGCAAATATTAGGGGGCCGGAGGGGACTTTTAGAGCAGATTGCATAGAAGTTCACTTCTTTCCTGGGAACAAAGTCCAACAGACTCATTTCTCCGCATCTACTTGTGGGAGTGCGGACTGCAGAGGGAAGGGCTCAGGCCGCGTGCAGCTCACCTGGCCCTGTGGCTGCTTAGGATCCTCCTAAGCACTCTTGGGATTTAGAATCGTGGCATCAGTAGCTGGGAGGCAGAACAGGCGTCCCGAGAAATCACTTGCTTAACTGACTCCCAGACACCTAAAAACTAACCGGAGAGGCGACAGTCCTCACCCAAATCAGGCCACAGACGCGGGCTGCCAGTTCTCAGCACGGACTCCGGATGAAACAGGGTCAGGACCACCTGGCAGAATGAAGGTGCACGGGAAAAATCTGTGAGTCAGAAGAATAATTTCTTTACAGAGCTTACCTGTCACAGCCCCATCCATGTGTGAGGTTTTGATCTTTTATGTAAAGAGTGCCCACTTACTAGCCATTGAAAGAAAACTGAAAACGCCCAAGATAAATGCAAGAGAATCTCAAAGTCAAGGAAGCTAAAGACTTTTCCCCTCAAATGGCCACAATGGCAGGTGCAGAGCCAATCAGGAGCCAGGAGCTTCTTCTGGGTCTTCCATGCGGGTGCAGGGGCTCAAGCACTATAGCCACCTTCTGCTGCTCTCCCCGGCCATCAGCAGGGAGCTGAATCAGAAGTGGAGCAGCTGGAACTTGCACTGGTGCCCATATGGGATGCCAGCATCACAGGCAGATGCTTAACACAGTACACCACAATAATAAAAAATTTTAAAAATTAAAAATTAAATTAAAATTAAAAATAAAAATGGATCATGGAGTAGATTTGGAAAGTCTTTTAGAAATCAGATAATTGCAGAGGCTAGCGCTGTGGCACAGCGGGTTAACGCCATGGCCTGAAGCACCGGCATCCCATATGGGCGCTGGTTCTAGTCCAGCTGCTCCACCTCCGATCCAGCTCTCTGCTATGGCCTGGGATAGCAGTGGAAGATGGCCCAAGTCCTTGGGCTCCTGCACCCATGTAGGAGACCCGGAGGAAGCTCCTGGCTCCTGGCTTCAGATAGGCGAAGCGCCAGCCATTGCAGCCATATGGGAAGTGAACCAGCAGATGGAAGACCTCTCTCTCTGTCTCTACTTCTCTCTGTAACTCTGTCTTTCAAATAAATAAAATAAATCTTTAAAAAAAAACAAATTAGATAATTGTTTAGTGACACACCTTTGAGTCTGGCACTGTCTATCCATTTTTTATATATTTACAAAATTTTATACATGTGAAAGGTAAAAGGGATTCATTCATTTAACAAATATTTTAGAGCTGTTAAGTTTCAGGCCTTGAAGATTCAACAGACAACATAACAGATTAAAAAAAGTCCTGTTCTCAGGGACTGTATGTTAATAGTAGTTAGGGATGACAGACCATAAATGAATAAAAAAACAAAATATATGTAGTGTGCAAGTTGTGATAAGTGCTGGAAAGAAAGAAAAAGAATGAGAGGGAATGAGGGCTTTTGTAAGGGGGAGTTGCAATGTGAAAGGAATTAGGGAAGACCTCAATGAAAGGAGCCATATGAGCCAAGATTTTAAATCGGTGAGGTGGTAAGACTGTGTGTCTGTCTATCTGGGTAGCAGTATTCCAGTTGATGGGGATGGCAAGGGTCAAGACCTTGAGACGCAAACAAGCCTGGGGTGTTCACCTTCATAGAATAGCAAAGAGGCAGGAGTGGCTGAATTAGAGTGAGAGGAGGTCATGGAGGTAAGGAAGCAGATGGAGTAGAGAAGTGACGTCATCTCAGTGATAAAAAGAGCATGCTGGCAACATTTTGGAGAACCAGGTACGGGGTGGGAGGACCAGCAGAAGGGCAGAAGCAAGAACTTCGTTAGGAGCCTCTTGCAAAATCCAGATGAAAGATACAGGTGCCTTGGCCAGGTGGGAAGTGACGAAAGGTGGTCATATTTTTAAAGTTTGTAAACAGTGTCAGCAAGGCTTCCTGAGACTCTGACTTAACGTGTGGCGGAGAGTGTCAAGACTGACTCCAGGCTGCTTGCCGTGAGCAGTGGGGAAGGGGGAGTCGCCACTTACTAAGAAGGGGAAGATTGTGAGAGAGCAAAGTTGGGAGAGGGACAGGTTGGGAGCTGTTTTGGAGGCTGATTTCATTTGAGATACCTACCCAGGCAGGAATGTCAGGTAGGCAGTTGGTTATACCCGTCTGGAGTTCAAGGGAGGTCTGGACAGGCAAAATAAATTTGGCAGTCAGCAGCTGCCAGATACAATGAAACAGCAGGAGAACTGCTGGGAGAACCAACAGTGAGGCTAGAGAAGAGTTTTGGGCACTAAACCCTGGGTCAGGGAAACGAGGAGGAAGAGTCAGTGAGGCCAGGGTCAAATCCGAAGAGTGGTGTGTCAGGGATTGCTGCAATAGTGCTGTGTAATGAATCACTCCAGAGCTCAGAGCCATGTACTCATCTTTGTTCTCATGCCCACAGTCTGCAGGTGGGTGGCTTGCAGTTCAGCTGTCCTAAACTGTGCTCAGCTGAGTGGCTCTGCTTTGGGTTGTAGGTTGGGTTTGCATCTGTCTGTTGCCTGTGTATTCATTCTGAAGCTGGGATTAGAGAGGTAGCAACTACTCTGGAGAAGGTCTTAGAGTAGATTCTTGAGGTACAAAAGCTAATGCAGAGGGGCAGGCATTGCAGCACCACAGATTAAATAGCAGCCTGGGGTGCTGGGCTGACAGCAGCCCATATGGGCACTGGTTTGAATCCCAGCTGCTCCGCTTCTGATCCAGCTCCCTGCGAATGTGCCTGGGAAAGCAGTGGAGGATAGCCCAGATCCTTGGGCCCTTGCACCCATGTGGGAGACCTGGATGGAGTTCCATGCTCCTGGATTTGGCCTGGCCTAAACTTCACCACTGCAGCCATTTGGGAAGTGAACCAGTAGATGGAAGATGTCTCTTTCTCTCTCTACGTCCCTCCCCCCATCACTGTGCCATTCAACTAAATAAATAAAAATAACAAATTAGAACAAAGGGTTTTGTTTACTGATTAAACCACAGCTTGGGACCCCAACACAGCATACTGGAGTGCCAGTATGAGTCCTGGCTCCTCTGCTTCCAATCCAGCTTCCAACTAATGCACCTGTGACGACGTAGCAGATAATAGTCCCAGTACTTGGGTTTCTGCCACCCATGTGAGAGACCTGGATTGCGTTCTAGGCTCACTCTCCATGTGAGAGACTGGATTGCGTTCTAGGCTCCTAACCTTGGCCTGGTCCAGTCTTGGCTATCAGAGGCATTTTGGGATTAAACCGAGGATGGAAGATCTCTGTCAATGTTTCTCTGTCTCCCTGCCTTTCAAATAAAAATGAAAAATATTTAATATTATATATAATTACAAGTATATTAAATGTAATGTTATAGTATACATATTATTATATATTGGTGTAATAAAATATTGTTATTATACATACACGTATATAAAGAATAAAATGTGTTTGCTCTGGGAGGTGGGGGGAAGGAGCAAAGAGATGAGATAATAAGAAAGGCAAAAGGCGGCCCTGAAAAACACATGACACCTACTGTGTGAGGGTACTTCATGAAGTGAGGAGAAGCAGGAAATTACATGGTTTAGTTTGACACAAAAGGTTTTTGAAATCCATACACAGTTTTTTCATAATACACAATTTCTATGAACTTTTTGAAGACCTTACCATATGTTTCTATCTTGGAGAAATTTAGAAAGAAAAGCTGATGGGGGCCAGTACTGTGGCATTGTAGGCTAAGCCTCTGCCTGCAGCGCCGGCATCCCATATGGGTGCCGGTTCCTGTCAGAATCTCCCAGCTCTGGCTCTGCGGTCATTTGGGGAGTGAACCAGCAGATGGAAGACCTTGCTCTCTGTCTCTCCCTCTCTCTGTCTCTAATTATACCTCTCAAATAAATTAAATTAAAAGAGAGGCCAAGGCTGTGGTATAGCAGGTAAAGCTGCTGCTTACAGTGCCATCATCTCATATGAACACTAGTTCAAAGCCCGGCTGCTCCACTTCTGATCCAGCTCCCTGCTAATGTGCCTGGGAAAGCACCCATGTGGCTTCAGATGGGCCCACCTCCGGCTGTTATGGCCATTTGAGGAGTGACCCAGTAGATTGAAGACCCCCTCCCCAGCCTCTGCCTCTACCTTTCTGTAACTCTGCCTTTCAAATAAATAAATAAATCCTTAAAAAAAAAAAAAAAAAGTTGATGGCCGGCGCCGCAGCTTACTAGGCTAATCTGCCTGCGGCGCCAGCACCCAGGGTTCTAGCCCTGATCAGGGCACTGGATTCTGTCCCGGTTGCTCCTCTTCCAGGCCAGCTCTCTGCTGTGGCCAGGGAGTGCAGTGGAGGATGGCCCAAGTGCTTGGGCCCTGCACGCCATGGGAGACCAGGAGAAGCACCTGGCTCCTGGCTTCGGATTGGCACAGCACCGGCTGTAGCGGCCATTTGGGGGATGAACCAATTGAAGGAAGACCTTTCTCTCTGTTTCTATCACTAACTCTGCCTGTCAAAAAAAATTTTTTTTTAAAAAGTTGATGACACTGGAAAGAAAGAGGACACCTGTTGTGGTGACATCCTTGAGTAGGTGAGAAAGGCTGGATGTTGCACACAGATAGAGAATTTGGCCTTAGATCTGAACTTGCACATACATCTATAGGTAATAGGAGGGAAGATAGGGGCACATGGTGGCGGCCCTGGAGTCTAGGTTGATAGTCATTACTGAGGTTCCTCAGAAGCAGATCTGAGGCAAAAAGTCGTGTGCAAGTGATTAATTGAGGCCAAAAAGAGAGCCAAGGGGTTCTGGGTAAAAGCAAATATTGTTTCCCAAATTAGGCTTATTCTTTTTAAGAAATGTTATAGCTAAAGTTCTACCTTACCCTTATCCCTATTATTCTCCCAAAGGTATCCTGAAGTAGCTATGTAGCATTTGCATGCATAGCTTTATAATTTTATCACATACACATCTATCTCAATATACGTGAGTATGTAATATTGTATTTAAATTTAACTCTGTTTACATTTTATATAAATAGTATCATACTGTATTCTTATACAATTTTTCTCTTTAGTCAACTTTTTTTAGATTTATTGTTGATAACTGTAGTTGTTGCACACTCATTTACTTAGTTATTACATAGTATGCTACTAGATAACTAAACCGTCTGTCCATTTGCCTGTTAATGAACCAAATTGATTTTTTCCTATTGGATACAATGAATCTAGTAGTAAATACTTTTTTTGTACACACAAAGAAAAATTTCTGGGGTTTATATTTAGAAATGAAATTACCAGTCATGAAATGAACTGTTCTCTTCTGTGGACCTGTGTTGTTTTTGGCTGTCCTGTATCTTTAAACCTCTCCCTGTTTGTAACCGTAGATGGATGGCAGAGCTCACCTCCCATTGCAGAAGCTGAGAATGTGTAACACTCTCTTCGTCAGCCCTTTGATCAGGGTTGTAACTCAGGCTGGGCCACCCAAGTGCCACCCACTCTCTGTCCCGACCCTTGATTCTGAGGTTCAAGCTAGTGACACAAGGAAGTGTTTGTCAGTGCAGGGATGGCTCCCCAGATGTTTCGGTGGCATAGGTTTCGCTCTGATTTGTCAACATTGCCTCCCATTGTCCCAACTCTTTCCAAGGCTGTTATCCAGCCTTTGTGGAGGCGCTGTAATCTTCATGTTTAATGAACACCCCTTCTGTTACAATTAACAAAAGTTGGTTTCTATTCCATGTGGTCCTGCTAGTTTTACTCAGCTTGGGCTGCTATAACAAAATTCGTGGATTGGATGGCTTAAACAAACAACATGTAATTTCTCACAGTTCTGGAGGCTGGAAGTGCAAGGTCAGGGTGCCAGGGTGATCAGGTTCAGGGAGGGCCCTCTTCTTGGCTTGCAGATGGTTGCTTTCTCACTGTGTGCTCCCACGGCTTTCCCTTTGTAAGAGAGTTCTTTTCCTTCCTCTTCCAATGAGAGAGAGAGAGAGAGAGAGAGAGAGAGAGAGAAGAAGAAGAAGAAGAAGAAGAAGAAGAAGAAGAAGAAGAGGAGGAGGAGGAGGAGGAGGAGGAGGAGGAGGAGGAGGAGGAGGAGGAGGAGGAGGAGGAGGAGGAGGAGGAGGAGGAGGAGGAGGAGAGAGTCAGTCCCCACCCTCAGCACTTCCTCTTATGAGGATTTTTAATATTAAATTTTAAAGCATTGTAATGTAGTTATATTTATCAGTATTTGTCCTGGCTCAAGTAGTTGGATTCCTGCCACCCACATGGAAGAGCTGCACTGAGTTCCTGGCTTCAGGGCCCCCACCAGTGGGAAATTCTCTCTCTCTCTCTCTCCTTCTCTCTCTAAACTAAAGAAAATTAAAAAACAAAACAGGCTGTTAGGCACAAACGTTCATTATCTTAACCACAGTGCTAAATTAAATAACTTTGTACACACTAGGTAAGTTTCTAGAACTGAAAGTGCTGGTTCGCAGAATTTTTTTTTTTACTTTTATTTAATAAATATAAATTTCCAAAGTACAGCTTTTGGATTATAGTGGCTTTTCCCCCCCATAACCTCCCTCCCACCTGCAACCCTCCCATCTCCCGCTCCCTCTCCCATGCCATTCACATCAAGATTCATTTCCGGCCGGTGCTGCGGCTCACTTGGCTAATGCTCTGCCTGCAGCGCCAGCACCCTGGGTTCTAGTCCCGGTTGCTCCTCTTCCAGTCCAGCTCTCTGCTGTGGCCCGGGAGTGCAGTGGAGGATGGCCCAAGTGTTTGGGCCCTGCACCCGATGGGAGACCAGGAAGAAGCACCTGGCTCCTGGCTTCAGATCGGCGCAGAGTGCTGGCCACAATGCACTGGCCGTAGCGGCCACTTGGTGGGTGAACCAACGGAAAAAATAAGACCTTTCTCTCTCTCTCTCTTTCTCTCTCTCTCTAACTCTGCCTTTCAAAAAATAAAAAAAAGATTCATTTTCAATTATCTTTATATACAGAAGATCAATTTTCTATATACTAAGTAAAGATTTCAACAGTTTGAACCCACACAGAAACCCAAAGTGTAAAGTACTGTTTGAGTACTAGTTATAGCATTAATTCACATTTTACAACACATTAAGGACAGAGATCCTACATGGGGAGTAAGTGCACAGTGACTCCTGTTGCTGACTTAACAATTTGACACTCTTGTTTATGGCGTCAGTAATTCCCCTAGGCTCTTGTCATGAGTTGCCAAGGCTATGGAAGCCTTTTGTGTTCACCAACTCCTATCTTATTTAGACAAGGCCATAGTCAAACTGGAAGTTCTCTCCTCCCTTCAGAGAAAGGTAACTCCTTCTTTGATGCCTGAATCCCACAGCAGAGTACCTGGGTTCGAGTCCTGGTCCCATTCCTGATTCCTACTTGCTCCGAATGAGCACCCTGGAAGGCAGCAGATTATGGCTTAAGTATTCTTTCCACTGGGATCTCACTTGCAGAGATTTTTTTTTTTTTCCACAGTGTCTTGGCTTTTGTGCCTGAGAAACTCTCATGGGCTTTTTAGCCGGATCCGAATGCCTTAAGGGCTGATTCTGAGGCCAGAGTCGCAGAATTATTTTTTATACTTTTTACAGTTATTACCAAATTGCCTTCACATTGGGGTGTACTAATTTACACTCCTGCCTGCAAGGTGTGAGAGTGTCATTCACCCCCAGAGCCCTAAATGCAATGTGCTACCAATGTTGGGTGTTTGTCAGTTTCATACACGATATGCAGAATGTTGCAGTTTCCATTTGTGTTTCTCTTAAGATGAGTGAGGTTCAACATCTGCCTCATATGTTTCCTTTTTCTTTTCTTTTATTTATTTGAAAGGCAGAGACAGAGACAGCAAGATCTCCCATTCCCTGGTTCAATCCCCAAATGCCTCCAGCAGGCAGGGCTGGGCCAGGCTGAACTGTGGAACTTGGAACTCAATAAGAGTCTCCCATTACTTAAGCATAAGCTGCTGCCTTCCAGGGTGCTCATTCGGAGCAAGTAGGAATCAGGAATGGGACCAGGACTCGAACCCAGGTACTCTGCTGTGGGATTCAGGCATCCCAAGCAGTGCCAGACACCTGTCCCTGTATTTCTGTAGACTGTTTTGAGCCTCTATATTTTTATGAAGTTGTACTCTATCAGTTTCTGGGAGGCTTTACAATATGCTTAAGGGGGATCAGCCCTTTCCTGGGACATGAATTTCAGGTGCCTCTTTGTTAAGATTCCACACTCATGTGGTTTCCATGGCTTCCCTTTTCTTTTGTTATTGTACGTAAATTAAAATTATTTATGTGAGAGCCAGAGAGAGGGAAACAGACAGACAGAAAGGGGACTCCCATCCTCTGATTCTCTCTCCAAATGTCCTCAATGAATGGGCTGGGCTGGGTTGCGTCAGGGCTGAAGCCAGAGCCAGGAATTCAATCCAAGTTTTCTAGTTGGGTGGCTGGGACCCAATTACCTTAGCCATCCCAGTTGCCTCCTAGGGTCTGCAATAGCAGGAAGCTGGAATCAGGAATTGGAGCCAGACATCTAATCCAGGCACTCCCACGTCCAACAGAGGACTTAACTCCTGGGCCAAACACCTGCCTGTACTGTTCTATGTAAATTAAAAAAAAAAGATTTATTTAATTATTTGAAAGGCAGAGTTATAGAGAGGCAGAGGCAGAGAGAGAGATCGAGCGAGAGATCGAGCAAGAGCGACAGCAAGAGCGAGAGAGGTCTTCTATCCACTGGTTCACTCCATGGATAGCTATAACGGCCAGAGCTGTGCTGATCCAAAGCCAGGAGCCAGGAGCTGCTTCTGGGTCTCCCACGTGGGTAAAGTGGCCCAAAGACTTGGGCCATCTTCCACTGCTTTCCCAGGCCACAGCAGAGAGCTGGATCAGAGGTGGAGCATCCAGGACTTGAACCGGCGTCCATCTGGGATGCAGGCACTGCAGGTGGCAGCGGCCTCATCTGCTATGCCATAGCACCAGCCCCTCTACATATATATTAAGAGGAGCTTGCTTTCTTTGTTACTTAGTGAAAGTTATGGAAAGATTTTAATTTGAGTTACCTGGAAGTCATTTGGAGTAATTTACCATCTTTACAATACTGAAGCCAGCAAACATCCATGTACATGTTTGTTTCTTCATTTATGTAAATCTTTTCACCTGCCCTTGAATAAAGTTTGATTTTCTTCTTTGGTCTCTCACATACTTTATTATATTTATTCCTTGACCTCATAATTATTGCCGCTATTATCAATTATGTCCTAATTTTGAATTAAAGAAACTGAACATTTTCTAATTTTAAATAGAAGAATTTTCATGCTATGATTGGATATTCTTTGTCTTTACTTCATCATTCCCACCTGAGAAATATTTGTCGATTCTCTTTTTCTGTTGATAACCTTGTGAATAATTGAAATTTTCTTTCAATATTTTTTATTCTTTGAGAGAAGATTGAAGCCGTATTGGCAACTTCTTACTCGGTGTCAGTCTCTTATAGATTTAAATTCTATCAGTGACTCCCAAGTGTTACTGACAGTCAGAATCATTGGGATGTTAAAATACAAATTCCTGGAAGTGTATTTCATGAGATAGTGACTTAGCAGGACAGGAGAGTGGTACAAGGAATCTGCACTTGAACATGTCCTCTACACGATGCTGATACAGTTGTGGAGACAGCTGCACTTTGAGAAATACCCTACTTTTAACCTATCTCTTCCAAGAGCCACTGTTGCCACCCCAACCAAGTCAAAACCCTGAGTAGTAGGGAATTTCTCTGATCTCTTTGCATCTTTTATGTCTGGGATAACAGCCTACCAACAGTAGATGCTAAGTAACTGAATGGCTGGCAAAAAGAAGTTAGCAAAGTTGTGGGAAGTACTTTTATGAGCTTGCCTTTAAATGCCTGAAAATACTTTCTTATGTAGGTTTTACACTAATGGATCTTTGATATCATCAGAGGAAGAACATGATTGTAGTGTGATAGATACATGGACTAAGTGACTACCTTTCTTCACTTCAATGAGTCTATAGCCTGCCACACTTAATGACTTGGCATTGAAAATACAAAGTATAAATTTCAGACAAATCACTTTGTTTCTGGTAATCCCATTTAGCTGTTCAAGATGGGTCCAAAATTTATATCTCCATGGAGCCAACATTGTAACATAATGGGTAAAAAGTTGCCACCTGTGATGCTGGCATCCCATATGGGCACCGGTTCATAACCCAGCAGTTCCATTTCTGATACAGCTCCCAGCTAATGGCTTGGGAAAAGCAGCTGAAGATGGCCCAAGTGTTTGATTTTCTGCACCCACACAGGAGACCTGGAAGAGGCTCCTGACTCCTGGATTGGGCCTGGCCCAACCCTGGCTGTTGCAGTCATCTGGGGAATGAACCAGTAGATGGAAGACCCCTTTCTTTCTCTCTCTCTCTGCAACTCTTTCAAATAAATAAATAAATAAATAAATCTTTTAAAAATGTATATATCCATGACAGCATATAAGTAAGATATGAAATGAGAGCATGGCTTAACTTACCACAATAATCAATATTATAATTATGTTCCTATAAACCCCAATCATTTGAAATTTTTAATAAAAATGGATCTAAATTGTGAAAGATTTTTATTTATTGTGATCATGAGATTAACTTTGATTGATTTGACTTCAAATATCATAAAAATGCTTTTTTACCAACTATCATATTTAAAAGTGTATTAAATTGATTTATCTTGGTATCACAAGTCCTATGCTAGTTAAATATCACATAATACCAAATTATGAGAATTATAATTCTCATGTTCTACATTTTATGATAGTGTTTTTCAAATAGAGAACTAAAATCATAATTTTTATCTATTGAATGGCAGTATGCAATGAAGAAAAGCTGTTTTAATTGAATACAATAACTAAGAAAACATTAAAAATATTTATATATTGGGGTCGGCGCCGTGGCACACTTGGCTAATCCTCCACCTGCGGCGCCGGCATCCCATATGGGCACTGGGTTCCAGTCCTGGCTGCTCCTCTTCCAGTCCAGGTCTCTGCTGTGGCCCTGGAGAGTAGTGGAGGATGGCCCAGGTCCTTGGGTCCTGCACCCGATGGGAGACCAGGAGGAAGCACCTGGCTCCTGGCTTTGGATCAGCGCAGCGCCGGCCGTAGCGGCCATTTGAGGGGTGAACCTACGGGAGGAAGACCTTTCTCTCAGTCTCTCTCTCTCACTAATTCTACTTGTCAAATAAGTAAAAAAAAAATATTTATATGTTAAAACTTCAGCTCCCATGATTTTTTGGGATTTGTTCCCATACATTACATGTTATTGATACTATCTGTTACTGTGTTTTTTGGCACTGCAAGTTACCGTAAGTTGTATGTCATGGTGGTTAACTCATGCTTAGTACACCTTAGAGGTTTACATATCAGTTTCTCAAATGAAGGCTGTGTGTAATTGGCAGAGTTTAATTTGTACTAGTCTGGTGTTTCACAAACTGATTTTAATAATTACTGAGAATATTTGTTAAAAAACACAGATTTTGGGGGCTCCTCCAGTAACAGTTTGGTCATAGGTTGGGTGGTTAATGAAATCACCAATGCAAAGAGTTCCTTTTTTCAAAAATTTTTGTTAAAAAATGATCTTTTTATTAAATACACCTGCTGTTGAAGAAATAACTTCTATGATTTATTAGCAATTCAGAATAATTATTCTCTTGAATAATCACTTCATGTTTGAAAAGGGCTTATTAGTTTGAGATGAGAGGAAACTAAAGACACTTTTATTAATAAGCTATCACAGATTTTATCTTTTTTTTTTAAAGATTTATTTATTTTGCTTGAAAGAGCTACACAGAGAGAAGAGAGGCATAAAGAGGGAGAAAGGTCTTCCATCTGATGGTTCATTCCCCAATTGGCCGCAACGGCCGGAACTGCGCCGATCCGAAGCCAGGAGCCAGGAGCTTTTTCCAGGTCTCCCACGTGGATGCAGGGCCCAAGCACTTGGGCCATCCTCCACTGCTATCACAGGCCATAGCGGAGAGCTGGATGGGAAGTGGAGCAGCTGGGTCTTGAACCGGCGCCCATATGGGATGCCGGTGCTTCAGGCCAGGGCGTTAACCCACTGTACCACAGCGCTGGCCCCCAGATTTTATCTTAAAAATTAAAATTACATGTTGGATTTTCTAAGATTTATTTATTTACTTCAGAGGCAGAGTTACAAACACAGAGAAGGAGAGACAGAGCCATCCTCTGGTTTACTCTCCAGATGGCCACAATGGCCAGAGCTGGGCTGATCTGAAGCCAGGAGCCAGGAGCTTATTTCAGGTGTCCCTCGTGGGTGCAGGGGCCCAAGCAGTTGGACCACCTTCAGAGTTCTAGCTCTGCTCCTGATTCCAGCTGCCTACTGATGTGCACCCTGGGTGGGAGGCAGTGATAGCTCAAGTCCTTGAGTCCCTGCCACCCACACAGGAGACCTAGATTGAGATCCAGGCTCCTGGTTTCACCTGGCCTAGGCCCAGCTGTTGTGAGCATTTTGGGAGTGAATCAGTGGATGGAAGATCTCTTTATGCCTTCCAAATAAATACAAATAAAATTTTAAAACATTTCAAAAATCCATTCCTATTTTTTTTAAATCAAATATATGCAATTCATGCCCTGTTGGACCCAAAATTTCTCAAACTTAGTCCCTCATTTATGTATTAATGACTGGAAAAAGTGAGACGTCTTATGAATGCTGTTTTGGCGATTTGGTGGACTTTGCAGAAGATGGATTTCAGTTGAATCCCCAAATCATAACAACAGATTTGAAATTAGGTGAGATCCAGGTGTCTTCTAAAAGTGAGTTTAAGGTATTACCAATGAAATTTTTTTTTTCCTTCCATCCAGTCCAATGCTTTGGTCAAAGACTGAAATTGAGTGCATTGGCAACAAAGCCCCAGCCTGACTTTTAGTTAGGTGTGACAGGAGTGCCAGCCTATGGGATGTCAGTGAACGTGTTAAGTGAAACTTCTGGGAAGTGTCCTCAAAGGAATTAGGCAGGCCTTCTTCTTCCTTTTTCTCCTTGTTGATTGGAATGTGGGTATAAACCCTAGAGCAATTATCTTGTATTACAAGAGGGAAGCTGTTGATAGAGGATGCAAGAGCAATAAGGCAGAAAAAGCCTAAATTTCTGGTTCCAAGATCATCAGCACACCGGCCAAGGACTGCCTTCCTGGATTGTGTCAATTCATTTATATTTTATATGAGCTTGTTGTTTTCAGTTTTCATATAAACCTAGTATTAATTCATAAAATCCATTGCCATTAGACAGGTGTTCTCAGGTTCAAATCCCGCCACTACCTAATATCTCCTTAACTTGATGTCTCTTGAACAATTAATGAGCATGACTATTATTTTGCTCATTAAAAATTAAAAAATATTGTCATAGCTGTATGCTTCAAGAGAACAGTATTTGTCTTTGTGAAGGTAGAGGCTATTCCTACATGGCTATTCCTACATGGCTGCATACTATGTATTACTGTACACCATACTGGGGCTGGCATTAAGGCACAGTGGGTTAAGCCACCTCTTGCAATGCCTGCATCTCACATGGGACTGGTTCAATTTCTGTCTGCTCCTTTTCTGATCTAGCTCCCTGTTAATGTGCCTGGGAAATCAGTAAAAGATGGCACAAGTGCTTGGGCACCTGCCACCCATGTGAGAGAGTCAAAAGAAGCCTGGCCTAGTTCCAGCCATTGTAGCCATCTGGGGAGTGAACCAGTGGAGGGAAGATCTGTTTCTCCTTCTGTCTGTTACTCTTTCAAATAAATCAATCAATCTTTTAAAAAGTGCACCAGTGGTTCACTTCTCAAATGCCTGCAACAGCAGAGGCTGGGTTGGATCAAAGCCAGGAGCCTCGCACTTAATCCAGGTTTCCCACGTGGATAGCAGAAACCCCGCTATTTGAGCCATCACTGTTGCCTCTCAGGGTGCGCAGTAGCAGGAAGTTGGAGCTGGAGCGGAGTAGAGAACCCAAGTGCTTTGATGTGGTATATAAACATCTGAAACACTCGATTAAACGCCCCTCAGCCAATTTCTTTTCATATTAAAAGAGTAAGTGATAATGTTGTAAAATACACTAAATGAAAAAAAAAGTCATCCTGGCATGAAAACCTTTTGCCAATGATGGTTTTATAAAAAGTTGAGTGCAGAGGACATTGTGTCCTGAATAGACGTTGATTAGGTGCACTATTTCTTAGCATGTTGAAGTGGAGGTGAAGGGAATTACAGTACAAAATTGCATGAAAATGCTACATGGTTTGTAGCCTTTTTTTATTTCTGGTCTACAGTAGAGACTTAAATAACATTGAATTAACTACAGTCATTTGTGATATTTGAAAGGTTTTAAGTGTTTGAATAATTTTTGAATGATGTGACAGCAAATGGTATGTCAAGAAATTATTTTTGTGTGCTGAATGAGTGCTTATAAACATAACAGCAGGGGCCGGTGCTGTGGGTTAAACCCCTGGCCTGAAGCACCGGCATCCCATATGGGCACCAGTTCTAGTCCTGGCTGCTCCTCTTCTGATCCAGCTCTCTGCTATGGCCTGGGAAAGCAGTGGAGGATGGCCTAAGTGCTTGGGCCCCTGCACACACGTGGGAGACCCGGAAGAAGCTCCTGGCTCCTGGCTTCGGATCGGCGCAGCTCTGGCCATTGCGGCCATCTGGGGAGTGAACAAGCGGATGGAGGACCTCTCTCTCTGTCTCTACCTCTCTCTGTAACTCTGTCTTTTAAATAAATAAAATAAATCTTTAAAAAAAAATTACATAACAGCAGGAGGTGCTCCAGCAAGCAAGTGCTAACACAGGATTTTTTTTAATTTGTTTTTAAAGATTTACTTATTTATTTGAAAGTCAGAGTTACACAGAGAGAGGAGAGGCAGAGAGAGAGAGAGAGAGAGAGAGAGAGAGAGAAAGAGAGAGAGGTCTTCCATTCGCTGGTTCACTCCCCAGTTCACTGCAATGGCTGAGGCTACGCCAATCCAAAGCCAGGAGCCAGGAGCTTTATTTCAGGTCTCCCACATGGGTGCAGGGCCCAAGGACTTGGGCCATCTTCTACTGCTTTCCCAGGCCATAGCAGAGAGCTGGATCGGAAGTGGAACAGCCAGGTCTTGAACTGGTGCCCATATGGGATGCCAGCACTTTGCCTCAACCCTCTATGCCACAGTGCCAGCCCTTGGATTTGTTTTACAAAATGTAAATTCACGGTGGCAGTTTTGTGAGAGCCACACATATGCTTGTCTCATAATTCAATGGCAGGCACTAATTGAAAAAAAAAAGAGCATGTCATGAATTTGATAATGCATACTAAGTAATGGGTGTACAGCCATGGTTTGCACCAAAGGAGACATGTCAGTGCTTGCTTTCCTTGATGGATTGTACACACCGAACAGATGCACCATGAGATTGAAGAGTTTTGGTGTTTTTTTGGTTTTTTTTGAAGAAATTGGTTTGTGTCGTCCAAAGCTAGTGTCAGCTGAACTTCTGAACTTGTTAGTGGAGATTTAGGCAAAGATTGAGCATTTGGTTGACATTATACACTCAATTTCTTTGTGTTCACAATCACTTGCACAAACAAATCCATCTTTTTATTTATCTAATTTGTAGTCAAATTGTGCCTTTGGGAACCCCAGTTGGAATACATTCATATTCAGAAGTCATTTTCTAGAAATTTAAATGATTATCTTGTAGAGCTAAGAAGACAATTCTAAAAAGGTTATTTAAAAATTTATAAAAAAACAGACTTGGATCAGTTTGCCTTTTTTCAACTAATATTAACAAAAGTTTGGACACAGAAGTTAGCTTAGAAATAAATTGTAACTTTGAAAACTTACCTTGAACTGAATTCTGTATGGCAGATAAATATACAAAAAAAAATTGAAGCGATCGGTTTTGTAAAAATCATATCTGTGAAAAACTTTATTATTTGAATAAAAATAATAATGTTCCTAGATAGTACAGAAGGAAAATGTGACATTTCTCTGATTAAAGATTTAAAAAACTATAGAAGAAAAATATACTAATCAACATATTTCTTTTTAATTTGGTACTTAAATTTTATATTAAAGAAAATTTAACATCTAATATATTTATTGTTACATGATTAAACAGGACAATAAAATTAAAGAATATAATTATAATTCTTACGTTTGACTCTTGCTAACCCCACTGCTTCATTTACCATGTCCTACTGCCCCATGAGCATTGGAGATTATGAAGTCTCACCTTCCCTTTCCTGCATTCCTCCCAGATACAAAGACAATCCATGATCTGAAATAATGCAAAATCTCCAGAAATATTGTCATTTTTCCATAATAAGGGAAAACAATAGAAGAAAGCTCAGAATTTAGAGCCGAAGCAATAGAATAATTCACTCCAACCACAATATTACCAGGTGGGAATGGGTTAGTAATAGAGATCTTATAAAGGAATCTGAACTTAAGATTTCATAAAGTCCCCTTACTTTTATTTTGCTATTGAGAATCACATGTCAAGTTCCCCAGTCTAACTTGTCTTGAGGAGATAATCCTCACAGAGTCCACTGCGAAGATTCAGGGAGATCTACAGGCCAATAGCAACCTTGAGAATAGGACCCTCTGTCATTTTGTGAAAATAAAGACTGCAAGATTAATGTAATATCCAGCCTGTCATGTAATCTTAACTAGCACTACATAGTCATACACAGTTAACTGCAAAAAAAAATAATAAATTAATAACTTTATCCTTGGGGTCAGCATTATGGTGCAGTGGATTGGGCTGGTGCTTGTTCAAGTCCCAGCTACTCCATTTCAAATCCAGCTCCCTGCTAATACAACTGGGAGGCACTGGAAGACAGCCTAAGTACTTGGGCCCCTGCCAACCTTGTGGGACTCCAAAATGGAATTCGTGGCTCCTGGCTTCGGTCTGGTACAGTTCCAGCTGTTGCAACCATTTGGGGAGTGAACCAGTAAATGAAAATTCTTTTTGTTTCTGTCATTCTGCCTTTCAAATAAATATATTTTTTTAAAAGATTTGTTTACTTATTTGCAAGTTAGAGTTATAGAGAGGGAGAGACAGAGCGAGAGAGATCATCCACCCACTCGTTCACTCCCCAAATGGTTGCAACAGCTGGAACTGTACCAGACTGAAGCCAGGAGCCAGGAGCTTCATCCATGTCTCCTACATGGGTCACGGGCCCAAGCATTTGGGCCATCTTCTGTTGCCTTTTCCAGGCCATTAGCAGGGAGCAAGATTCGAAGTGGAGCAGGTAGGACTTGAACAGGCGCCCATGTTGGATACTGGTGTCACAGGCAGTGGCTTTACCCAGTATGCCACAAGGCCAGCCCTAAAAAAATCTTTTTTAAAAAAGAATTTTATATTTTATAAATTGTGAGTAAAGTTATTGTTTCCAGTTAAATGATTGGTAATGGAGATGTTCACCAGTTAATTCTATAATGCAATCATAATATAATATTAGAAAGCATCAACTATTTGCCAAACCACATTCCAGGACCTGAAGGATATAGCAATAAACAAAATAGACCAAAATCTGTATTCTCATGGAACATACTTTCTAGAAAGGAGAAAGACAAATAAGCAGACTATGCCCTGAAGCAATGAGCGCTGAATGAATTTTGACAAAGCTTGAAGTCAAGTAATCTTAGATTTTCAGTAGCAAGAGGTCTATCAGCTGAGCATTTCTTTATTTCAGAACTGTACTTCTGAAAACTGTATTAAATTTCAGAACTGTATTATTCTCACAATTCTTTAAAGTGTATTTTATTGCCCTTCTAAAAATGAAGAAACTAGCTCAGGAGGTTAACTAACTTTCAAAACTAGATTGTCTGTGGTGAGTCCATAATAAGCTGTATGAAAACTTTGAAGTTCAATTTTTGCAAAACTGCATGTTCATTCTGTTAGAATTTGAATGCTAAGTATATGGCAATTCAGGGAATGTTCATAATGATACTCTTCCCTTGCCTTCAATGAACTCTAATTAGTCTTGAACCTTTATTTATACATTCCACACAGTGAATGTTGTTTTAAAATTCTTTCTAAATATTACAACGTGTGATTTCAGGAAATTTAATAATTTTAATATCCACTTTCCTCACCCTTCCTTCATTTTTTTAGATGCATGAAAAAGATGATTAAAAAAGTATTGGGGCTGGTGCTGTTGCATAGTGGGTAAAGCTGCTGTCTGCGGTGCCTGCATCTCATATGGGTGCCAGTTCAAGTCCAGGCTGCTGCATTTCTGATCCAGCTCTCTGCTATGGCCTGGGAAAGCAGTAGAAGATGGCCCAAGTCCTTGGGCCCCTGCATGCATGTGGTAAACCCAAAGGAAGCTCCTGATCCCTGGCTTCGGATTGGTGCAACTCTGGCCATTGCAGCCATCTGGAGAGTAAACCATAGGATGGAAGACCTTTCTCTTTCTCTCTCTGACTCTCTGTAACTCTGCCTTTCAAGTAAATAAATACATAAATCTTTTTTTTTTAAAGTATTATCCACAAATAGAAGGAATAATTTCTAGTGTTCTATAGCACAGTGAGGTTACTATATTTCACAATAACTTTACATTTTATGACTAACTAGATGAGAGCAGCTCAAACCCTCCAAACATAAAGTATCACTAAGGGGGTGGCACTGTGGCACAGTGGGTTAATGCTCTGGCCTAAAGCGCTGGCATCCCATATGGGTGCTGGTTAGAGACCCGGCTGCTCCATTTTCAATCCAGTGCTCTGCTATGGCCTGGGAAAGCAGTAGAAGATGGCCCAGGTCTTTGGGCCCCTGCACACGTGTGGGAGACCCAGAAGCAGCTCCTGGCTCCTGGCTTCAATTTGCTGCAGCTCCGGCTCTTGAGGTCTATTGGGGAGTGAACCATGGGATGGAAGACCTCTCTCTCTCTCTGCCTCTCCTCTCTCTGTGTAACTCTTTCAAATAAATAAATTAAAAAAATAAAGTATCACTAAGGACATCAAAGCATTAATTACTTTGATTATGTTAATGAAAAATTGAAAAAAAAAGTTTGAGTTGGAAATGCTAACTACCCTGATTTGATCATTACACACTGAATATATATTATCACACTGCATTCCACAAATATGTACAGTCAACCTAATAATAGTAAAAAATTATCCAAATTCCAAGCTTTTTCTTGGTGGTAAAATTAAGAATTAGGCCTTCTGATTTCCATCCCATTATTTATTATTTCCTTATGAAGCTATCACAATATTTAAGTAATCTTACCATTTTAATATCCATAATGATCATCTAATAACTTCCCCCATAGTACTTAAACTGATAGAATTTTGCATATATAGTATATATAGGAAATATTACAACAGTACAATTAGAACTGCTAATAATTCAATTCCTGAAGACTTATTAGGTATGTTATTTGCTTATTTTATTTATTTTGAAAATATACAAATTCACCCCACAGCAGGTAAGGCCATTGTGCAGGTGCAGAGAAGCTGGGGAGTTAAGTGTCTGAGGCAGCTGGGAATAGCAGCTCACCTGCTCCTGCTGGTGTTTGTCCAAGAAGGTGTTAACAAGCCCTCATTTACTGCTTTGGCTAACACTTGCCACATTGGATGAAATGAAGAGAAGTGGCTTGTGCCAATTACTTAAGCCAATCACTTATTGCCTTCAAGAGTTGACCACCAATGCCAAGGAAACAAGGCCTCTGGCCAGGCCTAGGGCTAGATGGGTAGAAGTTCTACAAACTTAGGCTTATTGCATAAGTCTATTGATGAACTGACAAGGCATAAAAACGCGAGAAGCTTGAGGAACTTGGTCTTAAATATTGACTTGTACTTTTAGGGACAGAGTAACAAGTTAGGATTGTGACACTCATTTCTTTCCAAGCCATGGGAGAGCATTGAACTAGATAGTGTATAAACCTACTAGCACAAAGTTTACCAGTATCTTTATGGGCAGTGGTTAGTAAAGAGGACATAGGGCATTTGCAGCTTCTCATACTCAGAGAACTAACAGTGGTCACAATGCAGTTATTTGTCATACATTCCCCCTTGTTTTAGATTCTAATTGTCTAAATTTTAAAAATTAAGAAGAAAAGAACTAGATGCAGCAAGAACTGTGCCCCTGTATAGCATCTGAAGATGTTGTTGACATAGCTAGTTAGATTAGCTTGTATTATAATAAATGCCATTTAATAGTGTGAGGAACCAAGGAGGTTTACTACAGCAATTCTCGGAAGCACTGAAAACTTCATTTATGCTTTGCAAAAAGAAGAAAGTCAATTTGCACAATCAAACTTTGTTAGATATGTCCTTTGCCTTTGGTTTAATATCAAGAAAAGGAGCATTGAAGAGAGCAAGAAAGAGTTGCCTGCCTCACTCCTGTGCCCAGCTGTACACAGTGCAGTATGAAGAGCAATGCCTTATCTCCAATCTGGGAAAGGGAGAAAGAATTCAGTTCAGACTTTAGACTTGAATCCCAGCACCAGGCCTGCCACAGCAAATATCACAGCCAAACAGCACCCCACAACCTCTGCCACCAGGCCCATACTTGCAGACTGGACCCTCCTTAGCCAGGAAGTTAATGGACTGCCTCCATCATGTAGCACCAAACCTCCAGGAGGCAGCAGAGCGTGATTCTAGCCACCAGGAAGTTGGGCAGGAATGGGAACTTAACACTTTGCCTAGGAGTTCAGAGCTGGGCCCACCTCTGTGAGACCCAGCACCTGATAAAGCCCCAAAACTTTCACCCCTTAGAGTACCTGCAGAGGTAGCCTCTAGACTTGCAGCATTAGGTGAACATATGTGCTCTAATGAAACACTTGTTTCAGTGTATATCATTGTTATCCTCACTTGGACCTGACATGCAACCCTAAAATGGTGCAGGACGTGGTGACTGTGAAACTCAGGTATGATCCAGCTTCCTGCCAGCATTGGTGGCCAAGGGACTGCCTTTATCAACCCTCTTTCCAACGTGGGCAGACAGCAAGGAATCACAGAACTGTGTCCTAGGCCTCCGTGATGAACTAGTAAAATCCATCACTAGCAGATCCTAATGTCCCCTCTCCCCATGTCAGTGTCCATGGATAGACTCTCTGGACCTGTGCCAGTGCCTAAAGGAGTACTGTTGCCCCAGCTGATCAGTCTTAGATCCCAGCCAGTATCACCTGGGGCTGAAAGCAATGGCCTTGGGCTATCAATCCATGTCAGCAGCAGACAGACCATAGCAGTATGGACTTGGGGTCTACCCTCATGCTGCACTGGTCTCGGTGAACTGTGGGCTTCAGGTGTGATCAAGCTTTATGGCTTCAGTAGTCACAGAGTAGGCATTCGGGCCTAACCCAGGCCCAGGAAGAGGACTGTAAAGATGGACTACCCTTTTTTATACCCTTCTTCAGTTCATGCTGAACAACACTCAACTATGGATTTGGGACAAATTGGAGCTCAGGACATTTTATAGGATGGAAACAATGACAACACACCAACAGCAAACCTGAGACAAACAAGAGCTTAGGACACCATCTAGTGATAAAATGGCTTAAGAGTCAACAAAAAGAAAATAAGCAGGCTGCTTAGAATTTCTATAAAGACAGCCACAAACAAAGTCAGATTACTATAACTAATTCTGCAATGTGCAATTGATATTCACATCAAGTGTCAAGAACATTCAAGGAACCATGACCAAATGACCAGTGAACAAAATGAGTTACAGAAATCAACCTCCTAGAAATTAAAATTTTCAAGTACACAGATGAAGATTTCAGAACAGCTATTTCAAGGAAATTCAACAAACTGTAATTTGAACACAGAGAACTGATTTAATAATCTAATAAAGAGAATGGGCATAGACATAGAAATAATTTTTAAATATCAGACAGAAATCCTTCAACTAAAAACTACAGGATGTGAAAATAAAAACCTGATAGAAGGTATCAATAGCACAACAGAGGAAAGAGGAAGAAATAAGTGAGTTTAAAGACAGGCTATTTGAAAATACAGAGTCCGAAGAGAAAAAAGAATGAAGAGGAAAGAAGAAAAGTTAGGGGAAATTTGGAACAGCTTGAAAAGAGAAAATACCTGAGTTATTGGGTTCCAGGGGTTGAGAATGCCAAAGGGGGAGTAAACATACTCAAAGATACATTAACAGAAAACTTCCCAAACCTACATAAAGATACAGCTATCTAAGCACAGGAAGGTCAGAGGTCACCTGTGAGATTCAATTCAACCACGTCTACCCCAAGACATATTTTAATGAAGCTGTCCAAAGTTAAATAGAAGATGCTCAAACTGCAAGAGAAAAAACACATAACACATGAATGTGCCCCGATTTATATACCTGCAGACTTCTCTACAGAAATCTTCAGGCCAGGCAGGAGTGAGATGTAACTAACAGTACTGAAGGGAAAAAAAAAAAAAAAACCTGACAGTTAAGAATACTGTAGTCCATAAAGCTATCCTTTAGAAATGGGAGAAAGACATTCTCAGAAAATCAAGAAAATCGAAAAACCGAGATAATTTATCACCACCAAGACTATCTTACAAGAAATGCTAAAGGGAGTTCCTTAAACTGAAAGAGAGTAAGAGTAAGAATACTAATGAGTAAGAAGAAAATATCAGAAAGTAGAAAACTCATTGGTAAATGGTAACTATACAAACTCTCATACAGTAAAAAAAGGTGTATAAACCACTCATGTATTTAGTGTGAAGACTAAATAACAAAAAAAAAATCAAAAACAGTAATTATAAGAATATATAAGTATATCCTGAATATTAAGTATATGCAATATACTAAAATGCAAAACGGGATATGGAAAATACAAAATGTGGGATGGAATTAAGTGCAAGTATAAAGTTATTTATTTATCTTTCTTGTTTCTTTTCATATCTTTATAATTGATATCAAATTGATACTATTTCAAAATAGCTTGCTATAAACAAAAGATGCTTTTTCTAAGACTCATGGCAACCACAAAGTAGAAATCTATAACAGAATAATAATCAGGAAATCAAAGCACACTGCTATAGAAAGTCACTCAGCCAAAAGTGAAACCTGAAAGAGGGAGAAAGAAAGGCACCACAACTCAAAAACAAGTTATCAACATGGCAGTAATAGGACATACCCAGCAATATTTACCTTAAATGTAAATGGATTAGATGATCCAAATAAAAAGAGTGAATGGATAAAAACAAACAAACAAAAAAAACAAGACCCAACTATATGTTGGTTAGAATAAGCTCACTTTACTTCTTTTTTTTTATTTTTTTATTTGACAGGTAGAGTTATAGACAGAGAGAAAGAGAGAAAGGTCTTCCTTCCGTTGGCTCACCCCCCAAATGGCCACTATGGCCGGCGCTGCGCCGATCCGAAGCCGGGAGACAGGTGCTTCTTCTTGGTCTTCCATGCAGGTGCAGGGCCCGAGTACTTGGGCCATCCTCCACTGCCCTCCCGGGCCACAGCAGAGAGTTGGACTGGAAGAGAAGCAACCAGGACTAGAACCTGGTGCCCATATGGGATGCTGGCGCTGCAAGCAGAGGATTAACCAAGTGAGCCATGGCGCTGGCCCGGCTCACTTTACTTCTTTTTGTTTGTTTGTTTTAAATTTTTTATTTCATAAATGTGAATTTACAAAGTGCAATTTTTGTATTGTTGTGGCTCCCCCCACCCAACCTCCCTCCCTCCCATGGCCCTCCCCTCTCCCTCTCCCATCCCACCCTTTATCGAGTTTCATTTTCAATTACCTTCATATACTGAAGATCAACTTAGTATATACTAAGCAAGGATTTCAACAGGCTGCATTCACACAACCGCACAAGGTATAGGGTATTGTTCGACTAGTAGTGTTTTTAAGTTTCATAGTAAAACACATTAAGGACAGAGATCCTACGTGGGGAGCATGTACCCAGTGACTCCCGTTGTTGATTTAACAATTGGCACTCTTATTTACGACGTCAGCAATCACCCGAGACTCTTGCTATGCCAGCTCACTTTACTTCTAATGAAATGAACAGACAGAAAAGAGAAAGGATGAAACAAGGTACTCCATGCAAATAGAATCCAAAAGAAAGCATGAGTGGCCACACTTTTATCAGCTAAAATGGATTTTAGGAGCCAGTGTTGAGGTGCAGCAGGTTAAGCTGCTGCCTTCAATGTCAGCATCCCATATAAGTGCTAGTTTAAGTTCTTGCTGTTCTACTTCCAATCTAGCCTTTACAAATGTGCCTGGGAAAAAAGTAGAAGATGGCCCAGGTGCCTGGGTCCCTGCCACCCACGTGGGAGACCCAGATGGAATTTCAGACTCCTGGGTTCAGCCTGGACCTGCCCTAGCCATTCAGCCATTTTGGGAGTAAATTTAGTAGATAGAAGCTTTCTCTCTCTCTCTCTCTCTCTCTGCCTTTCAAATCCATCAATCTTAAAAAAACAAAAACAAACAAACAAAAAAAAAAACCACACTAACTAAAGGGAGAAATAGAACCCAATACATAATAGCAGGAGACTCTAACACACTAGGAGAGGCAGAGAGAGAGATAGAGAGAGAGAGAGAGAGCACGCGAGAGAGAGCGCAAGCTTCCATCTATGCTGATCCAAAGCCAGGGGCCAGGTGCTTTTTCCAGATCTCCCATTCGGATGCATGAGCCCAAGGACTTGGACCATCTTCTACTGCTTTCCCAGGCCATAGCACAGAGCTGGATCAGAAGTGGAGCAGCCGGGACTTGAATTGGCACCCATACAGGATTAAGGCAATGCAGGCAACAGCTTTACCCGCTTTGCCACAGCACTAGCCCCTCAACACATTTTATAAAACAAACCATATTGAGTATTTTTTTTCACCACAACAAAATAAAACCAAAAATCAAATCAGTAGCAAGAAAACTTTGCAAACTACACAAACACATGGAACTTACATGATTTACTACTGAACAATCAATGGCTCAAGGAAGAAATTAAGAAGGAAATGAAAAAATTTCTTGAAATGAATGAAACATACCAAATGCCACAGGATATAGCAAAAACAGTACTAAGTACTTCACCTCCTGGAACTAGAAAAATAAGAATAAATCATACACAAAATTAGTACAGGGAAAGAAATAATTAAAAGATTATAGCAGAAATAAATGGAGACTAAAATAACTGTAGAAAAATTAATGTAAAATAAATCTGGTTCTTTTGAAAACATAAAGTTGACAAGCCCTTAGTTACACTAAGGAATAGACAGAGACTCAAATAAATAAAACCAGAGATGAAGAGGGAGACATTACAACTGACACCACAGAAATATAAAGGAGTTTTTGACATGATTATGAACAACTACATGGTAAAAATTTGATAACCTAGACTAAATGGACAAATATACCTCACCAAGATTGAATCATGGAGAAATATAATGCCTAATCAGATTAATAATGAATAGTGAAATGCAACCAGGAATAAAGTTTCCCACCAATGAAAAGCTGAGGGCCACATGACTTCACTGCTGAATCCTAACACTGAAAGAAGAACTAACATAAAATCTTACATTATTCCAAACAGAAGAGAAGGAATTCTTCCCAATTCATTCTACTAATTCAGCATTGCCTTGACACCCAAACCGAACAAGGACACCACCACCACCACCACCACCACCACCAGTGAATTCTACATGCCAATATCCTTGATGAACACCCCTGATGAACAGAGATGAAAAACCAAAACATTTAAAAAACCCAAACCAAAAACCCAACAAAATACTAGCAAATCAAATCCAGAAGCACATTAAAAAGCTTATTTACCATAATCAAGTGGGAGTCATACAAAGATGTTTCAGCATATGCAAAGCAATAAGCATCAGACACCACATCAACAGAATGAAGAAAAAAGTCATGATTACCTCCACAGATGCAGAAAAGGCAATCGATAAAATATATAACATTCCTTCGTGATTAAAAACTTTAAAGAAATTAGGTATAGAAGGGATGTACTGCAACATAATAAAGGCCATATATAATCAGCCAGCAGTTATACTGAATGAGGTAAAGCAGATGATCTCTCTAAGGTCAACACAGTCTTGGAAGTCCTACCCATAGCAATTATGAAAGAGAAATAAGAAACATCCAAATTTTAAAAGAGGAAGCAAACTTGCCACTGTGTGCTGATGACATCTTATTTTTTAAGAAAACTTTTATTTAATAAATATAAATTTCATAGGTACAGCTTTTGGATTATAGTGTTTCTTCCCCCCATACTCCCTTCCCATCCCCACTCCTGTCCCACCTTCTACTCCCTCTCCTATCCCATCCTTCATTAAGATTCATTTTTAATTATCTTTATATACAGAAGATCAACTTAGTATATATACTAAGTAAAGATTTCAACAGTTTGCACCTACACAGACACACAAAGTATAAAGTACTGTTTGAATACTAATTTTACCATTAATTCACATAGTACAACACATTAAGGTCAGAAGTCCTACATGGGGAGAAAGTGCACAGTGACTCCTGTTGTTGATTTAACAATTGACACTCTTATTTATGACATTAGTAATCACCCAAGGCTCTTGTCATGAGCTGCCAAGGCTATGGAAGCCTCTTAACTCCACAAACTCTGACATTATTTAGACAGGGCCATAATCAAAGTGGAAGTTTTCTCTTCCCTTCAGAGAAAGGTACCTCCTTCTTTGATGGTCCTTCTTTCCACTGGGATCTTACTCACAGAGATCTTTCGTGGACACCATTTTTTACCACAGTGTCTTGGCTTTTTTCCATGCCTGAAATGCTTTTATGGGCTTTTTAGCCAGATCCAAATGCCTTAAGGGCTGATTCTGAGGCCAGAGGGCTGTTTAGGGCATTTGTCATTCTATGAGTCTGCTGTGTGGCCTGCTTCCCATGTTGGATCATTCTCTCCTCTTTATCTATTGTTATTAGCAGACACTTCATCTTACTTAAGTGATCCTTTTGACACTTATTCCTATCTTTATGATCAGTTATGCACCTGCCAATTTAAAGGGATTTGAGTTCCAATGGCAAGTTTTTAGCTGTACCTTTAGGTGTAAGTCTGTGGGGACATGTGGCAAACTATACATCTCCTCCCTCTCTTATTTTTAACAGGGATCAATTTTCAATTGGATTTAAACACCTAAGAATAATTCTGTCAGATGACATTATGTTATATAAATAAAACTCTGAAAACTCCATGAAAATACTGTTAAAATACACAAATTAAGCAAAGATGCAGGATACAAAGTCAATGTACAGAAATTAGTAGTTGTGTTATACACCAATAGCAAATTATCTAAAGAGTCCTAAAGAAAGCTATTCAGTTTCTACTGGCTTCAAAAAACCAAAAACATCCTAGGAATAAATTCAGCCAAAGAAGTGAAAGCTCTTTACAATGAAAACCTTCAAACATTGAGGAAAGAGATTGAAGAGGACACAAGGAAATGAAAAGACAACCATGCTCATAGATTGGAAGAAGTCGTATCATTAAAATTTCATACTGTACAAAACAATTTACAGATTCAATACAATCCCTATCAAAATACCAATGATATTTTTCACAGAACTAGAAAAAAAAACCCACTAGGATTTATGTGGAACCATACAATATCCCAAATAGCCAAAGCAATCTTGGGTAAAAACAACAAAACATGGCACATTACACTACCTGACTTTAAAATTTTTAACATAGCTACAGTAATCAATGCATGGTACTGGCATAAAAGCAGCAGAAGACGGCCCAAGTGCTTGGGCCCCTGCATCCATGTTGGAGATCTGAAAAAAGTTCCTGGCTCTTGGCCTCAGACTGGCCCAGCACTGCCACTGTGGCCACATGGGAAGTGAACCGGAGGCTGGAAGACCTCTCTCCCTGTCTCTCAAATAAATAAATCTTTAAGAAAAATTTCTCAGAGATGTAAAAATTCTCAACATCATTGTAATTAGGAAGAAGAAAATCAAAACCACAATGATATATCACCTCATTCTAGTTTAGTTATTATAAAAAAAGACAAAAGATAAATGCTGGTGAAAATGTGGGTGGGGGGAATGTTTGAACATTGTGCAAATGAAAATTAGTACACACACTGTGGAAAATAGTACTACCATTTGATCCAGCAATCCCTATGCTGGGTATGGGAAATGAAATCACTTTAAGAGACATCTGCACTCCCATATTTCTTGAAGCACAATTCACAATAGTCAAGAAATGGAAACAACTGAAGTATCCATCCACTAAAGAAGGGATAAAGAAAATGTGGTGCATAAACACAATGGAAAACCACTCTTCCCTAAAAAAGTATGAAATCTTGTCATTTGCAACAACATGGATGTAACTGGAGGTCATTGCTAAGTAAAATAAACCAAGTCAGAAAGAGAAGTACTTCATGATCTCACTTATATGTGGAATCTAAAAAGAAGTGGATCTGCCGGCGCCGCGGCTCACTAGGCTAATCCTCCGCCTTGCGGCACCAGCACACCGGGTTCTAGTCCCGGTCGGGGCACCGATCCTGTCCCGGTTGCCCCTCTTCCAGGCCAGCTCTCTGCTGTGGCCAGGGAGTGCAGTGGAGGATGGCCCAAGTGCTTGGGCCCTGCACCCCATGGGAGACCAGGAGAAGCACCTGGCTCCTGCCATCGGATCAGCGCGGTGCGCCGGCCGCAGCGCGCTACCGCGGCGGCCATTGGAGGGTGAACCAACGGCAAAAGGAAGACATTTCTCTCTGTCTCTCTCTCACTATCCACTCTGCCTGTCAAAAAAAAAAAAAAAAAAAAAGAAGTGGATCTGAGACAGCAGTTGAAACTATAATGGTGGTTACTAGAGGCTGTGGAGAGTGGATGGGGTAGGTTAGAGATGGGGAAAGGTTGATTAATGGCGACTAGGTTATGGTTGGATTATAAGTTCAGTGTTCTATTGCAAAGTAGGGAGACTATATATAATGACAATGTACTGTATATTTCTCTAAAAAAAAAAACCCTAGGATTTCAATTGTTTTCACCATAAATGTTTGAGGAGATAGACATTATTTCTCTGATTTGATACTATATAATATATACATGTACTGAAATGTCACATGGTATCCATTAATATGTATAATTTTAAGGTGTCAGTTAAAAGTAAAAATTATAGTAGTCAAAAGCATTTTGTGTAAAAACTCTTCCCCAGTTCGACATCTCAGAAGGCAAAGCTAATTTTTAATACTTTCTCTCCATTATTTCCCTGGTGGTAAATTTTGACTTTTACCAATCATATCTCATAAGCTGTGGAATCACTAAACTAGGTTAAATAAATTAGCAGAACAAAGAACCAGAGATTCCTCAAAGAAGCGAATTTCTAGGAGGCCTTCCAGTGCCAGGACCTTGTAAAAAATTATCTCCTTACTGCCACCATGAAAGTTATCCTGATCTGTGATGTTCACATTCTCTTTACTTAAAATAACAGTGCACAATGTTGATCACCTTGATTAGATCAGCATACACTGTATGCATGTATTGAAATGTCACACTGTAGCCTATAAATATGTAGTTATAAACAGATTTTAAAATTCATGAATAATGCATGTTATACAAAAAATAATCATGGATTTCAAAAAGTTTTTGCATCAAAATAAACTTATAATTCCAAAAAAATTACATATAAGCAAGCCATGGAAAGAGAAAAGACAGAATAAAGCAAAATTATATTTGAAGGATATAAACTAAATCTTACCAAATTTGGTGATTGAAATTTAGGAACTTAGTAAATTCCAAACCGTACAAACTCAAACTAAATATTACCTAGATACATTATATCCAGCTATTCAAAACCAAAAGTAGGGGCTGGCGCCATGGCTCACTTGGTTAATCCTCCGCCTGTGGCAGCCAGCATCCCATATGGGTACTGGGTTCTAGTCCCGGTTGCTCCTCTTCCACTGCAGCTCTCTGCTGTGGCCCGGGAGGGCAGTGGAGGATGGCCCAAGTGCTTGGACCCCTGCACCCGCATGGGAGATCAGGAAGAAGCACCTGGCTCCTGGCTTCGGATCAGCGCAGCGCCAGCTGTAGCGGACATTTGGGGAGTGAACCAATGGAAGGAAGACCTTTCTCTCTGTCTCTCTCTCTCACTGTCTATAATTCTACCTGTCCAAAAAAAAAAAAAAAAAAAAAAAAAAAAAGTAAAGAACACATTTGAAAATAACAGGAGAAAATAATGATACATTACATGTAGAGAAGCAGTGATTCAAATGACTGGCAAATTCTCATTAAGTATATAAAGAAAAGAAATTAGTCAATATATTTAACATGCTGCCAAGAACTATAAAACTTATTACCTGTACAACAGTAAAAATAATCTATGGTTTTCTGAAGTGTTTGCATTAGCATCTTATCCATGTGCAGCTAAGCTTCTAAAGTAACTGTATTTAAATAAACCTCCACAGCTGGGATTTTTTTTGTTGGTTTATTTGAAAGGCAGAATTACACAGAGGGAGGAAGAGGCAAGAGAGATCTTCTGGTTCACTCCTCAAATGGCTATAATGGCCAGGACTGGGTCAGGCTGAAGCCAAGAGCCTGGAACTCCATCTGGATCTCCCATCTGAATGACAGGTTACAAACACTTGGGCCATCCTTTGCTACTTTATTAGGCACATCAGCAGGGAGCTGGGTCAGGAGTAGCCAGGACTAGAACCTGTGCTCAAATGGGTAGCTGACACCACAGGTGGCAGCTTAACCTACACTGGCCACCTACACTGGCCCCAATGTTTCTAATTCACAAACTCTTATGCCCACATTTTTCCTTCTAGTCTCAAGAGATTGAATATGCAATGTTTATTCATTTGTTCCTGTTTTATCATCTACTTGATTTTCTCGTAAAATATTGGCTCATTTCACCTCACAGTTCCTCCTTTCAAAAGTTGTCTGTTACTCTTAACTCTTGTTCTTCTTGGTAGCTCTCCAATGTCTTTATCTTTTCTCAAATTTGATTCAATTAATTTTTTCATTCTCTCTCTTTTTTTTTTTTAGATTTTATTTATTTACTTGAGAGGTCTTCCATCTGCTGTTTCACTCCCCCAAATGGCAGCAAGGTTCCAATGCGAAGCCAGGAGCAAGAAACTTCTTCTGGGTCTCCCATGCAGATGCAGGGTTCGAGGACTTGGGCCATCTTCTGCTGTTTCCCAAGCCACAGCAGAGAGCTGGATCAGAAGTGGAGCAGCCTGGATGTGAACCGGTGCCCATATGAGATGGAGGTATTGCAGGTGGAGGATTAACCTTTGCGCCACAGTGCCAGCCCCTTTCTCATTCTCAATGGGAGCAATAGATGGTTCAAATTACCCCATTATTCTCAGAAATGTTGTAAAATCATAAAAATTTACCTGAAACTTATAAAAAATCTAAGTAGAGCTATACACCACAAAAAATAGGATATAATGCTGACCTCAAAATGCATCTCTGAATGTAACTTACCCAAAAAACTGTCATGAGAAAATATGAAAATGTGTCGTGTATTCAAATTGGACTAGTTTCCTTCAATAAAGACAAACTCTTAAAACGGTAATGTACAAGGGAATTTCAAAAACTAATGAGGGGCCGGCGCTGTGGTGTACTGGGTAAAGTATCTGCCTGCAGTGTCAGCATCCCATTTGGCCACAGGTTCAAGTCCCGGCTGCTCCACTTCTGATCCAGCTCTCTGCTATGGCCTGGGAAAGCAGTAGAAGATGATCCAAGTCCTGGGGACCCTGCATTTGTGTCAGAGACCTGGAAGAAGCTCCTGGCTCCTGGCTTTGGATCAGCACAGCTGTAGCCGTTGTGGGCAATTGAGGAGTGAACCAGTGGATGGAAGACCTCTCTCTCTGCCTCTCCTTCTCTCTCCATGTAACTCTTTCAAATAAATACACACATCTAGATGGTGGAATAGTGAGGGCGCACACTGATAGTCCGGGAAAAGATAGTTTAATAAAAGTGGAATTACTGTAGTCTCAGGGAAAGGCTCAGGAAAAAAACTGCCGAGGAAACTCTTCCGGATCTAGTGGATGTGACATGGAGGACCTACGGGGAGAGCAAGGATGCCCACTGCTCGGAAGCCCAGCCGTGGAGTCTGCGCACCAGCACTGGAAGGGGAGGTGAGACAAAAACCTTGGTAGCCCGAGACATTGGTGGGGAAACGGCAGAAAGAGCCTAGAGGGAACGAGGCTTGAAGCCCCACTGGGGAAAGGTCACCAGGCTGATTGGAGGAGAGGAAAAAAAAAATAAGGGGAACCGGTATGGACACGAGCCTCTCTCTCCACTCACCTTACAAAGCCGAGCAAGACAAAGAGCAGGCATCATTTTGGACATATGTAAAGTGGCACCCGCCATTAGCCAAGCAGAAAAACCTGACTCTGGTGGGGAGAAATAACAGGAGGTTAGGGCCTAGTGAAGGTGTGGAGCTAATGAACTGAGACTGTGAAAATCTGAGGGTGGGTGAGAGAACTCACGGAGTACACAAACTTGGTAACCTTGGCAACCTGGTGGGAGCCTGCAGAGAAATTTGAGACCACATTGAGGGCTGCATAGACCCTTTGTGTGGTCCTTGGGGTAGAGCAGACGAATACCCACAGGGGGCAGATTTCATACATCAACTACCCTCAATTCCACTCAGCTGTGCGGAATTACTTCCCTTCTGATTAAAAAAAAAAAAAAAAAAGAGAGAGAGCCAGCGAGCGAGAGAGAACAACCTGGGTGAGTCACCTTTGGCACACCCTTAACCCTGAAGAACCAAACAGAGCTCTCTGGCCACACCCATCACTGCCTCTAAGGATCCAACAAAAGCAGACAGTCCACTTAATCTAGAGTCATAGTATAATGAGAAAAACCACTACAGCGAAGAAACCAAAGAATATCTCCACAATGCCAAACAACAAACGCAGAAACCGAGGAAACAAGAACAAGGAAGACACTATGAAACCTACAATGAACAAGACGCCCCAATTCAAGATTATGAAGATGATGAGATAGAAGATGCAGAAGAAATGCAAGAAATGGATCTCAAAAAATTGATAAGAACATTAAGAAGTCTCAAAAACAAATTCTTGAACTACAGAAATCCTTACTGGACAGGATAGAAAATCTCTCTCACGAAAATGAAATATTAAGGAGGAATCAAAATGAAATGAAGCAACTAGTAGAACATGAAACTGTGATAGTGAAATCATAATGAAATGAAGAATTCAACAGATCAAATGACAAACACATTAGAGAGCCTTAAAAACAGAATGGGTAAGCAGAAGAGAGAATATCAGAGTTAGAAGACAGAGCACAGGAAAGTATACAGTCAAACCAAAGAAAAGAAGAGGAAATTAGAAATGAAAAAATACTGTTGGGAATCTATAGGATACTATTAAAAAACCCAACATTCGGGTTCTAGGAGTTCCTGAAGGCATGGAGAGGGAAAAAAGGATTAGAAGGCCTTTTTAGTGAGATACTAGCAGAAAATTTCCCAGGTTTGGAGAAGGACAGAGACATCCTAGTACAGGAAGCTCATAGAACCCGTAGTAAACATGACCAAAAGAGATCCTCACCACGACATGTTGTAATTAAACTCACCACAGTGAAACAGAAAGAAAAGATCCTAAAATGTGCAAGAGAGAAACATCAGATTACTCTCAGAGGGTCTCCAATTAGACTCACAGTAGACTTCTCATCAGAAACCCTACAGGCTAGGAGGGAATGGCAAGATATAGCTCAGGTACTAAGAGAGAAAAACTGCCAGCCCAGAATATTATATCCTGCAAAGCTCTCATTTGTGAATGAAGGTGAAATAAAGACCTTTCTTGTTAGAGATGCCACCTGCCTTTACCTGGCCAGCTGTCCTCCCAGGCCAGCCAAGTAATGAAAGTCAACAGAGTGCCTTCCCCTAGGAGGTTCACACCTCCCTTAGGATATACCCCATGTGAAGAGATAGATAGGTCTGGGCCTCTGAATTTACAAGGCCTAAAGCCCACCAGATTATTATCAAGCCCCTTCTATCAGGTTCTATTTGCCTCTCAATCAGAAAACTTCATTGTAGCTTAGACAGCACCTTTCTTAGCTCCTCTAATAATGACTCTGTCCTTTGTTCTAGGCCCTGTCTAGTGCACTTGGGCCTCATTCCTTTGTAATTATAACCTCTACTCTACCACCAATGGCTCTACTCCCAACATGTGTGTACTGATGGTCCTCTTCCCCACTTAATGCTGTATAATTGTTCAGACCTGGTAAATGCCACTCTTGGGATCATTGGTTACTATCCTCACTCTGTCTTCTATGACCTTGTCTAAATATGATCAGAGTCGGCAAACTTGGAAGGCTTCCATAGCCTTGGCAACTCATGACGACAGCCTAGGATGGTTACTGGCGCCATAAACTAGAGTGTCAATTTGTTGGGTCAACAACAGGAGCCACTGTGCACTTGCTCCTCATGTGGGATCTCTGTCCTTAATGTGCTGTCCATTGTGATTTAATGCTATAACTAGTACTCAAACAGTATGTTTCACTTTGTGTTTCTATGTGGGTGCAAACTGTTGAAATCTTTATACTAAATTGATCTTCTGTATATAAAGAGAATTGAAAATGAATCTTGATGCAAATGGAAGGGGAGAGGGAGCGGGAGGGGGGAGGGTTGCGGGTGGGAGGGAAGTTATGGGGGGGGGAGCCATTGTAATCCATAAGCTGTACACTGGAAATTTATATTCATTAAATAAAAGTTAAAAAAAAAAAAAAAAAACCTTTCATAGCAAACAGAAATTGAAAGAATCTGTTGCCACTCATCTAGCCCTGCAAAAAAATGCTTAAAGATGTGCTACACACAGAAACACAGAAACAGGGCCATCATTATGAAAGAAGGTAAAGGAAGAAAACCTACCAGTAAAAGATCATAGGAAGCTCAAAGCATATACTAGAAAATATCTTTGGGAAAACAGCAGGGCAAAGTTACTACTTATCAATAGTCACATTGAATGTTAATGGACTCAACTTTCCAGTTAAAAGACACAGACTAGCTGAATGGATTAAGGAACAAACCCATCTATTTTCTGCCTACAAGAAACACATCTTTCCAACAAAGATGCATGCAGACTGAAAGTGAAAGGTTGGTAAAGATATTCCATGCCAACAGAAACCAAAAAAAAAAAAAAAAAAAAAAAAAAGCAGGTGTAGTCATATTAATATCAGACAAAATAAACTGTAACACAAAAACTGTTAAGAGAGAGCACTATATAATGATTAAGGGTTCAATTCAACAGGAAGATGTAACGATTATCAATGTATACGCACCTAATTACAGGGCACCGGTTTATTTAAAAGATATGTTAAGGGACTTAAAGGGAGACTTAGACTCCAATACAATAGTACTGGGGGACTTCAATACTCCACTCTCAGAAACAGACAGATCAACTGGACAGAAGATCAAAAAGGAAACAACAGATTTAATCGAAACTATTGCCCAAATGGATCTAACAGATATCTACAGAACTTTCAATCCTACATTTAAAGATTTTACATTCTTCTCAACAGTGCATGGAACCTACTCTAGGATTGACCACATACTAGGCATAAAGCAAGTCTCAGCAAATTTAAAAGAATTAGAATCATACCATGCAGCTTCTCAGACCACAGTGGAATGAAGGTGGAAATTAGTAACTCAGGAATCCCTAGAGAGTATGCAAACACATGGAGATTGAACAACATGCTCCTGAATGAACAATGGGTCATAGAAGAAATTAAAAGAGAGATCAAAAACTTTCTGGAAGTAAACGAGGATAACAGCACAATGTATCAAAACTTACGGGATATGGCAAAATCAGTGTTGAGAGGAAAGTTTATAGCAATAGGTGCCTACATCAAGAAATTGCAAAGGCACCAAATAGAAGAGCTTTCAGTACATCTCAAGGATCTAGAAAATCGGCAGCAAAGCAGACCCAAATCTAGTAGGAGAAGAGAAATAATTAAAATCACAGAAGAAATAAACAGGATTGAATCCCCCCCCCCAAAAAAAAAAATTACAAAAAATCAGCCAAGTGAAGAGCTGGTTTTTTGAAAAAATGAATAAAATTGACACACCATTGGCTCAACTAACTAAAAAAAGAAAAGACCCAAATCAATAAAATCAGAGATGAAAAAAGAAATGTAACAACAGACACCACAGAAATAAAAAGAATCATCAGAAATTACTACAAAGAGTTGTATGCCAGCAAACAGGGAAATCTATCAGAAATGGATAGATTCCTGGACACATGCAATCTACCTAAATTGTACCATGAAGACATAGAAAACCTAATTAGACCCATAACTGAGACAGAAATTGAAACAGTAATAAAGGCCCTCCCAACAAAGAAAAGCCCAGGACCAGATGGATTCACTGCTGAATTCTACCAGACATTTGAAGAAGAACTAACTCCATTTCTTAAACTATTCAGAACAATCGAAAAATATGGAATCCTTCCAAACTCTTTCTATGAAGCCAACATCACCTTAATTCCTAATCCGGAAAAAGATGCAGCATTGAAAGAGAATTACAGACCAATATCCCTGATGAACATAGATGCTAAAATCCTCAATAAAATTCTTGCCAATAGAATACAACAACACATCAGAAAAATCATCCACCCAGACCAAGTGGGATTTATCCCTGGTATGCAGGGATGGTTCAATGTTGGCAAATCAATCAATGTGATACACCACATTAACAAACTGCAGAAGAAAACCGTATGATTCTCTCAATATATGCAGAGAAAGCATTCAATAAAATTCAACACCCTTTCATGATGAAAACTCTAAGCAAATTGGGTATAGAAGGAACATTCCTCAATACAATCAAAGCAATATATGAAAAACCCATGGCCAGCATCCTATTGAATGGGGAAAAGTTGGAAGCATTTCAGAGATCTGGTACCAGACAGGGATGCCCACTCTCACCAATGCTATTCAACATACTTCTGGAAGACTTAGCCAGAGCCATCAGGCAAGAAAAAGAAATTAAAGGGATACAAATTCGGAAGGAAGAACTCAAACTATCCCTCTTTGATGTGATTCTTTATTTAGGGAATCCAAAGAACTCTACTAAGAGACTATTGGAACTCATAGAAGAGTTTGGCAAAGTAGTAGGATATAAAATCAATGCACAAAAATCAACAGCCTTTGTATACACAGGCAATGTCACGGCTGAGAAAGAACTTCTAAGATCAATCCCATTCACAATAGCTACAAAAACAATCAAATACCTTGGAATAAACCTAACCAAGGATGTTGCAGATCTCAATGATGAGAATTACAAAATCTTAAAGAAAGAAATAGAAGAGGATACCAAAAAATGGAAAAACCTGCCATGCTCATGGATTGGAAGAATCAATATAATCAAAATGTCCATTCTCTCAAAAGCAATTTATAGATTCAATGCGATACCAATCAAGATACCAGTGACATTCTTCTCAGATCTCGAAAAAATGATGCTGAAATTCATATGGAGGCACAGGAGACCTCGAATAGCTAAAGCAATTTTGTACAGCAAAAACAAAGCCGGAGGCATCACAATACATACTACAGGGCATACTACAGGGCAGTTGTTATCAAAACAGCATGGTACTGGTACAGAAACAGATGGATAGACCAATGGAATAGAATAGAAACACCAGAAATCAATCCAAACATCTACAGCCAACTTACATTTGATCAAGGATCCAAAACAAATCCCTGGAGCCTATTCAATAAATGGTGCTGGGAAAACTGGATTTCCACGTGCAGAAGCATGAAGCAAGACCCCTGCCTTAAACCTTACACAAAAAAACATGGATTAAAGATCTAAATCTATGACCCGACACCATCAAATTATTAGAGAACATTGGAGAAACCCTGCAAGATATTGGCACAGGCAAAGACTTCTTGGAATAGACCCTGGAGGCACAGGCAGTCAAAGCCAAAATTAACTATTGGGACTGCATCAAATTGAGAAGTTTCTGTACTGCAAAAGAAACAGTCAGGAAAGTGAAGAGGCAACCGACAGAATGGGAAAAATATTTACAAACTATGCAACAGATAAAGGATTAATAACCAGAATCTACAAAGAGGATCAAGAAACTCCAAAACAACAAAACAAACAACCCACTTAAGAGATTGGCCAAGGACCTCAATACACATTTTTCCAAAGAGGAAATCCAAATGGCCAACAGACACATGAAAAAATGTTCAGGATCACTAGCCATCAGGGAAATGCAAATCAAAACCACAATGAGGTTTCACCTCACCCTGGTTAGAATGGCTCACATACAGAAATCTACCAATAACAGATGCTGGTGAGGATGTGGAGAAAAAGGGACACTAACCCACTGTTGGTGGGAATGCAAACTGGTTAAGCCACTATGGAAGTCAGTCTGGAGATTCCTCAGAAACCTGAATATAATCCTACCATACAACCCAGCCATTCCACTCCTTGGAATTTACCCAAAGGAAATTACATTGGCAAACAAAAAAGCTGTCTGCACCTTAATGTTTATTGCAGTTCAATTCACAATAGCTAAGACCTGGAATCAACCTACATGCCCATCAACAGTAGACTGGATGAAGAAATTATGGGATATGTACTTTATAGAATACACCAGTCAAAAACAATGAAATCCAGTCATTTGCAACAAAGTGGAGGAATCTGGAAAACATCATGTTGAGTGAAATAAGCCAGTCCCAAAGGGACAAATATCATATGTTTTCTCTGATCGGTGACAACCAACCAAGCACCAAAAAAGGAAAACTGTTAAAGTGAAATGGACACTATGAGAAATGGTGACTTGATCAGCCCTTGCCCTGACTGTAATGAACAACTTAATACTTTATCCCTTTTAGTATTTTTTTTTTTGGTTGTTCTACTTAATACTATTGGTTGAATTCTGTAATTAATACAGTTACTCTTAAGTGTTGAAACTTAACTGAAAAGTGATCCCTGTTAAATATAAGAGTGGGAATAAAAGAGGGAAGCGATGTACAATTTGGGACATGCTCAAGCTGACTTGCCCCAAATGGTAGGGTTAGAAACATACCAGGGGATTCCAATTCAATCCCATCAAGGTGGCATGTACCAATGCCATCTCACTAGTCCAAGTGATCAATTTCTGTTCACAATTGATCATAATAATAGGACTAAGAGTCAGAGGGATCCCATAAACAAGACTAGTGTCTGCTAATAGTAACCGATAGAATAAAAAAGGGAGAGAACAATCCAACATGGGAAGTGGGATACACAGCAGACTCATAGAATGGCGGATGTCCTAACCAGCACTCTGGCCTCAGAATCAGCCCTTAAGGCATTCTTATCCAGCTGAAAAGCCTATGAGAGTATTTCAGGCATAGAAAGCCAAGACACTCTGGCAAAAAAAACAAAACAAAAACAAAAACAAAAACAAAAACAAAACAAAACAACAAACCCTAAATGAAAGATCTCTGTGAGTGAGATCCCAGTGAAAAGAACAGGTCATCAAAGAAGGAGGTACCTTTCTCTGAAGGGAGGAGAGAACTTCCACTTTGACTATGACCTTGTCTAAATATGACCAGAGTCGGAGAACTCAAAAGGCTTCCATAGTCTTGGCAACTCATGACAAGAGCCTAGGGTGATTACTGACGCTATAAACAAGAGTGTCAACTTGTTAAGCCAACAACAGGAGTCACTGTGCACTTACTCCTCATGCAGGATCTCTGTCCTGAATGTGCTGTACATTGTAATTTAATGCTATAACTAGTACTGAAACAGTATTTTTCACTTTGTGTTTCTGTGTTCAAACTGTTGAAATCTTTACTTAATATACGCTAAATTGATCTTCTGTATATAGAGAATTGAAAATGAATCTTGATGTGAATGGAAGGGGAGAGGAAGTGGGAGAGGGGAGGGTTGCGGGTGGGAGGGAAGTTATGGGGGGGGGGAGCCATTGTAATCCATAAGCTGGACTTTGGAAATTTATATTCATTAAATAAAAGTTAAAAAAAGACAAATAAATACATTTTTAAAAAAAGCTAATGAGAAATGTGTATTTTTTGAAAAACTGCACAGATTTGAAACATTTTTGTACCAAAATAAACATTTTTCAATTCCATTTTCATGAGCTGGTTTACATAAGTTTCCTTGCATTGTTCTAGGAGGGATGATGTGTTAAGTGATTTCAATTGCCAACCACTACCATGAATTTGATCCTTTTCTGTGACAGCTAAGGGAGGAAACACTTTCTGAAGAGATCAGATGTTGGTGAAAATGGATGCCAGGGGGCTAGCACAGTGGGGTAGTAGGCCAAGCCTCCACCTGCAGCACTGGCATCCCACATGGCCGCCAGTTCTTATCCCGGCTGCTCTTCTTCTAATCCACCTCTCTGCTTACGGTCTGGAAAGCAGTGGAAGATGGCCCAAGTATTTGGGCCCCTGCACCTGACAGAAGCTCCTGGCTTCTGATCGGCTCAGCTCTAGCTCTTGTGGCCATTTGGGGAGTGAACCAGTAGACGAAGATCTCTCTCTCTCTCTCTCTCCCTCCCTCTCCCTCTCTGTAACTCTGCCTCTCAAATAAAGCTTAAAGAAAATAGATGTCGGGGGAGATTTGAGACTCTCTGAATGGATAAATGAAACATGTAAAGCAGGGGAGAGGGTATCAGCATTCTGCTTTCAAGGTCTTGGAGAAGGTGCCATAGGCACAGAGGCAGAGACAAGTACATATATTTTGCTGTTTGTCAAGGACCAGTTCTTTTCTTTCCTTTTTCCTTTTAATTTATTGAAAGGCAGTTATATGTAGGGAAAGACAGAGATCTTCCATCTTTTGGTTTATATTCCAAGTGGCCAGGGTAGGCCAGGCAACAGGAGCTTCTTCCAGGTGTAGGGGCCCAAGCACTTGGGCCATCCTCCACTGCTTTCCCAGGTACATTAGCAGGGAGTTGGATCAGAAGCGGAGCATCTGGGTCTTGAATCGGCACCCATATGGGATGTCAGTGACGCAGGCAGTGGCTTTACATACTGCACCACAGTGCCACCGCCAAGGACCAATTCGTTAACAAAGATCTACTTGCTGAAGATGAAAGTAAGGACTAAAGTGTTCAATTTGACAGAAGAGAATAAACTGGAAATCTCATAAGGATTTTTTTTTTCAAAAATTTTAATTTGTTTATTTGAAAGGCAGAGTTAAAGAGAGTAAGAGAAGAGAGCAGAGGAGGAGGAGAGGTGAGGACAGGGAAGAGGAGGGCAGGGAATAGGAGGGGTGGAGAGAGGAAAGAGAAGAGAGACAGGGACAGAGAAGCACAGTGAGCTCTTCCGTCTGCTGGGTCACTCTCCAAATTCCTGCAACAGCCAAGGATGGGCCAGGCCAAATCCAGGAAACTGCAACTCCATCTGGGTCTCCCTTATTTTTGGCAGGAACCCAAGTACTTGAGCCATCACTTGATGTCTCCCAGGGTGTGTATTAGCAGGAGGCTAAATCAGAAGTGGAATCTGGACTCCTAATGTATAATTCATTTATGAGTAATTAATTCAAACCGTAAGTTAGTTTAGATCAAATACATTTGAAATTAAGACTTAATAATATGTAGTATGTTAAGATTAAATGATATAAGATATGAGGCAACATATTAAAATCTCGGTCTTAAGAGCTTTCAGGACCTGTCGCGAGAACCACTATTCCTCCATGACAGGCTTTATTTTAAGCCAGAAAAGACAGGCCTCAGAGTACAGGAGTGGAACTATAACTGGAATTTAGATTCTTCCGCCTTTCTGTATGATGCCTAGCCCCTAAGTTGCCCAAATGCACCAATAAAATGCATAAATTTAGGTAATTGATATATAAGGAATAAGGAACTCGCCTACGTGTGCAGTGACGTATGTACTTGTTGACTCAAGTGCATACAAATGCTGGGAGGAGAAGGGACGGGCTTCTTGCCTCAGCCCTGCGCTACATCATAGGTGCCGGTAAGAGCCTTAGCTAGCTACTAATAAAATCCTCTTGCTGTTGCATCCAGCCTGCCTTTTGTGAGTTGTTTTGGAGAGGGTCTCAAACCGGACACAACACTATCAGTCACTTAATCACAGAGGCAAATGTCTATTACCAATAAAGAATTTTTGATAATGGAATCTATCAGGATACTGTAAATATGATTAAATTAGATCTATGACATGATAAGCCTCTTTTGTTAAAAAAAAAAAAAAAACTCTAGCAAAACGATAAAGATTTGGATTCCTTAGCTCTGAATTTCCTTAGAGAGAAACATGGTCTTGTAGCACTAACCCTGTTTGTATCACTTCCTGTCCACTATAACTTAAACATGTAAACTGGTGGCATCCTCTTAACTATTCGTTCAGGTACTTTCATGTACTAAAATCTACAGCTTCTTGTCCAATCAGTCCAAAAAATTCTGTAGGCCTAATTGGAAAAAACCCTCATATATGAGGGTTCTTTAAAAAGTGCATGGGAAATATGTATTATGAAAAACTTATACATGGATTTCAAAAAAATTTGCTTCAAAATAAACATCTTTTCATTCCATTTTCCATGAACTTTTTGAAGTACTTTCACAACTTTAAATAGATCTTCATGGGACTGTAATAAGAAAGAATATATAACAAATTAACAAATCAGATTGTGGCAGGAGAGATCTGAGGATGTGAGATACTGATATTGGAAGATAGGGGTTTCTATGGTAACAACAGCATGCCAAACATCCCATTATGTAAAAGTATATTTATCATAAAGAGATGCATGGAGAATGGTGGTTACCTTAAGAGTGTTGATTCTGGGAGACTAATGCTTTAATTTTTCTGTTGAATTATTTACAATGAACCTATACATTTATATAACTATAAATATAGTTAGTTACAGTTTGAAAGAAGACTTTTTTCTTAAAATTAAAAAATGTTTCCAATTTTAACAGCTTTCTTTGATGTCAGCAGCAATGTCAACTAGGAGGAAATGAATGACAGTACAATGACCTAAGCCTTAGAAAATCAACCATAAAAATTAATGCATGGGAAACATTTTGCCAGAAAGATCTGATATGAAGTTTAACACTGAACTTAAAAATTATGTTTAAAAACTAAACAACTGTACACTTTGCATTCAAGCTCACACAAACTTTTTACTAGTCTCCTGCTGGTAAGTATCATGAAGAAAGTGAATGCAAGATTATCTTCAGGATAATCATTTCTAGGCAGATACAAGAAGAGGACAAAATAACATAGAACTCTTACCACAACATTTCATGTTTTTGCTAGATTCCCTACCAGGGCATTTTCTGCTTGGATGAATGAAGCAGGACATCTTAACCAGTTTCATGAAAAGGGAGTTCAAGCATGAGTACAAATGCCTCTGCCATTAAAATAAAGCAAACAAGGGATTCCCCCTCCCACTGCTTCCTATGATGAACATTTTAGATTGTGGGAGACAGCAAATCCAAAAATGTTTGACATAAAGTTAGACGATGGTCAGTTAAATGAAATTACTGTAAAATGCTGGATGTATGAATAAGAAAGAATAATCTTGATGCTATAATCACAATTACTATCTTTGATGCAATCATACTTGATGAAATCATTCTTGAAGGGGTTCAGCCAAAAGGAGAAAGTCCGTGCTGATCACCTCCATTTGCAGGTCTTCTGAGATTGCATCTTACGGTTCATAAAATCTGCAGTTGTCATCTGAAGCACAAGGACTTGTGCTCTTGCACTGCAACAAGAAGGGCGGTCCCAGGCCACAGCAACTGTGATCAAAGAGGTATGTTTTGATTAAATACACTGCAGAATTGTTTTAGGACTTTTGGCAAATGTTAATCTTATTTTCAAACACAGGGGAAAAAAATCACCCCAATTCAGGGCTAATTTAGTTGTCTGAAATAGATCAAACAGTTAAAAAAACAAAACACACATGAATAGTTCCATTTAAAAAGTTTCATCAGAAGAGGCACAGCAGTACTATCCTTCCTCATCACTGCTGCTCCAAGCATCTTCAAATGCTGGATTCAGTTGTGTTTTGGTTGCAGTCTAAAAAAGAAGAAGAAAGATGCTAATTTTTTACTTCTTAATTTTAGGCTTATAATACAGTTGAAAGATAAAATGTATCAAATAAATGATAATTAGGTTACTTTGAAAGAAACTGTGCAACTATACCTCCAATTCAACACAATTTATATTATATAGGCATACCAGACTTTTTCCAAGTAACCTGTTTCCTTCAAAGTAGTTACCTCATAAATACATATACATATGAGGGGTCTTAAAGTTCATGGGAAATGCATATTATGAATGAGCTATGTGTGAATTTCAAAATTGTCTGCAATTTTCCCCCCCATTTTCCTTGAACACTTTAAAAGCAGAACAAAAAGTGAGTGTTCCTGGTAAATTTCCTGAGAATCAGCTAGGATATTTGAAAAAAATACATTAATTTAGGCATTCTTTATGGCTGTCAAATAGATCAGAGGACATTAGTAAGCCTAATAATGTCAGCTCTTGTCTCTTGGGTGTATAATGAGAATTCCATTATACCCCAAATATCCAGATGAAAAACTATTATCAAACTTCAGCTATCCTCTCACTAATTTCTGGCAGCATTCCACTTATTTGCAAGAATAATACATACTGGCCGGCGCCGCGGCTCACTAGGCTAATCCTCCACCTTGCGGCGCCGGCACACCGGGTTCTAGTCCCGGTCAGGGCACCGATCCTGTCCCGGTTGCCCCTCTTCCAGGCCAGCTCTCTGCTGTGGCCAGGGAGTGCAGTGGAGGATGGCCCAAGTGCTTGGGCCCTGCACCCCATGGGAGACCAGGAGAAGCACCTGGTTCCTGCCATTGGATCAGCGCGGTGCGCCGGCCACAGCGCGCCTACCGCGGCGGCCATTGGAGGGTGAACCAACGGCAAAAGGAAGACCTTTCTCTCTGTCTCTCTCTCACTGTCCACTCTGCCTGCCTGTCAAAAAAAAAAAAAAAAAAAAAAAAGAAGAAGAAGAAGAAGAATACATACTAAAGTCTTTCTTTCATTCATTCTTTCATCCAAAAGTTTACTGCCTTTCCTGTCTTTTGGAACTTATAATTCAACTAATAAATTAGGTTATTTAGTAACAGTTTATCCAAAGACATTCTGCCCCTGGGGTAGGTAACTCTTCCTCACTCTGTATTTAGACAACTTCTCCTGGGCAGATACACCACACAAAGTTATGCCTCTTAATTCTACTGTGGAAGCCAAGGTATAACATATTCAACATTTTAATTTCCTTTGAACACTCAATAGAGAAAATAAAGCATATTTCAGTTGAAATATTTTTGCTAAGTGTGAGCAAAGAAATAACAATAAGTGAAAATCATAATATAGATACTATTTATATTGGCAGTAAAACAAAAATATAAGTGCATTACAGTATTAGAAATACATTTCATTGCTAAAACACAGATTAAAACATCACACCTGAAGTTAAAAGCTGCAGGAAAAAATGCTGTAGAAGGCTGTACACATAATATTATTTAAGATCACAGTGATCAAGTCCATCTATGACTTCAGTTTCTCTACAACATCTCCTCCTAGTGGATGTCCTGTCTATGCTTGAACATACCCATGTCTAACCTCACCAGGTTTCCCTTTGTTACCGGTAGACAGTTGTAGATCTCATGGAGATACAGAAACATTAGTTTAGAGGGGAATTATCCCAGGTCCAATAAAGGGAAGGAGGAATGAAACAAAATTTAACTTTGACAGGGATATATCTTGATAACTTCCAAATTTCTTACTAGAAAGTCTCAGGACTATCTATGTCAGCAAGTGAGAATACCACTCTACAAGTGGTAAGTAAAACAGCTAAAGATCATACGCAAAATAGACTAAGATTCTTGATGAGAGGTCATATTTAAACTGCAATGTACCCACCTTGTAGATCTCATGCAGCAAAACAGTGACTAAGAGTTACAACTAATCTATCTATAATTATAGATAGCTTGCCTTGACCATGCCAAGTTTTAGAAGGAGGGGCAAAAGGAAACCAGATTTCTCAGAGTATAATAAATTGGCCTCCCAATTAAATATGTCTTTATGCTTAAAGACAACAAAACCTGTCCATATCACCCAATGCCCTTCAATTTCTTTAAAATCTTCTTTTACTTCACATAGCACGAGAAATATCCCTATGGAATAATACCTTGGTTGATAGGAAAGTAAATCCTATTTGAAAGGAAACCTAAAAAACAACTTTGCTTTCACAATTTTGATATTTGGAAATATCATAAACTTTTCCCAGATTAGAAGGGTAATGTATAACAAAACTATAACTATATAACAAGGAAATAACTACCAGAATCATATATTATCTTCATAAATTAAGCAATTTATTTTCTTCCAACATCATTTTCTACATGCAAGTCATAGATTGGCCTGTCATTTACTTTTATTATTTTCATTTAGTAAATGATTGCTATGCTTCCTACCACAGCAAATAGTACTATGACCTGGATTTAAGATTTACAGTAATTCCCAAAGGACAGGATACACTAATTAAATAAGAATGCAAAATAAGTGGCTAGATCAAACTATTTGACTAGAGTGAGCTTTCTATAGACTGCTCAGTCATCAAAAGCAGCTGTATGCTATGAAGCTATAATAAACCAAATTGGACATGTGATGAAATATGAAAGTAGTCAAATAGTATTTGCCCAGCTGCTTGGAATTTAGCAATGTGTGTTTTTTCTGACTTTCATTTGATTAGGGCTAAATGAAAACACTTCACAGGCTTTACATTGCTGTAAATCTTTTTTTTTTTTTTTTTTAATTTGACAGGTAGATTTATAGACAGAGAGAGAGAGAGAGAAAGGTCTTCCTTCCATTGGTTCACTCCCCAAATGGCCACTACAGCTGGTACGCTGCGCCGATCCGAAGCCAGGAGCCAGGTGCTTCTTCCTGGTCTCCCAGGCGGAGGATTAACCAAGTGAGCCACGGCGCTGGCCCTGCCGTAAATCTTAACTTTCAAATTTAGTTGTGAAATATATTTTGCTAATATGTTTACGTGATGGTAACAAATCCCCCATAAATATTCTCTTTCATGTGGTTTTTGATATAGTCTTATTTTCACAAGGGAACTGAATATAAGAAAAAGTTTTCAGAATGTCAAATTTGTTATCTGATTAACTTTTTTCTATCTCTATTTAAGATGCTTTGTTTGTATTATGACCTTAAGATATTTCTATTTCTTTCCCCAACTTAAAAAAATATTATATATAAAATTGCTTTAGACTTTAAGTTTTTTATATCATATAAACTAGGATAAATGTTGATAAGCAACAGTGGTCACAACAGTCCTTAGCAGGAGATATACTACTTTGATTTAATTTTTAAATTTTTATTTATTTGAGAGGCAGAGGCAGAGATAACGCTATTTGCTGGTTCACGCTTCAAGTGCCTATAATGGCCAGGCCTGTGCCAGCTGAAGCAGCAGCCAAGAACCCAATCTAAGTCTTCTATGTGGATAACAGGGATGGAAGCACTTGACACATCACCTGCTGCCCCCTTGGTGAATATTAGCAAGAAGTCAGAATTGGGAATAGAACTAGGACTCAAATGCAGGTACTCTGATTTGGGATGTAGGCATCCCAGCCAGCATCTTAACCACTCAGACAAGTATCTACCCCGAGATACACTAGCTTTAGAAAACCTTTATCTCACTACTGTTTGATGTAAAAGTAAAAACAACAAATAAAACAAAAAGCAGAGGCTACCACTTGAGGCCAGAGTTCATGGTTAATCATCTTTATTTACCCTCACTGCATTTTTAAGGCTCTTTATTCACTGTCATATTTATATTAATTTATGCTCTAAGATAGGGACTGTCAGACTACTGGTGGGAATGGAAATCGATAAGCTTTGACACCATGAATAAAGAGCCTCAAAATGTCATATATAATAACTCTAAATAATTCTACTTCTAGGATTACACCTAAAGAAATAATCAGAAATATGAATAATTCATAAACAGACAGGGCTGGTGTTATGGTGCAGTAGGTTAAGCCACTGCCTGTGAGCTGGCATCCCATATCAGAGCACCAGTTTGAGTGCCAGATGCTCTGCTTCTGGTCCAACTCCCTGCTAATGTGCTTGGGAAGATGGTGGATGATAGGCCAAGTATTTAGACCCCTGCCATCCACATGGGAGACCCAGATAGAGTTCCAGGCTTTTGGCTTTGCTTCAGATCAACTCCAGTTGTTACGGCCATTTGGGGAGTGAACCAGCATATGGAAGATTTCTCTCCCTCTGTCTGTTTTTCAAATAAATGTATCTAAAAAATTATAAACAAATATTTAACTTGAAGCTGCTTGTAATAATCAATGGAAATATTTTTAAAAAGACATTTAAATTGTGAGATATGACAGAATATTATATCACTAAAAACAATGTTCATCTACTTATCAATGATATAGAAAAAGGCTTATCGTATAACACTAATGGGAGAAGATGCCAAGATGCATGCCATACCCTGATATTAACTATGTTTTTAAAAAAGTATGCACAGAAAATTGTTGAACTCTTAGCATAGAATTGGTCTTCTGTGTATAAAGTTAGTTGTGGAGAATGGGACTGGGAAGGAAGAGGGAGGAGGAAGAGGAGTGGGAGTGTGGGTATGGTGGGAAGAATCACCATATTCCTAAAGTTGTACTTATAAAATGCATTGAGGTTTGTATTCCTTAAACAAAAGGCTTCTTTAGGAAAAAAAAAAAAAAAAAAAAAAGGAAGCATGCACAGGAGAAAAACAAGAACAAAGTAAATAAAAATGCTAATACTGATTAACTCAACTTGAAGCTTTTTTAGTTTTTGATATTTTTCTGAATTTTCAAAATGTGTTACAATAGGAAAATTACTTTTACAATAAGAAAATGGCAAGAAAAGCTTTAAAAGTCTCTTCCACATCAAGTAAGTTAATAAAATGCCATTTTTTATGATTTACATGTCACTATAAAATTTCTACAATATTTACCTCATCATCATCCGGAACTGGTTCACTTAAAGATGGCACCCAAGCAAGAATATTGCAGTCTTTGCTACCACTATAAAGTTCCTATAAAACGGGAAGCAAAAGATATGATTGCCAATCAATTCAAAAGGAAAATATAGCACTTTTTTGAAATTTTTTTTTTTAGTATTTGAGAGGCAGAGTTAGAGAGAGAGAGAGTGGGAGAGACAGAGAGAGAGGTCTTCCACCCACTGGTTCACTCCCCAAATGGCCACAATGGCTGGAGCTGAGCCAATCTGAAGCCAGGAGCCAGGAGCTTCCTTTTGGTCTCCCACATGGGTACAGGAACAGTGCCATAGGCTGAGACTGAACAAATTATCCCACAGTGTTGGCCCCAATAACTAATTATTTTTTTTTCCACAGGAAGAGTTAGACAGTAAGAGAGAGAGAGACAGAGAGAAAGGTCTTCCTTTCCCGTTGGTTCACCCTGCAATGGCCGCTGCGGCCTGCGTGCTGTGGCCTGCGCACCGTGCTGATCCAAAGCCAGGAGCCAGGTGCTTCTCCTGGTCTCGCACACGGGTGCAGGGCCCAAGGACTTGGGTCATCTTCCATTGCACTCCTGGGCCATAGCAGAGAGCTGGACAGGAAGAGGAGCAACCGGGACAGAATCTGGTGCCCCGACCGGGACTAGAACCTGGTGTGCCAGCGCCACAGGCAGAGGATTAGCCTATTGAGCCACAGCGCCGGCTCCAATAACTAATTATTAAGGTAGATTAAAAAGTTAATTCTATTTCTACTCCCTACAACTTGGCTGATGTCCTGTCTTTTATTTATTTATTTTTTTGAGATACATTAGGATACATCAGAGCTTACTAAGGGTATAAACATTTTATAAAACAATCAACATCCTAGTGGCTTTGATTACAGTATCCACATATTTCAAGTGTTAGAGAAAGAATAAAAGTAATTTGGCCTTCTCTGTCAATAACTGAATCACAATAGTGACTTCAATGAAGAAATGATATGAGTTTCTACTAAAACAGGATGAATGTTCACAGCATGTTTTATTTAGCTTATAGCTGCATAACCGGCTGGTATTCAACAGAACAGGCTGAAGCCCCAGTCCCTGTGCCAGTTGACAATGTTTCATAATATTAAGCTTGGGTTGATGTACAGTATTTGTCATTGTCTTTAAGGATATGTTGTTTGCTCATGGCTGAATGATGCTCACTCCTCTCCCCAACAAAACTAAGGGAACGTGTTAAATTGTCTACAAACGAATACATCTCTATGGGGCAGTGAAATTCAGGGGACGTACACTGGTACAATCTTTTTTAGAGGATAAACTCTCAGTATATATCACAAAGTTTTCTACATATTTCTAGGAAGTTATGCTGAAGTCACATATGAAATTCAAGGATATCATCAGTGAAATATTTATAATGACAAAAAATAGAACTGATTACCCAAGAATAGAAGGATAATTATTACTAATGATGTATTCATGTGATTTAACAGTACATAGTCATTAAAATAGATTTTTAATTGTGGCACAGCAGGTAAAACTGCTGCCCATGACACCTATGTCCCATTTGGGCGCTGGTTCAAGTCCTGGCTGCTCCATTTACGATCCAGCTTCCTGCTAATATGCCCAAAACTTGGGGCCCTGTACCCACGTGTGAGACCAGGATGAAGCTCCTGGCTTCAGACTGCCCAGCGCCAGCTGTTTTGACCACTTGGGGAATGAACCAGTTGATGGAAGATCTCTCTCTCTGTAACTCTGCCTTTCAAACAAAAATAACTAAATCTTAAAAAAAACGATAATCTCAATTCTCTATTTGACTATGAGATCTTGTCCAAGTCACCAGTATCAGTTTCTTCATTAGTATAACAGGAAAAAATGTATTGGAAGAGTAATGGCATGGAAAAATACTCATAATGTCAAAGAGGAGAATATAAAGAAATACTTATAATTTCAAGAGAAAATATAAAACAGGTCAATAATAATAATAAAACTTAAGTGCAAAGGGTAAAAACTAAAAAGAAAAAGCAACAGAATGTTTAGAATTTCTAAAACCTTGAATGACTATGTGAATTTTTGCCCTCACAAATATATTTCTGTATTTCTACATAAATATCATTAACAATAAGCTCTTCCCCACCCCACCTTGGTTACGCAACAATTTAGCTTTATCACTATGTATCTCAAAAATAATTTGAGAGGCCAGCATAAAGCTGCCGCCTGCAGTGCCAGCATCCCATATGGGAGCTCTCTGCTGTGGCCAGGGAGTGCAGTGGAGGATGGCCCAAGTGCTTGGGCCCTGCACCCCAGGGGAGACCAGGATAAGCACCTGGCTCCTGCCATTGGATCAGTGCGGTGCGTCGGCCGCGGCAGCCATTGGAGGGTGAACCAACGGCAAAAGGAAGACCTTTCTCTCTGTCTCTCTCTCTCTCTCACTGTCCACTCTGCCTGTTAAAAATAAATTAAAAAAAATTTTTTTTAAATGTATTATATATATAAAAAAAGATATGGATGTTCTGTAGATGTTCAAAAACAGACACTTTGGAAGCAGCAGCACTTAAGATTACATTCTCAAAACTCAAAAGTGCAGTAAAAAGAATTGTTTTTTCCTTGAACCATAAGAGAGTAAGTTGTCAACATGAGGTTTAGTATCCTTGAATAGTTGTCTATATTTCCTGTAAACAAGAGTGCTTTCCTTAATAGTTACAATACAGCTTAAAAAATCAGAAAATTCATATTGATATACAAAGTAATACACTTAATCCTTAGCCTTCATTTCAGTTTCATCAACTGTCTCAATAACAACCTTCACAGCAAAAGGGTCTAGTTAAAAATCACATGCTGCCATTAGCTGTCATGTCAACTTTGATTATTTCATCAAAGTGATACATACCAGGCTTCTTCAAAGTAAAATTACTCTTTTCTATCTTTGTGTATAATCGTCTGTAGAGTGGTACTCTAAGGCTATGTAAGCATTCCATCCAATTTACTAATTTACTTATTTATATCACTGTGGTCTCACAGATTTCTATTTCAGTTAATGGGTTATAATTCCATTGACTAAAATCCATTATTTATTTTTGATACTGTAGTTGCCAGAGTCTTATATTTACAACAGAATTACCATAATTTTATTTTCAGATGCTGAATTTTGTGTAATTTGCAAAAGAGTTTTGTTGCAAATGGATATAAAAGTTCTATGTTCTGTGACTACTGAGAAATAATTGTTACTTTTTCAGAGTCATAATAGGTGAGATGGGTTAGGAGGTGGGGTCTTTTTGAATCAGTGTAGTGATTAAAATCTTTCTGAGTTCATGGCATATGTAGAAATTATTTGTCAGGAGGCAACCTGTCCAAGGTCTCTGGCTGTCCCAACTGTTCCAAGAAGTGTGAGGAATGATATCTTAGGACACTTTTAATATATTCTAGTTTATTCGAATTGTCATGAGGTTCCAATATAGCAGAAAGCAATAATTTGTAGTCAGATTATCTAGGTTAAAATCTTGGCTGTGTCTTTAAGTCACTCTGGACAAGAAAAGAGGGAGAGTACCTCTAAAAATTTCTTTGAACAGAGAATCATCCTTTGTCAATCATGTGCAAGCTTGGGGCAAGGCATGTCGCTCTCTGAAGCTTTAGTTTCCTTCTTCCAGTAGTAACACTAAAAATACTTAATATCAGTATATCAAGAAACTGACAGATACTAGCATTAGACTTCAAATAGTTGCTGAGTTGTGGTCGAGTTTAAGTTCCCAGGGAAGTGGATGAGGCTGGTAGTCCTCTGGGGTGCTTCGTTCAGCAGTTGTTGACCAACCAATAGGACATGTACTTGAATATTTTAATAATGGATGCTGTACTGGTGTGTACTGAAAAATCAGGCCTATGGCCAGGCACAAAATTAGGTAATCAGTATTAATGAACGAAGAGGAGTTTCACCAGGTGATAAAAGTCTCTTCAAGGTCTAATAATCCAGTTTTCATTCTATCAGTACTTATCATGAACTTCCTTTCCCTTACCAACAAAAAAGGGGAAATGTCAACTACCTTGTTATAGTGGACCCATTTAAAGGAGCATGTCAGGTAAACTGTGCAAATGTTCTGTGAAAAAAAAAAAATCTGTTCCATATGTAACATAAAAGAGAAGGGTCAGGGTATTAAACAAATGAAAAACATATGTGTTTGCTTTTTAAACAATTACATGAGTTGCAGAACTTAAAAAGCATACCTTTAATTAGCCACTGACAGAAAATAAGAAAAAAACAAAATTTTATACATACTCATACATAAACCCAGACATACACACTATTTTTTCATTTTTTACCCAAAATATTGTTTGCAAGATAGTCTCTAATTCACCAGAGATTTTCAACTGCCAAACAGACGGAGCCCATATGTTTTGGAACAAAATTTATCCTAAGCAAGTTGCACAGTACTAAGGGATTCGTACATACATCCTATGCCATCTATAATCTAGGCTGTACTACCCTCCATTAAATACACCCTAGCTCAAATGTGGATTAAATATATAATACCTCAGAAGGAAACTGCTGTCTGCTCATACAGCTAGTCTGCTAAGCTAATTACCTCCACGTTTTAAACTCCCTTAAGTATCATTCTTACCTGGAAATTAGATTGAAATACACAGCAGTCAACATTTTTATAATGTCCCTTAAGCATAGTTATCTGTTCTCCTGAGTAAATTGTATAAACAGCAATGGTGCTACCATATGGTACAAAAACAAATTCTGAACTGCAGCCACAGGAGACAGCGAATTTCAATCCTTTTCTACTGTCATTACAAACTTTTCCATAGTTCACCTGTAGGATAAAAATCATAAAGTTACTTATTACTTAAATCTGAATAAAACAGCCAACAAAGACTGAACTATTTCAAATATTACAAAATTCTACAGAAAAGACTTCCAAATTTGAAAAAATATTCAGTGCTCTAACAGAAACAACAATCATTGTATGACAGTACATTTTACATTAAGAAAGAGGAACAACATGGATCCTTCAAGTTTGTGAAAAATGGAATTAAAGTTTATTCTGGTGCAGAAAAATTTTAAGATTCATACCTTCAAAAAAGTTAATGAGAAAAGTGTACTATGGGGGCCGGCACTGTGGCATAGCAGGTAAAGCTGCCACCTGCAGTGCCAGCATCCCGAATGGGTGCCGGTTCAAGTCCCAGCTACTCCACTTCCAGTCCAGCTCTCTGCTAGGGCCTGGGAAAGCAGTGGAAGATGGCCCAAGTCCTTGGGCCCCTGCACCCTTGTGGGGAAACCCAGAAGAAGCTCCTGGATCCTGGCCTTGGATTGACCCAGCTCTGGCAGTTGCAGCCTTGAGGAGTGAACCAGTGGAGGGAAGACCTTTTTCTCTCTGCCTCTGCCTCTCTGTAACTCTACCTTTTAAATAAATAATTAAATCTTAAAAAAAAAAAAAAGAAGTGTGCTATGAAAAAACTATGCATGGATTTCAAAATTATTTTGCATTAAAATAAACTTATCTCTTAATTCAGTTTCCCAAACTTTCTGAAGTACCTCCATACAAATAGTAAAAAACAAAAAAAACACAACAAAAAAGACCCAAAACATTGAAGGAAAAATTTTGCATTCTCACCTTGCTACAAATAAAAATGCAGATTAAGACAATCCTTAAGAATCATTTTAGATCATTCATTTTAGATCATTTAGCCAAAATTTTAAGGAACATGGCACTCAGTACAGATACAAGTGAGGTAAGCATGTTGGTGCAACTCTAATTTGCTTATTCCTTTAACAGACCAATGGTCTATTATTTAACAAAATAACAAAAAAGTTATTCTTTTGGGGGGGTTATAACCTTTCATTCTTTTAATTAAAAATTTTTTTATTGTGGTAAAATACACGGAACAGAAAATTTACTGTGTTAACTGTAAGTATGAAGTCTTCATAAAGTTCACAGAAAATGTATATTACGAAAACATAATTTTTTATCAAAACAAAACTTTTTTTCAAGATTTATTTATTTATTTGAAAGTCAGAGAGGCAAAGAGGCAGAGAGAGAGAGAGAGAGAGAGAGAGAGAGAGATCTTCCATCTGATGGCTCACTCCCCAGATGGCCGCAAAGGCCAGAGCTGCACCAGTCTGAAGCCAGGAGCCAAGAGCTTCTTTCAGGTCTCCCACATGAGTGCAAGGGGCCCAAGGACTTGGGCCATCTTCTACTGCTTTCCCAGGCCACAGCAGAGAACTGGATTGGAAGTGGAGCAGCTGGGACTTGAACTGGTGTCCATATGGGATGCCGGCACTGCAGGCAGCAGTTTTACCTGCTACGCCATGGCACCGGCCCCCAAAATAAACTTTAAATTGTATTCTTCCACAAACTTTTTGACGTGTCCTCATACATTCACACTGTTGTGCAACCACTACCACCACAATTGCTACAACTCTTTTCATCTTGCAAAACTGTACTCATTAAAGAGGAGAGAGATTCTTACCCTTAACTTAGTAATTACTCCTGGGATTATATCTTAAGGAAACAATCCAACAGCAAAAAGTTGTATGCCCAGTGGATTTCAATGTAGCATTATCCAGAATAGCAAAAATAACTGAGAAAAGGCATATATTTCCAATAATGTTATATTAATTCTAAGGTTTATGTAAGTCATACGCAGAAAATAAGACAAAGGTTAAGTATAAACAAGCACTGTAAATAATTTCAGCTTTATATAATCATGTATCTGGAACAAAAATACCATTCTACACTGTACCCCAAAGGTGTAGTCAGCAAACCCAGTAGCAAAATGGGTATCTCCAAGCACTAGAACACACAGACTTCCAGACTCCACCCCAATTCTGCTGAAGAATCTTCATTTTAACAAGAGCCCTAGGTAATCTGTAAGCTCATCAAATTCTGAGCAGCTTTAGGCTAAGTAACAGGTTTACTTCCTACTGGTGATTTTGAGAAGCTTGGGAGTGGAGTATAAAGGTGGCAGCTAATCATTTGGAAATGATGAGCATGTGGATCACAAAATCTCCCTTCTCTGTAGCTAATATCAGAGTATAAATAGCGATTTGCCCTTTTCTCTTTTACAGGGGTTGGTTGGGAGTGTGGTGTATACATACAAACAAAAACACTGAGGGCAATTTGGATATATGCTGATCATCTGTGGACACTGCAGATGGCTTACTTATCCTTCAGACTGACATGTGATGGCAACGAGCACATGTGTTTAGCTACTTCATGGCAACAGTGATGTAAGAGGTTAAACATTAAACTTGCATTCAAAAGACTTGGGTTTTAAAATACACTTTTTTGGAGAGGCCCCTCATGAATAATGATTTAACCTTTGAGTTCCATTTTCCTAATCTGTTCAGTGTAGTTAAATATCATTTACCTAAGTTATTCTGATAACGTAAATGAAATAATGCATGTGAGAGCACCTGGGACATAAATTTATCCAGTAAATTCTTAGATCTTGATTTCTATACATGTTTAAAACTCTAACATTCCCTCATTTGCATCTTTTGATCCTATACACACAACCATTTATAGAATACTGGTGGTGGGGGAGGGAGATTAAAATACTTCTCCACTAGCAATTCTCTGTATCCTTGGAAAAATTATGAACTGCCAGACTGTGACTGGCTCATTGACATTTGTTTATCACAACACTTAGCTATAAACCCTACATTCTTTCCACTATTCCATTATTCCACATTCTTTCCCAAATGTGAATTGGAAAGTTTACAGTGGGGAAAGGATATTGAATCAGTTACTAAACTCTTTTTCTGTTGCTTTTTTTAAAAGAAATTATTTGACAGGCAGAGAGAGTGAGAACAACAGAGGAGAGAGAGCTCTTCTACCTGTTGGTTCATTACCCAAATCCCCAAAACAGTCAGTGTAGGCATTTGGGGCTCAGCAGCAAGTGGAGCTGGGACTTGAACCCAGGCACTTGTATGTGGGATGCAAGAGTGCTAAGCAGCATCTTAACTGCTGGGCAAAGATGTCTGCCTGCAGCTCACTAACTTATGCCTTTGACCATAGACTTTCCTCCTCCAATTCCTGCTACAACTGTCATATTAATCTTTGTAAATCACTCCTGTGATCAGATCACTTGTGGGCTCAAAAATTATTAATCTTTTCAATGCCTAAGGAAGGAAGTTCAAATAACAGCTTAAGGAAGGAAGGCGCGTCAATTATCAAGTGCTTACCAGGTGTCACACACCGTGAAAGGTGAATAAGTTACCCATTTTATGAATATAAATGCTTACCATAAAAAGCAGTGTGTGCAAGTGTTATAAATTTTTATGTAAGTATTAAAGACAGGCTACTATTGGCAATGATCTCTTTTTTGTTTTTTAAGATTTTTTTTTTTTTTTTTTTGGACAGGCAGAGTGGAGAGAGAGAGAGAGAGAGAGAGAGAAAGGCCTTCCTTTTTGCCATTGGTTCACCCTCCAATGGCCGCTGCAGCCAGCACATCGCGCTGATCCGAAGCCAGGAGCCAGGTGCTTCTCCTGGTCTTGCATGCGGGTGCAGGGCCCAAGCACTTGGGCCATCCTCCACTGCCTTCCCGGGCCATAGCAGAGAGCTGGCCTGGAAGAGGGGCAACTGGGATAGAATCCGCCGCCCCAACCGGGACTAGAACCCAGTGTGCTGGCACCGCAAGGCGGAGGATTAGCCTGTTAAGCCACGGTGCTGGCCTGTTTTTTAAGATTTATTTATGTTCCTAAAGTTGTATTTATGAAACTCATTAAGTTTCTATACTTTAAATAAAAGTTTTTTGGGAAAAAATTTAAAAATGAACTATAAAATATTTATTTATTTATTCAAAAGGCACAGTTACAAAGAGAGAGAGAGAGAGACAGAGAAATCTTCCATCCCAAATGGTTGCAAAGGACAGGGCTGGGCCGGGCCAAAGCCAGGAGCCAGGTGCTTCATCCAGGTATCCCAAGTGGTTGGCATGGTCATCTTTCATTGCTTTCCCAGGCACATTAGCAGGGATTTGAACGGGAAGTGGAGCACCGAGGACTCAAACTCGCACCCATACAGGATGCCTGGCACTGCAGGTGATGGTGGTGGCTTGACCTGCTGCTGCACCATAACACTGGCCACTGGCAATGATGTCTTAAAGGTGGTATTTAAAGCAGGCCTTGAGATTTGTACAGGGGAGGAAGATTCTGAAGACTTGTGATAGTATCATGGTAAATCCAATTCCCTATGTTATTTGGCTCCTCTTTGTTAATCAAGGACAGACATACAAATCTAGTCATTAAGTTAAAGTGTAGAGTTATGCAGAGATCCGATCACAAGGAAGTTCATTTTATGGTCTATCATCAGCCTAATAATAATGTGGGGCCGGCGCTGTGGCGTAGAAGGTAAAGCTGCAACCAGCAGTGCCAGCATCCCATATGGGCACCAGTTTGAGTTCCGGCTGCTCCACTCCCCATCCAGCTCTCTGCTATGGTCTGAGACAGCAGTAGTAAATGGCCCAAGTCCTTGGGCCCCTGCACCTACGTGGGAGACCTGGAGGAGGCTCCTGGCTGCTGGCTTTGGATTGACGCAGCTCTGGCCGTAAACCAGCAGATGGAAGACTTCTTTCTCTCTGTCTCTGCCTCTCTTTCTCTCTCTGTAACTCTTAAAAAATTAATAATGATAGGTGATATTTCCAGAATGTCAACACTTGCCATATAAGATAATGTCATACTTGTTTTATACATGTATTGTTTCATGTAATCTTTGATACAATACTATAAGTTACGCAGCATTAGTATATAAAAAGAAAATAACCAAAAAGGTGAAGTAATTTTAATAAGGTCTCTTTGCTAGGAAATTACAGAAGCATAAACTGACTCTAGACTATAGTAATCAAAAGCCACTGTACCATACTATTGTACACTCTTTGATTCCATTAAGTGATGCTCACAGTACACTGCAGTATAAGTGATTGCAGGGTATTCTTGGAGTACCTATGCAAGACTAGAAGAGTTTAAAGAGAGGTTGTGGGGGCCGGCACTGTGGTGCAGCAGGTTAATGCCCTGGCCTGAAGAGCTGGCATCCCATATGGCACCTGGTTCAAGACCTGGCTGCTCCACTTCCAATCCAGTTCTCTGCTGTGGCCTGGGAAAGCAGTAAAAGATGGCCCAATTTCTTGGCCCCTGTATCCATGTGGGAGACCCAGAGGAAACTCCTGGCTCCTGGCTTAGGATCGGTGCAGCTCTGGCCATTGCGGCCAACTGGGGAGTGAACCAGCAGATGGAAGACCTTTCCCTCTCTCTCTCCCTCTTTCTGTCTCTCCTTTCTCTGTGTAACTCAGACTTTTGAATAAATAAATAAATCTTAAAAAAATAAATAAAAAATAAAAAAAGAGAGATTGCACCTGAGATGGATCCTTAAAGTTGAGAAGTAGTTAGGACAGGAAGGAGAAGGGTATTCTAAATCAGAAACAGCAATCTGGGCAGCTATTGGAAGAAATGAGGGAGGATGGTATATCCAAAGACCACTAAAGTATTTCAGCATGCCTGAAAAGAGAAAAACAATAGGGAAGTGGCAAGGCATAAAACTGGTGAACTAAAAGGCATTGCTTTATGAAGGTCTTGTACACAATGGGCAAAGGCATTCAGGTTTAATGATCTGAAATATTGAAGAATCACTGAAAGAGTTCCACTGGGAAGTGGATTTAGGAAAAGTTAGAAGGATATTGGAATATTTAAACAGAGATGAGTCTAGCAGTGAGGATGGAAGGGAATACAGATATGAAAAAATTTAGGACAGAAGAATATATAGACCTTATAATTGATTTAATAGCTAGGTTAAGGACAGGGAAGAATAATAGATTCCAAGTTTCCTGACTTTATCAGTCACAAGGTGGCTGATAATCATACAACTAAGAGTAAACACCAGAATACATACTTGGAAACTGTATCTTCTTTTCTTGTGCCAAGAGCTGCCTCTGTGAACCTTCCCTGTAGGATTCTGTTCTGAATTCTAAATGAGGCAATGGTCTCCAGAGTATAGTTTATACACATACAGGAGTTTGCAAGATGATCCATTAAGGTGTGAGAAGAAATTGTGAAACTTTCTATTGCTTTTTTATCAAAAAATTAAGAAGTTGAACTTTACTAAATTTAATACATACTCACAATAGTTTCTGTATATAATTTATAAATAATTATGCATACATTAGAAGTATATATCTGTACCTTTTTAACTAATAGGGGTAATACTAATAAGGCAACAATATGCAATAAAAGTCATTACTATTTATGGTATGCTTATTATTTAGCAGGCACAATGCGACTCTATATACTTCTATTTTACCATTACAATTGGGTTTTACCTAGACAATATTGCTAATTTATAAATTGGGGGCGCTGTGTTGTTGTTACCTTAAATATACTGCCTAACATCCTCAATTACTAAATGGCAGGAATGGAGTTTGTTTCTTGTTCTAATAGCCATTTAAAAATTTGAAGACAGTGTGTTCACCCTTCAAGTTACCTTTTCTGGGATCAATGTCCCAACTTCCCGAGTCTTTTGTAGGTGAGTTTCTAGGTTACTCCTCTCATCTTTGCATGAATGACTTACTTTGGTCAAGTCCATTTTAAAATGTATTAGTCATTCTAAATGTACTATCCTAGCCAATAAAATAAAGTAAAATAAAATAAAATCCATAGGGCATGAATATCACTTTGAAAGAGAGAGCACAGAATAAAACCGCATTAACAAATTACATATTCCTATATATTGGACCATTTATATTTATCACATTAAGCTTTGACACACATGCCACACTACTTTTCCAAAGCCACCTGTCATTTTCCCCCTCTCAAGCTTTACTGGCTTTACAAATTATTCAGAGGAAAGTCAAAACTTTATACAGGCCCTGGCATCCTTTTCTTTCTGTTCCTCATCTCCTGTTATCCACCTGCTGTTCTAACACAAGAGCTTCCTAGCTGTTCCTTGAGAATCTCATACATGTTCCCATTCCAGAGTCTTTGTACTTTTTTACTTTACACTCATTCTCATATAACATAAGTGGTCCATCTATCCATCTATTGACTGATGCCTTCCATCCTCTTCCTGGAATGTAAGCTCCTTGAGGACGGCAGTTTTCTAGGTGTCATCCACAGCTATATTATACTGTCTGGCAATTTAATGAGTCTTCAATTAATATTCATTAAACAAAAAGAAAAGGAATGTATGATCTGATCATGGACATGATACAATATGAGTGGAAGATTAAAAATCATAAATCATAATGCCTAAGTTTCTAGCCTGAGACGTGACAGAGAAGCATCTCATAAAGAATATGAGGGATTAGCACAGACTTAAGTAATCTAGATATAAGCAATTTGGATGTTATAGTAATAGTAGTATTAATGATGAAAGTGACAGCTGGGGCCGGCACTGTGGTGTAGTGGGTAAAGCTACCGCCTGCAGTGCCGGCATCCCATTGGGGCGCCAGCCGGTTCGAGTCCCAGCTGCTCCACTTCCCATCTGATATGGCCTGGGAAAACAGTACAAGATGGCCCTATTCCCTGGGCCCCTGCACCCGCATGGGAAACCTGGAAGAAGCTTCTGGCTCCTAGCTTTGGATCAGCACAGCTCTGGCCGTTGTGGCCAATTGAGGAGTGAACCAGCAGATGGAAGACCTCTCTCTCTCTCTGCCTCTCCTTCTCTCTCTGTATAACTCTGACTTTCAGATAAATAAGTTAAGTCTTTAAAAAACAAAAAAGTGATACCTAGGTTAATCTGAAAGAGAAGTATTAACTAGAAAGGATGATTGTGTTAGTAAGCTTTTTGTAACTGTAACTAAATACCTGAGAAAACTAGCTTTATAAAAAGAAAGGAAATTTATTTTGCCTCATGGTTGTAAAGATTCACAGTCCTAGCCTGGGCCTCCCTGGTTCCACCACTTGGCAGAATGTGGGCAGAAGAACCATCATATGGTGAACCATGAAGCACAAAGAGCAGCTAGGCCTGACTCTGCTTTTATAACCAAGCCTCTTATGAGATCTACTTTCTAAGAGCATGCTCCCAGTGACCTAAGGACTGGACTGAATTTCCACCCTGTTAGTATTATCAACTTTTGACTTTGGGGTTTACCCAACTGCTTTCAAGAGTGTGAAGCCATATCCTTTTCAAATAATAGCAATGGTTACTATGAATACTTACATAAATGCTTTTTAAGCGGTGTGGATGCAATTAGCATTATAGTAAGAGTGGAGTCTACAGTCAAATTCCATAGCTGTCTAGCTATATAAATTCAGGCAGGTTACCTCATCATTTTATGTTTTATTTTCCTCATATGCAAAATGTGTACTACAATGCTAACTACCATCACAGTATTGATGTGATGTTTAAGACAATATGGGCAGGGCCGGTGTCATGGCTCACTTGGTTAATCCTCCGCCTGTGGTGCCGGCATTCCATATGGGCGCCGGGTTCTAGTCTCAGTTGCTCTTCTTCCAGTCCACCTCTCTGCTGTGGCCCGGGAGGGCAGTGGAGGATGGCCCAAGTGCTTGGGCCCCTGCACCCGCATGGGAGACCAGGAACAAACACCTGGCTCCTGGCTTCGGATCAGCGCAGAGCTGGCCGTGGCGGCCATTTGGGGGGTGAACCAACGGAAGGAAGACCTTTTTCTATCTCTCTCTCTCTTTCACTGCCTATAACTCTTTAAAAAAAAAAAAGACAATATGGGCTGCTGCAGGGCATTAGCGGGTAAAGCCACTGACTGCATTGCCAGCATCCCATATGGGTGCTGGCTAGAGTCCTGGTTTCTCTACTTCCGATCCAGCTCTCTGCTATGGACTGGGAAAGCAGCAGCAGATGGCCCAAGTCCTTGGACCCCTGTACCTGCATTGGAGACCTGGAAGAAGTTCCTGGCTCCTGGCTTTGGATCAGCCCAGCTTCAGACATTGTGGTCATTTGGGGAGTGAACCAGCAGATGGAAACCTCTCTTTCTCTCTCTCTCTGCCTCTTAAGTCTTTCAAATAAATAAATAAACCTTTAAAAAAATCTTTTTTTTTTTAAAAAAAGACATATATGCTACAGTGGATATATTAAATACTAATTATATGTTAGTACAGTCTTTGTTATATAAGACAAATATAATAATATACATATAGATAATATAATTTATATATAAATAATACATGTATTATTATTATTATCAGATTACAAACTTCTAGCAGTTTACCCTGTAAATTACCAAACAGTAACACATCTGGCAAGGACTGTAACAAACATAAAAATAGCACTAGAAACTGCCACTTAAGACTCCAGTACCTTCAAAACACAATTATTCCAGCATTTAATATAAAATTTGACCACTTAACTTTCTAACTTTAGTTTATAGCAGTGGTTCTCAGTCTTTCATTCTTCTCTAACATACCCAAACAATATGATACACTCCTAACAGGAAGTGTATAGAGCAGTGAGCATATACTAAGTATAGGGAATGTGTATGGGAGTAGTGGGCATGGATTGTCTTGAGTTGAAAATTACTAGATCACATGGTGGGAAAATAAAAGAATGCATTTTAAGAGCTGTGAGTCAACAGCAAGAAGTGAAGTTAAATGTAGAGGAAAACAAAGTACGTGTCACAGATTCATTTCTTTAATTTACATACAAAAAGGTACTTAAAAATCTCTTACTAGTGTGTTTTCTCCACTGGAACTATTCCAGAGCCTCATTCGATTATCTGTACCAACAGTGAGGAGGTGAAGTCCATCACTTGTAAAACATAAGCCATTAACTTTCCCATTATGAGCAGTGTTTGCTGTAAAGAAAAACATATATTAAAGGATAACTACTTGAACTACTTAAAATACACATGTTGATTACATTATATATATATATATATAGATATAGATATGTATGTATGTATGCGTATATATATGTTTATGGCAAGCAAGCTGTGCTTTCAAATTCAATTCCGTGCACAGCTTAACACTAAAATTTTAAATTAAACTTCTTTTCTTCCTCTTATACAATGTTTCTATTTCTATCAAAAATCATTCTATGGACTGTTAACAGCAGTAATATCAGGGCTGGCATTGTGATAAGGCAAGTTAATTCGCCACTTGTATGCCAGCTGCTCCTCTTTTGATCCAGCTCTCTGCTATGCAAAGCAGTGGAAGATGGCCCAAGTATTTGGGCACCTGCACCCACGTGGGAGACCTAGAAGAGCTTCTGGCTCCTGGGTTTAGACTGGTTCAGTTTTGGCCACTGCGGCCATTTGGGGAGTGAACCAGCGGATGGAAGACCTTTCTCTGTTCCTCTGTCTGTAACTCTACCTCTCAAATAAATAAATAAAAATAAAATCTTAAAAAAAAAATAATCAGTAAGATTACTGTTGCCTATTAAAAAAGACTTTAACAGGGAAAATATAACTATTTCAGTCTCAATCAAAATTGTAACATTTTCAAAATGAATACGTTTGAGAAAGCATAATTCTCAATAGCCTAATTCAATTAAAATATTAAAGCAAGCACAGGTTTCATACAGTTTATTCTTTTTAAAAATATTTATTTATTTATTTGAAAGTCAGAGTTAGAGAGAGAGAGGACAGGCAGAGAGAGAGAGAGAGAGAGAGAGGGGTCCTCCACCCACTGGTTCACTCCCCAGTTGGCCATAGGACTGGAATTGTGCCAACTGGAAGCCAGGAGCCAGGAGCCTCCTCCAGGTCTCCCATGTGGGCACAGGGGCCCAAGGGCTTGGGCCATCTTCCACTGCTTTCCCAGGCCACAGCAGAGAGCTGGTCAGACGTGGAGCAGCGGGTCTCAAACTCGTACCCATATGGGATGCTGGCACTGCAGGCCAGGGCATTAACCTGCTGCATCACAGTGCTGGCCCCTCATACAGTATATTATAATATATTTCTAGTCCAGAGTTAATTTTGAATCAGATTTTTTACACAGAAATTAAATTTTATTGTAAAAATGTAATTCAGGTACATGGTCACATATTTATTACAACTTGCAGTATTTATACTGACACAAAGGCAGAAAATGTTACTGCTTCTGTGATTACTGTGGCTTTCTAAGTGCCATTGAATCAGTACAGCTAGCTTCACTGCGGGCAAAAAATTAATAAAGCAAGTTAACCAGAGAAGTTTCTACATTGGAAAATTAAGAGGCTACTTAAACTGCTATACTTATTTCTATCTTAAAGAAGACAACGGTAATTTAGTATATGGTGAAATATCTTTCTAAAAAACCATAAAGTTTGCAATTTGTCAATGTAAGTTTATTACATTAAAAATCTTCAGTATAAAACTATCAACTATCATATTTCTATATTAATGCATTCTTCATTACCTGATTCAACAGCTTGTGACTTTTCCCCATTATGCTGATCAAGAGTAATCAAACATCCTGATGCTCTCCTCACATCCCATAACTTTACTCTGCTGTCAGCACTGAGAGGAGATAAATGTTATATTGACATATGTAGCTAGGATAGTCACCTACCTTTCCAGCATTTGGACACACAAAGGCCTAATTAGCACAAATGTATTTGTGCATTTGGGTTGTACTTTTAAAAAGCCTTTTAAGCCAACATTCAATAGGTGACAATAGCACAAATAAGTGAAAAATAACAAAAAAGTAACTTTTGTTTTTCAGACCATGGGACAAAATTCTTCTGCTTTTGATGTTATTGTTTTTAAAGACATGAGCATCTTGTCCCCGAAGGGCTACACAGGCTTAACGCTTGCTTCAAGTATTGTGTGTTACTACATCTTTTCAGTTATTCAAACGTTGTCCAGAAAAATCAACAGTTAACTAATTTTACTTTGCTTAAGATCCATTTGGCATGGGTTTGGTGCTTTCTAAAAAATCTAATTAAAAAAATGAGAGTGAAGTGAATAATGAGAGCAAAGTACTTTCCTTTGGTTTTCTATACTCAATCTTTGGCATTTACATGAGAACTATATTTAATGTTGCTTAGTAATTAGATGCCTATTTTCATTTTCTTTCAAAAAAGTGAAAAAAGGCAAAACCATAATTACATGTCAGTTTTAGGCTCTACTCCTAAAGAAAAATGCTCACAATCTATGTGCCCCTAGTCAGTTTAACTGATGGACAGACATATAAAAGCTATACATAATTATGGGGAACTACATGATGCTTCCTTATACATATATATTGTGCAATGTTCCTCAAGCTCATTTCTTGGCAGCAACAACATTGACCTTTGCAGGCCCTTTGACTTTCTTCATCCTGTTCTTGCGTTCTTTTTGCTGTTTTCTTAGGGTCTTTTTCTTCTCATAAAGGCCCTTTTGCAAGTTTGGGTTCATTTTTCTTTGCATAATCAAAGGAATTGTAAAGTACGGCAAAGCCAGTTTTCTTGCTACCATGAAAATGGGTTTTGAATCGAAACACAAAGATGAAATTTGATGTGGTCTTGCACAACTTGACTAGTTTTCCCCGTTTCTGTTAGGCACTATTGCCCTCCTGGGGTGAAGGACATCCATGACCACAGTTTTGCTCTGAAGTATTTGGTTGGTCATGAACTCCCTTGTCCAGAGAGTTACTGTGTTCTTTATGATGGCAGTATATCCTCTGGCAGCCAGGAACGAAAAAATTATAAATCTCTTTTTAATATACAGGTTGAGTATCCTTTCTCTAAAATATTTGGGACCCAGAAGAGTTTCATATTTTGTAATATTTGCATAGCCTTTACCAGCCGAGAAACCCTAAACTGAAAAATCAAAATCTGAAGTGAGAAATGCTCTAAAATCTAAAATTCTTTGAGCATGGATTTTGGAGCATGTTAGATTTCTGGCTAAGGGACGCTCAACCTGTATTCATACAGTTTATTCATTTCTGTAAGCTTGGTTCTTTTCAAAGATCGCTATCAAACCTGTCCACTGGAATAGTCAGCCAAAAGTTAGTATTTCCCATTTCCAGGTCAGTTTTCTTTATTTTCAGTTGAAAAAAATGTCTGCAATGAGATCAGTCTGAATGTATAAGTTTCTTCTGAAACAGATTAGATTTGGGCATGTCCAACTCAACACTGAAAGATTCATTCTGTTTCTGATTCAAATTTCCACGGTATCCTGAGAACTAAAAGCTTCTTACCTCCTCTATGATATAAAGAAAGCTAAGTTAAGCACAAACAATGTAAACACACCCTAGCAGGGATCCATACCCAGCACGTCTCCTCACCATATCTTGTCAACTAGTCTTCCTACAGTTGTATTCTAGACCTTGCTGTACTTCAGAAACTGTAAATGTCAACATCACATTCTGTAAACTATTAACAGAAGGTTCTTTCGGGGCTACTGGTCTTGTGGCGTAGCAGGAGTCCCAGCTGCTGCATTTCTGATCCAGCTCTCTGCTAATGGCTTGGGAAAGCAGTGGAAGATGGCCCAAGTACTTGCTTGGGATCCTGCACCCAAGTGGGAAGTGCACCCAGAAGCAGCTCCTGGCTTCATACCAATCCAGCTCCAGCCATTGTGTCCATTTGGGGAGTGAACCAGTGGAGGAAGATATTTCTCTCTCTGCCTTTGAAATAAATAATTCTTTAAAAAATACATAGATCTTTATAAAACTAGCATTAAGTAGCTTTTGTAATAACTTTTTTACAAAAAGCTTTATAAAATGTTTGTATCAAGATTTTTATTACTATTTCCTATCCCTTTTATTTCTGAATTTTCTTACCCTAAAATTGATACTTCTATCTCATTAGGCCCTTGATCACCCTACAAGTCTTTCTGTGATTTTATTTCCTTCCTTACACATATGACTTCAACAATTTTCAGACGAAGAGGCACTTTCTTTTAAACACCAAAAATTGTTAATGTTTTGATTTCTGTGGCTTAGTACACCTTCAACTGTGCACATCTACCTAGCAATCCTATGTGCTATGAATCAGACATCTCTTCCAATTGATCTGTTATTTCAGATCTTTGCTTTTTCCTCAAAAATTGTATCCCCATCCTCTCACTTTCAACAGAACACCTCAAGTCCTATTCCATTAAAGAACAATAGAGGCCACTAGGTTTGAATTTCTCAAGCTTCTCTGCCACAGCTACAAACCTAACTATATTCATTTCTACCTTTTCCTCCTTCCATTTAGAATCACAGTGCCCTCCACATGTGTAATCAAGTGTCCCCTTTCTTTATACTACCCTTGATACTATCTTCTTGTCTTTTCAAGCTCCTGATACAATTCTCCAAATAGCTGCAATGGCCCAGATTAGGCCAGGCCACAGACAGCAGCTTCATCTGGGTCTCCCATGTGATTCCTGAGGCTCAAGCACTTAGGCCATCTTCAGTGCTTTCCCAGGCACATCAGCAGGGAGCTAGATCAAAAGTGGAGCAGCCAGGACTCAAATTGGCACTGATATGGGATGCAGGCGACACAAGCAGCAACTTAACTTGCTGCACATGCCACAAGCTCTGATCTTCACTATTTCTATTGGTGCTTTCTCCACAGTATATAAATACATAATATTCTTTCCTCTAACACACAAAATCCCCCAAAACTTTTTGATTCTTTTATATTAAGTGCTGCTTTCTTATCCTATACTATACCTAACAAAAATGTACTGCTAATAACGCATTTTCCAGCAAGAGTAAGTACTCATTTTCTAACTATATCCTTCATGCCAAGATTATGAGCTTCTTGGAACACTGGTTACTCTGTGTTTCTAGCACAACTCTTGGCACAGGATGTTAAACTAACACTTTTGATACCAAGGAATGTCTAAAACAAAGGGCTTATTGAGCTGTTACAGATCCTAGTCAGCAAAGGACCAGGTCCTGGGACCAGTTCCTGCAACTTCTGAAACAAGGCTAGACAGCAATTGGGAATGTTTCCACCAGACCAACAGCCAAGAGCATTTTTCAATGAAAATTGGGGGAGAGAAAGCCCAAGTTGTTTACATTGACCCTATGTTTGCTATAGATAAGAGGGGTGAAATAACAAGAAGTAGGGGAAGTTTTGGGCCAGGAGGACAGACATTAAGGAGAAGTACTTGTTGCTTTTGGCTTGGCTGAGCTTGTAAGCAAGCAAGGTGCCTGGGGATTGGCTCTCTAATTTTCTGTCATGGTTTTAACATATAATCTGGAATGTGGAATGAAGCCTTTTTGGTTTGGTCTATAGCTGTTAAGTAATTAAACTTTTCTTATCTTTCTTCCTGAGTTAATGAATGTGTTGTATCAGATGCAAAATAATTCTGGCTAGTAAAAAATGAATAAAAATTCTAGTATTTTTAAATGAACAGAGTGTTATACTTCTGTGTGCAAAATGATACAAAATAGTTGTTTGACCAGTAGTGCTTACAGATTTGCATTACTACATAGATTCTCACGTTTTCTCCTTGTTCTAAAAGGTGAACATCATCAAGATGGATAGCCAGGGCTAGCTATGATACAAAGGAAGATTTATTTTGATGATATGAGTTATAATTCTCAATTTAATATTTTATTTCTATGGGGCTAGCAACTAAATGTATTAAAATATGTATCTTACATAAATGTAGTTTAAAAATATTCATTAATTACTAACATTAACTTCAAAACCATTTAAATTGCAATTTACCTTGCAGTTGCTAAGATATAATCATAGCGTGGTGACCAGGAAACTGCCAATATTTCCTGTCTGTGACCTGCAAAAACAACTGTATGAAAAGTCTTGCAAAATTTCTGAAAAATCATATGGCAAAGTGCTAATAATTTTATATGATTCTCATGAAAATAGGACTACATATTAAATATTTATAATAATTTGTTAAAGAGCTAATGTAAAGTCTATAGAGGAGTCTTAACATACGGCCATTTATTATAAAAGGTTTGATTGTGGTTCGGAAATAACAATTCAGCAAGTGTTTTTTTCTTTTTAAATACAGTTCTTATCCAGCATCAGTTAATCCATTTGACTCAAATTCAATTAATTACCTCTATAACAAAAAGTCATAGCAATAAAACACACAAAATAAACATTTTAAAGAATAAAAGCTTTACATTTTTTATAAAACTATAATAAAAATAAAGCACTTCAATTTTTGGTCATAAAATAAATTTACATAATTTTTTCTCTAAAGAGCACAGGTTATAAGTTCACAGGATAAGGGATTTCAATATTTTAGTACACTTTTACTTAACCAGATTTTTTCATCTGCATAGCTTGCATTAATAAAAATTCATGATAATGTAAGAAAAAAATGCTATCCATCTCACCAAATTCCTTTGATACATTTAATATATGTTTCTCAGAGATAAATAAAAAAATGTATCTGAGGTGACTTTAAAATGTTCATGGAAAGGTGGAATTAAAGGGTAATGTATATTTTCCATTAAGGTTGTGAAGATTCCTGGTGTTCCTGAACAATGTTCCATTTTTTCATTGTTTAGAATTAGATAATTTAATATTGATAAAGCATAGTAAAAACAATTTAAATAATATACCTTTATCAAAGCATCATTTCAATCTTTCCTAAAATATTCGAGGAAAAATTCAGCTAACTATTAATAACAATGTTAACTTATTAGCCAGACAATAATTAAACAATGCTCATGACATAAATGTAATGATGTAAGTTTCCTTGGTGTACTTTTCTTAAAATGTAGAAATAACAAGGTTTTGAGTTAGATCTATTTCCTATATCCTTTGAGTTTCCCCAACAGCCACTGTGCATATATAAATTTCTCTTCAATAGTTCAGTTTTATAAGAAAAATGCACAGAAGGACCTTTATTTCCCTGTTGACTTTAACAAATAGCACAAAATACATCAGTCATGTCACTTACAAAGAATACATTGTTAATAATGTTTCTTTTTATTGAATGGTCTGCTCAAAGTAGTAGTTGTTTCAAATAAAAAAAAAAAATACCCTGTAGAATGTGAGAACAGGATCCCGATTTTAAGTCACAAAGTTGTACTTTCGGCCCTCTAGTACCAACTACAAAAACAAAAACAAAAGCATTTTAAGAAAATTTTATTATAAATTATCTACAAAAAGAAACAAGACAACCATTAGAAATCATGACATTTTCACTGTATCCATGTAGTAATATAAAAATAAACACCAATGATTTAAAATAAAATGTTTATTAGAAATCATATTTTAATATGGCTATACCTAGCTAGTAACAGAACTGTTATTACATTAATTTTTATTTTGAAATAATTGTAGATTCACAAGAAGTTACAAAGGTAGTCTGTAATACCTGGGTTTCCCTGATAACTACCTGAAGGAGATTCAGAAAGTTCTGTGAAAAAGTAGAATTAAAAGATTAAGCTTAATCTTGGCACAAAAACTTTTGAAATCCATACTTTTTTTTTATAACACACATTTTCCATGAACTTTCTGAAATCCCTTTGTATATGAAGTAACTAAAGTACAATATAAAAAATAGAAAATTTAGATAGAAAATTAAATTTATATAACTTCATACCACCTTATCACATTACATCATTTTATTTCAATAGCTTAGTTTTTCCAAGTTAATGATATATTTCCAGTCACTAGTAATAGATTCACAGAAATTCTGGACACAGACTGAAAGACTTCAAAAACAAATTGTTCATTATAGATGAAGTAGGTAACTGATGTCAAGAGGCAAAGAGATTCACATAATACAAAGAAATAATGGAATCGGGGAATTGATAACACAAAAACATTTATTCTTCCTTATATATGAACATTACACATATACATGTTATATATATATATATATACATACATATATATATATATACACACACACACACACATATACATATATGTTATTTATTTGAAAGTCAGAGAGAGAGGAAGAGAGAAACACTTCTGTCTACTGGTTCACTCCCCAAATGCCCACAAGGGAGATGGGAACTCAATCCAAGTCCTGCCTGTAGGTGGCAGGAACCCAGTTACTTGACCTATCACTGCTGTCTCAAAGGGTCTACATTAGCAACAAAGAGGAACTCAGGAGCCAGAGGTGGGCACTGAACCAAGCACCCTGGTTGTGAGATGTGGCCAGTCCTAATTATTCAGGTAGGCCAACACCTACCCTGTATATGAAGGTTATTGTTGCAGGTGCTTTCATAAAAACGGATGTTTAATTTGAATCATCTTAGAAGGAAGTAACTTCCACATTTTATTGTGTCAAACTGGAAAAACCACCTTATTTGTTCAAGTAAAACCTTTGAAACTTTGGTGATTTAAAAGTAACTTCATAGTGGACAGGAATATGCTTTCTAATCAATTATTCCTAGCTTACTAACACATTGCCTGATTTCTACAATATCTGTTGAATTGAATATAAATTGTAGCATATATTTGCTTTTTTAGAAAGTAAAATTGTGATCTTCATTTCAGTTAAAACATTTATATCAAACCTAAGTAGATTTAAAGGAAGAAATTTTCAATACATTACAGTAAAAAGAAGGAGCCAGCATTGTGGTGTAGTGAGTAAAGCTGCTATGGGCGCTGATTTTGTTTTTTAATAATTTTATTTTTAAAATATTTATTTATTTATTTATTTGAAAAGCAGAGTTAATAGGCCAGCGCCATAGCTCACTTGGCTAATCCTCTACCTGCGGCGCCAGCACACCAGGTTCTAGTCCTGATTGGAGCGCCGCATTCTGTCCCGGTTGCTTCTCTTCCAGTCCAGCTCTCTGCTGTGGCCCGGGAACAGTGGAGGATGGCCCAAGTCCTTGGGCCCTGCATCTGCATGGGAGACCAGGAGGAAGCACCTGGCTCCTGGCTTCGAATTGGTGCAGCGCCGGCCAAGGTGGCCATTGGAGGGTGAACCAACGGAGAAAGCAAGACCTTTCCCTCTCTCTCTCTCTAACTCTGCCTGTCAAAAATAAATAAATGAATAAATAAAAAATTTTTAAAAAATTATGAAAAGCAGAATTACTGGCTGGCGCCGTGGCTCACTAGGCTAATCCTCTGCCTGCAGCACCAGCACTCTGGGTTCTAGTCCTGGTTGGGGTGCCGGATTCTGTCCCGGTTGCTCCTCTTCCAGTCCAGCTCTCTGCTGTGGCCCGGGAGGGCAGTGGAGGATGGCCCAAGTGCTTGGGCCCTGCACCCTCATGGGAGACCAGGAGGAAGCATCTGGCTCCTAGCTTCGGATCAGCGCAGCGCTCTGGCCATAGTGGCCATTTGGGGGGTGAACAAATGGAAGTCAGACCTTTCTCTCTGTCTAACCCTGCCTGTCAAAAAAAAAAAAAAGAAAAGAAAAGAAAAGCAGAGTTACAGAGAGAGAGAGAGAGAGAAGGAGAAATATATAGAGAGAAATCTATCTGCTGGTTCACTCCCCAAATGGCCACAAACGACAGGGCTAGGCCAGGCTGAAGGCAGGAGCCAGGAGCTTCTTCCATGTGGGTTCAGGGGCCCAAGCACTTGAGCCATCTTCTGCTGCTTTCCCAGGCACATTAACAGGGAGCTGGGTTGGAAGGGGAGCAGCTGGAACTTGAACTGGCACCCACATGGGATGCCAGTGCTGCAGACTGTGACTTAATCTGCTGTGACACAGCGCTGATCTCATGGGCACTGACTTGTGTCCTGGCTGTTCTACTTCCAACCCAACCCCCTGCTAATGGGATGGGAAAGCAGCAGAAGATGGTCCAAATGCTTTGGCCCCTGAACCCTGCTCCTAGGCTCCCTGGCCTAGTCCCAGTCATTGTGGCCATCTGGGGAGTGAACCAGCATATGGAAGATCTCCCTCTCTCCCTCTATCTATCCCCCTCCCTCCATATCTCCCTCTCTCTCTCAGCCCCTGCAATCCACTTGAGAGACTTGGATGAAGCTTCTGGCTCCTGGTTTTGGCTGGGCCTAGCCTTGACTGTTGTGGCCATTTGGGGAGTGAACCAGTGGATAGAAAAATCTCTTTCTCTCTCTCTAACTCTCCTTTCAAACAAAAAAATAAATCTTAAAAAAAAATTAAAAAATCTCTGTTTCTCTCTTTCTCTCTGTAACTCTTTCAAATAAATACGTAAATCTTAAAAAAAAAAAAATTTAAAAAAGACAACTTGTACAAACCTGCTACCAAGCAATGCCTGGTGGCGACTGGAGACATGTGATGGCTATAAACTGTTTCCTCAAAATTAAATACATCTGCAGTCTGATAATCAAAAGAAAATTTAAAAGTGTTAAGTTGTAATTATAAAAGCAAAGCAATAAATTTTCTATTTAGTTTTTCCATACTTTTAGCTATTTTTAAATTGTTAATAATTTAAATTAAACATAGGGATGTAGTACCTCCCAAACGTGATTATTTATTTATTATTTTTTAAAGATTTATTTACTTATTTATTTGAAAAGCAGAGTTACACAGAGAGAGACAAAATAGGGAGAGAGAGAAAAAAATGTTTCATGTACTGGTTCCCCAGGTAGTTGTAACACCCAGGGCTGGGCCAGGCTGAGCCAAAAGCCAGGTACTCCATTCATTTCTTGCACATGGTTGGAAGGGGCCCAAATACTTGGGCCATCCTCTGCTGCCTTCCCATGCTTATTAGCAGGGAGCCGGATTTGAAGTAGAGCAGCCAGAACTTGGACTGGCACTTACATGTGATGCTGGTGTAGCAGATGGTAACACAACCTGTTGTGCCACAACATTAGCCCCAAAACCTGATCACTGTGGGAGATTTCGGCATCCACATGGATGGTCTAGCCAGCAACCTGCCTCTCAGCACCATACAATCTCAGAACGCTCCTCCTCTGACATCATGCATTGCAGCAGTCTATCATCTGTCCTCTCCCCTGCAAGAATCCTCAAGATATCTGAATAAACTCTGGGACCCCATCAGTCTCTTGTGTCCATTTCTTTCCCTTTCCAGTTTCGATTCCAACATTCACTACTTGTTAATTGCTAGTGTCCTTTTTCATGATCCTTCCACTTGTCAAGATCTTGACCCTGGATGACTTGAAATGGTTGCTTTCTCACACCAAAGCCAGGTGTGTCTACCTAGGCCCTGGAAACTTTTTCCATAAAGAGATAGGGGCTTTGAGGACCAACTATTCATCTCTGCTATTGCAGAACCAAAGCAACCACAGAGGGGAAAAAAAGAGCTATTTGTGTTCCAGTAACAGTTTATTTACAAAAAGAGGCCAGGAGCCGGTATTGCCCATAGCCTAGACTTGGCCAATCTGTAACCAGGTGAAGGAAAATCTTCTAGTGGGCAGGCTGGTGTCACTACAAAAGATCATTCATTTCAATTGGGCTTTCAGTAGTGACTGCAGTCCAACTGTATTTCACTAGTATTCTCTGCAATGTTCTGCAGCTACTTCAAACATTCTCCACTTTCTACAAACATCCTGACTAAATCACAACAGGTGATCTAACCTTTTATTTCAATGAGAATATAGGAGGCACTCAGTCAAGAATTCCCTTAATGTCTTAGCAACAACCTACAAAAATATTTTTTTTCTATTTGTCCTTTTTTCTTCATCACTCTCATTTTCATGGAAAAAAGATTCCATCCTGTTTAAAAAGTTCATTCCCCTACATGTGTTCCGATTCCCTTTAACACTACCAGAAATCTCACTTCAGAGATTATCTTCTGGGTGTCTATAACCTCTTCCCCACCGGCTTATTTGTAATAGCACCAAAGTTCAAGCTGAATCTTAAAGCACCTCCCTCCTTAGACAAAAAACAAAAAACCTCTTTGCCCTACATTCCCAATAATCTTACTTTATCTTCTTCACATACAGATTTTATTTTTAATTCCTTATCTCCCATGTATTTCTCAACTTGCTGCAATCTTATTTTTATTCCCACTACTGTTCTTCCAGTATCACCAATAACCTCCTTATCTTATCTTACCTATCAATAGTATTCACACAGCTGACTACACCATCTTTTTTTTTTTTTTTTTTGACAGGCAGAGTGGACAATGAGAGAGAGAGAGAGACATAGAGAAAGGTCTTCCTTTTGCCGTTGGTTCACGTTCCAATGGCCACTGCGGCCGGTGTACCGCACTGATCCGAAGCCAGGAGCCCACTGAGCCGCGGCACCGGCCTACACCATCTTTCTTAAAACAACCTTTCATTAGCTTCCATTATATTCTATACTTCAGATTTTCCTCCTTGGCTACACCCTTTCATTGTCTTTTGCAAGCTTTGTTTTCCTTTTTCTGTCCTATTAATATTGGTCTTTCTCAGGACTTTGTTCTATGTGCTCTTCTCTTTGCTGCCACCTATATATGAGTGACTTGCAAATGTGTATTTTCAGTGTAGATCTAGTTCTAAATTCTTGACATATATAGCTCCACTCCTGGATTATCTTTACTAAAATTTCTTGTAAATCTCTCAAATTTAACAAATCTCAAATTGAACTCATCCCTCCACTCCCCTTCTCTATCATAAATAACGATCCAGCTAATAAAAAACAATTCCCAAGATAGAGAACATTGAAGTAATTATTATTATTATTATTATTATTTGACAGGCAGAGTTAGACAGTGAGAGAGAGAGAAAGGTCTTCCTTTTGCCGTTGGTTCACCCTCCAAATGGCCACTATGGCCAGTGCATTATGGCTGGCGCGCTGCGCCGATGCGAAGCCAGAAGCCAGGTGCTTCCTCCTGGTCTCCCATGAGGGTGCAGGGCCCAAGCACTTGGGCCATCCTCCACTGCCTTCCCGGGCCATAGCAGAGAGCTGGACTGGAAGAGGAGCAACCGGGACAGAATGCGGCACCCCAACCGGGACTAGAACCTGGGGTGCCGGTGCTATGGGAGGAGGATTAGCCTAGTGAGCTGCGGCGCCAGCATGAGGTAATTATTTTTGAAAAAGAACAGTCTTATTGAAATACAATCCATATATGACACAATGCACCCATTTAAACTGTGTAGTTCAATGGTTTTTAGAATATTCAGAGCAGTGCAAACATCACCATAATGGACTTTATAAAACTTTCATCACCCAAAAAGAAATCCCATTGTCATGAGCAGTTACTCCCTGTTTTTCCCCATCCTCTGACCTGGGTAACCACTAACCAATTTTTCGTCTCTATGGACTATACCTACCGTTGGGATTTCATATAGATGAAATTATGTACTAAGTAGTCTGTTGTAGTTTTTCATTTAACCTATTTTCTTCTTTCATTCTGTTTCCATTTAGCATGTTCTCAAAGCTTATCCATGGTGTAACATATATTAGCACTTGATTTCTCTTTATTTTTCAGTAGTATCCTATTGTATGGATTTACCACATTTCTTTACACATTCATCGGCTAGCAGACATTCGGCTGTGTCAACTTTTTGGCTATTAGAAATAATGTTGCTATAAACATTTGCATACAAGCTTTTATGTGAACATATGTTTTCATTTCTCTTAGGTATACACTTAGGGGTAGAGATGCCAAATCATTGAACAACTCTATGCTTCAAATTTTGAGAAACTGTTTTCAAAAGCAGCAGCATCCCCTACCAATATATGAGGGTATCATTTATCCAGTTTAACACTTACTATTTTTTTTTTATTACAGCCAACCTAAGGTATTAAAATGGTATCAAATTTTGTGGTTTTTGATTTTCATTTTAATGATCATTCTTGGTTTTTCACAACAGCTAACTAATTTCCAAGTCTATCAATTTTCTTTTATAAATTTCTTTTATCTATCTATTTCATTGTCATATTCTAGTCAGGCCACTATCTGATCTTCCCTGGACTACTGACTCTCCTCTGCCTAATTTCTAACCTATTTGCAACATATCCAGTCTGTTTTATCTAAAATGCCAACTTATTTTTTTTAAGTTTTTGTCATGGCTTAGACTCTTCAATGGCTTATTTAGCCTCCTAAAAGGGGGTAAATCATACTCCTTAAAATCTACAAAGCTCTTCATGATATTGATTCTGCTTCTCTGGTTTTATCTCTGGTCACTCTGATTTGTGGTACTCTAGCCATACTGAGTACACTTCAGATTTTAAAATGTTACCCAAAGGAGTTTTCCTCAGTTGCTCCCTCAGCTTTGCCTCTCTTCTTCTTCATTTTTTTTTTTTTTTTTTTGGACATGCAGAGTGGACAATGAGAGAGAGAGAGAGACAGAGAGAAAGGTCTTCCTTTGCCGTTGGTTCACCCTCCAATGGCCGCCCTGGCCAGCGTGCTGCGGCCAGCGCACCGCGCTGATCCCAAGGCAGAAGCCAGGTGCTTCTCCTGGTCTCCCATGGGGTGCAGGGCCCAAGCACTTGGGCCATCCTCCACTGCACTCCTGGGCCATAGCAGAGGGCTGGCCTGGAAGAGGGGCAACCGGGACAGAATCCGGCGCCCCGACCAGGACTAGACCTGGTGTGCCGGTGCCGCAAGGCGGAGGATTAGCCTATTGAGCCGCGGTGCCGGCCTCTTCTTTCTAGTATGGATCTGGATAACTGCTACTCATCATCCTTTCATCTCAGCCTCATGGGCACTTATTCTGGAAAGGCATCCCTGAATTCCCCAGGGGTGAGGTGATACTGCTAAACCACTACACACATTTCCTAGAATAGCCTCTTCAGAGTTGACTATTTCTTTGTCTCATCTCGTTAAACTTAAAGCTCTTTTACATAGGCCAGGGACAACATCTGTTTTGCTCACCACATGCAATGGAGAGGCAATAAATACTTATTTTATTAAGAATTACTTTAATTTACTAAGTGTTTAATTTTAATGTAAACTTACCACCTTTTTCTTTCTGCTTTTTGTGACTTGCCTATCTTAGGTCATGAAGACATTTTTTATTTTCTTCTATAGCTTTCTTCTATAGCCTCTATGGATCTATAATCCATATCCTCATTGACTTTTGTGTCTAAGATTAGTATTTTTACTGGATAGCTAGTGAACCCAGTGCCATTTATGAAAAAAGTCATCCCTTCTTCCATGCATTGCTGCATTACTATTTTTACAAATCAAATGACTGCACATATTTGTGTTTGTTTCTTGATTCTCTATCCTATTCTACTGATTTTTTTTTTCCTCCTCTTGCTCTAAGATCACACTGCCTTAAGTAGCTAGTATAGCTTTACACTAAGTCGGCAGAGACAGGGAGACAGAAAGACAACACTCCCATCAACTGGTTCACACCCTCCCCCAAAATGCCTGTAATGACAGACTGGGCTGGGTTTGGGAGCTGGGAACGCAATCTAGGTCTTTTGTATGGATAGCAGGAGCCCAGTATTCCAGGTATCACTGATTCCTCCTAGGGTCTGCACTGGTAGGAAGCTGGAGTCATGAGCTGGAGCTGGGTATTTTTTAAATTGTTTATTTATTTAGAAAGAGAGTAAGCTAGAGAGAGATCTAGATCTTCCATCTGTTAGTTCACTGCCAGGAATTGAACCCCAGAACAAATATGGCACACAGGTGTCCTAATCTGTGTCTTAACTGCTAGGATAAATGCCTGCCTCGACAGTAACTCTTATTTTATTTTTTTTTAAGACTTATTTAATTGAAAGTTGCAGTCACAGAGAAAAAAGAGAGGCGGGGTGGGGGGGGGTCCTTCCATCTGCTGGTTCACTCCCCAGTTGGCTGCAATGGCCGGGGCTGTGCCAATTTGAAGCCAGGAGCCAGGAGCTTCTTCCAGGTCTCCCATGCAGGTGCAGGGGACCAAGGAGTTGGGCCATCTTCTACTGCTTTCCCAGGCCATAGCAGAAAGCTGGATCGGAAGCGGAGCAGCCAGGACTCGAACTGGTGCCCATATGGGATGCCAGCACTATAGAAGTGGCTTTTCCTGCTACACCACAGAGCTGGCCTTGATAGTAACTCTTGATATCTGGCAGTAAGGTCCTACAATTTCATTCTTCTTCAAGAGGGTCTTGTCTCTGTATTTCCATATAAACATTAAAATTTGCTAGTCAGTTTCCATGAAAGAATTCTAAAATCATGACTGGAAATGCACTGATTCTGCAGATCACTGTGTAAAGAACTATTATTTCTATAATACTGACCTTTCTAATTCTTGAAGATGATATATTCCACTATTTATTTACTTAGGTCTTAATTTCTTCCAATAATGTTCTATAGTTTTCTCTGTTGTGTTGAGTAATTTTGTACATGTTTCATTTAGTTTACTACTAGGTATATGACAATTTTTGATACTATAAATGAGATTGCTCTTAAAATTTTATAACTGTGTCTGGAATTCAGGAACATAATGGACCTTATATCTGGCAACTTTGCTAAATTTAATTGTACTAGTTCTAATAGTTTGCCTATAGATCCTTTGGGTATTCTAAGTTCATAATCATGTCTTTCTATGTTCATAATCACTTTAAATGGTTTCTTTCTAATCCCTATGCCTTTCATTTCCTTGCAATATTGTCCCAGCTAGGCTTTGCAATACAACATTGAACACTGGAAGAATGAGATAACTCAAGGGAAAGCTTTCAACCTTTTACCACTAAATATAATATTTTAATTTTAAAATAGCTATTCTATCAAATTAAGGAATTCCTCTTCCATTCCTAGTAGGTTATCACAAACTTTGGGCTGGGCATTTAACAAGCAGTTAAGAAACCTGAATCCCACAGCAGAATGCTTGGGTTTTATACCTGGTCTGTCCCCGACTCCAGCTTCCTACTACTGGCAGACCCTGAGAGGCAGCAACGATGGCTCAAGTAACTGTTTTTCTGCCACCCACATGGTAGACAAGGATTGAGTTCCTAGGCTCCTGGTTTTGCTTCTGGCTTCAGGTCTTGGTCCAGAGTAGCTGCAAGTATTTCGGGAGTGAAACAGCAGATGGTAGTTTTGCAAGTATTTCGGGAGTGAAACAGCAGATGGTAGTTTTACTTTTTTTCTGCTTCTCTCTGTTCCTCTGTGTTTAAAATGAAAAATTTTAAAACATGAACTTTTATTGAAAGTTCAATGAAAGTTGACTTTCATTAAATTTTTATATGTATCAAGATGATTATGTAGCTTTTCTCTGTTCTATTAACAGAACAAATTATATTGATCTTCAGGTGTTAAAATATCCCTGATTCTTGTAATATATCTTGTCTATGGGGCCACTGTTGTAGCATAGCAGGTTAAACCTCTGCCTATGACACTGGCATCCCATATGGGTGCCTGTTCAAGACCCACTTCCAATCCAGATCCCTGCTAATGCCCTTAGGAAAGCAGCTGAAGATGGCTCAAGTTATTGGGCCACTGAATCCATGTGAGAAAACTGGATGAAGCTCCTGGCTCCCAGCTTTGGCCTGGCCTAGCCCTGGCTATTATGGCCATTTGGGGAGTGAATCAGTGGATGGAAGATTTCTTTCTCTCTCTCTAACTTTTTTCAAATAATAAATAAAAACTTTAAACTTTGTCAAATTGTGACAAATTGTCTTTTTGTTGTTACATTCTGCTTATTAACAGCCTGTTTAGGATTTTTGTATTTCCTTACAACGTTTCTGTTAAGTTTTGGAATCAAGGATATGCTGACCTCATAAAACAAGTTTGTGAATGTCTCTTCTTCCTCCATTATCCTCTTTAAGTCGTTTTATAAGATTGGTATTACTGGGGCCAGCACTGTGGTATAGAAGGTTAAGCCTCTGCCTGCAGTGCTGGCATCCCATATGGGCACCCATTCAAGTATAGGCTGTTCCTCTTCTGATCCAGCTCCCTGCTAATGTGCCTGGGAAATCAGAAGATGGCCCAAGTATTTGGGCCCATCACTTGGGCCCCTGCACCCACAGGGAGACTCGAAAGAAGCTCCAAGCTTCTAGCTTCAGCCTGGCCCAGTCCAGTTGTTGTAGACATTTGGGGAGTGAACCAACAAATGAAGATGTCTCTCTGCCTCTTTCTGTCTCTCCGCCTTTCAAATAAATAAATAAATAAATAATTTTTAAAAAAATTGGTACCACTTTTAAATTTACTGGCAAAATCATTTAGGCCTAAAGATATTAGTATGTTTCTGTTATGTTTTTTTTGAGGGCCTGTTTCTTGGTATGCTTAGTAGTTTTTCATTAAGTGATAGAAACAGTCGCAGGTTCCAGGAAATAGGACATAGACATCTCTAGGAGGCAGGGGACTGGCTATTCTTGCCTTTTCTGAGAAGGTTATCCAAAGCCTGCCTTTTTGGTCTCTTGCACTACATCAAGAAATGGCATGGGGCTGGCACCATGGCGCAGGTTAACCCTACACCTGTGGCACTGGCATCCCATATGGGCGCCGGTTCGAGTCCTGGCTGCTCCTCTTCCAATCCAGCCCTCTGCTGTGGCCTGGGAAAGCAGTGGAAGATGGCCCAAATGCTTGGGTCCCTGCATCTGCATGGGAGACTGGGAAGAAACACCTGGCTGCTGGCTTCGGATTGGCGCAGCTCCGGCCGTTGCAGGCATTTAGGGAGTGAACCAAAGGAAGGAAGACCTTTCTCTCTGTCTCTCCTTCTTACTGTTTGTAACTCTACCCCTCAAATAAATAAATAAAAATCTAAAAATCTAAAAAAAAAAAGAAAGAAAGAAAGAAAGAAAGAAAGAAAGAAAGAAAGAAAGAAAGAAAGAAAGAAATGGCAAATTACCAAAGGGGAGAAGAGCATGTAGAAAGTCAAATTCACTTGTGTAACTTTTCCTTCTCTCTAGGAACTGGCCTCTCATGGTTTAGATTCCTTGGCAGCTTTCCAAACCCTCTGACATATTTATGTGTCATTCAACTTTCTAGTTTTTCCCAGTGGAGATGCTGGTTTGGCTACAACATATTTCATTATAATCAGAAGTTCATATCACACATTTAATCCTTAATATATTCTCATTTTCAATGATGCACTTAAAATAAATATATTATTATGAAAATAAATCCAAAATAATAGGACTATTCTTTTCTAATATAGAAGGTCAAAAAAGCCTATTTATTTTGAGTTTTAGAAGTGTACTTGATTTATATTTATTTATATAGCTCTATTTGTTTAAAAAATCAATACTAAAAATCATATAACACTTTATAATTATAATAACTATTATTCTGGGGTTAGATACATAGATCATTAGTCATCCTTAAAGTATTTATTCAGGAGTTACAAATAGTACTGGACCTAGTAGAATATAAAATACAGTCATTTTCCAAAAGAAGTAACAATCTAGAAAACATAGAGCTACATAGAGCTATAAAAATGATATCTTAAAGTAGTATAATAATGTGTTGAAATAAGAATACAGAAGAGTATTATAAAGTTAAAATAAGAGGGTGAGTAACAGGATTGTACATATGACAGAACTGGAGGAAGGGCCTTTGGATGTTATGTAATCTGACACCTTAATTTTATAACTGAAGAGACTTTTCCTAATTATTAAATGAGTTACCTAAAGTAAAATATCTAATAAAGAGCAGAATGAGACGAACTCTGGCATACAATTTCTTGGTTCAATGTAATTATTTTATTTTATTTTATTTATTTATTTGAGAGGTAGAGTTAGACAGTGAGAGGGAGAGAGAGAGAAAGGTCTTCCTTTCATTGGTTCATTCCCCAAACGGCCACAAGGGCTGGAGCTGTACCAATCTGAAGCCAGGAACCAGGTGCTTCTTCCTGGTCTCCCATGAGGGTGCAGGGGACCAAGCACTTAGGCCATCTGTCACTGCTTTCCCAGGCCACAGCAGAGAGCGGGATCAGAAGAGGAGCAGCAGAGCCTCGAACCAGTGGTGGGATGCCGGCGCCGCAGGTGGAGGATTAACCTACTGCGCCAGCCCCGGTTCAATGTAATTATCAAAAGATACAATCTTAAAAGGGGAGAAGTTGTACAAAGGGAATAGAAGTAGGGAGTATAATATAATCAAGATGTGATCAGCAAGCAAAAGGAGATCAATTTAGTTGCAGCAATTTTTTTGCACTGAAAACAGGTAGAAGCTAGGATTGATGGAATCAAATGACATTATGGAGAACTCAGAATGTTAGCTTGAGTTTAGACAACGGGAATTACTAGAGACTTTGCATAGAGGTATGACAAAATTGCTTTACCATAAGATAAATTCTGGGATAGAACTGTGGAAAATGTGAGAAATGTAAGGCAGGAAAATCAGGAGTCTTTAGTAGTTTAGATGTGCAATGATGATGAGTGAAATAGGAAAGAAAAGTATGAGAGTTTGAAGGAAGACTATTCAAGATTTTATGACTAAATGGATGTGAGAGGCAATCATGTTTAGTATAGAAAATTTCAAAATATGACACTATATTTATGTAGAAAGTCTGTAGAAAGGTATAAAAACAAGGGAATAGAGTTCAGAGAAAAAAATCAGCATTAAAAAAAAATCAGCATAGAAATTTAAATTTCACTACCATAAAAACTTTTACCCACTGTCAAACTTTACTAGGCTATCACATTAATACTTTTTTTTTTTTTTTAATGTTTGTAGGTCAATAGGAGATAAATTAAATTTTCTTCCTTAGATCACTGGACCACAGTTTTCAAGTAATAAGGATTAACAACACTTAAAGGGAGCAGGTAGTGTTGTAGCACAGCAGGTTAAGACACCCAACATCCTAAATTACAGCACCAGTTTGAGTCTTAGGCTCAGCTACCTATCCAGTTCCCTGCTACCATGCCTGGGAAAAGCAGTGGAAGATGACCCAACTGCTTGGCCCTCTGGCACCCACATGCGAGATCTGTATGGAATACCAGGCTCTTGACTGTGGCCTGGCCCAGCCATGACAGCTGTGGCCATCTGGGGAGTGAAATCAGCAGAAGGAAGATCGTTTTCTTTTTCTCATCCTCTCCCTGGCACTCTGCTTTTCAAATAAATAAATCTTAAAAAACAAAACAACAACAAACAACAACACTAGGGCCTGACACTGTAGCACAGCAGGTTAAAGCCTCAGCCTGCAGCACCGGCAGCCCATATGGACCCTGGTTCGAGTCCCAGATGCTTCACTTCCCATCCAGCTCCCTGCTAATGCACCTGGGAAAGCAGCTGAAAATGACCCAAGTGCTTGGGCCTCTGCACACACATGGGAGATCCGGAAGAAGCTCCTGGCTCCTGGCTTTGGATCAGCTCAGCTCTAGCTGTTGTGGCCAGTTGGGTAGTAATAAAAGACCTCTCTCTTTCTCTGTCTCTACCTCTCTCAGTAACTCTTTCAAATAAATAAAAATAAATCTTAAAAAAAAAAGAAAAAATACTAAACACTTTTTGAGCATTTATGATATGCTCTGTTCTAGGTACTTATTATATAGATTGGTTCACTTCATCCTCACAATCATTCTATAAGGCACACTTATTATCTCCACTTACAGAGGAAACTGAGACACAGTGAAGTTTGGACATTTGCCCAATGATATACAACTGGTCAGCTGCAGAGCCAGGATATTCACACGTGCCATTCAGCTCTCTTTAACTGCTACACCGCTTTCACATCTAATATATATGACATCTTAGCAAAAATCACAGTATAATAGTTCAGGGTTAAATTCTCCTTCACTCCACAGAGAAATTTTGAAAGGTTTTAAAATGCACTTACTTGTAATGTATTTGTATCCCATACTTTCAGAGTTTTGTCAAACGAACTTGATGTGAACATGCCAGTGTCATGAGGATACCACTGTACCGTCTCCACACTGTATTTGTGAACATCAGGATGGTTTCTATAAAACAGCAATCAGAATGTAGAGAAAACTAACTTACTGAGTATCAAAACTGGAACTCTTGTAAGAACAAACAGCAGTATCAGACAGGATATGAATGGCTATTCCTAGATCACATGCTTGTGTTCCGGCTGTCCAGAAGTGGAGAGAACCTGTTTAGGTATCTCTAAGTCAGGTTCCATAGAGTGACCTGAAGGCCTGCCTCTGAATAAGTAGACTTCCTATTTCTGTATTATAGATAGCCTAGAGGGAGTAGTCATCTGTATTGGACTTCTTGTAATTGGAGCTGGAGACTTGTCCTAACTGGAAGAGACAAAGATTTTGGTTCTGGATTTGTTTTTCCCAAGTACATTCTATCAGCACTACCATTCTTAGAACTGTTGAAATGCCTCACTCCTTCATGGTACCCTATATGATACAGCATCTCATTAAGAACTTTACGACAAGAGAATTCCAGTGTGGATGCCCATGGCATTCACTAGTCTTATGTTCCCAATCACCCCTAGAAGCATGATCCATTGAAGATTCAGTTATGACATAAACTACATACATCATCTCATGAGGAGAATGTTCTGTCTCAAAAGTTGCAGTATATGCTCTGAACCAGTGATCAACACCAAATCTTACCTAAACCTTAATTCAAACAAACTGGCTGTTAAGAGACATTTGTGAGGGACCAGTGTTGTGGCATAGCAGGTTAAGCTGCCGCCTGCAGCACCAGCATCCCATATTGGCACTAGTTTGAGTCCTGGTTGCCCCATTTCTGCTTTGTGACTCTTTTTTATTTAGACATTTCATGATTGCTAGCCATTTTATCCTTTTTTTTTTTTTAAGATTTATTTATTTATTTGAAAGTCAGAGTTACAGAGAGGCAGAGGCAGAGAGAGAGAGAAAGAAAGAGGTCTTCCATCCGCTGGTTCACTCCCCAGGTGGCCACAATGGCCAGAGCTGTGCCAATCTGAAGCCAGGAGCCAGGAGTTTCTTCCTGGTCTCCCATGTGGGTGCAGGGGCCCAAGGACTTGGGCCATTTTCTACTGTTTTCCCAGGCCACAGCAGAGAGCTGGATCAGAAGTGGAGCAGCCAAGATTCGAACCAGTGCCCACCCTGGCATGCTGGCACTACAGGCAGTGGCTTTACTCGCTATGCCACAGCACCAGCCCCTGCACCATTTCTGATCCAGCTCCCCACTAACGTACCTGGGAAACCAGTGGAGGCCCTGCACCCATGTGGGAGACCCAGAAGAAGCTCCTGGTTCCTAGCCAGGCCATTGTGGCCAGTTGTAGAATGAACCAGCAGATGGAAGATACCTCTGTCTCTCCTCTCTGTGTAACTCTTCCTTTAAAATAAATAAATCTTAAAAAAAAGAGACATTTATGAAACAATGTAGGCAATCTGAACACTAATAGTATATTTACTATTAGTAAATTATTTCACATGTGATGTTAATGGTAGTGTGGTTATGCTTATAAAAAGTCTCTTTTAAATATATACAAATAATCTTGGATAAAATATGTTATCTGGGATTTACTTTGAAATAATTCTAAAGATGCGTGAATGGAGGGTAAAGATGAAGCAAGACTACTTAACGATAGCTGTTGAAGCTGGGTGATGGGTAAATAGTTTATTATACTACTCTCTGCTTTTATATACATTAGAAATTCATTATAATGAAATAAACAGAAAACTACTGCAGATTTACACAGACATAACAAAAATGGGTCTGATTCCTAAGAGTGAAGATGACTCCAAATCACAATACTAGGTAAAGGATCACCATGTACATTTACAGTGTTACTCGAAGGAATGAGAACATGAAGAAGAAAAAATAAATTTTTTTAAGATTTATTTTAATTATTTGAAAGGCAGGGTGACAGAGAGGGAGAGATAGAGATCTTCCATCTACTGGTTTATTCACCAACTGCCAGGAGCCTGCCCAAGCATTTGGGCCATCATATGCTACTTTCCCAGGTGCTTCAGCATGGAGCTAGACTGGAAGTGGAACAGCCAGGATTTGAACTTGCACTCTGATATGGGATGGCAGTATCCTAAGTGATGACTTAATCCAATGTGCCACAATGCCCAGAAGGAAAGTCTGAAATACCAGCTCTGGCTTTGAGATAGTTGTAAAAATACAAGGACTATAGTGCCTATCATATTTCCTTTCTTTCTCCATCATATACATATTTAAACTATTTTCCTTACTTTATATAGGGTAACTATAATGTTGAGCCCACTGGTTGCAAAGCATTGATGTAGGGGCAAGTAAGAGCAAAGGAAAATGGACATTATCTTGACCTGGAAATGGAGGTGGTAATAAACACACTCCTGATCATCACTCTCTGTGGGACAGGATGATCACCTCTATGACTGTATAATAGATATGTGCATTAGGTTAGCCTGCAGCTTTGGGCAAGGTTATGTGTACTAGGCTTCATGATTTTAAGGAATCTTATTTCAACCAGATATTTTGGATTTTGATATTGGTCTATTATGCTATGTTATATGTGCGTACATATTGTATGTCCACATGGGGGAATTTTATTAAGAGTTTTATTTTAAATGGCTTTTAGATAAGATTGTCCATAAATTTAAGCTGCTAAAATCAATCAAAGATACATTTTAATTTGTATGACCTGAATCTGTGTATCATATGTTTTAAACTTGTTGGTAGAAAGAAACTAAAAACATTTTATATGGTTGTGCTTAAGTTTACTGGTTAAACAAACTACGCCATGTTATATATTTAAGACGTGTTTTCAAATACATGATTCTTAAAATTTATAGAAGGCATTGGACCTTCTGGTAAATGTTTTATTAAGTTCTTATCTAAGGGTTGAAACGGTTTGCTAAGTATTCATGTAATATTGCTACTTTTTACTTATTTTCTAAATTTGTTTCTGCCATCTCCCACCTTATGTGAGATACTAAATATTCTCCCAATAAATTTCTACTTAAGATAAGCACAATTACTTTCGATTTGCTCCTAAGACTCTTGCCTTCTACAGATTTTTCCAATATTAGTTTTAAATAAGTCATTAATGTGATCACAAATAAAAACTCATTTATATTTAAAACATGGAGAAGATGTTTGGCATGGTGGTAAAGGTGCTACGTGGGGCACTGACATCCCATATCTGAGTGCCTGAGGTTAGGTCTCAGCTCTGCTTCCAATTCCAGCTTCCTGATAATATACAACCTGGGAGGCAGCAGAATATGACTCAAGTTGTTGGGTCCCTGTCATCTACTTGTGATATGTAGTCTGCGTTCCAGCCTCCTGGCTTTGGCCTGGTCCAGCCATGGCTGTTATGGGCATTCTGGGTGTGAACTAGCAGATGAAAGATCTCCATATGTTTGTCTCTATGTTTTTCAAATAAATAAAGATATTATCTTACTATATATGGTTATTTATTCTCATTCACATGTATTTTTTTATTTGAAAGGCAGAGTAACAGTGAGACAGAGAGTATGAATTTCTATCCACTGATTCACTCCTCAAATGGCCACAATGGCTGGAGGTGGCAGTCTGAAGTCAGGAGCCAGGAGCTTTTTCTGGGTCTCCCACATGGGTGCAGGAGCCCAAACACTTGGGCCATCTTCTGCTGCTTTCCCAGGTGCATTGGCAGGTAGCTGGATCAGAAGTGGAGCAGCCAGGACTCAAACCAGCGTCGATATGGGATATTGACGCCACAGGTGGCAGCTTTACCCACTACACCACAGTGCTGGCTGCCTCATTCACATTTAATAAGAATGTTGGTAGAAGAATGGAATCTTGTTAGTGCTCAAGAACAAACACATTAAGTGCACCAATAATAAATGTCAGAAAATAGTCTAAGCTACATTAACTTAATAAGTCTCTGAAATTATTTTTAAAATTAAATTATAAATTCTTTGGAAGTAAAAATGCTATTTTAATCATTTTGTAAAGAAGACCACTATATGCTCATGTGTAAATTCAGTCACACTTTTTTTTTTAAAAAAGTTTGAATACAATTGCAAAGACATAGTAAAACAAGAGTGACACACTAAGCATTTACTTACGTTACACACCAAAAAAGCATAAAACAAAATAATTACATAACAATTAGAATATATGAAAATATTGTTTGGCTATAAAGCAATTAAACTTAATGTTAAAATGTCAGCTAGGATGAAATAAGATAAAAATGAGTGGGATTGGTGTTGTGGTGTAGTAGGTTAAGCCGTGGCACACTAGGTTAATCCTCCGCCTGCGGCGCCAGTATCCCATATGGGTGCCGAGTTCTAGTCCCAGTTGCTCCTCTTCCAGTCAAGCTCTCTGCTGTGGCCTGGGAAGGCAGTAGAGGATGGCCCAAATGCTTGGGCCCCTGTACCTGTATGGGAGACCAGGAGGAGGCACCTGGCTCCTGATCAGTGTAGCTCCAGCCTTTGTGGCCATTTGGGGAGTGAACCAACAGAAGGAAGGCTTTTCTCTCTGTCTCTCTCTCTCTCACTGTCTATAATTCTACCTGTCAAATAAATATACAAAAAATCTTTAAAAAAATAATGGTTTTATTCAACACACTTTTAAAAATCATTTCATTTAATTCTCAAAGAAACCTTATGAGAATGACAGAGCAAAAATATTGTGATCTCTAAAACAAAATCTGAAGCTCAGGGGCATTCCAAATTACACAGCCAGAGCCTATAAACAATCATGTCTTCTCACAAATATTCCATGAACTTAAGCATCTATTCTAGTGCTTTCGGAACAGTTTTAATATATAGTGGTTATTGATGTTAATGTTTATGAAGTTTTTCCCATTAAAATCATCTTGTGGGGTGGGTATCTGGCATAGCAGTTAAGCCACTGCTTGGGATACCTGCATCCAGTATCAGAGTGCCTGGGTTTGAGTCCTGATTCCATTTCTCACTTTTTTCCTTTTCTTTTTCTTTAAAGATATATTTTACTCATTTGAAAGGCAGAGTGACAGAGAGAAAGAGACATAGAGAGAAAGAGATCTTATATCCATTGGTTCACTCCCCAAATGGCTACAATGGCAGGGGCCGGACCAGACCAAAGCCAGGAGTTCAGAACTCCACCTGGGTCTCCCAGGAGGTGGCAAGGGCCCAAGTACATGGGTCATCTTCTGCTGTTTTCCCAGGTGCATGAGTAGGAAGATGGATCTGAAGGAATCAAACTGGTGCCTGTATGGGATGCTAGTATTGCAGGTAGTGGCTTAATATTCTGTGCCACAACACTGGCCCCCTGACTCTGTTTCTGACTCCAGTTTCCTATTAATGTGTATCCTGTATGGGCTCAGGTACCTGCTACCCACCCGGATTGAGTTCCCAGCTCCTGACTTCAGCTTGTCCCAGTCCTGGTTACTCTAAGCTTTTGGGAAGTGAACAAGCCTCAAATAAAAATTTAAATATATATATATATATATATATACATATATATATATGTATATATATATTTAAATATATATATATTTTAAAACCAAGTATTTTCTTAGTACTTATTCTGTTATTTCACAGACCTAATAGCAGCTCAGAAACAAGTAACAATGAAGAATTAATTGGCTTATAACAAATTACAACAAAGTCATGAAACAGTTTTTTAGAAACTGAAGTAGTTCTTATAAGATTGGTAAGCCAGTGAAGAATAGTCTGAGAAGTCACAATACCCAAGGGTATGTTCTAATGTTAGAGATCTCTGAGTAAGTTGCTGAAAGGTGTGTGTGTGTATGTGTGTGTGCATGTGTGTGTGTGTCTATGGTGAGGGATTGGCAGTACATTTATTATATCTAGCTTGTGATCTTTTTCTTCCATTAATATCAGTTGAAAGTCTAACCTATGTTAATAATTAGCTGAGAGACTTAGAAATGAATTTTATACAAAGTGGTATTAAAAACTAATTAATGAAATGTGCTATGTAGGTATATAATAGAAAGGAGGTAATCCAAAGAGTTTTAGTAAAATTCTTTAGAAAATTGATAATAAAGTTGTTTTGGGAAACAATTTTCAGTTACTTTGAAAAATGTGTCAAGGATAGCCATGTAGATTGTCATCAGACAAAGTGCTTGAACCATTCACAACTGCTACGTTCGTGTTTTGTATTGGATGCAAAAAGTACTTGATTATTTAAAAACTCATGAATTACATTTTTAATACACACCTGCCAATGGAACACACCGCCTTGCATGTGTAATAAGGTTGTCTGCTGGAGTTCTCAAGGTCATAAAGCACAATCACACCATCTGAACCACCTGATAACATGCTAATAATAAAACAAAATTCACATTATCATCAGTCCATTTTATGACTGTGTATTTTTGGAAACTGATCTGCAAACACCCAAATGTATTTAGTTAATCCTCATTAACAGACTTCAATAAACTAAAATTTCTTAACATTTGTACAAGAATGAATATACAAAAATTAATCTGTAATATTTTAAAGTTTACTTTCATGATTCTAAAAAGAAAGGATGGTAGCAATAGGATGGCAAAGATATTCTTTAATTAATTTATCATTAAAATGGCAAAAGATATTAATTTAATATTTAAGAAAGTAAAATATCATAAAATTATTTTAAATGTCCTAATTGTAATTTTGCTAAATGAAAATGGAACCAGACCAACCTAAGGCTTTCAACATCTGTAAAAATGGGGGACACTTTCAACTAAATCACCAGTTAATGCGCAAAGTTCCTTTCACAGTATCTAGCCAAAAATATGGATTAAAGAAATGTTTCTTTCCCTCTATTATGAAAGTATTCATTCAATGCATTTTACTTTAACTGAGCACTTACAATATGTTAGGCACTCTGCTACCACAACTGTGAACAAAACAGGCTTGGTTCTTCTAGGATTTTAAAAAATCTATTGTAGGGAAGACAGGTAGTGTACATAATCATAAAAACTGTTAGCTGTAATTGGAGTCACTGTGAAAACAGTCTATTTTTATTCTAGTCTGGGGATTTGGGGAGTTTATCTGATTGTAATATTTAAGCTGGTATTGAAAAAGAGAATCAGTTAGCCAGACAAGTAGAAAAGTAACAGGCCACAGGGTCGGCACTGTGGGGCAGTGGGTTAACGCGTTGGCCTGAAGTGCCGGCATCTCACATGGGTACTGGTTCGTGTCCTGGCTGCTTCACTTCTGATCCAGCTCTCTGCTTTGGCCTGGAAAAGCAGTGGAGGATGGCCCAAGTCCTTGGGCCCCTGTACCCACATGAGAGACCCAGAAGAAGCTCCTGGCTCCTGGCTCTGGATTGGCGCAACTCCGGCCATTGCAGCCAGTTGGGGAGTGAACCATCGGATGGAAGCTCTCTCTCTCTCTCTGCCTCTCCTCTCTGTGTAACTCTGACTTTCAAATAAATAAATAAATCTTAAGAAAAAAAAAAAAAAGTAACAGATCAGGCTCACCGTAAGAACTGAAGAGGAATGCGCTGTTGGAGCAGTATGAAAAGTAAAGAGCGGTGAGAGACGAGGATTAACAGGGGCCAGATCACTCAGTCTTACTTCCTTGAGTTGACAGGCTACTAGAGAATAACAATCTAATTTTTTTTTTTTTTACCAACTCTCAAAATGGTCTATTATTTTGTGGAACCAAATACTGACTCTCAAAATGGCCTATTATTTTGTGGAACCAAAATTACTCAAGAAACTTCGTACAGCAATTTTTTAAAAAGAAAGCAATATATAAACATATATACTAAAGCAAAAACCTTTATATAAATAGAACTTAATTGAAAATAACTTAATTCTTGGAACTTTGTGTACTTCAATCCATTTTTTAAAAAGATTTATTTATTTATTTGAAATGCAGAGTAAAAGAGAGAGACAGAGAGACAGAATCTTCCATCTGTTGATTCACTCGCCAAATGGTCTCAACAGCTAGGACGAGGCCAGGCTGAAGCCAGGAGCCAGAAGCTTCTTCCAGGTCTCTGAGAGGGCAGCAGGGGCCCAAGCACCAGCACCATCTTCTGCTGCTTTCCCAGGTCCATTAGCAGGAGCTGGATTGGAAATGGAGCAGTTGGGACTTGAACTGATGCTCATATGAGATGCTGGCCGGACAGGTGGCAGCTTTGTCCACTATGCCTTAGTGCTGGACCCAATCCATTTCTTATCCATGTCTTTAAAACTATGCTACTTTTATTTTTTTAAACTAATCTGCTTTTCAGTATGCTTTTATTAGCCCCCCCCCCCCAATATAACTGTCTGAAATTATCTTTAGAGTTGTTGCTACCTTTAACTGACTCCCCTGAAATTTGTATTTTTAATTTAGAAACATTAGATCATGAGGCGAACATTCTACACAATGGAGGTTGTTTTTGATTATCCTTTATCCTACTGAAAAAGTGCACATATTTCAGATGAAATATTTTCAGTTTCTATCATTTTACCTACATTTAGAGTACATTATTTAATTTAAAAAATTTATAGAATATTAGTTACAAGTTTTTTAACTTTATTCCATTATAACATTCTGAATTTCTAATTTATTTCATTATTATATAAGCTTATCCAACTAAAAACAGGAACAACATCAAGACTCTTCACAAAGGTTAAAACAATAGATTCTTGGGGCTGGCACTGTGGAGCAGTGGGTTAAAGCCCCAGCCTGCAGCGCTGGCATCCCGTATGGCTGCTGGTTCAAGTCCCGGCTGCTCCACTTCCGATCCAGCTCTCTGCTACGGCCTGGGAAAGCAGCAGAAGGTGGCCCAAGTCCTTGGGTCCCTGTACCTGTGTGGGAGACCTGGAAGACGCTCTTGGCTCCTGGCTTTGGATCAGATAGCTGTGGCCACTGTGATCATCTGGGGAGTAAACCAGCAGATGGAAAAACCAGCAGATGGAAGACCTTTCTCTTTCTGGCTCTACCTCTCACTGTAACTTTGCCTTTCAAATAAATAAATCTTTAAAAAAAAATAGGATCTGTTTCAATCACAACTCTTGTCTTCTGAGAACAACTCATTATTAAGCATTTTATACTACTCACTGCCATTCTTTTTCTGAGTGGTTCATAATTCATCACCCAAGAGTGTAACAATGAATACTAGCTTTGCTTTTTAAGTTTTCAAATCTTTAATCTATAGGCCTCCTCTCCTTTTCTTCCCTTCTTTCCATCCTAATTTTCCTCCCCTCACAATCTGTTGCAGAAACCAAACCATTTGTTTTGCAATTACCAGCCTAGACTTTGATAACTGAATTCATGTGCTGTAACCTAAAATAATTTCTGTCACTGATCTCTTTATTGTGATGAAACAGTGGCAACTAGACCAATACTTAGGTCTACAAACATATATCAATATATAAACATTATTGTTTATCATCATTATATGTTGCTGTCCTGTGAGTTGTCCTGGTTCTTATTTCACTTTCTAGTAGATTCCTAAAGGAGAGATTATGAGAACATGCTCTGAATTCTTGTAAGTTACTGACAATTTGTCTTTTTGTATTTGAAAATCAGTTTGCTGGATATAAAATCCTTGCTTCCTTTAGCATCTTAGATAAGAAACTTCATTTCTTCAGGCATAAAACCCAAAGTCAAAGTCTGGTAACTGGGGCCGGTGCCATTGCTCACTAGGTTAATCCTCCGCCTGTGGCGCCGGCATCCCATATGGGCACCAGGTTCTAGTCCCAGCTGCCCCTCTTCCAGTCCAGCTCTCTGCTGTGGCCCGGGAGGGCAGTGGAGGATGGCCCAAGTCCTTGGGCCCCTGCACCCACATGGGTGACCAGGAAGAAGCACCTGGCTACTGGCTTCAGATTGGCGCAGCGCTGGCCGTAGCGGCCATTTGGGGGTGAACCAACGGAAGGAAGACCTTTCTCTCCCTCTCTCTCTCTATCTCTAACTCCATCTGTCAAATAAATAAATAGAAACTAAACTAAAAATAAACATAATTTAAAAAAATCTGATTGATTACAGGCAACAAAGATAGCAAATAATATCACTGTTACTTTAAAAAAATTCCACATTAGCTTTACTACAAAATTTTGTGGTTCTACCACTCTAATTATAGAGAAATTTTAACTACAACTTTTATTTTGATCGACAAAATGTTTGGATACAGTTGTAGGTTGCATGTGAACCACAACAAATTGCAAAAACATTTCTGCTTGAATATTACTTTGTGAAATACTGTGTTTTTGTAAGCCATGACACTGTAGGTGTATTATTAGTATAAAACAACTGCTTTTTAACTGAATTTAATGGCATTTACAATAATATAGTTGTCTGGCCTTTATTAGAATGGCTACCAAAAGCTTTCCTTTGATTCCATGAATTGGATTAAAAAAAAAAACAACAAACCCTTATTTAAATTACTTTCTATTCAAATATTTGATGGCACTGATATTTAACCAAGAGGTTAATATTCTGCCAACAAAATGGACACATTAAAATATACGGCTTTATGTATTTATAAAGATAAAGAAAACTTGGTATTAGAGATGAATTAATTTGGAAGAAAAAAAATTCAAGGTTCACAGAGGGATATGTAATATACCTCCTACAATTATACCTGTTAAAATGTAATTTTTGGATAGCCCTCTTAAAATAAATCCCAACTTGAGAAACAAATACTTCTTTATCAGGTTTGCATATTCTATTTTCTGTTCTGGTTTCAATGATACTGCCAGAGTACTCTTGGTAGACAGTAAAGAGTAATAGGTATTTTGAAAAAGATATATATTCAAGACATCAATTTTCTTAAGAAAAATAATATCACTAGTTAATTTTTTTTTAACCAAATATAAGCTTTCTTTTTTATATCTCTCTTTGCTAACCAAAAGGGTTTAGTGCAAACTATAGGACACAACCAACAATGAAATAAAGCTGTGGATTTTTACCATGCAACAAGGGGAAAACTGTACCAGGGGTTTTCAGACTTTCTTTATATGCTCTATACAGTCTCCTCAGCCTGTATTTCTCAAACTTACTTAATACACATATAATCTACAATTTCCCACTGACCCTGCCAATTGGTAACCTGCTGGCTTTATATACTTCACACACCATGCAACTGGTCACTACCCCAGATGGCTGGCTGGAGTGGTACCAGTACTCGAGGCCAAAAGAAACCAGCTTTCCCTTAGTGCTTACATCTTCATATGTATTTAATGTGAATGTCAGAGTCTTTGAATAAGAAGTGCTATGTTAAGCATGGAAAATTAGGCACAAAAAAGAAATCATAACTGGTTATCTTTTAGGTTCAATCACATGCTACAAGAAGAACTCTGTTCCTTGAACATGTTTCTCATACTTCTCATATACTAATAGTTGAGACGATGGCAGATGCTGGGTGTAAAAAGTAAAAGTCTATCAAACTTATTTTATGTAAATAATGAATAGTAAGTCTATCAAATTTATGTAAATAATGAAATTTCATTATAGAATAAAAATTATCAGACAAGTACCGAAAACATCATTAAATGACCAACTTTAATTATTTTTGCACATAGTCTAGTTAACGACTACGTGAAAGGTTTTCAGTTTTCTCTCTTGTGAGAGTAATAGGGGTGTCACGACAAGTTGTAAATAGGTAATAATATGTTCAAATAGGTATAATGCAAAGCATGTCAGCTACTCTATGTAGCTATATGGAAAGAAGTAAATCTATGTGATAATGCTTTTGATTACACATACTATCAAAAATTAACCCTCGCAATACACTGGTTAGGTAGGTGTTACTGTTTCCATTGTACAGCTAAGGCAACTGAACTGAGATTTAGAGTAGGTAAATTGGGCAAGATCACAAAGTTGGTAAGTGGTAAGCCATAAGGAATCAAAGCTCTGTACATCAAAAAGAAGCTCAAAGTTTGTTAATTTAATAATGTATATATTTATACTAAAGTAGCTTGGAAATGTGTATTTGGCAACATTTTGAAAGTTACATGTTTGCTCTGTGTTTATTTGAAATAAATAATGCCAGCTTAAAAAATGCTATAATTTAATTTTCTGCTAATGTTTATGAAACTTATATAATAATTAATCTTAAAAGGCAAAGTTTTAAAGCATCTCATTTAGGAAGAAAAACAATTAACAATAAACTTACTATCGCCCTTCAACAGGTTCGATGTCAAGGGTGTTAACTCCACTGCCATGGATTCTTTCAACATCTCTGTCTTTGTTTAACTCCAGTCCCAAAACCCTTTAAAATTTAAAAGAGGGGAAAATACATAAAACTTAAAAATAAGTAATTTAGTATGAAAATTCCTTATTTCATTAAGATTATGTAAAGTATAAAAACTATCAGAAATGCTTAAATTTTCTACCATACATCCAAAGGTATTCAGATATTTAAAGATTATACATTTTAAAACTATCAACAGTAGCAACAGTTACATGCAGAAAAATCACCTGCAGCATTATCCTAAGCTTTATTTGAAGAGTTTATCAAGTTAAAAAGATAGACACTGAAACAAATTTTCATGGTTATTGAAAATAAACTTAACTGAGGACACCTAGTGGAGAAAAGTTTAAATTACAGGATCTAAAAAAATTTCCTGAAGTGTTTCTTCAAGACAAACATAAAAATATATTAAATGCAACAATTATGCATGCAAGGCAAATTTTCTCTGTTCACCAGAGCTCTGATCCCAAAAAGGTGTGTTTTTTTACCTGTCTTCTCACTTCTGAGCCATGGGCTCAAACATGGCAGTATGTGGTAGAACAGGCTACCTAGAAATTGAAGTTTCTGGCTAGAAGACCAAAAGTGGCAGTCTCAGAGAATTGAGAAATATTTAGCAAGATTACAGAGAGGAAGGAACTCCAGAAAGAGACTCCATGAAGTTGTCTATGAATTCCAGGACTCAACCGTGAGTGGGGCAGGCATGGATCTAATACTGAGTAGCATACACAATATTCTGAAAACTGAACAGACTCAATGCACAGGCTGACCGCTGAGTGCACATAGCCGGAGCAGGTCTGAAAAGGATTTCAAAACCGAACCAGCACTGAAACCATAACCACATGAAGGCAGAAACTTGCATCCTGAACCTAAATCTTTCTAACTGCTTATTAAACAAAAAATATCAGCATTCTCCATGAGATTGAAACAAGACACAGAGTCTTTGAGTATTTAAAAGGGTCCAAGACATAGTCCAAAAATACTTTGCACCACGAAGAACCATGAAAATTTCAACTTGCATAGGGAAAGAAGCCGCAGATGAGATGATACAGGCCACACACATAAAACCTCAGATGGAAACAGTTCCTGTGAGCTAGCACCTCCTTGAGAGGCCACCTTCTGCTGGAACCCTGACTTGATCATGGGTCCCTACTTCACCCCTACTCAGCCTGAAGATGCCCAATCGGTCATCATCCTAAATCCTGTCAGCAGCCAGGGTTTCCATAAGCAGAGGGAATGGGAGAAATTATTTGACAAGGACTTTAAGGTAGCCACTGTAAAATGCCTGAGTGAGCAAGAGGTGAAACAAATGCCAAAATAGAAAGTCTCAGCAAAGAATTAAAAATATAGATAAGAACCAAATGATCACTTGAGAAATCTTCAATATAAAATTATTTTAACTTAATGAATTCAACAGCAGATTGGAGAAAAAAGCGGAGTCAGCGAACCTGAACATATAACAACTGAAATTACAAAAACACAGGGTAAAGAAGACTAGGGAAAAACAAAAGAACAGAGCCTCAGGACCAGAGGAACAACTAGAAAAGGACTAACATTTAGTTCATCAGAATTCCAGAAGGAGTAGAGGTAGTGATGCTTGTAAAACATTGACATTACTCAGGTATTTCATAACAATGAAAATGTAAAGGATAAAATGTTGGAATCTGATCCAAATATAGAAAAATAGTATGACAATCAATCAAGGCACAGAAAGTATATACAATAAGGCAATAACTGTACAATAAGGGAAACACTGCTCAATCTACTCTTGATGAGTTTTTTTGTCTCTTACAAAGAAAAGACTTTATCACAATTTATAGTATCTTACTCTACAGTATACTAAATATTAGCTTCACTGGGGCTGGCTCTGTGGCACAGCAGATTAAAGCCCTAGCCTGCAGTGCTGGCATCCCATATAGGCATGGGTTCAAGTACTGGCTGCTCCAATTCTGATCCAGCTCCCTGCTAATGCACCTGGGAAAGCAGCAGAGGATGGCCCAAGGTCTTGGGCCCCTGCACCCATGTGAAAGACCCAGAAGAAGCTCCTGTCTCCTGGGTTCAGACTGCCCAGCTCAGGCCACTGCAGACATTTGGGGAGCGAACCAGAGGATGGAAGACCTCTCTCTCTCTGTCTCGACCTCTTTCTGTAACTCTTTCAAATAAGTAAAATAAATCTTTAAAAAAAAATTAGCTTCACTATTTTCCATTTCCCTACATACTTATAATTGTAAATATAACAATGTTTTAGTGTTCAGTGTTTAAAGATCAAAGAATAACAATTTCTCCACTAAATTTTTTGAAGATTTACTCATTATTTATTTAGAAGGCAGAGTTACAGAAACAAAGGGTGAGAGAGAAAGAGAAAGAGAGGGAGAGAGAGAGGGGAAGAGAGAGAGAGAGAGATCTCCCATTCGCTGATTCACTCCCCAATTGGCTGCAATAGCCAGGGCTGGATCAGGCAGAAACCAGGAGCCTGGAACTGCATCCAGGTCTCCCATGTGGGTGGCAGAGGCCCAAGCACTTGGACCATCTTCCACTGCATTCCCATGAGAAATAGCCAGGATCAGAAATGGGGCAGCTGGAACTTGAACCCATGCTCCTATAGGATGTCAGTGTTACAAGCAGAAGCTTAACATGCTGTGCCACTATGCTGGCCACCAATTATTAAGATCATTTTGCAGGGCCAGTGCTGTGGCACAGTGGGTTAAAGACTCAACCTGCAGCACCGGCATCCCCTATGGGTGCTGGTTTCAGATCTGGCTGCTCCACATCCAATCCAGCTCCCTGCTATTATGCCTGAGAAAGCAGCAGAGGATGGCCCAAGTCCTTGGATCCCTGCATCCAGGAAGACCTGGAAGAAGCTCCTGGCTCCTGGCTTTGAATCGGCTCAGCTCTGGCCATTGCAGCCATTTGGTGAGTGAACCAGCAGATGGAAGACCTCTTTCTATCTCTGTCTCTGCCTCTCTGTAGCTCTTCCAAATAAATAAGATACATCTTTTTTTTTTTTTTTTTTTTTTTTTTTACAGGCAGAGTGGATAGTGAGAGAGAGAGAGACAGAGAGGAAGGTCTTCCTTTGCCGTTGGTTCACCCTCCAATGGCCGCTGCGGACAGCGCATCTCGCTAATCCGAAGCCAGGAGCCAGGTGCTTCTCCTGGTCTTGCATGCGGGTGCAGGGCCCAAGGACTTGGGCCATCCTCCACTGCCTTCCCGGGCCATAGCAGAGAGCTGGCCTGGAAGAGGGGCAACCGGGATAGAGTCCGGCGCCCCAACCGGGACTAGAACCCGGTGTGCTGGCGCTGCAAGGCGGAGGATTAGCCTGTTAAGCCACGGCGCCGAAGATACATCTTTTGTACAAGTTTCAGCATGCAGTTTTATGAACTTTCACTACTTTATAAGGTCAGTACTACCTAAACATTGAACCACCATTATTTAGAGTAGAATTAAATGTCCCTTCACATTTCCATACAATGGAATGCTTTCCAACAATAAAAAGGAATTGATACAGTCAATAACAGAGAAATTTCAAAATAATTGTTAAGAAGCCAGACAGAGAATAATTTCACTTACATAAAATTCTGAATATGCAAACTAATCTATAATGATTAGGTGAATAGGCAATGGAGTGATGTGGAGTATCATAGCACCTCTCTTTTTCAAACTATACTATATATAGCAACTAAATATAGAACTTAAGCCACATGCAAAGAACTAAATGTGGAATCCTTCTCAAGCAAGGATTCTCAATTCTTGGGAAGCTTTAAAAAAAAATCTGTGGGATAGGACATTGTAAATCAGATTCTCTGGAGCTGGAATTCTGGCAAGAATATTTAGATCATGGAATGTTGACAAGAGCTATACTTAGCTTTATTTTTTGATATTAAAAGACTCTGAGAAACCCAGGCCTTCCTGGGCTCACACATTTGAATTATTATTGATATTACAAAACTTCTAAGCATATTAGATTTAACTACAGGGAAAAGAGTAATAGTGCTTCTTTTTTGAAGAATTGTGGAACTACTTGGTATAAACAAGCCACACTATGAGAAGAAACTGATATATTTTGCTTGAGTTCATGCAGTCACGGGAATAAAAATCTCCGGATATATCTGCATGATCTAACCTATCACATATTCATAAGTTAGTCAACCAACAAACCACTCTTTTTCTCCCTATCAAGTTTATTTATTAAAGATTTATTTGTTTTCTTGAAAGGCAGAGTTAGAGAGAGAAAGACCTTCCATCTGCTGGTTCGCTCCCACAAAGGGCAGCAACAGCTAGGGTTGGGCCAGGCTGAAGCCAGGAGTTTCATCTGGGTCTCCCACAAGGGAGGCAGGGGCCCAAGTCCTGGGGCCATCTTCTGCAGCTTTCCCATGCTCAGTAGCAGGGAGCTGAATCGGAAGTAGAGTAGCTGGGAACTGAACCAGGGCTCATATAGGATGCAGGCTTCATGGGTGGGAGCTTAACCTGATGTGCTGCAACACAGCCCCTCTCCCTATCAATTTAAATTCCTTTAAAAAGTCAGTAATGTTGGCATCCCTCCCCATTTCCTTTCCTATTATCCAGTTTATTGAAGTCTTACTTGTATTCCCACTATTCCTCTAAAATTGCTCTTCCCAAGGCCACTAGTGATTACTGTGTTCATTAAATGCAATTTATCCTTTTTTTTTTTTTTTTGACAGGCAGAGTTAGACAGTGAGAGAGACAGAGAGAAAGGTCTTCCTTCCATTGGTTCACCCCACAAATGGCCGCCATGGCCAGCACTGCGCCGATCAGAAGCCAGGAGTCAGGTGCTTCCTCCTGGTCTCCCATGCGGGTGCAGGGCTGGGCCATCCTCCACTGCCTTCCTGGGCCACAGCAAAGAGCTGGACTGGAAGAGGAGCAACCAGGACAGAATCTGGCGCCCTGACCGGGACTAGAACCCGGCGCTGCAGGCGGAAGATTAGCCAAGTGAGCCGCAGCGCCAGCCAATTTATGCTTTTAATTCCTCATATTTACTGAGAGCATGTCATTCACACAGCATTTTCTTAAACTTCTACCATGTGCCAAACCCTCTTCTAGGCACAGAATACAGGCCCTTTTTCTCTTATGGGTTAAGATGACAACATGCTAATAAAATATAAGATACAATTTCAATAAGAATACATTGCATGAAGAAAGTAAGGCAGAGCAATGGGATAAAGAACAATGAGAACAAAGCAGGGTGTTAGAAGGCAGCACCAGACACATCTGCTAGCTCTCTCCTCAAACACTGCCTCCCTCAGCATACACAGCAGTTCATCTCCCTGGTTTTCCTCCACACTTCTCATTACTCCTCTTCAGTTCATTTGCAGTCTCTCCTTCTGCCTAAAATTAAATATTGATATTGCTCAGATGTTTACTATTGAAGTACTTGTCTTCGTACTTTACAAACATGAGTAGTGCCCGGGTGCTCTCAACTACTCCTCATGAGTTCATATATGACACGATATTAAAGAAATCTACATTTCTCCTGAGCATAGAACTCACATATGCAACTACGTCCATCACAGGTTCCTCAAAAATTAAAAAACTTGCTCTCCCTTTGGAAAACTTTATCTCAGAGTATGTTGCCAACATTCAACCTCCTATACAAGGCAAATATTTGGGAATCATCGATTCTTCCCTTTTTGTCATTCACTTGTCCATGGCTGGCTGATTCTGTTCCTTAGCACCTGCCACACCCTTCCTGGTCCTGCCTTTCTTACATCTGGTGTGTCCTGCATAAATGGAATTGCATTAGTTATCTAACGTGGTTCCCACTCTTGCTCTCTGCTTCAATCCACAAAACCAAGCAGAAAGCCAAACCAATAGCTGTCACCCTATTTCATTTTTACACCGTCACCGAAGCCACACGACTCTTCCTCATTTCGCTCTGCCCACTTACTCATCCTCCACTTTGTCAACAGACCTACCCCAACTCTCTGCTCCCATCACTGTGAGCTTTGCTCAGTTCCTGGCCCGCGCCCCGCTTTTAACCTGCTACTTGGAGTAGCACTAAAACCGCAGACTGCACAAACGAATGAAACTTTCGGGGATGGAAATTCCTTGGGGGACTTTAATAAGAGATAGGCGAATAAAACAAAACGAAAAAAGGTATCCTCAGTATATAGAAGGCATCCATTTCTGCAAGCCACAGAGAAGACACTAAATAGGACTTTTAGCGGAAGGAAAGTAGTGAGACGGCCAAGCTTGTGGCAAGGATACAGCCACTGGTCAAGATTCCAACGGGCCCGTTAGAGAAATGAGTAAGCTTTTCTTTACCTCCGTGTAGACTCTGCTCTCCGGAGGCGAACAGGGTCCTCTAAACCCACCTGTCGCGCGGACAAAAACCCCAGCATCGCGTTTCCTCACCGGTGTCAGAGCACCAGACGCCGCCATGACAGAGGTCGGAGGCGGGGGCTGTAAGAACAGAGCCTCCCATTGGCCAAGCGGTGGTACCATCTGCCCAATGGTGAGCGCCGTTACTGGAAGGGCGGAGGGAGGCGGGCCGACAGCTCCGACGCGGTGGGCGGAGTCAGCAGCCAGAGCGCGCCCGAATGTGCGGCGCCGGGGGTCGGCTGCGAAGCGGCCGGCATGGGTTCGTTTCGGAGTGTGTTCCGCGCCTTGTGGAGTTCGCTGTCTAAGGAAGTCAGGGAGCACGTGGGCACGGACCAGCACGGGAACAAGTACTACTACGTCCCGGAGTACAAGAACTGGAGAGGTGAGATCAGGACGAGGGCGGCGGTTGCGTAGCGAGTGCCGGCGTGCCGAGGGGGCGCGTCCGGGCGACTGGAACCCCGTGCGCCGCTTAGCACGTTCGCCTTGCCCGGCTCCTCTGCTGCGGGGTCGGAGCCGCTGGCGGTTCTGCGGCGCGGCCGGGCGGCGCCCAGGTCGGTCCGCGCGAGCGCAGCGCCAGCCGCCGGTCCCCCGGCGCAGAGCCAGGCTGGCGCAGGACGCCTGGGTTTCCGTCCTTGCCGTCGGGTTCGAGAGCGGCGGCAGAGAAGTAGCTTCGCTCGGCCCCGGGCTGAGCGGTGTCGCTGAGGAGACGCCCTGCGCGCCGCGGCTTTCCGCGGGCACCTTGGCTCCGGCGCTGGCCCCGTGCGTCACCGCCTTCTCGGTCACAGCTGTCGCCTCACGGTGCGGGGCAGGAACCCCCGAAAGGGTCCGTCCCTGCAGCTTGTTCCAAGAGTGCGTGGAGCTCAGGGCGAGGCCCGGGGCTCTGAGGGCGACGCTTCGGTGTGGCGTGCGTGCCGAGGAGTGGAGCGGGCCTGTCCGTCGAAGCCCCGCACGTTCTTAGCCTTTTCGACGTCGGTCCGTCGCCGGGGTGCGGGAGATCGCGGGCTTCCCCCGAGAACGGCGCGGGTTCAAATCTCAGCCCCGGCGCCCGATCGCCGAAGGGTGGTCGCGAAGCACTCGTGCGTCGGCCTCAGTGTCTCCGCCTGACAGCGTACTGGTAATGGCGAGGAACACCCAGACCTTTCCAGAAGTTGTGTTCCGCTCATTTCCCTCACAGACGAGGATAAACTGTAAGCGGTGATTTTTCACCCACATTTGTTTTGTCTAGCCTTTTCCTGCAACTTATTTTAATTTTTTGGATTTGTTTCATGAAACAGCTTCTGAACTTTGGCAGGGCAGGCAGTGTGTCTTTTTTTTTTTTTTTTTTTTTTTTTGAAACCTGCAGCTGAAGCCTACAAAAAACCTGACCTGGTGGTTAAAAGAATTTCTTGACACATTGTAAGCAGAGAGAAAGATGTTTCTTTTATACAAATTGTCAATAGTTGGGTTTATTTGCCATCTGCAGGTCTTTGGTGAAGTATTTATTCAAAGCTTTTGGCATTTAAAATGCATTTTTACCAATTTGTGTATCATTCATTTCAGTGGGAATGCAATACCATTAAAGATTTAAATGAGCAAAAGCATGCCTATCCCACCGTAACATGAATATATTTATTTTGACATATTCTCAGTCATTTGTGTCTATGTATATTCTCTTATAGAACTCTAATTGCATTTTTGGGAATTTTAGTGAGGTGTAATTGACATACAAGATTTTGCCAGTGTTTAAGATCTATAATCTGGTGAGGTTTGACATATGTATACATAGATGAAGACATCAACACAATCGAGATCATTAACATGTCTGTCATCCACAAAAATTTCCCTGTGCCCCTTTCAATCCCACCTTATGCTACTCTCCGCTTCTTGTCCCTAGACAACCACTGAACTGATTTCAGACAAAACAGATTGATTTGCATGTTCTAGAATTTTATGTAATTTGATGTAAATGGAATTGTAGAGCATATATTCTGTTTTATTCTGTGTTCTTTACTCAGCTTAGTTATTTAGAGATATATCTTTTTTTTTTTTTTTTTTTTATTTGAGAGGCAGAGAAAGAGAGATGGACAGAAAAGAGAGCGAGCTCCCATTTCTGGTTTACTTCCCAAATACTTGCAATTGCTGGGGCAGAGCTTGCAGCTGGGATGTGGGATGGCAATCCAGGGCTCCCACAATGGTGGCAGGAACTCAGTTACTTGAGCCATCATTGCTGCCTCGCAGGGTCAGGATTGGCAGGAAGCAGGAAGCAGGCTGAAGCCTGGAATCGAAACCATTAGGCCAGTTCCTGCTCTTCATCCTTGTTTTAATGTGAACCAGTAGTTTCTCTGTTTTTATTGCTGAGTAATACTCCAGTGCATGGATATACCATTCACTTGTGCATAGATGCTTGTCTGTTCTGTTCTGTTCTTTTTCTCCTTCACAGTAAGATAGAGCCTAGCTAGCCTAGGGCTGGCCTAGGCTGGAGCTGGCGCCAGGAACTCTGGGTCCCCCGGGCGCATGAGCCATCACTGCTGCCTTCCAGAGTCTGCTCTGTTGGGCAGGTGGAGTTAGAGCTGGAGCCTGGAATCACCCGAGCACTCTGATGTGGAGTGTGGAAAGCTGAACCACTAGGCTAAATGCCCACTCTCATTTTGGACTTCTGTGTTCATTAAGGTTTATTTTATTTATCTGATAGAGTTACAGAAAGAGAGAGGGGGAGACAAAGAGAGATCTTTCATCTGCAAGTTCACTCTCCAAATGGCCACAATGGCTAGGGCTGGGCCAGACTGAAGCCAGGAGTGTGGAGCTTCATTCAGGTCTCCTGCATGCGTGCAGGGGTCCAAGCACTTGAACCATCTTCTGCTGCATTCCAGGCACATTAACAGGGAGCTGGATCAGAAGTAGAGCAGCTGGGACTTGTAGCAGCACCATATGGGATGCTGGCATCACAAGTGACACCTTTACTCTCATGCCACAAGGCCAGCCACAATATGAGTGGTTTTATTTTTACAAGACTACTTCAGTGCATGAACATGGAATGTCTTTCCATTTTTTTGGGGGGTATTTTCTTCAATTATTTTCATCAGTGTTTTGTAATTTTTATGGTAGAAGTTACTCACATCCTTTGTTTTATCCTTCATTTTGTTTATGTGATGTATTGGATTTATTGATGTGTATGATTGGAAGCATCCCTTCGTCTCTGGGATACATTCCGATTGATCACGGTATGTAATCTTTTTTATGTGCTCTTGGATTCTATTTGCTAGACTTCTGTTGAGAATTTTGCATTGTGTTCATCAGGGTTATCAGTATGTACTTTTCTTTTTCCATTGTGCCCTTGTCTGATTTTGATATAAGGGTAATGTTGGCCTCCGTGGAAGGATTCCTTCCCATTCAGTACTTTGGAGTGGGTTGAGAAGAACTGACATTACTTCTTTAAGAGTTTTGGTAGCATTCAATAGTGCAGTCTTTTTGTTCAGAGACTCTCTATTACTGATTCTATTGTCTTTTTAGGTTTTCTGTGTCTGCATGGTTAAATTTTGGTAACTTGTGTATGTTCAAAAATATATGTATTTTTTTCAAGGTATTTCATTTCATTGATGTGTAGTTGCTTTGGTGAGGTCACTCGACCACTCCCCAAACCAGGTGTTATGAGGGTTGCAGGGTGCTCCAGCAGTGAATGTACCAGGTGGCTGTGGTGAGGGGGCTTGTTGAGGGTCCTCCTTTTTACCCTTTTGCCGCCAGTGAAGGCCTCTGATGCAGGGTTGCTGTCTGGAGGTAGACTAGCAGATGCTGTGTGCCTAGCTCTTCTTCATAAGGCCATCATGTGCCTGTGCTCCGCAGCGTCTAGTCCAGGGCTCCCTTTCCTGCCCTACTCTAGTCTCCTTCTTCCCGAGGAGGGCTGGTGGAGGTAGTGCTTTGCCTGGCTGTGACATCCAGAGGCTTCTGCAAATGCCAGCCTGGTGGTACCCTGACAGTGGGTTTCACCAGAAGGCCGGGATATTTCTGTCACCTGCCCCAAATTGGGAGTTGTCTCACCATGCTATGCTATGCTGCCTGAAGATGGGGAGGAGTGATTCAGGCAACTGTTTCCTCCCTGCATTATGCATTCTGTCTTTTCTTACTATTGTACTTAAATGAGTGCTGTAGTCTCTCACCTGGTCTCTCTGTTCTTGTGCACGGATAGCTGTTTAAATTGGTACCTCTGTGATCAGCAGAGGATCCTACTCAGCCGATATCTTGCTCCACCCTCTTCCTCTTCCTTTTTCATAAAGTGTTAACTTGGTATGGGTAAAAGAAAATTTTTGCCCCTACCACAACAGAATATAAGACTTGCGAGCAAAGAAAAATGAGAGCCTCAGTCAATTGTGTAGGCCAGTAGCTTCCCATAGGACTCTGAGAGAATTACCCCGGGAGAAGTGGACTTAACTGCTCAGAGTCCTTCATTTACAGCCCTTTCAGGAGGGGGGCCTAGGACCAGGTTGTGGGCACCCTGGTGGCTTCTCCAAGTTATTAACTAGACCCTCATCGTTTGTCCCTTATTTTCACCTTGAGATTTTCTCAGGACTTCCTGTTTTATTTTTTATTTATTTATTTATTTGAAAGGCAGAGTTAGAGGGAGAGATCTTCCACTTGCTGGATCACTTTCCAAATAGCTGCAACGGCTGGGGCTGGGGCTGGGGCTGGGCCAGGCCAAAGCTAGGAGCCAGGAGTGTCATCCAGATCTCCCATGTGGTTGCAGGGGCCCAAGCACTTGGGCCATCCTCCACTGCTTTCCCAACCACATTAGCAGGGAGCCGGATCAGAAATAGAGCAGCTGGGACTGGCGCCCATGTGGAATGCCAACACTACAGGCAGCGACTTAACCGACTATGCCACAATGCTGGCCCCCAGACTTCTGATTTTGAAAAACCCATGTAGATTCTGTCTGCCTATGCTGATTCTAGGCCAGTCAGGACTTCTAAGTTTGCTTTTCATCTTATCTTGTAACAGTCATTTTTCTCTTGTGGTTATTTATTGAGCACTGGCTCAAATAAGCACAATATACCTGTTTCATGTATGTCACACCTGTTGGTCTTAGTTTCTCACCTATTGATTATCCTGTTACCTGTTTTCTATCTTTATTTTTTTAAATCTATTTATTTATATTTTTGAAAGGCAGAATGTGAGAGAGATATTCCATTTGCTGGTTCACTTTCTCAAATGCCTGCAACAGCAAGGGCTGGGCCAGAGTGAAGCCAGGAGTTAGGAACCTTATCCAGGTCTCCTATGTAGGCAGCAAGGATTCAAGTGCTTGAGCCATCACCAGCTGCCTCCTGGGCCCATTAACAGGGAGCTGGATCAGAAGTGGAGTAACCTGGACTCGAACCAGGCACTCTGACTTGGGATGTGGGTGTCCCAAGCAGAAGTTAAACTGGCTGTGCTACAATGCCAGTCCCTGTTACCTGTTTTCTAACATAGCTGTATCCCCTTTATATCTTCTTTAACAAATTCAGTGGCATTTGGGAAGATAAAAGGAGGTAAACATGAATCAGTGGGCATTTTGACTTGAAGCTTACTTGTTTAATTTAACACATTTTTGCCACGTATTTTTTTTCCTCAGCCTACCATAGTTTCTGATGTTTTTAGTAATGCTCAAATTAATGATAGCTACCATTCTTTGCGTGCTTCCTCGGATTATTTCACGTCTTCCCAACAACCATATAACTAGGGACTGTTACCCTCATTTAAAATAGATTGTTGCATTTCTGGAGACTTAAATGAGTGCTTCATGCCCATTGCCTGGATGTAAAGTAGATGCTGAAAAATCAGCTGTTCACTGAATTGAAATGTTTGCAAATCCAGAAAAATAAAAAGTAACGCATACCAAATTTTATAAATGCAGGAAATGATTAAGTAATTTTAGAAAGTTTGAAGCAGATAATTCAGTCATACTTTTCATTTTACTTTTGATTAATGGACCAGTTCTTCAAGAGCTAAGTTATTCTCATTAGAAATAGGAATATTTAAGAAAGGTGCAACTGTAATAATCATATCCCATATTTGAGTACCCTGGTTTGATCCCTGGCTCCAACCACTAATTCCAACTTCCTGCTAAGGCACATCATGGTGGAAAGATGGTAATGATTCAAGAAATTAGGCTCTTGTGAGCCTATTTTCTGGATTGAGCTTGAAGCTCCTGGCTTTTGCCTGGTCCATCACAGCTGTTGCCGTCATTTCAGGGTATACCAGTGAATGGGGGCTCCCTCCCTCTCTGTCTCCCAAAAAACAAACTAAGTAACTTAAAAAAAAAATTCCCATGGTGTCAACTCTTTTATTATTGTTCAGGTTTAGACTTTGCTTAGTTAATACCCTAAATATAGGTTAATTGTCAGCATTAAACTTCTGTTAAGATAGTCAATCTTTTTTCCTTTGAGGGTGAATATATCATTATTTAATTCAAACCCTATATCTTCCACTATTATGTATAGTTGTATTATGTGCATACTTTAGAACTGTTTCCCCAACCTTTTTTGTATTTAGTGCTTAAGTATACTAAAGTTATAAGAAATTATTACTCAGTTAAAAAGTAATTATAAGAGTCAGAACAAATCAAAGGATCAGAATTAGAAGGTTTTAGTAGGTAACTAACTGGAAGATCATAATATGTAAGTCTTTAACATCTGGGAAATAATCATGACATTTCAGAATTTTCCAGCAGATGGCAGCATTGTTTTAAAAATGATAGGTTGACTTTATTTTTTTTTTTCCCCCTTTATACGAATTTGGAGTAATCCTTTCTACAAAATAATTGGATATAGTTTTCCCCTCGAGATAAACTCTGCACTACTGTTTTATAAACTGCTAATTTTTTAGGCAAACATTTTGTTTTAAAAAATATTTATTCAATTGGCAGAATGACAAACAAGTGAAAGAGAGCGCGCGCTAGCCAGTCTACCAATTCACTCCCCTAATGCCCTCTACAGCCAGACTGGACCATGCTGGAGCCAGGAACCAGCAACTCCATCCAGATCTCCCTTATGAGTGGCAGGGGCCCAAGGACTTGGACCATCATCTGCTGCCTTCCCAGGTGCAATAGCAGCAAGCTGCATTGGAAGTGGAGTAGCTGGGACGGTTATGGGTGTCACAAGTGGTAGCTTAACATGCTGTGCCACAATGCTGACTCCCAACAAAGATTTTAGAATGATAGCTATGTATTACAATGTAAATGGCAATTAAATTTTGAAGAATAAGACAAAATTTTAAATTTGTCAGATATATAATTTAATAGTAAGTACTATTCTATCTTGTGTTTGTTTGAGATCATGTAATGTAATCATTACGTCAGATATCACCAAGTTGATATCCTTAAGTTTTCCGTGGTTTAAACTTTTTTTGAAAGGCGCAGGGAGACAGAGATCTCCCATTTACTGGTTCATTCTCCAAATGCCCACAACAGCTGCACCCATGCTGGGTTGAAGCCAGGAGCCCAAATCTTAATCTGGGTCACCCATGGAAAGGGCAGGGACTAAACTACTTGAGCTATGACACAATGCCTACCCTTAAATTGAATTTAAGGAGACTGAATCTCAAATCCTGATTTTTCCTGCCAAGATGATGATGTGGAATCTTTGAGTAGAAATAGGAAGTACTTATAATGGGTGAATAATCTATATTATGTCTATTTTTAAATTGGGCTGAAATGCTTCACGTGAATGAAAACACGGTTTTTTTTTTTTTTTTTGCTTTATGTGTCTTATAATTGTTTTATATTAATAACATTAGTAACAAAAGTAATTAGAATTTATAAAGTATTACGTTTTAGATGTTTTCTAGTGTCTCAGCTCACCTGTATTTACAGACAGTTGACAGCAAATGAGGGAAAGTAATAAATCTAGTGTTGATGTGTTAAGGTCACTTAGTGATGAAACTCAGTTTTTATTATATTTGCACTGAACCCAGTTTCTCTGCATTAGTATGAATCAGATCAAACTGTTGTTTTTCTTACCGTGCTCACTTTTCCAAGAACTACTCAGTCCAGTAGTTTGCTGCTGTTTGAGTGTGAGTTACTCTACCAAAGTTACAGAAGCTGACATACTTGGTTTTTAGAGTTCACAATTGAATGGGATTTGGTGGTGAAGTGTCTTCAGAACTATAGAGTATATAAGAATTCATTCTGATTGTTAGAATAGATTTCCCTTTTTACAAAATGACTTGGAATGCATGTGATTTTTTTTTTTTTTTTAATTAGTTTTTCTTTTTTATCACTGAAGAGGCTGTGTGTTTTTCTCATCATTGCCTTCCAGGCTCCTGGTGCTTCCATCTTGTGGTCCAAGCGACAAATTGCACCTTTTGCCCAAGATTCTGGTTGAGCTTTTTCCTCGCCCTCAGCAGGATATACCACAAAAAATTACTTACTTTCTGTTTTATTTATTAGAGATGTAACTCTCATTAGATATACGTAGATTCAGCCTTCATCCAGGAGTTTCCTCTGAAAGTCATCTTCTCTCGCTGTCTTGTAGTTTCCTTCTTTCCTTTTCACTGTTTGCTTCCCTGCTCAAAGAGGACAGAAGGTACTTAAAAGGGACATCTTACGGTGACTTCTTGTAAGAATGAAGTCGTTAAAAAAAAGTTACTGTAATAGTGGTGGTAGAGTAAGAGAGGTGTGTTAAAAATGAAACCTAAAATCTTAGGCAACCGTAAGTTAATTACTAGAATTTAGATTGAATCAACCACTTATTTCTTCCAGCTTTATAGAAGTTTAATTGACATAAAAATTTTATATATGTATGATGTTCAGAGTGATGTTTTCAATATACTGCGTACATTAGGGACTGATTAAATCAAGCTGAGTAGCATATATGTCACCTCACATTTTATCATTTATGTATATGTGTGATGATTAAATTCTGTTTTTTGTATATTTGTTTCCTGATAAGATTATGAAAGCACAGTGTGACATCTTTTATTTCATATTTGTTGCTTTAAAATAAGGAAAGTACCCATTTTGCAAAACTTTAGAATGATGTATTTTCTAAAGATTTCTATTAACCTTTGGTTAATACTTTATTCATTATCCTTTGTAGCCACCTCTCATTATTCTAATCCTTATTAGGCTAACTGTCTTCTCTGTGAATTGGAAATTAATAATCTTCTGGTGATTCAATACTATTTTCATAGACTACATGAAGCTTTATATTTTGCGAGATTTGCAATTTCACTTTCCATTCAACTTATGCTATAGTTATAAACATTAGAAAATTCAAAAGACTGACTATAGATCACCTTAAAGAATGAACAGATATAATATTGAGTGGATGTTTAAGTGTATATTAATATTGGGAGTTGACAGTATTTTTATGTTTAAAATTTGCTTTCTTGGGGCCAGCATTGGCGCAGTGGGTTAAAGCCCCAGCTTTTAGTTCTGGCATCCCATATGGGTGCCGGTTCTAGTCCCAGCTGCTCCTCTTCTGATCCAGCTCTCTGCTATGACTTTAAAAAGAAGGAAAAGATGGCCCAAGTTCTTGGTCCCCTGTACCCACGTGGGAGAGTGACAGAGTTACAGAAATAAAGAGAGCTTCCATCCTCTAGTTCACTCTCCAAATAGCTGAAATGACGGTAGCTCTAGCTGTGCCAGTCAGGAGCTAGGAGCTTCTTCTAGGTATTCCACATGGGTGCAGGGGCCTAAAGACTTGTGCCATCTTAGTTGCTTTCCCAGGCACATTAGCTGGGAACTGGATTTGAAGAGGAGCAGCTGGGACTTGAACTGGTACCCATATGGGATTCCAGCATCACAGCGCCTAAATTTCACATATTATAATTTTTCTTTTTAAAAAAGATATATTTATTTACTTGAAAGGCACAGTTTACAGAGAGAAAGAGAGAGAGATCAAGATCTTGCATCTGCTGGTTCACTCCCCAAATGGCCACAAGGGCTGAAGCTAGGCGAGTAAGAAACCAGGAGCCAGGAGCTTAATCCAGGTCTCCCACTTGGTTGCAGGGGCCCAAGCACTTAGGCCATCTTCCACTGCTTTCCCAGGCACATTAGCAAGGAGCTGGATTGGAAGTGGAGCAGCCGGGACTTGAACCAGCACCCGTATGGGATGCCAATGTGACTTTACCAACTAAACCACTGTGTCAGCCCCCATAATTTTTCTATTTTCAGCACTTATAATAGTACCTGATACATAAAATATATTTAGTTAGTATTTATTAAATTAAAAGAAATGGACTTCACAAGGGTAGACTTTGGCTTAATTTATCTCATTCCCTTTTTTGCAGTGCTTCTGCTGCCTTCTCTCTTAAGCAGCAGCAGAATGATAAAAGTAGTCCTTTTGAGGATATAAAAGTCCTTGAGATGGCTACATCTAAATCCTAAAACATTTCCTTGTCATTTTACCTCTAAAATTGTTTTTTTCTTTTTAAGATGTTATATCTGATCTTTCCAGTTCTGTATTTGAAATGAACCTATCTTTAGTGACTATATCTTTTAATACCTCCTTTCACACAAGGAAACAGATGTATTATTCTAGGCCTACATGATATCTCATAAGGCAAATGATGTAATGGAAGGAAATATGGGCAGTCCATCCAAAAAGGGATCAACTTCTGCCACTTTGACTCATTTTTTTTTTTTTTAAGATTTATTTTATTTATTTGGAAGGCAGAGTTACAGAGAGAGAATGAGAGACAGAGAGAGAGAGAGAGAGAGAGAGGTCTTCCATCCACTGGATCACTCCCTAAATGGCCACAATGACCACAACTAGGCCTGTCTGAAGCCAGGAGCCAGGAGCTTCCTCTGGGTCTTCCATATGGGTGCAGGGGCCCAAGCACTTGGGCCATTTTCTGCTGCTTTCCCAGGTGTGTTAGCAGGGAGCTGGAATGGTAGTGGAGCAGCCAGGACTGGAACAGATGCTCATAAGGGATCTTGGCCCTGCAGGTGGTGGGCTTTACCCTCAGTGCCACAACGCTAGCCTCAGTTCATCTCTTCAGTAGTTATTGAACTCTGCTGTGTGCTAGGTATGTACTTGAAGAGAGAGTGTGTGCATATCTTTTAACTAGATACTAAGATCTAGTTTGTAATTAGATATTAACTACTTTCTTAACTAGCATAATTACAAACTAATCAAAACAAGATTTCAAAAAACATTTACATTTTAAAAATTTATTAGAGAAAGAGAGAGCTCTCATTTATTGGTTCGATCTCCAAATGCCTGCAATGGCTGGGGGGGCCAAGGCTAGAGCCAGGATCTAGGAACTCAATGCAGGTCTCCCACGTGGTTGGCTGAGATCCAATTACTTGAGTAATCGTTGCTGCCTCCCAGGATCTGCATCAGTTGGAAGCTAGAGTCAGGAGCTAGTGCCAGGAATCAAATCCAGGCATTCTGGTGCAGGTCTGGGTATCTCAACTGCTAGTCTTGTTTAAAATGGAAATTATCTTTCTTCAAACAGTAGAGATTGTATATATTGTCTTTAAAGATCAGAAGTAAAATAATGAGCCATTCAGTAGATGTTAAATGTAGAACTGGGATATTTAAATGTTATGTACATTTTTTTTCTTTTTTTGACAGGCAGAGTCAGTGAGAGAGACAGAGAGAAAGGTCTTCCTTCCGTTGGTTCACCCCCCAAGTGGCCCCTGCGGGGCCGGCGTGCTGTGCTGATCTGAAGCCAGGAGCCAGGTGCTTCTTCCTGGTCTTCCATGCAGGGGCAGGGTCCAAGGACCTAGGCCATCCTCCACTGCACTCCCAGGCCACAGAAGAGCTGGATTGGAAGAGGAGCAACTGGGACAGAACCGGCGCCCCAACTGGGACTAGAACCCGGAGTGCTGGTGCCGCAGGCAGAGGATTAGCCTAGTGAGCTGCGGCGCCGGCCTAAATGTTATGTACATTTAAAATAACTACCTTTCATCAAAGCTAGAGCATGTTGGAAAATATTTCAGATGTTTTAAAATTTATGTAAATGCAAGAAATGTACCTTAATAAGTGGGCTTTCTTATGTAATTTTATTAATGATTGAATTATGGAATAAGACAAATAATATTTGGGATATATCCTTAGTAGACATTCATTTCACATGTATTTTCTATATTTCCCAAGGCAGTGTCTTCCTCAAGTCTTGAGGCAAGTGGCTGCTAGGAGACAAGCACATGCCTCTCCAAATCCATTTTCCTTTTTTTTCCCCTGAGAGACAGACTGACAGACATAGTTCCCATCTGTTGATCCACTCTTCAAGTGTCCACAGTGTCCAGGGCTGAGCAAATCGAAATCCAGGTCTCCCACGTGGGTGGAAGGGACCCAGCTGCTCGAGCCATCACCTGCTAGCTCTGAAGGTGGTTTTATTTATGAAGTCATATAACCAGCTTGAAGGAGAATGATAAAAGGAATCATTGGCTCATTTAAATGTTTAACATTGTATGTCTCTGTGTGTGTATATGTGTTTTAAGAGACTGCTGTTTCCTCCTAGATATAAATTGTCAATTCAGGACCCTTTGAATATATACTTTTTTTTAAAAAAAAAGTTTTTATTTATTTGAGAGACAAACAGATGGAGATGGAGGGAGAGCATGCTCACATCCTCTGATTCAATCCCCAAATGCCTGCAAAGACTGGGTCTGGCCCAGGCCAAAGCTGTAGCTGAGAACTCCAGGCTCCTACTTTGGTGGCAGACACTCAACTACTATGGCCATCACCTGCTGCCTCCCAGAATCTTCTAAATTCTTTCATTGGCAGAGAGCTGGAATTAGGAGCCAGAGCTGGGTATTGAACTCCAGGATGCCAGCATCTTTTTTTTTTAAAGGTTTATTTATATTTTACTTGAGAGTCAGAGTTCACATAGCGAGGAGAGGCAGAGAGAGAGAGGTCTTCCATCTGTTGGTTCACTCCCCAATTGGCTGCAACAGCCAGAACTGCACCAATCTGAAGCCAGGAGCCAGGAGCTTCTTCCAGGTCTCCCACACGGGTGCAGGGGCCCAAGGACTTGGGCCATCTTCTGCTATCCCAGGCCATAGCAGAGAGCTGGATCGAAAGTGGAGCAATCGGGACTAGAACCGGCGCCCATATGGGATGCCGGCGCTTCTGGCCAGGGTGTTAACCCGCTGTGCCACAGCATGCCAGCATCTTAACCAGTGTCTTTAACTGCTAGGTTAAGGGTCCTTCCCTGAATATGTATGCTGTTCATTTATAGATGAGGCAGCTGAGGTCCGAGGAGATTGTGACTAGCTCAAGAGTTCCTAAGAATTCATGCTGTGTTTTTCTCAATATAGTTGAACGGAAATGATCTAGAAAGTGATTTTGCGGTATGCTATTTTTTGTTAGTGCACACCAAAAAATAAAAGCTTTTTAAAAATACCAACTAAAGCTTTCTTTTGTGCCATTATTACTTTATATATATGAGTTCACCACATCTGCCATATTTACGATGTTTTCCTCTGTTTCTTTTGAAAATGATTTATCATACTCAAGCCCAGTTTTGTAGTTAGCTTACAAGACAGTGCAAATAATGTGCAAATGCTGTGCTGTAACTGTGGCACGGGTTTATTGACACACAGGTTTGGTGTCTGCACTATGGTTTCCAGCCAGTTCCTTTTCTAACTCATAAAATCTGTCTGACTCAGCAGTGCAATATTCCTATAACTGTGAATGACTTCACCAAGACATTTTTATTTAACAGGATGTCCAAATGAGAAAAATAATGGAAATATTGTAAAATCAATTAAGCCAGGAAAAAAGGAAAACTAGTCAAAACCACTGCAGAAAGTTAGTCATCTATCTAATGGTTTGACTACACTTCCAGTTAGGTCTGATGAAAAGCCACTAACGTTGGAACTGAAATACTTGATTGAGTTCTATTTGTATAATTTACCTTTGATTCATAAACCAGAAGAATAAGCCTTGATAACATTTTGATGTGACATTAGATTTTAATTAGAAACTAAGAGGATTAAACACAATATTTACAACCAGTAAAATTTTAGTTTTCCTTTTTTCATATTTTTAAGGTTCCTCATTCAGTACCCATTAAAAATTAAATCTTTTCAAGATTTTTTTATTCATTTCTACCTTTAGATTCCCTTTATTTATATGCTTAAGGAAGAACAGAAATGTTAGAATGTGTGAAACAGCTGCCTCTAAATGAGGTATTAGCATCTTGGAGAAAGGCATATCCCCCTGCAGTTTCGTTCTTTGGTCACTTGCCAAGTGTCCTACGAAATTATTGGCCATTTAATGTGCCTCTCAGCTAACAAGTGGAACCATATCTTTTTTTCCAGGGTAATAGAAATTTGTCAGATTTTTAAATTCTTGGAGTCTCTAAAAATGAGCCTGGATCAGATTTAGTGCCACAAAAGGAAATTTATAGCTACTGTTTAAATTGTCTAAAAGCTAACATATTCAGGAACATTTTGGGTAACTCTAAACTTGAGTAAATGAATAAATGAACGAACAAATAGGGAGATTCAGTTTTACTAAAAGTAGTTGTAATTGGTAACATTTGACACTGTCCTTTGAGAAACTGATACTGAAGAAATAAAAAATTTTAATGATCACTTATTGTGGAAGGTTATTTTATTTATTTATTTTTTTGACAGGCAGAGTGGACAGTGAGAGAGAGAGACAGAGAGAAAGGTCTTCCCCTTCGCCGTTGGTTCACCCTCCAATGGCCGCTGCGGCCAGTGCATCGTGCTGTTCCGAAGCCAGGAGCCAGGTGCTTCTCCTGGTCTCCCATGCAGGTGCAGGGCCCAAGCACTTGGGCCATCCTCCACTGCCTTCCTGGGCCATAGCAGAGAGCTGGCCTTGAAGAGGGGCAACCGGGATAGAATCCGGTGCCCCAACCGGGACTAGAACCCGGTGTGCCGGCGCCGCAAGGCGGAGGATTAGCCTGTTGAGCCACGGCCCCGGCCGGAAGGTTATTTTTAAGTTAGATATTTTCTACAACATATGAAATAATGTATGTGAAAACTCCAAATAAATTTTTTCAAAAAAGAGAAATTATTACAATTTTCAAACTGTACTAGCTTGGTGACCTTTAGAAATATTCATTTCCTTTAATAAATATGTGGACTAGGCTTATAAAAATTTGCTTTCAACATGAAGACATTTTCATACTGTGAACAGACAGGATTGTTGGAATCAGAGACTTACTTTAAAACTGCTTTGTGTCGGACCCTCGCCAGCGATGGTCCAACACAGTCACGACACGGTCACTGTTCATAGGTTCTCAAGGAACTTTCACTAGTGGGGGCAAAAGGAAAGTATGGAGAGGAGAAGAGGAGGGGCTGCGGTGGCAGCCGCACCAGGCCACCCAGATCCCAATGTCCCTTTATACCCCAAGTCCCGTGGAGCATCCGCTCCACAGCCAATAGCGGCTCTCTTCACGTGCCGTTCATGCTGGTATCTCCCAATCAGATGAAAGGGTGCGTATAGCCTCAGGTCGAAAGTTCATCTGTTTCACCTGGTTCTTCCTAGTTGTTTATGCAGAGTCCATCCTGCCTCAACTTCATCTGTTTCACCTGGTTCCTCCTAGTTATTTATGCAGAGTTCATTGTTTCAACTGTTTCACCTGGTTGTTTTCGTAGGTCTTGTGGTCGACCGATTGCTGCAAACCATGTAGAAGAGGTTCCCACAGGTGGCCAGCCTGCGGTTCCCCACAGCTTTGGCCATTAATGGTAATGCCATAGAGGTTTGAGTCTTGTATTCCCTCCATAGTGAAAGACAATGTGACTCAACCTTAATTTCTATAATCATCCTTTCTCTCTGCAAAAATTAAGATTTTTCTCTCCTTCCAATAGTGTTCCACACAATAGGTAATACCTTTCTCTGACTTCTTCCTATCACATCACTTAACTGGATAAAATTACTAAATTTTTCTAAGTCCTTTTTTTTCTTTTTGGCTAAATAATTTATTGTTAAAACAAATGAGATTTTTTTGAGTATAGGAAACCCATTGTATTCAGAGATTTATGATCTAACACTTCAAGTATTTAATGACATTGTACCAATTCATGTTTTAAGTATACTTTGAAGTATGAACCGTTTACCATTATGAAGGATTGGAATCAAGGTTCCTAATGTAGATTGTATATTTCAGGCCCTAGTGGACCAGTGGCAGTTGAGTGGAAATAATGGCATGTTACCCTGGTTGAGTACAGAGCACAGAAGGTCTTTATATATTTTCCACAGAGCAGTCTTGCCCCACTGGATATTACTGTAGGTTGATAAGATAATCTTTTAAAATGCATATACTTTCCAGAGGAGTTAAGCTATTATTCTCACTTTAGTCTGGATTGCTTTAATCATTAAGAAAAACATTATCAGTTTAGCTTAAAGAACAGTTAAAGATGGGAGTTGTTCTGGAAGGTTAAGAGAGAGGAATTCTTCCTCTGTCTTACTTGGGACTCTTGCTTGTAAAAGGGGAGAGACTTTTAGATAAAGAAGGGATGATGAGCAATAAGAAAAGGGGAGACGTTTGGAAAAGGAAGTAGCATGATCAGGATGGACTTCGCAGTATTGTTCAGAGCCCTGGAAGTGTATCTCAACATCACCTTTTTCTTTGACAGAATTTTTTATATATCCTTGCAGGATGGTGGCTCCCACCCCCAGAGCTGCTCAATGAGAATATTCCTTTCAACAAGATCCACAGGCGCTTCACATGCACATGAAAGTTACAGAAGCAATGCTCCAGGTGATTGGTGTGGTCCACACAGATAGCAGCCTTCCCCTGTCCTCCTGCCTCCACCAGCCCTGCTCTGTGTCAAGCTTCCCAGTCCAGCTACTCCAGGCCCTTGTTTTTCATTGTTATGTAGTCATGGTACTTCTCTGTTGAGAAATAGAAGGAACAGTGAGTGTGCTGTGCTAAAGAATATATTACCTAAAAGAAGGCAGTGGAAAAAGTCAGATATTCCCTCGTATGACCCCCATCACCTGTCCTATTTATCATGTGGTACAAGATTTCCTAATGTACTACTCTGTGGAAGATACTGCCTGTGAAGTCAGAGGGTTTTCCATATAAGGAGATGGGATTATTAGGGCCTGACACTCTGGGGTAGAGCTTCTAAGTGGTAGTATTCTCGTAAAACCTAATACGGTGTTAGGGAGTATTTGCAAGGCTGCTAGTTTCCAGTCAGATGACTATACTGCTGCTCCTAAGTGTTCTGCTTCTCTGGCTGATGTGGGCGAAGTAGAAGACTTCTAATATCTCATGAATAAATTTCAAGCAGGACCTAATTCTAATGGCATCTTTGGCAGCAGGGCGGCCAATTCCCTGCCTCCTCCTACAAGTAAAAATGATGGATACCATATGATCATATACATGATCATACCAAAGTTTAAAACTTGTGACCTCCTGCTCTCTCTTAATATCCGTGTATTGTGAATTGTAAATAAATCCATTAATAGTGTTCAGCATTGAGATTGGTAGAAAGTTCCAGACTTGGTCAGACCTAGCTAATTATGACTTTAGCTACTAGATGATTGGTAAGAATAAGCTAGAAAAGGAAAAATTGATTATCTCTACTTTTTGTAATGTGAAAATAAAAACAAATAATTCCTATGACTTAAAATACATCTCTGGATGGTTTTTTATTTGTCCAAGTGCATGTATTAATTCCTGAATTCATAAATGCGGAGAACATTACTGTCATTTGCCTCAAACATATCAGATGTTTACATGATTTTCAATGAAATCTTCCCAGCAATGACCTAAGAAGAATCGTGTGGACTGAATATGTGTGGCTGGGAGTTCACTAGTAGTGATTATAGTCCCTAGGTATGTGGTAACATTGGCTTCTTGGACCCTTGGTCCAGGTTTATTAGCTCTTGCTTAATGTGGTGGAGACCTGAGCATAGAAACTAGTGTCTTCCTTTTATCACTTTTTTCTTCTTCTGCTTTTTTTTTTTTTTAACAGAAGCAGTTTATTTTATTTTTATTTATTTATTTTTAGATTTTTTTTTTGTTTATTTGAAAGATAGAGTTACCTAAAGAGGTAGAGACAGAGAGAGACTTCCATCCGCTGGTTCACTCCCCAGATTGCTGCAACAGCTGGATCTGCACCGATCCGAAGCCAGGAGCTAGGAGCTTCTTCTGGGTCTTCCACATGGGTGCAGGGGCCCAAGGACTTGAGCCATCTCTGCTGCTTTCCCAAGCCATAGCAGAGAGCTGGATCAGAAGAGGAGCAACCAGGACTAGAACTGACGCCCACGTGGGATGCTAGTGCTTCAGGCCAGCGCTTTAACCCGCTGTGCCACAGCTCCGGCCCCAACATTTTTCTTTTTTAAAGCTTTATTTATTTGAAAGGCAGAGTTACCAATAGAGGAGAGACAGAGATCTTCATCTCCCTAAGTGGCCACAACAGCCGGGGCTGGGCCAGGCCAAAACCAGGAGCCAGGAGTTTCTTCCCGTCTCCCACGTGGGTACAGAGATCCAAGCATTTGGGCCATCTTCCACTGCTCTCTTAGCTACATTAACAGAAAGCTGAATCAGAAGTGGAACAGCCAGTACTTGAACCAGTGCTCATGTGGAAAGCCGGCATTGCAGGCAGTGGCCTAACCCATTAGGTTACACCACCGGCCTCTACTTTTGTCTTCTCTTACCACTCTCCTTGAACTCCCAGTGGTGGTGAGCTGAACAGAGAGGTTGGTAGTGATGTCTCAGTGTCTTATAAGTTTAAGGTGCTTGATTTGAGAGAATGTAGGAACTTCCATCTTTCTTCTTGTAAGCAAGTGATTAAAATCTACTAGCTCAGGATATTATCCCTACCAAGGGTGAAACTCAGGTTACAAATGTGATTGTTGTTTAAGAAGCAAATCATCAGTCTAGTGGAAACCTTAGGTTCAAAGTAAAGATCTCAAGAATGGTGTGTTTTTAGAGCTGGTGGCATAGCAGATAAAAGCTGTCTTCTCCAGCAGTGGCATCCATAAGAGTGCCAGTTCATGTTCCTGCTGCTCCACCTCTGAGCAAGCTCCCTACTGAGGGCCTAGGAAAATCAGTGTAAGATAGCCCAAGTGTTTGGGCCCCTGCACCCACGTGGGAGACTGGCTCCTGGCTTTGCCCTGGCCCAGCCCTGGCCATTGTGGCCATCTAGAGAGTGAACCAGTGGATGGAAGATTCTCTCTCTCTCTCTCTCTCTCTCTCTGAAACTCTGACTTTCAAATAAATAAATAAATAAATCTTTTCTAAAATAATAGTGTGTGTCTTTATCCATACTCCTTTGTACTGATGCTTTGAGAACTTAAATATGCAAGCCTCACTTTGTTTAATGGATAATTGTAGACTAAAATGTAGAACTAATATAATAGAGCTGAGAGTTCAAGGTCTGGTATTGTGGTGTAGCAGATTAAGCTTCTGTCTGTCCCATATGGGTGCCTGTCTGAGTCCTGCTGCTCCAATTCTGATCCAGCTCCCTGGGAAAGCAGTGGAAGATGGCCCAAGTGCTTGGGCCCCTGCATCCATGTGAGAGACCCGGAAGAAGCTCATGGTTTCAGACCAGCCTAGCTGCAGCCATTGTGGCCATTTGTGGAATGAACCAGTGGATGAAAGATTTCTCTTTCTGTCTCTCCCTTTCTCTCTCTTACTCTGCATTTCAAATAAATAAGTAAAAAAAGAAAAATGAGTGTTCAGAAATCTGTGGCCAGTTGATTTACAGCAAGGATGTCAAAACCATTGAGTGCAGACAAAGTGATGTCTTCAACAAGTGGTGGGTGCTGAGACGATGACACATTCACTTGTGAAAGAATGAAGTTGGACTCCTGTTTCACCATATACATAGAAACTAACTCATAATGAGTGAACCAACTCAATATAGGAATTAGTGTTATAAAATTCCTATAAGACATTAGAGTATATCTTCGTGTCCTTGAATTTTGGCAATGAATTTTTATATATGATACCAAAAACACAAGCAACACAAGGAAAAAATAGCTTCATTGGATTTCATCAATATTAATATCTTTTGTTTATCAAAAGGCATTATCAGAAAAATGCAAACAGTCTACAACATGAGAGAAAATATTTTCAAATCATGGAATAAGGACCGAGTCTCCAAAATACACAAGAACTATTACAATTCAATGACAAAAAAAAACAAAAAAAATGGGCAATAGGTTTGACTAGACATTTCTCCCAAGAAGATATACAAATGGTTTAACCGGTATGAATGCATGCCCAAAATCTTTCGTCATCAGAGAAGCACAAAACAACACAACGGTAACATACTACTTCATATTCAATACGATGGCTGTAATAAACATTAATAAAAATAACAAGAAAAGACAGGATGTAGAGAAGTCTGAACCCTTGTTCATTTCTGTTGGGAATGTAAAATGGTCCAGCTGTTGTGGAGAACAACAGCTTGACTTTTTACGATGGTTCCTCAAAAAGTTAAGCATAGAATTACCATATGACCATCAATTCCTACTCCTAAGTATGTATCCAAAAGAATCAAAACAACTACTCAAATGCCAGGGCATGCATGGTCATAGCTGGTCTTTTCATAATAGCCAAAAGGTAGAAACGACACTAGTGTCCATGAACATATAGACAAAAGGTGGTGTATGCATATAGTGGAATAGTACTCAAACATACAAAGGAACCATATGCTGATTGATGCATGTTACAGCATGGATAAACTTATGAACTTATGCTAAGTGAAAGAGACCAGACATAAACAAACCATGGATCATATGATTCTGTTTATATGAAATATCCAGAGCAGGTGGATCTATTGACATATAAAGCAGATTGCTGGGGCTTGGAGGAAGAAGGGAGAGAAGTGTTTCCTGAATAGTTACAGTTTTCTTTTGAGGTGATGAAAATGTTTTGGAACTAGATAGTTATTGTGAACATTTGAATGTACTAAACACCACTAAATTGTACACTTTAAAATAGCAAATATGTTGTTTTGTGATTTTTACCTCAATGTTTTTAAAAAGGATAACTGGTTACATTAGTATATAGGAATAATGCTGTTAATATTAGTGCCTTCAGATACACTGTGTTTTGGAAAATGTTTGCTGTGGAGCCTTAATCTGTAACTGTTAGAGAAAGTTCTCAAACCTGGCAAGTATTTAGTTTAGTGGTTAAGATGCTCATGTCCCACATCAGAGAATAAGGGTTTAATTCTCAGCTCCAGCTCCGGAATCTAGCATCCTGTTAATGCAGACCCTGGGAAGTATTGGTGGCGACTCAAATGGTTGGGTTCCTGTCACCTACATGAGAGACCTGGGTTGCATTTCCAGCTCCTAGCTTTGGCTTGGTCATTGTGAGCATTTGAGGAGGGAACCAGAGGGTGGGAGCTCCCTCTGTTTCTTTCTGCCTCTCGTAAATAAATACAAATTTTAAAATAGTTAGATACCCTATTAATCTTCAGTATTGAAGGCTCAATGCTTAGCAGAATGTTTAACTTTTCAGCACTGGAAATGTGCTAATCATCTGCCCCCGTAAAAGATGAACAAAGTAATTAAAGGACCTGTAGTCTCTGGTGCTCCTTTTCAACAGGTGAGTAGAGTTACTGTTCATTCTCCACATATGCTTTCTGCCTCCATTTGAAGCTTTACTTAGTGATGTAATTCCAGTCTCCCATCAGGCTTACCAGAGTTTCTGTGTATACTATTCATACACAGGTTATCTTTCAATGCTTTTCTAAGCTATAGGACTAATATCTCTGTTACAAAAATGCTTCATTTCTAGTCTGAATGTGGAGTGGGCTCTCAGTTCTTTACCTAGAGACCTGCCTGATATGTCAGGTGCACTCTCTTCTTCTTGCATTAAACTTGGCTAGCATGCTTACTGCATTAAAAAATTCTTTGTTCAAAAATTAGTTTCGTGTTTAATGCTAATAAATGGCATTTTTGGTATTATATTTAGAAATAGAACCTACAGATAGCAAAACAAGACTTTTAAGTACCTATCTCTAATGGCAATGAAAATGAAGTAACAGTTGTAATTAACCTGAATTGAAAACACACTGCTTCCTTCAAGTTAGCTCTTTAATCTCTTTCTGCTCTCTTTTAAGAAGTTCTGAGATTCCTACCTGCTCTCCTTCCCTGTGGGTTAGAAATTTTTACTGGCTCCTTGCTGGTTATCCGTCAGCCTCTGTTAGTCCTACAGCAGTGACCACTGGAGACAGAGCACCTGGAATACGGAACATGCTTTGTGAAATACTTTCTTTCAGGTTATATGTTAATAAGATCAATCACATTAATATGATTGACAATGATAGATACTAATAGAGAAGGAGTAATAGGGTGCAAGGAAACCACAGAGCAGCTTAAGTTTAGATAAGAGAGCATTGGAATGAGTCAGATAAGATATGATTCTGGTCCACTTCTTTCTCTTCTGTGAATCATTACCATATTATACCATGGCCTTTTTCTAACAACAGACTCCCATTGGGCGTCCATCCACCACATGATACTATTCTTGAAGGTTCTATTCTTATTCTCTTTCCTTGGCAGAAACACCCCAGGGAGAGAGCCAACTTGAGTTCCCCATTCCCAATTACCTTCTAACTTTATTTCTCCGATTCCACATTTTCTGCTATTCCCCTCAAGGCTTTTCTCTATCTAATAAGTCCAGATGGGCCCAACCTCCTTATACGTCTACTTTTTGGCTATATTTATCTTCCTATATCTTTAATGAGCTCTTCCTTGTTTCATATTTGACTGTGTTTAAAAATGATTGGGAGAATGTGAAGAATGGCTTCCCTGTGCAACTTTTGTTTCTAAAGGGAATACCTTTGTGAAGACTCTGCACCAGCATATACAGACTCATAATTCATTGTGTCCATGTACTACTATCTACTCCATTAATATTTTGTCCAGTTGTACTGAACATATTTTTTTCACTTGTACTATTCTGTCTTGTGAGTCATAATTTAGTCTTCAGGATAGTGAATTCTTAAAAATATGGTTTGGCCAGAAGTTGTACCTGAGAAAATATTTTATTACTTTAGATATTTAGTAAAATCTTATTACATTAAGATGAATAACTTAATAAAAAGAAAACAAACTTTCTATTATTTAACTATACTGTCTTTTAATATTGGAGATGCTTTTTCCTTTTTCCTTTTTTTTTTTTGCTAATGGCCTAAGGATTTGGCATCTCAAATCTCATCTACATTCTCTTATCAGACTCTGTGTAAGATCATCTTACATAGCACAGAAGTGTTGCTGGTCCAAGGTCTGTGGAGACTGTACTTACATAATAAAAACCAAGCAAAATGACAAGTCCTGCTTTTTCCCCCCTGCCTTTTAAAATTGGTATACTCAAATTTCCTTAGCAGCTAAACCAAGGATTTAATAAGTTGGGAGAGGGTGGGAAAGGCTGATAGGAAGACCAAGTGGAAGTGTAGGTTGGTGCAGACTGCCTGTATGGATCAGCTCCAGCAATGAGCAAGAACTGGCTAGGAAAGCACTGGGAAAGCATCAACTGGGATAGTATTGTCAGATAGTGAAAATGGAACTCAAAGAGTGAAAAGGAGTTCATCTCAACCCCATCTCCTTAGTTCACAGCTTTTCGGATCATTTATTAACTTTAAATCACCGAGTAGCTGTCCTTTTAACGCCTATACTGTGAGTCCTCCATAGCTCTTGCTTAAGATAAAGAGTGTAGTTTTAGTTTAATATATCACTCACTTCTCTGTCAGATCAAGCAAAGAGGGTATTTAGCCCTAACTCCTTCAGGGTCTATGGTAGTCACTTTTTTCTTATTCATTCTGATTTAAGGTTATGAAAATCTTGAAAATGTGGTTTTATATTTCAAACTCTACCACATTTAAATCAATGTATAAGCACAAGGACATTGGAATCAGTATAATTTATGGTTCCTTTTTCCTCTCAGCGTGAATAACTTCAAATTCAGTGAAGTGTTGCTTTGGCTTTTCTTACCCAAATGGTATACTTATGTGATTCACTTCAATAGTTGCCTATTTTCCCTTTCAGAAATGTCTGTTCTCTCACCAGGAGACTAAAACATTGTGCAGATGTACAGTTGGATACAATGATGCCAATATAATATATGCACTGTTCAATAATTTATTTTGTATCTGGAGTGATGCATCTGTTTCCTTCTTGTGGGAGGGGGTTTAAGCTTCATTTCAATGTCATTTTAGGTACTGGTCCAATTCTTCCATCCAGTTAACCAAAAATGAAAATTTCCATCTGTTCAATTGCCATTCAGAGGAATGTTTTATCTCTGAAGCACATTATGACAACTAAAATTGACAGCATAATCTGTCTGAGTTTTTCTTTTATTCCCTCTTCAGATTCTCTTGAGCTTTAACAGGAGAGGATTCTCTTTTTTATAGCTGCCTAAGATTATGGGACTTACTCTTTATTCTGTCTAGTAACTGTAGACCAATAGACACAAATGGCTGTCTACTATTCACTGCTTCATTGTATATATATTTTTCTGCCCATTAGTGACCCTACAGGAAACATAACTTATTAGCATGCTATTAGCAGAACAATGCAAACATAGCATGCTCTTTCTCTAAGAGTAAATGGTTGCCAGTACTATTTGGCATTCCACTTAGTGCACAGATTCTCTCCAGTTGACGTTTGGAAGATACAGTTACAGGCTGATTTTTATTGATCATTCTGTACTTTGGGAAACCAGTTAGAGAGTCCTTTGGAATATACTGCCTCTAAAGTTTTTTTTTTTTTTTTTTTTTAACAACTCTTTACTCAGAAACTTAAGAATATTGTCTCAAATGAGTTTTGTTGCTGAAATATTGCTTTTTTATTACTATTCAATGTTTTAAGTTAATGAGAGAGAGAGAGACACCTTTCTGTATATGAGCCAGGTAAAAAATGTAGGTGCAAGCCGGCGCCGCGGCTCACTAGGCTAATCCTCCGCCTTGCGGCGCCGGCACACCGGGTTCTAGTCCCGGTCGGAGCACCGATCCTGTCCCGGTTGCCCCTCTTCCAGGCCAGCTCTCTGCTGTGGCCAGGGAGTGCAGTGGAGGATGTCCCAAGTGCTTGGGCCCTGCACCCGCATGGGAGACCAGGAGAAGCACCTGGCTCCTGCCACCGGATCAGCGCGGTGCGCCGGCCGCAGCGCGCCTATCGCGGCGGCCATTGGAGGATGAACCAACGGCAAAAGGAAGACCTTTCTGTCTCTCTCTCACTGTCCACTCTGCCTGTCAAAAAAAATTTAAAAAAAAAAATGTAGGTGCAATGAACAAAACAAGGTCCTGTCAACTGAAGGCTTATATCCTTGTTGCAATGTGATCAGGATAAAACAAGTTTTTGACTCTCTCTTACGTAGGTAGAAACACTAAAAACTTGAGCTATGCTGAGCCCCAGAAAAAGTTACTTTGAATAAACATCTCTGACACCTATAACATTTTCTGACATCCTGAAGAGATTATGTGATAGCTTATACTATAATTACCACCACTTTTCTATCTTGTAAGATATTTATGCCCTCATGGCCCTTTGACCCATATTGGGCTATTTGTACCAAGTGTATTGGGCTATGTTATTTATCATACAAAGCTCTGTTTACTAAGTTTTGTGTCCATATTGTTTTCATTTTTCTGTTTTCCCATGCTATTGACTTACAGGTATTTATTTTACCTTCTTTTGCCTCCCATACCTCCCTGTAGCAAACATGAAATCCTGTGGATCAAATCAGTGATGTAGAATATTATATCCCAATTATAGATTATGCTACTCATGGTAAAAGATAACATTTTAAAACTGAAGTTTGTGAAAGCTGTGGATGTGACATTCATTGGTGTTTCATATAAGTAATTGAAAGAGTACTCTTGGGAGGGTTAAACATTAGAACTAAAGGATTCTCAGATTTATCGTAGATTTTTTTTAGCTATAATAACATGAAAATATATACATTTTAATAGTTTGTGGAGGCTAAGTAAATTTAAATCTACTGCTTCAGATCTTTGAGATCTTGGTATCTGAGAAATTCCCCAGTTAAACTGTTGTTGGTGTCTCACCTTCATTAGGGATGCTTTACTTTGTCATAGTCTACCCTTTTGAACAGTTTTCTTGGGGAAGTGTATACAGCTGGATAGCACTTAAGACATAGTCACATCATTTAAAAAAAAAAAAACTGACTGTAATCCCAGTACTATGGTTTATATTTTTAAAAGAATTTAAACTACTTTCTTTAATCACTTAAAAAGAAGATGGAGGCAGGGAGGAAAGACCAGATAATAGGCAAGAAGGGAGAGGTGGGAGGAGAATTGTGTAGAAAATCAGCTATAAAATAGGATAGAATCAAATTGCTGTAGCTGGTGCCGCGGCTCACTAGGCTAATCCTCCGCCTGTGGCGCCAGCACACCGGGTTACAGTCCCAGTTGGGCGCTGGATTCTGTCCTGGTTGCCCCTCTTCCAGGTCAGGTCTCTGCTGTGGCCCGGGAGTGCAGTGGAGGATGGCCCAAGTGCTTGGGCCCTGCACCTGCATGGGAGACCAGGAGAAGCACCTGGCTCCTGGCTTTTGATGGAACAGCACGGTGCGCCAGCCACAGCGCACCGGCCACAGCGGCCATTGGAGGGTGAACCAACGGCAAAGGAAGACCTTTCTCTCTGTCTGTCTCTCTCACTGTCCACTCTGCCTGTCAAAAAAAAAAAAAAAAAGAATCAAATTGCTGTAAGAGTTGTATGTCTGTTTATTCCAATGCTGTAGAAGACTTAAAAACAAAACAAGCTGTATTTCTTAAAGCAAAATAGAAATTTTTAGATGTGAAAAGGAGGGGAGTGGTATTAGGGAAGTATTGTAGAAAGATGGAATGGTGTGAAGTCATTCTGTATATACAGGGTGCACATAATATTTTTACTTGTCATTCTAATACCTAAGAATTTTTTTAAAAGATTTACTTATTTGAAAGTCAGAATAACAGAGAAGGAGAGGCAAAGGCAGAGAGAGAGAGCTTTTATCCCCAAATGGCCACAATGGCCAAGGCTGTACCATGCCAAAGCCAGGAGTCAGGAGCTTCATCCAGGTCTCCCACGTGGGTGCAGAGGCTCAAGCACTTGGGCCATCACTTCTGCTGCTTTCCCAGGCACATTAGCAGGGACCTGGATTGGAAGTGAAGCAGCTGGGACTTGAGCCTGTGCCCTTATGGGATGCCAGCTCTGTAGACAGTGGCTTAACCTGCTATGTAGTGGTTTAGCTCACTGTAGCACAGTGCTAGTCCTGTCAACAGATTGACAGGCAAACAGAACTGGATTTGAGTCTTAACCTAACTGCTTAATGATTCTGTGATTGATTCACAAATATTTATTGAGCACCTATTTTGTATCAAGTGTTAGTGCTAGGACACTGTGATAAACAAGATATAAAAGGGACATGATCTGTCATGAACATTCTCATTTTAGGAGAAATGGGACAGATAAGTATAATAAATAAATGAAGTGGGATATATGAGAATATAGGGAGAAGAACCTATAGATTTTGCATTTGATTAGATCATCCGAAAGGTCCTATGATAGGAATAGTTTGCCTCTCCTGTCTCTGTGTAACTCTGACTTTCATCTAAATAAAATCTTTTAAAAGAAGATTTATTTTATTTATTTGAAAGAGTACAGAGAGAGGTAGATACAGAGAGAGAGGTCTTCCATCTACTGGTTCACTCCCCAAATGGCCGCAACGACCAGAGCTGAGCTGAATCCAAAAGCTTCATTCAGGTCTCCCAAGTGGGTGCAGGGTCCAAGCACTTGGGCCATCTTCCACTGCTTTCCCAGGTGCATTTGCAGGGAGCTAATGGATTGGAAGAGGAGCAGCTGGGACTCAAACCGGTGCCCATATGGGGCGCTGGTGCTTGAAAGCCAGGGTTTTAACGCGCTGTGCCACAGCACCGGAACCAAAAAAACTTTTAAATAGCTTATTAAACTTGTTTGTTTTGTAAAGTTTGGTATCCAAAATAAAAGGAAAGAATGAATTATACCATTTGACTTTTTTTGTTTAATCTGGGAAACTAAGAATACAAAATACATTTGACATTTGCTAGTAATCTCAATATTGGTAGTGTCTTCTCACTAGATTGAGTGCTCAAAGGAGAAAGATTTTGTATCTCACTCATTTTTATATTCTTAGCATTTCACACAATAATTGGAACTTCTTCAGGTGAATAACATTGTGCCTGAGTAAGAATGCCTACAGTTCTCAGTGATCAAGTACCACTGACATGGGGAGAGACCTGGAAGGAGCTGTTTCAGATCAAAGACACAAACATAAGAAGTTAAAAGCTTTTCTAAGACAAAATGGGTTGCTCATAGCCAGAATAGTTTAGGCAAGCCCCTACGTCATCCTCATTCTGGACACTCGAATACAAAATAAAATGTATGTTGGTTTTAATAAGACCTTTAATTTGAAAACTGTATGTAACATATAATTTATTATTCTGGGAGATATATCTAGAGAATTACTAGAGTATGAGACTTACCATGTAGTTGGTTAATATTGTAATGGGAACTTGAACCTTTGTTTACTTAATTTCCTTGATCATTTTGATCAAAACATTTGACTTACCAGTTTTGCAAAACACTGGTAACACCGAAACTCCAATTTTGAAAGAGTTTACTAGAAGAAGCCATCAATGAATGTTTGGTTCTTAAGGAACTGTTGTTCACATGTCTCAACCCTTGATAATTGATAGTACTAAGAGCAGTCTTTGTAAGAAAGTCTTGGTAAGAATTCAGGTGTATAAAGATAGCAAAGGTTTTCATACTTATTAGCACCTAAAATTTTTATAGAAATTTTATAATCTTCAGCTCATCCATACCTCATTTTTTTATGATTTATTTATTTGAAATGCAGAGTTACAGAGAGGCAGAGGCAGAGAGAGAGAAAGAGGTCTTCTATTTGCTTGTTCACTCCCCAAATGGCTGCAGTGGCCAGAGCTGCACTAACCTGAGACCAGGAGCCAGGAACTTCTTCTGGGTCTCCCATTTGGGTGCATTTGGGCCATCTTCTACTGCTTTCCCAGGCCATAGCAGAGAGCTGAATTGGAAGTGGAGCAGCCTGGGCTTGAACTGGCGCCCACATGGGATGCTGGCATTGCAAACGTCAGCTTCACCTGCTACGTCACAGAGCTGCCCCCCTCACACTTCATTCTTTAAAAAACAATTATTTTCTCTGTTTGAAGTGCAGAGTTACAGAAGTGGGAGCAGGGGCCAGCAGAGAGAAAGGTAGAGAGAGAGGTCTTCCATCTACTGGTTCACTACCCAAATGGCCACAACGTTTGGGGCTGGGTTAGGCTGAACGCAGAAGCCAGGAGCTTCATATAGATCTCCCACGTCATTGGCAGGGACCCACTGTCTTGGGCCATCTTTCATTGCTTTCTCAGGCCATTAGCAAAGAGCTGTATCAGAAATAGAGCAGCTAGGACTTGTATCAGCACTCATATGAGATGCCAGCAGCTTAACCTACTGCCCCAGCACAGATTATTCTTAAAGTTCAAAATAACCTCCAAAAAAACAAAAAACAAAACAAAACAAAAAAACCACCTCAGAGTCTTGGAAAAATTGCATTCACTGAGCTTCAGTTTCATTGCTTTTCAAATGAAGATGATTCCACTTATTTTGAAGCATTATGAGTAGTAAATCAGTATGTAAATCAATATGGTATGTTGTAAGTGATCAATAAATGCTAGTATTATTACCACCTTCATCTTTATTTTCATCAACTCTCTGAGGCACATATTGGTTGGTTGATTAGAGAGTAAATCCACAAAAACGGGATGTGATCGTAGGTCCTTCTCATCCCAAAGCTTGTGTTTGTTCTTTCTACTATTATCTCTTCGGTGGAGGCAGATCATATTAAGCTGTACAGAGAAAATAACATTGAAAAAGGGTATTGAAAGATGGATTGATAAACTGTCTTCCTTTTCTCTCTCTCAATTTTTCCTCTTTTATTATTTTGTTGACTATGTCTTCTATTTGAATGTCTTCCTTCCTGCTGTATTTGTCTTTGAACATTATAATTTCTAGGGGCATATGTATCTTTCACTGTGGTCTTCCATACTAATCCATATCTATTATCATTACCATAGTTTATGGTGATTCCACATATTTTGTTGGAAAGTCGCGTGCACTGTTTCAGATCACAGAATGTTTTTAGGTGTTACATGATAAAAGTATTCCAAAGCCAAATATGTTTGGGGAAGAATTTGTTCAACGGAGTTGAAAAGGTTCTCTGACAAAAAGCAGAACTTTTTGGAGCTGTTGTGTACTAGGAAATCTCCAAGAGGGGAAGGAGGCGTATAATGGGCAGGATACAGTATGTAACATCTCCTAAACTGTTTTAACCAAGGAACCTTCCCCCTCGCTGACCTCAGCATCTCTAGAAATTAATTCACTGCACCATAGAAATTTGTAACAATGTAAGCAGAAAACTTCCAGTCCGTTATATCAGAACTAGTTAGGTTCCTTTACATTTCAAGATTTCTAGACCCCATCTTAGTCCTGCTGAAACAGAATCTTGGAGACATAAATGTCTACTTGTTTCTTTCCCAGCTGTTGAGTGATTGTGCTGGTTAGAGCTCTTTGCTGTTTACTAGTTTTACTGCATATCTTCTTTGTGCCATAGAATTCACTCTCATGGCTTCAGTGACAATTGCTCTAAATCAGACTAGACCCATTACCCTATTTTCTCTGTCCTGATACTTAAGGACTTAAATCTGATGTTTTATGCGATTTCAGCCTCAGCACATTAAAACAGAAACTAATTGTTAGCTTCCTCCAACAAACATAACAAAACAAAACACTGCTTATCTTTTAGTATCATTTCCTGCCTCAATGATGATGTCCAAGTAAGAACCTGCGAGTTATGTTTGACTCTTGATTCTGACTTACTCCCAACATCCCTTCAATCACCAGGCTGTCAGTTATGCCTTCTGACGGGTAGTAGAGCCCTTCCACCTCTTTCGATCCTCAGTACCTCTTCTCTAGTCTGTACCTCTGTTACTTATCTCCTGAACTACAACTGAATTTTAGTTGAGTTCCTACCACCAACTTTGTTCTCTGATCTGGACTCTACACTCTAGTCTTAATGCGATTTCTAAATTTCAAACCAGATTGTATGGCTGTTGCTTGGATTCCATGATATCCTACCATCTTTAGGATTAAGCCCAAACTGCTGAATTTAAAAACATTACCCCAGATTGGTTTCCCATTTACCTGGTGACTGTTATCTCACTCTACCCTTCCACTTCCAGGCTATCTTTCAACACCCTGGAGAGTGTTCCGTTCCTTTTCTGTGTATCGTGCCAGGTCTTTACATGTATTTCCTAACTGCCTTCCCTCTCCCCTTCCTTTCTGTCTTCAACCATTCTGTCTAGCTAGGTACTCATTCTTAACCTCTCATAAAATACACTATCTCCAAAGAAAGGCATCCTTGCTTGCCAGACAAGCTTCAATCCTATGCTAGATGTTCTTAAACTTTTTTTTTCTGTTGCCTCAACATTCTTCATTGTTATCATGTATCTTATTGTAGTGATTGCTTTTTTTTTTTTAAGATTTATTTATTTGCTTGAAAGAGCTACAGAAAGAGGAGGGGAGAGGGAGAAGGCAAGGGGAAGAGAGAGAGAGAGCGCGCAAGATCTTCCACCTGCTGGTTCACTTACCAAATGGTTGCAACAGCCTGGGCTGTTCCAGGCTGAAAGCAGGAGCCAGGAGCTTCTTCTGGCTCTCCTGTGTGAGTACAGAGGCCCAAGAACTTGGATCATCTTCTGCTGCTTTCCCAGGCATATTAGCATATGGTTGGATGGGAAGTAGAGTAGCTGGGACATGAATCAGTGCCCATATGCACTGCCGGCACCACGAGTGTAGGTTTTAACTGCTCTGCCACAACGCCAGCCTGTGGTTGCTTTTCATTATGGGTCTACTGTGGCTGATGCTGCTGTTTGCCTCCCATCACATATTCATCCCTTCTTTCTCTGTAATACAAACTCATTTTTTAAAAACATTTATTTATTTATTTGAAAGGCAGAGCTACAGAGAGGCAGAGGCAGAGAGAGAGCCAGTCAAAGAGGTCTTCCATCTGCTGGTTTACTTTCCAGATGGCTGCAATTGCCAGAGCTATGCTGATGAAGCCAGGAGCCAGGAACTTCTTCCAGGTCTCCCATGCAGGTGCAGGGGCCCAAGGACTTGGGCCATCTTCTGCTTTTCCAGGCTATTGCAGAGAGCTGGATCAAAAGTGGAGCAGCCAGGGCTTGAACCGGCACCCACATGGGATGCTGACACTGCAGTCAGTGGCTTTACCCACTATGCCACAGTGCCATCCCCCACTCCACAAGCTCATTTTTATCTGGTCATGTTGCCACATGAATGACTGTATTCCCTCTTTTCCCTTATAGCTAGGGTTGGCTTCACAATTAAGTCTTGGACAGTAAGGACAGCAGAGTATCCAGATACAAGGAGCACAAATCCCTCATCATTGCAGATCTTCCGCTGTATCAGCCCTTGACGCTAGGCCTCCGTATTTTCTTTATGTGAGAAGAAGTGAACATATGTCTTTTGTAAGCTAGTGGTATTTATTTACTTCACTGTATTTTTCACTCTCTGTTACAGCTGCTTTTCCCTACATTTGGATAACTGCATTATTGAGTCTCACTAGGAGGAGGCAGAGCCCTTCTCTACTAGTAAAAAAGCTATATAATCACTCCCCTAGTGTCCCTTCTAGTGAGGATATGGTCCTATAATCCAGATTCAACCCATCAGAAGCACCTGCCCTACTGTGAATCCATGAGTTAGTGACAAAAATAACTGGTAGTAGCACGGATTTCCTCCTGGTAGTGGATATAATTGAGTAGGACTTTGGGAGGGCAGCAAGACACTCGGGCCGGAATAGTGCCCGTGGTCAGTGCCCGTCATCACTGATGCAAACTGTAGTTTCTACAGCTTGGTGTTGGCAGCCGCAAAGTCTTCAGTAGACCTCTGTGGCGTCATCTTCAGTGACTTCCCCTCTCATAATGTAGCATTTGAACTAATTTCTTCTACCTCCCACAATTCTGTGAACTTGTCAACATTTCTTTTGTTTAAGTAAAAGTTTCTGTGGCATGCTCTTATGATCCTCTGCTGATTTAGTTAAGACTGATATTTCCTAATGTGAGGGCTATCTTGTTCATCATCTCTACAGTGCCTGTCATCTCAAAATATCCTAACTCGGTACCTGGCACATTAAATAGGTGCTCTGAGTTTGTTTGATTGATAGATGAAGATTCTGTGTCTGGAACTTCAAGTTTCATGCCCCAGTAATTTCACTTCTAGCTGCATTAATCTACTCAGATTTCATTTGAGGTATCTGTTTTCCAAGTTCAGTGGATACATTGTATTTTTCATCTTTAAAATTGTGATCACACAGTTTCTTTCTTTCTTTTTTTTTTTTTTTTTTTTTTTTGACAGGCAGAGTCAGTGAGAGAGAGAGACAGAGAGAAAGGTCTTCCTTCCGTTGGTTCACCCCACAAATGGCCGCCACGCTGTGCTCATCCGAAGCCAGGAGCCAGGTGCTTCCCCCTGGTCTCCACTGCCTTCCTGGGGCACAGCAGGGAGCTGGACTGGAAGAGGAGCAACCGGGACAGAATCTGGGGCCCCAACCGGGACTAGAACCCGGAGTGCGGTGCCACAGGTGGAGGATTAGCTCAGTGAGCCGCGGCGCTGGCTGCAGTTTCTTTCTTGTTATTAGTTTACCATTCCTGCTAATCTCTTTCAGGTTCTTCAAGCTATGCCTTATTATCTCTAGCTCTTACATTTTGTGTTCTCCCCAGGTTTCTTTCTTCAGGTTACTCATTCCTCTTAGTGCAGTTGCTATTGGTGATGGTGATTTCTAAACTTTACCTTCCACCCAGACCTGTCTCTTGAGCTTTGAAGCCTATTTGATATCTCTATCCAGGTATTTCCATGAAACTCTCAAATGAACATGCTTTATATGAAAAATTTACACTAATGTGGTTATCCCTTCCCGACAGATACTGTAGATATATATGGCTATTATCTAAATCATTTGCTTAATCAAGGTTAGCTGAAATTAAGTTAACATGTGTGTGTAAATACACAGTGAAAACTTATTCTCAGATATTTTTCTTTCTTGAGTCCAGTACTTTATGATTTTGTATTAGTATACAACCCAGACTATAATATCCAAAATTCTATTTAGTACCAAGACTTTACTGTTGAATGTAAACGTATAAGTGTTGAATGGAACTACAGTGTAGAAATGCATTTGGATTTATATGTTTCTGAGTTGAGAAATCATTTTACATTTTGAACAATTTTAAGTTACTATTTTCACTTCGTAGAATTTTTAGTCAAAGTAGAATGATTATTTTAGCTTTTAAGAAAAATACAAAGCATTTTACAAAGAAATAGGATATAGTAGTTGAAAAAATAGTCAAATTTATTTCACATAATATTTAACCTATAATCTCACTTATTCACTGACATTATTCTATTAAGTATTTGGAAAATTACAATAATAATTTGCTTTAACCAAATTTGTATCTTGCCTAAACTCTCTAAGGAGCAATTGCGTAAATAACATAACAGGGCAGTTTCAGTTCAGAACTTTTCCAGTAATTGGTTACCTTGAAATTTAGAAACATCTTCATTCTGGGGAGTTTTGAAGGCATATAACCAAATAAAAATTGGTTTTTGGTGTTGTAAACATACAGAGAAGTTGAGAAAAATATTGTAATTTGCAGGGTAGTTTTTAATTTAATCACTCATGTGAAATAGCTGATGCATAAAACACGTTTGTGCAGTTTTGTTCATTTGAAACTCTCAAGCTTAATTGGGTTTTTTTCCAAACAATTTATGGAAGAACAGTAGTTTCTTTTGGATTTTAATTTTGTCTAATGCCTTTTGTTTAAAGGTAGATAAAAATAAATTTTTTCCTTTATAATAATTTCTTTCAACTCTCTTAAAATTAGGTATTTTAAGCTTTTCCTTTGTTAATACATTGATTTAATGCTCTGTGCCTTGTATAATGGTTAAATTAAAGCTAATGGATTTATTTCTAACTGATTTTTCTTTATTGGACAGTTGTCTGATTACTTGGAGATTTATAATAAAGTCAGCTTTTTAATTCATCACTCTGAATCACATGATATCAAATGTGTTTCTTTAGTCACATATTCTATAGACTGTTGCTTGTTCATCAGTAGGAACTGAGCCAAGATATCTTTTGATCTTGATTGTTCCTAAATTTTTCACTTCCTTTTGAGTTAGGAATTCCTACTTTAAGTGAAAAAGAATGGATGAAAGTGAAATCAGCATTCAAGTGAGTAGTAGAAAACAAAGCAAGAAATCCATCATTCTGTAATTTACCAAGGCTGGTAAACTTCCTATTATTCTTAATTCCCCACATAACCAACTTTGGGTTTTTTGAGTTTTAAGATCATGCTAAAGTCTTAACCATCTACACTTTAAAGAGAACATTTTTTTTGTGTGTTTAATATTTAGTCAGCATCATAGTATAGACAATAAATAAAAATGCAGATTGTGGGGCCAGTGCTGTGGCATAGTGGGCTAAAGCCTCCGCCTGTGGTGCCAGCATCTCGTATGGGTGCCACTGGTTCGAGTCCCAGCAGCTCTTTTTTCGATCCAGCCCTCTGCTATGGCCTAGGAAAGCAGTAGATGACCCCAGTGCTTGGGCCCCTGCACCCACATGGGAGACCCAGAAGAAACTCCTGGCTCCTGGCTTCGGAACGGCCCAGCTGCAGCCATTCTAGCCATTAAGGGAGTGAACCAGAGGATGGAAAACCTCTCTCTCTGTCTCTGTGGCTGTAACTGTACCTCTCAAAATAATTAAACAAATAAATAAATTTGAAAGAGTTACGGAAAGAGAGAGAGAGATCTTCCTTCTGCTGCCTCATTTCCCAAATGGCCACAATGGCTGGGGCTGGGCCATGAGCTTCTTCCAGGTCTCCCACAAATGTGCAGGGGCCCAAGCACATGGACCATCTCCTGCTGCTTTCCCCGGCCATTAGCAGAGAGCTGGGTAGGACGTGGAGTAGTCAGGACTTGAACCATTGTCCATATGGGATGCCAGCATTCCAGACAATGGCTTTCCCCACTAAGCCTTAAAACAGGCCCCAACATGCAGAGTGTTTGTTTCTCCTCAGGTTTCTTGTTCTTTACCCCTTGAGCCCAAATTGAAGTGAAAGAACTATCCCAACCAAAATTTATTTTTGGAACACTGTCATTATTTTGAAGTACATGTGCTTAGATATGAAATCCTTATTTTAATTCTGAAAGTATCTAATATCTAATATTTTTTGTAGAATTTTAGTGATTGCAGTAATACATACCTATCTGTCATACTAGTTCTAACTACTTAAAATATTAAATATAACACCCAATTTCTTACACTTTTCTATTTAAGACTATTTAAAAATATGAATATGCCTTCTCTAATACTCAGAAATCTTCCTACATAAGTGCACAGAAAATTCTAGGTGTCCAAATAACAATCAGTGCTATGAATTTCCAGGCTTCTGTATAAAAGATGATTAGAAATATGAAGCGAAGAGGCCGGGACTGTGGCACAGTAGGTAAGCTACTGCCTGCAGCCCTGGCATCTCATATAGGCATCCGTTTGAGTCCTGGCTGCTCCACTTCTGATTCAGCTCCCTGCTAATGGACCTGAGAAAGCAGCAGAAGATGGCCCAAGTGCATGGGAACCCAGAAGAAGCTCCTGGTTCCTGGATTCAGATCGGCCCAGCCTCAACCATTATAGCCATTTGGGGAGTGAACTAGTGGATGGAAGATCTCTCTCTCTCTCTCTATCTCTCTCTCTCCTCTCTCTTTAACTTTCTCTTTCAAATAAATTTTTAAAAAAATAAAAAATAAATAAATGTAAAGGGAAAAGGTTAAAAAACATAATAATTATAGATTATATTTAATAAATACATGCCTGACAGACTTTTTAAAATAAAGATTAATGCAAAAGCAAAATAATGACCTTTAGGAATGATAATGGACCTTTTTAATGTAAAAAATAAAAAATAAATAAAAAAGGCAGCAGAGGTAAGGAGTGGGATGCTATATGTTAGAGAAGCAAAAGGTGGAGATTAAATAACTGTATGTGAGGGGATTTAGGGCTAATTTCCAAGAAATCTTGTTGGATAATTGCTACGATTATATGCATATTGAAATCAGAATAATGACATTCCTGGTAGGTAGCAGCCAAGTAGCGTGAAAGCTGGTAGCAAATAACTATGTGGTGGGAAAACTGTCAGGAGAGAATTTGAGCCTTTCTTCTCTTGTGGCGGATGTTGCTTTTACCACTCTCAAACACTGTCTTCATACAACGTAGTTCTTAAGATGGAGATCAGTGCTTGGGCAGTTACTGTGGTTTCCTCTGCTGTCAGGATAGTAGGCTCTGGAACAGTTGTCTCTCCAGAGCCCGAGAATCCCAGATCAAATGCTACCTTGTTTTTAATCAACTGAATGTTACCTAAAGTACCTTGGATGGTGGTTTTAGAGTCAAACCCAACTTACAAATCTTGACATTGATAAAGGAGTTTGAGTGTAGAAGCCATTCGTGTGTTGGAAAGGTAATGATTGTCATTGGCTTTTAGCTATAGGCTGTTTAAAGGAAGGATAGGTTGCTTGTGCCTGTGTATCCTAAACCTCTCACAAGACCCTTGATTTATCTGAGATCTTTAGTCTCTGGGTGGCTGGCCACTCCTCCCCCTACACCTTCTTAAGATTGATTTATTTGAAAGGCAGAGTGATGGATCTTCCATCCACTTGTCCACTCACAAATGGCTGCAAATCTGGGCCTGGGCCAGAATGAAACCAGAAGCCCAGATTCCATGAGGGTTTCCCACTTGGGTGGCAGGATCCCAGGTACTTGGACCATCTTCCTCTACTCTCTCAGGCAGATTTAGCAGGAAACAATCAGAAATGGAATCGCTAGGACTAGCTGGCACTCCAGTATGAGAAGCCAGTGTCACAAGCAGCATCTTAACTATACCATAATGTCCCCTTCCTCACACTCCTCCTCCTTTAGGGGGGCTGGCCTCCTTTGATTAGATCAGAACTATCCCAAAGAAGGTAGTTTGTCTAATCTGTTCCTCTTTTTTGCTTTGTGAATTGAACATTTGCCTCAAGTCACAAGTATGTTCTTTTCTTTAGGTCTAACTCTTGCTCATTTTTTTTTAACTCCCATTCTAAGGTAGGCATAGGTCTGAACCATATTTTAGAATAGCAGAAATTCATATTAATATGATGTTAACAGTGTATATTAGGGAAAAATAATACCTCAGAACTAGAGAATTAATATAGGAAATCATTCTGTACAAATTTATAATCTAAATCAAAAGTTTTATAGAAACCCTGAACTACAGTGTAATTAAATAGGTTATTGATTTGGGTTTTCTTGGGGGCATCTTGGTAATGTGTTATGAATTGACTTTTGTTAAATAGGATAACTGTAAAATTTTAAGACTAAAATAGATGTGTGATTTTATGTGAAATTTCAGAAAAAGCAATAGTAGCTGTGTGTTTTTAGATGGTGTACTGAATACAGCTTGCCATGAGAACTGATTGTCAAATTTTTAGGAATTTTGTAAAGTGGTTGTTAAATACAAATTGAACTATATAGACTCATAATTAAATAAGTATTTTATATTAACCCATTAAGTATTGAATTTTCAATTCCACAAATATTTCAATGATATAATATTTATTTCAAAGTTACTATAAGTGGTGTATTTATTTAAGTCTTTATAGGTATCCAGTATATAGGACAATGGGATATAATAGATAGTTACTACATTTGTTTTATATTAAAGATAAAGGTTAATAAATATTTAAAGTTTTTTACTTCCTAATTATTGCATTTTACTCTTATCTATGCTCTGGAGGTTATCTGGTTATCTGTGCCTAGTATGTACATACTACATATGTATATACTGAAAACAATATCTACAGCAGTCTCTCCTTATCCATAGTTTCACTTTTCCATGTTTCGGTTACCTGTGGTCAACTGTGCTCAGGAAATACTAAATGGAAAATTTCAAAAATAAAAAATGTATGTTTTAGATAAGTTTTGTTATAATTTTTGTTTCATTATTAGTTATCATAAATCTCTATACCCAATTTATCAGTTACACTTTATTATCAATAAGGAAAAATCTAGTACATATAGGGATCAGCAATATCCATGATTAATTATCCACCAAGGGTGGATAAGGATGGGGGACTACTGTAGTGATGGGCTGCTTCTTAACTGGGCTCTCAGTAGATGTAATGGAGCTTGAACTTGGCCATGGCAGAGTATTTACACTACAGATCAGAGCTTTGATTTATGGCTTTGTTTATTGCACTTAAAGTAATACAGAAAATATTAATACATGTTTATAATCATCATATTGTGAATAGCAGAAAAATTTTTAAAAATCCATTCAGCGCTCAAAATCTATAGTGGAATCAACAGTCACATTAGAACTGTTCACAGAGAACTGAGAATGTGAAGTATTTACCAGCATACCACTGCTTTAGATTTATCAAACTTTGTTTTTTATTTATCCAGAACATGAGGTGTATTTATAGCAAAAGTTAGCTTGTAGTTTTCTTCAGTTTTGATATCTTCAGCATCCTCTATGTTAGAGAGTCCTTACATGACTGAACAAAACAATAGAAACCTTAAAAACAATGACAACAAAACTGAATTGTAACCCAGAGACTGTTCTGTAGATCTGTGAGTGGCCTAAAAACATGCATTTTATAAATGCCCCCTGGTGGTACCAGTTGTCAGCCGTGCTTAGGAATTACACAGTGATTGGGTTTGATGCACTTTTGGGTACTTGGAGACATATGCTTGGAACAAGCACAATTAAAGAGATAAAAAGAATTAGCAGACTGGTTCTATTTATTTATTGAACTGGAAACTATTGCATAGCTCATGCAGGTGCTGTTAGAGTGAACAATATATTGTTAATAGCCTTTTTTAGTTCATCACCAAGAAGGTTTTATCCACAGAAAATACCAGTACATGAAAAAAACAAGTTTTAAAATTTGTTTCCTTATCCTGACTCTGCTTTTATGTTCTATTACCTTATATGGCTAATTCGTATTCTCTTTAACAGTCTGCATTTCCTCATCCATAAAAGAGATTTTACTAGATAATCTTTAAGATACAAAAGATGATTGACCAAAGTATTACTTTTCATTCATAGGGATCATTATTTAGTGTTGCTGGTGAGTTCTGAGTATCTTATCTCATAAAGAAAATTAGAATGACTAATTTATTTATTTATTTGAAAAGTAGAGATAGAGAAGAGAGAGATCTTCCATCTGCTGGTTCACTCTCCAAATGGTTGCAACAGCCGGGGCTAGGCCAGGCTGAAACCAGGAGCTAAGAGCTTCATCTGGTTCTCCCAAAGTGGTGCCGGTTCCAAGCACTTGGGCCATCCTCCATTGCTTTCCCAGGTGCATTAGCAGGAAACTGGATTGGAAGTAGAGCAGCCATGACTTAAGCAGAGGCTTTACCCACTATGCCACAATGACAGTGAGATTTTATGAGACAGGAGTTATGTGTTCCTTGTTCCTGTGTGTCCTGGAAAATTTACCAGTTAGATTTTCTGGGCTGGATGGTATCTTTTTACAGGAAAATTCTTGACTACTGATTCAATTTCCTTAATAGTTGCAAGTCCTTGGGGGCCGACACTGTGGCATAGTGGGTAAGGCTGCCGCCTGCAGTGCTGGCATCCCATGTGGGTTCTGGTTCTGGCTGCTCCACTTCCAATTCAGCTCTCTGCTATGGCCTGGGAAAGCAGTAGACGATGGCCCAAGTCCTTGGGCCCCTGCACGCACATGAAAGACCCAGAAGAAGCTCCTGGCTTCAGATTGGCACAGCTCTGGCCATTGCGGCCATCTGGAGAGTGACCCAGTGGATGGAAGACCTCACTCTCTCTGCCTCTGCTTCTCTGTAATTCAGCCTTTCAAATAAATAAATAAATCTTTTTTAAAAAAAGTTGCAAGTTCTAATTAGTTTTTCCAATTCTTTTGTGATCCATTTTGATAATTTATATATTTTGGAAAATTATACACTTCAAGTTTTCAAGTTTGTGTAAAATTATATGTTCTCACATATATACATTATAGCATTCCTAACATTATTTATTTATACCTTTCCTTTTAAAACTTGGCCAATTAGTAAGAAATTTGTCCATAGTTCTTTTCAGAAAACTAGCTTTTAGTTTTGTTTTTCCTTCTTATTAGATTCTAGTTCATTAAACATTAACTCTTATTATTTCATATATTCTGTTTTATTTCCTCCTCTCCAGCTACCACTGATAATATTATTCTAATTTCTTGAATTAAATTTTAGATCATCAATTTTTATTCTCTTTGTTTTCTGACATAATTTTGTTTCCTAAATTTCCAAATGTATTGGGAAATTTGGTTTGGTGCTACCTTTATTACTGATTCCTTCCTTCCTTCCTTCCTTCCTTCCTTCCTTCCTTCCTTCCTTCCTTCCTTCCTCCCTCCCTCCCTTTCTTCCTCCCTTCCTCCCTTTCTTTCTTTCTCTCTCTCTCTCTCTCTCTCTCTCTCTCTCTCTCTCCCTTCCTTTCTTTCTTCCTTTCTTTCTTTCTTTCTTTCTTTCTTTCTTTCTTTCTTTCTTTCTTTCTTTCTTTCTTTCTTTCTTTCTCTTCTCCTTCCTCCCTTCCTCCCTATTTATTTGAAAGTCACAGTGTTTACAGAGAGGCAGAAGCAGAGAGAGAGAGAGAGAGGTAGGTCTTCCATCTGCTGGTTCACTCTCCAGGTGGCCGCAATGGCTGGAGCTTCCTCCGGGTCTTCCCACTAGGTTGCAGGGGCGACTTGGGCCATCTTCTACTGCTTTCCCAGGACATAACAGAGAGCTGGACCGGAAGTGGAGAAGCTGGGACTCAAACCAACACCCATATTGGATACCGGCACTACAGGTGGCGGCTTTACCCGCTATGCCACAACGCCAGCCCCTGATTGCCCATTTCTAACTTTACAGCATAGTATTAGTTTCTTATTGCTGCTAGAGCAAATTGCGAGAAATTTAGTGGCTTGAAACCACAGATTCCTTAATAAAAAAAAAAGATTAATTTTATTTATTTGAAAGGTGGAGTGACAGAGGGAGAGAGAAAGAGATTTTCCATCAGCTGGTTCACTTCCCAGATGACTGCAACAGCTAGGGCTGGACCAGGCTGAAGCCAGGAGCCTGAAACTCCATCCACGTGGGTGTCAGGGACCCAAGTATTTGGGCCATCATCTTCTGCCTTTCCGGGCACATTAGTTGAAGCTGAATCTGAAGCAGAGCAGCTGGGACTGTAGTTAATGCTCTGATGGAGGAAGCCAGTGTCGCAGGTGGTGGTTTAACCCATTGCACGTGACGCTGGCCCCAAAACCATAGATTTCTTATCTTACACTTCTGGGAGGCAGAAGTCCAGACTGAGTTTCTCTGAGCCAGCAAGAAGGTGACTGCAAGCTCTGTGTCCTTCTGCTGCTCTAGAAGGGAAGCCCTGTTCTTGCCTTTTCCCGTTTCTAGAGGCCACCTGCACTCCTCAGCCTGTGGCCCCTCTGTCCACCTTCAGATCTCAGGTTCTCAGACCTCTTCTCTGACCTCATGTCTTGTCTTGTTGTGTGTATAACTTTAGGATTTTTTAATATTCCAGGAAATTTTTCATTTTATCATTAAGTTACACCCTTTCAAAATCTATTAATACTTTTTTTTTTCTATAGTTATACTTCTGTGTCAGCTTTATTTTGGTAAGTCCTTGTCTGAGGTATATCTATTCTTCATTCCTTTATTTTCTTTCATTCAGTGTTATAATGTTTTAGCTAAACCTCTTAGGATTTGGGTAATAGTTTGGGTGTCCTCAAGAGGCTTATATGTTAAGGTTTTCATCTTCAGAGTCTTGAGCTTTCATGGATTAAGGATGCAATTTAGTCCAGTGATGATGCCTCAGAAGTGAATAGGTTGTATTCAGTAGTGGATGGAGGTCCCGTGATTAGGTCATGGTAGCTTCCTGGAAGTCAAGTGTGCTCCCTGTTTCTGCTTTGCAGCTCGCCATGTGATCATTTTCCCCTTGCAAACTCTGCCATTGATAGCCTCCTCCTCATTGGATGCCAGTCTGATGGGCCACGCGATCTTGGACTGTGAACCCCAAGCCGTGAGCCCAGATAAACCTTCCTCTAAAAGTAACTGCTGCTAGGTATTTTAGTTAAAGTGCTGATGAACTGACTGATGTGTTCCACTAAACAGAATGCAAGTGGATATTTTTAACTGTTCTGAGATTTTAAAAATTCTTCTAAAAGGAGTATAAGCTGTTTATTATTTTATGATATATTTGGCTATATTTCTATCAGTTTATTTCACATTTTTCCTTAGTCATGGTTTTTTACTTTTATTTTTACCAGCACTCTCTTTGAAAAACTCTATATTATTACTCCCCCTCCCACCTTTTTTCCCCTCTACTGTTGTGGGTACTGTACAGTCTTCCTCGTTGTTACTGTGAAGATAATATCTCTACTGAGCTTCCAAGAAACGAAATAAAAACCTTAAAACTTAACCTTTGACTGTCATATTCATTTTTACTTTTCCTTGTACAAAAGTGGTTCAAAAGGTCCATAGAAAACTGAAATAAATGTAAGATGATTTCACTGCAAAAAAAAAGTGCAATTCTTGCAGGAGAAAGGTCTTTAAAAAGCTCATGAAAATGCATATAATGAAAAGGCATGCTTGGCTTTCAAAACTTTTTATACCAAAATAAACTTATCTTAATTTTTTTCCATGCATTTTATGAAGTACCCTTGTATTGTATAGCGTTTTAGTTTTCCTTTTGTATTAGTCAAGGTTCTGCATAGAAACAGAACCAACTTATAAGAGTGAGGTTTACTTTAAGAAAGTGGTCCTTTGATTGTAGAGGCTTGGAAAGGGTAGGCTGGCAGGTTAGAAATCCAGGGGAAAATCCTAGTTCCACAGACGTTCTGTTGCTAGCATTCCTTCTTGTTCAGAAGACTGGTGAATCTTTGTTCTATTGTGACCTTCAGCTGATTGATTGAAACCTACCCATGTTAGGGTGGGTAACCTGTTTCACTCAGAGTCTACTGTTTAAATGTCTATCTCATGCAATAAACACCTTCACAGAAACATCCTGAATAATATTTAACCAGTTACCTGCGCACTGTGACTCAGCCAAATTGACACATAAAATTAACCATCATGCCCTCTAAGTCGTTCAGTGTTATCATACTATCATTGTTAATACTCTGTGTTTATTTAGTTTTCTAATATGATTACTAGTATCTTTTCTCATAATTTGTTCTTGGTATCCATTTTGCTTTCCTTTTTTTTTTTTTTTTTTTTAAATCACAGCAGACTCATAGAATGGCAGATGTCCTAAACAACACTCTGGCCTCAGAATCAGCCCTTAAGGCATTCAGACCTGGCTGAAGAGCCCATGAGAGTATTGTAGGCATGGAAAGCCAAGATACCATGGAAAAGAAAAAAAGAAGAAGACCTAAATGAAAGATCTCTGTTAGTGAGATCCCAGTGGAAAGAACGGGGCCATCAAAGAAGGAGGTACCTTTCTCTGAAGGGAGGAGAGAACTTCCACTTTGACTGTGACCCTATCTGAATAAGATCAAAGTCAGCGAACCCTAAAGGCTTCCATAGCCCTGGCAACTCATGACTAGAGCCTAGGGAGATTACTGACGCCATGAACAGGAGTGTCAAATTGTTAAGTCAGCAACAGGAATCACTGTGTACTTACATCCCATGTGGGATCTGTCCTTAATGTGTTGTCTAATGTGCAGTGATGCTATAACTAGTACTGAAACAGTATTTTTACTCTTTGTGTTTCTGCGTGGGTACAAACTGATGAGATCTTTACTAATTATATACTGAATCGATCTTCTGTATATAAAGATAATTGGAAATGAAAAAAAAAAAAAACCTGGTGTTAAATTGGAAACGGCATAGAAAATTAATTAATTTTTAAAAAATATTATGTAGGATCTCTGCCTTTAATGTGCTGTACACTCTTATTTAATACTATAACTAGTATTCCAACAGTATTTTTTTTTCACTTTGTGTTGCTATATGGGGGCAAACTGTTGAAATCGTTACCTAATATATACTAAACTGATCTTTTGTATATAAAGAGAATTGAAAATGAATCATGATGTGATTGGAAGGGGAGAGGGAGCGGGAAAGGGGAGGGTTGTGGGTGGGAGGGAAGTTTTGGGAGGGGGAAGCCATTGTAACCCATAAGCTGTACTTTGGAAATTTATATTCATTAAATAAAAGTTTAATAAAAAAAATTTTTATTTTATTTATTTAAAAGGCAGAGTTACACAGAGAGGTAGAGACAGAGAGAGAGGTCTTCCATCCACTGGTCCACTCCTCAGGTGGCCACAGCAGCTGGAGCTGCACCGATCCGAGACCAGGAGCCAGGAGCTTTTTCGGGTCTCCCACGTGGGTGCAGGGGCCCAAGGGCTTGGGCCATCTTCCGTTGCTTTCCCATGCCATAGCAGAGAGCTGGATCAGAAGAGGAGCAGCCGGGACTAGAACTGGTGCCCATATGGAATGCCAGCGCCTCAGGCCAGGGCTTCAACCCGCTACACCACAGCACCAGCCCCCCATTTTACTTTCTGTGTTCAGTTTTCACTTATGTGAAAATGTCTGTTTTGCTCTCAAATTTGAGTGCTGTTTTAGCTGAGCATAAAATTCTTGGTTAATAAATATTCCCACAGAACAGTGTTATTCTGTATTTTCTAGCATTTGTTGTTGCTTATAATCTACCTTCCATATAATTGCCTTTTTTTGAAGGTTATCTGTTTTTGGTTGGTTGGGTTTCTCTTTTATTTATCTGGATTTTTGTCCTTCTTGGGCCTGCAAAGGGCCTCAAGCATCTTAGCACTTTGGAAAACTGTCATACATTATCTTCTCAAACATTCTGTTTTTATCTTCTTATCTGTCATCTCCTTTTGGAATGCCTATTAACAGTAATGAGTGGCCTGTGCCGTGGCTCAATAGGCTAATCCTCCGCCTGCGGCGCCGTACCCCGGGTTCTAGTCCTGGTTGCAGAGCCGGATTCTGTCCCAATTGCTCCTCTTCCAGCCCAACTCTCTGCTGTGGCCCAGGAGTGCAGTGGAGATGGCCCAGGTGCTTGGGTCCCTGCACCCGCATGGGAGACCAGGAGGAAGCACCTGGCTCCAGCTTTCGTATCTGCGCAGCGTGCCGGCCGTAGCAGCCATTTGTGGGGTGAACCAACAGAAGGAAGACCTTTCTCTCTGTCTCTCTCACTGTTTAACTCTGCCCGTCAAAAAAAAAAAAAAAAAAGTTAAAAAACAAAACAAAACAGTATTGAGTATAGGTTGTTTTTTGTTGTCCCTATCAGCTATTCTGATCTGGTGTTTAGCACATTTCTTTTTTTAATTTTTGACAGGCAGAATGGACAGTGAGAGAGAGAGAGACAGAGAGAAAGGTCTTTCTTTTCCATTGGTTCACCCTCCAATGGCCGCCGCGGCCTGCACGCTGCAGCCAGCACATCGGGCTGATCCGAAGGCAGGAGCCAGGTGCCTCTCCTGGTCTCCCATGCGGGTGCAGGACCCAAGGATTTGGGCCATCCTCCACTGCTTTCCCGGGCCATAGCAGAGAGCTGGCCTGGAAGAGAGGCAACCGGGACAGAATCTGGCACCCTGACCGGGACTAGAACCCGGTGTGCCGGCGCCACAAGGCAGAGGATTAGCCTGTTGAGCCACGGCGCCAGCCGAGCACATTTCTTTAAGTTCTCTCTTTCCTTTTCAGTAATTCTTTGTATATTGAGTTTCTGTATTTTTAAAATATTTTAGTTCTTTTTCCATATTACTATTTTTTTTTCAATGTGGTCTCTTTCTTTCCTTTTTTTTTTTTTTGCTTTTTGTTTTTAATTTTATTTAAGTTATACAACTTTCATGTATTTCTTTTTTTTTTTATTTAGTAAATATAAATTTCCAAAGTACAATTTATGGATTACAATGGCTTCCCCCCCATAATTTCCCTCCCACTCGCACCCCTCCCATCTCCCGCTCCCTCTCCCCTTCCATTCACATCAAGATTCATTTTCAATTATCTTTATATACAGAAGATCAATTTAGTATATATTAAGCAAAGATTTCATCAGTTTGCACCCACACAGAAACACAAAGTGTAAAATACTGTTTCAGTACTAGTTATAGCATCACTTCACATTGGACAACACATTAAGGACAGAGATCCCACATAAGAAGTAAGTACACAGTGATTCCTGTTGTTGACTTTACAATTTGACACTCTTGTTTATGGCGTCAGTAATCTCCCTAGGCTCTAGTCATGAATTGCCAAGGCTATGGAAGCCTTTTGAGTTCGCCGACTTCAATCTTATTTAGACAGGGTCATAGTCAAAGTGGAAGTTCTCTCCTCCCTTCAGAGAAAGGTACCTCCTTCTTTGATGGCCCCGTTCTTTCCACTGGGATCTCACTCGCAGAGACCTTTCATTTAGGTCTTTTTTTTTTTTTTTTTTTTTTTTTTTTTTGCCAGAGTGTCTTGGCTTTCCATGCCTAAGATACTCTCATGGGCTCTTCAGCCAGATCCGAATGCCTTAAGGGCTGATTCTGAGGCCAGAGTGCTGTTTAGGACATCTGCCATTCTATGAGTCTGCTGTGTATCCCGCTTCCCACAATGGATCGTTTTCTCCCTTTTTGTTTCTATCAGTTAGTATCAGCAGACATTAGTCTTGTTTATGTGATCCCTTTGACTCTTGGACCTATCAGTGTGATCAATTGTGTACTGAAATTGATCACTTGGACTAGTGAGATGGCATTGGTACATGCCACCTTGATGGGATTGTATTGGAATCCCCTGGCACGTTTCTAACTCATACATACAGAATTAGGAGCATAGTGGCACCTCCCCGCCCCTGCCCCCAACCCTCTCTCCTGTCCAAACTCTTTCTCTTCCCTCTCCCATTCTCCCTCTTACTTTTTACAAAGATCTATTTTCAATTTACTTTAGTGTAAAGAAAAAACAACTGTTCCTCAATAGAAGGGTCAGGGCTGTAAACAATCATCAACTTTCTTTGCTTTTAAAATCATTCTAAACATTTTTATTGTATTAGCCATTTACAGATTACAGATGGTCCTCAAATTATGATGGTGTCATGTCCCAGGAAACCCATTGTAAATTCAGTGTCATAAGTTAAAATGTATTTAGTACACCTAACCTAGTGGATATCATAGAATATTTACATTAGCCTACAGTTGGGCAAAATCATCTGACATAAAGCCCGTTTTATAATGAAGTATTGAATATTTCATACTGAAAACTGTATTAAAAAGGAAAAACAGAATAGTAGTATAGATATACTTTTGCATCATCATAAAATTGAAAAACCTTGAGTAGGGTTATTTCTTCTATGGAAGTACAATATAGTACTTGGGTATCTATGGAGTTCTTTATGCTCTTTGAATCCTTAGAGATTTCAAAGGCCAAGCAAGATTGTGTTATATTTAAACTTACAGTGTGAACACCATGCAGTTGTGTAAATTTGAAAGGGACATATATGAATCATGCACATATGATACTCTAGTTGTAGAATTTTTGATTTCTATGTGGTGCCATGCCCTTCCCGCCAGTAGAAATTCTCAAAATAATGACTGATTTCTTTGTTGCTTCTAGTTATTTTTTTGTGATTAGCATAGATTAGTGTTGTAGTCTTTGTAGAGATAATCAGTTCTTGTCCTTAACCTCACACTGGCTAAACGTATGTATGTGTTTCTCTCGTGGCAAGGGATTTAAAGCTATATTTCGCAGTCCTTATTCCTTAACACCTAGAGCTGCATCTCAGATCCTGTGTGTTGCCACAGTCTCAGTTCAGGTTTAGGGCTCTCACTTTGATATCTTTGTTTTCAGTACCTGAAGATTTCTTTTTTTAGCAATGAATTTTTTTAAGTATTTAACCCACCATTTTAAAAATATTTTATTTTATCTTATTTTATTTGTTTATTTGAAAGGCAGAGCAACAGAGAGGGAGAGACAGAAAGAGAGATCTTCCACGATAGGTCAGGGGGCTAGGCCAAAGCCAAGAGACAGGAATCCCATCCAGGTGTCCCATGTAGATAATAGGGCCCCCAGCGCTTGGGCCTTCCCAGACACATTAGCAGGAAGCTGTGTAGGAAGCAGAGCAGCTACACTCAAGTTGGCACTTTGGTATGGAATACCAGCAGCAGTATTTTAATCCACTGTGCTGCCACACCAGCAAATTAATCCATCATTTCTATGTGCTTACAGCAGAAAGGAAGCCCCTACCCATCAGCTTGGACTACCATGTTATAAGAATTTTTTTTTTTTGTATTTTTAAACATCAATCAAATTTGATTGAATCTTAGTGTCCTTATGTTTTAAGGATGTCAGCAGATTTTTCATATTAATAACTTTAACTTTTCCTCTTCCTCTGGTAGGTATTTTTAAAAACATTTTGTTTTTATTTTGTATTTTGTTTTATATATGTCTGGTACAGTAAGTGTTTTCTAAGTGAAAATAACTTGAATGTTTAGTGTGTACCCAGGGACATTCTAGGTGATTTTAGTTAGATTATTTTTTAAGGACTTGATGTATGTTCGAGTTATATCTATAGGCCTACCGAATTATAAAATAAGAGCAATGTTTGAAATAGTTAAAACGACACTTAATTCTCATACTAACCCTGTGGTTTGTAGTATTATTGCTCTTTTACTGATGAAGTAATTGAGATGTAGATAAAGTATAAAATCAGTGCTGGATTTAACTGAGTCTGTCTTTAGGGGTCTGTATTCTTAATCATTATACTGTTGCTCCTATATTTGTTGAAAGATATCATTCATTATTGTTACACCACTGCTTAAAAATCCTTCCCCACTGCCTTCTGGATAATGTTTAAATGAATATTTTATTATGTAAAAAATAAATATTTAAATATCCCAGCCTACCTATTCTACCACACCACTTATTAGCCCTGTTCTCCATCTCCAATTACTAACAGTTTTCCAAAGGCACTGTGCTGTTTGAAGCTTTTGTGTGCTTGAGTTTCTTCTCCCCTCTGCTTCTTTCCTGGCTGACTCCTGTGTGTTCCCCCCCCAAAAAATGGCTCTTTTTGAAAGCTTCTATAACTGCTCATTAAGGCAGGTGTCCCTCTCTGCAGTGTTCTCCTGAATTTGTCCATCCTTAATGTGCTTATTTCACTATGTTTTAGTAAATGATTTTTTTTGTCTCTCAGCTAGACTCTTTTCTGAGGCTATGTCTGCACATCTCTGTATCCCTGTAGCCTGGTAAACATCACTTGACACATAGGGGATGTTCAATAAATGTTTGTTGAGTGAATGGATAATTGTCATTTCATTACTTGTTTTATATACCGTTCCTAAGGATTGCTTACTGCAGCACCTTGCTGAGTTTTTGAATAAGGTTGTGAGTTATTTTGTTAGTAATATTAATAAAAGATGTTTAAAAAATAAGAAGTTGCTATCTTGGAATACAAGTCACTTAATGAGTTTCTTAAGATATCTTTTTAAAGTACATAACAGTTTTGCTTATTTAGTTGTAAAATAATATAAACACCAAAACAGTGTGTTGTGTAAAAGCAATTCTATTTAGTTACTCAGTCGAAAATGATTCTTTAGTGTAAAATTAACTGAGTTATAACTGTGTTAAGAAGAATGACTATGTTTTAATTCTTAATGTTACTGTTTTTTCTCCTGGTAGTGTTTAATGAAAATGTACCTCCTTAAACTTTGAAGTTACCAGCCATTATTTTGCGACCGTGTTTCATTTGTGTACTGTCTTAACCTTGTAAATAGAAAATGTTAACTTTATCAAAGCTCCTTGTGTAATTCACACTAGATACAGTAAAAGTAAATAATGGACAAACATATAGAAAGAGTCTCTCAGGAAAAGTGTCTTCTTGAAAATTACCAAATATGTAAATGTATGTCCTCATTTTCTTATAATTGCTTAGAAAATCTAATAGTTCCGTTGGAGATGTTTTATACCATGACTTTTTTTAAAAAATGTTAACTCTTTAAATGGCAGGAAGGGATGAGAAGAGAAAATTGCTTGGTTCAGCCTGATAGGCAGTATATCTGGGCTACCACTATTTCACTGCAGCTGAAATTCAAACATGAGGAAATTGCAGAAATTTACAATTCAATGTGTGTTTCATCAGGGAGAAATCCACAGATTGTTTTGACACTCAGTTAGAAATCCAGCATGAAGATGGACGTCTCATGAAATTTGCAGCTGCTGATTGAATTTATATTTCCATAAAGGCCATCAACAGTAGCAGCCTGCAGGGGAAGAAGGGGGGAGAAATGACAAAAATCGTGCGGCTAGCATTTTTCCTCAGTGTTACAGCCACAAATTACTGGTAATAAGGGTTTACACTGACCAGGATTAAAGAAAAATATAGACAGCCAGAAGGGAAGGACTTCTCAGTTTAATTGATGTTAACTAAGTATGTCTACATTTGATATCTAAATGTGTGCTTAGTCATCTGTAGAAAACCCAATATGTACCTAAAAGTCAGTTTATTTATCTTTACTGTTTGAGCAGGAAAAATAAAGTAGTTCTTGAAGTTACACAGGTTTTATTATATAGGTTATTTTCATAAGAGCTTTTTTATGATAGAAGAGAAGTATTGTAGGAACAGAATTCAAGCATTTTAAAATGAAATTAAAATAATTATTTCACGTTCTTTCAAGTAACCTACAGTTCTCATATGTTGAGAATGTGGATTCATCATTTTAAAATATTTTTTAAAAATTTTAACAGATAAATAACAATCACAGTTATTAAATTGTCTTTTCAAGGGAATTACTACTTTTCACTTTAGAATGGGTTTTTTTTTTCTTTAGAAAAATGGACAAAAAGTTATTTGTTTAATGCTTCACTTGTAGAGAGCTCATATTATACATGACTAAAATATTCATGGATTATAGGTGAACTAAAGGACTTGGGAATGTGTTCATTGTTCCTGCAGAGTTCTTTGTTTCTGTGAACAGTATGAGCTTTAACCATATCTGGATACCCTTAGATAGCTTTATTTGAAAATTAGAATTTGCGCAACTACAATTATAAGTACAAATAGTTTCTTTTTTGAGCAAAAATATATTTAATTTAACATTATTTAATCTAAATATTAAGAGTATTGCCTAGAATACATTATTACTTTACATAACTGAATAACATAACTGTATAATTGTTGGTCTGCATTTTTTAAACACACTAGATAATGATTAGCATCATAGAAACTAATTCCAGTTAGCTTTGTGTTTTGTTTTGTTTTATGATGTTGAGAACATTTAGTTTATCTTTAAACCCCTATAATTTGAGAAGCACAACACTCATTTCTGGTACCTGGGTTTCAAGTATATACATGGGTATTTCTTTGAGTTTTGAACTTTGTGTTAGGTATCAGATAAACATCTTCAGATTAGAGTATATGAATGTGCTGATTCTGCCAGGAGCCTAGGAATGCTTGGTTTTTTCAGCATCTCTTCCTATTGTCTTATCTGTGTGTTAGAATCAAAACCTGCCAGTTCGATATGTTTTTACTTCTTATACATTAGTTGATGAGCCAAAGCAAAGCTGTTTTGAGAGAAGTATCACCGTGTGTGACAAAGGAAGTTTGCAAGTGCTTGGAAGATCTCTTTTTTCATGTGTGCTTTTTTTCATAGCATTGCATAGCCACACATATTGAGGTTGTTTATTTGATTTAGACTTCTCATTCTTTCTTCCTTTCCCTGCTCGCCCTCCGTTTACGGATTTCATATTTTCAACGTTCCAAAGTTATTGAAAGTCATCTTTTTCTTTAATTTGCTATCACTTCCACCACCAAAGCAAATCAGTGTCTATTCACTATTTTAGCTTGGGCTTTAATACATGAAATATAATTCATTCATTCTTAATTTATTCAATGAATATGTTTATGACTGATACCTGTATGTCAGAGATTATTTTGATGTTGTTGGGGTTAGGATAGTAAACAAAACGAAGCCTCCTTCCTTCCTTTTTGGAGTTTACATTTTAGTAGGTAACGCAGACACTAATGGGATGTAGTATACCGTCAAGTATAAATATGAAAACCGCTAAAGTTAAGGTGCTAAACTGTGACACAATGGGAATGTGAAACTTGATATAAAGTTCAAGAAGGACCTCTCTGAGGATATGACATTTGGAAAGAAACCTGAGTGAAGTGAGAGAGTTTTCCCTTTATAGCCTGAACAGCCCCTGCCCTGATTTTGCTATCTGGGTTGCTTTCCCACTTCTCCCCATTTTTTTGGCATACTCAGGGTTAACAGTCTGAAATTATGCTTTTACAGTTTCCATAGCTTTTCCATGCACATACAACTTGTGTATTCATTTGCAAAAGCAAACATCACAAGCTTTTTTGGAGGGGATATTGTTTATCTTTTTATAAAAACAGAATAACTGTCTTCCTTGTCACTTGTGTTTCTTACTCATCAGTCAATCATGAACATTAATTAAGTCAAAAGATATTTAAGGTTTTCCTGTGATAACTACATATATATCTATAACATGGTTATACCACAATTTACTTAACCTTTGATTAATACAGGGATGAACTTTTGAGTTCTTCTTTTATTACTGTTAAGAACTGTTGCACGGGGCCAGCGCTGTGACGTAAGAGGTAAAGCCCCCGCGTGCACTGCCGGTATCCCACATGGCTCTTAACTCCAGCTTCTCATCAATGCAGACCAGGAGAGGCAGTAGTGACGGGCCAAGTACTTGGGTTCCTGCCATCCATGTGGGAGATCAGGATAGTGTTCCTGGCTTCTGGCTCTGACCCTGGCCCAGCCCTGGACATTGTGGGAATTTGGGGAGTGAATTAGAAGATGGGAATCCATTCTCTCTACCTCTTGTGTTTCAAATAAATAAATTTTAACAATGAAAAAAATCTGGCAAGACTGCTGAAAAGTGGTCTGTACAGTGCTATAAGGGCAGAATTCCGTAAGATAGCAAAATGTATGCTGAGAAGATGTGCAGTCTGAGCATCAGGGAGATAGATGACAGATGGATTGAAAACAGTCTCAGATAATATACAAAACATAAAACAAAGTCACCTAGTGCTGGCAAGGCTGTGGCGAAAATGACAGTGGTGAGAACACGAGTTGTCAGAGTTTTTTTGGAAAGGACTTTGGTAATGCAAACTGCATGTATCCTCTGTCACCACAATGCTATTTCTGGGAATTTGTTGTACAAAAATAAAAGTATGAATTGGAAAGTATATTTGTATAGGGTGTTTGTGGAACATTTTTTTTTTTTAAGATTATTTATTTGAAAGAGTTACACAGAGAGAGAAGAGGCAGAGAGAGAGAGAGAGAGAGAGAGATCTTCCATCTGATGGTTTACTCCCCAATTGGTCGCAACAGTCAGAGCTGCGCTGATCCAAAGCCAGGAGCCAGGAACTTCTTCTGGGTCTCCCACGTGGGTGCAGGGGCCCAAGGAGTTGGGCCATCTTCTGCTGCTTTCCCAGGCCATAGTAGAGAGCTGGATTGGAAGTGGAGCAGCCAGGTTTTGAACCAGCACACATATGGGATGCCGACACTTTAGGCAAGGGCGTGCTTTACGGGCTTTACCAGCTGCACCACAAGGCCTGGCTCCTGTGTTTTAATATATAGTATATTCATTTTGAATACATACTTAAGTATATGCCTTTACCCTGTCTGAACTTTCTTTATCTAAATAAACAAAGTGTGGCACATAGGAGAACAGTTTGGGTAAATACTTGCTTTCAAAAGCAAATTAGGCGGTGGAGGGTGTTAATAATGGGGAAGGTTGTGCATGTATTTGGAGCAGGCAATATATGAGTTATCTCTTTACTGTCCTTTCCATCAGACAGTAAACCTGAAACTTAAAGTCTTTAAAAACAAAATGAAACTAAAACCCAAGTATATAAAGTGTTTTTTTTTTCCCACTTGTTGAATTATCTGTGTCATTGATTTCATTTTGTCTATGCAGATAGGCAAGAGTTCACTATATTTTAAAGTTGCACTCTTTCTTTCTTTCTTTGTGACACTATTTCCCTCTGAGGTTTAAGCAACCATTTTTCTGAAGTTGCAGGTTACTATAACAGGACACACTTATATTTGTCGGATTGTTGCCAGTTACTCTACATTTTTTTGTGGCTCTAAAATTACATGCATATTCTAGGGCTTGCTCTGAAACTTTTGAGATAATATTGTTGACACAGAGTGTATCCTGTGCTGCAAGTCTCTTTGCCCCTGTATCTGAACAGTGAACAGAGGGTCAGGCCAGGTAAAGTGCTGTTTGTCATCTGCCAAGCTATTTGTTCCAACGGGATAAAAGTATATTTCCATCTTCACATTTAAAGTGTAAGCAAAGTACACCCTAGTCTCAGCCACTCTCTTCATTTTAGAATCTTCATGTTGAAATGTGCCTTTGCCGTCAGCAAGCCTAATCTTCCTTTCACAGAAGGTTGCATTTATAGCTAGAATCAGAGTATTCTGATTTCTGCCTTTCTTTGTTCTTCATGACAAGTGGGAACTATAGTGACCCAGCAAGAGCCTGGGTGATCCTGGAAGTAGTCTGCAATAGCAGCTGAACTCTAGAGAAAAGGAAAAAATTGATGTTGATTAAGCCCTTGATGACAGAGAGCCTGCATTTAAAGAGTCTCAAAGAGTATTCAGTCTTCACACAGCGAAGAAACAGTTGTTAGTTCAAATTTTTACTGTAGAATGAGTGTAAGGATCTCTGGAGCTGGGCGTAATAATATGGCATATATAGAAATTTTAGATAATATGTCTTGCTGTCTTTGATAGATAGCCATGGAAAGCATATTGGTTAATTTTAGGACTTCTGACAAATACAGTTTGAGGGTATAAGGTAGAATGCGTGACAAAGAGGGAATCTTAGCAACTCTTTAAGTCTGGGGTTGCATTATATAGAGCAGCCAATTCTACTTGACTCTCTTATTCCCATTTTTCCATTCCCTAGGTTATTCACTCTGACCACTTTAAAGTGATCAGAATATATACTACTTTTCTAAAATTTGTTAGAGATTCATGGCCTGGCTTAGAAACTGAGGCTTTGGGAGAACTGTTTCAAGCTCTGCTGTCAAGAGCAGAGCTCAGCTCTTGGATCCTTTTATTGAATCTTACTATTTAATATAGACTACTTTTCTTTTTTGAGATGAAAAACTCCCTAATTTAGTTCTTTGGTGTTTAAGACCATTGGTTTTGTTTTCTGATTCATTTTTGCCTCAGCTGTTTTCTTAGTTTCTTTTTTTTTAATGCGAAATGTTTTTAACCTATTGTATTAAAAATTAAAATCACAAGAGATATTATATGATATCTACATAGTTTGGCAATTATTTATATCTGCTTCCTTCCTTCCTTATTCTTTCTCTCCCTCCCATTCTCCCTTCCTCCATTTTTTAAATACAAGCATAAATTTGAAGATTGCTTCTAATTCCCCAGATAACTGATGAGATCTCCTATACCAAAAGATTAGTTTACATAATATAATCTTATCATTTTAAATTTGATCATTAATATTCCCTGAATCTACTAAACATTGATTTCTTCACTAGTTAGTATAGTTATGTGCCATAGGTATAACATCTCTGTAGCTCCTTAGCTCCTTAACTTGGCTCCCCTGCAATATCACCATCATCTGTTCTGGTTAATTCTTTTGTCTGTTGTTTGAAACTTAGTTTTGTGTAGACCCCTTGGTAATATCCATTGTGCTCAATGTAATATTATTCAGCTATATGGATTCTGTTCCAGTTACTCCTCTTCCAGTCCAGCTCTCTGCTGTGGCCCAGGAAGAAGTGGAGGATGGCCCAAGTGCTTGGGCCCCTGTACCCGCATGGGAGACCAGGGGGAAGCACCTGGCTCCTGGCTTCAGATCGGTGCAGAGCGTGGGCCGTAGCGGCCATTTGGGGGATGAACCAACAGAAAAGGAAGACCTTTCTCTCTGTCTCTCTCTCTCTAACTCTGCCTGTTAAAATAAATAAATAAAAGAATGAAATTCTACCATTTGCACCAAAATTGAAGCAACAGGAGGACATCATGTTGAGTAAAATAAGCCAGACCCAGAAAGACAAATACCATGTGTTCTGCCTTATATGTGGGAGCTAAAATTTTAGAAACAAAAAAGAAAAAGGAAAGAAAAGAAATATCTGTGTGTGTCAGTATTGCTGCAAATATAGTTTGGTAAAACTTTGTTTTATACCTTTGTCAAACCAGTGGCTAAGAATGTTATACTACTGTAGTTTTAATGATATGTGATTACTTTAAAATTGCCTGTATATGGGTGAAATGGTCATTTTTCCATTCAATTATTATTTATTGCCATTGTCTATATTCCCACTAAACTAGGGTCCTATTGCTTCTTACTTGATAAACTTCTCATTTGGTGAAGTAGTAAGCCTTTTTACTGTAAAATAATTTTAAAATACATATCTCAAAAACTAAGAATAAAAGAAAGGGATAAGGAGAGAGGAGGGGAGGGAGAGAAGGGAATATCATTATGTTCTTAGAATTGTATCTACAAATCACATTGAATCCATTAAAAACTAATTAAAATTTTTAAAAAATTAAAAAAAAATCCATTGTGCTTATCAACACTTCAACTGATGTGAGTCATTGATTTATATGACAGTTTCTTTACTCCTCAACAATCATCAAATAGCTATTATGTTCTCACATAGATAATTCTATTGAGTCTATATAGGGGTTTCTTGTATTATTATGCTATATTAAGGCAGTGTTACAGAACTTTTTATACCATATGTATATGCCAATACATAATTAAGGTCATATAATAGTATGGTAAATATTAAAAGCATCACTTCCAGTAGCAGATTTATTATATATTATCCCTCATTGTATAAGTGCCTTATGTTATTCCAAATGATACCTGTTTGTGGTATAGATTTAACTTTGATCGTGTAATTATTTATATTTTCATTTAATATGACCTGTAATTAATAAGTATAGAACTACTTAGTATACTTTCCTTGTGGAAGTATCACAAAATTATACATATAAATAAATTTATTTCAGTATTTGTTCAGCAGTAATTCATGTTGTTCTGGCTATAATAATCTTTTTTATTTTACAGATTTTTATTTATTTATTTAAGGGGTACAGTTACAGAGAGAAAGGTCCTCCATCCCCCTAGTCTGGTCCCCAACTGGCCTCAATGCCGGAACTGGGCAGATCTGAAGCCAGGACCCAGGAGCCTCCTCTTGGTCCCCTATGCAGATGCAGGGACCCAAGTGCCCCAGGTCATCCTCCACTGATTTCCCATGCCACGAGCAGAGAGCTGGATCAGAAGAGAAGCAGCTGGAACTAGAACTCACGCCCATATGGTGCACTGGCACTGCAGGCCGAGGCCTGGCCCACTACACCATAGCACCAGCCCCAGCTGTAATAATCTTAAACTCTTCTTGCTAGAAGTATTTCTTGCAAAATGTATTTTTTTAATATATTTTTAAGAATCAGAGCAAGGATAAACCAAAACTTCACTAGTAAGACCACTTATAAGGAATTATGATTTCTTACAAAAAAGAAACAGGAAGAAAATAGACAAACAGGAGGGGATTTTTTTTATTTAATTCTACAAGATGGTGGGCATTATGGTTCAGGAAAAAGAGCCACCACTTGGGATGCCTACATCTTATGTCAGAGTGCCTTGTTTGAATACCAGTTCCTCTGCTTCCAAATCCAATTTCCTGCTCATATACCTGGGAGGTAGAAATTGATTGCCCACGTGCTTGGATTCCTGCTACCTACTTGGGAGACATGGATGGAGTTCTTGGCTGTTGGCTTTGGTCTGATCCAGCTCTCCTGGCTCTTGTGGTCATTTGGGTACTGACCAGCAGGTGGAGCCTCTTTCTCTCCTTATCTCTCATCTTCCCCCAACCCCCATCATTCTACCTTTCAAATAAATAAGTAAATAAGTCTGTAAAACAAAGATATTTTTAAAAATTCTGTAGGGAAAAAAGTGAACCCACACACCTATTTCATTTGATAAGTCAATGACTAAAATTCTGATTTGTTTTATTAGAAGGAGAGTTAGAAGTCTATTGCTGGTGGCCTAATTCTGACTATCAGTGAGAAAACTGATTGGTAAAAGTAGTAAGTTGAGAGAAATTACTAAATAATTCTAGAGTTTATTATAGCCAAGGAAGGCAATACTATTGAGAGTTAGATGCAAACTCTAACCTAGACATTAGAAAAAGAATCTTCAAAAAAACTCTGCAGAAAAATATAGGTAAATGTTTATGATTCAAGAGGAATGGAAAGATTTAAAAAGAAAAAAAAATCAAAGCTGACAAAATACCTGTTAATAACCCTGATGAGGAGGAGGTGGAAAATTGGCTCAAAGGAGTGCTCTAACTAGTATTTTAAAAGGGCAAGTGCACAAAAATATCTGTAACCATAGCCGCAGAATATGTGATGTCAGCAAGATAGGAGACCGCATGTCTTCCCACATAATCATAAACACACCATATATTTTGATACATTATATATATAATAATTGCCTAAGGCCTTTAAAAACAATTCAACCAAACAGCATGTTCAAACTGTGAAAGCAACACAAAAACAAGAATAGTTCCTCAGATAAGTAAAACCATCTCAAAAAGAGATGAAATTAACTCTCAAACAACACAAAGTGGCTGGCTTTCTGCTTTGATACGTGAATTCATGTATGCATATGTTTTTTTAAGATAGGTAAATATGTGTAGGTAATATATTCTGTTATATTCCATAGTCTAAATATGAGTGTTAATATTCACAAAGGGCTAAAACATTTGGAACATAAACATCTCAAAAGCTTAAGGCACTGCTTGAGAAGATACAGTGTATTTTTAATGACTGACAGCAAAACAACTCTTTTTTTTTTTTTCTGGAAAAGGGACTTTTAAACTGAATATAAAACAAATATAGGCAAGTGGGAATTAAAGCATAAAGGAAAAATGCTCAGTGCATCTAGAAATGGTTCAAACTCCTGGTAAAACCAGTCTTTACACCCTGTGTCTTCAACCGCAGAGCAGCTCCCTTTTCTCCTCTGCTTACACCAAGAGGAGCAAGCCATGGCCTGCACCTGGGACCTCATCCTGGAGGAAGCATTCCTCAGCTCATTCTCTCCCCATTTTATAATATCTTATTTTTTGGCTTCTCTAATGCTAAACAAACAAACAAAGAATGTCTTTAGTTATTTTTCCTTGTTTGTCAGTGAATTAATGTTAAGTTAGATGTTTTCATTCATCTAGATCATTTGCTTATCCTTTATCTTGAAATAACAAAAAAAAATCCTAAGAAAGCTGTGATATCTAAATAAATATCAAAATCAATTATATTGTTCCAAATGCAAAATTGTTATAAACAGAAGATACTTAGACTCTGTATTAGGTAAATCATAAATAAAGCCTCCAAATTTTGTGGTTTAACAAAAAAGTATGTTTCTTGAATCAGGCAGCTGTCATTTATCGCATATTGACATCACTTGTGTCACCAGTGGTGGCTGGCTTGCCTAAATTCTTTTTTGCAATAGAGTAATGAATTACACTTCAGAGAGCTGAAAGTAGGGGGTTTATTAAAAGTTTATTAAAGGATGTTTCAAGGGAGGAAAGGGCCAGTTGAGAGAAAACATCACCCCCTGTAGGGATAATAAAGCAAAGTTTATTAAAGTACATTCCAAAGGAGGAATTGTCCAGTTGAGAGAACCTGGGTTTTTATCCCTAAAGTATTATGGGCATTAATGTGGCCATGACACTCATGTTTGGTATTTGTGATTGACATCCGGGAGTTGCATACCTTTGGACACTCTGCACATGTGGCTATAAAACTAGACTTTTCTGGCTTGGCTAAGCTCCTGTTTTATCAGGATATTTTAACTGCAAGTTAATCTGCAAAGTGGATGCTCTCGGATGGCCCCAGATGGAGAGCAGCGTCCTTGGTTCACCTCTGGAGGAGGATTTTGTCCCTCCCCCCCTCCCAGTTGCTCATGTCTAATTACCTGCCTGACACTTCGAAAAAGTCTTCAAGGTTGACAAGGGAAGATGAGAGTTGAGTTGAGGCTCACTTGAAATGACGTTAAGGGCAGGCCTATAAAAGGCCTACATCACTTCTTCACATCCCACTGGCCAGAAGCCAAGCACTTGACCCTCAACTAATTGCAGGGGAGACTGGAAAATGCAGGAGAGTTTGTGCATATTTGGTGAGTGCTGCCTGTGCTGTAAACTATTAAATTCAGTTAGGTGAATGTTTATTACAGTGTGCATGGGACTTTTCCATGCACAGGGGTGAAGACAAAGAGGAATATGTCATGCTTTCTTCCCTAGTAGTTTATAATCCAGTACTCTTTGTGGGCCACAGCTTGTACTTCATTGTAGATTCTCAGATCCATAGCCTATTTTTAGTATTATGAAATTAATAACCAGTGGGCATTGTGGTGAGCAGATTAAGCCACTGCTTGAGATGCCAGCATCACGTATCTGACTGTCTGGGATCACATCCAGCTTCCTGCTAATGTGTACCCTGGGAGCAGCAGATGATGACTCAAGTACTTGCATTTCTGTCACCTAGGTGGGAGACCTGGATGGAGTTCCTGGCTTCTGTCTTGGGCCTTGCCAAACCTTGGCTGTTGTAGGCATTTGAGGAGTGAACAAGCAGATGAAAAGTAACTCTGTTGCTTTGCCTTTCAAATAAATAAAAATGAATTTTTAAAAGGATTAAACAAAATTTTAAAAATAATAACTTGTTGAAAACAGCCAAATTATTTCTATCTGCCATCTGTATCAGTTAGGATTCATGCAAGAAACAGATGGCACATTCAAATTAGGTGATTTGAAGGGAGTTTCATAAAGGGACGATGCAAAGGTATGGGTGGGGTCTGCAAGGGAAACCACAGGGTGCAGGAGGTCCCAGCTGCAGCCCTGGAAGGCTGCCAGCAGGATGTCTCTACCATTGTCAAGGCTGAAAGGGTAGGGGGAAGAAGTAGTGTCTGGGACTTAGAGACTACTGCAACTCTAGGCCAAGGAATAGAGTCAAGCCTTGAACCTCACAGAAAGGGAGCCAACAAAATACATTGTCTCCCCTCACTCTCTCCTGCCCTCCAGTCTCTTGTTGATGATCCCTGGTAACTGAACCCCACTGGAAGCCAGAGGAACAAGGAACAGGGGGCAGAAAGGAAGAGTCTGAATCTGAAGGGGCAGGCAGCACCCATCACCCTACACATTTTTTTTCATCTGTTCAGCACATATTTTTGAGGCCTTATTAATTGCAAAGTTTTAAATACTATGGGGCACATACAAAAGATATGCCATTTCCTTCAATAAGGGGGAAGAGACCTCCAACAGAACCAAGTTTCAAAGCTATGTCTCCCGAAGTTTTGTGTTTAGGCACAGGCTGAGTGTCACCTGAAGCTTTAGACGAAGTGTGAGTGATGCAAATCAGAGGAGGAAGAGATGAATATGCACTCGGCTTGGCAGGGAAGGTTTTGTGGAGGAAACGGAACTTGAGTTTGGCTGTGGAGGGTGGACGGTTTTTGTAGATAGGAAAGGAACAGAGTCATATGTGCATACAGCTTGCTCAGAATCTATTGAAGGTGGAAGTTCACACAAGGTTAGTGATCATTAAGTTTGGAAATAGTTTAAGGTCAGACTTTAGAGAGTCATAATGAGAAAATCCAGAATTTGTGCTTTTGAAAAACTGAACGTTTTTCAAAGAGTATAAAGTGTCATGAGGGAAACGGTTCTGCAATGAAATAAACTTGAGAAATGCATACTTGCCTACCCTTGGATACATGTATTTAGCATATTATAGACTAAGACATCTTGCTATAAATAAACCACTTTTTCTGTTAACCTTGCAGTGACAACAGAATTTGCCTTTTTTTTTTTTTTTGACAGGCAGAGTGGATAGTGAGAGAGAGAGAGACAGAGAGAAAGGTCTTCCTTTTTGCCGTTGGTTCACCCTCCAATGGCCGCTGCGGCCAACGCATCGTGCTGATCCGAAAACAGGAGCCAGGTGCTTCTCCTGGTCTCCCATGCGAGTGCAGGGCCCAAGCACTTGGGCCATCCTCCACTGCCTTCCCGGGCCATAGCAGAGAGCTGGCCTGGAAGAGGGGCAGCCGGGACAGAATCTGGCGCCCCAACCAGGACTAGAACCCAGTGTGCCGGCGCCACAAGGCGGAGGATTAGCCTGTTAAGCCACAGCGCCGGCCTGCCTTTTCTTTAACAAGTAAAACATGTTAAAAACCCTGTGAAACTCTGGTATTCTTTAAAAACATGGTTTTGGAAATGCTTCTACAGATAAAGCTGTTGTATAGTTCTGAAAGAGTTCTGACATAATTAAAGGGGTGTTTCGGGGAGGTTGTTCTGACATTGTGGGTTGGTATACAGGTGATCATGTGGGAGGTGATTGGTACCGCATTGATCCAGGCACGTAGTGCAGGTCTGCACTGAACGGTGGTAGCTGAGCTGTAGAAAATGCAGACAGCGTGATTTGGTGGCTGACTATATGTGTGAGAAGAGGGAGAGCAGGGAGTCTTAGAGATCAGTGATGACATAAACTATGACTTTCAGGCCCAAGTTTCCCAGCTCTGGAAGTTTGTGAAACTGCAGACTGTAACATGGGTGGCTCTTCAAGAATAAAGTACAAAAAAAGAAATTGGAGAAGATGGAGTCACACTCCACAAAAGGCAACTTAATGCTTATTTTGAAAAAGGAGTTTTAAAGTATGTGTCCTGGAGGCCGGCACCACGGCTCAATAGGCTAATCCTCCGCCTTGCGGCGCCGGCACACCGGGTTCTAGTCCCAGTCGGGGCGCCAGATTCTGTCCCGGTTGCCCCTCTTCCAGGCCAGCTTTCTGCTGTGGCCCGGGAGTGCAGTGGAGGATGGCCCAAGTGCTTGGGCTCTGCACTCGCATGGGAGACCAGGATAGGCACCTGGCTCCTGCCATCAGATTAGCGCGGTGTGCTGGCCGCAGCACGCTGGCCGCGGCGGCCATTGGAGGGTGAACCAATGGCAAAGGAAGACCTTTCTCTCTCTCTCTCTCTCACTGTCCACCCTGCCTGTCAAAAACAAAACAAAACAACAACAACAACAAAAAGTATGTGTCCTGGAAGAAACCCTGAGTCATGGACCTGGTGTCAAAACCCAGACTAATTCAGACTAGAAGTGTTCTGACCAGACTGTTGGGCTTATATGTGTGTTGTCAACTCAAACTGTGTATTTATTGGTCATAATTGTATTCATACAACTTTTATTGGATCCCACCCACAGGGCACAGACCAATGTGGACTGAGAGCCAATTGTATCTTGTTTATTTGGAGTATTAGAAGTGATAACGTAAAAACATTGCTAATTTTTGTTTCTTAACACCTTTCAAACCAAAATCATGTTAGCAACCAGCTGCTTGTTTGACGTTTATTTGTTTAAAGCCACATATGAAAGAAACTCATTAGTGTTGGTTAAAGAGATAACTGTTAAGTAAATAATTTTAAAAGTATTTAGTAGTAGGTCATAATTAATCACCCAAAAAGGGGAGAAACCCAGCAATTCTGTAATACTGTGTGAGGTCGTATTTCTTAATTGATGCTTTATGTGCAGCTATAACTTTTTTTCACCTCATTTCATATGCTTGCTGTCATTTGCCCCTATCTCTTCTTTGCATGACTGCTTTTTAGCTTAGCTTCTTATATTGTGTTTTTATTTATAGAAGACAAAGTACATTGTGATGCTTCTTCCTATTACTTGCTCAATTCCTTGTTTAAATGCTAAATCCTTATTTTAATGTAGTTTGGGGATAAATTTACTGAAAATATTCAGTGCTTATATTTTCAGTTTTGAATTTATTCATATTGTGACAGTAATTGGTAGAAAACTGTTTCTCACAGCTGACAGGCCAGAAAAAAAAAGGCTTGGGGACAAAGCTACCACATGCCAGAGTGTTAAGGACCCATCAGATATTTAAGGAAGTGGCATTTGTACTTGCATTATTTAAGCCACTATTGAGAAAAGGGATGGGAAGAGGCCATATTTGTAGCAAGCGTATTATAGAAATCATTCCCGAAAGAATTGTGTTTTTGAAGAAGGTATAACATCTATCAGACATTTTATGAAGCACACAAACCAAATAGATAATAGGCTGTATAAAAACAGACTAAAAACCATGAATGTTATGGCATATTTTTTTTAAATCCAAAAACCCAAAGAAATACTTCTGCATCCTTGAAAATTGTGATTAAGCCCAAATTTCAAACTGAATCTTAGTTGATAACTTTATCATTATCTATCACTGAAACAGTATTTGGTAAATAGTAAAGTAAGTAAAGATACAATTCATGTTTAATCTCTGTTTTGCCAATTAATTTTTATCATTGATTGTCAGACTGTGTTTTAGGAACCTTTGATGTTGGGAATCCTTTAGGTGATGGAATTGCCAGTCTTTCATTTTAATGATTATGGCTATATTTGTGTTCTTTCTGGGAGGAAAGACCAATCATATTTAATAAAAACTATAGTTTCTCGTTGAAAGCTCATCAAAGAGAGCACCAGCTTTACTCTTAATTCCCTTGGGGTCTGCTGGGTGAGCAGAAATGGATAGAACTATCATCCTTGATTGATTTTTTTAAAAGCCAATGGGCGAAACTTTGAACCATTAGGGTATTTCAGAAAGTTCATGGAAATGGAAAATTAAGTTTGTTTTAGTGAAAATAAAAGTAGAAATACATACATTTTAAAAAATTTATATAGCTCAATATACCATAACTGTTTGGCACTTTGAAGATGTTCTGTTAAATCATCTCAGATCCTTGTGAAAATGAATATTTGTACTCTTAACTGATGGCATTACATACTTTTTAAGAAGTTACTACGTTCTGGAACACTTGAACCTGAAATTTTACACTGACAAGTATAACTGTCAAATATTTTTTGACCTTTTTTCCTCTTGCATGGTCAATGTAATGTGTTGAGCAGTGTTTCTCAAAAGTTCATGTCTGCCCAAAACCTCAAAAGTAACCTTACTTGGAAAGAATTTTTGCAGAGATAATGAAGTTGGGGAAATACTGGAGTAGGGTGGGCCCTAAATCCAATGACTGGTGTTCTTTTAAGAAGAAAAAGAAGCTCTTGACTCCTGGCTTCAGATCAACACAGCTCTGGCCTTGCGGCCATTTGGGGAATGAACCAGCAGATGGAAGACCTCTCTCTCTGTCTCTGCCTTTGCCTCTCTGTAATTTTGCCTTTCAAAAAATAAATAAATCTTTAAAAAAATGAATTTAAAAATGGGCTTAAATTTTACATTTCTAAGATAACAAAAAATGATCATTAAATATTTTGTTATGTCTAAATATAAACATTCTCCATTTACTAGAATCATTTTTATCTCTCTTTAATTAGAAGTACTTTTAAAATATTGCTTTGACTATTTCTTATCCAAGAGTTGAAATATTACCAGTAGAGGCACTAATGATGATTGGAAGTGGTTGTAGATTATTTTCACCTGTCTCAATTTTCCTCGTTAGTTTTATTGTACAGAGATTCCTAGCATTTATATTAAATTCTCACCCTTAGAGATTCTAGATAAGAAATATTCATTGTTTAAGTCATTGCAGGAAATCTATAAGAATTTCCTGCTAGAATAAAAGAGAATGAAACTTGATACTTGGTAGTCTTATGTGGGTGATTGTTTTAGTAACATGAACTTATGAATTATAAACAGAATTTATTTTATTCTACCAGGTGAATAAACATCACTTGTGATTGTTAAACCTTTATATATACGTGGGCAAAGACTCAAATTATCTTCAATAATGAGAAAGGAGTCATTGTTCATAGCTGGTGTCTGCAAGAATGTCATCTACCAATTTACCATGTTTCCAAGGGGAAAGTGAAGATTTTAAGGGCCACTTAATAATTATTCTCTTTATGCTGTCCAATAATGCTTTCACATGCTATGAATCAAAATAAAAATCCCTGTGGCAACCAAGAGCAAACCAGCATGCCTGACGGTTTCCCTGACACATCATGTGAATGAGTCATGTGAGTGATATTATCCGCAGTAAATTTAAAATCCAGGTGGGACCATGTGGATTTGTTACTAATATGCTTAGATTTTTTTTTTTTAGAAATAACATTTGTCCATTCAGACTTAAGACTATTATTTTAAATGCCCAAATTAGCATAGTGACTTTGTTAGCACTAGGTTAGCCATAGGAGATTATTTAACTCTTGTTTGAGATGTTGTGGGTCCTTTATAAACAAATAATTTCCTGGTTATAGTTTAAACTTTCCCTAAACCGAAGTGTTCATTTTTAGAAGACCAGTTGCATAAATTATGGTAATACACACAATTGTTGGAGCTATAAAAATAATGAGGATACACTTATGTATTTATATGAAGAAAAATCTTTAAAATCTTAAAAAAATGAATTTAAAAATGGGCTTAAATTTTACATTTCTAAGATCAAAAAATGATCATTAAATATTTTGTTATGTCTAAATATAAACATTCTCCATTTACTAGAATCATTTTTATCTCTCTTTAATTAGAAGTACTTTTAAAGTATTGCATTGACTATTCCTTATCCAAGAGTTGAAATATTGCCAGTAGAGGCACTAATGATGAAAAAGGAAAAGTATGGAATCATTGTAGAATAAGCCATTAATGGAAAAAATCAAAGGGGTATGTGTGTGTGTAATCTATATATGCATATACATTATTTATGTTGGCTTTTTATACCAAAAAAAAAAAATGTCCATGGAGGATAAACAAACTAATAAAGAGTTGTTACCAGTTTGTGTGTGCAGGGATGGAAGCTTAGCAGATGGGATTGCATGGTGACTTTTTCCTTATATACCATTTTATGCCTTATGTTTGAACCATATGAATATATTAGTCAAATAGGTAGGTACTATTCTGTTTTTTAAAAAACATGCTGGTGAATTCCATTTACCAAAAAAAAAAAAAAAAAAAAAAAAAAAAAAAAAAAAAAAGAACTCTACTAAGTGGAACCCTACTCTAAAAATGGTTTCATTCAGCGTGGGTATTTGGCCCACATCCCATATTGCAGGATTGGAGTTTCAGTCCCAGTTCCATTACCGATTCCATCTTCCTGCTAATAGGCTTCCTGGGAGGTAGCAGGTGATGGTTCAAGTAATTGTATCGCTGACATCCACATGGAATACCTGGGTTGAGATCTTGACTGCCAGCTTCCAATCTAACCTAACCCTAGCCCTTGTGGGCATTTGGGGAGTGAATCAGCAAACCGTAGCACTCTCTCTCAAAGAAAAATAGATAAATAAAAATGTTAAAAATGGTTACATTCATCCAGACAGTGGAATGTTGTTCAGTGCTAAAAAGCAATAAGCTATCAAGGCATGAAAAGATACAGTGATACTAAGTGAAAGTAGCCAGTGAAAAGGCCTTTATGGTATGATTCCACCTATATGACATTCTGGAAAAGGCAAAGCTATGGAAAACAGCAGAGAAGAAAGGTTGCCAGTGGTGGGAATAGGCATAGCACAGAGGATTCTTAGTGCTCTGAAACTGTTCTGTATGATACTATAATGGTATATGTTGCTCTTAATTTGTCCAACCCCATAGAATGTGTAATACAAAGAGTGAGTGTTTTTGTAAATTAAACTATGGGATCTGGTGATAACAATGTGTTAATGTGAATGCATCATTTATCCCGAGTGTACCACTCTGGTGGATGGTGTTGATGAGACATAGGCTATGGGCATATATTGGGCCAGGGGTATATGTATCCCCTGTGCCTTTTGCTCAGTGTTGCTGGAAACCTAGATGTGCTCTAAAAATTCATTCGGAAGATTACATTTGAGAGCCGAGAGCAATTAAGAAAAAAATAAAGCAACTGTTAGGTGTAGTTTATTGTTGAAGCCACCAAAAAGGTATAAAGACAAAGCCAGTTCTCTGAAAGTGTACCGTGGTTACAGCAGAAAAGATAATCTTTATTTTGTAGAAGGATTCTACCACTTCTTTGAATCGTGCTATGATTGAACTCCTTCTAAATACTTTCAGGCAGCACGCGAACTCTAGTCCTTTCAACTTTTCTGTAGATGTGGTTTCTGGATTTCATATTTTTCTGGTTGCCTCCCTCTAGTTCTCCATTCTATCCACATGCTCCCTAAAAACGTATGGGCCAAGGTGAAAAGGGAGCTTGGTGTAACTAGCTCTGGTAATGATTTTTGCACTTGTCGGCTTTTAGGATAACTTATAACTGAATCTACTATTCTGCCATGGGACAGGATATGTATTAAGTAGTTCCCTTCCCTGTGAAACAGCATAATAACCATGCTGTTTTATTCCATAAGAGTTTCTCCTCTGTTCTGTGAAGCTTTCTACAGTGAGACATTCCTATTATTGTGAAACTTGGTTAACTGTTGCTCTTAGTTAGCTCCTTCCTGTCTGAACCACAGGACATTCCAGCAGACATCACCAGTTACCCAGCCTCATCTTCTCAGTGTCTGTCGTTAGTTTAACTCTGGCTGACTTTGCAGTAACCCTTCCCTCTGTCTCCATGCTATGAACTAGGCCATAAAACCTACAGACCTCTGCCTCATGACGAACTTGCTGGAAAAACTCTTCTGTTAAATGACGTTGGCTCACATGTGTGAATCGTTCCACTGCGAACAGATCTTGGACGTAATTGTCCAATTGTCATGTATGGTCTTGGACATAATTGTATCATGTACGGTGCCTATTTGAACTTCTGCAATGATGTGTAATTGGAGACCTTACCTAGATGTTAACCCCTTAGTATTCAAAAGGCAAGCACCTTAACATGCTAACTTCTCTTCGTGGGGTTTAATAGTTTATGTCTGTGTGTTCCTACAATTAAAATTTTAAATAAGGAATTTTCTAACTGTCTTTTAGTTCCAGGTCATTTCTGTGGACGAAAATCTCATGTTACGTAGTAGTGGAAAAAACTAAAACTGGAGCTCTTTGGTTTGAAGTGAAGGCTTTGATGGAGGAACATGAGAGTTTTCCTGGAACCTCACCCTCTAGTCTCTTGGGCCCCTCCTTAGCAGCCCTTGAACTATTTGCATGGAATCCATATGCTTGCGTTCAGCTTCTCTCATTCTGTCAACAAAAAGCACATTCATAGGATTGTTGTAGAGCTTTTGACTTCACAAGATAGTAATTTTGACTGCCAGCCTTTTGGATACTTTTATGTGAACTTATATTCCTTATGAAAATACTTAGTTATGGAACCAGCATTGTGGCCTAGTGGGTAAAGCCATTGCCTATAATACCAGCACCCCTTGTGGGCCCAGTTCATGTTCTGGCTGCTTCACATGTGATTCAGGTCTCTGCTGATGGCCTGGGAAAAGCAATAGGAGGTGGCCCAAGAACTTGGGCCCCTGACGTCCATTTGGGAGACACAGATGAAGCTCCTAGCTTCGGCCTGGCCCTGGCCATTGCAGCCATCTGGGGAGTATACTGCAGCTGGAAGATCTCTCTCTCCTCTTTCTCTTTCCCTCTCTCTGTAGCTTTTCAAATAAATAAATAAATCTTTTAAAAAAATCTTGTTTAGGGAAACATGTCTTTGTTTTGGTATTTTTTTAAAGATTTATTTATTTATTTGAAAGTGAGAGTTGCACAGAGAGAGGACAGGCAAAGAGAGAGGGGTCTTCCATCCAATGGTTCACTTCCCAGTTTGCCGCAATGGCCGGAGCTGCACCGATCTGAAGCCAGGAGCCAGGAGCTTCTTCCAGGTCTCCCATGTGGGTGCAGGGGCCCAAGGACTTGAGCAATCTTCTACTGCTTTCCTAGGCCATAGCAGAGAGTTGGATGGGAAGTGGAGCAGCCAGGACTAGAACCAGTGCCCATATGGGATGCCAGCGCTTTAGGCCAGGGCGTTAACCCGCTGCACCACAGCGCTAGCCCCTGTTTTGGTATTTTAATATTATTCTCTGTACCCCATTCTAATTCTATGTATTGTATAGAGATAAGTGTCACTGGGGCCTAAATATTGGTGATATATCCAGTGCAGCTCTACTGGAAACCATTTAGGAATAGGAAAATGCCCTCTCTGTGTTTTGGGGTTTTTTGTTTGTTTTTGAGAGACATAGAGCTTCCATTTAACTAGTTCGCTCATCAGATGTCCACAATGGCTACAGCTGAGCCAGGCCAAAGCCAAAGGCCTAGAACTCAACCCAGGTCTCCCATATTGGGCCGGAAATCTAATTACTTGAGCTATCACCTGAGTGTGTATTGGCAGGAAGCTGGAATCAGTAGGGAGCAGAGCTGGAACTCAAACCCAGGCACTCCAATACAGGGTGAAGGCAGGCAGCCCAACCAGCGACTTTACCACTAGGCCAACTGCCCACTTCCCTGTGGGCTGTATTTTTAGAGACACATGAGTAACCTAAATGAAAAATAGTTCTCCAAATCTGGTAATGCAAGTCTGGAGGAAGTTGTCCTCATATTTGTTCTTGGATGTTAGCATTTTGTTTTATATTTTTTTAACTTTTAACTTCTAATTACAAAAGTGACATAAAAATGTAGAAATATGTATTGTATACAGCAAAAATCTCCCAAAATGTTCACCCACCTCCCCAAAATAGCCAGTTTTCAATTTGGGATATAATCATATTAGTCAGAATTGGAAGCTGTGCTGTGAAACGTGAAAGGTTTCTTGCTTGCTTGGCTACTCCAGGTTAGGGGAAAACAGGGTTAGTCTCACTCAAAGAACCAGGCTGATTGAGAGACTCCATCATGTTGTATGTAGGACATCAGATACTTACGTAGGGCGAAAGAGCTCTGGAGGATCCTTTTATCAGCAATTAAATGTGACAGAATTTCAGTGGGCCATATTAGTTTTCAGCTCACTATCCTTTGACTATAGCCCTGTGTTCATAGACACAGGAAGTAGAAAGAAGTTCTTGATATGAATAGCAGTAGACATCTCTGCCCCAATATTATATTTTTCTCTGTTTTTACTGCTGTGAAAAAATTATATGACCTTGTTCTTTTAAAGTTTCATGTCTATATAGGACGGTCTTCCCCAACCCAAGATTATTTTTAATACATTCATGTTATTTCATGTCTGAAATATTAAACTTCAATAATTTAGCCAGTCCAAGGATATCATAGCTTGCTTGTCCTAGAGCCCACAGGTAGTTTTGTAGGTTTCTTTACACATTTTGACCTCTTATAGCTATTATTTTTTTAAATTATTTTAATTGACAAGTAAAAAATTTTGTATTTATGGTGCATAATGTTTTAAAATATGTATATATTATGGAATAGTTGAAGTAAGCTACTTAATACATCAATTACCTCACACACTTATTATTTTTTGTGTCATGAACAATTAAAATTTCCTGTCAGCAATTTTCAATACACAATAAATTGATATTAAATGGAGTCACCATAATGGACAAGAAGTCTCTTGAACTTTTTCTGTCTCACTGAAACTTTGTACCCTTTGAACAGTGTCTCCCCAAACACTCACCCTGCAGCCTCTACTAACTGCCATTTTACTTGCTTTTTTTTTTTTACATCAAGATTCATTTTCAATTCTCTTTATATACAGAAGATCAGTTTAGTACATATTAAGTAAAGATTTCAACAGTTTGCACCCACATAGCAACACAAAGTGAAAAATACTGTTGGAGTACTAGTTATAGCATTAAATCACAAAAGCATTTTACTTGCTTTTCTATGTTTTCCAGTCTTTATTTTTTTTACAATCTAACTGTAGATCCACAGATTATTTGTTACTTGTCTTTTATGTCCCTGGCTTATTTTTAACATAATATACTCCAGTTTCATCCAAGTTGTTGGAAACGGTGGGATTTTCTTCTCTTTTTTCAAAACTTAAAAGTATTCCATTGTATGTAGGTTCCAGGTTTTTTTTTAACCCATTCATCTGTTGTTCTACAGTTAGATTGTTTCCATGGTTTGGCTGTAGTGAATAGTGCTATACTGAACATGGGAATTCAGGTATCTCTTTGACATACTGATTGTATTTCCTTTGGATGTATACCCAGTAGTGGCATTGCTGAATCATCTATCATCATTTTTAACTTTTTCAAGAACCTCCATACAGTTTTCTGCAAAGGCTATGCTATTTTACATTCCCACTCATAATGTACAAGGGTTCCCTTTTATTCACATCCTTGTCAACACTTGTTATTTTTTGTCTCCATGATAATAGCAGTTGTTGTCACTGGAGTGAGAAGATATCTCCTTGTACTTTTGATTTGTGCTTCCTTGATGATTAGTGATGTTGGACAATTTTTTCAAGTACCCATCAGCCATCTGTAAGTTTTCTTTTGAGAAATGTTTGCTTAAGTCCTGCCTTAGTCCATTTTCTGTTGCTGTAACAAGATGTCTGAGACTAGGCTAGTCATATAGAATGGCAGCTTATTTAGCTCACATAGTGGAATTTGGGAAGTCTAAAAGCGTGGCACTCCATCTAGGCTCCTTTGCTGCATCATAACATGGTAGGGAGCATCTCATGGCAAAACAGCAAATGTGCTAGCTTGGATTTGTTTTCCTCTTTTTATAAAGCCACTGATACCATCCTGAGGACCCCATCTTCTGACCTCATCTAATCCTAATCACCTCCCAGGGTCTCTGCTTCTAAATACTGCTGACATGAAGCTGCGAATAAAGTTCCTAACATATGAGCTTTTCAGGAACATATTGAAACCGTAGCATTCTGCTCCTGACCCTCAAAATTAATATCCTTCTTGTATGTAAAATGCATTCATTCTATCCCAATAGCCCTAGGGTCTTGTTCCAGTGCCAACTGAAAAATCCGAAGTCTAGAGTTCCATTCAAATCAGGTATGGAAGAGACTCAGGAGCAAATTTTCTCTCACTTTGAGCCTGTGAAATCAAAATAAGTCACCAACTTCTGAAGTATTGTGGTGGAACCAGAGTGGAATAGATATTCTCATTTGAAAAGGGAGAAAGAAGCAAGAAGGAAGGAATAACAAGCCACAGCCACATTCCACCTCCAAGCTCTGAAATAGTATTCCATGTCCTGATTCCGGTGCACACTCTTATGGGATTTGGGCCTCTAAAGCCTCAGACAGCCCTATCCCTACATCTTTGCCAAGTGCAGCCCATGCTTCAGCTCTCTTAGGTTAGAGTCTCATGACCGCAGCCCTTCCAGGGCATCATTGCACACTGAACCCTCTATAGTTCAGAGGTCTCAGTTGGTGTTCTGCCCTGCAGCTCTACCAGGCATCGCCCATGGTACACAGTGACAGCTCTGAGACCACATTTCTGCCCAGGATGCCCTAACTGGGGTGTCTGTAGACTCTGCCCCTGCAGCGAATCACAGCCTGGGCTCTTAGGCCACTTGGGATATCTTTGAAATATAGGGGGAAGAAGCCGTGCCTCGCCTTGCATCCTGCATGGCTGCAGAATTAACACTGCCTTGTACACTGCAAAAATTTATGGTTTGTGCCCTCTCGAGTGGTGGCTTAGGCCATGCTTGGTACCATTTGAGCAACACCTGAAGCACAATGTGGAGAGTAGAGACTCAAAATAGCAAGTCCATAGTAGTGCGTCCTTGGAGAGTGGCTTGAGCCTGTCCCCTGAAACTTCTACCTTTCTAAAATTCTGGGCACATGCTGGGAAGGGCAACCTCAGTGATCTCTGATATTTGAGAAGTACATTTCTAACACATAAATTTGGGGGGAATGCTTTCAAACCATAGCAAGTTTTTTGCCTGTTTTTAAATTGGGTTAGTTCTCTTGCTTTTGAATTGTGCTGAGTTCCATAAGTATTTTTAGTATTAACGCCTTATCAAATACATGGTTTGCAATATTTTCCCCCACTCCATAGGCTGTATCATCATTTCTTGATTGTTGTCTTTGCTGTACAGATGCTTCTTAGTTTGATGTAAGCCTACCTATATGTTTTTGTTGCCTGTGTTTTTGATGTTGTATCCAAGAAACCCTTCCCACGGCTGCAAAGCTTTTCCTTTAGCAGTTTTACTGCTTCAGGACTTATGTTTAAGTTTTTAATGCATTTTGAGTTGATTTTTGTATATGATGTGACCTAAGGGTCAAACTTTATTCTACTGTAAAGGTACATCCGGTTTCCCCAGCATTATTTACGGAAGAAACTATCTTTCCTCATGTATCCTTGTCAAAAATCAATTGACCATAAATGCATGGATTTATTTCTAGAATCTGTATTCTGTTTCATTGGTTTTTGCATCTGTTTTTATGCGAGTTTCATGCTGTTTTACTCTATTTTTATAGTAAAATTTCAAATCAGATAGCCTGATACCTCCTGCTTTGTTCTGTTTTCTAAAGATTGCTATGGGTTTTTGGGGTCTTTTGTCATCTGATATGAATTTTAGAATATTTTTTCTAGTATGTAAAAAATGACATTGGCAATTTGACAGGGATTGCATCATTTCTGTAGATTGTGTTGGGGAGTGTGGACATTTTAACAGTATTCTTCCAATCCATGAATAGGAAATAACTTTCCATTTATAGTCATGTGCCATGTGATGACATTTCTGTCAACAACAGGCTACATGCACAACAGTGGCTGTACCATATAACCTAGGTCTGTAATAGGCTATACCATCTAGATTTGTATAATTACACTCCATGATATTCACATGATGCACTTACCTAACAATACGTTTCTCAGCACATAATGCTGACATAAAATAACACTTGACTTCTATTTCTTTGATCAGTGTTTCACAGACTTCAGTGTATAGATCTTTTGCCTTCTTTTTACATTTCTGGCTTAATATATTCCTAAGTATTATTATATTTTTTGTAGTTGTTTTAAATGTAATTGTTTTCTTGATTTCTTTTTTGGATAGTGTGTTGTTGGTGTGTTTGTATGTTGATTTTTATATGCTACAACTCTACTAAATTCATTTATTATTCCTAGCAGTTTTTTTGTAAGTCTTAGGGTTTTCTAAGTAAAAGATCCTGTTGCCCACAAAGACCAATTTAACTTCTTCCTTTCTGGTTTCACTACCTTGCTCTGGCTGTGTCTTTCAGTACCATGTTGAATAGAAGTGAGATTAGTCACTATTGTCTTAATTGGTGACCTTGGAGGAAAAGCTTTCAACTTTCCACTATTGAATTTAATGTTACCTGTGGGCTTGTCATGTATAGTGTTGTGATTTGAGTGTGTCCTCCAAATGTTCAGATGTTGCAACCTTAAAATCTTAATACCACAGTGTTGGGAGATGGGGCCTTGTGGGAGGTATTTGGATCCAGGAAGCGGAACCCTCATGAATGGATTGGTGCTTTACTCTGGGACTGGGTTAATTCTTGAGGAATTGATTTAGTTATCATGAGGAATAGTTATTATAAAGTGAGTTGCCTTCATGATTTGCCTCTTTCCCATGTACTCGTTTGCCCTTTCACTTTCTGCCGTGAGTTGAAGCAACACTAGATGTCAAGCAGATGCCAAACTCGCACTCTTAGACTTCCGAGTCTCCAGAACTGACAGCCAAAATAAATCTCCCAGTGTCAGGTATTCTGTTACAGAAACAGACTGTGGACTCAGACAAAGGGTCTTTATTGTCTTGAGGTATTTTTTTTTTTTTTTTTTGGACAGGCAGAGTGGATAGTGAGAGAGAGAGACAGAGAGAAAGGGAGAAAGGTCTTCCTTTTTGCCGCTGGTTCACCCTCCAATGGCCGCTGCAGCTGGCGCATCTCGCTGATCCGAAGCCAGGAGCCAGGTGCTTCTCCTGGTCTCCCATGCGGGTGCAGGGCCCAAGGACTTGGACCATCCTCCACTGCCTTCCCGGGCCATAGCAGAGAGCTGGCCTGGAAGAGGGGCAACTGGGATAGAATCTGGCGCCCGAACAGGGACTAGAACCCGGTGTGCCAGCGCCACAAGGTGGAGGATTAGCCTGTTAAGCCACGGCGCCAGCCAAGGTACATTCTTAGTATATCTAAAAGGTTGAGAGTTTTTATCATGAAAAGATGTCAAATTTAGCTGAATGATTTATCTGCATTTATTGAGATGATCGTATGGTTTGGCCTTCATTCTTTTAATGCAGTGTAACATATATATTCCTTTGTGTGTGTTGAACCATCCTTGCATTCCATAGGTTAATCTTACTTGATCACAGTGAACAATCCTTTTATGATGTTACATTTATGCTTATTGGCTATGTTGGTCTATAATTATGCATTCTTGTAGTGTCTATCTTTGGAATCAGGGTTAAGCTGACCTTGTAAAATGAATTTGAAAGTATTTCTTCCTCTTAAATTTTTGGAAGAGTTTGGGAAGGATTGGTATTTGTTCTTAAATGCTTGGTAGAATTCAGCATTAAAGCTATCAGGTGCTGGGACTTTTTCTGCAGTAGAAAAATTTTATTACTAATTAAATCTCAGTACTTCTTATTGGTCTGGTCAGAGTTTCTGTGTCTTCATCATTTAGTTAGATGTGTCTCTTACAGTCATTATTTAACCATAGTCTTTAATGTCCATTTTGCTCTATATTTTCTTATCTATCATAGCATCTCTTCCTAGAAACTTAGTAACATCACATGTTTGAAAGAGAAAAAATTAATAGTTTGGATGTGTGTTTTATAAAGCAAGGAGAATTTACCATAATTCAAGGTAACTGAGCCATTTATCAGACCAACGTGAAGTGAGTATCCTTCCAACATATCTGGCTTCTAATCCACCCATAGTCACCTAGGGCTTTGCAGATCACGGATGGCCTACATTAAATGATCTTCTCTACTGTTTTGAACTCTTAATTGCATCCCAGAGAAGAGAAGGACTTCCCCATTCTTGGGAAGTTCCTTAGTGCTGCCAAAAATGCTGAGCCCTGAATCCTTTCTGTTTCCCTCCCTTCTCCTCTCTACAATTTATTTTTCATCTTACTTTTCTACTATCTTTTCTGAAAGATTTCTTTGTTCCTGAAATCGCTAATGCTCTTCAGGCAAAAGAATGTTGCTCTACAGGGTTCTGTGGCTAATGTGAACATGAAGAGCATCAGGACTTCCTCTCTCTTGCCCACCCCTCTCCTTCAGCACATGTACTGCTAGATCTGAAAGTAATCTTGCATAAAATACATCTTGCCTTAGGATGGTTCACTCTACAAACTGATAATAGAAAGCTAATATGTATAATGTGAAATGCTTACTACATTCCAGATAGTTTTCTTGGCAGTTTACATAAAAGTAATAACTAATTTTGCCTTATGATCACATTCCATCTTATTGTTTTATAGATAGGGAAATTAGGGCACAGGAAAGTTAATTAATGGTAAAGAATGTACGTTGGTAAATTTCAGAGCCTGGCTCCAGAGTCTGTGTTCTTAGCTAATTACCTATGCAGTTTAAAAAAAACCCAAAAACTAAGTATATTCAGCATTTGTTTGTTAGCTTAGCTGGTATCTGGTATTCCAAGGTAAACTTAGCTATTTGTGGAGACCTGCAAGGTGTTTGAGGTGAGGGTTGACCTCAGCAATTTCAAGTACAACCTGTGGTTGTTTGCACTTGGTGCACGTAGCCCCTGGAACTCAGTAGTACAACCACCATTTTTTTCTCTTCTCTCTGATGTTTTATCTTGTTTAAACAACTGTGATGAGAATCTTGTCTTTGTCAAGTAAGATTATAACCTGCCATAACGCCCAGAAGTTAAAACAATCAACCCAACTATTTCCAATATAGTATTTTATTCTAGTAAGATATCCTACTGAGAATCTAAGGTCAAGAATAGTGAAAGAAGAAAAATGAAGTGTTTTTGGTGATGCCATGTATGCCCAGAGTTAGCTTTATATGCAGATATACACTAATAGTATGGTGAAAAGAAAGCCACATTGAAATAGTCCTTATTTCATGGCATACATATATGACAAAATAACAGAAAATTTATTTTCAAAGAAGTTTATTAAACAAGAAATAAAAAACATCACTAGAGTTCTTTTCACATTTTCCCTTTCAAAATTGCCTTACTATTGATGAATGAATTAATTTATTTTCCATATCACAGATTTAAGTGTGTCTCTGAATAAGATCCAGTGACTAATTTTTTTTTCAGTTCTGATATGTACTAAAACTGAGTTTAAAATTCATTCTTGGAGAACTTTCTAAGTTTTCTAAGTATGTTTGAATGGCTTTTACTAAGGAGATATGTTTGCTTGTTTATCTGTTTTTTTTTAAAAGATTTATTTATTTATTTATTTGAAAGAGTTACACAGAGAGAGAGAGGTCTTTCTTCCAATGGTTCACTCCCCAATTGGCCACAAGGGCCAGAGCTGCGCCAATCCGAAGCTAGGAGCCAGGAGTTTCCTTTGGGTCTCCCACGTGGGTGCAGGGGCCCAAGCACTTGGGCCATCCTCCACTGCTTTCCCAGGCCATAGCAGAGCGCTAGATGGGAAGTGGAGCAGCCGGGTCTCGAACTGACGCCCATATGGGGTGCCGGCGCTTCAGGCCAGGGCGTTAACCTGCTGCACCACGCCGCTGGCCCCCCTGTTTATCTGTTTTAAATCAAGCAAAACATAAATATTTATATCATACTTGCCAAATAACTCAGTAGCAAGTTATTTTTGTATCCTAAGGTTAGCACTTACTCAGACTAGGCTTTTTTTTTTTTTTTAATTTACTTATGTCTTTATTTATTTGAAAGGCGGAGAAAAGAGAGAGAATTTTCATCTGCTATTTCACTCTCTAAATGCCTGTGGATCAGGCTGAAGCCAGGAGATAGGAATTTCATCTGGGTTTCCTACAAGGGTGCATGGGCCCAAATACTTGGGTCATCTATGGCCTTCCCAGGTGCATTAGGTGGATTGCAGGCAGAGTGATGTGGACTTCAATATTGGATGCTGGCATCCCAAGGGGCAATTTAGCCAACTGCCATAACACAGACCCCAGGTTAAAATTTTTAACAAGGAGATTGAGTTTAAAATGTACCTGCTCTTTAATCAGAACAGGGTACCATCAACTATTTCAAAGGCTTATATATGTTTTTTGTTTTTATATGAAGTGAAGAATGATACATTAAAATTATATAGCTAGAAGGCCGATGCTGTGGCATAGCAGGTAAAGCCACCACCTGCAGGTGCCAGCATCCCATATGGGCATCGGTTTGAGTCCCGGCTGCTTCACTTCTGATCCAGCTCTCTACTTATGGCCTGGGAAGAAGCAGAAGATGGCCCGAGTTCTTGGGCCCCTGCACCCATGTGGGAAACCCAGAAGAAGCTCCTGGCTCCAGATTTCGAATCAGTGCAGCTTTGGCTATTGCAGCCATCTGGGAATGAACCAGTGGATGGAAGACTCTCTCTCTCTCTCTGCCTCTCTAACTCTATTTAAATAAATAAATAAATCTTTTTTTAAAAAGAATTATATAACTAAGGTTCTTTTTGGATAAGCAATTTGCAAAAGATAGGGATAATGGAACTATTTAATGATGTGCATTGAGAGATTAGTGTTAAGAGTTTAGTCAAATGCTGTCTACCAGACATTTCCTTTCTACCCATTATAATTGGACTAATAACCTCATTTCCCAGTCTCAGCAAAATTGATATTGGTCCTAAAACTCAAACAAGAGTTCCTCCATAACATTTTTGGGCTTCATGAAGATATTTTATGGGAGAATTGGAATTCCTCTCTGTGATTTAGCTGTTACTTATCCTATGGCAAAGGTACTCAGGCATTAGGAAATGTCAGCTTTGACACTCTGTTAACATCAATGTTCTGACCACAGTGGATTAGGATGGGTAAAAGGAGAGGGCAGTGGTGATGGAGAAGCCTTCATAAGGGGTCCACTTCCCAGGCTTTGTGGTTGTGTCTCAAATTACCCTTGGCACAGACATTTCCACCATCTCTCTTTGAGAACCAAGGTAAATTTTTTTAAAAATCAGTATGTAGTAATATCCAAAACTAAGTATTTTAAATTTATTTCAAAGTATTGGTATTCTTTATAGTGGAATTTTAACTTGGCAATTTTAAAGATCAAATATGACCCTGTGGAGAATAGCCTCTAATTATATACTATTTGAGTCAATATATTCATGTAACCTTTTATTTAAAATGGTATAAATAGGTCACAAGAGAATATAGTAATTTTTATAAGCCCAGTCTTGCTTGGTATAAAGAGTTTCCTTTATTAAGAAAGATTTTTTATTTAAATATACTTCCAATTAAAAATTATATTTAGTCCATATAATTTGGGATCTCTTCAGCTACTAAAAAGCTATTTTAGGAATATGACATAGATTTTATCCTCCTCAAGGCTAAATGTGCTATTGACAAGAATATTCAGTATATTCAAACACATGCATTTTTGTTGTATTAAGCAATTTAAATATTTTATTTGTATATTCATTGATGCCAGAAGATAGTAGGAAAACATATATACACATAGGCGTTAAGTCTTTCAGACCATCATTAAAATCATATTTTTCCTTACCAACTAACCTGAACCCAAGTTTACCTTAGGTGAATTCTCAGTGTCCTCATCTATAAAAAGGGAAAAATAATATTCAAGTGCCAAGTGAGAATTAAAAAGAATAACTTGGGGCAGGTGCCTTGGTACAGCAAGTTAAGTCACCGCCTACAGCACTGGCATCCCATATGGGTGCCAGTTTGAGTCCTGTCTGCTCCATCTCTGATCCAGCTCCCTGCTTATGTGCCTAGGAAAGCAGCAGAGGATTGCACCAGTACTTGGGTCCCTGTACCAGTGTAGGAAACCTAGATGGAGCTTCTGGCTCTTGGCCTTAGCCTGACCCAGCCTGGCTATTGCAGCAATTTAGGGAGTGAACCAGCATATGGAAGTTTCTCTCTATCCCCCTCTACCTGCCTCCCTCCCTGCCTCCCTCCCTCCTTCCCCTTTTGCTCGGACTTCCAGGAGACTGTAGCTCCTACAAGAGCAGAAGACTTTGCTCTGTTTCCTTTGGTTTTCTCTTGCTGCTCTCAGCCCTACCGAGGAGCTCAAGAGGCATCAGCTGCACAAAGGACAATTTATTTCCCTTCTATTGTGAATTCTTCCTGAACCTTTCCCAGTAAAATTGGATGTGTGTTTTTCTCTCTATATAAATCTGCCTTTCAAATAAACAAATCTTAGAAAAAAGAGAGGATAATTTAAGAAAATACTGAGGCCAGCGCCGTGGCTTAACAGGCTAATCCTCCACCTTGCGGCGCCGGCACACTGGGTTCTAGTCCCGGTTGGGGCGCCAGATTCTATCCCGGTTGCCCCTCTTCCAGGCCAGCTCTCTGCTATGGCCCGGGAAGGCAGTGGAGGACTGGCCCAAGTCCTTGGGCCCTGCACCTGCATGGGAGACCAGGGGAAGCACCTGGCTCCTGGCTTCGGATCAGCGCGATGTGCCGGCTGCAGCGGCCATTGGAGGGTGAACCAACAGCAAAAAGGAAGACCTTTCTCTCTGTCTCTCTCTCTCACTATCCACTCTGCCTGTCAAAAAAAAAAAAAATACTGAATATTATACCTCAAACCCTATATAAAATTGATCCTAAAGTTTAACCCATTTCATCTTGTAAACCCCTCTCTGAATATTGTGGTGCTCTAGTATTCCAATCTTGTCTCAGTGTTGCCACCCAAGTGATTGTTTTGAAATAGATCTTTGAACCGTTCTTTATTTAACTTCCCAATGGCTCCCTTTTGTCTCAAGGAAAAAGGCTAAGTTCTTTGTCTTGACATAGCTGAACTTTCCATGGTCTGATTCTGCCGACTCTTTCCCCATATTTTACACTTGGAACCCTCCTGAACTACTTTCAGTTCTCAGAACATGCTTTGCTGTATCACTTAGAAATAAGCCAGTCCCAAAGGGACAAATATCGTATGTTCTCCCTGATCTGTGACAACTAACTGTGCACCTAAAAGGAAACCTGTAGAAGTGAAACTGACACTATGAGAAACAATGACTTGATCAGTCCTTGTCCTGACCTTCGAGGAACAGCTTACTATTTTATTCTTTTTAGTATTTCCTTTTTCTACTTAATACCATTGGTAGAACTCTTTAATTAACACAGAATTATTCTTATGTGTTTAAATCCAACTGAAAATTGATCCCTGTTAAAAATAAGAGAGGAAGGAGATATATAGTTTGGCACACACTCCCTCAGACTTACTCCTAATGGTAAAGCTGAAAACTGGCATGTGACTCCAAATCTCATTAAGTTGGCAGGTACCAATGCAATCTTGCTAAAAGTTAAAGTGATCAGTTTAAGTTCATAACTGATCATAAAGATAGGATAAGGTGTCAAAGGAATTGCATAAATAATACCAGTGTCTGCTAATAATAATTGATAGAATTAAAAAGGAGAGAACGGTCCAACATGGGAAGCAGGCCACACAGCAGACTCATAGAATGACAAATGCCCTAAATAGCACTCTGGCCTCAGAATCAGCCCTTAAAGCATTCAGATCTGGCTAAAAAGCACATGAAAGCATTTCAGGCATGGAAAGCCAAGGCACTGTGGCAAAAAAGTGACCTACAGGAAAGATCTCTGTAAGTGAGATCCCAGTGGAAAGAACAGGCCATCAAAGAAGGAGGCACCTTTCTCTGAAGGGAAGAGAGAACTTCCACTTTGATTATGGCCTTGCCTAAGTAAGGTCAGAGTTCATGAACTCAAGAGGCTTCCATAGCCTTGGCAGCTCATGACAAGAGCCTCAGGTGAGTACTGATGTCATAAATAAGAGTGTCAATTGTTAAATCAACAACAGGAGTCACTGTGCACTTGCTCCCCATGTAGGACCTCTTTCCTTAATGTGTTGTACTATGCAAATTAATGGTAAAACTAGTCTTCAAACAGTACTTTATACTTTGTGTGTCTGTGTGGGTGCAAACTGTTGAAATCTTTACTTAGTATAGAGTTGATCTTCTGTATATAAAGATAATTAAAAATGAATCTTAATGAAGAATGGGATGGGAGAGGGAGTAGGAGATGGGATTTTTGCGTGTGGGAGGGTGGTTATGGGGGGAAGAACCACTATAATCCCAATTGTACTTTATGTTAAAAAATAAATAAAAGAAAGGAGGCCAGTCTACAGGACAGGGAGAGGTTCAAGAACAACTAAGAGTAAAGTGCTCAGGACTGGCCCAAGTTACTTCAACTTTGATGCATTCTCAGAACAGCCAACAAGGTATGCAAAAGCTGGTGAGGGATCCAAGGTCATGGACGTGTCTTTCTGGAGCTCCATTGTAAACAAATACCTGAGGTTCAGTGGCTCCAGCAGGCCTGATAAGTTGTTTGCCAAGTCAGAGGCCCCTAGAATCAGGCTTGTTGATGCCTTTTATTTATAATGTTGAGCAGAGCAGTAATGGCATATATCAGCTGACGTACTCTCATGTTACCCTGTCAACATCAAATAGTTTTCTTACAACACCACAGTTAAAGAACGAGTTACTGTACTATTTTATTCCACAGCAGTGGCTCTGGCCCTGAGCAGTCACAGCCCTTCATGATTTGAACACTTACTTGTCTTTAGCTTCTTCAAATATCAAATGTGCACGAGGACATTTTTTAAATTTGAGGTAAAACTGACCATTTTAAAGTGCACAATACAATGATATGTAGTATATTTGTATTGTACAACTGGCATCTCTATTTCTATGTTTAATGAGGCTATTTTGGAGTAGAATTATGTATTTTTATTTATGGTTAAGACATAATTTACATATTTCTGAGGAACAAGTGATGTTTTGATACATGCATGTTTATCTTGAAATGATAAAACCAGGATAATGAGCGTATTTATCACTTCAAAATATGTTATTTCTGGGTGCTGTGGTGCAATAGGTTAATCCTCCATTTGCAGCACCGCCATCCCATATGGGCACCAGTTCTATTCCAAGCTGTTCTACTTCCAGTCCAGCTCTCTGCTATGGCCTGAGAAAGCAGTAGAAGATGGCCCAAGTCCTTGGGCCCGTGCAGCCGCATTGGAGACCTGGAAGAAGCTCCAGGCTCCTGGCTTCAGATTGGCTCAGCTCCAGCCGTTCCATCCATTTGGGGAGTAAACCAACAGATGGAAGACCTTTCTCTCTGTCTCTCCCTCTCACTCTCTGTAACTCTACCTCTCAAATAAAATAAATAAAATCTTTTAAGATATTGTCATTTCCTTGAGATGAGAACATTCAGGAACCTTATAAGGACATTTTTTAACCTAATACAAAATGTCTTTGAGTGTTAAGTTTTCATCCCTTGTTTTTAAGAGCTTTATGAAATGGCTTGATGACTATTGTATCTTTCAAGTCTCCTTTCAGTGCTAATTTTGCTGTTTTAAAGTTGTATGGTGGGTTGGAGCCGGCGCTGTGGTACAGTGAGTGAAAGCCCTGGCCTGACGCACCAGCATCCCATATGGGTGCCGGTTCTGGTCCTGGCTGCTTCTCTTCACATCCAGCACATCCAAGGCCCGGATCCTTGGGCCCCTGCTCCCACGTGGGAGGCCAGGAAGAAGCTCCTGGCTCCTGGCTTCGGATCAGCGCAGCTCCAGCCATCGTGGCCATCTGGGGAGTGAACCAGCAGATGGAAGACCTCTCTGTTTCTACCTCTCTGTAACTCTGTCTTTCAAATAAATTAAATAAATCTTAAAAAAAAAAAGTTGTATGGTGGGAGTTTGGAGGAGTCAGTGACACACTGCCTATACATTCTCATGTCAACAAGCATTATTGCTTTCTGTTTGTCTAGTATTGAAATTGGCTACCTTAAAACATGAGGATATTTGAAAAAGTTTGTGGAAGTGGAATTAAAACATAAATGTATTTTGGTGCAGAAAATTTTGAAATCCATGCATAGTTTTTCATACTATAATCAGGAATTCTCAAGTAGAAGATACTATGTTTACATATAAGTAATTCACATGGAAAATAATAAATCAGTGAAATATGTGGTTTTTAAAAATCTTGTTGTAACCCTGCTGCAGTTAAATCAAAGCCTTTCAAATGTCCAGTCACTTCATTTGGAGGGCTTGTTCCATTATTACCTGAAAAAGGAGAATTGTCAAAACAGAATTATGAAACCCAGTGTGAGGGTGCTATTTCTTTTTATTGATCTATTATGGTAGAAGAGATGTATCATAAAATTTACTATCTGAACCATGAGTGGTGTTAAGTACATTTACATTGTGGGATGGCTAATTTCCAGAATTGTTTTTACATTACAAAGCTGAAACTTTATACCCATTAGACAACTCTTCACTCCTCTTCTCCTCTTCTATACTGTTTTCTGTCTTTATGAATTTGACTGTTCTAGATACCTTATATTGTGGAATCATATAGTACTTGTCTTTTTGTGACTGGCTTATTTCATAGAACATAATGTCCTCATTGTTCATCCCTGTTACAGTGTATATCAAAATTCCCTTTGTTTTTAAGGTTGAATAATACTCCCTTGTATGTACAAAAAAAAAAAAAATGCTCACAACATCCAGAACTGGACCAGGCTGAAGGCATGAGCTAGGAACTCAATTTGGATCTCCCATGTGGTTAGTAGAAACCCAGTTATTTGAGCCATCACCATTGTCTCCCAGGATCTGCATTAACAGAAACCTGGAGCCAGGAGCTTCAGAGTCAGGAATTGAACCCAGGCATTCCCACATGGGATATAGGCATATCAACTACTAGGCCAAATGCCCACTGCTATCTCTCTGTCAACGGACACTTGGGCCATTTCTACCTTTTAACTAACGTGAGTTACGCTGCTACTCCTGTGAGCCTACAAACATCTCTTTGAGACTCTACTTTCAAGTCTTTTGGTTATTTATCCAGAAGTGGAATTGCTGGATCGTATGGTAATTTTATTTTTAAAGTATTGAGGAATCGTCATACTGTTTTCCTTAGCTGTACCATTTTACATTCCCACCAGCAGTGCACCAGGTTTTCAATTTCTCCAAATCCTTTCCAATACTTGTCATTTTGTTTTGGTGGGTTTTTTGTTTGGGTTTTGGTAGTAGCCATCCTAGTGGTTATGAGGTATAGTGTATTTTAAATAAAGCTTTAACATAGAGAAAATTTGCATCTCATTTGGACATTGTGGTCAAAATTTAAATTTGGGATTAGGGCTAGGGGTATAAAACTTTTCTTTCTTTATTAAGTCAATAATTTTCACCTTTTCACTTACTTTATGGCTTCTCTTTTGTGTATCCAGATTCTGAGCATCACCATGCTTCTACATTGGAGCCATTATTAAGTAAAATAAGGATTATTTGAACACAGAGTGATAACTATAGTAGTCATTCTGATAACTAAGATAGCTACTAGTGAGGAATGGGCAGATGATATATACAAGCATGGATATACTGGGAAAAATGACAATTCACCCCCTGAGCGGAACAGAGCAAGATGGCACAGATTTCATCATACCAGTCAGGATGACATTCAAGGAAAAATTCATAAATGATTTCTGGATCTTTCCATGTAGTATTTTTGGACTGCAGTTGATTGCTGGTAACTGAAACTACAGAAAGTAAAACCATAGGTAAGCAAGAGATCCAAAAGAAAGTCAGTACTTGAAAGGTTTTCAATTTTCTAAGACAGGTACAGGGAAGCACTAACATTTTTGGAAAATTTTTCTAACTGGGAAGACTTACTTGCTTTTTCAAGAGAAGTGCCTTCATTTATCTAAAATATATTATATGGATTAGCTAGTTTTTCCAATGACAGAAAAGTTGTCTTATTGTATAAAGTAACATAATCAAGTGTCCAGAAATATTCTTACTATCTTTCCCATGCAGAATCCAATGGTCCTCTTAATTTTCCATTTTATGGAATTTTCCTTTTAATCCCTATTATCTTCCTTTGCCTGCTTAACTCCTGTTTGATATGTATTGCTTAAAGTTTTTCATCTGTCTTCATTCCACTAGTCTAGGTCTCTTTTTTTCCTGTGTGTTGTCTAATAAACAGCATTTTCTTGCATATACTTATCTCTCACACATCAGTCTGTGTTCTTAACCATCTGACCCCTGTGGCCATTGCTTTGTCCCAGATATGTAATAGCCAAACAGACAGTTGTTATCCTGCTGAGAATTGTACATAGTTTTCATCTTGGTATGCCTCCAGGAATGTGAGGCTGTTAGCTTGTATGATGTGAGTCATAGTGGAAGAGAAATTGGGATCATTCAACCAGAATGTGAGGAATATGAACACTTCTTTCTTTTTTCCCATATATAGTAGAGTATTTTGACTTATGTATTCAATGAATTTGTTAACACTAAGGTGAAGAATTTGATCTTTTTCTACATTAAAACAATACATTGTAAAATTTTGGGTTTTGTGTAAGGAGAGTGATGAAGTTGTGGTAGAGTAAAACTGTGTTATAAGATCAGGGAAGGAGCTAGCGCTGTGGCAAAAGCTGCAGGTACAGCTGCCACCTGCTGTGCTGGCATCCTGTATGGAGCCCAGTTCTAGTCCCTGCTGCTGTACTTCTAGTCCAACTCTGTGCTATGGCCTGGAAAAGCAGTAGAACATGGCCCACATCCTTGGGCTCATGCACCTGCATGGGAGACCCGGAAGAAGCTCCTGGCTCCTGGCCTCAGATCAGCGTAGCTCTGGCCGTTGCAGCCATCTGGAGAGTGAATCAGTGGATGGGAGATCTCTCTCTCTCTCTCTCTCTTCCTCTGCCACTCTGTAACTCTGCCTTTCAAATAAATAAATAAATTATTTAAAAAAAAAAAAGATCAGGGAAATGAGAATAAGGACCCCAAAGACAGAGACATAAAACTGCCTTGAATGAAGACACTAAAATCAGGTGAGAAAAAGTGGAGCAAGATGTCAAGCTCTAATGTAAATGCTGATTCCCCGTACAGAGACCCAAATGCTGCTCTGACTTTGTAGCAGCCAACTCAGAAGGGGAGAATTTTCAGGTTAGGCTTTTGGTGGTTATGAGGTCAGTTATTGAAGCAATTATTTGGAGGAGTATAGCTTTTTTTTCCTAATAATACAGTATAGTATCATTTTCGTTTTTCTGTAAAAATAACATACATGTTTCTTGTTTTTTAAATCAATGAATGGAGAAAGTATAAAATCTCATGTAATTCACCTACTAGTAATAATTTGTGGCCACATCCATAAACTTCTAGGTAATAAGGCCAGTAAAGGAAACAGTTGGTCACATAACTCAGAGTGCTTAATTAATCGTCCAAAGAGTATTAGAGCTTGTTAATTTTTCTGCACTCTCAATAACACTAAGTTGGTGTTGGGTATCCTTCCTATTTTTACAAGAGAAAAATTATATTTGTTATCTTTTTGTTATCATTAGCACTGATATCTGATGTGACTTTGTCCCATGCTTTAAAAAAAAAAAAAAAAGATTTATTTATTTGAAAGGAAGAGTTACAGAGAGAGAGAGAGAGAAGTCTTCCATCCACTGGTTCACTCCCCCAGAAGGTCACAACTGCCGGAGCTGCGCCAATCCGAATCCAGGAGCTTCTTCCGGGTCTCCCATGCATGTGCAGGGGTCCAAGGACTTGGGCCATCCTCTGTTGCTTTCCCAGGCCATAGCAGAGAGCTGGATCAGAAGTGGAGCAGCCAGGATTTGAATCGGTGCCCATATGGGATGCCGGCACTGCAGGCAGCAACTTTACCCACTATGCCACAGCGCCAACACTTCTCCCATGCTTTTTACAAGTAGGTACCATGCAATGTGATGAACACATGTCCTTGATAACATCTTTTTATAGATTTGGTAAGTCTTTTTCTGGAATATTCCTTATATTAGAACTGAATTATGGATAATGGTATCCCATCAGATTTTTAATTCAATAACAGCAGTTTTTCTGGGAGCCAACATAGTGTGTTGCGTATGCAGCTTCTTTGTTGATTTGGCTTTACCCAGAATATAGTTATGATAGAGACCATTAGCTTTCTACCAAAGTCTACTTTCTCCTTCTTTTTGGACACCCAGACAGACTACATTTACTTCCTTTGACATTAGGCGTGGTGGTATGAAAAATCTTCTTTCATGCATTGTAAGTGGAAGTGATATGAGTCAACTTCCTGGCTTAGCCTTAAAATTCTCCATAATGTGTTCCTCAGTATCTTTCTGTCTGAATGAAATGGCAGTGCTCAGGGAACCTTGGATGCCATATATTGATGTCATATTGAAGATGACTGAGTTGCCAGCCGTCAGCCTGGATTCTTGAATGACTATGCAAAGAGGTACCTGGCCTGCCTAACATCCACCCAGAACTTTTAGATTAGAAAGAAATGCACATATTGTTGTTTACCCTACTAAGATAAGAAAGAAATACACATATTATCATTTAACCTACTTAGTTTTTAAAGTATGTTGCTGTCCTTTAGCTAACCTTAACTAATGCAATATTTTAGAAAGTGTAATTGAACATACCTTGCACTAGATTTCAAGTTTCACTTCATCAGATATGGTTTCAGTCATGGATTTTCTCTACATAGTAGACCAGCTGATACCAAGTTTCAGATCTAGGTGGTCTTTGTAGTTCACTGATTGTACAGGCTGAAAAATTGTGTTTTTACTGGCAGCTCTTGCAGAAACCCTAGGAAAACTCTTCTTGGCCAAGCAAGGTTCCTGTCCATCCTTAAAATATTCATAGTTTTTTGGCTACAGGAATGGAATACTATGACTAGATTTGGTTTACATTTCTACCTCTAAGTAGAGGGGCAGTAGTCCTACTCGTACCCCTATGGACAAAGGTAGGATCATATGGAGTAGAATAGAGAATGGTTGTGTAAAGAAATGATTTCTGAACAGTAAAGAATAAACATCAAAATATAGTGTATTTAAAATTACTATAGCCATGGAACAAGAATTTCCTGGTTAAAGATTCTGTTTAAATGCAAAATAAAAGAAACAAATCAGAGGAACATTGAAAAATATATATTTTGTTGAAAATATTGTATTGTTAAGGAGGAGAATAGTAGAAAAAATACTTTATAAAGTAAAATGTTTTAATTATGGTAAAAACAATTAAAACTTATTATCTTGGCCATTTTTAGGGGTATAGTCGGTCCTCCCATAACTACAGGGGCTGTATTCCAGTACCCATAGTGTATGCCTGACACCATGGATAATATTGAACTCCATTTTCTTATAAATTCTTAAATATGCATACAATAAAGTTGAATTTATAAGTTAGGCACAGTAAGAAGGTAACAATAATACCTAATTGTAAAATTGAACAATTATAATAATACACTGCAATAAACTTGCCAGCATTACTGCTGTCGTGTTTTGGGGCCATTAGTAAAGTAAAAGAATAGTTGAACCCAGACACTGCAGTAGTGCCACAGTTGATCTGATAACCATGAGGGCCACTAAGTGAATAATGAGCTGGTTAGTGTAGACATTTGGATACAGAGGACAAAAGGATGATTCACATCCCAGGAAGGCCAGTGCAGGATGGCATGAGATTTCATCATGCTACTCAGAATGGCGTGCAGTTTAAAACTAATGGATTGTTTCTTTCTGGAATTTTCCATTTAATATTGTCAGACTATGGTTGACCACTGGTAACTGAAACTCTAGGCAGTGAAAGTGAAGTCAAGGGGCAACTATGTACAGTTCAATAGTACTAAGTATGTTTACACTGTAAAAGCAACCAAAGCTTTTGAATTAGGAGATGAGTAATAGTACTATCAAAATATTTTGAGAGATGTGAAAGGAAAAGTAGTTAGGGCTTGGAAAAGGTGGATGTTACAACCAAACGGAGTGGACCATAGCTCTCCAGGCCCTGGGGAAGGGGGGCAATAGCATGGGCCAAGGTAGGTGATTTGCAAAGCAGGAATAACTAAAACAGTCTATACCTGAGTAAGTTAACATCATCAGCATTAGGCCACAGACAAATCCCAGTAGACCGTAGTAGAGTCTGTGCTCAGGAGGAGAACGTGACTGGTCAGGTGAAGCACCTACAGTTTTATATAGGGCAGTGGCAGTCTTCCCCTGCCTACAGGAAATTAAACCAATATTTAACAAGTAATTTATAAAACTGAGGTATAGGGCGAAGGCCAAGGAACAAACACCATCCCCTCTTCTCCCTCCCCCCTCACTCCCTGAAACTACTTGATTGGTAATAACAACAAAAATTTTCATCTCCTGCTTTGTTGAAAAATTCCCACAGATGGGAACTTATTGGTCTTACCTATTAAGATAAGACATCTCAGGGACTAGATGCTAAGAACTGTGTTAGACTAAATACAATTCTGTGTAACAGAAGTGGAAGCGCATTCAAATAGAGTGTTCTTTTGATCCGGAGCTCACTGAGTGGTTATAGTCTTAATACTGGTTATTTCCATCATGGTTATCAAAAGGTTAAATAATGGAAACTGTTCTCTGCTGTGTGATTGGTGTGACTTTAAGAAGTCACTACAGGAGTGAGCATTTAGTCTACCACTTAGGATGCTGCTTAAGATTCTGGAGTACCTTAGTTCACTACCTTGCTTTGGCTCCTGACTCCAGCTTCTTGCCATTGCAGACTCTGGGAGACAATGGTGATGGCTCAGAGATTGGGTTTGTACCTCTCACATGGGAGGCCTGGATTGAGTTCCATGCTTCTGGCTTCAGCCCCATCCATTGCAGACATTTGGGGAGTGAACCAGCAAAAGCTCTGTTGTCTTCCTGCCTGCCTCTAAAATAAATAAATAAAAATTTTAGAAAAGAACAAGATAGTGAGTTACTGTAGGATAGCAATGGAACTCATCCTCATTATCAACAAATATTTTAGTGTTCCACTGTGTGTAGTTTAAGATTCAAATTCCACAGGACAAAGCAGTTGTATATGCATTCAAGAGGGGTAAAATATGTCATGTTGCTTTATTTTAGCTTACTTTATTTATGTTGGATACCAAGATATAAGACTTAATGCTTTTATATGATTTAATGCCAACCTGAAAACTAGTTGAATTCTAAAAGTTGCATATCAGCAGCTTTTTAAAATTCAATGTATTTTTCTCAGAAATTGTGTTATAAATTATAATTCAGTTTCTAGAAAAATTCACCATTCATTTTTATTCCACAACATGCGAATTGTTGCACATTAGCAAAAAAAATTGATTAGCAAGGAAATTGAGAGATGATGTAGAGGTACAGGTTTTTAAAAGGAGATATGAAGGAGAAAGAGAAAGGAATTTTCAGGAAGTATATGGAAAAAGAAAATTGTGGGAAAAAAGTACACATTGATTTCCTACTTTTGTACCAAAATAAACACTTTAATTCTATTTTTAGAAGATCTTTTTGAAGCGTGTGTGTCTAAAAAAGTTTTAAGTTATTAGCCAAGGCACAGTTTTGCAATAGAGAAAGTCTAACTCATGACTGAAACAACATAGTGCTATACAGAATTGTTCTCGCTGGAATTTTCTTTCCTGACTTTGCCTCTGCTGCTTGTGGTTGGCCTCAGACTCTTTCTCTCCCCAGGCTCTCCAGATGTAATCAGCTGGAGGAAGTTGTGAGGAAGCTTCTTAGTGAAGGCCTGCCTTTTTGAAGACACGTGAGCTGAAGGGTTGTTTTGCCGTCTTCTATTCAGACTACGCAGCCATTCAGTCTTCTTATTTTCCTAAGATCTTCCTGCTCCAAAGTCAGAGAATGATTTCTCACTGAACTTATCCTGTCTAAGCCCTGGAAGCAAGCCTTAAGTCAAGTTCCAGCTTTAAATCATAGCTCCACAGCTGAAGTAGGCTTTATGTCTCCTTAGAGAACAGAGCTGTAGGAAAAACATCCTGCATCGTCTTACCACCAGTTACTCAGGAATTTGTGACACATTGCTTGACACTCTGATGGATAAAATAGGGTCTGACATTCACAAGATCGTGATTCTGTTTAGGGAAACATACATATATACATACACAAGTGTGTGTGTGTGTGTGTGTATATATATATATATACATATATATACACATATATATGTATATATATAGTATATATGGTTGTGGATGGATTTTGAAGTCTCAAATGCAAAATTGGTCTGCATCAGTGGTTTCCACATGGTTCCTGAGAGTCCTAGGAGTATGAGCAGGTACCTCCATGGAATGGAGGGTTGGGGGTATGACAGGTGGGTGGTATTTTGGACCACAGTAGCTGTGCTTGAAGAGTTTTGTAAATTGAACCTCTATTGAAGACATTTTTTCTTTATTTAAAAATTTTTATGCATATATTTTTAATGAAAAGAGAAAAATATTGGCACTCCAGCTTATCAGCAGAACTCAGTTTTTGTTCTCAGGGATCTGTTTCACAAATAGTTCCTGTTAAACTGATGACAGTCATTTCTTTTTTTTTTTTTTTTTTGACAGGCAGAGTTAGTGAGAGAGAGAGACAGAGAGAAAGGTCTTCCTTCCGTTGGTTCACCCCTCAAATGATCCGAAGCCAGGAGCTAGGTGCTTCCTCCTTGTCTCCATGCAGGTGCAGAGCCCAAGCACTTGGGCCATCCTCCACTGCCGTCCCAGGCCACAGCAGAGAGCTGGACTGGAAGAGGAGCAACCAGGACAGAATCCGGCGCCCCGACCGACACTAGAACCCAGGGTGCCGGCGCCGCAGGTGAAGGATTAGCCTAGTGAGCCATGGCGCCGGCCGACAGTCTTATTTCATTAGAAGATTATGTGGTCTTTTTCTATATCAAAATAGATTTCTATTCATTAATGATATGTAGTGCCTACTGCTTAACTATATTAAATAGATTAATGAAGGGTATTAGTAATTTCATGGACTAATAAATATAATTTTTAAAAATTAAGACTAATATGCCAGTAAATGCACTCTATTTTCATTATATTATTCATACTTAAAATTGTGACATATTCTGTGAATTAGTAATAGTGACTTACATTGTAATCTTTGACTTTTATAGTCTGTGATAAATAACCAAGTACTTGATTTCTGTAAAACTGTTGGTATAGAAATAAAGTTCTATAAAACTGGATTTAGCAGTCTATCAAATAATCAGCCATGTCTCCTAAATTTCAAGCCCAAACATGAGGTTTGAGCTAAGCTCAATTTTACAAAGGCTACAATTTATGGTTTTAGTACTATTTGCTAACATTTTTTTATTAATTCCTTGCATTTCTCTTTTTAAGTCTCTGTTGACAATCCAAAGTGTTTAGGTTAAACTTTCTAAATGAAAATCCAACAATTGATTATATTGCTTTATACCACACTGTGTTTGCTTATTTTGAAGGTTATATCAGATTGGAATTTGCTTACAGTGGAAGGTGAATGTTATTTTTAAATGAAAATTTTCAGTGACAGTCTTAAGTACTTCTTATTATAAAAAGCATTTTTAAAACCTGGAATTACAATATGATATATCTTTTTATTTTTTAAAAAAGATTTATTTATTTGAAAGGCAGAGTTAGTTACAAAGAGAGAGGGGGAGAAACAGAGAGAGAGAGATCTTCCTTCTTCTGGTTCACTCCCCAGATGGCTACAGTAGCTGGGGTTGAGCCAGGCTGAAGCAAGGAGCCAGGAGCTTCATCCGGGTTTCCCACTTGGTTGCAGGGGCCCAAGCACTTGGCCATCTTCCGCTACTCTCCCAATTAGCAGGGAGCTGGATCAAAGGTGGGGTAGCCAGAACTCAAACTGGTGGCCACATGGGATGCAGGCTGTACAGGCTTAACCTGCTGTGCCACAACGCAGGCTCCCATATGGCATCTCTTAAAATTTTTCATCCTTCTCTTTTCTCTTATTTTATGTGTATTTAAAACATGTTAACTCATACAGGAATTCAGATATAGTCATAACAGAATCACCTATGCTTTTTAAAAAATTAATGAAGTCAAGTTTACACAAAAGAATATTGATGTGTTATATAAACTTGCCACAAGACATTTTCAGTAATAACAGGAAGTAAGTTGCTTAGAAATAGGTTGTCTTTCCTTTCAGCTTTTGGGCCTCGAAAAGCTAAACCACATTATAGAAGGCATTTCAGAATATCAAAGCATTCTTAAATAATTTCAAATTTTCTATGGTAGAACAAGCTGAGATTCCTTGGAAACCTGTGAATATGGGGAAGTTAATAAGATTTTAGGTAATCCACTGATTTAGTTGGCAGTCGTAAAAATTCTGAAAACTTATCTGTAAGGTCTCTTTAATTGCTTTTTTTTTTTTTTTTAAGATTTTACTTATTTCTTTGAAAGAGTTATAGAGAGGCAGAGAGAAAGAGAGTATGCCTTCATCCACTGATTCACTCCCCAGCTGCACACAGTGGCTCGAGCTGGGTTGATCCGAAGTTAGGAGCCAGATGCCTCTTCCAGGTCTTGCACGTGGGTGCAGGAGCTGGATCCGAAGTGGAGTAGCCAGGTCTTGAACCAGCACCCATATGTGATGCTGGCACCGCAGGTGGCAGTTTTATCCACCACACCACAGCGCCCGCCCCTTTGTTTATTTATTTATTTATTTATTTGACAGATAGAGTTTAGATAGTGAGAGAGAGAGAGAAAGAAAGGTCTTCCTTCCATTAGTTCAACCCCCAAATGGCTGCTACAGCCAGAGCTATGCCGATCCGAAGTCAGGAGCCAGGTGCTTCCTCCTGGTCTCCCATGCGGGTGCAGGGCCCAAGCACTTGGGCCATCCTCCACTGCCTTCCCAGGCCACAGCAGAGAGCTGGACTGGAAGAGGAGCAGCTGGAACTAGAACCCGGCAGCCATGTGGGATGCTGGCACTGCAGGCTGAGGATTAACCAAGTGAGCCACGGCACCAGCCCCCTTTACTTGCTTTTTAAAAGAAGTAATTCCTGCTGAGACCTGCTGAGATGGTCATGTTCACATAGATATATGTAGAATATATCAAAGTATAGAATCATCACATTTTCAAACAGGATTGCTTCATTTAATCACCGTAAGGAAAATTATAGCTTTTGATAGTTATGAATAAAATGGTAGTTTTTAATTAGTTATCTGTGGTGATACCATATGCAAACTTTGTAAATGCTAAAAATCTTACATGAAAAGAGCTTGGGAGTCAAAAAAAAAAGGCTCAAATACCAGCTATAGTGATTTAATCAGTTGTGTGTACTTGGGTGAGTTAAAACAGCCTGTGCTTTTTTTTTTTTTCCTCATCTGTTTTAGAGATGAACAGATTATATATGAAAGGCGCCTGAACACTGCCTGGTACCAGCAGTCTCTTAATAGATCCAGGCTGCTTCTGAGTAACTGGAGGCAAATTATGCTTTAAGTCATATGTAAAAATGGCTTTCAGTGTTAGAACTCCTATTTTACTACTCTTTGTTGATGTTCATTTTACTTAGTGCTTTAGAGTCACAAGGTCTAAAAGTGCAGATCTAATATATATAGAGTGTGGTTCTTGGCTTTCATAACCTTCACTCATGTATTTTGCATTGACACTGCTAAGCCGCCTTTCATATGCAGAGTTGAGTCTTTTATACATCACCAGACTGCTTTAGAATTTTCACTTGATTGTGCTGCTTGTTGCCACTGTGATAAAGGGCCAGATATTAGTCAGACAATAGGCTCCTACCCTGGCCATCCTGCCTCCTTCAGCATAAGCCAGGGGCTTCTTTCCGGCTAAGGCTGCTTGTTTAGAGAGGGACAGCTGTCCCAGAAATGTGTCCCCTCACCCAACCCAACATCTCTTTCCACCCCAAAGTCACTTCCAATTTCCACTCATTTCTTCTGACGCTGCCACACTACAGGGAACTACTGGAAGCAGAGAACACAGTGCTCACTGAGGCTCTTAGGCTCTTGTGGGTCACAGCCAATATGGGCTTCCACCTCTGATTTGATAATTGTAGAAGAAAAGTCCCTCCTCCAGTGTGGTAGATAGCTTGTGAGTTCTGAAACTCCATGAACCGGTGCCCATATGGGACACTGGCAGTACAGATGGTAGCTTTTCCCATTGTGCCACAGCAGCAGCCCAGGATTTCGTAGTTTCTGAAAGAGCTTTGTGTATGGAATATGTATTGATATTTAACATATTTATCATATGAAAACTAAACTGAAAATTTTAATGCTTATTCACATGTTTAAAAATGATAAATCCATTACATGTTAACTTACACAGCCATCCTCACTATCAGTATCAGAACACTGAAATCTACAGACCCTCATGACCCTTATAGAAAATGGTGTAGTACTTATAACCTAGGCATATCCAAAATCTCTAAATTACTTATCATATGGAATACACTGTAAACACTATGAAAATGGTGGTTACACTGTTTAGGGAATAAGAACAAGAAAAGAAGTCTGTACCTGTTAGTACAGACACAACACATTTTTTTTTCCCACGTATATTCTGCCTGTGGTTGGTTTGAGTCCATGGTTTGTGGAACCCAGGGATGCAGAGAGACGATTGTATTTTTTATGAGAAATAACTACATATTCCCAAACAGGAAAATTTAGATTAAGGAGTAACACTGTTTTATGCTCTTACAAATCTGTCTGGCTTAGTAAAAGACAGCTGGATTTCCATATCTGCTAGCTTCATTTACTATGTTGTCACCCCATCGTGGGAACCTGGAAATTAAAAAGGGAAATAACGTCTTAGTATTATTATGAAAATAGTTCTTTCCTCAGTATCATAGGCACCCCAAAGGGCTCCTTGCACCATATTTTGGGAATTCCTTAATTATGTTGTGTTCACGTTATCCCAGATTTGGCCATTGTGAGCTTCTCAAAGCTGGCTCTTATGTCCATGTGACATGTGTTCTTTTTGCTTGTGTGTTTGTTTTGTTTGAGATATCTTACTTTCTGGCATAACAAGATGTTCCATCCTGCTCCAGGCCTGGGATAAGCCATTTTTCTGAAGCATCCTGATGGTGTTTTCTGTTGTTGTTATTGTTGCTTTTATGGATAACAACGGTATAGAGATCGAGATTTGGACTGTAGGGGTGCATATTGCTATTAGGGTAAGTCCTTCTAAGTTCTTTCTTCAGAAAGAACTAGAAAATTGTGTGTGTGTGTGTACATGTTCATATACACACCCTTACATATCTACCTACAAATATATACCCACATATGTACAAATACATGTTTATCTTAGATGTCATTAGTAACTGATCGCTACAGCTTCTATCCATTCCACATCATTCTTCTCTGCCTTTGCCCCGTTTTGTGCATCTCCTCCTACATGAGAATCCTGGCTTCCATGGACATCACAGCATTTGCTCATTTGCTCATAACTGACTCACCCATACCGTACAGAAAGCGAACACACTGCAGACCCAGATTTGCTCACAGTCCCCTCCTTCCCTCTGCCCAGGAATGAAGATAGACAATGTAATTAAATACCTTGTTCACACATTACTCGAGGTAGGTCCATCTTCCCCCTTTCTGTAGTTATATTATTAACGTGAAATAAAGCTGGGTTCATTTATTTCAGTTTACTTTCTTTTGTTCCCTTCAAATATGTGTTGGTTTAATTTTCTTTTTAACACATGGAACATCAACATGCTCTTAGATGTATTCACAAGTTACTCAGGCAAGTGTCACTCTCTTTCACCTCATTTCCACCTGATCACCCACTCACCCTTGGAGGGAACCACCTTCATTGTGTTCTGGTTTATCTTCCTGTGTTTCTTTTCGTGAAAGTAATCAATAATATATATTAAATAATCTACATCAAATTTATGTATCAATTTTCTTATTCCTCCTCCTTTCTTAAGGTATTATACTTAATATGTTATTTTGAACTTTGCTTTTTTCTTTTAATGATGTGTTGTAGAAGTCTCTCTCACTTCCTAGAGAACTTCATTCTGTATTACAGGTGGAGAGCCTTCCACTGCTGTATTGTTTATTCAATACATCTTATACTCTTGGACATTTAAGAATTTTCCAATACTTTGCAATTATAGTTAATGCTGTAATGAGTTTGTGTGTGTGTACATCTGTGCATATATTTGTGTTGCTAGAAGTACCTTTCAGGATACATTATTAGAAATGGGATTGTTGATTGTGGTCATTTGGCCCAACAGTTCAGATGCCCACATCCAGCATTAGAGTACTTGGGTTTGAATCTTGGCTTCAGCTCATCATTGCATCTTGTCAGAAATATAGACCCTGAGAGGCAGCAGGTGATGGCTCAAATAACTGGGTCCCTGCTACACATGGTAGAGACCTACTTTGCATTCCCTGCTCCTGGCTTTGGTCCCAGCCCAGCTCAGGCTGCTGTGGGCGCTGGAGAAGTAAATCAGCAGATAGAAACCTCTCTCTCTCTCTGCCTCTAAATATATATATATATATATATATATATATATACACATTTTTAATTTTAAAAAATAGGATTATTGTGTCAAAGGGTAAGATTACTTTTTTATAATTTTTATTATATAAGGCGAACAAATTTCATGTATTTTATATATCTATATTTAAGAGCATAGTGATACTTCCCACCCTACCCTCCCTCCTGCCCACACTCTCACCCTCCATCCTCCTTTTCTTATTCTTTTAATTTTTACAATGACATACTTTCAAATTATTTTATAATCATAAGCTGAACTCTCCATTAAGTAAAGAATGCAACGAAGACTGAGAATAAAGAAAAAAACAAAACAAAACAAAACAGTGTTCCTCAACAGTAGAGATAGGGCTATATAAAGAGAATCAAAATTCAAAATGTCAATTTCACTCATATACATTACATTTTTTCTACTCAGTTACCATAGATCAGGGAAAACATGATATTTGTCTTTTTGAAACTGGCTTATTTCACTAAGTATAATGGTTTTCAGTTGCGTCCATTTTGTTGCAAAAGATAAGATTTTATTCTTTTTTATAGCTTATTAGTATTCTATAGTGTTTATCTACCACATTTTCTTTATCCAGTCATCTGTTGATGGACATCAGGGTTGACTCCATACTGTAGCTACTGTGAATTGAGCTGCAATAAACATGGGGGTACAGGTAGCTGTTTCATATGCTGATTTCATTTTCTTTAGGTATATTCCCAGGAATGGAATGGCTGGGTTTTGTTGTAGGTCTATTTTGAGGTTCCTGAGGAATTTCCATACTGTCTTCCACAATAGCTGTACTACTTTACATTCCTACCAACAGTGTATTAGGGTACCTATTTCCCCACATCCTTACCAGCAATTATTGCTTTTTGATTTCTGTGTGATAGCCATTCTGACTGGGGTGAGGTTAAACCTCACTGCAGTTTTCATTTGGATTTCCTTTATGGCTGGGGATCCTGAGCATTTTTTTCATGTGTTTTGTGGCCATTTGAATTTCATCTTTTGAAAAATGTCTATTCATGTCCTTTGCCCATCACTTAATGTTTATTGCAGCTCAATTCACAATAGCTAAGTCCTGGAATCAACCCAAATGCCCATCAACAGTAGACTGGATAAAGAAATTATGGGACATGTACTCTATAGAATACTATACAGCAGTAAAAAAAACAATGAAATCCAGTCATTTGCAACAAAATGGAGGAATCTGGAAAACATCATGCTGAGTGAAATAAGCCAGTCCCAAAGGGACAAATATCATATGTTCTCCCTGATCAGTGACAACTAACCAAGCACAAAAAAGGAAACCTGTTGAAGTGAAATGGACACTATGAGAAACAGTGACTTGATCAGCCCTTGTCCTGACTGTTGATGTAAAATTTAATACTTTATCCCTTTTGGTATTTTTTTAATTCTACTTAATACTATTGGTTGAACTCTGTAATTAACACACAATTATTCTTAGGTGTTTAAATTTAACTGAAAAGTGATCCCTGTTAAATATAAGAGTGGGAATAAGAGAGGGAGGAGATGTACAATTTCAGACATGTTCAATCGGACTTGACCCAAATGGTGGAGTTAGAAATGTGTCAGGGGATTCCAATACAATCCCATCAAGGTGGCATGTACCAATGCCATCTCACTAGTCCAAGTGATCAATTTCAGTTCACAGTTGATCACACTGATAGGTCTAAGAGTCAAAGGGATCACACAAACAAGACTAGTGTCTGTTAATACTAACAGATAGAATAAAAAAGGGAGAGAACAATCCAACATGGGAAGCGGGATACACAGCAGACTCATAGAATGGCAGATGTCCTAAGCAGCACTCTGGCCTCAGAATCAGCCCTTAAGGCATTTGGATCTGGCTGAAGAGCCCATGAGAGTATCTTAGGCATGGAAAGCCAAGACACTCTGAAAAAAAAAAAAGAAGACCTAAATGAAAGGTCTCTGCAAGTGAGATCCCAGTGGAAAGAACGGGGCCATCAAAGAAGGAGGTACCTTTCTCTGAAGGGAGGAGAGAACTTCCACTTTGACTATGACCCTGTCGGAATAAGATTGAAGTCAGCAAATGACTAGAGCCTAGGGAGATTACTGATGCCATAAACAAGAGTGTCAAATTGTTAAGTCAACAACAGGAGTCACTGTGTACTTACTCCTCATGTGGGATCTCTGTCCTTAATGTGTTGTCCGATGTGAAGTGATGCTATAACTAGTACTGAAACAGTATTTTACACTTTATGTTCTGTATGGGTGCAAACTGATGAAATCTTTACTTAATATATACTAAATCTTCTATATATAAAGATAATTGAAAATGAATCTTGATGTGAATGGAATGGGAGAGAGAGTGGGAGATGGGAGGGGTGCAGGTGGGAGGGAGGTTATGGGGGGGGAAGCTACTGCAATCCATAAACTGTACTTTGGAAATTTATATTTACTAAATAAAAGTTTTTAAAAAAAGATTGTTTATTATGTTGATGATGTTTTTGAGCACTTTATAGATACTGGATATTAATGCTTTATCAGTTACATAGTTTGCAAATATTTTCTCCCATTCTGTCAGTTGCCTGTACACTTTGCTGATTGTTTCCTTTGCAGTGCAGAAACTTCTTAGCTTGATATAATCCCATTTGTCTATTTTTGCTTTGAATGCCTGTGCTTCTGGGATCTTATCCAAGAAACCCCTGCCTATGCCAATTCTTGCAGGGTTTCCCTAATGTTCTTCTCCTCTAGTAACTTGATGTTATCAGGTCGTAGATTTAGATCCTTGATCCGTTTTTCAGTTGATTTTTGTCTAAGGCATAAGGTAGGAGTCTTACTTCATACTTATGCACACAGAAACCCAATTTTCCCAGTACCAGGTTTTTTTTTTTTTTTTTTTTTTTTGACAGGCAGAGTGGACAGTAGAGGGAGACAGAGAAAGGTCTTCCTTTTGCCGTTGGTTCACCCTCCAATGGCCGCCGCGGTAGGCGTGCTGCGGCCGGCGCACCACGCTGTTCCGATGGCAGGAGCCAGGTGCTTCTCCTGGTCTCCCATGGGGTGCAGGGCCCAAGCACTTGGGCCATCCTCCACTGCACTCCCTGGCCACAGCAGAGAGCTGGCCTGGAAGAGGGGCAACCGGGACAGGATCGGTGCCCCGACCGGGACTAGAACCCGGTGTGCCGGCACCGCAAGGCGGAGGATTAGCCTAGTGAGCTGCGGCGCCGGCTACCAGTACCAATTTTTGAACTTTCTTCTCCAGTGATTGATTTTAGCTCCTTTGTAAATGATTAATTAGTTGTAGATGTGTGGATTGATATTGAGGGATTCCATCTGTTCCATTGATCATCAAGTCTTATCAAGTCTATTTTTGTACCAGTGCCATGCTGTTTTGATTAGAATTGCCCTATAGTAGGTCTTGAAATGTGCTATTGTGATAGCTCCAGCTTTGTTTTTGTTTTTTAACATTGCTTTAGCTATTTTGAGTCTCTTGTGTTTCCATATAAATTTTAGCATAGTTCCTTCTAGATCTGAGATCAGTGTCATTAGTATTTTGATTGAAATCACATTGAATCTGTAAGTTCTTTTGGGTAGAATGGACACTTTGATGATATTAATTCTTCCAGTCCACCAACATGAGGGATTCTTCCAATTTTGGTGTCGTCTTATTTTTTTCTTTAATGTTTTACCATTTTCATCATAGAGATCTTGCACCTGCTTTGTCAGATTTATTCCAAGGTATTTACATTTTTTGTACCTGTTGTGAATGGTACTGATCTTGCAAGTTCTTTCTCAGCCATGGCATTGTCTGTGTATACAAAGGTTATTGACTTTTGTGTATTGATTTTATATCCTGCAAGTTTGCAAACTCTTATGAATTTCAATAGTCTTCTAGTGTAGTCTTTTCATTTCCCTATACATAAGATCATGTCTTCTGCAGACAGGGATAATTTGACTTCCTCCTTTCCCATTTGTGTCCCATTGATTTCCTTTTCTTGCCTAATGGCTCTGGCTAACAGTTCCAGAACTATATTGAATAGTAATAGTGAGAGTGAGCATCCTTCTCTATTTCCAGATCTTAATGGAAATGCTTCCAGGTTATCCCCATTCAATACAATGCTGGCTGTGGGTTTGTCCTATATAAATTACCTTGATTGTGTTAAGGAACGTTCCGTTTATATCCAATTTGTTCATCATTTTTATCATGTAAGAATAATGTATTTTATCAGATGTTTTCTCTGCATCTATTGAGATAATCATGTGGTTTTTTCGGTTTGTTAATGTGATATATCACATTGATTGATTTTTTTCTATTTTTAAATTTTTATTCGATGAATGCATTTTTACATAGATACAACTTTAGGAATATAGTGGTTCTTTCCCCAAATCACCACCACCCCACTCCCATCCCACCTCCCATTCCCTCTCCCATCTCCTTCTTCATTATAGATCATTTCTCTTCAAGGTAGAAAACTAATTCTATTCTAAAGGACTCTCCAAGGTACACAATTTGATTTTTAGATTAGAGATGGGACTTGAGCACCCCCTTGACTTGAATCCTCTGGTCTGCTTTAAAAAAAAACAGGAAGAAGAGAAAGCTAGGCATCAGGAATGTAAAGATAGGTGGCAGACCTATTAATAGCTGCTCTGTACAGTGATCTGCCCTCAAGGAGACCCAACAGGCCAGTCCACTGTTGTGGCTTTCAGTGTGGTAAGCCTGGGCTTCAGCAGAAGTCAGCTTGTGAAGAGCCCTGGCAGCTCTGCCAGCCAAGAGTTGGATCACTGGAAATGGACCTGCCCTGGAGTCGAAGGACTTCAGGTCAGAGCCACAGATCTTATTGACTCTAAGATGAAAAATCCTTCACTCAGCCCAGCTTCCAAAGTGACCACTGCAGCTGAGGGGACAGCCAAGTAGGGTCAGCAACATTGCAGGCAGAACTGTAAATTTCCTGTTAGCGATGCCACCTGCCTTTACCTGGCCAGCTCTCCTCCCAGACCAGCTAGGTAATGGAAGTCAACAGGGTGCCTTCCCCAAGAAGGTTCATACCTCCCCTAGGATGTACCCTATGTGAAGAGATAGGTCTGGGCCTCTTAACTTATGAGGCCTGAAGCCCACCAGATTATTATCAAGCCCCTTCTGTCAGGTTCTATTTGCCTCTCAATCAGCAAACTTAGTTGTGGTTTAGACAGCACCTTTCTTGAGTCCTCTAATAAGAACTCTGTCCTGGCCGGCGCCGTGGCTCACTAGGCTAATCCTCCGCCTTGCGGCGCCAGCACACCGGGTTCTAGTCCCAGTCGGGGCACCGATCCTGTCCTGGTTGCCCCTCTTCCAGGCCATCTCTCTGCTGTGGCCAGGGAGTGCAGTGGAGGATGGCCCAAGCACTTGGGCCCTGCACCCCATGGGAGACCAGGAGAAGCACCTGGCTCCTGCCATCAGATCAGCGCGGTGCGCCAGCCGCAGCGCGCCTACCGCGGCAGCCATTGGAGAGTGAACCAACGGCAAAAAGAAGACCTTTCTCTCTGTCTCTCACTGTCCACTCTGCCTGTCAAAAAAAAAAAAATTAAAAAAAAAAAAAGAAATCTGTCCTTTGTTCTAGACCATGTCTAGCCCACTTGGGTCTCATTCCTTTGTAATCAAAGCCTTTAATTATTCTTTAACTCATGAATTTGCTTTTCATTGCTTTTGAATAATCCTATGATCGTTGTTTTGAATTCCTTTTCAGGTATTTCATCAGTCTCTTCATCTTCACATTCTAATACTGAAGTGTTGTTGTGTCCTTTGAGGGAGTCATATTATCATCCTTGTTCATGTTTCTTGTGTTTCTATGTTAATTTTTAGGCATTTTTGGAACTGCTTATTAGTTTTCTCTCTGATAGCTTTTATTTATTTATTTTTTGACAGGTAGAGTTACAAACAGTGAGAGAGAGAGACAGAGAGAAAGGTCTTCCTTCCGTTGGTTCACCCCGCAAATGGCCGCTACGGCCAGCTCTGTGCCGATCCGAAGCCAGGAGCTAGGTGCTTCTTCCTGGTCTCCCAAGCGGGTGCAGGGCCCAAGCACTTGGGCCATCCTCCACTGCCTTCCCAGGCCACAGCAGAGAGCTGGACTGGAAGAGGAGCAGCTGGGACTAGAACCCAGTGCCCATATGGGATGCCGGCACCACAGGTGGAAGATTAACAAAATGAGCCATGGTGCCGGCCCTTATTTTTTTTTTAATTAATTAATTTATTTGAAAGTCAGAGTTACACAGAGAAAGAGAGGCAGAGAGATAGAGAGAAGTACTTCCATCCACTGGTTCACTCTCCAGATGATCGCAACAGCCCAAGCTGCGCCAATCCAAAGCCAGGAGCCAGGAGCTTCTTCTGGGTTTCCCACATGGGTGCAGGGACCCAAGGACTCAGGCCACCCTCTGCTGCTTTCCCAGGCCACGGCAGAGAACTGAATCAGAAGTAGAGCAGCCAGATTCCAAACCGGCATCCATATGGGATGCCAGTGCTGCAGGCGGTGGCTTTACCTGCTACACCACAGCGCCGGCTCCTGATGGCTTTTATCTTTGAAATTTCCCTTTGTGGCTTATTAGAGTATCTGCTCCTTCAGTGGATATTCCAATGTGTGTACTGGGTGGGGCCAAGGAGCTCCAGTCAGTGCTTGGGTATGGTGCAAGGGTCCAGGGTGAAACCCGTGTTGTGCATGATAGATCTATTGTCAGCAGTGGAAGGGTGTGATCACTTTGGCTACCTCCTATCTTCCAAGGTGATCAATGCCCAGACCAAGCCCACAGTGGCTACACACCCCAGTCACACATTCACAAGAACCACACAAAGGATCTGTGGGGTCCTCAGTATGAGCACAGAACTCTGTGCAGTGACCCACCCTAGGCAGTCAGGAAACTGAGCCTCTGAAGCCAGACACTGGCTTCAGGACTGGCATTGTGGCACAGCAGGTTAAGCCACCACTTGTGAAGCCAGCATTGTAGCTGCTATGCTTCTGGTCCAGCTTACTGCTCCTGTGCCTGAGAAAACAGCGGATAATAGATCAGGTACTTGGCCTGCGCCGTGGCTTAACAGGCTAATCCTCCGCCTTGCGGCGCCGGCACACCGGGTTCTAGTCCCGGTTGGGGCACCGGATTCTATCCCGGTTGCCCCTCTTCCAGGCCAGCTCTCTGCTATGGCCCAGGAAGGCAGTGGAGGATGGCCCAAGTGCTTGGGTCCTGCACCTGCATGGGAGACCAGGAGAAGCACCTGGCTCCTGGCTTTGGATCAGCGAGATGCGCCGGCCGCAGCGGCCATTGGAGGGTGAACCAACGGCAAAAAGGAAGACCTTTCTCTCTGTCTCTCTCTCTCACTATCCACTCTGCCTGTCAAAAAAATAAAAAATAAAGAAAAAGGGCCTTGATAATAATCTGGTGGGCTTTAGGCCTTGTAAATTCAGAGGCCCATACCTATCTATCTCTTCACATGGGGTATATCCTAAGGGAGGTGTGAACCTCCTAGGGTAAGGCACTCTGTTGACTTTCATTACTTGGCTGGCCTGGGAGGAGAGCTGGCCAGGTAAAGGCAGGGGGCATCTCTAACAAGAAATTTACAGTTCTTCCTTCAATGTTGCTGACCCTACTTGACCATCCCCTCAGCTGCAGTGGTCACTTTGGAAGTTGGGCTGAGTGAAGGGCTTTTCAGCTTAGAGCCAATAAGATCTGTAGCTCTGACCTGGGCATCCTTCGACTCCAGGGCAGGTCCATTTCCAGTGATCCAACTCTTGGCAGAGCTGCCAGGGCTCTTCACAAGCTGACTTCTGCTGAAGCCCAGGCTTACCACATGGAAAGCACTGCAGTGGACTGGCCTGTTGGGTCTCCTTGAGGGCAGATCACTGTACAGATCAGCCATTAATAGGCCTGCCACCCATTGCTTCTGATGCCGAGCTTTCTTTTCCTCCTGGTTTGTGTTAAAGCAGACCAGAGGATGCAAGTCAGGGGAGTGCCCAAGTCCCATCTCTAATCTTCGGTGGCCTGAACTACAAGTCTATAGTCACAGGCATGTTCTGTAGTAGTTTTTCTAAGGTAGACAATGCCCATGAGGAAAATTATATTCTCACTTTAAAACTTTCTTTCCCTTTGGTCTGAAAGGGAGGTTTTTTCTACTTACTGTATACTTCACTGATGGCGAGTGAATCTAGCTATGAGATTATTATTTAAGTTCTTATTTTGGCTATGCTATTACAGAAAAATGTTAGCCATCTCTTTTATAAGGTCTAAAGATTAAATTGTGCGTCCTACAGATTCCTTCATAATAGAATTAGTTTCCTACCTTGAAGAGAATAGAGAAGTGAAAGAACAAGTTGGGCTTAGAATAGAGAAATGAGGGAGCAAGTCCTAGATCGCTTGCTGACAATAGCAATATTACATAAATACTTAGCAAACCGTTTCAACCATTAGATAACAACTTAAGAAAACATTACCAGAAGGTCCAATGCCTTCTATAAATTTTAAGAATCATGTATTTGAAAACATCTCTTAAATATCTAACATGGTGTAGTTTGTTTAGCCAGTAAACTTAAGCACAACCATCTAAAATGTTTTTAGTTTCTTTCTACCAACACGTTTAAAACATGATACACAGATTCAGGTCACAGGTTCTATTTGCTTCTCAATCAGAAAAATTACTTGTAGCTTTGACAGCACCTTTCTTAGCTCCTCTAATAATGACTCTGTCCTTTGTTCTAGGCCCTGTCTAGTGCACTTGGGCCTCATTCCTTTGTAATCAGAACCTCTACTCTACCAACAATGGCTCTACTCCCAACCTGTGTGTACTGATGGTCCTCTTCCCCACTTAATGCTGTATAATTGTTCTAACCTGGTAAATGCCACTCTTAGGATCATTGGTTACTATCCTCACCCTGTCTTTTATGACCTTGTCTAAATATGATCAGAGTCGGTAAACTTGGAAGGCTTCCATAGCCTTGGCAACTCATGACGACAGCCTAGGATGGTTACTGGCGCCATAAACTAGAGTGTCAATTTGTTGGGTCAACAACAGGAGCCACTGTGCACTTGCTCCTCATGTGGGATCTCTGTCCTTAATGTGCTGTACATTGTGATTTAATGCTATAACTAGTACTCAAACAGTATGTTTCACTTTGTGTTTCTATGTGGGTGCAAACTGTTGAAATCTTTATACTAAATTGATCTTCTATATATAAAGAGAATTGAAAATGAATCTTGATGCAAATGGAAGGGGAGAGGGAGCGGAAGAGGGGAGGGTTGCGGGTGGGAGGGAAGTTATGGGAGGGGGAAGCCATTGTAATCCATAAGCTGTACACTGGAAATTTATATTCATTAAATAAAAGTTAAAAAAAAAAAAGAAAAAAAATAAAGAAAGAAAAAAAAAATAGATCAGGTACTTGAGTCCCTGCTACCCATGTGGGAGACTCAGGTGCAGTTCCTGACTCTAGGCTTCGGTCTGGCCCAGCCCCATATGCTATAGCCATTTGGGGAGTGAACCAGCAGATGAAAGCTAGCTCTCTCTCTCTCTCTCTCTCTCTCTTTCTCTCTCTCTCTCCCTCTCCCTCCCTTTCCCTCTCTCTCTCTCTCTCTTTCTCTCATCTGTCACTCTGCCTTTCAAATAAATAAAAAAAGTGTATATTTTTAAAATCTTAAAAAAGAGAAGGAAATAACAGTTTCTTTTGGTTTCAGTTTAGCCCTTGTATTTTAATAACTGAAATGCAGTAGGTTTATAGATTTATTACTTGTAGATGTCTTAAGTCTGGCAACAGAGCTGGTGATTAAATGTCAGGGGCTGGAGTCAAAAAACCCGTATTTAAATCTTGACTCCTATTTGATGGCAAGTAACCCAAAATAAATTTCTTAAGTTCTCTTAAGCCTCAGTCTCTTTATTTGTAAAATAAAATAATAATTGTCCCTCATAGAGTGTCAAAGTGGAAGGGAAATTGTCCCCTACAAAGTCAAACTTTAGTTTAGTGTCTGGCACATGGTGAACATGCCACAAATGTTAGCTTTTTTTTTTTTTTTTTTTTGCTTTCTGGTCACCCTTGAAATTCTAGGACCTCTGCCCCTCTTCCTTCAAATCTAACCTAAGATTGTTGTACATGACAGGATTTGGTGAGCACAACCTGTGCAACGCTTTTGCTTTTGTTCCCTGTACCACAGGTGGTGCTGGTTGCCGCGTCCTGTCTCACTGTGTGCCCATTGTGGGCTGCAGTGTGCCTTCCCAAGTGCAGAGTACAAGATGACTTCAGATGATAAAGACAACCCTCCCCATGTGTTAGATCTGTCCCTATTTTAATGTATGTGTGGACAAGCATACAGCTAGTACATCCCTGAGAATATTTCAGGACAAGGTAAAAGTGAATATTGAAGGAACAAAGAAAGTCAACTTAAAAAATATAGAGAATATGCAAAGGTTGCAAAGATGGTCCTTGAAGGACTGAAGTTTAGGACTCTGCTCTAGATCCCCTCTCCCAGGTCTGCATCCAGGGTTCCTATAATCTGTCCTAGAAGCTCAACAGAACAGATGAAATCTATTCCACCTTTATCTCTGTTGCCTACCCTATGCCTGGGGATCATATCCCTTTTTTCTTTTTTTAGTTTATGTTTCTTATTTTTCTAAATAAAGGAATAGAAAGTCTACCATTCTCCTAGGATGATGAGCAATTACCTCAATGGCAACTAATTAAAAAACTCTTTTGGGGGACCAGTGTTGTGGTGTAGTAGGTTAAGCCTCCACCTGTGTTGCTGGCATCCCATATGGACACCAGTTTGAGTCCCAGCTGCTCCATGTCCAATTCAGCTCCCTGCTGATGGCTGAGAAGGCAGTAGAAGATGGCCCAAGTGCTTGAGCCCCTGCACCTGCATAGGAGACCCAGAAGAAGCTCCTGGCTGCTGGCATTGGATCCAGATCAGCCTAACTGTGGCCATTCAAGCCATTTAGGAAGTGAACCAACGGTTGGAAGAGCTCTCTATCTCTCCCTTTCTCTGTCAGTAATTCTGCCTCTCAAATAAATAAATAAATCTTTTAAAAAAGCCACTTTTTTGTTTGAAAAATTGAGCTTTTTTTCGTACTCTTTAAATCTTTTTTCATTTTTTTTTAAAAAAAATTTTTAGTGTTTATTTGAAAGGCAGAGTAATAGAGAGTCTGACTCAGGCTGAAACCGGAAACCAGGAACCCCATCCAAGTCTTCCACGTGAGGGGCGAGAACCCAAGTACTGGGCTATATGATCTGCTTCCCCCCAGGCTCTTTAGCAGGAAACTGGATTGGAAGCAAAGGCAGGACTCATTCCCACCAGGTCCTCCGCTGTGAGCTGCAGGCAACCCAAGCGGCTGCTTAACCTGCTTTACCACCACCCTTGCCCCTCTGTAAATCTTTATACCATACACCATTATAATCTTCCTAACCATTCAACTTTTTGTTTTTTTCATGTAAAAATTCATTCGTGTATTTATTTATTTGGAAGGCAGAGTGACAGTGAGGGAGAAACAGAGATATCTTCCATCTGCTGGTTCACTTCCCAAATGCCCACGACAGCGGGGACTGGGCCTGGCCAAATTCAGGAATCAAGAACTGCAAGACCTACCAGTTCTTGGTCATCATCTGCTGCCTCCCAAGCACATTCACAGGAACCTGGACCTGAAGTGACGAATAGCTAAGACTCCAACCAGGCAATTCACTGTGGGATGCAGGCATTACAAGTGGCAGCTTCACCTGCTGTACCACAGCACCCACCCCTCAACCTTTGGTTTGACTGTTTCAGTTAAGTTTAATCTTCAGTGTTAAGTAACAATTCTGCTGTGTTTTACTTAATAATACTCAATTGAGAGGATGGAATTGTGCATAGCAGGCTAAGCTGCCACAGCCTAATTCACATTTGTGTGACCAATCAAGTCCCACCTACTCCACATCTGTCAGATCCAGCTTTCTTCCTTTTTTTCTTTAAAGATTTATTTTATTTATTTGAAAGACATAAGTACAGAGAGAGCTAGAGACAGAGGTCTTCCATCCGCTGGTTCACTCCCCAGATGGCCGCAATGGCCAGAGCTTTGCCGATCCGAAGCCAGGAGCCAGGAGCTTCTTCCGAGTCTCCCACGTGGGTGCAGGGGCCCAAGCACTTGGGCCATCTTCTGCTTTCCTAGGCCATAGCAGAGAGCTGAATCAGAAGAGGAACAGCCAGGACTAGAACTGGTGCCCATATAGGATGCCGGCGCTTCAGGCCAGGGCTTAACCCACTGTGCCACAGCGCCGGCCCCCCCAGCTTTCTTCTAACATGCCTAGGAGGCAGCAGAAAATGGCCCAATTGCTTGAATGCCTGTCATTATTCCCTAAACAATATAACTACTATTGATATGACATTTATATTGTATTAAGTATTAAGTTTAGAGATTTTATATTTTATATATTTAGATTTTATATTAGAGATGATATATACAGGAAGATGCAACTTACATGCAACTATTATGCCATTTTTACACAGGGATTGAGTAACCACGAGGGCTTCTAGAACCAATTCCCAGAGGATACCAAAGGATGGCTCTACTTAAATTTGTTGTATCCATGAGTATGGAATTCTTTTTCCTAGATAAGTAGAATTATCTTTACAAATACTGCATGAATGCCTACTATGGAGTTATTTTACAACTATATTTTGGAAGGGGAACCTATGTGATTACAAAGAATTCAATAAATTAGTAGTTTTAGTTTATATTTATTTTTTAATATTTATTTATTTGAATAGAAAAGTTACAGAGAGAGAGGGAGAGTCAGAGATCTTCTGTCTGCTGGTTCACTCCCCAGATAGTTGTAGTGGCTCAGGCTGAGCCAACATGAAGCCAGGAGCTTCATCCACATCTCCCATGTGAGTGGGAGAGGCCCAAACACTTAGGCCATCTTCCACTGCTTTTCCTAGGCCATTAGCAGGGAGACACTGTGGAGCAGAGAGACAGGGAAAGAGATATCTTCTATCCAATGGTTCATTCCCCAAATGGCCACACTGGCCAGGGTTGGGCCAAGCTGAAGCCAGGAACCAGGAGCTTCATCTGGGTCTCACACGTGGATGCAGGGGCCCAAGGACTTAGTCCATCTTCTGCTGCTTTCCCAGTTGCGCTAGCAGGGAGCTTGATCGGAAGTGGAGCAGCTGGGACTCAAACCAGTGCCCATAGAGGATGCCAGCATTGCAGACGGCATCTTAACCTGCTGTACCACAGCGCTGGCCCTGCCATGAACTCTTTAACCTGCCCTTCTATGGAGCCTCGTCTGTGGGGGAAATGTTGTTATTGCTCTAGGCTCATCTTACCCTAGTCTTTATCCCTACAACTTAGGGATTTTTCCTGCTAATTCATGCCCTACAGTAAATTTATTGGGTAAGATATGCAAACGGTAACTCCTTTTTATAAATCTTGAAATCAGCCTGATTATATGAGTTCATAGTGATATGCAGAGCTTCCCCGACATTACTGGCTTATCCTTGAACTCTCAGCCTTCACGTACTCTCAGTTAGACAGGGGGAATAAAACCCACCATTCACCCTTTTGTGCCTGCCTTTGCTGCTCTGTTGCTCCCAGGAGTTCCCTTGACAGCACTGGAGGGAATGTTTAGTCAGTTGTTTTTTACCTAGTGTAAGAGATTTTTCAGGCAACAGAATTTCTTTTGTTATGTCATCCCTTCCCTTTAGCATAGTGGAGAGTCTGCCTGGCAATACTAAGAGAAAGGCATACTTTGTACGTCTTAGGTTTCTCTCCCCGACTGGTGTGATCACGGTTCAGCGGTACTGCTTCCCTTGTCATTGCTCACCAGTGTCCACCCAGTCCCCACTCCCAGTCCCTGGAATACACAGCACTTGAGGGAAGTTGGCCTAACATGGGCCACACTTGTTTGCTGTTGGGAAGTAGAGAGCCTACCTTGTTTTTACAGGACCACATGTTCAGTGACAAATAAACATGTTTTTGACAAGGCTGCTTTGAAAGACATGGTCAAGACTTTTTGAAAACAGAAAAAAATAATAAATGACTTTATGCACTTTCTATGATATGTGCTAATCAAATTCTTATTACTGAGACAAGTTACCAGTAGGCATTCTCATCCCGTCTTTCACCCCCCTGCATCGTTTATTGTTCTTTCTGCTTTCGTGACTCTGCGCTGCCACTGCCCCACTTGAGATGTTGGACTCTCAGCTGGAGCACCACACTTGAGGCTCACCAGTTTTTATCCTTCTTCCTGTCAATTCTCTTGAGAGGTGGTGACTCAGATGGACCACAGAACCCAACCCAGGGCTTGGTTCTCCTGAGTTGGCCAACAGGACTGGGGGCCATCTTCAAATGCTTTCTGAGGCCATAGCCAAAACAGAGAGCTGGATTGGAAGTGGAGCATGTGGGACTCAAACCAGTGCCCATATGGGATGCCGGCACTGCAGGTGTCAGCTTTACCCACTACACCACGGTGTCAGCCCCAGAAATTGCCTTTTTTTAAAAGATTTATTTGAAAGGCAGATCCACAGAGAGTGGGGGAGAGGCAGAGATCTTCCTTCCGCTGTTTGACCCTGCAGCTATAATGGCCAGCGCTGGTCCAGGCTAAAGCTAGGATCTTGGAACTCCATCCAGGTCCCTCAGGTGGGTAGCAGGAGCCCAAGCACTAGGGCAATCCTCTGCTGCCTTCCCACATGCCCCCAGGGAGCTGGATGAAATGTGGACCAGCACTCATATGGGATTCAGGTGTCGCAGGCAGCTTAACCTGATGTACTGCAATACTGGCCCCAAAAATTACCTTTCTAAAATTATTAATTATAAATACAATCTATACTTTTTCTTATTAACTTAATTATTTTACCACCTGAAAGGGTGTACAATATCAATTGAGAAGATATTATAGTAACTACTGTGTCATAGATTCATTTAAAATATCTCCATCATTTTTGTCTTATAGGACAAACTATTCGAGAGAAAAGAATCGTAGAAGCAGCAAATAAGAAAGAAGTAGACTATGAAGTAGGTGATATCCCAACAGAATGGGAAGGTAAGTTTGCTTTTTTTTTTATTAAGATTTATTTATTTATTTGAAAGTCAGAGTTGCGCACAGAAAGAAGGGGAGGCAGAGAAAGGGAGATAGGTCTTCCATCCACTGGTTCACTCCCCAGTTGGCCACAACGGCCAAAGCTGTGCCGATCCGAAGCCAGGAGCTTCTTCCAGATCTCCCACATGGATGCAAGGGCCCAAGCACTTGGGCCATCTTCCAATGCTTTCCCAGGCCATAGCAGAGAGCTGGATTGGAAGTGGAGCAGCCGGGACTCGAACCAGCACCCATATGGGATGCTGGCACGGCTGGCAGCAGCTTTACCCACTATGCCACAGTGCCAGCCCTGTAAGTTTGCTTTTTAATAACATCTTCTGAGAGGCAAATGATATACAAAATCAGTAAGAATATATATAATTGCATGCTTCTCCACAAAGAACTTTGGCAGTCTGAACCAGTAATTTTTTTTAAACATTGTCTTTGAAAGTTGTAAAGGTGCCAGAGTTTTTCAACGAAGCACATGTGTAGCAAAAACACTGTAAAGCTTTAGCAGAGCTGGGAGTAGGAAGAGGCAAGTGAAGGTCCTAAATGCAAAACTTAAGGAGGTTCTCACTCTCACATACTAGACCTGAACTTGCACAACCCTGGGATTTGATTCTGTTTCTGGCACTCACCAGCCACATAAACTTGGGAAAGTAACTCAGACGTTTCAGTCTTAGTTTTCTTTTTTATAAATTGTGGATAACACTTGCTGTCGTACCATTTAACATATTTGTTCAACTTACAATGACCCAGTGGCAACCTCTTGCATAGATGAGGATAGATACTTGATCCCTATCCTAAGTCTTGGAAATTAAGATAAACGATCAAAGGGAGATAAAACAGCAACAATTAATCTCATTGTGGCTTAAAACAGTAACACATGAACTTGGTAGTTGTGTCTTCAGTCCACCATCAAAGGTTTATTGCAGAAAAGGTTCATCTGTGGAGAAAAAAACTGAAACCAATTTGCAAAAAGACATACAGAAGAATATTTCCTAGCTTCCTAGGAACTTTACAGTTCCAAATTCAAGTTCTTTCTGAATGAAGTTCAGCTGCAAGTCAGAGTTCTTTGTTACCAGTTCCTAGCATAGTGCTTGGGACACAGTAGGTGCTCAATAAATGTTTAATACGTAAAATCTAGCCAGGGCTAGCTTTTGTTATTTGCAACTGAAAGAACCTTAATTGAAACACCAATACCTGTCTTATTTATCACCTAACACCAAGTGTTTGCTTGTATGTATGGTATTATGTGCTTTGAAGTCATTATTGTATTTAATTTTAATACCAAGTCTATGAGCTAGACTCTTTAATTGTCATTTAGTAGATAAAGCATCTAAGGTCCGGAAAGGTTAGATGAATTCCCTGAATTTGAATAGCTACACACATGAGTAAGCAGTAGACCCATTGCTTCCCGGTGGGCCCAGCAGGATACCTTACATGTGGTAGCTATAGGCGTTGTCTTACTTTTATGCCAGCATGTGAGTGTAAATATCATTTAATGAAAATATCTTTTTCCATTTCTGCCCATTAGCTATGAAAATACTAGAACTGTGAGAACGGAGCATAAAGATGGATGGATAGTAGAGTTTTTTGAAGAAATACAGAATATAAATTGGCAACTTCTGAGAGGAGTAATTGGGCTTTCTTATTTTAACAGACTTTCCAACGTTATAAACTACATTTGCAATTCTCAAATAATGCTTGTGCCTTTTTATAATGAGCCTATTTTATCATTTCCCCAATAGTAGAGTAGAATTAAAATGTTTATAGAAATAAATTAAGTTATAAATAAATAGGTAACAACTCATTTCTCAGCCTTTGAGACTTTCAGAAAATCAAAATAATGTTTTAGTGCTTTTTATGGCTCTATCCTGACCTACTAATTCAGCGTAACTATCCTGTGGGGCATACCCTTAAGACAAACGTATCAGCCAAACCCTGAAACAAAAATTATGTTTATGGTGGTACACATCAGTTAAACATAAAAAAAAACTTTACACCATGAAAAAATTAAAATGTAAATAAACCCACACAAAACACCAAGTACAGGGAGGGAGAAAGAAAATACTTAAGTACATGGTATTGATACCAAATGAATCTCATGTATTAACATGAAAAACTAAAACAAGGAAAAAGCCTAGGAGTGTGGTGGGGTTTGCAGTTTTAAGATATAGTTACAAAAGGCCTTGCTGAGAAAAATGACTTTTGAAAAAAAGGCAGAAGATGCTGGCCATGCAGATAACTAACTAGCAGAGGAGCAAACAGTTCTGAGGCAGGAACATGCTCAGGTGTTTGAGGACCAGCAAGGGAGCCAATGTGACTGGAATAGAGCCAGAGAGAAAGCAGTAGGAGATAAGGCTGAAGTTCACAGGATACCTAATCGTATGGGTTTTGTACGACTGTAGCTTTCTAGTGTAAAGTAAAAGCATTAATCTGGTGGAGATCGGAAGCCAATGGAGGGTTTTTAAAAGGATAGTCATATATTCTTGAGTTATGTTTAGCAGGATCATTCTCTTTTGCTTTGCAGAGAGATAAGAGGAACATAGGCCACACTTGGAGACAGGAGGCTCTTGTAATACTAAGGTGAGGGCTAATTGTGTCTTCAACCAGGGTTGCAGTAGGGTTGGACAGGAGTAGTTGCACTGTTGATCCATTGTAAAAGTAGAACCATCAGGATTTGCTGGCATATTGGATGTAGAGTGTGAGAGAAAAAGCTCAGTCAGTGATAACCCTAATGCTTTTTGGTCTCATCAGGGAAAATGGAGTTGCTGTTAACTATGGTGAGCAAGATTGTGGGAGGAGCAAGCAGGGGGATGCAATCAATTTTGGACGTGCCTATTAGACTTTTATGTAGAGATGTTAAATTGTACATGAGCCCATAAATGGCATATAAAGTTGTGACACTGGATGAAATCACAAAGAGAATTAGTGAAAATAGAGAATGAGGAGTTCAAAGACCCATCCTTAGGCTACTCCATTACAGCCAATGGAGCCAATAAAAGAGCAGCAAGGAAAGTAGGAGAAAAAAGAAGCTGTCACATAATGGAAACCAAATATCAAGGAGGAAGAAATGCTCAACAGTATCAGATAAGGACTGAATAGAGGGAAGTCATGAGCAATCCTGACAAAAATACTTCTATAGAGTTATAGGAACAAAAAAGCCTCATAGGGAAAAAAAGAATAGCATGAAAGCATTTGGAGAGAATGAGTATAGAAAATATTTGCGAGTTGTGAAGAAAAGGAGAGTAATGAGACAGTACCTGGAGAGGAAAGTGAAGCCCAAAGAAGACGCTTGTCTTTTTTTTTTTTTTTTACAGTTTATTTTTTTTTCCATTTATTAAACTTTTATTTAATGAATATAAATTTCCAAAGTACAGCTTATGGGTTACAATGGCTTCCCCCCTCCCATAACTTCCCTCCCACCCGCAACCCTCCCCTTTCCCGCTCCCTCTCCCCTTCCATTCACATCAAGATTCATTTTCAATTCTCTTTATATACAGAAGATCAGTTTAGTATATATTAGGTAAAGATTTCAACAGTTTGCACCCACATAGCAACACAAAGTGAAAAAAATACTGTTGGAGTACTAGTTATAGCATTAAATAACAGTGTACAGCACATTAAAGACAGAGATCCTACATAATATTTTTTTAAAAATTACAGAATTTTTGTAATCGTGTTGGGAAACATCCAATTTTTGATTTTTATTTTGATTTTTATCATATTGTTTCTTTTTTATTTTATACTTTTTTTTAACATTTCGCCACATGGACTAAGAAGAATATACTTAGAGGAAACAAAGTCCTTGAAAGGCAAAGTGACAGGATCTAGAGCACAGGTGGAAGAGTTGGCCTTTGACAATAGCCACATGCCACAGCAGAAAAGCAGAGTACATGGGCATAGATACAGGCCGATGAGATGCTGTGTTGTACTGAGAACTTGGGTAAATTCCCTTTGGATTCCTCCCAATGAGCTGAGTGGTGAAAAAACTTCTTGAGTACTAACAGCAGCTAAAGCCAAGATTTGAGCCCAAATTATCTGTCTCCAGTCTTTACTCTTATATTATACTGTCTATCTCGTTAAACGCCTACTTGCTTTCAAGTATTGGAGTAGACATTAATTCTTCTTGGAAGTCTTTTCTGACCTCTTTGCCCAAGCGTTTTGCTAGGTGGACATTTCTGAACTTAAGGGGAAAGCATTCTAGCATTCATCCTTAAATATTGTGTCTGTAGATTTTTCTCATAGATGCCTTGTATTAAGTTGAGAAACTTCCTTTCCTTAATAGGGACTCTGCCAATTTCTAGAGTTTGCTCTCTGCTCAGCTGTGCTCTGTCTGGTACTGTGAACATTAGTCTGCTGGGTTGCTCCTGGATTCCATTCCCATGGCAAAGCCTGGGAAATCTCAAAACAGCAAGCTGAGGGGGCCGGCATTGTGACGTAGCAAGTAAAGCTGCCACCTGCATGCTGGGATCCCATCTGGGCGCAGGTTCGAGTCCCAGCGTACCACTTCCTATCCAGCTTACTGCTAATGGCCAAGGAAAAGCAGCAGAAGTTGGCCCAAGTGCTTGTGTCCCTGCCACCCACATGGAAGACCTAGATGAAGTTCCTGGTTCCTTGCTTGGGCCCAGCCCAGTGCTGGCTTTTGTGACCATCTGAGGAGTGAGCCAGGGGATGGATGATCTGTGTGTGTGTGTGTGTGTGTGTCACTGTTTGTCTCTCTATAACTCTGCTCTTCAAATAAATAAATCTTTTTAAAAAAATAAATAACCTGAGGTAATGATAAAGGAAACCTTTGTTTGTTAAACATTTAACCTTTGTTTGACCACTGTGTTTCATTATTCAGTGCCTACTGTCTAGAAAATTCCTGTTGCCTGTCATTTGTCCTGTTTCTCCATCTTGCCTGGAAGCAGAAGGCAGCTTTTTTTCACTTAGCTTAATGCATTTGCAGCTGATTCGTGTGCTTACATGAATTTTACTGCTGAGTGGACTTCTCTTGTAAAGATGATATACCAGCATGTTCATTCTTCACCAGGTAAACAACCTCCAGGTCATTTGCACTTTTGACAGTTATAGGTGAAAGCACTATGAATTCATGCACACATTCATGCAGGGACTTGTGAACCTAAATTTTCACCGTATATACCTTGGGCAGGATTAGTGTTGGTTTGATTTTATAAAAAAAAATAAATAAATAAAAAACCTGCTGAAATATTTTTCAGTGTGACTGTACCATTTTGTATTCCATTAGCAGTGGAATTAGCAGTTCAGCTTGCTCCTCATCTTCACCAGCCCTTTATGTTGTCAGTTTCACTACTTTGAGCCTTTCTAATTACTGTGTTCTCACTGTGGTTTTAATTTTTATTTCCCTGTTGACTAACAATGTTGATTATGTTGCCATGACCCTATTTTCCATCTGCTTATTTTCTCTGATGTACTGTCTATTCATATATTTTGCCTAGGTTTTTTTTTTTTTTAGGTCTTTCCTAATAGCTTAATTTACACGTTTCTTACATATTCTGAATATAAGTCCTTCATTCAATATGTGGTTCAGAAATATTTTTTGTGGTCTGTGGCTTACTTCATTCTCTTCACAGTATCTTTCAAGGAGCACACATTCTTAATTTTAATAAATTCGAATTTATTTATTTTTCTTTTTTGTATTGTATTTTCAGTGTTATATGTATGAAATCTTTGCCTAACCCAAGGTGACTTTTTCTAGAAGTTTTACACTTTGGAGTTCTATACTTATGTTTATGTTCCATTTTGAATTAATGTTTATATACAGTGTTTCTGCTGTTTCATTTTTATATGATATCCAGTTTTTCCAGTGCCTTTTTTTTTTCTTTTTTTTTTTTGACAGGCAGAGTGGATAGTGAGAGAGAGAGACAGAGAGAGAGAGAAAGGTCTTCCTTTTTGCCGTTGGTTCACCCTCCAATGGCCGCTGTGGCCGGCGCATTGTGCTGATCCGAAGCCAGGAGCCAGGCACTTCTTCCGGTCTCCCATGCGGGTGCAGGGCCCAAGGACTTGGGCCATCCTCCACTGCACTCCCGGGCCATAGCAGAGAGCTGGCCTGGAAGAGGGGCAACCGGGATAGAATCCGGCGCCCCAACCGGGACTAGAACCCGGTGTGCCGGCGCCGCAAGGTGGAGGATTAGCCTGTTAAGCCACGGCGCCGGCCTTCCAGTGCCATTTTTAAAAGATTTTTATTTGTTTGAAATGTAGAGGGGCAGCGCTATGGCACAGTGGGTTAAGTCTCTGACTGCGGTGCCAGCATCCTATATGGGCACTGGGTTCTAGTTCTGGCTGCTCCACTTCCAATCCAGCTCTCTGCTATGGCCTGGGAAAGCAGTAGAAGATGGCCCAGGCACTTGTGCCCCTGCACCCACAAGGGAGACCCGGAAGAAGCTCCTGGCTCCTAGGTTCAGATCAGCACAGCTCCAGCCATTGCAGCCATTTAGGGAGTGAACCAGTGGATGGAAGAACTCTGTCTCTCTGTCTCTCCCTCTCACTGTCTGTAACTCTACCTCTCAAATAAATAATCTTTTAAAAAAGAGAGAGAGAGGGAGAGAGAGAGAAAAAAGATAGAGTGACACAGAGAGTGAAAAAGGAAAAGACAGAGAGAGCCAATCTGCTGGTTCACTCTCAAATGCTCTCCACAGTCAGACTGGGCCAGGCTGAAGCCAGGAGCTAGAAACTCCATCTGAGTTTCCCACATGGGCGGCAGAAGCCCAAGAACTTGGGCCATCTTGAGCTTCCAGGCTCAAACTGGCGCTCCAATATGGGGTACGGGCAATGCAGGCAGGAGTTTAACACACTGCACCACAATGCTGGTTCCCCAGCACCATGTATTTAAATCCTTTTTCCATTGAATTTTCTTTGTACCTTTGTCAAACATCAATAGACTATATAAATGTGGATGTGGGTTTATTTCTGCATTCTCTATTCTGCCAGTGTATTTATATATCCGTCCTTTTGCCAATGCCACATTATCTTTACTATAAGGCTTTGTAATAAGTCTTGAAGTAAGATAATTTGAGTACTACAAATTCATTCTAAAATGGTTTGGGTAGCTAAGGCCCTTTCATACTATATTTAGTATCAAGTTATCCTTTTTCAAAAAAAAATCTTTGATGTACTTTGATTAGGAATGCACTGAGTCTAAGAATGAGTTTGAAGAGAAATTGAATCTTCTAATTTATGAAGGTAGTGTATTTCCATTCCCTTAGATCTTCTTCCATTTATTTCAGAATTAGCTACAGATCTTACACATATTTTCTTAAATTAATACTTAAATATTTCTTGATTTTTGGTACCATTCCTAGTTGTTTTTTATTTCATTTTCAAATTATTCATTGATAACAGAAATAACAGTTGATTTTGTGCCTCACCTGTGTGTTTCACACAACATTGCTTAGTCCACTTATTAATTGTATTACCGTAATTTACTGTAAGCTTTTTTGAGTTGTCTGTATAAACAAACCATTCTTTCTATGTCTTTTGTTCTCATGTATAAATATTTTGCCCCATTTCTTACTACACTGGCAAGTACTTCCTCAATAATGGTGAATAGAACTGGTAAAGGTAAACAATTTTACTTGTTCTATTTATTTTTAATTTTATTTTTTTTTTAAGTTTTAAAATTCAACAATTTGGGGCAGGTAAAGCCCACTGTCTGCAATGCTGACATCCCATATGGGCACTGGTTCATGTCCCGGCTGCTTCACTTATCATCCTGCTCCCAGCTAACAGCCTGAGAAAAGCAGTGGAAGATGCTTACGTTCTTGGGCCCCTACTACCCACATGGGAGACCTGGAAAAAGCTCCTGGCTCCTGGCTTAGGCCTGGCTCTCGCCTGGCTCAGCACCAGCTGTTGCAATCTTCTTGGGGGTGAACTAGTGGGTGGAAGATCTCCCTCTGTTTCTCTCTCTCTCTCTAACTCTTTAAAATAAACAAATCTTTGAAAAAATTCAACAAGTTGTAACATTTTGCAACATTCACTTTATATGTAGACATTATATATACACTTATATACTCTTTTTCTTGAACAAATAGTATCACAAAGTGAGATATTCATGACAGTGATCCTCATGTGTGAAAAAAGTTTATAGTGTTTCAGTCTTAGAGGGAAGTCATTCAGTTTTTCACCATCAAATATGTTATTACTTGTAGGGTTTTTTGTTGATACCCTCTGTCAGTTTGAGAAAGCTCCCTTTTGTTCTTAGCTGAGAAGTTTTAGCATGAAAGATACTAGATTTTTGTCAAATATCTTTCCTACATTTATAGAGATTATTTTATGCTTATTCTTCAGTCTTATAGTTGATTATATTGATTGATTTTTGTCTCTTTTTATTGTGCTAAAGTATACATAACATAAAAATTTCCATGTTAACCACTTGTAAGGTACAGTTCAGTGACATTAAGCACATTTATGCTGATCTGTGCAACAATCAGCATCATCCATCTCCAGAATTTTTCCATCTTCCCAAACTGAAACCATGTCCCTTAAAAAATAGCTCCTTATTGTCTCCTAACCCCTTGTCCCTACAACCATCTGTCTACTTTCTATTGCTATGAATTTCATTACTCCTAGATACAGCATATACATTTAATCATATAATAGTTTTACTTTTGTATCTCACTTAGTTATTTCTCTTAGTCTAATGTCTTCATGGTTCATCATGTTGTAGCATATATCAGAATTTCATTCATTTTTAAGGTTGAGTAATAGTCCATTGTATGTATTTTTTGTGTATTTATCAATATGACAATGGACACTTGGGTTGCTTTCACCTTTTGGTTATTGTGAATAGTACTACCATTAACAGTTATACAAATAACTGTAAATCTAAGCTTATGTAAATAGTTTCAGTAAATTTAAATTGTTTATGAGGCCATGTAAGGCAGAAATTGTCAAAATGATATAGAAGATGACTATCAGACAGCTTAACCTGGTTGACAATTACAGAACACCCCTCTGAGCAATTATAGGATACACATTTTTTTTGGTAAACACACATTGGAACATTGTATACATAATTGGAACATTGACCAAGATGGGCCACATACTGTATCTAAAAATAACAGGAGGGCCGCCACGGTGGCACACTAGGTTAATCCTCTGCCTGCGGCACCAGCATCCCATATGGGCGCCGGGTTCTAGCCCCGGATGCTCCTCTTCCAGGCCAGCTCTCTGCTGTGACCCGGGAAGGCAGTGGAGGATGGCCCAGGTGCTTGGGCACCTGCACCCGCGCGGGAGACCAGGAAGAAGCTCCTGGCTCCTGGCTTCGAATCGGCATGGCTCCAGCCGTGACGGCCATTTGGGGAGTAAACCAATGGAAGGAAGACCTTTCTCTCTGTCTCTCTCACTGTCTATAACTCTGTCAAATAAATAAATAAATTTTTTAAAAAAAATAACAGGAGGCATGAATTGTTTCTACTCATTTTGACATAGGCAGGCAGATAGGATAAAATTGATTAGATTTGTAAGCTGGAGACCATGCCCTCCACCATACCCCCTGTGTGAACTCATGCCCCTCTCCCCTTTTGCCTTCCAGTTCCAGCTTCCTACTGTACACCCACCTGCCAATCAGACTGTAACCACTCCCCCGTTGGGAGTAAATAGAAGGCCTGGAACATGGTGGGCCCTCCCCTTCTGCCTCTCCTGCACCTGGCCTTCCATCTGCCTGCTCTCTGCTTTCCTATCTGTGTGCTTACTCCACGTGGCTCGTGGCCTCCTCTCTGCCTTCACTTTGCTACCCGCGCTAAGCTACCTGTGGCTGCTCATAACCATATGCTTGCTCCACGTAGCTTGCTCCTGGCCTGCTCTCTACTTGGTATGGACCCAACTTAGTTTCCTAGATTTCTCTTTCTCCCCTAAATAAAGCCCTCACACTCCTGCACATTTCTCTCACTAAATAAAAAGCTTAAAAACTTACCATGTAGTCTGGTCTATTTGAGCCAGTATTCAGAATTCTAATCTGAATACATGGCAAGAACCCACAAGATTATTATATTGAAAATTATCAATAGACTGGCTGATACCAATTTTATGAGGCCCCATTTACCCTGATATCAACCTCTGACAGAAACAATAAAGAAAAGACCACTGTAGAACAGTGTGCCACATAGACATACGTGCAGAACTGATTAGCAAAGTTTTAAGAACTCGAATCCAGCAATATGTGAAAACAGTAACATCTCCTTTCCATGTGGGGTTTTTCCCATTCTGCAGGCTGGTTTAACATTTAAAATCATTTTGTATTCAATATATTCACAGAATAAGAAAAGCCATGAGTTGGCCGGCGCCGCGGCTCACTAGGCTAATCCTCCGCCTTGCGGCGCCGGCACACCGGGTTCTAGTCCCGGTCAGGGCACCGATCCTGTCCTGGTTGCCCCTCTTCCAGGCCAGCTCTCTGCTGTGGCCAGGGAGTGCAGTGGAGGATGGCCCAAGTGCTTGGGCCCTGCACCCCATGGGAGACCAGGAGAAGCACCTGGCTCCTGGCTTTGGATCAGCGCGGTGCGCCGGCCGCAGCGCACTACCGCGGCGGCCATTGGAGGGTGAACCAACGGAAAAAGGAAGACCTTTCTCTCTCTCTCTCTCTCACTGTCCACTCTGCCTGTCAAGAATTAAAAAAAAAAGAAAGAAAGAAAAGCCATGAGTTAATTCCAGTTGGTTTAGGGTAGAAAGTTGACAAAATTCAGCACACATTCATGATTAACATCTCTCCACAAACTCTAAATGAAAAAGGAGTTCCTCAACCTGATAAAGGGAATTAAAAGAAAAAAAAATTATGGTTAACTTCACAATCAATGGTGAAAGACAGAATACCGCCCACCAAGATTAGGAACAAACCAGGATAGCTTTGACTGTTGGTATTTCACATTATCTTGGCAATCCTAGTCACTACAGTGAGACAGTAAGAAGAAATAAAGTGTATAAAAATTGGAAAGGACAAGTAAAACTCTTTTCACAGAAGACATGATTACATGTACACAATATCCAAAAAAGTGTCCAAAAAATTAATAAATGAGTTTAATAAGTTTTCAAGATAAAGGGCAATATGCTAAACGGAATTATATATCTATGTTTTAATACCAGACAATTCTGAAATAAAAATTTAGCTAATATCATTAAGAACATGAAGTATTTAGGGATAAATTTAGAAATATGTCTAGGACATATACACTGGAAAATATAAAGCATTACTGAGAATTTTTAAAAGATCTAACTGCAGCAATACGTAATTTTCATAGATCAGAAAAGACAGTTTTTTTTAAGATTTATTTTATTTATTTGAAAGAGTTACAGAGAGTGGTAGAGACAGAGAGAGAGGTCTCCCATCCGCTGGTTCACTCCCCAGATGGCCGCAACGGATGGAGCTGCACCGATCCGAAGCCAGGAGCCTTGAGTCTCCTCCAGATCTCCCACGCAGGTGCAGGGGCACGAGGACTTGGGCCATCTTCTGCTTTCCCAGCCCACACCAGAGAACTGGATCAGAAAAGGAGCAGCTGGGACTAGAACTGGTGCCCATATGGGATGCCGGTGCTTCAAGCCAGGGCTTTAACCCGCTGTGCACAGCGCCGGCAAGAAAAGACAATTTTTTTTTAAACTTTTATTTAATGAATATAAATTTCCAAAGTACAGCTTATGGATTACAATAGCTTCCCCCCCCCCCATAACTTTCCTCCCACCTACAACCCTCCCCTCTCCCACCCCCTCTCCCCTTCCATTCACATCAAGATTCATTTTCAATTATCTTTATATACAGAAGATCAATTTAGCATACATTAAGTAAAGCTTTCAACAGTTTGCACCCACACAGAAACACAAAGTGAAAAATACTGTTTGAGTACTAGTTATAGCATTAAATTATGATGTACAGCACATTAAGGACAGAGATCCTACATGAGGAGTAAGTGCACAGTGACTCCTGTTGTTGACTTAACAAATTGACATTCTTGTTTATGGCGTCAGTAATCACCCTAGGCTCTTTTTTTTATTTTTATTTTTATTTTATTTTATTTTTTTGACAGGCAGAGTGGATAGTGAGAGAGACAGAGAGGAAGGTCTTCCTTTTTGCCGTTGGTTCACCCTCTAATGGCCGCTGCGGCCGGCACATCGTGCTGATCCAAAGCCAGGAGCCAGGTGCTTCTCCTGGTCTCCCATGCAGGTGCAGGGTCCAAGGACTTGGGCCATCCTCCACTGCACTCCCGGGCCATAGCAAAGAGCTGGCCTGGAAGAGGGGCAACCGAGATAGAATCCGGCACCTGAACCGGGACTAGAACCTGGTGTGCGAGCGCCGCAAGGCGGAGGATTAGCCTGTTAAGCCACGGCGCCGGCCTCACCCTAGGCTCTTGTCATGAGTTGCCAAGGCTATGGAGGCCTTTTGAGTTTGCCAGCTCTGATCATATTTAGACAAGGTCATAGTCAAAGTGGAAGTTCTCTCCTCCCTTCAGAGAAAGGTACCTCCTTCTTTGATGACCTGTTCTTTCCACTGGGATCTTACCCGCAGCGATCTTTCATTTAGGCCACAGAAAAGACAATATTTAAGAGGTTGTTATGTCCCCTCAAAATTGACCTGTAGATTCAGTGCATAACCAATCAAAATATTAGCAGGCTTTTTTTTTGAAACTGATATGCAGAGTATAAATTGCTTTGTAGCTACATGCAAAGACTACTAAAACTAGAATATGAAAACCTTTTTTCAAAAGAACGAGATTACCGGATTTAACTTAATATGAATCTAATAAATTTATCGAGTCAGTTTCTTACTGAAAAACATCAGAATTTAAAAATAGGCCAAAGATTTGAACAGACACTCCACCAAATAAGATGGGTTTTAGGGTGGACTAGATGTTTGTGTTCTCCCTAATGGAAATGTTGAAGCCCTGTGATGGTATAGGATGGGATTTGGAAGTAGGGCCTTCGAGGTGATTAAGGATAGGTGAAGTCAGGGGGGTGAGACCCTCGTGATGAGATTAGTACTCTAGTGAGTAGAGAACTCCTGTTCGTTCAGTCAGTGCCCAGGAGAGAGGTCATGTGAGCACACATTGGGAAGGAAGCTACCTCCAGCCAAGAGAAGAAACCTCGGGGAGAAATCATCACTAGTGCTCTGGATAGAGTCTGTCCCCACAAAAACTCATGCTACAGTTTGATTGCCATTGTGGTGTTCTTGGGAGGTATGGCCTTTAACAGGTGACTGGGGAGGGAGACCAGCGTTTGGCCTCGTAGTTAAAACACAGCTTGGGGTACCTGCAACACGTATCAGAGTACCTGTGTTTAAGTCACAGCTCAGCTTCGTACTGAAGCACACCCTGGCAGGCAGCAGGTGATGGCTCAAGTACTTGGGTCTCTGATATCCATGTGGAAGAGGCATGAGTTACCAGCCCCCAGTTTCAGCCTGGCTGAATGTAGGCATTTGGGGAGTTAAACTGTTAGTGGGAGATCCCTGTCTCCCTGTTTCTGTGTCTCTGTGTCTCGCCTAATTTCTTCAAAAAAGTTTTTTTAAAAATTAAGATGATTAAGTTAAGAAGGATTAATCCTTTTCTGTCAAGACTGAGTTCTCACCCCCACTGTACTGGATTAGTTACATGAGAGTAGGTGTTACAAGGCAGTGCTGCCCCTCCTGTTTTGCCTCTTTGACATACATCTTTGACACACATCCCCTTGCCCTTCCAAGCAGCACAAGGTCCTTGCTGGTGCTATGCTCTTGGACGGCCCAGGCTCCAGAACCATAAGCTAAAATAAACTTCTTTCCTTTGTAAATTACTCAATCTCAAAAATTCTCTTTCAGCAGTAAAAAAAACAGACTGAGACAAGTAGTCATCAAGGTGTGCTAATTAAAACCACAGTGAGAGGTGGGCATTTGGCTTACCAGTTGAACTGCTGGTTAGGATGCCTGCGTCCCATATTGGAGAGCCTGGGTTTGATTCTCACCTGTGCTTCTTGATTCCAGCTTCCAGCTAATACAGATTCTGGGAGGTAGCACTTCCAGCTCTACTGATTGTCTTCTTGCCACCTGGATGGTGTTCCTAGCTCCTGACTTTGGCCCTCCTTGACTGTTGTGGTTATCTAGGAAGTAAACCAGCTGGTGGGAGCATTGTCTGACTCTCTCTCTCTCTCTCTGTTTAAATTTCTGGCTGCAGTATGAAATTGTTCCATTACTTTGGAAAAGAGTTCTCAGTTCTTTATAAATTGAAACATTCTTAACCCATGGCAGAAATCCTGCTCAGTATTTGCTAGAGACATAATGGCATAAGTCCACTCAAATACTTGTACCTGACATTTTCATAGCAGCTTTATTCATTATAGCCCAAAATTGAAAATCACCCAAATAGCCAACAAGTAAATGAATTTTAAAATTATCATATTTCCGTACAATAGAATGCTGGACAGCAATAAAGTGAGCTGCTGTTGTGCTCATTGTGTTTGCTTTTTATTGCTCTGTATCACTATCACCACAAAATTAGCAGCTTAAAACAACAGTAAAAATGTTCTGTATTATCTCAGTTTGTGTGGTCAGGAGCCCAGGCACACCATGGCTGGCTTCTGTATTTAGCGTCTCATGAGGCTGTAATCAGGCTGTCCGTCTGACTGGGCTGTCATCTAGAGGCCTGAATGAGCAAAGATCCATCTTCCCACTTGTGTGGTTGTTGGCAGCATTTGGTTTCTTGTAGCTGTAGCACTGAAATCTTCAGGAGTTTTTGCTGGATGTTGGCCAGAGACTACTTGGAATCTTGGAGGTCACCAGGAATTTCTAACCACCAGAGGCTTCCCAACACGGCTGCTTTCTATAGCCAGTCAAGGTGAAAAAGCCTTTGCTACAAGATGGAGCCACATTTTATATAATGTAATTGTGTGGTCATATATGTGCCATCACTTTTGCCATGTTCTCATAGTTACAAGTAATCTGCCCTCACGAGAGAGAGAGAGAGAGAGAGAGAGAAAGAGAGAGAGAGGAGGAAGAGAGAGAGAGCGAGCAAACATATGAACACAAGAGATGGGGGGTGTAGAAGCTACATTTTTTTAATTTTATTTTTAATTTTTATTTTTTTGACAGGCAGAGTGGACAGTGAGGGAGAGAGAGACAGAGAGAAAGGTCTTCCTTTTCCCATTGGTTCACCCTCCAATGGCCGCCACGGCCGGCGCGCTGTGGCTGGCACATCCCGCTGATCCGAAGTCAGGAGCCAGGTGCTTCTCCTGGTCTCCCATGCAGGTGCAGGGCCCAAGGACTTGGGCCATCCTCCACTGCACTCCTGGGCCATAGCAGAGAGCTGGCCTGGAAGAGGGGCAACCTGGACAGAATCCGGCGCCCCAACCGGGACTAGAACCCGGTGTAGAAGCTACATTAAGAAACTGTTTTCTGTACTTAGGAACATGGATAAACCTCATGAACATTATGTTGAACAGAACAAGCCAGACACACAAAAAAATACATACTGCAAGATTCCATGCCTGGGAGCTTTGAGTGGGATGAGGTGGGGTGGATGTTGCATGTAAACAACTGGGAAATTTGAGAGTGATAGAAATGTTCTGTATTCTGATTATAGTGTTGGTTATAGTGTTGTATGCTTTTGTTGGCACTTCTGGAATTGCCACTTAAAGTAGCTTCACTGTCTTGTATGTATTATATTTCGATAGAGTTTTAAAAAGGTAATAGTCACAAGCATCACAAAATCTGTAACAATCTAATGATATCTATCAGATGTGCTTAATTATTAGTAATCAGAAAATGACTTATTTCATAATAAAACCTTTAAGGAATTTTTCACATTTAAAAAATGCCAATTTTTGGCCGGCGCCATGGTTTAACAGGCTAATCCTCCGCCTTGTGGCGCCGGCACACCGGGTTCTAGTCCTGTATGGGCGCCGGATTCTATCCTGGTTGCCCCTCTTCCAGGCCAGCTCTCTGCTATGGCCCAGGAAGGCAGTGGAGGATGGCCCAAGTGCTTGGGCCCTGCACCCACATGGGAGACCAGGAGAAGCGCCTGGCTCCTGGCTTCAGATCAGCGAGATGCGCCGGCCGCAGCAGCCATTGGAGGGTGAACCAACGGCAAAAAGGAAGACCTTTCTCTCTGTCTCTCTCTCTCTCACTATCCACTCTGCCTCTCAAAAAAAAAAGCCAATTTTTAATTTTTATAGTTCTTTATGAAGTGTCAACACTCAGAACTAACAAGATCATTTCTTAAAAGATGAGCCTTGGGGTTCATGTTTACAACATGATAACAAGCCTGATGGTTACAACACTGGTTAATTTGTCTCGTACTATAGTGCCTGTGTTTGATTCCTGCCTCTGACTCCTGACTCTGGCTTCCTGCGAATGCGAGCCCTGGGAGGCAAAATTGATGGTTCAAGTAGTTGGTTTCTGTCATTCACAAAGGAGACCTGGTTTTTTGAGTTTCTGGCTCCCTGCTTCAGCTTTCTCTCTCTCTCTCTCTTTCTCTCTCTCTCTCTCTCTCTGTGTGTGTGTGTGTGTGTGTGTCTGCATGTTTATATCTCTTTGCCTCTCAAATAAATAGAATTTTTTAAAAGGTGTGGCTCTACTATAGACTCTTCCTTCAGTGAAGTAAATGACATGTTTCGAATGTAATATCTTTTGGATGCAGACTATTGATAACCTTTTCATAAATTTTATTCCAAATGGTCACCTACTGAACCTGGTATAGAATATCTCATTTACCGTGGCCTCTGCTGTCAGTGCTTCTAAAAGCATATTAGCCATGTTGAGCGCCTGTGGAGATGTGAAGATTGTGTGCTTCATGAAGTGTTTTCCTGCCTGCGTCTAGTCTCTTGTAGTGATTAATAGGAGCTTTAATTTGCATGCTCACTTTTACGCTCATTATAGTGTGTTATGTTCCAATAGGAGTATTAAAGTTCAGTGAAAATCTCATGCATACTGATGAGAATGCAAATGAACATTGATGAAAGAATGTTAGGATCTATGGCATAAACTGTCCAGTTATCTTGCTAAATTCTCTTCAAACAGTTAACATTATAATGAGGACTGATGCAGAATCCAACATACAGATATAATTAGCCATGACAGAATGATTATATAATTTCTAATTGGATAGTTTCAGATTGTTTTGAGGTTAAAAAAAGTAATGATTTGATATTAATGCTTTCTTCTATTCTTTCCTCCTCCTAACCTTCGCCAACCTTCAGCATGACATTTCCTTTGTTGAATGTGGTAGTTGGGAATGTGGGGATGATTGTATAAATTAGCGACATATTGAACGCTTCCAGCTGTAGCTTTTACTGAATATATAGCAAACAGTACTGGCATCAACCATCACCTTATTGAAGATTATATCTATTTATTGTAGATTATAAATATACAAAACTGATTTCACCAGTTGAATTTCATGTCTATATAAAACAGAGATCCTTTAAGTGGTCATTCAGAATGGAGCCAAAAGAAGCCCTCATGTCTTTCCTTAGAAAATAATGTTCCCTGACAGTTAATAGACTAGGTACTATTTATTTATTTGATCTGATTTATTTGAGAGACAGGGAGAGAGAAGCAGAGATCTTCCATCCACTGGGTAATTTTCCAAATGCCCTCCAACAGACCAAAGCCAAGAGCCCAGAATTTAATCTAGGTCCTCCATATGGTGGAGAGGCCCAACTAGTGGAGCTGTCACCTGCTGCCTCCCGGAGTGCACATCAGCAGGAAGCTGGAATCCAGAGTGAAGCAGATGAAGGGGTGGACAAGTATTTGGTGAGGCATTAAGCTGACACTTGGGACACCCATGTTCTGTTTTCTGAGGCCCTGGATTTGAGTTTCAGCTCCACTTGCAACCCAGTTTCCTGCTATTGCACAGGAATAGCCTGGGAGGCAGCAGGTGATGGCTCAAGTACTTGAGTCCCTCCCTGCCACCCATGGGGAGACCTAGATTGAGTTCCTGGCTTCTGGCTTTGGCTTGGTGCAGCCCCAGCTGTTGCCGGCATTTGAGGAATGAACTAGCAGATGGAAGATCTCTCTCTCTGGGGCTCTCTGCTTTCAAATAAATACACAGATAAATTTTTAAAATCTTATTTATAGGCACTAAAATTTGGAATTCTGTGTCATTATTATGTATAATGAAATTTTGGTCTTTTGATTTTTTTTCTTCAGTTATTTAAAAATGTAAAAACAAGTGATGGTCTGAATTTGGCTTACAGGCTATAGTTTGCTGACCTCTGCCCTAGCAGTTCATTTTTCTGAATTAACTTTCTAATCTAAATTAAAGCTGAAAGTTTATTGCTTAAAATCTTTTAGAGATATATTACTGATGTTGAATTATTTTAAAAAAAATCTTCTTTAGGAAAAACAACTCATAAATAAGTAGCTTAATTTGAACACAAGGAACCAATTGAAAAACATCCATAAATCATTTCTTCCCTTAACTATACAGGGAAATTTTGGTATTGCTAAGCTAGAATTTCTAATTCTAAATTAAAAGAATGTTTTCATAATGGAAGTATTCATTCAACAACTGTACTAAGCACCTGCTGTTTCACAGTCTTCCATTAGTGTATCCCAGCTGCTGGTTCAATCCTCAAATGCTTGTGGAACCAGAAGCACAATCCAGATCTCCCATTACTGTAGCAAGGACCCAGCCACTTGAATTGTCACCTGCTGCCTCCCAGGGCACACATTAGCAGGAAGTTGGAATTGGGAAAGGAGCTGGAAATCAAACCCAGACATTCATACAGGCACCCCAACCAGCATATTAACTGCTAAGCTAGATGTCCACCCCTCTTTTTTATCATTATTATTTGAGAGGCAGAGAGAGAAAGTAAGAGAAACACAGTCCAGGTCTCCCATGTGAGGAGCTGGTCTCTCAGAGTCTGCATTAGCAGGAAGCTGGAATCAGCATCCAGAGCCAGGAATGGAATCCAGGTGCGTGACGTGGATCTTAGCTTCTAAACTAAAGCTTAAAAACTAGGCACAGGGCTGGCGCCGTGGCTCGCTTGGTTAATCCTCCGCCTGCGGCACCGGCATCCCATGTGGGCGCTGGGTACTAGTCCCGGTTGCCCCTCTTCCAGTCCAGCGCTCTGCTGTGGCCCAGGAGGGCAGTGGAGGATGGCCCAAGTGCTTGGGTGCCTGCACCCACATGGGAGACCAGGAAGAGGCACCTGGTTCCTGGCTTCGGATCAGCGCAGCGCTGGCCGTGGGGGAGTGAACCAACGGAAGGAAGACCTTTGTCTCTCTCTCACTGTCTCTAACTCTGCCTGTCATATAAAAATAATAATGTTAATAATAAAATAAAAAACTAGGCACACACAGCTTTCTATTTAAAAAAAAAAATTATTTGAAAGGCAGAGGGACAGAGAGGAGGAGGAGGAAGAGGAGGGGAAAGAGAGAGAGGTAGAGAGGTCTTCCACTGGTTCAGTCCGCAATAGCTAGAACTGGGCCAGGCTGAAGCCAACAACCTGGAACTCCATCCTGATCCCCAAAGTAGGTGACAGGGGCCCAAGCACTTGGGCATCTTCTGCTGTCTTCCCAGGTGAATTAGCAGCAAGCTGGATCCTAAGCAGGGCAGCTGGAACTAGAACTGGCGCTTGGAAGTAGAATGCTGATATTGCAAACGGCAGATTAACCTGCTGCACGGCAAGACCAGCCCCAGGTCTTCTGTTTTTTAAAGACTGTATTTCTTCCATGTATTTTTCCATAGTCTCCCCTACACCTTCATAGACCAAGCAGATGTTACTGATATTTACTCTTTTTGAGTCTGTTACAAAAATATATATTGTTTGTTGAATAATAATGAAACTAGTAGCAATAATGTAGGCTTGTGTGCTCACTTTATGCCAGGCTCTGAGCTAAGTAAGCATTTTATATTATCTCATTTAACTTTTTTTAATTTTTAAAGATTTATTTATTTATTTGAAAGTCAGAGTTAAACAGAGAGAGAAGGAAAGGCAGAGAGAGAGAAAGTTTTCTATCTGCTTGATCACTCCCCAATTGGCCGCAATGGCCGGGGCTGCACAGATCCAAAGCCATGAGCCAGGAGATTCTTCCAGGTCTCCCACATGGGTTCAGGGGCCCAAGGACTTGGGCCATCTACTATTGCTTTCCCAGGCCACAGCAGAGAGCTAGATCGGAAGTGGGGCAAGACTCGAACCAGCACCCATATGTGATGCCAGCACTGCAAGTGGCAGTTTTACCCGCTTCGCCACAGCACCGGCCCCTCATTTAACTTTTTTAAAAAAAGATTTATTTTATTTATCTGAAAGACAGAGTTACAGAGAGAGAGAGGTCCTCCATCCAGTGGTCCACTCCCCAAATGGCCGCAATAGCTGGAGCTGAGCTGATCCAAAGCCAGGAGCCAGGAGCCTCTCCTGGGTCCCCAACAAGGGCGCAGGACTCCAAGAACTTGAGCCATTCTCCACTGCTCCCCCAGGTGCACTAGCAGGGAGCCGGATTAGAAGTGGAGCAGCCGGGACCCGAACTGGTACCCACATGGGATGCCGGTGCCGCTGGCCGGGGCCCCAACCCACTGTTCCACAGTGCTGGCCTCTATCTCATTAATTTTTGCAACAATCCCAGAGTGTAGATCCTGTTATAGTTTCCATTTTACAGAAGAGAAATGTGCTGCTTAGAAAATTAAGCAACTCGCCTCAGGTAACAGTTACTTGCCAGTAAGTGATGAAGCTGGAATTTAAACCCAGAAAACCTGACTCTCAAACCTACTGTCCTGAGTATTACAATATCTTCCATGTGATTGTGATAACTTCCCTAGGAAGTTATCCCTTCCCATCGCTGTAAAGCATCCAGCACATAGCCCAGCCCCCACCAAGCACTTAACAGGTGTGTCTCTCCACCTCTGCAGCTCATCTCCCAAGCGTTAGCGCTAAGACTTGATGGTACTCACCAATCAGAGGTGGTAGCTCTTGCTGGAGCACATCAGAAGACAAATCTCTGTACAGGAGAACTTTTCTGAGTCTCTTCCTTTGTAAATTGAACAATAACGAATTCAAATTTCCAGAGTAATGATACTGCCTTGAAGTTTACTGTGTTGTAAACTTAGCCTGGATGCCACAAATTCAATAAATTGAATTTACACAAATAGCTAAATTGAGGTATGATTTTAAAGATGGAAAACTGCACTCTCTTTATCTTTGCTACACTGTTACATTTTTTTCTTGACATGAATCACCACCTGACATTAGGTGTTTGTTCATTTATTTTCCATAGCCCCTTTGCTAGTGTATATGTCCTGGGAGAGGAGGGACTCCAGGTGTGTCTGATCCTGGTTTACCTCTAATACCTCAAACAATATATAGTAGGGCTCAAAAATTATTTTATACACGAATGAGTGAAATGTTTCTGCAAATGATGAAAAACTGATATTTTATATTATTCTTTTCTAGCTTGGATTAGAAGAACCAGGAAGACTCCACCTACTGTGGAGGTAAGAAGTCACAAAGAAATATTCACGTGGCCTGTGTTTATAATGCTGTTTCTCGTTTGGGCGTTTATATTCCCAAGGATGCGTAAAGCCTGAGAGAAAATATTATGCATCTTCCCAAAGTGTTAATTTTACTCCATAGAAAATAATTTTTAATATTGCATAATAAATAATTTATTAATTGTAATAACTATTACTAGAAATTAGTGATAAAATGCATGTTTTATAGACTATAACAAAATTCATATATAATTTTAATGAAATAATAAAATATAAAGCATAGTAATAACATTTTATAGACGTTTGGTTTATAACAGCTTGCATCTGGTCATTCTTCCTGGCTGTGGGAGTTCTGCGTGCTCATGTACATGCTTTGATCAAAAAAGGTTTTTTTGTTTTGTTTTGTTTTGTTTTTTTTCAGTCTAAAAGTTTGAGAAAGGCTGATTGGTCTTACCCAAATCCTGGTCTTATGTTGCACTGTGTCAGGTATCCAAGGAAACTTTAAAATATGTAATTAACAAATAACATGTATCACTCAGTGATTAATCATTCCGTTTTTATTTAAAACTGTAAAAATGTATAATTTTGGTGATAAACAGAAATAAGGCATAGAAATACTATGGTACGTGCATCTCAAAAACCTGATTATTTCATAATTTTTATTTTAAAACAATTGCATAAAGAATTCTAAAATATAAAATTAAATATATAAAATATAAATGTATTTCAGAAAAAAGAGTGTCTCAAAATTCATTAGTATACTGCCTTGTGTACTTTCTACCTAGGAGAGGGTTCCTCTCTACTGCTCTCTGGGACTTAAGCCCTCTTTTCTCTCTTCCTTCCCCTCAAGACTACAAATCTTAGTAACACAGTCCGTGGGCTCCAGCCCTCAGCTCCAACTGTTGTCACGTGGGCTGCTCCAGGGCACATTGTGATGACACATCAATTGGCAGACTGACTTGACTTGCTGCGTTCCCCCTGCGCTGACCCATCTTGTTCCTGCCTTGGCCTTTGTCATTCCTTTCTCAGATCCTTCTTTCGAACATCAGTAAAATTTGGAATAAAAGGTTTTTGGGAGAAAAAAAGGTGATACGATTAAAAATTCAGACGTTATCCCCGCCGTTTATGGCGGTAGGATGGATGGAGGAGCCCTTCTGAGTCTCCTCCTCCAGGCCGTAATTAGAGCTCTTACTCTCAGAGGAAAGATGCTTCTTTTATCCTGGAACTTGGAAAGCCTTCGTCTGTGGAAACGTGGGTATGCAAAGTGATTTGCTGGAGGCAACTGCAGGAATTGGGCTTCAAGCACCAATCCTGTGAATTTTATGTAATTCCAGAACCTCAAACAAGCTCCAGTCAGAACCAGGAGACCAAGTCATTCCACCCGTGATGCTCATTCTTGACTATGTAAAAGGAGTCCTCTCTCCATTGCCGTCTTTCTGAAACACTATTAACCACATCGTTCTTTATGCTTTTCTGTACCCTCGGCAGTACACACACACACACACACAGCTTTTCCTTCCTCTTCTTTTTCCATTGCACGGCAGGACTTTGTTTCTCTATTAGCAATTTAGCATTCACCATTAATGTTTTCCTAGAGTCCTTCTCTACCATACAACCACAGCTGAAATCTGCTGTGTCCGCAAGATACCGAGTCTCCTTTGTCTTTGAAATGAGTTCACTCACTCTCCCACAACCCATAGAAAAATCAGATTCAACTGTTCTGCCTTTTTACCTCCCCACCACTGCCATCACCAGTTATTTCCAAAATTCTCTTCCATTTTATGGGTCAGGGGAGTGGATGACTTTGTAATCCAAGTAGATTTCTCAGTACCTGGTCATCACCTTTATCCTGGCCAGCATCCAGGCTACTCTCCCATACTGTTGGCAGTCGTTCCCCCTTCAGTACTCTCTCAAATCACAGCTTCTCAATCCTTCATCCACACTATAGTTCCTACATCAAGTGCACAACCACTTCTGTAGCCACACCTTAGTTCTTATCATCACAGTATATTATTCTACTACTATAACTTTTAAACTCTCCAGTCCCAGATTCTAGATCATATTTGGAGGAAAAAAATAAAAATAAAAATTTTTTTATGTAAAATAAAATATATATACTGTATTCATCTGTTTTTTGTTGCTATTACAAAATACCCAAGATGGAGTACTTTATAAAGAAAGGCAGTTTGTGTACAGGAAACAAGAGGCTGAGGAGGGTGCAGCCTAAGTCGTTATGATAACTCATTCTTGCAGGAACTCTTGTTCCTGTGAGGCCTAACGTACTGCAGGAGACTGATGTTAATCTGTTGGTCCATTCCTGAGCTCCCAGTCACCCCAGGAGGCCCCACCTCAGTACTGCTACATGTGGACCAAACTTCTGGCACAGGAACCTTTGAGGGACATACTCAAAGAATATCTAAACCATGGCATATACCAAAAACCACAAGGATGAAATTAATCACTTCATGAATTATTAGTTTAAGGTGAATTCCACCTAGGTCAAGAACTAGAACTCTGCCAGCTACTCCAAAACCATTTTCCCCATCCCAGTCATAACCTCCTCTCTGCCTGAACCTGACATGGATAGTAAATATTTCCTCACATTTTAAAATAGTTTTATCACCCAAATATACATTATGGCTTAAACTTGTCCATTATATAAAACCTCATATTTGTTTTGTATTTCTTGCATCTATACATTTTTCCTCCATCTCTTTTGGTTCCTTACAAATCTATCTGTTGAAAAACCCAGCCCATTTGACCTGCGTAGTGCCACAGTGTAGATCTCTGTGATTATACACTCTTGGTACAGTTCAACATGTCCCTTTGTCCTCTTTCTTCCAACTTGACAGCTGGATCTAGAAACTAAATATTCATCTCTAAGCTATTTGTCAAGGATGTAGGAAATGTTTGGTAAAATATAGAAAAGCATAATGTCTGGCTGTCTCTTTTTGTGACCTTAGCAATTGTCTGTGCTTAATGCCTGTGCCCATTCATTGAATGCAATCTTTTACTCTTGCACAGCTGTTAAAATTGGTTAGTTTTTAGAATGCTCCTAATGATTTGAGGTCTGTACCTTTGAAAAAAAAAAGATTTATTTATTTATTTATTTATTTGAAAGACAGATTTGCAAAGGCAATGGGGAGAGAGAGAGAAAGAGAGAGAGAAAGAAACAGATTTTCCATCTGCTGGTTCACTCCTTAAATAGCCTCAATAGCCAGGGCTGGGTGAGGCTGAAGGTTGGAGCCGGGAACTTCAACCAGGCCTCCCACATTGGTAGCAGGGGCTCAAGCGCTTGGACCATCCTCTGCTGCTTTGCTTGACATTAGCATGAATCTGGATCAGAAGTAGAGCAGCCTGGACTCTGAAACTCATATGGGATGGCAGCATTGCAGTTTGCAGCTTCAACCACTGCACTACAACATAGGCCCCAAGGTCTTTAATATTTTCAGATATCTTGGTGGAACACTAATAAAAAATAAACTTCCATCCATATCACCTGTAACTACTGCCAGAGGTAGGCCCAAGGACAGGTATTTGGTGCAGTGGTTGAGACACCACTTAGAATGACAGACATTGTGGCACAGCATGTTAAGCCACTGCTTGCGGTCTCATAGTGGGATATCTCGAACCAAATCTCACCTCTGCTTCAGATCCAGCTTTCTGCTAGTGCACACCCTGGGAGATGGCAGATAATGGCTGAAGTGCTTGGATTCCTGCTACCCAAGTGGGAACCTGGATAGTGTCTGGGTCTTCTTTTCAGCCTGGCCAACCCACAGCTGTTGCAGGCATTTGGGAAGTGTATCAGTAGAGGGAAGATCTCTCTATGTCTTCCTCTATCTGTGTCTGTATCTCTGTGTGTGTGTGTGTGTGTTTGTGTGTTTCTCTGCCTTTCAAATAAATAAAATTATTTTTTAAAAAAAATGGTTAGCCAGTAGCTATTAGAACACTATTTACAATAGTATCAGAAAACATAAAATTATTTGGAATAAATTGAGCAAAATATATACAAGACCTGTACTATTCAAACTGTGAGATGTTGGTGAGAGAAATTAAAGACGATTCAAATTAATAGGAAGAAGTGTCTGTTCTTGATTTGGAGTATCCAGTATTGCTGTTTGTTTTCTCTAGCTCTACAGTAGTAATTCTGTACTTTTATCATGCATCAGAGTTGCCTGGAAGTTTTCCTAAAACACAGATTGTTCTGCCCTGTTCTCAGAATTGTTGATCTATTGGGTCTAGTATAGAGGGCCTGGATATTTGAATTTGTAACGTGTTCCCATGATAATGCTGGTAGTGCTGGTTCAGCACCCATGCTTTGTGAACCACTAATTTATAGAGTCAGTCAAATAAAAATCCAATTAAAACCTCTTCAGAATATTTTGTAGAAATCAACATGCTGATTCAAAATGTGTATGGAAGTGCAAAGACCAAGAACAACTGAAAGCAATCATGAAAAGAAGATGAAAATTGGAGAACTAACTAACACTGCCTTTAAGACTTTAAGCTTTAAGACTTGCTTTAAAAGTATAGTAATTAAGACAGGGTGATACTGACATAAGGATATATAAATAAATCAATGAAAAATAATAAAGAGTTCAAAAATAGAGCCAGTCAGCTTTTAACAACAGCACCAAAACAACCCAATTAGGAACAGAAAACCTTGATGAATGAAGCTGGAATAACTCAATGCCCATATGGGGAAAAATGCACCTTGATCCCTACCTCATGTGATTCACAAATATTAATTCAAGATGGATTATAGCCTAAATATAAAAGCCAGAACAATAATGCTCTACAACAAACCACAGTGGAATATCTTTATAACTTTCGAGTAGTCAGAAAGCATTAAACATTATTAAAGCATTAAAAAATATTTTAAAAACTGGACTTCAGGGGCTAGCGCTGTGGCATAGCAGGTAAAGCCATCGCCTGCAGTGTCGGCATCCCATATAGGTGCCTGTTCGAGTCCCGGCTGCTCCACTTCCTATCCAGCTCTCTGCTGTGGCCTGGGAAAGCAGTGGAAGATGGCCCAAGTTCTTGGGCCCCTGCACCCACGTGGGAGACCCAGAAGAAGCTCCTGGCTCCTGGCTTTGGATTGGCACAGCTCTGGCCACTGCAGCCAATTAGGGAGTGAACCAGCCAATGGAAGCCCTCTCTCTCTCTCTCTCTCTCTCTCTCTCTTCCTGTCCTTTTCTCTCTTTTTAACTCTTTTAATAAATAAATAAATCTTAAAAAAAAAAAAAAGAACTTGACTTAAGGGGCTGGCATTGTGGCACAGCAGGTTAAGCTGCCGCCTGCCATGCCAGCATCCCATATGAGTGGTGGTTCAAGTCCGGGCTGCTCCACGTCCTATCCAGTTCCCTACTGATGTGCCTGGGAAATGCAGCAGAAGATGGCCCAAGTTCTTGAGCCCCTACCATCCATATGGGAGACCCAAATGTAGTTCCAGACTGCTGGCTTCAACCTGGACCACCCCACAGCCATTACAGCCATTTGGAGAGAGAACCAGCAAATGGAAGACATCTCTCTGTCTTTCTCCTTCTCTCTCTATAATTCTGCCTTTGAAATAAAAATAAATGAATGTTTAAAAAAAACAAATGGACTTTAGCAAAGTTAAAAGCAATGCTCATTAAAAGATACCATTAGGAAAGTAATGGAAACAGCACATGCATCTGACAAAGGAATTCTATCCTGACCATGTAAACAACACCCAACTCAGTGAAAGCAAAACAAAAATGATAGAAATTGGTGAAAAATCTTGACTGGGCACTTAATAAAATTCAAGAATGCCCACTATGCGTATAAAAAGACACTCGGCATCATTATTCATCAGGAAAACCACAATGAGATGTGACTACATACATACTAACATGGCTGAAATTTAAAAGACAGACAACAGCCATTACAAAGCAACCACAGCTTTATTACAGTGCTGGTTGAAGTGAGCATGATGCCATCATGTTCAAAAACTGGCAGCTTTTTTTTTTAACTTGCAGCTTTTTTGTAAAATCTAATGCACATCTATCCTGTTGCCCTTCAGTGTCTGTCATGGCTACCTTGGAGGCTGAAGGAATCAATTTTTAGGCACCCTTCTTGGAAAGCTCTGATAAAAGGTCTAATTCCTTGGTAAGCAATGCAAAGCCTGCTGATCTGTGCCCAGCCCTATGTTCTATCTTTGTCTCTTCATACTTGTTGTACCCATCCTGCTCTTCAAGAACTCCTTATTTCTCATCTTTAATGTCTTCTACTTCTCCCATCAGCCAGCATCCCTCTGCACAGGCTTAATGCTTTTAGAAAGCTCTCTCAAATCCTTGTCTGTTTTTCTCAACTTTTTTCTCCTCAACTTCTTAACTCATAGCAGTAATTACTCCTTTCTTTTTATAACTAAACTGCCTTGTACACTTGTATAACCCTGTAAGTTTGGTATTAAACTTATTGCTTCTATTTCTCCATCTTTCAGACTACCTAAGTTTGGTATTAAACTTATTGCTTCTATTTCTCCATCTTTCAGACTACCTAAGTTTGGTATTAAACTTATTGCTTCTATTTCTCCATCTTTCAGACTACATTGTAAGCAATATCGTGCAGGATTGTGTCTTACTCAATGTACATTGTAAGCCCTCAGCAGACTCTGATTTATTACTGGTTAGGCTGTCTTTTATAGACAGACTTGAGCATCTCAATACCATCTAATTATTGCATGGTTTCCGTGAAATAGGTTTGAATTTCCATCAACCAGCTATAAAATAACCTTGTGAGACTGAACATATTCCCAGGTTGAGCCTTGCCTGTACTTTCTTCATAGGAATTCACATTTAACTGCAGGGTGCCAGTATAGTTTAGCACCTGTTCATCATCAGTGCAATACAAGGTGAATTAACGTTTTACAAAGCTAATGAAGTAGGCTTTTCCTAGTCCTGACTCCATTCCATTAGAAGCCACTTAAAGCAAACATTTTGAATTATTCTCCTTTCATGCTGACAGAATAGTGGAAAACAGAATAAAGCTTTCTGCTGAAAAAGTGGTTACATTTATTGCCAGGTGTGAACAAAATGCATGATTCATCTATAGTTACACTATTAAAACTCTGCCCACCTATTTTTTTTAAAAGATTTTATTTATTTATTTGAGATGCAGTTACAGACAAAGAGAGGGAGAGACAGAAAAGTCTTCCATCCACTGATTCACTCCCCAAATGGCCGCAGTGGTCAGAGCTGGGCCATTCTGAAGCCAGGAGCTAAGAGCTTCCTCTGGGTCTCTCACATGGGTACAGGGGCCCAAGCACTTGGGCCATCTTCCACTGCTTTTCCTGGCCATTTGCAGAGAGCTGGATCAGAAGAGGAACAGCTGGGACACAATCCTGCATAGTGCCATATGGGATGCTTGCACCACAGACAGAGGCTTAGCCTACTACACCACAGCGCCGGCCCCTGCCCACCTATTTTTAATACACACGCTCCATGAAAGAGAAGAGAAAATTCTAGAAACCAATAGAGAAGGAAGTTGGAAGCAGTGCTGCTGTAGTCTAAGGAAAAGCTGGGTAGGTGGTCAGGACCACATGTCACAGTATCTTGTTTACTTGACCATACTCTCTCATCTGGGCTGGAGGCTGCAAAGCCTTATTTTTGTCTAGGTGATTTGGTTCTAAAAAAAATATCATGCTGACTAAAATAAACATAAAAAAATAAAAAAAAATGAATTCAAAATGTTTGCCAGAATTCTGATACAGTGGTTGATGGTGAGATATAAAACTCATATGGAAACAAATAGGAAGTTACATGGGAATATGACTTTAGAATAGGGGAGCTAAGTAAAATAAATTTGTAATTGCATCAAGTGTAAAACCGCCTGTTGCACTTATCTCACAACAGGGATAGTCTCACCCATAGCAGTGGAAATATTTAAAGAGAATTGGCTGTAATTTCCAATGTCTATCTCTGTACTAGGAATAGCCTTAAGAATTGAATTAGAAGTAATTGCCAGGTGCTAGTTAAAGCGTCTCCTTCCCTGGACACTGTCTTTATGGATTGCCAGTGTTTGCCTCTGATTCTTTTTTCTCTGCTTCCCCAATCTGATTGACATATTTCTTTTACTAGAACAGTAGTTTTCAATGGCCAGATGTTGCTGGCCCTGCAGCTGTTCTGTAGCTTTACTTTTCTCATATCTCTGCTCTGGTCTGTGAAGTGTTCACTTGTAGTTTAGCATTCAGAGAGGAATCTTATTTGTAAATTCTTGAGACCCATTTCAATGTTTTTTCCAAGTAACTGACATTTATTGAATGAGTTCTCTGTGGCCAGTATTATTAGGCTCATTTTATAAGTCCCAGAATTGAAATCTGAAGATTGACATTTTGCATACTTAATCCGACTTTGCTGTTGACTCAAATTGCAAAGATGCAATGCATGTTCTTGTGGAAAAATAAACCTGCTATCCCCATACCAAACTTCACAATATCACTTTTAGGAGTACCGTGGAAACTGATAAGAAAATTGAAGCGTGTTCATATGCTGGGTCCAACATCATTCATTAAACATGAATTAGTGGGGCTGGTGCTGTGGCACAGTAGGTTGATCCTCCACCCGCAGGGCCGGCATCCCATTTGGGCGCCAGTTCAAGTCCCGGCTGCTCCTCTTCCGATGCAGCGTTCTGCTATGGCCTGGAAAAGCAGTGGAAGATGGCCCAAGTGCTTGGGCTACACCCTTGTGGGAGACCCGGAGGAGGCTCCTGGTTCCTGGCTTCGGATTGGCCCAGCTCCGGCCATAGTGGCCATTTGGAGGACCTCTCTCTATGTTTCTCCCTCTCACTGTCTGTAACTCTCCCTGTCAAATAAATAAATAAAATATTTTTTAAATTTTTTTTCAAAAAGAAAATGAATTAGCTAGGGGCTAGCATTGCAGTGCAACAGGTTAAGCTGCCATTTGCGACACCCACATCCCATATCAGAGTGCTTGTTTGAGTTCCAGTTACTCCATTTCCCATCCAGCTTCCTGGTAGGAGACGGCTGAAGTGCTTTGGCCCTTGCCACCCACCTGGGAAACCCGGATGGAACTCCTGGTTTTTAGCCTTGCACAGCCTGGCTGTTGCAGGCAGTTAGGAATTGAACCACTGGATGGGAGGAATATCTCTCTTCCTGCCCATCTCTGTATCTCTCTGCCTTTCAAATAGATGAAAAAAATAAAGATTTTTTTTTTAAAAGAAAAGTAATCAGCTAGTGCTGCATGCATGTATCAACCTGGATAAATCTCAGAAATATGATGTTGAACAAAAAGAGCATGTGACAGATTCCATATAAATACTGTTTATACAAAGTTTGAAAGCAGGGAATGATTAATGAGTGTTTGGTGCTGCAGCTGAGACATTACTTAGGATGTCTGCATTCTATATCCGAGTGCCAGGGTTTCCCAGCTCTACATCCCATTTCCAGATTCCTACTGATGTGCTTCCTGGTAGGCAGAAAATGATGGCTCGAGTACTTGGTTCTCCCACATGGAGCTTGTGGCTTCTGACTAGAGCCTGAGCCAGACCTGGCTTTTATGGGCTTTTGGGGGGTGAACCAGTGAATGGAAGATCTCTGTCTTTGTGTCTCTCTTTCAAATAAGATGAAAAAAAATTTTTAGGATAATGGGCTTTCAAGTAAAGACAGTGGATTAAGCACCTGGGTTCACTTTCTCAAGTCTAGTGAAATGGTAATAAAGGAGTTTCTTTTAAAAGGCATAAATCCACAAGGTCAAATAAGATTGAAGAGCAAAATGCCAACAGTTTTGGAACTGCAAAGCAGATGGACAAACAGCAATGGATTTAGCAAAACTGAGCATGATGAAGCCTACTCTGACAGAGGAGAGATAACCCAATGTAAGCCGTGAAACCCCAGAATGCTTACTAACAGACATGCCAGCAAACTCTGAAAGTAGAGTTGAGGCTGGTGCTAAAAACAATGACCCAGTGGAAAATCTGTTTAAGAAGCAATTAAATGTTAGTGAGAAAACATAGAAGAAATAACAGACTTGGAAAACTACCATTTTTCAATGATGAAAGTAGTAGTTTACGGCCGGCGCCGTGGCTTAACAGGCTAATCCTCCGCCTTGCGGTGCCAGCACACCGGGTTCTAGTCCCAGTTCAGGCGCCGGATTCTGTCCCAGTTGCCCCTCTTCCAGGCCAGCTCTCTGCTGTGGCCAGGGAAGGCAGTGGAGGATGGCCCAAGTTCTTGGGCCCTGCACCTGCATGGGAGACCAGGAGAAGCACCTGGCTCCTGGCTTCGGATCAGCGAGATGCGCCGGCCGCAGCGGCCATTGGAGGGTGAACCAACGGCAAAAAGGAAGACCTTTCTCTCTGTCTCTCTCTCTCTCACTATCCACTCTGCCTGTCAAAAAAAAAAAAAAAATAGTAGTTTATTGACTGAGGGAAAAATCATCAGATACTGAAACCATTTGGCCAAATTCACTGAGGAAGCAAACTGTTTACTTGGTTTCAAGGCATCTCCCTGCAAATTATTTATGAATTAAGCAGAGGAAAGGGGGCACTTGCAGTACACAAATCTGGCAGATATCGCAGCAACTGGGTGTTGAAAGGTTTTACAAAGTAGGAAAACCTGACAGCGTGCCTCCTTGTATGATACACTGGAATAAGACATGATTCATGTAGTATTCTCCCTTAAAATGTATAACCTTAATCTGATCAGGAGGAAGCAATCAGAAGATCTAGTTGGGAAACACTTCATGGAACACAGGCCTGCCCTCTCATTGTCGTGCATGACTGAGAAAGGCTTAGAAGCTATATGTAACATATGGTCCTAGGTTGTGGGAAAAACTGATGTATCAGGACAGTAGTGGAGGCTTGGGTGGTGGCACAGAAGGTTGAGCCACTGCCTACAACACCAGCATTTTGTATACACACTAATTCAAGCCCTCACTGCTCCACTTCTGATCCAGCTCCTTGCTCATGTGCCTGGGAAAGCAGCAGATGATGATGGCCCCTGCCACCCACATGGGAGACCTCGATAGAGTTCCAGGCTTCTGGCTTCAGCCTGGCCCAGCCCCAGCCATTGCAGCCATTTGGGGAGTGAACCAGAGGATGGAAGATCTGTCTCTCTCTCCCTCTCTTTCTGTAACTCTGCCTTTCAAATAAAAATACTAATCTTAAAATAAAGGGATAATACTGGATTAATTGATGAAATTTGAACATGAACTATATATTAAGTAATAGCATTGCATCAATATTAAATCTTATGGAGAGACAGAAAAAGATGCTTTTAAATTCCCTTTGTGACATTTGTACAGCCAAGCAACTTCCTCTTCTCTACCCAGTTGAAAACTGGAAGTTTATTCATGGGAAAGGAAAAATACTCCAGTCTTTGCAGGTCTATTTTCCTGACAAAAATGAGGGGGAAATTACCATTTTTGAAAGGAGAAGGATTAAATGAAAGTGTGCATACTGGAAATGAGACCCCCAGGATCTTTCTCCCTAGTAGGATTCCCAGGACAAACCTTTTGGCTCAAGTTAGGGTGTTAGAAGACACTTCTCTGGAGATTCTGACTAGCCAAGAAAAAGGTCCTAAAACCTCAGTTAGGTGACAATGAAACTGAGTCGATAAGCCTCACCTATAGCATGAGAGCATCCAAGCAGATTTGCTTAGAATTATCCTAAGCAAAGTGGAGGAGAGTATCTAAAATGAGGGGCTGTGCACTGTAGCATCCACTTTAGAGGGCCTGGGTTTGAGTCCCACCTCCACTTCGGATCTAGCTTTCTGTTAATGGGCACAGCAGATGATGACTGTGACTGCCTGCCACCAACGTGGGAGACTCTGATGGGTCCCTGCTTTATTGTAGTCCAACCTGGCTCTTGGAGGTGTTTGGGAAGTGAACCACTGGATGGAAGAGTGCTCTCTCTCTCCCTTTCTCTCTGCCTTCCAAATAAAAATAAATACACTTCAAATAAAAGAGAGACCCACACAAATAAGTAACAGGAAAAGGTAACTTGGATAAATCAAGCTCCTTTAAAGCTTAAATACTATCCTCAGATCAGAGAATATATTGCAATTATGATATAAAAATATAAGGCTGAAAATCTATGAAAAGGAAAATTCAGTGGACAAGAAGGAGTGATTGCAAAGAAATGTAATGGAAATGACATTTAACAGAAGGTTTAGAATCTTCTATTGAACACCTTTTCTTTAGAGAAGGGCAAAAAGACTTAGATGGAAAACAGGAAAAAAAAAAAAAAAGAAAATTAGAGGACCAGCATCAGTGGAAGCTAGGAGACAGTGGAGTGACAACATCTTCAACATTCTGATAGTTGCTGAATCCCAGACTATAATTATCTACCAAGTTACATCATTTAAGCTGTAGTGCAGAACAAATACATATTTTTTAGACATATGAAGTCTCACAGAATCATCTCCTACAAACCCTATCTCAGGAAGTTACTAAAGCAATAAGCAAAGAAAAAGGGAGGAGTGAAATGCAAGAGACAAAACTGCAGTCTAGACAAAGAATAATGGGCAGCCAGACCAGAAAGAATGAATAAGAAGGGCCCCTGGGAGATTTTTATCTACAATGAGATACATAAATACCTAATTTAGACATATCATGTGGAGTTGTATTATATAGATAAGTAGGTGGAAAACCAAAATCCATTGTTGAACTCCAAGAAAAAGAAAACTTGAGTAGGAAAAGGAAATATAATTCTAGTATACTACATAGCTCATTGTTGATCATGTTTATTCATAATATAGACTAGAATTACATTAAGTTTCAAGGAAGAAGAATGATGGGATAAATCCTCATTTTAAATAATAAGGAGTTAATTTACAATGCTTAAAGCTGAAAAGGAAAAATAACCTAAGATGTTGTGGCATGTTTGTGGGCAGAGCCTGCTTGATTACCATCAGACACTCTGTGGCTCCTTGGTTTGTCCTGTTCTGTGGCCAAAAATATCAGCTAAAAGAATAAAGTAGTTGTTTTGGGGGAGGTAGCAGTACTATTTTTCATGACAAGCCTTTCAAAATTATGTGGCCCTACAAACTTTGATTTTTTAAGAAAAAAAATTTTGAAAAACACTTAGAATTTGTAGATAAGAACTGGCAAACTTTCTCAGCAGAACACCAGACAGCAGATATCTTAAGCTTTGTGAGCCAAACAGTCTCCATTACAACTCCTTAGCTCTGCCACGGTAGTATGAAAGCACTCACAGATAATACGTAAACAGTGAGTGTGGTATGTCCAGTGAAGCTCTATTTACAAAAGTAATTGGGGTTTGGATCCCATTTGCCAACCCCACTACTGACCCATGGTTTTCAAATTGGGATACCTGTACCGCTGGTCCATAAAGACTTCCTGTGAGATACGCAGGTATGAGGCGCTTTAAAGACATCAATTTCAATATTCTCTTTTTCCACATGAAGTCTTTACTAAAAATGTTCTGCCTCAGAACTCCTTCTGGTCTGCCAATTCTCCCTTCTGACTTCTTTCAAAATCATTTGTCTTGCATTTTTTAAAAGACAAGCTTAACCCCTTGTCCACACTAAATCTTACTATGGTGCCTTGCCTTGGGGTTTAAAAGTCTCCAGGGCACTAAACAAAGAGATTTTTGGAGAGTGAATCTCTCCTAAGGGAGAGTCCCTTGACAGCAAAGCAGAGAAAGCTTCAATAAAAATTATTCAAGGGGGCAACACATTATTTTATCGAGGTGACAAACTCATGCCAAGGCCACATGCCTTATAGATTCTCTCTCTACCTAGATAGATAGCTACCCATTTATCTATCTTAAAATTAAAATTCACAAGTGAGAAAGTTGTCATGGGGATGCATAATATCACACTTATTTGAATTTTAAAATTAAGTCAGACTTTTTCTGACAGAGAGTAAGTCAGATTTGGCTGATTGGGTTTGACAATGAGAACTAGCTTTGCCAATTAAGTTATATGGGTATATTTTCCCTAAATCGAGCAAGCTAAACTGTAGCTCTAAGGCTTTCACAAAAATATATTTAAATCTTGCATTCAGTGTACAGTAAGTTAGAAACTGCATTCCCTGCCATTATTTGTCAACTGAAATGTGCAAGGTGGTAGATACTTTAAAGTCTTAGGAGATAAGTGCAAAAATTTTTAAAAACCACTGCTACTGTTTTTTATGCACATAAAGAGATTTAGTAAAAGTATTAAAACGTGCATGAAAATAACAAGAAATTCAGGATGGTTACTACCTCTGGGAAAGGAGAATGTTGGAGTGAGGAAACACAAAGGGCTTTGGCCAGATCTGTGGTGGTTAACTTCTTCAGTTGGATGGCAGGTACATACGTGTGTATGATTAGCTATATTTTAACACATGAAATGTTTTATTTAAAAAAAATGTAATGAAACCATGTAGTCACATATTTTAAGAGAACATATTGGTTCTGCGATAGAAAAATAAGCTACTCAGAATAAACTGAAAAATGAGATGCTTGAAAATTGAAAATACCAAAGGCACTTACAGAATTATCATAGCAATATGCATAAAAAACAAATCAGTGTGACTTAGTTTCTGGTATTCTTATTTAAAACCTTAATGCATATATATATTTATTATTCATTCAGTTACTTATCATCAAGCACCTGGTATGTGCTAGTAGCTAATATGAATTCTTTGTAGACTTCTTTTGCACATAAAAACAGATCCTAGATATTTTAGACATAACATTGTTAAGTTATGTTTAGATTCTGGTTTTAGTACCATTTATTTTCCCCTGTGAAACTGAATTAATCTGATACTTTAAAGTTGCAAGGAAAAAGCATTCACATATTACCTTCGGAAATTAGATCTTATTGCAGATTTACACAGGAGCAATATGGGAACATTCAAGAGCATTATTCAGTGAGAAAATCATTCTGGGATCTTTGGTGTCCAAGGCTGGGAAGGATGTTACCTGAGTTTGATCAATATCCCATTCTTTATTTATCTTTTATTATTTCTACCTCCCCAAAAGAGAAGATGTAGCTGAATGGGTTTTTGATCTCCCTGCCTGACTCCTTTGCCTGCCCTTGATCAGGCAAAGAAGGGGAGTTGTGACTGAAGCTCTTTCATGTGCACCTGCCACTGTCACCATTGAGTACTATTGTGATTCTCTGGCTTGACCAACACTATGACTTTACTTGACTTTTTCCTTTGTTTTATTTAAAAATTAATATAACAAAGAAGTTTAAAATGTTTTGAAAAAAAAGTAATGTTACCTCAAATCCTGTGGCCAGTGGCACAATCTAAATTTTAACACATTAATTTACCCCTGCATACATTGGAACATAATTGCAATTGTGGTTTACTTACTCTTTGGTGTTTTGTTTTCATGTAAGTATAATAATAAGTGCATAAAAGTATTTGAAACATAATGGCATAACAGTGAAGAGATGCATTTTCTCCATGTGACTTCTTTGATACTAACCTCTAGGTCTGTGAAAACTCAAAGAATATAAAATTCGAATATTTTAGAAAAATGAGGGGGCCGGTGCCATGGCTCACTTGGTTAATCCTCTGCCTGCAGTGCTGGCATCCCATATAGACGCTGGTTCTAGTCCCAGTCGCTCCTCTTCCAGTCCAGCTCTCTGGTGTGGCCCGGGAAGGCAGTGGAGAATGGCCCAAGTGCTTTGGCGCCTGCACCCGCATGGGAGACCAGGAAGAAGCACCTGGCTCCTGGCTTCGGATTGGTGTAGCTCCAGCTGTGGCGGCCATTTTGAGGGTGAACCAACGGAAGGAAGACCTTTCTCTCTGTCTCTCTCTCTCACTCTCTGTCAAATAAATTAAAAAAAAGAAAGAAAGAAAGAAAGAAAGAAAGAAAGAAAAATGAGGTAAGAAATGAAAATGAATCATTTAAGTGTTTAGAGCTCCTCAGAGTCTGTACTAACCAATAAGCTATTCAGCTTCTCTAACTGTAGGTATTTATTAATTGTGTGAGAAAGGTTTCAGCTAGCTTGTGTTATAAATCTTTTTGATTCTCAAAACATGAGGTTTAGGTGGATCTTAGCAAGTAAGAAGAAAGATCTGAAATCGCAAGCACTCCACCTTTCTCAGTCTAAAGTATTCCTTCTTATGTACTATGCAAAGCTAGGGCTGAGCCTGCGCTGGTGTATTCTTAGCACATTTTTTCTTCTATTTTGACCTTCTCCTGACTTTAAGGAACAGAACATAAAAAGTTCTAAAAGTTGTATATAAATAAGGTGCTCTTCTTCATTATTTTTAGATATGTTCCTGCTCAGATTCTTTTCAGAGTCATCAAATCTTACTAGGTGCATATTAAAAAGTATGCAGGATTAGTTCTGAATAGTTAACCTTCCGAGTCAGATCATCAGTCACTAAGACAAGTCCCATTTAGGTGTTAAAACTGGGCTCAGATCCAGAGTAGAAAAGGTTAAGGGAGTTAAAATGAGGTTAGGGCTTTTTAAATACATACTTTTTCTCAATTTTCTCACAAAAACATTTTCTTGTATTTTTGTGCTTATCCTTTCCATGCTAGAGAAGTAAGATCTTAAGTTTTGAAAACATAAAATGCTGCTGATCACTTTTATCAGAGGTGATTTGATTTTTCGAATGGGTGTTTAAGAAAACCATGTTGGCCGGCGCCGTGGCTTAACAGGCTAATCCTCCGCCTTGCGGCGCCGGCACACCGGGTTCTAGTCCTGGTTGGGGCGCCGGATTCTATCCCGGTTGCCCCTCTTCCAGGCCAGCTCTCTGCTATGGCCCGGGAAGGCAGTGGAGGATGGCCCAGGTCCTTGGGCCCTGCACCCGCATGGGAGACCAGGAGAGGCACCTGGCTCCTGGCTTTGGATCAGCACGGTGCGCTGACTGCAGCGGCCATTGGAGGGTAAACCAACGGCAAAAAGGAAGACCTTTCTCTCTGTCTCTCTCTCTCACTATCCACTCTGCCTGTCAAAAAAAAAAAAGAGAGAGAAAAGAAAACCATGTTGATTTGTATTGGTGATATACCCTGTAGGATGCTAAGCCATAGTTGGTTGCCTCTGATTTCATTATATTTCTAGGCATGTCTGACTTTATTCTCAAATATTGATGATAAAATACTATATTCACTTGTTAACTGTATGTTCCTAGAGTGATAAGGAATTAGACAGTTTGTGTTATTTTTTCCTGCCATACACATGATCATTGTGTTTCATGTGTTCAAATGCATTTAATTTCCTTCTCAAATAACATCTTCCGGTGTGCTATGGTAAATTTTTTTACCAGTATTCAAAAACATAAGTATACAAGAATGTCATCTAGGATAGGGTATTTCGATTGGTGTGATATATTAGTGGATTGTGAAATCAAATTGGAGGACTGGTGGGTTACAAGTGTTTTTCTTTTTAGTGAAGTAAAAAAAAAAAAAAAGAATAAAAAATATCATACAAAATTTACTAAGTATACCTTAATGTTTTCCAGGTGTGATATGTAGGTCACAGGCCTCCTTTTTTGCACATGTGTAGCTCAGTTGGTCAGACTTCAACGAGTTGAAACTGGTTGAGGCCAGCTTGGTGATAAACCCAGTAAAAGCAGCTTAAGAAATAGTGATTTTTTTTAACCTGACTCATGACTAAAACATACTGCTAAAGAATATGGGGGCAGGGGGAGTTTTTGGGGAAAGGATGGAGAAAATACAATAGGGGGCTTTGAATTTCAGAAGTGTCAAGAGGATACCCAAATAAGGGGGCAACAGCCTGGTCGAGTGCACCTTGGTCCTGCTGGCACAGAATGTGTTCCTCTGTGTATGTGTGTGTTTGTGTGTGTGCACGCATCAGGTATACTTGGAAACTGTCTCCAGAGTCATTTCAGTGGAATGAAATTGTAGGATGTCATTCAGTGCCTCCCCAGGTACTTGAGAACCATGAGGTTAAATTTTTAGGACCAGCTTTCCTTGATCTACAGTTGCCCCTAATGCTTATCTCATGCAAGAATCCGCTGATTTTGCTTCCATAGTTGTTCAGTTGATAACTGTGTACCTTACTGGTAGTTAGTCAAGCTGATTCATCAAACTGTCCATCACAGATGACAGTTAACTTTTGGTTACATGAGTATTTCTTGCTCTAAAAGCCATTGCGTTTTGAATTTTGAGACTCCAAATTCTTGGCCAGGAAGGTATGAGTGTGACCCATAATAGGCCCAAGTGCTTGGGCCCTGCACCCCATGGGAGACCAGGAGAAGCATCTGGCTCCTGGCTTCGGATCAGCGCGGTGCGCCAACCGCGGCAGCCATTGGAGGGTGAACCAATGGCAAAAGGAAGACCTTTCTCTCTTTCTCTCCCTCTCTCACTGTCCACTCTGCCTGTCAAAAAAAAAGAAAAGAAAAAGAAATTCTACTCACAATGAAGTGATTCATATCTGAGGCACTCACCTTTGGACATGATATTTTGAATCAGTCCTTTATTCTGTTTTCTTTTAATTATTAGCATACTTAACCATTTGAAATTTCCTTAAGCAAGAAACAACAATTAGCACATTAATTGGTGTTTTATTTGTACCTCTGTTTTCTACAATAATTTTCTCTTAACTTAGGTAAGATTAGTACAACTATTAATGTGAGAAAAAAATTCTGGGTTTTATATTCTTATGGAAAATGAGATACATACTTGTAAAATTTAAGTAGGTTATCTTATAATTTGCACATACTTGTAAAATAAAAGTACATTATTTCTTATTGATTAATGCTACTAGCTAATTAACCCCTGGAGACCTTAGTTCAAACAAGTTATCACAATTAGCAATGGAAGTGTAAATGTGAATCCAATTAGTCAGTTGGTTAGCCTATTTGCAGGCTAATGTCATGTCTATGTTTCTTTTTAACCACATTGTATGAGAATGCATTAACAATTAAAATTATAAAATATACCCTATAACCTTGACTCTTGTTTTTAGAAATATCTTTGAAATAATGATCTGTGTATATTTTTAAAAGATGAATGAAACAAATGCAAAACTATAATGATTATCTGAGTGTTGAGTTGATTTTTCTTTATGCTTTTATGTATTTTATGGATTTGCTGCATAAAGTGAACATATATGTAATTAGAAAAATAAAAGCTTAAAAAGGAAATTAAGAATGCTAACTCAAAAAATCTTTTTGTACTTGAATGTGCTCTATTTTGTTAGCACACCTAGTCTTACTGTAACTGTACTTATGTCCCAGTATGTATGTTCTTTCTGTGAAAGAGAAAACACACGGTTAAATTATATGCAGCAGTGTTTCTGGTATCCTTTAAGAAAAGCTAAGACTACTACTTCCTTTCCTTCCCTTTGCAGCCTTCAAAATCTACCCCCAGGCCCTTCACCCCCGCTTGGAAAAGCGAGTGTTTTAGTGAGACTTCCCAGGAAGGGATGTACTGTAAAACAAAAATGTTCTTGTAACTCAGTTTTGTGAAAAATAAAAAACTACTGTTTTAAAATACACTTTAGAAAAGTCTCTTCAAAACAGTCCTGCATTTGAACTCTGCTCATAAGGCTTTTTTTTTAACAGTTTAAACAAAACTGCTGGAAATTAACACAGTTTCCTGCGTTAAGATGAGGCGCGTGTATATATATATATACACAGCCCTATAGAGTTTCCTCAGCCCCTCCCCCACTTGTCTGTATTGGTGACAGTGGGGTGTAAACAGCCTGAAAGCTCATGCCTGCACCATAGCGTCTAGACCTGCTGTATTGTGGAGTAGTCAGTAACCATTATGCAGAAGGAAAATAAGAATCAAAAGCGTTTAATTTCCTAGAAAGAAAATGGAAAATGGTCATTTTTTAAAATTATGTTTATTCGATCATTAAAAAATAAAAGAATGCCAGCTCACTGGTGTTTCTTCCTCGTCAGTGATCTGACAGATGGTGCAAAGGACATGATGAGGAAGAGGCCGCCTTAATATCCACCTCATTTCAGTTCAACAAATATTTATAAAGTGCTGTGTGCCCTTTTTATCAAATAATTAATGCTTTCTCTGTCTTAATTTAACAAGACTGTTGTGTAAATTAATTTTCACTCTTTCCTTGCCTGCTTGCTTTCACTTCATGACTTTTTTTTTTTTCATTATCCTTTGCATACATACTTTTCTACAGATACACCTTTGAGTGAGTAGTTTTTCTAGTTTTCAAAGATTTCTTTTGTAATGTCAAGTTATGGAGTAATTTTCAGTTTGGACATACTCTGTTATCGTGGCTCTCAAATTTTTATTGTTATGTAACCCCTTCATCTTAAAATTTCTCTTAGTTATACTATTTCCCATATTTGATTTATATTCTAGACTACCTAGTTCTGCCTTAGGCAGTACAGTAGCCACTAGTCATAAGTGGCTGTTAGAATTTGAATTAATTAAAATAAAATATATATTTAAAATATTTATTTATTTGGAAAGGCTGAGAGTGTGTGTGTGAGAGAGAGAGAGAGACAGAGAGAGAGAGAGAAATCTTTCATCTGCTGGTACACTCCCTAAATGGCCATGACAGCTGAGGTTGAACCAGTCTGAAGCCAAGAGCCAGCAACTCCGTGTGGTTCTCTCACATGGGTGGCAGGAACTCAAGTACTTGAATCATCATCATCTGCTTCCCAAACACATTGGCAGGGAGGTGAATCAGAAGTAGAGTAGGGGGCTGGCCCTATGGTGTAGTGGGTTAAGCTGCCACCTGCATGGCTGCTAATATCCCATATAAGCACCGTTCAAGTCCCGGCAGCTCCGCTTCTGATCAGGCTCCCTGCTAATGAACCCTGGAAAGTAGCAGAAGATGGCCCATGTGCTTCTTCATGGGAGACCCTAAAGAACCTCCTTGTTCCTGGCTTCAGATCTGCCCAGCTCCCGCTGTTGCAGCCATTTGGGGAGTGAACAGCTGATGGAAGATCTCTCTCTCTCTCTCTCTCTCTCTCTCTCTCTCTCTGTCTCTCTCTCTGTCTCTGTCTCTCTCTCTCTACTTTTCAAATAATAAATAAATAAATATTTAAAAAAGAAGTGGAGTAGGCAGGACTCCAGCCAGCATTCGGGAATGGGATGTGGTTTAACTCACTGCCCTAGAAGGCCAGCCCCCAAAATTCAACACAATGTAGTTCTTGAACCATCCCACCTTATTTGAAATGCCCAGTAGCCACATGCAGCTGGTGGCTACCACATTGCACAACACCTTGGAACATTTCCATTCATGTTGGTGTTTTATTGGGTAGTGCTCCTTTAGCTTCATGGTAACATTCACTCAACTTTTTACCCTGTATCTTTATTTCCTTTTTTTACCTTCCCCTTCACATTCTGTTGGATTTTTTTTTTTAATTTTTATTTATTTATTTGAGAGGTAGAGTTACAGACAGTGAGAGAGAGAGACAGAGAGAGAGGTCTTCCTTCCGTTGGTTCACTCCCCAAATGGCGGCAATGGCCAGAACTGCACCGATCCGAAGCCAGGAGTCAGGTGCTTCTTCCTGGTCTGCCATGCGGGTGCAGGGCCCAAGCACTTGGGCCATCCTCCACTGCCTTCCCAGGCCACAGCAGAGAGCTGGACTGGAAGAGGAGCAGCTGGGACTAGAACCCAGTGCCCATATGGGATGCCGGCGCTGCAGTTGGAGGATTAACCTAGTGTGCCACGGCGTCAGCCCATCTGTTGGATTTTTAAAATATATTCTTGAAATTTTTTGTTAAGTAGAATCATTTCTTAAATACCTGGCTGACCACAATATTAAAAGCTATAGGCAGGCTTTTATTGATATGTATTTTGAACTCCTAAATTTTCTGATACTTTGTAGTTTTCATCACTGAATATTGCCAACTTTCTGGTTAGAGAGTGAGCAACACCTTCATTACTAAGAGCATCAGGTGTTAAAATTGGGATAGACTTTATCAGGGCAAAGAAAACTTGAAATTGTGATGCCAGCAGCATCCCCAGGGAGAACATACTGGCTGCCCCTGGAAGGAGAAGCCAGCAGCCAGGCATTTTGAGGGATATTGCTTTTTAAATATGAAACCTTTATTATTATTAATTTGAAAGGCTGAGAGAAAGAGAGATCTTTTATCCATGGGTTCACTTCCCAGATGCCCCCAGTGGACAAGGCTGGGCTGGCCAAAGCCAGGAGCCTGGTACACCATCCAGGTCTCCCACGTGTGCGGCAGGGGCCCAAGTACTTCAGCCATCACCTACTGTCTTCCAGAGTGCACATTAGATTGGACCCATACACTCCAGTATTGGATTCTGGCTTTTTTTTTTTTTAAGATTTACTTTATTTATTTGAAAGACAGTTAAAGAGAGGTTGAGACAAAGAAAGCGAGAGATCTTCTATCCACTGGTTCACTCCCCAAATGGCTGCTACAGTCAGAGCTGAGCCGATCTGAAGCAGGATCCAGGAGCTTCTTCCAGGTCTCCCACATGGGTGCAGGGACCCAAGGACTTGGGCCATCCTCTGCTGCTTTCCCAGCTGCATTAGCAGGGAGCTGGATTAGAAGTGGAGCAGCTGGGACTTGAACCAGCACCGATAGGAGATGCCGGTGCTGCAGGCCACGACTTTAACCCACTGCACCACAGCGCCAGCCCCGGATGCTGACATCTTAATCTCTACACAATTCCTGCCTCCAACTCTGAATCTTTATGCATCATTCAGATGTGATGCTATGTGCTTGTGTTTCTTAATTTAAAAGAATTTTTTTTTAAATCCACTAGATTCAAGGCCCACATCAACAATTTGACCTTAATATTTAACTAGATAGTCCCAAAAGAAGTTTGCAATAGAAAAAAAATTTGCATTTTTAGCTGTCTATATTGGTGAGATAGAAAGTATGATTAATTAAAGAAATAGAGACTTCCAGCCCTTCAGATTCAAGTCAATAGGACCTATCCCCTAAAATAGAAGATCAGCCTGGCTGGTGCTAGGCGGATATTAACTATGAGAATCTTATGTTTAAAATTTAAGAGTGACTACTTTTATTTGTTGTGAAGCAATTCTTCTGAAGAAAAACATTTGAGTTAAAAATGGATTGCTTTTCGTCTGTAATGTATGAAGTTCTTTATATGCAATAATGAAACTAAATGTTTTCTGGTTTGCCCAACTGGATATACGGTGAAATGATAAGAAGGAAAAATAGAGTTTTTATGAAGGCTCTGTCTTGTTTCACACTACTTCTAGCCTTTCTATAATTATCTGTTTTGATACTCTGTTTTTCAGATAGGGAAAAGGTACATATTATTGAGGGCCAGTAAACATCAGTTTTCAGTCATTGTCTTCACTACAAAGGTAGATTAATTGCAGTATAAATGATCATCAAATTACATGGCAGTTTGTCATATAGACATTTGATTTCATATGTGTTGAAAATACCTTCGCTAATAAGATTTTCTGTAGAATGGTTTCTACATTTTCATCACCAGATGGTTATTTTTACCAATAAACTTACACTATATTATGGCTTACATTCTATAATTTTTTGGAAAATTCTGTTTATTTATTTGAGAGAGACAGAGCTCTCATCTATTAATTCATTACCCAAATGCCCACAGTACTCTGGGCTGTGTCAAGCCAAAGGTGGTCATCAGGAACCCAATCCAGGTTTCCCACATGGGTGACAGGGACAAAACTGCTTGACCCATGACTCTGCCTCCCAGGGTGCACATTAGCAAGAAGCTGGAATTGGAAGTGGAGCCATGGTGCAAATGCAGGCACTCTGATAGAGGACATGGGTGTCACAAGCAGTATTTAACCTCTAGGCCAAACACCAACCTCTAAATGCAATAATGTTTTAAAGCAATGGCCTTTTAGCACTCTATAGGAATACTTGTTAAAAAATTCATTTTTGTTTCTTGGTATGGTATTTTCATGTAATAAGTTCGATGGAATAGTCAGTAAAAGTTAATTTTACATGGATCTAAGAAGACAGTTGCTTCTCAATTTAAGAAGCAAAAGTTTAAGTAAATGATAGTAGAATGTAAATACTATGAGCCTACGCTACTGAAACAGAACCCAGCTGCCATTCAACATAAACATGTTAGAAAGACTCTCTTTTCCTAATATTAAGCATAGATATTCTTTAGAAAAATGCCCAGTTGGGAGCTTTCTTCATTCCTACTACAATGAAATGGTACCTTACTATAAAAGGAAAGAGACAGTCTCAAGAGTTAGTCTCAAAAATATTTAGCATGAGTATTACAGAGATTATTTTTATTACCAGAATGAAAAGGAGCCAACCATGATAAAAGGAGACCTTAAAGAGTCATGGAAAAATGGAAGTGAAAATGAGTATATTGAGGCCAGCACTGTGGCATAGAAGGGTAAGCCTCTACCTGCAATGCCAGCATTCCACAAGAGCACTGCTTCAAGTCCTGGCTGCTCCACTTCCAATCCAGCTCTCTGCTGATGGCCTGGGAAGGCAGCAGAGGATGGCCCTAGTCCTTTGGCTCTTGCATCTACATGGGAGATGTGGAGGAAGCTCCTGGCTCCTGGCTTCGGTCTGGCCCAGCCCCAGCCATTGCAGCCATTTAGGGGGTGATCCAGTGGATGGAGGATTCTCTCTCTCTCTCTCTCTCTCTCTCTCTCTGCCTTTCAAATACATAAATAAAGAAATCTTTTTTAAAAAATGATTTTATTTTAGGGCAAAAAAATTGAAATCCATGCATAGTTTTTCCATAACATGCATTTTCATGAACATTTTGAGGCTAACCTCGACCTTGTCTTTGAAGTGAACTCTTTTTCCTAGCAAGTAGTAAAACAGGCTATCCTGACTTTCAGCTTGTGTCCTTATTAACTGATAGTATTCAACGAATTGGCTATCGGAGTTGCTGAAGTTTGCCTTAAATACCTGAAACAAGTGTCAATTCCATTGAAATAATTGATAATTGCCATCACAGAGGGTATCAATAGAAACTAAGCTTTGAATTTCCTACCTGTTTGAATGCTCTAGCCTCATACTTGCTTCTCATTTTATCCTAAATTTGTGTGTATACCTTGTGTTCATTTTCAAAAATTAACATTAGATTTTGAAGCCATCGAAATTCTTCAGATGTAGGATTTCAGTGCACTCTTGGATATACTGAAGAAAACATTACAAGTTTTTGAACCAGAAGAATTTTCTCAAAGACCGAGTATAGTTTGCATGACACAGCTGTCACATTGCAGGGTGCACTTGAGCCGGTGAACAGAGCCCACTCCGAGAATCCAACAATGCCTGACCTGGTGCATTTTTTCTTTAAGGAGAGAGGTTGAGATTTTTTTTCTCTAGGTAACTTTTTAGGAAATGATTAGTTCAACTGTATTTAATGCACAGTTAACTCTTAGAAGGAATGCTATTCAAGGGAGAATCAGCAGTAGGCCCAGGAAGGAAGATTTGTTCAACAAATAACCTCTGACTAAATATTCTGTGGTGGGTGTTGGATGTATAGAGGAAAAGATGCAGATGACCTGGGAAACACTGTAATCTAATGGGAGTTCATACTCTAATGGGAAAGACAAACATATAACACATATCAAAAGTGGATCACTACAGGGGGTGATGCTGTGGCGAAGTGGGTAGAACCACCACCTGCAATGCCAGCATCCCATATGGTCACTGGTTTGTGTCTCGGCTGCTCCATTTCCAATCCAGCTCACTGCTAATGGCCTGGGGAAGTAGCAGAAGATGGCCCGAGTGCCTGGGCCCCTGCTACCCAGGTGGGAAAACTGGATGAAGCTCCTGGCTTCTGGATTTGGCCTAGCCCAGCTCCAGCCATTGCAACCATCTGGAGGGTGAACCAGCAGATGGAATATCTCTCTGTTTCTGTCTGTCTGTCTGTCTCTCTCTCTCTCTCTCTGTCCTCCCTCCCCGTCTCTCTGTAGCTCTGACTCTCAAATAAATCTTACAAATGTAAAACAATGCATCATTACAAATATGAAAAGAACTCTGAAGGAAAAATCAAAGACTTGGAAATTTTTGAAGATCCCTTGTATGCACGGATTTAAAAATGTTTTTGTACCAAAATAAACTCATCTTTTAATTGTATTTTCCACAAACTTTTTGAAGTACCCTTTTATTCTTTTAAAAAAAAAAAGATTTTATTTATTTATTTGAGAGGTAGAATTACAGTGAGAGAGAGAGACAGAGAGAGAGGTCTTCCTTCCGTTGGTTCACTCCCCAAATGACCGCAATGGCCAGAGCTGCGCCGATCCAAAGCCAGGAGCCAGGTGCTTCTTCCTGGTCCCTCATGCGGGTGCAGGGGCCCAAGGATTTTGGCCATCTTCCACTGCTTTCCCAGGCCACAGCAGAGAGCTGGATTGGAAGGGGAGCAGCAGGACTAGAACCGGCACCCATATGGGATGCCGGCGCTGCAGGCGGAGGATTACTACTGCTCCACGGCGCCGGCCCCTTTGTCTTTTTATAATTACAAATATACATTTATAATTTAGATGCATTATATTTATGTTGTAAATGTATATGCATATATAGGGGAAAGTCTATAATGACATACTTGAGACTTTTTAACAGTAGATATGAAATTTTTAGAGGTTTTTATTCTATACTTCATGGAATGCTGGTGGTCTAAGTTTCTGTATCTCAAGATATATTACCTTTGTAGGAAAAAGAAAAGTGATTTCCATTTTGAGAAAGAAAAATAGCATTCTGAAGGAACTCAAAGCATTCTGCTTACCTCTACTCCCATTGCATTTCAGGATTTCTTTTAAGATTTTTATTTATTTATTCACTTGGGAGGTAGAGTTACAGACAGACAGACGGAGAGACAGAGAGATCTTCCATCCACTGGTTCATTCCCCAAATGGCCACAATGGCCGAACCTGGGCCAGCCCGAAGCCAGGAGCCTCCTCCAATTTCCCCACATGGTTGCAGGGGCCCAAACACTTGTGCCATCCTCCAGTGCCCTCCCAGGCCATAGCAGAGAGCTGGATCAGAAGTGAAGCAGGTGGGACAGGAACCATGCCCGTACAGGGTGCCAGTGCTGCAGACGAGGCTCAGCCTACTAGGCTACAGTGCCAGCCCCTCAGGATTTCTGCTTCCGAGCTGACCACAAGAGCAGCCTGTGGTGAGAGGGTGTGATGAAGAGGCCGTCAGCTGTTTACTTCCATCTACTAGCTGTGGTGTTCGTCTCTTGGTAGTTTGTCTCTTCCTGCTAGAATCTAAGCCTCTTGAGAGCAGGAATTGTGTTTTGGTTCCTGCCATTTCTCTAGGCTCTAGAACAGTGCCTGGCTTCGAATAGGTGCTCAATATTAATGAATGGGTGGGTGAGTGGGTACGCTAAAGCAAGGGCTCCAGCCTCGGTCTCTTGGTGCACTGTTTGTTCGCTCTTCTCCTTTATTCGTATTTCCCAGTGACCGTTTTGCCATTTCCCACCCATAAGAATTCCCACCTGACCTCGTTTTATCATCTTCCTGTCTCCATCACTGCTGTGACACCTCGAGCCTCTGTTTCTCCCAGCACCAAACCTAAAAGCCTGGCTCCTGGGCTACCACTGCTAGCCACTGGAGCATGAACTGATTGCCTGGTCTTTAGAACCCACTCCACATCCCTGGTGAATCATCTAGCCTTTCCGGTTTCTCTTAGGAGAGATGTTCCTGTGGTTCATCCCTTTACCCTTCCTACCTTCCCACAATTTCGTTTCAGTTGGTTTCATCAGCAGCAGCTCTCCTGGGAATTCTACTCCCTTCCCAGTATAGTTGCTTCAGGTAGCCCCAACTGTTTATGTGCCAGTGCTATTTACATTACCCACAGTGACCGGGTGTGCTGATGACTCCTCTGACTGCTGTACTTCTTGTTTGCCACACCTTCTCCTACCCCCCTCTGTCCCTCCCTGTACCCTACCATGTCTTCTCAGCCCTAGCTTCTCCAGTCCTGTAATAGGAAGGACAATGCTTGGCCTGTCTTGATGGGCCAGGGCCGGGTAGGGAAGCGGTAGAATCCTGTGTTCCATTTCAGGTGAACAGGAGTAGCTGACCCATCTGCCTTCCCACAGTACTCCTGCCTCTTTTGGGAAACAGAAGTAGCCCCTCTGAGATGCCAGCAGCCTGTTTTCAAGTTTCTGTCCATCACCAGCACTGTGTTTGGTGGACTGTGAGCTATACCATGTACAGTTGTTACTGCAGATGGGCTACACTGTGGGAACACTGAGCAGAGACTGTAACTGTCATTCTAACTCTGGTTCTCTGAAGAAGTTATTTTGAATCCAGAAAAGGTGGTTGAGTATTAAACTTCCTTACCTCCACCTCTTCCTAAGTGAGGAACTCCGCATTTGGTTGGTAATCTGTTTTAAGCCAAATGCAAGAATACTTTCAGAAAGTTTGTGAAAAAATGGAATTAAAAGGCAAGTTTGGGTGCAAAAAAAAATTTTTGAAATCCATGCATAGTTTTTCAATAATACATATTTTCCATGAACTTTGAAGATGCCTAGTATGCATGCATAATGGTTTGCTAAGTATTCATGTAATATTGCTATTGTCAGCAAGCGATCTAGGACTTGCTCCCTCATTTCTCTATTCTAAGCCCAACTTATTCTTTCATTTCTCTATTCTCTTCAAGGTAGGAAACTAATTCTATTATGAAGGAATCTGTAGGACGCACAATTTAATCTTTAGACCTTATAAAAGAGATGGCTAACATTTTTCTGTAATAGCATAGCCAAAATAAGAACTTAAATAATAATCTCATAGCTAGATTCACTTCGCCATCAGCGAAGTATACAGTAAGTAGAAAAAACCTCCCTTTCAGACAAAAGGGAAAGAAAGTTTTAAAGTGAGAATATAATTTTCCTCATGGGCATTGTCTACCTTAGAAAAACTACTACAGAACATGCCTGTGACTATAGACTTGTAGTTCAGGCCACCGAAGATTAGAGATGGGACACGGGCACTCCCTTGACTTGCATCCTCTGGTCTGCTTTAACACAAACCAGGAGGAAAAGAAAGCTAGGCATCAGAAGCAATGGGTGGCAGGCCTATTAATGGCTGATCTGTACAGTGATCTGCCCTCAAGGAGACCCAACAGGCCAGTCCACTGCAGTGGCTTTCAATGTGGTAAGCCTGGGCTTCAGCAGAAGTCAGCTTGTGAAGAGCCCTGGCAGCTCTGCCAAGAGTTGGATCACTGGAAATGGACCTGCCCTGGAGTCGAAGGATGCCCAGGTCAGAGCCACAGATCTTATTGGCTCTAAGCTGAAAAGCCCTTCACTCAGCCCAACTTCCAAAGTGACCACTGCAGCTGAGGGGATGGCCAAGCAGGGTCAGCAACATTGCAGGCAGAACTGTAAATTTCTTGTTAGTGATGCCACCTGCCTTTACCTGGCCAGCTCTCCTCCCAGGCCAGCCAAGTAATGAAAGTCAACAGAGTGCCTTCCCCTAGGAGGTTCACACCTCCCTTAGGATATACCCCATGTGAAGAGATAGATAGGTCTGGGCCTCTTAACTTACAAGGCCTAAAGCCCACCAGATTATTATCAAGCCCCTTCTGTCAGGTTCTATTTGCCTCTCAATCAGAAAACTTAATTGTAGCTTAGACAGCACCTTTCTTAGCTCCTCTAATAATGACTCTGTCCTTTGTTCTAGACCCTGTCTAGCACACTTGGGCCTCATTCCTTTGTAATCATAACCTCTACTCTACCACCAATGGCTCTACTCCCAACCTGTGTGTACTGATGGTCCTCTTCCCCACTTAATGCTGTATAATTGTTCAAACCTGGTAAATGCCACTCTTAGGATCATTGGTTACTATCCTCACTCTGTCTTTTATGACCTTGTCTAAATATGATCAGAGTCGGCAAACTTGGAAGGCTTCCATAGCCTTGGCAACTCATGACAAGAGCCTAGGGTGGTTACTGGCACCATAAACTAGAGTGTCAATTTGTTGGGTCAACAACAAGAGCCACTGTGCACTTGCTCCTCATGTGGGATCTCTGTCCTTAATGTGCTGTACATTTTGACTTAATGCTATAACTAGTACTCAAACAGTATGTTTCACTTTGTGTTTCTATGTGGGTGCAAACTGTTGAAATCTTTATACTAAATTGATCTTCTGTATATAAAGAGAATTGAAAATGAATCTTGATGTGAATGGAAAGGGAGAGCGAGCGGGAGAGGGGAGGGTTGTGGGTGGGAGGGAAGTTATGGGAGGGGGAAGCCATTGTAATCCATAAGCTGTACACTGGAAATTTATATTCATTAAATAAAAGTTAAAAAAAAATTTTATTGCCCCAAAATAAACTTATCTTTTATTTCTATTTTCCATAAACTTTTAAAAATTTATTTATTTATTTGAAAGTCAGAGTTAGAGAGAGGGAGAGACAAAGATAAATATTACATCTGCTGGGGCCAGTGCCATGGTGCAGTGGGTTAAAGCCCCGGTCCGCAGTGCCGGCATCCCAAATGGGCGCCAGTTCAAGTTCTAGCTGCTCCACTTCCAATCCAGCTCTCTGCAATGGCCTGAGAAAGCAGTAGAAGATGGCCCAAGTCCTTGGACCCCTGCACCCACATGGGAGACGTGGTAGAAGCTCCCGGCTCCTGTCTTCGGATTAGTGCAGCTCCAGCCATTGTGGCCATTTGGGGAGTGAACCAGCGGATGGAAGACCTTTCTCCCTCTCTCTCTCTCTGCTTCTGCCTCTCTGTAACTCTTTCAAATAAATAAAGAAATAAATCTTTAAAAAAAAAACTTCATCTTACATAGTATAAAAAACAATTTTTTTTTAAATTTAAAAAATATTACATCTGCTGGTTCACTTTCCAAATGGCCATAATGGCCAGAGTTGAGCTGATCCAAGGCCAGGACCCAGGAGCTTCTTCCAGGTCTCCTTTAAGGATTCATGAGCCCAAGGATTTGGGCCATCCTCCACTGCCTTCCCAGGCACATTAGCAGGGAGCTGGATTGGAAGTGGAACAGCCGGGACTCGAACCAGCATCCATATGGGATGCTGGTGCTGCAGGCAGTGGCCTGACCTTCTGTGCCACAGCACTGGCCCCCATAAACTTTTGGAAGTGCCCTCATACATACTGATTGACAAGTAAAGGGTGGACAAAGAAAGAGAAAGAATTTTTTCTTAATTTTCTGAAGTTATAAACTGAGTCACCCTCACCACATTGGTATTTTTGCCTTTTCTGGTGGATGGATGGAAAGGCAGGGTAGGGGGAAGGAGAGAGAGAGAGAGAAACAGAAAGATGGAGGGAATGCACTCCTGCTCACTGGTTAATTCCCCCAGTGCCTGCAACAGCTGGCGCTGGCCCAGGCCAAAAGTCAGCAGCCAAGAACACCATCCATGTGGAGCCGGGACTCGAACCCAGGCACTCAGATTTGGGATATGGACATGTATTTTCTCAGTTTTCTGGATCTCACAGTTTGTTTGACATTATGAAGAGAAGGTCTTTATGTCATTTAGAAGTAGGATGTGTTTTATTAATGACAGAGTATGATTTATGCCTGATTACTAGTTATTTAAGTTTGGATTTGGATTTATAATATACTTGCAAATATATATATATATATATGCAAAATTAATCCACTCATTCAGCAGTGACTTAAGTCATATACAAAGCCAAATTTGTTTATTAAGCAAATATATATCAAGCAGCCATTACATCCTAGATGTTGTTCCAGGGTTGGAGGGGAAGACAGAGGTAGAAACAGCAGACAAAGCTCATGTCCTTAGGGCCACAGCCAAATATATATGCTTTTGTCCTCTGCCTTAGAAATCCAACTTATAAAAAAAAATCTCAAAATTATCTGACAACCATACTATTTGGTATAATTCACAGGGCTATTTGTAATTGTAATAGTAAATGTGTCATAGCAAAAAATGAGAAAGTACTCGAATGTTCTGTGCTAACAACTTAGGGTATAGCAGCACAGCAGCGTTCCATGAGGCTGAAAAGGAATGAGGAAAATGTGCTACTGAGAAATGACCTTCTTGATATGTTGTCAAGCAAAAAAGTAAAATGAACAGCAGTTGATGATACTTTTTGATTAAGGGTAGAATGAGACAGACACATGTGCTCATTTTAATAAAAGAAACAGTGGAAAGATAAACAGAAAATTAATAAAAATTACGAGGGAGGAAGGAACAGGGTGGAAAAGCAGTGATGGAAGGTAGACTTTTTTAACTTATAATTTGTTGAGTAGTTTTGGGTTTGGAACCATGTAGGTGTTTTACATAATGAAAAAAAACCACTCAGGGCCAGTGTTTTGGTGTAGCAGGTGCAATGCTGCTGCCATCCCATATGGGCACCAATATAAGTCCCGGCTGCTGCTCTTCCAATCCAGCTCCCTGCTAATGGTCTGGGGAAAGCAGCAGAAGATGACTCAAGTGCTTGGGTCCCTGCCACCCACGTGGGAGATGCAGATGAAGCACCTTACCCAACCCTGGCCATTGCAGCCATATGGGGATAGACAATCTCTCTGTCTCTCCTTCTCTCTGTAACTCAAATAAATAGATCTTTAAAAAAAAAAAAAAACATTAGTCTTTAAAAAACATAATACAAATGACCTACCTGTTTATATGCTAAGTAGATAGCATAGTCACACAGAAAGGAATGTTTCAAATGATTTTAAAGCATTGTGGCCGCGGCTCAATAGGCTAATCCTCCGCCTGTGGCGCCGGAACACCGGTTCTAGTCCCGGTCAGGGCGCCGGATTCTGTCCCAGTTGCCCCTCTTCCAAGCCAGCTCTCTGCTGTGGCCCAGGAGTGCAGTGGAGGATGGCCCAAGTGCTTGAGCCCTGCACCCCATGGGAGATCAGGAGAAGCACCTGGCTCCTGGCTTCAGATCAGCGCAGTGCGCCGGCTGCAGCGGCCATTGGAAGGTGAACCAACGACAAAGGAAGACCTTTCTCTCTGTCTCTCTCACTGTCCACTCTGCCTGTCAAAAAAAAAAAAAAATTGTACATCTTTGGTGAGTATATTTTAAGGTCACAAAGAAACCTTCAACTACATGTACTAATATTGCTAGCAGTTATTGACATTTTTATTTTACACATATACATAAAATAGAGAATTATATTAATATCCTAGGGAATCAGTTTAACATAAAAGAGGTTAAATAAAAGTGTGAAATATTACATTTGAATTGGAAACATTTTGAATTAATGATTTTTTTCCCTCAAAAGTATACATATTTACTAGTTCTGTGCACTGGAAGAGCATAGCAGCAGTGACAACAGAGTAGCAATTACAGAACAATCTGGGGTTGAATTTCCTTAACTTTCCCCTCTAAGAAGTCAAGTCTCCTTAGATAAATGGCTGATTCCAAGACTGGAGCTGGACCTCTACCAAAGGAGTCTAGGACATCTTAACCTGGAAGGCAAAGAAGCCAAGAAACTAAGCACTTTCACTAGCTAAAAGTGGGTTATGTTTGAGCATGGAAAATAAAAATACTAATTAAGGCAATGGACTTAAATACATAAAAATATGTTCATGATACTAAAATATATTATTTGGTCACTTTTTTTTTCTTTTTTTTTTGACAGGCAGAGCGGATAGTGAGAGAGACAGAAAGGTCTTCCTTTGCCGTTGGTTCACCCTCCAATGGCCGCTACGGCCAGCGCATCTCGCTGATCCGAAGCCAGGAGCCAGGTGCTTCTCCTGGTCTCCCATGCGGGTGCAGGGCCCAAGGACTTGGGCCATCCTCCACTGCCTTCCCGGGCCATAGCAGAGAGCTGGCCTGGAAGAGGGGCAACCGGGATAGAATCCGGCGCCCCAACTGAGACTAGAACCCGGTGTGCCAGCGCCGCAAGGCGGAGGATTAGCCTGTTAAGCCATGGCACCGGCCTATTTGGTCACTTTTGACAGTTGCTAGCATATAAACTTATTAATTTGACTGTCAACAGGGGAAAATGTCAATCATTTATCTTGCTTTTCCTTTATTAACTATTTCAGTAGGCAAATAGTTGATAAGGGAAAATTAATTTTTCTTAGATTTATTTATTTTGAAAGGCAGAGCTAGAGAGAAACAGACAGACAGACGGACAGAGAGGTCTTCCATTCACTGGTTCACTCCCCAAATGGCTGCAACAGCCAGAGCTGGGCCCATCTGAAGCCAGTAGTCAGGAACTTCATCTGTGTCTCCCATATGGATGCAGGAGCCCAAGGATTTGGGCCATCTTCCACTGCTTACCTGGGTGCATTAGCAGGGAGCTAGATCAAAAGTGGAACATCCAGGACTCGAACTATTGCCCATATGGGATACCGGTGCTCCCGGGTACCCACTATGCCACAATGCCAGCACCAAAAATTCTTTATATAATAGCTCCAGGTAATAAATGTAAGAATGGTAGGATTACAAAAATTACACTTTGTAACGAAACGATACATTAAACAATGATTATCACTGGGTACCAACTCTACTGGTAAAAGGTTGATGAGGTACTACATACTGGACAGCTCAGGCCAAAACACCGGCCAGTGTGTGTCAGTCAAACTTTGTTTCTTCTGAGGTGCTACACCTGTGAACTTTTATTCCAAAAGAGCTAATCCACCCTCTAGATCAGGGCCAATTAGTATTTTCCTCTTTTCAGGCCATACAGTCTGTATCACTGCTCCTCAGTTCTGCTGTTGTAACACGAAAGTGGACAAAGAGAATATGTACATGAATGAGTGCAGGGTGTTCCAGTGAAACTTTGTTTACAAACACAGGAAGCGGACTGGCTTTGGTCCCTATATTTGGTGACCTGTGCTCTAGGTTGTGAGTCTAGGTGCATGATCTCCACATGAGAAGCATTGTAATCACCTGGTAACGTTAAAATGCAGACTTTGGAGCTCCATTCTCAAATACCGATTTAGAAATTTGGGGGATGGAGCCTGTCAATCTGTGTTTTAACATCTTCCAGGTAATTCTGAGGCACACAGAATTTGGAGAACCAGTGCCTTACATCTAGTTGCTAATTGACATGAAATACTGAGGTAGACGCACGTGTTAAATGAAACCACAAGCAGTGTTATTAACCAATATCAGAGCATGAGGAAATGCTGCAGAATTAATGGTCATTACAAGTAAGTCAGCAGGGATGGGGTGGGATTTGTTTCTAGCTGCTGGCCTTCTCAGTCTGAAGCCAGCATCCAGGAGCTTCTTGCTGCTCTTCCATATCGGTGCAGGGGCCCAAGGACTTGGATTATCTTCCATTGCTCTCCCAGGTGCATTAACAGGGAGCTGGATCTGAAGTGGAGCAGCCAGGACTTGAACCAGTGTCCATATGGGATGCCAGCACTGCAGGCAGTGGTTTTACCTGCTACGCCACAGAGCTGGCCCCATGAGCAGGCCTTTACACTGCTGCCTGCGTCAGCCAGTCCCTGGATGTGGAGTGCCCTGGGAAACCCTCCACAGGCAGCCATCGGCAGCTGGAACCCACGCCAAGATTGCCAACAGTTGCAGGCTGGTCAGTCCCAGCACCTACTGCAGCTGGGAGGCAGGTCTGGTATCTTCATAGCTGCCAGAGGCAAGTTTGGGAGTTGTTCTAGGGTCATTAGTGGGAAGAGGCATGAAAGGTCACTCTGTTTGCCATGTGGGCAATAGATCATAGATGACTAAGGAGACCTATTAGGAGGTAATTACAGTCCTGGCAAGAAATGCTGTTGGCAATGGAGATGAGGAGAAATGCATGATTTAAGATACATTTTGGAGGAAGAATTGGTAAGATTTGGTGCTAGGTGGGTGTAGGAGGGAAGAGAAGAACAAGAATGGTTTTAGAAATTGTATACAATTGGCTGGAGCCACGGCTCACTAGGCTAATCCTCCGCCTGCGGCGCCAGTACTCCGGGTTCTAGTCCCGGTTGGGGTGCTGGTTCTGTCCCAGTTGCTCTTCCAGTCCAGCTCTCTACTATGGCCGGGGAAGGCAGTGGAGGATGGCCCAAGTGCTTGGGCCCTGCACCCGCATGGGAGACCAGGAGGAGGCACCTGGCTCCTGGCTTCGGATTGGCGCAGCACACTGGCCGTGGCGGCCATTTGGGGAGTGAACCAACAGAAGGAAGACCTTTCTCGCTGTCTCTCTCTCTCACTGTCTAACTCTGCCTGTCAAAAAAAAAAAAGAAAAGAAAGAAAGAAATTGTATACAATTGTGTAAGGAAGACTGATTTAGCCGCTGGAGTGCTTCCTCCCGCTACGAGGACATCCCAGTACCCTCTCTTCCTCTCCAGCTACTGCCCACTGGCATGCACTTGATGTGTCACAGAGACTACATGGAGGGTCTTTCATTGATTTTAAAGGCTGCCTGTTAGCAGGAAGGCGCCAGTATGTTTGTGAAGTCGGGGTGTTTCCTTGGAGCTTATCTGAGTCTTAGCTTGGGAGGAAAGGGAGGCAAGGCCCAGCTGACCCAAGGCAAAGCTACTCAGAGGAGCCCTGAAATGGGGCAGCACTGCACTGAGCAGCATTGTGCTGAGCCATGTGTATGGCTTGCTGAGAATGGTGCAAAGCAGTAATGAGTAGTAGAAAGAGAATTTGTGTGACCCTAAACTAGCCTTGTAGGCCTCTGTGGTGGTCTTTGGACATACTCAACTGAAGGTGTTTATTGCACTCTGAGTCTAATCAGCTAGATTGTTGGGTATGTGATTGTGGAGCTCAGAAAGCTGTTAGGCCTGACAGAGAGAGAGAGAGAGAGAAGAGAGAGAATAGAAAGAGAAGAGAACCTAGACTTGAATCCCAAAGCACTTAAGTGTTCAGAGTTTGGCCATGAAGAAGGAGCTAACAGTTTAGTTTAAGATCCCTGGATATTTTATGAACATCCCAAATTTAGTATGCTTAAAACAAAGTCCTGTTTCTGTATATCCTATCATGGTTAATAGTGTCATTGGTCATTACTCATTAGAAATGCACATTATCCTGTTCTCTTTCCTTTCCACATATTTGGTGACCAAGGCCTTTCTCCTTTCAAACATCTCAACAATATTTTCGTCTCCTTCTCACTACCCTTGCCTTGGTTCCTGCCCTAATGATTTCTCACTTGCATTTCTGCAGTAGCATCTTGCCTGATTTCCCTATTCCAGTCTTGTCTTCGTCCAATCCAATTTCTACAGTTGCCAGATTCAGTCATCTTAAAATAAGGTATAAACATGTAAATCTCATGTGTATTACTGCCAGATTTAGCAAGTAAAAATGCAGTGCACCCAGTTAAATTTTAATTTCAGATAAACAATGACTAATTTTAAGTGTACGTATGTTCCATACAATATTTAGGACATACATCCTGAACTTTATTTGTTGTTTATCTGAAATACATGTTTAACTGAGCATCCTGTATGTTATCTGCAAATCCTGCCTGTGCCATTGCTTTCAGGATAAAAATCTAAGTATCCTAACGTTGCATTACAAGAGTTAGTATGTTCTGACTCTTGTATACTCTGTTACACTTACAGTGTCCAGAATCAGCTGTGCTGCTTCCCTCCTTCTTACCTGTACTTGCCCCTTCCCACAATGCCCTTCTCTTCTCAGGTCTCTGCTCAAGTCACAAGCATCACCTTCTCCAGGAAGGCACCACTAACCCCCAGTCCTCTGTAGATAATTATCAGGAGTCTGGCTTTTCTTCTGCATTCTCATAATATACTTTGCTTAATATTATCCTAGAACTTATGATTACTTTTTTTTTAACCAATCTCTCTTTCTTAGATTGTGAGTTCTTTGAACACAGGGTAAAAGTTGTGTCTTTTGACTGTATCCTTGGCACATAGTAAGCTCTTGGTTAATATATTAACGAGACAATGAATGAGTGAATGGGAAAGTAGAAAAGGATCACATAAGTAGGAAAATGTTAGCCACGAGATTGGCCATTGGTGCTTGCTTGCTCAGCTCTTCCCTATCTTGACTGCTGGATAAGTCTGCGCAACAGCAAGCCCTTTTTGGCCCGTCCTTCCCTCTGTCCCCTGGGTTTTGTTCTCGGTGTCCCTAGGGCCTTGGATTGTCAGTGCTCAGTATGTATGTATTGAATGAATGAGTGAAAAATGCATGAATGGATGAGTCTATCTTTTAGGACCACAGCTCCTGTCTGCTGCATCAGATCCTGGGCAGTGCACCCTCTGGCCATGACATTTCTGATTCTCTAAGGCAGGTTATGTGGAGCCTGATCTCAGCTTTTCTTATTTCTCACCTGATCTTACTCAACTCATCTTCTTCCCTCTCGCAAATCAGGAGAGAAGAACTCTTTTCCCCCTCCAGCAGCTGGCACATAGCAGCTCAATAAATGCTAGCAATCATTCACAGATGGTGCCCCTCTCCCCTGGGGCACTTGCCTCCCCACCATTTCTTTTCCTGTCTCGGAGGCCGAGCCCAGAAAGCCACGGGGACCTGACATTGCCTTTTCCCCTCTCTCACAAGGGAGCAAGCTTTTCTTTGTCTTCCACCAAGGTAGTTCAATTAAATAGGACTAAAGTTAAGTGACTCTAATTATTTTTTATTAATGTTTAACTGCTAAGCCTCTTTTTTCAATTAAATAATTGTGTCTTTATGCTCAGAGGTCTTTTTTTTTTTTTTTGCATATAGGTGGAACTTCTTTTTTTTCTTATTAAAGGAAATACCACCTGCAAAACTATTAATGACTTTAGCTCTGTAATTAGTTCATTTTAGTGACATTTCATGATTTAATAATTAATCTGGCTCAAGTTCAAAGAAAGAAAACTCAATGCCAGAAATTCTTAATCAGCAACAAAAATAATCAAACCTTACAATTGTCCCTTCAAATAAAATGAACCGTTGAGATCAACTCTTTGCAATTAGAAATGTTTTGAAAAAAAATGCAAGAGTTCAAGAAAGCATGTCAAAACAACAAAACTCAGTGTAGGCTTTCGTTATTGTAATTGATCAAAAGATGTTTGCAATAGATTTGAATATGAATAAATTAAATGTGACATTGATTTGGCAGCAGCACAGTACTGATTGGCAAGAACATAGAGCAGGAGCAGCTTCTGCTAACGGGTAACTCACTTGGCTGTTGTTTCCTTCTAAAGGATTTCTTAGCAACCTGGTGCTTGCCTACCAACCTAAGCCTGTCATTTATTTACCCTTTTGGTTTCGAATCCCATCCAGGCAAGAAGAAATTCAGTTTTGATTACTAATCTAGCAGGTGTTGCCTGGGGTCTGAACACAGAATATCTTTTGGTGACCTGTGAACCTCCTACCCCTTTCCTCATCTTTGTTTCATAGACTGAAAAAGGGTGTAAGATAACTTACTGTTTTATCCTGGCAATTCAACATGTAGAACTAGAAAATGTAGTTTAATTAAACAGTTTGGCAGTATTTCCACACTTAGACATCGCAATAGCATTTGCTAGGCCTGGATTGTTTCTCAGCATGTTACAAAATTGACGCTGTAAAAAGAATATTCAGTTTAGGACATTTTGGGAAACCGAATTCCATTGTGACCATGTTGAGGGTTGGGGGTTCTGCAGTAAATTCTGGGAGGCCACTTTCTAGGTGGGACCATTTTACAGTAATCAGATATCTATGGTAACATAATTCACACCAAATTTTCTTACAGTCCGTTTACTAAGTCCTTTGTGTTCAAAAAATATTTTTATCTGAATCAAAGGCAATATACATATATTTTAAAATTTTTAATATTCAGTAAAATAAAAATTATTCATTAGTATATATAGTTTTAAATACAGAAAGTAGTAGAATGTCAAGGTCAAATATATCTTATTAACATCTATTAAGAGGTGAAAAATGATGGATTTGGGAGGACATTATTTAGTAATTTAAATATTTTAGAAAGTTGATCTGTTTCTCTAAAACATTGTATCTATTTTAGGAGCACTTTGAAAAGCATAATATGTACTTCTGTAAATACTAAAAATGTATTTACAGTAAACTTTTGCTACAAATATGCCACTAACTTATAATTTTGCATTATAGCTTTTTTACAAAACCAAGTTCTCACACTTTATGTGTAAGCTTTGTACAGTGAACTTTATAATAAGTCACAGTTTATTCCCATAGAAGACTAAAAGAGAACCCAGTAACATGGGCTTAAAACTGACCTGCGAGTCTTTGCTCTTAAATATAGTAAACTTTTTAACAATGAAGCACTGTTGAATTTATTTTAAACTGTATTTAGATTATGTCTTGGCATGTGTTTTGAACTTAAGTTGGAACATAGTTATATATGATATACTTGGAATTCACAAGTACTTGAAGCTAAATGGAAACCATTTATAAATACTAAACTCCAGAGGAGCATGGAGCCAGAGGATCAAAGTAGAAATAGTATATGATATGTAGATATTCCACCTGCTTTTTTCCTAGCTGGATTCATAGCACTTTTAACTTTATAACTTTTATAACTTTAAACTTTTTAACTTTATAAGTCCCTAATACAGGGATGATCATTAATTAGCTCACTTCAGTTTTCATGCCTATGAATACAAAAATTATTCAAATAATTTTTATTTAAATAATTTTTGAAATATGGTATTATGAGTTATTGTTTTGAATAATTATTCAAAAATATTTAATGTTGTAGAATTTTGTATTTAACGTGAATCTCAGAGTGTCAGCATAATTTGTAAAGTATTACTTTAACACTTCTTTTTTTTTTTTAAGAATTATTTTTTTATTTGAAAGATTTACAGAGAGAGGCAGAGCCAGAGAGAGAGGTCTTCCATTCTGCTGGTTCACTCCCCAAATGACCGCAATGGCCAGCTGAGCTGATCCAAAGCCAGGAGCCAGGAGCTTCTTCCAGGTCTCCCATGTGGGTCCAAAAACTTGGGGCCCAAGGACTTGGGCCATCTTCTACTACCTTCCCAGGCCATAGCAGAGAGCTGGCTCAGAAGAGGAGCAGCCAGAACTTGAACCAGCACCCATATGGGATGCTGGCGCCTCAGGCCAAAGCTTTAACCTGTGCCACAGCGCCAGCCCCACTTTAACACTTCTTAATAGAATAATTCTCAGTTACCTAGGTTGAACCTTTTAAAGATTCTAGGAGATATCATGAAAATGGTTATTCTTTTTTATTTATGTGCACATCAAACAAAATAAGCACACAAAATTTAAAAATACTAGTGACATTTTACCTATCTTAAATTAGTAATAATAGATAATTTGTAATTTGTATTTAACTTCCCTTATTTTCTAGATATTCATATAACAGCAGGTAATATTCCTAAAATGTTTATATATACTGAGATCTGTATCTAAATGTTCAATTCCATTTAATAATACAGACAGAATTGTTCGCTCCCACACTGCACTGCTGGTTGGAGTGAGACCCCAGAGAGCAGGATGACTTTGATACCTGAGATGGAAAACCACTTGGGCGACCCCTTGAACTCACTCAGCTATTTCTCAGCCCTTCCTGTTCCCCAGTTCTCCTCAAGTAATCTGAACTTGCTTCCAGCCGTGTTACCTTCATCAGACAGCACCTGTGGGCTCGCTCGCCCCTCTAAAACATTAGTTCCATTCCAGGGCTCACATTTCCATTACCTTAGTTTCCTTCATCTCTCCCAACACATCACAGCCAAGACCTCTAGTCCAGTTCTGTCATTTGCTTCACCCCCTTTTTGTAGTGTGAATATCTGTTTTATAGGGGGAATTTCTGTTATCTAACATCTCCTACTGCTTTAACTGTACACTACAGCTGAATTTCTCATCAGTGTGGAGAACTACACTCACTAGAATTTTCATAAGGGACTGTATGATAGGAGTGGCATAACCACTGATTTTATATCATCCCTAATGTCTGTGAGTAAGCTCTAAAGATGTTAGTAGATTGAATAATTAAGCTTTGCTTTTAAAAAAATGAATAAGCTTTAAAAGCCTTTTATCATTACTACACACAGCAGTTTGCACCAATGCGTACAACAATAGTGCAGCAACCAAGGGGGCTCTTAGCAAAGCCAGGGCATTTTAAAGGACAGTTTTTGGGGGGTTTGAGTTCACATCACTGAATTAATGAATAATGCCCAATATGTAACCATTAACTTTGCTAGCTTTCAAAAACAGTGGTGCGTTTGTTAAAGGCATTCAGAGTTTTCCCTTACTTTTTTTCCCTCCCCATTTCAATCTAACCATCACAAGCAATGATAATTTATATCATGACATAGAAAAATATATACATATTTAAATAAAATGCTGGTTAGGACCCTGACATCCAATATCAGAGTGCCTGAGTTTGACACCTGGTTCCGGCTCCTGGTCCCAGCTTCCTGCTGAATGCAACAATGAACTTGACCTCATGCCTGACTTTCTTGTTGTCAACTCCATGAGGCTTAGCCACACAGACAGGAAAGGCCATTGTTGACATCCTGCTCCAAAATCCAAGTCAGGGAAGCCAGAACAAGCTGGCAGAGATGGAAGGCTTGGTGAAAAGCGCCTGCTTGTTGTCTGGAAGGAGGGAGGTGATGAGGCAGTGTGCTGTGTATTTGAGAACTGCTTACAGTAACAACGGTCCATTTGCCCTTCAGGCTGTTCTTCTGAACTAGGTTTGCAAAACTTGGGAAGACCTCTTGGTAGAAGTATGATCATCATAAGCCTCAGACTCCATGGCATAGTTTCAGTGTGATGCTACCGCTTGTGTGCTCAGGTTGGATGGACATAGAGCGGTAGGGCTTCCAGCATCTTTCAGAGTGTCCAAAAATCTGGTGTTTTTCTCTGTAACAAAGTCCTCCATTCTGATCATTTCTGGCACCGTTCATGCCATTGTGCAGATTCAAGTTTACATTTTCAACATTTTCCTTTGGCTAGAGTACTTCCTTTAAAGTTTCTTATTATAGAGGTTTGTTTGTGACACACTCAGTTGTTGTTGTCTGAAAATGTTTGTATTTTTGAAGGATTTTTTGAAGGCGTTTTTCACTGGATGTAGGATTCTAGGATACCAGTTTTATTTAAGCATTTTTAAAGCCATTTTATTATCTTGTATTGTTTCTCATGAAAACTCAGTTATATTTATCTCTTGTATAAATGTGTCTTTCCTTCTGTGGCTAGTCATAGGCTTGGAGTTTATTGAGCTTCTTGGATATGTAGATTTATATTTTTATCTGTTTAGAGTATGTTTGGTCATTTTCTCCTGTCTCCTTCTGTGTGACTGCCATTACACGTATGTTAGACCACTTGATGTTGTCCCACAGCTCACTGAGGCTCTGTTCATCTTTAAATTTTTATCTTTCTTGTTTCAGTTTGATGTTTTCCACTGCCTACTTTTCAGATTCAGCTCTTTTCTTTTGCAGTGTCTAATCTGATGCAAAGTACTCTATTAAATGTTTTCATTCCATAATTTTTTACTTTTCACCTCTAGAACTACCACTTGATGTTTTAAAATAGTAAGTTTCATGTGGCTAGTGGCTTCTGTATTGGACAGGACAGGTCTAGAGTAAACTATGGCGTCTCATACCAGTTTGGAGTGTCCTTGCTGAGTTCTTTTCTTATTGAATACTTGAGGAATTCAGTGAGGTCTCTCAGGCTGGTTAGAACCTCACTGTCTCCTCGTCCGGTGCACGCTCCAGCATTTATTTAGCTTACAGCTCCCCAGTATTCTTTACCCAGAAGTTGTCCTCCCTAGCCTTATGGATTCTCATCATCACATGTACTGCTTGATATCCAGCTGAGGTGGCTGGTACTATGGCACAACCTGTTAAACCTCTGCCTGCAGTGCTAGCAGCCCATATGGGCACCAATTCAAGTCCCAGCTGCTCCACTTCCAATCCAGCTCCCTGCCAGTTTGCCTGGGAAAGCAGCTGAAGATGGCCCAAGTGCTTGGGCCCCTGCCACCAATGAGGGAGACCCAGAGGAAGTTCCTAGTCCTGGCCCATCTGGGGAGTGAGCCAGCAGATAGAAGATTTCTCTCTTTCTCTCCCTCTCTATCTGTAACTCTGCTTTTCAAATAAATGAATAAATCTTTAAAACACACACATACACATTTATCATTTAACTATATATATATATATATATATATATATATATATATGGCTGGTGCTGTGGCACAGTGGGTTAAGCTGCTGTCTGCAGTGCTGGCATCCCATATGGGCACCAGTTCAAGTCCCATGTGCTCCACTTCTGATCCAGCTTCCTGCCGATGAGCATGGGAAAGTAGTGGAAGGTGACCCAAGTCCTTGGGCCCCTGTACCCATGTGGGAGTCCTGGATGAAGCTCCTGGTTCTTGGCTTTGGCCCAGCCCAGGCTGATGCAGCCATTTGGGGCATGAACCAACAGATTTCTCTCCCTCCCTCTCTCTCTCTCTCTCTAACTCTGCCTTTCAAAAACTCAAATGGGCCCCTATGTGGATTCTAGAACTCTCCAACACATTCCAGCTTCCTCAGCCTCCCTAAACAATCATCTCTATCTCTTGAGCTTAGTGAGGCCACCTTCCTCGTCTTAGGTTCCCCAATTCTATACAGCAGCCCATAATATGTCTTTTGACAGGAAGAAAATCTATAGATAAAATGATAATTGTTTTTGAAATACAAATATTGATATGAAGAAAGACCCTTTTGTTCTCTTATGTCACTACACAAACAACAAAACTGTTAATTGATAAGCATATTGAAACTTAAGGTGATACTGTTCCAAGGAATTATAAGGAAAAAAATACTTGCTTTGCAGACTTTCTTAAGAGATGATTTCTGTTTATCTAAGTCTATAATTATTATCTCCACCTGACTACTTTCATTTTGTCAGTTCTAAATATTTACAAAACTAGACTTCCTTTCATAAATGATTTGTGTTCTGTTTAATTTTCTGGAGTTGTTATCAGGAATCTCTGCTTTATAACAATTTGATTTTAAAAAAGAGAAATTTTCCTCTAGAAAAAACTGTAGTTTCCATATTTTTCAGCTCATTTTTATATGTAAGTATAGTTACATACTCACATTGACTTTTCTTTTAAAAATTAACTTTTTTTAAAGGTTGATATACTCATTTGAAAGTCAGAAAGAGCGAGTGAGAGAGAATATCTTCCATCCACTGGTTCCCTCCTGAAATGGCTGCAACAGCTTGGGCTGGGCCAGGCCAAAGCCAAGAACCAGGAGTGTCTTCTGAGTCTCCCATGTGGGTGACAGCACTTGGGCCATCTTCCACTGCTTTTCCCCGGCCATAGCAGGGAAGTGGATTGGAAGTGGAGCAGCCAGGACTCTAACGGGCATCTGTATGTGATGCTGGCATCTCAGGTGGCGGCTTTCCCGTGACACCACAATGCCAGCCCCTTCTATTGGCTTTGCATCTGCCTAAGTAGCTGTCACAAGACAGAGACTGACTTATACAAGTAATGGTGAGTGATGAGAAATTCTGTTAAAGGTAAAAGAAAATTTTCTGCCCTCCTTTTCCTTATATTTATAAGGTACATGCATTCCCCAGCTGCAAGGCTGCTTCAGCAGAGGGGAAATAAATAAAGTAGGCATGGGCACAGCTTCAGGTGATGTTCCTGGCATACCAAAGCCAGTAAGTCCCTCAACAGCTTCCCTTTAAAAATATGTATCTGTTTACTTGAGAGCCAAAGAGAATCAGGGAATGAATTTGTGCTTGCATTGGCCCCTGACCGGGACTGACGCTAGTAACCTGGAATTCAATCCCAGTCTCCCACGTGGGTGGCAGGAGCCCAACTACTTGAGGCATCCCTGCTGCTTCCCAGGGTCTGTATTAGCAGGAAGCTAAAATTGGGAGCAGAGCCAGGACTCAAACGTAGGCACTCTGACATGGGGTGTAGGCATCTAACCCCTGGGCAAAGTGCCCATCTCTTCCAAGTAGATTCTGTCAGCTGAGTTCAGTTCCTACTGGCCACAAATTCAACCAGGGCTTGTCATTCTTGTGCAAAGAACTAGCCTCCAGAAGACATAGGAACTGAAGAGTATGGAGATATGAAAAAGCATTTTTGCCTGCCTCCATCATTTCCAGTATCATATTGAAATTAAAGGCTTAATCATGTATCACCTCATGTAAGAATTCAATAGGGAATAAAAAGGGCAAAGTCTAATCTCTTCTCATCCACACTTGCAGCAACTGCCCCCAAACCCGTAGTTACTGTGGTTATTACACCAACCACATAGAGTCTTGTGAAAATTATGTTTATAAATACTGTTTGCTCTGTCTTGTGAAAATTATATTTATAAATACTGTTTTCCCCTCACATGTTTTCTTTGCGGGGCAAATTTCATTAGATAGGCCCGTATTCACATCTAAAAGTCTGTAACACCACAATCAAGAAAATTTTTTTCTCTTTTAAATAAAAACCATTTAAAAATTTTTTTTATTCCAAAGACAAAATGACAAAAAGGGAGAAACACACACACACACACAATCATTTATCCACTGGTTCACTTCCCAAATGAATTCAACAGCCATGGCTAGGCCAGGCCAAAGCCAGGAACTCCATCCAGATCTCCCACATAGGTGGCATGGACCCAGGTACATGGGCCATCCTCTCCTGCTTTCCCAGCACACCAGCCGGAACCTGGAATGGAAATGGAGCAGCTGGGACAAAACAGCACTCCAATATGGGATGTGGTGTCGCAAGCAGTGGCTTAACCCACTGCACCACAATGCTGGCCCCTTGAATGTTTTTCTGAATATTGGTGCTTATCTTTTTAAAGGATTCTATTACTTGAAATTTACTTTAGAAACATAAGATTACATCGCACCTTTTGATGCCCAACTGTTGCCTTTTATGTGTCATTTTCTAAAGTGTTGAAGTTTAAAAACAGCTTCAAAGAAGTTATTTTTGTCAATGTTGTCAGATATCCATCAGTTATATTAACATTCTAATTTTTTTCATATTACAAATGACATATGAAGGGACTTCAAAAAGCTCACGGAAAAATTCCTTTTTTTTTTTAAGATTTATTTTATTTATTTGAAAGACAGAGTTACAGAGAGAGGTAGAGACAGAGAGGTCTTCCATCCGCTGGTTCACTTTCCAGATGGCCGCAACAGCCAGAGCCGTGCCAATCCAAAGCCAGGAGCCAGGAGCTTCTTCTGGGTCTCCCACGTGGGTGCAGGGGCCCAAGGACTTGAACCATCTTCTACTGCTTTCCCAGGCCACAGCAGAGAGCTGGATCAGAAGAGGGGCAGCCGGGACTAGAACTGGCAACCATATGGGATGCTGGTGCTTCAGGCCAGGGCCTTAACCTGCTGTACCACAGCGCCAGCCCCTTGTCTTCTCTTTTAATTCCACTTTTCCCATGAATTTCGTGAGGCCCGTTCATACATTCTTAAAGAAAAATCAGAAAACATGGATAAGCAAAAAGGACATTAAAATTTTCACCCACTTGGAAATAACCATTAAGGCTGGAGAAAAGAGGAAGGAGGAAACAATAAAAAGATGCAATTGGCATATTTTATCTGCTCTTAAGGTACACATCGCTTCAGATTTTAACATCACTGAAATCAGGATGTGTATGAATTTTAGTTGCCTTTCTTTTTTGTGGCACATACCATGAGGCTCCTTAAATGTGATGGTCTTGTATTCAGTGAAATACAGTAGTAGACGCATTGTAATTTTGGGAGTAGATTCTTGTAGCTGGAGGAGCGACTCTTGAGGGAAGGAAGTGCATTCTACTGTTGCTTGCACTGACATGGTGAAGCATTTCTGGGGTGAAGTGCCTCTCTGGAGCTGGTGGCTCAGGCACACTGCGCTCTCATCCATTGCTGTCCTCTTCCTCCCTTGTCATGCCACTCTGTATAGGACAAAGGGAAATAGAGGGGGCTTGGTTCTGGTGCCTGAGCATTCACATTTTAATGCCTACAGAGAAATAAACGGCAGATGCAACTTTCTAAGGCCATCCCACCATCTCTTCCTCGCCAGAGGAAAAGTATAGTTACTGATGATGAGTTTTGAGAAAGAAAATAGTTATTAGGCTTAGGAAATCTTTAATAGAATGACTCAGGCCCTTGTGTAATAGTTCATGTCTGAATAGTCTGTTTCACTCTTTAGGTAGTAAATATTTCTATTTTGTGGTCTTTTATGTCTACTATAGCATAAAATGAGGGAAATACTGTTCTTCAAACTTATCCTATCTATCTACATACCATTTATATCCAAGGCAAGTATCATGTACAGTACATAATACATATTTTTTGTTTTGTTGACTTTTATTTTCATAAAACTGTAGTTTGGGTTTTTTTGCTAGAAATTTAATAACTTCTTCCATTTATATATCATGCAGGAAATACTAAAAAATGAAAGATATAAAGAAGAAATGAAAATAAAAGGCAAAGATTTTTATGAAAAAGAAAGACTCCCTAGTAAAGAGACCAGTGAGGAACTCTTGGCTCCACCAGTTCAAACTCAAATTAAAGGGCATGCCTCCGCTCCATACTTCGGGAAGCAAGAACCTTCAGTGGCTCCCAGCAGCACTGGTAAAACCTTTCAGCCAGGAGCCTGGATGCCACATGATGGCAAGAGCCATGATCAGTGAATGCGTATGGTAAAACCATTTCATCTCTACAGACGTGACTGCTTTAACAAATAAAAGTGATAAAAAGTTAATTGCTTTGTACTTTCTGAATGTACAATAGTTCCCTATTCCTTTAAGAGTTCATTTTAATAAGTATAACAAATATGAGATTATAAACATTCAAAGGCTAACTTTTTTTAGACTTAAATTCTTCATTTGATTTGTTAATCATTCTGTTTATGAATTTGCTTATAATCTTTCTTTCTCTCCGTGGAATACTGCCTGGACAAGTGTCATGTACCTGTGAGTGCTCAACACACTTGAGATCCTATGAACGTTTAGGAGCCATCTGTAGATGTATCCCGCTGGAAGTAGTAGGGGTAAATATTGCACTCTCCCAAATGACAAACTACACCAGGGAGAAAAAAGGAAGAATTGTTTTCTGGAAAGGTGCCCTGTAAGATTCTAAAGAACTAATCAAAAATGTGAACTTGGATAAATGGTGAAGTCAAAGCAAATTTAGTTGATAAAAAACCTTAAAGATCTTGGTGAGAAGATGAGACAAAAGCTAGTTTATAGTGGAACTGCAGTTGGTGTTTGAAGATTGGAATTAGGACTGCAGTAGCCAGTGTATCACAAGCCTAAAAGGACAATAAAGAGAGAAATGGTACAGTAAATGAGTTCTATGAGACTGAAAATTACTTTGAAGAAAAGCAGAGATACAGCATAGAGCAGAACTCTCAGAAAGCAGAAAGTAATTCCAATATTTTATACTTTGAAGAAAAGTAAAGAATAATGAACACATTAAAACACTTATATGCAAAAATATTTATAAAAGGCCATACATTTTCTGGAGTACACAACTAAGTTTTTGTTGTTATTCTAATACAGAGTTTTTCTCATGGTACTTGGGCATAGAATAGGTACACAGTATTTACTGAATGGATGGCAAATTTTTGTGCTGTAAATAATACAGAAAAATCCTTGGTTGTTAATCATGAATTCCTAAAAACACATAGGTTAAATTTTTTACTTAACAGCAGCAAACTTTTAATTACCTGGGAAATATACTACAGGCAAAATACAACTACTTTAATAAAGCATTTGTACTTAAGTAGTCAAATGACAGAATCACCATAACATAGTTATTGAGTGACAAAAAAGCCCCTAGGTGGTAATACCAGTGTTCCAGCAGCCCCAGTAATAGCAGGTTAGACATTTTGTCTTGTTATATCATTACAAAATGATAGTGCATTTTACTGTAGAGGGAAAAAGGTTCTAGTCACTAGGTAATACAAAAGGACGTACAGTTTGTAGTATAATTGGATTGTGCATTGAGATTAAGATGTCCTCAAGTCCTGGACTGCAGAGAAAGTTGTAAATATTCTAACACATTGGCGAATTTCTAGTGCTAAATTCCTTTTGGCTTATTAATTGTACTATATAGATAGATAGATATAGATATATATAGATAAATCTTTTGTAAATGTTTGCCATACAGCCTGTTTATAAATATCTTAACATGGCAGAATTTATACTGATCTTGATTTTTATGGTTTTCACTTTAAAATACCTATTTTACATAAGCAGCAAAAGAAAATCATAGCCAAAATCAAATCCTTGCAGGAAAACGCCTTATGTAAAGTGAAATGACAACAGTGGAGCACAGTGGTAGAGCACGCATTTCCCAGGCGATTTCCAGAGGAGCAATGCCACCTCTAACAGTCCGTCCACACTCCTTTCCTCCAGGCTGACCTGTAGGATGACTGGCTGCACTGTTAGATGGTCTTAGAACAGTCTAATGTTCTACATAAAAACTGAAATATAATCTTTGCCTAATTAAGAGTCACCTTTCTAAACAGCTTTTTTAAATGCCTTGACTTTTAGGCCAGACACAAGCAAAGCAGAATGAAAATAGTAAATTTTAGCATATCTGCTGTATTTCATATCATAAATATTGGACATTTACAGGTTTTTTTACTATGAAAATATCTTCCTTTATCTCAAGACTTCAAATCCATCCAAAAAAAGTAAAAATATTTAACATAATTAAAAAATAGCATACATATCTTAAGTGCTTTCTTAGGAGAGAAATTCTTCCTTTCTATGCCTTTGCTATACTTGCACACAGTATATTTTCGCTTTTTTTATAGTAAGGGGCTTAACATTATATGAACTGCTCACCTACAGAAAATGTTGAGTTTGGGTTTAATCATGTAATCCAGCCAATCACCTATTAACAGACTTCTGGCTGCCATTCGTTTTTTAATTGCCTTGAATGAGTACCATTATATTCTGGGTTTTTTGGTTTTTTGGTTTTTTTTGTGCTGTCTTAAACCATACTGTCAAAATGTATCTTGAATTTATTTGGATCAGGCTTCCTCAACTTTGGTTTGTTCTTTGAGGAAAAATGGAGCGTCTATGGTAGTCAAATTAAGTTAAAAGACTCCAAGAAATCATGCAGGAAAGAAACTTGTCCAAGTTTTACTTGTATTTCCCATCTTTTTTGTATTTGTCCATGAAATCCCTTTTATTTGAGAAATGCCCAACATGTCCTTATTCCAGATACGAGGTAAATAAGCATGATCCTGTAACTAACCGTATCCAAATATAAAAGCAAACATTCCTAAATAAGATCACATTTCCTCTTAGAATCAGGTCAGAGTAAGTGCCCCTTGTCCCTGCCTTTACTTCATGTGTAATGAAGGAAGAAATGAGTAAAGCAGGGTGTTAACTGTTTATCTCAACTTTGGGTTTCCAGCTTCCTATGCTTATTTTGCTTGTTTACTGTAAGAAACAGAAGTATAAAATGCTCTGGTACATTGGAACAGTGGTAATATCATGCTGAACTTTGTCACACAGACACTGTGGCTCAAATTCTGACACACAACCCTTTGTTTTTGGTATAAGCTTTTCCCCCCAAAACCAGACATAGAAAGGTAATTGGCATGTTAATTAAATATGTAGCTTCTAAAATAAGTATTGTGGGTAATAAAATATAGGAATATTTTTTCAACAAAAGTACTGTTTGTTACAGTGACAGAAGATGGATTTTTTTCAAAGAATCTCAAACCCTCTACAGTTTCTATTTTATACCACACCCTGTCCACACTCATGCAGACAACTATTGTAAACTTGGTTGATATTACATGTGTAAAAAGGCTTTGTGGGCATTGTGATATAATGTCACAAGTTAAACCGCCGTTTGGGATGCGCATATCCTGTATCAGTGTGCCTGGTTGGAGTCCGAGCTACTCTACTTCAAATCTAGCTTCCTGTTAATGTGTACCTGAGAAGGCAGTAGATGATGGTTCAAGTACTTGAATCCTGGCCACCTACATGGGAGAACAGATTGGGTTCCAGGCTCCTTTCTTCCACCTGGCCAAGACTGAGCCATCACTGGCATTTGGGGAATGAACCAACAGATAGATCTGTTTAAAAGACAATATAAATATTAGTGAAGGCTAAGAAATAGTAGCTGGGGCAGGCATTGTACAGCAAATGAAGCCACTGCTTGAGATGCCCATATGCCACATTGCAGTGCCAGTTCAAGTCCCAGACAATTCCAGTTCTTATCCAGCTCCCAGCTAATGCACCTGGGAAGCAGCAGATGACAGCTCAACTACTGGGAACATGGGAGACCCAGATCGAATTCCTAGCTCCTGGCATTAGCCTGGCCCAGCACTAGCTATTACCTCTTGGGGAGTGAACCAATGGATGCAAGTTCTCTGCCTTTTAAATAAATAAACTTCAAAAAGAAAAAATAACATATATCAAACACAGAAAATTATAACAACCCCCCTCAAAAAACCACTTTGTTAAATAAGTACACTTATACTGTTACACCAGAACCAAAAAAACTGTTTTGATAACTAAGCATTATACTGACTATATCTTTTGCTTCGATACTTTGACACTAAAATGTGACCAGTGTGAACAGTTTGACCACAGAAACCCAAAACATGAGAGTACTTTAGACTTGATCTTCACCAGTGTTTTAAAATTCGGCTTTGCAGACTCGTGTAGGCCAATAGTTCTATATAAGCAAATTTTAAGTTCAATAATATAAAAAGCATCTCCTACACCATCACCTGAATTAACCAACTCATAACTGTCCAGTGAATTATTTTAGTGCCTGGAGTCACAATGTGTTAATTACACTGGCACCCAGAAGGAACTGATAAACTAACCTAATAGCATGAAATGTTCCAACTGGTCCATAAACATTCTCATGAGTTCTCAGCTTCTCAAATTTCAAAAACCAGTCTTTTACAAGGATGTTTAGACATAACTGAAACATGTAAACCTTTGAAAAGTCTCTACTTGCTTAACATATGTAATTGTCTTCCCCCCAATAAACCAAGACCTTTTTATAAAAAAGAGTCATTTATTTCAATATCGACTTCATTTTTAAATTAGAGACAGTGGACCACTTTTTGTAACTTAAATTCACTATCAGAAGTACAGGAAACATTAATAAGCTACTACATACTGACAGTGAGTAAAGTTACCAGACAAGACATTTATAAAAGCCATGTTTCACGGTAAAGTCTGACTGAAAGATCCTTTAGCTCTATACTTCGTTATATATAGCACATTCTTATTTTGACAATTTATCCTCTCCACAGCAATTACTATTGTACTCAACAAAATTTTTCCAAATTTTAAACCTTTTTTGCCACTTACAAAGTATGACTTAACTGTTAACTCTTTAAGAGTTTTCCAAAAGAAATATGAAATTTTAATTTTCATCTCAAACCTGTTTGATCAAAAGGTACAGTTTATCACTGTTACTTGAGTTAAAGAGTCAAATAAAAGTTGGCTGATAAAACATTTCAACCATTTCACAGCTCTAGTTAGCACAAGCATACAAGGCTACTTCAAAAAGTTCATGAAAAAATTGGCATTAAAAGATAAGTTTATTTTTGGTGCAAAAATATTTTTAAATCCATGCATAGATTTTTCATTTTTCTGTGAACTTTCAAAAGACCCCTCATAAATGGTTTCAAGGTGCTATGGCGTTTGCATTTTACTCTGAGCTTTAAATCATAGTGTTACTCTTCTCAACAATTCATCTCTAAGAAAATGGCAGTGTTTGTAAGTACAAAAATTGTTATATCTAGTGGGTGGTATTTTACAGTCCAGATACTGAGGACTCTTTATAAAATGCAGAAGGTGTTAATTAACAGTTGTCTCAAAGGCTAAAATCAGAAAAATGCAGAAAATGAAATACTCTTTTGCTTTGAGAAAGCCAGAAATGACCCTACTCTAAGAAATAAGCAATAATGACAAAAGATATGATTAATTACTGTATCTCTTTTAAGCCAAAGCACATTTTTCAGCTGTGAAGACATTTTTTTCATTCTTAATATTGTTGGTCCAGAATAGGACCCCGTTATAAACCAGCACTTGAGGAGAGCTCGCAATTTAGTAATTTCTCTCCACAGGATATTTTCATTTCGGAACCTAAGCCATAAAATGTCATAAGACTAGGTCAGTTACAAAAAAAAAAATTTGTGCTACAGGTTGAGTATCCCTTATTTGAAATGCTTGGGACCATTAAGTGTTTAAGAATCTCTTGAATTTTGGAAATGCCTGCATATACATAAGATATCTTGGATATAAGATCCAGGTCTAAACATGAAATTGATCGTTGCACACACACACTCTCTCCTAGCCAGAAGGTCAATTTATACAGTATTTGTAGTGTGCCTGTGTTTTGGCTGTGACCCATCACAGAAGGTCAGGTGTGGAATTTTCCACTTGTGGCATCATATCTGTGCTCAAAACATTTCATATTTTAGAGTTTCAGATTTTTAGATCAGAGATACTCAATTTGTATACAGATGCTAATTTAAAGTAACTGTCAGTAGATACCAACAAACTTCTACACCCAAGTCTTAAAAGTTAATACAGTATTGAGGTCAGACATTATTCTGTATGTTCAGATTTGATTTATTAAATACTGTCAAATCCAATGACACCTTGGTGGTCCCGCCGAAGCTGCTTCCTTTTCCAATGATTTCTCCTCTGGTTGCAAAACCTGTTGATACCTTCAGTCCTTTTTCAGCCGCTTAGCTTTTGCGATATTTTCTTGACGTTTTTGTTTCTTCTTTTGCTCCTTCTCCCTGGCTTCAATCATCTTGGCCAATTTCCAGGAGAGGACTGCGCTTGCTAGGAACAGTGGGGTGAGGGCCAAGATAACTGTTGTAAGGAAGCCATATGGGTCCTTTGCAGCCCACTCTACAACATACTCAGCCCAGGCCTTTATGTCAAACATCTCGGCAGCAGTCTTAGAAAAACTGGTCAGGGGGGAAAAACAACAACAGGGAAAAGACTATGTGGTTAATCAAATTTTAAAAAAGTTATACCAAATTGATAACCAGGTAACTCAGAATTTCATTATGATTCCTTAGTTCATTTTTAAAGACTAATTAGTACTATTTTAACCAAGACTGATAGCTCCAGGAAGAATAATTCGACTAGACAACCAGAACAGGGACACTTAAAAGATACAAAGTTATGGAAGGTAAAAAGGAAAACCCACTTGGAGTCTGTCATACAGAGTATGCATTCTCACATGCTTCCTATATTCAAGACAAACCTTATTTAGCAACAGACTTTTATAAGTTCTTGAGTTTTACAAGCTCATTCCAGGAAACAACTGAGTCCTGTTTGTCATTCATTAACATATCCTTAGTACTACTGAGTACTAATTAACAAAAGTACCAATCATCAATCGTGTGAAAAGCAGGCAATGGATAGCCATTTCCAGGAGTGGAAGAGAGGCTAAGAGAGCCATCATAACATCCACATTCATATACCAAGAGGCATAAGCAAAAAATAATGTGCTATTTTATGCCCTTTGAGCTTTGAAGATCTCCACTGAAATAAACAGTTTAATCCACGAGAAGAGCAATGATGGCAGGTGCCATGCATTTTGTTCCCTTCTGAGTTGGTAAGGAAGATGGGTCTGGCAAGTGAGGATGGTGTAGACTTGAGTGCCATTTCCTATTTTGCCCCAAAGGCTTCTCTACCTTCCACATTTGTGTCAACTCCTATTCAAGATGGAGAATTAGAGTAGCTGGGTAGGAAATGGGGTGTACAGACAGCCACTTACCATTTCAGCTTGGATTACAAAAAAAATCATTACTTACCTTATGCTTGAATGGTGATCTCTTAACTTTGCCCAGCGATCATCAGTAAGCCAGTTACAAGTTCAGATGATCTCGGTTTTGTTTTTTTGTTTTGTTTTTTTTTTGTCACCGCCTCTAGTTCTACTGTATGCTTGCTTCTGAGATGTGGGAAATCTGTGCGGGTGATGAGCTGAAAATAGAGAAAAGAAAAAGCACTAAAGTTGCAACTTTCAAGCTACTTGTAATAAAGTGTTAAATGGAAACTAAATTCTATATATGCAACCTAAAACTGACCGGTAAAATTGCTTCTCAATTATAAGCATTTAATACCTTGCCTTTATTTGAGTTTACCACAACTGCCAATGTCCTCTAAGAAATTCCTATTACTGGAAATCAAGTATTTCAAGTTACTTATTTCAAGAATAAAATTATCGATGACGTTCAATGACAGTAAAAAAAAAAAAAAAAAGTTGGTAGTGAGAAGTTCCACAGTATTATTCACTGGATTTAGGTACATCATTACCAACTCAAGCACCTGCTACAAGCAAGGGTTATTTGGTGTACAATTCAGGTCCTTTTTAGGAAGAGAAAGACCAAAGGAACTTAAAATCATCAGCAATCCCATCCCTTCAAGGCAACTGCCACTTTCATATCTTTCCATGGTTTCTTCATATTTTCAACGAAAATCGATTTTCAACCAGAGCACACCCAGGTATCCTCCCACTTCATTAAATACCTTGCGCCCAGACTTCCTACGCCACACAGTCGGAACCAGGCTCTTCTGGGATGGATCTTTCTCCAGGCCAACGAGTTAACTAATTCAAGTTTCAGAGATAAGCAAAAGAACTCTGCAATAAAGAGGGGGTGAAGCAGGAGTCAAGGACCCGTCTTAGGGCAAAAGTTGCAGCTGGGAACACGAGGAAAACGAGCTACTGTCCAAAAGGCACACACGCATCTCCCTGTGCCTCCTCTCGGACCTAGGCGCCTGTCTCGTCTCCGTCCCCCGCAAACTGGTCGGCGGGGCTTCCTCTCGCCACCAGCCCTGCCAGGCACCCCACGAGGTCAGGGGGTGCGGGCCCCTGGGCCGCCACCCGCACTTACTCCTTTGTCCTTTCCTCCTTCCTTACCCTATCGGGGGCCACGTTCTCCGCTGCCCCAGGGCCTGCAAAACGCAGGCTTCCCAGACCCGCCGCGGCCCGGGCGGGGCTCGCACGGCCCAGCAATCCCGGGGACCCGCGGTCGACCCCGCCACACCTTGCGACGCCCGCTCCGCACGGGGACAACCCCACGGCCACGGCCGCCACCAGGCTCCACTACATCGCGCCGGGGGCTCGGACTCGCGCTCCCCACTCACCGCCCGGCCGGAAGCAGGAAGACGGAAGCCGCGGCCCTCGCGTCCCGCCCACAGACGGGCCCTGCCGGGACCTGGGCGTGAGGAGGTGCGGGGGCCAGTTCCGGCTGCGCGGTGGCTCTCTGGGTCCCGGGACCTGGACTTCGAGGCCGCGGAGGGGAGGGAGGGCGGCGCCGAGATTTCCGGGGAGCGGCAGGTGAGGCGGCGCGGGGACTCCCCGCGGGGACCACAGCCCGACGCGCAGGCCGCCTGCCGGGCACCAAGGGGTGCGCGGCCTCAGGCCTGGAGGAGCGGGTCCAAAACTATAGGGTCTTCCGCCTCTGCCCGCGAGGTCGGCCGGGGGAGCAGCACCCTCTGCTGCTGAAGCCGCAGAGTCGGAGGGTCCCGGGTGCGTGAGGTCTCCGGCCGCGGGAGGCCCGGACCCCGGACCCCAGAGCGGCGGCGGGGAGGGAGTTGGTCCCCGGCCCTCACAAACCGCCGAGTCCAGGCGATGGTCCCCTGACGGATGCTGGCGAGCTGATCGAGAAGCGGCCCGTTCTCGTGGTTGGACGATCGCGAAGTCCTCACGTAGACAGACAAAGCAGCCGCTGAGCCGTGAGGGATCTCCTGAACCTTGTCCTTAAGGGGAAATGCAGCCATGCTGTGTGAAAACGGCTTTCTGTTGTTTGTTTGTTTTTAATTTAAGAACTTCACTCATTTCACAAAAGAATGATCGATACTTGTCCAAAGTAAACTTGATAAATAATTAAACTGCCAGGGCATGGAGTTCCCACAGAGGTACTTGTTCTTTCAATACACAAATAAAGCGATGCGAAAGTCAACAAGCAGAAAGGGTGAGTTAATATTGTCTTCTAATCTTCAGGAACTGAAAGCTTAGCTCTGCTTTGGTTGGTGACCAAATTTTGCTGTTGCTTGCACGGAGCTGCTCTTTGATTACCTCTGGCAAATGTTGCAAGACCTCTTCGCTGTTGTGTGCCAAACAAAGCAGGTTTTTATTCTTGAAAGACCATAGCATGTTCTTTGAGAAGCAAGCTGTGACATGTATAACTAGTTTAGGTATAACAACAGTAACTATTATTTACCAAGGAACAGGCTTTTGGCAGATAATGTAACGATCTAAAATACTGTTCCTTGGGCATATGTTAATGTTTGCATGTTGTATTACCAGCAGTTGTCTTACTCATTCTTGTTTGAAAACCTGGATGATGGTTTCAAAGTCTGCCTGCTTAGACCTCGCCTGTACCTGTGGTAGCCAGAAAAAAGCAGACTCAGTCACAGGATTGTGTGCACCGAAAACTTTACTCGCTTAGAAGTATCTGGATTTTTTTTAAACACCCAAGCAGTGATCCAGCAAGGGATCTGAATTTATTATTTGAACACCGTTTGTTCCAGAGGCCACTTTGAATCCTGAATAGACAATCTTTCCAATCACTTTCTCCCAGGAATTGTTGTGGAACATCTCAGGTTAAAAGCTTAGGAGTCCCAGGCAGGGAGAAAAGGCACACAAGTCGGAAACCTCTGTAGGTAGGTCTGTGCCTGCAATCTAGCCCGTGTCTTCAACCATCGAATTTCACTGATCTAGCGTCTAGTTACAGAGCAGGCTACAAACCCAGGAACGAATACCAAGGGCTGCTTTCTGCTGTGAGTCTGAACTTGAGGGCTGAAGTTCACGGATCCTGTCTCAGTAATAGCCTGAATTTTCTGCTGCATCACTCGGAGCCTGTTTCCTCTTCTGCACACTGGGTGATCTCTAGTGGCTTTCCAGCTTTTAAAAACCTACAAATTGAACAGACTCGGCCATTTTTCTGACAGCAGCATAGTAAGATATTTAGAAGAAACAGCATTGCCAGTTTTCTTTAGGTCTTCTTTCAACAGATCCTTAATCAGGTTTCTATTCTGTCTTAACTATCTTTCAGAATACCAATTTAGGGGCTAGTGTTAGGAGCAAGTGTTCGGCGCAAGAGTTAAGATGCACTTAGGACACCTGCATCCTGTATTGCAGTGCATGGGTTTCAGTCCCACCTCTACTTTGGAATTAGCTCCCTGCTAATGTGTATCCTGGGAGCCAGCAGGTGATGGCTAAAGTACTTGAGTCTCTACCACCCATGTAGGAGAAACATTAAATCCTGGTTCCTAGCTTCAGCCCTGCTCAGCCCTAGTTATTGTGGGCATTTTGTGAGTAACCCAACTTCAGGTATACTTATATGATTTTAAAAATTAATTTTATTACTATTTCAAAGAGGATAGTCAAGAATTTTTTAAATGTTCATTTATTTGAGAGACAGGCAGAGCTCCCATCCAGTGGTTCACTCCCTAGATGCCCACAATAGTGGGGACAGTAGTACAAAGCCAGGAGCCTGGGCCACAGTCCAGGTCTCCCATGTGGTTAGCAGGAACCCACTTACTTGAACCATCACCACTGCCTCCCAGGGACTGCATTAACAGGAAGCTGGAATCGGGACCCAGCGATGGGTGAGGAACTCAGGCACGCCAGCATGGGATACAAGCATGTTCACCATCCACCCGATTTTTTTTTAAAGCTATTTAATGAGTCTTTACTATGTACCAGGTACTGAACGTCATGCTAAAATCCTGAGACCAAAGCCACAGAGCAGGAACTAGAGACCTAAAAAGTTAGACTATTCTAAACACATACAGACAAAATCCTTCCTCTTCTTTAATGTTCACATACTCGATCAAAAATGCAAATTTTGTAAAATGAAAGTATGTTTTTTGATTGTATAATGGTTACGCAGTAATAACAACTAAAATCCCTCCATGCTTCCTAACTGCCTGTTGCCCAGGTGGTGGCAGCATGTCTCAAAGAGCCAGTGCTGGGGAGGTTTTTCCGCAACCTTGCCAGTCGAAGGCTACTTCGTCCAACACACGTGACCTGTCAACCTCTAACTTCCTTGTTTTGCCTTTTCTCTACTATTAGGCCAGCACATCAGTGGGTCATTCCTGTTCACCTCCCCTTCTGAATCAGTCATAGCTCTGCCCATTTCCTTTCAGCCTGCTGTACTTGCAGAGGATCACCAAATTAGTTTCTGGAAAACTCATGCAGGCCTATCCAGTTAGACAAAAGAATGTTTTTCAATAACTGTTATTTATTTTTAACCATTACTAAATGTTATTCGGCATACACACTCCCAAAATTAAATAAGATCTAATACTATCAGGAAATGCTTGTTCACATTAGAAGGCCTGCTTCTTCAAGTTATGGCCAGTTAAGGAGATAATGAAAAGTTTCTGAAAGAGAGAATGTCTTCAAAATAAGAACCAGAAGATTGGAGGTCAGGGCCTCTGGGCGGCTGCCTTCTCCCACTTCAGGTTCTCAGAAGTGACCTCCCTCCTTCCCCGTAGGCTGTGCGCTACCACTGGCCCCAAGATTGTTGCTGGACTGGTGGGAAGCCCAGGGCTGTCCTGGGGGCGTAGCAACGCCCCCCCTCAGCCCTTGGTACCTGTAGGTTGACTCCCGAAATAGGTAGCGAAATGGTCCTGCTTTCAGTGCCCGCCAGAGTCACTGTGAACTTGTCAGGTATCGAAGGACCTTTTACTTCCTTACATCACAGAAAATGCTAACGAGTATCTGCAGACATGCTTGGAAGAGGAGGAGTGCCAGCAGGAAGTCAGTCTTTTGAGGACCCAGGCTGAAGAGGACACCCACCTGGAGGCATCTGGGAACGGGGTGAATGACATCCAGCACACGATCCAGGCTGTGCTGCTAGACGTCTCTGCACGGGAAGACCACGCGTGCAAACAGCCGCAGGGCCACACGTGGAGGGCATCATTCACAGCTGCGCACACGGAAGTAGGGTTCTTGGCAGATACGGTTCCAGGGCTCAGGAAGTGGGGAGAGGCTGGGCTGACGGGGTCTATGTGTTCTTCAGGGAGTATGGAGCCACAGAAATGGTTATTTGATATCAGAATATCAGAGGGTGATATTATTGAGTTTGTTAATGGTCACTTTGATACCAAGATTGGACCAAAGCAGAGAGAGAGTTACCGAAAGACTGCAGACAGCATTGGGAGCTCAGCCAACAACAATCTTGTTTCTTTTTGTTTTTTAAAGATTTTTTTTTATTTGAAAGGCAGAGTTAGAAAGAGGCAGAGAGAGAGAGAGAGAGAAAGAGAGAGAAAGATCTTCCATCTGCTGGTTCACTCCCCAAATGGGCACTATGGCTGGAACTGAGCCAATCCAAAGCCAGGAACCAGGAGCCAGGAGCTTTGTCCCACGTAGGTGCAGGGGCCCAAGGACTTGGGTCATCTTCCACTGCTCTCCCAGGCCATAGCAGAGAGCTGGATTGGAAGTGGAGCAGCTGGGACCTAAACCGGCACCCATATGGGATGGCAACACTGCAAGCAGTGGCTTTACCTCCTATGCCACAGCACCAGCCCCAAAATCTTATTTCTGACAAGCTCCTCTGGAGGCCAGTGTTGCCAAGGAAGCCAACATGCACGTGTGGTGGTGAGGCCTGGCAACCCTAGACTCACAGATGACCAGCAGGCCTACTACAGCCTCAGCACATCCCTTGGCAAATCGTACCTACCCGTGTCCACCCAGGTGAGGTTTCCAAAGAAAGATCCAGCTGTCTCTCGGAGTTCATCTTTTAGTGTCTAGTTGTATTCTAATGGTAAAAAGTTAACTTATGTGTGTGTACATTGTATGCAAGTGTATATATGTGTAAGCTCAAATTGCACAGGCACATGAATGAAAACAACTGTTCAGTGAGAATGAAACTTATCTAAAGGTGTTTTATATGCAGAAAGTGAAATGAAATTCTAACCGTTATTGAGGGCAAAGTATAGTTGATGGAAGAACTTGCTAAAAATACAGGTTACATATGTTATCAAGTATATATGAAGGGGCTGGCACTGTGGCGTAGCAGGTAAAGCTGCCACCTGCAGTATTGTCATCCCATATGGGTGTTGGTTCGAGTCCCAGCTGCTCCACTTCCGATCCAGCTCTCTGCTGTGGCCTGGAAAGCAGTGGAGGATGGCCCAAGTCCTTGGGCCCCAGCACCCAAGTGGAGGACCTGGTAGAAGCTCCTGGCTCCTGGCTTTGGATCAGCACAGCCCTGGCTGTTGCAGCCATCTGAGGAGTGAAACAGCGGATGGAAGACCTGCCCCCTCTCCCCCTGCCTCTCTGTAACTCTGCCTTTCAAATAAGGTAAATAAATATATATATTTTTAAAAGTATATATGAAAATAGCTAGTTTTGAGAAATAATTTCAGAAGCCTTGTTTTAAAAGCTGGAACTTTTTCAAACATTCCTGATAATAATTCACTCCCTGTGTTTAATTTGAATTAGAAGATTCCATCAGCTGTGCTGCATATTTGCCTCTCTATATACAAAAAAACAAAAGAGTGTTTTTGCTCCAAAAGATAACACAATTAGGTAAGGAAATTCATCTGAGTCTTGATGAATTAAGTTCCTTAATCTATTACTTTAAGAAAAAAATTGCAAATTACCTTTGCACCCAGAGCAAGCAGTTGCCTTATCAATGAAAAAGGTGCACTTTAAATTATAGCTAAAATAGAGATGTGGTTCTTTTTTGTTATTCGTTTATTTGAAAGGCAGAGATACAGAGAGAGAAGGTGCAAGAGAAAGAGATCGATCTTCCATCCGCTGGCTAACTCCTCAAATGGCTTCAGTGGCTGGAGCTGGAGTTGGGCCAGGCCAAAGCCAGGAACCAGGAGCTTCTTCCAGGTCTCCCACATAAGTGCAGGGGCCCAAGCACTTGGGCCATCCTCCACTGCCCTCCCAGGCACATCAGCAGGGAACTGCATCAGAAGTGGAGCAGCCAGGACTCTAACTGCCGCCCATATGAAATACCAGCACTGCAGGTAGAGGTTTATCCTTCTACACCACAGTGCAGGCCCCAGGGATGTGGTTCTTAATGTTTAACCAAAAGGTCCTAAACCTGCAGGTTGTTGTTATACAGATTTTATAGTTGCCTCTTTATTTAGCATAAAAAGGGTTTACTGAAATCCATCCATAAGATTAAAAAGAGCTGTGCTATATAATATTTTCCTTGAAATGGATCTGAGAAGTACAAATTTTATAACAGTATTATTTATCCTGGTTAGATTCTAATAGGATGTCATGTCAATTTCATGTCATGATAAATAAAAGATTTTCTTCAAAAAAAAGAAGATTGAGTAGGGAGCAGTGCAAGGTTATATAATTCAAAAGAAATGCATCTAAGTGCATAGCCTAATAACTCGTTAGGTCTTCTTTAACAAAAAATTGCTTGGAACATTCTTTCCATGTCTTTGCACGAGGGTGGGATGATGTGATGGCTGCCTAAAAGTTTCAGATCAAGTGCTACCTTCTCCACGACTATTACTTTTTTTTTTTTTCAAAGTTCTTACTTCAATCTAGGTTCTCTCTTCTTTGCTGGTTTATTGTCTATTTGTTCCACTAAAACTATATGAGATTAGTTTCCTCAATACCTAGAACATTGTTTTAAATAATTGATTTCAAGGTATAGCATTATCCTTAAAAATTAAATTGTTATTGTTAAATGAACCATGAAATCAGTTAAATCCTGGTGTTATAGTTTAGATAATAACCATAAGCATCTTTTAGTGTTTCCCAAAGGCCAATGTGTTGGGAGCTTGATCCCCAAGTTCTTATGTGAATGGTTAATGGGAGACTTGATCCAATTATGGTCACTGAGGGTGTGCCCTCAGAAGTTAGTTCTCAGGAGGGGGAACATTTGTGTGAAGCACGTTCAGCCCAGCATTCTCGCTCTGTTTCCGGCTCTCCATGTGATTTTTTCTTTTGCCATTCTCCAGCCTCACTAGATGCCTAAACCAGGGGAGCCACTGATGATCTTGGCCTCTGAATCTCCAAAAACTGTAAGCCAAATAAGCTTCCTTCCTAATAGCTCCTCTCAAGTATTTTAGTTCTAGTGACAAAAAGCTGATGACTACACCTGGGTATCTGGAAGCTTAGAATACCAAACTGTGGAAGGAGGTCTAAAGTGATAAGAGATGCCTCAGTAAGACACAGTCTAAGGATTAATACATAGGACATTTAGGGGGAGGATAAAACAATTGTGGTTATCTTGTTCATGAGAAAAGACTAGTTACTTAATGATTTCTAAGTATGTAAAAGGATCTCCAGGAAAGTAGTGATTCATCTTGTCTGTTGATAAGATAAAAGGAATTAGTCCTAGACCGAAGGTGCTAAGATATAAGATAAAACAAGCTAACTAAAGATCCCAAGAGAGATCTTTGAAAATGGGAAAGAGTGTTTATGCAGACTGGATGGCCTCTTAGATAATCTCCAAACTTATGATTCCCAGTACAGATTACAAGAGAACTACTCAAAGAGCAGGTGCTTCTCCTGATTGTTCCTTGCTGTCCTTGTCTGTGTCCATGCCTTTTAGAACCAACTCAGTGTCTTTTGAGCACAATCAATCCAGGCAATTATGTGCTGTTTTGGGTAGCTTATAGGGTTTTGTTCATATAATGCTGAAAATCGGGTACCTACCTTTTAAAAAAGTATTTATTTATTTATTTGAAAGGCAGGATGACAGAGGGAAAGACACAGAGAGATTTTACCAGCTGCTGGTTCATTCCCCAAATGGTAACAACAACTGAGGCTTGGCCAGGCTGAAGCCAGGAAGTAGGAACTGCATCTGGGTAGCAGGAACTCAACTACTCGGCAGTCCTTTGCTGCCTCTCAGGCATATTAGCTGAAAGCTGGGTCAGAAGTGGAGGTGAGACTCGATTCTGGGCTCTCCGATGTGGGATGTAGGGGCACCACAATGCCTGTCCTGTATTCCTGCATTTTTAAAACTGTGAAGCATTTGCATTTATTCTGCTTCATCTCCAGAAAGCACTGTACATGCACACGCAGCAGCTAATTCCATGTAGTTGGAAGGTACCCTTGTGAAGGATAACATGTCCAGCAAAGCCTTCTGAAGCTCTGAGCTGCAGTCAGGTTGTGAGAGGCAGACTTCTTGCTGAACACAGATTCTCAAATGCTGGGCCTGTCCTAAACGATGTTGTGTTAGCTATGTGAAGTCACCTTTTATTTCTGTGCTGGGTTCTCCTGCCCATCAAGTGAGAGTGGCTGTCCCACTGGGAAAACTAACTCACGTACAAAGCCTTGAGTGTCAAAACTCTGTATTGCAAAAGCAAGCCTTAGAATCATCACCTTCACCAAGCTTTTTAATTTGAGCCTTCTGCCTTCACCCAAGCAAGCTGCTTGAAGTAATTTTTAAAAAGTTTTGAACTGCATTTGCTGTGTATGGTATTGGCAGGGACATTACCCTCTGTGCCATATAGTGTTCTTTAGATAAGAACCCATGTAAGATATTTTAGAATGTGGTTCTAAGAAAAGTTTTGGGAGCCACTTTTTGATGGTGAGAGTTTAGATTCTCTCATTTGACTGTCAGGAAGCTGAAGAGCCAAATTGGAAGTTCCTGTTTACCATCCATCTTAACCTGCGTACTTGCATTTCTTTTTCTTTCTTTTTTCTTTCTTTTTTTTTTTTTTTTTTTTTTTTTGACAGGCAGAGTGGATAGTGAGAGAGAGAGACAGAGAGAAAGGTCTTCCTTTTTGCCATTGGTTCACCCTCCAATGGCCGCTGCGGCCGGCGCATCTCACTGGTCCAAAGCCAGGAGCCAGGTGCTTCTCCTGGTCTCCCATGTGGGTGCAGGGCCCAAGCACTTGGGCCATCCTCCACTGCCTTCCAGGGCCATAGCAGAGAGCTGCCCTGGAAGAGGGGCAACCGGGACAGAATCCGGCACCCCGACCGGGACTAGAACCCAGTGTGCTGGCGCCGCAAGGCGGAGGATTAGCCTATTGAGCCACAGCGCCAGCCTTGCATTTCTTTTTAAATTGTTTTGCCTAGGTGCCGGTGCTGTGGCTTAGTAGGCTAAGCCTTTGCCTGCAGTGCCAGCATCCTATATGGGCACCAGTTTGTTATCGCGGCTGCTCCTCATGGAAGATGGCCCAAGTGCTTGGGCCCTTGTACCCACATGGGAGACCCAGAAGAAGTTCCTGGCTCATGGCTTTGGATCAGCCCAACACTGGCCATTGTAGCCATTTGGGGAGTGAACCAGTGGATGAAAATGTTTCTCTCTGTCTGTCCCTCTCTCTGTAACTCTGCCTCTCAAGTGAATAAATAAATTTTTTTTAAAAAATTGTTTTTCCTAAAACACATACCCTGTATCATTAGTGTATGTGTTTGTGCAGTAACGTACCTTAAGTCCTTTGTGAAATAAGAAGGGTATAGGTTGCTTACAGGTAGAATGAGACTCTGACCCCTGAATTGTAACAAGTACTTACTGACTAGGGAAATTTGTCCAGTGATCCCAGGTGTTAGATTTGTTTTAAAATCAGTGTTATAACCACAAAGAACCTTTAGTTCTCATTCAGAACTATGGAACATAGAAAGTCAGTTGGAATGTTATCCAACTAAAAGCTAATCTGATTCTAAAAGCTGGTCCTAATAGCCTTTGGAGTCTAATGTGTATGTTTGAAATCTAAATATAAAAGTGAACAAAAAGGCCAGGGATTTGGCACAGTGCATAAGACGCCTGTTGGGGTCCCTGCATTTCGTATCTGAGTACCTGGTTCAAGTACCATCTCCTCCATTCCAGTGCACTCTCCTGCTAATGCACTGGGTGGCAACAAATAGTAGCTCAAGTAATTGGGTTTCTGCCACCCACATGGAAGACCAGGCTGCCTGGCTTTTGGTTTCCACGTGGCCTGGCCTGGGCCATTGTGATCTTTTGGTAAGTGAACCAGCGGGTAGAAGAGTGTGTGTGTGTGTGCGCGCGCGCCTTTCAAATAAAGTTAATTTAAAAAAAAATTTAAGTGACCAAAAATTTACTGGTACCAGGCTATAAATAGAGTTCCCTAAATCATCACTTACAAACATCCTGGTCCCAAATTCTTGGTTTTGCTGAGTTTACAGTTTATGTTTTTAGGCTTCCTGATTAAAGTCAGGAAGTGAAACAGTCTGAAATTCAAAAACTCCATTCTGATTCACATATGTCGTCTCAAAATGTAATAAGTAACAGTGGTGAATGTGATGAGTTTCTGGAGACTTTGAATTTAGAGTTTTCCTACCTTTATAGATTTTACCTTAATGCACTAAGTTTCCAGTCTCTGTAAAGCAAATAATTAACCTGCCTTTAGACAGAAAGTTGGACCAGTGTTCTCTTGAGATCTTTTCCATCTCCAGGTTTAGTATACTGTTGTGGGACTATACTGCCCTTATAGAGTTGCTGTTGATGACTATAGGTGTAGAAGAATCTGATTTAGTTGCTAGTTCTCTTTTCACATTTGATCTCATTATGTAGACCAAGGAAATCATTTAGTAGTTCTATGCCTGTGTTCTCATATCCATGAAATAGTATTAATCATACCTGTTTCTTGTAACACTAATTAATAAGCAAACATGTAAATTCTCTTTTATAATAAAAAGGTTTTATGCTGTAGAATTCGTTTGTGAATTAACTGTTGGGAGCTTACACAGATTCTCATGGAAGTACTGCTATAAATAGTGAATAAGTTCCTCAGTCAGCCTATAAATGTGCATTTAACACAGCCTAACTGCACAGAATTCCTTTGCAGTAGAAAATAGTTTTTAATTCTAATAATGAAATGGTAAAAATTAAATAAACTTTGAAGGCCTTGTAGTACAGTAAGATTTTTATGAAGGGTATAATAGAAAATGGATTTGTCTGGGCCCTTCTTTTTTAAAATTTTTAAAAGATATGAATGTATTGTCATCACCACCTTAACATATATGCATGGTAACACATCTTACTATCTGTACAGTCCAGGAATTACTTTGATTGCATCTGTTTTCGAATCTGCTAAGCCCTTTTATACCACAGGAAACTAAAGCTACATATGGGCCTATAAATTATTCATGTGTGTATACAATGCATAGGGCATATACTCATATACATTAATCTGTGATGTGTCCCTTCTCCTGCCCTCCACTTATTATCTGTGGGTCAAGTTCAGACTCCTTAAAGGAGCTTGATAATTCTTACTAGTCTGACCTAACCTCCATGTAAATCTTCAACACCACAGAGGACTCAGGCCTCTGCTATTCCAAGAGATGCCTCTAGTGCAGTTGTTGAGAGCATAGACCCTGGAACCAAGGTAGCTGCACTGAATCCCATTCTGCCCCTTGCTAGGATGATGCAGCTGCTATGAGAATGCACCTCATACACCTTCAGCTCCTCAAAGCTTTATTGAGCAAGGGCCTGGCTGCTGTGCTCTGAAATCTATTGCTATATTCAAACCAAAACCTTGTCACGTCTCAGTGACTTAAGACAGGCCTGTTTCCAGGAGTCTCAAGATTTCTCTGGTAGGTAGCTTAGGCTTAAGGACTACCCCTTTCCTCTGCCAAGAATTTCTTAGTCCACATGGCAGTCTTGGATGCTTCCACCCACTTCTATCTTTCCCTCTTACACTTGGGGTCAGCCTGCATTTTCATGTGGTGGTCCACCCAGTCTTTCCGAGCTTTTTACTCATCTTTTCTCATGTTTCCCCTAATTAAAAAATCTTGCACATTTAATCCCATCTTGTGCTCTGCTTCTGGGGTGGTACAATTGGGACAGGCCCATCCACTATCGGATGGACCAAGAAGGTTGGTTAGTGGAGCACTGCTAGTCTGTGGCATAAGGTTGCACCTTAATTGCTTCATTTCACTAGTGTTGGCCTGGGACATTATCCCAAGGGAGCAAAATACTTTGTTAGCTGTGATGATTCAGGTATTTGTAAGTTCATAGGGAATAATGCCTACAAGACAGCAATGTTGGTCAGTCACTGCTAATTTGAAGCCCTGCAGAAGAAAGAGGAGAAACATGGCTGTTAACAAGCAGTTTAACAAGCAGCCTGAGAGGCTCCATGATAATTATAAAGAGCCCTTTGTCGCCTCTAGTGGAAGGAGAGAGTCAGTTGAGTTACAGACTCCGGAGCCATCTGGTCATTGACTGTTTCACTCAGTTAAGCCTGATAATATGGAAGTGGAGAATCCTAGGGTCCTGAACATGGGGCAGCAGCATCTGAACAAATGCCCGGTGCTGCTCTCTGGACCCTGTGGTCTCACTAGCCTGTGTGCCATGCTGCAAGATGCAGAAGCCTCTTGCACAGGCAATAGTCCTTTCTTCCAGCTTTCCCCTCCCCTTTCTTTCCTGACTGCCAAACCAATATCTAGGGTTAAATTTCCGGCATATCACAGCTGTGATATGCTGACATATATTGGCAGGAAACAGAAGAGTACTATTGGGATTGGATTTTAAGGGTGCTCGGGTCTGTAGATTAAGAATTGTCATAGTGGAGAGAACCAAATGGAACACTCCAGAACTGCCTCCCACTCCTGCCAAGAGAGTAAATCAGACACATTAGTGTATCCTGGGGGAATAGTAGAGATTAGTACAACCATTTAAGACCCAAAGGATGGAGAGGTGGTGGTCCCAATCCTACCTCTTTAATTTGCAAGGCAGATCCCTGAAGAAATAGATGGATCCTGGAGAATGACTATAGACTACCGCTGACTTAACCAAGTAATAACTCTGATCTCAGCTGCTTTGCTGGACTCATTGCTAGAGCAGATTAATAAGGCCTGGGATAGAGACTGTGCAATCACTGAGATGGCAGAGGCATTGTATTCCATTCCAATTGGAAGAGGTTCAGAAGAGGTCAACTTCAGACAATGATACTCATGTAGATTGAGCTCTGGCCTCAGGGTTATGTTTACAGTGCCACCCATACTTATAATATGAAGGCTCTGGACCATGTGGTATCTCTCACAACACCACACTGACACATTTTATTGATGACATCTTACTCATTGACAGAATGAACCAGAGATGGTTATGATGCTAAAGGCCCTAGTGTGATAACATATACTCCAGAGGGTGGGAGGGAAGCTCTACGAAGATTTAGAGACCAGGCCACTTCAGGGAAGTTTTTAGAGTCCCAGAGCTCAGAATTGTCCTGATACCCTCTCCAAAGTCAAAGACAAATGGTTACATCATAGTGCTTGGTAGGTTTCTTTGGGTTTTAGAGGCAACTCATTCTTCAACTAAGAGTTTATAAACCTTCACTTCCAGTTTATATACCAAGTCACATGAAGTGTTGTCCAGAGCAAGAAAGAGCTCTGTCGCAGGCTTCAGTGCAAGCAGCCTTGATACTTGGGCAGTTCTTAGGGAGTCTGGGATGTCAGTGAGGGGAAAGATGCAGTGTGGGAGTGGTGGTTAGTCCAGTGGGAAAATCACCAACTCAAGTCCCTGAGATTTTGGAGCAAGGCAATGTGATCTGCAGCAGAGAATTGTATGCCTGGTGAGAAACAGCCCTTGGCATGTCACTGGACTCTCCAGAGAGACAGAGCACAGGACCATGGGGCCCTTCAACCTGCCCCTGCCAGTCTTTGAGTAAATGATTGACTAACTCAATCATTCCATCAATACTTATTATGACATGTTAATAATTGATATTCCACTGAAAGAAAGTATTTTCCTTCTCCTTCCATTCATTCTTTTCATTATTTAGAATAACAGAATGGCCTGTTAGTCAACAAATTAAAATCCATTATTTATTTTGATATTCTAATCTCAGATTTGACTAGTGGAAGCCCCAGGATGTCTGTCTTTCTTTTGTGTCCTCATCATCCTTTGAACCCTTTGTTTTTAGTGTAAGATGTTCCAGGCTCATATTATACACTCCCTACTCCAGTGCTGAAATCAAACACTTCTCCAAGGGGCCTTGATTCCCTTCCATGAAGAAGGGTATTCTGGGACCATGGCTCCTCATATGTCATTGCTTGCAGAGAGACAATATGCAGATAGAGACATACCCAAATATCTACATTCACTCCCATTAAAACCCACAAGTTCGTAGTGATACCTTCCATTCTAGTCTAACACTACTTTCTAGTCTTCCCCTTTGCTGTATTTGTAACTCTCTCAACGGAAAGAAACCTGACTGCCATTATCCTCAAAATATTTATTCATTTGCTCAAGGCTAGAATACACAGAATGTAATTTTAGAATTGCTGACTCATATTACTGTAAAAAGAAAACTTGATAGATTTTTAGGTGACCCGTCTGTTTCCACTCATCTTTGAGTTTGGCAGCTGAAATGCCCTCTTTTAAGTAATGTTGATAAATTCAAACTTACCCCCTAAATAACCCTGAGGACTGGATGGCTCAGGGGCTCGTTAAAGAGCTGTAGAGATTCAATAGTTTTTAGGTTCCTGGTTTTGATCCTACCTTAACTAACAGTGTTTGATACAGAATTGTTTATGTTGGGTAACAGAAGCTGATCATGGCTTTATCTTCCAGGTCTTAGTGATTATAATCATGTCACTAAGAATTGCCACCTCAGCTGAAGGAAAGGGCAAATTTCCCCCAGTGGTGCTGTTCAATTTTTTTTTTAAAAGCAAAGTACAATAGATTGCTCGTAAGTCATTTTTGCACATGCATAAAGCACTTAAAGCACAATTCTAAGTTACATTTTTTATAACCTTGCATTATGGTTAAACCCTTTTAAAAATCACATCTGGTTTTATAAACTACAAATATGTTTAAACAAATGTTTAAGAAATGATTCAAGGAAAAAGGTTCTATCAGAGATAACTCCATAGTGAGTAAAGCTGCCGCCTGTGATGCTGGAATTCCGTATGGGTACTGGTTTGAGTCCCAGTTGCTCCACTTATATCCAGCTCTCTGCTAATGGCCTGGGAAAGCAGCAGAAGATGGCCCAAGTTGTTGGGCCCCTGTACCCATGTAGGAGACCTAGAAGAAACTCCTGGCTCTTGGCTTTGGTCTGGCCCAGTCCTGGCCATCGGGGCCATCTGGGGAATGAACCAGCAGATGGAAAATCTCTCTCTCTCTCTCTCTAATTCTGACTTTCAGATAAATCAATATGTCTAAAAAGAAAAAAAAGCACTGAATCTGAAAGTTACTGCTTTCTGTCTGCGCTGAAATTGAATTAACTCCTAGGAGATAGCATTTTGTCATTGGAATATAAATTCAGAGTTTAGGATTTTGTGTAAATGTGTTACCAACATCAGACCTCTGGAGTGGGCATTTAGCCTTCTGGTTAAGAAATCTATTACAGAACAACCTTGGCTTCCATCCTGGCTCCAGCCTGTCTCTGGCCTTTGCAGGTACTTAAGGAATGAACTAGCAGAGGGGATCGCTCTCCTCTCTCTCTCTCTCTCTCTCCCCCCTCCGCCCCCACCTCAAATAAATTTTTTAAGGATTATTTCTTAAAGTTATTTGTGACTTCCTAAGTGGTTCTTTTTGCTTTTAGTACTTTGTGTAGTTTTGTTAAATATTGTTAAACCATTTTAACTTACCATCTTAGCATTAAATAGTAAATAGTTCAAGGATGGATGAATTCTTTTGTATTGGCAGGGTCTTTGAGGAAGGATTAAATATGGTTATTGACATCGGTGTTCAGTGCTATCCAATACAGTGGCTTTTCCCTATAAAATGAAAGATAAACTTGAAGGTTATTACTCTCATCAGCTTGATATAAGTAAATTAACTTGCCTGTTTTTTCCTGGTATTTTGCCTTTAGATTTGCTGTTACCTGCTCTTTACAAAAATTTTATGTTGAGTCCTTAAAGTATCTGGCCTATGTTCTGTGAGCCTGTATAACCAAGAAAATGTTAGGGGAAAGAAGGAAGGACATTTTTAATCTTTGAAAAGCACATTGACCTAATTTGTAAGGCCAGGTGAAGGCTGCTGTTATGTAAGCAGATCTTCCTGAATATTATCTTGTCTAAATGACCCTAAATTAAGGCATCTATAGATAGATAATCAGAAAACATAAATTTATTATTAGTAACTGCACCTGTCAGCTTACTTTCAGTTCATCTTTATCAAGGCGTACCTGCACCAGGAAATGGTTGATAAGCATATGCCTAATGTTAACATAGTGCAGTTGGGACCCCTTTCAGGTGGGTTACTTTTTAAGCTGAGTTTGTGGTAGGCAGCCTCCATGGCAGCCCCCAAGGATGCTGACTTCCTGGTATGGGAGCCCTTGTACTTCATTATCCTTTCCCGTCGAGTGTGGCCTGGCGCTAATAACACGCTTTTGATGCATACAGCATGGCAAAAGTGATGGGGCGGCACTTTCAAGATTAGGTTACAGGGGCCGGTGCTGTATCGCAGTGGGTTAATGCCCTGGCCTGAGGCGCCGGCATCCCATATAGGCACCAGTTCTAGTCCCGGCTGCTCCTCTTCTGATCCAGTTCTCTGCTATGGCCTGGGAAAGCAGTAGAAGATGGCCCAAGTCCTTGGGCCCCTGCACCCGCATGAGAGACCCGGAAGAAGCTCCTGGCTTCAGATCAGTGCAGCTCTGGCCGTTGTAGCCATCTGAGGAGTGAATCAGTGGAGGGAAGACCTCTCTTTCTCTGTCTCTACCTCTCTCTGTAACTCTCTTTTCAAATAAAACAAAAAATAAATCTTTAAAAAAAAATGATTAGGTCACAGAACAACCTTAGCTTCCGTCTTGCCGACCCTCTTGTTCTCCCACGTGCTGTCTCTTATAGAAGCCAGGGCCATACCTTAGGCTGCCCTCACGAAAGGCAGGGGACAGAAGAAGGCTTCTGGCCGTCACGTGGCCACAGGGGTGAACCTGGATGCAAAGCTGTCCTCCTCCCATGAGTTTACTCTTTCGAGAAACCCTGTGCCAGAGGATCCAGCTCAAGGAGCCCAGGTTCCTGACTGTGAAAGAGAAGTGCTGGTTGTTTGAAGCGGCTAAATTTGGGAGTCATTTGCTAGTCAGCCATGGATAACTAATACAGTGTCCTTAAAAAAAAAATCACCAAGACCCTCAAGTTTCCTGTTTTCTGGATAAAGCACCATGGTTTTCCAGTCTGGTTGTACGTTAGAATCACCTGGGGAGTTTAAACAGTGTTCGAATCCTAGTTACTCACCAGGGCCTGGGCTTTATCCCCAGAAATCCAGTTTGATTTGGTTGGAGGGGGCCTCAGTATTTTTAAAAGGTCCACATGTAATTCCAGTGGGTGGAATCACTGATCTGGCACAGACCGATTGATGTATTCGTCACTTGCTGAGGCCCAGGTGCCGGAGCTGTAACATGGACCAGCACCTGGAGCTCACTCTTTGTTGGTAAGGAGACAGTGTTTAAAAACCTATGGCTGGGCCTGCGCCGTGGCTCACTTGGTTAATCCTCCGCCTGTGGCGCCAGCATCCCACATGGGTGCCAGATTCTGTCCCGGTTGCTCCTCTTCCAGTCCAGCTCTCTGCTGAGGCCCAGGAAGGCAGTGGAGGATGGTCCAAGTGCTTGGGCCCCTGCACCCCAAGGGAGACCAGGAAGAAGCACCTGGCTCCTGGATTCGGATCGGCGCGGCGCCGACCATAGTGGTCATTTGTGGGTGAACCAACGGAAGGAAGACCTTTCTCCCTGTCTCTCTCACTGTCTGGCTCTGTCAAGAAAAAAAAAAAACAAACCCCTATGGCAGGCAAGTTTTCTAATGGAGTTGCTACAGGTGCTACAAGAAGCACAGAAGAGGAAACAGCCTACACAGAGAAAATGTCAGGTCCCATCGTGGAAGATCGGTATCTCTCACTCTCTCCCTCGGCAAGAACCCAGGGACATGGACATCCAGGCTAGGGAGCAGCAAGATGCACGGATGCACGGTGTTAGAGATGAGGCAGGGAGAGGCTATACCCCCATTCAAATAGGGCAAGAACAGACTCCACAAGGGTGGAGAGTGTTTCGGGGCTGCAGCCCCCGTTGGAATGCTCTTGTAGGGATGGAGGCAGCGAGATGAGGCTGTGACTGCTTCTGACACACAAAGGCCCATGCAGCCTCCCGGCTCTGGCCTGTGGAGTCTGTGTGGGTGGAAGCCTGTAGCTTGGGCAGCGAATGTGGGGGACGCCAAGCACAAGGCAGAGGAAGGGGACATTTCAGTTTCAGATCTGTTAAGCTCAAAGCCTCAGAGTAAACATCAGGTAGCAGGTGGCCCTTGAATACCTAAATGCATTGCCACGTGTGGCTGACTTTGACATAGGACTGCTTAGATCATTTTAAGTTCATGAGCTGGAAGCTGCACCTCTGTCGCTCTTTGTTGCCATGTTCATCTACCTGTCAATCAGGGGACCCTCCCCAAGAAGTACCTCCTCTTACCCGGGAAGTAGGGGTGGTACCACAAAACACTTCTGTTTTTCTAAGCTCATATAAAAGCTAGGAAGAATAGAAGCTGTCTCTCCTCGTGGAGTCAGGTCGAGCAGAGCAGGGTATGATAATTCCTTTTCTTTGGCACCATTCTTCCTTTAAAAAGCCCTAATGGGCCTGTCTATTTGTCTCACTTTGTAAATGAAGTTTATCATACTGCATGCCGTGTATTTAGAATTCTTCTCTAAGTAAAAGGCAAGAACCTGGAAAATTAACTTAGGCCCGCTCCTAGCCCATAACAACTTGATGTGTTTGGAAACAATGAGGGAAGCCTGTGTTTGGTCTCTGAGTGTTTTGGTGACTTGTACTCAGGTTTCAGTGAGCCTGGGAAAATCTTGAAAATTAGCTAAATTTTTTCTTTTCCTTTTTTTTTTAAAGATTTATTTATTTATTTTAAAGTTAAAGTTACACAGAGAAGGAGAGGCAGAGAGAGGTCTTCCATCCACTGCCTCACTCCCCAATTGGCCACAATGGTCAGAGCTGTGCCGATCCAAAGCCAGGAGCCAGGAGCTTCCTCCAGGTCTTCCCATGCAGGTGCAGGGGCCCAAGGACTTGGGCCATCCTCCACTGCTTTCCCAGGCCATAGCAGAGAGCTGGATCGGAAGTGGAGCACCTGGGTCTCCAACTAGCGCCCATATGGGATGCTGGCACTGCAGGCAGCAGCCTTACCCACTATGCCACAGTGCTGACCCCATCTGTATTTTTTCTTTAAAGATGTATTTATGTATTTGAAAAAGCAGAGTGAGAGAGAATCTTCCATTGCTGGTTCACTTCCCACTCGGCTGCAACAGCCAGATCTGGGCCAGGCTGAAGCCAGGAGCCTGAAATTGCATCCAGGCCTCCCACTTGTGTGGCAGGAGCCCAAGTACTTAGGCCGTTTTCTACTGCTTCTTTCCCAGGTGCGCTAGCAAGGAGCTGCATCAGAAGTGGATTCAAACTCAAGTTGATTCAAATTCAATATGGAATGTCCTTGTCACAAGGGGAATCTTAACCAGCTATGCCACAACACCTGCCTTTGTACTGACTTTTTTTTCTTTTAAGATTGATTTATAGGGCTGGAGCCATGGTGTAATGGGTAAAGTCACTGCCTGCAGCATCGGCATCCCAGCTGCTCCACTTCCAATCCAGCTCCCTGCTGATGCACCTGGGAAAGCAGCAGAGGGTAGCCCAGGGCCCCTGCATCCACAAAGGAGAGCCAGAGGAAGTTCCTGGCTCCTGGCTTCTGAATGGCCCAACTCCGGCATTGTAGCTGTTTGGGGAGTGAACCAGCAGATATGGAAGATCTCTTTCCCTCTCCCTCTCTCTCTGTGTAATTCTTTCAAATAAATGAATCTTTTTAAAACTTTATTTATTTATTTGAAAGGCAGTTTTACCCACCATGCCACAACACTGGCCCCATCTATATTGACTTTTAGAACACATTCTATTTCATCAAACCAAAGAAACCTTTTAAACTGAGCCATGCATGCAAGTTTTCGCTGTTTATTCGTGTCCACTGGCTATGCTTCACACACACCACACTCTTCTCTTAGACACCTTTGCCCCACTGTTATGCCCTGGTTTGCTCTACTGTTGGTAGAATTTTGAATTGATATCAGATTACATTGTGTCAGGAGGTGGTAAGGGTTTGGATGGTGACACCCACATTCCTTTATTATGATCTGATCCTTGTTTTAATTTCAAAAGGAGAGTTGGGCCCTGTACTGTGGTATAGTGGGTAAAGCTGCTGCCTGCAGTTCCGGCATCCCCTATGGGCACTGGGAGTCCCAGCTGCTCCACTTCCAATCCCCCTCTCTGCTATGGCCTAGGAAAGCAGTAGAAGATGGTCCAAGTCCTTGGGCCCCTGCATCCGCATGGGAGACCCGGAAGAAGCTCCTGGCTTCTGGCTTCGGATCAGCACAGCACCGACTGTTACAGCCATTTGGGGAGTGAACCAGCAGATAGAAGACTCTCTCTCTCTCTCTCTTTTTCTTTCTGCCTCTACCTCTCTGTAACTCTTCCTTTCAAATAAATAAATACATGAATAAATCTTAAAAAAAAAAAAAGGAGCGGTACATTCAGATAAGTATCTGAGTCTATCTAAAACTTATTAACCCTGTGTCAGAGGAAGGACACCGGTCTCATGAATCCAACATTGAAACATAAGTTGATGCTTTCTGCTTTCAGATTTTTTTTTTTTTTATTTTGGTTTGTTTCTTTTCAGGAGCCAAGATACCTAGTAATCCCATTATCCGCTTTTGATACCCTGACACTTTTGAACTTTTAAAACTATTTTCTTTGGTCTGAACAGCTCATACCCCCCACAAGACTTGGAGGAGCCACAGGGAAATGCAGCTGATTCTCACTGTGAAAGAAAGGATTATGAGATCTCTATACGAGGCCTCGAGGCTGGTGTTAAAAAAAAAAAAGAAAGAAAGAAAGAAAAAGAAAAAGAACTGCTGATGTCCACATAACCTTTATCTCTTAAGTAAATCAAACTTGTAATTCAGCTTCACTGCCTCGAAGTCATTTTGGTTCCTGCCAGCAAGAATATTAATGAACTTAGTGTCTCCGTGGGCTCACTCATGGGGAGCATGCCACTCCTCTTTCCTTGTTCCAGCCCCGCCCCTGCTCCATCTGATGAGCTGGGAAGCTGGGAGATGTCTTAGAAACCCAGGTCATTCCCTCAAACCCAGGTGGTTAGCAGTGTTCTCTGATTCTTCTGTCTGGCTTTAGGATGGCAAAAAGAAGAGTTTCTCGGGCATGAGTTTGAAAAAAGCAAGCCAGGGGCCGGCGACATGGTGCACTAGGTTAATCCTCCACCTGCGGCACCGGGTTCTAGTCCTGGTTGCTCCTCTTCCAGTCCAGCTCTCTGCTGTGGCCTGGGATAGCAGTGGAGGATGGCCCAAAAGCTTGGACCCCTGCACCCGCATGGGAGACCAGGAGGAAGCACCTGGCTCCTGCCTTTGGATTGGCGCACCGCAGGTCGTAGCGGCCTTTTGGGGAGTGAACCAACAGAAGGAAGACCTTTCTCTCTGTCTCTCTCACTGTCTATAACTCTACCTGTCAAATAATAAATTTAAAAAAAAAAGAAAAGGACAAGCCATACACTAGCAGTTCTTGTCATGAACAAGCAGGGAATTCAGCTTAACCCTGCCTTTATTCTTCCTGCTTTTCTTTTCTTTTCTTTTTCTTTTCTTTTTTTTTCTTTCTTTTTTTTTTTTTTTTTTTTGACAGGCAGAGTGGATAGTGAGAGAGAGAGACAGAGAGAAAACCTGCTTTTTTTTTCTTTTTGACAATGATAAATAATCCAAATTTGCTTTTTGGAGTTTGGCTTATCTCCATGGAGTCACAGTTACAGGAATATTCCAAACAAGTAGTAATCCCTCGATTTCCCAAAATCACGAAAGTGGTATAGGAAGCATGCTAACATTAACAGGAGCTAAATGTGTCAAAAATAGTAAAGATCATAAACCACAGCCATTTGGGGAGTGAACCAGTGGATGGAAGATCTTTCTTTGTCTTTCTCTCTCTCTCTCTCTCTCTCTCTCTCTCTCTCTCTCTACTTCTCTGTAACTCTGCCTTTCAAATAAATAAATCTTTTAAAAAAAAAAAAAACCAGTTCACGCATATCTTCATATTAGCATTACCTAGTATATGACTATACCACCCTAAATGTGCCCACTCTCCTGTGATCTTGGAAGCTAAGCAGGATCAGGCCTGGGAGTATTTGGGTGGGAGAATCACCTGGAGATCTCTTTAAGCTTCCAAAGCCCATACACAGGCATCAGGAATGTTTTGTTTTGTTTTTCTGTTGTTGTTGTTTTTTTTGTTTTTTGATTTTTTTTTGTTTTTTTGGTTTTTTTTTGCCAGGCAGAGTTAGACAGTGAGAGAGAGACAGAGAGAAAGGTCTTCCTTCCGTTGGTTCACTCCCCTAATGGCCGCTACACCGAATCCGAAGCCAGGAGCTGGGTACTTCCTCCTGGTCTCCCATGCGGGTGCAGAGACCCAGGCACGTGGGCCATCCTCCTCTGCCCTCCTGGGCCACAGTAAAGAGCTGGACTGGAAGAGGAGCAACCGAGACTAGTACCCGGTGCCCCAACTGGGACTAGAACCCGGGGTGCCGGCGCCGCAGGAGGAGGATTAGCCAAGTGAGTCACGGCGCGGCGCTGGCCCAGGAATGTTTTGATCCCCAGGTGATCCCAACGTGTACACAGGCTTAGGAACCACAGATGTATCCAAAATAGGTAACTGCAATTCTTTAAAGTTTTGTTACAGTTTTTTTGTGACACCAAAAGTTTTATATGTAAGCTATTTCATTTTCAGATACTGAAAGCTTCGTGTGCAGTTGGTTTTATGAAACTATGGTCTGCCAGGATGACATTTTTTCCATGCTTCGGGTGATTGCTTTAGAATTCCTTCTCTGAGTTAGTCAAACACAACTTTAAAATACCTAACTCATGGGGCGCTATGCACCTTGGGTGAGCATTGTCCATTTGCCCTGCTTAAAGAAACAGGATTTGACACAAATTGATAAGTATTTAAATGTTTCTGTGTATACTTACATATTACTTATTGAAGCACTACTAGCTCTCCAAAATTGAGGGAGGTAAGATTTTAAATATAGCAAAAATTAATCACTCATAGATGGTGGATTTGCATGATAATTTTTATCAAAACTCAGAACTCTAGCCTTGTACAAATAACATGCTGCTTTATAAAAATTTAAAACTAACAATGTAACTCAATTAAACAATTTGGGAGTAGTTATGGTACAGTGGGTTAAGCTGCCACTAGGATGTATACATCCCATAACAGAGTATCTAGGATTGAGACCCACCTCTGCTTCTGATCCAGCTTCTGCTGATGTGCCTGGGAGGCAGCAGTTGATGGCTCAAGTACTTGGGTCCCTGTCACCTATATGGGAGACCCAGATGGAGCTCCTGGCTCCTGGCTTCAGCCTGGTCCAATCCCAGCTATTACAGGCATTTGGAGAGTGAGCCAGCAGATGGAAAATCTTTCTCTCCTCTCTCTCCCTCTCTCCCCTATGCTCTGCCTTTCAAATGAACACAAGTGAATAAATAAACATTTTTAAAAATTATTTTTGCTATATGTATCTTGAGAGAAATTAAAGGAATTGAATTTATAATTAAAGCTATTACCTGAATAGGTATGATCTTGACTTTAATGAATTAACAAGTAAGCTTCTTACTATAAGTATTTCATTAATTTTAAGCCATATTTGATTTAGAAACCACTTACACTTAATTTCTGGCTTAGTGAAATCATCTATACTAACATGTACAGGTTTTAGATCCTCTACTTTATCGCTTTTGGGTCACTAACTATTAGTGACAATGGAAAAAGAGGGCATAAAGCTATAATCTCATTTCTTGTAATATTTGTCAGAGACAACCTTCAGGGAAAAAGTTTGGTTGGAAAATGCATAGCTTTTAAAAAAATTTTTAAAGATTTATTTATGTATTTGAGAGGCAGAGTTACAGAGAGTGAGGTCGTCCATCTGCTGTTTCACTCCCCAAATGGCTGCAACGGCTGAAGCCAGGAGCTAGGAGTTTCCTCCATGTCTCCCATGTGGATACAGGGACCCAAGCACTTGGGCCATCTTCTACTGCTTTCCCAGGCCATAAGCAGGGAGCTGGATTGGAAGTGGAGCAGCCAGGACTCTAAATGGCACCGGTATGGGATGCCAGCACCACAGGCAGAGGTTTAACCTACTACGCTGTAGTGCCAGTCCCAGAAAATACATACTTTTTTAAACTCAGATTTCATTCTATTAGCATTGGTTGGGGAGGAGGCAAAACAAATGAGAATGCCTCATTAAAAACAAAAGCCTGAAATGTTGCACTTACTAAAATCACTTTTTCTTTTCTTTTTATATGAAGATTTTGAATAGCTCATTAGTAAGGAAACTGAGGACAGCTGTGATGTGTCACAAGCCCACCAGAAATGGGATCAGAGGCTTTGGGTTTGAATTCAAGTTACTCACAAATGTAAGAAGGTAATATTTTTATCCCTCTTGAGTTAAAAAGCTTTTTTTTTTTTTTTTTTTTTTTGACAGGCAGAGTTAGACAGTGAGAGACAGAAAGAAAGGTCTTCCTTTTACTGTTGGTTCACCCCCCAAGTGGCCGTCGTGGCCGGCGCGCTGCGCCAATCCAAAGCCAGGAGCCAGGTGCTTCCTCCTGTCTCCCATGTGGGTGCAGGGCCCAAGGACGTGGGCCGTCCTCCACTGCCTTCCTGGGCCACAGCAGAGAGCTGGACTGGAAGAGGAGCAACCGGGACAGAATTCAGCGCCCCAACTGGGACTAGAACCCAGAGTGCCGGCGCCTCAGGCAGAGGATTAGCCAAGTGAGCCACGGCGCCGGCCCTTAAACAGCATTTTTAATATAGGAAGTTTACCTTTTGTCTTGTAACACATGTGTTTCTACTCCATAGAAAAATTTAGGAGCTAAAGGTCAGTTTTTAATTAAATTCTATGTGAGGGCAATAAATGGTATACATGGTGACTAATCCCAAAATAAATTGAGTTTGAAATGAGCCTTAGAATTTGTATGTGCATGTGAGTGATATTAGAGAAACTCGAATTCAGTGACATCCCAGTGATAGCAGTGACGCGGAGAACAGGGTTACCAGGTATGATCTGTATTTGCTCCATCATATGACAGTCTCAGCATATGTAGTTTTTATGGGGAAAATATTCTTTGTGGTTTTGACCCCAGTAATGGTGCCATGGTAGAGATGATGGTAGAATAATGTAACTTTATAAGAAGATTGTTCTTTATTTCGTTGGCTCTTTTCCCTTATGGAATTCATTCCCATTGGTGTTTTTTAAAAAACAAGTATAACTCAGGCCGAAATAAAACACTAACCTAAAAGGAGATGCCAGTTTTCATTCAGTGTTTAACTTTGCCAGGATAGAGATGAGAGATTAAGCAGACAGACGGTTGGCCACATGTGACTTAAGCAGCATTGCTGGTTATTTTACCAGGCTTTGGATCAAGGTTTGCTTGAAGTAGATTATGCTGTGGGTAAATCCTTGGATGATCAAAGGTGAATGGCAGTGCCCTCTGCCTTCTTTGCACCAAAACATTACATGGTGGTATTACTTTTGCAAAAAGAAAAGAGAAGTTAACTTCCTAAGGGCAAAGATCAGAGCCAGGTAGTGTGAAATGTGAGATTGATGTTGACGTGCACAGGAGCTGTAGAACAACAAGGAGCACAGAGGGGAAGACAAAGCCCCGGTACAGATGTTGTGTGCTCTGGCAGAAAATCTGTTCTGTAGCCAAGAGGTAAGCACTTGGCCAACCCAGTTTGTTTCTGGTGTGATATGTCAGAGCTTTATCTTATCAGTCTGGTAATCAAGATTTGTGTTGAGATAGTTGTTGAAGGCTACCTTGTCACCAGTAATTAGGTGTTGTTAGAGGTTGCATGCAGGTTGCAGGCAGATGAAAGGGAGATAATTTGATGATGCAATAACCTAGTACCCGACTAATTCAGGGCCATAGAGAAAAATTGGTTGATTAAGGCTCCAGGCAGATAAATTGTACTATAGGTGGACATAATGGGTTAGTCCAGCTTGGTTTGTTTCCAAGGAAGCAGACTTTTTCTAAGATTAGAATCCACAATACTGGTGGAAGCAGGGATCTCAGGGGCAGGCCCTTTGGTGCAAGATGAAAGTAGGGCTGCCCTGTGTTGCAGCTGTGAGGACGAGTACTGCTTTTGTGAGGTTGTATCAGCAAAGTTAGCCACCTGCCCCAGAACAGGTGTGCGGACAGGTAAAAAAAAAAAAAAAGCCGCAGAAGTTCTTCAACTGACTCATTTTTCAAGCAACACTCAGGCAGAATAGTACATTTTTATGCACTTATAAACTCTTATCTCTTTAATTTATAAGTACATTTGAACACTTACTATGTACTCAACAGAAGAGCAGAACGAGAGAAGTCTAAGATAGAATCCTCATTCATTTGCTCTCCGTGAAACACATTAGATTGTGTGTGGTGGTGGTGTTGGGGGGTGTTGGAGACGTGTGTGTGTGTAATGCCCAGCCTGGTAATCCTTGGGGTTTTTATGAACATGCTTACACTGCAGTACATCATATTTACTAGAATGTCAGAGCATGAGTTTGCACAGTTTACAAACAGTTGCAAGAGTAATACCCCTCGTATCTGCCACCTTTGTGAAGAAGTAGAAGAGGGGGAGGGGACAGGGGAGGTGTCTGACCAGCATCATGGTCCATTTTCTACAGCTACGACAGAACACCACAGGCGTTGTTTCTCACAGTTCTGGAGGCTGGGACGTGCAACATCAAGGGTCTTCTCAGTGCTGAGAGGCAGGTACGCATGCACGAGGCAAAGAGATCAGGCCCAGTGAATTGTTTTCACCAGGAACTCGCTGCCTCCCTAACTGACCCACTCCTGCTGTAACGGTATTAAGCTACTCGTGACCTCATCGCCCTGGAAAGGCCCTGAGGACTGTCACAACGCCAACTAGATTTCAGCATGAGCTTTAGAGGGGACATTCAGACCCTAGCAACTAGCATGTCAGAAGCCTGTGGGTCTCTGCCCAGTCCCTCTCCTCACAGTTGTCCCCTATGGCCTGAATAAGCTCTGATGTCACTCTTTAACCATTTCCTTGAGTTTTCTCACTGGAATGTGCATCCAGATGCACCATATATGTCCACGTAGTTTAGTCTTGTGTGTCTTGGAAGTTTATATAAATAGAATCCTGCTTTGTATCCTCTTTGGTCTTGCTGCTTCTCTTTGTTATCCATGTTATGAATGTAGATTTTGTTCACGGTCACTGCTATGTGGTGCTTTGCCATATAAATGTGCCACACCTTGTTTATCCTTCCTACTGTGCTGCACAGCTGGGTTGCTTACAGTTCGCACCTGCGACAGACAACGCAGCCGTGGATATTTTGTGCTGTCTCTGGGTGCACGCAGGCTTGCGTTTCAGTTGGACATAGTCTTAGTTCATAAAAATTAATGACATGACAGAGGTCAATGAAACTGTCTTTTTCTCAATGAAAATTTACTGAGCCAGTCATTGAGTGAGGAAAAGAAGCGCTCTTTGGTTATTCTAAGGCGGCAGATGCTCTCTGGACAATAAAATCGCCATTTTTATCCAGATAAATAAAAAAGAGAGGATCCAGATTTGTACTTTTGCCTAAGATTAATAACCATAGGTGTGGTTCATCCTGAAAATAAAATACATTTTAGTTTAAGCCATCTCTGGTATCATTTCTCAAGTTCTAAAATCAACAGGACAAAAAGCCCCTCAAAGGCAGGGACTATGTTATACATTGCTTTTATGTACTTGACAGTGACCGTGAATGCTGTTCAGATGTTAAGTCCCAACTAAATAAGCATTGCCTTGCTAAATATACTTTGGAGTCAAATTATTTGTACAAATGGCTGTAATTTCTCAGCTGTCCAGAACTTTAATTTTCCCTTTATCCTAAAAATGCAGCCGAGGTGGATTTCTTTCATTTAAAACTCCTTCTGTTTTGAAAGCCTCTTTCATGACAGATGAAAAATAATGAATCAGCTACTGCTCTATTTTCTCCTGTTTTTCTTTCTGTATTATTCCTTTACACATGTCCTACCCATGAGTACTGTTGCTGTACGTCTGAGACCTTTTCAAGTTATAATTTGGGCCTTTTATTTGCCTTTTAATGTGGGAGACAAAACAGATAATATAGTCAGAGGCAAGCTCATGCCTTCTACTGGGCCCATGCTTCAAAGCCTGGGTGTTTGGGGCTTGGCCTGATGTTGCCAGGTCAGGCCAGATCATAGCAAATTCATTTCAGTGCCTTCCTGTTTTTATACTTTGTTCTGCAGCCTCACCGGAAGCTTCACACTTCTTAGCTGAAGTCTTGTTCCTGTTTACATGAAAGGACCACAGGCCTAATGCAGTCAACCCAAGTACTTTACGGCTCATTCCAGAACCATTTCAAGGGTTGGGGAAAAGGCTCTTTAATTGAAAAATGACTTAGGCAGGATCAGGCTAGGAGACAACAGTGCTTTCAGTGAATTCACCATTTTACACCACAATTCATTTGGCTCCTTTGTTGCAACAACTGTGTTTGAATTTTTTATTTGCAGTGAAAAGAGGGCTCTTAAATATGGTACTACCTCACTTAAACTATTCACTTCCCAGGTGTGCAGTGCTTTGCCACAAGAAAAAGTCATCCATGCCTCCTCACCCACAAAAGGAAACTGCTCTCTGGGTTTCCCTTTTGTTTTGTTTTTCTGTGGCAGCTTTGCGGCCTGATGCCCAGCTTCTTAATAGATTCACCCCTCATAGGACACAATTCACTCTCATGTTTTTCATGCTTCTAGAAGGAAACACTGTGTTTCCAAACACCAGTAGAAATTTTCTTTTTTTAAAAAACTTGATTCGATTTATTTGAAAGCAGAGTGACAGAGCGGGAGAGAGAGAAAGATATCTTCCATCCACTGGTTTACTCCCCAAATGGCTACAATAGCCAGGGCTGACCCAAGCCAAGGCCAGGAGCCTGCAACTCCATCTGGGTCTCCCACATAGGTGGAAGGGATCTAGGTACTCAAGCCATCTTCTACTGCTTTCCCAGACACTTCAGCATGGAGCTGGATCAGAAGTGGAGCGGCCAGGACTCTAGCTAATGCTCCCATTTGGGATGCCAGCATTAGAAGCAGTGGCTTAAGCCACTTGTGCCACAATACCCGCCCCTAGAAATATTTGTTTCCTCTGTTTGACTTTCTTGGTACATGGAGGGAAACCCTCTTAAAGTGCTTCTACAGAACAACTGAGAGCATCTTTTTTGATCGATGTCTTCTATGATTTTTTTTTTTAAATTTTTTGACAGGCAGAGTGGACAGTAGAGGGAGACAGAGAGAAAGGTCTTCCTTTTTGCTGTTGGTTCACCCTCCAATGGCCGCCACGGTAGCGCACTGCGGCCGGCGCACTGCGCTGATCCGATGGCAGGAGCCAGGTGCTTATCCTGGTCTCCCATGGGGTGCAGGGCCCAAGCACCTGGGCCATCCTCCACTGCACTCCCTGGCCACAGCAGAGAGCTAGCCTGGAAGAGGGGCAACCGGGACAGGATCGGTGCCCCGACTGGGACTAGAACCCGGTGTGCCGGCGCCGCTAGGCAGAGGATTAGCCTATTGAGCCGCGGCGCCGGCCTAGTTTTCTAATATTAAACCAACCCTGCATTTCTGGGATAAACCTAACTTGGTTATGATGTGCTATCTTTTTAAACGTACTATTAGATATGCTGAAAATTTGTTGGAATTTTTGCCATCTGTGTTCATGAAGGATAGCAGTTTGTAGTTTTATTTTGTTGTATTATCTTTGCATGATTTTTGGTACCATGGTAATTTGGCTCAGCGAATGAGCTGGGAAGTACTTCTCCCACTATTTTTTAGAAGCGTTTGAATAGACTTATTATTATTAGATTGTTGAGAGAATTTACCTTGAAACCACAGGCTTGGGGTCTTCTTGGTGAGAAGGCTGAACACTGCTATGCCCATTTCTCTAACAGATATACCTTTCCTACTACCTCAATTCCAGCCCAACACCACAAAGTCTATCTGAGCTTTAATCCTTTCTGTGTTTGTAACTCCCTGCTCTGACAATGGGAAACCTGACTCCCGTTGTCTTCCATGTATTTCCTCCTTTGATTAATGCCTCTGTAGGTAAACAGTGTTCCTTTGTTACTGCTCTCCCCTGCCCCATACAGATGCCCTCTTCATCCCCCAGGGCTCTGACACCCTGCCCAGGCTGCAGCTGCCACCTCCTCCTGCACCCTCACCACCCAGGCTGACACCCCGTGCACAGCGGCCCCGCTGCTAGACATCCTTTCCACTTTCGCATGAGTTTGTGAATCGCTCCTACCAGCTGAGGCAGTTTTATTCGATTTACAGCCCACGCTATCCATCCATAATTGGCAAATAATATTAAAACCTACTTTTTTAAATGAACATGTGATATATTGACACTGAAAAGGTTGTTATCAGAATTGTCTGAGTTTGCATCCTAGACCTACCATTGACTAACTGTGCAGCCATGGACAAATTCACTTTTTATTTTTCTAAATTTATTTTTTTTAAAAAGAGTTATTTATTTAAAAGCAGAGTTACAGAGAGAGAAAGAGTGAGGTCTTCCATCCTCTGGTCCACTCCCCAAATGGCTCAACGGCTAGAGCTGGGCCAATCCGAAGCCAGAAGTTAGGAGCTTCTTCCAGGTCTCCCAGGCGGGTGCAGGGGCCATCTTCTACTGTTTTCCCAGGCAATAGAGGAGAGTTGGATCAGAAATGGAGCAACTAGGACTCGAACCAGTGCCCATAAGGAATAATAGCAATGTTGAAGGTGGTGGCTTTACCCTTTACACTACAACACTGGTCCTGGCCCTGACTAACCTATGTGGTTTCAAACATGAAACTATTCAACAAGATACAATTTTAAAATGTCTAGCTATATGGTGGCTTTACCCGCTACGCCAGGGTGCTAGCTCTCAAATTAACTTTTTTGAGCTTCTATGTTTTCATTTATTAAAGACGATAAGGATAAGGATAAAAATAATGATAATATAACAATAACAAAGGTAGATAACCCATAATACTAACTGTGAACCAGGTGCTATCCTAAGGACTAGACATATGTTAAGTCATATGGTCTTTTGGAGGACATACTATTATCATATTCGTCTTGTGGAAGAGAAGGGTGAAGAAGGTGCCATCATCTTATTTTACAGATGAAGCAACAACACACAAAGAAAAACTTCATCGGAAATCATATGGCCAGTAACTGGTGCAGTGGGAATCCAAACACTATGCTGCCAGAAAAAGAGCCTAGAACACAGGAGAACTCCTAGTGCAGTGCTTGTTACCTAGTAGGCACTAGTAAACAGTAAGCATTTTAATGCATAAAGTGATTCATTGCCACAGCTCTACCTCGCGAGTGCCACGTCAATGACAAAGGAAGAATCATGGCACCACCTAATCAAAGTGGGGAGGATGATCCATTTTCAGCTTGGGTACAAAGTGGCCATAATTTTCTTACTAAATGGTGTTCAAAATCCTATCTATTTATTGCAGATTGATAAAGAAGGCATTTTTTTATGTGGAAAGAAGTCACAGACTCAGTAATAAGTTATGTAGCTAAGTTAAAAGGAAAGGATGAGAAAAGAGATGTTATACAGACGAAGATAAGAAAAAGAAGTAATCGTATCCTAGAGATAAAAGAATAAGCAGAGGCCCTTGGAACTGCAGGACGCAGGACGGAGCCCAGTGGTTTAAGGAGAACAACAGTAGCTTGAGAAATGTGGGTCCCTCTAGGTAAGTGTTGAGTAATAGTCCAGAGCCCACGGGTCCAGTGACGTTGTGAGGGATCTGTGAACCTGGCACATCGCAGGTGCTCAATGTGTGCTTGTTGAATTGTGCTTTAAAAGGCTGAAGTTGAATTCCCAGTCAAAAGGCACAAATGTGAATTAAAAGGGAAAATGGAAAGGGGACAATAGCCTCAAAATTTTGGAGGTTGGAAAGCACATGACTTAACGGACTGAAGAAAACAGAATCCTAAAATGGTGGGGAGCAAAATTGAACAGAACCTCGATTTATGTTGCGAAATCCCCCAAGACCCAAGTATCTCAGGAAAGCCAGGCTGAAGAGGAGGTTCCAGCTGTGCTATGTGTTAATGAAGCGTTAGCCTTTTATCCCTTCTACACTTCCAACAGCAACTGCCCCGACCCTCTCAGTTCCTGAAGTGCTGGCTGTCAAACCAACGTGATCCTGATAGAAAAGACAAAAATCTCTGAGACAAAAGAACTACCATCCTGACATCAGGAACTCCCCCAAGGAATACAGATAAATTCTTGACATTGGAAATCTCGCAAGGAATGGCCCCCAGCTACGTTGCCGTGTAAGGAAGACAACAGTCAACAAGCTTCACGCAGTTTCCACATCATCTTCCTGGTGGACAATCTGGGGTTTGAGCAAAACAGGGAAATGCCAGAAGGGCAAGGAAAGCCCTTGTGTCTTGTGGCTGCCACCCAAGCACAATGCGAGCAAGTAGAGATGCCAGCGAGATGCAAGCCATCTTGACTGTTCAGAAACGTAAGTTTCCGCTATAAAAGAACAGGGTGTGATGTTTAATAAAAATCCAGGAGCAGGCATGTGGCCTCGTGGTTATCAGGCATGTGTCCCACATGGGAGTGCCTGGGTTTGAGTCCCACCTCTGGCTCCTGTTCCAGCTTCTTGCCAACACAGGCCTTTGGAGGCAGTGGAGATGGCTCCCATAACTGGGTTCCTGCCATTCATAAAATTCTGTTCCTGGATAAAATTCCTAGCTCCTGTCTGACATCCCCCTGCCCCCGCCAATTGTTGTGGATATTTGAGAAATGAACCAGTAGATAGAAGTGCTCTCTCTATCTCTCTGCCTCATAAATTAATTAATTAAATTTTTAATTCAGAGAACAAAGAAATAAGCTTTGGAAATTGAAATTATGGTGGAAAATACTAAGAGGGTATAGATAAAGTAGATATAGAAAACTGAATTTAGGAAACAGCCCAGAAAGTATAATATTAAAAATACAGAAAGCAGTGAAGAAGAGATAAGAAAACCAGAAGACCAGAAGACCAAATCTAAAAGATTTGCTGCCTAAACAGCAGGAGTTTCAGAAAGAAGATCAGAGAAAACATAAGGAAGGACATTATAGAAAGTAATTCAAGGGGCTGGCACTGTGGCATAGTGGACTAAGCCTCTGCTGGTACGAGCATCCCATATGGGTGCTGCTTCTAGTCCCAGCTGCTCTTTTTTTCAATCCAGCTCTCTGCTATGGCCTGGGAAAGCAGTAGAAGATGCCCAAGTCCTTGAGCCCCTGCATCCATGTGTGAGACCCAGCAGAAGTTCCTGGCTCCTGGCTTCAGATTGGCCCAGCCCTGATCGTTGAAGCCATTTGGGGAGTGAACCTGCGGTTGGAAAACCTCTCTCTCTCTCTGTCTATAACTTTGCCTCTCAAGTAAATAAATTAAATATTTTTTAAAAAGTAATTCAAGAAAACTTCTCAGAGCTGAAAGTCCTGCTTACCCAGCACATGGCCTAATTTAGGACCCTCACCATACCACATCATCATGATATTTCAAAGCACAAGAGACCAACCAAGTGCTTGGGCCCCTGCACCCATGTGGGAGACCTGGAAGAACCTCCTGGCTTTGGATCAGCACAGCTCCAGCCGTTGCGGCTGTCTGGGGAGTGAACCGGTGGAAGGAAGACCTCTCTCTCTATCTCTCCCTCTCTATATAACTCTGTCTTTCAAATAAATAAAAATAAAATCTTTTAAAAAAGGCTTAATACTTTACTGAGTAAGTTTAACAATTAAGAAGCAAAAGACTCTAATTTAGTGGAAATGTAGATGATAATATATAGATATAGATATAGATAGATTGATAATAATTGAATCGAAAAGTGACCATTTCATGCATTTACAGTAAATTTCAAAGTAATCACAATCATTAAAACTATAGCAGTATAAACACTGGTGCTGTGGTATAGTGGGTAAATCATCACCTGTGACACTGACATCCATATGGGTGCTGGTTCAAGTCCTGGCTGCTCCACTTCAGATCCAGCTCCCTGCTAATGTGCCTAGGAAATCACTGAAAGATGGCCCAAGTGCTTGGGCCCCTGTACCCACTTGGGAGACCTTGAAGAAGCTCCTGGCTTCTGGCTTCAGATGGGCCCAGCTCTGGCTGTTGTGGCCATCTGGGGAGGGAACCAGCAGATGGAAAATCTCTCCCTCTGTCTGTCTCTCTGTAACTCTACCTTTCAAGTAAGCAAATAAATATTTTTTTAAAATACTACTACATAACATTCTTTATTGTGGTCTTGATTTTCACTTTTCTAATCAACTATAATGTTGAACATCTGTTTATATATTTATTGGTATATTAGTTTCCTCTTCTGTGAAATACCTCTTCGTATTGTTTACCTATTTTTATTGTTTTGTTTTTTTTTTATGATCTTCTTGATTTCTAGAAGCTTATTATGTATTCCTGATATGTCATTTATCTGTATTGTAAATATCTCTTTCAGGGTTATAATTTGTATTTTCAGATTATTTAAGATGTCTATATTTTTTTAAATCTTTTTTTTTAATTTTTTTTATTTTTTTTATTTTTTATTTATTTATTTTTTTGACAGGCAGAGTGGACAGTGAGAGAGAGACAGAGAGAAAGGTCTTCCTTTTGCCGTTGGTTCACCCTCCAATGGCCGCCGCGGTAGCGCGCTGCGGCCGGCGCACCGCGCTGTTCCGATGGCAGGAGCCAGGTGCTTCTCCTGGTCTCCCATGGGGTGCAGAGCCCAAGCACTTGGGCCATCCTCCACTGCACTCCCTGGCCACAGCAGAGAGCTGGCCTGGAAGAGGGGCAACCGGGACAGGATCGGTGCCCCGACCGGGACTAGAACCCGGTGTGCTGGCGCCGCAAGGCGGAGGATTAGCCTGTTGAGCCACGGCGCCGGCCAAGATGTCTATATTTTTAAAGATTTCTTTATTTATTCAAAAGACAGAGAGAGAGAAAGAGAGAGAGGGTCTGTCTTCCACCCGCTACTCCCTAAATACCCACAACAGCCAGGTCAGGGCCAGGCTGAAGCCAGGAGCCTGGAACTCCATGGGTGTCTCCTAGATGGGTGGCAGGGACCCAAGTAGTTGGGCCATCATGTGCTGCCTTGCCAGATACATTAGTAGGAAGCTAGAATGGGACATGGAGCAGCCAGGACTTGAACTGGCATTCAGACATGGAATGCCTGTATTGTAAACGGCAGCTTAACCCACTGCACCAGAGTGTCAGCACTTCAAATGTGTTTTGTTGAGCAAGAGTTTTTAATTTTAATGAGCCCTGCACAACTTTTCAGATTTCTCTGAAGTTAATAATGGTATTTTTTTTGTACATTTGCTTACAGTGTAATAGATTTGTTGCTAATGTAATCCAAAGCCAGAGTGTGAACATTTTCTCTTGATAGATTCAAATTAGGTGTTGGACCAATTTCATCTTCCTGAAGACATTTTTCCTGGAACCTCTGACCTGTTCCATCCTGGATATGTTCTTTAGGCACCTCACCTTGAGGTCTCCCTTCAACCCAACACAGAGACTCCCCATGTCTCTCTTTCTGGGGTCTCAGGACTTCCTCTTTATAGACTTACTTCCTTGTTTCATTGGAGCACATCCTTCTGTAGTCTCCTGAGAAAGGATCCAAGTCAGAGTAACACACAGAGAGAAGGAGAGGAGAGAGAAAGGTCTTCCATCCACTGGTTCACTCCCCAACTGGCCTCAATGGTCAGAGCTGCGCTGATCCAAAGCCAGGTTCCAGGAGTTTCCTCTGAGTCTCCCACATGGGTGCAGGGGTCCAAGGACTTGGACTATCTTCTACTGCTTTCTTAGGCCATAGCAGAGAGCTGGATCGGAAGAGGAGCAGCTGGGACTAGAACCGGCGCCCATATGAGATGCTGGCACTTCAGGCCAGGGCTTTAACCCGCTGAGCCACAACGCCAGCCCCATAAGCATTTTTACTTTAATATAAATTTAAAATGTTATCTCAATAACTAAAAAATGACAGAAGGGCTGGCGCCACGGCTCAATAGGCTAATCCTCTGCCTGCAGCACCGGCACACCAGGTTCTAGTCCCAGTCAGGGCGCCAGATTCTGTCCTGGTTGCCCCTCTTCCAGGCCAGCTCTATGCTATGGCCCGGGAGTGCAGTGGAGGATGGCCCAAGTGCTTGGGCCCTGCACCCCATGGGAGACCAGGAGAAGCACCTGGCTTCTGCCTTGGGATCAGCGCGGTGCGCCGGCTGCAGCGTGCCTACCGCGGTGGCCATTGGAGGGTGAACCAATGGCAAAGGAAGACCTTTCTCTCTCTCTCTCTCTCTCTCTCTCACTGTCCACTCTGCCTGTCAAAAAAAAAAAAAAAAAAGAGAGAGAGAGAGAAGAAAAAAAAGACAGAAAGGGAGAAGAAAGGAGGGTGGCAAGGAGAAAAGGGGAGGGAGAGAGGCAGGAAGGGAATATCATTATGTTCTTAGAATTGTATCTACAAAGCACATTGAATCTATTTGCAAGTTTTTTAAAAAAATTATAAAAATTAAAAGTAGAGCAGAATACAGTTGTGATGGACTATTTACTAACTGATTTTAAGTTAGAAAAAATAATATTAGAGTCCTACCTTGTTCCATAAACAAAAACTGTTCTCAAAATGTATTAACGATTTAAAATTTTTAACAGAAAAAAGGAACAGTTCATATACACAATTTTAAAAAAATTAAAAGGCTAATACTAAATGTTGAATAAGATGTAGATTCATCAAATCTTATATGTGTTGCTGATGAGATTTTAAAAATAAATATATTTTGTTGACACCTTCCAACATAAAGGAAAATTTTACTCTATGACCCAGCAATCCTCTTTCATGTGGGAAGAGAGCTTTAAATATGAGGGTACTTCATAAAGTTAATGGAAAACATAATTTAAAAATAAGCTTGGGGCCGGCACTGTGGCACAGCAGGATAAAGCCCTGGCCTGAAGCGCCGGCATCCCATATGGGCACCGGTTCTAGTCCCGGATGCTTCTCTTCCGATCCAGCTCTCTGCTATGGCCTAAGAAAGCAGTAGAAGATGGCCCAAGTGCTTGGGCCCCTGCACCCATGTGGGAAACTCGGAAGAACCTCCTGGCTTTGGATCAGCACAGCTCCAGCTGTTGCGGCCGTCTGGGGAGTGAACCAGTGGAAGGAAGACTTCTCTCTCTGTCTCTCCCTCTTTCTGTAACTCTGTCTTTCATATAAATAAAATAAAACAAAATAAATCTTTTTTTAAAAAATAAGCTTACTGGGGCTGGTGCTGTGGCGCAGTAGGTTAATCCTGTGCCTGTGGTGTCGGCATCCCATATGGGTGCTGGTTCTAGTCCCGGCTGCTCCACTTCTGATCCAGCTCTCTGCTATGGTCTGGGAAAGCGGTAGAAGATGGCCCAAGTCCTTGGGCCCCTGCACCTACGTGGGAGACCAGGAGAAAGCTCCTGGCTCCTGGCTTTGGGGCAGCACAACTCTAGCAGTTGCAGCCAGTTAGGGGAATGAACCAGCGGATGGAAGACCTCTCTCTCTCTCTCTCTCTCTCTCTCTCTCTCTCTCTGCCTCTCCTTCTCTCTGTGTAACTCTGGCTTTCAAGTAAAATAACTAAATCTTTTTTTTAAAAAAAAGCTTATTATGGTGCAAAAAATTTGATATCCCTGCATACAAGATCTTCAAAAAGTTTGTTGAAAATGTGTATTATGAAAAAAACTATGCGTGGACTTCAAAAGTTTTTTTGCGCCAAAATAAACTGATTTATTATTTATTTATTTGAAAGTCAGAGTTACACACACACACACAGAGAGAGAGAGAGAGAGAGAGAGAGAGAGAGAGAGTCTTCCATTTGCTGGTTCACTCCCCAATTGACCGCAACTGTTGGAGCTGCGCCAATCCAGAGCCAGGAGCCAGAATCTTCTTCTGGGTCTTCCATGCAGGTGCAGGGACCCAAGGGCTTGGGCTATCATCTACTGCTTTCCCAGACCATAGCAGAGAGCTGGATCAGAAGTGGAGCAGCCGGGTATCGAACCAGCGCCCATATGGGATGCTGGCCCTGCAGCAGCTTAACCTGCTACACCACAGCACCGGCCCCATAAACATTTTTAATTCCATTTTCTGTGACACTTTTGGACGTGCTCTTGCATGCATAGTAAGAATCAGGCACAAGAAGATCCATTCTAGCACTGTTCAGCCTGGAAAGAACCCAAAAACTGCCTGTCAGTGGAAAGTAGTTAAACAAACTGTGATAATTTGCTTCAGTTAAAACAAATAAATGCAAGGGTAATTCTAATTATTTTACCATGGTGAAAAAAGTAAATCCAAAATGGTATCTACAAGCATAATGTTCTTTATATAAAATTTAAAATAATTTTTAAGAAAATCATTTTACCTTATTAGTTATATGTTATTTTATTTTTCTTGTTATGATTATTCTAAAGATCATAGCTTGCACCCTTGATGTGTGAAGTCTGATATAAGATTTTATGTCTTGCTAGATAACTCCATGACTTTAGAATACTTACATTCCATTTACTATGCCTCCTACTTATTTACCACTGCTGTCATGTACTGGCGTTTTAATTCTCTCTACAAAACACATTTCTTGTCACACTACACATTTGTATGTACCGTTGTATGTCAATTAAAAATATAATATATGTTTAAAAAATAAAAGCCAGAAAAATATTTGCTGTTTTCTTCAGTCAATACTGATTTTGCTTACAAATTTATCTGGTTTTGCTCTGTATTCCTCTCTAAATTTCTGAATTTCCATCTGGAATCATTTTCCTTGAACATCCTTTCATTCTCTGAGATTTTGGCTGAAAACTTATGTTCAGCATTTTAAAGCAGTAGTTAGCATTGTTTTCATTGGAACTAGAACTGTAGGTTGCAATTTATTTTCTTCTTGCAGTTTAAAAAATATTCATTTGTTTCCTTCCAACTTGCACTGCTGCTGTTTTGCTAAACAGTTATACTATGATGGGGTGTATATATGTGTTTGTGTTTCAGTGTGTGTGTCTATCCTGCTTATGACAGGATATGTGCCTTGACTCTGTGTCTTTGTATATTTAATCATTTTAGATATAATTTTAAAAGTTTCTATTTATTTGAGAGACAGAGAGAGAGAGAGAGGCAGCTGCCATCTACTGAGTCATTCCTCAAATGCCTGAAATGGCTAAGGCTGGGTCAGACTGAAGCCAGTAGCAAATAACTTTATGCAGGTCTTCCACATGGGTGGCAAGGACCCAACTGCTTGTGTCATCACCACTGCCTCCCAGGATCTGCATTGACAAGAAGTTGGAATAAGGGGCAGAGCCAAGACTCAAACCAGGTTCTGATATAAGATGTAGGCATCCTAACCACAATCTTAAATGCTAGGCCAAACTCTTGCCTCCATTGTTAGGAAAAATTTAAATCATTACCTTTCCAAATATTACTTCTGCTCAGTTTTCCTTCTCCTCTCCTTCTGTATCCTCTATACTTTTTGCAAAAAAAAAAAAAAAAAAAAAGACAAAGATTCCTTTTTATTTTGTTCTCTTTCTTGCTTTATTTAGGATGCTTTTATCTGCTCTTTTAAATCACTAATTCCCCTTTTAACTGTGTTTAATCTGTTGTTAGGCCTATTGTTGTGTACTTCAGGTTCAATAAAAAATTATTTAGGAAAGGAAATATCATGAGATATTGTGTAGCACAGCTGGGGATAGCATTTGTGTAATGTAAATACTGAATAATGATTTTACCAAAATTGTCATATGCCAGACTTTGTGATTAAAAATGTGTATTTATGTGGAGGAATAGGAAGTAAAAGATAACTAAGTCCTCATCTTCTGCATTTGGAAATCAATAGATAATACTTAAAATGGAAAAGTCAAAAAGTCCCAAAATAATCCTATTATTTAGAAAAAAAAAAATAAAGCAAACAAAAAAGAGAATCTACTGCCAGAGTTGTGAATGGCTGCCTGGAAGTGGGGTGGTGGCGTGGGAATGAGAAAGAAGTTGATGTTTATGACTAGGTAGTTAAGCATTTGACTGTTTAAACTGTTGATAAAATCTGTAAGTTTGATAAAATAAAAACTAAAACATTTTAATTTTATAAGTATTACTAGAACTAATAAAAATAAAAGAAACATAAAGTCAAAAGTAATGCAAATTCATGCCTGAATATATTTTGCCTAAAATTTATCCAATTGGTCCATCTATTATTTCAAGTAATCAATTTTCAGCCAATTCCTTTGTCATTTTTTACACAGCAAAGGCATGTGATGCTTGCTTTGAATAAACAAAAAACTGAAAAAACATATGTGCTATTCATTTGCGTGGAGTTTTATTAGGTTAGTGGTTAAAGTGAACAGTCCTAAAATTTGGAAAAGATTTTAAACTTTTACTTGGGAATCATGAACTGAAAAAGACAGCTAATATGTTGTTCTGGTTGAAAGGAAAACGCCATTGTAATAACTGAAAAAATTTTTTTAAATATTTATTTATGTATTTGAAAAGGAGAGTTACAGAGAGGGAGAGGCAGAGGCAGAGGCAGAGGCAGAGGGAAGTCTTCAATCAGCTGGTTTACTCCCCAATTGGCCACAACTGGAACTGGGCCAGTCTGAAGCCAGGAGCTAGAAGCTTCTTCTGGGTCTCCCACATGGATGCAGGGGCCCAAGAAATTGGGCCATCCTCCACTGCTTTTTGAGGCACATTAACAGGGAGCTGGATCCAAAGTGGAACAGCTGGGTCTTGAACTGGTACCCATATGGGATGCTGGCACTGCAGGCAGTGGCTTAACCCACTACCCCACAGCATTGGCCCCCATAACTGAAAATTTATTATTAGGTAAACTGAAGACTAGAAAAATTGTTTTTCTAAAGATGTAGCATTTTTAAACACTGTGAAAAAGTAGGATTCTTGTAAAACAAAACAAAAACCCTCCCATTCACTTCTGATAGAAAATGGCCTCTTTTTTAGGTATGTTGAGTGGTTACTTGAGCTGAATTTTTGGCACTGAATCTGTTAGTGCTGGACAGTGCATTTTATCTTCTGGTTAGTGTATATCAAGCGTGGCTGTCACCTATGACTTTCCAGATCTTCAGTGTGAGGATGTGGCACCATTCACAGGCCATCTTCTTTGGCCACTGATCTTATATCCAATCTGAAACAGCAGTATTTACAACAATAACAAAACCTGCGTTTGCATAGAACATTAAACTTTACATACTTTAGTTTTGCCAACTCTGAAATGAGAATAATTATTCTAGCTTACTGATTAAGGTTACTCCAAAAAGTAATCAAGATAACTGTCAAGAACAGTCACCTTAAAAAAAAAAAAGAGTACTTCATGGTTACTTATGGAAAAAACACAAAGGAAACATGAAGTTGGGTTTTATATCAAGGTAGACACAGGATTGTTTCAACTTTTCAGAGTCCATGTGTTGCTGTCATTTAACCAAATGGAATGAGCCATGTGCATTATATAAATAAGGAAATACATATTTTTAAATCTTGGGATGTTTACTAGATACTTGTTATCTTGTAGCTCTTTGTAATATACGAAATATGTGTATATTTTTGTGTTGACATGTCCACAAGACCCGAATTTGGGATTTTAGAGATCAACCCAGGAACCAGCTACACTGGGCTCCCACTAAAGTAAACGATTATAGAAACACATTTTGCCATTGCCAGAAGCAGTAAGCTGACAGGCCCCATAACATTTTTTGGTGACATATTTTTAGTGACTGCATTTTGAGTTACAGGGATTACAGATCTCATGGCCATAAAAAGTTATAACACTCCCACCCCATTAGATATTGCATTTATATCTAGCTTATTCATTTCTGCCTCCACATTGGGTAACTAGGGAAACAATGATGTCACTGCTCAATGTGGTCCTTAGAAGCTTCTCTGTTTAGTTTCAAGGTTTGGGAAGCCTACCATTATTTAATAAGTTTCACCTCTACCACTGCAATAAACTTAAACAACTTTCAGTTTCTGAGCTGCCAATAGGGAAGAAGAATACCGTTCTGTTTAATGCATTGTTTGAGGGAAATATGTATTCCAAAGGGCACTGTTTCTGAAAATCATCTGTGCATTTGCAGCAGGAGTGTTTTGAAGTCAAGTGGCAACCTCGAGCCAATCCCGTAAGCCCAGTTAAATACTCTCCCTTGGACCACGCTCCTCTGAGCAGCCTTCCCCCGGCTGGCCCTCACTCACAGCTTGCTTTTGATCTGGGAGGCTACCTGTCATCTTCTTCACCCTAATCTTTCCAACCCTATCATGTTGGTGCCTCCAAGTTTTGAGAAATAAACAGTACTTGGCTGTGAAAATCACATGCCCCCAAAATGGGATAGAAATTAGTTAGCAGCCTTCCCAGTGATAAAAATAAATAGGTTCTCAGTACAGCTCAGCAATCAGTTGCCTAATATATTTGTGTTCTTAGTTTCCAGAATCACTTCACTCCTCTTCTTTTCTCAAGTGTGCTACACCCCCTCCCTCCCTCCCTCCCTCAGCTTTTGACCTGATTAGATGTCATTGAAAAACTAGAGAGCAGCCAGAGACGTGAGTTCCATCGTTTTGTCATCATCTAAACCAGCAAACCCAGCTACATTCCATGTCTATCCGTATTCTGCCTTCCTCCACTTCTACGAATGCAGGGTCTCTGTTAGTGCCAGAGGCTGACCTCTGCACTCAAGCCCAAGATCCTCATCCCCTGATTCTTATTTTCCCCATCTCTCTTGCATGAATTCCACCATCTCTGCTTTGAACAAATAAAACAAACTCTCCTTGACCCTACACACATTCTACTTATTGGCTGATTTCTTTTCTCCCCAGTCACTGACAAATGTGATCTATTTCCCAAAGGAGAGAGTAGCTGAGAGGCCCCAGGTCCACAGGGTTTGGATCCTTTGGAGAGCATCTACCATTTGCTCTCTCCAAATCCTCTGAGTAGATTCTGCCCCAATGCTGTCTTGAAACTGCTCCTCTTAAGGTTCCTGGGGATCCTGTGTGAGCCGTGTCCCGTGGGCCTTGACTTCTTGACAGCATTCAACACAGCTGAGTCTTCTCTCTGGGTCCTTAGAATTCAGGCCTGAGACAAAGACTTGTGTGCAGTAGGTTTATTTGAGGGACGATTATGGGACACTAAAATGAGAGCTCAAAGAGGAGGAAAAGCTGGCACAAGGTTGTGCTATGAATTTGGCCGAGTTGCAGGTGACTGGAACCTTGAAGAGTCTTACAAAATGTGCCTGTGAGGTAAAGGTGGAAGCACGCGTCTCTGATCTTATGCCCTGTAGCTCCACCCTGGCGCCGCAGGCCTTGCAGTCACAGTCCAGGCTCCTGTGCAAGCACCAGCAGATTCCTGAAGGTTCTCAGCCCCTGGGTCAGAGAAACCCGAGGGAGCGGGGGTGGGGGGAGGCACTGGGAGGCAGCTGTTGAAGCCTTCAGGGATCTGCCATTATGCAGTGGCTGGAGTAACAGTTGGGCTTGAGATGATTTAAAGGGGCCACATGCTTCCTGGCCTCACCCTTATAGAGCCCCCAGCAGGCTTTGGCTGACTTTTCTGCTTCCTACCCACGTGATGCTGAAACCCATGGCTCTGTCCTGGAACCACTGCTCTTTCTTAAATCCAGTCACTCTCACAGCTCACCTCCCTCAGCCCCCAGATGTAAATATCAGCTATTTGACTCTCAAATCTAGCCCGGGCCTCTTCTTAGAACCCCAGACTTGTGACCCTAATGATCTGCTTGACAGATGTCCAGAGGGAGCCTAAGCTGCAACCTCAGACCCAAACTTGTCCAGAGCAGGGTCCCTGCTTCCCCACCTTCTCTGTCCCCAGTCCTCTGGACGCCTCATCATCCAGCCAGTGTTGAAATTCAAATTTCGGAGTTAGTCTTTGCTTCTGTAGTGAACTGTTATGCAGTCCATATAGCAAAGGTAAGATAAATGCTTCAATTATGAATCGGTTCTTTAAATTGTCATTATAAGCATGAATTTGTACACATTTGATAGGCTTCAATCTATTACAATTTATATCTTTGTTGAAACTTAAAATGTCCCATTTTTGGTTAGTGGGCATCCCTGTGGGTTGTATCCCAAGTCTTTTAGACGTTTGCCGAGTGACTTTTAGCATCTCTGCTGCTTGTTAAGACAACACATTTGAGGTTCACCTTCATGCCCCAGACCAGGGATCAGCCATTTGTCCAAGGAGCTCTGGTCTCCTTCAGCAGGAAATGATATTTCAAGACCACCACCTGGGAGATTGGTCATTATTTCTGAGTTTTTCAAGGGAACTAGGAAAAAAAAAAATATATATATATATATACATATATATATTTATTTAAAGTAAAATATTTCTTGAATTCATACTTGTATGTGTAATTCAAATTTGTAACTATAGGGGTTTTATTAGTCCTATTTCACATTGGATCTGTATCTCTTTTCTTTTTAAAAAAACATTTCTTTTTTCCAATTTTTATTTATTTGTTTAAAGGCATAAATAAAGAGAGAGAGAGATCTTCTATCTGCTGTTTCACTCCCCAAATGCCCACAACAATGAAGACTGGGCCAGTCTGAAGCCCAGAGCCAGGAACTCTTTCCAGGTTTCTCACATGGGTGGCAGGGACCCAGCTACTTGAGCCATCACCCACTCCCTACAGGGTGAACAATTGCAGGAAGCTGAAATCGAAAGAGGACCAGGACTCAAACCCAGGCACTCTAATGTGGGGTGTGGGTGGTATCTTAATCACTGTGCCAAACACACACCACTGTGTCTCTCTTTCACACTAGGAATCTTGGTTCTCAAAAACACAATGGATGATAGAGTTAGAATATCCTGTAATAAGTTGTTGTATCCCAACTGAACATGGAACAGTCTCAGAATATAATAGTACATTACCACTAGCAGTCATTGCTACTAAAATCAGGGTGTTTCTTTTTTTTTATGAAGTATTATTTCTACATCGTCAAACCATTGTAGCTATTACATACCCTTTTAATCCCATTTAGTCTTTTTAAAAATATATGTTATTTATTTACTTGAGAGATAGAGTTACAGACAGTGAGAGGAAGAGGCAGAGAGAAAGATCTTCCACTGGTTCACTCCCCAAATGACCATAATGGCCAGAGCTGCACCCATCCAAAGCCAGGAGCCAGGAGCTTCTTCAGGTCTCCAACATGGGTGCAGGAGCCAAGCCCCTGGGCCATCGTCTGCTTTCCTGGGCCATAAGCAGAGAGCTGGATTGGAAGAGGAGCAGCCAGGGCTAGAACTGGTGCCCATATGGGATGCCGGCGCCACAGGCAGAGGCTTAACGCACTGCACCACAGTGCTGGCCCCCTAGTCTTAATTCTACAAGTAATTGTATATTTATTGCTCACCATCAGTTCTTATGTAAATACATTTGAGTTACTTCTGTTGTCTAAAGCATATTCTTGAGTAAATTCCTGAAGAAGCCCTCTTGAGAATGGCATTTCTTGATTTGTCACATATTGGTGATAGTTTGTGACCTTTGTACTTGAAGATGTATTTTTCTGGATGTGAGTGTTTGGCTTATATTTTCTTATCTTGGGAGTCTTAAATATGGTACTACATTTTCTCTTGCCATAAAGGTTTGCTTTCAAAATGTCTGATTGTAATCTAATTTTCTTTGCTTTTTGGAATAGATGCCCAGAAAGTATTTTCTTTTCATTTAAAGACCATTTTGTTTAAAATGTAGATACAAATGCTTGCTTTTGAAAATCTTTTTTTATTGCCTTATTTTATTTTTCTCCCTCAAGAACTTCTATTAGAGATGACCACAAATGACTCTGTCTTTCCATGTGCTCATGCACACCCCCACTCCATATCTCCTTACTCCCCAAAGCTGGTGAATAAGCCAAGAGCCAGCTCTTCAGGGTCATCGTGGAACCCACCATTGGCGCCTGCCATTCATGGTGGTCTTGCTGGTTACCTTGGCAATGTGTACGTTGCTCACTCTCTCTCTCTTTTTTGGCTTTTATTGTGCAGTCAATACTATCAAATTCCTGTTTTGGGTTTTGTAACTTGGTAGCATTTTGGATAACGCTTGTGTTTGTACTTTGTTGTATAGAATGAAAGAACTGTGTTGAATAAACCTAGGATTAGAATGCAGGGAAAAAAAAAGCTCTATTATCCATATATTGGATCTTCTTTGACTGTTTTCAAGATTTGTCACTGTTTCTCAAATACTTTTTACATTTTTCTGTTTATTATAAAAATTTTCCTTTTTCTATGCATTTATTCTTGTACTTCTAGTTCTACTTTCATTTATAAAATTATCTTTCCTTTTATTTCTAGTTCTTTCTTGAATTCTGTTGCATCATTTCTCAAATTCTGATTTATGCTGCTTTGTTGATATTTGCTTAATGTCTCTGAGATCACTTTTAGATGGTAGGTTAAGGTTTACTTGTTTTATAGGCATGTCTTTCTGACATGCTGTCACAGATCATTGGGGTATTTTTCTGTTCCTTACTCTATATCTTTGAAATAATAATTTAGTATAGGATTTACTTAAACATTTTTGTGTTGCTTATTATTACACAACATTTGTTTCTCGTAACTTTTAAAAGGAGACTTGGTTCATGTACCTTTCCTGGCTTTCTGGAGTTCCCTGTTGTTTTCTTAGAATTTTAGCATCACATGGCAGCTTGTGTTTTTAAATGCCTTGGTTTTGTTTCCTTCTCCCTCTTTTATTGAGAACATCTCTTTCCATGGTCTTTTGTCTATGTCCTTCTTAAGTCTAATTCACTGTCAGCCATTTTGCTATGGTGTGGGACCTGGCTCCTTCCAGGATCTCTGGCTGATCACTTTCAAAAATTCATAGAATCTAAAGTCCCTCTATATACTAATGTATATTTTGCATCTACTTACTATTGGAGTAGATAAAATTTTGCCAATTTCAGAGGTTGCTGTCTTTGAATTGAATTTACTTTCAGTAAATTCCTGTAGGTGATTTTGGGATCTCCTATCCTCATATCTGCCAGATGCCTATAGCTTCTCTCAGCTTCCCCCCTGCGCAGTTGCTGATAGGCAGATGATGTGGCTGTCAGTGGGTTCTTAGCCACTTAAATTTTAGAGTTCATAGATACTTTGTGAGCAAGTTTGGTCGTGAATGTAATGTATGACTTTTGGGTTTATCTGTCTACTTACTTCATCTATTTATATGTAGGGATTTATCACCACTATCAGCCTCCTATAGCATTTGCAAAAAACTAGCCATTTTAGGCAGTAAATAAACCAGCCAAGTCTTTCTTTGAGTCAACCATCTGGTTATCCTATTTGAAATGATAAAACTACTTTGTATGTACCAACATGATCAAATTTTACTTGTATGAGAGTGAAACAAGATGTCTTATATGCTTTCTGCTAACCCAAACTTTTATGTCTCTTTTCTTGGAGCCCTATCAAAAATAGTATCACAGAAGGGAATATATTGCTTTTTTATAGAAATCTTTTATTTAATAAATATAAATTTCATAAGTACAACTTTTGGATTATAGCAGTTCTTTCCCCCATGCCCAGCCTCCCACCCCCAAACCATCCCACCTCCTACTCCCTCTCCCATCCCATTCTTCATTAAGATTCATTTTTAATTATCTTTATATACAGAAGATCAACTCTATATTAAGATTACAACAGTTTGCACCCACACAGACACACATAGTATAAAGTATTGTTTGAAGACTAGTTTTATCATTAATTCTCATAGTACAACACACTAAAGACAGAGGTCCTACATGGGAACAAGTGCACAGTAACTCCTGTTGTTGATTTAACAACTGACACTCTTATTTATGAAGTCAGTGATTACCCAAGGCTCTTGTCATGAGCTACCAAGGCTATGGAAGCCTCTTGAGTCCACAAACTTTGACGTTATTTAGACAAGGCCATAATCAAAGTGGAAGTTCTCTCCTCCCTTCAGAGAAAGGTACCCCCTTCTTTGATGGCCCCCTCTTTCCACCAGGATCTCATTCACAGAGATCTTTCCTCTAGGTCATTTTTTGCCACAGTGCCTTGGCTTTCCATGCCTGAAATGCTCTCATGGGCTTTTTAGCCAGATCTGAATGCCTTAAGGGCTGCTTCTGAGGTCAGAGTGCTATTTAGGGCATTTGTCATTCTATGAGTCTGCTGTGTGGCCTGCTTCCCATGTTGGATCGTTCTCTCCTTTTTAAATCTATCTATTTTTATTAGCAGACACTTTGTCTTATTTATGTGATCCCTTTGACACTTAATCCTATACTGATCACTTTAACTAGTAAGATGGCATTGGTACCTGCCAACTTAATGGGATTTGGAGTCCCATGGCAAGTTTTTAGCTTTACCCTTACGGGTAAGTCTGAGGGAGTGTGTGCTGAACTATACATCTCCTCCCTTTCTTATTCCTACTCTTATTTTTAACAGGGATCAATTTTCAGTGGATTTAAACACATAAGAATAATTTTGTGTTAATCAAAGAGTTCTACCAATGGTATTAAGTAGAAAAAGGAAATGCTAAAAAGAATAAAATAATAAGCTGTTCCTCAACAGGACAAGGGCTGATCAAGTCATTGCTTCTCATAGTGTCAGTTCCACATATTGGTTTTAATTTAACATTTTTCAGGTAATTAGAGCACATAAATGCAAATGTTAGAGAGGTGATTAAAATCTTTGTAAAACATTGTGTTAAAGTACATGGTTCTATTTAATGCATTAATATTATAACTGAAGTTCAGTGTCTGACCACAGCCATAGGTGTTGATGGATAGACACATCTACTTACGAATGAACTAAAAAAGCTTCCCACCTTGATGACTGAACAGACATTATTACTGAAAACTTTTGCCTGGTACTCTACTCAACTTTCCATGTGAATTCATCCATGACTTCCTTACCCACTGTTTTTAAAAAACATTCACCTAGAAGTAGTGTTTTTTTAAGATGGGACTTAAGATCCCCTTATGAAGCACTCTGTCAAGTATAGTTTCTTAAGGTCATAATGGATTATAACTATTAATAATTTTATTGTTGAAGAGATAACATCCAATATAATTTATTTTCACTGAAATGTCCAAATATGTATATTTTCTTCTTCCAAATCAAAGTATAAAATGTCTTTTTAGAAAAGAATTAAAACACTACCACTGACGTATGGATAGATACATAGATACACAGATATATGATAAATCAAGTATAATAAAATGTCCATGGTAAAATCTATATAAGAGGTATAGAGATGTTTCCTATAAAGTTCTTTAAATTTTGTCATAGGCTTAAAAATGATTTTAATAAAATATTAAATCTGTACACAAGATAAATGGAAAACAAATTGGGTTTCATTCTAGAAGTTTCTCACTTAAAAGTAGGCAAACTTTGTAGGATCTTTGAAAGTTTCTTCTGTGTGCATCTAAGCACATTTTAGTAACTTTTGTGAGATAAGAGTTTCTCAAAAGCAGGTTGTGTCTGTTCTGTTCGGAAGTTCTCTATCCAAAATAGTTTCAGGAAGAAGGTTTCCTTGATACAGGCTTAAATTAAAAACCAAAGCTTAAAAAATGTCTTGCTTGCTGAACTGAGTGCCAGAAGCAGCAAGTGTAGATAGCGCTTCCTCCCAATGAGCTTGTGTGCAGCCCAGGGCTTCTGTGTGTGTGGTTTTTTTTTTTTTTTTTTTTTAAGCTGGAATAGGAGAAATGGTTTGGTTGGGAGCATAGACTACAAGATTTTAAAGCGATGGTGTCAGCTTCACCACCTGCCTCTAGATTTGGGCTCAATCCCTCAAGATTAGAGAAAGGAAGTCCAGAAAGCAGACCTCTTAAAACTGGGGGCACAAGCAGGTCTGTTGCAAGGCCCATGTATCCAAGGGTCCGAAAAGTTAAGGATGAGGTCATTCCCAGCTCCACGCTGAAGTCAGATCAAACACCGCATCCTGAAGACTCGCAGCTTGAAGCATGTCCCCAAACCAGTGTCTGGGCATGGATGTCAAATCCTCAGAGTGTGGGCCTGCAGCAGAAGCCCCAGTGGGGTTCATTCAGCCAGATTCCTACGTGCAGGTATCTGAGTGGCAGGGGAAATGGGGACAGACACCACAGGAAGCTGACATGACAGACTGGCTGGTAGGCATGCGTGTAGCTCTTGGGGTGGCTCACAGAAAGGAGGCAAACTGAGTCATTTTTTGTTTGGGGACAGGTTTCTTAGAACTAGAGCGTGAGGTGGGAATTCCTGTTCAAGTGATTGATTTGAGGACTGCTCTCAAGAAAAGAGCATGAGGGAAGAGGGAGAAAGCCACCGCTGAGTGAGGGCTCACATGGAGGTGAGCTTCCATCAGTCCCCCAGAATTTCTGGAGGATGGATTCCCGCACAGAACTGGTCACACCTTGAGGCAAAGGTCAGTCTTTCATATCCATATGGCAAATTTGCTTCCCCCCACCATGTGGGGGTTGGAAGAGCTACCCTAATGGAGAGGCTCCTCCAGGCGGTTCTCTGGAGAAAAGGGGCAGTGTGCCTTATTAGGTCCCAACCTTCATGGTTACTGTGTGGCCTGCAGGTCACTGTGTGGCCTGTGCAGGGGAGCTGGGCAGAGCACCACAGCATCACTACTGCTAGGCTTCCCTCTGGCAGCTGGGGGCTCAGAGTTATTGTAATTTGGGTATCAGGGCAAATGTGACCTTCATTTTATAGGCACAGGCTTATGAGGCCAGACATGTCAACCGAAATATTGATCTTAGATTAGCTTTAAGCATGTAGATTAATCAAAATGTCGCTAAGATAAGAGCTAAAATTGGGTTAAGTGCTTTCCTTTGGGGACTTTACCTAATTTGTCTATAACATCTTTAAGCTTCATACTCCTGATTAGAAGAATTTTAAACAAACCCTTTATAATATCAAAGAGTAGCCATCTTGCAAAGAGGATTTGATTCAAGATTGGCTCATGGGGAATGTGATTCAGTTTCTGCTGCCTCTGTGGCTTCAGCCAAGTCTTTAAACCTCTCTGGGCCTGAGTTATATAAGGCACAATTGACCCTTGCTATAAACTTAGTAATAATCTGTGCTCTCAGTGAAGTAACAGAGAGCCATTGAAAGTCCTCAGAGGGAAATTCCCTTACGTTGAAAAACATCTTTGAGAAAGACGGACCCAGTCATTCTGTGTTGATTCCTGTAGGAATGAGAAGTGAGGAGAAAAGCTAAAAGGCTGTTCCAATAATTCAGGCCTGAGGTAGTGAGACCTCCCTTGCCTCTTCCCCCAACCACCCTAGGTTAGAGTCTCCTAAATTTTACTTGGCATAAGGGCAAGAACCATACTGGCCTCTTTTGTCATTGCATATCCAGAGATGGGCACAGATTCTGGCAAATATTTGCTGAATAAAGGAGGAGTTTGAATAGAATAGAGACATGTAGTTGAATTCAGCAGATATTGGTTGAGGATAAGAGACCCGTCATGGGACCTGATGAGGGGAAGGAGTCGCAGATAACTTTAAAGCTTTGAGCCTGAGAGGATAATGACAAAGCTGTTGAGTCAGTTTTCTATTGCTACAAAACAAAGTGTCATAACCTATTGGGTTGAAACAACACACGATTTTTGTGGGTCAGGAGTCCAGGCACAGCCTAGCTAGATCCTCTGCTCAGGGTCCCCTGGGCTGCAATGAAGGTGTCAGCCAGGGCAGATGTTCTCATCTGGAGCTTGGGAATCTCTGGAAGCTCACTTAGGTTGTTGACAGGGTTTAGTTCCTTGCAGCTGTAGAACTGAAACCCCGTCCATGAGCTGAGCACCCCATTGTCGTGTGCTTCTTCAAGATCAGCAAGACTGTCTTTCTTACTCTGAGTCTCTTCCTTCAAGGAAGGCCTGTTCCCAGGCTTAAAGGGCTCATCGATCAGAGCCACCCAAGCTAGCCTCCCTTAAAATCCACTGATTAGGGCCCTTAACTACATCTTCTAAATCCCTCACCATTAGTCTGTTGATCAAAACTAAGTCCCAGGTTCTACTCCCACTGAAGGGATGGATACCAGGGGAGGCAGCCCCAGGGAGCCTTTTAGTGTTCTGCCTACCACAGTGAGTCGGCTTAGTCCTTGTTGACTGTGGATGCTGGTGGAAGCTGGTAAACCAGTAACAGGGCGAGAGTCAAGGTTAGACTCGTGGGCTGGACACAGCTGGTGCTGTGGAACATGGTATTTTACCCAAAGAGGACAGCAAAGGGCCAATGACACTCTTGGTTTGGGGACAATGTTTAGTACTTAGTGAAGAAAGGGAACCTAAAAAAGTAGGGAGAGATCAACAGACTATAGGAGAAACACTGAGAAGGAACTGCTCCCCAAGAAGGAAGGAGTTTTAAGAGCAGTGTGATTAGTGGAGTTGAACGCAGCAGCACTCAAGGGAAATGCTGCGAAACTCACTCCTTTGGCCACACAACGACCTCTGAGACAGCTGTTGGCTGGGTGGAGATGCCAGGTTGCTGGTCGTAGGGAAGTACAGGGGCAGGGCCAGAGGGTCTCGGGGAAGTGCCGCGTCAGCCCAAGGCAGGGCCCAGGCTCACACTGCTTCTAAGGAGGAAGAGCTTCCCCAGGCCCTTGCCATTCCAGCTGCACCTACCCAGACCTCACTGACTTTCATCGTGCAAAACATAAGGTGGCTCCACAGCTTGCAGCTGGGCCATCTCAGTTCTGCTGGGCAAGGCAACGTGAGGCTTTTAGCAGAAAACACAAGTCACCTCCCGAGAAGGGGGAAAGCTGAAGGAGGGAGCCTTTCTCCTCCATGAACAATTAAAAACGGGCTTCCCATCTAGTTCTGTGAGCTGAGTGTGCAAGGACGAGCTCAACCCCTTGCTTGGCTTTTTTCTGGCCAGGCCTCATTTCTCTCCAGCGAGGAGCCCAGCTGCCCTCACTGTTTTGCAGAAATCAAGTAGAATTCTGAGCAAATGAAATAGTAGGAAGGATTAAGCAATTGTTGGACCCAAGACAGACATTCTGAGGCTCTTGAAATAACCAGCATTGAAAAGGGGCAACATGAATCAAAGGCAGTGGTGCCATATAGAAGTCAAATTTAATTCTAGTGTAACAAATCCGTAAATGAGGCCTTTTCTCTTTAATCTCTCCTACCTTCTCTCCTTTCATTCAAAAATCAACCTGAAATTAGTTTATTTTATTATGATTGCTAAATGAGCAGCCTTCAGCAAATTCATGGAAAAATGCAAATTGTAAAAAAATGATGTATGGGTTTCAAAGTCTTTCTGCACCAAAATAAACTTAGCTTTCAATTCCATTTTTTCACTGTTTTGAACTATCCTCAAATAGCTAATAAGACTAACACAAAGATCTATCAAATGGCAATAATACCATTCAGTTTCCTTGTCTCTCACCTTCATTATTAGTTACAGACACTACGTATTTTGCCATCTCTCCCTTTCTTTTTTTTGCTTTCTCATGTATCCTGTGTTAAAAATTCATGGATATAAATACTATGTGTAGAAAAATAGGATTGAAACCTACAGCTCTAAGAATTTATAATCATCTCCACAGCCTGCAGTGTGTTCATCTAACATTTTAAATAGATTTTTTCCATCATTCTAAACCAATAGGATAAGGGCTATGCACATTGTTGTAAAGGCTCACAGGGATTTTCTGTCTTTAACTCTCCAATATATATAATTTGATTAGAAATTTTGGCAGGTCAGGATAGGGAGGAATGGATGGAAACTGCTCCTAACCGAATCTCCAGTGTGCCTAGGATTATAATTGAAGCAGAAGTGAACATCTTTCTCTGTGGGAAGTTAAAAGAAAAGCTTTGTTCCTTTTTTACATGAGGCATCATCTGTTATTGTAACCTAGACACCTAAACCCACTCCAGATTCAAAATGTGCCATTTATAAACATGCATGCCAAGTTTCAAATGCCCTCTTTGAATGTTTGCATATAATTTGAAGCTTGCAATGCCAACGTAAAATACAGTTTCCATTGTATTGCATTACCCACACTGCATGCAAGGTGCCTCTTTTCTCTGACGTTGTATGAATAGATGAAGCATAGTTTGACTTTGCTCAAAGAGAGGAATGTTTCTCGACTCAACGGAAATGATTGCTAGGTATACACTGCCAACTTCATTTTCCCCCTGCAGAAATGTACATTTTTCCCTATTATAAAATGCACTTATAATAGAAATGAGACCATTCCCAGGAGTGTGGTTATCCAAAGGTAATCTCAACCCAATCTGATTAGAGGCAAGTGGCTCATGCCTTAGAATGCTCCAGGGTATGATTAGTTGATGATAACCAGGCTCTGTATCATGTCTTATTGATTAACTAATAAACCATCAGCATTGCCATTTGGAAGAAAAGCTGCAATACTGGAGGTGGATTAGCAAAGGGAGTTATTCTTTCAAAAGACCCAAATTAGCTCTTTTGCACCAGCACTTTATGGTTCAGAGTGGAGCATGAAAAGCCATCACGTGCTCACTTTAGTATCTCTTTGATGACAACCTCATTAATTTGTTATATCTGATTTAGCTGGTTGCATTTAAATGCACCCTAAATTGTTACCCCCCTCTGTTTGAATCCTGACTGTGAGAGCAGAATGGCATTCCTTTAAAGAATGCTGTACTTTGTTCTCATCATTCAGATGCTGTCATCACACAGCTCCAGAAAAATAGAGCCTGAAACATAGTCACCAGCTTGCCTCTGTTAGCCATGTGCTGGTCATGTCACCCAGCATTGAAATGGCAAGAGCATGTGACCAGCAGATAAATGTTTTTGATTGGGGTAACTTTTGGACTATCACCAGGAGTGGGTCCCCATGGGACAACATTCAGGCACCCACAATATTCTTATCATTCCCAAAGGCTGTGGCTACAGGTCTATAGAAAAAAAAAAAAAAAAAAAGGTAGGGTAAGGGAATTGAAGCAAGTACCTTAGGCGTTTCAATTTAACAACCTATTTTGTTACAATTACTTTATGTTTTCATTGTAAATACAAGCTTGTGGCCTGACTTGCCAAGTCATTGCTTTGTATCCCATTTCCTCTTGCCCTGTAGGCACAGATACTATATTCAAATTGAAAAATGTATCACCAGCAGTGGTGTTCAGCTCTAGTTGTTGGTGATGTATCTCTTTGGTCAAATGTAGGAGTCAGTTAGTTCTGCTATAATTGGTCCAGAGGTTCTGGGTGTGAGAGTCAGAGGAACTCTGTCACTCCTCAGTCCATTTCCTTGGCCCTACATATTGATGTAGTCTGAACAGAATAACACTTTGAAAGATATTCATAGGGTTAGCTTAATGTATGCAGATCTGCTCTAAGAGTCCCTCAATTCACAGAGCCAGTGGTATTTTTATCTTCAAAATCCAAACCTGCTAGAATGAGCTTTCTTGTTAATTTCCCAAAGACTGTTTCCCCAGAACCTCTGTCTTTGAGATCTAAGTTTTGTGTTTGCCACTCAACCTTTCAAAACTACTTTTTCAAAAGGCACTTAGAGCTACTCGAACGGATCATTTAGCTCACGTCTTCTGTCCACCTGATGCCACTTTTCACCCTTTGAAAACTGGGGCTTTGCTGCTCTTCTCTAGCTTCTCCTGTGACGGCACACTCTCCCCTTTTGTGTGTGTATGGTTCATGTCTGCTGGGTAGACACACTCCCTCTAAATTATCTTTGGCAATCTTGCTCAGCAGGATATGAAGACTCTGCCCTCTAGGCTCTTGCAATGAAGGGGACATGGACACCCGGAGGATGGGTGATGGCATTTGTCCTGAGAAGGGTCATCCAGGAAGAGCTTCCTCCACTCTTCCCTGGGGAGTGAAGACCAACTGCTCTGTTGGCTGTGACCTTCTCTGACCGTAGTGGCTTCCGTGCTTTCCAACCCAGATAAGTGATGGCTGTCTTCTCACACTAGAGGGTTTTGTTTGCTTGCTTTGTGTGGTGAGGAATGGGAATAACTGAGGCAGAGGAGAACACGACAGGTGTTGCATGTCTTACCTTCTTGCTTTTCCCTTCTGTGTCTCAGGCTGCCTTTGAGGCTACGTAGTCCAGTAATTCCCCATTCAAGTCAGCGTGGGCTGGGTTATGCTGCAGTAAAAACCAGCAACAGAAGTGCAATGTGTTAAAGTAACCCATACTGCAGATCCATCATGGGCTAGAGGGTGGACTCTGCCCATCTCCACTCTAGGACTCAGGCCACCAGGAATTTCACTGTGTGCCACTGCAGGGTAAAGTGCTCTGGAAAGTCTTGCATTGGCCAGTGTCCTGAGCCAGAGTAACACACATCACCTCTCCTGCCATCTCATTTGACCACACGATGCACATGTTCCATCCAGCAAGGGCTACACTGAGGGGGACAGACAGTACAGGGCAGTCTTGGTCTGGAGTGGGGGACGGCTGGAAATATTTGAACAGCATAAATGACCACCAGATGCCCCCAAGTGAGGCAGTAAAGATACTTTCTGTAACTTACAAAGAAGGTTGGTATCTTCTACTCCCACATTGCTAATAAATCCTCACTGCATCTCAGAACCTCAAATTATAGCTATTTTCATCAAACGTTATGACTCAAAGATACATTTACTAGTTTTCTATTGCTACGTTAAAAGTGCCACGAATTCAGTGGCTTCAAAGAACAGACGTTATGATCTAACAATTTCCATGGAATAGGAGTCTGGGTTACTGTGAGGAGTCAAATGTGTAATAGGAAGTCAGGGAGAGGTGCTGCTCCCCGCAGATTATCTTTAGCAGAGCAAAAGATTCCTTAGGAATCTCCAAATTTGCAAACTTACCATGGGAATAGCAAGGGAGTGGTGATTTCTCCCCCAACTTCTGGATTTTTTTTTTTTTTAATCATAAGCCAGCGAGACAGGATGGAGAATTGTAAATCAAGTCTTTTGTTGAGCTTTTTTTATTTTTAAGATTTATTTATTTGAAAGTCAGAGTTAGAGGAAGAGAGGCAGAGAGAGAGAGAGAGAGAGAAAGAGAGAGAGAGAGGTCTTCCATCTGCTGGCCGCAACAGCCGAAGCTGCACCAATCCAAAGCCAGGAGCTTCTTCTGGGTCTCCCACGCGGGTGCAGGGGCCCAAGGACTTGGGCCATCTTCTACTTCTTTCCCAGACCATAGCAGAGAGCTGGATTGAACATGGAGCAACCAGGTCTCGAACTGGTGCAATATGGGATGTGGGCACTGCAGGCGGCAGCTTTATCTGCTACACCACAGCACCAGCCCCCCTGTTGTTGAGATTATCTCCATCTTGGTGATTGTCAGTTTGGTCCCCAAGATTGTACTTAAAAACCCCAATGCTATGAGGCCTTTTGGGTTTCTTACCTCTCTTGGAAGTCCCCTTCCATGCTGCTCTGGCTGGAGGTCTTTGACTCTAATAAATACTTTTAAATTTCTCTGCCCTCTGCTTGGAAATTCTTCTTCCATGTGAAACAATACATATATACATACATACATACATACACACACACACATATATATATATATACACACACACATATATATGTGCAGGAGGTTTTTTTTTTAAGATTTATTTATTTATTTATTTGAAAGGCAGAGTTACAGAGAGGCAGAGGCAGAGGCAGAGAGTGAGGTCTTCCATCTGCTGGTTCACTCTCCAAATGGCTTCAACAGCTAGACCTGCACTGATCTGAAGCCAGGAGCCAGGAGTTTTTTCCAGGTCTCCCATGCAGGGGCCAAGGACATAGGCCATCTTTCACTGCTTTCCCAGGCCATAGCAGAGAGCTGGATCAGAAGTAGAGAAGCCGGACTCGAACCAGCATCCATATGGAATGCCAGCACTGCAGGCGGCAGCTTTACCCCCTGTGCCACAGCACCAGCCCCTCACTGGTTGTTGACAGGCTAGCTTCCCTGTGGCTGTTGCAGGGAAGTTCCACGCCTCTTATTGGCTGCTGGCCACTCTCATCTTGAATCTCTCTGACCACTCAAAAGCACTCTTTTAATTAGGTCAGACTGGCCCACAATTTGACAACAGACAGCTCCCCTCTGCTGGCTTACTCCCCAGATGCCCACAAAGCTAAAGCAGGGAGCCAGGAACTCAATCCAGGACTAAGTCTACTTTAGCAGGAAGCTAGAGTTAGGAGCTGGAGCTGAGACTCCAACCCAGGCACTCCGATAATGGGATGTGGGTATCTTAACTGTTAGGCCAAATGGTACCCATTTCTTTTGATTAATTCAAAGTCAACTAATCAGGGATCTTAGTTACATTTGTAGTTCTCTTCTGCCATATAGCACAGCCAGGTATGGGAGTGGTACCCTATTCTGTTCACAGGCTCCTCTCACATTTCAGGGGAAGGGGTTATATAGGATGTCAATGCCAGGGCAGCGATCTTGGAGGTCATCTCAGAATTACCCCAACCCAGAGACACAGAATGGCTACATCTGTGCAGTCAGAAGCCACTCATGAAAGCTGATTAATGCGGTGGTATTCGGGACCATCTTAATATCTGGCTTTTCAGTTACTGGATTGGTCAATGAGTAAACCCTTAAAAGAGAGAAATGCTGTGCTGAAATGACTGGGTCTGGGATACAGATACAGAGGGCCAGGAAGGGAGCCATGTGCGAACCAGGTCAGCCTTCCATGTGTTCAACTTTTGCGGCTTATTCCCAAGCTGTCTCTTCCTGAACGGCACATGTGGCCTTCGTAGATGGCCTATGATGACGTAGCTCATTGTGGATCCCTTCTGAGTTCTTTTCAGGGTTTACTTCTGGAAGCAGCAGTACTATATTCCTCGTTTTTGGAGTGAACATTTGTTGTTCTGCCTCTTGCTCAACTGCCTAAGATGGCTCATTATTCTATAATATGTGCAGTATTGCCCAGAAGTAATTTTCCTTTTATTTTTGCCCACAAGGTGGAAAATTAAGGATGAAATACAACTTTATTTTTGCTGTTCCCAGAAGAGGTGACAGGGTAGTTTTTTCTGCCTGTTTTTCTGTTAGCAGTGAAATACTATTTTGGCTACAAACGTTGACTCATCCTATTTTGGAAAAAGTTTCACGTAGAAAGTCTTCGGCCCTTAATTCAAAGTCAACTAATTAAAGATCTTAATTACATCTGTAACTCCCTTCTGCCATATAGCACTGCACAAGATTGAGAGTGTTACCCTGTTTCTGTTCACAAGTTTATATCCCAGATGCCCATTCAAGGGTCTTAAGGGGTGGGGGAGATTTCTCCTCTACAACCATGGGGACCCGGTTTTTTGTTTGTTTGTTTCTTTGCCTGTCATTCATACTCAGATATGCCTTTCAATGTACTGCTGCTTTTCTCTGGGGAGGCTGATTTCCAATCTCTCTGCACCATTGTACTAGTGGTTACCACTCTTTTCTTTTAATTAAAGAAATAATGATGCTCTATGTAGATGGCTTTGGCTTCTCTGTGGTTCTCACTATGAACAACCTAGTAAGAACATTGTCCTGGGGCCAGAGCTGTGGCGTAGCAGGTAAAGCCGCTGCCTGCAGTGCCGGTATCCCATATGGGTGCCAGTTTGAGTTCCAGCTGCTCCAATTCCAATCCAGCTCTCTGCTATGGCCTGGGAAAGTAGTAGAAGATGGCCCAAGTTCTTGGGCCCCTGTACCCACATGGGAGACCTGGAAGAAGCTCCTGACTCCTGGCTTCTGATCGGCACAGCTCTAGCTGTTGCGGCCAATTGGGGAGTGAACCAGAAGATGGAAGACCTGTCTCTCTCTCTCTCTCTCTCTGCCTCTCTAACTCTGCCTTTCAAAAAAATAAATAAATCTTTAAACAAACAAACAAAAAAGAGAACATTGTCCTAAGGAAACGCCATGCATTTTGAGTGACTTTCTTCTCTTTTTGTTATTTTCTGTCTCCCACAAATCTTTCTTATATTCACTCCAATGTGATGAAAAATTTAAATAAAGAATCACTAGGATTATCACTTAGGTCCACTTTTATAGACTCTTTCTTCTGTTAACAGCTAACAGTATTTTGTGAGCAATACCTAAGATGAACTAATTTGATAGAAAAGTATTATTATTACTTTTTTACCTCACAAAATTTAAAGAATTCATGTTATCTTGAACAATCCCCTCAGTATTCATTCGACATAAATTCAGGAGTGGGCACAGGGAATTTGAAATGTATGGAGACGATCTGACTTCTGCCCATGAGAATAGCTGTTAGAAAAATATGTTTAGAATCAGATGGACCAGAGTTTGAATCCCTGTTCTACCATCTGCTGTGTACAAACTTTATGCATATTTCATAGTTCTCTAAGTCTCAGTTTCTTGTCTATAAAATGGGTATGATAAACCCTATTTCCTTAAACTGTAAATTTCAAAAGACTCTAGTCACATAAAAATATATTATATCATGACCAAGTAGGAATTATCAAAGGTTTGGATGAGTAATTTAATATTTAAAAGATCCACAGGGACTGGTGCTGTTGCTTAATGGGTAAAGCTACCGCCTGCAGTGCCAGCATCCCATATGGGCGCCAGTTCTAGTCCCAGCTGCTCCTCTTCTGATTCAGCTCTCTGCTATGGCCTGAGAAAGCAGTAGATGGCCCAAGTCCTTAGGACCCTTCATCCACGTGGGAGACCTGCTCCTGGCTGCTGGCTTTGGATCAGCACAGCTCTGGCATTGTGGCCAGTTGGGGAGTAAACCAGCAGATGGAAAACCTCTCTCTCTCTCTCTCTCCCTATCCCTATCCCTTTCCCTTTCCCTCTCCCTCTCCCTCTCCCTCTCCCTCTCCTTCTCTCTGTGTGCAACTCTGGCTTTCAAGCAAATAAATAAAAAAACCATAAATATAATCCACCCATTAACCAATTATTATAAAAGACATATGATCTTCTCAGTAGATATAAAAAAGGCTTTTGAAAATGTCAACATTTAATCATAATAAAAACTCTGGACCAACTCTTTTTTTAAGATTTATTTATTTGAAAGTCAGAGTTACACAGAGAGAGAAGGAGGGGCAGAGAGAGAGAGAAAGATATTCCATCTGCTGGTTCACTCCCCAGATGGCCACAATGGCTGGGAGCTGTGTCCATCCGAAGCCAGGAGCTAGAAGCTTCTTCTGGGTCTCCCACATGGGTGCAGGGGCCCAAGGACTTGGATTGTCTTTTATTGCTTTCCCATGACATAGTAGAGAGCTGGATCAGAAGTGGAGTAGCTGGGACTCAAGCCGGTGCCTATATGGGATGCCAACACTGCAGGCGGTGGCTTTACCCACTAGCTACAGCGCCAGCCCCTGGACCAACTCTCATAAACTGCCTTTACTTGATGGATTTGCCTACCAAAGAACTAGAGTAAACTTGTGTATGAATGATGAAATATTAGAGGCATCCCTTTAAAGTCAGTCCCAAGATAATATTACCTCTATATTAAACATTGTTTGTCTTTTGTTTTAAAATATCTCAAATAGTATAGAAAATTATAAGATTTCAATGACTTAATGTACTCATTTCATATGTAAATGTTATATATAAATATAATACTATTTTTAAAGCAAGATTGGATATATCGAATCATATAATCTGGCTATCATAACAAAGATCATGAAATGAGGAAATAAGATTATATTATTATATAAGGGGTATAGCTCAATGAAGGCAATATTTATAAATATCTTAATTCCAAATAATATCACAGACACACACAGAAGGAGAGAGAGAGGAGAGAGAGAGAGAGAAAGAAGGAGAAATGTAAGCTTCCACGTGAGAGAAAATGTAGAATTTGTCCTTATGTGTCTGGGTTGTTTCACTTAGCATAATGATCTCTAATTACATCTATTTTGTTACAAATGGCAGTATTTTATTCTTCTCTAGTGGCTGAGTAATATTCCACTGGGTATATATACCATTTTCTTTATCTAGGTTGATTTCAAATCTTTGCTACTGTGAGTTAGACTGCAGTTAGTGCAGGGATCTCTGTCATATGCTGACTACATTTCATTGGGATATATTACCAGAAGTGGGATAGCTAAGTTATATGGTAAATCTATTTTTAGTTTTTTTAAAAAAGGTTTATTTACACTGTGTACTTACATCCCATGTGGGAACTGTCCTTAATGTGTTGTCTAATGTGCAGTGATGCTATAACTAGTACTGAAACAGTATTTTTACACTTTGTGTTTCTGTGTGGGTACAAACTGATGAGATCTTTACTAATTATATACTGAATCGATCTTCTGTATATAAAGATAATTGGAAATGAAAAAAAAAACCTGGTGTTAAATTGGAAATGGCATAGAAAATTAATTAATTTTTTAAAAAATATTATGTAGGATCTCTGTCTTTAATGTGCTGTACACTCTTATTTAATGCTATAACTAGTACTCCAACAATATTTTTCTTTCACTTTGTGTTGCTATATGGGGGCAAACTGTTGAAATCGTTACCTAATATATACTAAACTGATCTTTTGTATATAAAGAGAATTGAAAATGAATCATGATGTGATTGGAAGGGGAGAGGGAGCGGGAAAGGGGAGGGTTGTGGGTGGGAGGGAAGTTTTGGGAGGGGGAAGCCATTGTAACCCATAAGCTGTACTTTGGAAATTTATATTCATTAAATAAAAGTTTAATTAAAAAAAAAGGTTTATTTATTTATTTATTTATTTATTTATTTATTTGAAAGGCAGAGTTACAGAGAAGGAGACACATACACACACACAGAGGGAGAGAGAAAGAGAACGAGAGAGAGAGAGAGAATCTTCTATCTACTGATTCACTCTCCAAATATCTGCATCTGCTGGAGTGGACCAGGCTGAAGCCAGGAACCAGGAGCCTCATTCAGGTCTCTCACACTGGTGCAGGGGCCCAAGGACTTGAGTTGTGATGCAGTGCTTTTCCAGGACATCAGCAGGGAGTTGAATCAGAAGTAGAGCAGCCGGGACTCATAATATCACCCATATGGAACACCAGCACCACAGGCAGTGGTTTAACATGATGCACCACAGCACCAGCCCCTATTTTTAGCTTTTGAAAGAGTCTACACTGTTTTCCATAATGACTGTACTAATTTGCATCCCCACCAAGAGTGTGTTAGGGTTCCCTTTCTCCACATCTTTGCCAGCATTTGTTTTTTACTTTTTTATAGCCATTCCAACTGTAGTGAGATGATGCCTCATGGTGATTTTTATTTGTATTCCCCTGATTGCTAGTGATACTGGGCATTTTTTCTGTGTTTGTAGGCAATATATATTTCTTTTGAATAATGTCTATTCATATCCTTGCTTTTAATTAAATTGACTCTTAATTTTTGTTTATTTTCATTTTATTAGAATGCAGAGAAAGAGACAAACAAGAGAGGTCTTTCATCTGCTGCTTTACTCCTTCAGAGCCCACAATAGCCAGGGCTGGACCAGGACAAAGTCAGGAGCCCAGAAACTCAATCCAAGTCTCCCAGGTGGATTGCAGAGACTCAACTACTTGAGCCATCACTTCCACCTCCCAGGATGCACTTCTTCAAGAAGCTGAATCAGAAACAACATAGCCACACATTCTGATAGGGGATGTGGATATCTGAGGCTGTGACTTAAGTCACTGTGCCAAATGCCTACTCCATTTTCCCATTTCTTAAATAGATTGTTGTTCTTGAATTTGGTGAGTTCCTTATGTATTCTGGATATTAATCCTTTATCAGAGGCAGAGTTTTCAAGTACTTTGTCCCATTCTGTCAGTTATTTCTTCACTCTGTTTAGTGTTTCCTTTGCTGTGCAGAAGCTTCTCACTTTGTATAGTCCCATTTGTCTGTTTTTGCTTTTATTTCCTGTACTTTTTGGATCTTCAAAATATCTTTGCTTATAACAATGTCTTGGAGTATTTCTCTTATGTTTCCTCTAGTAGTTTCATGTCTTATATTTAGATCTTTGATCCATTTTGAATCAATAGATAGGGTGTAAGGTAGATGTCTTGTTACAGACTTTGGGATGTAGAAATCCAATTTTCCCAACATCATTTATCATTTATGGAAAAGGGAATGTTTTTAGCAACTTTGTCAAAGATAAGTTGGTTATAAATTCATGAATTGATTTCTGGGGTTTCTATTCTGTTCTGTTGGTCTACGTGTCTGTTTTTATGCCAGCACCATGCTGTCTTGGTTATAGTAGCCCTGTACTATGTCTTGGAATCTGACATTGTAATGTCACCTTTGTTTTTATTGTTTTAGATTTTTCTGTATATTCAGAGTCTTTTGTGTTTCAATATGTATTTTAAGATTATTTTTCTAATTCTGTGGGTGATGTCATTGGTATTTTGATGGAGATTGTATTAAATATGTATTAAATATCACTTTAAGTAGCATTGAGATTTTGATAATATCAATTCTTCCAATCCATGAACTTGGAAGATCATTCCATATTTTTTGATGTGTCTTTTTCAATTTTTTTTCATTAGTGGACTTACTAGCCAACACAGCAAGACATTAAAAAGGAAAAAAAACTTTGAAAAGCAATAAACATGATTGGTAATAGTTATTGAGACTATGGCCTCCACAAGAAAACACCAAACATCTTCTTTTTTTAAGATGAATTTTATTTATTTGAAGGACAGAGTTACAGAGTGAGGTAGAGGCAGAGAGAGAGCGAGAGGTCTTCCATTCGCTGGTTCACTCCCCAGATGGCTGCAACAGCTGGATCTGAGCTGATTCAAAGCAGGAGCCAGGAGCTTGTTCTAGGTCTCCCATGTGGGTGCAGGGGCCCAAGGACTTGGGCCATCTTCTACTGCTTTCCCAGGTGCATTGGCAGGAAGTTGGATTGAGAGTGGAGCAGCTAGGATGCTGGCACTGCAGGCCAGGGCTTTAACCCACTGCACCGTAGCATTGGCTTCTAAATATACGTGGTATTGGGGTTAATAAGAGAAGTTTTCAGGCTGATTTGATCCAGCATCAAAATAGAAAAAAATTTTATTTCCATCCTGTACCAACAAAAAATTGGCAAAAATATTTAAAATTTTTTCATTTATAAAGAACCTAGAAATCAATCCAACAAAGGATTTTCCAGGCCAGAATGGAAAAGTTTAGAAAATGTGTTTGAAGTTCTTACCTAGTTTTCATTCCATGGCCAATAATTATACTCAAGCAATGTTAGATGCATATTCCTTCCCCCTGTGCATTTTTCTTGCTTTAAAATGCTGACCTAGGTAAACCAAAATCATGGTTATATCCAGTGATTCCTCTGACTTACATCTGCCCCTGTGCAACTGAATAAAGAAGGAATAAAATTACGCAACAAAGCTGACTAATTTCTCCTCAAATTCAGGATTGCTAATCTCAACCGAACCCTATGAATACCTTGAGATTATACCATGTTTCTTTGGTCCATTCTTGCTATCATTCTCCTAGACCAAAGAGTTGAAAATGGAGACAGGAATGCAGAGTCACCATGTGACCCAGCAATTGCATTTCTAGGTATATAACCCAAAGAATGGAAATCAGGGACTTGAATACCCATTGTTCATAAGAGCATTATTCACAATTGCCAAAAAGTGAAAATGTCTCAAATGTCTACGATAAGAACGGATAAACTAACTGTGGTGTGTGCATATATACATTTGCACACACAAAGGAATATTACTCAGCTTTTAAGAGGAATGAAATTCTGATACATTCAACAGCATACATGACCCTTGAGGACATTATGCTAAGGGAAATCAGCAAATCACACAGGACAAATTTATGATTCCATTTACATGAGATGCCCAGAATAGTTAAATTCATATATATAAAAAGTAGAAGTTGCTAATGGCTAGGGAAAGGAGGAAAAGGAAGTTATTGTTTGATGGGTGCAAAGTTTCAGTTTAGGATGATAAAAAAAGTTACAGAGATGTATAGTGGTGATGGTTGCAATAATGCCACTGAACACACATCTAAAAGGTTTAAATGTTAAAATTTCTGAGAAGATTTACTTATTTATTTACGTGAAAGGCACAGTAACAGAGAGGGAGAGAAAGAGGGCAATCTTCCATCTGCCAGTTCACTCCCCAAATGGCCATTGCTGGACCAGGCTGAAGCCAGGAGCCAGGAGCACCACCACAGGGGCCCAAATGCTTGGACCATCTTCTGCCGCCTTCCCAGGTGCATTCGCAGGACACTTGATGAGAAGCTGACAGCCAGGACTCAAACCACTGCTCAGATAAAGGATCTCAGCATCTCAAGCAGCAGTTTAACCCACTGGCCCCTAGCAAGGATACTCTTAAGAGAGTCACTTTGCAAATACGTGCATTCCCAGATTAATTTGCCTGAGAATGTCTGGGACTCAGAAACTGCTTTTCACAGGTGCCCTTCTCTTCTTTGGAAAAAAATAAATAAAAGCATGCATCTCATCTATGAAGAATCTTAATGTGGTGCATGGTCCCAATATATCAAGAGCCTAGAACTCCATAAGAAGCCAAATAAAGATACAATTTGAAATATTGGTGTATATATGTTAAGAAAATGAATTATTCATCATTGGGAAATATACATATGTACTGGTACGGTTCAATTGCTAATGCTTTGCTTTTAAGTAAAAGGAATAAGGAATAATTAAGTAGTTAGCTGATGGATCATTAAAAATAAATTTTCATAGTAGATATAAAATATTTATAAAAATAGTTCTTTGTGTTTTTTGATATATAATTCAGACAACTCAAAGATTCCAAAATTTTGCATTAACAAAACTCCTTCTCTTCCAAGTTAGTTATATAAGTGAAACTGCATCCTTTTGCAATGATTTCAAATTATATTGAAAACCTTTAGATGTCATCTTAAAATATAGGAGAAGCTATTTCTCAGAATTATTTTAGGAGGTATATAAACAAAAATGTTTATGATTGCTGAGCTAGTTGACTGCTTAATATTTTTCTTTTCTTATCAAAATGCCAACTTCTCCCATATTCTATCAGCAGATGACCCTACTTTCTAGGGAAAGCACTGGGAAAATTAAAGCCATTCAAAGAAAATTCCTGGGGACTAGCTTTGTGGTGCAGAAGGTTAAGATGTTGCTTACAGTGTCACTGTCTCATATTGGAGCGCTAGTTCAAGTCCCAGCTGCTCCACTTTTGATCCAGCTCCCTCTAATGCACCTGGGAAAGGAATAGATGGCCCAGGTACTGGGGCCCCTACCACCCATGTGGGAAACCCAGATAGAGCTTTTGTCTCCTGGCTTTGGCCTGGCCCAGATCTGGTGTTGCAATCATTCGGGGGAGTGAATCAGCAAATGGAAAATCTCTGTCTCTGTCTCTCTATCACTGCCTCTCTCTCTGTCACTTTGCCTTTCAAATAAATAAATTTTTTTTGAAAAAATGAAAATTTCTGGGGCTAATATTGTGGCTCCTCAAGTTAAACTGCCACTGTGATGCCAGCAACACCTAATGGAATGTTGGTTTGAGTCCCAGCTAATCAGCTTACAGTCCAGCTCCCTACTACTTCACCTGAGAAGGCAACAGATGATGGCCCAAGTACTTGGAAGACCCAGATGGAGTTCCTGGCTCTTGGTTTTGGCATAGTCCAGTCCTGGCTGTTATAGCCATTTGGGAAGTAAACCAACAGATGGAATATCTATTTCTTCTCCCTCTTCCTCTCTCATTCTCCACCCTCCCACCCCTTTCTCCCACCCTCCATGCTCTAAATTTCAAATAAATAAATATTTTTAAAAAGAGAATATTTCTTGGATGGCCATTTGGCATGGTTAAACTACCACTTGAGATGTCTGTATCCACATCAGAGTGCCTGGGTTTGAGTCCTGGATCCACCCCTAATTCTAGCTTCTTGTTAATGTACATCCTGGGACACTATCAGAATGGTTCAAATATTTGGGCCCCTGCCACCCGTGTGGGAAGACCCGGATTGAGTTTTTGGCTCTTGGTTTCAGCTTGGCCCAACCTCAGCTGTAGAGGGCATTCAGGGAGGGAACTAGTAGATGAGAGATCTCTGTTTGTTTGTTTCTGTCTCCCCAGCTTTCTGATTAAATACATATTTTTTAAAAAAGGAAAAGAAACCCTACAAACTATGCCCCCTCCCCTCATATGTGCACACCTGTTAGCACCTGCTCTCCTGTGCCACCCTCCCCCCAGCCCTCCAGAGACCCTCCCCGAGCTGCTACCTGCCCCCATGCCCTGTCCCACTGGGCCCCGTTCCTTCTTGTTTGTTCCAGGGCATCGCCCAGTAAATAACTCCTGCATCACCCATTTCTCCCCCTTTCCGAGTCATTCCTATAGATACATAAACATGCTGATATTTTCTCTCGTCTTAACAACAAGGGCAGGTTGGTGCAGTGCTGCAGATGTCCACATCTCATATCAGAGTGCCGAGGTTCAAGTCCCAGCTTTGCTTCTGATTCCAGCTTCCTACTAACGTGCACTGGGAGCTATCACACACAGGTGATAGCTCAAGTACTTGGGTCCCTGCCAGCACAGAGGAGACCTAGATGGAGTTCTGGGCTCCTTGCCTTGGCCTGGCCCAGCCCCAGCTGCTGTGGGCATTTGGGGAGTAAACCAATAAACAGAAGATATCTCTCTCTGTCACTTTAAAATTAAAATGGAAACAAATAAATACATTGTTAAATGCAACTTCCTCTATTAAAAAAAAAGTAATAACAAAGCCTATCTTGACCCACCCATTTCCCTCAATCCCTTTACTGAACTCGCATATCCATAATTTTATAACTTAAAGCAAAATTCCTGGGGCCAGCGCCCTGTAGTAGCAGGTAAATCTACCGCCTGTGATACAGGCATCCCATATGGGTGCTGGGTCAAGTCCTGGCAGCTCCACTTTTGATCCAGTTCCCTGTTAATGACCTGGGAAAAGCAGCAAAGGATGGCCCAAAAGAAAAAAAGCAAAATTCCTTGAAGGAGTTCTTTATGCTCAATTCTTAGTTCCTCCCTCAGTCCCACTTCACCAAGGCCCCTGCCACTATCATTGCTCTCCTCCAGGTCAGCCATGTGACCGGTGGCCAGTTCCCTGGCCCCAGCTTGCTGGACCTCCCGACAGTGTGTGGCCCACCTGCCATGCTCCCTGAGACGGGCTTCTTCACTTGACTTCTCAGACACCTCTCTGTCCTGGGCTGCTATCTGATGGCTGCTTCTCAGTCCTCTTTGCTGATTCCTCCTTATCTATGCAGCCTCTGGGAACTGGAATGTTCCAGAAGTCAGTCCCAAACCTCCAGATCTTTTCTGCCCAGGTGCATGCCCCAGTCCCCGCATCCCATCATGTCTCTCAACACCAGTTCCTCTACTCACTCCAGTTTGATTCTCTACTTTTCTCCACCCTAGCCTCCATCCAATTGGCTTGGATGCACTTCATCCATAACCTCCTGTGCTTCCTGGCGCCTGCTTGGTTGTGAGCGCTGGTGACAAGATGTGAAGGGAAGGGAGGACTTGTAATCCCTCAGCTCCTTCTGGGCAAGGACCCATGAACAAAGATGGCTCCTCCCAAGATGCCCTTCTTGACCCAGCTGCCTGCTTCCAAGTTCTGTAACTCTCGTGCCCCATCCTTTGGTGTTTGTGATAGAACATCCGTGCCCACCTCTAAACATAGCGCCGCATGTAATTATGCCCTCCATAAATGTCCCCAATTTGTTTCCCATTGTTTCGTATTGGGATTCTGAATGATGCAAAGTGAATGACTCGCAAATATCTGACTTCATTCAGAGTCTCCCTCCTGAGCGCCCAGCTTCTCTATCCAGCAGGTAAAAGATGCCTGATAGAAATCTCAAGCTTCACACCCGGAGGGAGCCCCTGTCATTCTCTCTCCAATGGGTAAATAACAGCCTCACCCTTCCTGTAGCCCCTGCCTATCTCTTGGACTCTCCGGTCTTTGCCTTCTCTCAAGGGTCTGTCGGCAAATCCCGTTGGTGCCCATGTTCACCAGCCACTTCTCCTCTCCCCATGGCCGCTGCTCTGCTTCAAGTCAGCATCGGCCTCATCTGGACTGTTGTAGGAGGTTCATAGAAGACCTTCTGCACCACCTCATGCTCGCCTTTGTAGGTTCTCAGCACAGCAGCCAGGGCACTCCTATTGCACACTGTCACGTCATATCGCTCCTAGGTCAGCCAAGGCCTACTCTCACAGATGTGGTTGGGGCGTCCCCTGTGTGACCTCCTCCTCTGTCACTCCTGCCTTTGTTGTCTCCGCTCCAGCCATCCTGGGCCCCTCACAGTCCTTGGAACAGGAACAGAAAACCCTTCCTGCACTGCCCCTTCTCTGCCCAAGATGTTCTTCCCTAAACATGCCCATGGCTGCTTTCCTCCCTGCCTTCTCTCTCTCTCACTCTCTCTCGCCCCGCTCTCACTCTCACTCTTTCTTTCTTCCATCTATTTACCACTTTATTTACTTTGTTTATTGTCTCTGCCTTACTCGAATGTATGCTTTACTGGGGCAGGGGTCTTTCCTCCTTGGAATAGTGTTTGACAACTAACATTGAATGTCGAATAAGTGAAAACATTAAGAAGACCTAAATAAAGGGATTTCCTGTATTATATTAAATGTATTAAAACATACATTGATGGGTAGAAAAACTCAATATCATGAAGATCTCGATTCTCAGATTGATCAATCGATTCACTGAAATTCCAATAAAAATGCCAACAGTTTTCCAAGAAACTTCACAATCGGAATCTTAACATATCGATGAGTGCAGTGTGAGGATAGCTGTGCACGGTTAAAGAACAAGGAGAATTAGTCCCTCTAGATATCAACAATTTTTCACAAAGTTACAGTACTAAAGATAAGATGGCATTAGCTCGGGACTAAACAAATTGACGGTAGAGCAAAATAGAAACCCCTCAGACAGACCTATGAATATGGAAACTTCACATATGGCAGAGGAAACATTGCCATCACTGGAGGAAGGAAAGATATTCCGTAAATTTTACTGGGACAACTGATTATCCAGAGGAAAAAGTGAAATTTTGTCCCTATCTCACACCATATGCATAATTAGTTCCAGGAAAATTAAACTTAAATGTAGGGCCGGTGCTGTGGTGTAGTGGGCTAAGCCTCTGCCTGCGGCACTGGAATCCCACATGGGCACCAGTTCAAGTCCCGGCTGCTCCTCTTCTGACCCAGCTCTTTGCTATGGCCTGGGAAAGAAAGCAGTGGAAGATGGCCGAAGTACTTGGGCCCCTGCATCTGCATGGGAGACCCAGAAGAAACTTCTGGTTCTTGGCCTCGGATCACCTCAGCAGCCGATTGCGGCCATCTTGGGTATGAACCAACAGATGGAGGACCTTTCTCTCTGTCTCTCCCTCTCTCTGTCTGTAACGCTACCTCTCAACTAAATAAATAAAATCTTTAGAAAAAAGTAAATGTATACAGCAAAACTTGGACATTTTTGGCAGAAAATAGATGATTATATCTTCATGATATTGGTGTAGAAAAGGATTTACTAGAAAAGACAAAAGATGCTATCTATAAAGAAAATACTGATAAATCTGCCTTTGTAGAAATAAGAAACATTTTGCTCATCAAGAGATGCCATAAAGAAAGTTAAACTATACAGAAAAAAATGGGAGAAGATATTTGAAACAAACATAACAAGCAAATGATTAATATCCAGAATATGCAAGTGTAATGAACCCTTAAAAGTCAATTAGGAAATACAAATACCCCGAAATGAAAATGCACAAAAGGTTTGAACACGTTATCATGAATGCAGAAATATAAATGACTCATATTCACAATATGGGTTATTCTCATTAGTAATTAGAAAAACTCAAACTTGCAGTATAAATCACTATATATATATATATACACACACACATATATATATATATACACACATATATATTTAAGTTCAGAAATGTTATAAAACAGAATGAGTAAGGAGGTAGAACAAATGAAACGCACACTGCTGGTGGCCATGTCAGTGGCACCATGGTGGGGAAGGCGGTTCAGTGTCGGCCCCTAACTGTGAACATTCCGATGTGCTGTCAAGACCTCTTTAGGGAGGTTCACAGCAGCCTTGCTTATAACAAAACCAAACAGCCCCCACCCCCAGCAGAAAAACTCAGCTTGAAGAAGCCAGAACTCAGATGTCCATGGACAAAATGAGTAAGTGAGTTCATGAGTATGAATAAGTAAACTGTAGTATATTCATACTGTATTGCAACAGTGAGAACCCACTAACCACAGCTATACAGCGGCTTTCCATCCACTCCTGCCGGCCTGGGTTGCTCACGTCCCATGACACAGCGCAGCCGAGTGCTAGCATCGGTGCAGTGATGATGGGGACTCTCGGGGCAGCCCCGTGTCCCCTCCTCTTACATTTGGCTCTGACTCATCCCACTGCTGGCTTCAACACTCAGATAATCTCTGTACCCCCCCCCACACACACACACATACACACACACTCCTGAGTAGGGAGCATTCTGGAGCAGCGTAAGGGTTCTGTTAGGAAGGACACAGCTGCTGTCCTCGAGCTGGTTTGAGTCTCTGTCTCCCAGCCTACCGCAGACTCCTTGAGGGGAGGGGCCGTAATCATCTCAGCACGCCCCTAGCCTAGTGCTTGGCCCGTCTCAAGTGTTCAAGGACTCATGGGCAGACGGTTAGCATGAGCAAGACCTAACTGGTCAGGCTCCTGAAGCAGGCCTAGCTGAAAGAGAAAGCAGGTCAAAAGCCTCTTGCCAGAGCCACTGCGCTCCCCGGAAGGCTGGTATCCAGAGAAGGAAGCGGGAGGATGGTAAACTTGGAAGAGGGAGTCCAAGACCGCTCTGAAAGACGAAGCAGAAGCTCTCTGGTCAGGTGCAACAACCTCCCCTGGGGCGGTGAGTAAAGGTGCCCCAACTTAGGGACACCACTGCCTTTTAATGGCAGTGTCCTGAGGTCCCCAGCAGTCAGCCCCTCGTCTCGCGGGGTTGACCCCATCGTCAAGACAGTGCAGAAGAACCCATGCTCCCCGGTTGCCCAGGCAGGGACCATGGCTTCCCTTCCAGCTGGAACAATATTTTTGACAGCAGTGCTTTTTGATAGCATTTCCCAGCTTGCCCCACCGAAACCTGCTACTTTCTGGATGCACAAGTGTGGCCACCGAGGCTCGGCGCCGGCCACCAGGTTCACCGCTTACTCCCTGTGAGCCGGATTCGCCCAGTGTTTGTATTCTACACCCCACTGGTGATGACTAATTTACAGCCCCTGTGTCTGAGGAGGTTTAAGAAATGCCAGGAAGGCCGGCGCCGTGGCTTAACAGGCTAATCCTCCACCTTGCAGAGCTGGCATACTGGGTTCTAGTCCCGGTCGGGGCGCCGGATTCTATCCCGGTTGCCCCTCTTCCAGGCCAGCTCTCTGCTATGGCCCGGGAAGGCAGTGGAGGATGGCCCAAGTCCTTGGGCCCTGCACCCGCATGGGAGACCAGGAGAAGCACCTGGCTCCTGCCTTCGGATCAGTGCGATGAGCCGGCCGCAGCGGTCATTGGAGGGTGAACCAACGGCAAAAAGGAAGACCTTTCTCTCTGTCTCTCTCTCTCACTATCCACTCTGCCTGTCAAAAAAAAAAAAAAAAAGAAAAAAAGAAAGAAAGAAAGAAAAAAAAGAAATGCCAGGAAACCTCACAATGTACAGACTTAGGGTCAAAGCCCTAAGATCTGGCCAGTCTGTCCAAGTAGTTCAGGACCCAAATCAGCCTCCTCCCAGCAGTCCCAGCAGGGCCACCGCGTGTGGTCATGTACGCTGTGCATTGCCCAGGGGCTCTGGCTGGGGGGCGAGGGGGCTGAATCCAGACTGCGCTCAGCTAAGCCTGGGGTGGCATCGCAGCCTGCCTCCGTCTGGAGGACGGGGCTTCCTTGGCACAGTCCTCTGCCTGCCGAGCCGGCACTGAATCTGCCCTCTGGGGCCCCTTTGTCTGACGGGTGCAGAGGCATGGTATTCCTTTTCCTCTCTGTCCCCAGGATGGACCCCAAAGCCTTGTGCTGACTCAAGATTACTTCTCGCCCCGACAGGAAGTACGCACAGGCCCTCTTGTTGGCAGTGAGACCGTGTGAGATGCGAGCCGCTGATCCGGGTCTCTGCCAGCTCCTCACTGCCCTTCCTGCAGCAGGGCGGTGGTCCCGGCCCACCTTCCTGGCCTCGCTCGCGGGTTGCTGGGTCTTCCTGCTCGCTGTCTGTCTGCAGGGCATCCTCTGACCCACTCATCACCCCGCTCGACGGGGCTGTGGCTTCTCAGCCCCATTCTCGACCTGCTCCCTGGCTCCTTGCCTGGCTAATTCCTGGCTCACAGCTTGGCCCTGGACTTCTCTTTGTCTGTGCCTCGGCACCTCCTGGATGCTGACGCCATCTCTGAGAGCTGTTGGTCCCAGCTTCGTGCCTGGACTGTTGGCACTGACAGGAGCCCTGAATCTGGACAAGAGGGGATTTTTCATGAGTGTTGAGTAGCCAGACCCAAGTACCAGTGCCTGCTACCCAGACCACGCCTGTCAACCTTGGCCCCTCCTCCTGGCCCAGCGCTCGATTCCCCTTCCCCTGCTGTCCTGTTCTGATCAGCAGCCAGAGGTTCCTTCCACTCCTCTTCCCTCCCGTGCATTTTCCTTTGTTTTTTCTTTTTACTGTTTATTTATTTATTTATTTGAAAGGCAGATTGACAGAGAGAAAGGGAGAGACAAAGAGATCTTCCATGCACTGGCTCACTCCCCAAATGGCTGCAACAGTCGGAGCTGGGTCAGGCTGAAGTCAGGAGCCTGGAACTCTATCCAGGCTTCACACATGGGTGGTAGGGACCCACACACTTGGGTCATCTTCTGCTGCCTTCCCAGGCACATTGCGAAGGGAGCTGAATCAGAAGCAGAGCAGCTGAGACTCGCACTGGCTCTCCGATGTGGACTGCGGGCCATAGCCTGCTGCGCTGCAGTGGCAGCCCCTCCCGTGCGGTTTCTGGATTGTCACGTCTCGGTGCTCACAGACTCTTAGGAACATGCTTCCTATCCTGCCCCAGCTCCTAAGATCCTCTTCCCAGGGCTGGCATCATGGCACAGTGGGTTAAGCCGCTGTCTGCAATGCCAGCATCCCATACGGTTCAAGTCCCAGCGGCTCCACTTCTCATCCAGCTCCCTGCTAATGCACCTGGGAAAGCACCGGAAGATGGCTCAAGTGCTTGGGCTCCTATACCCATGTGGGAGACTCTGATGAAACTACTGGATCCTGGCTTTGCCTTGGCCCAGCCACTCAGGGGCATGAACCAGTGGATAGAAGTTTCTCCACCACCACCCCCAACTCTGCCTTTCAAATAAATAAAATAAATCTTAAAAAAAAAAAAGATCCTTTTTCCACACTTATGCTCCCTCCCCTCACACATGTGGCCTGCTTTGGGTGTGGGGTCCAGAGACTTATTTGGTTGAAGCTAGAGGCAGGTGGGATGCACAGGAAGCTGAGTTTAAGAAGGGGGAGGAGCTGTGCTGCAGGTCCATGATGTCCCTGTCCCCATGTTGTTGCTGTGCACCTCAGTGAACCAGACATGACCAATGCAAGCTGGTAGGACTAAGAGAGAGCCAGGACTGGGGGGGAAGAAGAGGTGAGGTGTTCTGAACTTAATATTTGCATTACCACTACCCACCCCCAACACATACACCAGATTCCTATATTGAGGCCCTGACCTCCAATGCAATGGTGTTTGGAGATGAGGCCTTTGGGTGGTGATTAGGGTTAGATAGTTCAAGAGTACGGGGCCCTCAGGACGGCACTGGGGCCTTGTCAGAGGAGGAAGAGTCTGTGTCTGTCTCTGTGTGCACACACCAAGGAAAGGCTATGCGAAGACACTTAGCAAGCGGGTGACCATCTACAAACAGAGAACCCTCAAAACACACCAACCCTGTTGGCAACCTGGTTTCAGACTCAGGGTCTCTAGAACAGTGAGAAAATCCATATCTGTTGTGTGAGCCACCCAGTCCAGGGGATTTTGTTATGGCATCCCAAGCTGGGACACCAGGGGAGCTGATCCCGTTGAAAGCCTGGGAGAAATGATTACACCATGAAAAGCGTGCACGGCACCCATCGTGTGCCTTCTGCTCCCTTGCTTTGTCTACAGCCCCAGTTCCAGCTAGAAGCTTTGAAAAATCCAGTGACCTCCCCTGCTCATTTCCAATGTTTGCTCTGATTTCTAGCTCAGCTCCAGCTTCTACCAGCATCACCTCGCCCTGGTAACACCAGCCCACTTTGTCCTGCTCCTGTGCTCCCATCTGACTCTTTCCCATGAGGTGACCCTGGCCTCTCGTCACCCTTGCACCTGTTTCCAGCAAACTGTGAGCACCTTTCCATACTCTCCTCTTCTGCCCTCCACAACACCTTGCATAATTCTGAAAATGTGTCACATGACTGGTGTTTGCTCACTTGGTAGATAAATTTTTTGTAAGCACATTTCCCGTCACATTTTATAAAGTGACAAAGTATGCTGTAGGGACCCCTTGCACCAGAATCTTACTGAGTGCTTTCTAAAATGCAGACGTTGCACCTCATCATACACCCCGTAAATCTGAATCTCTAGGAGTAGAACCCTGGCATTCGCACTGTGATTGACAGAAGATGGCCACAGTTCTTTGATATTTCTTCCCCTAGAGTGGCATGGTCTGTTTCTCTGTCACTCGACACTGACTCCTGTCTGCTCTGACCAATGGGGGAATGCTGTGCGAGTTCAGGCTTAGCCTTGGTCTCTGGGAGCCCTGGGCTACCACAGCAATGTAGAGAGGCCCTAAGACTACATGAAGACAGAACAGAGCCCTGCTGAGCTGGCTTCAGAGTGGCTACTGCAATTTGCCAGGCATGTCTTGGCACCTCCAGAAAAACCAGCCACCAACTGAATTCCCATGGGCCACCTCAGTCAATCACACAGTGCAGAAGAATCACTCGGCAGAGCCCTGCCAGAGATCCTATCCTGAAAAATCATGAGAGATGATACACTGGCTGTTGTTTTAAGCCCCTCTATGTTGGAGTAATTTGTTACACAGTGATCAACAGAAAGAAAATGCAGATGCCACAAATTCTCCTGGTTAAACCTACATAGCCTAGAGTTTGTCATTGTTGAAAAGGGATCTGACATTTAATGAGTAAAATTTCATGTTAAAGAATAGAAAATGTAATTTATGTCATCATGTGTTGTCTATATATCCCAGGGGAAGGAAGATGTGGTAAAACAAAATCTCCTAATTTATGTTGTTGGTACTCATTTTATTGGCCAGCAAGCCAGTTCTGTTCCTAGCACAAACAAGAGAGGGCCTCCAGCTCTGGCGAACTTTTCTAGACAATCCGATTGCCACAGACAGTGTTAATAAACAGTGTCACCCCAGCGGAATAAAATTCAGCTTTGGATTTAAAATGTAGTGAGCCCTGACAACATTTGGTTTGGATGTGTTTCCTTAGTCGATGGTTCCAGGCCAACACTAAGATGATTTTTTTTTTCTGGTTTGTCTCTTGGGAGTATATTTTAAGACTAAGCTTGTGGGTTTCTTTCAGGTTTCATAATGAAAACTTCAGGCTTGTAAGTCACATGACTGACCGCTGCTCTGGCCACGGGTTTGGGACACAAATCACAGGACCCTAACAAAACCCCCGCTGGGATGAGCAAATTTTTGTTTTCGTTTCTCAGTAAAGCAGCTTGGACACATCGGAGACATTTCTACAGGCTCAGCAAAGAGCTGGGCAGAGCTCAGCATCTTGCCTGGGTGTTTCGGCTCAGCTTCCGTGGGTTTGGATGGACCCGGTGCTTCAACGTGGGACTCGAACAGCAGAAAACCACACGGGCCAAAAATATTTTCCAAAACGAGTGTAACTGTGCCCAAGCTGCTGGGCTCCGTGCCCCTGCCGTGCAGAGACGTCCACACGCCCATTCCCACTCTGCTCCCAACCTGCCCACAAGCCCCTCGCACTGGCTGAACACGAGCACCTCACACGCTCATCGGGGGGAGGGGTGAGCAGCCCATAACTCCACGGTTCAAGTCTGGCAAGAAACCAGCCTCACCCTTCCTTTCTATTTTGCTTGACTGGAAAACAGCAAGTGTCCCTGTGGTGGTGTCACTGGAGGCAGGCAGACAAACGAACATCATCGCCCCTGAAGCCGGCAGTGCCCACACAGCAGGTCAGGCCTGTGCTGGGGCTGCAGCAGCGTCACTCAGGATGCCAGGTAAAAAATACAGATTCCCAGGCAGCCCTGCCGAGTCAGAATTTCTGGGTGGGAGCCCAGGGATCTTTATTTTTAATGAGTTTCTCAGATGATTGTACACATCCAAGTTTAGGAAACACTTGGGTGTTTGAAAAATTTGACACTTCTGCTTCTGGCGGAGACGAGTAACAGGGACTGGATTTATTCTCCCGCCTGAAGCAACTGAAAACGGGGCAAAATGTGTGAAAGAGTGGTGTGCAGCGCACCAACACGAGGCAGCACAGAACCGGAATCCCTGCAAGGGGACAAGCGAAATGAAGCCCACCGTGGCCCCAGCTCACTGGCCCGAGAGTCTCCAGGCTGCCAGGCAAGAAGGTGGAAGCCAGGTGGAGCTTGGGGGTCTCCCTGAATCCAGGGAGGGAACAAGGAGGTCACCAGCCCCAGGAGGTCAAAGGTTGCAGGGCAGGTGCTAAAAAGGGAGCGCAGATAACACTCCCGCACGTAGCAGAATCGGCTGATCAAAGGAGATCTGTAGATGGCTATGTTTTACTCTGCAAAGGATTTGGTTTCACTTTCCAGAAGAAACCAGGCACAGCCAGGGCCTGGCTGGCTAACCTGAGGCCCTGCCTCCCCACGGGAGCCTCAGCAGCGCTGGGAAGGGTGAGAAGGGGACGCAGGTGCTACCACAGGTGGAGAAAGGCCAAGCGTACACTCATCTGTGTTCTTAAAATAGGGTGATTGACATACTGCAACGTGCAGGACGTTGGTGGAGGAAGCCTAAGAGAGTGATGTGTTAGCCACCTCTGAGGAAGGGGCCTGACAACCTCGGGTGAGGCAGGAGGGACATTATTTTTCCTGTATACTTTTTGTACTGCTAAAAAAAAAAGTCATCACAAGATATATATTTAATTTAAAAAGCTACTTAAGATAAACTATTAAGATAAGTTTTGGCCAGCGCCGTGGCTCAACAGGCTAATCCTCCGCCTTGCGGTGCTGGCACACCGGGTTCTAGTCCCGGTCGGGGCGCCGGATTCTATCCCGGTTGCCTCTCTTCCAGGCCAGCTCTCTGCTATGGCCCAGGAAGGCAGTGGAGGATGGCCCAAGTCCTTGGGCCCTGCACCCCATGGGAGACCAGGAGAGGCACCTGGCTCCTGGCTTTGGATCAGTGCGATGAGCCGGCCGCAGCGGCCATTGGAGGGTGAACCAACGGCAAAAAGGAAGACCTTTCTCTCTGTCTCTCTCACTATCCACTCTGCCTGTCAAAAAAAAAAAAAAAGATAAGTTTTAATTTAAGGGTTAAGAATGTCTTTAAGAGTTTCTTTAAGCATTTAATAACATTTTATTTGATTTTCACAAACTCACCTATCATATACTTCTGTAAGCAGGTGTCTACCGTGTAAAGCAATGGCTATAATACGCACCTCTGCAATAATTTACTCTAGAGATCGTTCCTAATTTAGTTTATCTTTTGTCTAGCTCATCACACTATGCAAAAACTGACGATAAATGGCATTATATTTCAACTGGGTTGAAAGACATGTTGTTGCCTTTGTTGCCTGCCCACTCCCAAAATAGGTGCTTAAAAGTGGCCAGCAGCCCCTGGAAGAACCACCAAGTTTCCCTGCAGACCTGGGGTGAGGGAGCTCCTCCCATGGGGACCCTGCACTGCACTTGCTGTTGTGCTGCTTGCTTTTCTCCTGGTTTTGTTGCTAGGCAGGAAAAATGAGCTATAGGAATGATTCAAGGGGCCGGCGGTGTGGCGTAGAGGGTAAAGCCACCGCCTGCAGTGCCAGCATCCTATATGGGCACCGGTTCAAGTTCCAGCTGCTCCACTTCCGATCCAGCTCTCTGCTATGGCCTGGGAAAGCAGTAGAAGATGGCCAAAAATCCTTGGGCCCCTGCACCCGCATGGAAGATCTGGAAGAAGCTCCTGGCTCTTGGCTTCGGATCAGCGCAGCTCCAGCCATTGTGGCCATCTGGGGAGTGGTCCAGCATATGGAAGACCTCTCTCTCTCTCTCTCTCTCTCCCTCCCTCCCTCCCTTTCTCTCTCTGCCTCTGTCTCTCTGTAACTCTGCCTTTCAAATAAATAAATCTTTAAACAAAAAAGAAGAAGGCAAAGGAGAAGGAGAATGATCCAAACCTTTGCTTGTGACCGCAACAAAGATGTTGGAAGTTTAGAAAATGAAGAAGGGACAGACACTTGCTCTGGCAGTTGCAATGCTGCGAGGATGCTCACATCCCACATCAGAGGGCCTGAGTTGGATGCGCATCTCCCACAGCAGGTTCCATTTTCCTGCTGACACACACCCTGCAAGGCAGCAGGTGATGCTCAAGTACCTGAGTCTCTCCCACGCATGTGGGAGACCTGGATTTTCCCCGTGCCCAGCTTTAGCCTGGCCCAGCGCCGGCCTTCACAGGCATTTGGGAGTGAAGCAGTGGCTGGGGGAGCGCTCTCTCTCTCCCTTTCTCTCTCCCTTCATCCTCCTCGTTTCAAAGAAATAAAAAACAAAGAGAAAAAGAAAGAAACAGGAAAAGGCCCACAGAGTAGGTTTAACCAAAGAAACAAAGTCAGGGCAATGATTCTGGGAACTGAGTAACTGGAGCTCTGTCCCAATCAGACAGGCTGGTGAGATTCCGTCACGCTTTCTCTACTGTGTGTTCCCATCACTAGGACTGTGACAAACATGACCACTTCCTTCTCTCCTAAATTCCTCCACAAAACAGTAGGAAAGGGGGGCCAGTATGGGCATGTGTGCATTTGCCTGTATGAGTGTGAGCACTGAGAGGATGCCTGGGGCTCTACCTGGGAGGAGTGGCTGGGGGAACTGGAGTGGATGGAAACAGACTTCTCAACGTCTTCTGTTGTCTTGATATTGCATCCTAAGACTGCACCGTTATTTTTAAAGTTAAAAAATACTTCTCTAAGTTTATCTCCATTCATAAAGCCTTTATATACCTTGCCTAAGCTTAGGATGACTGATGGCAGCAGTGTTGTGTTCACTCAGTACAAACTATAGGAAGCTTAAACTCAAGTTCCACATTCTTTCTTGAGTTATTAATTTGGATGGAAAGGGAGCTTGGGAAATTATCCAATTGATTTCCTTTTGTCTTTGGTTTGCCATGGTTTATATCAGATGAATCTATAGGTTCTTGGGACATTTTGAAAAATCTGATAAAATTCTTTTTTTATCCAACTTTTCCTTTTAAAATATTGTTTATGTATTTGAAAGGCAAAGAAACTGAGAGGGAGGGAGGGAGGGAAAGAGAGAGAGAGAGAGAGAGAGAGAAATCTTCCGTCTACTGGTTCACCTCCCCACCCCACCCCACCAGAACAACAGCCAGGGCTGGGCCAGGTTGAAGCCAAGAGCCAGGAGCTTCATCTAGGTTTCCCTTATGGTATCAGGGACTCAAATAATTGGACCATTATGTGTCATCTTCCCAGTTGTATTAGCGGAGAGCGGGACCAGAAGTGGAACAGTTGAGACTCAAACCAGCACTCTGCTATGGGATACAGCATCCCAAAAGGCTGTTTAACCTGTTACACCACACAGTTGGCCCCCTAGCTTTTCCTTTGGGAAGCAGTCTGGATATCTCATTACAGAATCACCTGTGTACATGTTAGAAAAACAGAGCTGAGCAAAACCAAGAGGATCCTGGAAAGACTGAGAGATTGTGTGTGTGTGTGTGTGCAGGGACTGGGGGAGATTGGAAGAGATGGCAGGAAAGGACAGGGGTATTTCCCAGTGTAAACATTAGTGGTTTAATTTTTGCAAAGCAGCTCTTCTGGTGAAATACTGCTGACTGTATTTGGAAGTTGATAATAGAATTCAGTTCTCCTCTGAGCATTGTGGGTACACTAGGATTTTCTTGGTTGCAATGCCTCCTCCCACCCCAGAATAGTAGAAAGACTGAATAATTTCATATTGGACACTTTCCCTTTTGGGGAATAATTTAAGCACTACCATATGTCTTCTTATTTTGTCCTTCTACTGTCTCTCACAAACCACTGGGCTTTGAAAATGCAAAAACAAAGCAAAACAAACACAAAGAAACACACTGGAGAAGTCTGTGTGTCTGTGTGTGTGCACGTGTGTGTTTAAAACCACTCCATGGCGGTTCCCCAGTCGCTGGGCCGTGGTAATTATCCGGGAAGGTGTTTGAAGACATGCTCCACTGAAGGGAAGCGCTAACAACCTTCGGAGCTGCTTAGTCCCTGGGAACTCCCACCAGTGTGATGGCGGAGCAGGAGGTGGGAAGAACAAGCCCTGGAGTGAGAGCCGCAGCAGAGCCCGCCGCTGTTGTCAGGATGGTTCAGGCCCAGGTGGCACACGGTTTACCTGGGAGGGACGCTGGAGTGTTTTCTCTCCGTGACAGCTTGTTCCACAGCACCCCGGGTGAGTTGCTGTCACTTTCCTCAACCTCTCATGGCCATCAGACCCCCTGGACCATGGGCCCGTTTCGGAAACATCCAATTTAGCCTAGAGCTAACAGTCGGGTTACCTGGTTTTTGACAGTTCTTCCCTGCACTGAGGAGTTCCATAGCTAACTTGGTTCACATCAGGCAGCTGCGATGGCTAACGCTATCTCTAACTTGGAGCCAAATGATTCACTTGAAAAGAACAAGTGATTCTTTAAGGATGCTTACTTGCTAAGGACTCAGCAAACCAGGTTCTCCAGGCAGCCTCTCAGCTCAGAATGCTGATTAAATTACACAAATGATGAAGACACTGAGAAAATCCGAGCGTTCTTGGAAGGTGCCTGTGGCACTTTTATTTTTTTTTATTTTTTTTTTTTTATTTTTTTTTTATTTTTTTTTTATTTTTGACAGGCAGAGTGGACAGTGAGAGAGAGAGACAGAGAGAAAGGTCTTCCTTTTGCCGTTGGTTCACCCTCCAATGGCCGCCGCGGTAGCGCGCTGCGGCCGGCGCACCGCGCTGTTCCGATGGCAGGAGCCAGGGGCTTATCCTGGTCTCCCATGGGGTGCAGAGCCCAAACACTTGGGCTATCCTCCACTGCACTCCCTGGCCACAGCAGAGAGCTGGCCTGGAAGAGGGGCAACCGGGACAGGATCGGTGCCCCGACCGGGACTAGAACCCGGTGTGCCGGCGCCGCAAGGCGGAGGATTAGCCTGTTGAGCCGCCTGTGGCACTTTTAAACATGACTCCACGTGCTGCACCATGGGGGGTTGGGGATCCTGTCTCATTGGAATCAGAATGATCTGGTGACAATAAGTGGGGTAGAAATGTCACTGTGTACATTGGAGGTTGGGTGCTGTCTCTGCTTTGTTCTCTGGGGCACTTGTAAGATTCCTGTTCCCCTGAGGAAGTCAAGTTGGGAAGGCGTTCCGGTCACCACCCAGCAGTGGCCCCCGCCCTGGCCATCCTGCACATGCAGCCCATTTGCATGCCCTGTGATGCCTGACTGCAACCTCCTGGAAAACCCCAGGTGACAGTGGAACAGCTGAGGCCTTCCTGAAGTCATGGCCCACAGGGTCATTTTTTTTTTTTAACAAATTTGGGTTGACAGTACTGACTTGGGGGTCCTTCGTACAGTGCCAGTGGGGAAGAACTTTCTCTCCTTTGCCCATCTCATCATTCCTGCTGCTTCCTTTCACTTCTGGCCGTTACACTAAGGTTGCTTGGATCCATTTTCCCTTGGGGTTATCTTTTCCTACTTCACACCCCCACACACACAGCTGCACAGGTACAGCCACCCACCCCGCCCCCACACAAAGTCAACCGCTTCACTCCATTTTATTCCCTGGGTCACTGAATACAACCCCTATTTTTTTCAGCTGAGAAAACTTGGTGTAGGGAGATGAAGAGTTTTGGTCCAAGATTACATGGCTAAGTAGGGGCCCAGTTGAAAGTAAACCTGGGTCTTCTGATACCCAGGCTAGTCCTTCTCTTACTTGATTAATTTCCCACTGACCTCATAAAATAAAATGGGCCTATCCTTTCCTAGTCCAGATGCCGTAAACTGAAAGTACTCGGCCAGCCCCGGGCACAGCACAGGCTGTCTAGGAGTGCCCAGGGGACAGCTGGTAGCTGCCCACACTGGGAGAGAGGAACGGAAGAGGGGACATGCCTAAGGAGCCTCGCCTGCTCCCCGCTTCCTTCTTCCCAGGCCTGCTCTCAGGAGGCAATGTGCTCATTACGGTCAGGGTGCAGGCGGCCGTTCCCGAAGGGGCTGGAGAAGTGCCAGACTCCTCCCAGAAGCCGCTGTGTCCTATGCGGGATACTTTTTGCAAAAAAAAAAAAAAAAAAAAAGAAGAAAAAGCTAAAGTATTTTTAAAAAAGATGGGTGGTTGGGACAAAAAGCTGAGAACTCTGTTAGGACAGGGCTGGTTAAAGGGAGTACTTTATCTGTGTGCTTTATCTGCCACTCAAAGCCAGGCAGGCTGTCATTAATACATTCTCCACCGCCCACTGCCCCAGCATTGCCCCAATTTTTCTAAGCCCCACAGCATTGTCATTTTGTGTGTCTGGCGAGGGAATTAGAGCCTGTGAATACGAAGGCCACCACCCCCTGGGTCAGGCTGTGTTCCTGTCCTCTTCCACTGTCTTGCCAGCATTCAGATGACCCTCCTCCACCCCACACCCTCCACCGTACCCCTCCACCAGAGTCCAGGATGACTGCGAGTCTTCTACATGAGGTGTGGTTTAGTTCAATATGTACTGTTGGTTCTGCAAATACGCCGGTGGGAGGTTGACAATGCACGTTCCCTGCCATATGCCGCTCTGCTGGCTGGCATGCAGCGGGTAGCCTGAAAAACCAGGGAAGAGAGATGGATATTCTTTCTGCTTTGGAAGCACAGGCTTTACAAAACACAAACCTAACAGTGTTAGGGGAAAACATATCTCATAATTACAGTTGTGTTAATCCTTCGTGGATTCCTTTCACTGTGCACTGTGCACGGTTTGCCTCTCAAAAAAAAAAAAAAAAGCAACAGCAGATTAAATTGACCTTTTCTGATTCATGAAATCACGTTCAACTAGACATGCCTCACTTGGTGTGCTTGATGTAGTTTGGAAAGTTTACGTGTAGCCTGAATGTTTTCGCAAATCTGGTTGCCTTCCCAATATTCTCAAGGTGTTTTCGGTTTAAATGCTACCATTTTGTAAAGCAAATAATAATTTTGTAATGCAAATAGTTACTCCCTAACTTATTTGTTTTATAAGTTTGGGCTTCTGTATTTGCATATCTTTTTTTTTTTTTTCTGACAGGCAGAGTTAGACAGTGAGAGAGAGAGACAGAGAGAAAGGTCTTCCTTCCGTTGGTTCACCCCCAAATGGCTGCTGCAGCCGGCGCACTGTGCCGACCCGAAGCCAGGAGCCAGGCGCTTCCTCCTGGTCTCCCATGCGGGTGCAGGGCCCAAGCACTTGGGCCATCCTCCACTGCCTTCCAGGGCCACAGCAGAGAGCTGGACTGGAAGAGGAGCAACTGGGACAGAATCCGGTGCCCCAACCGGGACTAGAACCCAGAGTGCTGGCGCCGCAGGTGGAGGATTAGCCTAGTTAGCCACGGTGCCGGCTTGCATATCTTTTTCTAACAGCAAGAGACATCTATAGATAAGAACAGAGTGTAAGACTTTAGTTTGGGCCGGCGCCGTGGCTTAACAGGCTAATCCTCCGCCTTGCGGCGCTGGCACACCAGGTTCTAGTCCCAGTTAGGGCGCCGGATTCTATCCCGGTTGCCCCTCTTCCAGGCCAGCTCTCTGCTATGGCCCGGGAAGGCAGTGGAGGATGGCCCAAGTCCTTGGGCCCTGCATCCGCATGGGAGACCAGGAGAAGCACCTGGCTCCTGGCTTCGGATCAGCGTGATGTGCTGGCCGCAGCGGCCATTGAAGGGTGAACCAACGGCAAAAAGGAAGACCTTTCTCTCTGTCTCTCTATCTCTCACTATCCACTCTGCCTGTCAAAGAAAAAAAAAAAGACTTTAGTTTGTATGCTAGAAAATGTTAAATTCTTCTATGTAAACTAAAATAGGTATAGAAGTATAATCTGGGAATTTAGATTTGATATCTTAGAACTTGTCTCTGAAGAATTTGTGCCTGTCCAATAGGTCATGTGCTTGGAGGTAGCCTTTCTTAAGGCACTCTGGAAATATGTAGTAAAATACTGAATTTAATTTTGTAAAGATGTTTGTTCCAAAAGAGAACATTCCAGCACTGTTTATAATAACAAAAATTGAAGACCCTCAAACACCATCAGTAGTAAAGTCATTTATATAAGAAGAGATTTTACTGTCACGCAGTAAAACACTGGGCCATCCCATTAAGAAGGGTGAGGTGGTGGGACAGGCATTTGGTCTAGCGGTTAAGACAGCCACATCCCACATCCGACGCCTAGGTTCACTGCGCAGCTCTGGCTCCTGACCCCAGCTGCCTGCTAAAGCAGATCCTGGGAGGCAGTGGTGATGGCCCAAGCAGCTGGGTCCCTGCCACCCATGTGGGAGACCTGGATTGAATGCCTAAGGTCTGGCTTCAGCCTGAGCCTAGCCCTACTGTTGTAGTTATTTGGGGAGTGAACCAGTGAATGGGAGTTCTCTTTGTGTATCTATCTGTCTGTCTCTCTCCATCTTTGTCTCTCAAATAAATAAGTAAATGATTTTTTAAGAGGGTATAATTGGGGCTGGCATTGTGGCACCATATGAGCACCAGTTTGTGTCCCGGTTGCTCCACTTCTGATCCAGCTCCCTGCTAATGGGCTGGGAAGGCAGCAGAGCTTCTGTACCCATATGGGAGACCTGGATGAAGCTCCTGCCTCTTGATTTCGGCCTGACCCAGACTTGGCCATTGCAGCCATCTGGGGAGTGAACCAGCAGATGCAAGAGTGCACGCACTCTCTTGCTTTCTCTCTTGCTCTCTCTCCCTCCCTCTGTGTGTGTGTGTGTTGTGTGTGTGTCTCCCTGTCTATAACTGTGAGTTTGAAATAAATAAATCAATCTTACAAAGTGGGGAGGGGTCTGATAGTAACTTAAGAACCATAATTAGACACTATTTTTGCTGCCATAGAGGCAACCATTTGAAAATTTGATTATCTCTTGTTGGTGAATGTGGAGTACCATAAAGCATACTATGTGGTTGGAGCTAGGAGCTATTGATAGTGTCAGGTACCATGAAGTTTGCTAGTTCACAAATATTCAGGAAACTAAAATGCTGTATTCAATTGATATGAACTTCAATTATTTACTTAGAAAATACTCTATGACCATTTCTGTATTTTTAAGAGATTCAGAAAGAGATTTTAAAGAATTATATTATTTAATGAGCAAATATGAAAGTGTAATTTTCCTCAGATACTTTTACTGGAAACAACATTTACTGGGTTTTTTCATTTGTTTGTTTGTTTTATTTTGTTGTTAATGAGAGCTTTGAGCTGGAATTTATTTCCTAAGAAGTAGAGGTATATTAACTGTTCTCTTTATAGAAAAAAAAAGTGAAGTCTAAGTATTATATTCTTCCTTACCCTTTAGATAGAAGATAGACAAATATTCATTTTGACACAGCTTTAGATAAATAATTATAAAATAAATATTCAAGATTTAGTCACCAAGAGTATGTCAAAACAGTTCTTATAATCAACCTTTTTTTTTTTTTCAAAGATTTATTTATTTACTTGAGAGGCGGAGTTAGAGAGAGGGAAAGACAGAGAGGTCTCCCATCTGCAGGTTCGCCCCTGAAACGGCCACAACAGCAGGAGCTGGGACAATCCGAAGCCAGGAGCCAGGAGCTTCTTCCAGGTCTCCCACGTGAGTACAAGTGCCCAAGCACTTGGGCAGTCTTCTACTGCTTTCCCAGGCAATTAGCAGGGACCTGGATAGGAACAGCCAGGACTCAAACTGGTGCCCATATGGGATGCCAGTGCTGCAGGTGGATACTTAACCTACTGTGCCATAGCACCAGACCCATAATCAACCTTTTTAATGGATAAACTTCCAAGATTTAAACTTAGGCATTCTAAGAAAGCACTTTTAAATTAATTTTAGTATTTACGAACTTAAGTACTCAAAGACTTGGTTTGTGAAGAGTCCAACAGACTGAAAGCCTGCCTGTCAAGAGTGCTATCAGTGGAGAGATTTTCAGCATTTCTATATCCTAATAGTTCACAATCCTTGCTCAATATAAGTAATTCACTATTGACTATACCAGTAATTCTCCTAGAATATTTGCTTGGTATGTGCAACTGGAATTTCAGGCAATCCAATTTAGCCATGATCTTTCTGTACTGAACCTCGCAAGAGCTAAAGACTGACTTGTTCACTAGATTCTTACTTAAGGCTTAAGAAAGGACATTTTGAGAGGTCCTTGAAGTCTGTCTCAGGAAAGTCCATCCATTTTCTGTGATATGATCTGTGATGTGACAAGGATCAACACATTCAGATTGGAAAAGACCATCTTGTCACCAGTTTTTCCTTTGTCTTAAAACTGTATGACCTACAGAGAGAGAGGAAGAGAGAGAGAGAAAGAGAAACAGATCTTCCATCTGCTGGCTCATTCCCCAAAGGGCGGTAATGGCCAGGGCTGGGCCGGGCTGCGCCAGGCTGAATCCAGGAGCCTAGAACTCCATTCAAGTCTCCCATGTGGGTGGCAGGGGCCCAAGCCCTTGGGCCGTCTTCTGCTGCTTACCCAAGGGCATTAGCGAGAAGCTAGAACAGAAGCAGAACAGCCAGTGTGGAATGATGGCATCTCAAGTGTCAGCTTAACCGTCTGTGCCACAATGCCTGCCCCCTTGACCCACTTTTAATGGATTTAATTGTCTTGGTTCTTCTTAACAAAGCTCTTGCTTTTATTTAGTTCATCCAAATTGTTTTTCCCCACTATAGGTGTCTTAGTCCCCATTATCTTATCAGCTCCTTAATTACACCTAAAATTCTCCAAACACACTTGTTTTTGTTTTTAATATTTTCATATTCTTAGCTTTATTTCCTTTATGTGAGCCATTAAGGGCAGCTGAGTTACCAGCCTTTTTTTTTTTTTTTTTTTTTTTTCTTTTCGGATAGAATTAGATAGTGAGAGAGAAAGACAGAGAGAAAGGTCTTCCTTCTGTTGGTTCATTCCCCAAATGGCCACCACGGCTGGCGCTGTGCCGATCCAAAGCCAGGAGCCAGGTGCTTCTTCCTGGTCTCCCATGTGGGTGCAGGGCCCAAGCACTTGGGCCATCCTCCACTGCCCTCCCAGGCCACAGCAGAGAGCTGGACTGGAAGAGGAGCAACCGAGACTAGAACCCTGTGTCCATATGGGATGCCAGCGCCGCAGGTGAAGGATTAGCCTAGTGAGCCAGGGCGTCGGCCCCCAAACACACTTGTATTATCAGCATCCATATCATGAAGACTATGAAGTCTATGGCATATAAGCATTTTCATTAAGCATTTGAAAATAAATTATAATTTTTGTAGGCTCTAAGTGAATTACATTGAAGACAAATAAACCATTGATAGGTGATCTCTTGGTTGTCTGGGTGGTCAGTGCAGTGTTTGGAGAAAGATGTTTTGATTATGCTAGGTGAAATTTTGATTGTGCCAAGTGAACTTTTGATTGTGCCAAGTGAACTTCAGTTGGATTAATCATTTCAGAGGCTGGGCCAGCGCTGTGGCTTAGCAGGTAAAGCCACCGCCTGCAGCGCCTGCATTCCATGTGGGCTCCAGTTCAAGTCCCAACTGCTCTATTTCTGATCCAGCTTCCTGCTAATGCACCTGGGAAAGCAGTGGAAATGGCCCAAGACCTTGGGGCCCTGCACCCACAAGGGAGACCTGGATGAAGCTCCTGGCTTCAGGCTTTGGCCTAGTATAGCCATGCCGTTGTGGCCATCTGGGGAGTAAAACAGCAGATGGAAGACCTCTCTGCCTCTGCATTTCCATCTCTGTAACTCTTGCTTTCAAATACAATAAATAAATCTTTAAAAAATTAATTTCAGAGGCATGAGAAATTACAGTTTGCATCGTACCGAACAATCCATGTAGTTCCACAATGATCTGCTGAAGAAATTCATCTCTTTGGTCTGTTATTTTCTGAGAAGATCCACCTCAGAAAAATACTGTGATACAATCTTTAGAAATTGACAATGCTAAAACATCAGATAGGGGCAAAATCATAACCTATTTGGTGAAAAAAATCTATCATGATTACAGCCTACACACAAATTTGGTTCTTTGTATGAGAAGGTCCTGTCAGATCAACAGTAACCATACCCCATGGATCTCCCACCTTGAGAAGGTACTATTTCAGTGCTAAGGTAATGATATTTTTGTCACCTGGCAATGCTGACAAGCATGTAATACTGTTTGACATCACTGGTCACAGAAGTTCAATAGTAATTGGATTCCACCAAAGTGAGAGTTCTGGATATGCCATGATGAGCTCGACTTCCATGGCATTCTCTTAGGATTTTCTCTTTGTCCTCTACTGAAACAATTATCAAGTGATTTTGTTTCCTGTCATTTCTAACATAAAACAGCTTTATGTTTTCAAGGTAGATTTCTGTGCTACTGCTCATATGCCCCTTCTGCCACACGGCAGCATGGCTGGATGGTGTTCACCTGTCTGCTTATAATATGTAATCTGTTTAACATGAAGGTCACTGTCTTTCTCTATTGTGGACCATCTGTATCCAAAGTGGTCCCAAATTCAAGCAGCCCTCACGGTTTTTTAAGGGGAAAATATGTATCCAGTTCTTCCAGCCCAGGTTCTAGATGACACCATGGTGTGTGTTTTAAAGTTGGGTAGTGACTTTTCTACACTTAGTGATACTCACTGTTACCCATTGCTTTGGTCTTTTTCAGGGGAAAGTTATACCTCATCTCTAAATTTACTTGACGGAAATAAGTTAATTACTTGGCAATCCAATTTATAGAAATAAGTTGTAGTTTAAGCTGTGATCCCAAATACTCATGTGGTTATCAACTTAAAATTGTTTCTGTCTATAGGACAGAAATAGGGGTAAGGGATACTCACCAATAATCACCATTCTAACTTAATGCAAGGCATCAAGACACCATGGGGCATACCCAAGAAACAAAATAAGAGAAACAAATTCCCAATGACATTAGATATGAGAACGACATACATACATGTGTTTTATTGCCAAAAAGCAATACCAGAATGTATTAAAATTATGTAAAGAAAAGTGACTAAAAGTAATCTTGCAGGGCTGGTGCCGTGGCTCACTAGGTTAATCCTCTGCCTGCGGCGCCAGCATCCTATATGGGCGCCAGGTTCTAGTCCCGGTTGCTCCTCTTCCAGTCCAGCTCTCTGCTGTGGCCTGGGAGGGCAGTGGAGGATGGCCCAAGTGCTTGGGCCCCTGCACCCGCATGGGAGACCAGGAGAAGCACCTGGCTCCTGGCTTCGGATCAGCATAGCTCCGGCTGTAGCAGCCATTTGGGAGTGAACCAACAGAAGGAAGACCTTTCTTTCTGTCTCTCTCTCTCTGTCTATAACTCTACCTGTCAAATAAATAAAGAAAGAAGTAACCTTACAAATTTGCAAGACAAATAGAATTTCTAAAAATAAATGTTGTAATTGAAACTCTAATAAATTGGCTAAACAGATTAGGCATAGGCAGAAAAAAACAGTCAAAATTACTCACAAGGTAGAGCAGAGACAAAGAGATGGAAAGTATGAAAGGGAATTCAAGACACTTAGAGAATCCAAGACGCTTACATAGGTCTAATAGGAGTTGTAGAGAAAAGAGCCACTTTGAATAGTTAACCAGGGAAAGCTTCTTGAGAAAAGTGAATAAAATATATGTGATTAGATGATTTAAGCTAGAAATTGGGAATAATTCTTAAATTTTACTTACCAATGTGGTCTTCTGTCTTTGTTGTAGTTCCCTAATTCTGATGTCATTTCATATGTGACTGGAAATTCAATGAAAGGGATTGGCATGGGTGATCAAAGTCTATCAAGCTACAGACAGCCACAGCCTGGGTGGAGGGATCGGGAAACACCTTATCCTACGGGTATGAACTGTGATGTCTATCTTCCTCCTGATTCTGTATCATTAATGCAGCCAACAGAAAAAGAGAACTGTCTCCTGTATGTATGTATCCATACACTTGGATACACTCTCGCATAGGCCATTCAAAGCATTCCACAAACCTTAATTTTCTAGTATCAGATCTTGTTTTTAATTAAGGCTTAACTTCCACCCTCCCTTGCATCCCCATAGAAGGATTAGGCCAGGCCGCATCACATCTGGCCGGGCCTGTGATGTCTCAGGGATTTATGAATGACAAGCTGTATTAGATCCGGGGTCGTGTGCAGTCATCCTGAAATCAGGAGCTGAGCGCTCCCTGCCCAGGGCACTGAGGTCAGAGGGAACCGCCATCAAAGGCAGCGCTATCTCCACTCTCGCCTCCTTTTTCCAGAGTATAGCTTCATGAAAATTCAGAGCCAGAATCTTGGGGCTTTCTCTAACGAGTAATGGATAATGGCAGCAACGCTGTTTCTTTGTTAACATCAGGACACTGGTTTAGAGGAGGGTGAGGGTTGAAAAAGGCTGAGATCAGTGGGTGAGAGATCCTGCTCGGGACGGGCGGGCACTGTGGGTTCAACGGCAGGGGAGACTGCTCTTGCACCCCAGCAGAGAGGTCAATGGAAAAGCAAGGTCACAGGCCCTGTCTGTGGGAGTTTGCACTAATAAGCTGAAAAATATGCAAACCAGAGGGTTCGTGCAGAAGTTCAGACATTCTTGGGGCATTGCTGAGAATTATTTTGAAAACATACAATGCGATTATTGAGGGGCTGGTTTGTCAGCAGCCTGCAGCAGCCGCGCCGGGAATGTGGGAGCCGTTCCTGAAGCCGCTGTCGTGGCCATGGGGCGTGGAGAGACACTGGTCTCCCTGGGAACTCGGCAGGCCGTGTCTGGGCCATCAGACCGGCTGGGCAGCTCAAAGCTGTCTCCGTTCCCTCAGTGACTACCGCCATGGAGGCAAGTCCAGCCGAGGCCCCGAGGTCACGCCCTGGCTCCTGGAAGCCCCTGCCTCTGCCTCTGCGGGGGACAAAGTGCTGGAACAGAGCAATGAAAAGAGCAGAAATCCCCAATATCGGGAGCTGAGACCGAGGCCTAGAGATAGACTTTACATGGCACCCCAGGCTAATACGCGTGGAAGTGTTTTTTAAAAATTCCAAGTGCTACGTAAATAAAAGCTAATACTATTTCTATATAATAGCATGGCTTAGTGGATCCGCAAGCCGTAAGCACTGAGCCGTGGATAAGCTGGTCCTTAAAAATAGAACCAATTGTACCATCTTCTCTCAGTGCTCCTAATCCATAATTCAACCTTGTGGAAATTCAGCGAGACTTTGTGATGTATCATGGTTGGTAGTGTGCAAGCAAAGTAGAGTCTTTCTTTTTCTCTTTTAAAAAAATTAACTAATTTTAAAATTGTACACATTTATGGAGTTTCATGAGATGTTTATATACATGTCCATTGTGTATAATGTTCAAATAACGAACTCCTCCAACATTAATTATTTCTTTGTGGTTAAAACATTCAGAATCCTTTCTTCTAGCCTGTCTGAAGTACATAGTACATTATTGTTATCTGACCACCTATTGTGCACTGGCACGCCAGAACTTAGCTCTCCAGTTTAACTATCACTATATCCATTGACCAGCCTCTCCCCTGGCCTCCTCCCCAGCCTCTGCTAACTGCCATCTTACTTTCAGCATCTACAAGGTCAACGTTTTAGATTCCACATCAGTGAGATCATGCAGCACCTGTCTTTCTGTGTCTGGCTTATTTCGTTTAACATAATGCCTTCCCTTTATGTCCTTGCTATTGCAAATGACAGGATTTCATTCTTTTTATGGCTCAGTAGTATTCCATTGTGTATATGCACCACATGCTCTTTACCCATTCATCTGTTGGTGGACACCCAGGTTGATTCCATTTCTTGACTACTGTGAACAGTGCTACAAAGAACATGGGAGTACAGGTGTCTCTTCAACGGAGTGATAGCATTTCCTTTGGCTAGATACCCAGTACTGGGATAGCTGGATCATATGGTAGAGCTATTTTTAATTTTTTAAGGAACTTCCATATGGTTTTCCATAATGGCTGTACTAATTTGCATTCCCACCAGCTGTGTGTAAGAGTTCCCTTTTCTCCACATCCTTGCCAACATTTGTTGTCTTTTGAGACTTTTGGTTTCTTAACATCAGTTATGGTCAGATGAGAAACAAGAGAACAGAAAGTGGCAATTAATTAAATTACATAGCTCACATTAATATGTACTGCTTTACAATATTCAAAGCACTTTTGCTTTATAGCCTCAGAATTGTGTGAGATTAGAAGAGATTCTTCTCTCCATTTTCCAGGCAAGGACACTGAGGCTCAGCAGAGTTGTACCTTTGGCACCAGGTAGCACAGCTGGTGAGCAGGTCCCCCACAGGTGTATAGTCCAGTAGCCCTTGGGATACTCTGCAAAAACGTGGCAGGTTCGCATTCTCAATCCAGAAATTTAACCAGCTGAGCCATAGCATTGTACAGACAGAACTTCCCCTGTGTGTGGCTCCCAACAAGGTGCAAAACAGAGGGGTGCCTGGGGATAGGGTGTGTTTGACTTGCCGAAACTACCTTGCACCTGCTGTAGCTTCTCTTTCAGAGCCGGGCAAGGGAATGCTTGCTGCAGTATCAGGGTAATTGCATCCTGGTAATAGCACACTCAGCACTTTCCACCTAGATGTTATCTCATTAACCTTCCTGGGGTCCCGGGGAGGCATGTGCTAAATGCAACCTTGGCGTGGCCTCCTTTGCTGCAGGAAAGGGCAATCAGGCTCCCTCTGCTCCCCGGGATGAGAGCCTTGGGCTCTGCAGCTGTTCTGCCAAGTCCTGGGGACTTTTAAAGGAAATGACTGGTGTGTAGGCAGCAAACATTATTGTCACATTCCAAGCATAAGTATTTAGGAGTTCCTTATTGTTATAAAATGGGGTATTTGCTTTTCTTTAATGATAATGAGTATTGGATAAGTATCTTCTAGGTCTTGTTATTTAATCCTTAAATTGGTGGAGGAAATAGGTATTTTTACCCCCATGCTATTGGAATTGGAGGTTCTTACAGAGGAAACAACTTGCCCAAGGCCACATTCGTATTAGGTGGCCTGACCTGGGTGACTTCCAAGCCAAGATGTGAGGCGCCAGCATCCTTCTGAAGGGGCTGTTCCGTTGTTTGCCCTCATGAGCTGCAGGGAAAGAGTGGGGACCCAGCATGCAGCCATCCCTTGTCTTGCAAGCCTTAGGACCTGTGGGGGAGGGGTGAGAAGGGAAGGACTGGGTCACTGAGCCCCACAACAGCTCCTGGGGTGTCCTCAGAAAGGTCTTTCCAAACCCAGGGGTGTTGGGGGGCCTCCCTGTGATTTGGGAAGGTAGGTCATGTTAGAGAAAGGAGCTGTTTGATGGCCCCAGCAGATCCATCAGGGGCATGACCCAAGGCAGGATACTCTGGCCGGCCGGTGCAGAAGGCCTGGCTGGCTGGCACAGCAGCTGCAGCCAGCCCCCACTGGGCAGCCCGGCCCAGCCTGCATGACCAAGCCCGCTCTGTGTACCATCCAAATCCCTTCCCTTTCTGTGTACCACCCAAGCCCACCCTGCTTTTTCTGTGCAACAGTAACTGTGAGCTCCGTAATGTTGCACAACTGGCACCATCTTGAAAAATCCAATATAGTGGCAGGAGGTGTCCCTCTATAAACTTCAGATCATCAGAATATCATTAGAATAAAATTCCTGTGCCCAGCACTCCCACTCCCATCACACACCTGACACTGTGACACTTTCCAATATTTCCAAAAAAGAGCATGGAGATGGGTGGTGCTCAAGCTGGCCCGAAACTCCACCCCCTTTGAGTATTCAATTAAGCTCCACCCCAGACACCAACACCCATGCCTCCCAAGAGTATAAAAGGAAGGCCCAAATCTTACTGAGGGCTTTTTTTGCATTTTGGCATTTTGTTTATTCTCTCTGTTAAATTGCCCTTATTTCTAGAGTGTTCAATTTTTGTTGCTTAAAGAAAAAAATCCCACTTCCCATACACCTTTAGGCCTCCACTTTGAACTTCTTCATACGTGGAGGGAAGAACCTGCAATAAGCCCAGGCCAAGGGTCCCAATGCTCACAACACTGAGCAGTCAGGGCAAGGAGTGCATGCCTGTGGCAAGCACGGAATCAGGCGAGGCTTGCAACAATTCTCAAAGCCAAGGTGAAAGGCAAAGGGAGGAAAGGAGTTGGAATCCTTTGGCTACATCTGTGCCAGTTCCTGCTCTGGCTGCTTCTGTAACAACTCCCCAGGATCACCTGGTGTGACCCCAAAGAGGAGTTGTTAGTTTGTGACAGAATGCTGTGTTTCTTTTTTCTTCCTTCCTTCCTTCCTTCCTTCCTTCCTTCCTTCCTTCCTTCCTTCCTTCCTTCCTTCCTTTCTTTCTTTCTTTTTGACAGGCAGAGTGGACAGTGAGAGAGAGAGACAGAGAGAAAGGTCTTCCTTTGCCGTTGGTTCACCCTCCAATGGCCGCCACGGCTGGCGCGCTGTGACCGGCGCACCGCGCTGATCCGATGGCAGGAGCCAGGTGCTTCTCCTGGTCTCCCATGCGGGTGCAGGGCCCAAGCACTTGGGCCATCCTCCACTGCACTCCCGGGCCATAGCAGAGAGCTGGCCTGGAAGAGGAGCAACCGGGACAGAATCCGGAGCCCCGACCGGGACTAGAACCCGGTGTGCCGGCACCGCAAGGCGGAGGATTAGCCTGTTGAGCCACGGCGCCGGCCAGAATGCTGTGTTTCAACACACTCTGCATTTTAAGATTTGCCCTACAAATTTCAGAAGGAAAAGAAATGCCCCCATGGCAACTTCAGGGAATTGAAGTAGTCTGCATATAACCAAATCGAGAAGAAAGGACTTTTAAAAACAGATTTTGAGGCCAGTGCTGTAGCTGGTAAAGCCGCCACCTGCGATGCCGCCAGAATCTCCTATGGGGCTCCTGCCCTGCTTCCAATCCAGCTCCCTGCTAATGGCCTGGGAAAAGCAGCAGAAGATGGCCCAAGTGTTTGGGCCCCTGCCCCCAAGATGGGAGACCAAGATGAAGCTCCTGGCTTCTGGTTTGCAGCCATATAGGGAGTGAACCAGTGGATGGAAGTTCTCTCTCTTTGTAGCTCTGACGTTCAAATAAATAAATCCTTTTTTAAAGGAATTACTAAAAAAAAATTTTATATGCCTTCATTGCATTTACATTAGCTTCTGGGGTTAATGCCAAAGTCCTGCTAATAATAGCTTTGATACAAATCAGGTTGTAAGAAGAAAGTTACTGTCTCAGGTTAATGATGAACCAGGGGTAGGCACTGTGGAGTAGTGGGGTCAGTGGCTTGTGATGTCTTCTTTATCCTACTTCAGAGTGTCTGGGATGGAGTTCTGCCTCTGCTTCCAACCAGTTCCCTGTTAAAGTGCACCCTAGGAAGCAATAGGTGATGACTCAGGTACTAGGATCCCTGCCACCCACATGGGCAGATTGAGTTCCTGGCTTTCTCCCCCCACCCCGGCCTTTCAAATAAATAAATAAACAGTGATGTTCCAGCACCATAATTTCACAGTGAGTGACTCTGCCAGTGACACCACTTGTCTGAGCAGTGGCTTTAGCCTGGCCTTGGACTCAGGAATGCATGTGCCTGGCTGTTTGGTGACTGGTACTGTGTGTGCTTTAGAGTTTGACATGGCCAGAGGGATGGACTGGATCCAACACTCACTTTCACATTCTTCCATGGAAAAGTGGGTTCAGATTAGGATCAGTCACACCAATAAGCACCCCGGAAAGAATCAAGCCACCTTCCCTGAGGCTACCTTTCTCATACAATGTCTGGGCATGTGACTAATCACAAAGCGCTGATAAGGCAGTGTGTGTTCAACATAAATTATAAACTGCATGTCGGCCTGATAGCATCCAAACAGGTATTTCCAGCTCTGTCAGCTCCAACTCACAGCCTAATGAATACTTCTGGAGGTCTTAGCTGATTCCTCATCTACTGAAATTTCAATAGCTCCTCTCCTCATTAGCATAAAAACACAAACTGAACTTCAGATAGTCATTTGGTTATACCTCTAAGTCAGCAAATAATAAACTTATAATAATAAAGACTTGCCCTTTTCCAGAGGAACAGACTTTAACCCCAAGTAGCCCACGTCAGTGTTTGTCATTCTAACAGATAAATTCTCCCTTAAGTCTAACCAGAGTCTCTCCTGCTTTAATTCCACTTCCTTTTTCATATATTTCTTCAGAAACCAGGAAGAACAACTGCATGACATCCCATCTGTAAAACCTTCCATGAACTTCAAAACCAGCACCAGCTTCCTCTGCAGGTTTCTCTTTACCCTGAGCTAAAACCTCTGGTTCCTCCTAACTTTCCATTTTGACTTAATTTTCCCCAGGAGAGGACCCTGAATCCCCTCTGGCATCACCACATCCTTATTAAGTGTGGCGCTGCCCTGCTGGGGCACAGTCCGGGCGGATTCTCTCTCCCAGTGCATTCTGCAGGCAGGGTGGCTGCGGCCCAGTCACAGCATCAGAGAGCACTGTGGAGTCTCCAGCAGGAAGCGGAAGTCCCCATCAAACTACAAGACGTCTGCAAGCATTCCACACATCCGGGGGAGACAACAGTGCCAGGTGGGAAAGGGCCGTCTCCTCCCAGGAGACCACACTGTCAGAAAAGCCTTCTCCCCAGACTTGCCACACGACTTGCTCTCACACCTCATTGGCTAAGATGGCACCACAGGTCAGGGAGACGAGGCTGCCGGGACCAACCTCCCTCACATCCCTGCCGCAGCCTGTCCAAGGGAAGGAGTCATTTCCCCAAGCACAAGGCCCTCCAACCAATCCTAGGCTCCCCCAAGCAAGGATAAAGGCAGGGAAGGGACAGTGATTTTTATCAGGTGCACAGTCATCCCCATCAAAAATGGGGAGGAAACAATTCCCCCCATGGCTCAAAATATTAACAATAGCGTGTAGGAGAGAACTAGCAGGTACACCAAGATGAGCAAGGAAGGATCCTTGACCCACAGAACAAGCAATCAAGCTGGGGAGAAGACGCATCATATATGGTGTGAAGACTCAACAGTAAGTGACAAGAGGAGGCATGCACAGAACGTTCTGGAAACTCAGAGAAGGAACTTAGCTCAACAGAAGGGCGTGATTGCTGGGAAGAGGCCAGCCGAAGTGGCTGAAAGCGCTGAGAATGAGGTAGAGCAAGAAAACAAGACCCGGGAGGACTTGGCGTGAGGGCTGCGACTGCTGATTTTCTCGTCTTTGTTTGGATCTTGTGTTTTCTTATTATGGCTCATCTAAAGTTGATGAAACAGAAAATCCTTTCAAGCCTTGAGGCTGGTGTGAATTTCAAGGGTCATTTCCCATGAGTTCATTTTTTATATTTTGTGTCTGGATGAAATCCATTTTATGATCAGTGAATTCCATATTTAAACAAGGAAACTACTCATCCAGTAGGAAAATGTCTGCGGGAGGAAATCAGCACAGTTCTGATTGTCATGATGTCATTGCCTCTGTAAGCGAGTTGTTTTCTAGTGTTATAAGAAAACTTCAGTAATTTGGACTGCAGAGGAGTCCGAATGAGTGAGTCATTTAGAATTGTTAAAAGATACAGATTTTTATTACTTTTACTTATGTGTCTTTAAAAAAATTTTTTTTATTTATCTGAAAGGCAGAATTACAGAAACAGAGAGAGACAGACAGGGAGATCTTCCATCTACTGGTTCATACTCTGAATGGCCACAATAGCAAGGTCTTGGCCAAGCTAAAGCCCAGAGCCAGGAGCTCCTTCCTGGTCTCCTACATGGGTATCAGGGCCCTAAGTACTTGGGCCATCATTGCTGGCTTCCAAGATGCATTAGCAGGGAGCTGGATTGGAAGCAGAGGAACCAGGTCTTGAACCCCCATTCTGATATGCGACACAGGCATTGCAAAAGGTAGCCACCCCACTCATCCACGTCTTCACATAGGAGAACAAGATTTGCTTTGTGAGGACTGTCCTTAAACACATGAGAATGATTTCCTTCCCGCATCCTCCCCACAGGTGCTCCTCAGATGGTGAGGGACCCTGGAGAACAAGATGTTCTTTCCTCCTGCATCTTTCAAGTTTGGGGATGATTTACATTAGACCTCCTTTTATCTACAGGGAATACACTACAAGAACCCCAGAGATGCCTAAACTGCAAATAGCACAAGACTCACTCTATAGCTTTTTTTCTTATATGTACAGTCAGATATTAACAACAATAACTTCACAATTTGTTCCTTTCTTTATTAAGTTGAGGACTTTCACCTTCACTTCAAAGAGAAAGAAAGAGATATTGATTTTCCATCCACTGGTTCAATCCCCAAATGCCCACAACAGCCAGGCCTGGACCAGGCCAAAGCCAGGAACCTGGAACTCCATCTGAGGCTCCCACACATTTGAGTCATCATCTGCTGCCTCCCAGGATGTGTATTCACAGGGAGCCTGATCAGAATTAGAGTAACTGGGCACTCCAGTATGGGATGCCAGCTTCGAAAGAAGTGGCTTAACCCGTGTACCACAACACTGGTGACCCTATTTCATAAACATTTTGAAGACCCCTTATATGTATGGATTTCAAATATTTTTGCATCAAAAAACCTGCATATTTTTTAATTCCATTTTCCATGAGCTTTGTGAAGCACCCATGTATGGTGCAGATATTCTGGATGAAGGGATGGTTCACATCCCAGGCAGAACAGAGAGGAGCAGCAAGATATTTTATTGTGCTGTTTTGAACAGCACTCAGTTGGAAATACATGAATCGCTTCGATCTGAAATTTTCCATTTAATGTTTTTAGATCACAGTTGACCATAGGTACCTGAAACCACACAAAGCAAAATCACAAGAAAGAGGGGACTATTATTGTATTTGCTTTCACAAAGGTAAACTTTAGCCTGGTCTCTGTTGAGTTTGTTACAGAGTTATAAAAATGTAAAAAATAATTGCTTTTTAATTCATTGGAGTTCTGTATGCATGTTTTCATGCTGAGAATGCAATCTTTCTCTTAAAATAAATAAGGAAAGAGAAACCTTCTAACATATACCCAATGAAAAGTCATAAATGCCTGGTCATTCAGGGCAACAAACCATATAAAAGAGATTCCTTAACAATCACATGAATGAAAGTTAAGGCAAGGTATCTATCACCTGTTAGATACACAAAGGCTTTTATAAAATGATACATAAATAGTTTATTCCCAAGGCTGATGAAACTGTGGATAAGGAAATGTCAACATTTTATCCTGATACAGATATACATGTGAAAGAATGTCATGGGGGCCGGCGCTGTGGCGTAGAGGGTAAAGCCACCACCTGCAGTGCCCGCGTCCCATATGGGCACTGGTTTGAGTCCTGGCTGCTCCACTTCCAATCTAGCTCTCTGCTATGGCCTGGGAAAGCAGTAGAAGATGCTCCAAGTCCTTGGGCCTCTGTATCCACGTGGGAGACCTGGAAGAAGCTCCAGGCTCCTGGCTTCGGATCAGCCCAGCTTGGCTGTTGCAGCCTTCTGGGGAGTGAACCAACAGAACAAAGACCTCTCTCTCTTTCTGCCTCTGCCTCTCTGTAACTACCTTTCAAATAAGTAAATAAATCTTTGGGGGAAAAAATCCAAAGGAATGTTATGGTAGCCTAAAAACTTTAAAATAATTTGCATGCCCATAAATAGAGAACTGATTACATTAAATAATGGCATAGCCATGAAGGGGAATGCTACGCATTGATTGGAATTGAGGAATATCTGGATGTGCTAACTCTCTAAAATCCAACATTTATTCCATAAACAAAGTACAGAGCAGAATTAAAGTTATCTGTGTGTACACATATGGAGAATATGTTTTCTTGAAGGAAATACGTGAAAGCTGTTACAGCTGTTACAGTAAGTAGCCTTAGAGATAAAGGACTAGCGATGAATGATGGGGCTGGCAACGCAGCTCAATAGGCTAATCCTCTGCCTTGCGGCACCAGCACACTGGGTTCTAGTCCCAGTCGGGGCACCGGATTCTGTCCCGGTTGCCCCTCTTCCAGGCCAGCTCTCTGCTATGGCCCGGGAGTGCAGTGGAGGATGGCCCAGGTCCTTGGGCTCTGTACCCGCGTGGGAGACCAGGAGAAACACCTGGCTCCTGCCTTTGGATCAGCGCGGTGCACCGGCCGCAGCGCGCCGGCCGCGGCAGCCATTGGAGGGTGAACCAACAGCAAAGGAAGACCTTTCTCTCTGTCTCTCCCTCTCTCCCTGTCCACTCTGCCTGTCAAAAAAAAAAAAAGAAAGAAAGAAACTTTTCATTTGATTCTATGCAGGAACTGCTCTATTTTAAAAACTTGAAGTGTTTTTGTTTTTGTTTTGTTTTCGTCAAAAAGCAGGTATTTGGCTTAGTGGTTAAGACATGCGTTGGGATGTGTGTGTGCCACATCTGAGTGCCTGGCTTTGATTCCAGCCCTGGCTACTCATTCCAGCTTCTTGCTAATGGATCACTGAAAGACAGCAGTGATGGCTCAAGTAGTTAGGTCCCTGCCACCCATGTGGGAGACCTGAATTGAGTTCTAGGCTCCTGGCTCTGGCTTGGCCCTGGCCATTGTGGGCATTTGGGGAGTGAAGTAGGGGATGGGAGTCGTCTCTCTCTCTCTCTCTCTCTGCCTTTCCAAGAAAAAATAAGAATAGGTTCTATGGTCATGATTTCACATGGAAAAATATCAACAATATGAGAAAGAGCCAGTGCAGAACGACCAGAATGTTATGACAGTCTATTATGTTCCTGATTCCATTCGTACATAAAGATAGAAGCCTAGAAGACACACCTGAACTATCATCGTGGCCATCTCCTAGCCAGAGGCAGGGAAGTGCTGAGACTGCAGAATGTTCATGCTTTCAGTACTGTTTAATTTTGTGCAGTGATAGTGAATTATCAGAAAGGAAAGCATACATTTTTTCCAACTGGAGAGGAAGTGAAGAAAGACTAGCCGGCACGCCCACTCCCCTTTGCAGGAAGTGCTCCTGTCCGTGCTATGCAGAAACAAAGGTCTGGCTGCATCTCTCACCTGGCTCTGCTAAGTTCACTCTCCTCTATTTCCCTTTTAAATTCCATCTGCTGTGAAACCTTTGTAGTCAGAGTGAATTAGGTGAGCTATCTCTCCTTGGATCCAACTTATCTACCCAAGTAGAAAAACTGGAAAATAAAAATTAAAAACAGAATGTTCCAATAAGATGCTGAAAACTGACCTAACCTGTAAATGAAATCAACACCACAGATTTTTTTTTTTTTTTAACAAGGAGTTGCCAGCTGGCTGAAATGAAAGGACCCAGCGGGCTCCCAGAGACCACCTGTGGGGCCCCCCACTCTCACAGCCTCCTTGTTTTCCTCACCAGCTCATCATCTCGGTTCCCTTAACCTAGGAGGCTGCTATGAGAATCTGATGGGGGCAGGAGCAGTGCCATAGAAATGAAAGATGATTAAGCGCTGGGTAAGCCCTGGAGGATAGGCCTTGTAGCATGGGCTCGTTATGAATATTGCCTAGAAAATTAGGAGAACCCACGATGTTCATTAACCCTAATATGCTCTGACATTATCAACAAAATGCTCTGACAACCCAGTCCCAACAAGAGCCTTTTTCAATTACTTTTCTTCTCAGGATCTCAAAAATGCTTAAATGTTACTTTAAGTCTTACATCATGACTACAATGATGGGTGTGAACTGCTATTGGGCGACCAATTTTATCTGTGTTGACACATTTTCCAGCCCCTCCCCCATCAACAATAAGAGCTACGTTTCTGGTGAAGGCTGGGAGCCACTATTACAGTATGGAAAGGCTGCTCAGATGTGTCCAGGGCTAGAGGAGAGCCCAGAAAACAGAAACCTCAGCTTAAGGTGCAAATCAGGTTCCCATTTGGTCCAGGGAAACCGGAAGGAGCGATCTGGGCAGGCACACACAAGGGGAAGTGGCCAAGCAGGGGTTCCTAAAGCCAGACCACCATTTACTGTAGGAGCAGTTCTCCTTCACCATGGTTGGAATCTCAGTATGACTCTAGCTACATACTGAACACTCCATGTGATGACCCACAAAACAAGAGAAGTGGGTCTTTTATCTAAGTTGAGAAAATATTTAATGTCAAAATCATCTACTGGCTTTTAAAAAAAATAATTAATTTATTTGTAAGATAGCTAGAGATCTTCTATCTGCTCATTCACTCCCCAAAAATATGCACTAGCCAGGGCTGGTTGGGCCAAAGCCAGAAACCAAGAACTCCATTCTGGTCTCTCATGTGAATAGCAGGGGCCCAAGCATTTGGTCCATCTTCCACTGCTTTCCCAGGTGCATTAGCAGGGAGCTGGATTGGCAGTAGTGTAGCCAGGACTCAAACCAGTTGCCCATATGAGATGCCAGTGTTGCAGGTGGAGGCTTAACCCGCTGCTCCACAATGCCAGCCCAAGTGTAGTCTACTTTACTGGCTGAATTGTGTCTTTCCTGAAAAGGTGAGCTGCATTCCTAATCCCTACTCCCTCTAACTCCAAATGTGACCCTATTTGGAAATTTGGGTCTTCATTTTTTAAAATGAGGTCATTAGGGCCTACCTTTCAGGAAAAGGGGAAATTTAGATACAGAAACCATCAGAGGGTGCCTCCAAAAGTTCATGGGAAATGCATGCTGTGAAAAAACTTTTGCACCAGCATAAATTTAGCTGTTAATTCCATTCCCCATGAACACCTCGCTATCACCTGGTATATAGAGGGAAAACAACAGGGGAAGTCGCTGCTTGGGGTGATGCTCTATAGAACCCAGGGCACACCTGGGTTACCAGCAGCTGGGAGGGAGGAAGGGCACAATCCTTCCCCAACTTCTCACCTTGGGACTGTGTCACAGTACATTTCTATTTATTAACTAGGTAGGCAGCCACTCGGAATGCTTTGCTAAGAAACAAATGTGTCTACTAAAGTCCTAACCAGAAAATGGAGTAAGAGTAAAACCATAGCTTATTCTAGCATGGGTTGTTTTGGTAACAGAAAAAGTAACTGGAGTTCATGGTTTCTTCCCTCAACATCCTTATTATGATTTAAAAGGGCGATGGGGTGGAGAGCCTGCGCAGGAGCGCTCCCACCCACTGGAACACTCTCCAAATAAAAGCCCACAACCCCTAGCCTGAGCCAGGAGTCTGGAATGCAATCCACGTCTCCTTTGCGGGCGGCAGGGACCCACTCCCTCGGCTGTCACGTGCTGCCTCCCAGGGTGCCCAGTAGAGGAAGCTGGAATCAGGACTGAAGCCAGAACTCCAGCCGAGGCACTCTGCTGCAGGACGTAGGTGTCCCAAGAGCTATCTCAACCACTTGGATATTTCCTGAGAACCCTGAGCGAGGAGGCAGGGCCCTTCCTGTGGAATGCACGGGGCCAGTTAAGCCCCTCTCTCGGGGGCAGGTGGGGCGCACCCTGTCGGAAACTGGCCGGTTGCGGCTCGGCTCTGCGCGGAAGCTAATGCTGACCTAACTGCTCGAGGCTAACCCGCTAGCAGCGGGAGACGAAGCAGACAGTGATAAGGACCCTCCAGGCAATGGGAGCCCTGAGCCCGACACCGGGCCGAGACGGCAACGACGGACAAAAGGCTGAAAACCCGGAGCCCCATCTGGCCAGGGACGGGTGTTTACCAGGAAGGCCCGCCGAGGGAACGGCCTCCCTCACACCCAACCTCCATCCGCCCAGAGCCAGACAAACGCCTCGGGCCTGAGCCTTTGTTTTCATTCATTCAGCGGAGCCGCAGCGCTCCCTTTTGTCTCAAGAGTGGGCCGGGCGGGAGGGGAGGGGAGTGACGTCATAGAGGAGCCTTGAAAACAATGTTGCAAATTTGGGGTCATTTCCTCCTGTTTTCCTCACCCCCCCCTCCCAGCAGAGACTTCTTTGATCCTCACCCAGAACGCGTCAGAAGCGCGGGTCCGCCGCTGTGTGGGAGGGTTCGCCCAGCTAGGTGCTGTCCCTGGCCCCGACTTTCACAGGCAACACACCTGCACCTGCCTGGGGAGCGAGACGCGGAGGGGGCGCCCGGACCGCGCGCCCCGCCGCGGGGTCGCTCGGCTCGCCGGGGTCTGCGGCCGCCTTCCCCTGCCTGGGCCGGCGGAAAGGGGGTGGTGGTGGAGAGTGTTTGCTGAGCCCTTGTTCGTCCGGCTTCTCCGCACACTGACTTCAGCGGCTGAGAGAGAAGCCCCATTGCCGCCGCGGGCGCCGTCACGGAGTTTTCCTCCGCGGTAGCTTCGGACTGGCAGCGCGCGGAGGCCGGGGGTGGGGTCTGACGTGTGCTTTATTTACGAACGTATCTGGAAATAGTTCAACACACAACCGGCCGAGGGTGAGGCCAGGTCACGGCCGAGCCGTGAGAAGCGAGCTGGTGACTGTGGCGGGCGGCCGGCGCGCGGCGCCCTCCCGCAGGTGGCTCCGGCGCGGCTCGGGGTCAAGTGGAAACGGGCCCAGGAGGCGCCCTGCGTGCAGATTCCGGAGGGGTGGCCCGGGCCGGGCCCTCACCTCTCCCTGCCCGGCCCTCACCTCTCCCTGCCCGGCCCTCGCGGCCGCGCGCAGCCGGAGGCGGCCGGCAGCGCGGGACGGGGACCGGGACAGGGCCGTGGGCACCGGCGCTCGGCGCGCCACCCGCGGGGAGCGCTCCCTCGGTGGCCCCGGCAGGGATGGTCGAAGGGCACCGAGAGGGGGACGGGAGACTCCGGGGGAGGAAACGAGGGGCGAGAGATAAGAAAGAGGAGCCGGGAGGAGGGAAATGCGTGGCCGCGAAGGTGATGAATGGCCGCAGGTAGCAGCGACCCCGGCAGCCACGTGCCGCGGGGGGTCGGGCAGCAACAATTCCGAAATAGAAAAATGTGAGCGGCCTGGAAAACTTAGGAGCCCATACAGGAAAGGCAAGCGCCCAATGGAAGGAAGAAATAGAACCCCAAACAGGAAGGACGTCTGAATGAGAAATGCGGCTGCGGGAAGGAACAGAGCGGCCTTTGTGGTGTGTTTGTAGATTAGAGGCAGGACGGGGGAACTGAGAGAATCCCCAAGTGTTTACTCCTTGCACCTGGCCGACAAAAAAATGCATTATTTTTTAATCACGGGAGAAATCTCCGTAAGAGCACTGGGCCTTTCATGCCATCAGCCTGTCTCTCGCTCGTCTCAATCCCTAAGGACTTAAAAGCAAAAGGAAATCCACCGCGAGATTCCACCCAGATGATTTTTTAATACAAAGTTTGTTTTATAGGAGAAGTCCTTTTAGTCCTTAGAACTCAAGCTGGGTTACCTGGTCCAAGAGCTGAACCATCTCAAGCTTGTTGGTGCTTATAAATCCCCGGTAAATGGCAATGATATTTTGGCCACTTAAAATACAGGTGAAAAATGAAATCATTATTTGCATGATTCCCATTTCAGATGCGTTCCTTACCATTAATAAGTTAGAAGTTGGCTCGTAAGTTTAAATAATTTAACAAATGGAGTAATAAAAAAAAAAGTAAGTACAGCATAAACCAATAAATACAACACATGCCCAGGAGAAGCAAAGATTAGTTATTTCATTACTGCAAATTGCTGTTACTAAACATTATGATAAATTACTGAGGAGAAGCCTCTTCACCCTTCCTATAATTTCAGGTTATTAATTTTATTCACATACAAGTATTTCTTTTCCTGTATGCGTCTCTTGCCCTGTTTCTCTAATGAGGAAACAGGAAAAAAATTGCAGAGATAAAATACTCAAATTGGGACTGAAGCAAATGAAAAAAGATATCAGAAACAAACAACATTATCAGCTTTTAGCTCCGTAATAAGCTTTTATTTATTTAGGGCCTATTAATTTGGAATTTATAATAACTTGATTGGGATCTGGGCAGAAATTTTCCTTCATTTAGCAAACCCTGTCTTGCTAAGTAGTGCTGAAGAATAATGTAAATGAGATTATAAGGGGAATGTTTGAAATACATCTTTGAGCACTTCAGGCAAACCCTTATATATGAATAATTAATGTAAGAATACATATTATTCTTATCCAATAATTATCTGGTAATTCAGAAGGAATTTGTTAGGTCACCCTGCAGAGCAGGGAGGTATGGGTTGTTACTAAAAAGCTGTATGACCATAGGCAAAGCACTTAACTCCTCCAGCCCTTATTTTTCTTACCTGTAAAATTAGATTGATAATACTTACTCTGCCTGGTATGAGCATAAAATGGAAGAATGAATGGGTGGGCATCTATTTTGCAGTCCACGAGGTATTAGAAAAATCTCTTTTTCGTAAAGTGAGTTTACAATTCCCACTTTTCTACCTTGTCAATCTGCCTTTCTCTCCAAGAGTCCATACCAGTGAGGCGTTCATGCTTTACCCAGCCTCAGCCAGAGGAAGTTCCCTAATCACGGTTGTGTGTGTGTGCACGCACATGTGTGCATGGGAGCATGTTTGAGACGTCCCTGTCGACCTGCCCTAGCACATCCTTGGTGTCATTCTTTGGGCTCTGAGCAACACCTACTTCACATGGCATGATTGAAACAAATGGTTGCAGGTAGTTGAAAGAGGCAAAGCACTGGAGTCTGACAGGCTTGGCTTCAAATTCACCATTTTCCGTGGTGAGTTCACTGGAATGGTATCTCTCTGAACCTCTCTCTTTTTTTTGTTGGTAAGCATGGCTAGTATTACCAATTTGATGGAATTTTTTATAAAGACTAAAAGAGATCATGTGCACAGCACAGTGGCTTCCAAAGAGAAGACATTTTAAATGATGGCAATTAAAATTTATTTCAGTTATTTGAAAGGCAGAGAGGTGGAGATCTCTCATCATCTGGTTCATTCTCTAAATGCATGCAATGGCCAGGGTTGGACCAGGCAGAAGCCAGGAGTGCGGAACTCAATCTGAGTTTCCCAGGTGAGTGGCGGGGACTCAGCTACTTGAGCCACACCACCTGCTGCCAACCAAGGTGCACATTAGCAGGAACCTGGAGTCAGGAGTACAGCCAGGACTGGAACCACCCCAAGAGCTCCAGGATGAGCTCCAGGCATCCCAAGCAGCATCTTACTTGCTATGCCAAACACCTACCCCAAATGAAGACCATGAATTGAAAGTTATCTTGAAATGATACTTGCATTACAGAGAATACTCCAAGATATCTTGCCTCTTATAATGTGGCTCCTGAAATAGGAAGCCAAATTATAGTGTCCAGTTCTTGTACACATAGATGATCTATGTTGCTTTTGGTGAATTGTAAATGCAAAGCATTTTAATAGTATCTCCTCAGTTCTAAGACATCTGCTTTTTTGCATTTGAATGTTTTCAAAATCAGAATGAGTTTCACAAGCACTGTCAAAATAAACATGACAACCACTAGGCAGAGGAGTTGCAAAAAGGATCTGTCCTTTCCTTGTAATCGGTGAATTCAGCCAGACCTTTAAGAATGAAGGATTTTTTAAAAATATTTATTTATTTTACTTGAGAGGCAGAGTTACAGATAGAGGGAGAGACAGGAAGGTCTGGTTCACTCCTCAAATGGTTGCAACGGCAGGAGCTGGGCTGATCCGAAGCCAGGAGCCAGGAGATTTTTCTGGGTCTCCCACGTGGGTGCAGGGGCCCAAACACTTGGGCCGTCCTCTACTGCTTTCCCAGGCCATCAGCAGGGAGCTGGATCAGAAGTGGAGCAGCCAGGAGTCCAGCCAGGAGTTGAACTGGGGCCCATATGGGATGCCGGCACTGCAGGCAGTTGCACCAGAATAAGGATTTTTTTTTTTTTTTAAGTCAGGAGATATTGGTGCTTATGCTTCACTCAGATGCAAAACATCTCTCTGTCAAGCACTTTCTTTTCTGTCAAGGCAGAGGACAGTGAGAGAGAGAGACAGAAAGAAAGGTCTTCCATGGCCACTGCGGCCAGCGTGCTGCAGCTGGTGCACAGCGCTGATCGGAAGCCAGGAGCCAGGTGCTTCTCCTGGTCTCCCATGCGAGTGCAGGGCCCAAGCACTTGGGCCATCCTCCACTGCACTCCGGCGCCCGGACTGGGACTAGAACCCGGGGTGCTGGCTCTGCAGGCGGAGGATTAGCCTAGTGAGGCGCGGTGCCGGACTCTGTCAAGCACTTTCAAAAGAAACTATTGAGCTCCTACAAAATGTAATCAATTAAGGACAAAAAAAGTAAGATTCCAGATGAAGAGGTCAGATGTTTAACTTGGTTTGGGATGTTTTTGGCACTACAGAAATGTTTGTATTTTTTTCCAATTAACATTTATCTGTATGTTGCTGCATACAGATATCTGTATGTTGAGCTTCAGGTTATATTAAGAAGCTTTTTCAGGCAAAATTTTGGGAAAAAAAGAGTTTACGTAACTTCGGCACTTTTTATGAACGTGTCACCCCCACTTTGCCAATGTCTGCTGATTCCCAGAAACCTGTAGAGTGAAGATGGTGATTAAAAACACAAGTGTATATTTAATGTAGAATTTTTTTGTTCTCTCTGGATAAAGCTATCTTTTAATTAGATAAAATTAAACTATTTTCTTTAAATCAACAAACAGCAGAGAAAGTAGTTAACTTCTAAAATCACCTAAAAACAGGGCTCAATGTAATTAGATTTATACTTAAGATGTCTGTACTTTGCTGTAGGTATGTTAGACTTCAACAAAACATTTTAAAATTATAGATTTGTGTATTTAACTTGACTAGTTGAAGATTTCTCAAAATATAAACAATTACTACTTTCAAACAATTTGTAGAACGTACCTGCTCAGCTAAGTATTGGATGCTTTATACCTGTCATTTAACAATACTAACAGCTAGCATTTATTATATGCCAAGTACTTGTAAAATGTATATCAATTATCTCCTTTTGAAAAATGTTTATTTATTTATTTGAAAGGTAAAGCAACATATACACAGAGAGAGATACCTTCCATCCACTGATTCACTCTCCATATGCCCAAAATAGCAGGTGCTGGACCAGATCAAAGCCAGGAGCCAGGGTCTCCATCAGGGTCTCCCCCACGGTTGAAAAGGACTCAGTTACCTGAGCCATCCTCTGCTGCCTCCCAAGGTGTGCATCACCAGGAAGCTGGACGGGAAGCAGAGGTGGTACTCAATCCCAGATATTGCATGTGGGATGTGTGTGTCCCAAGCAGCAGGCTTAACCCGCTAAGCCTTGACAGTCATCCCCAGTCATCTCCTTTAATCTTTTAAAAGATTAAATAAGGTGAGTATTGTAATTCTTGACAGTATGAAGTAGGCATTAGTATTATTTTTACAGATGAGGAAACATATATAAGAGACACATAAATTAGTCACTCACATGAAGGGATACAGCTGACAAGTGGTGGGGAAAAATTAGAACACAGGCAGCCAGACTGTCCCCTTCTGTGCAGTTGTGTTGTCCTAGTTCCGAGATGAGCATCCTGAAAGTCAGAGAGGTTATGTAACTTGACTTTATCACACCGCGTGGAAGGGGGGGAGCCAGGATTCACACATTGGGCCTGACTCCAAATAGGCTAAGCAATGCCTTTCTTGCTTCACACATGGTTTTCTTAACATCACACTGTAAGACAGCCTACGAGTGCGAACGGGGGTGGGAAAAAGTGAGGAAGCACAGAGCACTGAGGGACGGCTGTTAGAACTGCCAGGGGGCTGCCACGCATCTTGAATCCGGGCCCCGTGAGACTGGAATTTTCCTCGGGGGGTGACCTTTCCCAGCGGCTGCGGCCGTGGGTGCAGTCGCCAGTGAAGTTTAATTCCCTCGTTGAGATATTACGGCAACATGTTCTCCAACTTTAAAGTGTATTTTCCTCTCTCCCCGTTTCCAGTCAGTCCCAACTCACCTGCCCCCTGTAGGAGCGCCAACGACGACGACCACAAGCTAAGAGAAGGCTCTAAGAGTGTGTTCCTCAGTGCTAGGAGGCCCTCGTGGGTCCTCACTGTTGTCTTGCTCAGAGGGGCTGACCGGGAGTGGCTGAGTGACACCCGAAGGTGCCAACCTGCGATCAGCCGCCTGTATGTCTCGCCACCCATAGATTAGTCCTACCCTTTTCGATTCCAATTACACAAACTAAAAAATATGTTGGCTTCAATGGTGATTAATTTTGAGCCATTTTAATTGGCCGCACTTTTTTTAGGAACTAAAAAATCACGATGGAGTCAGCTCTACTGCCTGTGGAAGAAAAGTGTCATTGTTCCCCTCGCCTCCCTAAGAGGGTCACGATCCTAACTAGGAGCTTACCGGAAATGCATGGGAAAGTCGGGGTACTATCTTGGCACTCCGAGCATTCGAGAAGCCATATTTTAATTAAATAAAATTAAGCCATTCGAGAAGCTGCTTGTACCTTGAGAAAGCCGGGCTCTAAAGACAAAAGGGAAGCAGATGTTGAAACAATTTGACAAGTTTGCTGATGTTTTGGAGGAGTTCACAGCCTACAGTGGTTTTTACCCGTAGGAGTATGTTTTCACTTCCCTGTGATTCACTGTGCACATCCCAGGTAATAGTGGATGTCACCAGGAAATGGAGCACTTTAAGGTCAGCATCACCCTAAACAATAGACGTTAAAACCTGAAAACATTCCAGTGAGACTTTCCATTGTGTAACCTTCACGGAGCGTTCAAAAAGCACTTCCACAGTCCAGTTTCTGAATGTCTGTCCTGTCAATAGCGGGTTCATGACTTTGTCTTTTTTTTTTTTTTTTTTTTCAGTTTCCTTTTCAGCTGTTACATGGTGACGTGTTTAGCACCTTCAGCCATCAAGAGGGTTGAAAAGAAAATAATCAGACCTTCTGAATTTTAGTCCTAAGACTAAACTCTGCCAGTGAGAAAGCCAAACTCCACAGATGCCAGATTCCAGGCTTAAACCTCCACCCATGGACGAAGGAGTTGGGTAAGAGATGGAGACAGGAAATCATTTTAAATTAAAGAAAAGGAATCTAAGTGCAATGGTTTTGAACAATTAGATGAAAAAAACCCTAGACTGCCTTTTCATAATTATTTCACTAGTTTAAACAATCATCTGTCTACCAAAATTCCTTCACATGACCTCTAGAAAAAGAGGTTCAGGTAGGCTCTGGTAACGTTCAAATAAGCAAAGGTAGGGTAATAAAACCTGTGATGGACATAAGTATCCTGGGGGCAGAATTCCCAGGCACATCTCTGTTTCAGGAAAAGAGGGATTTGCAAAGTATTGAGAACGTGAAGCACCTGTGAATATAGAAGGGCCTCTCTGGCCTGTGATGAGGTGAGCTCTCTGGCTCACTGATGGGGAGAGACTCACGGGGTGCACAGAGGGCAGCATCACGCTGTGCTGACAGACTCTCAGCATTGGCGTACAGGGGTCACATGGCTGCTCTGCCACTCCCTAGCCCTGTGATGTAGGAAAAGTTACTTTACTGCCCTAAGTCTCTCTTTTGTCAACTGTAAAATGGGAATAACAATATGTAATACCTTTGGCCCTTGTTGTCAGGGCCAAACATATGTAATCTCTTTTAGCTCAACACCTGGCACAGCACACATGCCAATAAATGCTTGAAAGGTGTTACTGTTCTTCAGGCTTTTTTTTTTTTTTAATTAAACTTTAAAAAATTTATTTATTTTCATTTTATTTGAAAGGCAGAGAGAGAAACACACACACACAAGAGAGAGAGAGACAGAGAGAAGACAGAGAAAGGGAGACAGAAAGAGATCTCCTATTGTCTGGTTTACTTCCCAAATGCAAAAGCGGGGGCTGGGCCAGGCTGAAGCCAGGGACTCAGAACTCCATCTGGGTCTCCCACACGGGTGGCAGGGACCCAAGTACTCGAACCATCACCTGCTGCCTCCCAGGGTGTGCATCAGCCAGAAGCTGGCTCAGAAGCCAAGTAGCGGGACTTGAACCAGGAACTTCCATAGGGAATGTGGGTGATCCAAGCGGTGACTTAACCACTGTGTTAAATGCTTGCTTCTCTATCCTTTTACCTCTTATGTTATTTTAACGGTTTGATTTGTGTGCTGTGATTAGGCAGTTTGCAAAACTAGTCACATCTCTTTGGTGTTTCTTGTGTAACAGGAAGCTCAAGTTCTACCCTGATGAAAGACAGTTTTTTGGTTTCCCATGGAGAGAGTTGGGGCATTACAGGGCCTAGCAGACCTCATAGGCCCTGCACCTCCTTTCTGGCCCCTTGGGAAACACATTGGGCCAGAGCCAGCCACCTGCTGAGGACAAGCACATGGCAGCCTGGCCTGCATCCCCAGCCTCCTCACCTTCCTGCCCCCTAGTCCTTGAGCCCAGGGCAGGGCTGGTCCCAGTGGCTGGCAGGCCGTGTGTGAAGTCGCCCAGTGGGGGATGACATCAGGAGCTGCATCCAGAGCCATGGGGTGCAGCAGGCCGGAGAGGGGTTGGGTAGCTCTGGCAGAAGATCCACTCCGTCTAGACTGAGCAGAGATAAGTGGTGCCGGGGAGTAAGCAGCAAGGCCCAGACAGGAGACCCACGTCCCCGCCCTGCAGTCATCAGGAGTCAGGCTCTCAGGCTGACTCAGGTCCAGGCAGCTCCCTCACTGCCCGGGACTGTTTCCTTCCTGCACCAGCTCCTCCACAGGCCCGCGTGGGCACTGAAAGAACACGCGCGCCCCTCCTTCCTGCTCTGACCCGCGTATCACTGTAAACGGATATGACCTCTTGAGAGGTATTTCACAGGTTACCCACTTTTTAATGCACTGCTTTAAATTTTTATTTATTTATTTAATTGAAAAGGCAGAGGGACAGAGCTCACCCATCCGCTGGTTCACTCCCCAAGTGCCCCTAACGGTCAGGATGGGCAGGGCCCCGAGTCAGGAACCAGAAACTGAATCCAGGTCCTCCGTATGGGTGGCAGGAAACCAAGTAGTTGGGCCCTCACCACCGCCTCCCAGGGTGTGCATCGGCAGAAAGCTAGAATAAGGAGCAGAGCCAGGATTTGAACCCAGGGACTCTGATATGGGCCGCAGGATGCTGCTGCCCAAATGCCTACCTCCTGGGCTACTTTAAAACTTTAAAAAATTTATTTATTTTCATTTTTTTTGAAAGGCAGAGAGAGAAACACACACACACACACACACACGAGAGACAGAGACAGAGAGAAGACAGAGACAGAAAGAGATCTCCTATTGTCTACCCATATACATACCTATCCTATTGTCTACCCATATACATACTATATCCTACCCATATACATACCCTTTCTCCCTGTCTTTTAATAGATCTTAAAATAAAGACAAGGAAACGGGAACATCCACTGGGTATCATGAAAGCCCTTGCCTTCTCCTTAATGCCATAGGTGGGGATACTCTTCTTCATCACTGGACGATTTCGGCTGCCCCCCCCCCTTTTATATCCTTCTTATATCCGCGAGAACCTGGTCTGAGTCTTGGCAAATCTTCCTGTTTTGTAACCTTGGGGCCCCAGCCACCACCCTGGCGCACAGGCAGGAAGGAACGTCTGGGTGCAGTCAGGCCGCCCAGGGTCCCTGCCTGGTCCCAGCGCTTACAGGGCAGCCAGCGCTGCCCTGGCTGGGCTGTTCTGATCCTCCGTCTCCTCCTCCGTGGGAAGAGGCGGACAAAGGCCTCAGGGACCCCCGAGATGGGCGAGGATTCAGTGTGAGGCTCACAGAACAACGCCTGGTCCCCGGGCACGTGCTCTGTTAGCTACTGTTCGCCCTCGTGGCGGCCTTCATTCCTTGCTTGCCTCGTTCAGATCCGTTTTCTTAAAACCATCCTTTCCTTTTACCTCTGGTCACAACAGCTTTCTAGTGCAGACCCTTGCGCACGTGGCCCGCGGCTGTTCAGGACCAGCCCGAATCCTTGCAAAGGCTCCGGCGGGCTGGCTGTGCGCCCCGCCTCCCTCGCCAGCCCCGCTCGCGCCCTCTCCCCTGGTTCTCAAGGCCCCAGACACTCTGACCTTCTTTCAGTTCTTCAAACTCCCCGAGCTTCCCTCCACCCCAGGGCTTTTACACGAGCTGCTTCCTCTGCCCGGAACGCCGCCGACTCATCCTTCCCGTCCTGGCTGCGCCTCATCGCTTCCTCTGGGAGACCTGGCCTGGCCTCCCAAACGGGCTCAGCCCTCCCCGCGGCACCGGGGGCTCCTCCATGCCGTCCCCGGCCTCAGGATCTGGCCCCCAGTCCAGTGGCTGGTAGATCAGCATCCCTCTCATCACCGCCCTGGGAGCCCCACGGCATCAGTCCCACGGATCTTTGCTTTATTTCAGCCTTCAGGGCTTTGCACAGTGCCCAATCCATGACTTGGGAGGGGCACGAATAATATTTTTGAAACAAGGAAGGAAGGAAGGGAGGGGAGAAATGCATGCCCAGCAGCTCGGCGATTTGAGAGGTCGCACTGCCATGAGGATTCTGTAGTGGTCCCAGGGACTGAACACCGGGATAAGTCACACGTGAGCCCTCTGGGCTTTTCTAACCCTCCTCGCTGCCTTTTATTCATTAAGGCAGCTGATTCTTAACTCGGTCCCCGTGTTTATTCTTCAGAAAATGATCCTTACCCTGGCGCTGTAATGTGACCTCTGAATGCAGTTTATGGTTTGGTTTTTCTTGTGCAGACATTTTGTGATCTCAAGAAAGGAACAGGCTGTTAGATGTGAAGCTGCAGGGGAAAAAGTTCTACTTGGCCAAATCCAAACAGGATTCCTTGCCCAGCACATGGGCTGGCATTTCTGCCCCGAATGGAGGAGGGAGGCACACAAGGAGCTCCCACAGACAGATGGCGGTGGAAAGAAGAGGAATGGGGAGGGAAGTCTTGCCACGTCCCCCATTTTCAACTTCCTAGAAGAAACACTAAGAATGAAAAAACAGGTGTGAAACAAGCACTCATTTCTAACAGCATGTTAAGCCGCTGCCTGCAACACCAGCACCCCATATTGGAGCACTGGTTCAAGTCCTGACTGCTCCGGTTCTGATCTAGCATTCGCACTGATCCATCTGGGAAGGCAGTGGAAGACAGCCCAAGTACTTGGGGCCCTACCACCCATATGGGTAGGCCAGGAGGGAGATCCAGGCTCCTGGCTTCTGCCCTGCCCAGCCCTGGCTGTTGCGGTCATTTGGGGGATGAACCAGCAGATGGAAGATCTCTCTCCTTCTCTCTCTCTCTCTCTGTCACTCTACTTTTCAAATAAAATAAATCTTTAAAAAGATTTTTTTAAAAAGCAGAGGCATTCCACTTGCTGCATATAGGTAAATCTACAACATGAGAAGAAAGAATGGCAGAGTTGAAAGGGATGTTTTTGCCATTCATCCAACCCCATCTTGCGTGAAAGATGTAACCTGGGCTGGAGAAGCATAGGGTTTGCTGAAGTCACCCAGAGGAGAGCTGGAGGGAGAGAATTGGGCTCATCTAGTGACTAACACTTTGAGTTCCTCCCCTTTGGGTACTTTGCCCCATTTAATCCTTATATGACGTCTGACACATAGATTTCATTACCCCCATTCCACAGGTAAAAATGTGAACACTCACAAAGACGTGGCACCAAGGCGAAAAGCTATTCAATCAGAAAAGTTGTGTAATTGTGTACTGACACTACAAAAAAGGTATTCTGACTCAGCCACTTCCTAGTCTTGTTGAGCTGGCACCTGTGTGCCTTATCTGTAGGGTGACCCCATGCTCCGGCTTGCCTGAATCACATTGGTTTATACCTGTTGTCCCGGGACCATTAAGGGATAGCACCTCCTTTTTCTCTCTCAAGAGTGTCCCAGTTGGGTTAAACAAATTTGTTATATGGCCATTGTTCTGCCTATACAATGGAGCTATTAATATCAGCCGGGTCATGGAATGGTTGCAAGGCATCAGTGGGATTTTGCACATGAAATGCACAACATCTGGAATACAGTAAACACTCAACCACTGTTTGCTGCTGTTATTACTATAATCAGGAAGAGAGGCTCCCATCAGGAGAAGGAGTAGCGGCAGAGACTTTCCCACTTGACATTCCCATCTTGGTTCAGTGAATGATGCTGCTGGACGTCCTGCACTGCCACCCTTCGTGGCTTCCAACCCACCCACGGTAGGTAGCACCAGCCACACTAGACTCAAGACAATGCAGGGGCTGCTTCCACTCTTGCCCCAGTCACATCGCATCACCAGGATCTTGCCGTTGAGACCAAACTCTTTGCTTTTCCTAGAAAGTCTAGAGCCCAGATTTCTTAAAGAGGAGGAATGTGAAGCCGAGAATCCTGGCGAGAACTCCCACCCCTAATCCCTGCTCATACTCATTGAATGACTTAAGGGAGTTGCCTCCTTCAAGTTTAAGAGGTAGGTGTGAATATTTTCCTCTGGCCCCCTTGAATATTCTTGATCATAGTAATAAAAACGCTAAGCTCCATTGCCTCTTATTGGAGTGCAGGCTGCTGAATATTCCCCATTCCCTGAAGAACACGATTGTTGATGCTAGCACATGGAAACAGGTGTTTAGATTGCTTTTCTATGCCTTTTCACTGGCAAGATTACTTTAAATATTGCTTTGAGCCAATCAGTGATTGCTTCTGTGTTCAGTCAAATTTACATCTTTGATTCTCTGTGCTAGATGAGACATTGCCTTCAAAGTCTATAAACTTAAACAAGGTGGATGATTTTTAATTTAGTTCTTTGTCCTTTTCTGCGACTTTTGTATTTGATGCAGAATATGCATATGTTTCTTTTATTATTGAAAATGCCTCATTTAAACCAACATGACAACGTGCAGTCATCTGTGGGTGTCTTATATCACCAAAAATGGTGTGTTACCCTGGGTGGGTGTGCCACGACTATTTGTGGAATAGATAAATTAATACTCTAACCAGAACTGCAAATGAATTAGATTTGTTGTCTCTAGGTGTTTTGGTCCAAGAATTTTTTCTAATGTTGTCTGCACTTCCTGTGTCTGCCGCAGTGTTCCTTCTGTTGTTTCTGCCTCGTATTTCCTCCATTTCATCTCTGTCTTTGGAAAGCTCGCCATTTTGTTCAAGTGCCAATTCCTCTGTGGGACACAACTTGCAGATTCAACTGGAAAGCATGGACTGGGAGTCTTAGAACAAAAGAGCTAGGAAGAGGAACACCGGTTTCCCAAAGCCCACCTTACTCCAGGTCTCCGCCACCTTCTCTGGAGGGTGTCTGAGCCCTGACTGGTGTGCATTTGAGAATCCGAACCTCTTCAAATGAGATGGAGGGTGTGCCCTGCTGAACCAGGGTTCTTGCCGTTAGAGAGTAAGTGCTTGCTGAATTGTGAAGAAGGGCTTTTAAAAGTAGCGCGGGGGCTGGTGTCGTGATACAGCGGGTTAAACCTCTGCCTGCAACACTGCTATTCCTTATCTGAGCACCAGTTCAAGTACCGACTGCTCCCCTTCCTATCCAGCTCCCTGCTAATGGCCTGGGAAGGTAGCAGAAGATGGCCCAAGTGCTTGGGCCCCTGCCACCCACGTGGAGTTCCAGGCTCCTGGCTTTGGCCTGGGGATAGGCTGTTGTGACCATTTAGTGGGTGAACCAGCAGATGGAAGAGCTGTCTCTGCTTCTCTCTGTAATTCTCTGCCTTTCAAACGAATAAATAAATCTTTGAGTACATATATAGAAGTGGTGTGTACCTGAGCATAGAAATGATTAAAGTGGCTCTTCAAGCCAGTCTTCCAAACGTGGCGCCCAGGAACCGCCGAGCGTTCTGTGGGATTCTTTCTCCCACTGGGGGACCCTTGTGCTGAGAGTCCGGGTCTGGTTTCAGGCTGTGTCTGAGCAAGAGCAGAGGGCAGTCCACAGATCCCCTGAGGGCTGTTCCAGACATTTCTTCAGGCATAATTTAACATGTATCAGTTTATCCTTGAGTGTAAAGTACACTTCACCACTGAACACGGGTAACTGGCTAACTACTCAGACTTCCCCGCCCCTCCCTTTTGAGTGCCTGTTTCCAAGCAGCGAAGTTGTGGTTCAGTGACTTCTGTCTGGATAATATGAAAACAGGGCGCCTGGCCAATTCTGATGAGCTAACTATTTCCCTAAATTATCATGCCTACGCAAAGAGCCCTGAACTCTGCTGTTCCACATTTCTCACCGGGTCTGGGGGATGGGCTGAGCATAGGCATGCCATCAAATAGCCAGAATTTCATATTTCAGATTGTCAAGCCGTGAAAATTGTCATCCTCAGTAATGACTGACAACTCCCCTGCCTCATCACTGCTGCATTGACTTAGGCAAAGGAAAAAAATCCACTTCAGTCTTTGTACAGATTTCTTGCTGAAAACACATGTGACAAGACTATACATTTTAACTAGAAATTGATGGGAGAACGGGCACTTCAAAATGCCTGAAAGACTTTGCAAAAAGTCCCAATTAACAGGATGTGACTCACACCTCAAAAAAAAAAAAAAAAAAAAAAAAAAGGTAAAATAAATGTAGCAGTGGGAATGAATGTTGCTCCCAGTGCCGAGTCGCTGGCGGATTGCCTGGGGAGAGTGGTGGCCAGGGCTTGCCAGCTGGCAGATCCACACGCCTATAAAAGATGTGGTCAGCTTACACCTTGGCAAACTATGATTTTGATGGAAATCTTAGAGATCGGCAGGCGCTCTCCCTAGTAAACTGTGTTAGCTCAGACCATTGCTTTTATCTGAGTGAAGGAAATATCTTGATGGCCAGGATCAGCAGGACCAAGTCCGTCCTCTGCTGCAGACCAGAGTACATTCCCAGATCCCCGTAGACACATGCCCTAGAGGGAACACAGGACGTAATTGAAGGTGGTGCACTCCCCTAATCTCCATGTTGAACCAGTCGGGCTGCTGAAGCAAACCAACTGGCTCACCAACAAACATGCAGCTGCCCAAAAGTCCCGCTCACCAACCTTTTGTTCAAGACTCTGGCCTCAAAGCTTCTGTACCACCTGATGTTCACTTACATCCAGCCTTGTTTTATTTTTCATAGGTGACCCCCACGATGGCTAGCATGGCGCTCTTCAAGTAATGACAGAACTGCAGAGAGCTTCCATATTCCGGAGTCTATACTAAAAGTTACAGCTATTTAAATACTTTTTAAAAATTGAAAAACATATTCAACCATCTCCCCAAAGGATTTACTTTTATGAAATTTGTCAAAACGGATTCTAATACTTATAATATTTAGTTTTTACAAGACAAACATACAAAAGTAGTCAGAAAAAATACTGCAAGAAAATTTAAAGAACAAGTAGAGACTGGAAAAAACGTCTGCAATACTGGGACTGGCATTGCAGCACAAGTAGATTAAGCCATCACTTGTAACACTGGCATCCCATTTTGGAATGCCAGTTCGAGTCCCAGCTGATCCACTTCTGATCCATCTCCCTGCTAATATGCCTTGGAGAGCAATGGAAGATGGTTCAAGTGCTTGTACCCTTGCCACTCATGTGGGAGACCCACCTGGACTCCTGGCTTCAGTCTGGCCCAGTCCTGGACGTAGCAGCCAACTAGGGAGTAAAACAGTGAACAGAGAGTTCTTTCTCTCTCTCTCTCTCCCGTCTCTCTGTCACTCTGCCTTTCACATAAATACATCTCTTTCGTAAGCATTTTCAATCTCACTAGTAGGCAAAGAACACAGATGGTAGTCAAATTTCTTTTCATCTGTCAGAAAAGATAAAACTTGATTTGTCCTGAGTTATTGAGATTTTTACATCTTGCCCATGTCAATGAAAAATGATACCACCTCCCTGGAGGGCAAATTGTCTACACATACACACACACACACACACATAAATAAAGGCTTAAACATAGGACCTGCAGAAACTCATCCCAAGAGAACAATCAGATAAGTATGTAAAGATGCAAGGACGACCAAATGGCAAGAGCCTAAATCTTAAGCGAAAGGATTACTCAAATGAGATAAACTATAGCAATACCATCATGCCGCTATATTGGTGAAAATGTGGTCTTTTTTGTAAGAATGTATTTATATACACATGAGAATACTTGAAAAGTTCATGGAAAATGGAATGAAAAGTTTATTTTGGCACCAAAAATTTTGAAATCCATGCATGGCTTTTTTTATAATATGTATTTTCTGTGAGTCTTTTCAAATAGAAAAAACTTTTCCTCTTACTGCTATTTTCTAAAAATTTATTTATTTATTTATTTTGAGAGGCAAAGAAAGACACAGAAAAACAGATAGACAGAGAGGGCTCCCATCTGCTGGTTCACTCCCTAAATGTCCACAATGGCTGGGGCTGGTCTGGGCTTGGGCAGTGCTAAAGCCAAGAACCTGGAACTCAATCTGGGATTCCCACATGGGTGGCAGGAACCTAATTACTGGAGCCATCACCTGCTGCTTGCAGAGTGTACATTAGCAGAAAGCTAGAATTGGGAGTGTAGCCAGAACTTGAATCCAGGTGTTCCAATGTGGGATAGAGATATCTCAGTTTGCATCATAACTGCTGGCCAAATGAACTTGTTAAAGGACCCTCCTGTCTGTGTGTATACACACATACGTTTACATATATACAAACACACAGAGATAGATGTTTTCAGCTTCGTGATAGCCATAATGTATGCCTTTCCAGGGTTGTTTTCATAAGAAAAGATTGATGGAGCTTAGCTTTCTTATAATGAATATGAGGATTTTGTTAAAATACACATATAAAATTTTATAAAGCAAAGATTTAAAGGTATAGAGGGAGATTTGGACATATAGAAAAATAGACTAAGAAGATTTGACAGAGAACTTTTATTGACACTTGCATGAATAATGATGAGCGCATTGTTTTTTTCTTGCCAGAGACTAGACTGGATTAAGCCTTTAGACTTAAATATTATTGAATTTGAAATAAGAACATACATATATTCACAAATCTAACAAGACTCCTATGCGTTAGGTTTTACTGTACTACAAACATATACAGGCAACCCTTGACTTGCAACTTCATTGGATATTGGGGGATCATGGTAAGTGTAGAGTTGATTGTACAATTTCAAACACAGGAAGGAGGCGAAATCGATGGAGAAATGAGGGTAGTATCAGGATAGGAGAGAAAAAGCTATGAAGAAGTTTTTAAAAATCTTGTTTTAGTGCTATAAAAAATTAGTTGGTGGAGGATAGTTTGAAATCACTAAAGTTGAATATAGTAAATCAAATTAGTATTAATATTTTTGTGTATGTGATTGTGAAAAGATGGACTAAATGAGTAGCTAGCTGTCTTTTTAATAAGACTATTGGTAATAGAATCAATTATGGTTCATTATTAACTTTATTAACAGAAAATTAGCCTTCACTAGCTCCTAAAAATATGAGGTTGTTATAGTAGACTGTGGTCCCTTATCAACACATGGATAACTTACAGGTATGTAAACCAGCTCCCTTCCCACAACTAAACTAGATTAGATGATCAATTAATAGCAAAAATGTTATTATATCTCTTTTTAATATTTCTTGTCAAAAACTTAAATATTCCTGATTCAACTTGTGCTTCTATTTGCGTAATATAATTTGATCATAATTGGTTTCATTTCGATTGTCTTTACATTTGGGGTACTTATTATCTTTTCTCCCATCCACTGGGAACGCCAAGTACCAATTTTTGCTGTTTAGCGAGTCAGTGAGGAGCTTCCCGCTGAGTGCCTTAATTATTGTTAATTGAATATTGTAAATGGTTTTTCAAGATCACCATCTTGGCAAACCGCATCGCATTTTTCTCAGTGAGCAAAAGTTACAGCACCAAGAATCCCTTCTACCCCTTTCTATACAATCATCAAATCAAGTATCAGCAGTGAGCGGTTCCTACACAAATGAGACTCCCCTTTTCAAATGTCACATCACGTATACGCTTCATAGGCACTTAGAGTATGGTGGCTGCTCGATGAATATTAAACGGCAGCTGTCCTCTTAAACAGAACAACTCTCAGTTGCAGTCGGAGAGGACACATCCCACTGCCTTCTCCAGCGCTCTCACCCCGCATATTTTCTCGCACTGCCGGCCTGGTCCTCCAGGGTGGAGTTCCCCCATTGTCATGCACCAGAACCAAGCTTTCTAGGACTTTTTTTTTTTTTTTTTTTTTTTTTTTGCTGATCTATTATCAAAAGGAAGGAAAAAAAATAGTAAATAAAGAGCCTCAGAAGATGTGAGAATATCAGAAATGCTACAGGCAAAAAGCTGGAGAGTGGAAAAATCACGGAGCCCGCCTTCCAGTGTGCTTCTTGGCTGACAATGCACAATAAAGAAGAAATGAGAAATGTGTGATCAGCTTTCCAACTACATCTCCTATTTGGCTGGGGGCTGGGGGCTGGGGGCTAAGGCTTCGCAGGAATGCAGTTACGTTGGAAGTTGGCTTTAGCAACATAACATCTCGTCTACTTCATGATGTATTTTCTAGCCCACTCAGTGAAATCTCAACCAGTGTTACAAAATCAAGACCAGAAGATGGGGATGCCTTGAGACATCAGCTGGAGTCTCCTTTCCCACTAGCGTGGTCCTCAGATCAACACAGAGAAAAGCGAATCTGCCTCTGGGCAGACAGCGTTCCACAGGTGTGGCTTGTAAACCCACCGGCTAGAAATGACACTTCTGCCGGGACTGCTCCCTGGTATCTGGACACCTGCTGCTAAACTTGGAAGGTCTCAGAGTCACGGACAAATTCAAGACCTACCGTCTTCCTTCACTCATGCTGCTGTAACAAAGCACCCTATTCCCTAGGAATGGGTCATTGATTAACCGCAGAAAATGCTCGAAGATCTAGAGGCTGTGAAGACCAAGATCAAGATGCCAGCAGATATGCCTGCTGAGGGCTGGAACTCTGCTTCAACGACGGCGCCTTCTTGACGTGTCCTCTGGTGGCCCTGAGGTCAGGGCACTCATCCCTTTCATGACGGTCCTGCTCTCTTGACCTGAGCACTTTCTACAAGTCCCACTTTCGATGCTGGGGCCCAAGCTTCACCACAGGAATTGTGGAGGGATACGAACACTCAGACCACAGCCCTCAGCTTTAGCACTTTTCTAGTGTGAAATGTTAAGGACTCTGTGGTGCCAGTTTCGCCCCTGACTGTATTTTCTACTCTTTTTTTTCTTCCCATTTGCCTACATTCCTCAACGATTTGATCCTTCTAATTTGTATATAGATTTGTAAATCACCTCAAGTCTGCGATAGGAGACAGGTCAGAATAAATCAATGACTGAATGAGCAAAATCGTAAGACATGCCCTCAAGCTGCAGTTTCCCATCACAGTTGCTGGTTCTGTGGAAGATCTGGCTGTCATTATCATTTATAAATAGAGATAGTCATTGGAGCCTGCCCAGGCCCTAGCCCTTCTGATTAGAAATTCTCTGGCCACACCATTTTACCTCCCACTGCCCATTGGCTCTGGGGAACTGGACCAGAGGTGGACAGCTGGCCCCACACCATTGCATGGTTCAGACTTTGGTCTCTAGCAGAACCTGGTCCCAAAAGTGAACTGAGCCCGTTGGGCTCATGCTCCTGAAAGTGCAGCAACAGTGTGCTAGCCATGAAGGACCTTGATTAGGGGAGCATGAGCGAGCTATTTTGAGAGTGCTAGAACTGTCAGGAAGATGGTTCAGGACAGACAGAAGGGTAAGTCAGTACAGCCCACCAGAGGGAGATGAGGTCAGCTGGACTCAGGGTTGCCACTGTATCTGGAAGCTTCCACATGTGTTCCCAGTCCACACAAATTCCCCCAACAAATGTCCCATTTTTCCAAGGTGACCCAACAGATTCCTTGTGGTTTGCAGTCAGGTTCTCAACATGTGTCAAAGGATTTTTCTTTTCTTCCCGTTTTCACTCAGTTATAAAGTTTTTATTTGATCATTTTGGGCGTTTACATTTTTCCAATAAATTTACAAATTACTGTCTTATAGAGCAAACATTTGGTGTAGCAGCTGAGACAGCACATCCCATATCAGATGCCTGAGTTTCGGACCTGTACCACTTTCAAATGCATCTTCCTGCTAATGTGCATCCTAGGAGGCAACAAGCAAGGAATCAAGTACGTGGGTCCCTGCCACTCACATGCAAGACCAGGAATGAGTTTCAGGCTCCTGGCTTCTGCCTGGCCCAGCCCTGGCTGTTGTGGGTATTTGGGAGTAAAGCAGCAGACGGAGAATCTCTGTCTCCCTGCCTTTCAAATAAATAAATATAAATTATTTTTAAAACTCATTGTCTTGTCAAAAGATATTTGGAAGTAGAAGTTTAATAGAAACCAAAAAGAAAGGGATTATCATTCTCATCTACTTGACTCCAAATATTGTATTAAGATTCCTAACTCTCTGTGGAAGCAGATTCCCTATCATCCTTCCATAGCTTGCTTAATATTCTCACAAATTGTAGGATGCACCTGCCAGGAGGCCCCGCCGTCTGATATTTGCACATGCTGGATCTCCCCCTTTTTCTACTTGCTTTGGGTAGACTAGCTGGCTTTTTTACTTCTTCCTGAGACATTCCTTTTGGCTCTATTCAATGCAATTCCTGGGCAAATGACTCTCTTTCCCAGGGCACAATGCCCTAGACTAGAGCTTATTTGTCTAGGAGGGCTGGGAGGGGAATAGCAGCGCGTTTCTCAGTATTGGGAATCTGAACCTCTTTACAATTTGCATGTGATCAAACTGACACACCATGAGGCCCTTTTGATCATTCCACCTCCTACAAGGTGATGAGTTTGCTGGATATGTAGCTCCCAGGGGCGTTCTGCCATAATGACATGTCTTAGGGTCGCTGTGTTAGCCATTATCCTTCATTTAGCTGAGCTGCTTCTAGTTTTTAGAAATATGTGGGCACTTCAACCCTTAGAAATATGTAATGCAACTATGCTTTTATTACCCTTGTGTTCTTTGGGTATCTGCTATGTGGATAGGTAACAGATCTAAATAGTTCATGAATTTATCAACATCTTGTTTCTTTTGTGGTCATCTTAATGACAAAATTGACTACACAGCAAATCAAATCGGTTGTGCATAATCCAATTTGGTCAATGGCTGAAGAGATCAGAAGGACTCTTCTCTCTGAATTTCTATGGATGCTGATGTTCCAAGAAATAGAACTCTGAGTCACAGTCATACACATTGACTGTAGCTAATTCCCAGCCACATCATCGTTTATGGCAGGGTCAGCTTATTCTTAACTTTATGAACAGCTAGCACCTACCCCACCGAGGAGCTTGTTTTGTTGACATCTCACTTCCTTTCTGTGGGAGAACCCTAGCTGCTTAACGTCTTGACGCACTCTGGACATTCGTGCCTGGTGTGTCCCAAGTCGCTTTCACTCTGCTTAGCTGCAGGAGCCTCCTTTGTTTATGCTTTTTTTTCAAAGTCCAGTTTCCGTCTCCCCTCCTTCCTGAATTCTTCTCTGACTTTGCCAGTTCTCCCTGATACCCAGTTCTTGTAATTTGCACAGCCTACACCACTCTTAGGAGCTTACTTCTCTATTATGGGCTTCGACAGGTTATGTCCTGCTGCTTAGCAGGCCAGTCCTTCAGCCAAACCACATGCTTTGAAGTGGAATTGGGACCATGGACTTTTCCATGACTTTATGTTCTACACATCTTGAATAAACACATTCATCTTGATAGAAAAACTTTTTTTTTTTTGGTTGATTCTCTTTTTTCTTTGCATGTGGCAACGCAAGATGAGGCACAGTCACCGTCACTTGCTCTGCAGGAAAAGCTAGAGAGAGCACAAAACTTTCAATAATTCTGGAAAAGACCGCTTTAATTTTTTTTTTCCAGGAATAAAGGAGGGATGCCTGGAAGGAGAAGGCAGCTTCCCAGTCCTTCCTAAGTTTTCTTCCTTAAGCTCTTTCTGAGGGGATGCTTAGATGCTTCGGTACACCCACATTCAAACACAAGCATAAAAGCCCATGCTGAAATGAGATCTAAATGATTTTATCATGCTCCTTCAGAGAGGGCATAGCGAGAGCACCAACCCCAGTGGTATGAGCTGTCATTCATTCTGCAGTGCCATCATCACTCTGCCCCTTCCTACCTCAAGGGCAGAAATGGCAGTCCCAGTGAAAAACGCTCTATAAAGAAAAGAGTTAATTGTTACTATAAGACTTTCTTATTCTCAATTTCTACATAATCTGGATTTCAAAGATGCAACCTGCTTTTCACCATTGCAGTTCAGTGGCTCCGCGATTTTTGACAATGAAGGTTACTGTGGCATTTGCTCACAGCCAAGTAGGCTTGAGCTTGTAAGGCAAGTCCTATTAAGACTGGCTAATTTCCCCTAAGCCCCAGGATTGTAAATTAGGTTGCTGCCACCAGGGTTTTCACATGACTCAACTGTTCTCCAAGCTCTCTCTGCTGAGGCGAAGCATTTAGCACTCAATCCGGTCAATGCCTTCGAATGAGATAATGAATGTGAACAGCTTTGTAAGAATCCCCCTCACTGCAGGGGACCTAGGTCTGCGGGTGTCGATCAGAGAACACGGAGACAGCTGCAGTCCTGAGCCAGTCTAAAGGACACCAGGGCTGAGAAAAAAGGACTACGAGGCCTTGCCTTCTCTGCTTAAAGGGAGACAGCACCATTCTCTATCACAGTCCCTATTCCTATTCCACACTGTGGCCCTGAAGCAGAGCAGAGGGTGGGTCCAACCAAGGACCAAGGGATGAACACAGCAGGAGGCGGGTGAGGGAAGCAGCTACACCCAAATAGGAAATGCAGCGAATGCTAATGTCCCAAATGCAGCTCCTGCTGAGGGTGGCATCAGCAGGCCGGCTGGAGAACAGCAAAGCCTAGCCTGTTGGCTTCAGGTGAAATCTCTTCCAAAGGCTTTTAGCACCGCTGAGTGTGGGGCACACCTCCAATTGTTAGACCACAATGCAGGGCTGCCCGCCTGGCGCCAAACATCTGGAGCCTAAAATGGGAAGGACGGAAGGAATGGAGTCTGAAGTATTGGATTCCTGCGAGTGGAACATGGATGTGGCTCAGGAGAGCCAAGCATCTCTTCCCAGCTCCATGTTCAGTGATGTCCCGTGGTTACCTGGCAATTAGTCATCGCTGGAATAGTTACACCGCAGAAATTGGCAAAGGATAAAAATCAGTCTTGCTGTCCCCCTTCTGACCACCACCATCAGAAAGTCACCACTGAACATCTGTCTCCCCAGCTGCAAGAGCCTGGTCACAATTTTTAACCTCTGAATTTCAGATGATCCCTATTTCACACGATTATCCGTGTCAATAAGACAATTACCTTGGAAGTTCTCTGAAATTGTGGAGGTTCTACAATCGGGAGTTAGCTTTAGTTGAAGTAAGATGTTAAATACAAAGTTTTAACACTTATTAAAGTTAAAACATGCAATGATTCCCTTTAATTGCAGGCCTTGGATATGATATAGGACAAGACTCAGGAAGCACCACACTTAGGAAGCAGCCTATTTATTTAAAACCCTTACGTGCAAGTTGCAAAACTCCTAACTCAAATTGGCTTCAACAGTGAAGTGAGTTCATTGTCACCTGGGCTAAAAATGTCAGAGAGGGAGCTGGCTGAATCCAGCTGGCTTAATCCAGAGTCCAGGCTTAATCTGGCAGATCAGATGATGCCCTTGGAGGGCCGGACACCCATGTCCCCATTTGCCTAGAGCAGTCCTGCTTAGGCTTGCAGCTCCAGCATCTTGTCTGGTTTAGGATTTGGCCTGCCCTCTGTCACTCTCAAAATGACCCTGGTCTGGGAGATGGATGATATGTTTACCTGCCCCAGGGTTGCTCTGTCTGCTCAGGTGTGCGTTGGCAGCTTCACCCTCAGGTATCAGAGTCTCCATTTCCCCCACCCACTCACTCCTGTTGCTCCAGCCTCTTCCCTACGTGGGTGCAAATCATAGTGGCAACTCCAGACCTTATCTTCACCCCTCCCCACCCTGAGGGACAGAAAATCTCCTCTGGCAGCTCCCAGGCCAGTGCTGAGTCACCAACCCCGCACTGGTCCCACTCAAGTCGCCTGGCCATTCCACCTGGGAAAACAGATTCAGGGATTGAATTAGTCACATGTGCTCAACCCCAGGGCTCTATACAAATCCCAGAATGAGGAAGGGTGAGTCTCCCAAGAAACAGCTGTAGGTAGAAGAGGTGAATGGACCTTGGGGAGGGAATGGGGTGATCTGCAGCGTGACAGAGCTGCAAGAGAGCTGGAGCAGGAATGGGCTACCTTGGCTGTGAGCTTTTCTGCTAGCTGGTGTTGGGATGGTGGAAAGCCCTCACCTGTCTCGGGCACAGTTTCCTGTTGGGTCACAGAGAGAGGCAGGACTGCAGGGTCTCAGAGGTTCCGTCTCGCTCTTCAGCGTCTAGTGTGTAGCTCTGTTCTCTCGCTTGTCTTGGGTGGTCAATTCTCAGTTTATCTTCTCACCTGATTTTTCTCGCTCAGCCCAACTTGGACTCACCTTGGCTTTGTTTCTGGTTCCAGTGGAGACTTGAAGCACTCCAACTGCTCCCATTAAGCCGTGTTCTTTAACTCGTCACCTTTCCCCACGGTTTCCTACTTGTCAGGCCCCAGGAAGATTTGCTTTTGTTTTTTTTCCCTGTGAACAAAACAAGTCATAAAAACAGATTTATATCATGGTTTTCTTACAGTCGCATTTCATCCCAGGTTTCTTAAATCATGAAATTGACTAACAGAATGGCCGAATGAATAAAACACGCAGCAATGAATGACTGCCATTAGCAAACGGAGAGGGAGTCTGATTATTTAAATATTCCCGGTTACATGAAGTGTAAGCTTGGAATCAAAAGTGAGAGAATAGGCAGCCAAGTCAAAAACGCCACTAAACTGTAAATACAATCTGAAACTGGCTTCGAATAGGCGCATGACTTCAAAGTCAGATGCTGATATATGGTCCATAATGGTGGGACGTTTGTAAAAGGTGACATGACACCTGTCAATTATCCACAGCAGCCAGGAAATGTAGATTACATGAATAATTCACCAATCCAGTGCCCTTTGCTGCTAAGCTGTCGAAGCCCAAATCCATAAAGTAACTGCTGATCTGAAAGAAGAAAAAAATATGTTTAATTTGCAAGAGCCTTATGTTACAGGAAGCACTGTTTCTGAGGCAGTTTCATCACGTGACCCTGTTCCAGTCAGCACCAGTGGCTAAATAATTAACACGTGAGGTTTTAGCAGGTGCATCGAAGGAGGGGGCTCGGGCTCTGGAAACTCTATATGTCTCCCCAGGGTGGGGGGGCCTGTGAGCCGCTTCAGCATCAGAAATGTATCATTACCTGGCTCATAATTTTCTTGCCTTTCCAAGTAGCGCACAATCCTTCACAAAGACTGAGCTGAGTTTTTGTTCTGGGATTGTGGGATTGTAGAAAAATAAATTTGGACACTCGTTTTGAGATAGCCTATAGTCCAGCGGTTTTGAAAAGCCAACAGAAATCTTCCAAGAAAATCTTACGTGAAAAAGTAGAAAGCACAAGGTGGGTAAAACTGGAGCTGCTTCCGCTGACTTTGTTGTGACGGTGCAGAGGGTAATAGAGGGTGACCGGAGCCTGCCTACCCAGCAGCCCCCACCCTGTGCCCCACTTTGCACTCCTCCCCACGCACCTACAGAATCCAACCATTCCATTTCACAGAGGAGAAAACTGAGGCTCCCAAGGGACAAAGGGGCTCTCTGAAGTTCCAGAGAGAGTTGGTGGCAGAGCTGGGACTGGAAGCCAAACTGCTGACTCCCGCGCAACACACAGACACATGTACAACTGTAAGAACAGCTTGTCTACACCACCACGTGAGCAGCCAGGAGGTGGAGAAATACCAGTTCTGCAGCTCCCAGGGCCACACAAGAGAGCATGAGCCATGGAAACAACCGACTCTTTCTTCTGTGGCCTGGGCCCAGGCAGCATGATAGTGAGACACCCCCCCTCCACCTCCCCTACCCGTGTTGCCCACAGGGCGGGGTCAGAGGTCATGGGCCAGGTGGAAGGTGGGGGCCTTGGAATGCCCAGGGGGCTGGGCAGGCCGCCATGGGTAACTAGAGCCAGCCATCTAATCCATCTGCTTGCCTGGGCTGCTGTGAGAAAGAGCCTCCATGGAGAGAGCCATGGAGGTGGCAGATTCCAGGAGCGAATCCAGCGACACCATGGAGAAAGCTGTTCCGGCCTCTACAAGACGGCTCGCTCCTTGCAGCTTCTTTTGTTCATAGCCAAGATTCCAGCAGACAGCAGGAGCAAGAAAGCCAATCTCTTTCATGGAGTTTACACAGAAAAGAGCACCTTGTAGATGTGTAGAGCCTTCTGGGTTTTTTTCAGAAGCAAATGAGAGTTTGGAGCTTATTGGCTTTGTTTCCCAAGTTTGCAAGGCAGTTGCATTCCTGTGTCAATCCACTGGGTGCAAGAGCTTTGGCAGGGGCTGTCTCCAGTGTTTGCAATTTTTCTCTAATTACTCCAACTGGCAGTGATTATTATTTTGACTTTTTAGGAGGTTAACCTACGGTAAAGTGCAACAGAAGGCAACCAAGTTTCTTTTCATTTTTATGTTTCATGATGTTTTCAATGTTGTATTTATTTATTTTTGTTTATTTGAAAGGGGGAGAGAAAGGGAGAGAGAGAGAAATAGAGAAACAGTGAGATCTTCCATCTGCTGTTTCATTCCCAGATGTCCACAACAGCCAGGGCTGGGCCAGACTGAAGACAGGAGCCAGAAACTCAATCCTGGTCTCTCACATGAGTGGCACGGAACCAACTACTTGAGCCATTACCTCTTGCCTCCTTGGGTCTGCATTAGTAGGAAGCTGGATCAGAAGTGGAACAGATTTTTCTGTTTCTCCTCTCTGTAACCCTGCCTTTCAAATCAATCAATAAATCTTTTTTCCTAAAGATTTATTTTACTTATTTGAAAGAGTTACAGAGAGAGGTAGAGATAGAGAGAGAGGTCTTCCATCTGCTGGACCACTCCCCAGATGGCCGCAACAGCTGGAGCTGTACCGCCCCAAAGCCAGGAGCCAGGAGCTTCTTCTGGGTCTCCCACTTGGGCCATCTTCTACTGCTTTCCCAGGCCATAGCAGAGAGCTGGATCGAAAGTGGAGCAGCCAGGACTAGAACTGGCGCTCATATGGGATGCCGGTGCTTCAGACCAGGGCTTTAACCCGCTGTGCCACAGCGTCGGCCCCAATCAATAAATCTTATAGCGGGGAGGCAGAGGGTGGGGTGAGGGCATGAAGCATCTTGTCACAGTAGGATGGAGCCAGAATCCCAAATAAGAGCACGGGTTCAGTTCCAGCTTCTCCACTTCAGATCCAGCTCTCTGCTAATGCACCTGGGCAAGCAGCCGAAGATGACCCAAGTGCTTGTGCCCCTGTCACCTATGCAGGAGATGTGGATGACATTCCAGTCTCCTGGCTTAGGCCTGGCTCAGTCCTGGCCGTTTTGGCCATGTGGAGAGTGAACCAGCAGATGGAAGATCTTTCTCCTCTCCCTCCTCCTCCTTTACTCTGCCTTTCAAGTAAAAAATAAATTTTTAAAAAAGAAAAAGAAGTAGGAGGAGAAGAAGGGGAAGAAGAGGAAAAAGAAGAAAAAGGAAGCTAGGTACTCCTATATGGGATGTGGGAGACCCAAGCAGTATCTTTTTTTTTTTTTTTGAGATTTGTTTTATTTATTTGAAAGGCAGAGTTACAGGGAGAGAGAGGAGAGAGAGAGAGAGATCTTCCATCCATTGGTTCACTCCCCAGATGGCTGCAATGGCTACAGCTGGGACAATCCAAAGCCAGGAGCTTCTTCCAGGTCTTCCACGTGGGTGCAAGAGCCCAGGGACTTGGGCCATCCTCCACTGCTTTCCCAGATGCATTAACAGAGAGCTGGATCGGAAGAGCAGCGGGGACTTGAACCGGCGCCCACATGGGATGCCGGTGCCGCAGTCCAGGGCTTTAACCTGTTGCATGCACCACAAGCCAGACCAATCCCAAGCAGTATCTTTCTTTTTCTTTTTTCTTTTCTTTTTTCTTTCTTTCTTTTCTTTTTTTTTTTTTTTGACAGGCAGAGTGGACAGTGAGAGAGAGAGAGAGAGAGAGAGAGAGAGAGAAAGGTCTTCCTTTGCCATTGGTTCACCCCCAATGGCCGCTGTAGCCAGCACACCGCGCTGATCCGAAGCCAGGAGCCAGGTGTTTATTCTGGTCTCCCATGGGGTGCAGGGCCCAAGCACTTGGGCCATCCTCCACTGCAATCCCGGGCCACAGCAGAGAGCTGGCCTGGAAGAGGGGCAACCGGGACAGAATCCGGCGCCCCGACCGGGACTAGAACCTGGGGTGCCGGCGCCGCAGGCGGAGGATTAGCCTATTGAGCAGTGGTGTCGGCCTTTTTTTTCTTTTTAAAATATTTATTTATGTATTTGAAAGTCAGAGTTACAGAGAGAGAGAAGGAAAGGTGAGTGAGAGAGGTCTTCCATCAATTGGTTCACTCCCCAATTGACCACAACGGCTGGAGCTGTGCCCATCCGAAGCCAGGAGCCAGGAGCTTCCTCCAGGTCTCTCATGCGGGTGCAGGGGCCCAAGGACTTGTGCCATCTTCCACTGCTTTCCCAGGCCATAGCAGAGAGGGGGATGGGAAATGGATCAGCCAGGACTCGAACTGGCGCCCATTTGGGATGCCGGCACTGCAGGCAGCGGCTTGACCCACTATGCCACAGCGCCAGCCCCCCAGGCATTATCTTAACCACTGTGTCACAATATCCACCCCATGAACCAAGGTTGTGGTGCAGGTTAAAGACAATTTGTAATTTCAAGACCATCTGAATTTATCTCTGTTAGCAGTCATCATGTGTGAAATGAAAATATTAGGTTTAATTTCAAAGATAAATAATAATGAATTGCTGGTTGTGTTTGTGAGGAGCTGAGGCTGAAGATTTCGTGTTCTAGCTTTGCCCATTCCAGGGGGTCCAGAACAGGTATTCTGGGGACCTGGATGGCACTGCTGCTTGGAGCCTGCTTCCCTCTGCTCCCTCAGCACTCCCGTGCCTGCAGGCCAGAGGGTTTCCTTCAACAAAAGGAGGTATTCATCAAGAAAGGTGATGATTGTCTAAACCAACTAGTGCCTATCCTAATCATGCCTACATACCTCTTAAGAAGAGCCTGGAAAACTCTTTTATTCAGAGATTCTGGTGGAGTGGGAAGAGCTGAGTGTGGGTCCTGGCGAATGGATGCATCTCCCTGCACCTCACTTTCCTGACTTCCAGCTTGGGTGCCATGATGTCTGGAATAACAGCTGCCTCACAGGAGGCCTGTGAGCGTTGAGGCTGCCTGTCTGCCTGGCCACGACCGTGCCCAGGTGGTGGTGGGTGACCTGGGTTTCCAGAAGGTGGGGCTGAGGCGAGGCTCACCTGTGGGTCTTCCCTGTGCATGTGATTCTCAGGGAGACGATGGCAGACCGGGAGCCCAGCGTGGAAAGGAGCCGTAGCAGGATGTCAAGTAGGCTACTGCTGGGGGGATTGTTTTAGTTAGCAAGTATAGAAACACAACGTCTGGTTAATTTTGATTTTTGATAGTGAATCAAAGTATAAAATGTCTAGTTATCTTTGAACTGTGGATAATCGACAAATACTTTAAAAAAAAAAAGATTTACTTATTGAAAAGCAGAAGTAGAGAGGGAAAAACAGAGATCTTCCATCCTCTGATTCACTCCCCGGGTGGCCACAACAACCAGAGCTCCATCTGTGTCCCCCACGTGGGTGGCAGGGGTCCAAGCAATTGAACCATCTTCCACTGTTTTTCTCAGGCCATTAGCAGGGAGCTGGATCAGAAATGGAACAACTGGGACTTGAACCAGCACCCATATGGGACGCTGGCATCACAGGCAGAGGCTTTACCTGCTACAACACAATGCCAGCCCGAATAAATACTATTTTTAATACCATAAATATGTACAATGCAGTATTTGAGAACATAATTGTATTTAAAAAAAAATTCACGGGCCAGCACTGTGGCATAGCAGATAAAGCCACTGCCTGCAGTGCTGGCATCCCATATGGACGTTGGTTCAAGTCTCGGCTTCTCTACTTCTTTTTTTTTTTTTTAATTAATTAATTTATTTATTTAAGTTTATTTATTTATTGACAGGCAGAGTGGACAGTGAGAGAGAGAGAGAGACAGAGAGAAAGGTCTTCCTTTTTGCCGTTGGTTCACCCTCCAATGGCGCACCACGCTGATCCGATGGCAGGAGCCAGGTGTTTATCCTGGTCTCCCATGGGGTGCAGGGCCCAAGCACTTGGGCCATCCTCCACTGCACTCCTGGCCACAGCAAAGAGCTGGCCTGGAAGAGGGGCAACTGGGACAGAATCCGGTGCCCCGACCGGGACTAGAACCCTGTGTGCCGGCACCGCAAGGCGGAGGGTTAGCCTATTGAGCCACGGCGCCGGCCTCGGCTTCTCTACTTCTGATCCAGCTCTCTGCCATGGCCTGGGAAAGCAGTAGAAGATGGCCCAAGTCCTTGGGCCCCTGCACCCACGTGGGAGGCCTGGAAAAAGCTCCTGGCTCCTGGCTTCGGCCATTTGGGAAATGAACCGCAGATGCACAATCTCTGTCTCTTTCTCCCTCTTTCTCTGTGCAACTCTGCCTTTCAAATAGATAAAATGAATCTCTTGGAAAAAAAATTCACTGAAAGATGCTGGCTTAAAGAATCATTCAAACGATGCTCCCTTTAGGAAACCGTACTCTTGCTGTCCACAAAGTTGGGAGCTGGCCCCTCCATGTTCACAAAGGGCCTTGGGACAGACCTCAGTCACAGGCCCCAATTGCAGTGCTACCCACACTCCTGCCTGAAGAATGCTGCAGGGCTGGGGCTACACACATTCACCTTCCTCTCTCTAAACCCTAGGCCCTTCCTGGCCTAGGGTGGAGGGCAACACAGGTTCAGATATCCTAATTTATTTTAAAAATCAGGAGAAAAGGAAAATGAACTGTCCAGGTAGAAAAAAAGTTTTGATTTTTTCTGACATCAAAAAATCTATTAAAGCTATTTTAATGATTTTAAAACATCCTTTTTATGGAGCAAGGGGCCCAAGAAGGCAAAAGTGCCTCAGGCCCACAAAAGTCATCATGTGGTCCTGGTGTTGAAAGAACAAGTAAATAAACAAGCAAATACACAAAGACTGTTAAAAAATGACAAAATGCCATAAAAAATGTGGCTTATTAAAAGCTGACAATTTTATTGCTGCTGTCAAATTCTCTTGCCCTTTAGAACAGTATACTCTAAGGGGCTTAAATTATTTTCCCAAATTGCAAGCTATTCTTAGTCATATTCATGTCCTTTGTTCCTCTGAAATACAGTCTTTTGGTGGCTTCCTCCGAAGAATGTTTTAGCATGGTGGGGGTGGGGGTCCATGTAAGAACAGAACGCGAAGGTTCCTTGCAAACTACACTCAGAATGAACCCACTCGTGCGAAAAAGCAAGTTCCTGCAGAAGATAAACCATGGGCACTGTGAATTGTACAAGGAAAGGATCTATGAACCTTGTACATAGTGTGTGTATTATCAACAGGCTATAACCATGGCTAAGAATAGTGGACTCAAGGGGTGGGCATTGTGGCTCAGCCGGTTAACCTGCCACTTGGGACACCCGAACCAACGGAGTGCCTGGTTCAAGTCTCAGCTACTCCACTTCCAATCCCGCTTCCTGCTAATGTGTTTGGGAGGCAGCAGATGGTGGCTAAAGTACTTGGGTTCCTGCCAACCATGTGGCAGACCAAGATGGAGTTCCTGGCTCCTGGCTTTGGCCTGACCTAGCCCTGGCCATTGTGAGCATTTAGGGAGTGCACCAACAGATGGAAAATCTCTCTCTCTCTCTTTCTCTCCCCCTCTCTGCCACTCCTCCTTTCAAATAAGCAGCAAATCTTTAAAGAAACTCAAGCCTTTCTGTGATGATCTGGTGCTATATTCTACCCTTTGAATTGCCTGCTGATAAATAACCCCTAGCTGTTTCTCTGTCTCAGGAAATATAGATGCTGGGGCTGCTGCAGCTCCGAATGTGGGTTGCTGAGGATGCTCTGACCTGGAGTTCACTGGAGGAGATGCCCCTGTGGCCTTCCTCACACTACCAAAGAGAGGACTGGAGCATCCTTTGCTTGCAACCTTAGATAGTCTAAGAAAGAAATTTCACTTTCTGAAATTATTCTCAGTAAAATTCTTTTAAAGTGTGAGTTCTCATAGTATATTACAATATGAGAATACAGAATAACCACAGGTGATAGACTTAAGAGAAGTATTTTTTCATTTTGGAAATAGAAACAGAGAGGGAGAAAGAGAGAGAAAGGGATCCTCTCCTGTGGTTCACTCTCCAAATGTCCACAAGGGCTGTGGCTGGGGCTGGGCTGGGGCTGGAGTCAGGAGCTAAGAAGTTAATCTAGGTCTCCCAAGTGGATGGAGAAACCCAGTTACGTGAGCCATCACCACTGCCTTCCAGGGTCTGCATTGGCATATAGCCAGAACCAAATCCAGGTATTCCAATGTGAGCATCTTTTTATTTGAAAGGTACTTAGAGAGAGATAGGGAGAGGGAGGGGGCGATCTTCCATCTGCTGGTTCACGCCCCAGGTGACTGCAAAGGCCAGTGCTGGGCCCAGCAGAAGCTAGCAGCCAGAATTCATCTGGGACTCCCATGTGGGTACAGGGGCCCAAATACTGGACAATCTTCCACTGCTTTCCCAGACCATTAGCACAGAGGTGGATAGGAAGTGGAACAGCTGGGACATGAACCCACAATATGGGATGCTGGCATTGCAGGCAGTGGCTTTACCCGCTATGCCACAGTGCTGGCCCCAAATGTGAGCATCTTAAATGCTAGGCTGAATGTCTGCTCCTGGAAAAGTTTATTTTTCCTTTCCTTTCTCTTTTTGGTTTTCTGTAATGTGGCTAGGTTAGCCTTACAAAGATAAACAAACAAGAGCTCCAATTTCTGTAGCTCCAAGCCCTCTTCTGAGCTCTTTAGATCCATTATCTCATTTAAGCAGGAAAACGAAGCATGATGTGATCTGCAAAGGTTGCTTGGCAGAGTTATTGAGGAAGGGATGATTGTTCCCCCTATAAAACTGGGGCAAAGGCACAGCAAACCATACTAGAAAACTGGGTTGTATGTATTTTGGCTGTATGTCCACAGGCTGGGCTGCTCCAGGGCTTGGTTTTAATTTGGGGCAGAGGGGGGAGAAGGGTGCTGAGGGAAGCAGATTCTGGGTGGGAGGGTCATGGTTAGGCTGCCCCAGAGACGGCAGCCAAAGAGCCCAGAGCAAGAGGAACAGAGATTTCTAGTAACCGAGTAATGGCCACCTCTTGAGGGTCTCCTTTCTGGGCATCTTTTATCCATGACAAATGCGATGGACAACTTTTAGAGATGGCGTCTGTGCGCTCTGTACTGTTCCAGGTGTTTTTTATGTTTATTAACCATTTTCATTTTGCCAGTACACAATAGGTAGGTTCTAGTATTATCACTCTCATTTTATAAGTGAGGCCACTCAGGCTGAGAGATGTTCGGTAACTTGGCCAAGATCACCCACCCAGTCAGGCAGGTGTAGGTCTGGAACCCCGATCCCAGGCCGTGGAGCCCCATGTAAAGGTTCATCATAGTGCTAAGAAGGAGAGACTTGCATTAGGGTTAGGGTTAGGTTTAGGGTTAGGGTTAGGGTTAGGGTTGGACCCGTCTTGGACTCGCAGAGAACTTGAGAGCCAGAGAGGCTGAGGAACCCTCTCCAGGCCACCTCACCAGTCAATCACAGGGCTGTGCTTCCCTGGGCCGAGGGCCCCCGAGCCCAGGCATTGCGTCATCTCTACACCTGGAACCTCTACGTTCAGGACAGCACCTGCAGCCTGCTGGTTGGAAACGGGTGTAATAGTGACAGGGAGGTTGATAAGCAGAGAAAGGAGGTGAAATGACACACGTGGGACAGGGCGGGAAGCCTGGAGGAGGCTCTGGGGAGCACGGAAGGCAGTGACAGGGCCTTGCTCTGCACTTTATGGAACCATAATGGAGTTAGTGCAGCTTTCCAGGAACCCAAGGAGGGAATCAGAAAACAGAGAAGGTGGAGAGACTTAACAGAGGTAGGAAAGCAGGAGGAGACGAACCAATGATCCAGAAGGCTGTGGTATAAATGTCCAATGCGTCCCGCAGCAGCTTCTGGAAGGCCGGTGGTGGGAGGGTGCGGTGACAGCCAGGCCTCCTGCTGCCGGGTGCAGATGGCCACAGGCTGCGGTGCCCGGCAGGTCCTCTCTCCACGAGGGTGACACCCACAGGAGGATTGGGAGACGGGGCCCTCGGGGCTCCGCTCACAATAAAAACACTGCACAGGCCTCTTACACATGACTCAGTGTGTATTGTGTGTCTGCAGCAAAGACCGGCTTCTCATGCAAGTGCCGACGTGTTGGCCGGGTTGCGAGGAGTGCACAATTACATAAGAAATAAAAATACCGGAGGAGCAAGCCGTTGGCCAGTCTTGCATGGGACACGCTACATCCCAGGGGAAGAGTGCCAGGAGTCTCCTCTGCCAGCTGTGAGAGCAGCTCTGGCTGGACGGGGTGCTCGGTTCCGTTTTGTTTTGGTTTTACCCCGGTGTTCGGCACAGACCCCTGCTCGCCCAGGGAGGCCCCTGCACCCTGCCTGACAGCAGATAGCATTTTCTAACATCATTCCTGTTTCCCTTTGTTTGAGAAAGGCTGGGCAGCAACAAGAAAGGAAAGGAAAGAAGTAGGTCTGTCTCATGTGAAATGTTTATGCACTAATCCTGCAAGAAAGAATTTAATGTTTAAAAGTAGGGACTCTGGGGCTGGACTCTTGGCTCCCTCCTGTCTTAGCCGTGGAGTGTTAAACAAGGTACTCGGTCTCCCTAAGCCTTTTTTTTTTTTTTTTCCTGTAGAATGGGTGTAACAGTAGTGTGGGCCTCAGAGAGTTCCTGTGAGAGCATAGGAGACCATGCAGGCCAGCAGCTTGTCTCAGACACTGGCACTGGTGCCCAGCCAGTGTTAGCTGATCCTATCTGTAAACTGGGGAGATAGCCTGCAGTGGGGAGATAAATGAAGCTCTGTTTCAGCGCTGTGGTTCTGTGACTTCAGGGCCGACCTGCAGCAGGACTGGAGCCACTCGCTCGCAGGCTTGGGGGTCCCTCCTACTCCTTTAGAATGGGATTGACTTAGAAAAGGAGGAAAAGCTCTTGGGAAGATGCCTTGATCCTTTACGTGTACACAAAGGTAGACTGACTGCACGAACTACATAGACTACATGAACATTCCATAGGAAGTTAAACATCCAGATTTGTGTATGCCAGGACTGTTTCTTGGGCAGGAATTAACAAAAGTTTTACTTTAGACTATATAACTTCTATATTGTTTGAAACTTCGTTACTTGATCATCAAAATAATAATCAAGGTATAAACAAATTTTTAAATTTTTGAAGAGATTTATTTATTTTTATTAGAAAGGCAGAGTTAGAGAGAGAGAGAGAGAGACATCTTCCATCCACTGATTCACTTCCCAAATGGCTGCAATGGCCAGGGCTGGATCAGGCTGAAGCCAGGAACCTGGAATTCCAACCTGATTTCCCACATGAGTGGTAGGGGTCCAAGCACTTGGGCCATCTTCTGCTGCTTGTCCAAGCACACCAGCAGGGAGATGAATCAGAAGCGGAGCAGCCAGGACTTGAACCGGCATTCAGATTGGGTGCAGTTTTTGCAGGCCACAGCTTAACCTGCTGCACCATGGCACTGGCCCCAAGATATAAACAAAATTAATACATGTCCATTGTAGATCTAGAAAAGCTAGATCACTTATAACCTACACCAACCTAAACCTGACGCTAGGAGCATTTTAGTTTACATCCTTTCAGTCTTTTTCCTCTATGTGTGCATCCCATGGAAATACACAAATCTTTTTACAAAATACAAGTGTATTGTCCATGCTGCTTTCCAACTTTTTTTAAAAAAGACTTATTTATTTACTTGAAAGTCAGAGTTAGACAGAGAAGGAGAGTCAGAGAGAGAGAGAGAGAGGTCTTCCATCTGCTGGTTCACTCCCCAGATGGCCGCAATGGCCGAAGCTGTGCCGATCCGAAGCCAGGAGCCAGGAGCCAGGAGCTTCTTCCGGGTCTCCCATGTGGGTGCAGGGGCCCAAGGACTTGGACTGTCTTCCACTGCTTTCCCAGGCCCTAGAAGGGACCTGGATCGGAAGTGGAGCAGCCGGGTCTTACCGGCAGACATATGGGATGCCAGCACTGCAGGCGGCAGCCTTACCCGCTATGCCACAGCACCGGCCCCTCTAACTTTCTTCACTCAGCATCACTAACATTTCTCCTACCATGGACAGCATGATTGTCGTGACTGCCCCTTTCTTGTAGTGTCCGAAGCCCACCCTCTACTGCTGCACAGTTTGGCTGGCTGCTCCCAGTTTTCTGGCATCGGGAGGAATGACAGACCTTGGAGAATCAGATGTGTTTGGCGTGCTTCCTCTCTTTGGGGAGAGTCGATGCTCTGTCTTTTCTTCTTCCGCTTTGTATCCTTTGACCTTTGGGTGGAGGCCCAGAGAGTTCCACAGGGGGTGGTGTGTGTTTAAGAAACTCAGCTAAAAAAGCAAACAGATGGCAAGGAGTTCTGAAGGCCGTGTGCGGGGAAAATGCTGAGCGTTGGCACTGCCCTACCGCTGCTACCCCGTGGGACAGGCCGTTTTCCTGGGCTGCCGAAGTCCTGGCGGGCATGTGGGCACTCCTCGCCCGGCTGATGACAGACGAATAGTCCTCACCTCCACGGTTAGGCGCAACCCCCAGCAGGTGTCCTCAATCCCACAAACACTCCTGGAAATGCCTACCAGCGAGCGTGGTGACATCAGCAAATTGGGAGCAACCGGGAGCTTCAGGTTTCATCTGAAAAGATAGCCTCTTGGACATCTCTGAGCCAGGGTCCAGCGGTAACTCAGGAAGGAATGCCACTGACGAGCCGCGGGCGTGCCAGGGAATTACTCAGCACATGCCAACAAGTAACCTCATCCGATAATCAGCCGCCAGCCAATCTGCGGACGCTTTGCGTAACAGCATATTTGGATTTGGGGCTTAGCTGGAAGGGCTTGAGTTTCACATGCGCCTGAGCATACTCCCAGCCTCCCGGGGCCCATCCTGTGTGCCCGGCCTCGGCTTGCAAGTGCAGAGAGCGGTGCTCCTGGGAGCTAGGGCTCGGCTCTGCCCTGGAGGCAGTGCCGAGCTCACCGGGGATCAGCCGTCTCTCATGTGGCTGCAGCTCCCTCGCCAGCCAGCTCGACTTCTCCATACGTCCTCCTGTTTCTTAACCAGGAGGCCAGCAGGGCGGGGGACTTCAGAGCCATCCCTGGTATTGTCCTAACCTTCGATGCACTTTGTCAACAACAAGAGAGGTGTTTTGACTGATGACTGCTAATGTAACAAAATTCTATCGGTCATGGCTGTAGGCACTGGTGAAGTATGCATGCATCAACAGGTATGTGGGCTGCCCAGGAGCTTCTGAGGGACAAAGAAGTGCACACATTGTGAGGCCCCTTCCTCATGGCTCTGACCTTTCTCCTGCAGATACCAAAACAGCCAAGGGTCTGTCAGATTTAATTTAGGATCTGCATTGTGATGAAGCACACCCCACTTGCTTGTGCACATTTGCTGCAGAGGGGCAGCCATTATCTGAGGTCTCCTAGGGTTTGAAGCCACATGGCCTTGTGGCTTGCCCACCTCATCTGCCCTGCCACTAAAATATGTGACAGTTTCTTCAAGGCCTTGGATATTTGTGTGTTCAAGATGACACCGGACCTAAAGTGTTCAAACAGTAGTACCTTAGATGACTGACAAGGGGTAATTAATGATATTCACACTTCTTCCAATGAAGGAAACACATTCAAATTCTAAACAAGAAGAGAATTTTCCCATTAGATGGGGCACTTAAAATGTCTCTGCCCTTGCCATGACAGTGAAAGGGAACCCAGACCTCATCAAGGGACTGTGACTACAGAGTGACCAAGTTAGAGAGACCGAGAGATGAGTGGTCCCCCAGCGATTGCTCTGTTAGAGGGACGCAACGCCGTCCTTAGGAATAAATTGGCAAAGATGTGGTACCTAAAGACAGCACTTTAAAATAGAAATGAACGTCTCGTTTAGCATCCTGAAGACAGACATGTCAGCACAGACCTAATCATCAGACCTCATGGGATGTTCAGAAGTTCTCCAAGGAGGAGTGAACAATGAGATTCCCCTCACCCCATCAGTTAAGAGTTAGCACTAGTCCTTTAAGAGGGAGAAACTGAAGGTTGATGCCGAACACATTAGACATCATGCTTGTTATCAAATAAGGGTGCAACCGTCTTTTAAAAAGTTACTTTTTCATCCAGATTTGATGAGAGTTCCTCTAAAAGTATTAATCATAAATATATTTGGGCTACAAAGAATCCTTACTGTGTCTCCAATTTTTTTAAAAAGATTTCTTTATTTACTTGAAAGTCAGAGTTACACAGAGAGAGAAGGAGAGGCAGAGAGAGAGAGAGAGGTCCTCCATCTGCTGGTTCACTCCCCAGTTAGCCGCAATGGCCGGAGCTGTGCCAATCCAAAGCCAGGAGCCAGGAGCTTCCCCCAAGTCTCCCATGCGGGTGCAGGGGCCCAAGCACTTGGGCCATCCTCCACTGTTTTCCCAGGCCATAACAGAGAGCTGGATTGGAAATGGAGCACCCAGGACTTGAACTGGCATCCATATGTGATGCCAGCACTGCAGGCAGTGGCTTTACCTGCTATGCCACAGCACCAGCCCCTGTGTCTCCAGTTTTAACCATGGATGACAGAAAGGAGACGATGAGCAACCCAAGGACCTATTAATATTTTTTGTAGCACTGGGTTTAGCTGCACACCAAGGTTATCATTAAAGTGGACAATTTCTTTCAAGGTAAAAAAAAAATTTACTGCTCATGGGGCTGGCATTGTGGCGCAGCAGGTTCAACAGCAGCTTGCAATGCTGGCATCCCCTGTCGGAGTGCTGGTTTGAGTCCCAGCTACTCTCCTTCTGATCCGGCTTCCTAATAATACACCTGGGAAAGCAGCAGATGATGGCTCAATTATTTGGGTCCCTGCCACCCACGTGGGAGACCAGGAGGGAGTTCCTGGCTCCTGGCTTTGGGCTGGCTCAGCCCCAGCCATTGTGTGCATTTGGGGTGTGCACCGGCAGATGGAAGATCTCTCTCTCTCTGTTTCTCACACAGATTCTGCCTTTCATACAAATAAATAAATGATTTTTTTTTAAAGAGAGAATTTTTAAAAATGCATTACTTGTGTTTTACAAACGCAATCATGAGGCACAATGATTATCGATACTTTATTGGTAGTTACAAGCCTCCAAAAATCCCAAGCGGAACCTCCACTAACTGTGTGAAAGAGCAGAAAACGTGGTCTCCAGTGATAATAACGAGGGGAAGGGATACATTTGGTAAATCCTCTGCGTTATAATAATCTGTATAATCTTCATTATGGAGATTAATCAACCCAAAGCCCCCAAATGACACAGACGGTTTTTGAAGGTTTAAGAGGTTTGCTTCAAAAGAGCTAAATCTTTCATGTAAGTTATATGGAGCTCATTAAAAGGTTTTAAAGTCACAGTACACGTAGAACCCCTTGAGCTGGTGCTCAGGAGGACTGTGGAGCACTGTGTGCAAGCTGGGCCATTTGCCCTCCGATGCTGTCTTCTCCTGCTGCCTGGGAAGCAGCTGTTCCCAGGAAGGGCCCTACAGAACCTCCTCGGAGGCAAATACCAGGCGGCCTCCACCCCTAAGGATGCGGCTGCTGAGCTGCTCCACGCTTCGGCTCGGGCCTCTCCTGTGGGCAGGTTGTTCCTGGAGTTCCTTGGCTGTCCCGGCTCATCTCCCAGTCTTGCTCGCCCCATGAGCAGCACTGTGAGGGGTTCTCAAAGAAAGAACCCTTCCAGCGCCATACCATTCCAATTAACGAGCCCCAGCAAACATGCATTGACACCTGTTGGGAGCAAGGCGTGGAGCCGTCTCTCCTTGTGCTCTATTTACCTGCTTTAGTCCTGCAGCATGTCCTTCTAATTATCGGCCAAGCACCTTGCAACTAGGCGGCCAATCTAGAGTAATAGGGAGTCTGTCCTCCCTAGTTAAATCCACAGGATGAACTTCTCAACTCATCTTCTTCAAGGAAAAGCAGCTGTTGGCTGAGTCACATGTGTGTTTGTTTATACATGTCTTGTAACTTGCATACACACTCACCGAGCGGCTCCCCCTTCCCGAAGGCTACCTTCCAGATATGTGTGTCAAGTGATGTAAAGGTTGCCAGGGCTATAATCTCTGTTTAGTCAATAGTATGGTGTGGGAAGCACCCCAGTGGGGACAGTGGAGCTTAGAGGAATCCCTAGGTACTTTGAAAGTATGGAATCTTCATTCACATTTTTAAAAGATTTATTTATTTATTTGAAAGGCAGAGTTACACAGAGAGAGACACACACACACACACACACAGAGAGAGAGAGAGGTCTTCCATCTGCTGGTTCACTCCCCAATTGGCTGCAATGGCTGAAACTGTGCCGATCTGAAGCCAGAAGCCAGGAGCTTCTTCTGGGTCTCCCATGCGGGTGCAGGGGCCCAAGGACTTGGGCCATCCTCCTCTGCTTTCCCAGGCCACAGCGAAGAGCTGGATTGGAAGTGGAGCAGCTGGGACTCGAACCAGTGCCCATGTGGGATGCCAGCACTGCAGGCGGTGGCTTTACCTGCTATGCTACAGCTCTGGCCCCAATTCACATTTTAAGAAGTGTTGTCAGTGACTGCATTTGGTTGCCATTGCTTGAGAACTCATCTTTGTAGAGGGGCTCTGGTAAGCCTGGAGCACTGTTTCTGCCTTTTTAGATGCAAGTTTGTTTCCCATGTTTGGGGTACATTGGGATTATCCAAGGTAACACTTTTGGCAAGGCTAGGAAAAGGATGAAAATCATAGAGTTAATGTGAAAGGGGAGTGAAGGAGGGAGGACTTAATTACTTAGAAGTGCCAATGACTAATTTCTTGGATCCACCACCTTCTGTCTGTGTGACTGTTGGATGCTCTCAGCCTTGGTTTTCTCATCTGTATAATTGGAATACTAATAGGACCAAGCTCTGGAAGTTGAGATGTGTAATAGGTTGTTACTTGTTCAATATTCAGAGCACTGTCTGGCACATAGTCAGTGCTGTCTAAATGTCACCCATTCTTCATTTCTAGCTGATACACAAGGGGTCTGCTGCACCTTGGGACAGAGTCCTTCTATATATCAACACCATCCACAGTAGTGCGGAAGATGTTGGTGTCAGTGAGGCCAATTGACATCCAAACTTCTCCCAGCCTTCTGCTGGTATCTCCTCCTCTCCCCAGGCTGTCTCCTTATCTACTGTAAACCTTTGATAACTTATCAGGTAACTCAAAGGAATTTGTACCGAGACAAGGATCAAAACTGTAAGTGAGAAGTGGAAACCCCTCAAGCCACACCCCAGAAGAGGTTGCTTCCTTGATCTCCCAGTGAAGCTGACTCTGGGTGGCTGGCACTTCTCACCCATGGAGGTGCTGCCCTCCCAAACCTTGCAATCTACAGGAGAGAACCCTGACCCAGAGCCATCAGAAAGGAAGTAACAAAGCTATCTAGGTTGCTCAATGCCCCTGTCCCAAGTGTTAGCGTGGAGGTGCTAGGCACACTCAGTGGGAACAAGACCAGTTCTTTAGCCCCAGGAACTTCACAGTTTAATGGAAGGCACAAACCACATCAGATGGCGATAAGGAAATGTATGTGAAAAAAAGGAAAAGAGAGGCATGTTGACAGAGGACAGCCTGAGGAGCTGAGCGAACAGGAACCTTTCTCCAGAGCTAGAAAGCAGGGAGGTCTTTGGAAAGGGTTGGGCGCACACTGCCTCAAGGCTAGTGAGGACTGGAAAGTGACTTCCCACGGCCCTTTCTAGCTGGATAAACTGAATGCTCGGGCACCGGGCTCTGCGCTGGGGAGACCAGGCGGCCGGAGTACTGGTGGCTCACTCTCGTCTATTTGACATCATCTCTAGATGTCCATGTCACTTCACCCTTCCACATCAGACACGCCGATTCTTGGGTGGTCCGCCACACCACTTCCTGACAAACCTCAGTTCCTTTACTCTAGGTGGAGGGCTGGGGGGCTTGGATCTGATTTCAAAAGCAGACGGGAAATTGAAACCAGAAAGGCTTTGTGATGAACTTTAAGAGAATCTTTTTTTTTTTTTTTTTCCCTCCACCAAAGGTTTTCCAAGACTGGTATCTCTGGCTTGGAGCTTGACTGTGTGTGAGTGTGAATTAACCATTCAAAATCAAAGTCCTTTCATAATTTGATCTAGTTATGCAAACACAGCCCATTGATGCTAACAAATAGAGACCAGATGCAAATAACAAGCTCAAGCATAACATGGAATCACTAACAGGAGCTAAAGCAAAGTGTCTTCCTCCTCACCACCTTGCTACCTCATAAGACTTCCTTCCATTTAGAAATAAGCAAGAAGGAGAAGGAGAAGGAGAAGGAGAAGGAGAAGGAGAAGGAGAAGGAGAAGGAGAAGGAGAAGAAGAAGAAGAAGAAGAAGAAGAAGAAGAAGAAGAAGAAGAAGAAGAAAAGAGGACTGTTAGGAAGTTTCTAAGGTTCTAATGGTCTGAAAATGACAATAGAGTTGCTAGGATCACCCAAGATTGCCTTGTAACCAACTGAAACCATGTCAGAGTTATGTGGAGTTAGACATGCATCCCTAAGAAAAGCCAGGTCCCCAATATTTCATAAATGTGTGTAACGGAAGGAAAAATTGATTACAATGGGCAAACAGCCTAGAAATGGAGGTCACTGAGTCAGTGACCCTCCCAAGAAAACACAGCTCTCTACACTTCTTCAACAGGATTTCCTGAATATGGTGAAATTGTATGCCATTTCCTGGGATACCGGTGTTGAGATTACTGTGCACAGCCAGGCAAACACTTGTTGGGTGAGGCTCTGTGTTCCTGGGAATCCAAGAATGGTAATGGTATTGCCATTTTCTGTAAACAAGAAAAGTTCAATTGAATAAAAGGAGATGGGTAATACAAATAATCTCACAGGCCATCTCCGACCTCTGAGGCAATGGCTATTGCTGCCCGCTGTTTTCACAGTGCCATTGCCTTGTGAATTGCTGTGTGATCAAGAGGCTAAATAAGTTTTGATTCAAGGCCAGTGCCACGGCGTAGGGGGTAAACCGCCGACTATAGTGCCGGCATCCTATATGGGCATTGGTTTGAGTCCTGGCTACTCCACTTTTGATCCAGCTCTTTGCTATGGTCTGGGAAAAAGCAGTGGAAGATGGCCCAAGTCTTGGGCCCCTGCACCTATGTGAGAGACCCGGAAGAAGCTCCTGGCTTTGGATCAGCCCAGCTCCGGCTGTTGCCGCCATTTGGGGGAGTGAACAAGAGGATGGAAGATCTGTCTCTCAGTAACTCTGCCTTTCAAATAAATAAATAATTTTTTTAAAAAAGTGTTGATTCACAAATTGGGTCAAATTTCCTACTGTTAGCATAATTTTAAAAAGATTTATTCACTTATTTGAAAGGCAGAGTTACAGAGAGAGGAGAGAGAGATTTCCAATCCTCTGGTTCACTCCTAAATGGGCAATAGCTGGGTCTGGGCCTCCCATGTAGGTGGCAGGAGCCCAAGGACTTGGACCATCCTCTGCTGCTTCCCAGGCACATTGGCAGGGATCTGGATCAGAAGTGGAGCTGTCAGGACTCAAACCATTGTTCATATGGGAAGCTGATTGCAGGTGGCAGTTTAACCCACCGTGCCACAATACCAGTCCCCAGCACAATTTTTAATTTTTAAAATTGATTCTTTTAGGTAGACAGATCCAGGACTGTGGGCCTTCTGAATCTTCTTATGAGTTGCTCAGAAGGAAAAAAAAAAAAAGTGAAATTTGAATAGAGAAAGAGAAAGAGCGAGCTAGCGAGCAATCCTTCAAGTTAGGAAAACCAGACTCTAGAGAAGCCTTTGGGTGACATCTTGCTGATTTAGCTCTGGAACAGAAACAGACACTAACCAGGAAATCTCCAGAAGGTGTTCGGTCAATGCGGGTGAGAAGTCTGCCTGTGGAAACCCTGCAGCTCCTTCCGTGAGCTTCTCCAGCACACGGAGGCTAGCAGCAGGAGTTCTTCCTACACTGCACATCCCTCCTCCAGCAGCTCAGCTCATTCTCTCCCTTCCTGTCTGAAGAGAAGCAGGAAGGGTGCTGGTGTGGCTGGGCTGACATCTCTATTCTGTTTGTACTATTACTCTTGCCCTCGGCTCCCCTTCTGTGGGCTAAATGACCCCCAATTTTGTAAGTTTTTTTCTTTTTCAAACAGGTCACTTCCCAAACATTTCCATGTGGCAATTTGAAGAGTCACAAATGTGTAGAAAGAACTTGCATATTACCATATAGATGGAGCCACGCTGAGATAAATACTGTGCTTGGTTCAGAAAGGTGCGGAAATCCCCACACCCTCTGCAGTCAATGGTGGCCCTGCAGGTTTCTGTCTTTCTCACCCAGCCTGGAAGCAGGTGATAGCTGAGGAGTCAGACTAATAAGATGCACCCTCACACTGATTAAACGTCCATTTTCTTGGAGAAATGGCTGACAGGAGCAGGATAAAGCTGCGAGGAAGCTTGTAGCAATTTCACAAATCTACCGCTACCAGTGAGCTTTATTTGTGTGCTTAGAGCTATTATTAGCAAAACAATGGCTGGAAAATGTACCAGGGAGAAAATTAAGAAATGACAGACTTGTTTTTTAAGAGTAGGAGAAAAGCTTCTTTTGTTAAGTTTTTCAAGGCTGTTCTCAAGGAGAGAAGTGGAGAGTTTCACTTGAGCAGGATGCAACATCCAACCATGGCAGCTGGGAGCAGGTGAAGTGAGCTCATTGCCTGCTGTGGGCTTCACGCTCCGCTGCAGTGGTCAAGGCAGAAGCACACACTCAGGGTCCTCTACAGAGCAGGAGAAGGGGAATCCTGAGTGGCATGACAGCTACTGCTAAAGGCACCTGGGAATCACAGTGTAGGTGTCATGGGTGTGACAGGGTACCCAGGAGGCTGGTGGTGGCTGCTTTAAAAGAGTAACAGAGGGGTCGGCGCTGTGCTGTAGCACTGCCACCTGCAGTGCCGGCATCCCATATGGGCGCCGGTTCGAGTCCCTGCTGCTCCATGTCCGATCCAGCTCTCTGCTGTGGCCTGGAAAGCGGTAAAAGATGGCCCAAGTGCTTGGGCCCCTGCACCCGCATGGGAGACCTGGAAGAAGCTCCTGGCTCCTGGCTTTGGATCAGCCCAGCTCTGGCCTTTGTGGCCATGTGGGGAGTGAACCAGCAGATGGAACACCTCTCTATCTTGCTCTCTCTCTCTCTCTGACTCTGCCTTTCAAATTAAATAAATCTTAAAAAAAAAAAAAAAAAAGAAGAGTAAGTGAAAGGACTTTGTCTAGAGCTGCACTTTCCATTGTAGTGGCCACAGCAATATATGCTATTGAGTCCTCAGAATGGAGCTAGTCTGGTTGAGATGTGCTGTAAGTGCAAATTATACACCAAGATTCAAAGGCTTGCTGTAAAAAATGCAGAAGACACCATGAATCATTTTTATTTTAATTTCAACTACATATTGAAGCTATTAGCCTGGATAGATGGGGCTAAGTGAAATATATCTGCATCATTAAAATCACTGTTATAGCATGGATGAACTTTGAGAACATTATGCTAAGTCAAAGAAGCCCCACACAAAGGCCACACATTGTTTGATTCTGTTTAAGAAATGGTCAACAAGCAAATCCATAGAGATGGGAGGTAAATGAATGGTTGCCAAGGACTGAGGGGTTGAGGAGGGAAATGGGAAGTGAGGACTAATGGTATAGGGTTTTTTTTTTTTTTTTAAATAGGGTGATGAAAATATTCCAGAATTGATCATGAATCTGGTTGTGCAACTCTGAGGACATACTCAACTGCACACTTTAAATGAGCGAATTGCCTGGTTTGATAATTTTATCTCAATAATGTTTAAAATAAATAAATTTGGGTGCAAAAATCTATTATAGCTTATTTTTAACTTTTTTTTGACAGGCAGAGTTAGTGAGAGAGAGAGAGAGAAAGGTCTTCCTTCCGTTGGTTCACCCCCGACGTGGCCGCCACGGCCGGCGTGCTGCGCCTTTCCGAAGCCAGGAGCCAGGTGTTTATCCTGGTCTCCCATGGGGTGCAGGGCTCAAGAACCCGGGCCATCCTCCACTGCCTTCCCGGGCCACAGCAGAGAGCCAGACTGGAAGAGGAGCAACTGGGACAGAATCCGTTGCCCCAACTGAGACTAGAACCCGGAGTGCTGGCGCCGCAGGCGGAGGATTAGCCTAGTGAGCCGAGGTGCCAGTCTATTTTTAACTTTTAAAAGTATGGCTACTAGAAAATGTAAAAGTCTTAAGTGGTTGGCATTGTTTTTCAGTTGGCCACACCAGACTCAATGGGGATGGAGAATGGTGAAGCCAACACAAATCAGGGTGAGTGGTAGCCAAGGAGAAGGCCACACACACACAGGGCAGAAGTACAGCCAGAACTGCTCATCTTCGGTGCAGGACAAGATGAAATGAAGGGTTGAGGGAGAGGGTTTTTGAGGATAAGGATAATATCTCTGGATCAGGGCAGTCCCCTGTATCAAGTACCAGCAATGGACGGATCGCAGACTGAAGTTCTAGCCCCTGGGCAAACAGGGAGCACCATCTGCAGTCGCCTCCCTGGAAGAATTCTTATCAGTCCTGCTGACATACGAGAGGGCAGGGCTGCCCTACCTTTCACGGATGGCTGCCCCACCTGCCTCTAGCGCTGGCCAATAGCTGCTATGGCTGAGAGACATCTTGACTCACCTGTAATCTATTTGCATACCTGTAACCTAGCCTGGGTGAGCTGATTTGGCAAACCAGGAAACTCTTGCCGTGTCCTGGGGGATGGAAACTTTTTCAAGATGTGTTGGCCAAAGGAGCTTTTCTGGGCTATTTATGAAATTCCATAAGCAAACCCTAGACTTATTTGGAGGCTTAGCTGGATGCAACCCAAACTCCCTAAAAGGAAGCCTTGGGTGCCTTCTTAGCATCTTCTTCCCAACCTATGTTTTTTTCCAATTCAGTTTTTCCATTTGTTTCTTCCCTCCCCTACAAATACAACAGTATTTCAAAGGGTACAGCTCAGTGGATGGTGGATAAGAAAACCACACTAAAGGCCCTCTGGAAGAAAGGATCCCATTGCTTGTTTATGGAGACCAGAAAGATGGACTAGAACCCCAAAACCTAGTTCTGGAGGATGGGTCAGTAGCCTAGAAAACAGGAGAGAAAATCAAATACATAGTACTTGGCCGTGACTTTCAGATGTCCTGGAATTTTTTTTCAACTTCAATAAACTTTGTTTTTTTCTCCTGGCTGATTGTATCATGTTTCGATACACAGGATGGGTGACAGGGAAAGCAGACAGGAGAGAAAAAGTTCATGACCCAGGACCATTGTATAGGGCAAAGCCATATACCTGGTATAAGAAAAGCAAAAAGTTACCTGTGTTCTATGAAGGTATACGAATCACAGCTGAGAGCATTCTCTGTATGGCTGTGAGGTCTTCCAGAGCAAGGATTGCAGAATATTCCTCTCTGTGTCTCCACCACTTGGCCTGGCCAAGTACTCAAGGACCATTTGTAGCATGGATGGATAGACGAACGGATGTGAAACGGGTGTGTTATTCGTGTTATCAGCTTATCGTTCTGAGTGGTAGATACCACTTTCTCAAGAAAGACTTGAGAGATTTTAATTTTGTAACAGGGAAATCAACTGAGTTAAAATAAAAATGACGTAATAGCAAGGCCCATATTGAATTTTGTCATCTATCTAATTTTTTCCAAACAGCACTTACATGTGCTGAATAAGGGTGAGGGTGGAAAGAGAAATCAAAGCCTAAGGACAGCTCATGGAGTCTCTTTCTCAGTGGATCTTGTAAAACGCAGAGCACTGAGGCGCGGACAAGTGACTTAACGATGATGTCGTCATGGCCTTTGGACCAAATATTGCCTTTTCCATTCCCACTGTTGATACTTACACAGCACAGCTGGCACATTGTCAAAAGACTGAGGTCCCCTCGTTCTTATCTTCTGAGTCAGGCTGCACAAGATGGTGAAAAGCTTGCTCCAAAAGGCGCTTGAACTCCATGCCTTGTCCCTGCATGTGCACAGGCAGCGGGGAGCCCTACATCAACCAAATAGGAAAGGAGAGGAATGAACTGTCCAACAGTCAGCCTTTCCATCCTAAGAAGAGCGGGCGGGGTGTCTCGTCCAGCTGGCCGTAGCCTCCAGAGCTGTGTCTCCTCTCTTGCTTTGCCGATCTGTATCACTGGGACTTGGGCTCAGAAGCGAGACGCTTCAGTGTGCATTTCTGTTCTACACTTTCTCCTTCATCAGCTATGTAGTCTAAAAGATGAAAGAATCACTCAGTTCAGTAGTAATTTTAGAACTGATTGAAACTCATGGGGCTGACGCTGTGGCGCAGTGGGTTAACGCCCTGGCTTGAAGTGCTGGCATCCCATATAGGCGCCGGTTCGAGTCCTGGCTGCTCCTCTTGTGATCCAGCTCTCTGCTATGGCCTGGGAAAGCAGTGGAAGATGGCCCAAGTCCTTGGGTCCCTGCACCCGCATGGGAGACCTGGAGGAGGCTCCTGGCTCCTGGCTTCGGATCACCGCAGCTCCAGTCTTTGTGGTCAATTGGGGAGTGAGCCATGGGATGGAAGATCTCTCTCTCTCTCTCTTTCTCTCTCTCTCTCCCTCTGCCTCTCCTCTCTCTCTGTAACTCTGACTTTCAAATAAATAAATAAATCTTAAAAAAAAAAAAAAAGAAACTCCTTGATTGTGGGTAGTAGAGGGACAGGAGTAGCATACAGGGTGGAGGGTGAAGCAATTCTTTCTGGACAATGATTCTTTTCTCCAAGTGAGTTGGCTTTTTTCGTGTGTTTGGCAGTTTACAAACAGAGAAGACAAAGGCTGAGCTTGGAAGAATCTCCAACCTGATTTCTTTTTATGTTTTCAAATCTAATCTTTTAAGCTTTTTCACTTTCATCAAGACATTTAAAAGTCAGGATACAGAAAGCTTTTCTATCTCTGGATGGCTCTGCAGGAGCAGTTATAAGACTCATCTGGAATATTAGAAGGCAGGGAACTTCAAAGAAAGCAGAATCGTGTGCTACTTTCAGATTAGATCTTTAAGAATTCTGTGCAACACTCTTATGCGGGTACAAGGCATACCCGAAAATGAGGTGAACGTGACTCCTGCAGGGTGAGCAAAGCAAGCTGGATTCTTTGAAGGAAATAGCATTCTGTGATATCATGACTGGCGGGGGCCGTGCAGGTGCAGCTGGAGGAGAGCCCTTGGCATCAGGGCTCCCTGTAATGGGTCCAAATCCCTGGTGCCCATTCTCCTTGACCCAAGTCACTCCTGCTCATGAGATCAGTATTCTGACTCACAAGTAGCTAGCAGCAGCTGAAAGGAAATGATGTGGCAATTGTATCTGAAGACTAGTTAAATGCTGGAAACAGAAAAGAAAATCCATTTAAAAATATGCCACTGTGTTTCAAAAGGCTGTGCAAGATTTAAAAAGTATGTTTAGCATTCCAAGTATTTTCCCTTCTGTGTCTTTAGAGACTGGCTCTAAGAGTGATGTTTTGTTTATTTAACATTTAATCAGGAGAGATTTGGACCCCACCAGCTTTTGAGCACCGCCTCTTTGCATTTGGGCTGAAGAGAGAACTTCAACCAGACGGAGATTTGATGTCTGTAATACGCACTAAAAGATCAGCTGGTCTAACTTTACGGGGCTAATAAAAGGGAAAATTTTTCCTGTGCTCAGGTCTTTTATGAATTATAAATAACCATTCACTTTGGAAGATAGCACATCGTAAAATTTTTTTTTCGCAAATATGCACAAATCCATTTTAAGATCCAAGGAAAAAGATGTTCAACAGTCTCAGATGTACTCAGTTTTGATTTCGTGGGGAAACATGTTCTTTTACCATATGGATGCTTTTAAGGGGGCCTTCAGCTGGGGCTCAATAACGACACCCCAGTGGCTAAATAAGGGATTTCTTGCCTTCTAACGTTATTTCTCTGTTATTAAAGGTGGGAAAACCTTCCACAAATAGCATACTATTAGAGTGCTTTAGGGGGTGCCCTGGGAATCAAGGTTATGTGTCTGCTCCAGAAATATTGTCTGTAATTATCATTCCTCAGTGGTTCTGAGGATGCATTCTTGGTGTTTTCATTAATTTCTTGATTCTACCAGTCTGTAGTGAGTGCTGGCTCTTGATATTCAATATTTCACAGTAGGAGGATTGTTGTTGTTTGTTTTTTTAAGGTCACAGGTCTCCCCCCCCTTCCTCTTGTAATAACCATTTCCTGACTTCTTTTGTCTGCCAAAATTAAAACAAACAAAAAAAGGATGAAAGACTAGATTAAAAAAGAGAAAGAAATCAGCTATGAGATTCTTCCAATCTCAGCCTTTGTCTTCTCTTATTTATAATCTGCTACTCTGAATATTTAAAAATAGAGCATTCAAATGTAACAAATGACCAAACAGGGTGATAACAGCACATGGACCCTCTGGCACTTTATTATAAGTTTTCCAATATGCACCGGATTGGGAGAGAACTTTTCAGTGAGTCCCATATGCCCCTATCCAATTGTAGATTCTACCACTACCATTTTACCATTCTTGGTTTACCACACATTTATACATCCCTCCTCCATGAATCCATCTTCTTTTTTCATGTGTTTATAAGTAAATTGTAGGTATCCCTTAATTTCTACCTGCACACTTCAGTTTAATATTCACATTTTTCTTTTGATGTAAAATTTACATACAATGAAATATAAAAGTAAGTCTACAATTTTTAAAAAAAAAATTATTTATTTGTTTGAAAGGCAGAGTTACAGAGAGAGAAAGGGAGAGATACAGAGAGAGATCTTCCATCTGCTGGTTCACTCTCCACATGGCCTCCATGGGTAGAGCTGGGCTGGTCCACAGCCAGGAGCCAAGAGCTTCTTCTGAGTCTCCCACATGAATGTAGGGGGCCCAGGTATTTGGGTCATCCTCCACTGCTTTCCTAGGCCATCAGCAGGGAGCTGAATTGGAAGTGGATCAGCTGGAACCTGAACTGGCATCCATATGGGATGCCAGGGTCACAGACAGTGGCTTAACCCATTATGCCACAACGCTGGCCCCAATTTCTGAGTTTTGACAAATGTATGTACCCAAACCTCTATCATGATGTAGAACCCCAGAAAGTTCTCTCATGCTCCTTTCCTGTCAATCTTTGTTCCTATTCCCCTTCCCAGACCCAGAGGCAACCACTGTCTTGATTTTTTTCACCACAGATTATGTCTGTTCTAGAATTTTCTCTATTCTAGAACTTCATATGAATCAAACAGTGTGAACTCTGTGTAAGACTTCCTCCAATCAACATAAAGCTTTTGAAATTTGTGTGATCATTTGTAACAGCAGTTCAGTCTTTGGTATTGTTGAGTAGTACTCCGCTGTACGAATCTACCATGGCTTAAATATCCATTCTCCTCTCTTGATAGGCATCTGTTTTCATTTCCCTTGGAGCAAGAGCTAGTTGTGTAATTGCTGAATCACAGCTGGCATATGATTAGTTTTTTTTATGAAACTGCAATTTCTTTCTCCAAAGTCAATGTACCATTTCATATTCCCACCACCAACCATGTATGACAGTTCCAGTTGCTCCACATCCTTGCCAGCATTTACTGTTGTCAGTCTTTTTATTTTAAATCATCTAGATGGGTGTGTAGTGAAATCTCATTGTGGTTTTAATTTGCAGTTTCGTGATAATGCTCTACCTATCATTCATTCATCTTCTTTTATGAAATTTGTTCAAATCTTCTGCCCATTCAAAATTATTTTTGGAGTGAATGAGTGTTCTTCACATATCCTGGATATCAGTCCTTCACTAAGTTTGTTTTATAACTATGTTCTTCCACTCTATCGCTTACCTATTTATTTTAAAAATTGTCACTTTTCCTAAATTTTTATTTTATTTTCATTTAATGGAACTCCAAGTCAAAATAAGGATCCAGGAACTCAATGTGGTCTCCTACATGGCTGGAAGGAATCTAACTACTTGAGCCATCACCTGTTGCCTCCTGGGGTGTGCATTAGGAGGGAGCTAGAATCTGGAGCGGAGCTGGGACTAGAACTCCATCACTCCAGTATAGAACGTGGGCATACTAACCTGTGCACCAAACAATTGTCTCTTTTGAAGACAGACTTTTTATTTTGATGAAGTCTAAGTTGTCAATTTTTCTTTACTTTGTGGCCATTTCTTTCAGGGATCTAAACAAGGCACATTGATTTTTTTAAAATTATTTATTTGAAAGACAGAGTTACAGAGAGGCAGAGAGAGAGAGAGAGAGAGAGAGAGAGAGTGTGTGTGTTTTCCATCTGCTGGTTCACTCTCCAGATGGCTGCAATGGCCGGAGCTGTGCCGATCCAAAGCTAGGTGCCAGGAACTAATTCTGGGTCTCCCACATGGGTGCAAGGGCCCAAGGATTTGGGCCATCTTCTACTGCTTTCTCAGGCCATAGCAGAGAGCTGGATTGGAAATGGAGCAGCCAGGACTCGAACTGGTGCCCACATGGGATGCTGGCACTGCAGGCAGTCGTTTAATCTGCTACACCACAGTGCTGGCCCCGGCACAATGATCTTAATAAATGAAGCTCCTAAAATCTGTTGTAGGCTCAAGGAAATTTAAAGCTCCATTGGGCTCACTGTCATTACCTAAAGAAACTTCCACCTTGTGCATATTGAGGAATGAATAAAAAAAAAAATAAGTTCCCCACCCATAGGAAGAAAGACATTCACAGAGAGACCCAAGTTTCAGTGATAGCTTGGGAAAACATTAGAGCAGATTGAAAATGGGAGTAGTCTGACATGAGAAAAGCATGCTTGGAAAAAGAGAGAAGCTAAAGGGAGCTAAAGGGAGGTACTGATTCTTCTGACCTGTTCTTAGGCTGCACACTGAAGCCATTCCCAAGATTTTACCCAAATGCTTATTGCCAACTGCTCTGCTTGTCACTGGCACTGTTTGATTTCTCTCTTTGTTCCTGTTTGGACCAAGAGGATACTCAATACAGACATGACATTTTGCAAACTAGACTCCGTCTTTTTCACCCTAGCGTCATTGTTGTCTTGGCCTACTTTCTCTGAGACATGTTCTTGAGGACGCAGGCTGAATGTGGTCTTTCATGCTGTGATGCCGACTCCTCTGGGCATTTCCCTCTCTGATCCCACCTTCTCAAGTGATCCTTAACATCCTGCAACTGCTCCGGTAGTTGTGGATTGCCCCCGGCCTTTTGCTTTTAAAAAACCATTTTTATTTATTTAAAGACACACACACACACACACACATATAGAGGAGGGAGGGAGAGAGAGAGAGAGAGAGAGAGAGAGAGAGAGAGAGATAGGGAGAGGGTGAGAGAGGGCGAGCACTTCCATTTGCTGCCCCACTATCCAAATGCCTGCAATGGCCTTGGCTGGGCCAAGGCTGCAGCTGAGCCAGAACTTGTGGCAGGAATCTGATCACTCGCACCATCACTGCTGGCCCCCAGGGTCTGCATAGCAGGCAGCTAGAATCAGGAGCCAGAGCCAAGACTCAAACCCAGGCACTTTGATATGGGACATGGACACCTTAACTGGCATCTTAATAACCAGGCCAAATGCCTTCCCTATTTTCTACTTTTTTCATTAAACTCACCCTCTCCCCTTTTATTAGAGATTATGATTCATGAAAACAAAGGCTATGAAACTTACGTGGATGAACTTTACTGTGGGCCGGCAGGTTGGAATAAATGGTCACGTTCTGTTTCTCACTGAATCAGTAGACTTTTATAAACCGAAATTGACTGTAGGATTCCACTGGAAGTTGTCTTGAAATGCAAAACATTGAACAAGTGCACCAATTCTTAAAGCTCTGTGCAGTTCTAACTGCAGAGGACAGTCACCAATGACTCCGTGAATGTGCCTGCCAGACTGGGAAATAGATCTCAGATAGCGGTGACTTTCACAACCCACCTGTCCCACTGCTCAAGTAGGAAGACTAGAGGTGGGTGTGAAGTGTTCTGGCCCACTGGATCTGTTCCTAAAAGGGAGCAGCCAGGGCCGGCGCTGTTGCACAGTGGGTAAAGCTGCTGCCTGCAGTGTCAACATCCCATATGGACACTGGGTAGAGTCCCGGCTGCTCTACTTCCGATCCAGTTCTGTGCTATGGCCTGGGAAAGCAGCAGAAGATGGCTCAAGTCCATAGGCCCCTGCATCCACGTGGGAGACCTAGAAGAATTCCAGGCTCCTGGCTTTGGATAGGCCCAGCTCTGGCTATCCCAGCCATTTAGGGAGTGAACCAGCGAATGGAAGACCTTTTTCCCTCTCTGCCTCTGCCTCTCTGTAACTCTGCCTTTCAAATAAATAATTAAATATCAGAGAGAGAGAGAGAGAGAGAGAGAGGGAGAGAGAGAGAGAGAGAAGCCAGACTTAGAGGGCTGAGTTGTGAGTTAGAAATATCAGGTAAAGGGGCTTCCTGCAATGCTGGAATTCCCTACGAGCAATGGTTCCAGTCTTGGGAAAAGCAGCAGAAAATGGCCTAAGTAGTTGGGCCCCTGCCACCCATGTGGGAGACCTGGATGGAGTTCCAGACTCCTGACTTTGGCCTGGCCCAGCCCCAGCCATTGCAGCCATTTGGGGAATAAACCAGTGGGTAGAAGATCTCTCTCCTTCTCTCTGTCTCTCCCTGTGTTCTCTTCCTCTGTAATTCTGCCTTTCAAATAAATAAAGAAATCTTTAAAAAAATAATAAATCAGGTAGACTTCAGGGCCTCTGAAATAAAGAAGTGCCCTAAATAATTAACACACGAACATGATGGAAGTGCTCATAAGGGAGAAATGAATGAGGAGAAAGTCACAGGGCCACGCAACAAATTATGCCTGGCTATGCAAGTGGGTTAAGTCACTTCCTAAGATGCTGCCAACAGCACAAATATCAGCGTTCAGCCTCGCAGGCAACCAAAGAAATTAACCAAGCACTGTCTCCAAGTTTCTTTCCCTTTGGAATAGTAATTCCTGCCATGACAGCAGCTGCGTGAAGGCACGGGGGGTCCAGGGCCCTCTTCCGATGGAGATGGGCTCCTCCGGCCCGTGGCACGGGTGGCAGTAAGTGGGGAGCTCTGTTTGTGGGGGAGGACTGGGAAGCTCTGTTTTCTGTGCAGCTCTGCAGGCAGTCCTGTTTCCAACCAGCCTCAAAAATCTTTGTCTGCTTACGGATATTCTTCTTTACACCAGTGGAGGTAGAAGCCCAAACCATCCAGTCTTGGTATCTTTTGTCATTTGCTCTCACTTTGAGCTATTCCAAGATGTTACAGAGTAAAATGCAGAACCCTGCAAAGCCACTGCAGGCTGCAGTTAGGCTCAGTGTCCTTGGCTTGACTGTTGAGTTCTTCACAAGCAAAAGAATCTGGGATGGTGAGCGGAGGCAAATGACAGGGGCAGGGGATCCGCAGAAAGCACACACCCACACATCTTCCCTCCTCCTCCCTCCCTGCCTCCATCCATTCCTCCTGCCTCGTATTCACGCGTGGCAGCTCCACCTTTCTAAGGCACAACAGATCTGAGGGCAGAGGGAAAGGCAAGGAAGGTGAAAGAAACATTTCTTGTGGCTGAATAAAAACTGACTACAAAAACTGCTAAAGTTTAGTGGTCAGGTTGATCATGGATGGGGGGGATCGGTGTTATACAGAAGTTGCACCTGTTTTCTCAGCACGATCTTGCTTGCTTTTGCCGTATTACCTGGGGTAGCAGGTGTATCTGGCTTACCGGTTTCAGGTTTTCTGAAGGTTGGGTTCGGCCATTGCTGCTGTCAAGGACACACTCCCTTTCCTTTGAACCGTTAGGTCTTATCTGAATCTCTGAATATCTATGATCTTGCAAGATCCGAAGTTCCTTTCAAGCTAATATTTCTCTTCTGTTGGCTTCCTAAGTAGCATTCAGGGTTCAGCCCAAGAGTGCGCTGCCCAAGGCACAACACCTCCCTTGCTGGTGAGCCTTGTTGTCACCGTTCCAAGACGAATTCATAGCACTGTTTGATGATTTTCAACTTTGCCTTGTGGGACGTCTGTGACTGTTCAGTTGACAATACGTGTGCACCTCTCTCGTTTCCTGTTTTTAAGGGCTGCATTTAATTTATTTGAAAGGGTGGAATATTTTAAATTACAATTCAGCAGTTTTACTAAGGAAGACTGTAAAAACACAATAAGCAAGGAGTTTTACTTCCTCCTTGCCACAGCTACTGCTCCCCGGGTTGGAAATCTTGAAGCCCTCTCACTTGTAGGAATGACTTTTACGTGTGCTGTTAACAGTCGGAACGGCAACCGTGCCATGGCTGGAGCTGGAGAGACGCATGGGATTCCTGCACACTATAATTCCATTTTTCCAGACGCCTTATTAGCACACGGAATGCGTCTGCCTGTGCTTGATATTGTTCTATCTTGTTAAGTTCCCCCTCCCCCCAAGCTTAGCACTTGGATTGGTTACGGAATACAGTTGCTTAGCCAATCAAGTGAAACCTCTCTCCTGCAACCCTAGCAACACCTGACAATGGTCATTGACAAACGTTAAGAGAAAACCCCTGAGAAAGCCAATCGGCCCCTGAAAGTGGTCCCTGTCAAGGGAAAACAGGGCCGGCCCTACCCACAGAGCACTCTGTGTGGCCAGAGGAGTTAGTGGCTTGTGTCAGACCTGTGCAAAGAAATGAAAAACAAAACAAAACAAAACAAAAAAACCAGGCCTGCAGGTGAATGTCAAGGCTTGCACCCAGCGTCCTACCCCAAGCTGCTGCCACTTTGCTAACCTGACTTTTGTTGGTTAGAGAGAGTGTTGGAGCTCGAGTTTTGTGGAGGGAGGGGGGATGTGCTCATCTTCTCCCAGGTCAACCATACCCCCACCCCAGTATGCATCAGAATACTTTCAGTGGTCGGAGAAAGCATTCACTTAAGACTTGGCTCTGGAGTCACACTTGTGTCGCCGATGCTAATTTGTTCCTCGGGGCATGGCAAGAGGAGAATTTTCTGTGGGCGGCAAGACACCTGGCTGTGTCCCCAGTGGCACCTTTCCCAGCCTTCTGGCTACACATCTTTCACCTCCCAGTCTTGCTCTGAACTCTGATGGGGTGCAGCTGGCTGGCCTGTCTCACTGGCAGGCACACTGGGACCCACCTCCGAGGGTGCTGCTAGACCCCAGCCATCTCTCACCCTCTCTCAAAGGCTTTGTGACCAAGGGCTCTGCAGGCGGACCTGGCAGAGGCTGGGGTGGGGCAGGGAAGGGGACCTGCCAAAAACATGCACAGACAGTTCATAGGCAAACATGTGTTCCCACAAAAGACATCAGGGCTGTGAGTATAGGATAGCAGACCGAAGTCCCCGGATACAATCTTTCCAGTTAGTCTACCACCTGGAAGGCATATTTCAAACCCTGGTTGAGTAATCCATTGTGCGGTGATTAGCTGTTAATGAAGCTGAAAATACCTAAATCATTCAACGAGTAATCGGAATTAATTTTTTGTGGTTACCACTGCTAGACAAGCTGGTGTCACCATCAAGACAGACCTGGGGACATAGACACAGACGCTGGCGCACATACGACGTGAGGCAGGCACACCGCCACTCAGCCACATACAGGCAAACCCAGGCCCAAGAGCAAAGGTGGGGCAAAGGAGCCGAAATGGAAAAGAGGACCTGCGAGAACAGTCCATGAATTGGAGACGAGTACCAAATCCAAGGGGGTAGGGGTTCGTGGAGTTCACTCAGCAGCCCCGCCCTCATCGTAGGGTACTTCTCCCTACCAGCACACTCTTCCAAGCCTGTCGTTAGGGGTTTAGCTAGGGAATCCCTTGGGAGCATAAACTGATAATGACTTCTAGTCTTAGCCCTTCATGGGGTATTGCTATTTTGCCATGGGGACTTGTGAAGGGGCAAAATAATTAAATCTCTAATGCTTGAACTGCAAATTGGGTGTAGGGGGCTGGGTGTTAGTCTTTAGTTTGGAGACTAGGCCTTGTTTAAACATACTTTTTTAGGTAGAGGACTCTTCTGGGTACACCTAGAGTTTTCTTGCCAGAACTACAGTCAAGAAAAAAGCAGCAGGGGGTTGGGGGTGGGTTGGGATGGGGGTGAGGGGAGCAATGGGGAACAGACCATCAGGTGGATGCTCCCCAAGGGACTAAATACTGAAATGGAGTGGAAGAGGGCGGCTGGTCAAACTTCCACACAGAAACAAACTACAGTGAGTTTTAGCACCTTCCAGACGTAGTCTTCAGAGGACCTGAAAACTCTGAGGTGGCAGGAGATGAGGCGAGTTCCAGCACGGTTTGTCAAGTACCTTGTTCAAGACACAGGCCTATAGAGCCATAGATACATACGCCCAGGATCAGACTCTGAAAGAAATTAAGCCGATCTGAGAAGAGGTAAAATTGTGCCATTTGCCTACTAAGGAGATGAATAAACTACTTTCTTCCTTTTCCAGATTTTTCAAAAATTCCAATTATTACTGATGAAGTATTCTGTGGATATGAGCACAGATGCACGATTACGTGGACAGAACAAAAGCGACATCAAATGTTTATTTCCTATGCTGGAAGTTCAGGAGGTTTTACCCCCCTGTGAAACAGAGAGAAAAAAACATGCAATAGACAATGCACAGAAGGTGGGCCTTTGTGACCCTGGGTTCTTGCGAAAAGCTCTGCAAAGTACCTGGAAGGGTGCCTGCAGGGAAAATGCCAGGGTCCTCACCCAAAGCTCATGGTTCAGGCTCAACAGTGTGAACTTCACCTCGGGATTAACCTGAGGTTTGCATCTGGGAGAACACGGTTACCTGGAGTGTAGCAATTCGGAGGTGGGGGCATTCCTGGCAGAGAACAAACCATTCCTGGCACATTTTAGGCACAAAAGTAAATCTGTTTGCAACACAGTCGCACTGCGTCCAAATTGACATTCTCTCAGTTCCCAAATGCTGTCAGTGGCAGGAGACCATAGAACCCCAACGAAACGGGGATCTCCCCCCAAATCGATCTCTGAGAGAGCATTGCTTCCCATTGCCATGGTAACTAGAAGTCTTAAATTGCCAAAACTTGAGAGACACTTAAGATGAAAGCCAGAAAAAAAAAATTAACAAAAGACAAATGTTAGAGGCAGCATGTGTGACAGTGTGGTAAAGTTTTTGACATTTGTTTGGGAAGATTTTCTTATTTCTTTGTGTGGAATAATGCAATGATTTCCAGAATGTAGCAGTAATAGCTTCACACCATGCTGCTGAATGCTCATCGAATAGATTTTATTCTTTTCTTGAAAGGAAAGGAAGGAGCCCTGGGTCTCGGCAGCAGCTGAGAGGATGTAAGTTGTTGGCAATGGCTCTCCCGGCACACCTTGCTGTTAGCCACAATGAGGAGGCCACTCTGGCTGCCGTGCCCTCGCTCCCTCCCTTCCAGGGAGTGAACAAATATTTATTGAGCACCTACTATTTTCCAGGTAATCTGTCCCCCACACAACTCAATGAGAAATTGCCACTCCGATAAGGGCTCCTAGGAGAACAGCAGGTAACTACTGGAGTGTGTAACTGGCAGAACCGACCTGGCTGGGCGGCCAGGCTTTCCCACCAAAGTGTGACTGAGCTGAGGAGGAAGCCGGGCAGTGGCTGCATCCAGGTGCTGGGGAACTCTTGGGCAAAGGCCCTCGTGAGGAAGGGAACATTCAAGGAACTGAAAGCTGGCCAGAGTCACCAGCGTGGGCAGAGCCCCAGAGAGAGCGGGAATAGACGCACGGGCAAGGCCAGCAGGGGAGGGGGCAGGGGCCCGGCCATTTCCAATGCCCAGCCGTGAGTCTCACAGGGCGGGCTTGTTCAGGATGCGGTCTTCAACCATACTCATGTCCAGAACTCACGCTTTAACAATAGTGCACAGTACCTGGCCTTGTATGTGGCCTGGGAGAGGCAGCCTCAGGTTCACCTGCAATCCGTCAGAACGTGGCCGTAGATGCCAGAAGTGAACCACCACGTTCCAAAGGCTGTAATTTCACAAAACCCTTTAAAGCTCAATCATATTTAATATATATTTTGTGTATGATTCAGTACGTGTCTCAGAGTCATCATCACACATTTTAATGATCATCGTTTATGAACCCCTCAGCAGCCAGAGTTTGGCCATCCAACAATCTTCATGTTATCTGGAACCTAGCTGGGATCCAGAGAGTCTGCAAGAGTCCCAGATAAATCTGGCAAAGATCATGCATATTTTAACCCAGGCGAGATCCTTATTAAGAACTCGGTTGATCTGTATTTCTCACACAGTTCTAGCAAGCAGGTTTTCTGCATTCCAAGACCACAGCCCGAGGAGGAGGGGAATAATAATTCAGAGAGAAGGGACATTATGTAGTCATGTGACAACAGTTAACTGTGTCAGGGCACAGCACAAGTGTAAAGAAGGAGACTAAAACAGGACATAAAAAACAAAACTAAATTTAAAAAAAATCAAGAAAGCAAAGAAGAAAAAGGAAGGAAGGGAAGGAGAGAAAGCAAGCAAGCAAGAAAAATAGATCATAGTGATGATTATTGATGACGACAATGGTAAGTAATGTTAAAAACAATTATTTTGTTGTGATACAATGTATAACCTAAAGAGAGAGAGAGAGAGAGAGAGAGAGAGGAAGGAAGGAAGGGAGGGAGGGAGGGAGGGAGGAAAGGAAAGGAAAGGAAAGGAAAGGAAAGGAAAGGAAAGGAAAGGAAAGGAAAGGAAAGGAAAGGAAAGGAAAGGAGAGAAGCAAGCAAGCAGGTGAGCAATCTGGACTTCCAGCAGTGGACAAACAATCCTGTGCGGGTTAGTAGATCTAGCTGGGCATAATTATGCCTAGAAATGAGTCCTTATAATATGCTTAGGAAGTCAATGAAATATGTGAGGTTTTAGGAAGATTTCTGGCCTACAAACTTGAGCTTTTAAAAAGAATTTAAATGGGCACCCATCTGAGTCCCGGCTGCTCCACTTCTGATCCAGTTCACGGCTAATGTGCCTGGGAAAGCAGTGGAGGATGGCTTAAGTGCTTGGGCCCCTGCACCCACGTGGGAGACTCGGAAGAAGCTCCTGACTCCTGGTTTCGGATGGCCGTTGCAGCCATCTGGGGAGTGATCTGGCACATGGAAGATCTCTATCTCTCTCCCTCTCTCTCTGTAATTCTTTCAAATAAAATCAATCTTTTTTTTCAAAAAAGCAGATCTTCAGTTTTTTGGGAAACTTGTCATTCTGATTGTTCTCACCAAGGCTCCACACTACCCTGATTTTACCTTAGTAATGCTTCTGTGGAGGTGTTAGTTACTATAGATTTCACGTTAAAAAAAAGTCTGCTACGCCAGCTTTTGCTGAAACTGCTTCGTTTTCACAAGTTATCTAATTCTGGGTCTGAACAAAGTCATTGGAAGTGACACTTTTCACATTGGAATTGTCATGATGCTATTCTTGATGGAGAGTGAGTTCTTGAATATTTTAAAATATTGTAGGTGATCACATGCTCTTAATAAATCCATTTTAAAGTTTTTTTTTTTAAATGACTTATTTATTTATTAAAGTCAGATTAAAGGAGAGGCAGATGCAGAGAGAGAGAGAGGTCATCATCCCTAGATGGCTGCAAAAGCCGGAATTGTGCCGATCTAAAGCCAGGAGCCAGAAGCTTCTTCTGGGTCTCCCACGTGGGTGAAGGGGCCCAGGGACTTGGGCCATCTTCTACTGCTTTCTCAGGCCATTAGCAGAGAGCTGGATCGGAAGTAGAGCAGCCAGGACTCGAACCAGTGTCCATATGGGATGCCAGCACTGCAAGTAGTGGCTTTACCCACTATACCACAGCACCAGACCCCCATTTTAAAGTTTAACTTTCACATTTTTAACTTTAATTTTGATGTTCATCTCTTACATGCAAATAGTCTTTATCTAGGTATAAGGTTTTTCCTCAAGTTACCAGGTTGTCTAAAATTTTACATCTTTGGGGCTGGTGTTGTGGTGCAACAGGTGATGCAGGCATCCATATGAATGCTGGTTCCAGCCCTGGCTGCTCCACTTCCAATCCAACTCCCTACTAATGTACCTGGAAAAGCTGCAGAAGATGGCCCAAGTGCTTGGACCCCTGCCACCCACATGGCAGACCCAGATGGAGTCGCAGGCTACTGGCTTTAGCCTGGCCCAGCCCCAGCCATTGCAGCCATTTGAGGAGTGAACTAGCAGACGGAAGACTCCTCTCTCTGTCTCTCCCTCCCTCTGTCTTTTCCTCTCCCATCAAGCCCCTATAACTCTTTCAAATAAACAAATCTTTAAAAAGAAATAAATTGGGCATTTTAAATCCTCCAGATAGGAATGAGAATGTATGAAATACTGTTTGATCACTTTGGAAAATACTCACGCTATATGCTTATGAAATAATTTTTGGAATGACATCATTTTCCACAAATCATTCTTTATACATTGGAACATTATTCATTGCCCTAGAGAATATGTTCATACTGTAGTATTTATTGTGTTGGATGTGGGTTTTTTTTGTGGGGGATATGTTTTTCTTGAACCATTTCACATATCTGTGAAAGCAAACTGGTAGACTGATGCAATTTTGAGGAAATTATTAATTTTCTAAATTATGATTTTTCTATAGTGTCATTTTTTCAGTGTTTAAAAGTAGGATATTTTCCATCCTTGTTGACAGGGGTAGACAAATATTGAAGTATCCAATTGAAATACCCAATTAAATAGTATTCTTGAGTCTATTTCGAGACACTCTTAACAAAACAATTAGTAAAAGTCAGTTATTAAAAAGATGGTAGGATCCGTGTTTGGCCTAGCAGTTAAGATGCCTGTGTCCCATATTGGAGTGCCTGGGTTTGATGTCTATTTCCTGCTCCTGTCTTTAGCTTCCTGCTAATATAGAGACTGGGAGACAGTGATGATGGCTCAAATAATTGGGTTCTTGCCACCTTTGTGGGAGATCCAGGTTGAGTTCCCAGCTCCCAGCTTTAGCCTCAGCCGTGTCTGCTGCTCTGGGCATTTAGATAGTGAACCAGCAGATGAGAGTTCTTTCTCTCACATCAATAAATAAACAAAAAGGAAAAAGGGAGGGGGGAGACTAGAAGCTATAATTAAATGCAGCATTTTTCCTACTTCTTTTGGCTGTCTCTGGGTTCTAAAACTGTTCTGAGGCCTGATAAACATTCTAGCTCTGAGATGTTTGCCTTTCTTTCTTTCTTTCTTTCTTTCTTTCTTTCTTTCTTTCTTTCTTTCTTTCTTCCTTTTTCTTTTTTTTTACAGGCAGAGTTAGACAGTGAGAGAGAGAGAGACAGAGAGAAAGGTCTTCCTTCCATTGGGTCACTCCCCAAATGGATGCCACGGCTGGCGCTGCGCTGATCCGAAGCCAGGAGCCAGGTGTCTCCTCCTGGTCTCCCATGCGGGTGCAGGGCCCAAGGACCTGGGCCATCCTCCACTGCCTTCCAGCGCCACAGCAGAGAGTTGGACTGGAAGAGGAGCAACCGGGACTAGAAACCCGGGGTGCCGGCACTGCAGGCAGAGGATTAGCCTAGTGAGCTGCAGCACCGGCCGATGTTTGCATTTCATACGGATATCACCATTGCACCTTGGATGGGAATGAACAGAATGATACAGTCTGGTCATATTTCTCATAACACTGAAATTGTATACAGACTATACTTATGTTAATTTTTCCCTGAAAATTAATCAAAGTAGATTTTCTAATATTTAACAAAAGCAAATACATTTTACCTCTTGACGGTGGAATTACTGTCCAAAGTACAAAACTTGAAGCAAATCTGTCAGCAAATTTTCAACCTGATTCTTTGTTATATGTAATAATTTTTTAAAAAAGAGGTATTTATTTGAAAGAGTGAAAGAAACAGAGACAGAGACAGATATAGATAGATAGATAGATAGACAGATAGATAGATAGATAAATTATCCATTCTCTGGTTCACTCCCCAAATGGCCACAATGGCCAGGACTGGGTCAGGCTGAAGCCAGGAGCCTGGAAGTCCATCTGGTTCTCCCACATAGATAGCAGCAGCCCAAGTACTTGGGCCACCTTCTGTTGCTTTCCCAAGTGTATTAGCCAGGAGTGGGATGGGAAGTAGAGAAGCCAGGACTTGAACTGGATCTTCAATATGGGATGCCGTTATCGAAAGTGGGGGCTTAACCTCCTGTGCCACAAGATTGGCCCTATGATTTTTTTCCAAAATTCCAGATGATAACTCTAACATCTCAACAGACTACATTGAGCTTGGAAGTAAGATGGAAAAGACTGGCTGGGAAATCAGGGGTTGTATGCACATTCTTACAGTTACAGCAAGTTTTAGGAGTTTCTCTTAAGGTATGAAACGGTGTGGGTGAGTGAGCGACAGTGGGGCGTGGGATAGGATGTTTCCCATTTTGCTTGTGCTGAAGAATTATCCAGGGCATGGGTTAAAATGATGGATTCCAAGCCCCACCCCAGCGCTGCCACGGTAGAATCTCCAGGGGGAGAGGTAAAGGAAATCTATATTTTTAACAAGTCCTCAGGCTGATTCTTACAATATGGCAAGTTTGGAAATACTGGATAACGGAAAAAGTTCCAGCTTTGCAGTCAGACAGACTGAAATTGAATTGCTGCTGATTAGGAGCCAAATAACTTTTGGCTAGTTTCTCTGAGCCTCAGTTTCTTCATGTGTTTCTTCTGTAGGGGCTGGGGCATCATATGACTTACTGTGGTGTGGAGAAGTCATCAAACATTGTGTATGTAAACTCTGTTTTTAAAAAAATACCAACAGTAAGATATCTGTGGCTCCATTCTCCAGGATTTAACACAGTTCCAAATGGCCCAAAATTTTCCCCTCCTCAGAGAGAGAGGAAAGACTGATGGTTCGGGGCTGGTCATTCTCTGCCCTCCTGTCTTTTGCCCGAGAATCTACGTGTTGGAAAGGACTGGCCAGGAAGACTCTGCTGGCAGTTCCTCTGATACTGGACATTTTTCGTGGATGCAGCGCCATCTTTAATACCTGATGCTTCATTCTTGTTAACCCATTGGGCACTCTCTATTTGAGGGGAGAATTAGGCCTGTTTCTCAGGTTAACTATGCTGTGTTAGGTTTTTTCTTCTCTTTACATGTTTAGTTACAGTCCACAGAATGCGATAGACTGCGATTATAACATCAAGGATATATCCCAGTAGGGAAAACAACATGGAAATGGATATAGTGTCGTGTCCATCTTCAAATGACTTGAAGTTCTTTAGATCTAATCCAATTTTCTTGTCTTGGACTCTTCCTACTAATGGCAAATTACTGTCTCAATTAGCTGAGATGACTGCCAATAAAGACGAGGCAAGGTCATTTGCTTTCTCCGTGGCCTCCTCTTAAGCGCTGGGCTGTGTGAAGTTCTTGCCCCCAAAGGGTAGCTTTCAAACGTCAGAATAAAGACAACTGACTGGGGAGCTTGCCCCACGTATTCATTTCTGTGTTCATTATGCTTTGGGGGCACCCTAGGGGTCTCTTTGAAAACCAGTGCTCCAGGAATTTGATGAACCTCTACTGAACTTATTTAAAGTTTTCATTTTGAAATAAAAGGATGGTGGAGGAGCCATGATAGATCTCTGGCTAGTACTCCACTGCCCTTGTCCAGTAAATTGCTTTGCCATCCACGTGTACATCCAACTGCAATGGGCCGGGGGCGGCGTATGGTGCTTCGGTGGCAGGGGGTGGCCCCTCTTTCTTAAGTTCATCAGTGTAGCCAGTCGGAGTGCTGTTCATGCAGTCTGCCGGGAGCCTGGGGCTGGCGGATGTAGTACGGTGTGATGTGCTATGATGACTCACTCACATGAGAAACTCTAAACTTTCTGTACTTTGATTTCCCACCCATTGCCTAACGGCAAACACACTGGAGAGGGTTCTTCCCCTTGATTTGGTCCGGGGGGTTACAGGCCTGCTGGAATTCAGTAATGATTTCTATGGACACACACACACAAAACACTATAAATCTTCCGAAATCGGAGGTGGCACAAGCACAAGCCAAAGATGACATACCATTGCTTACTTCTCTCTGGGTGTAGCCAACCTCCAGGGAGACAGAAACCTTGCAGTGCAGGGCCAGGCACTTCGGGGCTACAGAAAAGGATGAAGCAGGATCCCAACCCTCAGAGAATTTCTAGTCGGCAGAGAGAGCAGACAAGGCTTAGGCAAGTCTGAACCTAACTGTGATGCTAGGCAGAAGGCCGAAATGTCACAAGGAAGACCTGAAGTTTTAGAGGGGCTTGAGGAGAGTGGGAGAGATCACACATCCAGGTGGGCTTCCTTTTCCCAGAGGACGTCGCCTTGGAGCAAATCACTGAAGGGAGACTGGCAAGTTGACAAGTTGCAAGGGAAGAGAGAGCCCTGAGACAGCAGGACCGCCTAGAGTAACTGTGCAGAGTGGAGGGTCCTGCTGGAACGAACATTCCATAAATCCTGCAGGGGAACTGGGAGAAGGTCTGTTGGGCTTGAACAGGAGTCCAGGCTGGAAACGTGGCTTTGGTTAAGATCAGCTCTGAGTCTGGACTCCTTCCAGTAGGCAGCGGAGAGCCGCTGAGAGGGCCTTGGGGAAGAGGGTGACACCGCCAGAGATGTACTTTGGGAAGCACAGCAGCTGAGCGGGGGATGAGGTGGAGGAGGAAAGGCTATGCAGACACACCAGCCAGGAGGCTCCCGCAGAGTGAGGGGGAGGAATAATCGACTATGAGCAGTGAAGAGGGGCTGGGATAGACAACACAGCACGCGGGCGTGGGAGCTGCAGGCGAGAGGCAGTCAACAAGGCACAGGGCGGCAAGCCTTGGAAAGGGGGTGTAACAGTCACCGACACCCAGGGGAGACCTGGGCTCTGGGAAGGGTGGTACTTTGGATCTGAGGTGACCAGGGGTATCCTGGTGATCTTGGAAATGTGAGCTGGCCTCCAGGAAGAAACTAATGAGCCGAGGGGCAGACAGTACTTTGCGGGGACAGCTGTAGGGTGGATGGATCCCCAGAAAGGAAGGGCCATCAGCTACCACAGATTGCAGGGCAGGGTTACACTAAACACTTCAGAGGAAGAAAAGATGACCCGGAGACAAGGGAGGCAGGGCAGCGTCAGGGAAATCCCGAGAGCCCGGCCCAGCCATGGCTGCCTGGGCTGCAGGGGAGAGTGGGCGCAGCCACAGAGATCGCTGGGGGCAAGGGGTCATGCCACGGTGTGTGTGTGGGGGGGGGGGGGCGAGGCGAAGCTGCATTTGTCTTTGAAAGTTAAACTAGATCTTTCTAGGGAAGGGCGACGCCTTAAACCCACTGACATCTCCTCTCAACGTTAGGCCCCTCCAAAGGTGTCCATTTTCCTGTTCGAGGTAAATTAATTTTTCCCACTACCACCCCCTAGGACCCTGAGTGAATCACTTGTCCCGCCTGGGGGCACCCGTTTGTCATCTTTAACTCTGCAGCTCAGTAACTTTGTGGGAGTCGCTGAGAAAAGGCTCGGTGATCTACAAACCATATCAGTTAAACTCCTACCACGGCCATTGCTGAAGGCAAAATAGAGCCCAAGTTGTAGTTTTCCCTTTCAGCTTACTTTCTTCTCCTATCACCTAAGAGGTTTAAAAACATCAAAAACTATTTTTATCTTTAAAAGAGATCCAGAAACAAAACAAATGGAGAGAGACTTCGCCTTCGATTTGTCCCAAAGGAGCCTTCTGTCCGTGCCTTTTCCTAGGCGTGGAGGAGGTGCCCAGAAAAATACCAGACGGATGCATAAAAACATCGTGTTACCAAAATTTTCCTCGCAAGTAAGGCAGCCATGGAAAGTCCGCCCGCGTCGCGGCCCCAGGGACCCGCAGCCCGGGACTCGCGACGGAGCCACGCAAGGCTCAGGGGCTGCGGATCGGCCTCCGCGAGCGATTTTTCGTGGCTGTGCAGGCAGGCAGGAGGGCGGCAGCCCGTGGCCTTCAGAGATGCGAAAGTGTCAAAGGAGATAGGATTTATCGCCGACAGCGGGACACTATCTCTAACGCTGTTGACAGTACACACAGGGGGCGGCGGAGGAAGGCAGTCCCTAACGCGCGCGCCGGCTCCGCGCGGGGCAAAGCGTGTCCGCGGGAACCCCGCTTCACAGCGGGGCTGGCGGCTCCGCCTGGGCCGGCGCCCTCGCCCCAGCGCGCCGCGCCCCTCGCCCGCGTCCCTGCCCCGCCGGGCCCCGGGAGGAGCGGCCGCTCGCGCGCCGCCAGGGCGACAGCCAGCGCGGCGCGCGTCCCGAGCGCCCGCCCCGGGTCCGGGCAGGGCCGCAGGGCCGAGGGCGCACGGGGCGCGCTCGCAGCCGCTGTCCGCCGCCGGGCGCAGCCGAGCGGCCTGGGCGCGAAGTGTGCAGCCGGCGGGGCCGTGAGGGCGCGCGGCCCGTGGGGGTGTCGCCCGCCCCCGCGGCGTGTGTACTCACAAAGGTGTGTTTGCTAACTGCACTGCCCGGGTGCACGCTCCACCCCGCGCAGGGTCCCGGCGGCGCGGCGGCTCGAGCTTCCCGGCCCCCGGCACTGAGGGAGCGCGGCGGCGGGGCGGGGCGCAGCGGCTGCGGCCGGCTCGGGACGCGCGGCCGGCGGCTCCGGCGTAGCTTGCGAGCGCTCTGCGCATTTTCTGGCACTTGGCCGGCTGCGCGGCTGGAGCGGACGGCGGGGCTGCAGCCACGCGGAGCAGCGGAACGGACGCTCCTTGCCCACCCGGGACTGCGAAAGTGAAGTGGGGGAAAAAAAGCCCCGCTGCCCGCCGCCGCAGCCTCGGCCGGGGGTGGGGGAAGTTCCCCCGGACTGGCTGGAAGGGAAGCGGGCAGCCGGGCGGCCTCGGCCGCGCCTCCTCCGCCTTCCTCTCCACCCGCGTCCCCCGGGCTCCATGCCGCATTTCTTTGTTTTGAAAGCGCCTCCTCCGCCCAGAGGCTTTTCCCCCCCACGGCGGGCAGGCGGACGGGGGTGGGGCGGGGTGGGGCATCGCCCTGCGGACCCCGCCCCCCATTTAGCTCAGACCCCTCCCCTCTACATACCCCCGTTTTCCCTGCCCTACCCGCTGCGACCCACGAGGCGCGTCCTCACTTGTCGGACATCAAAGACGGGCCGGGAGCTGGAGGGGGAAGTCGAGTAGGCAGGGGGCGCAGGGACCCACCCACCTCAGGCCCGGCCCGGCGGCCCGCCCCCTCCCGCGGGAACCCCGCCTGGGCCCCGCCTCCCGCGTCACAGGAGCCTGACATTCTCACAACCCACCGCGCATCCAACCCGGCCGCCCCCGCCACCCCCGTGTCCGCGGAGTGCTCTATTTATGTTTCAGCCCGGCGATTTGCATAGGCCCCGCCCCCAGCCCCAGGTTCCCCCTATCGGAGCCCCGCCTCGACCTCGACGTCAGGAAGCAGGCCCCGCCTCCTGTGCCCGTACAAGGAGCGGCGGGCCCTAGATGGCAGCGTGGCGTCGCGACGGCGTGTGCGTGTCGCGCTTCCTTGTGCCGTTTATAGGGTCCCGGCACTTCCGCTGTCGGGTTAGAAGCGGCGCGGTCATGGCGGAGCGCGGACAGCAGCCTCCTCCCGCGAAACGGCTCTGCTGCCGGCCGGGCGGCGGCGGCGGCGGCGGCGGCGGTGGCGGCGGCGGGGGCAGCAGCGGCGGCGGCGGCGCGGGTGGCGGCTACAGCTCTGCCTGTCGGCCCGGCCCGCGGGCGGGCTGCGCGGCGGCGGCGGCGGCGGCGGCGGCGTGCGGGGGCGGCGCGGCGCTGGGGCTGCTGCCGCCGGGCAAGACCCAGAGCCCCGAGTCGCTGCTGGACATCGCAGCGCGCAGGGTGGCCGAGAAGTGGCCGTTCCAGCGCGTAGAGGAGCGCTTCGAGCGCATCCCGGAGCCGGTGCAGCGCCGCATCGTCTACTGGTCCTTCCCCCGCAGCGAGCGGGAGATCTGCATGTACTCCTCCTTCAACACCGGTGGCGGCGCCGCGGGCGGCCCCGGCGACGACAGCGGCAGCCCCGGTGGCACGGGCGGCGGCGCGGGCGGCGCGGGCGGCGGCGGCTCCTCGTCCTCGCCGGCCGCCACCTCAGCCGCCGCCGCCGCTGCCGCCGCCGCCGCCGCCGCCGCCGCCGCGGGGGCCGGGGCCCCGTCGGTGGGGGCCGCCGGGGCGGCGGACGGCGGCGACGAGACGCGGCTGCCCTTCCGCCGGGGCATCGCGCTGCTGGAGGGCGGCTGCGTAGACAACGTCCTGCAAGTCGGTGAGTCACGGGGCAGCCGCGGGCCGTCTGTCCGTCGGTCCGTCAGTCCCGGGGGGGGGGGGAGGGACGGGGTCTCCCGCTCCTCCTTTGCGGACAGCCCGGCGCGCGCCCGCATCGCCGCCCGGTGCCCTCACCGGCCCGGACTGTCCTCGCGAACGGAGCGCCCATTTCCTCCACCCCCCCAACCCCGGTCTCCCCGGACGGGCCGGCGCGAGCGCGAAATGAATCAGCAGGACGCGCCCCTCGGCGGGGTCGGCTGGGTGGGTGTAGGCGCCCCCGGCCCGCGCTCCTCTCCCCGCCCTGCTCCCGGGGAGCACATCCCAGAGGGGCCGCTCGCCTGTTTTGGGGGGTGGGGTGGGGTGGGCGCGGACAAAGGCGCGGGCGGACGGCCGGGCTCCGGCGGGGCCGTGCGGGGCGGGGGAGGGGGCGCGGGCCGCACAGACAATGCCGGCCGGGGCCGGGCCGGGGCCGGGCCGCTCGGCGCCCCCCCCCCCCCCCCCCCCCGTCTCCCCCTGTCTGTCGCTCGCTCCTCTTTCTTTCTCTCCTCCGCCCCCCGCGATCTGAGGGGAGGGGAATACATAATACATTTAAAGCCGCTCGGCGGCCGCTCGGCTCCGGGCTCCGACGGGCGAGCGACGGTGGCGCTCGGGTCGCTGCGGCGTCTGGCCCAGGCGGGCTCCGGCCGGCCGCCCCGGCTTCGAATGCCTTGCCCTTAACTGTGCTCCTCCGGGACCCCCGAGCGGCGCGGGAGGCAGGCGGCGGCGGGCTGCACCCCGTCTCCGGAGGGCCCTCGCACCGCAAGGATGCCCTCCCCCCCGATGAAAGGGCGCGAGCCCGGGCCGGAGCCGCTCGCGTCCCCCGGTGTCTGCGCCGCCGGCTCGGGGCGCCCCGCCGCCGGAGTTTGGTGTGCGCTGGGTGGTCCGGTGGAGCTGCCCGCGGCCGGGGCTGCGCGAGCGCGGGGCGGAGGGCTGGCCGCCGGCTCCCGCGGCCGCCCCGGCACGGCCGCCCGCCGCGACCCCGCACTTTGTTCTCTTTCGCAGGTTTATTTGTGTCCCTTTCCATTTTCTGTCACCCTCGGGAAAGGGGAAACCAAACAAAAGAGTCTCTTTATTTCTTTTCAGGGCTTGTAAAGTAGAAGATATTTGACAAAGGCGAGAGAAGGACTTGGGATTTAAAAGCTGCACACAGCCCTCCTTTCTCTGGCAGAGAGTTTTCTTAAATGCCCAGTGTAAAAGCGGCTCCGGCACCCCCTTCTCCGTGTGCGTGCGTGCGTGTGTGTGTGTGTGTGTTTTCTTTTCCTGTCCAGTTATCTCTTTCAGCCCTAGAGATGGGAATGTTGGAGCCGGAATGAAAAGAACAATGCTGTAGTGAAACTGCCCTCTCTCCGTGTTTTTCTGCTGGTTGCAAATGGCATATTTTCCCACCCCCTCCCACGTTAGTCTACTTGAAATGGTGGTGGACAGGATACCAGATGAATGGGGATAGATTTGGAAGCATCTCCGTCTCTTTGATTTTAAACTTAATCTCTTCTGTTTTTTCTGTAGTCAGTTCCTTTTATCTTTCTCTTTTGGGAGTGGGGTGGGGGTCTGGATGAGGGCCCCAAGAGAGAATTAAGATTTGTTTTAATCCTGTCTGGTTAATTTGAATTCTAATGCAATCTGCAAACGTGATTTTCTGCATGGTCATTTATTTCCAAAGGCAGCCCCCAGTTCCCCAGTGTTGCCTTTTCTATGCCCAGCAACCTTTCCTTCTGTCTGGAGGGGGGTTAGCTTTTGAGGCTCTCTGTCCCCCTCCCCTTTTTTAAAAGTCTAATTAACATTCTTTCAGGTCACACCTTTTTGGGGGGTTGGGGAGAGGGTTGTTTGTTTCCTGCCTAGTCGAAGCGGATTGAAGCACATCTATGGGTTCTCAGTATAACAAACTAGTCTGCGGATTTTTATGGCTTGGCTGGCAATGTCGAGGGTTTTTTTTTCCCCCCTCTGTGCTTGACTCTGCTTGCAAGCAATGAGGAATGACAGGAGAGCACATAGGGAGGGTTTCTTGGCTGATTGCATTTAAGCCAGGAATTCACTGTGAAAATAAAGCCAAGGGGCGATAAATAAAAGATGCAATCTTCTCTAGGAGACAGACACACAGCGTGGGCTTTGCCTGCTTTCATCAGTGGAAGAGGCCTGGGTGAGTAGTTGTAAAAGAAAATAGTAACTTTCTGAATAGTCCCCAAAGGGGAAGGAGGCCACTGAATGGAATTGGCAGTAGTTGATGTGAAGTGCTATGATGCTCCTAGAGTAGTTTGAAGAGTTGACCACCACTTTGGAAATACTTACATATGCGCTAAACAAGTGCTGTACAAATTGTGGAAAGTATTCTTTTTTCCCTTCTGAGTTCTGCCAGTTTCCTTAACTTCCAAGTTGTATTACTTGTTGTGCCAGTCGGCTTAGAGATGGAAGGCTGTGAAATGCCTGGCGAGCTGGCACTGTAAGAAAAACTTATGACCAGGTTTTTTTTTTTCTCTTTGTTTATTTATTTTGCTTATTTATTTATTTTGCCCCCTTGATGGGGGAATGGAGAGAGTGGCTACATTAGCCATCTAATTTAGCTTTTAAGTCGTGGTTTGAATTCATACACAAACTCAAGTGGCTTATTTTATAATTGTGACTTGAGGTAGAATTTTATTTAGAACCTGAGATGGAGAAGACCAGTATACTGTGTTGATAGCACAATAATCAGTTTTTTGGCATTGTGAAATTGCAAGTTTGTTTATACAGGAAGTATTCAGTGACTTTTGTAGCAGTGACTAGATTATAGCAACAATAGGGAAAACCTAGTTACTGGGCTTTATTTTGCATTTATGCTGTTGAAGATTACCTGAAGATTGAGGTACAAAAGAGTTGTGGCTTGCCAGAAATTAAACCTGCTTGGTAGTTACTATTTTTCAACTCCTTGGAAGGAATTGAAAGCTTTGATATGGTAGTTGATCATAGGAAAGTTTCAGAGACAGCATAACTTACTTATTTCTGTTAAATAATAGTATTGGAAGGGAGCTGCCTCTGAGGGTATTGGCACCTCCGTATTGTTGACAGTATTTAAACGATGCTGTAGAAGTTACATAAACGCTTTCTTCCCAGTTTTTGCCTGAGAAAGCTCCATAGTATAGCTTGAAGCTGAAACTGTGCAGAAGCATGCACATAGGTTTAATTGGATAAAAATATAAACATTTCTGTAGTGCTGAAAACATCACAAACCAAGCTAAGCATCTAAACTGGAGGCATATTTACAGCATGTTTGAACGTTGGCAGAAAACTTCTAAAAATTTGGTAGAAAAAAAAAGAGATGAGTAACCCAATGGAAAATACATTTGAGATAAGGCAATACAACTGGTTAATAAACACTCATCTTTCACTCTTAAGTAGACACAGGTGAAAACGAGATGTCCTTTTCATTTACAGCATTGTAGAAGGTTAAAAGGACAAGCAGTGCCCGGAATTGGTTGAGGAGATGGGAGAAGTGGATGCTGCCTGCCCTGCTGCTTGCCACAGTGTCCTCTGTAGGAATTTATCCTTCGCACAAAATCGAAGTCAGTGCATGAAGATGTTCTGAATAGTGGTGCTCATTGCAGCCTGGCTTGCAGTCCTGAAAAGCTGGAATCAGTGTAATTCTCTATTAGAAGAGAACTGATTAAGAAGAGCCTAATGTAATACTATGCAATTGTGAAAAAATAAAGAAGTTTTATATTTGCTGACAAAGGAAAGGTGATCAGAATACATCATTTAAAAACAAGTCCCAAACTTTGTGTAGAATGCTGTAATTTGTGTGTGTGTGTGTGTGTTAAAGGATTGACTTGTGTGTAGATGCATAGAAATGTCTGGAGGACTGTACACGTCTATAGTACCTGTTGGAGAAGGGCAGTGAAGAAAATGGACAAAATTTTGGGAGAATTTTACTTTCACTTTATGGGTATCTTATGGATGGATTTTTCTAAGTCTAGGAAGATGCTTATTTTTGTAATAAACTTAAAAACTTACTGAATTTTTTATTCATTTTTATTGTTTGTTTTAGCATGCTTGCATGTGTTTCTGTGTACTCAAGTAGGTGAGTGCATGTCCTTTCTGAAAACATAGTCTTCATTCCTCTTTTTGTTATTTTGAAACACACAGTTTCCTTATTTGTGACTAAATAGTCATTTTAAAGATTTATTTATTTATTTTAAAGGCAGAGTTATATACAGAGAGACATGGACATAGAAAGGTCTTCCATCTGTTGGTTCACTCCCCAAATGGTGGCAACAGCTGGGGCTGAGCCAGACCAGAGCCAGGAGCCTGGAACTCCATCCAGGTCTCCCATGTGGGTGCAGGGGCCCAAGCACTTGGGCCATCAACTGGTTTCCTAGGCATGTTAGCTGGGAGCTGGATAGGAAGTGAAGCTAGACTGTAGCCCAGATGGAATGCTTGTTTTAGAGGCCATGGCTAAACTTACTGTGCAACAATGCTAGCCCCCTAAATAGTCATTTTAAACAGAAGAATTTAAGCAAAACCAGACTCTTTTGTATGATAAGGAAGGGGATGAATTTTAGTAAAGTGTTTTTTTTTTTTTTTTTGATAATTTTGGGAGGAAAAAAATATTGCCCAGAATTCTAACACTTTGGTAAACATACATTCTTATGTTTTTTTCGGATTCATAGTTTAAATTTTTCTGTTTTTCAGGAGTGACAAGCAGTAACAGGAGATTATTAGGGTGAAGATGAATAATAGTCTCATAACATACTGGCCTCTGTTTGGAGTATTTCAACTTTCTTACAGACCAGAGATTACTATGTGAAGATGTGGTTTTTAGAGCTCTTTCAGAATTGTTTTGTTGATTGATGATGATACATTTCGTTGACTGGGTTTTCAAGGTTAAAGCAATAGAGAACAATTTTGAATTTGATCCTTTGCTTTTTCTGCCTTTTGACTAAGAAAAAGTATAGTACCCAAAAGAACTTCAATTTTTCAACCAATCATATTTGTATTTTTTATTGTTTTGTATTTATAAGTTGAGATGTTTGATTTGTTTATAGTTGATCTTTAGAAAGTTTGTTGCATTTATTTGAAAGGCACACAGAGAGAGAGACAGATGCAGGCATAGACAAAGAAAGATCTCCCATCTGCTGGTTCACTTACCAAATGTTTGCAAAAGTCCAGGCAGAGCCAGGTTGAAGCCAGGAACATGGAACTCAGTCCCAGTCTTTCACATGGGTGGCAGGGAGCTAACATCTTGAGCCATCACCTGAAGCCTCCTCCCTAGGGTGTATGGTAGCAGGAAGTTGCAGTCAGTAGCAGATCTGGGACTTGAACCCAGAACCAGGCACTCCAGTATCGGATGTGGGTGTTGCCAGTGGCGTCTTAACCACCATGTCAAATGCCCACACCTGTAATTGATTTTTTTTTTTTCAGTTCCTGATAAATCCACAGCATTGTTCTGCGGGAAGTTAAAAATTTCAGTTTTTGGTGAAGAGTATTTGGAATTTGGTGTGATACTTATTTTCTGGTGGATTGGTCCATTGTGGAAATGTAGAAAATTAGGGGGACAAAATACTTTCTGCAGCTCAAAATTTTAATAATGGAAGGTGGAATTGTAGATTTGATTAAGCAGACGTTTCTACTTTTGCTTCAGTCTTTAATTTCTTGCTAAATAGTTGTGTTATGAGTACCCCCTTAGATTGAAAAGGCCATCATAATTATTTTTCCCCCATTTAGCATTGGATTTCTTCCTTTTTAAAATTTGTGACTTTGGTGCCTTCCCTTTTAAAAACATCAAATGCAATAGAAGAATTATTGCAATTAATTGAACAGTTCAGGTCATTATTGTCTTAAACACATTCTTGATAATTTTGAAGATGTTTATTCTAGGCCTCTTTTCACGATGGACAATTTTGATCTCAAGTCTTAACTCTGTTTCATGTGAAAAGATACAGGCCAGCATCTCATACTCACATTAAGGGTTTAGTTAGAAATGTGTGATTTCAGCTAGTAATGTGTTCAGTGAACAGGATAGCAGTGGAGGAATGATGTGTTTTTTAAGTAGGCTATCTCAACCATCACATGTTTGGTTCTTTACTATTCCACTTGCTTACATGGTTTATATTTTTGTGTTGGACTGCAAGTTTTCTTCAGTGATGCAAAAATGTTATTGGTACTTTATTTTGAGAAGTGTAATTGTATATACGTATGATAAACTCATTTCATCTTAGAAGTTTTTATTGGGGAAATCATTAAACTCAAACTGCTGTTGACTTAAACTGTTCTATTTGGGACAGATGCGCTAGCAAAGAAAAGTACATTGTAGGTAAGTATAAATGCCTTAGAAAGAAACAAAAACAATTTTAGACAAATATTTTATTTTATTTTGAGAGGCTGAGTTGGGGGAGGGAGAGGTATCTTCCATTTCCATCTGCTGGTTCACTCTCTAGATCGCCTCAATGGCCAACACTATGCCAGGCCAAAACCAGGAGCTTCATCAAGGTCTCCCAAGTGGGCAGCAGGGGCCCAAACACATGGGACATGCGCCACTCCTTTTCCCAGGCTGTTTGGATCAGAAGCAGAGAAGCCGGGATGTGACCTGGCACCTGTAGGATGCCAGCTTCAGAGGCGGCAGCTATACCTCCTATACCACAACACCGGCTCCTAGACAAATTTTTTAAAAATGGTTATAAGCTACATAAAACCCACAAAACTATTTTAGTTACTTTAGAAGTTACTGTGGTATAATTTTAAAAAATAGAGGTTTTTCACAATAAAATGCCCATGTTAGTTTTCTTGGTTTGTTAATTTTTTGACATGAATGTATGGAGTTTACTGTAAAACATGATAAGACCATCTTCTGAGAAATCAATATCAAATACTAATTTGGAAAAAAATGTTTCATAGTCTTGTCCCATGAAAAGATACTGTTGTTTCTCAGTCCTAGCCAGAGTCTCAAAAACAGTGCATTGGTTAGGTTTGTTGAGGAAAAACCTACGGCTTGTAAAAATTAAAAACTTTTAAAATCTGTTTTGTTTTCAGTGCCCTGTGTTCTGTAAAGAATCTGCTTTGTACATGATTTTCAGTTCTTTAAAAATGCAATGCTTCCTTAATTTTTTCATCTAGAAAACATTAAAACAAATGAATGAGAACGCAATGCAAAATCTGCTTATTATTTAGAACTCAGCTAATTGAAAGGTTAACTCTCAACTGGTAGTAAACTATTGCTAAGGGCTTGCTAAATGTGTATTTGTGGAATGCTTAATAAGTTTTGTGTCAGCTAATATATGTGTATATTATCATTGAGCAGAAAAAGACAAATGAACTCAGACATCATTTGAGTATCATCATCCCCAAACATATGCTAGTGACCTCTGTGTACAAATGAACTGTTCCATTTCCTAAAATATGCTGAAGGAAGAGAAAGCTGTCTTTATAAGGAGCATATTTTTGCATTATAGCTGTTACTCTCCTTTTAGAGTTACAGAGATTTTTAGAGATGAAAAGATAGCACCTATTCCATGTTTTCTCATTTTATTGATGAAAAACTGAGGCACAAGCATGTCGTGTAAACTGCCCTTGTGGCATTGTAAACACTGAATCTGTTTTTCCACGGCTTGCACTGCCTTCCAGCTTGCTAGAAACCTAGCTGGGCAGCCTCAGAAATCACAACAAGGGTATCTTGAGTGTAAATTAACTAGACCATTGCAGAGGTCATTTGGCCAACATTTTATTTCATTTTTTAAAAAGATTTAGTTATTTTTGAAAGGCAGAGTTAGAGGCAGAGATGGGGGAGGGGGGCTGGAGAGAAAGTCTTCTATCCACTGGTTCACTCCACAAATGGCCACAACGGCCAGAACTGAGCTGATCCGAAGCCAGGAGCCAGGAGCTTTTTCTGGGTCTCCCACATGGGTGCGAGGGCCCAGGGACTTGGGCCATCTTCTACTGCTTTCCCAGGCCATTAGCAGAGAGCTAGATCAGAAGTGGAGCAGCCGGGACTTGAACCGGTGCCCATATGGGATGCCGGCACTGTAAGTAGTGGCTTTACCCTCTACAACACAGCATCTGCCCTTTGGCTAACATTTTATTGAATGTTATAAAATATTTGAAGGTAGCATTTTAGTGTTAGGTTAAATTCTAGTGTTTCATATTCAGCAATGGGTCTGGCATGCTAAATATGTGGTAGTAGAAGACATTTGTATATAATTTGGAACTTGTCAGAGTGTTACAAGATTCAAGTTGTGATTCTTAATTGTACAAAAATATTACAATTGTGTGGGATGGCTGAGGACATCCATGTATGTAGTAAAGAACTTACTTAATGGACTTTTGCAGAACAACAGAAGTACTTAATACCCAGTAAGAAGTTTGATCTGAATTTAGTGTATTTATGAAAATGTGTCCAGGAGTGTTTGTATTTTGACCTGTTTTTGTACATATCTCACTGTCAGTATTTCTCCTCCCTTATTACCAATGAATAGTATATACGTAATCTTGCAGGATAGATGTACTTAAAACATGAACACTTTTTTTTTTTTAATAATTGATGTGGCCTCAACACATTGATAACCACTGTTTTTTAAAGAGTTTTTATATGATTTGGGATGATTCTTTTCTGAACCAGCTGGACATGATTTATGGTGGTATTTTTAATACTATCACAGCAACATTTACTAGCAGAGCAGTAACGACAGCTAACATTTCTCATCGCATCTAACTGCATGTAAATACTGCTTTTGGTAAGCGCTGCTTAACAAAACCCTATGAAGTAGGCACCATTATTCTCATTTTACAGAGGGGGAAACTGAAGCATAGGGGAAAAATGCAGGTATGTTTTGCCCAGGGTCGTACAGGCTAGTAAATACGAACCAGACTCAGCCTCTTTGGCTGGTGCTCTTACCCGCTAAGCAATACTGCCTGTATGCATCATCATGAGCTATTCTAGAAGGTTTAGCTTTAGATTTGTAGACCATTGTGACTTCACAGTGACCTGAATTTTAGACTGCAATCATGACTATAATTTGTAAATATAAATGTTTACATTTTATATGAAAAACATTTCATTTTAAATGTCTTATATGAATGAATTTCTGCCTTGGAGGATGATTGTGTTGGATGATTTTGATAATCTTCTATGAAAGTTTTTAACTTTTGAAAGAAGTAATTTAAAGACCAGATTTAATCATATATATGCAGCAAACATAAGCTCTCAAAATATACTTAAGAAATTCCATGTTTATCTAGTTAAAAAATTTTTTTAAAAGCTTATTTATTTATTTGAAAGGTAGAGTTACAGAGAGGTGGAGAGAGAGAGAGAAAGAGAAATGTCTTCTGTCCGCTGGTTCACTCCCCAAGTGGCCACAACGGCCAGTCTCCCACGCAGGTGCAGGGGCCCAAGGACTTGGACCATCTTCCACTGCTTTTCCAGGCCATAGCAGAGTTGGATTGGAGGTGAGGCAGCTGAGACTTGAACTAGCAACCATATAGGATGTTGGCACTGAAGGCGGCAGCTTTACCCACCACACCACAGAGCTGGCTCCGTGTTTATCATTTTAAGGCCCTTTTAAAATGTTATGATTAAAAATTATAATATTTCAATCACTTCTCAACCTTTTGGCTAAGATCAAGTGTAAAAATTATAATATTTCTTCTTGCTGATAAAAGAGCTTTCATAGTCTTTGAAAGAGATAGTTTTATCTTTTTTTTAAAGGTAATCACATTACATGTATTTCATATATACAGATTTAGGAACATAGTGATCCTTCCCACCCTACCTTCCGTCCTGCCCAGGCTCCCACCCTTCCTTCTCCTTCCTCTCCTATTCCCTCTCTTAATTTTTACAATGATCTACTTTCAGTTTACTTTATACTGATAAGATTAACGCTACACTAAGAGTTCAACAAATAGTAAGAAGAAGGAAATGCAATTGCTGAACCTTGATGTTAATTGGAAAGATTCAGTAGAACCTGTCAGCTCAATAAACTGATCAGATTAATTGGAAGCCATCTACTGAATTTATGTGTTTAAAAGTCAGGGGAGGCCGGCGCCGTGCCTTAACAGGCTAATCCTCCGCCTTGCGGCGCCGGCACACCGGGTTCTAGTCCCGGGTGGGGCGCTGGATTCTATCCTGGTTGCCCCTCTTCCAGGACAGCTCTCTGCTATGGCCCGGGAAGGCAGTGGAGGATGGGTCTTTGGGCCCTGCACCCGCATGGGAGACCAGGAGAAGCACCTGACTCCTGGCTTTGGATCAGCGCGATGCGCTGGCCGCAGCAGCCATTGGAGGGTGAACCAACGGCAAAAAGGAAGACCTTTCTGTCTCTCTCTCTCACTATCCACTCTGCCTGTCAAAAAGAAAAAAAAAAGTCAGGTGACTGGCTGATGATCCTGCTTTATTTTACAGTCTGTTTACTTAAAGTATTTTTCATTGTTAATTAGTGCCAGATCTCTAATGTTGTAACATACATACAGAAAATATCCACAAGAAGATTGCATGTGGACTGAATCCACAGAATTAAGTTTTAAAGTTCATTATGTCAGTATGGTTTAGAATTCTGTATGTGCCAACTTATACCTGTTAAATGCTTTGCTGACAGAAACCAGCATTTTTAAATGAAGGTATTTTATAACTTATTTATCAAGGTCGAAGCCTGAGACCTCTCCCTGTGTTGCTTTTGGTCTTTCTTCATGAAGGTCTGCAGAGATAGAGGGCAGCACTATCTTTTTTGATGCTGAATTAACCCTTTGCTCGTGCTGTCCCTTTCTGTTGTCATTTCTACGAAGAAGATAGCCATGATTTTTTATAGATATTTGTCATAAAACCCCAAAACTCAAATTCTAGAAACTCATAATGTGTTCTATGTGAGCAAACTTGTTAATATGTTCTACCTGTACCCTTAAGACATTTCTTTGAGGTTCCTTAGCACCTGGGATTTGAATTTTTTTTCTTTTAAATTTACTTATTTATATGAGAGATGGAGCTTCCATCTGCTGATTCACTCCCAAAATGCCCACAATAGTTGGAACGGCGCTGGGGCTGGGGCTGGAGCCAGAGCCAATGCCAGAGCCAGAGCCAGAGCCAGAGCCAGGAGCAAGAACCTAATTGCTCAGACCATCACTGGTTTTTCTCAGGGCTTGCATTAGCAGGAGGCTGGAGTCAGGAGCTGGAGTTGGGAATTGGACCCAGGTGCCCTGATGTGGATGCAGGCATCTTAAGCAGTCTTTAACTGCTAGGTTTAACGCTTACCCTGGAATTTTGTATTATTATTATTTTCATGCTTAGTAATTTATCTTTCAAGGAGAGCACACTTTTTCACTCTCCCCAAACAACTCCTTCCCTCACCCCCCTTTTAATTTGAACGGCAGAGAGAGAGAGATGGACACAGAGGAGAGAGTTCAGGGTTGTGTTCCCCAGTTCTCTGTAACAGCCAACGATGGGCCAGGCCAAAGTCAGAAGCCTGGAACTCAATCCAGGTCTCCCTCGTGGTGTCAGGGACATGACTACTTGAGGCTGCACCTTAAGCAGGAAGTTGGAATCTAAAGCAGACCTGAGAGTTGAACGCCAGCACTCCGGTAGGGGATGTAGGCATCGCAACCTGTATTGTAACTGCTGCTCCAAATGCCTGCCGTGGGTTTTGAGTTCTTCATGCTGTCTGTAGTTCTCTCCCTTCTTTCCAGAATACCACCTGTGTAATTTTTGTCCGGTAGATCTTCAGCCCAGTCAACCTGACCAGTATTTTTTTATAGATTTATTTATTTATTTATTTGAAAGTTAGAGTTAGAGAGAGGAGAGGCCGAGAGAGAGAGAGAGAGAGAGAGAGAGAGATCTTCCATCCTATGGTTTGTTCCCCATTTGGCCACAACGGCCAGAGCTGTGCTGATCAGGAGCCAGGAGCTTCTGCCAGGTCTCCCGTGTGGGTACAGGGGCCCAAGGACTTGGGCCATCTTCTACTGCTTTCCCAGGCCATAGCAGAGAGCTGATTGCAAGTGGAGCAGCCGGGTCTTGAACCGGCGCCCATATGGGATGTTGGCGCTTCAGGCCAGGGTGTTAATCTGCTGTGCCACAGCGCTGGCCCCAAACTGACCAATCTTAGCAAGACTGGTTTATACTTTCTCTGGACATTGATAAAGCTGGGGACTGAAGTACTCAGTGAGTGCTTTGTGTTAATGGTAGAAATAAGTGAGACTTTGGGGCAGGAAATGAGGGAGTTTCTGAACCCAATCTATGGCATAGTTTGTTCCTTCCTTCCCTCACTGCCTTTTCCTATCTCCTTCCTTTCTTGGGGCTGGATTGGGGGAGTGAGAATTAGTAGGAGAGTGTTGTAGGGAAAAAAACCACCAGGAATGATAAATATCTACCAAGAGTATATTCCATTTCATTCCCTATACTTGTCTCCTCCTCCCAACAACCCCCTTCCCCGCCCTTGATTTAGGGAAAGAAAGCTGAGGTCAGAGAGACCTATGTGTTCCAGCTGCTGCTTAGCTGCTATTTTTAGCTTGGCCTTACATCAGGCTGGCACCAGGCCATGGTGGCACAGGGCCAGCACATTGTGAGACTGCTGACGAATGTCAGAAATACAACTTTTTATCAAACTGAACTAAGTTTCAGACATACTCTGTGCTATGGTATTGTGCTTACCTTAACTTTTTGAAAACAGAATATGCATATTTTTAAAGAAGTGATTGAATTTTAATAGTAATCATTATAACACATAATATATATTTATTTTAGATGGGAGAGAGATTTAAGAGTTGCCTTATCAGGTCAGACATAATTTTGTGGTGGCATCAAGAGGCATGAAAGTTGCCTGATTTGTTTAATATATACCTTGTGCACCTTTAAAACAATCTTTGCTGTTGAAATGGTGGAATCTGCATCAGCTTGTATATTTATAGGTGCCATTAGGCTTTTAAAACAATGTGTGGGGCCGGCGCCATGGCTCACTTGGTTAATTCTCCGCCTGCGGTGCTGGCATCCCATATGGGTGCCGGGTTCTAGTCCTGGTTGCTCCTCTTGCAGTCCAGCTCTCTGCTGTGGCCCAGGAGTGCAGTGGAGGATGGCCCAAGTGCTTGGGATCCTGCACCCGCATGGGAGTCCAGGAAGAAGCACCTGGCTCCTGGCTTTGGATCGGCACAGCGCCGGCCGTAGCGGCCATTCGGGGAGTGAACCCACGGAAGGAAGACCTTTCTCTCTGTCTCTCTCTCTCACTGTCTATAACTCTACCTGTCAAATAAATTAAAAACAGAACAAACAACAAAAAAACAATGTGCACTGTGTTTTCTTAAGTTGTTAGTGTTCACATGGTTAACACATTCATGTGTGTTTAGGCTTGCTCTAGTAATAGGTTTAAGAAAGCTTACTATTCTTACAGGGAGCAGCTAGGTTTTGACTGAAATATCACTGACTGGATCTAGATTATTTTTTAAAAGCATTTTAATGTATGTACTTGAGAGGCACAGATACAGACACATTGAGAACATTCCCATCCACTGGTTCACTGCTCAAATGCCTGCAGTGGGCAGGATGAGGCGGAGGCTGAAGCTAGGAGCCAAGAGTGCAACTCAGGTCTCTTGTTGGTGGCAGGAGCAGAGTACTTGAGCCACCCCCATTGCCTCTCGAGGTCTGCATTGGTAGGCAACTTGAGCCAGGAGCCAGAGCCAGGAGTTAACCAGGTGCTCTGATGTGAGCTGTGGGCATCTTAACCACTATGCTGAACTCCTGCCCTGGTGGTTATAGATTGTGCACTCTCTATAGCCAGTATTTTTGTAGATTGTATTTGGAAACAATTTTAATCTTTTTGGATGCATCTGTGAATTTAAGGTTTACGTGATAATCTGTTGTGGTCAAAACGAAACAAAACAAGCCATATATTTATTCTTGAATAGTATTGGAAAGAAGTAAAAAGAATGTCACAACATGAATTTATATTTCTGGAAGGGGCTTGGGTAAGAATAGTGTTTATTCATGTTGAAAAGCTCAGAGTGTGTTAGGGATGATTTGTGGTATACCTTGGAGTACACTGAATGGGAATATAAACAGTGATTATTCGCTTATTCAGGAGTGGTATAATGTGTTTAGATCTGTTGGATAGCAGAATAACTTGGAGTTAGTGTCTTGATGTGACATCCTTCTCAAGGTAGTTCAAAGTAAGTAGAAATAGAATCAAATTGATTTCTTTTTCACTTTGTCTTTAAGATAATTATTGAATGATTTTGCTGAATTTACTTGTGAAAATGAGAAGCTTAAGATGAGGGATTTAGTGAAAGGTGAATTGTTGCTCTAGTAGCTTATAAAATGCAGATGTTTCAGAGTTTACATTTTTATGTCTTAAAACAGAGGTGCTTGCATTTGGGTAAGAGCAAGTTGGGCAATTTGCTGATGCTGATTCAAGAATATTTTCTTTCTTTTATTTAGGGTAAAAACAAAGATTTCGTTAGGAAATGAATGTCTTGTATAGAGTAGCAAGTTTATTGAACCTATATCATAGTGTAGTAAATCTTCGATTCTTTACAGTTGTGGAACAATTCATTTTTTCCTCCCTTTTGATTCTTTTTAATCATATAGAATGGAGCTTTGAGTCAAATTTAAGAAGCCTTATATACTGAATCTAGAACATTATATGTTTTAGAGATAACTTTTTAAAAAATATGTAATACTAGACCCAGATCCATTTAGAGTATGGTTTCTTTTTCTTTTCTTTTCTTTCTTTTTTTTTTTTTTTTTTTTTTGGAAAGGCAGAGTTAGTGAGAGAGAGGAACAGAGAGAAAGGCACTCCTTCCGTTGGTTCACCCTCCATATGGCCGCTACGGACGGCGTGCTGTGCCGTTTCGAAGCCAGGAGCCAGCTGCTTCCTCCTGGTCTCCCATGCAGGTGCAGGACCCAAGCACTTGGGCCATCCTCCACTGCCTTCCCGGGCCACAGCAGAGAGCTGGACTGGAAGAGGAGCAACCCGGACAGAACCGGCGCCCCAACCAGGACTAGAACCCGGGGTGCCGGCGCCGCAGGTGGAGGATTAGCCTAGTGAGCTGTGGTGCCGGCTAGAGTCTGGTTTCTTAGTAGATTGGGGGCACTGTTTCTACCAGTGGAAGTATGTATGTATTCTAGAATTCTTTTTTTTTTTTTTAAAGATTTATTTATTTGAAAGGCAGAGTTGCAGAGAAGCAGAGAGAGAGAGAGAGAGAGAGAGAGAGGTCTTCCATCTGCTGCTTCACTCCTCAGTTGGCTGCACTGATCCGAAGCCAGGAACCTGAAGCTTCCTCTGGGTCTCCCCCGTGGGTGCAGGGGCCCAAGCACTTGGGCCATCTTCTGCTGTTTTCCCAGGCTACAGCAGGGAACTGGATCTGAAGTGGAACAGCCGAGACTCAAACTGGCGCCCATATGGGATGCAGGCTCTGAGACTGAGGCTTTAACCCGGTGTGCCACAGCACTGACCCCACATTCTGGAATTCTGCACCTGCCCCGCATTCTGGAATTCTACAAGGGGTTGCTAACCCTCGCCTGACTCTTGTCTCAAACTTGAGAACACATCTGTGGAACTCATCTTTAGTGTAAAAATTGAAAGAAATGAGAGAGTCTTAGGAGAGTCTGCAGCTATGTCCTTTATAGGATTACGGATTGCTATGCATTTCTGATAAAGGGAGCATTAGTTGGGTAATGGATTTAACCCAGTGTGGAGTACTAACAGATAAATGTAAAAATATTCTGCCTGATATGGAGTCATCATTTTGAGTTACTTATTGATTAGAAGATATTTCTAGTCTTTTTTGGGGGGATAAGAATTATAGATTATTTAAATACAAGTTTCATTTCAGAGTAGAACATGAATCTGTTGGGTTGGCAAAAGATACTGCCAAATTTTAAATCCAGGACATCCCACAATTAATAGTGTAATGTGTGCATAGGAGACATTTGAAGTGCCCCTTGAATGAATTACAGGATTATATTATACACCAGAACTGTGGGTGCCTGTACTTGAGCTGGGAAAAAAAATAGCCCCAAGTTCTAATTTTGATTGGATTTTCTGGATTATAGTTTCTGAAACTTAGTTTATTAAGAAAGTTTTTGAATAGAAATAGGACCATTGGCCAGGTAGGGTTTTTTTTTTTGTGTGTGTGTGTGATGAGTTTATTTTCATCAATGCATTTCTAAAGATTCTGTGTGTATTAGCCTTTTGTTACTATGTTGAATTGCCTGAGGTAGCTTAATTTATAGACAAAAGAGGTTTTATTTGGCTCACAGTTTTAGTGGCTGAAAATTCAAAAGCACAGTGCAGGTTTTGGTGAGAGCCCCACTCCCCACTTCCCACTGCCTTGAATGTGTCATCTCGTGGGTAACAGTGACAGGAGTATTGTAGGAGGGAGCATGCAATGACATCTCCATATAAGAAAGCCAGAGAGAGCTGGGTGGAACCAGGCTTCTTTCAACAATGTCTCATGAGAACTACCTTAATTCTTTACTAGGGCAAGGTACCTAGTATTCTAAAGATCTCCGCTGGGCCTCATGTCTTAGAGATCCCACAACCTCAGCATTGCCATACTAGGGAACAAATTTTAAATATATAGACCCTTGGGGTCCTAACCATGATGTTATGTAAATTTTACTTCTTTTTCTCATTTGAGGGGATTTGTTTTTCAAACTTGCTAACTTGTTAGTAGTAACATCAGCCAAAAAGCTATTCTGAAAAGCAGCTCGTTTATTAGATGATTCCAACTTTTGAACAGAAAACAATTTGGGTATTTGCATGCAGAACATTACTTTTGGGTTACCCAGGAAAATAACTTCCTATTGTTAATGCCATTGAAGGATTAAGAGATTGCTTTTTCCTTTTATTTGGTACTTCACATTTTAAAGAAATCTGTTAAACTAAATTTAATTTTTAAAAACTTTCTACCTCCAGATGACTTGGAAAGCACATATAATTCAAAGCATCCCACAAGATCTTAATACAAAGTGAAGAGTCATTGGTAATTAATAGGAATGGTTCCTTAAACTGGTCTACAAAATGCTTATGACTTTCCCTTGAGGTAGAATTTAAGACTTAATTTTGCATAAAATGGGAATTTACTAAAGCAGTTTTTTGAACAGTAATTTAACAGTAGGGGTGTACTCTGAATGCGTGGCTCCTGAGAGGATTGGGTTATCCAGATATTGGTGACTGCAGTTCACATTTGCCTCATCAGTCTTGGTTTGTGCTGTTTTCATGCCTTTTTTTTTTTTTTTTTTTTTTTTAAGTGTTGCAGTTTGGAAGAGGATAAGAAAGAAATAGCTTTAGAATTAATACTGTGTGTTTGTGTGAGAGAGAGAGAGAGAGAGAGAAGGGAAAGCAGGAGAGAGGAAGGAAGAAGTTTGGGGCTGAAAGGAGACCTCTGGCTTACTTCGTTTTTTTTTTTTTTTTTTTTTTTTTTTTACGAGTAGGCTTCCCTTTATCTGGATTTTCATTGAGACCAAAAGGAAGCAGTTAGGACATTCGTAGTCTGCATCAGTTTGATGTATCCTCCCATTTTTCCCATCACAATATAAAGATACACAAATTTGCATTTCTTATTTGAAGTTGTAGTGTTTTACTTAGCATGTGTTTGTGTTATTACAATTCTGTGCACATTCTCATATCTTAGGTTGATGTGCACAGGTACAGCTCATTTTAGCTACTTGGAGTTAGCCTTTTAAGTGAGTGCATATTGCTTATTAATCACATGGCCATGAACTTGAAGAAGATATCTGAGCTATCAGGAGACCAGAGACCTTTTTGCTGAGTCTTGTCTTACTACCTGTATGCCCCGAGGCAGGTCATCTACTGGCTCTGAACTTCCTTGAGTCCTTATAAAATAGACATTTTTATACCTCTATCACTTCTATCATGAGGCTGCTAAGAGACCGACATGAAAATAGTTGAATTCTAAATAGTTACACCTAAGGGAAATATATTACTTTTATGATGTTCTCCAGTCTTGCCTAATTTCCTCCACTTCCAGTTTTTTGTCTTTTCCAGAAACCTTGCAATTCTCATATATTGATTCGGTAAGTAGAGAAGGGGGAAGTGTTTTTGAAAAATATCTCATTACCATTCAAACACTAAATTTCACTATCAGACTTATTTTTGTTAATTTAAATTTTACTGTGAGATTAATTTTTGTTAATAGTTTATTATGATTGTAATTGTTGCTGATCTAGTGCAGCTGAACAGCATGTATTATTCAACAAGGTGTGTCATTGCTCTTATTAATGTTTCCCTTGTTTTTGATGCTAAAGATTTGTAGTGGAATGAGAAGGCCATGCGAAGGTGGCCACTGGCAAGTGAGCGTCAGTTAATCAACGGCAACAAAGATTAATGACTTTTTGTTTGCACTTGGAACTTTGGAATTCTCCTGAACACAGTAAGAGAGATAGCTAACACCAGTTGTGAGGTATTCATGACCAGAATGAATCATTTGTGGATTAGTCTAGTCATTTGGAGTTTCGTTTCCAGGCTGCCCTGAGTATTTACACGACAGCAGGAGGATGGGAGAAAGTACACAATTCTCAGTTTCAGATCTATGTTTCTGAATGCTCTAAGCCATATTCTCTTCTTTCACAGACTTGTTATCAATAAATAAAGATTTCTTGAATGTTTACCTCTGTTTTAAAGATTTGCAAATAAAGTTTTCAGAAAAATTATTTCAAGTAAGATTTTAAGAGCTAAGTGAAGTTGTGATTGCACTAGGTATGACCTTTTCCTCTTTTCTCACCTGTTAACTGACAGGGAAAAAGAAAGTCCCATGCAGACTCACTATAGCACAGTGACTGCACTATCCAAGATACTTCTGACTTGTACCATAGAACTTATATTTAAATTCCATGTGGTAAGACTATGCTTTCAGGGATCATTTCTATAGTTCGCTAAATTCCATGTGGTGTCAGTGTAGTAGGAGTGGGCTTCATGTATGCCTAAGTGTTAATGAGGGTGGGTGGGCATTTGGCATAGTGGTTAAGACACTGCTTGGGACCCCCTCATCTCATATTGGAGTGCCTGGGTTTGAGTATTAGCTCCACTTCTGATTCTGCTTTTCTGATAGTGCACACCCTGAGAAGCAGCAGGTGATGACCCAAATACTTGGGTTCCTGCCTACCACATCGGAGGCCTTGATTGAGTTCTGGACTCCTGGCTTTGGCCTGGCTGTTTGCGGGCATCTGGGGAGTAGACCAGTGAATGGATGATGTCTCTCTGTCTCTGCCTTAAAAAAAAAAAAACAAGTTAATCAGCCGGCGCCGCGGCTTAACCAGGCTAATCCTCCGCCTTGCGGCGCCGGCACACCGGGTCCTAGTCCTGGTTGGGGCGCCGGATTCTATCCTGGTTGCTCCTCTTCCAGGCTAGCTCTCTGCTGTGGCCCGGGAAGGCAGTGGAGGATGACCCAAGTCCTTGGGCCCTGCACCCGCATGGGAGACCAGGAGAAGCACCTGACTCCTGGCTTCGGATCAGCGAGATGCGCCGGCCGCAGCAGCCATTGGAGGGTGAACCAGCGGCAAAAAGCAAGACCTTTCTCTCTGTCTCTCTCTCACTGTCCACTCTGCCTGTCAAAACAACAACAACAACAACAACAAAAAACGTTAATCAATTTTGGTGAATGTTGGCAGGCAGAGATCAACTCTTAAGAGTCTGTATTGCAGCCAGGATGATGTTATCCATACTCACCCTCTTACAGCATCAGTGGCTTCCCTTCACTCAGAGAACTGAAGTCATTCATGGGTGTACAAGGCTCAGCATGTTCAAACCCTGACCCTAATCTCTTTCCTGCACAGTGTTCTTTGCTCTCAAGCTGTGTTCAAGCTGCCCTGTTATCTGTTTTGGCTCATTTTCTTTTGTCTGCCTGGGATGCTCTTTGCTTGGTTCATGCCTTAATTGTTGAGTTGGCTTAGAGAAATCTGGCAAAAATCTCTCTGGTTAGATTGTAAGCTCCAGGAGAGCAGAAGCTGAGTGGAAGAATGCACATTGTAAAAAGGCTATGCATATGGAAAGCCAAGACACTGTGGCAAAAAATGACCTAAATGAAAGATCTCTGTGAGTGAGATCCCAGTGGAAAGAACAGGCCATCAGAGAAGGAGGTACCTTTCTCTGAAGGGAGGAGAGAACTTCCACTTTGACTATGACCTTTTCTTAATAATGTCGGAGTTTGTGAACTCAAGAGGCTTCCATAGCCTTGGCAACTCATGACAAGAGCCTCGGGTGATTACTGACACCATAAACAAGAGTGTCAATTTGTTAAGTCAACAACAGGAGTCACTGTGCATTTACTCCCATGTAGGATCTCTATCTTAATGTGTTGTACTATGAGAATTAATGGTAAAACTAGTATTCAAACAGTACTTTATACCTTGTATGTCTGTGTGGGTGCAATCCGTTGAAATATTTACTTAATATATAGTAAGTTGATCTTCTGTATATAAAGATAATTAAAAATGAATCTTAATGAAGAATGGGATGGGAGAGGGAGTAGGAGATGGGATGGTTTGTGGGTGGGAGGGCGGGTAAGGGGGAAAAACTGCTATAATCCAAAAGTTGTACTTTTGAAATTTAAATAAAAGTTTTCTAAAAAAAAAAAAAAGACTATGCATGGATTTCAAATTTTGGACCAAAGTAAATTTAATTCTGTTTTCTATGAACGTTTTGAAGTACCCTTCTATGTGTGCCTATATATATATGTGTGTGTGTGTACATGTGTTTCAGTCTGTAGATCTTTATAACTCTTTGCACAGATTTGGCTCTCAATAGTTTGTTGAATAAATGCATAAAGGAAGTGGTGTTTTACTTTAATATTGTCATAACTCTCCCAAGAAGAGGCACTGCTTTTATTCAGTGGTTCCATCAGTCTCCTACCCCACATCTGTCACACAGAGATTATGTCAATTTGAAAATATGGCCTTATTTTGTGTTTGTGGTCACTTTGAGCCATTCCATGATTCCCCAGATGTTCATTTACATTCACTTCTGTTGTTAAAGGGACTTCGTTAGAAGAGTTGAGATGTTGTTTTGTTTATAGTAAGTACTTTATCAAGGTCAAGTGTATCGGGTTATAGGTTTGTATGACATGGACCAGGAAATTCAGTTTGGTATATATTACTGGGAAAAACCAAAGAGCCTTGTGTTTGCAATCAAAGGTTGTGAGAGGATGGCAGTTTTATTATATTTAGAGCAGGAGGTGCTTTTGTCCACATGAGATCATCAGCTCTTCTTTTCCTTGGTTTTCTTGGATGCAGTTGTGTTTGGTCATGGTGGTAGGGCCTTGGACAGTGCAAGGTCACTGGGCCACAGCAAATACGCAAGAGCTTTTTTTTCCCCTCAATTTTTTTTCCTGAAATTTTAATCTTTGCTTCCTAATACTAAATATATGTTATATATTTTAATGGTTCATATAAGAAATATCAATCAAGTGGGGGCTGGTGCAGTGGCGCAGTAGGTTAATCCTCTGCCTGTGGCGCCAGTATCTCATATGGTCACTGGTTGTAGTCCCGGCTGCTCCTCTTCTGATCCAGCTCTCTGCTATAGCCTGGGAAAGCAGTAGAAGATGGCTCAAGTCCTTGGACCCCTGCTCCTGTGTGGAAGACCGGAAGAAGCTCCTGGCTTCTGGCTTTGGATCAGCACAGCTCCAGCCGTTGCAGCTATTTGGAGAGTGAACCGATGGATGGAAGACCTTTCTTTCTTTCTGTCTTTCCCTCTCTCTGTAACTCTACTTCTAAAATAAATCAATAAAAATCTTAAAAAAAATCAAGTGTTTAATGTGTAAAGTTATTTTTGAACCATTAGAACAGTCTTGGAAAAAATCCTTTTTGTAAAAATCTTGTTAGAGGTGAGGATTGAGGTCAGCTACAATTTAAATTTATATTCATTTATCAATTTATATATTTGTAGCTTGTAAAAGCTACTGCTTTTTGAGTACCAGTTCTGTGCTTTGTAAGCATGATCTCTAGCCCTCATAGCAATTTAGGGAAGAAGATATTGTATTCATTCAGTGGCTGAGAAAACAGACTTGAAATACTAAATCATTGCTTCAGGAGCACCGGGCCAATCTGATGTAGACTTGGAAACCCGGGCCTCCCTGCTCTCAAGTGGTATCTTTGCGTTGTGCCACCTGTTTCTCTAAGTGTTGTTAGGGGCAACTTGTCTTCTTACTTGTGATTGAGAGAAACCTCTCAAATCCAGCTATTTGATCTTTGAATAGTGTTCTAAAACTTGTGAATGTGCTTTTTTTTTTTTTTAACTTTTTTCTCCTTAATAGTAGTAATGGAAGTATGACCCATCTATGATGTAGTACCTTATTTTTATTTAAAAAAAATATTATTTAGTGACAGGGAAGAGGGGAGGGAGAGCGAGAGAGTGAGCGGGCGCACTCTGCTGGTCACTCCCCAAATGCCAGCAGTAGCTAGTGGACTGAAGCCAGGAGCCAGGGACTCAACCCAGGTCTCTGTGTCACGTGGCAAGAAACAAAATACTTGAGCAATCCCTGCTGCCTCCCAGAATTTGCATTAGCAGGAAGCTGGAGTCAGGGGCTGAAGCTGAGAAACAAACAAGCTCTGATGAAGAAAGTGGATGTTTTCTCCAGGATAAATGTCTGTTCTTTAGTATCTTCTTGCTTCTCGGAGCTGATACTATGCTGAGTTGAAGATGACTTTTTTTTTTTTTTGGCGGGGCGGGGGGGGGGGGGACTTAAAAAATAGTTTAAATGGCAGCAAATCGTTAATAATTTGGCCTGAAACAGTTACTATTTACTCTTTCCTCAGTTCCTTTATTTTATTTTTTAAGATTTATTTATTTATTTGGAAGTCAGAGTTACAGAGAGAGGAGAGGCAGAGAGAGAGAGAGAGAGAGAGAGAGAGGTCTTCTGTCTGCTGGTTTACTCCCCAGTTGGCCACAGCAGCCGGAGCTGGGTCTATCCAAAGCCAGGAGCCAGGAGCTTCCTCCAGGTCTCCCACACAGGTGTAGGGGCCCAAGGACTTGAGGCCATCCTCCACTGCTTTCCCAGGACAAAGTGGAGAGCTGGACAAGGACACGAACTGGTGCCCATTTGGGATGCTGGAACTGCAGACGGTGGCTTTGCCTGCTACAGCACAGCGCTGGCTCTGAGTTCCTTGATTTTAATGGAAGACTTAGGGGCAATGTATATAGATGTTTCAAACAGAAGATAACAACAGCTGTGTGAAGCAGTTAAGGTGTACACAGCTGTGTTCCTGCAAGGCATCTTCAAATGCACCTGGGTTGTTTTAGCCCCATTGTTGAAGTGCTGTGGACATTCTCTTTCTGCCAGATTATAGTCTAGAGGCCTTCTAACTCATAGGGTAAAACTTAGTTTTCTCCCCACCTTTGTTTTTTTTTTTTTTTTTTTTTGACAGGCAGAGTGGACAGTGAGAGAGAGACAGAGAGAAAGGTCTTCCTTTTGCCGTTGGTTCACCCTCCAATGGCCGCCACGGTAGCGCGCTGCGGCCGGCACACCGCGCTGTTCCGATGGCAGGAGCCAGGTGCTTATCCTGGTCTCCCATGGGGTGCAGAGCCCAAACACTTGGGCCATCCTCCACTGCACTCCCTGGCCACAGCAGAGAGCTGGCCTGGAAGAGGGGCAACCGGGACAGGATCGGTGCCCCGACCGGGACTAGAACCCGGTGTGCCGGCGCCGCAAGGCGGAGGATTAGCCTGTTGAGCCACGGCGCCGGCCTACCCACCTTTGTTTTTAGAAAACTCTCTGTTCACAGGCAAAGAAAGAGGAAAGATTCGGTGTTTTTTTTTTTTCCCCAGGCAACATCCAGAGTCACTGGATGCCTTTGGGCCTTTCCTGTGCCCCCCCCCCCCCCCCCATTAGTGAACTGCCCGTTTGTTTTACTTTGATTCTACAGCTTGGTCTGTAGCATTTGTAGCTTTCTATGTCGGCTACATAGGTTGAAAGTCTGAAGACTTGTCATAATGTTAGCATTTTAACTTACTAATATATATGTTTTGATTATCTGATCTACAAAACTACCATATAAAACTCCTATAGCTATGCAGTTGCTAAAATACTGAGTGAGCTCTGCTTTTTTATGACCAAGTTATGGGATGAGTAATTACTCTCTAGAGTGAATGGTTCAGAATGAAATAACTGTATGCCTAAGGTGTGATTTGACACCAGATGTATTAAAGCCCCAAAGGTATGTAATTATCTCACTAATCTTGCACATACACACAGTACATTTATGTTTGTGGCAACAGTTTTATGTGCAAAAGAAAATTCACCTTATGATAAGGTAAGGAATAGTTCCATTCTTTTTGAGAGACTCAGAGGTTTGGTATTAGAGGCACCATAATCCCTCTGCCTTTCTTTAGGGCATAATTTTAATTCGTACATCACTGGATTCTAGAGTCATTATCATACCCTAGATTTCAGGTATTAGCAATAGTTTCGGGAGCTTTCCAAAGCACTATGCTTATGACTTAGAGTCTCTGTCTTTACTCACTGACCTGTTATACCCCAACCCTAGACTATTTTGGTCATCGTACTAATTAGAGGCAAGACATGCCCTTTTGTTTTCTACTGAAAGTAAAAACGTGTAGTCTACTTAGATTTTTAATTCTATGTACAGGTTATCTGTCTGGTCTCCTTTTACAGATTATAAAGGTAGTATTTTAAGTTGATTTGTCTTTAAACTGATATGTCCTTTCTAATTTGTATTTAATACAGCAATAAAATAAGATTTTACGGGGCTTGCGCTATGGTACAGTGGGTTAAGCTGCTGCTTGCAGTGCCTGCATTCCATATGGGCATGAGTTGGAGTCCTGGCTGCTCCACTTCTGATCCATCTCCCTGCTAACGTGCATGGGGAAGCAACAGAGGATGCTGCAAGTGCTTGGGTCCCTGCCACCCTTGTGGGAGACCCAGATGAAGCTCTTTGCTCCTTGCTTTAACCTGGCCCGGCCCTGCCCAGCCCAGCCCCAGCCATTTCAGCCAGCAGATGGAAGACCTCTCTCTCTCTTTCTCTAATTCTGCCTTTCAAAGGAGCAAATCTTTAATAATATTTTAGTCACATTAAAATGTAACTTAATTTTTGTTCATCACCATTCTACTTGCTTTGTTAAGTGAGTTAACTGTGCTGCTAGTGATCAGGTTACATCAGTTTCCCTTGTCAAAGGACCAGATATGTCAGCTTGGGGATTTAGGTTGGTAGTTGTAACATAGCTCACTATTCACAAGCCCAGGGGATGAGAATTCCTTAGCCTGGGGATCAGTGGAGGCCTGTAGTGGCTATTAGGCCTTCCCCTGGGCTGATGAAGGCAAGTTGAGATAGTGCTGGCTTTGGCACTCCAAGTAAAATAGCAGTGATGGTACCTTGCCTGTTTACTTTGTGGTTCTCTTGAGAGTTAGGTGCCAGGAGCCAAAATATTAACATGTTTCTGACTGAGAACAGTATAGATATTTAAAACTTTAAATTCTTAAAATTATAATTCACAAATAACTTGTGAAGAGAGCATAGTAGGTTGTTACCACCTTGCTAAGCATCAATATATTCAGTAAAGAGACAGGTAAAGTTTTATTCATCAATAGTTTTGTTGTATGTTGTGGTAACCACTAACCACATGTAACTGTTGAGCATTTGGAATTTGGCAGGCTGGAATGTTGACACATGCTGGATGTGTAACACAGGCGCTAGATTTTGAAGATTTCATGTAATAAAGGGCATGTAAAACTTGAATAATTTGTTGAAATTATAACATTCTGGGTATTGTGTTAAATATATTAAAATTAATTTCACATTTCTACCTTTTAACAATATGGCTGTAAGATAACTTAAATTACATATGGCTCAACATTTTCTAATTAGGGTTGGTTTATAGCTCTTTGGTCTCATATTGTGTTCATTTTTTTTTAGGTACACAATTCAGGTGGTTTGGTTACAAGCTTGATTTTAACTTTGTCAACATAAACACCCTATAGTGATGAATAACCCATGGTTCTAAGACATTGTTCTTTAATTACCCTTCAAATTACTTGAGATAGTTTTTCAGTCTTTAATTCCTTAGGTAGAAGAACTGTTTGCCAGTTGATTATTTTGCAAGTTTGAGGCTTCATTGACTAAATTATTTTCCATAATCTGAGAGTTTAAATTCCATTTTCACAAAAGCTTAGTGGGTTGGTTATGATATTTCAAATTGGGATTTTATTTCTGGGTAAATTATACAAATGCTAAAATTATATTTTTATGTTTAAAACTCATTCATGAAAAATGGGGCGGGCATTTGGCCTAGAGTAAGACATCTGCATCCCATCGTAGAGTGCTGGGTTTCCATATTCACCTCTTGCTCCTGATTTAGTGAGTATTGATGACTCAAGTAATTGGGTCCTTGCCGCCCATGTTGCAGATGTGGATTGAGTTCCTGGCTCCTGGCTTCCTCCCATCTTGTAGGCATTTGGGGACTGAACCCAGCTGATTGGAGTTTGATTTCTCTCTACCTTTCAAATAACAACAAAATACCCCCAAAGCATTGGTTTCTGTAGTAATATGAGAAAACTGTCTTAAAGTTTTTACTTTTTTTTTGTATGAAAACAGAAGACTGGAGTTTCCTTGAGTTTCAGAGTATTTTTTGGACTTTACTGTCCAATTTAGTGAGGAGACAGACCAACATAAGAGGGCCAGCTTTTTGTTTTCTGTTCTGTAGTATTTTGCAGAGTGTGGTCCTTCGTTCAGTAGCATGGTTATCACTTGGATACCACTTTGTTAGAAATACACATTCTTGGGCTCTACCACAGGTAATCAGACTGGAAAGTTCTGGAGATGAGAGCTCAGCATCTAGGTTTTAATGAGCCCTCCAAGTGTTGGATACACACAGAACCAAGAACCCAACACTGATCAGGGTCAGCTCAGGAAAAGTGAAACCGCTCTGAAGTTTCAAAAACAGAAATTCAGTGCAAGGAGTTGATTACACAGCACAGCGCAGCACAAAGATAATATGCCCACTAGGGTAGGGTTATTGGAGTTTAGGAACTCCTAGTAGGGGCTGGTCAGAGCTGGGACCATGGGAAAAATTCGGCCATTCCTGGAAAACTGCCTGAAGGAGAGGCAAAGGAAGTATCCTGGCTCTCCCCTTCATCCCAGCTGCCACTCTTCCACCTGTGCCTCTCCTAGGCTGAATCCAGAGGACAGCCTCCTGATGTCTGCAGTGAAGAGCTCTCCTGAAATACAGAGCTCTGAAAGACAGGATCTGTAGGCCCACAGGCCCAGAAGTTGCACAGCTAGTAATTACAGTTTAAAATAAAATTTAATACAATTTTTAAAATTTAGAAGCCATTTTAATACTACAACATAATCTCAGAATACTGTCTTCTTAATGGAATAAATTTAGCTTTATGAAAATTAAACTGTCTTTTTATAATTTCAGTCTTGACCAGGGACATCTTTTCAAGGACGAGCACCTGTGAATTTGGGAGACATGAATTTACTTTGCAAAGAATTTCTATTTCTTGTTTATTCCAGGACCTGTTATATTTATCGCACTCTTTGAGAAACCACCAAGCTGCCCTTGGTTATTAGCACCATCTTGTGGCAGATATGGGAAACATGCTTCTTCGATTTTCTTGAAAACTTTCATGGAATATCCTGGATGGATTTTTTTTTTTTTTTAAGTATTTTGGCCTCCCCTCCCCGCCCTTTGAGATTTATTTCTTCATTTGAAAGAGCAGCAGAGAGAGAGGGAGAGACAGAAGAAGAGAGATCCTCCATCGGTTGGTTCATTCTTCAGATGGCCACAACAGCCAGGGCTGAGCCAGGAGCTCCATCCAGGTCTCCCACATGGGTTGGCAGAGGCCCAAATCCCTGGGCCATCTTCTGCTGCTCTTCCCAGGCCATTAGCAGAGAGCTGGACTAGAAGCGGAGCAGGCAGGATACAAACCAGCGCCCATACAGGATTCCTGCGATGTAGGCAGCAGCCTTACCCACTGTGCCACAATACCGGCCCCTGCATTTTGCCTCTTATTCATTGCTTAAAACTGTGCTAGGGGCCAGCGCTGTGGCACAGTGAGTTAAGCTGCTGCCTGCGACACTGGCATCCCATATGGGCACAGTTTGAGTCCCAGCTGCTCCACTTCTGATCCAGCTCGCTGCCAATGTGCCTGGGAAACCAGCAGAGGATGGCCCAAGTGCTTGGGCCCCTGCACCCGTGTGGGAGACCCGGAAGGAGTTCCTGGCTCCTGGCTTCGGATCTGCACAGCTTCAGCCCTCCCTCTCTCCCTCCCTCCCTCCCTCTCTCACTCTGATTTTCAAATAAGTAAATAAACCTTAAAAAAAAAAAAAAAAGCCCAACTCTATTCTATATTGTATGTTTCCATTTTTCTCTTTTCCCTTTCCCCTTTGTTTGAGTTATGATTACTGTGGCTGAAAGGAGAAGGGTGATTACAATGATAGGTCTGTAACAAGGAAAATGCAACTTGCAGATTTTTGAAGTGGAATTAGAAAGTCGATCATTAAGCTTTTGAAAGGATCATGGTGATCCTTTTTTTGCAAAAAGTCATGCATTTCCTCATCCTATTAAATTAGTCCATTTTTCCTGGACAGCAGTATTTAATTGCAATTTTTGAAGCAGTATTTTTTTGAAAGATTAATTTGAAAGCCAGAGTCACACACAGAGAGAAGGAGAGGCAGAGAGAGAGAGAGGGGTCTTCCACCTGCTGGTTCACTGCAGTATTGTTTTAAACTATAAGAAATGGAAGGGGCCGGTGCTGTGGCACAGTGGGTAAAGCCACCACCTGGAGTGCTGGTGTCCCATATGGGTGCCAATTCGAGTCCTGGCTGCTCCACTTCAATCCAGCTCTCTGCTATGGCCTGGGAAAGCAGTAGAAGATGGCCCAAGTCCTTGGGCCCCTGCATCCATGTAGGAGACCAAGAAGAGGCTCCTGGTTCCTGGCTTTGGATCAGCACAGCTGTGGCCGTTGAGGCCAATTGGGGAGTGAACCAGTGGATGGAAGACAACACACACACACACACACACACACACACACCCCGGTAACTCTGACTTACAAATAAATACATAAATAAAGTTTTTTAAAAAAAGAATTATAAGAAATGGAAGCCTAAGAAGCTAACCAAGGTTTTCTCTTATGAGGGGGCACTGTGTTCTAAATTCCAGTTGACTTAGAATCCAATTGTGGGGCCTGGCACTGTGGCATAACGGTTTGTAAAGCTGCCATCTGTAGTTCCGGCATCCCATATGGGTGCTAGTTCCAGTCCCAGTTGCTCCTCTTTTGATCCAGCTCTCTACTATGGCCTGGAAAAGCAGTAGAAGATGGCCCAAGTCCTTGGGTCCTGCACCTGCGTGGAAGACCTGGAAGAAGCTCCTGGCTCCTGGATTCAGATTGTCGTAGCTCCAGCCATTGTGGCCATCTGGAGAATGAGCCAGATTGGAAGATGGAAGACCTCTGTCTGCCTCTGCCTCTCTGTGACTCTGCCTTTCAAATAAATACATCTTTAAAAAAAATCCATTTGTATGTTTAATTTTGTATTTCCAGTGGAAGATAAAATTAGTATTTATGAATGCAAACGAATCTGGAATATATGTATATACACACATATACATATATATGATTTATTTATTTGAAAGAGTGGCTCAGAAGGAGAGAGAAAGAGAGAGAGAGAGACCTTCCATCTGCTGTTTCACTTCCCAGATGACTGCAACATCCAGGACTGGGCCAGGCTGAAGCCAGGAGCCAGGAACTCCATCTGGAGCTCCAACATGGGTGGCAGGGACCTGAGTGCTAGGCCATCATTCCCTGCATCCCAAGTGTATTACCAGGAAGTTGAATTCGACGTGGAGCAGCTGGGACATGAACTGATGTTCAGATAGGGGATGCCAGAATCCCAGGTGTTGGCTTAACTTGTTGTGCTACAACACTGGCCCTGTGGACTATTATGTTCTTACATTTAGGAGATCTATTCTTTTATTCATTGACTTTATTGTATTCCTACTCCAAAAATTGAGAAAAGTTAGAAACAGGCGAGGAACTGGTATACATTTCCATTTACTTGTGTTTTTAACAGTGAAAACTGTCAGTAAAAACATGGAATTGGAGAAGTTCTATTTTTTGAGCTATGGCAGAATACCAGATCTGTTTTGTGTGCAAGGTGTTGAGTTGGATGCTATAGGGCAGTTATAGGGCAGTGCTTTCCAGTTTTTTTTTTTTTTTAACTTCATAGCATACAAAAAATCATCTTCTGTGTAGAACACTGGTTGATGAACACACACTAGTTCTGGGACTGTCAGTCCCACCTGGCGTCCCCCAGAGCTGAGGCATGGATATCTTGCAACTTTCAGCTCTCTTTGGAGAAGTTCTGCTTTGTAGAGGACAAAGAGTTAGGAATCTCCATCTCATTAGGCACTCAGTACTTGCGACTGATGACACATATGGTAGTAAGTGGTAATAATGATGGTTTGGTAAATGCTAGGAGAGTAGCAGAGGGAGTTGTTAGTGGAGTAGAAGGGATGTAGCAAAGGGGGGAGGGGGAGGATGGTGTGGTGACAGAAGGCATTTTTCCAGAAGGATTATCTTTTGTGAGGATAGGGAGGGCCCAAAGAGCATAAGGAGAATTTGGAGGAAACCAGAGGGTTTCTGATGTGGTTGTGTTATAAAATTTGAACATGTAAACAGAAAACGTGTTGTTAAAAAGGGAGGCAGCAGATAACTTAGGGAGGCCTTTATGTGGTTGAATGAGCCCAAGACCCTGTTGTTAGAGTGGTATGTTCACATGTCACTCGCTCCACTCTGAAAAAAAAAATCCTCCTGGTTCAGTGTAGAGTGAACATGTAGCCTTCCAGCGGAGAAAGCCCTGGGGCGGGGAAGGCCTTGATCAGGGCCAGATAGCAGGTAATGCAGGCTTAGAGCTGGTGAGCAGCAGGGAGGACTGCTGGCGAGGGAACGCACAGATTCTGCTTCCTGATGTGAAGAGATCATTCAGATTTGGATCCTGCACTGAAGAAAATGAAGAAATGATGGAACCAGGTTCAGAATTAGACTCTGTATGGGCCAAAGAGCTTGATCTTGGTGATGTGGATTTTAATATGCTTGTAGAACAACAATTTTTAATAATTGTAGAGTGCTTTCTAGGATATAGGCAGTTATCTAAAGTATTGTCAAAATAAGAAGTAGGTGCTTTCAATTAGTGTTCAGTCAGGAAAATGATTAAAATACTAGTTGAGTAGTAATTTTAATGCAGGATTTGGTTACGGTGGTATTACAAGGGTCATAGGAATAAAAAGATGTGTGTGGGAGCAAAAGTGTATATATGTGTGTTGGGGGCATTCATGGAGGAAACTTGGGTAGTTGGTGCTGGTGGTGAATAAGGAAGCAAAAAGGAGAGGGCAGTGTTACGTCAGATGTCAGGCAGTTGTCGGGCAGATGCTGTGTAAATTGCCTGCCCTACAGATGTGCTGGAGCTCTTCATGGTTCTGCTGCTTTGGAATCTCCACAGCTGATGCTGGAGCCTGCAGATGTTTGTTGCTGCTGTTGGAGCTCTTACTAGAAGCATGGAACAAAAAAGACATTTCTTTCTCACTTTATAGTGCCGTGCCAGTATTTCCTATGGGTAGAACCTAACGAAATCAGTTGACAAGGGAGTTTGGAAAATGTAGTTGATAAGACTTCCAGCACTTTGCAATGTATAGAAGAATGAGAAGCTACATAAGAATAGCTAGTATAATGGGTACCGTTTTTATTACTTTATAGATATGGAACCTGAGGCACAGAAAGTAATCTAAGGTTGTATGGCTGCTATTAGGCAGAGCTGGAATGTGAATCGTGGTGGTCTTAATTTCAGAGTCTGCCCCCTTAGTGCCTATACTTTGATCTTCATCTCCTTGTTGTTGAGCATCTCAGTTGAGTGGCTGTTCCCATAGATTGTGCTCACCTAGTACTTGTTTTTCTTTGGGTTTCCATTACTGTCTAGTTTTTCACTCCTGAAAACTCTCTTCAGGATTATATTGATTTTATAGGCAGTATGGTAAATGGATTATTTAAGATTTTGCTTCTCCTTTATTTTTCTGTGGCTTGTGGTACTGATAACCACTTATGTGGAATTTCAACCTTGACCTCTGTGATGCTGATCTTGCTTCATTTTCTCCTTATCTCACTGAGTTTCTTTTATCTTTCCTTAAATCACTGCCGTCTTGGCTTGGATTTGGATCTAGATGTGCTATAATAAACTACTTAGTGTTAGTTTCATACTTAAAACCAATAGAAACATCAAATATACATTCTTGTAGCCTTTTTCCTTTGTGTGTACAGTAACATCAAAGAAATCAGAGTAGGGTTCTACTTTGGTCTCTTAGACAAGGCAGCAAAGATAATGAGGAAGGAAAGAGACAAACTTTTTGAATACTTACCATGTGCCAGCCCTGTGCTAAGTGTTTTACACACACTGTTTATTTTAATTCTTCTTTGGGAGGTTGGTAGTCATCCTTACATTACAAATGAGGAAACTGACTGTGTGATGACCCAGAGTTGAACCCTCCTAACACTGGCTTTGATCAGATTATTTCTTCTGTACCATATGAGAAAAGCTCTCAATTTCTTACATTCAGTGAGGGAACTTAGTAAAATAATTTTTTTTTTTTTTTGACAGGCAGAGTGGACAGTGAGAGAGAGAGAGAGACAGAGAGAAAGGTCTTCCTTTGCCGTTGGTTCACCGTCTAATGGCCGCCGCGGTAGCGCGCTGCGGCCGGCGCACCGCTGTTCCGATGGCAGGAGCCAGGTGCTTATCCTGGTCTCCCATGGGGTGCAGAGCCCAAACACTTGGGCCATCCTCCACTGCACTCCCTGGCCACAGCAGAGAGCTGGCCTGGAAGAGGGGCAACCGGGACAGGATCGGTGCCCTGACCGGGACTAGAACCCGGTGTGCCGGCGCCGCAAGGCGGAGGATTAGCCTGTTGAGCCACGGCGCCGGCCAGTAAAATAATTTTTAAGACCTATTCCAGTACCATCATTCTGATTCTGTAATATACTAATCTGAGTAGTAGTTGCTTGTCTAATACCCAAGAAAAAAGGAAATTACCATTCCACTCTAGGATGTGTCCTGCTTAAGACTGAGAGTACAAACATGTTACTTCTAAGAAGTTATGAGCTAAGACAAAGACATTTAAAGTAGTCATGATGATAGATCTTCATATACTTTTCAAGTAAGCCTTATTACTTGTAAATGATGCTGCTGCCCAGAACATTAGAGGCTGTGGCTTTTTATTGACCAGGGCTTAGGATAACAGCTTTGGAACAACTCTAGTCCAAACCAAGAACAGCCATGTTATCCCATTATATTTCCTGTTGAGAGCATTTTGTTCCTAGTTATTAAGAATCCTTGTTTACTTTCAGAAAATTTAGTGTGAGATTTGCAGAGATAGTGGAAAATATAGTTTAAGGGCAATGTGGTTTGACACATTTAGAAAGCCAACAGACAACCCTAAAATGATTATCCATTATGTGAGTGAGTCTCCCTTAAGTGTCCTTTCTTGGTATACAGTACTCACCATAAAATATCCAGCTAGCATTCCTAGGTATGTGTCAGCAAAGTAAGTGAATTTCCAGACTTTGTAGGATTCTTTTTATCCTCTTTACTGCATAAATGTTCTCCAATGATTTCCTCACTCATACTTTATTTTTTATAAGTGGGAAATTGAAAGGGATATGTGCTTCCTTTTCAACTTTAGTTTTATTGGCTGTTCCTGCAGTAGAGAGAGCTGGCAGGGGGAGCCTCAGATCCTTGGTTTTCCTACCTCTCTAGTCACTCCTTCATTTAGTTTGGCGGTTCTTCCTCTCTACATCTTCAACATTTTGGTGTCCCTAGTGTGTTTTTTAGCTTTTATTTAATAAATATAAATTTCCAAAGTACAGCTTTTGGATTACTGTGGCTTTTTCCCCCCATAACCTCCCTCCCACCCTCAACCATCCCATCTCCCACTCCCTCTCCCATCCCATTCACATCAAGATTCATTTTAAATTATCTCTATATACAGAAGATCAATTTAGTATATACTAAGTAAAGATTTCAACACTTTGCACCCACAAAGTGTAAAGTACTGTTTGAGTACAATACATTAAGGATAGAGATCCTACATGGGGAGTAAGTGTACAGTGACTCCTGTTGTTTATTTAACAATTGACACTCTTGTTTATGGCATCAGTAATCACCCGAGGCTCTTGTCATGAGTTGCCAAGGCTATGGAAGCCTCTTGAGTTCACAAACTCCGATCTTATTTAGACAAGGCCGTAATCAAAGTGGAAATTCTCTCCCTTCAGAGAAAGGTACCTCCTTCTTTGATGGCCTGTTCTTTCCACTGGGATCTCACTCACAGAGATCTTTCATTTAGGTCATCATTATTATTATTATTATTTGCCACAGAGTCTTGGCTTTCCATGCCTGAGAAACTCATGGGCTTTTTAGCCAGATCTGAATGCCTTAAGGGCTGATTCTGAGGCCAGAGTGCTGTTTAGGACATCTGCCATTCTATGAGTCTGCTGTGTATCCCGCTTCCCATGTTGGATCGTTCTCTCATTCTTAATTCTATCAGTTAGTATTAGCAGACACTAGTCTTGTTTATGTGATCCCTTTGACTCTTAATCCTATCATTATGATCAATTATGAACTGAAACTGATCACTTTGGGTGTCCCTAATGTTTGACAAGAGTTGGGTTCTTTCCTCCTCCTTGATGCCCTTGTCTTTGAGGATACCAACCATCCCACAACTTTCCAAGCCACCAAGGGATGATGGCTCCACAATTATTGTTTCCAGATCTGGCTGCTATCCTGGTTATTTATCTTTTAATGTCTACTTAAGTCTGATAGACATTTCAGGCCATTTTTAGACTGCAAATTTTGCCCTGCAAAATCAGAAGATCAAGTACACACAGTCATTACTTCTTTTTTAAAATACATACTTAAAAAATTCTTTCAAAGATTTATTTTGTTCATGTGGAAGGCAGAGTTAGAGAGGGGGAGACAGAGAAAGAGATCTTATGTTTGCTGGTTCACTCCCCAAATCAGTCTGCAGTGGCCAGGGTTAGTCTAGACTGAAGTCAGGTTCCAGGAGCTTCTGGTCTCCCATGTGGGTGCAGAGGCCATCTTCTGCTACTTTCCCAGGTATATTAGTAGGGAGCTGGATTGGAAGTGGAGTAACTGGGACTCAAACCAGTGCCAACATGCGATGCGGGCATCACAGGCCATGGCTTGACCTGCTAAGCCACAATGCCAGACCCACAATCAAAAATTTTACAAGACAAGACTTACCCTTAAGACATACCATGCCTGCTAATGCTCTGAATACTGTTTCTTTTTTTAAACGATTTATTATTTATTTGAAATTCAGAGTTACACAGAGAAAGAGATAGAGGTCGCTCTTCCATCCGCTGGTTCACTCCCCAAATGGCCACAATGGCTGGAGCTGCGCCAAGCCAGGAGCCAGGAGCTTCTTCCAAGTATCCCACGTGGGTGCAGGGGCCCAAGGACTTGGGGCATCTTCTACTGCTTTCCCAGGCCATAGCAGAGAGGTGGATCAGAAGTGGAGCAGCTGGGTCTTGAACTGGCACCCATGTGGGATGCCGGCGCTTCAGGCCAGGTCATTAACCCGCTGCGCCACAGCGCTGGCCCCTGAATACTGTTTCATTTTCATTTTTAAATGCTGTGACCTACACATAAATCTTTTCCCTCTTAGTGAGTCACGATCCACTCTTTGAAAACTACTGTCCTCAATGTGCTGTAGATATTTTAGAGATGTCTTTGGTTGTAGGGCGCCTATCCTCATATTTGGAAACCATAAATATTTAGCGTGTATTCAGTAACTATGAGAGGAGCAAAATAATTTGCTGATTTTTCCCCTTGTATCAGGAAGCTAAAATTTCTGGGACTATATCTGCTCTTTTTTTTTTTTTTTTTTTGACCGGCTGAATGGACAGTGAGAGAGACAGAAAGGTCTTCCTTTGCCGTTGGTTCAGCTCCCAATGGCCGCTGCGGCCGGTGCACCGTGCTGATCCGAAGTTGGGAGCCAGGTGCTTCTCCTGGTCTCCTGTGCGGGTGCAGGGCCCAAGGACCTGGGCCATCCTCTACTGCGCTCCCAGGCCACAGCAGAGAGCTGGACTGGAAGAGGAGCAACTGGGACATAATTTGGCGCCCCGACCGGGACTAGAACCTGGTGTGCTGGCGCCGCTAGGTGGAGGATTAGCCTAGTGAGCCTCCGCGCCAGCTATCTGCTCCTTACCTTACCAGTAATCCAGCCACTATTTGACCCTTCTAAGAAGTTGTATTTTTGCTTTATCCTTGTCTAAACAAAATCTGGGTAACTGGAATAACTAATAATTGTTAAAAGTTATATAGTGAAACCAGTCAGTATCCACAGGTCCAAAATGAATGTTCAGCCCATATGTTTTTGCCCCACCCCCACATGCTGACTTAAGATGTTCTGGTGTCCCAAAACAAAGCAGGCATGCTCTGAATGAACCAGTGATTTATTTTGTCTCTTTCTCCTGTGAGTTTCAATTTGAAGAGCTTTGTTTCCTTTACCACCTTTATCGCTAGCAGGTCTTTTACACATGCTTGAGCAAGGTTTGCAGATAGGAACCTTTCTCTATTTGCCTTCCTCTTCACCTCACAGGGGCATTGCACACAGGGACAGTGGTCCATTAGAGCCCTCTGAGGCTGACCATTGCACACAGGGACAGTGGTCCATTAGAGCCCTCTGAGGCTGACCATTGCACACAGGGACAGTGGTCCATTAGAGCCCTCTGAGGCTGGCTTGAGTGGGAAAGGTTCAACAGGCTAACAGTCATTGTAAAGGACTGTCCCATTTGAAAAGTTTCACATCAATTCCTGGAGGGACTGATCATGGAAACAGATTTTGATATTCATAATTTCTTTTTGTACAGAAGTAAGAATACTCTGAGTCATCTATTGATATGTGGAACCAGTTTTAAGTATTTTATTTACATGTCATTTGTCTTGTAGGTACTTACCTTGTTTATTTCACAGAAGATTGACTAATCCTGTGTTCTCAGATGTTCTCTGTGTCTTCCCTGTGTTCTCATATTTTCATTTAAGACCCAACATATTTCTTTTTTTTTTTTTTTAAAGATTTATTTATTTATTTATTTGAAAGGCAGAGTTAGAGAGAGGCAGAGGCAGAGAAAAATCTTCCATCTGCTGGTTTGCTCCCCAAATGGCTGCAATGGCTGGAGCTGAGCCGATCCGAAGCCAGGAGCCAGGAGCTTCTTCCAGGTCTCCCACACAGCTGCAGGAGCTCATGCACTTGGGTCATTTTCTGCTGCCTTCCCAGGCCATAGTAGAGAGCTGGAAGGGAAGTGGAGCAGCTGGGACTTGAACTGATGCCCATGTGGGATGTTGGTGCCGCAGCGGGAGGCTTAGCCCACTACGCCACAGTACTGGCCCCCATATTTATTCTAATGAAGTATTGGGAAATAGCTTTTATTATACCGTGTAAATTTATAATTGGCACAGTGAAGTAACTGTTGTCTTGTTGGGGATGAGGAGAGACCCTAACTATCCAAGGATGGACCTAAAAATACTGTGCTAATGTGAGAACCAGCAATGTTTAAGTCATTCCTGAGGGAAGCTAAAATACACTTAAAGCTTATTAAAAACATACACAGTATCCTATCTAACATTTTGGTATTAACTTTAGAAGATAGAACTTTGTAATTGTCTGTATTGCATAGTCTCTATCTCCGAAAACGGGATAGCATGCCGCCTTCTGCAGATTAGAAGGCAGTCTGATATGAAAATTACAATTGGTTTTTTATATTTGTTTTTTATTGTTAATGTGTTAATCTAATTTTTACATTTCTGTTTTTTATTTGGTAATCTGTGTCAGTCAGGGATCAGGAAATTATGGATCACAGGTTAAATTTGACCTGCTGCTTGTTTTTGTATAGCCTGCAAACTAAGAATTGTAGCTTAAATTTTTTTAGGTGTTACCAAAAGCCAAAAAAAAAAAAAATAATGTTTTGTGACACGAAATTGGTTGAAAGTCAAATTTCAGAGCCCTTAAAAATAAAAAGCTTTATTGGAACACATTTAAGCTCATTAGTTTGCTGTAGTCCTTTTGGGCTAAATCTAACAACCTCAAATATCTCAAATATGCATGATTGCTAGCCTTTTTGGGTATTGACACATTTCATCAATTATATTAGTAAACCTGATTATTCCAAAACTTAGTGTAGAATGTCATGATCATAAAGACTACAAAGCAGGAGGGCTTGGAGGTTAAAAACATGAATTTGTAGAACAGCTTCTGAAAGGTGATTATGACTTGCTGAATTTTGAGAAATGTTTAGGGATGACAGTTACAGTGGTGTGATACAGAAATATAGCTGTGCTTGATATATAGTTGCTGTAATGAGAGTGGAACATTCTAAACTTCATTTTGGATTTGACAGCTTTTCTTCTATTTTTGAGGCATCTCAAATATATTTTGTATGATCACTTCCATTTCATCCTCCTTGTGTGCTTTTATTTTAATCCAATGCAGACTTTTCTTTTATAGTAAACAGTGTGATTATTTTCTCTTCAACACTTGGTGGTTTTCAGCACTTAAGTTTGTCTAATGGGCTCCTCATTGAAAGGTGGGTTGATTGCCTTTGCTTGCTTACTAGAGAGCATGTGCATTTAAATAGCATAGGGTTGGCATAATGTGCAGAAAAGTTGTTCTGTCAAACTAACATTTGGCAGTAAATGTGGCAAACATGTCTAAAATGAGGACATCTGCCAGGTATCTTGGTTCCTGTCCCATTCAGCATCCTACTTCCAAAACCTGTATGTATCGGCTGTAATTTCTAACCTCCTGTAACCCATAGTGAGTCAGAGCAGAAGGTTGCTTATGCTTTTATAGGTTATTTGAGTAATCCATTAGGCCAGCCCTCAGCCTTTTGGCTTTATGTATCTGCATTGGTGGAATAGTGGCAATGCCACATTTTACTGTGTTCCACGAAGACCAGATTTATTCACAGATCTAAAATGTGTGGTATCTTCAGCCCTCTTCAGACCTCAGAGAGAAGCTGAATATAGAAAAAAAACCTGAAAAACCAAAACCAGATGTACAGTGTCCATACATTGAAATTTTGTTTCTCACCTAGTTGGGGAAACAGTGACTCCTCTCTCAGAACCTGGGTATTTTTTCTTAGAGATCATTTTAGAAAGTATTCAGAGGGCCTTGGGTTGTGGTGCAGCGTGATAAGCCTACACTTTTGTTGCAGGCATCCCATGTTGGAGGTACAGTTGCTCTGCTGCTCAGCCAGCTTTCTGCTAATGTGCCTGGGAAGGCAGCAAATGATTAAGTTCCTGCTTCCTGCTTTTGAACTGGTCCAGCCCTGGTTGTCCATTCCGAAAGTGAACCAGCAGATGAAGAACTTTCTCTCTACCTCTCCCCCTCCCTCTCTCTCTGTCCCTCCCTCTTTCCCTCCTCTTCCCCTCCCTCTCCCCCTCCCTCTCTCCCTCCTTCTCCCTGTCCCCCTGTCCCTCCTCCTCCCTCTCTCCCTCCCCCTCCCTCTCCCTGTCTCCCTCTCCTCCCCCCTCCATTTTTTTCTGACACTTTTTCAAGTAAATAAATAAATCTTTTTTGAAAAAAGGAAATACAGATGTCCCACTTTCTAGTTTACCACACATTTTCAAGAGTTACAGAACAGGGAAGAGAAGCAGGTGCCCTGTATATAGGCACAGCAGCAGCCATCAGTGTCAGTTTACTTGATAAGATAGGGAAACCTTTAAAAAAAAAAAAAAAGAGAGAGGACTCAAGAACTCAACAAGAGGAGGATGAGACCATTTGGTGTGGGCCTAAGGCCATAGTGTTTCTAAGGAGTAATTGAGATTGCTAAGCCCTCAGTGTGAGCCAGCCACTGGTTTCTAAGCATTGTATTTTGTCTTCATGACAGTTCCATACCACAAGAACTCAGTTCAACTCTCACTCCTTTTGTTAAGAAAAGTGTGAGACAGTTTCCTTTAGCTTTCCCAGGATTCATCAGTAAGCACAGGAGGTAGAATTTGAACCCAGGCGGTCAGATTGTAGAGTCTGTGCTTTTCTCATTGTTCTGAATTCCCACAAGAGAACAGGCAGAGCACAGAGGCCCAATAGGTAGTAGTTAAGCTTTCTAACTTTAGATCCCAGTGTTATTTTCTGATTTAACTGCTACTCCGCTACCTCTGTTTTCCACATTTATGAAATAGTTTTAAAAGTTGTTGTATCTACAAGATAGGATTGTTGTGAGGATTCAGTGATACTTGTATAGAAATAGCCCAGTGCCCAACGACCACCTGCTAAGAGCCCAGAATGTGTTACTGTATTTTTAATAAAATGATTATTAGTGATTAATAGTAGACATACCAGTAATTCTCCATATTTAAGAAGGTAGATATTTTATAAATTCTAGAAACTTTTAACCAGTTGGAAAAATTTTAAAGTATTGATGCAGAAAAGCGGTCATCATTCATTAAAATAAACTAGGGTTATTGGCATTGTGAGACCTTGTCATGCTTGATGTAAACATTAGAAAAGAAGGTGGGACCCCGAGAAGTCTGTCTTCAATTTTCCTTTATGCTGTTAGCCCCTGTACTTTTAAATAAACTCTTAAAAAAGATTCTGGGCTTTGGCCCAATAGGAAGCTAACCTTTTTAATTATGGGTCTGCCTTTTGGGTAAAGAACTGTGGGTTTTTTATTATGTGCGTTGGTAGATGAAACAATTCTTAACTGCTGGCCGGCTATCAAGAAAAGACTTATGTCTGGGATATCATGAAATGATTTCCCTTTGATCCTGTTTTCCTGCATGAGACACAAGTCGGCCAGCTCTCTGATGGAGATCTGGCGTAGGGAGGAGAGGCAAATGAGCGTCTTTCACTCCAAAGTGTAGTTTCTGCTTTGACAGTTAGCAGTTGTATGAGCCTGGCAAATCACTTAAGCTTACCACTTACCACATCTGTGTTGGGGTAATAATACCCACCTTGCTTAACTTAAAAGGCTTGTTTGAATGTGAAGTGGCATATATTGCGTGAGTGAAGGAGAGCTATAAAGAAAGATCTAGATACATTTTAGTGATTAAATAATATTTATATGGAAAGCCCTTTTTAAACTGTATAGTGCTATTCAAATGTTCATGGGTACTTTTAGTAATGTGGTATCACCTTATTGGGTACTGAATTTAAATTTTAAGTGTCCTCCTGTATCATTCCAAGATCTGAAGACCCAGTGGTTTTAATGGCAAATGTGGCATCTTTGATGAGATGAGTTAAATATTGCATCCCTATTGAAGAATTTCTCTCTTACAACATTTGGTTCAATCAGAATGATCTTTGAGCATAGGAAAATGAATTGCAGAATTGACTGATTTGATCATTGGGTCAAACTCAAGTATATTCTTTTGAATCTCATAAATGAGAATTCTGTGTTAACAGCCATTTTATATAATAACCAAAAGAATAAGCTAACAATCTCTTGTAATAAATTGTTGACTAGAATCGTGTACTTCAGCTCATATTTGGGTGACTGGGAGGCTTGGCTGGATTTTCTAACTGGTGCTTTGGATAGCCCACCTGTTCTCTCAGAAATATTTTGAATCAGTAGCTCATATAAGACAAATTATCAGAAGCATCTTTATAGTTGTACTATTATTTTTAGTTTTGGAAAAAAGTTACAAAGGACACTCAGTTTTTGTTCTTATATTTTAAATTTGCAAGTGCTCTGTGAAATCCCCCATTCCATTTTTAAAAGATGTATTAAAATAATGGAAGTAATGAAAACACTTAGGAAACATTGGCAATTTAGTGGGAAAGAAACTACTACGTTAACCAACCATAGTCACCATTTATTGTTTTTCATTTGTCTATTCTGTGCATTAAAGTTTTTATTATCAGTATATGATACTTAGCTCTTTTTGGTTTGATAATATATAAAAACACTTTTCTTATGTATAAATTTTAGAATTTTTAATAACTTTAGTAAACCCATGAATTTATCATTTTATTTGACCTTTGTCTTACTTTGGGCATTTAGATTGTTTCCAAGTTTTCATTTTATGCATAATAATCAAATGAACATCTAATTTACACTTGCACATTAAGCATCCCCATTTACACTGCCCATTTTTTTTCCCCTTATTATTGACTTCTAGAAGAGGAAATAGTGGGCCAAAGGGCATGTCGGGTGTTTTTATGGCTCTTTATGTATTGTCAAGTTGCCTAGCAATTTCACACCCCAATTGCCAGGACTGAATATTACCACAGTTTTTGTGTTTTTGCCAGTTTAACAGCAAAAAACTAATTCTTTTATTTTAATATGAAAATTCAGGATTACTCAGAAAGTTAAATATTTTCCTGTGTGTGTATGTGTTGTATTTTCTGTTTGATGAATATATTCCAGTCCTTTTCACCTGTTTGGTAAAAGTTTTAAGGGGGTCTCAGCTGTAGACAGCGAGAAGTTAGAGACAGGAGAGTTGGGTATACGTCTGGGGTCTGCCCTATGAGTGGGGAATGTGGATAGGTACTGGTACCTTGCTGAGATTTTAGCTGCCTTTTGGGGACATAAGAGGGATTTTTTTATTTTTAAGAATTCAGGGGCATGCGTTGTGGCATATCGGCACAGGTTCATATCCTGGCTGTTACACTTCTGATCCAGCTCCCTGCTAATGGCCTGGGAAAAGCAGTGGAAGATGGCTCAAATGTTTAGGCCCTTGACAGATGAAGATCCTGGCTCCTAGCCTTGGCCTCGCCCAGTGTTGGCTGTTGTGGCTATCTGGGGAGTGAACCAGTGGATGGAAAATCCTCCCCCCCCTTTTTAAAGACTTATTTATTTATTTGAAAGACAGAGTTACAGAGAGGCAGAGGCAGAGAGAGAGAGAGAGAGAGATAAAGAGATCTTCCATTCGCTGGTTCACTCTCCAAATGGCTGCAGTAGCTGGAGCTGTGCCAATCCAAAGCCAGAAACCAGGGCCAGGAGCTTCTTCCAAATCTCCCACATGGGTACAAGGGCCCAAGGACTTGGGCCATCTTCTACTGCTTTCCTAGGCCATAGCAGTGAGCTGGATCGGAAGTGGAGCAGCTGGGACTCACCCGTATGGGGTGTTGGTACTGTAGGGACTGGCTTTATCCACTGCACCACAGCACCAATCCCTGGAAGATCTCTTTCTGTATCTCTTTCTCTCTCTCTCTTTGTAATTCTGACCTTGAAATAAATAAATACATTTTAAAAAGTTCACGTTTTTCCATTTTGATTTATTTTCTAAATATGGAAAATTATCTCAACTTTCCAGAAATTTGATACTTAGTTATATATTTCTTCTAGTTTAGAAAATTCTTTTCATCTACTGACTTTATATAGTTTTTATTTTATATTTGTTTATTTTTCAAAATTTTTTTATTTGTTTGAAAGGAAGAAAGGGACACAGAGAGGTCTTCCATGTGCTGGTTCACTCCCCAAATGCCCACAGCAGTTAGCTGAGCAAAGTGAAGCTAGGAGCCAGGAACTCAGTCCAGGTTTCCCACTGCGTGGCAGGAACTCAGGCATCTGGGCCATCACCAGCTGCCTCCCTAATGCATTAGCAGGAAATTGGAATTGGAGGATAGCTGGGACTCAGAAACCCAGGCACTCAAATATGCAGTGCAGACATCTTAACTGCTGTACGAAACATTCATTTCTGTTTTAAATTTTAAACTCTTTAAAAAAAAAAAGATGCCTTTTGTAGTTGTGTTTATTATGGAGACAGATACCGTTCATGAATGAAATTTCTCACTTCTGAAATTTTAAAATTGACATTTTACTTGCAGTATACTTCAGTGTTCAGAAGTTCATTGGGTTAAGATGTTGTTTAAATAACTTGCTAATACTTTTACCTAAATTGCTTTTATTTTATAGCAAAATAAGTTCAGAATTTTTTTGGTCCTCTAGCTAGTTCTTGACATGGTGATTTGTTAGATTTTGAGTGTTGTTAATAGTTTGTCAGAAATAGTTCATGCAATATTTATCTTTGGTCTTTTCCTAAAGATGAGTTTTATGTAGGAATCTGTACATAAGGGTCATGTGGCCTTAAAGTGTCTAGGGAGTCATTAGGAGGACAGTCTATTAAATCTTTTTGCCTCAGTACAAAACTGTTAGGTGTGCTTTGAATGAGCCTCAAGAGATGTAAATAACCAAACCATTCGTGTAGTCATCAGTTTCTTTCATTTCACAAAATATGTAAAATTTTCATTCTGTGGAAGAATCAGAGGAAGTTAACCTATTTGTACCCACAGTTTATCCTTTCTCACCTGACTAGTTTGAGAAAATATATCCCACAACTTACAGATTATTGATGGAACATGAAGCACCATTTCCCATTTTGATATGAGCATCCTGTAAGTTACTTTATGGTTTGAATGGAAGCACATCTGTTTTATGACATCTAAGGGTTTTTTTTTTTTTTTCTGATTTGTTATCTTACAGACCCAATAAATTTCATTTAAGGATGACTGAAGTTTCTTACTACTGTAAGACCTTCTGCAGAACTACACAACATTCCAGTTTGTTTCCATATTAATTCTATGGCATTATCAAAAGGAATTACTTCTCTTCTATTGTGTGTAAGTGCTATTTAAACATGGAGAAAGCATTACAAAAAAAGCCCTCCTGACACTGAGCTTTTGTATCCCCTCCCAATTCTTCATGCCCTATTTTCTTTTTCATAACTAAATTTCTTTATTTTTTTTTAAAGATTCATTTATGTATTAGAAGAGTTACACTGAGAGAGGAGGAGAGGCAGAGAGAGAGAGAAAGATCTTCCTTCTGCTGATTTACTCCCTAATTAGCCGCAATGGCTAGAGCTGCTTCGATCCAAGGCCAGGAGCCAGGAGCTTCTTCTGGATCTTCCCTTGTGGGTTCAGGGGCCCAAAGAGTTGGGCCGGCTTCCTCTGCTTTCCATAGTAGAGAGCTGGATGGAAAGTAGAGCAGCCAGGACTCGAACTGGCGACCATATGAGATGCCAGCACTGCAGGTGGCGGCTTTACCCCTACACCACAGTGCTGGCCCCTTATAACTACATTTCTTTTTTTTAAACAGTTTTTATTTATCTATTTATTTTGACAGCAACAACGTCTTTTTTTTAATTTTTTTTTTTTTTTAATTTTACTTGAAAGAGTTACACAGAGAGAGGAGAGGCAGAGAAAGAGAGTCTTCCATCAAATGGTTCACTCCTCAGTTGGTCACAATGGCTGATCCGAAGCCAGGAGCCAGGAGCCTCCTCCAGGTCTTCCACGCGGGTACAGGGGCCCAAGGACTTGGGCCATCTTCTACTGCTTTCCCAGGCCACAGTAGAGAGCTGGATGGGAAGTGGAGCAGCTGGGTCTTGAACCAGCGCCCATATGGGATGCCGGCGCTTCAGGCCAGGGCATTAACCTGCTGCGCCACAGCACTGGCCCCATAACTACATTTCTTGAAAGAGGTATCACATTCACTTTTTTTCTTCTTATTCCACTTTACTCTGGTTTCTGTCCCTTGATTCCACTGAAATTTCAAACGCTAGATTGCCAGTGTTGCTAAATGCAGTGGGCTCTTCTCATTCTTCGTCATATTTGAAAACTCAGAGGTACTCAACACAACTGTCCACTCTTTTTTTTTTTTAACATCATCTTTACTTGACTTATAAATCCAGTCTCTTCTGATTTTTGTCTAAGTCCATTCTTCTTAGCAAGGCCATCCTCTTTTTCCCAAGTTCCTTGGCACTTTTCCTACTGTTATCTACCTTCAAAACGTCATGTGTGTTTCCGGCATCGTGGCATAGTGGGTTAAGACACCACCTGCTGGCATCTCATATGGGCACCTGTTCATGTCCTGGCCACTTTGCTTCCAATTCAGCTCTCTGTTAATAATCCTGGGAAAGCAGTGGAAGGTGGCCCAACTGATTGTGCCTCTGCAGCCATGTGGGAGACGCAGAAAAATCTCCTGGCTCCTGGCTTCTGCCTGGCCCAGCCCTGGCTGTTGTGGCCATTTGGGAAGTGACCGAGAGTATGGAAGGTCTGTCTCTTCCTGTCTCTATTTCTAACTCTGCATTTCAAATAAATAATAAGTCTTAAAAAACAAACAAACAAACAAGAAACACCAGGCACCAGGCTTAAATGTCTGCTTCTCCTAAGTTCCAGAATTGTGTAGTCCAGCTATTCCCTGGTTATCTTCACACTTGTGCCTCCAACTCATCCTTCCAAATCTGCCTTTACTCTTTTGTTCTCTAGTTCTATAAATGGCACCACCATCCAGTAATTTGTTGATTTTGTACCATTTTTACTTACTCAGTATCTGTTGAGTCCTCTGCTCATCATCTGTACTGCTACTACACTAAGTCCAACCACCACATGCAGTTAACTTTTCTCTGTGTATCTACCCCTGCCTTCCTATAACTAACTCATTTCTACAACTGTATCTGCACAGTTTTAAGAGAGCAGTTATGATCCTGTTCTCTTCCATTTTTAAAACTGTTTAATGATGCTATACCACTCTTGAGGCTAAAGTCTGAAATTCTTATTGTTGCCTGACTCTTCATGATCTGGTCCTACCTTCTTAAGTCTCATACCAAGTGTTCTCTGCCCAACAGAACTTGTTTCTGTTTTGGTTTTTAGTGTTGAAATTATAGAATGTAGTAGACATGTTTTGGTTTTAGAATACTGCTTATAAAATTGTTCTAATATATGATTCATATATTCCTTCATACATAGGCAGCTTAGTTGATGCATACATGGCAAATAAGAGTTTTTGTTAAGTGTTTATAAACTAAATATTAATGTAAATTACTTGTTTACATCTTACTCCCATCCATCACTCCTTTTGCTTCCATTTATATGATAAAAGATACTATACATGTGGTAATAGTTTTGTAGGAATGTTGGAGTAGAATAGGTAAGATTTTCTGATTTGGAGTGCCCTTAGAATGGAAAGTTAGGAAACAGTTCATAAATTAAGCCATTATGACAGGAGTGATAAGTTCAGAAGAAGATGTTGCTTAAAGCTGCCCGAATCATCTGCAGAAGTCCTTTTGAATTTTTTTGCTTTTGTCTTTAACTTTCATTTTACAAAATTCCTTCATCATGGAATTTTTTCCTGTTTATATTTTTATGGATAAACTCAGAGAACATAGTATGTCAACTGTATTTTGACCTTTGTACATTTTATATGCAGCTCTTTTAGTTGTAGGAGGAAGGTTAATGCCAACACCACTATCAGCTGTGAGGAAAATGGGCCTCTTATGGTTGGAGACATACGAATGTGAAATACAAGCACTCTAGTTAAGCCATGAATCACTCCATTTGCATTCAGTGGAACAACATTGTCAGGTATTAGGATTGTTTTTAGGGGTAAGTAAACTCCATAAATTTGTAGAGTGGAAGTAACACCAATGAAAATGACAACAGATTTTTTTTTCTTAACAAACTAGCTGGAATTGACGTAGAAATGAGTATTTATGATAAGAACATTCTGGGAACCAGCACTGTAGCATACCGGTAAAGTTGCCACCTGCAGTGCTGGCATCCCATGTGGGCGCCGGTTTGAGTCCCGGCTGCTCCATTTCGCATCTAGCTCTCTGCTATGGCCTGGGAAAGCAGTATATGGCCCAAGTCATTGGGCCCCTGTACCTGTGTGGGAAGACCTGGAGAAAGCTTCTGGCTCCTGGCTTTGGATAGGCGCAGCTCCAGCCATTGCGGCCAATTGGGGAGTGAACCAGCAGATGGAAGACCTCTCTCTGTCTCTCTCTCTCTCTCTCTCTCTCTCTGCCTCTCCTTCTCTCTCTGTGTAGCTCTTTCAGATAAATAAATGAATCTTTAAAAAAATGCTGAAAAAGAAGAGTACTGAGAGGTGGGACCAACTCTATAAGACACTAAAAGATGTCATTCAGCTACTATAATCAAAACGGTGTGATGAAGACACATGTATGGATCTACAGATTAATGAAATGGGAAAACCAGAAAGAGACCCCAGATCACAGGACGTGATAAAAGTGGCAGCTGAAGTCAGTGCTGAGATTGATTTAGTAAATTGTGTTGGGATGACTTGGCAACCATCTGGAAAAAAATTAAGTTGAACTGTAATCCATACCTCCACTGGAATTTTAAATGGATCAGGGTTTAAATTTTAAAAGGAAAGTCACAAAAGAGATAGAATTAAACAAGGCAGAAAATTTTAAATTTAGAATGAAGACTTTTTTTGCATAAAACCCTGATGCAATAAAGGGGATTAATAAATTAGATTGCATAAAAAATAAAAATTTCTTGGCCAGTGCCGTGGCTCACTTGGTTAATCTTCCGCCTGCGGTGCTGGCATCCCATATGGGCGCCGGGTTCTAGTCCCGGTTGCTCCTCTTCTAGTCCAGCTCTCTGCTGTAGCCCGGGAGGGCAGTGGAGGATGGCCCAAGTGCTTGGGCTCCTGCACCTGCATGGGAGACCAGGAGGAAGCACCTGGCTCTTGGCTTCTGATCGGCGCAGTGCTGGCTGTAGTGGCCATTTTGGGAGTGAACCAACAGAGGGAAGACCTTTCTCTCTGTCTCTCACTGTCTATAACTCTACCTCTCAAATTAAAAAAAAAAAAAAAACTTTAAAAAAATAAAAATAAATAAAAGTTTCTACAAACCAAAAACTACCACAGTCTCAGCCATTGTAACTATAAGGTCAAAGACAAATAGAAGAAACAGTTACAGCTCATCAAAAATAGTGGTTAAATTTTCTTAATGTGTAAGCAATTTCTGCAAATAAATAAGAAACTAACTGACAATTTATGAATATAGATGAAGGATATATCTTGAGATTTCACAGAAATGAGATACAAGTAGATGCACACTATAAGACAGTATTCTATAAGAGAAATGAAAAAACTAGAGCAGATGCCATTAAAAAGAAGGTTACACGATAAAAATAAAAAGTTAACAAGTCTTTTGCCTGGGTTTAGTGATAGGTACTCATGTATTGCTGTGGATTAACATAAACCTGGACAGTCTTTATGGAGTATAATTTGACAGGATTCTTCATCAGAATTATAAATCTACAGCCCTGTTTGACCCAGAAATTTCACATCCAGAAATTTATATTACATTATGTTGAAATGAAGTATAATTGAGGTTCATTAAAGCATTATATATAGTGGGAAACAACCTAAGTTTTCATTTTAGAAAACTAGTTAAATTATCCTTTCAAGATGAATACTGTGCAATTGTAAAAAAGAATGAAGGAATCACTGATATGAAATGAATTAGATGCTTAATGTGTTATGGTTTCATTGGAGTACAAAGAAAATAATTATATAAGCATTAATATGATGCTATATATTTGGAAGGATTCATAAAATAGTAGTAACAGGTCATTTTTTTTTTTTTTTTGAGAGGCAGAGTGGATAGTGAGAGAGAGAGAGAGAAAGGTCTTCCTTTTTGCTGTTGGTTCACCCTCCAATGGCCGCTGCGGCCGGCGCATCGTGCTGATCCGAAGCCAGGAGCCAGGCGCTTCTCCTGGTCTCCCATGCGGGTGCAGGGCCCAAGGACTTGGGCCATCCTCCACTGCTTTCCTGGGCCATAGCAGAGAGCTGGCCTGGAAGAGGGGCAACCGGGATAGAATCCGGCTCCCCAACCGGGACTAGAACCCGGTGTGCAAGGCGGAGGATTAGCCTGTTAAGCCATGGCGCCGGCTGAAATAGGTCATCTTGAAAGAGGCTAGGGATTAAGGATATCCTTTCATTTTTAAACCATAATAAAAATTAAATAAAATTTAATAGATAACAGTTTGGAAGTTAATATTAATTATATTTTCAGTTTATTAATTCAGATTTTTTTTTTTTTTCTTGCTGGAATTTCAAGGCTAGACCTTGTGAAGGGAACGCTTTCTATCCCAGGAGCCATCTTCTGAATTTGTGAAGTGTGTTTTATTGCCTCTCTTTTCCTTTAAATCTTTATTGTCTTCATAAATGACTGTACAGAAGTAGACTGTCATCTTAAAATTGTAGGGATTTACTTGTGGTCAAGTAATCCGTTGCCTTTTACAGTTTCATTTTTCCAAATGGGTTTTTGATAGTTTTGAGTTGATAACTGTATAAAGACAAAAAATTTATTACCACAAAAAATTGAAGTTCTTTTTTTCCAGTGCATATTGGAAAACAGTTCTTTTAGGAGATTTTTCATTTCCATTGGTTTTTGTCTTCTGAGAGATGTCTTTCATGAGGGACAAATTATATTTGGAGTCTTTCCTTTTAGAATATCAAGTGAAAACTTCAGTAAAACAGGATGAGCCTTCCCATGAAAATGAACACCTCCCTCTAAAGAAGTTTCTCTTGTAGTAAATTGAACATGAAAAAAACTGTTGGCAGTGGAAATGCAAACTTACATCTGATGGACAGTAAGCAAAATATTAGGCTTCTTTATGCGCTATTTAAGATGAAAAAATGACTTTGCCTGTTCTTAATGAGTTTGAGTAGACTTGGCACTGTTTTAATTATCACTCTCCTTAGAATAGGTTTTGTGTAGCTTCAAATTTTTCTCAGAATTTGAAGTTAGTAGTAAGTCCTGTTGTAGTAGGAGAACCCCAGGAAGTTTTCCTAATAACTAGCTTCTGTAAGTTGGTCTTCTCACTAGATTTCTTTTTTTTTTAAATCTCAATCACATTTTAATTAAATGTAAATGGACTGATGATCAAGGCAGAGCTTGACAGGTTTGATTAAAAGAATAAGGCATTCCGGTATCCTTATCCATAAGTGACTTTAAACACAGACACACAGACTGAAAGTAAAAGAAGAGGATTTATTAGGCAGACTGGGATGTACAGTCTCAATAGATTTCAATCTAATTTTTGAAAATAGCACTGTAACATTTACTCAGAGTTCTTAGTACATCAAAATCTTGACAAAACTTGGGATAGGTGTTTGTCCTAGTGGTTAATACACCCATGGCCCTTTCCCAAATCACATTGCCAGAGTTCAGTGCCTGGCTCTGGCTTCTGAATCCAGCTTCCTGCCCCTGGGAAGCAGTAAATGATGGCTCAAGTAGTGGGATTCCTGTCACCCACGTGGGAAACCTGAATTGAATTCCTGGCTTCAGCTTCCACATCCTGCTTAGGGACCATTGCATGCGTTTGAGCAATGATCCAGTGGATGAAAGCTTTCTCTCAAATAGAGATTTGTGTTAATTAAATTAAATTTTGTCAATTAAAATATTGACAAAACTGAGGGTACTGAATGTGTTGCAACAGGGTCAGCAACCTCTGACTGTCTTTGAGGTGGAGATGCAAAACTACTGATTCAGATAGGATTGGGAGGTACTCAAGAGATATCTTTACTAGAAATGTTGACTGGAACCACGGGCGATGATCCTTCCGTGCATACTATTAAGTCATCTCCTGTGGTGACTCTCGTTCCCTTTAGTTTTTGTGTCAGTGATTATAGACCTGTGGTCTAGAACTGTTACTGCAAGCATAACTTCATTCATGTGTCCATAAACTCTTTCTGTTTCTTCAAGTATGTGATACATTTGTAGAATGAATCATTCTAGGACTTTTGAAGAATACCATTGTAAATTCCTTTTTAAAGTGAAAATCATTTCCAAATCTTTTTGTGTGTGTGACTATACTTGTATTGGATTTGCTTTAGGCAAGCATAAATCTGTCCTCAGTGAAGAGCTCAAAGTAACCAACCTGGTAATGCTTGTCATGACTTTATTTTAATGTATCAGAAAGGTACTGCGCGTGTCCGTAGTGAGTAGCTGTCTGTACCATACGTCTCCTTGGTCTGTGGTGCTGCTCTCCTGGTTTCAGTCATCCATACTACACATGGTTTGAAAATATTATATGAAAAATTTCAGAAAAAAATTCACAAGTTTTAAATTTATTACAGCATATTGTTGTAATTGTTCCCTTTTATTATTGTTAATATCTTACTGTACCTGATTTATAAATTAAACTTTCATAGCTAGGTATTTTTAGGAAGAAGCATGGTATGTATATATAGTTTGTGTTTATCTACAGTTCCAGCATCCACTGGGGATTTTGGAATATATCTCTCTCAGATAAGGAGGGCTGCTGTATTTTGTTGTTCTTGTCTCTGGTGTGTGGCTTCATGACTGTAGAAAACTAATACATAGTATATTACCTCTTTGATCATTTTAGTAATGTTTTTCCCTGTTAGCTGGAATTCCATGTAGATAGGTTTTAAATTCCATAGGACAGGCTATTTTTCTATTTAGTGATTGAAGCATTCATGCACTGTGGAGTGAATGGATCCCTCCATCACAGAGCATTGGGGTAGTGGCTTACTGTGCGGATAAGTGTAATACAATCCATTCACAACAAATGTAAAATTTACTAAGCCTTTTCATGTGGAAGTGGAATGTGGATATCTTTTTGTTTAAAGATTTATTTTATTTATTTGAAAGAGTTACAGAAAGAGAGAGAGGGAGAGGGAGGTCTTCCGTCTGCTCATTGACTCCCGGGATGGCTGCAACAGCCGGAATTGTGCCAATCTGAAGCCAGGAGCCAGAAGCTTCCTCTGCATCTCCCAAGCCAGTGCAGGGGCCCAAGGACTTGTGCCATCTTCATCTTCTATTGCTTTCCCAGGCCATTGCAGAGAGCTGGATCAGAAGTGGAGGAGCCCTCAGGACTAGAACTGGTGCCCACATGGGTTACCGGCACTGCAGGTGGTGGCTTTACCCACTACGCCACAGCGCTGGCCCCGTGGATCTTTCTTGATACCACAGATAAAGTTGGTTGTAGCTAACCTGCTGTACTAGTGAAGATCCATCTGCTAAACTTTTATTCTTTGTTGAGGGATATCTGTAGAATGGTACAGATATGTGAGGAAAATAAGAACTAGAACGCAGGCCAAAAGTTGCTTCTTTCCAGATGAATACTCTCAAGACTAAGTAGTGTTGTGCTCATCTGGTAGACACGTGTGACTGGTGGTGGCTGGTCCTGTGTGTTCTCTTCATGGACATTTTTTCCTCTTTCCACATGAATAACTGGCAGTTGGTGATAAAATAGAATAATGTCCTTTGTATTTTGGAGTGAAAAGAGGTACTCATTTCCACTTCAGATATGCTTTGATATCTTCTCAAAAAAATTTTGTGGGCACCTACTGCCCCTTGGCACTCTGATCAGTGTTAATAATCTTGAGAGATGTATTTTGATTTATGATCTGAGGCTCACCTAATAGATGATAGTCCATAACAGAGTTAACTGGACTCTGATGGTGGTAGCAATTCTTTTTTAAAAAAATTACTCAAGGGGCCGGTGCTGTGGCATAGTGGGTGAAGCCGCTGCCTGCAGTGCCAGAATCCCACATGGGTGCTGGTTTGTGTCCAGGTTGCTCCACTTCTGAACCAGCTCTCTGCTATGGCCTGGAAAAGCAGTAGAAGATGGCCCAGTTCCTTGGCCCCTGCACCCTCGTGGGAGACCCAAAAGAAGATCCTGGCTCTTGGCTTTGGATTGGCGCGGCTCTGGCCATTGCAAACATCTGGGGAGTGAACCAGCGGATGAAGGGCCTCCCTCTCCCCTCTCCCCTCTCCCCCCTGCCCTCTCCCCTCTCCCCTCTCCCCCCTGCCCTCTTCTTCTCTTTGTGTAATTCAAATAATTAAATATTTTAAAAAATTATTTGAGAGGGAGAGAGAGAGAAAGAGAGAGAGTGCTCTCCCTCCTGCTGGTTCATTCCCCAAATGCCTGCACTAACCAAGACTGGTATGGGCTGAACCTGGAGCAAGAATTCAGTCCAGGTCTTTCTCCTGGGTGGCAGGGAACTGATTACTCAAACCATCATCAGTGCCTCCCAGGTTCTGCATGAGCAGGAAGCTGGAGTCAGGAGCCAGACCAGTTATCAAACCCAGGCACTCTGATACTGAATGTGAGTCTGTTAACCACTAGGCCAAACACCTACCCCAAATCTCTAGCAGTTTCACAAACATGCTATCCCAGTACAGCAGTACTGGGTACAGCAGTAAAGTTATGGTGCAAGAAAAAAATGGGTGTTTGGGGTACACGAGTGTAGGTCTGAAATTAAGGGAGCAAATTTACAGTGGATTAAAATACAAAGTGCTTAAAGTGAGGAAAAATTTGATTTAAACAGTATGTTAGTTTTGCTTTAGAATAATATGCTTAGTATAATTTTCTTTAGCCTCAAATACCTTTTCAGGGGAAGTTTTTCTAATTTCAAAGCAATGGGTATAGTTCTTAAAGTAGTACAATAAATACAGAATGCCCAAAAAGTCTGGACACATAGGGGAAACGTGCTTATTGATCATGTTATTGAAAGTGTAACTTACATATGTTTTTTGAATTTTGAGAACCCTGTCTGTTGCTTTTATTTAGCATTTCCTTTCAAGTTTCAGGCATGGTGCTGAAATAATTGTACCGTCAGCAAAGACTAGGCAGCTGAGAAGCAGACCATCCTCATAGGGTTAAAGATCTAGGCAGCTTGGAGATGGGAGGAAGATGAAAGGCAGGTGATGGGTGGAGGGTTGTGTGGCTGGCTTTCTCTTTTCACTGCAGCTGCTGGCTGTAGTCCTAATTGAAGTCTTGATCTTGTTTTGAGTGAATGAAGACCTGGAAGGATCGATAACTTTGGCATAATTGTAGTATTTTAACATTTCTTATTTCAGTTTTATTCATAGGATGTATGAAGAGTCTTCAGAGAGTTTATGGAAAATGTATACTGTGAAAAAACTATGCACAAATCTCAATCTTTTGCACCAAAAATTAATACAACTTTCAATTCCAGTTTTCCATGAACTTCTTTAAATACAGTTGTATATGCTAATAATGCCTTTTGGGATCAGTTTAAATAGTAGAACATCTTGTTTAGGAAAAATGAAAAAAAAAAAAACACTAAACTCAGTAATATTTCTGAGGAAAGCTACTGCTTTCTTGATATCTAAAGAAACTGCCAATTCCAGTACCTGGGTTTGATTTCCAGCTCTGGCTGCTGACTACACTTCTTGCCAGAGCAGACCCTGGGAAATACTGGTGATGGCTCAAGTGACAGGGTTCTGATTGCATTCCCTGGCTCCTGAGTTCATCCCCAGCTCAGTCCCAGCCAGTGTGGGCATTGGGGAGTGAACCTGTGGATGGAATTGGAGCCCTCTGTTTATCTGTTTCCTCTCTAGTTATGTGTGTATTTTTGGTTCTTAAATAAATAAATAAGTAAAAATCTTGCAGGTAAAGGGTTGCTCTTTGCTGAAAAAAAGAAAATCTCTGATCTTTATTGGTAAGTCTTCCAAACGGAATAAAACTTTTTTGAACAAGCATGGCAGTCAAAGGTATATAGAGTCCTCTGAGTATGAGCAGGGAGGAAGAAGACTGATGAAGGGAAAACAATACCAGCTACTCTCATAAAAGTTTGTGAACAGTTGCTTTAATCTTGTGCAGTTGAATCTGAATTAATGAGATTATAGGATTTAGACAGTCTGAAGATTGACAGGTGACTAGTTTGCCCACATGGAGGGTGTTACCTCTGTTTGATGGGATGAAACTCAAGTGCTGGTGGAATGAATTCAGAGGGGCTATTGGAAACTTTGTATCCCAGAAACTGCTTAAATAAATTTTAGATCCAGCAGGCTACATGTGAATGGCTTTCTTTTCATACATTTTTCAAAAGATTTATTTATATATTTGACAGGCAGAGTTACAGAGAGAGAGGGAGAGACAGAGAGAGAGGTGTATCTTCCATCTGCTGGTGCACTTCCCAAATGGATGCAGTGGCTGGGGCTGAGCCAGGACAAAGCCAGGAGCCAGGAACTTCATCTGGGTCTCCCACATGGGTGGAGGCTCCCAACTACTTGGTGCATCTTCCACTGCTTTCCCAGGTACATTAGCAGGGAACTGGATCAAAAGTGGAACATCTGGGACACAAACCAGTGCCCACATGGGATGCCAGCATTGTAGTCATTGTAACCCACTAGGCCAGAATGACACTGGCCCCTCTCTTCACATATTTTTAACACGATGCCCTACAAGTTGAAAGTGTCTTAGGAGGAATCTCCTGCAGTCCAGAGCTTTGACTGGGTGATTTGTGTGGTGCTTTCCATTTCTAAGGTGCAGTGCTGACTCTCATCCTTAAAGGCAAAAGATCATGGACCTGGCAACACATTGGCTGATTGGTAGTGTTTGAAATACTCTGATCGAGGAGGGAATTAAATATTTTAAGAAAGACTTTCATCAGTAGTATTAAGGAGAAACATTTTAATGTTTGAGGAAGTCCTCCCAAATTAGTGTGTATTGCTGGTTTGTCAGGGAAATGCTCAACTTCCTCTACAGATGCTTAGAGTTGAAGCTTATCTGTTTCAGGGTAGTATGATGATAGAAAAATAACGAAAGGCATCTGTTTGTTAGCGAGCTTGCTTGCTTTGTAGTTAGGCATACCTGGGTTTGGATTCTGGTTCTAGTTCATATCGCCTTCATGACCTGGGGTAAGTTATTTAAGCACAAGGCCTCAATTGCATGGAGATAATTTATGTCTGGTACCTAGACACTGCATAGGTATTCTGTCAGGGTTAATGCCTTTTTCTCACTCACTGTTTCACAATGCAATGCACATGTCACTTGTAGCACATGCTGTCTCACATAGAATTGTTTACTTGGAAACTTGGTATGCCATTGACAACCCACAATGAATGAACTCATTTCTTTTGGGAGCCTCCTCTCAGCTCTTGTACCCTAGGGGCAGAGGGTGTACGTGATCCTGCTGACCATGGTGGTCATGTCCACTTGCGTGGGTTTTCTGGAGCAGCAGGCTAGCTGTATGTCTTTTGAACTGAGGCAAGTATTCCTCAGACTGTGGATGTCTGGCGGGATTTGATTTCTGGCCAGGTTTGGGTATGAAGGTTTTCAGTGGGTGATTCTTGTATAGGCTCGGGGGGAAAAGTCGTCATCATTGTCATCTTCTTCTTTTTTAAGATCTTATTTATTTGGGAGGTAGAGTTACAGAGAGAGAGAGACAGAGAAAGGTCTTCCATCTGCTGGTTTACTCCCTAAATGGCTGAAATGGCTAGGGCTGGGCCAGGCCAAAGCCAGGAGCCAAGAGCTTCTTTGGGGTCTCCCATGTAGGTGCAGGGGCCCAAGCAGTTGGGCCATCTTCCATTGCTTTCTGTTATAGCAGAGAGCTGGAATAGAAGAGGAGCAGATGGGATATGAACCAGTGCCCAAATGGGATGCCAGTGCCACACACAGGCTTAACCTGCTGTGCCACAGCGCTGGCCTTGGAAAAAGTCTTTAATAGTCACACTTCTAGGAGTAGTGGGCACGGTAGGCATCAGAGATTATGAGAGCAATGGCACTGTTGCTTGGCAATTAGACATTGCCAAGGATGGGCAATATTTTGAGGCCTAGTCTGCATTTGGCTTTCATACATTACACAGTAATTGAGAACACTTTTTTAAAACATTTATTTGTATGTATCTTGTAAATACAGCATTAGGAACATAGTAATTCTTCCCTGTACCCCCTACCTATCCCCCTCCCGCCTTTCTTTTCCTCCCCTCTCTCATTTGTGGTCCAAGAAAGAAAAGGAAAAAGAAAGGAAGGGAGGGAGGGTGGAAAAAGGCTAAGAGAACTATTCCTTTTGCTTTGAAATTGTGAACAGTTCTGCCTATATTCCAAGTTGGTATCTGCTGCTCTGGGTATGCCATGTAGTTAGAGTACTACATTAGGGAAATGCAGACCTCAGAGGGACCTTTGGTTTATCCCTAGTGCATCAGTGAGCATTTCTCTTCCTACTTCTGAGTGATTTGCCTTTGTTTTGTGCCTTGGCAGTTTTCTTTTTTTTTTTCTTTTCTTGGTTTAAACACTGATTAATAAATGCTTCCCTTAGTTGAGCTCTGGCTATTTCACATGGATTGTTGATTGCAAAGCTTTTCTGAGCAGGTGTGGAGCAATGAATAGTCTTTTTAATTTCATTTTTTTGATTTACATTTTTTATAACCTCTTCTGCAACATATGGTAAAACTCCATGTCCACACTCTTTTTCAGTCAATAGTTAATGGTTTTTCCATACTTCCCAGCTGCTGATCATGGGCACAGCTGACAAAACCAGCAGAGCTTTTCCAGTAAGGTGAGCTGAGCTGGCGTTTGAGTAGGACAAAGGACTTTGGTAGATTTAAGCCTTTGACAAAGTGAACAAATGTAAAGGCAGCTGGAAGCTTGAGTGTTGCTAATCAGGAATATATTTTGAGATTCTAAAGTTTCCAAAACATATGTGTACTTAAGCAAAATATTACCCAGCAGCTTGTGGGTTGATAGATTTTACTGTTTTAAAAATGCCTGTGTGTGGATTTAAAAAATATCCTTTATACCTTTGAACAGTTTACTTTCTCAAAGAACATTATTGGCACTCATTTTATTTTTGAGGCTCTTTACCCTTGTGCTCCTGCCAATTGCCCTCTGTTCCAACTCATTTATGGCAGGTTCCTTTATGTGTAGTTGCTAAGGCTCTTTTCAAGGAAACATTTGTCTTTTATTGTGTTATTTATGATATTGATAATGAGCACCACATAGAGTTCAAAGAGGGCTATTCTGATCACTGAAAGTTTACTTCTCTGTTGGTAGTTGTTTAAGTCTGAAAACAGCTTTCTATGGTAGATGAGTTATCTATTCTAGGTAGAAAATCTGTATTCCCCCAAATCTGAAAATGGATAATAAAGTACAGTAAGTCTGCTGCCTTAGCCAAACTTACTTATGTAAGCTGCCTAAAACCTTGGTTGTGTCCATTATGGAAGTATGAAATCTCATCCTATAGAAACTTAATGACTATTTTTTTAAAAGATTTATTTATTTATTTGAAAGAGTTAAAGGAGAGGCAGAGAGAGGGAGAGAGAGAGAGAGAGAGAGAGAGAGAGAGAGAGGTCTTCCATCCAATGATTCACTCCCCAATTGGCCACAACGGCCGGAGCTGCGCCAATCCAAAGCCAGGAGCCAGGAGCTTCTTCCGGGTCTCCCACGTGGGTGCAGGGGCCCAAGGACTGGGGCCATCTCTACTGCTTTCCCAGGCCATAGCAGAGAGCTGGATCGGAAGTTGGAGCAGCCAGGACTCGAACCGGTGCCCAAATGGGATGCCGGTGCTTCAGACTGGGTTGTTAACCTGCTGAGCCACAGCGCCGGCCCCTTAATGATTATTTTAATTAACATCAGTGCCATAGACAAAATGATGGGTTATTTTAAATGTAGGAAATGGGGGAAAAAAGGTAAAATAACACATGTAAAAGTTACACAATAGGAAAATGCTATTATTACTTTTAATTTGAGAGGCAAGGAGAGAAAGTGAGTGAGCACACTCCCATCTACTGGTTCACTTCCCTAATGCTGGCATCAGTGGGGCCTGGGCCAGGCTGAATCTGGGAACCAGGAATGCAATTCAGGTTTCCTAGTACGGTGGCAGAGACCCAAGTACTTCAGCCATTACCTGCTGCTTTCCAAGGTGCATATTAGCAGGAAGTTGGAATTGGGAGCTGAAGCCAGGATTTGAATCCAGACTAAGGGATGTTGGCAATCTAACCACTAGGCCAAACACTTCCCCCTACTTTTTAGAATAATTAATTACTTTAAAACTTATGTAGTAGGAAAGTGGTGCTTGTACAGCTTATAAGTTAAAAAGCTGTAAGACAAAGCTTAGCACATAAATACTCTACAAATGTATTTTAAATTACTTTAATTCATGATGTGTCAAAGCTGCCCTTTCAAAAACAGAACAGCCTGCAAAACCATCTCTTTGTTTTCCTCTTGGAGCAGTTCACATTTTACAACTTGGTTTGACAGGCATAACTTTTGATTGAAATGTCTCAGTTACCAAAATATCCTTTAAGATATATGAAACATTCTCAATTTACATACTGCTTTCTCAAATTGGGAAATATTTGGAGTGATTTAGAAGGGTGACATCCTTAATCCAGGAGGGGCTGAATTGAAGTGCCCCAGGCAAACCTACTAGATGATAATGATGATGATGATAGTCATTACTATTGACAGCAAGTGCCACATAATAATCTAAGGGCCTTACATGCATAAATCTAGTTAAAATGCCCAAGAACCCAGTGGACCAGATAAAGAAACTGAAGCACAGGCATTAAGTGACTTGTCCATGGCCACACAATTGATAAATGACAAAACTGGCATTTGAGCCCACAGTATGGCTTTAAAATATATATCCTTAACTATTTTGCTGTGTAGTAATTGAGGAAGTTTGAGTTTTCCTGGGTTAAATAGTGGCTTTGGGCATTTTGCTAATAGGAAACCTTATCTTGGAAATCTATACTGTTTAAATAGAAGTAGTATTACTTGTGAAACTTGACAAAATTGTGAAATTCTGAACTTGATTCTTCAGTCACCAGAAAGACTGCCTGTCTTGTCAGTCATTGCAGATTGGTGTTTCTTTATTCTTTTTCACTTAAAGATCTGTAAATGTATTTTGGCATACTGGGACACCTGTCCCAAAACTCATTCAGGGAGAAATGGGAGAAGAGATTAAAAATGGTGGAAGTTGCCATCTGTCAGTGAAATCTTGGTCTGTTCTTTCATGTATGATGGACTCTCTGTGTCTCCTCTGACCTCATCAAGGCTTATTGCTTCACGAAAGCTCATTGTTAACAGAACCAGTTTTTATGGTGCCACACTTGTGTACTGAAGTGCAAGTGTACTTTTCTTAGAGTTTTAAGAACTTTGCAAATTTAACAGAAGCTGGGGAAGTGAAAAAATCTGCAGTGATTCAGATGATAAAAGCATCTGGAAACTGTATCACATGGAGGGAAAAGAACAGTTTGAGAGTCTCAGGACACAATTTTGACGGATTTAAATCAATTCTATGTCTGTCTGCCATGCCTTTGAGTTGGTCTTGTGCAACTTGTAAGTGTTGTCAGGGGAGATTACAGCAGGCCACAGATGTATCCTGATGAGGACATGCTGGGCTGAGAATAACTTCTTAGCCACATGCCATAAATGCATTAGCCTTGATGTACAAAAAATGTGCATGTAGATTTTGACCTGGGAACCAAAAAGCAGGTCCTTTGGCGAATCTGAAGGAATTTCTGTAATGAGAATGTGCCATTAATGACATTTCCTATGGCATAAGGTAGAAGGGAATTTTCCTTTCTTTCTTTCATCTTACATGCTACAGAACTCCCTTTCTTTGTTTTTATTTTTTTTTAAAGACGTATTTGTTTATTTGAAAATCAGAGAGAGAGAGAGAGGTCAATCAATTTTCTATCCACTGGTTCACTTCCCAGTTGTCTGTGACTGGCCAGGACTGGGCCAGGCTGAAGCCAGGAGCTAGAAGCCTCCTCTAGGTGTCCCACTTGGGTAACAGGGGCCCAAGCGTTTGGGCCATCTTTCACTGCTTTTCCCAGGCCATTAGCAGGGAGCTGGATTGGAAATGAAGCAGCCCGAGCACTGGTTGGCGCCCATAAGGGATGCCGGCATTGTAGGCGGGTGGCTTAACCTGCTGTGGCGCAGCGCTGGCCCAGAACTCCCTTTCTTTATCTCCATTCTGTGTCTCCCTCACCTGACTCTCAGTGTGCCTGCCTGCTTGTAAGTCTACCTGCCTACCTACCTATGGTCATGTCCTACCTTCACAGAGTGTTAAAGGACAACTAGTCTGCTATAGTGGGAATGTTCACTTGAGTACTTTATTATTTTTATAAGTTCTCCTTTTCCATTCGGGCTATTTATCTTGATTAAGAATGTTACTGTAGTTAATACACATTTCATTATCCTCATACCTTTTATAAGGAGGAAAATTACTAGATCAGATATAATGTTCTAGCATTATGACTTTTTTTCCTTTAAAAATTATTCATTTATTTGAAATTCAGGATGACAGAGGGAGGGAGGGAGGGAGAGAGAGAGAGAGAGGTCTTCCATACACTTATTTACTCTCCAAATGCCTACAACAGCCAGGGCTGGGCCAGAGTCAGGAATTCCACCCCCTTCTCCCAGGTGGATGGAAGGTACTTGAGCCATCATCTGCCTTCCCAGGTGGATAAGTAGGAAGCTGGATCAGAAGTGGAGTAGCTGGCACTCAAAGCAGGCACTCCAATATGGGATGCTGGCATTCCAGGGAATTACATGACCTGCTATGCTACAGTGTCCATGCCTGTGCCCTTTTTTGTGTAATTGAAAATGTGAGTTCTTATTCCCTGCCTCTTTGTCCTCCTTGAATTTGCTTCTTTCTTTTGGAGCAGTCCCACAAACGATAGCACTGAGCCTTATTAGTTGGGCAGCACTCTGAAAAGAGTGTTTTCAAATCTTCCTGGGGCAAGGCTTCTTCTGCTGTCCAGTAGGATTTCATTGATTTGCTTCTATTTTGCATCTATTTTCCTTCAGTATTACATTTCCCTCCATCTTTGTCCTTTATCCACTCTTAACAGAATACCATAGACTGAATCACTTATAAAAAATTTGTCTGGCTCTCACTTCTGGTCGCTAAGGCATCCAAAATGAAGGAGCCAAATCTGTCAATGGCCTTCATGCGGTGTCATGACACGGTAGAAGGGCAGCAAGCATGCCTGAGACAGAAAAGCCAAACTCCTCCCTTTTGTCAGAAGCACACTGTCATGCTAGTTGGTGTTAACCCTTTCCTTAAGGACAGAGCTCTCATAATCTAATCACATCTTAAGAGTCCCACCTTTTGGCTGGCGCCGCGGCTCACTGGGCTAATTCTCCGCCTGCGGCGGCGGCACCCCAGGTTCTAGTCCCGGTCGGGGCAACGAGTTCTGTCCCGGTTGCTCCTCTTCCAGTCCAGCTCTCTGCTGTGGCCCGGGAAGGCAGTGGAGGATGGCCCAAGTGCTTGGGCCCTGCATCCGCATGGGAGGCCAGGAGGAAGCACCTGACTCCTGGCTTTGGATCAGCGTGGTGCGCTGGCTGCAGCATGCCGGCCATAGTGGCCATTGTGGGGTGAACCAATGGAAAAGGAAGACCTTTCTGTCTCTCTCTCTCACTGTCCACTCTGCCTGTCAAAAAAAAAAAAAAAAAAGCCCCACCTTTTAATACTGTTTTTTAAAAGTTAATTTTTTATTTTTTTGTGAGTTTTTAATTTTTTAAACTTTTATTTAATGAATATAAATTTCCAAAGTACAGCTTATGGATTACAATGGCTTTTCCCTCCCATAACTTCCCTCCCACCTGCAACCCTCCCCTCTCCCGCTCCCTCTCCCTTTTCATTCACATCAAGATTCATTTTTAATTATCTTTATATACAGAAGATCAATTTAGCATATATAAGTAAAGCTTTCAACAGTTTGCACCCACACAGAAACACAAAGTGAAAAATACTGTTTGAGTACTAGTTATAGCATTAAATCATGATGTACAGCACATTAAGGACAGAGATCCTACATGAGGAGTAAGTGCACAGTGACTCCTGTTGTTGACTTAATAAATTGACACTCTTGTTTATGGCATCAGTAATCACCCTAGGCTTAAAAATTAATTTTTAAAGATGTATTTATTTACTTGAAAGGCAGACTTAGAGGTGGGGAGAGAGAGAGACAGAGACAGAGAACAAGAGAGTGATATCGTCCATCTACTGGTTCATTCCCTAGATGGCCACAATGGCCAGGGCTTGCCCAGGCTGAAACCAGAAGTCAGGAGCTTCATCCTGGTCTCCCATATGGGTGGTAGGAACCCAAGGACTTGGGCCATCTTTTGCTGCCTTCCTAGGCACATCAATGGGGAGCCGGATTGGAAATGGAGGAACCGGGACTTGAAGCACTCCAGTGTGGGATGCCAGAACTTGGACTACCCTCTGATGCTTTCCCACAAGCATTAGCAGGAAGCTGGATTGGAAGTGATGCAGCCAGGACGTGAACCAGTGCCCCATATGAGATACTGGCATTGCAGGCGGCAGCTTAACCTACTGTACCACAACACTGGCCCCTGATACTGAGAGAATGATAATTAAACCTTATCATGAGTTTTGGAGTGGATATCCAAATCATAGCACTCTCATAGATCGACATGCCTTTGTGTATGTGTAATTTTTATTTATTTGAAATGGAGAGAGAGAGCTTCTGTCCGGGGGTTAATTTCCCAAGTGTCCACAACACCTGGGCTGGGCCAGGCCTAAGCCAGGAGACTGGAACTCTACTTGGATTTGCCTTGTGGGTGGCTGGAACCCAAGTAATTGAGCCATTACTTGTTGCCTCCCCAGATGCACATTTGCACAAAGCTGGAACCAGAAACAGAGCCAAGACTTGAACATAGGCACTAAGATATGCGATGTGGGCACCTCAGGTGGTATCTTATGTGCTGTGCCAAATGCCCATCCCCATCTTTAACACTGAAAATTTGAGGAAGGACTTTTCCCAGCTAATAGTAGGAGGCTATTTGAAATTGCTAGGAACATTGGAGCAATATGTAAGGTATCCTTATGTATAAATATGCTAACTTTCAAAGTTGATCTCTAGCTGTGTTGATGAATTGTAATGAGTCTCTAGCTTTATGCTGATTTACCTGTGGTCATAAATAGATGGAAAGCAGCACATGGCAGTTGCATCCTACATAGTTGTACCCACTTGCCTTTTTCTACGGTACCATTTGCTGTGTGAAACAGTGGTTGAGATGGATGTGTATGTGCTGCAGTGTATTTTTCCAAAAGTAACCTTTTCTGATTATATGAAAAAAAATCTATTTCTGGTGAAAATTCATACACTATAGAAAAGTAAAGAAGAAAGATAAAGTCACAGATATAGTTTGGTAATACATAAATTATCACTGTTAATAGTTTGGTAATAAGCATTCATGGAACATCCACGGGTGTGTCACTTGTAGTGCAATGTGTGAGAGTCAAGTTTCCACTTTACATGCTGTTTACCAGCCTTTATTTTTTAATTCAATAAATTGTGGTGGTTTTCCTCCCATGTAGTAAATATGATATTTTAAACTGGCTGAGTTGTGTTCTACTGTTTATATATCTGTTTTTCAATACCCTTTTATTAGAAACTTGTTTTTCTCTTTTTCACTATTGTGAACAGTTCCACACTAAGCATACTGGCATATTCAGCATGCCCACTTATTTTCTAGGGATAAATTTTTAGAAATGGAATTGCTTAGATAATTTTGTTTAAATATATATTTATACTTTACCTATGGCAGTGTATTGAGAAATACATAATTTTGTGTGGCAAGCATTCCAAGACAGCTGATATTTTGCCTTTTCAAGAATCTGAACTATACTATTTTAGATTGACTACTGAACATTCAGATGTATAGGGCCCAAAGGATTCAGACTGCCAAACTTCAGAGTTTGTTGGTCTTGTTTTTTAGTAGTTTTTTTTCTTGGTTTGTTTCTTATCTTTCTTCTTAAATGTGCTACTTTTAATCTCCAGGGAGCTTAGAGGTAAGTTTATGAATCTTGTGGGGTACTTCAAAAATTTCATGGAAATAGAATTAAAAGTTGATTTTGGTGCAAAAAAATTGAAATCCATTGCATACAAGTGGTCTTCAAAAGTTCATGGGAAATATGTTTTATGAAACAAACTATGCATGGATTTCACATTTTTTTGCAACAATATAATCTTACCTTTTAATATAATTTTCTATGAATTTTCCAAAAGTATCTTTGTATTATATGTACCCCTAAATTGAAGTGTCCAGTTGATGGAGTTGGGATAGGAAAGTTTGTTGGTTAGATGTTTGCATAGATTGTGTTTAGATGTTTGCATAGGTAAAGACTTTCTTAGTTTGAGAGCTATTCTTTTTGTGTCCATACTCTGCTGAAATAAATGATTTCTATTACAAAGAAGAAATATACTGATGACTCAAGGGATGAGGCTGTGTAAATTGAGATAAAAGGGGAAGCTTTTACGTCGAAAAGAAAATCCTCCTTGAAGGGCTGTTGGAATGCTTCTTCACTCCTTCTCTGTGTGACACATACCACTTGTAGGGTTCGTCCTTGAGAGTCTGCCCTGATCTCTGGGTGTGTCCCTCGACTGTTAGGTACCCAGTGGCTTCTCCATGGCTGAGAGTGAGGAGGCAAGTACTTTGATTGACAGAGTATTAAGTGTCCTCCCATTAGTTAGTGTGTTTGAGGGAGGTTATTGGTTCTTCCTGGGGATCTCTGGAGTTTTCCAAAGGATTAGGAGAAACTTGGACACAGTGGTGGAAAGCGGGAGGAATTGGCCAAATGCTCTTTGTAGGGGGAGAGGTGGTTGACCAGTGGAGGGTAGTGGAAAGACATTCTGGGCATCAAGTCATGCTTGTGCAAAAGTGTAGAGATGTGAAGCAGTTCATTTCACCCTCAGACTATTCTGCACGGCTTCCTGGGCTGCTGTTGAATGGTTGGAGGAAGGTGGTGGCAGGAGAGGAGATGGTAGAGGCAGTGCAGACCATAAGGGACTTGGTGTGCCATGCTGAGGAATTGGACTTGGTCCTCTGGGGACAGTGCAGTGCCATTACAAGACTTTAATTAGCCTCGGACCTTGATTTATAGGCACAGTCATGATGAGCAAATGAAAGCCCATTGTGCTCATTTCAGGGAGTGATAAAATCCCATTTATAAGTTAGGGAATGTGCTTCACATCAGTACCAGAGGGAGTATATTTATAACGTGACATCCCATCAGCAGTGCCAACATGTAGAAGGTGAGCGGAACAAATCCTTTAGTAAAGGAGGAACTGTTTCCAGCAGATTGTATAACCAGTCAGTGCTGAGGGGACTTTCTCTGCAGGCAGTCCAACCTGGTGAAGGGAGACAGGTGTGGGGCTTGAACTGGGTAGGGCATTGCACAGCATTGCCTGGTAGCTGTTACTGACAGATTATGCAGAGTCTTAAGAATGGTCTTTGTGTAGTTTGTTTAAAAAAAAAAAAAAGAAGAAGAAGAAGAAGAAGAAAATCACTTGCTGTGCATAGATATTTTTTTTGTCTCCTTTCGGACCTATACACAGATAACTTCGGACCTATACACAGATAACGATCTGTCAGGGTGTCATCTCTGAATACTGAGTTAAGCAATATCAGAGTTAAGATAAAAATCAGTGGTTTAATTGTTAAGTGAGCACAGGGATAGACACATAGTGATGACTCAGTAAATAATTGATTTTTTAAAAAACCTTGTTTTTTTGTTTTTTTTTTTTTTTTTTTTTTTTGACAGGCAGAGTGGACAGTGAGAGAGAGACAGAGAGAAAGGTCCTCCCTTTTGCCATTGGCTCACCCTCCAATGGCTGCCGCAGCCAGCGCATCTCGCCGATCTGAAGCCAGGAGCCAGGCGCCTCTCCCAGTCTCCCACGCAGGTGCAGGGCCCAAGGACTTGGGCCATCCTCCACTGCCTTCCTGGGCCACAGCAGAGAGCTGGCCTGGAAGAGGGGCAACCAGGACAGAATCCGGCTCCCCTCCCGGGACTAGAACCTGGTGTGCTGGCGCCGCAAGGCAGAGGATTAGCCTTTTAAGCCACGGCGCCGGCCAAAAAACCTGATTTTAAAACAAAATGAATTTCAGAAGTTAAAACACTTGGTTGAAAAATCCTAATAAATAAATAAAGATTTATTTACTTTTAAAGATTTATTTTGAAAGAGTTACAGACAGAGAGAGAGAGAGAGAGAAACAGAGAGAGAGAGAGAGAGAGAGAGAGATCTTTATCTGCTGATTGACTTTCCAAAGGCCCTCAATGGCCAACCCTGGACTACGAGCTTCATCTGGCTCTCCTGTGTGGGTGGCAGGGACCCAAACATATGGGCCATCTTCTGCTGCTTTTACCAGGCCATTAGCAGGGAGGTGGATCAGAAATGGAGCAGCCCAGGACTCTAACTAGCACTCTTATAGGATGTTGGTGTCGCAGGCAGTGGCTTTACCTGCTGTGCCACAATATCAGCCCCCAAAATTATTTATTTTGAAACAGAGATCTCCTGTTCTCTGATTGATTCTACAAGTGCCACAAGATCTGGGAGTGGGCCAGCCCAAATCAGGAAGCTGGGAACTATCCAGATCTCCCATGTGGGTGGCAGGAATACAAGGATTTCAGCCATCACCTGCTGTCTCTTGGGGTGTGCATTAGCAGGAAGCTAGAATTAAAGCAAAGTCAGGAATTGAACACAGGCACTCTGATATGGGATGCAGCGTCCCAAACAAGGTAAGCCAAATGCCTGCCACATTTAGGCTTTTTTGGAGGGTTTATTGAGTGAGATTAAGATTGTTCAGTTGATCTCTTAAGAAAAGTTTTGTAAGACACACTAGGCCTTGTACTGTATTAGTAATCTGATATTAAGTGTTCTGAGAATTTATTTTCTCTATAAAATTGTTCATGTTGAGTAAAGAAAATTGTTTTACTTAGTGGGGGCCAGAGGACTGTTGACTTCGAATATCTTATTAAGCTCTACATTATATTGTGAAAGGGAGATTTTGATTTGAGCCTTTGTAAATTTGTCTGTTGCTTGGTAGGTAAAAAGAATCTGGAAAGTTAGTACTTTTTTACAAGTTTACAAATAGACTGAGCTCAGAAGATTTGCTGTTTGGAGGGTGATGTGATATTGGGCAGTGTGGGTGGGCCAGAGAGCTGGATTTGTCTTCCACGTGGCACCTCTGCTACTTCCAGCTGTGAGTTTTGGCTGTACAGATGCTCCTCTATTTAGAATGGGGTTATGTTCTGATAAGTCCACTAACCAGGGAAAAGATCAAAATGTGAAGTGCAATTTCTACTGAATGCCTGTTGCTTCTGCATCATTGTAAAGTCGGAAAATCATCAGGTTGAACTGTCCTAAGTCAGGGACTGGCTATGTTATCTCCATTTCTTGAAAAAAATCATGCCTAATACTAAATTGTCTGGGCTTTACTGGTTATTCTGAGAATCATTTTTATTCAACTGTGAATAAAACATTTTATCTCACTCGAAAATGCTGTACAAATTCTAGATGGTATTACTGTCAGATTTTCTTTTTCTTTTTAGTGGCATAGTATCATATCTTAACTTTGGTCAAATTGGCCTGTTTTAAGTAGTTTGAAAACAAATGCCACAATGGGTTAAGCTAAGCTGCTGTTTGTGACACCAGAATCCCTTACTGTAGTGCAGGTTTGAGTCTGACTGCTCTGCTTTGGATCTGACTGTCTGCTGCCCTGCCTGGGAAGGCAGTAGATGATGGCCCAAGTACTTAGGCTTCTGCCACCCATGTGGGAGAACAGGATGAGGTTCCTGGCTCTTGGCTGCTGCCTATCCCAGCCCTGGCTTTTGTGAGCATTTTGGGAATGAATGAGAGGATGGAATATCTACCCCCTACTCCATCTTTTCCTCTCTGTCACTCTGTGCCTTTCAAGTAAGTAAATGTTTAAAAGGTGGGAAATGTACACCTTGTTCAGGACAAGAGGTTCTTTGTTTTTCATTCATTTCTGTAAAGTTCAAAGTTACTCAAATAGCCCATGAAACACCAGCTCTTAGTGTATGCCTGATACTGTTCACATGCCCCCAAAAATTCAGCTCTCAGGGCTTTGCAACCAGAGGAATCTGTGCCTCTCAGGCCCCTGGAGAGGAATGCCTCCCCAGTGCTCACACTGTGTTCATCCAGCTCAGAGCCTGAAAAAAAGGCAAAAGAGGATTAAAAAACAAAAACAAAAACACTTCTTTATTGTAAAAGTCAAGTTATGGGCTGGTTTGGGGGTGGGGGTGGCATGGGAGATACAAACAACACAGAGAGAGATCTTCCATCTGCTGGTTCACTCCCCAGATGGCCACAACAGCCAGCACTGGGCCGTGCTGAAACCAGGTGCCAGGAACTTCATCCAGGTCTCTCATGTGGTTTCAGGAGCCCAAGCACTTAGGTCACCTTCTGCTGCCTTTACCAGGTCATTGGCAGGGAGCTGGATCAGAAGCAGAACAGCCAGGACTTAAACAAGCACCCAAATGGGATGTCAGTGCTGCAGATGGCAGCGTTATCTACTGTGCTATAATGCCAGCCCCAAGAAGATTTTAAAAAAGAAGTGGAATCTGCACTGACAAGGAAAGAGAGTTCAGTGTGTCAGACAAACTAGAATGCCAGTGTAATTTTCTCAGCCTAACTGCATGTAGAGAAGGATTTAAACCATAATCAAACAGTATTTTTGATCAAAACATATTTTCAAATAACAGTCTTTTTACTATCTAGAAAGCCACACAGAACTTTTCTTCAGGCCCCTGAACTATCACTCAGTCATAAACTCAGTCATCCTATCTCCTCTCACAATCACCATAACAACCTAAGAACACAAATTCAGTTTGCTCCCTAATGCAGAGAAAATTATTCTCCAAATTGAAATCACACAACACTTGGTTTAATCAGAAAATCACAATCTTAATCAGCCTTTGCCGAGGCTGACCAGGCACAAGACACTGTGCAAAGCATTTTTATAGGTATGTTGATAAGGTAAATATTGCCCTAATTTTACAGATGAATGAAACATGGCTCCCAGAGATTAAGTTACTTGCCCAAGGTAAAGAGCTACTAAGTGCTACAACCAGGATTCAGACCCAGAACTCCAGGTCTCAAGATCTTAATCACTGTCCCATACTGCCTGCACAGCAGCTCAGCAAGAGTGATGCAGCAAGGCACCAAGCAACAAGAGCCACAGCAAGGGAGTGGGTTCGCCGAAGAGATTCACGAGTACCAGATGGCAAGACGTGTCAAGATGCTGTTTTATAACCAGAAGCTTAAATGGGAGCAGGAAGGGATAAGTGTAGACATGAAAACAAGATTCCTTGATTTTTAATGTAAACGAGGAAGCCTCTAATAATTATGTTAGCAACAGCTAAATGGCATGTCTGTGGTAGGCACAGAATCCTCTCAATGTGGATTAAGAGAATGTGGTTCACGAAGTCCATTCTCTACACTTGGAGTTAGTAAGCCAAACAGGCAACAAAGACTCTAACCCCTTCAGAAGTCACATCCCAACAGCGTGGCTGTCACTGATGGGCTGCGTGTGCCACAGTCCCTGGAGGATTCCACTGCAGGGCTGAGAATTCACAGCACAGCATGTGTGGACCAACAAAAATAATCTGCCACTTATCTCTTTTAATGACGATTTACAGTCACAAATGCCACCCCCTAGTGCATTTCACTGACTCCCTCATAACTCAAGGTGAATTTAATTAAGATAAAATGTTAATGATAACAAGGTATTTGGGCTGGTGCCGTGGCACACTAGGTTAATCCTCCGCCTGCGTCGCTGGCATCCCATATGGGCGCCGGGTTCTAGTCCCGGTTGCTCCTCTTCCAGTCCAGCTCTCTGCTGTGGCCCGGGAAGGCAGTGGAGGATGGCCCAAGTGCCTGGGCCCCTGCACCCGCATGGGAGACCAGGAGGAAGTACCTGGCTCCTGGCTTTGGATCGGTGCAGCGCCGGCCGTGGTCACCACTTGGGGGTTGAACCAACAGAAGGAAGACCTTTCTCTCTGTCTCTCTCACTGTCTATGACTCTGCCTGTCAAATAAAAAAAAAATCCAAGGTATTTAAATTTTTAAGAGATATATTTATTTATTTGAAAGGCAGAGTTACAGAGGCAGAGGCAGGGAGAGGGAGGGAGAGAGGGAGAGGGAGAGGTCTTCCATCCGCTGGTTCACTCCCAAAATGGCCACAATGGCCGGAGCTGGGTGGATCTGAAACCATTTGTGTAATAAATCTTCAAATTTTGAGCAAAAATTATGTTGTTGGTTCTTTGCCAAGTTACATTGTCAAACCTCTGTGCATCCCTCTAAAAGGTGGCTTCATACCTTCGTGGTCATGCTAGCTTGCCAGAAATGTCGCAGGTTTTAATTGGCACTTTTAAAAATAGGATTCTTAGAAAAGCATACAGTACTTCAGATGTGTTGTAACTAGTATAGAACACGCTAACAAGGTAAGTTGATTTTGTTGGCCATGTTTTGTTTAGTAGACAGCATCTCTCTCTAGCATCCATAGTGTTGCCCTTCACATGAATTGCTCATAAGCAAGGCCTCATGTTATACATGAGCAGCTTAGGTTTTTAGGCCTGAGGTGTGCTTTATATATATTCATCTGTTTGGAAGTTATTTTATATCTGCTTCTTGTTCTGTCCTGCTGAATGTTTCTGAACCTTCTTTGGCCCTGGGCATTAGCAAGTCCCTCAGGTGGTTGTCCCCTCATTCTCACTGATGAGACCTTTGGGTTTGGCCCAAGTACTTGATGAAATACTGACCAGGGAAAACTGCTGGGATCTTTCTACTATCTCTACTTCTGACAAATGGGGACCCTGGACAGTGGTTCCAGGTTCCTATTGACAGTATGTTTTTAATCCTGGTCGCATGTAGTTTGTCTTGGTTTAAAGCATTAAACTCAGTCTTCTCATTAATTTAAAATCTTCTATCTTGAAAATTTGCTTGTTCTGAACTGCTTCTAGCTACTCCTCCATGCCCCCTTCACTTATTCTAGTCTAATTAGCTTTTGATTTAATGACTTCTGTTAATGTTACTCCCACCCACCGCGTTTTCTTTGTGTTCACATTCTTAGTCTCCCCTTGATTCCCAGACACGTAGAATGCCTAATACCAAGTGTTAAACAGGGGTAGCTGGTGGACTAATGGGAGGAAATCTCTTAAACCAAGATTTCCAGTTTTTTTTTCCAGAGGTGCCACTGTAAATACATGCCAAGGGTTTTCAAAGGATTATAACTTGAGACAGTATATTCTATGAGTAGATAAAGTTTAAAATGTGGTTTATAAAGAGAAACATTCTGAGGTCTTATTCCAGATATTCTGAGGGATACTGTATGTTGAAAAAGTATTTTTAAGAAAATAAAGATTCTGTAAATAATGATGAGATAGATTAAAAATACAAATGAAATTTACCTAGCAGATACCTAGTTTAAAAAAGCATAATAGTATAACTACGTAGTGGGATAGTGCTACAACAGAAAGACCATGGAGGTTCCCTTGATTTTCTAAAGAGATGTGTCAGAGGTTGACATGGAGATAATCATTGTATAGAATAGGCCATATCTGCATATTTTGTAATTTGTATTTTTTTACAGAATTTTCTTAGTTGTGTCACTTTATATGACTTTTCTGTAGTTTGATGTATTACAAAAGAAGCTTTTTTAGCATGAATATTTTCAAAATGTCACTACCCAGATGTCTCATTAAGCCAAGCATTTTATGAACCAGCAGGACCATTTTCATCTTTCCTTACTGCCACTTCTTTTTTTTTTTTTAAATATGGCTGTGTTTTCTTTCTTTTTCTTTTCTTTTTTTAAAGATTTATTTATTTATTTGAAAGTCAGAGTTACACAGAGAGGAGAGGCAGAGAGAGAGAGAGAGAGAGAGAGAGAGAGAGAAAGAAAGTGAGAAAGTATTCCCAAAGTCTTTGGTATGGTACAGAATTCAAGTAATTACTATGATTTTGTCACACTTAAAAAACATCCTTTATGGAATATGTATATCCTAGTTATGGTAGCAATGAGTAGATATTGCCCTTTTGCAATGATAGAGCATGTTCCTTTTTTTTTTTTTTTAAGATTTATTTATGTATTTGAAAGTCAGAGTTGCAGAATGAGAGAGAGGTCTGCCATCTGCTTGTTCACTCTCTAGATGGCTGCAACGGCCAGAGCTGTACCAATCTGAAGCCAGGAGCCAGGAGCTTCCTCTGGGTCTCCCACACGGTTGCAGGGGCCCAAGGAGTTGGGCCACCCTCCACTGCTTTCCTAGGGCACAGTAGAGAGCCGGATCTGAAGTGGAGCAGTCGGGACTTGAACCAGCGTCTGCATGGGATGATGGCACTGCAGGTGGTGGCTTCATCTGCTGCGCCACAGCACTGGCCCTGAGCACATAATCTATAGAATAGTGCCGTATTTATGACGATTAGAAAGTTTGACTATAACAATTATAAATACATTTGGGGGAAGAATGGATTCATAGGTGAGAATGATTTTGAAGATATTTCCATAAATGTATAAAATTTTAACAATTATTAATGACAGTGTATCTTCTAAAACTATAATAGAATGTTCCCATTACATCACTCATTATAATTGGAATTTTGTTAGTTAGAATTATGTCCCAGTCTATATTGAACCTGTGCTACTTGAAGTATAAGACTTAAGTTAAAGCTTTTATAGCATCAATTCCAGTGATTCTTTTATTTTTTGGTACAAAAAATATAAATAGGGCTAGTGTTGTGGCATAGGAGGTTAAGCCTCCACCTGTGATGCCGGCATCCCTTATGAGTCACTTGTTCAGGACCCAGCTGCTCCACTTCCCATTCAGCTCCCTGCTAATGTGTCTGGGAAAGCAGTGGAAGATGGCCCAACTCCTTGGGCCCCTGCACTGCATGGGAGACCCAGAAGAAGCTTCTGGCTATTGGCTTCAGCCTGGCCCAGCCCTGGCTGTTGCAGCCATTTGGGGAGTGAACCTGCAGATGGAAGACACCTTTCTCTTTCTCTCTCAAATTAATACATCTTTAGAAAAATATATAAACATAGGAGATCGTATATCCAGAAACTTCCCAAGTGAAGGTTATTTTTAATAAAGATTTTAATTTATTTGATACACAAAGTTAGAAACAGGCAGAGAGAGAGAGAGAGAGAGAGAGAGAGAGAGAGAAAGAGAAAGCGAGATTCCATCCACTAGTTCACTCCCCAAATGGCCGCAATGGCCAGAGCTGGGCTGATCCGAAGCCAGGAGCCAGTAGCTTCTCCTGGGTCTCCCACGCAGGTGCAGGGGCCCAAGGACATGGGCCATCTTCTGCTGCTTTCTCAGGCCATAGCAGAGAGCTGGATCAGAAGTGGAGCATCTGGGACTTGAACCAGCACCCATATGGGATGCCAGCACTACAGGCAGCAGCTTTACCCACTATGCTACAGCACTAGGACCCCCAAATTAAGGTGTTTTAAATGACTAACTTCTTCAGAGAACAAGATGCTGTATGGTTTCAAGATTACAGTGCTCTGGGGCTGCGTGTAGAAATTAGAACTCCGGGGGCCAGTGCTATGACATAGCGGGTAAGCCACTGTGCAGTGCTGGCATCCCACATGGGTGCCTATTCGAGTCCCTGCTACTCCACTTCTGATCTAGCTCCCTACTAATGTGCCTGGGAAAGCAGTGAAGGATGGCCTAAGTCCTTGGGCCCTCACACCCACTTGGGAGACCCAGAAGAAGCTCCTGGCTCTTGGCTTTGGCCTGGCCCAGCCCAGGCTGTTGGTAGCCATTTGGTGAGTGAACCAGTGGATGGAAGATTCTTCTCTGTTTTTGTCTCTCTGTCTCTCTCTCTCTTACTCTGATTTTCAGATGAATAAATCTTAAAAAAATAAAATTAGAACTCTGATGGTAGTTAATTTTGTTAAATGTATAAAATTTTGTATCTTATAGGTTGTGTCTACTTGCATGCAACTTAGGAAATTCAGTTAGTAATTTCCTAAATAACTGTTATTTGAGTTGTTGGGAATAATTTTTAATTTATATATCAATATATGTATAGTTGCATCTTATATCTAAATGAGTAGAACTTCATTTTTGTGTTTTAATTGGCCAGCATTAATTAATCAATGATGATTTGAACATTTAGGGATCTTGAAAAATTTTTGGAAAATGCATATTATGAAAAACATAGCATGAATTTGAACATTTTTTTGTACCAAAATAAACTTACCTTTTAATTCCATTTTCTGTGAACTTTTTGAAATGCTATTGTACTAGAGGTAGCCCCTGCCTTAGAAATGAAGAAATCAAACAGAAATCCCTGGTATCAGTTTGCATATCAGGGTGCATGCATATATAAGCATACAAATATGCTGCAGGTTTTGTAGGGAAGTGGAGAAGGGAATGGGACAAAAGAAATGGCAGCAAGTTGTATCCTTAGGTAATATGGGGGAAAATTCATGCATCCAACTCTGGACTCCTTGATAAATTAAGGGAGTAAAATCGTGTATTACATCAAAAATAATGTACAGTTCACAAATGATATCACTTCTAAATTTATACATCTGAGACAAAACAAAGATTTCAAACTTAATTGAGGACACAAATCTTTGCTATCTTTTTAAAACTTCCAACTGAAATTGTCTCCTGGGGCAGTTTTCATATTACCAAAAGTCTAGTCTTTTAGCGTTCAGAATGCCTTCTGGGCTTTTAAAGTCATGTTGTTGACAAAAATAAAATCTATAGCTAAAAATCTGGCCTAGGGTTTCTAAACCAAGTGTCCTGTGTTCTGTCTCATCCTTCTCTCAGCACAGGTACAGCGGAGCCACTGTAAACAGGTAGATTCTGATCCATTTGTATCTGGCAGCATCGCTCTTTACAGCGGACTAACAAGTAGGACTACTGTGAGCCCTGTAGCTCCTGTGCTTCATCACAGGGAAGACCAGGGACAAGGAGCACTTTATCTTTAGACTTAAAAAAAGGATGCTTGAAAAAGCATCTTTTGAATAAAATCAGAAAGGAAAACAGTGTAAAACAAGGTTGTGGAATTGTACAAAGTATACGCCTACTTCAAAAAGTTCATGGAAAATGTGATTAAAGGATAAGTACATTTTGGTGTAAAAAGTTAGAAATCCATGCATAATTTTTTCATAATACTTACTTTTTGTTTATATAAAATTTAATATTTATATGACTACAGAAATTAGAAGTAAAATTAAATAATAAAATATATAATGAAGACATTGGTGCAGCATGTATGACACACAAAGGTTTAATGTCAATATATGTAAAATACCCTTACAGAAACATACTAATAGAACAACACAAATAAGAATGTGAGCAAATAACTCATGAATCAGAACTACAAAGTAACAGTATATATATGCATAAATACGTTTAAAAGATTATACTTAGACTATCCAGTATAGGTCACAATTAGGAAAAATCGACAAGTTAATAGAAACAGCATTCCTAGACAACACTTCCAAAATGATTATTGTGTATCAGGCAACCGTATACATATATAATCTTAGCAGTCTCATAAGATGAGTATTATTTTCTGTCCTATTTTGCATATAATTAAATCAGAGAGAGATGGAGTTACTCATTCAAGATCGCATCACTACCAAGAAACACGCTGGGATCATAATACTCATCTTCCATGACCTTTCTGAAGCCCCTCATAATAGGTGCTTAGACTGCTTGTGTAGGAGTTGAAAACTTACGGCTGGGATAGATATTTGTCACTAAAGGAGGTCATTTTTGTTGCTTAGTTCTTACTTGCTAATCTTGTGAGCTTCTTGATAATTAAATTATGTTTTGACAGTGAGGAGATTAAATTATGTGGGCATTGAGTCCCTGAGGTATGTTTTGGAGTATCTTTCCCTGGATTGTTTATGTGTAGTGTTGTCTGCTCAGAGATGAATTAGGTGACCACTTAAGTTCTCTTTAATAATAACTTTGGTGAAAAGTATTTTTCATACCTTAGGAAAGCATTTTGCCCCCACTTCTCATCAGATGAAAATGATTACATTTTTTTCTTATTCCAGTTATTTTATTTACTTTCCAATCTTTAGGCAACGAATGATATAAACTGAGGTGGGTAGAAAACTTCGAAAGACTGCTATCACTCTCTTGAAGTTCTAATACATTTTCTCCAGCTCCTTGAAACCTTGGCTGCCACCCCACAAAATGAGCTGCATCCCTGATTTGCTCTATTTAGTTTGAATTTGTTGACAGAGAGTGGACTCTCTGGGAAAGGAGGGTGAAAAGAAACTACAGGGACCAGCAGTTAAACTACCAACCACCGTTGGCAATACTGGCATCTTATTTTGTAGTGCCAGTTCAATTCCTGTCTTCTCCACTTCCAATACAGCTTCCTACTGAAGAACCTGGGAAAGCAGTGGAGGATGGCCCAAGTACTTGTGCCTTGTCACCCACTCTAGGTTCTTGCTTTGGCCTGCTCCAGCCTCAGCTGTTGTGGCCATTTGGGGAGTCAACCTGCGGATGGGAGATTTTTTCTCTGTCTCTTTGGTACTCTGCCTGAAAAATAAATAAAATCACCTTTTCTTATTTTTTCAAAAAGCTTTATTTGAAAGTGAAAGAGAATCAGAAACAGCAACAGGCAGAGGTCTCCCATCTGCTGGTTCACTCCACAAATAGCTGCAACAGCTGGGGCTGGACTAGGCTAAAGCCAGGAACTCAATCCAGGTCTCTCCCAGGTGGGTGGCACAGATTCATGTACTTGAGCCATCACCTGCTGCTCCCCATGGTGTTATATTAACATTAAGATGGTTTGGAAGTGAAGCAGGACTTGAACTCAGGCTCTTCCGTATGTCCTAAGTGGCTGTATGAAACACCCATCTGTTTTACTACTTTCTTCAGCCTTCTTGCTTCCTTCCCCATCTTCTCACTTTCCAAATTATTTATTTCCAAATATCTAAATCACCTAGAGAACTGCATTGCACCGCCCCCCAAAGATCCCAGGCCCTTTCCTTCAGCTGTTGTACTCAGAAAGTCTAGAGCTTCAGCCCTGAGAATCTGTTTGTGTCTTGAGTCATTAGTTTATGTTGATGCCCAGGTAGATTTGAGAACTATGAGATACAGTGTCTCATCCTAACGTTTGGAGTTCTGGGTCGTAAGTCTTAGGAGTCAGTTCCAGTAGCTTTTGAAAGGTAGGACTTAACAGCATAACAGATAGGAAGGTCACAGGTGGTGGCACTCAGGGGTCCTTGAACTGATAGCCAGAGTTCTAAGAGTGAGAGCCGTTGAACTTATCTGTGGTCATCCTGTTGATGGGGTTAGTTTCTGTCACACCATATTTAAGGTATATTAGCTTTTATCTTGTTTGTGTATGAAGATACATGAGTAAGTTGATAGACCCTGTGCTTCAAGAGGGGAGGAATAAAAATGTCTTATTTGTTCACATGTGAAATATCTAAGTCTTTTCTTTTATAAATAGGATTTGCATTTTTTCATAATGGTCTATCTAGTGGGATATGATATTTCCTTAGTTTCTTTCATCTTTGCATAAATATGAGAATTTTAAACACTTTGATGACATTTCTCTTTAACATTTTTCACCAACATCATCATCATGGAAACGCTGATGGAGGTTATGAGGTGATAACTTCAGAGGAGGTAGAAATGAAAAAGTAGCATTTGAGCTGAGCTTTTTAAAAGATGGGAGGATATCTCAGTCTAGAGATCAATGTTTTCTCTCGCTGAGAGAATATTACAGATAAAGGAAAATGTAAACAAAGTCAACAGGCATGTTTGAGTAACAGCAGACCTTGATTCCATGGGGCTAAAGTGTAGGCTTTGTGAAATACGGGAGTAAAGAGTAGATGAGAGGCAGAGTGTCAAGAACTGTAAAGTCATTTCTCTTTGGACTTTGTTTTGTGTGTCATAGTTTCTATTCTATAGGAGAATGAGCTCAGAATTCAAATTGTAACTTCATAAGCATTGTAGGACCACATCTTATTTAGAAAGTTAAAGTCTTTTATTTGAGTTGTATTTCACAAACTTACAAAATGCATACGTGCAGGTGCCTGTACCACACAAGGAAGGTACCTGGAAAGGCTGTCTGTTGACATACAGTGTGAGGTCCCGTGCTGTCTGGGACTTGGGACTGCTCAGAATGAATGATAGCCTTGTCATTCACAGGACAGCCTGAGTGGCATTGGGGTCTTCTGCATCCCAGGATTTGAGGCTTCCCCAAAGTGTAAAAAAGTAGCTGAAAGGACTAGTTCATCCTCATCCCTCACTGATTTTTCCTAAAGACTATACTGACACAAAGTTCTCTATAGTCATTATCCAAACCTTGCTTTAAAATGTCACCCATTGATTGAAGATTTTTTTCAAAGCAGAGAGACCTGGGCAGGGGTGAGGGATGGAGAGAGATCTTCTGTCTACTGGTTCACTCCCTAAATGGCCACAACAGCCAAGGCTGGCCCAGGCAGAAGCCAGGAGCCTGGAATTCCATCTGGGTCTCTCATCCTCCCTTGCCTTCCTAGGCATATTAGGAGCGCTGGATTGGAAGCAGAGCAGCCAGGATTCCAGGGACTCGGAACTGGTGCTCTGGTATGGGGTGTCCACTTCTGAAGGGTCACACAGGCTTAACCTGCTGTGCCACAATGTAGGCTCCTCTTGTAAACATTTTAAATCTTTCTGGTAATTATCTGAAGTCTTTATAAAGACTAAAAATATCCACCATAATTGGTCAGAAGTGTTGTTTCTGAATGGTTATTTTTAAAAAGCTACAAGTGTTCATTTAACCTAGAAGTCTTACAAAAGATTCAGTTTGATTTAAAAACGAAATTCCCAAACTCTGAAATGGAAGACCTCTTACTTTACATCAGATTTTAAAATTATCACTGATGTTACTAAAGTATAAAAATCTATGAGCACCAGTGTTATCTAAGAGAATTTATTACATATGATAACAGTAGCATTTCATGTTAGTAAAGAGAGATTATTCATTGTTGGGACTTGTTGATATTGAACCCTCTAGGAAAATCCCAAGTTTACAAACTCCAAATATTGAACTGTAAAGCTAAAAACATAAAAATATTAAAAGAAACCACAGAAGAACACTTCTATAAACTGTATAGGGAATGACACTGTATGATACAATAACCAGAATCCATAAAAGAATAATATTGGTAGATAACATTCAGCTGTATAAACATTCCTAAATTTCTGTAGGTCAAAAGCCAGCAGAAACCAACTTAATTTGCCAAACTGGAAGAAAGACGTTTGTAAATGTATTTTTTTGTCAATCATATCACAGATGAAAGGCTGATTTCTGTAATATATAAAAAGATCCTTCAAACTATCATCACAGCCAAAAGCCTGTTTTCCTAAAAGCCTACAAAGCTCCTGCAGAGCAGTAGGAAAATGACAAAATGAAGAGAATTATGGACAAAAGGGAAGATTTAACAGTTCACAGAGAAATACAAATGGCTCCAAAAATCGTTAAAAATATTCTCCATTCATTATATGAAAAATGTTTATTAAGCTATACTGAGATAACTTTTTCACAGATCTGTTTTCTAAAAATTAAGCTTGCTGACAGTGGTCTGTCAAAGGATCTGTCTGGACTTACCGTGAGACAACCTGAGTTAGAGGAGAGAGGTAGGCGTGGCAGGCACTGCAGATGGGAGAGTAAAGGTAAACCTCGGTGATGGGCAGTTTGCCTGCAGCTGAAAGTTAGAATTATATGTGTTAGCTGTGACCTCGCGCTTCTCCCGCTGGAAATTTACTCTAGAAAGGAAGTCGGGAGATTTTCACTGCAACACTGCTAGTCATAGCAGAGAAGACTGGAAGTTAGGTAAATGCTCATGTATGGCACTGTGCTGAATTTCATGGAGTTCAAAAGAACAAGGAAGCAAAGCGGAGCACAGAATGTATAGTATTTACCATGTGTGTAAAATGGAATGCATTTGGACTTCGTTATATACAACTGAAGCGCTTCTGAGTGAATGCAAAGGAAACTCAGCATGGGATCAGGACGGGGCTGGAGGGAGATTTTGTCACTGTATACCTTGCTTTTCCTTTGTGCTTTAGGTCATTTGAAAGTATTATATCTTTAAAAAAAAAAGTTCTAAAAGATAAATTATGCAGGAAAAGTCATGGAAAATGGACATTAAAATACATTGTTTTAATGTTTTGGTTTCCTTGCTGGAAAATTAACATTGCTTTAAGGAACAAGAAATAGGCAGGTTGAGGGGGAGCGTGTGTGAGCAATAGTAAAAATCCATCCGTTGTGATTTGATGAGGGATACATTAAAACCCTGATGGAGATGGACTTCTGGTTTGCTTTGCAGTCGAACCGGGAAAAGAAGGGGTTAAAGGTGTGATGCAGGTAAAGGAAGGGTTAAGGGCATTATGCAAGCTGTTAAGTAAAAAGGAAGTGCATTACAAAATGCTGAGCTCAGGAGTCTGGCTGCCAGCCAAGCCTTTGCTTTCCACACTACAGCTGAGGGCTTTCGAAGCTTCCCACCAGTGGGTTTGTCTGAACTGTTTAGGAATGCGGCCGCGGTCGCCAGCTGACGTCAGCGCCGCCGGTTCAGCCTCGGGCCAGAGCCACAGATTGACAGCGCGGGGGCGGGATGGGGCGGGGCTTGTGTGACTGACGGAGAGGGGCGGGACGGCGTGTGTGTGTGTGTGTGTGTGTGAGTGAGAGAGCGGAGAGAGACTGGGGTGGGGCGGCGCGCGGGTTTGCTTTTCTGTAATGAATACAAATTCTGAAGATAGATTCTCTTTGTAATATGGGGAAATACTTTTTTCTCTCTGTATTGCTTCATTTTAAGTAATAACTGAAAACTTGAAATTAAGTATTACACATAAAATTGTCAAATTCCAAGGGCCGGTTTTTGCTCTTATTTCTGAGAGAGAAAAACAGTAAAACCTTTGATGATATTTAACATTGCAGAGGTTAGGTGAATTTTGCCTGGTAATGGGGTTCTCAGTTTTTTTCACCTAAAAGCCCATTTTCGTTTCAGAATTGGTATCAGAAAAAATTGCAGATGGTCTCAAGTGCAAGTTTGTAAAAACAAAAGATGAAAAAGAAGAAAAATTAGGTGGAAAACTGCCCAAATTGAATTGACCTTTATAAAACCATTTTAGGCCATGACAAATTTAGGGTTATTGCTGCCGATTTTTCAGCCTTTAAAGAAAAATGTGGGCTTTTCCTTGGTGACATCTTAGAAAGATCACATTCAGAGCAATCTACTACCCCCATTCTGTTTTTATGATGATTCATTTTCCTGTTAAAAGCACTTGTTTTTCTCAGCTATTAATTAGATCATTTTTTGAAGTCATAGCTAAGTCCTTAGTTACAGTGAGTCAGTCCAGAATGCAAGTGTAGTAGCTTTTTCTGGAGGGGGTTGTGTGGGGCAGTGAGAGATGTGGGTTGTATGATTGGAATGCAGTCCAAGTTCACAGATTAGGATCTGAAAGGAGACATTAGACTTCATGGAAATCTTTACTTGACCAGCCAGTAGAGGAAGACTGTTTTTGAGTGGCTGTTGAAGTTTTAATTGACTGGCTTTGAGTAATTGTTTCAGAGACCCCAGATTTATAAAAGTGATGTTATATGACTTTTCAGAGAGGAGGTTTCAGCCGTTCTTGTTTTCCTTTCTTTCTTTTATTTGAAAGGCAGAGTTACAGAGAGGCAGCGGCAAGAGAGAGAGGTCTTGCATCCTCTGGTTCACTCCCCAAATGGCCCAAACTGCTGGGGCTAGGCCAGGCTGAAGCCAGGGAGCTTCTTCAGGTCTCCTACATAGGTGCAGGGGCCAACCACGTGGGCCATTCTCCACTGCCCTCCCAGGCACATCAACAGGGAGTTGGATTGGAAGTGGAGCAGGCCAGCACTGTAGGTGGCGCCTTTGACCACTATGCCACAGCGCTGGCCCCAGGCCTTTCATGAGACGAAGCCTTTTCTGCGTTTGTCCTTGTCAGAGGCTGCTTCTGTGTGATTGTGATCCTTTCTTCTGGCATCAGTGGCATTCACCTGCTGGAATCATCACTGTGATTTCGTCTGTGTACAGCAGCCCAGCTGAAGTGCAGTCAGGAACAGGAAGAAACAAAACAACAAAAACCCAGAACCTTTGGCAAAAGGCATCATGCTTAGTGCTGAACTAACCAAATACTTCATTGCTTAGCACTAAATTGATAATTTCACAGAATTTAAGAATGTTCTGAGTTTGTGAATAGTATCGTAATAATTGTTGTATTTTCTTCTTAAAGCATTGGACTAGACTTTTAGGACTTGTGTTTTCACTTAGGTTATCTTTTGGTAATAATATACTTCACGCAGAATAATGTTAAAAGAGTAGTTTAAAGAGCTGTTGTTACAATGAACCCAAATATTAAGCACATGGAATATTCACCAGGAATACAAGGGTTCTTCACAAAGTTCATAGAAATGGCATGTTATCTTATGTTTGTGAATTTTTTGAAGTACCCTCAATACTTGGTAGATTGAACATTGAATTAAGAATGAAGTATGGGGCAAGTGTTGTGGCACAGCTGGTTCAGCCTCTGCTTGTGCTGTCCTCATCCCATATTGGAGTCTGGTTGCAGTCCTGCCCCATCCAGTTTCCTCCTAATGTCTTTGAGGCACCAAGTTCCTGCCACACACATGGAAGAGCTTGGTGGAGTTCTTGGCTCCTGGGTTTGGCCTGGCCCAGCCCTTTCTGTTGATGGTATTTGAGAAGTGAACTAGCCAAGGGAAGATCTCTCTCCCTCTCTTTGTTACGCTGCATTTTAAGTAAATAAATACATCTTAAAAAAAGAAAAAAAGAATTCTGCTTGGTTTGCCTGGTGACATGATTTTGTCCATTCCTTTTTAATCTCACTGTCTTAGTTTTTCTAGGGGGAAATATGTTTAATTAGTCCTCCCATAATAGGACTGAAGGCAATGAAGGCTTTTATCAAAATGTAACAGAATTCCTGGTAATAACACATCATGGGTTGGTGCTGCTAGGAGTAAGGCAGCAGATGAAATGGCAAGCTGGTGCAGCTGCAGACTGGCCTTCCCATCACCCTGCTTTAGCGAAGCACTCCAGCATCCTGTTGTGAATTCTTCCTGTGCTCTGTGCATTGAGAATTAGGGTTTTCTTTGTTTCTGTAAGAACAGTGGTCAGTTCTTCTAAGATAGAGTCCCCTCAGAAGGTAAGTGAATGCTGGTATCTTGTTGGATGACTCTGTATTTGGACTTTGTAGAAGAAAAGTATGACCTAGTTGATCAACTGCTTTTAAAACTTGAATACTAACTAAAGTGAGCACATTTTGCGTTATAATAGATGAGAACTCTACAAATCGCTGCCCAGTAGTCTTGATATTAGTGAAGAAGGAATCTCCTAATTGCAAGTTTTGCCCAAACTTATGAGGTAGTTTTGCTGCCCCAATACTGTATTTCAGGGAGTTTCAATCTTGTCTGTTATAAAAACCCCTCAAAGTTATTTTTTTTTTTTCAGTACAAATGGGCACAGTATTTAAACTATCTCCTCAGATGCCTGCATTCTGTACTACAGTGATTGGGTTCCAGTCTGGCTCAGCTCACCATTCCAGCTTCCCGCTAATGTGCACCTTGGGTGACGGCAGGAGATGGCTCAGATGATTGGGTCCCTGCCATCCCTTTCTGGGACCTGGTTTGAATTCCTGGCTTCCTGGCTGGCATTTAGGCAGTGATCTAGTGGGTGGGAGGTCTCGCTCCTGGTCTTGCCCTGTCTCTCAGCTTTTCAAGTAATAATTTAAAGGTACTTTTGTCTAGGAAATGCATATTTTGAAACATATTATCCATATAATCTTTTCAGGCTACTATAGCATAATTACCTTTAATTAGATGACTTTCAGACAACAGAAAGTTGTTGTTGGAGGCTGAGAAGTACAAGATCAAGCTACAGGCAATTGCAGTGTCTGGTGAAGGCCCACTTTCCTGGTTCATAAATTGCAACTTCTTACTTGGTTTTCACATGGTGGAAAGAAGGGGTGAAGAGTCTCTTACCTTTTATAAGAGTGCTAATCCCATTCATAAGAGATCTGTCCTTGTAACCTAATTACTTCTCAGTGGCTGTACCTCCTAATAGCATCACCTTGGGGCTGAGGGTCTCAGCATATGAGTTTTGGGCTGTCTTAAAACATTCAGAGCATGAAGTGCATTTTTCACTTGTGATTATGTATATAATTTTTAGAAGGTTAAAGATAGTATACCTACAGTGTTAAACAGCTTCAGATAGCCAGTACCATACTGAGTTGATTTAATCCCAGCTCACAAGAAATTTAATGTTTTGTAGTCTTGTTTGTAGCTTACCTCTAGTAAAATGATGATTTTTATTAGATGGCTTGAAATTTTCAACAAAGTTTGTTAGATAACTTCTTGTTATCCAGTCATCACTGGTGGCCTGAAGTGTCATGATATAGAAAAGCCTCAAAGAATAAATTTTATCTGTTTTCTTTTAAAGAATAGAACTATCTGGTAGGTTATAATGACAGCTGTTACAATTCAGGTATGGTTTCTTGTTTCTTGTGAAATGGGGTTGGGAAGAGAAGCAACAGCTATGGTTTGGTCCCATGCAGAATGGTTGCTGAGGCATCCTGTTGTGATGTTAACATTTTCTGGACTTGGATTTAGAGTATTACTTGCATATCAGGAATTAGTGATGTGAACATGTTTGTTATTTTTGTTGTTTATGTCTCTGTTCTGTTCAGCATTGTAACTATTTGCATATTCTAATTATTGACTATTGGGCTTCCATTGAGGTGGAATTGAACAGTTTCAACAGAGAAAGCAGATTGTCAAAACCGAATAGGTGGGGCCTGCACTGTGACTTAGTGGGTAAAGCCACTGCCTGTAGTGCCAACGTCCCACATGGGTGCCGGTTCACGTCCTGGCTGCTCCACTTCCGATCCAGCTCTCTGCCATGGCCTGGGAAAGCAGCAGAAGATGGCCCAAGTCCTTGGGCCCCTGCACCCATGTGGGAGACCCGGAAGAAGCTCCTGGCTCCTGGCTCCTGGCTTCTGGCTTCAGCATGGTGCATCTCCAGCTGTTGCAGCCAACTGGGGAGTGAACCAGTGAATGGAAGATCTCTCTCTCTCTCTCTCTCTGCCTCTCCTTCTCTCTGTGTAACGCTTTCAAATAAATAAATCTTTAAAAAAAAGAAAATTAAGATAGTGTATAAACTACCTGTGTTTTTGGAATAGTGTTAAAATCAGGACATTATTTCAATCTCAGTACATTTACAGATTGGAGAGAAGGTTGGAAAGTTGATGTTTTTTATAATGCTGTTTTTCATATCCACAGCTGATGCCTTTGATGTATTCATAGTAGGCCTGTGCTTGAGTTGTTTCTTTTTAGTTCTGGTATGTCTAGACATTATCTTGTGATTTTCCTTAAAAATAGTTACACATTAACGAGCTTCCTAGTGAATTCTGACTGAAACAGCAAAAATAATGCTGCCTTTGGCACTTTTCTCTAAGTAACTGGGCTACCTGATTATATAGGTTAGATTGATTTGGAAATGGCTGAGTATTGCCCAAGATTAAGATTTCTAGAAGCGGAGGAAATGGCACAATGGGTAACAGGACCAAATTTTTCTAGTATTCAGAAATGATCTAAGTAACGACCTACAACAGATGTTTAATGTGTGGGCCTTGGCACTAATTCCTTTCTCTACATTATTCTGTCTGCACCATGATCCTCACAAGGATGTAAAGTAGATTAGGTTTGGATCCTCACTTTACAGATGAGTTACAGTGAGGTTATTACTCGCTTGGGAATATTTGCCTAACAGAGTTGGGGCCTGAACCCTGCTTAACTGGCCTATGCTCTCAGTCACTGTTGTTCTTTCTGGTTGGAATGAAGAACCTGTAGTTCTGTTTCTGCTGGATTTTTTGGTGTAATGCCGTGCACAGAAATGTTATTGTGGTGGAGCTCAAATGGGCTTTTACTTGTTAGTTTAGGAACTAAATGTGTGAAATGAAGCCTCCAAAGGAGGGCTGGGAAGCATCCGGCCCACGGACCTGATAGGTCTGGCAAAATCACCTGGTCTGGCCGTGCCAAGGCAACCACACGTGGGACTTGAGATTCAATAAATCTATAGGAGGCTGACTTCTAAGTTGATAATTTTGTATGGCCCACAATGATGTTATGAGCATCCAAAAGGTCTTTGGCAGATGAAAAAGGTTCCCCACCTCTGCTCTAGAGTGGTTTAGAGGTGCTTTGTATGTTAGGAAAGGAGTATTTTTTGGATGTATAGCACAGGAATATTTAGGACAGAAATACTTACTGATTCCTATGTCAGAATGTTAGATAAGAGGTGAGAACTGGGGCCACATACAGTCTCTGGGCCCCATTTCTCTACAGGTCGTAAAGGTCACAGTTTAAAGATAGCCTCACAAGTCACTAGTATCTGCTGATAGTTGATCTGTATCAGTTATAGTATGAGGGTACTTCTGAGAGTTACAGAATTAAAAGATGTTATTTTGGTGTAAACAAATTGAAATTATGCATACTTTTTTCTTGGTATACATTTTACAAACTTTTTCAAGACCCTTAAGATGTTCTGTATTCTGTCACACAAGGAATAACTTAGTTTTTAAAAACTTGTTTTATTTGGGGAGGAAGGATTCTTTTAAACTACTGAGAACTTTCAGGGCAAAGGTTTTCATACAAAAATTGACCAGTGAAAGGTAATGTGAGCTTAACTTAAGATAAACTTACCAGAGCTTCGAATACCTGCAGTCTGATTTTTCTCTAAAGCCCAAAGCATAGCTTACCATCTGAGTCTAAACTTCCTACTTGTAGGGTCGCTAGAGAATGCAGGTCCTAGGAAGCATTGGAAACAAAAAGGACTAAATGGAAGTACTCCTGGGCATAAGAGCTTGCAAAACAAAATACTTTAGTGGCTCTGATAATCCAAATGCTGGGAAGGATTTAGAGAGGAAAGAAGCAGACAGGCTTGGTTCTCAACAGTGCTGTTCTACCTAGTAACTCAATGAAACCTTCTTAAGATGAGTCAACTCCACAAGCCCCTGGGATTTCGCTGCATGTGAAACTTCTCTTCACGTAGTTTTATCACTGGTCTCCGCTCCCCCCAAACTAGGAGACTGCTTGAAATTTTTAATGAGAATTTTAGATACTCCAGCAGTAATTTCCAGGAGAAAGAGAGCCTCTGGTATCATGCTGTCTTTGATCTTCCTCTTAGCTGATTATTTATACCTATCAGAGCTTATGCACCTCTGATCTCCTCCTGGGCATGTGATAGCATCCTGTTTCTTGATTCTCTCAGAAGTGATGAGTGACCAGCAGGTAGACATTTTAGCCAAATGATTAGGGCCCATGCTAATGAGATAAATCAAGTGTTTGATCCCTATATCCCTGTAGGTCTGTCTGTCTGGGAGTGATTTGGTTTTGTTGTGCCTCTTCTTTTGGCCTCACTCACATAGCCCACTAGCCCTAGCCAACTGCCTTGGCTGCCACCTACAGTGGATCACAGGACAGAATGGAAAAGATGTATCAGAACAGATAAATTGCTAAGATTAGAAAAAAACCAAAGCCCATGCAAAAGTGAGGCAATGAGAAATTAATTGGTTTGCAGAGTTCACTTTGCTACCATTAGCAAAGAACTAGGACTGCAGGCTTTGGCCTTGTAATCCAGTGCTGTTGTCAGTACCAGAGTAATACTTTGTGACTTTTGCTAAAGGAACAGGAAATAACAATTGCTTTTGTTAATAGGACTCTCAAAATCTACCTGGGGATTTTGACAGTGTCAATAATTTTAATACAAAGAGAGATTTGTTGCAGAATTCATCTGTCATTTTAGCTAGATAAATGAGGGAGACAAACACAGAAACATGTGTTTCAGAAATGATGTGGATGGTGCTAGAGGTACTGTAATACAAGAGGATAGCCTGTAAGGTGCTTAATTAAAATTCTTCAGTGCAGACAAAACATTGTTGTCATTGGAGAAATTGGTCAAATTTATCAAGACATCTTGGGTTTCCACATCTGTTAGCTTCTTTTTATACTCTAGTTGGATTAGTTTCTTTGAGAGTAACACATTTTCTTTCAGGAAAGCCATTGTGGCCTATAGGACAGTTGAGTCCTATGCCCTTCATAGTTGATACTGTGAGTGGTTCTTGGCTTCTTCAGCCACTCATTGTATTTGGCTGACCAGAGAGGTTTACAAAGATTGAAAGATAATCTTACCATTATCTTGCTGGTTGTGTTACTGTTGATCGTATCATATCCATTCCAGTATCCATGAATCACTGAGTGAGCTAGTGCTGTGCCCTGGGTTCACTGTTCAGTTGATTTTTCATTTGTGCTCATGGTTACAGTATTTATGTGTTAATATTAAGCTTTGCTTTCAATCTTTAAGGTCTAGAACTGTGTTGACCAGTAAGGTAGCCACTAGGCACGTGTGGGAATTTACATATAAAAATTGAAATTGAATAAGTCAAAAGTTCACTTGTTCAGTTTTGGGTTCCAAGTGTCAGTAACCCCAGGTAGCCAGTGGCTACTGTATTGAGTAGCTCAGGCTTAGTACATTTCATTACTGCAGAAAGTTCTGTTAGATAGCTGTGGTCTAGAGTACCATTCCTTTTCCACATAGGGCAAACATCTCTGAAAGGCTTTTCTGAGGGATGTACCCTCTGGAAAATGTTTATCCTCTGGTTGGATTAACTACAGAAGAGAATATCCAACAGCTAATGGGTTGATCTGGGCTGAAGTTAGAATTAGCCATGGTTTTATTAATCAGAAGATTCTAGAAATTGCAACCAGAAGATCTGGATTGAGATCTACCTGTGTCGCTTACTAACAATAACAGTATGGACTTGAATTATCTTTTGATGTCTTTGAACTTTAAAAGTTTCTTCACTTGTAAAATTGTGACCATATCTTAAAAGATTATTGTGTCATATGGATTAGAAAGTTCTTTAGAGACTGTACATACAAATATTTTTTCTGGTTAAAGTAAGAACTTCATGCAACAGGATTTTTAATTTGCAGCAAATTCTCATATCTTTGCTTCGAAGGCATCACGTTGAACTAATTGATGGAGATCTAGAAAAATGACCTTACAAAAAAGCTAACATGGGTTAGAGATTGCTACATTGTCTAATGACAATATAGGAATAAGTTATGGACCATGTTACATAATGTTGCAGGTACTTCAGTTGTTCCCTAGATCAATAACTAAGTGACTCTTTTAAGATCAGATAGGAGGGGCTGGCGCTGTGGCATATTGGGTAAAGCCACTGCCTGCAGTGCCAGTATCTTGTAAGGGCAATGATTTGAGTCCTGGCTACTCCCAATCCAGCTCCCTGCTATGGCCTGGAAAAGCAGTTGAAGATGGCCTAGATCCTTGGGTGCCTACACCCCCATGGGAGACCTGGAAGATGCTCCCAGCTCCTGGCTTCAGATCAGCTCAGCTCTGGCCATTGCTGCCATTTGGGGAGTGAACCAGGGAATGGAAGACCTCTCTCTTTCTCTGCCTCGCTGTAACTTTGAAATAAATAAATAAATAAATAAATTTTTTAAAAAAAGATCATATAGGAATAATGATCACCTCCAATAAGGTTTTTGAAATGTTCTCTGTGTAGGAGTCTAGTATTTCCAACAAAATATATAGATTTTTCCCCTGAACTCACAGTGAGATTGGGGCATGGTATTAGGCATGATCCATGTTACATTACAGTAGGAACATAGGCTGCTGGGGAGTGCAGGTGGAGAATGTGTGGGGAATGGGCACTGAACAATCTGACCTGGTTATTCATTATCAAGAAGCAGTTACAGAGCTTGCATTTGTAGTAATCCCTTACCCTTTGTTAGTGAAGAATACAGGTAGAATTTTCAGCATGTGATTCTGCTACAAATCAGATGGCACTGCTCAGGTTGTAAGTTTTACTTTGTTTATTTCAACTCGTCATGCCACTGTCAATAGGTTGGTTATCTATGCATTCAGCACTGCACACATTGTGCAAGGCAGTGAGTCTTCTGCCTAGGATCATAAAGTGGAAGTAAAAATGTTAGAAAATAAAGGATTTCCTGATTAAAAGTTCAGCTTTTTGTTTATATGGAGGACTTTTGACACTAGCTGACTTTTTTTTTTTTTTTTTTTTTTGACAGGCAGAGTGGACAGTGAGAGAGAAAGGTCTTCCTTTTTCCATTGGTTCACCCCCCAGTGGCCGCTGTGGCCAGCGCACTGCGGCTGACGCACCGCGCTGATCCGAAGCCAGGAGTCAGGTGCTTCTCCTGGTCTCCCATGCGGGTGCAGGGCCCAAGCACTTGGGCCATCCTCCACTGCACTCCCGGACTGGAAGAGGAGTGACCGGGACAGAATCTGGCACCCCGACCGGGACTAGAACCCGGGGTGCTGGCGCCTCAGGCGGAGGATTAGCCTATTGAGCTGCGGTGCCGGCCGATTAGCTGACATTTAAAAAAAAAAGATATATTAAACTTTTTTGAAAGGCAGAATGATGGGGGAGAGAGAGAGTAAGAAAGGAAGATAGAGGATGGGGAGAGGAGAGATCTTCATTCACTTGTTCACTCTCCAAATGCCTGCAACAGCCAGGGCTGGGCCAAGCAGAAACCAGGATCTGGGTTTCCCACGTGGGTGACAGGAACCCAAGAACTTGGGAAATCATTTGTTGCTTTTCCAGACTCATTAACAGGGAGCTGCATTGGAAGCAGAGCATCTGGGACTCAAACCGGTGCTCTGATGTGGATGCCAGCAAAGCAAGCTGTGACTAAATCCACCGCACTACAATGCTGGCACCCAGCTGACTGTTTATCCCTTAGAAGCTATCTCCTCTATGAATCTTTTTTTTTTTTTTTTTTTTGGACAGGCGGAGTTAGACAGTGAGAGAGAGAGACAGAAAGGCCTTCCTTCCATTGGTTCACTCCCCAAATGACCGCTACGGCCAGCACACTGCGCCTATCTGAAGCCAGGAGCCAGGTGCTTCCTCCTGTATGAATCTTTACTTACCCCTTGAACGTTTTTCTTATGCTTTGTTACTGCAGCCCCCCCCCCCCCGCCCTTCCTGTCGCTTGTGTTGATGGTCAGTTCCAAAAGCAGATAGAGTGTCTATGAGTCGCTGTCTCAACAGTATGGTTATCAGACGCAGGAGTAGAAGTTAGGAGGAGATGGAGTTTAATTAATAGAAGGAATATCTTTCGTCATCTTTTAAAAATAAAAGGAACTGCTCAGGGCCAACACTGTGGCGTAGTGATGCCTGCAGTGCCGGCATCCCATATGGGCGCCAGTTCAAGACCTGGCTGCTCCACTTCCGATCTACCTCTCTGCTATGGCCTGGGAAAGCAGTAGAAGATGGCACAAGTTTTTCGGCCCTTGCACACGCGTGGGAAACCCAGAAGAAGCTCCTGGCGCCTGGCTTCAGATTGGTGAGGCTCCTGCTGTTTTGGCCAGTTGGGGAGTGAAGCAGCGGATGGAAGACCTCTTTCTCTTTCTGCCTCACCTTCTTTCTCTGTGTAACTCTGATTTTAAAATAAATAAATAAATCTTTTTTTTAAAAAAGCAACTGCTTAAGTGTTTAAGGGTGAATAAGTTATCAGAGATGATGTTACAGGAATTCAGATATAAGGCAGAGGGCTTGGATAGGTTCTATTTGTGCAATTACTAGCTTTGAGAGAATTCTAATTGTATTTGTTGAGAACTGATGGGAAACATAGGGAGAAAATAAGGATGTAGAGATGTTTTCTGAGATGGGGCATATAGAAAAAAAAACAAAAACAAAAAACCCAGAACTCAGACCCAGGCTTTGCCTAGAAAGAACAGATGCTGATAAAGAATCAGGCACTTCAAAGTCCATTTTAGTTCATTGCCTCTAGCCTTGTCTTCATCCCAGCTCTTTCCCAGGCTCCTGCATGCCTCACTCTAGGACAGACTCAACTATGGTTCCAATAGCTGTCCATGCTGAGGGGTCACTCTTGTGGTTTAAGAGGTTGGGTTTTGAGCCACTTTGCCTAGGGTTCAATCTTGGCTTTCTTGTGTTAACTGCCAGCACCTTAATTAAACCCTCTTCTGTGTCTCATATTGCTCTTGTGTAAATATGATGGATTGGAATATCTAGGAATAATACCGTATTTTATCAGGTGAGACCACTGACTATAAGGTGCATTGTTGCTAGGCCGGCCCCGTGGCTCAACAGGCTAATCCTCTGCCTTGCGGTGCCAGCACACCGGGTTCTAGTCCCAGTCGGGGCGCCAGATTCTGTCCCGGTTGCCCCTCTTCCAGGCCAGCTCTCTGCTATGGCCCGGGAGTGCAGTGGAGGATGGCCCTAGTGCTTGGGCCCTGCACCCCATGGGAGACCAGGAGAAGCACCTGGCTCCTGCCTTTGGATCAGCGCGGTGCACCGGCTGCAGCGCGCCGGCCATGGCGGCCATTGGAGAGTGAACCAACGGCAAAGGAAGACCTTTCTCTCTGTCTCTCTCTCACTGTCCACTCTGCCTGTCAAAAAAAGAAAGGAAGGAAGGAAGGAAGAAAGGAAGAAAGAGAAAGAAAGAGGTGCATCGTTGCTTTACGTACCACAAAGAGAAAAAATATTGTCTAATTTCCTATGATACATCACTGAGTATATAAGATCCCAGACTCACCAGGTTAAAAGGGAGAAAAAGATATATAGTCATAGAATTGACAAAATGTGGTAGCAGCACACCTTTCTCTTAGGATTGTTGTATGGAGTAGGTTGGTATTTGTGAAGCACCTACACTAGTGTATGATACAAAGTAAGTGTTCCAAGAGTTAGGTGTTACTTAGCGTTGAACCTGTGCCAGTTAGAGAAGTTAATTTAGTTACCAGTCGGGGTATATGAAGACACAATCCCTGCTCTGAGAAGCCTTAAGTTCTAGGTAGGGAGAAACTCAGGAAAGATAGAAATCCCCCTATAGCTTGGGAGTAGGAACACAATTCTTTGGGAGCAGAATATAAAGGAGTTAAGATGGACTTTTGTCAGGGGAGTCCTGAAAGGCTTCCAAGAGGCAGTGGCATTTAAGCTTTTCCAGGAAGCATCAGAAAAGGCTTCAGGCAGGAGTGAAATGTGGAAAGGCAGAGGGCTCATACATGGGATTTGCAGGACAGAAATGCTGAGCGTGTTGGGGGGGGGGGGGGCTGGTGGCAGCAGGTAAATCTGAAAAGGCAGGATACCCTAGATAGATTGTGAAGCGCCAAGTGCGCCAAGTGGGGGAGTTTGAATTTTACATTGTCTAGTCAGATGAGCGGATACCTGGAGGTCCTGAACAGTAAGGCCACACGGGCAGGGATGGCTCCCGTTTCCTCCTCATTGGCTGTTATACAATTATGCCTTCTAGAAACAGAATCTGCTCATTTACATTTAGCTATGGAAGCCCGGAGGCTGCTTTTAAAGCCTTTGACACAGTTAAGTATTTCTGGCATAGTGAGGCAGTTCAGACCATTGCTTGATTTGCAAGGTTGTAAGATGATAATCTGATCAGGGTCAGTTGTTACAATGACATATTTTACTACTGTATTTACTAAGTTAAATGACAAAATAGTGAATTGGTGCTTCAACATTTTTTTTTTCCTTTTTGATAATAGGAAAAGCTTCTGGGAGTTGTGGGAATAATAGTACAGAGAATACCTGTAAACTTTTTACCTTCATTCAGTTGTTAACATTTTATTCCATTTGTTTTATCACTTGATGTCTTTTTCTCTACACATAGACTCATTCACACAAGCTTTAGTGCACAAGCAATATTTTTCCCACGCCATTTGAGAGTAAGTTTTGTAGGGATCCTATTCTGCAAAACCATAGCAGGCAGAACAGCTGTCATCATCAATGAATTCAGCATTAATGACAACTTTTTAACTGTCCATATTCCAGTTTTATCAGTTAACCCAATAATATTCCTTACAGGATTTTTTTTCCCCTTCTCCACCAGTAGGATCTATTCTAGATCAGTTATTGCATTTTATTCTCATGTCTTTACTCTAGAATATTTCCAGACTTTATCTTTTATTTTTATGACAATTGACAATTTAAAGAATATAGCCTCCACTATTTTCTAATGGAACATTCTTTATTTGGGGATTCTTCTGATGTTTTCTCATGATGAGATTCAGGTTATGTATTTGCTACCTGCATACTACATGACAAACATGTCCTCAGGGTAATACATCTGAATACACACACAACTCATCTGCCCCTTATTAGTAGTGTTAATTGTGATCATTGCTCAAAGTGTCTTTCAATTTATTCATTGTATAATTACTAGTTTTTCTCTAGGAGCTGACAGGCAACCTAGGCGGAGACTCTTTTAAGACCATAACCATATATTGTTCTTCATCATTTTTCTCCTAGACTTGTCATCTGTTGATGATTCATACATGAGTTAATCTTTCCTGCAGTGTTGCAGAATGATTAAACTATCTTTATATAATAAGTACTTCATGGTTTTATATATATGTGTATATATATTTGTGTGTATGTTAATTTCATTAATAATCAACCATTTTTAATAACAGTCTAAATTCTCATATATAAAAATGATCTTTCTAATCCAGTCCACACGAATAAGATTTTGTTTTATGTGCTCCCTTTTCCATATTGTGAATCCTCTTTCCAGCTACTGAAGGTAGCTTCCTTGGTTTGGCTCCTTGGACAGTTTAGAAAGGAGTTTGCTGGATGTCAGTATTATCTGTAGAGGAGACCACAGCAGGCATTACCTGTAGAATGGTCAGTATCTAAGAGAGTTTTAATTTATGTAAGACTTTCTTAATTTTTTTGTTCCTGGAATTAACAGCAGCTGTTTTGACTCAGATGTTAAGACATTTTATATCTTTTTGCAAAAAGGAATAAGATTCAGGCATAAATGCTACTGTGAACTAAATCACTTGGCTTTACTTCTCCTAACTGAAATCAATGTTGTAATTTTCCTGAGGTTTTTTTTTTGGAAGAAGATTTATTTATTTATTTGAAAGGCAGAGAGAAGGAGCAAGGGAGAGAGAGAATTATATCTGTTGGGTCACTCCCCAGTGGATACAACAGCCAGATCTGGGCCTGGCCAGGCCAAAGCCAAGAACCAAGAATTTCATCCTGGTCTCCCACATGAAGAGCAAAGGCCCAACACAGGTCATCTTTTGCTGCCTTCCCGTAAGCTGGAAGCTTTGCAGGAAGCTGGATTGAAAGCATAGTAGATGGTGCTCCAAGTGGCACTGTGATACAGGATTCCAGCATTGAAAGTGGCAGCTTAACTTGCTGCCCTGCAAAGCTAGCTGCTTTCCTTTGTTTTAAAAGTCATTCTGGTGGTTCTCTTGGGCTATTTTATCTTAAGATATTATGAGGAAGCCAGAAATATTTGAAGAGTGGAGACTATGGTTAAATTTTATTAGATGTCCTCTTGTAATAACTTCTGTTGCTCCAGATCCCCCTCTACCCCCATTTCTGTTGTAGTTTTGGTCTGCTCTCAGTAATGGTCTTCCACCTGTGTGCTTTCTAGGCAGCTTTGTGCTGTTTAATGACCATGGTCTGTGCTCCTCACCCTGGTTTTTGACTATTGGTCATAAGTAGGAGAAGAGGAAATAGTGAATTATTTACTGTGGGTCCCTTGCCACTGTTATAAAATAAATTATTGGTAATTCAGAGATACATTTACTGTAGCTTCTTGGATGCATTACATCTTTAGCATTTTATGTTTTGAAATATCAGGGAAATCTCTTTAAAAAAAAAACACCCTGTTTCTGTGTGGGTGGGGCAGTCAAGTATTGCTACTTATATGAGATTCAGATTCTGAGACATTTATTGAGTACCTGTTTAGCATGGAACACTGCTTACCCCTGAAGGGTTTGTTACAGAAAGAATGATGATATACATCTTTCCTTAATCAGGAACAATGATTGTCTTGCTATTTAAAAAAAAACTTTTCCCCAAAAGTCTTTTATTTAAGGTATATAAGCTTCATGCATTTCATAAATACATATTTAGTAACTTAGTGATTCTTACCACCCTACCTGCCCTCCCACTCGCACTCCTTCCCCCCTCCTCCCCCCTCCTATTCCCATTCTTATTTTTTTTTACTAAGATCTATTTTCAGTTTACACATGTAAGATTAACTCTATACTAAGTAGAGTTCAACAAATAGTATGGAAAAAAAATCCTGCTCCTCAGCAGTCAAGACAAGGGCTGTCGAAAGTCATCGCTTCTGAAAGTGTCAATTTCACTTCTATAGATTACCTTAACACAGATCAGGGAGAACATATGGTAGTTGTCCTGTGAAACTGGCTTATTTCACTAAGTATAATGTTTTCAAGTTGCATCCATTCTGTTGCAAACAACAGGTTTTTTTTTTCTTCTGTGTAGTATTCCATGGTGTATATATCCTATAATTTCTTTATCCAGACTTCAGCTGATGGACATTTGGGTTGATTCTATATCTTAGCTATTGTGAATTGAGCTGCAATAAACATGGGGTTACAAATAAATCTTTAATATGCTGATTTCATTTACCTTAGGTAAATCCCTAGGAGTGGGATGGCTGGGTCATATGGTAGGTCTGTATTCAGATTTCTGCGGTATCTCCAGTCTGTCTTCCATAGTGACTGTACCAGATTACATTCCCACCAACAGTGGATTAGGGTACCTTTTTTTCCCCACATCCTCACCAGCATTTGTTGTTTGTTGACTTCTGTATGAAAGCCATTGTGACAGGGGTGAGGTGAAACCTCATTGTAGTTTGGATTTGCATTTCCCTGATAACTAGTGATCCTGAACATTTTTTCATGTGTCTGGACATTTGGATTTCCTCTTTGGAAAAATGCCTCTTTAAGGCTTTTGCCCATTTCATAACTGCGTTGTTTGTTGTTGTTGAGTTTCTTGATCTGTTTATACATTCTGGTTATTAATCCTTTGCATAGTTTGCAAATAATACCTCTCATTCTGTTGGTTACCTCTTCACTTTGCTGAGTGTTTCTTTAATAGTGCATAAGCTTCTCAGTTTGATGGGATCCCATTTGTGAATTTTGGCTTTGCTTGACTGTGCCTCTGGGGTCTTTTCCAAGAACTATTTCCCTATGACAATGTCTTGCAGAGTTTCCACAATGTTTTCTAATAATTTGATGGTTTCAGGTTGTAGATTTAGGTCTTTGATCCATTTTGAGTAGATTTTTGTGTAAGGTGTAAGGTAGGGGTCTTTCTTCATACTTTTGCATGTGGAGATCCAGTTTTCCCAGCACCATTTGTTAAAGAGACTGTCCTTGCTCCAGGGATCGATTTTAGCTCCTTTGTCAAAGATAAGGTGGTTGTAGATGCCTGGGTTGATTTCTGGAGATTCTGTTCTGTTTCATTGGTCTATCCATCTGTTTTTTTGCCAGTACCAGGCTGGTTTGATTATATAACTACCCTGTAATATGTCTTGAAATCTGGTATGTGATACCTCTAGCTTTGTATAAGATTGCTTTAGCTATTTAGGGTCTCCTGTGTTTCCATATGAATTTCAGCATTGTTTTTTCTGTATCTGAGAAGAATGTCCTCAGTATTTTAATTGATATCACAGTGCATCTGTAAATTACTTTCGGTAATATTTACATTTTGATGGCATTGATTCTTAACAGTCCATGAATGTGGACGGTGTTTCCATTTTTTTGTGTCTTCTTTTTCTTTCTTTAGTGTTTTGTACATCTCATTGCAGAGATCTTTGTCCTTGTTTAAATTTATTCCAAGGCCCTTTAATTTTTTTTGCAGTTATTGTGAATGGGATTGATCTTAGTTCTTTCTCAGCTATTGTATTGTCTATGTATACAAAGGCTATTGATTTTTGTGTGTTGATTTTATATCCTATGACTTTACCAAACTCCTTTATGAGCTCCAGTAGTCTCTTACTGGAGTGTTTTGGATCCCCTATATACAGAATCATGTCATGTGCAAATAGGGTTAGTTTTGTCTTCCTCCTTCCCAGTTTGTATCCTTGTGATGTCTTTTTCTTGCCTGATGGCTCTGGCTAAAACTTCCAGGACTATATTGAATAGCAGTGATAAGAGTGGGCGTCCTTGTTTGGTTCCTGATCTTAGTGGGAATGCTTCCAATTTTTCCCTATTTAATAGGATGCTGGCTGTGAGTTTGTCATAAATTACCTTGGTTGTGTTGAGGAATGTCCCTTCTATACCCAGTTTGCTTAAGGTTTTCATCATGAAGGAATGCTGTCTTTTATCAAATGCTTTCTCTGCATCTATTGAGATAATCATATGGTTTTGTTCTTCAGTTTGTTATATGATGTATCACATTGATTTGCAAATGTTGAACCATCCCTGCATATCAGGGATAATCCCACTTGTTCCTTTTCTCCTACTAATTTTGAGTTTGGGTTGCTTTTGTTTTTGTAGATACTTGAGATGCATTGATAGCTCATTTATTTGGTGCCTTTCCAATTTCTTGATGTAGGTTCCAATTGCTATAAACTTTCCTTTTAACACTGCTTTTGTTGTATTCCATAAATTTTGGTATGTTATATTGTTGTTTTCATTCGTTTCCAGAAATTTTTTTTATTTCTCTTTTGATTTCTTCTATGACCTACTCACTGTTTATTCAGGAGCGTGTTGTTCAGTCTCCAAGTGTTTGAAAATGTTCTAGAGTGTCTTGAGTTACTGAGTTCCAGCTTCATTCCTTTGTGGTCAGAGAAGATGTGTGGTATCATTTCAATTTACTTTGAATTTTCTGAGACTTGCTGTATGACCTAGAATATGTACTATCCTAGTTCCATGCACTGGTGTGAAGAATGTATATTCTGCAACTGTAGGATGAAAAGTTCTGTATATTGATTTCATTTTATTGTGTTAACTCTGTTGCTTTGCTGTTTTGCTCTCTGTTTGATCTGTCCATTGCTGAAAGTGGGGTATTGATGTCCCCCATTAGTATTGTATTGGAGTCTATATCTCTCTTTAAATCCATTAACATTTCTTTTAAGTAGCCAGGTGACCTGTAATTAGGTGCATATATGTTTATTATATAGTTTATTATAGCTTCCTGTTGAATTGATCTCTTAATCATTACATAGTGCCCTTCTTTGTCTCTTTTAACAGTTTTTGTGTTAAAGTCTATTTTGTCTGATATTAGGATGGCTACACTAGCTTTTTTTTGGTTTCTGTTAGCATGGAATATCTTTTTTTCATTCTTTCACTTTCAGTCTATGTGTATCTTTGTTAGATGTGTTTCTTTTAGGCAGCAAATAGATGGGTTTGTTTTTTAATCTATTCAACCAGTCTGTGTCTTTTAACTGGAGAGTTGAGGCCATTTACACTCAAGATGACTGTTGATCCTGGCATGTTTCCATAAATAGTCCTGTTTTTGTATTTGTATTTCCTTTGTGCTTTTACTGGGAGATTTTCTGCCTTCACTTTCTTTCATAGTGATGAATATTTCTGTGTGTAGCACATCCTTAAGCATCTTTTGTAAGGCTGGATGGTTGGTGACAAATTCTTTCATTTTCTGTTTGTTATGGAAGGTCTTTATTTCACCTTCATTCACAAATGAGAGTTTCCCAGAGTATAGTATTCTGTGTGGACAGTTTTTTTCTCTTAAGACTTAGAATATACCTTGCCATTGTCTCCTAGTCTGTAGTGTTTTTGATGAGAAGTCAGCTGTGAGTCTAACTGGAGATCCTCTGAATCTTTTCTTTATGTTTTACTATAGAGAGTTTGACTACAATGTGTCATAGTAAAGATCTTTTCTGGTCATGTCTATTAGGAGTTCTTTGTGCTTCCTGTTCTTGGATGTCCCTTTCTTTCTCCAAATTAAGAAAGTTTTCTGTAATTATTTCACTAAAAAGACCTTCTAATCCATTCTCTCTTTCCACACCTTCAGCAACTCCTAAGGACCCTTATGTTGGGTCATTTGATAGTATCCCACAAATCTCCAACACTGTTTTTTAGTTTTGTACTTTCTTCTTCTTTTTTGTCTGACTTTAAAATTTCCCAAGATTTGTCTTCTAACTCAGATATTCTTTCTTCTGCCTCACCACGTCTGTTGTTAAGGCTTTCCACTGCATTTTTTATTTGATCTATTGAATTTTTCATTTCCAAAATTTCATTTTGATTTCTCTTTAAAATCTAAATTTCATAGGAAAGATTTTCATTCATGTCATTTATGGATTTCTTTAATTCATGGATTTGCTTCTTATTCTAAGTAATCCTATGATGAGTTTTTTGAATTTTGTTTCTGGCATTTCTTCAATATCTTTGTCTTCACATTCTAGTATTGAGGTGCTGTTGTGTTCCTTTGGGGGTGTCATGTTGTCTTCCTTATTGTTTCTTGAATTTCTGTATTTATTTTTAGGCATTTTTTTGGAGATACTTTTTTTCCTGTGATAGCTTTTACCTTTGCACTGTGTTTCTGTGGCTTAGTGGAGTGTCCACTCTTTCAGTGAAGCATGTGCTAGGTGTGGTCAGGGAGCTCTGCTCAATGCTCTAGAATGAAGGGAGTGTCCAAGGTTACACCCAAGTTGAGCATGGTAAATTTTTTTTTTTTTTTATCAGAGGAAAGGGTTTTATCAGCTCTGTTGGCGTAGTCTCATGCTCACCTCCTCTCCTCCAAGGAGGCCAATGCCTGGGCGCTAGCCCCAGTGGGGTGCAGTATTCATTCGCACTGCCACAAGAACTACACAAAGGATTTGTGCAGTCATCTGTGTGAGCATGGATCCCGCAGCAATGATTCTCAGCAGGTAATCAGGGAGCCCTGAGCATGTCAAACTGCCCACAGTGACTGCTCAGAGACGCAGCCACAGTGTTGTCACAGTCTGTCACAGTGCACAAGGCTCCCACAGTCATGAGCACCCAGCCCCCTGTCAGTCTCCCAGCAGACTCAGTTTTCTCCTATCAACTGGTTGCTGGGTGGGTGGATACAAGCTGGCACTGCTCTTATGTATATCCAAAATGGTGCCCTCCCTCACTCGGCTAGTTGCGGGATGCTGGTACCAGGTGGCCAGGGCAAGAGAAACGTGCCCCCTTTTTTCCCTCTGGGTTGGCAGATACTGTTTCCTACTGGGTTCCAAGTGGGACTCATGCCAGGCTGTTCCTGCAGCTTTATTGCCAGTGGCTTGGGCTGCCACATTCTGGTCTCACTTCACTCTCCAAAGCTGGTGCTGAGGCTCTCAGCTGTTGGGGTCCTACGTTGTGGGCATCTACACCCTCCATGTAGATCCTGAGTCCCTCTAATTTGCATGGAATTTTCTCTGCAGTTTTCTCTCTCTTACCTGAGATTGCAGTCTTGCCACCTTTTTTTCTTTTTCCTTGTTTTTTTTTTTAAACTATCTTCTCCTAGCCTAGAGCAGTAAGCTCCCTCCCTATTCTGCCATCTTGAAATTCCATTCTGTAACTGTTTCAAATAACGGTCTTTTTTATTGAAATGTATTTAAAATGAAGCACCTGGAAATAAACTGATCACTGATTATGAATGTGTGCATTGACTTATGTGACATATATAACTAACAATATTCATAAGATTTGACATGTTTCACATGAGCATTGTACTTTATAGAAGGACTCAGTCAAGGAAAATTTGAGTTTTACAAGTTTATTATACACAGTGACAAATGCACATACATGTGTGCGCACACACGTACTTGGCAGTAGAGTTTAAGTTAGGAAATGTGAAGAGCAAGGAGGATAGAAGAGAGGTGGGGCAGTAATCTCAAGGCTCTCAGTTTCCCTTTGAGATTAGTCTCAACTCTGGTAGAGCATGTGGAGAAATGTGCTCCTCCGACCTGTGTGTTAGTGGCAGTGCTAGATTCAAGGGGCAATAGATGGGGCTAGAGCCTGAGGACAATCCAAGGAGAGGGCCACTCCAGCACTCCGCTCCAGTGGGTACCAGTCACATTGTCTTTTCTGAGAACTAGCATTGCGCCAGATCTGCAGGGACAGAACTCAGACTTCAGAGTTATTTAGATACATGAATGGTATGAAAGGCATATTGAAATGGAAATGTTTAGATAGGCCAAAAACTATGCTAGTGCAATGTTAGAGAAGTGGCAAAGAGGATGAGGCCTAAGATGAGGAATTTTTGTTTTGCACTTATGAAAATATTAATCTTGGGCAAAACCTGACCTTGGTGAGTTTGGAATGGCAGCCAGATTGCAGGGGTGAAGCAGTGAGAGGAGGAGAGAAGGGAAGTGCCTTGAGGAAACAGCAGCCTTGAAACTGTGAACTAACTTAGTGACATCATAGAACATTTCTAAATGTCATATAGAGAAACAGTCTTGCATTTGAAAGTTTATTTTGAGTTGTTGATAGTGATGTTTTGTAATTTTTCCTCAAATTTCAAAAATTTACTCAATTTCCTGTATTTTGGGAAATAATGTTCTCAAATTTTATTTCATGCTATATTCTGTAACTATGTTGTCTTACATTAATCTTAAATCTGATTTTAGTATAACATTTGATCTTATCTTTTCCAAAACTGTGGTAGTCCCAATATACATTTGTTAAAAATGAACTATGATGAAAATGAATGGCTTTTCTAAGGCTATTCAGTGAAATTCAGATTCCTTGATTGTTTGTTTGAAATCAATGTATTTTCTAATTTTGGATTGATAATTTTTATATAGCTAGTAATGATGACTTATTTAAAATATGTAAGAAAATTTTCTGTGTTGGAAAAATAAATACTGTATTAAGGGGAAAATGTGTATTTGAGCCACAACATTTATTTTACTAACTAAACTGGGAGTTTATCCAATATAATCATTGTTGGTATTAGAGCAGAAGGGTATGGGTGAGATAGAAAAACCTTATTTTAATGGACTTTATGATGTGATTTGTGTCTCCCTTTCCGCCTCTACTCCCCTTTATGCAACTTGCTAAAAGTTTGACCATTCTAGCTACCCCCTTAATTCTTCTGTTAAAGAATAAAGCTTAATTAAGATACAGCATATGTTGACATAAACATAAAATCAGTGCTCAGTTTGTGAGGGAAGTTTTGGGTTTTCTTTTCCCTGTTTTTGTTATTGTTTTGGGGATCTCTTTTTGGACTTGGCTAAGATGATAGTAGGTTTTTCTCTTTTCTGTATTTGTGAACTATATTAGCCATTCACAGAACAGAAGCAAATAGCCATTTTTAAAATTCATGTCTTCAAATGTTAATTTGATGCTTTGAGGCATAAATGACCTTTCTAGCTAGCCCAGACTTGTCAAACAAAGGACTGATAGGAACAAGCTGCTGTTTGTTCTAATACAACAGGCTGTTTTTCATAGAGAATTTAAAAACAATTTTGCTTCCATTTTCTCCAAAACATTAAATTAAACTTCAGCCTGTGCTAGGTTTGAATGTAGAAAGAATTGTGTATACATAAGCGGTGAAGTGGAATCCTGACCACCTGTGCAAAATGAAGTATAGGATTGAAACTTGTAAGCTGAGCCACTGAGTTGTGTTAAAAGAGACAAAGACCAAGAACAGTAGGTGAGCAGAGCGAGGCATTATTTATGGCTTTGTATTATTGGTATGGCTAAAATATTAATTGAAACTGGTGAAAGAAACTGCAGCATTGTTGTGGAATGACTACTGGACTGATCAACAGAAGACTTGCTTTTTCATCACAGCTTGGTGGCTGGCTTTCTAGATTTGGGCCTTTGTGGTTCTCTTATCTTTATGTCAAATGGGAATAACACTGCTTGTGTTGTCTTGTTGGTGAGGTACCTGGAATTTTAGTGGATGTAAGCCCCTTGTTCATCTGTCTCAGTAATTGTGATGCTAAACTGCCCCCACCCCATTTGTTCTAGATATTGCCTACTTACACTGATTCCTTCCCCCTGTGATGTAAGGAAGTACATAAACTTTTGAGGTTCGATTTTTCAATAGTTTTGCATGTTGAAATATGAATGCCAAGGAATTAGGAAGCCAACAAACATTCTACCTGTGAATACGAACGGCCCCTCCACATTTTTACCTCCAAGTAATTTAATACTTAGGTGTTTCTCTTGAACTTTTATACTCCACGTGTGAATACATGCTTTGATTTTGTGGGTGGGTAGTATATTTTTTTCTTAGAAGTCATGAAAAAATGAATGAATCTGAATTAATTTTTGTTAAAGCAAGGATAATGGCTCTGCAGATAAAAGTAAAGCACTGTGATGTACATGCCGGTGCCGTGGCTCAATAGGCTAACCCTCCGCCTGTGGCGCCAGCACACCGCGTTCTAGTCCCGCTCGGAGTGCCGGATTCTGTCCCAGTTGCCCCTCTTCCAGGCCAGCTCTCTGCTGTGGCCTGGGAGTGCAGTGGAGGATGGCCCAAGTGCTTGGGCCCTGCACCCCATGGGAGACCGGGAGGAGCACAAGGCTCCTGCCATTGGATCAGCGCGATGCGCAGGCCCCAGTGTGCAGGCCGCGTCGGCCATTGGATTGTGAACCAACGGTAAAGGAAGACCTTTCTCCCTGTCTCTCTCTCTCTCACTGTCCACTCTGCCTGTCAAAAAAAAAAGAAGCACTGTGATGTCCTAAAATTTTTTTACTAGAAAAATTTCTAGTGTTATAAAAACAAAAGTTTTATGTAGAATACATTTGACTTCTACTACCTTTTATTCTCCCTCTAAGCAAGGAACAAAGCATTTCTATATTGTATTTGGGAATTAAGTTTGTTTCTTGGAATGAAAAGGATAATTTGAATGATAGTACTAATTAGGAAAAGACTTTGTGTTTATATGAAAGCATGAGGTGTGGCATTTAAGATGTACAGAATGTGTGTAAGAACTAAGATATTAATTTTGGTTCTAAAATAATAACTTAGTTTCTTGACCACAGAAACAGTATTTGTTTTTAAAATTTTTCAGATTATTTTTATTCATTTATTTATTAGAGAACACTTCGGTGCTAGAGAGTAGGCTTGCCCACTGGTTCACTCCCCAAATGCTAGCAATGGGGAATACTTAAGGGGTTGGGTTTGCAGAATCCCAAGTGAGCCTCATTGCTACCTCTCAGGGTCTGCGTCAGCAGGAAGCTGCAGTCAGGAGCCGGAGGCAGGCACTGAACTCAGGGACTCTGAGATGGGATGCAGTCATCTTAACATCTAGGCCAAATGCCTGCCCCCAGGATTTGTTTTTATAAGGGGTTGGAGGAAGGATGTGAAAAATGAAAAGGAGAATGTTTGTAAAATTAAAATTCTTAAACATTTCACAGGATGTCCATAGCTCTTGCATAGTTATTTTTTTTTAAAGTTTTAAAGTTCGAAGTTGGCGAACTCAGAAGGCTTCCGTAGCCTTGGCAACTCATGACTAGAGCCTAGGGAGATTACTGACGCCGTAAACAAGAGTGTCAATTTGTTAAGTCAACAACAGGAGTCACTGTGCACTTACTCTTCATGTAGGATCTCTGTCCTTAATGTGTTGTACAATGTGAATTAATGCTACAACTAGTACTCAAACAGTATTTTACACTTTATGTTCTGTGTGGGTGCAAACTGATGAAATCTTTACTTGATATATACTAAATTGATCTCCTGTATATAAAGAGAATTGAAAATGAATCTTGATGTGAATGGAATGGGAGAGGGAGCGGGAGATGGGAGGGTCGTGGATGGGAGGGAAGCTATGGGGGGGCGGGGGGAAGCCATTGTAATCCATAAACTTTACTTTGGAAATTTGTATTTACTAAATAAAAGTTTAAAAAAAACAGAAGAAATATTTTATTTATTTTATTTGAGAGTTAGAGTTACAGACAGTGAGAGGGAGGGACAGAGAGAAAGGTCTTCCTTCCGTTGGTTCACCCCCCAAATGGCTGCAACGGCTGGAGCTGCGCCGATCCGAAGCCAGGAGCCAGGTGCTTTCTCCTGGTCTCCCACGTGGGTGCAGGGGCCCAAGGACTTGGGCCATCTTCTACCGCTTCCTCAGGCCATAGCAGAGAGCTGGATCCGAAGAGGAGCAACCGGGACTAGTGGCGCCATAGATGGAGGATTAACCTACTGAGCCACGGCACCGGCCCCTGGGCATAGTTATTAAACAAATAAAAGTCAAGACATTTATGATGAATTTATTAAACTGTAATATGCTTTTTTTGAATTTTAAAAGACTTTTTAAAAATGAAGATTATTTATTTATTTGAAAGGCAGAGTTTCAGAGAGGCAGAGAGAGAGAAAGAGAAAGAGAGAGGGCTTCCATCCGCTGGTTCACTCCTCAAGTGGCCACAACTGCTAGAGCTGGGCCTATCTGAAGCCAGGAGCCAGGAGCTTCTTCTGTGTCTCCCATGTGGGTGCTGGGCCCCAAGGACTTGGGTCATCTTCTCCTGCTTTCCAGGCCATAGCAGAGAGCTGGATCAGAAGTGGAGCAGCCAGGACTGGAACTGGCGTCCATATGGGATGCTGGCGCTGCAGGCGGTGGATTTACCAGCTACCCACAGCGCCAGCCCCAATGCTATATTCTCTTGACACAGTTCAGCTCCTAGGACCCTGGTACTCAGATGAAACAATTTTGTAAGAAGACCCTTTATAGGAAACAAGGAGGTAGGTACCTTTGTTTTGGATAGAATCCAGCTACTGGGTAGTTGTTGGAACTTGGACAAATCGGTTAACTTCTGTGGACCTTCTGTCATTTGGTAAAAGATAAAAAGCTATTTCAAATACTTCCTAAAATATTATTTTCGTCCTTGTGAAATGATTAAAATTAGTAATGGAATTATTTCAAGCATATATTCAAAATGCTGCATTTGTTTTTGCCTTGTAGAGTTCCCTTTTAGCCAAATGGATTGATATAAAGTTTTTTTGACCACAGCTGCTATAGAAATATGTGCACAGCTACTGTTTTGGTAAACACAGACTAGTAACCAGATGGGAGTAATACTTTAAAAAGTTGGGATCTGTGGAATGGAATGGAATTTGCAGTGTTTTGCCTAGGTACTTTGGATTTAGTATACACTAACTGACTTTGAGTCTGTTTTATTACTGCAGTGGCTAGGAAGAACAAATAGAGTATTATGTAGAATACAAATAATGCTTATTAAGTTTGCAGTTGATTCCTTCTGATAGATGTTCCAAATTGCTGTCAGACTAAATTTACTTTCTCATAAACAGATGTGCTTTAGCTTTAAATCAGGATAACTGTTCCAAACCGGTTATGCATATTTTAAACAACTGTTAAGGGTTATATCTTAACATCATTGTTAATTAAATAGAAAATTGGTTTATTATATTTTCTAATAATGTTAGTTTGTGGTGGTTGTTTTAAATTACACTAAGAACTAACTTTTATTACGTATTTTTTGAAATCTGGTTAAAAGTGGGATATTACCAGTTTAAAATTATTTTCTGTTCTGTAGTCAAGAATGGACATCTAAGATAAGCATTTAATTATTAATTTAAAAATTTTAGTCTCTATTACCAAATGAGATGTTGGTAGCATCTTGGACATCAGCTAATCAATCCAGGCCTTAACTGAACAACACAGTAGTAATAATCTTCAATGTTAGATATTAGAAGACAATAGTGGAGGGGAAAATTTTCTCCAATTTAACCCCTTTTCCCTCCTGGATACATTATAGTTCATTTGTTAAGATTCTTGCCAGGTACCATTTATTAAAATGCACAGATATTTTATATTGTACAGATCCTGACACGAGACTTGAAGTGAGCTTCTTCATGGAAGCCTTATTCATTGCCAACTTTTCTGGTGTGATGATAGGTTCTATCTATTAGAGTATGTTTGTTTGAGAGTTCCTATTCCGAGATCTGTTTCTAGTATTCATACTCAGCGTTTCCACCACAAATATTTGTCAAGTCATCATTACTAAATATTAGACATTGTGCTGGGTCAAATGTGACTCTCATCTTCTGAAGCACACCTTCCATGGAAAGATAAGTACTAAATATACAAGGGTACTTGAGAAAGATTATGGGGAAAATGAAATTAGAACATGTCTACTTTGGTGCAAAGATTTCTGAAATACATAATAATACGCATTTTCCATGAACTTCCTCAGGTCCTCTCATATGACAAATGTACATGAAAGGGTGAAAGAGTGCCAGAGGGGCTGGCGCTGTGGTGTAGTGGGCTGAGCCTCCGCCTACAGCGCCGGCATTCCATATGGGTGCCGGTTCGTGTGCTGGCTGCTCCCCTTCTGATCCGGCTCCCTGCCTGAGAAAGCAGTAGAAGGCCCAAGTGCTTGGTCCCCTGTACCTGCATGGGAGACCTGGAGGAAGCTCCTGGCTGCTGACTGGCCAAGTTCTAGCTGTTGTGGCCATTTAGGGGAATGAACCAGCAGATGGAAGACATCTCTGTTTCTCTCTCTCTCTGTCTGTAACTCTACCTCTCAAATAAATAAATAAATAAATAAATAAATAAAATCTTTAAAAAAAAAAAAAAGAGTGCCAGAAAGTTAGAGGTGCCTCAGTAGTTCTTACTCCCCAGAAATAGAGCTAGTTCTGTTTGTTCATCAGAATAAAAATGGTATAACTTGTCTTTCTAACTTACAGTGATTTTTAGTATGAACTAGTTTTTGATTATTTTAACTGTATCAACTTACACTCAATTCTACTGCCTGTCATCTAACATTTTTTTTCCTGTTGACCTAGAATCCCTCTTAGATCTTGTCCTGCCTACTTTCTTCAGCTGAGAGGGGTGTTGAAAGCTGAGAAAAGAGTATTAGGTACACACATTGTCTGTTATGTTAGTTGGTATAAAGCCCTGCTAAAACCAAGCAAAACAGAAACTACAACATAAGGGAGAGGAAGTAGACAAAAAGATACTGCATCCTAAGAGAGGGGAAGTGGAGGCGCTAGCATTGCTTTAGCAACCAAAGCATTGTTGGGAGCCTTGAAAGGTCTGATGTGGGTGAACACCATGTACAAAACCAGACTCCACTAGTCAGCTCCCAGAACTGAAGTGACTGTTCACTAACACGTTGTGGATGATTTACAAAGCCAGAATCACCCAGTTTATTTATGAATAAGGCATTAATTACAGTAGTACTGTGGTAAAGCAATCCAGATTGCTGTTCCAGTATGGCACTTTCATTTCTATTAACACATATATTATTATAAATCTAGCATCAGTTAGATTTGAATAGTCTTATATTGCCATTCAAGATGGTTCTTGAATATTGAACATTCTCAGTTTCCTGCTGAGTATGAAGGTTAATGAACAAAAGCAATGGTAATTGTATACTTTGAGAACTACACAATTTAAAGCTGACTTAACATATTATTTCTTTCTTCATCCATCTGTTCAGCTACCCCTCCCTGTCATTCAGTACTGTATTCTGTGACATGTATTGTCATAATTCACAGAAAAAATTTACATCTTTAATATGGAATGAATTACTGATAGACATGCAGAAATAGGACTTTTAATGTAAGTGTACTGATTTTCCAGAAAAAGAGCTATTTTAAAATTCTGGATTTACCAGTAACTGTTGAAAATTTGACATCATTTTTGTACTCCGCCCCCTCTGCCCTCCATTTCATGGCAACCTAAGTAAAACTATATTCACGAGTAAGAAATCTGGAATACAAAGTAAGTTGTATTGGTAATCACAGGTCAGAAACATGTCATTCATGTTTGTTTATCTTAACTCTGAGTGACTATTTTTTGGTTTTCGATATTCTGTTTCTTGTTCATTTGTGCTTTCTGTTACAGGCAATACCATGGAAAAGACCTAATGAGAAGTCCCATGTTTTTCAAAGAGAATAATTTAGAATAATGCTCCTTCAGAGTACATGATGCCAGAACAAATAGGCAATGAACAGCATATAATTCTGTACATTATGCAGAGACATTAAATATACATATGAGTAAGGTAGCAGGTGCTTTGGTTCTGAAATTGACATGTAAAATAGCAGTCTTTCTCTGCAGGGCTTCACTCCAGCCAGTGCTTCTTCATAGGTAATGAATAGCTAATTTCAGTCCTATGGTCCATAGGAGACTGACAGGGAACTGGGAGGAAGGAGGCCTTCCAAATCCAAGAACAGCAGGATGTGCTGAGATGTGCTCTTTAATGGAGAAACACTTTATAACTCTTGGGGGTAAATTCATAAAGAGAGTTGCACATGTGTTTTTGTATTTAAATTAAGGAGTTATTAATATGGTTAGACAAGTAGATATCTGGCAGCTGAATTACAAAAGGGTGAAGCAGAACTTGGCGACTGAACCAAGCTCAGGAATATCTTGCACTTTTGAGAAAGTACATACTAAACCGATCCTGTGTCCAGATGGAACAATTTATTAGAAGCAGGCATTCGAGAATGTATTTAGAACGTAGTTGGAATTTGCAGCTGACTTTATAAAACTGGTATTTGCCTGTATGTAGGAAAAGGCAAGTGACTTTTATTCTTCTGCCAAGTGGAGATTCCTTTGCCATTTGAGATTTCCCATAATTCATTCAGCCATCTTCCCTGTCAATATTTGTTGGGCACCTGCAGTGTACAGTCATATTCTGGGATCCCCAAAATGAATAAAATCAATTTCCACCCTCAAGCAGTTTGTAGTCTGATGGAAATATAAACTTACAAATATTAGAACTGAAAGATGTTTGTGTTGAGACTAGAGTTTTCAAGTTAAACACTGATTTTTTGTTGTGAAATATAAAATAGCAGGGCATAAAATGTTATCTACAGTTGACATATAGCTAAGGAGTTTTGCGTTTTTGTGCTTGTTTCTTTTAGTCAACATTATGTGATTTTTCTATTGTGATACTTGTAGCATTTTTATTGCTGTATAGTAATGTCTACTATACTTTATTTGTCCAGCCTCCTATTGTGGACATTTGGGTTGCTTTTGATTTTGGACTATCATTAACATGATATTATAAGAGCATTCTTGATTATATACTTTGGTGTATGTGTACATACATTAGGAGTATAAACCTAGGAATGAAATTGTTGGGTATGTAGCTTTTTTATTTTAAGATTTATTATATTTATTTGAAAGACAGAGTTACAGGGGGAGAGAGAGAGAGGGAGAGACAGATCTTCCATCTGTTGGTTCACTCCCCAGATGGCTTGCAGCAGTCGTGGCTGGGAAAGCCCGAAGCCAGGAACCAGGGGCCCAAGCCATCTCCCACTGCTTTCTCAGGCTATTAACAGGGAGCTGGCTTCAAAGTGGAGTAGCTGGAACTTGAACCGGTACCCATATGGGATGCTGGCACTGCATGTGGCAGCTTAACCCTCTACACCACCACACCTGCCCCATTGTAGATTTAACTTTACTAGATGAGGGCAAACTATTTTCTAAGTGATTATTCCAATTCAAAAAGACTTGTGACAGACTTCATGGTTTTACAAAGGCCATGTATTTTCTCATAGAATTGGTTTTCTCATAAGAATGTAATGATAGTTACTTATAGGTAACTAACTTGTTATTCAGATGTCCTTTCTGTCTAACCTAGTTTTGCAGGAATATTGTTGAAATGTCAAATCATGACTCGTAATTTATAATAGCAATTGGATTAGTTCTTGACAAATTGGGAAATACAGGAAATTTCTGTGAGACTGAAAACCATGCCACAGCTTTAAAACAAACAAACAAATAAACACGCTAACAGTGTGTGTGTTTGGCCTAGAAGTTAAGATACCTGTGTCTCGTATCAGAGTGCCTGAGATCAGTTCCTGGTTCTGGCTTCCTGTTCCATCTTCCTGTCAGTGCAGACCCTGTTTGGTAGCAACTAGTTGGGTTCCTGCCACCCAGGGAGGAGAGCTGGATTGAGTTCCTTACTTCTGGCTCTGACCCTGCACCAGCCCTGCTGTTGGGTAGCATTTGGAAAGTGAATCAGTAGATGCACGCTCTCTCTGTCTGTCTGGCTTTGTCCTTCTTTCTGTCTCTTTCTCTCTGTACCACAAATTTTTGAAAAAGCTTGAGTATATTAAGGATACAAAAAGCTTAGTGGTTTTAAAATGTTGAATTCACATTTTGAAGTGTAATTCTATTTTAATCTCTTTCCTAATGGAAGAGGAAAGATGACTGATTTGGTAAGGTAATCTTGTTTGAAAAATTGACAACTTTTTGGCATGAGGCCCAGATCTCTTTTCAGATTTTTTGTGAAATAGAAAAATGACTGTCCCTTAGGTGCTGTTCATTTGTATAAGAAAAAAGAAAAAAAAAAGGAGATACTGCTGAACCCAAGGGTAAAGGATTGACTCTTCATACAGTAGTAAAATAGTGGATATTTCACATAATGAACCCCTGTTTTACCATACTAAATAAAAGAATGAATGTCAGAATATTGGAATAATTAGCAGCACATTAAAGATATTGCAGATATTCAATTTACTTTTTTAAAAAATCCTTAAATCTGTAAGAAATATGTAGGACTTTGAAAGCTTGCTTTTAAAATACTTGTTACCCATAATATTGTTGAGGACTGAATTTATGTTGTGCTTGGAGTTTGCTTTTGCTGTCCAAAGCATGTCTAAGCATGAATTAGGGTATTCAGGTTTAAAATCCTATGTTGGCTGAGTGAATGGGAAATATTCTGTTCAGTTTATTAAACATTTAATGTGGGCCAGCCATGTGCCTGGTCCTGGTAGGTACTGAGGACATAAAGATGAACAAAGCAGCTTATAGGTCACTGGAACAGAAAGGCATATCACAGCAATCCGCCACAGTATGCTGTATGTTAAGGACTATAATAGTACAGCCACAATACATTGTTTGCTCAGGGCTGTGATATTAGCAATTTACAGAACATACTTTGGTGCATAAGAGGAGAGCAAGTGTTTTGGTGTGTGTGTGAGGGGTGGTGAGGAACAGTGGCCTGCCTGTTTTACTGTGCTTAAGGCATGGGTTAGATTGGTCATATAGGTGAATAGACTTAGGGGCATGTTTGGCAGAGGAAATTATATGAATTAAGGGATTTTGATGTTCATCCAGATTGTAGATAATCTACATGAGATTATATTATACATGAAAATTAAAATTTTGTGGTGATTTAGACAGTGATCCCAAGTTTGAAATTGTTAGCCCCCCTTTTTTTCTGTTTTTTTTTTTTTTTTTTTAATTACATACTTAAAAACATTCTTTGTCTCAGCCAGAGTTTGGTAATTAGACAGATGCAACTTGGACCCCTCCTGGAAATGAAGATATCTTTTTAGTGAGACTCCAGTCTGTTCATCTTTCATTGTTCAGAACTACTTATTAAATGCTTTAAATGCAAGTCTGTGTTTAGGAGTATATAAGGAGAAGCTTAAAACTTAATCCTTATTTTATGGAATAGTGATTTTTAAATCCTCCACCTATGTATTTTGTACATTTATAAAAAATTTAATCTGTACCATTGAATATGATTATCAAAGAGAAATAAAATAATGATGAATATACCTTTGAAAATGATATGATGTGCCTTCCATATTGTATATTATCTGTAGACTGGGGCTGGGAAGGGGTAGAGATGCATATATATCTACTATATATATATGGTGTGCAAGGATCAGGTTCTCTGACCACATGGAATTTTTCATATAATTAAGACTTAATATGGGGCCGGTGATGTGCCGCAGCAGGTTGACGCCCTGGCCTGACATGCCGGCCTCCCATATGGACACTGGTTCTAGTCCTGGCTGCTCCACTTCTGATCTGCTATGGCTTGGGAAAGCAGTAGAGGATGGCCCAAGTCCTTGGGCTGTTGCACCCGCGTGGGAGACCTGGAAGAAGCTCCTGGCTCCTGGCTCCTGGCTTCAGCATGGCGCAGCTCCGGCCGTTGTGGCCAATTGGGGAGTGAACCATGAGATGGTAGACCTGTCTGTCTGTCTGTCTCTCTTTTCTCTCTCTCTCTGCCTCTCCTCTCTCTGTAACTCTGACTTTCAAATAAATAAATAAATCTTTTTTTTTCTTTTTTGACAGGCAGAGTGGACAGTGAGAGAGAGAGAGAGAGACAGAGAGAAAGGTCTCCCTTTTCCATTGGTTCACCCCTCAATGGCCGCTGCAGCCATTGCGCTGCGGCCGGTGCACCACGCTGATCCGAAGCTAGGAGCCAGGTGTTTCTCCTGGTCTCCCTTGTGGGTGCAGGGCCCAAGCACTTGGGCCATCCTCCACTGCACTCCCGGGCCATAGCAGAGAGCTGGACTGGAAGAGGGGCAACCGGGATAGAATCTGGAGCCTGGACCGGGACTAGAACCCCGGGTGCTGGCACCGCAGGCGGAGGATTAGCCTATTGAGCCACGGTGCCGGCCCTCAAATAAATAAATAAATCTTTAACAAAAAAGACTTATAGTTTCTATAAGTCCTGGATTTGACAATATCACAGGCCAAATTTTCTTGTGTTTTCTGCCATTTTGGTTTAAGAAATCTACTTCTTTGTTTATGCTAGATTAATGTCAACTTGGCGTAGCGATCAGGTGAACTGCCACTGTAACAGCACATTAACATCATTGCTTCTGTGAGTTTCCTTCTTTCTATCTGAAATGGAGGGGGGAGTAATAATGTATTGAGTTGTAAAACTTTTAAATATAAAGTACATACTCTTTGTTGTCACCCATGTCTTTTCTTTGTATATGTGGATCAAATGAGGTCATAGACTAGAAATCATTTCTCAGAATATCACATTCTATACATATGACTGTAGGCCTATTCAATCAGTTTCTTCCTCATGCTCTATTTAATTTTTCCCCCATAACTTGTTTGTTGAATGACAGCAGTGCTTTATTAAAATGACTAGAGAACTTTTTTATTTTACTAGGTACTTTGATTCTCTAGTGAATGAGGCAGTGTATATGGAACCTAAACATTTCCTGTTTTGGAAGATGATAGTGTTGTTGCTAGCATTCTGAGAGGAGCTATTAGAGGGATTTGTATCTTCAGAGAGATGTACTGGTCCTGATCTGATGTACTTAAGAGATATGAAGTGAAAACATTGAACCAAGAACTATTTGGGAGTATGGTGGGGAGACTTATTTTCATGTGGAAGTCAAAATTAAGCATATTTTAGGAATGAAGAAAAAGGATAAGTCTGTAGCTGGAGTGGAAATTGAGTGAGACTAGATCTGACTAGAGATACTGATGCAGTCTAACAAAATCACAGCACCATTAAGAAAAGTGAATAGAAGGTATATATTGGATATTTTGACATATCTTCTTGAAATGCTATCTGCAAGAGGAATATACTGGGAAATCTTACAGAATGGTAACAGTATCACACTGGGCTTTGTAACCAGAGCCTCTTCTTTCTTTAAAGTTCTTTGTTCATCCTATGGCATTGCTCTTTGACATTTACGGCTAAGAATGTTGACTCCTGGTAAGTGTTTTGTATAGTCCTGGGTTCATCCTAATAATGTAATAGAGCAGTAATTTAGAGAAAAGCATGTATTCCAGTAGGGTATGCCCACTATTTTATCATCACATTGGTTTCTCATTTTAGTTGTCTCAGGTTTAAGTAAAAGAAAATCATTTTATAAAGTTCTAGGCCTAATGTTTTCACTCAGGCAAGTCACACACTGACCACTTCAGTATTTAATAGTATTGAAATGTGTATAACAAAGCAGTCTTTATTAGGATTGTACGACTTTTTCAGCAGTTAAAAAATTACTTCTTGGAATTTCAAGAGTTTTAACACTTAGCATTATTTATTAACTGCCTAGATTTGAATAAGGCCATGTATATTATCTCACAGTTCTCCGCTGGTAAAATTACGCCAGCCTGCACCTCACGAGGTGTTTCTTAGTTTGTTTCTGCTGGAGTTATGTTGTCTTAATTCTAGGAGTCACATGCCCAGAACAGCTGGGAAGGAGAGTAGACTGCAATACTGACTACACAAAGCTTTGTGGTAGACCCATTCCATCTTCTGAATACTTTTTTTCCTTTCTGCTTCTAAGTGTGGCTACTTTTAAGACAAGAATAGGAGCAAGCAGATGAGTGGGCAGTCTGGGTGAAATACCTGTCTTTGATTGGTCTGCAGGTGTGATCGGTAACTACAATGGAAGGTTGATTGAAGGTGTGAATAAACAGTCACCTGACTGCTAACTACCAGAAAGGTACACTTCGATGGAATGGGGTGTGAACAGTTTAGACTGACCGGCTACACACTTAAATGGAATGAAGGAACCCCATCCTGGGGCTGGCATTGTGGTGTGGTGGGTTAAACTGCCACTAGTGCCTGCTGCATCCTGGCCATCCCATACCCATATCAGAGTGTGGTTTGGAGCCCCAGCTTCTCTACTTTTTTTTTTTATTATTAATTTTTAAAAATTTATTTGACATATAGAGTTAGACAGTGAGAGAGAGAGACAGAAAGGTCTTCCTTCCGTTGGTTCACCCCACAAATGGTCGCCACAGCTGGATCTACGCCGATGGGAAGCCAGGAGCCAGGTGCTTCTTCCTGGTCTCCCACGCGGGTGCAGGGCCCAAGCACTTGGGCCATCCTCCACTGCCTTCCCAGGCCACAGCAGCCAGCTTCTCTACTTTTGTTCTAACTCCCTGCGAATGCACCTGGAAAGGCAGCAGAAGATGGCCCGAGTGGTTGGGCCCCTGCCACCCCCGTAAGAGACCCAGATTGAGCTTCCTTTTCCTGGTGTTGGCCTCACGCAGACCTGGCTGTTACGGTCATCTGGGGAGTGAACCAGCAGATGAAAGCTCTGACTGTTCTATTCTCTCTGTTGCTTTGCCTTTCAGATAAATGAATAAGTGATTTTTTAGAAGAAAGAACAACTGGGTTTTAAAGAAACATTATGTCTTATGCGTTAATATGTATGCACCCCTCCCTGCCACCACTGCTTCTTAGATATTGGGAATCTCAGCAGTCCAGGAGCCTCCTAAACCCTCTCACACCCTTGGCCATGGTTTTCTCTGCCACCTTTCTTTCTGCCTTCCTTAGATATCTTCCTCACTCATTTCCTCTGACAAACTGGCATTAGGAAAGGTGGGAGCACGCTTGAAATGGGGATTGCCGTAGGCAGTGAAAATGGATTGCTGTGGGTGATTTGATGCCTCTTCATCAACTTTGCTGTTCTACTGGGAAATGGAAGCGGGGGACCAAAGGGGATGCTTTCCGCAGAGTGACATACTCTTTCTCATTTGTATAACTGAGAAAAGAGTAAATAATGCTACACTAAATAATGGCTTCCAGAAATCATATACTCCACTGAGTTGCCACCTGAAAGGATTGGTCAGCAGTGGGAACTTTTACCACTTCTTGGTGGTAAACTTAGAGTTACGCTACTCTGGACTCTGGATGCTTGATCTTCACAACCAGATCACTAGTACTGTTGTTACAGGACCTCAGAGTAGTAAGTAGTATAGGAAGCAATTACTTTCTTTACCCACTGAGATAAGCAAAATGATTTATGAAGGTAAAGCTTGGGTCAGGGATAAGACTGTGCTCAAAGGAGACATAATTTAGCACAGGGAGGAGAAACCCCAGAAATACTTGCTGTTGGTCATTTGAGGAACACGAGTCCTCAAGTGTGTTTCTTAGGGCCATCTGTATTCTTAGGGCCATCTGTAATTTTGTTTCATTCAATTGAGGTTTATTTATTTAAGGATAATATGGTTCCAAGAAGTCTGTTGCCAGGGTCTGTAGTTTGAAGCTCTTGTTACCTTAAAAGTATGCCCAGACTCCTAAACACTGTCTGGCTAGTATTGTGGTTGTCATTGTGATCAATAAAGACTGCTTTGATTTATGAGTGACTTATCCTGCTATCAGCTGCACAGAAGAGGCAGTAGTTTATGTTTTGGCTCCTGTTCAGCCAGGGGAACTTGAGCTTCCTCAGTCCTTTCAGAGAGCTGCCTGGGAAGTGGGCATCCCAGCAGGAATGTTTTAGCTAGATTCAGGACTCAGGTCAGAGTACTTTTGATTGACAGAATGACAAAATTATTTTTAATCCATATTTTGCTTTAAATTATCCTATTTAAACACTTTATTTGTAAATGTGTTATTTATATTTCAAGAGACCTATAGAAAGTGATAAGAACTTTTGTAAATTTTTATTTTGATTTCCCTGGGGGCCTTAATTCTTTAGTTTCATAGTTTTTCACAGCACCATACACATTCCCCCATGTGACTTTCACTTTACCTTGGCTCCTTTTGTATGCTCTTGAGTGACAGAGGTTTTCTTCTTTGAAGTCAGCACTTGACTAGAAAACATCAAGTAAATGATTATTTTCAAGTGAAATGAAGTATTTCTCACATAATATATTTTCCTCTGGAATAAGCAAGTGTATAGTAAATGTAGAATGAGATAGCTCACATTGGAAATTGTTTAATGCTGACCAAAGTTCGCACTTTATAGGCATATTTTTGCCATCCTGCAGCTGAGTCTTGTCATACTGTTAGATTCCCACTGTGCTGGGAATACAGTATTTAGAGGTGTGAATATTAAGTCCAAGTGCCACTTTTTTGTGTGTTTTGTGTGAACTACTGGTTTTATTGTTATTGATCAGGGAGATAACTAAAAAAATAAAAGCAAGAACCCTTACCTTCACTTTTTAAGACTGCATTTTATACCCACATGACATAACTGACCTTCCCTGTTACTTTAAAAATCCTAAAAACAAGAAAATGAAAAAGTCTAAGGCTGAATTATAAACATTGAGGGCTTTTTATGAATCATCTGTGGCTTTTGAAAATTGTATAAAATACTTGAAAATCTGAAGACATTTTTATTTAAGACTACTGAGTTAAATTTGGTATTCAGAATTATATAAAATAACACTCAGTGTCCAAGGGTCCAAAGTGTCCACAAACTTCTTGTTTTTCTTTTTCTTTTTCTTTTTTTTTTTGAAGAGAAAATACTTTATCATAGGATGGCATCAGAGAAATGGGAAGAGTTCTTTTCTCTTAAGTGGGAGAGTACAGATTTCCTAGTGTGTCATTGAACACACTAGGAAGCAAGCAAGCTTGCTTTGTTTTACACTGCTGAGTTTAAAATGAGTGTCATACTTGTTGAAGTATTGTTAATGAATGGTTATTTTGGGAGCAAGCATTGCGGTATAGCAGGTTAAGCTGCCTCTTGCAATGCTGGCATTGCTTATGGGTGCCAGTTTGATTCCCAGCTGCCCCACTTCCAATCCAGCTCCCTGCTAATGCGCCTGGAAAAGCAGCTGAGGATGGCGCAGGTGCTTTGGCACCTGCACTCACAAGGGAGACTGGGAAGAGGCTCTTGGCTTTGGCTGGCCCAGCCCTGGCCATTGCAGCCATTTGGGGAATAAACCAGCAGATAGAAGATCGCTCTGTCTCTCCCTCTCTGTCTATAACTCTGTTTTTCAAATAAAATAAATCTTAAAGAGAAGCAGTCATTTTTAGATTATCAGATAAGATGATTGTAATCTTTTAAGGTTGGAATTTATGGAAATGGAAAAAACTTTAGTACCTAAAAAACTTTAGTACATTTGGCAAAATGTGCTATGTGTTGAACGTTGAGCCTCCTTCCTCACCCTTTTAATAATTGGTTATAGTTATGTACATACAAAAGAGTATTTATAATATGTTCGTGAGAGTTATAAAGCAAAAATGTAAAAGGAGTGCTTACTTACCCACTGTTCAACTTAAAAATAAGTCACTACTGTATTTTGGATCATTTGTGTGTCCAAAGATACATTTGCTTCACTTCCTATTTCCCACTTCCAGCAGAGATTACCAAGACCCCAAATTATTTGTTTTCTTGCCTTTTTTTTAAAAAAAAAGACTTATTTATTTGAAATAGTTTCAGAGAGAGAGAGAGAAAGAGAGGTCTTCCATCCTCTGGTTCACACCCCAGATGACCATAACCGCCGAAGCTGTGCTGACTCGAAACCAGGCACCAGGAGCTTCTTCCAGGTCTCCCACTAGGTACAGGGTCCCAAGGACTTGGGCCATCCTCTACTGCTTTCCCGGACCACAGCAGAGAGCTGGATCAGAAGAGGAGCAGCCGGCACTACATGGGGTGGCTTTACCTGCTACGCCACAGCGCTGGCCCCCTGTTTTCTTGCCTTTTTAAAAAGAAGAATCACGGAGACCGGTGCTGTGGCATAGCAGCTAAAGCTGCTGCCTGCAATGCCAGCATCCCATTTGGGCACTGGTTTGAGAACTGGCTGCTTCACTTCTGTTCCAGCCCCCTGCTAATGCACCTGGGAAAGCAGCAGAAGGTAGCCCAAGGGGCTTGGACCCCTACAACCAAAGGGAGATTCAGATGAAGCTCCTGGCTCCTGGCTCCTGGCTCAGCCCTGGCCTTTGCAGCCACTTGGGGATTGAACCAGCAGATGGAAGACCTCTTTCTACATCTCCCTCTCTCTGTGGCCCTGCCTTTCCAATAAACAACTACTTTTTTTTTTTTTTTTTTAACAGGCAGAGTGGACAGTGAGAGAGAGAGACAGACAGAAAGGTCTTCCTTTTGCCGTTGGTTCACCCTCCATTGGCCGCCGCGGCCAGCGCCCTGCGGCCAGTGCACCACGTTGATCCGATGGCAAGAGCCAGGTGCTTCTCCTGGTCTCCCATGGGGTGCAGGGCCCAAGCACTTGGGCCATCCTCCACTGCACTTCCGGGCCACAGCAGAGAGCTGGCCTGGAAGAGGGGCAGCCGGGACAGAATCTGGCGCCCCGACCGGGACTAGAACCCGGTGTGCCGGCACTGCAGGCGGAGGATTAGCCTATTAGCTGTGGCGCCGGCCAATAACTACATTTTGAAGAGGAAGAATCATCCACTTAATGTTCTTCATACTTACTTGTTTTAATTTGCTTTTTTCAGTTTCCTCCCTTTAAAATATTGTATTTTGAGATTAATCAAAGTGGTTATTTTTGTAGCTCATTCATACCCATGGCTGTGTACTAGCCTGTTATATACTTATGAATTTATTAAAATTTATTCAATCTGCTGCTGCTGATATTTGGGTTGCCAGCTTTTTATTACAAAGCTGTTGTGGATATCATTTTGATGTCTCTTGGTGCACATGTGCAAGTATTTGTTTAGGATTCTCCTACTGTTTCTGTTGGCATGAAAAAATTTGTTTTTCTTTAAATTGAAATATTACAAATTTATCTTCAACAGCTGCAAGGATATTTGCAGGTTAGATATTTGTGTTTCCTACAACTAAGTAATCTCGTCGAGTTGTCTTTTAATTAATTTATTTTAATAAACAGTAGAAATAAATGTCAGTTCTGGAAGCTGGGGAGTACAAGATGAAGGCACTGGCAGGATAGCTGTCAGCAGAATTGCTCTTGGCTTTCAAGGTGAAACACCTATTGCTTGGTTGTCTTTTTTAAAATTCTATTTTGAAATAACTTCAGATTTACAGAAGAGTTGCAGAGATAGCACAGAGTTTCCATAGCCCCTCTACCCAGTCTCCTCTTAGTGTTAAAATCTCATATCACTGAGGTACTTGAATCAAAACTGAGGAAACAATATTAGTGTAATATTAGTAAACCTCAGACTTGATTCAGGTTTCTCCAGCATCTCCACTAATGTTCTTTTCCTCTTCGAGGGTCCAGTCCAAAATATCATTTGCATGGTTGGCATGATTCCTTTGTCTCCTAATATATGATAGTTTTTTAGTATTCCTGGTCTTTCTTTGATGCTTTTGAAGATTGGATGTTTTGTAGAATGTCCCTCAATTTGAGATATCTCGTGTTTTCTGTATGATTAGATTGAGGTTGTACTTTTTTTTGCAAGAAATCATGGAAGTGATGTTTGTGCGCTTTTCATTGCTTCTGTTTGAGGTAGATACATGATAGTAGCATAATTTATTGCTGGTTATGTTAACCTAGGCTTTTTTTTTTTTTTTTTTTTTGACAGGCAGAGTGGATAGCGATATAGAAAGAGACAGAGAGAAAGGTCTTCCTTTTTGCTGTTGGTTCACCCTCCAATGGCCGCTGCGGCCGGCGCATCATGCTGATCCGAAGGCAGGAGCCAGGTGCTTCTCCTGGTCTCCCATGGGGTGCAGGGCCCAAGGACTTGGGCCATCCTCCACTGCCTTCTGGGGCCATAGCAGAGAGCTGGCCTGGAAGAGGGGCAACCAGGATAGAATCCGGTGCCCCAACCGGGACTAGAACCCGGCGTGCAAGGCGGAGGATTAGCCTGTTAAGCCATGGCATTGGCCATTAACCTAGGCTTAAGGCACCCTCTACCAGGTTTTTAGAAATCTACCCACTTTCTAAATATTTATTTGAAAGGAGCGAGTGAGCGAGAGAGAGATCAGTAGATTAATCTTCCATCCACTGGTTCTTTGCTCAGATGGCTTCAACAGCTGAGGCAGGGCCCGACCAAGGCCAGAAGTCAGAAACTGCATCTGGGTCTGCTCAGGGGTGGCAGGGACTCAGGTCCTTGAGTCATCATCCACTGGTGCATTGGTAGGGAGCTGGATCAGAAGCAGAAAGCCTGCACCGTAACCGGCACTGTGGCATTTCCCAAGAATATCCATGCTTTTTACATGAGAAGGGAGTCGCTCAGGTCCAGTCCTCAGTGTTGGAGAGGAGAATCACACTCTGCCTACAGGAGGGGGAAGAATCACTGCATTTGTGGATATATGTTGAAATTACCACATTAGAAATAAATATTTGAGGCTATACAAATTCTATTTCTCTTCAAAGTTTTACCCACTAATTTTATCATTTGTCAGTGTATCTTACCTGAAGTAATTATACTTTGGTCTTCTAATGTTTATTTTGATTTCCCTCATTTGTTCTACATTTATTGATAGGAATCCTTCTATCCCTCTCATTTATTTATTCAATAATTTATTATTTATTATTTATTTATTTATTTGCCAGGCAGAGATAGACAGTGAGAGAGAGAGAGAGTTATAGACAGTGAGAGAGAGAGACATAGAGAAAGGTCTTCTTTCCGTTGGTTCACTCCCCTAATGGCTGCTACAGCCAGTGCTGCACCGATCTGAAGCCAGGAGCCAGGTGCTTTCTCCTGGTCTCGCATGCGGGTGCAAGGCTCAAGCACTTGGGCCATCCTCTGCTGCCCTCCCAGGCCACAGCAGAGAGCTAGACTGGAACAGGAGCAACCGGGACTAGTACCCGGTGCCCCAACCCAGGGTTCCGGCGCCGCAGGTGGAGGATTAGCCAAGTGAGCCACGATGCTGGCCCTTATTCAATAATTTATGTATATCAGTATGGACCTGTAGATAATTTATTTTATTCTTTAAGTTATATCCCAAGACCACCAGTATTTATGTTGTTGCTCACAAAGTTACAGGTTGGCCATTAGTAGCTTTTATAGCTTGGAGCAATTACTGAATATTTTTTAATTACTTCCTTTCTGGCACTGTCAGACTTTGCAGGCTCATCTTTTCTTTGTCATAGCCATAGGCTCAGCCATTTCTCCCAGAAGCCTTTTGTTGGGGAATAGTTTTTTTTTTTTTTTTTTTGACAGGCAGAGTGGACAGTGAGAGAGGGAGAGACAGAGAGAAAGGTCTTCCTTTTGCCGTTGGTTCACCCTCCAATGGCCGCCGCGGTAGCGCGCTGCGGCCGGCGCACCGCGCTGTTCCGATGGCAGGAGCCAGGTGCTTATCCTGGTCTCCCATGGGGTGCAGAGCCCAAACACTTGGGCCATCCTCCACTGCACTCCCTGGCCACAGCAGAGAGCTGGCCTGGAAGAGGGGCAACCGGGACAGGATCGGTGCCCCGACCGGGACTAGAACCCGGTGTGCCGGCGCCGCAAGGCGGAGGATTAGCCTGTTGAGCCACGGCGCCGGCCTTGTTGGGGAATAGTTTTTAGAAATCAAGCACTGGGCATTATTTATTTATTTAAAAGGCAGAGAGGCAGAGGCAGAGAGAAAGAGAGATCTTCCTTCCACTGGTTCACTCCCCAGGTGGCTGCAATAACTGGAGGTACACCGATCCGAAGCCGGGAGCCAGGAGAATCCTCTGAGTCTCTCATGTGCGTGCAGGGGCCCAAGGACTTGGGCCACCTTGTACTGCTTTCCCAGGCCATAGCAGCAGCCAGTATTCACATGGTATGTTGGCACTTCAGGCGGCGGCAGCTTTACCTGTTATGCCACAGCGCCAGCCCCTGGACATTAATTTTTAAATAGGTGTTTATCTTGGAGACAAAGGTATACCCTTCTTATCTTAGACTTAACATGTTTATCCTCAGTCTTTCTCTCTGAGAGAAAAGTGAGATTCATGTAGGAATAGGTAAATTAGATTTCTTTCTTGGTAATATAAGGTAGTAGCAAGGAGTAATAAGACATGTTACCCCACTACATACTGTGTTTCTAGTAATGAGAAGTAATTTTCAAAATTTGCCCTTTCAAGTTCATGGCACTTCTTTGGAGAACTTGAGAAGCAGTTACTTCTTTTCTTTAATGAGCATTTCCTATCCAGGATACAATTGAGGACAAGGAAGAGGCTCCTGAAACTGTCAAGCGCAGTTCACCAATATTCCATACTTTGAAGCTTAAGCTTTAACTTACAGTAGAAAGTCTTAGCCCTATACTGAAACTTCATTTATTTTTCTCTCTCTTAAAAAACCATGATTATCAAGTTTCCAAATTAGCATTTTAGAAGACCCAAAGGGGTTGAAGTTATTAAATGAAGTTTCAGCAATGGTAAGGGGCATGTGATTTCTGCGAGGGAGGAGAAAGAGCAGAGGCTGCGTGCTTGGCCAGCAGGACAGTGCAGAACTCTTCCACTGAAGGGCATTTCTGGGAGAACAATGTACTTAAGTTTGTTCATAATGATAACCTTGAGTCACCAAGCAAGCGTGAAATTATGTTTAAAAAATACTTTTTAGGTAACTGGGGAAGGTAGCTGCATTTTCAAAAGACTTTATCAACCTGGCAAAACGAAAATACTGGTTTCAGGAATAAACCTCCCCTCAGTTGCTCAAGCTGAACTTCCTCTTCTCCAGAATTATTGAGAGCCAAAGTTTTTGAGCATACAGTATTGTTAGTAAGGTCATGATCGTGAAAATCAGATCCTTATTTAATCTGATTATGCCAGCTTAGTTTTCCCTTTAGGCATTCAGCTTTCATTTCTGATTTTCCCCCTTAAAAATTATCCCATTAGTATGGCTGTCATTGTTAACACCAGGAGGATTTAATTGCACCAGGAGATTTTATGTATTGGAGGCCTTCTCAAAAAGAATGTGAATATAATTTTCATGTATTTATTTAGAAAAATACGAAAATTTGATTCCAGGGAGTTACCGAAGAAGTGAGAGTCTTTTAGAAAATGCTTTAAGGCTAGATTTCTCTTATCTGGCTAGATTTATGATTTTCTTCCTTAATAAAATGTCAAGTTTTAGTATGCAAAATGTATATGTGTGTGTGTGTGTGTGTACTTAGACTTGTCTTCCAAGTAGAACTACAGAGCTGCTCCCAAAGCAGTGGTGGGAAGGGCAGCTCCCTGCACGTGTCTGCAGCTCGTTTAAACAGGGAATACAGCTCTTCCAAGAATTTCCTCCTTCTATGCATATGTCTGTAATAGTAACTTTGATAGTAGAGTAAAGGACAAGGAATAGAGGAAAAGGAGAAATGTGTTTAGTAGAGATGGACAGTGTGGAAAGAATTTGAAAGAACAAATGTTAGTAGAGAGAGAAACAAGAGAGATCAGTGAAAGCTACTGCTGCAGCTGTCATTTACTGCTTGTCTTTGCTCCTCGTGTGCCTTAGTTTGCTGTCGTAACATTTGTAGGTTTCTGAAGCAGGAAAGTATGGTTCTGTTGGCTATTAGACCTTTTCTAGTTTCTGATCACCTCCTGCCTTAGAAAGAAGGGACAAATTTGTTTCAACCTCAAGTAGCAGAGTTGCTATTCTGGCAGAGAAATTAGTTTGAGCTGTGATAAAGAATTTGTTGATATAATGTGTTTTATATATGCATGCCTGATTGAATGCCCTGTCCTCAGAATTCCAGAGCCTGAACAGTAGCCACATAGCCAGGCACTGGGGAGTGAATCAGCAGATAGGAGTACACTCTGTCTCTCTCCCTCTGCCTCTCAGAAAGTGTCCAGGGGGAATGTTTGGCAAAGCAGGTGGGGTGCCTGGCATCTTGTATCTGAGTGCTCGAGATTTGAGTTTTGACTCTACTCCCAATTCCAGCTTCCTGCTACTGTACACACCGGGAGGCAGTTAGGTCCCTGCCATTCTTGTTAGGGGAAAGTTTTGGGGCCAGGTTAAGCTACTGCCTGTGACTAGCATCCCATTTTGAATGCTGATAGTTCCAGTCCTGGCTGCTTCGTTCCTGACCAAGCTCCCTGCTGATGCTCCCAGTATAAGATGGCCCATGTACGTGGGTCCCTGCATTCAACCTGGGAGGTCCAGATGAAGCTCGTAGCTCCTGGCTTCCACCTGGCCTAACCTGGGCTGTTATGTCCGTTTATGGGAATGAACCAACGATTGGAAGACCTCTCTCTCTCCCTCTCTCTCTCTCTCTCTCTCTTTCTCTCCCCTCCACCCCCTTCTCTAATTATTTTCAATAAATAAAAATATAAAAAAAAACCTTAGATCTCTTACCTTACTGAGTTCTCACCTCAGTATACTGCCATTCTTCCAACAAATTTTAATTCTGAAAACTAAGCCACTGTGTACATAATTGCAACTTAATTAGCACTCTTTCACTTTAAAGTCATTTTAGTTTATATTTCTTATTTAAAAATGAACTGAGGCCTGCCCCGTGGCTCACTTGGCTAATCCTCCGCCTGCGGCACTGGCACCCTGGGTTCTAGTCCCGGTTGGGGTGCCAGATTCTGTCCCGGTTGCTCCTCTTCCAGTCCAGCTCTCTGCTGAGGCCCCAGGAAGGCAGTGGAGGATGGCCCAAGTGCTTGGGCCCTGCACCTGCATGGGAGACCAGGAGGAAGCACCTGGCTCCTGGCTTCGGATTGGTGCAGCGCCAGCCATAGCAGCCGTTTGGGGAGTGAACCAACGGAAAAGGAAGACCTTTCTCTCTCTGTCTCTCTCTCACTGTCTAACTCTGCCTGTCCAAAAAAAAAAAAAAATGAACTGAAATAATTTTGGCTCAGGGATACCCTGTTATCTATGGTAAAAAAATTTTTTGTACTAACGTTTAGCAGAATGGGGTCATTATGATTCCTGACTAGCTTTATTTAAAAGTTACTTGATATTGAAAATTGTGGTTAGATCCTTAGGCCAATAGCTAGGTTTTCCTGATTTTTTTGTCGATTGTTTTACCTGCAACAGCCAACAGAATGCTCTCTTAGGCTAACATGGGTATATTAATTTACATTATAAATTTTTGCTTTCAGAAGAAATAGTAGTGTGTAGAATTAGTGGCACTTTTCTTAAATCTTGAAAAAGTCACTTGAAAAATATCATCTACAGTAAGAGTTTAATTCTCAGTAATTTTCCCATCACATGTAAGTGTGCTTTAAAAAAGTTTGTGGAAAATAGAATGTAAGTTTTAGGTTCAACAATTTTGAAATCTATGCACAGTTTTTTAATAACATGCAATTCCATGAACCTTTTGAAGACCTTACATATGTTTCCTGGGTAAGGTACATAGATCATTTCTCTTCAGACTTTGCTACCTTATAGCTTCCCGCAATAGGGTGATTTGATGTTTTATTCCATTTTTGTTGAACCTGTCATTAAATACTCTTGTGTCACTTTTGTCTGTTCTTTGACTTGCTCGTTCATTCAGGAAATACTGAGCATGTATCATATGCCAAGCACCGTTTCTGAATGGCACCATGGCCATAATAGTCATTTCTCACAGGCCCTTGAGTCTCTTGTTAGATTATGGAATAAACTTTTTATGCAGTGTTTGCAAGTTAGACTCTCTCAGGTCCCCTACAAAGAGAATTGTGAGCCTCAAAGAGATATTTGAGCTTTTCCACTCAGGTTTTGAGGATTTGGATATAAAATATTTTAAACGCTGTTCTGGTCCATTGTGGATAAACAGAGTGTGTGGTATTCCTGTTAATCAAATATTAATAGATATATGTAGTTGAGAGTATGCCAGATGAACTGTGGACTATAATTGTGGTACAGATAGTAACAGCACTGGTGTGTTTTCTTTTGTATTGTATTATAAGAAGATCGACTTTCAACAATAGATTTGCCTTTTCTAATAAGTAATTTATTATTTCATGGTGGTTAGGGGATACTAACAATGCAGTATATTTAACCTTTAAGCCACATATGTGCAGGTGGACTTAACCTTTTCAACTGGCTCATGCTGATTTCTGATTTCTAATCTCATAATTGAGCTCTACTTCTGATTAGCTAGCAACCCTGTTGCTCATCCTGAGCTGTTTCCCTTTTCATTTCCTAAGTTGGCTATTCTAGCCCTTTGATTATCATTCTTTAAAGTGTGGGTAAATAGAGTTCTTTGAAAGTCTCTTTACTGTATGAGTTCAAAGCCATTACCATTCTGATAATGCTTTCTAAATCTCTAAAAGAGTGATGTTATATGCAGCTAAATCCAAATTTATGTAGCTTTGGGAATCCCTTCCTCTCAACACACATAACACAGTTTGGGAAATAGGGATAGTACTCTTGCTTCTCTTCTTGTTTCTGAATCCAGTTTTGATCTAACTTCTTAATAATCAAATTCTCCAATAACTCAGTAGCTTGTCAGAACTGGAACCCTTTTGTTATTCATGGATGCTTCTCTGGAGACTTGCACTTTGCCTGTTTCCAATTAGGGCATTAGGGATGTGGTTGTTGAGTGGCATGCCCACTCATATTTCTAATACATAGAAGATAGTAAGAAAGAATACTGCCTTTTTAATGGTGAAGAAAGAAAACATGGTACATTAGTTTCATTCCTTTTTAATGGATTTAAAAAAACATTTTCTGTATTTTGCATAGGTTATATTTATCAATCTAAGAGTTTTTATACAGTTGGAAATTTTACCAGCTATCGAGTACAACAAAAGGATACACTGCCTTCAATTAAAGGCAAGTGAGTAAAAATTATGTTGATGAAATTTAAAAATTAAATATTTACTTGCTTTTATGTTGAAATTCAAAGCTTCATGAAAATATCAGTAACATTTCTATGACTGCAGCTCTGGCAGTGTTTATCCTTTCTCCCTTTTCCAGCTCCAGAGCTGCCAAGTCATTTGAGATGACCATTGCTTCAGTCCTGTAGCAGCTAGGGCAGCTTGATGGTCCTCTGCCATATGAGTGAATGTGACAACTGCCATTCCTTGTTTTGTCACGAATGCCATGCTATTACTGCAGCCCACCTCCATAATCCTTAAGAAATTCTCTTATATCTATTCTTCTTATATTTTTTGGAAAAGATTGTTTTTATATTTTGAAAGGCAGAGAGAGATGGAGCAAGGTCTTCCATCTACTGGTTCACTTCCCAAATGGCCATAATAGTCAGTTCTAAGCCAGGCTGAAGCCAGGAGCCAGGAACTCTATGCTGCTTCCCCACATTGGCAGCAGGGCTGCATAAGCAGGAAGCTGGATCCAAAACAGAGTATCAGCGACTTAAACTGGAATACAGGATACCAGCATCGCCAGCCATGGCTTAACCCATTGTGCCACAAAGCTGCTCCTACACTCCTCCTTTACTTTATGCACTAGAAAAGAGGGGAAAAAAAATATTAAGTAACTTGCTCGTGGGGCTGAAATTAGAGCCAGGATCCTAGTCTCTTTCTCTGTTGCCTTACTTTGAGTTGTGTAGTTTATCTTTTTCTCTGGACTGTGTCTAAGCCATAAGATGGGCTGAGCATTTGCTGATTAAGGAGAGTGTTGGAGTCTCCAGTTCCCAAGGTAGGCTGAGCCAGTCAGGATAGCAAAGCTATAGTGATGACCCTCAGTGTTTGTAGTCATCACCAAGGAGTATGTACTGGAAATTATTTGTATGTCAAAGTCTTTAGGAATATTTTACATACTTTCCAATTTTAAAAGTACCCTTTCCCCAATTAATGATAGGTTAACTGTAGAAGTTTTAGAAGAAACACTTCCCACACTCCAACTAAAACACAGAAAAGTCATAGTATTGATACTGCTCCTATATTTGGTGGGGGAATGTGTTAATAAGATTAGCTATAAGTAAGAATGAAAAGCTGTGGTCATGTTTTCTTCTGCAGTAAGAATTGCAACTCTATATACTGTTGTAGCCAACTTTGAATTAGTCTTCCACTTAGCGATGCAAGGCATTTGAGCTGTAAAAATAATTTTACATGGAAGGCAAACATTAGGGATAAAAGAGATATTTTCGATTTTATTAGATCTTCAAAGGGAAGAGTGAAACATTTGTTTATTGAAACCAGAAGTTATTTTTGCGGCAAAGTTAATTCTTCCAAGTCCCTTCTATTTGGGATCAAATCACATTTTAAGAATGTGCTGTGTAAAGTGGAAACAGAAGAAAAATTGATAGCACTTCTATTAATTTAGAAGTATGGCTATAATAGAATATGAATTCCTAAACCAGCAAACCTGTCTTTTGTAATAGGATGGCAGCTTGCTTTTGGGATCATGGCATTTCCAATAGCACATGCACTCAAACAACAGGCTATGGTGTTTGTGCACATGTAGAACATGCCAGGGTTCCCAGAGCAAGTGGCATTTCTATTACAATAATGAAAACAGCAGGCATTCTGCAAAAGTATTTGTTGTGATAGTTTACATACGTTGTGAGTTCTCATCCTTATAATAGCCTGAAAGATAGGTATTTTCCCTTTCTATAGATTAAAAAATTGAGACTAAGCTTGCCTGAGTTCATTTAGTTGAGACATGATGGAGTTTGAAGGAAGTCTGGTCTTGGTTTAGATGGCTCTAATTCTCTGAAACCCTGTTGCACCTTGTGCTGTCCTGCATTCTCTTGCCTTGGACTTTTTCTTGTAAGGTACACCTTGCCTTTAGGCAAAAAAAGCATTAATAAAATGGTTGCAAATATTTTTTTCTTAATTGAGTCATTTCTAATACACAAAGATTCTCAGTTATGAGGAATCCCGTTAGGCATTGTAAAACAATTGGAAAAATAAATACTTTAATTAATCATTTTTTATTTTTACATTTTAATTTAGATTTTAAATGAAGGTTTTGATTAAAATAACATTGTGTTGCTGTATTAACTAGTAGTTACAATTTTTGTTACTATAAATCGCAAATTTTTCCTTTTTCTTTTAACTACTCAGACCAGATAAACATCCCATACCTGATTGCTTAGAATGAGAACATTTGACTACTTTTTTTTATTATTTAATTTGAAAGACAGAGTCAGAGAGAGGAAGAGACAGATCTTCATCTGCTACTTCACTCCCCAAATGTCTGTGATGGCAGGTACTGGGCCAGGCCAAAGCCAGGAGCCTCCTCTGGGTCTCCTAGGCACACCAGCAGGGAGCTGGATTGGAAGTGGAGCAATCAGGACTCGAACCACATGACGCCCACATGGGATGCTGGCATCGAAGGTGGCAGCCACACCCGCTGCTCCACAGTGTCTGACCCATATTAAATGAAATATATTTCAACTAGAAAACTTTGATTAACATTATCTATGTCAGCAATATCAGCATTGTCTGGAAGGAATCAGAAACTTGGGTTGTAGGGGGCCCAGATGATTCTGAGAACCACTGGTCTGTATGTTGTGCACATTGAGAGTGTTTGGATGTTCTTTTGTCCAACAAATTCTTCTTGAGTACTTCTTCCAAGACAGTCCTCTGTGATGAGGATGCCACAGATCTCTGCTGTCTCTGAGCTTCCAGCTTATTAACTCAAAGGATAACAGAGGAGTGGACTCTGTTCGCTAAGTTAAAATATCCTGGGCTTGAGGCCAAAGCATTTAAGTTGTTTGTGACTTGTACAGTATGGTGCAGGTTCTGCTTAGAAGAGCCCCAAGAGTTCCTTCATTTGGTCTGGTTTCTAGGGCCTGGCTTGTTAGAAAGCTGTACTGGATCCTTGGGCTACAGAGATGGAAGGTGATGCCCTGCTTACAAGGGTCTTAAACCTTAGCAGTGTTTATTCAAGTGTCTGGATCTGTGAGTTTGCTCCCCTCATCCCTTTAAATTATTTATGTGTTGGTATGGAAAGATTTTATTTGTGCAAGTTTATTGTTTGGATTGTAGATGCCTCGTGTTCTTTTCAAGTCCTTAAGAGGCCTTCTTAATCCAGTGTTCCACCACTGCCTCTCTGAGTACCTCAGTTTCTCCATCTGTAAAAATGAGAATAGGACGCCTACTTTGCGGGATCTTTGTGAGAATAAAGTTGGTCAGAGTCTGGGCATGGCATAAGACATGAGGAATGGGTTGGGGCCAAAATGTTGGGGCTTGTTTTTGGAGTGCGGGGTTGGGCTGGAGCTCCCCTGTGTAAGTGGAGGAATTTGACTACGGAGGCTTTCTTCCCTCGCAGATCTGAGCACACTTTCCCCTCAGTTCTTGCCCTGGTAAACAGAGCTGGTGTCCAGAGTTTCCCCTTCACACTTCTCCTAAAGCAAGCAGCCAAGCATTTCTGAAGGTGGTTTTGCTATAAGCAACAACAGGGAATAAACAGGTAAAAGGATCCCTATTTAGACTCCATCCTGGGAGGCAGCAGATGTGTGCAGAGGTGCTGAAGTTGATGTTTGGGCAGCACAGGGCTCTAAACCTTCATCTGCACTTTAGAAGTTGGGGACCTGAGAGAAGGGAACAGGATAGGAAGCAGCACGGAAAGGAGGTGAAAGGAGATGGGGCAGAGGGGGCTCTGCAGGTCGGGGCGCTGCCTGGGTTTTCCTGCCTTTGAGAACTGATGACTAGAGCTGTTTTGCTTGTGTTACAGAAGACTAGCATCAGAGGAAAATGACTTAAATTGAAGAGATTGGGATGATCAGTTTACACTCCCAAGCACCTTGTGGAGTTAGCAGTTGTGCAAATCTAACTCAAATTATACCAAATTTGTTTATCACAACTGCCTCCTGGCTGCTCATCCAGAATCTGAGGCTGGGCAGTGAGTGTTTCCCTCAGATGTGCATGTTAAAATACAGAAATGTGCTCCATAAGATGACTTGATGCTGGTGGGTAGAGTAGGGGAAGTGACCCTTAGGGCACAGAGTGAGGCTACTTAAACTTTTTTTCATGTTTATTTTCTTTTCATCTGCTTGAAAGAATAACAAAGAGGAAGAGACAGAGACAGAGAGCTCTTAACATCCATTGGTTCACTCTCTAAATGCCCATGACAGCCAGGGCTGTACCAGGCCAAAGCCAGGAATCTGGAACTCCATCCAGGTCTCCCACGTAGGTGCAAGTACCCAAGCGCTTTGAGTCACCGTTTGCTGCTTTCCAGGATGCATTAGCAGGAAGCTGGATCGTGATTGGAGGAGGTAGGACTCAAACTGGCACTCCAACATGGGTTGTAGGTATCCCAAGCACTGGCTTAATCTGCTGTCCCACAATGCCCACCCCAGACTTTTTATAGTTTCTTTTTTAAATCCAACACTTTCCCCTTAAACTAGTGCTACTTCTAGGTGCCCATTATAGATCACTATATTAGCATATAAGTGTCTTTTTCAGAAATAATGTTAAGTAATTATCTAATGCTGTTCAAATCTGACACAGATGTTCTGATCATTTGGCTCTTTGTAGCAAAGGGTGTAAGAAACTGCATTAACTAGAAGCCAAACTCAGTACTGAGCACAATGCTGCTGGGAACTCTTGGTTGTGCCCATCCAATGCATGCTCCGTAAATTTTTATGTTGTTTATGTGGTGTGCTGTGGTTTACAGTCTGGCCTTTGCATTAATTTGCCATTGTCTTTGAAATATTAATGAAGTATAGGAGTGCTTCTATTCCAAATAGACATTTTTAAAGTAGAGTTAAAATAAAGCTTTTCCTTAAAAAATAATGTTTCTAAAAGATAGAAACTGTTTCACTAGTGACTGCCAGCAAAATCTGATAGTGTCTTTCTATAAGCTGTTTAAGCTTAGTACTAGAAATTAAGGCTAGAGGATTTAATTAGCCAGCTCACAGGACGCAGTCTGTTTAGGATTTTCTTTTGAGAAAATTATGTAGTTGGACACAGAGAATATGATATTTTAGACAAGTTGAGTTTTGAATTGAATTTATTATATGCCTTAATCTTGTACCCTCATAGTGTCTGTACTCACGATCTGGAAATTGTGCATGATTTGAATGGGAACATTTTGTTTTTAGTATTGAGCATTGCCATGTGGGGTGTTGGATTGTGTGCAGTAGTACTCAGAGTTAGGAAAGGTTTATGGCTAGGCTTTTTAGGGCAGTTGATTAACTCATCTGTTTTACCAAGGACACATAATCAAGAATTTTAGTTACTGCACATTGAGCCAATGGTGGTTTAGTTAACCAATGAATACATTGTTTGAGAGTGTTAAATGTTAACACTTAGCTCTAGAAAAATACAAAAAACCTCTCATGACCCTCACTACCCTTTCAGCCATAACACTACATTGCCTTGGTTTCTGCCTTTAATTTCCCCTGGGGTTCTTTATGTTTAGGAGAAGGGTGAAAGATGTATTTGTGTAAGTACTACACCAGTGCTTCTGTTAAATTCTTTTTCAACAAAGAAATAGTTACTTGAGTGCCTCTTGCACAGGGCACATATTTTTCCAAAAAGAATGTGCCCTGAAAGCGATAGTTTTTAGTGTGTGTGTTTATTTCTTGTCTGCTATTTTACCTTAGAAATTTTCTAATGCTTTGAGCTTATAACTATTTTTCAGTTAGCTGAGTACATATACATATATGCATGAAGTGGTCAACCTTTAGAAATTCTTGTTGTATTGTAAGACAGTTGTCTTTCCAATATGCTATCCTGGCTCCTTTCCTCCTTTAAAATGCACCTAAAATTTAACCTTACATATGAAAAAATCAATCAATGAAAGTTTAATTTCAAATATTTGTAAAGAATTAAGTATTAGCTTTTTAGAAACCTTAATTATTCTTTGTTAATATGAAATTAATCCCGATGATTTGAATCTGATTTTGTGTGAGAAATTGGTCCCTTTAATGTTTCTCTATTGAGTCTTGTTAACTATTAACTACTACTGTAAGATCCAAGTTCAAAAATGATCTGGAGAAAAGGAGTTACATTTTGCCTGTCTTGACAGTGCATTATAAAAGCAGTTCTTCAGCTTTCTGGTCTCACTTATCCATTAAGAAGGACCCCCATAGTGCTTTTGCTTACCAGGATTATGTATGTTGCGATTTACTGTGTACATATTTAAGCTGAAAATAAAAAGAACACTAACATACATATTAAACAAATTTTCTTACTGTAAAACAAAATAGTAACTTGCTTTTAGGGAATGTTCTTTCAAATTGATTCATCTGGTAAAAATGATTGCAACACTTCTTCTACTAAGTGTTGCTGAATGTGAGTTATCAAGATGAAATTATATTACCCTGAAATATTTCTTTCGACTAGTGTTTTGTCCAGGTTTGTGACCTGGGTAGCCTCAGTTGGGGGAGATAGTAAATGGGTTGGTGTAGAGGTCCATGTGCGAACGCTTGGCATTGTCAGGCTACCACTCTGCAGCCACATCTCTGCAGCGCCCCTCCTTCCAAAGTCCCTCGTGGTGGAGGCCTTCTGACTGTGAATGAAAGGGAGCTTGACGGCACTACTTTAACACTGTTGTTGAAGTAGCGGAAATAGTGGAAGGCCAAGAGAGCCAAGGGCTTCCTGGTATAGCATTCAAGTTTCTGTCAGGCTGCTGAAATCCTGAGGTGAAGGAGTCCTGGAGACTCCCAGAGAGGTCTTTCTCATTACCGGATTTGAGAGAGGGGAGAGGTTGGACTCCAGTGGAGAGGTAGCTTTCTTACGCATTTAAAGAAAAGGAATGTAGAAGATTTGCCCTCTGACCAGGCATGCCAGACTGGCTAGTGCACAGTGGTGATGGGAGGTGATTCTCAGTTGACTGTAAGCTGTAGCTAGAGCTGTCCAAGAGAGAATGGCTGTTGAGGGAAGGTCATCATCTCTCCTCTGGATCATTAGAGGCCCTCAGTCATGGAGCTCGGCAAGGATTCTTGTGTGGTTCTAAGTTTAAGGTGTACGGCTTCTAAGGCAGTTTTTATCCATGTGCGTGCATGCTTGCATGTGTAATAACCTTAAATCTGCACCAGCTTTCCTCTTGGTGATGTGGAAGAACTGTTATGAGTTACTTAGATTGGTTTATATGAGATTTGACAGGCCCTGCACTCCTACCTAGAGTTGCTGCTCATAGACATTGCTGTATTGGAATATGCATGTGTATGCTACAGAAAGAGTTATTAAATACAAGATTTCTCGTAGATTGTGAAAGGAGCCCCTAAGAGTTGCAGTGTTGGAGCAGACTGCCTGGAATAAAAATGGTGTCTGAATCTCATTTTCAAAAAAAAAAAAAAAAAAAAAAAAAGAATAAAACTATGAATCCAGCTGATCTAGGAGACGTTTGTCTTGTGTATCACAGATTCATAGTAGAGCAGTGATGGCTTATTGCTGCAGGTATAATGATGATGTACTGCAATAAGTGTTTATCTGACTGCATAAACTACTTCATCATGTTTTTTACCTGTTTGCGTGATGGGGGTGCAGTGCTGGACTGATTAGGAGCTTCAGTGTTTCCACTTGAAAATAAAAGCTGTTCTGTTTTTTTCTTGCTGCTGTCAGGTACCTCTTATTTCAAAGAACTAGAGTGTTTCACAGCAGCTACATGCAGAAATTAACCTATCCCTCTCTTTCACATAGGTTTCCACTTGAGCGGCACAGTGACAGAACCTGCAATACAATCGGAGCCAGAAACTGTTTGCAACGTGGCCATCAGCTTTGATCGTTGCAAGATTACCTCAGTGACCTGCAGCTGTGGAAACAAGGACATATTTTATTGTGCCCATGTTGTGGCACTGTCTTTATACCGCATCCGCAAGCCAGATCAGGTCAAACTGCATCTTCCCATTTCAGAGACTCTCTTCCAAATGAATAGAGACCAACTTCAAAAGTTTGTACAGTATTTGATCACAGTGCACCACACAGAAGTTTTGCCAACTGCTCAAAAATTAGCAGATGAAATCCTCTCCCAAAATTCAGAAATCAACCAAGTTCATGGTGAGTATGTACATTGATTCTGTAAGTGTCTTCTCTGGATACTTTTTCATTTATAAGTTCAGTTCTACATACAAATTTATTAAATTTGAAATAAGTCAATCAGTATTGTCTTGGGTAGTTGAGAGATTTTTAAATTTAGTTTTAGATCCTAAATAATTTCTTTCAAATTGTTTCATTGGTGGCAAACCTTTTGTACTCAGAAAAATACCTCATTTGTTAAAGTGTGATTCTTAACTTCTTTATGTTTAATGACATTTTGTCAAATACTCTTGTTAGTTATGCAAAACACTTGTTTTTTTAACTTACCATGTCAGTAAACTGATTTGATTTTTTTTCATTTCTTTTAAAAATGTTTTCTAATACAGAAAAATTTATGAGAGGGTACTTCATACTAAGAAAATAAATTATTTTATTAAAATATTACAACTTGTTTAGACAAAGTTTAGTACATGAACAGTCATTTTGTGTAGGAAGTCTCAAAAAGAGGTTCTTGTAAATCTTGCATACATTGAACATGTTAACACAGTTATCAAGTAAAATATGTTGGCTCAAGAATATATGTACAGTTTTTTAGAAATATACTCATCACTTTGTATAGTATTTTATATATGATGAATAATATTGTTGAGATACAGATTGCTTGTGCTCTTAAAACACTGAGATAATTTTTTAAAGATATATTTTATTTATTTGAAAGGCAGAGTTACAGAGAGGTAGAGACAGAGAGAAAGGTCTTCCACCTACTGGTTCATTCCCTAAATGGCCGCAACGGCCAGAGCTGAGCCAATCTGAAGCCAGGAGCAAGGAACTTCTTCAAGGTCTCCTACATGGATGTAGGGGCCCAAGGACTTGGGCCATCCTCTGCTGCTTTCCCAGGCATATTAGCAGGGAGCTGGATCAGAAGTGGAATGCCCGGGACTTGAAGAACCAGTGCCCACATGGATGCCAGCATTGCAGGTGGCTTTACCCGCTATACCACAGATCTGGACCCAAGACATAATTTTTAAAATATTTAAAAATATGTTGAGAAATGTAAGGTATCTTGATTAGGCAGTTCAGGGACCTAACATTTTTACCATTTCTGTAGTGATATTGATTTGAAATATGGGACAGGTCATTTAACCCTATTTTGTTAGATTTTCTTCAAAGTCATTACTTGATATGGCAAATTGAATTGTTTAAAGAAAGCAGCTTGAGATCATTTTTTAAAAAACTTTTAAAATGGTGAGACATGAAATACAGAAAAGTACATGAAACATAAATTTGTAGATTTAACAAATAAAATGAATTATCACCCAGGCCGAGTCTCAGTGTTTGAGAGTGCTTTGTGTGATCCTGCCCAGTCACAAGGCCCTTGGTAACCACTGCCTGATTTTTATGGTAGATGGTGGTCACTTCCTTGCTCATTTGTGTGTGTTGTTGTTGTTTCTATGTATTTGTTTATTGTTTTTATTTATTTGAGAAACAAAGAGAGTGAGAGAGCTCCCATCTGTTGGTTTACTCCCTAAGTACTCACAGTGTGCTCCAGGCCAGGCCAGGGGCTGAAGCTGGGAGCCAGGTCTTTATGTGGGTGGCAAAAGCCAAAACTTGGGCCATCTCTGCTGCATTCCAGGGTCTGCATTAGCAGGAAGTTGGAGTCAGGAACCTGAACCAGTTTTCAACCCAGGTACTTGATACAGGATGTGGAAGTCTTAACCACTAAGCCAAAGCCTTGTTGCTTTTTTTTTTTTTTAAAGATGTATTTATATATCTGAAAGGCAGTTTTGGAGAGGGAAAGGCAGAGAGAGAGAGAGACAGACAGACAGACAGACAGACTCCCCAAATGGCTACAATGGTCAGGGTTGGTCCAGGCCAGTGCCAGGAACCAGGAGCTTCATCCTGGTCTCCCAGGTGGGTGCAGGGGCCCAAGTACTTGGGCTATTTTCTACTGCTTTCCCAGGCACATTAGCAGGGAGCTGGGTCAAAAGTGGAACAGCCAGGACTCCAACCAGCACCCATATGGGATGCCAGCTCTGCCGGCATTGGCTTCATCTCCTGCACCACAGAGCCAGCTCCCCTTTGTTGCTATTGACATCATTCAGCTCTGGCTTAGTTTTTAAACTTTATGTAATTGGAATGATACAGTGTATATATGTCATACAAAGTCATGTTTGTAAGGTTTACTCAGACTGTTTTATATATCTGTATTTCGTTTTCATTGATCTGGAGCAGTACCATCCAGTAGAAATACAATATGAATCACAAATAACACTGTAAATTTAAATGTTTTAGGGGCTACATTTTAAAAAGTAAAATTCACTCTCATTATGTATTTTCTTTAGCTCAATATATTCAAAGTACCAATTCAGATTATTTGTATTAATAAGTATCACAATATTCATAATTGTTGAATCAACAAAAATATTGATACATTTGACTTTTTCACTTGAAGTGTGAAATTACTGCCTCTAATTACTGCAAGTGTGTAATAGCCACATGTGGTTGGTATTGGGCAGCACAGCTCTATAGTATTCTTGGTAAGAGAATACCACTGTTTATTTGTCCGTTCCACTGTGATGGGACCTTGTTTTGAATAGAGCTGCTGTGAAGATTGTTTTACAAGTCTCCTGGTACTGTGCGATACTTCTAATGCAGTTTTTATGTCAGAGGAAAATCCATCTAGTCCTGTTTCTTCTAGTGCTCCCCATGTCAGACCCAGCTTTATTTAAGTAGCTATCTCAGGTATATAAGTCATTTTACTTGGTAGAGCCTGCCACCGTTAAGTAACAGGAGTATAAACAACTCAGTTATAGAAGAACCTTCAACCCACCAAAAATACATGTATTCAAGGACTTTCAAGTGGGCTTCTGCTGTCATAACATCTGTCTCAAGTCTGCTGCCTTGTGACTTTTCAGGCCAGCTGGCAGTCATCCAGGATCGTCCAGGATCCTGGTTGTGGCGTTTTATTCAGTTGATCAATGGAGGTGAAGAACAGGACATGTCATTTCTTCAAACTTCTATGCATTCTCAGTTATCTGCTCTTTTTCCCCTTAGTTCATGTGATAATCCATCAGGAGCATTTTGTTGTCTGAATTTTAGTTTAACCAAAGGTCCACATCTAAAGTCAGTTGCTTGTTCTGCAGTTTTCTTGCTTGTTTTGAAGGATAGCAGTCATCGAGAGTTTTAGACAAAAAATTTACATCCTTTCCATGTGGAAATAATGGAACTAATGAAACAGTAATGTAAATTAAAATGGATATGTTCACATGACATGTTTCAGAGTTTGTAAAATTAGAAGGAAAAGAGATCTAAAGAAACATCAGGAGAGAATGCACAATAGTTTTAGACCCACTGTGATTTTCAAATAACTTTTCTGTGAGAGCAGCTTCTTGAGCAGTGAACTTACGCAGTTTATCCCTCAAGCTTTCTCTCCACTTAGTTTATCATCAGATTTTGCTGGAAATGGGCCAGTTAGACAAGCTGCCTTCCTGCCCTCCATTCTTGTGGTGAAAAAGAAGAGAGGTGGGAAATAGGCCATGACCTTAAGTCATGAAATGGGAAATCTGCTCCCTGGAGGGTCTTCTTTTAACTGTTAGATTAATGACTTAGTAGGGGATGGGATTAAAAATGTTTTGGAGTTACTTGACTACATGGTCCCACCTGCCTCCTGACATCTGTACACAGAACACTCTTCTTTTATTAAGTCTCTTTTTTAAAGCAGTACTTCTTGTATGCTTTTCTATGCTTTTTCCTTTGAGAAAAATGTACTGAACATTAATATTGGGAGGATTTAATTTTTCTTCAAGGAAAAGCATAATTTTTTCCTTGCTTGGTAAATAGGGTTAAGATAAGATTTAGACTTCATTATTTTAGTTGTCATGAAGATGAGATTTAGCTTATCCAAATCCTCTTTGTAAGAGAAGAATAATTAAAATTTATAAGCAAATCTGAAATATGTTGGTAACAATAGGGTTTTTCCCTTTCCCTTATGAACCACTTCTTAAAATTCTGTTCATTGCTTTTCCTATTATTTTGAAATATTTTGTTTTTGAGGAATTTTATCCTGAAGAATTGAAAGCATTTTCAAGTCTGCTTCATAAACATTGCTCCTCAGTTTCCATGTAAGTGTAGATAACTGCAGTGGGATGGAGATGAAGAAATCAAGGAGAATGGTTTAGTGGTGCACCCAGGGTCACAGATTCAGACATAATCATCATTGTATTTCGGTGCTCATCAGTAGGCCCTTTTGTGTTGCATTGTGTTTTCATAAAATTTCCTATATACTTTTAATTAGATTGTAAAGTTAACCACTGTATGCTAAAGCTCACTGTAAGATAGTTAATGTTGATTGCTCACCAAGGAGATCTCCAGTTGTCCTTCTGTATTTTTTAAGAACAGTTGTTTGCCCTTGGCTTTATATTCTCATAAAACTTCTCCAGCTTCCATATTCTTAAAAAAGAAACTGCTCAGGACCGGTGTTGTGGCACGGCAGTTAAGCTACTACACATGTGACACTAGCATCCCACATCAGAACCTGGTCTGAGTCCGGTCTACTCTGCTTCCCATCCAGCCCTCTGCTATTGCGACTGGGAAGGGAGAAGTCCTTGAGTCTCTGCCACTCATGTTGGAGACCTGGTTGGGAGAGTGACCCAGCAGACTGAAGGTTTCTTTTTCTGGCTCCCTTCTCTCTCTGACACTTTGCTGTTCAATAAATAATCTTTCAAAAAAAAGAAAGAACGAAAGTAAAGCTGCTGTCTTTGCTAGGTCCTTAGAAGAGATTTACTAATTTCTAAGAATTATCCACACTCAGTTAATTAAATCCAGCTTCTTCTGGTCTTTACACATCCTATTAAAGGAGATGTATTGTAGGTTGGTAATTGGTGATGAAGGGACAGAACATTGACCTTAAAATCTGGAGTCCTAATATCCATGTTGTCTTTGCTGCGTATTACCTGTGTGATCTTAGATGAGACTGAAGTTTTTTCTTTTTTTATTTTTTTAACATTTAAAGTACACAGAATCTTCTCTTAACAGTAGTGGAGAATTTTTAGTGATATAATGTATACATGTATAACAGTAATAATAAAAAAGATAACTGAGCTTAATTAATGAATTCTTCTTAGGGTATTCACAAGTACTCAGTTAAAAAGAGGAGAGCAGAAACCTGTCGAATTGATAATATTAGAATCGGAGGCCAGTGTGCTTTCCTCTGACTTTGTAGCATTTACTTCTTCCTCTTCTACTTTTTCTCATGAGCCTTTTCTTTTACTGACCTTGCTGTGAAGTGTACTGGGTGGACTACATCAAAGGGCTGGACTGCGGGGAAACTAGTACTGGGGTATAATCCTGTATATGGGACCGAGGAAGGGGGGGAGTGTGTCATTTCAGTGACCCTTTCATTGTCAGGTTAAACTCATCCCTCACTTCCATGCCATGTGCCCAAAGATACTGTCTCAGTCAGCCGGAGAGGAGGATTTATTTACATGTTAGATGAGGGTCGCCATAGCACGTGACATCTGAGGTCTCTTCGAACTCTCAAAGACATAGGAGACACCTAGATATCCTAAGTGCAAAGGTGCACTCTGTAGTTTTACCCAACCTTGCATTTGTGTGTTGTTCTTCCATTTCAGGCTGTTTTGAGTATGGTTCTTATAAAACTAAGATTGCGAATTCTATTCACATCTACCTATCCTGCTGAATTTAGCCTCCAAATGCTGCTGTCCGTCATGTTATATGTCAGTTTTCTCAGGCTCTTTTAGGTATGAGCAAAAAACAAGTAAATCTACTCAGCAGTCCCATTTTTAAAGATATTTATTTTCATTTTTACTTACTTTTTAACAGAGTCGATGTCATTGTAGATACAATTTGACATTCTAAGAACATGATATTTCCTTCCTCCCCTTCCTTTCTTTTTTTTTTCTTTTTTTAGTTTTTGAGGTAACATTTTAAAATTACAGTAAAAAGGCTTAATACTTCACCAAATAGGAAGTTTAACAAGTAAAAATCAAAAAGCCCCCGGGCCGGCGCCATGGCTCACTCGGTTAATCCTCTGCCTGCGGCGCCGGCATCCCATATGGGCGCCAGGTTCTAGTCCCGGTTGCTCCTGTTCCAGTCCAGCTCTCTGCTGTGGCCCGGGAGTGCAGTGGAGGATGGCCCAAGTCCTTGGGCCCTGCATCCACATGGGAGACCAGGAGGAAGCACCTGGCTCCTGGCTTCAGACTGGTGCAGCGCTGGCCGTGGAGGCCACTTGGGGGGTGAACCAATGGAAGAAAGACCTTTCTGTCTCTCTCTCTCTCTCTCTCTCATTGCTGTAACTCTACCTGTCAAATAAATAAAAATTTTTAAAAATTTTAAAAAAGACCCTAGTTTAGTGGGGATATAGACAGCAGCTCTATTTACTGTACATGGGTGAAATGGTCGTCTTTTCCATTCAGCAGTCCCTTTTTTACAGCTTAGCTCTTCACTTTGATTTGGTTGTTAAGCTCCACCAGGGCTGAAACTATGACCTGTGGGTCTTGGTAGCCTCCCTAAGCACATTATTTGACATGATAAGCACTCACACTTGTTAAACAAAAAGTTACACTGTCATTTGTCATTCTGTTTTGTTCTTGGTAGGAACTTGGAGCTTATTCTTTTTTTTTATTATTATTATTATTATTTTTGACAGGCAGAGTGGACAGTGAGAGAGAGAGACAGAAAGGTCTTCCTTTTGCCGTTGGTTCACCCTCCAATGGCCGCCGCGACTGGCGCACTGCGGCCGGTGCACCGCGCTGATCCGATGGCAGGAGCCAGGTGCTTCTCCTGGTCTCCCATGGGGTGCATGGCCCAAGCACTTGGGCCATCCTCCACTGCACTCCCTGGCCACAGCAGAGAGCTGGCCTGGAAGAGGGGCAACTGGGACAGAATCTGGCGCCCGAACTGGGACTAGAACCTGGTGTGCCGGCGCCGCAAGGCGGAGGATTAGCCTAGTGAGCCGCGGCGCCGGCCCGGAGCTTATTCTTAAAGGACATGTACACGTACATGTTCCAGATCTACAAGTGAGTGCCAGTTGGAGTTGCTGCATGGAGGCCTTATGTTCCATCTCTGTTTCTTTTATTTCCCTGTGGATGGTAGTATTCATTGTAATTGGGCTTGCATTAGCAGGCAGTTTTTTTCAGAATCCTAGGGAGATAATCTGATTGTCACCTAGCATATCCTTTGTATTGTAGAGCATATTGCTGTTGACAGTTGGTGAAACAAAGGTGTGATCTGCTGGTGGTCAATAAAATTAGAAAATATGTTCTATAGGGAAGAAAGAAAATTTAAAATAATAATTCATGTTAGAAAAAAATTGTATGGGAGTGCACAAGGTACTTCAAAAAGTTTGTGGAAAATGCAATTAAAGGTTAAGTTTATTGTGCAAAAATTTTTAAGAACCATAATTTTTTTCATAATATTCATTTTTCATTAATTTTTGAAGACTCCTCATATGCATGGATTTAAAATTTTTTGTGCACCAAAATAAATTTAATTTCTCCACATACTTTTTAAAGTACCTTGTGTGAAGATGGAAGGTAAATCCCCATAGGCTCCATACTCCCAATAGCATCTTTATTTGCCCAAGGCACTCCCAGATGATGGCATGGTTTATATTTTGGTAGACAGTTTTCTTTGTTTCTTTTTTAAAGATTTATTTGAAAGGTAGAGCCAGAGAGAGAGAGAGAGAGATCTTCCATCAGCAGGTTCACTCTCCAAACAGCCACAATAGGTTGGTCTGAGCCAGACCAAAGCCAGGAGCTCCATCTGGGTCTCCCTCATGCATGCAGGAGCCCAAGCACGTGGGTCATCTTCCACTACTTTCCCAGGCACATTAGCAGGGAGCTGGATTGGAAGTGGAGTCACTTGGATTTCAGTCAGTGCCCATAACGGGTGCCAGTGTTGCAGATGCTGGCTTAACCTGCTATGCCACAATTCTGGCCCCAGCATTTTTCTTAGTGAATATACTTTTGTAAGCATGCATGTTTGCAGAAAGACACAAACATGTATACAAGAAGCTTTAAAAAGTTTGTGGAACTGCCTATTATTAAAAAATGTGTGGATTTCAAAAAAATTTTTTGCACTAAAATAAACTTCTAATTCCATTTCCTTAAACTTTTAAAGTAGCCTCTTACATCATTTTAAGATAAATTGCAATTCAAAAAATTTTTTCTGCAGTTTGCTTTTTTCACTTAATATATCATGAATATCTTATGTGAGTACAAATAGGTCTTTTATTGTTTTAAATGTTGTGTAGTATTCCATGTTACAGATTTTTGTGGCCACTAACCTCCTGAATGACCTTGAGGAGGTTCTCTACTTTCTATATGTACAGTGCTGTTGTGACCATGTGTGTGTGTGTGTGTATGTATGTATGAATCTGTGCATAAATGTTTGAATAACAGGTTCTTAATAGTAGAAATGTCAGAACAAATGTCATTTTGAAGTTTATAACTTTCTAGTTTCGCTCCAAAAATTTATCACTTTATCCTTAAGTTAAAACTTAAACTTTGTGTTTCTGTATGTGATTTAAGTATCTTTTTAACTATATTTTATTTGAGAGAAAGTGTGTGCATTTTTGTGTGTGCATGTGTGTGTATATGTGTGTGTTAGTTCCCCTATCTACTGGTTCACTTCCCAAATGCTCATAGAATAAAAGTCTTGAAGTCTTGTCTGGGTTAGGAAGTTGACAGTGGCTGGCAGCAACCCAGTTACCTAAGCCAACACCACTGCCTACCAGGATATGCACTAGCAGGAAGCTGGAGTTAGGAGTGGAGCTGGGCACTCTATTACATGTGAGTCAGGTGTCCTAAACAGCCAGTTAACCACTAGGCAAAATGTTCACCCCAATTTAAATAATGTTTTTAAAAACCATCGATGGAATGGAATTTATGTGGTAATGCACAGGTGATTTTTTTTCCTCTGAAAATGTTTTTCAATTTTATTCTTTAAAAAGGAAGTAGTCTTCGAATTTATATCTCATACTTTGTAGGAATCATAAAGTTTTAGCCCATGAGTGATCTGCTGGGGTGATACAGACAGCCAGAATACTTTTAGACCAAAACTCTTCACTCTATTTTCATCTCCAAATACTTGTTTTCTGTATACCTTTTAGTCTTCTTATAATTTGTGCAAAGTGTTGCTATCAGCTGTGTTGTTTCTCCCCTCCTCCCCCCTTTAACGACCCTAGAGTCTTATCTCTGCTGTCTTGGTGAGTTTTTTATTCCTGCATCCCCTCAAATGAGTATCGCATACCTCCCACTGTAAGTCTGTCCAAAATGTTTAAGAATTCAACTTTAAAGATAGATAGCCTAGGTTAGAATACCAGCATTTGCTTTCCAGCTTGTTGCTGGGTGCAAACAACTGGATCTGTGCAGGCCTCGGTCTTCTTTGTAAAATGGGGACAACAAAGACTGCCTGTTTCATAAGGTCAGGGGGATCCAAGAGCTGGAAATGAGTTGCTCTCCTCACCGGTGTTATGGTGTGGCAGTTGACCTAAATCTTCAAGGGCAATAGTAAATATAAGGAGTCTTCAAAAAGTTCATAGAAAAATTTGAGGAAAGTATTTGTGAATTAGTTTTTTAAAGTCTTTTAAAATAGTTTGAGCAAACTATACTTAAAACTTGCAGACTGAGAACTTTCTCTTTAATTTTTATATTTCTATATCAAGTGATCACTAATACTTTTATAAGATAAATAATGGGATGTGACTTGTTATGCACTCTGTATTTTTAAGTGAGCACTGGCACATATACAACTACTTTATTGCTTTTTATTCGTATGAAATACATGATTGTTTCTAGCCATGAACAAGTGTACTGTTGAACTCCTAAAGTAAATTAAATGGTGGCAAGAGATACTAACGTGGGAAGTGAGGAGAGTAATAGAGGAGGGGCCATAAACTGACAGGTGTGTTTGAGTTCCCTGTGGCAAATGCTGGTGGCAATGCTGCTGCTTATTTACTGCTGTGGGTTTAGCTAAGAGGAAGGTGGTTGGCTGGGGGAGCGGAGCCTGCAGTGTTCCAGGGCTGCTTCTGTCAGTAGACCCCACAGTAAGCAGAGTGCTCTCTGACAGCTCCTGGACAGGACACTGCACTCTGTCCCAGCAGCAGTGTGGGCTGCCTGCAGAGAGGATAGAAGGTGATGAAGAAACTAGCTGTTTCAGCCATAACAAAATTATAAATTGAAATGAAGGCATTCAGCACTGCCTGGAAGTGAGAATTCAATTAAAAATGAAATTTAAGTCTTTTCTAAAGGGTGTGTTTACTCATTGCACATTATTTTTTAGTGATCTTCTAGTTTTCTCTGCTCTTAAGGCTTTTTTCTTTTAAGTCAAAATCACTAGGGTCCCATCTTGCCTTGCCCCTCTTAGTGCCAACGGCTGATGTTTGGGATTTTGCCTTCAACTTGTAAGACAGGTGTGCCTACGCCTTTGTGAGCCACAGGCTTAATGTTTTCTAGCTTTCACAGCAGGTGCTAAACTGTAGGAGATGGTATTCTTCTATAGGTTCCCCCCAAAGAGGCTGAATTAATTATCTTTGCAGGGTAGACATCTGCTCTCTGCATTCTGCCTACATGGTCTGCATTTGACCCTTTAAGAATTTACATAGCATATCAATGTATGCTATATACATGTAAATGATTACAAAAGCAGTATTAGGACAACTATGTTATGAGAAAGCATCAAGTCCCTCATTAGAACCCAAAACTGTGGATATACCAAACATAGCGTAAGCCAGTTGTGAATGTGTCTTCATAGCTGACTTTGAAAATCTTACAAGTGACTCCCCATAGCATGAGACAGATCTCTCATCAGGATGTCTTCAATATGCTTCCTTAAATACGCTGGAGAGGTTTCTCTCCTTTGCCTCAGGAACTGGAATACTTTTCATTATTAAGATCCAGAATATGCCAACATGCTTAACATTCTCTCCAGATTTAGAATGCTGCTCTGCCCCCTTCCCTCCCTTTTTATCCCCAGCAGAGATTCTGATTCAACAGGTCTAGAATGGTGCCTAGGCATCTGTTTTTCACAGTGTGCCCCAGGAATCTTGATAATGCTTGATAAGGGAGTTTTGCTGTTGCAATAAATCAAAACTAAGTTCAGAACCAAATCCAGCACTAGTCGGAGGAAGGCTTAGGTAGTGGTTCTTTGCATCTGTGAATCCTCCTCTTCTCCCCTCCTGTGCTGGAGAGGCTAATTCAAACTCAGACATCCCAGTCTGGGCATAGAGATAGTTACACTCTCTTTTTTTCTAGCAGATAATTTCATTTTCCCTGAAGGCTTAAAACTTCGAAGAATGAGCTTTAGTAATAAAATGCCCACAAAAATTAATTATACAGTCATAAATATTACAGCATTTATAATTATAAATACAAATAAGGGTGAAAAATGTGATAGGTTTTAAAGCATTTTAATGGACCATTGAATTTATGTACATACACATTCTGGTTTCTGCCCAACTCAGAGGATATTTAATAGCAAATATATAAATATATGAATTACATTTCCCTTTGCATTTCCTTTCCAAAGGTAAATGCTGGGAGGTGTTTTTGATTATGGATGGCCATTAACAAGCATAAATGAGTGTTGCAGATCTTACATTTTATGTACAGCTTAGGAAAGGATGTAATAAACAGTTGAAAATTTAAATAGTTAAACCTTAGCATCAAGAGTTTTATGTATACATTTACACTTTGGGGGAGAATATTGTTGTAGACATTTAATTTTCTGGTGTATAATGGATGGTAAACATGTCTTATTCCTAAAATGTTGAGTTGTATGTAGTTAAATGTATGTTTTATTTCTCCACTAGTTATCTTTCCTTGCATTCTTACAACTAAGTTAGGACATTTTCTGTTTCATGAGTAGATTCCTAATTTTTATTGCCCACTTCCCTTTTTATTCTTGCTTTATAGATTTTAGAATTGAGGAAATGGAGGCCTAAGAATGTAAATGAATTGTCAGAGGATGCACAGGTTTTCCAAACTGTGCCTAGAACTGAAACCTTGTGAATTCTAATCCGGGATTTAGGAATCCTTCACGTCCTTCCCGCTCTCGTAGACCTTAGAGATAAGTTGCAATAAATGTTATCCATGGGGTCATTTTCTTCTCTAGTGCCCTTCCTGTACTCTAAAGAAGTAGTACTAGCTTACTAAACAATAAAAGCCAAAGACAGTTTCCATAAGAACCTGAAAAAACCTAATTCATGTATTTACCACTTAGCCAGAGCCAAGATGTGTATGTAAGTAAATTAAATGGGCCCTTAAAGCAATTTCAAATTTGCAAACCTGTCAGATTTTAAAAGAAAAATCTACCATGGAATTCAAGTCCAGAGTGATTACTGGGTTCTTCTATCACTTTCTGCTCTTAAGCATGAAAAATTAAAAGTTGAGTACATTCTGAAATTTTGGGGGGAATATCTGAATGTAGACTCCTTTTGCCATTTCAGGCCACAGGAGAAGCTGTCTTGTGCCAGGGGTGTGTGGTGTATGTCTTCCCATAGAATCAAAGGGATGACCAAATTAGGGGCTTGGAATCCCTGAGGAATAACCAATGCAGACCTAGTAATTAACTCTTCACAGGTTTGTGTATCCTTAATGCCTCCTTTAAAAGAGAAACCTGCTAACAAATGCCCTTAAGTACCAGTATCCTCTCTTAAATTTCTCTTTGTTTTAGTGTTGACTCCGCCTGCTTTGATGGCTTCAGGGCTCAAAACTTTGGCTCTAGGGTTCTGAGATATGTTCATTGACTGGAAGAGAACCAGAATGCTGGATATTAGCAGTGTGCTATGGACCAGTCAAAACCATCCTGAGTCTGTACAGGGATTGCGGACTGTACTTGCCTCTAGAGGACATTATGAGGAGAAAAATGAGATGAGGTGTGTGAGGATGCTTGACAATTGCTCTTAACCTGCTGAGTAAGAATCCTGCTGCCCTTCTCCCAGGTACTGGTGAGCAGGGCATAACATGAGTTGGTATCCCACAACAGAGTGCCTTGTTTGGATCCCACCTCCACTCCTCCTTCCAGCTTCCTGGCCCAGCCTAGCTCTTGCAGACATTTGGGGTATGAACCATTAGATGGGAGCTTGCTTCACCTTGGAATCTGTCTGTTGAGTTTAAAATCTGCCTCTTGGTTTTTGTTTTGTTTCTTCTTTTTTTATTAAAGCTTTGATCTCCCAGAGCTCAAACATCTAATTACCATGCCAAGTGCCTGCTTAGAACATTGTTCTTCTGGAAGACCAGATTTCTCCATCCAGAGGCCACTCATTCTCTTTGCCATTCTTGCTTGTCCTCTCACTGAGCCTTTAAATGTTGGCCTTTCTTAGGGCTTGGTGTTGGGCACACTTTTTTACCTGTGCTACCCCCGATAGTGTACCCAGCTCCCTGCTTGGAATCCTCTCCCATTCTCTCCACTGTCTCAAAGGTATTTCAAATTTACCATGTGTAAAACTGCACTCCTGACCTCCCAAACACTGCCTCTGTCACTCCCAAACCTAGTCCTCTGCAGTCCATCAGTGGGTTACCCAATGTCCTGTCATGTTGTTGAGTTTAGAAACCTGTGTGTCTCTCCCCCTTAATCTCCCAGACCTTCCTTGCACATTCACTTCTTCACCAAATCTTACTGTGTTTAGATCCTGAATTCCTCTCTAATTCTCCATTTTTGCCCATAGCTGTGTTTTAGGCTCAAGTCATCATCCTGTGTGCAGACTATCAAAATAGCACCCTCACTGTTCTCTTACATATTTTTGTTCCCCAGCCATTCTCTACATTTCAGATAAAGTAATATTTTTAGATACATAAGTCATATTCACATGGTTCTCTTTTTTTCATATAACTGGATTACTCAATTTAAATAACCTTCAAAAGGACTTGACACATTATCATTATCTGAGGCTTCACTATTCACATGAAAGGTGGTAGGTATAGTATGTATACATTTTTCTCCTTGATTTTTTTTAATCAATGATATATCCTGGATATATTTCCCTCGTAGCACATGAAGAACTTCCACATTGGCATTCTGGCTGCATGCTATTCCATGGTGGCAACGTTGCAATAGATGCAGATCAGGAGAAAACATCTTTTACTATCTGGAGTATTCCATTCTTCCACTTCAGATAACTTTGTCGTGAATTCCCATTTGTTACTCTTTGGGGGAAAAAAAACTAAGCTTCTCACCAGCAAGGTTCTTACAATCTGACCCTACTTCTATTTCTCCAGGATTGTCTTCCATGAGAGTACTTTTTAAAAAGTTCACGTTAAAATGAATTACAAGATAAATTTGGGACCTTATGGCACACCAAGTTAAGCTGCCTCCTGCAACACCAGCATCCAATATGGGTGCCAGTCCAAGTCCCATTTGCTCCACTTCCAATTCAGCTCCCTGCTTGCTAATGCACCTGGGAAAACAGCGTAAGGTGGCTCAAATTCTTGGTCCCTGCCACCCATTTAGGAGACCCAGATGGAGTTCTAGGCTCCTAATTGTGTTATGGCCCAGCCCCAGCCATTTGGGGAGTGAACAAACCAGCAGGTGGAAAATCTTTTCTGTCTCTCTCTGTCTCTCTATCTCTCCCTCTCTGTGAAATGCTGCCTTTTAAATAAATTCTTTTTCTTTTAAATAATTTTTTAAAAAAGAATGTAAATTTTTTGGTGCAAAAAATTTTGAAAGCCATGCATATTTTTTCCTTAATACATATTTTCATGAACTCCTTGAGAACCCTTGGTATACATGAATTTCAAGATGTTTTGTACCGGAGCTGGCGCTGTGGCGTAGCGGGTAGAGCCGCCGCGACATCCCAGCTGCTCTACTTCCGGTCCAACTCTCTGCTATGGCCTGGGAAAACAGTGGAAGATGGCCCAAGGCCTAGAGTCCCTGCACCTGCGTGGGAGACCGGAGGAAGCTCCTGGCTCCTGACTTCGGATCGGCCCAACTCTGGCTCTTGTGGTCATTTGGGGAGTGAACCAGAGAATGGAAGACTTCTCTCTCTCTGCCGCTGCCTTTCTGTAACTCTCTGCCTTTCAAATAAATAAACAAATCTTTAAAAATATCTTTTAATTCCATTTTCTGCCAACTTTTTGAAGTACCCTCATATTGCTCTTCCCCTTATCCTGTACTCTTAAATGGCATGAACTGTCTTTTACATCCTTTCTGCACTGTGTTCCTTCCCTCTTAAGTCTTCTGCCTGAGTTCTTTTTTTTTTTTTTTTTTTTTTTTGGACAGGCAGAGTGGACAGAGAGAGAGACAGAGAGAAAGGTCTTCCTTTTTGCCGTTGGTTCACCCTCCAATGGCCGCCACGGCTGGCGCACTGCAGCCGGCGCACCGCGCTGATCCAATGGCAGGAGCCAGGTGCTTCTCCTGGTCTCCCATGGGGTGCAGGGCCCAAGGACTTGGGCCATCCTCCACTGCACTTCCTGGCCCCAGCAGACAGCTGGCCTGGAAGAGGGGCAACCGGGACAGAATCCGGTGCCCCGACCGGGACTAGAACCCGGTGTGCCGGCGCCGCAAGGTGGAGGATTAGCCTAGTGAGCCGCGGCGCCAGCCCTGAGTTCTTTTCTTAGTCTCACATGTAGACCCATTTCCTCCTTAGCCTGCTTTGGTTAACTTGTAATTAGCTTCTTATCTGCTTACGGCAGATCTCAGCTTAGTGCCATTTCCTCAAGGTATGCTTGCCCTAGCAATCCAAGGCCAAGTCAGTGCTCTTTGATAATAGTCTCCAGCACTCTGTCCTCTTCCTTTGAGCAATTACCATCTCTATATATGATTGTTACATTGATTTTTATCTCACAAATTTGTTCTTGAGTAGTGGGTTGTGACCCATCTTTGGTTATGAAATCGATTTAAAAAAGTATGACAAGCTTTTTAAAAACTGAAATGGAATAGAAAATATAAAATATCTTCATTTATAGTAAAGGTTATTCTTCCCATCAGACTTTTGCTTCAGATTAATAGCTGTAATCACGTACGCACACAGACATGTGTGTGCATTATGTATGATATTTCTTGTGGTGGGTCTTGGTCAGGAAAGCTTGAAAAGCAGAGCCAGCACAGTGGCCCAGTAGGTTAAGCCGCCACCTGTGATGCCAGCATCCGATATGAGCTTGGGTTCCAGTCCTGACTGCTCTGCTTCCCATCCAGCTCCCTGCTAATGTGCCTGGAAAAGCAGTGGAGGCTGCGCCAAGTCCATGGGCCCCTGCACCCATGTGGGAGACCTGAATGAAGTTCTGGGCTCCTGGTTTTGGCCCAACACAGCCCTGGGCATTGCAGCCATTTGAGTAGTGGACCAGCAAATGCAAGAGCTCTGTCTTTCCCTTTATTTATTTTTTAAAAAATCTTGAAATCCTCTGAATTAACACTAAATTTGGTGAAGATAGGAATTCTCTTTTACACACCATTGTATCCCCAACTCTAGCAGAGGCTGACATTGGTCATGCGTTCAGTACAGTTGCTGACTGGCTAAATGAATAAATATACACTTTTCAGGGAGGGTCATAGGCTTGTTGCCTTCCTCTAACAGGGACTAGTGGACCCCGGTTCTAAACAGATGTTAGTGATTGAATCAACATTCCAGTGACATATTGCTGAACCACAACTACAAATCTATTTTCTTAAGGGTCAATAAGGAAGGAGATGATACATTAGGGATTGAAGATTTTTAGATTTAAAATGTTTTGAATTTCTTTTGGATATTAGGCCTTAAAATACCTTTTTATTTTATTAACAAATAGTGAAACCTGGTTTTTACCTGCATAAATATTGGAGTAATTTTAAATTCTGATATAATCTACACACACACACACACACACGCAGGGTGTATTTCATAGCTGTTATCTTTTGTGTACTTCAGCAATAAAATATTTATGCAGTTTGGCAAGGTGATACTACAACCTGGTTTAGTACAACAGCTGCACTGCCTGTTCCCATGTGGCTAGATTTCCCTTTTTAATCTTCAGTTTTCTGCAACTAAAGACTTATGTCAGCATGTAGTTTATACAGCACTAGGTAATGATGAAAGCTTTTTGAATTAACATAGTAAAGAGAAATACTCTGCTGAGTTTACTTCTCTGAAGTCTTTGAAAATAATCATTCTTCTAGCATCTTGTCCACAGAACTTTATTACATCATGTATTTACAATGAGACTGTTTTAGCTTTTTAATTGTTTAGAGAACCTATTAACTCATTTCCAAAGATAATCATCTCTAATTTAAAAGATTGAGATATCTCAGTTGTAAAGTACTCTACTCTTGGCTTGTCACAAATCAGCAAAGTCCAAGAAATAAACCTGTGAATTTTCCATTAATTTAAGTTTTAAATTTATGTGTATAATTGACATTGAGATTGGATTTTAAAATATTTGGTAAAAAATAGAGGATCTTAATTTCATGCTTATTATCAGGATCCTTTCAGCACCGAGTTTTTGTATAGCATATCTGTTATTTTTTTTCTTTCTATTTCTAGGTGCTCCTGATCCAACAGCAGGTGCTAGTATAGATGATGAAAACTGCTGGCACTTAGATGAAGAGCAGGTACAAGAACAGGTTAAACTGTTCCTTTCCCAGGGCGGGTACCACGGATCAGGGAAGCAGCTTAATTTGCTCTTTGCAAAGGTATGAAATATTTCTTTTAAAAGAAATTCTGTAAATGTATATGTATATAGAAACTATCAACACTCATGTTTACATTAGGATAAAAGCTTTTTGTAAATTAAGAACGGGGTCTAAATTAGAAACTTTTGTGTTGTAAGCTTTAATTTGTTGAGGTCACCTTAGACAATGTGAGACCCTTTTGTCTGTCCCAGGCAGTACTAAAATGGTAATACTTCGTACATTTTTGAAAAAGTTCATTCATTAGTGAAAACAAAACAAAGATCTTGATCTTATTTAATTTGCCACCTTTTCAAGTTTTTTTTTTCTTTCTCTAGTTAATTTTCCCAAGTTCAGTATAATTTTAAACACAATCCTTAAAATATGCTTTAAGTATTTAATTTAATAATGTCACTAAGTTTCAGAAACATGGATTTTAGAATCATACAGATTTTTATTTAAATTCTAGATTTTACAAAGTTTACAAACCTTAGCAAGTTATTAGATATTAGTGAATAATAATATATCTTTTTATTTTTGTGATAATAGTGTTAGATAATGATGTTTAGAGTTAATGTAGATTACCAAAAATTGGTTGCCTAAAAAATAGAGTTATTTTGGTCATAAGTGACTTGGGAGCAAAAGCTGTGTCTGTTGCTTCAGATGGAACTTTTAGTACCATAAGCACATTGTTAAATGTCAGATAAAATGCCTTTTTAATAATATTTAAGTGAGTGTATTTTCACTAATACAGTTATAATTATGGAATATTTAAAATTGGTTAAGGGAATAGATAGCTATGTTCATTGATATATTTGTTAAATAGCATCTCTAATATTCATAATAACTAAAAGATCTATTAGTGATGTTTTCATTGTTCAGAAGAAGTAGGGTACACTTTGTTAATTTTGTATTGCCAGAAAATAATGTATTCTGATTTCATCAATACCCTGTTTTAGTAAAGATTTATCCTGTATACCATATGTAGATTGCCATTTTTCGTGAATTGGAGTACAACACATTCAGCTGTAAAACTGCTTCACAAGCTACCTAATCATTTTTGTGGTAGTTCACAGGTACTTTAAAGTCATATGATACTTCAAGTCAGCACTTTGCAAATTAATTTCCATTAGGCTATAGATGCATTTGAATGCTGTTGCACACAAAGTTCTCATTATACACCTAATGGCAAAGCTTCCATTTTCATTACCGTTGCTAACTAAGAAATAGTTTAAAAATCTACCAGGAAAATTACTACTAGATCAAATCTATTGATGTACTGATAATATAAAAGGTTTGATATATTTAGACACACAAAGTATTTCATATATTCTCATGTCAGCAGAATACGGAGTGGACTGGTAGAAACAGTATGAAATGTGTGTTACTAGGCTGGTCTACAGCTGTTATTTTTATCTGTATATATTGTATACACATTCTACATGCCATATGATGTTATTAACAACATCTAATTTTGGAAATGGCATAGCTCTTGGAATTAAAAATAGATCTGGGTTTTGATTTTTGCTGTTCCCCTTACCCTTTAACTTCTCTGAGGCATAGTTTTGTAATTTATAACAATTGGGATTGATATTGGGCCTACGTTACATGGTTGATGTAAAGATTAAGTGGTAAGTATAAATGTAAATAAAACTCTTCAGCATGATATCAAGTAAATGGCAGCTCCCTTTTTCTTTTTGACAGACAGAGTTTAGACAGTGAGAGAGAGACAGAGAGAAAGGTCTTCCTTCCGTTGGTTCACCCCCCAAATGGCCACTACGGCCGGCGCGTGCCGATCCGAAGCCAGGAGCCAGGTGCTTCCTCCTGGTCTCCCATGCGGGTGCAGGGCCCAATGACTTGGGCCATCCTCCACTGCCTTCCCAGACCACAGCAGAGAGCTGGACTGGAAGAGGAGCAACCGGGACAGAATCTGGTGCCCCGACCGGGACTAGAACCCGGAGTGTCAGCACCGCAGGTGGAGGATTAGCCTAGTGAGCCGCGGCGCCGGCCGGCAGCTCCCTTTCTTCCCCCTGGTCTTCACGGTTCATGACTTTTTAGTATTTCCAAATTAGGAATAAACTTTTAGGATTACTGAAATAACCCTCCTAAAAGCACAGCCTTTGTGATTTAGGGTAGAAGTACTTTTGAGTTCCTTAAAGCCTCAACTTCCTAAGTGAGTAAAGGCGTTCCTTTGCTTGTTTGGGTATAGTTATAGACAGGATCTATTGATCACTTAGATTTGGGCTGTGTTATTGAAGATCTGCTGGTTTCTCCTTTACTTGCCTTTCACATGGAATCCTTTTTTTTTTTTTTTTTTTGAGAGGCAGAGAGAGAGATGTTCTGTCTGCCAGTCCACTCCCTGAAATCCTTGCATACAACCAGGGGAGGGCAAGACCAAAGCTAGTAGCCTGGAACAGTATCTAGGTCTAGCACAAGTGGCAGGGACCCAAGTACTTCTGCTTTCATGTACTGCCTCTCAAGGATGTGTATTAACAGGAAGCTCGATGAGAAACAGAGTAGCTGGGACTCAAATCGGGCGCTCTAATAAGGGATGTGACAGTCCCAAGTGGCAGCTAAATCTCCTGCACCAGCTGAGATTCTTGTTTGTTGAATCCATGGCAGTACACACTTCTGAAATGGATGTGTTCCTTTAGGATTTCCCTGGTGTTTTTTTCTTCTTTCTTTTTTTTTGGGAAATTTAGCATGAGAGTTAACAGACAGAGCTTGAGCAAGCTCCAGCTCAAGAGGCCAGCATATTAGGTCAGTGGTTATTATTCTACCTTGTGGATCACTCACATAGAGCACAAAAGGCCTTTGACCCTGCAGCCCTATCCATTTTCTCTTAACCGGTGCAAAAACAGCCCCATCTGTGTCAAAAGTGCACACAGATGAATCCCACAGATTGAGTCAACTGTGGTTCAAAGACACAGCTAGGCCTATATGACCTGAATGTTTGCAGACTTTTTTCTTGTCATTAATTCTTAAATGATATAGCATCACAATCATTTATGTAATATTTATGTTGTACTAGCTATTAAAAATAATCTAGAGGAGTTTAAAGTATATGGGAAGATATGTATGGATTATATGTAAGTACTGTACTATTTTATAGGATTTTGGTATCACTTGGGGAGGGGGTCCTGGAACCAGTTGTCCACATACAGAGAAACAACTACATGCTGCTGCTCTTTGTATAAAAAAACTTCAGTGAGACAGAACTTACTGAAATTAGTAATTTATCTCAAAAACAGAAGGACTTGAACTACTGTGAATATATTAAAAACCATTAGCAAGAACTGAGTGGTATGTTAATTATGTATCAGTAAAGCTGTTATCTAAAAACCAAGAGTACAGATGCCATTATTCTAAGCATTCTTAGATCGATTTGGAAGACCTCTGAAGAGTTGTCAGTGCATTCTGCTTTAGCTACTACTTTACTGGTGGCAGGGACAATCAGAGGGGGACGGTCAGGAAGTTGCCAAACTATTTGTTGTGCTTGTTTTGGCATTCTGTTTTTCTGTAGGCCATCAAAATCACAGCACCTCAGCTCCATGAACAGCAGCACTGAGCTAAAACCTATTGTGGTGTCCTTGTTAGGTTCAGTTGCCTATTTTCGGTGCCAGGTTTTACTTCTATGGTTTGTCAAAGCATGATTAACTAGTAGTTTACTTAGTGGGAATATAATCTTGAACCACAAAGTGCATCTGGCTTAGTAAGAAAACTGCTTTTAAGGAGACCTCAAGGAAAAAAAAAGTTTGCACCGGACATAGGAAATAGATTTAATCAGTTATCTTAATCAGATGTGTAAGACCCAGCTGAAAACTTTTTGGAGTTGGGAAGTAAACTTCTTTTCCTCATACTGATTCTTAAATGGAATTTAAAATAATCAATGGTCATTTCTCTTGATTTGATTGAATTGCAATTTAGAATATAGAGCCATTTTAAACTACTTTTATTTGGTTATAAGGGCTGGTGTTAAGGCTTAATCTCTTCTCCTTCCTTCCTTCCCTGGAAGAGATAGAGAAAAGTGGTTTGTTTTGGGTATTTCTCTTTTCTTTTCTTTTTAAACATTTCTCTAAAGGTTTGTTTTTCCCCACCAGGTGCGGGAGATGTTAAAGATGAGGGACTCCAATGGGGCCCGCATGTTGACCCTGATAACAGAGCAATTCATGGCTGACCCTCGCCTGTCACTTTGGAGGCAACAAGGCACTGCGATGACTGACAAATACAGGCAGCTCTGGGACGAGTTGGGTAAATACATTTCCTGACAGATCACCCATGAGTTGTGCATGGATAGAGACATAGAGTTGAACATCTGAAAAACATGGTCATAATATTGAGGAAGAGAGGTCTTCTGCTCATCAATGAACTTAGTGCCTGTACACTGATTGCAGGAATAGGAAGAATGAGGACTTGGACTGACATTTGCAGAAAATGGCCTTGGCAGGATTTGAGGGAATTGTCTGATCTTGGGGAAGGGAATCTGTCTTTAAATAATTTGCTTGGAAAAAAAGAAGATAACTTTTTAAATAGTTGTTTTGTGTTACAGACTGGCTGTTTATTTCTAGATTAATATAATTGATGCAGCTAAAATTTGGAGTCTGTCTTCCCCTTCCCAACCTTGATTAAATGTGGTTTGGATATTCGTGTTATTTTTGGCTACTATTTAGATGAACTCTTGATCCTCAGAACGGAAAAGATAGAGCAAACTCTAAGATTTATTGCATCCCAGATCCCTGGTGGTTAAAGATATAAATGTAGCAAGTAGTTGAAAAAGTGAGGCATCCACTAGACATGCTAATTAAGAGAATACTGAAATTTTATTAGGTTGAGTCTCGTAATGCTCATTCCTAGGGAAGTAATCAATGATATGTTTGTTGTCTTTCTATTAAGAAATCTGTGAGTGATAAATGAAACTTTGATGAACATTGTATTAGTGTACTAATTTCCAAGAGGAAACCACTGGTTACATTCACTAGATCCTAGTCTCAATGAAATTGTTCTTGGCCAAGGGTGGGCCACATCATGCTTGTTGATCCCAGGTTTACTTTAAACCAAGAAAAGCTGTTGTCTGTGAAGATAGTACATAATCATCAGAATTGGAAGCTTCTTTTGAGATTATCTGTTTTACAGATAAGGAAACTGGAGCCCAGAGAGGTTAGGAGACTTCCCCAAGATGACATTGTGTGATGTAGAGTTAGGCAACAAGCTGGTAGATAATCTCTAATAATCATCTTTTCCTTTAATAGGAAGGGTGTTCAGGGACTTGGTTGTGGATACAAATTTTTTATTCTTTTTTATATCTCTGCTGCTTGCCAAGTGTTAGAAATTTCTTGACCTTTTCCCCTTTTTCCCTTTTTTTTTTTTTTTAAATATCTTAAATAACTTAATCTTGGTACCTTCCTTGGATCTTCTGAAATAATTATAGTTGATTTTCCCTTCAAAATTTGAATCAATCTTGTAACTATGATAGGTAATTCTAATGTGTTGGAATAATACAGACAACACAATGTTATATAATATTGAAACAAATATTTTTATAGACTAATGAATGATTTGCTTTCCCAAAAACCCACTTCAATTTTGTAGCTCTACAGGGTGTGTTGAACTGATTAGTTCATTTATAAAAGCAAAAAGGACTAGCATTAAAAAAAAATTGGAATGAAGGGGATCATTTAAAGAAAAAATACTGGATTACTATTAAGTGAATAAAATCTAAAGAGATTTGGGACTTGGAGGAACTTTAGAATTATAAGTATCTGATTAGGAGGAAAATACAAACTTTACAAATAATACGCTCAAGTAATATTTGTAGTGCTCACATTTAATCCGTGATTATATCTCATCTTTCCAAGGTTTTTTTTTTTTTAACGATTTATTTATTTATTTATTTATTTGAAAAGCAGAGGCAGAGAAAGAGAGATACCTTCCATCCCTGGTTCACTCCCCAAATGGCTGCTGCAGCAGCTGGAGTTGGGCTGATCAGAAGCCAAGATCTGGGAGCTTTTGCGGATCTCCCACATGGGTGCAGGGTCCCAAGCACTTTGGCCATCTTCCACTGCTTTCCCAAGCACGTTAGCAGGGAGCTGGATTGGAAGCGGAGCAGCCAGGACATCAGTGCCTGTATGGGATGCCGGTGTTGCAGACAGCAGCTTACATGCTGTGCCATAGCACTGGCCCCTCCAAATTGGTTTTGAAAATTATGTACCAGAACTCTCAGTCAAAAGTACAAGTTCTGGGGCCAGTGCTGTGGCGCATTGGGTTAATGCCCTGGCCTGAAATGCTGGCATCCCATGTGGGCACCAGTTCTAGTGCCGACTGCTCCTCTTCCAATCCAGCTCTCTGCTATGGCCTGGGAAAGCAGTAGAAGATGGCCCAAGAACTTGGGCCCCTGTACCCACATGAGAGACCTCAAAGAAGCTCCTGGTTTTGGATCGGCCCAGCTCAGGCTGTTGCGGCCAATTGGGGAGTGAACCATCGGATGAAGACCCCCCCCCCCCCTCTGCCTCTCTTCTCTGTGTGTAACACTGACTTTCAAATAAATAAATAAATCTTTTTAAAAAAAAGCACAAGTTCTCATTAGGTGTAAACTTTTACCAACTGAGTATAGTTATGACCTCTGATGGAGTAGTTTTTAATTAAGGGCCAGGCTTTATATAAATTCTTTGATTTCAGTCCAGGATGAAGAGCATAGTTTCTTTTTTCTATATCCTCTTCCTCCAGTGACTACTAGACACTAGATTACTCCTGTGACCCCTGATGCCAGGCAGAGGTCACTTGTCATTTTAATGGGATCTAAGTTCTGTGAAGAATCCTATGTAGAAGTAACAATAGCTGTCATATCTTAATACTCACTCACCAAAAAATTAACTAAAGTTGCTTCTGTATTACAAAAGGAAAGGCTTTTGCTTTTTAACAAAATGAGGGAATTTGACTTTGTGCCCCTACACAGGACTCACATTGCTTCAAGGCTCTGCTTTGGAATTAAATGCTGAGCACTGCCAGATGCCAGACATTGAGAAGAGGCTGAGTTTTGTCGGCAAATGGGATCTGCAAGTTAATTGGTGTTTTCTGCAGGCTTCTGGCTGTGAAATGAAATTGGAAGCCCTTTAGCCACATGGATAATACAGGACCTGAATACAAATGTCACATGTCACCATCAGGACCCACTGTGAGACAATAGTGTTCCCACTCCAACACTGCACCATTACAGATCATTTAAATATGGGGATTACATTTAAACTAAAAGCCCCATTTGCCTTTTACTGCAATTTAAATGTCCTCTTAGCAAAAGCTAAGTGACAAATTAAATGAAAAAAGTGCCCACATTTTTAAAGCTGTAATGCAAAACAACCTTTTATTGCTTCTCATGTGCCACGAATGAATCATTATACTTGTCAACCCTAAACCAAGCCATAATTGGAGCAGCTACTGTTATCAGAGTGGGGCCGCTCTGTGACAGCTTAATAAAGCTGAAACTGTTAAATTAAATCTCAGATGCTTAACTCCTTAGCACCGGTGGATTCGATGGGTCCATATCTGGCCATGGCAAATACACCAGGAAAAAAAAAAATCCTGGCATGAAAATCTTAATCTGATGAAAATGTACAAGTGAGAGTATTTTAGCCAAGTAACTGTGCTTCTTGGCAGAGGAATTTGGAGCCAGGAGATTGTCAGCACAAGATTACAGTTGCTTTTTGGAGGACCAGATATCCCTTTTCCCAAGATATTTAATTTTCTGATTACATGCAATTTATGAAAATTTAACAGTATTGATGTTTCAAAATTAGTTTTAAAAATAACAAAATTACTTTAAGTTTTTCTCTCTTGCAGTTAAGTACATGCAAACTTACTTGTGGTAGCAACAGGTCAAGCCCTCCCCCCTCTTCCAACCAACAAATGGACTGATTATTCCTAGCTCTTCTTCTCTAATCTAAATGCCCATGATACTCATTTGGTCTGAGTTCATTTTTGTTATTTACTCCCTGATTTTTCATAATGTCATATGAAATAGATACACATTCCTAGGATTTAGATCCTGTTTAGTACACGTCATTTGCAGAAACATTTATCTTACATGTGAATCAGTTTTTCAGATATTAGTTTTACTTTATGTACCTACATAATGTTCATTTCCCCAACCATAGCTCTGTATTCTCAAGATGAGTAATACTATATAATAATCAGCTATAAGGAAAAGTATGTATTAAAGACTCTTAGAACATGAAATCCCGTTTCAATGGTAGAAGCTGCACACTTGATAGAGATGACACATTTAGTAGAAGCTGTAGAACACACACTTCTGTTGCATTCTTTTTTCAATGACATGCACATTTTCTGGAAGGCAGATTGCAGAAATAACTTGGATTTTAAAGAACAACCCAGTGCTGATTTGTGGCAAGCACACCTACTGTTCGCCCTAATGGCTGTCTGTTCAGCGCACTTAATTACTATGGGGGTCTTTAGGGATTATGGGATGGAGTGTAACCTCTCATCTGCGTTGATGGGTCTCTTTCCATAAATGTCTTCCTAGACTGTAATTTTACTTTGCTTCATAAAACTATAGGTTGTGGCTGCTAGTCTATTAAAATCTAATTAAAATGGATGTCATTAGAGGCAATAGTTAAATAAGATTTAATTACAGTTTTATCACAGGGAAAAATTCTTGAATTTTCACTTTCAAGTAACATGTAATGTAGTTTCCCTCAGGTTTTACACCTTTTTCTCTCTGAGTCAGTCTTATTTCTTAGAAAGAGAGTAGGCTGCCTTTGTAGGAGCCTGAGTCTTTTGAGCTCTGCTTACTCAGGTCACAAAAAACAGGATGGGGACTCTCAGAGTTCCTTTCACAGCTTCTCATCTGTGGATCTAACTCTGTGTCTGAGCAGAAAAGCCATAGGTAGATGTTTCTTTCTGGCCCTACTCCCATGAAAGGTTAATTTAATCACTTGTTACTAAGCAGCAGCTGTAGTATTCCTTGGATGGAACTAAATTGAGTGATAACACAGATTTAGGACTCTTGGAATCAGCATGAATCTAACTGTGTTCAACAATATGGAACTCAGCCCATCCAATGGCACCAGTTATTGCAAAATACTAAAAATTACCTGCTCCGTGTACCCAAAATGTCTGCCATCCTAAACATAGTGAGTGGTTCTTGCACACCTATTTACATGAATATGGAATAAAAGGAAAATATAGGGGGGCCGGCACTGTGGCGGAGTGGGTAAAGCCGCGGCTTGCAGTGGGTAAAGCCGCAGCATCCCATATGGGCGCCAGTTCAAGTCTTTGCTGCTCCACTTCCAATTCAGCTCTCTGCTATGGCCTGGGAAAGCGGCAGAAGATGGCCCAAGTCCTTGGGCCCCTGCATCCATGTAGGAGACCCAGAGGAAGCTCCTGGCTCCTGGCTTTGGTTTGGCACAGCTCCAGCCATTGTGGCCAATTGGGGGATGAACCAGCAGATGGAAAACCTCTGTCTCTTCTTCTCCCTCTGTGTAACTCTGCCTTTCAAATAAATAAATAAATATTTTTTTAAAAGGGAAAATACATGCTTAAGTCACACATTCAAGTGGTATTCTACTTAATGTAGGTCTTTGTGCACAGCCAGAAATCAGATTCTAAAGGCTGTGCTCTGAAGGTAATTGTGGAGAAATTTCCGGGGAATGCCATCTTAGCATCCAGCATCTCTGAGAGCACTAGGCTTAATAATTCCCCCATGTTTTGAGTCACTTTTTTAGTTTCTATGGTAAATTCACACTCAAGCATGGCCACATTTTAAAGTTGATATTGGTTTGTCAATGACTAAGGAATAATTGCTTCTCCTGAGAACCAGAAAGCATTCCAAAGTGATTTGCCCTGTCAGTAGTTGGCCTTTTTGCCAGTGCCAAAGCTCTATTGGGGCAAAGCAGTGTCTGTTTAGGCTTGGAAACTTCAAAATAGCTCTAAGGACAGAAGGTAATCCTAATGAACCACACGTCAGGGATTGCTTATCATCTACCAGTTTTTCTTCACTAGGCACAAGGAGAATATAGCTGTTCACCACTACTTGCCACTGTTGATACATTCGTGTTACTTTTGTTTCCAGAAGTCTTGTTCTGGCCCTTCCACTATGTATGAGAAGCATTTGCTATATCCAGAGGGATAGATGTTTTGGGTGTTTGATTTTAGTGTAGGTGATGGTACTGGGAGTAAGGAGGAAGTAGAGATGGGGACATTAGGAGACATGACAAATGAACTGGTAGAATAATTCTGTTACTAATTAGAATAAAAATTAGTACAAACTTAATTTAAAATGTTTCTACAAGATGTTTATGGAGTTAAATTATAGGAAAGAAATAATAATCATACTCTAGAAAGAAGAGACATGAACATCAACACAGATAGGCTCAGTGGGGGAGGGTATAGACCACATTCTTTACCAGATTTATTTTTTTTAAGACTATCGGTTCATTATTGTAGCTAAACTTAAAAAAGGACAAGAGAGAGTAGATAGACATCATAGAATTAGATTGGGGCTTTGTTTTATTTCCCATATTGGTCCAGCTAGTAGTAACAGTTACTCATACTTATCAGACAATATGCTAAGTACTTAATGTATGTGTTATGATGTGTTATTTTGTTTAATACTTATAAAACCCTATGACATAGGTACAATTTTTAACCCTCATTTTACTGCCAAGAAAACTGAAGCTTAAAGAGGCTAGGTAGCTTGTTCATTGAAGTCAGAAATAGAACAGGAATTTGATCCCAGATATAAGTAACTTAAAAAAAAATTACCAAACTGGATAACATCATCAGCTTATTCTTGATTTCTGCCAGGTGGGTCTGTCTGCTAAGGGCAGAGCAGGATTATCTTGACCCCAATAAACACTGTAAAAACTAAAAGCTGCCTGTTGTGGTCTTGGCTATCCATGGCACAATCCTGGTTGCTAGTTGTCAGCCGAGTGTACCTAGTTGCTAGTTGCCTATCTGCATCATGTTTACAGGGACTCAAACTTCATGTTTTTTGAGAAAGCAAACACTTTAGTGTAAAGTAGCCAATTCATGCTGTATTCTATAGTAAGCTTATCACACATACAGATAGTATTGCTATAAATTGGCTCCAGTGGTGTTTCATCCCATTTTCAGTCCCTTTTGGTAAGAGCTACCGAGTACTCTCGGGCTCACTGTCTTTTCCCTGGCCTGCACCAGGCCCTAGTAATGATAACATGCTTACCAACACTTAGTGATCTAGTGTGGTCTGTAGGCTCTGCAAACTGCTGCACACACACTGTTCTGCTCTCACATGGGGTGTGTACTGCTCAGTCTGCTTATTCCCACATTATTCATAGCTCCCTCTAAATACAGAGGCTTTGTCAATTGTATTGCCCAGGAGGTTTTACTTCCCTTCAGCATTGTTCTCAGAATATCTATCTGCTGTTGGGTCCTCATTACCAGGGCCTAGTTTCTTTCTTTGAGTAGTCCTGCTGCTTTCTGTTCCTTAAAACTGAGAGCTCTGTACTCTTGATCGGAGGCCTCTGGGTTCTGCCCAGGTAGGCTGTGGAAAATTTACTTTTCACCATTTCTTATCCTAAAGTTAGCAGCAGCATACAAAAATCAATGAAGTCTGAGAATCCTCATTTTAATCCACAACCAAGAATTCTCAAGCTAGGATGAAAAAAGTGGAAGCTAAGGGAAGTCAGGAAAAGCTGCTTCAGGCTGCTTACTGAGGTTATTCTAGTAAATTTAAGTTCGGGTAGGTTCATGAATGTGGAGGAGAATCCAAGGAAATCAGAAATGGTAGTGCTTGCTTGGAGTGTTCAGACATTGCCCAGCACAGAGCCTGAGGGCAAAAGGGGAAAAAGGAGCATGCAGGAGGAGGCAGATCCTGTTCTATCAGAGCAGTTTGACTTTCACCATAGACGTTCCAGGTTTTTCTGGAGAAAGGGTTCCGAGATTAAAACTACATGCTTGAGGGGCCGGCGCTGTGGTGTAGCAGGTGAAGCCGCTTTCTGCACTGCCAGCATCCCACTTCTGATGCAGCTCTCTGCTATGGCCTGGGAAAGCAGTAAAGATGGCCCAAGTCCTTGGGCCCCTGCACCCACCTAAGCCCCTGGCTCCTAGCTTAGGATTGGCACAGCTCTAGCCATTGCGGCCATCTGGGGTGTGAACCACCGGATGGAAGACCTCTCTCTCTCTCTCTCTCTCTCTCTCTACCTCTCTACCTCTCTGTAACTCTGCCTTTCAAATAAATAAATAATTTTTTTAAAAAAATTATATGCTTGATAATCACTGTCTTCAGTAGGCTTTTAAATAGTCATTCTTCTTGGAGGTGTAGCAAAAACTGACTTTAATTTATTTAGATACTTTCTCATATACCTTCAGGGAATGCAGGCTGGTAAATGATTTGTAGCAAGTGAATTTTTTGAGGCTGCTATAAGCTTCTCTGATTATTGCATAACATTGTTTTCATATTTTATTTAAAAAATTATTTAAAAATTTCAAAACCAGGCCCCACTGTGGCACAGTGGGTTAATCTTCCACTGCCTCTCGGTGTGAGTTCAAGTCCCAGCTGCTTCGATTCCAATCCAGCTCTCTGTTAATGTCCTGGCAAGGCAGCAGAAGATGGCTGAGGTGCTTGGGCCCCATCACACACGTGGGAGATCCAGATAGAGTTTCTGGTTCCTGGCTTTGGCATGGCCCAGCCCTGACTGTTGCAGCCTGCCTTTTGGGGAGTGAACTCCAGGGGATGGAAAAATCTCTTGACTGTCTCTCCCTTTCTCTGTTACTCTGCCAGTAAGTAAGTAAATAACTAAATAAATAAAATCTTAAAAAAATAATTTTAAAAAATTTCAAAACCAAAGTAAGAATTGGACTCTATAAAATAGTGGTGCTTTATTTTTTATATATTATTTTATTTATTTGAGTGGTAGAGTGACACAGAGAGAGAGAGACGGAGAGAGGTCTTCCATCTGAATAGTGGTGCCTTCTGACATTAACTTGCTAGAACAAGTTAATCACTTGTCTCAGGGCTACTGTTTCAAGTTTGATCTGGTGATGGAATAGCCTGGAATAGTGATAGTATCTGGCTAAGTCAGCTTTCTGTTGCAAAAATGACCTTTGAATAGCCACATCTTTGTGATTTTGAGCCATAACCAGCTGGACCTTTTTGACTATCGATTGTGCTTTCCAGTTCATTCTGAAGGATGTGAGTATATTTCACAATTTTCTTTTACAAACCTGGAGAAACATTAAGTGGGAATCAGATAGAGACCTTGTAATAGCTCCTCTTGGATGCCATTCTTTCCTGTGTGAATAAGGGTTGGATGGGAGAGTCCCAATCAGGGCACTTGGGTTAAATACAAGCTCAGAACTGAGAGAAAATCCCATTAGGAATCATGGTTTCAAATGCTGCCAAGATAGAGCAGGCCTTTCACCCAGCAGTTCAGACTGGCTTTCCTACATCAGAGGGCCTGGGGTCAAGTTCCAGCTCTCCCAGTTCTAGCTTCCTGCCAGCTGAGACTCTGGGAGGCATTGGTGATGGCTCAAGCAATTGGGTTCCTCACACCCGTAAGGGAGGTCTGGATTGAGTTCCTGTTGCAGGCATCTGGGGAGGGAACCAGCCAGTGGGAGCTTTCCCTCTCTGTCTCTCTCCCTGCCACTCAAATTTTAAGTGCTGCCGGGAAGCACAAAAGTCTGTCTCCCCCACCTACACACACATTAAAGATGAGATCAATATGTATAGCAACCTTTCACTAGAACAGATTGATCATACACAGAGGACAGTCTTTGCTAAACATTAGGGTGCTATGTAGACCAAATAGGCCAAATAACCTGAGCGATAAGCTAGTTATCAGTTTCTGTCTTTATTGAAACTCCTTTAGGTGCCATCTTTATTTTTTTAATCAGTGTATTAGTGTGCATTTGAGAGTCTCACCTCTCCCCCAAACCCCACCTCTCTCTCTCTCTCTCTCTGTTTTTAAAAATATATTCATGGGGCTGGCACTGTGGTGTAGTGGGTACAGCCGCCACCTGTGGTGCTGGCATTCCCTGTGGGCGTTGACTCAAGACCTGGCTTGAATCAGCTCTCTGCTGTGGCCTGGGAAGGCAGTAGAAGATGGCCCAAGTCCTTGGGCCCCTGTACCCAAATGGGAGACCTGAAGAAGCTCCTGGATCCTGGCTTTGGATTGGCGCAGCACTGACCATTGTGGCCATCTGTGGAGTGGACCAGCAGATGGAGGATCTCTCTTTCTCTCTGCTTGCCCCTCCCCCCAGCCCCATCTGCCTCTCTGTGGCTCTGCCTTTCAAAAAAATAAATAAATCTTTAATATATATATGTATGTATATATATATATACACACACACACACATTTGTTTAAAAAGCACAATGGCACAGGATAGGGGTGAGGAGGCATTTGGGGGAAATAGAAATACTCCCATTTGCTGGTTCACTCTCCTAATGCTCAGAACAGCTGGGGCTCAGCCAAGGTGAAGCCGTGAACTTAATGTAGATTTCCTACATTGTGGGCAGGGGCCCCAGCACCTGGGCCATCATACACTGCCTCCCAGGTAGACCGGCAGGCAGTTGTGTTGGAAGCAGAACAGCTGGGACTCTTAACTAGCACTCCCAGTGTGGGATGTGGGCGTCCCAAGCAGCGACTCAACCTGCTGCACCACAATGCCACCCGTCACCTCCTTTTCTCCTTTCATTCCACTAATTAGAACAGTGAAAGTAGCAGATTTTTAAAGGGTTATTTTTCCTTTAACGATGAGAACATTTGTCTGGCATATAGTTGGTGGTCAGTAAATATTTGTGAATAAATAAATGAATGAGTCGTTGAAGTATAATGTATCCCATCTATTTGGAATCATTAAAAAGCTCAAGTATGTGTGGTGCACTGAAAACAGAGACTGAAAGGAATTAATCACCAGTGTGTCCTCAGTTTTAACTTTTCCTACTCTGTCCTCTGCTCATGTGTAGGATATTCATAGGTGCCTGTGTGTGCATGTGTGTGCATTCATGCACACACGTACACTGAAACACAAACAATTTAGAGTACAGAAAGGCAATGATTCCCCCTTGCCATCAATGCTGCAGGTAATCTATTGCATTAATCAGCCAGCCAGTGGGAAATGCATGGGGAGTGATTATACTATCATACACAATACAATCAGCATGAAGCACTTGTCAAGACCAATACATCAAAGTTTAATTCAGTAATAGAATGAATTAGAGCAAAATGAAACATTCTGTTCTCCAAGAAACCCAACACCCATTGTAAGTTCTTTGTGAACTCTACAGAAAAGTCAGTGCATTAAGATTTTTTTAAGAATAAAACTGCAGCTTCAGTCTGATGGCACTGCAAGCCTTTTTCTTGGAGTTCTTAAGTACAGTGCTAAAATGTTTATCAGTACTCTGTAATAATAACCATTGGCAAATTTGATTATTTTTTAGTAGGGCTGTTGATTGTCTGTTACTCTAAATTGGTTTTCCGTAGCAAATGAAAAAGTAGTTGTATCTGTGTGCTAGGGAAGCATTTTTGCATGAATATAAATGGTGTACCATTGAGTGCTTTATCAGAAAAGCAGGTAAAGTAAAAAGAACCTACTGCTTATAGTGCCTGTGTGGTGGGCATTGCCATGGGGGAGCTTAAAGTCTAGTTAGGAAATAGAAAAATAAATGAAAAATGGAAAGTGGCCCAATACAGCATAAGAAAACTGTGAAAATGAGGTTATACAATGTGGGAGATATTTCAGAAGATTCTGAGAATAATTTTTTTCTGTCTTTGCTTCCCTCTCTCCATTAAGAAGAAGGATAGTGAGGGGTAAAGAGCTGGCGCTGGTGATATCCCTGGAACGGGGCTTCTAATGAGGTCAGGCTGTTTTTTGATGAATCTTGCATGTTGACCTGACAGAACTGATATCAGATGGAATGGGAAGAATGTTACTAGATAAGGGACACAGGTTTACCAAAAGGAACTTTATCCAGGATACGAGTTAAATGTTGTGAAATAGCCATGGGTGTTTTTTTTTTTTCTTGACAACAATAAAGGTGGTTATTTTATTTCACAATTTTCTCAGAGCCTAGTTATAATTAGTTGTGTGCCACTTACCTGAGTGTAAATTCTGCCTGATGGAGCGATCTCAAAAACCCTTTACAGTGTTCCTGAGGTTTTAGTTTGAAAAATTTCCAGAAGTGTTTCAATGAATTAGAAACTAGCACATCATTTTTTTCATTTTTCATTTTTAATTAGTTTTTAACAGATTCAAAGTGATTTTAAATGAGAATTTTTTTTATCAGTTAAGCTTATTTTCCAAAGATAAGGTGAGTGATATATTAAGACTGCATTGTACTGAGAACAATATTGTAATTAGGGTCATAGTTTTGGTGCGGTCTGACCCAAGAAATTTTGTGACTATAAAAAAAAAAAAAAAATTTTGCTAGCACAACTAATTATGCCAGTTATCTCCTATTTGTGACTGCAATTAGGCATTTCATGGCCTCTAAATAAGCATAATTAGTTAATTGGATCATGCATGAAATTGTAGCATTTGAGAACAAAAATAAATATGATAAGTATTATGGATTATTTTATAATTGTTGAACCCTGGGAAATACCAAAAATTATTGTTCTGCTTTCATATTAAATAAGTAGAAATTAAACTTTCCACATAACAACCTTTGTTTTCCTGTAATTGTGACATAGGAAAAGGGAACCACTGATCTTTTTCATTTTTACCTTAGAGAGGTGGCTTACTCTTCTGTCCCCACTGTCAGCTGCCCTTGTGTACTCTTTCATTATATACATCTTTCTGGAAAACAAACAATGATTAAAAAATAGGAAGGGTGTCTTATAGAAATTATATAGCTGTTAAGCACTGAATTGATTTGATATTAGCCAAAAAAAAATGTGAAGGAGAAGAAATGGAAAAACAAGTTTTATTGATTGGGATTGGGGGTAGGGCAGCAATAGACACAGAGTGGGCAGCTGATCTGTTCAGGTGAAAATTATACTGGCCTACACCCAGCAATGCAAAGAGCATGCTCAGTCACACTCCTGTGCGTTATCCCAGAAATGCTGACACAGACTTAACTCTACCACACCTGATCATAATGTTTTCAGAGAAAACAGATTTCTTCTGACTTGAGTAATCAATCTTGAACTCTTAAGTTGAGCTTTTGATTGTTTGTCTGCTATTTTAATCTACAGTCAAATTATTTATTTGCTATGCTTGTGAGTCCTGAAAAGCACAGTTTTCTTTTGCTTAATTGGGCTTCTGTTAGTTGGACCTCTGTATGTGTTGTTTCTTATACATGGGAGAAACATGTTTCAAGCACATGAAAGCACATGGTTAATGAAGTACAGGATCATAAGCTGCACAATTAAGGATACTTCATAATTTTAGATAATACACTATTTGTATTACATTGCTTTAACATGAGGAATGGAATGATGACTTTCAAAAGATTAAAATGGGGGCTGGCGCTGTGGCATAGCGAGTAAAGCCACCACATGCAGTGCCAGCACCGGTTTGAGTCCTGGCTGCTCCGCTTCCAATCCATCTCTCTGCTATGGACTGGGAAAGCAGTAGGAAATGGCCCAGGTCATTCAGCCCCTGCACCTGTGTGGGAGGCCCGGAGGAAGCTCCTGGCTCCTGGATTCAGATCAGCGTAGTTCTGGCCATTACGGGCAATTGGGATGTGAACCAGCAGATGGAAGACACTGTCTCTCTCTCTCTCTCTGCCTTTCCTCTCTCTGTGTTAACTCTGTATTTCAACTAAATAAACCAATCTTTAAAAAAATATTAAAATGGTTAACCTTGGAATTTGTGTGTCCACAGCTACACGTAGGAATCTTGACTTATGAGAGAGATTCCTGATCATTTAGCTATATAGACTGCTGAACACCATAGAGTGTGAAGATTTTGGTTTTTAGGGAATGTGAGCTTTGGACTAGATCCTGGCTCCCTTCTTTAATAGAAGTGCAACATTTCTTACTTTTCTCTGAACCTCAGTATCTACAAGGTAGGTTTTGTGTGTGTGCAGGTGAAATATGTTTGACAATGTATGTGAAATATTTAGCACAGAGTTAATGTGAGATACATATTCAATAAGTGACAGCAGTTACTCTCAGGTGGATACATGTCGATGCCATTTACTTTTAGAAATATGTAAGATGAATTAGATAGAACAATCTTTGTACCCTACAGATAGACATTTAAAAACTTTAAATGTAGAATCTAATTAGAAACCCAACATGTGTAACCTGATATTGTTAGGATTTTCCTTGAAGGGAAAAAATTAGCATACAAACCAGCATTTAATATTGCAGTGTGTTTTGGGATACTTTTATATGGGTAAGTTCTCATAATGACTTTTTTTTGTCTTAAGTTCCTCTCATGTTGAGTGGTTTAGTTGAATTTGATTTAACATTTCATATGCATATGGCAAAAAAAATAGCAAATAGCTTAGTTTTCTGTTTTGTAATCTAGCAGATTTGTAATCTTTCTTGGTTAAGTGTGACAGATTAAAGATGGCTACTCTGATTGAGATGTGAGGTATCTCTTCCCTAATCTTGAATTTGGGTGATTTTAATACATATTTGACCAACAGAATGTGGCAGAGGAAATATTGGGCTGGTTTCTGGGTCCAAGCCTTAAGTGGCTGGCAGCATCCACTTGTCTCTTTAAAAGATTTGTCCATCTTGGAAGCCTGGATTTTTGCATAAGTAGTCTGATTATCTTGAGTCTGCCATGAGACAACCTTGCTATTCATGTAGAGAGGTTGTTTGGAAGTGGGGAGGAGAGAAGACTTCTCAGCCATAGAATCCTGAGATATGATATATTGTTGACACTGAACTTTAGGCTAATTTTAAATCAAAACACTGATTTTAAGTCTGACAGTACCTTATGCTTCTTCTGATTTAAACTCTCCAAATGCCAGGTGTCCTAGGAAATGTGGAAATGCTATATGGAACTGAAGTTCCATTATTTCAGTTAACTAGCTATTGCAGCCATTTGAGGAGTGAACCAGTAAATGTAAGCTCACTCACACACTCTCTCCCCCCTCCTTCTGTGTCACTCTGCCTTTCAAGTAAATAAATAAATTGTTTTTATAAAAAGCTATCTCTTGAGTTGGGTTTGCCAAAATTGAATCTCATTACAGGAAATAATATAACAAATTATAGTAATTTTTCCTCATCTACAGATTTTTTTTAAATGCCAGATTTCATCCTGTTTGACTTCTGGCTTTCTTCCTTCTCCTCCCTTATCTCCCAACCCCGACCCTCCACACATGCCTAGGGGTGCATTTCCCCCCAACACCACACTTTTTTTTTTTTTTTAAGAAACATTTTGTTTGATGAGTACAAATTTCATAAGTACAACTTGAGGAATGTAGTGATTCTTCTCTACATACCCGCCCTCCCACCCCACGTCCTCCTCCCTCTCCCATTCTCAGCCCAATTCTCCATTAAGATTCATTTTCAATTAGCAAGACCAACTCTATACTAAGTAAAGATTTCAACAATTTGCACACACACACAATATATATATATATATATATATATATAAAACTGTTTGAGAACAAATTTTACAGTTAATTCTCACAGAGGTCCTACATGAGGAGTAAGTGCACAGTGGTTCCTGATGTTAATTTAACAGTTAACACTCTTATGTTTGACATCAGTGATCACCTGAGGCTCTTGATGTGAGCTGCCAAGGCTATGGAAGCCTTTTGAATCCATAGTCTCCATCAGTATTTAGGCAAGGCTGTAAGCAAAGTGAAAGTTCTCTCTTCCCTTCAGAGAAAAGTACATCCTTTTTTGATGGCCCCTTCTTTCCACTGAGGTCTCACTTACAGATATCCTTCATTTAGGATATTCTTTTTGCCATGGTGTCTTGGCTTTCCATGCCCTAACTGCTCTCATGGGCTTTTAAGCCAGACCAGAATGCCTTAAGGGCTTATTCTGAGGTCAGAGTACTATTTAAAGCAATTGTCATTCTATGAGTCTGCTGTTTGAACTGCTTCCCAGGTTGGAACATTCTTTCCTTTTTAATTCTATTATTATTACCAGACACATGATTTCATCTATATGATCCCTTTAACACTTAATTATATCTATATGGTCAATTTAACAGTTAATATGATCACTTTAACACTTAAGATGGCATTATTACCACCTAGCTTAATGGGATTTGGAGTCCCATGGCAAGCTCTTAGCTATACCCTTAGAAGTAAGTCCGTAGGAATGTATGTAGAACTATACAGCTTTACAGTTACACACTTCCTCTTCACTCTCTTATTCACACTCTTATTTTTTACTGGGATCTTTTTTTTTTTTTTTTTTGGACAGGCAGAGTGGATAGTGAGAGAGAGAGACAGAGAGACAGGTCTTCCTTTTTGCCGTTGGTTCACCCTCCAATGGCCACTGCAGCTGGCACATCGTGCTGATCCGAAGCCAGGAGCCAGGCGCTTCTCCTGGTCTCCCATGCGGGTGCAGGGCCCAAGGACTTGGGCCATCCTCCACTGCCTTCCTGGGCCATAGCAGAGAGCTGGCCTGGAAGAGGGGCAACCGGGATAGAATCCAGCGCCCCAACCAGGAATAGAACCTGGTGTGCCGGCGCCGCAAGGTGGAGGATTAGCCTGTTAAGCCATGGCGCCGGCCTGGGATCTATTTTCAATTGACTTTATATTCATATGATTAATTCTATGTTAGGTAAAGAGTTCAACCAATGGTATTAAGAAGGAAAACAACAACAACAAAAAACTGTTCTCAACAGTCAAGACAAGGGCTGTTCAAGTCATTGCTTCTCAGTGTCAATTTCAGTTCTATAGGTTTCCTTAGGTGCTCTATTAGTTATTACAGATCAGGGAGACAATATAGTATTTGTCCCTTTGGGACTGGCTTATTTCACTAAATGTGATGTTTTCCAAACCCATCCATTTTGTTGCAAATGAACGGATTTCTTTTTTTCTTTTTACAACTGTGTAGTATCCTATAGAGTACATATACCATAATTTCTTTATCCAGTCTTCAGTTGACAGGCGTTTAGGTTGATTCTGTGTCTTAGCTATTGTGAATTGAGCTGCAATAAACATGGGGTGTAGGTAACTCTTTTATTTGCTAATTTCATTTCCCTTGGGTAAATTCCCAGGAGTGGGATGGCTGGGTTGTATGGTAGGACTATATTCAGATTTTCTGAGGTATCTCCAAACTGTCTGCCTTTCTAACTGGGGTGAGGTGAAACCTCATTGTGGTTTTGATTTGCATTTCCCTGATGCCTAGTGATCCTTAGCATTTTTTCATGTGTCTAGGCCATTTGGATTTCCTCTTTTGAAAAATGTCTGTTTAAGTCCTTTGCCCTTTTCTTCATTGGGTGTTTCATTTTGTTGTTGTGGAGTTTCTTGATCTCTTTGTATATTCCGGTTATTAATCCTTTATCTATTGCATAGTTTGCAAATAATTTCTCCCATCCCGTCGGTTGTCTCTTCACTTTCCTGTTTGTTTTTTTCTTTCTAAGATTTATTTATTTATTTGAAAGGCAAGTTACAGACAGGCAGAGGCAGAGAGAGAGAGAGGTCTTCCATCTGCTGGTTCACTCCCCAGATGGCCACAGTGGCTGGAGCTATGCCAATCTGAAGCCAGGAGCTTCCTGGATCTCCCATGTGAGTGCAGGGGCCCAAGGACTTGGGCCAGAACTTGTTTTCCCAGGCCATAGCAGAGAGCTGGATCAGAATTGGAGCAGTGGGGCCGGCGCCACGGCTCACTAGGCTAATCCTCTGCCTTGCGGCGCTGGCACACCAGGTTCTAGTCCTGGTCCGGGCGCCGGATTCTGTCCCGGTTGCCCCTTTCCCAGGCCAGCTCTCTGCTATGGCCCGGGAGTGCAGTGGAGGATGGCCCAAGTCCTTGGGCCCTGCACCCGCATGGGAGACCAGGAGAAGCACCTGGCTCCTGGCTTCGGATCAGCGCGGTGCGGTGCGCCGGCCGCAGCGTGCTACCGCGGCGGCCATTAGAGGGTGAACCAACGGCAAAAGGAAGACCTTTCTCTCTGTCTCTCTCTCACTGTCCACTCTGCCTGTCAAAAAAAAAAAAAAAAAAAAAAAGAATCGGAGCAGTGGAAGATGAACTGGCACCTATATGGGATGCCCACACTGCGGGTGACAGCTTTACCCACTATGCCACACTGCTGGCCCTCTGACTGTTTCTTTTGCAGTAGAGAAGCTTCTCAATTTGATGTAATACCATTTGTTAATTTTGACTTTTATTGCCTGTGCCTCTGGGGTCTTTTCCAGAATCTCTTTGTGCCAATGTCTTGCAGGGTTTTCCCAATGCTCTCTAATAATTTGATAGTATTAGGTCGTCGATTTAGATCTTTAATCAATTTTAAGTGGATATTTGTGTAAGGGGTAAGGTAGGGATCCTTCCTCATACTTCTGCATGTGGAGATCCAGTTTTCCCAGCACCATTTGTTGAAAAGACTGTCCTTATTCTAGGGCTTGGTTTTAGCTCCTTGGTCGAATGTAAGTTGGTTATAGATGCTTGGATTGATTTCTGGCATTTCTGTTCTTTTCCATTGGTCTGTCCATCTGTTTGTACCAGTACCAGGCTGCTTTGATTATAACTGCCTTGTAGTATGTCTTGAAATCTGGTATTGTGATGCCTCTGGCTTTGTTTTTGTGGTATAAATTTGCTTAAGCTATTTGGGGTCTCCTGTGTTTCCAAATGAATTTCAGCATAATTTTTTCTAGATCTGAGAAGAATTTCTTTGGTATTTTGATTGGTATTGCATTGAATCTGTAAATTGCTCTCAGAAGAATGGACATTTTGATGATATTGATTCTTCCAATCCATGAACATGGAAGTTTTTTTCCATTTTTTTGTATCTTTTTCTATTTCTTTCTTTAATGTTTTGTAATTCTAATCGTAGAGATCTTTGATTTCCTTGGTTAAATTTATTACAAACTATTTGATATATTTTTTTGTCGCTATTGTGAATGGGATTGATTTTAGAAGTTCTTTCTCTGCCACGGCATTGTCTGTGTATATAAAGGCTGTTGTTTTCTGTGTATTAATTTTATATTCTGCTACTTTACCAAACTCTTCTGAGTTCCAGTAGTCTCTTAGTGGAGTCTTTGGATCCCCTATATATAGAATCATGTCATCTGCAAATAGGAATAATTTGACTTCCTCTTTCATGATTTGAATCCCTTTGATTTCTTTCCTTGCCTAATGGCTCTGGCTAAAACTTTCAGGACTATATTGAATAGCAGTAGTAAGAGTGGGCATCCTTGTCTGGTTCTGGATCTCAGTGGGAATGCTTCCAGCTTTTCCCCATTCAATAGGACTCTGGCCACACTTTTAAATTAAGTTCTTGTTATTTTGAATTATGAGTTTCCATGGGATACTAGAACTTAAACATTAATGTTTCTAGATGGCACATGGAAATTAATTATATGCACAAACACCCATCATTACTGGCTGGCTTAAGAAATACGTGATGTCATTGATTTTTATTTGCTGTTTTATTTTATTAAATGTAAATACACTTATAAAGACATCCTGAGCATCACTTGCAATCTGAGCCCTCCTAATTCTATTTTAATCTTTGAGTCTCCATTTCCTCAAAATCAAAGTTTTTGGAGCTGGGTGAATTGCACAGTTTGACAAAACATTTAACATCCAAACAACATTATGAGGTAGGCTGAAATTACTGTAGGGAACTGCCATTGCAGAGAGACTGAGTGTGCTTGCCCAAGGTCTTGTGGCTGGTGACCCATATCTTCCTGTTTCCAGATCAGAGCTTGTTGGTCACATTTTTCTCCTGGTTGGAAATGTGAAACAGCCTATGCAGTGAGGCAAAATGGTGGTGACAGTTTGTACATCTAAATGTTTGATGGCAAAGGCTGTCTTTAAAGGAGTACAGGGTTAGTTCTTGTTACTCAACATTTGCTGAGAGTTTGCTGTTGTCCACTGGCGCTGTAATTGGTGGAATGCAGAAGTCACCAAAGGCTTTCTTGATGATTGGTATTTGCCTCAGTGCATCTCTGCCTGTATTCTCCCTTGGGTCAGATATAAGATGTGAGCAGATATAAAACCGCTAAGTAAATAAGAATTATTTACTTTATGTGAAGAATGCCATTTGTTTTCTTCCCTGAGCATTGAAGTTTGCTCTCCTAGTTTAGTTTACTTTGCCCTTTATGTTACAGTGCATCTTTCTGAAAGGGGAGAGAAAGGATGCTGGGTGGTAGAGAAAAACTAGAGTGAAAACATGTCTTGGATAACTCAGAAACTGGGTGATGCACACATCAGTGACTTGATAATTGCCTTTATATACTGAGAGGCATTGACACTAGGGAAGCAGTTTGAAAGTATTAAATCTGGTTTCATTGTAATACATAGCAAATAATTAAGCATCCTTCATGAAAGAACTGGTAGTAATACCTTACTACGTACCAGGTCCTCTGCTAGCTGCCCAAAATGCTAATTTCTCATTGAGCTCTCTGACCTGTTTTTAGATGAGTCCTTAAAAAGATTTATATTTCATAGAGACAGCAGAATGAAGTGTTTAATCATCAAAGAGTTTTATTTTTAAAGCTACAGATGTTTTAGGCGTGTTGGAGGAGAAAGAGATAAATGCCCAAAGTGGGACTTTGAATTAATAAAATTTGGAGAATGACTTACTCAATTTGGTTAACTTGGTTATTAAGGCTAATTACAGCTTTTGTAGTGATGACTGTTAAGATAAAAGACCATATCTATTATAGCTCTGAACTTGACTCTAACATTAAGAACATCCTTTCAGGATGAAACCTCTCTTTAGGGAGGTGAGCAATAAAAGAATGTTATAGGCAAATTAATAAAGCCTTGGCTTAAAATTTTTTTTTCTTATTCTACAAAATGGAAATCTTCTAATTAAAGAAATACAAGCGTGAGAATCTAAGATAAGTTCTAGGGATTTCTTTTTCCCTCAAATTCATAGAAATCTTTTCAAGTTACCAAGAATATTTAGGTCCTTGCTTTTAAGCCTCTTCTCTAAGTTTTATTTTACTCTTCTCATTGCTATGGGCTGAATGTCTGTGTATGTCCCACATTTGTATGCTCAAATCCTGAATCTGGAAGTGATTAGACTGCAGGGGCAGAGCCATCCTTATACAAGAGGCCCAGGAGAGCTCGACTGGCCTTCCACCATGAGTTGAGGACATAGTGAGAAAGGTACCATCTGTGAGGAACTTGCTAGACACAGAATCTGCTGGTGCCTTCATCTTGCACTTTCAGCCTCCAGAACTGAGGGGAGCAAATGTTGTTAATAAGGCACACAGTTTATAAATATATTTTATAGCAGACTTAAAGGACACTCTAAAATGAAAATAGAAGTGGGTATTGTAGCACAGGAGGTTAAGTCACTGCTTGCTGCATCCACTATCAAAATCCTGGCTACTCTGCACTTCTGATCCAAATTCCTTCTAATAATGCAGCTGGGAGGCAGTGGACAATGTCTCAATACCTGGGTTCTTGCCACCCATATGGGAGGCTTGGATGGAGTTCCTGGTACCTGGCATTGGTGCTGGCATTTTGGGAGTAAACCATTAGGTAGAATATCCCTTTATCTTTCTCTCTCTCTCTCTCTCTCTCTTTCTCTCCCCGCCCCCCCCGCCTTGGTCACTGTACTTTTTAAATAAATAATTCATTAAAAATAGAAAAATATATATTAAAATCTTTAATAATTTTAAATGGAAATAGTAATTTTGATTACATGAGTTATTGTAATGAGTTAGTGAGAAATTATTGGAAAGCTCTAAATATGGGACCTGTAGGTTATACTGAGCAGCTACTATGTGGTGATATTAATGGTAATAAACATTATTTAGTTTTTAAGATTATATTGTATATTACTTGATGTACTATAAAATACATACTATATAAATGTACATACATTAAAATGTTTTAATGTATAGTTTTAAATTTGGACAAATATGGTCAGGAAACCACCAGTACAATCAAGATAGAGAAGGATCTGTCACACCCTAAATATTCCCTCATGCTGTCTCTTTGTCACAGACTTGGTCAGCTGGGCAAGTAACCACTGATCTGTTATCATTCCCTTTAGTTCTGCCTTTCCCCCAGTATTCTACAGACTGAATAGTAAAGAATGTGTGTGTTTACATTCAAGCCATTGGATTCTGGCTTCTGCACTTAGCATAATGCGTTTAAGATGTGAGTTGTCAGTGGCTTGGTTTTGGTTATTGCTGAATTGTGTCACAGTTTATCCATTTACCAACTGAAAGACATCCAGGTTGTTTCCCATCTTTTGCATTTACAAAGCTGCTATAAACATTCTTGTATAAATTTTTGTGTGAACATAAGTTTTTATTTTTTTTGAGCAAATCCCTAGTAGTCTTGACTGCTGGGTCACACAATAAATATACATTTTGCTTCATAGGGAATTAATGAATTGTTTTCCAGAGTGTCTGTATCATTTTACACTCTCAGAAGCAGTTGATGAGCATTCCAGTTGCTCCACATCCTCTCCAGCAGTTGTTGTCAGGTTAATTATTTTTTCCCAGTAGTAGCCATTGTAATAGATATGTGGTGGTTCTACTTGCATTTTCTTAATGGTTAATGATGTTTAACCATGTTTGGTTTGCTATTTGCCATCTGTATATCATCTGTGGTAAAGTATCTTTATAAATTTTTGCTGTTTTCTAAAAAAAACTAAAACTTTTCCATTTTTTAAAGCAGTTTTAGGTTCATAGAAAAATGGAGGATTTCCTGTATACCCCCTGCCGCCACACATGCGTAGCCTCCCTGATAATCAGCACACCCTACCAGGGTGTTAACATTTGTTAAGTTGATCAGTCTACACTGACACGTCACCTTCACCTAAAGCTCCTAAAGGTCACAGTGTTCATAGGGTTCACTTTGGGCTTCATACGTTCACTGGGCTTGGACAGCTGTAACCTGACATGTATGTACCGGAGAGTAGTTTTCAAGCCCTCTGTGGCCGCCTTTATCCCTCTCTGCCACATAACCCATGGTAACTACAGATCTTCTGAACTGTCTCTAAAGACTTTTCCTTTCCAGAATGTCATGCGGTTGAAATCATCCTGTGTGGAGCCTTCTAAGATTCTGTTCTTTCACTTAGTGATATGCATTTAAGTTTCTTAAATTTTTTTGTTTTTTTCATGGCTTTATAGTTTGGTTCGTTGTTTGTTTTACCTTTTTGTTGGATTATTCATTTACTTAAGTTTTTAGAGGGCCTAGCGTACAAGTTCTTTGTCGCATGGATGATTTGAAGATATCTTCTCCTGGCATCTAACTTGACTTGTCATCCTCTTTTTTATTTTTATTTATTTTTTTTTTATTTGAGAGGTAGAGTTACAGACAGTGAGAGGGAGAGACAGAGAGAAAGGTCTTCCTTCCATTGGTTCACTCTTCAAACATCTGCAATGGCCAGAACTGCGCAGATCAAAAGCCAGGAGCCAGGAGTTTCCTCCAAGTCTCCCACACAGGTGCAGGGGCCCAAGGACTTGGGCCATCTTCTACTGCTTTCCCAGGCCACAGCAGAGAGCTGGATTGGAAGTGGAGCAACCGGGACTAGAACCGGCACCCATATGGGATGCTGGTGCCGCAGGAGGATTAACCTACTGTGCCATGGCGCCGGCCCCAACTTGTCATCCTCTTAACAGTATCTTTTGTAGAGGAAGATTTTTAATATTGATGAAATCTACTTGGTTTATCAAGTTTATCTCTTATGTGTCATATTTTGGTTATTGTATCTAGATCTTTGCCTAACCCAAGTTTATGAAGATTTTCTATGATTTTTTCTAATTCTTATGGTTTTCAGTTTTATGTTTAAGCCTATTATCTATTTTGAGTTTGTTTTTATTTCTTTGAGAAAAAGACGGAGACCAACAGACACATCTTCCATCTGTTGTTCACTCCCCAAATGCCTGTAGCAGCTGAGTCAACTTGAAGCCAGGAGCCTGGATCTCATTCGAGGTCTCCCACATGGGTGGCAGGGACCCAAATACTTGAGGTATCCTCTGCTGCCTCCCAGAATGTGCAATAGTAGGAAGCTGGGATTGGGAGCAGAACTGGGACTGGAGCCTAGGCACTATACTATGCAATGTGGGCATGACAAGGGATATCTTTTTTTAATCTTTTTAAAAATTTTTCTTATTTTTGTTTTTTAATAGAAAGCATTTATTTAATAAAAATAAATTTTGTAAGTACAACTTTTGGATTATAGTTGTTCTTCTCCCCATACCCACCCTACCACCCCCAGACCATTCCACCTCCTACTCCCTCTCCCATCCTATTCTTCATTAAGATTCACTTTTAATTATCTTTATATACAGAAGATCAACTCTATATTAAGTAAAGATTTTAACAGTTTGCACCCACACATACATACAAAATATAAAGTACTATTTGAAGACTAGTTTTACCATTAATTCTCATAGTACAACACATAAAGGACAGAGGCGTGTGGAGCAAGTGCACTGTGACTCCTGTTGTTGATTTAACAATTGACACTCTTATTTATGATGTCAGCGCTCACCCAAGGCTCTTGTCATGAGCTGCCAAGGCTATGGAAGCCTCTTGAGTTCACAAACTCTTGACATTATTTAGACAGGGCCATAATCAAAGTGGAAATTCTCTCCTCCCTTCAGAGAAAGGTACCTCCTTCTTTGATAACTGACAAGGGACATCTTAACTCCTGTGCCATATGCCCTTGAATTACTGTTTTAAGATGTGTGGTACAGGCTTAAGGTTCATTCTTTGCTTGTGGATGTCTAATTGGTCCAGCTCCCATTGTTGAAAAGACTTAAATCTTTTCTCCATTGAACTGACTTTGGACTTGCTATCTTTGCGTAGGTCTATTTCTGAATTATCTAGTCTTTCTGTTGATCTATATACCTGTCCTTTCACTATTGGTGCACTAATTTTTTAAAAGATTTATTGATTTGAAACACAGAATTACACAGAGAGAGAGACAGAGATCCTCCTTCTGCTGATTCACTCCCCAAAAGTCCACAACATAAAAGAGCTGGATCAGGCCAAAGCAGGAAGCCAAGAGCTTCATCCTGTTTCCCACATTGGTGGCAGAGGCCCAAGCATGTGGGCCATCTTTTGCTTCCCCAAGCCATTAGCAGGGAGCTGGATTGGAAGTGGATCAGCTGGGACATGAACTCTGCCCAAATGGGATGCCTTTTTGCAGATAGTGGCTTAACCTGCTGTGCCAGAATGCTGGTCCTTAGTGTACTGTTTTGATTACTGTAACTTTATAGGAAGTCTTAAATTCTGGCATTCCAGATCCATCTTTGTCCTCCAACATTGTCCTTTAAAATTGTTTTACTATTGTATTGGTGCTAATAGTAAGTGTTACTTTTGGGGGAAGTAACTTTTGTTGTCCAGTTGTTTATATTTAGCATTTGTTTTGAAAGAATTAAAAAAAAATTTTTTTTGCATTGAACTTTTATCATTTGAAGTTGCTAAACTTACTACTTCTACAAGTTTTATGGTAGGTTAGTTGTCTGTGAATGGAAGTCTTTTTATTTTATCCGTTCCATCCTGTGCTTTTAACCTTCTTTTCTTGCTTTATTACCTGGCTAGAACTTAAGGGTTATGCTCGGTGTAAATGGTTAAGAGTAGACATCTGCCTGGTTTTAGATCTTAGGGCAGAAGGCAGTCTTTTGCCATTATGATAGTAGTTGTAGGGTTTATTGTAGGTGCCCTTCATCAAGTTCAGCTCTCTTCTTAGTTTGCTTATAGCTTATTTATGATGCATAGATTTTTTTTTTCTGAATCTACTGAGACGATTTCATTTTTTTTCTTCCTTAGTCTTGTTAATGGGGTGAATTACATTGATTTAAAAAAAAAAAAAAACTTTATTTGGGAGGCAGAGAGAGACAGGAAGAGTGAGCGTTCCCCTCCCCTGGTTCACTTCTCTAATGTTTACCGTGGACTGGGGAGCCAAAGCCAGGATCTGGGAATTTAATCCAGGTCACGGATGTGGGTGACAGGTGCCCAGCCATTTCAGGCATCACCTCACCCTCCCAGGGTCTGCATTAGCAGCTAGAGCTGGAGCTGGAATCCAGTCACTTGAGTATGGGATGTGAGCATCCCAGTCAGCAGGCCAAATCCCCCCACTGATGGACTTTTGATTGTTGGATCAGCCTTGTGTTTCTAGGCCTACATGGTTGTAGTATAGTCTCCTCTTTGATACTGCTCAGTTAGATTTGCTACTACTTTGTTGAGGCATTCTATGTCTATGTTTATGAGGGCTGTTGATCTACAGTTGTATTTACTTGTACTGTTTTTGTCTGGTTTTAGTATCAGGGTAATTCTGGCCTTATAAAGTAAAATGAAAACATTCTCTCCTTATGAATCTTATAAACCTATAGATATTATAATTACATATAATTATAAATGTTAAACCTTTAGGATCTGTAATATGTACCCTGTTTTATTCTTTTTTTTTTATTTTTTTTTATTTTTTGACAGGCAGAGTGGACAGTGAGAGAGAGAGAGAGAGACAGAGAGAAAGGTCTTCCTTTTGCCGTTGGTTCACCCTCCAATGGCCGCCGCAGCCGGCGCGCTGCGGTCGCCTCATTGCACTGATCCAAAGCCAGGAGCCAGGTGCTTCTCCTGGTCTCCTATGCAGGTGCAGGGCCCAAGCACTTGGGCCATCCTCCACTGCACTCCCGGGCCACAGCAGAGAGCTGGCCTGGAAGAGGGGCAACTGGAACAGAATCCGGCGCCCTGACCGGGACTAGAACCCGGTGTGCCGGCGCCGCAAGGCGGAGAATTAGCCTAGTGAGCTGTGGCGCCGGCCCCCTGTTTTATTCTTAATACTGGTGTTTTGTGTCTTGTCAATTTGTTTTCAGTTAACCTGGTAATAGCTTTACTGATTTTATTGACTTTTTTGAAGAAGTAACTTTTGGTTTCTTTTTTTCCCCTTATGGATTTTTAATCTTACTGACTTCTGATCTGTTATTTTTTTCCTTCTGTTTCAACTCTGATTTCTCATTTCTCTGTTTTAAGGTGGTGGTATTTTTCTGTTGATATTGGGTGGGATGTTTTATAATTGTCAGGTTTATTGGTGTTCAGGTATTTGCTAATTTTCTCTCTAGTTGTCTTATTAAGTTACTAAGTGAAGAGCGTTATAGTCTCCAGATAGAATTATAGCTTTATCTTGTATTTTGAAGTCTTGCTGTATGATGCAGCTTCCTCCTTTAAGATTATTATGTCTTATTTGGAGAACTAGCCCGTTTTATCATTATACTTTACCTATGGTGTAGTACCACTTGTTCTGAGTTCACTTTATTGGTTACTAATATAGCCTTTGTAGCTTTATTTTGATAGTGTTTTCATGGTGTATCTTTTTTCCATTCTTTTATATTTAATCTGTCATTGTATCTATGTATTCCTTTCTCCAAGTCTGGGAATTGTTCCAAATTTTTCTTTATCCATTTCTTATCTTTTTGGAATACAGTGTCACAAATGTTTAATCATTTAACTATTTTTCTCACCTCTCTTTAAGGCTCTATTCCTTTTCTTCCAGTTGTTTTTCTATCTTTTTTCCATTGAGAGTATTTTGTCTTCATAATCACTGATTTTTTTTTTCCCTCTGTCGTCCTCATTCTGCTTTTGAGCCCATCCAGTAAATTCTTATTTCAAATAATAATTTGTTAGTTCTGATGTTTCTGTTTGTATTTTATACTTTGTATTTCACTTCTGAGAACTGTCTTTCCATTTCTTTCATTAGTGCTTACCTTTATCTCCTGGAACATAATTATTAAAGTAACTATAAAATCTTTGATGATTCTAACATCTGGTTCATCTTGCTTGGCATCTGTTGGTTTTTTTTTTTTTTTTCTTTTGAAAAATAGTCATATTTCCATGGTTCTTTGTAGGCCAAATAATTTTAGGTCCCTGGATATTTTGAATATAGAATTATGAGAATCTGGGTGCTATTAAAATACTCCAGGGATTTAAAAAGAAATTTTTAAAGCATGCAATCAACCAGAGTAAATTAAGGCCATAAATTGTTTCACCGTTTTTGGGTGATAGTTCCAGTGTCAATTGATTTCCAGTCCTTGGCTGTCCTACCTTAGATCTGCTCATATATATGAGATGTAACCAGGGCAGGTGCATGTACACAGATTTCAGAGATTCCCCTCTCCAACTCCTGGATTAAGGATCTCTTTTTCCAGTTCTTAAGCCAGAAAAGTGAGGTTTCTCTCAAGTTTTTGCTGTGTCTAGAAAGTTCCTTGAATGGGATTAATCTTACGTCAAAGCCAGCAAAAAAGAAAAAAAAAAAAAAAGAAGAAGAAGAAGAAGAAGAAGTAATGGCTCCCATATGGGGTATGCCTTCAAGTTTAACTTCCCTTCCCCCCTTGGCTTACTGTTGCCTACCTTCCAGAATCCTTAGGTTTGCTGCTGCTTTGTGTGCTTTGTCCAGAGTTTTTAGTCATAATCACTGGGAGAGAGAAGCTCTAGAAGCTCTAGTGGGCTTTACTCTGTCCTGACTGATGATGTTTTATTTTTAATTGGCATTTAGAAATACAAACTGCAGCTTATAAGTTTCTGTGGCTTAGATAGGTTGTGCTCGTTTTTATTTGTAAATGTTTATTTACACCAACATTCCAATATGGGATGCAGGCATCCTAAACAGTGGTGCCAAAATGCCTGCCCCGATATTTTTGTTTGCTACTGAGAAAAATTATGTGATATTTAATATATCATGTGCTCAAATTGAAGAAGCTTGCCATTTTTATGTGGAAGAATGTAGAGCATCTCTTTTGGACAAATATAGACAATGATAATTCATACCTTTATTAATCATTAGTCAACACAACTGATTAAAATGCAGATACACACATAGCTTTTCAAAGGAAAAATGTTGTAAAATGACTATGGAGTAGTGTTATCTGTCTTATTTTGAAATTAGTAAAGTAAAACCTTAAAATTTGTAAAATATTTGCTTGAATTAGCTACCACTTTGAAAAATGTAGAAAGGAATAATAAATTTATCAATTTTTTAAAAGATTTATGTATTTATTGAAAAGGCAAACTGACAGACAGGGAGCGACAGAGTTAACTCCCACCTCAGGTTTACTCCATAAATGAGTGACTGGGCCAGGTTGAAGCCAAGAGCCAGGAACTCCATCCTGGCTTCCCATACAGGTGGCAGGAACTAAGGCACCTGGGCCATCTGCTGCTGCCTTCTCAGACACATTAGCCAAAAGCAGGATCAGAAGCAGAGCAGCTGGGACTCAAACTGGCACTCCAGTATGTCACCTTAACCCACTGCACCACAAGGCAGCCCCGGGATTACCAGTATTTAATTATGAGTTATACCTTTCTTCTAAGTTGCCACTTTTCCTTTGCAAAACTGGTGAAATTTTCATTAATATTTAGTGATTTCGTAAATATAAAGACATACATTTAGCAATTTCAGTTATACAAAGATTAGTTCCTTAGTAAATAATTTAGAGAAGTGTATTTCAGTGAATTTTATTTTTCTAAGTTATATTTTACTGGCATTTTTATTCAGACGTTTCACATCTTATTGATAGGTGTTTAATGTATACTAGTTAATAAGAAATAATAAGAGTTTGAGTCTCTTGTTAAGAGTGGGAGGTTGTTTATTTGTGTACATTGTATGCCTTTATGATTGTTTGCAGTTATTATAAAAGGGTAATCTTAGAAAGTAAATTTGATTTTTGTGCCGGACCATTTGGAGTGATGTGTTGCAGCATCCACGTGTAGGATCTGTAAACTGGACCCTATGACTGTCATGTTACTGACTTCTTCTTCTTAGACATAGAGTAAGTGGCAGGTTGGTTGCAGTTAGCATTTGTGCAATATATTTCATATTTATGCAGAGCCATATTTCGATCTTTGTTTCAAACTTGGGATCTGTTGACCTCCCCTGATAAACTTTGTATGAGATTTGTGTCTTACATTAAGGAGAATAGAGTCTTAAAATTTAATAGCAGATTTGGGTCCATTTTGAAATTGTTTAAAATTTATCTTTAGCTGTTAGATTTGATATTTTAATAAATTTTTGAGAATTACTTCTCTCTCCCTCTTGAACTTAGGTGCTCTGTGGATGTGCATAGTTTTAAACCCCCACTGCAAATTAGAGCAAAAGGCAAGTTGGCTAAAACAGCTGAAAAAGTGGAACAGTGTTGATGTCTGTCCATGGGAAGATGGAAATCATGGCAGTGAATTACCCAATTTAACCAATGCTCTGCCTCAGGGTGCAAATGCCAGCCAAGGTGAGTCCACAGTAATGTTCTGCTCACTTAGTGCCTATGCAGTTGTGCAAAGATGTTTACAATAATAACTGACAACTTCATGAAATAGTATTTGACTGACTTAAGACCTTATATATTATTCTGTGAATCATGTGTATGTTTTCATTTTACTTGAGACCTCTGTACACTTTTAAAAACTCATAGATGAGCATAATACTCATACATATGTGTTAGAGTGATCTATTAATGATTTGACTTGAATGTTCTTTTTCAGTTTAAGATGTTGTGGAGTAGTGTGCTAATATGTTACTCTGTAAAATAAAATATTGAGAGGTTTGAGGAGTTGGGTGTTTTTATCTCTGATGATTAATTTATGTTTGGGCTGCTGTATGATTTAATCAGTCGAAGCTTGTTCTGGACGATAGAAAGGAAACATTTTGTGACTGGATTGAGGGTAACGGCATGATGTTGGAATTTGGATTGGAAAAATTATTCACTGTGAAGGATTCTCTAGCATACCTGTGGCTGTGTATTATAAACTGACAGTGCCCCCCTCCACAATCTTTGGGAAAACCAAAAAGTGTTCTGAATATTTCCAAAAGAACCTGTCTCTCACTTCTGTCTGGTTTTTCATCTTGTAACACTCCCTTGGATCCATTTATTCAGCTCAAATTCCTCCCATCTTTAAAAATTCTTCCTTGGTGCCATTTTCCTTTCTAGCTATTGCAGAATTTTCTCCTCTTTCATAACCACATTCTTGTAAATTAAAATTCTTTATTAATTCATACCATCAATTTTACATGATTTTGTGCTTTTTTTTTTTTTTCTTTTTGGTAAAATTTGATAGACTTTAAAATCAGGATAGAAGGAAGGTAGGAATTAAATGACATCAGGAGATTCCAGGATCAAACACTGTCATTCTCTATTTGCTGGCCACATAGGAGTTTGTGCTTCTAGAAAGAACTTTACAATTTGTGTCAAGTTTCAATATGATGTTAGCATCATGTTTTCAGTCTCTCTAAAACAAGAAAATTATATATATTATTCTGTAGGGATTTGTCTGATCAAAAGTTTTAGCTGTGGGAAGGAGTTTGGCTGTGCTTTGTCTAGAGATATTTGCATTGGAAATTCAGTATTTGGAATCTGTTATATCTTTATTGGCCATGATTTTATTTAATGATTTCAAAGAAAATACCCCCATTTTTTCTAGATATTCAGAATTTTCAAGTTTAGTTGTTCAACATTGCTAGAAAAGGGTCTGCCTAGGCACTATCTTTAAACCCTTTCTATTTATACTTGGAAGTTTCTGTTTCACTTCCTGCTGCTTTTTAGGACTGCCACTGTGACATTTTATGCTTTACTTTCTATTCATTATGTTACCCTTGGTTAACTATGAATATTCCATAGGCTCTGGAAAGCTGGAAAGAAATGATGCAGCCTCCAGACTAAATAGTGCATTTCACTTATGATTTGGCCTGGACAGTAAAAAGTCAGGACCTGGTATCTGAGGCAGTATTATAACCGTTGTGCCTAAAGGCACCAGGGTGCCTGCTTATAGCAGAAACGCCATATCCTCCCTGTAGAGAAGGTCTGGTGCTCACACTTGAAGTGCCTCTGCTGGAATGGAGCAGGCTCACTGGGGCAGAGCCTGTGGTGAGCAGCAGAATCCGACAGCCCCATCTTTGCAACTGTGCTGAGTGCGTTGCTACAGATACATCATGTACAGAATTGCATGTGTTCGCACATTACAGTGAATGTGAAGGGCTTATGAGGCCATACTTCTATTGAGATAAATTGTTAGAATTAATGAATAAGAACATTGGAATCTATCTTTGCAAAGAGTAGGGTTTTTTGGTTTATTTTTGTTTTTTTTTAGTATTCTAGATTGATAGCCAATTTTTAACTTTTAATATTTTGGGCTACAAAAAACTAAGAATTTCCCTCTTTTTACTTTCCTAAGTTTCTCATGTCTTCTTTAGTCAGCATGTATTAACCTTATATAAACTTCACCTAAAAACCCTTACAAATTTCTGTCCTTGTCTTTTAAAAAATTCAATCAAAATATAGACTGAAGGGGTCCTTAGAAGGCTCATAGAAAATCAAAAAACTATGGCATGGACTGAAATTTTTTGTGCTAAAACAAACTTTAATGCTTTTTTTTTTTAAAAGGATGCATTTTTATTTATTTATTTATTTAATTTATTTATTTAAAAGGCAGAGTGACAGAAAGATCTTCCATCCACTGGTTCCCTCCCCAAATGGCTGCAACAGCCAATGCTGGACCAAGCCAAAGCCAGAAGCCAGGAGCTTCCTCTAGGTCTCCCACATGGGTGCAGGGGCCCAAGCACTTGGGCCATCTTCTGCTGCTTTCACGGGCGCATTAGCAGGGAGCTGGATCAGAAGTAGGGCAGTCAAGACAGTAACTGGAGCCCATGTGGGAAGCTGGCATCACAGGCAGTGCCCTTTTGATTTATTTTTTCATAAAGTTTTTGAAATACCTGATATTTCTTTCTTTGAATCTTAACTGTAAAAAATTTTTAAAAGCAAATATCCAAGGTAAAATTTTGATGTCTAACGGAAACAAATTTTTATTGTCTACATACATGATCTATGATCATTTTTTTATTTTTTAGCTTTTATTTATTTCAGTTTTTTAAAAGATTTATTTATTTACTTTAGAGGTAGAGTTTCAGAGACAGGGAGAGGCAGAGAGAAAGGTCTTGCATATGCTAGTTCACTCCCCAGATGGCCACAATGGCAAGAGCATAGCTGATCTGAAACCAGGAGCCAGGAGCTTTTTCTGGGTCTCCCATGTAGGTGTAGGGGCCCAAGCACTTGGACCATCCTCTACTGCTTTCCCAGGTCATAGCAGCCAGGACATGAGCTGGTGCCCATATGGGATGTCAGCGCTGCAGGCGGAGGCTTAGCCCACTACACCATAGTGCCAGCCGCTTCGTTTGTTTTAAAGGCAGAGAGGAAGAGGGAGAGAGAGAGCTACAGAGAGGAAGAATGGCTCTCATCAGTTGGTTCACTCCTTGAAAGCTCACAACATCTTGGGCTGGGTCCGGCCAAAGCCTGGAGGAGCTTGTAACCTAATTAAGTCTGCCGTACAGCTGCCAGACACCCAACTACCTGCGCCATCACTGCTGCCTCCCAGCGTCCACAGTGGTAGGAAGGTGGAATTAGGAGTCAGAATGGGACTTGAACCCAGAGCTCCAATATGGGATGCAGGCATCCAAAGCTGCATTCCAGCCAACATGCTAGATGCTCGCTCCCCATTGAAATGAATTTTTATCAGCTGTCTTGGGACACCTCACCAGTCCATCTTCTCCCTTCCAGGCTGAGAACAAGGCCAGAACTGACACATTCCCTAGTTCCTTTCAGTGGCCTTGTGATTATCACTGTGCCACTCCTCCAAGTTTAAGCTTTTCTAGAAATGAAAAAATATCATTATCTTCAATTAAAAATGTAGAAGGTCTGTGGTATGGGTAGATTGAGATTTAGTTCCTTAAAACAACTTAGTTGGCATGGCAATCAAGACTAAGCTTTATAAAAATTTTAGAATGAATACATTCATTTTATGAAATGAAAAATGTATAGATATTTAAATATCTAAGAAGTCCTCCTTTACCCCTCCCTCACCCTCACAGAGGTATTTTCTGTGACCTGCACAACCTTTTAATTGAGTACTACTTCAACAAAGCAAATTTTAGGTCCACAGCATTAGGACAGGCTGACCATAGAGTGGTCAGCGAAACAAGACTGTAAGCTCCTGAAGTGCCAGGACCAAGGAGCAGAGTCTACATTTGGTGGGCATTTCCCCATCAGAGCACTTCCTTAACAGTGCATCATCATGTAGACATGTGACCATGATCAATTTCTTATATGTTTCTTATGTTATCATAGGATTTCATAGTCTACATTTGTATTTAAATACCATTTCATTTCATTAGTAATTGACCTTTTTTGGTCTCAGAACAATGCACTGTTAAAAGCCAGGTTTGTATATTCGTCATTTCTATATGACATACAGAATATCAGAAGTTCAGGTTTTTATTATTATTTTAATGAAATTATAGTCCACAGCTTGCTTTTATTATTGATACCACAGATAGTGAGCCAGGTCAACATGTGGAAGGCTAATTTAGTTACTCTTTTAATATACATATAACATCAAGTTACTCTTTTAAAGATTTTATCTTCCTATGATTTGTGCTAAACAAAATAAATGAAATGACAGTACTGCTTAAAAATACTGACATGAGACTTGGACTATGGAATATTTGATGGATTGACTATGAGAGGTCATGGAACCAGTTTCTCACTGGGTATGGGTGTACTTATTCTGTTCAACAAAAAGCCCTAAATAGTTCAAAGTAGTTTAAATGTGGGGTCCCCCCTTTCCATTGGCAGTGTATATATCCCTCTACCATTAGTAAGGAGCTTAAACAGGGAATGTAACAAGTGCATCATTTTTTATGCCTTTCACGTGATCTGTCATCCATGCATTTTCATATGTCTGCCATTCAAACACAGATCTCTAAGTTGACCTGAGACCAGGCTGAGGTGAAGTCTCTGGTAAAGACCTGTCAGAAGCTTTTCTAAACAGTTGAATTAGCTGAATTTACAGAAGGAAATCTGTGTTTTGCTCTTACCCTGACTGACTGACTGATCTTGGTCAGTCACTTTACCTCCCTTGCTGTTCAGTTCCACCTGCAGCATCAAGGAGGTGGACTAGAGGAGTTCTCCCAACTCTTCTCAGCTGTTCTTTGATTTTTGTGTTTGCCCTTGTGTCCTCAGCAGAGGTCCAGTGAAAGGACCATGGATCGTTAACAGCTAAGGACGCTCCAGATTTGGCTTCTCAGAACAGAGAATTACTTGAGCTAGGCTAAGTACACAGAAATGGGAATAGTTTGTTATCCTGATTTTCAGTTGAGGCTTCCTGAGGTTTGTGCCACGGTCGAAGTTAAGCTTGGTTTGGGAACCCAAGGGGATGGGAGTCCAGGTAGAATTTGATCCATATTGTCCTTGGGAATTGAATAATCCCAAGAGTTGGGTGAAAATCTTCTTTATTCCCCAAACATTTCTTTTCTCCGTCAGGTCCTGAGACTTGAATCCTCTTCGGAGTGTATGCTTCTACTCTTTTGTGATACCCTGGCATACGCTATGCTGGGGACATCACACCAGTCATGGAACCTGCCCAGGAGTCAGGAGGCAGCCTGTAGGGGAAGGTAAGTGCGCTGGTTTGTTTTGTAGCTATGTTGTGTGGCTTTGTGAACTGTTAAATAATATGCATTTATGCCCTTTGGGATATAAAGTAGCATTTAATCTTTATATCCCAAGAAGCATAATAGTTTTAATTGTGCAAAACCGCACAATATAGTTAAAAAATACAACCAAAAGCACAGTCCTTATGCATATCTTTAAAGGCTGACTGCATCTTCCTGAAAGGTTCCATGGCTGGTGTCGCATCTCTTGCATAGTGTTTGTGAGAGCTGTTGATCCCATCAGGGGCAGCCCACCACGGCACCTCCGAAGTGGGGAGCAGTGAGTTTTCCTGTGATTTTTGTGCCGAGTGCCTCCTTTCAGTGTATTTGGCATGGAAACTAGACTTGACAGTTCTTTTTGCAGGATGCCTTTAACCTTAGCTTTAAATGGCTGCAGAGTGTTTGTGTTTGATAAAACCAGTGAGTGAATGGTGGCTCTTTGGGCTGACTTGCCTCCTAGTATTTAGGATGTGAGAATATTCACCCTTCACCCTGCTGCATAGGGGGTGCAGGGCAATGTGTGTGGGTGTGTTCATGAACATCTGGCCACAGAATGGTATGACTGATTTATTCACATGTGAATAATAGCTGACACGGCTTTCTGAATTGTGGAAAAAACAGATTCATCGAACAGGCCACATCGGACAGTGTTCACCCGAGCCATTGAGGCATGCGATCTCCACTGGCAGGATAGCCATTTGCAGCACATTATCAGCAGTGACCTATACACCAACTACTGTTACCATGACGACACTGAAAACTCCCTCTTTGACTCCCGCGGGTGGCCCCTCTGGCATGGTAAGTGGCCAAACCGGAAAGACATTTCCATGACTTACTTCTTTGTTTAGTTTCTATAGCATTATTGGAGTGGGAGGTAGAGAATTGAGGGATTCATTCAATGGGAGATGGATGAATACTTGGCACTAGGAGCTGAGTTTTTCATTCAAATCCAAGTTCAGAAATGGTTTCTTGTGTCTTTTTAATAGTATGTTGGGAGAGACATCTTACTATTATATCTTGTTTTTATAGATATATCTGACAGTGGCAACTTTACCCCCTTGACTTTCTGTTTTAGAACATGTTCCTACAGCCTGTGCAAGAGTGGATGCATTACGTTCTCATGGGTACCCCAGAGAAGCATTGAGACTAGCAATAGCTATTGTTAACACTTTAAGACGACAACAACAGAAACAGTTGGAAATGTTCCGAACTCAAAAAAAAGGTGAATGTGAAGGAGTTTGTTTCCATTGGAATGGGATTCTTGGGATGACATCACTAAGTTTTGTGTTCTTGTGGACTAGATGGCTTTTAAAACTTAGAATCATAGAGATAGCTTACTCAGCTGATTCATAAGAAATTTTAAGCACATTTTTCTTGGTTGAATGTTGTAAGAAGGAGAAATTTTTTTTGTTGTTTGAGTAACTACTTAGTATGTCTGAAATACCTAAAGACAGCTTAGCCAAATACTTTATTTAGTGAAAGTGCATTTTAATTCCAGCAATAAGGACTCTAGAAGCAGACTTCTGTATGCTTGAATCACAGCAATAGGTCCCAGCTGGATGACCCAAGGCAGTGACCTGACTTCTCTGTGAGTTCTATTATTCCTCTTTGGAATGGTACACAGTAGAGGACCTATCTCCTAGAGTTGTTGAAAAGATTAAAGATTAAATTAAAAATTGATTAAGATTAATTCCTGTAATGCACTTAAAACAAAACCTAGCACATTATGTAAGTACTCTAAAACATTCTAACTAATAATTTGCACATTGAGACATATTATTTCTTTGAAGATTTTGTTTAATTATTTGAGAAGCAGAGTTACAGACAGTGAGAGGGAGAAACAGAGAGAGGTCTTCCATCCGCTGATTCACTTCCCAAATGGCTGCAATGAGCTGATCCAAAGCCAGGAGCCAGGAGCTTCTTCCGGGTCTCCCATGCAGTTCCAGGGGCCCAAGTGCTTGGGCCATTTTCTACTGCTTTCCCAGGCCTTAACAGAAAGCTAGATCTGAAGAGGAGCAGCTGGGACTAGAACTGGTGCCTATATGGGATGCCGGAGCTGCAGGCCTACTGTGCTGTAGCGCTGGCTGCAAGACATATTACTTATTGAAAGTAACTGGGAAAAAGCTCTTGGATTTTTCAAGTTCTATAAATGACATTTGATGAGCTGTCAACTGACAGAACTTTAATTTCTGTTTTCTCAATTTAGTCATCTTTTAAAGGGTTATGATGCAAGCATAAGCTCCTGATCAGATTAAGAAATGTATATGCTTTTTCTGATTAATCCACGCATTTGTTCCTTTTATAGGTATAGATTTCATTTTTATGTTTCTTTGGTACTTGAAACAAAGTTTATTTTCTGCTTCTCAATTTCATTTTTTATTAAGAGGGATAGTTTAAATTGCTATTCTGCCTGTGTGTGTGTGTGTGTGTGTGTTGTTTTTAGTCTTCCAGTAATCATACTCTTGGAGTACAACTAAAAATTAAAAGTTAATGAAATAGTGTGGAGTTTGGAGAATGTGTTTATTGATAACTGTTAATGCCCTTTCTATGGGAAGTGTTAAGAATGTTAACTAACACTTTTCATTTTCATGATGAAAAAAATTCAGTTACAATTTGAACCAGGGAAAGGAGGAAGTTAGGTGTGATGGACATGGAATAACCCTGATCATCATTACTTTGTCCAGTTCTTGACATTCTTCCTATCATACTGGTGTTTGCAGAATACATTGCTAGGCCCTTTAGAACTTTTTCTGAAATCCTTTTTGCCTTAAACACATATACATTCTGTAGCCAAAGGTATTTAGTTCTAAAAAGCACAACATTCAGGCTAAAGAAGAGTGTAGCATTTTGTATAATACCAAAGGAGAGCCAGCTCATAATGAACTTCTAGCTATTTTAACAAAATCATTGATTTTACTAAGAAATGTTAATCTTTGATAATATGTATAATAAAAATGTTGTAATATCTAGAAAATTGCAAAGAATAATACTGTTAGTTTGTTTAGATATGTTAAGAATGCATGTTAAGTTAAACTCCTTTAAGATAATTCTGTCACCTAGGTTTAGATCCATTCTTAGACTCATTTTTCTTTTATTCTGCAAGCAATGAAAGCCTATTTTAGACTTTTTTTTTTTTTTTTTTTACAGGCAGAGTGGATAGTGAGAGAGACAGAGAGAAAGGTATCCCTTGCCATTGGTTCACCCTCCAATGGCCACCGCAGCCAGCGCGGTGTGGCCGGTGCACCACGCTGATCCAAAGGCAGGAGCCAGGTGCTTCTCCTGGTCTCCCATGGGGTGCAGGGCCCAAGCACTAGGGCCATCCTCCACTGCACTCCCAGGCCATAACAGAGAGCTGGACTGGAAGAGGAGCAACCGGGACAGAATCCGGCTCCCCGACCGGGACTAGAACCCGGTGTGCTGGCGCCGCAAGGCGGAGGATTAGCCTGTTAAGCCACGGCGCCGGCCTATTTTAGACTATTCTTAACTATTACTTGGGTTATGTGTCTATACCTAAATCTTTGCCTACTTTTTTGTTGCTGTTTGTCCATATTTAAAGACTAGGCTTCTAGTGGCTGTTAAAAGTCCAAAGTGCCATAAAAGTTACTTGTGGGTCAACCTCAGAAAATTCTACAAACAATATTCGTAGAAAACACAACATTTCTCTGAGCCATATACATATTTCTTTAACCAAGCATATGTATTTGGATTTTTCCCAAGAGTATTGCTCATGTTGCTTTTTCTCATATTGGTTATATATAAAGAAGCCAATGACAGAAATCAAAGGGAAAGATCTTTCTAAGGAGTTTAGGACCAGATTTCAGTAAATCTTACCATATTAGGCCAAGCTGTTTTTCACTTATTTGTACTGGTGGTAGTTGATTGTTCCAAACCAGAAGACTTCTGAAGGAATGCTAGATTCATGAGATGCTTCTTTAACCATTGACAAGCCAGTTTTTTCCTTTGCATGTTGTTTCTAGATTTTATTATATTTTTCTTAAAGAGGGAGCCATTATTATTTATTACTTTAGTAAACACTTCTTAAAACACTTGGGGCTTTTCTCTCAGCACTCCATGATTTCACCCATAAGTGTTAACATCCTGTGAAGTAAATGAAAGGGCTGTGTTTCACCCAAATTCTATGTTTACTTTTGTAGCAAAGGCCCTCTCTGACATAGTGTGCAAATCCACAATAAAGAAGACTTTTCTAAGGTGACAGGGGGTAATTTAGCAATAACTACAGGGAGTTCAGGTCTAACCCAAGCTATTGCTGTCCGCAAGTCCTCAATTTAGATGACCCAATGTATACTGACTCCTAGAGAAATCATCTTAATATAGTGTACAGTTATCCAGTTGAGAATTCCAAGGAATTTCTTAGGTCTTTCTGATGCCTTTCCTAAAATTTGGAGTTCATATTTTCCCCATACAACAATGATTTAACTGTAAGTAGTAGAGTTAGCGTGATACCCTGGGCACATGAATTAAATAGATGATTGGTACTTCTACTGGGAGTTTTAGTAAAAATTTACAGATGAACCTTTAGAACTCAGAATGTCTTAAAATTTGGGGATTATGATACCTTTTGACTTGTTTGTTAATTAAAGGGTAATATCTAACAGAATTGAGTACTAATTTGTCAGGATGTTGCTTATTAAGTGGTAAAGCCTCACTTCTTCCTACTTTTTTCCCTCCATCTTCCCCTTCTACCCCTCTCAATTCCTTCCCTTACACAGAGCTACCCCATAAAAGTATAACTTCAATAACCAATCTGGAAGGCTGGGTCGGACATCCCCTAGACCCTGTGGGTACTCTTTTCAGTAGCCTTATGGAAGCCTGCCACATGGGTGATGACAGCTTCTCTGGGTTCTCAGATTTTACAGGTAAAGACATTACAATTTCTCTCATGTGCTTTTCTTTTTGTAAACCCTGAATGGCATTAGTCATTGTTTCTTACAGTATGTGTTATGTGCAGATAATGTATAGTTAATAGCACCTATGGTTAGCAAAAGAGCAAGGAAATAGCACTCTCATGCTTTTTAGGCAGGCTTCGAAAGCTGGGGAAAGTCTGAGAGTTAGCAGTTTGGCAGCATGTGTCAGTTTTTAAAAAATACGAAGGTACTTCCAAAAGTCCATGAAAAATGAAATTAAAAGGTAAGTTTATTTGGGCACAAAAATTTTGAAATCCATCCTACTTTTTATAATGAGCATTTTTCCTCATGTACTTTCTAAAGATACTTTGTACACACGTGGGTTTCAAAATTTTTTCTGCCAAAATATTTCAGTTCCATTTTCTGTGAACTTTTTGAAGTACCCTTGTATTTATTCTCTTCTAACCATTATTCTGCATCTAAGAATGTACCTGTTTTCTAGCACAAAGATATAAAAGAAGGATAAGAAGGATGTGTATCATAGCATTAAAAAAAAAATTTAGATATACTTTAAGGGTAAAGCATTAAGTATTATCTAAAACTTATGTAACATTCATTCCTTTAAAGCAGTATTTTGAGATTTCTCTGTAGTTCCGTGAGAGTAAAGACTCATTCCTCAAAAGACTGCCCAAGGATGGTCCTATTGTAGCTCCCTTGACATGCTGAGCTCAGCTAATTATTTTGGTCATCCTAATTCCCCATGTGGTGATGGCCTTCATGGAATAAGGGTGACTCAGATTCTTATCAAGAAGGTGAGAGGTATGCATCTGAGCGAGGTTTTCCTTGAAAGTTTGATGGTTGAAGTTTGTTACAGTTTTTACTAGAAGCACCTTACCAGAGTCAAGAGACTGTACCATAGGTCTCTCGGATAACAAAAAAGGACTTGAGATCGGGTTAGATGGGTTGTGTTCTCTACTGTTCTTAATGATAAGATTCAACAGTGTAATAAAAGTGTGGATGCTTTTTTAAAATGCCAGCCTCAAAAATTTTTTAACTGTTGCATTCATGATGTAATTTTACTATTATTTAATTGAAGTATTTTTTCACTTTTTAGTATTCTTATTATATACTCTTAGATTTATAATTTTCTTTGGTGATTCATGTTTAGTAGGAAAAGAAGATTCTAGTCCCCAAAATACATGCATTAAATCACTCTGATTTTTTTTTAAAGATTTACTTATTTAAAAGAGAGAGCAGAATAGATACAGATCTTTCATTCAGTAGTTCACTCCGCAGATGATGACAACATCAAGGTTTGGACCAAGCCAGGAGCCAGGAACTCCATCCTTCTCACTCCTGTGGGTGGCAGGGGGCCAAGTACTTGCAACTACTTCCAGGCACATGAGCAGGAATCTAGCTCAGAAGTGGAGTAGTCAGGACTCACACCAGCATTCCAGTATGGGACGGGGCAGCATTGTAAGTGGTGATTTAACCCGCTATACCACAACACCGGCCCCACTCATGATCACTTTTTTTTTTTTTTTTGACAGAGTGGACAGTGAGAGAGAGAGACAGAGAGAAAGGTCTTCCTTTTTGCCGTTGGTTCACCCTCCAATGGCCGCCGCGGCTGGCGTGCTGCAGCCGGCGCACCGCGCTGATCCAAAGGCAGGAGCCAGGTGCTCCTCCTGGTCTCCCATGGGGTGCAGGGCCCAAGCACATGGGTCATCCTCCACTGCCCTCCCGGGCCACAGCAGAGAGCTGGCCTGGAAGAGGGGCAACCGGGATAGAATCCGGCGCCCCGACCGGGACTAGAACCCGGTGTGCCGGCACCGCAGGCGGAGGATTAGCCTAGTGAGCCGTGGCACCGGCCTCATGATCACTTTTTAAAAGATATTTAAAAACCATGAAATGCTGGCTTTCTCAGAGTTAAGTCAATAATTCATTTACTAGTACTGGATAGAATAAGTATTTATACTTGTCGAGATACATGCAAAAGTAGCTTCTGAACTCTGATTTCTTTGTGGTGTTTTATAGAAAATATGGGACAGTGCAAGTCTCTGGAATACCAGCATATACCTGCACACAAATTTTTAGAAGAAGGAGAATCCTATTTAACACTGGCTGTGGAAGTAGCCCTGATAGGACTGGGACAGCAGCGTGTTATGCCTGATGGGCTGTACACACAAGAGAAAGTTTGTCGGAATGAGGGGCAACTCATATCTAAACTTCAGGAAATTGAACTGGATGACACGCTAGTGAAAATTTTTCGAAAGCAAGCAGTCTTCCTATTAGAAGGTAGGTTGAAGAAGTTTCCACTTATTTAGCCAATTCGATTTAGGGTGGTAATCTTTCTTGTGTTAAGAGTACTTTGAATGCATTTAATGTGGTAGTTAGCATGATTAATATGATAACAAAACATCCAAGACATGGCTGTCTAAAAAGTAGTGTCTCTAATTGAAAATGTACAGATGTTTGGATTTGTGGCATTTGAAGTAGGTGGTCTTGTAGGGTAGCCTGTTAGAGATCAGCACAGTTTAATGCCACAAGATTTGACAAAGACCTTTTTATTTAGGTCTGAGATAATTGCAATTTTGTTATGTAGTGAGCTGTTACTAGTAGCTCTGTTCCTATTTGATCAATTAAATAAGAAATTAGAAATTGGTTGGCATTTCTGAATTACTGGCTGTTATGTGATACTTGAGTTTTGAATATATCATATGCATACACTGAAGGACTGAGGACCGCAAGAGTGAATTTCCGCTGCTCTCATTATTTCAGAGGCTTCATTAGGCATAGATTCAGTGAAGAAAATGTTTCATAGAATTTCTAAGGCAAAATCTGATTTTCTTCTTTTTTATAAGGGCCTAACAACTTTTGACTGGCACTATTTTTCAGGGTTTTTTCCTTAAAAGGGTAAGTTTATTAGTATTAGTGGCCTAATCTTCTGTGCAAATTTAAATGGTGTCCAACTGATAAAATTACTTGTATCTCCTAAGTAGTGGGTTTGTTACCTTGGGATTCTCTGTGATTAGTAAACTAATAAATTGTGGTGTTTTCTTCTTGTGTTCAGAACACTTGAGGGGAAGGGAGCTAGAGAAAATAGCATTTTCAAACCTTTTATTTGTCCAAAACCAGGGATCAATGTGAAGGAAATATATTTTCTTCAGATATATTATATACATTTATTTACTTTAGAAATACATTTTAAAGGGAAAATGTTCTTAAGGTAAGTCTAAACATGCTTAATTTTAGAAAAGTTCCTAATGTTAAATTTCTTTTAAACTTAAAATCCCATCTTTGCAAATTTCTGAAATGATCACAATTATTTAATTATTATTTCCTTTCGGTTTCTTTCCATGTAATTCCATTTGATATAAGCAATACAGTTAGCCATGAACTTTATTTTTATTTTCGTGTATTTATTTTTTAAAGATTTATTTATTTGAAAGAATTACGGAGAGGCAGAGAGAGAGAGAGAGAGAGGCCTTTCATCTGCTGGTTTACTCCCCAAATGGTTGCAATGGCCAGAGCTGTGCCGATCCGAAGCCAGGAGCCAGGAGTTTCCTCTGGATCTCCCATGCGAGTGCAGGGCCCAAGCACTTGGGCCATCCTCTACTGCTTTCCCAGGCCATGGCAGAGAGCTGATTGGAAGTGGAACAGCCGGGACTCAAACCAGCACTCATATGGGATCTGGGCACCACAGGTGGCGGCTTTACCTACTCCACCACAGCACCAGCCCCAGCCACGAACTTTATTAATGCTATATGTCATTGGCTCTTATCACTGACTTGACTCCCATCATACTGAAGTTCAGGAAAAAGATGCATGGTTTTCATAGTTAATACTGTCTGATACGTATTTATCATCTTCCTTTTAAAAATAAGTCTCCGTGTTCATCATTCATGAATACGTTTAAACTTAGTCTTTGGTTAGTCCAGCCCTCTCATCAGGTATGAGCTGGGCCTCCTTTCCCAGCCCAGCGAAGCCCACCAATAGCGGGGGTTGCAGGGCTGGAAGCAGTCCAAAGGGAGGCCAAGGAACCATTTCTGTAAATTGCAAAAGAGCACCATGACTAAGTTGACTACACTGGAGCTCAAATTTCTTCATGCATTTTCGCTCTTCTGCAAATTTCAGGGGCAGGTTAGTTAGCAGGCCCAGATATGTCAAAAGAGCAAATGATAATCTTATGTTTTGAGTGTTACTCTCTACTGGCCACAGCACTGGAAGTCTCAAGTGCTGAATGTTAGTTGTTCATTATTCATCACATTTGAGTGTGGTGTTTGCTCTAATTATCAATCCATAAATATTTCTGTGATACCTAAATGGCTTGTGGGGAGGTATTGGTAACAAGATGTTGAGTACACATGCTAGCTTTTGCTGAATAGGATTGAAACATGGAGAGGAAATGGAGGAGAAAGGACTAATACAGGTATTCTATTAAGTTTGCTATAATTAGGCTTTAAAATAGAGTTAGGGTCTTAGCTCTGGTTACTATAACAAAATACCATAGACTGCTTGACTTAAATAGCACAAATCTACTCCTCACAGTTCTGGAGGCTAGAAAGTCTCCAGATCAAAGTGCCTCTGGAGAGAGCCTTCTTCCCTGCTTGAAGACAGCCATCTCTCAACTGTGTCCCCACGTGACAGAGAAAGTTCTGTGTGCCCCATCCCTCTTTCCTCATTTAACTTTTCATTTTCTCCAGTTATAATCACATTGGGTCTTAGGATTTCAGCATACAAATTTGTGGGGAACATAACACATTTAATCTGTAATATACTAAGACTACTTTAAAAAGTAGTCTCATTATGTAAACCAAAGGTTCAGTATAATTCTCCTACAGGTTTTGAAGAATATCAGATCAAGATCACTGCCACATTTTAAAATGTCTTTAAAGAAAAGATTGGGGAGGGAGAATAGATAGAGGTTGGATAATGGACAAAAGGAACATGTTCTGGTTCTGCACAGCATGCTGGGGTGACGGTAGTGCACAGTAACATAGTTATATTTTATGAAGAAGTGCACAGTAACATAGTTATATTTTATGAAGAACTACGTAAAGAAATGATAAGGTGATGTAAACGCTAATTACCATGTTTTGATCAGTACATGCTGTATAAATGTCTTGAAATGTCACAGTGTACCCCATAAGTATATACAAGTATTACCTGTTAATCAGAAAAATATGTAAAGCTTTATGGAATATAAAAAATTCTCTAAAATGACTTTTAAAAACAAGATTAGTAGATTTGATAAAATTAGAAATTTAGGATAGATTTCAGTTTGTCTAAGTGAAAAGATAAGTTGTAGGATTCTCAAAGTATTTAAGGAATGAGTAGTATAAAATGCTCATAGAAAATCAAATAAAAATTAAATAATCTAAAATGTATCCTGCTCCTGTCCGATACCCAGTTCGGTAACTTGGTGTTTTTTCTGAACTGTATTTCTTGTATTCTGAACTCTTTGCCAGACTTCTCATAGAAAACAAATGTATCATGGCTTCTGAGAAGTAGTGTCATGGTTCATAATCCTGAAAATCATGAAACAGGTGTTACCCAAAGGTGACATGGAAACTAATGTATTAAACACTTTATCGTCACTAAACCTCAGAGTATCTAAGTGCAAAGTAGTTGAACTAACCACTGTGGTTTCCTTTCAAAATTTATTTTAAATGTCTGTGTTGCCCTTCTCAGAGAAGCAATCAGGGCGCAGACAGGGGAAGTGGGCTCTGCCACCACACCTGTCAGAATTTGCTAAGAAATGAATTTTAACAGCTTCTATGTAATTTTGCTTTTGACATTGGCCTTTTGGAGCCCAAAGAGTAGTAGATTTCCAGTTACTTTGATATTCTTTATTTTGGTTATGGTATCAAATGGCTAACTGTTCTTCTATTATTTTTTTAATTTGTTATTATTATGCCCACTTTCGGGGAATTGGTATCTATTTCTGCTCCTTAGTAGCAGCAGTGTGGTACTGAGCCCTCAGCCCTCAGCCCCTGGCATATGTGAGCCCCATACAGACCGCTTGGGCCCAGCGGTGAGTCCAGGGTGAGGCTGCAGCATCACCTGTGATCTGGGTACCGACAGCGTGGCTGTCACACGGAGGGGATCTTTCTCACATTCTGCACAGTTTTATGCTCCAGAGGGTTCTTTTCTCTGGGGTTTTTGTATTGTGAAAGAGTCCTGCCCCTTAGTTTTGTGGTCCTCATTTTGGCTGTGGGACAATTAGGGTATTGTTCGTGGAATTAAGTCTGCATTGGATACTGTACCCTGAGGAATTTTTATTGACTCGGAAATTGTACTCCTTTCTACTGTGTCTCTTAGATTAAATTCTTAAGATTACTTTGCATTTTTGAATATACAAGAGGTGTTAGTTCCCTGTTTAGGAATGTAAACCATGTATACTCTCTTCCCACAGCTGGTCCATATAGTGGTTTAGGCGAAATAATCCATCGGGAGAGCGTTCCAATGCACACATTTGCCAAGTATCTCTTCACTTCTCTCCTACCTCACGATGCTGAATTGGCATACACAATTGCACTGAGAGCAATGCGGTACGTATTCACAGCCCAGCAGGCAGAGGTGGTCCACATTCCTTCGCTGGGAAAGATGGCCCACTGACTTCCCATTCATTCCTGCTGTTTCTGCAGCCAGCAGAAAGCTGACTGAAGTACTTAGGAATGCTTGCTGTCTTGTTGTGGGAGTGATCTGTTTGTTGACTTGTTTTACTTCCAGTTTAAAGGAAGGGAAGACTTGTTGTGTTTTTAACTGCTGTCAACTCTTCTGCCACCTGCTGCTTCTCACTTTTCTTGAAGATAATATCTTGAATAGAATACAGTTCTAGGCCAAGTATAATCATAAGACAGCAACAGTGGAAGCCTTCCTGAGTATTTTGGAAAAAACAAAGTTGATTTTTGAAATTGTGGTAAACAGTACATATCCTTGGCTGAATATAAGAAGTGAGGAAGGTGTCTGTACCACCAAGACACGTTTGTGGCCGACTGGAGGCTGAGAGAAGGTGGCGTGTGTCTCATGTTGTGGGAGGCACAGTCAGGGGGCCTCAGGATCTGCCTGCCTCAGTATGACTGCGTCACCTCACCAGTCCCTTCTCATTAGTAGCAGAGTGCTGTTCCGTACCACTCACCTTTCTGTGTTCACATTGCTTTCTCTAAGTTGATAGATTTATGTATTTTTAAAACTGTATTTACGTATTCAGAAGGGCAGAGTGACAGAGGAGGAAAGCGAGAGCTCTTCCATCTGCTGGCTCACTCCCCAAAATGGCCACAGCAGCCAGGTCTGGGCCAGGCCAAAGCCAGGATCCTGGAACTCTCCTCAGGTCTCCCACTTGGGTGCAGGGGCACAAAGACTTGGGCCGTATTCTGCTGCTTTCCCAGGCGTATTGGCAGGGAATGGATAGGAAACAGCAACCAGGGTCAAACTGGTTACATAGCACGCTACAGCTTAACCTGCTGTACCACAATGCTGGCCCCCACATCCGATTTTAAAGTTATTCACCAAAAAGTGTTTATCATACATTTGTTAAGATGAATACTTTTTAATGTATATAAGGTTTTATTTTTCAGTCCTATGTTTAACCTGTTAAACTTTAAGGACCTAATGGGAACATCCACTTTTCTTCAAACATCAGCTTTTGCTTTTTGCTTTTTTTTTTGACAGGCAGAGTTAGACAGTGAGAGAGAGAGACAGAGAGGAAAGGTCTTCCTTCCATTGATTCACCCCCCAAATGGCTGCTATGCCAATCCAAAGCCAGGAGCCAGGTGCTTCCTCCTGGTCTCCCATGTGGGTGCAGGGGCCCAAGCACTTGGGCCATCCTCCACTGCCTTCCCAGGCCACAGCAGAGAGCTGGACTGGAAGAGGAGCAACCGGGACTAGAACCTGGCACCCATATGGGATGCCAGCGCCTGCAGGCGGAGGATTAACCAAGTAAGCCACGGCGCCGGCCCCTTCTTTTTGCTTTTTAAAAAAGTTAAGAATAATAATGGGTTAGGCATTTGGCACAGCATTTTTTTTATTTGACAGGTAGAGTTATAGACAGTGAGAGAGAGAGAGACAGAGAGAAAGGTCCTTCCTCTGCTAGTTCACCCCCCTAATGGTCATCATCACTACTTGGGATGCCCACATCTCATATTGAAATGCCTGGTTCATTTATTGGCTACTCCACTTCCAATCCATCCTCCTTGGAATCCAATCCTAGGAGGCAGTAGGTGACAGCACAGGTAGGTGGGTCTCTGCTACCCATGTGGAAGACCTGGATGGAGTTCAGGCTTCTGGCTTTGGCCTGAGCCAACACTGGCTGTTATGGATATTTAATGAGTGAACCAGTGGATGGAAGATTTCTCTCTGTGCTCGCTCTCTCTCTCTCTTTCTGTGTCTCTCTGTCTCTGTCTGTCTCTCTCTTGTCTCTCTCTTCCTTTCAAGTAAAATGAAAATGAAAATTGTTAGAAATTTTAAAATTAGGCCGGCGCCGTGGCTTAACAGGCTAATCCTCCGCCTTGCGGCGCCAGCACACCGGGTTCTAGTCCCGGGTGGGGCGCCAGATTCTATCCCGCTTGCCCCTCTTCCAGGCCAGCTCTCTGCTATGGCCCAGGAAGGCAGTGCAGGATGGCCCAAGTCCTTGGGCCCTGCACCCGCATGGGAGACCAGGAGAAGCACCAGGCTCCTGGCTTCGGATCAGCGAGATGCGCCGGCCGCAGCGGCCATTGGAGGGTGAACCAACGGCAAAAAGGAAGACCTTTCTCTCTGTCTCTCTCTTTCTCTCGCTATCTACTCTGCCTGTCAAAAAAAAAAAAAAAAAAAAGAAATTTTAAAATTAGCAGAATGCTCTGATGTTTCTAATGGAAAGTACAGATTAGACAGCATTATAGTTACCTAAAGATAAGCCATATACAGAACTAAAAGCTTCGTGTGCTGGAGAATAACTGAATCCTCTAAGAAGCTTGTCATCAAAGATTCGGTATCTGTAATCAGAGTGATAGGTGTTCAAAGAGAAATATTTGTCTGTAAATTACCCCAGAGTTACCCTGTCCTTAAAGTGTTAGCTCTAGCTTGTATCTGTCAGGAGGCCTCTTTTTATGCAGTGGTAGGTATATGTGTGTATACACCTGTGTGTTAGTGTGTTTCACATACATTCCTTGGCAGCAGGAAATCTCATTCACCTATTAAAGAAACATTTCAAGTGTTCACTTGCCTGTTTTTAAAATGCAAAAAAAAAAAAAAAAATCAGTAACTGTCATAAGTAAAAATTTCCCACCAAATTGTTTTATACCACTTGCTTTATAGTTTCAAGCAAAATAATAAGTAAATGTAGTTCCTGTTCTCACTTTTGGAAGTAGAAATGGAAATTACCTTATGAAGACAGATGCTCAGCTCTATACTTACCAAATCCTCAGAATTCTACTCTTGTTGTAAAGGCAAGAATGCTAATGTTATAATGCCACTAGATGCTGTTGCTGCCTCCACTGCTAGAATTTCAAGGGTGAAATAGCACAAGGTTTCTGTGCAGTTCTGGCTTAGGTGAAGGTGTCTGCCAGCAGAGAGGCTTGTAGGGTTAACACTCAGGAACACACGCACTCTTCCTTGGTCGTTGCCCAGGCAGCGTCTATAGTGGAGAATGTCAGCAGAGTACAGGGGATTATTCTCTGTCCTTTCTACCTGCCTCTGTTGCCTCACCCAAAGGCCTGCCGTGGCAGGAAGATCACGTGGCCTGCCAGAGCCTTTCAAGGCAGCCATGGGCACAGGAAGGAAAAAAGAGAGGTGGCTTGCACGCTTCCTCGGTCCTTCAGAAGAGGATGCTGGGGAAAGGTGTCCTCTGGTCTCCTTTTCTCGGCTCTGAGGGGTCTTGACTTTGCCGCAGCACCTGTGGCAAGACGTGTCTGAATTCAGAGCCCTCTTGAGTTTGTGGAAAAGGTAAATAGCAAAAACATCCTGTTGCTTAATTGCCTATCTTGCCATCCTTTCTAATGCTCACAACCACTTACCCTAGATAAAAGGAACACAGAGTGAGCCCTTTGGGTTACCTGAGCAATAACTGCTTTTGGACAGCTCTCTCTAAAGGATAGCATCACTTGCTGATCTCGCCAACTCTTCTTCGTCTCAGGTTATGACTCTGTACTCCCTTACTCTGGTGTACCTGAATGAAGGCCAGTGTCTTAATGATTGCAAAAAAAATTCAGTCTCTGATCTCTTTGGTAATTGAAAGACATCCCTAGGTGCTTTGACTTAGTGCCTAAGACACTTGCCTCTGTTTTGTTTCCTTTAAAGATTTATTTATTTATTTGTTTATTTGAAAGTCAGAATTACAGAGGAGGGAAGACAGGGCAATCTTCCATTTGCTGGTTCACTCCCCAGATGGCTGCAATGGTCAGGGTTGGGCCAGACCAAAGCTAGCAGTCAGCTGCTTCTTCCTGGTCTTCCACGTGGGTGCAGGGATCCAAGGACTTGGGCCATCTTCTGCTGCTTTTCCCAAGCCATTGGCAAGGAGCTGGGTTAGAAGTGGAGCAGCTGGGACTTGAACCAGTGTTTATATGGGATGCCGGCATTGCAGGCAATGACTTTACTCTACACCACGATGCCAGCCCTGAAATTTGCATCTTGGTATCAGAGTGCTTGAGTTCAGAGCTTGGGTTTCATACCTGGCTCAGGCTCCTGACTCGAGTTCCTGCTATTGCAGATCTGATTCTAGCCACCACATGTAGACCTGGACTGGCATCCTGGTCCCTAGCCCCTGGCTTTTGACCCAATCCTCACTTTTGCAGTCATTTGGAGAGTGAACTAATGGTTGGAAGCTCTCTCCTCTCTTTTGTCTCCTTCTTTTTGCTTCTCAAATAAAAAAGTTATTTCTTTAAAAAAAAAAAAGAAAGAAAAATTATCACTAACAAAGCAAAGCATGTGCTTTGTTTTCAATAATTATTTCTTACTTGTGAACATATTCTTAATCAAAGTTAGATTGATTGAAGCCAGAAGTCACTGAATTTGTACAAAACTGTCAAAGGACAGCTACTTGAATCAATTGGGTTCATCTTCTTTGATGTGATAGATAGAACATATTGGTATGATGGTAGAACATACTCTAACTCCATATTCCTGAAGTCACAAGGAAGAGTTCTGTAGAAAGTATGCATGTATGAAAGGGAGATGATTTTTGCTGTACTTCTCTTATTTTATGATTAGTAAGTTAAGCTTTTTCATGTTAGCTACCCACTGATTCCTGGGTGTCGTAATCTGTGTTAAATATATTTCACTCTCAGTTTTTGTTGATTTTTTTTAAATGAATGATAATATCCAAAGCTATACGTAAACCCCAAGACGTGCATTTCAAAGGTCTTCAGTGAGAGCATCTTAATTTCCTTTAGGTTTGGAAGTGAGCAACAAGCAAGATAACTTAGCATCTAGAAAAGAGTGTTGCTTTATCAGCTCTTCCTGACCCAGCTGGAACAGTTTCTCCCAGCATCTACTGCTCCTCTAGCATCTGCTGGCCAGGCCTTGTGGCCAAAGTAATGGACAAGTAGTAACTGGAGGCTCTCCTTGTCATCTCTTTATAGGTTACTAGTATTGGAATCTACTGCTCCAACGGGAGACCTCACCCGCCCACACCACATTGCATCAGTTGTTCCTAACCGCTACCCTCGTTGGTTCACTCTAAGCCACATTGAATCCCAGCAGTGCGAGCTGGCATCCACCATGTTAACTGCAGCCAAAGGTACTGTGTTGTCCCCAGGCCTTCTAACTGCTTCCTTAGTTTCTCCTCCCCCACCCCCGCCTCCAAGAGTGATGTTTCCTACCAAGTTCTCATAGTGATATTAGTATCAGACAGGTTGTAAGGAATCCTTTTCCAGAGATACTAGCTTATGAGGCAAAATGAAGCCTGGCATTTTCCTCATTTAATGTGTTACTAAGCTTGTTGCTGGCAGAGTTCAGGTTTGTTATTATGCCAAGAAAATGTCAATGAATGAGATTCAGAAGCAGATGAAAAAATTCAGTTACTTTTTTTTTCTCTTGGTCTCTTAACTAATCTCCAAAAATACGTAATTAGGAACTAGGAGAGCTGTGTGCTGTATTGTGTTGGTTCTGGTTTATGTGTAATTTTAGTCATTTGGGGTAGGTCTCGGTGACTCTCTGTGAAGGTCAGATTCATACACAATGCAGTAAGTACAGGATACTCTGCTGTAACATCTGTGCCCTTTGCGAACATGTCAGGTAAATTAACTTGTGCTTTATAATTTTTTTGCTGTGTGTGAGTATGTGTGTGTATGTGTATGTCTGTGTGTGGTTGTACTGTGTGTGGTTGTACTTTGTTTGGTTTATTTTGCTTTGCTTTCATTTGATTTGGTTTGGTTTGGTTTTCCCTTGTTCCTTACAGGCGATGTTCGGAGGCTGGAAACAGTATTAGAATCCATCCAGAAAAATATTCACTCCTCATCACACATCTTCAAGCTTGCCCAAGACGCATTTAAAATAGCAACTCTCATGGACAGTTTGCCAGACATCACTCTTTTGAAAGTGTCTCTGGAGCTGGGTCTGCAGGTACATGACTGGTGGTCTTTCCTGGGGAACCAAGGACTGCTAAATAAAGGCACCTCTTAAGGTTGTTTTTGTTTGTTTGCTTGAGTTTTTAAGTGCAGATAAATGACTCTGGAGTGCAGATTGTTAGCCTTCAGAAGTCAGTGAATTCTGTGTTTCAGAGCTCTGGTCACTCCCAGCTGAACCAGGCTGCGGTCTGAGGTACAGGGGCTGTACATTTAAAAGCCTTACTTGTGTCTTTCAATTAAAAAATCATTTCTGAATTGCAGGCCTTCACATCGTGTTTCTCCTTGGCATGAATAGAGAATAATTATTGCTAGCAAGAGATACTGATGTTTGCATTTGGAAATCCTAGCTCCTTTTTATTATAACATTCAGAAAACTAGGGAGAAGAGGGTGATTAGGCCTGGGTGCAGCTTTACATTTCAGCAGCGCGTTGTAGGGACATTTTGAGTTAATCATGCAGGTAGAGGTTTGCTGCCTTATAGTTTTGTTTTTGTTTTAACAGATTGCTATATAAACCATAAAATGAAGTTTGTTTCTACTTTTCTCACAGACTCTCTATTAACATTTCCTTTTTATTTTCTTCATTAAAAAAAAAAATGAATGAAAACTGTATATCCTAATTACCTAAATATGGGGAAAGAATGCCCTGATTAGATGATTAATCTGATTTAAGCTACAGATTCTCCTTAACAGTGATTAGAAAATATGCATACCACTGTGACAAGAGAGTAATGTACAGAGGTTATAGGAAATTGAATTTAAGCTATACACTGACAGTTTGAAAGTTCCGTTGTAAAAATAAATCGATTTTACTTGACATTTTTGTTGTTATCATTTGCTTCATCTTAAAGGTAGATGAAGATAGAACCATTAATATAAGCTTCCTGGTTATTCAGAGCCTTTGGTAAATGACAAATTAGTGAGAACTTACTGCCTGCTTTCTTTCTCAAACCTAAGAAGGAATGCCACAGGGCCCCTAGATGTTCTGTATCTTAAAGAATGAAGGAAGGGGTGGGAGTTTGTAAGAGCAGTGCCCACGTTGGAGGGTCTGGTTTGAAAGCCAGCTCCTCCCCCACTGCTGATCCAGCTTGTTACTGAGGCACACCCTGGGGAGGCAGCAGGTGGGTGAGCCCTTGCCTTGCATGGGGAAACCTGCATTGAGCTCCTGTCTCCTGGCTTCAGTCTAGCCTAGCTCTGGCTGTTGCAGGCATTTGGGGAATGAACCAGTGGATGGATGGATCTTTTTCTCTCTGTCTCTCAAATGAAATGAAAATAAATAGTTATTTTTTTAAAAAGTGGAAAAACCAGATTACTAATGATACTAATGATGATTTCTTTGCATAGACTGGGGGTTATCTTCGTAGTCACCAGAAAAAGAGCAGCCTGAGATTGAAGACATGCCTAAAATGGTGTTTTTAAATTTTTATTTATTTATTTGAAAGGCAGAGTTACACAGAGAGAGAAAGAGAGGCAGAGAGAGAGGTCGCTCTTCAATCCGCTGGTTCACTCCCCAATTGGCCGCAACAGTGAGAGCTGCGCCAATCCGAAGCCAGGAGCCAGGAGCTTCTTCCGGGTCTCACGCAGGTGCAGGGGCCCAAGGACTTGGGCCATCTTCTACTGCTTTCCCAGGCCATAGAAAAGAGCTGGATCGGAAGTGGAACAGCCAGGACTAGAACTAGCACCCATATGGGATGCCAGCACTTCAGGCCAGGGCATTAACCCACTGCGCCCCAGTGCCAGCCCCCTAAAATGGTTTTTTTAAAGTGCTTCTTTGTTCACTAAGAGTCCCTAGTTAGGACGATTCACAAGGAGTATCAGAAAGCACACTGTGGAATGTTAAAGCTGAGGAGGTGAAGGCTTGGACTGTGTTTCATATGCTAGCACAGCTCCTGATTCTGTGGATGGGAAAAGAGAGTGACCTGCCCAGGATGCCACGCCTGGTCAGTGGGCTCAGCAAGACTGGACAGCTGGGGAGCCACAGAAAAGCCAAATTCCTAGAAAGATCTTCACTCGTAGAGAGTATGTCTCGTAGTTCATACTATGGAATGAATTGGTTTCCTTTCCCATTGATGAGAGTGATCTACCAAAACATTTCGTTATCTTGCCTTTATAGGTTATGCGGATGACACTGTCTACCTTAAATTGGCGACGGCGGGAGATGGTGAGGTGGCTGGTCACGTGTGCTACTGAAGTCGGTAAGTCAGCTCTGGTACTTGATGGTGGGATGTAACGTCGCTTGCAGATAGGAGGCCATTTTTCATTTTTACCGGGAATTTTGCAAGCTTTCTGTCCTTCTGGGCCCTTCCCTTACTCCCTTAGCTGCAAACGCACAGTTGGATTTTTCATCTTCTAAACCATCACATTTTGTGGAGCTCCAGCCTCTTACTTAAAATAGGTTGTCAGGAAGAACGTGTTTTATGCAGCTCTTATAAAGGTACCTAGTTGCCTTGAGTTTTCATCATCTTGTGAGGGTATACACATCTCACTGGGTCCAGCAGAGGAGGATTCCTGTGGGATGTGGATTAGGGGAGCTTTGAGACGTGGGAAATGGTAGTGGGCTGTAGAAGATGCCCTGGTCGCCCCTGAGCTGCAATTTGTGAGGCTCTTCAGCCAGCTCTCCCCCCACACACACACCAGTAGATGAGTACCAGAGAAAACCATACTGCTGGCAAGATTTCCAACCCAAACATAATGCGGTTTCAAATAAATGCTCGTGAAATGTTTGGTCTTTTTTCCTATTTGCACCAGAAAAGGACATACACCTCTTGCTGAGAAGACACTGCCAGCTCAGTGTTTAGGTACTGACACAGGGCCCAGCGCTATGGCTTAGCTGGTAAAGCCGCCATCTGCAGCACACTGGCTTCCTGTAAGGGCACGGGTTCGAGTCCAGCCGTTCTGTTTCCAATCCAGCTCCTTGCTAATGCATGTGGGAAAGCAGTAGAGAATGGCCCACATGTTGGGGCCTCTGAACACACGTGGGAAACTTGGATGAAGCTCTTGGCTCCTTTCTTCGGTCTGGCCTAGGCCTGGCCATTGTGGCCATTTGGGAAGTGAACTAGCAGATGAAAGATCTCTCTCTCTCTCTGAAGCTTTGCCTTTCAGATAAATAAAATAAATCTTTTTAAAGATTTTTTAAAAATAAATACACACAGCAGACACTGTAAAATCATTTTCTTGTCTTTTTTGTGATGGTTTGTTACCTTAGAAAACAGGGACTTGGTTGTAATATAAAAATTATCTTTAGGTTATTGAAGTCATGTTTTAGTGAAGAAATAGGATATGATTGCAGTTCAGGCACTGTCATGCAATTCCTGTCTCCTTGCACCAAGACAGGCACAGCACCTTTTCTTCAGATTGCTTACCTTCAGGTGAGGCATATTTGGGTTGTGTACTTAAAATGGTCGTTTGCAAGACCTGAGCCATTTCCAACATCTGTGGTCTGCTTGTGTTGACTTTGTTTTCTCTTGATTATGGATCCCATTTTCCTGTGTCTAGAGTTGTTGGAGTGTGTGTACTTTAGATTTGCACACCATGTAAAGTTCCTGTCTGGTGAGGGTTGCACTTTTGCTGCCTCAAATTCTGTACTGGCCATCCGACAGGAGGTTCCAGTGAACTAGAAACCATTAGCAAGGAGCCACTGTCTGAATGGCAAACAGCACAGTACAAATACCAGCTACCAAGGGGATTCCTTCTTTATTAGAGGAAGTTCATGTTCCTTTCAGACATCTCACTAACAGTCCAAAATAACCTTCTTCTCAAAGGTGGCCCCCAGGCACATTACCTTACAGGAGTTTCTGGCCTAGCTGGTGCGCTGTGTTGGTTAACAATGTAAGCATTGATAGAAAAGTAGGAATCAGGCGACACCTCTGGCCAGCCTCCCAGTCGGTTACAGGCTTGGTTGTGTTCCTTGCAGGTGTTTATGCCCTGGACAGCATCATGCAGAGCTGGTTTACACTATTTACTCCCACCGAGGCCACAAGTATAGTTGCGACGACGGTGATGTCCAACAGCACCATTGTCCGCCTCCACCTGGACTGCCACCAGCAGGAAAAGCTGGCCAGCAGTGCCCGGACCCTCGCGTTGCAGTGTGCCATGAAGGACCCTCAGAACTGTGCTCTCTCTGCGCTAACCCTTTGTGAGAAGGATCACATAGCTTTTGAGACGGCTTACCAAATCGTTCTTGACGCTGCTACAACTGGCATGAGCTACACACAGCTCTTCACCATAGCACGGTACATGGAGCACCGCGGGTACCCCATGAGGGCCTATAAGCTGGCCACCCTGGCCATGACCCATCTCAACCTGAGCTACAATCAGGACACGCACCCTGCCATTAATGATGTTTTGTGGGCCTGTGCGCTTAGCCACTCCCTTGGTAAAAATGAGCTTGCAGCTATAATACCTCTGGTGGTCAAAAGTGTCAAATGTGCAACGGTACTGTCAGACATTTTGCGCAGATGCACGCTGACCACTCCCGGCATGGTGGGACTGCACGGCAGGAGGAACTCTGGTAAGCTCATGTCACTGGACAAAGCCCCCTTGAGGCAACTCTTGGATGCCACGATCGGGGCCTACATCAACACGACGCACTCGCGGCTCACGCACATCAGCCCTCGGCACTACAGTGAGTTCATCGAGTTCCTTAGCAAGGCCCGAGAGACCTTCCTCATGGCGCATGACGGACACATTCAGTTTACACAGTTCATTGACAACCTGAAACAGATCTACAAAGGCAAAAAGAAACTGATGATGTTGGTTCGGGAGAGGTTCGGTTGATAGAACTTGTATGAATGGGGCGGGGGGTGGGAAGGGAGGGATGGTTTGTTTTTACTTGAGCCTGCCTTTGTACCCTTTTTAACTTAAAAGAACAGAGCCACACCGGTATTATATGTGTATAGTTCTATTGCGTTTGCAGACTAAATTGTCATGTTGTGAAAGTTTGCGTGTTTTTAAAATCTTTTTCCCTTTTTCTTTCTTTTTATTTTTAAAATTTCTTTTCTTTCTTTCGTTCTTTTTTTATTTTCAGTTTTGTATGAGAGAGAGGTTAAAAAGGTTTGGTTTACACTGAGTATATGTTGTCAAGTGGCAAAAGTCCACATAGCTCTCCTGTTTTCTGTATACGTTCACAGCCTCAAAAAAAAAAAAAAAAAAACAAAAAAAAACCAATTGAAATGGCTTTAAAAACCAAACAAAACACCTCCATCCTGTGATAAGTACCTCGAATGGATTCAGCTTTACTCCTTTGTAACTCATCTTTGCATTTGCAGCGTATTTAAACAAACCAACACAATGAAATAGTAACAGTGAAGGCTGACCCACGTGGCTTTGCAGTGCTGTTCGTCCAGAAGCATGGCACACGATGCTTGTGCATGTGGAAACTTAGCGACTGTCAACATACATTCTCAGGGATTTATCCGAAAAAACTAAAAAAAGAATGAGAGCATTTATTGTACTGTATATATATTATAGTATATGTCTGAATATTGAAAATATAACATTAACTAATTTATAAAAAATATTCTATGTAATGCAAAATACTTGAAGCTGCAGTAGCTTGGTTTTAAACAAAAACAAAAAAACTGAGAGAAAACCTATCAGAAGGACTAAAAGTGCGCCTTGCTTCAGGGTTGGCTCAGGTGGTGAACTTCGTGCTGGGCATCTATGCAGAGCCACCTTTTGGATTGCATGGTTGGACTGAGATCTATTGGGAGAAACTATATATGTATATATATTTATACAACTTATGTATACATATATATATGTATACACACAGACACACACAACACCAACAACCACTACACCACACATGCTTATAACAGGCACTAGAATAAAGAGGAACAACAAAACACACAGCCAGAGCAGCAAGCCTTAGCATTAAGAATATACAGTATGCCGGAATTGGGGTTCGTGCCTCCTAGCCTAGGAAACTTAAAAAGAAATATCCTTTGACACAGAACGCAAAATGTTTTCCAAAACAATTGACATATGATACATTACGCCTTTGCAGTGAGCTAATAATAAGCTAACCTTTGTGCACAAATAACATTATATATATTATATATCTATTCTGCATAGGTATTTTGACTTTGTGCAGGACAGAAAGTTGTGTAGGTATGACTGTTCTACTTTTCAGTTTTCTTTCCCTTTTTTTTAAATATATTTTATTTTCTCTAGAATTACTCAAAACAAAAGCAGCCTTCTATCTTGCCTTGTCTTAATGCTTTAAAATAACCAAACTGGAGATCTAACTACCAAACTGTTCATTATATTATTAAATACCAACTTTGGTTACAGTATAGTGTCTTTACTTTAGCTGATGGTTCTGTAACCTTGTGCTTTTTAAAGCAATTTTTATGTTTTGGTGCAAAAGTTGTCCAGTGTCTCTTGTTCCCTTCATTAGAGAACATGCTAGAGGTATGTTTGTAGGTATTTTTGTTTAGAAGAACTATTTCATGCGTTCCATTTTATTTATTATAATAGGTAAAAAGAAAAAAAAAAGGTTGTACTTCATCACCCATGTAAACATGCTCATGAAGTTGAAAGTAATTAAGATTTGATACACTGATATCAATTTATTTATGTAACTAAATCACTGTTTTATAAACTTGTTAATGATCAACAATTTTTGTTTTGATTAAAATTAGTTTTTTGAAAGTTGATTCTGCCTCCTTTATGGTATACCTCTTACTACACTTAAACTTGGTGATTAGTATGCCTTAGAGTTTAATACTATGCTCCCTCATTTGGTAAATATTGATGTACTAATTTCCAGGCGCTGTAGCAGGCTCCAGATAGACAATGGTGACCAAAACTAGACCCTGAAGCTTACTCTCGGCTTACTAGAGAAGACAGGCATAAATCTGATCATCGCAAAGATGAAACAGGAGACGGAATAGCTAAGTTAGTCTGTACATTGGTCATTCCTCTCTAATTTTGGATGTACTCGATATTTCATGAATGCTGAGTTTGTGAGGTATTGTTTCATGTGTGGTTTAAAAGGAAATCACATTATAAGGAGTAAATGCTACATGCACAGTATAAATATATGTGCCACTCCATCTCCATCGAAAATTTTATGCAGAATGATTGTGTGTGTATGCATCAAAAAATCACAAAAGTTACCATCTGTATAGTGGAACAGCATTAAGTATGTTTATACTGTTGTAATATAGGACCTTCTCATCTTGGAGAGCTAAGCTACAGTTAAACAGGTGTCCTTTCACCCCTCCCACCGACCCCTAACTGCTACTCCACTTTCTGCTTCTATGATATCTCCTGTAAGTGAAATCATACAGTATGCACCTTGCTGTGACTGGCTTAATTCATTCAGCATAGTGTCCTGTGGATTCACCAGGTACCATGTGACAGGATTTCTTCCCCGTGATAGCATTTCCTCCCTTTCTAAGGCTGCATTGTGTTCATTCCGTTGTGTGTATTAACCCCGTTTTGTTTACTCATCAGTTGTGGACATTAGGGCTGCTTCCACTTCTTGGCTATTATGAGCAATGCTACTGCAAACACAGGTTTGGAAATACCTCTTTGAGACCCTGCTTTCAATTCTTGTGGATACAGACCCAGAAATGGGATTGACAAATGCTTTCTTGAAGCTGTAGTTTGCAGAATACTTATTCCCCTGAAATATTTTAAAAGTTTGTCTTTGGGACCCATTCTTAGCAGTAGATTCCAGATATCAAGAAGTTGAGCCACTGGTGAAAGTTAAGATAAATGAGTTTAAGGTGATGTTTAAAATCCCATCAATGCCAAGTAAATAGAAATTACGAAGTAGTATGAGTTTGTTCTGTTTTCCAACTTGCTTTTGTGTAAGTTGATAGAGCTTAAGGGCAAATACAAATTCATAAAACAGTGGCACACTTCACGGTGACATAGACTGCTAGAAAGAAGTGGCATCAAAGGATGAAGTGGCTTCTGGTAGCCAAGATTTTAAGATCTCTGATGGACGTAGTCAGGGCTCGTTCAGTATCTTTGCAGAGCTCTTGGGATTACCATGGGTCTTCATAAAATAGAGTCGGAGCCCAAGGATGACCAGCGGATGAACTGGAATGACTTCCCCATGCCCATGCCCGTGTTTGCCAGCACTCCTGAACCACCATGCCTCTGGCCAAGCAGACAGGTGCACTGACTGGATGTGTCCATGTTGTCTCATCCTGCTGCGGGCCTGCTGAGACGGAAGCCTTGAGGGTGTTAAAACTTGGAGAGCAAGAAGGAGAAATAGAAGTGACAAGCTTAGATAATTCAGCAAGAGAGTTTATTCCTCACTGGAGGCTGGACAGGAACTCCGTATTTTTGGTGCTCTTTGACTTCGGATTTCATTTGAGAATAGAAGTTACGGTTTCAGGCAAGTGAGTACTAAGACCAATGTTACTACAGTCACAATACTGCAGTAGTACAATAGTAATATTAGGAAACACTGGATATTTTGGAAACAGCATTCATTAAGTTGCTGTTAAAATGGCAGCTGGCTCAGGAATTAATGAGTCATCAATGGAAGGTAGGGAAATTAAGAAAATTATTAAGTAACTTGATAAAAAGAATGTGTGGGGTGGATTTTTTTTTATTTGCTTTAACTTTTGTTTTTGGGAGACAGAGCACCTAGCCACTGGTTCATTCCCCAAAGACCACAATAGCTGAGACTGGACTAGGCTGAAGCCAAGAAGTCAATTCAAGCCCCCATAGGAGTCAAATTTACTTGAGTCATCACCCCTGCCTCCCATCGGAGCCAGAGCGAGCCCTCCAACCAGGGCACTCTGATAAGGGACACTGGCATCTTAACACGTACTGCTTTGTACAAAGTGCAGAGAGGGAGCTCTTCCCTTTGCTGGTTCACTCGTCAAATGTCTTCAACAGCAAGGGCTGGGCCAGGTGAAGCCAGGAGCCCAGAACCCAATCTGGGTCTCCTATGTGGGTGGCAAGGACCCAGTTACTTGAGCCATCCATCACCTGCTGCCTCCCAGGGTGGGCCAGTAGGAAACGAGTCTGGAGCAGAGGCAGGATTCGAATCCAGGCCATCATCTTGAATGCAGGCATTTCAACTTGCTTTAATCACTAAGAAAACACCCCATGCCTGGGGTAAAATTTAAGATGAATTGTTTTACACCAGTATGTGGACCAATTCAATATAGCTTAGGCAAATGAGGAAATAAAATGTAAGGATTCTGAATGATTCATTCAGCAAACATTTTTTTGTGCAGCTACCGCCAAAAAAAAAAAAAAAAGCATGACAGGCCTGTGTCTAGGCACAAAGACAAGAAATCGTAAAGAAAGCAAAGTGCCTATTTTCATGGAACATACTCCGCTGGGTGGTGACATGTAAGCAGTGTATTGGCTGATATATATAAGAAAAAGCAGGAGAGAAGGGGTCCGTTTTTGGTAGAATGGTCAGGAAGGCCCTCTGGTGTAGCTAAGCATGAACAGATGCCTGAAGGAAGGGAGTTTAGGGCAGGTGGAAATGTGGGAAGGTGCCAGCTAAGCTGACAGCCATCAGCAAAGGGATCTGCAGATGTGTGCAGGGCGAGAGAGGAGGAAGCGGTGGGGTCCAAGGGCAGGAGAGGAAGCTGTGGATCCCAGCAGGGCTTGTAGGTCCCAGTAGACTTCTACTCTGAAGGATCCAAACCTAGGAGGAATCAAGTAATCTGACTTATGAGGTGAGATTCGCTGGCTGCTGTTAGGTGTGATTAGAACAGCCAGAGAGAAGCAGGGATATAAATTAGGAGGCTACTAGAAAAATCCAGGAAAAAAAAAAATGGGGCTGGATCTTGTGGGGGTGGTGAGGATGGTGACGAGCGGTTAGGGTCTACATAATCCTGGGAAGTTGCCGCCTTTTCCGGATAATAGATGTGGTGTGAAAAAGAGACACGGAATTTTCAACAAGCAACTGGAAGTGGCCGGTAGCTGAACTGGGGAAGGTGCCTGGGAGCAAGGTCTTCGGAGGACAGGGAGTGGAGTTCTGAACGTGGCAAAATCTGCAATGCCCAAACGACAGCCCTGTGGAGCCATCAAATGGGAGTGGTGCACAAGAAAGCCCAGCGCTAGACAGACTTGAGTCCTCAGTATTAGACGTTGTGTGCAGCCATGAGACTGGGCACGAAGCAAACTTGATCCGGGACGGTCTTGAAAACATCTGCTTCCTGGCCTGGACCGTGACGCTGAGCCTGCCAGTCCATCCTCCTCTGGCTGACCAAATGGGCACTTGTTCACTACTCAGTCCACTGCTCCCTCTTGTCTTTGTTCTCTGCACGTGGGCTTCAAGCTCTCTTAAAATAGCTAACTAGGTGCTCCATGGAGAGACAGGTGATGCTGGAGACGCACTGTCTTCTCTGAGCTCCACAGTTTGTAAAATCCCCAGGAAGACCCCGCCACGACTCGGATACAGGGGGAGGGTCCTGGAGACAGACATGGCCAAGTAGGGGGCCTGATTTATGGGGGTGGGGAGCTCCAGAAAGAAGTGGTTTCTTTTCAGCTGTTTGGTCATGTGTACCTTCCATGCCAGGAACAGTACCTGCTACTGAGGGACAGCCTTAAAGATGTAAGTACCTTGTGCATGATCCAAACTTCTCTGATACTCTGCTGTCACCTGCAAGATTGATAGGTTTTCTACATTTTGGAGACTCATTGTGGTTGCTTAAAAACCAGATGAAGAAACTACAGTCCTTATTCCTCCCTAATTTTATTTTTTTTGTTTTGTAATTGTTTATTCTGAACTTTCCAAGTACACAGAAAAGTCTAGAGTAGCAAGATGAAAACTGGACTTTCTAAATGTCCACATTCGCTGCAGAACTCAAAGTGTGGTGATTGACACTCGTGGGCCTGGTTAAACAGCCACCTGTGACTGGCCTCTCAGGTGGGCGGTGCTTCAAATTCCAGAAGACAGTCCACTTCCGGTCCAGCTCCCTGCTAACGGTCATGGGAAAGCAGTGGAAGATGGCCCTGGTGCTTGGTTCCCTGCACCCACATGGGAGACCTGGAAGAAGCTCCTGGCTTCAGTCTGGCACTACCCTGGCTGTTGTGGCCATTTGGGGGGTGAACCAGTGGATGGAAGATTCCCCCTCCCACCCTCCCTCTCTCTCTCTCTCTGTGTGTGTTTGTGTGTGTGTGTGTCCTTCTCTCTCTGTAACTCTGCCTTTCAAATAAATAAATAAATCTTTAAAACACATGCTGAGCACTGCTGGGATGCGTGGCTGCAGCACAGGGAACCCAGTTCTAATGGAAAAGAGAGAAAACAGCCCCTTCCTCTCTGCACTCAGCCAAATGGAAACACCTTCTACTGGAAGTAGGAAGAAGAATGAAGAAACTTTTTAAATCTACTTTTTGAAAGAATTGCCATAGTTCACTGTATTAAAAATTCAAAAACTGAAACTTCAGCTCCCCTGGTAAATCCTAACTTGAGGGATGGAGACCTTTAATTATAAGCACAGACAGAGGAATTTCGCTCTTCCTCCATGCATTTATTTTTAAGATTATTTAAAAGGCAGGGGAGAGAGGGAGCGAGAGAGGAAGAGGGAGAGAAAGGGGAGGAGTGAGAGAGAGAGAGAGAGAGAGAGAGAGAGAGAGAGAGAGATGGCTGCAATGGTCAGGGCTGACAGGCTGAAGCCAGGAGTCAAGAACTCCATCTGGGGCCAGTGCTGTGGCATAGCGTCTAAGACCGCAACCTGCAGTGCCATCACCCTGTAAGGGCACCGGTTCGAGTTCTGGCTGCTCCACTTCTGATCCAGCTCTCTGCTATGGCCTGTGATAGCAGTGGAGGATGGCCCAAGTCCTTGGGCCCCTGCACCCGCATGGGAGACCTGGAAGAAGCTCCTGGCTTTGTATCGGCGCAGCTCTGGCCATTGCAGCCAACTGGGGAGTGAACCAACTGGTGGAAGACCGACCTCTCTCTCTCTGCCCCTCCTTCTCCCTCCATGTAACCCTGACTTTCAAATAAATAAATCTTTAAAAAAAAAAAAAAAAAGAACTCCATTTGGGTCTCCCACGTGGGTGCAAGGCCTAAGCATCAGCTGGAATCTAGACAGGAAGTGGAGCAGCTGGGACTCGAACCAGCTCCTGCTTTTGTCTGGCCCAGTCCTGGCTGTTGTAGGCTTATGGAAAATGAACCAGTGGATGGGAGATTCTCTTTCTCTCTCCCCAAATAATTTAAAAAATTTTTAAATTTTTTTTTAAATTTTAAAAATTGTGGGAGGCCGGTCTTGTAAGGAGCAGCTTAACCTGCTGACAGACCACAACACCAGCTTCCACCAATGATTTTTAAATGGCCTGCTGCCTTGTAGAGATGTGCCATTAGGTGATACAAAATGTAGAAATGATGGCAGGTGCTTCAGCGCGGTTTGAGCGCTGATTCTGCTTTATATCAGCAGGCTGCACACATCTGCACTGGGAGGGTGTTAGGGACCCGTGCTCGCACACTTTGATCCTAGACAACTATGGTTCTGTGTATCAGCACCGTAATAGCAATCACAGTACTGCTGGCAAACACATCTGCTTTAGACTTACTGTGTACCTGGCACCATTTCTGTGTATAGATCACCTCATTGATTTTCTTCACAGCTGGCCTGTGAGGCATGTATTACTGTCTGCTCTATTTTACCAATGAAGACACTGAGACACAGGTTGCCCAGTGTTAGTAAGTGGCAGATTCAAACCCTGGCAACTGGCTCGCAAGTCCCGTCCTAAGCAAGCACACTACACCGCTTCCCATGGAATTAATTGTGGGTAGACGCCGGAGGATCTTTCTCTTGGTGAAAACTGTTAGTAGAGACCAAAACCATTTAGCAAAAGAACTCTCTTGGAACAAGGCTAATGAATTTTAAAATTTTTTAACTATTTGGGGGGAGAGAGAGAGAATCTCCCATCCACTGGTTCATTTTCCATAAGCCTACAACAGCCAGGACCGGGCCAGACAAAAGCAGGAGCCAGGAAGTGCATCCAGGTCTCCCATGTGGGTAGCAGGCACCTAACTACTTGAGCCATCACCTGCTGCCTCCCAGGCTCTGCGTTAGCAGGAATCTGGAATTGGGAGTGGAGCTGGGACTCAAACCCAGGCATTCTGATTTGTGATGCCGGCATCTCACACAACATCGTAAGTGCTGTGCCAAACACCTGTCCCAGAGCAACACGTTAGGCCTGGATGGCTCCTGCAGCCAGCCATGTGTTAGCCCCCACGCACACAACCTGCAGCCTCCCTGGGTACACCAAGTCCCGCACGCGGAGCTCGAGCCGCACCTGCATCCACTGCCGGCCCACTCAGCCTTGCTGTCTGCGATGAATCAGACCTCAGACCTACAGGTGCCCCTGCTGGCGGCAAGACCACGCCACCCAGCTTTCATACTAGGAGCCAGCACGCTTCGTTTGTGGATGAAATTTCCCGAATCAATTTGGATGGCTGTCATTCTGAGAGATCTGGGAGACCCGGGACCAGTGCTGATGTGCGGAAGACGTTTCTGCAAACTGCTAGGCAGAGAATTCACCCTCAAGGTCTCCGCGCCCTTCGGGTCCCTCTGCGCTGTCATGAGTGCGCTGCCCACGGTTCAGGGGAAATCCCTCTGTCCCCGTGCCCTTCTCAAGGCTCTTTCTCCGAGCACTTAGTCCGACAGAAGCTCCACCACACACAGCTCAGAGGCCGCAGTGGGCTCCCTCTGAGGCCTCGCTGCCCGCTCCCGGTCTAGCTGCCTGTGTTGGCGAGACATCTCCACGCAGCGAGCTCACACCCTCAGCACACCACTGTGCATGGCGGACCCGGCTCAGGAGCCCCCACTGTCCTGGAGGCTGCCCGGCGAGCTCTCAGCTGTTGCTGCTTTGCTGTGGTTTCCCTAACTAAGGGAACATTTAAAAAATACCAGCATCTGGCTGCCATCCAGTCGGTGCTCCCGTGTTCCGGAAACTTCCAAAGGAGAAAGGCTCCACGTCAGCTAGTCAGGGAGAAAATGTAACCTTCCACCATACATCACCAAAAACAAAGCGTGTGGCGTCTCCGGTTAAAGCCGTGCAGAGGTGGTGGTGGCTGGGACGCTGTAGGCTCTGCTGTGAGATGGAATGATGTGTTCATGGAGCGCGGGATCCAGGTCCCCGATGATTATGTAAACCCTTGGGGAGGTGGGCCTCGCTCGCTTTACCGATGGCCGAGGCCTTCCACTCACGCGCTGAGGCCTCGGCCCCTCCTTGGAGGTGGCTGCCTGGGGGCGTCTGGCCGCTGTGGCAGACAGAGGCCATCTCCTTCTGGGACTCTGCCTTCTCCTCTCCCAAGTGGTCCAAGCCACGGTCCCGCCGCAGAGAGGAAACCCAGAAACAGGAGTTCACGCTCTGCCCCCATCATCTTCCCCACCCCAGAGAGCACGAGGCCCCTCTCCCATGGCTGAAATGGGCAAAGTGTGCACCGGCAGGGGGCGGGAACTCGGCACGTGGCGAAGACAGGAGGCCTGCCTGAGTCAGCTTTGAAGGTGATTGGCGGGAGAGGATGAAGAGGAGAGACTCCCAGTGGTGCACGGCCTAGTAACTGGTGACTTCTGGGAGGGAGAAAACTCACTTGTATGTGTGGCACTGTGATCGCACAGAGAATTTCTGCGGGTCTGAAACCCAGACTGGCGCAGGGAACAAGCGTTGTTGAAATAATAACCAAAGGGAATCGGTTCAGCGTCTGTAGGAACCAGCTTTCAAGAAAAACACAAGGAAACGAGTAAGAAAAATAAACATCAAAAAATAAGTGCCAGAAAAGATATGAGCATTAAGTAGACAAAAGTCATGATCCTTTTTAAAAAATATTTTATTTATTTATTTGTGAGGCAGAGTTACAGACAGAGAGAGGGCAAGGCAAAGAGAGAGGTCTTTCATCCACTGGTTAACTCCCCAAGTGGCTGCAATGGCTGGAGCTGAACCGATCCAAAGCCAGGAGCCAGGAGCTTCTTCTATGTCTCCCATGTGGGTGCAGGGGCCCAAGGACTTGGGCCATCTTCTACTGCTTTCCCAGGCCAGTGCAGAGGGCTGTATTTGAAGAGGAGCAGCTGGGACCAGAACCGGCCCCAATATGGGATGCTGGCACTGCAGGTGGAGGCTTAGCCCACTACGCCACAGTGTGCCGCCCCATGATCCTGTTTTTAAAAATTTCACAAATCAGGACCAATGTAGCTCAGTGGGTTAAGACACTGCCTCCAACACTGGCATCTCCATATGAGCACCAGATTGAGTCCCTGCTACTCCACTTCCAATCCAGCTCCCTGATACTGTGCTTGGGAAAGCAGCAGAAGATGGCCCAAGTGCTTGGCCCCTGTCACCCACATGGAAGACGTGGATGGAGTTTCATGTTCGTGATTTGGCCTGACCCAGTCTCAGGTGCAGCCATTTGGGGTGAACCAGCCGATAGAAGACCTCCCTCTCTCTGAATTTCAAATAAATAAATCTGTTTTTAAAAAAAGTCATACATTGGCCTAAGAGCAAAGCAGAGAAATAAAAGCTCAGAGAAGGAACAGCTGTTGTTATTATTATCTACTTTTATTAATTTACAAACTGACCTTTCAATGTGCCCATCTGCGCTCAGAGTGCCCTCCCCCTTTTTTGTACTAACTCATTCCTCCTTTCAACAGGTGCTCTTGGCTTACTCATTTTAAAGATGAAGTGCCACAAGCCAGATAACTTGACCAGAGTCACCTTCTGGTCACCTTGCCTTCAGAGCCTCACGGTCACCATGATGCTGCCCAGCCAAGGGAGCTGGGAGAGCCCACAGAGAAGGGAAGTCCACATTGAAACAAGTGTTTAAGGGAATGAACACCGATGGGAACTCCAGAGGATATGGAGGACTGAAAAGCAGATGAGATGCATTGGACATGAAGAAGAGTTTGGCAAGAATAATGTGAAAACAACAAGTGGGGGTGTTAGTCCAATGAGCTCTGTAAATAGTATCCATAGAAAAAGGAACCAGGCAAATGAAGAGTATCAACACTCAAAGATATTATTCAAGATTACTTACAGAAATAAAAGACCTGAATTTATGCCATGAAAGAGCAAATCCTACTCCCAAAAGAACTGACACACACATCTTAGTAAAATAACTGGGCTTCAGAGATGAACAAAGAATCCTGTGAACAGCTCTCTAGGGGAACATTGGGTTGATAAGCTCTCCACAGCAACAATCAACACGTTGCCAAACCATGAAAACTGAAAGTAAGGAATCCAAGAATTTTATACCCAGCAAATATGTCAGTTAACTATACATGGAACAGAAAACCATTTTCAGATATGCAAGGCCAACATCCCTGTGACTGTTTTCAGAGAGATCACAAGAAGACAAATTCTGGCCAACCAGAGGTCAGTGGAGAAACATTGAACAAAAAATGGCAATGAGCATCAAATCCATCCAGCCACAGGACTGAGAATTAAAACATCTGGAGGAAATGGTGGTCATAATACAGAATTTAAGTGTCATATGTTATTTCAACATAGAAATAACATGTTTCACCAAAATATGAGATTCTGGAAGGGAAAAAGAAGGCAAACACACTGATTTCCAAATATTTTAGAGCTAGAGGATGAATCAGAGTTTTTAAAGTAAATGATAATAGTATAAATATATTTAATAGTAATTAATAGAGCTATTGAATAGTGTGTAAGATATATGAGCATGGTCAAGCAGAGAGAAAGCAAGTCAGAGCAATATGAACCACCACTTACCGGGTGGGGAAGATTATACATGCACATGCACACACACACACAGGCATGTGCTTTCAAATGCACGGGTTACCTCTCAAAGAATGTACAAGAAACCCTTCTTCCAGGGACAGGATTTGCTGGGGCAGAATACATGGATAACAGGAACACATGGTTTTCTTTTTTTTTTTCCTTTTTTTAATTTTTTTTTTGACAGGCAGAGTGGACAGTGAGAGAGAGAAACAGAGAGGAGGGTCTTCCTTTTGCCGTTGGTTCACCCTCCAATGGCCGCCGCGGTTGGCTCGCTGTGGCCGGCGCACTGCGTTGATCCGATGGCAGGAGCCAGGTGCTTCTCCTGGTCTCCCATGGGGTGCAGGACCCAAGCACTTGGGCCATCTTCCACTGCACTCCCTGGCCACAGCAGAGAGCTGGCCTGAAAGAGGGGCAACCGGGACAGAATCTGGTGCCCCGACCGGGACTAGAACCCGGTGTGCCGGCGCCGCAAGGCGGAGGATTAGCCTAGTGAGCCGCGGCGCCGGCAGAACACATGGTTTTCTTTTTCTTTTCTTTTTTTTTTTTCCTCTTTTTTTTTTTTTTTTTTATTTTTGACAGGCAGAGTGGACAGTGAGAGAGAGAGAGAGAGACAGAGAGAAAGGTCTTCCTTTGCCGTTGGCTCACCCTCCAATGGCCGCCGCGGTTGGCGCGCTGCGGCCAGCGCACCGCACTGATCCGATGGCAGGAGCCAGGGGCTTCTCCTGGTCTCCCATGGGGTGCAGGACCCAAGCACTTGGGCCATCCTCCACTGCACTCCCTGGCCACAGCAGAGAGCTGGCCTGGAAGAGGGGCAACCAGGACACGATCGGTGCCCCGACTGGGACTAGAACCCGGTGTGCCGGCGCCGCAAGGCGGAGGATTAGCCTGTTGAGCCACGGCGCCGGCCGGAACACATGGTTTTCAATTTTATCTTCAGAGTGTTACACCACATGCTCACATGAACTAATCAAGAACTTATTTTTAACCCAGGTGTTGATACCTCTTCGTGAGCCTCAGGTGTACACTACTCCTTCTTTTACCATTTTTCTAGACAACTGCATCTTCCAGCTCCCCTGGCCTGGTGAGTTTGGCTCTGAGTCCCCTTTGCTAGTCCCCAGGTTATCAGCTTGAGCCTGGCTGAGCAACCACACATCAATTTTTTTCTCATCCTAGAACCTTGAAGGTCTTGGGTCCCGGTGAGCAGCCTCTTCAGTTAAAAAGATGCTCTCCCCGGTCCCCCCCTCCCCCCAAGCCCAGCCTATGGCCTCTGGGACACCCTTTGGCTTGCTATGAAAGCGTCTCCTCCCCAGCTTCAGAGCTGAATGTGTGTGCCTGGGGGGAGAGAAAGGTGAGCACACAAAGGGGGTTAATAAAAGTCACTCCTTCTGTTCTCTGCAGGACACCTGCCACCCACCGAGGCAGGAACAGTGGGCACAAAAGGCTCAGGATGTAAACAGTGGCTGCTTTCTTTACTACTGGATCTAAGAGCTCAATAGGAGCCTCAGAGGGAGACAGGAGAAGAGCTGGGTGGTGAATTGTTCCAAACCACTGCCTTTCTATGGGGCCTGAGCAAGACCCACAGAGCAGCTATGCCATTGAGGTCAGAGAGCACTGCGTCGCCTGTCGCCTGTCGTATTTGTAAATGCCATGTGTCAGCAGGTGCCTCCTCTCTGTGTGGGCTCCCTCTCCCTGCCAGGTTGACCAGTCCCACCCCACACCCCGGTGGAGCAATGGCTATTCCTTAAGGCACAGAGAGTGTGGTGGTCTCCCCTGCCTGGACAGACATTGCCCCAGTCCTGAGATCTGAGACTAAAATTGCCCTCAGTGTGAGGTTGCAGCCCAAGCCACCTCCCTGTCTCACAGCTCTCCTTGATGAGTGATTTTTCACAACAGCCTTTTGGGGTAGGTGCATGAGGTTAAAGGCCTTTCAGACACAGGCCTTCTTCTGCCTGATACCAAATCTACAGTTTGTTCAACTGGGTCACTGCCTTATTCCATCTGCACAGTAATCCTAAGAGATACTTATTATCTGTATTTCTAGCTCCTACATCAGTAAGCATGGTACTATTCTTGAATCTTAAGTGGGCTGACTGAATTGAAAATCAGGAGCTGAGATTTTAACCATAGAAATATATAGTTTTTTTTTTCTTTTCTGTCCCTGTCTTTCTTTCAAGAAATGACAAGTGCAGGGCAGGTTTGTACTGCAGCACGTTAAGATAATGCTTGGGACGCCTGAATCCCATACTAGAGTGCTGCTTTATGTCCTGGCTACACCGCTTCCAATCCAACTTCTTGTTAATGCATCCTGGGAGGCAGCAGATAATGGCTCTAGTGCTTGGGTCTCTGCACCCATGGAGGAGACCTGGATGGAGGTCTGGGCCCCTGGCTTCAGCCTGGATCAGCCCTGGCTATTGGCTGTTGCAGACATTTGAGGAGTGAACCAAGGGAAGGAAGCTATGTTAGATTTTATGTACATTTTTAAAAGAGTTTTAAATGGAAAGCACTAAAAATGCCATAGAAGAGGGATTAACAAAGCTTTTTGACTGAATGTAGATTTGCTACTTCCTCTTTTGCCCTCTAAGGTGGAGTCAAGAAGCTCTTGGGGCCACTGGCCTAGAATTTGGATTTGAGCAGGAAACTCTTTGGAAATAAGTGAGATGAATGAAAAATTTGAATGCATGGATAATCTAAGCAATGGCGCTTTATTTCTCTCATCCATATAGCTTAAACATTTTTCAGAAAGAAATAGATTCTTACAGATCAGTGCAGAATCTTTGAAGGACTGAGATTGCTCATGTCTCTGTGTTGCTTGCTTTGAAAATGTCCCACCTGTTTCCGTTCCCCACAGCTGGGCTGGAGTCTCCACAACCTCCCCAGGCCTCCCATGAACTGCAGAATCATGTATAATCAGAACAAAGAGGTGTTTAACCGTCTCAAGTTCTATCAATGTAAGGCTGAGTATCACGACTAGATTGTTGGTTGGAAATTATTTATTTATTTTTATTTTTTGACAGGCAGAGTGGACAGTGAGAGAGAGAGACAGAGAGAAAGGTCTTCCTTTTACTGTTGGTTCGCCCGCCAATGGCCTCCGCGGCCAGCGTGCTGCGGCCGGCGCATCACACTGATCCGAAGCCAGGAACCAGGTGCTTCTCCTGGTCTCCCATGGGGTGCAGGGGCCCAAGGACTTGGGCCATCCACCACTGCACTCCCGGGCCACAGCAGAGAGCTGGACAAGAAAAGGAGCAACCGGGACAGAATCCGGTGCTCCAGCCGGGACTAGAACCTGGTGTACCAGCACCGCAGGTGGAGGATTAGCCTAGTGAGCCATGGCACCGGTCTGGACCCAAGTCTTGAAGTTTAAAGTTGTCACTGAGCCTGAGTCCTTACTGCTTGGGCCCCGGCAGTCACAATGGACCTCAGCCTTATTCCTATTCCTAAATTCCTATTGAAATCCTGTAACATGGATTTCAGCCCTGTTTTCAGGGCTGGGACCCTGGTTTCTTCTTTTGAGTCACTCTCCTAGGAACTGGGAGAGTATAATGAATGTACTTATCCACTAATACATATGAGCGTCTGTGACAAATATTATCCCAACTTATCTTAATGAAAGTATTAGAGATTGGCACAGAAGCACTGAATCTTCAAGGTCACATAAGTTCAGATCTTCCTGTTACAGAGCTCTGTGTCCTCTCTGATAACACACAGACACTTCTGGTTTTGCTCTTCTTGGAAAAACAGCTGCAGACATTACATTCAAAGGCTACTTTGCAGTCACGGACCCAGGTACCCCCTTGGATTCAACCATTTGAAATACTTGATTCAATGGTTCAAAGTGTGTTTTGCAGAGTTGTGCAGACCTCACCATAATCTTGTTCTAGAACTTTTCATCACCCCAAAAGGAAACCATATAACCATTAACAATCACTGTGTTTTTGCCCACCCTCTGCACTAGGGGTTCACCTGTTCTGGACATGTCCTAGAAGTGGAATTACGTGTATGCATTTTTGTCTGACTTCTTTCACTTAGCTCATCCATGCTGTAGTATGGAATAGGACTTCATTCCTTTTGCTGCTGAAGAGTGTTCTATTGTATGGGTATGCCACATTTTATTCATGTATTCTTAAGTTGATGGGCATTTGGAATGTCCACGTTTGACTATTATGACTAATGCTGCTATGAACATTCATGTACAAGTTTTGTATAGACATGATTTTTATTCTCTTGGGTGCATCCCAAGGAATAGAACTGCTGGGTCATGTGATATCTCTATGCTTAACATTTTTAAAAAGATGTATTCATTTTAAAGGCAGAATGATATAGAAAGGGAAGGAGGAAGGGAGGGAGGAGGAGGAGGAAAACAGAGAGGGACAGGGAGAGAGAGAGATCGAGAGAGAGAGAGAGAATCTTGCACCTGCTGGTTCATCCTCTAAATGGCTACATCAGCCAGGGCTGGGCCAGGCTGAAGCCAGGAGTGAGGCACTCCATCCAGATCTCCCACACTGGCGTCAGGAGTCAAGTCCTTGGGCCACTTTCTGCTGCTTTCACAGACGCATTATCAGGGAGTTGTATTGGAAGGGAAGCAGCTGGGACTTGAACTGGCAGCCTGACGTGGGACCCCAGCATTGTATGCAGTGGCTTAACCCACTGTACCACTAGGCCAGCCCCTATGTTTAACATTTTGATGAGCCTTCAGATTATTTTTTAAGTAGCTGTACCATTTTACATTCCCACTAGTAACGTCTGAAGGTTTAGTCATTTTTTTTTAAAGCCATTTGATAGTCTGTGTTCACATGTATAGAGTGGAGCTAGCAGTACCTACCCCACCTCTGAGACTGAAGTATGTCAGGTGTCTGAGGGCCACATCCCAGGCTTTGCAGAATTCAGTAAATGGAGACAGTGGTTCTCAAACAGAGGCATAGGCCAGGTGCGACAGTCACAATAACCATCAAGTACTCAAGGGGTTCTCAGTGTTCAGTTTCTTTGGCTAAGGATGGTTTTGTGAAGGCATCGCCGCATCAAGGAATAGAGACACATGTCAGTGAGCTCAGGAGAGAAGCGTGTGTTTAGCATCTGCTTAGATTGGGCCCAAAAGCTTGCGAGGACTCAGGGTGGCCACAGCCCCATTCCCCTCCATCTCTGGTCTGCTGTCTGGGCTTCTCCAGTCTTTCTCTCTCTCTGAGACTCTTTGCCTGGGTCCCAGTTTGTTTGGCCTGAGTGGGTTCCTGGGTTATAGTGTGCTTCCCGGAAGATTTCTTCACTGGGAGTGGTCTGTGAGCTGGTTTCAGAGTCCTTGAACTATTCAGGAATGCCATGCCTTCCCACACTCTGTGTGCTGTTGAGCCTAGGGCCCCATACCTAGCCTGTTCACTGCTATTACAGAACACGTGAGCCTGAGCAATTTGCAAAGAACAGAAATTGTAACTGACAGTCGGAGGCTGCAAAGGCCAAGATTAAAGCAGGTTCAGTCTCTGGTGAGGGCTGCTCTCTGCTTTCAAGATGGTGCCTTGAACGCCAGATCCTGCAGAAGCAAAGCACACAGTGTCCTCCCATGGCAGAAAACGAAAGGGCAGAAAGTTTCCCTCTGCCAACGCCTCTCATAAAGGGCAACAGACCCCAGTCACGAAGAGGAGCCCTCACGGCCTAATCACCTCTTAGTTCTAGCCCGTGGGTCACTCCTGGATTTAAGAAGAGGAGTGCATTCAAACCGTAGCATTGAGCTTCTGTTGCCCAGTGGCAAGCTGGGCTTGTACTGCATCCTGGCCCCAGCTCCAAAGGCTGGGGAAGCCTTTCCACCAGGGGAAGCTCTGTTGGAGGGCATCTGGCAGTTGGAATGACTACCCAGGGACCCCAGATTTTGCAACAAAGACACACAGATGCCTCGTGGCACAGAGTCTGACTATTGCTGCAGTATGGTGAGATGCATTTTTAGTTTCTAGCCTCCAAGTGCAGCCAGGCAACCTAGCTCCAATGTTAAGCCGCTTCCACCACGCTGATCTCGACTCTCATCTTTGCATCCTTTCAATTCTCTGGTCAAATACATTCCGCTTTTAGCTGGCTCCTGGCTCCTCCCCTGGCTGCAATGCATGTGGAATAACAGCTTGAAGAAGCCGGAAGTGTATTTCTTTAGACGTTGACATGGTGCTGTTGTCACACCCTCTCACCAGCCCAGACGGCCCTGCCCGGGGCTGGAAGGTATCTTTGCATGAAAGCCTTCCAAGAAGTTGCCAGACTTGGAGGTTGTGAACGCTCAGCTAGTGAAATCAACACATAGTGAAATGTTATTGAGGTTTCCCCAAGCTCACTGAAGCATAAATGATAATGGAAGACTCAGGACTATTAGGAGGCTTGGTGAAAGCACAGGGGGGTGGAATACATAATGAAACTCAAGAAAATAAGGAAGAAAAGGCAATGTGGTTCCCTGATCAGAGGCCAGAGAGCTTCAGACTTGGGAACTTGCAGAATCCTGAACAAGGAGCTGTGAGTACTGGGGACCTTGGAAAGGGCCCCCCTCTTTCTCACCCTCTCCCCTTGAGATCAACACACTGGTAGCCTGGCTCATCCACAGGCCTTATGTGACCATCGCTGAGGCTAAAGGAAAGGGTGGATTATAAGTATCGAAAGACAAGGTCCAGCCTTGGACTAGGGCTATGTTAAAAGCCACCAGAGGCCACCCTGCACCTGGCCGTCAGCTGCCTTTCCAACCTCCACGCGTGGCTTTGGAGAACAGCCAATGGGATAATGAGCTGGCCCACAAGCTGGTAGGGCAACCAGGACAATGAATCTGGTGGCTTTATTTTGAACTAGCAACATCTAGTGGGTACCCACTGCGTACCTACCCCGTTCGCAGCCCCGCCCCTGCTCTCCACCCTCTGACCTCCCAGTCCAAGCCTTTGCTGGGATCAGGTAGCTCTGGCTTGTGCAGAGCCAGAAGGACTTTCCAGCCAAGCCCAGCCCATCATCTGAGCACTAGGTGGGCCAGTTCCTGCTTTGTGGGGACAAGAGTGGCCCCTAGCATTGTTCTCACAGCACCCAGAGGGACCGGGGCCTCAGAGAAGAGAGACAGGCAGCAGGAATTCTCAGCCTCAATGCAAAGAATCCATGTGTGAAGGCATCAGCTTCCTGGGAAGGAAATGCGTGCTGAAAAGGCTCATGGCCAACAAATTCTCATCTGCGCGAAAGGGAAGGGGGGTCATTTCCACTGCCGCCTCCGCCTGGGAAGGGAGGGGAGGCCGACGTCCTGGCTGGGCGTGAGTCTGGGGTGAGGGTCTCCCGGTGGGCTAGGCTGGGCTGGGCTGCAGCCACGGGGACCATGGGCCTTCAAGCTTGCATATGAGGCTGGCATTTTCTTCCCAAGGACTCAGCCCTGGTTTCTCATCTTTCTTCCCAACGGTATAGCGGCATGGTTCCTGAGAAGGCTCCTGGGTATGGAGAGAGACCGCAATCCAGGACGCAGGGCCTGTTCTGCCTCTGGTTGGTCAGGTCTGCCTTGCCACTCTGCGGCCCCCGGCCAGGCCCTGCCCAGTCCAGAGGCGGGCTCCGGGCTGTGGCTTCTTTGCATAAGAGTAATCTGTCTGCTGTGTGAGTTGCACTTGATAAGGTGTGAACGCCATCCCGGGCTGTATCCTGGTTCCTCCTTCCATATCCCTGGGTGGCCACAAAGCTTTCCCACTCGAGTTCAGTTTCATCCTCTAGAACAGTTTATTTCGGGGATCCAGTGCTCATCCCAGCAGTTAAGATGCTCACGTCTTACGTCAGAGTGCCCACTGCATGTCCCAGCACCGGCTCCTCACTCCAGCTTCCTGCCCGTGCAGACCCTGGCTGTGAGCAGCGATAGATCAAGGAATTAGGTTTCGCCCATCCACACACAAGACCTGGATTATGTTCCAGGTACCTGGTTCTATTCAGGGCTTGTGGGCATTTGAGGGAAAGAACCAGCAAATGGGATTTGTCTCTGTGTCTGTCTCCCAGCCTCTCAAATAAATAAAATTTAAAAATAGTTTCATTAGCCACAGCGATTACAAATCTAGTACATCTCAATCAAAGCTCTACTTGTACGTGTATTTCAAGTGTATCCCTGCCTGCCTGTCACACATTCCCCCTACAGGTAGGTACACATGTGCCTGCGTGTGCACACACACACAGACTCATGAGCACACACATGCACAGCTCGGGTCTGACCTTGGAAGCCTGCGGTGGGAAGGTCCCACCTTCTTGTCCCACCCATCTCTTACCCAGCCGGTCCTTGTTCCTTTGGCCTTTCCTGGGGTCAGTTTAAGAGAGGGACTCATGCAAGCACAAGTGCACAGAGCCCAGGTTGAGGCAGTAATCGGGGTTGGGCCCTCGAGGATGCCCAAATGCGGGTCCTCTGAGCCTCATGGCTCCCTACATCTCCTGCTCTCTCCTCGTGCTGCCTTCTACCCCCTCCCACCTTGGGGATCCAGAAGCCGGTGCCTCTGAGGGTGCCCCTCCCCAGCTGTCTCTGCCTCAGCAGGCGCCCCTCACCCAGCCAGAGCTCCGCCTCCAAGCTTGCCACTTGGCACTCAGCTGCCTAATTCCAGGACTCACACCCAAGCCCCCTCCAGAGCGGTTTCCTTGTGGATCCCCTGGCTTGGTCTGTGCCTGGGGCACAGCCTGGCTTCTCCAGAGACTTCCCTCCCACCAGCCTCATCTGTCCCCAGAACGATGACTCCAAGTCATTCTCAGCTTCCAGCCTGCACCACCTCCAGGGCCAGACCAGCCAGAGCCATTTGCAAGAAGATTCCACACCATACCGCAGAGGGTGGGGCTCTTAAGGCTCTGTTGCTATTGGTGCTGGGGCCATGGGCAGCACGCGGAGACCGGGAAAGTCCTGTGCGACAGCCCAGAGATGGCTCCCATCTTCTACCACCTACGGGAGGCTGCAGGCCATGTCCCCCCCTCCATCCTGCCCTGGGATCCCTGGGCCTCATCCCAAGCTCCTCTCTGCTTCCTGGACGTACTTCAGCCTCCCTGACAGCCCCACCTTCTCTCGCTGTGACTTCGCTGCTGGGGACCAGGGGCTGAAGTGCTCCCAAAACAACTTAGCCCAGGCCTCCTCGGACAGGCACTGGTCCTCAATTTGGGGACGACCAATGTGACTGGGCAGCAGAAGGCCGGGCCTGCCTTCGCCCTGCTGTGCTCACGGCTGGGGTTTGGTACTAGCTTTGTCTAGAGCGGGTACCCCGTGGGAATGTCCCCAAGCCCCTCTGGCCTCAGGGGCTCACTTGTCCCCTGAAGTCAGGCTTCGTGACTAAGGGCTCTTCCAGAAACAAAATGAGATAACGGGAGCAGGAAAGGGCGCTCCAGGAAGCGCCCACTGCTGGGTTACTTCTGTACGTCCTGGGGCCCAGAGGGAACTGGGAGCCCCCCGTGTGTTTGGACATTGCCTCTCACGGATGTGAAGGCTCCTTCTTCCTACCTTGCTCTTCATCAGGGTGTGACCCCCGGACACCCCCCCCCCCCCGCCCAGTGAGGCAATACCTGGAACCAGAATCCAGGCAGGACCCCAGCCGCTCCCACTGACCCAGGTGGACAAGGTGACATAGTACCTGGGTTCCGCCTCCGAAGGTTATGCTGAGTTGGCGCAGCCGCTCTCGCTCCGCCCAGCAGAGGCTCGGTGGATCTCTCGCCTGGATGCCTCCCCTCTCTGCCCATCTCTCAGACCGCTCTGCTCCTGGGAGCCAGGCTTGATCGGTTCTTGCCGTCACATCAGTTGGTAGCTCCCTTGCTGGTGCCTGCTGCTGTGTGCTCACATATTCGTGAGGTTCTTTATTTACTTAAAACTTTTATATAGGGATTTGAGGAAGTGACAGAGCCAGAAAGAGTGGAGAGTCCTCCTATCTGCTGGTAGGGAGAGGAACGCCATCCAGATTTCCTACGTGGGGGGCAGGAGCCCAATTACTTGAGCCACCGCTGCTGCCTCCTGGGGTCTGTCTTTTCTGGAAGCTGGAGTCAGGAGCTGGAGCCAGGAACTCAAGCCAGGCACTTGGATGTGGGACTCGGGCATCTTGACAGGTGTCTAACCACTCAGCTAAACGCTCACCCTGTCAAGATTACTTAAATAGTGTCTCTCTTCTTCACTCGCTCTGGCTGGAACACCCGAGTGGGTGGGAACTGTTTTAGTAGCGTTAACTTCCTGTGACGAGCACAGACCCCAGTAGATGCTCATCAATTGTGAAACAGATGATGAGGGAAAGAACGGATGTGTGGACAATTCCGGAGTCGCCTAAACGAGCTCTGTGACCCCTGACCCCAATCTTCCATTTTCAGCCACATCCTGGTCCTTCAGAATCTAGCCCCCGTTTCCGTGTTCACCATCGCCCCCTCCCCCAAAGATCTAGATCAGGGTTTCTCACCCTTGGCGCCACGGAGACTTTTGACCAGATAATACATGACTTGAAGGATGTTTGGTGGCAATGCTGGCCTCCGTGAGCTACATGCCAGGCGCCACCTCCAGCTGTGGCAGAGATGCCTGTAGACATTGCCAAATACCCCCCGGAGAGCAAATGTCCCTGGTTAGGAACCACTGCTCCACGGACATCTGAAGTATTCCCCAAACACGCCAGGCCCCTGATGCTCTGATTCCGCATTAGTGTTGCCCCCCAGCCTGGAACGCCACCCCCTCTAAGATAAGAGACTTCCGTTTGCTCTTCCAGGCCCAGCCTGAAGTCCCCCTCTCCTGGGGGAAGCTTCCCTCATTGTCCCGGGTGGGCACCGGGGACGGACATGCTGGAAGACTCCTACAGTCACTGAGTCGTTCAGTGCACACCGAAGGGACTGGGAGGAGGGCACCAGGCAGTGTTTGCCAAACGCCTGAATGTTGAGGAAGCACACAGCTGGTGCCCGTGGAAGGGAACCGAATCTCTGGCCCCAAATAGCTGAAGAATGATGGATGAGAGAGAAATTTGCTTTGTGAGTTATCCATGATGGTTGCCGAGATGCCGATAGGATCTTCACACTGGCAAGGACCCGTCAGTAAACCCTGGCCGCAGCCCCCAGGCCAGGCATGAGCAGCAAGATGAGGACGACCCCTGGGGGTGTGATGGGGGCCTTTTCCTTGGGTGAGGGATCCACAAAGTGACCCCTGAATTTCTTCCTAACCCGAGGACTGGACGGCTGGAAATATTCCTATGTCTGTCCCTGGCCCGGACTCGGAGGCGGGGCTGGATGGACGCGCCCCTGGCTGAAAGGAAACGGCTTCTCTGGGATCTGGGACCGCTGAGGAGCTCCGCGATGGCTGGTATTTCCGCTCATGAAGGAAGAGGTTGTCGCGGCAGGGGTTCCTGGCGGACGCCAAGGGATCTTGCTCTCAGCTGCACGGGAAGACAGCCCTCAGCGGCTGGTTCTCTCTTTGGGAACTGCCTCCACCATGACGGCCACCTTGCCCAGAACCAGGGCCCCTTCCTTGAGCAGCGCATGTCCTGAGACTGAGCCACAGGGCAGGAGCCCAGCCTGGCGCCCTCCTCCACCTGGGACGGCTCTGTCCCCCTCTGTGCCACCTGCCCCTTCCCTTCCCTTCTGCAAGCATTGAGCCCCTGAGAACTCCCTGACATCCACGCTGCCCATGGGCTGTGGGGTCAGGAGGCCAGGGGGAGCTTTCCTGGAGACCCCCTTGTTCTAGAAGCCCCCCAACTACCCTCCCATCAGGGCAGCAGGGCACTGTGAATACACCTTAGAGCAGATAGCTCTGAGGTGTTTAAACATTTGTGTTTTGTTCATTTTTATTTATTTGAAAGGCAGAAAGATGGCAGGGTGAGTGGGGGTGGATCTTCCATCTGCGGGTTCATTCCCCAGATGCCCGCAACAGCCAGGACTAGGCCAGGGCCAAGCCAGCAGCCCTGATGGGGCTCCCACATCAGAAGGCGACATCCAAGTGCTTTGAGCCAGTCGCTGTCTCCCAGGGTCACAGTAGCAGGAAGCTGGAATGAGAGGCAGAGCCAGACCTTGAACCAGGGCACCCTACCCCTGGGCTATTTTTTAAGAGCATGGAGACAAGAGTACTTTTTCTCTTGTAATGCCCCAGGCCATGCAGGCAGGACTGGGAGAAGCCAGGATTACAAAGGCCAGCTGACTCTGAAGCCCACAGCTGCAGCCCCTGAGCTGACCTCTGTCCTAGGGCTGCAGCTTGGAGCAGCCCAGCCCCAGACTGGCCAGGAGTGTAGGCAGACACTCTCCCCTTCTCACAAAGCACCCACTGGCAGCTGGGAAGGAAGACAAGATGGGGGATGCAGCCTAGAGATGAGGAGGGGGTGGAGGCACCCCATGGGCTTTCTCTGTTCCCCCAAGTCCTCTGTGCACGCGTGACGTCTGGCAAGGACACCGAGAAGACTGATAAAACCCTGCCCCCGCCCGCACACCCCCTCCCCAGCCCTCCTCGGCAAGCTCTGCCTTCCCTAAATTGCATTTATTCAAATGATGTGTCTCAGAAGGATGCCAGGGCTGGCAGAAATCCCTTTGGGATTTGAACCTGCAGTTCCCCGGAGCAGAGTATTTCAAACCTGAGGCTTCGGTCACTGAGTCAGGCCCTGAGGGGACTGAATGCAAATTTCCTGCTTTAATTTAAATCTGAGCAGCAGAAAAGTTGCCACGGACCGCACTCTGCCCACTGGGAGCGCTGAGCCCCCAGCTTCCCGGCCTCGCCTCTGGCTGCGTCCGCCTCCACGGCAAGGGAAGAGGGAAGCAGCCCCAAGGCCTGGGGGATTTCCTCCTTCAGCTGAGACCCTTTGCATTTAGTGAGCACCTACTGTGTGCACCCCAGTCGCACATCCCCACCAGCAGCAATGAAGGGAAGGACTTGGACTCTTTAGCCAGTGCAACAGCCTTTCAAAGAGTTTGTGGAAAATGGAATTAAATACGTTTATTTTGGTGCAAAAATTTTGAAATCTACATCTACGAGGAATCTTCAAAATATTCAAGGAAAAAAAAAAGATGCCTGGATTTTTTTTTGTGGTGGGGGGATTACCAAAATGAATTTATCTTTTTATTCCCATTTCCATGAACTTTCTGAAGGGTTTGCACTAGGAAATCGGGGCTCAGGCTTTATTGAGGTCGCACAGCCAGGCCTGGACCATGGGGTTTTAATGATTCCAGTTTTAGCTCCGGTAGAATCAAACTGGTTGTAAAAATGACAGCACCCATGTTCTCCAGTGCCTTTCCAGGGGAGCAGACGCGCGCGGGTTAACGCCTGGGAGGCCCCCGGAAGACCTGGCCAGCCCACGCTCAGCATGTTGTGAAGCACCAGGAACTGGGGCGCACCACGTGACACCGACACCAGCGTCCGCGTGTCCACGCTGACGGGCAGCTGGATAATGAATCCCACTGAGGCCTCTGAAGATCTCTGGGCTGTTTGCAAAGCGTGGATGAGCTGCCTTGGGAACTGCGTGCAGGTGCCCTAGTTAGGGGCTGGCGGCTCCCTCACCCCACGGCAGTGCATGCTGGGTGAGCCCACCTTCGGCCGGCACCCGCCTGCCTGGGGCATTTGTGGGGCCTGGGTTTTCAGGGTTGAGGTTCTGCTCAGGAGCACCGTCTGAACAGTTTCTGTTGGGGCGCTGGTGTGTTCCCATCAGCAAGGGATGCGGGACGCTTGCAGGGAGGGCCACTTGCTTTTGCGGGGCAGGGAGCAGCAGTCTACACTGCCCAGACGATGCCCTTTTTTGGGAAGGCCTGGGGAAGGTGGGCGCTGGCTGTTGGGCTGCTCTTGGACCAGCTCCGTATGCCGTCTGTGTTACTTCCCTTGAGAAGCCATGAGAGCAGCATGAGAAGAGGTCGCTGCTTGGAAGGCCATCCGTCTGTCTGTGGGTTGGTGGAGTGTAGTGGGTTGAGTTGTGGCCCCCTTGCCTTGAAGTCCTGACTCCCAGAGCCATCCAGGGTGACAAATTCCTTTGTTTATTTGGTGAAAACGCCCAGTATCTTTGAGTACCTCCTGTTTGTCTGGCGTTCTCTAGGAGCAGAGACCAGAACAGCCCTTGTGGATCTCACCTTGTCAAGGGGAAAGGCAGGCAGTAAGCAAAATGTGCAAGAGGCGTGATGGCACAGCAGAGATAGATAGAGCTGGCGTGGGGCGCGGGGCCCGCCGGGGGAGAGGAGCAGTTTGCTGGGGAAGAGCTCCTCGCTAAGAGGTTGGCATCTGCACACGCTCGAGAGGGGGAGGGCAGGTGCAGATGCGAAGGTCTTGACCCTGGAACGTGCCTGGTGTGTCTGAGGACCTGGGGGCCCTGGAGTGGTATGAGAAAAGGGGCTGTGCTCACAGAAGCGGGGAGCTGCCGCCCATTCCCGGGGCCCAACCTCGCGGGCTTCCTGCCGCCACCTGCCACAGAGGTGACACCTGTGACCGGGAAAAGGGGACACTTGCTAGGGACACCCCTCATTAGTCGCATGTACCAGACCTATGGCTGCAGCCTCTGCAGACACTTGGGGCTTGCTGGTGGATTCTGTGCCCGCAGGAAAAAAAAGGCTGGGTCACTCCATGTCACCAGACAGCAGCTTCTGGATCCTCTGTCTGATGGGAAGCTTTTGGTGGGGAGCAAGGGTTTCCCTCAGGAGGAAGGAGTCCCTGTCCCCATGGGGTTCCTCCTCTGCCCCCTGCCCCCGAGGCCAACGTTTCCCCGGGGAAGCTGGCGTGGAGCAGGGAGTGCTCTCACAGGGCAGACTTGGGGTGTGGTTGTCTCTGAGCCATACAATGGTGACCTGGGTGTAGCCCACAGTGGGGGACACACAGCCAATCTCCAAGCACCCTGGGATCTGATGCGGGGTGGGGGGAGACTTGGCCATGTTGTCTCCTTATCTCATAGGAGCAGAGGAAAGGCATCCTTGCAGAGGAAACCAAACCCAGGTGCCTGTGCTGGGCATTGTGTGGAGGCAGAGGTGTTGGAGCCCCTGCCCCCATGGGGCTTCCTATCGCCTTGCAGGGCTCATACCCTGTGTGTACCTGTGCATTTGGCAAAAAGGCAGAGCGAAGGGTCCTGGGAGGAACCAAGAAAGCCTAAGAGAGTTTCACATCCACGTCTTCAGAGGCAGAGGCTGTGGACCCCCAAGGCAGAGATGCAGGATTGAGGAGGAGGAGGAGGAGGAAGAGGAGCAGGAGGAGGGGCACTTCTGTGGGCAGTCCCCAACCTAAACGCCTGGGCTCTTTGGAGGGCCTTCCCCTCGTTTTGCACGGCACAGTGGGGCTCCGGCCCGGCTGGGCTGAGTGTGTGGTTGGAGCTGCTGAGTCAGGGCCACTTCCCGGACCTCCCATGTGGACTTCTCTGCAGAGCCGGCAGAGTCGGCTGGGAGCCCACTCGGTCTCTTAACTGTCTACAGATCCTCAGTCTGTGTGATCCACAGCCATGTTAAAAACGTGCATGCTCACACACGAGCAGGCATGTGCGCATGTGCACGTGCGCACACACACATGTGTGCACAACCTTGAGTTCTCAAGGCTTCAAGCTTAGAGGAAAAGCAAAGAAGCTGGGCTTTCAGAATCCAGCCCGACAGCATCTCCAGAAGGGGCGGACACAGCCTTCCTTTGTGTAGTGTGCCAAGGGCTCGGGCGCCATGTGTGCTGCTCTTGTTTTGTTCGCTTCTGCTGAACAAGGAGCCCTCCCTCCAGCCCCGGATCGGGCTCATTTCCTGTATCTCCTGTTTCACTCGCATGTGGCATGCAGTTCCTGTAAGTAGCATGATGCCAGCCCAGTGGTTAGGAGAGAAGGCAGCCAGGGAGGCCTGCTCAGTTGCACGGAGCCTGGCTGTGAGGTAGGGCAGAGTAGCCTGCAGAATTCATAGAGGAAGAAGCACTGCTCACCAGCGTGGCGCTCACACTCCCCAGGGATCCTGTCACTTTAGAAAATTAGAACAGGGTGGGTGTTGTGGTGCAGCCAGCTGAGCACCTGCAGTGCCGGCCTCTCATATTGGAGAGCAAGTGTGAATCCTGGTGGCTCCACTCCCCCTGCTAACGCTCCTGGGAAGGCAGCAAATGATGGTTCAAGTGCTTGGGCCCCTACCACCTATGTGGGAGGTCTGGATGGAATTCGTGGTTTCAATCTGGCTCAGCCCTGGCTGTTGGAGCCATTTGGTGAGTGAACCAGCCAATGGACTCCCTCTCTCTCTCTCTCTCTCTCCTTCAAATAAATCAATTTTTTTAATAAAAAGAAAATGAGAACATTACATATGGAAGACGGTGCAAGGGCACTGTCGTTTTGGGAGTGTTTGCAAGAACATTCGCTAGCCCCTTCAGCAGGTGCACCTGCTCACCCTGCTCTGTGAATGGCTGTCTTTCATTGGCTGCCCCAATGCAGCAAATTCTCCCAGCAAAGAGAATGGCCACACTTGGCCAGGGCCCTCCATGAACTTGATGTCTGGCACAACTGGGGCATGTTTGATCTCAGATAAGTGCCCTTCATCGTTGAAGTCCTGGCTCCTGCAGGTTCTAACGACTGCTCTGGGGGAAGGAGCTCTGAGGGTGGTCGTGTGAAGTGCAGTTGCCCAAAACTTAAATCTGAACCTGTGAAGAGGATACTCTGCTTTCCTATTTCCTGTACAAACTTTGAATCCATCCACCTGTGAATTCAGTTCGGTAAACAGATAGTAAGCACCTTGTTAATAAATGCAGGTGTGCGGCAGACCCAAAGTCACAGCGGCTTGAGCACAGGGGACCTGTGTTGCCTTCCTGTGCACAGCTGGCTGGAAAGGCAGCTCTGTGTGATCTGGGACGAGCTGCCTGCCTCTTCCTTCTCTGTACTGACAGGGTGCTTTGCTCACCTTTGCCGGGACCAACGTGGAGGCCAGCACAGCTGCCTTCCAGCCACAGAAAAGGAGGAGGACGAGGAGGATGAGGGGGATGGGGGGAGGAGCAGGAGGAGGAGGAGGAGGAGGGGGAGGGGGTGGGGGGAGGAGCAGAGGAGGGGGAGGAAGAGGGGGAGGAGGACAAAGAAGAGGGGGAGGAGGAGGGGAGGAGGGGGAGGAGGGGGAGGAGGGGGAGGAGGAGGGGGAGGAGGGGGAGGGGGAAAAACCTGGAACTGCACTTGCCTTTTGGTTCACTTCCTGTGGGCCAGCACTTAGGCACCAGGCCAGCGTGAACTGGGGGAGGCAGGAGGTGTAAGGGTCACCGGGAGGCCATAGGTCTTCTTTCCCTGGAAGCCAGCAGTGGAGCTTGGGTACGAGGGGACAGCTAGCAGTTTCTGCCTTGCACTTTCAGAATGTAACAAGCTAAATAGGTGCTTAGTCAGGGGGACCTCTGCGCCCTATCGCAGCAGATAATGCTTAACTTAAGGAAGCTGCCGTGCAGCAGACTTCCCAGGAAATGTGCAAGGCTGACTTTGCAAAGGGCTCTTGGAGGGACACATGTCGTGGCAAAGCAGTTAGTCTGCCTCCTGGGGTGCCCGGATCCCATACTGGAGCGCCGGTTTGAGTCCTGGCGGCTCCACTTCGGATTCAGCTCCCTGATAACGCACCTGGAGGCAGTGGAAGATGGCCCGAGTCCTTGGGCTCCTGCCCCACCCGGTATGGGAAACCCAAGTGGACTTCCTGGCTCCTGGCTCTGCCTTAGCCAAGCCTTGGCTGCTGGGGAACATGTGGGCAAGATCTGTCAGTGTCTTTCTTTGTATGTCTCTCTGCCTCTCCCTCTCTGTCACTCTGCCTTTCAATATATATACATATTTGAAGAAAACAGTTCTTAAATAAAAGGAAATCCCTGTTGACACGAAAGAGCTGGGGCTGGGGCTGGATTTGGCGGATGGGAGTGCAGGTGGGGAAGAGGCAGTCGCAGGCAGAGGTCTAGACTGAGACCCCAAGACGGGGAGTCAGGGCCAGGGGTGTCGTTGGTGTGCATGGCTAGAGGCGTGAGCTCCGGTACTGTCTCCGGGGCAGCCTGCTCTGGGCCACCCGTGCCTTTGCAGTGTTCTCTGGCCACAGAGGGACTGTGTCAGAGCTGTTCATGGTGGAGATTGCTCTAGAAGCCATGTGTCCTTAGATGGGGCGTGGGGCTGTGCGTGGGTGTGCGCGAGGCAGGTGCGCACATGTGTGTTGGAGGAGGTAAAAGTGAGAAGGATGTTGGCAAAGAGAGAATAAAGAGACATGAGGCTTTGGGTTTGAGAGAGGCGGCAAAGGAAGGGAAAGCACGCCGTGGATTTCTGAGTCGTCAGTCAAATGGAGAGGTAAGCGGTCAGGATTACAGAGCAGGACAAGAAACCTAGCACACGTAGCCGAGGTGTGGGGTCAGGTGGGAACCGCACAGGTGCGGGATGCAGGTAGAAGAGAAACAGGTACTGTATAATTTTTCCTCTTTTGGGACTTGTGAATGATACAATTTTATTTCCTATTTTTAAAATTAAACTAAAGTTTGTAACTAAGTTTGCAAAGATAGCTGGTGAGCCAAAGTGTCTATCCGAGGTTTCCTGAGTTCGTACAGAAGAGCAAACCATGTCCAGCTGTGAGGTTTCCCCATGGCCTGAGTCATAAGGGCCAGCCCTGAGCGGCTGCAATGACCCTACCACGCGTGGGAGTGAGGGATGGGACAGGGAAGGGGACAGACACGGTGTGTGTGGGGGTGCATCTGGGAATGGAGCCTCACGATGCGTCTACTAAAAGCCACAGTGCTGCCTCCGAGGGAGCTCGCTCTTGAACCTTCCCCGCAAAGATGTTGCGTCTCCAGAAATAATATTTACCTCTTTGTTTGACCAAAGTCTCTGGAGTCACCACTTTCTTTTTATCCTCCGGCCACCTCCCTTAAGTCCCAGATCCCATGACTTTGCCACGGTTTCTGTTTTGCTCCTTCACTAGTGGTCTCATCACTTTCATCCCCACCACACCCTCAACACGCATGTGCGCACCTGCCTCGCACACACCCACGCACAGCCCCACGCCCCATCCAAGGACACACGGCTTCCAGAGCAATCTCCACCATGAACAGCTCTGACACAGTCCCTCCATGGCCAGAGAACACTGCAAAGGCACGGGTGGCCCAGAGCAGGCTGCCCCGGAGACATTACCGGAGCTCACGCCTCTAGCCATGCACACCAACGACACCCCTGGCCCTGACTCCCCGTCTTGGGGTCTCAGTCTAGACCTCTGCCTGCGACTGCCTCTTCCCCACCTGCACTCCCCATCCACCAAATCCAGCCCCAGCCCCAACTCCCTTCCTCTCTTCTTGAAGAGCCCTTTTCAAAGTACATTTCTTCCAATGCATACTAGATTACAAATTGATTTATGGCAAGATCAAAGAGATGTTTGATCTTGGGAGGGGCGTGTTTTATTAATAACCAAGACCTCCGGGTCCTTTCATTTGGCTGAGGCAAGGGACTTTTCATTGGGAAGGGTTCTAATTTGGGTCAACTGCAGCTCCTTCCATTCTAGGACCCCCGAGAGCAGGGAGGTTGGCGATGGCTGGTGGAGGGTGAGAACCGGATCTGCTGGTGCGAGCACCTGGTCTGGTTCCTAGCTCAGGGAGGTGAGGATGGTATGCAAGTGGCTGGGGTGGCCAATTGTCACCATGGAAACTGGTGCACATTCAGGCCTTTCTCGGGCAGTTGTGAAATATCTACCTGCACCCTACTGGGGAGATGCATGCGATCGTCCTCTCTGTTCTGTTTGTTTTTGTGCCTGAGATCTTCCTGGCTCGTGGTGAACTTTTTCCATTTCCCTCACATCTTCAGTGAGTTGTCGGCTGCCACTGAGTACTGACTCAGTCCCGCCCTCTTTCTTCCCTTGCCTCTCCTTTCCAATTGTTTCATCAGTTCATGTTTAATTAATAGACCAAACCCAATGCCTTGACTTTTTTTTAAAGATAGATTTATTTATTTGAAAGGCAGAGTGACAGAGAAAGAGATGGACCCCCCCCCCCCCACACACACACGGAAAGAGAGAGAGAGAGAGAGAGAGAGAGAGAGAGAGAGAGAGAGAGAGGATCTTCCATCCACTGATTTACTCCCCATGTGGCCGCAGCTGGGCCAGACTGAACTTCTACCCGGTCTCCCATGTGGGTGGCAGGAGTTCAGGTACTTGGGCCATCTTCTGTTGCTTTCCCAGGAGCATTCACAGGGAGCTGGGACAGAAGTAGAGCAGCAGGAACTTGAATGGGGCTCCTAGGGGATGCTGGCTTTGCCCGCAGCCATTTCACCCTGCTGGGCCACAGTGCTGGCCCTCTCCTGTGACTTTCTTTCTTTCTTTCTTTCTTTTTTTAAGATTTATGTATTTATTTGGAAGTTAGAGTTACATAGAGAAAGAGAGGCAGAGAGAGAGAGAGAGAGGTTTTCCTAGGCTGGTTCACTCCCCAATTGGCCGACACATCTGGAGCTGCGCCGATCCGAAGCCAGGAGCCAGGAGCTTCTTCCGGGTCTCCCACACAGATGCAGGGGCCCAAGGACTTGGGCCATCTTCTACTGCTTTCCTAGGCCACAGCATAGAGCTGGATCAGAGGTGGAGCAGCCGGGATTTGAACTGGCACCCATATGGGATGCTGGCACTGCAGGTGGCGGCTTTACCCGCTATGCCACAGCACCCGGCCCCTCCTTTGATTTTCAAAAACTACTTGATTGGATTGTACTTTCTCTGTAATAGAGTTCATTTTTATTCTAGTATCAACAATTGCTCCTACAATTTTCTTGATTCAGTCCAAGGTAGCTTAGTTAATCTTCCACCACCCAACTTTACTCAAGTGTTATGGGTAGCAGGGAGGTTTCTCCGGCTGGCTCTTTGGTTGACAAGTGGTGGCAGTCACTGTTGCATTTTGAACCACAGTGCCTCCTTCAGGATGGAAAAGGTAATGAATCCGGGAGACTGAATATTGTCTGGGCAGAATGTTAGGGGGAAAGCATTAAAGAAAGGGAGACCTTGAGATTAACTTTGAAATGTTAGACAGCAGGAGAGAGCTGATGTTGATTGCCATGAAGAAATTCCAAGGTGTTTGTTGAAGGGGCATTCCTTGATTTTGGATATGTCTGGCTTGTAATAGGCCAGTGTGGGGATACAGAAAAAACAAACAAGCAAAACAACAACAACAAAAAACAGACCCTTGGTTTGAAATCAGAGCACCTGTGACGTCAGAGCTGTGCAAGGCGCGTCTTGAGGCAGCTTTCCGGTCTGGGTCTGTTTCTCAGCCTTGTTAAGTGCCCTTTCTAACCCAGCTGGACACTTCTGACTGTGGCTGATGGAATCGTGAGTGGTTCTCTGATAGGAGCTGGCCTCACTAGCATCCCTCTCATGAGAATTTGGGCTTGGTAAACTGACTGATATCCGTCTTCATGGCCTTGGACTTGAGAGGTGCTGCAGTCTGGGAGGACAGAGAAGTCATTCTGGTGCCTCCGTGATGAGCAAGATGAGTCTCTTCTCCACTTGCCGTTCGTCCCCAGGAAGTTTCTTTGGGCACACTACTTGGCAAACAAGCTTTTATTTGCTACTGTTTCTATTCATTATGATTTGTAGACTGCGTATCTGATTTCTGCCAATAGGGTTTCTGTGACAGCCCATCTTGCCCTCCCTCCCTCCCTCCATCCCTCCCTCCCTCCATCCATCCACCCACATGTCCATCCTTCCACACAATCAGTATGCATCAGCTCTTTATTAAGGCCCGGGCACTGGTTTAGGAAATACTGGAGACCAAGGTCGTCTTGCAGGGGTGTTGAGTCTACCTGAAAGGGTTCAAACCCACAGGCTGCTTCTCGGGAGTTCTCTGGCTTCATTCTTCTGGCAGTTGCAGGCACCTCTTGGTGCTCCTGATGCCGTGAGGGTCTGCCTGTCCCCGGGGATGCACTGTGATTGCCCAGCCCGGGGCTCACCGGCACCGATCAGAAGCCAGGCTCCACTGCCACACACTGATCAACCGCAAGCCAGGCCTGAAGGCAACGGGCTGTTTGGTCTGGGAGCTTCCCTGCGAGAGATTTGTGTGCATAATTCATGGCTTGTCATTTGCAGTGCAAGAGACAGGCTGCCCTCTGACATCTCTGAAGAAGTTCATGATTTATTGGAGGCATCAGAAGAAATATAAAACTAAATAGTAATATCCCCTGGGGGGAGTCTTGCTTCAGTATTTTACATAATATCAGAACCTCAGCAAATAGTTTCCCTGAGATAAAAACTTTGGCAAACATTCAACTGAAATGTTTGAGAAGTGAAACCATTCATGTTTTTATGTCGGGAGACTTGAGTCTCATCCAGCCTTCTAAATATCAAATTCTGAAAAAGAAATCCCCAAACACAAAGAAATAGGAAGTCCATAACTCAAGCAACACAATCCAAGCAGCTCTGACCCCAGCTCTGGGTTTGTGGCTGATTGTGAACGCTTCCTTTTAGTCCCTTTGCACAATCCTGTGCCCCACCCCCTCCAAAAAAAAAAAAAAAAAACAACAACAAAAATCCAGGTACTAATACATGTACTTGTGATTCTTTAGGGCCAGAAAGAAATACCCTGACTCTTCAGAATCTCTGTGGGATCATATTTATATAATTTAGGAATGAGTTTTGCTCTGAATAACAGAAAGTCCAAATCCGAGAGACTTGAACTGCTGAGTTGGATTTTATTTTTCTCAAGTAACAAGAAGTCTGGAGGCGGGCAGCCTGGGGCTGGCACAGCTGCTCCAGGACGCTGTCAGTTCCTTTGTCTCTGTCTCTCTCTCTCCCCCCTCGTCTGTCCCGTCATTCTTAGCGTGCAGCATTGAGCTTCCTGTTTGTAAGACTGCTTCCAGGCAGGAAGAAGGGGAATGCCAAAGCCTTCTCCTTGGGAGGCCTTTTCTTTTTGTTTGGAAAAAAGAGGTGCCTCCCTGTGGTTCCCACCGACAACTCCTTGGCTGGAGCGTGGCGGTTTCTGGCTGGAAGCGGGCTGGGAGAGCTGAGTGCTTCAGTTGTTAGGAAGGTAAGGAGGAATGTGATTGGTAATGAGGACCAAGTAAGCCCATCTGCGTTACCTGCTACAGCAAGCAGCCTGCAACAAAGCACAAGGACCCGTACATACGTATGCACGGCTTCTCAGAGGTCAGCGCATTCAGCCCAGAGATGAACAGCAAACCCCAACGTGGCTGCGCCCACGTGCGGCGTCTCTGTTGGACTTTTCATCATGTTAACAAGCATAGCGTTCATAACATTTCAGCAAATGTAAGAGCTGGGCCATGAAGAAGGGAAAGGGAGAATCTCGCCTTCTTCCAGAAGCTGCAAACGGAGCAGCCTCTGACGTGGGCTCCTCCTGGGACGTCTGGGATGGCTGGGACTCAGGGGCAGGTGAGCCACACCTGGGGACTTTGGCCTAAGCCCCTGAGAACATCGAAAGGAGCTGTCCTAGAAATTCACCCAATGCCAGCCCCCTATGGGAATCCCACATGTGCTCATGGCGGGTGTGGCATGGGGGCAGAGTGTATCAGGACACAGGCGGCCCGGCTCTGGAAGTTTCTGTAGCAGCTACTGTCTTTTCTGCCTGCTGGGCTCTGCACTGTGTGTCAGGTGCACTGGACCACATGGCTTGGTCACGTCCCAGAAATCCAGTGGTTACATCTGAGCTTGCTCTACCCTACGCGAGCAGGTCTGCTCTCCTCCTGCCTTCCCTCCCCTTTCCTGTCCACTGGGCTTGGGATGGAGTCCGGAGGAATCCCTGAGTGTCCCGCCTGGGCTCCTACAGCCTATGTCCGTTGCCTGCCTCTTGCTGGGCTTGTGTGTGCTTTATAGCAAGAACTCATTTCTAGGAGACTGGGCTGGATGGACGCAGACGACGTAGCCCGAGAGGAGAGAGGACACTCGCGGCAAAGCAGCCAGCAGGCTGAGGACAGCAGAACTTCAGGACGCTGGGCACGGAAGCTGGCCAGGGACGTGAACTCCAACACGATGGGTGCACGCCTGCCCGCTGTGTCAAACCTTGAGAACGGGACCATCAGACCAAGCTTCTTCGGGCAAGGTTCTCTCTTGGGAGAACAAGGAAAGGATTGGCAATCCATGCTACGTGGAAACCATACCATCCATGCTTTGCAATAATCCTATGAAGGAGGATGGCTGGGAGGGTGGCGCCCTGTCTCCTGCTACCCTGGGGAACGCAGCTCAGGTTGGAGCCCCCGCCTGCAGGATGAGAACTCCCACAAACTGCACAAGGCCGTGCCTCCCACCTGGGAACAGAGTGTCCCGGCCACGTTTGCAGGGGGAGCTGGGGGAGACGTGCCCTCTGCCCCTCAGGGCCAAGCCCCCAGGCCGGCAGCGCGTTCAGGAGAGAACAGCGGCCTGGCCACTGACCCACATGGCTGCACAGTTCAGCTCGAGTCACTTCCCGAGCTCCATCTGGAAGCTCTTCAGAGGCATAATTTCATTCCAGCCAAATGTAATTAAGAATTTGATTTGATTAAAAAACAAATCGAAGGAGAGAAATGAGGTTTCTCCCATTGCCTCCCTTTCTTCGCAAATAGGGTGCTCGCGCACGTGACAGTGACGGGCTCCAGGGCGCGACCCCTCCTCCTTGCCTCTCAGCCAGGCTTCCTAAAGAACAGGACGGGGGTGGGGTGAGGGGTGCGATTCCCACAAGATACCAGGGAACTCAGCAAATAAACGCTACGGAGTTGAAAAATTCTAATTTGGCTTCAAGATCCTAGCAGAACACAGCAGCTGCACAACCTCTGCGGGAACGAGATGTCCACTTAATTACAGCAGGGCCGGGCGGTGGGAGGGCTCCCGGGGAGGGAGGCTCAGCACCACGGGGGACCCAACAAGCTAGACCTGCTGCCAACAGAGACCACGGTCAGCGAGGGCCATCAGCCTGCCTCTCCCGGAAGATGCACCTTCAAAGCCAATGTTGGTTAAAAAAAAAAAAAAAAAAAAAAAGACAGAAAGAAAGGCAGGCAAGGTGTAGGGTGAGAGGGAAGGATTTGCAATATTGCGTTATTTGGCCATGACCCAAATAATCTGTCTCTGACCTACTCCCTCTTGTCTAGGGGCCCTGTCTGAGTGTGTATGCAGGAGCTGCAGGCCACTTTCAGTGTTCAAATTAAAGCAGAATTTACGGAAAAGAACTGGGGAAGCTCCAGGGTGCATGGCTGTCACAGGATGGGGTTGAAGCATCGACCCTGGGGTTAGGGTGGACCCAGGGCCTGGATGCCTGGATCCTAGGGTTGCTGGAGTTAATTTAGCTGCTCAACCACATGGGCATGGACTCTTCTTTTTCTCGTGGACTCTTATCTTTCCACTATATCATCTCTAGAGTATTGCCTTTTGTCCTCCTGTTTGTTGACCCTGGGATGCAAGAAGGCTGCTGCAGGTCCAGACATCGCATCTGCACTCAAGGCATAGAGGAAGATGGAGAAAGAGCACTGTTCATCTTGTCAGGAAGACAAAAAAACCTTCCGTGAAATCTCAGAAAACTTTCTGTGTTTCATTGGCTAAAGCTGGCACATGGCTTCTCTCTGATTACAAAGGAGACTGTGGAAGTGAGTATTTAGCTGGAAATGTTGTTAATCTGATCACAGCTGGAGTTGCATGTATCAGACAGGGAGGGGAGTGGATACTGAGTGGACAGCGGACAGTGTTTTCCAGAGGTGCTAGACTACTGAGTAGCAGCCAGGTGTAAAGAAGGAAAGAAAAGCCACTCAAGGTGTGTCAGGCAGAGGGAATTCATGGCAGGGATTTGTTTATTGGACAGGTGTCAGAAGGGTCACAGGAGAGGAAAACAAGAGGACAATGAGCTTACCCAGGCATGAGGAACGGAAGGAGGTCCCTGCCACCCCTAGGCTCTGACTGCAGAGGAAACAGATTATCATTCCAAACTCAGAATTGCTGGTGTGCCTGCTGCTGGTCTCACTGTTGCTATCATTTTACAAGAAGCCAGAATCTGTTCTCATTGGGACTGCAGGGGCCTGGACTTATGGAGACCTTGACCCCGGCAGTGCTGCTGCGGGAGCCAGAGCCCATAAGCACGGGGAGGCCAAGGTGCTGCCACTGCAGGCCAGGGACCCAGAGTGCTCTTTGCCCGCACCTGCGGCTGCCGCCAATGGTAGCAGCAAGCCAAATGAAGCCCTCTGCCTTGTTCCCTCGTTCCGGTCTCCTGCCAGTGCCTGCCATGGGCAGGACTTAAGGACCAGCTGGTGTGGGAACTGGCCTGGGAAACGCTGTCTGTGGGTTCCAGCCCCCAGAAGGCAGCACAGAGAGCGAGAATGTTGTAGGCCGGCCATGCCACACGCAGTGTCCCCTGCAGCAGTCTCACTCTCGCAGGGGTGCTGCGTTGTCTTCCATCGAGCTGGGGGGACAGGTGACAAACATCAGTCCCGTGGGAGACCTGGAGATCATTGACGAGCGCTCGTCTGAAGAACTGGATTTTAGATCAAAGCTCCCTTCAATCGTTTTTACTCTACAAGACCAGGAAAGCTGCACATCTGAATAGATTAAAAAAAAAAAAAGTGTGCCATCAACACTGTCTCATGATGGATGCTGGGAATATTGAAAAAGGCAGGAATGTGAGGGAGAGGGCCTGGGCCCAAGGGCCTGCGTCAGTGAACAAACCCTGTTGAATCCTCAAGCAGTGGGTTTACACAGGGAGCAGGGGAGGAAGTGTGCAGCCAGCTGACTGGGGGGCATCGCCAGGCTCCTGCCCGGTGGCCGTGCGCTGGATGTGGGACTCTGTGGTTCCCCGTGATAGTAAGCACTCGCCCGCAGGAAGCTCGTGCACGGCTCTGACAAGGGACAAGGGAGCGCACCCAGTGCTGAGGGCACAAGCGGGCACCTCTGTCGAGGTGCATGTGGGGATCCGGAAACGTGAGCAGAGGCAGGCCCAAGAGGGCAGGCAGACAGGTCAAGGCATCAGCTAAGCAGCCCCAGGAGCTCCTGGGAGTCCTCAGAGGTCTTGGCCACCTTTAGAAGCTCACCTGGAAGATCCGAGCGCTCAGGCTCAGAGCCAAGGCAGAAAAGTGCCGTAGGCTGCGGCCAGGGCGCGGAGCTGGGCCCTCGTTCGGGTGGAAGGGAAGTCAGCGCAGGGACTCGCGGTGCCAACAATGAGCCTTTGTGTTTGTGGAGCGCGTCATGGTTTATGAGGTGCTTTGCTGTGTGCTTGATGATGTCACACAGTAGCCTCTTGCTTTGTAAGACAGGTGCTCCACGGTCTCTGTGCAGCAAATTCCCTCAAGTTAACACCTATGTGTCTAGAACAGCACATTCACACGCTGCCAGGTGAGGCCAAGTGTGGGCCAGGAGCTCAGTGAGGCTGTTTGCAGCCGGTTCTCTCCTTGGGGCCTTGTGCTTGTCGGGTCGCCGCGTGGGGGTCCTGAGAGGGAGTGGCTGAGATGGAGCACCTGCAGAGACCACCATGGGAGTTCCAGACTCCACGCGGCCCTGCCCACGGCTGATAACGGATCTCCTTTACATTCTGTTCATGCAGGCTGGCTCGGATCCGAGGGGAGGGAAGCAGACCACCTCACTCAGTGTGGGAGAAGCAGAGAACTGGAGGCTGTCTTTAAGCTACCGTAGGAAGGGTCATGAGCCTCGTTCGCCACATGTTTGCACACAATTAATTGCTTAAAGTGGATCCAGTGAGCGGGAACCAGAACTGAACAGACTTGAGACCCAAGTCTACTGACTCTCCATCTGGTATTCTTGTTAATATTATTATTTATTTATTTGAAAGGTGGGGGGGAGGGAGGGAAAGAGAGATATCTCATCTGCTGGTTCACTCCCCAAATGCCCATGGCAGTTGGTGCTGGGGCCAGGAGCCAGGAATTCAATCTGGGTCTCCCACAAGGGTGGCGGGGACCCAATTGAGCCTCCCAGGGTCTTCATGATTAGGAAGCTGAAGCGGAGAGTGGAGCTGGGACTTGAACCCAGGCACTCTGATACGTGACATGGGCTTTAACTGCTATGTGTGGAGTCTTAGCTGCTGAACAATATGAAGGAGCTTTGAAATATTTGCAGGAAAATGAAACTAAAAGATTATGCACATTCTCCATGAACTTTTAAAGTCCCCTCTTGTATGTGTATTTTTCTTTCTTTTTAAAAAAATTTTATATATTTGACAGGCAGAGTTACAGAGAGGGAGAGGCAGAGAAATAGACTGAGAGGTCTTCCATTTGCTGGTTCACTCCCCAAGTGGCTGCAATGGCCAGAGCTGGACAAGACCAAAGCCAGCAGCCTGGGGCTTCATCTGGGTCTCCCACGTGGGTGCAGGGGCCCAAGGACTTGGGCCATCTTCCAGTGCTTTCCCAGGCACATTAGCAGAGAGCAGGATCAGAAGGGTGCAGCCGGGATTCGAACCGGCATGCAGGCTGTGGCTTACCTGCTACGCCACTGTGTGTGTGTTTTTCCAATCCGTGTTCTCAGAGTCTGATGACTTCTGGGTCCTTCAGGGAAGGTAGACCCTTTGGAGTGAATGGTCTGTTTCTGGCTCGCGTTTTTGTTGTGATGATTTTCCATGGCCCTCCTTAAGACAGATAGGGCTGCTCAGACAAGCCATGGGGTCTGCCGTTCCAGGTCCTGGATGCAAAAGAGGTCGCCTCCTGAGCCAGCCACTCGACTGCAGATTCACAGGGGTCTTCAAGGACACCGTGTCTCACAGAGCGGCGACTGGAGACTCAGCAGGAGAGAGCTGCCCGAGGCTCCACAGCTGAGTCGGACGGGGCTAACCCACCCAAGTCTCAGAGCATCCTGCTTGTCCCTTCCGTGCCCACTGGGACCCTTGCTTGTTAGCACGGCCCCACGTGCTCAAGGCAGCTGGCAGACGGCAGAACATCAGTGAATGGCCTGGATACCTCTCACCGGAAGCCTTGTCTTGTGGGTGGGGGGGTAGGGGAGTGTGAGGGTCCTGTAAATGACAGGACGTTGCTAAGAAACCCAGGTAGGGGCACTTCCTGTTGGAACCCCAGCCATGGCGGGAAGCCCCGCTTTTGTCTTTGTGATGGGGTAGGGACAGGGGAGGCCACTTGGCTCCGCCTGCCCCTGGTGGTTTGGGACCTGCCTCCAGCCACTGAGCAGGAGCCCCGTGAGCAGCTCTCGCTTGCCCGCCCTGGCTCTCTGCTCCCATGCTGCCCTTCCCTCCTTTCTCTGAGCCCCTGAAGTTGTTCCCACTGCCTTTTCCCCCTCACCGCAAGGTCAAGATCTGAGGAACGTGTGCGTGAGTCTGCATTCGCCAGAGACAGTGAGACACAGAGGGAATCGGCTCAGGTCATTATGGGGGCTGGCAAGTCCTGGCTGCAAGCCAGGACCCCAGAGAGCCGGTGCTGAGTCCCGGCCTCGTCCCCCGGCCTGAGAAGCACGACCTAGGCGGCTTCAGTCCCCAGCCCCGGGCACAGACAGCTCCCCATTGCTCCCGGAGTTAATTTCTTCCCCTTGGCGAGGCTCTCAGCGCATTGGACAGGCGGATGCCCGCTGGGGAGAGGGCACCTGCCGTACCCAGTCTGCCCATTCCAGTGGTGATCTCAGCCTCCCAGACGCACCCAGAACCAGACCTGGGCACCCCGTGGCCCAGTCTAGGGGACCCCAGAAGGTACCTATCACAACAGATGTTGGCGAGTGGCTCTGCTGGGGGAGGAATGTTCCCATAAAGCACAGGGAGGCAGCCAAGCCCGGCGGGCTGGCAGAGACACCGGCAGAGCTGGCGGCTGTGACATCCCACGGGCATCTGCAGACCTCTCGCAGGGAGGCTTCCTCACCAGGAGGAGGACGTCGGGCTTTGCTTCCCCAAACCTCTCGCTGCTGCTTCTGTATTTTCCTCTCCAGCTCGCCTCTGATGGCTTCCACTGCTCTAGTGTGCTACCTTCCGTACCTGCTGTCAGCTCCTGAGCGCGCCGGGTGTTTCCACACCTCCGGGCCTTTGCAGGTGCCATTCCCTCTGCCAGGAACACGCCCACCTCTCTCCCTGCCTGGCAAACTCTATTTGCCTTTCAAGACCCTGCTCAAGCGCTAGGAAATGCGTTTGTCATTATAAAGCATCCAGGACTGCACCAGCTTCTTGGACTGTTTAAAGGTCTGATATCCTCAGGGGTAGCTGCAGACTCGTATCGTCACATCCATTCATTCGGTCAGCAAGTATTTGAAGGGCACCAACCATGTGTCAGGTACGGCGAAACAGGGACACGGTCCTGATTCAGTGGAGTCTATATTTCAAGTGGGGAGACAGACACAAATCTGTGGAAAGGGACAGCTACATGAAATAAATGAAGACGCTGTGGTGAGAAGAAAGAAATGAACAAGAAACAGACACAGAACATGTTGGGACTGGGCCTCCTTTGTGAGGGGAGCCAGGGACGATCTGAGGATGGGTTTTTGCTGAGGCATGGCAGAGGGGAAGGAGAAAGTAAGACCCGTACAGACGGGGGGAAGGTCGCTGGGGAGTGGGTTGGCAGGGCAGAGCCTGGCAAAGGAGCAGGAGCAGAACCAGGGGGTGGAAGGCAAGCGCTGAGTTGGAGAGAGCTGGGCTCGGGTCTGCCTTCCCTGGGCAACCTCCCAGGCCCACCTGCCTCCTGCCTTCCATGGTGCCAGCCTGGCTTTGTGCTGGCCTAGACACTACCTTAGACTTGGTGGTGAACTTGGCGCCTAGAAGGCACTTTGTTAATTTTGCTAAAGGAGCCTTGGCCTTCAACTGTACCAGATTCCTCCCTCCCCTATAAACTCCCTGAGGACAGTGATCCCGTCGACACGTCTCTTCATGTCCACGCCTCCAGCTGCCAGCCCCAGCGGAGACACGGAGGCGCTCACTTGTCACACGAGCTCACTAGTCGCTGGCATAAGCACGTTTCCCTTTGCTTGGCTTCCAGAGCAGGGCTGGGAACAGAGTAGATGGTCACTGAACAGCAGCAGAGTTGGGGCAGGTGCAGCCTGTGTTCCGGTGCCCGGTTTCAGTCCTGGCTTCCGCGCACTTCTGATCCACTTCCTGCTAATGCGTTCTGGGACACAGTAGAAGATGGCTTGAGTCCTGTGGCCCCGACCACCTATGTGGGGAGACCTGGATGGAGGTCCGGGCCCCTGGCGTTGGCCTGACTCAGCCATGGGTGTTGCGGGCACTTGAGGAGTGTACTAGCAGATGGAAGATTTCTCTCTCTCTCTCTGTCACCCTGCCTTTCAAATAAATAAATCAATCTTTTTCAAGAAATTCGCCCTTCTTGTGCTTTGTGCTTGCCTTCTCCCCACCCTGGTTTGATTCTAGCATATGTGGATCTGTTTTCCTGGAAGTGAGCATTGTGCAGGTGCTGGCGAAGGGGCGGGGTCTCTGAGTCTGGGGGCTGGGCTTGAAGGAGGGCAGGGGAGGAGCGACCGAGAGGAGCAGAAGGCGGAGGCAGAGTTCTGCAGTTGCCTCTGCTGCCGGGCGAGGGATTTGGGGTCAAAGGGCAAGGGGGAATGGTGCAGAAGTTTCTCAAAGCAAAGACCGGTGAAATGAAATTTAACTTTCCTGCCATCCTAGGTGGCCTCTCCTGGTTTGTTCCGTCGGCCTGCGGTGGGACCTAAAGAAAATGTCCCTAGATGATTTTAAGGTGTGGGGGTGGCTGAGAAGCGGTCTGGGGTCTGCTCTCACTTTGGCTGCTCGTCCGGGAGCCTTCCAGGCTCTTCTTTAGCGTCTCGGGGGCCCACTTCGCGGCTGCTCTGTTCTAGATGGTGGGCCTCTTGCTTTCCAACCTCTGGTCTTTGCCAAAGGTGAACACAGATTACCATTTGTATTTCACTGCCCTTCTTTCTTAATGACCGCCTTTCCTGACTGGAGGAGCCCAGTAGAGACAAGGGCTCTCTCAGCTCTGGAGGCCAGGGAGCAGCCCCGAGGTGCGCTGTGTTGGCTCCTTCTGGGAGCTGTGCTGGAGTCCCTGGCCCAGCTCCGGGGGGCGCGGGCAGTCTTCGGCATTCCTCGCCTTGCGGATGCGCCACTTCAGTGTCTGCCTCTGTCTCCATACGGCTTTCTCTCTGTGCCCTGTGGGTCTCTGGGTCCAGATTTCCTCCTTCTAAGGACACCAATCATTGGCTTCGGCTCCACCCTGGGCCAGCGAGACCTCATCTTAACTTGATCACCTCCAAGTCAAGTAAGTGACATTCGTGGGTGCTGGGAGTGAGGACTTGAATACATTGCCTTGGGGGACGAGTGCGCCACCGTTGGTGACTTTTACACATCTTTTTAAGGGAGCAGCAGAGGTCTTAAGCATCTTGTAACTTCTGTGTCTCAGCTCCCCACGGCCTCCCATTCAGCCACAAGTACAGACAGGTGCTGCAGAAGCCTGGCCGGGGACCACAGGGTGGGGAGCTGGTTCCTCTCCAGACGCCCGCCTTGCTGGGAGCAAGCAGGCCACAGAGGTGCAGGCGGGGCCCGAGGAGGAAGGGACAGAAGCCACAGGTGGCAGCAGGAGCGGGGCCCAAGCTTTCTGCAGCTGCTCTGCCACCTGGCTGGACAGCTGTCCCCCTGTCAGGGAGCTGCGCGAGGCGAGCACGGTCCTGGCGGAGAGCTCTGCGAGGCCGCAGCGCCTGGCCAAATCTGTCAATTGGGCTGAGCAACTGTTCCGGGGTGGGGGCTGGGTCGGAGGTGTGCAACCACCCCTCGGGTTGTTTAGAGCGGCCGGCGGCTCCGTTGGACGAGCAGCGAGCCCCGTGTCCCCGGCGTGGCAGATGCCCGCCGGCCAGCTCCAGCCATCACCTGCTATGCGCAGGCGCTGGAGGAGGACTCTGTCCCAAATGGCCATTCACCACGGATCTGCTGACAGGGAACCCTGGAAAGCACAACGCTACTCCTCCTGCTAAATGTCACTCTTCCCTTCCTTAGATGTGCATTATTTAAAAAAGGAGTCAGACTTTGTCACTTACGGTCGTATTTTGAATTTCATCAATAAGAAAAAGATGTGGAAATGTGTTTTCTGTCTTGCTCTGTAGCTATCCACATGACAGCCTCTGTTTGACCTCGTGTCCACAAAGCCTACTTTTTTATATAGTGTGTAATGGAAAGAAGTTTGCCAATCATCGGTCTCTGGTCTTAAACACCAGCAAGCATGAGAAAAAAATCTGCAGGGCTTTCAAAAGCTTGTGGGGGTTCGGATTCAGGAAGCCTGGGGTAGGGCCCGGGAATCTGCATTTCTAACGAGTTCCCAGGTGCTGCTGCTGCTCTGTGGGAGAGTCGGCCCACGCCTTGCAGGGCCCAGGGGAACAGGCACTGGCGTGAGCGCTGGCTCCTTGCCCCATTCTGCCACCAAGCAACTCTGTGATCTTGGCTGTGTTCTTTATGTTCCCTCATTTGTAAAATGCGGATAATGAAAGTGCCTCCTTCACAAAGGTTGTGAAAGTTTAAATGAAATGAAGCATGAAAAGCTCTGTTAAAACCCCTGCCATCAGACAATCTGCAATCTGGGGCTATGGAAATGAGACTAACTTCACTGAACAGTACTGAGTGCTCAGGGTTGTGAACAGGCAGCTCAGGGGAACAATCCCAGAGGACTCCCTGTAGGAGGCAAGATATGAATTGAACATACAAGAAAGATGGGAAGACAAACAAGACAACTTACGAGGCTTGGGAATGGGAGTGAGACTAGCATGCCGTTTGGACACAGAGGAAGTCAGGCTCCCTGGTGGGTGGGAAGAGCTGCCAAGGGGGTTGGGAGGCAGAGGGACAGGGCCGAGGGCCTGAGGTCCAGTGAGACTCTCACAGTGCAGAGGCTAGTGTGCGTGGGCAAAGCCTCCGTCCTACAAACTGCCCTTGGGACTCCGTTAAAACCCGGGGGGCTGGGGCAGCCAAAGCGCCCTGGGGGCCCCTCCTTGGGGAAGCTGGGTGGGCGGCCTCCCGGGTCTCCGCTCTGTTTACCCGCACATTCCTGTTGTGTGCTCTGAACTGCTGCCTGGCACAGAAGCTGGGGAAGCTCTCCGTTCAGTCTTCTAAGAAACAGGAAGTCGTTATTTGCCCAAAGCAAACAAACTCACAAACTGCAGGGTTCACGTTCAGTCCAAAGCTGGAGTCTCAGGAGGTGCGTGTGGCCTGGAGACATGGGGACCGGAGCAGGAATCCTCCCCCTGCCCCTGCCCTGGCCACATCAACATCGGCGCAGCCCGAGCCGAGGCACCCACGCCCCGCGGCCAGACGCCGAGCTGAGCTGTCTTCCCCAGAAAGCGTCCATTCCCAAGTGAGGTTTTCCTTCCCATGACATCAGCAGAACCACTTCCACTATTCCCGGAACCGGACGGTCATCGGCCTTCCGTGTGGCCCGTTTCTCTACCGAGAGAGAGGGGAGTGAGCACTTATGGGGAGCCTGCTGTATGCGGTGCCCTGTGCTAGGCACCAGTGCCACCTAGGCTTTCTCACTTAAATCTTGCAACCGCCCTGCCAGGCAGGCACGATTGTTTGCAATTGATGCAGGAGATGAGAACGAAGGCTCTGGGAGAACTGGTCGATTCCCTGGCATAGGAGGATTCTGCGTGTACACCCGGCCACGGGCGTCCCTGCTGGATTTTTTCCGGAGTCCCCACTTAGGCCCGCGCTCCTCCCTGACTTCCTTGAAGCAGTTCCGCCTGACCGCACCAGCGGGGCTCCCAGCTCCCCCGCCGTGCCCGCAGCTCACTTGGTAGATGCGCTAGGCTGTGCTGGACCACACTGCCAGAGATGGCCGCCTCCAGCCAAACCCGCAAGCGCACAGGATGCCAGCAAGCACAGGAACAGCAAGCAGCAGGATTCCCTGCTTACCGGGGGCAGGCAGAGGGGCGCTGGGGGAAGACGCCGCCCCCTCCTGGCTGGGTACAGAGCGGGGCACCCAACCTGTGCTTCCACAAACCCTGTGTTCAAGGCATGCTACTCTCATTTTTATTTTTTGGAAAGACTTATTTATTTAGCTGAAAGGTGGAGCATGGGGGAGGGGGGGGAGATTGATTTTCCATCCACTGGTTTGCTTCCCAAATGGCCACATGAGCCAGGTCTGGGCCAGGCCAAAGCCAGGAGCCAGGAACTCCATCCGGGCCTCTCCCAAGGGTGTCAGGGGCTCAGCTGGGGTCACCTGCCACTGCCCTCTCACATGCAGTAGCAAGAAGCCAGATCAGAAGCAAAGCAGCGGGGACTCAAACCGGCACTCAGATATGGGATCGGGTGTTGTAAACGGCGGCTTCACCTGCTGTGCCACACGGCAGCTCCTAGAGTGTTCTGTCTTGCAACAGCGGCCCTGTGGCCTCGGAGCCAGGACGCCCGTGTTCCCATGCGGGCTTGAACACTCACCAGCCATGTGTCCTTTTGGCACCGTAGTAAAATGTAAAACTGTAAAATGGGGATAATGGTATTTCCCACCTTTGAGGGTGGCCAAGCGCTTACAAAAGCGCCTGGACTATGTCGTCCTGGGACTTGGGAGCCTCGGGGATGCAGGCCGAGGGCAGCCTCCCCAGGAGCCCTCGAGGGAGTGGCCGGGTCCCAACTTGTACCCCATCTCTGGTGCTGGGTTCCAGATCCACCTGGAGACCCAAACAGAGCAAGTTGATGCCTTCTCAGGAAGCCCAAGTTTTTTTTCGTGAACTCTTACAACTACAGGCAACCCTCGAGTGTTTAAGTATGTTTAGTCCAAGCAATTAACCATGAACAAATCGGCGTCTTCAACCTTAGGTCTCCTCCCTAGTTTTAGGAGAAGTGGGGTCTGCAACCAAGACTGGGATAAGAAGAGACAAAGATTTATTTGAGAGTTTGAGTTAGAGGTCCAGATAACGAGAGAGGTCTTCCATCCACTGGTTCACTCCCCAAACGGCCGCAATGGCCAGGGTTGAGCCAGACCGAAACCAGGAGCTTCTTCTGGGTCTCCCACATGGGTGCAGGGGCCCAGGGACTTGGGTCATCCTCTGCTCCCTTCCCAGGCACACTAGCAGGGAGCAGGATCGGGAGTGGAGCAGCCAGGACTGGAACCGCATCTGTATGAGATGCCAGCATTGCGGGTGGTGGCTTAACCCGGTAGGCCACAACACTGCCCCACCCCCTCCCCAGGTCTCGGTCTTAACCTTTATGCTCAATCTCTTGCCACCAACTTCCCCACCTCTTTCTCTTGGCTTTCTCAAACTCGCAAGGGTTCTGTTGGCTCTAGTTGGCTCAGGGCTTCAGACAAGCCCCGCCCCTGGGCGGGCCTAGCCTGTGGGTGGAGTTTCCTGTACCTGGAGCTGTGGCTGTGGCTTGGATGGCCACCGAGGAGCCCGGGGAGGGAGTCCCCTTGAGGTATCACTTCTTCACCTCTGCCCAGAGTTCTGAAGCTACCGTGACAGTACTTGTCATTACATAACAAGCTGGGTCTTCGCAACGGCCGCTGCTGGTCAGAACCAATGACAACAACCGCAAGGAGGATTGCCATCTCTGAGCGCTTGCTACGTCCTAGGCTTGGTGCGACCCGCCCTGAGCGCGATCTTTGCTTCGCAAGTGATGGAGAATCCAGCTAAGCAGACGCGGCTAGCGCCCGCCGCACCCTCTTAAGCCCAGTTTGTTTGTGTCCAGCTGCCAGCACCTGCTACCTTGGAGGGTTTTTCTGGAAGCAGGAGTCCTCCTCTGCCTGTGCATGGCCCGAATGTTTCAGCTGCACCGCAGAGCAGCCTGCAACCAATGATGGGTGGTCCGGGTGGAGTAAGACCCCTGTTCCCTGGCCCCCGGGTGGGACAGCCCGCGGAGTGTGCTTTACCTTGTTTTCTAGACTCCTCTCTGGCGTAATGCCCCAGCTGCTCACTGTGACACCTGTTAAGCAATGGACCCCTTATGGGCCTCACCTGGCTCTCCTCTCTCCCCACTCCTCTCTTTAAGCTTCCTGGGATCAGCTTCCAGATCAACATCTTGCTGTTCAGTTTCAGCCTTAGGGTCTGACTCTGGGGAAAATAAGCTAAGACACCCCCCTTCCCCAAATGAACTGTCTAAATGTGCCAAAGGCATTTATTAGCGTGGATAATAGAAACTCCAGCTTCAGGATTGGCTTGATCAGGGTTCAAATGGCGTCTACCGCTCCTTGCTCTCCCTCCTCCAGTTTGTTTGGCTCAGTCCTCCAGCCTTTTCTTTTCCCTTTGCCCTCAGGCAGCTTCGGGCTCACGTCACTGCAGCAGCCAACCCAGGAGAGGAGGGAGGTCAGATCCCTGCTAACTTGAGTTTCACTGGCCCTGACCTGCCCGGGGTAGGGGAAGACATGGAGGAGGGTGGGGACAATGTTGGGGATGGGGGAGAGGGATGCCGGCTTGCAAGCTCAGCGGACACCAGTGTGTTCTCACATTTTCCCTGGGATGATGCTTTCTCCTCATTGACAGGTGAGGAATTCAAGGCCTGGACCATGATGCATCTGAGATCACTCCGCTAGAAAGAGACACAGTGACCTGGGCTCCCCAGCTGAGCCATTTCCACCCCTCTATTGCTGCTCGCTGCGCTGACTTAGATGCATCTTTATTAAACTGGATCTGAAGCCGTGGAAGCTTCGACACCCCCTGCTCCCCGTAGATACCCTCCCTGTAACGCCACAGCTCCCGTTCCCACCTCCGGCATCTGTAGATGGAAACTGCGCGCGCTAAGTGAGTGATCCAAGCACGGAGCTTCCAGATTTGCAGGGCGGCGCCTCCATCCTGTGCATTTGTTGCCCCCAGCGCTGTCTAATTAGACAGTAATCTTTGTTTTGGAAACTTGCCTCCATTGAGCTTTTCCAAAGCAATCAACTTAATTTTCATGGAAACCCAAAGTTCTCTTTTGTTTTCTGTTTGTCCGGCTTACAGGGTAGTTAATTAAATCACGTGTTGACAAGGACACTCAGCTGGCATGGATGGCTTGGGAAGATGCACACTGAACTCGTGGTTGGCGCACAGCTCAGCAGGCAGAGACGGCGTGGGCATCCTAGTGGGAGGTGCTGCCCGAGGCGGTGGCCGAGAGGGTCAGCCCGCTGCAGGGAGCAGATGAGAGGTTTTATAGTGGGAAAGGGGTAGGTGGGCACCAGCCAACAGCGCCAGTTAAGTAAGGGGAGGCCTTTTGGGAGCACTCCCCTGAGAGTGCCTGCAGTGTAGACAGCATTCAATAGTGGTGGCGCCAGCCGGTGAAGACAGGGATTAGCCATAGAACATTCTTTCTGTGGCAGCAGCTCCCTGCCTGGCGATCTGAGGTTCTGCAGTGACAAGGCTGTGGAAATGACTTGTCCCTCTCTGGCTGAGAGCCTCCGTGGGAGGCTGCAGGGAGCAGGCATGTGACCCAGTGGCTGGCACCACTTGGGAGACCCATGTCCCATGTGGGAGCGCCTGCATTCGTGTCCTCGCTCTGCTTCTGATTCCAGCTTCCTGCGAACGTGCACCTTGCAGGGCGGCAGGGCATGGCTCATCGGTTGCTGCCACGTACGTGGGAGAACGGATTGCGTTCTCCTGGCTTTGGCCTGGCTCAGCCCCAGGCTGTTGTGGGTATTGGAGGAGTGAACCATTGGGGAGATCTGTCTATGCCTATCTTTCAAAAATTTTTTAAAATGCATGGAAAATAGAACTGTAAGATAAATTTATTTATTGAAAGAGAAATGAGGTTGAGATGCCAACTTTTCCCCCCACCTGCCCCAAATGGTGGACTCACCTTTTGCCTTTTCCAGGGTCTCACAGTAGGTTGCATTTGATGTCCCGCTATGTGTCAGAATGCATAAGGGATATTTATTTAAGGGGACCAGCCTGTGTGTGTGTGTTTTTGCAGATTTCAAATGTGGTCTCTTTGGGTCGATGGATTGGAAAAAAGAAGCCTTCTCCAGATGCGTGAGCTCCGTTTTTGGGCTGACACAGCCTCTTGGCAAAGCACACAGCTTGGCCAGTGGACCATGCACTCAATTACCACCCCCTTTGCCTCAGCCAAGTGCCTTTGGGCAGTGCACACACCATGCAACCACACAAGGCAGGTCTTTGTGAAGTTTGAATCACCTACCAGTTCCTGTAGCTCCAGGCTGAGAGGCAGAGTGTGGCAGCAAAGCAGTGCTCTGACAGGGTGGAGAATGCACCAGTAGCACCCGCAGCAGCAGCAGCGCTGGGAACTTGACGGAAATGCAAGTTCATGGGCCCTGGCCCCAGAACTGCTACTGAGCAGCTCGGAAGACAGTCTGGGGCTCAGCATCTGTGTTTAACAAGCCCTCCGCGTAGTGGGCCTGTGGCTTCGGAACCCCTGCACCTGCCTGCCCTGCACCGGAGCAGCACCATGGTGCCTGCCCGTTCCCTCTGCAGCCCTATTGAGGCTCTACCCGAGCTGCCTTCCCCGGAGCAGCTGGGAGCTCCCATTGTGCGGGAAGCTGCTTGCAGATCCACCCCTGGGCCCTCCTGGACTAGTGCAACCCCTGCATTTCTCATGGCATTTTTGCTTCGTGGGAATGAGGAAAGCGACTCACTTCCTGGAGCTGAGGAGTTCCGCCGAGTCCCCAGCAGAGCTGGGTCCCAAGGTCTGGTGGCCGAGGGCCTCTCAGAATTGGGTCGAGAGGACGTGAGAGCCTCAGCGACGGTGCCTGGGGCTGTGGGGGAGCAAATTCCCACCCCGTGGGCCAGTCCAACCCTCCAGGGTGAACCTTGACTGAGGGCCGCAGCTTGGGGGAGGCTCGGTACTGTTTCCTGCAGCCTGCATCTCACCCCCGCATCCCATTCCGCTGGCTGCACAGAGAAGACCTGCTTCGTCTGTCATGGCTTCTCTGTCTTGCTCATTTCAAACCATCTCTATTTTGTAGACAGTTCATCCCTTTCCAGTCGGAGCCCCATGGCGTATGCTTCACCCTTCTGCTTCCTGCTTCCTAAGCTAGGGTCTGGAAGCGAGGGAGGTCACGGCCACGTCCGTGCAGCCTTCTGAAGACGGTGATGGGGGTGCTTTGTAGGCAAAACACTGCTGCCCAGGGGTGGGGAAGTCGCTGCTTGGGTTTGGAGCAGCAGGCGTGAAACACACAGTGAGATCTCTGGCAAGTGTTGGTATTTAAAGCAGTGAGAACCAGAGGCACAAAAAGCCAGGCAAACCAAAACCAAACCAAACCCGTTATATGTCAACAGGGGGAAGAATCAGGCCAGCTTTCTCTCCCTCTCATGACTCTGGGAAGGAACTTTGAAAGGATTTGAAGGGACTTTGAAAGCAGTTGACTATGTTGCAGAAATGGAGTGAATTTTCTGTCTTCCTTAAGTGCTGGACTCAGCTCATCTATCCTGAGAGGGTGCTGAGACCCCAGAGCCTCCCAGGGAGGCTTGAATCCAGTCCGGGAAAGAGGGGCTTGTGATCAGAGCCTGGCTTCCGTCGGGTCCACCGTGCACTTGCTGTGTGACCTTGGGCTCCTTCCTTCCTTCCTTCCCTTTTAAAAAAACATTTATTTGAAAGTCTGAGTTATACAAAGAGAGGGAGACACACACACACACACAGATCCTCCACCTGCTGGTTCACTCCCCAAATGCCTGCAATGGCCAGGTCTGGGCCAGGCAGAAGCCAGGAGTCAGGAGCTTCTTCCAGGTCTCCCTCGTGGGTGCAGGGTGTGGAAGGTAGGTGTCCCTGGTGGTGTCTTAACAGCTTCACCAACTCTGGCCCCAGCAATTTTATTAACAATAAATACTCTGCTGATAAAATGCATGGGAAAGAAGAGATTGAGGCCAGGGCAGGAAGCTGGGGAGATGGGGCCCAGTGGGCAGGTGAGGAGTAATGGGAAGGGCCTCTGCCTTCAGGGGTACCCCACTTTGTCCACAGTGCTCCATGCCTGAGTGGCAGTGATGGGGCCAGGAGATGGGCGTCGGTGCCTGGGCAGCGGCAGACACGAAGGCTAGGCTGAGGCTAGAGCAGGGATGGGGTGGTGTTGCTTCATGTCTTGGGTGCAGCTTTCATGCCACTGCCTGGAGTCGCCCCCAGCCCCATGCATTCCCGGATTCACAACTTTCTCATCCTTCAAGGCTTCCTTCAATGCCTACTGAGCCTCTCTGTGCTGGCATGGCTCCCTGCCCACTTCGGGGTTGTGATTCTCTGCTCAGATGTCTTTCTCTTGAGAACATGGGCTGAAGGCCACGGTGCCTTCCCTCCCATCAGCACCTGCTGCTGCGGCAGAGCGTGGGGGCAAGCAGGTGAGCAGGTGATAGCCACGTGAATGATCCGCTCTATCAGATCAATAGACAGACCAATCGAGAGATCAAATACACCTCTGCGGGCATTTATGATGGAGTCAGTTCTGTTTCTGGTGGGTGCTCCCTTGGGGTTAGAAGAAAATTCTATCTGTAGGTTTTCTTTCTGTGGAAAAGCATCATTGTCACCGAGTTTTTGAGTCAGAGAAATTCAAGTTTCCATGTTGGTGAAATACTCTGATGTCCCAGTGACCAGAAAGGATGTATGGATAAGTAAGCAAGTAGGCAAGGCATCTGCTAGTACACACTGCGGCGTAACACAAAGCACCCCTTGCTTTGAATCGACACAACTCAAGGACAAGGGCTTGGTGAGTAGCTTTCAGTTCCCACCTGCCTCCAATCGGATGCTTTTGTGCAGGGCACAGCTCCACACTGTGGCTTCTGTAAAGTGCCTGGCACACAGTAGGCATTCAGTAAAAGTAGCAATTACATGTATGGTTATTATTAATACATTGTTAGTATTCCTATGCCCAATACCAGCCTGGCGCTGCATGCAGGCCCTTTGATTACTATTCCTCGGCTGCTGGAATTCTGTTTGGAAGGTTCAAGTCGTAGGCACACAGTAGCCAGTCTACTTTGAGAATGAACAATGAAAGGGTGTAGGGAGGGATGCCGTTAGAATGATGCTTACCTCATTACAGAAGTAACAGGACCCTGCTCTGGGGCTCCAAGCTCCCACTGTTGCTGAAATTCAAAAGGTAGGGCTAAAACCACAGCCCCAGAGTTGAAGGAGTGAGGTCCTAGACATGAATTCGATCTCTTGCTAGTGATCCATTTTCTCTTGGTAGGGCTAGGGAAGCCAACTTATTATCAATAAAAAAAGAATGAACCCTTTATAGGAAGCTATTTTCTCTGTCACCAAACATTTTATATACCTGTCAATAATTGTAACTGTTAAATATGACATATTGATGGATGCAATGGGACAAAAGGATGCTTGTTTCTGATGAGGGTGAGAAGATTTTATAGTCTCTGTTTTATGGATGGAAGTAATCTCACTCACACGTGTCAGCTATCTATAATCCTCTCTATGAAGGCAATAAAAAAAAGAGAAAATTCTGAAAGATGCGCTCTCAGCCCAGAGCCCAAGCCTCAGACCCTGGCCTTGTTGAACTTGGCCCTGGAGGCTGCTGGGAGCATTTGGGGACCACTCCCGCCCTTGGTTCTTGTTCAGACCTGTGGGTGGGGTCTGCCCGGGGGAGTGTGGGAAGTCCCACACTCTCCTGACAGTCCCATCTCTCTTCCCTCCACTGCAACAAGGCGTAGGGTCCGTCTTCTGTCCGAAGGTGTCTCAGTGTCCCTGTTTCTCTCCATCACTGCGACCACCCTCATTCCAGCATCCTTTCCTCTCACTTGCTACAGCTGCAGTAACAGAAGTGGTCAAACACTATTTTAGATGTTTGTGGGAGGGCATTTACTTCTTTGTGCAGGGTTGACATTTAAATCAGCAGACTTTGAGTAGGGTATACTACCCTTTGTAATGTGAGTGAGCCTTATCCAGTCTACTAAGCCCCTTTCTTTCTATTTATTTATTTGACAGGCAGAGTTAGAAAGAGAGAGAGAGAGAGACAGAGAGAAAGGTCTTCCTTCTGTTGGTTCACCCGCCAAATAGCTGCTACGGCCGGCGCTGCGCTGATCCGAAGCCAGGAGCCAGGTGCTTCCTCCTGGTCTCCCACATGGATGCCTCCTCCACTGCCCTCCCGGGCCATAACAGAGAGCTGGGCTGGAAGAGGAGCAACCAGGACTAGAACCCGGCACCCATATGGGATGCTGGCACCGCAGGTGGAGGATTAACCAAGTGAGCCACAGCGCCGGCCCGGAGACTGAGCCCTTTCAATGAGGGTGTTCTGCTCACAGAAGCTTCAGACCTGCGGTGCTGTTCAGCTCCTCCCTGGGTCTCTACCCTGAAAGCCGACGCTGCAGGCTTTGGATTTCCCAGCTGCTACAGTCTCATGAACCAGTTCCTTAAAAACAATCAACTGATCTATGGCTAGATAGATATCCTATTGCTTCTGTTTCTTGAAGAACGCTAATACAGGTAGCATGACACAGATTAGTTTTAGGATGATATTTTATTATACTTATGGGGACATGAATAACTGGTCACTAGACTAACTGGTGGCAAAGGTCTTAGGTTAAGGAATATACCCAAAGCTTCCCAAAACAAGAGACAGAGGATCTCTATAAGCAGTCTTATTATTAGTGCGTTCTCATTCAGGTGAAACAATTTTTAAAAATAATTCCTTTCGCTTAGTATTCTAAGTAACTCTTTAATCTCCATTCTAAAAAGTGAGCTCCCTGGAGCTATCACAGTGGATGTGATTTACTGAGCTGCTGCTATGCGCCAGGCACTGCCTGAACGCTTCCCACGTGTCCTCTCCACTCATCCCGTGGCACACCTGAGGGAGGTGGGTTTCCTCACCCTCTTGTTAGAGTCGGGGAAACTGAGGAACGGAGCGGTCAGGTGCCCTTCCCAGCGGACCTGGCTGGTGAGTGGCAGAACTGGTGGGCAAGCCCCGGACTCTGGGTTTGCCTTGCCATGTGGTTTTTACATTAGATGAGAGGATGGTGGTTGGAAGGGGAGGGGAAGGAGTTGGAGGGGGTTCCGGGGGAGGACGTGATGGTGGAACTCAAATATGTCTTCTTAGCCGTGAGTGTAAAAATTGAGAATGTGGTGTTCAAGACTGGTACTAGGGGTAGGCGTTTGGCATAGCTGTTAGGACACCGCTTGGGATGCCTACATCCCATATGGGAGTGCCTGCGTGGAGACTGCTCCGCTCCCGACTCCAGCTTGTGGCTATTGTGTGCCCTGAGAGGCAGCTGTGACGGCTCAAGGACTTGGGTCCCTGCTCACGAGGGAGACGTGCATTGTGTTCCAGGCTCCTGGCTAAATGGAAGTTGCAGGCATTTTAGTGAGTGAGCCCCCGTATGAGAGTTTTTTCTACATCCTAAATAAAAGTCTTTGGGGCCGGCACTGTGGCACAGCAGGTTAATCCTCCTCCCACGGCACCGGCATCCCATATGGGCGCAGGTTCATATCCCAGCTGCTCCACTTCTGATCCATCTCTCTGCTATGACCTGGGAAAGCAGTGGAAGATGGGAAGATGGCCCAAGCATTTGGGTCCCTGCACCTGTGTAGAAGACCAGGCAATAGCTCTTGGCTCCTGGCTTCAGATCGGCCCAACTCCAACCATTGCGGCCATTTGGGGAGTGAACCAGTGGATGGAAGACCTCTCTGTCTGTGTCTCCCCTTCTCTCTGTAACTCTACCTCTCAAATAAATAAATACAATTTAAAAAGTCATTAATATTAATTAAAATAAAATGACATTCATCAGAGATACATGTTATGTGCCAGAAAAGTCATCACCAGCCAGGTAAAATAAAAGAAGAGTAGCAAAAATTAGAGGGTTGCTATTTTTATAATGTCAAGTGGGTGCCAGCCCACATGACAAACACTCTGCATAGAGAGCCATGGGAGGTACTGTTACCACCCCACCCGGTGGAGGAGGGCAGTGGGCGACCGCCAGGCAGAGTGGCTCCCTGGGGACACGTGCAGGCGGGGACGGCAGCTCTGCAGTGAGCTCACGCTCCTGCCTCTGTCTCAGGGAGTGCACAGGAGGTGCAGGGCTACTTTCAGGACCTCGGGGAATCCTGCAACTCAGTGCAGTCTCTCTTATTCACAGGCCATGAGCTGGTCCCGGTCTGAGAGGTGAGCCAGGACAAGGTGGGTGGGAACCCTGGCCTGGGGCAGCTCCAAACCGGCCCACTCTGCTGCTCAGAATCCCATTCAGCTGGAGTGTGAAGGCTGCCTTCAGAGCATTTCAAGGGGAACAGCACTAACCCGGTGCCCCGCCTGCACTCACCAGAGAACCTGATGGCCTGGGGTAGGGCACCTGAGGCCGGCTTGTTTCCTGGGGGTCCCTGAATTGAGTCTGCCCAGGTGGGAGGGGGGTGCCCCTGCCTACATAATTTGGGATCTGGAAGTGGTGCTCTGTCCTTCTCAGCTCATCCCCCTAGGAAGCACCTGAAGTTGATTTGTGCCGCCCATGGTGACAGGAAGCCTGAGGGATGTTGACCGGAGCTGTCCGCTGCGGCTCTCTTGGCCAGGGTCAACACCTGTAGGCAGAGAACACACGGCTTTGAAGTGGGAAACACTTTTATGGTTGGGTACTGTCGGCTACACATTTATTTTCTCAAAATTTATTTTTACTTTATTTGAAAAACGGAGAGACGGACGGAGATCTTCCACCTACTGGTTGCCCAAATGCCCACAACAGCCGGGGCTGGGCCAGGCCAAACCAGGAGCTTGGAACAAAGTCCAGGTCTCCCGCGTGGGCTGGAGGGGCCCAAGTCCCTGAGCCATGGCCTGCGGCCTTCCTGCGGGAAGGGAGGCGGAGGAGCCAGAGCTCGGATGGCGGCCACTGGCCGCGGGCGTCCCCAGCGGGGTCTGAACTGCTGTGCCATCCCCTGCCCCGCCCCCCTTGGGAAACTCAAGGCCCTGGTTGCTGTTGGGGACATAGAAAGCGAGAGAAAGAAGAGTCCTTTCTGGAGAAACAAACACCTCTACCGTCGTAAAATCTGGAGGGGGAGAAAGCACGGGAGGGCACGGAGTCAGTCCGGGTGAGGTCGTGGTAAGGGGGGGCGGGTGCCCACTCTGCCTCACCTGGGCGCGCACGTGGAGCAGGGCGGACCCGCGGGCCCCGCACCAGCGTCTGCTGGCCTGGCTGCCCCCAGCCCGGTCCACTCGGTGGCGACAGGAGCCCCCAGTTGCCGCTGAAGGGCGTCTGAGGTTGCAGAGCTTCCGCAGGCGCTCGCCTGCCATACTGATTAGGCGCGCCTGAGATCCATCACAACAGTGTCAGGGCAGTGTTTACGCGGAAAATTGCCGCTGTCGCCCGCCTGTGCAAGGTGACATAATGGGATTTCTTCCCTTTGTCCCGGTGACAAGATGATGAGCCCCGTCTGGGCGCCCGCGCTGCACACGTCGCCCGAGCAGGGAGGGGCGTGTCCTGTCTCGGGGGTGGGGCCGCGCGTGGGGAGGGGGTGGGGAGCCGGCGGGGAGGGGCACTTGGCAAAGCAGCTTCCATGGCTTCCAGAGCGTTGTCCCAGGCGCCAGGCCCAGAGGAGCTATGGGAGTGGTGCCCCAGGGTCCTCCTCAGAGCCAGCCTCTGGAAAAGAATCACAACACCTTCACCTGGCTCCCCACACCCATGTTGCTGGCATGATCAATCTGTGTATTAATCTCCTGTCTTGTTCCAGAAAGTTAGACCCACAGAGAGAGGGAGACACACACACACACACAGATCTTGCATCTTCTGGTTCACTCCCCAGATGGCTTCAACCCCTGGGGCGGGGCTGATCCGAAGCCAGGAGCTTCTTCCTGATCTCCCACCTGGGTGCAGAGGCCCAGGGACTTGGGCCATCTTCTGCTGCTTTCCCAGGCGCATTAGCAGGGAGCTGGATCAGAAGTGGAGCACGTGGGACTTGAACTGGCACCCATATGGGATGCTGGCATTGTAGGCGGTGGCTTTATTCTCTGCGCCACAATGCCGGCCCCATCCAGAAAGATTTTAAGAAATCTTGGTGTGATATATCATTAATAGAATTGGGGGTGGGGAGAGAAAGAGGAAGAAGGAAGAAGAGGAAGGAGAAGACAGTCATAAGGGATGTGAATTGCACATGTTCAGGTTCTGGCTATTTAAGGGACTAAAAGAAAAATTTATTTGCTTGAAAGGGGGTCGGGGAGAGGGAGAGAGAGAAAGAGAGATCTCTTCCATTCACTGGGTCACTCCCCGAATGCCTGCAACAACTGGAGGCTGGGCCAGGCTGAAGCCTGGAACTCCATCTGGGTCTCCCACATGGGTGACAGTGATGCAGGCACACCAGCCATCATCTGCTGCCTCCCAGGATACGTTAGCAGGGAGCTGGATTGGAAACACGAAGTAGCAGGTTCTTGTACTTGGATAGTTATGGGATACAGATGTCGCAAGCAGCAGCTTAACCCGCTGTGCCACAACACCTGCCCCATATTTAAGAACTTAAAGGGAAAAAGACTATTTACTTTTATTTGCAAGGCAGAGTGAGAGAGAGAGAGAAAGAGAGAAATCTTCTATCTACTGGTTCACTTTCCAAATACACATAGCAGCCAGGGCTGGGCCAGGCTGAAGCCAGGAGCCAGGAACTCCAGCCTGGTCACCCACATGGATGGCAGGGGCCCAAGTACAGGGCCTTCCCAGCATGTCAGCAGGAATCTGGATCAGAAGCGGAGGAGCTGGGACTCGAAGTGATGCTCTGATATGGGACGTGAATGCTCCAGGCAGCACCCTAACCGGCTGCACTACAACGTCCACCTGGATGGAAAGGATTCTGAGGGGTGACTTGGGTTCGCCTTGATCACCCTGCGATTGCGGTGGCTCCTGGCTGGTCTCCCTGGTGGACCTCCCCTTCCCAGTTCACTTGCCCACTTGCTGCTGGTGTGAGAGTGCTAGCACACGAGGGGGACAGGCAGCCCCTCAAATGAATGGCCCATGACATTCTACCGCCTGCCGCCCAAAGACCACCCCCCTTCCCGTGTGCTGTAATAACAATGTGGCAACATAAGGTAGCCTCTTTATTACTGATGCTATGCACCAGGTACTGTTTTAAGTGTTTGTATACTCGCTGCCTGGAAGCAATGCTGTGATGGAGTTGCATTAGGGGGTCTTATTTAATGTGAGGGAACCGAGGCTCAGGAAGCTAAGTACTGTCCAAGGTAACCCAGCTGACCAATGCCCTGACTCCAGAGTCTGCCCTAGGGCCTCTACCACAGCCATGCTCTGCTGCTTGGCAATGCAGCTCCTGGCATTTGCACAGGTGTCACTGATAATAGCTAATGTTTATGGGCGTTGGATATGTGTGAGGCACTGTTGTAAGTGCTTTATGCTGAGTTACATGGTTAATCTTACGGCGACCTTGTATATGAGGTTAAGTGCTGTTGTTATCATCTTTCCATTTTACAGATGGGGGAATGGAGGCCCACAGCCGTGCCGTGGCTGGGATGTGGCAGAACGGGCTTCAAACCCAGGCAGTCTGGATCCAGGGAGTGCCCTCCTCCTTACGCACAATGCTGCTTCTCGTACCTGGACACCTCCAGGTGACCAGAGCCAGGTGTCTATATGTGTGGGTGGCTTTCCAGGGCTATCCATATTCACAAGAATAAAGTGATACTAAAAAAATCTCTAACCTGGCAGGACCCTCCGGCTGGCATCGGGCTCTGTCCCCTGCATCCTTGAAAACAGGTAACGGACTCTGTGCGTGTTAAGCGTCCCTGGGTGGGAGGGAGGAGGGGGGTTGTGTCCTGTGCTTCTATTGGACACCGCCCCAGTGTTTTATCATCTCAGAACGTCACCGGCCAGAAGCCTTGCAGGTCTCTCAGCTGGAAAAACGACTGTGAATAAAGTGCCTAAGGCTCTCAGTGACGGCAGCTCCTGTTGCTGCCTGCAGATGCCCCAGCATCTGTCTCCCGCCACGCTCACATCAGTGGACCGTCCATAGATGTTGCTCCTGTTTTGTTGCCGGCCACTAAGCGGGCCACTAGCTCAGGTACTGGGAGTCCAGGGCTGCCTCATTATTCAACACAGTCCGTGTTGCACCCTTGACTGCTAACCATTATCATTCAAATGAGCCAGCCACAATGGAAGGGAAAATATGCACGCTGATTTCTCTTCCACGTCCTCTCCCCAGCACTCCCTAATTACAGGCGGCAGTTGATTGGGGCAGTTGAACATGGAGGCTGACGGGGCAGCCTTGGCGCTCTCATCTAAGCGAAACGCAAACAATGCAGAGGCTCGCCAGCAGGGCCTAGGTAAGCAGGATTTTGTCCACAGCTCAGGGACATGACGACGCCCCGAATTGATCTGTCAGTGCGCATCGAAGCCTCCTTCCTCTTGCGTCCATATTTCTGGTTGTCTCTCCTTTTTCTGTTTGCAAATCTGACTCATTAGTGACCTTGGCTTAGCCCTGCCTCTCGTTTGCCTTGGTTTTCAAAGTGGTTTCGTGATGGCTTTTTCCTGTCTAGGGCTCAGTACTTTTCCATGGGTGAATGAACTCCCACGCTGTATTCTGAGTACACATTCAGTCATTCATTCAAATAATAAACATTTAGTGCACCTACTAAGTGCGAGAACACCTTGCTGGGTGCTGGAGATAGAAATAGACGTTTTCCTGGCCCTGACTGTAGCTTTAGAGGTGAGTGACAGAGTTAGATATTTAACAAACAAACCCACAAGGAGATGTCATTTTGCAAATGGTGCCTAGTGCATTGAAGAAGAAGAAGGAGAGAATGCCCTTGTGTTCCCGAATGAATGGGATCTCAGCGTGGTTGCAGGAGCTCTGATCCTTAACACTGACAAATGACGCGTGAGTTACCTAGAATCCTGCCAACAATACTGTACGGAGGGTCTACACCTCAAACCTTGCAAACGATGAATTTTTCACAGTGCGCCAGGTTTTTTTCAGGCGGCATTCGATTGTTCCTGAAGCCCTTTGACCTGCTGGTGATCCCGCCCATTTTCTCTGACCCTCTGTGTTGGCTCTGAGTGACCGCTGTGACGTTCTGTGGCTCTCCAGACTCCGGGAGCACTTGAGATGCTCAAATGCCCCGCAGGAGGAAGACAGCCTTCCTGCACTCATTTGGCATGTTTTCCTTTGCGTTTTCCCTGTGTCCCAGACACTGCCAATTCATTTTTATATCCTCGGCATCTGTCACCCAGAGCTTGCCACTGATGAGCTCAGATAATTGTTAACACATTGTGGTGAGTGCTATTATTTATTCATCAGACAAATATCTATTCAGCGTCTGCTTCATGGTGGTGCTGGATCCTGGAGGCCTAGGAGACAAACAGGTTGAGGTCCCCCTCTCCCAGAGCTGCAGGTGCACTGAAAAGTAGGAAGGGAGAGATGCACAAGGACAATGTGGAAAGAAAGCTGAACCAGGGGAGAACTTGGGCTTGGTGGGGAGGCCACGATGTTGTGAAGGAAGCTTCTGCACGGAAGACAGCGTGGCTATGGCTGGACACTGGGTGCAGCAGACCTGCAGGTAAGACAGAAAGGGTGCATTTTCAGAATTATGGTGGGAGGATGGAATGTTGCTGGAGATGACATTCCAGGCGCTGATGAGGCATTGACAAAGGGGTTTAATGATAGAAAGGGGTGGGCAGGTCAGATCTGCACATGGCGATGCCTGGGAGGCTGGGCTGTGAGGGAGGAGCGATGTCCCAGGATCCATGGGGAGAAGGTGCAGTGGGGAGGGAAGGGCATGGATTTGGAGAAGTTGAGAGATGGAGTCCACCAGACTGAGGGCCTCTTCCCGGAAGCAGCAGGAGGGGAAACACTGAGCAGGCAGGAGGGGGGTGCAGGTAAGAGCGTGGACCTTGCTTTTCCACTTCTCGCAGCACGTTCAGCACTGCTGCTTTTCTGCTTTGCCTGTAGAACCTTCACAGTGTTCCAGAAGCTCGATGTGCTGGAATTCATATAGCAGTTCTCCTTATGATGGGAAATTAGGTTGGTCCCTGTCTTTGGCTAGATAGGAATGTCTGGTACTGGGATTGCTGAGGTTAAGAGACTCACCAAAGTCTCCCAGACAGCGGGTGGCAGAGCTGCTACTCTGACCCCAACAGAAGGACCAAGTCCAAGGCCTTCGAACTCTGCCAAGCTGCACCTCCTCAAGCTGGGTGACGTGGGCCCCTGAATCTCAAGTCTTCCCCTGGGAGAGGACTGGCTGGCTCTGAGGCTGGGGGGCCATGTAGAGATCTTCTTGAGCAAGCAGCTCCCTGGCCCTCCTGGGTCAGACTGTCTGAGATGGGCATGGAAACCCAATTATGAATGATGTCCGTGACACTGCAGCAGAGGTCCATCCTGACCCCGAGCCCTGCCCGCTCTGGGGTCTCCTCCAGGTTTGCACTCTCAGGATTCAGGATGGTTCCCAGCCTGTTCTTCCCTTCCGTGCTGCCCAGGAAGCCAGGGGAAATGATGGGAATGAGGGGTGCGTTCGTGAGAGATGTGCAATGCGCAGACCTTTCCTCCTCCCTCTTCCCCGGTGTCCTGAGACGCTGTGCTGCGTGATAGGATCTCAATGCCCAGTTTCACTCTCTCTTGTGGACCAGGAGGGGGGAGGTGACCCTACTCTGTGGCCCCCAGCCCCGCCTTGTGTAAGGAAGCCATGTGAGCATGCATAGGCCAAATTCCTACTGGGAGTTATCAGTAGACCCATTCAGTGCCACATCTGGCCCACACCAGGGTCTTCTGGACAGGAAACACCTTGCCACAGTGAAAAGAGTCCTAGGAAAGGGGTATTTTCTTCCCTTATCCTGGGAAGTCACGGCTGGGGGCACCCCACTGCACACTGTCCACTCCCGGGTCTGTAATCCATCAGGTGCGCATAGAATCGCCAGCAGGTGCCCTGAGAAACCCTGATGTCTGGGCTCCATCCAGAGACTCCGAGGGAAGTGGTGCCTGGGCAAAACTGCCACAAGTGGTTCTAGTGTACACCCAGCTTCAGGGACCTCCGTGCTAGGCCCTGGTCCCCTGGGTGCCTGGACAACCGAATGGGGCTGAATTTTGGGTGCTCCTTGGTGGAGGATATGTCAACCAGGATGTCCCCAGTTGGCCTTGTGCCCACACTACCCTCTGATCCAGCTGGCAAAAAGCTTGGCCTCTAGGCTGAAGAGCCAATGACCCCCTTTCTTCTTTCTGAACATGGGAAGTGTGTAACCGGCACTTGCATCACTTCCTGCTGGCCACTGAGCAGCGCGAGGCACCCATACGACTGCTCGTGACGTATGATAATAATAATAGCAAAGACTGGTAGGGAACAAAGGAGCTTTCTCCCCAGAGGTCCCTGTGAAGGAACAACTTTAGCTTGGAAGCACTGGCAGGCACCCTGTCCTGGACACACCCATCTTGACCTTGTGTCATGCTGAGGGAAGAAACAACACTGGCCAGGAGTGAGAGGACCTGAGCTTTAGCCTGGCCTCAGCCCCGGATGCCCCGCTCCTCTCTTGCCTTCCTCAACCATCATGTACTGATCTGTAACACCGAGGGCTGCATCTTTTGAGCTTTTGTACCCTTGGCACCCTCTGCGTCTCTGAAGGTGATTAAGTCAACACGGCTGCTCCCATTTGAAGACACAAAAGCTCACACATAGTCTAAGCACTGTGGTGGGGATGGGCTTCGGGCTGACTTTCCCCCAGAAGCCCACAGTGCCTACCATCTCCTATACGGCAAGGAGCAGGAAGGAGAGACTTCGCCTTTAAATGTGGTTTCCACTGCTCTGGAATGAAGCGTTTTCCTGGAGGACAAGTGCCCCAGCCCCAGCTGTTCAGGGGATATACTGTTCCGAGAGGGGCTCCGTGGAGCACTGTCCCCATTTGGAGTCAGGCTCTCTGCTCGGCAGCTGTGGCCCTAGCTGATGAGGAGACTGTGGGGGAAGTCTCTAGAGGGAAGGGGAGATGCCCAACTGGCCTGGACACTTGTGTTCCAGAAGCTCTTGAGTGGGTTTTTATAATGGGCTGGCTGGCTCTGTGCCCTCTCCACTCTCTGATTGGCGGCTGACGCCAGGAATGCCACACCTGTAGACAGTTGGCTCCGGGCTGCTCTGAGCCTGAGCCTGGGCTTACAGAGGCTGATTAGAAAGATTGTTCAGCATCCAGCATTGTGGCACAGAGAGGTAAAGCCGTTGCCTGCAATGCCAGCATCCTGTATGAGTGCAGGTTCAAGTTCGGGCTGTTCTATTTCCGATCTGGCTTCCTGCTAATGAGCCTAGGAGAGTGCTGGAAGATGACCCAAGTACTTGGGCCCCTGCAACTCATGAGAGAGACCTAGATGGAGTGAGGCAGTTGGGAGGGAGGCAGATCAGACAAAAAGGAGCAGGACCAAACTGGAGCTGGGCCCCAGGGCTGGGAGAGGGCTCACAGGTCATGATCTATTCCTATCTGTTCTGACCACATGGCTGTCTTGTAACCAGAACTAGAAAGGTACTTTGGTTTCTAAGTCCCAGCACCACGCACTGCGTGAAGCAGTTACCACTGGTCAATTTCCTGCTCCCACCAACTCCTTGCTCTAGGAGTGACCTGGCCCAGGGTGCAGAAGGAAAGGTATGGATTCTATACTCATGAACTTTTGCCCTGTTGAGGATCCCACCGAGGCTTGCAGTGGTGAGGGACCTGGGAAGTTGTTTTTGTGCCCAGGAAGAAGTCAGGCATTGGAAAGACATGAGCTCACCAGGTGTGCTGGGAAACCATTTCCCTCTGTCTCCAATCTCATGGCCAAAGGCTTAGAGAACTGGGCCTCTTCCTTTCCCAGGGGTTCCCTGTATTCTAGGGCTCCTGGTGATGGGGGCGGGGGGGGGTGTGCAGTAGAGGAGGTGATGCTTGCCAACCCTCTGATCTCCATTAGAGCCAGGAGGTTGGGGCTGAGTCTGGAGCTGTGGCAGAAGGTATGGTCCATCCCCCAGCAGACCAGGGGTCAGTGCTGCTCAGCCTCTGTGACTGGACAAGAGTTCATTTGGCTCCCAGACATCCTCTGTGAGGTGAGCAGGGAAGGCATCAATGTGAGCTATTAACTGGGCACGGGGTGGCTCGCCAGCTCTGCTGCCTGCCCTCTGCCATGCTGACCACTCAGGGCCCAGCTGGTCAAACGCGTGGGCACCCAGTGATTCCTGCAGCCTGTGCTGTAGAGTGCTGCGGAGTGCCACAAAGTCGAGGTGTCCCTGTGGACTGGGACCCACGTGGGACCTGAGCCTCTAATCAGACTGCCCTTTCTCCTGACAGTACCCCCTGAGCTCAGGGCACTGGAACTGGACTGTGCTGAATGACCCTTAACACCCAAGCAGGGCATCTATCGGCCAGCAATCCCACGGTGGGAGCAAACAGTATTTGTGTGCACGTGTTTGTGTGTGTGTGTGTGCGTGCACGTGAGCCCACGTTCACAAGCGGGCACGGCCTCTGGCATATGCCCAACTGAACCTGTGCACACACTGCCTGTTTGTGTATGTCGTGCTTGGCTTTGTTGGTTCCCCAGACTCCCAGCAACACTTGCTACCTCCTACAAAGCTTTTGAGGCCAGCTTCTATTGCTCTTTTAAGAAATGAAATCGCCTTCCAGATGCTTCTTTCACTTGTTATTTTCCTCCACTTGACAGAGCTGCCTAAACTTCCCATTCAGGGGCTCTAAAGAGGAGTGTATCATTTCATGCTCCCTTGTTTAGCTTTTCCAAATCTAAAGCCAAAGCTGGCACAGCTACTGATTAGCAGAAATCAAAAGCAAAGGCTGGGCTTTTGATGAGAAAACTGCTACATTAGAGAGGGCTGGCTGTTTTACAATTGCAGGGTAAGGCCCATAATATTACCCATGGCTGAATAGCCATTAGATTGCAAATTACCGGCCACTCTGCCGGACGGCTCAGGCGTCCTGTAATCATGATCATGATATCCCCTATAATGGTCAAGCCCAGGCACCTACCAGGAGTCTGGTTGCTGAGGCGCCAAATTGCTGGGCTGCCTACAGTAGTGATTATCACAGCAGGAAGGAAGGAGAGCCATCCCGAAGTTCTGGGTGCATGGCGCGCTGTCCTCCATCCCCATTGTGAGGCAGAAGGGATGATCACATGATCATTATAGTGTGCCCCCCCACCTCCACCCCAGTGGGTTGCCCATTGGGAATCCAACTGTGGGTGGCCTTCAGGGTCCACAGCACTCCCAGGACATGGCCTCTTAGGCCAACCAGGCCGGGAGCCCTGGGATGACAAGCAGAGAAGGAGGGGAAGTGTTTCTCTCCCGCCTTCTGCTGTGGTGAATTGTGCCTGTCTGTGTGCGCATGTGTACATGTGTGTGTGTGTGCACCAATGGGTATGTGGCTCTGGCGACGGGAGGTGACTATGAAGCCCGAGAGCATTTCAGATCTCTCCATACTCTCCATATTCTTCGCTCAGTTCATGGCTTTATATCTTACACATAGATTAGATGTGCTCTTTTGCGGTACCAACATGGACCCAGCAAAAAGGCAGGCCAGGCAGATGGAGTGGTGAGCCCTGGTGCAGCGCCAGCCTCTTCCAGGGCCCCTATAGGAAACAGATGTCGTGGTGGTGGAGTTGTGGACAGGCAGAGGCTACTGACAAAGGCAGGGTTGAGGGAGAACAATAGGAGTGAATGCCCGGAAGAGCCTTGGTCCCTCCCAGGACCAGCAAGGTCAAGGGCAGGGAAGGAGGCTGATGGAAGGCCTTCTGATGGAAGCTGTGGTTTTCAGCACTGCAACCCTGTGTGTGGGTGGGGCACGGGACCAGGGAGGTGAGCAGCCTGGCCTCACTTGCCTCGCCCTCCATTCACGTTACCGCCTCCTGTGGGCCGCACTCAGGAAGCTGTGGCCTTTGTACAAGGGCAGCCTAGGGAAGGGTGGAGGGGATGCAGGGAGGGAGAGGGGACACAGCCAGGGCCCAGGCCAGCAGGTGTTTGCCAATGGCTATCCACCACTGATTGACTAAGCAGAGGCTCCGAGGCCCTATGTGGGCTGGAATTCCGAGTCATGATCCATTCTTTCCCTCCACAGCGACTCCAGAGCAGCCCAGCCCTCCATGGTTCTTGTCCTGTCCACAGGGGCAGTGACTACACAGCTTCCAGCACATTCAGTCCCTGCCCGGCACCTGGGCTCTTATGGCTGTGCCCTCTGCTTCTCAGGGTGGCTCACCGGCAGGGCGCACTTTGAGCACAGACCTGGACTTGGGGCCACATTAAACAGGTGCTGGGGGTCACGTGGGCAGGTGGAGGAGCCTGATGCCAGCTCAGGGTCTGGACTGAAGCCTTGGCCGTGGCTTGCTGGGAGGCCCTGGACGGGCGCTTGTCTGTGCTTTGCTCCTGTCTCCAATCTGGGGAAAGCTGCGTCCTTCCCAGCTCAAGGGAAGATAAGCTGAGAAGGGATGGGGGATGACATCAGCTCCAGCTCCACCCCAAGGATGCCACCCCTGCCCCAGGAGAACCTGCTGGCCACACCTCTTTGAGCAAGGCTGAGCGAGGAACAGGAAAAGCTCAGGGGCACTCTGCAAAGGAGCAGGGAAAATAGCCAATGCTGCCCGCACGCCCACTCTGTGCCAGTGCTGTCCCCAGCGCTTTGCCCGCGTGATGTCATTCAATCCTCTGGGGCACGTGCACTCAGGCCCTCCCCACTTTTCAGATGAGATGCAGCTGCTTGCCCAGTGTCACGCAGATGGCAAGGTGTGGCGCTGGGATTCACATCTGGGCGGCCTGGCTCCAGGGTTACACTGCTTCCCCTCTGCTTTCTTGGCACATGGCTCCTGAGTAGGTGCCAAGGCACAGGACGTCCAGTGTGGAGCTGGAGAGAGTGGCGGGGCTCACTGAGAGGACAGCCTTTGTGTTCCCACTGCGGGGGCTGCTGAGGACCTCAGGGGCTCAGCCATCGGGTCCCGGGGCCCTGGGCTGCTGCGAGTGTTGTCCCTGGCAGTCATGGAAACAGTGGGCAGCTCGAAGGTGGCATCCTGGCTGTTTTCCTGGCTTTGTTTACCAAGTTGATTTCTTTGAAGCAAAGTTGCTTTTATCCAAGAAGCAACGTGACCTCCAATCTTGTTTTTTTTTTTTTTTTTTTTTTTTTATAAAACACCTCTGAGGTTAGCCACACGAGGCAAGCCCCTGGAGGTGTGTGTGCCGCTCCTGGAATCCGATCCTCTCTGTTTCTGCTGAGAATCACAGCAAGCCCCGGCTGGCGGGGAGGCCTGGGGGTCAGGTGCGCTGGGCCTGCCGGGAGCGCCGATGAGACCTTTCATCAAGTTGCAGGGGTTCAGGGGACCTGAAGCATCTCTGTGTGCAGAGGTCCCCGGCCCACCCTGCCAAGCATTTGTCACAAAGGACAGAGTGTCTGGGGCCATGTGACCCTGGTGGAGGCTGCCCAGGCCTCCGAGGGGGCTGCCAGCTTCGGAGCTGTTGATTCCATGACTCTGGGCTCCAGAGCCACAGAGAAAGGACAGCATTCTTCCCGCAGAGGCTCGGTCCAAACGGCCCCGCGGCTTTCTTTTCTCCACGATCAGCAGGGCTACTGTTGGGAGGGACAATCGAGGTTGTTGTCCCGGCCTGGCCCACAGGCACCGCGGCCAGATGGAGAGCTGGCTCCCTGGGCCTGTCTTGCCGCACCTGCCCTGCTGATCACCCGGCAGCCCTGAAGGGAGCTCCGTGCTGTTCTAGCTCCAGGCAGCTGGGGTCTCCGGCAGCAGCCGCTCTCCTTTGGTTCTGACCCAGACAGCCCAGGGGCCAGTGAAGAAGGCCCCTGGTCTCCCCCCATGCCAGACATGTTTCACCTCTCCTGCCGGATATACCAGAATCCCCGACAGACGCACTCTAGGGTCGAAGAAGACATTTGGTGCTAACTTGGAGGATGCTTGCTCCCCAGGTAGCGCTCCCAAGGGGGTGAGCCTGACAGTGCTTTCCTCCTCCATCTGGTGAGGGAAGTGGGACAGGGGCAGAGCTTGGTTTCCTGAGGGCAGGTCTTGCTACCTTTTCTCTCTCTCGTGGGTGCCCCTTTTTCAGGAGTCCCTGATCAAGCCTGTTTGAGAAGGCCTAGTGTGGTCTGCCTATAGCATCTGCCCGTGGGATAGGGACCAGCATTTTCTGATGTGCAAGTGGGTGATCTTGGTCGTGGCTGTGGTTCCTGGTGGAGAAATGGGAGAGAGAAGGGGCATCACTGCCTGCTCCGCTTTGAGACATTTTCACCTGCTTGGTGTTTGGTCCAAAGCTCCGAGAATCCCTCAGTCCTATCCTAGCCAACAAACCTTGCCCTCCAACAGCATCCCATATCCTGTGAGCAGGAAACAGAAGCCACCCTCAGGCCGAGGAACTGGAGGAGATTCTCACCAAGGGATGACTTTTAAAGCTGTGGACAGGGTTTTAGGGAATCCAGGGAGGGACTGGGCAGTATCCTGTCCAGCAACAGCAGGGAGCCATTATGCTGGCTAGGTCCAGAAGCCAAGGACACTAAGTATTTCCCATGTGCCCGAGAGAGTAGCACTGTGGGAGACGGTCCACTGATGGGAGCCAGGGCCTCTCTGTGCAAGAGGGAAGCAGCTTGCCAGCCAGGACGGCCAAGGGGACCCAGAGAAATCCACCCCATTCTTCTCTCACCCCCCACTGGCCACTGGCCAAACCCAACCAAAGCTGGGGGGGGGGAGGGAGAGAGAGAGAGAGAGAGAGAGCAAGCCCACAGGATCAGCTCTCTAAGTCACACAGCAGGGTGGAGACAGATACAGAGTACATTTGGAGAGCTAAAAGGGGACAGAGAAACATATCCAGGACATCATCCTAATGTCACTTGAATCTCACTGCCCCCCCAGACTTCCAGAAAATCTCTATACCCCAATCGCCTGCCCTCCGTGGTGTGTGTGTTAATGGTGTTTTGTTGATCTGCTTGTGTTTTTAGGAACTGGTGTTTATTCTGCAGCAGCCTCATTTCCATTTTGCTTCAAAGGCAATGGAAGGGCAGCCTGAGGCCACTCAGTGCTTGTTCTTAGCCACGGGGTGGCCTGGGCAGTGGGGGCTGCAGCCCCGTGTTCAGTGGTGGGGGAAGCACGGCCGTCTTCAATGGGAACTGCTGAATGGGCACAGCGGGCATCCGCACGCCTGCAGCGCAGGCTGCACCCTCAGGCCGAGCAGCAGTGAACCCAGGACCTGGCTCAGTCCCTGCACCCCGAAATCCGGCAGGTCGTTCCTTTGCAATCTCTTCAGGATCTCCGCAGGGAGGTCAGGCACGGTCTCCACCGTTGCTCCTGGGAGACAGCACCTGCATGCATGCGCGGCACTTCTTGGGCCAGCCTCCACCACATGGGACCCACGGGGCGGGCTCCCTTGTTGCACAGGATGCCAACGTACACATAGTGCAGGGGAGTCTGTGTCATGGGGTGCCATGGAGGCAGGTTCCGGAAGACACTTGGGGGAGAGGCTGGCCGTCAGCCCTGGGCTCAGTAACCACCAGAAGACAAGGCTCCAAGAAGGCTGCCTGGACCTGGGAGGCGGCCAGCAGTAGGCGTGGCTCCAGTGGCAGCAGCAAACTTCCACACAGCCCCCTGGAGGATGTGACACTGACATCAGCAGGGTTTTCAGTGACAACAGACACAAGAGCTGCCACTGGAGGCTTCGCCTGGAACCCCCGCCATTGCTTTTTCCTTTCGTAGGTGTGCTGTTCCATCTGGAAGTCAAGGTTGGTACCACTGAGGTAGGTTCTTGCTGCAAGGAACTTGAGACATCCTCGTCCTTCTTTTGCAGGACATCAAGGACTCTGGACATGGTGACAGCTTCCCTTTGAGCCATACTGGGAATCGAGAACGATGCCTGAACCCCTCACTGTTTATTTATTTATTTTTTAATATTGCTGATAAGTTACCATTGTGTTAAGGTCAGAAAAGAGTGGGCACATCTCTCCTAAGTGTTGGATTTTGGCTTCTAATGACATGGTTTTCAATGGGAGTGATGGGACTCCCTCCCCAGGGAACAGGTAGCAGTGTCTGGTGACGCTTTTGGTTGTCACAACTCTGGAAGGGGCCCTGCTGGCACTTAGTAGGCTGGGGGCACACAGCTTTGGTGCCAGATGTCCAGATACTGAGGTGGAGAAACCTGCTGAGTGCAGAAAGGCATTGAAGGAAACCAGAGAGCGGGTGGAGGGACAGAGGGACTGTGGCGTCTGTTTGGTTTTGTTGGGGGAGGCAGAGGTTTCCACGGTGTCTCTGGGGAGGATGGTCCTTGGTTCGGGCCAGGAGGGCTCTCTTGGCTCACCCTGTGGTGTCCTGGCTGGACGGCAGGACCGAGCACCCAAGAAACAGGCGTGGGAGCTCTTTGGGGAATATTGTACCCCGTGTAGGCGTCACTCTTTAGTGTCTCTGCTCTCAGAGGCTGCTGGAAATGGAACAGTGGAATCTCAAAAGCTGTTTTGGGATGGTTCAGCCAGACCCAGCAGGCCTGGCCGAGTGCTGGCCTTTCCCAGGCTTCAGGGGTTCTCTGCTTGTCAGCTGGAAGCTGTCAGAATGTTAATTACGTGGAGCCTTACCCCAAATCCTGAGGCAGCTCTCAGGATGCACAGGAAAAGTCCTTGCTCAGACAGTACAGGCGTGTGCTCAGCTGTCCTTTGTTAACCTATTGACTAAAGCTGGTCTTGGCTTGCTTCTCCCATTCCTTCCTGCTGGCCACTTCCAGGTGGGGTCCCTGCTCCGGGTTCCCGTGTTAGAGCCGAGGGCAGGCAGAGGGGAAAACTCCCTGGCAGCTTCCTTTGGCGGGGCGGGGATGATGGGAAGAAGAGGGAGCATCCATAGGCTGCAGAGCAGGCTGAGGCTCTGCCCTTCCGTCTATCCACCGTGCAGGCTGCACCTCGCTGCAGCACAGCTCGGACGACTGTCCTGTTTACTACATGTATTGTTTTAGTTAAATAAGCAATTCTTTACGTTCTCTAAAACAAAACGACAAGGGATTTAGACAAAGGGACAGGCATCTCCCCTCCTACCCTTAGCCATCCCCTTCCCATCCAGGGGTACCCTACAGCTAAGCACAAATCCCTATCTGTGTTTCTCTTTGCACCTTATACAAAAGTAGTGGGTTTGCTTTTTGGGGTATAGATCATGGAAATTCTTCCATATCAATAAAGACCTTTTTAAAAGCATGGTTCTGAAGCAGGCAGCCATACAGATTAAAATCGATTAGTTTTGTGAGCTGGAAGACCACGCCTTCACCACGCCCCTTTGTGACCTCATGCTCCTACCTGGCCATACCTGGGTGCCCACCGGCCAATCAGGTTAATTAACCACTCCCCTTTGGAAGTGGGTGAAAAGCCTAGGACATGGTGTGTTCTCTCTTCTTTTGCCTGGCCTCTAGCCAGGAGGGGGCTGGCTGTAGCCCTGTGCCTCCAGGGCACGTGGCCTTCGGGCCACCTGCCCTAAGCTTCCTGGCCTAGATGCTCCTCCACATGGCTGGTTCCTGGTGCTCGGTATGAACCCAGATTTACCCCTCTCTCTTAGATAAAACTCTCACTCTCCTATGCATCTTTCACACTAAATAAAAGCTTAAAATGTACCATGCTGCCTCGTTTATTTGTGCCGGTATTTAGAATTCTCTTAATATTAGGCAAGAACCCTCTCAGGCTTATTAATATTGGGGATTTATTAACAAGCATATGATGATATCGTATGGCACCCCATATTTCGATAACATGTATGACACCCAAGATGGGACTTCTGGAGAACTTTAAGGGGCCACATTTTCATATATATTTTAGGGGGTCATGTCCGATATTAGTTCTATGATGTATGACTATACCTTCATCTACTGGGCCAAAAGAGACTTGTTTTTAAAAAGGCTCTGAGTTTTTTTCAAACCAGAAAGAATGTCCAATCCAGAAAACAAAAGCAAACACTTTTTGAAAGGTTTCGGGACAAGAGGCCACTTGCTTCTGATACTTTTGGTTTTTTCAATCAGATTGAGATTTGTGACACCCCCCCCCCCCCCCCCCAAGCACTTGTCGCTTGACTTGAAATCTCTGCCAAATAGCTCTTCGGAACCGGGCGGGCGGGGGTGGGGGGAGGTGGGGGATGGGGTGGTGGTGGCGGTTTGGACACTGCTGTGACTCAAACAGTGGCTTCTCATCGTGTCATCAAAGGCTGGTGTCTTGCGGATGGAGGCCCAGCCTGAACTCCACACCAGAAGGGCCGCCGGTTTGGGGTATACTGAGCCGCTCAGTCCTCACTCTTCCCGTTTGAGAACGCCTCCCAGCAGGCTGCCTGCGTGTGCGGGGCCTCTGCGGGACACCCAGGGCCCGCGTGAAAGGCAACGCATGGGCAGTAAAGAGAGCGAGCTGGCGGCGTCTGGAAGCAGAGAGCGCCCAGGCGAGGAGCACGCGGGCCTGCGGGCGTGGGGGCTCCGCGGCTGCGAGCGCTTTCCCGGTGTTGTCACATGTCGAACGCGCTATTCTCAGTGGACACTCCAAAGAGGTGCAGGTACCGGGGACTCCAGGGGGATTCATTATTCAAGGCACAAAATTTCCTGCTCTGGCCTGCAACACATTATAATTCAAATGAGGCCCGCACAATAGAAGAAAAATATGCAAGCAGATTTCTCTCTGTCGTATTTCCCCCTCCTCTCTGAAGCCCTGTAATTACCGTAGGCAGGTGGAGCATCTGGGCTGTGGGGGAGTCCACTGTATTTTTACCTTCTCAGGAACGCGACTTGCCTACCACATCAATATATTTTATTTTTAATTAAGCGCCGATTGCGAAAAATCCGAGTCCCTGCGCGAAAGCCTGATTCGCAACCCCCCCCCCCCCCGTTGTTCTCAGAGTTCTTCCTGTATTACTGTTTCAGATTCCTTCTTAAAAATCTGCTTTTAGTAAATGCTCGGCAGCTCCGAGGTGGCCCGATCGCGGGGACTGTCGCCCCCCTTTTCCCCAGGGCCCGGTCGGTTTCCCCGGGCGCGCCCCGCGGCTCCAGGCATCGGACCCCGCGGTGGCGCGGGGCGAGGGCGGCGCTGTGCTCTGGGGATCCCCTGTGCCGATGTGCAGAAGCCTCCTGGATCTGCGGGCTCAGGCCCCGTAGCGCCCCCCCCCCCGGCAGGACCCCGTGGCCAAGGTCCCCCAGGAGCCGCGCCCCAAGGAGGCAGGTGGCAGGATCCCAGGGGCAGAGGTCGTTGCCTTTGTCCCGGGTCCCTAGATGGGCGAAGAAGGCAGGGAAGGCTCCAAGAAAGCCCCATTGTGCGGCCAGCCCCGGCGGAAGCAGGCGCCCAGGCTGGGGCGGGAACCCAGCTCCTCTCTCTCCACCGACGCCGGCCAGGAGGAGGCAGAGCCGGGCGCCCAGGGGCTCCAAGCAGCGCAGGAAGTCGGGGACGCGTGGGGACTGCCCCACCCCAGAAACTTCGGCCAACGTCCGAGGGGCTGCTGGCACCCGGGGTTCCGGTGATGCCAGCTCTGGTGTGTGTGTGTGTGTGGTGTGTTTGAGTGTGTGTGGCTGCGGGGGACCGGCCGGGTCCTGGGAGCCGCGGTCCGGGCTGTGCGCACCGCCCCTCTTGCAGCCGGCCGAGGCGCGGGCTGCACCCCGCATCCTCACCCCTGGAACCAGCCGTTCTGTGCAATCCGCGGGACCCTGCGTGCCCACCGGCCGCACAGGGATGGCTCCCGGCCACCACGGGCTTGCTCGAGGCTCTGCAGCTTCCTAGGGTCGCGGTTGGCCCTGGTCGGTGCAGGGGGAGCCCGAGAGGCAGCAGCCCGTGGGCCAGGGGTCGGTCAGCAGGCGCAGAGGGAAGCAGCCATCTCAGGTCCCCTGGGAAGTGCAATCAAGGGCGGAAGGCGAAAAAGGGAGTTTTTAGGTTGTGGCCAAAGCGGGGCCCAGAGCCGACTCGGTGCCTTGCCTGCCTCGGGGAGCTTCCTCCGCTCAGGCAGCCGCTGGTTTCCTGGGCACCCTCTGCAGGGCGTGCATCTGGGGTCTTGGGTACAGAGCAGTGGCCAGGATCCTTGTGAGGAGTGGTGGGGCGAGCTAGGGCTGATGGCTGGGCTGGCCTGCAGGCCCGAGGCCAGCAGGTGCCCCTACCTACCAGCTCACAGGACCCTGTGGGTCCCCCGCAGCCACACACACATACACACACACACAGGACCAGGGCCAGGGCCAGGTCAGGCTCTCTGTACAGGTGTGGGAGAACTTCCTCTCAGGAGAGCAGGGGTCAAGGTGACCACCAAACCCCCAGACCCTGACTCTTGGCCACCCAGGGGCCGGGATTGGTGGCTCTGGGCTCTTCTCTTGAAACTAATAGAGGCAGGCGCCAGGGCTCACTAGGCTAATCATCCGCCTGCGGCGCAGGCACACCGGGTTCTAGTCCCGGTTGGGGCGCCGGATTCTGTCCCGGTTGCTTCTCTTCCAGGCCCGCTCTCTGCTGCGGCCTGGGAGTGCAGTGGAGGATGGCCCAAGTGCTTGGGTCCTGCACCCCATGGGAGACCAGGAGAAGCACCTGGCTCCTAGTTTCGGATCAGCGTGGCGCGCCGGCTGCAGTGGCCACTGGGGGGTGAACCAAAGGAAAAAGGAAGACCTATTTCTCTGTCTCTCTCTCTCACTGTCCACTCTGTCCAAAAAAAAAAAAAAAGAGAAACTAATAATAGAGTACCAAAAAGTAAGGTGTAGGAGTGGAATTGACATTTTGAGCTTCCATGATTGCAGCCCTTGTCTTTACAGTTGAGGACCAATGTTTTTCTTCCTATTTGTTGAACTCTTTGCTTAGTACAGGGTTAATCTTATGAGTAGATCTTAAACTGAAAGTAGATCATTGTAAAAATTAAGAGTAGGGATAAGAGAGGAAGGAGGCAGAAGGGTGGGGGCGTGGGCTGGAGGGAGCACAGAACGGGAAGTATCACTATGTTCCATGAAATACAGGAAATTTGTTCACCTGAAAAAAAAAATAAAACTTCTGCTGTACTTTTCTTTCTCATTTCAAAAGCAGTTCGTGTTTACTGCCGAATCAATGAAAAATACAGATACACAAAGGGAGGGAAGTCAGAACCAAGCAAGCGCACTTTTATTACGTGGTGACAAACCTTTCCGGTGCATCCTGGGTACACACCCAGTGACTCTGGGATGATTTTTTCTTTTAGTGAACATCTCTCCTCGTGAGCATGCTTCCAACAAACGTGGCTGGATGAACAGACCCTCTCCTTCACGGCCTGCGGGCACTTTCAGGGCAGGGCAGCTGTGTGCTGTTTTCAACCATTCCCTCACTGGGCTGTTAGGGTGTTGCCCATTGGTGTGTGTGTGTGTGTGTTCTAACCTCTGACTACACTGCTCCAGGGGCACTTCCCTGCTGGGTCAGGACGCATGTCCTTAATTATTTCCTTACCATCCATTTCTCCAATGGGCCGGGTCAGCTGTTGTACATTTTTACAAACTCTCCCTATGTTTTTTCAAGTTGACCTTTGGAAAGGTTATGTCCATTCCCACGCCCACCTGCCGAGAGTGCCACCCTCATCAACCAGGCAGCTCCGTCTCCTCTTCACTCTTCTCTTTGCTGAGTTTTAAATGGGCACGTTTGCCTTTTTCTTCCTGTTTTGTAAGAACATTTTATACACCCAACCTAGTCATTCTTTGCCATACTTTTTGCCATTATATCCTCATTTGCCAATGTTTTCTCACACTTAAATTTGTATTTAAAAATTCTGCATAGTCCAGCTCTCAATACTGTAATCTATGACTTCTTTGGCGTCATTCTATGAGGTCCTTCCAAGCCTCAGCATTTTCTCACCTACACACACTGCTGGTACATGCAGGGTGCCATCTCCATTTTCCTTTCCTTTGGAATTTACCTGGACGTGTGGTTGGAAGTAGGAATCGAAGTGTATTTCCCGCGCTACTCTCCTTGCCCTTATGGTCAGTCCCGAATTCTTCCAACTCTGCTGTGCACCACAGCCAATTCCCAGACCAGCCAGGCCAGTGGGAAAAATCTGGAGCGGGAGACTCTGCAAGAAACCCGGAGGCCAGAGAGGAGGGCTTGGGAAACTTCCCCCAACCAGGAACCAGGCTCATTCTGTAGCTGTGCGCATTGGCATTGCATAGACTTGGATGAAGGCCAGTCTGTGCCACTTTTACCTTGTGGATCCTGAGTTATTTAAACCTCAGCTTTGCATTTGTGAAATGGGTATAATAACAGACCCTACCTTCCTAAATGGTGGTAAGGATAAAGTGATCATGTGTGTGTGAAATGCCTTGTCACGTGACAAGCACTCTGTATCATGGTGGAAAATTAGGAAGGATGACTCCAGCAGCATGGAATAGGGAGGTTTTAAAAATCATTCGTCACTAATTAATACATTACCAATAAGTGCAGAGACAGAAGTGATATATGTTCATGCATTGCAGTTTGGAGTCCCAGAGAGCCTATCACATCAACCATAAGGACGCCCTGCGGATGGCTAGGCTTATTCTCCCACAGCATGGATCTGCTGCAGCCTGGGCTCCCACAATACTCACACACTTCAGGGGACCCCCAGGAGTAGTGTTTCTATTCTCAAACTTGTTCCGAGGCATCCTGGTGGACCCGCCGGCATGGAGGTGAGTCAGCTGAGCAAGCTGGCATGTGCCAAGCTCCCAGGACAGACAGCACTCCAACTTGAGCCCTAAGTGGGCAGCCATCTCCCTGCTGGCTCTCCCCCAGCTGGGGACTGCTGGAAAGAGAAACAGTCCCTGGACGTCAGCCAGGGGCACCAGTCAGCTTAACCAAAGGGATCAATGGACGCTGTGTTTTCCCTCTGCAAATGAGGAAAGTGACATGGTGAGAAGGCATATGCCTCCTCCGGATCACAAATCCCGGGGGCAGAGGAGGCAAAGAGCGACGCTGCCCCAGAAGCCGCTATTTCCCATCCTAGGACGCCCGGGGCAGGGGCTCGGGAATGCCGCACTCCAGCTCCTCGGGCAGCAGGCAGCCGGGGCCCAGCATATTTTTATGAGGCATGGACAATGAGTAGCCATTCAAAAGGCCATTTGCTGCCTCGTCTTAGCAAAGGGCAAATATTTTAGGAATCCCTTGTTACTAGGCAAATGCCTGCTTGCTCTTCAGGGGAGTGGGACTTGGCTCGCTGCTCAGTAGCTGGGGCTTTAGGCTTTGCTTCTGAATTTCTGCTTCAGCAGAACACTGGGTCTTGGTACTGGCTGCGCAGTGGAACCAGCCTCGGAGCTCGTACACATGCCAACGCCCAGCCCTACTTCCAGAAGGCAGGTGAAATCGGCACTAGTAAAACCCCAGAAGTCACTATTGTTGCAAAGTTTCTTAGAGATTCTAACGTGTAGATTAGGATTAGAGGCCCCCTTTTGCCTTGCCCTGCCTCCAGTGTCTCTTCCCCTACCTGGTGAGATCTAGCTTGCCAGGCAAAAGCTGTCCTAGCAAAATGTTCCTCCAGCTTCAAAGAATTGCCTGGGGATCTTGTGAAAATGCAGGTTCTGCTTCAGTAAGTCTGGGCCGGGGCCCGAGACCGAGCATTTCTGTCAAAGCTACCAGGTGGTGCCCATGCTGCTGGGCTCAGGACCTCACTTTGAGCACCAAGAGCCTAGAGGTGGTTTCCATGCTTCAGGAAAACTGCTTGATGAGCCTCCTGAAAAATGCTGATTCCAGGGAGGGGCTACCTTTCAGGAGCACTGTTGGGACCTGGCAGTTCAAGGGCGGCACTGGAGCAGGTGGTCAGGCTGCCTATGGCTGCCTCGCACATTTGTCTTAGCCCATCCTGGAGCACTAGCGTGGCTGGAAGACCATGCAGCCAATGGGACTGGGGTTGAAATGGAGCCTCGAGGCCCTGATGCCCCAGCTCCTGGGCCTGAATTCCAGCTTGCTGACTCTTGCTCTAACTTCCCTTAACAATCAGGCCAAATCCCACTAGCACAGGAGGCCTACAAGTGCTCGCATTTTCTCGGAATAAAGGCGCCGTCTGTTTAGGTTTGGGTTTGGACTGTAGAGTTATTTGACCTGTCCCCGCTCCTTGCCACTGTGACGAATGCATCAAGAGTCAGAGCACAGACCCTGGGAGGATGAAAAGCAAAGGATTCTGCAGAGGCCCCCACCCAAGGAAAAACCTCCAGCAGGAATGTGAAAGATGCTGGGGAAGAAAATAAAAAGCTGTGTGTGACCGTGGCGACATCAAATAAGAAGTCTCCAGCACATTAATGTGCTCTTTCAATTTCTAGGATGTGGCCTAGGAGGTAGGGGCAAGCTGGGACCTGCCATGAGGTTCCGAAGGAAGATGGACAAATGCAAACTGTCCTCTATTGGGCTCCTGTTAGGCGCACCATGTTTCGAGGACAGATTATTCCGTCTACGCATGCCTCTGGGCTTTGGTTTTTCTCCTCGTTCTTCTCTAAGATTTCTCCTTGTTTGGGCCATTCCGCTCCATCATTGGCTGGGAAAGAGCAGCGCACTCTGGGTGAGGCTGTGCAACCCCTGTGAGGAGGGCTCCGTAGCAGCCTGATGGGTTAAGGGGGAGATTCTCAGTGTCATCACAGGTCTGATGGGACTCAACCCTGTGTGCCGTCCAGGCTCGTGTCTGGAAGACAAATCCCAGCCCAGTATCTGAACAACAGCACGCCCTCCCCACCCATGGTTCAAAAGTGGAAGCAATGATTTGGTAGAAAGATTAAAACTTTAAAAGTGCTTTATTCTTTTTTTCAAATATTACTCTAATTGCTTCTGCTTCTCTTGCCTGTCTGGTACAACTGTCGTGAGGTAGGTTCGTAAGTTTATCATCATGTGCACTATGGAAGAAGGGAGGGGTGACTTTTGTGTTTAAGAAAGGATTTTTTTTTTTGACAATTTCTTCTCACTAGCTACATCACACAAGACATACCTCCTGTGCCTGTTCCTTGATCTAACACATATCTTGGTGAATTTTTCTTGGAGAATTTGATCACACAATCAAAACCCAAGTATCTTGCTGGGAGATGCAGTGATCTATGCCCCGGCTCAATGGAAAGGTCACTAACCCAGCCAGAGAGCAAAGAAGACACAGGTCATCGGATCTCAGCAAGTACAATGAACCCTCCCCTCTCAAGACTAATGAGAAGTATAAAATTTCCCATCAACTATCCATCCGTTTCTATTTTCTTTATCATAGCTGTTGTAGCTGTAAGAAGTAACTCTAGGGACCAGGTCTCCACTAGGAGAAAATGACATTCTTCATTCAAGTGCTCCAGAAGTGAGTTTAAATACACACAATCTGCCAATGGTCAATGTGAGGTCAATAACTCTAGTAGCCAATATGTCTTTTCTGTTAAGAAAATGGGGGGCCCCTTGAGCCTCTGCTGCAGAGCTGACATCCTATATGGGTGCTGGTTTGAGTCCTGGCTGCTCCACTTCCGATACAGCTCCCTGCTAATGCACTTGAGAAGGCAGAGGGAGACAGCCCAGGTGCTTGGGCCCCTGCACCCCACGTGGGAGACCTACAGGAGGCTTCTGGCTCCTGGCTTCAGACTGGCCCAGCCCCAGGCGTTGTGGCCATTTGGGGAAAGAACCAGTGGATGGAAAATCTCTCTCTTTCCTCCTTTCAAATAATAATAATTAAAAAAGAAAAACAAAAGAAAATGTAACAATCTGGGGCCGGCGCTGTGGTGCAGCGGGTTAATGCTGGCCTGAAGCACCAGCAACCCATATGTATGCTGGTTTGAGACCCAGCTGCTCCACTTCCAATCCAGCTCTCTGCCATGGCCTGAGAAAGCAGAGAAGATGGCCCAAGTCCTTGGGCTCCTGCACCCATGTGGGAGACCTGGAAGAAGCTCCTGGCTCCTGGCTTCGGGTCGGCACACCTCCAGCAGTTGCGGCCAATTGGGGAGTGAACCAGCGGATAGAAGCCCTCTCTCTCTCTCTGCCTCTCCTTCTCTCTCTGTGTAACTCTGACTTTCAAATAAATAAATAAATCTTAAAAAAAAAAAAGAAAATGTAACAATCTACCACCCACTCCTCACTGTGGAACACTACCAGATTTTTGTAGCTTGTCTGAGGGTAGAAAACAAGCTGTTAGTTGGCCAACTTTTCACATGTAACTTGCATAAATTACTAGCAACTGCATTCTTTCATTTATCTCTATAACCAGAAGTGTCAGGTCACCCGGGGCCACTGCCGGAGGTGAGGGTTATTACGAGGGCTGAAGCAATGGGGCTAATTGTCATGGCTGTGTTGTGGCCAGGATCCTTTAAATGGGGTGCTCGCTCCATGTAATTTCCATGACTCTCGCCCATGGCTGTGTCCCTGGCTCACAGCACTGTCCTTGGCTCCAGCTAGGCATGCAGATTGGCTGTCTGGCTTTAAACCAGGCAGACAATCAAGTGATTTTTAATTTATAAATTGTTTCAAACTGGACGGGACCCTAGAGAGCCTACACTACATTTCCTATCCATCTAGAAGCACTTGTCTCCATTTTCCTCCCACACAGAAATATGCTTTTGTTCAGTTGTCCCCCTCTCTCCTCTGCCCTCAGGAGAGGCTGACACACTCCCGAGGAAAAGTCTCCCTTCCAATCATTGGTTCGCAAATGGATGCATGTGATCAGCGTAGGCCAATGTCTGTGAAGGGAAGTCACCTGGGCAATTCTCTCCTTTCCCTCTGTACGCCTCGTGTCTGCATGCGATGCTGGGAACTGTGGCTACCTTCTCCTACCAGCGCCAGGTGAAGCAGCCACTCAGGCGGCAGAACAGAGAGAAAGACAGACAGAACCCATGTCCTTGATGGTGTCCTTGAGCCTCGGAGTCACCAGCTCCCAGGCCTCCTTGCCACTTTCTGTGACTTGGCACCGTGCATTTTCTTAGTGTCCCTTCCAGTTTGAATCAGAGCTTCCGGGGCTTGCGGCCCTTGGCCCATCGTCTCAGGTGACTGAGGGATTTCCAAACCAAGCTCTAGAAGACTCGTACTGCAGGTGACGGCAGAACGCAGACGCAGAGCGGTTAGGTCATTTTGATCGTATGTTGCTTTGCTCAGGATTTGCTTAATTATGACCTGGGCGGGGCTTCAAAGTACGCTGCTGAACTTGGCATCCTTGCATTTCAACCTGCCAACCTGAGGTCCCAGTCTGGAATTCTGATCCAGCTTTTCTTCATTTGTTCATGCTAAACCAAACAGGCCACGGGCCGTGTGCGCATACAAAGGGTACGACTGCTGACTCTGAAGAACTGACGACACTTTCTTCCAGATTACTGGAGAGCAACAGATTGGGAGACTTGATCGCCTGGATTACCGTGGGCCGGAGAGACAAATCACACCCCTTTGAGTGAAGAGTTGCCATCTGTAAGGTAAGGGAGACCATTGTTGAGAATTTGGATGGAAGATTTAATGGGATCCACAAGCAGAGGATTGGGTGAGGGTAAGGGTGGGGGATACAAAGCTAAGGGTGGAAAAATAGATTCATTCTTTCTGTTCCTGGGGGCAATTTTTTGTATCCAGCTGTTACCCAGTCTACAAGGCCTTTTGTTTGCCGTGAGCACCACCTCCAGCCCAGGTTAAGCTGTCTTTCCTCCAACGGGTCTTCCCAGATCTCTCGAGCATGCACTAATAATGCTTTTTGGGAACTCACTCGTTTCCTGAACTCCTTACTCATGCATTGACCACGCTGTGCTGCAGACTTTACTGGTATTTGTTTCTAGTTGCATCTTTAGGGAAAGGACACAGAGCCTAAGGCCACAATGATTTAATTGGAATCCTATTCCGGGCTTCTGCCTTGCAGGAGTCGGGGCCCAGTTAGACAATATGACAACCTTGTCTGGCTCTAACACTCTGTGGCCAGTTAAGTCCACTGTGGAACGCAGCTGGGCAGAGTGAATAACACACAGTATTCCTTTTCTGTGGCTGCCACAGCAAATGTCCACCAATTTAGTGGCTCCAAACAACCGAAATTGGTTACCCTGTAGTTCTAGAGGTCAGAGGTTCCAAAATGGGTCAGCAAAAGGGTGTCTTCAGGAGGCCCCAGGCTCTGTTTTCTTGTCTTTGTCAACTTTGAGGAAGCCATCTGCATTCTTGGACTTGTAGCACTTTTGAGACTCAGTCAGCAAAGCCAGGATGATCTGTCCATCTCAAAGTCCACCTCGCCTCTCAGAGGTCACACATTCACTGTCCTGGGGAGCTCTGGAGCGGGTACCATGCTGCACACCAGCTCCATACACTGTGGATCTCAGTTTCCATCTCTGTAAAATGGGGAATTATGGAGACGATGGAAGGCGGCAGACTCCCAGCTTGGCACTGTTGGAGGTCGTGAGTTCAGGTCTTGGTTCCCCTCTGAGTGGCTTGCAAGGAGAGGCCAAGGACCAAGCCTTCTCTCTAACCCTTTTGCTTCTAGCTAGTGCTGGGACCTAAGAAAAAAAATCAATACGTGTAATAGATAATTACCTGGATCAATGAGAATGCCTCGCACACAATCCATGCTCTAAAATGATTTGTCGATTGTTTGTTATTTTGGTGATAACAGGTAGAGTGGGGAGCATCTGATTAAATGCTACTGTAGGTCCAAAATATAAATTTGGATCCGTCTGTTGCACTTTCACCTAATTACTCTAAATACTAGTGGGAGGGGGGAGAGGGGAATCGGTTCACAACACAACGTAAGGAAAAAGCAAAAGTCTTGCTGCCAGCGACTTGTCCCCGTGGTCTGGAAACTTCTTGGTTTCCTAGGGCGCAGCTGACTGCTCTGTCTGCAACCGAGAAATCTCTCAGAGGGCCCTGTCCAGTTAGGGCACACAAAGCAGGGCTTATTATTTAGAGAGCACACAATGCCCCCTCACATGGGGCACGAGGAGGGAAGAATGTTTTTTACGCCAATTCAATTGCCCTGGAGCAGTAAACTGCCTTGGGGCAAAGACGCTCGCAGAATAATTGGGAGGATGCTGGCAGGAGGGGCCGCGGCGAGGTGAGCTGCCTTTCTCTCTGTGCCCAGGGATGCCACGCCACTCTTTGTGCATTCCCCCTGGGACAATCTGCGCGTCAAATAAACAGTCGAATCACACGCAAGGTCCAAAGCCGGCTCGCTGCAGCTTCCGCCGGAGGAAATAGTGCCAGGAGCACCAGCCCGTCTGCCTAGCTGAGGGGAAGCCGCGAGAGAACTGTGTCAGCGAGGACACGCTGGCTGCTTAGAACCCGCTCCCAGGCGCCACCCCGGAGAGGAACGGAGACAACGGCCTCACCTGGTGCCTTTCTCACAGCAGCTGCCCCAGGACTCGCGAGGGCAGGCCAGGTGATGTGTCGGCAGCATGGCCTGGGAGAGGCCAGAGACCGGACTCCAGAGTGCGAGGTGGCCGGGCCGTCGGACGGGATGCTCCTGCCTGCAGGGCAATAGAGGGACTGCCCGAAGAGGAGACTGCGCGCTAAGGGGCCCCGCTGGGCTTCCACGCCTCCTGCCTTGGCCGGCGAAGGCCCGGGGCAGCCACGTAAACCAGCGACGATTGCAGATTCTCAGCTGCCTGGCACATGGGGGGTGGGAGTTGTCGACTGGACTTTCTGGGAGAGACTGGGGACACTATTCGTACAATGAGTGACCCGAGTGTAGGATGTCTGACCCCAGGAGGAGGTGGACCCACAGACGTGGAATAGTCTCCTTGTCTCATCTCTAAGCGGAGCAGGCGGGAAGGGAGCCCTGTGGGTGGAGGCGGCATATGCCAGCGGCCACAGCGTGTGACCGTGTGGCGGTCACACAAGCCTGGGCACCCAGGGCAAGCAGCCCCGCTCCCCGGGCTGGGGTTACCAAGGTGTCGTGGGCGAGAGAGGGGTGAGCAGGGGAAACCTTCAAAAGCGTCTGGACTCGGAGCCGATGTGTGCGGGAGCACAGAGCTGGGGTTGGCCGCCCCTGAGCGCCTCCATGCAGGCTCCTGGATCAGTGCTGACTCTGAGGGCCAAAAGGCCACGCAGGGCTCAGCCACGGAAGCTCCAACACGTGCGGAGCAGGACAACTCGAAAAACAGAGACACCTGCAGGCTTTAAGGGGCGTTAGGAAGGAGATTCAGGCTAGGCAGGCTGTGCTTTGGGGTCCTTTTGCCGCAGGGCGGATAGCGAGCTGTGCATCTGGCCTTGGGCTGTAATTCCCAGGTCAGGCCAGCCCTGTTCTATAGAGGGCTTTCAAGGAGGTACAGCAGCCCTCCCTTACCCTCTTTGCTTTCTCTCTTTGTGTGTGTGCTTAAGGTTGCATTTATTTGCTTGAAAGGCAGAGTTACAGAATGGCAGAGGCAGAGAGGGGTCTTCCATCTGCTGGTTCACTCCCCAGATGGCTGCAGTGTCCAGAGCTGGGCCGATCTGAAGCCAAGAGCCAGAGCTTCTTCTGGATCTCCCAAGTGCTTGAGCCATCTTCTGCTGCTTTCCCAGGGCATAGCAGAGAGTGGGATTGGGAGAGGAGCGGCTGGGACTCGAACTGGCGCCCATATGGGCTCCGCAGGCTACTATGTCACAGCACCAGCTCCAACATTCTGTGGTTTTAATCACCCGTGATCAACTGTGGTCTGAAAGCATTACATGGAAAATTCCTAAAATAAAAAATTCCTATGCTTGAAATAGCACGTTGTTGTTAGCAGCATGATGACATCTAGTGCCACCCCTCTCCCTCTCGCCCTGGTGTGAGTTCTCCCTTTGTCCAGTGTATCTGTGCTGTGTAGGCTGCCCCTCAACACTCTTCTTGGGTAGGGAGGAAGTAGAGACAACTGGCCATGGAGTCTCCACCTTGCAGGGCCCCCGCATCCACTATGAATGCCAGCTCTCAGCACATCCCAAATCCACAGAAATCCCTTGCTGAGACACTCAGTGGAAGTCTGGATGCCGGATGAGAGCCAGGAGGACCATGGTATTTATACCCTGCGCCAGAGCAGAATTGCCAGACTTCTCACATAAAACTAAAATGTTCAGTTAATTTTGAATTCCAGAGAAAGAGTGAATACAGTTTTAAGTACATTAGATGTGTTATGTGTATCCTAAACATTGCAAGGGGTATACTTATGTTGAAAATTATTTGTTGCACTTTTTAAAAAAAAGATGTATTTATTGATTTGAAATGCAGAGTTAGAAAGAGAGAGAGAGAGGGAGAGAGAGAGAGATCCTCCATCCGCTGGTTCACTCCCCAAATGGCCACAATGAGCGGAGCTGGGCCAGTCCAAAGCTAGGAGCCACGAGCTTCTTCCAAGTCTCCCATGTGGATGCAGGGGACCAAGCACCTGGGCTAACCTCTGCTGTTCTCCCAGGTGCACCAGCAGGGAGCTGGATCAGAAGTAGAGCACCGGGACTTGAACCGGCGCCCACGTGGGATGCTGGCACCACAGGCAGTGGCTTTACTGGCTGTGCCACAGCGCCTGCCCCTTATTTGTTCTTCTTAATGCAGTTCAAATTTAACTGAGCATTCTGTTTTACTTGGCCGTCCTCTAACAGAGGCCCATATAGAACCAGCTGGACAAAGACACGTCCAGGTTCTGGGCCAAAGCAAACCAAGCAGGTGTCTTCTTTACTTCATGCTGCTAAAGGTCTATTTTTTTTAAGACTAGATCCAGAGTCAGCAGAACATTTGCCCTGAACATCTTTGAATTTTAGTTTGTAATCCCTTTAGGGCCACCTGCCAATGAGTTTTAAATTATACATAAACACTGATAAATAAGCACAAGTAGGGCTGCTGTGGGGGAGAGAGGCAGAGCCGGTGCAGGCCCGACTCACACATGCTATAGACTAGATAGTTCTCTCCCCTGTTCCTAACTCTCTATGGAGAAATCCACCTAGGGAAAGAAGCAGCAACTTTGCTCTCAATGGGCCAGAAATTCTTTTTTTCAAGATATATTTGAAAGGCAGAGTGACAGAGAAAGAGAAGAGAGAGAGAGAGAGAGAGAGAGAGAGAGAGAGAGAGAGAGAATCCTTGATTTGCTGGTTCACTCCCTAAATGGCTGCAATGACCTGGTCTGGGCCAGGCTGAAGCCAGGAGCTGGGAACTCCATCCGGGTCTTCATGCAGGTGGCAGGGGTCCAAGTACTTGGGCCATCACCCTCTGCTTTTGCAGGTGCATTAGCGGGGACCTGGACTGAAAGTGGAGCAGTGAGCTGGCACTCTTATGGCAAGCTGTGGCATAACCTGCTGCACCACAATGCCAGCCCCTGGGCCAGAAATTCCCTGGCTGAAATGACCCTGGGGTAGCAGGTAGGTTGACAGTCAGTTTCCAGCTAGTGTGACCTGTCAATCACTCATCCCTGTTAACATGCAGACACTCTTTTCCTTTTTATCAAACTTTAGTTGCTCGTGAGGCAGTGGAAGCCCGGACTCTGGCAGGTGCATGGACACTGGACACCACCCCATGCACTTGGCCGTGAGGAGACGTTAGGGCAGCTTTCAGTCTGAGCATCTCTGTCTGAGGCTTTAGCTAAGTTTTGTTCCCATCTGAGACTTAATTGCTGGGGTTATTTTACATGGAAAGATAAGAAAATAGTTGAAACTGGGTCTTGCTCTAAGAAGATAAAAATACAGTCATGTTTTAGTGAAGAACTGTGTGTAGTAACGGTAATTGGACAATCGTGATACTGTAAGGTCCTTGGCGAAGGCACCCCGATCGCTGTGCAAGCTTCAGTAAGTCCTAGCCCCACCCTTGGGCCTCGAGAGGCCTGGGATGCAGATACATTGCTTCCATCAGCTCTCCACTCAGCTGTCCGGGTCCCCTGGTGTTCCTGGTGCACAGTCTCCAGATAAGCGCAAGGTGCTGGCTCCCCTTCAGACACTCAGCCATGCAGGGGAGGATAGGAAAGGATGCCTGCTCAGCTTTTTCATGTCTACACACTAGAATGGCTCTCCCACGTGGATGCAGGGGCCCAAACACTTGGGCCATCCTCTGCTGCTTTCCCAGGCCCTTAGCAGGGAGCTGGATCAGAAATAGAGCAGCTGGAACATGAACCTGAGCCCATATGGGATGCTGGGGTCACCGGTGGCGGCTTTGCCTGCTACAGCACTGCGCCAGCCCCTCGAAATTATTTCAAAGCTTATTTTCAATGCAGATTTCTGGGTCTCACCCATCTCCTAAGTAAAGTCCACACATGTGTACTTTTTATAATGCCATAGCCCCTGGATTCTTGGGTGTATAGGGTTTCAGGGCCACTTTGCGGCCTTCCTGCTGTCCTTGTTGTCGCTTGATTTCCTGTGAGTGTCGCTTCTTCCCAATGCAATTCCAAGGGTAAGTGATGTATTGCAATTTCCTTTTCTTTTTTTTTTTGTCCTCTTCAGTTCCTGGTTCACTGTAAGTATTCAAAAAAATGTTTATGGAATGAAAGACCTGAAATAATTTATTTTTGCTTAGAGTTTGTTCAAAGGATCTCACCTTCCCCCCTAGAAGATTGTATAGTGAATTTTCCAATTTTGTTTTAAGACAAATTGCGCTCTCTCTCTCTCTCTCATAACCAAGTGCTTTGAGTCCAAGTCCTGTTTCATCCAGAACAGCAAGGGACCTATTGCTGGGATAACTGTCTAACCTGAAAGGCGGAGCAGTCTTCACGGGCCCTGGAACCTCTGTTGGCAAAGAACCGTGGTGATTTCAGGGTGAGCGGCTGCTTGGGGATTGGCCGGACATGTGCAGGGTGCGGCAGAGAGGGGCGCAGAACCCTCCCCCGCCCACCAGGTGTCCCTGGCTCAGTGCGTGCAGACAGGGTCATTTCTTTTCGGGTCAAGAGCACAGCTCAGGGGACCCTGGAGAGCAGGCACAGGGCAGCTGCATTTTGAGGGAGTTGAGAGCCTGGGAGGTAGCATGCTGGGAGGGGGCCTCAGGCCATGCTGGACCCCTGGTGATGGCGAGCTCCCCTCTCTCCTAGTCTCTCACCTGGAATGTTCAGACGCGAGTGTGACGAGCCAGAGGGGAAAGGGGGCTGGAGCACGGAAGCCGTGCCTCCCAGAGCTGGACCCAAGTTCACTGGGTCCAACTCCCCTCCGGAAATGGGGATCTGATCTACAGACCCCTGGTCTTCATGCTACAGGAGTCCCCCGGACAGGCCATTCACCCCGTCACAGCACAGGTAGGGGTCCGAGGGGGCTTCTATCGCTTGAGCCATAATTCACCCCGTTTCGCTTCTCCTCCCCTCTGCTGGCAATCCTGTCCTCCCTGTGCTGGCCTCAGCTCTCAGAGACACTCCTGTATTTGCAGAGAGATCACGTCCCCTCCAGTGTTCGCTTGTGCAGGTTGGACGTGCTCAGTCACGCCCACTGCTCCTTGGTTCTCTGCCTTCTCTGCCTTCCACTCAGTGATTTCTTGCCCTAAGCTGCTCCATCTCCAAGGGGAGCTCCGTCTGCTTCTGTCAGAGTGTTTCCATCTTCTTGGGAGCTCAGGCTTGAACAAGTGAAGTCAGCCACTCTCACCGAAGCTGCTCTGGGAAGTGTGTGTGTGAAGAGCAGGTGCGCACGCATGTGCCTCATTCTCCATGGCACTATTTTCTTTTCTTTTCTTTTTTTTTTTTTTTTTTTTACAAATCTTGGGACAGTCTTTGTCTTGGAGAAGTGCTCTGCCCATGGCATCAGCTTGAGGGGTGGTGCTTGAGGTAGGACTGTGTTGAGGAGAGTCTGTATGGACGCTGAACCCCTCCGTGTGCGGAGGCTGAAGCCAGAGGAGAAGCGGAAGTGGCTGCGACGCACCACTCCTCACCTGCCTGAACCCTGCAGAGGTGTGGTTCCCACTGCTCTCGGCACCATCTTAAACCTCTTGTTTTGGTCCTGACCTGGCTCTGTGCACCTCTCCAGTTCATCTTGTCCCCTCCCTGAGGGACACTGCCCCCCAGATAACCTGAGCAGCAGCATCCCAGCCATTCTGAACGTGCCCTGTTTGTCCTCACAGAACTTTACTCCCCGACAGTTTGGCTTGGTCTTATTGGTAATCAGGGATCGATCAGAGCTTCAGGAAAGGTAAGCTACTCACATTTATACTTGAGGACAATCAAGCCCATCTAAGCCTGTAGGAGGCCTGAGAAGAAGCGAAGCAGTAGAAAGTGCCTGTGGCTAGGCTTTGCCCTGGGGAGCACACGAGAGCCGTGTGTGAGTTTTGAGCAGGGTGGTGGAGTGAGTCCCCCTGGCATGTGAGATGGCTCTGGCTGCTGGGTGCGGGTGACTGACTTGCTCTTGAAACATGGCAGGAGTCAAGGGTGCTGCCCAGTTTCCAGCATGGGCAAATGGGTGGGTGGGGGTGCTGGTCACCGACCTAGAGGTCAGGAAAAAAAGAACAGGAAGGGGCAGAAGACAGGGAATTCATTTAGATTGTGGTGTTCTGAGTTTGGGCACTTTGGGGACCTCCAAATGGACTTGTCAGAAAGTCTTTCCAAGAGAGAAGTGGGCTGGAACAGTAGACTCTGGAGTCAGTAGATGGCATAAATGGTCAAGGTCACGGGAAGTGTGGAGAGAGAGAGGAAGGCCTTGGACTGAGCAGCCAGGAGCACGAGACTCTCAGAGATGAGCCCCCCATAGAGATGACTGAGCAGCAGAGGGAGGTGGGAGAAGCAGGGGAAGATGGGCAGGGTGTGGGGTCATGGAAACAAGGGACGGATGCTGCCGCAAGGTCAAATGAGGTGAGCACAGAGCGAAGGGTGCTGGCTTTGCTTAACATGCAGCCAGGGATCTGGGCTGTCGTGGAGGCTCAGTGGGCTCAGGTCGACCTCCTCCTGGCCCTGTACCTCTGGCAGGACCCTCCCACTTCCTGACACTTTCCTCACTTGATTGTGACCCTCTCAGCTGGCCCCGAGACCCTGTATGGCCCACAGAGGCAGGCTCTGTCTGTCAGTCAGTCACAGGGAAGGGGGTGAACAAGCACTTCCAGAGTAAGTGAGGGAGTGGGGGACAGCAGGATGCTTTCTTGTTTAGAAAAGTGTGCCCTCAGCTTGAGATGTTTGTTATTTAGTGCTGGAAATGCAGATTTATTGGTCCTTAGAGTTTGTAAGTGGTCAAGCTCAGACAAATTTGACTCTGATGTTCTCTCTCTTAAAAAAAAAAGACAATTTATCTTTTGAAAGGCAGAGTGACACACACACACACACACACAGATCTTCCATCTGCTGGGTCCCTCTTCAAATCATGCAATAACTGAGGCTGGGCTAAGTCAAAGCCAGGAACCAGGAACTCCATCCAGGTTTCAAGCAGGGGTGCAAACACTTGGGCCATTGTCCACTGCCTCCTGGGAAGCTAGGCCGGAAATGAGGCAGGCAGGACTTGAACTAGCACCATATGGGAGGTGAGCATCTTAAGCAGTGGCTTAACCTGCTGCACCAGGTGCCTGCCCAGACTCTCACCTTCCATTCCCATTTGGGTGCCCTGGGCTTGCTCAACCTCAGGCACGGCACTCCAGAGATCCTGGAGCCGCACTTTGAACCCTTTCAGACCCAATATCCTCCTCTCTGATTAAAATGCAGTTTTGCAACTCTCATTACTTTCTTACGGTGAAATGCCTCCATGATATGATCCACCTGGACATATAACTGCAAACACTGATGTCCTAGCTGTAATGAAGAGGGGAAGTAAACAGAAAGTGATTGCAGTAAAGGAATACTAGAAGCCAGAAGGGAGCTCCTTGGACTTTGGCGTGCGCAGGAGCCACCTGGAGACCTCGTGACGGTGCACCTTCAGGTTCTGGTGCAGTGGCTCTGGGGTCTGGATGAGCTCCATGATGACGCTGTAGATGCTTCCGGTCTGTGGGTCACGCCTCTAGCAGCCAGGAATGAAGGCTGCTAAGGACACATGTGGCGGTTTTTCTCTTCTTCTAACATGTGCGTTTGGATTTCATGGAAGTTAAACAACATTTAATTGAATATTGACAACTTTCTTCAGCATTGGTATTTTGGAAGAAGATCTACAGAATATAAACGTGACCATTTTAAAGACAGGGTTGTACATGCGTGAGGACAAGCGTGGTGGTTCAAACACCAAGATGTGTTTTCTGGCAACAGCGACTCATCCCGGGAAAAGTTTGAAAGGAAAGAAGGTAACTCATTTGCAATTTTCACAGTAGCTTCAGTATTGGATGGTCCAATGTATATTGAAACCACACAAAGAATATTTTGCGATTAGATGTAAAACATTGTTAGGCTCGAGTCTCAGAAAACCATAAACGGGCTGGCATTGTGGTGTAGTGGGTAAAGCAACCGCCCACAACACCAGCACCCGTTCACATGGGCACAAGTTCACATCTTGGCTGCTCCACTTCCAATCCAGATCCTTGCTAATGCATCTGGGAAAAGCAGCAGAAGATAGCCCAAGTGCCTGAGCCCCTACGACCAGCATGGCAGACCAGGGAGAAGCTCCTGACCCAGCCCTGGCCATCTGGGGAGTGAACCAGAAGTTCTTTCTCTGTGCCTCTCCCTCTTTCTCTGTAACTCTGACTTGCAAGTAAATAAATAAATGTTTTAAAAAAATAAAAAGAAAACCATAAAAATATTCATAGTGCTGAGAACCCCCAACCTAGAGGCACTGAGGAAGAAAATCAGCCGCGGGTGGAGGCTCCCAGAAGCACAGGGCTGTGCGCAGACGGCATCTTTCCCTGGGAAGGAGCCACAGCCAGACTGCATTCACTAAGCCGAGTTTGCGAATCTAAAAATGCTGCAGGGATAGCAATGGCTCGTGTCACAAAAAAGACGGAAGCGACACAGTTTCCCAAGGTGAGCCACTCCCAAGGTGCTGCCTGGGATACAATGATGCATCTCTGTAGGCACAGTGAGTGCCAATGCTGTTCCTACTAGCACTATCAAGGGCGACCAGCTGACGGCCTTCCTGTTCCAGCCCATCCTGGAGAGGAGAAAGTGGTGAGGTGGCCCCTGCTCCTCCTGGCTGCCGGCCGCCCCTCCAGCTTCTTCTGTGCTTACTCTGTTTCGTCACTGGTTTTAAATTTTGCTTCTGTGGTTTCTAAAGTCTCTTTTAGGTGTCAGGACTCTCTTGTATGCTGTGTTCAGCAAGTTCTTTTACTTTCTTCATTTTTAAACAATGTTTAAAATAAATTTTTTTCAAAATTTATGTGAGAGGGAGGGAGGGAGGGAGAGAGAGAGAGAGAGAGATCAAGTGCCTAGCCACTGGGTCACTCCCCTAATGCCTGAAATAGCCAGAGCTGCACTGGGGCTGAAGCCAGGAGCCAGGAACTCAACTCATGTCTCCCACATGGGTATCAGGAACCCAAGTACTCCAACATGCGACACGGTCATGTTAATCACCAGGCAAAATGTGCACTCTGCTGTTTTCTTTTAAAATATTGTGTATTTACTTACTTAAAAGTCAGAGTGGCACAGAGAAGGTGGGGGGAGGGGAAAGAGAGAGAGATCTCTTCTACTTACTGGGTCACTCCCCAGATGCCCAGAACATCTGGCTGAGCCAGCCAGGCAGATACCAGGATCCAGGAGCTCCCTCCGGGCCTCTCATGTGTATGGCAGGGACCCAGGCATTTGGACCATCATCTGCTGCCTCCAGGTGCATTAGAAGGAAGCTGGACTAGAAGCAGAGCAGGCGGACCTGGAACGGAACTTTTCCATATGAGATGTAGGCATCCCAAGCAGTGACCTAACCCACTGCTCCCCAGCACCTGCCTCTCCCAGCTGATCTAACTGGAGTTAGGAGGCGGCGCCCCTTTTATGCTCTCCTCTCACCCCAAACTCATAAGTAGTAACAGCCCCCTGCAGTCTGTGTTGCCTCTTCATCTGAACCCCACCCCCACCCCTGCCCCAGGGCAGAGACCACTTTAGCCCCAGTGCTTGCACAATGCTTGACACCATGTGGACAACTAAGACTTGTTTGAGGAATGCAAGCAAGCCCCCAAAAAGGCATTTTACCTCTTTATTGTTACAAATAATAAAGACCGTGTAAGCCAGGAGCGTGTGATAGGACGAAACTTAACTAAGAAGTACAGTGAGCTACAGGTGAGTTCTGCTGAAGGCCGGAGTAAGCCCAGAGTAAGCCCGGACTGTGGAGCAGCCAGCAAGAGCATGAGCGGCTGCGTGAGCTTCCCCGACTGCTGCGTGCAGTCTGGGTAGACCACGTGCACGGCGGCCATGCTTCAGGGGCAGGGGTGTGCAGACAGAGCGAGGGTGATGCCAGAGAATGACGCACAGGATTCCAGTGGGCACAGGTTGGTACACCTGCTGGTGCCCTGGCAGAATGTTACCCTTTTGCCCCGTTGGGCAGTGAACTCGTGTTAAGACAGGGCCCTGGCTTGCTTTTGCAAGCAGACATTCAATGTTCTGTTTTGTCTTCAATTGCTTCATCTTTAACGGAAACACTGCCTGTCTCAGGGACCTATGAGGAGGATTAAAACATAGGGCGGTGGGGTGGGCGCTTGGTCAGCGGTTCCGCCCTGCTTAGGATGCCCGTTTCCCATATGGAAGTGCTTGAGTGTGAGTCCTGGCTCAGCTCCTAATTCCAGCTTCCTGTTCACGAGCACCCTGAGAGGCGGCAGGTGATGGCTCGAGTACTTGGGCCCCTGCCACCCATGCAGGAGGTTTGGATGGAGTTCCTGGCTCCCAGCTTTGGCCCGACCCAGTCCTGACTGTTGCAGGCATCTGGGGGAGTGAGCAAAGGATGGGAGAGCTCTCTGTCTGTGTGTCTGTCTCTCTGACTTTGAAATAGATCAAAAATAAATAAAAATAAAAAACCTGTGGGGGCCACGCAGAGTCCTTTGTGTGTTGTCAATCACTATACGTGTACTCAATTTTGTCCTAAGCAGATTCTGCCACACTGGGAGACACCTGGGAACACTAGAAGAGCCTGCACAGGAAGCTCTTGTTCGGCAACACTCAGCAAATATTGAGCATCTGCTGTATGCCAGGAACTCTTCTAGGCCTTGAGAATGGAGGGTGAACCAAGCCAGGCAGGTGGGGCAGGTGCCGTGAAACTGACTAAACCGAGGGAAGGAGCTGGAGAAGGACAGGGGTGGGGCTGTGCACGTGAGCTCGGGGTGTCAGGGAGGTCGCCACAGCAGCGGAGAGAACTGAACAGAGGGAGCGAACGAGCTGCGCAGAAAATCACCAGCGTCTGTACGAGGTTGCTGTTGAATTCAATCCTTTCCCTTGTCCTGAAAGAACTTTTCCCAGCAGGGGAAAGAGAAGCAGGGACCAGTTTGGCAACGTGTATAAGAGGCCACAGCCAAGGAGGACAGCGACCCCTGCCCCCGGCCCGTTCCGTTCCCCCAGTGCTACTCTGTCCTGTCCTCTGGCTGCTTCCTCTCTTCCCATCTCGGCACCTTACTGGTCTGCCTCACTCCCCCACCAGCATGGCCTCTCCCTCCTTTCCCAAAGCGACAAGGAGGAGGGGGAGGAGGAAGGAAAGTGGTGCGGGATGCACCTGTGTTCCCCCCCAGGAGCTGACTTCCCGCTCGGAAACCTGCCTCCCGTGCACCAGGCCCCTATCCCCTGGCTCCCCTGCCTCCTCCTCCAGCAGCGTTAGCAACACCTCTGCCTGCTGAGGTCCCTAACTGCTGCCTCTGCCTCCCACTTGCTCTCAGCGCAGCGGCAGGGGCCACCTTTCTCACATATACATTGGATCAGGTCACTCCGTGCTCCAGGCTCTCCAGTGACTTCCTACTTGCACACAGAATCCAACTGAAATCTCCTCTCCTGACCTCCAGCCAGGCATGGTCCAGCCCTGCCCGCTTTGCTAGCTCACCTTGTCACACCTTCCCTCTTGTGTCCGCTGGCCCTGTCACTCAGGGCTTTGCTCCAGGTCCTCAGACGTGACACACTCCTCCTCAACTCTGCGGCCCCACTCCACGAACTCTTCTTTGTTATTGAATCATCCAGTTAAATGTCACTCTCTGGGAGAGGCCGCCCCTAGCCACTAGCCTCAATTAGGTCTCTCCTGCTGTTTAGTCCCCGTCTGCCTCCAGAGCATCTGGTAGACTAGGAAGCCAGGAGGGCAGAGGCTGCTGTGGCTGGAGGGCTCCTCGACGGACCCTCAGATCTCAGCCCTGGGCTTCCACCTGTGTGGTCCCCATGCCTCGAGTGTCCTCTGAGTCCACTGACTTGGGCTAACTCCTCGGACCATGGGAAGGGAGATGGGAGATCATTTCTGCAATTAGCTTTCCGAAGACTGTGGTCTTTGCCCAGCAGATTCTGTTTAAAAATTTTTAAATATTTTATTTATTTATCTGAGATGTAGAGTTACAGACAGTGAGAGGGAGAGACAGAGAGACAGGTCTTCCTTCCATCCGCTGGTTCACTCCCCAGTTGGCCACAACAGCCGGAGCTGCGCCTATCCAAAGTCGGGGCCAGGAGCTTCTTTCAGGTCTCCCACATGGGTGCAGGGGCCCAAGGACCTGGGCCATCTTCTACTGCTTTCCCAGGCCATAGCAGAGAGCTGGATTGGAAGAGAAGCAGCCGGGACTTGAACTGGCACCCATATGGGATGCCAGCACTTCAGGCCAGGGCGTTAACCCACTGAGCCACAGCACCAGTCCCTAGCAGGTTTTTTCTATTGCATTCCTGACTTACATGCTTTGGTGGGGCAAGTTTCTATAGTGGGAAGGCCCCTGTGGCAAGAGACTGGGGGTGGCCTCTGCTCACATCCACCAAGGATCTTCAATTCTCAGCCCATCGCCCTCAAGAAACTGAGGGCTTACAACTGAGTGTGGAAGCAGATCTTTTCCTTGACAAGCCTTTGGGGAGGTGGGGGGAGCCACAGACACCAGGCTGACCCCGTGGTTGCAGAGGACCTACAGAAGCAGTGCGGGCACTGAATCCAGGTTGGTTTAGAATGTGAACTTGGAGGGGCTGATGCTGTGGTGCAGCAGGTTAACACTCTGTTCTGAAGTGCCGGCATCCCATATGGGCACCGGTTCGAGTCCTGGCTGCTCCACTTCCAATCCAGCTGTCTGCCATGGCCTGGGAAAGCAATAGAAGATGGCCCAAGTCCTTGGCCCTGTACCCGCATGGGAGACCTGGAAGAAGATCCTGGTTCCTGGCTTCGGATTGGCACAGCTCCGGCCGTTGTGGCCAATTGGGGAATGAACCATCAGTTGGAAGACCTCTCTCTTTCTCTCACTGCCTCTCCTCTCTCTGTGAACTCTGACTTTCAAAATAAATAAATAAATCTTTTTAAAAAATACCTAATTTCATAACAGAGAGCCTCAGCTTGAATTCTGGCTCCACTTCCACTAAAAAAAAAAAAAAAAAAAAGAAGAACATGAACTTGCGGTAATTTGCCAGGTAACAACAGACAACCGGCACACCGTCTGAACATTCACTTGCAAACATTTGCTGAAGCAATGAGTGAATGATAGCTTCTGCTATGGCCTACACCCGTGAACAGGATTGGGAAGCAAGTGTTCCCCCAATGCCAAGGTCAAGTCAGCTGTCATCTTGCATGGGCCTCCTGTTGCACTGCAAACCCCAAGCAGAACTTCCTGGAAAGCTAGGCTTACCTTTGACCCCATCTTTCTCAAGTCGACTTCTTCACGGGGCCCAGGGATCCCCTAACGAGATGGACTTCAAAGCCCAGCAGACGCCCTTTCCACCCTGTCAGTGCCTGGGTTCCCAACCGCACCAACAACCCCACCCTTCTCCTTGGTTATCAGTGATGCCATAGTCATGTGGCAAAGCGTCGGCGATGAATAATTCATGGTTTATGAGTACACTTCATGAATATACAGGATGCCATATAAAATAACATAAATGTTTCCTAATAGAATTAATACACTTTCCAAGCAGTTCAGCTTGAGGCAATTATCGCACTTCCTGGGAGATACAAATTACTTTGCCCTCAGTCTCATGCCAAATAACCCCCCTAAGACACACACTAATTACCCAGAAACACACGGGCTGCCATAGCTCATTGACTAATTGACAATCAGTTTAAAACTTCAGCAAAATAGCTCAAAACTTCGGCTTCGCATTTAGCAAGGAAACCAATTTTGTTTATCTCCTCATTTTGGTCTGCCTCATTGGCAAAGTTGCGGTATGGTTTGTAAGTAATGACTGAGCAGGCTTATTAGAATGATCAATGGCGAAAGAACAGCAGTCTATCATACCGTATAGCGTTTCCATCTCTCATTTCTGTGATTCTATTAAGAACAATTACCAATAATATATCCGTTAATGTGATACAAAAATAGAATGCAACCGTGTATGTAATAGTTATTGCTAATGTGGCTGCTCCGCTCGGTGTGCAGCTTCGCCGGCTCCTTTCCCGTGCACTTCTGGATGTGTGCACTTTACATTCTGATCCAAGCACATGCACTGGGAAGTCCTTGCAGTACCTCCGTGCGTCCCTCCTGCCTCAAAAATAAGTTGTGGTGGCATAGCGGGCATCCCATATGAGCACCGGTTTGAGTCCCGGCTGCCCCACTTCCGATCTGGCTCTCTGTGATGGCCTAGGAAAGCAGTGAAAGATGGCACAAGTCCTTAGGCCCTTGCACACTTGTGAGAGATCCAGAAGAAGCCCCTGGCTCCTGGCTTCGAATCGGCACAGCTCTGACTGTTGCGGTCATCTGGGGAGTGAACCAGCGGATAGAAGACCTCTCTGTCTGCCCCTGTCTCTCTGTAACTCTGCCTTTCAAATAAAAAATAATAACAATAATCTTTAAAATAAAAATAAGTTGTGGCCAAAGGCAAGTCCTTAGCAAGCACCCCTCCCTCTATCTTTTCTATTCTCAAGCTCCTGCTAAAAGTCCCCATTCTTAATAAAGCTACAAGAACCTACATCTTACTCCTCAACACTTCGATTATTCCAGGAGTTGGCATTTTCCCAATCACACTTCCTTGTTCCGGATTTTCTGGGACAGGCCAATCTGATAGGGCAAGTGCGTCCAAATTTCAAACAACCGATTTGTAATGAAACATCTGGGACGGGATCCACTCACTCCCTGGAGACGGCTGCTCCGAGTGTTGCTGAAGAAAGCTGCAGGACTGCAGAGTTACGGGAGCAGCAGTCAGTGCGGGCTTGCTGGACCCGTGTTTCCATCAGGGTTGCAACTGGTTGCAAGCGCAGACCTTGCAAAAGTCTGGAACAGTCTGGGGACTATTGCTTCTCACGAAACGAGACTTTGAAAGGCAAGAAGGCAGAGGCGAATGCTGTGGCCGCGGCTGCCATCAAATCCCCAGCTCATTTTCTCCCTCTGCTCCTCCGGCTGCGCATGTTGGTTGCCTTCTGCTCTGGAAGGTTGGCTGCAGAGGTGTGAAAGGAGATGTGTGCCAGCTGTGCCTCCTGCTTATATCAGGAAAACACGACACAGCCGAGTCCCCAGCAGACTCTCGCTTAGGTCTCCTTGGCCAAGGGGACACTGTGTCCTCCCCCTGCTCCTGCTCTGTCCCAGCCCTCACTCCCAGGGCCCTGTCCGTCAGGCTCAGAGCGACTTTCTGGTCGGAGAGAACAAAATCCTAAGGGCATTCTGTTCCTTGCGCTGTGAGCTTTCCGTACAAGCCAGGGAATTCTCAGTATTGGCTACACACTGGAATAACTTGAGGGAAGTTTTAAAACCCTTGATGGCAAGGTCACATCCCAGAGCAATTAAGTCAGACTCTGGGGTGGGGTCAGTGGAATGCTGGTAGAGCATAATAGTCAGCTTTCTGGGAAAAAAAGTGCTCCTGCATACAGGTAAATGACGTTATTATACATTTTACTGGTATCGAGGATGTGTAATATACAACCCATGAATGACAAAATACACAGTACAGCTCCCTTTATTATAAAATGCTTCTTCAACCAGTCATTCCAGGTAATGGTTTCCTGGATTTTGCTGAACTTTTGTGTCTGAGGTTAACCTACGGCTGGAATTCAACCAAGGTGGACAAAATCAGAGTACAAATGAATGCTTGGTTTCTGAACAGATCCCGCCATTGACCCATGAGTGCCACTCCACCATGGATGTCGGCTAATATTTTCATTTATATTAACAAACAAGGTGAAAGTGAGATGGTGAGGAGGTATGGTAAGACCTCACTTATTCAGCAGCAACGACATGCCATTTCTTTGCAATCAGGTCATAGCTCTCAACATTAAAAGTATATTCCCTCAATTTTCTATGGTATTCACAATGTCACAGTTACACACACACACACACATACACACACACACTTGAGTTTAATTTGTTTTTATCAGCATTTTCCCCCATCATTTGCTGAAGTCTAGACCAGAGGTTGGCAAAAATCTCTTAGCAAAGGACCAGATAATAAATATTTTGTGATTTTGAGATGACAAATGGTCTCTTCCACCTCTTCCTCCTCCTCTTTTTTTTTTTTTTTTAAACAGGCAGAGTGGATAGTGAGAGAGAGACAGAGAGAAAGGTCTTCCTTTGCCGTTGGTTCACCCTCCAATGGCCACAGCGGCTGGCGCGCTGTGGCCGGCGCACCACGCTGATCCGATGGCAGGAGCCAGGTGCTTATCTTGGTCTCCCATGGGGTGCAGGGCCCAAGCACTTGGGCCATCCTCCATTGCACTCCCGGGCCATAGCAGAGAGCTGGGCTGGAAGAGGGGCAACTGGGACAGAATCCGGCGCCCCGACCGGGACTAGAACCCAGGGTGCCAGCGCTGCAAGGCGGAGGATTAACCTGTTGAGCCATGGTGCCGGCCTCCTCCTCATTTTTAAAAACAATCTTTAAACAGTGTTAAAACTATGAGCCACACACAGGCAGGCCGTGGGTTAGAAGTGGCCGCTGTGTTGCAGCTCGCTGACTGTTGAGCTAGGCAGCCAGCGACACGGTAGGCGGAGCCCTGAGGTTACGGCGGGTGCCCATTTCTGCAACCTAACTCCAACCCGGAGTCTGGGTGTGAGGGCAGTGAGCCTGCGCCTGGGGAGAGGCACGGGTCCGACACCCAGCTGCAGCAAGCAGCCTTGGAAGCACCGGAGTAGCCAAACCGTTATGAAGTGAGAAGTGCCGAGTATTCATCACCCCGGTTTTTAATAAAACTTGTTCAATCACAAGTTTATTTAACCTGATTTTTTAAGAACGACTGTGTTTAACCAATGACTCTGAAAATGTAACAACCATCTTTTATGAGGTAAGAATTGGCTCCGGCACACCCATGGGTGGGACCCAGGCATTTTTTTTTTTTAAGCATCCCCAGTGATTCCAATACCCCACCATTGCCCTCCACACCTCTGTCCCCTGGAAGACTGGGGCAGGAGGCATGGCTTCTGTCACATCTGTCAATCATATTTGCTAAAGTCCCTTTCCGCCTATCCCAGCAATAAATGCCTGACCTCGTACCACCCCGCCTGCGTGACCAAGCCTCGGAACTCTCCGCTCTGACCGCCCTCACTGCACTTCTGCCCCAGCGCTTCACCCATCTGTCTTGAACTCCCAGCGCCCCCCAGGCCCACCCGCCTGCCTTCCTCCTGTCTGGTGAACTGGGCATGCCAAGCGTGAGCCTCCAGGGCCAACCCGGGTTCCATCAGGGCTCCGTGGGCGGGGTGGGGTGAGGGCAGCTGGCTCATTGGCCTGTTTGAGCTCCGCTCCCTTGCCCATCTTGCCCTGGCTCACAAGCCTCCTAGCGCATGGAGGCTTCCAGATCGGCGTGGTCTGTGGTAGATGGCAGAGCAGCAGGAGAAAAGCAACAGTGGCATCCCTCACCCTTGCCGGCTGCATGGGGCCGCAGCCCCTGCTCTGCTCTGAGGCCTGGCTCCTGCTGCTGGGGGGGTCCTTGGCTCGCCTTTGCTCCTTCATCTCCCTCAGCCTCTCTGTAGCAGCCCCTTGCGCTAGAGACCCTTTCTCCAGCACCTTTGCCAGCAGGACTCGGTCAGAACCTGCCCGCCCTGCCGGCCTGAGAAACACAGGCTCGGGCTTGGGCTTGTAGTAGTTGTGTGGTGCCACACGGGGTTCTGGAGGAGGAAGGTGATGCACTTGGATGGAAGAAATCCGTGACTTAGGAACGTTCATACACCCCAAATTCTGGGACTTTCTGGGGTGTCCTAGGACATTTGTAGATGGCTTTGGGGAGTCAGTGACTACAGCTGGATGCAAAATTCTGCAGGTGTGTGTGCGTGTGTGTGTGGGTGTATGTGTGAATTTCTCTCTGGGAAGCTAGTCCATAGCACTCATCCTGGGATTCCAAAATATGCAGGGAAATACTAGACCAGAGGCAGAAAGAGCAGTTAAGAACCCGAAGAGTTGCATCTATCAGTCAGGGACCCAGCAGTCAGTGCACCATGATGGAGGTTAATACACACAGGCATGTTTAGAAATATGCACAGGGCTAGGAGCACACACGAGAGACGCCAAGGCCCCAGAGTTTAGTACCCTGGGGAGCTGTTAGCCCTTGGGGCTGGGAGCCAAGGGGAGTGATGGGGCCTATGACAGCTGGAGCCTGAAAGAGGAAGCTGGCCTCTTCAGAGACGTGGGACCAAACACTGAAGCGGGGAGGGGGCTTCCCTCTCATTGACCAGCGCTGCAGGCCCCACTGAGGGGCCAGAGCTGGGCGGAGGGTGTGGCTAATCGGCTGAGCTGGGGTCAAGCAGTGTAGACAGGGACTAACCAGCACCCAGAGGACACACTTCTCACAACTTCCAGAACTGTCTGCACAGAGGGAGCTGGCATAAGTCACGCTTGGAGCTCCTGGCACCATGACTCATAGTCGGATCCCTGGCTTCTGCTTTGCATCAGGCCTAACACACTCACTCGGCCCTGCCTTGTTGGAGCCCGAGGAAGAGCCACAGGACACAGAGGATTTTGTTGTCGTTGGTCACCTTGTCCTGCCACCACTGCCCATGAGCTCCTTGACCTTGGAAGTCACACAGTGCGTCTGAGCCTCATCCATCAAGTAGAGAGGCTGGTGGGGCTTCTCTGGGCCATCATCTGATGAAGCTTCGAGGGGGTCTTTGGCTTACTCTCCACTGAAGGCACGTAGTGTTCTGAGCGCTTCCAAAGGGGTGAGTCCCCTCCGAAGGGCGCTCTTGCATGCCGGGAGTGGCTTGAAGGCTGCAGAAGAGCTAGGGCCAGGAGGGGACTGTGGGTCATTAGCATTTTATCGACTTCGGCTCTGCTCTGGATCACCGGGATTCGTCGTGAATTGCTTTAATCAACGTTTGAGTCTGAGAGGTACCCAGGCTGAAGGAGTTTTATTTGGAAGATATGTTTGCATTATCGTCCATGTTCTAGAGAGACGTAACCCCAAGAAACACACCTGGCAGCTCTGCTGACTCGGCTGCTGGTGGGGCTCAGGCCTTGCTGGAGGTAGCCTGCTCTGCCGTGCATCTCGGAGATTTAATTTTATTAAGCCGATGCAAATGATCTGTCCCACACATGTAAAACAAAGGGACAAGAAACTGATTCCAGTGTCAACATCAGGACGCCTGCCTTAAAATCCCATTCAAATAACTCCCTAAAAGTGATCAGAAGCGGAATACATTAGTTTTCTGATTTGGACAAAAACCAGCCTGCACAAAGCAGCCGCCCCATGAGGTTCTGGATAAACCAACCAGAGGAAAACTTCAGCATTTTCATGTCAGTCACAGCTTTTCTTAAGGGCCCCGTCGCTGGCTAAGCACTAATGTATTTGGAGAGGAGAAACCACAACAAGCCAGCAGCCCGCCCCGTGTTATTAGGCAGAATCCCCTTAACATCAGGGCTTGGATCAGTTTGCCTTGATTGTGCTGCCTGCCTTATTGTCCGACTTCAAACACGGGGCCCTGGGCGCCATGGCAAGGCAGGGCTGATTGAACTGTCGCCCTGACACTTGTCAGCTGTGAAGAGTATGGGCTTCAGTCCGTCACGCTCACAGATAAATGAGCCATGACAGAGATAGACTGTTGAATAGAAAAGGCAGTTTTCCTCTGGATAACCTTTCTGGAATAAATGCAACAAATAATCAGGTCTGTAGAGGTGGGGCTTGTACCCCAGGAAAGCGGTGGCGTTTGTAACCAAATGGTTATTATCCTTTTAGGCCATCAAAAATTGCCCATTTATCAAACCATGTTATTGAGAGAAAAGGTAAAAGTGCTGTGATTATCATAGAAATGATGGCTGTTGAGGCGATGCAGTCTTCGGTATAGCATCACCTAACAAGACACAGTCAGAGCACGCTGGGGTTAGAGAAGGGGGCGTCATTTGTGTCCCAAATGCAGTCCACAATTGGTCTCAGAAAACGGTGGCATGGATGTTAACTAAAAGAGCAGTAAAAAAATCCAAAACTCTTTTTTTTTTTTCATGTCTTTAAAACATTTCTCCCTTTTTATTAAAGAAAATAAAAGAACTCCCAGAAGAAATTGTGGAAACTCTACATTTCAATCAAGACAGTCAAAAGAATGATTTGAATTTACAGGCCTGTAATTGGAACAAATTGGAGACAAAAGAAGAGCCTCCTTTAAGCCACGTGACATGGCCACAGTGCTGCTGTGTACAGTGTGCTAAGAAAAAAAAAATCATGTTTCTTTAAAGCAAAGCTAACTCCACTGTAGGCTCAAAGCAATTTGCATAAACGTCTCTACCATGATCTTCTTTTTTTATTTATGGGCCCTAAGTTTCTAATTAAATACTAATTAATACTATCACTAGAATTGTCTCCCATCCCCAGCTCTTCATAGCTTTGTCACTTTGATTAATGCACAGTCATTTATTAACTTATTTAACAAGCCAGGGTGCCTCATGACAAACTAGATTAAATTATCCTCATAACAGTCTCGTTACTGAAAAAAAAAAGGGGAGTTTTAAACTTAATAAAAATTATCTTCCATAATGTTAAAGCTTTTTCGCCACACCCTTAAAGATAGAAATAGGTTTCTTGTTTGATTTATAATATATGGAGTTGTATAAAGCATCCATTAATAAAATTTATAAGTTCATTTAAGCTTGCACATTACAGTCGTGCCATAGCCTTGGGTGCTTATTATTTAACTTTTGCTGTAGTTATGAAGATAATTAATGTTCTGACCAGACAGGGACTAAAATACCCACCAGAATGAGATAATTAGAGACATAAATAATGTTTAGGTTCTTATGTGCTGCTTTCTAAATTAATTGTTTGGTTTTCCATCCATTCTTGATCGAGAACACGGGGACGCACCCAGGCACTGTGAGGAAGGATGCTTCTCCAGGGAGCGAGCGATGCCGGGGAGTCGGCCGCTTCTGGGGCGCCTTCGGCCCTCGTTGCTCTCTGGCTCCCCCTCGTGGCCAGGTCTCGGTGAGGCGCGCACCGTGCGGCGAGGCCCGCTCGCTGGTTGGTGGACTGCGCAAGGAGCTGAGGAGGGGTGAGGCAGCAACAGGAGCTGGGGGAAGTCTCTCCATGGAGTGTTGGGTCGACGGCCTCTTAGAGGGGGAGCCCCGGAGGGAGCGCCGCGAGCCTGTGGCAGCAGATCTCCCACGCTGACCAAGCAGAAGGCAGGAAGGAAGCTGTGGTTCGGGCCCTGCTGGGCTCAAAATAAACGCGAGCGTGGTGAGCCCTGAGCTCCGTGCAAGGCGTTCGGCCTCAGGCGGGCTGCTGCTTCCATACTCTTCGTTTTCAGTGTCTTGCTAAAATAGCAACTGGGGGCAGGTGCCGCGGCAACGTGGTGAACACGGTGGACGACGACAGCAGAGGGGAACTCCCTCCCTGGCCTGAGGATCCGGAGTCTTTGGCTGGCGCTGTGGGAGAGGGGCCGCCCCTTCTCCGTGGCAAACAAGGAGCAGACGCTGCGGGTGGAAAACACTTCACCATTTGCAAAGTCTTCCGACAGGCGCGGGAGCTCCAGGAAGTTCCTTATGCAAGGGCTGTGCATGAACCAACTAACCCTTTAATGCCGTCTTGTTGGGTGGCTTTTCTGTAGCCCCCTTGTATTGCTGTCTTCGTCCCTTTGGAATCTGTGGGACCGGAGAAGGGACTGTCGCTGCGTGCAGCCCGGTCCCCTCCGAGGCCGTATCTCACACCCTGGCCAGCTGGGTCCATCCAGCACCTGAAATCCTTCCTGCTTTTCTGCGTCTTGCTCTAGTTCTTCTCTCTTGCTCCCTGCGTCTCCTTCTCCCTCTCACCTTTTGCTTTTATGCTTGATTTAGAGCCGCGGTAGCAATTGCTCTACTCGTGAGAGAAGAGCTGCCTCTCCAAGCCGCAGGAGGACGGGCGCCACGTAGATTCTGTGCACACGAGAAGGGTTCAGAGAATTTGCCCTGAGCTGAGCGAGCTACAGGGTCATGGCCACCTCTGGTTCATGCGACATCCCTGGGAGGTGAGGCGATGGCAAACGTCTATTGTTTGTAAGTCCTGTTTGGCACTGATGGAGAGCTTCATCTTCTGGTGGCTTCCACTAGACGTAGATCAACATCGGGCCAAATCTGGGCTGAGGATTCAGCCGCTTTGCTTGAATTTGGTTGCCCGGTATTCATCTTGAGTGAGTCAGCCGGGGCCTCTGGGAGCCGAGTGAGAGCTCCGAGGATCAGTCACAGCCCAGCAAGGGCAGAGTGGGCTCTTGGGCAGCATCAGAGGCTGGAATGCCTGGCGGTCTTTCTCGGGTCCAGGAGCGTCCCCGTGGGTGGGCCTCAGGAGGGGAGGGGCAGAGGGGAATGCTGGGCACATGGACAGGGGACAGTGGAGACTGGGAGAATGGAGGCGGCGGCACTGGTTTTCAGGGGTTCTCAACTCCAGGGGGCAAAGCCATGTCTAAGTGCAGAGTCCCTGGCTCCAGTTTTAGAGTTGCCGAGTTGATGTAGCTGAGATGAGGCCCAGGAATCTGCATTTATGACAGCCCCCCCGATTCTGGCTCGAGTTGTGTGTGTGTGTGTGTGTGTCAGTCCATGGACCTGCTGTTAGGTGAGACAGACAAGAGCAGAGAACCTGACAGAAAGTGAGGGAGTCTGGTGAACCCGCTCTCCCATGTGCGGCCCTGCAGTGGCTGTCTCGTGTCCACCTGCAGTTGGTGATCACCTGCAGAGGCATCGCCAGGTGGTCACTGTGTGTCGACCACGCCCTCTGTGGCCAGAGAGGGAAGGCAGCCAAAGCGGCCTGAGTACTGCGGCCCCTGCCACCCATGTGGGAGACCTGGATGGAGTTCCTGGCTCCTGGCTTGAGCCTCTTCTAGCCTCAACTGCTGTAAGCATATGTGGAGTGAACCAGCAAACGGAAGATCTCTCTCTCTCCTCTCTTTCTGTCTAACTCTGACTTCCAAATAAATATATCTTGGGAAGGAAGGGGGGAAGGAAGGAAGGAGGAAAGAAAGAGAGAAAGAGAGAAAGGGAAGGAGAAAAGGAGGGAGGGAGGAACCCAGATGTTGTGATGCAGAATGTAGATGTTTCAACAGCTGGGCTGAGCCCCAGCTGCAGGTGTGCTCTTTCCTAACGCTCTACTTGTGGGGCTGTGGACTCGGTTGTGTGAGTGGAACCATTGAAGTGCATGGACACAGACACTCATAAATCACTGTATACTTTGTCAACCGGAACCCATAACCTTTTCTTTGGTCTCTTTCAACAAGAGATTTCTCTGAAACTATAGGTAAGAGGCACATGTCTGAGCTCCCTGTAACAGCTTGTGAACACTGGGCATGTTCAGTTTCACAAATTAGAATATGCTACTGGAGCCGGCGCTGGGACATAGTGGGTAAAGTTGCCACCTGCAGTGCTGGCATCCCATATGGGCGACGGTTCAAGTCCCAGCTGCTTCACTTCCAATCCAGCTCTCTGCGATGGCCTGGGAAAGCAGTAGAAGATGGCCCAAGTGTTTGGGCCCCTGTACCTCGTGGGAGACCTGGAAGAAACTCCTGGCTTTGGATGGGCGCAGCTCTGGCCATTGTGGCCAATTGGGGAGTGAACCAGTGGATGGAAGACTTCTCTCTCTCTCTGCCTCTCCTTCTCTGTGTAACTGTGTAACTCTGACTTTCAAATAAATAAATAAATAAATAAATCTTAAAAAAATGCTACCTCCTATGCCACTTCTATCTCCTCTGTCTCTGCCGGGGTCCTGCTCCTCTTAGGGTCCTCATCACAACACCTGTGATGTCTCAGCCAGCAGCAGCGACTCTGCCTTAGTAGAACCAGGGATGGCTTTGGCTGTCCAAGCCGTGAGGTCTCTGAACACGGCTTCCCAGTCAGTTTCAGAGTGGCTTTGTGCAGTGTTACCAGCTATCAAGGGGCCTTCTGATGTTCATTCTTGGGAAGGACATTGCAGGCTTTGTAAAGCATCAAGAAATAATTTATTATGTCCGGCATTGTGTCATAGTGGTTAAAGCCACTCCATGTGACACTGGCAACCCATCTGGGCGGCAGTTCGTGTCCCAGCTGCTCCACTTCTGATCCGGCTCCCTGCTAATGTGGCTAGGAAGGCAGCTGAAGATGGCCCAAGTGCTTGGGCCCTTGCACCTATGTGGGATACCAGGAAAAAGCTCCTGGCTCCTGACTTTGGACCGGCCTAGCTCTGGCCATTGTGGCCATTTGGGGAGTGAACCAGTGGATGAAAGATCTCTCCCCACCACCCCTGCCCCATAGCTCTGCCTTTCAAGTAAATAAATAAATCTTTTTTTAAAAAGGCCAATTTATCAGGTTTCTGATAGAATTGGTTGGCATTGGGGCTGGCTCTGTGGTGCAGTGGGTTAACTCCCTGGCCTGAAGCTCTGGCATCCCATATGGGTGCTGGTTTGAGACCTAGCTGCTCCACTTCCGATCTAGCTCTCTGCTATGGCCTGGGAAAGTAGTAGAAGATGGCCCAAGTCCTTGGGCCTCTGCACCCACGTGGGAGACCCGGAAGAAGCTCCTGGCTCCTGGCTTCGGATTGGTGCAGTACCGGCCGTTGCAGCCAATTGGGGAGTGAACCAGCAGATGGAAGACCTCTTTCTCTCTCTCTGCCTCTCCTCTCCCTGTGTAACTCTGACTTTCAAATAAATAAATAAGTCTTTAAAAAATTCCTATTAAAAAAAGAGAATTGGTTGGCATGAATGAGTCCAAAGCTAGAATGCGCTTAAACCGAGCCCAGCCTCTGCGTCGTAACACCAGAGTTGTGATGGAAAGACCAGAACACTGCCCCTGGAGCGCGTCTTCTCCACTCACTCGTCTCCCTTGTCCCGCCGGCTTTCAGCACAGCTGTTCCATCTGAAAACTCTGCTAAGGGTGCAATCAGCTCTCTCCTCATACTTGCTAGAGGCGACTTTCTGTGGACACATTTGTCCCTCTCTCTTTCCAGGACAGGCCATCGTATTGGCCACCATGATATCTGTTTTTCGAGCCTGAACATCTTCTAGATGTAAGATCGACCCTTCCTCTCCAAACACCTGCCAAAACATTTTCAAGGTATAGTTTCTCTTTATTCTACCCAATTCATTTGTAAGGCATTATGCAGTTTTGATGAGAACCCAGGAACATCTTGAAACCTTGTATTTCTTTGAAATGTGAAAATTAAAGATCACTGTTATTCCAGGAGAAGTTTTATGTATAGGGCCTGTTATTGTTTTAATTTGCATCATTTCATTTATTTCTCACAACTCTGTGGGTTAGCAACAGCTTGAGCTTACCGGTGAGATAACAGAACCCAGAGGAAACTCACCCAAATTTCACATTTGGTAGTTGATGAAGGCAGGACCGGATCCTGGCCTGACTCTAAGTCTAGTATTCTCTCTTCTAGATTGTTCTGCCTTTCAGAGCTGAGGCCTGATTGGAAGTCAGATGATTCCTGCACTGTGACAGGCTGGAGCTGGAGGGGACCCTGTGCTGTATCTAATCCAACATCCGATGGTTGTGTCTAACTGAAAACAAATGTGACCTATAGGACTGTACACCTACACATAGTACTCCTGGAAAGAAAAATAACTTTTGATAAATGTACAAAAAATATAGAAAAATTCTGCATATTACCTTTTTGCTGGGGCCATGCTAATCTCTGTATTGTTCCGACTTTAGTACATGCGTTGTTAAGCAATTTCCAGAGAATAGTTTTTTTTTTTTTTTTTGACAGGCAGAGTGGACAGTGAGAGAGAGAGACAGAGAGAAAGGTCTTCCTTTTTGCTGTTGGTTCACCCTCCAATGGCCGCCGCGGCTGGCGCGCTGCGGCCGGCGCACCGCGCTGATCCGATGGCAGGAGCCAGGTGCTTTTCCTGGTCTCCCATGGGGTGCAGGACCCAAGCACTTGGGCCATCCTCCACTGCACTCCCTGGCCACAGCAGAGAGCTGGCCTGGAAGAGGGGCAACCGGGACAGAATCCGGTGCCCCGACCGGGACTAGAACCCGGTGTGCCGGCCCCGCAAGGCGGAGGATTAGCCTAGTGAGCCGCGGCGCCGGTTCAGAGAATAGTTTTAAGTGAATATATTGCAATCAAAAATATCTGCTTCACACAGTAAAGGCAAGTGCTGTTTTGTGAGATGTGTGTGATAGTCACATATTTGTATACATATTTGTGGACCATGGTGTAAATTTAACTTACACTGTGTTACACTTCTAATACATGTTGAGAAGCTAGCCATATAGTGGAAAGAGCACTGGGGAGCCAGTGCTGTGTTGTAGCGGGTAAGGCCGCTGCCTGCAGTGACAACATCCCATATGGGCACTGATTTGAGTCCTAGCTGCTCCACTTCTGATCCAGTTCTCTGCTCTGGCTTGGGAAAGTAATAGAATATGGCCCAAATGCTTGGGCCCCTGCACCCATGTGGGAGACCTGGAAGAAGCTCCTGGTTTCAGATTGGTGCAATACTGGCCATTGTGGCCAAATTGGGGAGTGGACCAGTGGATGGAAGACCTCTCTCTCTCTCTGCCTCTCCTCCTCTCTGTGTAACTCTAGCTTTCAAATAAATGAAGAAATAAATCTTTTTTAAAAAAGAAAGAGCATTGGAAAGTGAGTTCAAATACTTAATTCTCTGCTCTGCTCTCCCAACAACCACCTGCTTGAACCTGGCAAAGAAACTTAACCACCTCTCACCCCACCCTGGGCCTCCATTTCCTTATCTTTAGAAAGAGCAGATTGGACCACATTATTTTTGAGATCCTTGCTCTAGGATTCTGCCATCCTGATGATTCTTTAATGGAACACAAACGCCTTCCAAATGGGGAAGATGTGAGGAGAGAGGTAGCAAGAGCAGGAAGGCCAGCCTGCGCTAGGTACAGTCACGTGACCATGCCTCTCGGCAGCTGTTGGGGTCACGCTGGCAGCTTGCAGTCATGCTGGTGGCATCTCAAGATGCCATTGCCATGAGGGTGTGAATGATGACCATGGCTGCATCCAAGTTGCAGCCTGCAGACAGCCGTGAAGGTGGGGGCTGCCAAACACATGCACCTGGTAGCACGCTTGGCACCGCTGGGGGCTCAGGGGCAGCTCTCAATGACAAGCATGATAAATGTTCCAGGAGGAAGCCAAGGAAGGCAACTTGCGTAGACCAAGTTGAAACTTAGGAGCCACAGTCCCTCTCCAACCCAAGTGTTGTCTGAGTAAATGATGACTTTCTCTGGGAAGAAAAGAAAAGGGAGTGGGGGAGTAATTTCAGAATATTTGAAATGAGCTCCTTTTCTTAGTTTTCTGGAAAGAATAGGGACCCATTAGCACCATTCACTCATCTGGACAAGATGCGATATTAATTCCATCAAGGCGGGAAACCCAAGATGTTGTTTATTTTCCACTAATATAGAAGATAGCTTTGACACAAGCACATAGGAGAGCCTGTGTGTGTGCGTGTGGTGTACATATATACAGGAGAGATGATTAATGCATTAAATACATACATTATTTATTGGTTCCTGAGCAGCTTACAGAATGACAAGAAACAAAATACATGTGTGTGATTTGCTAGCACTTGTAGAAATGGAGGGGGTATTTTTTTCTCCAGGGAAAACATGATGGCAGAACACGTTCTGCCTCCGAAGAACAGAAGTACATAGATATCACACCCCTTGAAGATTATTGTTTTGCAAAATTGCTTCTTACTTGTCCTGTCTGGAGACCACACGAGAAGAGGGTCGTCTTTCCTGGTCTGGCTCTCTTTAGGTGCTTCCATTTCCTGACACCTGTTGGGGGAATGGGATTTGCTAGGAGGTGTCTGTGGGTTGTTGGTCTGTGAAAAACGTGATGGGTGACAGCCTTGCGTGTCACAAGGCAGATCCATCGTGGGCTTGGGTGCTGTGGACTCTGTATCCCTTTAAAGAAATAAATTCAGAATTGAAGTTGTTTTAGTACTTGTGGTGGGCACTGAACTGACAGGCGGGGAGCCCAGAGCAGAGCCTGCTCTCGCATTCCTCCAGCTAAACCGAGGAAGAAACACACAGCCTGGCGGTGGGGCCCCTGCATGACCTTGGCCGTGCAGGAGGCACCGCTGGACAGGGTGGGGAGGGCGTGTGCTTGCCAGACTCTGCCTTTGTGGCGGTGACTGGAAAGATTTAGGAGGTGAATAAATACCTTTCTGGTCATGACCCACCACGAGTCAACGAAACCCATGATCTTCATGTGGGAAGGGGGTAGAACAACTTCTTTAGTTACTCTGTTTGCTTTCAAATGATAAAAACAAAACAAAATCCAAAACCAAAACAAAAAATAACTCTGAACAAAGTTCCAGCAACAGCGAAAAAAAAAAATTCCCCAGCCTGCACGACCCGAGTGGCCGTTATTTTTGGCTGCGGGCTGGACTGGCAAGATGCTCTTTGGCCATCTGTCAGTGCGCGCAGCAGTCTGCCTGGAATTTTTGTGAGCCGGGAAAGGGCTGGTTGGAATTGGCCTCTGCAAGGGAAGTGGCTGAGATAGAGAGAGAGGTAGTTTTGGGTCATAGGGTTTGGGCACGCGCCACGTTTCCAGCTGCAGAGGCAGGTGGACGACAGTGAGAGCTCTCCTGGACAGTCTCCAGGTGAGCCCACCACCCCGTGACCAGAAGACCTTGTCTCTGGCTGACCTGGCCTGGAACACTAGTGTCCTACCCAGCAGAGCCTGGGCTCTGCCATGGTGCCCGTGAAGCAGGACCAGCAGGATCTGTTTTCTTTGGAGGGGTGGGGATTTTTTAATCTGCCAAGGGCCATTTGGATATTTATAACATCAATCATGGGCAATACAAAATGATCAACTTAAACGTCAGCTTGCTATAGATTTATTGAATTTTGAGTCCTTCCTGTGGTTACCTTGGCAGGGTCAGATCAGATGGTTTTGCCAGCTTTATATGGCCCATTGGCCACATGTTCTCCACCCCTGATTTAGCCCATGGCACTAATCTAGGCTTCTTTTGGTATTGTGTTCATGGAATACCTGGAAGTTTCTATGATGTTCTTTACTAGTTGTTGGTCATATGCCCTATGTCTGCTACTAGATTGTGGACCCTTTATGATCCACATAGCTTCCATATGCAAGGACATTTAAAAAATCAAACATGGACAAGGTTTCCCTACCTCTCTAAGCTCTGGGTTATGTGTCTATGTAAATTATTAAGTCTTCAGCTGTGTTATGAAAAGAATGACATTCGAGTCATGATAGAAAACCAAGATTATTGTTTATGAATACGCTGCTGAGATATGCGTTTGTAAGGATCATTGATCTATTTCCAGTTTGAGAAGCCACACAGACATACAAAATGCCTCATTAGCTATTCTTTCCTCTCCTTAGCTCCTGTGTTGGAAGTGCCCCTCGTGCCAATGGCAAGGTTGACGTTTTCAGGGGTTGAATCAATGCTTGAACCTCATCTATTTCTTATAGACAGTTGTGGTTTAGGGTATATTTTGATGATTTTATAGGAATGCTTTACTCCATTAAAACGCTGGAACTTAAAACTGTGTTGCAGGGCAGGTGCACATGAGATGATACATGGCTTCGGGTAAGAGATTTCGGATTTGTCAAATCTGCATTAAAGAGCGATATCTGAAATTGGTTAGAAGGTTGGGTGAATTCTCCAGGTGAAGATGACATTTGTTTTATGGATTCCTCCTCTGAAACAATTCCCCCTGAGTTTTCTTCGGGATAAATCACATCCAAGTTAGGGTGCAGTTACCCGCTGCTCTTCTGCTGCCTTTGCTGGGAAAGGGGTCCCTGCCTTCATCTGCAAAGAGAGGGAGGCTCTGTGACTTTGGCTACCCGCACCCATGCGTTTGTTCCACACTTCTCGACATGGTCAGGCCCTCAACCATCAGCAATCCGCAAAATCTGGGCTTTGCCCTCTGGAAGATGGCTTCCTACAAGGAGGCAGACAATGCACACGGAGGCCCAGCTCCTGCACTGGGGAGGGTGCAGTGCTGGGGAGTTGGCATGGGTGGGTGGTAGCATCAGCGTTCTCAGCGGAGGGGTTGGTTCTGCTGAGGAGAAGCCCCCTATGTGAACATCCAGAGAACAGGGCACAGCCCACAGAAGTGCCTAGACGCAGGAGCCAGAGGAAGAGAAAGGCCTGCCTCTTGGCGGGCCTTCTCCTCCTCACCTCTGTTGGACCAGTGCATCTCCTGCTGCCAGGACATGACCAGGGCCCAGGCAGCTGTGCAAGGAGTGTGGAGGGCAGAGAAGCAAGAGGGTCGCCGGGAACACTCAGGCAAGTGGTGGGTGGGTGTGTTGTGGAGCTCTGGCTGCCCTGCAGTCACAAGTATACCCGCACTGCAGCGGCTTACCCAAGCTTGCCATTCTGTCTTGCCCTTGTTTAGGTCTGGGGTAGGCCTTAGCGCTGATGGCCCGGGGGGCTGCAGACTCCGGCCACCAGGAGTCCTTGATGTCCTCTCTCATGAATGGTGAGAGGAGAACAAGTGGAAGATTGCGCGTTGAAATTCAGGGCCAGACCTGTTCTAGAATCCAGTGACCAGACTCTAATCATACTGTTTGGAAGGCCGGGAAATAGAGTCTCCCCACATGCTGAAGAGGGAGTGGCTGCACTGGCGAGCCTGGAGCCAGCCTTTGCCCCAAGAGAGAGGAGAAAGGCCGAGCACGTGCTATTCTTCCCAGACCTGGAAGACCTACACTGCACAGGAGCCATCTTGGCCAGCAGTGCCGGGGAGGGGCTGCAATGGGGAGGGGCGCTCACATCGCCATTAGCATACAGAGAGCAAAGAGGGCTAGGCTCGGAATCACAGAAGGTAGCTCATCTGCAGGAACCCCTGGCTTCGGGCTCCCACCGAGTCACTCTGCTGCCTGTTCAAAGCCTGGAGAAGCAGCCGTGTGTGATGCTAGAGACTCCTAACCCCCATGGCCTGGCATTCAAGGTCTCCTTCCATGTAGCATCAGCCCGTGCTCCTCCAAGCCTGCGTCTCACCCTGCAGAAGCCCACGTGAGCCGGGCCACGCCTCCTGAGATTCCCAGCCAGTAGAGAACGGGCTTCATCCACTCGCGTTCTCGCCGTTCTGCTCGCTCTACGTCGTCTGGTGCCTCCTCTCCACCCAGGACTCGTGGGTCTTTCTTAACCCTCGGGAGGCCTGCGCTGCTTTGTCTCCGGAGCGCACAGAGGCTGCGTCCTTCCAGCTCCGCCTGCATGGGCGTCTCCCCGCACCCCAGTGCTCTCTGCCTTGCTTCCAGCTGTTAGAACAGACCCGCTGTTCACGAGGAGGTTTATTCTCCAAAATTCAAGGCCCATTCAGTCTCACCTCCAAATCCAAGTTACGCACTGAGGTTCCTGAATTCCAGGCCGTGCAGTTAGTAAAAAGGATTGAGTTCGAGTTTTATCCTCTCGCTCCTTCCCCTCTCTGGCTTCTTCAGGGCCCATGTTGTTGGTGGTGAGATTAGAGGAAGAGGCGCAAACCAATTGTCTCATCAAGAGTCTCTGCTGGCCCTGTTGAGGCCACACACTGTCCCTTATCCGGCAAGCGACCACCCTCCGAGGGCCCAAGGGCCGGGTGTCTGGGACCCTTGAGGAACACTCTCCCAGTTGTTGCGCTCACATCAACTTCACATCTCCCTCCCACCCTCTGCTCCAGCCGCTCTGGTCCCTTTCCATCCTCCGTGCCGGTGCCGGCGCATTGCTTCCTACCTCACAGCCCTTGCATCCATCCCTTCTGCCCACAGCCCCTATTCTGGGTAACCCCTGGACATCTTTTAAATCTCAGCTAAAGAATCAATTCTTTAAGGAACGCTGACGGATTTCTCCACTCAGGGCAAGCCCTAATCACACACTCTCATAGCACCTGTAATCAAGCCATAGTTGTGTAAATAAATAGTGGTTTAACATCTATTTTCTCCACTGGGGCTTGATAAATAGATCTTTTTTTAAAAAATTTACTTATTTATTTATTTGAGAGGTAGAGTTATAAGCAGTGAGAGGGAGGGAGAGAGAGAAAGGTCTTCCATCTGCTGGTTTACTCCCCAAATGGCTGCAATGGCTGGAGCTGGGCCAATCCAAAGCCAGGAGCCAGGAGCCAGGAGCTTCTTCAGGGTCTCCCATGCAGGTGCAGGGCCCAAGCACTTGGGCCATTTTCTACTGCTTTCCCAGGCCATAGCAGAGAGCTGGATGGGAAGAGGAGCAGCCAGGGCTAGAACTGGTGCCCATATGGAATGCCAGTGCCACAGGAGGAAGATTAACCTAGTGTGTCACAGCACCGGCCCCGATAAATAGATCTTTGTAGAATGACAGAATACATGGATTTTCCCAGGATGCTCATGAGCGCATTGACATATCAAGCTTATGGTGGGTACTCAGTAATTATTTGTGGAGCTGACCTGAAATTAATCTCTTCATTCACCATGTGACTTAGTACATAGTAGGATCCCAATAAATACCCATTGCCTATGTGTTTTGGACAAACCATAGAGATTGATGGGAATGCAGTTCAGACTAGTGCTCTGTGGGTGGCCCTCAATGTCATCAGTGGAGTTATTCTGCTATCTTTGCAAATGCATGTGACAGCCAAGGCAGGGTGCCTGCCTCTCTACTCAGCTGCCTTTATATTCCATACTTAGCAAGGAGCGTGACTGTAGGAGGGAGCTATGGAAAATACATAGGTCCAAAGAATGGCAATTTCTAATAATTTGTCCCTTTGTTCCTGTAGTACACTTGAGTCTCTATCAACCCAACCAATCCAATTCTTGGTTCCCCAAACAGGATCACCATATGCGCCTTCAACCTGACTTGTATGAAGACTTGTTTTATTAGTCACAATTAGTTGCAGGTGCAAAGACTGAGGGCACAACTAACTGTGTCTGGAATCACCTCCTCACATACGCAATTAAACACTTGCACACTCAGAATTAGGTTCAAGTGGCTAATTGCACCCGGAAGTAGGTAATTGCAGGTGCAATTAGCGGCAAGTGCAATTTTTCACCCGAGACTAATTGCTCCCAAAGTAAGGAGACAGGGATTGGAAATTCAGCACCAAATGTATGTGTGGTTATTGCAACCACCTGTGATTTTAATGGAGCTCCCCGCACCCCCCACGTGGAGTGTGGTGGCCTCCCTTCGGTCTTTAGGAGCAGTTTTAGGTTGCTTAGCTCTTGGCATTTGTTCCATTGCATTCTCTGCTCCAGTTGGGGCTTCCTTTTCTTACTTAGATTCTCTTTCTTCAGAATCTCTCTTTTCTCCTGGAATACCTGGCTATTTAAAGGAAGGACATAGGTCCCTCCACTGTTCAAGTATACTTAAGACTCCTCAGAATCTAACTGAGAAATAGCATGCCGGGTGGTGACTTGTGGTCAGAACACCACCCTGAGGAGTATCATTCGAACCTGAAAGGCGAACAGCTTTTCTCCCTACCCCAGGCCAGAGGGTGATGGCGCTGTCGGCCAAAGCCCAAGAAAGCTGTCTTCACCAGCTCGTCCAGCTTGCATGTCCATGCCTGCTAGCTTTTCTTCTATCTGTAAGAGTCCAGTCATAAAACACCATAACTTTAAAAAATGATTATAAAATTAAGGCGTAACTGGAAAAATTCAATGCATGATTATTTAAAAAGAATTCAGAAAACTGATCCAGGAAATTAGAATTGTTAATGCTTCTCCAGCAAGCAAAGAGTTGATCAGCATAGGTATTTGAACAGAGAGAATTTAATAAAGGGAATTGATTAAACTAACAGTATCAGACCAAAGAGGAAAAAATAAACAAAGATCCTTAAGGCATCTCAGACATTGTAACTGCAGGAAGCAGCTCCCACTGCTGGGGAAACAAAGGCGAGAGGTTGGGGGCAGTAGGACCCGGATGCTGGACAGGGCACTGGCAGAGGGGTGCCCTTAGCTGGTGTGGGTAGCTCTGCAGCTAAGAGGAGGGATCCATAGAGTCAGTAGCTGGGGCTCTGAGGAGGGGTCACTGGCCCCCTGGTTGGGAACCTCAGGAGATTGCAGAAGAGCCCCTGCTGAGCCAGGGTTCAGAACTTTGGGGCTACTGCCCAGCTGGGGCTGCACCGGGAGCCGCCTGTGTCACCTGGTGGCAGCCAGTTCGTAGCAAGAAAACGTGCCTGCGGGAGGTGCCCTAGAGCTTGGGGGGTTGTGGTCTTTGGTGGGACCAAGCCAGGATGCAGTGTGTTTTGATAGGGAAAGGGAAAGAGGAAGCTGCAGGAGGAAAGGGAGTGATGGTGGTGAACCAGAGCTGTTGCGGGGATGTGCTGGCCTGTGTGCTGTCTTTGCTCTTTGGTGTTTGCCTTTGCCTGACTTTATTCACTTGATCATGATGAAACCATGTGTGTGTGTGTGTGTGTGTGTGTGTGTGTGTGTGAGAGAGAGAGAGAGAGAGAGAGAGAGAGAGAATGTGACCATGGCAGTAAGGGAGAACAGTGGTGGTCCTAAGATGGTGGTCTTAGCAGGTGTCCAAACCAGCTCTGCCTCATGATCTGTAGCAGATTTAATTACCTCCCACGGTACCTGGCTGATTAATATCCTAATAGCCTCTTTTCCTGCGATAGCTCTGGGCTAGCTTGAAGCTGACCTGACTTCCGGAGAGTGCTGACTCCTCTACTTCCCTGCTTCGTCATTCCGAGGTGGGACAGGATCCCCCTCGCTAAAAAGTGGTGGCCTCACTGGAATGCCAATCTGATGGGGGTGGTTGACCCCTTGAACTCTCTCTGGCTACCGAATCTGCCATTGTTTAGACTATGCAGTGTGTATGGACTGGTGATAAAGCCCGGGTGAGGAAGTGGGAGAGATGACAACCGGAGGGGAGGATGGCGGGAAGACCTTTGCCTCAGTCTGGGGCACCTGGTGACGTGTGATGGCCCCAGACAGACTCCTGCTGCATGGCTCCAGCCGGCTATGGCTGTGATGGACACTGGGTGCCCACCGCCCACAGGAAGGTGGTGTTCATTTGGGCAGCAGAGCTGGGCTCCTTCATGGATTTGCCTCATTTGAGCTTTGCCACTTGGCAAGGGGCGCACCTGCACCTCTGCCGTTATCACTCTGCTCGGTTCCAGCTTAGACCCCTGGAAGTCTTAGAGGAACTTGGGTCACCTACTGGTGGTTTAGGCTGGGGTAACATCTTTTATCATCTCAGGAGAATGAGTAAAACCCCATGATGGAAAATACTGGAAATACAGAAAATGAAATAATAGCTTAAAAAAAAAATCCAACAAACCTGTACTAGTCACTAACAGCATTTAAAGGTGTTTTTCTCCACCCTTCCCTTGTGCAAATGACTTGCTCATTCATTCATTCATTCCATATGTATTAGTGGGAGTGCCTGCTAATGCCAAATGCAGGAGATAGGAGCCTGAATGAGACAGAATTGCAAGTATCTTGTCCATACCATCTCCATCCTGCTGGCTCAGTACCAAGTCCTCTCTGTGCCCACTGCTCTGATGATCAGCTCTCGCGAGTCGAGGAATCACAGGTCATTTAACCACTTCACAGCTCTGTTGCCCATTTTCACCGTTTTATATAATGCTGTGATGCCTAGGATTGTGCGAGCAGAGTAAAAAAGTGTCCGCCCTTTAGGTTCTTGCCTCTTGGGCTGTGTCTTTCACAGTTTCAGGCAGGACGCTCAGTGACACAACACACTCCAAGTCTAGGTAACTGTGGAAGAAGAGGATTGGAAGGCTGTCCAGGAGCTTACGAGTTCACAGAAGAATGGAGCTCCAAGCCCAGAAAAAGCAGCAGGAAGGAGTGGTCACGAAGCAAAAACGCATCTGGGAACAGTCTGCAAGGACGGCGCCACCATCGTCTCCTCACCGCCTCGGAGCCCGCACCACCAGCCCCGGGAGGACGCTCCACCCTCCTTGGTCCTTAGCCTCACGCGCTGGAAATTCAAGTGTTGGTGGGGGCATTGGCTGGGCTGAGTGCCAGTCGCCAGCCTGCCTCTTGGATTCTAGGGAGTGAGGGGAAGGGAACAGCCCCCCGCTTCGCGAGGTGGGTAGTAGAAGCTGGGTTTCTGCCGCTCACCTCGGACGAGGAACGAATTTGGATGCGGGTAGGAAAGAGATCTCCCCTGCAAATTCCTTTTTCTATTGGGGGTGTGTTTATGATAGATGGATGATAGGGGAGGTGGGGGGAGTGGGGCCCAGTTCCAGGCACACTGCTCGGCAGAGCCAGGACTTGGCTCAGCACTCCTGCAGCCCTGGCAACTCAACCTGGGGGCTGGAGAGCTGAGCATGAAGCTCGAGTGATTGTCTCCATTTTTATAGGGAAGCATGTGTGCCGCACAGGGGGTCCCACAGCCAGCACAGCTGGGCCGGCAGGGGCCTAGGGACAGGTCTCTGAAACAGAGAGAGGTGGCTGGACTTGTTTTCTTACTCTAGCTGGGCTAAGGACGTGGAAAGGGTGCCGGGAGCAATGTTGCTGCTGGGACAAAGGCCCTTTCAACAAAGCCACCTTTGTAACAAGCCTTTCTTTGTTTGGCCCCCAGGCTGCTCCCAGGAGTAATTAAGGCCTGTAGTGCTTAGATCTCAGGCTGACGGGACCTGACAGCAGTACAACCCTCAGGTTAGGTGCCAATGCTGTCTTTGACATGCAGGGCTGCCTAGGCCCAGCACCTAGGCATGGGCCACAGGGCTAGCCTGCCCTGCCCTTCTGCCTGGCCACTCTGTGTAAAAGGAGGTCAACACCATCAGTCCTACAGTGGGGGATGCCAGTGCCAGGCAAGAGAGCTGGCGTGCAGCCCTCACTGCCTTGGTGGTATCCTCAGCAACCGCCGATGGACATCTGGCCAGCTGCTGCCTGGAGGAGAAAGGTCACTGTCTCTGCAGGTCCCTGGTGCCGGGTGCGCCCATGGCCTCCTGCCCACATGGCCCTGGGGGTGGTGAGTAGCTGCTTTCCTCTTTGTCCAGGGAGGTACACCCTCATCCCAGCTGCTCATGAGGTCTCTGGAGCAGGTGGGAAAATTGACTCTTTTTTGTAAGTAATCTTCAGTGTCCTTGTCCCCTCTCTGTTGAAGTCCCCTCAATCAGAGGGAAAAGACAAGCTTGACTCCCTGGGGCCAGGGCATGAGCCTTTATCCCAGAAGCACTCCAGACACAACCTCCACCCTCAAAGAAACTCGGATGTCTCTCGGATGTCTCTCGAGGCGGCCGCCACATGGAGGGGAGGGAGAGAGAGAAGGTGACCCCGAGCCTGGCCTTGCCCAGGGCTGTGAGGCCCTGCTGGAGGCCTTGGATTTGGTTGTCCCTGTGGACACCTGGTGCGTGGTCCACCTGCCCAGCAAATGAAAGAACTGAGGGGTTTAGGGCAAAGTGGCATAACTGGTAGTCAGTCTTTCTGGATGCTTCTGTGTGCGCTCCCATGACCAGCACATGATGCTGAAGTGTGCATTGTTGTCACACGAGGCGGGTGAGTCACTTCACCACCAAGAACTCGGAACCAGGGTTTCGGCAGGGTTTGGGGCTCTCAGTTCCTCATTGCCAAAGACCGTGGGTGAGAGGACCTTTATGCTTCAGCAGTATCTGAAGATCTGGGTGTCATTGGGGCTCTGGTTCAGTGTCTCGGTAGGTAGGAGATACCTGGAGGTGATGTCCCTGGGGACTCAGGATTCCCCTTGGCCCTAGGACTAGAATCCCTCAGTCCTGGTCTGGGCTCCTTCAGACTCAGCCCCACCTGCCACCTGGGGGCTGCAGCAGGGGAAGTCCCCGCAGGTGCACACAGTGCAGAGCTGTGTCATCACAGAGGATTTAAAGCCAATCATGCAATTGGCTGTAAGTCAGTCTGCATCTTATTGTTTTAAATAGTGTCGGTGATAAAATGACCCTCCCTCAAAAGCTCATGTTGGTCCACATTGTAAACAATCGCTGTGCTGACTGTTGAATTTCAATTATATGCAAATACATTCATGCATTTGTGTATGTGTGTACTACGGATATGTGTACCTATGCTTCAGATGAGAACATTTTATTGCTTATCCTTTAACAAACATTATATGTGCAAGTTAATTAGAACTCCCAGTAAGAAAGAACAGTTCGAGATGGTTCGAGGTGGCTTCAGGCTCAGTTGGTATCTCCAGCCTCCATGGGTTGCCTGCATTAAACAATCAATAATAACCAATGACAAGCATGGTGGCTACAAGGCCAAGACACAAAACCCGAGTTCATTCAGTCCTGTCATTCTATGCAACCACTTGGAATTTTAATTCGTGTTTAAAATCTAGTCAATGCAAATTTTAGTTCCTACATGAATTAGTGGAATTAGAATATCCTTAAAATTGAAATTTATTCTTTTAAAATTATTGTTTTAAAGCTGATGAATGAATCAGAAGAAGAAGAAGAAGAAGAAGAAGAAGAAGAAGAAGAAGAAGAAGAAGAAGAACTGATTATTACATGATTATCACTGAAAAAATTGTGTCGCATACACGAACGTGCTAAAAAATGATCAATTTTGGATGTCAGGTTTGAGAGGCTGCCTATTGCCTGTGCCGATTCAGACAAGAGAAGGTGCCCCGACTCACTGGGACAGGCAGGGTTTCATAATCCGGTCTTAATTGGCCCACAACTATTTTGGAAGGGCTGGACAGGCAGGTGGTGGTCAGAACTTCCTAGCACAGTCATTCCTGCTCGTGGAATGAGTCTCTCTGTTCTCACCGGGGAACACTGTGTCTGCACTCGTCCACCTCCTCACCACCAACCGGGCCAGCAAAGTAAGGGTCTTGTGCCCTGCCTGTCGCCCTCTAAGCTGGGGTCTCCTGCAAGTGCTCCGGCTTGGTGGATCCTGGGAAATTGAGTCCAGCATGTTCTGCAGCCTGCAGCAGAGGACGGTTCCCTGCAGAAGTCTGGAATGCAGGGGGAGCTGTGAGTCCCGGCCCTCGCCACACCTGTCCGGCCCAGTGCCTCCGTTTGTTCTTTTGGTCTCCAGGAAGGTAAGGGCGTCACTCTTTGACAGCCGCGTGCTGGTCCATGCTGGCTTCCATGCAACTCAGCTGCGAATGTCTTCCAGAGTGTCCAGCCTAGCCAGCTCTGGGCTGTCCTTTGCCCTCCCACACCCCAGCGAGCTTCTCTGCTCCAGGCTCTCCAACGTGGATTCCCCGGCTGCTGTTCCATGAGCATGGTCCCCAAGGCTTCTCAACCCCCAAACTTCTATTGGATAGGAACTGCTCCCACACAGCCACGACTCTCCTCTCCGCCATCCCTCAACTCCACTCCCCCAAACTACGCGTGGGTAGCCTTTCACAGGAATTTTCTGAGGGATTCTTCTCAATACACATTGACAGGCTGAATGCAACTCTTGTCTTCATGGAGTTTTCCCAGTCGTTGTCATGACACTAAAATGCTCTCATTTCCTCTTTGCTCGGGCTCCTAAGCTCAGCCCTCCTGCTCCCTGAGGGTGGAGTTGGGATAGCGCAGTGGGCTCCATGAAGGCCCGGCCTAGAGGCTGACTCTGCAGAGATGGGCAGGCTGCAGCCCTGGAGAGGAGGTGCCAGCTGAGAACCCAGTGTCCATCTTGTGGCCCAGGAGGCAGGCCCCACTGGGCAGCACCTGGTCACTCTCCAGGTGGGAGGACAGAGCCTGCAGCCATCTGGAACCCGGGACCATATTTGTTTCTCTTGCTGTGTGACTACAGATCAGTCACTTAACCTCTCTAGGGAAGGATGCTATGATGAAGAAGGTCCTCCCAGCAGGTAAATGGAACTGGGAAAAACAATGGCACAAAGGAAGCAGAAGGTGGGACCTGTGGCATGGGTGCAGCTCCTTCCGGAGGAAGTCCCTGAGACAGCACAGACCACTACTGAGGCAGGCTACACTTGCTCTGCTCCACCCCGGCCCCGCCACCAGCACGGCACTCAGACACATGTGCAGAGTCCTGAACCCCAGCAAGGAGAGACGCTGGGGATAGGAAGTGGGCCCAGCTGCGTCTCAGTTCTTCCCCCTCCCATGGCCTCGCTTCCCCGAAGCCTTTCCCCTTCCCTGCAACTCCCGAGTGGCCTGGACTGCACGTTGCCTCTGGAGCGGAGGACAGTGAGTTCCTCCCAGTACCGTGACCTGTGCTGATGCAGGAAATCTCGTTGCAATATTCCCTCCTGTGGAACCCGTTTCCACAGTGCATGTTCTCTTCCAAAGTTCAGGGTTCCAGCATCCTGCAAGGATAGGCCACACGTGTGGCTTTACATATGCACACGCACACACACGTGTGCCTGTATCTATACACACATGTGAATATATATATATCATATATGAAGTTCACGTCTTCCTGGGCCCCATTCACCAGAACAACAAGAGCATCTTACCAATGTCTCCATGCAACCGAAAAGTGTCTCCAAAGGAGACCACAGTCAAGATGAGACTCTGCTCCAAAGATACAGCTCATTCCAGCCAGCACATTAAGATTCTGAAGTTAAGAGCACATTGTGAGATGTGAATCGATGTGACATTGTCAAACAAAATGACCCGTGGGCTTGGGAGGTTGGCGCTTGTAGATGAAGCTGAAGTGTGCATCTTAATCTTGATTTCCTCTGGGACTATTTCCTCCATTGTCTTCCTGACTCTGATTATGTTCTTGTGCAATCAAAACAGCTCTGGTCCCTGGGGCTGGACAGTTCTTTTTTCTTTCTTTTCTCTCTCTCTCTTTTAAAAATGTTATACAGGACATACTGTTGTTGTGTTGTTGATGTTTGATCAAGCGACAACTATTTCACTTTTAAACTATAAGTAAACATGTGTGCGCAAAATCCCATCTCATTAGAAGGAAAAGGATTGGATTGAAACTCCTGGTCGGTGTATAAATTATTTAATGCACAAGGGCTTCAGAAAACCAAAGTTCAGCACTCAAGAGTTCGACCTCAAAATGGCACGAACAATCCAATAGGTAAGCACAGTCTTCTTCATTTATATCCATAATCTCAGGATATTACAAAACCTTTAGCCTTAGGAAAATTTCAGTTGGGATTTGTACTTAACGCCAAGCTTATCTTTTGCTTGATTTTAAAGGTATAGTAGGAACTGTGCAAGCAGGGTAATAAGAGATTTTGAATTCCAATATAGGGTCTGTCTCTCCTATCTCTTTTTGTCTGTCCAAATATGATTTGGAAACTTCCCTGCTGCCTGGTGCGGCGGCTGTGTTTTGGGATCTGGAGCTGCAGCGTAGAGACTCCATCCATCTCCATATCTGGACTTGGCTCACACGTTCCCTAAGCTCTCTTTCAATTTCTTTAGCTATGTACTTCAGTGAACTGCAAACAAACAGATCATTTTCCTGATGGTGATAAGGCAGTAATAGAGTTTACTTCATTGCCTAGTGCCCTTCAGATATGCTTCCTACCAAACTCCTCAGCAGAACAAATATAGTTACTGAATTTGGTTACTGGTACACAATGAAATAATAGCTAAATAACGCAGTTACATGGTTATAATACAGTTAAATCATGCAGCAAGTTGCACACAATAGAAAATGCAGTTAGGCAGAGAGAATGAAATTAAGGGTTAGAGGTAAAAGAGAGGCTGTATCTTCAGATGTGATTTGAAATGAAAAGCAGGCACCCTCGAAAGGACACACAAAGATGTCCCCAGATGATGCCTGAGGAAGCGACTTCTCGTCAACCCAGGGGAGACAGGGTTGGGACGTGGAAGGGCACGCTGGGTTGGGGAGCTATCTGCTCCTACACTCCTTTCTTTTCCCTTTCCACTGTGATCTTCTGACTTAGTTTTTCTTCCCTCTTTCTTGGCCTTCACCATTGCTAAATAGCCCATCTTCCAGTTCTCTTTGGATTTGTCCCACAGAACATTTCCAGACCAGTTATCCTTTCACCCTGATTATATCGTCCTTTGGAACTTCTTATTGCTTACTGCAGCGGAGTGTCATTTTCTTAGCCTGGCATTCGAGGCTTGGACGTACTCTTTGCTGTAGCCCTACTACTTAATGGTGGATAGCGGCACATGAGCATCACCTGGGAACTAGTTAGGAATGCAGACTCCCAGGCTCCACCTGGGACCTACTCAGTGGGAGTCTGCATTTTCACAAGCTCTCCAGGTGACTCTCATGCATGGAAAGGCCGAGAAGCATGCTCCAGCCAAACCAAAATGCTCACACCTAGACTCTGCTGTTCCCTCCACTTTTGCTCCACCTTTGTGCATATTTGGGGTCCTTTTAGGACCGCCTCAAATGTTTACCTCCTCCACATAATCTTTAAAAGTTATTCTGTGGATCCGGCACACCAACACTCAACAAATCGAATGCTCCACTATGAAGGGCACCTTTATTTACATCTTACCCTGTCCACGTGGCAGCAGGGGAATGGCTTATGCCTCAGCAATCAGCACTACATGCAGTGGCTGGCCAGCAATGCAGAGTGTGGCTACACGGGCGTAGGAAAGTTGAATGCTCTTTCCGCATTGAAGAAATTCAAATAAGGTGGTTAGCAGCCACTGCTACAACCTCCTGTCAGGAGCCAGAGTCAGGTCAAGTGTGAACCACAGGTGTGAGGAGACAGAACCTTTGAGTGTACCGGATCAGGAGACAAGGTGCAGAGCTGACATGCAGATGTGGTGGCCATGCCGGGAGAGGAGGAGAGGTGGAAAGGGTAATGGAGGATAATGGGTCCCTAAGCCTGTCCAAGTCCCCGAGGACTCTCCACTGTGAGGTCACAGACTTTTATAACAACATCTTCTAACCCCCATTATTTGAGAAAACTTGCATACATCTCCCTTTCTCACAACCTAAATAACCTACTTTGGATCCTCCAAATGGAGCTTCTTCCCTAACCTTCTCAGGGAGACCATGTTCTGCATTCTTATCGACTGTTTTCTAGTCTCACATTATAGCACCTGTAATGCTATTAACACCAGCTAAAAACAAACTGTGATAAGGTTGTCTCTTTCTCAGTGTTTTTAAGCATCTGGCAAGGTACATGTTTAAAAATAGTAGTAGGATTATACAAACTGAATTCCAAGTAAGCAAAGGCAAAGTGAAGACCTCTTGGAAGAAAGGTGATAGGATTTCTCATCAGTAAGGGTAGCTGAACTGTAGAGTGGACAGTATTTAGCAGAAGTCTCTGGTGCATTGTACCAACCAAGCCAAAGAAACACAAGCCAGCATGTATTATTAATACAAGATGTTCAATGTCATGGCAGGAAAATTAGTGACTCCCATTTCTCAGTTACCTGATCTCAGCTGATGCTTTTTCATCAGTACAATCATTTCTTCTTTTTTTTTTTTTTAAAAAAAAATTTTATCTATTTATTTGAAAGTCAGAGTTATGCAGATATGTAGAGAGAGTAGGAGAGGCATAGAGAGAGAGGTCTTTCATTTACTGGTTCACTCCCCAATTGGTCGCAATGGCCAGAGCTGCGCTGATCTGAAGCCAGGAGCCAGGAGCTTCTTCTGGGTCTCCTATGAGGTATAGGGGCCCAAGCACTTGGCTATCTTCTACTGCTTTCCCAGGCCATAGCAGAGAGCTGGATTGGAAGTGGAGCAGACGGGACTCAAACTATCACCCACATGGGATTCCGGCACTGTAGGCAGTGGCTTTACCCTCCAGGCCACAATGCCGGTCCCAACACAATCATTTCTTGTAGTGAGTAAATTGTACCAAACCCATGTGCCCAGCTGGTCAGCAGTCTCCCCTCTTAACTTGTAATCTGTTCCAGGCTGTTCCTACAGCTTACATGACGATAGCTGGAGAACGATGGGTGTCTGGACTGAAGGAGGCAGCTCCACTCCCGCTACTTATTGGAGGGTGGCCTCCCACTGGAGGTCAGTGGACATGTGGGCATGGTGGCCACTGCCAGGGAGCTGTGTGCCCAGGGAGAAATGGTTCTGGGCACACGTGCTTTTCTTTCCGTGTGGGATATCAGCTGAACCTGAAAAACGTCATTACAGTCACTTGGGAGGAGAGCAGAGAGGGCGTCCTAATTTTCCAAGCACATGGGGATTTTTTTCCTCTTTCTTAACTCCCTCCTGGAGAACACCATCCTCCAAATCTGGAGTTTCATCTGTTTTTAAGCTGGAAGCTTCTTCTTTAATGGCTTGTGACTCACAGGGCCTGGGTGATGGTTGCTTTTTCTGTGTATAGAACTATAATCCTTCTCAATTATCAAAGACATAAATTACTATTATTTCCTTACCAGATCGAACATCTCGCTTAAATATGTGAAAGAAAAATTGTTGGTTGTCTGGTGAATTTTCCTCTTGGAAAAACTGCCTATTCTTAATCTACAAGTTCAATGAAAGTTCAAAAGTTTATCAGTGCAAACTCTATGGTCTAATAATTCATCAGCCCTCTTCTACATCCACATCAGGAGACTCTGTGTTGAGATGTTTTTGTCTCCTCTCCCATGTAAAAGTAATCAAACAGCACATTTCCCGGGCACATCGCGAATACCTATTGATCATAATCAGAGCCCAGATGGCATGAAAGAGCTTGGCTGACACACAGGCTCTGATGTCAATCACAGGAACAAATTGATCTTGACTGTCTGGCCATGTTTCTCCTACCCAAGCAGAATCCCATTCAGTGCTCTGTTTAGAGAGTTTGAGCAGCGAGCATTTCTGAAGGAGTGTCACAGGCCAAAGTTACTGCAGAGGGAGAGTTGATTACTGAGGAAATGGTGGTTTTAATGCACTCCATACTTACCTTTACCATAAGAAGGTCAATATCTTTCTCTGGTGTTGAAAGAGCTCTCGTCAATTTAAAATTTATCCTGATTTATGTCTGCTAATTAGGGAAAATCCTGATTTGCATTTTTCTATGACAGTATGAAGTGCCATTAATAATTCTCTCCAACTGGGATTTGTTTTCTTACTCATTTTTTAATTAATAATTTTCGTGGAAATTACTAAAGTGCTCACTCAGGCCATCATTCTTTCCCTTATGACTTAGGTACAGACATATATGCTGGAGAATAATGTAGGGAGAGTGGACCCGTACCCCTAACACTACTGTATGCATTAACATTTTCTGTAGGAGTCGGATAAGAAAGAACCTTCTTTGGTACTATCTATTTCTGTCCATTACTTTACTGCTTCATATATCAAGGCTGTCAGGACAAGTTCTACAGGAAATGGGTCTGATTCCATCAGCCTGGGGTTTGGGATGTGAGTGAAGAATGGCTTGGGGGGCTGATGCTGTGGTGCAGTTGGTTAAAGAGCCAGCTTGCAGCGCCGTCATCCCATGAGGTGCCGGTTCGCGTCTTGGCTGCTCCTCTTCTGATCCAGCTCTCTGCTATGGCCTGGGAAAGCAGTAGAGGTTGGCTCAACTCCTTGGGCCCCTGAACCCATGTGAGGACCTAGAGGAAGCTCTGGGCTCCTGGCTTTGGATCAGCTCAGCTCTGGCCATTGAGGTCATCTGGGGAGTGAACCAGAAGAATGGAAGACCTCTTTCTCTCTCCGGCTCTACTTCTCTGTAACTCTGTCTTTCAAATAAATAAAACAAATCTTAAAAAAAAAAAAAAAAGAAGAAGAAGAATGACTTGGGCCAGTCCCCAGCCCCAGGCAGCCATGTTTTCTGCCTGGTCCTCCCCTCTTGTTACTTAGCCATCCTACACCTTTTCTTTAGACTTGTCCCCCATCTGTCTTCTCACCGATGAGGCTGGGGGTGGAGCTAAGTGAATGATGCTTTCATGTTACTTTCCTTGAAACAGTTCAGCCTGCTCTGCAGCCATCATTGAGAGCCCTTTTGACCCTGGAAGGACCAATCCAAAGCCTGGTCTAACCCAACCAGATGTCTGAGCTGCAGAATTCGAGTGAAGATACACACAGTCTGTAATCGGATGATGTTGGGTGCTGGAAGTCAAAAGCATATCAGACACATTGGAATGAAAGCCATGCGGACCTGGGGCAGCCATTTCCAGTGTGTGTAGTCAGCAGGGGAAGTCCATCTGTGAAGACAAGCGAGAGATCAAAGCTGGCACAGAGATGAGAGACCCGAGGCTGTGCCAGGAGCAGAGGGGTAAGCCGGGCTGTGGGGTCCGCGGTGTCAGACTTCCTGTGACCCTGCTTGCCTACCTCTTGTCCTGGGCGGCTCTCACGCCTGCCCGTTGTGCTTCTGAACAGGCTCTTGTTTTTTCTTAAGCTGAGTTTCTGTTCTTCACAAGCAAATGCCTTGACTCGAAAGTCCCCTGCTGGAGACATTCAGACGGGAACTGCAGTCTCCTTCATTGTCCAGTGCCCGGGAACTCGGGAAGATCACGGTGCTCTTTCATGCTGCTGAGTGCAGTTCACAAGAGAGACTGCCAGGGGAAAAAGGTGGCATTCTTTAAATGCTCAAACCTCTCACCCTCACCTTCAAAGCCTGCTGCACTCATCCTCTGCCTCTCGCTCTGATGACTGCCCCTGCTCTCCGCACTGGCCATCTCCTGACATCAGTTTGCTTTATTCTTCTCTCCTGGGGAGAGATGAAAGTTGACTGACTGCACGCTTTGCTATTTTTCTCGTGGAGAGATGGAGTCTAATTCCCGATCCTTTGACTAAGGCCTGACCTTTGTGACCTGCCTGACCACGAGAGTGTGGCAGAGGCGATGTTTGGGTCTTTTAAGGTTGGGTCATAGGAAGCCTTGCAACTTCTGCCCGTGAGCTGGGGAATGTTCTCATGGAACCCCAAGCTACCCTTGAAGAAATCCTGCTACCGTGAGGCTGCTATGCTGTGATAGGCCCAAGACATGATGGGGCAGATGACAGAGACACAAACATACTCACACACTCACACGCACACACACACACACAGGCAGGCCACACACACAATGTTCAAGCACCAAATGTATGAGTGGACAAGCCATCTTGGAAATGGACCATCTATTCCCAGCTAATGCCATGGAGAGGTGAGATAACCACCCAGCTGAGCCCTTCCTGAATTACCGGGGCAAAAACTGTGAGCAAAATAAAATAAAGTTTTGGAGTAGCTTGGTACACACCAACAGATAACCAGAATATTCTGTCATCTCAGGGTGGGGGTGGGGTGTTCTTGCCTCTCTGAATCCTGTTCTGTCAACAGAGGACATCATGTTCTTCTTCTCCATCTTTGTATCCTCTTGTTGGTTTGGTTTTAAAATCTGTTTATTTTTGAAAGAGTGACACAGAGAGGAAACGATGAGAGAGAAAGGAAGAGATCTCTCATCTTCTGATTCACTCTTCTGGATGCCTGCAAGGTTTGGGTCTAGGCCAAGCAAAAGCCAGGAGCCAGGAAGTCCATCCAAGTCTCTCATATGGGTGCTGGGAACGGAAGCGGTTGGGCCATTATCTGCTGTCTCCCAGATGCATTTGTTGGAAGTTGGATAGGAAGCACGGAGTAGCTTCATACTGGCCTGTGGTGGAATGAGAAGGCCATGCCAAGATGGCCTCTGGCAAAGGAGCCTGCCTGGCAACAGGCTGTGATTGGATGGCTTTGGAAACTGCCTGGTAACAGGCAGTGATTGGTTAGGGCATAAACCGCCCCTTGACCGCATTGGCTGCCTCGGCTACATAGCTGCTGCACCAACTGAAATAAACGAGTCTGTGGGCTGCTCGCCTCTGGCCTGCTTTCACCCGACTCCCGGGGTCTGTGTGGTGGCTCCGTGCCTCTTGCCCCCACCACGCTCCTCCTCTCAGAACAAATCCACAGCAACACTGGGCACTCCAGTAGGGATGCAGGTGTTCCAGGTGGTGGCTTAACTTGCTGACCAACAGTACTCACTCCACATCTCTGTGTCCTGTGGTGAGGAGCACAAGAAGCTCCCTTTCTGGGAGGATTCTTGGATTTTTCTTCTCTTCTATTCATGTTTGGCCAAAGTCACACTTACAGCCCTTTGCTTCTGTGATCCTGAGTGCTTTCTGCTGTGTTTTGCAGTGTCATGTTCTAATGCCCCACAGGGAAGAGTCTTTCCTCCCCTTGTTAACCCCTATGCACCTTGAAAGAGCCCTGGACAGAAGGGATTCAGCATATGTTGAATTTCTGAACTGTTCTTGTCTTTTGTTTAACATTAAAAAATATATTTATTGGGGCCAGTGCTATAACAATAGCATACTGGAGTAAGCCACTGCTTGTGACACTGGCATCCCATATGAGCGCTTACTTGAGTTGCAGCTGCTCCGCTTCCGATCTATGTTCCTGCTAATGTGCCTGGGAAGGCAGCAGAGGATGGCCCAAGTACTGGACCCCTGCCCCCCATGTAGGAGTCCCAGATATTGTTCCTGGCTCCTGGCTTCAGCCTGGCCCAGCTCCCACCATTGTGTCCATTTGGTAAGTGAACCAGCAATAGAAGATCTCTTTCTCTCTCTGTCTCCCTCTGTCTCTGTCACTTCGCCTTTTAAATAAATAAAACTTAATAAATCCACCTGTTCACTCCCCAAACACCAGCAATGGTCAAGATTGGGCCAGGCCAAAGCCAGGAGTCCAGAACCCAATCTGGGTCTTCCATGTGGGAGGCAAAGTGCACAGCCACTTATGCCATCACACACTGATTCCAAGGTTGCACATCAACAGGAAGCTAGAAGCAGAACTGAAGCTAGGACTTGAACACAGTCACTCTGATATGGGGTACAGGTGTCCCAGCTGGTGGCTTAATGGCTAGCCCAAACACCTGCTCCACAGCTCTTGTCTTGAGGCTAAACAATTCTCACCAGTTAAGCCACATTTACATTGGAACTATTTGGAGGCTTGCTTCAATTATATATTTTAAATCAAGTATTTAGATTTGGAGGTACTTCCTAGATTTTATGTCAAATTGTACACAGACTGCAAACTTTTGGGGGAGTTTGGAAAAAACTGAAGGAGCACAGAAAGAAACCCCCACCTAGCATCATGTAGTAGCAATGGGCAGAATCAAGTGAAACACTGACTTCCTGGTCAGCACACATGATTTAAGGAAGGTCAGGGCCAAATTCTGCTATGAAGTTCTGCTCTAGCTTGTGCAAGTGGTGTCTTTTAGTCACATCACCTATTTCTGAAACCTGTTTTGTTTGGACTTCCCCAGCCTCCACCAAAATGAACTTTCCCATGTCCCCAGGACACCTGAACCCCCTCCCATTGCCATGTACCCTTTGGTTTCTCTTTCAAGCAACATCCTCCTTTGCAGTGTTCTGACAACTCATCAGTGTCCAACCTCCTCAATTAGGCAGAGCAAACATGCAGTACTCCACACCATCCTGCACTGCCATAGAGAAAGACAGAGTTCAAGCAAAATGTTGGCTCAGCACTCAAGGATTTGAACCCTGGAGTTTACTTCCCTGTAAGCAAAGGTGGAACCTATCTCCCTGTACTTTTCTAGATGGGCAAGTAAGTTTTTATCTTCAGTTTTCAAAGAATCACTGTTCCCCTTTCTGTACATATCCATTTCCTCTTTTATTCATGGTGTGTTCTTATCTATCATTGTACATGTACCACTCATTTGTGGAATGTTCTGCTGTTCGACTTCTCTGTTTTTCTTAATGCTGACAATCACAAAATCAGCAACACGAAAGCAGGAGACCCAAGTGGAGATGCAGAGTTTTTTTGTTTGTTTGTTTGTTTGTTTTGTAATGATGCAAAAGAAAAAGAAGCAGGTTCTGCTTCTTAAAACATTTTGTTTTAAAAAGCTGTGAAGTTATTGCCCTTCTCCCTAGAAATCACAACTATATAAATTCTAACTTTTCCCAGCGCTGAGGCACATGGGATACAGGAAACATTCACCATGTTCTATTCATGTTCAGAGGTCGTGACTAAGATAAATAGATTTTAGAGAAGCACCGATGTGGGTGTGCTCCAAGTGGGAGGAATCTCATGTTCCAGTCTCCCTGCTGAACACCTAGAATCTTAGAGACTCTGAAGTTTGTACCTGACTCCTTTTCAAGGAGGATGTGACTCAGGTCACGGTGTGATAGATCTCTGACACGACAGTGTGAAGGCACCTGGATCTGAGCATAGGGGAGCAAAACAAGCGCAAGTGGAAAGTTCAAATGCATGAGTGGTATTCTTACAAGGAAGAGGCAACAGAGGGTTAGCAAAGAGTAGCTTTTATAGAGGAGATGGCTGGCTAATCACCCACGCTTCAAACAGGAATGTGTTTGTGCTTTGTCTTTCTCTCCTGTTGTCGGTTCTAACACCACTCACGTGCTTGCACGGGGATGCACACACGCACGTGCACCAAGGAGGAATGTATTCATACTTAATATCCAATCTGCTGACAAGTATTTACTCTTCCTCATCAGAATGCTGAACTGTGATGATATCTTCAGTTCCTTAGCAACAAACTGTCATGTCACTCTGGTGCAATTCTGGTCAGCTCAGAGGAAAGAGAGCATTGCTTTGTGATGGAGAAAACCCTGCTTTAATCACAACCTGGATAAGAACTAGGAAGCCAATATGAAAAGGCAGGTCCGGGAAGCTGCGCTGGAACAAGTGTTTTTGATTAAGCCTTATGTGGGCACAAAAGTCCCCTTTAGGATCCTTTTTTTATTGAATAATTTCCCTTTGATCCTTGAGTAACTAAAAGGAACACTGGCACTGCACATTAACCTGGGACTTGGAGCCCATCCTAGGCTGCATCCTGACTGCTGCCAGGAGCTGCATCAGGCCATGGCTTTGTTCAGGAGGTGTGGGCCACCCAGCTTTATTTCCCACCTGTGCCTTCCCATCCCTCTCTCCTGGGTGGGGACAGGGGACAGTCAATGGAAGCAGTATTTTCATGATACTTTCCTGTGCTTATCGACTTCTGAGAGTCTGATCAGGAAAATGTGATGGTCGTGTAGGAAGGTGTAGATTATCCCTAGGACCCTGGTCCCAGGAAAAGGGGCGGAGCTCAAGCAGGACATTGAGGATCCCCTCTCATTCTTTCCCTGTTCTAGTTGTTAGGAATGGTGCAAAAAGAGTCGCTTTTGGCGCTGTGGATAAAGCCAAATTATTGAAATAGGAGCAAAATGAAGCCAAAAAATTCCAAAAATTCTTATTACAAAAAAATATCAATAAAGAGCGAACAGCAGAGACACCCAAGAAAGCCAAGATTATTTGAACAACTCCGAGTGTGTTTTCTTAAAACTGTATCAGTGCACTTTACCCAAAGTCCAGGTTTCCCTATTTAAATGTCTGATCAGTCATTCAGTTGCAATGCAGACAGGATGTTCGAAGGCCACTCTGTAACGGTTTACCCTGGTTCAGATTATTTGAAACCCGGGGGGAAATGTGCATTCAGTGCGAAAGCAACTAGAAAACGTCTGAGCACAAATCAAAAGAATGATCACCACACTCGCGCTCTGTACCCATCCCTGGGTCCCCAAGGCTCCCGTTCTGTTTGTCTTGGCACTTTTTCTTTAGCTGCCTTTGGTCGGACTGGCTAGGAGAGGCAACCAGCGCAACCACTGCCCATGAAGAGACCCAGCGGCTGCGAAGATGCGGCCTCCTTCCACTGCCTGGCGCTGCGCGGGAGGCTGCCAGCGGAGACCCCCTCGGGCTCCCGCGGAGATCGCCGCTCAGCGTGCCTCAGCAAGTGCCTGATCATCTGCCCAAGAGGCCACCCCGCTCTCATTTCAGTCTCTAGCAAGCTCTTGTCCAGTGGATAATGAAAAATGGCATTTGCGCCAAGTGGAGAGAAAAAGCCTTGTTTCTCTAGCGCATTATGCCTTGCGTTACTCGGGAGACATTTCATATCCTATAAAAAGAATGATCCGTAGAACTTAGTGCGCCTGGCAGGAAAGTTGCAATGTGTCTTTAAAAGAGCTGTCTTCTCACGGTGTGTGTGTGTGTGTGTGTGTGTGTGTGAGAGAGAGAGAGAGAGAGAGAGAGACCTGTCTCTCCCACTCCCCACAGACAGAATAGCCGGTGTTTATAAGCAAATCCGTTCGGCCTCTTCATGATGACCCAGAGTAAACATCTGACGTACACTAGCCTTCAAGCTCTCCTGTGTTTAGGCATGAATTGTTCGTCTCTATGCCTTTTGTGTCCAGCCTGAAGGAAAGACAAATGCTACAAGGGATGATTTACATTATCAATGGAGGCAGAGGTTATGCCTGTGTTTATCTGATCCTCTTTTATTGTATAACAAACGGTGAGATAACCAGCCTGGCGCACAATGAACATTCAACCCGACCACCCGTTTCCATGTTGACTTCAGTTTTAAAATATATTCAAGGGACAGGGCCTCGGATATAAAACAGGGCTCCTCTGGGCCAGGCAGGCATGCAGGGAAAGGGTGCGTTTCTCACTTAGTTGCAGGCGTACTCTCCTCCTATCTACGCTGTAGGGCTTCCTCCTCTAATTGCACTGGGAGAACTGGTGCTCCACTTCATGAGGCTGATCAGTGGCTGCTTGCGCCACGTTGACCTCGCATCCTTAGACAAACGCTGGGAACTTGGAACACATTCACCGAGCGTCAGAAAAGGCCAGAGGGGTTATGCATGAGAGAGCACAGGTAAGCTTGCTTTTCCTTTAAGAAAAATCCGATCTTCTCCCAGTAAACCAGATCCAGAAGAGCACTTCATGAATCCAACCAGAGGCCTTCAGGGACAACCTGTACCACATTGGAACAGGATGGGCCCAGAACACATTCACTGAGGACTCCCTTGGGAGCAAACTACCATGCAGTAGGAACTGATCACTCGTGAGAAAACAATGCTTCTTAGTCATCTGGGATCTGGGGATCCCATCTACTCCTGGATCTCCCCCAGCACAGATGCTCTGTGTGAAGCTCATGGGCGCCGTGGAGGTAAGAGTAGTGATGACGGAAGACGAGCTCCTGCAGATGGAGCAGTGGCTGTGGAAGAGGAGATGGCCCCATACGTCCAGTACGTCCAGTGTCAGACACTTCTTACAGTTGACTCAACATGGGGGAGAATGTCAACCGTGAGACGGATGGAGAAACACACTCAACCTGGTTGTTCTGGGCGACTGCAACTATAAAACCTAGTCAGAGTGAACAAAGCCCCCAAAAGTAAAGAGGAGCAAGAAATTGAAGAAAAAGTCCAGAATTTGGTGGTAAATACCACAAATTGGTGGTAAACATACCATTTTTCTCTTAGTGCAGCTTGAATGGCAGAAACTGGCCTCAAGGGGGCCTGTGTCATGGTGCAGAAAGTTAGCCACAGCTTTCGGCACCAATGTCCTATATTGGAGTGCTGGTTAGAGTCCTGGCTGTTCCGCTTCCAATACAGCTTCCTGCTAATGAGCCAGGGAAGGCAGCAGAAGGTGGTGGGAGAGCTGGATGATGACCACACGTACGTTGTATGGGAGAGCTGGATGGGGTTCCAGGCTCCGGGCTTTGTCAGCTGTTGTGGCCATTTGGGGAGTAAACCAGAGGATGGAAGATCTCTCCGTCTGTCTATCTTTCTCTGCTGCTCTTTTTGTTGTTGTTTTAACGATTTGTTTATTTATTTGAGAGAGAGAGATTTTCTGTTTGTTGGTTCATTTTCTAATTGTCCTCAACAGCCAGCGCTGGGCCAAGCCAAAGCCAGGAGTCAAGAGTTTCCTCTAGGTCTCCCACATGGGTGCAGGGGGCCAAGCACTTAGGCCAGTCTCCAGTCTTTCCCAGGCGCATTAGCAGGGAGCTGGATTGGAAGTGGAACAGCCAGGACTTGAACTGGTGTCCATCTGGGATGCTAGCCTTGTAGGCAACAGCTTAGTCCACAGTGCCACAGTGCCAGCTCCTGTTGCTCTGCCTTTTAAATAAATAAACAAATATAAAAAAAGAGTGGCCATCGGACAACTGATGAGCTGAAGGAAGACTCCCAATGCTAAAGAGGAGTGCAGAATGCCTCTGTGTATTTTTATCTTCTCTGTTCTCTACACTGCAGCTCCTGAGTAATCTCTTAATGCAATACTGGAATTAAAAGAGTCATGAAGGGCAGAAATCAATGAAATTTAACATATAAAAATAATATAAAAAGAAGCCTAAAGTTGGTTCTTTCCAAAGATCACTAAAATGAATAGGCCTCTAACAGAATGAGAGAGGCATATATATATATATATATATGTGTGTGTGTGTGTGTGTGTGTGTGTGTATGGAGAGAGAGAGAGAGAGAACACTTAATGATACCTAGGATGAATGATGAGATATTGCTACAGATCCCACAGATGATTTAAAAAGGCATCAGGGAATACTACAAACAACTCATGCACAACACAGAGAAACTGTGCCATTTTCTCAAAGGATCCAAACTACCAAGACACACCAAGTTTAAGTGGGTAACCTGAACAGTTCTGTAACTATTAAAAATACTGAACTTGTAATTCAAAATCCTGTCTCATCAAACATCCTGTTTTGCTTCCTTGACTTTTGTTTGTTTTCTCCTTGCTTTGGATTTATTTTGCTCCTCTTCTGCTATGCTTCTAGGAAGCATAGATGTTATTTTGATTCTTTCCTTCCTTTTCTGTCATTATTAAATGCTTGAAGCATTTAATGCTATGAATTTACTCTAAATACTGCTTTACCTATACCTGCATCTTACAAAGATGTATAGAAAAAATAATACAGGAATACTAAGATAATACAAATGAAAATATTAAATATTAAAAATATTAAAATATAAAGCATTAATATTTATCATTAACACAGATAAAAAATCCAACAAAATATTGGCAAGTTAAATCTGGCAACATATAAGAAGCATTATTAATCCATGACCACTGTATTAATAGTCTAAAGAACCCAAATCACACATTAGCTTCTACAGAAAAATAATGTGAACAAGTTCATCATCTACTTTTGATAAAATCTGCAGAAAATTAAAAATTGAGAACTCCCTCAAATTAAAAAACAGCAGCTATAGAAAAACTTACAGTTAACACTAAATAGTGAAGGATTATATACTTTTCTTCAGATTATATAATTTTGTCCTCAGCTCAGCTGTCAGGCTGTGGTCTCCACCTTTTCCACTCCTACTCAATATTGTACCGGGAGTATCACCAAGAACAGTAAGGCAAGGAAATGAAGTGAGTCACATCGATTGAAAAGGAAGAACTAAAGCTCCATTGCGTGGTTTCTTTTTTATTTTTTTATTTTTTTATTTTTGACAGGCAGAGTGGACAGTGAGAGAGAGACAGACAGAAAGGTCTTCCTTTGCCGTTGGTTCACCCTCCAATGGCCGCCGCGGCTGGTGCGCTGCGGCCGGCGCACCGCGCTGTTCCGATGGCAGGAGCCAGGTGCTTCTCCTGGTCTCCCATGGGGTGCAGGGCCCAAGCACTTGGACCATCCTCCACTGCACTCCCTGGCCACAGCAGAGAGCTGGCCTGGAAGAGGGGCAACCGGGACAGGATCGGTGCCCCGACCGGGGCTAGAACCCGGTGTGCCGGCGCCGCAAGGCGGAGAATAGCCTGTTGAGCCACGGCGCCGGCCACCATTGCGTGGTTTCTATCCTTCAGTCAGTTAATGTGGTGCATTACAGGAACTGGTCTGCATAGATAAATCCCACTTGGCCATGCTGTGTGATCCTTTCATTATATGGGAAAACCAGATGTCCACATAAAAATAAGGAAATTTGACCCATATTTTGTAGATACAAAATTTACTGCAAAATGGGTAGAGATTCGAATACATGACCTGAAACTATAAAATTTCTGAAAGAAAACATAGGTGAAAGCTTCTTGACATTGGGATTGGCAATGATTTCGTGGATCTGACCCTAAAAGCATAAGCAGCCCAAACAAAAAATAGACAAGTGCAACTACATCAAGCTAATATGCTCTAACACAACATAGGAAACAGTCATCAGGGTGAAAAGGCAACCTAAAGAATGGAAGAAAGTATTTGCAAACCATATATCTGATATCAAGTTAATATCCAAAATGCATATAAGGAACTCCTGCAACTCAATAGCAAGACAAAGCAAAACAAAACCCATAAACACACACACACACACACACAATCCCAATAGCCAATTAAAAAGTGGGGAAGACTTTTCTCTAAAGAAGACTCACAGGTGGCCAACAGGCATATGAGAAGATGCTCAACATTGCTAATCATCAGGAAACACAAATCAAAATCACAGTGAGCTGTTCTTGCATACCTGTGAGGATGGCCGTTATCCAGAAGATAGGAGATGACAAGTGTCAATGACACTGGAGAGAAATGCAGCCCTTGTGCACTGAGAACATAAAGTGGTGCAGCTACTTTGGAAACCCGTATGGAGTTTCCCCAGTAGATTACAAATGGAGCTACCATATGATTTTGCAATCCCAATTCCAGAGGTGTATTCTAAGGAATTAAAACCAGGGTCTTGAAGAGATGTCTATACCCTTGTATTCACTGGAACATTATGCACAGCAGCCAAGGCATGGAGACCATCTAAATATCATCAATGGGTTGCAAATAAAGAAAATATGGCATAGAATCACAATGGAATATTATTCAGCCTTCAAAAGGAAGACAATCTTGTTAACATTAGCCATACAAATGGGCCTGGAAGACATCATGCCAAGTGAACCGTGCTGGTCACAGAAGGACAAATACTGTGCGATTCCTCTTGTATGAAATATCTCAAATGAATCTAAAGCCGCAGTCGGACTATACATTTATTAGAATGGCTGAAGTAAAAGAAGAATGCTGATAACCCAAAGTGCTCACAATGATGCAGAACAAAGACTCTCAGAACTCTCTACTGAGAATGCAAACTCGAACAACCACTCTGGAAAACATTTGGGTGATTTCTTATCAAGTTAAACACGCGAGGGCACTTCAAATAGTTTGTGGAAAAAGGAATTAAAACACAAGTGTATTTGGGTGCACATTTTTTCCCCTGCAATCCGTATGTAGTTGTTTTTCCCAAAATGCACACTTCCCATGACTGTTTTGAAGACCCCTTCTTCCACTTAGCATGCGATCCAGCAATCCCACTCCTGGGTATTTACCCTAGAGGAATGAAGACGTATGTTCTTACAAAAGCCTCTATGCGAATGTTTTCAGCAGCTCACTTCATGATGCCTAAACCTGGAAGTAATCCACATGTCCTTCAATGGGTGAATGGATAAACAAACGGTGGCGCATTCATACATTGGAATATTTACTCAGCAATAAAAAGCAACAATTTGGATGAATCTCAGAGGCATTTGAAAGGCATTCTGAGTGAAAGAATCCAGTCTCAAAAGACCGCATACTGTATGATTCAATTTATATAGCAGTCTCAGAAAGACAAAACAATAGTAATGGATAACAGATCACAGGGGTATCAGGAGGGAGTTCTTAGAGCAATGGAATTTTTCTGTGTCCTGATTGTGGTCATGGTTATGTGTATTTATACAAGTGTCAAAATTCATAGATCTGCATAGACGTACAGTCAATTTTACTGTGCAACAATTAAAAATTAATCTAGGGAGCATCCCGGTGAACTCTGCCCTCTGTTCCCCAGCCCCGTCTTTCCTGCAGGGTCCAAGGCTCCCCTTCCTCCTCCTGCTCCAGGGCTGTCTTGTGCCTGTCCCAGACCTGCCATGGCCAGGCCATGTCCCTCTCCCAGGCTGGGGTTTTACTCCGTTGTGCTGTTAGTCAAGAGCAACCCGCAGCGTCCACCGTTTTCAGCCAGTTTCCCCAACAAACAAACAGCAGAGGCCATCCTGGATGTCTCTCCTCACCCCGACTTCCGCTTCCAGTTTCTCAGTGAGTGCTACCTGTTCTGCTTCCTAAGTAGGTCCCAAATCGAATCGAGTCCAAGCCACTGCTGTCTTTGGTCTTAGCTACTGCGACAGCCTCCTATCTGGTCTTCTGCTCCCATGTCTCCCCTGCTGTGATCTATTCTCAATACAGCAACCGGAAGAATCCCAATAAAACACATATCACGTCATTTCTTGATTTATAGTCCTCTAAAATCTTCCTAGTGCCTTTAGAATAAACACCAAGTGCCCGCCTGCGGCCGCCACCAGCCTCCAGGTCTAGCCCCACTGTGTCCTTGGGCTGATGCCATACCCGTCATCCTTCCTCCCACCTGTGACCGGCCACTGTGACCTTCTTGCTGTGTCTGGACTATGCCATGCTTATCCCCACTTCAGGGCTATTTGTCCCGCCTGGAACTGGCTTCTCCCAGAAATCTGTGTGCTTGCTGCCAGAGTATCTTCCCCAACAGCAAAGGGCTCCAAGCAAGTATTTTGAAGAAGCTCCCTGGCCTTCTTGTATCGCTCAAGCTCTTCAACCTGACTTATTTTCTCCAGGCACTTACCCACATTGTCCAAGGTTCCTTACTTACGCTGGCTTCCCATTGCAAAACAGACTCCAAACTTAACACGGCCTACAGGGCGCTGTGGGACTGGGTCCTGCCCCCCTCTCTGATGTCTTAACCCCACCTGTCCCCTTGCTGCCCCCACCACCTGCTCACTGCACAGACTTCCTTGTGCTCCTGGAACAGGCAAGCGTGCTTCTCCCTCGGGGTCGCTGCACTTGCTGTTCTAGCTCGCTGGAATGCTACTCCTCCATAGAGCTTTCTCTCATCATCTCTGCCCAGGGCACAGCAGCCCTGGCCGATGCAGTCACGCGGGGGAGTGAATCAGCAGATGGAAGACTCTCTCTCTCTCTCTGTCTTTTCCTCTCTCTCTTTCTGTAACTCCTTCAAATAACTAAATCTTAAAAAAAGAATATATGCCATTCACCATTCTGTATCCTGCCTCCCTGTTTTTTTTTTCAAAGCACTGATAGCCATGTCGTTTGCACACATCTGTTTATTTGTTATTGGTTCACGTCTTTGCTGGTGAGAACAGGGACACTGTTTCATTGACAGTTGGCTCCCCTTGCGAGATTCAGCCTCACTCAGACCACAGTCAGCCTGAGGATGGGGGCATACGGGGAAGCACCAGGAATCTCAGGAGGTCTAATGAACTCCCTCCCCCCAGCAGCCCCTTACCCAAATGCAGAGTGATGGCGCTCGTGGTGGGGAGGAAGATACCTTCTTTGGAGCTCCTGCATCTTCTTTTTTTCTTCTTTTAGTTCTTTATTTTTTAAAAATCTACTTGTGAGGCCGGTGCTGTGGCACAGCTGGCTAAAGCCCTGGCCTGAAGCGCCGGCATCCCATATGGGCGCCAATTCTAGTCCCAGCCGCTCCTCTTCTGATCCAGCTCTCTGCTATGACTTGGAAAAGCAGTAGAAGATGGCCCAAGTTCTTGGGCCCCTGCACCTGATTGGGAGACCTGGAAGAAGCTCCTGGCTCGTGGCTTCAGATCAGGGCAGCTCTGGCTGTTGTGGCCACCTGGGGTGTGAACCAGTGGATGGAAGACCTCTCTCTCTGTCTCTACCTCTCTCTGTAACTTTGTCTTTCAAATAAAGAAAACAGATCTTTAAAGAAAAAAAAAACTATTTGCGATGCTTAGAGTCAGAGAGACACAGACAGACATCTGCAGAGAAAGTTGCCATCTGCTGGTTCATTCCCCAAATGCCTGCAGTGGCCAGGCTGGACCGGGACTGAAGCTGGGAGCTGGGAACACAATCCAGGTTTCTCCTGTGGGTGGCAAGGACCCAATTACCTGAGCCAACACTGCTGCTGGCCAAGGTCTGCATTAGCAGGAAGCTGGAATCAAGAGCTGACGACGGGCATCAAACCCAGGTTCTCTGAAGTAGGATATTAGCGTCTCAACTGGAGTCCTAATCACGAGGCTAAATGCCTACCCCTGGAGGATATTTCTCATGTTTAAAGCCCCCTCCTCACCCGGGAGAGCATTCATATGTCTTCCTAATGTTGCAGGGTCATAGTGTATTTCAGCGTGGCCTCTACCCTTTTCTCAGCCACCTCTCTGGCTCTGGGCCTTAGCCACACAACAAGTCTTTCGAGTCCTCCTACGTGTGTACCGCCTCTCAGCACAGAGCCTTGGCCCATGCTCCCTCCTCTGCATGGATGACCCTCTGGCCCTCACCAGCCCCATGGCCTCCTCTTCTTCACCCTTCCTTTCTCAGTCCGTGCCTTGCGTCTTCAAGGGAAGCCCTTCCTGACACGCAGACAAGGCCAGGCCTCGGGATGTGCCTTGAAGTCACCAGGTACCTGCACACCAACCATCACGGTTGTTTTTTTAAAGGTTTATTTATTTATTTGTAAGTCAGAGTTATATATTGAGAGGAGAGGCAGAGAGGCAGAGAGAGAGAGAGAGAGAGAGAGAGAGAGAGAAAGGTCTTCCATGTGCTGGTTCACTCCCCAGTTGGCCACAACGGCTGGAGCTGCACTGATCTGAAGCCAGGAGCCAGGAGCCAAGAGCTTCTTCTGGGTCTCCCAGATGGGTGCAGGGGCCCAAGGACTAGGGCCACCTTCTGCTTTTCCAGGCCACAACAGAGAGCAGGATCGGAAGTGGAGCAGCTGGGTCTTGAACCGGCACCCATATGGGATGCTGGCACTACAGGCAGCAGCTTTACCCGCTATGCCACAGCGCCCTACCATCACAGTTGTGATGGGACATGTGCTTGTATGATTACCCAGTTAAGTCTCCCACTCCCCACTAGTAAATCCTTTGGAAACTTGCACTGCCTGGTACAGAATAGGCTTTTAATAAATATTTGCTGAATGAAAACAGTCACTCATGTTACAAAGGCTGCTAACTTGAGACGGGCATTGTGGCACAGTGGGCTAAGCCACCTCTTGGATTGCCTACATCCCATATGGGAATGCCCAGGATGGAGTCCTGCCTCCACTTCTGATCCCGCTTCCCTCTAATGTGCCTGGGAGGCAGCAGATGATGGTTAAGGTACTTGGTTCCTTGCCACCAATGTGGAAAAACCCAGAGGGAATTCCTGGCTCCTGGCTTTGGCCTGAGTATTGTGGGCATTTGGGGGAGTGAACCAGCTGATGGACCATCTGTCTGTGTCTCCCTCTTTCTCTTGTAACTCTACCTTTCCAAACACATAATAAATAAGTAAATCTCTTTTTAAAAGATGAAAACAATTTAACAAAAAGCTACCCTAAAGCCCCAATTCCAGAAGGCAATGAAGATAACTGTTAAAAGTCATGGGAGCACATTGGGCATCTAACCCTTTGGTTCAGGAGGCGATGGAATGGAACACAGGCCAGGTGAGTTCTAGGCACAGAGAAAGGAGACAAACTGAGAGCTGCTGAGCCCTGCTCCTCTGACCTGAAAGTACAGCAGGATCGAACCTTCCATCCAAAAACACAGCTGCTGCTCAGATTGTATTTTTCTTAAACAGGGAATCTCTTTCTTCCTTTTTATTACAACTCTAACGACTGAAATAAGAATAGATTCTTGAAATAAGCTCAGCAGAAGGAAAGCCTGCAGCAGTCAGCTGCGTGCCTCTGTGAACTGCCTGGCTCAGTGTGTATGGGGGAAGAAGGGAGTTCAGGGTCAAGGTACTAGTTTGGCCAGGGATGAGCACGGAGTGGAACTGACTCCCAGGTAAGGGAGGAGGGGCACACGTTTGGAGACCTTTAACATACGCCTTTCCACCTGGAAATGCCCCGGAGGCCACGCCCCTGCTTTCTTTTGGGCTAAGATTCTGTCTCCTCCTCCCTTACCTAACCTTTGCTGTGAAGGCTAAACCAGCAAGTGTCAAGCTGGCTGCTCATTGGATTCAGATGGGGGAGATTTAAAGACACGGACATCTGGTCTCACTGGAAGCCTAGTACATTAGAATATCTGGGGTGGGGTCTGGGTCTCCATATTTTAAAATTCATTTAAAAAGTTATTTTATTTAAAATTTTTGATTTGTATTCACATACTTATATATTTTTGTGAGGTACATATAGTGTGATATTTCAACACAACTACACAGCATAAACCAATCAAACCAAGCAACCAGCCTTTCAATTTCTTTATATTTCAGTCTACCAGCTCCTCTCTTCCAGTTCTTTATGCAGAATACAATATATCATTGCAAAATACAGTCATCCCCCTGTGCCATGGAACTCTGGGACTGTGAAGTCTGCTGTCTTTTGGTACCCGTTATCCAACCTCCCTCCCCCAACCCCCTTCTTCCCGATCTCTAACAATAAGTGTTCTAAGTTCAGATTGACCTATTTTTTTACACTTCCACATATGAAAGAGAATATATAGTATTTGTCTCCCTGGGACTATCTTATTTAGATTAACATAATAATCTCCAGTTCGATCCATTTTGCTGTAAACGTTTTATCCCTTTATAGATAATAGATACTATCTATAGACGATATCTATACAATATTCCATTGTGTATATACACCACATTTTCTGTATCTGCTCCTCCATGAGTGAGACCACTAGGTTGATTATATATCTTCTGGGCTGTGGTGCTGCTGTGAACACAGCAGTACAGATGTCTTTTCCACACACCGATTTCATTTCCTTCAGATGTGTACCCAGAAGTAGGATAGCTGGTTTGTGTGCTAAATCTATTTCTAGTTTTTGGAGACTCCTCCATACTGTTCATAATGACTGTGCTGATTTGCATTCCCACCAACAGTGTATTGGGTTCCCTTTACTCTACCGCTTCACCAATGTTTGTTATTTTTTGTCTCTTCAGTAATAGCCATCCTAACCGGAGTGAGATGATACACGCATTATTGTGGCTTTGATTTGCATTTTCCTGAAGGCATTTTTTTCACATGTATGCTGGCCATTTGTATTTCTTCTTTTGAGAAATGTCCAGATTCTTTGCCCCTTTGTTAACTAGACTGTTTTTGCAGTTGTTTTTGAGGGTTTTTCTCCAGTTCCTTATATATCCTAAGTATTAATCCTTTGTCACATGCATAGCTGCAAATCTTCTCTCCAGTTCTATCGGCTGTCTCTTCACTCTGTTGATTCTTTCTTTTGCTGTGCAGAAGCTTCTCAGTTCAATGTTATTTGTGTATTTTTTCTTCTGTTGTCTGTGCTTTTGGGGACTTAACCCAAAATTTATTACCTATGCCCAGTGTCTTGAAATGTTTGCCTGATGTTTTCTTCTCCTAGTTTTAGAGTTTCAGGTCACATTTAGATCTCTGATACATTTTGAGTTAATTGTTTTGTGTATGATAAGAGATAGAGGACAAATTTCAATCTTCTGTATATGAATATCCAGTTTTCCCAGCACCATTTACTGAACAGACTGTCATTTCTTCAGAGTATGTTTTTGGCATCTTTGTTATAGTTTTTCTTCTTCTTCTCCTTCTTCTTCAGATTTATTTGTTTATTTGAAAGACAGAGTTACAGAGATAGAGGCAGAGGCAGAAGCAGAGGCAGAGAGGGAGGTCTTCCATCCACTGGTTTACTCCTGCAATGGCCAGAGCTGTGCTTATCTGAAGCCAGGAGCCTGGTGCTTCTTCCAGGTCTCTCACACGGGTGCAGGGGCCCAAGGACTTAGGCCATCTTCTCCTGCTTTCCCAGGCCATAGCAGAGAGCTGGATCAGAAGTGGAGCAGCCAGGACTTGAACTGGCGCCCATATGGGATGCCGGCATTGCAGACATCCTGCTATGCCACAGTGCCAGCCCCCGTGGGTTAACTTCTGTGATCTCTAGTCTGTACCACTCACTTATCTGTGAGTCTGTTTGGGTGACAGTACCATGCTTTTTGGTTCCTGTAGCTCTGTGGTATGTCCTGAAATCTGGTATTGTGGTTCCTCTAGCTTTGTTCTTTTTGTTCAAGGTTATTGTGGTTAATATGGACATTTTAACCATATTAATTCATCTAGTCATAAACTTGGAAAGTCATTCTACTTTTTTACGTTGTCTTCAATGTTTTTCATTAGTGTTTTGTAATTTTTGTTGTAGAGGTCTTTTTACATTCTTGATTAAATTTATCCCAATGTATTTTATTTGAATTTTTTGGTTAGCTCTTATGAATGGGATAGCTCTTTCTCAGTGAGTTTGTATTGGTAGATAAAAATACTAGTAATTCTGTGTGTTGATTTTTTATTCTGCAACTTTACTGAAGTCATTTATCAATTTCAATAGTTTTTGGTGGGAAATTTAAGATCCTGTGTCATAATCATGTAATTTGAAACATGAAAGATTTGCTCTTCTTTTCCTATTTGTAGGCCTTTTATTCTTTCTTTTGCCTAGTGGCTCCAGCTAAAACTTCCAGTACTATATTGAATAAGAACAATGAGAGTGAACATCTTTGCCCAGTTCCAGATGTTAGTGGAAATGTTTCCAGGTTTTCTCCAGCCAATGTGATGTTGGATTTGTTATACATAGCCTTTATTATGTTTTGGTATGCTTCTTTTGTACCTAATTTGTTCAAGATTTTTTTTTTCATCATGAATGGATATTAAATGTTTTCAAATGTTTTTTCTGCATCTGTTGAGATGACCATAAGATTTTTATCCTTAATTCTGTTGATGTGATGTTTTTGTTTATTGATTTATATATGTTAAATCAGCTCTGCATCCCTGGGATAAATCTCACTTAACCATGGTGAATGATCATTTTAATGTGATGTTGAATTGGATTTGCTAGTATTTTGTTGAGAATTTTGCATTTCTGTTCATCAGGGACATTGCTCGATAGTTTTCTTCCTTCCTTCCTCCCTCCCTTCCTCTCTCTCTCTCTTTCTTTCTTTCTTTCTTTCTTTTTCTTTTTTCTATGTCTTTTTCTGGCTTTAGAATCACAGTAATCTGGCCTCATGGAATGAGCTTGAAGGAGTTCCCTCCCTCTAAGTTTTTTGAAATAGTTTGAAATGAATGGGTGTTAGCTTTTCCTTAAAAGTTTGGTAGAATTCAGCAAAGAAGTAAGCTGGTCCAGAGCTCTTCTTTGTCTGGAGACTTTCAATTACTGACTTTTAATCTCATTAGTCATCACTAGTTTTGCTCAGATTGTCAATGTCTTCATGGCTCAATTTTTATAAGTTGTATATATCCAGAAATTTATCCATATTTTCTATGTTTTCCAATTTGTTAGTATATAGTTCTTTATAATAGTCTCTAATGATCCTTTGCATTTCTGTAGTATTGGTTGTAATATCTCCATTTTAATCTTGGCTTTTATTTATTTGAGTTTTATTTCTTTTCTTTTTTTGTAGTTTAATTAAAGGTTTATCAATTTTATCTTTTGTAAAATATTTATTTATTTATTTATTTGAAAGGCAGACTTACAGAGGCAGAGAGAGACAGAGAGAGACAGAGAGGTCTTGCATCCACTGGTTCACTCCCCAGATGGCCGCAATGTCTGGAGCTGTGCTGATCTGAAGTCAGGAGCCAGGAGCTTCTTCCAATTCACCCACATGTGTGCAGGAGCCCAAGGACTTGGGCTATCCTCCACTGCTTTCCCAGGCCACAGCAAAGAGCTGGATCGGAAGTGGAGCAGCCAGGACTTGAACCAATGCCCATATGGGATGCTGGCACTGCAGGTGGCGGCTTTACCCACTATGCTACAGCGCTGGCCCCCAATTTTATCTTTTTAAAAAATGCAATTCTTTCTTTCATTGATCTTTTGTATTTGCTTTCTATTTCACTCATCTCTGCTTCGACTTTAATTATTTCTTTTTTAAAAAAAAATATTTATTTGGGGCTGGCACTGTGGTGCAGTGGGTTAATGCTCTGTCCTGAAGCACCAACATATGGGCGCCGGTTCTAGTCCTGGCTGCTCCTCTCCCGATCCAGCTTTCTGCTGTGGCCTTTGAAAGCAGTAGAAGATGGCCCAAGTCCTTGGGTCCCTGCACCCACGTGGGGGAACCAGAAGAATTTCCTGGCTCCTGGCTTTGGATCGGCGCAGCTCTGGCCGTTGCAGCCAGTTGGGGAGTGAACCAGTGGATGGAAGATCTCTCTCTCTCTCTTTCTGCCTCTCCTCTCTATGTGTAACTCTGACTTTCAAATAAATAAATAGATAAATATTACAGAAGAAGAAGAGGCAGAGGCAGAGAGAGGTCTTTCAACTGCTGGTTCACTCCCTGAATGGCTGCAAAGGTCAGGGCTAGCCAGGCCAAAGCCAGGCGTCAAGAGCTTTATCTAGGTCTCCCACATGGGTGCAGGGACCCAAGCACTTGGGCCATCTTCCACTGCTTTCCCAGATGCATTAGCAGGGAGCTGGATTGGAAGTGGAGCAGCTGGGACTAGAACTGGTGCCCATCTGAAATGCTGGTGCAGCAGGCAGAGGCTTAGCTCACTACACCACAGTGCTGGCCCCCTATTATTTCTTTTTTCTATTAACTTTGGATTTGGGTTGTTATTGTTTTGCAAGGTTCTTGAAATGCATTGTTAGGTTGTTTATTTGACTCGATGTAGGCACTTATTTTATAAATTTCCCTCTTAGTACTGCTTTTGCTGTAGCCTGTAAGTTTTGTTTCCATTTTCATTAGTTTCAAGGAAAATATAAATTTCCCTTTTGCTTTCTTCAATAACTCGTTCTTCATTCAAGAGTGCATTGTTCAGTCTCTATGTGTTTGTGTCATTTCTAAAGTTTGATTATTATTTTAAAAATTTATTTGAGAGAAAGAAAGAGCGAGTGAGCACTCCTACCTGCTGGTTCACTCCCCAAATGCTCCCAATAGCCATGGTTGGGAGTGGAAGCAGGAGATAGGAACTCAAGCCAGGTCTCCCACTGGGTCACACAAAATCCAATTACTTGAGCAATTATGACCACCTCCCAGGGCCTGCCTAGGTGGGAAGCTGGAAGTCAAGATCCAGAGCCAGAGATCAAATTCAAGTGCTCTGATGTGGGCTACAGGCATCTTTTTTTTTTTTAAACTTTTATTTAATGAATATAAATTTCCAGTGTACAGCTTATGGATTACAATGGCTTCCCCCTCCCACAACTTCCCTCCCACCCACAACCCTCCCCTCTCCCGCTCCCTCTCCCCTTCCATTCACATCAAGATTCATTTTCAATTCTCTTTATATACAGAAGATCAATTTAGTACAAAGATTTCAACAGTTTGCACCCACATAGAAACACAAAGTGAAACAACTGTTGGATGATAAACATATACTCCCTAGAGTTTCTGTTGTTGTTGATTTCCTATTCTATTGCATTGTGCTCAGAAAAAAATACATGAATGATTTTGATATTTTTTTTTAACTTCTTGAGACTTGTTTTATGGCCTACTATGTGTGTGTATATAAGAGAAAGTTCTATGTGCTGAAGAAAAGAATGTGTATTCTGCATCTGTGGCTAGAATGTTCTGCCAATGTCTGTTAGGTCCAATTTGGTCTCTGTGTGGGTTGACTCTGCTGCTTCTGTATTAATTTTTGGTCTGGATGATATGTCCATTGATGAAAGCAGGATGTTGAATTCCTACACTATCTACTATTGTGTTGGAGTTTATCTCTCTCTTTAGACTTCATAATGTTTGTTTTATAAAACTAAGGTGCCAGCATTAGATGCATGTATATTTATAATGGTCAAATTTTCCTATTGAACTAATCCCTTGATCATTAGTGATCTTGCCTTTTTTTTTCTATTTTTTTTTGTCTTAAAATCTATTTTATTTGATAGTTTTACACCTGATTGCTTTTGATTTCTGTTAGCATGGAATATCTTTTTCCATCCTTTCACTTTCAGTTTGTGTGTGACATAAGCTTCTGGCAGTCAGCGAATCAGTGAGTCTTGATTTTTAATTCATTGAGCCAGTTTGTATATTTTAATTTGGAGGATTTAGTCACTTAAAGTCAATTTTACATTCGAGGTTATTATTGGTAAGTAATGACATTGTGCTGTCATTTAAAATGAAAGTTTAAAATTTTCCTTTGTTTATTTTACTATCGTTTGTTCTATTTCTAGTGGATTTTCACAGGTTTCCATGATTGTAGTTCCTTTTGTGTGTAAGACTCCCTTAAGCATCTTTTGTAAGGCTGGCCTGGTGGTGATAAATTCCCTCAGCTTTTCTTGTCTTGGAAAATCTTATTTCTCCTTCATTTGTGAAAGATAACTTTGCTCGGTAAAGTATTCCTGGTTGGCAGTTATTTTCTTTCACAACTTGGAATATGTCAATTCCATTCCCTTCTGGCCTGTAAGGTTTCTGTTGAAAAATCTGCTGTTAATCTAATGGAGGTCCCCTTAAAATTGACCTGGTACTATTCTCCCAAACATTTTAGAATTTTCTTTATGTTGTACTTTTGAGAGTTTGACTAAAATGTGTTGTGGTGAGAATATTTTCTGCTGATGTGTATTTGAGCCTCCTGAACTTGAATGTTCATATCTTTTGTCAGATTGGGGAGTTCTCAGCTATTGTGTTGTTGAATAAGTTTTCTGAGCTGAGTCTCCTTCTATTGCCCTCAGGAATCCTTATAGTTCAGATATTTGTCTAATCACTTCCCTAAGTTCCCTAAGTTCTTGATGGCTTTCTTTATTCTTTTATCTTTTTTTTTTTTTTTTGTCTTACTGGGATATTTCAAATGATTTGTCTTTACGTTCAAATTGTTTTTCCTGCTTGATCTAAGCTGTTATTGAGGCTTTTAACTATATTTTTTAGACTCGCTGAGTTTTCATTTCCAAGATTTTTGTGTGGTTCTTTTTCAATCTTTCCAACTTTTTGCTGAATTTCCTGTTCTAATCATGCATAGTTTTCCTGATTCTGCTCAACTGTTTTTATTTTCTTGTTTCTCTTTGAGCATCCTTATAATCACTTTGTTTGAATTCTTTTTTTTTACAAAAGTTTGTGTACTTTACTTATTTAAAAGGCAGAGAGACAGAGACAGACAAATTGAGAGAGATCTTCCATCTGCTGGTTCACTCTCCAAATGCCTATAAGAGCTGGGGTTGGGCCAGACTGAACCAAGGAGCTGGGAACTCAATCTGAGTCTCCCATATGGGTATCAGGGACCCAAAGTATCTATCAACTATTCTCTCACAAAGCTACACATAAACAGGTAACTAGAATTAGGAGTGGAGCTGGAACTTGAATCCAGACACTCAGATACAGGATGCAGGTATCAAAAGCAATGTCTTAACTACTGCACCAAATGCCTATCCCCATTTGAATTCTCTTTTATTAAAGATTTATTTAATTTATTTATTTGAAAGAGTCACAGAGAGAGGTAGATACAGAGAGAGAGGCCTTCCATCTGCTGGTTCACTCCCCAGATGGCCGCAACAGCCGGAGCTGCGCTGATCCGAAGCCAGGAGCCAGGAGCCTCTTCAGGGTCTCCCATGCGGATGCAGGGGCCCAAGGAATTGGGCCATCTTCAACCACTATCCCAGGCCATAGAATAGAGCTGGATTGGAAGAGGAGCAGCTGGGACTAGAACTGGCGCCCATATAGGAGGCCAGCGCTTCAGGCCAGGGCTTTAACCCACTGTGCCACAGCGCCGGCCCCTCCATTTGAATTCTTTTTAAATTTATTTTTATTGTAAAGACATGGAGAGAGAGAGAGATTTCACTTCCACTGGTTTACTGTGCTGGGGTCATGAAGGTGCTAGCCCTGTCCACTGTGGCTGGGCTTGGGAGCACTGACAGGAGTCCTGGAGGGGTTGCTGGGGTGACTGCATTAGTAGCGGCAGAGTCAGGGTTGCAGTACTACTGGCTTAAACGTTCAGTAGGGATATGTATGTCCCTACAGTGTCAAAAATCTCATGTTTCTGTGCAATTTCTGGGCAACCACTGCCTTTTCTTCCCCTAATGAGGCAATTATTCTCTCTGTGTTATGCTGCCTGGGGTTGGGAGAGGTATGCAGTGAGCAGTTCTATAGCCACCTACACCACAATGCTAGATCATACCTAGATCCTAGAGCTCCCCATTGCCAATAAGTGCAGCATGGGGTAGGGCCAATGCCTGCTTTGCTAATGGCTACCTGCTGCTGAGGTGGACATATAGCCCAAGGCCACTAAAACCAACCAGAGGTGATGGGTGATGCTGACCATGATGTAAGTCCAATTAGCTGAGACCAGGGCAGGTCCAGGGGTTCCATCTACACACACTGACCTGGAGACAGTGACCATTAGCATCTTCCCATTGATGGGCTCATTGTGGTGCCTTATTCCCAGAGGCTGGGGTCTTGGCCTGCGATCTGCTGGAGGTTGGAGTTTGAGGTGGTGAAGGGGATCCTTTGGCCAAGAGCTCCGTCTATAGATACATGGCTGGGGGCAGAGGCTGCGGGACCCTGTCTACCTCTAGATTTCACCATGGTAGGCCTGGAACTGTGTTTCAAGTCTAAGTCTGAACTTCATTCCCTCTCTCTCCCCCTAAACTGAAGGCAACTCTGTCTATGCTGTACTCCTTAGAGCTGGGGGTGGGGTGATGCGGCATCACCAGTGTATCTTTTCTTGTATTGTACTACAACTAGGGTCCCTTGGCTTTTGTGAATGTGACTTGATGTGTGAATAGCTGTTCAAATTGCTATCTCTGTGTGGTGATTCCTGGAGTGTCTTACTTAGCCACCATCTTGCTCTGACTGCTCCAGGTATCAGTATGTATGTATGTATGTATGTATGGGGCATACAGACACACACAGAGAAAGAGCATTCCATCAGCTGGTTCCCTTGTCAAATGCCTACCAGCAGCTGGGGCAAGGCTGCGGCTGAAGCCAGCAGTCAGGAACTCAATCTGGATCTCCCACATGAGTGGCAAGGACCCACTTACTTAAGCCATCATTGCTGCTTTCCAGGGTGTGCATCAGCAGAAAGCTGGAGTCAGGATGTGAAGCTGGTACAAACCCAGGTACACTGATGTGGGATGTTGGCCCTTTAGCCACCAGGCTAAGCACGGACAGCTCCTAGGTGGTTGTGAAGTGCAGCCGAAGCACTGTATACATGTAGATCTGTAACCTGATTTTCTTTTTCCGTTGTGGCTGCTGTTCACTCTCGTTCCCAGATAAGCTGCAGGTTAATGATGTCTGCGGTAGGCAGGCTTCGAGGTAGTCACTAAGGATCATTCCTGCTTGTATTCCTGTCCTTGTGTAAACCCTGCCCTGTCAGCATGGGTTGAACTTGAACTCAAGTCAGCTTAACAACCCAGAGGCAACTGGCTGACACATTCAGGAGACTTGGGAAGCTGAACTGAAAAGACCTGCACACAGACAGGCATTTGACACAGTGGTTGAGATGTTGCTTGGGACCCTCGTATCCTGTATTGCAGTACCTAGGTTCAAGTCCCAGCTCCACTTGTAATTCCAGCTTCCTGCTAATGTGCTCCCTGGGAGGCGCAGGTGACAGGTCAAATGATTGGCTTCCTGCCTCCCATGTGGGAGACCCAGATCAAGTTAACTACTCCCCACTTGGGGCTAGCTCAGCCCCAGTTATTGTGGGCATTTGGGGAGTGAATCCAAAGTGGGAGAGATCTCTGTTCATCTTTCTGTCGCTGCCTCTCAAAAAATAGATTTTTAAAAAAACCAAAGAACCCCTACATGCCCTAGTTAAAAAAAAAAGTCTGGCGCCGTGGCTCAATAGGCTAATCCTCCACCTAGTGGCCCCGGCACACCGGGTTCTAATCCCGGTCGGGGCGCCGGATTCTGTCCCGGTTGCCCCTCTTCCAGGCCAGCTCTCTGCTGTGGCCCGGGAGGGCAGTGGAGCATGGCCCAAGTGCTTGGGCCCTGCACCCCATGGGAGACCAGGAGAAGCACCTGGCTCCTGCCTTCGGATCAGCGTGGTGCGCCGTCCGCAGCGGCCATTGGAGGGTGAACCAACGGCAAAGGAAGACCTTTCTCTCTGTCTTTCTCTCTCTCAATGTCCACTCTGCCTGTCAAAAAAAAAAAAAAAGTAATACAAGACCTGCATAGTCCAACAACATGGGTGATGTATCAGTAGTTACTTGCGACTCTTGCCACTTTCCTTGTCTCTCCTTCTTCCTCCAGCTCTAACCCCAGCCCCGCGGGAATCATCTGGGGCTCGTCAGCTCTTTGGTGCTCTAAGCATTCTTGAGACACCCTTGCAAGGTTTCTGGTTCTTCCCTCCTTCGTTCCATCTTCTCTCCACCTCGGCTGCCTTGTTGGAACTGGAACTTGGCATCCGGGCCTCTCCCTCTGTGTCTCAGCCACAGAAAATCTTCAAGCCGAGCCAGTCGCAACAACACTCTGCACAGTGTGGCTGTGGAAGCTGCTTATCTAGCTCGTTATTGCATCCATTACTATGCTGTGAGCTCAAGCACGAGGGGCCAAGTTCTCCTTGGAGGCCTGGCTCTGGCGGCGGGCTCCTCTGGCAGGGCCAGTGCTCCCTCCCCGAGAGGCGAGATCAAACCAAGCCTCTCAACCACTGGGGCTCTTGGCATTTCTTCAGTGCTAGTCACATTGCCAGACCAATCAATTCCTGCTCCCTTAAAATTTCCCCAGGCCTCAGAGAAGCTGCTCCCGGAATTCTCTCGCATGTCCCCGCTTTCCCCCGCCCCAGAGGTGCCAGCAGCGCTTTTGTTGGTTTGGCTGTGCACTTAGATCATTGAAGCGGCTTCAGATCCAACTGGGCAACACTCAGCACTTCAGTGATGTCTTGGCAAGGTTACCATGTTATTACTTAACTGCACTGCTGCTACTCAATAAGTAGGAACTGATTGAAATAACCACAGGAGTTCCTGGATTCCCCTAATTTTAGCACCAAGTTAAAGCTCACTCCCACAGTTGGAAGTTAAAATAGGCTGCCAGCCCACAGAAGTGCCCACCCACCACACCTAATTGTCACACCACGGATGCCTGTCATGGCTGGCAACACTGGGGGGTGGTGGTGGAGAGAACATTCTTAGAAGCAAGGCTCTTCTCCTTGGCAGACGCCTGCGGTCATTTTGGCCGGGCCCAGTTTCTTTGAGACCCTCAACCTGTGGAGCTCTCTGTGGCTGCCTCGGACGCTCGTATTTTCCTCCCTGATTTGTTTAATGGCAGAGCAGGCACAGAGGACAGAGGAGGTATCAGAGCGACTGCAGAGAACAGAAACTGGTGTTCGGGCTGCTGCTTCTAGCTGACTCATTGCTGGAGTCCAGCTGTGGGACAGTCAATGACTCTGAGCCATCCAGGCGATTTGGAAAGCAGAAAAAAAGCGAGTTAATCCAAGCTACCTTGCTCTCACATGGTGTCAGAGCATCACCCAAAGCTCAAATGCTTCGATGTGCACAAAAGGAATAAATGTCTTCCATGCTTCACCCGCTGGACGTCCAATATTTTTGGTTTCTTCCTATTGAAAACTACATGTTACCAGGTATGTTTTGAAAACATTCTATGAGAAGTTATTTCTCATAGCGTGCCTGCTGCTTAGTATTTCTTGTCTCTTTGCAGTTTGGTGTTTTCTTGCACCTACTTGAAGTCATAATCTACCTCTGTCATCTCAGTGTAGCACCATTTAGCACACTGTCAAGAGCAAAGCAGAGGAACTGAGTGGGCAATTTTTTATAAAGATTTATTTATTTATTTGAAAGGCAGAGTTACAGAGAGGGAGAGAAAGAGAGAGAGAGAGAGAGAGAGAGAGAGAGGTCTTCCATCCACTGGTTCACTCCCTAAATGGCTGCAATGGCCAGAGCTGGGTCGATCCAAAGCTAGGAGCCAGGAGCTTTTTCCGGGTTTTCTACGTGGGTGCAGGACCATCTTCCACTGCTTTCCCAGGCCATAGCAGAGAGTTGTATTGGAAGAGGAGCATCTGGGGCTTGAACCAGTACCCATATGGGATGCCGGCTCTGCCTGCAATGCTACAGCGCTGGCCTTCAAATGGAGGATTTTAAAGAAAGAGGAAAACACCTGTGGGATGGTCAATGACTATGTGCCAGGTGTTTCCTGGGGGGAACCTAGGCAGGTCCCAGAGTTCATCAAGTCTCCTTGGCAGTGGTCATTCACTTCCACCCTCTCCACTGCTGTGGCCACCATGCTCTCCAAGGATCCCAGCCCCAAAATGCATAGAAGAATATGGGTCCAATAAAGTACAAGGAGACAGAGAAATGGACCATTTTCCTACTACCATGATGTTCTCAATATTAGCTGGCTGTTCTCTAAAACCTCCCAGGATTCCTATTTTGGGAAGTTGCTGGGATAAGGGCACCCCTTGCCCATGGAGTCTACTCCTTGACTTCCAGGAGCCCAGTGTGGTAAGAAAGAGACATGGTGGGTTTGTTCCTTTCTTCTAAAGCTGTAAGGAAATCCAATCCATGACGGTACGTATTCACACATTTATGGAAACAGGCCAAGCTCACAACTAAATGATGAAAACGAAAATTAATCAGGCACTCCCATGGGTCTCACATATGGTATTTTTGAATCTTTTTTTTTCACTATAGTAATTGTTTTTCTTATTCATTTTCTTTGGTTGAATACACACACTGTAAGAAAAAAATGGGGCTAGTGGTGCTGATGGAAACAGTGAAACATTTACAGAGATAAAGTTAGGAAGGAAGGAAACAAAAGCGATTTCAGTCCCTCTGTGGAAGGCCTGTGTACCTTTGCTGCCGGTGCTCCTGGGGGTTGGGGGCTGGCTCACTAGGTGGCAGGTGCTTCCTTGACTCACACAGAAAACAAGCGCTGGGCCCCTGGTGCTGTCCAGGCGAGTTACATCTGGCCCATAAGCACCGCACCCTGCTCCCCCCTTTCTATTCTTTCAGAAGAGAGGAAAATGATCAAGTAATTGAGCCTAGAGTCAGAGAGGAAGCTTTTTGCCTTTTCTTAATTTATAGGGATTTGAAGTAAAAACCCCTTGGCATTGTAAAGTAGGGTGCTAGCTCCTTTATTGAATTTTTGTGGAAAACCTAAACAGTGATAGGAAGCAACCAACCAAATAGGGCATTGGGCCTCAGAACCTCACTCCCCTTGGAAGACACAACCACTGCAACACACAGGCATCTTTTCTTTTCACGCCAGTTAACAAATGACATTAAATAAGATTCAAGTCAATTACAATTTTTTTCTTAAGACTTATTTATTTATTTGAAAATCAGAGTTACAGATGGAGGGAGAGAAGGAAGAGAGAGAGAGAGAGTGAGAGAGGTCTTCCATCCACTGGTTCACTCCCCAGATGGCCACAATGGCCAGGGCTGGGCCAGGTCAAAGCCAGGAGCCAGGAGCTTCATCTGGGTCCCCCATGTGGGTGCAGAGGCCCAAGCACTTGGGCCATCTTCTGCTGCTTTTCCCAGGCTCATTAGCAGGGAGCTGGATGGGAAGCAGAGCAGCTGGGAATTGAAGCAGTGCCCATATGGGATGTTGGCTATGCCACTGCACCGGTCTTGTCAAGTCAAATTTTTAAAACATGTCTGGTGCCTTTCATTCAGAATGGAAACTCTTGCTTAGAAAACTATGTTCTGACATGTGAGGAGTATTGCTTTTGCAAGCTCAGAGAAAATCCATGGCTTAGATTCATAGAAGGTAAATGAAAAATTCCTCCAACATGGAGTGACAGGGTGGTTTTCTGTGTGATGTCAACGTAGCTTCTGTACTTGACACAGAAGTTCCCATTTAAAAAAAAAAAAAACAAAACTCAACTACTGCTCAATTTCTTTAATCAAGCAGAGTTATCTAGAGTGCTTTTTCGAAGAGGCTATCAGGAATGGAATGGGAAGTAGTCATTAGGACTAATCAGCGGCAGGATTGGAGAAACCAGTATCAGTTGGGAGGGACTTCAGTGCCGCGGGGACCTTGCAAGTGACTCAGATGCCTTCTGCTGTTTGCAGTGCGCCTCTAGGAGGGACACAATGAGTTAACGTGCCCAGCACAGATGAGACGCGCTGCCGGCTGGTAGTGGTAGTTCACTCCCGTGCAGGAAGGCTGCTCTGCTCACATACCGTTCTTTGTTGTGCAGAAGAGAAATAAATATATAAAAGCCTAAAAGTAAGACTTCAATTCTTTATGTCTGGCAAAATTGTCAGTGCACTGTGCCTTGAAGATATTCCACCGTGCTTGCCTCGCGGGGTTGTTGGGAGGAGTAAGATCCTGCTCTACTCTCTGCCGGTCTGCCCACCATTCACTTTACAGTTTGCAAAGATCTTACGTGTACCTGCCCACGGTGGAACCCGACAGCATCAGTGGGAGGCACGGAAGACGGATAGCCTTCTTTCTTGAGAGGAGGTGACCTTGTGCTGCTGCTGCGTACGTGAGGCTTTTGCTTTGGGAAGACCAGATTGACTGTGCTGTGTTTTTAAGTAGTTCAAATTGCATGTGGGTGTTCACTGCCGCAGTGCTTATAACAAGGAGAAATTGGAACCCCATGAATGCGCTCTAATGGAGGAGTAAGCGTTTCACATCGAGAGCATGATGTGGTGTGGGACGCCTGCATCCCACATTGGAGGGCCTGGTTCAAGTCTGGGTTCCTCCACTTCCCGTCCAGCTTCCTGTGATACACACCCTGGGAAGCAGCAGGTGAAGGATTAAGTACTCAGGTCCCCGCCATTGCCATCCATATGGGAAACCAGATTGAATTCCTGCCTCCGGACGGACTTCAGCCTCGCTCAGCCCTTGTTGTTGTGAGCATTTGGGGGAGTGAACCAGCAAATGGGACACCTCTCTCTGCTTTTTCTTTCTTTTTTTTTTTTAAGATTTATTTATTTATTTGAAAGTCAGAGTTACACAGAGCGAGGGAGAGGCAGAAAGAGAGAGGTCTTCCATCTGCTGGTTCACTTCCCAGTTGGCCGCAACCGGTGGAGTTGCGCCGATCCGAAACCAAGAGCCAGGAGCTTCTTCCAGGTCTCCCATGGACGTGCAGGGGCCCAAGGACTTGAGTCATCTTCTACTGCTTTCCCAGGCCATAGCAGAGAGCTGGATCAGATGTGGAGCAGCCAGGACTTGAACTGGCGTCCACATGGGATACCAGCACTGCAGGTGGTGGTTTTACCCACTATGCCACAGTGCCGGTCCCTCTGCTTTTTCAAATAAAATGAAAATAAACATATAAATTTTAAAAATAGAAGACCCATTAAACTGTGGCACAGACCTGGATAGAATAATGTACAGCCTTTAAGAATTTTGATGTAGAAGTATTAGAAATAAATTCGTTGATGATACTATAAAGTATTAATGAAGGAAGTTGTTGAAAGTATATTTAAGCCAGTATATAATAGTAGATTGGATGTGATCCCTCTGTGATACGGAAAAATACACGGGGTAAGATAATGGTTGTCTTTGTGCTGAGAATATGTGTGACCCTTGTTTTCTTTGTCATGCCCTTCCCATTGTAATGTCAATAAGCATTAAAAGTGGACTACTTAGCATTTTCAACTGGATCAACTGTATTATAAAAAGTAGCTGGGGCTATCGCTGTGGCTCAATAGGCTAATCCTCCACCTGTGCCACCGGCACACCGGGTTCTAGTCCCGGTTGGGGCGCCGGATTCTATCCCGGTTGCCCCTCTTCCAGGCCAGCTCTCTGCTATGGCCCAGGAAGGCAGTGGAGGATGGCCCAAGTGCTTGGGCCCTGCACCCCATGGGAGACCAGGAGAAGCACCTGGCTCCTGCCTTTGGATCAGCACAGTGCGCCGACTACAGCGTTCGGGCCGCGGCAGCCATTGGAGGGTGAACCAATGGCAAAAGGAAGACCTTTCTCTCTGTCTCTCTCTCTCTCTCACTGTCTACTCTGCCTGTCAATAAATAAATAAATAAATAAATAAGTAGCTGGAAGCTTCAGCTCGCCTTGGGCCAGTGAGTGCTGTGATCCCCATACATGTGGGCCTATCAGCTGTGGTCCTGGCAAGGATCTGAGTTCAGCAGGACGGTGCCGGTGAGAAACAGGAACTAGGGCAGGGCGAGAGGAAAGGGAGGGGAGAGCAGGCGAGGGTCACAAGGTACCCAGGCACCAGGAGCAGTGGGAGCCCCTGGCCACCCCCGGGGTCGAATGGAAAAGAAGAGGAAATGGAATTCCCATCTCTCCCCACCCCTGCTCCGGGGGACGGGGTTGCTGAGGACAAGGCCCTCCGAGTGGCCGTAGTGAAGTGTCACAACCCTGGGCACACACAAGAGACGCAGAGTAGAAATCCCCTGACATCTTTCCTTCTGCCTTGCTGTTTCCTGCCGGGGCCGCCCATTAATGAAGCTCAGGTGCACGGCAGCGGGCAAAGGTCTGGGTAGCCAGTCCGTGGGATTCGGCATCCCGGTGATGGGCCTGGCAGTGAGGGCGTTCAGCCAGCGCAGTCAGCAGAGCACCGCGTTCGTCTCCCAGGAGGGAGGGGAGGTCTCTTAGGGACCGGAGACACAAGGGAACAGTCTGTTGGGGCAACATGGGCGGAGTGATTTGATTCGATTTTCCTGCCTGTGCTTAGAGCTTCAAAGTGCAGGAAAGGGATCACAGATCACCTAGTCCAAACCAAGAATAGGATTTCTTAGCAGAATTTTACACAGGGGTAAAATTGCAGATGTTTGGACACCAATAATCATTCCTGCTTGGGGGAAGAGGCGACTTCTGGGGAAAGGAAGACCTAAGTCCCCCCAAATCTACTTCACCATTTCCTGCTGTTTCACCTTCTCCAATGTCCCCTTCCACTTCCACGTCCTCATTCCCCACCCCACATGATGGAGTAAGAAGAGTGACTGTGGGAGCCCACAGTCGGGGAGCATTTACCAGGTAGCAGGCATTGCTTGCTCTTAGCACTCAAGAAGACTAACTCCTTCAGTTCTCACAACCACCCTCGGAAGAGAGGGACACCACTCGCCAGTCTACTGGGAGGCTAACAGCGTGGGTAATGGGGCCAGAGTCCCTGGATTTGAATGCTGTTTCTGCAATTGTTCAGCGCTGTGACTCAGTTTTCCCATCTGTAACATGGGGAAAATAACAGTGTAATCTCACGAGCTCATGATAAGGCTCAAGTGAACACATGTGAGAAAAGATTCTGAACTGGGTGGCACATAGCAAGCATTCAATAAATGTTTACCCGTTGCTCCCACGTAAGAAAACCGAGCCATAGATCACATGCCTCAAATTGCAGCATTGATGAGAGCCGGGACTCTAATCAGGAAGTGGGCTCCTGGACATGGCTGCTCATCACCATCCATACTGCACAGAAGGAGCCCTCATTCTCTCCTCGCCACCTAGAAGCACAAGCGGGCGGGACCACCCTACCTGGAAAACGAGTCCCTCCCTACGGCTCGAGGGATGATCCTTCAGCCCCCACTTCTTGTTCTCTCCTTCCAGAAGGAGGGGTGCAGAGCCAGCAGTGGGCAGCAGATGGACAGGGGTGTGTGTGTAGTGGCTTCTTCATCTCATATTCCTTGAGATCAGATAGACTGGAGGCCAGTGTGGTAGGAGCCTTGGGACCAGGGTCAGTGGGTGGCTTCTCAGTTTCCCAGATGTGCACTGTGGGAGTGGGCGTTTGACTCAATGGTTACAACACCACTTGGGATGCCCCTACCCCCTACAGGATGCCTGGGTTCAAGTCTTGGTTCTGCTTGCAATCCCAATTCCTGTTAATGTGCAGCCTGGGAGACAGCAGGTGACACTCAAGGACTTGGGTCCTGGCCATCTACATGGGCTCGGGTTCCAGACTCCTAGATTTAACCTGGCCCAATCCTAGCAGTTGTGGGCATTTTGGGAATGAATCAATGAAAGATCTGTTTGTCTCTCTGTGTGTCACTCTTCCCTTTATACTAAAAAAAAAAAAAAAAAAAAAAGTCTAAGAAACTAAAGCAAAGCGTGTGCCATGGAAAGTCACGTTCAACAGTGTGCCCACCACAGCAACCTGCTCTGGCCCAAAGGAAAGGATGGGGCAGGCCCCCCTCCTGACATGGAAGGTGCAAAGCACATCACCATGTTAGTCTGATGACCTGTGTAGCGTCAGAGGCTGTCACTGGACAGGATAATGACAAAACGAAGTGACTGACAGAGGAGCCCAGATGAACATTCGAGAATTCTTCAAGTCTGGGCCTTAGCAAGGTCCCTCATGCCCTTTATCTCATTTCTTAGAAACTAGCTTCCCTGCGTCTCTTTCTTTGCTTCCTCTTAGCCGGAGGCTCTGTAACTAGATTTTTTTGTCAGTCTTGTCTTTCATTTTAGAGTGAAATACGATCAATTACCACCTACAAGAGAACACGCGGAAAGCTGTGTCACCAATGAGTCCAGCGGCCCCAGTGTAATGTCCAGGGCTTGAAAACACAGCAATCAAATAGCCAGTCGACAAATGCCTTTTCCTTTCTTTTCTCTTTTCTTGGGGAGGTATTCGCTATACGTTAAAATAATAGGAATGCCAGCACATGTGCTCAGTTGCACAGGTTCGTCATGACCGAAGTTGAAAGAGACGGCCTGGTGTTGAGAAAAATGGAAAATCCTCCGAAGACCCCATACACTACTGAAAAGCACATGGTTTAAGCTGCCCAATGTTGATCAGCATTCCACTTTCTCACTTACGTCATCTCCACAAAGCTGCCTTCAGGAGAGTTCACGTTGGTGATCGCCGTTGTTCACCTCTTGACGTTGAGCTGCATCATAGATGCTGCCTAGCAGGGCCCTGGCTGCTGCCTGGCATCCGACCCAGTGATGCACAAGAGTTCCTGGCCTCAGTCTCCCCATCGGTCAAATGGACTGCTCAGCCTAGCCTTAGATAATTTCTAAAGTTTTTTCCAATTCAAAAAATCCATGCTTTTCTCACTAGTTCCTGCCTGGAGGACTTTATTTATTTCTTTTCGAGTAGATAAATATCTTTACCCTGATCAGACATGACGCATTGCATACATGTACCAAAATGTCATAGAATCCCATACATTTGTGCAATTTTTATATCTGCTAAGATCTTTCAAACAAGACAAATTAAATCAAATACATCCAGAACATTCTCTAGGATAGATCACATGTTAGGCCACAATGCTGGCCCTAATAAATTTAAGACTAAAATCATATCAAGTGTCTTTTCAACTGAAGTGGTATTAAATATCATTGCTGGGGAGAACCACAGAAAATTCAACAATATGCTAGTAAACTATTGGATCAAAAAAGAACTTAAAAAGAACCTTAAGAAAACAACCCTGAGACAAGTGAAAATGTTCCCCAATGACTTTAAAACATGTGCTACCCTGTGTCCTGAGTCCTTAGTTCACCAAGCAAATATTCTTCGCTTTGAGCCAAATGTGGCAGCATGAAGAGCTGAGGAGCAATGATGGAGTGTGGTGGCAGCTGGGCCTTTGCTAGCCCCTGGGGTGATTTTCCGGTGACAAGGAAACATGCCATCCTTGAGTGGAAGTGCCTCCTGGGTGCGTGGCTTGGTGAGCTGACAGTCCCTTTTGTAAATTAGGATCAGGTGCCCCCTTCTCTGGCCAGAGGTGGCTTGAGCCAGGGTGCTCTGCTTGGTGAATGTAGCCCCACTCACTGCTCAGGCAAGCTCCCCTGAGGGCACCACCTCACAGCCCACCTGCAGACCCTCTCGTGTGACGGACGTCAAAGCCTCACCAGGACTAGGCAGGAGCCTGATTGCTGAATGTTTCTAAACTCTTTTTTACCTAAACAAACAAAGAGCAAACAAAAACCGCATTGGTGCCAGTGTGAGTAAAGTTTGCTTCAACTGTAACACGTGGGTCTCTCACTTTACAGAAAAAACATGGTTTGTGAATAGGTACAGGTGGGACAGTGAATTAGTCTCGGTTCTCCCAGAAAGCAAAACTTGAGAAAGCAATGTGTTTGCACGGGTTTATTCTGGGAAATACAGGCACAAGGAATGGGAGGACGAGGGAGGCTGCCAGTCCCCTTGGGAAGCAGCAGATGATGGCTCAAATCCTTGAGTTCCAGCCTCCCACATGGGAGACCCAGATGGCGTTTCTGGCTCCTGGTTTCATTCTGGCCCAGGCTGGCTGTTGGGATATTTGTGAAGTGAACCAGCAGATAAAAAAATTTCTCTCTCTCTCTCTGTCTCTCTCTCTCTCTTCCCCTCCCTCCCCCTATTACTCTGCCTTTCAAATCAATCAATCAATCTTACCAAAAAAGGAAGGAGGCAAGGGCAGGCCTTTGGTTTAGGACACCTGCGTCCCACACTAGGGTGCTTGTGTTCTACTCCCGGCTTAGCTCCTGATTCCAGCTCCTTGCCAATGCAGAGCCTGGGAGGCAGAGGTGATGGCTCAAATAGGCAGGTCCTTCCAACAACATGGGAGACTCAGGTTGAGTCCCCAGCTCCTGGCTTCAGCCTGGCCCAGCCCTGGCTGTTGCAGGCATTTGGGAACTAAAGCAGTAAATGCGAGCTCTCTCTTTTTGTCTCTACCTCTCAAACTTGTATGTATAAATACATATGAAACATGGAAGGAGGGAAATTAAGTTGGTCCCTTCTGTGGTTAAATGGGATTTCATCCTGGGCAGACCTCGGAGAGCGGCAGAGCCTTTATCGCAAGCCTGCGCTCCCAAGACACGGAAGGAAAGACCCTCATTCCGGAGCTCCTGGCTCCTAGCTCCTAGCACCGATTTGTCGAGGGCTGCCTCAGGGGTGTTAACTCCTCAAGCATCCTGTGCAAATACGTTGGCATGGTTAAGTTGATGGTGGTGCTGGCAGAGGCCTTGGGGCAGGGGTGCATCCCCACATCCAGGTAAGCATTGATTCAGCTGAGGAAGGATCACTGATCCGTCTAGAGCAGAGGGCATCTCAAGTCCAAAACCTACTAGCAAGGGACTGAGTGCTCTGCCAAAGGGGATGTGTGACCAGTGGAGGGCCCACATCGGTCTCTCCAGTGATAAACATTCGGTACAGTAGTTGCTAGATCCTTCCTGGTGAGGTGGCACTCATGCTGTTGGGGCCCTGCACATGCAGAACCTCTGACGCTGTCCTGTGTCCCAGCTGGTAGGCACATCTCCTGGAGTGAGCAGGAAGAGAGGCTGGCTGTAGTTTCAGGATACCCTGTCATCTAGATGTTCCTTGTATCTACTTCTCTTGCTCATTTCACACTTAAGACCTAAGGTCTTAAGTAGATACAAGGAACCTGGGGCAGATGGAACTTACTTGTGCACTGTAGCTCTCTTCTTTCCATTGCATGATGAGCTCTGCTCTGCCTGTCCAACCCTGTGACTGATGCTGTGCATCTGAAATTATCTACCTTAAAATTCATGACACTCTTTCCATCCAGAGATGGCATCCATGTTCTGTCCCAGGTTTTTACTGCTTCCACTAATAGACTCTGGTGGCCACATGGTCACTTGATGTCCCATTATCAGACGATCCATCTCTACCAGGGCTCAGGAGCTTATTTCAAAGGGTACATAATTTTCTGCTGCAGAAGGAAGGCCCAGCTCTGGAACCCCCAGGATGTGTCTGCAACTCTCCTTATTGTGCTTGACAGAGGCTCCATAGGCACACCATCTTTATTTGCAATAAATAGCACCAATAGGTTTACAAGTCATATGGTCTGAGTAGCAACAGCACTTTTGCCATAGCCCAGATCTGCAATCTTGCTCTGGCACTCAAAATTGGTAGCCTTCCAAATCACCTAATAAGAGGGTCAGAGCAGTATTCCCAAGAACAGTACATGCTATTTTTGATTACTAAAGACTTTCACTGGTTCTAAAACATGTAAGAATTCTTTGACACTCCTTCCAACAAGAGACAGAACCCATTGCCCCATTCCCTGGACTCTGGCCAGGCTTTTTACTGCCTCACCCAGTAGAGAATGGTGGAAGAGGCACTATGTGACTTCTGAGACATAGTCATGAAAGACCATGTAGCTTTTCCCTTGTCCAGTGGAACACTTGCTCTTCCACCTGCCCTGAAGCTGCCCTACTGCAAAGAATCTTTGCCACATGCAGAGGACATACTGATGTTCTGGTCACTCGTCCTCACATGCAGAGGACATACTAATGTTCTGGTCACTGGTCCTCACAGAGCCTGACTCCAGATTTCTGCCCTGTTGGGCCAACTGAGGCCATTTGAGTTTTCCCAACTTTCCATCCTTTCCCCATTGGAATTCCTCATCTGAGCTATGGAAGACAGAATGGCATGAGTGACAATTGCCTCAGTTCTCTCAAGGATGACACATGACTAATACCATTCTGGAGTCATAAGAGAGAAATTAGTTCATTCTACACAAACTATGCCTTAAGATACTAGGGTTGAATCCTGTTATGAAGCTGTAGCTTAAAAAAGTTGGCAGAAACCCAAGAGTAGAAACAAAACATTCCTACTGTGTTCTGTCCAAATTCCTGATTCACAGACTCCATCAGGGTAATATAGTGATGTTTACATTATAAATTGGTTTGTTAAGTGATGATAGAAAACAGAAATAAGGTATAAGATCTAACATTCTTCCTTTACCTCACAAATGTTATCCCAGCATGCCTCAAATCACTGAGCTCCTAGAAATGTCTCTGATGGGACAAGTTGGGAAATCTTTGTGGGGATTAGCTTGCTTCCTCTGACACACAGGTTGCTACTTCAGTTTACCGGGTTAAATTTACATGATGTGATCAAGAGTGTGTTCCAGAATATTCCATAAGCCTATGGACTCTTAAGCCAATTAAGATCCCTGCAGAATATTTTGTGACATTGCACAAGAGACTCACATGGCCTTTGGCAAGATTATCGGTGTGTACTGATGTCCTTCCCACTTAAATGATACCTGCTTTTGATCCTGTTTATTGATGAAGGGTTGAAAAGAATATATTTGCCAGATCAATAGCAACATACCAAGTGCCAGAGGCTATGTTGATCTGTTTTAGTGAAGATATTACATTTGGCTCAGCAGCTGAGATTGGGCCTACCACTTGGTTAAGTTTATGCTGATCTGATATCCACCACAATCTGTCAGTTCATTTTTTCCAGGGCCATATAGGATAAAGAGATATGCTAGAAAACATCACCCCCATAACACCTTGAGTCCGCGATATGGCATCAGTTCTCTTACAGATTATGGTGTTGCTTCAAGAACATTTCTTGGCCAATCAACTTGGGGTTGTATAGCTTCAGAAGCTTTCACTTGGTGCTTCTAATCCCAATGGCTCTGACTCAATAGGTCAGGGACCCAGTGGAAGGGTTCTACCAGTTACTTGGTTTATCCACCAAAATTATACAGTTAGGAAATGGAGAATGACCACAGAGTGAGTTCATGGGCTCATTGGTTTCACTTTGAAGTGTGCTTGTACCAGCTCTTGTTTTTCCAGTTCTACAAGTCAAGTGCCACCTGCCTGGCTGTCCCTCTGTCTCACCTCCGGGAATACTCTGGACTTGTATCCACTGCCATTGATGCCTGAGGGTCAATGCATTCTCCAGCCCGACTGTAATAATCACATACCTTGCTTCTGTCACTTAAGAATTACCACCTGGCCTCTGGCATTCTGGAACCCTATCTTCCTGATTGAGGCTAAGGGCCTAGTCTCATGTTGCTCTCAACCCCACTTTAAAAGGACAACCACCATGGCAGTGTCTCGAAAGACGTCATTTAATGAGACAATCACATGCAGTAGCCATTTTCCAAAGAAAAGAGCTATTCCCCGAGAACGGCTCCCCCCCCGAGAACCCCACCTCCTGGTGTTCATGCTCTTTTGCAGTCTCCTTTGGTGCGGCTGTGTCTCTCGTAGCTAGGTCGGGAGAAGCACTTGGAAGTCTGCCCTGGTGTCGGGGAACAAGGCCCAAGGGATCCACTCGAAGTGGCCACTTGGGAAGATCGTGATGACAGCAAGACCCAGACTGTTCCCAGCCCAGATGCCGGCCATGTGAGTAAAGGAACTTCTCTGGAAGAAATCCCATGGGAAAGAACAGAAGATCCAGACAATGAGTGGCCTTATTTGTGGTGAACCTCCATCTTCACTCATTCTAGCTGAAGCCACCCCCGCTGAGGCCACAGACTGTGTCGAGCAAATTCCAGACTCAGAGAATCATGGGCATAAAACAATGATTGCTTTTTTATGCACTCCATTTGGGGCTGGTTTGTTACACGGCAATAGATACCTGGAATGAAATTTGAAGCACATGATAAATTAGTTCCAAGTAGAGTGTGTGACATTTTAAGCCACCTTCTCTAAGTAAGCATTCAAGATGTTTCTTTGTGTGGATTTCAGAGAGGGCCACACTTTGTGCCTATTGGCTGGCCTTAGCTTGGGGGATGTGCCTGACCCCCTCAGAGAATTGGCAGGTGTCTTGGAAGGTGGCCTGGTTGGGAGCTCTGCCTATCATGGATGTTCTGAATTTTAGGCCTTCTGCTAGAGGGTTTATGAGTGAAGCACACTGAAAAGGAAAACCAGGAATGTGGTGGCAGACAGATGGGGGAGAAGGCGACAGGCCAGAGGCTGGGGAGCAATAGAAGCCTTAAGAAGAAGCCCCGGGGGACCAGAGGGTGTGGGGGGCCATATTCCAGTCCTCGAGGAAGTCTGTTTGTGAAGGATGCTGTGATCTGGCTGATGTCTGGTCTGCTGTCTGTCTTTGCTGTGGACACCAGCAGGACTCTCTGCTAACCAGAGCAGCCTGGCTGAGTAGCTGCCTTCATCTGTCCACAGATTAAACTTCCTCTTTCCTGTACCCTCAGACCTTGTCCTCATTGTTTTGATTTGTTGGCACTGGGGACAGGGCTGGAGCCTTCAGTAACAGAATTACTCTTCTTTGCTCTAATTTGAGTGTTCTACTGTCTGATCAGCTACATATGACTCCTACTTCTTTGTCCTATTTTTTCTACTCCAATGATTAAAACAAGATTTGGAAATCAGCTACTTTTGTTATGAACTTTTGGGTTAGGTCTTAGTTGAAATGGCTCCCCTAGGGCAGCTCCATGAGTCCACCCCGAGAATGCCTGTGGAATGACTTTAATCACCCTCTGCTGCAGCCTTGAGTGTCCCTGTTTGAGTCATCCGCTCCCAATGTCTGGGTAGCTGCAACTGCACTTTTAAATAGCAACAAGTCTAATGCGATGAAAAAAAAAAAAAAAAAAGACCTTTCACAATGTCTCTAAGGATGCCACATTGGGACAAAAAAAGAGATGAGCTGAGCAGGAGTGGGGATTTCATCTGGCTTGTGGAGAAAGCTCACCATGGACTGGGTGGGGGAGACTTGGCTCTGCAAGCACGTCCGTCCATGAGAAAGGCTGAGAGGTCTTAGTTGATCACAAACTCCATCTAGGCTCCAAGTAGGATACTTTTATGAAAGGACTTAATATATCGAATTAATTTTTTAAATTCCCATTTAAAAACTTCATTATCCAACTAGACATTGCATTTATCCAAATACATGAACAGTGTTTATTCTGGTACATTCCACGGCTATTCAGGGAGCCAAACAAGCCAGGCAACCAGAATACTGAGGTGTTTTTAATGGAAGTTGTAGATCAGAGAAACTTTGTTTCTTCTGCCCATATATCTATTCCTGGGGGAAAAAAAAGTACTGATGATCTCTATGTAGCAGGAACAGTGCCAGGGAAATGAAGATACATAGACTCATTTCCATTTCCAGGTACTCAGGATCTGGTAGGACTGATGTACAAGCAAACAGATCATTGCTACTCAACTCTGGAATTCAATATCATAATTTCTACATGTGCAGATTGCCCTAGAACCAGAAGAGGCACTGCTTAGCTCTTCCTGAGAGGGTCAGGGACATTTTTTCTGGAGGCAATGCTTACAGTGATACTTAAATTATTCAGAAAGTTAATGCTTCATTAGATGCATATGAGGAGAAAAGGTATCTGATCCCTGGGAACAACTGAGGCCAAAGCGTAGCATGAAAAGATAGAGTATATTTCAGAAGCAGCAAGTAGTTTTGTGAGACTGGGCTGTAGGTTGCAAAAGGGAGCGGGGAGAATAATGAAGCTAGGAAGGTAATGAAAGATCACAGAAGGAGCTGTTCAGTCTCCAAGGAAATGCAGATTCTATCCTGTGAGGAGTGGGGAGCCACTGAAAGAGTACTCTGACAGGAGAGTGGAGGGACGGTGGGATCAGGATAAGGTAGGAAGCTGCTGCAATGCCCACGGAGGAACAAGGAGAACCTGCACTGGGGTAGTTGCCATGGGGAAAGGCAGACAGACCCATCAGGACAATCATACTCATCAGCTTCTGCAGGTCACAACCTCTAATGTTTCATGCAGGCACCTGTTATTTCATCTCCTCCTTCCATTAGCACTTTCCATCAGCTAACATGCCCCAATAGTATGTGTTATTTACTGTTTATCTGTCCCTACAGAATATATATAAGCTCTAGGAATGTCAGGGATGTTTGGTCCACTGCTATATTAACTGCTCATGGCATGTTATAGGTAATAAGATTGTGCTCTCCTTCATAGAAATTTGTACACTGGTCTTGTATTGTTCCAGAGAGTAAAATTCATTTAACAAAATATTGAATGGTGAAAAGCTGAATGATTTTCTTCTAAGTCGGGGAACAAAGCAAGGATAGCATTTCTGTTCAACATCATGCTGGAATTCTAGCCAGTGAAATAAGACAAGAAAAAGAATTAAAAGGCACTCAGAGTTAAAAAGAAGGTGTAAAACCATATGGGTCATCTGTGTAGACAATCCAACAAAGCTCCTAGAAGAAATTGCTTAGTAATGTTGCAGGATACAAGATCAATATAATCAATTGCACTTCTATATATTAGTATCAAAGAATTGGGGAATAAAGTTTAGAACATATCATTTATAAGATCAGAAATGTGAAATAGGGAAATCCAGCAAAGTACAAGATCTGCACACTGAAAACTATAAACTATTCCTGAGTGAAATTTCAAAACTTAAGGGAAGAGATACACTGTGTTCATGAGTTAGAAAAGTAAATATTATCACAATATCAGTTCTCCCCTAAATTGAATTTGTCAAAGGCAAAGTATATTTGAGCCTTATCTTTTTTCAACCTGCCAATCTCTGTCTATTGATTTTGATGTTTAGACAATTTAATTTGATTATTGATATGGTTAGACTTAAATCTATTATTTTGCTACTTGTTTTCAAATTTTCCCACCTGTTATTTGTTCCATATTTCCTCTCCCATCTACCTTCTTATTGAGTATTTTTTTTAAAGATTTTATTTATTTATTTGAGGGGCAGAGTTACAGAGAGAGGGGGAGACAGAGGGAAAGGTCTTCCATTTGCTGGCTCACTCTCCAAATGGCAGCAACAACTGGAGCTGGTACAATCCAAAGCCAGGAGCCAGGAGCTTCTTCCAGGTCTCCCATGAGGGTGCAGGGGCCCAAGCACTTGGGCTATCTTCTATTGCTTTCCCAGGCCCTAGCAGATAGCTGGATCAGAAGAGGAGCGGCTGGGACTAGAAATGGCACACATATGGAATGGTGGTGCCACAGGTGAAGGATTAACCTACTGTGCCACAGCACCTGCCCCCTGATTATTTTTTGTGATTCCATTTTTTCTCCTTTGTTGTCTTCTGAAGACTCTTTGCTTTGTTATACTGTAGTTAACACACAGTTTAAGAACCCATCATAGATTATATCCCTCTTTCCCAGGCTTTGTGCCATTTTTGTCATAAATCTATTATATTCATTGTCAAACCTACTCTGTTATTATTTTGTTTAAATTGCAATTTAATTTTTTTTAAAGATTTATTTACTTGAAAGGCAGAGTTAAAGAGAGGCAGAGGCACAGAGAGAGAGAGAGAGAGAGAGAGAGAGAGAAAGTCTTCTATCCACTGGTTCATTCCCCAAACAGCCGAAATAGCTGGAGCTGAGCTGATCTGGAGCTAAGAGCCAGGAGCTTCTTTCAGTCTCCCACGTGGATGCAGGGGCCCATGGACCTGGACCATCTTCCATTGCCTTCCCAGGCCATAGCAGAGAGCTGGTTTGGAAGAGGAGTAGCTGGGACTAGAAATAGCGCCCATATGGGGTCGGCGCTGCAGGTGTTGGCTTTACCCACTAAGCCACAGTGCCAGTCCCTGTAATTTACCTTTTACCAATCCCTGTAATTTACCTTTTAAAGAGATTTATATCATTTTTTAAAAGAAAAAAAGCTTACACACTTGCTCATGTTGGAACTGTTTTCATGCTCTCCATTCCTTTGTGTAGATCAAGGTTTCCATCTGGTGTCATTTTCCTTCTGCAAGAAGCTGTGCCTGTGACCTTTTGTGTAGTATAGATCTGCTGGTGCCACATTTTTCCTCTTTTGTATGTCTGAAAAGCCTTTATGTTACCTTCATTTCTGAAGGATATTTTCATTGGGAATAGTATTCAAGGTTGACTGGTAATCACCCTCCAAGGTTTTGCTCCTTTGTCATCTTACTTGCATCATTTCTGCTGAAGGCCTGCCACCATTTTGGTGTTTGCTCCTTGGTATATAATGTGTCTTTTGTATGGATGCTGTTTGGATATTCTCCTTACACTGGTTTTGAGTAATTTTTTTGGTTCAGAATTACTTTTGATTCCTGTACTCCAGCCTTAGTTCTACTCTCCTTAAAGATGTCAATTTCCTGAATATTGGGCCACTGGAAGATGTTCCACAGGTCAATGAGTGTTGGGTTTTTATTTGTTTGTTTTGTTTTCATCCTTTTTTTTTCTTCTTCTGTTTGTATGTGATAATGTCTGCTACCATATCCTCAAGGTTATCAAAATTCCAATCTGTCACTTAGTTCCTCCCTGTGTCATGTTCATCTTAGAAACTGTAGTTTGTGTTACTAGAAGTTCAGTCTTGGTCTTTAAGATATCTCCCATGTCTGTACCTCAGTAGTTGGCCACAGGTGCTACAGCTGTAGTTATTGTCAGATGGCCTTGACCCTGTCAGTTCTGGGCTGGTTTTGATGGGAAGCTGTTTCTCCTTATTGGTCCTGGTCTCCTGCATCCTAACATGCCTGGTGATATTTTGTCATGCCACACTCTGAATTTTACTTTTTTTGAGTGATAGCTGTTTTTTGTATTTCTGTGAATATTCTTCAGCTTTGTTAGGGTTGCAGTCAAGTTGTTTGCACACCGTTTGCTCCTCTTCCCATCCTGTGTTTAAGATTGGTTAGGTGTAACCCAGAGCTGTGTTTAGTCTGGGGTGAACTGGTTTTCAATGCTGAGAAAAGAGCCTTGGGAATGCTCTACCCAGTGCTCTGAAGATCAGGAGGTTTTTCAATTCGGTGGTGGAAGCAGGCATTGCTTGGGGCCCAGTTCCTCCAATACTGGCACTTTTCTCACCATCCAGTTTCCTGCCACGCACCTGCAGTGCTGAGGATTTAAGGAGGACCCTCTGTAGACCTCTCCTGGTAGGTATTCTGTCTTTGGATAGCTATGTCCGGATAGCTATGTCCTCTTCAGAGCCTTGTCCTGCGAACTCCAGCTGTCCTAGTATCCAGGAATCTCATTTCTCAGGACTTTCACTAGACTCCCATGCCTGGATTCTCGGCAGAGGGGCTGGAGGACTCTCTCCAGAGTACACCCCTACGGGACCTAATCTGTAGGGACAGTCATTGGTTTCAAGTCTCTTGGGAGTCATTCTTTCCAGTTGCCAGATATCTAATGTCTTCAAAATTGTTCCATGTGCTTTGTACATTATTTTGGTTGTTCCAGGAAGGAAGTTTAAATCTGGTTCCTTAACTCCACAGTATCTCCAAATTAATAAAAAGGAGGAAGGGGCAATACTCTGTGTCTTAGGTATCCTGTTATTTGCAAAGACTTTGGGTGCAGAAATCAAGCTGAATCTATCTTTCTGACACGAGAGGACTGACACAGGACTTTGCATGTTGTAGGTGCTCAGCAAATACCTGGTGAAACTTTCACAACATGATTACTTCTTGCCTTACGCAAGAAAGAAATGTCGAACTGAGTATGCAGGATGGAAATATTGAGAAGTAGTGATCTTTCCATTATGGGAAGTGCTCAAGCGGGGCAGGAGAGGGTGGTGGCTCTGCATTCTGGATTGTCCAGAGACAGCCTTGGTTTGCTGCTGGTTTTCCTTCAACACTTGTCCATCATCTCCTTGCCATAGGTAAAACATTATAAAAATAATTACTAAGGACTCTGGGTTATTACTTGATTATGAATGATTCTCTCTCTAGATATCTCTCTAGAAAAGGCTATGCCTCTTGAGTGCTTGCTGCAGCTCCTCTCCTGATTACCCACAGAGCATCAGGTGGGAGGGAGGTCTGGCTACTATTACCACCAACCGGCTGATGTGGAAACAGAAATCCTTGGAATTCAGAGGACTTGTTTTAAAACAACATCCTTGCAACATCTTTGTTGCCAGACAACATCCTTTCCCTTCAGCTGTGCTGCTTCAGGATATTCTAGAAGGTTTAAAAAGCCCAATTATTATTTTCAAATGTGAGTCTTTAAAAGGAGGCAGGATGAAGACAAAGGAACAACTGTCGGCTTCAGATAACACGGCACGGGCTTCCACCCTGGAAAGCAGGACTGAAATCGGAGTTGCTCAGCAGCAGAGGTTAACAATAAGAAAATGGAGTGGGCATCCCCATGGCCCTGCTGATCAGAAGAACCTGGGCAAGCACTGAATTAAATCGGATAAGCAGGGCTTCAGGTGAGCCAGGCAGTCCTCCAAGTAAACAAGACACGGCCAGTAACGTAACCTCAATTCAGATAAGAGTTTCTGGATAAAGGAGTTTTAGATAATCAGAGCTTTACAGTATAAACAACACCAGGAACATGCGAAGCGGGAGGAACTCAGGTAACAGGGAGCCCGGTATCTATAACCATATTCTGTTCGGCTTCAGATGATTAAATTTCTAAAATGCAGCTGGGTAGGGAGGTGAATGAGATAGAAGAGGTGGGGGAATTAAACAATCTATCCAGCCCGCATCATCAAATGACAAAATGTGCTGGAGCATCATGGTTGGGGAAGAAGTCAAGACAGAGTAACAGCTGTAAAACACAGGGCTGGAGCAGCCTGGACAGGCAGGTCAGGGGAGAGAGGGGCTGCAGGGCTTCATCAGGGTGGAAGGACTGGCCTTTAGGTCCTCTTGTGCTCTCCCACAGCACAGAGGAAATGGGAAGGAAATGAAAGGGCTGAGTGAGCCCGGGTTATTGGGTGGGTGCACACAGACCAACGATCTCTCCGCACCACTACCACCAGTACCACCACCTCCTTGCCCCACTCTCTCTTCGGGATCCCAAGTCCCCAGCCAGCTCCCTTCACCATGCAGCTGGGAACCCCAGGGCTTGAGATCCAATAGAATGGAGAGCCCTGCGGTTGGGATCCAAAGCTGGTAAAAGGATCAAATCCAGGGAAAAGCGAGAGAAGTGGAGATAGTCCTTCTAAGAGGAGAAAGGAGCGAACCCTCGGCCAAGTCAGACAACCGCAGATAAAGCAGAGGGCAAGGGCTCCCTTTCTTTCATGACCTCTGAAGGTCTCCCCTGCATGCAAGTTCTCCCACGGGTTGAAGGCAGCAGGAAATGAGATGAGTTTTTCTAAGAAACATATTCCTTTTTTGACTGCCTTTCCATATTCTGAGTAAGTCTAAAGAGAGCCTTTGTGTGGTGCCAATTTTCCTTTAACACCTCTCAAACATTTCCTAATACCCTTCACCCTCTTTCCTAGGCAAAGACGGAACAGAGCTCAATTGAAGAGCACTGGTTGGCAACTGTGGTTAGCGGGAGTTCAATCACGGTGCTTTGTTTTCACAGTATTTATTTCTATTCATGGCAAGCACTCTGGTTTTAAATTTACAGTAGCTGCATAGTTTTCCTTAAAGTAAAAGCTGCGAAAGGAATTTATTGCATTGAAATTCAAGTGGAGTGATTTGAAGCTGATTATCGAAACAAAATTCATCACTGACCTAAATGCCAAGAAAATGACAGGGTGGTATGTTAGAAATAAATGCTGGTCTGGGAATCAGGAATCTGTCCCAGACTTGGGGTGTGATTTGGGGATATGGCTATTTCTTTGTAATTCTTACTAATTAAAGATGTAGAGCTACCAGCCAGTACTTGGTATAAGATGACCAAGTTCTCTCCTATTCAAAGGCAAAGAAATCAATGTTTTAGTGAATCTGTGTTAACTTAACTCTCATAGGAGCTCAGAAATAGAGGTTATATGAAGACCTTTGTCTTTAAAGAGGCTGTTGGATCCCAACCACAGGTCTAGGTCATTCCTAAGGGACTTCATGGTTCTAAAATGCTGTGCAAGGATTCAGTCTGAGGACAAGAAAGGCAATAATGTGATAGAGAAGACTAATCATAGATTATCACATCAAAATCTCATTTTCTCATCTCTGCCTCACCTGCCAAGCAGGTAGCTTGGAATGAATCTATTTGAAGTAGAGGTCAGAGGCCAAGTGTAACCATTTCCCTTGTCACCTAGATCTCCTCCCTCCTAAGGAAGATTCCATCATCAAAAGCTTCACACCCCTTTGTCTTTGGAAGGTCAAGGGAATTGAGGCAAGAGATGGGTGAGATGGGCGTGGGGACCAACTCACAGACTTTGCTTGGCCTGCAGGGGAGGGCCTGCACCTCCCACTTCTGTGGAGCTTCTGCTAGTTGGTCCTGCCCAGAGATTTCCCCATCTGTAGAATCCCCAGAGAGCATCACTTCTCTGCATTTCATGGAAAGCAGCAGGGGTCAGGACAAGAGCTTGAGACACTGACAGCCTAAGTTCAAATTCTATTTCCTCCAAGGAGCCACCATTTGACGTAAATTTTCACATGCATCTTGCACCAAAACTGCATGAAATGGGTTCAATGTCAGGACAGTTGCTTTTATATTCAGAACCTTTGTGTGAATTAGAAATGCACATACTTCCTACCCCAAATGAAACTAGATACCCCATCCTCAGGGCAATGCAGTCTCCCAATCCCGGGCCTTGGCCAGCTTTCAGCACCATCTGCCCCTGCACTGGGTGCATTTGTCAGGGGCTCAACCCACCAACCCTACATGGCAGCCTGACAGTCATCACCATTCTACAGCCCAGAGAAGTTAAATATTTGTGTTTTTAAAACATCACTCTGGCTGTTTTGTAAAAAATGGGTTGGAGGAGGATGAGGTTAGTTGCCTGGAGCTGTTAGAAGCCTACGGCAGCTCTTCAGGTCAGACATGACTGGCATTCAAGTGCAGGGGTTGGCAGTAGGGATGGGGAGGCTGACAGGTCTGGGAACAGCTGTAATGGTTAGAGAGAGAAAGATGATGAGGATGTTAATAGACCCAGGGCACAACTTATTTATCTACATTCCTGGAGCCAGGAAAATTGACTACATTTCATTCCTACATGGTTATTGTGAGGATCAGAAATAGCATGAAGTTGGGGTGGGCATTATGGCGTAATGGGTTAAGCCACCACCTGCAATGCCTGCCTCCCATATGGGTGCTGGGTTGAGACCTAGCTGCTCCATTTCCAATCCAGCTCCCTGCTAATGGCCTGGGGAAAGTAGCAGAAGATGATCTAAGTGTTTGGGCCCCTGCCACCCATGTGGGAGACACAGATGAAGCTCCTTCTGGCTCTTGGTTCCTGTCTGGCCCAGCCCAGTTTGCTGCAATCATTTGGGGAATAAACAAGAGAATAGATGACTTCTCTCTCTGTCTCTCTCTCTGTCTCTGTCTCTCTCTCTGTGTGTGTAAATTTGCCTTTCAAATGCATAAATTAAATCTTCAAAAAATGGCATAATAAAGTGCCAAGCCCATGGCAGTACCTTGGCCAATGGTAAATATCAGTGTACTAATTACTGAGCAGGGTTTGAAATTGTTGAGTTAGACAAGAAGCCCTGGTTGGAAGTGGTTTCACCACATAGTGAGCACAAGGTCAGGCTCCCCCTATAACTTTTAAAGGCAACAGGTACTCAACCCCAAGGCCATTCAGCTGATCTGGGGCATGGGATCTTGGTGTCAGGTCTTTTTTTTTAAGATTTATTCATTTATTTTGAAACTCAGAGTTACAGAGAGAGAGGAAGAGACACAGAGAGAAAAAGAGACAGATAGCATCCATTTGCTGGTTCATTCCCAGATGGCTGCAACAGCCAGGGCTGGGTCAGGCTGAAGCCAGGAGCCAAGAGCTTCATCCAGGGCTCCCCCATGGTTGGCAGGGTCCTAAACACTTGGGCTATTTTTTGCTATTTTTTCCAGGGCATCAGCAGGGAGCTGAATCGGAAGTGGAGCAGCTGATCTTGAACCAGAGCACATATGGGATGCCGGTGTTGCAGGTGGCAGCTTTACCTGCTACGCCACAATGCTGACCCAGTTGGCATCAGCGTTTTGAAAGCTCTAAAGAACAAGTCTGTGGAATCAGATGAGTCAAGGGGAAATCCCAGTGATGACCTTCCCTCTGTCTCATTCTTAGATTTCCTATTTGTAGAAGGAGGATATAAACACGGCCCTTTGGAGGTTGTGTGAGAAGCAGCTAAGCTGTCGTAGATGCTCCGGGCTACCTCTGGGGGCTTCTCTAGCCCTGCCTAGCCTAGCATTGTCACTGGCCTCCAATGCAGGCTCAGAAGTTGCTGCCATGACCGTGGGATCCAGAGGTAGAGGGACATACAGGGGCCACAGAGCAGACCCGGACTGAGAGGTCTCCCCACTCATCCCCTTGTTTAGTCCTTGCCCCGGGTATGCTCGTCTCCTCCACTGATGCCCAAACCCAGGCCCAGGGAGCAAACAGTCTTTCCACACAGTCTTTCCTAGGGTGGACTAGGATTTGAATTCCATCCTGCGTGAATCCAGTTCAGGCCATAGCTTATTATGCTGGAGAAAGACTGGTCACCAAAGAGCAGAGCAACTGTCTGTCCAGCCGTGAAGCGCTGGGCGGAGCCACCTAGTAGAGGACAGGCAGGCGGCCAGCAGCAGGCCGGGGAAGGCCCCAGGAAAAGAGTTCAGTAGTGCAGTATGGGCACAGTGTGGGGTTGGGGAGAACTGGGGGAGTAGATGGGCAAGCAGCCAGGCGCAGAGGGTGGAAAGGATCTGGGTACTGCTGACTTGGGGGTGAGCAGGCACTGGCCAATGTAGCTTGCAGCTGGGACTAGGGAAAGATGACGTGCGCCAGCCAGTTCAATTAGAATGCAGGGAGATGCCAAGTGTTCCCTAAACCTCTTCTTCACTCCAGTTGTCTGAGTCCATCCTCTCCTACAGGTCACATCTGTGACCTTGTCTGCACACCCTCCCATGTTCTAGGAATTTCTCCCCCATCCACAACTTTGTGTGTGTGTGTCGGGGAGACAGCCATACTCTTACAAGATTGCCTATGCTCTTTGAGGGGGGATTTAGAGGTAAACCCCTCAGAGAGGAGCAGCCGCTCTGGCCTGGGAGAGATTTTGACTTTCTCCCCGTGTGCTGGCTTTTATCAAAGCAGGGGATCTGCTGCTGGTCAGATACAATTGCCTTTGGGTACTGCGCTGGGGCCCAAGGACATCCCGCACCACTGCCTGGGAATGCCAATTTCTCAGAAAGAATTAGAAATCAGCACCAGCAGCAGCTTCCCTGCTAAGTAGAAAAATTACATAATTCCTTCTGCACCACTGCGTTAGGCAGATTTTTTTTTTCTCTTCCTAACTATACAGTAAATCCCGAGTGGTTTAAACCATGGTGTCTCTCCTTAAACACAATATTGAAATCGCTACCAAATTTAAATAAAAAAATAAATTCTGCGTCGTGCTAGGAGATTCTCCTGCCAAAAACTCTCACACAATTAACACACTAGCAGAATGTGTTGCTAATTTCATGCCACTGGAGTCTTTTCTGCTTCAGAATATAGAAACAAAATCGGGTCAGAGCTCCAATAATAACAGGATTTTGTTAACATACACAGCCCTGCACGGTGGATCTGTTGTAGGCATGAGTGAAAAGTAGAATCACAGTGATGCGAGAAATAGCTTACTCCTGCAGAGAGAGCTGGAAGAACTTGTCTGCAGCTTCTCTGGGGAGAGAGAGAGAGAGAGAGAGAGAGAGAGAGAGAGATTCAGTTCTGCCCAAGCCCAGAACTGTCCTGTTGGCTGGGGGGGGGGGGGGGGAGGCTACATTCTCAACGTCCTTTGTCCATCCTCATACTTTTATAAGGGAAGCACCTACCAGGCATAAAAACCAGGGAAACACGAACCCAATAAATCTAAGATAGCTGCGGATTCCCCCAGCTTCTCCCACCTCTCAGCCTTCCTTACACTGGAACTGGTCATTTCCATAACAGAAACAGTGATAATGAAAGTATTTTGGCAGCATTGTGTGTGGGGGGGTCACATGGTGACCCTGACCCCCGAATCAATTTTCTTGATTCTTAACCTGACCTTGGCCTCCACTCTCCCTAGCGTTCAATATCCTTTACAAAATCTTGAACTTGCCGAGACCTCTCTTCCTCTCCTGGACAGCCAAGGCGGACAACACCAGCGGAGCTCGAGAGAGGCAAGAGGGACCCTGAGCGACACAGGCTCCCAGCGTTCTATAGGCGTCTCCTTTGCACCCGGTGCCCAGCGGGCGCAGGCCGCGGTGGAGGCGGCCTGGGCTGCGCTGGCTCGCTCGCTCGCCGGCTTCCCGGCTTCCGCGTGCGGCTTCAGCAGCGCTGCGCTGGCCCCGGGATGTGGACGGGAGCGCGCCGGGGCCCCGCATCCGTCACCCATGGGCTCGCCCAGTGCAGAGACTGGAAAAATTGCGCACATTACTCCGTGGCTGCCTGCATTAATACCAGGGAGGCAGTGTGCTGCAAAGAGAAAGTGCCAATTTCAGCACACATGTTCAAAAGAGAAGAAAAAAAAAATCGTTTCCCAGTCCGGGATGCTGGGGGGATGGAGGCATTTAAAGGGGCAGTTTGCCTTTCAGAATCTCGAACACTGGCCAGGAAAATAAGGGCCCAGCGGAGACAGGACTGCGGAGGCAGCACGCATCTCCGAGAAGAAGTTACTGGCAGGGGCTATTTTTCTGCAAATTAGTTTTCTCTGAAGGGTAACGGTGGGGGAGGAGCAGAGGAAAATGAATGGGAGTCCGTTGAATAATCGCGTATTGTTCTGAGGGCCGCGGTGACCTGTGCACGGATGCTCCGAGGGGCTGTGGACAAGGGTCCTGAAGGGGGTGCCGAGGGGGCGGCCGTGGCGCACCAGGGACAGTGGTTCTCGGAGCACAGGCGAGAAGGCGCTCAGTCTGTAGGTGCTTCCGGCCCGGGACTGCCCAGGTGCCCGGGAAGGACAGCAAGAGCGCAGGCCCCCAACTCTGTGCTGGTCACCAAGAACTGAGGCAAGGGGCAGGGCGGAAAACCACAACAATGTGGCCGGAAATGACAGGGCTAGTCTTCCCGGGGATTCCCAGCGCCAGGAGCTCAGGAGCGCTGAAAACAGGGCCGCGCCAGGGGAAGGCTCGGAGGATGTTTATGTGATAGGAATGAATCGATTCGTCTCGAAGTCTTCGTGCCTCATTGTTTCCAAGTTCGCGTTCTGCTTGGAAGGCTCAGCTGTGCTGTTCCTTCACACACTTCATCATTCTAAGCCACTGCTTCTCCGTCTCCCCACCACCACCCAAAGCCCCCATCTCCCCCGCAAACACAGAGGAGCTACAAAGCACAAAATCGAGGAGTCTGGGGGTGAAGCAGCAGAGCCCCTTAGCAAGCGAGAGGCTTCTTTTAAAAGATGATGCTTGTTTAGCTTTCAAAATGCACCTAGGACGGAGATATTGTGCAGCAGCCTGAACTATTTCACATCATTTTTAATCCCTTTAGTTTCTGTATTGTTGGATATGTGGACTGCTCAGTGCCTCACGGAGCAGCTCAATCTGTATCAGAAGGGGAAAAAAGGACAATCACCTATTGAGAGGAATCTACTCCACGCAGCCAAGGCTTATAGCATGAATAAGAAAAAAAATCTAAGCCATAAAATCAAGGAAATAGAGTCATTATAATCAAGGAAAATGGAAACATTTGGAAGTAACAGCCAGTTTAATCTGTGGCTCCAGATGCACAGGGCCATACCCCAGTTGGAAAGCATCATGGGGGGATGGCTATTGTAAAGTGGTGAAATATCGGCTCACCTGGCTGTAGTCGCCTTGTAATAAAGCGCTCCAGGGCTGCCAGAGCACAGTGGAGCACCTGGTACACAGCAGGTGCTCAATAAATAGTTGCTGAATTGCAAGTTGGCCATGATGCTCTGTGTTCTTCCTCCTCTTCAGGTGGCCTGTGGGGCATGGTGGATCCGGGGGGCCCACCTCTTCCCCCCCAGTGAAGGCAGCCAGACAGCTGGGCTTTCTGGGAGGGTGCAGCAGGTCAGAGCAGCAGGCTAGATCTCCTATGCCAGTTCAAGCTCTGGGCTGCCCACCCATCTCTGCCACTGGCTAGTTGTATGATCTTGGAATCTACCCTAATGTGCTTGCAGCATCAAGTACCAGCCTGTTAAAGAGCTAATTTAACAATTCTACAATTCTGTACCATTGGATTTTTAAAAGGATTTATTTATTAATTCGAAAGTCAGAGTTACACAGAGATAAGAGAGGCAGAGAGAGAGCGAGCGGTCTTCTATCCAATGGTTCACTCCCCAATTGGCTGCAACAGCCGGAGCTGCGCCGATTTGAAGCCAGGAGCCAGGAGCCAGGAGCTTCCTCCAGGTCTCCTACGTGAGTGCAGGGGCCCAAAGACTTGGACCATCTTCTACTGCTTTCCCAGGCCATAACAGAGAGCTGGATGGGAAGAGGAGCATCCAGGACTAGAACTGGTGCCCATATGGGATGCTGGCGCTTCAGGCCAGGGCACCAACCCCCTGCGCCACAGCACGGGGCCCCATTATTGGATTTATTTTCAGGGGATTTTATGTCTCACCAAGTGGGATGATGCTATTTGAAGGCTGAAGCCAGGGGGAGGGTGGGGGAAGAGATGTCAGCTCTTCCCTTGTCTCCCTCAGGCCTCTCTTGCCAGAAGCTAAGCAGCTAAGGACTGCCGTCTAAAGAGCTGTCCATGCTGGTTCCCTTGGCCTTATGTTGGGAAGAAAATCCCCAAACTGAACACACTGCGAAGTGTGGTGAACACCACCACCAGTTACCTTACCAGAAATCCACCGGGGGTTAGGTCATTCACGAAGCAGGTCTTAGAACTCCAGTTTTACATTTCGCTCTGCGAGTCGTAGGGGTCGCTTTCTAGTGTGCAGCTTTCCCGGCACAGGTGTGCAAAGCAGTGAGCGAACACTGTCCTATTAAGGCAGTGTGATCTAACGCTAGCCCAACTTGTTCGCACTGATTATTACAATGACCCAGGTTTCCAGGTCAAGTCGGGAGGTTTTGGAAACAAAAGGAAGTGCAATATGATTTTATGACTGCAGGTTTTAATTATCAGGCAGAAATGCACACTTTTATGTTGTTCAGTAAAAAAGGTTGATGATTCTTAAAATGAAAATGTGGTGTTTTCCACTTGGAAAGAAACCTCAAAACTTGCAAAAATAGATAAATCAGACAGTTCTGTTTTTCATTATAAAAGGATTTTTGCTTTCTCCAGTGATTCACCCCATGGTTCCAGCTTCTTAGAAGAATCTCAAATATTATTTGCTCTCCCTTCCCCCTAAAACCAAATCCAAGACATCTGAAAATATTTGAAGAAAACATGGAACACCTCTGTTGTTGATGTAAGATCTCTTTCCTAGGGCCGGAAGCCTTGAAATTCTTCACGCGTGCATCCATTTAAGGAACACCATCAAGCCCTGGCGTACGGCAGGCTAGGCGCTGGTGCTGGGGAGAGATCCCATTCCCCCTAACACTCCTCCTTCGCTCTCCACGGCTTCTCCTTGTGTCCCAGATGCTGGGGGAAACAGTGGGTCTGAGCTGTGGGAGAAGGGGCTGATGACATTAGGGTGGCAAGGGACAGCCTCCAAGAAGAACATTAGGTTGAAGTCACAGTCAACAGTCCACAGAAACGTCCTGCAACTCGTGGAGATTGGCTTAAAGCAGACGGTCTGAGAGTTTGGTCCTTGGAGCTTGCTGGAAAAGCAAACCTCTGGAGTCCCTGCCCTCACCTCTGGAGTCAGAGTCTCCGGGGATGGGATTTTTAAAAATCACATTTGAAACATACTCCAGGTGATTTTTCTGCATGTTAAAGTAGGAGAACCATAGACCTGAAGTTAATCAGCTTTCACTGGCTGAAGTCCATTAAGAGTCTTGGGTCTCATCTTAATAGTGTTGCCAACTGAGTTCTAGTGCCTGCCCAGTGCTGTCTCCAGTTTAATCTTCAAAACCACACAAGGGTCTCCCAACCAAGCCGTTTATGCAAAGTTCTGACTCTGGGAGAAAAACAGCAAATTCTCAGTGATCATCAGAAGGGAAAATATTTGGACAGGTAATTTTAGGAACCAGCTATGGATCACTATGTACAATCATGAAGTTGAGCAATTAGGTTTGGAAAGCCACAGCACAGAAAATAATTAACCTACAAAGTAATCATCTTGGAAGTCCCAAAGCTAATGATTAAAATAAACCTGAAACAAATGATTGTTTAACTTCTGAGCTCTGCTTGTTTTAGTCACAGTGTGCTTCAGGTGTGTGCTCCAGGGATTTCCTCCTGCCTGCAGAGACTGGCTTCAGGACGCCGGCATGTGGCCATTGGTCCGCCTCCCGTCCCCGGGTGTCGCCAAATGCCACTCCAGTCTGGGTCAAGGAGGTTGGCAGGGCTGCTCAGCCCTGCTCAGTACTGAGGTGTCTCCAACCCCAGGGTTTAGCTTGCAGCTGGGGTGGGCTTCAGCCATGTTGAATCCTATGTAACCTTGGAGGCTGAGAGATGCTTGCTTCGTTTTTATGCAGCTTGCTCTGCACTTTCGTTGGCGGTTTATTATTGCAAAGCGTGGCGCTCCCCTCCCCCACACGCCTCTCCACCCAAAGAAGTGAATTAATAACTAGAAAAAGAGACAGAAATGAGATCTAGAAGGGTCTGGGCTTCTGAATGTCACTGTGAGCAAACAGCAGTGGAGAGAAAAGGTTCCTTTCCATCTTTATGTGCAGGGCTGTCTGTGCATTGACTTGTTTCCTGACACATGAGCCATGGCTTGAAAGGAATTCAGGCCCCAGCAAATTTTGCATTGAGCTTCAATGTGGCCTCTGGGATTGAATAAGGGCAAATCTATTATACTGTTGCCATGGAGACCCTGGCACAACTGCTGATAAAGAGTGTCTGATGTTTGGTAGGCCTCGTAGCTGGTACATACCATTTAAAGGACGGTGTGTGTGTGTGTGTGTGTGTGTGTGCTTAGCATGCATGTGTGAATCTGCGCAAGAGCAAGTGTGCCTGCATGGGTGGGTGGGGGCGGCCGAGGGAGATGAGTGGAGAACAGGGTGCAGTGGGGGAGGAAGGAAGTGAGGCTGGCTTGGCAGATCATGAAGGAATGTTCTGTATTTTTACAAAGAATTCGTGAATACTTTCTTGCCTCTCACAATTAATTCTGCCTTCTAAGAATCTACATGTTAAACAGATGGGGGCAGCAGAAGATACACAGACTCTCCCCTCGGCCCCGTGAAAGGAGTCTGTAACTCATCTGAAAGAGAATGAAGCTAATACAATAAAAGTGAAAATGCGCTCTTTTGCAACCTCTGATGAATGCTGCCTCTTGTCAACTGTCTGAGGATCGATCGTGGGCCTGTGAGGCTTGCCCGCGTTTGCTAGGGAGAGTGAGCGAGAGGATGGATTTTCATCATGGAAATGATTTCCTAACCACGAAACAAAGAGGGCCGGTCTTCCTTTCACATGCGTGGTCTCAGTTTTGCCATTGCTGATTGTGCCTGTCCAGTCTTGAGGAGGCAGATCCCAGAGTCCCCAAACGCCACGCATGCCACACCTCCATTTCTGTTTCCGCTGTGGTCAGCCTGGACGACTTGGCACCTTTCTTTGTTGGTGCCCTCCCCGCCATCAGCGCCGTTCCCGGCGAGAGATGGCACTGGGAATTCCCAAGCCCAGCCTCCTGGTTGGTGGTGTGTGAGGCATCACCTAGAGCGAGCGAGCGCTGTAGAGCGAGCGGCTTGAACAATGGGAGGCCGGGCAATCTGCGGCAGTTGATAGGATTATTATTATGGCAGAGCGCAAAAAGCGCCTGCTTTCTTTTCTGCTGCTTTGCAGACCTCATAAGGCCTCTCTGTGATTTCTGCATAGTTAATTTGTCAGTTTATAAATTACCACATTATGTTAACGCTGAATGCTTCAAAACACAAATATATGCACAGAGGGCTTGAATATTTGAAGTGTTTTAGTACTATGGGGAAATAATTTTGTTGTCAAGCTGTGGTAGATATAGAACTGCTAGGGGATACACGGCCATTTCATCAGGACTGTGTCGATGATGGCCTCTGAACATCCAAGAGGGAAAATCATCTTTTATCACTATTGTGTACCGTGCCGGTCCAGATGGAGGATAAAACATGCATGAGTTGCCCGCAGCTCTGAAAATAATTATACTCATTTGCCAGAAATGTAGAAAGTGCATCCAACCAAGTTACCACCCATCATAGTGACACTCCGTTTGCATACTGATGAAGTTTAAAGCCAGAGACAATGGCATTGGTATCAATAGCGGAGGGGGGGCTGGGCGCCACCAGTGCCGCAGGATTAATAGCGCCATCATTTTATGTTATGCAGCCTTTCACTTATGCTGCATATCAAAAGACTACTGCCTCTGAGGTTCACCTCGCTGTTTATAAGATTACAGTTTGCTTTAAGACTCTAAACATTAGCGTGGATTCTTTGCAGGTTCCACATGCGAATGCAAAAATATCTGTGTCTGATAAAGTGCCTACAATGTAATTATGGGTAAATATGTTTGGATGCCATTGTCACTGCCTGCGTGTGCATATATGTACTTGTGAGTGTGGGCGGGTTGTACAGACCCACATCCACACGCCTGATTTTGGAAGATGAGAAGATGATATGCGCATGCTAAGTCCTCGTGCTACTGCAGAGTCATTGATGAATGGGTTTTTTTTTTTTTTCAAGTGTAGAAAGAGAATGAATACAAGTAGGACCCAAGAGAATGATTCTTTATATTGCAATCAGCTAGGCTTACATGTACTTGCTTTAATAGTAGAAATCAGCAATAAAAAGCATAGCCTTGGTTATTTAATCCTTGCTGAGTAAAAGAGAACGTCTTATAATGACCTCTCGAAAAATCAGAAAATATTAGATTATTTTGATACGCCTCTCGTTTCTGGGCAAATGATCAGCACAGCCATTGCCAGGTTAGCAGATTTCATGAAATGTTTGAATCCAGCAAAACACACATGTAGAACCACAAGGCTCTTCTCTTGTGCAACCCAGAATTCTCACAGGTGCTCCTCAGTTTGAAAATAGCCCTATCACGATGTTGTCATGATGTTTATTTTTAAGTAATGATTTTAATTAAACCCCCTAAAAAGGAAACAATTCTATAGCCCTCTTCTATGGTCTGTACTCTGATGATTACACAAGTGCAGTTTCCCTCTGGTGTCGTGGGGGCCGGGATAACAATTTCCATCTCATCACGCGTGAGAGACGCCGTACTTCACTCTGCACAAGGCTTCCGTGCAATCAGAGGAAGGGCTTTGCACTGTAAAATTATAATAAAGCAACCCAGGAGAAAGTATTTCAACCGAATTGCTTCAAAGACAGGAACGCAATGCAGGATATCACAGAATGTTTTTATAGGGCAACAAATAGAGATTATTCCAACCAGCTGGGGCGGGCTGGACCAACGGACTCTACAGGTCTTCCAGGTCTGCTTCTCTTGGGATGGCCTTTGACACACGGAGGGCCCAGGGTATTCCCACAGCTCCACGCTGAGCAGTTGAGAGAGCAAGAGGCCAGCACACAGGAGAATTTCCATGGGGGTAGGTGGCAGATAGTACTCTCAGTAAACTGAGTGCCGGAGGAGGCAAATTGGAGAAAGGATGCTTTTGCTTTCTCTTGTTTTGACTATAATGAGAACATCTTCGGAGTAACGATAAAAACCTGAGGATAGTCTTGAAACTGTCAAGTTTAAATTTTTCAGGGAAGTCCAGGCAATGCTCATGGAGTCGGATACTTCTGAGAAAAATAGGCACTGAATTTATTTTAAGTGTATTGAGAAATGAGGCCAATCTTCTTGTTTTCAGGACTATTATTACTGATCAGCATTTGCATACACAGTGGTTTTTCACATGGTCTCAAATCTTAAAGAAAAGAAGAGTTGACAGAGAACCAGAGAGATGCACAGAGACACACGCACACACACACACGTACACAATCACACATAAGCTAAGGAGGTAGAAGGGCCAGGAATGGGCCTTTAAAGAATGCTTTACAACATGGAATCTGTATGTATCTATCTTTAATTCCTACTACAAATTAAGGAGTAGATATGGACACCTATTTTAGAGGCCAAGAAACAGAGGCCTGTGACAATCACTAACCCAAATTCATACAGCTAATAAATCAGAGTGACTCAAATGTGAGTGTGCCTGACTTCTAAGCTCACACTGATTGTAGAATACCAACGTGTGCCAGCTCGCCAAGAGTCTATCAAAAGCCCATAAAGTGCTAAATGCAAGGAGATAAAGTAGGTAAGGCCTTTGTGCTGAGAGAATGAAGTGAAAAAGACCTATTAGTCAGTGATCGCGACAACAATGACAGTTGAATATGCGAATGTCGGGATGCTCAGACTGAAGAAGTAGTCAGAATGTGTTGGTGACCCCACTCTTGACGATCAGCATGGAAATCCTCTTCCCTGTGTGGTTGGGGTCCATGCGTAAGACACCCAAGTGTCCTGTCCAATGCAAGACCTTCCCTTCTGTTTCTTTGCCTTACTGTCCTCACTGCATCAGAGAAGGCATTAAAAACAGGCAGTGAGTGTGTCCTCCCCTTGTCCCCTTTTCTTCCTGAACAATTCAGTCCTAAAGTCCTTGGTGAGGCAGGGCAAGGTTGACATCTGCTTCCGAAGAAGGAGAGAAGCCACAGAGGCACAGAGTGGCTGTTCGAGCCTGAGTGGACAGAGTGTTGCACAGAGTGGCAGAGTTGCTTGACATAGGGTGTCAGAGCCAAGGCAAGGTAACCCATGTGTGCACATAGGGAACTGGCCCAGTACAGAGTTGGAGTCCAACCAGAGGGAGGAGGAGGTCCACGGTGGGCAGGACAGCTTGCTTTGATGAGTCAGAGTCCAAGCAGAATGAAGTGGGAATCTTTGCATAAACACAACCCAGTGTAGGGTGTCATAGCCCTCTTAGGGTTTGGAGGCCGTCCATGTAGAGAGGTGGCTGGGCAAGGGGTGAGAGTCCACACAGGAAGGGCATGGGGAGAGGAATAGCAGACCGGTTACAAACAGACGTGTTAACCAAGTAAGTAAATCTACTTAGGATAATGTAAACTAGATTATTCATGGCTGGAGAAGGGAGTTACAAATATGGAAAGGGAGAAAACTAGAACAGACTTTGTGGTGTTGATTTGGAATTAGAGCTATCAGCATGACTCATAGTTTTCACTGTAAGTATATTTTGTAGAAAGAAATCTGAATGTAACAGACATTCCTTAGCTCTCTCTGCAATGAAAAACTAGGAGCAGGAATAATCCAATAGTTCTCCACTAAAAGGAGCCAGGACTCTTTGGAGAAATGGCTGGTTCCTTGGTTGGGGCTGAGAACACAGAAGGCACCCATTTTGCAGAAAGGGTAGCTGAGCAGAGAGAGGTTAGATAACTTGTCCAGGTCACACATCCAACGAACTGCAGATGCAGCAACTCTGAAAGAGTGGATGGGAAAATATTGAAACCTAGACTGTCTACACTCAAATTGTTGGAAACTTAGCTTCTGAAGTTTCAATTCCACAGAGACAGCAAGTGGAAGCCAGAGATGATGCATTGTAACTGAGACTTATACAAGAAAGACAGTGTGAAACTCTATTTAAGAGATCAAATCCCCAAAACAAACTCTCTGTCACATAAGATGTTTAAGGTGTTTATGATTTCCCCACTCTGATTTTTGTTAATAAACAGAAACCTCCAATCCTAATCCCCTGGGGTGGAGGGGACCTCCCCTGCCAACCTGAGCAAGTCCATGGCTGTATGCAGTACTCATCAAGCTCATAGGTCAGTTCTAGGGGGACCTCAGAGACCTGTTGGGGGATGGGCGTGCTTTCCGAGCCCCCCCCCCCCCCCAACTGTGCAAATCCTTTGTCCAAATCCTTAACCACTTTACTTGGGTTTCTTCGTAAAGTAAGCTTCTTGGACCAGATAATCTCTAAAATTCCAGGGTGTCATCATCATTCTATTCTGCTTCTTTTCTAAGGAGACTGAAGAAGCCTTAAGAAGTTTATCCAGTTGTTAGTTTTAGGCTAATGAATTCTGCCATGTTAATGGACTGTTTCCCAAGCAAGATAGTGGATTAGCTCATCAGGATCATCCACTTCTGAGTGGACCTCAGGCCTGGAACGCTGTCAAGTGGCCATATGAAAAGGATGGATGAAGTAAGAAGCTGAAGATGGAAACTCTCAACCACAAGGCCAGGCTGTTAAAGTCAGGTAGCATGAATCACCTTTCTCAGTTCCTACCCTCCCAATATTAAAATGTTCTCTCTCTCTCTCTCTCTCTCTTGGGGATGACATTGTAGTGTAGTGGGTTAAGCCTCCCCTGGCATCCAATATGAGGGCCACTTTGAGTCCCAAGCTGCTCTGCTTCTGATCCAGTTCCCTGCTAAGATGCCTGGGAAAGCAGTGGAGGATGGCCCAAGTGCTTGGTCTCCTGTCACCCATGTGGGAGAACTGGATAGAGTTTCTGGTTCCTGGCTTAAGCCTATTCAAGGCCCAAAAGTTTATGACCATTTGGGGAGTGAACCAGAGGATGGAATATCTCTCCTGTTCTTTTTGTCTCTCCTCTTTCTCTCTGTAACTCTTCCTTTCAAATAAACAGATAAATCTTTTTTAAAAAACGCTATCTCTCCATTTTTCTTCCATTCTCTCTCTCTCTCTGTTTCTAATAATTCACACCTTTTAATCTCAATCAGATTACCAGGAACACCATGAACATTACTTTATCTCATAGTCTCCTGATACAAAGGAGTGTTTTTTTTTTTTTTAATAACATAAACTTGCCTCTCCCAGCTCTGCGTGGTCGCACCGGGCTCACCTGAGCGGCCTTCGTAATGGGGAGAGAGAGAAGACCCCCTGGGGACCTGGGGCTGGCCTCCTGGTGGCCTTTCCTGCCCTTGAGGGCATGACAGACAGCAGACAAAACAAAAAACAAAAAACAAAAAAAACCATAAACTTGTTAAAGTGTTGAAACAATCACAAATTTACAGAAAAGTTGTGAGTAAAATACAAAGAACCCTACTCCCACCCCAAGCCATTTGGACCACATGCTGTTGTTTTTGGGGGTGCTGGGTGGTCAGGCTGGCATCTTAAAAATCTAAAGCATAAGGATATTATAGGATTAAATGAGTTAATACATGTGGTAGGCAAAATACTCCCACCTCCACTTGTATAGTTCACTGTAAGAACTAGTAGTGATGATCTTGGTCTCCAATGCCATTTCCTACCAAAGGGAGCCCGGGACCCTTGAACAAATGGCTGATTCCAGGTCTGTGGCAGGGAAAGCAGCTGTGAGCCTGCAGCACCTTCAGGGAGTCAGAATAAACTCCAGGAAGCATAGGTCTAAGCTAAGCCAGCTTGAAACAGATCCTGCAGGCAAAATTGGTGGAAATTTAAGCAGCAAAATAGATAGATTATGACCCATGATTGAAATTCTCAGAAATAATGAAGAGTGGATTGAAAGTTTGATGTTACAGGGTATATATGCAGTCTCAAAATACCTCTTCCAAAAATTATTTATTAACTATGAAAGAAAAAATAGTGGCTGCACCAGAAAAGTCTTTCTTAGTCTACCTTAACTAAGTCATCATTGTGAATACCACCAGTAGTAGGACAGCTAAAAATTGTGCAATATTTGATTAAATGCATGGAAAAGAACCCAGTGTCACTTCATTTGTGATATTCCTGCATAAAAGGATGAGGAAACATCAGAAAAATTCAAATTAAGGAACATTTTGCAAGATAACTGGCCTGCAGTTGTCAAAAATGTCAAGGTCACAATGTCAAGCCCAGATAGAGGAACTGCTCGAATTGACGGCTAAAAAACACAGCAACTAATTGCAATCTAGGATTCTTAGGCAAACTGGGTTCTTCTCCTACAATGGACAATTTGGATACAACTGTCAAAGCTTGGATGGAGTCTGGAGAGTAGAAATATTAAAGTACCACATCGTGAATTTTCTAATTTTGCTGGTTATATCATAGTTGTGTAGGAGAACATTCATTTTTAGGGGAAATAAGACACCCTTGAATCTCTAGAAACCATGCATATACCCCTTACCTGACAAAGAGACTTTGCAGGTGTGATTAGGTTATTATTTTGAGATGTGAAACTGTAAGGAATTATCCAGGGGTAATCACAAGGATCCTATTAAGTGGAAGAGGGATACAGGAGAGTGATGAGGCAGAGAAGGAGGTATGTGAAGGAAAAAAAGGTTGGAGTAGGGGCTGGCACTGTGGCTCAGTGGGTTAAAGTTGCAGCCTGCAGTGCCGGCGTCCCATATGGGCACCAGTTCAAGCCCCTGTTGTTCTACTTCTGATCCAGCTCTCTGATAATGGGAAAGCAATGAAGGATGGTCCAAGTGCTTGGTTCCCTCCACCCATGTTGGGTATTGGAATAAGGTTCTGGATCCAGGCTTTGGCCTGGCTTGGTCCTGGCTGTTCTGGCCATTTGGGAGTGAACCAGTGGATGGAAGATATCGCCCTCTTTCTCTCTCTCTCTCGCTCTCTTGCTCTCTCGCTAACTCTACCTTTCAAAGAAATAGATAATAAATTTTTAAAAAATCTTGGAGTAATGTGATTTCTGGAAGGGGAGAGGAGCCATGGACTGTGGGAAGCGTGTAGAAGCCAGAAAAGGGAGGGAACAAAATCCTCCCCCTGTGGATGGGATGCAGCCTGGTGGGTGCTCTCATTTTAGTCCTAGCAGACCCACTTGGAAGTTTGACCTCTGAAACACTGAGAGGGTGAATTTGAGTTTGCTTGAACCACTGCGTGTGGGGTCATTTGTCCCAGCAGCGATAGGAAACCAATAGACTGATGGCAGTGCAGCACTTGCAGCAGTACCAGCACATCATAAGTGCAAACGTCTATTTTCCTGTTACCACTGTTGTTGTTAGTCTTTCAAAAGCATCCAACTTAGTTTTCAAAGGAATAAGAACTTGCTTTGCTTTTGTACTTAGTTCTGTGGATTTCAACAGTACTTGATACCATTACGTATCTATGGTACAGGTGGTATAGAAAGGCTTGTCGGGGCTGGCACTATGGCTTAGCAGGTAAAGCCGCCACCTGCAGTGCCGGCATCCCATATGGGCGCGGATTCTAGTCCCGGCTGCTCCTCTTTCGATCCAGCTCTCTGCTATGGCCTGGGAAAGCAGTAGAAGATGGCCCAAGTCCTTGGGCCCCTGCACCCATGTGGGAGGCCTGGAAGAAGCTCCTGGCTCCTGGCTTCGGATCAGCGCAGCTCCATATGTTGCGGCCAATTGGAGAGTGAACCAGTGGAGGGAAGACGTCTCTCTCTCTCTCTCTCTCTCTCTCTCTCTCTCTCTCAGATATAAATAAATAAATAAAAGAAAGAAAGAAGAGAAAGGCTTGTGAATAAATGCCAGAGACTCTGTCAGTGCACTGACTGTCCCACCCACTCTGGGCTTTTGGGTGCTGACCATGTGGACTGCATAATGGACTTTTAAAAAATATTTTACTTTTTATTTATTTGAAAGGTAGAGTCAAACACACACACACACACACAGATCTTCCATTCGATGGTTAACTCCCCAAATGGCTTCGAGGTCAGAGCTGGGCCAGGCTAAAAATAGGAGCCTGGAACTCCATCTGGGTCTTCCACATTGCCCATGTACTTTCCTCCACTGTTTTCCCAGGAGCATTAGCAAGAAGCTGGGTCAGAAGCAGAGAGCAATGCCAGCGTTTCAGGCAGAGGCTTAACCCTTTGTGTCAGTGCCAGTCCCTATATTGTGCTTTCTTGCACGCTGTTGTATGTTCCTCCAGTCTGGTCTTGAGGTCTCTCATGGGAGTGGCAATCAACTCTAGCCCTGCCCTGGTGGGGCTCCAAGGAAGGCAGTCATGGGTGTTTGTGCTGTGCCTTTCACAGGATACTTCTCTACCCTGACAGTGGATCTAATTCTTAAGTGTCCAAACTCTAACCAGGTGTCCCTCTCACAGGAGACTTTTTTATACTGGCAGATGCCCAAGTGTCTCTTGCTTGATCTGTGTCCAGCTCATTTCTACCAACACAGCCACCTTGTAGGAGACCCTCGACTTGGGAGGAAGTTGGGTTCTGGCAGAGTTGGGGAGATATGGGCCAGCTCCAGCACACACTGTTTATCTTGATTGACTGGAGAAGAGTATTGTTTTGTCACAAAGCATTTTTTTCAGCCCATTACTGAATCATATGAATCTGTTTCTCAAAAATATATAACTCATTTAGTTTCTTGTATTCCTAGAAAATGTGTGTGAGCTTTGTATCACGAACCTAACATGATCATTGATATAATGAACTGAACTTGTACTACTGGCATCTAAATCTTAAAAGGCACAATGGGAAAAAGAAGAAAAGTTGAGCTTATGTTGCTATAAAATATTGATACTCTTAGTATTATAGTTGATCTTGTTTTGGAAGTTGCAAATAATCACTGGAAGCCATACTATATATTTATTTTATCTGGCAAAATGATCAAAGAAGGTAAAAATATTATTCTTTCTTGACATTATTTTAAAAGCTTTTGTTATAAAGCACTGAATGTATCACAAAATATGATCTTATTTATACATGCAAAAAAAAATCAGGTGCAAATGTGTCGGGCAGGTAAGATGTGGAGTGAGTAACACCAAAAACACATAAAATCCCAGCAGCCACTTCATTGCTTACAGATCCCGGGGTGAAGGGGGCAGCATGCCCCACATGTCCATGGGAAAGGGGCGGTCACCCAGGACAGGAAACTCTACAGCAGGTGGGGAGGGCGAGCTAGAGAGCAAGGTGGGGACGTTTTAGGGTCCTGTGTGTTGCCCAAGCAGGCTTCACTTAGGGAGTTCTAAGTGGTAGATTTAGGCTTGGGTTCCACGGGGGCACAACGTGACTGAGACATGGTCCCTTGGGCAAAAGTGTGTGATCCATTCAGGGTTTGGGGGTCGTAGAGCAAGTGAAGCAGGTTGTAGCAGCAGTCCTGTGGAGGGCTGGTCTCTGGGGGGCAGGTGTACAAGGAAGGCACCAGGACCGAGTGCATTGAGGAACTGGAACAAGATGGAGAACCGAAAACTGTGTCAAGGGTGACTAAAGCCCTGCTTCTGGTGTGAGAAAATCAAACCTGTGTTCAAAACAGATGCTAAGATAACAAAAACGTCTAATTCACTACAACCAGAGATGCTGGGCAGGAGATCAGAGGGGGGAAGAAGAGGGAAATCGGGGCATTTGTTACCCCAGCTGCCATCCTGCTGGCCAATGAGTCAGCAGGGGCTGGTGTGTGTCCCGAAAGCTGCTGCTCCTGTTGGGTGGCCCTCTTGGTGGCTCTCTCCAGTAACCATCACGTGCTTTTGCCCCTCAGGCCTACAGGTGGGAACATTAGCCTGCGGTTGCTGCCCCGGGTGCTCCAGCATCTTTATTTTCAATGTCTTTGCAAATCCTTCTAATCCTTCGTTGAGTGCACTATCCAGCATGGTTCATGACTGATGCAGGAAGGGCTCTGTTCATTTCCACAGCAGGGAGGAGAAATGTCCCGGAATTCTACAAGGTCCCTGAGTGGCTTCAGTAGGCATGAGTGATCAATACACCTTGGGCATAGAGGAAAAGTATTGGAAAGCATGGGTCCAGCTGGTGAGCCTTGCCAATGTCCTCCGGGCAAAGACTACTAGAAGCACACCTTCTACTGGAGTGGTTAGGTGTATTACTTGTTGCTGTGGAGGAGAAAGCGCACCATGGACAACGACAGGGAGATGAGAGTTGGGCTTAGGTTTCGTGGTTTTGGAGAAGACTTAAGAAGTAGGACTTTGAATTGTAGGCTGTGCGAAAGTGGAGGCAATTCTATGATTGTGTGTCTCAATGATCTAAACTATAGGGAGGCCAGAGTAGACCAGGCTAGAGCTGTCACTGATATAATTGGGAGAAAAGAATGCTTAGTATTTTGTGGTTTGGACATTGTTCTTGTTTTTGTCTGCATTTAGATATGATTGCAAGTGGTCATGTTTGTGTCTTGCTTTATCACGCCAGAGTGGCCTAGTCTGGTATCGATGTTGTGTTGAATCAGCTTATGTTCACTAGGGGCCTTGTCATCAGTGCCAGGCCAGCTTCTATCCACAACAAGGTCCAACTGGATGTCAGCAGCTGCTCTAATCTTGCTTAGACTCTTTCACGGAGGTTAAAGTGTGCGACACATTAGAATCATCTAAAAAAGCTTTTGAAAATGTAGGTCCCAGGGTCCTGCCTTAGAACTACAGAATCAGTCTCCAGGGATAGGACCCAGAATCAGCTTTTTAATCAGCATACTGCATCATTCCGATTCACACCAGAATTTGAAGGCTGTTGTAAAAAGAGCGATGTCACAAACCGAGGCTCGCAAACCTAGATTTGTGGCAACCATTCACAGTGTGAGGCATCAAGCACTAAACTGTAAATTTAAATTTCCATTAGTGTCAAGTCCCAGCACCTGAATGTTATAGAATTTTAACTCAGTGGAACTAGCCTTCGGATTTACAAGGTTATCTGTGCTGGTATCTCGTGTGTCAGTTTTAGAAAAAACTCAACCAGGAAGGTCAACCTATACATAAAAGAAGAGGAAGGGCTGGTCATCTGTTACCATAAATGAATAAACTGTAGACCTTGGTAGAAAGGCTGGGGAGAGAGAGACAGAGAGAGAGAGACACACAGAGAGACACACACAGAGAGAGACAGAGACAGAGAAAATAATGAGGAATTGCTTCCAGATTCAGGCAGAAGATTTGCAAGGGTAAACCAAAGATCCAAAGGCAGAGCTTTTCACACATGCATGGCTGAACTCTCATTTAACAAGGCAAACTATAGATCAGAAATGAGAGGTGCTATCTGCAAAGCACCTAATAATATCACTGGGTCCAGAGACACCGAAATTTTCTTCAAAGAAAAATTCTCCAAAAGAATGCAAAAAGAGCAGAAATGAAGTTAATTTATGCTAAAACCACAACTGGGGGAATATTTGGCATTTTCAAGTGTCCGAGAAGTGGCACCAGAAGTGTAACTAAGACAGAGCCCAATGATGAACTCGGTGTTGAACCTTACTTTAGGGGATGGTGAAACTTGGTTCTTTAGAATGACAAAAGCAAGGAGACCTGAGGCAAGGACATCACCACCAAGTCCATTTCAGGACACCTTTTGCTTTTCTTGCTGTTAAAATTTTCTGCTCTTCTGATATGGAAGACCTGAGCTGCTCATAGTTAAATAACCCCACCAAAGCTTTCCTAACAGGAATGTATGTAATGAGTCGTTTTAGCCTGAATAATGCATTTTGCCTTAAAGTCTATTTTGTCTGCAATCTCCACAGGCAGTGAGTCTGCATGTACAGCTCATTACCATATTCTGATGATAATGTTACGTCTCATCAATTACTCGGGAGCAAGGTCAAATTTAGCAGCCACAGCTCCCCTTTAGCGAGGCCATCAAGAACATATCTATCACCTCCCCTTCCAAGGTCTCCCCTTCAAAGAGCCCCAGTGCTCATGATCTCTCTCTCTCTCTCCCTCTCTCTCTCCCTCTCTCCCCCTCTCTCCCTCCCCCTGCCCTTCCTCTACCCCCTCATCCTGCCACAGCATTTTTAGTTACAAACTCCATTTTCACTTCCATTTGTGAAAGGACAAGCAAGAATGTGTGAGAAAAGCATGATGGAGACATAAAGAAGGGAAAGAACCTATATATGAGAGGGAACACATTATCTGACTTGTTAAATAGATACAGACAGCTAGAGGCATGTGGCTCTTTTAGAATTTTAATCCATAGGAAGGGCCCATTTTTTAAAAAGATTATTTATTTGGAAGACAGAGTTACAGAGAGAGGGGGAGACAGAGAGAGAGATCTCCCATCTGCTGTTTCACTCCCCAGATGGCCCCAATGGCCAGAGCTGAGTCAGGCCAAAGCCAGGAGCTTTGACACAGGTTTTCCACATGTGTGACAGGACCACAAACACTTGGGTCATCTTCCACTGCTTTTCCCAGGCCATTAGCAGGGATTGGTAGTAGAGCATCCAGGACAAAAACCAGGACCCATATGGAATGCTGGTGTCACAGATAGGGGTTGTGCCCACTACATCACAGTGACAGCCCTGGAAGGATCTTTTTGATCAACATGCCACTGAGATTTATTTTAATTAAAGAAAAATTTCCCAACCAAGCAAAAAGCAAAAACCAACTGCCCCTCCACCCTCCAAACATACCCCCTCAAAAAAAAAAAAAAACAGAGAATTAACATAAAAGATCTTCTCTATTTTCAGAATTTGACTTTGGTAAGAGCTATCAGGCAATCAAAGTTCTTAAAATCTATTTAGGTTTTATAAGAAACTCACTTAGAAGTTCTACCATGGTGCATGAATCCTTGAATCCTTGACAATTGTCTCAAGTTTTATATTTCTTACTGAAAGTTCAGCTCAATTCCACAATCTATTTACCAAATTTACTTCCTAGAATCAGTAAGCAAAAATTCAACTTCATAAACAGTTGTGCATAGCAAACAAAGTTAGCGAGATAAGAAGAATGTATGTAATCACTTTCCAGAGTGTATTTATAGATTAACCTTGCTTTTGAATAGTTAGGATTGCATTGACCAATTCCCACTCCCTTAATTTTTTCTTTTTTTGGATGAGGTAGTAAGACTTGTGAAAATACAAAATCTGCCACCAACTCCTGAATTTCTTTATATATTTTGAATCTGTGCTAGTAAGAACATAGAGACTCAAAGCTTCATATCTTCCAAGTAAATGACCTCTTCATTCATAAAAATGTGTTTTACATTGAAGATTAATTTGTTTGAGAAATATAACCCAATAACGTTCTTTTGATGAGGATTTGTCTAATAAATTTTTCTTATCCCTTAAATCTTTTCAATCTTCTGTACCATTTTATTTTAGATTTGTTTCTTTTATACAACTGGATTTCTAAACCCACTCTGAGGATCTCTGCCTTTCAAATGTTGAGTTTAGTCCATTTATATTTATTGTGGTTATATATATATTGCTTAATTTTTATCATGTTATTTTCTGCTTTTTAAAAAGGATGTATTTATTTGAAAGGTGGGGTGAGAGAGAGATATTTTCCATTTGCTGTTTCACTCCCTAAATGGCTGCAACAGCCAAAGCTGGGCCAAGCTGAAGCCAGGAGCCTAAAACACCATCTGGGTCTCCCACCCTAGAACACCATCTGGGTGACAGAGGCTCAAGCACTTGCGCCATCAGTTGGGTCTCAAACTGGTGCCCATATGGGATGATAGTGTTGCCGGCAACAGATCAGTCCATTGCACCACAATTCTGGCCCTTATTTTCTGCTTTTAACCTGTCATATTTTTATTCATTTTGCTTATTCCCTGTCCTATGCCTTTTCTGAAGTGTCCAGATTGTATATATTTCTTCTTATGTGCTCCTTGGATCTGCACATTCTATCCACCATGTTTCTTAACTTGTCTTTCCTATTACCTTACAGTGACTCTCTTATGGAATTTATATGCTTGTCCATTCAACTTTAGGCTCTGTAGTAGAAGTTCTAATTCCCAGAGGGTGAATGTTGCCTCCGAGGAACACCTAAGAGTCCCATTTTAGTTTCAACTATGGCTGCCACTTGGTTCCTTAAGGCTCTTTATGCCAACAGGCCAGCAAGCAAGGCGAAGGAATACCATCCTTGTAGGGGTAATTTAAACTGGTCATGAGAAGGAGATATAGCTGGTATAGCTTGTGTTACATAATGAAGAAAAGAAATTATATGTTTCACACTCAAATGAACTATTGGGCATCTCTTGATACTTGGCTGTCTAATTTGGATGGTCAGTGAATAAATGCAGTCAATATACCCTCAGATTTTAGACACTGAGTTTCCATCACTTAGGCTACTAAGACTACCTATAAGAAGTACTTGCTGAGGGTGAAAAGAATCTAGAGTTGATAACAGAGGAGAAAGATGACAAAAACTAGCAATGCTCTTGAATCTAATTGTAGCAGCAGGGACTGCTAACCTTCTTCACTTGCTTCCTTGTATAAAATTCCTCAGAAGCTGAGACCAACCAGAAACAGGATGCTCTTCCCAGATGGAAAGGCTCACCACAAAATGCAAGTGTAAGTGGTCTGAGCAGTTTAAGGCAGTGGAATACAGTGCATGCTGTTCTGTGCCAGCCAAGTCCCCACCTCCCGATCCCCATTTCAGGACCAACACACACAATCACTTCCCTGCTGCTTGTATATACTGGCTGCTGATGGCTCATTTCTGGGTCCTCCAGAAAATTGTCTTTGGAAAGAGGGAGCCATATTTCCCAAGCTTGTGACCTTTTCCTGGGGGATGACTTGTATCCAATGAGTGCTAATGTTGAGGAACAAATCTTCAATCTAATTGTCTCAGTTTGGAAAAATTCTTAGCGGCTATCTCAGTTCCAGAGATCTCTATGGGATCAGATGAGGCCTCTGTTGCGACTGTATCACCCGACTTTCTTCTGACTAAGTCTACTTCTTTCATGCCCTCAAAGATGTCATTCCTTAGAGCACCCTCTCGTCACCTTCCTGCATGCAGATCTCTGTCTCAGAATCTGTTTCCGGGATGTTTGACCTATAGCATCTTTTTTTTTAATAGAAAACTTTTATTTAATAAATATAAATTTCAAAAGTACAACTTTTGGATATAGTGGTTCTTCCCCTCATAACCACCCTCCCACCCACAAACCATCCCATCTCCTACTCCCTCTTCCATCCCATTCTTCATTAAGATTCATTTTTAATTATCTTTATAAACAGAAGATCAACTCTATACTAAGTAAAAATTTCAACAGTTTGCACTCATACAGACACACAAAGTATAAAGTACTGTTTGAATACTAGTTTCACCATTAATTCTCATAGCACAACACATTAAGGACAGAGATACTACATGGAGAGCAAGTGCACAGTGACTCCTGTGGTTGATTTAACAACTGACACTCTTATTTATGATGTCAGTGTTCACCCGAGGCTCTTGTCATGAGCTGTGGCATCATTTTTTAAAGATAACATCTCTTCTACCGCAGATTGCTGGGTTCCTCTCCTCCTGTTTTTGGTGTTATACCTGGTGTTGTGAGCTTATCTTTCATGAAACTGTCCTCTGAAAACTACCCTGTGACCTAGGCTGCAAAGTGTCAGTCCAGAGCGATCTTCTGTTCATTTCCCCGTTCACCAATCTCTCTCCCAGGATTAATTTTTATGTGAGTTTCTTGTCTTGACAGTTTCGAAACCACTATAGAAATATACATTCCAGCTTTAACACAGTAAGAGCTGAGCACTGTGATTTTTATTTCTTTGGGAATAATTTTTCCCCTTTTTCATAGCTCAGAACAGCAAATTTCATCATCTCCCTGTTAAGGTGGGCAGATTTTTTTCTATGCCCCTAATTATTAAGGCTATATCCCTGTGAGCATTCCAGCTTCATGAAGGGTATTAGTTCCCATTCAGCGTCTCACAGGACCCACGGCCTCATATCCTGGCCTGATTGTATATTAAAACCCAAACTACTAGCTATTACTGAATTTGATAACCACCCATGGGGAAGCTCCAGGATCAGATCCCACACTTATAGCTCTTAATTTCAGGCATCTTGAGATTTCCATTTATTTCTTGCAAGTTGATATGCATTAATATCATTTTTAACATATTGCCAGAATCTGAAATTACCACAAAGTAGCTGAATGTTTCCTGGAGCTAGGCTTCAGTAAGAAATGGAAATCATGGGGGAACTGACCTTGGAACTGAAATAAAGGAAATGATAGAGCTGAGGAGGAAATAAAAGAGAAAGCCAACTACCACTTTTGGGTCCAGGAAAGGACCTGATTGGCTAAGCATTCATGTGATAGAAACTGATCTGGAATGCTGGTGGAATTTAAGTATCTCCCTCAATTGACTGCTTGTTCTTTGAGGGCAGGAATCATGTCTTATTTCCCATGTTATCCCTCGAGTCTCTAGAATCATCCTCAGCACATGTTAGATATTCAGCAGATACTTGGTGACTAAGTGAATCAGCAATAAAGCAGTCCCAAATGATCAGATGTTAAAAAACAGGAAACCAGACTATAGCTTATTTGGTCAATGCTGGTGGAAAAGGAAAATGTGAATTGAGTTATCATGTTCTTTCTTTCTTACATTTGCCCCAAAATATTTATTGAGTTTCTATTATTAAATCTGGCACTTTGCTTGGCACAGGGAACACCATGGTTTCTGTTCATGTAGAGGTATCAACTAAGCAGAAAAGTTGCAACATGGTAATTACTAGGAATAAGAGAGCCAAACATTCTGTTAGCCTAAGACATTCTATAATTATACCTATTGTTTAGTTATGAATGACACCACCATTCATTCTCAAAAGGATCTGAGTTTCAATGGTCATCCTGGCTGTCACTGAGAGGTACAGGATATAAGCAAAATGTACAACTGCCTACTCAGGGAGTCGAGGAAAGTTTTCCTTGGGATAAGCAAGACTGAGCTGAAAAGTGGATGACCACACAGGTATGTGATTGTGTAGGGATGTGTGTGGGGAGACTCCACCAGGCACACAGGAAGTGCAAAGCTAGGTACATTCAAGGAATTCGTAGAAGGGCTGTCTTGCTAGAGTATCAGGCAAAAGGGAACCTAAAGGGTTAGAAGGAACAGAGCACACAGGCCTTGTGGGCATTTTATGAATATTGCAATTATCTTCTCTATCCCTTAGCATAAAATGGAGGTGGATGAGGTGGGGATTTAGCAGTTTGAAAAGACTCCTTTTGATTGCAGTGAAGAGAATAGATTCAAGAAAGCCTAGGAAGCTAATTAGAAGCTTACTGTACTAGCACAGTGAAGAGATGATAGTAACTTGAAATTGAATGGTGATGCAGATGAAAAGAAGTGATTTGGAATGAGCCTAGAAGGAAGAAGTTACAAAAATGGGAGATGGATTTTCAATGGGGAGGAAGAAATAGGGAAGTACCTAGAAGGGATTTGTCACCTACACACCTGGGTGGATAGCAAGGCAGCTCACTATGCCAGGGAATTCAGCTAGTATTAAGATGTGGCACATCTATGTATCCATCTGTGCATTTATCTCTTTAGGGAACCACCATTCACTGACACCTGGTATATAGCAGGTACTGTGGGTAATAGCAAATATGCTTCCTAAGAAATGTAATAGGAAATATAATAAGTGCACAAATATGTTTTTTATTGGTTATCATATTTTAGCTGAAAATCACTTAAACAACGAGAACGTTTCTAACTTCTAAAATGGAACTTGGCTGATTTAGTAGAGCTGATGACATCGAGGAGGTTGATTCTTTCCATCTTTCCACTCTCCTGTTGACACTCAGCTGGTCTTCCCTTGACTCTACCTTCCATGACTGCGAGATTGTTATCTCAGATCCCAGCAAGCCGCCATAGCAATGTTCAGCAGCAGGACGGTCAATTTTCAGAGCTATGAAATCTTTTTCAGAATCCTCCCATAGGTTCCTTCTCACATGTTAGTGCCTAGAACTATATCACAAGCGATTCCTAAGCAAGGATTGGCAAGGGGAATTTGATTGCTGTGATTTGTCCTGTGAAGCACGTGACCAGGTGGAAGAGGATGAGTTGCCAAACAAATGTGAGATTTTCTTTACAAGGAAGACGGGTGTAATCATTGTTAAGCAGGCAACCAAGGTGTCTGCTTTCTCTATAAAGCAAGGAAGTATATGGTATCGTCTTAGGAGTGAACAGAGCGGTTCAGATGGTTGACCCAGAAGTCACCTTGGAGACTGGAGGAAAATAAATAACTCCAAAGCTAGGAAACTTTATCAGTTTTATATCACTCTGAGGGCAGAACCTGAAGTCAAACATTACCATAGCACTTAGAAGAATACTAATATAAACCCACATTCACCCATTGATTCACTTTTTTCCAGGCATCCGTAGGGCCTTCTTGAATCCCCTTGAAGTCATATAAATATAGGTTCTTATTGTTTCTATGCTTCGCCGAACTGAAAGAAGGATGGTTGAATAGTGTTTTGCCTAAAATGCTAGAAATACTTGTTCCTAAGCTCTGGCTCAATTTGAGTCTGACCTGTTTCTGTCATTACTATTGCAATGGTTCTCTAGCTCTTGCCAAATTTTGAGTGGTCAGAACAATAATTTACCTATCTGTTGTCAAATTCACAGCTAGATTGCCTGACTGCAGGGGAAGCTAAATGATCATCACTGCACACGGTGTGCAGCCCAGATTCTAAACACACCGAACTCCAGACAGCCTTCCGCTGCCGTGCCCTGCACCCGGAGGCTGCCAAACTCCTGCTGCGATGCCAGTTTCTCCCATTGTAGAAACCTCCACCACCCATGAAAGATCAGTTTTCCTTGAATGCTCATTGAAATGACTAGCAATAGTCACTGAACACTCAGGTACTAAGTCTGTCTGCCAGATCGCTGGGTGCAGGGTTCTCGCATGTTCCTGCATTTCTTCCAGTCTCTTCCTCAGCCAGCCAGTTTGGAATCCCACCTTGCTCTTCAAAAGAGTCTTAACTTTCCAGTATGCTATAGAAACTTTTTATTTTTTTAAAGATTTATTTATTTATTTGAAAGAGTTACACAGAAAGAGGAGACAGAGAAAGAGAGAGAGAGAGAGAGAGAGAGAGGCCTTCCATCCTCTGTTTTACTCCCCAATTGGCTGCAACTGCTGGAGCTGCACTGATCTGAAGCCAGGAGCCAGGAGCTTCTTCCAGGTCTCCCACACAGGTGCAGGGGCCCAAGGACTTGGACCATCTTCCACTGCTTTCCCAGGCCATAGCAGAGAGCGGGATCGGAACCACCGCTCATATGGGATGCGGGTGCTCAGGCCAGGGCGTTAACCCGTTGCGCCACAGTGCCGGGCCCAGAACCTTTTTATTTTTACAGAAGACTTTTCACATTAAAGACACATGTCCAGATTTGCTTTACAAAGACAACCGGAAGTTATTTTGCCTGTTTCTTAATTTGTTTCCTTCAGCTTTCCTCCCTTACAATGGGTCCCTTTCAAGGTTTTAAGTTCATGCATTAAATTAATGCCTTGACTTGTGTGTCGCTTTCCTCTCCCTCGGAGGAATACTTAGAAAGGAATCCAATTGTGGGCAGATGTTAGGCCTTTCTCAAAAACTGTTTTGTGCCAAATAACAAGATAAAGTTGTAGTTCACACAAAAATACCAATAGTGATTTGTATGATAAGAAAGACTGGTAATTACTGGCTTTGAAAGCATATCATAATGAGTTTTTACAATTGTACCTACACTCGGGCCGGTGCTGTGGCTCAGTGGGTTAACACCCTGGCCTGAAGCGCTGGCATCCCATATGGACACCGGTTCTAGTCCCAGCTGTTCCTCTTCCTATCCAGCTCTCTGCCATGGCCTGGGAAAGCAGTAGAAGATGGCCCAAGTCCTTGGGCCCCTGCACCCATGTGGGAGACCGGGAAGAAGCTCCTGGCTCCTGGCTCCGGATCGGCATAGCTCCGGCAGTTGGGGCATCTGGGGAGTGAACCATCGGATGGAAGACCTCTCTCTCTGTCTCTGCCTCTCTCTCTGTAACTCTGACTTTCGAATAAATAAATAAATAAATCTTTAAAAAAAAAAAACAATTGTACCCACACTCTATTATTCTTTCCTTATTCTCTAGTCAGTGTTTCTTTTTACACGGCCCCCGGGAAAATGCACTGGGAGAAAAGATGACAGAATACAGGTGATGGTGAAACACCCTGGAAACCAGGAGTGTCAGGTGGCACTTCAGAGGTGGGAGGGGACAGATGGCAGTCACCACAGGACATCTGGGCTTCTTCCTGTTTTCTTTTCCTACCCAGAAAACTAAACATGTAATTGCTATTAATCAATTAATCAAAATATATTTACAAAATACCTATTATTAGTCAAGGGAGATGACCTAAGAGTTTTACAATTTATTCACATCTGTTATTAGGTACCACCAGACTGACAGATAATTGACTAATTCAGCCACAAAATTCTATACTTTTCCCTTCAAGCACTATAGAATTGATTTTACCATGTCATTTTATCACTTATTGTATCCTTCACCAAAAGATCTAATAAGACATGGAGTTACGAGATTTGTTTTACTGGATGTTGGGATGTTGTTGGGGACACTGTTCATTACTGTGTGTGTGTTTATTACAAGGAATCAGTGGGAAATTTTCTGTTTAATTTCATTATTGGAAGTAGTCACACTTTTTTCTTTCTTCCATTTTATTCTTTTAACCTTTTTTTAAATTATTTATTTGACAGATAGAGTTAGACAGTGAGAGAGAGAGACAGAGAGAAAGGTCTTCCTCCCATTGGTTCACCCCTCAAATGACCGCTACAGCCATAGCTACACCTATCCGAAGCCAGGAGCCAGGTGCTTCCTCCTGGTCTCCCATGTGGGTGCAGGGGCCCAAGCACTTGGACCGTCCTCCACTGCCTTCCCTGGCCACAGCAGAGAGCTGGACTGGAAGAGGAGCAACCGGGACTAGAACCTGGTACCCATATGGGATGCCTGCACCAAAAGCAGAGGATTAACAAGGTGAGCCATGGTGCCAGCCCCTCTTTCATTTTAAAATCTCAAGGTCTTGGGATAGATGTTCAGCCTGGTCACTCAAGCTGCCTTTTGGGATGCCTGCATCCCATATTGGAGTGCCTGGGCTTGAGTCCCAGCTTCACTCTATTCTAGCTTCCAGCTAATATACATCCTGGGAGGCAGCAGGTGATGGCTCAAGCACTTGGTCCCTGCCACCCATGTGGGAGACCTGGATGGGGTTCCCTGCTGCTGACTTCAACCTGACCCAGTGCTGAAGGGATGTGGCGAATGAGTCATTAGATGCATGATCTCCCTTTCTGTGTGTGTGTCTCAAAAACAAGACAAAAAATCCAAGACAAAATAACCCACGGTCTTTGAAAATCTTGTCACCGATCATGATTTCCTTTTTTGCACTGGTCATGGGTAAGCTGTCATTATAAAGTGTGGCTCATCTCGAACAAGCATCCAGCCAGGACTTTAGGTCACGTACATATCTGTGTGTCCTGGGCTCACTCTGTGCTCCACCCAATAGTTACCTACGCTCACTTTACACAGTCCCCGTAAAGTCACTTGGTTGTTTTTTTACAGTGTTTATTTTTTGTTTATACAACGGTTGAATGCAGGTATTCGGTGGGTAGCCTTCTATGAGGTCATCTGGGGAGCCATGATCTTTCAGCGCATTGTTCTGCGATCTCCTAGGGCCTCCCACCCTCTGCCTGGAGAGAGGATTCAGGGTCGCCTGTGGGCCAGGCCTGGCCTGAAGACACCCTACAGCCCTGTGCCTAAGCACAGCTCCAGAATGCAGTCACTACCCTGCCCGGGCTTGTGAGGGAGCCTGTGAAGTGTGGTCTAGGATTGTCTCCGAGAGGAAAGAGAGACGTACGCGTGAATGACTAGCCAACATCTGTCCTATAGCAAGGTGTAAAGGAAGCAGCTAACACAGTTCTGTGTTTCCCAAGGCCTTTCTGCTAATAGTATTAGTAGAACTGTTAACATGAGCAGAAATAACTCAATTGTTCAGCCATGGAACCTTCGGGGCGAGCAGAGAACTTTTTCTTCCTGACACCTCTCCCTTCCGTCCCTCCTCAATCTTTCTGCCAATGCCTTTGAGAAGGTCTTTTCCACCTCCTGCCCTGCTTGCTGGGATCTCCACCTTCCTGGCCCTGACCATGTCTTCTGCTTGCTTTCTTTTGCACATTGCCTCGTGCAGTGTCACCTGAGGCTGTGTAAAAAAAAATAATCGCTGCAAGACTCAGCGGCCTAAAGCAGCAACGCTGATTTCTCTCTCTCCTGGTTTCTGTGGACCAGGAAATTAAGGAGCAGCTCAGTTGGATGGCTTTGGCTTGGGGTTTCTCATGAGGTTGCCCAGAGATATCTGTAGGGGTTGGCAGCCATCTGACAAGTCAGCCGGAGCTGGAAGATCCGCTCCCAGATGACTCCCTCTCAGGGATAGCAAGTTGGTGCTGGCGGATGGCAAGATGGCTCGCTTCCCTCCGAGCAGACCCCTTCAGGGCTGCTTGAATGACTTCATTCCCCCAGCACGGGGGTCATACGCCCTTAAGACGCGGCTTCTGAAGTCCCACACTGTCGCTGTACTGCACTGTCCACCTGGGCAGCCCTGATTCACTCCACGTGGCGTGAATTCCAGATGCAAAAACCAGTGGATGCTCTTGGGAGGCTGAGCCCGACTGCATCTGCACTGTGTCCTTCCCTCAATTTCCACTTCTCCAAGTTCTCTCCCAAAGCTCAGCCCTTCCATGAAGCCTGTGCTGATCACGGAGCAACTTGTACTCCTATTGTAGCTCCCATGTTCTTGCCACCCCTATGGCCTTGTTGTTTAACACCTTGTTCCCAACAATCGTATGTGTCTTTTCTTTCAGGTGGACTTTAAGCAGTTGGAGACTATACCCCTACCCTATAGAGGCCCTCAGTGATGTTCTGTAGATGAATGAGTGGATGGATGAAAAGCTCAAGTCAGAAGCCCTGATTCCCTGCCTAGGGCTTCCTCCCCTACTGCTTAGCCTTAGCTAAGTCACTTAATTTCTCCGTCTCCTTCATCAAGTAATATAATGGTACCTACCCAGCTTTCACTCGAAAGAGGCGGCCTTTAGGAAGTGTTTTCAGATGCATAAAGAACAAGGGCAAGGGGAGGTTAGTGGCCTTGTTCACCAGGGCTGGCTGAGATGGATGGCATTGTCAGGGGATGGAGGTCAGTCAGTACCACCGACTTCCTCCGTAAGCAGTGGTTAATACTTCCATCAAGCTGTCAGTACAAAAATGTCCTTCATTCATTCTAACAGCTGCTCTCAGCCTGTGATGATTCACAGCAAGCAGAGGCCCCCAGCAAAGCGAATTACCCGATTCAGGTTACAGGGTCCCTTCCCGGTCACACTCTGGAGCTGTCGAGCTCCAAGGCAAGGGTTCTTTCTCCAATAGAATCCTCAGATATTCTCCTACTATATATGCTATGGTTTTCCCATCTTTGTTATAGATTATTGCCTAGATATAATTTTTCTTCTATCCCACCCTTTAAAAACATTTTAAAATGATCTGGTGTACAGTTGCATGAATTTTAAGCCAGGTGTCAGGTTCTGTGACCACCACCACTGCCATAGGACACAGAGCCGTCTCATCTCTCCAGCAAAGCCCCTGGTGCTTTTCCTTGGTAGTCACACACCCCTGCCCCCACCCTAGCCCTTGGCAACCACAGACACATTCTCCATCACCACAGTGTTCTTCTTGAGATGGTCACACCCATGGACTCACGCGGAGTGAAAACCTTACTCTTTACTTGACAAGCCTTTGACAGTCACCTAGGTCTGTTCCTTTTCATGACTGAGGAACATTCCTCGAGGGGTACACACTTCTGCTTATTCATTCACCTGCTGAAGTACGTTTGGGGTGGGGTACCTGGCACATATGCTAAATATACATTTAACTTTGTAAGAGTCTTCCCAACTGTCTTACAGAGTGGCTGTGCTGACTTGTTTTCCATCAGCCGCATGGGAGAGATTGAGCTGCTGTCAAACTCAGCAGCACTTTGGGTTTGTGTTTCACTTTTAAGCTGTTCTCATAGATACATTGTGGTATGTCATGGTTTTATTTGTTTTATTGTTTTTAAAATTTATTTTATTTGAAAGGCAGAGTGGCAGAGAGAGAGAGAGAGAGAGAGAGAGAGAAAGAGAGAGAGAGGGAGAGAGAATCTCCATGCGTTGTTTCAGTCCTCAAATAGTTGGCACTGGGCCAAGCCAAAGCCAGGAGCTTCATTTGGGTCTTCAAGTGGATACAGGGGCCCAAGTACGCAGGTCATCCTCCACTGACTCAAATACATTCATTTATTAGTGTTAGGAGTTTTCCCTGGGAATTTGTACAAGAACAGTCATGTCATTCTAGACTAAAGACTGGTTTATTTCTTCCTTTCTCATTTCCTCCAATGGGGAAGGAGATACGCCTTCAAGGTGGAGTTGTACCTCTCACTAAACACTGCTCCTTTCCTGCAGAGTTGGCAGAGAGGCCAGACAATCAATCATTTGAAAACAATTTACTCATCTCTTTTTTTGTTTTGTTTTGTCTTTCTTGGTGTATTGAATTGCTCGGATTGTCAGCATAATTTCTAATAGGAGTGCTAAAAGAGAACACCCTTAGCTTGTATCCAATCTTACAGGGGAAGCGTTTGACTTGTCACTGGCTGCATGTCTTTTGTAGATAATCTGTATCAGGTTGAGGGAGTTCCCTTCAAATCTTAGTTGGCTGAGATTATTTTTTAAAATCACAAATGAAAACTGAATTTTGTAAAATACCTTGCTTGTATCAGCTGATATGATCATGTGTCTTACCTTCTTTTGAGTATCAATAGAGTAGGTTACTTTATATTTAAAATTATCATTTATATTTTATATAATTGATAATTTAAAATATATTTTAAATTCAATATAACTTTGAGATTTGAATATTGATCCAACCTTGCATTCCACATTATATCCCACTTTGTCATGGTATATTCTTAATATTACATAATTTGATTTACTTTTATTTTGTTGTGGAATTCTGTGTTTTCACAAAAATACAGCCCTTCCAGCCTGCTTTGATTAGTGTTTTCATGGTATTTCTTTTTCTGTCCTTTTACTTTTAATATACCTTTATCATTATAGGTGAAGTGAGTTTCTTGTATGCAGAATGTAGGCAAGTCATTTATTTTCACCATTCTGATAATCTTTATCAGTGTTTTCAGAATACTTACATTTGCTGCTATTTTTCATGTTTTACTTATGTCTTTTTTGTCATCTGCTTTTCATTTAATGTACCCCATTCTACCCTAATCTATAACATTTGCACATGTCAGTATTCCATTTTAAGTTATCTACTATTTTTTGCTATATCCTTTTGTGTGAACTTTTAAAATATTTATTTTTTTATTTGCTTGTTTGTTTATTTGAGAGGCAGACACAGAGTGAAGAAGAAAGACGGTTCCCATCTCTCCCTCAATGCCTATAATGGCCAGGGGGTGAGGACAAAGATGGGATGCAGTAGCTCAATCCAGATCTCTGATGTGAGTGGCAGGAAACCACTCATCCAGATAATCAACACAGCCTCCTGGGATTGGGATTGATATTAACAGGGAGCTGGAATCAGGATCCAGAGAATAGGTGTTAAACCTACGCTCTCTGATATGGGATGCTGGGGTCCCAATTGGCGGCTCAACAGCCAGGCCAAACAACCACTTACCTAAACATTCACAGCCTACCTAGAATGAATATTTTACCGTTTTAAGTGGAATACAGAAGTCTTATCACCATACAGGCCCTTTACCCCACTCCTTTCTGCTGTAGCTTCTTCTGTATCCGGAAGTAGAGCAGTCTGTAATCTTTACCTTCCTGTTTGCCACGTCTGCTGCTCTTGACTCATTCCTGATGCTGTCCAACTTCTTCCGGTGCCATTGTCCTTCTCTGAAAAATGTCTTAGCAATTCTTTTAGAGGCAAACACACACACACACACACACACGGTGGGGGAGAGAGAGAGATTTTAGTTAGCTTTACCTCATCGGAGACTACCTTTATTTCACCCTCTTTCCTGAAGCAATTTTTTTTTTCTGGACAGAAAATCATTGAAGGTTTCTTTCATCACTTAAAAAATGTGTACCACTGCCTTAATGCCTCCCTGGTTTCTTTTTTTTTTTTTTTACTTTTTGACAGGCAGAGTGGACAGTGAGAGAGAGAGAGAGAAAGGTCTTCCTTTGCCGTTGGTTCACCCTCCAATGGCCGCCGCGGTAGGCGCGCTGCGGCCGGCACACCGCGCTGATCCGATGGCAGGAGCCAGGTGCTTCTCCTGGTCTCCCCTGGGGTGCAGAGCCCAAACACTTGGGCCATCCTCCACTGCACTCCCTGACCACAGCAGAGAGCTGGCCTGGAAGAGGGGCAACCGGGACAGGATCGGTGCCCCGACTGGGACTAGAACCCGGTGTGCCGGTGCCGCAAGGCGGAGGATTAGCCTAGTGAGCCACGGCGCCGGCCTCCCTGGTTTCTGATAAGAAATACGTGGTCGTTTCTCTAGCTGCTGTGGAGATGTCCTGTTTGTCTTTTGTCTTCAGTGGTTTTGTGATGATGTATCAGGCAATGCATCTTGTTCAATTTATCCTATTCGGGTTGGCTGGGTCTCTTGCATCTGTAGATGTATACCTTTCACCAAACTGTGAAGTTTCCAGTCATTATTTCTTCACGTTTTTTTTTTTTTTTTTCTTATTCTCTTCTCTCTTTTGAGACTCTGATGACAACTTCTTCTATTATACCACAGTTCCCAAGGTTACGGTTATATTTTTCCTTCAGAGTTTCTTTTTTGCTGTTGTCCACATTAGATCATTTCTATTGGTCTCTCTTTCCTCCTTCATTTCCATTCTGCTCTTAGGCCCATCTAGGGAGTGTTTATATTTTAGGTTTTTTTTTTCACATACACAATTTCCATTTGGCTTTTCTTTATGTTTCTTATTTCTTCACTGAGACTGTTTATGCTTCCATTCGTCTGGAGAGTTTCCATCCTTCCCTGTTGGAGCATTTTATGATAGCTGCTCAAAATCTCCGTAATCTCATCATTGACATCTGTTAGGGAGATCTTCTCGCTTTGTTGTATGCTGAGTAATTTTGGATGCTGTCCTGGACATTCTGGGTATCTTGTTAGGAAATCCTGGGTCTTATTTAAATTCTATGGAGAATGTTGGTATTTTTGTTCTAGTAAACAGTTTTCATGTTTGGGTTCAGGCAACATCATCCAAACAGCTTTGTGGATGTTATTGTTCCAACGTCAGTTTTGATCTGAAAGCCTCTGCAATGTTGTTTAGATTTGTTCAACATGTGTGCCGTCCATTGGTCAGTCTGAGACCTGGGTGGTGGTCTGTCTTATAAGTCAGCTCTCCCAGGCTATGCAGTGCTTTCTAAGATGGAATCCACACATTAGAATTCGAGGATGAGCCCAGGAGTTCATGAACAACCTGATGGAATTATGTCCCAAGCTTCTCTCCTTTTCTGCATCTCTCTAGCACTCTCCATTGACCTATGGCTCTTGTTTTTTGGTTCTCTAATGAAAAAAAGACAGGGCCTTATTTACCCCACTCTGCAACTTTCTTCTTGCAACTGCACCTGGTTCAGGGAGGGAAAGGAAAGCAATGGTTGTAAGCTGTTGGTGCTACAGATCCACTGGTGAGACAAGACGCTACCGCTCCCTCAGATTTTAGTCTCCTGTAATATTGCTGCCGTGAGATTGCTTGGGACCTAGGGTTTGGGAGGATGGAGACAAGGGGATAAAAAGGGGAAATATCTTCCTATCTGAGAATTAGAGAAGCCCTTCTTCCTCCTCAAACCAGAACTAGATGGCTGTGTTGATTCCAGTCTGGGGGCGAGCAGTGGGAGAACATACTTCCTCCTATTTGCTTTCCAGTCAGTTCGTTCCACCCAGGATTAGTAGCTGGGGTAGTGCAATGTGCTCACTCTACCTCATCCAGAATGGGGACTCATAGATGTCAATGCTTCCCCTCTCGTTCCTGCGGGGTCTGATTTCTGTGCAGTGTGAGAGCTACAAGCAAGGCTCTTTGTCTTTGCACCTGCTATGAGCCTGGCATGCAGCCTTCAGTGAGATTTTGTGATTGGGGTCAAGAATGACTGGGTATATGAAGACACCTGTGTTCACTGCTCTGTGTTTGTGGCTTCATAGGAATGGCTGAAATGGCTACACAGGTTGGAAACAGCTCGGCTGTGGTCATATATCTGACTGTTGGCTACACTCCTCTGTTCTTTTCCATTGGCTTCTGTCTGGGCTGGAAATCTGAAATGGTGTCTTCACTCCTAGGGCTGGTAGCTGGACTAGAATAGCTGGAACAGCTTGAGGCTAGCTGGTGGCTCCCTGTCCTTATAATTAGTTTAGCCTTCCTCACAGAGTGACAGTCTCAGAGTAGTCAAATTTTTGTTTATAGCAACTGGATTTCCTGAGGACTCTCCAACTCTTATTTTTAATTTTATTCTATTTGGTATACATAGGCACTTGCATAAGCTACCTTTAGTTCATTTTAGAACAAGGTGGGATCTAAATAAGTAAATCAAGCAAAACATAAATTAAGTATCAAGGGAGGATAACTATGTGTATAGCAACTTCCCTAAAGGGATTCGGAGTCGAGCTGGACAGAAAAACTATAGTCATTAAAAGTCGGCGAGCAGTGGGAGGTGGAGCACATTTGCTTCCTGAAGAGTTGTGTAGACAAGAAGTGTTATGATTAAGTTTGCAGAAAGCACAAAACTCATCAGGCTTTGTGAAGAAAGCAGATTTGAGATTTCCCCTTAATTTTTTTTATGGTATGCCAGTATTACAGGCTTTACCCGCTATACCACAGCTCCAGCCTCTCTTGTCCACTTCTTTTTAAAAAAGATTTATTTAAAAAGATTATTACAGAGAAGCAGAGGGAGAGAGACAGAGGTTTTCCATCCACTGGTTCATTCCCCAAATGGTTGCAATGGTGGGAGCTGCACCCATCTGAAGTCAGGAGTCAGGAGCCAGGAGCTTCTTCCAGGTCTCCCACATGAATGTGGGGGCTCAAGGACTTGGGTCATCTTCTACAGCTTTCCCAGGTCATAGCAGAGAGCTAGATCAAAAGTAGAGCAGCCATTACTTGAATAAGTGCCCACATGGGATGCCGGCTTTGCAGGCAGCATCTTTAGCTGCTACACCACAGCGTCAGCCCCTTCCCTTAATTTTTAAAGATGGGATTTGGGCCAATAGAAAGAACTGGAAAGAATCCAAAAAATTGAAGTGGTTTGTTCAAAGGTGGTGTGTTGGAAAAACCCAAGGCATTTTTTGTGTCCTCGCAGTAAACTAGGTTGCCTGGAGGGTCTGCCCTGTAGAATTCTGGGTAGTAGTTTTATTTCCTTACCTAAGTGTCCATTCACCTATCATGTGGTAAACTCTACCTTGGTTTCCTTTTGCGCAGCCATCCTCTCACTTCTTCAAGCTCAAAAGTGAAGCATGAATCAGATTTGATGTAAAAAGAAGGTAAAATAATGGTACATTGGTTGAGTGGGCATATGAGTTCCCTTAAGCCAATCCCACATCAAAAGAATTTTGGGGAACTTTCTGCTGAATGTGAACCTGAGAGAATACAGGGGCTGTGCCATCCTGCAACCTTGCAAAGCCTGAGGACACATAGCTGCAGGCACAGCCTGGAGAAGCAGAGAAGCTGACGTTTGCTAACAGGAGCCCTGAAGCTCCCATACCTGCAGGCTTCTTCTAGCATATTCAGAGACAGGGCACGGCACATCCATGAGACAAAAATCCTCACCATGTGTCTGAGAAGAATGATGGAGAAAACAGCGTATAGTTCAAGCAAAGGAGAGCCATTGGCTTGGGAAAGCCAAAAATGCTTGGTAGACTTAGGAGGCTTGTTGTACCCTAGCACTGATCATTTGCCTCCCCTACATTTCTTCCCCCCAACTCTATTTGTTACCCATTCTCTATGTTCTCCCTGCTCCTCCACAACTCTGCCTTGGTCACTGCTGTTCCTTGTATGAAATTGCTCTTTTTTTCTTTTTTGTTCTAGAAAGTTCTATAGTTATCCCTGAGTCTCACCTAGGTGAACCTTCCCCCTGTGTGCTTATGTGATTCTTTATATACTTCTCTCTTGCAGAATGTACTTCATGGCTTGGTATTGATTTTGTCTGGCTCTCAAATTATTCTGGGAGGTACAAGAGCGTAGAGGACACATCCTGTATGCCTCAAGTCCTCTCCATGCATCGGATAGACAGTAAGAGCTTAATAGATGCTTGGGAATAGCTCATGAAGGTGTTTCAGAAATGGCAGGTAGTACATGAAAAGAGACCCTTGTCAGCGTTCCCTGGCTTTTGCCACAGCTGTTTCTAGAAGCCCCCCATGCTAGACCCCAGATTGCTAGGAAGCTCTTGTTTGTTCACCACAACTTGTTTCTGCTGTATTTTCTGGCCTCCCTTTCAGTTGTGTGTGGCCTTGGAGCTGGTTTCCCTGTAGTAGGGTGCAATGGAAGGAATATACCTCACTTCCAGGGCAGGCTTTGAAGCTTGCATATTCCATGCTCTTTGTTTCTCTTTCTGCTGGCTGTGGAATGCCCAGAGTGGCCTTGGAAGCCAGAGGTTGAAGACAGCCAATGCTCTGTCATCGTGAATCCTTTATGACTTGGAGAAACCAATGGTCAACCAAGAATTCCTAGGTGGAATTGTATCATGAAAGAGAAAGAAACTTCCATTGGGTCAAGTTACTGCAATTTGGGGGACTTATTTACTTTTTTAACATTTATCATCATCCTAACTGTTACAGGACCCAGTAGGGTCTTCTCAGGTCACAGTGGGTCTGGGGATAGTGAGTATTATCTACGAGGTAGAACCATGTTCTGGAACAAACTTGTTTTTGGGCTCCGGTTTTTTTAGGAGAGATCACTGCTGGAGTGAGGCAGCTAGGTGGTGTCAGAGTGGTAGGCTGGGGTGGGAAGGTTAGGTTCTGTTCCTGGGTCTGCCCCCCCAACTGACTTTGGGGTCCTGGCCAAGGGAAATTGCAGCGTGGATGCTGGAACAGCTGATCCAAGGGGAAGATGCAAAACAGCAGAAACAATCGCCCCAGCAGAATCGCAGGTGATGGTGCTATCTGTCACGGGAGGGAGTGATGCACCTGGGATTTCTCTCTTCCAGACTGCACCAGCCTTACAACGTGAAGCCTTCACAGCCTACGAGAACTGCTTACTGATCCTCAGCCCGGCCAACCGAGAGGAGCTGTTTGACCTTTCTTTGTGCAGGCAGCCTGCAGACACACCAATCAAAATGTCTCTGTCCTTGTCAGTGTCAACTTTCTAAAACCCTAGGAGGCATATTCAGTTTACTTAGTTAAAAGACAAACAAATAAAAGATGCCAGAAGGTGCAGCCTATGGCTGGAGCTGCCAATCAGTGCTCCCAGCCCAGGGCCTGGAGAACAATGCATCTGTCCCACCACAGCTACAGCCCGGGAACAGGCTCCATGGGTGCCTGTTCCTCACCCAGAGGAGGGGTAACTGTCTCTTCTCTTCTCCCACACTCTCTGGGTTTGCTTCTGTGCCGGAAGGACTCATAGCGGTTGTTTCTTAGGACCAAAGTTTTCTGACAGTCAGAGATTTCTAATTCCTTGTGCCAAGAATGAGAGTTCCCAGACCTTTGTGGGAGGCTTGTGTTGTGTTCCTGGAGTGGATTATCTATTGTGTGGTGCACGGGTCTGAACTACTCGCCACCACTGACATTGAAGTAACAGGGAGGTGTTTGACTTCTCTGAGAATGTCTTCCGTCTGAGTGCAGGCTCACAGGGCTCTGATTCAGCAGACACGAGACTGGGCTTGAGATTCTGCCATTTTAATTGGTGCCCCAGGAGAACCTGATGCTGAGGGGTCTGACGTCACACTTGGGGAACATCCCTTCCTCCCGGCTCCGAGTGATTTTTCTACAGTACAAATGGGTTCGTAATGCACACTTTCAAAAGTTCTTCAATTGTTTCCCACGGCCATCAGGACATGGTCCAAACTCCTTGGATGGCAAATCAGGGCTCTTTAGGAACTGGCCCTCACTCATTTCTCTAGCTACAGTTCTTAGCACCTGCCCCCTTTGTCTTCCTGTCAGTCCTACTGAGTTACCCTTAGGTTCTACTCTACTTGCTTGTTCTGCTTTGTGTTTCTCTCTCTCTCTCTCTCTCTCTCTCTCTTTCTCCCCCCCCCCCCACCTCCTTCAAATGTTTTTTCATCTGACCCAGTCTTCAGCTGGCTGTCAGATGCTACCTCCCCTCTTGAGCGACCTTGCCCTCCTTTCTGCCCCGTCTCTTGTGCTGGGATGTCTCCACAGGGTGCTTAGCAACACCCGCTGGGTTCAGCCTTCAGAGTCCGGGCTGGCAGGGGTCTTGTTCTACCTCCCCATCTCCAGGGAGCTGTGCCAAGGGATGGGTGCAATCGATGGCAGATAGAGATGGGCATGAAAGGCAGCTGCTCAAGGTCCTGCTCCCCAAGAGGAGGCGAACGTGACTGGAACAATTTGGGAAGCATTTCTGCTTCCAACAGAACAGACAAGTCTCAAGGAGAAGTGAACACACATTCCTGCTGACGAGATCCGTCACTGCTGAGTATTTTTGCAACCTCATCTTGCTGCTGTCATCAGTAAGGGCTGGAAAACTGACAAGGAGAGGCTGAGCGCTGCTCAGAGGACACGGTTGCCACGTCCCTTGTGCTCTTAACTCAGGGGCTCAACCACAGAGACCAACAAATGCAAGTGCCCCCCACAACACACTGAGGGTTACCTGGCTGTAGGAGTTTGCACCTGAGTTTACTAAATGGAACTGCACTTGAGATGACCGAACACCAAGATGGAAGAGAGCTGGGTCTCAGGATGCCAGCGGAAGAGCCACTGGCATCCCAAACACCCAGCCCGTTCCTGTCAGGACTTTGCTGTGACATACAAAGCATGTCCTCAGTAGGTCACTCTGTGGTTGAGCCTCTTTGTCGTGGTCACTTAGCCTTCAGCTTAACTAAGGTGGATTAGCATCGTGCCTCCTAACAAACTCGCCAGGAAGGAGAGCCTGACTCAGGAAAGCTCTGTGGAGAAACGCAAGCAGGCAGAGCTTAATGTGGCCGTACCATACCTGCACCTGGTAATCCACACAGCCCAGAAAAGCCACCTTCCCTCCTTCTTATTTCCCCTGAGGAAACAAATGAACAAAGCAAATGAAAAAGAAAATAAGCAATGTCAAGAGCAGGAAGTACTTCCTCCTTTTGAGGATTCTGGATTTGGGTGCCCACCAGGAATTGATACCAGGGAAATAACAGGAAATTCTCTGGAAGGCGACGTGACAAAGGGAGTCAGTCACGTTTGCATTCTTGGAATAATGAGTGCAGGGAGAACTAGGATCTTTGTTTCGCAGGCTGCTGCTGCTACCTTCTCCGGAGCACCACTTCCAATAGCACTTTGCCTTCCGGGAAACAAGCGAGCCTTGCTTCCCAAGAGCCTGTAAAACAGACATCACTGATCCCATTCTCTAAATGGGAAAATGGAGGCTCAGGGGTTCAGTGATTTATTTGAAGCAAGCAAAGAAGCCAGCAGGAGATAAGAGTTTGCCTAACTCCCCAGTCTATTTTCAGCTCCCCAGATAACAGAGACTAAATAAACCTACATCAACACCATATGGTATCAGCAAAGCAGAGGATGTTGGGCACTCGTATTAAAATGGGCTGTAAAGGGAAGACGCTGTGTGTGCATGTGTGTGTGTGCATGTGCGTGTGCATGTTGAATAGTCGGGGACAAACTATCCTTTTGATAATTCTCATCATTTGTAGCTGAGTAACCCAGATGACATGGGATTTGAGGGACTGGACAGCTTACTAACATCTATCTGGTTCTTTTTTCTAAAAAAGAAAAAAAAAGCACAAATTTTAAATAAATTACAATTGTTGCGAATGCCTGATAGGTAACAACTGTACTCCATGCGCTGAGAAGCCTGACTTATTCAATATTCTTCTTGGCTAGAAATCTTGAGGTCCCTTTAAAGGACTTCCATTGCATTTATGAAATGAAAATATATTCTGTGCTCTTTGGGGATAAGCTGTTTCAGAATTTTCTTCCCTGCCAGTGTGAAAGTTAGATTTAGTAAAGCTGCATTGCAAACCTGTTAACATATAACAGCCACCAACTAATCCAATGAACAGTCCCCTGCACACTGCGATGCGTCCCACCAGGCTGCCAGAAGGGGCAAATACAATTTGTCTATAGAATTAGGCTTCGCAGTTAGAGTCCCTGCTTTGGGTGTGTGATATCCTGTGGACTACAAGCAGATTTAGTGTCCCCAAACAGATGGGCTTCCCCTTTATGGACTGCTCTTAAGTTTTCTAGGCAAACTGCAGCTGTGCTAATGTCCCTTTGTGTACAGGACTGTCTATGTTGAGCCACTTCTTTTTACCTGATGCCTATTCAGGGACTACAGGGAGACGTCAACATCTGCAGAGAAAGAAGACTCCTTCTTTGTGCTCTCTAGGACTGGCTGGGATAGGCAGGAGGGGCTGCTCTGGATGTCGGCGAGGGTCTTTTGTCACTGAAAGCAATCACACCCCAGCCCACTGGAGCATGGAAGCACTGGAGAGGATTTGCAGTGGTTTCGAGGAATTTCAAGGTGGCCACCGAATCCAGCGAGGAGGGTTTGTAGATCACAATAAGAGGGCACATGACCCAGCTCCTCAGGCTGGTGCTGCCTGGGATGCGGTGGCCAGGAAGCCTGGCTCTGCTGCTTCCCAGAGCTGGATGAGTCTCTGCCTCCCTTACCGTACCACACTGCTGATGGCACCACCTGGTTCATGACACTGTCTTCCAAAGCGGAATTCCATGGGAGAGGAAGTGTCTGACCTGCGCCTTGGGAAGGTGAGAGAGCTCTTAAACATCAAAAGCATATTCAAAAAGGCTAGCTGGTAACCCACGACTTAAGATGTGCTCACGGGGGCCTGCGCCGTGGCTCACTTGGTTGCTCCTCTACCTGTGGCACCGGCATCCCATATGGGCGCCGGTTCTAGTCCTGGTTGTTCCTCTTCTAGTCCAGCTCTCTGCTGTGACCCAGGAAGGCAGTGGAGGATGTCCCAAGTCCTTGGCCCCTGCACCTGCATGTGAGACCAGGAGGAAGCACCTGGCTCCTGGCTTTGGATTGGTGCAGCGCCGCCCATGGCGGCCGTTTGGGGAGTGAACCAACAGAAGGAAGACCTTTCTTTCTCTCTCTCTCTCTCTCACTGTCTATAACTCTACCTGTCAAATACAAAAAAATTTAAAAAAAAAAAGATGTGCTCACAACACGCACCTTGGGTTGTCATCAGCCCTGTAAGCTTTTGTCCATACGAACATTCTCAACAGTAACTACAGTCAGAAGAACAAAATGCTTCTGCTTAACTAATGCCCCTATTGCTTGTGTAACTGGAAAACTTGCTCACTCTCTCCACACAAGGCGGGCAATGAGCATCGTTGCTGTGTTTCTGCAGGTGGTCATGTACGTGTGACTGGTTTTAGGACAATTTCTTTCTCCACAACCAGGCCATGCTCTGTTTTGCTTCCAGAGCTAACATGCCTGCAGGGGAGGTGACTGGCGCAGCCTTCATATGGGGAGGATGGTGTCTCTTTCCGGTCTTCCTGGGTCTGGTTGCTGTAATCTCCCACTGAGTGCCAACCCTGGGCACGGTGACATGGGGAGGTACCCAGAAAGATCTCCTGGGCCCCAGAAATACTTGTACAAAATCGTACCTTCCCTAGATTGCCTCGTTAATCAGAATCAAGTGCCCCAGTCAACACTGAAAACCTCTTTATTTCCTGATTATCCAGTGGCATGCAAAGTTAAAAATAGCATCTTTTTAGCGAGAAGTCCCTTTTTTTGAATTCAATGGAAACATTCCCTGTTTCTGGTGGAATCATTCTTCCCTTGGGCACTAAGACCTTTAAGTTGGCGGAGTCCAACATTTCAGGGATTAGAGGCAAAACTTTCACAATAAGGCCTTTATTTGTAATGCTGAGAAGTATCCCTCTGCTTCCCACTCTTTGGTTGTGAATTCCATACACTTTGGTTACAGAAGGGCAAATAGTGTGACAAATGCGTTGTGGATTGGAGAAGATCCTACATATGCTACCCCAAACTCTACTGAGACCAGTAGATATTTCCACCATTCTGTATGTCCAGTTGCTTCTTGGTGATGGACTGGGGTGCCAGGAGCAATGTGAATTCAGGATTCTCTCAACCTCTGGAAGCCTCTTGAATGTCCTCGATTTAAATTCTCAAGGTCCTTTCTCCCCTTATTAAGGCCATAACTCCAACATAAGAGACTCAATAAAGGCATGATTTCCATTTTACATTATAATGGGGCAACTGTGTCAGGATCAAATTTAGGCTTTTAGGCCTGGACCAAAAGGGAGAGTTTAGCATAGTATTGTAAGGTTTCTCTTTATCTGACCATGACCCGAGCAGAGAAGGCAACTCTAGTTCAGTTGGAAGTGACCTTGAATTATTCATGTCATCCATATTGTTTGAATTCTTCATACCACTGTATCCCTCAAGCCTCACTTTCACAGGACACTAATCCCAGGTAACCACAGGAGAATACTTCACATACTCCACTAGTGTCTATATTTCAACACTAGCTGGGTTTTTTTAAATGGCCTTCTTACCCAAAAGGCCAGTAAACTAATACTAGATGCTCATTTCTTTATGTGTTTCTGGCCTGAGACCACACCTGAAATCAGTTCCTGAACTGCTGAAAGGCTTCTCCGTTGCAGACCACGGAGCTCACTGCAGCTAAAACGTGCAGACAGGTTATGTATTCACCACATCGTGCAGCTCGCAGAGCCAGAAGATGAGTTAGAGGGGCCATGGAATCAAACACTGTCTAAATGCTACCACAAGCTGGCTCCAGTGGCCACTGTCCTGTCCCCGCCACCACTGCAGCATCGGAGCTCCCTGGGCTGACACGGGCCACAGGCTGCTTCCCCTGGGACATCTGACATCCTCTGGGAAAATGACCACCTCTCCACCACGCTCTCCAACAAACAGTCTGTCTGGCATTTCTCTCTTCACGTCACTTCCTTCCAAATTTAACTCTCACAAAGGAATAGCCCATTCTAGGTCCCAGCTTGCAGAAGACGCCGAGCTATTGACAAGGTTCCAGACCGTACACACTAGCTACGGTGACAGAAAGCAGATGAGTATTTGCTGGGGACAAGGACAGAGGATGGGAGGAACTGCACCTTACAGGGTACCAGAAATGTTTGGTAGCTTGAGTGTGGATATGTGTGTCCAAACACAAGTTGTTCACTTTAGATATGTAAAGTTCATCGCTGGGCTGGTGCTGTGGCGTAGTGGGTAAAGCCGCCACCTGCAGTGTGGCATCCCATATGGGCTCCAGTTCAAGTCCCAGCTGCTCCACTTCCCATCCAGCTCTCTGCTATAGCCTGGGAAAGCAGTAGAAGATGGCCCAAGTCCTTGGGCCCCTGCAGCAGTGTGGGAGACCGGAGGAAGCTCCTGGCTCCTGGCTTTAGATCAGCTCAGCTCTGGCCATTGCAGGCAATTGGGGAGTGAACCAGAGGATGGAAGACCTCTTTCTCTCTTTCTCTCTCTCTCTCTCTCTCTCTCACTCACTCTCTCTCTCTGTCTACCTCTCCTTCTCTCTGTGTGTAACTCTGACTTTCAAATAAATAAAAATAAATCTTAAAAAAAGTCATTGTCTGTAAGATCTACTTGGGTACCCAATGAAGTAAGTGAGACATGACTAAAGAACAAATTGGACTGTGAGGAACACAGAAATTTAGAGGATGTTGCCAGCATCCTGAGCAAGGCCCCCATACCTAGAGAAGCTTCTCACAGAGCTTGACAATGTTCCTTAGCAAAGAAAGACCTCTATGCCCAAGTTTCTCCCGCTCCCGTGTGTGGCGGTGCCCACCAGTGTTGCCGCTCGTGCAGGGCCCCCGGAGACAGGTGCACTGACACTGAGCGGATGCACTCTGTTACCTCATTAGCTAATGCCTTCCTTGATTTACACGAGCGGCTCCCGACCTTCCCCTCAGGAACCCTAAGTTATACACCAGGGAGATTCTATGACTCCAAGGTTCAGAGGTAGCTCGTATTTCTTAAAGTGACGGTCATGCACGTCAGTACAATTACCTAAACGCTCAAGTGGCTCGTACACCTTGCACTGCACCCACCCCTTGCCTCGTCCTTCAGTGCTCACCACCTTACTGCATGCATCCCTCCACACTCGGAATCGAAGATGGACAACTGTGTCTGTGCCCACTGAGTTAGACTCTGCACAGCCTCTGATCAGAGGCCAGCTTCTCCATCCAGCTGTTTCCTGCCCAGCCCCTCCCCCAATCCATACCCCTTACTCTAGCTTCACTTTTTTTTTTGGCTATAAAACTGACAGGTCACTCAAATGATGCCTATGATCTTCTGTTTAAATCTTTAGAAACGTTGCTTTCCACACTGACCTCAGGCTGTAGTGAGCCACTAAGGTGAGTAACCCGGCAGAATGATTGCTGTTGGGACCCTCAGTCATTGGTTGGCCTGTGGGAACAATATGTTGGACTGGAAATTTAAAGTGTAGGAGGGACCCTTTAGGACAAAATCAGGACAAAGAGAAGCGCCAGGTCCTGATGGTTGCTCAGATGGGAGCACAGGGTGGAGGGAGGACATACGGGGACACTGCCCACCTCCCCAGCTGTGGGGGCTTCCTGTCCAGCCCCCCATCTCAGTGGATCTAAAATGTGGCTTGCAGTCTGGGCAGTCCACCTCGTGGGCACAATGTCTTCTGGGAGCCTAGGGTCCACACAGAGGAAACAATTCATAATAAGCTTTTACCTTAACAATGCGCTAATCTGTGCACCCTAAAGGGGACAAAGTAGAGCCTGCCTCTGCTTTTTGTGTTTCTACCCTGGCACATTCGCATACAGAAGCCTCATTTGCAAAGACGAAGATGTCTTTTAAATGTATTCACCAAAGATAATTATAGAGGTCTAACACTTCTGCTCTTCAATTAATGCTATAAAATTAATGGTCCTTCGTTTTTACATCCTATGCAAATGATGGTGTCGTCTCCACCGGTAAGCCTCTCTAGTCACAAACTGAATATGATTAGTGTCCCTTTAAGCTGAATTAGTGCATGTGACCTTCTCGGGGATGTCAGGAGTGAGTCCTCCGCAAGCTATTTCCATGGTTTCATTACGAAATGTTCTTAAAAAGCAGAATGGCAGGGTTGACACCCTAACAGGCTCGTGTGACTGATCTTTGGGAGTTGTGGCCTTAGGAGGGAGCAGACAGGAATTGGATAAATCTACTGTTTTCACCCGAGATTCACCACGCTTCCCAATGAGCACATCTCCCAACAAAGGACAGTTAGATCCTTGTAACACAAAGGGATGATGGAAATGCAACAGGATCCGAATAGTGTACCCATTAGAATAGCCTTTCGCTGATCAGAGAGTAGAAGTGTTCTTGACAAGAAGTCACCAATGCGGCAGACCCAGTGGCTCAGGAAGAAAAATGAAGATGTTATGATTTAAAAAAAAAAAAAAAACAACAAAAAACCTCAGCTCAACTGCACTCACACTCAGTCTACAGCCTCACGTGTTTTTGGAGACATGCCATCAAATAATGACATGGCATGTCATCAAATGACACGAAATCAAATACATCTGGTATTTGAGTCCTGGGCAGGACTGTGCAGGTTTAAGAGCACTCGGGGCTGAGGAAAGAAACAGAAGGGATGTGAAGGAAGCAAAACATGAAGAATCCTGACCATCCCTTCTCAAATGAGGGAATGAAGAATGGTAAGCAAATTCGAGAGACCGGGCTGGAATTGGGTCCTAGGTTGATGGATTCTGCAGCCCCTGGCAGCTGGGGTTGCTGGGACTGATGGACGACTCCTGGAGCCAAGTTCAAAGAGAGTGTGCCCATTTATCCTTTGTGATGGGCTGAATTGGGCGATAAACAAACATTCGGAGAATTTTTCTCTCTGTGGCAAGTGAGCATTCCTTGGCTGCAGGAACTCGGTGAGTTGAGAAACCTGGACGTCAGAAGGAAGTCGATTTAAACAGCTTGACTTTGACCATAGGGTCGCTTTGTGGGTGAGGAGAGGAACGCACAGGAAAATCTCTGAGCTTTTGTACCAGGGAGTCTTCCAGAGTAGCTGGCCTCACTTTGCACAATGCTGGTGCTGTTTTCTGAACGGCTGTGGCTGAACCAGGCAAGAAGCTTTCCTGGTGCCCTACTCTGTGAGAGGAAAGAGTTCAGGGAGATGCCCCAGCACACCCCTGGGGACATGGAGGAGGAACACGAAGGTTGGATCAGTAACGGGCCCTGATTGTTCCCGACTTCAAATGAGGGAGTGAAAACCGCATTACCTGGAACTCCTCTTAAAGCGAGCTCAGAATTATATTAGAATGAAGAAATATTTTAGCAAGCCATTTGGGGTGGAGAGTGAGACCCAGAAGTATGTTCAAGCTAGAGGAGTTATTATTAAGCTCCTCAGCAGGAGAGAAAGAGAGGAATTTGTCACACCCCTAAGGAGAGGGGACAAAAGAAAAGTGAGGGTAAGCAGAGCCGGGGTGACAGAGAGACCAGCAAGAAGCAAAGGGCTGTGTCCGGGGAGTGGGGAGCGGGGAGCGGGGTGAGCGGGACTCCTGCCATGGCCCTGTGCCCCAGCTCTTAAGCCAATGAGGCTCACAGAATGTGGGGTGCGGGCGAAGGTTCCTGAGAATCCCTGAAGGAGCTGAGGGCTGTGGGAGTGGCTGATGTGGGAGCCACAGAGGCAGTGCCTGCAACCGTAAGCCTGAGGAGCCCATCGGGACAGTCACAGGAGTTGCACGGACAGCTTTGGCTTGAATGGGGGGGATGGTTTGGAGCCAATTTCTTTTGCAATGTCAGAGGCAGGGGCTAGGAAACACAGCTGACATTCAGTGTATATATGGGTGACCTTACACCAGGGTGGGCAACTTTTTTTCTGCCGAGGTCATTTGGATATTTATAACATAATTCACGGGCCATACAAAATTCTCAACTTAAAAATTGGCCTGCTGCAGATTTCTGGAATTTTGAGTCCCTGCGGTTGCCTTGGAAGGGCCAGACCAAATGGTGTCACGGGCACAACGCAGTGTGAGAGCTGCACAGTCTCCATCCCTGCAAGCAACTGGAACATCTAAGGGTGTTGTTACTTCTCTGTTTGCTATGAAGAACATCGCCCAAGATAAAAGGGAGTCTTGTAGAATCTTGAAGAATGACTATGGAGAGAAACCAAGATATTGGAGTGGTTCTTGGGGAGCAGCAGGTTCAGGTGCCACTTGGGACACCCGTATCCCAAATTGGAGTGCCCAGTTCATGTACAGACTGCTCAGCTTCTAACCCAGCTTCCTGCTGATGCACATCCGGGAGGCAGCAGGTGATGGCTCAAGTACTTGGATCCCTGCCACCCACATAGGAGACCCAGATGGAGTTCTAGGCTCCTGGCTTCAGCCTGGCCCAGCCTTGGCTGCATTTTAAACCAAAACCAAGCACAGCTTAAAAACTGGACTTAAAAAAAGGAGAAGCAAGATATTATTTAAACAAAAAGCAAAACAAAGAAAAAAAATCTTTATAGGATGTCCTAAATGGTGAAGCCTCTGGCAAGAAAATAAATGGTGCACTAATAACCGAAGGTAATAATAAGCTTATTTAATTCCAGTTTCATATGATCAATTTTACACATGCATACACATATGTATGCATACGTATGTGTGTGTTTTTGAGGGAAATTTGAATTGATAACGAAGTGAGAGCAGGAAATTGTCAATTTAATTAAACATGATAATGGCATTGTGGTCCTGTGTTTACACGTTTTAAGAGATGCGACTTAAATACCTGTATTTATGAGATGCACGGTAAAATGATACAATACCCAGGATTTGTTTTAAAAAATTCAACAAAGGAAAAAGAGAAAGAAGTGAAACAAAGAAGAAGATGGAGTGAGCAAGAGGACCAAAATCATGATGATGGTTGAAGCTGGGTGATGAGAACATGGGAGTTGTGATATTCTCACTACTTTGTGCATAGTTGAAATTTTTAATACGAAATTTATTTTTGGGGGGCCAGTGCTATGGTGTCGCGGGTAACCTGCAGGGCTGGCATCTCATATGGGCACTGGTTCATGCTCCCTCCTATGGCCTGGGAAAGCAGTAGAAGATAGCCCAAGTCCTTGGGCCCCTGCAACCACTGGGAAACCTGGAGGAAGCTCCTGGCTCCTGGCTTTGGATCGGCTCAGCTCCAGCTGTTGCAGCCATCTGGGGAGTAAACCAGTGGATGGAAGACCTCTCTCTCTGTCTCTGCCTTTCTCTGTTTGTAACTCTACCTGTCAAATAAATAAATAAATCCTTTTTAAATGTATTTTTTAAGATTTATTTATTTATTTGAAAGGCAGAATTACAGAGAGGGTGAGACACAGAGGGAATGAGATCTTCCATCTGCTGGTTCACTCTCCAAATGCCCGCCAACAGCCAGGGCTGGGCCAGGCTGAAGTCAGGAGCCTGGAACTCAACCCAGTTCTCCCACAAGTACTTGAAGCATCACCTGCTTTCCCTCAGGGTGCATGTTAGCAAGAATCTGGAATGGACAGCAAGGTCAGGACTTGAACCCAAGTATTCCACTATGGGATGCATATCAAGCAGCACATATCAAGCTGTGCCAAACACCTGCCCCCTTTCCGAAGTGTTGTGGGCTGAATTGTGTCCCTCCAAAATGTATAAGCTGAAGTCCCAATCCTTAGTACCTCAGGATGCGACTGTCTTTGGAGATAGTGTCCTTCAAAGAGCAGATTAAGACAAACTGAGGCCAATCCGTGGGCACTGATCCAAAATGACAGGGGTCCTTGCAAGAAGAGACTCTAGGGTTTGCACGCACTTGGAAGATGCCGCAAGGCACAGGCATCTGCAAGCCCAGGAGAGAGGACTCAGAGATTCCCAACTCTAGGGCACCCTGGTCTTGAGCTTCCAGAACCGTGGAAAATACGTTCTTGGTGAGCCAGCAGTCTGGGGTGTTTATCCCCGGAGCCCTAATGAACAAACGCGGACAAGGATTGCACCGCACTGGAGCCGCTTGAGTGAATTCCAGGCAACTCGCCCTTCTCCAGCGCACACAAGTCTCTCGCTGCATCCAGAGGCCCCACCTTCCCTCTCCCCTTCCTCTTTCTGCTCCTCTGCTGTGTCCGGCCCCTCGCTGGGTCTCTGGTCCTGGTGATCCTGCAGCTGCCAATATTCCCGGAGAAGCCACTCCTGCCGTCTCGTGTATCTCCCTGGGGCCTGCTGGCCTCTTCAACCCGTCCTCCTCCTGGTGGTCTCAAGTCCTTGTTCAACCCTCTCTCGAGGATGGGACTCTGAACCGACTAACTAACTAACTAGGTACTAACTAGCTAGGCAACTCAAGAGTAAGAGTACAGTAGTCTTCACGCCTCCAGAAAGAGAAGCATGGGCCCAACACTTAAAGGGTTTATTCTACGTTAAAGGAAGCAGCTGAAATCTGGCTCAGAGAGCCAATGTGGCATTTATATACTGGAGAAAACATTTTTTAAATTGGGGTTTTCACGGTGAAAAATGATTTTTAAACAATATATAACTACCTGTTAATTCCCCGAAATGGTGCGATTTGCCTTTTCTTGGGGGAGGGTCATAACTCATCTGCACAAAGCTTGATTTTATAGGAGCAACGCGGCCATAATGCATGGGGGCCTCGGCCGTGGCACAGCTGAACTCCACCACACACTGTGATTTCTGCCAGGACGTTACACTGGGGTCATAACAATGGGCAATATTTTAATATAATGGAGAGTGATCGTTAACTTTCCCCCGACAGGAAGGAAATGAATGCTCCTGACTGTACACATTCCGAGAAGATCAGAATATGTTAAAGAACATTCTATGTGAGAGGGAGCGGGAGATGGGAGGGTTGCGGGTGGGGGAGAAGTTATGGGGGGGAAAAGCCATTGTAATTCATAAACTGTACTTCGAAATTGATATTTACTAAATAAAAGCTAAAACACACACACACACACACACACAGAACATTCTAGCCAACCAGGAGGAACTGGAAGTGCCACCAGGACCCCAGCCTTGCAGAGCCTCCCGTCAACACTAGCAGCAAAGCGCTGCTGGGGAAAGAGCGTGGTTCAAAGTCTCTCGGAAACACATGTAAATGAACTTGAGATTTTAGAGGATGATTAATCCTACCCAGGAGTCAAGTGCCTTTCCCAGGGGTCTTTCTCAGATCTCAGATACCTCGTTATCTTCATCACGTTCCTCTACCCCACCTACTCAAAGTCGATATCCTATTAAACCCCCATAAATGCATTTCAGCTGAAAATGGTTCATAGTAATATTAAAAATGTGCATTTATTAAATATTCCATGTGAGTCACAAGAACTTCAAAATATTTTTGTTAGACACCTGGGACAGTGGTGTAAGTTGCTTTCAGAAGTCCTTCATCTCGAACATTCTCTTTGTTACCATTTGGATTTTGTCCTGGCCCCTTGTGCCCCCCCAGTGCCCCCCCAGTGATTCTGACCTTGCCCCACTTCTGCTCACCTCCACTTCTCTTTCCTTTTTCTGTCTTTGTATTCCTCAGCTGTGTGAATACAAACAGCTGTCTAGAACAGACACACATCCTGCAGTTCTCCTCCAAACATTTACAGCCAGTCAAACCCGAAGGGACCAGAGACCAGATTCATTCATTCCGAGGTCACACATCAGCTAAGGAAGGAAAAGGAAGCCTTGCAAATTAGGACCCAGGAGGTCAAGGATGAGTCCATCGTTTAGGTCGTTGTTTCTGGGCATCAGGGACACACAGCCACAGTGTTCGGGTGTCTCCTTGGTCCTCAGGCTGTTTGTTTCCTTGGTCCACAGGCTGGTGTATACTTGCCTGATCACTCACTGTGGTAGAGATGGAAATCCAGTTCTTGGGTTCCTCTCCCACTATCAAAAAGCAAAGTGTTGTTACACAGACTCCAACATCATGACAACACGGGCTGGAGTCTCAGGGGATTGGGGCAGGCGTGTGATCCTTGCCCACAGCACCAGCCCCCTCGGCTACTAGGATAAGAGCCCTGGCTGGTCCTCACGTACAGCTGGCAAGACTGTCTGCAACTGGGATGGTTAATGAAGCCTTTCCACACCTCTGCAGGGGGTCATCACGGGTCCACCTGTGGGCCACCCACCTGACTCACCTCCCCTGCTGCTCAACACAACTCTGCAAAGGGCATTTCTGCTGGACACGCCCCTACTCCAGGCCCTGTGAAACCTGGCAGCCTCTCCCCAGCCCCTTCCCTTCCTGGGCAGAAAGAGCAAAGAGAATGCTGAAGGCTGCCTCCCTGAGCCACCTTCCTGCACTCCTGCTAGCTCTGCTGAGACCTGCATTTGGCTTCCGTTGGCCCAGCCTAGGATACCCACAGCTGGCAACTGAGCAATTGTTGTGAGCGACCACTGAGGGTCAGAGAGCTTTGTGGCCAAAAGTGAAACAACTGAACTATAAACTTGCAAATGACAAACATAAAAACCCCACATATCACAAGAACAAATGAACAAACAAAACCCTGGGTTTTTAAAAATGAAAGTCTGACTTCAGTCTTGAATATTAGGATTCTGATGGCTTCTGTTCGAAGTGATAGCTCATGAAATAAGAGTTAATTTGCTGAATCCCTGCTTTCTCCATCAAATTCCTGAGCTTCCTAATAAAAGATGAAATTAGGACCGAGTTGGAGGGGAGTGAGAAAGACAGGCCAATTTCAAAATCAAAATCAAAGCATCTTCCTGTCCTTTCTTTGACACTCGTCTTGCACATGGGAAATAGGTTGTGACTTGACCCTGCCCTCACTAGCAGGATCAACAGGAGACCCCTGACTCTAATTGAAGCTCAATTTTTAAAAAAAGATTTATTTATTTGAAAGGCAGAGTTGCAGAGAGAGGAAGAGATAAAGAGGGGTCTTCCATCCAGTAGTTCACTCTCCAAATGGTCACAACTGCTACAGCTGGGCAGATCTGGGCCAATCTGAAGCCAGGAGCCAGGAGTTTCTTCTGGGTCTCCCACGTGGGTGCAGGGGCCCAAGGACTTGGGCCATCTTCTACTGCTTTCCCAGGCTATAGCAGAGAGCTGGATGGGAAGTGGAGCAGCCGGGACTCAAACTGGAGCCATATAGGATGTTGGTGCTGCAGGCCAGGGCTTTAACCCACTATGCCACAGTGCAGGCCCCAGAATTCAACTTTTAAAAGCAGTATACAAAATCCAGGGAAACACAGGGAGCTAGAAAATACCAAAAAAGCAGACAGAGCAGGAGGCAGCTGGGGGAGTAGAGTGAAGGAGGGGCACTGCAATAATTAACTCTGCGGAGGCAGAGACCATGTCCTTGAGATATTCAGTAAAACATACGACCCTCCTGGCCCGTCATCGACCCTCGGTAATGAGAACGAGAGGGAGAACCCCTGCATGTTGGCTGCTGATGGTCACTCACCCCTCACTTCCATTTGCAGAGCTCCCTGGCAGGTGTCCACAGTGCCACGTGCTTCGGAGAAGTGGGACAGCTGTGAATTGTCATTGTGGGGAATTGAGTCTTAACTGCTTCCTGAGATTCTGGGTGGCAGGACTGGCCTGCAAATGAGCGTGTCCCAAGGGGTGTGCTGGCAGGGTGCGAGAATAGATCACTCACTGCAGAAGGGGACTTCAAGAAGTGTCTCAGTCTGCTGTGTGCCCTGGAACACACGCCTGAGACAGGGCGGTTGATCAAGAACAGAAAGCCAGGCTGGCGCCGTGGCTAATCCTCCGCCTGCGGCGCTGGCACACCGGGTTCTAGTCCTGGTCGGGGCACTGGATTCTGTCCCGGTTGCCCCTCTTCCAGTCCAGCTCTCTGCTGTGGCCAGGGAGTGCAGAGGAGGATGGTCCAAGTGCTTGGGCCCTGCACCCCATGGGAGACCAGGAGAAGCACCTGGCTCCTGCCTTCAGATCAGCGCAGCGCGCCGCGGCAGTGCACCAGCCGCGGCGGCCATTGGAGGGTGAACCAACGGCAAAGGGAGACCTTTCTCTCTGTCTCTCTCTCTCTCACTGTCCACTCTATCTGTCCAAAACAAAACAAAACAAGGGGCCACGTCTGCATTATAATATGGCAGCTGGTATCTCCTGGTGGAGGAGAGCAAGCACGGGGCCCATGACCTTCATCCCATTTGTGAGGGTGAAGCTCTGTTGACCTACACCCCTCCCAACCCTCAGCTCCCAACACTGCTGCACTGAGGAGGGGGCTTCCAACATACGATCTGGGGAGAGGGGTGCATTCAAACCGTATCAGAGAAGGACTCCTCTACACACGGACACAGCTGGGGCAGCGGAGGTCCAGAGAGGCAAAGCAGCTCACCCGTGGTTACTGGGTGACTGGTGTTAGCTGGGTCATCGGAATTAGGATCTTGAACACCTGTTTCTCACATCCCTTGGGCTGATCTACCACTTCTGAGCTGAGGGCTCCAGGCTTCCTCCTGTGGCTTTAAAGGTAACTCCACGGAGGCTGAAAACAGCGCCTTCCATGTTTTCAGTCATTAATACATCAAGAATCTTTTTGTGACTGGCGCCGCGGCTCAATAGGCTAATCTTCCGCCTGCAGCACCGGCACACCAGGTTCTAGTACCAGTCGGGGCACCGGATTCTGTCCCAGTTGCCCCTCTTCCAGGAAAGCTCTCTGCTATGGGCCGGGAGTGCAGTGGAGGATGGCCCAGGTCCTTGGGCCCTGCACCTGCATGGGAGACCAGGAGAGGCACCTGGCTCCTGGCTTCGGATCAGCGCGATGCACCGGCCGTGGCGGCCATTGGAGGGTAAACCAACGGCAAAGGAAGACCTTTCTCTCTGTCTCTCTCTCTCTCTCTCACTGTCCACTCTGCCTGTTAAAAAAAAAAAGAATCTTTTTGTTTCCTAATACAAAGGGAGAAAGAATATAAAGAAAACATTGTGGGCTCTGGGGTCGAGATACATTGCAGCTCTGCGTAGGCAAATGACGTAAGCTCCTCAAACCCCAGTTTTCCGTTCTGTAAACTGGGAACAGTGATCAGCAGCAGCACCACTCCACCATCATAGTTTACAGGGCTCTTGTGAATTTGAGCGCTGCTACGTGTGAAGTGCCAAGCTAACGGTAGCCATTAGTGCAGGAATCTCTGGCCTCCAAGCCCTGTGTCTGTGGCCCTGAGTCAGTGGGAGAGAGACCTGGGTCTCCAGGCAGAGAAGGAGTCCTCAGCCTGAGGGCCCTCATGTGAGGACATATCTGTTGGAACCCTAATTTGAGGAGATGGCTTCCCAAAACCTACCCAGGAAGAAAATCTGCCTCTGAAGCCGTATCCAAAGGAGGAAAATGTGATTTTAAATATTGGAGTGATACCTGGGTTCCCAGAGAAATGAAAAGAGATAAATAGGTCTGGGGTGAGAAAAAAAATATTAAAAAAACATTTTGGCAAGAACTGGCTTGCAGGATGGGAGAAGACGACTCAATTCCCGGCTTTGCCGGAGCTGCTGTGTGAGCCTGAGAAAGTCGCTTCGCTTCTCTGAACCTCAGTTGTCCCAACTATTACAAGAAAATACAATGATACAGCTTACAGGGTTGCAAAGATAATTAACATACAGAAGGTTCTTTTAAAGAACTAAAATGTGTAAGTTTGCTCATGTTAATTATGTGAAGAGGATATTGTGAACAGTTTTCCAGAATTGGTCTTGTTGCAGACCTAGTTTTTTTTTTTTTTTTTAATTTTCTCTTATGTATGAATCTCAAAATATTTTTGCACGAAAAGAACTTATCTCTTGATTCCATTTTCCATGAGCTTTTTGAAGTACCTTCACAATGACGTTGGAATGATAAAGAACCGAGTCTTCCAGTCACGGAGTCTGATGCTCGGCTTGGTTGCCCCTAACCCGGAACCTAGGGCCTTGCCTCTGAGGGCTGTGCAACCTCTCTCATGTCTCTGTGTTGAGCTGCAACTCCATCAGTCCCAGACCCAGCACAGAGAGAGGCACAGAGAGCAGGACGTGGAGGAAATTCAGGCCCAGCTGAAACTCCTAAAGGCTCTACTCGCCCCTATCCCAAGGCCCAGTAGAGATTTAGCCCCTGCACAGCCCGCAGAGAATAGAGAAGGAAAGTGACAGGGGAGGCAACAATGCTTTCTGATTATACACCTGCTCCTTTCTGAACTTGGAGAGCAGATGACCTTGGTTTCAATTAGGCTTCCCACCCTAGGATGAACTCTCCTGGCCCAAATAGAGACAGGCAGCCTTGCTCCTCCTGTCTGTGGGAGAAGAGTGGCCGGAAGTACACACATGCACAAGAACACATGTGCACAAATGCACACACACACACGCACACAGGGGCCTCACTGACCGTGCTGAACACACGCATCCTGAGCACCTCTCACTCGCATTCCTGAAGCCGGCGAGGATGGGAGCTCTGCTTCCACAGGCAATGTCCCTTCAGAGTCATTTTCATTTTGGAGCTCATCTAATAAGGAGGGCCACCTCACCAACATCCTAGAATGCTCATTTCTTTATTAGAGTTATTTGAAGGTGCACCTGTGGTGATCCAATCATCCAGAGACTAAAAAAAAAAAAAAAAAATAAGGATAAGTAATTAAAATACGTAAAGCTGAAGAAGCAATAGCTGGCATGCATCCTGGTCAATAAAATGACAATTTAGAAACACAAGCATCCTACAGCACCCTGAAGGCTTACATGCAGAACCTCTGTCATGTTTGGGGCAGGCAAAACATTCCTTAAGCAAGTGCCACAAAAATCTGCCACATTTCCTCCTCCTGACAGAAGGAATGTGGGCCAGGCACTGCCACTGTTCTCAACGGATGTGCTGATACCTTGGGTGATCGGTCATCTTAAAGGCAGGCTTCTCAACCCCTTCTTTCCCAAACATGATGTTCATTAGCCTGATACACGCCCAAGGAAATAGGCAGATTTTTGTTTAAGAAAATAAAGAATTTGGGAAAAGTTACTTTTGGTGGTAGTTAAAGTTGCCAAACACTAATGAGGCATCACCAGTGGTTGCTGTCTACTGGCTCAGGCTGAGCGTGGCACCTGCTCCTCAGGGTACTGGTGACGACATCATTGGAGAAGGAGTAATCGCAGGGAAGAGAGGACAAGAACTGGCTGCTCTAGTCTGAACGATTGTCCCCTGCCCCTCCAAAAGAATGCTGACACTTCCCTGCAGCGTAATGGTTGTAGGAGGTGGGGCCTTTAGAAGGACCAGGCGATCAAAGCTCCACCCTCACAGGTGAATGTTGTGCCTTAGTGGAAGGACTTTTGAAAGTGAGTGCTCTGTTTCGTCTGCTCTTGTCACGTGAGGACCAGTGTCTTCCCTGCTGGAGGCCGCTTTGTTCAAGCTGCCATCCTAGAGCAGAGAGCAGGCGCTCACCAGACACCACACCTGTCACGTCAGCACCTTGACATTGCAGTTCCCAGTCTTCAGATCTGTAAGCCAAAAGCTTTCTGTTCAGTAGCAATTGCCCAGAATGCGGTTCTCTATTCTAGCAGCACCGGTGCGCTAAGACAGTTACCCAGGGACAATCCTGAGGCAGTCCAAATCCTGACAATCCTGAGGCAGTGCAAACTGTGCTTGTCCTCTAAGAAAGTACTAAGAGGGCTGGAAGCAAATGTCTTGCCATGGACCTCACAGCTGGTTGCCATCCCCCTGTGTGACACACTGTGCAAGTCAAGGACCACTTTCCCCTTCAGTGGCTTCATGCATCAGGTCGAGTCTTCCTTGTAAGGACAGCGAGCCTCTGGCCTGAGGGTGGAACCTGGGGCCATTAGCCCTGCAGTTAATGCTGGGTGTCTACTGCGGGCAGAGCACGGTGCTGGCTGAAGCGGAGGGAGAGGCACACATGGAAACAAAAGGCCTGATTCTTGTGCTGATGATTTATTGAGATACGCAAGCATGAGCGATTAAAGCACCATGCCCAGCTTGTTAAGGAAGTACTGTCCCCACTCTGCCACATTTTGGGTGCCATTTCTCTATCCCTAGACCTTATCAGAATCTCCAGCCCTTCATCAGAATCCCAGGCTATGCTCATTGCATTCAAGACAAAAATTCGGGGAAAGCCAAGCATACATAATGTAGTAGCATGGGTTCTAACCGAGACAGAATAGGCTTCTGGTAGCTTGAGTGAGGCTCCCTTGGCAGTGGACTCAGGAGGAAGGGGGAAGATGGCATTGCATCCTGATGGAAAGTGTAGAGACAGAAATGGATGCGTTTGGAAGGGAGGGATGACCCAAGGCTGGCTTGAGTAAATTGCCACTGCTATAAGGGACCGATGTCTCCGCTTTTAAAAATGCCCTGTTTCCAGAAGCCATGTGAAAAGGAAGACCTCCTTCCATGCAGCCCCTGTCTGAGGGCACCCTGTTTCCTTTGTCTGTGTGAGTATTGGCCAAAGGGAAGAAGGTGAGGTGGAAGTCTGTGGGGGTGAATCTCAATGCACAGGAAACCCTGATCTTCAGTGGAGACAGAGTGATGCTGCCCGACACGAGAGCTGGGAGCAGGCAGAGAGGCTCAGTGGGCAGAGGGGAGGCCTGGAGTGGCTTTCAGGAAAGTCCGTAGTGGGAGGGCAGCTGCCTCTGCAGGAGCAGTGGCAATCCTGGACGGCTCTAGTATCCCTGGCCTGGCCTCAGCACATTCCTCTAGAACCTTTAAGCAGATACTATTGGTGAAGTCTTCACAAAAGTGTATATTCAGGAAAAAAATAAATCAAGGCCAAGGCTTCACTTGGGAGACTGCTCAAAAGCTGCACAATGCTAGTACCTCCACTGCCACCCACGGAATTTACGTGGTCTGGGTCTCTACGTCACTATTTCAAGTTTTGCTATGATTTGAAAATGGTTTTCAGTGCATCCGTCAAGGGTTTGTGTGTTGAGAGCTTGGTGGCAGTGCTGAAAGCTTGTGGCACCATTAAGAGTTGGGATCTTGGGAGGTTCTGAGAGGAAGGGATTATGGTAACTTCTGTGGGATCCCTGGGATCTCACAAGACCGAGTCATTACCAGAGCAAAGGCTGACCGCTCAATCTCTCATTGGTTTCCTGTTCCAAGATACGAGCTCTCCCCGCTGTCAGCTGCAGGGAGGACCTCACCAAGGCTGAGCTGTACCAGCACCATGCCCTTGAATTTCCAGAGCTGTGAGTCAGAGAGACCTCTTTTCAGTAGAAAGTTAGCTTGCCACAAGTATGTCACTGTAGTAACAACAACAACAAAAATATAAGTTTGCTGTCATCCAAGGGAAAACAATACAAGTTTACTGTCATCCCAGGGCTGGGCAGGACTCCCAGCTTCCAGGGATGCCTCTGCACTGGGAGCTCAGCAGCAACTGACCAGAGAAGGAAGCAGAAACCCCCAGGGCCTGGATGGGGAGCTGGTAGCACACAGATGTCTTTTGCTACCATTTAAATGACACCATTTCTCAGCCAGCTTAAATTCATGCATGAATCCTGCAAGAATTTCTTTCTGATTTTAAAATGCTGGAATCTATGACTGGAGGAGAATGGTAAGATCCCCTCCTGACAACCCTCAGGGGTGTTGCTATTCTTTGGTTGTCCCTCACAGTGCTTACATTGAGTGTTTGCATGAAGGAAATAGGGCTTGGAAAACATCTGCTTCCACAGAGTTTTGGAGGCGATTTGTTGGTAATAGGATTTGATCTGCACTAAATCTGAACGTCTGTGTTATTTCAATGGAATTAATGAAGTTTTGCTTGTTGTTGAGTTATGGGCAACAACATCCCTCATCCTGTCTTCTGTGGATTTCAGGTGGGAGTGCACAGACCGGCTAATAATAATAGTATGCTTTGTACGAAGGCATTTGTTTGCCAAGGAGTTCAAATAGAGCCTCATTAATATCTTACCTTGGGGAAGGCTGAAGGGAGAGGAGATGAGTTGTTCTAAAAAAAAACCAAAAAACCACACTCGCAAAAGCAGCTGGGATAGAAGGACCAACTCCCCCGTGCTGCCTGGGATGACGAGTCTCCAGAGATAGACCCGCAGTGAAACGTGCTCCCATTATTCATGCTTTGTCTACCCGCTTTGTCTGGAATCTGGCAGGTTCTGCAACTCTCTGTTGACCAGTGAAATATGGCAGAAATGACAGGATATGACCTCTGAGGCTTGTGCGTAAGAAACCACGCATCTTCCTGCCAGCCCTTGGAATGCTCAGTCTTGGCACCCTCCCCCTGGGAACCCAGTCACCCCCTAGGGAGCTGCCCTGCCATCTGAAGTGGACCCCGCTCCAGCAGCCAGTGCCCACTGTTAGCTGGGAATGGGCTGCCTTGAACTTGCAGCTAAGAGACTTCGGAGAAGGCTGTCCCAGCTGCCGTCTGACACAGGGATACAGTAGGCTAAGTGGGTGCTGCTCAGCTGAGTCACGGAGCTTCCAGACAAACGCGTGCATCATTTTAAGCCTCCAAGGTTGGGGTGGTTGACTCCATGGCCACGGCTAATAAGAACAGCACTGGCAATGTTTGAGAGAGTGCTGCCCGGAGAAAGCATCATCTGGTCTTCTCGGAACAGCTGGTGAAGACCAGGAGTCCCTACACACACCTTTGCTTTGATGCCCTCAGGGGCAGTCCTTAGTCCTGGACTTCGGTTCTCACCTGTTTCAGAACAGACAGACCTGGGAAGGGAGGGTGGTGGTGGTGGAGACAGTGAAAGTGAAGCGGGAAATAAGAGAACTTTCTTAGGTAAGTCCCCAGTGGGCCTTTGGTTTTAAGGGCAACGGTTACAAACTCAGCTGGCTGCCAGGGCGAGGTGATGGCATGATGAGGGAATGAGGCAGCCGGGAGTGGTGTATGCGGGTGATGGCTGACAGGGGGCTGCCTGCTGCAGACCAGGGGGCTACTGGGGCAGCGACTGTCAGGTCTTCCAATTTTTTTTTTAAAGATTTATTTATTTATTTGAAAGGCAGAGTTTGAGAGAGGCAGAGGCAGAGAGAGAGAGAGGTCTTCCAATACCCAGATGGCCACAATGATCTGAAGCCAGGATTCAAAGTGGAGCAGCCAGGACTTGAACCGGTGTCCATATGGGATGCTGGCACTGCAGGCGGCAACTTTACCAGCTATGCCACAGCACTGGCCCCAGGCATTCCAATTTTTAAAGTGCAACTAGAAATCCTTTTTTTTTTTTTTTTTACTGTCAACTTTAGGCTGCCAATTTTAAATGTTTTAAAATGCTGTATACATGCAGCATACCTGTTGCCCAGGTCTGCTAATCTGATGCCTCTAATGTAAGTGATAGGGCGCAGCCTCAGTGGGCCTCATCTCAGTACCTGTTCTCTTCCAAGGAGGACAATAAGCCCTTGTCTTCGAAGAGCACTGTGGTTAGCAGAGAGCTGTCATGTCCACGTCTCACTTGAACGTCGTACGAGGGGGAAACAGGTGGGCCAGGCATCCTTCTCCAACTCCTCTCTTGAGAAAGCAGGCTTGGGGGGGGGGGGGTTGCTGTGCCTTGCTGCAGTGACACTGCTCTGGCAGAAGGCCACAGCTCAGGCCACGTCCGTGTGTCTGGACAGAGGAGCAAGGAGCAATTTTGCTATGCAAGTGTACTGAAATTAGGATAGAAGACATGATCCCAGGAAGCTATGAGGTAGACAGGGGGAGCTGAAACTGGGGACAAGCCGCTTTGAGGACCCTCTGAAGGCAGCCTGGGTCTCATGCTCCCAGCCGAGGACCGACAGCCCTGGCTTCTCCAGGGAAGAGAGAAGAGTGCTGGTGGCTCTGAGCTTGGCTGAGGGGCGGGCCCTGGAACGTGCCCCTCCTTGTCGCCTGTGGTCATTGAGTCTGAATAATTGTGACCTTGAGTTCAAGGGGATATGAATCCCTGCCACAGGCAAAGGAGAGGACTCTAACCTGGCTCCCTGGGGCTCAGGGCACAGTCGGAGGAGCAGGTCTCTCTGAAGCCCGACGTGACCCTCACTGCCAGCACATCTGAGTGGACAGAAGGAAATGGATTTCTTCATTACAACTTAACTCAAAGATTCTAGATTCTAGATTCCCAATGGGGGCAAGAAAGACACCCAGGGGCCAGCCAGACTCTGCCCATCCAATCTTCAGAACCTTTGGGGGTGGCATATACAGGGTCCCTGCAGTGAGGGCAGGCCTCAGCTGTCAAGGGTCCCCCTGGACTCAATCCTACAAATAAAAAGGGAAAGTAGCATAGAAAAGGTTGTGTATCAAGAAATAGAAATCCAAGCTCTCATCACTTATTCTCCCATTCGCATCCAACATTTCTATCCCTGAGAATGGAGGGAGAACATGCCCTCCCCCCGCCTTGCACCTCCTGCCTTGCACCTCTGTCTAAGTTTCTCTGTTACCTTTCTTCATCAACTTCAGCAACTTGGGTTTGATGTCAACAGAAAAAAAAGCCTATAGGCAAACTCTTCTGTGAGGTGCCCAAGTTTCTGGGGGCGTCCCTGGGGTGAGCACATGCAACCACCTCCCACGCAGACACCATGAAAGCCACAAAGCCACAGTCCCCATCTTCTGTTAGTTTCTCATTCTGCCCTTGGCTTCTGGGACCAGAGCAGATGAAGAAGGAACAAAAGTTGAGCTGTCCAGCCTGGCTGCTGGACACGTCCGGGTCCCAGTAGCACAGCCAGGGAGGGGACCTGCAATTGGTGATGGCCACAGGCCATCTACCAGCTCACCCTCTTCTTGACTCTCCACTGTCAGTCAGCAGGTCAGACGTTGCCGGGCCTGCTCAGTGAGTGCGAGGCTATGGACATTGTCCAGGGTCACACAGAGTAGAAGGGGCCACCCAAGTGGGTCTGCATCTAGAGCAAGCCCAGATAGAAACATGTCAGCCCTGCTCTTATCAGCCGCACAAGCTAGGATGTGCCTGGCTCAGAGGGGCTCAGTTCCCGGGGCCTGTGCTGCCAGCACACCCTGGTGAGGTGCACAACTGACTCTGCAGCATGGAGACTCCGGGTCAGGGAAGGAATTCTCCTTTGGAGTTGGGCTGTTTAATCAGCCATCCCAAACCCGGGCTTTGAAGAAACAGCACGCTATTTTCCTTCAGCTTAGCAGACTCCTGTCTTGGAATCAGTGCTGCTTACTAATTGATAACTGAGCATGCATCTCATCTGTTCCCAGAGAGTTTGTAGCAATCGATTTGCAACATCTACCTCTGAACCACAAGGAGCCAGGGCTTGCCCTCTGGGAGCTGAACTTGCAGTGTGAGAGATTGCTCAGCTGAACTGGAGGCTAAGGAGCTGTTCCCTCCAGCAAGAACAACAGTCAGGGAAGCCTGGCTCTGGAGAGGCACTGGTCAGCACCTTCCATTGCAACCACCCAGGAGCTGGCAGCAGAGGGTCTGGCTGCTCCCAGGTGGCTGACACACCCTGCAGGGAAAGAAGAGTTGTGAGCCGCCCCCGTGCAACCCCAGAGGGAAGTTCCTAATGAGAAGAGAAGGGCCCTGGCGTTAGATGTTGGGAAGAGAGGCAGGAAAATGCATAAGGATGGTGTCGCTTCTGCAAAGGAGAGTCTTGCACAAGGCAGGGTTTTTAATATTCAGGTGGAAAAGGGATTTAGCTGCAACTTGGCATCATTGGCAATAATCTACTTTAATTCAATTTGCTATAAAAAAAAAAGTGCCACTTTGGCTTTTTACAGAGACACAGAAGAAAATGCTTTGCTTTCCTTGATAAGTGCTTTAGTTACATTCCTGTGGCCAGAATGCCCTACGCAGAGCAGGCACCCCAGGGTCAGCTGGTTGTACTTGGCTCAGTTGGTGCTCTCTCCCTGGCCACACAACTTGGGTCGCTGTACTGAGATCGACTGCTTCCCTTGGAGGGCGCTCCTGCGGGGTCACGGCCCCATGGAGGGAAATAGCATCCATACCTTGACCGGGCGCTGTCCCCTGCTTCCTTCCACTTTCTTCTGATGTCTACAGGGCCACCAAGAGAAAGAGCTTCCCCAACAAAACCGGTTGTACTCACCCAGCCAGGCAATCCACATCCATCCGCCTAACCCTTCCTGCTTCTAAACACACAACATCCGTTCTACCTGGCACGCGTTGTCTCCAGACACTCCGCAAATGCAATTCCTCAGCACAGCCTGTGTGATCAGACGCGCAACTGGAACCTCAGCCACGCCGCTCCTCTATCCCCTGGAGAGGCAGAAAAAATTGCACATCTAAGAACAATGCGTGCAAGGGTGGTCTCCTGGCAGTCTGCAGCCAGTCACATGTGTACACTGCTTTGCACAATGGATGTGCTACTGAAAAGGTTATATGCAAATCAAATTTTTGTAAATTGAATTATATTTAACATGCACCAAGGGAATTGGCTATTTTAGGGACACCAAAGTTGAATTCGTTTTGTGGAGCAGGGAACCCTTTGTACAGCAAATTACCATCCTCCAATTCATATACTTTTTGATAAGGTCAGGTTTTATTATTTGGGACTTTTTTGAATTAGAGCGTATCTACGGCGTTACAATGGTAATAATAAGATATTCAGGGCCTTCACCAGATTCCGGAAGGAAGAGAAAGGGAGTGGAAACCAATTGTGATTCTCCCCTGAAGGGAAGGGAGTGGGAAGGGAGAGTTCCCAGCAGCAGTGTGCTGGGATACCATGGTGCTGTTGTTATTTTTGGTCTAAGTCCGTCTGACTCACCTCAGCCAGGGCTCCCTGTGTTCACGTCCTGTGATTCCATTCTAGAACAGTAAGCTTATGCAAATAATAACCAGCCTAGCCAGGGCCTCGCTAACCCTTAGGCACTCTTATCACTGATCATAGCCAGTGGCCTATCAGCTTTTTACTGAGCTACACAAATGTGTGAGACCTGAAAAAACACAAAGGAAAAAAAACCTGCAAATCAAAATTAATAAATGTTTAATTAAAGATCTACAAAATGTAACATTGTATCAACTTCATTAATTGTTAAGTTTGGTGTTCATGAAAGTTTAATTACCTCGGAATTAAAAAGGAAGAAACAAAAGTGTCATCATTCACAGCTGCTGTAATGGTCACATTAAAAAAAAAAATCGAGGAGGAACTATAGACGGAGACGGTGGTCCGCGGAGGCTGGGTTACGCTGAAGGGCTGGTTAGCATTGAACTGTCAGGGACTGAACACAACAGCTGTCTGTTCCTTCCCATGCAATTGGGGAGGTTCTGAGAGACTCTGCAGCATGGGGATTATTGTCAGCCTGGCACCTCCGCACTGGGCGTCAGCTGGGAAGTGACCTCATCACTCCCACTCCCATTTCATTGTCCAAGCCAGGCACGTGCTCCCTGACTGCAGAGCACCTGGGGAGTGTAGTTTTTCACATGTGCAGGGAGACCAGGTAATGTGTACCATGTACCTGATTAAAATCGTTAAGAGCTTGGGGAGGTCAATATACCCAAATCAATAGCATTCCTATAGACCCGAAACAAACAGAGCTACATTTAAATACACATCAATTTAAAATGCAACAAAAGCAATTATGCAGTTCAAGAAAAAATCTTGATAACTTGTGCAGAATTTCCAGGGTGATACCTGGAAGGTCAACACTCATTTGTATTGATGAGGCATAACAATAAATATGGTGAATTTTTTTTATCATTGGTATGGCCTTATTAAGATAGTGACTGCAGGGCCAGCATTATGGCATAGCAGTATTTAAGCTACTCCTTGCAATATGCACATCCCATATCCCATATCAGAGTGCTGATTCTAGACTCAGCTGTGCTGCTTCCAACCCAGCTTCCTGCTAATGCACCTAGGAAGGAAGCAGAAGATGCTGTAAGTGTTTGGGCCCCTGCCACCCACGTTGCAGACCAGAGTGGGGTTTCTGACTCATGACTTTGGCCTGGCCCAGCCTGGGATCTTGTGGCCATTTAGGGAGTGAACCAGTGGAAGGAGGATCTCCCTTTCTCTTTCTGTCCCTTTCTCTCTCTCTCTCTCTCTCTCTCTCTCTCTCTCCCCCCTCTGTGTTTGAAATGAATAATCTTTAAAAAAAAATCTAGTGATCACAGGATTAGACAAAGCAATAAGAAATACAATAACATGCCATTTAATACCTCCTTGACATAAAGAATTTGAAAAAATATAGCGCAACGTAGTAAAGACAGAAATAGAATTTAAGTAGGTGCCAAAGCAAAATGTAAGAATTAGAGACTCCAAAAGTCAAGCACAAGCATTAGGTGATGGTATGATTCAAACATTTGGCAAGCGTTGGCAGAACAACCATGGACTTGGGACGGACTTCACGTGTCCCATCAGGGTCATAGACACAGATCCATTTGGCCTCTTGGCCCGCAGTCTCTTTAATTACTTGGAAACCCAATTCAGCTGAAATTGCAGTCCTAAAAACTGCTTATAAGGGTGACTGCAAGCTTTTTTGGAATGACATGATTTTCTTTAGTGGCTAGGCATTGTCCCAGTCCATTTTCAGTTGCCGTAAGTGAACACCATAGACTCGTCTGTATAGAATAAGTGTTTATTTGACTCACAGTTCTGAAGGCTGGGAAGCCCAGGACTGGCCAGCTGCATCTGGTGAGGTCCTTCTCACTGGGAGGGATTATCTGCTGGGTCCCAGGGGGGCGCAGGCACTACATGGTGACATGGAGCATCCTCATTCAGCTCTCTCCTCTTCCAGTAAAGCCGTAGTGCTCCTTTGGATTGGGGCTCCAGCCTTGTGGCCTCGTTGAACCTTATCAACCAAAGGTCCCACCTCCAAATACTGTATTTCCATCCTCTTAATACCTCCCAGTGGAGATTAGGTTTCAACATGGATTATAGTAGGGACATTCAAACCACTGCATGCATCTTTTAACCCTGCGAAAATTAGATTTAAATATAAATATAGATTATCTCAGGATTACTATTTGGGTGTTTAAGAGCAAACTCACAGATTTAATATTTGGGGGAAGTCGTGATGATTAACACAACTTAGCCTATCAGAATAATAGGTCAGCATTATAATTTCAACTCAAAATGAGCATGTTCGTGATTTTAACCTGAAAGCTTTTTAGAATAATGTGTTTACTAATCAAAGGATGTTCTTGAAAAAGAAAATTGAGTACACAACATTTTTATATTCAGTTGACATTGTTTAAAGGATTTAATGATTACTTGAAATTCAGGCCAAAAATTAATCTAAGGCCCCCTTAAAATTTAGTGTTAAAATTTGCTTGGTTTTAAATGGAAATAATCTTTGTAAGCTGAATTTAAAAGCCAAATGTTAGTTTAAAATGCAACCTTAACAAACTGAGTACTAAGTTTTAAAACAAAAGTGACACTCTGACCAGTCTTTTCTGAGCACCAAAGGTTATATCAAAGATCCTAAAAACTCACATCTATTTTTTAATATATCAAAATTTCCATATCAAGTATGTGTCATCCTTTAAAATACTCACCTTGGAGGCTTTGCACTTAAGTGATTCTTTCTTTGCTAAAAATTCTTTTCAAACTCACCTGAGGTTACTTTCAGAGCCCGTTTACATTCTTTTTTCCCTTTGTCAGACCTATTCAGGTATCCTGGTTGAAAATTGGATGAAAAAATGATCTAACATCAACTTATGATGTGACCACGCCAAAGTATCCACCATGTAACATGAGCAACCCGAAAGGATGAGCTTCAGATGTGGTGGAAGACAGTGTGGCCTCCAAAACTACTCCCAGGCACCCCTCCTGCAACCTCTCGCAGGTGGTGACGTCTGTCCCACCCTAGCAGAGTAAAGAGCAAGGCTTTCTAGCCGAACTCAACCTATGCACAGGTAGAACTTCATCTGAGAACTGAAGACTACCAGGGACTTGGACTGCAAAGCCGCTAACAGAGGTGAGGTTGCCTGTGATGTCTTGGAGGTTAGGTCTGGGGAGTCGCGAGTGTTGGTGACACTGTCCTGGAGTGCTGTTCAAAGCCACTGCCAGAATCAGAGGCAGGGAGAGCTGCAGGACAGGTACAAGCAGAGATGTCTTTGGAGACAGGAACAGAACAGTTCCAAAGACATCATGGCATCGCCTCTCGGCCTTTTGGCTAAGATCAAGTGTATGTGCAAAGACATCATGGCTCAGGCACCAAATCCACCAGGAGGTGAGGAAATGACCTTTGATTAAAGAAGCCCCAAATCAAGGAGATGACAGTAAAATGTGGGGGGTGAGGGTGGTGAGGTGAGGAAGAAAGACATATAACAGTAAAAAAAAAAATTTGCAAAAGAAAAAACCTTAACTTTGATTTATGGCCTTAAGCATCCTCACATAACTTAGACCCAAAGGATTCACTCTTATTTATTTATGTTTCTAGAAATAGAAAACTCCATGCACATTCTGTTTGCTCAAGAAACAAAACACCTGCAAACCACTGGCTGCATCTCAGTGCCCACCTCTGTTTAATTTAATTAATCAAGAAGTGGGTCATGGAGTAGAGAGTTCTCCACCCTCACTAACTAAAACAGCATTCTTTAAAAACCAGAGATTCGCATCCAATTTTCTTCTGGATCCACATTAAATCAATGGCAATGAACAAAGTGACTCTTCAGTATTTGCTCTGAAGTCAATTGCTTCTAATGCATGTCAGGTAATCCTAAAAACAAATTCCACCAGCCTTTGTGGGGACTCTCAGACGAACGCTCAGCACGAATGTAAAGAAGCATTTTCGCAAAGTACTGTGTACCTTCCATCCCCACTGTAGGCTACCTCCCGAGCAGGACCAGGCTGACATGGGCAGCCTGCTGTTTATCCCCTTCTCACCAAAGTCTATATCACCAGTTATAACCCGAGAAGATCAGAGGAGCCTCAGGGATCTTCCAGAGCCCCTTAATTTGTTTGTTCATTCACTCATTCATTCAGATCAAATCTTCATAGGCGAACACTTAATATGCACAACACACAGTGCTAGGCTCTGGGCGCCGTCTCTGCACAGGTCTGCAAAGTTTTGCAAACTGTTTTCTTTGTCTGAAGTACCATCAAGGACACACTACCTCTCAGGGGGGACTGTTCTACTTAGCATTGGAAATTGCAGTGTGGCTCAGCAGGCAAAGTAGGTTACTAATGATTAATAAAGATTATGACAGTGTGAGGGGGTTCTAAGTTCTCATTTATTCCAGAATGACTCTGGGGCCTCCATTTGAATATATGGATAATGGAGCAAGCTACCTTCTCTCTTGGGAATAATAGCAAAAAAAACAATGATAGCTCTAAAAATGAAGAAGAGGAGGGAATACGATGTTGTGGATGGGACTGGGGAGACCTGGCTTTGCTCCAACCCCTGAGCTGGGCTATTTGGAGGGAATCACTCAGCAATTTGCTCATTTGTGGACCAGGGCTTGCCATGCCCTCCTTGCAGGTTATTGGGATGATCATATAAAACACTGTGAAAGAAGCACTCAGCACTGTCTAATATGCAGCAGGACCCACACAAGCATTGAACAAACAAAGTAAGTGAATGAATAAGAGGGTAGCTCATGCAGAAGCTGGAAAGCTAACTGAGAAGCAGGCCCTCCAATGTTGACAAGCTGTCTTCTTTTTCTTCTTACACTTACTTTCCTTTCTCTTTGGCTTCTGCCAAGATGTGTCAGGATGGCCTTGTACTGAAACTACTCCTGCTTCAATGGTGCGTCAAGGTGGCTTTTCTGGAGTATTGCGGACCCACAGGAGGAAGGGGATACAGTGTTCTCAGAATTGCTCACTCAAATAAGATAAACCTATGTCTACGGAAATTCCAGAATTCCAAAAAGTCTTCTGGAAGGGCGTTTGTACTCACACTGAAACACCTGCCCCACATTTCAGAGTCAAAATTTGGTTGCTGTTCACTTGGGCCCCTTGAGGAAACCAGGCCAGTAAGATTGCTTCTAGCTGCCCTCTGGGTTTGTCTGAGACATATGCTTACCTCGCTCTCCCTCCCGCCTTGCACGTCTTCCCACTCTGGGCAATGGAGCAGGAGGGGGGGGGGAGGCAGTGGGAGGAGGGCTCTGGTGATGGGAGATGCACCTGTCTTTGAGAATCTTATTCTCTGGTGTCTCTTTCCTCTCCCCTATAATTTCACGTGCTCAGCTCTCTGAATAGTTTTGAGGTGTTATAGAAGATAATCTGCATATCTATAAAATCTTCAAAAGTCATAGTCACCTTTAAAGTGATTCAAGCTAATTCCTTGACGTGTTTTAGATTCAGGTTACTGATTGACAATGTGGAACCTAATACCTGTTACATTGGGTAATGAAATAGGGCACATATCAGTCACCATCTAGGTGCTAAAGAATACTTGGATTCCCATAGTACTGAGCACAACCTTCTGACTCTCAGTTCATTGCACAGAATGACGTAATGGTCATTGTTCTTCACCAGCACAAGGCTGGTGAAGAGACAGCATCACTAGTATGTGAGACAGCAGAGCATCTAGGGTCTTGGTCACAGCCTGTGGGGTCGTCAGGTGAACTGTACACCCTGATCTGTGTGGAGTGAGCTGCACCTTGCGGGGCTGCCACAGCAGGTAGGAATCTAAAGGGGGCATTGTTTTCCATAGAGAAAATCCCAAGTGGGTTGGGCCATTTTCTGTTGCCTTCTCACTCCTCATTGCCACTGTCCCTTGAGCATGGCCCCTTCCGACTGACTCTTCCCATCAAAGGGTAGGTGGGGACTCATCATGACTACTCACTCCCCAACCCTTGGCATGTCCCCATTCTCAATGACAAGATACACACAGAATCCAGACTTAGGATGTAACTCTACTGAGAGTCTAGACTTCTGCAAATCAAACACGGGAAAGTTCAGATGAGCAGAGGAAACCCTACCTGCAAATCCTTGCTGCATCTCCTAAGTTAGGGAGCCGAGAGGCAGGAATCCAGAGCCGAGCTCCAAAGCCTCGTGCCCCTTGCTGGAAGGGCACCTGCCAGGAAACGCACATCCCATCTCCCAGTCTGTTTTGATGTGAGCTCGTTCTACCCCCATCAAGTCGACAGGCCCTTGTTCCCTCTGATCATCCAGGCAGATGAGGACTTGGAAGTTATTAGGAAAAGAAGCTCAATTGTCCCCCTTGCTTATCATTACTAACCAGGCAGAGGAAGGCTTCAGCCCCGCATTGATTTAGATTAGCCCTTCGTTTCAATATTATTAATTACCCAAGTTAGCATACAGCTTGTCAACATCAAAACCCGACTTTTTTTTTTTAATTAACTGTTTCATTACTATTTCATGTTCATGCCCAAGCCTGCTTTCTTTCATGCCTCCAGGGCCCCCTAGACATGCTTTGTAGACATAGCTTCAACCGCCGTCCAGCAGAGTTATTAGACTGGGGACCAACGCAGGACACTCCTTTGATGGCAGGCCACTAGGCTAATCTTTTGAGGTGACATTTCCATAATAAGTTAACATTTGCCAAAGTTCTCCATTGCATTCAGTGCAGAGTAAACAGAAGGGTTAATTTAGTTCTCTAATCTCTTGTTATAAGCCTAATTATTTTACATGTCTTCATTTCATTAATGAATTGCTGCTTTTCACATGCAGCTCCTTCCCCATTGCTTTTGTTTAAACCTCCTGGTGGGAAGGGATAGATTAATTTTGTTGTGCCTTAATGAAACTGTATGCTACATTAGATTTAACCATTTGGCATGCACTGCCAACATCACCATTATGCATAATGAATTATTTTTTTTGTGAGTCCCAAACTACTGTAGACCTTCAGTGTTCTCCTGCAGAAATTGTGACGATGCAACTGGCAGGCTCACGCGGCAAGCCCGGGCAGCAGCCCTGGTGCCTTGGGAAGCTCCCTTGTGCATGTTCGCCTTCTGTCACCTGCATAGGAGCATCTAGTTTTCTGCTTGCCACAGGGAATCCAGATATATTGTTGATTTTCAGTGAGCATCTTAAATGAAACTAGAAAATTGACTTTGACATATTAAGGACAAAGCACTGTTCTAGGCACCTTCAGATAAGTTCAAGAGTTGTTTGGTGTTGGTTTTCCCGTCTTTAAATAGTAATCATTTTGCTGCTGTCACATCTATAGGTTATCTGGGACTTTGCTTGTAGCTCTCCTCAGGCTATGGCAGCCGGGGCAGCCCTGGTCCTCGTTGTCTCTACTTTTCTCCTGGGACCAATGCATGTTCTTGTGGTGATGGTAGATGCCTAGGAGGCCATCTGGAAAGGCAAGTGCAAATCCTAGTCTTGGAACTGATACATTATGACCTTTATCCATTTGTCATTGGTCAAAGCAAATAATGTGGCCAAATTCAGTCAAGAGGCTGGGAAGTCTCCTCCCCCATGCAGAGACCACACCAAGTATAAAGGTGGAGGATCTGGTGCATAATTCAGGCAAACAATTAAATCGTTCATATGTTTCCAATGGTTAACAGGGTTCTGGGCTATAGCCACACCCACATTTTCAAAAATGGGTCCCTCTAATCCCTCTAGTAGGGCTCACGGCCACTCTGGAGTTGGGAACCTATCTTGTCCCCAAGCATGGAACCGAAGGGTCTTAAGCTGACAAATCTCTGACTTAACACAGAGTCAAGCCTGACGCAAGGAGTCTGGAGCAAAGTCCTGTCTGAACGCCATGTGCTCTGGTGGCTGCATTTTCTATCCCTAACCTTGAGCTTCTGAGCTACTTGCTGCTGAAATCTGCACCAACACAATGGTTCCTTTTTTTTTTTTTTTTTTTTTTTTGACAGGCGGAGTGGACAGTGAGAGAGAGAGAGAGAGAGAAAGGTCTTCCTTTTCCATTGGTTCATCCCCCAATGGCCGCTGCAGCCAGCGCACTGATCCGAAGCCAGGAGCCAGGTGCCTCTCCTGGTCTTCCATGCAGGTGCAGGGCCCAAGCACTTGGACCATCCTCCACTGCACTCCCGGGCCATAGCAGAGAGCTGGACTGGAAGAGGAGCAACTGGGACAGAATCTGGTGCCCCAACTGGGACTAGAACCTGGTGTGCTGGCGCCACAGGCAGAGGATTAGCCTAGGAGCCACGGCGCTGGCCTCACAATGGTTCCTAAGTCACCTCCTTGTTTGCCTAAGTTGCCTTGCTCTCAGATCTTTTAGGAACTGATTTTTCCAATATTTAGCTCAAAACCATCTTGTTCTTTGCCTAGACGTTTCTACAGGGCAAAGCTCCAGCTCCAGAAAGATCTCCAGATTCAGGACTGGGAGCACATATCCTATCCCCTGCTGAATTTATCCTGAATTTATTCTCTAGCCCTCCCCAACCTGGCCTCCCTCACTACTCCCAGACTGAAAATCTAGCTGGCAGTAGAAGGCAGTTAACACCAAGAGTCAAGAGAAAGCTGCTTCCACAATTGTTCCCTGCAAGATTGGAGGAAGAGAGGCGCCACGACTTGGGACCGACTGGAACAAGCCGCTTAAAGGCGAAAGGATGAGGAGCCAAAAGGAAGAGAAACATGCAGTAAAAGGAGAGCTCATCTAAAATGACAATCCAGGGCAAGTGCCAAATGTTTTGGTCACGAGGACAAGCTACCAACTCCACCTTGTGGTGCTGGTTAAAGAGCCTGATGATGGTGCACTGTCCAGCGGCCCTGGATACTTCCCAGGGGCAGACACTGCTATGTGGTTCCTTGGACAGCATGGTCTTCTGCTGCCTCCCTGCTCCCTCGGTGAGGAGAATCACTTCCCCTGATGCTACATCGCTCGGTCCCTCGCCGCCTTCAGCTCTTTACTCAAATAGCACCTTTGCAGCGACACCTTTCCTGAGCTCCTCACCTCCTATTGCGACTTGCCACCCCTCACCCAACAAGCCCTCCCCCGAGTCGTGTTGGCTGTCTACCCCTTTACTACACTCCATGATGATCTGTTTCAATTTGTCTTTTTGCTCCTAGAATATTCAAGGGCATTTCCAGAAGTTTCTGGAAAATGTTTATTACAAAGAAAACCATGCATAGATTTCAAATTATTTTGTGTCAAAATAAATGTATCTTTTAATTCCATCGTTCAGAAAACTTTTGAAGTACCCTTGTACTCTAGGTCTTAATAAATATTTGCTGGCTCCAGGAAGAAAGGAGGGAGGGACTGAAGCAGCAGGAGGCTGAGCCGGATAGCCTGAGGGACAGTGACAGGCTGAGAGGTAAAAGCACAGGGTGTGCTTGCATTAAGTGCGCAGGATCACAGGCAGGGCTTCGTGGGGTCAGCCCGGGACTCAGAGGCACTGCCAGTCTTGCACTTGCCCCTCTCTGCTGGCTCCTCACTGTGGCCAATAAAGCATGCTCACATTCCAAGCTGAGAGGATTTTCTGCCCTCTCTTGAGGGCCCTTTTCCTCCCTTCAACCCCTGCACTCTCAGGTGCAATTGTTAACACAGCATCTATTTGGACACCTAACTGGAATGTTATGTATTTTTTACCTTCTTCTTAAAATGTTTTCATTTTATCTGAAAGACAGTAGGACAGAAAGAGACAGAGAGAGATCTTCTATCTACTGATTCATTCCCCATATGCTCTCAACAGCCAGGGCTAGGAGGAAACCAGGAACCCAAAATATAGTGTGGGACTCCCATGTGGGTGGCAGGGGCCCGGTTACTTGAGGTATCACGCGGTGCCTCCCTGGGTAGACATTAGCAGGAAGCTAGAATCAGAAGCAGAGCCAGGATGCAAACGCAGGCACTCTGATATGGGATGCAGGTGCCCCAGGGGATGCCTTAACTCCTAGGCCAAATGCCCACCACTCTTCTTCCACTTCTAAGGATTTCTTCACTTCACCTGCTTCTCTCACTCTGTCTTCAGCCATTGTACCTGTTCACGCCCTCATCACCTCTTCCTGGACAGCAGCATCCCAGCCAGCTCCCTGCTTATGTCCGCATCCACACCATCCACCAACACGTCCTTTCTTCTCGGGACGATGTCTGAACTTGTTACCATGACAGACGAGGCCCCTGTATTCTGAACACCCTCTCTGGTCTGCTGCCTCTGGGTCAGCCCCAGGGCCTTTGCACAGGCAGTCCTCTCAGGCAGGGGATCATCCCACACTCTCATTTCTCTTTCAAGGTTCAGCCATGTCATTACAGTGTTGTCCAATGCTGCACAGCACGGGTTCATATATATATTTGCGCCGGCGTCGCGGCTCACTAGGCTAATTCTCCGCCTTGTGGCGCCGACACACCGGGTTTTAGTCCCAGTCGGGGCACTGGATTCTGTCCCGGTTGCCCCTCTTTCAGGCCAGCTCTCTGCTGTGGCCAGGGAGTGCAGTGGAGGATGGCCCAAGTCCTTGGGCCCTGCACCCCATGGGAGACCAGGAGAAGCACCTGGCTCCTGCCATCGGAACAGCGCGATGCGCCGGCCGCAGCGTGCAAGCTGCAACAGCCATTGGAGGGTGAACCAACGGCAAAGGAAAACCTTTCTCTCTGTCTCTCTCTCTCACTGTCCACTCTGCCTGTCAAAAAATAAAAAATAAATAAATAGTAATCATAACCTCTACTCTACCACCAATGGCTCTACTCCCAACCTGTGTGTACTGATGGTCCTCTTCCCCACTTAATGCTGTATAATTGTTCAAACCTGGTAAATGCCACTCTTAGCATCATTGGTTACTATCCTCACTCTGTCTTTTATGACCTTGTCTAAATATGATCAGAGTCGGGAAACTTGGAAGGCTTCCATAGCCTTGGCAAATCATGACGACAGCCTAGGATGGTTACTGGCGCCATAAACTAGAGTGTCAATTTGTTGGGTCAACAACAGGAGCCACTGTGCAGTTGCTCCTCATGCGGGATCTCTGTCCTTAATGTGCTGTACATTGTGATTTAATGCTATAACTAGTACTCAAACAGTATGCTTCACTTTGTGTTTCTATGTGGGTGCAAACTGTTGAAATCTTTATACTAAATTGATCTTCTGTATATAAAGAGAATTGAAAATGAATCTTGATGCAAATGGAAGGGGAGAGGGAGCGGGAGAGGGGAGGGTTGCGGGCGGGAGGGAAGTTATGGGAGGGGGAAGCCATTGTAATCCATAAGCTGTACACTGGAAATTTATATTCATTAAATAAAAGTTAAAAAATAAATAAATAAATAAATAAATAAAAATTTAAAAACCAGATATATATTTGCTCTTTGAAAGCTTTATCTTCAATCTAATCAATAGTGTTCAGGAAATGATAGACTTGATATTTTTTCCTGATGCATAATAAATACATAGTTATTAAAATGAAAGATCACCACAGCCACCCCACCTCTCTGTACCAGTGTTCCATACCAGCTGGCTTTTTAAAATTCCTGAGCTAGACAGGTCTAGAGGTTAGGTTTTTGGCAAGATCACTATCTAAATGCCATGATACTGAAGTTGTTAACACTTATGCAGTCATGTCTCTATGCTGGACACTGCTCTTTATGCCTTAAATGGAGTCAATCCTATGAGATAGGACTAAAAATTATCTTTGTCTTACAAAAAAGAATAATGAGACTCAGAAAGGCTAATTAACTTGCCCAAGATTACATAGCTCATAAGAGGTGGATTCAGTATTCAAATTTGACCACTTGGCTAGAGCTAATGCTCTTAACCCACCCATATAATACTTCTAATAGTTTCTTGTCCTAAAGATTGATTTGATTATTTAAAAGGCAAAGCTACAGAGAGAGGAAGAGACGAGGGGTGGGAGGGGAGAGCAAGCAAGCAATAGAGAGAGAGAGAGAGAGAGAGAGAGAGAGAGATCTTCCAACTGCTGGTTCACACGCCAAATGGCCACATTGACCACGTCGGGCCAGGCTGAAATCAGGAACCTGGAACTCCATCTTGGTCTCTCCTGTGGGTGGAGGTGCTCAGGCACTTGGGCCAGCCTCCCTTGCTTTCCCAGGCATATTAGCAGGGAGTTGGATTGGCAGTGGAGCAGCCGGAACAGGAACTGACGCCCATGTGGGATACTGGCACACCAATGCCAGCCCCTCTGGTAGGTTTTACTGTCTCAAATCCTAGAAGTGAGCCTACCCTCAGCACCTAGACTTTGTGGCAAAGGAGTCTATTCTTGTGGGAAGCAGAGAGGCTTGGCTGGAAGGCTGGCAGAATGCCCAGAAAAGGTGACCTCGTGGACATGAGCAACTCAATCACATGTGATTCTCTAGACTTGGCTTAAGAAGTTCTTTGTGGGAGGAGCCAGGTTTGCATCCTTTTGACAAAATCTCTCGCTGCTGGCTTTTCCTGCTACCCTGGGCTTTTTTTTGGTCTCAGGAGAAATGCTGAACTTTCCAGGGCTGTGCAAGAAAGCTTTGGGGAGACATCACTCGATTTCTGCCTGCAGCTCGCAAGCCCAACCCCTGTGGAACGTTGCAGACACCTCTACTGCGGCAGACCCTCAACGTCACATGCTAAGGCATCCTGCTTCGTGGGATCTACCCTTTACTTGCCTGACCTTAAAAAAAAAAAAATCACCAGACTTGGAGTTTTATGGAAACTGCACATGCTACTCAAACAGCTCCTTCCCGTCACATGCCTGTCACGTTCACTGGGAGCCTGTGTGTCACAGTGCGTGAGAGGACACAGCCCAGATACTATCAAGCAGCTCTGTGTCTCTGGGAGAAACCCCTGCTCCACTCCTCCCTGTGAGTAATACACAGGATGGATGCCCCTCTCCCTGACATAGTGTTATGTACAAATGCATAACTCACGAGGAATTACCACCGAGATTCTTTTAATTGGAAAAATCTTTCTTCCTCCTAAGCAGATAACGGACAGCCTCCTTTGCTGCAGAAGCCATCCATAGAGCAAGAGCATGTGTGTGAGAGACAGCCTTGTTTATCTTTCCCTGTAATCAGCTCGCTGACGCCTGAGTGCTGAATCTGGAGAACTTGCAAGGCCAGGCTCCTGTTTGCTCACTCCTGCTCCGCCTGCCCAGCCCAATGCTTTCTTCTTAACTTTAGCAAGGAGACTCCTCGGAAAGCCAGCCTTTCCCAGTCTGAGCAAGATCCTCCATCAAAATCAGGCGCCCTAGAAAACTAGAGCTTAGGCCAAGCGGCTTTTCTGATCCCATTATTGATAAGCTCTTAGAGCTCATCAATGGAAATTAGAACTTGTTAATCCTGTACATTCCCCCCCTTGATTTTTAATTACAGAAGAAAGAAGTCATGGATAACTTCTGGGGCTGCACAGACACTGAGGCTGTCGAGAGAACATTAAATTTACAGTCAGAGAGTTTTGTTTTCTCAAGTGTCCTTGTAAAATGCAGAAGAGGCTCCTGGCATCACCAAGGCAATTCAGCTGGCTTCCTAAACTGGCAGCCCTTTCCTCGAAGACGCTCTCCTTCGTTTGCCAAGAGAGTGTATTAATGACAAGGACTGGACCGAAAGGGGACTCATTCAGAAGAAAACTGCATTAAAAGAACATTAAGGGCGATGTTTTAAAGTCTGATTTAAACTCATGAAAGCAAGGAGATTTATTGTGGAAGCCAAATCGCAGCGCCGACGCGCCCTGCCTGGTAATGCATTCGGATTGGAGCACGGGGGATTGACTCTGCACTGAGACATCGCTCACTGCAGAGGGAGGGGGCAGCCCGGAGACAGCTCTCGGGGAAGACGGGCCAGGAACAGCCACGGTTCTGCAAGCAGATGGGCAAACGTCCCCCGGGAGCCAGCTCACCAGGGAGACAGGAGGAGAAGGGCGCTGCCAGCCGAGGTCAGTGTTGACATCAGCAGACAGCTCATCGGCCTGAGCGCTGGCCAGCGGCGGCCCCTGGCTGCTGGGGGAGACACCTACCAGGGGACCTGGGGCTCAGCAGCATGTCTCCACCCCTGTTGGAATCCATGACCCTTTCCCCGGGGCCGGGTGGGGGTGGAATCTTCTCTTTGGCAACCCCTACTGCAAGCAAACAGACCCACAGCAGAACAGCCGCCCCTCCCACGGCAACTCCTGCTTTAGCTCACTCGACAACACTGCGTGCTAGCGTAATACAATGTAGGTCTGTCTCTACCTGGGCTGCAGGCTGGGACTCCAGCCAAACAGCCAGCTGCTTGCCATCTTGCGAGCCAGGGTCTGATTTCTAGATTAGACATGTTAGTACCCATGTTGGAAAGGTACAAGGAAGGCACCCTGGAAAAAAATCAAAGAAAACAGCCTCGACCTTGTGCCCTCTGCTTCCCTCCTAGTGCAAGGCTATTGCCAGCCTGCCTGCCACCTCTGCTAGTGCCAGCTTCCATGTACAGCTCAGCCCACCACAGAGTCGCATTCTATTCCAAGAGGCAGCAACTCCCTCAGCATGGCTTAGTGCTTTCTCCACGGGTCTTAGAACTGATCCTATTTCATGCTTTTCCTGGTGTGCCAGTGCCTGGAGGGATCCCCATTTTCTGATGTCTTTGTGCCTGAATCTTGGAGCATCTCTACCATGTGCAGGGATACAGTTGTCTATTCAAGTGGTGAAACGTGGAGAGCCAAGGGACAAAGGGATACGCGTACTGGGTGGGGGATCTGCTAAAACAGAAGGAGCTGATAGCACCACAGGTGGAGAGACAGGAGTTTGGTGAAAGCAAAACCAGGGGTCTGAGCCTAGGAAAGCCCCCTGGAGCCAGGGTACACATGAGGTCCAGAGAATAGAGCCAGCAGGAAGCTTGAGGGTGCAGGTGAGCAAAGACTGGGCCAGCCTCCTATCCTGGCCCTGGCACTCTGATGTCAAGTGCGTTGTTACAGCGTGAAGAGTGAAGCTATGTAAACAAAGAAGTAGGGTAAGATTTGATGCACAACGTCATAAGAAGGTGCACAGTCCGGGCAGAAGCAGTGGGGAAGAGTCGGGAGGGCTTCCCACAGGAGGTGGCAACTTGGAAGTGGAAGTTTGCCAAAAGGGGGAAGGAATAGGAAGTGAGGGTGGAGGGTAGTGAAACACTGAGTGTGTCCTGGGGGGGACAGGACCTGTGGAAGAAGAGACTGCAGATGCCGATCACAAAGGTCCCCTGTGCCATGCTGGGAAACACTGGCTCCCCATGCAGCTGATGGGGGCTGCTGAATCCTCCTGGGTCCCAGGTCACTGCAAACTCTTCCCACCCGAGCATGTTGCCACCTTCCTTGGCCATAAGGGGAAGAGCCTGGAGATAAGGCTGACAGGAATGTGCAGGCTTTGAAGCTCTGAGGACTTGGCCACCTCCCTACCCTCCAAACCTGTTCCAGACTTCCCAGCTGATCGCATGGGTTTCAAGGACTGCCTGCAGCCCATCCACAAACCCCAATCAATCGGCTCTCACTCTGAAGATATTTGTGGGAATGAATGTGTTCTCTAAGGAGCATTTCACAGTTCTTAGGTGAGGTGCACTGAGGATTTAAAGATGATGTGTCAATGTCTGCAACTTTTACCTATTTTACAAAGTGTGTGTGTATGTGTGTGTGTGTGTGTGTGTACACACAGGAACATGTTGGGGAGAGAGAAAGGAAAGAAGTGATTGAGGCGAAAGGTTAACAATTGATGAATCTACAGGAAGGATATATGTTTTGACCACAGTTTATTTCAACTTTTCTCTACGTTTGAAATTATTAAAAATAAAAGCAAAATCCTCGCTCAAGGCAGAAGTAGCAGGCATGAATATAAAGTGATGCGCTGTATTCATTTATATTCCTTCACCATGCACTGTCTGAATACCGTCTATGGTTGTTCAATATTTGGTTGGATCAATAGGACTTAATGCCTGATGGGAGATGGATGGGGAGGATTGTGGAGGGGCCACAGTGGAGGAGCTAGGGTGGCTGTGGAAAGGGGGGGTGGTTCAAATAGCAAAGAGACGCTCAGGCAGAGGGCAGCCAGCCAGAGGAGCGGAAGCGAGTTTGATTCCAGGCATGACATTTTGAAAGGAGTTTGCATGGACTGTGTTGGGTGTAGGGAGGCTAACAGAAGACCAGGTGCTGAATGGGAGTAGTGTGGGCTCAGGACAGGGAGACTTTGGGGTAGCAGCAAGGATGCAGTGGCAGGATATGTTTGGCCATTGCCTGCAGGGGTGACATGCATGGAAAGTGGTAGACTTGATTCAGGTGGCTGAAGGCTGCACGTGATAGACAGGTGACAGTTATAGAGGAAGATCTGGGCTCAGGTATCATGGTAGCATCATCCCCATTCACCATTGTCCAAATGTTGACTTCTGTACTGGGCTCACAAAGAGTTGAAGATGAGAAGGGTCTCCAGCCTTGAAGGGCACCCAGAGCAGGAGGAGGGGAAGACACAATTTGAACAGTTCCCTGTTGGATCTCCCCACCTGAGCCTGGGCAGAAGGAGAGTTTCATTGCCTGGTACAGGTCTTCCAGTTCACAGTCTTATGTGTACCTGCTCATAGTTGTCCTTGTCACTGGCACCTTCCACACTTTGAAAGAAGAAACTGACATAGTTCCTGCCCATTAGGAAGGGCGTAATCTTCAAGTGCAAATCACATGAAACTCAGGAGAGACACGGTCGTCCTGGGAGAGTCCTGCAAGGCGGTAGGTTTTAAGAAAATTTAACATGGTTATTCTTTTTTTTTTTTTTTTTTTTTTTTTGACAGGCAGAGTGGACAGTGAGAGAGAGAGAAAGAAAGGTCTTCCTTTGCCGTTGGTTCACCCTCCAATGGCCGCCGCGGTTGGTGCGCTGCGGCCGGCGCACCGTGCTGATCCGATGGCAGGAGCCAGGTGCTTCTCCTGGTCTCCCCTGGGGTGCAGAGCCCAAGGACTTGGGCCATCCTCCACTGCACTCCCTGGCCACAGCCGAGAGCTGGCCTGGAAGAGGGGCAACCGGGACAGAATCCGGTGCCCCGACCGGGACTAGAACCCCGTGTGCCGGCACCGCAAGGCGGAGGATTAGCCTATTGAGCCGTGGCGCCGGCCTAACATGGTTATTCTTAAAATGGGAAAAGAAGAAGCTCCTTGCTCTTGGTATTTATTAATAGTTTGTCTCCACCTAAATAAAAAGCATTTTTGTACTTTTTTTTGCTGTACTCAGTGAAAAAGAGAATCAATGAGATGTGTATAAAGGAAGGAAATAAAGGAGAGAGGAAAAAGGTAGACAGAGGAGGGATCAGGGAGAAAGGGAAGGGAAGTATTTATTTCTTAGAGTGAAGACACACGGGAACAGGAGCTTGATCTGATCACCCAAAGTTGTCTGGCATTGTTGATTACATACACTTTTCTCTTTTCTTAAGTGATTTATTTTTTAGATTTTTATTTATTTACTTGAAAGGCGGAGTTAAAGAGAGGCAGAAGCAGAAAGAGAGAAAGTGAGAGGTCTTCCATCTGCTGGTTCACTCTTCAAATGTCCACAATGGCCGGAGCTGCACTGATCCAAAGCCAGGAGCCAGGAGCCAGGAGCTTCTTCCAGGTCTCCCACCCAAGTTCAGGGGCCCAAGGACTTGGGTCATCTTCCACTGCTTTCCCAGGCCATAGCACAGAGCTGGATTGGAAGTGGAGCAGCCAAGACTTGAATGGTGCCCATATGGGATGCCGGCACTGCAGGCAATGGCTTTACATGCTAAACCAGGGCACTGGCCCCATTAAGTGGTTTTTTATCTTTACAGGAAATACTTTGGGGGCTGGTGTAGTGGTACAGCAGAATAAGCCACCAATTGTGACACTGACTCTGAAATCCCATATTCGAGTACCAGTTCAAGTCCTGGCTGTTCCGCTTCTGATCTAACTTCCTGCTAACTTACCTGGGAAGGCAGCAGAAGATGGCCCAACTGCTTGGGACACTGTTATCCTCATAGGAGACCAAGATGGGGTTCTGGGCTCTGGGTTTTGGCTTGACCAAGCCCTGGCTTTTGCAGCCATTTGGGGACTGAATCAGCAGATGGAAGACACCTCCCCTCATCTCTGTCTCTCTCTCCCTTGCACTCAGGCTGCCAAATAAATAAATAAATAAATACATACATACATACATACATCTTTTTAAAACAGGGAACTATTTTGAACATTTCAACATGTAAAAACTTTTTTAAGTCTTGGAGGGAGTATTCCAGGGTGACATTCAAACATTGTTGACAATCAGTTTTCCCCAGGCCCCAACCAGGCAGAGCAGGTGATTCTTGGCACACAATGTCCACGTGGACCAACTGGATCTCACCAAGATGTGGATGATCTGGAATTTTTAAGTGAAACTAAGGGCAATATAATTCTAGGATTTAAATAACCTCAAATATAGCCAAGAACAAGGAGAACCCAGCCAAAAGACCCTAGAGCTGCAGAAAGTGCGTGTAGAAGGAAGTCTACACACCAAGGCTCACACGCTTTGCTCAGAGCAGAGTTCTTATGAGACAGTGTGTGCCACCCTCAGTGTCTGCCTTATTTTCATCACTCGGTGACTGGAAACTACGAGACAAAGATAACGACCGGAGGTGGTACCCCGTGATGACGGCAGAGAGGGACTGGGGGGGAAAAGAGCAGAGAGAAAGCAACAAATAGACACAGAATCTCCAAACACACAAGTCAGAGTCAGAGCTGGCTCAGGGCGGGGCAGGTCGCCCTCTGCATCCAATCAATACTCCAGAGAGCAGAGCCTCATTAGAATTCTACATACTAATGACTTTGGACCATGAGAAAGGATGAATTTGAGTTCTGGGTTTTTAAAAAAAAAGGAAGAATGTAATGAACAGAAAAACTTTATATAAACTGATTAAAACTCCAAAAAATCAAACAAACCAAGGCAAACCTTAAAAGAGCAGTTTGTTATATACCTATGCTTCTTAGGATAAGAAATAGATAATGTTTATTGCATTTATAAGTACATTCATATCTATCAACAAGTAATAGATTGTCCCACAGAAAGGACATAGAATGAGACTATTGGCCATGGAGTTTTGTAGTGAATTAGTCATCACAATGTACTGAGAGGGAGGGACTTGTATTTTTCAAAATTCCAGGGAGGCTGCAATAATCCAGTTGCTCAAGTTGGGCTGTTTTCCCCTGGAAGTGGTTGGAGATGGCAGGGCAAGACCTGGCTCCGCTGCCCAGCATTGGGGCTGCCCGAGTGGTGAGTTCTGTGTCTCAAGCCTGCATTTGGGGTCATGACAGAAGGCTGGGAAATGCCAACCAGTCTCTCATCCAATGGGAGTCCCTCACCCAGTTACCAGGTCCACAACAGTCCTGTGTGAGGCTGGGAATTTTTCACAGGTGAGAGACAGCTATGGCGTTGAGGCCTGTGTGTTACCAGCTGAGCAGGCGCTAAATAACCGGCGACTCTTGGATGCAGAAGAATTGGAAGAAGTCACAAGGACATGAGAGCATGAATTTTTAGGAACTGTAGGGATCAGTGACAATTTCAGAATTTGGACATTTGAACAAATTTACCTAAAAATCTGGAGCACAGGGAGCCCCAGAGAAACCTAGCATGCTCTTTCTCTCTCTCTGGATCGCTTCCTCTTCGTCTTTCTGTCATGTATACTTGCATGTACATGTCTATAGTTTGTAATGACCCATAGTTATTGACTATCTACTGAACAATAGCTGCTATGCTAAATGTTTTTGCACTTATGGTCTCATTTAATTCTTAAACCAACTTTTTGGAAGATAAGAATTATTATAATAAAGGAATTGATATACAGAAAGGTTAATTAATTCATTGAAAGTGAAAACCATACAGCCAGTGAGAAAAAAATGCTTATTATAAAATTTTGTCCCACAATCCCAAAGTGAATTTTATTTTATTTTTTTAAAGATTTATTGGCCAGCGCCGCGGCTCACTAGGCTAATCCTCCACGTGCGGTGCCGGCAACCCAGGTTCTAGTCCCGGTTGGGGCGCCGGTTCTGCCCCAGTTGCTCCTCTTCCAGTCCAGCTCTCTGCTGTGGCCCGGGAAGGCAGTGGAGGATGGCCCAATTCCTTGGGCCCTGCACCCCATGGGAGACCAGGAGGAAGCACCTGGCTCCTGGCTTCGGATCGGCGCAGCACGCTAACTGCAACACGCCAGCCGTAGTGGCCACTTGGGAGATGAACCAATGGAAAAAGGAAGACCTTTCTCTCTCTCTCTCTCTCTCTCTCTCACTGTCTAACTCTGCCTGTCAAAAAAAAAAAAAGATTTATTTATTTGGGGGCCTGCCCTGTGGCATAGTAGATTAATCCTCTGCCTGTGGCGCCGACATCCCATATGGGCACCGGTTCTAGTCCTGGCTGCTCCTCTTCCAATCCAGCTCTCTGCTGTGGCCTGGGAAAACAGTAGAAGATGGCCCAAGTGTTTGGACCCCTGCACCTGCCTGGGAGACCAGGAAGAAGCACCTGGCTCCTGGCTTCGGATCAGCATAGCTCCAACCATTGCGGCCATCTGGGGCATGAACCAACAGAAGGAAGACCTCTCTCTGTCTCTCCCTGTCACTGTCGCTCTACCTCTCAAATAAATAAATAAATAATCTTTAAAAATTAAAAAAAAGATTTATTTATTTGAAAATCAGGGCTACAGAGAGAGAAGGAGAATAAGTGGAAGAGAGAGAGAGAGAGATCTTCGTCTGCTTGTTCATTCCCTAGATGGCCCCATCAGCCAGGGCTGAGCCAGGCCCGAGCCAGGAGCCAGGAGCCTCATCCATGTCTCTCACGTGGGTGGCAGGGGCCCAAACATCTGGACCATCTTCTGCGGCCTTTCCAGGCCACCAGCAGAAAGCTGGATCAGAAGTGGAAGTGCTGGGAGAGGAACGCCTGTGGCTTTCTACCTGCCATAGCCTACCACATGGCATACCACAACACGGGTCTTGGGGATTTTATTTTATTTTTAAATTTTTATTTATTTGTTTTCATTGCTTTTGGGGGCGGGGTGGGGAGAGTGCTCTCATTCACTGGTTCCATCCAGAAATGCTCACAACAACCAGGGCTGGGCCAGCCTTTGTGGGTGGCTGGACACCAAGTACATGGGCCATCATCTAATGCCTTGTGGTGTATGCATTAGCATGAAGCTGGATTGGAAATAACCAAGACTCAAACCAGGCAGTGTTGCAGGTGTCCCAAGTGGCGACTCATCCCCTGTGTCACACACCTGCCCCCCAAAGCAAAGCTTAACAAACGAGGAAAAGCTGCTGTTCTTTATTGCCAAACAGACATCCCCTCAAATAGTCAGGGTGCCTGCCTTCTGGCTGTCAGGCTACTAAACCTTGACAATGGAAGAGAATGTTAATGTACCAGGATTTCCATAGAGGTGGAGTTGCTGGGGAAAATTGAAGACGCAGGTTTAAGGCGAAACACAGAGGACAGCCGTATCTTGTATGTGTTAGGAGTCGCTTTCTCCTGCTACCACCACGGCTAGAGATAAAGAACGAATGATACAAGTTCGCAGGACTGATATCTGGCGGCTGCAGTGTTCACTCCAGCCTCATAGGAACACATACGAGGATGTGCTGATAATCATGCCTGGATAGTGAAAGAGGCTGGGAGAAGGCTTTCTCCACTTCTCTAGCACAGTGTGGATAATCCCTCTGTCCTTGTGTTTACAGGAGGCAAAGTGTTTGAAGCTCTATTGTTATTTTCACAGGAAAACAACTTTGAGAAAAGTCTGGTTTCCCTATTAACCCGGGAATGAATGTTTATCTCAGAGAGCATTGCCAGCCCTTGCTTCTCTAACCTGCATACATTCCTGGCATTTAAATGCGACGGAGGCACTCTCCCTTCACTTTGAAATGAGCAAGCCACTCTGAATGTCAAGCAGGACCAAGGTTCCTGACTTCTGACCCAGCTCAGGTTGCTGGTTTCTTTTCTTTTTTTTTTTCCCTCCCTTCCTTTTCATGACTCAGGCAGGCTCTAGGAAGCCAAGAGATAAAAGGTCCTATTAGAAGTGTAAAATATGACTATTATTACCTCCTTTAATAAGGCGTCTTGCCAATTTTTCAAATGACGGCAGTCCGGTGGCTAATTATTACTCCACACCTTCCGCATTCATTTTCTTTCCCTGAAGGAGCCTGACTCCAATGAAGATGGCGAAAAGTGCTGAAAAGTGTGTTTACTGCCACCTATGGGGTGCAGCTGGGTGGCGGTGGCTGCCGGTCCCCTTCCCTCGGAAAGCACAGGAAGCTTCGCTCACAGAGCTGCAGGGAGCGAGTGCACGGAGCCTCTGTGACATCGGAATGCCATCGGAAAAATCATTTGTTTAGAATTTGTTGGCATTTCAGCTCTCATGGTTACTTTAGGGAGCAGGGGAGCAGAATTTCCCATATTCAAGGCCACTCGATTTATACATGGGCTCCACTCCCAACTAGGGCTTCCAGTCTATATCACCCTGCAATTTAGCACACGATGGGCAACTGTGACTATTCTGAAGAAGGCTAAGAACCAGGCAATGATAAAGGTGGTAGCTTTGGGATCCGCAAGGAGAGAAGGCCTACACTTCCGGGAATGCAAGGAATGGAGAGTTCCTACCCACACTTCCGGGGAAGGAAAGTCCTTGTCAAGGTCCACCCCCACACCCCTACCCCCACACCCCCACCCCCACACCCCCACCCCCGCCTAAAGGTCAACCAACCAAGGAGGATCAGACCTGCCTCAACCTTTAACCCCATGCCCTGTATCTATAAAAGGAGCCCTCCCAACCTCTGACTCACGACTTCCCTGGGCCCCGCTCTGTTGCTCTGTTGGGACGGGTGAACCTTGCCAGGGAGTGGAATCCCAATAAAAGCTTGTATATTAATTGATTCATCTCTGGCCACTACCGACGTAGAAAGAATACAAGTATGAGCTGTGGGCCATGGACTCGGCTCATGACTCAGCCTCTCCATGCTTTATATCCAACCCTATTGCTTTAGTATCATAAATTCTTCCTACCAGAGGCAGCAGGTTCCAAGAGGGAGCAGAGATTTTGAAAGGCACTCGAGAGAAGCAAAAAGTGAGGATGCCTATCCTAAACTCTAGGGACAGAAGAGGAAACCAGGAAAAAAATTTTAAAATTCAAAACCAAAACCCAGAGAGCTAAGAGAGCAATGCAGCTTGGAAAACTGTGGTTTACTGTAGCAATCAACGACCACATTACTGACTCAATTCTTAAATAATGGTTAAATTCTGTTAGGCTTATTAAGTCATTAGCATGCAAAGGATGCATCTACATAATTCCCAGAAAGAGAAACACATCTGGCCCCTAAAATATGAAGACACCTGACCTCACCCATAATAAGGAAGCTGAAGCTGAAAGCACGGGAGTCAAAAACAAGCCAGCCCTGGATGCAGAGAAAATATTTGCCAAAAAACTATCAGAAGATTTGTATTTGGGGCTGGTGCTTCGGTATAGCAGGTAGAGTTGCTGCCTGCAGTGCCTGCATCTCATATGGGCGCCGGCTCGAGTCTTGGCTGCTCCACTTCTGATCCAGCTCTCTGCTGTGGCCTGGGCCCTGCACTTACGTGGGAGACCTGGAGGAAGTTCATGGCTCATGATTAGTACAGCTCTGGCCAAAGTGACCAACTGGGGAGTGAACCAGCAGATGGAAGACCTCTCTCTCTCTCTCTCTCTCTCTCTCTCTCTCTCTCTGCCTCTGCTTCTCCGAAACTTTCCAGATAGATAAATAAATCTTTTTTAAAAAAGATTTGTACTAAAAATATGAATAATCCTTTAAACAATAAGAGAATGAATAACCCAAGTAAGAGGTAGGTTCTGAACAAACACTTCCGCTGCAAAAGACAGCTGTATGGCAAAGAAGTACATGAAAAGAGGCTCAGTTAGGGAAACGCAAATTGAAATGTGCAGTGAGAACGATGAGATGTCACTGCACAATTATTAGAAGGGCCAGAACTGAAAACACTGACAGCACTAAGGGCTGGCCAGGAAGTGAAGCGACATTCGTTTTGGAAAACAGCTTGGCAGTTCCGTACAAAGCTAAACACGGCCTTACATATGACACAGCAAACATGCTCCTTGGTTTGCATCCATTTGAATTGAAAACTTATGTCCACATAAAAACCTACACATGAATGTTTATGGCAGCTTTATTCATAATTGCTCCAAATTAGAGCTACCAAGATGTGCTTCAATAAACAAATTGTGGTATATCCAAACAATGGAATATTACTCTGCTATAAACAAGTCATCAAGCCACAAGAAGGCATGAAGGTGCAATGCACAATGCTAGGGGAAAGAGGCCAGTTTGCAAAGGTTCCAATATTATGTGAATTCACTCTGGAAAAAGCAAAACCATGGAGACAGGGAAAAGATCAGTGGCTGGGCTGGTGTTGTGGTGCACTGAGTTAAGCTGTTGCTTGTGATGCCAGCCTCCCATATTGGAGCCAAGGTCTGAGTTCTCCTGCTCAGCTTCCAGCCCAACTTCCTGCTAATATGCCTGCGAAGGCAATGGAAGATGATCTAAGTACCTGAGCCCCTGCCGCCCATGTGCTTCTAGCTTCAGCTTGGCTGTGTTGTGGCCATTTAGGGGGTGAACCAGTAAGCGGAAGATCACTTTGCCTCCCCCTCTTCCTCTGTCATCTGCCTTTCAAATAGATAGATAAATCTTGAGAGAGAGAGAGAGGAGAGAGGAGAGAGGAGGGGGGGTGGAGAGAGGAGAGAGAGAGAGAGAGATTGAAATTGAGGTCAGGGATTGCCAGGGTTTCAGTGGAAGGCATGAAGGAGAGTTAAAGGTGGGGCACAGGGGACTTTTGGGGCAGCGAAGCTCCTTGGTGTGACACTAGAATGGTACATGCACACCAGTGCACAGTTGTCTAAGCTCACAGAACGTACAACACCAACAATGAACCCTCACTACCTGTGGATTTTAGTGAATAAAATGAATCTACATTAGTTTACCAATAGTAACAACTGTAGCACACTACTGAAGATGCTAAGAGGAAACTGGGGAGCAGGCGAGGATGGAAAGGTGATACACAAAAACTCTGTACTCTGCTTGACCTTTCTCTACACCCTAAAAGCCACTAGAAACAGACTATTAATTAAAGAAAAGCAGGAGGGATAGATATTTCTAAGAAAACTGGAGATAGGAAAGCAGGAGCTGCCATTCTAATGTCAGACACAGTAAGAGTCAAGCCAAAATGCATTAGAAGAGATAAAAAGGACACTTTAGAAAACCCACCTCCCATAAAAATACATGCTTAAAAATTAAATGCACTCATATCCTTTGCTCACTGCTAGACCAAAGCTTAAAAGAAAAGTCTGATTATGTGTTGTGTTGCTGAAGGTGTGGGAGCACAAGTTCTCTCCCATAGTGACAGCAAGAGTACAAATTGGCTGCAAACTCTCTGAAAGGTGACGTGATAACAGTTATCAAAATGACAAATTCACATATCCTTTCTTAGAGGCAGCCATTCTCTTCTGGAAATTTATCCAACAGATAATACTAGAATGTGCACAATACGAAGTAAATACAAAGACTGTAACGACAGTATTTTTATAATAGCATGAGACTGGAAATAATTAGATGTCCATCATAGAGACTGTTCAGTTAAATAATGCTGCACCCATACAGTGGAATGGATGCTGCTGTTAGACGGAGTGAGGCACCTCTTCAGGAACTGAGGAAGAATGATGATGAAGATCTAAGTTTAAAAAAAAAACAAACAAGGTGCAGGGGCAGGTGTTCGGCACAGCACCTAAGACGCCATTTGGGATACCTGCAACCCGTATCGGAGTGCCTAGGCTCTAGGCTCTGCTTCTGATTCCAGCTGCCTTCTAATGCACACCCCGAGAGGCAGCGGGCGATGGCTCAAGCAGTTTGCTTCTTACTACCCACGTGGGAGACCTGGATTGAGTTCTGGGATTCTGGTAATGGTCTGGTCCAGTTCTGGCTGTTGCAGGCATTTGGGGACTGAACCAGCAGATGAAAGATCTCTCTCTCTCTCTCTGTCTCTCTCTCTCTCTCTCTCTCTTTCTCTCCCTGTCTTTCAAATAAAATAAAAATAAATAAGTAAATTAGAAAAGCAAGCTACAGAACAGCATGCTGCCATTTGGCTTGCAAGCACACAGATGGTCACAGAGAGGAAACACCTGTAAGGTGGTGATGAGGGAACCAGTGGTTTGCGCCAGCAGTATGGAAGTGGGGGCTGGGGCACTGGGGTGGGAGGACGACTTGGTGCCTGCTCTCTACCCCTTTGTTTCTAGCCTGGGAAAAGCATTTAAAACTCAAAAGGCAAAAGGACAGATAATACATTTGGGGATGTTTCCATTTACTTTTTTAAGCATGTTGATCTTTAAAATGTTGGTTAGCTCTAGCTATCTGGACAATTTAATTATGTGGAACACCTCATTTCCTGACGATGCAGGATGAATAAGGCATTACTCTAGTTTGCTGACTTATGCACAATTACAAAGTTAACATTATCATCATAGCACAAAAGAGATTGGAATGTGGGACAAAAGGAGAGGCTACTTTTCAACAAAGACCTAAGGCAGGAGAGCGGATAAAGTGGAGTCTGTCACTCTCGCACTGATGGAGGGGTGAAGGCACAGCTGACAAAATACAGGAGCTCTGTGTGAGGTGGCACAGCTGTGCCTGCACCACAGCGAGGCCGGCTGCTACTTCCAGAAGCAGGAGCACTGACCAGGAGAATGGGTACCGTGGCCGCCAGGTGCCTTGGAGGGATCCGAAAGGAGGTAGAGGCATCCTTCGTGCCCTCCCCTTTGGTTAGAGGGAGCAACACAGGGGCTCAGGAAGCTCAACGTGCCCAACACACACGAACTCAAGTGCCAAATAGCATTTCTGAAAGACCAGAGTAGAAGCTGAAAGAGAGCACAGAAACGTGCCCCTGGCTTGTTTTTAAAATACGGATCCCTCGGGCAGAAACTCATCGTTTTAGCGTCTCTGGAAAAATCTCCCATGCTTCCCTTGCATGGTAATAGTCCACTGGAGCTGAGCAGAGACTGCCCCCTTTTACATGGCACCGAAGCCCAGCAGGCGACCAAGGGCCCCACCACTCCCTGTGCTCCTCCACACGCCCCTTTCACCAGGGGCTGCCCTGGTCTCTGTGGGCATTTGGATGTGCAAGCCCCAGACTCAGGAAAACTTAGTCTGGAAAAGGGTCTCAGAACTAGATGCTTGAGCAGTTTGGAAAGCAAGAGACAGTGGCCCAGTGGGCTGGATGTGCAAGGCATTTTGGAGCGAAGCTTGCCTTTGACCAAAAATGGGGCCAGTCCCAGGCTATCTGTGCTGTAAGGAAACCTTTATGATGCTGAACCAGCAAAATCTTATCCATCCCACAAATCCTTCCTTTCAGGAAGCACATCAGGGAGTCCTGCCTCACACGGCTCACCACCTACTCAGTGAGAACACAAACCAGGCCCACGGAGGCGTGCAAACCGCAGCTAGTCCTATAAAAGGAGCGGACAAAGTGGTGTTGTCACAGAGAATACTGTGAGAGCAGTCAGCGAAGGTGACAGGGAAACTGAGACCTGGCCAGGGAAAAGGATCTGCTAGGAAAGGAATGGGGTCAAGAAGCCGTCAGGTGGAGGCAAGAGCATGCGCAAAGGGTCTGCAATGGGACGGAGAGTGTGGAATATTCCAGAAAGTAGAAGAACAACCAGAGTGTCTGGGACACAGAGCAGGAAGGGGCATTAGATGGTGTTGGAGGGGTAGGGAGGGATGGTCCACTGCCTTCTTAGCAACCAGGTAGAAATCTCTAGCACCTGGAGAGGAAGCTGCACAGGGGTTTTTAGGACAGGAATGGTATGATTCGATTTATAGGTCTAAGGGATTTGAGAGAGGTCCCCGGGAAAAGAGAGGGCAGAGCAAAGCCAGTGAGGCCGTGAAAGACAAGCAGCGCCGGAGCAGCTGGTGTCCACTCCCACTCTGTCCTCTCACCTGTCCACAACCAGCACCGGAGCACTGGACAGCGGCTCCGTCCTCTTGACGCCAGCCACAGCGCCCTGTGACCAGCACCCATCTCTACCCAGCAGGGTGTGTGTGTGTGTGTGTGTCACGCTTTATAGCTTTCCTTCAGAAAGAATGCCAGAGGAGGGGCTTCTTATCCTCCCTCCCCTGGAAAGGCACACCCCTCACCCACAAGTGTGCCTCCACACATGGTGGTTTCAGAGGGCCACGCACTTAGGGATGGCTGTGCCGCTGCTAAGGAGTAGGTGGAGTAGCTTGCCTGGCCAGAGCAAGAACTGCCAGCAGATAGATAAAGCAGGGCTAGTTGGTAGTGGGCCCCAGACTAGAGGAGTTTTTAATATGATTTGGGACACAACTGGGAGTCTTTATGAGCATGTGAAGAGGAGAGCGATGTGATCTAAGTGACACTAGAGGAAGATGATTCTCGATGATGTGTGTCCAATAGACAGGACAGGACCCCCAGGCAGGAGGACGGGGAGCTAATTGGGAGGCAGGAGTCCAGGTGTGAGGCGATTATGGCTCAGGTTGGAGCCGTGGGAAGCAGAAGGAAGACAGAAGAAGAAATGACAGGATTTAATGTTGAACGGAAAGTGCCTCTGGATGTGTGTTGGGGGTGGAAGCATGCAGGTGAAGGAGTAAGACCCTGGGACCATGTTAGGCAATAACTTGGCAACTAGAATAGGGCAGCGAGATGGGAGGAACAAAGGCAGGGAAGCAGAGGGTGATGAAGCAGGGGAGATGGCAGGATGGCGGAGGGCGGGGTGGGGGGAGCACAGCCCCTGTGCAAGCTGTCCTGCCACCTTGTGCGGCCAACTCTCTCCTGTGCGTGATCTGTTTCTGTTCTTGTGTTGGACACAATGCTGCGTTGTGATGTGTCTGCCTGTCTATGCCTGCTCCTCCTCTGTGAACCCATGAAGATGAAGGCCCTCTTTTACTCCCTGCTGCATCCAAGGCTTGGGGAGCACAGGGCTTGGCCCTTCGAAAGTACCCAGCAGGTTTTGGTGAATGGGCAAATGAATGAATGGGAACTTTCCGGAGGTGTGCCACTGAGCTCCAAACACTGTGCGGCACTGTCATGCTGACACATTCTGTGGCAGCTGCAGTATCCCTTGAACACTTGTGGTGATCAGGTTACAGCTGAGAGCCTCACAGAGTCCCCTGTTACAGCCATTGACAGGTGGCCCTGGAAGTAGGACTGAGATTGGCAGATGGAGGCTGGAGGAGTTAAGATAGCACTGAAGGGATTTGAGATCAAATTACAGGATTGTTTAAACACCTTAGGGTTACAAATGGGCTTTCACCCTTAAAATCCCATCTGCAAATATGTAGCCTTAAACTGTCTAAATAGCCCTCTTAATGATGTTAAATCCCAGGGTTGGTAAGAAGCCTAGGAAAGGCTTTGCATAGTCTCATCTGTGTAACAGTGAAATGCGAAACTTGGAAAAGACGCAAAGAATGAACATTTCCCCATCACATGCTATTCCGCCAACCAGCATCAACTGGATTTGTTAAACTTCCTAGATAAGTAGCATTCCTTCAGCTTTTACTATGTGGCAAGCACTGAGTTTCATCTACATGATGGTGTTTAATATTTGCAACAAGTGTACAAGATAGGCACTGTCACTCCCATTTCATAGGTGAGCCAGCTGAGGCTTAGGGAAGTTAAACCGCTTGGCCACTGGTGTATAATATTATGAGCTCATCTTTTGGTTAATGCAACTTTCCAGCTGACAAAGAGAGAGAAGAGCCTGGGAAAGGCTGGGAGAGGTGGGGCTGCAAGGAAAGCCGGGAGCTGTGTATGAATGGGCACTAATGGAAGTCATTGGAGGAGCCCAGTCCCCCCAGGGAATATGTGTACAAGGAGAGTGCTCAAGACTGCTCATTAGAGCAGGGCCCTGGGGAACACTGGGAAGCTGAGGAGGAGACCACCATGGTGCCAAATGACCTTGCCAAGGGAGCGTCACAGCTCACCAGAGTTCCCCAGGAGCCTAACACAGACAGCAGGGCCTCCAGCTTCTACCTTTATTCCTTCCACCTACCTCTTTTCTGGGCAGCTAGATTGTATGACAGCAGCACTTTCAGTCCTACCTACTGGGAGTAGCCTGTGAGTCTGAAAGGAAGTTGGAATTCAGAGCTTGCCATGAAGGGGTTCGAGTCCCACCTCCATTCCTTGTTGGCAGTGAGTTTGGGGAGGATTTTGAGACTCCCTGAACCTGTTTCCATCTGTCTGTCATGAGCTTAATGAACCTGCTGCCCCAGCTTTCATTTTGATAAGAAGACTTGGTGACAAATGTTAGGACATCTGTTTACATCAATATGGCAGGCCAGATCACAGCGATTGCTCCCCATAAAGATCTTCCAAAAATGTCAGATAAAATGTAATAAGCATTTTGTAGCATGGCTATTCTGGCAATAAAGTATATAACTGGAGTCCAAAAATGACAAGAAAGCAGAATCCCAGGAAGTGAGCTGGTGCCAAGTAACAAATTATCCTAAAACTTAGTGTGTTAAAACAACAAATATTCAGTATTCATAGCTCCTATGGATCAGGAATTTGGAAGCTGCTTAACTGAGTGGGTTTTGCTCACTAATATCTTGTAGTCAAGATCTTGGCCATGGCCGTTGTCTTCTGAAGGTGCTTCCACGATGGCGCACTCAGTTCACTTTTGGCAGAAGGCCTCAGCCCCATGCCATTCAGGCACCGCTGTGGGCCTGTCTGAGTGTCTTGTGCAGGTAGCTGGCTTCCCCAGGGTGAATGATCCAAGGGGAGCAGGGTGGAGGCCACGAGGACTTTTATGATGATTGAAGATTTTACACCACCACTTCCACCACCTGCCATTCATTAGAGCAAGTTGCTCAGTCCAGTCCCCACTCAAGGGGAAGGGAGCTGGTTCCCACCTTTTGAAGGGATGGATCTTGGAGAAGGTGTGGACTTAATTTAAATGGACTGCAGCTAGCAACTGCTCCCAAGTGCAAGGATGATCCTGGTGGCCTGGAGCCACATCCATGGGGCACTGAAGACAGAGCCTGAATCTCTAAATAAAGTGGCACTCTTAGAGGGCAACATCCTCAGTGAGAGAACCTGCCTCACTGAGGAATATTCGCTTGTCTGAACTTAGCTTTGGGAATTTGGACCCAAATCTGTACAGTCTCAATGGCTTAGGTGAGCAAATCTCTAAATGAAAAATCTGGTGGAAAGGAATTCCAGGTCCTCAAATAAGCATTATCAAATTTCAGGGAATATGAGATGATATCCAAATATTGCTTAAAATGTGAGGAAACAAGCCAACACCAACAAGGGACAGCAAAAACTTCAGAAAATACAGGCAAAGCCTAGTGAAACCATGGCCAAATTGACAGCTAACTTCTCAACATCAACAGTGGAAACCTGACAGCAATGTTACGATACATATGAACCTGTTTATCTCAGATGTTCATTTACTTGGAGCTTGGAGTAAGGCTAGAGTAAGTAGCAGTCAATCCAGAATCTGGACTCCAAACACAAATATTATAGCTACTTTAGAACAGCATAAAATATAGAAGTAGCGCAGCAATGACAATGATAATGAATCATTTAATTTGGCTTCTAAGAAGCCAATGAAACCCAAAAAAATGGTACAAAAAGAGCAAGACTACACTTTCTTTGGCCACTATGATGACAAGTCATGGTTTTGTGTCTGCCCAAGGAGCTCAGAAACCTGTCATTTCAAAAAGCTAGTCAGGGCAACCATGATGAAGCCATGGAGGGCAAGGGAGTGGATTAATCTCAGCTTGTGACTTTCCACGTAGTAGCTGCAGACATTTAGCTGATAGTTTCAAATTAAATTTTCCCCAGACTCAAAAGATTGATAGGTATTTATTTGGGAGAGCTACTTTGCTGATGATATTAAGGGTGAGAAGGTTCTGGGAAACAATATGGTTTACATTTCTGATTCCAAAGGCCAGGAAGCTGATGCCCCAAGAGGAGACACTGTTTGCTTACGGTTCGATGCACTGGGACAAGAAGCCATGCTTCCTGGATGTCGTGATGTAGAGTGTTCCTCTATGAGATATATGAGAGAGAAGCACTGAAATCAAAGCAATAGCTCAGCCATGGACACGGTGGTCACGGGGACTTCTGCCCTCATTTCCCCCTCCTCTCCAAGTCCAGGCAACTCAGAGGAACATCTTGGGTGAACCAAGTGGGAGCACCTGGAAATGTTGTTGACTGGGAAACCTTTGTCAGTAAGGACTAAGATCAGAGCCACCTGCCTGCCTAAGACTCAGCAGTACTGAGGGGATTCTGTCTCTTATTTGCATTAGTTTGGATGGTTCATTACGTAACTGAATGTCTATGTAGCACATTCAACTTTTAAAAACAATTGAATGGTGATATTGGTTTGCTCCCCATATTGCCCAGGGAGGAACAGGTCACTGCTGGTAGCTTTCACACAAAGATGGCCTTCTCTTTACTTTGTTTTACATTTTCTTTATGTGGATTTGAAACATGATAGAGGAGGACATGTCCTTTGCATGCATCTCCCTGTGTTTTTCATCCCAGCATGTGTGCCGAGTACCTTAAGGGGTAAATAACCTGGTAGGTGCCCTGCTCCCAAGTCTCACCTTCTCTGATTCGTTCTGGGCCATTCTTTAGGGAGTAGGGCCCAGGCAGCTGGAGGCCGGGTAAACAAAGGTCGCGTGAAGAACAAAGCCATGCCAGTGACACTAAGCAGTCTCCCACATTATTTTTGGAACCTTCTTTAAGGCAGAACTAACTCCTTGTCTCACCTCAGGCTGCCTTCCACCTAACTAGACAACCGCTTCATTTTGCAAATGTGACCCAGGTCTGGGTTTCTTACCATTTTTATTTCCTGGGGACATCTCAGATGCTGTAGAAATCAAAAAAGAAAAGGGACATGTAGGAGCTGAATCCTTCAGCCACAATTCTTCTTCCAAGTGCGGACTCCCTGGCTGGGGTCTGCCTGTAACAGCCTGTAGGAATCTGGAACTGAATGAAAGAGGAAAACTTGTGTGCAGGTGCACTCTGTGGTTATCCAAGAAGAAGACGCTGCATGTTGCACACAAGGCACTGGGTGTGAGGGGTCTTAGGGCTCCAAGCCCATTCAGACCATCCTGAAACTGTTCCCCCCATCCCTCTTCTCCCTTTCCCCTCTGACAAAAACTTTTAGGCATGGAACATAGTCTGTTCTCTTGGAAAGAGGTCAGAGCTTTAGGTTCATTCTGGACATAAATTTACATGGGTTTACAAAATAAACCCAGAAGAGTAATTAAAATAGACTTTCTGGAGAGAAATCGTATGTCTGAAAACTCAGAGCAAGTGCATTTTTAGGGATTTATCCTTTTTTTTTAGAGAATTATTTTATTTATTTGAAAGAGTTACAGAGAGAGGTAGAGCCAGAGAGAGGGAGAGGTCTTCCATTCCACTGGTTCACTCCCCAAATGACCGCAACAGCCGAAGCTGAGCTGATCTGAAGCCAGGAGCCAGGAGCTTCTTCCAGATCTCCCATGCAGGCGCAGGAGCCCAAGGACTTGGGCCATCTTCCACGGCTTTCCCAGGCTATAGCAGAGAGCTGGATTGGAAGAGGAGCAGCCAGGACTAGAACCAGCAGCCATATGAGATGCCGGTGCTGCAGGCTGGGGCTTTAACCCGCTGTGCCACAGCGCCGGCCCCTAGATATTTATCCTTAAAGACACAATCAGATTCCTTCACAGAGTTCTAAGAACAAGGATGTTCACCATAGTATTGTTTATATGAAAGCACTGGGATCCCAGAGTTTCTAGAGTGGAGTCAGGCACCATCTCACCCACCTTACAAGTGCAAAGTATTTGTATCCATTGCTGAGGTGGTAAAGGGCCTTTTTTTTTTTTTTTTTTTTTTTTTTTTTTTTTAGACAGGCAGAGTTAGACAGAGACAGAGAGGAAAGTCTTCCTTCCGTTGGTTCACTCCCCAAGTGGCCGCTACAGCCAGCGTGCTGCGCCAATCCGAAGCCAGGAGCCAGGTACTTCCTCCTGGTCTCCCATGCGGGTGCAGGGCCCAAGGACCTGGGCCATCCTTCACTGCACTCCCGGGCCACAGCAGAGAGCTGGACTGGAAGAGGAGCAACCGGGACAGGATCTGGCACCCCAACCGGGACTAGAACCCGGGATGCTGACGTCGCAGGCAGAGGATTAGCCTAGTGAGCCACGGCGCTGGCCAGGTAAAGGGCCTTTTGAAGGTAAAATCTTCAAAACTCTGTATTCTTTGAGTTTGAAACGCCTACGGACCTGTCTGGTGAATTTAGCTCCAATGGAGGTAAGATAGAGCGAATCCTATGGTGACTTTTATTGTGAAGGAGAAAATGTTGCCCAGGCTCACAATAAGATCTCATCACTGTAGGAAAGCAGTGGTTTTAAATACAGAGCATTGGCTATTGCCAGCACTGGAACCAACTGCTTCATTAGAGTGGCCAACATCCATATTTGTCTGCAATTGGGGAGTTTCCTGGAGTGTGGGACTTTCAGTGTTAAAACCAGAAGTTCAAGCAACCTAGGATGCCTGGTTATCCTATGGAGGTGTGCACTCAGAGGTGGACAATGTGAGAACTGATAGAGTGTGGAACTGGACACGGGGCATGTTGGTTTGAGCAATATTGCTATGAGATGCTAGCTGAGCACAATGAAGACACGTTTTCCTTCTCACTTTGGAGGGACAGCATTAGCAATAAAGACCATCTATTTTGAAGAGCATTGATAGCAGTTTGGTTGCACCAGCTTTGGAATATCAGAGTTTCAGAGCAAAGTGATAATTGGTACAACAACAGGGCAAAGTGCCAGACCAAAGCTCGTCCCAGTGGAGCTGTCAGGCTCGAGGAAGCACCGCCATGGTTCAGCTGGCCTGGGAAGTGAGCAGTAGCCTGGAATGATCCATGGACACCTGTAAAAACACTCCTGGGGATTCTTGGAACTATTCAAGGAGAAAGATCCTGAAAATGATTAGAATTAGAGCTTTAAAGGCATTAAATTTGGGAGCCTAGCATTAATACTTGAATACTCATTGGCTGGTAAAGCCTGGGGCATTCCCATCACATTTATGAGTAACAAATTAAAATAAACTGATGCTACAAATTGATTAAATATACTATGGTATTTACAGTCATTTGGAATGAAGATGTAAATAGATATGCAGTCATGTGTTGCTTAAGGACCGGACATGTTCTGAGGAATTCATTCACCATTGGTGACTTCATTGTGTGAACACCAGAAGTGTACTTATATAAACCTAGGTGGTATAGGCTACTATCTACCTAGGCTACATGGCATAACCTATAGCTCTCAGGCTACAGATATGTAGCATGCTTCTGGCCTGAATATTATAGGGAATTCTGATACAATGGTAAGTATTGTAGATCTAAACAGAAAAGCTATAGGACATTTTTAGCTCCATTATAATCTTACAGGACTACTGTTGTGTCCATGATTCACTGTTGACTCAAGCGTCGTCATACAGTGCATGATTGCATCGACATAAATAGATGACTGATAGGTAGTTAGAAATATGTAAAGAGGGCTGCGATATTATCGAGTGAAAGAAAATCATTATATAAAATATGGTCCTACTTTATTATAAGATGTCTATGTTTTTAACTTAGATGCACATATAGAGATGATCAAAAGACTCTAGATTAACAATTAAATGGACTCCACATGGTAGGATGTGGGGGTCATTTACATTTTTATTACTTTTTCATCTCTTGATTTTACAATTTTTCCAAAAAGGCATGCATAACTTTTTTTAAAGATTTTATTTATTTATTTGAGAGGTAGAGTTACAGACAGTGAGAGGGAGAGACAGAGAGAGAGGTCTTCCTTCCGTTGGCTCACTCCCCAGGTGGCTGCAATGGCCGGAGCTATGCCGATCAGGAACCAGGAGCTTCTTCCTGGTCTCCCACGTGGGCACAGGAGCAAATCACCTTTAGCCTTTACCTAAGAAATACAAATTTTGAGACACTAGATAAAAGCGTGTATCTAAGTTCTCATGACCATCTAAGTTCAGGAACTAGGGGAAAAGAAGCTAGAATTCCTTTTTTTTTTTTTTTTTGGTCAGCCATGATTTCTTCCATGTTCACAAGCATATGAATTACAGGCTTGGTGCCCTAGGTGAAGCGGCACCCTAGTGTGCATAGCATTCAGTGGAGGCCTAATAAGCCAGGCCAGCAGCAAGCTCTCTGGGCGAGTTTGCCTGAGCAGTTCGTGCAGGCCCCTCTTGGATGGAGCCTGAATGGCTGTCATCTCGGAGCCTTGTAGAGAATGGGCACAAAGCAGGCCCTCGTGTGTTTGTTACATCCATTAAACATCGTCAACAACCAGCAGATGCCTTGAACACTTGAGCATATTGCTAATGCTAAGCTTCTTACTAGACCTCACCTCTGATCTGTTTTTGGCACATTGGTCCAATGGGTAGTCTCCCCATTTTAAAGACAGGAAAACAGAGTCTCTAAGTGGCTTTACGCCTCATCAACCACTCCATGTCCTAGCTAATATTATATAGTGGCATTTGTTTTCCTAGATTTGCGAGCCCTTTGCGTTCCTAGCCTGGAGAAATAACCCAAGAATAGTCCAGCGGGCTCTGCGTGTTAGAATGCTGTGGCCCTGCTCACTGCTGGCTCAGGAAGTGGAAATTAGGGAGCAGGAAAGCGCCTTTGCTTGTCATTTGCAACATGCCCTCACTGCTGATGAGCAGAACTCAGAGAGCTAAGGATCCGTACTTACCAGAAGCCTCTTCGGTCTGGATAATGGGCTGGAAATCAAGCTCTTGCTGAGAGTTTCTGGTTCAATCAAGTCAGAAAATTAGACAAACCTGAACTTTTAAAATACATGTATTTCACAACATGATTGAAGGGCTACTTTGGTCTTGAGTTTTCACCAGCTAACTTCTATTTCTCCATTCCTTACCTAGCATCAAAGAATTCACAGGGATCTATCTGACAAGATTAAATTGTTTTTCAACCCCTTGACAAAGGGGCATTTGCTTTTGGTATTTGGTCCATCAGAGGGTATCAAAAGACAGGCTGACTCCACTCAAGGGAAATACCATGAATTTTAATGGGAAGTTGTGCCCCTGAAATTCTTTAAAATAGGATGCTAGTTATAGAGGCTGCAAATGAGAACACAGAAGCACCTGAAAGCAAAACTTTGTTCTTACACAAAAGAAAGAGGAAGGGAACGAAGGGGTGGGGGTGGCGAGAACACCGAGAACGTCATCAACCATGTGAGTAATGGAGTAATGGCATCTCTCGTAGCCCTGGATCACTTTTCTTGCTATCAAGGGTACTCAGTTATATGAACAGGCATTTTTGTCTACAAGTACAAAGGAAGAGGGGAAGGAAATATGACACAGAAGAGAAAACCGCACAAGTAATTTAAATTCTTTATGTGATGAGGATTTCTGGGCTGATTGGTCAACAGAACCATGTTCTTAAGAAGGTTAGGTTCTCAGGTCAAAATCTCTGTACCTTTGCATTGTCTGGGGAGGCACTGTGACTCAAAGGCTGACGTCAGCAGTTTGGAAGACACACCGTTCACATCTCAGTGGTTCCCATTTTGGGGGGAGAAGGGTGAGGTTGGGCTGTTGAAAGCGGCTTACCTATGGACTTCAGTTCCTCGTGGATACTAAAACTGTTTGCAAAATTGCCTCTTGTCATTTAGCTTTCTAGATCTGCTTAAATCTCACCCACAGTTGCTTATGCCAGTACCTCCCACTTCTTACTGCTCTCTTTCTGTTCTGTTTTTAAATTAATACTGTAGGGAAGAAATCAGGACTCTTGCCCTGACTCAAATCTCCAAGGCTGTCAAAGTTACGACAAGCATGGGTCTTTGTGATGAGCTAATACAGCTCCCAACCTACAAGGAAGGCAGTGGGACCCAGAGTAGTTACAAGGATCATCCACGGTCACAGAATGATTTTCTGCCAAATAAATATCAGTATGGACTGGAGAAAATGATAGGTCTCTGAAACCAAACAGCAGAGGAGTCCCAGCGCTACTCCTTGTCCTGTGGTCTCGGGCATAAGCACGTAACCACAGTCTCTAGAAAGTCATCTATGAAACGGGAACAATAAATATACAGGAGGGGGTGTGTAGACTAAATGAGAACTACAAAAATGCCTGTCTTGGGATAGACTTCCAGTAACCATCAATTCCATTTTCTTTTCAAATGAGAACCCAAAACACATGAAATGTCTAGGAGATTAAGATAGACAAATTTCCCAGTTTATTTTGTGCCACATGTAAATGAGGCAGGATTTCCATTCTTAATTGATTTCTGTAATCCTTTTCATTTTCTTAAAAACCTTGTGTCCCATAGGAACTCCTTGGGGAAAAAATTCCACTAATGGCAGAATCTAGGAGTCTTGTGCTTCCCTTTTAGTGCCTGGAAAGAGTTTTTCCCGATCTTGTGAGACAGCGGGAGCTTCCTTGACATTGGCCTGGGTTACTCAGAAGTGGCTCACAATCCAGAGGGGTGGCTTTGAGTTTGATCAGATTCACACAGTAATCACTGAAAATCAGGCTGAGCATGTACTGTGGAATCAGGACAATTACATCAGTGAAAGATGTGAACATGAAACTTAGCTCGATCTTCTAAATGAGAACGAAGGAATAAAAAATATTGGCAATTATCATCCCATAAGCATCACTTCTAAATAAAATAATAATAAAATACATTAATATATACATCCACATCTCTCAGTAGCAGGAGAGTGATGACATCAAGAACAATAAATGGCTTAGTCTTCAAAGAAACAAATCATTCTCACTCAATAGTTTTTTCATGACAGAATTATGAATAGAAGGAGAAATGCAAGAGATGTAATACATCTTGTGTGGGTAAAGATTTGATATGTCCTGGGAAATTTTATTTGAAAAATTAGCTACATGATCACAAAGAAAAGTTATTGATAAATTGCAAAGTATCTGGTTGCAGGGAGGGGCAGCAATGGCTGTTGAGGATGGCCTTAACACCTTCATCAATAATTTGGAAGATGGAGTGGATCTGTCTGTCCATGAAATTTGCAGTCTCTCCTAAGTCAAGGCATTGTGTGAACACTGATTTGCCAAAGACAGATTAAAAAGGATTCCACCCAAAAAGGGGAAACTTGGACAGATCCAAGAACCCACCAAGCAAAGCAATGTTTTAAGGTCTGTTTTGATTTACTTTTTCTTACAGTGAGTTGAGTGAGACTATAGCAAAGTACTATAGCAAAGTAAGACTATGCAGACTTGAAGGAAAAGACAAGAAGTAGAAAGGAATCTGTTAGACACACACTTGCAGGAACTGGTATTTGCAGGAGTCCGATACATGCCAAGTCCTGCACTTGGACTTCACATTCTAGATGGGTACTCAGAGGAGGCTCAGAGATGTTAAAAATCCCAGAATAAGGGGGCTGGTATCGTGTGTAGCAGTTAAAGCCTCTGCCTGCAATGCCAGGATCCCATATGGCTGCAGGTTCGTGTACTGGCTGTTCCACTTCTGATCCAGCTTCCTGCTAATGACCTGGGAAAGGCAGCAAAAGATGGCCCAAGTGTTTGGGCCCCTGACACACACATGGGAGATTCAGATGAAGCCCCTGGCTCCTGGGAAAAAATAATTCCTGAATAGGAAAGGAATTGTAAAATGCTCATAATCTCATTATTCCTTAATAGGTAGAATTTAATGTTTTTTGTTTTGTTTTTGACAGGCAGAGTGGACAGTGAGAGAGAGACAGTCCTTTGCTGTTGTTTCACCCTCCAATGGCCGCTGCGGCCGGCGCACTGCACTGATCCGAAGCCAGGAGCCAGGTGCTTCTCCTGGTCTCCCATGGGGTGCAGGGCCCAAGCACTTGGACCATCCTCCACTGCCCTCCCAGGCCACAGCAGAGAGCTGGACTGGAAGAGGAGCAACCGGGACAGAATCCCGCGCCCCAACCGGGACTAGAACCCGGTGTGCCGGCACCGCAGGCGGAGGATTAGCCTAGTGAGCCGTGGTGCTGGCCGAATAGGTAGAATTTAGTCACTCCCTTGACTTCTAGGAGCTTCAATTCCATAGGAAATGAACAGTTGTGTATGGAAGATGTGTCTGTACACAAAGAACTTGTACAGAAATAACTTTACTCAACCTCGGTGATCAATAGGGGAGACATGAAGCAAGGTTACGTGAACTATGGGACATAGCTCAAGGACAAATGAGGGAAGATGTTCTTGGGTAGGGCCTGCAACCACCTTTGATTGTAAGACTTGGCAAATCACATCAGTAGAAGAGGGCATTTGATGATATACTATGGGACTGAATTCCTATAGGATTTTGAAACATAACCAAGGGAGATTGGATTTATTTGAGGTTGTGAGGAAATGGGAAAGAGCAGTAGACTCCAAGCTAGCCTTAGCTCTTCCTCAGACCAGGCCACGTCAACAGAAGCCACTCCTCACCCAGGACATTGGTTGCTTCATCTGTAAAGTGAGAAAACTGGGCTACTTCAGAATTCTCAAGCTCAAATTCCCTCAGGGTCCAGATAAATAAGGTCCACTGGTTCACTCCCCAGGTGGCTGCAATGCCGGAGCTGCGCCAATCCGAAGCCAGGAGCCAGGAGCTTCTTCTGGATCTCCCATGTGGGTGCAGGGGCCCAAGGACTTGGGCCATCTTCTGCTGCTTTCCCAGGCCATAGCAGAGAGATGTATGGGAAGAGGAGCAGCCGGGTCTAGAACCGGTGCCCATATGGGATGTGGGCGCTTCAGGCCAGGGCGTTAACCTGCTGCACCACAACGCTGGCCCCTCTATGATTCTTTTTAATCAGTATTTTTTTATAGTCTTCAAGTTCCAGATCTTATACTTGATGCTGTTGTACATGATATTGTTGATATTCAAATATCAAGTTCTACTTTTTATTGTTTACATATAAAATACATATTTTTTGCATATTGACCGTGTATCTTGAAGCCTTGCTGAATTGGCTTATTAGTTGTAGAATCTTGTTTGCATCCATTTCTTGTTGCTATAGGTACTGAGATTGAGTACTTTAGAAAGAGGTTTACTTGGCTCCTGGCTGAAGGCCTCAGTAGCATGGTGCTAGCCCTTGTGAGGACCCTCAGCTGTGTCACATCATGGCAGAGAGGAGGAAAAGGAACTGGCTGCATGCGGAGAGGTCCTGTGCAACCAGGGAAGCAAGAGAGCGGGGCGAGGCCAGGCTAGCCCTTTTAATAACAACCTGCCCACAGACAGAATTAATCTGTTCATGAGGGTAGAGTGCCAGGACCCAGGTACCTTCCACTAAGCTTTACCTCTTAAAGGTTCCATCAGCTCAGCACTGACACACTGGAGAGCAAACTTTCCGTACATGAATCTTGGGGGGGACAAACCATATCCATAGACAACTTCTTTTGTAGATTATTTGGGAGTTTATATACAGAAAATTGTCATTCCTGAATAGATAATTGTATCTCTTCCAATCTGTGTGCCTTTTATTTCTTTTTGTTGTCTTAGCCCCAACAAGGACTCCTAGTGAGATACTGAACAGGAATGGTAAAAGATGAAGTCCCTGCCTTTCCCTCAGTGTTAGGAGGACAGCGCTCAGTCTTTGAATATGATATCTCCTGTAAGCTCCTAGTAGATGCCTTTTATCTTGTTAAGAAATCCCCAATTATCCCTACTTTTCTGAGAATTTGAAATCATGAATGAATGTTGAAATTTATTTAAAAAATTTTCATTCATTTTAAGAATTAACTAATTTTTTTGCTTTAAGTCTTCTATCATCTTTTAGAAGATACAAAAGTAACAAAATATGAATGTATTTCACATCCTAGTTCTTAATTTTGTGCAGACTCAAGTTTTTGTCTGATACATTCAGCTTGCCTGAAAATATCTGCTGTAGAATAGATAGGCTGGGAATAAATAAAGAGGATGTGAACTACATCATTTATCTCATTTGATAAAATATTTATATCTATTTCATTTTTAAGATTTTTTCCAGGTGCATGATTCTGGGTTGATAGTTGGGTTTTTTTTTTTTTCTCTTATTTTAGTACTGTTGTCACTCTAGTATATTCTGGTTTTTGGAATTTCCAAGAAGACATCTCCTGTAACTCTTATCTGTTTTCCTCAATGTAAAATTTTTACCCTCAGGGCCGGTGGTATGGTGTAGTGGGTAAAGTCTCCGCCTAGCAAGCACCCCATATGGGCGCCGGTTCAAGTCCTGGCTGTTTCACTTCCGATCCAGCTCTCTGCTATGGCCTGGGAAAGCAGTAGAAGATGGCCCAAGTCCTTGGGCCCCTGCACCCACATGGGAGGCCCAGTAGAAGCTCCTGGCTCCTGGCTTTGGATCGGTGCAGCTCTGGTCATTGTGGCCAATTGCAGAGTGAACCAGCACAGATGGAAGCCCTCTCTCTCTCTCTCTGCATCTCCTTCTCTCTGTGTGTAACTCTTTCAAATAAATAAATAATTTTTTTTTGACAGGCAGAGTTAGAGAGGGAGAGACAGAGAGAAAGGTCTTCCTTCTGTTGGTTCACCCCCCAAATAGCCGCTACGGCCGGCGCACTGCGCTGATCTGAAGCCAGGAGCCAGGTGCTTCTCCTGGTCTCCCATGCGGGTGCAGGGCCCAAGCACTTGGGCCATCCTCCACTGCCTTCCGGGGCCACAGCAGAGAGCTGGACTGGAAGAGGAGCAACCAGGACAGAACCGGTGCCCCAACCAGGACTAGAACTCGGAGTGCCGGCGCTGCAGGAGGAGGATTAGTGAACCATGGAACTGGCCAATAAATAAATTAAAAAAGAAATTTTTTTTTACCCTCTATGTTGCCTTTAAAGATTTTCTCTCCCCCCACCTTTATTTTGTGCAGTTTAGATAAGATATGGTTAAGGGTGTGTGTGTGTGTGTGTGTGTGTGTGATATTTATCTTGCTTGGTCTTCTCTGAACTTTTGAAATCTGTGATTTGCTATCTGTCATTAATTTTGGAAAATTTTCAGCTATTATTTCTTTTTCTCTTGTCTTTCTGGGATTCTAAGTACACATATACCAAATCATTGCATATTTTCCAATAGATCTTAAATGCTCCATTCATTGTACTCTTTCCCCCCATGGTTTTATTCTTTATGTTTTACTTTGGTCATTTCTATTGGCATATTTTTGAGTTCGTTAATCATTTTCCCTGTTGTGTTGAGTGTACTGATGATCTTGTTGAAGGGATACTTTACTACTGTGGTTTCGTCATCTTAAGCATTTCCATGTGACTTTTCCTTATAGTTTCTATCCCTGTGCAAAAAAAATTACCCATCTGATGTTGAATACTATTCATATTTATCATTATAGACTTTAACATATTAATCATAGTTATTTCAATCCTTTGCCTTGAAGTTCCAATATTTGTGTCATACCTGAGTCTGATTCTATTGTTTGGTTTGTCTCTTTGTGCTTTGCTATTTTTACTTGATTTTTCACCTACCTCATAATTTTTGGCTGAAAGCTAGACATCCTGTGTAGGACAGCAGAGACTGAAATAATTTTATTTCTAGAAATGAGTGTACCCTTTCCATGGTAGACCTTTAATGTGGAGTTTGAATCAACCTAGTGAAGAGTTGGGCTATGTGTGGGGTTTATTGTTGCTGTGGGTTGCCACAGAGTAGCAGAGGCTTCAAATTCTTCTAGAGATAACTTGGGCTTAGGATGGGGGCTGAATCAACACAGACTTTTTCTCAATGTTTCACTTTCATTATTAGGTCATCTCTTTTGGATGAACCTTAGAGATAGCCTCTTTCCATAGCCTTGTAATTTTCCCAGCAGAACTACACTGGTCCTTGGCACTCTCTAGCATGGCGATGGTGACAGGAGCATTCTCTGTTGTTTAGACAATGCCTCAGACCTCACCAGCTACAACGTCCCTTCGTCTTAAGGGTTTTCATTGTTTTCCTAATGCGTCTGCTGTTCTTTAAGTTTACAAGGTTTTCTTGTATTCCCCACTCGCGGCGGATTTTCACCAGTGCCCAAGGGTGAGAGTGTTTGCTGTCCTTCCCACCACACTACAGCCCTTCTGCTCCACGAGGAAGGTAAGGGAATTCTGTTATGGAGAGGAGGAGCCCCCCTCTCCCACAGCCTCAGCATTCAGCTCCTGCAAGCAGTCCTTGGATGGATGCTTTCTCAAGACTCTCCTCATTGTTTGTGTGTGAGTGCATGGTTAGGTTAGTGGAAGAGAGCACACAAGTGGGGCAAGTTCCTGTTATGGCCCCAGAGGATCTATATTCTCCACATCACTAAGCTACACGCAGTCTATTCCAGTTTGTTAACAATTGTAGCTAAGCTGTTCTTACCAGTGCCCAGCTTCATCTGCCCAGGTAAGGAAGCATTCCCACCTCACCTCCTTCTACAGGCACCTGTCACTCCTCAGCTCTCTAATAGGGTAAACAAATGCTGTAGATGTGCTGTTTATCTCTCTGTGTGTGTGTTGTTGTTGTTTTCTCAAGGGTGAGAATGAGGTTCTTTCCAGCTCTATGCATCTCCAAATGGGGTCTCTAATGGAACAAGGAGTCTCTCTATTTGCTTTCGATGCAATAACCATAAAGCCAGCCTGGGTTTGAGACTGGATCCCATTCTTCCCTTCCATATGCTCTGTATTTCTTTGGCAACATTTCTGGGGATTTGGAATTAAAGGTCCTGATAGAGAACAAAAAATATACTCCCCTTGAAGGCGACAGGACACCGCTTTACACACTGATTTGCACCTTTTGGCATTTTCGGTTGAGTCTGTTTTGGATATTTTTTCATTATTGTCCTTATCAAGTCAATAAAACCTCTAGAAAAATTCTCTTATGTTGAGAGAGGATGTGAATTACATCATTACAAATTTATTTACCCTGATAACACTTCACAGACGCTATTCTAAACCACATTTCTCCTTTCAAAAGTACACAGCCAACAGGCTATTCTGTTACTTCACAAAAGAAATCATTCAATTAGTAGTGTGTCAGATGAAAGGAACACTTTGAATTGTGGCATCATTCTGAACATATGAAAAACAAAGTCTGCACCTGTCATAACTAGGGGATGAGTCATGAATATTCTATACATTTCTGATTAATCAAATCCATGCAAAAATATCAGTCAGATCAGAAGAGTCAGAATTGATTAAAGCACGTTTAGCTTATCTGTATTGTTCTGGTATCACACAGATTAGAATAGAAGTCAGTATGATAGTGCGAGAACAAAAGACTTGTCAACCTGACACTATTTTAAACACAGAAACAAATGGAATCTTGCAAACCAATTCTGATGAACTGAACCTGACTCTACCTTGAAAAACATAATGGTATTTTTATGATTTTAATATGGTTATCAGCACAGCCCTTCTATTGGGAGGTATCTAGACACACAATCTTCAGGCAGTGGGAAATAACATCTTCCACTGGAGAACAGCACGCCTTGCAGTATGCCAGCCACATACGGGAAACCACAGGGCACACTTGTTTCTGGTGTCATTAAAAGCTCACTTGAAAGAACCTCTTTGCATGTGGAACTTTTCTGGACAAAGGATAGAAGCCTTCTTTGTCTTCAAAGAGCTTCAAAGCATACACAGAAAAAAGCCTATGCAAACTGGGGAATCAGATGTGTGCGGTAAGGAAAGTATTAACATTTTATACGCACATGATACCTACTCACTCAAGCCCCTCCCACTTCCCCCAGATAAGATCCATTCAGGTAGAAAGGAGAAGAACACATCCCAGTGGACTTCTTCCACTGTTAGTGTGTTAGGGAGGCTGAAGACTCTGAAACGGTAGGGTGGTCACGGATGGGGATTAGGGACGTGGAAGTGGGGGCTGCCCCAGAGGGAGGTCTCTCCAGCCTGCCCTCAGAGGGCATTGTCGTGGGCGGAAGTGACTGTGTGTCCTCAGCATGGCAAGGACATGCGGTGGAGGCAGCTTCTTTGTCGTGCCTTTTACTGTTCTAGGAGCCACCTGAGGACTAAACCTCATCCACTCTGAGAAGAGGAAGGAAAGGTGAGCGCACATAAGCGGGCGCCTGCTTCTTTATTTTCTCTCTCCTGAAATTCAGTCCCATTGGCTTCCTCCAGCCCATTCCGCAGGGACTTGGCAGCCTCCCTCCCGCCCTCCCTCCAGTGATGCACATCAGCTTTTCCGACAGAAACACCTGGGGTTCCTCCCACCCTGCTTAGCAGAGGGCGAGGTGGTGATCTGCTCCAGTAGGGTTGTGTGCTTGCATCTTTTAAAAATTCCATCTCTGCCAAAAGCTATTAATGCTTTCAATCAAGACAATTCTCTCTTTTGTTTTTAAGAAGATAATAGCTTTGGGGGCAACACAAATTTTAAAATCCGCAATTCGTTCCATTCAAAACCAATTAGCAATCAGAGCAACACACAGACTTTTTTCCAGGCTTCCACAACATCAGTATCACACCAGCTTTTCCGAATCTAGTCAAGTTGAAATAGTCTCACTTGACACCCCCTTTCATTTTTAGCGAATTCAACCCCTCCCGTTTCCTGATTTACTTTCTTAATATTGGCAAACATTATTCACTGGCAAACAAAGGAAAGTGTGTGGTGGTATAGCATTTACAACATCAGGGCCAAAACTTCTCATTCAAAATTTGTTGATCTCTTACCTATTTGAAAATGACAGCAAAATTCCACTTTGACAAACCCACTGGTAGAAAATCAGAAAAAGAAAAAAAAAGAGCAATTTTAGGGTGAAACTTACCTTATATTCTCTAGATAAGAAATCTGTCTTGAAAAGAATTTCTTGGCCAGCGCCATGGCTCACTAGGCTAATACCCGCAGCGCCAGCACACTGGGTTCTAGTCCTGGTTGGGGTGCCGGATTCTGTCCTGGTTGCCCCTCTTCCAGTCCAGCTCTCTGCTGTGGCCTGGGAGTGCAGTGGAGGATGGCCCAAATCCTTGGGCCCTGCACCCACATGGGAGACCAGGAGAAGCACCTGGCTCCTGGCTTCAGATCAGCGCAGTGTGGCCATTGGGGGGTGAACCAACAGAAAAGGAATACCTTTCTTTCTGTCTCTCTCTCACTGTCCACTCTGCTTGTCAATAAAAAAAAAAAAAAAAAGAATTTCTTGAGGTGTACTTTAATTACATCACTAGGTACCCACAATCACAGTACCCTCAACACATGGAAAGATGTTGTAAGACTTGCAGTCTGCCATGTAAGGAGCTTGGAAGATACCACTCCATCTAACAAGAAGTAAAAAGCTGAGAACACTGATAGACTGGCCATATTCCTTAGATCCATAAGAGAAGTGAGGTTAAACCACTGCCCCCCAGACTGGAAAACAGACAGGCAAACAGAGACTCATAACTGACTGCAGAAATCAGTAAACCCACACTGTAATTGACCAGATCCTGGAGGCTCAAAGTGGACAAGTCTGAGTTAAAAACTCCAGGGGCTTCGTCACCAGCGGTCCGCAGGCTTCTGTGAGTTCCAATTCTTGGTGCCCTACGAGGTTATCATAGGGAAAATAAGAAAAATAGCAATTTCTCCCTACCTTGTTGTGATATGATGGAATCTCACACAGCCGGCAGCTGGCTGCACCACACGCCCGCTGCAGCCGTGTCCCGTCCTCTCTCCTCCTGTCCCACAGAGTCTTTGCTGTTTTTTCAGTTCTTTGCCAAAAATTTCCGTCAGTCAGGTCCCTGCAAATGTGGTCCTCCCTTTGTTCTTTTCCTATCTCAGGGCAGCTGAAGGTAGTGTGGCTACGCAGTATTCAGCCATCTTGGATCTCTTTCCATGAACTTTTTAAGCCCCTTCATGTTAGTAGGCTGAGCTTGAGGATATCTCAATAAGAGCTTCCAAAACTGAAAAGCCGAGGAAACCACCCAACAGGGGCTGCGGGGTGAAGAACAATATCCCAGAACTGAGACCCCTCTGAAAGCTGTCACATGGTGTAATGAGAATCCTAGAGGAACAGGAAGAAGAAAAGAAACAGAAAAAATGTCTGGAAAAGTAGTGACTGAGAATTTCCCCCAAGTTTATATCAAACACCAAATGACCAGGAAGCTCAGAGAAAGCAGGATAAATGTCAAAAACACTACACCTATGTATGTCCTTCCAAAATAAAGAAAATCAAAAGTAAAGAAAAAAATCCTGGGGCTGGTGCCCTGGCACAGTGGTAAATTCTCCACCTGCGGTGCTGGCATCCCATATGGGCGCTGATTCTAGTCCTGGTTGCTCCTCTTCCAGTCCAGCTCTCTGCTGTGGCCCGGGAAGGCAGTGGAGGATGGTCCAAGTGCTTGGGCCCTGCACCTGCATGGGAGACCAGGAAGAAGCACCTGGTTCCTGGCTTCGGATTGGTGCAGTTCCGGCCGTTGGGCCATTTGGAGAGTGAACCAATTGACCGCATCCCTTTCTCTCTGTCTCTCTCCCTTTCACTGTCTGTGACTCTACCTCTCAAATAAATAAACAAAATCTTAAAAAAGAAAGAAAAAAAATCCTGAAAGAATTCAGAGAAAAAAATGTTTTGACTACAGGGCAGGAATGATAAGAATTGCATCCAACTTCTCAGGCGAGCTTAAAGAGTAGAACAAAATATTTAACGTTTTGAAGGAAAAAAATCCATCAACCTAGAATTCTTGTTGTATGCTTTGAAATTTTTTCTAAAGTAAGGGACGAAAACCATTCTCAGAAAAACAAAAATTGAGATTTTAGGTCCGAAACTGAGATCTATGTAAAGCAAGGGAGAGCATCAGAGAAGGACTAAGAGAAAGTAAAATAAATATTTTATTTTTCTTATTCTTTGAAAGGTTTTTTTTTTCTTTTTAAAAGACTTGTTTATTTGAAAAATAGAATGGCAGAGAGAGACACATAGAGATGTCTTCCAGCCATTGGTTCACTTCCCAAGTGCCCACAACAGCTGGGTTTGGGTGAGGCCAAAAACAGGAGCCAGGGACTCCATTTGGGTCTCCCACACGGATGGCAGTCCCAATTATTTGGGCCACCATCTGCTGCCTTCTGGAGTGCGTTAACAAGGAGTTGGATTGAAAGCAGAGAAGCTGTGACTTGAACTGGAACTCTGATTTGGGAAGCAGGAGTGCCAAGCAGTGGTTTAACCCACTATAACATGATATCTGCCCCTATTTTTCTTATTTTTTATTGATCTAAAAACAGTTTGTTCAGAATTATGGCAACAATACATTTGTTTATGTAGGTTTATATAATTTATATATATATGTATATATATACTTGTGATGTTTATGTATAAATAAAATGAATGATAGTAATGATTCAAGGCTTGGAATGAGGAAATTAAAATTATTTTCGTTTATCTGTGAAATGATAAAGTGTTATTGGAAAGTAGACTTGGAGGGTCTCTGACAGCTCACCATGATTTTATAATGGTTAATATTCTGCCTTGTTAGGGGCCAGCCCTGTGGTGCTGCGGGTTAACACCCTGGCCTGAGCGCTGTCATCCCATATGAGTGCCGGTTCTAATCCCGGCTGCTCCTCTTCTGATCCAGCTCTCTGCTATGGCCTGGGAAGGCAGTGGAAGATGGCCCAAGTCCTTGGGCCTCTGCACCCACATGGGAGACTGGGAAGAAACTCCTGGCTCCTGGCTTCAGATTGGCACAGCTCCAGTCATTGTGGCCATCTGGGGAGTGGACCAGTGGATACAAGACATCTTTCTCTGTCTCTACCCCTCTCTGTAACTCTGTCAAATAAATAAAATACAATCTAAAAAAAAAAAAAAAAAAGAGAGAGAGAGAATGTGGCATGACAACTATCTACATAGCATTTACACTGTATTAAGTATAAAAAGTAATCTAGAGTTAAAGTGTATAGGAAGATATGCATAGGTTATATGCAAAGGCTATGCTGTTTTATATAAAGGGGTTGAGCATCCTCATCTTTGGGTTGCTGGAACTAATTCCCCACAGATACCAAGCGACAACTACACTGGCTAGAAAAATGATGGACATCCCTGGAAAAGAATTGAGAACCCAGAAATAGAACCACATACTCATAGGCTACTGATCTTTGACACTGCATTAACAAAGGCAATACAATGGAGCAAAGAGTATTTTCTGCTTAGGTCTGGAACAACTTCAAATTAATATGCAGGAAGTGAACCAAGACACAGGTCTTTTGCCATTCACAAAAATGAACTCAAAATGGATAATAAGCCAAAATATAAAGTGTGAAGCTTGAAAACCAAAAGACAGCACAGAGGAAAATCTAGAAGATTTGGTAATGATCAATTTTATTTCTGTTTTTTGTCATTTTCCATGGTCATTATCCCATGTAGATCCATTTAAAAATTTTTTTCAAAAAGTATATAAAAATTAAAAATTATTTTAAAAATTATACATATTTATGGAGTACTCAGTGATGTTTCATTACATACATACATTGTATTATCAAGGTATATATATTTATCCTCTCACACATTTAACATTTCTTTATAATGAAAACATCTAAAATCCTATCTTCCAGTTTTTTAAAATGAAGAAATGCACAGACACTAACATTGTCCATAGTCACCCCACTGTGCAATGGAGTTCCAGAATTTCTCATTCCTATCCAGCTAAAACCCAGTCCCCTTCAATCAACCTTTCCCTATCCTGCCTCCCCCTTCCTCCCCAACCCATTTTAATAACAATACCTTCATTATATTGTTAACTTCTATGAGAGGTGATGACTTTTTAGATATAACACCAATGGTACAGGCTGTGAAATAGAGAAACCATTAGGCCAGGTTTTGTTAATATTAAACATCAAAAATTGTTATATTAGTTTGTTAATTTTAAAAATTTCTTTCTTTTAAAAAGTAGCTTTGTTAATATCAAACATTTCTGTTCTATGACAGATGCTGTTAAGAGAATAAAAAGGTAAGTCATAGACTGGGCAAAAATATGTGCAAAACATAAAACTGATAAAAGGTTGTTACCAAAATAACACACAAAAAATCTGAAAACTCAACAGTAAGAAAATGAGCAGTCTAACTAAAAAGTAGGCAAACGATCTGAATAGACACCTCATCAAAGACTAAATACAGATGGCAAATTCAGGACTACTTCCAAAGGCTCTGGAAAACGAGCATTATCTTTGAACTCCATGTTCTACAAGTTTTTGGGAGTACCCTTGGAAATATATGAAACAATGCTCAATATCATATGCCCTCAGGGAAATGCATATTAAGACAACTGTAAGATATCACCACACACCTGGTAGAAAAGCCAATACCCAGAATGCTGGCAGCACCACAAGGTAGTAGGAATAGAAGCAACAGGAACTCTCATTTGTTGCTGGTGAGAATGCCGAATGACATTCGGAAGACATTTGACACTTCGGAAGACATTTGACACTTCCTGATGAAACTAAACATACTATAGACTCTGGTGACCTTGTTCTAAGATATTCATCCAAATGAATTGAAAATTTACGTCCACACAGAAGTCTGCGTGCACTATGTTCATAGCAGCTTTATTCATAATTGCTAAAATTTGGAAGTGAACATTCAAAAATGTAAAAATCACTTTTATTTTAAAAAAAAATTTTTATTTCATAAATGTGAATTTACGAAGTGCAACTTTTGTATTGTTGTGGCTTCCCCCCCCAACCTCCCTCCCTCCCGTGGCCCTCCCCTCTCCCTCTCCCATCCCGCCCTTTATCGAGTTTCATTTTCAATTACCTTCATATACTGAAGATCAACTTAGTATATACTAAGCAAGAATTTCAATAGGCTGCACTCACACAACCACACAAGGTATAGGGTACTGTTCAACTAGTAGTGTTTTTACGTTTCATAGTAAAACACATTAAGGACAGAGATCCTACGTGGGGAGCATGTACCCAGTGACTCCCGTTGTTGATTTAACAGTTGGCACTCTTATTTATGACATCAGCAATCACCCGAGACTCTTGCCATGAGCTGTCTAGGCTATGGAAGCCCCTTGAGTTCACCAACTCTGGACTTGTTTAGTCAAGGCCGTATCACAGTGGAGGTTCCTTCCTCCCTTCAGAGAAAGGCGCCTCCCTCCTTGATGGCCTGTTCCTTCTGCTGGCGTCTTGTTCACCAGGATCTTTCATTTAGATTGTTTTTTGCCACCATGTCATGGCTTTCCATGCCTGTGAGACTCTCACGGACCTTTTAGCCAGATCCGAATGTCCCAAGGGTTGATTCTGAGGCAGGAGTGCTGTTTTGGGCGTTTGCCATTCTATGAGTCTGCTGTGTGTCCTGCTTCCCCCGCAGGATCATTCTCTCCCTTTTAATTATATCCTTCATTATTTGCTTACACTGGTCTTATTTGTGAAATCTCTTCGACACATACCCTATCTTTTTGATCAGCTGTGTATTTATACTTGTCACTTTACCAGGTGCGCTGGCATTGGTACCTGCCTCCTTGGTATGATTCAGTTGAAATCCCCTGGCACATTTCTAGCTCCACCATTGGAGGTAAGTCCGAGTGAGCATGTGCTGACCTATATATCTCCTCCCTCTCTTATTCCCACACCTATGTTTAACAGAGATCACTTTTCTGTTAATTTTAAACGCCTAAGAATGATTGTGCATTGATTACAGAGTTCAACCAGTGGTCTTATGTAGAACAAACAGAGCAACAACAACACCACCACCAACAACAAGAATACTAAAAGGAATAAAATAGTAAGTTGTTCCTCAACAGTCTAGACAAGGGCTGGTCCTGTCATTGTCTCTCATGGTGTCCATTTTACTTCAATGGGTATCATTTTAGATGCTCGTTTAGTTGCCATCGATCAGGGAGAACATATGATATTTGTCCCTTTTGGACTGGCTTATTTCACTCAGCATGATGTTTTCCAGCTTCCTCCATTTTGTTGTACATGCCCAGATTTCGTTGTTTTTTACTGCTGTATAGTGTTCCATAGAGTACATATCCCATAGTTTCTTTATCCAGTCATCCGTTGATGGACATTTAGGTTGATTCCATGTCTTAGCTATTGTGAATTGAGCTGCAACAAATATCGAGGTGCAAATGGCTCTAAAGCCACTATAGAAGACAGTTTGGAGAGTCCTCAGAAACCTGAATATAGCACTACCACAGGACCCAGCCATCCCACTCCTTGGAATTTACCCAAATGGAGTTAAAGGGGAAAAATCACTTTTAATGAGTAGGTTCTATAAAAACAGGCCCCAGATGAAATTCAGTCTGTGGGCTGTAGTTTGCTGACCCTACACAGTAGACAAGCTTGGTCCTGTGGTGCTTTCTGGGGTGGTGGAAATATTCTAGACCTCTGCCAAGTGTGGCTGTTGAGTATTTGAACTGTGTGCCATGTGACACACAACTTCCCCCCCAACCCCTTTTATTGCTAGTGTTATCATGGTATATCTTTCTCCATCCATTTATTTTTAGCATATAATATATCCTTAAGTTTATTCAAAGATGGGAATGTCACTCCGTTTGGAGTTGGACTGCTAAGGACATAATGGGAAGTTTATTAAGGGTGTCCAGGAAATTTCTTTCTTTTAATAATTTCTTTTAAAATTTATTTGTTTATTTTTATTTGTAAAGCAAAGGGACACAGAGCGACAGACAGAGATAGCTTCCTTCTGCTGCTTTACTCCCTAGCTGACTGCAGCATCCTCTCAGCAACCAGAGCTGGGCCAGGCTGAAGCCAGGAACCTGAGACTCAACCCAAGTGTCCCCCATGAGAGACAGGGACCCAAAAATGCGGCTTCTCAGGGTGTGCATTAGCAGGAAGCTGGGATCAAGAGCAGACTTGGAACTTGAACTCAGGCACTCTGACTGGTTCAGTGTACACACCCCAAGCAGTATTTTAACGGCTTCACCCAAAACCTACCTTGAAAGTTTCTCTTTCGTTTTTTGAAAATAATCACTGCCTTTGACTTAATGTGAACACAGAACTCTGTAGCACTTTTGCTCTTGGCTTCCATGTTTTCTCTACAAGGGAAGGCAGCCTGGGATGAAGTTGATCCTTAATGACAATATTGACCTTAGAAGGTGGCCTAGAGACCACCCCTTCCTGAAGACAGATCTGCCAGGTATGTGAGCCAACAGACTTCTGAATTGGTTTCTGTTAATTACAGTCCAAAGCATTCTAACATATACCATTGATCCCAAGTAACACATTTCCCCATAATTTCAAAATCTCTAAAACTTGCACGACTCTTAGTCTACAGCATGGTATAGAATTCTTTCCTTTCTTTGGGGCTCACAAAAGAATGGTATGTCTCAAAATTGTTAGTGTCTTAGATTTGATAAAATATTTTTAAAAAATATTTATTTATTTGAAAGTCAGAGTTATACAGAGAGAGAAGGAGAGACAGAGAGAGAGAGAGAGAGAGAGAGAGAGAAAGAGAGAGAGAGAGAGAGAGAGGTCTTCCATCCACCAGTTCATTTCCCAATTGGCAGCAACGGCCAGAGCTGTGCCGATCTGAACTCAGGAGCCAGGAGCTTCCTCCAGGTCTTCCATGGGGGTTCAGGGGCCCAAGGACTTGGGCCATCTTCCACCGCTTTCCCAGGCCATAGCAGAGAGCTGGATTGGAAGTGGAGCAGCCGGGACTTGAACTGGCTCCCATATGGGATGCTGGAACTGCAGGCGGCGGCTTTATCCACTACATCAGAGCGCTGGCCCAGAAAAAAAAATACTTTTGACCTGATGAAGACTTGAGTCTTTGGGGTGTTATTTGTCTTTCACTTCCTTTTTTTACTTTCTTGGGGGAGGAGGGCACTTACAGTTGTTTAACTCTCCAAATAAGCTTCTCCTCCATGTAGTTTCTCTTTAAGTTTTATATATCTCCCAGAATTATGGAGCGAGATTTTCATATGTGCATGAGCAGATATTCAGAGCATGCCTGGCTGAATTTCAGTACCCAAATAAGATTTTATTACTTGAAGAATACAGTCTGTTTTGTGAACTAAAGCCAATAGCAAAACATCATCCACAATTGGAAAGATCACTGGGGAACATCAACTGTGAACTAAAGAAGATTGTTAAGGGGCTGACATATTCTGGTGATACCCAGGCACTGAATCAACTGGCCTTGTGTAAAATGAAAAGAAGGGTATCTGCTTAATTGTATGCTTGCTACACACCATTGTCCTCAGCTACTGAAGGGCAACGTAACTGTGAATTACATTTCTGTTATTATTAGATTTTTAACATGCTTTTTGTTTTATTATAAAAATTCAGCATAATGCAAGCATGTTATTATGAGTTTTAAGTCAAGAACCACCAAGCTCTGCCATTAATTCTAACATACTGAAATCCAAAATAAACACCCACTTTCATGAACCAACCAACTCACACTGAATTCTGTAACTACAAAAGCAGGGCTTTTTGAAACTGTTCCCTCCACACCACCCCCAAATCTCTGCTCAAAATGAAACTTTAGCAAGAAATAAATTCCCATTTCCTATTTTCAACAACAACAAAAAGATAGAATACCTAGGGAAGTATGTGACATATTTGCAGAATACAATAAAAGCTCCAGATACATTAAAAGAAGCTTTGAATAAATTCATATGATGCCTTTACATTGGAAAAACAACACAAATCTTTCACAAAATGCTTAACAGGCTTACGAAATCTTCATTAAAAATCCAAGAAAGATGAGCAAAGGGAAGTGTGACAAAGTGATTTTAAAGGCAAAAGATCAAAAGAGCCAAGATGATATTGGAAGTAAAGATTAATGAAAAAGAACTTGCCCTAGTAGATAATATAACTTCAATAATTAAAGCAGTGTGCATTGACAAAAGAATTGACAGACAGATCAATGCAACGGATTTGATAGGCCAGAAATTGACCCCATTATTGATGCAATCTTAGTACATACTAAACTGGATCAAAAGGCCGGCGCTGTGGCGTAGCATGTAAAGACTCTGCCTGTGGCACTGGCATCCCATATGGGCGCCGGTTTGAGTCCCAGCTGCTCCACTTCCGATCCAGCTCCCTACTAATGGCCTGAGAAAGCAGCAGAAGATGGCCCAAGTGCTTGGGCTCCTGCTCCCATGTGGGAGACCTGAAAGAAGCTCCTGGCTCCTGGCCTCCGCCTGGCCCCGCTCCAGCCATTATGGCCGTTTCAGGAGTGAAGCAGCAGATGGAAGAGCTCTGTCTCTGTAACTCTGCCTATTAAATAAACCTTAAAAAATTGGCTCACAAATCACTGAGAAAACCAATGATTATTGAATAAATATTACTGGGGCAAATGGTTAACTCTTTGGAAAAAAAAGTTAAATTACCACTCTACAAAAAGTTACAATGGATAACCTTTAAATACTAGAGTTAAATATTGAATGAGAAGTCTTCTCTGAACATTAATGATAGGAAGATTATGCCACAAGGTTATGGAAGTGGTCAGGAGTTTGAGTAACGTCAGGATCACCAGTGGACCAGAAATGAATTCAGTCCAGGAAGATGGAAAGCAGGAGAAAAGCATAGCTCACAGCAAAATAAAAAATATGTACCCCACAGTTCAGAACTGTTTTTTCCAGTTAATCCCTGAAGCAGGTGTTCTCAAAGGGTGGTTTCTGGAACAGCAGCATTCGCATCACCTGGGAACTTTCCAGAACTGCAATTTCTTGCAGCACACTACAGACCTATGCACTCCAGGGGTGGAGCCCAGTGATCTGGAGTTGAACAAGGCTTCAAGGTGATTCTGATCCACATAAAATTGGAGAGCTCCCGTCAAAGGAAAACTCCATGCTCAGTCACATACAGATACTGAAGGGGTTCTAGAACAATCAGCAGAATCATCGAATAAAAGTCTCCATTCCAAGCATCTGATCCAGTATACCTCCTGTCCATTGTCCAGGACACTGAGCCGTGGTGAGAAAGCATTGAGGTTGGAAGGAAAGGCAGCAGAGCCTGGGAATTTTCTGCTCTCCCAGTGGTGGTAGAGGCAGAGAGGAGGCAAAAAGAGAGAGAGAGAGAGAGAGAGAGAGAGAGAGAGAGAGAGAGAGAGAGATTTTTCTTCCCAGAATGATTTATACACAACATGGCTCCTGAGGTAGTAGTGAAGACCAGCGGGAGTCCCAGAGATGCCTGGGGGCTGAGGAGACAGGCGTGTGCCAGAGACAAACCCCTGACATCAGACAAACGCCACTGCTGGACACTTAATCTCTTCATCTGAAGTGAAACAATGACTTCGGGGCTGCAATTGTGTTGCAGTGAGTTAAGCACTTCTTGCAGCACCAGTATCCCATGTTGGAGAACTACTTCAAGTCCCAGCTGCTCCACTTCCGATCCAGCTTCCTGCTAAAGTGCCTTGGAAAACAATGAAAGAGGACCCAAGTGCTTGGGCCCCTGCTACCCATATGAGAGACCCAGATGGAGTGCTGGGCTCCTGATTTGGGCCTGGGCCAGCCTTAACTGTTGTGGTCATTTGGGAGTGGACCAACACTTGGAAGATTCTCTCTGTCTCTCTGTCTCTCTCTCTCTCTTCTCCTCTCCCTCCCTCTCCCCCCCCCCTTTTCTGCCTGTCAAATAAATAAATAAAATATTTTTAAAATAAACTAGTCACTTGGCCATCTTCCCATCTTTACCCCTATATTCACCCATATTCTGAGCTCTTACCAACAAGAATCCTGTTTACCAATGGGTAAGCAAACACGCATTTTGGCTAAGAAATATTCCTGTTCAACTTGCAGCAGCCACTGTTTTTTGTGGAGAGTCAGAGAGTTAATGCTTTCAGCTTTGTAGTTCAGTTCTTGGCTGGGATGGCTCAGTTCTACCACTGCAGCAGAAAAGCAGTCTTAGAAAGGCGGTCATAGGCAATTCAAGGAGACTTCTAGAAGGTCATGAAAATAAAACTGAAAGTTCATTTAAGTGCAAATAATTCGAAAACATTTGCATACACAGGGTCTTCCAAAATTTCATGGACAGTGTGTATTATAGTCAAACTGTGTATGGATTTCAATAATTTTTAACTCCTGAACAAATTTATCTTGTAACTCCATGTTTCCATGAACATGGAAAGTGCCCTTGTACAGGTCAGGAGGTGGCAAACCACTTCAGTAAGGAATGAAGCAGTGAGCAATTTAGGCTTTGTGGGTTATGCAATCTCTCAGACTCTTATTTGTGATTGGAGCCATCCCACAGACCACACAGAGTGCCATGGGCTACGTTCCAATGAAGCTCTGTTTACGAAAACAGGCAGCAAGCCACATTTGGCCCTTGTGCCACAGTTTGCCAACTCCTGATGTAGATAGACAGCACCCAGGGCAGAACACACATCCTATAAAGATGAAAATATAAAGCATAGGTTCCTTTTTATTTTTGAAGGGCAGACAGATGGAGAGCTCCTATCCATTGATTCACTTCCCAAAGGCTCACAACGTCCATGGATGGACTAGGCTGAAGTCAGGAACATGGAACTCAGTCTGAGTCTCCCGTGGGAGCAGCAAGGACTTAAGTACTTGAGCCATCACCTGCTACCCGATGGTGTGTGCATTAGCAGGAAGCTGGAATTGGAAGTGGAGCGTGGACTCAAGCCCAGGTACCCCTACGTGGGATGCAGGCATCCTGAGTGGTACCTTAAACCACTCGGCCAAGCATCCACCCGTAAGTGTGGGTTCTGAGCCTTCTGAACCTCTAAGCTCAACGAATGGACCTATTACTCACCTAGTTCTCTTCTCAAGCTACATTTGTAATGACAATAGAGAGGCTTTCATTGGACTAGACACTAAAATGAAGCAGCAACGAATGAATGAACCTGGACAGTCAAAAGAAGAAAACCCGGAAGCTGGGAAGTGGACAAAGAAACTCGGAGTGTGCTAGAGAGAGATTATCAAAGCCACAGAAGCGCTAGCAGCTTTGGTCGGGGAGGCAGCTAGCTAAATGGTTCTCATGGAAACCAAGTGTACCAGTTGCATGAGAAATAGCTGAAGGGACCAGGAAGAGGGCTGCTTGATCCTGACAGGTAGCTGCTAATTAGCAATCAAAACCTAATTGAGATTAACAGCTGTTTTTCTAACACAGTTACTAACAGGAAGGCAGACATGGTATGAAGATCATCCAAGCTCTAAAAGCTGCTTTTTAACATCAGAAAAATGAGGAGAGTGGAGCAACCTGCCAAGCAAGCTGGGAGATGAAAGTGGGCTGTGTACACAGAGCTGAGCTGACAGGCCAACCAGGGCTGCATCCAGAGGACCAATTAGGACTTCTACAGGGGTGCTGGAGGCACATGAAAGGGGCAGGACGCCGACCGCACCAGAGGCTCCATTCACCGGCCGCTGTGGCTGAGCGACTGCCTGGTTCTCGGGGAGATGAGGCACGTTGATGCAGCTCCCTTAGCTGTCAACGGGCCCCTCGGGTTAGACTGGAAATTCTTTCAAATGCAGGAGCTGAGCGCCTTCGCAGCACTAGCCCTGCATGCAGAAATGGGCTGTCGTCACCCCACGGGCTGAACGTGGATCATTGCCACCAGGTGAAGCGTATCAGATGGTTAATCTGTCTCCCTTTGACATCTTTTCAGTGGGTTTTCTTTTTCCAGGGCAGTCTCAGTCTAGTGACGCTGAATGAACTCCTTAATTAGCACCACTAGCAGAACCGGTGGCTGCCACCGGAAGTGTGGCACAGGGGCTGGGAGGAGCTAAAACGCGGTGCAAGGTTCACTCAGTGAACCTTAGAGCTGCGGGACATATGACTGCCTGGGATGCTGGAACCTATGGAAAACTGGAGGATACAGTGTAGCACCTACTATGTGCTGGCACAGGTCTAGGTGCTGGGTGTGTAGTAATTCATGCAATCTCCACAGCACTCCCAGGACTCCCTGTGCTCACCTGTCCTTCCCATTTCACAGATGAGAAAACTGAGGTGGAGAGGTTACGAAATGTGCCCTGGATTACCCAGCTGCAAGTGCTCGACATAGAATTTGAACCCGTGTGGTCTAACACCACGCTGCAGCCCATAGATATCACCCTGGCCTGCAGCCTCAGTGGAAATACTACGGCTCCACCATGGCCTGCTGAATCACAGCGTGCATTTGCCCAGCCCCGAGTCCCTCCCACGCGTGTGAAGGTTTAGGAACGACTGTGCCACGCTGCACACCGTCTTGTAGACATGCACCATGTTTGTATGTTCATAGTTCATTGCTATTGAGCACACACATCACTTCTCCATGGCAGGGATTCACTGCAGCTAGACATATGCAGAAAACAAGGGGAACACGTCCTGTGCTGAGACACGGACTCTGCTTTTCCTGACTGTTGATCTGTTTATCGAACAAGACTCGTTTATTTCTCTTCCAACTCTCTGCCACAGGCCATTTTCACAACCTGCAATTCTTGTTTCTGTAAATACTTGCTGCTATTTTTAAGTGCAAATTGCTTCTTTATCACCATTTTTTTTTCCTTTCTCAGTCTTGCTTGACGTATCTGAAGGCTGACTTTCTCTCACTTAAAGTACTTTGCTGTGTATCTGAAGCAACCAGTTTCTGTTGCGTCTTCCTCCCTCGGCTTCTCCTCCCACTGCCTTGCTTGATTGTCCTGAGATACTGTTTGTTAGGAATGTACTTAGCAACTGGAACTCTCATGGGTTGCTGATGGGAATGCAAAGTGGAAAGTGGTTTGACAGTTTCTTACAAAGTTAAACATACACTTGCCTTATGACCCCCTCTTGAGTACTCCTCTAGAGAAATAAAAACTTATGTTGACACAAAAACCTGTCCGTGAATGTTTATAGTAGCTCTATCAGTAATTGCCAAAAACTAGAACTTAGATGTACTTTAATGAGTGAACAGATAAACAAATCAGAGTACATCCACAAAATGGAATACTCTTTGACAATATAAAGGAATGAGCTGCTGGGACACTCGCCATATGGATGACTCTCGAAAGCATTATGCTAACCAAAAAGCCAGACCCAAAAGATCACATCCAGTCTAACCCAATTTATATGAAATTATAGAAAAGGCAGAAGTAGAGTGGTTCTCAGGTCAGCGATTGCCAGGGCCTAGGTGGTAGGTGAGGGGATTGACTGCAAAGAGCACAAAGAAGCATTCTGAGCTGGTAAAAATGTCTACACCAGGGATGGCCCAAGTGTTCAGGTCCCTGTCACCAACATGGGAGAACTGGATGAAGCTCCTGGCTCCTGGCTTTGGTCTGGCCCAGCCCTGGCCATTGCAGCCATCTGAAGAGTGAAACAGAGGATGGAAGATCAATTTCTCATATCTCTCTCTCTCTCTCTCTCTGTAATTCTGACTTACAAATAAATGTTTTTTAAAAAAAGAAAATGTCTGTATCATGATTATTGTGATTGTGCATTTGATATCACGTCTCTAATTGCGTATTTAAAATTAGTGAATCTTATTAACTGTAAATAATACCTTAATAAACCTAATCAAACCCAGAAGCATTTGGGATCCATTGTGGGTTGCTATAAGGAAGAAGATGAAGGTCATCAGCTATATGGAAGCAGCCAGGGGTCGTCTCCATCATCATCATCAAATCATGACAGAAACACGCACAGGATTACCCAATGCTGGAAGAGTAGACTGCTCTTTGGAATCTTCTGCCTAAATTCGGTACTTAAGGAAAACTCATTTTAAACATGCTTTTGGTGTCCTGAGGCTTTAGAATCTGAAATGAGTTCTATATAGATGCCATAAACATCTTGTAATTAAAGAGATGTTAAATGTCAGTTGCGCTAATGCTGAGAAAATACAAATGCAACATCCATATTGAGATGCAGTGTCTTTACTTGATTAAAACTCCAATCTCGACAGATCCAAGCCCCCTATCTTGTTGACAAGAGGAAGATGTTTTTTGTAAAGTCCTCGCCTAATATATATCTGGGAATCCCAAGGATATGCCTGTGTGTGTGTTCAAATTGGCCTGGTCCCTGGTCAACTCCAAGTCTGGACTGTTAGCCTAGGACTTATTTCCTCTGAGAAGCTGCTCTGAGGTTGTAGGAACCTCTTCACATGGCCTTCTCCCCTACAGTCATTGATGAGGGGTATTTGCCCCTGTATCCCCTGTCATGATGATATGGGCCAAGTATCCATATGCCGTGAGGTCAGAGTTTCCTTGTCTCACTTACGAATTGAGAATTAAAACACTCTGACATTCTTGTTACTTGGGGGGTCCCAAGATTATTGCTTAAGCCTTGAAAGCATTGGTAACTTTAGCAAAGTCATCCTTTTAATCCCAATGGTTTTTCCTCTTCCTAATGCACAAGCTAGCCTGGAATGGCTTGCAATACTAATACCCACATAGTGCCATGAACTGTGATTTAAGGTACAGTTAGGTCCTGTTGTGGGGTCTGTGTTCTGCACCTGTTCCTCTCTTGCTCCTTGTGGTTCTTGTTCACCAAGATACTCCTGTCAATTTCCACTCTGTAATGTGGCTCCCACCATGGTTATGTTTGAACTTCTACACCTATTCCATCTTCCTTCCAACATGCCCTCCTGTTATCCAGAGGTTTGAAGGCTGGAAACCACATTTCCAAGATTCTCTTTGAGATGGTGGTGAGGATGCAATTTAGATCGGGCAGATGAGCTGCATATGCATGAAGGCAAGACTGGGGTACTGGCTGTGGTTTCTGTTATTCTCATTGTTTCTGGAAGGGTCTGGATTCCTGACACTGGCTGCTCAGAGTTATCAGGAAGCAGGCCCTGAGTTCTGCCAGTGCCGTCACTGCAGGTGCAGTATGGTTCTCAGGGGCAGCAGCAGCAACATCATCCTGGGTCTACTGGTATCCTGAACATGTCAGCCCCTTGATTCTAGATCTGGATTCAGAGGTTCGCTCATCATACAAGAGGCTTCAGCTTGCTTGGTGATCTAGCTCTTCAGTGCAGTGTTCCATCTCATGGAACTCTGCTATGATCATTGTCAGCGTTGCCGTCTCTACTCAAGATTCGAGCAGCCTTTGTGGGTGACCAGCAGCTCTATACTTCAAGCCGTAGATGAGGCTGGGTGCAGAGCCTGGGGCTGGCTGGCCTCATGCCTGCTCCATGTGTGTCCATTCAGGAGCCCAGGCTGAGAGGGAGAAGCTCCTCATCAGGGTGGCAGAAGGGCAAAAGTACCAAATGTATTGATTGTTTACAATTTGGAAACTATTTCAAAGTATAAAAATGTTGCAAGTAAACTTTTTTTTATCCCGAAACCATTTGATTATAAGTTGTCAAACATCCTCTCATCTTATGCCCCCAAATTTAATATGTGTTTTACAGACAAGGTCATTCTCCTAGATAACAGGATACAACTGATCAGAATCAGGAAATGCATGCTGATTCCTGTACCGTCTAATCCTCAGACCCCATTCACGTTTCCCCAGCTGTCCCAATCGTGTCTCTTCTAGCCAATGGGTCCAGTTTAGATGCACCTGTTCTATTTAGTGGTCATGTGCCTTCACTCTCCTTCAGTCTGGAGCACTTGCTTAGTCTTTGCTTAGGTTCCATGATGCCTTTGACACGTTTGAAGGTTATAAGCAGGTTAATTTGCAGAATGTTCCTCAGTGTCTGATCTTTGCTGATGAAAGATCACAGATTACAACATCTTTGGCAGGAATAGCACAGGTACAGGTTCATAGTCCCCTTGCAGCCTGTGGGGTGGCCTAGGATCTCAATTTGTCCTGTTACTGACACTGTTCACTCGGATGGCTTGATTAAAGTGGTGTCAGCCAAGCTTCTCTTGGTAAAATTACTCTTTGTTCTTGTGTATGTAATCAACATGCTGTGAGGAACTCTTATCAAGCTTTGCAAATATCCTGTTCCTCAACAAACTTTCTTTTTTCAAAAAAAAATTTTTTTTTCTCTGTTTGAAAGGCAGAGAGAGAGGGAGGGAAGGAGGGAGGGAGGGACCCTCCATCTGCTGGGTCACTCTCCAAATGCCTACAGCAGCCAGGGCTTTGCCAGACTGAAGCCAAGAGCACAGAACTCCTTCTCAGGTCGCCCACATAGGTGGCGGGGACCAAGGTACCTGAATCATCACCTGCTGCCACCCAGGCTCCACATCAGCAGGAAGCAGGGTTGGAAGTAGAGCAAGGACTTGAACCCAGGCACACTGATGTGGGACGCAAGTGCTCCCAGTGGTGTTTTAATCACTGTGCCAAATGCCTGCCTGCTCCTCATCAAATTTTCTATCAATTAATCTATCTGTATTTGTACAGACTCGTGACTTCAGTTTTTATTCAGCGAGTATCATCTTTTATTTCCATTATATAGATCTCAGTTTCCCCCCTGTTTTGCCAGTGGAAATCACTTTAGGCTGGCTTTGTCCTTTTGACTTGGCCACCAATAGCCATGCTTTCTAATGCTTTCTAGTAAGCAGATTCTGGGTTCATCTTACACTTCTGTGTCTGCAATCCTGGAATTGCCTATTTCTCCTGTTTTTTTTTTTTTTGTTTTGTTTTGTTTTTTTTTTTAAAGATTTATTTATTTGAAAGGCAGAGGGAGAGTGAGAGAGAGCGAGAGAGAGTGCTTTTCATCCACTAGTTCACTCCGCATTGGCTACAATGGCCGGAGCTGGGCCAGACCGAAGTCAGGAGCCAACAGCTTCTTCCTGGTCTCCCATGAGGTGCAGAGGCCCTAACACTTGGGCCATCTTCCATAGCCTTCCCAGGCACATTAACAGGGAGCTGGACCAGAAGTGGAGCAGTTGGGACTCGAACTGGCACCCATATGGGATGCTGGCACTGCAGGTGGCAGCTTTACTCCACTATACCACGGCGCCGGCCACTTTCCTGGTTTCTTTTAGTAATGAGTGCTATGTAATGAGCTAGTGAGCTAATGCTAATGAGCTCCATGGTTACCCTGAGCTCTTTCTCTGGCCCTGCAGGTATTTCACATTCAAAATTTATTCAGTGCCTCAAATGACCAGGCTTGTGCTAGGTACTGTCAATACATTGGCAAATCAAGCATAGTTTATACAAAACAAAAGCTCTTAACCAAGCTGGAAACTGCAGTCATCTTTAATGCCTGCCGCTGCCTCCCTGCCTCTCTCCCAGTCACTGTCATAATCAGCTTTCGCTCTTTTTTTTTTTTTAAAGATTTATTTATTTAGTTGAAGGTAGAGTTACAGAGAGGCAGAGACAGAGAGAGAGGTCTTCCATCCTCTGGTTCACTCCCTAGATGGCCGCGATGGCTGGAGCTGCACCAACCTGAAGCCAGGAGCCAGGATCCAAGAGTTTCCTCTGGATCTCCTACTTAGATGCAGGGGCCCAAGGATTTGGGCCATCTTCTACTGCTTTCCCAGGCCATAGCAGAGAGCTGGATTGGAAGTGGAGCAGCTGGGACTCGAATCAGCGCCCATATGGGATTCCGGTACTGCAGGCGACGGTTTTACCTGCTACTCCACAGCACCGGCCCCCGTAATCAGCTTTCAAGGGTACAGTTCTCATCCTATGACTTCCTTACCCAGAAGCCTCTAGTGCCTTCCCATACAAAGTTATGGTTCTTGCAACACAATCACCTCTTGTCACTCCCCTCCATCTTCTATCTCCCCAACCAGACTTCTCCTCATAACACGAACAAAATGTTTTATTTCTCTGAGCCAGCAGAGTGGCGTACTCTCTTTCCCACCTATTTTACTAAGATTTCCCACCTTGAAATCTTCGTTTTTTTTTTAAAGATTCGCTTATTTATTTGAAAGATAAAGTGACAGAGAGTGAAATAAACACACACAGAGAAAGAGAGAGAGAGATCTTCCATTACCTGGTTCACTCTCCAAATATTTGTAAGGGTCAGGGCCAGGCAAGGCTTAGACCAGAAGCCTTGAACTCCATCCAAATCTCCCATATGGGTGGCAAGACTCCAAACATTTGTGTCATCTTCCTCTGCTTTTCCAGGCACATTAGCAGGGAGCTGGATTGAAAGTGGAGCACTCCAATATCGGATGCCAGCAATCCAAGTGGTGGCTTAAACTGCTATGCCACAATACTGGACCCTTACTCTACTTTTTAAGATTAAAGTCACTGATACCCAAGCTCTCTTTTTTGTGCTTCTAACATGATGACACCTAAGATTGTCTAGCTCTTTGAATTTCGCCTCTATTCTTGTTATGCAAGATGTGGTTGGCAGTCCCACGTGTCTCCCTGAGCTCTAGCAGCTGTGCACCAGGTCTTTTTCAAATAAGCCCCCCTGTACGATAGCTGTTCCCAAACAATTCTGACTCTTGATTCCCTTACTATGGTAGCAGTGTTTCCACCATGCCCTTAGGCCAAAAGAAGTATCTAACAGTTCCATCTATTATAAAGGCCTCCAGAGCAGTAAATATGTCCTAACAATTCAGAAGTCTTTCAGAAAAGAATAAGCCATCTGAATTTAAGGGGAAAACAATACATTTATTTCATTCTTACACAAGTGCGAACTTAAGAACAGGATTTGTGTGCTTGTTGGGCATTGTGCAACCTCTTCAGCCTTGGAATCTGATCGGAAGCCCCACTGTCACTTCCTGCCCCATGCTGATTTGCATGCAACACTTCTTTTTACCAATGTCAAAGCCAATAAATCTGTATATATGAAAGTCATGGCATTTGTTTACCTTAAATTTAATAATAATAATAATAATAAACAAAGCAAAGCTTAAACCCAGTTTTACAAAGACTGTCTCTGAAAATGACCCAGCGCTGTGTGACGTGAGCTGAGTCTCCCTGAGCTGGCTCCTCTCCAGTGTCTGACATAGGGCTGTGTCTGTCCCAACCATGCAGTGCTCCCGGGGGTTTACATCCCCATTTGGGGGCTTCTTGGCGCAGTTTGGGACCTGCACCTCAAGCGCTGGGCACCATGCTTGCTACACACTGAACCCTGTGTGGATTGAGTTAGGTCCTCTTGTACGTGCAAATTATTAGAGATTTATCTCACATCTCAAGTTCACAAGGAGCTTTCAAATTTCTTTAAAGAACACGTAGGACCAGGAGAATCGTTATTATCTTAATGTCAAACTTAACCAAAGACCAAATAGCATTGGATTGATACGTAAGAGCCATGTTTATTCATCTAGCTTTTGCAAATAAAAGCTTTGTTTGAGTTGCTACTCTCAGGGGGGAAATGGGTTCTGATATCAGGGAAGGATGACTTGCAGATCATGTGTGCAGCATGATTTGTTTGTTTGAAGTTGTACGTTCACCCGAGGACCTTGTATGAGACTTTCATCAGAGCCTCAAAGTGGTTCATGACCAAAACAGCAAAGTCTGATCTATAACATTTTTTAAAGACTTGCTTATTTATTTGAAAGTCAGAGTTACAAGGCAGTGTGGGGGTGGCGGGAGGAGCAGAGAGATCTTCAATCTGTTGTTTTACTCCCCAGATGGCCATATCAGCCAGGGTAGGGCCAGGCTGAAGCCAGGAGCAGGGAGCTTCCTCCAAGTCTCCCACATGGGTTCAGGGGCCCAAGCACATGGGCCACCTTTTCCACTGCTTTCCCAAGCACATTAACAGGGAGCTGGATTGGAAGTGGAGCAGCTGGGACTTGAACCAGTGCCCATATGGAATGCTGGCACCACCGGCAGTGGCTTAATCTGCTAGGTCACAACACTGGCCCCAGATCTATAATATTAAACACAGTATGATTTTGAGATCAGCCATGACGTATTACTAACAACACCAATGATGATCACCGCCAGAGCTGATCTGCTAGTACAAAATAGTTTTCATCTTTTCCCTGAATTGACAATTTCTCAACATCAGAAGGAGACAAAGAGGACTGACTGCTTTCTTATTTCATTCTTTCATTCCTATCTCTTGCTTCATAGAGTCCTGTCTTCACTGGAAATAATTTGGAATTTTAGTCAATTCCAAAATGAACAAAATGATTTTTGTCTCCTTTTGTTTTCTAAGAGATCTGGATTTTCCTGATAGTCAGCCTGTAACAAAAATCCCATCGGAAAATAACATTTCCAAAATACATATCCTTGTGTAATTTATCATCTCCATATGGGATCCTGGCTAAACTGATGGCACTTAATATTCTTTCCTGCTTGGATGGAGATTGAAAATCTTAGAATGAAAAACAAGCCAAACACTGAAGCTGTTACCACAGGATTTCAAACTCCCAGATTAGAAAAACAAAATCAAAAAAGTCTTGTAATTTATTGGACTATTACAAAATATTCCAATGTTTGTCATTGTGTAGACCTGACATCTAAATAGTTGCTTTAGTGAACACAAGCGGTTTCCATTAGATAATTGTTGTTGATGTTAGATGTAAACAGAAGCTTTACTTGACTGTTTATTATTCTTCACTGTTCTTAACAACAAGATTCTCCTCTTGTCTTTCCGTCTAGCTCTTGTCATGTCTCAGTCCTCACCATCCCTGGCTCCCCCAGCTCACAGTGGGCTCTCCCTTGGCTAAAAACTGCTGATCTTTAACTGAAACTATACAGTCTGCATCTCCTTCCCGACCCTCTCTCCAATCCCACATACTACTTTTAAATGGACCATTTTTCCACTCAGACTCAGATTTGGACTTAACTCTCATCCTCCCTGATGCTAGAACTCCACCTGCCTTCAGCCGGCAAGACCTGAAGAGTTGCTTTTGCTCCAAGCTTGAAAAATTACCTTCCCCCGTCCTATGGTCCATCTCTGCTCAAGCTCTTCTTTCCCTTTGTCTGCCACAATTGCCTATGCTTTTCTTTTTTTCTTTTCTCTCTAAGATGTATCTATTCATTTGTAAAGCAGAGTCACAGAGAGACAGAGGCAGAGAGAGAGAGAGAGAGAGAGAGAGAGAGAGAGAGTTACTCTATCTGCTGGTTCACTCCCCAGATGGCTGCAACAGCTGGAGCTGAGCCAATCCAAAGCCAGGAGCCAGGAGCTTCTGGGACTCCCATGTGGGTGCAGAGACCCAAGGACTTGGGCCATCTTCCACTGCTTTCCCAGGCCATTGTAGAGAGCTGGATTGGAAGTGGAGCAGCCAGGACTCGAACCCATCCATATGGGATGCCTGAACTGCAGGTGGCGGCTTTTACCTACTATGCCACGGCATCAGCCCCGGCAATATGCTCTTCTTAACCAATCTTCCTGCTTCTGTTTTCTTCTCATTCCAATCTGCCTGACTAACTTTCTAGTTTGTTCTCAGTATCAAATAGGTCAACTAGGTTGTTCTGTTTTGTTTTGTTTTTAATCCGCTTGTGGCTCCCAAGGGGGTTTTCTTGTTTAAGAAAGCCTCCACTGTACCCAAAATGTAATTTTACATCCTCACCTTTTATAGCCTCACCTTTTACCATTCCCTTAAATCATTGCACTGGTCTCTGAACCTGGATTCCTAATCCGCAACTGGAGGTAACTTTATTTCTACACTTTCATGGCACTGTGATTATTTTCTAACTATAAAAATATATCATATGGTTATATATTTTCTACCAACTTACTCCCTTGTAAACTTACTCCAAAGAGTAAAATTCTCCCATTCATTCACTCATTCATAATTTATTGTTTACCAGCTCACTATGGTGCATTTTGTCATCCAGAATTTCAATATAAACAGGATAGGCCGTCTTAGACCTGCACGTAGTACTCAAAAACATGTTGATGAATTACATTTCTAATGGTTTTCAATCAGATACATATAAAAATGTTTATTAAATTGAAGTGGATCCCACTTTGCATTTTTTTCTATTTTTTTTAACTATGCCCATCTTGTCTAAGAAGAGGGGAGCCACATCTCACTTATCTTGTGTATTGCCCAGATTATACCCCACGTTTGGCCTACAATGGATTTTCAATAAATCCATTTTGGTTGAATGATTGAATGCTTCCTGCCACGCATAATCAGCAAGTGTGACTAACTTTGAAAGTGGGGGTGTCCTGAGCTGATTTTTTCCTCTTAGGCCAGGCAAAGCCTGAGCTACTGTTTCACTTTCACCTTTGTAGTTGGAGTTTCCTGAAGCCAAGAGCATTTATGGTGAATTAGCCTGTCACTTGTGCCTTTACATAATTCAAATATTGGTTTAGTTCTTGTTTTGTTATCAAGACATGCAAATATTGGACAAAAAGCTAAACAACAGAAATCATTCCAAAATGTTTGTATGCATTCTGAAAAATTTAGTGACATTCAGAGTTGTTTTTTTATAGGATTCCCTTATATGATTTTTTATAAATAGACATGAGTAGATATAAGACATTTAAAATTGAGATTATATATTCAAGTCAACACTTACCGAGGAGCTCAAATACAAAAATCCTGCATTCAACAGAGTCTGCCCTGTTGGAAGTCATATATTAATGCACCAATCAATATTTTGTTCTTGTACATTATTGTGAGTGTATTCAAGGAAATGTAATATTAATTTACCTGAAATCCAAGGAAATTGCATATTTGTGATGACTGTAGCTAATCCATACTCCAAATGAAATGATGTCTGTAAATCACCTAATAGAACATAGTAGAATATAGTAGGTGCTCAGTAAACATTAATACCTTTCCCCTAAGGGTTGAGAATAGGATTAACCAATGATTTATAATAAAGTGGAGTGAGTGAGAAAGTCATAATGGAGCCATTCATTTATTAGGAGGAACCAAACATTTTTATGCTTTAAATGTATTTTTATGCTTTGAATGTATCAGATAGCTGCCTAACCCATCACTTCCACTGCATGAACACAGGACTAACTACATAGTATGAAAGAAATAGAATGGAAGAGGAAGAGATAACGCCTTAATAATAATACCTTAAAACATGCAACAACAACAAATTACTAGGGAAATTGTAAGGCACAATTTGCTAAAGAAAAACAGAACCATGTATTATAAATGACCTGCTCTGAAGACAATCTGAAGCTCCCACATGGATTCACAGATTGACAAAAACACCTGGAGGTTGAGCAACAATATATTGTAACTCGTGAGCCCATTGATCATGTCTGTAATGTTTAATTACAAAGAAATTGGAACGAGCCAAAATTCCAGAAGAAACCAAGATGGCACACTCTTCTGCAAGATGACTTGGTCTTGCTTGATGGTGCCCAGGGAATTTTCCACTCTGACATTCAGAGAGGCTGATCCAAGGGAGCAGGCCATCGGGCAGAGGCCAGCAGGGACTGCGAGTTGGACTTCAAGAGGTGGCATTCCAGAACTGCTCGGCTCTGCCAGGAAATTGCCCAGTCGGATGGAAAGAGACAGGGAGTTGCCATGCTGGTCCTCTGAGGAAAGGCAGGCTGGTGATGCCAGCAATGACTGCCCCTGACTTCTCCACCAGGACAAACGGCCACATGGTCACAAAGGAATTCTCTGGAGAATACCAGTGGGGAGGGAGTGTGGGGAGGTGGAACGATGGCCCATCAGCCTGGTGCCCTTGAGGTGGTGAGAACACAGCACAGCACACTTGATTGTGTTAAAATGACAAACCTACGGGTGAGTGCTGGTTAAGCTGTAGATGGTGTGTGTTTAGATTCATTGAGGTGATGAGGATTGGCTCTGCAGTCTCATGACGTGTTACTGGCAAGTTCTGCTCAGACTGGTTTGGATCTGATTGTCATCATTGCGAAAGCTGAAAATTGGCAGGACTATATTAAAACAGAGCTTCCTGGGCCCATGGACATCAGTCTGGTCAGAGGCGGGCCAAGTGGCTTGCCTCAGGGTAAATGCCAGGGCACAGTCTGGCTTTCTTTCCAAACCTATCGCCTCTGAAAGCAGCTCCGGAACACACCACAGCTTGGGGCCCTCAGCTAACTCTGCAGAGTCAGGGCTCACCCCTGCCTGATGCATACTCTACCACTCTGCCTATCTGTCCAGTTTGGTCTTACTGAGGCTCTTTTAGAGATCAGACACCATTTCTGTTTTTCCTGCACATACCGTCTACACACACTGGGCCCTACTGTTAACATTTAAAAGGAAATTTCTTCATTGTTATTTGCCAGGAACTCTATTACGCAACTTTATCTGTTTTCTTACTATGTCATCTTAACAGCTCTGTGTGGTATGTATGAATTTTTTTTCACTTTATACGTAAGGAAACAGATTCTGAGAGGTTTGGGAATTTGCCTAAGCCCACGGCCGTCCTATCGTGCCTCACTCTGGGCCCCAGGTGCCCATTGGTCCTATGCCCTACTACTGTCCACATAGGCTGGAATGACAAATCTCAGTGCTTCCTGGGTTCTAAACTGAGAAATGGTGTCGTGGCTGTTGTCATCCCTGTGAAGAACTCAGAGTTGGAGTGGGCCTCAGGGTGCAGGGGATTTGTTGCTAATTTGGAAATGGACTGGGTCTAATGGTGGTTGGGCATATTAGAATTCCAAAACACATATAACAGTTGTCTTATGGGGTCTGGCATCCCATATGGACACCCTTTAGAATCCTAGCTGCACTACTTCTGATCCAGCTCCCTGCTAATGCACCTGGGACAGCAACAGGGGATGGCACAAGTGCTCGGGTTCCTGCACCCACTTGGGAGACCTCCTGCTTCAGCCTGGCCCAGTCCTGGACATTGTGGCCATCTGGGGAGTGAACCAGCAGATATGGAAGATCTCTCTATCTCTCTATAACTCTGCCTTTCAAATAAATAAAATAAATCTTTTTTTAAAAAAAGTGTCATGATTCTGGTTTATTTAATTAGTTTTTAGTACAGCTTTAAGTTTCCAGGAAAAATTGAGGAAACTGTATAATTCCCATATACCTTGTTCTACTCAGCCTTCATTATTAATATAAGTGTGAGCCAGTATTAATATATTATGTTTAACTAAAGTTGAAGTTTTATTCAGATTTCCTTAGTTTTAACCAAATGTACTTCTGTTCCAGGACACCCTTTCACATTTAATAGCTCTGTCTCCATGGGCTCCTCTTGGCCTCAGTTTCTCAGACTTTTCTTGTTTTTGGTGACCTTGATAGTTTTGAGGACTGATCAGGTATCTTACAGGATGCTTCTTCTTTGGAGTCTCTCTGATGTTTTTCTCATGATTAGACTAGCATTATGAATCTCGGGGAGGAAGAACCAGCAGTGAAGTGCCATTGGAGTCCTATTATTTCAAAGGGACAACGGTTAGTCTGTTTCCCTTATCACTTATCAGATGCGCTGCTGGTGCTGACCTTGATCACCTGACTGAGATGAGTTTGTCAGGCTTCTTATTATGTTTCTCTCCTCCCCTTAGCATCCTGCACACATCCTACACAGCCTACTCCAAGGAGTTCTCTTATCCTTTTTAGGAAAGAGAATGAAAATATCTTGAGGGCAAAGGGAAATCATGAAGCATATTGGGCAGCAAGTGAAAACAATCTGATAAAATTTACCTTTTGGGGCCGTCACTATGGCGCAGTGGGTTAAAGCCGCAGCCTACAGCACCAGCATCCCATGTGGATGCCGGTTCAAGTCCCAGCTGCTCCACTTCTGATCCAGCTCTCTGCTATGGCCTGGGAAAGCAGTAGAAGCTAGCCCCAGTGCTTGGGTCCCTGCGCCCGCATGGGAGACCTGGAAGAAGCTCCTGGCTCCTGATTTCGGTCAGCTCAGCTCTGGCTATTGTGGTCATTTAGGGAGTGAACTATCGGATGGAAGACCTCTCTCTCTGGCTCTACCTCTCTCTGTAATTCTGTCTTCCAAATAAATAAAATAAATCTTTAAAAAATTTCTCTTTTGGATTGTAACTATGGTGTAGTAGGTTAAGTCTCCACCTGTAGTGCCTGGCATCCCCTATGGGCACCAGTTCATGACCCAACTGCTCCTGTTCTGATCCAGCTCTCTGCTTGTGGCCTGGGAAAGCAGTTGAAGATGGCCTAAGTGCTTGGGCCTCTGTACCCATGAGGGAGACCCAGAAGAAGCTCCTGGCTCCTGGCTTCGGATCAGTTCAGCTTAGGCCTTTGTGACCATTTGGGGAGTGAACCAGCAGATGGAAGATCTCTCTCTCTCTCTCTCTCTCTCTCTGTCCGTAACTCTGCCTCTCAAATAGATGAATAAAATCTTTTAAAGAAACTTACCTTTTAATATGATCACTTCTGGTTGGATAAGACTGGAACTAAAGGCAGAGAGTCAGACTAGAGGGTAGGCTACTGAAGAGGTCCTTGCAAAGAAAGTTGTGTGTGTATGCGTGTGTGTGTGTGTGTGTGATGTCATAAACTATGAGAGCAGCAACAAAGGACACTTGGAAGCCATGTTGGCTTTCATTCCCAACAGGGCCCTTGGAAGTCTAGATCCTGGGATTCAGAGTAACCTGACAACACGTGCCCAGACACAGGATAATAGCAGTAAAGCCAACATTTATGAGGTTCTTACCATGTTCCAGGAACTGCTCTAAACACTTAATGTGTGGTAACTAATTTAAACCACACAGCAATCTTTTGGGCTTACTGGTATTGCTGTTCCTATTTTACAGATGAGGCATTGGAACACTGAGGGCATACGTGCGTGCTCAGTTTCGTCAAGCCCAAGGTCACTGACTCCAGCCCTGCCCCGGTTAGCACTGTGCTACAGTATCTCATGCTGAAAGATGGCTTCCATAGCACGAGCCCTTGGTGCCAGAGACACACCCTGGCTGTCTGAACCAGCTGACCGGGTTTCTGGTTCTGAAGCCGCCTTCAACACCCTTCCCTCTGATTTCCAGATCACCCCCAAAAGGCAGCTCATGCTGACAGACATCTATTTCTGCATCTTCCCCGGGCCCGGTTGCCCATTTGGCTTGACTCATCTGCTCATTTCCCATTTGGAAAGCGCTCACTGAACACTTGCTATTGTCATTGTCCGGCACGGTTGCAATTGGTCCAACTTAAGCATGTAGTTGTAGAGAGAGTGTGAGACAGTCCTGTCTTCAAGGGACTCCGTGTGTGCACAAGCAGGCATGTGTGCAAGTGTGCCGTGTGTGACAAGTCAATGGCACCTCCACTTCTGTGACTCCTGACAGTGCTGCCTGTCCTGCCCACTGAGCTAGGCTGCCCACTGTAACTTGAGACCATCCTCTGCCTCAAATTCCTACCATCCAGCTCCCGCCCCCTTCTGTGTCTGTCATGAGTCTGCCTTTGCTTGTCTGTGGGGCTTCCAATCTGCTACTCTTGTCCATTCACACCACCATCACTGGGAGCCACATGACAGTTTGCTTTCTGCTGTTGTTAATAGGGTCAGTCTGGGGAAGGTTCTGGGCCAACACCAGCTTCCAGACTGCTCTGCTCTGATTCATGCTAATTGCGTTTCCAGAGCTTTGTTCCTTCACAGCACTATTAGGACGTCAGGCTCTTTTTCACTCCAGCAAGAGTAGGAGGTGAATTAGGGGGTGACTAGCAGCCAGATTTCTTCCCCCACTCTGTTCAGGCCCATCTGGATTTTCCGATTTGGGCCTGAGTCATTGTGCCACCAAAGAGAGAGATCATTTAAACAGTCTGCGTTATTTGTCTGCAGCTTGAACTTGCACAATCCATCCAAGAGGCACTGGGGTCTCCCAAAGCGAAATGGCTCACTTGGCTTAGGGAAACAGCTTCACTAGATACAAGCTAAGGAGACTATAGCTGTGACTAGAGTAGGAGCTATCAAATAATCCCTTGTGAAACTTGTTTAGAAAGCTCTGTCTCCATTCTCACAAACGTTCCAAAGACCCCATGTGCTTAGGTTATAGGATGCAGTGTTCAGTTAAGCAACACTCTTAGAAGTCACTGTTTTCTCCGCCAGCATACTTCCAGACAGTGCAGATTTCTTGAACTCTCCACACTGGACACACAGATCCCCTCTGGTCTCTTCCTTGACCTCGGCACATCTCTGGAGAGGCAGATCTCCATCCAATTCTGTGGATGAGGGTGGGAGAAAGGGAATAGGAGAAAAGTTCTGTTATATAATCTTTTGACACAAATGGCTCTCCTTCATCTCCAGCCTGTCACTCACTAGCTGGGATGGTTTATGAATTGCATTCGTGAAACCTAGTTCAGAAATTGTTTCACAAGTGATTTGTAGGGAACAACTACACAAGTTGGGAATGGATTCAGTTTTTTTTTTTAAAGGATTTATTTATTTATTTGGAAGTCAGAGTTACACAGAGAGAGGAGAGGCAGAGAGAGAGAGAGGTCTTCCATCGATGGTTCACTCCCCTGTTGGCCACAATGGCCAGAGCTGCGCTGATTCAAAGCCAGGAGCTTCTTCCGGGTATCCCACCCGGGCACAGGGGCCCAAGGACTTGTGCCATCTTCTACTGTCTTCCCAGGTCATAGCAGAGAGCTGAATGGGAAGTGAAGCAGCCGGGTCTTGAACCAGCTCCCATATGGAATGCCAGCACTTCAGGCCAGAGCATTAACCCACTGTGCCACAATGCCGGCCCTGGATTCAGTTTTAATACATGAGGGTGGATGCCTTCAAAGCGAATCCCAAAGGACTGTCACTCCTGTTCTCTTCAAAGATGGTTTGCACTAAGGGTTAGAAGCAAGAGCTTGCATGCACGAGGCAGTTGCCCCTAACCTCTGCAGAGGCCCCCTTGTAGCCCCTCCATGGAGACCCAATTGAGAACCCAAGGTCACGGCTTCTTCCCACAAGAGGCATCTATTCCCTCGGGCAGGACAGAAGCTTTCTGGTGCTCCCCATGGGTTCTGCTGGCAACCTGGCCCTGCACAAGGATCCTCTGACTACAGGATAGAAGCTCTGTGAGTGGCCACTGGTAATTTCTGGCTCCCCTCAACTCCCACAAGAAAACCCTAAAGTGGGAGTGAGCAGGTCTCCGTGAAGACCAGCTTTGCAGTGAGCAGTGACAGTCTCCATGGAGGCAGCCTATGGACCCAGGCTCCACGGGGGACAACCCGGGCTCCTGCCCAGTGAATGGCTGGGCAGGAGCTGTAAATATGACACATGCATCGACTTTAAAGAGTTGAGAAGCGGAAGAGGTGAGAAGACTTCGGCGTTGTAATTGGGGGTGTGGATCAGGGCCAGAGCTGGTCTTTTGCAGGTCTTTTTTGGCAGCAGAGAGAAGAGGAGCTGAGAGGGTTGTGTTTGTTGCTTGTTTGCTTTGCTCTGCTTTTCGAAGAGGAACCACACCACCTGTTCCTCCCCTTCTCCCGCTCCTCAGACAAGCCTGAACGCCTGTTTCCACACAGGTCCTTTCTGTGGAGACAACCAGCATCACGGGAGAGCGTGGAATGACTGCAGCTGGCCCGGCGCAGCCACCCCGCTGGAAGCCCTTTCACCAGTAAATTTGAAAGTTCACCAGGGAAGTTGGAGCCGGAGACTGAGGTTAGGAAGGACAATAGCACAGACTGTTTGGACCAACGCTTTGCCTCTCTCCTACCTTTCTGCCAGGAGCCACAGGAGACCCACCGTCAAGCAAATTCTGTCATTAGCTCCTGTCTGTGTTTCAGAAATCAATATTAGGTGGTTCTTCCTCCACACCTTGTACACTATGGACTCGGCTGTCAGCTATGCTCTGTGCTCCCCAGGAGGAGCCATCAAGAGGGCTCCCCCAGGGCTTGGGAAGGGACAGGAGACCGGGATGTCTATCTTGCTTGCTTTCATTTCTTTAAAGCACATTTTCAAACAGTTTGAAAGGCTTCTGACTGCTGCTGGGCTGTGTGGCTGGCTGGCTGCATGTGATCCACTAGATAAACATTGCCTCGAGCAGGAGTCTCATTGTGTGATCAGAAAAATGGTGTTTTTGCTCAATAAGACCAAGGGGGTGGCAGGGCCAGCCTTAGCAGGAAAGCTTTCTAAGGAAGGGATATCGCTTAGGAGTGCTTCGAGACCCTGCACAGGACTTGAAATTCACATCATCTTGATTCTGTAGTGATGGCATTGTGGCCTCCTGCAGGGATCTCACACAGTTGCATGGATAAAGTAATATTAATATTATTACAGCACATTGAGGTTCATAAGCTGCTTTTACATTTTTGGAAGGATGACCCCTGCTGAGTCCAATTGCTCATTGTGTGAGTGAGACTAGAAAACCTCACCCCCATTATTCCACACAAGTAACGTTGACCTGCACGGTGTGCTTGGTGGGAAGGAAGCCGTCAGAAGAAGGATCTGGCATTGGGTCCTCTGAAAGGAAAGATGGGTGACATAGCTGTCAGGGGACTAGAGAAGCTGACACTAGTCCTTGGCCTGGCCCCACAAACCAGCCACTGGGCTGCTAAGGGATGACATGGGATATGGGAAATTGACCAAAGAGCTATTTTTCTCAGGGGGTTGAGATTGGGTCCCAAGCGATGCTCTCTGGAACACAAACCACTCCCTACAGCACAGAGATGTGTGGGAAGGGAGCAATCAGCCCATGGAATGTGGCGCCTCCACAGTGGTCCAGTTAGAGGGTGAGGGAATGTAGCATTCTCTGGCACCTCAAGGGTTTGGTCGCTTTAGCAGCCCAGGGAGGCGGAAGCATCCTCACAGAGGCAGCAGATGTTGTGGGACATGTGAGGGACAGACAAGAGGGGCTGTGGGCATGGACATGCATGGATGTGTGTGAGATCCCAGCAGGTAGGGGGTACCGCTCTGAGAGGAGTGGGCACTGAAGAGCACGACCCTGCAGGCGGAGCTGATGGACCACAGAAAACAGCCAACCTGATGATGTATGCAGCACCTGAATGAGGTCTGACAACACTGATGACCCAGTTATTCATTTGATCCTGGTCATGGCTCTGGAGTAGTCCCATTTTATATATGACGAAACTAAGGGTTGGAAGATGAAACGAATCGGGGTGGGTAGTGGCAGAGCTGGGGCTCTGGGGGCATGTGTATCACGCTGTGCTCACCACGCAGATCTGCCCTGGCCGGCAACCCCTCACAGCCTTCCCTCACCCAACCCCTGTCTGCCTGGAGAAAAGGCAAATGAGGATCAATGAGATAAAGATGAGGAGGACGGAAGACCAGTGAGGCGATGTGTGGAGCAGTGACACATGGGAGAAGCAGAGCCGGCACCAGATCAGGACCAAGGTGCAGGCACAGGAAATATACTCGAATGTGCAGTGGCTGAGGAAGAAGCGAGATTGGAGGGTGAATCCTGCCTCCCCTGCTAGGCAGCTAGCCTCAGAGTCAGTACGTCAGCCCCATTTTCACAACTTGCTTCTATTTTAACTTTCGAGGACACAGAGGTCCTGAAGTTCACTGAGCCTCGTAAGACCACACAGTGGTGGGTGCAAGATGTACACCTACGTCTTCCTATCACACATACTTCAGCCTTGCTACTCTGCATGGTGTCTCACAAGCTTCCAAGAATCGTGCACCCCAGGAAGGGGAATTGTATGTGTATTCATAAAAAAGAAGAAAAGAAAGAGAGAGAGAGAGAGGAAGGAAGGGAGGGAGGGAGGAAGGAAGGAAGGAAGGAAGGAAGGAAGGAAGGAAGGAAGGAAGGAAGGAAGGAAGGAAGAAAGGAAGAAAGAAAGAAAGAAAGAAAGAAAGAAAGAAAGAAAGAAAGAAAGAAAGAAAGGGAAAGAAAGGGAGAAAGAGAGAAAGAAAAGAAGGCTTCAGGGAAACTTTGGCTGGAGTGTATCCCGAATCATGACATAACCTTACTAAAGGGGGTGGAGCAAAAGAAGCTGACCTAATAGTCCTTTGACCAGCTACTGTAAGACTAAAGACAAGAGATGCTTGTGGATATTCGATGACAGTTGGTAAACTTCTGTCTCCCAGGAAGGTAAGTGAGCAGTTTGGAAACTAGATTCCCTTTACTAGACTTCAACAAAGAAGTAAGTAAATTATAGATGACAAGAACCAGGTTCTCATGATCAGAGAAAGAAGTTACAAGTAAACGATGGGGGCAGCGAGAATGAACTCTGGGGTGCTGCTTTAGAGCCAGAGACGAACTCATGTAGATAGACAATGTGTGTCCAGGTGGCCTGACACACACATACACATACATTTCATAGCTCTGACTACTGAGAGTCTTCAAGCAGTGCCATTTCAACAGCAACAAGCCCATCCAGCACCTAGAACCTGATTTTTAACAACCATTCTCCAATAAAAGGAAGCAGGGCTCCTTTGAGAAATGGCTAATTATAGGGTCTGGGGAAAGAAAATACTAGACGGACCTATATTTCTTCTTCTATCTAGAAGAAGAGGAGAAGGAAGAGAAAGAAGGAAGGAAGGAATGGAGGGAGGGAGGGAAAGAAGGCTTCATGTCATAAAGACATAGGAGCCAGTCTGAGCAACCTCCCAGTGACCAAAGTTGGAACAATTTGAGGAACAAAATAAATTGTTCCAGATGCTTATATTATAAAGAATAAGATAAGCACACTAAGTCCAAATTCATATAAATAAGGCCGGCGCCGTGGCTCAACAGGCTAATCCTCCGCCTTGCGGCACCGGCACATTGGGTTCTAGTCCCGGTCGGGGCACCGATCCTGTCCCGGTTGCCCCTCTTCCAGGCCAGCTCTCTGCTGTGGCCAGGGAGTGCAGTGGAGGATGGCCCAAGTGCTTGGGCTCTGCACCCCATGGAGACCAGGATAAGCACCTGGCTCCTGCCATCGGATCAGCGCGATGCGCCGGCCATGGCGGCCATTGGAGGGTGAACCAACGGCAAAAGGAAGACCTTTCTCTCTGTCTCTCTCTCACTGTCCACTCTGCCTGTCAAAAATAAAAAATAAATAAAAAAAAACAAATTCATATAAATTAGCGATTGAATAAATAAATGGGGAGAAGGAACACGTTGTACAGAAAAACTCCAAATACTGTGTGTGGATTCTCCCCTCCAGGAAGAAGAGCTTAACTCTTCTCCTATGTCTGTGGGCTGGGCTCAGTGACTTCCTTCCGAAACATAAAGTGTAGAAAGGAAAAAGTCAGGAATGGGAGATCTGGTGCACGGGGCAGTGACAAGCTGTGCTGGCATCATGCACCCTCTGACGATGTGACAGCAGGCGCTTCACCTCTGTGGCACTCTTCCCAGCAACGCATAAGCCTAGTCTGATCAGGAGAAAACATCAGATGCGCACAAATTGAAGGACATTCTCCAAATTCACTGGAGCACAGTCTTTAAAAGCGAAGGCCCGGGGTGGCGCTGTGGTGTAGTGGGTAAAGCTGCCACCTGCAGTTCTGGCATCCCATATGGGCGCCAGTTCGAGTCCCAGCTGCTCCACTTCTGATCCAGCTCTCTGCCTGGGAAAGCAGTAGAGGATGGCCCAGGTCCTTGGGCCCCTGCACCTGAGTGGGAGACCCGGAAGAAGCTCCTGGCTTCAGATTGGCGCAGCTCCAGCCACTGCAGCCACCTGGAAAGAGAGCCAGCAGATGGAAGACCTCTCTCTCTCTCTCTCTCTCTCTCTCTCTCTCTCTCTCTCTCTCTCCCTGCCTCTCATTCTCTCTCTGTAACTCTTTCAAATAAATAAATAAATAAATATTAAAAAAAAAAAAGTGCAGGCCCTGAAAAACAGGAAAAAGATAAGAAGCTGCCCAGATTGGCAGAGATGAGGAAGTGTGACAATTGGAGGTAGCGTAGTATCGGGCCTGGATCCTGGAACAGAAGAAGGGCATGAGTGGAAACACTGGTGAAATCCAAATAATGTCTGTGCTTTCGTTAGCAGTATTTTATCCAAGTGCTTTTCTGAGTTTTGACAAGTGTACTGTAGTTATGTAAAATGTTAACGTTATGGAAAGATGGGTAAAGCATATACAGGAACGCTCTGTTCTATCTTTGTAACTTTTCTGTAGATATAATTAAAAGTTTAAAAAGTTTTTTTTAAATGACTGGGAAGCCAGAGTACAAAGAAAACTGGATTTTGCACACATAGAATAAATAAGCAGAGAATAATGGAAAGTTGGATGCGAGAACTGGCATTCCACAAAGGTTATACTCCTCCAGACAGTTGTCCGATCATCGGGGTCATCTGGATTTTGGACACTTGGTCATGGGAAAGCAAGCAAGGGTACCAGTGGTGGGCATGTTGGGGTGGAGAGAGGGCTTCAGGGATTCCACATTGAATTTTGGTATTGGGGTGATAGGCTCATTCTTCTCTAGGGAATTATGCTGAAGACTGGTTCTTCGGGAATGTGCTAGAAAACCAGTCTAGATGAATTGTTTAAATAAGTTCCTTGCATTCCACAGCACAGGAGGGTGACTACTGTTCACAGTCACCTGTTACATATTTTTTGATAAAATAGAAGAAGAAGGGGCACTAATGTTCCAGTCACAAGGTAATGTCAAGGAAGAGAAATGTTGATTATCCTGATTTGATCAGCTTACATTGTGGACATATTTAAAATGTCCCAGAGTGCCCAATACATATGTACAATTATCGTTAACAAATGAATTCCTCAAAAAATGAATCATGTCTCCTTTTTATCCACACTTTCCCTCCTAGGTTTTGAGGCTTTGTTATAAAACAGGTTTGGGTTCTCAGATGTTGACGGCCTTTTGTTCTAGGGTTGTGTCAATGGAGTAGGAAAATCTAGGGACCTTCCCATGCAGTTCTGATCCTCTATTAGCAGTTCCTTTTCCATGCTAAGAATACCTTTTGCCAGTCTCTGTATGTAACAGTGTGAGCAGGCAGTCTCGTGCATTGGCTTCTCTACAAAACAGACTTTAGAACCTCTTCAGCGTGCAAGCAAAAGGCTTCTTGGGGAAGCTCTGAGCAGGTGAGGGGAGCAGGATTCAGCAGAGAGGAGGTGATCTGGGATATGGTTGTAACAGAGCTCTCTGACAATCCTACAGGTAATGCTAGAGCTAGGATGGTCCTTTAGATTTTAACAAGTTGAGGAAAGAGACCCATACCTAGGTGTTGGACACAGGCCAGGCAGTGGTGTAAACTTGGGTAGGGCAGCTCCCTTTCCCTGAAGCAAATTCCTGGGGAAGGATTGAGGATGAGTTATCTACAACCAACACTCTGCAACTAGGAAATAACTACCTTGATGCTGAAAGGGTCTCTCAGAGACATCAAAGCTTACATACGGTCCCACCATTGCACCCTTGAAGACTCTCCCTGTAGGAGTTAAGCCCACCTAGAAACAGCTTCTCTGAGTTTCTTGTGGGAACACTGAAAATATTAAGGTATGAAAATGAATGACAGTCCCCATCACTGTAGCTGGTCTTACAGCCATAACTGCTCTCCTTCACCTCTCTGCTTTTCTACCTGTTCCAGCTCCCTCTGACTCTCAGCTGTATCTCTGAAGGTCCTGCTAGGTAAGCTGCCAGGGCAACCCAGTCCTTGGGCTGAGTGTTCTGAGACACCTGTCACCGTGCCTGTCTCAGGCCAAGGTTGCTGCTTGAGTAATGACTGGTCAGGGGATGGCACCAGATGTTCCTGTGGACCACTGTGTGCCCAAGTTTTCCCTATCCCCATAGTGTATCCTAAGCAGGATCTCCATCAGTTACCACTGCTAGAATCTTTCCTGGCCTGCTGGTTTCTTGGCAAGTTCAAAGTGACTGGACAGCAATGGTGGTTTAGTATAGTAGGATTCTCATTGTATCACTTGGTGAAAAAATAATCATTGCTTTTAGAACCAAAACTTTTAAACCTTAGCCCCATTGCAGGGACAGGAGGCAGAAACCCCCAGGTTACTGAGACTGATGCTCCTCCCACCCCTGGGGATATCATACTATGTTATTGACTTGGGGTACATTTTGCAGTCTGGAGGGTGACATCCCATTCTGTCACAGAGGTGGACTATCTTTTTTCTGCCAAGGGGCATTTGGATATCTGTAACATCATTTGTGGGCCATGCAAAATTATCGACTTAAAAATTAGCCTGCTATAAATGTATTGAGTTTCTAGTCCCACCTGCAGCTGCATTAGCAGAATCAGACCAGATGGTGTTCCCCATCCCTGTTAGCTTGCCTTCTCTAAGACTGTCAAAAATGTTCTTCCCTGTCAAAAGTTATACCTGAATCCCAATAGCTTCTCTTTATAAAATTTATTTATTTATTTGTTTGTTTATTTATTTGAAAGGCAGGGTGGGGGAGCGAGAGAGAGAAAGAGAGAGAAACTCTTCCATCCCTTCCATCCATTAGTTCACTACCCAAATGACCAAAATGGACAAGGCTGGACCAGGCTGAAGTCAAGAACCATGAACTGCATCCTAGTCTCCCACATGGGTGGCAGGGACCCAAGCACTTGTACTATCTTCCATTGCTGTTCCAGTTGCAATAGCAGGAAACTGGATCAGAAGTAGAACAGCTAAGGCTCAAACTGGCACTCTGATACAGGCATAGCTTAACTTGCTATGCCACAATGCCAGCCTTTCCCAATAGCTTTTGGAGGTGAGGAATACCATAAAAATTAGTGGATCTTATGGCCATGTGTATCTTGCTATACTTCCTTCATTGAAAATGGCTCTGTGTTGGTGAATCAAACACTCTGTGCAAACCCACAAACCAGAACATGTGCCAGTTTTAATAAAAATAAAGAGTTGTCCCCTTCTAAAGCTAGAAGGGGTCTGATTTAGTCAATTTTTATTTAGTAGGTAGTCTGTTAATGGCGTGGTATCAGGAATTTATAATACTTATCTTCACATTATCACAGTATAACTTCAAGTGATAATACAGCACTCTATGGATAGCATAAAAATCTTTCAGCAATATGGTGCCATTTTGTCCTCCATGGTCATTGTACAATTCTTGCTATACATCTAATTTCTATATGTGTTATAAACTGCTTAGTAGATTGTTTTTGCTTAAGCAATCAATTAGGTTTTCAAAAAATTGAAGTAATAAGAAAAAGCTTATTATTATCTATTCAATTGGCATTTTCCAAGTCTTTTGATTCCAAATTTCCCTCTAATATCATGTTACTTCACCCTTAGGAAATTGCTTTACATTTCTTATAATGGAGATCTTATGATGATTCATTATTTCAGCTTTTGAATGGCTGAGAAAGTCTTTATTTTTGCCTTCATTTAAAAAATTCTGAGAGAGAGAGAGAGACAAGGGAGAGAGATATGGGGGTCAGCATTGTGGCATAGCAGGTAAAGTCACTGCCTGCAAAATCAGCATCCCATGTAGGCACAAGTTCATGCCCTAGCGGCTCCACTTCCAATTCAGCTCTCTGCTAACGGCCTGGGAGGACAGTGGAAGATGGCTCAAGTCCATGGGCCTCTGCCACTTACATGGGAGACCCAGAAGAAGCTCCTAGCTCCTGGCTTTGGCCTGGCCCAGCACTGGCCATTGTGGTTACCTGGGGAGTGAACCTGGGGAGTGAAAGATCAATCTCTATCATCTACCTATCATCTATCTATCTATCTATCTATCTATCTATCTATCATCTCATCTATCCATCTTCTTCCCTTTCTGTAATTCTGACTTTCAAAATAAATAAATAAATCATAGAAGAAAAAAAGAAAGGAAAGAGAGTTTCTGTTTGATGATTCATTCCCCAGATGCCTTCAGTGACCAGAACAAGGCCAGGCTGAAGCTGGGAGCTGGAAACCCAACCCAGTATCAGCATATAACCCAGTGTTTTGAGGGAATTTCCAGCAAATATTTTCTCCCAGAAAATGTGGAGCCAGAGATAGAAAAAAAAAAGTCGTTTTCTGCTTTTATTCTGTTCTTGGAAGATCTTTAGAGAGGACTTAACGCCTGAATCCATGTCAATCAGCTTGCATCTCTGTGGCCACAATCTAAAGTGATTGGCAAACACATAAAGTAAAGAGACTCCTAGAATGATTGACTACCACACCGAGCCACAGAGCCATCCCTGGGCTCAGCTACCTTTGAACTTTCTGTTACATGAGATAATATACATTATCAATATTTGTTACTGATTTTCAAGTTTTCTATAGTTTGCAGTCAAATACATTCTAAATGATATCTACTTCAACCATGGCTCAGCTTTTGGGTTTATATCATGGTTTATCTGATTATTTATTTATTTATTCATTTGTTAAGTAGAATAAGAGAGAGAGAGAGAGAGAGAGGAAGAGACAGAGAGATCTAACCAGTGGTTTACTTCCCAAATGCCCACCACAACCAGGACTGGGTCAATCCAAAATCATGTGCCTGAAATTCCACTGGGTCTCCCATGTGGGTGGCAGGGGCCCAACTATTTGGGCCATCTGCCTTTGCCTCCCCAAGTGCATTAGCAGGGAGCTGGATAGAAAGCAGAGCAGCCAGGACTTGAATGAGGCACTTTGATATGGGATGCCGATGTTGCAGACAGCAGCTGAACCTGCTGCACCACAACACCAGCCCCTACTGGATCGCTTTCTTCCACAGAAGGAAAGGTGAAGTTCTGGGAATGACAGCTGGCATCAGAGGTGAAATCCCAACGGAAAACTCCCTGCTTCACAATTGTTCAAAGGAGTAGCACTCTCTAGAGATAATTATAGGCAGTCAGAGAGTCCTGTAGGCTTTGCCCTTTAGAGCTAGAGTCATTTATAGACCTTGGCTATGCAGAAGTGGTGCTGATAGAGAACTTGACAGCCATGTCCCTAGAAGGAGAGCTACGCGGATTCTTGAGTGGAATACTAACTTCCAATGGTCATGATCCACAGAGGGAACAAAGCTCTAGCTAAAGCTACTTGAAATAATATATATTAATACAGTTTCATCATCAATAATACATACTATTAATATGGCTTTAAATAATGTATAATGCTAGATTTGCATACTAAATAATACATAAATATGTAATCATTCCGTGAAGTCATATGAAATTAGTAATCATGCAGAAAACTTAACCTATTAACATGCTATGAGAGGAAAAGCTTGCAAGTGGCTCAGGGCCTTAATCAGTGCTGCTGTGTAATATCTTGGCTAGGAGAAACACAAGGCTTGCATAAAATGTTTGATCTGTATCTCTTATAACTGCAGAAAAGTAGCTATAACAGACTTTCCAGTGTAGAGTTAATAAAGAGTTTCCATTGACTATAAAGATAACATTGCTTTGTAAAAATATCTGTAACCCATCAATGATTAAAAGACTATCAAAGAGTTACTTCCTACAAATGAAGCAATGCAGGGGTGGGCATTGGACCTGGTAGTTAAGATGTCAGTTAAGATTCCCATATTGGAATGCCTGGGCCCCATGCCAGGTTCTAACTTCTGATTCAAGTTTCCTAGTAGTGCAGACCCTACTAGGATGATGGCCCAAGTGCTTGGGTCCCTGCCACCCATGTGGGCAACCTGGGTTGAGTTTCTGGCTCTTAGCTTTGGCCCACATCTCGGGGTTGTTGTAGGCATTTAGAGAGTGAAACAGAAGAGTGGGAGCTCTGTATGTCTGTGTGTCTGTCTCCCTGTTGCTTTGCCTCTAAAATCTATGTAATCATATACATCTATGACAACACAAACCATTGTCATTCAGTCATCCCCTTCCATTTTTTCAAGGATTCACTTGTATCATCTTATTTAACTTTCCTAGTAGCCCAAGGGGTAGACACAATTATCTCTATTTTTCAGCTCAGGGAACACTGGGTGGGAGAGATTAAGGACTTAGTCAAGGTCACACTGCTGTTAGGGGAAGAGTTAGGTATGCAGCTCTTCTGGAACCAAAGCCTATCATTTTTCCTTTACTCCATATTACCCCGCCTTGTATTTTCAATATAGCTCTTATTTATGGATTAAGATCATGGATATTTTATAATTCAAATTCAGCCAAACTTTGATGAATCTCTTCTGTGTACTCATCACTGTGCTGGACATCTGCTGTTGGTGATGCCACTTGTCTCCCACAGGAATAATCCTATGAGATATTTCTATCTTCATTTTATAGAGTAGAAAACTGAAGCTTGGAAAAATGAAGTGATTTGCTCAGAGCATCAGAGTATGAGGCAAACCCCGAGTCCTACGACTACAAACCACACCACATCTCTGGGAAAGGGAGATAAAATGGAGCCTCCTGTTTTAACATCAGCCTTCCTAGGCCTTCTCTGAAAAGCAGAGCCAAGACCCTAAGCTCTTAGGAGTGCTGATGCCTGCCTTGTGCTATGGTTTAAATAAGACGTGGCTCTCAGACTCACGTGAACATTTAAAATTTAAACCTCGGTGTCTGGTGTTGGTGCTGTAGAAAGGAAATTTAATCCAATTGTGGTGTTCAGGAGGTAGGCTTAGTGGAAGGTCCTTAGATCGCAGGAGGCGTGTCCTCAGAAGGAAGTTCTCCACATGGGAGACCTGGCTCCTGGAGGTTGTAGGAATTTGAGGAGTGAGTCAGCAGGTGAGATGTCTCTGTCTGTCTATCTTTCAAAATGAATAAACAAGCAACTATTTTTGAGATGCCTGAGTTGGGCCTAACCACTGTCTCTGCTCTCTGGCTGTCCATGTGACGACTCCACACACACTTCACTGCCGCCATCTTCCAGCCTCACCAAATGGCTAAACCATGGGACCTGCTGCTCTTGGACCATGATTCTTCAAAAGCATGAGCCAGAATAAACCTCTTTCCTTCATCAGCACCCTGTCTTTTTTTTTTTTTAAGATTTATTTATTTTATTTGAAAGTCAGAGTTACACAGAAAGGAGAGGGAGAGAGCAGAGAGACAGGTCTTCCATCCCTTGGTTCACTCCCTAATTGACCGCAATGGCTGGAGCTGCATCAATCCGAAGCCAGGAGCCAGGAGCTTCTTCTGGGTCTCCCACGCGGGTGCAGGGGCCCAAGGACCTGGGCCATCCTCTACTGCTTTCCCAGGTCATAGCGGAGAGCTGGATGGGAAGTGGAGCAGCTGGAACTAAAACAGGCACCCATATGGGATGCAGGCGCTTCAGGCCAGGGTATAAACCCGCTGCGCTACCCCCCAGCACCCTGTCTTAAATCTGGCATTGTAGTAATGAAAAACTGACTAATATTCCCAGTCATTTAAATGACTTTCTTGTAGACCAGGAAAAATCATGTTCTAGGAGTGAAGGTTACTGGCAGGATATCTGGAGACGTGGCAGGGAAATTTTTCTATTCCACAGATTTTTCAAAGGGCTGGTGCTCTGAACAGCTCAGGGACATCAGTAGCCAAGCCCACTCAAAGGACTTTAACAAACACTTGAATTCTCCCGTTCCACTCCCGCAGAGCACGTAGCTGGTTTAAAGTTCCTACCCCTCTGGCAACAGCATTCTTAGAAATCGTGCTTGGAGATGGGTTCTTTTGGGAAAGATCTACCCTGATGAAGAAGTACTGAGAAAGGTGGAAACCATAAATGTCAAGCCTACCCAGGAGAGTAAATAGAAACCACTTGCATCTTTCAGGCTGAATTATAGCTTATCAAACACACATTAAACCTTTAAGCCCTTTTTTCCTTAAGTAAAAATAAATCTAAGTTGACTGTGCCAGCATATGTATTTGTTTTCACTACACTGTCTATAAACCATGTCTAAGGTGAGTATTTATAAGCCTGAACAAAAACTAGACAAACAATTCTGAGAATAAGTGACAACTGTAACAGTTCATGATAAGACAGTCACAACAAAGGAAACGCTATGCATTAAGTAATTTTTCTTGCAAATCCTTTATACATATGTCAAGCTGTGTGCTGGCAGAGTGAAAGAGGATAAATCAAAGAGAATACCCATATAAGAAAGGGGTTTTAGGCAAATGCTGTCTTGGATGCATAAATCAAATAAATAGTGATTAAAAAAAACCCCAAGGAATAGCATAGATTTCTGCAGAATTTTACACAATGAAGTTATTTAGCAATTGCACAACAATTTATATTGATGGAGCTCCTTCCAATTATTTGCTCATTAAATCTTATGACATTTCTGGCAAGTAGGTTCGTATCATTCGTTAATCTCGCAGCCAAGGTAAGTGGAGCAGGGAATTGTTAAGTAACTTTTCCGAGGTTGAACAGCCAGATGTGGGTTCCTTCAGAATTCCTGCTCCCACAGTCCTGGGCTGCAGTTCCAGGGTAGTGCTGCAGCTCCTCTTGGTCCTTCCTCAATGCCAGACAGATCCAGGGCCATGCCTGACCGCTGGGGCTGGCTGACACCACTCGGGGTAGTAAATCTAGAAGTGCCCATGGTTGCCATTGGCACTGACATCTCCTCTGGCTTGGGGAGCCCATCAATATGCCAACGCATGCCTAGGGCATCTACAATAGACCTTCGATTGAGAGGGTCATGGTAGTGAATCCGAAACTATGAGACGGAAGGAGGCATCAAAGTGAATAAGACTTCGATATCTGAGGGTGCTTTAAAATAAACCGGTGCCCCAGAACCAGTTAAATCTCAGTCTCTGAGGTTGGGGTTTAGACAAGAATATTTTCTGAAAGCTACTCTGGATTTTTTAACCTGCGGTCAGAGTCCAGAAACTCCGGTGTAAAAGTTCTTCCAGGTCTGCTAGATGTGGTTGCTGAGGTCATTCACTGCACAAGGACTCCTCACCAAAGGGGCCAGTGACCACTGCCATGCAGCCAGTCCACAGTGTGCCCTGCTTTGGGGCTGGCAGTGGTTCTCAGAAAGATTCGCCTTTTGTCTGATTCCAGAGGGGACCTGGGTCATTCCCCTTTCTTCAATGTGCATTGCTGTATATCCTACACATTCTGTTTTCAGATTATTTTGTATGCATTCATCAAAAATTGCGGTTAGCATCTACTACATGCTGGGTCCTTGGCATACACAGGAGATGGAAGTACAAAACAACCACAGTGCTAGTGTTGCTGGATCCCACAGTCTTTGGGGGAAGACAAGTGATTCCACAGGGAGTGATGCAGCAAAGTGGGAGGTACTCCTACAGACATGAGGGCAGCAGGCTGGGAGAGACCCGAGAAGGGCACCTCACCCATCCACCTAGACCTGGGGTGCCGAGGGGGCTCACAGAAGTGGCAGAATCGCTGAGGCTGTGGGCCCCTGGGCTGGGTGGCATTCCAGGCTGAGTGAGGGCATTTGAAGAGACCTGGAGTGAGGAGGGATCATCAGGGAATTCACTGCCTGTCTGCCCGGAGCATGGGGAAAATGAAGGTGGAGGGAGGTGGGGGGAGTGTGGCGGGTTCTCTCCATCTCCTTAGAGCTGGACCGGCCACTTGCAAGCGTAAACACTGTACCCCAGTGCTCAGCCCTGCCTCTCCCTTCCCTCTCTGTCCACATACACTTCTTTGTGAGAGCAGAAAACACCTAAGCCACTTGGAGCCTCCTCCCTGGAGTTCTATCATTCCAATCAATGATGGAAGCCAGCAAGGGGACAAAGCAGCACAGACACAGACGTCACCACTTCACTTGGCGCCACCTGGCACGACCTCACAATTGGCACGGCTCTCTACCTTGCTCACCACTCTGCCTCCTTGCTGTGCCAGGTCCTGATTTCACACTCTACATCCCCACCCCAGACCCTGGGCTGGTGCCCGTGGACCAGCATGTCCGTTCCGTCATGAGCTCACGAAATTACTGCAGCTGGGGGCTGAGGACGTCATTATGACTCCGGCCCCTCTGTGTCTTATCGTGTTTGCTGTTTTCTGTTATCAGAAAGGGGGGAAGCAAAAATGAACTTGACTCTCTGCTACTTGTTGTCTTCCTTCATGCTGCTTATCTTTGTTTCTAGTGACTCTCTGGGTTTGTTAACTATGACTCGATTTGATTCCGGTTTTATGTTTGTCTTCAAAGTAGCATGCTTTGGTTTGATCCATGAGGCTATTTGAATGAACCAAATTTCCTAACCTCCTGAAACTACAAATCGGCTGATCAAAATTCACTTCTCCCCCTGAGGTTTGCAAGGGCGGCTATGCAACACACCCACCCCTTCCTGCCTGCCTGGCCCCTCCTGGTTCTGATAGATGGCTTTGCTTCCCTCTTCCTGGGGCCATGGCAACGTCTGGCAGTCAGAGATTCTGTGTGCTCACTAGGACACTGCCAACGTCTCTCCACTTAGAGTTGGAAAACCCGCCATGGAGTAGGGAGAAATGGACACCCAGCTTTTGAGCTACTTCAACCCCTGCACTTCCACGCTTCCCCCATGCCATTTCCACACATTGGCCTGCAGCAACTACAGAGCCCCTGTGCCTCTACCTGCTGAGGCATGAGCACTTACTGTTATTAACTGGCCTGGAACTCTATGCAGGGTTCTGAGCCAAGAAGTCATTCTCTTTGTTGTATAATATCTGCTTGAAGCCATATCCTGGAGGCAGAGTTTAAATGGGGGCCTCCTCTGGACAGCCAAGGTCCCTCACACCTAAGCCTCCTAACCGTGAACATCCCCTTGTGTTCTGCATGCTTGCTTATACGTGCTCCTGCCTAGGAACAGGAGCAAGACCATCTTTTTCTAAGCCCCGAGTACCTAGTGATCTACTTGACTCAATGTAAGTGATCCAGATGTGTCTGTCCAGTGACAGAATGGCCTGACAGTGCTGACATCACAGCCTCGTCTCACTTGGAAGGAATTTATTTGGAAGCATTGCTTTTGGAAACAAAGAATTAGTCCATTCCATATTCAAGTGTTCCAGCGCACATCTGGCTGTTACAGCCACTGCAACGGCCTGGCTCCCCACATGTGTGGGCTGACTTGACTTCCTGAAGCTGGGTCTGTCTGATAAGAACACCTTCCCAGTTCCTACCTCCTCCAAATCAGCCTTTTGACCAAGAGACAGACAAATAAAACTCTGTGCTTTTGTCAGGACTGAACAACCAGCTTATTGAGGATGCACTTCTATTCTTTCAGCCAGTTTCCAAAGCCTCATCTGGCTACAACAACGGAAGTCTTTGTGACTCTTGTCTATTCACAAGTGCCAATTAGTATTCCTTCTGTGCTGTTGTCTCCAAGGGGCACGGGCCTGGCATTAGTGAATGTACAGGAAGAGCCCGCTCCGCGGCAAGGCAATGAGGAGGCGAGTTGGCTCCACCCTCACCGGGTTGGTTCTGTCCTCAGGACACCCCGGAAATGGATGACGATTTGCAGCCCATTAAAAAGAAGCACCCCTAGGCTACACCGCTGTCCCCCTGCGAGAAAAGCAGTCGCAGGCTCTGCCCTGCCATGCTGTGGAGAAGTTACTACAGCACACAGGCATCCAGCTATGCATTTGCTTCCTCCAGCATAAATCACATAAAGATGACAGAACAGAACATGTGCCAAAGCCAAATATGCATATCGTGATTCTTTTGTAATCTCCTTAAGCCAAATCCTAGAGCAAGAATTTCAGCGCTTCGCCCTTCCTTTGAAACCTGCATTTTCTTAATGAGCCTAAAAGGGAGTGGATTCTCAAACAGCTGAAGCTGCTCTCATTCCCTCCCCTGTCAGTTTTCAGAGCTCTCCCCGACCCCTGGCAAGTCGGGACGAGCCACACAGACACCGACTCTGCCACTCCCTCGCCGCTCATTGGAGTTCATTTCACAGCCCAGGAGACGGGTTTGGCGCAGTTCAGACCTCTTCCCTCACTAGGTTGCTTGAGTCGCTGATAGACAGGTCCTTACGTGAGCTGTATACAGGAGGCGCTCAGCGAGCATGAGGTGGCTGCCTCTCTAGGCTGCCCAGGCCATGACACTGCTTCTGTGGCACTCTGTGGCCACATCTCCTCTTTGCTCTGCTCCCTCAAGGCCTGGCTGTCCATCCAGGCCGGAGCCACGCCTCCTCTCTGTTTTGTGCACCTTTTCTCAATAGACACTCAATAAAAGTTGCTGACAGACGGGCTGACTGCCGGGCTGCCCAGGGCAAGTGTTCTTTGCTGCTTTTATTTGTTGCTGAATGTCAAATGGTGTCATCAGCACGGAAGTAATTTCCCGACATGCACATCAGGATTCATGAAAGAATTAAAGAATTCAAAATAGTGAGGAGAACCGGCACTGATTAGTGTCACATCACTAGGAACAGGACTTGAGTCGTCTTACAGGTACAGAGAACTTCTGTATTACACACTACAGTCTACTCTTGATCATTATCTTAATGTTCCCAACTTTTGAAACATCCTGGAATGTATATTAGGGAATTTTCAACTGCAGTTACTTCCCACTGCTTTAATGCAAGAGACAAAAATGGAGTGTAAGAGCCACAGTTTATGCCATTGTATAAACGCTAAGGACAACTGTCTGGTTTTAAAACCAAGATGTGCCTCCTTCTCAGCAAGCTGTCAGCAGGCCTTGATTCTGAAATGAAGGCATCTCCATCCCATGTTAGAGTCATCACCATTCTCGCCTGGATGGTTCACGAGAAGATGAAGATGGGGGCTGGCACCGTGGCATAGCAAGTTAAGCCTCTGCCTGCAGCGCCAGTATCCCATAGGGGCACCAGTTCACGTCCCGGCTGCTCCACTTCCCATCCAGCTCCCTGCTGGTGGCCTGGTAGAGCAGCGGAGGATGTCACAAGTGCTTGGGCTCCTGCACCCATGTGGAAGACCCAGACGAGGCTCCTGGCTTCTGGCTTCAGATCAGCCCAACTCTGGCTGTTGTGGCCATTTGGGGAAATGAACCAGCCAATGGAAGACCTCTCTCTGTCTCTCCCTCTGTCTATAACTCTCTTTCACAAATAAATAAACAACCCCTCCCCCCAAAAAAAGATGAAGATGAAGATGAATATCTGTAAGTTCCATCAGGTCTCGGACAGCTTTTTTCTTAATAAAACATTAAATAAACACACAAACACACACACACACACAAATACCCCAAGAACATAGCAAATCCAGTTTTATTTGACTTCTGAAAAGGTTCTGAATTTCCAAACAGTCTTGTTATTTCCACTTGCTGGACAATCCTTTAAAGTTTCCATGACCACTGCTCCCACCAACACTCCCCAAATGCTGTCAGATGGGTTATCATTGCCTTGCACTTTTGTGCTTTCGTTAATTTTGGATAAAGTCCTAGAGTGCAGTGATATTATTGAACTCGTTTCTGCTTAGGTCTCAAGTTTCCCGAGCTCCTCTATTACCAAGCGGCATTGCACCCTATAGGCACAATAAATAAATAATACAACACTGAAGCTCTAACAAATCACAAAATGCATTATTAAAAAAATTAAGAAATAAGTATCTCCCCTCTTACTTAAATAGAGGTTTATTTTATCACGCAGAATGCTGAGGAGAGCTGCTCTGAGATATATTAAAGCCTGGGGGAAGGAGGAACACACTGCAGGGGGCATTTAGCTCCCTCGGCCACACGACACCGTCCTTGGAGTGAAAGGATGCGCTTGCGCACTGGAAGCTGCTCTGTTTGTTCACAAGCCGGGTACGACGCACTGCAGGCTTTGCCATGGGAGGGTGAGCAGACCCGCATGACACATCCGCCTTAGCTAAGCACAAACTGTTAGTCTGGACAAGGGTGATGGAAACAAATGCCTTCCCGGGACTGAAGTTGGAGAAGCACTGCTGCTTTCCTTTAACTTTAAATCACAATTCTGCCTCCCAGAAAGGTGTTCTCCAACCAGCGTCCTGCCAAACAGCTTCCGAGTGCTGCATTTAACCAGGAGAGGACACTGGCACACAGCGCCCCACAAGGTGTACACTTGAGGAGAGAACGTACAATAGGATCCCTTCACCCGAGACTGGAAAGTTTTGCTTGGAAGACAAAGTCTACAGCCTCCCTCCACTGTGCAGATGTCAAACTTGAGCCATCACCTTGAGGTTGGGCCCATCCTCATGGGGGCAGGTTCTGAAGGTGCTGCCAGGGTCTCCACTCCTACTCTGCTCTGATTGAAGTTCTCCATCTGAGCACATCTTGCTGACTTCCTTGAGCTGTGCAAAGACCCCTAGCACTTCTGTATATGAGTGGGGGTGGGGAGGGGAGGGAGGCCATGGCTAACAACTGACTCCAGCTTTCCCCCCTCCCAAAGTTATATGAGAAGGGTATTTCTGGTGGCACAGAGAGAGAGTGCCCCTTCATTTTCGCATCTCACTGTTCATTGGGGTGGACACCGACGGAGACTCAAGCATCCCCCCGGAACTGAGAATGTACATTTTTTATTTATTTGACAGGTTGAGTTATAGACAGTGAGAGAGAGAGAGAGAGAGAGACAGAGAGAAAGGTCTTCCTTCCGTTGGTTCACTCCCCAAATGGCCGCTACGGCCGGCGCCAATCCTGATCCAAAGCCAGGAGCCAGGCGCTTCCTCCAGGTCTCCCATGTCGGTGCAGGGCCCAAGCACTTGGGCCATCCTCCACTGCCCTCCCGGGCCACGGCAGAGAGCTGGACTGGAAGAGGAGCAACCGGGACTAGAACCAGCACCCATATGGGATGCCTGCACTACAGGCAGAGGATTAACCAAGTGAGCCACGGCACTGGCCCCGAGAATGTACATTTTCTTTTATATGACTATGTCCATTGCCTGCCTCTCCCCAGTAGATCAGGCGACATAGGCAGGAACTGTGGTAATGACTCAGCATTTGCTGTTCTTATCCTTAATGGAGAAATTTTTTTTAACCTAAACCCAGCATGTTCTATGACATGACCTCTGCCTTTGGACTCCCACTTTGGCGCAGATGCCAGAGGCAGCCCCCTCTTGGTTTGGTTTAATTTTTTTTTTAATTTTAAATGAGATCCAATGTGCCTTGACCCCTCTTGGTTTTGGCTCTGAACACACACCACACCCATACACATGCCACTCACTGAAGGTACATGTGAACAAGGCAGATCCTGCCAGAGATTACTGATCATGAGGCTTTACGGCTGACGTTGTAATACAAATGGCAAACAACTTCCCATCCACGGAGAATTTCTCAGTCTGTGCCTCTCCCAGGAAACGTCCTACTGGCTTACTGGTCCTTCACCTGTTTGATGCCTCTCCTCTCCTGCCCTGGGAGCAGAGTCTCAAATTCATGTAAAGTGCACTGGCTGCCTTGGTGTGCTGGAGCCCCTACCTCCAGCTGCTAGCAGTTTGTCAAGGAGTTGCTCTATGAGGTACTGAGAAGGGAATCCTTCCTCCTGGATGCATCAGTTAATTATCAGGAAATGTGGCCCCTCGCCCTTTTTAAAGCACTGTTAGGGCTTTCATTCAGTTACACAACAGCAGCTGCAGGCACTGTGTGAGGTGCCTAGAGGTGAAGAAGACCAATGTCTCAATTTGTGATAAGCGCTACTGTGGAACGAAATAAAAGGCTAAGATAAAATACTGGAAGTGGAGCCTCTATGGGCTCAGGGGATTCCGCCCAAAGGAAAGAACCGACATGTAAACCATGATTTATGAGTGGGCATTTGGCCTAGCGGTTAAGATGCCACCTGGAATGCTTGCATCCTACATCAAAGTGCTTGGGTTCCAGTACCAGTTTTGCTCCTGATTCCGGCTTCCTGCTACTGCGCACCACGGGTGGCAGCAGGCAATGACTCAAGTACTTGCACTCCCTCCGTGCTTATGGGAGACCTGGATTCAGTCCCAGGCTCCTGGCTTCAGCCTGGCCCAGGCCCTGCTGTTGAAGGCATTTGAGGAGTGAACCAAGAAGATGTGATTTCTCTCTCTTTCTTTCTCTCTGACTCTTCCTTTGAAGAAACTAAATTTTTAAAAATCAAACCATGGTATATGAGAGGGAAATAACCATGCGTGGCCAGGGTTGAATGCAAAAGGAATAACAGCACCCTGGGTGAAGGGGGAGGCCAAGGCTTGTCATATTCATGAAACTAAGAAAAGGGAGGTTGGGGGATGCGGCCGTGGCCCTCTCTCTCCACCGAAGCTCTCCTTCCACAGCACTGAGCTGTGGCTGGGAAGCAGTTGCTGTTTCTCATCCTCCATGTGCTGGCTGCGGGTCAGCACTGAAGGGGACCTTGATGTCAATTTGTAAACAACAGAGGTTCCCATCAGTCCCGGCTCCTAAATGAGCATATGGAACAGAGCTCCTACCCCAAGCTGCTGATTGGATGCATCACGCAAGTGTGTCAGTTTTCTATCCCTGTCAATGGATTAGTGGCTTCAAACAATGCACATTCACCATCTCATGGCTTCACTGAGTCAGGAACCTGGGTGTGGCATAGCTCTAACCACTGCTTAAGGCTCTCTCAACCAGGCTTGAGCCAAGAATGTGTTGAAATCTGTGGTCTCATCTAAAGTCTCTGTAGGAGCCCACTCCTACTAGAGTTTTGGATGTGATTCAGTTCCTTAAGGGCTGTTGGACCATGGGTCTCAGTTTCTTGCTGGTGGTCGGGCAGGACCTAAGTTCCCTGCCAGGTGGGACTTTACCACCTGCTTCATTAGAGCAAGTACACAAGAAAGAACCAGAGAGAAAGATGGAAGTCACAGTCTTTTGTTCTGTAGTCAGGGGCGTGGCATCCCATCACTTTCTCAATAGTCAGTCCGCTAGAAGCAACTTACTTGATCTGGTCCACATTCAAGTGGAGGGGATTTCCAAAGGAGGTGAAGACTGGGAGTCAGGGACCATGTCAGAAGCTGCCTGCCAGTGTGAGTGAGATATCCGCCTCTCCATGGTGCCACATTTGGTCTGCTGCCATAGCTACTAGCTTCACCTGGAGTAGCAGAGAGGCATACAGCAAAAGGTTTTTGTGAAAGGGGGTCAGGGCAGGCCAGGCCATGTAATGCCTCACAAGCCCTGATAAGAAACCACCATTTGTTTGTTCTAAATGCTGTGAAAGGTCATTAAAGGATTTAGGCACGAGAAAAAACAAACCCATTTGATTTATTATTATTATTATTATTATTATTTGAAAGGCACAGTGGCAAAGAGAGGGGAAGAGACAGAGAGAGAAAAGGAATCTGAAACCAGAAGCCAGGAACTCCATCAGGGTCTCCCACAAAAGTGGCCCAAATACTTGCACCATCTTCCATTGCCTTCCCAAGTGCACGTTCAAGAAGCTGGCTGAGTGGTACCTCAGCCAGGACTCAAAATGGCTTTCCTGACATGGGATGCCAGCTTTGCAAGCAGCGGCTTAACCAGCTGGGCCTCAGTGCCAGCCTCCTCCATTTCATTTTATGATCATTCTTGCTACTGCTTCTAACTGTATTGGAACGAAACAGGAATGGAAGCAGAGACCTGTCACGAGGCTGTTGTCACCTGACACCGTGTTGGGTAACACAGGGGTATGCTGGTTCATGGTATGTATCCACTTGGCTGGCCCGTGGTGCCCAGATATTTGGTCCAACATTGTTCTGGATGTTTCTGGGAAGGTGTGTTTGGATAAGATTAACATTTAAATCAATGGACTCAGAGTAAAGCAAATTGCTCTCTATAATGTGAGTGGGCCTCACGCCATCAGCTGAGGCAAAGGAAAACAAAAAGATTGATCTCCCCAAACCCCCACTGGAACAAGGGAATAGATGGCCTGCAATACCAGCTCATCCCTGGGTCTAGCCTGCCCAACCCACTCTGCTGACTTTATACTTACCAGCCTCCGTAACTGTGTGAGCTAGTTCCTTAAACTAATACCTTGCACCAACACACACACACACACAGAACCACATGTGCAGACATACAACCACATATGCACACACACAACCATACATACATACACACATAGAGACACAACCACATGTGTGCGCGCGCATACACGCTTTGTACAAGTTCTGCTTCTCCGGAGAACGCTGACCAATATCAAGCAGTAGCCCTGACAACAAATTCTGCTATTTATTAAGTATGGTTCTGCGCTCCAGGCACTCTGAGAGATGTTCTGCACACCTCACCTCATTTAGTCCACCAACGAATACGAATTTGTACACCCATTTCACATGAAATCACGACACAGAGAGGTAAGCGAATCACCAAAGATCACATACGTTCCTAGTCAGTAACACAGCCACAAGAGCCACTTGTCAGGTGCCTATTTATTTCAAATGATTGAATGGGTGAAAAAAAGAATCAGAGCAGTAACAGACACATAAGAATGCTGCTTGAAATCTGAAATTCCATTTTGCTGATGGTCAAAGCAAATTCATTAAATCCAGTACATTTTCCTTATGTATTAAAATGCCATTCGCAATCTGCGAGGGACCTTTCTTTTTGCTAATGCGTGGCAATTATCTCTCCGCGCTGCAATTGCAAATCTGGTTTTCAGTTTCCCCGCTTGTTTCCACCCGCACACTTTTACAGCCAATTGTTAACGGATTAACAACTTTGGGCGAGCTCCATCAGTCTGCTCTGGTTCGGCTTGGCGGCTGGGCGAGTCTGCTGATGAAGACGGAGCACAGAAGAGCTGGCTCTGGCTTGCACTGGCCAAATGGAGCGGTGTGTCCCTTGGTAAACGTTTCTTGTGCCTCTGCTGGGTTCCAGGCACTGCACCGAGTATTCTGGACTCTGCCTCGTCAGCAGCCAGGAGTCTTTCTGAATCTTCTGGGTTTCCAGGATGTCAAGGGGACCTCCGCGGGAAATAAACACATCTCAGTAGCAAAACATTCCATCTCTGAAATGCACCCTATTTTAGGAATCTGGATTCCTTGCTTCTATCCACATGTCTGTCTGACTTTCTGTGTGTCTCTACCCATCTATTCATTTTTTTCTCAATAGTTTCAAAACAGTGACTTCCTGGTAGCAATATTCAGAAGCAATCAACAACAAAGTGGGAAAATTAAAAACCCATTCATTCCCTATTGCATTTCTTTTCTGCAACCTATAGCTAGCAAGCAGGTCACTTCCAGAGCTGCAGCCACTTGCAAGGTGAGAACTGTGCATTGGCAGGATTTAGCCTTCTGCCCCAATGTGCGCATCTGTACTCAGCACCTAGGGAACAGGAACTCAGAAGAAAAACCCACAGTTAGCTTTATCCCAAGTGGGAGGGACGGATGGGGGAAATCGGAGAATATAAACACACTAGGCTTCAATTCTAATAGTTAAAATGGATTTTAAAAAGCAAAATGTATTGATGCAGAGTGACATGAGGACATTCCACAGAATACAAAGTTAGAGTGCTCCTTGAAGCTCTCTGGACACAGGCGAGTCACTGTGATGGCATTCAAGATGGCACAAGAGAATGAAGCAACGGGGCAGGCATTTGGCGAAGTGGTTAGGCTGTCTGCAGCCCACATTGGAGTGCTTGGGTTTAAAACCCAGGTTGGACCCCCAATTCTCACATCTTGCCAGTGCAGACCCTGGGTGGGGGGGGGCAGTGGGCGTGACTCTGATCCCACCTGGGGAATTGCAGGCATTTGGGGAGTGAACCAGCAAATAGGAGCTCTTGCTCTCTGCCTCTGTCTCTCTTTCTGATTCTCAAATTTAAATGAGCTGGGGTGGTGGTAGGGGGGAGTGGAGTGGAGAGAAAGAGAGCGAACAAAAGCCTAAGAAAGCAGCAGTGGATCACGTGTACCTGCAGCTGCAGACGCCAAGTGAGCCTGGATGAGGCAGGCATAGACAGACTGGGTTACAGGAAGCAGCCATAGAGGAGGGAACTTTTGGGTAATCTGTAAGAGAGAATTGCAACTTTGTTTTCGGTCCATAAAGTTCCTCCTCCTGTATTGCGGCCAGAGTTTTGTAGGAGGAAGTATTCATAGACAGTGGCATTTTGGAAGAAGCATTTGCCCAAGGCATCAGCAGAATACATTTGGCATCGGAAGGCAACACATGGAGAGCTGCACCTCCAGCTTTTCAGTGCTGCAAAGAATTGTACAGTCACCAACAGGAACAGAAAAAGCCAGACAGAGAAATGCAAATGATGAAGCCTGCATAGTTCAAAAAGGAGCTATTTATTCCCAGACTGAATTTCTAGAATTACAGACAGAAACACTGGAACTATCCAGCATGCTCTTTAGTGCAAGGAAGTGGCCTTCCGGGTGGGGGCTGGCAGAGAATAACATTAAGGACAGGCAGTGCAGCTCAGTGGGCAGAAGTGGCTCCAAGGCGATGGAGAAGTGGGATGGCAAAGCCCTGGGAAGGGTGTGAGGGCATGGGCGTGAGACAAGCAACGGAAAGTAAATCACGCTTGTGCAGACCTCGCAGGGTGAACAGGAGCTTACCAGCCTGATAACGGCGGGAAGAAACATCTTACACAAAATGCGAAAGCACAGCCGTGGAAACAGTGCGATCCGTACTCTGATGACAAGGGAAGATTACAGTGACGTGCCCCGAACACTGTCCCAGTCATTCCTGTTTCATTTAATTCTTCCAACATACCTGTGAAATCAGCCCAGTTACTTCCCTTTTACAAATGAGAAAATCAGGGCAGGGAAGCCAAGTCACTTGTGCAAGGCAGCATCGAGTCAGCCAGTGCACCCCAATTCTACACTACACTGTATCTGCTTCCAACTGACTCTGAAGTCATTGATGCTGAAATAAGCCGAACGTATTTCGGACTCTTCCTGCACACGACGACCTCCGCAGGCTACCGCCTTAGACCGCCCGTCTTTCTGCACCAAATGCCTGGAAACAGTTTCCTGCCCTGACCCCTTTTCCCGACCACCCACAGATCTGCCCTCGACCTTCTGCCCATCACCCTCTCAAACATGCTTTGCCAAGGTCGATCAAGGCCCATGCCTCGCTCCGTCTCGCGAACACTTAGGGCACTCTGCTCTGTCTCTTAGAATCCTTGAACAGCGTTACCTTCTCAGAATGGCTCGCCGCGGCTTCTGTAGGTGGACAGCCTCCCCATCTTCCTTGCAGCAGGCACAGGGCTCCACCTCTTCCCCACTTTCCGCCTCCTCTTCTTCTGCTCACCCCTTGGCGGAAGAAGTCCTTCAGAGTTCTGTTCCCTTCACCCTCTCTCCGCTTATCCCGAAAGATTTTATCAGCACCTGAGATCATCTCTGCCGACTCCTGGAGCAGACCCAACTTTTTATTTTGTTTCAACTTTCAGTATTTTCTGCCCACCGCCACCCACTCTTATACTGGTAACAGTGTCTGACTTTCCTCCAAGGAGCTTCACTCTCCTTATTCTCAGACAAGTGGTTGGATAGGACTGAGAGGTGGGAGTTGGGAGGGTTGTAAGTTCCGTCCCTTTATTCTACTCTCTTTGCTTCAGGAATTGCTTCAGGGATGGAAATAAGGCCATTTGGTTCAAGATTTTTATTCCCACTGTTGAAGAGACAGAAACTCACTATGGGACCAGAACCTGAACAAGTATAACACGGAGCTGCTGCAGCCATACTGCCACCATGAGGAGAGATCATTTTTGAGAATGGAACCAGCAGAGAATAGAGAAGCCAGAGGACATAAATGGATCCTGACGCCTCATTTGAATTTCTGTATCTCACCATGACTCTGTTCTTGCACCCATGAATATGGTAGCCATAGCCACATGTGCTTATTGAATATTTTGTGCTTTGTAAGTATAGGTTGTATTTATATAGAATATTAGTTTTACATGTTTTGGTATATTGGGTTAAATAAAATATGTTATTACTGAAAGTAATTTTGTGTGAGTTTTTCTCTTTTTTAAACGTATTTAGTGTGGCTAATAGAAAATTTTAGATTACATGTGTGGTACACCTATGTGTATTTCTTTGCACTGTGCTGCTGTAGACTTTTCAGTTACATAACTGAAACTTCCCTTCTTTGCCCAAACCTACTACAATGAACACAAATAACTGAATCCATGAGATTCATCTTGGGACAGATATCTTCAGCCTGCTTCTTTCTCTTGCTATCAGTCCAAAATGCAAGAAGATACATAGTAGGACAGACAATTATTTTAAAACCAGTGAGGTATCCTTTAAAAGTTGTGAGCAATTTTCTATCTCTACTGGTAAAGACATCAATTTATCTTTGGAAAAGACTTCCTTTGTTTAGGAAAACAATTGAAAAGGATCCTTTTTTTGATCTGAAAGGGAAGAAAATGCATGCACATCATTTTTTAAGAAAATTGTCACCCACTAACTTAGATATAAATGCCTCAGACTGACATGTTACACAATTTCTTTATAAATGCAAATTGGTGGGTTTTTTAAAGCAAAACTTGTAGCCTTGAAAAGATTTTTCACTTAAATTTTAATTTGTTAAACTTAATTGTCTCTGCCCATTATTCTCTTTCTTGGATCTTATGTGTATCTATGCGTACACAGGTGCATGGGCTCTACCTAAAAATCACTCATCAGAGGTCAAGGGCAGAAGCCAGATGATGAGAGGATAGACAAGGAGGTGCCTCATTAGCTTAAGCTGGGAGGAGGATCTAAAAGGACCAGATGGCAAATGCCAAGTCTCCTGTGGGCTGAAAACCACATGTGGTGCTGTTTCCAGGGTTATCTTCTAGAGCTGGGGAAATGGACCATCAAATCTTGTGATTGTCCTTTCTGAGCTCTTAGGCCTAGACGACACATTGTAGGTAAGAATAGTTTGCCTAAAAAAAAAAAAAAAGAAAGAAAGAAACAGAAAAAGAAAAGCCATAAAGTTGAGGGAGAGAAGAGTTCTCATCTCTTGAATGACAGAAGCAAAGCTGTCCTCTGAGTAGGAGGGAGACATGGAAAGACACTGCCATTACCATTGTAGGCTGGACACTGTAAATGGCATGGCAGGCTGAGGAATCCAAGGACTAGGCCATAGCCAGAAGGGAAGCACTTATTAACGAGCAAGATCTAGAAGCAGGAGTGTACCTGACATCTAAGTTTTTCTCTTCTATGCTGGAAGCTCCTCCTAGCATCCCCAACCTAACTGAAGAAATTTTTGGATACCACTATCTTGTTGTATGTACATCTACAAGGTTAAGGGAAATACTCCTTGACTTATAATGGAGCTATAGCCGATAAACAAAGCCATTGTGAGTTGAAAATATCATGAGTGGAAAACACATAGAATACAACTAACTGATCGCACATCCAAGCTTAGCAAAGCAGTGCAGTGCAGAGTGTCAGTGGATGCACTCACAATCACAGGGCTGATGGGGGCTGTGCTCACTGCTACTACCCAGAATCACGATAGAGGACTGTTCTGCTGTTGCTGACCCAGGAAAACATCGAAATTCAAAGTACAGTTTCTACTGAATTCCTGTCACTTTCACACCATCACAAAGTCAAAAAAATCCTCAGTTGAATCATTGTAAGTCAGGGATCATCTGTATATGGGTCCACGCTGATAGACTGGAGAGAGATGGCATTGTTCAGAGAAGCCAAATGTGAGCCAGAAAGAGCTGATTCACCTGCTGGGTCTGACGAAGCCATCTGGAGAAAGGATGGCTGGTGAAGGCAACAAGAGGACCTCCAGGAGAGATGGGCACATGTGAGTGTGACTAAGCAATTCCCAGAAACTACTTGACACAGGGAGCTCACTAGCATGAAATTCCAATGTCATGTGGGCTGAGGGCTCAGACTATATTAGTTGTGTATTAAATGAGCTAATCCATGAATATTAGAGACAGTAGCACTCATGGAATGTTCCATGTGCTCCTCAATACTTCCCAGCACCTGTGCAGTGGTAGTTATGTGCCTACTATTGCCTGGGTCATGAAGGAAGTTAACAACCCAGGCACAATTTTTGTAGGCTCTTCCTCCTGCTGTAGTGATCAAAAAGGTGACCTATTCCAGGTGATGTAGCTGCAAGATTAAAGAGCTGCCATCAGCCTGAGTCACTGTGGATAAAGCAGAGCCTGCCACCAGACTCTCTGAGGCACATGAAATGAGTGAGAAATGAATTTGCATGCTCATTAATCCCCTGAGAAATGTATCCCCATAAATACACCAGGTAATATATTATCAGAGTATCAGGTATAACAAGTACTTGATGAATGTTAGTTGTTACGCAGGTCAGTGTCCTTTTTGCCTTCAGATACTTTCCTTAGTTGTTCTGTGTTCTGAGGTGTTTCACAAGTGTTTCACTGGGGCCAGATGCTGTTTCCAGGGCTCCTGTGCCTGCCAGCTGTTGAACAATGGAAGGCACCCTAGGAGATACAAGTGGAGGAGGAAATTGGAAGCAGGATGTTTCTCCCTGTCTTTGAAACTTGGATGGAATTTCCAGTGAAAGCGTATATTAAAAGTGTTAAAAAAAAATAATAAAGATCCAGAATTCTATACCCAACACAAATATCTTTTAAAAATGAAGGCCAAATACAGACATATTCAAGCAAAGAAAAATGGACAGAAGTTATCATCAGACCTGTACTAAAAGAATAATCAAAGGATTTCCTTGTGATCCCAGATGGAAGCACAGATATGGAAGAAAGAATAAAGAGTAACCAGGTGAAAATATAGTTGAACTAAATGAATAATGACTGGATAGCGATAAAACTATCTTAAATAATGTAAAATGTGTATAAGTAAAATTTTATAAAGTTCTTGCATTGCCTCATTTTCTGGAAAAGTGCTCATGTAAAAGGGATTATACTAAGCCAAGGATGCATGCTATAATCTGTAGGCAACCCCTATCAGAATCATAAGGGGCCAGCGTTGTGGCAAAGTCCTGAGAGGGTTTTCTGTCCCAATCAGAACAAAAGTGGCCTGAAGCACAAAGGCAAAGTGGCATCTTCCCTGCCTTCAGCGCTCACAACACCACACCTTCCCCCTCTGTCTTCTGAAACAGGCTTATTCAGATGCATTTACACAGCTCACCAAGGGGGACTTGCTCTGCAGAGGCCTCAGTGTAGCTGGAAAACCCAAAGCCAATAACCTATCGTGTCTGTAATGGGTAACACACAGCCAAACAAACAACACATTTAAAACAGAGAACCATGGACCCAATCTCTGAACCAATATAACCATCTTGGTTTCCTAGAATGTACTGGAATGGACTGAAGTTACAATGAGAATCACAGGACCACAAGAATTCTTTGTAATCATTTGCTAGTGCTATGGGGGAGAGAAGACATCTATTTTTATGGATCTCTCTTTTTCCTTTTCAAAGATGACTGTGACAATGATTCATTCTGCACTCTGGTTGAGAAAACCGACCCAGAGCTGCCAGCTTTTCAACACTGTGTCTGTGTGTATGTCTTCTGTGTAGGGGTAGCAGGCTCAACTCCTATTTCAAGGACCTTTCCTTGTTGACAGTATTTTGTTACCTTAGCTACAAGGTACCTTTACCCTAAGTGAGTGGGTCTGTTCATTTGTCCACTGTTGTCATTTCCAGCAATCAGCAAGTTCCAGCTCCATCCAAGGATGACTGTGTTTTTTATTTGCCAGGCATCCAAGCAGTATTTATCAATCTCCCTGCTGCTTGCTTTTAAGTGATCACTGATCTATAATTCCTCTTTAGTTTATCACTCAGGTTTACATTATGACTATTTATACAGCAATGTGAATGAGTTCATTTCAAGTACCCCATTGTTATAAACACATTTTGCCCTCAAGTCATTACAAAATGAAAATAAGTAGAACAGTGAATGCTTTCTATAGCTTTTCAGTTCTCTGAGCTTGTCATATCTGGGCTTTCACCTTCCTGTCAGCCTATAAGTAAATTCCCAACTCACAAGATACCTAAGAAATAGTTACTGGCTTTTTTTTCCTGAGATTCCCAAAATAAGGGGGAAAGCTTCAGTGGGTAGCACTCAAAAATGGATGAAATGTGTACTGAGTATGTATTCAAATACAAGAATTAAATTTCACTGCTGCAAAAATAAACATTTATAAGATTTTTCAAATACTCTTTGTCTTTTTTTTTCAAATACAATTTGCATTTGCTTAGTTCCTTTTGTGTTTTTTTGAACATCTTGACATTTGAGTCTCATGAGAGTCTATTAGGTGTTCCTTAATAAATTATTCTAGGTCTCATTAATTTCTTATCTTCAAGGTGCTTCTTTTAACGAAACAGCATTGAATTATAAATCCTCTTCCAAGGTATTTATTTGGAGATACTGCTTTGTGACCTTTATGGCTACTATTTTGGCAGAACCATTATAAAAATAAACTTAGTTCCTAGAGTGTTTAAACAAAAAGAATGCACTCAAGATAGCTTGCCATCTAAAATCATCCAAAATATACTCTAAGGAGGGAGAAGAGCCACTTTGTTTAGAAAGTCAATCTTTTTAATTCTACTTTTTTTCTGGGTAGACTAAACAAATAAGTCACCACAGGCTCTGTGCACTGTTTCTATCCCTTTCTCATGGGATGAAATATGAAATAATCTACAAAGTAATTTGATCCAGCAATTAAAAACAAGGACATGAATTACACTAACAAGTGTCACATAGAAAGAATTAATTCCCTCATAACACTGCTTGATGTTACAGACCCTGGATGATTACGAACAGATTGTAATTGGAAAAGAGCCAAACCAATTCAGGTATCTCCAAAACACAGGGGTAAGCCTGAACCTGCAAGCAGAGAACACTTTTTACTACCCACAAGAGTATCTTTTTGCAACTGGCGCTCAGATGTTTACCTAGAGATTCCTCAAGACACCCAGCTACGCGGCCGACCACGCTACTGCACGTGGCGGTGCGCCCAACCCTTGCAGCTCAGAGCCGGCAGAGCTTTTCCGGGAAGCAGCCCCTCGGGAGGCCAAGGTCCTAAAATGGATGGCCCCCCGAGTACAGATTGTTGGCTGCTCCTGTCCAGCTGTACAGAATGTCAGTCTACATAAAGGACAGTAACTGGCTGCTGTGTCATTGGGCAAAGCGGGCACAGGACAATGAAGCCTGCAATTGGTGGGACCGTTAATTTTCCTGCTTGCATGTAGATTTTACTGCTCGTTTCTGACATTTCAGCATTTCTGGGTTAAGGCAAGGTAGTGAAGCACTTCGTGGACAGCAACTGCCTTACTCTGGCAGACTTAAAGGGACCAATTCAGGGGATTAGACGATCTACAGAGTGTGTCTCCCCACCCCCACTTATAAAAGTAGCTCAGAATAATTGTTTGATTTGTTAAAAAAAATAACCAAAGACAAAGAAGAAAATAAAAATCATCCATAATTAATCTACCCAGAGCAACAATCATTAATATTTTGGCAAGTTCTTTTCTGGTCTTTTTCACATTTTTTGAGGTTGGGTTCATTTTTCTTACATAATTTTGTATCCTGTTTTGTTTGATTCTTAAATAAAGTTTGCTTAAAACTTGTCAGAGGTATTTTACCATGCCACTGAAAATTCTTCTGACATATAATTTGTAACAGCTGCATAATAGGCCATCTTTTGGATGTTCCAGAATTTACTTAAACAGTCTCCTGGTGTTTTTGGCTTTTTTAACCACATTATTTGTACATAAATCTTTGTCTGCATTTTTGTCTTTTCCTTTGGGTGATTTTCTAAATGGGAAGTCAGTGGGTAAAGGACATAAGCATTTTTTTTTTTTTGCAAGTTTCTTCCCCTTTTTAAAGATCATCTTATCATCTTTTCTGATTGCAATATAGACTCATTGCAAAAACAAAGCCCTCTGGGCCGGCGCTGCGGTTCACTTGGTTAATCCTCCACCTGAGGTGCCGGCACCCCAGGTTCTAGTCCTGGTTGGGGAGCCGGTTCTGTCCCAGTTGCTCCTCTTCCAGTCCAGCTCTCTGCTGTGGCCCGGGAAGGCAGTGGAGGATGGCCCAAGTGCTTGGGCCTTGCACCCGCATGGGAGACCAGGAGGAAGCACCTGGCTCCTGGCTTCAGATTGGCACAGCGCGCTGGCAGTAGCAGCCATTTGGGGGGTGAACCAATGGAAAGAAAGAACTTTCTCTCTGTCTCTCTCTCACTAACTCTGCCTGTCAAAAAAAAAAAAAAAAAAAAAAACCCTGACTTATTTTTAAGTTTACTTTAATTTTTAATTGGCATGTAGTAATTGTACACATTTATGGGGTGGTGTGACATTTCAATACAGTATACAATGTACCCTGAAAATGATCAGATCAGGGTAATTAGCATACCTATTACCTCTGATTTTTATCATTGCTTTGTTTTGGAAATATTCAACATCCAGCCTGCAAGCTGTTTTGAAATATCCAATCAATTGCTGTCAACCAGTCATCCTACTACTGGAAGCTGCTTCTTCTATCCAGCTGTGACCCTGTACCCATTTAACGTCCTTTCTCCAGCCCACTTCTCCACACCCTTCCCAGCCTCTGGCAACCCCTGTTCTCTTGTCTACTTTAATGAGATCATTTTTTTTTTTTTTTGACAGGCAGAGTGGATAGTGAGAGAGAGAGAGACAGAGAGAAAGGTCTTCCTTTTTGCCATTGGTTCACCCTCCAATGGCCGCCACGGCCAGCACGCTGCAGCCGGCGCATCACGCTGATCCAAAGGGCCCAAGCACTTGGGCCATCCTCCACTGCACTCCCGGGCCACAGCAGAGAGCTGGACTGGAAGAGGGGCAACCTGGACAGAATCCAGCGCCCCGACTGGGACTAGAACCCGGAGTGCCGGTGGCGCAGGCGGAGGATTAGCCTATTGAGCTGCGGCGCCAGCCTAGATCAAATTTCTAGTTTCTATGTAAGAAAACGTGGCATTTCTCTTTCTGTGCCTGACACTTCATCGAACATAATGTCCTCTATGTTCATCCATGTTGCTATAAATGACAGAATTGCCTTCTTTTTGATGGCTGAATACTATTCCCTTGTACACACACTACGCTTACTTTACCTATTCGTCCATTGGTGGACACCTACATGGATCCTGTGTCTTTTGTGAAGAGTGTTTCCATCAACACGTGAGGGCAGAAGCTTCTTCAACATACTGCTTTCACTGCCTTTGAATGTGAGCCCAGTTGTGGGGCTGCTGGATCTTATGACAGTTCTAGTTCTGGTTTTTTGAGGACTCTCCTGGCAGTTTTCCAAAACGTACTGATTTGCATCCCCACAGTGTGTGAAAATTCTCTTTTACAAATCCTTGCCAATTTTTTTTTTGTCATTTTGAAAATAGCCATTCTATGCCATCTTAACTGTCAAAGTGATCATATAGATAGGATTAAGCGTTAAAGGGATCATATAAATAAGATCAAATGTCTGGTAATAATAATAGATAGAAGTAAAAAGGAGAGAATATTCCAACGTGGGAAGCAGTCCACACAGCAATCGCTTTAAACATCACTCTGACTTCAAGATCAGCCCAAGAGAGCATTTCAGGCATGGAAAGCCAAGACACTCTGGCAAAAAATGTCCTACATGAAGGATCTCTGTGAGTGAGACCCCAGTGGAAAGAAGTGGCCATCAAAGAAGAATGTACTTTTCTCTAAAGGGAGGAGAGAACTTCCACTTTGCTTATGGCCTCGTCCAAATACTGACGGAGATGTGGACTCAAAAGGCTTCCATAACCTAGGCAGCTTAGGTCAAGAGCCTCAGGTGATCACTGATGTCATATATAAGAGTGTTAATTGTTAAATTAAGAACGGGAGTCTGGGGCCGGTGCTGTGGTGCAGCAGGTTAAAGCCCTGGTCTGTAGTGCTGGCATCCCAAATGGGTGCTGGTTCTAATCCCTGCTGCTCCTCTTCCGATCCAGCTCTCTGCTACAGCCTGGGAAAGCAGTAGAGGATGGCCCAAGTCCTTGGGCCCCTGCACCTACATGGGAGACCTGGAGGAAGCTCCTGGCTTCAGATTGGCGCAGCTCTGGATGTTGGGGCCATCTGGGGAGTAAACAAGCAGATGGAAGACCTCTCTCTCTCTGTCTCTACCTCTCTCTGTAACTCTGTCTTTCAAATAAATATAAAGAAATAAATAAAAAATTTTAAAAAAGGAACAGGAGTCACTGTGCACTAACTTCCCATGCAGGACTTCTGTCCTTAATGAGTTGTATTATGAAGATTAACTGTAAAACTTATTCTCAAACAGTTTGTGTGTGTGTGTGCGTGTATGTGCAAGTTGTTTCAATCTTTACTTAGGCCCTTAAGGCATTTGGATCTGGGTAAAAAGCCCATGAGAGTTTCTCAGGCTTGGAAAGCCAAGATACTCTGGCAAAAATAAACTAAATGAAAGATCTCTGTGAGTGAGATCCCAGTGGAAAGAATGGGCCATCAAAGAAGGAGGTACCTTTCTCTGAAGAGAGGAGAGAATTTCCACTTTGACTATGGCTTGTCTAAATAAGGTTGGAGTTTGTGAACTCAAGAGGCTTCCATAGCCTTGGCAGCTCATGACAAGAGCCTCGGGTGATTACTGACTTCGTAAACAAGAGTGTCAATTGTTAAATCAACAACAGGAGTCACTGTGCACTTACTCCCCATGTAGGATCTCTATCCTTAATGTGTTATACTATGCAAATTAATGGTAAAACTAGTATTCAAACAGTACTTTTTATTTTGTGTGTCTGTATGGGTGCAGTCTGTTGAAATTTTTACTGACTATATACTAAGTTGATCTTCTGTATATAAAGATAATTAAAAATGAATCTTAATGAAGAATGGGATGGGAGAGAGAGTGGGAGATGGGATGGTTTGCAGGCGGGAGGGAGGTTATGGGGGGAAAACCACTATAATCCAAAAGTTGTACTTTTGAAATTTGTATTTATTAAATAAAAGTTTTCTTAAAAAATTTTTAAAAATCTTTACTTAATATACAGTTGGTCTTCTGTGTACAAAGTTAATTGAAAATAAATCTTAATGGAGAATGGGACTGGGTATGGAAGAGGGAAGAAGAGGTGGGATGGGAGTAGGGGTGGGAAGGCAGGTATGGCAGGAAAAATCACTATATTCCTAAAGCTGTACTTATGAAATTTGTATTCATTAAATAAGATCTCTTTGGGGGGAAAAGTAGCCATTGTATCGGGACTGACCATGGTGTCCCATCATGACTCTGAATTGTACCTCCCTGATGATTAGTGATCCTGAGCATTTTTTTTGTGTGCTTGCTGACCTTTGTATGCCTTCTTAAAAATATCTCTTTGGGTCATTTGCCCATCTTAAAATCAGATTATTTGTGTTTTTGCTGCTGAGTTCTTTATACATTATGAACATTAATCCTGTGTTCAATGAATAACTTGCCAGTATTTTTTTCCATTCTGTACGCTGCCTTTGCACTGTTGACTATTTCCTTTGCTGTTCAAAAGCTTTTCAGGTTGACAAAATCACATTTGTCAGATTTTGCTTTTGTTGCATATGCTTTGGGTTTCCATAAAACCTTGACTAGACCAATGTCCTGAAGCATCTTCCATAATGTTTTCTTCTGGGTGTATCATCATTTCAGGTTTTACATTTATGTCTTTGATCCATTTGCAGTTGATCTTTGTAAAAAGGTGACAGACCGGGCTCTACTTCTTTCTTTTGCACATGGACATCCAATTTTCCCAGCACTGTTTATTGATTTATTCTTTCTACAATGTATGCCTTTGTGGACTTTGTTAAAAATTGGTTATTTGTGGATTTACTTATGGACCCGTTATTCATTACATTAGTCTATTGTCTCTTTTTAAGCCAGTACCATACCGTTTTGGTTACTATAGCTTTGCAGCATGTTTTAAAATCAGGTATTGTGATGCCTCCAGCTTCATTCTTTTGGCTCAGGATTGCTTGGTCTATCTGTGGTTTTTTTGTGGTGCCATACACATTTTAGGAGTGTTTTTTCTATTTCTGTGAAGAACTTCAATGATATTTTAATAGGAATTGCATTAAATCTTTACATCACCTTGGATAGTATGGACATTTTAACTCCTCTACATTTAAAGAAGAAAATTAATTCACCACTATTTGTTGTTTTGTACATACACAATTCCTCCTTTATTTTCTAAAAGAATGAGATTATGTCTTCTGAAATTGCTTAGCAATTTGCTTTGAATTTTCACTTGGAAGAACACTGTAGTCACAGTGGAAATTTTGATGTGTATAAAGTCGATGTCCAGAAAGCCCACACCACGCTCACTTTCATCAACAGGAAATGAAGTGCCTATTATTTTTCACTTTGGATCCTTACTTCTTTCTCTTTTGTAATGTGTCTATTTCCATTGACCATTTACTTGCTACTGTCTTATTTGACTATTGATTTGTATGGGATATTTATAGAATAACTGGAACTCTCAAAATTCTTGTGATAAATTTTTTTTATTTCTCATCTGTCAGTTTTATTCATATCTTAAATTAGATTTTGAAACATTGTTCAAATTTATTTTCTTTCCCTGTAGCTCATTTGTTTGGTTTGTTGTTTCCAAATGTAAATAATATTTTCCTAAACAGAGAACAGGTAAATATTCAACTTTTGTCTTCTCTTTACTATTTGTAATGATTCTTAGTTTAGTGATTTTTACTTTAATCTCCCTGAGATAGATTTAAGATAGATGTGTACAGAACACAGCAGGTTGGGAGCTATATTGAACTCTTGTTTCCAAATACTCCAATGTGCCTGTTAAACTATCTTTTATCATTCAAGAGAGATTTCTTGTGTGCACAAGGGTCATTTCTGACTATGCCTTCCCTTCTCAACGAAACTTTTATGCAGGCAGGCAAATTTACTGCACTCACCTTGTGCCTACGATATACTGTTCTCTGTTTAGCCCAAATCTTGCCAGAGAAGAAAAAGGGGGCTGGAATTCCCATGGGGAAATTGAAAGCCCAACCCAAGCTAAAGTTGCCAAAATGTGTTTTCCTATCCCTAAAATGCTGCAGATATAAACAACATAGTATAAACCCTACCTGAAAGGAAAAATGGATTTGCAGAAATGTCAACTCCATGTTAGCAATTGTGTATAAAAAGAAACAAGTCTATTTGAAATCTAATTGAATTATAGGTACATAGTATATTTATTTTATGTTAAATGTTTAATAATAGGGTTTTAATTCTCCTTGTTATTGATTAAAAAACAAAATGCAAAGATTTCCTGTACTGGCCATGCAAACATAGGGAGAAAATATTTGAGGTTAAATTTCTCCAGAAAGGGGCTGGCACTGTGGCGCAGCGGGTTAACGCCCTGGCCTGAAGAGCCAGCATCCCATACAGGCGCCAGTTCTAGTCCCAGCTGCTCCTCTTCCAATCCATCTCTCAGCTATGGCCTGGGAAAGCAGCAGAAGATGGCCCAAGTCCTTGGGCCCCTGCACCTGTGTGGGAGACCCAGAAGAAGCTCCTGGCTCCTGGCTTCAGACTGGTGTAGCTCCGGCCGTTGCGGCCATCTTGGGGGTGAACCATTGAATGGAAGACCTTTCTCTCTCTCTGCCTCTCCTTCTCTCTGTGTAACTCTGACTTTCAAGTAAAATAAATTAAAAAATCTTTACAAAAAAAAATTTCTCCAGAAAGAGAGGTTGCTTGATTCACTGAGGTTTCCAAAATATAAGCTCAAAAGCACTGTTTGCTTAAAGATGTTGATCTCTCAACACACAAAGCAGTACAACAATCTTGGGTTGTAATTCTCTGTGTCCCTATCCCCTTTCATCAAACATTCAAGAGCCTATAATGCTGCTGGTCAAACCTTTGGAGCTAGATCTGAGAGCTGAGAAGAAACGAATGGCCTCATTTCCAAGGTGCTCTAGACCATGATGCCTGACTGTGTGAGGGGAAGCAGGCAGGGCAAGAATTTCTCCCAGGAAAAGAACAGCCACAGATCATCAGAACTGTCTTGGCAGGTAATATGCGAAAAGAGAAAATAAAAAGCGCTTAAATATCATCTGAAGCTAACACACTCTGGTAACTCACAATTCACTGTCCTGTAGTGTCACAGTGGTAGCAAATTTCCACTGAAATCACAACCAGCCCTGATAAGACAACACGGCTAATGCCGGCTGCTATTAAACACTCTTAATTCATAGCTTGAACAACCTAGCCATGCCCTGCGCAGCAATATGAATGCTAAGGAGGGAAAAATATGGACCCAAACTTCCTGCATCATGAAAATTCCAAACAGGAGCAATCTTGCTGCCAATCAAACTGGCAGAGCTGTTCTGATCCCAAGACCGGATTCCTAATTAGAAATCAGCAAGCAGACCACGTGCTGGAGGAGACAGGGCTACGTGGGACAGCGTTAGTAAGCATTTCAAAGTTCTAGCAGAGCCACCTGAGGTTTCCCACCGCGGCTCCTGGAGTCCCAGTCACCTTTTAAGTGCTGGAAGCCGAACCTCAGTGCTATTATTAGCACACATTTGCTGCATGGAGCAGTACAAAGCTTCCAAAAACCACGCCTCTGAACCATGCTGCAGGTAGAACCCTGCATTTACTAACTCTCTCCCCAAGTTCACACTGGGCCGAATAACAATTATATTACCATGGACCACCCCCCACCACTAAAGACACCTACTTTGGGCAGCACCCATTCAAAAACATCCTCCCCTCCCAAGAAAACAGATGGCCACCCTTCTTTCAAATGTGGACTCCCAAGGAGCAGGGACAGAAATATACCACGCGATTCCATATGCATTGCAAAATGTAAAGATTGTGTGTGTGTGTGTGTGCAAAGAGCAAATTCTCCTTTTATAGGCGCAGTCACTTTCACTAAGTCGTCCTCGGAGTGCCGAGCTTGAAGGCAATCGGCGGAGAAGGAAGCATGTCAGGGTATGTTGGCAGCAAGAAAAAAATCTGCCTGCTATCTAACTTAAATCGCCTTTGTTCAGCAAGGTAAGTCCATTCATCACCTCCCTGGGGCTATTCTGTGTCCAGAGTGCTGCGGCAGGGTTCCCGGAGAAGAGAATAGGGCCCACCTTTATCTTTAGAGCATCTTTAAATATAGATTACAAGAGAGAGCCGACTGCAGGGTGCTGCGCTGTGGTATTTAGAGAGCACCAAAGCTCTGCAGACGAAGCCTGCCACTACATTAATTCATCTCGCACCATTTTCTGTTCTCATTATAATTTTATCTTAGGAATTAATACATTCTGCCATTTTCTATTCTAGTTACAATCTAGAGAAATCCGTGCGGCTGAATACATTTTGTACCACTTTGTTCTGCTCATAATGTTAAGATGTTTTCAAGAATGGATTAGTTCAACGCCACTTTCCCTACTTTATCATGAGAATGAGAATTTAAACAGTTAGAAAACTTCAGCCGGCTTCACTGTGAGTGTGTTTCTACTACCAAGCCTGCAGAAAGAAGAGAAAATAGGAAACTGGATTTACTTGTCTTTGTTTTTAAAGATTCTTCGGCCTCCCACACATTTTTTTTTTTTTTTTTTTTTTGGACAGGCAGAGTGGACAGTGAGAGAGAGAGACAGAGAGAAAGGTCTTCCTTTTGCCATTGGTTCACCCCCCAATGGCCGCCATGGCCAGCGCACTGCGACCGGCGGGCCTCCTACACATTTTAAGGAGAGAGAACATGTGAGTAGCATTAGCCTTGTGACAAAGCTTTCAGAGAGAAAGAGAACTTGTGCAGCAAGTCACTCTTTCTCCCAAGTGAAGCCAACGGAAATCCCTCCATCACAATCATATTTTTAAAAAAGTAAAACCCTAACAGCTGAAAATACACGGGAATTCTAACACAGATTCAAATTTAACAAAAAATATAAAAATGCCCTCTCAATACTGCATTTACCAAAATGTCTAAGCCATTTAGGAGAATCAAGCAATAACCAAGTTTTATATGGTCACCAAAATCAAATTGCTAATGGTGATTTTTCACATGGCCTTAGAGAGGTGACACTAGAAATACTAGCAATGACATGGCAGTTTGGGGTAGTAGGCAAGATCTACATCCAAGCCTTCCCTCCAGGCTTGCAAGCCCAGCTCTTGACTTGCTCCCTTCCATGTATCTGTTTGACTATTTTGATGCGATGGTTCATTATATGTCAGCTTGACAAGGCTAAGTGATGCTCTGGGGGCAGCATGGGTAGCATTTGAATCAGTGGACCAAGTAACAAAGATCCACCCTCACTCTGTGGCTGGGCACCATCCAGTCCCTGCAGGGCCCAAGTACAACAACAAGGCTGGGGGGAGGGGGTGGGTCTGCCTTTCTCTTCTGCTGAGTTGGGACATCTACCTTCTTCTGTCCTTGAACACTAGACCTCTTGGTTCTCCTAGTGTAGGACTCCAGGCCTGATACCAACAGTCCCTATGTCCTGTTCTCAGGTGTTCACACTCAGACTGAATCACACCACCAGCTTTTTCCCTGGATGTCCACCTTACAGACAGCATATCGTGGGACTTCCCAGTCCCTGTAATCATGTGACGAATTCCCATAATAAACCTCCTCTTATCTACCTACATATTTATATCCTACTGCCTTTGCTTCGCTGTAGGACCCTGACTCACACTGGAGATGGGCGTGCCTGGTTCTTACACTATGAACACGGCCAGAGTCTCCTATTAGCTAGCGTCCACCTGGTGACCCTGGAACAGGAACACAAGATACCATCAGGGAATGGTTCCAAAGATCAGGAAATGGTTTGCATGGCAATGGTCTTTCTTAAGAATTTTCTAGTAAGACTAGTTTTGCCTGTGAAGAGAGTAAAAGAATTAAATATCTTAAAATGAACTCTCCAGACACTTAACATGCATTTTGTACTTAGCAAAGATTTCAACCAGCTACAAGTATATAATTTAAAAATTCTGCTTATTCAGCAGCGTGAATATGGAGAAGGTAATTGCATGTCACCAATTTAGAAACATCAATCGGAAGAGAAGTTGTCCATGATCCCTCATAGTGTTTCACAGGATAAGGTTAAAGGGAAGGAAGCATCCTTTATAAATAAGTGAAAAAGAGAAGCTAGAGTTATTTCTACCCACTGTTTTATTTAATTGCCCCTCTTATTCTAAAGCTACACCATTGTTGCTATTTGAGGCTTAAATATAACCTATAACGAACAAGGAAACGAACAAACCATAGCTCTAAAATGTCCAACAAAAGTCAAATTTAAAAGCTCTCCCGTGGAGGCTCTCCTAAAGAGCTTGAATTGACTTCTTGTTGCCCGGATAAGCGGTTGTTGAGATAAACCAGTCCTCTGAAAGACCTCAGGAACAACTGCGTCCTCTGAAGCAGATACTTGATTCTCGATGGAAGTGGAGTAACTGATTTAACATTCAGCTTTTATAGTCTGGGCACAGATGGGACTTTAATCAAACATAATTTGAAATGACGTCCACTATTAAAACATTATTCATGTGAAAAGGAAGACTTTGTAAGTGAACATATGAACAGACACTTTCATGCCTCCCATCCTTTGGTTGCTAAATTTCCAAAACAAGGTTTTCACCAGCCTGGGAGAAGAGCAGTCCTTAGCTGCCCAGAGACTCCCTTCACCCATACAGGTGTACTAGCTCACTCTCCCATCTCATTCAATCTGTGTTCTCAGTTGCACTGGTGGCAATTAACTCTAATTGTAGAGTCTGGGCTGTTAGGGACAGAGCTGAAACCACTATACGCTCATTTCCCCAAAGACTATGGACCTTCAGGGGGTAATGTCTTTGTGTCATTATATCTTGAGCCAAAATACAGCTGATAGACTAAAGTTAACAGTTCTATTTCCCATTACCCAGAAGCCCAGGCTGGGAATTCCCATTCAGGTTGTAAGAGCCTCCAGTAAGTTATTTTCAAATTTCTCACAGCTTGAAGATTAGAGTGAAGACTTTCTCCTTAGTCATAAACCACATATTTGAAGAAAAGTAAGTATAGAAAAGGGAAAAAATTAGGGAGGGCGCATTAGGGCAAAGCTATAGATAGAATGACAGTTTTTCTGATAAATTTAATTGACAAAAACATAAATATATGTTCCAGCAAGACAAAATAAAGTCAACAAACTTCTTACTTGGTTCTACTATATTACAGCCTATGTCAGCAGCTAGAAAGATGAGAACATTTTTCTTTCACTTTTCAACCACTCCTTTATCAGTATGTATAAAGTAGAGGCATAAATACATTGTTAACTTAAAACTAAGCATTCAGTTGTAGTTCAGAGATCACTCCAGAAAGTTGGTAAGTGGATCCCTGGGGCCATAGAAACCAGATTTTTCGCATTCCCATAAGATTCATTTCCAGACCCTGTGGGAGTTTATCAGGCTGAGCTTCAGGAATCCAGATCCTTTCAGACTCCAATTAACTTGTGCTGTTATGTAGGTCTTAATTCAAGCCTGGGTTGCTTATCTCCAGCGAGAAGAAAATCAACATAGGAAACGAGGTTAAGCAAAGCTGGTAGTTTTTTAAAAATAAATAAATAAATAATAGTCATCAAGGGAAAGAACAAACATCCTAAGCTACTTTGACTGTTTCAAATAGAATCTCTGATAACCTCCCGGTGCCTGGACCAAGGGGTGACAAGGAAGGTCGGCTCTGAGAGCACGGGGGATTGTGCTCAGCAGGCCTGGGAAAGGCAGACAGGTCTCCACAGCACATGTCCAGGGATGGGGGAGGGAGAGCAGAGCACTGGTTTTCTTGGTTGGTCCCCGCTCCCTTTTTACTACCTTGCATTCATGTTTCCCTCAATTTATTCCTATAGCGCCAGCTCTGAAGTTGTTCAAAAAGGATTGGCTGGAGCTCCCCACCGCTACCTGGCAGCCCTCAACTACCACCGGCTTTCCTTAAATTCATGGCTGGCTTCAAAAAGGACAGCCAGGGGAAAAAGAAAGAGAGAGATAGAAAGAGCAAAAAGAGGGAGGCAGCATCCAGACAGTAGGGAGGCAGCTCTGAAGTTTTTGTGTGGGAGACACAGATTCTACATGGGCAAACCCAGCAGGCACTTTGAAGAGGACCTAGACTTGAGTCAATCATGAGTAACAGTCTTTGAATAGAGTGACTATTGCTAGCTATATACTTTAGCAAGGCTTAGACTAAACAATGTGGCCTCTGTGCCTTCTTTGGTGTTTATGCCATTCCATTTCTAGAAATTCCCATAATATTTTAAAAATATTTTCTGTCTATACACATTTATATTGTACCATTTCCATGCAGGCAAAGGTTATAGAATGGCAACAATAAGCTATTATGTATTAGTGTTTACCATGGCCACATACCCAGTATTGTACATGTGCTTTTGTCTTATCTCAGTTTATTTTCACAATAGCTCTATGGGAAAAGATTCATTTCAGATACTTACTTGTAGAATGTCACAGATTCCCCTCATTGAACTGATGAAGAAATGAGTATCACTTGCTCCAAGGTCACAAAGTAAGTGGTGGCAGATGGGACTCAGACCCAGGTATTTCTGATCCTAAAGCCATCTTTTTAAATCCTTCCCCTGGCCAGAATTGTGGTGTAGTGGACAAAGCCACCACCTGCTGTGCCGGCATCCCAAATGGATGCCAGTTCAAGTCCCAGCTGCTCCATTTCCCATCCAGCTCTCTGCTGTGGCCTGGGAAAGCAGTAGAAGATGACCCAGGTCCTTGGGTCCCTGCACCCACGTGGGAGACCTGGAAGAAGCTCCTGGCTCCTGGCTTTGGATCAGCCCAGCTCCAGCCATTGCAGCCATCTGGGGAGTGAACCAGCAGATGGAAGACCTCTCTGTGTGTATATGTGTCTCTCTCTCTACCTCTGCCTCTCTGTAACTCTGCCTTTCAAATAGATAAATAAATCTTTAAAAAACAAATTAATAAATCCTTACCCAACACTGTTCTGAGAGCAAGTCTGAAGGCGTAATTTATCTGTCTGAGGTTCCTCAAGCAGTTTAATGAGGGGATTGGATGATACTATCCCCTCTTTCTGAAATGGTTTATTAACTAAACACCTGCTAACTTTGCAGGAAAAGGGAGTGACACTGGGTTCTTCACCTTGAGATGGCTGAAAACCTGACAACTCTCCAGCAGACAACCTTGATCTTGATTAAGTTAATCCAGGATCTACAATCAAATCTGAGTCTTTTGGTCAGAACTCCAGATCTGTTTTACAATAAGTGTAGCCGTGAGTTCCTTCTATTTGTAGTGAGTTATAGAATGTCTGCCTCCTGTCTTAAAAAGGACTCCCTCTCTAGGGTTCAAGTACCAGCCACAAATCCTTTCTCTGGCTTCTTTTATAATTAATTCTTCATCAGAGTAGCCAGTGCTTACCGCCACCACTTCCTCATTTCTCATTCTTCCTCAAACCATTTCAATTAGACATTCGCCCCATCAATCCACAAGATGTGTTTCCTATCAAGGTTAACTACAACCCCTATGATGTTCTTTGTCTGGCCTGGGAAGGAACTGTAGCATCATGTTATGGAAAATTGGGTAAAAAAAAAGAGTTTGACAATTCAAAATTACAATTTCTGAGCTATCTTCACCAACACTCTTAAGCTAAGTGCAGAAAGCAAATAGACATCATTGGATGGGTGTACATTATTGTTCATAAAATATCTTACTACCCAAGAGTTTATTGTCCTTAACACACTCACATGAATTGTGTTCAAGAAAACTGGTGAGTATGTAGTGTGGTCTTATTTCAACAAATGGACCTTCCTATTTTGCTATCCTTAACTCATATGTGACCATGATATTTACCAATCTTAGGTTTGTTGAGGCTGTCAAAACTAAAGAAAATTCCAATTTTTTTTTTTTAGCATGAAGAGCTCATCTGAGTTGCCTTCCTTATACTGAGGCAGAAAACAAGTTAGAGTGTTAATGATTCCTCTAATGTCATAGCTGGTACTAGAAGCCAAGTCTCAAAATTGAAAACTAGACTCATTTCATAATATTATCCTCCCTTGGTATATTTCAAAAGAAGAGTGGATTTGACACAATGAGCTATGCCTTTTACTAATCAATCAGTAAATGATTAAAAAAAAATCAAAAAAGAATTCAGAATCTCTCCTCTCTAACCTACTTATTTCCAACTTACTCCTGGTATGTGTTTTGGCCACTTAATGGCCCTCAAGTCAGTTTTTAGATATGTTAGCTACAGTAATTGGATTTACAAACATTTTACCATTTTAAAAATTAGATCAGATTCAAAGTTGTATCAACACCACCACTTTCACACATTTGCATGCTAATATACTTTCTTGGACACACATAATATGGGAGATGGGGCCAAATTGAATGTACCTGACATGCACACTCTCTTAGCAATAGCTCAGCCTGTCTTCTGGATTCTCTCCTGGGAATTGCAATGTTTGCATGTGAATGTCACAAGTATATGTGGCAAAGCAACGGTTCCATGATGGTCAAGAGGCTGCTCAGATGTTCCTTATGAGACATTTTCACATTGCTTGGCTTTTCTTGTTATTAAACACAGTAAATATTGGGCGGAACATTTCTTGGAACAGGAAAGTTCAGATATAAATGTCCCTGGATGCTCTTGGTTGGAGGACCAGTAGAGGACATAGCTCTTCAACCAAATCCCATCCCATCTGGTCATGAGCCATGAGCAAGCTACCAGCAGCTTGGACAGCACTGATACAATGAGAGGGTGCTGCTTTCAGACAGAAGAGATTGGCGTTATAAGAAAAATGACTTTTTCAACTTTTTTAAAATTTGGTGTCATTTAATCCATATGGCCTATGTACCCTTGACCAAAATCTTGTTTTCAGTTCTGAAATTAGCAACACCAAAGGGGTTGGGAGGGAAGCTACCCTTTTCCATCTCCCAGCAGGCCAGAACAGCAGGTGTGCCTATTTTCAGAGGTAAGTGAAATATTTGCCAAATCATTTGGCACATTTCAACTCAAAATGTGCCAAATTACCTGTCAAGGCTAAACAGCCTTTTTAAAAGAAAGATAAATGTCCTTCCATACACATTTGCATGGACCCACACTGCCATCCAGTGGCTCATTATGTCGGTCACAAGTGCGCAGGGCTCTAGTTGTCTCCCAGGGTTTGGATCCAAGCTGACCTGCATTGCCATGGCATTGGTTCTTGTGGTTTCCAGAGTCTTTGGGACCTGGTAATTTGTAACACATACACTTAACATGAGTATGGATGGAGGAGAGTCGGTTCAAGGCTTGTACATTATGTGTATGCTCCCCTGATGGGAGTGCAAGTTGCCTGTAGGATTTTCCAACTATCCATGTGCCTTCTTCCGTTGACTTAAAGCCAAGAATAACCTATAAACAACTCAGATCTTTGTGTTTAGTCTCTGGGCTTCCTCAGCGTAAGGGAAGTTGGCAACCGTGGTATGGCAATCTACCTCATTTTACTTTGACTTAATAAACAGTCTTTGGTTTTAAATTCTCTATTTGTCAATTTCCCCTTTAAATGTCTTTTATAAAAAGATTGAATTTCTTTGTAAAAAGAACACGAGGAGTCCTGGACCATATAAGCTGTGGGAAAATAGATAAAGAGGAAGGAACATGGGAGAAGAACGAGGGAGCAAGAGGAGAAGACAGAGAAGTAGAGAAGTCAGACTTGATTCTCTTCCATTCAGACAAGATAAGGGTCAAGCTACCTTTCTATCGCTTCTAGTGTCGGTTTCTATCAACTATAGAGCAAACAGGGCTTTTGAAAGGAAAAATGGAACATGCAGCAACTGTAGTAGTGATGTGTCACCATAAAGAGAGAGGTTCCTTTTCAGCTAGTAGTTCTTCAACACTTGTGATAAAATACAGAGCAAGACCAATCAAAAGAACTCAGAACTTTTGTCCACACCCACCAGGTTGGTTCTGAAGTGGCCTGAGTTCTCACAGGGGCAGCATTCTGCAGAGACAAGAATCTGCACAGGAGCAGCAAATCAGTACAAAGACTCCTGGGGTGGTTCTTTTCCCATGGACCTCTGACAGAGTTCAGCTTCAAAATCTCTGAACCTGTCAGACCAGATTTAGACATTTCAATGTGTCACTTCTTCATCTTTTTGAAAAGATCCCATGAAGAAAACATCAGCTGCTCTGATCAGCAGGAGACTTCCTTCCAAAATAAACGAAATCCATCTGGTTCCAATCCAGGCAGACCTGGGTAGACGATACCCACTGGAACTACACGTTCTGTTTTCCATTTGCAGTTTAATCTTCTTAGATTTTAATACATTGTGCAAAATCATCAGACGTGAAGGAAACTAGAAGATCATCAATTAGCTTTTGCTACCATTTCACAGAAAGGAAGATGAAAGCTAATTTCTCAGTCTGTGTTTTGTAAATACATAGAAATCTTCAGCCTTGTCCTAAGAAGACTAGGAAAAGGGTCAGTTATTTTCACCTGTTTCACAATGAAGAAATATCCCTGAACTTGTCCTCACCACCAAACCAGATCTAAGAGTTCGGTGGAAAGATTGTAAAAGTGGTATATTACATCTGCTTCACCTCACACTACATTTCAGGAGGGGATACGGAATCTTCAGGGATACATGCAACGATGTGCCCATTTGTGCTCTGGGTCCTAGCTCCTGTCACTTACACAGTCAGGCTTACTCATTTGGCCTTTGAAGTCTTGGAGTGGAGAAATTGTGGTTTTCTGGATTATTCCATCTGAAACGAAGAAAGACCTAGAAAATAAATGCAGTAGACATTGTCTGACAAAGACTTAGACTTGGGAGAATGATATTCCATGAATGCCTGTCTGAGCAGCAGAACTTCAATTAGGAAGGAACATGGGAAAATTATTTCAAGGAACCATGATAGACTGCTGGCTGCCAAGAATGTCTTGCTTAGCAGATTATCAATGCTTTCCTATTGGTAGAAGACTTCCTAACACATTGACATTAGGACAGAATGATGGAGAACTCTAGGCAAGGAGTTTAGCTAAGATCACAGTGAAAATCTGTACCGGGTATTCCCTTTAGAGACTCTGGCCACATCTAGTCAAATTCAAAATTCTTAGGTTACAACAGACAAATGCCCACCTACTCTAATCAGTTCAAATTAAAGACAAAAACAACCATCCCAACAATGGTTCAGTTATTGAGAGTCCTCATCTCATGATCTTTGACATCCCTGGCCATAAAAGTAAAGCCCACATGGACCTCATAGAGCCTGGTGTTTAAAACTGAAGAGTTAGTACTGAGATCCTGAAATATCTCTCTTCCTTCACTGTCAATACCTATTTAATGACACCCATATCATTAAACAAAACACAAAATTTCCATCCTCTAGAGTCTTGCATGCTAGCTCCCCAACCCGTTTCTACTCACTGTCACCTGCCCTCTGTTCATCATTATCTTTACAAATGAGCTTTCCTAGATTACTCAGAGTCTCAGCTCCCTTACAACTTCAGCAGGGATTGACTGTGGCCTGTTGTATTACAGAGCACATCTCTGATTCACTACGATTTTCTAACTCTAGAGTGTACTGACTGAGAATTTGAAGTCAGCTATTCCAACGATTGGCTGACTTTGGGTTGGAAGTCATCTGTGATCAAAAGTATGGGGTACAAACATGGTGGCCTAGACTGACTTCTTGGTATCAAGTCATGAATGGACAAAGCTCCTAGAAAACTATGCCATTGTTGGAGTAGACACCCCAAAATACAACTCCTGTTAGGTGATGCATTTTATTTGTCCAAGTTTATATAAATCTTCTTCAGTGAATTTTAGCATATGTCTTTGACTATGTGAGGCTACCAAATCTTCCTTTGTTATTGCCAATTTCAAGATGATGGGGACACTTCCCACCAAAATTTCGGTAATCTTCATATCACTAGCCAGTTTTTCCATGTTGATAAGAATTGGGAATCAAATAGAAATTTCCCCCATTGCTTCCTCTAACTTCTAAACAATGAAATTGTCAACAAGACAAGTCAACAGTTTACCAGATACTCTGCTTTTAGCAGGTGACATTTCGAGCACTTCCAGAGTAATGAAGTATTTTAGCAATTCTGTTTCTGTGCCAGATTTCAGGAAAACAACATTCACTGTATAGTCTAACATTCTACAAATCTATACTTAGTTCTGAGGCCGTGGAAGTGGTGTATGACAACCATGATATATTACTTTGATTTTGCTTTCCTTTTATCCTCTGGCAAAAGTTCTTTGCCAGGTCTTATCCTTACATTTATGTATCTTTATACAACTCTCATTAGGGTTACTTTTGGAACAACCATATAAATGCCTTTTGATGTATTTCATCATTAAGGAACAAGATTAATAGCAATATAAGAGCTCAGCAATAATTGTCTGCCATTGAGATCAGCCATGTTAAGAGATTTTGGCTGAGCTTGTTATAAGCCATGTAAAATTCTTTCCAATGGCTTCTTCTTCCAAAAATTTCACAATGAATCTTGAAGAATGATTCATATACTACCTGGTGGCACTTTTCTGACACTGGCAAAACAATGTGTCAAAATTGGGTGATGTTCAACTCCACTTTCAGATATACGCAGAAGGCTAGGTGTGATGTGTTCTGTCCTTGGATGCCAAACTCAGGAGAAGTCTCTGTGAGCATCATTATTGCATGCAGCTTTGGGGACACATGAAGAATGAATTGAATTATCCTGAAATGAAACTAGAACATGGTCAGTGAACAGAATCACAGACAACTGACATCAGACTTTACAATATTAGCATCTCCACTTTCAACTTCACGAATACAAGTACATACATAGCCACCATGACAATCAACTTGTTGAATTATGATACAGCTGTTATATATCTATCTGGTTCCTGGCAGAATAATTTTCTATATCAAATTTGTCCAAATGGAAAAATCCATGTCTGATAATGGCAGAACCTTCCTCTGCAAAGAGAATTACTGGATCACAGCAAGGCCAAGGTTAGGGTTTTGGAAACAAATACTCTCTCCTGTTGATACTATGGCTGCTGAGCAAGCAGGATGATAGAAGACTGAGCTGAGAAGCTTCTCCTCTGAGACATCTTCACCAACACATCTGCTGTTATTCAATGGGATAAAGTCTATCTTGCCTTTAGTTGCATTAGTGATAACATAACTGCAGTTTTAAATGATGCGTGCTTCTCATGAGTCAATAGCTCCCACAGACAGGAATGGTGTCATTGAGTCCCCAAAATAACCCTGTGAGATAGTTCCAGCATTTTTTGCTGCTTTTATTTAGTATACGAGGAAGGTTGAAAGGCTTGAGAAATTGTGACTTACTCAAAGACTTGAGAAATTACATGACTTTCTCAAAGTCATATACCTTATTAGTGAGCAAAGTAACTAGAACCTTCTATTCATCCTGATTGCTGGCCCAACACTCTTCATCATAATACTCCATTTTCTTTTCCCTCACATTGAGTAAATCTCATATAATAGCTATTCTTTTGGTCCAAAATGGCTGCCCCAGCTCTTGCCTTCCCATTTGTATCTCAGCCATGAAAGTAACATATATCACATATTCTTCCTTGCTCAAGACTTAGCCACATGACCACATACAATAGTTTGGACCCCTATAAAATGTAATTGTGTTTATGAAAAACTATGTGTCCTGTAAAAATTCAGGGATAATTTATTATGCAAAGAATGTGCTTGAGGAAATAATTATCTTCTATAAGTATCCAAAAAAGAACAGCAAGCAGAAAAATTTCTGGGGTTAATCTCTCTCTCTATCTCTCTCTCTTTTTCTGGTGCTAAAATGGGGCCTTCAAAAGATTCCCAGGATGTCACCAAGCAATTGCTTTCTTGGACACTGGAGTTCCCAATGGATTTTAGTATAGAAGATTCAATCACACTTCTATAGTGCTTCGGAATTGATGAAATTAAGTCACAAACACTTCATAAACTTTTGGGCAATACAATTTGAATATAAAATGAACAGACTCACATTAAAATTGGGGAGGGGGAGGCAGGGACATGAGAAGAGCAGATGTTATGCTGAAGACTATTCCAGAATAAAATAATTATAGAGCCTTAGTTCTATAATGTTTTTCATACCTCTAATCTCACAGCAACCCCAAGGACTGGAGTTTGAAGCCATGGGTCTTGGCTCTTGGTATGACATAAGCAGGAATAGAAGGGGACTTCAATTGTTCACCCATTGGCAGAACAGTGTCAAAAGAGAACTCCAACAGGCAAAAAAAAATTAAAAAAGAAAAATGCTAATGGAAAATGAAGAACAAATAAAGGCAAGGATTGAGAAAATCATTTATTTCCCAGAAGAACCCCATCCGAGAAGGTGAGACGCACAGCTAATGATGGTGGGTGACAGATCCCATTCCTTCCCTGGTTGCTTTCACTTTGCTTTGGGGTTTGTGCTTCTCCTCCCAGCTTCACCTACATTCCCTCACCTTCTCTTCATGACTCCTCTCCTTGCAGTTTGGAATAATCTTATCGTGCATCTGTTCGATGTGAGGATCTCAGTAACCCTTCAGCCACAAAGTTGGATGTTCTGTGTGTGCGCCTCCAAGAAGAAAGTCCTGAGGTGTCTGAAAAGGCAGCGACTGGATTCATTCAATTAGTCGGGACCACTGTGTCTCTTGGGAATTTCTCTGGCAGCCCCAGTGACAAAGCAAAGGAAGCCACCAGTGAGAGGAAGTTCCCTTCTTGCTTAACCGCAAGAGCCTTGGCTTTGTCACTTCACAAAGCATTGCCTTTGTCACTCAGCAGAGTACAGCAGCAGCCCCCAGGGCAATCATGTAATTATACAGGCTCTGTGCTTGCAACGGAGCTCATTTATCAACTCTTCACTTATCTGGAATGATTATTTTAAATACAGTGAGATGTGCTACCTTGGGGGTGGGGGGCGGCATAGGGTGTTGTCCCTCTACTGACAATTTGGTCTGAGTAGGCATATATCTGAGTATGTAACTCAGCCTCCGGGCAGAGATGAGTGCTTTGCACATGGCCTGTCTTTCTCATTCTGGTGGGTGAACATTTGTTTGTAGTTACAAACTCCTGGCTTTGGCCTGGCCCAGCCCTGACCATTGTAGCCATTTGGGGAGTGAACCATCAGATGGAACATTGCTTTTTATTTCTGTCTCTCCCTCTCTCTGTTACTCTGCCTTTCAAATAAAATAAAATAAATCTTTTAAAAAAAAGTATTAAACGAATGCCATTTTCCCACCCCTGTCTAGATTTTCATCCTAGCTGTACCTACAACTAATTGCCAGGAACTGGAGCAAATCCTCACACTCCACTGTGCCTCAGTTTCCTTATGTGCGGAATGGGCTGGTTCAGACAGATGTTCTTTCTTATCCTCTCCAATTCTAATATTTTCTATTCTTTCCACACAAAAAAATTCTTTTCCTGTCATGCATCTGGCTCCTGTTGCCCTAAGACAGAGCTCCAAAGCACGGCCTGACAGGAAGTTCCAGTCCAGGCTGGGTGGTTCCTCCGCACCATGGCCTGAGTGTTCTCTGCTATGTTCCTGGGGAATCAAGAGGCTGTTCTGCTGTGAGGAGACTGTCAGGCCTGAAAGTTACAGCAGAAGCGGCCAGCGGTGTGGCATTGTGGGCTAAGCCTCTGCCTGAGGCACCGGCATCCCATAGGGGTGCCAGTTCATGTTCCGGCTGCTCCTCCTCCAATCCAGCTCTCTGTTATGGCCTGGGAAAGCAGTGGAAGATGGTCAAAGTGCTTGGGGTCCTGCACCTGTGAAGGAGGCCCAGGAGAAGCTTGTGGCTCCTGGCTTCTGATTGCTCCACTATGGCCATTACGACCATTTGGGGAGCGAACCAGCAGATGGAAGACCTTTCTCTCTGTCTCTCCCTCTCTCTCTCTCTCTCTCTCTCTCTCTCTCTCTGTTACACTGCCTCTCAAATAAATAAATAAGTTCTTTTAAAAAAAAGAGAAAGTTAAGGGGCCGGTGCTGTGGCATAGTGGGTAAAGCCACCGCCTGTGGCACCTGCATTCGATATGGTGACGATTCGAGTCCCGGCTGTTCCACTTCCAATCCAGCTCTCTACTATGGCCTGGGAAAGCAGTAGAAGATGGCCCAAGTCCTTGGGCCCCTGCACCCACATGGGAGACCCAGAAGAAGCTCCTGGCTCCTGGCTTCAGACTGGTGTAGCTCCAGCCGTTGAGGCCAACTGGGGAGTGAACCAGTGGATGGAAGACCTCTCTCTCTCTCTCTCTCTCTCTGCTTCTCCTTCTCTCTCTGTGTAACTCTGGCTTTCAAGTAAATACATAATTTTAAAAAAAGAGAGAGAGAGAGAGAAAGTTACGACAGTGACATTGGAGATGATCCATTTCCTATCAATGGCAATGCATGATTTCTACAAAAAATTGATTTTGCATCTTTTTGCACAAAGCTTAAAAAAAAAAAAAAGAGGAATGAGGGAGGGTGGGAAGGGTAGAAGGGGTGCAGACAGGCAAGTGAGTGAATAGATCCACAGAAAAGAATTGAATATTTACTGGAAGTCGATTTCAGTTTGCTTCTGCATATGAGATGGCTTCACACACAGGAAAGTTATGATTGAAAGGTAAACTCCTCCCCTGTAAAAGCCAATCTCGGGCCAGGGCAGTGCATGGCAAGGAGCCCCTGCATGCAGGCTTTCTCTCCTGGAACGCTGATGCAGGTGCCTGGCGTGCATCTGCAGACAACACGTGATTGGACCGTTTACTTTCCCCTCCACATCTGAGCTGCCCTGGGACCAGACACACTCTGACTTCTCAGCAGGCCGACTTGACGCGCTGCTCTGCCCAGCCTGCAGCTGCCCATCTCCGGGGACCGTCTCAAAGCAGATTACCCTCTTGCTCCTTTGAATTTGCATCCAGATGGAATCCAGTTCAAAGAACTGCAACGGCAGCTGTAAATGGAGAAGCAAAGGAGGCTTGCAAGAGGACTGCCTGAGAAGCAGAGGAAAGGAAGAGGGAGTTGACCTCTGCTTCGGCTGGCAACCGTTGACTTCTCAGGACCTCACAAGGCTAACTGACCGCTGTCCCCTAACAGCCAATCCCGCTGGTATCTCCATAAGCTTCCTCTGGATTTCTGCTCTCTTCTTATCCTGCTGGAGGCTAGAGATATTCTTTTTTTTTTTTTTTTGACAGGCAGAGTTAGACAGTGAGAGAGAGAGACATAAAGAAAGGTCTTCCTTTTCTGTTGGTTCACCCCTCAAATGTCCACTACGGCTGGCGCGCTGCGCCAATCCAAAGCCAAGAGCCAGGTGCTTCCTCCTGGTCTCCCATGCGGGTGCAGGGCCCAGGCACTTGGGCCATCCTCCACTGCACTCCCGGGCCACAGCAGAGAGCTGGACTGGAAGAGGGGCAACCGGGACAGAATCCAGCATCCCGACTGGGACTAGAACCCGGAGTGCCGGCGCCGCAGGTGGAGGATTAGCCTAGTGAGCCGCGACGCTGGCCTAGAGATATTCTTTATCTCTCTCCTCCTTCACTGGCACAGGGCACTTACTACTTCCTACTGGGACTTGCTAAAATGGTAATATTCCCTTCGATACTGCAAGTCCCTGAAAGTAGGGGTCATTTAGGAATCCTTACATAACTAACAAATCAGCTTCTACAGACATAGATATATCCAGAGACGTAGACATATGGATGGAGATGTAGACACAGACACAGATCCAGGTGAGATGGAGAGAAAGAGATAAAGGAGCTAGAGCTGGAGCTAGGGATAGCAATAGAGATAGAGAGACATCATGCATGGTGCCTGGAACACAGTAGGGTCTGGATAACCATGTGGCAAAATAAAGAATACAAGGATAAAGGACAAAGTCACCAAATCTGTTTCAGACCTCCTTAATGTTCTTTCATTGTAAAAGCTTCTATTTTTCTTAAAGGGATGATTTATCAAAAATGAAAAGAAGAGATGACTTCCCAGCTGAGCCAGACCTGGGGGCAGCCTCACTGCCAGGTCCTCGCTGGCCCCCCTCCGCTCACCTCTTGCAACCGAGAAGCACAACTACAAAAAGCAGGGGCGGACGATCTCACATCTCTCGCTTGCATGCCCCATGCAGTAATTACCCGGTTGCAAGTCTCTGTCCACTGGCAGATTAGAAGTCCAAAAAGCCTTGCCTGGTTGCAGACCTGCATGGCACTGTGGCCGCTGATAAGGCAAGGCAGCCATGGGTCTGCAGCTGGAGGCTGGGGAGAGGAGGGCTGGGTGCTGCTCCTGCTTTCCCAGCATCCCTGGGCATACAATCTGGTGGATTATTGACAATGCTGAGTGATGCGTATGGCATTTATTAGTTTTCAATAGCTGCTATAAAATGAATGTAACACCATCTGTGAAATTAGGATTCAGAAGCAGCCCTGGATATTAAAATATTTGTGGCTGCTACTGCTATTATGTAAGATTTTACATTTTATAGGCTCCCTATGGGACTAGAGGCATAAATTAAGATACATATTTAGGAGCAGTAAATAAGCCTAGGAAAGCAGTGGTACAGTTAATGAATGGACAGAAAATTGCATATGGGAGGAGAAACTGTTTTTCTACAAAGAGAATCAGAAACAAAATGGGGTTTAAACATTCTCCTCTCACTATCATTAAGACATTAATAGCAAAAATAAATATGCTGGGATTCCTAAAGAAGTTTTTCAAAAGAAAGTGAATAAACAACTCTATCTGTAACAGAGAACTGGTGAGTTATAGGCTTCCTTCCACTAGCATCCCTCTGGACTGGAGAACTTGGCCATTTAATCAAAAGCATCCCATAGTACTATCTCCAATAGAGCTAACAGTTCGCTCAGAAGAATTCCATAGAAAGCATTCCAAAGTCTTAGTCTAATGACACCCAATTTTCTGGCATAATTACTACACTATGTCCCTTTCTCTACCCCTACCACACCCCCATTCATTAAGAAGACAGAATCACAGTGTGATGCAAAGATACTGACTGGACCACAAATCCCAGTCAATCCCAGTTGGTTCAAGTCCTAGGAGCAGGCTGCTTTGACTCCAGGGCCCTTGGAATGAGTGGTGCTCACTATGTGTTGGCCCTAGGGTGAATTTGGTAGTAGAGGGGCAACCCCTTGGCTCTGGCAGGATTCTTGTATTTGTCTAGAAAGTTCCCTCCCATGTATCTCTTTCCATATGCCCTTACATCTTTATTTCTTTATTTGAAAGACAGAGACAAAGACAGAGAGAGATTTTCCATCTGCTGGTTCACTCCCCAAATGGCTGTAGCAGCTGGGGTTGGGCCAGGCCACAGCCAGGTCTCCCACGTCAAATACTTGAGCCATCACTGCTGCCTCTTTGGATGTGCATTATCAAGTAGCTCCATCAGAAGCAGAGTAGCAAGGACCCAAACCAGGCCCTCCAATATGAGATGCAAGAGTCCCAACCAGGGACCTGCACTGTGGCATGGAGGGAAAGCCGCCGACTAAGATGCCGACATCCCATATAGGCACTGGCTTGTGTCCTGGCTGCTCCACTTCCTATTATGCTCTCTACTGAAGGCCTGGAAACAGCAGAGGGAGATGACCCAAGTGCTTGGCCCCTTCTAGTCATGTGAGAGAAACGAATGGAGTTCTAGGCTTCTGGCTTTGGCCTGGTTCTGCCCTGGCCATTGCAGCATTATGGGAAGTAAATCATCAGATGGAAGATCAACCTCTTACTGTCTCTCCCTCTCTCTCTGTAACCCTGACTTTCATATAAATACATAAATCCTTAAGAAGGAAAAGTTCCAACTAGGACTTAAGCAACTTAACCACCCTCCCCACATGCAAGCCCTTATGATAATACAGACGAAAGCCTGTCTCTCATCTCTAGCCTTGCAACAGTGTGCTGATCCCTGCTTATTTGTGATGCCTGTGATCAATGTCTGATGCCTTAGAACAAGTGTGTGTTAGAGGACGGTTCTGGCAGCAGTAGTGTGGCACCCCACCCAGGAGGCTGGCTCCCACTAGCACCTGTAGGAGGCAGACTCACAGGGAGAGAGAGGAAGCAGTGAATGTTTTCATGTTGTGACCTCCCAAGCCAGAGCCTCCATCCATGCCTTCACTGTCTGCACCCCCATCCACTCTTTCCTTCCCATTGTACCTCCTCATCAATCAGGCCTCAGCCTGGGGCTGCAATGTGGCCTCTCCAGACTCGCCTTTGAAATGCAGTTTGTACCACTGGCGCTGGGAGTTGGGGAAACCATTCCCTGAAGTATCACCAAACTGAAACACAATCCAGAGCTAGAAAAGACTCCGGCCTGCCGCTTTATAGTAGAACAAAAATAATCACAGTAATAGCTTGCATTCTCCTTGATCCCTTTCATTCAATAATGTCAAGCAATTTGTACGCGAGTAATTAAGAAAACACTCCTTTGTGGTAAGTTACTAATTTACCTCCCATTTTAAAGAGAGACAGAAAGAGGCTTAATGATTTTCCCCAGGGGAGAGCAGAGTAGGTAGCAGGAGCATTGGGTGTGCAGTGATTTGTGGCCGAAGATCTCTCATGCTCGGCTGGAATCCCCAATATTGGGCTCACCAAATTGCCTGGGAGCGGGAGTTGGCCTTGCGTCTTTTGGGTGATGCTGCCTTCTTCCCTTCGAGAACCGCCCGCTTGTGCGCGGCACACAGCTGCATTTCAGAGCTGCTGGTGACAATTTCTGTTCTCTCCCTTCATCCCATGATATATATCATTCCCCTCGCTGGCATTTCCAATCACTGGGAGCAGCAGAACCACGGGGGGAGCTGGAGCACTGTAATCATTTCCCCATCGTGGATTTGGGGGTAGGGCGACTCGGCCTGTGGTGGGGAATGGATAAGGAGGAATGTTCTTCAAACCTTCCCACTGCATCACAATTCCAGGTCTCTTGTAGCTCAGAGCTGTTTATGCAAGCTCCCCCATCTTTCCTTACCTCCTGTCTCCACCTGTCCCTTCTCCCCTCACCCCCGCTTAAGACTTATTTATTTATTTGAAAGGCAGAGAGAGGTCTTCCACCCTCTAGTTCACCCCCAGATGGCCACAACGGCTGGAGCTGGGCCAGGCTGAGGCCAGGAGCCAGGAGTTTCTTCTCAGTCTCCCATGCAGGTACAGGGGCCCAAGAACTTCGGCCATCCTCCAACTGTTTTCCCAGGCCATAGCAGAGAGCTGGATTCGAAGAGAGGCAGCTGGGACTTGAACCGGCGCCCATATGGGATGCCAACACTGCAGGCGGCAGCTTTACCACTATGCCACTGCACAGCCCCTCTGCCAGTCTCTTCTACAGCCCTGGATCACTTCCACCGGCAGAAACTTGGGGACATGGACCAAGAGCGAGATGTAACCTGGGTGACCCTGGCTTCTGCCTGCCTGAGCTCTTGTCCCCCTCCGGCTCACGAAGCCTGCTGTTGTCAGAAAGAAGTTTGGGATTAGGAATCGGAAATGACATTGGAAACTAGAGAGAGCACTATGTGATGGCCATGGTCATTATTTGTAATTATCCTTTTCATGCCGGAATGTGGGGCATTTCGAAGCTGTTGTGACTGGAAGATAGGCCATTAAATTTCTATCTCGTTCTTATGAAATTTAAGCTGACAAAGGGGAAAAGACAATTACTAGATTGCTTTTAAATACGTTTTTCACTCAGAAAAAGAATTCAGAGAATGTCGGGTGGAGGCATAAAATCTCTTTGTGAAGTAGGCAGAACTTGGAGAGGGGGAAGATGGAATTTATTGTAGCTATTAAAATGGTTGTTGGTGCTCTTGAAGGTAACTTTGAGTTGTGTTCTTAAATAACTTCAATAATTACTGTGGTAATTAGTACAGGTAGGCACACATGAAAGTATAATGCGCCAGTAGATAAATATACCAGCAACTATATCAATAAAGCCCTCTGCAAACATAAACTGCTATATAAATGCTAATTAATTACATAAGTAGGCATACAGGATGGGATGGTTATTCATATTACGGAAGATAAACAGTAGGCACAAGCAGGCAGTGCAGGCGTTTGAGAAAGGAAGCTTCTCGCAGTGTCTCATCCCCAGCCTCCTACAGAGGCAAGCAAACTGTCAAGGAAGCTGCAGCGTAGGCCCTGGGCTGTCTCGCTCATAGCCACCCGCCATATGCGCCTCCTGAGCCCTTCCAGTGTTGCTCTGAGACAATAAAATAGATACCGGATTCTGGAGGCTTAGTTTGGATATCTCACTTATTTTTTACACTGATTACAAATGGAAATTAGAACATGTTGGATACCTTGAGTTTTATATGGGCACCGGTTCGAGACCTGGTGGTTCCACTTCCAATCCAACCTCCTGCTAATGCTCTTGGGAAAGAAGTGGAAGAAGCCCCAAGTGCTTGGGCCACTGCATGCACGTGGGAGACCCAGAAGAAGCTCCTGGCTCCTGGCTTCAGCCTGGCACAGCCCTAGCCGTTGTAGCCATTTGGGGAGTGAACCAGTGGATAGAAGACCTCTCTCTTTCTCTGTCTCTCCTCTCTCCCTGTGACTCTGCCTTTCAAAATAAATAAAAATAAATCTTAAACACACACACACACACACACAAAGCCAGGAGGCCATTATAGCTGTGGTATGGAGTGGGCCCTGCATGTGGCTAGCCCGTGTGTTCAGCTGACGTCCGTCTGCTCCCAGGATCTCAAGGCCAAGGTTAGGGGTCAAATGGGAGGTCGTTTCACAGGGAGGAGACAAGGGCGTATCCTGAAGAGAGGAAGATGAAAGTGCAAGAAAAAGACATTAATAAAGGGACCTGAGGTTTTCTAGGATATTTCAGCTGCAAACCATAGGCTTATTGTGCCCACATTTTGGTAGGCACCTGCCTAACTGCCAGCCAAGCCAGCTGATTCCTCCAGAGGGGAGAGGGCAGGGCAGACATGAGGATGACGCAGGCGGAGAGTGGGAGAAGGACGTGAGCGTCTGACGTGACGTCTGGGCTGCTTTGCTGCCGAGCTCGCCACACGCTGGGCTGGCCTGAGGGAAGAGGACTTGGCCGGAGTTGGTGCATGCGTCCCTGGTCCCACGTTCGATCAGTAGGGAAGCCTTTACAGTTGTGAAAGGAACTCTAACTATAGCTAACTATAACCACAACTCAGGTTCCGGTGCCTCATTCCTGTTTGGGTGGGTTATTTAAAGCCCTTAAATTGTTATTTGCATGTTATTTGCATAAACTCACATAATAAATTCAGAAGGCTTTAACTCCAAGAAGGCACAATTAAAGTAGATTAAGTTAATTAGCACAACACCCTACAATTGTGTCTTCCAAGAGTAATGCATTTGAAGAGCGTAACAGATTTCTAAACTATTGAATTGCATTCCAGCTCAGAAACTGTGAACACACAACCTACACGGAACTGGCAGTATGCGCCCGCCTTTCCATATCCTATGGGGCACCAGGCACAGGAGAGTATTTTTAAATGTCTCAGTGGAGCGGGTGTCTAGCACAGCCATTAAGTTGCTGCTTGGGACACTCATATCCGTATCGGAGTGCCTGATTCAAGGCTAACTACTCTGCTTCCGATCCAGAGTCCTCCTAATGCCCATCCTTGGAGGCAACAGATAATGGCTCAAGTACTTGGATCCCTGCCACCCACGTGGGAGACCCAGCTGAGTTCATGGCTCCTGGCTTCGGCCTAACCCAGCTCTGCTGTTGCGGGTATTTGGGGTGTGAACTAGCAAATGGAAGATCAACTGACCTCTCTCTCTGGCTGTCTCTGTCTCTAACTGTCTGTCTGTCTCTCTCTCTCTCTCTCTCTCTCTCTCTGCCTTTCAAATAAAATAAATTTGCTTTTAAGATTAATTTTTTAAAATTCTCAAAATGTCCCACCTTTCTCAGAGATGTTGAGATGCTCGCCCAGTCCAGCCTCCATCTGATGCTGATTAACCAGTGAGGGATCCAAGCCCCAGAGAAGAGACGGAATTGTCCAAGATGACATAACCGCTCAAGGCTGGCTCAGGACGAGAAGGTGCCCCCTGTCCAGGTCTGCTTCTGATAGTGAGGTTGGGAGGCCTGGAGTATCACAGGAAGCTCAGAGACCGTGGAGCTAACCATCTAAATGCCACCCATCCACTTCTACTGTGGAATATAGCCCATCTGCCTCCCTAGCAACATACTTTCCAGACAACCCAGCAGGCCAGCTCCAACCAGAAATCTTGGATCCTGGGTGGGCACTGTGGCACAGCATGTAAGCCGCTGCTTGTGATGCCTGCATCCCATATCAGCATGCCAGGTCAAGCCCCAGGTACTCTGCTGCCAATCCAGCTTCCTGGTAATACCTCCTGGGAGGCAGCAGGTGATGGCTCAAATGCCTGGGCCTCTGCCATCCATGTGGGAGACCTGGATGGAGTTCCATCTAGTCCAACCCTGGCCATGGCAAGCATTTGGGAAGTAAACCAGCAGGTGGACAATCTCTCTGTCTCTGTTATTCTTCCTTTCAAGTAGATGAATATTAAACATTAAAAGAAAATCCATCCTCTGGCCCCAAAAATGAGATCCAGGAAGGAGGTGCAGGTCCCAGAAGAGTACAAGCAGCCGAGCCTGCAGGAGACACTGCCAAAGGAGCAGAAGTGCTGTGCCTCTCAGGCGCCCGGCGGAGCCCCCCAGCTTCTAAGGGCGGTTCTCCCCGTGCTGCCTCCCAGTCCTGTGTCCACTCGCAGCACTCCCTTCTGCACGACTCAGTACGCAGGTAACCTGATTTAACTCTGGCAATAATTACTACCCCTGACCGGAAGGCGTTCTTGGGACTCAGGAAATAGCAACAAAAAGTTGAAGAGAATTCTCATTTCCTTGTTGTGTCCAGATCTCACTGTTGCCCTACATCAACAAAATCTCTCTCTCTCTCTCTCTCTCTCTCTCTCTCACACACACACACACACACACACACACAATCACACGTGCACGCACACGCACACCTGGGAAACCTTCTAAGTAGAGTTGGAGATCCTCTACCGGGCACAGCTATCACTCTCTTCCCTGTCATTTGTTTGCTTGTTTTGATTCACTAGAACTCCACTGATTTGCATGTTGTTTTCTTAAATTTGCAATAATGCACTCCCGCAGCCCTCTCTCTTCAGTGTCCCACACTGCCATGGAAAAGTGGCCAGACTCCCCTGCGTTGCAAAGGCATACAAAGGAAAGCTTTATTTCCACAAACATGATTACAATGAAGCTCTTTGATGCTCCAGAACTGAGAAGAATTTTCTCCTAATTAAAGTGCCAGGGTGAGGAATTTTTTTCAAATTTTTATCAAACCATCCCTCTCCTAGTGTGGTCATTGGCCATTGGGTAGCCTGGAAGCAGAGAGCGGGTGGGCCGAGGGAGGAGTGGAACGTCCTGCCCTTGGGGGGAAGTTTCTGGGACAGAAATTCTGTCAGTCCCCTTGTGTCCTCTGCACCCCTGAAACACTGCTGTCTGGGGGCTCCCATGCCAGTGCTCCCAAGGTAATGCTGCCAACCATGTTGGCAACCCCTGCCCTCCTGGCTGTCCACAGGCGAGGCTCCAAAAACAGAGCGGACTGCTCACGTGCCTATTTGGGCTTCATTTCTGGAATAATGATGACACTGTACACGGTCACCCGATAGTAATCTCTCAAAATAAAGTTTCAAAGGGTTCTTTCTCAGGCCTACACATGATTATGACATATGACTCCTGCTGAGAATTAAATTGTGTGTGCCCGGCCCTCAACATCTCTCACATGGTGACATGGCCTGTGTGTGTCTCCTCCCTCCTTGCCTCTCTCCAGCCGAGTAAGTCATCCATTGGCCTTTGCCATGTTCCTTTCACCCTGCAACAAGGAGCACTTCACAGAAGGGAAAGGCATAGGGGATGGGAACCCAATTTCTCATTGGTTCTCCAGCCACTGCACAAGGAATGGCCAAAAAAGAAAATGGCAGAAATGAAAATTTTCCCCCACGGAAAGGGAGAAAAAAACTGGAAAGAAAAGAAAAACAAAGGGAGCTTCCTCCAGGCCACTGCTGTGGGAGCTAATGCAGCACGAGGAGCAGGAGTCAGGGGGTTCTTCCCTGTGAGGGAGTGGAAGCCCACAGGCCTGGCATGCAAGCTGACCCGGGGAACTCTTGGCTCTGCCACATACTCTCTGTGTTGTCTTGGCCAACACGTGCAGGCTTTCAACCTGAGTTTCTGCGTCTCTCGAACCAGGATGATGGGTCCAGCACTGTGGCGCAGCAGGTTAGGCAACCACCTGAGACCCCAGCATCCCATATCAGAGCACCAGTTCAAGCCTCAGCTGCTCTGCTTCCAATCCAGCTCCCTGATAATGCACCTGTGAGACCAGCAGAGGATGGCCATAAGTGCTTGGGCCCCTGTCACCTATGCAGGAGACCCAGATGGAGTTCTTGGCTCCTGGCTTTGACCTGGCCCAGACCTGGCTATTGTGGCCATTTGGGAGAGTGAACTAGCAGATGGAAGATCTCTCTGTGTGTGTGTGTGTGTGTGTGTGTGTGTGTGTGGCTCTGCATTTCAAATCAAGTAAATTTTTAAAAAGAACTCTAAAAAAAATGAAACAAGAAATACAATTGAGATGATAGCACTGTAACATCCCTGTTTACTACACAGAGCAATGGAGAGGATTTAATCATTTAATCTGTTGTTTTTGAGAGGAGCGCATGTACAACTTTTATAAGCCAGTGCCCTTCATGTTTTCCATTGACTCTCACAAAGTAACTGCAAAAGGAGTGTGAATTTTTGTTGGTTTCTTCTGTTGTTTGGATCAACCTACCAACATCTCTGGACATTCTACTGCATGTTCAACCTGCCCTACATACAGCACAACATATAAAGGCATCAACTGGTCTACCCTGTCTAGGTCTCCCTAGTCTCACCAACCCCCTGCCCCTCACCCATCCATATGCCTGCTGTTAGGGTCCCAGCTGGCTCCCCATTGTGGTGAACAAAGATCAGAGTGGACCATCAATTTTCAGGTATTCACTTGAATTTTTAATCTTTTTGAATACAGCGGATCTGCTACAGTTTAAATGTTTGTCCCCCAAACTCAGGGGCTGGGTCTCCAAAGTCTTGAGTTAATGATACTAAGAGGAAGGGAGTTTAAACAAAGTATGGTATGCAGAGGTGGGATCTTTGGGAGGTGATTGCTTTGGGTCATTAGGGTGGAGCCTCCATGATTAAATCCTGGTGGCTTTTTAAGAGAACACATAGACAAAGACACACGCACTCGATCTGCCTTTGTGATGCCTCGGAACTCTGCCAGCAAGAAGCATATCCCTGGAGGCTGAGTCAATGGAGTCCACCTGATCTTGGACTGTGAACCTCCAAAACTGTGAGTCAACGTAAGTCCTTTTCCTTTGTAAAGTTAGCCTACCTCAGGCATTTCATTACACTGACAGAGCACTAGCCAGTACAGTAACTCAACACACTCTTTTCAAATATCAAAGACAACGATTCAGCTGCTCACCTCAGCTCTCCTCTCACCTCCATCCATGTGACTAAATCAAGGGGGTGTTTCTCTATTCTCATCTTATTCAACTGCTCAACCATATTGACCACATCCTTCTTTCTAGAACACTCATTTTTCTTGGCTTTTCTCACACTGCTCTCTGCCAGTTTCCTTCACTTCAGTGCCTTTGTCCTCCCCCTGGTCTACTATTGCCACTTCCCCCTCAGTTTCACAAGTTGATATTCCTCAGGGCTTAGACCTGACCTCCCTCCTTCCTTTCTTTCCTTCCCTCTTCTATCTGTCTATATTCTCCCCCTAGGTGACATCATCATTCTCAGTGTTTAAACTTTTGCATATGCTAATGAGACCTAATTTTTTTTTATTTAGTAAATATAAATTTCCAAAGTACAGCTTATGGATTACAATGGCTTCCCCCCCACAACTTCCCTCCCACCCGCAACCCTCCCCTTTCCCACTCCCTCTCCCATTCCATTCACATCAAGATTCATTTTCAATTATCTTTATATACAGAAGATCAATTTAGTATATATTAAGTAAAGATTTCATCAGTTTGCACCCACACAGAAACACAAAGTGTAAAATACTGTTTGAGTACTAGTTATAACATTACTTCACATTGGACAACCCATTAAGGACAGATCCCACATGAGAAGTAAGTACACAGTGACTCCTGTTGTTGACTTAACAATTTGACACTCTTGTTTATGGCGTCAGTAATCTCCCTAGGCTCTAGTCATGAGTTGCCAAGGCTATGAAAGCCTTTTGAGTTCACTGACTTCGATCTTATTCCAACAAGGTTATAGTCAAAGTGGAAGTTCTCTCCTCCCTTCAGAGAAAGGTACCTCCTTCTCTGATGGCCCCATTCTTTCCACTGGGATCTCACTCACAGAGATCTTTCATTTAGGTCTTCTTCTTTTTTTTTTTTTTTTTTTTTTTGCCAGAGTGTCTTGGCTTTCCATGCCTAAAATACTCTCATGGGCTCTTCACCAGATCTGAATGCCTTAAGGGCTGATTCTGAGGCCAGAGTGCTGTTTAGGACATCTGCCATTCTATGAGTCTGCTGTGTATCCTGCTTCCCATGTTGGATCGTTCTCTCCCTTTTTTATTCTATCAGTTAGTATTAGCAGACACTAGCCTTGTTTGTGTGATCCCTTTGACTCTTAGACCTATCAGTATGACCAATTGTGAACTGAAACTGATCACTTGGACTAGTGAGATGGCATTGGTATATGCCACCTTGATGGGATTGTATTGGAATCCCCTGGCACGTTTCTAACTCCACCATTTGGGGCAAGTCTGATTGAGCATGTCCCAGATTGTACATCTCCTCCTTCTCTTACTCCCACTCTTATATTTAACAGGGATCACTTTTCAGTTAAAATTTAAACACCTAAGAATAATTGTGTGTTAATTACAGAGTTCAACCAATAGTACTAGAACAAAAAAAAATACTAAAATAGATAAAGTATTACATTGTACATCAACAGTCAGGACAAGAGCTGATCAAGTCACTGTTTCTCATAGTGTCCATTTCACTTCAACAGGTTTCCCCTTTGGTGCTCAGTTAGTTGTCGCTGATCAGGGAGAACATATGATATTTGTCCCTTTGGGACTGGCTTAACTCACTCAGCATAATGTTTTCCAGATTCCTCCATCTTGTTGCAAATGACCAGATTTCATTGTTTTTGACTGCTGTATAGTACTGTTGGTGGGAATGCAAACTGGTTAAGCCACTATGGAAGTCAATCTGGAGATTCCTCAGAAACCTGAATATAACCCTACCATACAACCCAGCCATACCATTCCTTGGAATTTACCCAAAGGAAATTAAATTGGCAAACAAAAAGCTGTCTGCACATTAATGTTTATTGCAGCTCAATTCACAATAGCTAAGACCTGGAACCAACCCAAATGCCCATCAACAGTAGACTGGATAAAGAAATTATGGGACATGTACTCTAATGAGACCAAAATTTATAACAAGTGCAAAGGAGTGCCAACTCATATTTCTCAGAACTCTATACTTACATATCCAACTACCTAGTTTATGTTCTTCAGCTGAAGGTCTCAGACATTTCTCAAATATAACATTTTCAAAACAAAAACTTTGATTTCTGGACCCCCAAACATGCCTTTCCTCCTACACCTGTCTTCCCTCAGCACCTGGATCCATGAGGTCATTCCTTATACTTTACACTCCTGCACACCAACACCTAATCTATCAACAAGTCCTATCAAGTCACTCTAAAAAAGTGTCACAAATCAGTCCCTCCCAGCAGCATGCCAGTCCAAACCACCACCATCTCACACCTGTTCCACTTCAACACCTCCTAACTGATCTCTGTGCTTCTAATCTGTTCCGCACTCAACTCAGTTCATTCTATGTACAGTAGGAGAGTAAATTATAACATAAATCATATCAACATTGAGCATAAATTGGATGTCGCTCCCTTGCTTAAAATTCTTTAATGGATATGGCTGTTTGGTCTAGGGGTTGAGATGCCAGTTGAGATGCCTGCGTCCTACATCCAAATGTCTGGGTTGGAATCCCAGCTCTGCTTCTGACTCCAACTTCCTGCTGGACCTGCGAAACAGTAAGTCACAACTCACGTAACTGAGTTGCTGTCACCCACAAGGGAGACCTGGTTTGAATTCCAGGCTTCAGCATGGCCCAGCTCTAGCTGTGGTGACATTTGGGGTGTGAACCAGCAAATGGGAACTCTGTTTCCCTGTCTGTCTGTCTGTCTATCAATCTATCTATCTATCTATCTCAACTATCTATCACCAATCTTTCAGCCTCTCAAATAAGAAAATAAATAAATGTTTTTAAAGTTATTTAATGGCTTCTATTTCATGCAGAATAAAATCTAATTTCTCTACCCAAGCTATTGGGGCCAGCACCATCTGGTCTCTGCCAATCCCCTACCTCATCTCACATCAGGCTCTCTCTCTATTCAGTGAGTTCCAGCCACACTGATTTCTAAGTTACCAACACACACCCAACGCTTTCCCAACTCTGTATCCCTGCAGTAGATTTTATCCTACCTTGCACCTCGCTCTTTTATTCCTTTTCACTGTTTCAGTGCCACCCGCTCAAGAGGCTTCTCCAAAAACCCTGAGAACCATTTTCCTCATCCACTTTTAGGACTTTCTACTGTAAAGCTCTTTCTTTCTTCCTTTATTAAACTTATCATAAATTTCAATTCTTTTTTCTGTTGAAAATTTTTCTGATGAAACATACTTCTTCTGTGTCCTTCAGTAAAAGGTGAGCTCCATAGACCATGTCTATCTTGTTCCTCATTACCACATCCCACTGCTCAGCACTACGGGGTGACGGACTGCAGAACTGAAGAAGCAGAATCTCAATAATATCATCAAGAGTTTTCATAAATCTCTCCCTCAAATTACAGTTCCACTTAGACTTTGAAACTTGGGACATACTTGAGACATTCTCTTCCTATGGAAACTCCTAAATAGCCATCTTTGATTGACTAAGTCCCTTGTAGGCCACACTGAGATGAACAAGAATTAAACCCCTTGGAAAATGACTGAAGTGACAACAATGCATGTTTAATTTGACTTCTCCATGAAGTCCCCTGGTCCAGGGGTAGGAGTGTCTGCCTGCAGGCTATGGAAGGCCCTGAAATCACGGAGTCTGGCCCTGCCAAGGCAACTGTAAGCAGAACTCGAAGTTCAATAAATGTATGGAAGGCCAATTTCTAAGTTGATAATTTTATACAGCTCACAAACTGATATAATAAGTATCTAAATGGCCCTTGGCAGAAAAAAAAAAGGTTCCCCTTCCTGCCTAGGAGCTCTTTGTAGAAGTAACCATCAGCCCAACATTTAATCAACTTAAATAGAGCAAATGTTGTCCAAATATTGTGTAAGAGTCCAAAGGAAGACTCTAAAGAATAACTCTAAGAAAATAAGCATGGATTAAGATTGTCCCAAGCAAACCAGGACAAGACGCCCTAATATTAGAAGACATCTTTGTTTACCACGGGGCTCAGGTCTTCCTGAAGTTAAACAAGTTAGCACACTGGCTAATCCTCAGATTATATTCAAATGATATCCTTACCTTTTTTTTCCTCTCTGATTACCATCTGTTGTGTATGACAACAAATTAGTGGGAAAGAGAACACAGTTTTAAATACATGGGCAAGTAGAAGGGTTTGGGGAGAAGTCAATAGATATCTTTGAGGGGATTATTTGAAGGAGATTTTTATTCTCTTGGTAAATGACTTTTTGATACACCCATAATAAAACAGTGATCTTACTGACGCTTTACCATATACCATAACAAACGTAAAAGGCACTTTCATTTCTAATGGAAAGAAGCCTCAGAACAACACTCAGGTGTTTAGTAGTATTAACCCCTTCATTTTGCAAGGAAGAGTCCCAGAGTTCAGAGAGTTAAAGAGATCACCCAAGATCAAAAAACAGCAGCAGAACTGGGCTCATCCCCAGACACACGCTCTGCAAAGCCCTTATTCTTAGCCATTGCTTGCCTCTAAGCTTAGTTATGTTCCTGACTCTTCTTTGCACCTTGGAGGTCCTGCTTCCACTAACTTTAGGGTGCTCTTCTCACTTGCATTTGGCCAGGTGTTCCTTTATGCTGTGTACCTTGGACAGAGTGATCAGGGACTGCCACCAGTCGGGAACAGCCTTTCTTGTATCTGCCTAGAGAAAATGAACCATATAGTGTTACTGCTGAGGAGATTTGGATAATCCATGGCCTGCTCCCTTCTCTCTCTCTCTCTCTCTATTTTAGATATTTATTTATTTATTTGAGAGGCAGAATTACAAAGAGAGAGGTCTTCCATCTGCTGGTTCACTCCCCAAATGGCCACAACAGCTGGAGTTGGGCCTATCTGAAGCCAGAAGCCAGTACCTTCCTCTAGGTCTTCCATATTTCGCTGATTTCCCGGGCACATTAGCAGGGAGCTGAATCAGAAGAGGAGCAGCCAGAACATGAACTGGCACCCTTATGGGATGCCAGCACCTCAGGCAAAGGCTTAACCTACTATGCCACAGTGCTGGCCTCTGCTCCCTTATTTTACAAGTGAGAAAACCTGAGAAATAAATGGACTCACCCAAGGCCACATATAGCTTTGTTGTCAAAAGTCAGAACCGAACCCAGTCCCCTGACTCCCAGTCCAATATGCAATGATGCAGAAATAATATTCAGAATACAGTATCTTCAGGAAAATATTCCCATGTTAATATTTTATTGACTACATCATAAATAATATATATTTAGAAAAGCAGCATAAATATTTTATAGGCTGCAGTCCAACTGTCAAGTTTGGAATTAACTCTTTGATCCTGAAACAATGCAGCCAATGCATGGTAGGCTATGCCACACAGGGTTCTGGGAACTCATCCCTAAATTGTGTTTGCATTATCGCAGAGGGACAGAATTCAGGCTGCTCAGTCCTCTCAAATTCCCACTGCACAACTGCACGGGAGTGCAGCCCATGGGGAAGGGGCTGAGCAAAGAGACTGCACATCCCTAGGGACGTGAAGCTGTCTCTAATAGTGAAGCTCAGGCCACCATAAAGGACTGGAAAATGTAGAGGTTATCTGACTACCTGAGCCACAACCAGAGCATTTCATTCGCACTGTGGCCAGCCAGCAAGCATTCCTTGGGTCCAGTGTGAAGATCAGGGAAAGCACACAACAACATGGGGAACCTGGACACCATCCCAAGGCTCAGACTGCTGGGGATAGTCTTACTCTGGAAGAAATTTCTTTACCCAGTTGTTTTTGTTTTTGTTTTTGTTTTTGTTTTTGTTTTGTGTGTGTGTGTGTGTGTGCTGATTGTACCTACCATTTCTCCAGTAGTTAGGATTATAGTGTATAACCCAGCAGGCACAGAAAAACTGGCCTTCAAAAAAGAAATGTAGAAGGGATCAACTGTTTGAGACCTTATACCAGAGCTGCTCCTACCCCAGGCAATTGTCAACACTGCTCAGAACCCCACATTTCCATTCTGTGTACACAGTCCCTCTAGTAGAATCTCAGGAGCTCTGCCCAACCCATGCATGGGTGCACAATCCCATCCTGTAGACTTTGGTAGCAACCAGAGGTTCCCAGCTCTGCCCACTCCTGGAATTTCATGCTCTTTTGGTTCACGGTTAGAGAGAAAGTGTATTCAGCAGAACAAAATTCTAACTTTGCTACCAAAAAAATCCTGGACCTGGATCTTTTAAATAAGTGGGAAATCACCGAGTGACCAACCTTGTAGGAAGGGAGAAGACATATGAGGAATGGGGTGGAAATGGCAGTGAAGGCACTGACATTAAGAAAGGGGGTCATTTAACCCCAGAGCTGTGTGGCTTGACTGTGATGCATGTGGCCTGCAGTGGGAGACACTGAGGAACCACAGTGTGGTGAGGGCGCGGGGCGGAGAAGAGCTGAGTGATGGTAGCAGAGGGGGGTAGAGGCTGCTAGCAAAACACCATCATGCTCAGGCTGCATTTTATCACCTAGACCATCTGCTGGACGGCTTAGAAGGCAGAGGACCATTTGCTAAGTGACAGACCAATTTCACTTTATTCTAATGCTCAACAAAAGAAGAACTCCACCAAGCAGCAGACAGTAACAACAGACTATTTTGCCACTTTTCATCAAGCAATTTATGTGATGTTTTGAGTCCCGTAAGCATTATTCTTGCATTATGTTTATACTTTGATAGCATCTGTAGAACAGAAAATGTGTCCCTAAATATTAGATGTCATTTTAAGTAAAGTGTTGTTCATTAAATCCATTGTTGACACTGCTTCGCCTGAATGTGTTTAGCTGCTATACACAGTTCTGCATAATTTCTTCCACCTCTTTGGGCTGCATCTTCTCCTGCATGTGACCACAAACTCCTGACTGCCTGTGGCAATGGGTACAGCTCAGGATGGTGCCCATGACCTGGACCTTGCCTTAAAGCTGGGCGACCTGGAGCTTTAGACAGCTGATATGCACATCTCAAAACAGAAGCCAAGTCCTTTGAAATTCTGTGAGCCTTGGACATGTCTTCATCATTGTCTCTGAGAAACACGTGCTTACTCTGCTGTAAATGGTGACTATTGCTTCAGGACAGACTAACTTTTTCTCCACGTTCCAACTGATATCACTGTTGATCACACACACTTACCCCTACCCACACCCTCAAACACAAATAAGAACTCCTTCTGTGTGATGCTTTGGCTTGATCCCCATCACATTCCACTATTCTCTTTTTTCATGGAGACATTTGCACATAACTTATAATACCAGATTTGTAAGTGATTTGAGGATTTGTGTTTAGGCAAATGTACAGTATGCTTTCTTACCCCAAGCTTTTTTATCTTAAAGAAAAAAAAATTATCCACCAAATTGGTGTGACGGTGAAAGCATGTTGAGATTAACACAATTAACAACTTCTTGTAGATAAACTATTCAAGGAGCCCAGGCCCAAGCTGGACTCCCAGTCAGATGGGCCATTCAATCCCAGTGACGTCAAGGAGAGCTCCAGGATGGAGCTTGTACCACCCAGCCGGTGACATCACTGTGATACCACTGTACAGATGGCCAGGATGGGCCTTGATAGAAATACTGTGAAGACATCATCTACTGGTTATTGAAACAGGACACTGAAGTCAACTCTCACTCAAAATCCATGCCTGAGGGTGGCATTCCTGAAAGTGCCACCCTGCCCCAACCTGCTGGGAGAGAAGCACAGCTTCAGGAACACAGAGCTTACTGGTTTCTGGATGGTTGGGTTCCTTGATAACAGGTAGCGTTCTGCCAGACTTCATTGTAACAGGTTGTGAAAAGGCTGCTTTTTCAACCTGGCCCCTCCAACTCAGCCAACAGGTTACAATCTTAGATTTATTTAGTCTTGAACCATCTGGCCAGGCCAGAGCAGGGTATGAATGGATACTTCCTATGTCCATGAGTCCATGAGTTCCAGGACCATGCCTTATTAAATCAGTATATACAGTATTGAGCATACACTAGGTACTCAGTAAGTACTTGTAAAAGTTAAATGTTGGCCTTTAGGCAAGAGTCTTATATGTGGGCATTATGGCTAGCAATTATATCAGAAGCTTTGATTTCTGGGGCCAGCATTGTGGCACAACATGTCAAGCCACAACCTGCAACACCAGCGTCCTACATGAGTGCTGATTCAAGTCCTGGCTACTCCACTTCCTATCTAATTTCCTGCTAATGCACCTAGGAAAACAGAAGATGGCCCAGTACTTGGACCCCTGCCACCCATGTGGGAGACCTGGATGGAGTTCCTGGCTCCTGACTGCTGCCTGCCCCAGACCTGGCCATTGTGGCCATTTGGGGAGTGAGCAAGTAGATGAAAGATCTTTCTCTCTCTCTCTCTCTCTTTCTCTCTCTCTCTCTCTTTCTTCCTCTCCCTATTTCTGTAACTCTGCCTTTCAAATAAAAAAATCTTTAAAAAAGAAGCTTTGAGGCCGGCACCGTGGCTTAACAGGCTAATCCTCCGCCTTGCGGCGCCGGCACACCGGGTTCTAGTCCCATTTGGGGTGCCGGATTCTATCCCGGTTGCCCCTCTTCCAGGCCAGCTCTCTGCTATGGCCCAGGAAGGCAGTGGAGGATGGCCCAAGTCCTTGGGTCCTGCACCCGCATGGGAGACCAGGAGAAGCACCTGGCTCCTGGCTTTGGATCAGCGAGATGCGCCGGCCGCAGCGGCCATTGGAGGGTGAACCAGCGGCAAAGGAAGACCTTTCTCTCTGTCTCTCTCACTGTCCACTCTGCCTGTCAAAAAAAAATAATAATAAATAAATAAAAATAAAAAATAAAAAAGAAGCTTTGAATTCTGTGACATGCAGCAATATATTATCATGCCTATTTCAATTCAGTCGACTTTGTCACATCAAAACTTGTGTGTTAGAATTTGGGTAAACACAGAACTAAAATTCACTCTTATCCTGAAAGCTACAATTCATTAGAGAAATAGGTCATCTTATGAGGTCAAATCCATGAACACAGTATTTGGTAGTAAAATATGAGTACAGTAGGTACAAGGAGCACGGAAGAAGGACATTTTAGCTTTTGAGGCCTCATAAATGTTATTTGTATGAGACAGGAAGTCCTGGTGAAGTGCTTTATCATGATCAGCATGTGCACAAAGAACCCACAGCATGGATCCAGAAGTTTCCAAATTCCACTTTTGAAACAATAACAATGGCTAATGTTCTTTAAGCTCTTTCTGCAGCCCAGGTACCATGCTAAACTGTGTTGGGACACATGTCACTCACCCATCAGGGAAGCCCTATGAGGGAAGTACCATTACTGTTTTCATTTTATAAGTGGAGAAAGTAGGGAATCGAGGACATCTTAGTCCATTTGCTGCAGCTATAACAAAATTTTTAAAGAAGAGAAATGTATTTCTTTCCTACAATGCTGGAGGCTGGGAAGTTCAAGACTGAAGGACTACCTAAAGTAAGGGCCTTCTTGCATCATCAAAACACCATGGAGAACGTCACATGGTGAGAGCACTTGGGGATGGGGAAGAAGATGCTCCAAAGAGATCCCTTTTGTAATGAAGCCACTCCTTGGCAATGCGCTCACTCCCACATCGACAGCAGTGATCCACTCTGAAGGGCAGAGCACTCATTATGTAATCACCTGTTAAAGATCTCACCTTCCAATATGATCACAATGACAATTAAATTCCAACATGAGTTTTGGAAGGGACATTCAAACCCTGGCAGGAGATTAATGAATACCTCCATTTTTGCAATGCCAGGAAGTGGCTGAGCCAGAATTTAAATGTAGGGATCTGACACCAGTGCGCATGTGCTCACCACTGCTAAGAGACCCAATTCACTTCTGCAATATCCTTGGGTCTCTGGGCTTCATCAGGCTTTTGATTTAATTTACAACATTTACATTACTCACTGGTGAGTTGTAAGACTTGTGAAAAGCTGAAATCCAAAAATCTCACCTATTCCATGTCCTAGCTGTAGAAGGAGGTACAGAGGAAGATGACCACCGTAAGCCTTGCCAACTGCCGTTGGCTGAGCGCCTGTGTGTGCCGGCTTCCCTTCTCTTTCTGCTGCTGTTTGCCTCAGTAGAAGCCTCTTAGTTCAGGATCTGGACAAATACAAAGTTCTTCCCAAGGAGCCACAAGCATGGGCCCATTTCAGAACCAAGAACTGGCCTGTATCCAGCTGCATGCCAACCTTCCCAGGCAGCAGATGGCCCCTCCCTGGCGCCATGGTATCTCATCCTCCTCGCAGGTAGTGAGCAGGAGGAGCAGACTCTTAACAAAAGCAAGGATCCGCAAACGCTTCTGTATAGGATCCTACATGTAGCTTTTGTGGTCCATGCTGCCCCTGTTGTAACAACTGCCGCACCAAAGCAACAACAAAAGCAGCACCAAGCAACATGGGGGATGCGTTCCAAGCAAACGTCAAGTCTGGTTACTGAATCCTGGATATTATTTAGTTTTTAGGTGGCCTGAATTATTGCTCTCCTTTTGATTATTTTCCTCTAGTACTTAAAACGTAAAAGCTAAGGGCAGGCATCTGGCACAGTGGCTCAGAGAGCACTCGGGATGCCTACAGGGCCCCCTCAGGGTGCCTGAGTTGGATCCCAGCTTTGCTTTCAATTCCAGTTTCCTGCACATTAGCACCCCAAGAGGCAGCAGGTGATGGCTCCGGTACTTGGGGGCCCTTGATACCCACATGGGAGACCCAAATAGAGTTCAGGGCTGTAGATTTGGCCTGGTCAAGATCCAGTTGTTGTGGGCATTTAAAGAGTGAACCAGTGGATGGAAGATGGATCGACTGATTGATCAACCATGTCTGCCTTTCAAGCACATGTCTTTAAAAAGTTAATGTAAAAGCTGTTTGTTTCACATTGGCCATGCAAAACCATAGCATGAATACCAGAATACCAGCAACTAATTGGCACTCCTGAATGCCCTTGGATACTCAGCTCTCCCAAGAGCTCGGGAACCCACCATGGGGCCCAGTGTTTGGCACATGAGGCCTGCTGGCAGAGGGAGCTAATGAGCTCTTCCAGGCAGCAGTGAGCATGTCATTAGAGGGCACAGGCAGGACTGAAGAGAAGCAGGGTGGAATTTGTGATAGGAAGAAATGCTCCCCCTCCCAATCCTTGCAGCCACTATCCCTGACAGTAAGAATAGCAGGGCTGCTCATGTGTCAGACACTAGGATTCCATGAATTGCAGACAATATTAATGAGCATCTCTGCAAAGGCTCCCTGCGCTATTTGCCAAGAAATAATCCTCACCCTGACAATAGCAATTAACAGTGAATGTTCTCTTTCGTTGAAAAAAAAAGGTGTTGGAAACTGATGCGGGTTTTGTAGGTTAGCTGTCATTTGCTAGAAAACAGAGGTGGCTTCCGGTGATCTCTGTTGATCTCAAGTTTTCACTTTCTGCCTCTGAGAATTCCAAGGGTTCAGGGGCTCCCTGCTTCTTCTCTCTTAAAAAGTGGCAAAGAGGTAAGATTCAGAAGCACCAGAGAGAGGCTGGCGGCTCCACTGGTGTCCTGCCCCCTTGCCTTTAGCAATTCAGGGCGTGACACTGGCTGGCTCTGCCTGCAAGACTGCTACCTCTGCCTGCGGAGCCTCTCTGGCCCTGAAGCTCTCCTGTGCACCCCTGCCACAGGCTGGAAAAAGGGGAGTCAACACCCCCAGAAACAGCACTCAACTGATGGGCAGGTGTGGGTGTGTAAGCACCCCAGCTCCCGCCCCCTTGGTGAGATAACACTGAGGCCAACGCCGTGCCCTGGCCCACAGGTTCCGTTTCAATCGCACTACCTTCTCTCCGCCCTCCTCTTCTCTGCTCTCATACGGGGCCTCCTTAACCTCCCCAGTAAATTATCTGTGCTCAGATCCCTGGGTCAGGGTCTCTTTCCGAGCAACCCAATCTCAGAGGGACGTTACACTAAAGCCATTCCGCTTGGTCACGTGTCACCGAGGAGTGATTTCCTCAGTAAACTTCAGCACACGCTGACCTACAGTGAGAAGAGCAAATGCATTCTGAATTCCAGAAAACTTGCTCTGCATTTTCCGGAGAAGGAAAAGCTACAAGGCCCAGTGTAACCTGGGCCTCTGTTACCTGTCTGACCTCACCTCCTTTTGTTCTCCACTTAGATGACTCCATTCCTGGCCAATCCTGAGATACACTTAACTCAGCCCCGCCCCAGGCTTTTGCTTTTGCCATGGCTCTGCCTAGAACATTCATCCTCAGATATCAGGATGAGTCCCTCCCACACCTCTTCCAAGGGTTGTGCTCTAATGTCGCCTCTTATTGAGGCCTTCGTGGACCACTTATCTAAAATTGACAGCAACTCACTCCGCCCCGACACTCCCTAGCCCTTTGCTCTGCTTTATTTTTCTCCATAGCACCTACCACTGTCCAGCATGGTCTGCCTCAGGTTCTGCTTCATGGTGGAAGGAGCTAGGCTAAAAGTGCCTTTTTATTTTTTCTTTAAATTTGTACTAACTACACTATTGTAACTTCAGAAATTTGTTTGTTTATTCATCTAACTCAATAGATTGATACATGGAGAAGTCACCTTGAAATCATTGCAGGGAACCAGTATAGAGTAGCTGAGGCTCTGAACTATATGGATTTTTGTAACCTGTGTTTGAGTCCCAGACACTTACTAAAGTATAGCCACAAGCAATACAGATGCAGTTCGCTTTGCAAGATTTTGTAAAGACGAAACTAGACAAGATGGGTAGAGTGAACCTAACAAGTGAGCCCATAGCAGGCACTCATCGATGGTGGCTCTTTTGGTTTTTGTCCAGAGCCATTCCGTAAGGTAGTCCTGGTCCTCGAGAGATGATCATGAGACTCAGCAGGAAGCTCTTCTCAAACCCCGAAGTCCTGACACGGATCTGTGAGCATTCTTTCCCTTCCTAATAGACTATTGGTATGCTTGGGATAAGGGAATCATGTCCAGCAAGGTAAAGTACAGTGCTAACTTGCATGCTGTGGCTGCTGGGTCTCTCGTCAGGCAAAGCCTAATGAGGCAGCAGCAGGCAGGGAAGATGTCAAATTTAAGGCAGAACTTGATTTGGGTCCATGGAACAGTGGGGATGACATTGAACAGAGGTCAGGAAGAGCCTAAGGAACTCACGACAACGTGGATGCTAACATGCAGGGAACCCTAAAATGGACCAATGAGATTATCGAGGATACTGGAGTCAGAGAAAAGAGTTTGAGTGTCTGTCCTAAAAGTGGGTGGTATGAGGTCATGGGGCATCGGAGCAATGCCAGTCACGGCAGACATAGCTTCAAGGGGACTTAGAGTCGTTACATGGAGAAGTTCCTCACCTTTCAAGCACTGAACTCGCCTATTTTTGCCACTCCCTTTTCATACTCACTTCCTCTTACCCTTCCCCACCCCAGCTGCCCCTGTGTTGAAACAATGTGCATTTATCTGGTAAAATCCATTTATTTCCCAATTTTTACTCACCAGAAGCACAGAGTTGTCCACTGGGGCTTCTCATAAACATGAGATGCCCAAAGCTTTTGTGCCAAGCTATGAACAATAATTATAGCCAGGAACCCCTGTGGAATGACACAGAACCCACCTCAGCGTTGCTCCACCCAAGGATGGCGTCGATGAGTACTCACACATGGACTCTGCCCTGTGATGGCCAGGGCTGCTTCCAGGGGTGCTCACTTCTGGCCTGCTCCAAGGCAGAGGGTGCAAGAGCCAGTAGGGGCAAGTGCCATGTAAGGGGGATGTGACTCCCAAGGCAACACGAACAGAGCATCAGCAGCATCTGCTATTCCTGGTAACTCTAAAGAGTTGGACTTTAGCCAAAATGTTCACGCCGGAGCTGTAATAATGTCCCATTGGAGAGGAACACCAGCTCAAAGCTCATAAGCCACCCTGTTGAGCTCAGAAAGAGCTCCCTTGGTGGTGTTCCTGCTCACCTTCCAGATCTTTTGCTTTCTTGCTTCCTGTGGCTCCCTAGATGCTTTGCTCTTGAAGCTAGTACTTCCTTTCTAAATGGTGTTTTAACACCACTGTCCCCAGATAGCTATGGTGTTCCCCTCTGCTGGAACATGCAGGGGGAGATGAGGTAGAAAAGTGTTAGAATTTAAATCAGAAGTGTGAAAACAATACAGGGAAATTCTGCAAGAGCCTGTGCCTCTTGCTCAGCTTCCGGGAGGAGTGATGCTCGTTTTGAGGAGTCTGTGGTGGCAAAAGGTTCCCTTCGATTCTGCATTCCCTCCCTTGGAAGGTCTCAGAGGGCCTCTTCCTTTTGCTCTCTGACTCTCAGACTGAGAGTAAATAAGATGAGGGTAAACTATACAGTGTCAAATTTGTGTTCTGACAGATCCATGAGCTCACGATTATTCCATTGATTATCTGTCCAGAGCAACCCACAAGTCCATTCGTTCTGCTTCACCAGCCAGACCCTGCCTTGCTTCTCCTAACAGAGTTACTTTCATTCTCATTTCAGCTGCAGATCATGCAGGGGGCACTAGTACAGATGATTCTCAGGTGTCCCCTAGGTGTTAGTTATGATCCTATCACTTCTCCACACATGTCTTTCCTCTCCTCTGATTTAACTCAGTTTTTAGGTACTCTATTAGTTACCCCAGATCAGGGCAAACATATGATATCTGTTTTTTTTTTGGGGGGGGACCATCATATTTCACCAAGTATAATGGTTTTCAGTTGCATCCATTTTGTTGCAAAAGACAGGATCTCTTTTATTTTCTTTTTTTTTTTTAACAGCTGAGTAATACTCCATGGCGTATATATACCATAACTTCTTTATCCAGTCAACAGTTGATGGGTATCTGAGCTGATTCCATGTCTTAGCTATTGTGAATTGCACTGCAATGAACAGGGAGTACAGATAGCTCTTTTATATGCTGATTTCTCTTGATTTGCATAAATTCCCAGGAGTGGGAAGGCTGGGTCATAAGGTAGGTCTATATTCAGATTTTTGAGGTATCTCCATACTGTTTTCCACAATGGCTAGACCAGTTTACATTCCCACCAACAGTGGATTACAGTACTTTTTCCCCACATCCTTGCCAGCATTTATGGTTTGCTGGTTTCTGTACAAGACTCATTTGAACTGGAATGAGGTAAAACCTCACTGTGGTTTTGATTTAAATTTTCCTGATGGTAGTGATCCTGAGTATTTTTTCAAGAGAGCTCTTTCAAATAAATAAACCAATTCTTTTGAAAAAATTAAAATAAATAAATTAAAATTTAAAATGATTGATGCCAGAGCCTGAAACATAAATGTGCTTAAGAGATTACCATTTTAAAAATATCATTTATAATTTAATCACACCCCTAATTATGGGCTTTAATATCTTAATTGATATATGCATCCCTCCCTCATCCTCTCTATTTCCTGTGTGTCCTGTCCAGAAATTCCACCCTATTAATACAAATACCTTCTCTTCCTCACTTAGTTGCCTAGTTGCCTAAGTCTTTAAGCCATTCCTTCTCACTTGAGTATCTGCTCCCAGTTGGACTCCTCAAAATGGCCTCCTTATCCACACCATTTCACTCCCATCTCTAGGTAGGCAGCACAGAACAGATGTTGAGGACATGCAGTGCAAGCTAGATAAAACCAGGTTTAAACCACAAGTTTTCTCTTTATTAACTGCGTGACCTTAAATAAGTTACTTAAGACACTGAGCCTTAGCTTTTTTGTCTATAAAATGAGACCAAACCCATTTCCTAGCATCATTTTATTTTCCGTGTCCTAATCTTCATGCACATTCCAAAGGTGTTGTAACGCCTTTCCCCTTTTGGCATTAAATCAGAGATTCTGCTATTTTAGTTATTCATGTAAATGAATGATTAACATAAAATGCATGCTCTCCAATCACTATTCAAGGGGAGATATATACACTACATGCAAGAGAATCTATTTCCAAAACCAAAAAATGCTGGTTATCCTTCTGATGGCGTTCCTTGTCCTTATTTACTCTAGAAATCCCAATTAATTTGATGGTTTAGGAATAAAAAGATATAAATCTTACAAAGAATGGATAGACAAATAGATAAATCAATCTTTACATATATTTATGCTAGACAGAGCTAGTCTAGACCCTAAGAGGTTCAGCATCTACAAGAAAACACTGAGTAAACCAGGATTCTCACTAGAATACCATATAGCAGAGTAAAGGAGGAATAGATCTGTTTGTCTTGGAAACTCTTCTTTCCTAAAGGAACCATGAGCCAAAAGGAAGGAAACCACAGTTGTGGATAGCAATAGCACGATGATAGAGTCTTGGATGTTGATCCTATCAACAGCTGAGGTCATGATCCCTTCTATGTTCCTTCATTCCTCTGGCAGAATTAATGTCAGGTCCTGGATTTTCTGTGGAGACCACTAAGGTCTTCAGAGCAGTCAAATGTACCTTTCATTAACTCTCCTTCATGGTGGCCCTAATCTAGAGTCACAACTACTTCCATGTCTAGAGGCCCTACTGGGCACCACAAGCTGCAGATACAAAATTGGGTTTCTCATTTTCACACCACTGTCTACTTAGAAATTGGCAATATTTTCACAATACATCCTCTTTTTTTAAGAGTCAATATGTTTTTTTTTAAAGATTTATTTTATATATTTGAAAGACAGAGTTACAGAGAGTGGTAGAGACAGAGAGGTCTTCCATCCACTGGTTGACTCCCCAGATGACTGCAACAGCCAGAGCTATGCTGATCCGAAGCCAGGAACCAGGTGTTTCCTCTGGGTCTCCCACGTGAGTGCAGAGGCCCAAGGACTTGGGCCATCTTCTACTGCTATCCCAGGCCATAGCAGAGAGCTGGATCAGAGGAGGAGCAGCTGGGACTAGAATTGGTGCCCATATGAAATGCTGATGCTTCAGGCCAGGTCTTTAACCTGCTGTGCCACAGCACTAGCCCCCACAATACATCCTTAGTGGATGAGGCTACCTGGCTGGAGGTGACTGGCTCAGCTCCAGCCACTATGCAGGAAACTTGAGGGCTAAGGGGGACAATATCTCCTTTTCCCCTTTTACAGTATAAAAGTGTGCATGGTTCTGAAAGATCATTTATTCCTTTCAATAAATACTTGGAGGGGCAAATATTATAATCTTTATGGTGTTTCTCAAGTTCACATAACTGAATGAATATAAATTTGACCTGATTCCAAGGTACATCACCTCTGTCATGAATTCACTTGCTTCCATAGCCACCAATGTTGATTTGGTCAGTCTTGGAGTTGTGGGTGGTGGTCTTGCTAAAAAGAGGGAGGAAACTGGGTTCTCCTGAGATGCTACCACTTGGATCAGGCATCAAGGAGAGATGTCCCTGTGGGTGGTCCTATGCCCGGCTGGGAAACTGCCTGCCTAGCCCATGCAGGAGGTTAAGAGAGTATGGCACACCATGTCTCCCAGGAAAAACCCTGGTTGGGGCTCTGCACACTGAGACCCACATATGACCTGACTGCTGGCAAATGACAGGGGCCCCAGACACATTTCCCCCACCCCTACTTCCTGTTGAGGAGCCTTGTACAGCTCCCAGGTGTGGCCCAGACCCATAAGACCACCTGGGAGGCTACGTGAGCTATGTGACCTTCAAGCTGATTGGAGAAGCTTAGAGGCACTTAGAGGTATTTCCTATAGAAATACTGTTGCTCCCCTGAACTAGCTACTCTTCTTTGCCTGCTCTATAAAAGCTTGTGTTTGATTGTTAATAAATGGACGTGTTCACCGAAACTGTCTCCAGGGCTTCTTGTCGAAAAATGCCATCACCCCACCAACCCGACAGTGTGGGCCTCACAGGATGAGCCCACATGTCCCTGTGCATCTTCACATGTGGATATGAAACAATGACTCCCATAGTCCTTCAAACAAGTCTGTGGAGAAAGGCAGGATGACTGTTGAAAAGTGGTATCCATCCAAAGAAGCTACACACCTAGGAAAACAAGAGATATCCTACTAGACAACAAAGACCAAAACCAAGTGAGAGTCAAAACAACAGATGAAACAATTACCTGAACCACTGATGCTCAAACTTGAATACTTCAGAATCATCTGATGGGTTTGTCCCATGTCCAGAATTTCAGATTCAGTAGATCTAAGGCATGGCTGATCATTTGTAATGCTAACAAGTTCCCAGGAGATGCTGGAGCTGTTGATCAGGAATCAATTGCCTTAGTCAAATGGTAAATGCTGTTTATGGAGGGCTATAGTTTTGTCTTTGTCTCCAGCTACATAACATTACCCTCAAAGGTACCTGGGTTCAGCCAGCGCCGCGGCTCACTAGGCTAATCCTCCGTCTGCAGTGCCAGCACCCCGGGTTCTAGTCCTGGTTGGGATGCTGGATTCTGTCCTGGTTGCTCCTCTTCCAGTCCAGCTCTCTGCTGTGGCCCAGGAAGGCAGTGGAGGATGGCCCAAGTGCTTGGGCCCTGCACCCGCATTGGAGACCAGGAGGAAGCACCTGGTTCCTGGCTTCGGATCGGCATGATGCACTGGCCGTAGCGGCCATTTAGGAGGTGAACCAATAGAAGGAAGACCTCTCTCTCTCTCTCACTGTCAAAAAAATTTTAAAAAAAAGGTACCTGGGTTCAAGTCAGAGGTCATTACAGTGACTTCTGTGCCATGACTAAGCAACACCTGCTGCTAGCTGTCAACCACCTCCCAGTGTTCCAGTATCCCAGGAACCTTGACAATCTGATAATCATTCCTCAGAATGATTGGGAAAGAGGCCAGCACCGCGGCTCAGCAGTTTAATGCCCTGGCCTGGAGTGCTGGCATCCCATACTGGTGCCAGTTCAAGACCCAGCTGCTTCACTTCCAATCCAGCTCTCTGCTATGGCCTGGGAAAGCAGTGGAAGATGGCCCAAGTCCTTGGGCCCCTGCACCCACGTGGGAGACCCAGAGGAAGCTCATGGCCCTGGCTTTAGATTGGCACAGCTCTGGCTGTTGTGGCCAATTGGGGAGTGAACCATCAAATGGAAGACCTCTCTTTCTCTCTGCCTCTCCTCTCTCCGTGTAACTCTGACTTTCAAATAAATAAATAATTCTTTAAAAAAAATGAATGGGGGAAAAATAGAGTGTATTGATAAAAACTTTCAAGTACTGATATGTCTAACCTTTGGTGTTCTCACAGATAATCAAGGATAAATCAGAATGCTTCTGGCTGCATAATTTTCAACTCAAAACATGGAATTAGAACTATAGTTTTAATTGGCAATAAAAAATAATGGGCTTCACCTCTGTTCCCCACCTCACCAGCTCCAGCTGAAAAAAGAACACCAAGTGCTAAATCTTTTTATTTGTGCACTGGGGTTATTTATGCAATGACACAATTACAATGATGTAGGATCCTGAGTCTTTTAAGGGCATCTCTCCCTCAGCCACAATTACGTCCCTCCTTGTACCTGAGTACAGCTAACAAAATTAACTGGGCACCAATGGCGCTCTCTAAAGCTATTTCAATCCCTGTCTGGCTTTATTCCCTGCTGGAGAGCTTGTCAAGACAACCTGTATCTGAATTTGAGTGAACTTCTCTTCACTTCTACTCCTTCAAGGGGAAATTGAATTTCTTCTGGAGCAGGTTCCTTGGTTGTTTAGAAGGATACAGGTAAGGCGCAGGCAATTGCACATTTGTCCTTGAACTTTAAAAAAGCCACAGATTTCACGAGAAAATATATCTTTTAATCCCTCTACAGCAACCCTTCCTTTTAGTAAATAACTGGCATTTAAAAGAAACCATTATTGAACAAGACTTTGGAGCCCTTTTGTACTTGTTAGCAAGAACTTCTCAGACGATTGTGAGTATTTAAGAAAAAGTCACATTTAGTCAAAATAAGCAATTATTTTTACTTCCTTTTAAACTTGGTTCACTAGCAGCTAGCTCTACATAATACCAAGTTGCATTTGAAAGTCCCTTGGTCGGTTTCAGGTTTTGAGTACACCTGGATCCATGTTTGAGGGAGGGTGGTCCAGGGAGGCTCCTGTAGTGACCACCTGGCAGCACCTGCCAGTGTCCACTAGAGCAAGGGTGACATTTGGAGGAAACCAACACCACACCCACCACCAAAACCAGTCAATTGGTACCAAGAGGCAAGTTATATCAGTAATAAAAATAATAAAAAAAGAGGGAGATATTTGTGAGTAACCCCAAAAAGAAATGTATAGGACCTACATCAAGAAAACTATAAAAGTTTGCTGATAATATAAACAAAGCTTTAAACATTAAGATAAATATATAATATTTCTAGGTGAAAAGACAAAATAGAACAAAAAAATATCAGTTTTATCTACTTTAATATACACATTTATGTAATGTAGTGAAAAATAAATGGCAACAGGACGAGCAGGCTGGTGGTTCACAGGAGAGAGGAAATTTAAAGTGGGGAACAACCTCAACCAACACCAAACCCATGTATGAAATTACACCAATTGAAACCATGCAGGGCTGATGCAAGATACAACAAAGAACAGAATCTCACAGAGAGCTCTAAAAGCCAAGGTGGATGTAGGTGGAGTTTTCACAAAGGGTGTGAACGTCGATTATTTTAAAATATTCAAATTCTGTACTCATACCACACCATACTTACGCTAAATTTCACTTACGCTATCACTACAAAGAAAACATATGTGTTTGACTCATAAGTGGGGACTTTCAATGCAAAAAATAGGAGAGTATGAAGGTAGCAACTGTAATTTAGACTATGTATGAATTCTGAAGCTTTCCAGTCAAAAGTCATTCTGCACTATCATGCCATGGTACTTAAAATCCCATACTTTGTTTTACAATAAGTCATCAAGAACAAAGCCCTCAGGAGAGATAAGTGCACCACAGACTGGATCAGTTGTTAATATGGTGAAGCACTTCTGTTCTACCACACCAATCCCTCCCCACCATTCCTCCTGCCCACTCCAAGATCCAGTAACTAAAGGAATAATGCCTGGCACAAATGGGCCATCAGGAAGTAGAGCCTCCCCCTGTGTTTGTTCTGATTCCTCAGTGCCAAGTCTACTGTTAGGTCTTTGGAGTATTGCCCCTGCCAAGACACACGACAAATTGAGCCATTATTAAGGTTTGGTTGACACAGTCACTCCTATGTTGGAAAGAATAGAAGACCCCAAGAGCACAGGTGGAAGGCAGATACCCTTTGATGGATGCATAGAGAAAGAACAGGACTCGGCCCACAGAGTACAAAGAGCAACTGGACATCCACAAGGACACCAGGCCCTCACCTTCTAGGGCTAGACCTAGGAAAAAGAAAAAGATGAGAAAAACAGATGCTGCCCATTCTTGAGATTAGACCGCTCCAATTCCATTGTTCTAACAATAGCTGACATGCTAAGTGAGTCGACTAAAATCTTATCAATTCCAGTCCTCCTTCTTGGCCCATTGAGTCTGCAGCAAGTAGCAGGGACAGACTTCCAGGAGGATGTGAGTGAGACAGAGAAAATGCAGAGCACAGTGTCCTTGTTGGTCAAAGCAGCTCCTCCAGGTTGTGGGGCAAGAGCAGAGGATAGGCAGCACTTAACAGGCCCTCGGGCAGCAGGAGTGCTAACTGCAGGTTCCTGCTTTATCCAGGGCAGGCCTGCACCAAGCAAATGCTAGTAGCAACTCCACTGAGCAACCTTGGAGAGGGAGTTCCATGCAATGTCACTTTTACAAATCTTGATAGCTGAGGTCTAGTATTTCTTCTTTGTTGAGGTAAGGAGGAACATTTCTTTGATACAAAATAATAGAGCTTGAAAAGTTGAGTTTTTAAGTGAAAGCATTCTTTTTACTTTCCTCAGCGTTAAAAGAGAAAGATTCTAATAATGACATTTTGTGCCAAGAGTCATTAGACCAAAGGATCTGCCTGAAGCAAAATTTTATGGCCAAGTTATGAACCTGCAAACAGAACCTTAACTATTGTGATAGGAGCTGACTGTGGTAATAAAAATGAATTTGTTAAATAAAATATGTTTATAATTCACTGGGCTCGGAATCAGGTAGGTGGGAAGAAACCTCCAGTGAGACATTAGGATTTTGCAAAACAGTCAAAGAAGCAGTTTGCTCTGTAGGCAGGTAGAGGAGTGCATGCCCTTTTGTTATTATTACAGTGTGCAATTTCATTTATTCACGGGGTGCCAGGGATGTGTGGCCCTTCCGAGCTGGTAAAACACAGTGGACAAAAGCAAGGAAATGAAATGAAGTTTTGGCCTTAAAGAGACTGCAGCTGAAATGGGAGAGCAAGTTGAGTTTGGCTGATGACAAGAAACATCCGGAGAACATTAATGCAACGGAGCTTTTGCAGATCCTGGCGGGTTTTAGCAGTGATTGTTGAAGGAGAAGAGGAAGGGGAAGATACAGATTCCTTTGAAAGCTATTCTGGGCAGTCAAGGCAGTATGAAAGAGAACAAACCTAATGAGGACGCCAGAATCTCACTGGGCCTAAAGACGAGACCCAAATAAAGGAAGGAAGGAGGCTTCACATTGCAGTTCCCAGAACTGAAGAAAAACTCTTGGTGAGCGTGGAGGAAGAAAAGACTGCTTAGATTTCCCCACAAACGGAAGGCCTTGCAGCCACCATCCATAAATGAGACAAGGACCAATGAGGCGAGAGGGATACGGACAAGAGCATGAAAACTTAGGGGAGATTGCACCTCCAAACCAGCCGAGATGTTTCTAGTTTCAGCAGGTCTGCTATCAAAGCAGGTGCCAAAGAGAGAGACTTAGGGGGCTGAATCGTGTCCCGCTCCAAAAATTCTTATGTTACAGCTTCAATCCCCAGTATTTCAGAACAAGGCCATCCTCAGAAATAGGGCCTTGCAAGAGGCAATTAAATGAACATGAGGCTCTTGGGGGGAGCCCTAATCCAGTCTGATGGGTGTTCTCATAAAAAGAGATCAGGTCATACAGACACCAGGGATGTGCACCCACAGAGGGAAGACGGGGCCAGGACACGGTGAGACAGCAGATGTCTGTGAGCCACGGAGAGGCCTCCGCAGAGATCAAACCTGCTGGCATCTTGATCTCAAACTTCCAGCCTCAAGAACTTCAAGAAAATACATTTCTGTTGGTTAAGCCTCCCGGTCTCTGGTGCTTTGCTATGGCAGCCCCAGGGGAAGGGGGATGGGAGGAGTAAGAAGGAGAGGGAGAGAAGCTCATAATAAAAGTAGGCTTAAAAATGATACAGAAACAGAGTTCAATAATCTTAGAAATAATTTTACAGACAAGAAAATCCAAGGCGAAATTCCTGTGCCAAGTCAGAAGCAGTGGTGATGACACTAAGGTTCGACCTCAGGTCTCCTGACCCCGAGCCCTGAGCTGTCTTCCTCCACCCTCCTGGACTTCCACCTGGCACGGCCTTAGGGACGGGGGGTGGAGTAACAGCAGCCGCCACCCTGGTTCTCCTCCACTCATTCTCCTGCTGCAGTCAAAGCAGACTTTCTAAAACCCTAATATTAACTTGAACCTCTCTTCCTCACAAGCTCAACCGTCATCCTTTGCCCTGAAATTCAAGTTCAAACTCTTCCACAGACCTCATCTACCCAGGAGTGCCCCAGGCCCCCAGGCAGGCTGTGCTGCTGGCTCTTCCATCCAGACTTCCTGGACTCTTCTGCCTGGGACAGCCCCTGCTCTCCCTCCATTTGAGAGGCCTCTGGATCTTGCCAGACCACTGCTGCCTGGAACTCTGGGTCGGCTTCCTTTTCTAGATTTTTCCTGAAACCCCACCCCCCAATCAAGAATTCATCAAATCACATTGTGATGCAGATTCCCAAAGGCCATAAACTGAAAAAGGGCAGCAAGCTGGTTTGTCTCCTGATTAACACACGTTGAAGAAATCATATGTTGTCTATTTTTTGGAGAGGTTACATCTGAACTGCCTCAAGTTTTAGCAGACCTATGTGACTCTGACTAACCCATTAGATCCATGTACAAACAGCAGTTGAATAATTTACAAAGCAAGTCAATTCAATGTGCTCTGGTAGGAGGAGGCGAAGGGTGTGGCATGGGGAGGCTGCTGCACCCATCATTTGTTAATCGGACCCCTGTTGGCCATCCTCACACAAATGACGCTGGAGGATGCTGGCGATCCCTAGAAGCCAACCAGGAAATGGGCCTGCTAGCATGGAAAAATCCAAGGGCATAGTGGAAAAGATAAATTTAGCCTCTGGAACAAGGCACAGTGAGCCGTTCATATCTGCAGGTTACATATCCATGGGACCACACGTGAATAGAAAGTGTTCAGAAAAAAAGGTGTTTGTACTGACTGCAAACAGACTTTATTTTCATTATTCCCTAAACAATACAGTAAAGCAAATATTTACATAGCATTTACATTACATTAGATATTACAAACAATCTAGAAATGATTTCAGGTGTATAGGGTTTTTTTTAGATTTAATTTATTTGAGAGGTAGAATTACAGACAGAGAGGGGGGAGACAGAGAGAAAGGTCTTCCATTTGCTGGTTCACTCCCCAAATGGCTGTGATGACCGGAGATGGACCGATCCAAAGCCAGGAGCCAGGAACTTTTTCTGGGTCTCCCATGTGGGTGTAGGGGCCCAAGCTCTTGGACCATCTGTTGCTGCTTTCCCAGGCCATAGCAGAAAGCAGGATCAGAAGTGGAGCAGCTGGGACTCGAACTGGTGCCCATGTGGGATGCCGGTGCCGCATGCAGAGGCTTAGCCTGCAACACCATAGCGCTGGTGCAGGTTATATGTTTTATAAAAGGAGCTTGAACGTCTGTAGACTTTAATATCCAGAAGGGGTTCCTGGAACCAACGCCTCACGGATACCAAAAGACAACTGTATTTCTGGAGCCAGTCTAGGCCCCTACCACATCAGGATGTGCTGACATCAACCCCAGAAGGCTCAGGAAGAGGGGACGAGGAGCAGAGGTGGCCTTTGGTTGACAGTCTTCAAACCTAGCCAGCGCCCTGGAGAAGACAGATGCCTTGCTGACTGTCACAAGGCGAGAAGGTAGGGACTGGGATTTGAACCCAGAAAATATGGATCCAAGAGTAATGCTACTAACCACTATGACACAGAACAGGATGTACTTTCTGAATTCTCACGGGCACTGTGGCACAGCTGGTTAAGCTGAAGCTCTGGATGCCCATGTCCCATGTGGGAGTGCTGGTTTGAGTCCCAGCTGCTCCACTTTTAATCCATTCTTTGCTAATGTGCCTGGGAAGCAGTAATTGATGTTCAAGTACTTGAATCCCTGCAACCCATTTGGGCAACCCATGTGGGATGGAATTCCTCACTCCTGGTTTCCACCTGGCTCAGCATCAGCTATTGCAGCCATCTGAGGAATGAACCAACAGATCTCTTTCCCTCTCTTTCTGTCACTCTGCCTTTCAAATAAATAAATAAATCTTATTTGTTAAATGGTGGCTGAGGACCCTACACTCTGACTTCCTCCCTCCTTGGAGCTGCTGAGTTCTTGCTCTGGCTTCTTGCACATTAGACATGTGGGAGAGGTCCAGCCAGCAGGCGCTTCTGAAAGGGAAGATTTTTCTCTCTGCAGGTCTGGATTCCTACCAGTGGAATGTCACCAGTCAGAATAGGCAGGTGGCAAATTTAAGCAATTAGTGAAAATCAGGACTCACAGTCTTGAGAATAATTAATGTTGTCTTCTAATCTCTTTTCTCCTGGGGAAACTTTGCATATTGCTTAAAAGAAATGTCATCTACGGCTCACTGTTTCCAGATCCTCACTGTGAATAGCAGCACTTTTCTCTCAGAGCTCTGCAAAACCATCGTTTCAAAGGTCTTCCCCTCAGTTCCCAGCCATGTCCATACATTGCCCTGTAGACATGACAGCAGGTAGGCTGCTGACACAGTACAACTGCCAGCAATGGGCAGATGTGCAATGGAAAGGGGGCAGGAAACATCCTGACCCCGCTGTCCCATGGTTCCTCCATTGCCAGCTGGTTCCCAAAGGACAGTGATGGGGCCCAACAGAAGAATACAAAGAGCTCCATGGAAATGGTGTTGCCCACATGTGGGATGGGAAGAAAATTCACAGGCAAAGAAGGGCAGAATTGTAGAAAGAGGAAACAGCAAAGCAAAGGAAAAGAGGATAAAAATGCAGGAAACAGATGAGGAAGAGGCGACTGCTGCAGTGTTGGGTTTGCGTAAGGGGAGAGTAGGAGCAAAAATTGTATAGGGAGCCTGGAGCTATTTGGTGGTGAATCTTTAAGGTCAGTCAAAGAAATGGGTTTAATCTGGGATGCATTAGAGAATCATCCAAAGTTTCTGGAGAGAACTTTGACAGAGTGTTATTATCTTAAGACCACAGTTCATCTTAGAGATAGTCCAAGGCCCTCATTTTACAGTAAAGGGAGCAGAAAAGAGAGAGGCCATGGCCAAGGCTCCCCCAGAGCCAGAAGTCAGGTCTCTTGCCTTACAGCCCAGGTCTCTCCACACCAGGTGCCTCCTCTCTGCCAGTCCTTCAGTCAGGCTGATCGTCAGCACCCATGCAGTGCTAGCCACGGTGATTTTCTATTTGTTTTTGTTTTTGGATTTTTTAAAATCTACCTTCTGCCCTGCCACCACCTATGACTGGGGCTTGCTTGGATGGTTAGGAGGCTTGAAAAGAACTCCCATTTCTTGGGTAATTAGCACATCCCAGGCCCTGGTTAATCACCATGTCCTCACAATATAACCATAATGCATCCTTCACTACATGATAATTGTCGCAGCAATCTGCCAAAGATTTCATAGCCAGAAAGAGGTGAGGCTAGGATTCCCCCCTTGTTTTTCTTTTTCCCCAAACCAAGAAAACACAGGTCCAAGCTTGTTATGTGGCGATGGCCAGGGTCCCTTGAAAACTCACGAAATAAAAATCGGTAGACATAACCTGAGCTTCCCAGAACAGAACACCAATCGTCCCCATCACTGACTGGGGTGGCCATGGTAGATAAAGTGTTGGCTCACACCTGGCAATTCACCTGCCATAGGACATGCCAGCAAGCACCACTCTGGAGATGGGAACCTTGCTCTGATCCAGGCAAGCAGCAAAGAGCCTATGCTCTGCAGCAGACAATCTGCCTTCCCCTCTCTGGGCATACAGAAATCTCATCAATGTGCATTTTAACTTGAAGGAAATCAAGTGTGCATGCTGAGCCAAATAAGAAAATGAGAAGGAAGGGGGGAGGGAGGGAAACAGAGCGAGAATATGACTTCCTCCCACCTCCTTATTCAATGGTCATATATTCTAACGTGGAGCTGGGAGGAGAGGTAAGACATTGTCATCCTTAAGGCAGTCTCAATCCTGGGGTGCTTTTTATAATGACAGCATATCACCACATGCAGTTAATCTTAGCATTTAAAAATATCTTTTTCACACAATATAACCCTTCAATTCAAACCAACGTCAACTGATTCTGAGCAGAAGCAAGCAGTGGGCTGTTCCAATTCTGAAGAAACACTGATTGTGTTTTCTGTTTTTCCAGTGTGGTGCCCTCCTAAAGAATTTTCAAGGGCAATTTGTGCTCTATGACACATGTGCTTTGTATTCTTCCTTTATGCCTAACCTCCAGCAAGATGGAAGTCTACTCTGTGTTCAAATTATTGGAGAGCTCCCCCTTGCATCCCCCGTCTCTCCACACAATCTCTCACTTTGGGCTCTCAGAGACCAAAGCTGCAAGGTGCATGGCAGTAGGAAAGTGGGGATCAATGAAAGGCTGCTCAGGGTTCAGGATATATGGGTTTGTAAATGGGGAGATGGAATATCAGACTCCTACCACTCTGAATTTATTCTGCCAGTGTTTTTTTTTTTTTTTTTAAGCACCTACTTATGAGCTACATTCTGTGCTAGAACCTAGATGCAGAGGAACCTGGTAAATTTTATTACAGAAGAAAGTACAAAGTACTTGCATTTTCTGTCTCATACAATGGGTGCCAGAGGTTACATTAGCATTTCCATCATGTGATTAAGTTCATTGTAATCTTAGGTACACTAAAATCATTGGATATATTATGCAAAAACATGAGCCTTGTGGCGGCGCTGCAACTCACTAGGCTAATCCTCCGGATTCTAGTCCCGGTTGGGGCGCCGGATTCTGTCCTGGTTGCTCCTCTTCCAGTCCAGATCTCTGCTGTGGCCCAGGAAGGTAGTGGAGGATGGCCCAAGTGCTTGGACCCTGCACCTGCATGGGAGACCAGGAGGAAGCACCTGGTTCCTGGCTTCGGATCGGTGTGGCACGCTGGCTGTGGCAGCCATTTGGGGGGTGAACCAATGGAAGGAAGACCTTTCTCTTGTCTCTCTCTCTCTCACTGTCTACCTCTGCCTGTCAAAAAAAATTGAGCCTTGCTATGGTATTGGAAGTACCAACCTCAATAACTCTAGAGTTGAGATAACTTTAGAAAAAGTTGCAGACCACTATGCACTGTGGCATAGTGGGTTAAACTGCTGCCTGCAACACCAGCATCCCAAGTGGGCACCAGTTCAAGTCCTGGCTACTCCACCTCTGATCCAGCTCCTGCTACTTCACCTCCACTTCTGATCCAGCTCCCTGTTAACATGCCTGGCTTGGGACCCTGCCAACCCATACAGGAGACCCAGGTGAAGTTCCTGGCTCCTGGCTTCAATTTGGTCCAACCCTAGCTGTTGTGGCTATCTGGAGAGTGAACCATTGGATGGAAGATCTCTCTCTCTTTCTCTCTTCCCCTCCCTCCTTCTGTAAGTTTGCCTTTCAAATAAATAAAAACACATTTTTAAAAAGTTACGAGCTCTTGCACGCTTTCTGTGTTCACTTGTTATGGAGTGAATGTTTGAGTCCCCCCAAAATTCATATGTGGAGGCCCTCACCTTCAACATGATGATATTTGGAAGTGGAATCTTTGGAAAGTAATTGGGTTTAGATGAGGTCATGGGGGCAGGACCTCCATAATGAAATTAGTGTGTTAGTAAGAAGAGGAAGAGACCAGACCCTGCTCTCGCTCTCGCTCTTTCTCCACATGCATTTAGGGAAGGCTATGTGAGGACACAATAAGGCAAAGGGCATCAAAAAGTCAGGAAGAGGGCTGTCCTGAGGACCAGAATCTACCAGCCCCTTGATCTTGGCTCTCCCAACCTCCTAGGCTCTGATAAGTGAACATCTGCTGATTAAGCCACTCGGTCTACGGTGTTTTGTTACAGCAGCCTGAGCTGACTAAGACATCACTGAATGCGGTTCTTTCAAAATCTTATTTCAGATGGAGTATGAATCTGTAGTTATAGATGCTGGAAACAAACACTGGAAGGTTTACAAGCATGAACTGGAGGTGGAAAATAGAATTTGTCTTTGGACAAAACGACACAGTTGGAGAAAAAACTGGATGAGTTCTAGGGCCGATCAGTTGCTGTAGGAGGAAGGGGAGGTGGAGACTCACATTGCTAATCTCTGAACTGCAAACCTTCTGATTTCTACATAAATTCTCCTACTTCTTGTTATAAGCTGGGTGTGTGTGGTCAGCTAGAGTCACAAAGGAGTTCATGCTCACTTCTAGTGCAAGTCCTCCTCGAGTGGATTATCATCTTCCTGTGGGACGTGGAAGCACATTTTTGTTGCATACTCCTTATAGGCTCACAAGACTTGCAAAGACAATACAGAGTGATCCCATCACCAGCTTCCCCCAGTGGGGAATACTGAAAACAATAGGACACAAACAAAATCAGGAAATGGAAACTGTTGGCAAAATACAATTTACTGGACTACAAGTTGGGTCCTTGCTTCAACATTGTGTTCAGATGAAATATTTGGGGCCCGGAAAGTCTCCCTCATCTTGATATCTGCCGCAGAGGCCATAGAGACCACAAGAAATATGCAGGCGCTAAGAACAGGCAAGGGACACTGGGGCCCCGCCCAGCAGCAGAGCAGACGGGCACTTCTGCACAGTGTGTCTCTGCTTCAGGCTGAGCAACAAGAAGGAATTCGGAGCCACGACAGCCATGGTGGCGGCCTCTTGCCCAGGCTCACTGCGGTGTATCTGAATCTGCTTTAGGAGTGTGACGAATGCTGCTAGGCTAATCCTCCACCTGCGGCGCCAGCACACCGGGTTCTAGTCCCGGTCGGGGTGCCAGATTCTGTCCCGGTTGCTCCTCTTCCAGGCCAGCTCTCTGCTGTGGCCCGGGACTGCAGTGGAGGATGGCCCATGCTTGGGCCCTGCACCTGTGTGGGAGTTCCAGAAAAAGTTCCTGGCTCCTGGTTTCAGCTCAGTGTAGCTCCGGCCATTGCAGTCATTTAGGGAATGAACCAGCAGATGGAAGATATCTCTGCCTCTGCCTCTCCACAACTCTGCCTTTCAAATAAATAAATAAATCCTTAAAGGATGCTTGAAAGTCTGGGAATAGGAGGAATTTTTGGAAATTAAAAATTTTACAGTAAATATTAAAAATCTATAAGCAGATCAGAAAACAAAGTTGAAAAAATTCTCAAAAAAATTCTCAAAAAAAATACAAAAAAGGGCAAGAGATAGAAAATAAGTAGAATAAGATAAGAAAACTAAATTGCTTCAATTAAACCTGAAATTCTCCACATTCCTCTCTTGCCCTACACCCTCCAGGAATTTACCAGTTTACGAACAAAAGTTAAATCCTTACTCGCACAACATCCTGCATGACCTGGCCCCTGGCACCCCTTGGGTCTCATCTGGCACTGCCCTTCTTCACTGCCTTCGCCCAGCTCGCTCCTTGAGGCACTTGCCCTGCCTGCTTTCCGCACCTGGCAAACTCTTCTCACAGCCAACGTGAGGCAGGGGCTGCTGGGAACTTACAATTCTGCTTCCAGGAGGCCCCAAGCTGGCACCTCACCTAGAGAACCCCAGGCATGAAGCCATCTCCCCAGCCAGAGGGTGCTCAGTGCTTTACCTGAGAATGAAAAAGCTGCAATCTGAGGACAAAGGACCAAACATGAGCTTAAATCAAACTCTGAGTAAATACCCAACAGCCCCTCTCCTGTTTCGCCATCTTGTTAGTTAACTTTTCATCTATACAAAATGTTAGGCATAGAACTCTACAAGTCAAAAGCCATCAGCGGCTTGCCCTTGTCTGCCACAGTCCGCAACTCCTCTGTCCAGCACTCCGTGTCTTCCATTGCATACACTCAACCTCCCTTTCTTGCTTTCGCTCAATGGCTCCCCTGCCTCATAATTTTTTAGTTCCTGCTTTCTGACTTTCCCCCCACACTCAAGTGTGTGTACCTCCACACCTCAACTCTTCTTGTGAAAATCACCACAACCCTGTATTCATTGTCAAGGCCATCTCAATGGCCATAAATCCATCCCTGGTCTCACCAATCAGATGTGACTTCTTCCTTTGACTTTCATTTGAATGAAAACCTCTTTTTCTTAAATCTTATTTATTTGAAAGAGAGAGAGATAGAGAAGAAAGAAATCAAGCAAGCAAGCAAGAAAGAAAGAGTGCTCTTCCAGCCCCTGGTTCACCCCTGGAATGCCAGTAGTCAGGAACTCAATCTAGGTCTCCCATGTGGGAGATAACAACAACTTGAGCCATCATTGCTGTCCCCAAGTACGCATTAGCACAAAGCTGGATCAGAAACACAGCTGAGGGACTGTTGTTTGGGGGCAGCACGTTAAGTCACCACCTGCAATGTTAACATCCCACATGAGCACTGGTTTGCATCCTGGCTGTTCCACTTCCAATCCAGCTCCCTGCTAATGTGCCCGGGAAGGCAGGGAACAATGGCCCAAGTACTTAGATCCCTGCCATCCATGTGGGAGACCCAGATGAAGTTCTGGACTCCTAGCTTCAGCTTGGCTCAGCCCTGGCTATTGCAACCATTTGGGGATTGAAGCAGCAATGGAAGATGTCTCTCTGACTTTCCTTCTCTTTCTGTAACTCTGTCTTCCAAACAAATCAATCTTTAAAAAAACTGCAGAGCTGGTACTCTACTCCAGGGACTCCAATATGGGCCATGGGCCTCCCAAGCAGTATCTTCACCACTGCACCAAACACCTGCCCCAACCTCCCTTTGGGGATGTTTCTGGTTTCACCTTATATTTTAGTTACGTTTCTCATGCCTTAAACCTCTCTCTAGACTGTGGGTTCATTAAAAATTGAGGGTGCAGCTTAGTCATTTTAACCACTTCCGACTAATGTTACACAATGCTGTACCCATGGTAGGCAATGGAAGATTCTAGAAATCCTGAGTTTTGGGGTCCTCTGAAAGACAAGCTCCAACCATACCTTTCCTTACTGACTGTTTGGAAGCATTAACCATTCATGTGAAACAGCCAAAGTTAAAAGTTAGAATATTTTACTTAAGCATTCAGATTCCAATATTCACTTTGACTTCTGAAAAAACAAATGACACTCGACATGTGCCATCATAGCGGCCATCAGCAAGGGCAAGTTCATGGCTGTCCTCTTGACAGGGCATGGCTGCCACAGTCCACTTCAGTCCTCTGGGCCTGCCTCTCTTACTTATGTCACCCGCTGAGCCCTCCAGGTGTTTGAATTTTTAAGCCCTGGTCTAAATCATGTTTGGCCTTTGCCATTTCAAAAGAATCTTGTATTTGATGTTGCTCAGAACAAAACCCCTACACTTAAAGCATTGCAAGTCATTTTTTCAAAAATGCACTCCTCTGAACACTATCGCTTAGAATCCTGAATGATTTCCCGATGTACTTCTTCTTCCTGAAAAGGTGTCTCCAAGCACCTTTAGAAATTGTAAATCGCAGCACACAAAGGCAGCATGAAAGTCACTTCAATGAATATAAAAATAAAACAAAATTGTAGCATGTGAAAATGTCAAACCCTCATTAAAATACTAGAAATGTCATTGAATGAAAGAAGCTTGGAGATTCTCATGGTTAAACTGAGAGACTGAGGAAACTTATGCACAGATTTTTAATACATAATCAAGAGGAAAAACTGAACTGGGAACTGTGAGGAAAATGATTTTGCCATTTGTACCCCCAAAACATAGTAAATAAACAATGAGCACAGATATGTTTTTATTCTTTGCATACAACAGCAGGTCCCCAGAGCTGTGCTACAAGTCAACAGTGTGTATTGTATTGAGAAAAAGAACTCACTTTATTAAGCAGCAAGAACAAAATCCTCCACAAATGTCTTTTCTAATAGAAATCACCTTCGCTGCTAATTTGGAGTTTGGCGCAATAGCCTTTTATTAAACTATTTACAATCAGCACTTTACACGTCAGAATACATCATCATAAATCAAGCCCAGACTATTGCATTAGCCTCAAATAGACTCAGTTAGAGAACCTCAATAGAGATTTTTAATGCTCTTTCTTGCAATTTTACCCATAATACCTTGCAATGCAACTTAATTTAGATATTGAGTCTTTCATAAAAGTTCTATCTTAACTAACTCAAATAATACTGTTAGAAAACTTAAATAAAAACAAACCATGACTGGGGGATAAAATTAATAGGGATAGTCGAGGGATTCCAGATACATCTAAAGTGAAAAGAGAAATCTACAGAATGTCAACCAAGAAGTGAGACAGTAGAGCAGGTTCCTGTGCTGCAGAGCAAGAGAATGTCCAGCGACTGTGGGCCCTGGCTTGAATGAACAGAACAGAGATTGTGGAGGAACATAGCTATAACGTAATATACAAAATGGGCATTTATAACTGCATTTTACAATTATCTCTGAGTGTGTATTTCTAGCCAGGTAGGATAATTTATTGGCTAAGAGCACAGGCATTGGAATTAGATTTCCTAGAGATAGAGGACAAGTTTCCTTATCTGTAAATTGAAAATGCAAGTACCTACAAGAGATGGCTGTTGTGGGGTTAAAGGAGCTGACGCATACAACACAGTTAGGAAGACATGGCTGTGCCACCATCCTTCATGTTGGCATCAAGGCAGACTGATATGCTGAAAAAGTCTAAGCAGATATTAAACTTCAGAACAAGTACATTCAATCCACTGACTTCCTCCTTTGGGAATAAGGAACTTACATTGAACCAAGCCATAAAACAAAAATCCAACATCACTGAGCAAGGAAATAAAAAAGATCTTTCAAGAAAAAAAAATGAACCATTGCTTCTTTTTTATTCAAGAGACAGAGAGGCAGAGACATACAGAAGGAGAGAGCTCTCATCCTCTAGTTCATTCCCAAATGTCCACCAGGGCCAGACTCGGGAGCCAGGTATTCTATGCAGGTCTCACATGTGAGTGACAGGAACCCAATTGCTTGATCCAATACTGCTGCCTCCGGAGCCTGCCTGGGCAGGAAGCTGAAGTCAGGCACTCTGACGTGGGAGACAGGCATTTTAACTGGAGCCCAGACCACTCAGCTCAACACCTAGCTCTAAGTGAACCATTTTAAACCACAACTGACCTAAAGCTGTTGGACTAGAATAATATCCAAATGTTGCCCAAACTGAAGTAAAACAATTGTTTAGTTAGGCTCAGTTGGGAAAGAAATGAAATGGAAAAAGAGAAAATATCTGCATAAAGTCAAATGACTCACTTGTTACTCATGACAATCAGCCAGTCCTTTTTCATTGTTCTTCTTTTAAAATTTATTTTATATATTTGAAAGGCAGACTTACAGAGAGAAAAGGAGAGACAGAGGGGGATCTTCCATCCACTGGTTCATTCCCCCAATGATCAGGCTAAAACTAGGAGCCTAAAACCCCACCAGAGTGTCCCATGTGGGTGCAGCGGCCCCCAGCACTCGGACCATCTTCTGCTGCTTTCCCAGGAGCATTAGCAGGGAGTTAGATTGGAAGTGGAGCATATGGGACCCGTGTTCATACGGATGCCGGCATCACAGACAGAGGCTTAACCGGCTATGCCACAACGCTGGTCCCCCGTATTCCATGTTGAGTCCTCAGTATCCACACTCTGGCTTTTCCAAGTGGCATTGACCATAATAAGTCTCATTGTGGGGTATTTCTGCCTTTTTCCTACCTTGCATGGCAGTGCTCCACGGTACCAGCACAAATCTGTGATCAGAGGAAACGAGTGGATGCCTGAAGGCCAAGTCGTTTTCAGAAACCACTTAACAGGCTCTGTCTGGAGATGCAGGCGTCGGGCCAGGCTTGTCTAGTGAGAACCAGAGGCTTCCGATCAGAAACAAAAGGCTCAGCATTCACAGGCAGCAAAGCTGAGTCAGGATACAGGCAAACTGAAGAGAAGCAGGAGGGACGCAAAACTCCAGGCCATCAGCCGAGGGTGAGGAAATCCAGAATAGAGCACACAGTAGGAGTTCAACAGATGAACGAATAAATGAGCCAAAGAATGATCTTGGAAGAGCAAGCAGTGGGACAGGGATAAAGTGTGGAGAGGTGGGCGTGGTGAGGGAAGACCTCCATAACAAAGGGTTTATCTGAGAGCGGTAAGGGAGCAAAGGGGGACTGGCATGGCCGGCAAGACAGATGCCAGTGTGGGTACCCCAGGAGCACCTTGCTGGCCTTAGTAGGGAGTAATGAGCGAAAGGAACCAACAGTCACTGATGACCCACAGCCTCCCTTAAACTAACCAGCTTCTTCCTGGCTTCTTTCCTTCTTCCCTTTCTCAAGTGCAGACCTTGGGAATTCCACGTCTGACATTTCCAGCTCGGTCTCACAGGGCTTCCACGTACAGGCTGTCATTCTCTGGGGTCTGCATGCTCTGGGGTCTACAGTATTGCATTCTTGTCCCTACTTAGGACAAAGGAAAGAGAGAGGGGGGAGGGGAAAAAGAGGAAGGCACCTTTTCACAGATTTAAGTCGAGCTTTGTTGAAAGAGGAAAGCTGAGACTGTGTTGAAAAGAGAGAACCTGTCTCTGTATCTAGCCTGTGTTCGTATTCCTCACCCAGCTTTTCCTTAGAACCGAGGTGGTGAACAGGTGGTGCTCCCAGCCTCCCCTTAGCACTGAGCTACTCCTGTCTCCAGTAGCTGTAATATTGGCTGCTGAGAGCTTGTTGGAAATAGTCTGGGTTCACAGGGTCATGCCCTTTCCAGGGACAAGCCCCCAGTCTGTGATCGCTGATACAGTGAGACAAAGATGCAAACTTCTTGTCTCAAATCCAGACACCTCTGAAGGCCATGCTAGCTCTGCAGTGCCTCACAGCACTGGCTGGGCCCCAGCTGCAATAACATGGCATCTAAGCTTCTCCCTCTACCAGTCCTGATCTTAAGACCCCACAGGCGGGATGGGCACTTGGCACAGCAGTTAAGACACTGGTTGGGATGCTCTCATTCCATTTTGGAGCCTGGGATTGAGTCTCGGCTCCAATTCTGATCCTACCTTCCTGCTGATGCACACCTTGGGAGGCAGCAGGTGACGGATCAAGTGTTTTGGTCCCTACCACCCAAACAGGATGCTTGGACTGATTTCTTATTCCTGGCTTTGGCCTGGCTTAGCCCTGCAGGCATTTCGAGAATAACCCAGCTGATGGAAGATTTCGCTTTCTGTTGGCCTTTCTGTGTCTCTCTGCCTTCAAATACATAAATAATAGTAAATAAATTTTAAAGATTTATTTATTTATTTATTTGAAAATCAGTGTTACAGAGAGAGAGAGACAGAGGGAGAGGGAGAGAGAGAGAAATCTTCCACCCACTGGTTCACTCCTCAAACAGCTGCAATGGTCAGAGCTGCGCTGGTCTGAAGTCAGGAGCCAGGAGCTTCTTCCAGGTCTCCTTTGTGGGTGCAGGGGCCCAATGACTTGAACCATCTTCTGCTTCTTTCCCAGGTGCATTAGTAGGGAGCTAGATTGGAAGTGGAGCAGCCCAGGATTTGAACCAGTGTCCATATGGGATGCCGGCACCACAGGCAGAGGCTTTACTCGCTAAGCCACAGCACTGGCCCCAATAATTTTGTTTTTTAAAATACCCTACAGGTAGCACACACTTCTCTACCTTGGAGTCTGTTTCTAGGGAACCAATCTAACAAAAAGGACACCTTGCTTGGGGATACATGTCATATAAATCACATACAAGGGAGAAAACATAAAAATACCACGTAAGCTTTGTCTCCCAGCCGTGGACCTACTGGAGCTGATGATATCAAGCAGTGGAAAAGGAACAATTTCCAGCAGCAGTCTTGTACTAGGACAAAAATGGTGTCATTCTTTTCCCCATAGGCAAGAAAAGAAAGGAAGCTTTCGAAACATGAGCTGAGTTGCTACCTAGAAATATTTTATGATACCTCACATTGCTATGTAATTGGAATGTTCTCTCATTAAATATAGAATAACATATAGTCCCTTATTGAATCCAGACAATTTCAGTAACATTATACCCTCAAAAACTCAGCATGAGTAGTTTATGTAAAGCAGTGGATAGCTGGGATTTAACGACTACTTTGGGACTTGGTAAAATGGTGTGGTGTTATTTGGATGATTGTGTCCAAGAATAATTGTTTCATTCATATTGAATACCAGGAAGGCTTTAGGAATTAAATAATTTATATTGAATTAAGTTAAATAATCTGGCCAACAAATCTAATGAATCATGAACTGCCTTCTGATTGGTGGAAAAGAGACATTTCTCCCCAGAGAATAGCTGCTTCCTCTACATAACCACCCAGGCATACTACAGATAAATTTGCAAGTTGGCCAATATAGTTACAAAAGATGAACTGAGTGTACAAGATAGATGCTGAATTCCCCAGAGTCTGAGCTGACCAGAACAGACTTGGTGGTGAATACTAAAAATATTATTATAGAAACAATTTAAAGTTAACACTCAAATTTATGAAATCAATGCAAGTTATGCTGCTTGAGATTCATCGTGCTATTCATTGAAAGACTACTAATTACTGTTAGGGAAAAGTGTGTCTTTAAAGCAATACACTTAACATAGGAATATGAGATTGGTTTTTGTCAAAATACTGAGCATCTACAAAGATAAAGATATAGTCAAGGATAAGAATAGGGAAATTTCTATGAAATACACATACATTAAATCATCTTTTATTTGTGGTAGCCATTTTAAGCAAGCAACACAAGAATTGGCATAATAGCTGAAGAATAAATGGAAAAGACCTTTAGGCATTTAACATGCTTTCAATAACGCAGTTCATTTAAGAGTTTATATGAGGGCTGGCACTGCAACACAATAGGTTAAGCCACCGCCTGCAGAGCTAGCATCCCATATGGGTGCTGGTTTGAGTCCCAGCTGCTCTACTTCCAATCTAGCTCCCTGTTAATTTGCCTAGGAAAGTAGTGGAAGATGGACCAAGTGCTTGGGCCCCTGCACGCCTGTGTGGGAGACCCAGAAGAAATTCCTGGCTCCTGGTTTCAGCCTGGCCCAGCCCTGGCCATTACAGCCATTTGGGGAATGAACCAGCAGATGGAGGCTCTCTCTCTCTCTCTCTCTCTCTCTCTCTCTCTCTCTCATTCTGACTTTCCAATAAATAAATAAATCTTTTTTTTTTTTAAATTTACATGAGCACTCCATGGTATCTAAGTGGACGAGATATGGTATTTGTGATACCGTATCTCTAAGTTGGAGCTTGCAAGGTTCGTCCTCCCGAAGATTTTTATTTCTTCTTGAGGTTCGTTTTCTCCAAGGAAAATAGTCTCAGCATTAAAAATGCTCCCGGGGGTGGGCAATTGGCCTGGTGGTCAGGAGGATTCCTGGGACAGTGCATCTCCATTGCAGCACCCAGCTGGGCTCTCAGGTCCAGGTGCCTGCTAATGTTCATCCTGGGAGGCAGCAGGTGAGGGCTCAAGTACTGGGATCCCTGCCTCCCATGTGGGAGACTTGGATTGTGTCCTTGGCTCCTGACTTCAGCCTGGCCCAGCCCTAATTATGGTGGGCATTTGGAGAGTGGACAGCACATGGGAGCTCTGTCTCACCCTCCCTCTGTATCTCTCTGCCTTTCAAAGAAATAAAATAAATTTAAAATTTAAAAAAATTAAGTGTTTCTGGGTCTGTGACTTTCTGTTCTGGGAAATGACTTTGTTGGCACCAATAACCAGAACCTAGAAAAGTATCCTCCCTTTGCTTTCTTTCTACATTTTTCTATAGAATTGACATCATTAATAAAATGACCAAACATAGACATTTACTAACCACTATGTTTACCAGAGTAATACATAACTTGAACAAGGTTTGAAGACACACACACACACACACACACCCTTGTTATCTTTCTAATCTTTACTTAATAATAGCAAGCACTAGATTTTTTAACCCTGACATTTTTCTTAAGAACAGAACATAACTTTCTGAATTTTTTAGTATGAAAAAGCACTCTCTAGACACTCTTACGGTCCAGACTCGAGGTCTGGAGCCTACTTCTCAGTTGTCGTTGACTGTTGGTTGGATCTTCCTTTCTTTAACAGAATATGTTCTCTTCCATTCAATCATTTATCTACAGAATGACTAGAATCACCCTTTTCAAAGTCTGGTTCAATGGCTCTGCTATTTCATTTTTAAGAATGTGTGCAGAACCAGCATTGTGGTATAGTAGGTTAAGCCTCTCTGTCTGCAGTGCCAGCATCTCATATTGGCACCGGTTCAAGTCCTAACTGCTCCACTTCTGTTCCAGCTCTCTGCTAATGGCTTGGAAAGTGGTGGAAGATGACCCAGATGCTTGGGCCCCTGCACCCACCTGGAAGACCTGGAAGAAGCTCCTGGCTCCTAGCTCCTGGCTCCTGGCTTCAGATTAGCCCAGCTCCAGCCATTGTAGCCATTTGGGGAGTGAGCCAGAAGATGGAAGTCTTCTCTCTCTGTAACTCGGCTTCTCAAATAAATAAATAAATCTTTAAAAAAGAAAAAAAAAGTGTGCATCTGTTTTTGGCACACATTTTTCTTTTTTTTCTTTTCTTGCTACAAGGGGGAAAAACTAAAGATGTTTCTAATCACACACTTAAGAAATCAGAAAAGCATTTAATGTTATCTACTTAGAAAGGCATCTTAATAAATGTTAGCAATACAACAAACTAAAATACACATAGTAAGTAAGTACAGATCAAGAACTATTGTAATTATCTGTGTCATGTGGGCAGAGAGAAAAATTGAACAGCTTCTTCTTCCTTAGCTGTTTTGGTCATCTATTCCGGCCTCTTTTTGGACAGCCTTTGATGAGGTGATGGCTTTATAGTTTGACATTAGTGACACAGCCACAAAGCTATGTCTGTGTTCTAATGGAAGCTCCACCACACATTAGCCATGTGGCTTGGGGCATGTGTTTTCTGAGCCACTTCATTCAGATACTTCCTGAAAGCCATCACAACCCAACGTTGTCTTGTTTCTTTCCCTGGTTTTAGTTTCTCTCTCCTTCACAAGACTGTAAGCTCCTTGACAGTAGATACCATGTATTTTTCTTTTTGTTCCTAGCTCCATCCGAAACACCTACACTGCATGTAGTAGGCACTAAAATATTTGATGGATAAGTGAAGCTACTAAACCCCCCTAAGCCTCAGTCTCTCCGTCTGTGGAAGGGAGGACCATCCCACTCCTACCGCAGCTGAATGCAGTAAGAATGAGGTCAGGTGGCTGTGCAGAACGAAGCTCGCGTGGGCTGCCGTGGCAGATGCAAAGCATTCTCTCTGATCTCTCGTTCTCCCTGTTGCAATCCAAGTTGGCCTTGGGGTATGTGTGTGATGGTGATCCTCAACCACACCACATCCTTTTTATAGCAAGTTTTATAATGTGCAAAATCCATATATCCATCCCCTACCTATCTACATAATTAAAAATATATATGAATGGAATGCCTTCTTCTATAAAGAAGAAAATAATTTGAAGTCATTTATGATTTTTTAAAAAAAGCTTCAACATATAACTATTCAGACTTGACTATAATACAATATCAAAGAGTGCCATGAATTTCCGACATGTCTCTTGGGAATATTACCAAACCCGATAAGAACAGGCAGCTTACCCTTAGCTGGTAGAGTCATAAAAATAAAAGCTAAATGAGGTGAAACCAGACTATCATAACAGAAACAAAATCAGATTCAGTGGGGAACGTTCATATAAGGCACTTTGCAACGGGGAGAGTTACTGTGCAGCCCAGGGACCAGAGGAGAACTTGTGTTTCCATGTGCTGCCTACACTACATGAATGACCTGTCATCAAACCTGACAGCACAGCATCCAGCTGTACACACGGACTCACAGAATATTAGCCACACAAGGAAGCTTGCGGATCATTTGGCTCAACGCCTTTGTTCAATGAGTGGGGAAATGGATCCCCAGTCCAGAGGAAGCCCAAGTCTTGCTGTTCCCCGGCTCTCATCTTAGCAATATGATTACTGACATCTCCATGTAAACCTGGGAAGCTGTATTTTAAATTACTGCAGTGAAGTTTTGTGCATTTGTATCTTTTAAACAGTGGTATCCTTATGGTCTAACAAAGGATGCCTTCACACCAACAAAGCACACCTGAAGCGGAATGTTCTCAAGAATGCACAAACCACCAACAAAGCGGTCAGGTGAATTAGTCATGTAAGGAAATCACACCAAACCAAAAGCAGGGAGTGTCACCTGAAAGAGAAGAAAGTGCCTATGGACTGTGGAAGGGCTAATGTTCTTTACTGAATGGAACACACATTTCTGCAGAAATATTGTTGTTTTTTAGAAGATGTGCGGTTTTATTCCACAGACAGGAGTGACTCACGGCAGCCGGTTGGTCAGAGATCCACTCCTCCTAGCAGAGTGCATAGAGTTAAATGGTATGCAGCAAACAAGCACAACTGGTTCATGCTCAAAACAGCTGGGTATATGCAAACAATATTTCTTCCCTCCATATACTCTCCCCCCTCATCCCCATCTCCCACTCCTTTTGTGCTCTGGCAGACATACTTCCATCTACTAAAACGACATGCCGTAATTGATGAGTAAGTTCTTACCAGCAGTCTAAAGCCAGCACAGATCCACCACCTGCCCTGTGCCAGGCGCCATGCTGTGTGTCTCTTACATAGTTCTCTTTGCAGCAATGCATTAGACCCCCGCTGAAGAAGTCAGCAGCCCAATGTGCAGCCAAGGCTTGGGAAGCACTGACATTCACCTCATTAGAGGTAAGCACGAGTACATTGTTGTGTTATTTATTTATTTATTTATTTATTTATTTATTGACAGGCAGAGTGGACAGTGAGAGAGAGAGAGAGAGACAGAGAGAAAGGTCTTCCTTTGCCATTGGTTCACCCTCCAATGGCCAGCGTACTGCGCTGATCTGAAGGCAGGAGCCAGGTGCTTCTCCTGGTCTCCCATGGGGTGCAGGGCCCAAGCACTTGGGCCATCCTCCACTGCACTCCCAGACCACAGCAGAGAGCTGGCCTGGAAGAGGGGCAACCGGGACAGAATCCAGCACCCCGACCGGGACTAGAACCCGGTGTGCCGGCGCCGCAGGCAGAGGATTAGCCTATTGAGCTGCGGCGCTGGCCATTGTTGTGTTTTTCAAATGAAGAAATGAAGATACCACGAATCTGGCTACCTTGCCAAAGGCAAGATCTTAAGTGTCCACGATGCAGCCTAACCTCCAGAGTCCACGTCAGATTCATTCAATAGCTACTGCTATTTTCCATCATGATGATTAAGGAATGAAGACAGAACCTAAAGAGCCAATTGCTCACTTAAGTGTCTATTTTTAATATATTGAAGACAACTTCCCAGTCAAAAAACAAATTTTAAATCTATATCCTTAAAACAATTTCCATTTCCTCCTCCTCCAAATAGCATTGCACAACAAATACATATCTTATTTTTTTGCATTTAGTTATTTTTAATTGGAGTAAAATTCATCATTTTGACCATTTTAAAGTTTTTTCAAGTGCAATCCAGTGGCTTTTGGTATATTCACAGCGCTGCATAATTATCATCACTACTTCCAAAACATTTTCATCATCCTCACGAGACCCCTCATACCCATTAAGCAACTTTCTCCACGCCTCCCTTTCCTCTGGTCACTGGCCACTGATAATCTGCTTTCACCGCTATGGATCGGCCTATGCTGGGTATTCCATATGCATGGAATCATAAAGTGAGTGGGCTTCTTTTACTTAGAACAATGTCTTCAAGCTTCATCCACGCTGTGGCATGAGTCAGTACTACATCCCCTCTTATTGCTGAATACTTTTCCATTGTGTGGTTGGACCACAGTTTGCTTATCCATTCATCCATTAATGAATGTTAGGGTTGCTCCCACTTTTTTACTGTTACAAATAAATCCACTTTGAACATAGGTGTACAAGCTTTATTGGAACAAAATGAGTGTTTTTTTAACAATAACTTTTCTGGTCCATGGTTTTGTTAGGCAGAGAATCAGATAGACAGAGTTCTCATTCACTGGTTCATTCCCCAAATACCCACACAGCTGGGGCTGGGCTGGGACTGGAACAAGGAGCCAGAACACAATCCCGGTCTCCTACATGGGTGGTAGGGATCCAGGGGCTTGAACCATCACTGTTGCCTCCCAGAGTTAGCATTGCCAGGAAGCTGGAACCAGGAGCTAGGGCCAGGAATCAAATCCAGGCACTTCATGGTGAGAAGCAAGATTCTTAACGCTAAGCTAAATGCCCACTCCCTGGTCCCTGCTTCAATCAATACTCATTCCAGGTCCAGCACTAGGTACAGAAATACTTTATCAAGTCATTTAATTCCATTTGTAGATTTATCTCTGGTATTCCAAGTTAGATCACAGACCATTTTGCAAACTAAAATGTTGTTTGAGCCAAAACAGTTTTTATAAAACAATCCTATTCCTATTTAGAGACAACAGCTGCATTTAATTTAGGACTTTTATTCTTAGTTCTTGTCACAACCACCCCTCTCCTCCCCTTCAGCTATGAATTCTGTGTGGCCTTGAGCATCTGCCTTCCTCCCCTTTGCTCATTTATTTATTTAGCCAATAATCACTGACAACATTTCAAGATTCAGGATCCAGGCTCATCGAAGGTAACATGGCCTGGATGCACTCCACAGAGACAGACTCTGGACTCATCCTGCTTCAGGTTGACCAAAGTGTGACTGCACTTCAGTGCACCCACAAAATCTATATGGCAAAAATACTCAAGAATCCTCCAATCTTGGGAAAAAAAAAACTGCTCTTACAAAGTCTCTTTCAGAACAAAGTAAGTTCTCTGTACTTTCAATGTGCTTCTCCTGCAGTCTCTGAGGAATCTCAGGGAGGCAAAAGTGGATGTCTTTAAAAAGCTATTAACATTTGGAGCTTGGGATGGGTAAGCAATGGGTGCCCGATCATTTGAGGGGCTGTGTATTCTAAATGTTAATACTACTTGGGAAGATTACTTGGTCTGGGTCATAGAAAAGAAATCAAATCACGGTTTGCCTTTTGGAGGAAAGAGGGCAGGAGAAGATGTGTCTTGTATTTCTATAATTAATGGAGTTTACAAATGGCTCAGCCTGCTTCCCACCTGAGTCCAGGGCTTGGGGAGCAAGATGATAAATCTCCAAGAGGACAATTTTAGCCAAAGGTAACTCTGTGACACAACGCAGGGGCCAATTACTGCTATTTTTAATCTGCAAATAATTTAACATGTATCTGGTTTCAACTACTATTTCTTGGTGGATGGAGGAAAGAGGGCCTGAGAAACAAGTAGAATCATTACTCTCTTATCATGAAAGCTCCAGGCATCTGTTCCCTGGTGACAAAGTGCTTCTGCCACGATTAACACTGTAGAATTATGAAACCACTCAGAGTCACAGAGATGATTTAGAAATGAGCTGATGGTGAGTTGTCTAACTGGGTACTTCACAGAGGAAGAGCCATACAGCCACATCCACAGTTACGTGGCCTTGACCCCTGGGGAACACTCATCCCTTCCCCATTGAACAACGGCTTTCACTTTCTTGTCCATCACTATCCAAAATATAAATATGTTCCTTATATTTTTAAGTTCTCATTTTTCATGACACACAAACACACACACAGTTTAAAGACACACACCTTGGGGCTGGTGTTGTGGCATAGCCAATTAAGTCAGTGCCTACAATGCTGGCATCCCATATGGGTGCTGGTTCATGTCCTGCCAGCTCCACTTCTGATCCAGCTCCCTGCTAATGCACCTGGGAGACAGCAGAAGATGGCCCCAGTGCCTGGGCCCTTGCATCTGTGTTGGAGACCTACATGAAGCTCCTGGTTCCTGGCTTCGGCCTACACTGGCCCTGGCCACTGCGGACATTTAGGGAGTGAACCAGTGGATAGAAGATTTCTCTGTCTCTCCCTCTCTCTGTAACTCTGCCTTTCAAATAAATAAATAAATCTTGAAACAAGCTAAAAAAAAAAAAAAAAAAGACAAGCACATTTCTGTAAGATAAGTCCTCATTACAAAACAAACCAAAGCAAAACATGCTTATATTACTGCTTCCTTGTTTTTCCATTTTAGACATTTTTCTCATCCCACTGTCTCTTGTGGCCTCCCACTTCCTTCCTCACCCTTGGGTCTTTTCCATCTCCCGGTCCTCCCCTCAGGACTATAGGGCTATATCACAGCTTACACTGGAAAAAAATTAACATTCACATTATTATAACTAAAGCTTCTGAGTTCTGATTTCATTTTTTGCATAACTTTCTAGTCTCAAAAGGATTAATAATTATTTGAGTGTGTGGGTGGATGCTTGTGTCCGCATGCTATGTTTTTTATGTACTTACCACTAAATCAAGCCCAGACTCTCCCCAGGGAATCAAATGTCTCTGAATGTTAAAACACAGCAGGTGATCTCAGTTTTACCTTCTTGGAGCTGCCTCTCCCAGCACCTCCTGACCTCCGCCTGCCCTGTTGTCCTCTTCTCCTGGTGCTTAGTTTTCCCTGGAAATTCTCTCCCTGGTGGTCATGGGGAGATTTCCTTTGCCACCCTCCTGGGTCACTTCTCTATCTTAACTTACTCCCTCACTTTAGTGTCATACCTTCTCTAGTGACTTCTTATAAATCAAGGCTTTACACACCCAAAAATGTCTTTAGGCTACCTTTTTCCTCCACCCATGGCTTGTGTGGATATGTAAGTTCAGGTGTGAGATCATTTTCCTTCAGAATTTTGAAGGTATTCTCCACTTTCTGCCAGGTTTTTTTGGGGTGACTTTTGAGAAATCTGAGCCAATCTAATTAATTCTTTGTAAATAAGTAGCTTTTCTTTCTTGAATGGTTTTTCTCTATTCTCTTGTCCTCAGTATTATGAAATCTTGCAAGAGTATGCTTTAGCTTGTCATTTGCTGGGCACTTGATGTGTTCTTTTGATCTAGGAAATGATGTCCTTCAATTCTTAGAAATTTAAAATAGAATATCTCCTTTATTTCATTCGTTCTTTCTAGAATTCCTGCCACAGTGATTTGGGCATCCTGAAATGACCCTTTAATTCTCTATCAAATTCTCTCTAATATTTCTTATATTTTAAAAATACTTGTAGGAGACTTCATTTTATCTCTTCACTTCTATTGAGTTCTTGTTCCTGCTATCATGTTTTTATTTCCAGGGTCTCTTTTATTTGCTTGTTTTTATATCATGTGATTCTTGCTTCATAAGTACAACATCCTGTATGTCTCTGAAAAGATTAGAAATTTCTCCAAGTTTTCAAACCCATGCATGGCCTTTCTTTTCCACAAAGTTCTTTTCTCCAGGGCTTGGCCTCTGCCTTTCACATCACAGACAGTCCTCAAATGTCTGTGCTCCTGTCCTCTATCCAAGAATGGAGCACAACAGAGCTTCTGGGAGGCACAGCGTTTGCAGGAGAGGCCACCTGTGCTCGGCCTTCCCACGCATGGCTGCCCTGGCTCTGCATTTTTTGGTGAGCCTCCTATGGTCAGCCTCCTCTTTCCCCTGGATTCCACAAAGAACAGCATCCCAAGCATGCAAACTTTCTGATTCGCCATTTTGCAATTCCAAGTCTGTATGAAAGTATCCCGCACAGTGTCAGGCACACAGAAGACCCGCGGTGGTAAACTGAGGCCCAGTCTTTGTCCTCACTACCTTAGCACAGTTTTCTGGATGGGACAGTTCCATCAGGCACTAACAGGCAGCAAGCAGCAACTAGGGGCTCTTCCAGGCACTTGCACAAGTGACACTTCCTCTCTACGGAGCAGAAATATGCAAGGAGTTATTTTCCCCTTTTTGGTTAAGCTCTGTAGCATCAGAAAACAGGGATATAAAGTGGTTCCAGTTTTCTAGTATATTCTATCACTACATAGCATCATATGTGGTTTTTATTTTGCAAATACGACCAGTATCCTGTACAATCCCTCCAGTTATTTTTGTAAATGACCTCCTCTTCCTCTTTTAGCCTTTATTGTGATGGTCTATTTGCATTTGTCTCCCTCCTCCATCTCTTGAGTTTGTGACTTCCAGCTGCAAAACTCTCTGGCCTTCTTTGGGGGAAAACACCATAAAGAAGAGTTTTAATTGGTAAATGAGAGGTCCCAGTGACTGAACTTGGCCTAATCTGACCCAAAGCACGAATCCACTTAATAGACTCCTTCAGCTATTGTACATCCAGAAGACGCCAACAGCCCCAACACTTTGGGAGCCTCCCTCACATCTCAGAGCAAGTGCGAAAGTTGGGTGAAAGCATCCTCTGGGTGAGGCAGCAAGCCCCTTAGAGCCCTTTCCATAGACCGGTTTGAAAGAAAGGAGCCCAGGAAATGCAGGCAATAGCAGACTCTATATTATAAACCAAAGGACATTCATTATTCTAAACATCCTTAATGTTGAGTGAAAGAAATCTAAGGATTTCTTAATCAGAATCATTATTATTTTTTAAATATCCCATCTACCTGTCACTGAGAAGTCAACTCAAGCTTAAAATTATACACCTGGGTACAAAGTTTGTGTTCATTTAATGGTTGTGCTTAAAAGTTATAATTATGTTGTCTTACCTGCCTTAATTATCAAGCTAATGACCTTAATACCCCAAATTGCTTTGCTTGACATATTCAGTGTCTGTCTCTGCTAAACCTACTCTGACTTTTCTGTCTAAAGAAATTCAAATGAAACTGTTCTTTCAACAGTATGTTACACACAATATTCATTCGAAAATTCAACAAGCATTCATTCGTCAAACACTTGTTGAGTTTCTCCATGCACCAAGCACTGTGAGAAATGCTGGGACTACAATGGCGTGCAAAAAAGAAATGAACTGTTGTCTTTGTGGCTCTTCCAGTCTAGGGAAAAACAGGTATTCATCAAACACTCACAAACTAAGCAAAGCATTCTAGAAAGGGTATAGGTGTTTCACTGTGTATCAACGGAACGGAAATTACTCCTGGGGACGTCATCTGAAGCAGACATAGGTGTTCAAAGAGGACTGAGGGGTAAAAAACCGGGTCAGAGCAGAAGGCCCCACTGTGCCCTGGGGTGAGGTTGGCACTTCTGAGGAACTTAGGAAAGAAGAGTGTGGCTAGGTCCCTAGGAGTCAGAGAGAACTGTGTGAGAACAGATGGCAGTGGTGGTCACCAAGGAGGACTTTGTGAGCCAAAGAAAGAAACTTGGTCCTAATCCTAAAGGAACAGGAAGTCGATGAGGCGATTTGCAGGAGAGATGCAGTGCTACAGTACACATTTTGCAAAGGTGACCCCTGGCTCATTGAGAAGAACAGTATAGAGTGAATGCCAGGGCCGGCGCTGTGGCACAGCAGGTAAAACTGACGCCTTCAGTGCCAGCATCCCATATGGGCGCCGGTTTGTGTTACGGCTGCTCCACTTCTGATCCAGCTCGCTGCTATGGCCTGGGAAAGCAGTAGAAGATGGCCCAAGTCCTTGGGCCCCTGCACCCGCGTGGAAGACTCAGAAGAAGCCCTAGGCTTCTGGCCCCGGATTGGCACAGCTCCAGCTGTTACGGCCAATTAGGGAGTGAACCAGTGGATGGAAGACCTCTCTCTCTCTCTCTGCCTCTCCTTCACTCTTTGTAACTCTTTCAAATAAATAAATAAATCTTTAAAAAAAAAAAAAAAGGCCGGCGCCACTGCTCAATAGGCTAATCCTCTGCCTTGCGGCACCGGCACACCGGGTTCTAGTCCCGGTCGGGGGGCCGGATTCTGTCCCGGTTGCTCCTCTTCCAGTCCAGCTCTCTGCTATGGCCCGGGAAGGCAGTGGAGGATGGCCCAAGTCCTTGGGCCCTGCACCCCATGGGAGACCAGGAGAAGCACCTGGCTCCTGCCTTCGGATCAGCGCGGTACGCCGGTCGCAGCGCGCCAGCCGCGGCGGCCATTGGAGGGTGAACCAACGGCAAAAGGAAGACCTTTCTCTCTGTCTCTCTCTCACTGTCCACTCTACCTGTCAAAAAAAAAAAAAAAAAAAAGAGTGAATGCTAGGGGACTGGATTATGAGCCATTGCTGCAGTCCAGACAGGAAATACTGGGGATGATGGAAGGTGGGGCCAGCATGATGGTAAGGATAGAGTGGATGGAGAGAGACATGAAGGGAGCACCTACATCTTGCAATGCAGACCTGGATGGGTGCTGGTGCCATTACTGATGTAGGAAATACGAGAACACAATGCTTGGATTTGGACAGGCTGAGCTAAAAATACTTTTGAGACATTCAGATAGAGGTTTTGATCGTCATTTTGAAAGAAGGGTCTAGAATTCAGATGGATTTGGGCTATTGATAGAAATTTGAGAAACACGACATCATGGACAAGAAATAGATTGGTTAATTAATCTCCTAAAGGCATAAGAAATACCTGCATCAGAAACCCCTGGAGCTCTCTAGTTGCAATGCAGATTTCTGGGGCCATCTCAGAATTAGTAAGAAGCAGAGTTAGTTAGAATGGAGCCCAAGGAATTTTTACTTTTTAACAGCCGCACTCTCTGATTGCGTCCCACTGGCCAAGGGACAGAGATGAGCCCCCAAGGAGTTCCAACAATTAGCATCTCGGTAGAAGATGAACCTGCAAAGACCTTTCTCATTGTTTCATTCTCCTCACTTATTTTTCTTTTAAAAAGTAAAACTCAAGTTTCTCTTTAGGGCTGAGGAACTGTCCAGATGAATTCCACAATTCACGTAAAGTTAAAACTGCAGCTCCCAGAAGTCCACACGAAAGTCAGCTTTGACTTGGTGAACTTGTGCTGGTCCCCGCAGCCCAGGCCCTTGTTCTTTGTCTCACGCACTCCTTCCCCTCCCTCTCCCGGGCACTGACCTTTTGACTCATCCTTTTTCCTAGAAAGACAGCATTTCCAGTGAGCAAAATGTCACATTACCTTTGCTGAACAGGACATTTCAAATAAAATATTAGCAATAACAATTATCTCTAAGCCACTAATCCTTCTGAAGCTACTTTAAACCACCAAAGGATTTAAGGCAATTCCCTGAAAATATCTCAGGCTTAATAGATTACAGTGCTGGGCGATGAAATATATTGGCTTATGTTGCCTTAACTTGCATTATGTGGCATTTTCAACTATAAAAGAAAGTCATGACACAATCTGTTGCAACTATTATTTAATATATAAGATCATGTCATGAAAATATAAATAATCATCGTCATAATCTTGCAGCACACATCGCACCGTGGGTAAGGATATTTCCATGACTGGAATGGTTATTGGCAAGAGAAGCCCCCAGAAAACAAAGTAACTATTCAAATATTTATTTCCCCAGACAGGTTGGCAGTTTGCTGTGGCCCACACACACAAGAAAATTCTTAAAGAATGTCTTCCCTAGCAGTGCTGTGGGGACAGGGATTAGAGGATGGTATTATAGAAAATGATACGCTTTCTAGAAAAAGTATTCCATGTGAGACCCTCCTTAGAGTGGGACTTTTGTGTATTTCCTTTCTCACTCATTTACAAATATGTATTACATGCCCACTGGTACCGAGAACTGTGCTGGGAATTAACAGGGAAACAAGAAACAGTGCCTGGTTTCCGATAGTTCACATCCTAGGAGAGGAGACAGAGAGGTGAACAGAAACTATCAGTGCAACGGGAGAAGGGTGATGTGAAGGCTTGGGGGAGGGGCATGAGACCTTTTGGGAGGACATCGTGAGGTCAGGAAAGCCTCCCCAGTGATGGACAAATCTAGAGCAGGGATTTTCAATTTGAAGTTAGTAATATTGGTGGGCAGACTATCCTTGGTTAGAAGGGGTCTTTGATGTGAGGGGCATTGCAGGATGTGCAGTAGTATCTCTGCCCTCTACCCATTTGCTGCCAGTGGCCGCCCAAAGTGCCCCTAGACATGGCCAAATGTCCCCTTGGGGACATCAGCCACAATTGAGAACCACTGATCTAGATCAAGACTAAAGAGAAAATTCGAGTCATCTCAGGAAACTGTGCTGTGGAGAGGGTGGTGGTTAGGGAGGCTTGTCAAGCAGAACCAAGAACATACACCAAACACAGAAACAAAGGTGACTTGGTTACACTGTAGAACTGGAAGATGCTCCCAGGGCTAAGCATGAGTGAGGAGCATCAACAGATGAAGTTGGAAGGGTGGGGAGATGCGTCCTGCTACCGGGTTTGATGTTATAACAGCAGGGAGTGCTTCGGAAGAGTTCTAAGTGATGGGGTTGATGGGCTGTCAGAGGTGAGGGAGGAAGAAGTCATCGAGGATGCTCCAGTCGGTCCACGATCAATACTGTGAACAAGGAGTCAGCCCCTGAGAGGGCGACTGCTGCAGAAGCAGCAGCAGTGGCAGTGGGCAGAGGGGATTGACAAGCTCAGTGTGGAGCTGTTGAGTTTGGACATCCATGGCTGACTAGTGGAAAGAGCCAGTTAGCTTTGGTGCTTCAGAGAAAAGGGTGCCAGGAGATGCAGCACATAAAAGCAAATGGATGGGAGCCAGCACTGTGGTGTAGTGGGTAAAGCCACTGCCTGTAATGCTGAGGTCCCATATGGGCACCAGTTCGAGTCCTGACTGCTCCACTTCTGATCCAGCTCTCTGCTACGGCCTGGGAAAGCAGTGGAAGATAGCCCAAGTGCTTGTGCCCCTGCACCTACATGGGAGACCCAGAACAAACTCCTGGCTCCTGGCTTCGGATCAGTGCAGCTCTGGCCATTGTGACCAATTGGGGAGTGAACCAGTGACTGGAAGACCTCTCTCTCTCTGCCTCTCCCTCTCTGTAACTCTGCCTTTCAAATAAATAAATAAATCTTTAAAAAAAGAAAAAAGAAAATGGATGAAACTGCCCAGGGAGAGTGTGTGCAGACTGAGGGAACAACAAGGGCTCAGGAAACAACCTTGAGAAGTTATCAACATTTAAAACCTGCTCAGGTCCTTGGCCAATCTCTTAAGTGGGTTGTTTGTTTTGATGTTGTGGAGTTTCTTGATTTCTTTGTAGATTCTGGTTATCAATGCTTTATCTGTTGCATAGTTTGCAAATATTTTTTCCCATTCTGCCGGTTGCCTCTTCACTTTCCTGACTGTTTCTTTTGAAGTACAGAAACTTCTCAATTTGATGCAATCCCAAATGTTAATTTTGGCTTTGACTGCCTGTGCTTCCAGGGTCTTTTCCAAGAAGTCTTTGCCGGTACCTATATCCTCCAGGGTTTCTCCAATGTTCTGGCCAACAGACACATGAAAAAATGTTCAAGATCACTAGCAATCAGGGAAATGCAAATCAAAACCACAATGAGGTTTCTCCTCACCCTGGTTAGAATGGCTCACATGCAGAAACCTACAAACAACAGATGCTGGAGAGGATGTGGGGGAAAAGGGACACTAACCCACTGTTGGTGGGAATGCAAACTGGTAAAGCCACTATGGAAGTCAATCTGGAGATTCCTCAGAAACCTGAATATAACCCTACCATACAACCCAGCCGTCCCATTCCTTGGAATTTACCCAAAGGAAATTAAATTGGCAAACAAAAAAGCTGTCTGCACATTAATGTTTATTGCAGCTCAATTCACAATAGCTAAGACCTGGAACCAACCCAAATGCCTATCAACAGTAGACTGGATAAAGAAATTATGGGACATGTACTCTATAGAATACTATACAGCAGTCAAAAACAATGAAATCTGGTCATTTGCAACAAGATGGAGGAATCTGGAAAACATCATGCTGAGTGAGTTAAGCCAGTCCTAAAGGGACAAATATCATATGTTCTCCCTGATCGGTGACAACTAACCAAGCACCAAAGGGGAAACCTGTTGAAGTGAAATGGACACTATGAGAAACAGTGACTTGATCAGCCCTTGTCCTGACTGTTGATGTACAATTTAATACTTTATCCCTATACTATTGGTTGAACTCTGTAATTAACACACAATTATTCTTAGGTGTTTAAATTTTAACTGAAAAGTGATCACTGTTAAATATAAGAGTGGGAATAAGAGAGGGAGGAGATGTACAATCTGGGACATGTTCAATCAGACTTGCCCCAAATGGTGGAGTTAGAAATATGCCAGGGGATTCCAATACAATCCCATCAAGGTGGCATGTACCAATGCCATCTCACTAGTCCAAGTGATCAATTTCAGTTCACAATTAATCATACTGATAGGTCTAAGAGTCAAAGGGATCACACAAACAAGACTAGTGTCTGCTAATACTAACTGATAGAATAAAAAAGGGAGAGAATGATCCAACATGGGAAGCAGGATACACAGCAGACTCATAGAATGGCAGATGTCCTAAATAGCACTCTGGCCTCAGAATCAGCCCTTAAGGCATTCAGATCTGGCTGAAGAGCCCATGAGAGTATTTTAGGCATGGAAAGCCAAGACACTCTGGCAAAAAAAAAAGAAGAAGACCTAAATGAAAGATCTCTGTGAGTGAGATCCCAGTGGAAAGAATGGGGCCATCAGAGAAGGAGGTACCTTTCTCTGAAGGGAGGAGAGAACTTCCACTTTGACTATAACCCTGTTGGAATAAGATCGAAGTCGGTGAACTCAAAAGGCTTCCATAGCCTTGGCAACTCATGACTAGAGCCTAGGGAGATTACTGACACCATAAACAAGAGTGTCAAATTGTTAAGTCAACAACAGGAGTCACTGTGTACTTACTCCTCATGTAGGATCTCTGTCCTTAATGTGTTGTTCGATGTGAAGTAATGCTATAACTAGTACTGAAACAGTATTTTACACTTTATGTTCTATGTGGGTGCAAACTGATGAAATCTTTACTTAATATATACTAAATTGATCTTCTGAATATAAAGATAATTGAAAATGAATCTTGATGTGAATGGAATGGGAGAGGGAGCAGGAGATGGGAGGGTTGCGGGTGGGAGGGAAGTTATGGGGGGAGGGAAGCCATTGTAATGCATAAGCTGTACTTTGGAAATTTATATTTACTAAATAAAAGTTTAAAAAAAATAAAACCTGCTCAGCCCTGACACAGCTTCTGGGGCCCCAGGAAGCCTTGGACCAGCTATAAAGTTGGTCAGAGTTGCCTTAGGCTTCTAAAGTCCCCCCTTGCTGACTCATTTAACGCATCCTCTTGTCCTGCCTTTGCTGCAAACCCCCCCATGCATTCATGCCTACACCTTTTGGTGCTACTGAAAGCTCACCTGCCAGTCACAGTCTAGCCTATAACAAGTCAGTAGTCTCTCTCATCTTTGTGTTCCGGGCAGCCTAAGTAAATGCCATGGTAATAATTAGAATGTTAGAAGTGGTCATTCAGCCTCATTCTGTCTTTCTGAGATGAGTAAACTCAAGTTGACAAAGAGAAGAGATTTGGCTACAGTTCCCCTGTCAATCGTGGCAAGGCCAGTACTGTTGTCCAGATCTTCAGCCCCCACCCCTACCCTACGGCTCACTGTACTGAGAAAGTCTCTCTGATCCAGGGAGCATAAAACAGTGACACATTTCTGCTCTCAGACTTTCAAAATAGAGGCTAAAGGCATTATGAGCCCAGATCCACATCATCTCTCAGACGTGCTCCTGTAATCTGGTGCTAGGGACTCACCTGATGTTCATTTTCTTGGCAGCATAACATACAAAAGACTGTCTCTTGCCACCAGTTCTCCACGTAGAAATTGAACCCAGTTCTTGGTGTTTCCATCGCTCACCATGCAGTAAGAGGCAGGGTAGATGGTTTAGCTATGTAATGTCTTTGCATGACAGATGGCCAGCATACATCTTTCCTTGTGTAAAAATGTCATTGCAGCTCCAGATAGAGCTGGTGGCTGAAATGGAAAGTGATGCAAATTAGCTTTAACCTGAGAAGACAGACAGGAACTTAAGGAAAGCACACAACCCACACTGGAGGAGCACTAGGTCTCCAATGCTGACAAGCCATTGACAAGCATCAGGTAGCAGGAGTATTCCCAGGTGGCTCGTGCTTAATTTACAAGAGTTTGTATTTATCTTAAGGAAATGGGGTTGAATAGGGAAGGCAGTGCAACATTTGCACATTTCTATCTAAAACAGATGATAAGTACTACAAAGTCTTTTAAAACTTTTCCACAATAAACCAAAGGCTATTCTCTGTCCTTTAATGATTTTCTAATACAATAATACAATTAAATAATTTAACAGAGACCCAAGAATTTCTCTTTACCACTAAACGAAAGCAGATGCAGATTTCTATGCATGTATACCTTCCAATACTAGGTGATATTTTGAGTGATAGTAACAATGAAGTCTTAGTTTTTTTCTACAGCCAATTATTAAGGAAGTGTAAAAGAAACATCACAAGGGCCAGCATTGTGGCGTGGCAGGTTAAACCTCTGCCTGTGAAACCAGCATCCCATACGGGCACTGGTTTGCATCCTGGCTGCTCCACTTCTGATCCAGCTCACTGATGATGCACCTGAGAAAAGCAGTGGAAGATGGCCCCAGTGCTTGGGCCCCTTCACCCATGTGGGAGACCTGGGAAAAGCTCCCGGCTCCTGGCTTTTGCCTGGCCTCGCCCCAGCTGTTGCGGCCATTTGGGGAGTGAACCAGCAGATAGAAGCTCTCTCTCTTTCTCCTTCTCTGTCTCTCCTCTTCTCTCTGTAACTCTATCTTTCAAATAAATAAATAAATAAATCTTTAAAATAAAAAAGAATTATCACAGGGATGCTGACATGTTTTAGGAATGACAGGACCTAAGGGAGCAGAAGCACACAGGGAGTGAGGCCTGAAAACACTGTTTTCTTCTTTCTTTTCTAATCTCTATTCTTTGGTCATTTTCAGAACAATAATTCACATTATATGACAATATGATTCAGCATTAACATCCTAAGGACAAGGTTTCCCCTCCCTACACTATAACTTCTAGGGACTCTCCACCTGGGGGTGATATTTAATGCTTTGGCAATGTTATTTAGTGATTTTTCTCTCGCAGTTTATTGCTTCTGAGAATAATTTGACATATTAAATAAATTGCATCTAAAGAGGAACCTGAAATGGGAATATAGATATTATTAAGTAAAGTATGAAAAACACCAATACTCCATTTTTTTTAAATAAATAGGCAAAGGACATGAACAAAAAAGAAGTAAGCAGATTAACTAAACAATATGAAAAATTTAACCTTTCTGGAAAGGAAAATCTGAAAGCTAAAGCAAGAGACTATTTTTCATGTATTGGGGGAATGCATCTTCTTGGGGACAAGAGTGAGTGCTGGTGTGAGTTGGGCAACAGGGCATTTCAGTATGATGTCAAAGAAGGACTCATAGTTACCGAGAGGCTGAGCTGGGTTCCAATCAGGACAGCGTGACCTTAAAGTCCACACAATGGAAAGATTTGCCAGATACCTGGGATTTGGATCACAGGGTGGATGGTGGTAGCATTAGGCAAGAAAGGAAACACAGCTTATCCCCAAAGACCTTCAAGAATCCTAGGGCAGAAATATAATTTTATACAAGCAAGCGTTTTCAATGCCCGGTGGTTTGCCACTTGAGTTTACACCTGCACGGCTTAGTCATAGTGTGACTGCTGAGCCCTGGCTTCACCTTGCACAAGCCTCCAGTGTGGGGTTTGTGTGATGTTGTTTCCAAGAGCAGTTGTGTGCCGTTGCCCAGCTGTGGGGGAAGTCAGCTGCAGGCGACTGCAACGAGGAAGCCACTCTCCCTCCCTCCCTTGATGGCTGCACACAGATGCCAGTGAGAGTGTATGACAGGGATGCAGGCAGCAACAGGGCTGTGGGGATGGAGGGGAAAAAATCTTCTTTGTCCAGATCCCATCAACTGGAACAATTGGCTTAACCTCTCTAAACAGCAGTTTCCTCTTTGGTAAAACAGGATTCTTAATCTGTATCTCACAGGGAGTTGTGAGCGAGAACAGCTCAGTGGAGGACTTCCACGTGCGGTTATTTGCTTTTCATTTCAACCTTGTAGTTCTGGACTCAGGCTTGACATTTGCTGAAGAGGGGACGCCAATGGTTCCCCACCAGTGTGCTGTGTCACGCCTGTGAGCCTGACATCTTTCCTGGTGCTCTGCCAACTCCTGATCAGAGTCTGAAATTGCCTGTTGCGGCAACTCACCATCTGAGCAGACAATTCGGTTAACAGCCTGATGGAGCATCTGGCTGAGCGGGTTGTGGCGCAAGATGTAGACCCGGGTACAATTCTTGCTGCATATTAGAGGTGGGAGGGAAAGCAAAAAGGCAAGCCAGCCCCAGAGGGCAGGTGACGTCCTGATTGTGAAAGTGAGCCTGAGACGTAATCACCAGGGCGGAAGGGCAAACTTTGAGATTATGAATACAAACTCTGTGGGTGTTTCTGTAGGCCTTGGGAAACACAGTTACACAGTGGCAATGATGTCATTTTAAGTATTATCAACTTGTTCTATTTTATTGTGAGTTCTCAATCTCCACACTTTGTGGCTGAAATTCAACTTTTGTAAAGAGGCCATTGCCAGAGACTGAGACCGCTGCTGGAGGTATGGTCTCCAATCACACAGACCTAACGTGACAGAGAAGCCCTCCCAGCCTGCACTGTGTGTCTCTTCCCAGAGCTGGTTTCTGTATGATTTCTCATGCTGAAACACCCTTCTGTCACCTGATCAGTTTGCTGGGCCATGATATTTCTGTCTTTTCTGTTTCTATATCCGGTGTGCACTGTCGGCAGACAAATCTTCTTTTGTAACCCCAGAAAGTGCCTCTCTTCAGTCTTTATATTTCATGCAGTTTTACTTTTCCTGCTTGCTGTGTATTTTATAGTACATTATACAGATTTCATTACAACACGGAAGCTCCATAGAGTATCAGTGATCCCATTCCTAACTTGAATGTGACCAAATATCAAAGGAATTCTGTCTGGATTGTTTGTACGATTATTCTTCTTATCCGTGTTTTTAAAACTCAAACAGCTCCAAAAGGCATTCAACAAAGTCATCTGCCCTGTCCCATCTGCTTCCCTCCTATGCCCCAGAAGAAGAATCTCACAAACCCTTCTCGTGCTAGCCATCTTCCCATTCCCAAAAACATGTACGGTCATCCCTCAGTCTCCAGGGGGATTGCGTCCAGGCCCCTCTCCCAGCAGACACCAACATCTACAAGTGCTGAATCCCTTGTACAGCCTATGCACATCCTCTAATACATTCTAAATCATCTCCAAGTCACTTATAATGACCTAATATAATGTAAATGCTATGCAATAGTTTTTATACTGTATCATTTAAGGAATAATCATAAGGGAAAAAGTCTGTACGTGTTCAGTAGAGATGCAGTTTTTTCTGAGCATTTTTGGTCCACAGTTAGCTGAAGCTGTATTTGCAGAGGGCTGACTTTATAGTCTGCCTTTATCAACATTTGTTGTTACCCAATAGTCCTTTGCTATAGTAGATGAGGTTTAGCACTCTCCCAGAAGTCACTACATTCCTCTCTCCCATTCTTTCAATATGGTTACCGACCAATTAAGAATAGATCCAGCATTGAGTATTGACAGTTTTGACCATATAAATATTGCTCATTATGAAGTAAAATATATTATGGCTGCATTCTGTATCTTGATCAATATTTTGCTTTTCCTGAAAATGCTAATTGCCTTATGAGTCCCCTTGCACTATCTGGCTGGTACGTATTCTCATTTCTGAATCCTAATCATGGAGTGTTCCACCTTCCTAGTTCATTTTCAGTTAGCTGCTCTTTTCAAAAACATTTTTTAAAAATTGTAACTGATACCTAAAAATGGTACTTAGTTTTGAGGTACCATGTGATATCTTTTTTAAAGATTTATTTATTTTATTATTTGAAAGAGTTACAGAGAGGGAGATTTGGGGGGGGGGGGGAGAGAACTCCCCATGTGGCTGCATTGGCCAGAGCTTAATAAGGCCAAAGCCAGGAGCTTCATCCAAGCCTCCCATGTAGGTGGCAGGGGCCCATCTCAGGCCATCTTGCATAACCTTCCCAGGCCATTAGCAGGGAGCTGAATTGGAAATTGAGCACCTGGAACACAATCAGCACCCCTATGGGATGCCAATGCCACAGGTCGGGGGCTTAACCTGTTATGCCACATGTCAAACCCCATGTGATGTCTTCATACATGTTCACAATGTGTAAAGTTCAAACCAGGGTCAAAATACCTATTTCTTCAAACATTTAGAATTTCTTTACGAAGAAAACATTGATTCTTCTCTTTCAGCTTTATAAAAAATATAGAATACGTCCTCATTATCTGCAGTCAGCACGCTGTGCAACAGAACCCAGCATTGCTTCTCCTGCCTGTCTTTAGCTTAGCACCCACTCACCTGCATTTGCACGTCTCTCACGACCCCCTACTTTCCCTAGCCTCTGGTAGTCAGCACTTTACTCTCAATTTCTATGAAACCAACTTTGTTGAATATCAGATTTGAGTGAGATTATGTTGTACTTGTCCTTTCTCTGCCTGGCCTTTTCACTCTAGTTCCAGCCGTACCATTGTGAATGCCTGGATTTCATCTGTTTTTATGGCTGAGTAGTATTCCACTGTGTATACACGCCACAGTGTCCTTACCCACTCAGCAGCACACGGACATTTGGGCTGTCTGCATTTCCTGGCTGTTGTGAATGAGTGCTGCAGTAAACACGCAAGTGCAGCTGTCTCTTCCACAGAGCAATTCCATTTCCTTTGGATAAATACCCAGGAGTGAAACTGCTGCTTTATTCTGTAGCTCTGTTTTTATTTTATTTTTTTTCAAGTTAACTCATACTGTTTTCCACAATGGCCATACTTGAGTTAGTGACTCTTCAATGAGTACTGTCCGACAGAATTTACTGTGATGGTGGAAATTTCCATAACTTTATTGTGTGGTGTGGTAGGCACTAGCCACGTGTAGCTAACTATTAAGAACTTGAAACATAGCTGTACAACTGAGCCAATGGAATTTTCCATTTTAGTTGGCGTGTTTAATGAGAGAATCTCCAAAACTATGGGCTCCATGTAGCCAAATGGAAAAATCTGACACCAGAGCTTCATGACTGCTACTCTTTATTACAGATTTGTATAAAATACAAAGGTAGCTTTCTCCAGTCCCAGGCACTTTGGCAGCTGCAGGTTATGGTGTAGACATGGCCAAGTCCAAGAAACATTCCACACACAACCAGTCCTGAGACTGGCACACAAATGGCATCAAGATACCCTGATCATGAAGGCACGCATCTCTTAAAGTTCCTGAGGAACATCTGTCTTGCCAAGAAGCACAACACGAAGGGCCTGAAAAAGATGCAGGCCAACAACGCCAAGGTTATGAGTGCATGTGCTGAAGCTGGCAAGGCCCTTGTCAAGCCTAAGGAAGTTAGGATCACGATCCCAAAGGGTGTCAGCCACAAGCTCGATAACTTGCCTACATCACCCATCCCAAGCTTGGAAAGTGTGCTCTTGCCCATACTGCCAGGGGTCTTAGGCTGTCCTGGCCAAAGACCAAGGCAAAGGCCAAGGCCAAGGCTCATATCAAGATCAAGGCTAAGGCCCAGGCCAGGCCAACCAAGCCTAAGGCCCAGGCCCAATCCAAACCCAAGGCTCGGGGACAAACCAAGCCCCAGACCAAGGCCCAGGCCTCACCTGCAGCCCCAGTTCCAGCTCGGGCTCCTCTCAAAGGTATCTAGCTCCCTGAGAAGACCCCCCTAGAAACAGCTTTTGCCTGCCAATGCAAGGGCACAAGGACTGGTATGACCTCTCAGGTGCTGTCTACATGGGGGCTAGAGTCTTCCTGTGCTGTTTGTACAAGTAAACCCAAGAAGGGGTCAAAAAAAATGCAAACGTAAAAACTCCATGTTGTTAGGTAATGTGGACCAAAGAATGTATAGTTAGGGTCCAAATAAGCCAAGACCCATCTATAAGACACATGTTCAACTAGAGTGTGGCCTGCACATTAGGGATGTAGGAGCCCTGACATTTCAGAGCAATTATCGTATAGATTACACAATGTGACGGAGCTTCCATTCTGACCAGACAATTACACGAATTTGACATCTCTGACTGTTTTCATGATTGAAGAGAAAGGTAGAATTTTCCCAGCCATGATTTCAACTGAACACAAACATTAGCGTTGCAAGTTTTAGTGCACTTTGGGGGACAGTTTCCAGGCTGAGTATTTAGCAAGGAGCACTGGGAAGTGTCTGGTCTGAAAATCCCAGTGGAGCCCACAGCGCTCCTCCCTGCCTCCCTCACCCCAGCACACTTCTGCAGCTCCTATTGATTAATATTAGTAATATCTTATTAATACAATTTTGCTTTACATTTTGCCTTTATCCAAAGGGTCATATACACTATATCAGCAAGTCTCATAACAGCTGAAAGAGAGAGGAACTATATTCTTGATTCATTTGGATATCGGAGGCAGTGCAGAGATAAGTTCCTGGTGTGTGTCCTTTGCATGTCAATAAGCATCCTCCTGCTAGCCTCTCTGCTAAGGGGAAGGCATTTCATGGTGGGAAGAGGATGCTGGCAGAGGGGGCTGCACACTTGGCCCCTCCCTCCTGCTCAGCCACAGGCTGGCCATGCTCCTGGGGGCACCAAGCCACAGAGATTCTGTGAGAGCTGGGGGTAGGCAAAAATCTGATGACCCTCCAAACCTACACTCTCAAACGATATACTTGCCTAAAATCTAAGGGAAAGGCTGACCACTAGATGTGGGAAGACAGGTCAGAAAAACACTCAGATGCTGGCTATCAACACAGGAATTGGGGCTGGCCTTGTGGTGCGATGGTTTACGCTGCGACTTGCATTGCTGACATCCCAAATTGAAGTGCTGGTTCCAGTCCTGGCTGCTCTGCTTCTAATCTAGCTCCCTGCTATGTGCCTGGGAAAGCTAAAGGAAGATGGCACAAGTGCTTGGGGCCTTGCCTCCCATGGACCATGGAATTCCAGATGGAATTCCAGGGTCCTGGATTTGCCCTGGCCCATCCCTGGCAGTTGTGGCCACTTGGGGAATGAACCAATGAATGGGAGAGATCTCTCTCTCTCCCCGCCCCGTGTGTGTGTGTGTGCTCTCCTCTCTCCCTCTGTGTGTGTGTGTGATTCTCTCTTTAAAATAAATAAATAAACACATAACTCTTTTAAGAAAAGAAAGCAAGCAGGAATGTGTGGGCTCTCCGTTACTCTCCTGGAAGGCAGTTCTGTTCCCCTGAGTTGACTTCACGTGCGCCTCTTGAGGTTGCCACACCGCATACAACTCACCGCCTTGTTCCCTCAGACTCATTAGACAGTGCAGAGTCTGGTCATGCAATTCCCTGCCCCTCCTCTGCTTCTTCCACTTCTGCAGTTCTCTCTACCGACATCCTCCCTGGTGAGGCCAAGGCTGCCATCTGCCAGGGTCCAGCTCTGCCTGAACAGGGACTTAACCTCATGGGCCTTGTTCTTGCAGATTTCAAACTGGTTTTAGTGGAACTCTTGTTTAACAAAACCTACTCAGAAGCCTCCCCCACCTTGGTCTTTTCCCTGTTGCTTTCAGGCAAGGGATTATTTTTGGCTAATGAAATCCATTATTTCAGGCTGGGGAAGCAGGACCATACAATCTCTCATGGTCTGAAAAGCTGAAATTCTCTGGACTCTGTCCAGGGTGGACCCAGCAATTCCACATGGATATGTGGAGACACTAGAGGTAGACAAGAGGAGATGAGAAAGAAGTAGAATGTTACATAGTGTCACGGTCCCCAACTCTTGCACACATCTCCAGATGCTGATTGCCTGCATTTATCCCCTGGGAAGGTTGGGGTGAGTCCAGCCAGCCCCCCAAAGCCAAGAGAAGGAAGGAAACCAAGAAAAAAAATCATTCAAGGCATTCAAAAGTCTGGGCTTGACCACATGCATTCCCCTGCTCTACCCTGAAGAGGGTTAACCCTCTACTTCTTAGACAGCTGGGCATCAGAACACCTGATGATGCTGGACAATTTTGAGAAAGCCAAAGAACCAATGACAGTGTTCCCACCACTCAGTATGGCCGGGGTAGGACTTTCCCCTGGGGGGTGTGGACACCACGGATGATGCTTGGCCTTGGGCCACTTTATTGGTGCTGTGGACTGAATGTACATTTCCCAAAAATTCCTATGTTGAAACTTAATCCCCACTGCAGCCATGTAAGGGGGGGGTAGGGTCCCTAGGAGGTGATTAGGTCATGTGGGCAGAGTCCTCATCAGTGGGATTTTGAGCTTCCTTGCCAGCCCCAAATGTCTCAGATGGAGCTCTGCTCCCTGCTAACCCAATAACAGTTTTGGTTGCCTTTGCTTTGTCTCCTGGAGCACGAGTTTCCTGCACCTGTCAGTCAAGGAGAAAGACCGAAGCTACTGACAACTTCCCAGTCACCAGCAGACCCCTCCAGCACAGAGCCCTGCTTTTAAGCTCATTGTGGTCACCCTCTCCCCCCGGGAAAGGTGCCTTGGGATCAAATCCCTTGTTCCCAATCCTACATTTAAGACATCATCAAGTTATAGGTAGGTTTAAAGAGAGACTTGGGGTAGCTGCATAAGACAGATGTGTGTTCTAGAGGTGATTACCTATTATCATTTGGAAGGAAAACAGAAAGCTTTTCCACTCGCAAAAGGAATATTTTCCCCATTGCTGCCCCAAATCCTAAAACTCTGCCATTATCCACGCATGCTGTTGTGTTAACTTTGCCTTCCCTCTCACTGTACTCCAATATCTGATTATGAATGAATATCTGATTATGAAGATCCCTTCTTTTTTGCCCAAAGTGTTCAAAATAGTTTAAAAGTATAGTAATGGACTGCCGGTATCTGTCAGTTATCTATCACTGCCTAACTGATGCCTAAACTTAGCAGCTTAAAGCAGCACATGCATGTGATCTTGGTTTCTGTGGGTTAAGAACCTGGGCGTGGCTCAGTGGGGCCCTCCACCACAGGCTGCAGTAAGCTTAAGGCTTGACTGAAGAGTCCACTTCCAAGTTCACATTGTTCTTGGCTGGATTCAGTTCCCCTGTGGCTATCTGTCAAAGATCACACCCAGCTCCTCCCTAATGTGGCAGCCTGTGTCATCAAACCAAGCAAGATGAGGGACACAGAGACAGTCGCCTGTCTGGAAGCCATGGTCTTTGAGGTCAAACCACAAAAGTGACATCCATCACTTCTGCAGTGCTTCTGCTCTGAACAAAGTCCCTCCAGGGAAGGGATCTCCCAGACCATGGACACCCGCAGGTGGGAATTGGTGGGAGCCATCTTGGAGGCCAGGCTGCCTCTCGGTACACACCTACGCACCACAGATCCCAGCTGTAAGTCTCAGTTACCTGTGAGGAAAACCCACAGACCCCCCTTTGTCTGAGGTGATCTCCACCCTTCCTTCACGGAAGAGCCCTGTCCTTTGTTGACCAACAGCTGACAATACCCGGAGTCTTTGCTTCCGTTTCTTCTATCCTCACTGTGCTATCTCTGGGTGATGCACTAAGAAATAGCAAAATGTCTCTAAAAGTAAGGAGTCAGAAAACTAGGGGAGTAAAGGAGCTGAATAACCTATTTCCTTGATCATCAGACCTGAGATTATCATACTGACTGCAATAAAACTCCCTTACAAAAAAAGTATTGACAGCCAACAAGGGCATCTCAGGCCAATACTGTAAGAAAGAAAATACACAAATAAATTTGCAATTTTCATTGTCACCAGTGCCTTTATTACACATCTAGCTATAAATGACACAGACCATTAAATTCAAAAATGCAGAATGAAAACGTTATATCAATCTTTGTTCTGGCCAAAATATAAAATGTTGTAATCCAGAACCTTCTGTAAGCCTGTATCATTCAGGGTAACATATCCATCAGAAAAAGAAAAGTTGCTGAAATTGTTTTTGTGCCTATAATGATTTTACTTAAAAGTTTTCTTTTTTTTTTTTCTAAATGATTAATTTATTTATTTGAAAGTCAGTTACAGAGAGAGAGAGAGAGAGAGATCTTCCATCACTCCCTAGATGTCCACAATGGCCAGGGCTGGGCCAGGCCAAAGCCAGGATCCAGGAGCTTCAACCACGTTTCCCAGGTGGGTAGCAGGGGCCCAAGCACTTGGACCATCTTCCACTGCTTTTCCCAGGCCAGTAGACAGAGAAGGATCATAAGTGGAGCATCCGGGACTCAGACTGGCACCCATATGAAATACTGGCATCACAGGTGGTAGCTTTACCAACTATGCCACAACACTGGACCCAAAACTTTTCATTTTGTAAGATTTATTTTTTGTTTCTTTGAAAGCACAGTTACACACAGAGAGAGACAGAGACAAAGAGATCTTCCATATGTTGATTCACTCCCCAAAAGGTTATGAATCTGGGGACTGGAACAGGGCAAAGCCAGGAACTGGAACTCCATCTGATGTTCTTCCAGGCATATTATGTAGGGAACTGGATCAGAAGTGCAGCAGCCCGGACTCGAACCACTGCTCTGACATGGGATGCCGGCATTGCAGGAGGCAGCTAAGCCACAATATCAGCCCGGGAAGTTTTCTTTAGAGTACAAAAGTTTTACCTCATATGGGAGATAGCAAAAATAATGTATTATATTTGTTCTTCAAGCCATATAATTTTTAAACTTCCCTGTGCAAATAACATAATGGTCTCAAGGAGCTTCCTGTGTATGTGTGATAACAAGAACAGAGTGAGGGTGTTCGCGACTCCCTTTCTGCTAAAATGCACAGAACTCTCTCTCTCTCTTGCTAGAGAGAATTGTCATCACTTTCCACATGAAAACAGACCTAATGAGTTAAGTGCCTGGCCCAGAGCCCTACAGGGCAGGAATTCCAAACCAGAGTTCAGAACCCAAGGCCTGGGCAAGGGCGGGCAGAGGCTGGCTGGCTAACCTGGACAGCATGGACACAAACTCTGAGAGCAGAAGTTGTGCTGCAGGGCAAGAGCTGGGCCCTCCCAGTCCCTGCTGCTCCTCTTTGTAGCTTTGGCTGCCCCCTCCATAGTGCAGGCTTGGGGAACTGCAAAGGAGCTCCAGCCTCTTAGTGTAAGGGCCTCTCTTCTCTCCAGGCAACAAGAGGGCCTGCTCACCATTCCATGCCCAGTGCCCTCACACTTACCCTCCCTTTCAGCAAAACTGTGGCTCTGCATTTCCCAGCAGTAGATGGATTTCTCACACAGCCCGACCCCTAGAAAATAAACTATTGTTCTGCAAAGGTTACCACCAGCCTATTCTAAATTCTATGTGAGGCCTACTCCCACCCCCTTGTATTAGTCTGTTTTCCATTGCTACAACAAAATCCCGAGGCTGGGTGCCCTCTAAAGAGGTCATTTTAGCTCACAGTGTGGGGGCTGAAAGTTCAATAATGGATGGCTCCATCAATTCAGTTTCTGATGAGGGTATCACGATGGGGGAGGCATTCTCAAGAGAGATCACTGGCGAGACAGGGAGCCAGAGAGTGTGAGGGGGCCATTCTAACTCTTCTAGAACAGTTCACTTTAGCAGGAACTAATGGAGGTCCCCCAAGAGTACACTCATTTCTTCCAAAGCCAGCATCCCCGGTGACCTAATTACCTTCCCCTAAACCCCATCTCTTAGAAGCTGTACCTGCTCCCAGTGTCACTGCACCAAGGACCAAGCTTCTGTCCGGGAGCCCTTGGGGGACAAATCGCATGGAAACCACACAAAAAGTTTCTCAGGAAACAGCGGCTGCCCTGGCTCCCACATCCAGAAAGAAGGCAGGGGGCCAATCCTGGGAAACACTCCACGTGGGCCGTGCATTCGGTGTGATGCTGTGATCTCATCTAAGTGACTCTCAATTGAATGTGTGACAGGATGAAAATTCAGGAGATTCTTTTCATTTCCCAAAGATATACTTGTTCTTTGGGGACACATTCATGGTTTGCTTTTCCATAATCATTTCTGACGTATTACTTATCAGACTCCAAGTTCCCTCAAAGAAGGGAATTAAATAGTCAGTCTCCATTAGAAATGCTATGAACGACCAAACAATTTTAAGAGCCTTTCTCTAGATATCCTGAAAAGATACATGCTACGGAATCATCGCTTCTCTTTGGAAAATTACAAACTCCAGTTATCAAGACAACTGAATGTAAGACTGAGGCAATTAGTATAAATTATCACCTATATACACAAAATAAAATAAAAACTGTGTAATTCTCTTTATAAATAGATAGCATCTTTGGCTAACAAGACCAAGTCTATTCCCAAGCACATACAGACACACACACACACACATACACTAACACAGACCCAATACCCAAACTTTAAATGGATTGGAACCAAAACTCTCTATTGAAAGTTTGTGGGCCGGCATGGTGGCATAATGGGTAAAGCCACTCTGCAGTGCATATGGATGCAGTGCATCCCATATGGGCGCCAGTTCAAGTCCCAGCTGCTCCTCTTCGGATCCAGGTCTCTGTTTATGACCTGGGAAAGTAGTGGAAGATGGCCCAAGTCCTTGGGCCCCTGCACCCACATGGGAGACCTGGAAGAAGCTTCAAGTTCCTGGCTTCAGCATGGCCATTGCAGCCATTTGGGAAGTGAACCAGTGTATGGAAGATTCTCTTTCTCTCTCTCTCTCTCTCTCTCTCTCTCTCTCTCTCTGTAACTCTGCCTTTGAAGCAAATAAAAAATAAATTGCTTTTAAAAAGATAATTTATGGCAGAACTATCTGCAGCCCCACCCTCCTAAGATATTTGTGAATATTTTTGGGATCTAGATAAGGAGGAAGTGTTTGTCCAATGTCATCTGTTCAAGGAAGCCAACTTTGTGATGTGTTTTAAAATTGCAATACAGCAGGGTAAGCCACCACCTGTGATACCGGCATCCCATGTCAGCCATACTTAAGTCCCAGCTGTTTCACTTCCCATCCAGCTCCCTGCTAATGTGCCTGTGAAAGCAGTGGAAGATGGCCCAAGTGCTTGGGCTCCTTCTACCTGCACGGACTAGCCAAACAGAGTTCCAGGCTTCTGGCCTTGGCCTTGGCCTAGCCCCAGCCCTGGCCATTGTAGACATCTGGGGAGTGAACCAGCAGATGGAAGATCTCTTTCTTTTTCTATCTCTCTCTCTCTCTTTCTCTCTCTCTCCCTCTGTCTCTGTAACTTTGCCTTTCAAATAAATAAAATATTTTTTAAATCACAACACTCCCCAAATATCTGATACCCAAATTTTGCTGTACTTTTCCTTGTTTCCATAGCAATTACCTTATAGTAAGCTGGATCATTAACTGATCTATTTGATTTACTATCTTTTAGTCTCTCCAGTAGAATCCAAGGCTCACAAGAGCCTTATCTTGGTGTGCCTTGTTCATTAATAAATCCTGAGTGTCTAGAAAAGTGTGAAGAAATGTAGGCCCCAATAAATGCTTGCAGAAAGAATGAACAAAAGACAATTTGCCATTCTTATCTCCTAGTTTCTGGTTTGAAGCTGAGCATCATGGCCCAGGATAAAGCAATGATGATACTGATGAGGTTCTAACCCACTGCTCATCAGTTCTTTGATGGGCCAAAACTGTACAACTAAGAGGAAATGCAAAGGACACAGAAGGAATGAGTAATGAAATAGACAAGTTGAGAGAGAGAAGAGAGTTCAACAGCTCCATATTCCTTAGTCTTACTGGCAGTGAGCTCTCCATACTTTCTAATACATGATTGTCTTTCTCTCAGACAAATCAGGTTCAATTCAGAGAAACCTAGCAGAACAGTGATCATTTTCAAAAATAATGTGGGCTTTTTTTTAAAATGATGAAATCAAAGGAAAAGGATTAGTTGAGGCTTAAAGACAGGTAAGCATCTTTTTAAAAAACTTACATACTTATTTGAAAGGCAGAGTGAGAGAGAGCGAAAAAGAGAGAGATAGAGAAATCTTCCATCTGTTGCTCACTCCCCAAATGACTGCAATGGTCCAGGCTTGGCCAGGCCAAAGCCAGAAGCCCAGAACTCCATCTGAGTCAGCCATATGGGTGTAGGGGTCCAAGTACTTGGGCAATTTTCTTCTGCTTTTCCATGCACATTAACAGGGACCTGGATCAGAAACAGAGCAGTCAGGATTCAAACTAGCACTCGTATGGGATGCCAGCATTGCAAGCTGAGGCTTAACCAGCTGGGCCACAACACCAACCACCAGAAAAGAATTTTTGTCCATTTTTAATTTTTTTTGGTAATTGTTGGGAAGGATGAACAGTAAGTACTAAATAAATATGAAATCAAATAAGGCAGCATTCACTTATGGGTTTAACAATCTGAGGTATACCTGAATATGTTGTTATTCCCCAATTTGAATAGATTTAAAAGTTTACAGAATTTTTAAAATATGACCATATTTTTTCTTCTTCCTATAAAAAGACAATGATTATAACAAATGTCTTTAAAAACAGCAAATACAAATTGTCCCTTCCTTGACCTGTCCAATACATCATATGCACTTAAGGTTTATAGTGGCAATTATTATGAATGAGCTAATAAAGAATAAAAAGCTGTAAGAGAATATAGAAAAAAAGAGGAAAAATGGTAAAATACAACGACCAAGAGTCCACTGAGAATTTTTTTTTTAAAAAAGAGGCAGAAATGGGTTGAATCACAGAAATGAGAGTGGCAAGCAAAAGATTACCCCACAGTTCCTGTTTCCGTCGGTCAGAAGGCTAAACCCTTCATGGCGCCGGCGCTATGGTGTAGCGGGTGGAGTTGCAGCCTGCAGTGCCGGCATCCCATGTGGGCACCAGTTCGAGTCCTGGCTGCTCCACTTCCAATACAGCTCTCTGCTATGGCCTGGGAAAGCAGTGGAAGATGGCCCAAGTCCTTGGGCCCCTGCACCCATATGGGAGACCTGGAAGAAGCTCCTGGCTCCTGGCTTTGGATCGGCGCAGCTCTGGCTGTTGAGGCCAACTGGGGAGTGAACCAGCAGATGGAAGACCTCTCTCTCTCTCTCCCTGCCTCTCCTTCTCTCTGTGTGTAACTCTGACTTTCAAATTAATAAATCAATCTTTAAAAAAAAAAAGAAAAGAAAACTGGGGGCCGGCGCCGTGGCTCAGTTGGTTAATCCTCTGCCTGCGGTGCCAGCATCCCATATGGGCGCCGGGTTCTAGTCCCAGTTGCTCCTCTTCCAGTCCAGCTCTCTGCTGTTACCCAGGAAGGCAGTGGAGGATGGCCCAAGTGCTTGGGTCTCTGCACCCGCATGGGAGACCAAGAAGAAGCACCTGGCTTCTGGCTTCAGATCGGCGCAGCACCAGCCGTAGCAGCCATTTGGGGAGTGAACCAACGGAAGGAAGACCTTCCTCTCTGTCTCTCTCCCTCACTGTCTAACTCTACCTGTCAAATAAATTTTTTAAAAAAAAGAAGACTGAGCCCTTCGAACATCACTCTCCATGTGTAGCTGATGCTTGAAAGGATAAGTGAGCAAGAAAAATGGCAAACCTGGTAGATTCTTCCAAAGCTCAAATTTGATGGAAGAAAGACCATTTGATGTAGATGGACAGGACTCTGTATTAAAAACTGTTGTTCTGATCGCTCACAACATTCAGCTGGTGATTTATTCATTTGTTCAAAGCCCTGGGGTGGCAAAGATCCCAGCAAAGTGTGCCATGCTGCCTGGAACTGACCACATTGGAGAGCTACCTCCAGTGCTAACATCATTGCTTCTCACTCCCTCCTCACTGAGCTGCCTCCTTGGCTCTAGGACCCAGTGAGCAATCTGGGACTAGTGAGCTTTGGAAAATCTGTAGTTCAGAGTAAAAAGCCACATGTGTTGTGACCACCTGTGCACAAAGGCGCTCAGCTCAAGTGATCGGCTTTCTGGCCACCAAAAACCTCCCATCTCTGTCCTGCAAAGGAGGGAGGTGCCCACTCATCCATTATGTTATGGTCAATTCTCATTCATTCCCTGGACTTGTCCCTGGTCTTTCGCCTTTGTCCGTTCATTTTTAAAAGACTATCAGAAAATGTGCAGAAAATTGAAGTATTATTTCTTGACCTCAGATGAGCCAATCTTTCTTTTTATTTAATCCAAGAACTACTGGTTTTGTGGCTGTTTCTTTTCCTTTGTTGGGAAAAAAAAAGAAAGACCATTTTCACCTGTGCACACTTTTAGCTGAAGGACCTGGTGGTTTATGTTTCTACTAACTCTCAGAAATGCATCATGGGTGTGAATAAATCTGAGCTCTGATCTGACCTTTATCTTTACAATATAACACGAGCACAATAGTAATTTATTGGGCTCAGTCCTAAGTGTGACATTTCAATGAGCTGGGTAAATATCATTATCTAAAGTCAGCAGTGAGCAAGGGTACAGACCAGAGGTAGTGGGTACATGTGTTTTCCAGAAGAGGATCATTAATTTGATGGTAGGGACTATTCTGGAATCAGCAAACACTTCACTCATCAGAGTTGTATGGTTGACAATTGACAGTAGGGTAAAAAAAAAAAAAAAAAAAAAAAAAAAAAAAGAGTGAGGAATGCAGAGATGGCTTTCATTTAGCCAGGGAGCAAGGAAATCTCTAGCCCAAGCTAAGTCAGGTTGAATGAGTACTGAAGAGCCCCAGTGCATAAGTAACTTACTTAGGTTTCTCTTTTCTTCTCTATGCCTATACAGGGAAGGTTAAGGAAGTCAGGCCAAGAATAGAAGACAATCCTCCATAGAACTAGAAGTTAGGAAAGGGAGAATGTGGGGAAGAAGGGACCAGGAGATGGATTGATGATCCTACCTGTCTTCAAAGCTCAACAAACATGGCACTCATGGAACATACCTGGCATCTGCTTTCATTCTGCTCTGGGAAGGCAAAGGTATCCACGGCCATGAATAGAATTCTTTTCTGCCAAGTCAGCCAAGTGTCCTTTCTCCCTCCTGCCCCAATTCCCACTGAATCTGACTTTTCTGGACAACATACCATGCTGGGATCTGATGAGTTGCCTGACCAGGTGAGTCACTCAGATCTGTTTATGACCTTCCCCTTCTCTGAAAGGCAAAGTTTCTAGACTTGTAGGAAACCAACAGGCATCCCTTAGTATTGCTGGAACCCATCTGATTCTTTTATAAGCAGAAGGAAGTGTGGAAACCCTGCGCCAGCTGAAAATACTTATCAGCTACATACCATGCATTTCTCTTCCTATGTTTGCCCATCTTCATCCTAGGGAAGGAGGCACAACTACATGCCCACACTCCCACTTCTTGTCACTTTACCTTGTCCCCAGCATAGAACAGCAATTCTCCCTGTACCACATCCAACTGATGTACAGAAAGCAAGCTCTTGAAAAATCAAAACTCTATTTTTAAAAGAATGCTAAACACCAACCCACAATATGTTCTTAGAGAATTTTGCACTTTTATAAAGAAATTGCTCTCACAGGAACAAATACCATCTTCTTGTTACAAAACCAGCCTGGGTTCAGAGGTCTTCTCCTCTAAGCTACTTCTGGCCCCAACTATAATTTCGAACATCATGCTTGAGTAGGTTTCAAGCCATGTCTTGACAAAGTTCTCTTTTGTACTGGAAGAAAAAGTTTGGGTTCTGTGAAATACATTCGTCTGCTTGTCTTGCCCATAACCAACAGATTAAATACACACACATATCACTTGCCGAGGGTTCCAGCTGTTTAGATTTTCACCCAAACATGTGAATAAAAACCGCAGGCAAAACAAGTACTGTCTCTCCTACCTTTTATGGATTAACAAATAGCCCTTACCCCGCTGATGCCCGTGCTTAATTGGACTATGCTGTGAGGAGCAATTAAGCCTAAATGGCCACTTGCTGAGAGCTGGTGAAAGAAATGCTGCAGCTTCCAGGCATTTGCATTCTCCAAATAGAGCGCATATGCTTTGCTTTGGTGCTCATAAAGAAAGGAGATTTACTTTTTTTTCCTAGCGCTTTTAAAAGTGAAAAGGGGCCATTGTTTCATGCACTAGGTAGAAATTATTCAAGGAAAATTTTTAGACATAATATAATTTTTGCAACCTCTATGCAAGTAAGAGATGCAGAGATGAAAGAGCTTTGTGCTTCTGTAAAAGAGGGCAGCAACTGTTCCAGAAAGGCCTCTTCCCTCCTTCCTATCCACCATGGGGTCTCCGCTGTGTGTGCAAAAGACAGATCGGTGCTGGCAAAATGAAGCAGAAAATGAGACAATTCCCTGGATACAAACAGCCCCTCACCTGAATGGTATGCAACTGGGGAAGAGAGGTTCCATTTAGAGGCATTATTTTTTGGTGTGTGTTCTCACTCTTGACAACAAAGGAAAATAAGCATAAAGAAGCTAAAATAGGACTGACCTAGCCCTTTCATCACAGAAAAGTAATTGCTAGCTGCCCCCAAGACACTCTTCAACCATGCAGGCACATGAACGGCCGGCCTTGGTTACTGATGTTTGCACGACTTTTATTTCCATATGGACAAAGGGACAGAGGAGGTAAGTTGGAATTTTTCCTGAGCTTTGTGGCGATCCATTGAAAAGGTTGGTGTTGCTTATAAAAAAGAAGAGAGAATTCATTGCAATAAACTTTAAGCAATGGAGGAGGCAGAGAGGGGGAAAAAAGTGCAGGGCAATCACTCTAAATTCAACTACCTAGAAATTTCCATCATGTGTTATTCTGCAAACACCACTCCAAACATCTCTTTTACATATGTAGACAGAAGACATGGGGATAATTCTACAAAACCAGAAGTGTAGGAATAGAAAAGTGTGATACCTTTTCTCACTCATTGTAAGGCTCACAGCCAAAAATACTCCCACAATAAAAGATAAGCAAACAAGAGAAAAGCATAACAATTTATTTAATTGAGATTTTACGTGATGCAGGAGCCTTCATAAATGAAGACCAAAGACCTAGGGAAAATGGGTTGTTTCTGTTTAGGTTTGATGATAAATGAACAGCCATGTGAAGATGTGACTGTGCAGAAGGACATGATGGTGATGGGCTGAGGGGGAGACTCAGCAAGGCCGAGCACAGGGACCCTTGGCCTCTGTAGCTTTCCTCTTCCCACGGATAGGTCAGACCCTTCTGGGAGAAGGGAAAAGGGATAGAGTGACCTGTCTTGGTGTTGTGGCTATATACTTTGGAAAAGACAGGGTCTGATTTCAATGATGAAACTTAGGGAAGAGGGATTCTAATTTCTGTGCCTCACTTTGGGGAGGAGGGGATGAGGAGAAAGAGAGGCAGGGGACAGGAAGGCAGGAGGAAGTCAAGGAGAGACTTGACTTCTGAAGCCTCCAGGTCTCCTTTAGATCAAAGTACTCGGCATGCCAGAGTGCCATTCTTTGGGATATCCACTTCTGAGCCCCAACAACTGTATAACAGCTTTATATTTTTAAATGTTTGGTTTTGTTTTTCTTCACTTTAACACCAAGGAAAATTATATGTTAATATTGAAAAAATGTTGGCCGGCGCCGCAGCTCACTAGGCTAATCCTCCGCCTACAGCGCCAGCACACCGGGTTCTAGTCCCAGTCGGGGTGCTGGTTCTGTACCAATTGCTCCTCTTCCAGTCCAGCTCTCCGCTGTGGCCCGGGAGTGCAGTGGAGGATGGCCCAAGTCCTTGGGCCCTGCACCCGCATGGGAGACCAGGAGGAAGCACCTGGCTCCTGGCTTCGGATTGGCGTGGTGCGCCAGCCGCAGTGCTCAGGCCGTAGCAGCCATTTGGGGAGTGAACCAATGGAAGGAAGACCTTTCTCTCTGTCTCTCTCTCTCTCTCTCTCTCACTGTCTAACTCTGCCTGTCAAAAAAAAAAAAAAAAAAAAGAGGAGAAAAAAATGTTGAACTTCAGGAAAAATTTTCTCCCCAACAAATGATTTTAATATTTGAAACATGCCTCTATGACCATACTGTGCACTGTGTATGTTAAGAGGAAAACTTTTTTCCTACCCATGTAGGTAGCAGAAAATGGACAGGAGCTTGCAAATGAAGTAAGAATAAACAGATTAATGGGAAAAAAGTTTACATTTATTTATACATGGATGCAGAAACACTCAATAAGAGTAACTCCTTAAATAGTCAGAGGTAAATCTGATATACCAACTTAACAAAAGCAGGAGAGGTTGAGCTTCCAGGGAAAAGTGTTAAGGTTCCTTTGAGCTCTTTGGTGACAATGGACACAGAGTTAGCACTTCCCCAGCACTAAGGGTGAATATTCTCACAGACGGAAAGCTCCCTCAGAGAGAGTTAACGGCAACTGTATTTTCAGTAGGCCTGCTTAAGTTTAAATCCTGTTTCTGTGATGCTGGTGTTCCAAGTATTTTCAGATTAAAGTAATTTTCATACCACTTCGGTGAGCTATTAACCTTTTCAGAGAAGGCTTAGCTGCAGCCCTGGCCTCTGCCCACTGGACACTGGTAGAAATAGCCTCCTCCCTCAGTGTCACAACTAAAGCATCCCGAGGCGTAGCCAACGTCCCCTTGAGAACACGAGATAAAATCACCTCTAGTTAAGAACCACTACTTTCAGGTTTAAAAACAGAATTAAGGGATTAAAAAAACCCACTGATGGATTGAAATGATGACTTTTTAACCACACAATTCGATTTTCAACAATTATCTATTGACTCCTAGCCATGAAAGATGGAAAAATCGACACTTTAAACTCCTTTCATATTTCTTCCCTCCAAGTCCCAACATTGGTTAGCCATTATTTTTATGTTTTCAAGATTTCAAGCCCTTAAATTTTACTCTATAATACTAATTCTGACAATTAGTAAACTATTAAATAATTCGGGGTCACCTCATGTCCTTTACTACAGCTTCTCCATTCCTTCCTGAGTTCATGAAGCCCATATTCAACGGGATTTCTCCTGCTGGCTCAGAGTCTGGAGCCAAAGCCTCTGAGCTGTACACAGCTGTGAAGCACACCTACAGTCTAATGAGAAGCACCACCGAACCCAGACGCACTCCCTAGAACTTGCACGAGAGAAGGCAGTCCCATCCCTGCCGTCATCTCATGCCCCAGCCTACATATGCAGAAGACAAAGAACTCAAGGAAGACTGGAGGATCAGCTGGAGAGATTGTGCTGGGCTCTTCTTCCCCAGTCCCCTTCCCAACACTCACACACATGCACACATGCACACACACACTCACATACACACACACACCAAATGAGGGAGTGATCTAAGAATCACAGGTGGAGATCCAAGTGCCTGAAAATAAACCCGAGACAAACCTACAAGCCTATCATTCCCTTTAGAGTATCTTCTGCTGTACACTAGCCATCTTCTGTCTTGGGTCTAACTGAGGTTGAAAACAAAGGGATCTGGGAAAAATATGCAAGGCACAGAGTACAAGTTGTGGCAGAGTAACCTAAAGCATGAGTTTCTGGGAATTACTAGGAAAGACATATGGTCTCTCCTCAACCTCATAAATTCATGGTTGGAACAGACCCCCGGAACAAAATGCAGATTAGTAAGAGGAAAACAAGCAAGTCTATTAATGCATAAAGTGTACAATACATAGGACAAACCTCGTGAAAGGTAACTCAGGCATAGAACCCCGGCCCATGCCGCATCTTCAACAAAGAACAATAAATGACAGGACAAAGAAAAGCAGCTTCAGGTTTCCAAGGGCAGGAAAGTATGGGAAGGTAAATGGATGAGCGAACTTTACTAGTACATTCTGCAAGTGCCATCTCAGTTGATACAAGTTGATTGCACCAAAGGAGAGTTTATATCCTGTCCTCAGGCAGAAAAATGGGGGATGGAGAGAGCGCTTTCTGTTCGCTGCTTCTTAATTATCGTTCGCTCAAAACTCCTTCACATTTTCAAAAGGCATACTCTGGTCACCCAGGGTCAATTGTCCATGAGCAGGCAAGTTGAGCCTTCTCAGTAGCATCCTGTCTGGGGGACCAGCTACCAAGCAAGAGGATTCGAGCAGCAAAAGCTGTGGAGTAGGCCGCTGGAGGTAGGTGCTAAGCTGGAGTCAGAAGGGGTCTCACCACAGCAAACATCACTCACCCAACTGAGCAGAAAGAGGCCCTTGAAGACCTAATACACACACACACACACACACATACACACACACAACCTCTTGCAAATCCTAGCTAACACATTGTCAATAGTGACCAAACTTTAGAAAAACACCCAGACACCACTGAAGCGATGTTTACCCCATTTCCCTCATTCCTCCTTCTCACCAAACACACCACAGAAGGAAGAGGAAGAGAGGGAAGAGAGGGGACAGAAGGAGGAACCGTTGCTGAGGGTGTCCAATCTTGGAGTGGAAGGAAAGAAAATGAGAGTTAAGTTGAATATGAAACAGAAGAAGCTACACAGAATTTCGGGTACTTAAAAATTACTGGAAAAGTGATTGGATCAGGCTGAGCTGCTGTTAAAAGATCAAGAAAGGAAAAGTTAACTGGGACAGTTTGAGGCAAGTGTTGGAGAATGTGAAGAAAGATGTTATGTTTGGATATTTTCATCTCAAAGCTTTCAATAAACTGGTTACATGTATTCTGAATCATCTCTCTTTCCAAAGACCCCTATATACTAAATCATTTAAGGACGTGCATAACTGAGAGTATGAACTTGTATGATTAATAAATGACACAATAGTCCTGGTCAGGGCGCCAGATTCTGTCCTGGTTGCCCCTCTTCCAGGCCAGCTCTCTACTGTGGCCAGGGAGTGCAGTGGAGGATGGCCCAAGTGTTTGGGCCCTGCACCCCATGGGATACCGGGAGAAGCACCTGGCTCCTGCCTTCGGATAAGCGCGGTGCACCGGCCGCAGCGCGCCAGCCGCAGCGGCCATTGGAGTATGAACCAACGGCAAAGGAAGACCTTTCTCTCTGTCTCTCTCTCTCACTGTCCTCTCTGCCTGTCAAAAATAAATAAATAAGTAAATGACACAGTAAAGCTTTGTTTCCCTCCGAACTGTGTTGGCATTCCTTCACCATCTTTTGGCACTGAGCTTTGCTAGGAAGAAGTCTGAAGTCAGCCAGACGTTTCCCTTATTTGTGATTTAAGCTCTTTTCTTCATGCCCATGAAAGCTTTTCTTTTTCTTTTCTTTTTCTTTTTTTTGTCTTGGTGTTGACTGTGTTCTGTCCATCTTCACTGTCTCACGCTGTTTACCCTCAATGTGCGGCTGCAGGTGTTTAGTGCAGGAAACTATCCTTTTGTATTATTGAAATCATTTCTGTTCTGTCCTTTCACTTTCTCAAAAATGTCAATTACTTTATGTTGGATCTATTTTGGTTTTCTTCCATATCCAGTACACTGTCTATAATTTTCTCATTATTATTATTTGAGAGAACGAAAGAGTTCCCTTCTGCAGGCTCATGCCCCAAATGTTTGCCGTGGCCAGGAATAGTCAGGAGCCAGAATAACGACTTGAATCATCACTGCTGCCTCCTCGGGTGCACACCAGCAGGAAGCTGGAATCAGGAGTGGATCCAGGCTTGAACAGAGGCATTCACATATGGGACATGGACATCTTAGCTGGCGCCGTGACTACTGGGCATACATGCACTCCCTATGTCTTTGATTTTTTTCGATGTAATTTTGGATGATGTTGTCAAACATGCCCCGTATATGTAACTGTGTTTTGGTTTATTCTTTGTGTTATTTTCCTTTTCTATTCCTCTAAGTTCATTCTCATCTTTTTCTATTGCCTCTTCATCCTCCTCTGAACCTTTCTATTTCTTCTTTGAAGTATTTTCCTCTGTAATTTGGTCATGGGAAGCCTCTCTGAGACTCATGGAAACATTTCTCTGCACCCTTTTTTCTGGTTCTGTAGGCAGTTCTTCTTGTGGTGTATTTTATACCCCTCTTCTAAAACCTTTATTCTTTCTTCCCCACTCCATGCTGTTACTGTTAGGCAGAGTCTACTCACAGGACTTCATTTGAAAACAGTCATCTCTGAAGGGCTTGTAGGTGGTCCAATGCTAAAATATCATGCGTGATTTTCAGAGAAACATGGTGTCAGTCACCTCCTAACACTAAATCTTTATTTCCTGTATCACTAGACACTGGTCTCCTCTGTTCTCAGCCCAAGAAACTTTTGTGTCACATTCTTTAAAAAAAAAATTTTATTTATTACTTATTTGAGAGGCAGAGTTACAGACAGAGAGAGGGAGAGACAGAAAGGTGTTGCATCCACTGGTTCACTCCCCAAATGGCTGCAACAGTCAGAGCAGGCCAATCCAAAGCCAGGAGCTGCTTCTGGGTCTCCCACGCAGGTGCAGAGGCCCAAGCACTTGGACCATCTCCTACTGCTTTCCCAGGCCATAGGCAGAGAGCTGCATCAGAAGTGGAGCAGCCGGGACACAAACCCGTGCCCATATGGGATGCTGGCCCTGCAGGTGGACACTCAGCTTACTATACCACTGCACTGGTCCCTATTGCACATTCTTGACCCCACTCCTGAAATGTTTCCCTAGTTTTTAGAGATGAGAACTACATTTAGGGAGGATAAAGTAAGAGGCAAGGTACAGAACGCAGGAGAAGAAAGGAGGCAGTGAAAACAATGAGTGCAGTGACTGTGCGTGTCCATATTCCCGCGCCATCACCAGCAGAGCTCAGCAACACGGACCACTGAATCCTCACCCAAATTGCTAGTCCTTTCTTTTTTTAGGATAAAAATGTGCGACATGAAAGCATTACACGGACTGAGAAAATTAAATGGAGAGACATATCCCTCTCTGCCTGCCCCCAGGACAGCTCAGCCTCTGTATCTGAGGCAGCGGAGTGAGAGAGGATCCCTGAGGCAGGCCTAGAAGACAAGCTGGACTCCTCAGCAGATGAGGTTGGGGCATCTTGTTGCTCCGGATTGGCTGTCACTGTTTGAAGCATTCCCCAGGTCTCCCTCTCCCCATCACATTCCAAGGACTTTGGCCATCTGCTGCTGCTTTCCCCAGGTCATTAAAAAGGGAGCTGGATCAGAAATGGTACAGCCGGGATTTGAACCAAGTCCCATTTGGGATGCTGGCATTTCAGATGGAGGCTTAACCTGCTACACCACAATGCCAGCCACTGTGGGCAGTTTCTAGTTCCTAGAGGTACATTGCAGAAACTCTGAGGGAACAGGTGGAGGAGGAACCATGTGTGCCTATTATGGTCAGTTTTCCACATCACTGATGCATTGGAACTGGGGGTAGGAGCATTGACAGTCTCTGGTTAGAAATGAAACGTGTGACTTACTGAATGATGTTTCCCATCTAACACTCAAAAGGTGGTTAGGCAGGAAAGTCATTGGTTCCAACTTCCACTTACTAATCATCAGAGTAAAGGTGAGGACCTAGACCAGCTAATACCTAAGCTAGGGTCCTACCACATCAGCTGCTGCTCCTCCCCTGTAGGAAAACATGAATAGAAGGCGGATATTTGGCATAGCAGCTAAGCTGTTACTTTGGACGCCAGCATCGCTAATTGGAGTACTTAGGTTCAAGCTCCAGCTCCAATTCCAACTTCCTGCAATTGTGCAGCCTTGGAAGGCAGCAGTTAAGTAGTTGGGTCCCTGCTACCCAGGTGGGAAACCTGGATTGACTTCTTGTCTCCTGGCTTTGGCCTGACCAAGCCCAGGCCTGGCAGGCATTTGGGAAGTGAACCAGTAAATGGAAGGGCTCTCGCTCGCTCTCTCTCTCTCTCTCTCTCTTTCTCTTCCCCTCCCTCTAAAACCAATAAATTTTTAAAATATGAACAGAAAGAGGAATAAACTGTCATTCTTTTTAACAGAGAAGTCCCTCCACAGTTTTTAGGAAGGGAAAGTGCAGAGTCACTATCACTTGCATCCATCAGGTATTTTTCGCTGGAGCAGATCTGGGTGGAACAACTGTGGACTTCTCACAAACAGGCGTGAGCGGCAGGGTCCACCTCCTCAGCTACCTCCGGCAGGGCCGGGCCCTCTTCAGATGTTCCCCCTCTGGGAATCTGCTCAGAGTCACCAAGCCCTGATTCATTCCTCTGTCCTTGGGCCCATACAGCAGGCTATTTACACCTGTACAGCCACCTAGCTCAGTACTTGCCTGACCAGGGCTCACTCATGCATCTAGCGACACGATTATGTGAATCTCTGGGAGGCAAGTGCCAGCCCAGCTCTCAAAAGGCTATTTAATATATCTTGTAATGCATGCTACTGATGTGCTTGCTGGGTCGCGTTCTACTTCCAAGAGTGCTTGATTCTTTTTGTGCAATGGACACCTTTGGCAATCTGATGAAGCTAAGAATTTTGTCTCATAATAATACATTCAGATCAATAAAACAGAAACATCAGATAACAAAGAACCATTTTGTGAAATATGGTCATCAAAATATTTTTAAAACAGATTTGTGATGTAGTAATACATGTGCTTTTTTAGCTAAATAACATGTTTACACGTTAACAGAGAGAAGTCCAGCAGCAGGCTTAATAATTACCATGATTTCTAAATAGTAATGAATATAAATGATGTTTCAAGGCTTTCCAACAACTGTAGTGTATATTAAATGAACTGACTTATATTGGTAACATAGTCACAGGAGCTACTAATACTATTATGAGTTTTGGGGGGCTCACATATATCATTGAAAGAAATGTTCAATTTGGGTTAGAGATTAGTGAATAAAGAGATGCAATTTTCCCCTCCAAGTTCACAAAGCTTCCTCCTTGAATTCTGTTCATGGACCCTGGGTTCAGAACTCTGGGTGTGCTACAAAACCACCAGCTCCAACACGGAATGCCAGGAATGCATTGTCCTGCTGGAACACCAAGCTGTGTGAGTGGGCCCAGCAGCTGAGCAGGAGTTAATCATTAAGGGAGAAGAAGGAAAAGCTGCTTGGCCCTCAGGGAGGCCAGAGAGGTCCGGAGCAGGAACGAGGCTCCTAGGGCAAGAACTAGGAATAGAAAGGTTGTGAAGGGGACAAGGGAGCAAGAAAGTAAAGAAGGAACCCAGGCTTGCAGAAGGGTCGGTGACCGTGATGGTAAAAGGGTTTTTCCTTTTTTTTTTTTCTCCTCTTTTTCCCCTTTGCCCTCTCTGTCTCCTTACAGCGGAAAATAAAAAAGGTAGAGCAATAGATTCTGGTAGAGATTTCCCTCTTGCAGTTCCCAAAAAGCTCAGGATAGCAAGGGCTTCTCTTCGAGTTATTCAAAAGAAATGACCCAGAGCATAAAGAAGGATCTGGTCCAAGTTGTGTATTACAGTAGTCTTTCAAGTTACAAAATAGTATACAATTAAAATGTCATCAATAGGGTCATGGTTATGAATGGAGCTAGCAGAAGACACAACAAAGATCAGACTGTCAAACAACACTCACAAACCTTAGCACTCTTTCCCAGAACTAATCTTTATTAATAATTTCAAGGGCGCAGGCAATGAAGCAGCACAGGTAGAGGAGGGCGAGATCAAGCTCCAGTGGAGCCCTTGGGGTCTCTTTCTTCCTGCATCTAATCTAGATGCTCTGTCCCAAGACCATAGAGGAGGCCTGTTAGAACAGAGCACAGCCATCTTTCTTCCCCAGAAGGAAGCCACTTACTTCCTACTTCGGGAAACATCTCAAACATCTCCATTTTACACTCGGATAGTTACATAATTTACATGACATTTTCCAGAGAGTCGTGCCTCATAAATCCATAGATTTCAGATCTGTTTACCTAAGAAAGCCTAAACACCAAAGCACATTCTGCTAAAAGCATTCCATGGATAAGGACTCTCCTGCTGGCAAAAACAATTTAGTTTGTCAGGAGGTCATCAGTGTCTCGATAAGATTAGACCAATTGACTTGCTGTCTCCTCTGCTTAAGAACCCCCACCCTCCCACCCCCAGCAAAGGGCGAACATGGCGCTCAGACCTGCTGCTTCCAAGAGTGCAAGGGGACTTGCAAAAGAGTGTGGGAAAATGGAATTCAAAGATGTTTATATTGACATAGGACAATACTTCTGGTACATTGTTCAGTGACAAGAGCATAATAGCTATAGTACTTGTATTTTTTTATCACCTCAACTACATGAAAATATTACAGAAAAACTAAAAGGTGATTGCTAAAGAGATTTTAAGCAATTATTTCTGGGTCTACAGATTATGATATTTTATTCTTTATATTTTCCACAAGAACTATGTATTCCTGTCACTGACTTTATTTAAATTAAAGGACACAGGAGAATCTACATAGCTCACTGGACAAAGTGCTGAATTTGAAAGCAAACTGAGGGGCTGGCATTGTAGCATAGTGGGTAAAGCTGCTGTCTGCAATGCCAGCATCCCATATGTATACCACTTGGAGTCCAGGCTGCTCCACTTCTGCTCCACTTCAGCTCCCTGCTAATGCACCTGGGAAAAGCAGCAGAAGATGGCCCAAGTGCTTGGGCCACTGTACCCACCATGGGAGACCTGGATGAAGCTCCTGGCTTGGGTCCAGCCCAGCCATGGCCACTGCAGCCAACTGGAGAGTAAACCAGCAGATGGAAGGCCTCTCTCTCTATCCCCCTCTTTCTCTCTGTAACTCTGCCATTTCTCTGCGGCTATAAATTGAGATGTAATACTCACCTCTCACAGTTGTTGTGCATCCTAAGTAGAAGCATCAACCAACCTCTTGGACACCCTCTCTAGTAGCCTCCCAAGCTGAGCTGCTTTACTGGGGAGCAACCAACTACTCCCCCTTGGCTACATCTGCACAACTGGGCCAACCCACCGGATGCCTGGAGTTGGTCAGCGGTCCTGCCATTTCTGGTCTTGAATGAAACATCACTCTACAAGGCCTGGGATCTCACATTCTGGCAGCTGCAGAAGTGCCAGGGAATCTCCATCACACAAGCTTTGACTAGCAGAGAGAAAAAAAACAGATAGGGAGGCTAGGGGAAAACACACGGCCGCACCTCCCACTCTCCCATCAACTACTCCAGTCTTCCTCAAAGAGCCCTGCGCAGTCTTAGTGGCCCGCCTTGTCACTCGCGCCCCTCACAAAAGAGCAGTCAAGGGAGCAGCTTCACATCGTTTTAATTCTTCTCTCTTCTCACTGTACTTGTTCTTTACTTTAGCTGCCCTGAGTTCATGCCTTCCAAAAAAATGACCAATATTTATTCTCTGCCTCGGGTTCTGCTCAGCTTTCTGAGAAACTGAACTAAGATAATTTATATGAAAATGCTCAGCCTGTAAGCTCTTGGACTTGTATGTGTATGTGTGGACACATGGGGGCTGGGGTGTGTGCACACACATGCCCTGCACAATACATGAGCTATTCTTGGGGGATTTTTTTTCTCTTTATAAATGTCTTGTATATTAAAATTTAAACAAAATTGCTTTTTTTGGTTCCCATTCCCACATCCTGCCCCATTCCTTCCTATAAACAAGGTAAAATCCCATCAGTGAGATGACCTTCATACTATGAATTATTATAAAAAGTTATAAATAGCACGCACAGTATACAAGTGAGTCAGGATACTATCACAGTTAAAAGCACAAACCTTAGCGTCAACCAGACCAGGGGTGAATGCTCGGTTCCATGTGGTCTGAACAGAGTCAGCCTCTTGGAGACTCCCCATTCATCTGAAAACTTATTAAATTAATACTTTCCTCATGTGGTCATTACAGGATTGCATGAAATAATGAATTAAAGTCCCTAGCACAGGATCTATGAATAATATAAGTGAAATTATTATTATTATTATCAAAAACACCATTTGTACTATATGTTCCAAATCAAGCCCAAAGTAATACTGAAAAATGTGCTAATGAAGTTAAGACAAAAATGGGCTTTTTCCCTCTTGGGTTAATTATGTTCTAATGCTTTGTGTGTAGATGAAGAGGTCTCAAGTTCTGAGGCGGATGTCAGAAGTGTCACCAGGGCCGGTGCTGAAGCTCAATAGGCTAATCCTCTGCCTGCGTCGCCGGCACACCGGGTTCTAGTCCCGGTCGGGGCGCCAGATTCTGTCCCGGTTGCCCCTCTTCCAGTCCAGCTCTCTGCTGTGGCCCACGAGTGCAGTGAAGGATGGCCCAAGTGCTTGGGCCCTGCACCCGCATGGGAGACCAGGAGAAGCACCTGGTTCCTGCCTTCGGATCAGCGCGGTGCGCTGGCCGCAACGGCCATTGCGGGGTGAACCAACAGCAAAGGAAGACCTTTCTCTCTGTCTCTCTCTCACTGTCCACTCTGCCTGTCAAAAAAAAAAAAAAATGTCACCAGTCAGATGTGTGACGCACTGGACACGACAACTCAGGAAGACAGAGAAAAGCAGAGGAGCAAGGGGAGGCTGGGCAAAGGCCACCCTGAAGACATCAACCCAGACTATGCCCTGAAGACACGGATAGAGCCTGGTAGAGGAAGTAGAACGCACCACTCTCTCCTGGGGCAATAAGGGTCCGAGCCAAACCGACCGTGATTCCTGGGATCCCAATCCTAGCTGATGCCATGCAATGCCAGACAGGGAAACTGAGACAGCAGCCTGCTCTTTAGGTGGGTAGGGCTGCTCCGCAAGGTCCCTGCCGCCCACCAGCTAGCAGGTCTCCAGCAGCACCCTGATCACAGAGCCGGGTGTGGTCTGAGGCTACTAAGACACATTCCCAACTTGCCTGCATTCACTCGGTGTGGTACTAGCCCTGTAGTTAGGAGGTCCTGGTTCAGGTGAGATGACAGCCACAGGGGTAATAAATAGACCCCTGTCAGGCGAGAGGAGCCAGGGTGGGGAGTGCCAGAGGTCTCAGCACACCCATGACCGCCGCACTGAGGAAGCACGCCACGTGTAAGATCAGACCAAGTCTAACCACCACGCTGACCTGCAGCTCCAAGGACACCGGCTCCTAATTCATGCTAGTGCCAGCCTCCTTCAGGGACCTTTTAAACCCAAATATTTACTGAATTCTTGTCCAAAACGATCCTGTTAGGAAACCGTGGCCTGGCATCCTGATTTTTTTTTAAACAAAGATCTCTGGGATTCTTTATCTGTTTCATGCAGAGCAGTACATTGCTGAACAAAACTTCAGCCTCTCTCTGACTCCCAACAAACATTCAAAACTCGGTGGCATTTGCATCCGTTCACGTCAGGATATCATCCATCTCATGGCTTAACATGATGAGCTGATGCTGGAGGACATTATTATTTCATGTTTCTATTCTGAGAAAGATGTCTCTCTTCAACTTAACTACTAGCTGACAAAAATAATGTTGAACATCTGCAAGAGATAAAACAACTTGAATCCAATTTCCTTTCACATAGATTAAGAGCCCCATTCTCCTGTCACTTATGTAGCACATAACTCAATTTTTTGCAATATTTAAATGAGAGGCTAGTTTTTCAGGTCTGTCATGTGGATGACATAAATTTTTTATTTTGTCCCTTCCACTGATGTAGTGGATATATGAGACCCTGTCAGAATGTGGCAGCTTGGAAAAGAAAAGGGGACTCTAAAAGACAGAAAGACCAATAGTAGGGAGAGGCTGTAAGAAAATCTCCTCTTTTACGAACACAAATAAGTAAATCACACTCGTGACATATGCCCTGTGGGGCTATATGACATTCAAATATAACCTAAGACACCTTCATGGATCCAAGAGTTAATGGCCTATAATTTGTAATTAATTGGACAGGCAAGAGACCTAAACGTAGGTGTAACAGTTAGAACTAGAACAAAAAAAGGGGTGCTATTGGTTCAAGGACCTGATAAGTCCAGGTTTGTTCTGCCTTCAGGTGAGTTTCAGGACTCCCTCTAAGTTGCCAGGATCTAATTCTTTTTTTTTTTTTTTTTTTTTGACAGGCAGAGTGGACAGTGAGAGAGAGAGAGACAGAGAGAAAGGTCTTCCTTTGCTGTTGGTTCACCCCTCAGTGGCTGCTAAGGCCGGCGCACTGCGCTGATCTGAAACCAGGAGCCAGGTGCTTCTCCTGGTCTCCCATGCAGGTGCAGGGCCCAAGCATTTGGGCCATCCTTCACTGCACTCCCGGGCCACAACAGAGAGCTGGACTGGAAGAGGGGCAACTGGGACAGAATCCAGCGCCCTGACCAGGACCAGAACCTGGGGTGCCGGCGCCGCAGGCGGAGCATTAGCCTAGTGAGCCGCGGCACCAGCCCCAGGATCCAATTCTTTATCTTTTGGTTCCATTCTCAGACAGACTTTCTCCAAATGGGAGTGAGTTGGCGACAACAGCTCCAGGCTCATGGAACAGATTTGTTAAGGAGAGTCAACTTTTTGGATCACTTTCAGTGTCAAGTTAGGAAAACATTCAACACTCTAGGTGCTTAAAGCAGAAGGAATTTAATTCAGGGAATGGCTACCTGAGTAGTAGAACAACTGAGACCCAAAAAGGATGAATGAGAAATTAGAAATAGTGGTATGAAGCCTCTGCCACTCCGGGGACTGGCCAGACAAAGGGAGAAGATGGTGCCCCTGGGAACCCAGGGGCCTAAGCCAGCAGCAGAATGTAGAACTGTGGCATGTCTGTCACACAGAAGCTAGTCCTGAAGGAGAAATACCCACCAAGTGAGATGTTTCCCAAGGCGGAAGGCAAAGAAGTTATGCTGGCTTCTTCCCTATGTTCTGCTATCTCTTATAAGTGGCTCTCGTTGGACAAATTTAGCTGGAAACCAGCTGGCAAGGCAGCCTAGGATACGTAGCTGCCTACGACATACAGTAGGTAATAGATCTGGAACTGAGCAATCTCATCTCCTGGTGGATGAACCACTGGAGCTGAAGGGAACTGCATACAAGCATGCGTGGGGCAGAACTTTGAATCACAGGTGAGTGGCAGGCTGGGCTGGTGGGGTATTCAGGATCAGTGAACAGTCAGGGTCAAGACAGAGGTAGCTCTAGGCCTAAGTAGTTCTAATGCTGGAGTAGGGGAATTCTTAATAGGTATGGGGTCAGGCTGCTGATTCTCATTCCTTGGGTATAGACAGGCATGAGGAGAAGGTGAGGAGATGGCTCATGTTATCTGGACAGTAATGGCCTACAAGGGACTGAGTAAGCATATTGAGGGTAAAGAGAGACAAGAGGGGATGGCGCTATGTTGTAGTGGATAAAGCCGCCACCTGCAGTTCCAGCTTCCCATGTGGGCACTGGTTCCAGTCCCGGCTGCTCCACTTCCAATCCAGCTCTCTGCTATGGCCTGGGAAAGCAGTAGAAGATGGCACAAGTGCTTGTGCCCCTGCACCAAGGGAGACTTGGAAGAAGTACCTGGCTCCTGGCTTCAGATCGGCCCATTTGGGGAGTGAACCAGCGGGTGGAAGACCTCTCTCTTTCTCTCTCTCTCTCTCTCTCTCTCTCTCTCTCTCCCCTCCTCTCCCCCTCTCCCTCTCTGTCTTTCAAATAAATAAAGATATATTTAAAAAAGAGAGAGAGAGAGACAGGAATCTCACTGCCTTCAAACAGAAAAGTGAGGCTCTCAGGTTGCCATGGGATGTGCTGTCAGACTATAATTGAAGATATCTTTAAATTAGTGGTTTTAATATAAACAGATAGAAAGCCACAGAAATAACTACAGATGTGTGTGAAATATGTGAATACACAGGTACTTCCTAGGTCTGTCTGTTGAGGCCTAGAAAAAACATTCCAGCAGCAAAGAGTACAATTAGTTCCCAGATCTTGGTTTTTAAATAGCATTTCCCACTTAAAGGAACCAGAAATCCTTGGGAAAATAGCTGATTCCAGGTCTGGGACAAGGAGTTACAAGATAAGCTTCAAATACCTTATACCAACATGTAAGGAAGTTTTCAAAGAATGATAGGGAGTTGTTAAAAAGATACACAAGTCTAATGGAAGATGCTCCAGCTAGCCAAATCTGGGACTAATTAAGCATTAAGAAAAAAAAAGATTTTATTGAATTATAACACATTGAATAAAACAGGAATCCATGCAAATATAAATATACACATAAGTAAATGAGGTAAGAAAAAATCGTCAACTAATAAATACAGAAGGACTGATGGAATTAGAAAATTGTTTCTTGGTAACCAGCATAGTAGTAATTGATTTAGGCAGGGATCATCAATGAAGGCTTAAACCAGTGAACAGAAATTTGATAAGGAACAGGATATTTACATGGTCTCAAAGCATCCCACAAAGATCTACAGAGAGCATCTTAACCAAGTAAAAAAGTTATCATCAGCAATAGAACAAATCAATATCATGTGCATCCTGTTACTTCTGTGATATGCCTGGAAAATGTTATTATGTTAATCTAATCCCGAGGAAGCATCAGACAAAACCAAATTTAGGGACATTCTACAAAGTAACTGGCTTGGATACTTCAAAAATATCTAGGCCTTGAAGGGCAAGGAAAGACTGTGGAACTGTCTCAAGTTGAAATAAGCCAGAAGAAACGATGACTAAGTACAGCACGAGATTTGGGTTTAGATTCACAATCTGCAAAGGACTTCACTGTGAAAATGGGTGAAATTTTAATGGGATCTCGAATTAGAGGTTGGTATAAAATCAATGTTACTTTCTTGATTTTTGATAGGTGCCTCATGGCTTTATGAGAGAAGGCCTTTTGTTTAATAAATGCATACTGAAGGGTTTAAGAGTCACAGATAATTTGTCTGTACCCACTCTCAAGTGCTTGAGGAAGGAAAAGGTGTGTGTATGTAAAGAGAAAGAGAAATGACATAGCTAAGGCAACTGTATGGAATGTTAGTAACTGGGGAATCTGGATGAAAGAGACACAGAAGTTCTTTGGACTAGTTTTTGCAACTTTTCATCTTTCTCTGTTATATTTTTTAAAAATATTAATTTATTTGAAAGGCATAGAGAGAAGCAGACAGATTCCCCACCCACTGGTTCATTCCCTAAATGCCTGCAACAGCCTGGCATAGGCCAGGCCAAAGCCAGGAGACAAGAACCCAATCCAGATCTTCCAAGTGGGTGGCAAGGACCCGACTACAGGAGCCATCATCTGCTGCCTCCCAGGGTCTGCATCAGTAAGAACTGGAATTAGGAGCAGAGCTGGGGCTCACCCAGGCACTTTGATACGGGATGTGAGCATCTGCCCATTCTGCGTGCACACTTTTTGAAACATCTTACAATAAAGTTGCCTGGCCTCCTGGCCCTGGCATTTGACTTTTTAATGTCATAGGCACAGCTCACTCTTCCTCTGAGAGTCTACAGGTCTTCAAAGGACTGGACTTCAGTGACATCATGTAGCAGCCACACTGATATGTAGGAACAGACCTCAGCTTTGTAAGACCTAGATCATATACATGTTGGGGAGTTCTTTTTAAGAAAAAGCCCATAAAAATTTAAATTCAAAATTAGGTAGGAAAGTGAATATTTAGAAGAGTTCCAAGCTGCATTAGCCAGCATTTGCTGGAGCTTGGAGATGGAAAAGTCCACTGCCAAGGCAGCTGTCCCCATGAGGGGGCACGAGCTGAGCTGATTATGCTTGGCTCAGCCTTGGTCCTGTCCACAGATCTCTTTCGCTTTCCCTATCGTTGGACCTTTCTCACCAACACAGTGAACAAAGGTTTGGGTGTAGATCTAGGGAAGAAGGCACCAGGATTACCCAGCCTAACTCTAGTGTTCTGACCCACAAAAGCCTGCCTCCAGTCTGCAGACAGACTAGGAAAGTACAACCCTCTCTCAGGCTGAATAGAAACAGAGTGTAATGACAAGCAAGACAGAGGCTGCCATGCGCTCCAGTCTAGCTCTCCAGGGCACCATGTCAGGTTTGACGGAATAATTGACAGTAATAAAGATCATACATTGACCTCGCCTTTGGGTCTGTGCCTCAGATCTCCCATGGTGGAGGTGATGGCCAAAGGGAAGTTGGCATTTACAGGACAAGCTCTGGGTCTCTTCCCATCAGCCATAGAACATCCCCTAACAGCCATTCCTTGCACTGGCCTGTGTGCCAAGGCTGAGAAAAAGACTGCCTGTACCCCTTCCCCTCCAACCCCCTTTCTCATGGGCAAGAAAAGCCAGAGGGCCCCTCATCCTTTCTCAGATGGCATGGTGTGTGTACTGACCTGGGCGTGCAGGGAAAAGCAGGGGAAGCTGTGACTACCTAGACTAGAAATACTGCTCCCTGCGCTAAGCATTTCACCGAGATGAAATTTGCTTCACTTTTATAACCCAACCCATCAAAGAATGAGACAGCTCATAATATTATCCATCATGCCAGGGCAGTGTCCTTGGATGCTACAAAAGAACACATGTGGGTAGATTGCCAATTTGTTATTTTTTGTTCTTGAAAAATTTGACTGTGGGGGGAAATTTCAAGAAAACCACCCAGTCCCCAGCCTGTATACAGAGCGCTTACAGCCCATCTATCAGGAAGAACTGGCAATTACATCCACAGGCATTTGCAGGTGACCAAAGGATATTTCCCAGTGTTGTCTCATGCATTCTTCTCACTCGGGCGTGCGGAAGAGCTCCTCATGGGAGCACGGAGGACGCAGGGTGGGAGGAGCGCCCTTCCCACCTCGACTCTGCATCTCCTCCTCCTGGTGCGTGCACTCCTCTCCCTCCCCTCACCCTCAAAAGCATCTTACTCCTTCTCTCTCCAGTTTGTCTGAAGTCTCGCAGAACACACACACACACACACACACGACGCCAGAGACAGGATAAAAACACTCTGCCATGGTGCCCGAGCAAGTGGCTCATGCTGGACACTCTGGTAGACACATTGAAAGGCATCTGTGACCCAGAACGTCTGTCCAGCTCCAGATACCCAACCACCACACTCAGCAGACCTGGCCACCAGTGATGTGCCGTGACAGGTGATGAGTCAAGGTAGTCTAGGTCATTCCCGAGAAGTCCTGTACGAATTTGGACCAGAGTTGTTCAATGCGATCCAAAGAGGGGCGGGGCTCTGAGGCCTGACAGACCAGGAGGGCCATGAACTTGTTCTATTACAGATTCTTCAGCCACTGAAAAGCTTGGCCCCATTTACCGTGGTTAGTCTATGTCCCTGATGGGAGCAACACTTACAAAGTACCTACTATGTGGTAGACACAGAGCTGAACTCCCCCATCCCTAACTCAATTTGAATTCCAGTCTAAATCTTGCATGACTATTCTCCTATATGACCTGTGCAATCCTAGGAGTAGAACACAGAACAGCAGAAATGCAATCTGAGGACCAGAGGCTAAACTTCAGGACACACAGCTGGTTTTTGCTGTTGTGTTTAAGATTCATGCATTTATTTTGAAAGTCAGAGTTACAGAAAAAGAGGGACAGACAGAGAGATCTTCCATCAGCTGGTTCACTCCCCAGATAGCCAAAATGGCCAGCAATGGGCCAGCTCGAAGCCAGGGGCAAAAAGCTTCAACTGGTTTGAGCTCCCACGTTGGTGGCAGGAACCCAAACAATTGAGCCATCTTCTCTTGCTTTTCCCAGGCCATTAGCAGGGAGCTAGATCAGAAGTGGAGCAGCCGGGACACAAACTGGCACCCATACGGGATGCCAGCATTGCAGGTGGAGGCTCTACCCGACTGTGCCACAGCGCAGGCCCCCAACACAAGCAAGCATCTGCTCACCTCCGTGAGGCAAACGCAAGGGATACACAGGATTACTTCAGCCTGTGGACAAATTACCCAGCAGGCAATGGGCCATTCCATGCAGTGGTTACTCCAGCTGGGTCCTCAGAGGGTGTTGTCCTGTGACAGGGCGCTGACCTGGGATCACAGTGGAGCTCCTTCAGGACATAAGGACCCCAGACTCAGACTCAGGGAAGGGAACTAAAACCCCAGCTCCAAAAGCTGTGAGCCGGTTCAGGGCAAAGCGCTACATCAAGATCCAACAGCTACATGATCCCATGCTCCAGGACCTGTGTTTTCTGTGTCTCTTCCTAAAACCCATTGCCTTTGTTATGTGGGTCTACAACACACTTTGGGAGGACATGCTTGCGTTGGAGGCTCCACTACCCTAATTTTGGTCTCTTGTTTCATAGGCCACACTCACATTCTTCTGCTAAAGCCTAAAAACTATTGGTGCTTAAATTTAGAATCCAGAGCCCCTGATGGAAAATTCATGATTGATGAGATAACCTGACTTCAGTTCAAATCTGACGTCTGTCTCCCAAAGTCACTCCCAAAGCCTGTCTATGCGGCACTTGACACTGCCAGTGCAGAGTAGTGGGCTATTTATCCTCTGTGTCTGGAGTAAGGAGGCACAATAATGGCACATTCATGGAATCCATTCTAAAAGACAGTGCCACACTCTCAGGTAAGGTGTATGCAGATGCAAATTACTCCCCACAGGGGATGGAGTGCCTGGAGCTACAGCTGAAGCCAAGTCCTGTGATCTTCTTTTTCCTTTTCTCCCTGCTCTCCCACTTGCTGGCCCTCCAGCTACACAAGCCCAGGCTTCTGCCATTCCCCCAAAGAAAGCTAGAATGACGTGGGAACCTAGTGTGACCTTGGGAAGGTCACACTTTTTTTTTTTAATGCTGCTGGTGCCTGAGCTTGAAATTTGCATTATAACACCCATAGTGGTGCATCATTTTCTTGCCCCACAGTCCTTTATCAAAAGGGCAACAGCCTCTGTTTGGCAGTCTGTTGCTAGCATTTTCCATCCCAACAATGCCCCCAGTGGAAATCTCTAGCTTGGAACTCAAAACCAATCATTAATGAGAAAGCTTACAACTGGGAAGTATTCAGGCAGATACCAGACTTTAAGTGCATTTAATCAATAATAGGTAATTTCCATCTAAAACAACTGTGATTATATTGGAGCAAAAATTTGTGACCTGCGTCAGCTTTGCCTACTGATTATCTACACAGCTAAAACCCAGTGATGAATCGGCCACTTTCCACTTCATGCTATGAAACACTGGGCTCAGGGCTCAGGTGAGATCTAGAAGCTTGACGTCTAAGTCAACCTTGAGGAAAGCTGAACCCTTGTAGTTAAGGATATAACATTTCCTACACATTTTTGAATGTTTCTTTAAAAACTGTATTTTCCCCTTAATGTGTTTTATAAATATTTTCAGTGGTGGATAATATCTTTGTAGCTTAGCCTCTGGTTACAAAATAGTCAGAGGAGTGCATGACTGATTTGGGGTAAGAATTAACATCCCCCACATAAGGACACAATGACAATCAGGGATTTGCAGCACCCCTTCAGAGAGAGAGTGGCAATATCTTCATTCCTGGGGAGGATGTTTGCGCATTGTTAGGCAAAAGCACAGAGTTGTTAGTGTTGCCCAAATCCTCACAGAAAGGCACATATGGACCCAGAGTGGCTGAAGGAATGGCTGTGACGATAACAAAGCTACCATGTTTATTTATTTCAGTTGTTATTATTGTTACTTGACTTCCACAGCCACATTTCTGTCCTAGGAACAGGAGACTCTGCAAGCCACTTTCTGCTTTGGCAGAGCCCCATGCGACAGCCTGCCAAGAGCTTGTGGGAGAAAGAAATCAGAGAGCAGGAGTAGGGAGCAGGGACGGGCCTGTTGGCCTCGCTCCTCCCGAAACCCTTGACCCAGGCAGCAGAGAGTGGTTCCTGCAGCAGCTGTTTCCTAGTCTCAGCCTCTCCCGACCCATGCAGACCAGCATGGTCATGCCCCTCTCAGCGGTACCAGCTGAACCCAGCCCCTGCCACCTCCTTCCCTAAGGTCCTGTGGTGCTGGCAGCAACCAAGCATCTTCACCTGCAAGGTCCTGAGCTGAAGCAGCAGTTGAGTGATGCCCCCTCTGCAGAGGTGTAGTCCCAACGCAACAGGGACCCTCCTGGAAGCGTCTGGGTCCTGCACACCCCAAGTGTTGCCCTTCCTGCCCTTGTGCTCTCTGAACACATCAGTGTTCTCATTCCTATTGGGCTGCTGGTTGATCCTGTCTGCATTGCTCCTTCTGAAACCTGTTTGGGTTTTTTTCAGTATTATTAACACCTGTTAATTAATTTCCTTTTAAAAAGATTTTATTTATTTGAGAGGCAAAGCCATAGACAGAGAGACAGAGAGAGGGAGAGACAGAGAGAGAGAGAGAGGTCTTCCATCTGCTGCTTCACTCCCCCAAATGGCAGCAACAGCTGGAGCTGGGCGGATATGAAGCCAGGAGCCAGGAGCTTCTTCTGGGTCCCTCATGTGGGTGCAGGGGCACCTTCCAATGCTTTCCCAGGCCATTAGCAGAGAACTGGATCAGAAGAGGAGCAGCCAGGACACAAAACAGCACCCACAGGCCGTGGCTTAGCCTACTTAGGCCACAACACCAGCCCCAGTGAATTTCTTATATAACATTTTCTCCATTAAAACAGTAGTGTCTTTTTGTCTTCAAGGGGGAAAAAACTGGTGGCAGGAGGGCATAGGGATTGCCCGTGATCCAGTAACTTTAGGCAACACAGAGTGAAGCAACATTGATAAAGGGTTCTTTACAGTAGGACTCCACGGCCTCTGCACCTGCTCCTGGGACACTGCAGATTTCCAAGTGAAGATGCTTCTCCGCCACAGTGGAGCACAGAACTCATGTAGTGGGGAGTTCTTCCTGAGACTAAGTTTCCACAGGGCAAGTCTCAGAAAGGTTGCCCTCAAATAATAGAGCCTGGGCCTCCTCAAAACTTCTGTTATCAGTCGTAAAACATAAGATACCTTGCATTATTCTGCTCCATAGAAAATATTTTCTTCAAGGAAAAAATCTGGAAGATCCACTGTCATGCATTTCTTTCAGGCCAGCTCCCCACAGGCATAGCAAAGTAGAGAACAGAGGCGATTAAAAGAACAAGAAGGTGCCAATGTTTGGGTGACTATTCTTGATATCTAGAAAACTGATCACAAAGAACTCATAGAATACTACATTCTGGTAAGTTTCAATTTAAAGATTGATCAGATTCTCCTTATATTAATGTGTTATTGCTTTTAGTGAAATTGTATTTTGTCCTCTGCTCTAACTAGCCATAGCATTAAACCTCAGTTTCCTGCGATTGTGAGGCTGAGAAAATGCTATCTCATTTTTATAACTCAAGAACACAAAGCTATGACTATATTTAACTTCAGTGGCAATTTGCAGCACAAAGGATTATCATATAATGTGAGATCTGTAGCCAAAACTGAGTAGAAAGTATAAGGAATTGTCCAGCGAAAGTGGACACCCCTTGTCCTGTCATAGCTACATTCTTGTCACTCTCTCTCTCTCTCTTCCACATCTAGTCAAGGTCATCCTATCTCGCAGATCCAGCTCAGGGGCACTTTTCCACCACGAAACACTCTTCAGCTGTTGTGATCGGTTCAGTTCTCCCTTCCCTGAACTCAGCTGGTGTGTAGCATTTGCACTCCTAAGTTGGATATGTCATAAGTGCCTTTACATTGCTGTTTATTTATGACATGAATGCTGTGTCTCCAAATGAACTGAGAACACGGACAGCATGGGCCATGCGTGTGTCTACACTAACAACAGCATCTGAACATGCTGTGAAAAGGAATGCATTTTTGATTTCCAAAGGTACTCACATGAAAAGTAACAGATACTGAAAAAGCATTTACAGAGAAGGAAGAAATTACATGGAATCTAGGTTTCCAGAATCTCAGTGGGTTATGAAGTTTACATGAACACCTGTTTGTTTTAGAAGAATTTAGTGCTTTGCTTGTCATAAGTGCTCCACGAATGGCAGCTGTTGATGATAATTATTATTGTGGAATTGGAATATTTGGGAGTCCATTTGGGATTTCAAATGGAACAAGCTAAAAATGTGCCATTTAGAAGAGCATTTAGTAAGCTCCAGTTATAGAAAGTGTATGTAGAGTGGTGACATGGGAGGAATGCTGATTCTGAATCAGTCAGAACTCAGATCTTTCAAATCATCATTTGCTCACTCTGTGACCTTGAACAAACACTTCCCTTTTCCCATCATCAATTTCCCTGTTTATAAAATAAATATAGGCACTGTGGTGAAGCGGGTTAATGCCCTGTCCTGAAGCACTGGCATCCCATTTGGGCGCCGGTTCTAGTCCTGGCTGCTCTTCTTCCAATCCAGCTCTCTGCTATGGCCTGGGAAAGCAGTAGAAGATGGCCCAAGTCCTTGGGCCCCTGCACCCGTGGGGGAGACCGGGAAGAAGCTCCTGGCTCCTGGCTTCGGATCGGCACAGCTCTGGCCGCTGCGGCCAATTGGAGAGTGAACCATTGGATGGAAGACCTCTCTCTCTCTGCCTCTCCTCTCTCTGTATAACTCTGACTTTCAAATAAATAAATAACTATTTAAAATAAAATAAAATGAATATAACCATTACTTGATAAAGGATGGTGCAGCACATAAATTATGCATAGTAGGTGCTTAACAATTAATCACGCTGGTTGCGGCTGCTGTTATTTTTATGGGATGCTTTCACCCAGGTGAGCAGAGACAACAACCTAGATTGAAGGTATTCACCTGCCTACTTCAGGGTTTCAAATCCAAAACATAACTCATTGTCATGCATTTAAGGATTATTCCCTATGAGAATGGCCAAACATATTCATCTCTTATCAGTATTTGCCACCTAATGTGAATTTCTTTATCAGCCCTAATAGCTTACAAAAGCCTGGGTCACTCTTCCAGCCCTCATGGGCCAAGGCGGGACTATGGCCCCAGACACTCTGCAGGGCAGCACAGAGACAGTCTGGCTCTGCACATGCTTGAGGGGAAGTGGGAAGAATGTGGAGGGAAAGCAAGGACTCAGCTGGGCACCACAACGCTGAGGGATGCCAGTGGGGCCTCACCTCCCTGCCTCTGCTGATTTCCTAGATGAGGAAACACTGTCTGGAAAGTTTAGATAAACTCTCAGGTTTGTTGGTTTTTTGTTTTTTGTTTTTTAATAAGCAAATCAATCTGGCTTTCTTATCTAGAGCGGATGGTTTCGAATTTCTCAAAAAGCTGTGCAGGCTCTGTCTGTGCACACGGGACAATGAGCCAAGTAGGCCTGCGAAGACAGATGTTTCGGCTCCCTTGATGCCTCCTCTCTGTACCAGCACATCAGACACTGGGAGTCTCTCCTCCACCATCTGCCTGAAATTTTCTTCTGAATAATAAAAAAGAACTTGTAAGGGAACTGATTTTTTTTTTTTTTAAAAAAAAAAAGGAAAGCAAACCTGTTTCAAAGAATCAACATTTTAGAGACTACTGTAAATGATGCTAATCATTTGCACGCAAATAACAATTAGGAGACTTAATCAGGCTTGGCTGAAGCCATGTTTGGCCCTGCTCCTACCATTACTTTTGCACTTGTCTGTACTGTACCTGAAAAGCCACCCAAGTACAGGCTTTTCAAACAGGCTGTACTTCGAATTTTCACTGGTCCACACTGATGCTAACCCCCGCTTCAACCAGGACTGCACCACAGTTTCTCAGAGCTTCTGCGGTCTGGTGCAAGGACACCCACATCATTTTCTCCTACATTATCCACCATCTAACTGCAGCCCTCCTCCCTTTTCTCTGGCTGCATATTAATTAATCCACATATTAAGAAATTTGGAATCACTGTTCCTACCCAAAGCCATTTCCTCCTTTTAACCAGAAGATAATCAAGTTATGGCCTCAAATTAGAGTTAATCGCCCGACATTATTTTGTAATTTATGAGAGCGGTGCAGCTGACGTGAGATGATCAAGTTTTATGATCTATGTCTGCGTTTGTGGTTTATTGACTCAGAGTTTGGATATTTAGCTTCTAAAAATGGATTTAATATGGTCAGATTAGTTGGCCCTTTCTCCGAAGGCCACCCTGGGTCAGTACCCAGTAGTTACAGAGGCCTTCCTAATCCCTTAAATATCCCCTCAATATTAAGGCTGATGCGAAGCTGCATGTGTGCTTCATCAGAATAATAACAGCAACAATTCCTCATATTTGTATAATGCTTAATATTTTTCAAAGCACTGTTGTTAAATGTCATACTCTCCCAAACCGGCTGCACTGATAGGAAACTGAGAAGAATCTCATTTTCCTCATTAAAATAGAGTAAAAAATGTTAATGCCGAGGAAATGCAGCCGCCGGCCCCTGGGTTCCACGTTCATTAGCAGAATCCCACTAAAAATCGCTGAGCTCCACACAGCACCAGGCAGGGTGGACAGTGGAATCAGCGTGTTACCTCTCCCCGGCTTCTCCAGAGAGCTCGCTGCTCTTGTCAGCAGCGCTCCCCATGCGCACAGGAGTCATCTGTCTGCGGCTGCAGCCTCTCCTCCAGCGACCCCTGCCAGCTATGATCAGTGTCACTGGGCAAAGCCCGCGCAACTGCCCTCTGAATCCCAAATCCCACTTTGGGTTTTGCCTGTGCTCAGTCCAATCAGTCCAGAGATGTTAGGCGCTCAAAGCAGGTACGGACACGGTCATGATTCTTCCCCTGCTAAGTGGCTCTGGGACTTTCCCTAGTCCTTCAGCTCTTACAAACCACACTCCCAGCAGTCACAGCTGTGCTGAAGCCCCTGCCACCAGCAAGGCAGGCAGAACAGGCTCGAGTGGCAGGGGTAGAGCCCACGGGATGCTGGGAAGACGCGCAGAGAGAGCAGGGAGCAGGGAGCAGGTGAGCTCCTGAATGGCTCAGGCAGGATTCCACTGGTTGTCATATGTGTTCCATTCTAGACAGGTCTGCGCGCGTGCGTGTGTGTGAGAGAGAGAGAGAGACGAGACCCAGGCCCCTCTCTGTCCTTTACCTTACTATACTCCACTGGAGTTTCTTTAAAAGTCTAAGCACTGTTTCCAGGCAATGTCCCTGTCCGAAATGCCTTTAGGGCACTGCTTTCATACCATGTTGTCTTGCTCTCCAGCCAAGAGGCAAGGCCCACCTGGAAGGTACTTGAGCACCTCCACAAAGCAGGTGCAACTGCCACGCATCAAGTTTCTGGTAGGACATGTGGCAGTTAGTAGTGCCAGTATCAAAACCCTCTGCCTTCCAGGTACATGGTGAGCTATCCTTCCCTGCTATCTCTGAAACCAGGCAGAGCACACGGCTTACTCTGGCCAATAAAGAGAGCAGAAGTGATGTGTGTCCCTCACATAGCCAGCCACTGACCCAAGGCTGTGATGATGGTGGACACAACGTGTTGAGACAAAACCTCCTTTGTCTACAAGGAACAGAGCCCCCATGGACTGACAACGGACACAGAACATGAGTAGGAAGCAAACCTAGATCGTGTGCCCCTGATGTGGACAGGTGCGTAGCTACCGAATGAAAAGCAGAGGACTGTCAGCAGCACCTGCACATGCACACACCCCAAACCCTACTCCTTTCTGTGCACACCGGCTAGAAATATCCAACATGACTGCAGGCTTGGCACACCCATTCCCCAACCTGCACCTGGGCCTCATTTCCCATTGTGCACGAGACACCATGACGCTTTGCTGGAATTGACCATGGATGTGCTCCAGTCCTATGTGGAGACGCCACACCTCTTTCAAGAGTCCCATAAGACAGAAATGGAAGCAAGTGGTATTCGAGCCCCACCCAAACTCCGCCTCCTTTGAATATTCAATTAGGCCCTGCCTCAGGCACCACCCCCTACCCTACCAGAGGACAACTCCAATTTCGGTGGGGCCACCAGCCCTTCCTTCCTTCTGAAGAGGGCTGCCTGCACTTCCATCTGAGTGTGTACTATCCCTTTTGATGCATCTTACTGTCCTGCTCCCATTAAACATGTCTCCATCTTGCATTCTTTTCTCCCTTGGAGCTAAGAACCTGGAATAAGCCCAGCTGGGGGTCACACACCCCCCCACACACACACACAAACACCTCCACTGGGAGCTATGAATTGTTTGTTAACCGCCTTATCACTTGAACTAACCTGACTAATATCTGGATGGAGGGGGGCGGGCCAGCAGCTTCTAAAATCCATTTTGGCTGAAATTCAGCCAAATGGCTAAAGCGACGCAGGTATTTACCTGACTTCCAATAAAGAGAAGACACAGAGGCCGGACAAAAGCAGGGGACAGTCACTACCACCGTCCTGCCACATACAGAAATAATACACAAAATATGTGGCTCATTGTCAAGATAAATTCCACTTCTTGAAAGTCTCTCTTACTTAAGAGAGGGCACACATTATACATTTTCTTCATTACATTTTCAGAAACAAAGGAAGAGAAAAAAGGACCCTGCCAAACAGCATTTATATTTAGCATGCACCATATGCACATGTGCGGGACAGAGTACAAAGACATGTGGCAGTCCCACCAGATTGAAATCAGCAGGATAGAGAACAGGAGATATAATATGTAAGTGCGAGACTCTCAGCAGCATAAATGTAGGCATTTCTGAGAACAGAATGGCTCTTTGTGTCTTGACTTCACAAGATTCTTCCGTAGCCACTTCAGAATATTCTAGGGGAGCACAATCTTTAGATGCAAGGCCACGCGTGAAAGGAAGACTCAGTGGGCAAATGGTCTTTGAAGTGGAGTGCAGTTACTTAGGGCCCCTGTAGGTTCTGGCTAATCCACTCTACTGTATCCTCCAGTATGGAGCTCTGTTTTGAATGGGAGGCTCTCAGAGTCACAGAGGGAGAAAATATTTGGAGGCAAAGATGGTATCTACCAGCATCAAAGCCACACTCGGGACAACTGAGTGCTTCATGATTATCAAAGGAGCATGAGAATGAAGTGCTCAGGCCCTGAAGAGGGAACTGAATCTAGCAAACTGCAAATAGGAGAGGAAAAGCAGGCATGTGAGTCCACAGCTGGCTGCAGCTCGGCCTGATACCAGCCCATCAGCTCTGAGTCAGCAGCTGAGTAGCAGAAGGGGAGGCCATTGCCCACTTCCAGACTCCACAAGCAGGGGATTTACCTAAACACACAGCTGGCTCTTCACAGCCCTGTACTGTCATCGCTGTAGTGCCACGGTGTGGCTGTGAAAGAACCAGATGCACTTAGTTCAGCAACGCCATTCCTCCTTCCCAGTCTGGCCCAGCCAAGCCCAGCTCTGTAGAGATGCATGGGTAAGTCCACCTGTCAGTCTTGTCCACTAGACATAAGTCACAATGCAGTCAGTAGTGAAGGGAAGACCTTGGTGCCCGATCTGTCTGTCCTACTTCTCAAATGATGGTTATTCCTCTCCTTTATTCTTCAAATTATTCAGAATCATTGGTAGACAACAGGTTAGACTAAGTGGATTTGTCCACCCCTACCATCACTCACACCCTTGAAGTGACCAAGGTGAACCCTTTCTTGGTAATTCTGCAAGTGGTGTATGTGTTGCAGCCAGACATTAAGTAATCAGAAGTTAAATCGTATTGAAAGTATGGTAAGCTCTGGCTATTGTCTGAATGGTTGTAACACCCTCAAGATTTACATGTTGAAACCCTGACCATGAAGTGAGGGGGTGCACCTGGGGGGACAATTAGGTCAAGAGGGAAGAGCCCCCCAGCTCCCCTCTCCGTGGACCGGAGGGAGCTTGTTGACTCCTCCACCATGTGAGGACACGGCAGGAGGCCCCATCTGTGAAGCCGAGAGTGAGCTCCCACCGGAAATGAATCCATTGCTCTCTTGATCTTGGACTTCTCAGTGTCTAGAACTGCGAGAGGTGTCTGTTGTTTACGATTTACCCAGTCTAAGGCACTTCGTGATAGTGGCCCACATAGATTAAAATAGTTCTGCAGCAAAACTGTCTACTTTTGGCTTCTGGGTGACTTTCTTTTAAAGCTTACAATATTTAGGGGTACCCAGCTACATCTCCTGATCTATAGAGTTTCTAACAAACTTCCACTACACAAGGACTGACTGCCGGCTTCACTGCAGATCAGACTCACACACAAACATATTTGGGTTGGCCCAACAGAGACCAGGAGAAAAGGGACTTCCTGAAAGACTCTACCACAAGGGGATAAGGGAAAGCCAGCGACAGATCCTGGCTGCCCAAGGTGAGTGGTCTTTCCAGACCCTACAATGGCTGATCCTGGAACTCGCCCATCTGCAGGCTTAGAATCACACTGGCAGAAGGGGGCTATGTAAGTTGCAAGCAGTGTATTCTCTCTGTAATTTGGGAGGCTCAAGAAGCCTCCATGTGGGACTTCCTATAGCTGAACATAGTGCATGGGAAGCATTTTTAATCTCCATCTGCAAAGAGAACAGTTAAGAATCTCCAGCCTGGAGGAGTAACAATTGCAAGGGTTTGACTATCCTCTGTCCCCAGCCAAACTCATGTTGAAACTTAATTTCCCGATGTAGGGGTGTTGAGAGGTGAGGCCTAGTGGAAGGTATTTGGGTCATGAGGACAAAGCTTCTTGCAGGAGTTCTCATTCTCCTGGGACTGGATGTGTCACCTCAACAGCAGGCTGCTATAAAGCCAGGATGCCCCTTGTTTCATCTCTGGCATGCGTGCATTTATCCTTTTGCTTTCTGCCCTGAGTTGAAACACCACAAGGCCCTCACCAGATGCACCTACCTAGTCTGAGACTTCCCAAACTCCAGAAGTGTGAGCCTAAATAAACTTCTTTCCTTTAAAAATCACCCAGTTTTGGCCAGCGCCGTGGCTTAACAGGCTAATCCTCCACCTTGCGGCGCCAGCACACCAGGTTCTAGTCCCGGTTGGGGCGCCAGATTCTGTCCTGGTTGCCCCTCTTCCAGGCCAGCTCTCTGCTATGGCCCGGGAAGGCAGTGGAGGATGGCCCAAGTCCTTGGGCCCTGCACCCGCATGGGAGACCAGGAGAAACACCTGGCTCCTGGCTTCGGATCAGCACGAAGCACTGGCCGCAGCGGCCATTGGAGGGTGAACCAACGGCAAAGGAAGACCTTTCTGTCTCTCTCTCACTATCCACTCTGCCTGTCAAAAAAAAACAAACAAACAAACAAAAAAATCACCCAGTTTCAGGGAGTCTGTTGATACCAACAGAAAGTGAACCAAGACGGCAAATTTGATACATTCTCACAGACAGAGTTCCAGCTCCAGTGATGTCCAGGTGGCCGATGGGATGGACAGAGCCCCAGAGAAGCCCTTTGTGGAACTGTCCCTTTTAAAATCGCAGAGTTGAAGCCCATTTAGACAGCATCACACAAGAGTCAGAGCTCATCTGTGGGAATGTGAGAGAAAGCCTTCCTGGAGGGCCCCGAAGTACCTGGACAGGACAGCACTTCCCATGCTCCTGGGAGTCAGTCCAGTGGCACAACCTTGGTCTTCTGAAAGTAACGGCTTAGAATCAATCGGTTGGGGGTCCAGGATCATGGCACAGCAGGTAACATCACCCTCTGCGATGCCAGCATTCCATATGGGCACTTATTCGAGCCCCAGCTGCTCCACTTCCAATCTAGCTCCCTGCTAATGGCCTAGGAAAGGCAATAAAAAATGGTCCAAGGGCTTTGGCCCCTGAATCCAAGTGGAAGACCCACAAGAAACTCCTGGCTCCTGGCTTTGGCCTGGCACAGCTCAGCCATTGCAGCCATTTGAGAAATGAACCAGCAGATGGAAGATTCTCCCTCCCTCCCTCCTTCTTCTCTCTCTCTCTCTCTCTCTGTATAACTCTGACTTTCAAATAAATATATAAACCTTTACAAAGAAGAAGAAATTTGTTGCTATCTGTTTAGACTTAAGTTTAACGATTCTTTCATCTTGGGAATTTTTCTCCCTTGTGTTCTCACTTCTACCTTTGTAAGAGTCTGACCCACGTGGTCTACAGATCAGGATGCAGCGTCACTAGGAGTCCTCCTTCCCCTCCCCAGCCCTCTTTCCCCTCTCTGCCTCCAGCATCTCCCAACCTCAGAGGTGAAGCAGCAGAAGCACACTCAGCGATCAGAGATTTGGAGTCACTCACTAATTCTCCATCACGGCTTTGCCTTAAAAGGAATCTGTAAATCAGTACAGTGAAAACTGACTTCTTAATATGAAATTGTTGCCCAAACAGGGTGTATTCTTGATTTTACTTAGATCTTATTTAAATCATCTCTGTATGTTTTATAGTTTTTGATATAGCATATATCTTTTACTTGACTAATTCCTAAGAATTTTATATTTTTACTATATTACAAAATGAATTAGTAATTTTAATGGAAAATGTTAATTGTTTGTTATCAATTGAATATAAGTGACCTTTATGTTAGGGTACTTCAAAAAGTTCATGGAAAATGGAATGAAAAGACATTTATTTTGGTGTCAAAAAACTTGGAAACTATGCATAGGTTTTTTTTTTTTTGTAATACCTATTTTCCATGGATTTTAGGAAGATTCTTTGTATATAGACCTTGATAAATTCACTTATTAAGTATAAGTTTACTTATATTGTACAAATTATAGTCTAGAAATAATGACCATTTTTTCCCTCACCAATCCTTATAGCTTTCACATCTTTTTCTAGTTACTTGTATTAAGTAGATTCTCTAGTATAATGTTTAAAAGAAGGGATGGTGCATTCTTATCTCACTCCTCATCTCAGAGGAAAAATATAATACTTCACCACTGACTATTAGGTTTACTGTAGATTTTTTTCTAGACATCTTGTTATGAGATTAGAAATTATATGGTGTACCACACCACATTCAAAGAGGTGTTCAGAGCATCTGTACTCATAAGAATCTAAAACTAGAAACACATTAAGCTTTCATCAACAGTAGGGTGAATGGATTAACGTGGTGTAGTCACAATGGAATACTAACAGCCATATGAAAGGCTGTGCAACAACATGATGAATCCAGACATAATACAAAGTGGAAGTCAGTATATATGATCATTACATTTATATGACAATTGTATGACCTAGATATAAGACAACTCCTCATATTTAGGCAGACTTTTGCACCCCCCAGCATTGCAGCCATCTGAAAGCTCTTGGCGATGTGTTGATTATAAGACCATGAAACACTGGTGTGACCATTCACCTGAAAAAATACCTAGTTAATGCCTTATCATCAACTTTGGGCATGCACCATTATCATTATATATTTTATCACAAGAAAATTTATAGCTCTGTGGTAGAAGCCTACAGTGGCCCAGTGAGTCCTGTCTTTATATAATCCCCTCTCCTTAAGGGAGGACAGAACTTATCATTTTCTCCTAGCCAATGGACTTTGGCAAAAGCTATGGGGTAGTCCCTGACTTCACTGGATTATGTTATCTACAACTCCACTTCGGCAGTCTGAGAGATTATTCGGTGGGTCTTGAAGAAGTAAGTTCTCGTGTGGCACCAGAGTCACAAGGTAAAGAACCACAACTTGGGGCCAGTGCTATGGCATAGCAGGTAAAGCCTCCACCTGCAATGCTAGCATCCCATTTGGGCGCAGGTTCGTATCCCAGCTGCTCCACTTCCGATCCAGCTCTCTATTATGGCCGGGAAAGCAATGGAAGTTGGCCCAAGTCCTTGGACCCCTGCACCTGTGAGGGAGGCCCAGAGGAAGCTCCTGGCTCCTGGCTTCAGACTGACCTTGCTCTGGCCATTGCAGCCATCTGGGGAGTGAACCAACAGATGGCCAACCTTTCTCTCTGTCTTTTTGTCTATAACTCTGCCTCTCAGGTAAATAAATAAATCTTTTATTAAAAAAAAAAAAAACTGCAGCTGGCTCCTGGGAGCTGAGGGTGGTCCTGAGTGATAGTCAGCAAGGAAACAAGATCTCAGTCAGTCCTGCAGTTACAAGAAACTAACATCTTCCAACAACCATGTGAGCAGTCCATGCTGAGAAAGGACCCTCAGCTCTAGGAAAGAACCCAGCCCTGTGCCTTGTGTATGGCCTTGTCAGATCCTGAGCAGAAAAGGTGTGCCCGGACTCCTAACCCAGGGGAAACTGAGAATGACACATTTAGATTTTTTTTTAAGGTACTGTATCTAGTAATTTTTACACAGCAATCGATAACTAATACAGTTCCGAGACTCTCACTATACCTGTCTTTCTATGCTGAGGGAACAGTGGTATGGACACAGAATTAGGGCAACAAATGCTTGAACCTGTTTGGTGTGCATCAGTGGCTGTCTGCACCTGCTGCACAGCTGTCATCACAGAACCCCCAAATTCCTGAGGAGCCTTTGACCTTCTTACTCCCTTTCTCCACGTATTCCTCTTCCTCGGGTTACTCTCCTCTTTTAGTGGCACATCTTTCTCATTGTTTCCTTTAGAAAATGTGTGGTAATTATATTTTTGAGGTCTTATGTAGCTGAAATGCATTTACTATATACTTCTATTTGGTAGTTGGGTTGAATACAGAATTCTAGGTTGGAAATAATTTTGAAGTCATTATCTCAACAGGGTTGCTATTAAGACTTCAGGGAAAAAAAAAATCCAGCTCCTTATGCTTCGTGTATGATGTTTCTTTTCCTCCTGCTCAGAGATATTTAAGATTGTCTCCTTGTTCTCTGTGTTCTGAATTTCTCAGAATCAGCCTTGGTGAAGATCTATTTCCTTCTGTCGTATTGGGCTCTCCATGAGACCATTTAATCTCTAAACGCAATTCATTCAGTCCAGAGGAAATTACTTTGAATTAGCCTGCTCTCCCCTTTTTTTTTCCCCCTGATCTTGTTTTCAAAAACTCCTTCTATCTGGATGTTGGACCAGTTACCTGAGCGTGTAGAATTCCTTGCTATTTAAAGGGCCTACATATCACACTCTTCGATAGGCAACAGAGAAGAAACAGCCCAAAGGAGGATTCCAGCTCAGATACCTGTCACCCTCTACAGGTAATCAGAAAAGATGCCAACTTCTGATTTTTACTACATTTTCACTACAACTGGACTTACTTCTTCTGGCGATTTCCTGGTTGTAGTTGCTTCCAAATCCTCTTTCTTTTCTTATAAACCATTGGATTGCAAGGAAAACAAAACCTTGCAATTACTTTTTGTGTCCCTGCCTTATATTTCCCACAATGTATTATCTAAGAGATTGCTCTATTTTATTCATTTTATCATGTGTTTTAGAGGATTTGAAGAGAGGCTGTTACATTAGTCGACTCTGAGGTGCAAGAGATTGAAACCCAACTTGGGCAAGCTTGAGCCAAAACAAACAAACAAAAAAAACAAAAACAAAAACAAAAACACAGGGAGGGAGGAACTTATTGAGAGGATACAATCAAGCCACCAGAAGTGCAGATTCTTCTGGGCTTCAGAAACATCCAGACTAGGGGTCGGCACTGTGGCATAGCTGGTAAAGCAATAGGTGCCAGTTTGAGGTCAGGCTGCTCCACTTCTGATCCAGATCCCTGCTAATGCGCCTGGGAAAGCAGTGGAAGATGGTCCAAGTGCTTAGGCCCCTGCACTCACGTGGGAGACCCAGAAGAAGCTCCTGACTTCTGACTTCAGCCTGGCCCACCCCTGGCTGTTGCAGCCATATAGGGAGTGAAATAGTGGATGGAAGATCCCTTTCTCTCTCTGTGTCTCATCCTCTATGTAACTTTTTTTTTTTAATATTTATTTATTTATTTATTTGAAAGGCAGAGTTACAGAGAGGCAGAGGCAGAGAGACAAAGGTCTTCCAACCCCTGGTTCATCCCCAACTGGTCACAACGGCCGGAGCTGCACCGATCCAAAGCCAGGATCCTGGAGCTTGTTCCGGATCTCCCACGCAGGTGCAGGGGCCCAAGGACTTGAGCCGTCTTCTGCTTTCCCAGGCCAGAGTAGAGAGCTGGATCAGAAGTGAAGAAGCTGGGACTCAAACCGGCACCTATATGGGATGCCAGCACTGCAGAATGGGGCTTTAACCCACTGCACCACAGCACCAGCCCCTATAACTTTCAAATAAATAAATAAATCTTAAAAAGAAAAAAAGAAGAGAGAAACATCTAGACTAGCAGTTGAACATCATTTACATCAAGCTGCCATCTCCATCTCTGCTTTTCCCTGGTGCCTTTATTCTTTTTTCTTGAAGTTGTATCCATATGACAAAAGATATGGTCACTAATAATTGCAAAGTCATACAATTTACAGCTATAATCAGGTGACAGACCGAGTGCTTTGAGTACCACATCCCAAAGTCCTGGGGAATCACTGACTAGTCAAGTTCAACGTAGGTGCCCATTCTTAAATCAATCAACTACAGACAGGAAATCAGAGGCACAGCACAATGTTCTGTGGATGACAGGGGAGGATGACAGCTCACAGATTACAGGTGCTGACACCTGATAGGCAAATCCACACACATTCCTTGTAACAAATCTTTCCAAGATATACGATGTGATGTTGAGCTGATGGCTGACAAGTAGGCACTAGTCTTCTCTGAGACACTGCTCAGATGCTTCATATGGACTTTCCTGCCTCCAGATCCATAAAGGATAGAGAAAACTCAGGGCAGACACTGGCTTGAATCAATCATATTTGTATTCCAAATTTATCATGCATGCTCAGTAAGTCTCAGTAAAGACTTCTGGGGGCTGGCACTGTGGCATAGCGGGTAAAGCCACCACCTGCAGAGCCGGCATCCACTATGGATGCTGGTTCGAGTCCTGGCTGCTCCACTTCCAATCCAGCTCTATGCTATGGCCTGGGAAAGCAGTAGAAGATGGCCCAAGTCCTTGGGCCCCTGCACCCGCGTGGGAGACCCAGAAGTTCCTGACTCCTGGCTTTGGATGGGTGCAGCTCCAGCTGTTGTAGCTAACTGGGGAGTGAACCAGGGGATGGAAGACCTCTTTCTGCTTCTCCTTCTCTCTCTGTGTAACTCCACCTTTCAAATAAATAAATCTTAAAAAATAAAGTACTTCCAGTAATAAGTTCTCTCAGTAAAGAATGGAAATGAATACACATGCTTCCCTTAATAGACTTGGTTGGTAATTAGCCTATACCCCACTCAACGGATAATTACCAAACTTCTGTTTCAGTGTCTGTGTAGACCTGACTCAAAAGACCTGAATAGATAAGAATGTCTATTCTGAAGTGGGTGTTGAGCTCCCTGAATACATTATAATTTCATGCAGGACAAAGGAGACCTTCAAAAACTTTAAACTCAATGTTACGAAAAGCAGGGGGAATACGATTTTATGTCAAACTTCTTTTAGCCGTTGTAATTGAAATGCTGGATTCTTTGGTCTTCCTGAATTCTTTTTGGCTTCTCTCAAGTCATTTAATATTTCACTCACTTTGCTTTGTTCTAGATTCTTTTAGCTATTGCTTTCTCTTTTTATTGCCAGCTCTCTTCAACTTTTCCTTGAGATGGTTATCTAAAAGAAAAACAGAATTTCTTCTAAAGAAAGCGAAACTCTCCCTGCAGTTGTGAAAAGTACTTTTCACTATTTTTGTATAATTACTTTCGTTTTCTGTAGTGGAGCAGCTGAGAAAAATTGCTCTAATTGTGTAATTTTCTGCAACTACTCTGGGACAAAAATCTGGGTAATTGGATTTTTTTTAACTAACAAGTTGTCACAATTGGATAGTTCTTAAACTATTTGTGCTTATGCTTCAGAAATTTTCAGTGGTGTACAGTATATTTTAAATGTTTTGCATCAGCTTGTGGTCTCAAATTTGATTTATTTTAACTTCGAATTTTAAAATAGATTGACAACTCTGATTATACATTGTCTTCACTAAACGGACCTTTGCTAAGTTTCCCAGTGTGTTCATCCCCACCCCACACTCTGCTGTTGCCATGGGAGCCGCAATCCTGGCATGTGTAACTCCCGCTCCCGAGTGGCTCTCTTTCCCAGAGTGCTTTGCTGTTACTATGGAAATGACTGCCCATTAATCTTGCTGTCCTTTTACTACCAAAGCACCTTTAACTGTCTCAAGCAATCAAGAGATGTTACCTACAGCAGGAAAAGGAAGAACAGGATTGCCTCCCATTCTCCAACTGCAGCACTGATTTTAATCAAGATTTAATCAAGAAACAGAAGGAACTAAAGCTACCCTAATCGCTCTCTTAAAAACACACAAAGCAAAATCCTTCTGGGTACATGGAGACCTGTCCTTGGTTGAGACCTCTGGAGAAGCATATTCTGTATTTTAAAGCCACAACTGTGTTCCACAGACCTTACAAAATAGCACAGAGAGAGGAATCAGAAGGGCAATGACCGTTCATTTATACTGAGAAAAAAAAATGCTTTTCACAAATTGTCTGATAAATATGTTTTTGGAAATAGTCATGAAAAATGCCAAAATAATTGGCCTTCTGACTTGACCAAAACCCTATCATCCTGTGGAAACTAAGGAAGCAGTAAGCAGAGTCAAGAGAAAATTAGCTACCGAGTTAGAGATATTTTGATTAACTTTGCATCTCTCTTTCATTATTGGTTAGGCATCCACAGCATTTTAAATTTGTATGGTCATTGGTGCAAAATGAAAAGAGGACTTACTGGTAATTCTGGAAGAATTTTCTAGGACATCAGGGAAAAAGAAGTATTTGGAATCTTATAAATCTGGAGCTGGTCGCCTTGGATCTGTGGGGATCACTGTGGAAAGTCTACATTGGGTCTGGCCAATGATGGGTGCCCAGTAGCTGTTTTAGGAAATAGGAACTTTGAAGCTGTATAAATATATGGGGGGAAATGTAACAGATGCCTGCAGTGCAGAGAAAGACAGGGTCATTCTCCCTGTGAGACATGTAGGAGAGAGCTTTCTATGCTGTCTCAGTTTCTGGTGTTTGACAAGGAATCCTTGGCATTCCTTGGTCTGGAGATGCATCTCTCCAGTATCCACCGTCATATAGCCTACTTCTCTCACGTATCTTCACACCATCTTCCCTCTGTGCATTCCAGATTCCCCTCTACTGAAAAGTGGATCAGTCACATTGGATTACGGCCTCCCACCAACACCCTCCGGTACAATCTCAGTCACTACCTTACAACACCCCATTTCCAAGTAAGATTACATTCTGTCATACATGTGGTTGGGAGTTCAATAAATCTTTTTAGGGACACAATTCACCCATAACATCTTGTCTCATAAATAGTGTAAAGAAAAACACACAGCAAAATTAGTGAGTAATTATAAAAGCCAGGTATTAAATTTCTTTATTACTATTTTAAGTTATCTGAACTCCTTCCGTTTGTTAGAGTGCAAGTTAATGGAGTCATATTTATTAAAGCTCAGTTTGTTCTCATACTCAGGAGCCTACATATGAGATAAAAAATGATGATTACAGTAATAGTAGCTAATATTTATTCAATGCTTATTATGAGCCAGGTGGTATTCTAAGTGCTTTACACGTATTAACTCATTTATTCTTCATGATCGCTTCATGAAGAATGTTCCTATCATTGTCCCATTTTTCAGAGGAGGAAACTGAAACTCTAAGAGTTTAAGAGTAGGTGTGAAATAGATCAGACAGTAGAAATTCCACTGAAGCATCTCCCTAAGTGTAGCCTCACTTTCCACTCCAAATACCACAACATGATCACACGGGATCCTGGAGCTTCCTGATCAGAGAACAGTTTTCACCCATCCAATCCCCCAAAACTGACTGCAGGAAGGAATTACCTACATGATCTCTTATATCTTCACGTCAGCCCAAGCTCCCTCAGCCATATGAAAAACAGCATGCATGTACCTGCCTAGATCAGAGTTTCTCTGTGAGACAACAGAGAGGACATCTTGACTTGCACAAGCTGAACACGAAATGCCATATTATCTCAGCATCTCCTTATTGTTTTTATGCCTGTAGAATGGATCCATTTCATCAGTTGGGGGTATTTTAGATATGGGAGTATGAATTCCTTCCCAAATAGGAAAAAAAAAAAAAAAGAATTCCAAGTCACCAGTGTAGAAACAGTTCATTAAAAAAAAAAAAAGAGTATATTATTGTAGATTATTATTTAACAAGATTTGGAAGAGCCAGAGTGATTTAGAGAAATTAAGATATCAGTAGAGACAGAGCATATTCCCTTGAGGTTTCTTGGATGAATTAGAGGAGCATCCTGATTTGACTTGTTTGTCTGTCCATGTGTTTAATTAGTTCCACCAGGCACCAACAAACAAATTCTTTGTTGTATATACTCATCAGATCTCCAGTGTCCTGGGATGACTTTATGTAAAACAGCCTTCCTTGAAAAAACAAAATCACATCAATGCACTTGCCTCATCATGGGAGCCCAAGTGTTAGGGATAGCAACTGGTTGAGTAATATAAACATTTTCCATAAAATGTAACAGCTTAACACATCATGGACATTCAACAGTTATGAAACAGTTAAACAATCAGCAAATGAAGCAGAAAGCAACCAAACAACAAAATTCAGAATCAGATCAGACAGGGAGGAATGCCAAATATGAGGCCCAACCACATTGCTCCCTTGCACCCTCACACTTGCTCTTTGAGGGTGATGACAGTGACTAAGTAGTAGGAAATGTTGACTGAACTCAACCAAAATTCAACCCATCTCTTTCCTGGCATCTTGCAGCTCCCCGTAGCAGTAAATTATTACCTACGCCTGCTCCTCTACAAATACTCTTGTAGACTCATACAGAGAAGTATATTTTTAGTTAACAACAACAGGAAGTGTGGCTCTCTGAGATTTAGCATGGAAACACTGACTATGATTGTAATTTCACATAACCTTAGAATTTAAAAAATTGCAAATTGAAAACAATTCACCAAGACCACCTCTTCCACATCAAGCCTAAATAAATTACAAGTCTAAGCAGTATTTAGTTTAATTCAAAAGCAACTGATGTCTGAATTTCCTTTCACCCATAACATGATAGGTTTATCTAATTAAAATATACTACATTCCTTGTAAAATTCCCCCTTTCTACCCTGTGTTAGGGCAAAAACCATCACAGAGCATTTTTGGATTGGAAGCCCCTTACAGATTTCTTCTCTTCCATTCCCTTGCTTCTTTATTGCCTAGCACACAGTCTGCAAATCCCCACCTGATTGCAAATAGCCCAACCCTAATCTCACATGTCACTCATCTTCTTTTCTAAGATGTTCCTCCCTTATGTTACATTAAATACCAAAGAATAAAATACAAACATATCACATTTTAAAGAGGGCAGGACCAAGCATTTGGTGTACCTGTTCAGACAACTCTTGGGACACCCACATCTCATATATGAGTGCTTGGTCAAGTCCTGGCTCCAGCTTCCAATTCCTGCTCCCTGCTAATGTGCACCCTGGAACGTAACAGCTGATAACCCAAGTACTTGGACCCCTGCCACCCATATGGGAGACCTGAATAGAGTTCCTGGCTCTTGGCTTCAGCCTGGTCCAGCCCTGGCCATTGCTGCCATTTGGGGAATGAACTAGCAGCTGGAAGATCTCTCTCTCTCTCTCTCGCTCTCTCTCTCTTACTCTGACTTTCAAATAAATAAAAATTAATCTTGAAAAAAATGCTTGTAAAAGTGATGACAGAGTTAGAATAAATATGAAAGAAAATGTTCTGACTATAGGGAAAACCACCTTCACAAATTTTCATGTAAAGCAGTATTTCTCAGATAATGTTTTATTTACAGTATCTTAAATTATGCTTACTATGCATAATATGTATGTATAATCTACATCAGAATTACATTTAAAGGAAAACCCCATAACAGTGATTTAGAGAAATAAGGAGTTTGTTATCTCATTGAGGAAGAAGTCCATGGGCAGGCAATCCAGGCCAGACTTCAACCCCGGCTCCACAAGGTAACCAACGACCCCACTGACCTGATGGCATATGTTGACATTCTCGTTTTGTCACAATTTTGGTGTCCTGCATTTCCGATTCCAACCACAGCTGTAGTGACATTCCTGTGAGCTCACTTCAGCATCCTTTCTCAGAAACGGGCCCTGTGGCCTGCTTCATCTTCTTGCTCTAGGGCTTGCTCCAACATGGAGTGTGCCTCATTCTTTGGGCATGCACTTGCAGTGCGGCTGTGCAGGCTGGTAAAGTTGCTGGGAGAAATCCTCAGGGAGAGACAGGAGCAGGTGAGCAAATGTCCCAACCTCCTGTCCTGCAGACAGGTGACTTGGGGGAATTCTGTATGGTTCCTCATTGGTCCAGTTGGAATCCAATCACATTTGTTATCACAGCATCAACCCCAATAAATGTACCCTGATATTGGCTTTTCCTTTCTCTATCTCACTCTCCCTGTTGGCTCACATGTGCTTCTGGGATCACCGCCCATGCAAATGACCTGAAATCAGATTTTTTTTTTTTTGTAGGTCAGCTTTTGAGGAAACACAAACTACATCAGTACTGGAAGTGGTCCCAGAGAAGCAACTTTCAGGATGTAACTCTTGCACTGGATTGCTCAAAAGCTACGGTCATAGATCCCCATGCTGCTGGTAAGTGGCACAGAAATAAGCTGAGGCACAGTGACATCCCCACTATGCAGACTCTCACCTGCTGTACACTGGGATTAGGTCCAAGTGGAAGGGCAAGCATCTGGCGATGCAGAAGCCCTGCACTTGAATGGTGTGAAGGTGGTGCTAATGATAAGGATTGTGGAGTTGACTGTTTGTTACCCAACTTAGAAGTCTTCAGATAATGACAGACAGGTTTGAGAAGTTCATTACCAACTTATGGTGTGCTGTGAAATTCAGAAAGCCTCCAAGGAAGCACATTAAGCATTCATCAGCTGCAACTAAAGGGCTCACTAAGCTAACCTCAGGCCTAGGTTGCTTCCTGTAGGGGCAGCACTGACAGTCTCCTGTGCTAATGTCAGGGTCCTGAGAGCAAATAAGCAGGAATCTGAAACCTTGGATGGGGATACTAGAGTATTCAAAATACATGGACCACACAGCAGAGTCATAGAATGACAATCACTTTGAGTAACACTCTGACCTCAGAATCAGCCCTTAAGGCTTCCTGGCTGAAAACGCTATAAGAGCATTTCAGGCATGGAAAACCAAGACACTGTGGCAAAAAATGTTCTACATGAAGGATCTCTGTGAGTGAGACCCCAGTGGAAAGAAATTGCCAGCAAAGAAGAATGTACTTTTCTCTAAAGGAAGGAGAGAACGTCTACATTGCTTATGGCCTTGTGCAAATACTGACAGAGTTTGTGGATTCACAAGGCTTCCAGGGGTCTGATGCTGTGGTGTAGCAGATAAGGCTGCCAGTGCCAGCATCCCATATAGGCGCTGGTTAGAGTCCCAGCTGATCCACTTTTGATCCCTTTTGATCCAGCTCTCTGCAATGGCCTGGGAAAGCAGTAGGACATGACCAAAGTCCTTGGGCCCCTGCACCCACTTGGGAGACTTGGAAGAAGATCCTGGCTCCTGGTTTCAGATGGGCACAGCTCCAGCCATTGTGACCAACTGGGGAGTGAACCAACAGATGGAAGACCTCTCTCTCTCTGCCTCTCCAACTCTCTGTGTAACTCTGACTTTCAAGTAAAATAAATAAATCTTTAAAAAAAAAGACACTAGTTTTCCATAAAAAAAGGCTTCCATAGCCTACCCAGGCAGCTCATGTCAAGAGCCTCATGTGGTCACTGACATCATACATAAGAGTGTTAACCGTTAAATTAAGAACAGGAGTCACTGTGCACTAACTCTCCATGCAGGACCTCTGTCTTCAATGAGTTGTATTATGAGAGATAACTGCAAAACTAGTTCTCAGTTTTTTTCTTTTGTGTGCTTGTGTATGTAAATTGTTGAGATCTTTACTTAGTATAGAATTGGTCTTCTGTGTACAAAGTTAATTGAAAATGAATCTTAATGGAGAATGGGACTGGGAAGGGGAGAAGGAGTTGGAAAAATGTTGAGAATGTGGGTAGGAAGGCAGGTATGGTGGGAAGAATATCTAGATTCCTAAAGTTGTACTTATGAAATTTGTATTCATTAAAAAATGAATTAATTAACAAAAAATAAATAATTGGAGTGAAATAGAAAAGAAAAATACATGGACCTTCCTACTGCCTCCCAGGCTACAGCATCTCTAGCCCTCACTAGAGGAGAATAATTGTACCTTGGGGGCCGGCGCTGTGGCACAGTGGGTTAACGCCTTGGCCTGAAGCACCGGCATCCTATATGGGTGCTGGTTCTAGTCCCGGCTTCTCCTCTTCCAATCCAGCTCTCTGCTATGGCCTGGGAAAGCAGTAGAAGATTGCCCAAGTCCTTGGGCCCCTGCACCCACATCGGAGACCCGGAAGAAGTTCCTGGCTCCTGGCTTCAGATTGGTGCAGCTCCAGCCATTGCGGCCATCTGGGGAGTGAACCATCAGATGGAAGACCTCTCTCTCTGTCTCTACCTCTCTGTAACTCTGTCTTTCAAATAAATAAAATACATCTTTAAAAAAAATTTGTACCTTGCCTGAGAAACATGCAAATCCTCTCCTGAGACAGAAAACTGGCAAAATTGTACTTGTCCTCCTTTCAGATGAGGCCCCTGCCAACTCTCATGCTTGTGGAGGAAACAGTTCTCAAGAGGGCTGCAGGGCCATCTGGAACCAGGGGACATGGGAGAGAGGAGGGTTTTAGGATCATGGTGGAAGGGAAGACAGGGAGTGGGGACTGAATGCAAAACTGGATAAAGGTAGGGCACAAGCACTGTGTCACAATGGATTAAGCCATTGCTTGGGAGACCCACTTCCCATATCAGAGTGCAAGTTAGAGTCATGGCTACTATTTCCAATCCAGTTCCCTGCTAATGCACCTGGGAAGCAGTGGATCATGGCCCAAGTACTCGAGTTTCTACCTCTATGTGGGAGACTCAGATGGAGTTACTTCTTCCTGGCTTCAGCCTGGCCCAGCCCTAGCTGTTGCAGCCATCTGAGGAGTAAACCAATGGATGGAAGAACCCACCACCCCATCTTTCAAATAAATAATTAAATCTTTAAAAAAGAAATTAACTGGGGCTGGCATTGTGGCACAGTGGATTAAGCTGCAGCTTTAAAAACCCACATCCCATACTGAAATTCCTGAGTTCAAGTCCTGGCTATGCTCCCAATTCCAGCTTCCTACTGATGTGTACCCTAGGAGGCAGCAGGAGACAGCTCAAGTAGTTGGGTCTCTGGCACCCACATGGGAATCCTGCGTCATGTTCCTGGCCTCCAGCATTGGCCAAACCCAGCCCTAGCAATTGTGGGCATTTGAGGAGTGAACCAGAAGATGGAGCTCTGTCTGTTTCTCAAATAAATTAAATCAATAAATTAATAAAACTGGTAGGAAAACATTACAGACATTAGATATTCACATGCTACAAATCTTAACATTCCAGTGACTTGGTTCTTTGCAGCCTTGTACAATCTACAAGCAAATGGAGAGGTCAAAACTTCCTTTTCAGAATAAGATTATATTATAGAATAGACTATGAGGGGTCTTCAAAGGGTTCAGAGAAAATACAAATTACGAGGCCAGCACTGTGGTGCAGGTTAAGCTGCCACCTACAATGCCAGCAACGCAAATGAGTACCAGTTCGAGTCCTGGATGCTCCACTTCCCATCCAGCTCCCTACTAATGCACCTGGGAAAGCAGTAGAGGATGGCCCAAGTGTTTGGGGCCCTGTCACCCATGTGGGAGACCCAGATGAAGTTCCTGGCTCTTGGCTTTGGCCTGGTCCAGCCCCAGCCATTACAGCCATTTGGGAGAATGAATCAGCAGATGGAAAATCTTTCTCTGCCTCCTCCTTTCTGTTATTCTGCCTTTAAATAAAAAATAAATCTTTAAAAATTATTTTTATTTGAAAGAGGGCTCCCACAGACAGCAGTGCCTAGGCCCCACAAAAGTCCTATGATGGCCCTGCCACTAAGAGGACACCGGTACCTCTGAGGAACTTGCTGCTGGCTGTTCCCTGGAGGTCAGCGTTGGTGGCAAAGGGTGCATCTATGGAACCAGAGTCTGCTGTCAGTGAGGATGATGGGATCTGGAACCAGCAGGGGTCATGTGGCAGCACACAATCACCAGAGGTAAGATAGAGATAATTATAATAAAAGGTAGCACAGCTGGAGTAGAAACCAGGGTACCTTGACCCACAGGAACCTAAGGCAATAGCTGGGAGACCATGTGTTCCTAGAGGCAAAATCAGTGGGTAACTGGCAAAGGCATTATTGACTTGCAAAGCCAGGGGAGAAAAATACAGACCAGGCAAAGAGAAGTCCTCATCAGCTGCCATTTATAAATCACTTCTGAGACCCATAACCCATCAGTTGAAGACTAGGTAAGGTCCTGTTGAGGAGAGACCCAGAAGAACCACAAGTACACACAACCAACACTGCAGGACCTTTTCCCCAGGAGGACCTACCTGCAGGCACATACATTGACCACATGCATCCTGGGAAAGATGAATAGCCAACAACGCATCTTCAGGAGCAAATAACACAGGGTCTGGGCTGGCATTGATGCCAGGGGGTGTTAGAAAGGGACTCTTGGGAGCCAGATTGTAAAAAGGAGCCTTGACCTAAAAGTCAAGTTTACAGTTGGTTCCATGGATCAGCAGACCCATCCAGGCTTGCTCCTCTCTACTCTAAGTACATAAGTAATGTAAATATATTCAGCCACTGGTAGAACCCCCAAGTGGTTCCATAACTTTCGGAACAGTGTTATTATGGTAAGAGAGGCCAAAAGAAAGCCCCTGCAATTGTCCTCCATACCAAGGTGGCAATTTCAAAGCAACCCCACTCCTTGGGTATAATTACAGAGGACTGCATCACTGTCCATGTCTTTAGGAAGCGGAGATTTGTCCTTCACAGAAGTAAATCCTACTCTACAGGTGTTTGACTTCCCTGATTGCTTATGCAGACCTTTAGAATCCCTTACTTACCTTCACCGCATTGCCTTTGATGAAGAGCCACCTTTTGCAATAGAAAACGTGAGTCAGGGGAAGGGTGCATGACCAGAAGATCATGTGTCCTACCATGATCCCCCTCTTCCCAGAAGCAGCCGATCTGCTAGGAGCAGATGTGAGGACTTAGAAGCGTTAATTGGCGGTTAGGAGAAGCCCATGTGGGAATGAGGAACCAGGTGTTTGTAAACAGTGATTACACAAACGACATGGCCCCAAGAAAATAAAAAACTTTATAGTTAGGGAACACAATGGGTCTCATATCCATAGGTGACTATAAGAAATCAGGCTCTTGGTCCAGCTTTGGCCATTGCAGCCAGCCGGGGAGTGAACCAGCAGCTGAAAGACCTTCTCCACCAACTGCCCCCGCCCCTCTATAACTCTTTCAAATAAATAAATAAATCTTTAAAAACTAAAAAAATAAAAATAAAAAAAAATAAGAAAAGAAACCAGGCTCTGGCATCAGACCAGAGCACACCACAAAAGCAGCATGATCTCAACTGTCACGTTTCTCAAGTGGTCGGCAAGATAACGTTAGTTAACTGATCAGTAGCCAGACCCCTGAAGTAGCGAGACTATGTAGAAGAGTCCATCAGTCAATATGTGCTCCCTATACAAGTTCCCAGCACCCAAGGCTTGAAGGACCTGTCCCTTGGGTTCCCCTTCTGGGTAAGCAGGAGTCTTTTTTTTTTTTTTTCTTTTTGAAGACTGATTTGTTTATTTGAAAGCCAGAGTTAGAGAAAGAGAAGAAGAGAGACTGAGATCTTCCATCCACTGTTTCATTTTCCAACAACCAGGGCTGGGTCAGGACAAAACCAGGAGCCAGGAGCTTCATTCAGGTCCCCTGTGTGGGTGCAGGGGCCCAAGCACTTGAGCCATCTTCCACTGCTTTCCCAGGCCATAGCAGAGAGCTGGATCAGAAGCAGAGCAGCAGAGACTCAAATTGGAGCCCACGTGGGATGCAGGCATTGCAGGTGGCAGCTTAATCTGCTATCACAACGCAGGCCCCAGGTAGCAGGAGTTCTGACTTCTCATCTACTCAACAACATTTTCACTTCTGCCCATCCTCATTGTGTTGTAAGTCTTCAGTGCTGTGAGACAAAGAACCTACCCAAATTCCTTCACGGCAGTGGCCTGTTGCAAACGCAATAAATAAGAGAGCATAGCCCAGGATGGGGGTGGGCGGCATTGCACTGGTAGCTGATAGGTGGTGCCAGTGCCGCATCTCCAACAGCTAAAATAGATAGCTCCTTCTCACCACTTCTCACAGTACCTCACTTGGCATCTGTGCTTCCCATTCCTGCAGCTTAGGTTCTGCTGGGTAAGAGGCCCTGGGAGGGCACAGGGAGAAGGGGTGCAGGGAGGGTACTACCATCCCACCAAGGGGTGTAGTAAGGCCCCCCATCCATGGGGCCTGAAGCCACAACTGACACTTGGACACACCGGATTCTCCATTCCGGATAGCCAGCAACCACAGGAAAGATTTACTAGGAGAAATGCTTCTTGATTAGCACTAGAAATTGGGCTTTTTGCCACCTAATCGGGATAGGGGAGAGTGTGCCTGGAGTTCAGGAGGTTCACTGAAGTGTCTCTTGGTGCTCTTATTCCTGATTTCATAGTGAATGGGAAATTGCAGCCATGGTGGCACACAAGGGCCCGGCAATCAGAGAGTCAAGACCCACAGAGCTAAAAGTCCAAGTTTTTTCCATAAGGCGGAAAAAGTGATGAGCATGGGGAAAGGCGATCTGGAATGGGTTGCAGGAGAAGGAGGAGGAGGGAGACGGTGATGATCAATTACAGCCCAGGGACCAGCTTGCAGCTGTAGACACTGTAGCTTGTTCTGCTAATGTTCTGATCTTGTTTTAATGAGATTGTGGCTGGCCATGACCTTGAAGACACGGTAGCAGAATAGGCAGAATGGGGCCTTCAGCAAGAGCTAAAAGGGAGAACGGCAGTCAGTTCGTCTGAACTTTCAAGCAGGGCTTTGAAGAACTAGCGACGCCCCGAATGTTCTCTGACAAACGCTGTGTTTTGCTTGTATTTTAGACGATTTCTGTTTCGTTGATTTGAAAGACGTATCTCCAGTGATCCAACTATTAAATTCCTTAAAGAGGAGCAGTTTTATTTTTGTCACACAATTTTTTTTTGAAAAGAAGAAGGAAAAAAGAGAAAAGAGAGGAATTTTGAAGGTACAAAAATTCATTGCCAAAATTATTGTCCCACTGTGGGCACTCAGCAATCCTGAGTAACTGCTTCAGTGTCTCCAGAAGTCACACTGCTTGGAGAATATTGGTGTCCACGTTCTGAAAACACACTCTCCCTGGACTGGGGGAATATTCTCATTTAGAGCCCAGTGTTGTCTCAGAATGTGTTGCTGTGTTTTTACTCATTACAGGGATTACTCTAAAGTGACGAGGTCACTTCACTGAAAAGCCAGCCCGACCCCCAGTGAATTCTAACATTTGAAGAGATCAGCGTGACCTTCAAGGACGGCGGTGATGTCTGCCTGTCACCGAAGACTTCTGTGTCTCAGAATAATTTCCCTTGCAACCGTGAGTGTGCTTCGCAAGGGGGGACTGCAAAGGATGTGTAGCTCGGGACTCATTTCTGAAAGGGGGTAGGGCAGAAAAAGAATAGCTCTCTTTCCTTTTTCATTTTTCAGATTGGGGGGGTGGGGTAACTTTAAATAACGCCATAGCCGCTGTATCGCTATGGCTGTCGTTAGTCTCCATAGTTCTCTGTGAAGTGTCCTCAGAACACTGCTTCTTCCTTTGGCTTTTCCAGCATCAAACTGCATGACAGCTATCCATAAATACAGGAAGCTATCTGTGCCGTTCTTCTTCATTTTGATTTCTTCCTAATATTAACTCCCTAATTTTTTTCCAACAACTTGCTCGTAATGAATTTCATAGTAATGCGATATATTACATCTTCCACATGACTTAGGATTCACGGTTTTCACATCAGTCATTCAAGGATAATCGGGATTTTGCATTACAAAGTGACTAAGCAGGGTGTCCTGAGAAAAAGTGATAAATTTCCTCCCAGCATGCAAAGACGGAAGGATTGAAAAGACTGCATCCAGGCCAGCGCTGTGGCTCACTAGGCTAATCCTCCGCCTGCGGAGCCGGCACACCGGGTTCTAGTCCCGGTCGGGGCGCCGGATTCTGTCCCGGTTGCCCCTCTTCCAGGCCAGCTCTCTGCTATGGCCAGGGAAGGCAGTAGAGGATGGCCCAAGTGCTTGGGCCCTGCACCCGCATGGGAGACCAGGAGAAGCACCTGGCTCCTGGCTTCGGATCAGCGTGGTGCGCCGGCCGCAGCGGCCACTGTGGGGTGAACTAGCGGTAAAGGAAGACCTTTCTCTCTGTCTCTCTCTCTCACTATCCACTCTGCCTGTCAAAAAAAAAGAGAGAGAGAGAGAGAGAAAAAAGACTGCATCCAAGGGAGTGCCTGAGAAGTCACAGTAAGGAAATGTCTACCTGCAAACAATAATCGGTTCACTCTAATTTGCGATACATCCAGGAATATTCTTTTCTTTTTTAAAAATTTATTTCATTTATTTGAAAGGCAAAGTGACAGAGACGGGGAGACAGATTGAGAAAGAGATCTTCCATCCACTGATTCACTCCCCATATGGCCACAATGGCCAGGGCTGGACCAGGCTGAAGCCCAGAGCCTGGAATTCCTCCTAAGACTCCCATGTGGGTGGCAGAGGCCCAAGTACTTGGACCATCTTCCGTTGCTTTCCCAGGTGCATTAGCAGGGAGCTGGATGGGAAATGGTGCAGCCAAGAGCAGAATTGGTGCTCACAGGGGAGGCCAGCAGAGCAGGTGCCAGCTTAACCTGATGTGCCAATGATGACACCCTCCTCCCCAAGCCAATATTCTTAAAACCATGCTATTATTTGATCCAGTTCATATTATCAAGGCAATAGCCATAATAATGATGTAGAAGAAAATAATGAAATCAACATTTGAAGACTTTCTGGAAAGCATACTATGTATCAGGTGTGGGAGCAAGTGCTTTGCACAGGTGGCAACAATCAGCTGACCCGCAGTTCCAGCTACCGCTGCCTAGAGCTGACTACTGGTGTCCTTGTTCCTTCCCCGCTTCCAGTCTCAGGGCTCCACATTTTTCCCACACAACAGCTGGAGCACTTTTCACGGAGTCCTCTAAATCAATCCCTCCCCTGCTTAAAAAGCTTTGATAGGACTCTCAGTTTACTTGCAACCCATTCCAAACTCCTGACCTTGACTTTCAAAGCCACACCTGCCACCTCTGGGATGCCATCAGCCATGCTGGCATTCCTGTCCTTGCCTAGGGGCCGTGGCACTAACGACTTCCCCTGCCCTGCCCTTCAGATCCTAAATGTCATCCCTACCAAGGGGCTCATCCTGATGACTCAGGCTACACGAGTCACCCGACCACCTTCTGTCGCACTGGTTCCATTCGAAGCCTCTACAAACCACTCATCACTGCCTGACATTATCCTGGTTTTCTGTGTGCTCCTTGTCTGACTCCTTCCCCTGTAATATTTGCTCCTTGAGAACGGAGAGCCTTGTCCTCACCTCTAAAACAAACAATATTGTTTATTATAACAGTGCTGCTTATGATAGGCCCTCTATAACTATGTGCCAGATGAATAAGTGAATGTATGAATAACGTTCTGAGCTAAGAACATTATACCAAGAGGTGAGAAACATTTTATTATTATTATTATTATTATACATATGATTATTAGATGTGGCGAAAAGAAGCCTTAGGAAAGCTGGGCAGGCTGCTCCAACACCAAGCTTCTGTGTTTAAAACCAGAATCACGGCCTAATTTGGGTAGGGAAATCGATAGAAGGGAGTAGGTGGTGTTGGATAGGCAGGCAAGCCACTGTTCTCTATTGTTAAGTAAGGAAGAAAGTCGGTTAACACCCACCAGATCTCTCTAGAAAAGACAGAATCACCAGGCACAGGGAGAGCAACGAAGCACAGGGAAAACACGTGCTCTGATGGTGACATCCTCAGCCATTTTCAGCTGGTGACAACGTGCAAAGGGATGCCTCTGACCCAACCTCAGAAAGCCTTGAAACTTGTTTTCCTCCTTTTTGTTTTTTTTTTTAAGAATTTATTTTTATAGAGGGAGGAGACAGAGTTGGAGGGAGGGAGATAGAGACAGACAGACAGACAGACAGAGGAATCTTCCATCTGCTGGTTCAGTCCCCAAATGGCTGGGCCAAGCTGAAGCCAGGAACCAAGAGTTTCATCCAGGTCTCCCACATAGGTGCAGACACCCAAGGACTTGGGCCATCTTCTATTGTTTTCCCAGGCCGTTGGCAGAGAGCTGCAATGGAAGTGGACCAGCTGGGACTCAAACCAATGCTCATATGGGATGCTGGCGTTGCAAGCAGCAATTTAACCTGCTACACCAGAAAGCCAGCCCCAAGCTTCTGGAACTTTTCAAAGTATCCTGATAAGATTTTATTTTCAATGACTATATTTCACTTGGAAAAGTTCTATTTTTTTCTCACATTTTCTTTTTCTTTCTGTCCTATTTTTTGTCCTATTTGTGTCCTATTTTTTTTTTTCACTTTTTTCTCCCCATGTTACTCCTCTTAGAGCTTTGAGCATTTTGTGCCCATATTTTGTAATTTCTTTCAGACTTTCTGTTGGAGGCTTTTGGAATAGTAACCTCATGTTTGCTAGGTTTGATGTCTCATCTTCTTTTTAAAGATTTATTTGTTTGTTTGAAAGGCTGAGTTGCAGAGGGAGGGGAAGAGACAGAGAGAGAGAGACAGAGAGATCTTCTATCTGCTGGTTTACTCCCCAAATGGCTGCAATGGCCAGGGCTTGGCCAGGCCGAAGTCAGGAACCTGGAACTTCATCTGGGTCTCCCCTGTGAGTCACAGGGGTCCAACTACTTGGGCCATATTCTGCTGCCTTCTCACGTGCATGAGAAGGGAGCTGGATTGAAAGTGGAGCAGCCAGGACTTGAACCTGTGCAGCTTAACCTGCTGCAACACAGTGCCAGCTCCCAAGAGCTTATTTTCAAGAGTGAACATTTTACCTAGAGGTTAAGACACCCATGTCACATATCAGAATACCTGGGTGATACCCACCTCTGACTTCCAACTCGAACTTCCTGCTAATGCAGCTCCTGGGAACTAGAAGTTGGTGGCTCAAGTAACTGGGTTCCTGCCACCCATGAGGCAGATATGGATTGAATACCCAGCTCCTGGCTTCAACCCATCCCAGACTGGGCTATTGAAGGCATTTGGAAAATGAACCAGTAGAACCAGCGTGCGTGTGTGTGTGTGAGTGTGTGTGTTTCTGTCTGGCTCACTCTCTCTCTGTCCGTGTTATTCTGCTACTCAAAAAAATTAAAAATAAATGAAGCTTTATTAAAGGGAAAAAAATAAGAAAGGCTCTGGAGCAATGCTAGTTACCTTTTAGGGTCAGAGACAGCTTTGAGACTCTGATTAAATTAAGCGACTCTTTCTCTAGGGAACAAAACAAAAAAGTCCATGACATTTTATACAAAATTTCAGACTGCCTTAAACACAAAGCGTACTTGTTATCCATAAGAAGGTTGTATTTTACTTTTCCCGGCACCACTGTGAGATCCTTGGCCCACGCTTCTGGGCAGGACGGACAGACACCCTCCTTTCCTCGCAGAGGTAATTGAGTAATGAGAATATCCCTAAAGCTGAGCTTTCCCTGATCTTGAGAGAGAGAGAGAGAGAGAGAGAGAGAGAGAGAGAGAGAGAGAGAAGCCAGGCTCTCAATTTCTAATAACTTGGGCTCAGGTTTAAAGAGGCAGTCCGGCTCTAACTGATGAATCCTTCATTCTTCTATTCAACAAGTGTTTGTGAGTGTCTACTGTGTGGTAAGCATTGCCCCAGGTTCAAGGACACAAGAGAGCAAGGCATGGCCCTCACCTTCCGGAGCCACTGACCCGCGGGGCAGGCAGGTGCAGCAGCCGTCTCACTCCAGCGCCCCCATGAGGTTTCCCTCCTCCCTCATGGGTGTGCCAGCATCCTGGACAGAGTAAAGCCAGAGAGGCTCACGTCCTCTGCCTGGGTCTGGCCGGCAGGCTTCCAGGGAAGGTCCATAGAGCACCTTTTCAAAGACGCTCTTTGGGCTTTGTTATAAGATGGACGGGCATGGTTTGTTTAAATTCTCCAGACCGCCTGGAACCTCTCCTGGCGCTGCTCTCAAGGCTGACTTCTGAAAGGGGGGATGGGCTGACGAAGCCACCGGAACATTTTGATCTGACCTCGGTGTGCACTGCCGAAGTTGCATTTTACTGAACGCTGAGAGGCACCTGGGCCCTGGGGGGAGAAGAATCCTTCCTTTAGCTAAAAGCATTTTTACAGTAAATGTTTATAGCACAAATGTATAAACAGTTTATCCTACGTGGCGGTGTTCCCACTGCTGAGCGTCCATAAATGTGGAAAGGGTAACATTAACCAAAGAATTAAGTCTCGTGAAGACACCTAGGCGAGGCCCCTACACCAGTGTGCTAGACAGAAAAGTCCACCAGGAGGGCAGCAGGTGTTCGCCAGGTTTTGGGGGCGGGAAGCATTAGTGTTACAGATTGTATCCAAAGAAAAGAACGCACACCAAGTGGGGGTCAAGAAAAGATTCATGTGGAGCCATTCCGCACTGGTGGAGTGGTCCTTATTCTGGGCAAGAGCACTGGCTGAGCTTTTAAATTTCCAGAAAGTTCATTTAGTATCTAATAACCATTTCTTTTGTCTTCCCTTCATTGGCAACATAAGTACATGCTATACATTCTCATTAGGGTATAACCTCAAAACATAGTAAGACTGAAATTGCAAAATAAAACCTGAAGTGTTCTCTCCACACAAATTAAGTGAGATCATATATATATTAATTAGGTCCATTAGCCATGATGCTGTTTGTCCATGTTTCAAAACATCATAGACATCACACATTTTTGTCAGTTTAAAAAATATATTTAAAAAATAGAAGAATAAAAACAGTCATATTGGAGATAAAAAAAAGAAAAATACTGCAAGCTGAATATTAAATTGTGGCCCTAGATTACAATGATCCTTGTCATTTCTTGTGGGATGCATTAAGTCCATGGAATATTCTGGAAGAAAATAATTTTTGGTCCTGTTCATAAATAAGACTGCATTACAAACGAAGTTTCATTCACCAAAATTGCTGGCTTGCAGGTTCATAGGAGAAACCTAATCCTTTGTATCTCAGGATTGGACTCGAGCTCTGGCCTGGATTCCTGGTGAACTCACTTTTCTACCCTAACCTTTCCACCGCCCTCGACACCCCATTGTCCTCCACCCTCACAGCTGACAGCTCCTGCTGTGCCTGGGGGGGTGAGGGGGGGGCTCTGACTGTGGTGCTCCGTCTCCCCCCACCCTTGCTTGCCTCCCAAATCTTTTTTGTTTTTTTTTACTAAAAAAAAAGAGAAAAGGTTTATTTATTTATTTGAAAGGCAGAGCAAGAGTAAAAGTGAGTGAGTGAGAGAAAGAGAAAGAGAGAGAGAGAGAGAATCTTTCATCCAATGGTTCACTCCTCAAATGGCCACAATAGTCAGATCTAAGCCAGGCCAAAGCCAGGAGCCAGGAATTCCATCCTGGTCTCCCACGTGGGTGCAGGGATGCAAGCACTTGGGCCATCTTCTGCTGCTTTCCCGGGTGCATTAGCAGGGAGCTGGATCGGCAGTGGAGCAGCCGGGACTCAGACAAGCACTGGGATACGGGATGCTGGTGTCATAAGCAGCTGCTTAACCCGCTGCACCACGTCAGCTTCTCCAGATCCCTTCTATCCTAAAACGATCCAGCTTGAAAATCGTCTCTCAACACATGCTCCTAGTGCCTGGTGCCTCTCACGCCCTCTGAATTCCTGAGGTACTCATTGCTGTGACAAGGGTTTGGATCTTTGCCTATTGCGTGCAAGTCACACCCCTTGTCTGTTAGACTGTAGGAGCCTTGAAGGCAGGATCCAGGTATCTACGCCTTTTTCCACACAGCTCTGTTATTTAACTTAGTGCTGGACACATCATAATTTCTGGATAAGTACTCCTTGGTTTAAATTGAATACAAACATTTAGCACAATAGTTCAGACACCGTTTGAGATACCTACATTCCACGTCAACTGCTTGGGTTCCAGTTCCAGCTCAACTTCTGATTCTGGCTTCCCATTAATGAGCACCTGGGAAACAGCAGGTGATGCTTGAAGTACTTAGGTTCCTGCCACCATGTGGGAGACCCAGACTGAGTTCTCAGATCTTGGCTTCAGCCTGGCCAGGCCCCAGTTGTTGCAGGCATTTCAAGAATGAATCAGCAGAGGGGAGATCCTCTGTGTGTCCATTTTTGTCTCTATGTCACTGTCTTTCAAATAAGTAAAACAAATTTTACATTGCTTATCCTGCCTTGGTTCATAATACTTCTTTCAGGTGACGACAGGATCTCCTTTGGGTTTAGTAATGCTCAACACCAATGATGCAACACGTGTCCCCCACGAGTTAGGCCGTGGAGTTACAGTGAGAGTTCAGTCTGCAAGCAGGCTTTTAACATAAGGATTTCCTTTAAATGCACAATTTATTTCCTTGTTATAAAAATAATAATTTATTTGCACACTCCAAAATAAATGAGAGGAATTACACCAAAATATAAATAATAGTTCTCTCTGGTGGCAAAATTATGGGTAATTACTTTTCATTTTTAGTTTGTTTTTCTATGTATTTAATGTGAGCTATACTTCTGATTTTCTACAATAACTAGGGACTACTAAATGATTGGAATAAATTATGTTAAAATGTTGAAAAATCAACAAGTTAACATGAAAACTTGAAAAGAATCCATTCCCCTCCAGATGTCATTGCCTTTGTTTGGGCAAGTTCAACTTCACGGGGCTCATCCCACAGTTCAACTACTAATGACGCACAGCCATTTTCTCTGGAGTACTTTACACATCCCTTTATTGTCCCTTCTCCTTGGTGACTGGTGCCCAGCACCTCTTGAATTCCTGCAAATTTTACTGTGCTAGAAAAAGGAAAGTCGAGTGAATCAAATGTGTCACTTTCAAATTGGACAATTTTGCAAATAGATTACTGATGCAGAGCTGAATGTATCACACATATCGAATGACATTTTTGTCCAAGGCTCCTGGCTCTCCAAGTTGATGAATGCAGCAACTAAAGTTGACACTAAAATGAGTCGGATAATTTTAAAAGCAAAACAAAGATTAAAATAAGAGCAGTGGATGTCCAGAAATCACCGAGAACAAATAAGTTGCCAGTATTTGTGAGTGTCATCGCAAGTTTGCTGTCGTTATTGTTGTGGTTACTATTTATCATTAACAATGATGAATAACATTATTTGACTTTTCTTGCAAAGTGCTTTTCTATCTCTTTGGCTAAGTGCAATTTCTATCATCAGAGGAGAAAAGTCAGGGCTAATGTACGTCAGGCTGTGAAGCTCTCTTCTAACTTTCATTATATTTGTGACTTAAATGCCCCACTTCATTGACTAAGTTACAAAATAAGGTCACATTTCTTTTCATATTCCAACCATAGTGGGTTTTGGCTCCCAAATACCTACTATAAAAGGAAATCAAAACTTTCTGTAGGTTTTCCCAACCCAAATAACTTGGGACATTCTTTGGACCATTTATGGTTTACAAATTGGTCCTAGGGTTTATCTGATCCTTGTACCACTCTGTCCTCCAACCCTGGAACTTTGGAACGTTCATGCCTCCTTATTAGACTGTCCTTCTCCAAGCTTAGACTCTGTTCTCTCCCTAATTGCCTTAAAGGCATGGTCAAGACTAAGCTACTGGCTAAAGATTCGGTGAAAGTTCAGAATTTATAGACTCAGTGATAGGAATAAGTGACTCCTACATTACCACAGTCACTTCTACAGCTCACAGATCCCAAAGCTAACGTCAGGGTCCCTGCTTGGCTCTCAGGTGACTCCTGTGTAGAGATGGGATTGGCACACCCTGTTCTCCACTTTCCACTACCACTGATGAGACTCTCTACATCACTTTACCAGTAGACTTACTTCCTGATTCTCTGGCCCAGACAGTGTTCTTCCCCAAAATTCAAGGCCCACTTTTCTTCCCCAAGCATGACTGAGAGTAGAAACAGCCAGGACCTTCAAGGGAATCATTCCCACCCACTCACAGGTTGAAATTCAACCTCCATGGCTAAGAGAGAGCAGTGGTCATACTGATACAGCTCATTCCCCAGAGTCTGAGTTGCTCATTCTTTTTTTTTTTTTTTTTTTTTTTTTTACAGGCAGAGTGGATAGTGAGAGAGAGACAGAGAAAAAGGTCTTCCTTTTGCCATTGGTTCACCCTCCAATGGCTGCCGCGGTAGGCGCACTGCGGCCAGCGCACCGCGCTGATCCGATGGCAGGAGCCAGGTGCTTATCCTGGTCTCCCATGCGGTGCAGGGCCCAAGCACTTGGGCCATCCTCCACTGCACTCCCTGGCCACAGCAGAGAGCTGGCCTGGAAGAGGGGCAACCGGGACAGGATCGGTGCCCCGACCGGGACTAGAACCCGGTGTGCCGGCGCCACAAGGCAGAGGATTAGCCTGTTGAGCCACGGCGCCGGCCATGAGTTGCTCATTCTTAATGAATTCTGTGGCAGACTCAATCCTAGACAGTCCCACAGCCGCTGCCTTTTCCCGGCTCCTCAACCACCTGTTCTGCAGTGGGCAGCTCTAGGGGGCATTGTGCGTGCTTCTCAGAGGCTCCCAGGGCTCCACCTGGCCCCTGTGGGTGTTCATTGCCCAGCACAACAACCTAAATATTGCACACTTATACTGGCTTTTCACCCTTCCCTCTTTCACTCCTAATACTCTTTTCTGCTGTTTCTGACATGTAGTCCTTCACTCAACGCCTTCTCTACAGGTTCTGCTTTTCCAAGGAACCCAAATTAAGTTGGCTGACTTGTTTTGAAGACGAAGGACACTGAGGCTGGCCTTGTGGCGCAGTGGGATAAGCTGCCACGTGTGACAACAGCATTGTATGTGGACGCTGGCTGACATCCCAGCTGCGCTGCTTTCTGATGCAGCTCCCAACCAATGGCCTGGGGAAATCAGTGGAAGACAGCCCAAGTGGTCGGGCTCCTGCCACCCAGGAGGGAGACACAGACGAAACTCCAAGCTCCTGGCTTCAGCCTGGCCCAGCCCTGGCTACTGTAGCCATTTGGAGAGTGAACCAGCAAATGGAAAATCGATTCTTCTCTCTCTCTCTCTCTCTCTCTCTCTCTCTCTCTCTGCCTCCTTCCCTCCAATTCTTACTTTCAAGTAAATAAACAAATCTTTAAAAAAATCAAAGAAATAAAGGAAGCAGTGGCATTGTGGCGTAGCGGGTTAAGCCACCACCTATGACAACAGCATCCCAAATAAGCGCCGGCTCGAACACTGACTATTCTGCTTCTGACCCAGCTCACTGCTCATGTGGCTGGAAAAGCAGTGAAAGATGAGTCAAGTGCTTGGGACCCTGCACCCACATGGGAGCCGTGGTTGGAGTTCCAGGCTCCTGGCTGAGGCCTGGCACAACCCTAGCCATTGCTGCCATTTGGGGAGTGAACCAGCAGATGGAAGATAGCTCTCTCTCCCTCTCTGTTTGTAACTCTGCCTTTCAAATAAAATAAACACATCTTAAAAAGGAGGGGGGGGGTTAGTGATGATTTTAGGAGGAATAATCAACAGGAATGAGTGAGTGTTTGGAGTGGAAGGGGAAGCAGATGTAGCGCCCCCATTGTCCGGATCAGCGTCCTGTCCATCACCATCCTACAGAGCAGGCAGCACCTGAATGCCTACACTCAGCTTGCCCATACTCCTTAGCTGGACAGGCGGGCTCCAAGCAGGGTGCTGAAAAGCAGAGGCCCATTTCCCTTGCAGAAGCTGCTGGGGGTTCCCTACTCCCCATCTTCCCCTTCCAGTCATCTCAGCAGAGCACTCCAGGAATCTCAAAACTCAGTATTCAGCTTTTCCATTGGCCTCTGGGAAGTTCCGGTGATACCGAGGAAGACAGAAGAGAAACAAAAAAGGCTGGGAGCAGGGTAGGGAGGAAAAAACAGGAGAGAAGAAAGTGAAAGAAAAGGGAAAGGAGTGGAGGGAATCGGGACGGCAGGAGGGAAGGGGTAAGGGGGGCTCGGGAGCTCTTTAGGTCCTGGGTCACTCCCAGTCCTTCCTCACCAGCCTCTTCTCCCAGGAAAATACACAACACTGCTCATAGATTTTCCTCCCACCGGAGATAGAAGAAGCTAGTCCAGCCCTTCATTTTCACTCACATACTAAGTGCATGTAAGCCTGCATCCCATGTTGGAGAGGCTGGGATTGTTTCTGCCTCTGCTTCTCATTGAGATTCCTGCCAATACACCTGAGAGGCAGTAGAAGGTGGTCCAGGTACTTGGGTCCCTGCTACCACATGGGAGACAGTCAGAGTTCCTGGCTCCCGGCTTTAGTCTAGCCCAGTCCTGGCTGCTGCAGGCATTTGGGGAGTAAACCAGCAAATGGATGATTTATTTCTTTGTCTCACCCTCTCTCTATCACTCTATCTTTCAAAAAAAATTTTTTTTTGACAGAGTGGACAGTGAGAGAGAGAGAGACAGAGAGAAAGGTCTTCCTTTACCGTTGGTTCACCCTCCAATGGCCGCCACAGCCAGTGCGCTGCAGCCGGCACACAGCGCTGATCCGAAGGCAGGAGCCAGGTGCTTCTCCTGGTCTCCCATGGGGTGCAGGGCCCAAGCACTTGGGCTGTCCTCCACTGCACTCCCGGACCATAGCAGAGAGCTGGCCTGGAAGAGGGGCAACCGGGACAGGATCGGTGCCCTGACCGGGACTAGAACCCGGTGTGCCGGCGCCGTTAGGTGGAGGATTAGCCTGTTTAGCCACGGCGCCGGCTCAAAAAATATTTTTAAAAGAGTCAGCGCCAATATGACTTGCTAAACTAGAACCTACATTGACCTTGTGTTGAGGTGCGTATTTGAAATAACAAATAATATAATCAGAACTAGTACTACCAAGTGGGAAACAGAAAGCCATTTAGAGGTAGTATAGTGAGCCTTGTTAAATAAGTCATGAACATGTCAAATGTTCCTTAGCACAATAATGCTAAGGAAAGTCAAAGTCACGCTAACAAGATAAAACATGCTTTCGTATATATATATATATGTGTGTGTGTGTGTGTGTATGTGTGTGTATACATATATATACATATACATATATGTGTGTATACATATATATACATATACATATATACATATATACACATGTGTGTATATATACACACATGTATATATATGTGTGTGTGTGTATGTGTGTGTGTGTTTTATTTTATTTTTTTTGACAGGCAGAGTTAGACAGTGAGAGAGAGAGACAGAGAGAAAGGTCTTCCTTCCATCGGTTCACCCCCAAATGGCTGTTATGGCCGGCGTGCTGCGCTGATCCGAAGCCAGGAGCCAGGAGCCAGGTGCTTCTCCTGGTCTCCCATGCGGGTGCAGGGCCCAAGCACTTGGGCCATCCTCCACTGCACTCCCGGGCCACAGAAGAGAGCTGGACTGGAAGAGGAGCAACCAGGACTAGAACCCTGCGCCCCATAAAACACACTTTCTTCATATGAGATTAAACTGCATGGACTTAAAATCAATGCTAGGTTTGGTAAGTTAGGCTGGATTCATAGGAAACTAAGTGAGGAAACTCTTGCTCCAGAGTCAACCCAACTAACTGGACCACCCTCATTGCAGAGGACAGGAACCAACACTCCAACCTTGTGAAAGTGGCAATGACCAAGTAAAGAGGAGACGCCATTTGTATTTCACAAAAGCTTGAGGCCCTCCAATGTGTGAGACAATAGTGTCTGTGGGCACAGGTATGAAAATTCTCCTCCTATGTAGACAAGTTGCCCAAAAGGGGCTGGGGGAACTAGACTGGGGCTGCATAGAAAGGAAGAAAGGGTCAGAGGAGAGAGAGCAGCCAGAGGCTGCCCTAATGTATGAGTCTTCTCATTGCATAGAACAAAAGGACAGAGTAAATCACTACCTCTTCTCCGCCCAGGGGATCTACCTGGCCCTTCAAGAACAAACATTCCATAAGTCTGTCATAGGTGGGGTAGTGTTGGTCTGGAAAGCCCTGGCAGAGGCTCTGATGGAAATGGGGCTGGAGGCATCAGCCCCTCTCCTGCACTCCTTGGCCAGGTCTCTAGGCCACAGCACAGTGGCAGGACCTTCACTCATCATTCCAGGGACGGGATACAAACTAGAAGAAATGATACCTTGCTTTTTCATACATGGCTGAGCCAACCAAAATGAAGGTGTCTGTTGGATGAATAAGGCATTTTTTTCTTCCACTGTACACACACCAGGGCAAATAGCTTGGAGGCACATTAAGGGCTAGATTTGAACCTTCATGCACTCCCTGACTCCAGGGCCTCTATGCCAAGCACAAACAGCACAACAGTGGGCCTGAGCAATGGACACATCTACTTGGCAACAGTGTCCCTGATCCCACACTCAAGCAGTAGGGAGGAAAGAGCAAGCAAGCCAGAGAGGCAGGGAGGACCAGCTGTGCCCCACCACCACTGCCCAGGGCCCCCAATAGATGTTCTGACTGCATTCCAAGGAAGGGAGTGACCTTCACCTGCCCTTCAGAGAAACAGGTACAAAGCAGCAGGTACACTATGGGGGTTTTAGTCAGTGTTAAAGGATATAGAGTGGAGAGAGGACCCAAGAGAGGGAGGTGACGAGAAAAAATGGAGAAAGAAGAACTGGTGTGGGAAGGTAGGAGGAAGGAACACAGACACAGCTGTTCCAGCTCAGGCATGAAGGGAGAGGGGTAGCATATGGCTAGACTCCCCCTCCTCTCCTCACTCTGCATTTTGTACCTAACTTATAGAACAACTCCCAGTACTCGTTGGAGAAGTTGCTATGTAACCCCAAAACTAGAGTTGGAGGTTGTTCTACAACAAAATGGTGACCATGAACAGACTACAGTCTTAAGTGGGCATCTCGCCCTTGTCACACTGGACCCTGGCCCACAGCCACCCCTGAGAGCCATTTTGCAGCTGTCTGAACACTTATTTGTCTCAGAGACAGTCTAGCAGAAGGCTGTTGACCAGGCATTGTTGGCCTAAGTTGCTTTCTGGGTGCAAGAAAATAGGCTTAAGTTCAGCTTGAAAGGCTTTGGCCTTTGATAGCAACCTCTGCGTGATGGTGTGAGGTGGTGCCTTCTGTGCTAGTTTGCACTTTGTCCATTGCAGCCAGAAGGAGATCCCTGCTTTTAGGGATCATTTTGTAACTTGTAAAACTAGTTTTGCAACTTGGTTTGGGGTGAGTGACCTCAGAAGCAGTTTTCTTTTTGAGTTTTGGCCCGTTAGAATTCTACAAAAGTAGAACACCTGGTAAGATAATGCTGGCCCAGCACTTTTAAACTATGGCTCTAATCTGCAGAAGTGATGCAGCTATTTTTAACAATGGGACCCAGGTAAAACTAGCCTAAGAACCCCTTCTTCTAAGACTGCTTTGTTGCACAAGCATGGCTGATAGTGTTTGGACACTGTCTCTTTGTTGTCAATCTTCCCCTTCTACATGGGACCAAGTAAGACCAAACAACCAGGACCAGATTCATCAAGGTGATGTGGAACAGAGCCTGGTAAAGGATGACTGATCAATGGTATTTTCAATAAAAAGATTGGGTACCAGTGCTGTGGCGTAGCAGGTTAATCTGCTGCCTGCAATGCCAGCATCCCCTATGGGTGCTGGTTCGAGTCACAACTGCTCCATTTCCAATACAGCATCCTGCTAATGCCCCTGGGAAAGCAGTGGAAGATGGCCCAAGTCCTTGGGCCCCTGCACCTACATAGGAGACCTGGAAGAAGCTCCTGACTCCTGGCTTCAGCGTGGCCCAGCTCTAGCCATTGTGGCCATTTGGGGAGTAAACCAGCAGGTGGAAGAGCTCTCTTTATCTCTCCCTCTCTCTAACTCTTCCTTCCAAGTAAATAAATAAATCTTAAAAAGAAAACAAGAAAAGAATAACAGGACAAAAATACAGAAGTTAAAATAGAGTCTCTGGTGTCAACCCTAAATGAAAATAGAAAAATTGGGACCAGCGCTGTGGCACAGTGAGTTAAAGCCCCAGCCTGCAGCACCAGCATCCCAGGCCCTTCTGGGGAACCTATGCATTGGTGCTTACAGGGTCCTGAGAAAGTGTATCCTAGCAGGCTGGACCTGACCAACGTCCTTTTAGAGGCTCAGATCTGCAACTCTGCATGGAAGGAAAGTTTCACAGACCAGAAAAATCAACATGTGAGATATGCATCAGTAAATCTCCAGGAAGGGTGGGAAACAGGAGCATCGCCACCAGGGGTCTTGACCCAGAAGGCTGAACACATAGTCCTTGTCTGTGCCTTATGCCCTAGAAGAGATAAAAGAGTAAACATTTACACTGACTTTAAGTAAGGAGACAGGAATGTTGATGGCCTTGAATTCCCCTAAGATAGATAGGAAGATCCACTTTGAGCTTCCTTTCGGTACAAAGTAGATAGAAAAGAAAAAATACAAAAACCTGCCAATTTACCAAAACAGCATCATAGATAGACCAGATCTATCTTCAGTTAGTATGATTTCTGGTAATCCATCTTTACTCCAGAGGTAGGATGAGAGTGTGGTTTTGTTACACAACAACCCCAAAACTAGTTGGAGGAGTTGCTATGTAACCTCCAAAGTAGGTTCACTCACCTGATCCACAGAAAACCCATCACTGACATTGGGATGCTGAAGGAAAGAAGGCTTTTATCACTAAGTGCAGAGCCAGGAGCCAGATAGCTAGTGTTCAATTCCCCAACCCCCCAGGGCAGTAAAGGCAGTGAATCTTACAGTTCAAAGTTGGGGGATGAGAGGTGCATGTTTAGTCGGTGTCTAGGCTCCCAACTGGTCTGAGGAGCTCAACTGGTTGGCTCTTCATGATGGAAAGGTGGGCTTCATTCAGTCTGGGGCTACATGCAGGGGTCAGTTGCTTCCTGACTTAAGCTAGAATATCCCAGATATGAGACCCCTTAATACAACACCAACCATCAAAATGTTCATGGTTGAGGAATTTTGCTGGGCCGGTTGTACCACTCTCTCTATTCCATGAGATACTTTTAGTAACCAAGCTTCCAACACATACACCCTTGGAAGGACAAACCACATCCACTCTAAATCCAGGTGAATAAAGTTAAAAAAGTATAAAAATGTTTCAAGTAATAAAATAGTAAGATAATTTTTTTTAGGTTTTCAGGAAAGTCCAAGAAGTGGGAGTATAAAGGCGTCCCTGGGTCTCCAAGTCAGGCGACGACATCGACAGGGTGGGGTAGGAGGGCAGAAAGCCTGGCTCTGTAGGTCATGCCAGCAGACGCCTTCGCTGCCAACTCGCTGCGCTCAGACGAGCTTTTAGGGATCTGTCTGGGACAACCAGCATTCCAAACAATTTCAGTTTCTAAAAAATGCATGATTATCTCAAAAGCTGGCTTGTACTGTTGTCATGAAAACCCAGAGGGGGCGGGCATTTGGTGTAGGAGTCAAGGTGCCACTTGGCATGTCCATATCGCATCGCAGAGTGCCTGGGTTCAAGTCCCAGCTTCACATCTAATTCCAGCTTTCTGCTAGTGCACACCCTGGGAGGCAGCAGGTGTTAGTTCAAATACTTGGGTCCCTGTCACCCACATGGGAGATATAGATTGGGTTCAGGGCTGTTGGCTTCAGCCTGGCCCAGCCCCAGCTATTCTAGGCATTTTCAAGAGTGCAGCAGTAAACGGGAGCTCTCTGTATGTCTAGCTCTCTGCCTTGCAAATAAACAAAAAATTAGAAAGAAAGAAAAAGCATAGAGGATTGGGTTGAATGTACACACATTCTGTGACATAATGTGGAAAATTTAAAGCAAAAATTTCACAACACATCATCTGCTTTTCATTTTTTCTCCTCCATAAAAGTAAATGCAAACCCAAAAAAGGACAGTTTAAAAAAAAAAAAAATAGGGCCAGCGCCGCGGCTCACTAGGCTAATCCTCTGCTTGTGGCGCCGGCACACCAGGTTCTAGTCCCGGTCGGGGTGCCGGTTCTGTCCTGGTTGCTCCTCTTCCAGTCCAGCTCTCTGCTGTGGCCCGGGAGTGCAGTGGAGCATGGCCCAAGTACTTGGGCGCCTGCACCCGCATGGGAGACCAGGAGAAGCACCTGGCTCCTGGCTTTGGATCAGCCTGCAGCACCGGCATCCTGTATGGGCACCGGTTCTACTCCTGGCTGCTCCTCTTCCGATCCAGCTCTCTGCTATGGCCTGGGAAAGCAGTACAAGATGACCCAAGTCCTTGGGCCCCTACACCCACATGGGAGACTCAGAAGAAGCGCCTGGCTCCTGGCTTCAGATTGGTGCAGCTCAGGTCATTGCGGCCATGTGGGGAGTGAAGGAACAGAAGGAAGACCTCTCTCTCTGTCTCTCTCTCCCTCTCTCACTGTCTGTAACTCTACTCTCAAACAAATAAATAAAACCTTAAAAAAAAAAAAGATTTACTTATTTATTTGAAAGGCAGAGCTACAGAGAGGTAGAGTCAGAGAGAGAGAGAGAGGGAGAAGTCGCCCATCTGCTGGTTCACTCCCCAGATGGCTGCAATGGCCAGAGCTGGGCTGATCCAAAGCCGGGAGTCAGGAGCTTCCACCGGGTCTGCCATGCAGGTGCAGGGGCCCAAGGACTTGGGCCATCTTCTACTGCTTTCCTAGGCCATAGCAGAGAGCTGGATCGGAAGGAGCAGCCAGGACTTGAACCAGCACCCATATGGGATGGCAGCGCTGCAAGCAGGCGGCAGCTTTACCCACCACGCCACAGTGCCCCCAGGACAGTTTTATTTTTCATTTTTTATTAACAATAATTGTACATATTTATGCACTCCCACCTTCTGCACAGTAAAGAAAACAATCAACAGAATGGAGAGACACCCAACAGAAAGGGAGAAAATATTTTCAGGCTACTCATTTGACAGAGGATTTATATCCAGAGTACATCAGGAACTCAAAAACTCCACAATAAAAAAAAAAAAAAAAAAAAAAAAATCAAGTTAAGAAATGGGGAAAAGACCTGCAGAGACATTTTTCAAAAGAAGAAATACTCATGGCCGATAAGCTTATGAAAAGAACAGTAATTTGGACTGTTTGAGTTCTGTATGAAAATGAGTTTCCTGTATATACATATGCAAATTTTAGATGAATTAGAGAATGATTATTCAGAGTTCCCTTTTCTTTCTTTCTTTTTTCCTTTTTTTTTTTTTTTTTTTTTTTGGTTTATCAAAAATAAAACAAAACATGGAATTCCCCTAGGTGTTGTCTGAAACACAGCTAAAATATCCCTAAAAATGTATACTTTCAGGGTTGTGTTTTCTGAAGGTATAAAAGCCAAATAAATGTTCCTAGGACGAAGCTCATCTGCGGAAACTGACTACTTCCCGAGACAGGATCACAGATGGTGTCTGACTTCGGAATCAAGGTGAGTGACAGCTTTCAACCTCCTCTTCCTCCTTGGCTGGCACACCTGTGCTGGTGTGAAGAGACTGAGCCAGGGAGTCTGCATTTCCAAAAACGAGCACTCTTCAGACATAGTACTTATTGAACAGGCGATGCAGGCAGCACTTAGACGTGACAGCTCTGTGCTAGGTGCCAGGGATGACACAACGAATAAAACCCACCCTCAGAAAAACTACCACCCAATCCGAGAGTTAGATTTCAAACAGAAAGTAGTTCCGGTGTGCACTGTGGCACGGCGAGGGAAGCCTGCATCGCCTCTCGGAGTGTCTGGGATGGAATCCAGGCCCCGCTGCTTCAGGTCCAGCTTCTCTCTAATACGTCCTGGGTGGAGTGTTGTGGGCTGCGTTGGGCCAACATGAATATCCCGGCCTCTTTCTTAGAGAATTCTAAGCACAGGCACAAACACGGCATGCTGCATGGTGAGGTTTATTGAGAAAGTGAGAAGATTGCACAGGCACAGCAGGGCTACGTTTAGGGAGAGTGGGCCAGGAATTACAGACCCTGCTCTGCTCGTCCTGGGTCCTTGAGGAGAGGAGAGAGAAAGGGAGAGCCCTCTCTTCCCCAGGCTTCTTCTTAGCTTCTAAAAGGGAAGTGGTTGTATAGTACTGCCCCCAGGTCCCAGGTAAGGGGAGCTGCGTGGAGGGGAGGGGTCATCTGACTGATGATAGGGTTACATGGGGGTGGGTAGGTGTGGCCTCCAGCTCATGAACCTGATCTATCTCCCTGACTTTTCCCACATCAGGAGGAGACGATGGTGCCAGTGCTTGGGCCCTGCTGCTCACATGAGACCCAGATGGAATTCCAGGACCCTGGTTTCAACCCGGCCTCGACATTGCAGGTATGTAGGGAGTGAACCAGTGGATGGAAGATCTCTGTATCTCTCTGTCACTCAACTTTCCAAGTAAATAAAAATAATAAGCCTTTTTTAAAAAAGATAATGAAGTTATAGAATCTTCCAGTAAAATAATTTCTAAAGTTAGAAAGTACAGCAGTAATTTCTGAGTTGTAGTTGGTTTGGGGCTACAAATAGGAGAAAACCACACTAAAAATGTCTTAAAAGATCAGACATCTGTTATCTTTTTTCTTTTAAGATTTATTTTATTTATTTGAAAGACAGAGTTACAGAGAGAGGCAGAGACAGAGAGAGAGGTCTTCCAAGTGCTGGTTCACTCCCCAGATGACTGCAAGGGCCGAAGCTACGCAATCCAAAGCCAGGAGCCAGGAGCTTCCTCCAGGTCTCCCGCATGGGTGCAGGGGCCCAAGGACATGGGCCATCTTCTGCTGCTATCCCAGGCCACAGCAGAGCCGGATCGGAAGTGGAGCAGCTGGGACTAGAACCTGTGCCTACGTGGGATGCCGGCGCTTCAGGCCAGGGCGTTAACCCACTGTGCCACAGCGCCAGCCCTGACACCTTTATCTTATTTAAAGAAATCCAGGCCGGCGCCACGACTCAATAGGCTAATCCTCTGCCTGCGGCACCGGCACCCCAGGTTCTGGTCCCGGTCGGGGCACCGGATTCTGTCCCAGTTGCCCCTCTTCCAGTCCAGCTCTCTGCTGTGGCCTGAGAAGGCAGTGGAGGGTGGCCCAAGTGCCTGGGCCCTGCACCCACGTGGGAAACCAGGAGAAGGACCTGGCTCCTGGCTTCAGATCGGCGCAGCGCACCGGCCGCAGCATGCTAGCTGTAGCAGCCACTTGGGGGGTGAACGAATGGAAAAAGGAAGACCTTTATCTCTGTCTCTCTCTCTCTCTCTCACTGTCTAACTCTACCTGTCAAAAAAAATTTAAAAAAAGAAATCCAAAGGCAGATTTCAGGCTAGGATAATTCAATGACTCAGCAACACATCAAAACTCTAGATTATTTCTATCTTCCTACTAGGCCATTCTCAGCATGTTGACTATTATTTTCATGGCTGACTCTAGTTATCACAAGATTGCTGCCACAGTTCCATACATCACATCCTCACACCATCACTTCAAAAGAACTGCTTCTCAGGGCTGGCATTGTGGCTTACCCTGCAATGCCAGCAACCCATATGGGTGCTGTTTTGTGTCCCAGCTGTTCTATTTTTCATCCAAGTCCCTGCTAATGGCCTGGGAAAGCAGCAGAAGATGGCCCAAGTCCTTGGGCTCCTGCCACCCACATGGGAGACCTGGATGAAGCTTCTGGTTCTTGGCTTCAGCCTGGCCCAGCCCTCGAACAATTGGATAGGAGATATCTCTCTCCCCTCTCTCTCCCCCTCTTCCTCCCTCCCTCTCCGCCCCACAACTCTTTCAAATAAATCTTTAAAACACACAGAGATATGAACTGTTTCTCTTAACGTGTCTCTTTTAATAAGAGGAGAAACCCACTCCAGAATCTCCAATTCCCCTTCAAATCTCAGTGTCCAGAACCGCATCTCGAGGCCATGCCTAAACTAATCCAGAGCAGGAATCCCGATTCCCTGATTGACTTAAAGCAAACTTCTTGGAGCGGTGATGGGATCATTCCCAGGGCACTGGCTGTTTAGATTCCCCTCTGAAGGAGGGAGCAAGAAAGAAAAAGGAGGAGGAGAGAGAAGAGCAGCAAGAGGAGGAAGCAGACGTTGGAATAGCTACTGGGCAGACTACAGCATGGTCCCCAGGTGCTCTGGAGAACTTTCCTGCAGAGAGCGTCCCAGAATAATAACAGGGCACTCAAGGAGGAGGCGATGCCAAACACATCTCGAGCCTCCACATAGAAGAACCATTCCAGAGAAATCTAGAACACCTCTTCCTCTAAAGGTCAGGCAAAAGCCACCTCTATGTCTTCATCCCCAAGAGGCTGCTGACGCGATCAATCCCGCCTAGGCTAAGCCACCGCTGGCGAAGGGACTCAAACCTTTCCGGGCCTCACCTGCGGCCGTGCCTCAAATCCTTCCATTATAGAAGGATGTAAAATTGTTTTCTTTTTTAATATAGACTAATGATAAATAGTGGTCTTTAAAGGCTTTTTTCCAACCCCATGCAAAACCCAATACCCTCGCTGGGGAGGGAAAAAGCCACAATGATGTCAGTGGACATTTGGTGATGCTACCCTTGATCCTTAGAGAAATGCAGGCTCCTAGGAGGAAAAAGTAACTCAGGGCTCTCCGAGCCCAGCAAGTGCGGAGCAAGGTCAAATCCAATCAAATTCACACGAAGTCCTCACAGTGCTCCACTTGAATAGAAAATGGTACAAAGATGGAAACACAGAAGGCACACGGCAAAGCCTGGGAACCTGCAGCCGTGCTAAATAGGAAACACGGAGGCTCACCACAGGGCAGCTCTGTGAGGCAACTCTGGATGCCATTTTGCTAATTGTGTTTGCTATGACACCAAGCACCGCTTAGCCGGGCTCCCAGAGAGTCTCCATAATGACAATCACTTGCCAGGAGCGAAAGTGATTTTTATTTGATATCCATACAAAGCAGAAGCAAATGAATTACCATAATGAGAAGCAACATAATGATGTGGAGATGTACAAACTGCCATTGTGTTTAATAACAACAAAGCTTTCCCTTTTGAATTCAATTTGCAGGAAGGTTCTTAGTGAAGCATCATTGTACTGAAACCGAGTTGTTTGGAAAACACACACACATGCACTCCAAAGAATTTCAGGCCTGCGATTACTGGAAAGGTTGTTGGGAGGATTTTTTTTTCCCCTTCAAATTTCTATTCTCAGTAAAATCGACTGCGTTGTAGCACTACACAGCTGTGATTTGTGAAGTAAATGGCAAAGCTAAATGTGCCGAAACCCAACATGTTCCCCGAGCAACAAAGGGATGGAAGGCAAATGTTACAGTATTATTGACAACACTGGTAATGCTTGTATAAGCATCTGCTTCATAAAGGGGGAAAAACCTACAGTACAAACACAAGGCGTTTCCGAGCCAGGCCTTCCAGGTCCAATCCTGGCTTGGATTTGAATTTTCACTTGGGCCAGAACAAATATTTCCTCTTTTTCACCTTTTCCCTCCAAAATAAAAAGTGTCTCTGATTTGCATCCCGGAAACCTCCCCCACCACTGACAGACTCCTCCATGTTTCTCTCTATAGAACGATGTCCTAAATTTTCTGGTATTTACCTTCTGCCACCATTTCATTTTCCACCACGGATGGAGATACCGTTGAATAAATATGGCATTAATTTAAGCTCATTTCTGGGATCATCATCAGGTACTGTCCTCTTCTCAGACCCTGAGAGTCTAATGTGTGAACAGTGTGTGTCCCAGCCCACACTGCCTCCTTCAATCCTTTCAAAGCTGCCAATGGTATCTATTCACAAAAAAAAAAATCCTGGTTTCATTAATGAACGAGTCAGAGCCAGACCAGGACCTGTATTCAATTGAGAAATCTGAAGGTTGAATGTTATGGAACTAGAAATCAGGAGCCTTGGGTCCTGGGTCCAGTCCACCAAATGAGTCAACTTTTTTGTGTCAGTGTCTGTTTTCCCAGCTATAAAACAAGCATACTGTCTATTCCAAACCTGTCATGTGGGCATCTTGAGAATCAAATCATAATCAAGTGTTTTGTAAACTGTTCTTCCTACACTCATGAGAGGCAATAGGAGATCTTTTAAATAGTGCTTAACACATCTGGAGAATCACACAATTTATAATGACCTACATTTTGGCATTTTATCATCCGACAAATATTCACTGAGCTCCCGTTTGAGGCAAGGCACCAACCCCAGTGCTAGGGAAGTGTATACATCAGGATGCCTGAAGGAGGCTATAAAAAAGGTGAGAGAGAAGATACAGCTGCAGAGTTCACAGAGAGGCCACACAGGGGCACCAAATGGGAGGCAGAGTAACACAGTGATAAAAAGCACAGGTGTGCGGCAGGGTTCTAACCTCACAGTTAAAATGCCTGCATCCCATGTTGGAGTACCCAAGTTCGATTCTCAGCTCTGGCTCCCAGGTCCAGCTTTCTGCCAGTGGGCACCTTCGGAGGCAGCAGGTTCAAGGGGGTGGGTTCCTGCCACCCATGTGGGAGACCAGGACTGAGTTTCCAGGTCCCGGCTCCAGCCCTGGCCACTGCAGGCATTTAGGGAGTGAACCAGCAGGTGGGAGCTCTCTGTCCATCTGTCTCTTTTGCCTTTCAAATAAATAAATTTAAAACAAAACTTCAAAAGGCATAAGCTTTGGCATCATACCTTCCCGGCCTGAACCCAGGCTCTGTCATTGATTTGCCACGTGATGCTGAGTGTGTACTTAATGTCCCTATGCCTCAGTGTCTCCTTCTGTAAACTAGGGATGAGAACTGTACTGCCTTTTAAGGAGTAAGTAGGTGAACACATCTAGAATTCTTAGAGCAGTACCTGGCACATACACAAGACACAGTAAATGTCAGCTGAAAAGAAAGAGGACACCTCACAGGACAGTAGCTGATAGGGAGAGAGTGCATTCAAGCCTGGAGGTCAGCAGGGGCTCAGGGGCCAGTGAGGGGACTCTAAGCCGACACTGGCTGGGATGGATGCCTCTCCATGGCCAAAAGCTGGCTTGCAGAGTGACCACACTTCGAGCCTGCCCACCCCCTTTCTGTGCCTCTACAGACTGGGGTTGAAAGCATATTGCCTTTTTGTTTTGGAGTTTTGGAGAGAGAAAAAAGCACTTTAGTGAGTTTTTGTTTGTTTGTTTGTTTGTTTTGGGTTTTGTTTTGTTTTTGGTCCTACAAAGATAAATCTAATATAATATAACTGGAATTATTAAGTTTTTAACAATGAGAACCTAAACCGGTTTATTCAATAATCCTGAGGCCAGCCCACCAGGCTTGCACAAAATTCACAGGACTCTACCTATAGCCTCCTAGAGGAGGGAGGCAGAAACTAGTGTAAATGCCAGTCCTTCTTCTGGACAAAGGGTTTGCTGAGTGTGAATTATGCAAAATTCCTCCCAAGGTTTCCCCACTCAGTGCCATCAGACTGGGTAGCCCACCTAGCACCACGCAGAAGAGCTTCCCCTAGGTGCCTTCCTTAGAGGAAGGCCGGAAAGGTTTTACTGCTCAGTGTTGTCAGGCCAGGTAACCCCTCTGGTGCCCAGCAGAGAGGATTCTCCCGTAGAGCTTTCCTTGGGGGGAAGGCTGAGACCACCTGGAAAGTTATTAGAGTATGGGCAGGAGTTTGTAGTATAAAATCCTGAACTCCTTCCAAGGTGTGCTTCTTGGGCTGTTAAATTCTTCTCCAAAAAAATGGTTTTTTCCTTAGCTGCACCTTGCCCCCACCCCCCACCCCCCACCCCCACACATAGGCTAATTTCTAACTTCCTACCTAACACAAACACATGTTAAATGGAAGTCAATGTTCATTACCCCTAAGCAGAGCAACCAGGATCTCTCTCTCTCAGAGATGGGACTGAGCCCAGAGAAAGGGCTTTTCTGGGGTTCACTCTGAGCCCCTTATTCTTTTTTTTTTTTTTTTGACAGGCAGAGTGGACAGTGAGAGAGAGACAGAGAGAAAGGTCTTCCTTTTGCCGTTGGTTCACCCTCCAATGGCCGCTGCGGCCGGCACACCACGCTGATCCGAAGGTGCTTCTCCTGGTCTCCCATGTGGGTGCAGGGCCCAAGCACTTGGGCCATCCTCCACTGCACTCCCGGGCCACAGGAGAGAGCTGGCTTGGAAGAGGGGCAACCGGGACAGACTCTGGCACCCCGACCAGGACTAGAACCCGGTGTGCCGGCACCGCAGGCGGAGGATTAGCCTATTGAGCCGCGGCGCTGGCCGCCCCTTAATTCTTGCACTGTCCTGAGCAATCTCATCCTCTACGGTTTCCAGTTTCATCTCCATGATGGTGACTCACCTGAACCACCCTCCGGAGTCTCAGAACCCAGTATTTACCACTCTTTGGTCCCCTGATATGAAGTCCAACATTCTAGTGATTCCGCAGCCTGAATGTCTCTCCCATCTACCCACTGCTCTCTGCTGGCCAGGTCACCATGTCCATCAGCAGGATTCCTGTCTTCAGTTTTGTTCCCACTCAATTCCCCCTCCAAACAATAGCTGGTGGGGACCTGCTAGGTCACCAGCCCTTCAGCACCTCCCCATTGCCTAAAGAGCGGAGCCCAAACTCCTCAGTGGCATATGTGGGCCTTAGTCACCCGGCACATGTGTGTGCACTGCTGGTCTCAGGCCTTTCCCTCCCCCTTCTCTTTCCCTTACTCACCAATCAGACTTAGCTCATTTGGGGTCCTCAATGTTCCTGTTTTCTCTCTCCCTCTAGTCCCTTGCATATCCTGTTTCCTCTTCCTGGAAAATCCTATGCACCTCTTCCCCTGTTGAAATCTCCTCACTCCTCAGGTCCCAGCTGAAACGCTGCCTCCACCAGAAAGCCCTTCAGGATGGCCCAGAGCCTGCCTTGTCATCCAGCAGCACACCCAGACCCCTCTCACTGGCCGCTCATTTCTGTTATTGCCTTTTAACCCCAGGAAGGAAGACCCCACATGAGAGACACCAAACAACGACAGGACTCGGAGACTGCCACTGATGGTGGAGAGAACCATAGTACTTTCTCCACTCCTATTTTTGCTCCCTTATCCATCCCCCCACACTAAGTAAGGGAAATCTGTCATTAATTCCTAACTCAGATTTCACATGTCAACAGAAAGATTAGAACTACTTTATTGGCTGGTGCCACGGCTCAATAGGCTAATCCTCCGCCTTGCGGCACCAGCACACCGGGTTCTAGTCCCGGTCGGGGCACCGGATTCTGTCCCGGTTGCGCCTCTTCCAGGCCAGCTCTCTGCTGTGGCCAGGGAGTGCAGTGGAGGATGGCCCAAGTGCTTGGGCCCTGCACCCCATGGGAGACCAGGTTAAGCACCTGGCTCCTGGCTTCGGATTGGTGCAGAGTGCCGGCCGCAGGGGCCATTGGAGGGTGAACCAATGGCAAAGGAAGACCTTTCTCTCTGTCTCTCTCTCTCTTACTATCCACTCTGCTTGTCAAAAAAAAAAAAAAAAAAGAACTACTTTATAAATACTGGTCCTACTGTGCCAGGCAATTGGCAAAAATTTCCAGAGAATGCAAACCCTACTTGCTTTTTTATTGCAGAAGAGCCCATTCCTGGAGACTAGAGCATAAAGTGGATCATTGAAAAGCAAATTACATTTTCCCATAGGAGCGATGTCATAATTAGAGGCTGTATTCCTGACAAAGGACTGGGCTTCACATAAATAGTAGATATGAACAAAAATATTTCACAAATGTAAAGAGTCAGGTAACTATAAATCCTTATAATTGTTTAAAATAATAAAATTCTCGGCAAGTATTATCAAGCAGGCCGGATTAGAGGAGCACACGGTGATGACTGAGGGACTCCAATGTGCCATAAAGTGTACATTAAAATATAACTACTGCGTCATAAATTAGAACCTGAAACTCACTTTAATACAGTCATTACACACTTAATTAACAAAGGGAAGGCAGGGAAGTGCCATGGTTAATGAGTGGCATAGGCCATGAGGAGACCTAAAACCATAGGCTTGCCCTGGAGAGGGTGGGCTCTGTGAGGGCAGAGGCCGGACCCACCCACAACAAAGAGGGTGCCACACAGAGCACGGCCCCAGATCATTTTTACAATGTACAGCCCAGGTCTGAGTTGCCACTGTGGGCAAGTAAATCACACTCACTGAGTCTGTTTCTTTCTTCACAAAACAGAGAAGCCGAACTCCAAAATCTCTCAGGTCCCTTCACATTTTAAGGTTCTAAGATGCTATTCTGCTCTCCTGGGATTGCTATGAGACCCTGGGAGTGGCCAACTGTGACTCTGGTGGACCTCTATGAATGCAGTCTCCAGAATTCACACCTTTGTGGAATCCCACCCACCTTCTGGGCGTGGCCATGTAGATGGCTGTGGCCATTGGGACTTCAGCAAGCAAGACACAGTAGAGGTTTCATAAGTGTTTGCACACTGGGGCTTGTTCTCTTAAGAACACTCCCTGGTGCTGGGCTGTGAGGAGCCAGCCCAAGCCCCGTGGAGAGGCCACATGAAGGAGTCTAGGTATTCTGGTAGACACCCGGGCTGAGCTCAAAGTCTTGTGCCAGCACCACTGGCTAGTCACGTGAGGAAGAATCTCGGATACTGCAAGCCAGTCGGCTCCCAGATGATGGCAGCCACGGCTGACATCACAGGGGATAGAAGAACCTCCCAGCTATGGGCCAGGTAAACCCATAGAGTCACGAAAGATAATAAAAACAATTGTTTTTTAAGACACTATGTTTTGGAGTGGTTCATTATAAGTAAATTGAAATACTAGGACATACTTAAATGGCTTTGGGCTTTTGGAAAACATTAACCGTCCATGGAAAATCAAATAATGTGTATTTTTTTGTGAATTTTTCTATACTGACATTCAAAATATTCCAACTATCTTAAAATAGACTCAAAACACTATAGTGGTGTTCAATAAATATTTGTAGTAGATAAAGATGTTTCCTCTTCCTGAAAGATGTTTTTCCTCTTTACCTTATCTTGAAAGTCGAGCTGTTCAAAGGCACAAATAAAGGTCACAAGGAAATGATATGTGCTGCTCAGTCACTCCACTTGACACTCTGTTGACAGCTCTCAGAACATCCTCTCGCTACTGATAATCCACAAAAACTATTATCAAGTAAAGCAAAGACTTGAGAAAGAGTGTAGTAGGATGTCCGGGAAGGCAGGACCTGACTTCTTCCTGATAACTGTTGACATTCAGAGCTAGAGAGCAGTAACAAATTTGTATGAGACTCTGGGCTCTCTGAAAGTAAAGAGACACATGTCTTAGTCTATTCAGCCTCTTATAACAACACCACAGAAGCTGGCTAGTTTAGAAGCCATAGAAATTGACTGCTCACAACTCTGGAAGCTGGGAAGCTCAACCTCAAGGTGCCAGAAGATTTGATGTCCCATTAAGGCCCGCTTTCTGGTTCACAGATGGTACCTTCTCACTATGTCAACACATGGTGGAAAGAGGCAAGGCAGCTCTCTGTCACCTGTTGTGTAAGAGCACTAATCCCATTTAAGAGGGAACAAATCATCTCCTTAAAGCTATCACCTCCTAATACCATCACCTCAAAGATTAAGATTTCAACATATGAACTGAGAGGCGCACAGTCAGCCCATAGCTGGATAAGATCCCCAACATTTCGCCAGGAGAGTTATTGAAACCTGTCATGGTGACATTGAATAGGGCTCGGTGACGAAGACAGTGAGACTACCGAAATACTATCAGCGTGGAGAATTGAAAGAGATTGAGTTATGGAGCATCTCTTGTACAAAGTCAGCTGGTCAAAGGAGTCATGTTTCTGGACATATTTTGTGTTCTGCAGGAACAACTATGTCAATGAATTTTTTTTATTTTTGACAAGCAGAGTTAGACAGTGAGAGAGAGAGAGAGAGACAGAGAGAAAGGTCTTCCTTCCATTGGTTTACCCCCAAAATGGCCACTATGGCCGGTGTGCTGTGCCAATCCGAAGCCAGGAGCCAGGTGCTTCCTCCTGGTCTCCCATGTGGGTGCAGGGCCCAAGGACCTGGGCTATCCTCCACTGCACTCCCAGGCCACAGCAGAGAGCTGGACTGAAAGAGGAGCAACCGGGACAGAATCTGGTGCCCCAACCGGGACTAGAACCCCGTGTGCCGGCACCGCAAGGCGGAGGATTAGCCTAGTGAGCCACAGCGCTGGCCCATCAATGAATTTTTAAAAATCCTTCAAGTTGGACTGCCTGCTCAACTTTGATGTGGAATTCCTCTGGTCACTCCTGGAAAGGAGGTAGAGGGGCATCTTTCTTCAGACTTGGAAGAACCAGCTTGGGAGAGGCACTGCACTGGAGCCTGAGGCATCAGCCACTCTTCTTGGACATTGGCCCTCTGACATCTCAGGAGTGGTGGTGACCCAAGGTGCCCTTTGACTGCTCAGGTTTTGCTGTGTCTGCCACGGGGCCACGCATTAACCCAAGCTGAAGCAAGTTTCGAGTGGCAACTAATATACCGTGTCACTCTTAGGGGCCATGTCTGAGCCCTGGTTCTAGCAGCAAGATAGCTCCTTGGAAACCTAAGGCTCCTAAACACTATCTAGGAGGATGAAATCAGGGATGCTGGATGTTCTGCTGGGTGAGAAGGCTCAAGCCATTTAATCAGAATCCTAAGGAAAAAAGGCATGGTTTTATTCCATATCGCTAAGTTAGTAAAATAGGTTGTGTCCATTACAGGCATTTTAAAACATCTCTCAGTCTAAGGTGGACATATTAAGTTCAAACTATACCAACAGCTGGAATTTGAACATGAGTTGGATCCCCCACTCAGGAAGACATTTAAACCCCAAAACCTTATGTTAACAGTTAGTGGTTGTTGGATTAAGGGTGCAGGCTTGATCCAATTGCAGTGTAGTACCTGGGAGGTGAGCAGAGGGGGAGGTTTCGGGTCACTGAGGGTTCACGTGCCGAAGGTGGTGCCCCAAAAGGGTTGGTCACATAAGCTGAGCATGATCCCTGTCTCTCTCTTTCTCTGCTTCCTAGCTCACCAGGGAACGCGCCTCCACACACATGTGCCATTGCCAGGCTCCTCCCTCACCAGACACCAGACTCAGGGGACACCTGATCTTGTGAACCAAAACCCATGAGCAAACGAAGCCTTTTGCTTTAGCAGCTAGCTCCTCTTAGGTACTTCTGCTGTAGTGATGAAAAGCTGGACAATGCAATAATATCTAGTGAGTTATTCTATATGCCAGGCGCTGTTCTAGAATTGTACTGTATCATTATGAGACAAGATTTTACACAAAGGAAACACGAGGAAGTAATCTAACTTTCTCCAGGTAACCTCCCAGACAGCGGTGAAGTCAGAATTCAGACCCAGTCACGCTCTGAACTACTAGCCACGGGTTCTTTCTTTCCCGACATCCCCAAAGGGTACCACTTTGCTCCACTGGATTTTAGAAGCCATATCACTAGGACAGCCTTCCACGACATGAAAACGAAAGAGCACCATCTACACTTAGTGCTCTGCAGTAATTATCTGGGACTTGCTTTCTCTGGATCTTCCATGAAAATTTAGCTAATGTGCTAAGTAATCACAATAAGTGAGAATAAAACCTGTTTTTAGCACCTAACCAAACCCAGGATTCCCACCAGTACTGGAGATGGAATTGATGCTGCTAGTGCGTGGTCCTACTGTGTCGATAAGCCTCAAGAGTCCGGCTTCCTAGTTTCCCCTCACTGGGTTCCTTTTGCCAAGCTCTCTAAAATGCAGCTCCCTCCATGCCTTGGTTTCCGCGTGTGGACCGTTATTACCAATTAGTTGCAGCACTCGCTGTTGATACAGCACTTCACATTTGTGAGCCCTTCCCTCTGCGTGGTTGTGCATCGCTGGTCTTTATAGCCACAGATCTGTTTGCACTGACATCACCTCCCCAGGATTATTCCTATGGGTTAAATGATTTGCTTATGGCAATTGCAGAGGAGCGTGCTGTAGAATACACGATGAGCAGTAGAGAGGGAAGCCAGCAAAGGCACATAGCCTCACTGTTTAGGGCAGCCCAGCGAAAAGCTGGGGGAGCCAGGCAACTTGACTTGACTCACTTCTATGGGTGATTATAAAAATGTTATTATTAATGATGCTGTTTTCCATTTTAGAGCTCCTTTTCAGCTGAGGCATCATGTATGGCTTCACAGTTTTCACGGAGCTCTTTCTTCCCTCTCGGGGAGCCTCCTGCTCACAAGAGCAGACACAATGATGGGAGCAATAATCAACAGACAAAAGTAAAATTCAGGAATCATAATTTCCCCCCAACTCTTCCCAGTGCGTACAAGAAGCTAATCTCAGCCTCCAGGATCCATTCCATTTTCGAGACAGGACATGGGGGTGGTGACTCCACGTCCATTGGCAGGCCGAGTGCCTGCCTGTTTGCACCACTGGGGACAATTAGGGCAAAATGAAACCGCAAACCCCGATAGGGGAGAGGCTGAGAACTCCAGCTAGCTAGCTTAAGGTTTGCTCCTGTTCGTTACAGTGAAATATAGATTTTAATGCCCTGAAGACACTAAAACTATAATGCTGCCTCTGAGAACGTGAAATCCAACAGCAACTCCGGCTAAGGTCTAAACTCAGGATGAAATTTGGAGTAGAAGGTGTGAAAGCAGAAAAGTCTCAAGGCTAATAGCCACATTAACAACTCGGAGCGGGCGTCAAATTCCAAGGTCCCCAAGCCCCAAGCCCCAGAAGCGCAAGCAGCATGCTGTCTTTGGGGCCTGCTTCCCGTTTATTATTAAGCTCAGCTCTCTGTGGAGCCAGGGTCCATTTCTCAAGAATCATGATCATTAGCTTGCATTGGAGATTCTCACTTACCTGGGCATTCGAAAGGCTGTATTTGGTACCAGTTATTACCAACTACCAGGGGAGAAGGGCAAGAAATAAGGGTTTCTTTCTTGTTTCTTTCTTCTTTTTTCCTCCTCAGTAAAAAGCAAGACAGGTGTTCGGCCTAGCAGTTCAGACCCCAGCTGGGGTGCCTGCATCCCACATCGGCTGGCTCGGTTTGATACCCGCTCCAGCTCTTGTCTCAAACTTTCTGCTTATGCAGAATCCTGAGAGGCAGCAGAGATGGCTCAAGTGACTGGGCTCCTGCCAGCCACATGGGACACCTGGAGTAAGTCCCTGGCTCCCTGCTTGAGCCCCCAGCCTGGCCAGGGACTGCTGTGGGCCTCTGGGGGCAAACCAGTGCATGGGAACTCTCTGTACATATATGTCCCTTTCCCTGCCTTTCTCTCAAATAAATAGAATTTTTACAGAAATCAACGGGCTCTGTTCCACACAGTTTGGTTATGCTGCACTTTCTTCTAAATTAATGATTTAACAAATGCTTTCATGCTATTTGTCATGTGCCAGCCACTCTTTAAGTATCATTCATTTACTTGTGATGACAACCTTAAGAGACAGATACTACTCTTTTACTGATCAGGAAATCTACAGAGGAGGAAACTGAGGCACAGAGAAGTTACATGATTTGCCTAAGGCCACAGGGCCACTGAGGCCAAGACTGAAATTCAGGGAGTCTGGGGCCCACGTTTTGGCACAGTGGAGTAAGTTGCTGCCTGTCACCACCCATATCCCATATAAGAACTAGCTGCTCCACTTCCAATTCAGCTCCCCACTAATGCACCTGGGAAAGCAGCGGAGGATGGCCCAAGTGCTTGGTTCCCTGCTACCCATGTGGAAAACCCACATGCAGTTCCTGGCTCCTGGCTTCAAACTGGCGGAGACCCAAATATCACAGCCATTTGGGGATAAACCAGCAGATGGAAGATCTTTCACTGTCTCTCCCTTTTTCTGCCATTCTGCCTTTCAAATAACTAAATACATTTTTAAAGATTTATTTAATTTATTTGAAAGAGCTACACAGAGAGAAAGAAAGGCAGAGAGAGAAAGAGAGATCTTCCATCCACTGGTTCACTCCCCAGTTGCCACAATGGCCAGAACTGCACTGACTAGAAGTTAGGAGCTAGAAGCTTCCTCCAGGTCTCCCACATGGGTGAAGGGGCCCAAGGACTTGGGCATCTCTACTGCTTTCCCAGGCCAAAGCAGAGAGCTGGATAGAAAGCGGAGCAGCCAGGACTCAAACCGGGATGCTGGCACTACAGGCAGCGGCTTTACCCATTACGCCACAATGCCAGCCCCTAACATACATCTTTTTTGTTTGTTTGTTTTTGTTTTTTAAGGGAAAGGGTTTATTAGGGAAAACTAGCAGGCTGGAGGGAAGGGGTGAAGAAGGGAAAAAAGGGAGAGAAGGAGAGTATAAGAGAGAGAGACAGAGAGGAGAGGAGCTAGCGAGGAGAGAAGAGAGAGAGCAGGAGAGAGCAGAGAGCAGGAGAGAAGAGCCAAGAGAGCCACATGTTCAGGAACAGGTCCTTTTAAAACTTTGCTGGAGGGCGGGGCAGGGAAGCAGGAGCAGCAAATCCCATTAAGATGGGGTGGAGCTTCACACCAGTGGTTGGGCCATGTGGCCACCTGGCTTCCAGCAATGGTGGCGGGGGCTAGAACCTAGGATGGTGTCAAGGTGTAGATCGCGCCATAGATAAAACTGCGCCATTTTCCTAACATTCCCCCCTTTTGTTTTTTATAAAGCAGGAGTTGTATGGGATTACATTAGTCCCAAAAGTCCAGGAGGGGTAGAGGGATGATGATCTGTCTTTAGAGCTACTTCCTGCTGACACTGGGCTCTTGCTGGCATGGGGTGATGTCTCAAGCCACTGTCTCCTGGGTGGGGAGCAGAGCCTAACATACATCTTAAAAAAAAAAAAAAAATCAGGGAGTCTGGCTCAAGTCCACGTTTTCACCACTATGCTATGCTACCTTTAATGGAAAAATGGAATTAAAAGATGTTTATTTTGGGGGCCGACACTGTAGTATAGAAGATTAAGCCACTGCCTGCCATGCCAGCGCATATGGACACTGGTTTGAGTCCCAACTGTTCCACTTCCAATCCAGCTCCCTGCTAATGTGCCTTGGAAAGCAGCAGAAGATGGCCTAAGTACTTGGGTCCCTGCACCCAAGTGTGAGATCCTGAAGAAGCTTCTGGCTCCTGGCTCTGGATCGGCCATTTAGGGAGTGAACCAGCAGATAGAAGATCTCTCTCCCTCTCTCCTTCTCTCTCTGTATTTCTGCCTTTCAAATAAATAAATAAATATTTTTTAAAAAACACATTTTGGTGCAAAAAATTTTTGGAATCCATGCATGGTTTTTTAAATAGGCATTTTCCGTGAACTTTTCCATATACATAAAATCCCTTGTAAGCTTCTTATAATAAGCTAAAATTTTGAGAGGCAAGTATCAGTGGAAAACTGTCAAAGTAAAGGACAGTAAAAACTCCCCATTGGAACAAAGAGTGAAATGGTGATCACCAAAGGTGGAGTAAGGGGGAACGGGGAAAGGGGTCAAAGGGTACAGAGCCTCAGCCTCAGTCAGACAGCAGTGATGAGTGATGTCACTCTTGAGATCTATCACACAGTAGAGTGAGCATAGTTAACAACAGTGTATTGTACATTTCCAAATCCCCAAGAAAGGAAATTTCAAATGTTCTTGACACAAATAAATAAATAAGTATTCAAGGTGACCAATATATTGGCTTAATTATTCGACGCTGTATTCATAAATCACATCATTGTACCCTACAAATAAATACAACTATAATTTGTCAATTTACAATAAAAATTTTCTTAACTTGTAATTCAGAAAAATGATGTACCTAAATATATATTTTAGATTACTTCCACCAAAATCGTATTTCTTAAGCTATTATTTTATTACTGTTAATTCCTTTTTTATCCTAAAGGAAGGAGCCAGACATTCATAAGTGTTGCTTCATTTTGTCTTCACACACTGCTTTCTGATTTCATTGTATTGGGGATGGGTAGGGGAGGAAGGGTTTGGCCTAAACAGAAAGATGGAGCAGAGTAAGGAATACTCGGCTTCAAATTCTGGCTTTGTCACCTACTATTAGTATGGTTCTGAGCCAAATCCATCTTTCTGTGCCTCATTCTCTGGATCTGTGAAAGGGGCGAACTTAACAGCACCTATCCTACTGGCTGTTATGAGAATTAACTGAAATAATATGTGGAAAGTACTTAGACTGACCGGCACACGTTGAGCACGCCAGAGAAGCTGGCGTTGCAGCGGGAGTCGAGCAGTGGGGTATACTGGAAATTAATGAGAAGACCTCAAGTTGGTAGTGACAGCCCCTCCTTGCTGTTAGCTCTCTGGGGGAGCTGGAATAATGGCACCTCCATCCATGGGGCCAACAGCAAGGCCCGCTGGATCTGCTGAGGTGAACTGCTCTATAGTTTCTGAAATCTCCACCCACCCACTCTTAACCCCAGAGGACCAAAGCCGTGCCTGCGCCCCTCCCCAGGCCTTGCCCAGACTCAGCTCAGGGCCACACCCACAAAGCAGGCAGGACTGCTGCTGAAGTCGCCAGAATGTCGAGGTCTGGAAAGAGAAAGGGGCAGGGGATGGAGCCAGGTGGGACCAGGGTGTCTGGGAGCAGAGGCACAGTCTCGCTGCCTGCATCACGCCCTTGGGCCCTCTGGGGAGCAGGTGTGACAGCCTAGCCTCTCTACGTTGGGTTGCCTGTTTACCCTTTCCTTTTGCTTTTTAATTATAGGTAATACATGCTTGTTGAAGACAGATTATGAAAATGTTACAGTAAGACAGTGAGAGAAAGCCCTTCCTTGCTCCTTTATCACACCTCCCCCAAGCCACCAGCACTGTGAAATCTTTAGCATTCCAGACTTTTGGGTAATTTTGCTTCCCCACACACTCACACACACAGATCCATGGAATGTTCTCTTCTTACACCAAAAAGTGGAGGGAGGAATCATATTACCTATAGTTCTCTTCCCCTTGTTCGTGTTTGTGTTTTTTCTTTTACTTAAATCTATCTTTCCATGATACAATACTTACTTTTAAAAGCTGCATATTCCTCCATTGTACAGAGTTCCAAATCTCATTTAACCATTAGCCCTATCATAGTCATTTTGGCTTTTGTTGTCATTGTTGTGTTTTTAATTTCTCTGTGCCCTGAGTGTTCCCCATGAAAATCCTCCTCTGTTATATGTACAAGTATTTCTGCAAGAACAATTTCTAGAAATGCAATTGCCAGGTCATAACATGTACCTATTTTTTGTTTTGATTTAATAGGCACTCCAAGCTGAGAAGAAAAAAAATTTCTAAATAAAATGTAGGCCGGCGCCACAGCTCAATAGGCTAATCCTCCACCTTGAGGCACTGGCACACCAGATTCTAGTCCCGGTCAGGGCACCGGATTCTGTCCCGGTTGCCCCTCTTCCAGGCCAGCTCTCTGCTGTGGCCCAGGAGTGCAGTGGAGGATGGCCCAAGTGCTTGGGCCCTGCACCCGCATGGGAGACCAGGAGAAGCACCTGGCTCTTGGCTTCAGATCAGCGCAGTGTGCCGGCCACAGCGTGCCAACCGCGGCGGCCATTGGAGGGTGAACCAATGGTAAAGGAAGACCTTTCTCTCTGTCTCTCTCTCTCTCACTGTCTACTCTGCCTGTCAAAAATAAAAATAAATAAATAAAATGTAAACTCCTGTTAAAAATTCCAATCAAAAAGGAAAACGATGACTGATTAAAAATTTACATTTCAGGGGCAGGCACTGTGGCACAGCAGGTTAAGCCACTACCGGCAATGCCAGCACCCCATACAGGCACCAATTCAAGTCCTGGCTGCTCCACTTCCAATCCAGCTCCCTGCTAATGTGCCTGGGAAAGCAGCGGAAGATGGACCAAGTGCTTGGGCCCCTGCACCCATGTGGGAGGCCCGGATGGAGTTTCAGGTTTCTGGCTTTGTGTTGGCCCTGCCTCAGCAATCGTAGCCACTTGGATAGTGAACCAGGGGATGGAATATCTCTCCCACCCTCGCCCATGCTCTCTGTCACTCTGCCTTCCAAATAAATAAATCATTTTTTTAAAGTTTACATTTCAAAGAAAAAGTATTCATGAATACTTCTTTGCTTTATTTTTAGAAATGCAAGCTTTGGAGAATACAGTATTAAGATACACCAAGAGACAAAGCATATTTTGCAAATTAAAGCTAAGCTCAGTCAAAAGAAGACACAATGAACCAGCTCCAATCCTGATGCTCAGGCCTGATCTGTGTTTAAACCTCAGAACTGGGAGCCTCACATTCCCTGCAGGGGTTTCCGAGCTACTCTAAAGCGTTGCTTAGGCCTCAAACAAGTTTGCACTAGACCCCCCGGAGCTGTGGCTTGGGCAGCTGAATTTTAAAATGTTCACAGGTAAGCATGTGGCATAGCAGGTAAAGCTGCCACCTGTGATGTCATCATCCCATAGGGATAACAGTTTGAGTCCTGGCTGCTCCGCTTCTAATCCAGCTCCTTGTTAATGTGTTTGGGAAAGCAACAGAGGATGGCCCAAGTCCTTGGACCCCTGACACCCAAGTGGGAGACCTGGAAGAAGCTCCTCGCTGCTGGCTTCAGCTTGGCCCTTCCCTGGCTGTTGTAGCCATCTGGGCAATAAACAGCAGATGAAAGAACTCTGTGTGTGTGTGTCTCTCTTTCCCTCCTTCTCTCTCTATTTCTCTCTGTGGCTCTAACTTTCAAATAAATAAATAATTAAAGGGGCCACTGCGTATAATGCCAACATCTCAAATGGGTGCTGGCTTGAGTCCTGGCTTATCCACTTCTGACCCACCTTCCTGCTAATGCACCTGGGAAAGCAGAAGATGGTCCAAGTGCTTGGACCTGGAAGAAGCTCTGGGCTCCTAGAGTCAGCCTGGCCCAGCCTTGGCAGTTGGGGCCATTTAGGGAGTGAACCAACAAATGGAAGATTTTTCTCTATCTCTCCCTTTCTTTCTCACTGTAATTATGCCTTTAAATAAATAAAATAAATCCTAAAATAAAATAAAATGTTTCCAGATAATTCTAAAATATGGTGAGATAATCACTGCTAGGATGCTTGCTAACTTTGTAATCTCTGAAATTTTAGCAAAAAAGTAATACTACTATTCAGTGGCATTGCAATAATATAAGAATATTAAAGGGTTGTTTTAAATATAGCATTTTCTGAATTTTTTCTAAAGATTATTTATTTATTTGAAAGGCAGAGTTACAGAAGGAGGTGGGGAGAGACACAGAGAGACCTTCCATTCGCTGGTTCACTCCCCAAATGGCCACAACGGCCAAAGCTAGGTCAGGCCATAGCCAGGAGCCAGGAAATTCATCCAGGTCTCCCACATGGGTGGCAGGGGTCTAAGCACTTGGCCATCTTCTGCTGCTTTTCCTAGGCCATTAGTAGGGAGCTGGATTGGAAGTGGAACAGCCAACACAAACTGGGACCCATATGGGATGCTGGCATAGCAGGTGGTGGCTTTACCTGCTACGCCATGTTGCTGGCCCCACATTTTCTGAATTTTATTTTTTTAAACATTTTATTTATTTGAAAGACAGAGTTACAGAGAGAGAGGTCTTCCATCCGATGGTTCACTCCCCAGACAGCCACAGCTGCGCTGATCCGGAGCCAGGAGCCAGGAGCTTCTTCCGGGTCTCCCCCACAGGTGCAGGGGCCCAAGGACTTGGGCCATCTTCTGCTGCTTTCCCAGGCCATAGCAGAGAGCTGGATCAGAAGTGGAGCAGCCAGGACTAGAACCGGCACCCATATGGGATGCCAACGCTTCAGGCCAGGGCTTTAACCTACTGCACTACAGCGCCGGCCCCACATTTTCTGAATTTTAAACTGACAGAATTCAAAAAAGGAATACAATTTCAATTGTTTTAATTACCTTGAGTTGTCAGCTAAAAATAGCTACTCACAACTAGAATAAGATTACTTACAACAGGTAGATATATGATTCTAGAGAAACCGAACAATAGAGTAAGTTGGAATAGTGAAGAAAAAAAAATAAAGGACAAAAGATGGAGCCAGGAAGAGTTAATGCACACAGTGTGAATCAAAGTGAAGTTTTTGAAGCCCAAAGTCATGGAAAAATTCTTTGGAAGTTAAGAGCTGCCCTAGTTTAAATTTTTAAGAATAGATGGTTACTCTCTGAAGGGAGGAGAGAACTTCCACTTTGACTATGACCCTATCGGAATAAGATCAAAGATAGAGAACTCTAAAGGCTTCCATAGCCCTGGCAACTCATGACTAGAGCCTAGGGAGATTACTGATGCCATGAACAGGAGTGTCAAATTGTTAAGTCAGCAACAGAAGTCACTGTGTACTTACATCCCATGTGGGATCTGTCCTTAATGTGTTGTCTAATGTGAAGTGATGCTATAACTAGTACTAAAACAGTATTTTTACACTTTGTGTTTCTGTGTGGGTACAAACTGATGAAATCTTTACTTAGTATATACTGAATCGATCTTCTGTATATAAAGATAATTGGAAATGAAAAAAAAAAAAAAACAACCTGGTGTTAAATTGGAAATGGCATAGAAAATTAATTAATTTTTAAAAAATATCATGTAGGATCTCTGTCTTTAATGTGCTGTACACTGTTATTTAATGCTATAACTAGTACTCCAACAGTATTTTTTCACTTTGTGTTGCTATGTGGGGGCAAACTGTTTTAATCTTTACTTAATATATACTAAACTGATCTTCTGTATATAAAGAGAATTGAAAATGAATCTTGATGTGAATGGAAGGGGAGAGGGAGCGGGAAAGGGGAGGGTTGCGGGTGGGAGGGAAGTTATTGGGGGGGGGGAAGCCATTGTAATCCATAAGCTGTACTTTGGAAATTTATATTCATTAAATAAAAGTTAAAAAAAAAAAAAAGAATAGATGGTTACTGCCCAGCAAGCCTCGGTAAGTGATTATCTTGGTGATGGTGAAACCACATCATAAGAGGTGAAAAGATACAGGAAGAGACTATCCACGTGGGAGGAGGTCAGGCCAGCAGCCAGCACCAGTTCTTGTCAAAGCCAGCGACAATTCAGAAAGTCATAAAAGGGAATTGTGGCACAGGGATGTGGGAGGGACCAGTACCGAACCACAGCCCAGGCCTTCTTCTACGTGGGGTATGGATGAGAGAGGTGCCCTCCCTTTTTTTCTTCTACAAAAAAGTCTTTTTGTCAAATGAAAAGTTAGCTATTTTAATCCCCTAAAGAAGACCTTAAGCCAGTATGTGCAAGTGTAATTGAGTCTTTTATATAATAGCTAATGAACACTCCACATTTCAAGCAGTTTGACTATAGCCTGCAACTCTATATCTAGCAATTCCCAGGTGATTCAACATTAGAATTCTGCTTTCTAATTTCCTATAATACCGTGTACCACATTTCCACCCCTTCTGTTGAGGTTTAGAAAACTTCCACACCTTTCTAAGGCTTAGAAAATTCATTTGGTTAAATCCAAAAGAGGAGTCAATTGCATTTGAGAAGTAGAACAGCACCTGGAATCTTAAAACTAGAGGATGACAACCAAGGCAAGAAACTAGTACAAACCCAGTGGATTTCAGCATCCCTGCTCTTGTGGCAGGACCGGGCCTTCGGGCTTACATGAAGGAACCAATGAGGAACTAATCAAAGCCATTCCGTCTGATTTGAAGAATTAGCCCACTTTATGTGAATAAAGCCACATAAAGTGGTAACATCTAACCACAATTTTCTAAGACCACCAAGAAACTAGGAGACAGCACACTCCTGCTTAAAGCCCTTCAAGTGTGTGTGCTGTGTACCAGCCTGGGCATCATGACAACAAAATAGCAATTTGAGTGGTGAAGCCATACGTATTGGCTTCCCTGGGACGCTGTTAAAACCCTGTGTGCTACTGTACATGCTTGTTGGGGCTGAGTGGTATTTGTCCCCCAAAAACTCATGCAAAGGTACAATCCCAAATATCATCATGTTAGTGGCTGATGGATCAAGGGTGACAATTTGGTCTAATAATGGTGTCTGAGGGGTGGGGCACTGGGAGTTATTTGAGTTCAAGTTCAGCCTAGGTTCTCTCTCCATTCTTCCCGGCTCACCACATGACCATACCATGACCAGCCCCCGCAGATGCAGGTCTGTGGGGCCACCTGATCCTGAGCTGCAATCTCCAACCATGAGCTGAAACAAGCCTTTCCTTCCCAAAGAGGCTCCTCCAAGTGTTTTAGCTAGAATAACAAAAATGGACCAGTTCAACACCTTAAAACCCAATGTAAATTCAGCGACAATGTTTTCAATACGTGCATATTAAATAACTTTGATATCATATCAGAAGTAAAACAAGAACAAGGCAAGAATGTGATTCCCAAACGAAAAGTTTGGGAATTCCTGTAACAGAAAAAATAAGGTGGTATTTCAGACAACACTATGGTTAGCCTCCTTCCGTGGAGAAAGTTGCCGGCAAGGATTTATGTACAAGGAAACAGTAAAAATACACAGGCACCTGTTACACCAAGAGGGAGTAAGGCAAATTTGCAGGAGGAAGTGGAGCGCTTTGAAGGAAAATGCAAAGAGGAGGCTAATGCACAAAGCAGGAGGGAGGCACTGCACACACGGAGTAAAAATCTGTGACAACATTTCCTAAGAAACAGAGAAAAGAACCCAGGGGAGAGAAATGCCACATGGCACATATTCTAGACAATCCAGCTATGCGATTTTAGGCTTGATTTTTTGTTTTCCATCCAAGGCTCTTTAGTTCCTTTGTGGTGAGAGTTCAAGAGAAACTGAACTAACAACTGGATACAAAAATAATTAGCAAACATGCACACAAGCAGTGATTATTTCTGCTGTCTAACCACTGCCTCTCTGGCTTTCGCCACAAGGCCTCCATGGCCCCACAGCTGTTTGCAGCAAGTTGCTGGACCAATGTTCACGTGGACAGGTGATTTTGATTTGTTTGTTTTCTTAATTGTTCCCCTAATTTGGCTAACCATAAGTCTCATTTGTATGTTCACAGACATTAACAGCCTAATTGAATTTCCAATCTTCATTGTCAATCGATCCTAGATCCTCGGGTATCTCAATACGCCCCTACATGTTGGCCACCTCTCAGGGAAGTGCCTAAACAGATCTGACTTTTGGGCTAGATTCCCACTCAAGTTTTGTAGACTGGAAACAGTAGTTACAACATGAGTTGGGGAAAAGGATAGGAAGACAAGATGCTTGACAATCGCATTTGCCCACCTCCCTTTAGCATCAAATACCGTTCATTTCCCTTTGGTCTGTCTGGATGGGAAGGAAGAGAACAGTCCTAGATGCATCACCAACCTGGATCAGTTAAGGGAGGAGTGGAGGTGAACTTCCCCAGGCTGATTAGAACAGCTGAGCCAAAGACAAGGCTTGAACTTGACATACTTCGTCTCTCACATTGTTTGTTGACTTCTCTTTTGGGAATGGGGGAGTGAGTAGGGGTAGTCTCAAATGTTGAACTGATCCCTACTGCACTGCTACCACAGCCAGCCAGTTATTTTAATGGGAAAAGACATAAGAGGGACTATTCCAGCCTTTTCCTCTAAGTGAACATTCTTTTTTTCCCCATTCCCTCTGCATTATCACGCTATGGTACTTTAAACTTCTCCCATCATTAAGCCTTCTGAGTGAAATATTGAACTGATTAATGTGGCATTTTCCACTAAACTGTTTCAGGAAATGTTGCACCTTACCAGTGGGATGCTTCTGAATAATGTAATCTCCTTAGTATAATTAAAACTAAGTTCTGAAGTTAGTACCTTTTCTCCCTGGAGGCACTCATCAAAATGTCAAGTGCTCCTTCTAGTAGAACTGCAATCCCATAGTACAAACAAATATATTACCCACTGCTCCTCACTTGCGAGAGGCCCTTGCTGCATTTTTTTGTCACTTCATTTCAAACCTGAGCAAGCACCATGAGAAATGTGGTCTCCAAAAGCCACTGGACCCCGTTACGCTGAGCCATGTTCTGCGCCAGCGGCCTGGTCCTCACTTAGTGAGGTTCCTTTTACCTATTTGTCTTCAGCGGATGAACTTTTTGTTGCTGTGTTGTTACTTCAAAAACAGTGTGGATCTAAATGTGATTTGTTCTCCTAGGATGTTTCGCTTAGTTTAAAAGGAAAAAATAAATAAATCAGGGATGCAACGCCCTCTTCTGGCTGAGAAACATTTAGAGGACTGTGCAGTCTGAGTGGCACTTTGACCCGGCTTTTGAGGACTGTTTTGCTGGATAGTGAATAATATCACGGACACTCAGGATTGCTGTCACAGTCTGCAACATGATTCTCTCCGGGGGCAGAGTAAGGTCTGACATCAGAAGGCTAGCCCCAGCTGCCTGGCTGGGAGGAGCTCTGGAGAGACAGGGCGGTGGACCACTCCCCAGGTGAGCAGGAAGGCAATGAGCAAAATGGTGTCAAGAGTTGGGTCCCTCTCCAGAACAAATAGGAAATCCAAAACAAGGGAAGTTCATTCACAGGCTTGGAAGACTTCTGAATGAATGCATGAATGAATATCAGAGAGAATCTGGGATTTCTTGATAAGTACTAGGTGGTTTCACTAGAAAAATCTGAGTATAAAAGATTGTCAGGAGCTGGTGCCGTGGTGTAGTGGGTAAAGCTGTTAGGTAGGAAGTCAGATATGAGCTTATGTGTGTGTGACAAAGGCCTAAAAAGAAGATGTCTATGTCCAGCATATGCACTGCCTGCAATGCCAACACCCTATATGGGCACAGGTTCAAGTCCCAAGTACTCCACTTCCAACCCAGCTCCCTGCTAATGTGCCTGGGAAAGCAGTAGAGGATGGTTCAAGCACTTGGGCCCCTGCATCCACATAGGAGACAGGAAGAAGCTCTGGGCTCCTGGCTTGAGTTGGGCCCAGCTCTGTCTGCTGTGGCCATCTGGGGAGTGAACTAGAAAATGAAAGATCTCTCTCTCTCTCTCTCTTTCTTTGTCTCCTTCTCTCTATCTGTAACTCTGCCTTTAAAATAAACAAATAAATCTTAAAAAAAAAAAAAAGATTACATAACAGCCTATTACTGTGTTATGATGGGCATGACTCTGACAATTTGCGTTGCAGAGATTATAGTAGGGACCCACCTCCCAGAGCCCACACCTGCCTTTGAGGAGCCCAAGTCCCCAGATAAGACAGCCTTTGCCAGTCTCCATCTGGGAAGGAGGTGGGAAAACCGACAAAGGGAAGCACAGACACTTGGAGGCAGCAGGAGCCCAGCAGGACTTCGAAAGAGAACCACTCAGTGCTGGAACGTGGTGCTGACCAAGGAACGTTTTCATTCTCTAGAAAACATGATTCTTTGCAGTCTGCAGGCCAGGCTGGCTGCCACTTCTCTCCTCTTCGCTGCCAACTAGTCATTAGCAAACAATGAGTGACAGGGTGCTTGCAAAAGAAAACGGGAATGGACGTGCTGCAGCACAATAGCGCAGGGAGGGTGTCAGTGCGGATCAAGTGCTGGGCATCAGGCTCAGGGAGCTTCCGGATGAAGAGAGAGGTGAGGCCAGGCAGAGCTGGGGGGTGCAGGGGCCTCGGGTACACCCAGGGGTTGTATATCTGGGGGGGGGGGGGGGGTGCAGCTGGAATGTGTGCAGCTATGGCAATGCAGGGGCAGGGTATTTCCCGCATGTAGCAGATGACGGAAAGGCTTAGAGACAGTAATTCCAGAACATCGAGGTTAAAGCTCTTCAGATGACAATCAGAAATTCTCTTGAGGATCACCTTAGCACCACAGGGCTTCTTCAGGAAGAATCCCAGCACATTTCCTACAATCTCAAAGCCGGAATTACAGCAGGGGCTGGGCTGCTGGTGCACCCAGAGCAGAGAACTGGAAGGCGGTGAAGGGGCCAGGCGCTGCTCCGGCTGCCTGCCTCGCTGGTCCCCGGCATCTCACGGCTCCTCACCTCTCTGCTTTGCTTCCGGCCCTGCCTTTGTCCTCCTTTCTCTAGTCTCTGTTTAACGTTTATGTGGCTAAATATGGCAGCCATGGCCCCAGAGCTTAATTGGTCTCAATTTGAATGATGCAGAAAACTGAATGACTAATCTCTTCATTCCCATTACAAATGTCCAGGTAAAATGAGGAGGGAAAGCCATGAGCTGCAACAGGGCTATCAGGGCTCATCCTGCAGGGATGTGGACTGGTCCTATGATATACACATTTTCCCATTAAAACACAGATGAAAAGAATCAGAAAGCAAGCAAGGAATTTGGGAAAGAAAGAATTGAAATTCTTCCTGTCTGCAATAATTTCTCAAAAAGGGGGAATGGGAGAAAAGGGCATCACATTGCATTCTACTATGTGTAGAAATAGAGCTCACGGGCCAGCACTGTGGCGAAGCAGGTAAAGCCGCAGCCTGAAGTGCCACCATCCCATATGGGCATCAGTTTTAGACCCGGCTGCTCCACTTCCAATCCAGCTCTCTGCTACGGCCTGGGAAAGTAGTAGAAGATGGCCCAAGTCCTTGGGCTCCTGTACCACGTGAGAGACGTGGAAAAAGCTCCTGCCTCCTGGCTTCAGATCGGCACAGCTCCGGCTATCGCAGTTAATTGGGGAGTGAACCAGCAGATGGAAGGCTCTCTCTCTCTTTCTCTCTGCCTCTCCTTTTTTTGTACAACTCTGACTTTCACATAAATAAATAATCTTTTAAAAGAAGGGAAGAAAGAGAGAGAGAAAGAAGGAAGGAAGGAACAAAAGAAAGAAAGAGAAAGAAAGAAAGGAAGGAAGGAAGGAAGGAAGGAAGGAAGGAAGGAAGGAAGGAAGGAAGAAAGAGGAAGAAATAGAGCTCAGGTGGGAGCTAGGAGGTCTGAGGACTGCTCCTGACTCCACCAAACTCTGGCTATGTGAAGAAGTTAACATGACCTCCCACTACAATCCGCTCATCTGTAAGTAAGAATAGCTTCCCTGTTCATATCCAAGGGCTGTAGAAGAGAGGATGTGGGGGGCTAGACATCTAGGGGACACGGGATAAAGCCAAGTGTGGGCGTCACACAGTTGATAACTACAAGCCACACAGATTGGGAGCTACATGACTCCTGCATACAAGAAAAACAACGGACTTCTTCCAATCACATCAGGACCCTGGAGGAACCGAGCTACAAAGTCCTGGAAAGTTAAACTCTGACAGGACCCCTTGCTGAGGAAGGACCTACAATTAACCCAAGAAAACAATGCAGAGAACAACCTCGGTGCAGTGGATCGGGCCGGAAACGTGGCCCATCGAGGACAGGCTTGGATGGGAGCCTTTGTTGAGCACAGTGATTCAGCGAGGTGACCCTGAGCAGAGCTGAGCCCCATGAGTGCTACGCAGGATGTGGAGAGGCGAGGATGGGTGACACATCTCAGCACTGGGGACTCAGCTGCCTGGACTGGTTCTGTGTCCCCTTTTTCCCTTAACCCCCCTCATGGATCTCCCAAAGCCAGATACTCAGACGAGGTGCCCTTACCAGAATGACCTTGCCAGCAAGATCACTGCTGGCAACCATATCTTTCCAAGATTGTTGTGCAGTTCTAATACAATGGTGGATATGAAAATGCTTCTAAACTGTGAAGTGCTACACAACTCTAAGTGATTATAATCATTATGATTAACAAGGTCTTAAAGGGAAACTGCCAAACTAATGACGTAATCAAACAAGAGCCTAAAAGCAGTGTGTTGACCTTCTCCTTTCCATTGAGCTTTGGTGGGTTTGTGTCTCTGTAAAATCAGATGATATATCTGCCTTAAGGCTATTGCTTTCTCAGCTTCATGGAAGCTTGCTTTGACTATTCCTTAACTGGAATCCTTGAAGGGGTTAACATGTGTCCATCTCTAGGACACACACTATGCTATCTACCAACAGTTCTGTGGAAGTGACAAATCAGAGCTGCCTTCTGGCTTCTTCTTTGAGATTCCTTGAAGCCAGGATGGCCAATATAAGTATTGAAGAGATGAGCAAAATAGAAAAGATAGGGACAAAGAGTGACACAGAAAGAGACCAGAATCACTATATTCAGTGGGCTATCTTGTTTACTCAACAGAGACTAAATAAAAGAACACCAGTCATTCCTGCAGCAAAGAATCACTAAGAACCTAGAAGTACAATTATATTATATCCAAAAACAGGTAAACAAAACAAAAGAATCATGTTCAGGTAGTAACACATGTAGCCTGAGGTTCTAGGTCAAAAAGATAGCCTTTTTTTTTTCTTTTTTTAGTGGTAAACACACTAAAATTCAAATTGGAGGACCATGATGGAAGACATGGAGAATTTTCCAGTCAATTCGTGTAAGCTAAAGGTAAAGAATTAAAAAAGAACCTGTTTAAATGAATGTAGCAAAGATGGATTTTTTTTAAATAATCCACAAAAATCTCTATTTCATGAAATGTAAATGCTGGGACCAGAGAGGGGAAGCACAGTTTGTTACTAGAGATGGGAAGGATTGAAGACTAGAGAAAGGGAAGGTGATGAGCATTCGGGGAAGAGATAGTGCTGCCCAGTTCGTAAGTATAGGTTTGCAGGTTTGAAGCTCAGGAGACCTTTTCCCTTAGATTCCTTGCATGTAATCAGGGTGTGCTAACCAATAGGGCTTTCCATTCATCTGCAGCTTCTAAAATGAAGGCCTTCTATTCAAGCTCACCAGCTTCAGAGTAATGGCCATTTTAGACCTTAGATCCCATTTGTATATATATTTAAGATATGTATATTTAAGATACATAGGAGCAACAAGTAAACAGAAAAAACTTACAGAATTGATTTTTAAAAATTAAAAACTCACAAAACATTATTTTTTTTTACTTAGGCTATTAAATACTAGGATTACTACTCTTATTTTCCTACGGCTTCCAAGAATCAAACACTTTGCTCCCTCTCACAATAGTGAGAAAGTGGTGATGCTTAGAGTTAGAAGACCTGAGCTTAATAAGTTCTAGCTACACCTAGTTGTATGTGACTTTGGGAAGTCAAATAATGATTCTAAGTTTATTAAATGGGAGTTTCAATACATACCCTTATTACTTCAAAGAGTGAATGTGTAGAATAGATAAGAAATATGTATGTTAGAGTATAAAATATTCAAAGTCCCACACAGGTAATAACCAAATTTTAAAGATCACAGAATTAGAAGCAGAAGAGAGCTTAATAGGAGGGTACTTCTAAAAGTTAATGGAAAATGGAATTTAAAAAAAAATTTACTGTGATGCAAAAAAAAAAAAAAAAAAACGAAATCCAAGCATAGTGTTTTCATCATATTCATTTTCTTCGTGAACTTTTTGAAGACCTTTCACATGCATGGATTTCAAAAACTGTTACACCAAAATTAACTTATCTTTTCATCCCATCGCCAATGAACTTTCTGAAGTGGCCGCATCTCCCCCTGTCTTAATGTTTTCAAATCTCTTAAGATGAAGGCCCTTCGCTGGCACCGTGGCTCAACAGGCTAATCCTCCGCCTAGCGGCACCGGCACACCGGGTTCTAGTCCCGGTCAGGGCACCAGATTCTGTCCAGGTTGCCCCTCTTCCAGGCCAGGTCTCTGCTATGGCCCGGGAGTGCAGTGGAGGATGGTCCAAGTGCTTGGGCCCTGCACCCCATGGGAGACCAGGAGAAGCACCTGTCTCCTGCCATCAGATCAGCGCAGTGCACCGGCTGCACGGCAGCCATTGGAGGGTGAACCAACGGAAAAGGAAGACCTTTCTCTCTGTCTTTCTCTCTCACTGTCCACTCTGCCTGTCCAAAAAAAAAAAAAGATGAAGGCCCTTGTCTTAGTTCGGGAGGCTCTTATGAGGGCCCTCCTCTAGCTCACAGATGGCCACTTGTTCTTGTACCCTCATGGGAAAGAAGATGAAGACAGCTTCTGATCACAAGCACTAATCCCACCCCAGAGGGCTCCACTCACATGAACCTGCGTGTCTGTCAAAAGCCCCACCTCCAGGCACCAACATCATGGGAGGCAGGAGTTCAACTGTGAATGTGGGGCCACAAAGGCACAAACGTTCAGTCCCTAGTAGACCCCTCCTCCAAATCAAATCATTCATAACACATAAAAACCTGAGCTCTTCTGTGAAAACAAGGAAGGGGGAATACCCGAGGCCCGTTCAACTTCCACCACCACAGGGCCAGCTTCCGGCACTGGAAGGGACAGGATATAGCCTAGGTATTGCTGAGCTCATAGATGTAATAACTCACCATCTGGCCCAACCCCCTTAAATGTCAGGTGAGGAAGCTGTGTTACCCTCAGCTCCGCTGTGACACATTTCTCTAAAACACCAATTGAGTTCTAGATGATTGGTATGCAGGGGAATCGTGTCAGCAAAATGCGGAAGTTGTGTTAGTTTACACATGGTTTCCCCTATACAGAGAGGGTCAGGCACGCGATGGAAATAAAAGGCAAGCCCTCAGCTCAGTGGCTGCACAGGCGGGCGCCCTTTTAGCTCTGTTAAAAATAAATAAATAAGTGCCAGCATGGCTCTCAGGCGTGGCAGGCTGTACCTCCTCCTGTGCAGCCGCACCAGCTCAGAGCCCCTCTTCCATCTACATGATCTCAGGGCCCCGCGTCAGCGTTTCCATTGTATTGGTTTTGTGCTTTTTCAGTATCCCCCCCCAAGGAGCCTCCGAACATACTGAATGCCTTGGTTTTGTCAAAGATCATCAGTGGTGCCACATTAGCTCACTCAGGCCACCATCACCAAAAAACACAGCACAAGCTGGGGGCTCACCAGCTGGGAGCTGTGCTGGGAGCTGTGCTGTGAGCTGGGAGTTCAAGATGAAGGTGCCAGCAGGTGCATCCGGTGAGGCCCCTGCCCTGCCTCACAGACGGCCCCTTCCCTCTGTGTGCTCACAGGGCTTTTCCTCCGTGCCTGCGTGCAGGCAGCAAGTTCCCAAAGTGTCTCTTCCTCTTCTTATAAGGACACCTGCCCAACTGGATCAAGACTTAAAGCCCCACTTAGGACCTCATTAAATCTCAACTACCTCCTTAAATGTCATATCTTCAAATACACTCGTAGTAGGGACTAAAGCTTCAATATATCGACTTTGGGGGGAATTCACTTCAGTTAGCACCAGGTACCAATTCTATCTTTGTTAGTGTTGCTAGTGCTGCACAGGCTTTGCACGATCTACCCCTTATCCTATTTTTCCCTTAGGTATGAAAAGATAGTTTTAAATGTCTGCTGTTGGTAAATGTATAGGGAAAGGACCACTCTCTTACATTTCTGCTGGTCAAACTGGTACACTTATGGCTGGAAATCCAAGGACACAAATCTAAAACCTAATGTTTTTTGTATCCCTTATTTCAGATGTTCCATTTGCAGTCATTTATCTTAGAAAAAAAAACACTAAATGGTAGCTACCAAGATATTTACCATAATGTAGAAATTAGGCAAAATTGGAAGTATTCAAAATGTTTAACAATAGAGGACTTGTACATCACGTGATAAAATTCTCAGAAGCTAGTAATATAATAATGCTAAACGTGGAACATGGAAATAAGCACTTTGTATAATAAGTGACGAAAAGTAAATAAAACTTACGTCAAGGACAGCCCATATAACCCCATTGTTACTAAAACATCATATTGTAAGTTACAGACTGAAGATTTTACATTTAAAAATCACCGCCGGTGGTAAGATTAAGGCTGATACGTATTTCCTTCTTTCTGTCCACTTTGCCCACAATGAGCAAGCATCAGATGTGTGTGTGTGTGTGTACAGTGAAACTGCAGGAAGAACAGAACCGTAAGGTAAATTAGATCCAGTATCTAAAAGGAGTACATGCAGCCACCACCCATTTCTTAGCATCTTCTGCATGCTAAGAATTCCCTTAAGAATAAGCTCTTTCATTCAGAAGGGGAGGAAACCAAAGGATTAAAACAACAATAAAAATAGGTTTCTAGACAAAGACTCTTTGTTCAATAACAAATCCACTCTGTCTTCCTTTCCTACCCTCTTCCCCCTAGGAAAGAAAGGGGGATCCAGCAATACAGCCGAATAGCAACACTTTCGTAACAGAATATTTTCCTGTTTTCCACAGTTACGGAGCCACGGTTAAGAGGCCATGGCACAACCTTAGAACTGCTCTAAAAGGTGATTTGAAAAACTGGCATCATTCTTGTCAAGTAAAGACAGCTTTCCTTGGGAGACCTCAGCGGTTCCTTTAGAGCGATCCAGGTCTCTGAGGCAAATATGTACCCAGGCACTGAGGTGAGGAGTATTTGCCAGTGAGGATACCAGTGCCCAGGTACACACGCACTATGTGTTTTGCTGCAAATGTTTTCCCAGTAAACAAGAATGGAGCCATCAAAAGAATGGAACACTAATTTTAAATCAATTAAATTCAAACAGAAATGCTTCCTTGGGGTATACTTGCCTTCTGGTAAGCACACTAATTTTGGAGACTTGTATTATTTACCCACAAGTGGTTTTTGAAGTATCTATGGCATTGAGAACTTGGAGTCCAAGTGGTCTGCCCCATAGCTCCTCCCCAAGCCATGAATTATTGAGGGCAGGATTTAATGGGACCTTTACTGTCCATCACCTTGCTCCAGTCTATGTATCTGCACACTCAGCCATTGTTGTGTAACAACGCATTCCTAGATACTGTTCGTTGACACTGAAGGGGATGCTCAGGAAACCAAGAAGCACAAGGCTCTGCCTGGGTCCCTCTGCCAGTTCACACCAAGACCACTGGACAGGAGGAAATGTAACTGACCAGGTTATCAGCCTGGGCAGGAGAATGGACCCACACAGGTCGACCTCATCCAAAATCTGCTTCTAACCCTAAGTCACCCCATTTGGTGGAGCCTCATGGGGAGGGAGGGTTAGCAGAGCTACAGTCCATCCCAACCCAGCTCAGTCAAAGGCAGAACACACTCTGTAGCCTGCAGAGGAGGACAATACTGGATCACTTCAAAGGAAAAAAAAAAAGTATCTCCCAGCAATGACACCCAGAGCCCAGCAGCTTAAACAAACACATCAGTGTGATGCAAGGATGGCTGCATATGGTTGCTCACCTGCCCATGCAGGAGTCACTGACCATCAGTTCTTGGGGTTTAGATTTGCTGTCGTTGTTTTTGTTCTTGTCTGGGGTGAGTTATTGCAGTGAAAGCAATTTGGATATTGTCTCCCTCCTTGGGATTCTGCAGCCAAAAAGAGATTGATGGAAAGCAAGGGTTAGGGCGAGTGATTCTGACATAGCCTTTCTCAGAGCAATACAAATGGGAAGGCTGTTAGCTTGGGAAAACAACAGGCCAGGAGAGCAATCGCATTGTCTCTGATGGGGAGGGGAGAACCAAACATTAAGCACAGCTCGTGACATCGGGGAATGACTGATGATAGGAGGCTATGGAGTCTTGTTTCCTCGTAAATGATTTCTCAAAGTTTCCAGAAGCCACATTTTGATACAGTCCAAGAGGCAAAAAGGCAACTTAGTGGGAGTCCCAGATGTTTTGCCAAGCACTTTAGCATACTTTCACGCAATTGATTCTCCAACTGACACACTAAGATGGTAGGACAAGTATGCCTGTCTTATTAATGAGGATCTAAGCTTCAGAGGGGGGAAAATAACTTGCCTCAGTTTACCTATCCAGAACTGTTACTTCCCGCACACCACCCTGCCCACTCACAGAGTGGAAGTCAAGAGACAGGAGATCTATTACTTGTCTAACCAACTATTTAATAACTCAGTTTTCTTTTCTAGACATTGGGATTATTAATAACACAAAAGATTCTTATTTAAAAGAAAGGGTAGGGTGGGACAGGTGTTGTGGCACAGCAGGTTAAGGTCCTGCTTGGGACACCTGCATCCTGGGTCACAGTGCACAGGATTGAGTTCTACCTCTGCTTCATCTGCTTTTTTTCTTTTTCAAGATTTATTTATTTATTTGAAAGTCAGAGATACAGAAAGAGAAAAGGAGAGAGAGAGAGAGAGAGATACCTACCATCCACTGGTTCACTCCCCAGCCCTGGCCACAGCAGCCAAGGCTGGGCCAGGTTGAAGCCCACGAGGGTGCAGCAGCCCAAGTTCTTGGGTCACCTCCCATTGCTTTCCCAGTGCATTAACAGGGAGTTGGATCAGAAATGGAGCAGCCAGGACTTGAACCAGCCTGGACCAGCCCAGTTGTTAAGGCCATTTGGGGAGTGAACCATGGATGGAAGATCTCTCTCTCTCTCTCTCTCTCTAATTCTGCCTTTCAAATAAATAAATGAATCTTTTTTTAAAATGCATTGACTTTTATTCCTGTAACATTTTCTTTTTTTTTTTTTTCTTTTTTTTTTTTTTTTTTCAGATTTACTTATTTATCTGAAAGGCAGAGTTACAGAGAGGCAGAGGCAGAGCGGGAGAGAGATATTTTCCATCCTCTGGTTTACTCCCCAAATGGCCGAAACCGCCAGAGCTGGGCCGATCCGAAGCCAGGAACCAGAAGCTTCTTCCAGGTCTAACACATGTGTGGAGGGGCTCAAGGACTTGGGCCATCTTCTACTGGTTTCCTAAGCCATATCAGAGAACTGGATCAGAAGTGGAGCAGCCGGGGGACTCGAACCAGTGCCCAAATGGGATGCCGGCACTGCATAAATGCATCTTTAAAAAAGTTCTAACTTCTTTCTACGGAAAGAGAAATCTAATCCTAAACTTGAATGCATTTTTATAAAACTAAGTACAAAGGCTGGCATTGTGGTACAATGGGTTAAGCCACCACCTGCAGCACCAGCGTCGCATAGGGGTGCCAGTTCCAGTCCCTGCTGCTCCAGCTCCCTGCTTATGACATGGGAAAGCAACAGACAATGGCCCTAATGCTTGGGTCTCTATACCCATGTGGGAGACCTGGAAGAAGCTCCTGGCTCCTGGCTTCTGACCAGCCCAGCTCCTGCCATTGTGTAACTCTCTGTAACTCTGCCTTTCAAGTAAATTAATTAATTTATTTAAAAAAAAAAAAAAAACCTTAATTACAAGTAGCAACACTAATTAGCATTTGTGGGTTGCTTAGCAATAACCGAGTGCTTTTATGTACAGGATTTCATTTGATACCCCCCTATGTGCCCCTTGAAGGCAGGTAGAGAGGAACATTCTTTTTTTTTTTTTTTTTTTTTTTTTTTTTTTTTTTTGGACAGGCAGAGTGGACAGTGAGAGAGAGAGACAGAGACAAAGGTCTTCCTTTACCGTTGGTTCACCCTCCAATGGCCGCCGCGGCCAGCACACCGCACTGCTCCGAAGGCAGGAGCCAGGTGCTTATGAGAGGAACATTCTTACCACCTGCTGCTCGAGCCCCACTGGGAAGGTGAGGGCACTGGGAATCCACAAGCCGGAGCTTGAATCTCAGGCCTGCCACTTGCTGGCGTAAAGGTCTTGGAGCACATCTCTGAATCTCCCCAAGCCTCGCAAGAGGGGCCAGTGGCTCACCTGCTGCCTCTCTGCCTTGCACCTGCGCTTCTCCCTTCCGAACTGGAGCTGGAAACCTACCCCCAACATGTCCCAGGCTCTCTCGCCTCTAACGCCCCTGTCGACTTCCACCTAAAGGAAACAAGGGTGCAAGGTCAGAGGGTGCGAGCAGCTGGGCAGCTTTACTGCCGACTTGCTCTGGCAGCTTCTCGGTGCCTGGAGCGCCAGCAGTGAGCCGCTCTCCTGGGCTCTGGCAACTTCACTTCCCTCTTTTGTGCCCCCATGCCTGGAAGTGAGGCTGAAGTCACTCATTTCCACACATGATCTCTTCTGTGTTTCTTCTTGGCAGCTCTCAGCCATTGTGGAGACCCACAAAGAGTTTGAGTAGTCGCCTTGCCTTTTCGGTTTAGACTTTCTCTACGGCATGCAGGTCAGGGGTCTTTGCAGACCACATCGTGGTGTGCCTGTGCCTTCCTTGTTCCGAGGAGTGACCACAAGCAGTTCCCATGTGCACCCAGGTTTGAGTTTTGAGCCCATCTTCCCACTCTCCTTCTCCATTGTTCTATTCCCATCTCATCCAGGCGGGAGGAGTGTACCAGAGTCCCAGACACCACTGCTGTGGAAACGAGGTGGCACAGCATGTCCAAGCCCGGCAGAGTGAGCAGGGCGCTGGCGAGCGGAGGCTAGGGGCTGCAGTGTGTCGAGCTGACTCGAGGGGCTCCTTTCTTAGGAAGAGACACGCTGTGTTCCTCCCCTGTGCAGTCTGCAGCCTGCCCCGTCTTCTTCAGGCCTGCAAGGAGGGGAGACCCACGTGTACTCGCCACACCCGTGTCCACCCATCTCACAAAGGCCAGCTCTCTTCTTGTAGAACGCTTGCCCTGCTCCCCATCCTCCCATTTGCTGGTTCAGCCCAGCCCAAACCTGTGTAACCTATTCCTTGTGTTGAACTTCTGTTTGGGGTCGGCATTGTGGTGCAGCAGGTTAAGCCACTGCCTGCCACGCCAGCATCCCATGCCAGAGCACTGGTTGTGGTTCTGGCTGCCCCACTTGGACCTAACTCCCTGCTAATGCACCTAGGAGAACAGAAGATGGCCCTAGTGCTTGGGACACTGCCACCTATGCAGGAGACCTGGATGGAATTCCTGGTTCCAGACTATGACTTGGCCCAGATCTGGCTGCTGTGGCCATTTGGGGAGTAAACAAGCAAATAGAAGACCTCTGTCTCTCCCTCCCTCTCTCTCTCTCTCTGTCACTCTGCCTTTCAAATAAATTAAATAAATCTTTTAAAAAATAAATTGGGGTTTTTTTTGAAAAATAATCAAAAACTTCTCTTTTAAATATCTGGAATGGGCTCAGGTTTCCTAAGTATACCCTAACACACAAAGGAACCACCAGAAAACCAGCATGCAAACACCCATATGATTCAAAATAAAAAAAGACCTGGGCCGGCTCTGTGGCTTAGCGGGTAAGGCCACCACCTGCAGTGCCGGCATCCCACATGGGCGCCGATTCAGTCCCGGCTGCTCCACTTCCGATCCGGCTCTCTGCTGTGGCCTGGGAAGGCAGTGGAAGATGGCCCAAATGCTTGGCCCCTGCACCCACGTGGGAGACCCGGATGAGGCTCCTGGCTCCTGGCTTTGGATAGGCGCAGCTCTGGTTGTTGCAGCCAATTGGGGAATGAACCAGCGGATGGAAGACCTCTTTCTCTCTGCCTCTCCTCCTCTCTCTGTATAACTGTGTAACTCTGTCTTTCAAATAAATAAATCTTTAAAAAAGATAAAAATATAAAAGACCTGACAGTGTTGTATGTGGAGAAACAATAGTGTAATTTCCTCCTCCATGCCCCCCCCCCAACTGCAGCATTGTGTTAGGCTCCATAGTTGTATGAGGATTGTCTCCAGTTGCAAAATGCTTCCAAACATCAAGAAGTTTAAGATTTTTTAAATGATGCATGCACTGATTTAATGTAATTTCCAAAACAAGGATGATAAAAATACTGACCTACCTCACAGAGCTGGTTGAAACAACTAATTAGCTCTCATAAAAACACTTCAACCACCTAAAGTACCCCCATAAAAGTTTATTATGAGTAGTAATACTAATAGTTAAACATATAATGATGGGCATCAAAAACGGGCACGCTGCACGAGCTGATGGCGTTTTAAATTCTCTTTACGATCTCACTGTTGTTTAGCAGTTCACATGTTGAAAGCTCTTCACAGCTGTAAATTAGCTAATCCCCATGACACTCACTCCTGAGAGATAGGTCAGTATTATTTTCTATTACTATGGCAACAAATCCTATGTAAATGCCCAATGATAGAAAATGAAGATGAGAAACTGGAAAGGTTAAGTGACTTGTTCAAGACCACACATCAAGTAGGTGGCAGGGTCAACTTGAACACGCAGAAGTGCTGACCCCAAAGGGCACTTGAGTCCATCTGGTCAACACTGAGGGGGCTCTTTGACATCCATTTGTTTAGAAATACAGGGAAACAGAAAATATCAATATAGTCTGCAACTGGGAACAAAATATGAACAATTATAATTCCAAGCAGAGAACTAAAGATCACATTCACATTTTGTTTGTTCGTCCATCAGTGAGAGGCAGCAGGGTAGCGTGAGTTCTGAAGACACAGCTCACATTCACGTCCCTGCCAGCCGCTGCCATGCGCTTGCTGTGCAAACCTGCACGCGTCACTTTACTTCTCCAACTCCACATTGCAGAGCCTAATAGTGGTAACCAGAAGCTACTTCTAGGACATTATTTCTATGGCTACTGAGAGAGGATTTAATGTAAATGGCTTTGAGCAGGGCTAAGTAGATACGCATTCAGGAAGTGCCAGCGAATACTTGTATTTGTTCCATTATACACGAAATAGTTACCACTTTCCGACAATGTGGCTTCAAGGTCAGAGATGCTTAAGACACAACCCTTGCCCTCAAGCAGCTTTCAGTATAACAGGTTTGTGAAATATGTAACTTGCCGGATAATACATGGGTTGGGGAGGTGAGGTGAGGTATGACTCGGGACTGTAAGTATTGCAGGAAGCCTGCCTATTTGCAAAGCAAAAGATGTGATTCTTCAATTCTCTGAGAGGGTGGCCTCAATCTGCTCCCTCCTTCTCTTGTCCTTGAGTTTCTGTTTCCATTTAATTGATTTTTCCCCACACTTTGGCGAAGAAGCAGAGCAAGGTAAATAGTCATTAGCAGGTTTATCGTGTGAGAGTAAACTAGGAGTGCTCAGAGAAAAGCATGGTTACTTCTGGCTAAACTGTTGATGTAAGAGGTGATACTTGAATTTGGTCTTAAAAGTTTGGGGGCCAGTGCAGTGGTGTACTGGGCTAAGCCTCCACCTGTGGCGCCAGCATCCCATATGGGTGCCAGTTCGAACCCTGGCTGTTCCTTTTCCAATCCAGCTCTCTCTACGGCCTGGGAAAGTAATAGAAGATGACCCAAGTGCTTGGGCCCTGCACTAATGTGGGAGACCTAGAAGAAGCTCCTGGCTTCTGGCTTTGAATCAACCCAGCTCTGGCCATTGCAGCCATTTGGGGAGTGAATCAACAGATGGAAGATCTCTTTCTCTCTCTCTCCCTCTCTCTGTAACTCTACCTCTCAACTAAATAGGTAAAATCCTTTTTAAAAATTATTAAAAGTTAAGTTTGATTTTAAAGTCCCATGATGCTGTGGGATTTGAAAAGGGAGGTAAGGGGGCATGTGGAGGGAGTGGGTGGGCAGACAGGAACAGGCTACCAGATGGATGAAGGAAGAATGGAGGATGATCATCAGACACCTGCAAAGATCCAGCAAGCATGTTAGCCCTTTAAATTGCTTAACAAAGTCATAGAACTGGTAAATGACCCAACTGGAACTCAAATCAACTCACTATTTCTTGAGTTTGATGCAATGGAGAAGAACTACTGATGACTTTTTATAATTGTTTAATGTTTGTTTATTTTTTTATCTTCTTGAAAGGCAAATTGATGGGGAGAGAGAGAGTGAGAGAGAGGGAGAGAGAGATCTTCAATCCCCTGGTTCACTCCCCAAATTCTACAACAGCCAGGACCAACCAGGCAGAAGCCAGGAGTCAGGTCTCCCAGCTGGGCCATCATCTGCTGCCTCCCAGGTGCATTAGCAAGAAGATAGGTGGGAAATAGAGAAGCCAAGACTCAAACTGGCACCTTGCCAACATCTTAACATGTAGTTTAACCCACTGAGCCACAACACCTGCCCCTATTGATGACTTTTTAAGGGTGGAGAAAGTGACACAAAGTGGAACTTTTGCAAGATTACCCTGTGGATTTATAGAGGACTCAATAGATGGAGTTTGGGGAAAGCTGAATGGAAGCATGTTCAACATGTACATAATGATGAGAGCTCTGGAGCCGGAGATGTGGCACAGCAGGTTAAGCCACTGCCTGCAATAGCAGTAAACCATATGGGCACCAGTCCAAGTCCTGGCTGGTCTTCTGATCCAGCTGCCTGCTAATGCATCTGGGAAACCAGCAGAAGATGGTCCAAGTGCTTGGGCCCCTGCCACCCACATGTGAGACCTGAAAGAAGTTCTAAGTTCCTGGCTTCAGCCTGTCCCAGCCTGGCCATTGAAGCCATTTGGGGAATCAACCAACAGATGGAAGACATTCTCTCTCTCTCCCTCCCTCTCTTCCTCTCTCCCTCTCCCTCTCTACCTTTAACTCTGTCCTTCAAATAAATAAAAAAATAAATCTTTAAATGATGAAAGCTGCAACACGACTGTGGAAGCCTAGAAGGAAGGGACATGTGGGAAACCTTCTGAGCGACTCTCAGCTCTAGCTATGTCAGAGTCACCTGGAGATAGTTTTAACCACTAATGCATAAGCTCATCAACTATTATTTACACAATATGCACAAGTCAAAGAATACCATTTAAAGCTCACATTAAAAAGAAATTATATAAAGCTAAATAACAGGAGCCGGAACTAAGGACTTTTTAGTGTAGTAAAAAAACACATATCATAAAATGTACCATCTTATCTGTTTTCACATTTAAAGTTTAGATTGTTCACATTGTTGTGAAACACATTTCCAGAATCTTGTACAACTGAAATTCTATGCCCAGTAAACACTCATCTCTGGCCCTGGCAACCACCATTCTACCTCTCATATCTATGAGTTTCTCTGTACATCCTTCATATAAACAGTCATACAGCTCTCACTGCTTTTTTAAATGTCCTTGAGGTTCATCCATGAACCTCATTCCTTTTTAAAGCTGCAGAGTAGTCTATTGTACGTATACATCACATTTTGCTTAGCCATTCTTCAGTTCATGGGCATCTGGGTTGCTCCCACCACTTGGATATTGTGAATTCTGCTGCTACAAACAGGAGCATACAAATATATGTCTTTGATACTCTCTTTGCAATTTTTTTGGCTAAATACCAAGAAAAGGGTTTGCTCAGAGCCGGCGCTGTGGCGCAGTGGGTTAAAGCCCTGGCCTGCCTAGCCCACATCTTATATGGGTGCTGGTTCAAGACCCGACTGCTCCACTTGCAATCCAGCTCTCTGCTATGGCCTGGGAAAGCAGTAGAAGATGGCCCAAGTGCTTGGGCCCCTGCATCCGTGTGGGAGACCCGGAAGAAGCTCCTGGCTTCAGATCAGCTCAGTTCTGGCTGTTGAGATCATTTAGGGAGTAAACCAGCAGATGGAAGACCTCTCTCTCTGTCTCTACCTCTCTCTGTAACTCTGTCTTTTAAATAAATAAAATAAATCTTAAAAAAAAAAAAGAATAAGAAGAAATGAGTTTGCTGGATCATATGGTAGTTCGATTTCCAAATTTTTGAAGAGTCATCATTCCTGTACTGTTTTTCATAGCATTCTACAATTCCACCAACAATGCAAAAAGGTTCTCTCTCCCCCTCTCTTTCTGCCTCTCAACTAAATAGAAAATAAACAAGATAGGCTTATTTTGGTGCAAAATAATTTTGCATTCTACTGCCAGGGTCTGAGCTGTCAGATAGAGGTGGCAGTGAGCCTAGGCCCTGTTCACCTTCTGAAATCTGCCATAGGACATGAAAGTGGGTAACTGATTGTCTTCCTTATGGCTACTACAAGAAAGTACCATAGACTGAGTGACTTAGAAACAACAGCAATTTATTTCTCACAGTTCTGAAAGTCCAAGATCAGGGTGCCAGCAGAGTTGGGGCATGATAAGGGTTCTCTTCCAGGTTTCCTATTGCTAACTTCTCGTGCCCTTACAAGGCAGAAAGACACCAAGGCAGCTCTCTGGCATGACTTTCATTACAAGAGTACTGACCCCATTTGTGAAGGTTCCATTCACGATCTGTGCATCTCCACGAAGCTTCACTTCCTAACACTATCACACAGGGGGGTAGGATTTCAACATATGAGATTTCTGGGGGACACAAACATTGTCTATTGGATTGACACATAAGAAATTTCACTAAACTTCTGAAACTAGAAAGTGGATGGGTCCCTGCTGATGGATGAAACAGACATGGAATCACAACTGAAGATATCCGACCGAGGAGACTGCAGAGAAGAGGGAAGCTGGTCTGCCCGGAGCAGCCCCTGCAAAGCGCCAAGCTTAGAGCAGTCACGGAAGACAGAGGGGCTTATTGAAATGTTCGGCTTTTAGGAAGACTCTTCGAATGCCTGCATGCAAAACAGCTGCATGGGGAGCTCCACCTCCCTCCCTCCAGCCTCTTGCTACAGGCAGTCCAGCATTTATCCCCAACAAACATTCTAGAAAGTTCCTATTTAAGGAAATTAGATGAACCATTGATTAGAAGAAGTGAATATTCTGCGTTGGATGCTTTTGTCCTGAGATAAGTCCACATTTTGAGCCAAGGAGAGGCTGCCAGCCTGCTCACCACAGAGCAAAGCCTGCCAATGATGTACCCCCAAACTGCCTGTACACAGTGATCAAGCGGAAGACCTTCCTCCGTGGGGCAAGGAAATCCCTATTAGCTACTTTGTCCTTTACTGTCAAATACGAATGAGCAGCATGAGCCCATTAGAACCCAGGGGGAAAGGCAACAGCAACGAGTCAAAAGATGTTTGAGAAATTCATGGTTCGATTATGAAGCATCCTAGACTTTAAGCAATTATTGCAAACATAACAGCAGGAACAGCTTTTGACCTGAAAACTACAATCGCATCGTCAGTGGCCCAAGGGGACATTTCATTAGGCTCATAAAGGAGGAAATGTACTCTTAACATACAACTTGGCTTCAGAGAACAATATTCACAGAGTTATAATAATGAAAATGCAGTCTTTGGGTTTCAAAGACTGTATCTATATATAGTCTATAACAAAAGCTTACAAGAGGTAATTATGGTTTTAGGAAAGATGGAAATGTTAACCATCAATGAAAAAGTTAAGACACGGCTGAGACTAGGTGGGAGTTGGCAGGGGATTATGGTGCTGTCGCAACATTATCTAGTAAAATAGCTCAAACATAACAATAACATTACTGGCACTATGGTATAAAAGGTTAATCCTCTGCCTGCAGTGCCGGCATCCCATATGGGGGCCAGTTCAAGTCCCAGCTGCTCCACTTCCAATCCAGCTCCCTGCTAAAGCACCTGGGAAAGCAGCAGAAGATGGCCCAAGTCCTTGGGCCCCTGCACCCACGTGGGAGACCTGGAAGAAGCTCCTGGCTCCTGGCTTTGTCCTGGCCCACCCCTGGCCATTACAGCCATTTGAGGAGTGAACCAGCAGACGAAAGACCTCTCTCTCTAGCTCTCTCCTTCTCTCTCTGTATTTCTGCGTTTCAAATAAACAAATAAATCTGTAAAAAATATATAAAGCTAAATACTTTAAGAGCAGAAAGGTGGGGGTATAAGTGAGTTAAGTCCTTGTCTTTCATGACTGAGAGTCAACATATATTTTCTAAGGTTTTTTTTTTTTTAATAAAATCAGGAAATGGAAGTTTATTACTTAGAAGTATGGAGGTAATTATTACAAAGCCTGAACCTAAAGGAGAATGAGACTGGGATGGAGAAGGAAGGGTTGAAAGGCTGTTCATTTTCATCATTAACTTGTAATTCTCTCATTTTTTTTTAGTACATGGACATATTTCTCTAATAAACTTAAGTTTTAAAAAATGGTGAAGTACTAGGGACATAGGAGAGCCTTAACTATGGCAGTCTACTGTTATTTTCAGATGATTCAGTCTCATATTATCTTGGGACTCCTATTGAAGATCTGGTCATGGTAATATATTTGTAGACTCACTAGTCTTATGTTAATGAAGGAGATGTAGGAAAGGAAAATAACAAGGAAGTCAGGATAAAAGAGCTGTTGAGAGGGTCACATTGGTGAGGCCAGAAGTGGAGCTGCTTTGGAAACCAGTCAAAGCCTGGAGGTCTTGTCTGGGGTCTCATCAGCCTTGACCTGTGAACTCAACATGATGGCAGACACAAGTTCTGTTCTAGCCCCCTGGCTAGTTTCCCAAACAAGCTTCTTTTTGGCACTCTGTGGCCCTAACCTCTGTCCCCCTCCACACACACAAACACTGTCTATCTCTACAAGTTCCCCTGCTGGGCAAGCGCTTTCCCAAATGCCCTTACCTTGAAGGCTTTCCCAGCAATCTCAGTCCTTGCTATTCTCCCCCCAGCTGAACTCCATGGAGCTCAATATGTCCGCACCACATGCACTACTACAAGTTTGGGTATAATAACCCCTCTTCCCAACAAGACTGTGAACTATTGTGTTGAAGGAGGAAACCCTTGGCATCGTTTTTTGTCTCTCCTAAAGAACCTAGAACAGAGTCTGGCTTCAAAGAGAAGCAATTACATTTCCAGTCGCAGCAGAAAGTAAACAGATGAAGCTCTCATTTTAACTAATTAAAGCACATTTATTTCCCTACCCTGGATTGAATTGTGATTTGCGGAACTTAACACACTTTTGTAACACGGTTGTGATTGATGGAACCCTGCACAGTGCCAGTCACCTTTTAGTCTCTGAAGCAGGTGACCTGGAGTGATGAGGTTTGGGGACCTTGGAAGGAGGAAGCGAAGCGTTCAGCTGCCTTTTGTTCCAGCATGTACCACCCCTCCTAAGGAGCAGCAGCATCCAGACAGCAGGCGTGAGCTCAGAACTCAGAGGACGGAGCGAGGCACTGTGACTGCCTTCGCAGCTAGCGAACAAGAGCTCCTACGGGACACAGACGCGCAGGCCTCCATGTTGTCTACAGACAGGGGAACAGCTTGCTGGGTGTCCAGCGTCCCCACTTCCACCATCCCTCCCCCAATCTTTCCACACAGAATGCCACTGTCTGAAACGGTTCTTCCAATTATTTCAGTGTCTTTCCAAGGTCATTTTTTTTTTGTACTCACTTTAGCAGCCTTCTTTCAAGCACAGGTCAGGACCTCTGCTCTCAGAGGAAGGATGTCAACATTTCTTTCCCCTCGTTGCCCTTCACATCATGGCAACCACTCACAACACGTGTTTATCTGGAGAGCCCCAGGCAGCCAACATGCTCAGACAAGCCGAACAGAAAACTCCACTGTGTACAGGAGAATAGAGTTTTTGGCGTGCCCTGTGGCCCTGAAGATAACAATGGTTTTGCTATGAAGATATGTTTGCCATCAAAGCTTTGTTCCCACAAGTGTACAGAAACACAGGCTCACACACACGCACTCCTGACTTAACGGCCTTTCTCCCCTGCTCACAAAAGAATTCACGAAGCACAGGCCATTTCTGGTGTGTCCCCGTGAGGACAAATCACTCACTCACTCTTCCTCGGACTTCTTTCAATTTGACAGTAAAGTCTGAATCCCAGGGAACATTTCCATGTCAGCAATGAAGAACCAAGAGCCAAGTCACAGAGGATGATTAACTTGCGTGTTTTCCCTGTCCCTGCCATGTCTCAACACTCTCCCCCAGAGCACCGTCTCCTTGTGCTACGGCACCATTTATCCTTCACAATTGCCTGATTTTCTTCTGAGATCAGGCTTTGTTTAAAAGTCCATTCAAGGCTGGCTGTACTTCAACGAAGGGTCACTGTAATCTGCTGTATGTCAAATGTCATTATGCTACAAACCCCAAACCCAGCACTTAAGGAAGTAGAGTCACCTACATACATTCAAAGAAGTTGCCGTGTCTCTTAGCCGAACCGTAGAATCTTACAAGGACATGTCAAAGAGAAAGACACAGTGGCCCCACGGTTTACTCTGCTGTCTGATCTCCGTGGCACTTGTCTCTGGCACACGAATATTTATGTATACTTAGTGGGAGTCTTGCTAATTGTAATTATGATTGCTTACTACAGTTTCCAAGGTAACAGTTGTCACTGCAATGCTTCACTGCCAACTCGATTTCCATTCTCCTGCTGATATAACAAATATTATGTGACATTTTAACTGAAAATATCTGTAAATGGGCGTCTGAGTGTGGTGTGTTTCTTTAAAGGGGAAGGAAAACAATTATTAGCTTTTCATTATTCATCTCAGTGGCTCGTTTGATCAGTAATTACTTCCATTTTATATTTAGACAGGAACGGACTGGGGTCCCACAAGGGCTTGGATTTGGAGGTTCCAGGTTTTCATCTTGCCTCTCCCAGTGACCTCTGTGACCTTGGTCCAGCAGCTGGGAGCTTGTTCAGAAACAGCCAGCAAAGAACGACTTGCTCACGGTTGTCCCTGTCCAGCCCCTCATTTTCCCTGGGTGCACTTGTCACATATTAGGGGTGGGGCCCGAGGGCGAGGAGACAGAGCAAGTGCTCTTTATTTGGGTCACCTCCTCTGAACACCATCCCCGGAAATACCTCAGGTACAGGAAGTATACCTGCAGTCGATGCTGGGAACAAGGGAGCTTTTCCTCAGCCCCACAGTGCCACCTCAAGTCAGGGATCCGAAACAATCCTACTTCCTGCCCATTTGGAGAGCACCTCCTGCCTCAGCAGCATGTGCTCATCTGGTATAGGTAGTGCATAAATACACTGTACCTCTTTTTAGCGTGACTGTGCAGATGCCATGAGCTTAGATACTTGGGGGTGGGACATGATGCTGGAACCACAGCTCCTTGCTAGATTTTTGTCATGTTTCCTGTTTTTCCACTGCAATTTCTCACACCTGCCTCTTCACAGGCTGAACTTACCACCTGGCTTCAACCTGGCTTCCAATCCTCCTACCTGAACTTACCTGAACTACCATCCACGTCCAAAAATTATGTGTGATTGACTTCTGGGTCCTGACCCAAGATACTCCCATGGTCACCAACCAGTCTCAAGCTATGCCATTTTCCTGTTCAATAATTTTGTTTTGTTTTACCTCCTAATCCCCTGGAAGGCAGAACCATGACTCTACCTTTTTTCTACTCTCCTATAGGATATGGTAAGTGTTGAAGGGCTGGTGTTTGGTGCAGAGGTCCAGATGTCTGCATCCATACTGGGGCGCTTGGGTTTGAGTCCCAGATCTGCCTCTGATTGCTGCTTTTTCCCAATGTGCAAATCTACCTAGCTCAGCCCAGCCCTCACCACTGCAGGCATCTGGGGGAATGAACCAACAGGAGGGCACTCTGTGTGTTTCTGTCTTTCAAAAAAAGAAACAAACAAAAAAAGCAGATTTCCCCAACTTCTAATCCTTTTTGTCTTTAAAAAAAAATAAAGACTTATTTTATTTATTTGAAAGACAGAATTACAGAGAGAGGTCTTCCATCTGCTGGTTCACTCCCCAAATGGCCACAATGGCCGAAGCTGCGCTGATCTGAAGCCGAGAGCCAGGAGCTTCTTCCAGGTCTCCCACGTGAGTGCAGGGGCCTAAGGACTTGGGCCATCTTCTACTGCTTTCCCAGGCCACAGCAGAGAGCTAGATCGGAAGAGGAGCAGCAGCCGGGACTAGAACCAGTGCCCATATGGGATGCCGGCATTTCAGCCAGGGCTTTAGCCCGCTGCGCCACAGTGCTAGCCCCACACTTTTTGTCTTTTCTAGACATAAATCTCTGTAGGCAGGACATGGGCAGATACATATTTAAATCATCAGGAGCTAGGACCTCCTCTAGCTGTTCATTTACGTAATTACTTATACTACTTAACAGGAAAACATCTGTATTTCTTATAAAATACCTTTTATTTTTAATATTTCATTAATTTGGACAAGTTTTAGCCCACCTTATCCATACCTTATTAATATAAATTCTAAAGGACTTACTGTGTATTACATTTTGATTCTCCCTTGGGATGATATTTCACAATCTGCTTTAAAAATAATGCTACTGTCTTGATTGTTCCATCATAGTAAATGAAAAGTTAATGGAAATATACTTAGGTGACTGACTTCAAAAACGGCTACTCCCTGAATACATTAGCAGGATGATTTTTGTAATGTATTCTCTAAATATAAATATTCCAGTGCAGCAGGGAGAGAAATAACAAGTATCCATTTAATCTCAATATGCGTTTATCCATTTCCTATTGCTGCTATAACTAAGTCCCATACTTAGTGCTGTCAAGTACAGACTTACTGTCTTGCAGCTTTGGAGGTCAGATGTCCAAAACGAATCTTCCAGGGCTGACATCAAGGTGTCCACAATGCTGCTTTCGCTGTGGAAGCTCTCCTTTAACCACCCCTCCATGCTGTCCGCACTTCTCGGCTCGAGCTCAGATCTCTAACCACCCCTCCATGCTGTCTGCACTTCTTGGCTCCAGCTCAGATCTCTAACCACCCCTCCATGCTGTCCGCACTTCTCGCTCGAGCTCAGATCTCTCCACCTCTGCTCTGTTGACACATCTCCTTCTCCTCCTTTGACCTCCTGCCTCCCACCGGTGAGGGGCTGGTGAATACACTGGGCTCATTTGGATCATCTAGGATAATCTGTCCAGCCCAAGACCCTCAATCACTTCTGCAAAGGGAGGCTGCATTATTTCATCTACCAGGATCTCTGTTATTTTGTATCAGGTAGCTATTGCTGCATGAATGTTGTGTAACACACTGCTTCAAACCCCAGTGCCTTACGGCAGCAAGCGCGCATTTTCCTCATTCACCAGTCACAGGTAAACGGAGGTGGCTCTGCTCCAGACTGAGTTGTTGGGTGGCCTTGGCTCTAGGGTTAAGTTTGGGTTTGTGTCCCCACATCTCCAAAAGGTTTATATTTCAGGGCTAGACTGGCTAACTCTCCCCAAGTTTCCAACCAATCCCCAGGAGAGAGGATATTTTTCTCCATCCCTATTCCAAGCAATGAGGCAGCAGGTAAGCCAAATAAACCTAGCTATGAAGGGCCTGTGGTGGGTCGACTCCACGACAACTTCTGCCTCTGTTTTCATACCCTTGTGTGACCCTCTCCCCTGGAGTGTGGGCTGAACTAAAGGACTCACTTCTAATGAATAAAAAAGAAAGAAATGGCAAAATGTCACTTCTCACATTAGATTAGAGTGGCTTTCACCTGTGGCACATACTCTCTTGAATCACTTGCTCTGGGGGTACCCTACACTTGTCACAAAGTTGCTCTACACAAAGGCCTTTGTGACAAGGGATCAGGACCTGCCAACAACCTCTTGAGCACGCTTGGCAGTGGATCTCTGCCCCACCTCAGCTGAACCTTCAGATGAGACATGTCCTAACCAACAACTTAACCTCAACCTTAGGTGAGACCCTGAGGCAAAGAGGCCTAGCTAAGTCACAAAATGGGGGATAATTTAATGTTTGTTCTTTTAAGTCTTGAAGGCTTGGAGTAATTTGTTATGCAAAGTAAATATTCAAAGAAAGGCAAGTTAATAATGAGCTAGATGGGTACTTTTAACATGTCTACTTAGTCTAGAAAACATTTTCAAGTAGTTTTGCCCCAAATGATTAGAATAAACAAGTGTCATACCTGAAAAGCTTATCCTCAGCCATGTAGAATACTTTGCTGCCCAGAATGCTAAGTTCTACACAACTATAGACTTACCATACAAATTCCGAAATACCCATCGGCATGACATGTCCGTCCTGTCATTCGGTAGCTCCCTCCTGGGTGAATTAGCCAGGCCCCCAGTGTTTCCTCCTTCACCTTCCCATTACCTCCCTTTCATCCTTTCACTAGTCACTGCCATCCACTAAGACTGCTGGCAAGGCAGGATGCCACGATCCACAAACAGGTCAAGGCTGCTGCTTCCCAGAAGCTCTGATGGACGGCTGCATAGGGTCATGGATAGAAACAAGCCACTGGAAGGCTTTTAGTATTCTATGTCGGTTTGGTTTTCCAAAATTGCTTTCTCAATTATCCTGAGTTTTTAGAAATTGCACATTCAGCTTTTCACTTTCGGCTAGTCAGTTCTCAACAAATCAAACCTGGAGCTTTAGGTTTTAGTGAGCACTTTACGCTTGCAAGACACAATAGAGATGAAACCATGAAGATGTACATCTTTAAAAATTAGAGACACTATGCTTACCATTTCTGACTACTCTCGTTCCATGGGTTAGGTATGAAGGATCGGAAGGATTCAGAAAGAAGAAAATAAAGAGGTAGAGTATACAGAAAACAGAAAAAAAAATTTCTCACATCTCATTTATATTTTCACTTACCTGAGTCTATTATTTTATGCAGGCAGAGTGGGAAACAAGGAGTGTACGTATCCTTTCAGGCTCCAAAACTAACATTCCAAACAAGTTTGTCAGGTGGAGAAGAAAATTCGTTGCCCATAGCCTTGGTTCACAACATTCCTGGTTTCAGCCTCCTCACCCAGTTGGCACCCAGTACTGTTCCCAGGAGAAGTCTGTCGCTGCTTCCTTCTCGCCTCCTTTGAGCCTATCTGGCTTCCGGCCACTTCTCTGTGTGTCATTGTCACATCCTTGCAACAGTCCTTCCAAGAGCAGTGACAGGGCCCCATCAAGCGTACATCTGAACACTGCACAGAGGTACCGATGGAGAAGCCCGGGGGCTGGACCACAGCTCAGCTCTGCACAGAGGCCGCATGCTCCCCGAAGAAGGAATGTCTCCTGTGGCTAATTTTCCAGGGAAGTAGTGGGTGTTTGGGCAGTTTGCACAAAGGCACTCTGTCCACTAGCAGTGGCCCTGAACGCTGCCAGATCCAAGCTTTGAGGCCAGTGCCACCCCTTGGTCCTCCTCTCATGTCCAGCATCAACTGATCTGACAAATACTGAAATGACATGGATCCTAGGTATCAGCTAAGGAGAGTCTGACCATCTTCCTCTAAGACAGTAAGGGAGCATGTGTCATTGTCAGCTAGCTCTGTGTTCTGTGTGTGGTAATGAAACAGGCCTGAAAAAAGATGGTGCTCCAGACCCTAAGCCCAGGATGGCAACCTCAATTCCAATAGATACTGCCATCAACAACAAGTACTTGCCATACCAGTTGCAAGAAATCACTCGGTTTATAAACTAAAGGTTTATTTATCCCTGGGTGCAATTGCTCCATTTGAGCTCCCAAGTACAGGCCGACCTGATACAAATCTCTCTTGTTGCATTGGCTAAGACCTCACCAACCACAAAAGAAAAACTACCGAAAGATTTTAAAGAAGGATTTTTTTCAAAAGGGATGGGGAGAAATCATTTACTATCTCAATGGGCTTAAATGATCAGGTCTTTTTGAAATCAACATATAACATGATGATGATGGTGGTCATAAATCTTTTCTTCTAAAAATGCCTTTTCGGCACAAACTTGAGCGACCACTTCACGAACAATTGGGCACCCAAATAATTGGAAATATTTCAGAAGAGCAAATGAAGCAAAAGAGATCATGGAAAGCAGGAAATATATGGATGCAATTTTGAGCCTAAATGAACATGCAGCGCCATATACAAAATAATCAGTGAGATGTGAAAACTGATGTGGATCCCTTTGATTTGAATCAACAGCGTGTGAAGGACTCATTATTAAAGGAAAACCTTGGTGCCAGCTCGCCCTTGTCCAGATCCAGATATCTAACATCCTAGCTTTGGAAGCACAAAAGCCCAGGGCTGAGCCACATCCCATCGGGATATCTTGAGAGCAGTTTTCAGACTATCCTTTTTGGCTCACTGTAACGCGGAAGCCTTCCTCCTATCAGTCTTCTCCTGAAGCAGCGTCTTCCCACTAGCAATTTTAAGTCTCTTACAATATAGAACCTCTGATGCAGAGAAGAGAGGCGCCCTTTATCATTGGATGGAGTCCAGCGAGACGGGTACACTGTAGCTTATGGTGCAACTATACCACCACTCTTTCCAGAAAACTACCCCAGGGCAAGCAAGAGCAGCAGTCTTCCTCCCCCAAAGGAGGAACCCAAGACAACATCTTTAGAGCCCCAAGGAATTCTGATGACTGTCTCCAGAGGTTTCCAGACTGCATTCAGCCAAGTCCTAGAAATCAGAGTTGCAACAGATGAAGAAAAGGGTGGCCTAATAGAACATTGAAAAAATTTTTCAATTAAAAAAAAAAAATGCCTGCTGGAGCCAGAGCTGTGGTGCAGCAGGTTAGCGCCCTGGCCTGAAGCGCCGGCATCCCATATAGGCGCTGGTTCGAGACCCGGCTGCTCCACTTCCAATCCAGCTCTCTGATATGGCCTGGGAAGGCAGTAGAAGATGGCCCAAGTCCTTGGGCCCCTGCACCCACGTGGGAGACCCAGAAGGAGCTCCTGGTTCCTGGCTTCAGATCAGTGCAGCTCTAGCCGCTGCGGCCAATTGGGGAGTGAACCATCAGATGAAAGACCTCTCTCTCTCTCTATCTCTCTCTGCCTCTCCTCTCTCTGTGTAACTGACTTTCAAATAAATAAATAAATCTTTAAAGAAAAATTGTCTAGGGGCTGGCGCTGTGGTATAGTAGGTAAAACTGCCACCTACAACGCTGGCATCCCATATGGATATCGGTTCCAGTCCCAGCTGCTTCATTTCCAGTCTAGCTCCCTGCTAATGCACCTGGGAAAACAGTGGAGGATAGCCCAAGTCCTTGGTCCCCTGTACCCATGTGGGAGACATGGAAGAAGTTCCTGGCTCCTGGTTTCAGCATGGCCCAGTCCCAGCCATTGTGGCCATTTGGGAAGTAAACCAACAGATGGAAGACCTCTCTCTTTCAAAATAAATTTTAAAAATCTTTAAAAAAATAAATAATAAAAAACAAAAATTGCTTGGTTTCCTTCAAGGTCACATAAAAATCAATCAAAAAAAATTAGACAAGTCTGTACAGCAGCAGGATTAGAGCTTAGAATCTTAATCTGTATACAGGTTTCGTCTTTCTCTCTAATTTCCCAACAATATTCAAGTCCATTTTGGTTTTTTGGCCAAAATGGAAGGAAAACCCAAACTCATGGTGCTAGCCTGAGAATGGGACTTTGAAAAAGGGAGAGAATGATCCAACATGGGAAGCGGGATACACAGCAAACTCATAGAATGGCAGATGTCCTAAACAACACTCTGGCCTCAGAATCAGCCCTTAAGGCATTCAGACCTGGCTGAAGAGCCCATGAGAATATTGTAGGCATGGAAAGCCAAGATACCATGGAAAAGAAAAAAAAGAAGAAGCCCTAAATGAAAGATCTCTGTGAGTGAGATCCCAGTGGAAAGAACGGGGCCATCAAAGAAGGAGGTACCTTTCTCTGAAGGGAGGAGAGAACTTCCACTTTGACTATGACCCTATCAGAATAAGATCAAAGTCAGTGAACTCTAAAGGCTTCCATAGCCCTGGCAACTCATGACTAGAGCCTAGGGAGATTACTGACGCCATTGTCAAATTGTTAAGTCAGCAACAGAAGTCACTGTGTACTTACATCCCATGTGGGATCTGTCCTTAACGTGTTGTCTAATGTGCAGTGATGCTATAACTAGTACTGAAACAGTATTTTTACACTTTGTGTTTCTGCGTGGGTACAAACTGATGAGATCTTTACTAATTATATACTGAATCGATCTTCTGTATATAAAGATAATTGGAAATGAAAAAAAACAAAACCTGGTGTTAAATTGGAAATGGCATAGAAAATTAATTAATTTTTAAAAAATTATGTAGGATCTCTGTCTTTAATGTGCTGTACACTGTTATTTAATGCTATAACTAGTACTCCAACAGTATTTTTTTTCACTTTGTGTTGCTATGTGGGGGCAAACTGTTGAAATCATTACCTAATATATACTAAACTGATCTTCTGTATATAAAGAGAATTGAAAATGAATCTTGATGTGATTGGAAGGGGAGAGGGAGCGGGAAAGGGGAGGGTTGTGGGTGGGAGGGAAGTTTTGGGAGGGGGAAGCCATTGTAACCCATAAGCTGTACTTTGGAAATTTATATTCATTAAATAAAAGTTTAATAAAAAAAAAAAAAGAAAAACCAATGCATGAGCCTTTTTTTTTTTTTTTTACAGGCAGAGTGGACAGTGAAAGAGAGAGAGACAGAGAGAAAGGTCTTCCTTTTGCTGTTGGTTCACCCTCCAATGGCCGCCACGGCCGGCGCACCACGCTGATCCGAAGCCAGGAGCCAGGTGCTTCTCCTGGTCTCCCATGGGGTGCAGTCCTTGGGCCATCCTCCACTGCACTCCTGGGCCATAGCAGAGAGCTGGACTGGAAGAGGGGCAACCGGGACAGAATCCGGTGCCCCGACCGGGACTAGAACCTGGTGTGCCGGCGCCGCAGGCAGAGGATTAGCCTATTGAGCCACGGCACCGGCCAAGCCCTTTTTCTTTGAAGAGCAGAGGGAACAAGGGCAGGAAGGTGGAGCCGTGCGCAGGGGACAGATGTAAGTTGGTCAAGGAGGAGGACTCCCAGAAGTCCTCTGTGTGGGAAAGGTCAAGAGGACTTGCTGTCTTGAAGACTGAAGAGAGGAGTGGAAGAGTCTCCAAGGTGAGCTGACCCAGTAACTGAGGATAATCATCCAAGGGACCTGGGTATCCTCAGGTCCTCCAGAACCATGACTGGAAGACTCAGGGCCAGCACTGTGGGGCAGTGGGCTATGCTGCTGCTTGCGACAGTGGCATCCCACACCAGAATCACACCAGGGCACTAGTTCCAGTCCCAGCTACTCTGCTTCCAATTCAGCTACCCCCAAACACAGTCAGGAAGACGGCAGAAGATGGCCCAAGTGCTTGAGCTCCTGCCACCCATGTGGGAGACTCAGCTGAAGTTCCTGGCTCTTGGCTTCAGCCTGGCCCAGCTCTGACCATTGCAGCCACTTTGGGAGTAAAACAGTGGTTGGAAGATCCATCTGTCTATCTCTCTCTTCCTCTTCCTCTCTCTCTCTCTCCCTCTCTCTCTCCCTCTCTCCCTCTCTCTCTCTCTCTCTCTCTCTCTCTCTCTCTCTCTCTCTCTCTCTCTCTCTCTGTTGTTCTGCTTTTCAAATAAAAACATCTTTTAAGAAAGAAAGTGGGCCACTTGAACACCAAGGCTTTAATTGAGGATGAGAAGGGCAGCTTGCTTCTAGAGCAATCTGGCAGCAAAAAGGAATCAGTTGGGAGTTTCCTTTGAGCCAACACGGAGGTGGACGCACTGTCCTGATTCTAGTTAAGCCATCAGAGGAGAACGCACAGGAGCAAACTGTTGAGAAGAAACAGCTAATTGAGCCTGGGGTAAAAACACACATTTAGACAATTAACTGTCTGAGGAATTAAGGTTAACCCCATCCTTTTTTCTACCTCACAGTTCAAAGAACAGGTAGAAATAAAGAAATTGGCCCTGCAGTTGTTTTCTATAATGAAGAAGTCCCATACTGATTTTCAAAGTGCTTAATGATGTTCATAGCATTCTACTTAGTGAAGAAACTTTCAACCAGACCATAAGATTGTTTTTAACTGAACTTGCTATTGATTGGTGAGGAGTGCACAGCCACATGTACAAATAGCATCAACTGGTCTTGAAAAACAAGACTGTGAGAACAATAAAATGCATCACAACCGTTGCACAATCTGCCCAGACCCACAGCCATTGCGTTCACCAAGAATGCTTTGAGTCAAAGCATCTGTCTCTTGATCTGCTCACTGTGTTCAATGAGCTGGGGAAAATGGGGCATCTGTAGCCATATCGCAGGAATAACTCGACCAGCTCCGTGAAAAGATAGAATCATTGAAATTCCAACAACAGTTGCATAAAATTGCCCTGAACTTCCTGTCGGGCAGTGTTGACATAGCTCACAAAACTGAAAACTCCACAGATACATGGACATCCAGAGAGCTATGAGTTTGGGTTCTTGAAAAATTAAAAGAAATTGCCCAGCTACCAAAGCTGATGTGCTGTACCAGACAACATCCCTCATCTGGATTCTCCACACATAAGAGACTTATAAAATAATATCACTCATTCACCAATGAATTAGGTCAAAATCGTTTTTATTTTTTCTCCACAGTTTATGATTTACATTTTTTTAAAGACTTATTTATTTATTTGAAAGGCAGAGTTACGCAGAGACAGAGGTCTCCCATCTACTGGTTCATTCCCCCAAATGGCTGCAACCACTGGAGCTGGGCTGATCCAAAGCCAGGAACCAGGAGCTTCTTCCAGGTCTCCCACGTGGGTGCAGGGGCCCAAGGACTGGGGCCACCTTCTACTGTTTTTCCAGGCCATAGCAGAGAGCCACAATTGAAGCGGAGCAGCCAGGACTTGAACCAGTGCCAATATGGGACACGGGCACTGCGGGCAGCAGCTTTTACCCACTACACCACTGCACCAGCCCCGATTTACCTTTAAATTATGTTAAAACAGACATGGATGTATTACAGAATAAAAAATCTACGTGAATTTCTGACACAAAAAAGCAAAGGGGGCAGGCATCTGGCCTAGCCATTAAAAAGTCAGGTAAAGTCAGGTAAGATGTCTGCATCCCATACCAGATTGCCTGGGTTTGAGTCTTGGCTCCACTCCCAATTTTAGCTTCCTGAAAATGTGCACTCTGGAAGGCAACAGGTGACGGCTCAAAAAATTGGGTTCCTGCCGGCGCCGTGGCTCACTAGACTAATCCTCCGCCTTGCGGCGCCGGCACACCGGGTTCTAGTCCCGGTCGGGGCACCGATCCTGTCCCGGTTGCCCCTCTTCCAGGCCAGCTCTCTGCTGTGGCCAGGGAGTGCAGTGGAGGATGGCCCAAGTGCTTGGGCCCTGCACCCCATGGGAGACCAGGAGAAGCACCTGGCTCCTGCCATCGGATCAGCGAGGTGTGCCGGCCGCAGCGCGCTACTGCGGCGGCCATCGGAGGGTGAACCAACGGCAAAAGGAAGACCTTTCTCTCTGTCTCTCTCTCACTGTCCACTCTGCCTGTCAAAAAAAAAAAAAAAAAAGGGTTCCTGCCACCCACGTGAGAGGCCTGGACTGAGTTCCTGGCTTCTGGCTTTGATCTCACCCAGCCCCAGCATTGAAGGCATTTGGGGAGTGAACTAGCAGATGGAAGCGCAGGGGCTCTTTCTTTCTATCTCCCTTACTCCTGTGTGTGTGTGTGTGTATACCTCTCAAATAAATAAATAATTGTTTAATAAAAGGAATTTTCAAAGAAGATGAGATTGGAATATGGCCCCAAACCCTTAGAGCTGCCAATTCAATTGTCCACACTATTAGGAACACTAGCGGGAAAGTAAGAACCAGCCTAGAGTCTGTTCATATCCAGAGGAGTGTAGCAGGTGTAAACTGCTCAGCTTTCTTGACTGCTCATGCCAGAAAAGGGGGTGGCAACAATTCGGCCCTTGGAACATAGATAGTTACAGAGGTATCACCACACAGAATTTGAGAAAAGGCAGTGCCAAGGACGGCACGTCCAGGGGCTGTATCTCAACTTTCCTCATTCAATGAGCGCACTCTTGGAAAAGACATGCAATCTGGAATCCATACTCTAAATCTGCTACAGATAAAATACTCCTTAGTTGGTGGAATATTTCAATGGAACATGTTTTAAAAGGTGGCAATGTTAGCTTCCTTTCCAAATCCTTAATCACTAGACTGTATCTGTATTTTTTTCCTATTGACATGGTGTCTTCCTTTGACTGATATACAAAAAGCATTAAAAAAAAAAAAAAAAAAAACAACTTCCATTCCTTACCCTGGCAAGCCCCAGCCTCAATTTCCCTCTCCAGCTTCAGAATAGGTTCTGCTGACCCCTACAGTCTAATGCCTTCAGCATCACCCCACCCATGCTCCCCTAACCAGCATTTACCTTGCTGTATCAATGACTTATGTTATAATCAACCCTATACCTTAGTTGAAATATTTTTTAAATGCAGAGAAAATTATTTTGAAATGAAATGAAAACTTCAGTAATTTAATTTGAAGGAAATGAAGAACAAAGTGTCACAGCCCAAGTGCTTTTGAGTAAGTCATAATTAATTACACATGCATCTATGTTTGGATGCTCAATTTCTGACTAATTATGCAGAAAATGTAATTGCATGCTGAAGTATTCAGTCGTGCCTTCTCTCACTCTTATTTATGCCAACCAGGAGTTGTGGGGTTTTGTTGTTGTTGTTAATGGTATGTGCCACCTGTTGAAACTGTCAAAATGTTGTCAAGACACAACTAATCACATGAGCTCTCCTACAATACAGTTGTTCCTATGGAGAAAATTGCAGAAATTCTGAGAACAGTTTCCTGATTTATCCTATTCTTCAAAACAATTAAATGCATTTCTACATTCTTTTGTCCTCTGCTGAAATATACTTGCTAGGCAATCACATTAGGCACATCCTGCCAGCTTCATTTCTCCTATAGATCTGCAATATAGACTTTTTATTTGCTTGGAAGAGTCATAAAGCTCAAAGGAATCATGAATGACCATTGCATTTATGTCATCCTAGACAGGCCTCCTTTTTAATGACACTAAAGGGAATTTGTAACCTTTTCTCCATCTTAAGATGCCTAATAAAGTGAATATCAAGGAAGCAAAGGAAATAAAATCAAATTTAAAACTTCCTCTGAGTAAGTCATGGGAATAACAGCATTTGTGAATTTGTGAATATTTTCTCACTGTTGGAAAAAAATAAAGAGCATGGAGGTGAAAAAAAATCAACAGTTCTTAGAACACTTAAGATAATGACTACTTTATTGTGCTTTTCTCCTACGGAAGCTTTATTACATATCATTGTCTTTTCCTATACAAGCCAAATAAATTCCAGGGTCCTTTGTAGCCTGGGCTAAGAATGGCTTTGCCTGTAAAAGACACCGTCCATCCCTAAAAGTGGAAGCCATTCCACAAGTCTTCTGCAAGCCTCTGTATTAGTCTACCTTTTTGTGACTATAATGAAATACCTGAGGCAGGCTAACTTATAAAGAGGCTTATTGTGGCTCCAAGTTTCACACGTGAGAAGTCTTGGGGCCTCATCTGGTGGTGGCCTTCTTGCTGGCAGCATCCCAAGATGGTGCAGAATATCACATAGTAAGAGACAGGGAACACACATGTCTCTCTCTGCCTTATGAAGCCACCAGGACTCAATCACCGGGCTCCACCCTAACAACCCAATCCAATCCAATCACTTCCCAAAGACCTCACGTCTGAATGCCACTGAGTGTCTGTCTCGTAGTACCATTAACATAAGACTTCAGGGTTTAAACTGCAAGAGATCTGGGGCCAAATCTCATTCAAACCATAGCAGCCCCTGAAGACCTGTGGCCAATATTAGCAAAGTTCACCTACACACAATTCTCACCATCCAGGTTCCTGGAAGACTAAACTTCCCAGCCCACTGCAGCCAAGCCGGCCAGAAGCCAGTTACAGGCTGCAAACAGAAGTCTCCAGGAGACTAAAGACCACAAGAGTGGCTGTGAGGTCTCCATGTCTCCCCTCCCCTGCCACACTTATGACAGTACAGTCATAAGGTCAACGCATCTGGGGCCACCAACTCATTACATGGAGGTCACCGAGACTGGAGAGTCATCAGGACCTACACCAGATTTTGTGCAGGAAATGAATTTTTGTTGTATCGAGTCACAGAGATTTTGGAGTTGTTGGCTACCTACAAGCAGTAGAAACTGGTCTATCCTGAGATGCAAGCAAAGGAATCCAGTTCCTCTGAGTGCTTCCTGAAACCCACTGTGTCCCCTGCTCTCCTAATTCTCTCCCAGCCTGCTCTGCTCTACAAACTCCCTCCCCACCAAGCCGGCAGTCAGGGCTCCAGGTTGTTTGTCTTTCTTGCTCTCTGGACCTGTCTGTCTCAATATAGTCTCCTGATTCTGCATCTCAAAAGCCCAGGAGCTGGGTTGACAAAAGCCAGATTCTATTTAAAGGGCTAAGAATAGGAAAAAAAAAGAAAAAGAGAGAAAGAAATTTTCAGGGAGAGGAAATCCCTTTGGGATGGGCAGGACAGCACAGAAGTGGAACTGCTCGCTTGCTGGAAAATGTTGTCCCTATCATATTTGGTTTCGGCCCAAAACACAAGTGTATTAGGACTCAGACCTTAGTCACTTGTTCTTCCCTGCCTCGCCTATTGAGGTTAGTAATGCTATAGGGGAAATGGGCAAGAAGATCAGGCAGGAATGGTTGAGCGGGAAGATTTTTCTCATAATTTCTGTCTGTAGCCCTGCACTTAACTCCACACCTTGTATAGCAATACAGTATACTCACTTTCCCACGATGCGCCTTCTGCTACATCAGGCAAAAGACATCATTGTGGCCACGTGAAAGTTAATCTCCATGTGGAGGCTCTATGGAACTGCCAGAAAGCCTTGGGCACACTAAACCTCACCCAGACTCCACCCATTTGTGTGTTTAATTAGGGTTCCACCCCCTACTCATAAAGAGGACTGTTACACACGGGGAGTGGTCTTTTTGCCTTTTGGCTTCCGGCTCCTGTGGGTCATTATCTGGCCTCCTCCCACTCTCTCTCCTCAAAGGCAACTCAGGCCTACTCATGCCTGGTATCTTTCTGAGTAGGGTTGCCCACACTCGCATGACTATATATCTACTCTCTGTTTTCTAAACAAATCCTACTCTCACTTGTGTGCCTTACGTAATGCCTCTGCTTTTAATTCTTACCTCTGTGGAGGCAATAATTTGGAATGTAATAATTGGGATACATATTCCCATAACACTAGCATTTTTTTCCAAGGCTCATCCCATGTTATTTGACCTCAAGTTTCCAGAGCCGCAGAGGCACTCACTACAGCCTCTGTGAACAGGTGCCGTAGAGCTGTGCAGTGAACAACCTGCAAGACTACAATGGCCACCATCTCCATGGTGCTGCATGGTGCTAAAAGAGGCAGGAGACAAGCACAATTTACATATTAACAGTTAACATGAAAGACTATGCCAACTTTTAAGTAGGACTTTTAGTCAATCTTTCAACAATATTATTAATAAAAACATAAAAATATTAGCACCTACTGTTGCAAACAGTGTATTAGTAAGTGGGAGAGATTACAGAAAGATGTAAGATGTAGTCTTGAGCCTCAAAATGTTTGCAGCTACATGGGGAGACGGGACACATTCACAAAAAACAAGTGTCAGTTGAGGATAATATTCAACACAGGTAAAACAAGTGGACTTCATTATAACATGGTTCCCCAGGTGGGCTGAAGTGACTAAGGAAAATTGTAGAAGAGGTAGGTATGGAGATGGAGCCCAGTGGATGGGTGCGAAGTCACAAAAGAAGAAAACCAATGTGGAGCCTGCCTTTACAGTTCAGAGATGAGCTGACAGGACTACAAAAGGGGACTATTTGGCACTGTGTGGGATTAAACCACTTCCAAGGCCAGCCAGTACCAACTGGAGGAGATGTTCCTCTTATATCTCACAGGGGTGCTTGGTAGTCACAATTTCACACCTCAAAAAGAGTCCTCCTTCATCTCCCCAGTCACAGCCACCCAATCAACACCCATCTAAATGAGAGCATGGAAAGTGCATTGTGCAGGCAGCATCCCTGCCCTCCAGGGGATGACTATCTAAAGCCATCAAATCTGGCCCAAGCACACAGGTACAATTAACATAGATAAGGAAGAGGAATGCATTTGCCGCAAGCTTCACTGCCATCAGACAGCACAATTTGTAGTCATCACTGTTCTGAGCGGAATTCAAATTAGTGACCCAAAGGCTCCGCTGGCTGGGTGTTATTTTCAATCTCCTTAGCGATCCAATCTCCAGAAGTTTCATTTTTCATTCTTACTGTGCAGTCATCATCAACTACCACCAGGAAACACTGCAATCCAGACACACTAAAAATAGCTTTCTTGCCTTCTGAAAAGCCAGACTCAGATTTATGACAGTTTTAAAATTTGGTTCTTCGTCTTAAAAGTTCAACATTCTATAAGAACTGTGCGAAGTAATACCCACCTGGTCTTCGGAGCATGAAACACCATAACTTGATACGGTGGGAGATCAGGCCTGCATGTAATCCATTTACATTAGGGAGAGATAGCATTTTCTTCTGCTTGACAGGTTGACAGGCCTTCATGTGTTTTCTACTTAATCAGCAGAATCATTAAAGCACTAAGGGTCTTGATGGTCTCAATAAAAAACATCTATTTCTGTAGAACCTATCACTATAAATAATTTAACAAACATACCCCCCTCCCCGAAAAGGCTATAAAAAGAGGAAGAATTATTCTTTTGTACTTAAATCACAGACCACTCTGAAGTTGAGCCAAAGGGAGTCCATATTTAAAACAAGGGCGGTAGGATGAGGTCCAACAATCAATTGTAAAGTTAAATGAAAAGCCGTTTACAGAGAAATACAATCCAAATTTCTCTTTCAAGTGTATGTGTGTGTGTGTGTTTACATTTATACTTGCATAAAATTTCATTCTGGGAGAATCATATCAATGTGAACTGTTAACATTATTCATCAGAGAAGTGACCAATGGCTGGAGAAATGTTCACATTCTCTAAGTCTTTACATGGCCAGGGGTGGGGGGAATGAAAGCTTTTCCATTTAGGAAATAGACACACACATATAGATTATACACAGATACAGTGCAAATCAAGCAGGATTTCCTATCTCCTTCTGAGACGTGGCTGTCAAGAATGACTGACATTAGTCTGGGAACCAGTGATGGGCGTCCACATAGGAGTTGTAGGAAGACACAATTCAGGCCAAACAGCCAGTACTGAGAAGGAAATGGGCAGGGTGTTTGTACCTCACCCACTGTAATAGGTCACAGGTTCCTTCTGGATGATCCGTCTTCACACACACAGGCTTGGCATCTGACACTGAAAATTCCTCCTGCCCTTCACTCAGGTTCCTAGTTCTCTGGACTCGGATTCTGGGAGAGACAGACAGACAACCTGAAGGTCTTAGTGAGAGAGCAGGGGCAGCCTCTTCAAGGCCCCTTCTGTGATTTCAGTCATTCTTCCATATTAATTTCCTCTTCTCTCCCATCTTCATGAAGCTTCCACCTGGATTTCACTGACGATGGTGATGCCAGCTCCTCTGGAGACCAGGTCAGATCTACTCTTCTTGCTTGTTGCTCATTCAGGAAGCAGTCATACGGCTCTCTTGGACCCCTGAAGAAATGCCCCAGCAAGTTGGAGGGACAATTTTCCAATTATGAAGAAACTCTGAGAGAAACAGGCTGGATTCAGAGGGTAATTCAGGAGGGCACTTCTTATTCCCCTCCTAGGCTGCACTCTTGGCCAAGACCACAGTCCAAAGGCCAGACCCTCAATCACTGAGGGGCAGAGGCAAGAAGGATCTAGAACTCGATGGTGACCTGGGTGTCTGGAACGTTACGTCTGTGTAACAGTCATTAGAACGGGGCTCTCCCTCCTCCATTTTTACCGAAGCATCAATATCACAGATACCAGGATGCTGAATGAGATCAACTTCCCTCCCCCTGAAATATAGAAGGAAGAAGAACCTCATTTAAACGAGGATGGTTAAGTCCTTAGGAAAAAGACTGACCTTCCCTGATCAAGCAAGAATTCTGCCAGAAGACCACCTTTGGATCTGAACTGCAAGACTTCCCTAAGTCTCCAGCCTGCTGGTTGACTCTGTCCCACTAGCTTTTGAATTCAGCAAGTCTCCAAAATTACATGACACAACTCCTTACATTCTCCCCTCCCATCCCCTCCTGACTAATGGAAAAACTATCAGTTACATCACAGCTATAGAAGGGGGAAAGGATTGAGGGCAGTTTGGTAAAAAGTGGGAACAAGACTTCTTTGAAGAGAGAGGTTATCTTGCTGAGTCCCATCACCCGTGGGCAAGGGTGGGGGGTCTGAGAGTTTGACCCTGCACTGCAAGTAAAGTGTCAAAACCTTTAAGGGAACCTGGAGGCCCTGAGTTGTTCTGTGACTTGGCCTGGGCCTCTAGATGAGGGTCTGATACCAGACTCTCTTCATCCTAAGGAAATTCAAAGGGCAGAAGCGGTGACTAGGGGCCGGCATTGTGGTGCAGTGGGCTAACGCCCTGGCCTGAAGCACCGGCATCCCATATGGGTGCTGATTGGAGACTCGGCTGCTCCACTTCCGTTCCAGCTCTCTGCTATGGCCTGGGAAAACAGTGGAGGATGGTCCAAGTGCTTGGGCCCCTGCACCTGTGTGGGAGACCCGGCGGAAGCTCCTGGCTCCCAGCTTTGGATCGGCACAGCTCCAGCCGTTGCAGCCAATTGGGGAGTGAACCATCGGATGGAAGACCTCTCTCTATGCCTCTCCTCTCTCTGTGTGTAACTCTGACTCTCAAATAAATAATCTATATAAATAAATCTATATAAATAAATCTCAAATAAATAATCTATATAAATAAGTAAACTAAGCAGCTGCTAAGGTAGCAGCCCTCAAAGAGGCCTTTGCGATGGGATGAGACTGATCTCCCAGTTTGTCCAGGCTTGAATGAGTGACTGTTCCCCAGGTGGAGAAGGCCAGGACAGCCTCCATTCCCTGACAGAGCCATCTGGAGAGATGAAAGGGCCTCAACAAGAGGCTATGGATTTAGCACCTCGTGTCCAGAAATGAAGGGGAAAGGATCACAGGAAACAACCCAAAAGGAAGGTGTGTCCTTCTGTGTAAAGACAGCAGTGGTTTCCCTTCTGAGGAGCCCACAAGGAGAGAAGGTTCCAGCAGTGACCATCTATCAGGCCTGCACAGGGATGCCAGCTCCCAGCCCCACGCAGGGTCTCTCAGCCAGGCTAGCTGAGAATGTTGCTCTGTCCTTGTCTTCCCGCCCCCCTGAGCTTCTACTCCCTGGGGAGGGAAGCAGGTGCCAGGACCAGGACAAGGGCAGAAAGCAGAAGGACCACTCCCTGCTGCCCCGTTGAGACTTCCAGAAAGAAATAGGCCTGTGCAGGAAAGAAAGACGCAAAACTAAGCCATCTGGCAGATTTGAGCTTTTGATATCACTAACCTGGGCATTCCCATTGTAAAGTAAATCTCTGATTACGAACTAAAATGACTCCAGGATCATTTAGAGTGAGAAGGAAAAATCATCAGTTGGGTAGCTTCAACCAAGATTAAGGGGAGATTTTTCCCTACTGAACAAAGTTTAAAGAAGCAGCAAGAGGGAAAAGATAAGTTGTGTTATGATCACCATCCCTGCCCCGCGCTTGTGCGGCATGCCAGCTACATTTGCTTGCCCAGCTGGTGTAACTTGTAACAACAGGCCTCAGATCTCATCCTGTTTGAATGACAAATGATTGAGATGATTGCTTTTGCTTTTGGAAAATCCCCAAGGAGGAAAATGCCATCCATGTGAATTGGAGAGGAGCACTCAGTCAAATACTTAAGAACAGGACCTGGTCCAGGAACAGAGGGAGGCGCCCTTCACTCTTGGCTAACTTTAACCATCCCAACCTCACATTAATGGCATACATGATGCACAATTCTTCAATTTGGAAGAGAAAGTTAAAACCATTCAGTTTTAAAAGGATCGCAGATTTCTTGTCCCCTTCTCCTTAGAATTTCATAACAGAAGCTGTGACAATGAGAACCCCCAAAGGAGAGATTGAGAGGCTGAAGATAGCATGGAGGATATCAGGTCCCAGTATGGGCAGGTCGTTGGCCAGGGAAAGAGAAAGACGAAGAGAGAAAGAGAAGGAAGGTGACAGCTAGCCCGGTGACAACACATCCCGGAAGGGAGAGGGAAGGAGAAGCAAGGCAAATCTCCAGGAAGGGTGATGGTGAAGCAGAGCATCCGCTGGCCACTTGTCACCTCGCTCCAGGCAGCTGTCACTGCGCAAACCTGGTGCACAGGAGGGCCTTCTGCAGGTTGCAGCATCTTGAGGCTGCACATAACCTATTTTCCCTCCCACCCCGCCGTTGCTTACTCAAGATAAACTGTAATAGCAATGCCCTGTAACCTAAATCACTTTACTGAAACCGACAGTCAGATAAGCTTCATTTCAGTAGCAAAAAGACACATTTTTTACATAGTCAAGTTAATTACAGCACATTCTGATCAGGATAGCTTTAAATTTATACACGTGCATTTCTTGCTGAAGGTGTTATTTAATAGGAGCTAAAGTAAAATTGAAAGCAAAAGCATAGTGAATTTTTTGAAGTATTTATCTTATGGTCCTGACTGAAGAGATAAATTTAGTAGTTGTTTCTCAGGTAACTAAACTTTGCTGTCTGGCTTCGTTTTTTATGTATTTAATTTGCCTTTAAACTTGGGTTCTGTGCAAAGTGCCATAACTGCTGTAAAATACGGGCTTTATTAGAGACATGAAAGCTGAGAATGCACTCATATTTTCTTCTTATTAACTCATCACGCAATACCAAGGTGGAGAATGGAGACTTAGGACTCAGATCTCCAAACTGGGAAGCGTCAAGGCCGACTAACTTACCTTTCCATGACCCTGAAACTGACGGAGGGTCTACAGAGAAGGACTTGATTCCTCTATGCTCGAAATGCTTTTTTTTTTTTTAGTCAAATAGTGTAATTTTGGTTTTTTACTTCCAAAAATAGTTGCTGTCTTCTGTGAAATAATTTTCAGAGGTTTTTCTTACTTGCTTCCTCAGTTGGCATGTTTTTTTTTTTTTGTTTTGTTTTGTTTTTTTGGTGGGGGGAGGGTGTATTTAAATCTTATTTCCAGAGAGACCTTGTAGACCACACTGGTAAATAAATGTTACACATTCCCATTTTTAACAATTTATTTGAGAGGCAGAGAGAGAGAGAGAGAGAAATTTCACGTTTGCTGGTTCACCCTCCAACTGCCTGCAATGACTGGCGCTGGGTCAGGCTGCAGCCAGAAGCCGGGAACAGGTCTCCCACATAGGTGGCAGGGCCCCAACTACTTGAGTCATCACCTACTGTAGCCCCTTGGGGGTGTGCATTAGTGGGGAATTGGAATCAGCAATGCAGCCAGGAAAAGAACCCAGGTCCTCTGATTCGGAATGCTGGTGTCTTAATTGCTAAATCAAACACCAGACACTTCCTCTTGTAAGGGCCTTGGTGTCGGGGCTGGTGCTGTGGCGTAGCAGGCAAAGGTACTGCCTGCAGTGCCAGCACCCCATATGGGTGCCGGTTCGGGTCCTGGCTGCTCCACTTCCTGTCCAGCTCTCTGCTATGGCCTGGGAAAGCAGTAGAAGATGGCCCATGTCCTTGGGCCCCTGTGCTCGCGTGGGAAATCCAGAGAGGAAGCTCCTGGCTCCTGGCTTCAGATCAGCACAGCTCTGGCCATTGCAGCCAACTGGGGAGTGAACCAGCAGATGGAAGACCTCTCTCTCTCTCTCTCTGGCTCTCCTTCTCTCTGTGTGTATCTCTGACTTTCAAATAAATAAATACTTTAAAAAAAAAAAAAAGAGCCTTGGTGTCTGAGGAAGCTATGGTCAACTCTTCAGGCTGACTCAAATTCCAGAACATCAGGCTAAGTCTCCATTAGCATCATTCATTACTCTTTACCCAGAGGGATATGAATTTGTAATCCAGGTAAACAAGTAACTATGTAATATAATGCAGACGGTAGCAAAACCATGGGAATGATGCAAAATGCTTGAGAACAAAGGAATCTCAGAAATTTGACCTGCCAAAGCCATCCAGGCACCTTCCACTTAAGTCTGTCCTGTTTTCATCCTTAAGTACAATGGGGCAACTCTCTGAACATAATTTTTCTCATCATTAAAATACCGAAAATAGCACTGCTATGGTATGAACGTGGATTTGGCCCTGGGAACTCATGCAGATCAATCCTCATAGTCTTAATCCAACCATGGGCTTTCGGGAAGTGATTGACTAGATTCAGCCACGAGGCTGGGGCCCCCATGATTGAATTCTGAAAGGCTCTCTAAGGAGGAGAAGATCACACAGGGACAGATGAACATCTGCACTCCCTAACTCTGGCTGTGTGATGCTCTGTGACCCCTTAGGTCTCCACCTGCAAGAAGCCAACACCGGGTGCTAGGCCCCTAGACCTAGCACCTTCAGAAGCCGGAGCCAAAATGAACCTCAGTTCTTTACAAACTAGTCTGCCTGCGGTATTTTGTTACAGTCATAAAAAATTGCCCAATTGCAAATACCAACTGTATAGGATTAAACGTGGGGAGGGAAGTTCCTGGCAGATGGTGGTCGCAGTACACATGCTAGCCTTTTACTTCCCCCAGGATCACTCACATGCCAGAACACACGGCTGGCTCCTTATATTTCACAAAGAGGAGCAGACAAGGTCATTGCAGGATCATGCAGTCAGGAGCTCCCTCATGAGTCACTCACCTGGGTAGCAGTCAGTGTCACCTCCCTATTGAAACCAGTTACTGAGCACTGAACATCACCATGGGAAAAGCCGATGGAGACCATACCTCCCAACAGGTGCCTTTTTCAGGGCGAGTGCTATGTTTCTGTGGAGTACTCAAGGGCAATCTACAGGCAAGAATATCCAAATGCCTAAAGGGCATGTGACAAAAAAATGTGAACCTCACCATTAAGTGCAAGTTCCTATCAGATGCTTCTCTTCCTTTCTCAAAGTATTAAGGATGTGAGAACTAACTAGCGCTGACAAAGACGGAGCCCAATTGTCACACTTACAGATTAGCTAAGGGACCAAGCAGAAGCAAATGCAACTGAGCTTGTCTGGGTCTTTAGACAAGCCAACACTAAGACTGGATGACACACGCAAGCGGGAAAGTGATCGTGGAGACGGAGCTGACGGGGGTCGAGAGAACCAGCAGACCACGATGCAGCCTGCGCCTCCGTGAAGGCAGAGCAGGTGGCACTGAGCACCCCGCCGGCCTGGCCGTCTGAGGCAGGCTCAGCACCGCGAAGGAGGTGTGTTCCAGGAACGGCAGCCCTCCGGGGAGCCCTGCGTCTCCCAGGATCAGGATCCCGGCTGCCCTAGCTCATTGGGAAGCCGTCGAAGGGAAACAGCCCTGGCCAGACCCGTGTTTTGTGTTGTGTGGCGGCATTCCTGTAGCCGCCAAGTTTTGAAAAACAAATTTGACACTGTAAATTAAAAGGTTTAAATATAATTTTATGTATTTCATCTAAGTGAATTTATCCTAAGGAAATGACCTAAGATGGTAAAAATATCTTCAGTTACAAAACTATTCCCTGCAGGTATTTATAACACAAGAAGTTAGAAACTCAACATCATTTCCAATTAATCATGGCCGCTTCCACCTCATTTATCTCCCTCATTGACTTCAACCACTTAACTCCTATAAGACTTCAAATTCGAGAGTTTTCGGGCATTTGGCCTAGCAGCTTAGATGCTGCCTGGCACACCCCCATTTCATTCTGGGGTGCCTAGGTTCCAGTCCTACTCTGCTGCCAATTCCAGCTTCCCGCAAATGCCCGCTCTGGGGGACAGGAGGTGATGGCTCAGGTAGCTGGGTCCCTGCCATCCAGGTGGGAAGCTCGGATTAAGTTTTCAGCTCCTGGCTTTGGCCTGGCCCAGCCCTGGCCCAGTGTGGCCATTTAGAGAATGAAACAGCAGATAAGGTCTCTCTCTCTCTCTCTCTCTCTCTCTCTCTCTCTCTCTCTCTCTCCTCCCTCCTCCTTCCTCTCTTTCTCTTTCTTTATCTGCCTTCCAAATAAATTAAAAAACATAAAAATTTTAAATTTAAAAAATAAAACAAAAGTGATCTTTATTCTTCAAGCCCCGGTGATTAGCATTTCTTAGTCCCACTGAACTTCTCTGTGGCGCTGGTACTCCAACCTGGTGCGTAATCCCGGCAGTGGTTCCCAAGGTCGTATGTGTACACGAGAACTCACCACATGAGCACCGAGGATTAGAGCACCTCACGCCCTGCTCCCAGATGAGTTTTAGTCTCAGTAAAGAAGGAAAAGAAGGAAGCAAAGGACTAGGCTGCTTCAAGTGAGAGACCCTCGGGGTGAGCATCCCCCTTCATGACTTCACTCAGACTCCAATGTGACCAGCCGTGCACCTGCTATCACACTGGCCAGGTTACAGACCAGGCCATCAGAGCCGCGTCCTGGTGCTCTCACCTGCCACACCACCCGCCTGACCTCTGTCTGCTCCGTACACACACACACACACACATACACACACTCACTTCTAAGTAGATTCCCCTTTTCATTCGTCCCTAGCTGCCAGCACCATTTTAGTTCTGTCACTATCTCCAGTACTGTCCCGTCCAAGTCCAAACCAGCAGACCCTGTCCCCACTATCCTCACCATTCTTTCATGGGACTGTTAATAATTAGCCACCCTCTACTTTATCATTTAAACAACTTTTTAGCTCTAATTCAGAAAGTACTTGGGTGACATCATTGGGTTTTTTCTTCCAACAAATATAAGCATATTATAAAGCAAGTCTTACTTACTGTTTGACTCAATGCTGCAATCTGTCATTTGTTTGATGCATAACATCTGCCCCTCGGAGATGACAAAATCGATTTGAATCCAAATGAGAACAAAATTTTGTTCAACGATGGTTTATACTCCGTGGCCCCCATCAGGAGACAAATGCAAGCCTGGAAGCAAAGATCCAGCATTTGTAACTTAGAAACAAACTGGGACTTTGAATAACTAATTCATGAATTGGGGAGGGGGGGTGTTATGTTCATTTCAGTGTGGGGTGGCAGGCTGAGGACCCTATTCTCACACTGTTAGCAAATACTGTGAGTTCCTTCTCCCAACCTACTCTTGCCTTCTCCCAACCTACTCTTCCCTTCTCCCATATTAACAGAATCCTTATTTTATTCTGATTGGCAGCATACCCAGGCTCATACAATAAATCAATACTAGTACACAGATTTATGACTATCTTGTTCCACTTTGCTAGAAACTAAATATCCCCAATCTCCTTTTACAGCTACAACTGACCATGGGACTCAGTTATGACCAAAAAGATGTATGCAGTAGTTTCCCAGGGAACTTCAAAGAAGGCTGTACATTTTTAATAAAAGAGATATATGAAGCTGTCACTTTCCTTCCCCTCTTTCTTTAATGCAGTTGTAATGAGTGGAGCTGCAGCAGCAATCCTGAGATCATGAGGCAACAAGCAAAAGGTTAAAAAGTCATCACACTGAAGATGGCAGAGGAGAAAGCAAGCTGAGTTTCAGACATCAGAGAAGGCAGGGTTCAGTTAGAAGTCTCAGGACTACAAAGGGCCTGGCAGCGTTATCTAGGCAGTAACATAGAGAATGAATTAAAAATAAATATTAGGAATCTCAAGGTGTTTTGGAGAACAGCCACGTTCTCGTTCAAACATGGTATCTGTGTAAATCACTATAATTTGGGGGGAGAGTAATTTAGTAGTATCTGAGAATTTAAAATGCACAGATCCTTTAAACTAGAAACTTTGTTATTCAGAAATTCTCCTACTGGACAACGCGGGTGCAAAAAGACATACACACAAGATTTTTGATTGCAGAATTGTTTGAAGTAGCAAAGAGTAGAAGCACCATAAATGTGAAATTGGGAAAATAAATTAAAGGACGCATGTCCATTCATGAAATAGTTCAAGAAAGAATAAAGTACTATACATGTAAGGACACGGAAATATGCCCAGGGAAATGCAAATCGAAACAATGAGGTTTCACCTCACCCCGGTTAGAATGGCTTTCATACAGAAATCAACAAACAACAAATTCTGGTGAGGATGTAGGGGAAAAGATACCCTAATCCACTGTTGGTGGGAATGTAAACTGGTATAGCCACTGTGGAAGACAGTATGGAGATACCTCAGAAGTCTAAATATAGACCTACCATATGACCCAGCCATCATCCCACTCCTGGGAATTTACCCAAGGGAAATGAAATCAGCATATGAAAGTTATCTGTACCCCCATGTTTATTGCAGCTCAATTCACAATAGCTAAGATATGGAAGCAGCCAAATGTCCATCAACCCACGACCGGATAAAGAAATTATGGCAAATGTATACCATGGGATACTACACAGAGGTAAAAAAAAAAAAAACAAAAACAAACAAACAAAAAAAAATCCGGTCCTTTGCAACAAAATGGATGAAACTGGAAAACATCATACTTAGTGAAGTAAGACAGTCCTAAAAAGGACAAATACCAATGACTGGATTTCGGTGTGTTTTGTTTTGTTTTGTTTTGTTTTTAATTTGACAGATAGAGGTATAGACAGTGAGAGACAGACAGAGAGAAAGGTCTTCCTTCCATTGGTTCACCCCCCAAATGGTCACAACGGCCGGCGCTGCGCTGATCCTAAGCCAGGAGCCAGGTGCTTCCTCCTGGTCTCCCATGCGGGTACAGGAGCCCAGGCAGTTGGGCCATCCTCCACTGCCCTCCCAAGCCATAGCAGAGAGCTGGACTGGAAGAGGAGCAGCCAGGACTAGAACCCAGTGCCCATATGGGATGCTGGTACCGCAGGCGGAGGATTAACCAAGTGAGCCAGGGTGCCAGCCCCTGGATTTTGGGTTTTTTTTAAACCTCTGTAGTATTCCATGGTGAGCATATCTCATAATTTCCTTATCCAGTCTTCAGTTGATGGGCATTTGGGCTGATATCGCTGACCTGTGACAACTAATAGAGCACCTGAAAGGCAATCTGTAAAAGTGAAATTGACACTCTGAGAAGCAATGACTGAACAGCCCTTGTTTTGACTATTGAGGAACATTTTTTTAAACCATTTGTTGAACTCTTTACTTAACAGAGTTAATCACATGTGTATAAAGTTAATTGAAAAGAAACTAATAAAAAATAAGAATGGGAATAGGAGAGGGAGGAGGAAGAGGGGTGGGAGTGAGAGTGGGAAGGCAGGTACAGTGGGAAGAATCACCATGTTCCTAAAGTTCTAACTATGAAATGTACAAAGTTTGTATTCCTTAAATAAAAGGTTTCAGGGCTGGGGGGGTGGGGGGGGGCGGGATATGCCCAGGAGATACTCAAAAAGGGAAAAAAACAACATGCATAGTACAATTCCAGTTTTGTTGTAAAAAAAAGATGCTACAAATCTATGTTGGTATACGCATAGGAAGAGTTTGAAAAAGAAGAGCCAGGTAAAATAGACATACTACATGTTTTCTAATAAGCCTTTCCTAACCACTATTATTGGTGCAGCAATATCAACCAAAAGCAGACAGTAGAACTAACCCAAAACTGCAGCTCATCACGAGCGATGAAGGAATAGAAAACCAGATTTGAAGTAGCCCCAAGCTGGCGCTGTAGCATACCAGGTAAAGCCACCGCCTACAGTGCCAGCATCCTGTATGGGCACCAGTTCGAGTCCCGGCTGCTCCACTTCTAATCCAGTTCTCTGCTATGGCCTAGGAAAGCAGTGGAAGATGGCCCAAGTCTTTGGTCCCCTGCACCCATGTGGGAGACCCAGAAGAAGTTCCAGGTTCCTGGGTTCAGATCAGCGCAGCTCCTGTGGTTGCAGCCATCTGGGGAGTGAATGAACAGATCGAAGATCTCACTCTCTCTCTCTCTCTGCCTTTGCCTCTCTGTAACTCTGCCTTTCAAATAAAAATAAATAAATCTTTAAAAAATAAAATAAAATAAAGTAGCCCCAAAATAATGAATCTTCCACATGGGTTTTGTTGGCGGAAGCAAGTCACCATCAAAGCATTACAGAGAGGGAGAGGTGAGGAGTCAGGATACTCAGTCATTATCAAGGTGGAGAAAAGGTCCAGGGCGTGTAACGGAACCCATGGGAGATGAAGACGATACCCTGGAACGTAAGGAAGTGGTACAGGTGCAGAATGGAAGCTCCGAGTGTGAGTCTCTGGAGCCAGACCAGATCCAAGCCATGACAAGACCCAAGGAGAGGCCGTGCCTGTGGCTGGCTGGAGGGACAGTCACGAGGTCGAAGCCCTCCCTCAAAGGGCAGCACAGGCTGCTTCTAAGCACGAGGCACCTACCCCGTTTCCATTGGCTTTCCACCTGAGCTTTGCAACATAGCATGTTCTCGAAATTCGTTCCCTTGGCCTCTGCTCCCAGCAACATACGGTTTCACTTGAGGGTTTCTAAGGGACTTTATTGCCAAAAATTTCAGAGAATAACAAAACAGCAAATGCTACTCATCTTTGTTGTTAGTCAATAGAATGAGCCCATTCCACCTTTACAATGATGTCCTTGGACCTATTAACACATCTTTCTTAGACCGTAATTATGAACCCACCAGTAAGTGCTAACCTGTCCATCTTTTTTTTTTAAAAGATTTATTTATTTAATTGAGAGGCAGAGCTGCAGACAGAGAGAAGGAGACACAGAGAGAAAGGTCTTCTATCCACTGGTTTACTCCCCAAATGGCCATAATGACTGGAGCTGAGCTGATCAGAACCCAGGAACCTCTTCCGGGTCTCCCATGTGGGTGCAGGGGCCCAAGCATTTGGGCCATCTTCCACTGCTTTCCCAGGTACATTACAGGAAGCTGGATTGGAAGTGGAACAGCTGGGACTCGAACCAGCACTCATATGCCAGCACCACAGGCGGATGCTTAACCTACTACACACAACACCAGTTCCACTGTCCATCTTTTTATTGCTGCTCAGACTTTTAAATTCCCCTTCCCACCCTCTTTTTCTTAACTCTAGCCCCTGTGGTTTGAGTTATAACAGTAAAACCTATAGAGGGAACTAGCTTATAGATAGACATGTTACATTTCAGAGCAAGCTGCAGCTGGGTCCCTGCCTTGTCAGCTGTTTCTTAATTCATTCCAAGTCATTTCCCAAACAAGGTCATTGAAGCTGAGAAAAGTCCAGTGGGTCACCAGTGTGACTGTCCAGGCTTCAGAGACTAACTCACAGGTTTGGCAGGTCTGAGAGTGACTCTGGAAGTCAGTGGACAGTAGCGACGAGCTGAAGGGGGTGCTCTGCAGGTCCAAGGTGGTGTTGGCATGGAATTGTGGTGAAGGAATGAGGTCTCCCTGTAGCAGGGAAAGAAACTCCCATCCACCTCTCAGTGTGATAGGAAATGACCTCAAATGATGAGCCTTTCAGGAGGCTGCCAAACAGCAGGCACCAAGCATGATCCATCAGGGTTTTTAATTGCAATGCACATTCATCCACAGTGGCTAATCTATTTAGAAAAGGAATTTATCGGAGTTTATTTAAGTTCCTTTGGTTTGTGTTATCTTCAGCAGAATGGAAGAACAGGTAGAGCCAAACAGATACAACAGACAGACTGTATGTTCTCTGATGTGCCTTCTCTTTCTTTCTTTCTCTTTCTTTCTCTCTCTCTCTCTCTTTTTCTTTCTTTCTTTTTTATTTGACAGGTAGAGTTATAGACAGTGAGAGAGAGAGACAGAGAGAAAGGTCTTCCTTCCACTGATTCACTCCCCAAATGGTCACAACGGCCGGCGCTGCACCAATCCCAAGCCAGGAGCCAGGTGCTTCTTCCTGGTCTCCCATGCGGGTGCAGGGCCCAAGCACTTGGGCCATCCTCCACTGCACTCCCGGGCCACAGCAGAGAGCTGGACTGGAAGAGGAGCAGCCGGGACTAGAACCCGGAGCCCTTATGGGATGCCAGCACCACAAGTGGAGGATTAACCAAGTGAGCCACAGCACTGGTCCCTGATGTGTCTTTTCTAACCAGTATTGCCGGTGTAACCAAAAGCAGACACAGGGTTAACTCAAAATTGAGGTTCATTATGAGTAATCGGGGAATAGAAAACCAGATTAAAATTAGCTCCAAAAACAATGGATCTTCCTGACGGGTTTTGGTAGGGGAAGCAAGTCAACACCAAAGCATTATGGAGAGAGAAAATCGAGGAATCAAGAAGCCACGCACCTAGAAACCGCACTCTCAGTCTCCCTGCAGCAGAACTGATCCTGGGAGAAATCAGGACCTCAGCATCGGGCATCCTACTCAGCGCACACCGCCAACACCAAACGTGCCAGATGCCACTTGGAGCCACGCTGGACACCACCGGGACCACCCGTCCCTGGAACCACGGCTGCTGCCTCTGAAAACTTGATCATCGCTCCAACACTCGTTCCACCAAAAGGTGTTCCCGGTGGTGTCCGCTTCTGCTCCAGCTTCCAAGGCCAAGGCCGGTGTGCACGCCTCTGCCACACGTCCACACGCTGGATCCAAGGGAGGCAGGGAAAGCGCCATCCAGCCGGAAGTCAGAAACATTACTCATAGTAGGCGTCCAAAAAGAGCACAGGGAGAGGCTGAAAACATCAGAGAGTTGGTTGACAGTAGCCAAGGCGTACCACAAGATTCAGCAAAAGGAACTGGTAGCATCAGACCCCCAGCCCTTGGATAGGTGAGGGGTTGAGCTGGATATAGGGCAAAAATGATAAGGGAAGAATTTTCTCTAAGACCATTTATTAAAGGGCTTTTTCTGATTAAAGGAAATAAAAATTCATCATGTATGAAAGCACTGAAGACACAGAAAAATTCAAGGCAAATAAAAATTATCTATAATTCTCCAACTCCACTGTTACTAACATTTAAACTATTTTCTATACCTTTAATACATGAATCATATGCTTAGTAGTATTTTGATAATCTTTTGCAAATTATTTTCATAACTACTTAAAATTCCATTCTTTGGGCACACCATTTTTAATACATTTTTCCTCTTAAATTCTTGGAAGTAAAATAAATGGTCAAAAGAGTATGAGTATTGATACATATCATCTTTTTACTATAAAAATACGCACTTCCAATCATAATCAGACATTTCTCAAAGGAAGAACCACAAATGGACATCAGGTACATGAAAACAATGTTCAACACCACCAATCACGAGAGAAATGCAAATTAAAACCACAATGAGATATCACTCACTCCAGTAAGGCTGGCTATTATCAAAAAAAGACAAAAGGTAAAAGTGTTGGTGAGGATGTGGGGGCAAGGGGAGACTGACACATTGTTGACAGGAATGTAAATTAGTACAGCCATCATGGAAAACAGTACCGGGAGGTGCTTCAAATCAGTAAGAATAAAACTACCATATGACCCAGCAATCCCACTGTCATATGACCCAGCAATCCCACTCCTGGGTATACATCCAAAGGAAATGAAATCCATCTGGCAAAAAGATACCTGCACTCCCACATTGATTAAGCACTATTCACAACACCAAGAAATGGAAACACTCTAAGTGTCCAGCCAGCAATGAGTGAGGAAAACGTGGCACATACACACACAGTGGAGTGTAACTCAGCCATAAGGAACAACATACATGGCACTGGAAGTCATTATGTTAAGCGAACTAAGTCAGCAGAGAAAGACAAATATCACATGGTCTCACCTGCATGTGGAATCTAACAAATAAGTGATGTCATAGAAGTTAAAAACAGAATGGTTATCAGAGGCTGGGGAGAGAGGTTGGGAGAGAGGGCTGGTGAAAGGTTGATTGATGGGTACCAGTCTACAGCTAGACAGGAGTAAGGAGTTCTGGGGTTCTAGCACACAGTAGGGTGACTGTAGGTCACATTAATGCACTGCATATTTCTCTATTTTAAAAAAAACTACGGCCGGCGCAGTGGCTTAATAGGCTAATCCTCCGCCTTATGGCACCGGCACACCGGGTTCTAGTCCCGGTTGGGGTGCCAGATTCTATCTTGGTTGCCTCTCTTCCAGGCCAGCTCTCTGCTATGGCCCGGGAAGGCAGTGGAGGATGGCCCAAGTGCTTGGGCCCTGCACCCACATGGGAGACCAGGAGAAGCACCTGGCTCCTGGCTTCGGATCAGCGCAATGAGCCGGCTGCAGCAGCCATTGGAGGATGAACCAACGGCAAAAAGGAAGACCTTTCTCTCTGTCTCTCTCTCTCTCACTATCCATTCTGCCTGTCAAAAAAAAAAAAAACTAGAAGATAGGATTTTTGGATGTTTTCACTATTAATGAAATACAAAACAGTAGAAAGGATAAATATATTTACCCTGATTGGACATTATACAATGTATATATGTAACAAAATATCACATAATGTCCCATAAATAAGCTCAATTTTTAATCTTAAAAATGAAAATAAGTAAAATACAAAACAACAACCACACATATGCTTTCTTCCTAGGTTCAGTGACCACTAACGTTCTGTATGTCACCATATTTACCTTATCTGCACATAATTACAGACAGCCATATGTGCACGCACGTAGATAAATACACTTACTCTACACTGCTCTCTATTTGAAATAAGCTGCAGGCAGCCTGACTCCCCGTTCCGGAATTCTAAAACCCAGGGCGTCCCCCAAGAGGACCATGGTCCCCGTGTCGCAGTGGTCTGCGGTCATCACAGTTCTGTCTCTCCACTGGGTTTGTGTCTTGTGTCCTCGAAGAATGAGGAGCATGGACAAGGAAGAGTGTGCACAGCGGGAGTAGTTTCCTGAAAGCAAGCAGAGAAATTACAGCAGAAGTGAAATTAAAAAAATACACGGAGCGGAGTCCCTGGAAGAGACAGAGCCATTTGGAAGGCAGGTTGTCTAGGGTTTTTATAGGCTATAAAGGCGGGACGTTCTCGTGATTGGTGAGTTGGGCACCAGTTCCAATCGAGACTCAACAGAAAGCACACCTGGCCTAGAATTCCCATTACCTAGGTCAGCTACAGCAGCACAGAAAAACCTGGACGACAAGGACTAGCAGGTGACTTCAACATCCGTCGCAGAAGCTGCTTGCTGAACTTTGCCCATCTCCGGATAGCTGGAGGGGACCCCGTGCCCTGTCTACCTAGCCGGGCGCCTCCTCTCTCTGTCACCGGCATCAGACTGTATCTGTCTGGGTCCAGCCCGGAGACAGGAAGCACAGGGGCAGTTCCGTGTGAAGAGCTGTTGAGGTACAACAGGAAGACACGGCAGGAAAACTGGGCTGAGCGCGCTGGGGCCAAGGGAGAGTGCTCAGGGAAGGACCAACGTGCAAAGGCTGGGTTCAGACCCCTCCGGAGAACGTAGAGCTGCAACCTTGCAACCAGCGGACGCTGAAGGCCACGGGATTTCGCTGCTTGGGCCCAGTCCACCCTCTCCGGGCAAGCAGGACGCAACCCTCTGGGGCTCTGAGAGCCAGCGCTGGAGTCAGGCCTGCAGAGGAAGTCCGAATGCCTCTGTAGGCGAGGCAGCACACAACGTCACCTTCGAGAATCGCGGCGAGGGGGTCATGGGCCTAGGCTGGGTCTGAAAAGTCACCTGCGCACGCTGTACCATCCATCCTGGGAGCCGGACTCACCTGCGCCGCGCTGACCTGCGGGGCGGGGCGGGGCGGACGGCTGAGCGGCGCTCAGAAACCAGGAAGAGAAGCCCTTCCTCCGGCAGCGTCCCTCCTGCGCCCTCTGTTGACCAAGGTCAGCATCGCGCTTGCTCTGAAGGAGGCTCGGAGTCCCGCGGTGCGGCAGGGCGAATCCCAGCCAAGGCGGTAGGCGGAGGATGGGCACACGCACACACGCTACAGTTATCGGTCATGTAATGGCTACCCTCGGTCCATCAGCAAATTTGTCCGCTTGTCTCAAAGACATCCCGCATCGTTTTCTGGGGTGATGTTGTTGTTAAGTCCTTTTAATTTCTACCTGGGGCCGTTGTTCCCAACATGTGACCGATCTTTACAAGAAACTAAGTCATTTGTTTCATAGATTGGGTCACACTCTAGGCCTGCCTGATTGTCTTTTCCTGTTGATGTTTGCTCTCTGGCCTCTGAATTTCTTGTAAATTGGAAGTTAGAGCTACAGGTTCCATCACGGCCCAGGGAAACGTATTTTAACAACAGCTGTTTCGGCGCTGTGGCATAGTGGGCTAAGCCTCTGCCTTCAGTGCAGGCATCCCACATGGGCGCCAGTTCGTGACCCAGCTGCTCTTCTTCCTTTCCAGCTCTCTGCTATAGCCTGGGAAAGCAGTGGAAGATGGGCCAAGTCCTTGGGCCCCTGCACTCACATGGGAGACCTGGAAGAAGCTCCTGGCTTGGTATCAGCCCAGCTCCACTGGCTGGGGCCACTTTGTGCTTCACAAGTCACACTGTGCACGACAGGCAAGCAGGGGCCCCTATTTTGGCACCTTGGGTTAAGCTGCCGCCTGTGATGTTGGCACCCCTTATTGGAGCACCAGTTCAAGTCCTGCCTGCTCACACACCTGGGAAAGCAGAGGAGGTTGGCCTGGGAGATTCAGATGGAGTTCTTGACTTCTGGCTTCAGCCTGGCCTAGCCCCAGCCAACTATATATTGATATCGTTTATATATACTTTATATATATTATATATTTAATATACATTTCTTTATATATATGTATATATATATATATATATATATATATATATATATAAGAAAGCAATGTAGTATCCTATATCAGAGTATTGGTCTAACTGGCACTAACTCAACCTCTGTCAGTGTCTGCTCCACCCTCCCTAGAATGCAGGTGCTAATCCCCCGGTGTTGTAAACAGTGAGGATGTGTTTTAGGAACAGAAAAATCTGGGTTTGTATTCCTGGGATGCCACATTCTTGATATGTGACCTTGGCAAATAAACTAAAATTCAATTGCCTTTTTTTTTTAAGATATGCAAAGCTATCTTTTATATGCCTTCATTATAAATTTATAATTTGAGGAAGTTCCTTTTTCCCACCCGTGGAGTTCATAAATAGGAGCAGTAAAACTAATCCATTCCTTTTAAATGAATGGATGTTTAAAAACAGTAAAAGATGATATTCTGAAAGGAAGCCTTTTCCAACATCTAAGAGACACGGCATCCTCAGGCGGCCAGAGCACCATGGTGGGGGACATTGCTTCCCCCTCCAGCTGTGCAGCTGCAACCCCCACTGTGGAAGAGGGAAGGGCACGATGTGTGGCGTGCACCAGGGGCGCGCCCTCCCCCAGCGACGCTCCTGGCTCTAGCCCCACGCTTTCCACTCCAGAGGACATTGAGGTTTTCTTTCTTGTTGGCCTTTTGGATGTTTCCCACATGTATTGCTATTGTGCCCTTTCACTGTTTTTCACAGAGATGAATGGAAACTTTCTTTGAATACAGCATGATATAGGGATGTGACCTCTGGTATGGAAACTCAGTGGTTCATATGTGATTGAACTTTCAATGAAAACGCCCCCTGGGTATTCAGATTTCTTGATGCCACGAGAAGAGAGGGCATAAAGGAACTCAAAGAAATCCTGCAGCCTCCAGTGACAGGACAGTCTGCTCCCAGATACATTTCTTAAGGCCGGGGTTACAGATAATTCCCATACGGCGCTCGGCGCATTCTGACCCAGAGCCAGCATTCAGAACAGACCACAGACACAGTCTCAAACCCAGGAATCAACAGAGAGCAAGAGGAGCCCCCCTAGCACCCCAGAAATCTTCCTTGCTTCAGATGGAGGCAAACGCTTATTGCATCAGTAATTCATTCCTGGGTGAGCCATCGCCCTGCATGCAGCAATGTAAGCAGCAGTAAGCGTGTATTGTTCTTAGCTCCTGTGTGTCAGCTTGGCCGGGTGATTCCTGCCTTAGGGTCGCTCGCAAGGTTGCAGGGCTGTGGATGTCTGGCTAGGGCTGAAGGAGCCAAAAGAGAAGACAAAAGCAGCGCTCTCCTGGATGACCTAGTCGCAGAGTTCATCCCTGTCACCTCAGCTTCAGCGTGCATCAGCAGCAGGGGACTAAATACAAGCAGAAGAACCGGCTCCACCTTTTACACGAAGGAGTGTGGATTTGGAGACATTTGTTGTAATTGTGGCAAACATACACACACACACACACACACACACTTTCCTGTCAACCATTTTTAAGTGTGAAGTTTGGTAGTATCAAGTATATCCACACTGATGGGCAACAGGCTTCCCCAAGTTTTCAACTTGAAGAACTGTGGGGCCGGTGCTGTGGCACAGTGGGTTAAAGCTGTGGCCTGCAGTGCCAGCATCCCACACAGGCACCGGTTCTAGTCCTGGCTGCTCCACTTCCAATCCAGCTCTCTGCTATGGCCTGGGAGAACAGTGGGAGATGGCCCAAGTCCTTGGGCCCCTGCACCTACGTGGGAGACCCGGAGGAAGATCCCGGCTCCTGGCTTCGGATCAGCACAACTCCGGCCATTGCGGCCATCTGGGGAGTAAACCATCGGATGGAAGACCTCTCTCTCTGCCTCTACCTCTCTCTGTAACTCTGTCTTTCAAATAAATAAAGATAAATCTTAAAAGAAAAAAAACTGCAGCATTATACCCATTTACAATCTCCCCATGCCTCCCACCTCCCAGCACCCAGCATCCTGCTTTTTACCGTTATGAGTTGGACCACTTTCGATTGCTCACTGAAGTGGAATCCTACAGCATCTGCCTTTTGCTGCATTGCTTGCTTCACTTAGCACATAGCCACAGCCTTCCTCCTCTGTTTGTTGAAGAGGCAGACAGAGCTAGGTAGAAAGAACGAGACAGACAGATAGGGCTTCCATCTGCTGGATCACTTCCCAAATGTCTGCAACAGCTGAGGCTCAGCCAAACTGAAGCCAAGAGCCAGGAACCCCATCCTGGTCTCCCATAGGGATGGCAGGGACCCAAGCACTTGCGTCCTCACTTGTTGTGTCCCAGCATCTGTACTGTTGGGAAGCTGGAATTGGGATCCAGAGCCAGGACTCAAACCCAGGCACTAGGATTTGAGATGCAGGCATCTCAACCAGCATCTTAACCACTAGGTCAAATGCCTGCCTCTCTCTTCCCTTTTCAATGCTGAATAGTATTCTATTATATGTATGTATATACCATATTTTGTTTTCCAATTCGTCTGTTGATGGATATGTGGGCTGCTTCCACCTCTTTGCTGCTATGCGCATGAGTGCACAACTATCTTTTCAAGATAATGCTTTTGATTTTCTGGCTACATTCCCGGAAGTATCATTGTTGGATCATATGGTTGTTCTACCTTTAATTTTTTTAAAAAAGATTTATCTATATATTTGAAAGGCAAAGTTACAAAGAGGCAGAGGCAGAGAGAGAGAGAGAGAGAGAGGTCTTCCATCCACTGGTTCACTCCCTAGATGGCTGCAAATGGCCAGAGCTGCATCAATTCAAAGCCAGGAGCCAGGAGCCTCCTCCGGGTCTCCCACATGGGAGCAGCGGCCCAAGGACTTAGGTCATCTTCTACTGTTTTCCCAGGCCACAGCAGAGAGCTGGATCAGAAGAGGAGCAGCCGGGACTCGAACCAGTGCCCTTATGGGATGCTGGCACTGAAGGTGGCAGCTTTTCCCTCTATGCCACAGTGCCAGCTCCTTTACCTTTAATTTTTTGAAGAACTTCTACATTGCTCTCTACAGTGGCTGTACCATTTTACATTCCCACCAACAGCCCACAAAGTTTTCAATGTCTCCATATACTTACAACTTGAATTTTCTAGGTTTTTTTTTAAGAGTGTGCTAACAACTAACAAATGTGAGGTGCTATCTCATTGTGCTTTTGCTTTGTATTTCTCTAATGATTAGGGATGTTGAGCATCTTCTCATCTGTTGGTCATCTGTGCATCGGCTCTGGAAAATTATCCAAGTCTTTTGCCCATTTTTTAGTTAGGTTATTTGTTTTTGTTTTGTTTTGTGGCTGCATTATGGAAGCATAGTTTGTGTTTGTTCATTTGTTTATTTGAAAGCCAGAGTCAGAGAGAGATTGAGAGACAGAACTAAGAGAGATCTTCCACCCACTTGTTCACTACCCAAATGAGGCAGGGCCAAACCCAAACCAGGAGCCAGGAGCCTCTTCCTGATCTCCCACGTGGATGCAGGGCTCACATACTTGGGCTATCTTCCACTGCTTTCCGAGGCACATTAGCGGGGAGCTGGATCAGAAGTGGAGCAGCCAGGTCTCCATCCAGCACCCATTTGGGATGTCGGCGTAGCAGGTGGCAGTTTAACCCACTATGCCACAATGCCAGCCCCTTATCTTACAGGTTGTTGTGAGAAGTACACAGGTTGTGTCTGAGGCGCTGGGCACTGTGGCTCAGCAAGTTAAGTCACCACTGGGATACTCCATCTCGTATCACTGTGCTGACTGGACTCCCAGCTGCTCCACTTCCGATCCAGCTCCCTGCTGATGCACCTGGGAAGCAGCAGATGATGGCTGAAGTACTGGAGTTCCTGCCACCCACCTGGAAGACCAGGATGGAGTTCTTGTTTTCTGGCTTCAGCCTAACCCAGTCTCAGCTGTGATAGTCATTTGGGGAGTGAATCAACAAATGGAAGATTTTTTTCTCTCTCTCTGCCTTTCAGATTAATAAATAAATAAATCTTTGAAGAAAATTTGTGTATACTGCTCACATTAACTATGTTGTAGGCACTCAAAAATATTACTTCTTCTCTCAGGGCTGTTAAGTAATATTATGATAATAATATATGTAAAGCTGCTTTAAAAATTATAAAGTGTTATGCAAATGTGAGTTAAAAATACAAATCTGTATGAAAATATTTTAGTATTTTTCTCAGGTTCTCCACATGTAGATATATAAATCTTTTCATCGTTAGACTTCATTCTGTTTTTTAGCTGTAATCCCTTTTTTTCATTTTATTTCAAGTTTTATCTAAAGAAAGCAGCCAAAATAGAATGAGTAAGGGAGTAGGAAACAATAACTAATTTCGCTAAAGCCAAGTTGGAGTAAGAGTTATTTAAATATAAAATAAAATGCGAAGAAAAGCCGCGAAGGATTACACTATTGAAAAATCCTTGGAGAACGAGAACTGCTGTTCCTTCAGAGAGGATGAGTGATGTTGAAAGATTAATAACGTTTGGATAACATTAATTACAGTGATGTTACAAACTCTGCTGTTCCGGTTGCCATAACAACGCCGCTATATGTTGGTTTTCTAATGACATTTGGAACAAGTGCTGAGGGGAACTGCATCACTTCCCAACTTTGATTGCTGTCACTCAGTGATTCTTAAATTGAATTGTTTTGTTCTTAAAGAGTCAGAATATGTCACCGTCTTCAAAAATATTCTCAAAATTATGGGGAGGAAATGATACACATTATTCTTACACAATTATAGAGTACTCAAGAAAAACTATATTTTGTTTTTAATACAGAATTAACTGATTTCTTTTCATGAAGAACTGAAAAAAATATCAGAAGGGAGGGGAAAGATTGTGTTTCTCAGAAGACTTTGTTTCCTCAGGGAATTACTTGACAAAAAAAATCTTTCTAGAAGAGCTTACTTCTGTTGTGTTTCTCTTCTCTCCATTTTGTCTCCTCTGTTCACCTTCCTCTTGCTTCCCTCTGGTAAATCCTTAAAAGCTGTGAGACGGGAGGTCAGCGCTATAAGCTAAGCTGTCCCATATGGATGCTGGTTCTAGTCCCGGCTGCTCCACTTCCGATCCAGCTTCCTGCTAATGCGCCTGGGAAGGCAGTAGAAGATGCCACTCCTTCTGGGGAGTGAACCAGCAGATGGAAGACCTCTCTCTGTCTCTCCCTCTTTCTGTAACTCTGCCGCTCAAATAAATAAATTAAAAAAAAAAAAAGCTGTGATTCTGATCAGGGTGGATGTCACAACCTGAAGGGAGAGAGATAAATTCATTTCCTCTCTCTCTTCCTACCCACTCCCTTCCTCAGGGTCTCTCCAATGGATACAGTGAAAGAACGGTCACTTGCCACTGGCTTAGAGTAGTTTAGATTTTAACATTCCCAAAAGAAGATGTTAAATTGTGACACTGGCAAGAAGCAAAGCATGATTGTCAGAGATATGCTGGTAAATTGGGGGTTATGTTTTAAATTTTATTTATTTCGTTGGAAGGCAGAGTGACAGAGAGAAGGGGAGAGACACACACAGATCTTCCATCTTCCTGGTTTCCCATGACATCTGGGGCTGTATTAGGCCGGAACCAGGAGCCAGGAACACCAATCCAAGTTTGCTGCCCAGGTGACAGTCCTGAGCACTGGGACCTTCAACTGCTGCTCTCCCAGGTTCATCAGCAGGAAGCTGGATTGGAAGTGAGGTAGCCAGGAGTTGAGTCAGGCACTCTGATATGGGATGTGGGTCCCCCCCCCACACACCAAGTAGAAGCTTAACCCTGTATACCATGGCACCAGGGTTTGGGCCAGGGCGGGCTAGGCTGAAGCTAGGAGCTTGAAACTCAATCCAGGTCTCCCATGTGGCTGGCAAGGACTCAAATACTGAAGCCATCACCTACAGCCTCCCAGGGTATGCATTAACAGGAAGCTGGAGTTGGAAGGGAAGCCAGGACTCAAACCCATCACTTTGATATGGGATGAGGGCGTCCCAAGTGTGGTCTGAACAGCTGGGCCACCACAGCAGCCTCCTGTGCTCCTGCAGCCTTCAGGGCCCACCCCGCCCCGCCCCACCCATCCACCAAAGCAGAGCTGCTGATTGAATCAGCCGAGTGCCAAAACCAGCTGCTCCCTGGCACGTGAGTTGGTCAGATTCCCTCCTATTCTCTCTCTCGCCTACACATTGCACTTCGGTAAAGGCTGAGTATTTGCAACAGTGTGTAAAGCAGTGCAGTGGGGTTCTGCGGCTAAGCTCGGTGCCACAGAACTCAGAAGGGGGACAGGCCCCCTGCTCCCATCGTGGTCCCAGCAATGGCTCCATTGGTGGCATCACTCCACGTAAAGCACATTCCACACTCTGTAAACCCTGCCCCCAACGGAGTGCCCACCTAAGCAAGCCCAGGTCTGCCCCTTGGCCGGCTGTGCCTCCACAACCCTTCCAGTAACTCTCCCCTCTCTTTCTCTACTGCCAGAACCCCCTCTACCCTTCCAGATATTCGAGAACTTGGAGCTGTCCTCCCAAAGCTCCCACTGGGGCCAGCTCCTCAGAGGCTCCCCGGGGCCCAGCAAAAGTGAGTGGTGCGACTCAGCCCAGGCTTCGGCTGATCCCACAACCATTGCAGGACCAGGGCCATGGCTCAGAAAGCAGCTGGCAGGGAAAGAGTTAACTCAGACAACGACATCCGGTGGAATGAACAGATGCTGCTCTTAACTTGACTGTTCAGGGGATCCTGAGCAGGTAAGAGGACCTGTCAGCTTCCGTCTGCCTCCCCTGGAGGCCACCTCCACCCTGTCACCCCACTGTCTTCCTGCGAACGCTGATTGGATGGACTTCATTCAATGCGCTTGTTGGTCCTCTGAGCACCTGTTGGATTTTGTCCACTGCGGTCTCTCACAGGAGCTGAGAGGCAGGGAGGAGAGGACATGGAGATGATTGTGCCTCTGCACCCTCCTTGCAGGACTGCCCGCAGTCATCACTCCATGACCGTCTGCCCGGCTGCCTGGAGCCGACCCCTCCTCACATCTTTCCCAGCCCAGCAGTTTTAACTGCAACCCGGAGGTACTGCGCTAGCCTTCTGGATTCCTACATACTGCCTAAACCTCTGTAAGGTATCCTTTTCTTAAGCCCTCCCCAAATCGTCGCAGGTAAAGCCATTGCCTGCAGCACCAGCATCCCATATGGGCCCTGGTTCAGGTCCTGGCTGCTCCACTTCCAATCCAGTTCCCTGCTATGGCCTGGGCAAGGCAGTGGAAGATGGCCCGAGTGCTTGGGCCCTGCACCTATGTAGAGCACCCAGAGGAAACTCTTGGCTCCTAGCTTTGGTCTGGCCCCAGTTATTAAAGCCATTTGGGGAATGAACCAGCAGATGGAAGATGTGTGTGTGTGTGTGTCCCTCTCTCTCTGTAACGCTGCCTTTCAAATAAATAAATGTTTAAATTACTATTAAAAAAAAAAAAAACCTTCCTCAAATTATTCTACTATGAATGCTCTCTCAGTTTCCTGCTGGGATCCTGGACTATGAGTTCCAAATGCTTTGGCCTCTTCCTGCTTAGGATGGCCTTGGGTGTCATCCTACCTCCACCACCTGTGCTTGGTCTACCCCAAACCACAACCACATGACCACAAGATTCTCCCACCAGGCTTGACCTCAATAGAAGGTGATAGAAGTAACACTGATGGGGTAAGGAAAGACAAGGCTTGGCATGGCACTGATGGCCTTGCAGCATCTAGGCAGACAGAGCTCAGAGTTCAAACGGTGGCTCTGGGCCCCCGCTGGCAGGTGCTCAATCAAAAGTGGGTTGAGTTGAGAACACATACAAACAGTGAAGCTCTGGGGTAGCTCAAGAGCCAAGGCTGGGAAGGCACAAAAGGCAGAGCTGTGTGGGGAGGGCCAGAGGCTCCTGCCCAGGGCTGCATGAGACAGGCAGGCAGGCTGGTGTCAGCAGGTGCTGGTTGAGAGGGGATGCAGGAAAGGGCAGTGGGCAGTGAATCAGATGGGAAGCAAGGTGATGACCAGACTCAGCTCCTACAGAGAGGAATTTAAATCAGAGACTAGAGTCGGAAGGGGATTTGGAAATCAAATGTTCAATTCACTTCACTTTTCGATGAGGATTGTTAAACAATAGACAGTGACAGAACAAAAACACTCAGATCTTTGTGCTTTTAAAGCAATGAAACCAGGCCTCAATTAGAACATGCCCATGCTATTTTTAAGCTTTTTTCCATCTGAATATATTTGGATGAAAGGAAGATGTTTTGATCTTGATATTTTGACTTCAATTACATTTAGAGAACAATAGACATTGTAGAAATAATCAATACAATCATACAACAGCTAAAAATACACATGTTAAATTTGATGTTGACAGAAAGCTGACCGAAGAGACTCATTGTGTTAGTCTCAAAATCTACAAAATTGGGCCTTTTTAAACTTGTACTTGTAGAAATAACACAAAACTCATATAGGCAAAAAATGCAAACAGAAATTTTTATTGACAAAAATTGACTGAAGAATAGAATCTTTTTCTCAAAAATTATATCTGCAAAACCTAATCTAGAAAAATTAGATTTTTTAAAGGTTTATTTATTTATTTGAAAGGCAGAGATACAAAGAGAAGGAGAGAGAGAAAAAGAGGTCTTCTATCCACTGGTTCACTCCCCAAATGGCCACAGTGGCCCAGGCTGGGCCAGACTAAAGCCAGGAGCCAGGAGCTTCTTCCAGGTCTCCCCCACATGGGTACAGCGGGCCAAACATTTGGGCCATCTTCCACTGCTTTCCCAGCTGAATTAGAAGTGAAGTAGCTGGGGCTTGAACTGGTGCCCATATGGAATGCTGATACTGCAGGCAGAGGCTTAACCTACTATGCCACAGTGCTGGTCCCATGAAAATTAGATATTTTTTTAATATAATGACCACAAAAGAAAACTCAAAGCTGCTGAAGTTAAAAGTTGAGAAAATTTAATATGCACAGAAAATGTATTTATTGAATATAAGCTAAATTATTTCAGAAATAAAAATACTGAAAATCACCTAAATACACAGTAAGAAATTTGATGAAAGAAGTAAATTAACTCAGAAGAGTTTGTCTCCAGGGGATGGGTGTTTCGCCTAGCAGTTAAGACTTCTGCATTTCTTAGCTGCATACCTGGGTTCAAATCCTGGCTCTGGTGCTCAGCTCCAGCTTTCTGTTAACTTGAGCCCTGGGAGGCAGCAAGCTGTAGCTCAAGAACCTGGGTTCCTGCCACTCACCTGGCAGACATGCATTGAGTTCCTGGCTGTGATGGCCATGTAGGGAGTGAACCAGAGGATGGGCTCTTGCCTCCCCCACCCCCACCCTCACCCCCACCCTACCTCTCAAATAATAGTAAAAAGAATTGTCTCCAGAAATCACTTCTTGGTGATATTCTCAGCAATGTTGGAATAATTCAGATGAAAGTGTTTGGTGTTTATTCAATAACAATGTCCTCAGGCAAAACAACTGACAGGGACATATGTCCTGTGGGGTTGCTCAGGCAGTCCCCACTCCTGTTTTGTCATCTTTGAGGGAATCTCGACTCTTTCTAGGGTCCCAACAACTCACCTACATCAAAATTGTAAATACTTAGCAAATGATCTCAGCTGACAGCTAAAATCAAAGTTTGCCAGGAGGCAAAAAAGTTCAGAGTTCCCCTTACCACTTTAAAAGGAACTGGCTCTTTAAAATCAACCTACAAGTCATTTCACAACCAGTAGGTTAGCCATTATTTAAAAGGGGGGCTAGAAAATCCTAAGCGTCAGCGAAGATGTGGAGACACTGAAACCTTTGTGTTGTTGGTGGGAATGTAAAATGGTACAGCTGAAAAGAATGGAAAACCATATCTCAAAGGAGCAGTTTGCATACTCTTGTTCCCAATCATCCATCGGCAGGTGAACTATAAACAGAATATAGCACACAAATACTATGAAATATTATTCAGCTATAAATAACAGGAGTGAATAGCAGCTATAAAGAGCAGGAAATCTTGTCACATGCTACAACATGGATGAACCATGAAGACATTATGTTCGGGGCTGGTGCTGGGGCATGGCGGGTGAAGCCGCTGCCTGCAGTGCCGGCATCCGATATGGGTGCCCATTTGAGTCCTGGCTGCTCCACTTCCAATCCAGCTCTCTGCAATGGCCTGGGAAGACAGTGGAAGATGGCCCAAGTCCTTGGAGCCCTGCAATCGCATGGGACACCCTGCAATGCCGGCATCCCATATGGGCTCAGGTTCGAACCCCTGCTCCTCCACTTCCGAACCAGCTCTCTGCTATGGCCTGGGAAAGCAGTGGAAGATGTCCCAAGTTGTTGGGCCCCTGCACCTGTCTGGGAGACCCAGAGGACGCTCCTGGCTCCTAGCTTCGGATCAGCGCAGCTCCAGCCATTGCAGCCAACTGGGGAGTGAACCAGCAGATGGAAGATCTCTCTCTCTCCACCTCTCCTTCTCTCTGTGTAACTCTGACTTTCAAATAAATAAATACATCTCTAAAAAAAAAAAAGATTTAGCATGTGCTTCTGGCCACTTTGCCCTATCTCCTGGCCCAAGAGCAGCAGAAACTAAAAACGTAAAACTGCACCATATGCTCAGAGCCACCTTTCTAAAGCTAGGACTCCTTGGGAAAGAATTTCTGGTGTCCTTACTGCCTTGGGATCTAACGGTTTGCCAAGTCCCCGTTCACCACTAAAATGGACATGGAACTACTGGAGCCCCTTCCCCACTAAGTCTTCCTGGAAAACTCCTATTTGTACCTCCACACCCTGCTTGGACATCATCTCCTGGTGACGATGCCTTCGCTGAGCCCATCTTTTCCAGCCAGGCTGCAGGAGTGAGCCTCCGCCTCAAGGGTGGAGAGTCTTGGGTGGCCATGTGGTGATCGCAGAGACACGGAGGCCGTGAGGAAGCGCAGGCAGTGATCTAGGGAGTCGTCCAGTCCAGCTCCATGGGGCGCCGGGACGCCGAGAAACGAGAGTGGTCCCAGCCCCTGACCCGTGTGACGGTGCGGCGCTCACAAATCCACTTCTCTCTGCTTCTTCCTGCTTCAGCTGCTACCTCCGTTTCTAGTCTTTATTCTGCTCTGCTTCTGTGGCTTTTCTGAGTTCCCCGCCCTGGGGACCACTTATGAGAGATTATGGGTTGGCGCAGTGAGTCACCTCCCCTGTTGGGTACCGCCCTGGGGTTAACCCTCCCCAGAGCCTATTGGTAAATGCAAGGGTCATTGCCTTTGGCCAAGGGACAGAGTCCTCATCGATGCAACCCCACGAGCAAGGTCACATGGCAGAAAGAATGGCCTTTGCTACTATGTCCAGGAGGCGATGACCACACCCTTCTGTTACTGCTTTATTGCATACCATAACAGTTCAAGCATTTCTTCCCAGCCCAGTCTTTTATAAGACCACAACTCTGAGGCCAGTAACAGCATCTTCCAGCTTTGCCCCTCCAGTACCCAGCATCTAGTGCCTGGTTCATGTTAGCCAGCGAAGTTACTCGACATGAAGATCAATCAGAAAACCTGAAGGCAAATGCCAGTGTTGCCGTTTCTTCCCTATCTGAACTTGGAGTGGTTGGTTACTTCATCTTCCTGAATCAGAAGATACGGCTGTGGTAAATATAAAACAAGACGCAGACATACCTAGCACAGAGGCTCTCTTTGTCTACACCACTGCCACATACTGCAGTTATGTCCAAACATATCTGCCTTCTCTCCCTACCAGAGGGCAAGTTCTAAGGGCGGGATCTGTGTCCCATTAACTTTTGCAGCCTGCCCCACCCCAAGTCTTAGCAAACTAAGCGTGTTTCACATGAATAAGTGCTATGGAGTGCCAATGGGTTCAGAAATTCTATGTGTTTAAAAATCCCTGTATTTTGGGACCAGCATTGTGGTGTAGTGGGTAAAGCCGCCACCTGCAGTTCCAGTATCCCATATGAGTGCCAGTTCGTGTCCCAGCTGTTGCACTTCCAATCCAGCTCCCTGCCAATGGCCTGGGAAAGCGATGAAAGATGGCCCCAGAGTTCCAGCCCCTGCACCCACGTGGGGAGATCCAGATGGAGCTTAGGCCTTCAGCCTGGCCCAGCCCCGGCCACTGCGGCCATCTGGGGAGTGAACCAGCAGATGGAAGACCTCTCTCTCTCTGTCTCTCCCTCTCTCTCTCCCTTTGTAACTCTGACTTTCAAATAAATCTTTTTTTAAAAGTCCCTGCATCTTTTTAAAATTTTATCTGTTATACAAGTTTCATACTTCATATACACAGAGTTAGGAACACAGTGACACTTCCCCTCCACCCTCCTCCACCCACACTCCAACCCTTCCTCCCCCTCCCTCTCAGATTCCCACTCTTAATTTTTACAATGATCTATTTTCAGTATACTTAATGATTGTATAGTTAACCCTACTCTAAGTAAAAGAGTTCAACAAATAGTATGAAGAGAAAGAAAGCAAAACAAAACACTGTTCCTCAACAGAAGAGACAAGGGCTGTAAACAATCATTAATTCTCAAAATGTCTATTTCACTCCTATACATTATGTTTCAGGTACTCGATTAGTTACCTTGAATCAGGGAAAACATATAGTATCTGTCTTTCAGGACTGGCTTATTTCACTAAGTATAATAGTTTCCTGTTGCTACCATCTTGTTGCAAAAGAGGATTTCTCTCTCTCTCTCTCTCTCTCTTTTTTTTTTTTTTTTTTTTTTTACAGCTGAGTAGTACTCCATGGTGTCTGTATCCCATAATGTATCCAGTCAACAGTTGACGGACATCTGAGCTGATTGCATACCTTAGCTGTTGTGAATTGTGTGCCAATGAACATGGGCGTACAGATAATTCTTTCATGTGTTGATTTATTTAGGTTTGGGTAAATTCCCAGGAGAAATTCCTGTATCTTAACAGTATTCAAGAATTACAAACAAGTAGGGAATATAAAGCAGCACACGTAAATTACGGTCAACTCAGCTTCGTTAACTGCGTACCTAGCAATCGTCAGAGCCAAGCGAGACCCGGGCGCCGTTCGTTTTTCAGTGTGTGTCTCCACCTACTGTATCGATTGGACCGCAGCTGAAGCATTCCTGCTGCCCGAGCGTGTTCCCAGCTTCCGTCGCTTGGCAACCGGAGCTCTCTGCAATTGGGCGCTGCGATACGCGGCCGTGCTCTCGGGCACCACTAGAGGGCGCGCCAGCGTTTCCTTCGGGGCACTCCAAGAGGGCAAGGGAGTGGAGAAAAAGCCAACATGCCACCTGCTTCTTTCACTTGTCTCTAAATGGAAAAATACATGTGGGCATGTCCAGATCTGCATTTCGCGTTCCCTTAATTAGTCATGCGATCGGTCAGCTCACCTTTCCTTTTGTTTGCTATTTCCTCTTTCGCATTCTTTCTCCTTTGCCTCGTTAACAAATAAGCCTTTTTTTCCTCTCGGAGGCTTAACCCACAAAAACAAATCGAGATGAGGTAACACAAGTAAAGACCGCAGGATTTCGTTGGTGAAGGTGGGGCAGCTGAGGTTTCATCTGAGTTTATTTTAAAATGAAAGCTTTTTTTTTTTTTTAAGGGCTCTGTGCGCCTAATTTTTCATATTTGGCCACTTGTAAAGATGGACAACGGGACAGGGGTCTGCAGAAAGAGGAAAACCAAGACTGAGTGTGGGGTGGGGTGGGGTGGGGAGAAAGGAAAGGACAGGCGGATGCCGAGGGGCTGGATTGGCGGGGAGGGGGGGAGCCCTGGGCCCCCATGCGTGGTTCCGGGCTCCAGCCCCAGCCGCACAGCCACTGTGGTATTTCCAGCAGCCACTCCTCCCACACTTCCCTTTCCTCCTCTCACATGAAAGAAGGGGGCCCTGGGTGGTGTTCTCCTTGACTGGGGGCCTGTATTGAATGAGAGAACACACGGGGGTTAGGAATGCAGGATGCATGTTGGCGGTGAATCTGAGGAGGACAGATAGAGGAGTAAGCGGGGCCCAGCCCCGGCTGGGCCACTTCCCATCCAGCTCCCTGCTAATGTGCCTGGGAAAGTAGTAGAAGATGGCCCCAATGTTTGAGCCCCTGCACCCACGTGGGAGACCCAGATGAAGCTCCTGGCTGCTGGCTTCCACCTGGCCTGCATTTGGGGAGTGAACCAGTAGATAGAAGATCTTTCTCTCCCTTTCTCTCTCTTTCTCTCTCTCTGTCTCTCTCTCTCTCTCCCCACCAAAATCCCATGTGTGTGTGTACATGTGTGTGTGTGTATGTGTGTATGTTTCAAATACAAGAAAGAAAGAAAGAAAGAAAGAAAGAAAGAAAGAAAGAAAGAAAGAAAGAAAGAACCAACACATCAGCTATGACATCGGAAGATGCTTTACCAACCTGAGTGTGGAAACAGTGCTCCCAGAGCCTCCCCTCTGGAATATTCCATTTTCACATGGCCAGGGCTCTCGAATACTGATCTGCCCTCTGCTCTGCTCCCTGACACGTGCAGGGGAAGAAGGCATCTCAGCAGTCAACCAGAGATGGCACCGAAAGCGCTCGATCGGTTGTGGGCTACTCAGGGTATGGGTTCTGAAGAAGACATCTCCAACCCAAAATGCCACGCTCACACCGTGCTAAAGAGGAGCTGACTCTAGCTGAGTCAGAGCAATGGGTAGGAGAGCTACCCCTGGGGTCGCAATTCTGCTCTTCCATAGCGGTGGAAGCTCTGCCGCCTGAATTCGTGTTGGCTTGTTATGACTTCTGGAAAAGGCCACTCTATTTCACCTCCACAGTTGCAATTAGTCCAATCTCACAGCACCCTAATAACCAGCTGCGCTGAGGGTGCGGAGCTGTTACTGCTCTCTGACATGGTAATAGCCAATTAATTATCACTTACAAGGTTTCAATTATTTTTTATCTTAAATACTTCTGACAGTTCTCTCCAGATAATCACTAAAGAAGGAGTTTCCACCCCATTTGGCTCTCCCTGTAAAACCAGCTCTAGTTAACTACCTCGATTATAGTTGCGAACGACTGCTGATTTGCATGTAACAAATGCATAAGCATTCACAAAACTGTAAATTTACTACATCTGCAATGCCACAGGGGACCACTAGGGAGCTCAATACTGTACTTAGGCGGTAATTCTGAGACTGAGTTCCAAAATCCTGATTTCTAGGCCTTAAGAATCTGAATTTTCAGAGATTGGAAATATGCCTTTAAAATTTTTTTATTATATGTGTGTGTGTGAGAGAGAGACAGAGACAGAGACAGAGACACAGAGAGAGACAGAGACAGAGGGAGAGAGAGAGCTGCCATCTGCTGGTTCATTCACCCAAACGCCCACAATAGCCAGGGCTGTACCAAGGTCAAAGCCTACAGCCAGGAACTCAACCCAAGTCTCCTATACGGGTAACAGGAAAACAATAGAGGGCTGGCACTGTAGCGTAGCAGGTAAAGCCACCGTCTGTGGGGCCGGCATCCCATATGGGCGCCTGTTCAAGACCCGGCTGCTCCATTCCCAATCCAGCTCTCTGCTGTGGCCTGGGAAAGCAGTAAAAGAGGGTCCAAGTCCTTTGGCCCCTGCACCAGCCCAGCTTCGGCCATTGCAGCTATGTGGGGAGTGAACCAGGGGATGGAAGACCTCTCTCTCTCTCTCTCTCTCTCTCTGCCCCTGCCTCTGTAATTCTGCCTTTCAAATAAATAAATAATTCTTTAAATTAAAAAAAAAAAAAGAAAGGGAGGAAGAAACACAATCTCTTGGAGCATCATTGCTTCCTCCCAGGATGTGCACTAGCAGGGAGCTGGAGTCAGGAGCCGGACCCGGGTATCAAATCCATGCCCTCTGAAATGAGACTGGCATCCTAAATGCCAGACCAAACATGACCCCCCACCATCTGCCTTTATAAATTCTGCATGAATCTGAGACAAGCTAAGTTAGACAACGTCAATACAGTTCTTTTTTGATGGATAGTAAGTTCCCTGAACTCCCTCTACAAAAGAAAATCTTCTTTTAGAAAATTAAATTGTATTCGATCAAAAGCAGAGGGTGGCTATCTCTATAAAGCATGTCCACATCCAATAACTTCCTGGCGCCTCCACCAATTACTAGCATCCCTTGGCAAGGCCATTGCCATAGACTTCGAACCAGTCCCCTTGTTCCATTTCCCTGGACTCAGTTCCTCACACAGCAGCTACAGTAACCTTTTAAGGAGGTAAATTCCGGGGCCAGGGTTGTGGTACAGTAGGTTAACCTGCTTCCTGGACACCACATGGCATACGAGTCCCGGCTGCTCCACTTCCCATCCAGCTCCCTGCTAATGTGCTTAGAGAATCAGCAGAGGATGACCGAGTCCTTAGGCCCCTGCCACCCACATGGAATTCCTGGCTCCTGGCTTTTGCCTGGCCCGGCTGTGGCTGTTGCAGTCATTTGGGGAGGGACTCAGCAGATGGACATGCCCTTTCTTTCTGTAACTCAGCCTTTCAAATAAATTCATGAATCTTTTAAAAAAGGATAAATTCTTGGGGGCCGGCACTGTGGCGCAGTGGGTTAACACCCTGGCCTGAAGCACCAGCATCCCATGTGGGTGCCGATCCGAGACCCAGCTGCTCCACTTCCGATCCAGCTCTCTGCTATGGCCTGGAAAAGCAGTAGAAGATGGCCCAAGTCCTTGGGCTCCTGCACATACATGGGAGACCTGGAAGAAGCTTCTGGCTCCTGGCTTCAGATCAGCTCAGCTCTGTCCGTTGCAGCCAACTGGGGAGTGAACCAGCGGATGGAAGACCTCTCTCTTTCTCTCCTTCTCTCTGTCTGTAACTCTACCTATCCAATGAATAAATAAAATCTTTTTTAAAAAGTGCATGGCTTACAAACAGGCTTCAACCAGTTCTCCTAGCATCTTTAGCTCTCCTCCTTTGCTGTTCTTCAAGCAAACCTCAGGGTCTTAGAACAAGCTGTTCCCCAGCTCTTCCCCCAAGCCTTCGTGGCTGGCTCCTCTTCACTTCTTTAACGGTCTGCTCACATGCTGTCTCCTCAGAGAGGCTTTTCCTTACTACCTGCCCTCAGTCCTGCCCACGGGGACCCAGCAAGGATCTGAGATATCAGAAGGAGCCCCTCCCAAAACAGGAGCACAGAACCTGCGGGTTGAATAAATAGAAAAACCTCACATGGATCTAGGTGCAGACTAAACCCCAACAGGGGATGGAAAGGGACACACCCTCCTGGAAAGGCATTCAGAATTCCTAAAAACCAAGGGATGAAACCACAGACTCCATATAGTTCATCTTCATCTTTCCATTGTTTAATTAATGATACCTTGCATGTGGGTACAGACTTAAACCAGCAGATCTGGCACGGTCTCTCCTGGAGCGGTAACACAGCTGCTTCCCTGGAGCCCAAGTGTCCTGTGGGTGGCCCTATCATGGCCACGAAACTGCCCGTCAAGCATTGCAACATTGTGGCGCAGAGGAGAGACATGGTGGGTCGTCCATCCCCTCCGCCCCCTCCCTGAGGTTGGCAGTGGCTGCTTCCTCCAGCAGAGGGCGTAGCTGAGGCAGGCAGCCTGATGCTCCCCTAGTCCTCTCCACCTCCTCTCTGCAGGTTCCCTTAACCCTGCCCACACTCTTCGTTAGTCCCTCTTCCATCGCTCCTTCTAAAAGAATGTTTCCATTTTTATTTTCTTATTTGAGAGAGAGAGAGAGCGAGAGAGAGAGCGAGCTCTTGTCAGCTGGTTCACTTCCCAATGCCTGCAGTGGCCCTAGGCTGAAACCGAAAGACAAGCGCTCTATTCCCGTTTCCCGCCTGAGTGGCGGGGTTCCGATTCCTTGAGCTGTCACCTGCTGTCTGCCAGGCTGCACATTAGTAGGCAGCTGGAAGCAGAAGCCGGAGCCAGGGATCGAACACAGGCACCTCAATACAGGAAGTGGACATCTAAACCATGAGGCCAAACACCTACCCCCCAAATCTCTCCTTTTGGGTGAGGGGCGTGTCATTGTTGTCTCTCCCGAGTGATAAACAGAACCTAAGCTGTTCCAGCGACTCCATCTGAGCCTTTTCCTCCTGTCTCTGCTTTCCTTCCCCTGGTTTCCTGCGCTCTTCTCAACCACAACTTCAGGCTGACCTGACCCTCTGCTAAAGCCAGCACTCCCAGGAAGTCTTCGTCCTCTGCAGCGCCCCACAGAAAAGGGGCGTGGCTTTTAGTTCCTCTCAGAATACTTGTCTTTTAAGCACAAGGAGCTTTAAAAAAGAATCGGTTACTAACTATTCTTTAAAATGACTCTCCCACAACACCTGTCACCCTGTTTATTCTCAGCACCCCGTAAGCGACACTACTTTAGGCAATACGGGTTGTGTGAGCATTTAACCAACAAATATCAGCAACTGGGAAGTCCAGAAATAGCCACAGTGAGGAGAGAGGATGACTCAGTCGGCCGGAGCTGCCCTGCCCAGGACCGGCCCTCCTTCTTAATTACAGGACACTATACCGTCATCTCTGAGGTCACCCCTGGGCCTCACCTAACCAATACCATATGGCTGGTTTCCTTGGAGAGGGTGCTCTCTTCCTCCTCCTAGCTACCATTAGAAGTTAAAGTGCCTTGGGCGTTCGGTGGCGCCACCACGTCGCTACTGCGGTTGCCTATATCCCAGGCCAGCTTCCTGCTCATGTGCACCCTGCAAGGCAGCAGCCTCAAGTACGTGGGTCCCTGCCACCCGTGTAGGAGATCAGGATTGAGTTTCAGGTGCCTGGCTTCAGCCTGACCCAGCCCTAGCTGCTGTGGGCCTTTGGGGGAGTAAACCAGCACGTGGAAGGTTCTCTCTCTCTCTCTCTCTCTCTCTCTCTCTCTCTCTCTACCTTTTACATAAATGTCGGAAATTTTTAAAAAGAAGCACAGTGTCTAGGCCGAGAAGTCTCCTGTAAGCTGTGTCCTCAGCAATGAACCCCTTTCTGAGGCTGGCCAGTGATCAGGCTGTTTTCTGGTTCAACTCCTGGTCGACAACCACAGCTTGCAGGCCCTCAGATAATATCCCTTCACCGCACTGGGTTTTCGTCCTCACTAATGACCAATAAAACTTGCCTAGCTTCCAGGCTGTCACAAAGGTTAAAGTCCATCTGGGCAACTACAGGACGCACTGAGAAAGGCAAAGTATGGTCACAGAAGAAAGGCCAGCGGCTTCCAGGAGTTCAGGGATGAATAGGTGGCACACAGGGCATTTTTAAAAATTATTTATTTGAGATGCAGTTACAGTGAGAGGGAGAGACAGAGAGAGAGAGAGAGGTCTTCCATCTGCTGGTTCACTCCCCAGATGACCACAACAGCCAGAGCTGAACCAATCTGCAGCCAGGAGCCAGGAGCTTCTTACGGGTCTTCCACATGGGTGCAGGGGCCCCAGTACTTCCACTGCCTTCCCAGGCCATTAACAGGGAGCTGGATCGGAAGTGGAGCAGCCAGGACTTGAACTAAAGCCCATCTGGGATGCTGGTGCTGCAAGCAGATTCTTAGCCTACTATGCAGCAGCACTGGCCCCACAGGGCATTCTTAAGGCAGTGAAACTAACTCTGTGCAATCGTATTGGTCAGCATACAGAACTCTACAACACAAAGAAAGACAGCAGTGTAAACCAGGAACTGAACTGAATACTAATGTATCTGTGCTGATCCATGAATCGTAACAAATAAACCACACTACTAGATGTTAATAGAAGGAACTGGGGCAATGAAGGGATGGATCTCAGGCCCTCCAACACAGCCAACACAGAATGGAGGCTGGGATTTCTTTTTATTATTATCTATTTATTTTATTTTAAATCAAAGAGACAGAGAGAGAGATCTTCCACTTGCTGATTCACTCCCCAAATGCCCACAACAGCCAGGGCTGGGCCAGGTCCGAATCAGGAGCCAGGAACTCAATCCTGGTCTCCCACGTGGATGGGAAGAACGAAACACTCGAGCCATCATCTACAGTTTCCCAGGGTGTGCATCAGCAGGAAGCAGGATCAGAAGTGGGGAAGCCAAGACTTGAACCAGGTGCTCCGAAATGGGATACAGGCATCCAAAGCAGCTTTTTGGCCACTGTGCCATACACTTGCCCCAAGGCTGAGATTTCTCTGAACAGTTTGCCTTCAACACCCACTGCAAAGATTTCTCCCAAAGCCAAGCCATGGCACCAAGATTCTACCCTTGCACCACTACTCCTCTGCAAAATTGCCCGGGAAAGTGGGATACACCATATCCTTTCACACTTTTCCCTGTAATTGTCCGCCAGCCCACTCTCTCTCTCTCTCTCTCTGCCCAATATTTACTGGTTCTGTTTCATTATGGTCACATTTTTTTTGGAGGTGAAAATCTATGAGAAGATTTAGGTCAGGGTCAAGTTCAAGTCATCTGGGAAGGAAACCAGTTCCTTCTTTGCAGCCAGAGAATGTTTGAAGTAGATGTGCTAGCAGGCCTGGGGGCTGTGAAGGTAGCTATTGTTGGGGCCTTCCAAAGATTTCTAAGGCTCCCGCCCCCTGGAAGGTGGGCATTGTAAAATAACAGAGGCAGGGAGGGGATCAGTGGGGTCAAAAACGGTGACAGGGAGTGACAAATAACCACAGAGCAAGGGTTCCCAAGCCAGAGGAAGCTGTTCCTCAAGTGAGATTAGCTAATTCCAGCCAGTTTCTTCCTGGACGATGGTGGTCAGTTGCCTTCCCTCACCTGTATCCTGCATGCACTTTTGACCAGAACCTTCAAAGCTGTTCACAAAGACCCTGAGTGTTCACTGCACAAAGGTTGTTGAACTCTGGGAGCTATTAATAGGCGAGAAGAGAAGTCCCCTGGTGGGGGAAGGAGGAAGTGCAGCCTAGGATGGGCCCCTTTGTGCAGAGTTACAATGCGCATTCACAAGTGCAGGCTCTGGGCTGGCGGCGGCCAGGAAGAAATCATCCAGCTTCATTTAACCCCAACATCTCCCAGATTCCTTTGAGCACTGTGCACTTGCACAGAAGGCTGAGCAGCACTTCCTTGAATATCAGCAAAGAACAAGCAGATTTTGAAAAAGGAAGTAACGGCGGAAGTCACAGCCACCCTGACCTGATTGTGAAAGAGCCATTTTGGGCAGATGACCTCATGTCAGCAGTTTCCCTACCTGTCCAGAGGTGTCTACAGTGCCCTCTCCGCGGGGTGACAATACATGCGATTGTCCACACCCTGTGTCCACAGTTCCCATCCAATTTGATGATGGGTGTTGGCATCATTGGTTAGGTATTAAAAGCCCAGCCAAGGAGTACACAGGGGTTAGCTTTAGATTTTTTTTTTTTTAAAGATGTATTTATTTGTTTGAAAGGAAGAGTTACAGATAGGCAGAGGCAAAGGTAGAGAGGTCTTCCATCAGCTGGTTCACTCCCCAAATGGCCGCAACGGCCAGAGCTATGCCAACCCGAAGCCAGGAGCCAGGAGCTTCTTCCGGATCTCCCACATGGGTGCAGAGGTCCAAGGACTTGGGCCATCTTCTACTGCTTTCCCAGGCCAAAGCAGAGAGCTGGATAGGAAGTGAAGCAGCCAGGTCTTGAACCGGCACCCTGCTGGCACTGCAGGTGGCAGCTTTACCTGCTACGCCACAGCACAAGCCCCAGCTCTAGATTCTTAGACAGTACTATTATAAACTGGAAATAAGGAGAAACAGATGTCAGAAAAGAGAATCAGAACAAAGAACAGAGTGGTTTAAGGAAATGAAGAAAAACAAGCTGTGAATTTGACATCCCTTGCCTCCCTCCCACTCACTACCTGAATTTGTAGACAGAAGCATCTGTGTATTTAGGGACCAACATCCCTAATTATGGTACTTGGAATTTAAGCCAGCTTGAATACTAATAGGATAGACAGCATTTGCACATAAAAGGAGGGTGAAACAGACCATGAGAAACATTTCTTCGCTTCATAGAACTCCAAATGAGCAGGGAAGCTTGGATCTTTGGAATCTAATAGTTGAGGTCATTTTTCAAAACTACTCCCAGTTTTAGGGCACAGTAGGTCTTAGTCACATCCAAAAGGCTTAGCTAGGGAATGTGACTAAAACAAGAAAACAACCATTAGGTTTCCCACAGAGAATGAGAGCATGTCCTGTCTTGGGACATGCACGCCCCCACACAGAGTGGGCCCTGCACCTGTCCACTCTTGGTGCTGGCCCTGTAGGGGAGCAGAGCCAGGAGGAAGGGCTGCTATGGGCAGAATGAGGCTGGGCTGCCTGGAATGAGCCACTCCCTCCAAGAGTCTAAATGAGGGTGAAGAATTTCTGCACAAGCCAGAGGCCAAAACCCATCCGAGAATAGAAGTGGAAGGGACAGGGGCTTTGTAAGCAATTCCAATTCGAACAATTGTTTCTAAGGAGGCTTCGTCTCCCTGGAGAACTCTGGACTTTCTTGCACACAAAGACATTCGATAAAGCTGGTTGTGTAAGTGCTAAGTCTGAATGCAGAGAACATTAAGCTAGGACCCAAGTGTAAGTGGCCCCAGGAGGGAGAGGCCCCTCAGAAGCTGCAGGTGCCTCCAGGGAATATTAAGGCACCCCAACAAGGACAAAGTCCACATACAAAGACCACACTGAGTAGTGGTCATGAGCATTGGCTTTGCATAAGATAGACAAGTTGGAGTCTCAGCCTCACTCTTAGTTGTGCGACCTAGAGCAAGTTCCTGAACCTTGCTGAGCTCCAGTTTCCTTAACTATAAAGTGAGACCAAGAACCTCTAATTCGGGGCCGGAATTGTGGCCTTATGAGTAAAACTGCTGCCTGCAATGCCAGCATCCCAAATGGGTGCCAGTTCAAGTCCTGGCTACTCCACTTCCAATCCAGCTTCCTGCTAATACACCTGGGAAAGCAGTGGAAGATGGCCCAGGTCCTTGGGCCCCTGCACCCACATGAGAGACCCTGATGAAACTCCTGGCTCCTGGCTTTGGCCTGGCCCAATCCTGGCCGTTATGGCCACTGGGGAGTGAACCAGCAGATAGAAGACCTTTCTCTCTCCCTCTCTTTGTCACTCTTTCAAAAAAAAAAATCCCTTTAAAATAAAAAAAGAACATCTTTTCAAAATACATGGGGATTAAATACAATAATACATAAAATAAAACCAACACTGGCCAGTGCCGTGGTTCAATAGGCTAATTCTCCGCCTATTTAAGTAAGTTCTAGTCCCAGTTGGGGCACCGGATTCTGTCCCGGTTGCTCATCTTCCAGTCCAGCTCTCTGCTGTGGCCCTGGAGGGCAGTGGAGGATGGCCCAAGTGCTTGGGCCCTGCACCTTCATGGGAGACCAGGAGGAAGCACCTGGCTCCTGGCTTCAGATCAATGTGGTGCGCCGGCCGCAGCGCGCAGGCTGCAGTGGCCATTGGAGGGTGAACCAGCGGTAAAGGAAGACCTTTCTCTCTGTCTCTCTCTCTCTCACTGTCCACTCTGCCTGTCAAAAATAAATAAAAAAATAAAATAAATAAATAAAACCAACACTGAGCCTGGTGCACGATGAACTACCCCATATGTTGTACTCAGTGTAAGAATCGAATTTCCCTCCAGGATTGGGTTAGGAGATATTGGGATAGTAGACTTGACCCAATGTGGAAGGAAACCATCTCAGCAGGATTGCACCGGGTCCATTGAACTGGTCACCCCCCCCCCATATTTATGGAGGGATGTTTATGCCTTCAGTATGACATTGAACTGCTATGCCCAGAAGGTGCCAGGGGAAGGAGGAGACAGAATTCTGGAGGGGCGGTTTGCCTTGCAGAAATAGACCAGTTTTTGCTCACTGTCACACTGTTATTTTTGTCATGAAGCTAGCATTTTATGATCATTCTTTGACTCGCATTATAACTTTAAGTAAGTTCCTAGTAGTCTCCATGTCTTCCAGTGCGTTCCTAGACAGAGTCAGAAAATCAAAGGCATGAAGCCCAGCTCTCTGTGTACGTCTGCTGGGCTACGGGAAACACAGACCAGGGTCCCTCTCCAATGATGGCTGTCCCCTGTTGCCCAGTTCCCTTGGTTGCTCTGGGCCATTCAGCTGCTCCCCGGCAACACACAAGAACATTTTTATAAAACACAGTTATAAGATCAGCGCAATGGTTTTGAACACATTTGCTTGCTAATGGGAATTTTTACAAGAGGGAAATAAAGGGGAAATTAGTTTGAATTTCCCTAGACAGATGTTTTAAAGAAATCTAAGCCTTCCAAAATGCTACAAAAAGCTTTTCTAAATTCTGAGGAAGAAGCAAAATTGTTGTTAGTTAAATGCCGAATGTTTCTTATCACCAATACATTAGTTTTAGAGTGAATTTACACCACAGTGGAGTTACATTTTCATGTAATACTGCCAATACATTTTAGCAATCACTAGGGTTCTTGCTATAATGGCTTAGAAACTTACATTGTCATATCTTGTGATTATATTGTTGGGTATTTGGCCAAATATCTCTGACCAAGAAATGTAATTTTTGATTAGTACACTGCTGAGTATGTAATGACCCAGTTTCTAAAGTTCACGGGGCCAGAAACCTGTGGGCAGAGGAGATGACCTTTCCATTTATCCAAGAGGGTCAAAGCTACTCAGTCAGTTGTTCCCACCCATAGCTCATGAATGAGAGAGAAAGGACATGGGGTGTTTGCTTATGTGTCTGTATAAGTAGCGTCAGATTAACAGAACAAAAGAGGGAGTTGTCTTATTGTTCAATAGTGAAAAAAAAAAAAAAAAAAAAAAACGCATGGGGCCAGCGCTGTAGCATAGCCAATGAAGTCGCACCTGTGGTGCCAGCATTCCATTTGGACACCGGTTCGAGTTCCGGCTGCTCCACTTCCAATCCAGTTCTCTGCTATGGCCTGGGAAGGCAGTGCAGGATGGCCCAAGTCCTTGGACCCCTGCACCCATGTGGCAAGACCTGGAGGAGACTCCTGGCTCTTGGCTTCAGATTAGCCAACTGGGGAGTGAACCGGCCAACTGGGGAGGACCTCTCTCTCTCTCTCTTTGCCTCTCCTTCTCTCTCTGTGCAACTCTTTCAAATAAATAAATAAATCTTAAAAAAAAATACATTCTTGATCAAATTATTTCCCCTTCGTAACACATAGGTGGATTTGGAATCCTAGAACTGCAAGATATGGTGGGAGGGGGAATGTAAAATCACCAGAAAACTGCTTAGCTTCAGCTGATTATTGAATGACAATATTTGCTGTGTTTGCTATCTGCTAGCTTATACACGTACTCTGTTTTTCAGTTCAAGACCACAGCTTTAATGCAATCACTTTAGAGAGATCACACACCAAGAAACATTTATTTCCATATTCCCAAACACTCATATTTAATATAAGAATCAATGCAAACAATGTACATTTAGACAATAGCTACAGATCTCCCCATCCAAGAGACTAAAGGTGCCACAAAGTGAGCTCTCCATGCAAAGACTGCAGTAATTACAAGCTGTTCTATAGTCCCCAAGGAAATGGATTACTTCACTTTTTCAGGAGAAATGTATTTATACAGCATGAACGCCATCTGAATTTTAATCCTGTTATTTCTCAAAAATATGTGTGGGGCTGTTTTTTTAAAAACAAGTCCAGGAAATGACAGTCTGAAAGGGCCTGAAATTAGAAGTTTTCAGACTATTATTGGGAATATTAATATTAATATTAATGTTTGTTTTACAATTGATTTCATGTACTTTGAGCCTTTGCATGGGAGCCTCTGAGACACTTCCCCAACCTAAACTGCCAGTGGCACCGCAAACACATCTCAGCACGTGTTTGTCTTAAGTAGACAGTGATTCTCACCTGTGGACTTAAATAAGCCAAAAGTGAGTCCCGGGGACCCTCGGCACACCAGGAATGGCTCAGCATGGATTAGGAACTCCTTGGAGGAAAGCCAGGTGAATGTGAGACAGCAAATGAGGGTAGAGACAGCATTTAGGTGATGGGCCACTGAGAAAGTTCTTTCTCACATTTGCCTATTGTTATATATGCTTGATTTGTAAAGTATGTGACAATTCAGTATGGATGCCATCTTCCATAGGAACCTGTATCTTAGTGTTGAGTTCCAAAGGCCAACTCGTTTGCTTGGGACAGATACCAAGAATGGCCTTTTTTTTTTTTTTTGACAGGTAGAGTTATAGATAGAGAGTCAGAGAGAAAAATGTCTTCCTTCCGTTGGTTCACCCCCCAAATGGCCACTGCGGCCGGTGCTGCGCCAATCTGAAGCCAGAAGCCAGGTGCTTCTTCCTGGTCTCCCATGTGGGTGCAGGAACCTAAGCACTTGGGTCATCCTCCACTGCCCTCCTGGGCCAGAGCAGAGAGCCGGACTGGAAGAGGAGCAGCCGGGACTAGAATCCGGCACCCATATGGGATGCCGGCGCTGCAGATAGAGGATTAACCAAGTGAGCCACAGCGCCAGCCCCAAGAATGGCCTTTTAAATACTGGAATTTCCCAGGGATTTTTCCTCATTCTTTGATTTTCTTACATTACACAGTGGGCCCTCCATGTCCATGGATTCTGCATCAGCACATTTAACCAAGCCTGGATCAAAAGATATTTGGAAAAAGAAATTGCATCTGTACTGAACATGTAAACTTTTCCTTGTCCTTACTCCTTAAACAACACAGCATTGCAACTATTTATGTTACGTTTACGTTGTACTAAGTATTATAAGCAATCTAGAAGTGATTTAAAGTGTATGGGAGGATGTGCCTAGATTTTATGCAAACACTATACCATTTTATGTAAGGCACTTGAGCACCTACAGACTGGTACCTACAGGAATCCTGGAACTGAGCCCACACAAATACTGAGGGAGGGGCAGGCATTTGGCGCAGTGGTTAAAACTCCACAGCCCATAGTAGGGTGCCTGGGTTCATCCTAGTCCTGGCTTCACTCCCAATCCAACTCCCAACTTTCCACTAGTGTATACCTGGGAGGCAGCAGGTGGTGGCTTAAGATGCTGGGGTTCTTCCATCCAGGTTGGAAAACCTAGATTGAATTCCTAGTTTCCAGTTTCAACTGCTCCAGCCCCAGCTGTTGTGGGCATTTGGGGAATGAATCAGCAGATGGGAATTCTCTCTCTTTGTCTCTCTCTCTCTGCCTTTCAAATAAATAGATAATGCTTTATTTAATTCTGAGGGACAACTCTATGTTCTCCCTTAGTAATCCTATCTGTTCCCCTTGAATAATCTCATCCAAGTTCCAATTATCCAGCCACCTGATGGACTCCACTGCTCACCCAACAGGCCCCTCATATTCAGCAGTGATTTTCACCTCTCCCCAAACCCTTCCCTTCCTGTGTCCACCACTGCAGTGTACAGCACCTCCAACCAGCAGAGCACCTGAGCCAGGCACACCTGAATATCACCTCCGATTTCATATCAAACCCATCTCTTTTTGTTAAAGACTTATTTATTTATTTATTTGAAAGGCAGAGTTAGAGAGAGAGAGAGAGAGAGGGAGGGAGGGACAAGGAGAGAGAGAATCTTCCATCTGCTGGTTTACCCCCCAGATGATCACAATGACCATGGCTGGGCCAGGCCAAAGCCAGGAGCCAGGAGCTTCCTCCCAGTCTCCCATGTGGGTGCAGGGGCCCAAGCACTCGGGCCATCCTCTACTGCTTTCCCAGGCACGTTAGCAGGAAGCTGGATTAGAAGCAAAAAGCCAGGACTCAAACTGGAGCCCATACAGGATTCCAGTGTGGCAGATGGCAGCTTTACTAGATGCACCACAGAGCCATCTCAATTTCTCTTGAGCACTCCCCTCCACCTATTGCCACTAAGCTGGACAGAGAGGCCACCACCCTCTCAAACCCACATCGAATCACAGTCTTCCCAATCGTAATGCTAAGAATCTCAAAAGCACTGGCAAGTTCAAAGGCTCAACTCCGACCTTTCTTAACCTCCTGCTCAAAACCTGCTCCCGTTCTCTGTCCACAGCCAAATTCTTCTGTGGTTAAAAAGGCCTTTCTTGATATTCTACCAATTTTGTACCATCACCTCACCCCAGGACTCCATGGTGGAGTTTCTGGGTCACTTAAAGTCCCAGGTCCTTTCTTGCCTCCAGGCCTTTTTGACAGGTTTTTGCTGCAGTCTAGAACACCTGCCCCCAACACTCCTTAAACTCACATGCCTGCACCTGGCCAAATCTTAGTACTCTCAGGTCTCAGTGTAGACAGAGAGGTGATTAAGAGGCCCTCTCACAGTTTTATATAGCACAAAAATCAGAGCATGCAAGCCACCCCCTGTCCATTTTGTTCTTTCCCTGCTAGATTATAAACTCCTTGAAGACAGAGATTTAATCTTATTCACAGATATAACATAGCACCTGGCACGATGCCTGGCCCAAAACCAGTGTTCATTGAACTAAAATGTATTTCTCCTATGGTTTTTCTTAAGTTTTGGCAGCTATGATTGGAAGTTAGAAGACAATATAAATGAACAAATAGCAAATAAACAAAAATCTGCCTGCATCATTTGATCAAGTCATTTTCTGCAGGTAGATTTTTCCCTATTTGGGGAGACAATGAAATATATTAGTATTTCATAGCATTAGAGAAGCAGAACCTTAGTTCTCAGGTAGCACAATACTGGCGGAGCTTGGTGTCATCTGTGTAGGGAAACATTCTTGGGCTGCTTGGAAGCGCAGGGTTATTCATTGGTTACTCGCTCATTGCAAATACCAAAAACCCAGTTAACTTGGACCTCCATAATCCCCTCTACAAAAAAAAACGTGATTAGTTCATGGGCTCCAAAGAAGGATTGACTAACCACTACAGGGCCAGGAAAGCCACCCAGGTAAGGCTCAGCAAGGACTCAGAACCAAGACACAAGAACGCCGAGTCTGCGACTGTCCTGCAGCTCCATTGTCTGCAAAAAGCTGATACTCCCCAGAGTTCTCTCCACGTGGTTGTTACTGATCCTAGGATCTTTGGAACGCTTGCCAATGGAAATTGACAGGAGGTCGATGTGTAACCCAGACAAGGTTTACTGAGGCTTCTGCTGAGGCACAAGTGAGACAGCAGGTGAGATGCTTTGCTCCCTGGCTCCCCAGTGGCAGCTGAACAGGTGCTTTTCTTGGGATGGGGAGGCATGGCACCTCCCCCTCGGCGCACCGTTCTTCGGTTTGCACCCAGACTGGAGCTCTGGCTATGCACATGACACTTCAGCCAGCACCTGGCTCAGGGTTCTGCAGAGGTGCTATTGGCTTTTTTGCACATGACATGCTTACTATGGCAGTGCTGCTCACGACCACCACCCCGAGAAGGTCACACGCTGGTCACATTGGGCTATTCTGGACACTCCGGCAAGCCCGGTTAGTGCTTAGCTGGGCAGCAAGGAGTCTCTTGCAGATAGGGTCTGCAGGCTCCTTGCTTCTGATTGGTGTGGAGCTGAAGCTGGATACGTGGTTAGGTCAGTAAATGGACCCAGGTCAGATTGGGAGAGGCTTGATTTAGTAAGTCTGTCTCTATCCTGTCTCGTAACAAGAAACACCACTGCATTATTTTCTAGGGCTGCTATAATCACCTACCCAAAACTGGGTGACTTAACAAAAGAGAAATGTGGGGCAGGCATTGTGGCCCATGGGGTTCAGCTGCCACTTGAGATGCCCACATTTCATATCTCAGTGCCTGGTTCCAGTCCCCACCACTCTGCTTCCCAGCCAGCTCTCTGCTAATGTGCCTGAGAAGCAGCGGAGAATGGCTCAAGTGTTTGAGTTCCTGCCACACCCACATGGGAGACCCGGATGGAGTTCCTGGCTCCTGGCCTCAGCCTGTCCCAGCCCTGGCTGTTGTGACCATTGGGGATTGAACCAATTAATTCTCTCTCTCTCTCTCTCTCTCCCTCTCTCTCTCTTTCTCTCTCTCTTTCTTTCTCTTTCTCTCTTTCTTTCTATCTCTCTCTCTCTTTCTGTCTCTTCCTCTCTGTTTCTCTCTCTCTTTCTCTCTCTCTTTATCTCTTTCTATCTCTCTCTCTTTCTCTATTTCTCTCTCTCCCTCTCTCTCTCTCTCTCTCTCTCTCTCACCCTTAGACAAAAAAAAACCAGAAATATACTGTTTCACAGTTCTGGAGGCTGGAAGTTGCAAACCAACGTGTCAGCAGGGCAGTGCTCTCTCCAGTGGCTGTAGGGAGAGACTCTTCCCTGGCCTCATCTGCTCTGGTGGTTGCCAGCAATCCTTGGCATCCCTTGGCTAAGAGATGTATCACTCTTTTCACATGGCCATCTTCTCCCAGTGGGTCTTCATGTGATCGTTCTTCTGTGTTTTTTTTTTAAGATTTATTTATTTACTTGAAAGGCAGAGTTGCAGAGAGGCAGAGAGAGAGAGAAAAAGAGAGAGGAGAGAAGTTTTCCATCCACTGGTTCACTCACCAGAGGTCACAACAGCCAGAGCTGCCCGGATCCAAAGCCAGGAGCCAGGAGCTTCTTCCAGGTCTCCCATGCGGGTGCAGGGGCCCAAGGACCCAGGCCATCCTCTACTGCTTTCCCAGGCCATAGCAGAAAGCTGGATTGGAAGTGGAGCAGCTGGGACTTGAACTGGCGCCCATATGGGATGCTGGCGCTGTAGGCGGAGGCTTTACGCACTACGCCACAGTGGCGGCCCCCCTTCTGTGTTTCTATCTCTGTCCAAGTTTCTCCTTTTATGAGGAAGGAGTCATTGATTATGGTCCACTCTAATGATTTCATATTAATTTGATGACCTCTGTAAAGACCCTATTTCCAAATGAGGCCACACTCTGAGCTACAAGGAGTTAGAACTTCAGCATATCATTTTTAAAAATTTTTATTTATTATTATTTTTTTTTTGACAGGCAGAGTGGACAGTGAGAGAGAGAGACAGAGAAAATGGTCTTCCTTTACCATTGGTTCACCCTCCAATGGCTGCCGCGGCCGGCGCATTTCACTGATCCGAAGCCAGGAGCCAGGTGCTTCTCCTGGTCTCCCATGCGGGTGCAGGGCCCAAGGACCTGGGCCATCCTCCACTGCACTCCCGGGCCACAGAAGGGGGCTGGACTGGAAGAGGAGCAACTGGGACAGAATCCGGAGCCCCGACCAGGGCTAGAACCCGGGGTGCCGGTGCCGCAGGCGGAGGATTAGCCTAGTGAGCCTCAGCACCAGCCACAGCATATCATTTAAAAAAAAAAAAAAAAAAAGATTTATTAGGCCGGCACCGCTGCTCACTATTAGGCCCTGCATCCGCTTGGGAGAACAGGAGGAAGCACCTGACTCCTGGCTTCGGATCAGCACAGCGTGCCGGCTGTAGCGGCCATTTAGGGGGTGAACCAATGGAAAAGGAAGACCTTCCTCTCTGTCTCTCTCTCTCTGTCTAACTCTGCCTGTCAAAAAAAAAAAAAGATTTTTTTATTTATATGAAACGCAGAGTTACAGAGAGGCAGAGGCAGAGAGGGGCAGAGGTCTTCCAACTGCTGGTTCACTCCCCAGATGGCCGCACAGCCAGAGCTGCGCCGATCTGAAGCAGGAGCCAGAAGCTTCTTCCGGGTCTCCCACGCAGGTTCAGTGGCCCAAGAACTTGGGCCATTTTCTACTGCTTTCCCAGGCCACAGCAGAGAGCTAGATCAAAAGCGGAGCAGCCGGGACTCGAACTGGCGCCCATATGGGATGCTGGCACTGCAGGCGGCAGCTTTACCCACTACACCATTGTGCTGGCCCCTCAAAATATCTTTTGAGGAGGAAGAGAATACAATCTACTATAACAAACAGCAATTTCCAGTATTTGCAGCTCCTGTTTCCTCCACCAGAGGAAAAGCTCAGAAGTCCCTGATCTAAGCTGGGTGGGATCCCCACGTCCCGGCCAATGCACTCAGATGAGGGCAGCAGAGTCTGTTTCTGGAGTAACCTACCAATGAAGAAAGCCCCAGGAAAGGGGTGGCATGGAACAGGTGTGCCCACTCTACTTCCCCAATAGTGGTAAGAGGACAGGTTAGTGTAAGAAGATAGAGACCCAGGTATCTCAGCAGAATGACTGGGAAGCAAGGAGGGTGCTAGAAAAAGATCAGAAAAGGAGAACCAGCCATTATTTACCAATGTCTTCTTTGCTATCATACAGGGGAACAAATCAAAGGTTTTGTACTATCTACTTTGGCTACAAACAAGGTATATTATTTTTCCTTTTCAGAGTGTCTGGTCTACCACTTTTTCTCTAATGGACAGCATTCCATTACATACCTTTGTTCCTGACTTCTTTCATTTTCCTGAGGTGACAGCATATAGAAAAAAAAAATCAGAAAAAATTGTGACAACATTGTGACACCAGAAATTTCGTATTTAACGTTATGAACTATGATTCAATGGGGACAAAGATGACTCAAATTTTTCTTCTGAAAGGTCAATGTGACTATTAAAACATATATTGGCATTGTTCTAAGTGTTAAATTTATTTGCTCCAAAATAAAACTAGGCAAGTCTATTTTGGATACCACTTAAAGTACACCATAGGGGCTGGCGCTGTGGCGCAGCAGGTAAAGCCGCCACCTGTGGTGCCAGCATCCCATATGGGATTCGAATCCCAGCTGTCCACTTCTAATCCTGCTCTCTGCTGTGGCCTGGGAAAGCAGTGGAAGATGGCCCAAGCCCTTGAACCCCTGCATCCAAGTGGGAGACCCGGAAGAATCTTCTGGCTCTTGGCTTCGGATTGGCACAGCTCCGGCCATTGCGGCCAATTGGGGAATGAACCAGTGGATGGAAGACCTCTCTCTTTCCCTTTCTCTCTCTCTCTCTGCCTCTCCTTCTCTCTGTAACTCTGACTTTCAAATAAATAAAGAAATCTTAAAAAAATAAAGTACACCATAAAAATATTGTATTCTGGAGTATTATTTTCAACTATCAAAAAATAGTACTTGCTCACTAAGGACAGTTTGGATACATTTATGAAAGAATGCTTAAAATTTAATATTACCTATAATCCCAATAATCAGGTAACATTTTAATAGCTTTACTTTGTTATTTCTCTACATATAAAATACATCTTTTAAATTTCACAAAGCTACCCTCTTATTATGCAGTTTTATAACCCAGTTTTTGTTTGTTTTACATTTATCATAAGCATTTTTTCCCAGGTATGGAAAATATCATTTTTAATGACAGCATATGATACACACACACACACATATATAAAGCTATTCTTTTATTGTTGGATACATATACTGCTAGTGTACAGTCTTTGTGATATAAGTATGTCCCACACACTTCTCTGGACAACTTTATTATAAGCACCACTGATCACCCTTAGAAGAGATGTAAAGTTTCAGCAATCACCAAGCAAATTTCAATGAACTCCACAGTCAGCCTCTAAAACAAGACAAGATGCAAGTCATCAAAAAAACTTACCAGAATGTGTATAACATTAATAAACATATCTGATTCTGAACTCAAACTTTCTCATGTGTGGAATATACATTATTCAAGCCCTTTGCTTCCCTTGAAATCTTTTTTGGAATTCCATCCCTTACTAATAAATACTTGTAGAATCAGAGGAGAGGGAACTGATATGTGAGCTGCTGTTTGTAGCTGGGTGGGGTTGAAATGCTACACATTCTATCTCTGTTCCGGAGCTGCTAATCCAAGTTCTCGAGGGTGGTTTAACCAGGAATTAGACCCCCTAGAAAGAGGCAACCCTGGCACAGCTAGAATTGACTACACCTGGGATTTACACTCACTAAACCTGGGTTCAAATGCTGACATTCGTATTTCTGGGAACACATCTGGTATCTCAGTATTTGTGTCAACTTACTCTCTAAAATAGAGGAGACAAGTTAACATTGGCTGAAGACAGATGCTTTTACATAATCTCTCTTTTAACTATCACTTTTAAAAAAAAAAGTGCATGCCTTTAGAAATCAGAAACCAGATCCAGACTGGTTAAGTAAGCATCCAGACTGCTAAGGAGGCAAGCCAGGATTTGATTCCAAATCTGTCTAATCCTGAAGTTCCCATATTCCCCCTCATCATGATACGCTGCTTCATGGACTCAGCTGGACCGTGAGGCCGCTGCTGGATTTGCACGTCCGCTCTGACACGGCGAGCACACGTACACTCAGGCAGCAGCTCTAGCAGTACAGTTTGTTGGAATGGAGAGTTGGTGTCAAGGATCAAACAAGACCTGGCTCCCCAAACTCATACAGGTATTTCCATCTCAAAGTCTTTTTTTTTTTTTTTTTTTTTTTTGACAGGGAGAGTTAGACAGTGAGAGAGAGAGAGACGGAGAGAAAGGTCTTCCTTCCATTGGTTCACCCCCCAAATGGCCGCCATGGTCAGCGCTGTGCCGATCCAAAGCCAGGAGCCAGGTGCTTCCTCCTGGTCTCCCATGCAGGTGCAGGGCCCAAGGACTTGGGCCATCCTCCACTTCCTTCCCGGGCCACAGCAGAGAGCTGGCCTGGCACAGGAGAAACCGGGACAGAATCCAGTGCCCCAACCAGGACTAGAACCCGGTGTGCCGGTGCTGCAGGTGGAGGATTAGCCAAGTGAGCCGCGGTGCCGGCCCCATCTCAAAGTCTTACGTAAATTGTTGCTAGATTAGTATGCAGGCTATCACAAGGGCCAGTAGGTGAGCCTGGTGGGAGGTCTTTAGGTCACAGAGGGCCTGTCCTCCGAGGAGGTTCTTAGGAGAGGGTTGGTTATTCAAGCTGATGTCAGTCAGCTTCCTGGGTCAGCAAGTAATTGTTTCTCCATCCCCATTCCATAGCCGTCGGCCTCTATCAGATCCTGGACTAAGGAGGCTGCCTGAACCTTAACTGTGAACTCCCAAACCGGACACTGAAATAAACCTGTTCCTTCAAAGAGGCTCCTCCCGAGGATTTAAGTTGAAGTAACGAAAAGCTGACTGACACAACTGGCCAAGTAAAACACTCAACTCAGGCACAAAGCTCAGTCATCAAGATAAACAACATTGGAAAAGAGTGTTTTAAAAAATCCAGGTGTGCCGGCTCACTAGGCTAATCCTCTGCCTGCGGCACCGGCACACCGGGTTCTAGTCCCGGTCGGGGCACCGATCCTGTCCCGGCTGCCCCTCTTCCAGGCCAGCTCTCTGCTGTGGCCCGGGAGGACAGTAGAGGATGGCCCAAGTGCTTGGGCCCTGCACCCGCATGGGAGACCAGGAGAAGCACCTGGCTCCTGGCTTCGGATCAGCGTGGTGCAACGGCTGCAGTGGCCATTGGAGGGTGAACCAGCGGTAAAGGAAGACCTTTCTCTCTGTCTCTCTCTCTCTCACTGTCCACTCTGCCTGTCCAAAAAAAAAAAAAAAATCCAGGTGTGGATATATGGTCTATCACTTATTATGCCACTTGCAACCCCCACATCCCCATGTCAGAGAGCCTGGGTCCAAGCCCTGGCTCTGCTCCTGACTGGGTCTTCCGCTGATGCACACCCTGGGAGGCAACGAGCAATAACTCAAGCAGTTGGGTCCCTGTCAGCCACACAGAAGAATGGAATGAGTTTCAGACTCCTGGGTTCAGCCTGGCCCAGTCCCTGAAGTTCTGGGCATTTGAAGAATGAATCAGTGGATGGAAAAATCAATCTCTCTCTCTCATATGCATGATTGCCCCCTTTTCAAGTAAGAAAAAATGTTTTTTAATCTGAATAAATAATCTAAATTAAAGAAGAATAATATGAACAAAATAGCAATATCTTAAATACAAATAAGGTCTGATAGTGCCATGCCCAGCCCGAGTAGAGGCTAAGACCAAAGGAAAAATGTTCATATACATATTTTATGTTTAGTTATCATAATGGATATGTAATAATTCACACATACGACTTTTCCAGAACCCTAAGGTAGTTTGAAAATGTGTTGAAATTGGAGTGGGCGTGTAGCCCCACAGTGAAGACACTTGTGTCCCACATCGAAGTGCCCAGGTTCAATTCCCAGCTCTGGCTCCTGACTCCAGCTTCCTGCTAGTGCACATTCTGAGAGGCAGCAGTGCTGGCTCCAGTAGTTGCGTCCCTGCCACCCATGTGGGAGACCCAAATTTAATTCCTGACTCCTGCTTTGGCACAACCTCAGCTGTTGGGGACATTTGGGGAGTAAATCAGCAGAAGAGATTTTAAATTTTAAGAAGAAATATTTAAAACTTAAGAAGCAGGGGTATTAAAACTCATGTCAGATTTAAATATTCTATGCATATCAAAGCCAGAATTTATGATAAATTTACTTTTCTTGGCTTTAATGGAGACAAATGCATCAATAACATTTTCATCAAAGCCAATAACTTTATTCCTTAAAATTCAGAAAACCCTATAAACAGTTAAGTAGCACACTTGTGTAATGAGCATTCTTTCCGATGTAGCTCAGCCTAGCACGGCTGGACCAGGACTCCCAACAAGCAGCCTGAACATTGCAAGGCTTCTGTCAATGGGAGCAGAATCTCGGACCAGAATCTTGGACCCCTCTTTCCTTAGAGAAACAGCACTGCCAGGCTGATTGGGAGAGCAAGCTGCATCCTCACAGCAGCAGGCGTAAGTCAACCTCCCACATCTGCTTCCACTCCAGCACTTCCAAGCTCAGTCTGCTGCTAACGAGCTGAGAGCAACCATCTCCTAAATACTCAAAAACACGAGTTTTGCACAACTGCTCCGGAGCACATTCCTGTATTTAACAAACATTTCTTGGTCTCCAGATCCCTACGAAATAAACAAGTCATTGTTGGGTTTGCAGATTTTATTACTCAGCCTTATGGTTTTTGAATACTAATTAGTAGTGCTTTTCAATTTACTCTTTTTCTTTTCAAGATTTATGTATTGGGGGCCATGGCTCACTTGGTTAATCCTCCACCTGCGGCGCCGGCATCCCATATGGGCACCAGGTTCTAGTCCCGGTTGTTCCTCTTCTTCCAGTCCAGCTCTCTGCTGTGGCCCGGAAGGGCAGTGGCGGATGGCCCAAATGCTTGGGCCCCTGCACCTGCGTGGGAGACCAGGAGAAGCACCTGGCTCCTGCCTTCAGATTGGTGCAGCGCCAGCCATGGCGGCCATTTGGGAAGTGAACCAACGGAAGGAAGACCTTTCTTTCTGTCTGTCTCTCTCTCACTGTCTAACTCTATCTGTCAAATAAAAGAAAAAAAAATAATAAAAAAGAACCTTTGCAAAAAAAAAAAAAGATTTGTGTATTTTATTTGAAAGGGTTACGGAGAGAGGGAGAGAGACACAGAGATAGTTTGTCTATTAAGAAGCATATGGTAAGGCCGGCGCCGTGGCTCAACAGGCTAATCCTCCGCCTTGCAGCGCCGGCACACTGGGTTCTAGTCCCGGTCGGGGCACCGATCCTGTCCCGGTTGCCCCTCTTCCAGGCCAGCTCTCTGCTGTGGCCAGGGAGTGCAGTGGAGGATGGCCCAAGTGTTTGGGCTCTGCAACCCATGGGAGACCAGGAGAAGCACCTGGCTCCTGCCATCGGAACAGCGCGGTGCGCTGGCCGCAGCGCGCTACCCGGCGGCCATTAGAGGGTGCACCAACGGCAAAGGAAGACCTTTCTCTCTGTCTCTCTCTCACTGTCCACTCTGCCTGTCAAAAATAAAAAAAAAAAAAAGAAGCATATGGTAAGTGTCCTTTATTATAGTAAGAACCACATAATGATACCTGATATTTAAGATTATCACTTTCATTTGACACTTACAAAAGTCCTATGAGGTAGATAGATGCTACCTTTTAGAGAAATTAATTTTTAAATTCTTATGTTGTCTAGTGACCAGTCCTCTTGTTTTCAGATGGGGAAATCAAGCCTCAGAGCTGTGATGGTTTTTTTTTTTTTTTTTTTAAGATTTATTTATTTATTTGAAAGTCAGAATTAGAGAGAAAGAAGGAGAGACAGACAGAGAGAGAGAGAATCTTCCATCTACTGGTTCACTCCATAGTTGGCCTCAATGGCCAAGACTGAGCCAGGCTGAAGCCAGGAGCCAGGAGCCAGGAGCTTCATCTGTTTCTCCCATGTGGGTGGCAGGGGCCCGAACACCTGAGCCATCTTCCACTGCTTTCCCAGGTGCATTAGCAAGGAGCTGGATTGGAAGTGGAGCAGCCAGGACTTGAACAGGCATCCATATGGGATGCCAGTGCTGCAGGCCGCAGCTTTACCAGCTACACCACAATGCCAGCTTCGCTCTAATGGTTTTTTTTTTTTTCTTTTTTTAAAGATTTATTTTATTTATTTGAAAGACAGAGCTACAGAGAGAGGCAGAGACAAAGAGAGAGGTCTTCCATCTGCTGGTTCACTCCCCAGATGGCCGAAATGGCCGGAGCTGTGCCAATCTGGAGCCGGGAGCCAGGAGCCTCTTCCAGGTCTCCCACATGGGTGCAGGGGCCCAAGGACTCGGGCTATCCTCTACTGCTTTCCCAGGCCATAGCAGAGAGCTGCACTGGAAGAGGAGCAGCTGGGATCAGAACCAGTGCACACATGGGATGCCAGTGTTTCAGGCCAGGGCTTTAACCCGCTGCGCCACAGCGCTGCCCCCTCTAGTGGTTCTTACACTTGCTTGTCACCTAGTACACAGCAGAATGGCTCCACATTCACCACCCTCTCCCTCCAAGTAGACTTTTCTTTCCACCAGGCCATATAGCCCAATAATGATTTCAGACAGTCAAATATAGCAAACCAAATAGGAATGTAAAAGTGAATGTGAGAAGGTCTAAAATAACCAAATGGATATGAAATCATGTACCCAAGGAAGAGTGAATTTTCTAGAATGGAGAGTCATGAGGAGCCCTGCGGTCACTCAGTCTGGGACACAGCAGCAGAACTGTGGAGTACTGGACTGCTAGAGTGGTGGCGTGGGGCATAGTGACCACATGGCTAGGGGCAGGGGCCGGGTCGGCACAGGAGGAGGTCAGAGCCTGGATGACGGTTCAGGTAAGGTTTCAGCGTGTCGCCCAGAGGTTTTCTGTGCTGGTCCTTAGTTTGGCAGTGCTGAGAGGTGGTGGAACTTTAGGAGCTAGGATCTAGGGGAAGGTGGTTAGGTCATCAGGAGTGTCACCCTCGGAAGAGATGAATGTAGTTCTACAGGACTCTGGTTGGTTCCCAAGAGAGGGAGCTGTTATAAAGACAGCAAGCCTGGCCTACAGATCTGTTTTCCATCTTGCCACATGATTTTCACACAGGCTCCTGGCAATATGATGCCATGTGCCATGGAGCCCTCACCAGTGGCTGAACAGGTGGGACCACTCAATCTTGGACTTTCAGCTCTTAAGCCTGTGAGTTAAACAAACCTCTTTTCTTCATATATTTTGTTTTGTTAACAGAAATCATATTAAGACAATAATCAACTTGACCAGAGACAAAAAAAAAAAAGCCACAAACATGGCCTAATTGGGGGCCAGCACTGTGGTGTAGCAGGTAAAGCCGCTGTCACCTGCAGCGTTGGCATCCCATGTGGGCGCCAGTTTGAATCCTGGCTGCTCCACTTCCTATCCAGCTTCCTGCTAATGTGTCTCGGAAAGCAGTGGAGGATGGCCTGAAAATTTGGGTTCCTACACCACATGGGAGACCTGGAAGAAGCTTCCAGCTCCTAGCTTCGGATTGGCCCAGCTCTGGCCATTGTGGCCATTTGGGGAGTAAACCAGCGGGTGGAATATCTCTCTTTCTCTCTCTCTGTAATTCTATCTTTCAAATAAATAAGTAAATAAATATTTGTTTTTAAAAAAAGGCCTAATCAGAATCAAAGAACAGCCCAATGCCCAAGGTGATTGTCACTAAGAAGAACTAAAAAATTAGAAAAAAAAAAAAAAAAGAAAAGAAACAGACTACATGATTTCTTAAAAGAACCCAGAGGGGAAATGTCATGATCTGGCAATGGATGGTGAGATTAATTGCACAACAATGTGAATGTTTAATGCTGCTGAACTGTACTCTCAAAAGTAATTAAAATGGTAAATTTTACTAAATATATTTTAGCATAATTTTTAAAATAATTTTTTTAAATCAGGAGATAACAGTAAGATCAAATAAATCCTCCTAGATTAACAAAATCAAAATCTGCTAAAGAGTGATTGGGGTCGGTCAGGGAAATAGACCCTCCTAAAGGAACCTTGGTTAATTTTTTAAGTATTTTTAGCTCTAACAACGAATGGGGTACAACTGGATAGAGTTCTAGATTGGAGAGGTCTAATAATACGTGGCTCAGCCATGCAAACAAAGAGCTGACTCATGTCAGAGATGAATTTGAACGTCTTTTTTGTAGGTGAAAAATCTGTTCCCAATGAGCTCAGCCTAGAATCTAACTTTAATGTACACATAAATCACAAAATACTTTTGATTGATTTTAAATGCACTGATTTTTGTAGGGATGCAACTATATAAATGCAAGGAAAAATTGGACGTTGTCTCACTCATAACAACGCAGAGTGGTTAATCATTTTGGAAAATTACATCACCAATGCTAAGGTCACTTACCATATTTCAGTCACGGGTATAATATTCTAGTGTCAGCCTGAATTTGTAATTGTCACATTTACAGTGATTCTTTCAAGTACAAGTGTCTATCATCTATCATGCTTGTTTATTATAAATTACTTTCTTTAATTTCTCTTTTATGTTACACTCAAGACACTATGTTTTAGAGTTTTGTGTGCCATCAAGTAATATTTCCTATATATTTTATTTCAGAATAGGAGATATTTCAATAGAAAGTGATATTGATATAGGTAAATATATCTCATCCAACCACAATGTCTTGGTGTTCACAGCCACTGATGATTTTTGGGGAGTCCTCAAATTCTATTGTCTGAACAGAGACCACCCTCCCATTGGATATGGCCTCCCATATCCCATCTCTGCTGGGATCAAGAATCTAACCATCTTGGCTGGCACCGCGGCTCAATAGGCTAATCCTGCAGCGCCAGTACCCCGGGTTCTAGTCCCGGTTGGGGCGTCGGATTCTGTCCTGGTTGCTCCTCTTCCAGTCCAGCTCTCTGCTGTGGCCCGGGAGGGCAGTGGAGGATGGCCCAAGTCCTTGGGCCCTGCACCCGCATGGGAGACCAGGAGAAGCACCTGGCTCCTGGCTTCAGATCAGTGCGGTGCGCTGGCCGCAGTGCGCCACCTGCAGCGGCCACTGTGGGGGTGAACCAACGGAAAAGGAAGACCTTTCTCTCTCTCTCTCACTGTCCACTCTGCCTGTCAAAAAAATAAGATAAAATAAATAAAAAATAAAGAATCTAGCCATCTTCAGATAAGTCAGAAGCATCCCATTAACTCTTCAAGGGGTCTCCTCGCTTCACTGGGAAAGGGGAGTTGCAGATGCTTCATTTGACAAAAACTAAGAGAGGACATCTAGCACAGAACAGAGCTGGTAAAAACTTGGAGGAAGAGGGCAATGATCAGCCAAAAAAAAAAAACCAGCCTGCTAGATGTTTCCCATCCTGAAGGCTTGCTTCTAAGTTAAGGAGACATTTCAAAATGTATGTAAAAGATCCATTGTACACAATCAAAAGGAAGTTGCATTTCACTACAACTGCAATTATTCACAAAGCTGATCAATTCCTAGATCATTTTGAAGAGTTGATGACATTTTTATGCTCCAGAGGGAGACACTGAAGAAGTCATTAGAGCAAAGGAATCCCATTAGGAAATGGAGTCTCTTTCCTCTCTGAAAATAGAGAGTGACTCAACTCACGGAGAGTTTCCGTACTTCCTTCTTAATCATCATGCTGATTGTGTTTACAATTGCTTTTCTCCAATGTAGTTATATTAGCTTGTTCCCATATCCGAGAATTAAAGAGAACATCATATATTTCTTTCAGAGCACTTTATTTTTTTTTTTCAAAATATTTATTTACTTGAAAGTCAGAGTTACGCAGAGAGAAGGAGAGGCAGAGAGAGAGAGAGGTCTTCCATCCACTGATTCACTCCCCAATTGGCCACAACGGCCAGAGCTGCGACAATCCGAAGCCAGGATCCCAGAGCTTCTTCTGGGTCTCTCACATGGGTGCAGGGGTTCAAGAACTTGGGCTATACTCTACTGCTTCCCCATGCCATAGCAGAGAGCTGGATCAGAAGTGCAGCATCCAGGACTCGAACCAGCACACCCAAATGGGATGCTAGCACTGCAGGTGGCAGCTTTACCTGCTATGACACAGTGCCGGCCCTGTCAGAGTCCCAGCTGGTCCAGCTCTCTGCTATGGCCTGGGAAAGCAGTAGAAGATGGCCCAAGTCCTTGAGCCCCTGCATCCATGTGGGAGACCCGGAAGAAGCTCCTGGCTCCTGGCTTTGGATCAGCTAAGCTCTGGCCATTACAGCCATCTGGAGAGTGAACCAGCAGATAGAAGACCTCTCTCTCTCTCTCTTTCTCTCTCTCTCTCTCCTTCCACCTCTTTGTAATTCTGCCTTTCAAATAAATAATAAATAAATCTTTAAAAAAATAAATTTTAATTATTTTATTGCTATGTTGTTTATAATAGTAAAAGCCTAGAAATCATCTAAATGTCTACAGTAAGAACACAGTTCAATAGAATAGAGTGTGTTGATAAATAGAAAGCCAGAGCAGTCTCCTGAATCACCTTATAGACTAATTAATGTTATTGAAAGGCATGCATGATACAGTTAAACACAAGAACATTACTCAAGTTTTTAAAAGCATACACAAAGGTACTTCAAAAACCTCATGGAAAATGGAAAGAAAAAATAAGCTTATTTTGATGCAATTTTTTAAAAATCCATGCCATAGTAGTTTCACAATATTTTCCATAAACCTAAAAGGCCACTTGTGTGTGTGTGTGTGTGTGTATACGTGCGCTTAGAAAAAAAAATCTGAAATACTGTCTCCATTAAAATATTACAAATTGGGGTTGGAGCTGTGGCATGGCCGTTGCGGCCAATTGGAGAGTGAATCAGCAGGAGAAGACCTCTCTCTCTCTCTCTCTCTCTTCCTCTCCTTCTTTCTCTATGTAATTCTGATTTTCAAATAAATAAATAAATCTTTAAAAAATAAAATAAAATATTATGAACCACTGTAAGATTATGTCTGAGTAACACTATTTTTTGTTTTGTATTTTATAGATTCTCTGCATGGATATTACTTTTGCAATTAAAATCAATAAAACTCATAAAGTACATATGTTTATGTATGTGCTTAATGAATATAAATTACTGTATATTATTACTGTATATAAATTATATCTGTAAATTACTATATACTAAGTATATAATATTGACAACCAGTATTTTCTCTAGGCTTGCCATAGTTTGTATAAAGCCACAATAAACTAAGCAAATAGAACTGGAAGGTTGTGGTTAATTACCCATGGCAATCTCTCCTGATCTCCCTGTGGGTTCTTCCCCAGCAACCCTGTATCCTCTCACAAGCTGCCCAAGTGAGGATTCGCCCCTTTTCCTCTCTAACCTAGGTACCCGCTTCTGTCTAATGTTTCTCCACAGGAGCTCCCAAACTCCAACCTCTTCCATCCATTGCTACCATTTTCTTGCCCTGTGCCTGCAGCAGGTCCCCTACCTGGCCTCCTGCCTCTCTCTAGTCTTGTCTTGGCCCAGACTTGCTTGCTGAGAAAGGTTTTCTTTTTTTTTTTTTTCCTTTAAAGATTTATTGATTTATTTGAAAGTCAGAATTACACAGAGAGAGGAGGAGAGACAGAAAGAGAGAGGTCTTCCATCCGCTGATTCATTCCCCAATTGGCTGCAACGGCCAGAGCTGTGCCAATCTGAAGCCAGGAGCCAGGAGCCAGGAGCCTCTTCTGGGTCTCCCACACAGGTGCAGGGGCCCAAGGACTTGGGCCATCTTCTACTGCTTTCCCAGGCCATAGCAGAGAGCTGAATCAGAAGTGGAGCATCTGAGACTAGAACCGGCGCCCATATGGGATGCCGGCACTGCAGGTGGCGTCTTTACCCAATACGCCACAGCGCCGGCCCCATGAGAGAGGAGAGGTTTTTGAGATCTTTGATGGTCATGTCACTGCTTACATGCCCTGAATCGCCGTCACATGCTGAAGTGCTGGGAAGCTTCCCCTCTCAGCCCTCACTTCCCTCTTCAGCCCCATCTCACACTCTTGGGCGCCGGTTTGAGTCCTGATTGCTCCACTTCGGATCCAGCTCCCTGCTAATGCATCTGAGAAAGCAACGAAGGATGACCCAAGTCCTTGGGTTCCTGCAGCCATGTGGGAGACCCGGATGAAGCTCTTGGCTCCTGGCTTTGGCCTGGCCAAAAGCCTTGGCTGTTGAGGCCATGTGAAGAGTGAACCAGCAGAAGGGAAACCTCTCTCTCTCTCTCTCTCTCTCTCTCTCTGCCTCTCCTTCTCTGTAACTCTGACTTTCAAATAAATAAATAAATCTTTAACAACAACAACAAAAGAAAACCAAAAAAGAGTCTGAAAGTCTCCCTAGGGTGCTGACGTCTGTTTGCCACTCTCCTATAACCCACAATCCCAGCCTCCTCAATCCATTCTCTGCTCGTCCCTGCCCTTTCTCCTGAGGAATCCAACACGTTTCAACCTTGGCCTTCTGGTTTGCCTTTGGGTTCAGCCAACAGAAGCCACACCAGAAGCTCAGTGGGGACGGGAACAGAGTGGCAGAGAATTTCTTTCCTCCTTGGCCAGTCGTGCAGCGTCTGCGACCTCCCAAGACTGCAGCTTCTCGGGGTGGCCCATTTCCTGAGACTCGGCCTCTCAACTGGGCTCCCCGGACATCATCTCCTCCCTTGACATGTTCAGGCCTGGTGTCCCAGCATTTTTTTCCGGTGTCCTTAACCCAGCCCCAACGTTTGCCTTCATTCAAGCCTCTTCACAATCCCAGTGTTCTCTTTCTTGCTGGGATCTTGACTGATACGGGAGCTTGCAGTTGAGAGTAAAACTCTAGGTTCTTATCCAATGAAACTCCATAATTTATCATCCAAACCAGGACACTTGTGGGAGTGAAAGAGAGCACTGCTAATCATTAACCCATAGCAGCAGGCATAAATCACAAACGTCGCAGGCAATCTGGAATGAATGGACATCCTAGGTAAGCCAGACAAAAAAGATAATTGTTCTAATGAAGAGATAGAAACATTTCTCCAAGAGGTAATAGTACAGGGCAGATGAAGATGTGAGCCAAAGGGCGGATAAGGTTTTCAGTGCTGCAGCCATTCCAGGCGAGGCCAGATCATTGCTCCTGGGGGAAGAGTGCTGAGATCAGTGGGTTGCTCAGCACTCCTCCCATCTAATGAAGTCAGCCCGTCCACATGCGCTTGGCCCATTTGGTAGATTCTCTCAGAGCAATTTCGTTCCCAGTTTGTTTCCCACCTCCACTCCTCACACCCCAGCACAATGCCTCATCTCTTTCCATTGCTTAGCTCTGGGTTCCTGAGGAAAGGAAATCAATTTAAATTTTAACCAATTATTCTTTCTACAAAACACCAAGTGCATTCCTGTTTCAGTTATAAATCATTGTAAGTACCTGTTATTTTCAATTCTTTAAACCATGTTTTAGCTTCATTTTGCAGACATCTGAGAGATGATTTACAAGCTTTACTTGCAAACATTCTTTCTAATAATAGCACAAAGCCTGATGAATAACTTAGGAACCTTATCTATGTATATGTGTGTGCTTGTTTACCTCCTAAACAAAGAGTCTGGTGATTAACAAATACTCTAGGAAAGTGAACCCAGACTCACTGCTCCCAACTTCTACCTGCTTCGAAGCTGCTCTACCAGGAAGTATTGAATGCTCATGTTGCTTGTGAGCTCCGTGTGTGACTTCCACTGCTGTCCTCAGGCAGTTCATACTCAGGAGAATCTGTCCTTAAAACACCCCCCGGCCAGCAGCAGAGGGTCTGCATGGACTGGGGCAGCGGGAGTTGCCTCCGTCCTACTTCCTAGCCAGTCAGACCCATGAGGGTGGGGTCAAAAGATCCCCCCTGAGACATTCAGAAAGGGCCCTACAACTACACACAGCGGAGGAAAGCAGTAACTAGAGCCCCAAAGCAGATGCAGACATACAGATCACACTCAGGAAGAGGCAGAGAACAAGGCCAGCAGGTCAGAGTAAAGAGAAAAGCCGGAGAGGCACTGTCAGAGGCGGCAGTCACATGGGCAGCCTCTCAGTCCACCCTGATGAGTCTCTAAACTCTGCAAGGAACAGTGCGTAGAGAGCAATTTTAGCAGGATGCACGTATTAGGCACAAGAAAAAAAGCTGCAGTGTGCTTTAAGTAGCAGAAAACGACCTAAGTGGATTTGCAAATGTATGCAGGCCAGATGCAAATTCTTAGAAGGCACTTTCAGCCTCCTGCCTACATAGCACCAGGGAAGGTTGCCAGCTGCCCTCCTGATGGATGGAGAGAGGTCTCCTGTACATGGGACAGATGGATGGAGGGAGGTCTCTCTCCCGTCCATGGGATGTGGAGCGCCCTGCAGGAGGGAAGGGAGTACTGGGAACTCCCTGTAGAGAATATGCTGGGTCCATATGGGGTGTAACATTCTATCAGCCTGTGAATTTTAAAAACCACCCTAAGGCCCAAAACCAATCCTTCAATTATGAGCCATTGCCTGCTGTGCTTTGCATGCCTTGTGTGAAGTGGATTATAACTAATTTTTCAAAGTCAGCAGATTGTTATTTACCCATGTGTTGACAATCAGTTTGAAGAGGGAGAGACTGTGTCAGCTACTCTGTGGAAATACTACACCCACTCAGGAGTCCTCATTAGCAACCTCTGCATTGGCTTTTCTTTTCCATATATATATATATATATATATATACACATATATATATACATAAGGATAATTTTATATATATATATAATTATTATCCATGACATATAGATACTTTTATTTTATTTTTTTGAGATTTATTTATTTATTTGAAAGGCAGAGTTACAGAGAGGCAGAAGCAGAGAGAGAGAGAGGTCTTCCATCTGCTGGTTCACTCCCTAGATTGCCACAATGGCCAGAGCTGTGCTGATCCGAAGCCAGGAGCCAGAAGCTTCTTCCGGGTCTCCCACATGGTTGCAGGGGCCCAAGGACTTAAGCCATCTTCCACTGCTCTCCTAGGCCATAGCAGAGAGCTGGATCAGAAGTAGAGCAGCCGAGGCCGGCGCCGTGGCTTAACAGGCTAGTCCTCCGCCTTGCGGCGCTGGCACACCGGGCCCTGCACCCACATGGGAGACCAGGGAAAGAACCTGGCTCTTGGCTTCGGACATGATGCGCCGGCCGCAGCGGCCATTGGAGGGTGAACCAATGGCAAAGGAAGACTTTTCTCTCTGTCTCTCTCTCTCACTATCCACTCTGCCTGTCAAAAAAAAAAAAAAAAAAAAGAAGTGGAGCAGCTGAGACTTGAACCAGCACCCACATGGGATGCCTGCACTTCAAGAGGCGGCTTTACCCACTACGCCACAGCGCCAGCCCCCAGATGTTTTATAATAGCTATAATTTTGGTAGTTGTGGAAATTTATTTTAAAGTCTATAATAAATATTATAAGTATTAAATGATATTAAATAATTTCATATAGATGTTATATAGTTTGTCTAATTTTATGTTATATGTAATAAATACTACATATGAGTTTTGTGAAAATAATTTTATGTTATATACAATTTGTACACCAATAATTTTACATTATATAAAACTTTTTCATGTAATTTCCAATGTAGATATTGTGGGGTTTTTTTAAGATTTTTTTATTTATTCATTTTGAAAATCAGAGAGGCAGAGATAGAGATAGAGACAGAGACAGAGAGGGAGATTTCTATTTGCTGTTTCCTTCCCCAGATGGCCAAAGCCAGAAGCTTTTTCCAGGTCTCTTATGTGAGTGGCAGGGGCCCAAACACTGGCACTATCTTCCCCTGCTTTCTCTGGCCATTAGCAGGGAGCTGGATCAAAAGTGGAGCAACTGGGACCCAAGCTGGTGCCCATAAAGGAAGTCAACATAGCAGGCTGCAGCTTTACCTGCTAAGTGCCGGTATATCTCTGAGCATGTTTAACATATAATATTTATTTATAAAAACCTTTTCTCAAAGGCTTTTGTAAAAGAGCTACATAGTGGAGCCAGGGTTGTGGCACAGCAGGTTAAGCCGCCACCGTGATGCCAGCACCCCCATGTGAGTTCCAGTTCAAGTCCCAGCTGGTCCACTTCTAATCCAGCTCCCTGCTAATGACCTAGGAAAAAGCAGAAGAAGATGTCCAAAATGCTTAGGCCCCTGCCACCCACTGGAGAAAGACTTGGATGGAGTTCCTGGCTCCTGGCTTCAGCCTGGCCCAGTGATACAGCCATTTGGGGAAGTGAACCAGTGGATGGTAGATCTCTTGCCATCTTTCTCTCTCTCTGTCTCTCCCTCTTTCTCTCTAACTCTGCCTTTCAAATAAATAAATAAATCTTTTTTTAAAAAAACTGCATTGCAAGAATCAATGTGTACATATACATTTAGTACTATACTACTACAGTGGTTCATTGAAAGGTAAATTATATTTTTATATAGCTTCATTTCCACTCATTTCACAAATACATTGTGAAGCCTACCATTGAGTAGGCACTAGGCTGTATAGCCTACAGCACACTCCAATAGGGAGATCTCAAGGAGCTTTGAAAGCCAGTTTGAGGGAACAAGTCCCTTTACAGTAGAACCAGTGCCTTGACAGAGTTGAGCGTAAGTGCCAGGGGAGAGCATGACCTGGAAGGACCTTCACAAAGATGGCTTCAGCAGGAGTTGAGTTTTAAAGGATGATTAAGAGCAAGTTGAAGAGAGGATGAGGAGGAAGATAAAGAGTTTTCATGCAGAAGGCAGAAGGAATGGCCTCCTGCTAAGGCACTGGAGTGTGACCTGGCCAGGCACATTTAGGCTGGAGACACTGACGAACAAATGACAGTGGAGCAAAATGGGCCAGTCCCATATCGTGGAAATCCTTGTGTGCTGAGCTGGGCAGCATGGAAAGATTTTAAGTGGTGACATAGCATCCTCAGAAAGTAGAAAAGAATGACTTTCACGAGGAGGGTGATGGGGCCGTACTGCAGACTTCAAGCCACATGTAGAAGAAGGGATAAGAGATCAAGGAAATGGAGAGATGAGGTGACTCAAGCTGTTTGGAAGGGAGAATCCAAAGATTTAGAAGTGCTTGGATGTGAAGCATTAGTGAGAAGAAGTCTAGCTATCTCCCAAATGTCAGGCTAAGGCCCGGGATGAACAGTGTTTTCATGAAGGAATCTAAGACTCTTGGATGATGAAGAGGTTGCCATTGTTGGTTTCTTTTTTGCAGGGAAAGGCTGTGGGAATAAAACATTCCATTTGGATGTTCTTGGTTTGAAAAACTAGATGGCTCTAGAGCTCAGCAGCAAGGTCTACCATAAACTCAAAACCTGGGCTTCAGGGCCAGCGCTGTGGCATAAGCAGGTGAAGCCGCCACCTGCAGTGCAGGCATCCCATTTGGGCGCCGGTTCAAGACCCAGCTGCTCCACTTTGGGTCAGGAGCCAGGAGCCTCCTGGTCTCCCATGCAGCTGCAGGAGCCCAAGGACTTGGGCCATCTTCTGTTGCTTTCCCAGGCCATAGTAGCGAGCTGGATCAGTGAGACCAAATGGGGAGTGAACCAGTGGATGGAAGACCGACCTCTCTGCCTCATCCTTCTCTCTCTCTGTAACTCTGACTTTCAAATAAAATAAATAAATCTTAAAACACACACACACACACACAAACCCTGGGCTCCAGCAGCATGTGAGCATAAGACGGGGCCAAAGCCATGTGCTGAGTTCATCCGTGAGAAGTGAGTTCAGGAAGAAGAGACAAGGTCAAGGAGAGGATCCTGCGGTTCCCATCAGAAGGCAGACACCAGGCTGATTACCATGGAGCAACCAGAGAAGCAAGGAGACGGCAGTCTACCAACACCGAGAGGAAGGGGTGAGAACTGCCCCTGGAGAGCATGCCCACCAGGCCGCAGCGCCCAGGCGTTCACGCCCCCACCTCCCTCGGTGGCTGTGGACTGTGCCTAGAAGGGCCTGACATCAGGACGTGGCTCTTTCTGGCTGAGACGGACCCTGAGGGAGCCAGTAGCGGCAGTGTCCTTCCACAGCTGGGCAACAAGTCCTTCGTAAAGGAGCCTTGGGCGCCATCTCCTCGGTAGCCGTCAGGGGCGAAAACAGTGCGAGCCCCGGAGGGTGGGCGTCGGCGCCTCATCCAGCTGCGGTTATTGGCTGTTGAAGTGCTCAACTAAATTCAAGTCCTGAAGTGCTTCTCCGTCCTTACAAATACAAAACCATTTTCAGTGATTAAAAAAGGCATTAATTATGGTCCTATCACATTGGTTGTGTTGGGTGTAGAAACCCAGACTAGACAAGAATGTCATAATTACATTTGCTTTTGGAACTAAGTGCTGAATATACTTTACATCTGAAGGAAAAAACAAGAAAGTAAATTGGAGTACCAGGCAGTAAAGGAGCTGTGCTGTTCCAGTAATATCTAAGACAAAGTTATGGTTAAATCGGTTGGGAGGACCATCACTTAATAACACTTTTCCAAAAAAAAAAAAAGTTCTATAATTAAACATCTCTGAGAAAATCAAAGAAGACAATCATATTTGGTTGTATGTTACATTCATATCATTTGACATCTCCGCCTTTGCAAAATAAATTTCCCTGTGCCAGCTGTAATTAGGCGCTGAGATAAAGCCGCCTTAATATTCTGCATATTTGATGAGGGCTGCCAGCAGCTGTCGGATCACTAGCTCTGTTCTCATGTAGAAGGGAAACATCAAAGACATCTGTGGTTTGCCCTAAAATTAGTGCCAGCATTGGCCTCCTCTCCTTATTGTGCAACCAGCTTCGCTGTGTGCATCGCTAACAGCCTCCAGTGTTGCTGAGTCCATGAAGGAAAACTACCAAAGGAACGCTTTGGAAAGCGGCTGAGATGTCCCGTCCAGCACAAGACTTAGGCAAAGTCGCAGATCTATGACTTCAGGCAAGTTTTTTAAACTCCTAGGTTTTTGTTTTTTGTTTTGTTTTGTAAAATAAGAAACAGAATAGTACTCACTTCATAGGGTTTTTTGAAGAGTCATGAAGATGGTGTGTGTAAAGGATGTGCCCAGGGACTAGAAAGCATTCAATAGATCTTGGCAACCTGGCTTGGGTGTCGGCACAGTGGTTAAGACAATTGGGATGCCCACACCCCATCCTAGAGTGCGTGATTCAAGTCCCCGCTGTGCTTCCAATGCAGCTCTCTGCTAATGAGCACCCGGGGAGGCAGCAGGCTCAAGTACCTGGATGCACGCCACACACGGGAGACTAACACTGAAGTCCCAGCTCCTGGATTTGGTCTGGCACTGCCCTGGCTGTTGTGGCCGTTTGAGGACTGATCCAGCAGACGGAAAATCTCTCTCTGTCTCCCACTGCCCTTCAACTGAGTGAAAATAAATGAATAGAACCTTAAAAAAGTATTAACAATCTTATTCTTTTCTTTTATAATAACTACAATGACTTTAAAACACTCATGTGCTAATACCACGAAAGTGCTAGGAGCTCTGCATTAGGTTAAAAATCACACAAACACACCACACACACACACATACACACCACATACCACACACATACACATACCCCCCACACATACACCGCACATGCCACATACACACATTACATACACACACACCACATACCACAAACACCATACACACACACCACATACACACATACACACATTCCACACACCACACACACACATATACCCCCCACACGTACACCACACATGCCACATACACACACACTACACACACACCACACACACCACACATGCTATATACTGTATAAACACACACCATACACACGCCACATACTACACACACACAACATACAACACACACACACTTCTCTTCAGAATTCCCAAAAGCTGTGGAAACCTCTTAAAGTTTCCTCTAGCAAACAGTGGGAATCCTTTTTTTTTCTTTTTAAGATTTCTTTATTTATTTGAAAGGCAGAGTTACAGAGAGGCAGAGAGAGAGGTCGGCCTTCCATTTGTTGGTTCACTCCCCAAATGGCACAAGGGCCAGAGTTGAGCTGATTCAAAGCCAGGAGCCAGGAGCCTCATCCAAGTCTCCCACATGGGTGCAGGGGCCATCTCTACTGCTTTCTCAGGCCATAGCAGAGAGCTGGATAGGAAGTAGAGTAGCCAGGATTCGAACCACCACCCATGTGGGATACCGGTACTGCAGTCAGTGCCTCCACCTGTTCCATAACAGCGCTGGCCTTGGGAGTTCACCTTTACTACTGTTAGCAATTCTGGGACAGGTTTTGAACTTTTCCTTTCTTCTCGGAAACATGCAGTTGTTTCTTTTTTTAAACATTTTTATTTATTTATTTGAGTGTCAGAGTTACAGACAGAGAGAGGTAGAGACTGAGAGAGGTCTTCCATCCACTGGTTCACTCCCTAGATGGCTGCTACAGCTGGAGCTGAGCCAATCTGAAGCCAGGAGCCAGAAGCATCTACCAGGTCTCCCACGCAGGTGCAGGGGCCAAAGCACTTGGGCCATCTTCTACTGCTTTCCCAGGCCACAGCAGAGAGCTGGATGGGAAGAGGAGCAGCCAGGACTAGAACCGGCTCCCATATGGGTTGCCGGCACCGCAGGCAGAGGCTTAGTCCACGACGCTACAGCACCAGCCCCAGAACCATGCATTTCTAAAAACCACTGCCACCCAGTGATTTGTGGTCACTCTTGTGGACTACAATCAGGTGATTGGCCTTTAACAGGCAACAGAAAGCTTGACTGGCCTTCCTTAGACAGTAGACATCTATTCTCTGATAAACTAAGCACAGTCACCTGCAGGGCTGCTGGAGCCAGAGACTCAGCAGCTCAGCTCGGCAGTGCTGAAGAGACCCCAGGCTTCCTGTTCTTCCTGTGGACCTTGTCTTCAGGCCACCTCCCTCATGTTTGCAGATGCCCCCACAAGGAAGCCAGTAGAGCTTTCTCTCTCCCTCTCTCTCTCTCTCTCTCTCTCTCTCTTCCCCCCCCCCTTTGGTTTGTTTTTGTTGTTGTACGTGACTGTTTGTTTGTTTTGACAGGCAGAGTTAGACAGAGAGAGAGAGAGAGAGAGAGAGAGAGAGAGAGAAAGGTCTTCCTTTTCCATTGGTTTACACACACACACCCCCAAATGGCTGCTATGGCCAGGACGCTGTGCCAATCTGAAGCCAAGAGCCAGGTGCTTTCTCCTGGTCTCCCATGCGGGTGCAGGGCCCAAGGACTTGGGCCATCCTCCACTGCCTTCCCAGGCCACAGCAGAGAGCTGGACTTGAAGAGGAGCAACCGGGACAGAATCCGGCATCCTAACCGGGACTAGAACCTGGGGTGCCGGCACCGCAGGTGGAGGATTAGCCTAGTGAGCCTGGTTTGGGTTTGAGAGTCAGACAGACATCCACTGGTTCACTCAGCAAATGCCTTCAATAGCCCCAGGCCAGAAGTGGGGAACTCAGTCCAGGTCTCCATGTGGGCAGCAGGAGCACAGTTACCATCACTGCTACCTGGACACTCCGATATGGGACACAGGCCTCCCAACCAGGGTCTTAACTACTAAAAGCCTGCCCCTCGTGTCTCTTTTCAAGAAGGAAATCCATTTCAAGAACTCCCCAGCCTGTGCTTTCTCAAGTGCCCATAGCCAGAATGGAGCCACATAGCCATTCAGGAACCAATCTGTAGCAGTGGAAATGGAACGACCGTGACCGGCTCCATGAAGCACACAGCAGTGAGGAGGAAGATGGGTTGGAAGTGTGCAGAAATTGCAATTTTGTAATAAAAGCAGAAGGGCCATGCATGTTTCTGTTCTACAGTGTCCAGTTACGGCCAGCTACTTCAGGATTGACAATCAAAACCTCGTTTTTCTCCTAATCTTCCAGAAGATGCTATATCAATATTTATAGAAGAATAAAATAAGACAATTGACTACATTTAGCAGAGCCAGGACTGGTATTTAGTTGCACATATCAGAATGGCATGAAGGCTGAAGTTTTTTCCATATGTCATTCTAGCCTTTAAATAAGTTGGTATCCTCCCTGGCCAAATATATCAAATGGTAAATTCCATGAGAGCCAGGAGCAGGTGTGCCTTGTTCATCATTGTCGCCTCCACAGTACAATAACCAGCACATAGTAGGCATTCAGTAAATATGTGGTGAATAGATGAAGGAATGGAATGATACAATATCAAATAAGAAGACTTCAGCAAGGTCTGGCCTGTAGTCTTACAGTTGGGGTTGTCTAATTGGGCTCCTTCTACAGCCTCTGATTTCAAAAAATTTTTTAAAAAAAGATTTATGTATTTATTTGAAAGGCAAAGTTACAGAGAGGAAGAGGAAGAGGCAGAGAGAGAGGTCTTCATCTGCTGCTTCACTCCCCAAACGGCCACAATAGGCAGGGATAGGCCAGGCTGAAACCAGGAGCCAGGAGCCTCAGCCGGGTCTCTCACTTGGGTACAGCGGCCAAAGCCTCTTTTAAAAGTAGTTTTTAATTTTTTTTTTTGACAGGCAGAGTGGACAGTGAGAGAGAGAGACAGAGAGAAAGGTCTTCCTTTTCCATTGGTTCACCCCCCAATGGCCACTGCGGCCAGCGTGCTGCGGCTGGCGCACCGCACTGATCCAAAGCCAGGAGCCAGGTGCTTCTCCTGGTCTCCCATGCGGGTTCAGGTGCTCAAGCACTTGGGCCATACTCCACTGCCTTCCTGGGCCACAGCAGAGAGCTGGACTGGAAGAGGAGCAACCGGGACAGAATCCAGTACCCTGACCGGGTCTAGAACCCGGGGTGCCGGTGCCGCAGGCAGAGGATTAGCCTAGTGAGCCATGTCGAGTACTTTTTAATGTTTAAGGATATGGTGACACTAACTAATCTGATTTTATCATTACACATTGAAAATCTGTGCTGGGTTATCATACTGTACCATAAATATATATAATTAAAATAATGAAATAAATATAAATATAGGAGTTTTCAGGATGCAGATGGTATTTAAATCAATGAGAATGGGTGGGATCCCCTGGGGACCCTCAGGGTAAGGACAAGGACCTAGTTCCAAGCCTGGGGTACTGAAAAACAATAATATTCATGATCAGAAGTTTGAGAAATAGCAAAAAGGATAAAAAGATAATAATCAACTATGAGTGGGGCTTCAAAAAATTTGTGGAAAATGGAATGAAAGGAGAATATGAATTTCTAAAGTCCCCTCATATAACCCTACTATCTAGAGATTAGATATATTAACATTTGGGTAGATTTACCTGCAATCTTTCTTCTCTACATCTTAGACTATGCCATCAAAAACTCCCTTATATAAAAATCTCCAACAACCCAGAGTATTTGAAGATGAAACATAGTCTTTACAAGAGTCTGCTAGACCATTAAATAATATTCCATTTATAATATGCAGCAAATTTATTTAAAATCCCTGTTGTCCCTCTGTCTCTCTCTCTGTCTCTGTCTCTCTCTCTCTCACTCACACACACACCAGTGACATGAAGCCATCTGATCTAAATTTAATTTGATTTTCAATCTCTGTTCATATCTTTTTTTTTCCTTTGAGTAACTTCCATCTGGAAACACTGGATTTTTCTTACCTTTAATGGCCAAGACTTATGATGTCATTAGATCACCTCAACCATTTCTAAAACAGCGCCATTGGCCCTCTATCCTGACTCAACAACCTAACATTTTAATAAACCATTCTAGTTTCAATCACATGCTAGAATGTTTAAGTTGTCATTAAAAATCAAATATATATGAATATGCATGAATATATATATATATTCATTTATTTATTTGAGAGACAGAATTTCCATCCTTTGGAATTGGGCCAGGCCAAAGCTGCCAGCTAGGAATTCGCTGGAGGTCTCCCACAGGGTTGACAGGAACCCAAGTACTTGAGCCATCACTGCTGCTTCCCAAGGTGCACATTAGCAGGAAGCTGGAATTGGGAGCAAAGCCAGGACACAAACTCAGAGACTGCGAGATGGGATGCAGGCGTCCCAACCAGCAGCTAACATGTTAGGCCAAATGCCTGCCCCATTAACATATATACCTTTAAAAAAAAAAAAAAAGGAATACACCTCAAGATCTCTTTTTGCACAAGGATAAGTACAATATACATGACTGTCTTCAAGTTCCTGAAGGTTGGAGAAGGAGCCGGGGCTCTGCTGTGTGTCACAGTAGTGCTCTCCTGCACACTTCCATTTTCCTCACCCTAAAACTTAGAGGATAGGCCAGGACCCAGCTGCATCTCCTTCCCACCTCTGATTCACCTGCAGAAGTGGTCTCACCAAGTCTGAAAGCTCAGATGTCAAATTGCAAACTGAGGCTCCATTCACCTGTGGTTCAGATCCATTATCTCCCTCCCACTCAGGAGCAAGAGTGAGTTACTCATTAATTTTAAGGGGTTTTCCTAAGAGACATCAAGAGAGATTTCCTGGTGATATGGGCTGACAGCTATGGAAGCACTAACAAGGGAAGTCATAAAACCTCTTCCTTGGGAGTCTTTATGAAAAGCAAAACCAAATGAGTCTTGTTGAGAACTGTTTGAAGGAGGTAGGGGACTTGGAAGGGGTAAAGTATCACATAGTTCAATGACTTTATAGTAACAGATGGACTACTAATTTAAAATGAAACACAACAATCAATTAACAGAGTTGGTGATTCCCAAATTCCATGGGTGTTTTATCCATGGATTTATGCTAACTACACTCTCACCTCCTTCACGTTTAATAAGATTTCAATCTGAGTTGCAATGCCATATTCAGCATTACACAAACAGCAAGTGGAGCTATCTGTTTGCTATCTGTTAATAAACTAGCTTCCTAGTCCGTGTAGTTCCACTGATTGGTGATGTGGTTCTTTATTGCTCAAGTTTCCCTCTGCTTGTTCTCCCTATTTTCCTTGTAGGGGAAGAGGATGAATCAAGCACACATCTTGCCCAAGTCTCTTATTAAATCAAAACAGAGTCAGACATTCCCACAAGGTAGTTTCTAACCTTGGCTTCTCCATACAACTGACTGTAGCCATCTCGTGCTTCAACCAAACTATGGTCCACCAGTGAACGTAGCTGCAATCCTTACCTTTACTCGAGCAATCAAAGGTTTTTTCATTCATTCGTTTTGCAAGTTTGTGTATAGAAAACCCATCATCAGTCAGCACCGTGGCTCAATAGGCTAATCCTCTGCCTTGCGGCGCCGGCACACCGGGTTCTAGTCCCGGTCGGGGTGCCGGATTCTGTCCCAGTTGTCCCTCTTCCAGGCCAGCTCTCTGCTATGGCCCAGGAGTGCAGTGGAGGATGGCCCAGGTCCTTGGGCCCTGCACCCGCATGGGAGACCAGGAGAAGCACCTGGCTCCTGGCTTTGGATCAGTGCAGTGCGCCAGCTGCAGCGCGCCGGCCACGGAGGCCATTGGAGGGTGAACCAACGGTAAAGGAAGACCTTTCTCTGTCTCTCTCTCTCTCACTGTCCACTCTGCCTGTCAAAAATAAAATAAAATAAAATACTGAGCTTTCTAAAATTTTTAAATTCATCATGGTATAGTAATATTCATTAACTGAGCACTTAATTTATACCAAACACTTAATGTTCTAGACACTTTATTGTTTCATTAAAATATCACACCAAGCCTATCAAATAGTACCACTATTATCCAAATTATGGCAAGGAAAGAGAAAGAGACTGAGCAACTTGCTCCAAGTCACGATGGAATGAGTAGTGGAGCCAGGATTTCCATCTAGATTCTAACACACCTGAGGTTCAAGCAAGTTTTTACTATCTATTGGGATTTTTTTTGTACACAAAAAAATACACTTATAATTACCTAAGTTTTTATTAATGTGAAATTTACTAAAATGTACCTTTAAAATATATTGTTCTTAATTTTTCTATCAAATAAGAATTGATTCGTACTTCCTTTTCATTATTCCCTTATTTATCTGAGAGGCAGAGAGACAAATAGGCAGAGAGAGCGCCCATCAACTGATTCACCCTCTGAACGCCACAACAGCAGCAGACAGCAGCCATGATCTCAGTGCAGGTCTTTCTCCTACACGGCAGGAACTTAACTACCTGAGCCATCAGCTGCTGCTTCCCACGGGACAGAGATGGCACGTGAACCCAGGAACTCTGAAATGAGATGTGACTGTCCCAACTGGAATCTTAACTATAAGACCAAATCCCCACCCTTGTACTTTTTTATTTGTGCTCATACTTAACAGCTCCAACTCTCAGAAATAATTAGTTGCTTATATATTTAATTAGTCAAATCATCTTACACCCTAAATTCCATGAGTGCTTCAACCACCTGAAAGTTGGTCTAAGAAATGGAAATTTTTCTCTTAAGTAATTTTACAGATCTAACAAACCAGACCTTTAAATTTAGAATTTCAAATCCTCTTAAGCCTAAAATGCACCCAGAATAAACAAGAGACTTGAATACAGGCCTAGTTACCTAATATGTTCTTGAGTTGAACATAAAATATTAAACTATACATCTGTTTATTATGTCTGTATCATCCTGGGGTTACAAATGTACTTACCCAAGTCCAGAAAATAGTTAGCCCTTTAAGACTATGAGCCAACTGCTTGTACAGACACGCAAGATTCCAAGGCTAAGCCAGTAAGTGTTGGGTGAGCCCCAGGTTGGGTCAGATTTTATCTCCACATCTCCTGGGCTTCCTAAACCTATGTCCTTCCAGCTTAAGTAACCATAAGTTTCTGTTCCTTACTACCGTGGTTTTTCTCTTATTTTCCTTTTGATTAATTGTAGACTGCTTCCTTAAGGCCTGGATAATGATGAAATGCTGAACCTCTTACTCAGATTTCAATTTCCCCCAGTTCATGTTTGTTATCTACCAGCATTTTGTAGTTACATTTCCACCCTTTTTTTGACAGCCCCCCAAATTCCCTATGCTTTCTGTAGCATCTCTACTTTCTATGGTACCTCTACCTCTGGAATGAATTTCTAACCATACCATTTCTCACAGCAGAGCACATCATTGGAATGGTTCTTTGTCTTTACTAGAAGTATTACTGTAGGGGCCAGCATTGTGGTATGACCAATTAAGCCCTCTTGCCTTCAGCTTGGCCCAGCCCTGGTCAACACAGACATTTGGGAAGTGAACCAATGGATGGAAGCTCTCTCTCTCTCTCTCTCTCTCTCTTTCTCTCTCTCTACCCCTCTCTGTATAACACTACCATATAAGTAAATAAATCTTTTTTTAAAGATTTATTTATTTATTTGAAAGGCAGAATTACAGAGAGGCAGAGACAGAGAGAGAGGTCGGTCTTCCATCCGCTAGTTCACTCCCCAGATGGTGGCAATGACTGGAGCTGGGCCGATCTGAAGCCAGAAGCCAGGAGCTTCTTCCAGGTCTTTCACATGGGTGACAGGGTCCAAAGCCTTGGGACATCCTCTGCTGTAGAGAGCTGTATCGGAAATGGAGCAGCCAGGATTCAAACCAGCGCCCATATGGGATGCCGGCACTGCAGGCAGTGGGCTTACCCAAGGGGCCACAGTGCCAGCCCCTAAATAAATAAATATTTTTTTAAAAAAAAAGTAGCATTATTGTAGGGTCAGGCTGTGCCAGGAAGTGCAGAACTGACGTATCCTGTCCAGAGCTTTGCACTGAACCAGTATAAAGTATTCTCCCCATCACAATGTGCTTAGAGCATTAAAATGCCGAGAAACACTGCAAAAGGCCATGAATCCAACAAACACTGCAAAAGGCCATGAACCCAACAGTCCCTCACCCCAGCCTGTGACTTCTAAAAGGCTGCTTCACAAAGACACAAGCCACTTCAGCTTCATTGCTAAAACCAGCTCTCTTTCAAGTGTAGTCCAGCTGCCTCTGGGATTCTCCAATGCAGCCTCAAAGGAACTCAGGAATACATCTTTGTCCTTGGCCTCCTTGTCTTCCCACCATGCTGATGTTGCCACCTCAGTGACAATGGCCTCTTGAGATTTATGCTCCCCCCTGGGACTCAGGAGAACCTCCCTACCACTGCTCCGGCCTTGGGAAAAGAGGACGTAATTTACTCTTTGTCTCTACCTAAGTCCCCAAGCTGGGGTAGAATGGGAGTGAAAAACAGCCCGGCTAGTTTTTATGCCCACCATCAGCAAGTGGTAACTAGAAACCACCAGAGTCCAACCTCAAGGGCGTTGCCTGATTCCATGGTTGGGGGCCAGTCCACTTCTACTTCTTCATCTTCTTCTTCTTTTTTTTTTTTTTAAGGTTGTATTTAATTTGAAAGGCAAAGTTACACACACACACACACACACAGAGATTCTATCTACTAGTTCTCTCCCCAATGACCACAAAGGCGGATGCTGGGTCAGGCCAAAGCCAGTCTCCCATGTGGGTGCAGTTTTCCTGCGCACATTAGCAGGGAGCTGGATCAGAAGTAGAGCAGCCGGGACTTGAAATCGCTAGGACACAACACTGGCCCCAGTGTCCCAGTTTTTGAAAGGGAGCATTGTTCATATGCCCTGGCCTCCAAAAGACGTCAGAGCCATCACTGTGCACCATCAGGGTATTTCCTAAGATTCACATACTCCAGGCTCAATCCCACAACAGCAAGGCTACCCACACCAAGACTTCCCCTGGGGTCTCCACCAACAAAAACTTAAAATGTCAGCTCTCCTCCCTGCAGTTTGGGAGGACTCCATTGCTGATATCCTGAGGAAAAAAAGACAACAAGGGCCGCCGTTGTGATGCAGCAGGTTAAGCTGCCACGCGTGATGCTGGCATCTCGTGTCAGAGTGCCGGTTTAAGTTCCAGCTGCTCTGCTTCTGATCTAGCTCCCTGCTAATGCACCATGGGAAGTGTGGAAGGTGGCTCAAGTTCTTAAGCCCCTGCTATCCCCCTGGGAGACCAGGATGGAGTTCCTGGCTCCCAGCTCCTGGCTTCAGCCTAGTCCAGACCTGACTGTGGAGGCCATTTGAGAAGTAAGTCAGTGGATGAAAGATCTCTCTCTCTCTCCCTCTACCCCCGCCCCGCCACGCCCACTCCACTCTGCTTTCCAATAAATAAGTACTATTTTTTTAAAAAAGAAAGAGGGCCGGCACTGCGGTTCAATAGGCTAATCCTCTGCCTGTAGCGCCGGCACACCAGGTTCTAGTCCCGGTCAGGGCGCCGGATTCTGTCCCGGTTGCCCCTCTTCCAGTCCAGCTCTCTGCTGTGGCCTGGGAAGGCAGTGGAGGATGGCCCAAGTCCTTGGGCCCTGCACCCACATGGGAGACCAGGAGAAGCACCTGGCTCCTGGCTTCGGATCAGCGTGGTGTGCAGGCCGCAGCGGCCATTGGAGGGTGAACCAACGGTAAAGGAAGACCTTTCTCTCTGTCTCTCTCTCTCTGTCCACTCTGCCTGTCCAAAAAAAAAAAAAAGAAAGAAAGAAAGAAAGAAAGAACACACATATATAGTATCTCCAAAAGAATAAGAAAAAAATAAACTCCTGGCTTCTAAATTGCAATGAAAGAAAATAAAAATTTCAAAAGAAAATTTTTTAAACATGAACTACCTGGAGGACTTATTAAAACACTGATTTTTGGACACTATGCCATACTCTATTGTATGAGACTCTGTGGTAGCAAAACCCAGTCAATCATGTTAGAAATAAGCCCTTCCATTAATTCGTCTACACACCAAGATTTTAAATTACTACTCTGAGGGCAGCCCCACCCATAACATTTGTGGTACCCAGGGCAGCAGGGCCCTGGCCTACACATCTTCTTCAATCCAGCTCCATCTCAGACCTCAAGCATCCTCAACTGTGGTGACTCACATTGTTCATTAAAGCTCTGTGCCTAGGGAAGCTCTCAGCAAAGCAGACACAATTAAGAGGCCCTGTAGCAGGCTCAGGGACTTGGAAGTAGGAAACAAAAGGATCCTTGATACCCAGAAAGTGCTATTGCTTAAAATGTGAGGAAATAGCTCCACACGGGAATGCCCGTGGCCCTGCATCTCCTCTTGTTGTAGAGAGTGACAGACTGGAAGAAGGCTAGCCTGCAGGCCTTAGTCCCGCTTCTAAGGGAAATTCCGGTGGGAGAGCCTTCGGTTCCCTAAAAGATCCCCAGTTCATTGTACTAAACAGAGTTGCTCTGTCGGATACATCTGTTCCTCTGTATGACAAAGTGTTTTTCTCAAAAACAATGAGAAAGAATTTGATTGCTTTGTAGTGGGGCTTTTTTCCAAAATAAAGGAACTATCTGTCCCAGAGGAAAGTTTAAGGCTCAACCGTTAGAAAGTTAAAAAAAAAAAAGTTTATGATTCTAACATGGAAAGTTTTCACAGCTGCCATGCTGATCCAGTTTTCCCAAACAAACAGAGATTTTGGCAACAGAACCTCATTACCTAAAGTTAAAACCTACAGTTAAGGGAGATTTGACAGAATGAAATGCATGACGGGTAGTATCCATCTTTGATGACAGGAAGAGTTGACAGTGTTGACATCTGGAACAGACGCTGGGCTCTACACTGAAGGATGATAAAATATGAAACTATTTCCAACACACCATTGGGACCCCCAAATTATCTGCATTATTAGGATAAACATTTCCAGAGTGAAGGCTCCGGTTCAGTGCCTTCTTGGTACCACCACCGCTTGGAACTCTGGGCACTCCTTGTCAGTGAGTGGCTGTGGTGGTGGCCACACGTAGGGTTACCGGGCCTGAACAGCCTCTGGGATCGCTCCCTCACCTTGGAGTGATTCCCAGAAGCCACGTCTGAGTTATATAATCCTGCAGCCCTGGCAACTGTTGCCTGCGCTGGGGGCACCTGATTCCAACTGGGTCAACTTGATTCTCTGCTCTGGGAATTTAGAATTGAGAAAGAAAGAGAGATTGTCTCCCTATGCAATCGACTTAAAATATGCAAATCTGGGAGCTGTGGGCCAGCCACAAATTCCATGTGGGTTGGGAGCCAAGGAAGACTTCCTTCATTGAGATAAGTGGAACAGATGTTCAGAGACGAAAGGGAAATACTTCCAGTGTTCCTACAGCAGCTGCATTCCTGGCTCTGGGGTGTGTGTGTCATCCTTGGAACCTTACAATAAATTCTTTTGGGGGGCTTAAGTTAACTCATAAGGGCTCTTGTTACTTGCAATTGAACTGTTCTATCTAGAAGGGCATGCTTTGTTGTCTTAACTCCACTCTCTCCTTTAGGCCTCCATCCAAACAGCCAGGAAGTCTAATTCGTGTTAATTCTTAATGTCCCTCTCTTCATTCATTCTCTCCTGTCTATTTCCACTGCCACACCATGGCTCACTTATTTAGGTGCACAGTTTGAAGTCATATAGATATGAGTTCAAGCCCCAGCTTTGCCATTTATTAATTGTGTGACCTGAATAAATTACTGAACCTTGCTGACATGGGAATAATGGTACTAAGTCCTCATGGGATTGTTGTAAGGATTAAACGAGAAGGTATGTATAACCAAATATATAGCCTATAGTACTCAATAAATGTTTATTATCAGCAATATTAGCTGGATGATATTATGCTATTATTGCTTTTATTTATATTACTTTATTATTAAAAGAGAAAGTTACTTAGGGACCCCAACTTAATTGCTAACACATCCAACCTTATTTCTTTTAGGAATCTATGCTAATTTTATCACTTGTGATAATGTCTTTTTGCTTTATTATAAAATACTTAGTTACCTTATTTTATAACTTTTAAAGATTTATTTATTTATTTATTTATTTGAAAGGCAGAATTACAAAGAGAGAGAGCTCTTCCATCTGCTGGTTCACACCCTAAATGGCTACAATGACCAAGGCTGGACCAGGATGAAGCCAGGAGCCAGGAGGCAGGAGCTTCATCTGGGTCTCCCATGTGGGTAGCAGGGCCCAAGTACTTGGGCCATCTTCTGCTGCTTTTCCAGGTGCATTAGCATGGAGCTAGATGGGAAGCAGAGCAGCCAGAACTTGAACTAGAATTTCAATATAGGATGATAGCATTACAAATGGTGGCTTAATCGACTCTGCCACACACCAACCCCCTAAAATTGCTTCATTGCAGATTTATAAAAGGTGAGAAAAGGGGCCAACACTGTGGCATAGCGGGTTAACACCCTGGCCTGAAGTTCCAGCATCCCATATGGGCCCCGGTTCTAGTCCCAGCTGCTCCGCTTCCAATCCAGCTCTCTGCTATGGCCTGGGAAAGCAGTAGAAGATGGCCCAAGTCCTTGGGCCCCTGCACCTGCGTGGGAGATCCGGAAGAAGCTCCTTGTTCCCGGCTCTGGATCGGTGCAGCTCTGGCTGTTGTGACCTCTGGTGAGTGAACCAGTGGATGGAAGACCTCTCTCTCTCTCTGCCTCTCCTCTAACTCTTTCAAGTAAAATAAATAAATCTTTAAAAAAATAAATAAATAAAAGGTGAGAAAATTCCAGATTCGTAGTGTACCTGATATACCAGGTACTATAATTAAGCATTTAATATATGTTTTTTTTATTTATTATTTTTTACTTGAGAGTCAGAGTTAAACAGAGAGAGGAGAGGCAGAGAGAGGTCTTCCATCTGATGGTTCACTCCCCAATTGGCTGCAACGGCCAGAACTGCACCGATCCGAAGCCAGGAGCCAGGAACTTCTTCCGGGTCTCCAACACGGGTGCAGGGGCTCAAGGAGTTGGGCCATCTTCCACTGCTATTCCAGGCCACAGCAGAGAGCTGGATCAGAAGTGGAGCAGCCGGGACTAGAACCAGCACCCATATGGGATGCCAACGCTTCAGGCCAGAGCGTTAACCAACTGCACCACAGCGCCGGCCCCTAATATATGTTTTTCTTATTTAATTTATAAAAGGTGTTCATATCTCTATTTTTAAGAAGAAAAAAACAGAGTCTCACATTAACTTATCAAGAGATAGAGATAAAGGCAGAGTTGGGGTTCAAATCCAAGACCATCTGACTCCAAAGTCCGTACCCTTTCTACTCTACTCTTTGGTCTCCTGATGCCTGGGTATATTTTTATATCAGAGAGAGAGAGACAGCATTGGGAAGGGAATGATTTGTCATGCAATCTTATAAATGTCCAGTTTTAACACAGGATGATATCTGTGCAGGACCTCCTGTTGTGGAGTTAATCACCGAGCAGGTTGCTCCCCTGAAACTATTATCCCCAAGCCAAACCCCTGAACTCCTGCTTGTATGTTAACCTGAAATCTCAATGTGGATGCTTTAGTTGCCACTCTGGGGAGTTTAAAAACAAACACAAATTTGAATTGCTGATGTAACAGATAAGAAAAGAGAGTGTTATAGAAAATGTTGGATATATAGATGCCATATGGATAGACAGGACAAGAGTTTTGTAATGGCTAGTTAACATGAAGTCGGAATATACAAAATTTTTCTTCCTAGGAAGAAAATCTAGAATACTGTAAGCTTTTTCAGAGGTTTCTTTGTTTTGAGTGAAACTATCCATGTGGACATATCTTCAGCAACTCTCTCTAGTGCTTGAGTGTTCCTGTTACCTTGAAAGAAATTCACAAAAATGAAAGCAAAAACAAAGGAATTTTGAAGCATGAAATTTTTTAAAGTAAAAAAACAAAAAAGTATTTCTTTACTTTTATCACTTCAAAGATCTTTGATGTCGTGAGATTATAAAAATGTTAAACTATAAGAATAGAAGTTTAGGCCGGTGCCGTGGCTTAACAGACTAATCCTCTGCCTTGCAGCGCGGGCACACCGGGTTCTAGTCCCCGTTGGGGCACCGGATTCTGTCCCGGTTGCCCCTCTTCCAGACCAGCTCTCTGCTATGGCCTGGGAAGGCAGTGGAGGATGGCCCAAGTCCTTGGGCCCTGCACCCGCATGGGAGACCAGGAAAAGCACCTGGCTCCTGGCTTCGGATCAGTGTGGTGCGCCGGCCGCAGCGGCCATTGGAGGGTGAACCAACAGCAAAAAGGAAGACCTTTCTCTCTGTCTCTCTCTCTCTCACTATCCACTCTGCCTGTCAAAAAAAAAAAAGAGAGAGAGAGAATAGAAGTTTAGATGACAACAAAAATAAAATATTGAAAAACATGTGCTAGATGCTTAGAGGCAATCATATCTAACAGCAAAGGTTTTTTTGTTTTGTTTTGTTTAATATTTTATGTATTTGCAAGGTAGTGTTACAGAAGTTGAGAGAGACAGAGAGACAGGTCTTCCATCCGCTGGTTCACTCCTCCAATGGCCACAATGGCTGGAGCTGAACTGATCCGAAGCCAGGAGCTAGGAGCCTCTTTGTCTTCCACAGGGTTGCAGGGCCCCAAGCACTTGGGCCATCTTCTACTGCCTTCCCAGGCCATAGCAGAGAGCTGGATGGGAAGAGGAGCAGCCAGGACTAGAACCGGCACCCATATGGGATGCCAGCGCCACAGGCAGAGGATTAACCTACTGTGCCACAGCACCGGCCCCTAATAGCAAAGTTTAACTTGCTTCCATCTAAAAGGGAGAAACACAGTTCACAGTTCATAGTCTAAAAACTTGAGGAACAGGCATTTGATATAATGAGTAAGTCACTGCTTAGGATATTTACATCCCATGTTGGAGCGCCTGGTTCACGTTGCAGCTCCTCCACTTTGGGTCCAGCTCCTGCTAATGTGCACTCTGGAAGGCAGCAGATGATGGGTCAAGTACTTGGATCTTTGCCACCATGTGGGATCTTGGTCTCCATGTGGGAGACCCCAGTTGAGTTCTAGGCTCCTAGACTCACTCAGGCCCAGCCCTGGCTGTTGCGAGCATTTGGGGAATGAACCAACAGATGTAAGATTCTCTGTCTCTGTCCTTCAATTAAAATTAAAATTAATAAATAAATAAAGTTTTAAAGAAAATTAACTAAGCTATTAAAATGTTTGCAAAAATGAAAACTGGACTAGTAGGCAAGTTACTTAGCTTAATGTAAAGAGAACAGAATTTCTGCCACAATGTTTTATGTTGAGCCCTGAGGGATGCCTGTGCAACCGCTTGTGTCTTTTCCAAACCGAAAAGTATTTGTGAGTGCAAGTTCCTTGAAATACCAAAATAAACACTCAGATATTTTAAAAATTAGAAAACATCTTTAGGTGAGCGTGTTGATTACATTTGCTACTTCTGACATTTTCTAATCCTATTTCCCCCATCCATATGCTTATGCTTTTTCAGAGTACACTTTCTTCTAAAATTGACAATCGAGAAAGAATCACACTTCTGGTTCCTGCTGATAGTGTGAGCCCAAAATAGCAGCCAGTGAAGGCAAACATCTGCGAAGGCTTAGTCAGGGAAGTTACTCATGAGTACTACTCTCCAAAGTGCCACTGCTTTTACTCCCAGAAAGAATTTTATCTGCTTCTTCAGGGTCCTCCTGAACACCCTCTAATAAGCAAAGCTATCCTCTAGGAAACCACAGAGACGGAACAACCCTTTCCCTCTGCCACTGTCAGGTGGGAGACAAGGCACCCAGGCAAAGGGCACGAGGACTCACCAGGGCAGGCACCAATCAGTAAAAATGGGATACAGAAACCAGATTTTCCAATTCAAAACATTTTAAAGTAGTATTTTTAAGCAAAGCTCTAATTCTCATTGACTATTATTATAGGTACTGGTGGTATTTTTCATGTGGTATTTTTCAGTAAATAAATGTGACCTATGGGTATGACATGTTAATATTCAAATTCATCAATGATCCCATTAACCAAAAAGTTTATTTGTCTATTTTTAAGAATATTGATGTAAAGATTAAATCCAAAAACAATGACAATGATTCTTCCTTTTAAATTACTCTTTCAGGACAAAATCTAGCCTAGGAAAGATGTTAGGTTTCCTAACCTAGATTTCTAGGGAAATGAAAATGTTCCTTCTGAAAACACTTTTACCCTATCACCCTGCAGCGTCAAGGGGAAGTAGACTGTGCTCCTTACAGCTTCTGGCAGCAGCATGATGCCCATGAAATCCATTCATTCATTCAGTAAATATTTATTAAACAAATGCTGTATTATTAAGATAAAGTGTTGTACAAAGCATCTTTGTTCATTATCGATAAGTCAACACGGAAGCAGACTTCTTTCTTGAACTCCTAGCTAACCATCTATTATATTAGAACATCTATCTTTTCTTGAACCTGTTATTATACTTTGGATTTCATTATCTTATGAGTAATTGAAATCACCGGAAGTCAAATGATGGACACTGTTTGCTCCTGGGCATTTTTATTTTATGCATTTTACACAATAAACCCTACCAAGGCCAATTTCATACAGAATCTCTGCCTCATATCACTGAATCTGCAAAGAATCCTGTTAAGGATGTGGATGTAACAATTTTGGCTTGATACAATATTTTCCAATCGCCAGGTTGTGGAATGTGCATTTTCTGTGCTATATTTACCCATTTTTAAGAACTCCATTTTTCAGGTGGAATTTTAATTAGAAACTGTTATTGGTATTAAGAGAAGTCAAAGAGAGAGAGCGAGAGAGAGAGAGTTGACTATCCCAAGACTGTACTGTAGTAGACTTTTAAATGCCCCCCCCAAATATGTCCATCTCCTCATCTCCAGAACCAGTGAATTTTACCTCGAGAGCCATCACACATGTCTTTTTTTTTAAAGATTTGTTTATTTATTTGAAAGGCAGAGTTACAGAGAGGCAGAGGCAGACAGAGAGAGATAGAGAGAGAGAGAGAGAGAGGTCTTCCAACCGCTGTTTCACTCCCTCATATGGCAGCGACAGCTGGAGCTGGGCTGATCTGAAGCCAGGAGCCAGGAGCCAGGAGCTTATTCCCGGTCTCCAACATAGGTGCAGGGGCCCAAGCACTTCTGCCATCCTCTGCTGCTTTCCTGGGCCATAGCAGAGAGATGGATAAGAAATGGAGCAACTGGGACTTGAAGCGGTGCCAATATGGGATGCCAGCACTGCAGGTGGTGGCTTTACTTGCTATGCCACAACACCAGTCCCCACATGTGTCTTTTTTGTTTTTCTAAGATTTTTATTTATTTATTTAACAGGCAGAGTTACAGACAGTGAGAGGGAGAGATAGAGAAAGGTCTTTCATCCGCTGATTCACTCCGCAAATGGCTGCAACAGCCAGAGCTCCGCTGATCCAAGGCCAGGAGCCAGCAGCTTCTTCCTGGTTCCCCACGCAGGTACAGGGGCCTAAGCACTTGGGCCGTCTTCCACTATTTTCCCAAGCCATAGCAGAGAGCTGGATTAAAAGAGGAGCAGCTGGAACCAGAACCAGCACCACAGGTGGAGGATTAATCTACTGAGCCACAGAACCGGACCCCACATGTGGGGTCCAACATGGAAGTTGGCAAGTCTAAATCTGTAGGATAGGCCAGCAGCAGGTTAGAGACCCAAAGAAGAACCAGTGTTGCAATGCTGAGTCCAAAGAATTCTGGAGGCAGATTTCCTTCTTCCTTGGAAGATCTTAGTCTTTCCTTTCAAAATCTTCAACTGACTGGATAAGGTTTACCCACACTAGAAAGGGAATGTGCTGTACTCAAAGTGTGCTGACTTAGCTGTTAATCACGTCTCCAAAGGAACCTCACAGTAATGTCTAGGCGGATGTTTGACCAAGGAACTGCGTAGCACCACGTTGATACATAAAATTAGCCACCGCACTGTCAGTTCATGACAGGACTCCAACCAACAGAGGACAAGAATGAAGAGTACAGTCCTGGGGCAGGTGTATGGCTCAGTAGTTAGGCCACTCCTTGGACTGCCTTCATCCCTTATAAGAGTGCCTGGATTGGAGTCCGGCCCTGCTGCCTCTTCCAGCTTCCTGCGAATGTGCAGCCTGGGAGACAGCAGGTGATGTCTCATGTCCTTGTGCCCTGCCCTCTACATGGGAGATCTGGATTGAGTTCCAGGCTCTTGGCTTCAGCCTGCCCAACTCCTAGCTGTTGCAGGCCCATGGGGCATGAATCAGCATGATGAGAGCGTGTTGTCTCTCTTCCTCTCTCTCTTTCTATCTCTCTAACTCTCAAACAGCTAAAAAAATTTTTTTTCAAAAGATTGTGTTGATTTGGGGATGGGGTAGGAGTGAATAAACATTCCTTGACTTGTCTAAAGTACCACTTGTTCCTCGGCAGAGGGCAGGAATAGCAGATTTTTTTTTTTTGAGAGTTGTTTGCAGAAAATGGAAAGCAAAGAACCAAAGTCTGAAGGGTCAGTTTTCTTGAGAATTTTAGCACCTCTGGGCATGAGTAGGGTTGTTTTAGGACCCATATAAAACAGGATACAGGCCCAGGTCATGATGCTGGCAACATCAAGAGATGGCAACGTTACCACAGGCATTGTCACCAATGGACATTTCAGATATTCAATTTTTACATTGTAGTTGTTGCACGTATTTCAAAATATCATTACATTCATCACTATTTCAATGCACTGGTAGTTTTTGGACATGATGTTGGGTAATTTTATTTTATAGATTGATAAAAAGTCCATGTGTTATCATTTCTTCATTTAAAAACTATTTCTATAACTATTTCTATTTTGTTTCCTTTGTAATCTCACATATTTTATTTTATGCATTAAAAATATTATTCTGAGAAGAGTACATCAGCTTTGTTAGACTGCCAGAGAGGTCTAGATATAAATAAGTTAAGAACTCTTCAATAAAAGAATCTATTATTCTGTCTTCATTCATTTAAAAAATGTTTATTAGAATTTACCTTGTCCTATACACAAATCCTGACTCAAAAAATGTTCTGGAGAAATCAGGAGAAGAGGTTTAAAAAGGAAACATACAATATGGTAAAGCACTAATTTAAACCACAACAGAATGCTAGAAAAATAATGACACAACGAAAACTACAAATTTAGGGACAAATCCATTTGAAAGATTTCTTAGCACTATGTAATTTCTTATTGCTGAGCTTTTGATTACTGTGTAATCAGGCTGACAAATGACTAATACTGGGCAGGTCCAAACAAGTGAATTCTAGTTTTGTTTGGGGCTGTGTCTCCCACTCTTTGTGCAGAGTCTGAGGGAATTTAAATGGCCTTCCTCCCTTGGGGCCGTCTGCCCTTCTGTATGATTGACAAAAGCTTTATAATTTTTCTCATCTAGACTACAGACACCGGATGGAGTAATTACCTAGAAGTTTATAGCGCATTTACCTTGTCTGTCAGTTAAAAATTTATATGCACAACTAGAGAGAACATAGAGATTTTACAATTGTGTGACATTTTGATGATACAATACCTGAAAGGAAAAAGAAAAAGAAAAAACCTGCCAGCATTCATAGAGATCACTTTTATGAGCTGACCATTGGTTATTTAAAGGAAATAGGATCATTATTAAACTGTGCAGTAATGATGAGGTTGGTTGAAGAGATCATTATGTAAAAATTTGAACCTCAAGGTAGAAATTAAGTGAATGAGTGATAAGACTACAAATGAAGGCTAAACCTTAATGGAAAGAGCTAATGGCGTAAATCATAGTTCCAGAAATTTGGAAAGGTCTGGAGCTAAAAAACATAAAAAGAAAAAAAGAAGAGAAAAAAATTAAGCAAGCCAGCCCAACAGGCAGTGGAGGGGTTTGGGTTGTTTCTTCCTTTTCTCCACAAAGACCAAATGGGCAGAGAACACCGGTGTTGGTGAAAGCACATTTCCCTAGCTCTAAGATAGTCTTCAGGGATCCTGTCTAGTATACTAGGGAACCACAAAGTACAACGTTTGGATTTGGGAGCATCAAACTGGGCCTCTAAGAATAACCATTATTCTTCCCAATCCCCCTACCCCCAGAACACAATATCACCGCTGGTTAGAAACCATTCACTGAATAGTAACATTTACAGACACGATTGCCCCCTGATCGTAATTCCCCTGCCTTTGAAAAACTAGGTCAGGAATATGAGCATGTTCTTCCACACTTTGATACCCAAGAGGTTTGGTTTGATTTGGTTTGGTTTTCTATTTACCCAGAAAGAACATTTGTAATGGCCAGCCTTTACATTTTTTAGAGAGAATTTTCCCTTTCCACCAAAGTATATGAAACAAAAAAAGAGGTAGCACCAAAAAACATTTGACTTTAAACACAGGCATTAATCTCCTAGAGGCTGAAGTCAGTTGTTAGCAAGTCTGACGCTATTGCCACCAAGATCACAGAAGGAGGTGGGTGTTATAAAGCCACCTAAATCTTTCTGTATAGGCAAATAACATGGTTGAAACTGTAAGCCCTACTCTATCTCTTCTAAAATCTTCCCAACTCATCAGCAAAGGAAATTAAAATTAATTAACTCTCTAGGAGATGTAGCAATGAAGAGAGTGCTTTCACCACAGCCAGGACAATGCTGTCACAAAATGACCAGAGCACAAGAAATGCAACCCTACTCAAAAATTCTAACCAATCATTACTTCCAGTGACGCCAAAAATACCTTTCAATTTCTTGTGTCAAACTCAAGAGCTCATTGTTGGAACTTAAACAACCTTCATGTTTTATTATGAATGTGTCATACCTTCACTTATTTAAACCCCATCGGACATAGATCTATTGTTTCATCTACCCAAGCAACTGTGTTCCAGGAATTGTCTCACCCATTGCCCAATCAATAGGTTCTCAGCAGGATTTGCAGTGTTCCTATAAGGTGGCACTGACCCTAGTCAAGGTCTGACGGTGGGCACAGGACTTTAACTGAGTCTATTGGTCCTCGGGTATTTTAAAACTGGAACAAAAAAAAAAAAATAACACCAAGGTGGCATGGCTAGACTCTAAATACTAATTTAGGAATTGTTCCTGTTGAAATGTGTTCTGCAAACAGGAAAGCCAGTCTTCATTGAGACAGTGAAGCAGAGGCAACAGATAAGAAAGAAAAGAGGGGAAATTTTGGGATTTACTCTTATGTTCCATTTGGTAGTTCTGTTCATGAGAATTTCGTGCCTCTCAGATTGAAGTAATTTCAAAAAATTCATCTTTTTTTATTTTTAGACTAGTTTCTACAGTAGGTTTCTGTTCCTCAAAGCGAAATAAGTCTCAACTGATTCAATAGTTTTTATTTAATAATTAGGACACAAATTATTTATATTTTAACCTTTTTCCCTCTTAACGATACAGGTGTCATAAACTTTTAACTGATTTCATCTAAAAGGCACTTTTTTTTATTAAACTTTTATTTAATGAATATAAATTTCCAAAGTATAGCCTATGGGTTACAATGGCTTCCCCCCTCCCATAACTTCCCTCCCGCCCGCAACCCTCCCCCCTCCCGCTCCCTTTCCCCTTCCATTCATGTAAAGATTCATTTTCAATTCTCTTTGTATACAGAAGATCAGTTCAGTATATATTAGGTAAAGATTTCAACATTTTGCCCACATAGCAACATCAAGTGAAAAAACTACCATTGGATTACTAATTATAGCATTAAATAGCAATGTACAGCACATTAAAGACAGAGATCCTACATAATTTTTTTTTTCAAAATAATTAATTTTCTATGCCATTTCCATTTTAACACCAGGTTGTTTTTTTTTTTTTCATTTCCAATTCTCTTTATATACAGAAGATCACTTCAGTATATAATTAGCAAAGACCTCATCAGTCTGCGCCCACACAGAAACGCAAAGTATAAAAATACTGTTTCAGTACCAGTCATAGCATCACTTGGCTTTAGACGACACATTAGGGACAGATCCCGCATTGGGTGTAAGTACACAGTGACTCCTGTTGCTGACTTAACAATTTGACACTCCTGTTCATGGCGTCAGTAATCTCCCTGGGCTCTAGTCATGAGTTGTAAAAGGCACATTTTTTTTAAAGATTTATTTGTTTGTTTGAAAGGCAGAGTTACAGAGAGGCAGAAGAAAAGAGAGGGAGGGAGAGAGGGAGAGAGAGAGGTCTTCCATCTGCTGATTCACTCGCCAGATGGCCACAATGACCGGAGCTGCGTTGATCGAAAGCCGGGAGCCGGGAGATTCTTCCGAGTCTCCCACACAGGTGCAGGGGCCCAAGGACTTGGGGCCATCTTCTACTGCTCTCCCAGGCCATAGCAGAGAGCTGGATCAGAAGTGGAGCAGCTGAGATTCGAACCAGCACCCATATGGGATGCCAGCACTGTAGACAGCGGCTTTACCCACTACAGCACAGCGCTGGCCCCATAAAAGGCACATCTTTAAAATTTCAAAAATGTAGGCCGGCGCCGTGGCTTAACAGGCTAATCCTCCGCCTTGCGGCGCCGGCACACCGGGTTCTAGTCCCGGTTGGGGTGCCGGATTCTATCCTGGTTGCCCCTCTTTCAGGCCAGCTCTCTGCTATGGCCCGGGAAGGCAGTGGAGGATGGCCCAAGTGCTTGGGCCCTGCACCTGCATGGGAGACCAGGAGAAGCACCTGGCTCCTGGCTTCGGATCAGCACAATGCGCCATTGGAGGGTGAACCAACGGCAAAAAGGAAGACCTTTCTTTCTGTCTCTCTCTCTCACTATCCACTCTGCCTGTCAAAAAAAAAAAAAAAAAATTCAAAAATGTCTTCTGACTCTTGACGTTAATTTTGCATTCAACCTAACCGTATATTTACATATCCAAGAACTCTGTTCATATCCTCTGAGGCCTTAATTTAACTTGGTTCTGTTAACGCATTTTTTATTTTCTGATTTCTATCAGATAATGTACTTGATGATACAGACCCAAAAATAAAAAGTAAGAGATCTCAAAATCTATGGGGTTAAAAAATGTATAAACAAATAATTAAGATATAGTGTCCCAGAAAGTATCACTGTCAAGGCATGAGTAAGGGAGTTGTTAACACTCTAGCTACTAACAGACACCTACCTATCTTCTCTGCACACTTCCCAACTTTTCCCTTCACTTTCTCCATCACACGGTGGTGCCTCTTTTATCCACTCTAAGGAGCTGAATGTTCTCATGTAATTTTCTGTTCTGCCTCCACTCTGCCCCCAAGAGCTCGCAAACTAATGCAAACTAATGACACTGCCTTGGTATTCATCCCCCAAAATGACTCTCAAGGATTCTCACCTGCTGTTATTCACACACCTAGGTAGCCCCCTCTCACACTGAATGAGGCTGCCCTATGTAACTTTTGGGCTACTAAGGAAAAACAGAGCATGGCTTCCATTATCTATTACAGCATCCACCTTGCTCCTTTGGGTGAGCCCCTCTGGAAGAAGTCCGATGTCGCCTCATGAGAACACTCAAGGAGCCTTATGAATATGTCCATGTGGAATGGAACAGAGGCCTCCCGCCAACAGCCCTCATTGTCTCACCAGGACTGTGAGTGATGCCTGTGGAAATAGATCCAGTCTAGTTAGGACTTCTGCTCCAGCTGACATCCCTCCTGTAGCTTCACCTGAGATCCTTCCATACGCAAGACAGAACCACCCAGCTGTGCTGTGTCCAAATTCATTTTGCACAGAAACTGTGAGAGATAATAAACATTTATCATTGTTAAAGCTGTTAACTTGGAGGGTAGTTGGTTCTGTAAGAACAGATTATTGTTTCTACCTGATCCTACCAGTGCATGATGAGTTCAAGGATGGACAATTAACTCAAGTTAGGGCGATGAATAATTTTCTCCAAATGTTTGATGAACTATCACAGAGAACATCAAGATAGTCTTGCTTTGATGGCCAAAAGTATAGGATGTAAAACTCATATACTGCCAATGACCATGCTAACACCAGGTGGAGAAAACCAGTCAGCAGTGGAAAAGGCTGAAACTGACGGAGCAAAACAGAATGGTGGAAAGAAAGCCATAATGGTGTCAGGGTCCTTAGTTTTGCATATTCCTGAGACTCAATTGGATCTTTGGATTAGATATATGACCCATTTCCAGAACCCCCTATCTTGATATTATTGTCTCAAGGCCTTTTACACCCCAGTCATTTCTTGGCCCAACCTCTCACTTTAGTTGCTAGGCAAATCTCACCTCACCTATGTGATCTGACCACTCTGCTTAAAATAGATAATCCAGCAGTGTGATAACTTTGTAATGTGTCACCTTGGCTGGATAGAAACACATTTTCTAGCATTCATTTTCCTGTGTGTTCTCAGTTATATGGGGCCACCAGGATACTTGAGAGAGTTGGAGCAGCCATTCTGTTTTGAACACATACATTGTTGCTGATCTGCTGACTCACCTCTTTCCTGGGAAGCAGCAGCTGGACCTGAAACTTCTCTGTCTCCCCCTGGATCCTCCCTCTGTGCCTCCAAGTCTTAGACCAGATGTGCATGTTTATCTTTGTGCTGAAGAGTGCCTGCTTCTGCAGGATGCTGTTATCCCAAAGATCAGAGGCAAAAGAGTGAACACAGGTTTCCATCCATCCTTGTCCATCTGTCCCTTCATATATACAAAACATTCTAATAAGGTTTTGAAGGATAAATAGAGTTTCAACAGAGCTGGGGGAGGAAAATGCTCCAAGTTAAGAAAGCAGTATAGTCAAAGTCAACGCAGCATGAAATAGTTCATTAGCAAAAGTGTTCTTCCCAGCACACAAATTGAAGAGGTGGTTTTAGGATTAAAAAATTGGAATTATGGGGCTAGTACTGTGGTGCAATGGGTTAAGCCAGTGCTGGCTATGCTGGTGTGCCATCTCATTGTCAGTTCAAGGCCTGGCTATTCCACTTTCAATTAAGTTTCCTGCTAATGCACCTAGGAAGGTGTGGAAGATGACCCAAATGCTTGGGCCCCTTCCACCCATATGGGAGATCAAGATAGAGTTCCTGGTTCCTGGCTTCAGCCTGGTCCACATCTGGATGTTGTGGTTATCTGCGGAGTGAGCCAATGGATATCACCTTCTCTTCTCTTCTATCAACCTATATGTATCTCTATCTCTCTTGCTCTACTTTTCAAATAAATCTTTTTTAAAAAGTGGAGTTATAATAGAGGCCAAATGCTGAACAGCTTTGCATATCCCAAAAAAGAATTGACTTCTAACAAGGAAGCTTTACCCAGAGGAATCACCTGATAAGTGAATTTGGAGGTGTGTGTAGCTTCACTTATTTTTTTTCCCCTCTTTGTGATCTGTCTGTAGAATGCAAGTGTTGTGGGTTTATGCAACTATGTGCAGAAAGCGAACTATTGAAGGAGCTGGGGGAGAGCAGAGGACAAAGCCAAAGCTGTAAGGCTGTCCAGGAAGCCACCATCTGAGATAATTATGTTCTTGCAGAGAGGGTGCTGGGAGAAGAGGCTGCAGGGGGTCGTCAGCACCAGAGGGGCCATGGTGACTCAGAATTACCCAGAGAAAATCTTACTCGTCATCTGTCAAGCAGGGACCGGCCCCTTGGCAGAGCCCAGCCACAGGGAGACAGGGCCAGAAACAGCCAAAGGGAGATCAGATGCAAAAGGCAATCCCTGCCTTCCACAAGTGACCTTCAGCCTGGTAGAGGAGAAGAGAGATGCAAAGAGTGAAAGCTGACTTTGAAGGTGCTTGAACCATGAGTCAACCCTCAGATGGTGGGAGAGTGGAGATGTGGTAAGAGTCTTAATCAAAGTCTACTGACTTTGGGGTTTACTTGACACATCGTGAAGGACCTATCTAGTACAGGAGAACTGCTACAGCACAGTTGAAGACAGATAGGTGGAACAAACCAAAACGTTTCCTATGTACACCCTATCAGGTTCGTTCTGTTCAGGAACCTGGTGATGCTCCAGATAAGCAATTTTTTTTCTTATTTTTTCCATTGAAGGTCCTCATGTTTTCAGAGCTGTATCACACTCAACAAAGGTAAAGAGAGTGCACTGTGAGAAGAGAAGATGACTAAGGACAGAAGCCAGGAGCACATCAACTTCAAAGGGTCAGGAATGGGAAAGAAGAACCAGTAGAGAACATGGCAGACTCGAGGAGGGAGGGGTTCAAGAAAGAAGCAGTTTTACAATGATATTTGCTACATAAAGGCCACCTGATGGACACGAAGCCCCACCAGCCTACGGATACAAATATCATCACGTGAATCCCCAACTTCACAGGCTCAGCTCCCCATCTGTGTAATTGCTGTCACCCTTCTCCCCCAGAGTCTCCTTTTGTATGAGTCCTTCCAGACAACATTGTTTCTTGGCTGCATTGTGATGCTTCATTGCCCCCCAAAGAAAAATCCTGATGAGCTAAAAGGACTGCATTTCATTTATTCTTCCACGTGGGTGAACCCAAGCCCTCTTTCCCACACAGTTAGGGAGTAGAATAGTGGCAGAGACTGCTCCTGGAAACTTCAGAATCTTTTTCATTTGTTTGCTGGTCTCAAGCCACCAAGAATGAAGACTGCATTGCCTGGCTTTCCTTGTAGACAGGCGTGGTTCATTTGGCAATATGATTAGATTCTAGCCGCAGACTGTGAGCTGAAGCAGTACATGTGACTATCAGAATGGTTTCTTTTCTGTCTTTGCCTTCTTCCAGGTGGACAGGATGTGGCTGCTCAAGTTGGAGTAGCTATCTTGGAGCACAGGTGAACTTGGAAATAAGCAGGCCACAGGGATTGATACTGAGATGTGCCTACCAGCTCTCCCTTCAGTGAAGGCTGCCAGGAGTGATGTCAGGGGACGCTCCACAGTTCCTGTCCCCTGTGGCTGCAGGAAGCCATCTTGTTCAAGGCCACACCCATGTCAGAGGGGCCCATATCTAATGACAGAAAGGCTTGGCCATTTCTGCCCAACTCAAACACCTCTGAGGGGTTGTTTTAGCTCCAATGCCCCGTAGGGTTGGCCAAGGCTGCTATTATGTCTGCATCACAGCCTGACTCTTCCCTCTGCCTGCTCCTGCTGGTCCTCAGACCAGAAAGACAGGCCTTCGTGTGGCTGTTCCCTCCGCTGCAGTGTTCTTTGCCCAGTGGTCTGAGAGCTAATCTCCTTCATGTCCTTCTGGTCTTTGTGCCAAACTTTCTTTCTCCATGAGCCTGCCCATTCCACCTATTTGAGTACCGTAGACTCTTTGCCCCACCAACACTCTTGATCTCCTTCATCTGTTTTGCCTTTTCTGTCTTCATTTTCCAGGAACTCACCAGTGTCTGATATGCTTTATTATGTAGTCACTTATTTATTATGTTTTTATTGACTCTCCTTTTCCCCCAGTGGGATATAATAAGGCCCATGAGGACAGAGACCATTGCTCCGTGTACTGACACATCCCATGCTCCTATGGTGATACCTTCCTGGCACATGGCAGGCATTCAGTAAGTGTTGAATGAATGAATGAACAACTCTCTAAGGATAATTTTATAGATATTCACTCATCAGGACCCTCAACCCCAAAAGTGATTGGGAAAGAATTCTTTGGCAGCAGATTCACTGTATAGTTTGTAAACTATAATATCCAGTAACAAGAGAGTAGTCATTTTTATGGAGTGCTCTGTATTATTTCTGTTATTATCTATATTCATACACACCCATAATTATGAAGATGCCTTATTTCACAGGTAAGGCCTATTGCTTCTGCTTCAATGAAGTATCCATTGGAAAGAGTGATTTTACCTAAAACAGGAAATTTAGAAAAAGCAAACCTGAAATTCTAAAATGTGGTGATCCAGGACAGCTTGCTAGGTTACATTATAGGGTACAGTTACTTCTAACAGGAACCGTCTGTTCTCAAGTACAATTCATTGCAACAAGAGTTGTTGGAAACTTTGTTTTGCTTCATATTACCAGCTTCTGAAAGAGGTCAGTATTTGGGAGGTTCAAGAAGTTTCCTTTGAAGTCAACGCTCCAATGAAAACATGAACTACATCAACCAAGCACCCACGGAGTTACCCAAAGGATTTATTTGTGTAGCTCTAAATTCTCAAGGGGCTTTCCTCCCTTGGGCAAGTTTCTTTTTTCATCATTTGAGGAATTAGCAAAGGTTATGTAAATGTCACTATGTAAATTAGAAAGGGAATCATGGTTGAGTATAATTCAAGGCAATGTTTTTATTAAAAAAAGAAAAATTAATTTTAAAAGATTTGTAAGTAAAAAAGATCATTGGTCTATGAAGAAAATATTTATAATTATTTTTTAACTAATGATTAGTTCTTAATGAGGGATAGTGGGGCTACAGATATTAATTGTATTGTTCTTTTACTTTTTGGATATGTTAATAACTTCAAGGAAAAAATGCTGATAATCCGTCACTGAAGTTCTTTTGTTACTCTTGGAGCAATGTTGTTTCAATTAATTTACCAACACTCATTTAGTCTCAGTGAAGCAAATAGAGCTTAAAAACATTGGACTTAAACTCTAAATGGGGTTTATCTTTGGGTAACTTTCTATGCTTTCAAGATATTTTTCTCTAACATATAATAAAGATTCATTAAGAGAAAGATTACCTTCTTTAAAAAGGTATTAATAATTAGGTTTTAAAAACCTCAGTGAGCTCATTTTGATCATGTGCCCTTCATTGGCCTCCAACTAGTTTTCCATGAAACTTGAATAGTATCATCAAATGGATAAGACACCATTGGAGCCTCACACTCAGTTCTATGCCATGCAGTTATCTTTGGCCAGATCTCTCCCTCAGTTAGGACCTCAGGGAAGAGTCTCTTACTTCTTCCATCTACCAGCCTCTAGTGTCTTCATATTAATTATCTCCCCCAAATCCCTTGGCAAGGAATACAGACATCACTTACTCCTTGGCCTCCATAGACAGTCTTCTTTCATGAAAAATAAATAGCTCTTTGGTCTGCTCAACAGAAGTGTATCACCACTCAGGAGCCAACTTCTGAAATATTCCTGAAGTGGATGTGCGTTTCACTGCCTAGATCCACCTTTGAGACCAAGGCACTGTTTTGTCCAGTTGTAGGACGCTTGGCTACTGAGGGCCCACAGCTCAGTTCCTCTTTAGGAATTGTCCACTTCCCCCAAGATCCACTCCTCTCTCCCATGTGTACTCCTATCCAAAAACTGACCCATGTGTATTGGTAGAATTTTCCTTTATCTCAACAGGAGACAGCTTTGAAAGAACATCTTAACATAAGCTTCTTATCACAATTTAACTCCTTTTGCCCACTCCTGCTGTTTTTATTCTTCCACAAATGTTGCCCCCAAGGCCGTTTCCTGGTAAATTCCCTATGTGCTAACCTCCATTTCAGAGTCTGTTTCTGGGAAACTTGACCTGGGAGAATTATTTCAATCTCAATCACACGATCACTTTCAGTTATCATTTAATAACCTAAAACTTTCATTATTTATCTCAGAGTACATTGCAGTTCAATGGGCGGTGGGGGGGGGGGGGGGGGGGGCAGTGTGGCAGACGTGGCTCCAGACATTCAGGAATCCAGACTCTCCAATGTTTGGCTCCACCTTTTCCTAGGAGTCCTGTCCCTCAACTGACCAATGAAGAAAGGAAATGAGAAAAATGCCTGGAAGGCACCCATCAGTTCCACTAACATTTCATTAGCCAGTACTCAGTCCCAGGGCCACCTAGTGAGGCTGATGAGCAGGGCAGGTCTCCACTGCACATTCGTGAAATACTTTTGATTTTCAAATCTCCCGTTGTCCGTGACCTGTGACATTTGTCCACCATCCTTCAACTTAGAAGGATTAAGAAATCCATCTTTATTAAATCTTTATTAAAGATTCAAAAAGAATTACATTCTCTCCACATCAATAAAAGCCTCTGTAGGATTTGGGGTGTTTTTTTTGGTTTTTATTTTTTTGTTATTCTTTTTATCATTTACAAATAAGGGCTTTAAAAAGACCAGAAAGACAACATCATTATCATATCTAATTCAACTAATGATAATATGTTAACATATTAATATTCAGAATGTGTACCGATTTCTCCAATTGTTCCTCAAAAACATTTTTGTAGTCCTTTTTTTAAAAGATTTATCTATTCATTTGAAAGGCAGAGTCACAGAGAGGCAGAAAGAAAGAGGTCTTCTGTCTGTTGGTTCAGCCCCCAAATGGCCGCAATGGCCAGACCTGGGCTGATCCGAAGCCAGAAGCCTCCTCCGGGTCTCCCACATGGTGTAGGGGCCCAAGCACTTGGGTCATCCTCCACTGCTTTCCCAAGCCACAGCAGAGAGCTGGATTGGAAATGGAGCAACCAGGACTCAAACTGGCCCCCATATGGGATACTGGCACTGCAGGTGGCAGCTCTACCCACCACACCACAGCACCAGCCCCTTATGGTTCTTTTAATTCCACACAGTTACTGAAGACTTTTCCTACAGTCCCAGTGATTGGTCATGCCAATGCTCCATCTTCCCAGAATTCGCACATTGTCTTAGTCTGCTTTCTGCAGCTATAATATCTAAGTTATGTAAACAACAGAGACATTTCTTATAATTCTGGAGTCTGTGTGCTGGCAACGGTTAAGGACATCCTGGCTGTGTCATAACGGGGCGGAGGACATCACATGGCAAGGAAGCAGGTAAAAAGACGCAAGCTCAAGTCACTGTTATAAAACCACTGATCTTGCCGCGGGCTGGGGGCACCTTCATGACCTAATAACCTTCCTTAAGGCCCCACCTTCAAATATCATCAACATATGAAATTGGAGATTAAGTTTCCAACATAGGAACTTTGGGGAACACAGTCAAAGCATAGCACACAAGACTCATTGGCTTTTTCTTTTTGAATGGGTGTGATAGACTTTGTCAGTTACAGTCAGGTAACTTCCACACCAGAAGCTCAGCCTTCATGGTTCTCTGACAGCTGCTGCTGGTTTTCTTGTGCTTTCTTGTCTTTTCTGCAGATGGTCTTCAGCCATTTTCTTAGTTATGCCCTTTTTAACCATTGCACAGGCTAGCCCTTCACAGCACCCAGCTCCTACAAATGTCCCAAGGCTTGAGGCTACTCTTACATTCCCTTCAGGACTAATATGAGTCACAGGTAAATGCATTTACACCCTTAGAAAAATCACTTCTTTGAAAAATTTTCCCAAATCCTCAAATTCATTACTCAACGGCTTGCTTCAAATAGCACCTTATATCTTTGGATTGTAGCTGGGATATTATAGAAAACTGAGGGAGTTGATTTCAAAATGAAAACTAAAGTCGTACGTTTTTTACGCACTTAAATGTAGCACGAATACTTCTCATGAAGAGGTTAGCAAAGAAACTGAAGTTCACTCCGGTTGCTTCAGTTTTAGCATCTTCTCTCCTAGTACTCACTTAAATAGTAAAACAACACTTGATAAGCAACTTCAGAAACTATTCCTAGAAGTTGGCTTGCAGTGTATCTACTAACAAGATGACTTTAAATTCTGTTAAAGTTTCCACATCCCACGGAAAGTGGCACCTCAGTGATTTCAGCTTTTACCATAAATCCCGACAAAGCACAGACAACTCCTTTTACTGTGATGATGTATGATATTGACAATACTGGCATCTATAAATCTTTCAGCACTTATTTTAGTGGAAATATTTTGATTGTGGGGTTAGGCAGGAAATCCAGTTTAAACCAGATAAAACATTGAAGTAAATTTGTAGATTGTGCTGCAGAAAACTTTAAAGATAGATTTAACTTCAAATGAGTTTTCGTTTCCCAAAGGAGCTCCAGAATTAAGACAAGTACCCACCCAATTTTTGGGTTAGACAAGTATTTACCCAAGTTTTTGGCTCTGCTTCTCCAAGCTGACTCCATTTTCTGTTTCTTTTCTTTTTTTTTTTTTTAAGATTTATTTATTATTTATTTGAAAGGCAGAGTCACAGCGAGAGGGAGAAACTGAGAAAGAAAGAGAGAGGGAGGAAGAGATAACTTCTATCTGCTGGTTTACTCCCCCAGTGGCTGAAAATGGCTGGGGCTGAGCCAGACTGAAGCCAGGAGCGTGGAACTCCATCCGGGACTCCCACGTGGGTGCTGACTCCATTTTCACCAGACAGGCCCTGTCCGTGTGGTCGTAAGATGGTTACCAGCAACATGGAGCTACTTTCTTCCAGGTCCAACTTTTAGTATAAAAGAGGGAATTTGCATCCTCCATAACTCAAGAATAACTCTGAGGATTGAGACTCTTGGCACCTTATTGGCCTGGAGTGGGTTATGATTCCAACTGTGAACCAATCATTGGGATAAGAGGACAAATGAAATACTCTCATTGGCTAATCAGGACCCATTCTTGGAGGACAGGCCAATTCTACCCAGATCCCATGATTGAGAAATTCAAAGTATGGCCAGCAAGAGAGAGGAATTGTGGAAAACACAAAGACAAATGTTTGCTATACTACTAAATTCAAATTGGCTGACTTGGTGCTTTCTTTTTTCTTTCTTCTTTTTTTTTAATTATCATTGTATAGGTAGAGATAGAGATAGAGAGAGAGAGAGAGAGAGAGAGAGAGAGAGAGAGAGGGAGAAACAGACAGTGAACTGTTGTCTGCTGGTTCACTTTGGATCAGGTCTCCCACGTAGGTATCAGGGATCCAACTGCTTGAAGCATCACCTGCTGCCTCCTAGGGTCTGCATTAGCAGAAGCTGGAATCGCGAGCCAACTACAACAGGAACTCTCACATTCCAAGATAGTATGCAAGAATCTTAACTGATGTCTTAACCATCAGGCCAAACATCCACCCCTATGTGGGATTTATTTTTCCCAAGGAATTATTTAATTATTTAAAAGGCAGAGTTACAGGGAGAGAGTGAGAGACAGAAAGAGAGATTGTCCATCTGCTGGTTCACTCCCCAAATGGCTGCAATGGCCAGGTCAAAGCTAGGCACCTGGAACTCATCTGGGTCTTCCATGTGGGTGGCAGGTGTCCAAGTACTAGGGCCATCTTTTGTTGCCTTCCCAGGCACATTAGCAGAGAGCTAAATCAGAATCAGTGATCATACGATGTGCTGGCATCACAGGTGGCATCTTAACCTGCTGTGCCACAAGCCCTACTTGGGCTTTCTATCAGGATAGAACACAAAGTGAAATATAGCTTCAGGTAATTTGGGGTTTGCTTTGTAGTCTATAAATTTAAACTCTCAAAAAGGTTTTCGGTGAAGATACACTTTGGTTGCCTTTTGTTACTGGTAGGAAATTTCTTCTTACAGGTATTGAATTGGGTAATGTAGGTAAACCAGAATAATAGTTTCCAACAAAATCTTGCCCTCTGAAATTGTATCTTTATCATCTTCCTCCAAGTTATGTGATATGTATATACTCTTTGACTTCTATGTTTCCAGGTTCTTTATTCCCAAACCACATTTTATAGTGATGTCAATATAGACTACTTCCTACTCCATATAACTGTACAACAGAGCAATCCAACATCTGATAGTGACAATCTTCTCAGTTTTAAGAAAGGATTATTTATATCACTCTCCTTTATCCCCTAGGTTTCATAGGTAATCATTTTCTATTCTTCTATTCTTCTAAATCATATTTCTATTCTACATTTATGTCTGTTGGTTCTTTGTCTTATTCCCTGCAATCCTACTAATTCAAATTTGGTATTTTCTGCCTGGATTTTTCACAAGTCTCCTCCTTACTCACTGTCCTAATATAAAACTCATCTCCATCAAATCTATTTGGCAAAATATTTCTTTACTAACGTTTTTAGAATAATTATAGAGACTGTTTTGAAGGGTCTCTTTTGTGCCAAGTGAATTATAGCTCTTACCTTGCTTTACTTTTTAAAATGCTTATTTTCATCTACTTGAAAGGCAGAGAGAGGGGGGAGAGAGAGAGAGAGAGAGAGAGAATCTTCCATCTACTGGTTCACTTACCAAATGCCTGCAATAGCCAGGACTTGGCCAGGCTGAATCCAGGAGCACAGGACTCCATCCTGGTCTTCCACATGGGTAGCAGGGGCCCAGGCACTTCAGCCATCATCTGCCACCACCCAGTTTGCATTAGCAGGAATCTGGATCATAAATGGAGTAACCAGGACTCTAACCAGCACTCTAATATGGGACTGCAGGCATCCCAAGAGGTAGCTTAACCTACTATATGTACCCGTCTGCTTCATTTTATTTAATCATCACTAAAACTCTGTAGCATGGGTTTTATTCTCATCCTAAAGATGACAAAATGAGATGGAAAAAAGTCAGTAACTTGCCCAAGGCCACACATATAAGTAGCAAAACTGGTACTGGAAACCAGGTCAGTCACACTTCAAAGCCTGTGTTCCTTCCATTATGTCATGCTATAGTTTGATGACCTCATGCCATGGCTGCTCTCAAATGAGTTTCCTCCTGATGCCCCTATCAAGGGTAAACATCTCTGCCTGGCTTTTAAGGCTTACCATAATTATATCCAACCAATGATTGTTCCAGCTACTTTCAACAGGTGCATCTGTCATCAACTATGACTCTTCAGTCTGCCTCCTGTAAATGTGCCCACATTCATTATTCCACATTTTTGAGGGGAAAAAAAATCATGATTATGATAGCACTTCAGCCATACTAACCTAGAGACCAAGTAATATAAAAATAATTAAAGTAGAAAATGGAAGTCCATCACATTTGCAGTGAGCATTAGGGGTGAAATTTGGGTCATACTGTCAGGTTGCATGCATTACTCTAGTTAAAAAAGCAGTGGTGGGAGCTGTTGAGGCATAGCGGGCAAAGCTGCCACCTGTGAAGCCGGCATCCTATATGGACACCAGTTCAAGTCCCAGCTGCTCCACTTCTGATCCAGCTCCCTGCTAATGTCCCTGGGAAAACATCAGAAGATGTCCCAATGCTTGGACCCCTGCACCATGTGGGAGACCATGAAGAAGTTCCTGGCTCCTGGCTTCATTCTGACCCACTTCTGGACATTGCAGCCATCTGGAGAGTGAACCAGTGGATGTAAGATCTTTCTCTTTCCTGCTTTCTCTCTCTCTCTCTCTCTCTCTCTGTAACTATTCCTTTCAAACATATAAATTAAATAAAAAAAATAATGGTACTTTTTATATCTTACCTGGGCTGTCCTTGTGGGAATCAAAATGGTCACATCAAAGTGTGACCTTTTGAAATTGAATGTCTTTACTAACTCATATACAAAACATAAAAAAGCACTAAAAGAATTTAGCACCAGGAAACCTTTCCCAACTGCTCTTATTCTTATTGACTTTTGTCTACTCTCCACTTAAAGCCTGTACCACATAATTAGTGTTTAATTACATATTATTTGTATTGTTTATTCTTTATGTGTTAGAATAGGTGACAGGATGTGGGTGGAATTACATTATGGAGACCTAGGATAGGGCGTGGACTCACAGAGTTGATGATCACAAAGGCAGGTATGAAAAAAGCTAGTCCAGGAAAATTGCAAAAAAAAGTTGGACGGTGAATTTAGAGCAGGGGTCTGGAGCAAGTCCTGAGAAAGGGTTTGTACATGAGCTGTAAGTGGGAACAAGGCTGTCAAGCCCAAGAATTTGCTTAGAGATTGGCTTAGTCTGTTTTGTGTTGCTATGGCAAACTATCTGAGGCTGGGTACTTAGTAAAGAAAAGAGATTAATTTGGCTCATGATTCTGGTGGCTGGAAATCTAAACAGCATGACCATGGTATCTGGCAAGGCCCCCCATCCTCACCCCCCTGACTGCATCACAATATGGTGGAGAATTGGAAAAGGAAATTTCACGGGAAAATTTATATAAATGTAATGGAATTTTAAAAATATTTTCCAAAGCATCATCACCTGACCTTTTGTATCAAGGTCATCTGATGTACATGTTAAAAATGCACATCCCTAGGCTGGCACCACAGCTCACTAGGCTAATCCTCCACCTGCAGCACCGGTACCCTGGGTTCTAGTCCCAGTTGGGGCACCGGTTTTGTCCCGGTTGCTCCTGTTCCAGTCCAGCTCGCTGATGTAGCCCGGGAAGGCAGTGGAGGATGGCCCAAGTGCTTGGGCCCTGCACCTGCATGGGAGACCAGGAGGAAGCACCTGGCTCCTGGCTTTGGATCGGCACAGCGCCGGCTGTGGTGGCCATTTTGGGGGTGAACCAACGGAAGGAAGACCTTTCTCTCTCTCTCTCTCACTGTCTAACTCTGCCTGTCAAAAAAAAAATGTGCATTCCTAGACTTCAGGTTACATATACCAAATCACATTTCTGGTCACAGGAAACAAGAATCTGAACCACAGTCAACTCAGGTGAATATCATGCCCAGTAGATTTTTTTTAAAAGATTTATTTATTTATTTATTTATTTGAAAGTCAGATTTACACAGAGAAAGGAGAGGCAGAGAGAGAGAGAGAGAGAGATAGAGATGTCTTCCATCCGATGGTTCACTCCCCAGATGGCCGCAATGGCCTAAGCTGCTCCAATCCAAAGCCAGGAGCCAAGAGCTTCTTTCAGGTCTCCCACGCGGGTGCAGGGGCCCAAGGATTTGGGCCATCTTCTACTGCTTTCCCAGGCCATAGCAGAGAGCTGGACTGGAAGTTGAGCAGCCGGGACTAGAACCGGCACCCATAAGGGATGCCAGCGCTTCAGGCCAGGGTGCTAACCCCCTGCACCACAGCACCAGCTCCGCCCAGTAAATTTTGAGAGGAACTGAGTTACCATGGGACTTTTGGAGAGTGGGACTTGGAGGCAAGGGAGTTTTCTTTATACTCTTCTGTGGCTTAAAATTTTTATAAACTTTCATTGCATATGTAATAATCCAGATCTACTAGAGATTTTTGATGTTTAGAAGACAGAAATGTTCAATAGTGATTATCTGGGGCATGCAAATAAGGGCATACATTACTAATTTAGCTCATTCAGGGGGAGAAAGGAGACCATCAAAGGCTATGAATTTGGCAATGCATAGCAAGTTATCAAATGTTTTCTTCATTTATTTCATATTTATTGAGCATCTGTTTTCTGTATGCCAAAGATATAGTGAAGAATATTAGACAAGGTGATCACTTTAGGGAGAGGAGGGAGATGCACTTAAAATGTAAATAACTTGGAGCTGGTGCTGTGGCTTAGAGGGTTGGGCTGCCGCCTGCAGTGCCGGCATACCACAAGGGTGTTGGTTCAAGACCCAGCTGCTCCACTTCCGATCCAGCTCTCTGCTATGGCCTGGGAAAGCAGTAGAAGATGGCCCAAGTGCTTGGGACCCTGCACCTGCGTGGGAGACCCGGAAGAGGCTCCTGGCTTCAGATTGGCACAGCTCCAGCTGTTGCAGCCAGTTGGGGAGTGAACCAGCAGATGGAGGACCTCTCTCTCTGCCTCTCCTTCTCTCTCTGTGTAACTCTGACTTTCAAATAAATAAATAAATGTCTAAAAAAATGTAAATAACTGCACTAAAGTTAATGGCAGATTGTGGTAAGTAACAGGGTGATGTGATTGAGTGTGAAGTGGGAGCTGATGGGGTGGGGTGAAAGAAGGCTTTTTCAGAAGGTGACTTTTCACTGAGACCTAAAAGGTGAATTAGTTGCATGAAAAGCTGAGCCGTCCCAGCGCTGTGGCCCAGCAGGTAAAGCCAGGGTTTGCAACACCACATCCCATATAGGTGCCTAGCTGCTCCACTTCTGGTCCACCTCCCTGCTAATGTGCCTGGAAAAGTGGCAGAAGATGGGCCAAGTGTTTGACCCTTGCCACTCAGGTGGGAGGCCCTGACGAAGCTCTTGGCTCCTGGCTTCTGCCTGCCCTAGCATGGCCGTTGTGGCCATTTGGGGAGTGAAAGAGCAGATGGAAGATCTCTCACTGTCTCTCCCTCTCTCTCTGTAACTTGCAGTTTCAAAATAAATAAACATATCTAAGAAAAAGAAAAGCCAAGCCGAAGGAACAGTCCTAATCTGGGGGAAGAACATGACCTTCTAAAGGACAGAAAGGAGTTCTTCGAGAACACAGCAGGGTGTGCAGGAGACAGGCACTAGATAAGGCTGGAGAAGAAGCCAGAGCTAGATCATATCCAGTTCTGTAAAGAATTTAAATCTTATTCTAGGACGTCAGTGATTGACTTTAAGAAGGAAATGGTAATCTTTTTTTGCATTTCTAAGTGATCACTTTCATAGCCTTTGGCCAGATTATTTTCACTTGGCAGAATCTGTCCACAAGAAAATAAGTTTCACAAAGAGGTTCATAATGAGGATTTTATTTTGGTAGCAAATTTAAAACAACCCAATAATACAGTGAATGTACAAGTGAATAAAAAAGGATTTGTAAATATATGGAATAGTATGTGACTGTTAAACATTATGTGCTTGGATTATAAAACACGAAAATGTGCAGCAGGGGTTATGGCATAGCAGGTAAAGCTACTGCCTGCAACGCTGGCATCCCATAGGCACTGGCTCAAGACCCAGCTGCTCCATTTCTGATCCAGCTCCCTGCTAATGCACCTGGGAAAGCAGTGGAGGATGTTTTAATTTGTACTAAATAGTTTTAAAGAGAATATCAGGTAAACAAAAATAAATGTAATGAATATTATAACCAAGATTCACTTCCGGACTACCCTGTTTTAAGAGAAGTTAACATTTGCATATTCCAAATTTTTAAAATATTACAGAATACATACACTCTCAAAAATGAAGTCAACCAAAACAAAATCTTTTTTTTTAATTTATTTATTTTTTATTTTTATTTTTGACAGGCAGAGTGGACAGTGAGAGAGAGAGAGACAGAGAGAAAGGTCTTCCTTTGCCGTTGGTTCACCCTCTAATGGCCGCCATAGCCAGTGCGCTGCGGCCGGCGCACCGCGCTGATCCGAAGGCAGGAGCCAGATGCTTCTCCTGGTCTCCCATGGGGTGCAGGGCCCAAGCAGTTGGGCCATCCTCCACTGCACTCCCGGGCCATAGCAGAGAGCTGACCTGGAAGAGGGGCAACCGGGACAGAATCCGGCACCCTGACTGGGACTAGAACCCAGTGTGCCAGCGCCGCAGGGCGGAGGATTAGCCTGTTGAGCCACAGCACCAGCCAAATAACATCTTTTAACAGAGAACTAATTCTACATTTTTTACTATATTTATATTGTTCTAAAGTGTATTTACTCTGTGCTACCTACTATCCATTGACATTATATAACACACATTTTTTAACTTATAAAAGAAAGTCAAGCAGCCATAAGTAAATATTTGTATTTACAAAAATTAGAAAAATGCCATCTGATTTAGAGCTTCATATTTATTAGAAACTTTGCATTCTATATAGTGGCTTAAATCCACAATGAAAAAAAATCAAGTGCTATCCTTTAATAAAAAGTAATAAGAGCCTGAAACCCATTCTCTTTAGTTGGGCTTGAGTTGGAACTGACTGCATTAGACAGAAAACTAACACCGTTCATGGTTTTTAAAAATAATAAGGACGTACAGCACATCGGCAAGCACTTTGTATTACATCTCTGATGCTCTGTGACAACGTTACAACACAGGTGAGTAAGCTTCCGCACTGTTGTAAGGATATACAAATGGTTTTAGTTTTTGATAAGTTACACAAAAGGTGAAAAGATAACTTTCAGTTACTTCTGAGTTGATATTTATCAAATTGTTGAAAATCTAGGATAAGGCGGAAATCTTTATACTTTCCCAGAGGAATTAACCATGTAAATTAAAATTAAAGCAAGCATTATATTAATAAGTACAGAGATGAAGAACACTCGAGTATAGACAATAAGTAAATATGAGTAAATCTAAGTCCAATATAACCTTAAAAGACTTCGTACACATCAAGAAGTGTGACAGAATCATAATAAAGAAGGTGAATTAGAAAAATATTCAATTACTATTTGGTGCCCAGTTTCTAAGCAGCAAATGTACTGAAAATATTGAATTTTAACAATTCAGGGTTAATTAACAGTTGTTGACAAGGTAGACATACATCTCTGAATTTTCTGATGAATTTTTAAAAATTGGACCTTCCTAAACCCTACTCCCAAAGATCTGAAACTGGTAGGCCTGGGGCAGAGTTTGTGCCTCTTGTATTTGTTTTTAATACTTTCTTAGGGCCAGAGCCATGGCTCACTTGGTTAATCCTCTGCCTGCGGCGCCGGCATCCCATGTAGGCACTGGGTTCTGTTCCCAATTGCTCCTCTTCCAGTCCAGCTCTCTGCTGTGGCCTGGGAAGGCACACAGGAGGATGGCCCAAGTCCTTGGGTCCCTGCACCCGCATGGGAGACCAGGAAGAAGCACTTGGCTCCTGGCTTCGGATCAGCGCAGCGCCGGCTGTGGTGGCCATTGGGGAGTGAACCAACGGAAGGAGGACCTTTCTCTCTGTCTCTCTCTCTCACTGTCCAACTCTGCCTGTCAAACTAAAAAAAAAAAAAAAATACTTTCTTGGGTAATTCTGATTATCATGGGTAATCACTACAGATCAGGTTGAGTGGAGGAAGTTCATAAAGAAGGGAGATTTCAGCTGTGCCTTGCCAGCTGGGAAGGCTGTAAATAGGCAGAGAGGAAAAGAGGAGGGCAAATCATTCCAGTTGCTGAGGGAGAGACAAGAATGGGCAAGTTACCATGAGAAAAGAGTAGGTGGGCCACTCCACAAAGAATTTAACCCAGATAAAAAAGGTAAAGTGTCCACTGCATGTGGTACTTAAAAAGCAATTGCTGACTTCTAAAAATACAATTTAGTAGGGGATTGAATTCAGATTTTGGGGACAGGAATTGAATGGGTGATGGGGAATCAAACCAGTGGGTATTTAAAGCACTTGTTATAGTTTTAATGTCCCCTCCAATATTCATGTTAAAATTCATTTGGTATTGTAACAGCATTAAGAAATGGGCAGGTATTTGCTTGGCCAGCAGTTCCACTCACGCCATTTGACAGTACCTGGTTCAAGTTCCAGCTCCTCCATCATGAAAAATCCAGCTTCCTGGTGATGTGCGCCCTGGGAAGCAGCAGATGATGGCTCAAGTAGCTGAGTCCCTGTCACTCACATGGGAGACTCAGATTGAGTTCTGGGCTCCTGGCTTACGCCTGGCCCAGCCCTGGCTGTTCCATGCATCTGGGGAGTGAAGCAATAGCTAGAAGAGCTCTCTGTATGTCTCAATGACTTTCAAATAGAATGAAAGTAAATAAATGAATAATTTATAAACAGATGAACTCTTGTTTTTTAAAAAAAAGAGGCTGGACCTTAGAAAGGTGATTAGGTTAGAGTTCTGTCCTCATAAATGGATTAATATCATTATCATAGGAGTGAGTGAGTTATGGTGCAAAGGGTACGTTTGGTCCCACTTCTTCTCCCTCACACACCCACTTTCCCTTCCTCCACTTGAAGACACAGCACAGGGCCCTTACCAGATCCCAGTGCCTTGCTCCTGGGCTTCCCACTCTCTAGAACCATGAGAAATAAATCTCTTCTCTTTATAAATCACCCAACCTCAGGTATTCTGTCACAGCAACATAAAATAGACCAGACAGCACTCATCTGAGAACTTGGCAGGGGAGAGAAAGTAAAAAATAGAACAGAATTTAAATAGGAAGAGCAGGATCAAGAGTAGTTTTTTGTTCCTCCCGGAGAAGGGAGCCTAAATATGTTTGCAGGCAGTGGAGAGGAATCCAACAGAGAAGAGAGGGGATATTTTAGAGAGGGTAAAATTAGGATTTGTATTTCTCAAGTGTTCTTTAATGTATTTGTTTTAGAACTAAAATAAGTTACAGCATGCTTATACCAGTTTAATTCTAATGGAAATCTGGATAGATTTCATAGAAATTAGAATCACAAACTCTCAAAAAAAAAGTTAAAAGCATAAAGTGGACAATAAAGGAAAAAGAAGTTCCAGCCAGCCCTACTCTTGAATTTCTCTACTCCACCGCAGACTCACGAATTTTGTGGAAATAATTCAGAATAGGTGCGAAAACTGAATGGCAATGTTTCAAGTCACAGGGTACAAACCACTATACTTTGAACTAGAAGAGGAGCTAAGCTGTATTTCTGCTCTTTCACAGAGGAGCAGGTACCTGGTAAGGTGATGTCATTGTCAGCCTCAAACCTCACTCACTAACTTAACAACCTTTCCTTGGAGAAAAGGTTTTTGATTTTTCAAAGCTTAGGTACCGAAAGTCCCAATAAAGGAAGATTTTTAAATGATCTATGTTTAAAAAAGAGATTAGCTTGTTTGAGTTACCAGAACTATGATTTTTTTTTTTTTTTTTTTTTTTTTTATACAGGCAGAGTGGACAGTGAGAGAGAGAGACAGAGAGAAAGGTCTTCCTTTACTGTTGGTTCACCCTCCAATGGCTGCCACGGCTGGCGCGCTGGGGCCTGCGCATCGCACTGATCCGAAGCTGGGAGCCAGGTGCTTCTCCTGGTCTCCCATGGGGTGTAGGGTCCAAGCACTTGGGCCATCCTCCACTGCACTCCCTGGCCACAGCAGAGAGCTGGCCTGGAATAGGGGCAACCGGGGCAGAATCTGGCACCCCAACCGGGACTAGAACCCGGTGTGTCGGCGCCACAAGGCGGAGGATTAGCCTAGTGAGCTGCGGCGCCGGCCCAGAACTATGATTTTTAAAAAATAGTTTTTCAACTCAGAATTCATTTTTTTCCCCAAAATTTATTTATTTATTTGAAAGCCAGAGTTAGAGAGAGAGGGGCAGAGACAGAGAGAGATCTCCCTCCTGCTTGTTCACTCTTCAGGTAGTCACAATGGCCCAAGCTGGGGCAGAAGTCAGGAGCCAGGAGCTTCATCCAGGTCTTCCATGTGCATGGCAGAGGCCCCAACACTTGCACCATCTTCTGCTGCTTTTCCCAGGCTATTAGACGGGAGCTGGATTGGAAGTGGAGTAGCCAGGACATGAGTGGTACCCATATGGGATGCCAGCCTCGCAAGCAGCAACTTTATCCAGTACACTTCGGCCCCAAAGGTTTTTTGTTGTTAAGGGTAGAGTGAACAGACTAGAGTGGGTAAAAGAATACAAACAGATCTGTAAAGTTGTTATCCTCTTGATGTGAGGTTGTGAGGGCCAGAGCCAAATTGCTAATGTGTGTTTAATTTTATATCACATAAAATTTTAATTATTTGAGGATTCTAATACAGTACTAGACTATTTTTTTATAGGATGCTGTTACTTTAACTTGTTATAAATATCAAAGCACTGGGGCCAGCACTGTGCCATGGTGGGTAAAACCGCTGCCTGCAATGCGGGCATCCCATATGGGCGCTGGTTCAAGTCCTGTCTGCTCTACTTCCGATCCAGTTCTCTGATATGCCTGGGAAAGCAGAAGATAGCCCAAGTCCTTGGGCCCCTGCATCCGCATGGGAGACCTGGAAGTGGCTCCTGGCTCCAGATCAGCATAGCTCCTGCCGTTGCAGCCCTCTGGGGAATGAACGAGCAGATGGAAGACCTCTCTCTCCCTCTCTGCCTCTCCTTCTTTCTCTGTGTAACTCTGACTTTCAAATGAATAAACAAATCTTTTACAAAAAAATCAAAGCACTATCACATTTTATTTCATTTATCCTCACAAACATTTTCTGTGACTGACAGAAAGGAAGTTGCAATTCCAGGTTGATCAAAGAAGTAACTCATTGAGGGGGCTGGTGCCAGGTTAGTCCTGGCTGCTCCACTTCCAGTCCAGCTCTCTGCAATGGCCTGGGAAAGCAGTAGAAGATGGTCCAAGTCTTTGGGGCCCTGCACCCGCATGGGAGACCCGGAAGAAGCTCCTGGCTCCTGGCTTTGGATTGGCTAAGTTCTGGCTGTTTCGGCCAACTGGGGAGTGAACCAGCAGTCTCTCTCTCTCTCTCTCTCTCTCTGCCTCTCTGTAACTCTGATTTTCAAGTAAACAAAAAATCAAAAAAAAAAAAAAAAAAGAAATAACTCATTATAACTCATTGAACAAATGCCTGAATGCCTACTATGCAATCCTAACTAGAACAGTAGTTCCTAGTAGGGTTCTATATCTTAGTTATTTATTAATGTAGTTTTTTTTTTTTTAAGATCTGCTTTATTTATTTGAAAGACAGAGTTATAGAGGGAAGTAGAGACAGAAAGAGAGGTCTTCCATCCACTGGTTCACTCCCCAGATGACCGCAATGGCTGGAGCTGTGCCAATCTGAAGCCAGAAGCCAGGAGCATCTTCCAGGTCTCCCACACGGGTGCAGGGGTCCAAGGACTTAGGCCGTCTTCTACTGCTTTCTCAGGCTATAGCAGAGAGCTGGATTGGAAGAGAAGCAGCCTGGACTATAATTGGCACCCATGTGGGATGCCGGCAATTCAGGCCAGGGCTTTAACCCACTGCACCACAGCGCCGGCCCCTGTTAATGTAGTTCTTAGCTAAGTTGAATGAAGGTACTTCAAGAAATTCGTAGAAAAAAATGAAATTTTGTTGCAAAAGAATTTGGAATCACAATCTTTTCATAACACCCATTTCCATGAACTTTGTAAGTACCTTTATATATCATGGTATTTAGTTATTGAGGCGCTTAATAACAGTAGTTCTAGTTAGGGTTATATTTCTTGCTAATTCCTAAGTCAGAGTTGGAGACTTGAATCCTACGTGTTGATGGAAACATAGCTACACTGCATGCATTTATAGCTACTGTTCAAAAGGCCACTTGCATACAAAGCCCATAATACAAGTCTTGGTAAATATTATGCTGGAGTGTACCAAAAATCATAAGCCTCTTGGGTATGACATAAAGGAAAGGTTTTTATGTTTTGTGTTTGACAAGTGTCATGTCTCATATATTTTTATGGGACAATATGATGCACATATTTTTAAAACGCCTTTGTATATGGATTAAAGGTTAGGACTTCTTAGTTATACAACCAACAGAGTAAAGGTATGTGTCAGCAACTATAATAAAACAAAGTACATCATGAGGCAATTTAAAATTCAGAGCTGTGCAGCTGGACTTCTTTGCATTCTTTAAAGAATTTGCAAGCAAATAAATGATACATTGTATCTCAATTACAGAGAGATCAGAGAATAAATTCTACAAGCAGCTCCCAGTTCAGATAAAAAAAAAAAAAAAGAGTACAGAACAAAAACAAAACAAAGACGGAAACCTGGTTTTGTCCAGCCTTGTTTTGAAACAGAAAAGCCATGAAGTGTGACATCATTCCTGGAATGTAAAAGCAGAAGTTACTTTATACATTGCATTGCCTACCCTGTGTTTTTGCCTACTTTAGGAGGGATTTAAAAGGCTGTTCTTTTGCAAGTATACCTTTTAAAATGGTTGAGTTACAGACAGAGCTGTAACAATTTTTTTAAGTATCTACTTGACTTTTTTCTAACAACTTCTTTTAGGATCTACTTTAGTACTTTAATTAGGTTGAAAACACACACACTCATATAAGTCCAGTTGCCAGCTTTCAACTCTTAAAACTTTATTTTTTACAGGAAGGTTGACAACTAGGGAAGGTAGAGCATGGAAAGTGTTTTCTTCCCTCCGAATTGAGTCCCGAGACTTGGGGCAAGAGTCAGGTTTGGATGTTTTTACTCGGCGCTGTGAAGTCTCCACCACGCCTGTCGGGTGCTTGTCCCACATGGCCTTCCGGCTCTACCTTGCTGATGTCGTCAGACTCGTCAAGTGACTGCAAACGGCACATTCCTTAGTCAACCTGACATCGCTAGTCATAGTGTTGCCATTCCAGGCCAAGGGCACACAGGTCTTGACCCCCACAGCACAAACAGGACAGCAGCCCCGGATGCATCCAAAACTGAACAGTTACGGCCGCCCCACGGCAGGGCTCGTTTCTGAGTGGAGCTGAGCTGTGAGGCCAAGGCCACACACAAGCGGATCCTCATTCCGACTTGGGGTGGGCGACACCTCAAAGGGCCTTCTTCCCTCCCTCCATAGGATGGAAAACCTGGGAGGACTACCTGGGCCAGTCGCCCCTGAGGGGTGGCAAGACGGGAGCCACCTTCAGATGGCGAAAGCGAACCAATACTGTCAACGGCAGGTCACTTCGCTCAGACCCGCGGGAGGCACGGAAAGCAAGCCAGCCGCGCGGCCCTTAATCCATGCCGGCAACAGCGCCGATCCAGAAAAAAAATCAGAGGACCACAGGCACCGGCCCGGCCGCTTCCCGCGTCTTCCAGGCCGCGCGCCCAAATCAAACGCGACGCCAGCTCGTTGGGGGCCGGGCCGCGCGCGCTCCGCTGCCTCCGCTGGCCAAGCCGCAGCCGCCGCCCGCCCGCCGCGGAGCTGGGCGGGGCCGCCTCCAGGCGACCGGCGCAGGCGGGTCCAGGAGGAAGACGCCGGAGACGCGCTCTGCGCAGGCGCGCGGCGCCCCGCCTCCCCAGCGTCGGCTCCCGGCCGGGCGGCGCGGGCCCTCCCACTCTCCCCCGCGCCGCCTCGCGGCCCCGGCCCTCGATTCACCCCTCAGCCCCGGCGCGCGCGCGTCCTCCCGCCGGCCTGCAGGCCCGGGGCCTCCGCCTGCTGCCCCGCCGCTCTTCCTCGCGGCCCCGCTCGCGTCCACGCTGTCGCCCGGGCCGGCGCGGCCGCGGGCAACCGCTCCCCCTCCCGCACCCACCCCGCCCCCTCCCCGCCTTTTCCGCCCTCCCGTCCCCCTCCCTCGGCCCGCTGCTTCTGCTCCAGATGAGGTGATGGCAACGGCCAACTTCGGCAAGATCCAGATCGGGATTTACGTGGAGATCAAGCGGAGCGATGGTGAGCCGCGCCGCCGGTCCAGCTGGCCGGGCCCCGCATTCGGGTGTGCGCCGAGGGGACGCGGGCGCCGGCCGCCTCATTGATTGCTCCGCCGGGCTGTGGGGGCGGGAAGGCGGCGGCCGCGGCGCTTTTGTGTGTGGCGTGTGTGCGAGTGAGGCCGGCGTGGGGTCCGCCCGGGCGCCGCTGCAGTGCGGGGGGCGCGGGCCGAGGGAGCCTGTGGGGGCCCGGGGCGGCCGCCCCTCGTTGCTCCCCGGATCTCCATCCTCCCCTGGGGGGACATCCAGCCCGGGAGGGAGCGGGCTTCGTTAGGGATGAGCCTGCCTCGCGCTCCGCCCCGGCCTCTTGGTTTGACCTGGCGGGGTGGGTGGGGGTGGGGGGCGTGCGAAGCAGGGATTTCGGGGCTTAGGGAGCCGACCACCGGCGAGAGGCCGAGCGCCGGCGAGGGCCAATCCGGTTGGTCTACGGTCTACACTGGCGTCTGGTTGTCAGGCCTCCTCGCCTTAGGCGATCGAGCACGCTTTTTTTTTTTTTTTTTTTTTTGCTCGAGTCTTCCTTGGGAGAGGGATGGAGAGAATGTCGCGCTTGGCCATGAAGCAGGGTGGGGAGAAGTCGGGGCCGAGCCGCTCCGAGGTGACGGGGGAGGATGGACACGGTCAAGGCGCCGCTCGACCGGGCAGTGGGGGTGGGCGGCCGGATGTTGATGTTTTCACACCCTCGGGAGAGGTGCAGGCACGAGCCTAAGTCGTCCCCCCCACCCCAGCCCTTCTTCCTTTTTACAGCCTTAGGCTCATGTATCTTTCTTGTTGCTTCCTCTGGGGGAAGATGTTTTATGTCACTCGCTTGGGGTGTGGAGTGAGGTACGCCAGCCAGATCTGCACATCATTGATGTTGTAATGAGAAAATGCGCAGAGGGAGATTTTTCCCTTTCAGTAACAGAGATATGTAGTATCTAGACTCATGCGTATTCTTGACCCCCGTCCTTTTCACTCCCGTTCCTTTTATTTAGGGCTTATTTGTTGTCCTTTAGCTCAGTAGTAACGTTGCTGTCACATCCACGCCCTCTCAGTTTTACCGACTTTGACCGAGTTTCGTGAAACCACCCTGATTTTCATGTTGTCTCTGTGACACATTGGAAGACCCTGTTAGACTGTTCTTTCCCCTTATATGTGAGTATGTGAGGTCACTTGTGGTACCAGCTGGAAGCAGCATTGTCCTATATGTGAAGAAAGTCGTAACTACTTAGAGGCTTAGAAGTTAACAGTAACACTAGTGGAAGAGAGAGCTCTCCTGTACTTGGGTTGGGATTTCTTGTATTTATTTTTTTCCTCTTCAAATTGCTGCCAGCTCTGTTTCGTCTTTAGGTGAATTCTCTGTATACTAACAAAAGTAGGATTTGTATATTTTTAAAATCTTAGGTCCAAAAGACATGATTTTACGTTCTTGAAAACGTTTAACTGATAGGTGTTAACTATAAAATTTTGTCAGATTTAGTGTGTGATATTCAAGAGGTTTCTATGTTTTAATTTTTCCTGGACATGAACCAGTTTTGGTTTTTTGGGGGGTTGTCTAGGAAGTAGTTTATAATACTCTTTCAGCCTTCACCTGCAAGAGCTCTGTGTTCTTGTGTAAGTGACAGTAGCTTAGATCCGTGTTTAGAAAGCAGAGAAATAATGGACATCACTATAGAGTATATTACCCTAAGACATAGGAGTGTAAACATTGATGCGCCTTGGGTGCCTGATGAGTTGGTGGAAGGCACACAGTAGGTGGAGGACTTGAAAAGGTGGAAATGATCATTTGCTGGGATGGCGGTGTTTCACAGAAAAAACAGCTAGGAGACTCCCCCCAGCCTTTCCCTTTTTCACTTAAAGAAGCTGTTTTACTTCCTCCCACTTCTGCAATAGATCTGTGTTGGATAAAATACTGGTGATTATTGTAACAAAAGTAAGCTTCCTGGTTAGATGAACACTGATGAAGTATTTGAAACAATGAAAATCACGGGAGTGAAGGACTGCTATTAACCGTGCAGATGTTTCTCTGCTTTCCTGTTGGTGGTGATCCTTGTCTCTGTTTCAGACCACGCTTTTCCCATCAGTAGTGCTCACTTATCAATAAAATATATTCTAAGGGCAAACAGGTAAACCAAAATGAGGTTGTTCCTGTCTTTCAAGATCCTGCTAAAAAAAAGCAAAAGCTGATAAATCTTCACTGATTACTAAAACCAGATGGCCTGTTAGCCTCTAAATTCCTAAGTCATCCTGTATCATTCATGAGACAGCATATTTCCTTAAGTTAATATTTGGATACATAATTCTTAGTGTTATGTTTTCAAGCTATACTGGGGCAAGAAGTGGTATAGGGAATGCAATGGAAGGGTGTCCAGCTATCCACACCCACTTCAACCAGAGCCAAGATATTACAGGATTATAATAGTTAGCTAATAGATTCTTTAAAAACCTCAATTAATTTATCGCTATTATTTCCCCAAAGTGCCTAGCAGAGTTCTTTATATGTAGTGTTTTTTTTTTTCTTTTTAAAGTTTGTTTGAAAGATATAGTTACAGAGGGAGAGACAGAGAAATATCTTCCATCTGCTGGTTCACTCCCCAAATGGCCACAATGGCCAGAGCTGGGCCCATCAGGAGCCAGAATCCAGGAGCTTCTTCCGAGTCTCCCATGAAGGTGCAGGGGCTCAAGCACCTGGGCTGTCTTCTACTACTTTCCCAGGCTATAACAGAGAGCTGACCAGAGAGTGGTTGGGATATGAACTGGTGCTCATATGGAATACAGGCATCACAGGCAGTCTTAGTCTACACACCACTACTACTCTGCGTGTAGTTTTTTTTTTTTTTTTTTTTTAATTTATTTGAGAGGCAGAATTACAGAGGGAGGGAGAGACAGAGAGGTCTTCCATCCACTGGTTTACTCCCTAGATGGCCACAACGGCTGAAGCTGGGCCATTATGAAGCCAGGAATTTCTTCCGGGTCTCCCATGTGGGTGCAGGGGCCCAAGCACTGGGACCATCTTCCACTGCTTTCCCAGGCCATTAGCAAGGAGCTGGATTGGAAGGGGAGCAGCTGGGCCTCAAACTGGTGCCCATATAGGATGCCAGGACCATAGGCAGAGGTTTAACCTACTACACCACAGCACTGGCCCCTGCGTGTAGTTTTTAAGTGAATCTCTCTCCATTACTGGATTTTTGGTTTCCTACCCTTCCTCCCTCTTTCTTTTAAGATTTATTTATTTATTTATTAGAAAGGCAGAGTTACAGAGAGAAAGAGAAAGGGAGAGGTCTCCCATCTCCTGGCTCCCAAATGGCCACAGTGGCCAGGGCTGGGCCATGCTGAATCCAGGAGTTCATCTGGGTCTCCCATGTGGATGCAGGAGCCCAAACACTTGGGCCATCTTCCACTTCTTTCCCAGGCACATTAGCATGGAACTGAATCGGAAGTGAAGCAGCCAAGACTTGAAGCAGTGCCCATATGAGATGTTGTCATTGCAAGTGGTGAATTGACCCTCTGCGCCACAGTGCCAGCCCCTGTTTTTGGTCTTCAAACATTATTTTCATTAACCGTTGCATAGAAATTTTACTAGAAAGTGAGATCCCTCTGTCTACTACTGCCTATCAAGAACTATGAGAGTAAGGGAGGAATTCTCTGTTATTTTGGACCTTTATACAGCTTTCTACAGCCTGATCAAGATGTAGAAAATGACTTCCTGCCCTTGGAAAAGCACCAGAGAGTAGTATTATAGAGACTTACTGGAATGTTCATTAGTAAAAAGTGATGCGGTATTTGGGTCTCAAAACCAAAAATTGTAGGAGGAAAATATTGTTTCTCAAAGTTGATAAAATGGGTGTCTTCATTAAAGTTCTGAAATCCAGAGGAAACCAACTTTCAATTTATTCATCAGGAATCTTGCAATTCAGGGCAGGCAGTTTTTAGAAAATATTTTTAAATGACCTAACCCTTATACACTTAGACACTTTATTCTGCTAGTTTACCTTAACATGTCATTTATATAGCTTCTGAAAAATAGTCTGAACATAGGTAATAAAAATGAATCACATAGCAATACAGTTGTTCTTTAGTTATAAGTATGTAACTGATGATGGGGGTAAGATGGAATGGGGAATTTGTGGATTAATTCCTTTTGTGGGGCAGGCACTGTAACATAGTGAGCAAAGCTGTTGCCTGCAGTGCCGGCATTCAATATGGGTGCCGGTTCAAGTCCCGGCTGCTCCACTTCCGATCCAGCTCTCTGCTATGGCCTGGGAAAGTAGTAGAAGATGGCCCAAGTCCTTGGATCCCTGCACCCGCATGGGAGACTCAGAAGAAGCTCCTGGCTGCTGGCTTCAGATAAGCACAGCTCCAGCCTTTGCGGCCAATTGGGGAGTGAATCAGCGGATGGAAGACCAACCTCTCTGTCTCTCTGCCTCTCCTTCTCTTTGTAACTCTGACTTTCAAAAAAATAAATAAATATTTTAAAAAATTTTTCCTTTTGTACGGTGACTAGAACAATAATGGTTCCATGTATGTATTTGTTAGGTCTTCATAGTTTTCCAAGTGCTGCAGACATGTTGAATTCTCACAGAAAGCCTGTGAGGTGGGCAGTACTAGTAGGAAGGTGGCAGATTTCATTATTTTACAGGAGAAGAATTTGACGTTCGATTGCTTGCCAAGATCATATTATTAATAAGTGAAAAAACCAGGGCCGGTGCTGTGGCGCAGCAGGTTAACACCCTGGCCTGAAGCGCCGGCATCCCATATGGGCGCCGGTTCGAGACTCAGCTGCTCCACTTCCAATCTAGCTCTCTGCTATGGCCTGGGATAGCAGTAGAAGATGGCCCAAGGCCTTGGGCCCCTGCATCTGTGTAGGAGACCCAGAAGAAGCTCCTAGCTCCTGGCTTCGGATCGGCACAGCTCTGACCGTTGCAGCAACTGGGGAGTGAACATTGGATGGAAGACCTCTCTCTCTGCCTCTCCTCTCTCTGTGTAACTCTGGCTTTCAAATAAATAAATAAATTTTTTAAAAAATGATAAAACCAGGCCTAAGCCTAGACCCATTCATTCCTACTTCTCTGAATAATGGCAAATGGTTGCAGATGGTGGTAGGAAGTTGTGTACCTTGTGTATTTTAATTTTTTTAAAAAAAGATGTATTTATTTGAAGGGCAAGCCACAGAGAGAGAAAAATAAGAATTTTTCCATTTACTACCGAAATGACCACAACAGCCAGATTGGAGCCAGGCCAAAGCCAGTAGCCAGAAACACTATCCTAGTCTACCACATGGGTGGCAGAAGCCCAAGCACTTGGGCCGTCTTCCTCTAGCTTCTAAGGTGCATTAGCAAGAAGCTGGTTCCAAAGTGAAGCAGCTAGGAGTCCTGGCACTTGGATTAATTTTTTCTTTTTAAATTTTAAGATTTATTTATTTCATTTGAAAGTTAGAGTTACACAGAGAGAGGAAGAGAGGCAGAGAGAGGTCTTCCATCTGCTGGTTCACTCCCCAATTGACCGCAACAGTTGGAGTTACACTGATCCGAAGCTGAGAGCCAGGAGATTCTTCCAGGTTTCCCACGTGGGTGCAGGGACACAAGGACTTGGGCCATATTCTGCTGCTTTCCCAGGCCATAGCAGAGAGTTGGATTGGAAGTGGAGCAGCTGGGACTCGAACCAGTGCCCATATGGGATGCCAGCACTGCAGGCAGCAGTTTTACCCGCTGTGCATAGTGCTGTCCCCCCCCCCCCCTTTTTGAGACATACAAGCCCCTGTAGTAAAATTCTTTACACCACCACCAAAGAGGCTCATTCAGAAAACCTACAGTTGATAACATAGGTTAAATTGCCCAAATTGTTGAGATCAGATTAAATTCTGACATTTTATCAATCATAAACATCAAAATTCAGTAATTTTGGCATAGCATTTGAGAAACCACTTGGGCCATCAGGTTTGTAGCATAGTGGGTTAAGTTGCTACTGGCATCCCATATGAGCATTGGTTCTAGTCCTGGCTGCTCCACTTCTGATCCAGCTGCCTGATAATGCACCTGGGAAAGCAGCAAATGATAATTCTGGTACTTGGGTCCCTGCTACCCATGTGGGAGACCCAGATGGAATTTATGCTCCTGACTTCAGCCTGGCCCAGCCCTGCCTGTTGTGGCCATTTTGGAAGTCAACCAGCAGATGGAAGATATATCTTTCCTTCTCCCTTTGCCTCTGCCTCTCTTTCTGTAACTTTGCCTTTCAAAAAAGTAAATCTTTTTTTAAAAGATGCCACTTGGGACATTTGGTCATCCCATATCAACTAGTGTCTGGGTTCAAGTCCTAGTTCCACTTCTGATCCATCTTCTGCTATATACTCCCTGGGAGGCAGCAAGTCTTGGCTCAAGTGGTTGGGTCTCTGCTACCCACCTGAAGGCTTCAGCCTAGTCCAGCCCCAGCTGTTACAGGCATTTGGGGAGTGAGCTGGCAGATGGAGGATATCTCTGTCTCTCTGCCTTTCAAGTTAAATAAATAAGTAAAATACATAAGAAAAAATTCAGCATTCTGTTTGCTTGTTTATTTCTAAGGTTTTCAAGTTTTTTTCAATAGTCACTCACTTGTTGCTTTCAGTAATACCAAAGAAAGCCAGGAATCTGTCTTCATTGCCTAACCACTTGATTCTTATGACAGAAATTTTAGAACTTTATGGAGAAGTTCTTTGTGTTGTTAAGGAAGATGCTAGATAAAATAGCAATGAGCCAGTTAACCCTAGGGAAAGGGGTATGAGTAAAAAATCCAGAGCAGAATGGGGGGTGCAAACCCATTTATTCTAGTCAAAGTATTTCATTAATCATTTGCAGGCTTACTTTTTGTTTTTAAAGATTTGTTATTTATTTGGAAGGCAGAGTTAGAGAGGGAGGGAGATCTTCCATCCACTGGTTCACTCCCCAAGTGGCTGCAGCAGCTGGGGTTCGGCCAGGAGCCACGAACTCCATCCTAGTCTCCCATGCGGGTTCAGGGACCCAAGCACTTTGGCAGTCCTTCACTGCTTTCCCAGGCACATAAGCAAGGAGCTGGATCGGACGGAAGTAGAGTAGCTGGGACCCGAACTGGCACTCATGTGGGATGCCAGCATTGCAAGTGGTGGTTTTTTTTTTTTTTTAAAGATTTATTTATTTATTTATTTGAAAGCCAGAGAGGCAGAGAGAGAGAGAGAGAGAGAGAGAGAGAGAAGTTTTCCATCCGCTGGTTCACTCCCCAATTGGCCACAACGGCCAGAGCTGCGCTGATCTGAAGCCAGGAGCCAGGAGCTTCTTCTGGGTCTCCCATGTGGCTGCAGGGGCCCAAGGCCTTGGGCCATCTTCTGCTACTTTCCCAGGCCATAGCAGAGAGCTGGATCGGAAGTGGAGCAGCCGGGTCTCTAACCAGCGCCCATGTGGGATGCCAGCACTTCAGGCCAGGGTGTCAACCTGCTGTACCACAGCGCGGTTTAACCTGCTGTTCCACAGTGCTGACTTCTTGGCTTACTTCTTGGATTCAGCTACTCACTTTGATTTTTATAACCTCTGTTCTATAACTTAAAATAATTTTTAAGGTACTTATTTTGAGGTCATCATTCTTAGATTCAGAATATACATAACTCTTAAGCCCTGCCAGTCCAGTTTTAGAGCAAATACCAGTTAGATTGCCCTTCTATCATATGTCAATTCTTTTAGCTAACGTGATGGTAATATTATACAGAATGAGCATCCCATATCCAAAATTCTGAAATCTGAATTGATCCAATATCCAAAACTTATGAGTGCTAACTTGATGCCACTCGTGAAGGAATTCTATCCCTGGCTTCAAGCGATAAATCTCAGTCAAAATGCAAGTGCATTAAGAATATTATGTAAAATTACCTGTGGACTGTGTTCATAAAGTATTTAGGAAGCATAAGTGGATTTTGTATTTATATTGGTATGAATTTTGAGTGTCATCTCCAAGCTGTCTCATTGTGTATATGCAGATACTCTGAAGTCTTTAGGGGGGAGTATTGGAAATGCTTCTGCTTCCAAGCATTTCAGATAAGGGATACTCCTCTTGTAAGTAGAAATAGGCATTAAAATTTCACCATATTAAATATTTAAGTACTTGATTACACATAGTTGCTATTCCAGGCATAGCATTCAAGTTAATTTAGGCAACTAAGTAAATTCAAATTCATGGTCATTCAGATTCTGCATGATGGAAACTTAACACATGAAATGTGATATCACCCTATTAGCATTTTGTTACTATTTCCCAAAAGTGAAATGAAGGAGGAAGTGTCCTTTTTTTCTTTATTTAAAAAAAATTTTTTTAGAATTTTGTTCTGGCAATATCTCACTTTTGAGTGCCAATTTCTTTTTCTTTTGTTTTTCCATTTTTTTTTTTCTTCCTTTAAGATTTATTTATTTGAAAGGCAGAGAGGGCAGTCTTCCATCCACTGGTTCACTTTCCTATGGCCACAAACAGCCGGAGCTGGGCCAATCTGGAGCCAGGAGCCAGGAACCTCTTCCAGGTTCCTATGTGGGTACAGGGGCCCCAAGCACCTGGGCCATTTTCCACTGCTTTCCCAGGCTATAGCAGAGAGCTGGATTGGAAGTGGAGCAGCTGGTACATGACCCGGCATCTATATGGATGCCAGCACTGCAGGCGTCGGCTTACCTGTTAAACCACAGCGGTGGCCCCCTTTTATGTTTTTTAATTAATTAATTTATTTTGAAAGAGGGGGAGCTGGCATCCCATATTGATCGGATGGTTAGAGGTCTGACTACTCTGCTTCTGATCTAGCTTCCTGACTTTGGCCTGGTCCAGCCTAGTCCCTAACTATTGTGGGTATTTAGGGAGTGAACCAGTGGATGGATGTTCTGTTTTCTCCCTGTGTCACTCTGCCTTTTGAATAAATAAATACATCTTTAAACAAAGAGACACCTGCCTCCCACATAAGAGCACTTGTTCATTAGTCAGCTCTGGCTCCTGACTCTAGCTTATTGCTAATGTGGACCATGGGCAGTGATGGCTTAAGTGATTGGGTTCCTCCCACCCACATGGGAGACATAAATTGAGTTATTGGCTCCTGACTTTGACCTGGTTCGGTTCTTGGAGGCATTTGGGGAGTAAATCAGCAGATGTGAAAGTTCTCTCTCTCTCTCTCTCCCAGTCTGTTTTATGTTCCATCTCTGTATCTGCCACTCAAATAAATGAAAAAAAAAAAAAGCATATATATATTTTTTAAAACCAAACCTTTCCTTTCTCTTTTTTGGTACTACCTATTTTCCTCGTTACTCTTTGTAATAAAATTGTGATTCAGATGGTTATTTCCTAGAGTGTGGGATGTTTTGGAATACAGACCTTAAGTAATTGTGGATATCAAAATTATGTGGCCTCCTTTCTCTTTCCTTATTGCAGACTTCATTAAATACACTTTTTTTCTTTAAGATTTATTTATTTATTTGAATGTCAGAGTTACACAGAGAGAGGGAGAGGCAGAAAGAGGGAGAGGTCTTCAACTGCTGGTTCACTCCCCAGATGGCCACAGCGGCCAAAGCTGCACCAATCTGCAGCCAGGAGCCAGGAGCTTCTTCCAGGTCTCCACATGAGTGCAGGAGCCCAAGGACTTGGGTCATCTGCTGCTGCTTTCCCAGGCCATAACAGAGAGCTGGATCAGAAGTGAAGCAGCCAGGACACCAACCGTGCCCATATGGGATGCCGGCACTGCAGGCGGCAGCTTTACCTGCTATGCCACGGTGCCCACCCCTAAATGTATCTGGCATTCTTATAGGTGCTAAGGTACCAAAAAGAATAAGGCAAAAATAGTTATGGGTTTCAAATAAGTGAATGATTCATTTATAATGTGGTTAGTACTGATAGGAACTTAGACTGTTAAAGTTATGGTCCTCTGGATGGAAAATATATGTCATACATGCTGTCCCTCTTGCCTCTTACTGTGACCAACATCTATTATCCCTTAAGCTGTGCTTTCCTGACAAATTCTTAATACACTGTTATCAGTGCTGATAGCTCATGCCAGTCAATTGAAATTGGTATTATTTTTCATTACTGACTTTTCTGCAGTAATTTTACTAGCTTCATTGTTTTTATTGTGCTTATTATATTTTTTGAAAAACAGCAATTCTGAATAGTGCAAGAAGAAAATCCCAGTTCTATACCCGCAGGTACCCCACTTTGAATGATATTTTACCGGGCAACTCTCCAGGCAATGTATTGTTGGCCTATTTTGTATTCACTAATACCCATTTGATAATTTGTGACCACAATTAGAATATATAAAAGAGTAAGATTTGTTCAGTTTTAAGTTTCTGGCAGATCAACCCTTGACAACAGAGTTCTCTCTATGTAACTCTGTTTTGGAGTGCTTACAAATATGGAGACCAAGGAAGTGACATGAAAGCAGAGCTACTTTACCAGTTAGTGGTACTAATGTGTAATTTGGGACTAACCTCTATATAGTATGGTCAAGGGACTGTAAGACTCAGGTGCCCTGGGGTTGGCATTGTGGCACAGCAGGTTAAACACGATGCTGGTATCTCAGTGAGCGCCTGTTAAAGTCCTGACAGCTCCACTTCTGATCCAGCTCCCTGCTAAGGGCCTGGGAAAAGCATCAGAAGGTGGCCCAAGTGTTTGGGCCACCCACTTGGGAAACTGAGATGGCGTTCCAAGTTCCTGGCTTTAGCCTCGCCAAGGCCTTGCAGTTGTGGCCAGAGTATCAGGTGCCTCCCTAGGCTTTTACTTCCAAAGATTTTATTTTCAGGTACTTATGGGTTTTGGCATTAACTTGTATCAAATTTTACCTGTATAATAAACATTGTAAAAGGAAAGAAAGACACATCAGGAGGGGAGCATACTTGTGATATTTGCTATGTGTCTGCGCTGTTCTATGAGTGGCCCTTTTAATCATAACTCTTGGCCAGCAGCTACCTAGTCATCCTCACTCAGATAGCCAAGATTATCTTGCACGTTGCCACGTGAATTGTTTCATTAAAAGTCTATCCAGGTGTTAGTCCCATACCTGAAGGGATGTAATGTTTTTGCCTTTAATAAGCCAGTTGCTTTGCTGAATGTGTAGTATCTTTTTTGGTTTTCATGACAGCCCTATAAGGTAGAACCATTTTATAAAAGAGGAGCCTTATGCTCAGATCATAAAACTACACTGGAAGATGTTCAAGATTTATGAAGGCTGTTTCATTTACTTAGATTATATGCACGGATCAAGACTGTGGCTAGGGACTAGCGCTGTGGCGTAGTGGATAAGTCCGCCGCCTGCAGTGTCGGCATCCCATATGGGCACCGATTTGAGTCCTGGCTGCTCCACTTACAATCCAGCTCTCTGCTATGGCCTGGGAAAGCAGTAGAAGATGGCCCAAGTCCTTGGGCCCCTGCACCCGCGTGGGAGACCCTGGCTCCTGGCTTTGGGTTGACGAAGCTCCAGCTGTTGTGGCCATCTGGGGAGTGAACCAGTGGATGGAAGACCCCCCCCTTCCCTTCTCTCTCTGTGTAACTCTGACTTTCAAATAAATAAATAAACTTTAAAAAAAAAAAAAGACTGTGGCTGAATATATTTTAGGGATGTGATATGAGTATATTCAGAGTACACAGTATTTTATTTTAAAATGCCTCACACACTGGTGAAACCTAACTTCACACACACACTGGTTATTACATTATATATCTAAGGTTGTGATCCATTATTTTAGGAAGAAACCCAGCATGGCCTAGTGAAACATTCTGGTAAGACTTACTGGAGACTGAAGTTTAAGTGAGGGGAGGAAGATGAACAGTAGATTGCCTTGAAGGGAAGGAGGTGTTCCAGGCCTGTGGCACAACATGTGAGAAATTGCTAAGCTGGAGGTTGAGGGCTGTCAGGTAAAGGGCATTTAAAATAGACAGAGATGGGCATTGGGTGCAGCTACAAGACACCCCCTGGGCAGCCCATATCAGAATGCTAATATGTGCTGGTGACTCTCAAGTAGTTGGATCCCTGCTACCCATGTGGAAGACCTGGGTTGAGTTCCATGCTCTTTGTTGACTTTAGCTTGGCTCATCCCTGGCTGGTGCAGGCATTTAGGGAGTGAACCAGCTATTGGAATATCTCTGTGTGTGTCTGTCTGTCTTTTGCACTGCCTTTCAAATAAAAACAAACAAAACTTTTTAAAAAAAAATGAAGATGGGAGGGTAGTAGATGAGGTAGGAGGGGTAATCTGGGACACCTTATTAAATACTTGGAAATAAAGGTAAGGATCTTGGAATTAATTTCTAGGACACTTGGAAACTACTGTAGGACTTAATCTCCTAAGAGCAGTAATTGGAGTTAGCCAGTGATTAGTGATAGATTAGACTAGAGGGATAGTAGTACTCAAAATGAGAGCTAATGTGGACAGATTGCATCAGTCTAGGGGAGTTAGCAGTGGTTAAGAAACAGATGAGATGCAGAGCACATTGCAGAAAGAATGGATGTTATATAGCAGGTGCACTAATTGTGTCAAATAAAGGACAAGTGAGTGGAAAGGAATGGACTTCACATTTGGAGAGCCTGAGTCTAGGTTGTAAAATCTCTTCAGTTTTGTTTAATCAAGCTAATCCTATTCATGAACGCAGGGTAGAGAACCTGAGAGCCTGTATACAGTGTAATGTCAAAGAGAGCATCCAGTTCAGGCAGCTTATAGTTTTTGCCACTAGTGTCTTGAAATTAAGTGAGTTGAAGGTATGGGTCCCTTTCAACAAATATTTATAAGCAGTGGGAATGTACTTAGGCTATAGGTAACTACTCTACCTTCTTCTTCTTCTTCTTCTTCTTTTTTTTGGACAGGCAGAGTTTAGACAGTGAGAGAGACAGAGAGAAAGGTCTTCCTTTTGCTGTTGGTTCACCCCCCAAGAGACCACTATGGCCGGTGCTCTGCGCCAATCTGAAGCCAGGAGCCAGGTGCTTCTCCTGGTTTCCCATGTGGGTGCAGGGCCCAAGGACCTGGGCCATCCTCCACAGCACTCCCGGGCCACAGCAGAGAGCTGGACTGGAAGAGGAGCAACCGGGACAGAATCCGGCCCCCCAACTGGGACTAGAACCCGGGGTGCCGGCGCTGCAGGTAGAGGATTAGCCTAGTGAGCCCTGGCACTGGCCATTACTCTGCCTTCCTAAGACTGAGCCAAGACCATCTCAGAATTCCTAGGACATGATGGGAAGGGAAAACTGAGTACTTAAAGAATTCATTTCTTTAAGGGTTGAAGTATTTTTGATTCTTGAAATGCAGCTGCTCCATCCTTAAATTTTTTCTGCTCTTATTTTTGGCCTATTTTTTTCTGTGCTGGCATTTTAGTTCCCTTTTCATCTTCAAGATTCTGAATGTCATTTCAACGTTTAGAATCTTTCAACTGCTATTTGCAGTTTATGGGTGCCAGTTCTAGTCCCGGCTGCTCCTCTTCCAATCCAGCTCTCTGCTAAGGCCTGGGATAGCAGTAGAAGATGGCCCAAGTCCTTGGGCCCCTGCACCCACATGGGAGACCCAGAAGAAACTCCTGGCTCCTGGCTTTGGATCAGCTCAGCTCTGGCCGTTGCAGCGGCCATTGGAGGGTGAACCAACGGTAAAGGAAGACCTTTCTCTCTGTCTCTCTCTCACTGTCCACTCTGCCTGTAAAAAAAAAAAAAAATGCATGTGTTTCAGTTATCTAAAAATACACCAGTTGTGCCATAACATCCTGGAAAAGATGGAAAATAAATGCATTAAAATTGACTTCTTTGAAAAAGGGAAATGTTAAAAACCCATAAAAGTAAATATATACTGAATTAAATATGGGGGAGTTGGTCTCATATCTCTGGGATTTGCTTCAAAATAACTCAGTGTTGGTGGTGGGAATGGCAATAGGATGGCTACGTATTGGAAATTGATGAAGGTAAATAAGTTTTTATAATAATTCTTAAAATTTTTTTATAAAAACTATTCTCGGGGCTGGCGCTGTGGTGCAGCGGGTTAATGCCCTGGCCTGAATCGCCGGCATCCCATATGGGTGCCGGTTCTATTCCTGGCTGCTCCTCTCCTGATCCAGCTCTCTGCTATGGCCTGGGAAAGCAGTAGAAGATGGCCGAAGTCTTTGGGCCCCTGCACCCACATGGGAGACCCAGAAGAAGCTCCTGGCTCCTAGCTTCGGATTGGCGCAGCTCTGGCCGTTGCGGCCAATTGGGGAGTGAACCATCGGATGGAAGACCTCTCTCTCTCTGCCTCTCTTCTCTCTGTGTAACTCTCTGACTTTCGAATAAATAAATAAAAAATCTTTAAAAAAAAAAGAAAAACTATTCTGAAAAGATTCCTCTGTGTGTTGGCATTGTGGTGCAGCAGGTTAAGCTACTGCATGTGTTGCCAGCATCCCATATTGGTTTGAATTCTATATACTCTGCTTCTGATCCAGCATCTTGCTTACCCACCTGAAAACAGTAAAGGATGGCCCAAGTACTTGGGCCCCTGCTACCCACTTGGGAGCCTAGGGTGGAATTCCTCACTTCTGGCCTTAGTTTGGCCCAGATTTGGCTATTGTGGCTATTTGGGGAATGAATCAGCAGATAGAAGATCTCTGTCTGTCACTTTTTTAAATGCCTCTGTCGTACTTAACCTTTCCCTTTTCAGATCTGCCTTCAAGACATTATCACATGGATTTTCTGCCAATGTCTTAAACATAAAAATGAAATCCATTGACTTTATTCCTATATTTTGTACTTCTGTGTTCTGTATAGTAGTTAATGGATACACTGGTTACCAAGTTTTGCAACATACTTGGTAGATATTACCAGCTTTCCTTTTATTCTTGAAGAATTTTGCTACTGACTCACATATATTCTCTCCCTCGATGACCTTGCTTGCTATCATACCACTGAGAAATAGAAGCAGCCTGTTTGCCTGTATGTTTGTATCTCTGCCTTCCTTCCTTTGGTATGGGTACATTGTTTCTGTTTTAGGCCTATTTCCTCTTCTTTTGCACTAAATCTTAACCCCTTTCAAGTGCCAGAAGTCATCACTTTAGTAGATCTCTCTGTGTTGCATCATTAATTGTTTTCATTCTCTACTGAATTCTCATTAACTTACTTGATATTTCTTCCATTTTGACTTCTTGCCCCTGCTTTCATTTCTAGGCATTGCTCTGCTTTGACTTGACAGCATTGGACAGTTAATTCACTTTCTATTAGAAATACTTTCTTCATTTGGCTTCTAGGATTACTTTCCTAGTTTTTCTTTTTCTCTGGCGACTTCTTGATTTCCTTTGTTATCTTGTTTCCTTGACCTGTATACATTGAAGACCAGAACTTCTACCCTTACTCTCTTGGTGATCACATCCACTTTCATTGCCTTAAATACTGTTTATATCAGTGTTTTAAAGACCATGTTGCACGACTATTCTATTCAAGAGCCTTCTTTTCTTCTATGTTTTTTCGTTATCATTGCCTCTCACTGAAATTTTAATGCCACAGAAATACTGTGTATCTGTTTGTGTCCCAGGACCCTTTAAAGGGCCACAAACCATTGTAATAGCTAAGGTCTCCCCCTACAAAGAGCCAGTTTTCACCCCTGTGTGGGTGATATCAACCCTATTGAGAATGTGTGATCTGTATGTTGATAATTGAGAATGTGTGGTCTGTATGTTGATAATCTGTGTTCAATTTTTTTTTTTTTTTTTTTTTAAATTTTTGACAGGCAGAGTGGACAGTGAGAGAGAGACAGAGAGAAAGGTCTTCCTTTTGCCGTTGGTTCACCCTCCAATGGCCGCCGCGGTAGGCGCGCTGCGGCCGGCGCACCGCGCTGATCCAATGGCAGGAGCCAGGTGCTTCTCCTGGTCTCCCATAGGGTGCAGGGCCCAAGCACTTGAGCCATCCTCCACTGCACTCCCTGGCCACAGCAGAGAGCTGGCCTGGAAGAGGGGCAACCGGGACAGGATCGGTGCCCCGACTGGGACTAGAACCCGGTGTGCTGGCGCCGCAAGGCAGAGGATTAGCCTAGTGAGCCGCGGCGCCGGCCCTGTTCAATTTGGACCATCCCAGCATATCAGACAACCTACTTGATATCTATACTAGATAGATATCTCAAACTTAATGTGTTCAAAACCCCCCTCATGGTGTCTGAGATTAGCCCTTCTTTCCACACTGAGGTTCTATGCCTCCACTCTTTTTTTTTTTTTCTTTGTACCTTTTGTTCTAGGCACAATGACTTTGCTATACCACAAGGAGCCTAAACTGGTGAGGATGTTTTCTCTTAGATAGGCCAGGTGTCGGAAGTAGAAATTTCCGTTTCAGAGCTGCTCCCATAATAGGCTTCCATAGGTAAAATGGATCACAGATTGTAGCATCAAATTCTTGGAGGAAGTATTGATGTTACACTGACTATTGTAAAGCATTCCTTGAGATCCCTTTCTTGTGTTAGAATATATTTAAAAATAATAGCAGATGATAGCCACATGTAGCTGTGAAAAGTTCATATAAAAATGCAGCTATGTGAGTAGTGGTGTTCTCTTTTTTTTTTTTTTAAGATTTATTTATTTATTTGAAAGTCAGAGTTACATACAGAGAAAAGGAGAGGCAGAGAGAGAGAGGTCTTCCATCCTCTGATTCACTCCCCAGTTGGCCACAACAGCCAGAGCTGGGCCTATCTGAAGCTAGGAGCCAGGATACTTCTTCCAGGTCTCTCATGCCAGTGCAGGGGCCCAAGGACTTGGGCATCTTCTACTGTTTCCCAGGCCATAGCAGAGAGCTTGATCAGAAGTGGAGCAGCTGGGTCTTGAACCGGTGCCCATATGGGATGCTGGCACTGCAGGCTGTGGCTTTTCCGGCTATGCCACAGGGCCAGCCCCATGGAATTCTCTTTTGAGTGAATAATTTAAGCCAGAGAGCAGTTAAATAACATTGCTGAATCCATGGAGCTGAACATCTATGACAGGTAGTTTTTAAAAACTGGATTATCAGTGACTTGTTTCAACACTATCACTGTAAAACTGGTATTCTGGATAATAATTTATTTGAGAGGTAGAGTTACAGACAGTGAGAGGGAGAGACAGAGAGAAGGGTCTTCCTTCTATTGGTTCATTCCCCAGATGGCCGCAACAGCTGGAGCTGCACTGATCTAAAGCCAGGAGCCAGGTGCTTCTTCCCCGTCTCCTATGCGGGTTCAGGGGCCCAAGCACCTGGGCCATCCTCCACTGCTTTCCCAGGCTATAGCAGAGAGCTGGATAGGAACAGGAGCAGCCGGGACTAGAACTGGTGCCCATATGGGATGCCGGCGCCTCATGCGGAGGATTAACCTACTGCGCCACGGTGCTGACCCCCAACAACTTTAATTCTTTAACAAGTGAATAAACGTACAATGGTGTGCGTTTTGGGGTGTGTGTGTGTTACTATTAGCTAGATTTATCATTCTATAACATTATGATTTTAGAATTTTGGTTTTTATATTCTCTACAAGTGGTTACAGGTGGGTTTTTTTTTTTGTTGTTGTTTGTTTGTTTGTTTTAAGATTTATTTATTTTTATTTGAGAGACAGAGAGAGCTGTCTTTCAACTACTGGTTCACTTTTCGTGCCAGCAACAGCTAGGATGAAGCCAGGAGCCAGGAACTCCACAGACCTCCCTGTGGTTATCAGAAACCCAAGTACTTGGTGCTCATCTCATCTGTTGCCTTTCCAGTGCATTAGCAGGAAGGTGTAAGCAGGACTTGCACCAGTCCTACCCCCTCAGGCAGTTTTTTAATCTCCCATTCTCCCTATACCAAACATGTAAAGTAATACTATAAAACTATAGTGATTAAATATTTTCTAAAGATAGAGCCCCTTTTATGATGTTTCACTTATTGCCTTTAATGCAAATTTCAATGATATTTTTACCCAAATTGTTACTATACAGTGCAATTCATACATCACACCCCCCCCCCCAAAAAAAAAAAAAAAAAGCCCCAACACATCTGAAGCTTTCTGGCCAACCCAAAGGAACTGAGCAGTATTACATTTACACATCCAGTTTCAAAACATGGACAGATGAGATCAGAATTTGAAAATTTGCAGCTTGTACGCAATATGGGTAAAGTTTATCCCATTTTTAAGTTGTATTCATGAAAATCTCACCTTTTTTCTCTGATGTCAGAAGTCTAACTTTGTGTTTAAGGTCTAAGAAGAGAATGCTAGAACTTTTTAATTTAGTTATAAACAGTAACATCTTAAGTGTGATAAGCCTAAACAAAGATCTGTTTGGCAAAGTCACATTCCCCAGGGATTTGCTAAACAGCAGCAGCACTGTTCACAGTGTCAGCTGAGGCATTATTTGTGTCCTTCTGTAATGGCTTCTTGTTCCATCAAAGCCATTGAAGAAGGTGTGGTGCTTACATAGTCTTCATTAAGGATTCTTTTCATCAGTGCTTAGATTAGCTAACAAAACCTGGATATCAGAATTTGAGAGTTTGACTCTGCTGGATCTATTACTGGTCTGCCAATATGATCTCTCACAAATCACCAGATTTCCTTTCTGTCCTCATTTATTGGTCTCTGGCATCTAAGAACAGATTGACGTTTAATGTAAGCAAGGTTATAAATAATAAATTAGATACTGTCTTGAGGAGTATGACAGAAAATTAATGTGTGACTATTACTGCTTAATAACTGCATCTTCCATTTTCTAAACAATGCCTTTTTTTTTTTTTTTTTTTTTTAGTATCTTTGTTGTGTTTAGTCTATCTTAAAGAAGTGTTTGGCAGTCTTGATTTTCTGGAATTTTCCATTTTACTCCAATATTAAGTCACTGTATTGCTAATTAAAGATTGAGTTTTCCATGTTCCTGATGTAGCATCCATCAGAATTCCTTAGATAACAAAAGGTAATTAGTGTAACGTGTTTTGTTATGACTGAAAAATTTAAAATTTTTTTATCTATAACTATAAATATCTAGTTGATTATAGTCTGTACTTCATACAGTATTTAGTTACTTAAGGAGAAATGAGAAAACTGTTTAAGACAGTTTTTAATCAATCATATATATATAAAGTGACAAAAGTTTGGAGATCAATGTGTTACCTGATGATTTATCAGGTTTTTCTTCCGGTAAGGACTGATGTGGAAGAAAATGCTTCTTTCCAAACTTGTGTTTACCAAATATTTTGCCTCTGCCTATATATTTTACTGACCCTCTGGAGACGCTGTTATTCCAGGCACTTGGTCTGAAAATATGATTATGAAAGTTACTTTGCTTCCGAGAATGCATGTTTACGCACGTTTTCCTTGTTAATCGCTGCTTGAAAGATACGGAGGATATAACTAGTTTTTATTAGTGTGTTTTTCAGAGCCTATAAGAAAACTTTTTTTTTTTTAAGATTTATTTATTTATTTGAAAGTCAGAGTTATGTAGAGAGAGGAGGTGAGGCAGAGAGGGAGAAGTCTTTCATCTGCTGGTTCACTCCCCAGTTGGCCGCAATGGCCGGAGCTGCGTGGATCCGGAGCCAGGAGCCAGGAGCTTCTTCTGGGTCTCCCATGTAGGTGCAGGTTCCCAAGAACCTAGGGCATCCTCTGCTTTCCCAGCCATAGCAGAGAGCTGGATTGGGAGTGGAGCAGCCGGGACTTGATCCAGCAACCATATGGGTGCTGGCACTGCAGGTGGTGGCTTTACCTGCTATGCCATAGGGGTAGTCCAAAAAACTCTTAAATTATGAATTGAGGAGGTTGATAGAGGCTGTATCAAGTACAAATACACTTGATAACTATGTATCTAAAAGAGTTGGGCTTGTAACAAACTAGATTTTTGCATTAGTTTTTTTGGTTTGTTGTTTTTTGTTTGTTTGTTTGTTTTTTTGACAGGCAGAGTGGACAGTGAGAGAGAGAGACAGAGAGAAAGGTCTTCTTTTTGCCGTTGGTTCACCTTCCAATGGCCGCTGCGGCTGGCGCATCTCGCTGATCCGAAGCCAGGAGCCAGGTGCTTCTCCTGGTCTCCCATGCGGGAGCAGGGCCCAAGGATTTGGGCCATCCTCCACTGCCTTCCCGGGCCATAGCAGAGAGCTGGCCTGGAAGAGGGGCAACCGGAATAGAATCCGGCGCCCCAACCGGGACTAGAACCTGGTCTGGCGCCGCAAGGCAGAGGATTAGCCTGTTAAGCCACGGTGCCGGCCTGCATTAGTTTTTTTTAAAGATTTATTTATTTATTTGAAAGGCAGAGTTACACAGAGGAGAGGCAGAGAGAGAGAGAGAGAGAGAGAAGGGAGGGGGTCTTCCATCCTCTGGTGCACTCCCCAACTGGCCGCAATGATCAGAGCTGTGCCCATCCAAAGCAAGGAACCAGGAACTTCTTCCGGGTCTCCCACACAGGTGCAGGGGTCCAAAGACTCGGGCCAAGCAGAGAGCTGGATCAGAAATGGAACAGCTGGGACTTGAACTGGAGCCCATATGATATGCCGGCTCTGCAAGTGGCGTCTTTACCCACTATGCTGCAGCACTGGTCCCTACATTAGTTTTCACTGCATGGCTGCATACACATGAATCATCAGTGATGACTACTAGCCTTTTCAGAATATGTGTACAATGTTTTAAAATTATATTTTTTAATTATAAAATATTAAAAATTTTATAATTATATTTTTATAATTATAAAAAATTAATTTGGGAATATTTGAAAATCTATCATACCTTAAACAAGACCAGAATTTTCCCCCCAGAGAACTTTTATTTAAGCTATACAAATTTCATGCATTTTTTTCCCTCCCTCCCTTCCTCCCTCCCTCCCTTCTTTTGTTCTTTCATTCTTTCAAATTTATATGAAATGCAGAAGTACAGGGAAGCAGAGGCAGAGTGAGACAGAGAAGTCTTCCATCTTCTGGTTCACTCCTCAAATGGCTGCAACAGCCAGAGCTGGACCTGTCTGAAGCCAGGAGCCCAGGAGCTTCTTTTGGGTCTCCCATGTGGGTGCAGGGGCCCAAGGACTTGGGGCATCTTCTACTACTTTCCCAGGCCATAGCAGAGAGAGAGATTGGAAGTAGAGCAGCTGAGACTTGAACTTGCACCCATATGGGATGCCAGTGTTGCAGGCAGTGGCTAACTGGCTATGCCACAGCACTAGCCTTACTTCATGCATTTCATAAATACAACTTTAGGAATATCCCACCCTTCTTCCTCCTCCCTCTCCTATTCCCAGTCTTTCTTTTTTTTTTTTTTTAAAGATTTATTTATTTGAAAGTCAGAGTTACACAGAGTGAAAAGGAGAGGCAGAGAGAGAGAGAGAGGGGGGTCTTCCATCCTCTGATTCACTCCCAGTTGGCTTCAACAGCCGGAACTGCGCTGATCTGGAGCCAGGAGTTTTTTTGGGGTCATTTTACATGGCTGTGGGGGCCCAAGGACTTGGGCCATCTTCTACTGCTTTCCCAGGCCATAAGAGAGAGCTGAATCAGAAGTGGAGCAGCCAGGAGCCAGCACCCATATGGGATGCTGGCACTATAGGCAGCAGCTTTACCCTCTATGCCTCAACACCGGCCTTCCCCCTGCCCCCAGTCTTCCTTTTTACTAAGATCTATTTTCAGTTAACTTTATACACATAAGTTCAACAAATAATATTAAAAAACAACAACAACAACTTGTTCCCCAGTAGTCAAGAGAAGGACTGTTCAAAGTCATCGCATCTTCGCTTCTTCCGATCTTCCACGTGGCTACAGGGTCCTAAGGACTTGGACCGTCTTCTGCTTCCCCAGGCCATAGCGGAGAGCTGGATTGGAAGTAGAACAGCTGGGACTTGAACTGGCACCCATATGGGATGCTGGTGCTTCAGGCCAGGGCGTTAACCTGCTGCACCACAGTGCCAGCCCCCATAATTTCTTTATCCAGTCTTCAGTTGACAGACATTTGGGTTGATTCCATATCTTAGCTGTTGTGGATTGAGCTGCAGTAAACATGGGGGGCACAGATAACTCTTTCATATGCTGATTTCATTTCCCTTGGGTAAATTTCCCAGGAATGGGATGGCTGGGTCATGTGGTAGGACTATATTCAGATTTCTGAGGTATCTCCATACTGTCTTCCACAGTGGCTGTACCAGTTTACATTCCCACCAGCAGTGGATTAGGGTACCTTTTTCCCCACATCCTTGCCATTCTAACCTTGCTGGGGGGATTAAGTGAAACCTCATTGCAGTTTTGATTTGTATTTCCCTGATGGCAAGTGATCCTGAGCATTTTTTCATGTGTCTGTTGGCAGTTTGGATTACCCTCCTGAAGAATGCCTGTTTAAGTGCTTTGTGCATTTCTTAACTGAATTGTTTGTCTTTTTGTTGAATTTCTTGATCTCTATGTATTCTGGTTATTAATCCTCTATCAGCTGCATAGTTTGTTAATAATTTCTCCCATTCTGACAGTTGCCTCTTCACTTTGCTGAGTGTGTCTTTTGCAGTGCAGAAGCTTCTCAATTCAATGTAATATTGTTGTTTGTCAATTTTGGCTTTGATTTCCTGTGCATCTGGAGTCTTTTCCAAGAACTGTTTTGCAGGGTTTCCCCAATGTTCTCTAATGACTTGATGGTATTGGGTTGTTGTAGATTTAGGTCTTTGATCTATTTTGAGTGAATTTTCTTGTAAGGTGTGAGGTAGGGGTCTTGCTTCATACTTCTTCATGTGGCAATCCAGTTTTCCCAACGCCATTTGTTGAAGAGACTGTCCTTGCTCCAGGGGTTGATTTTAGCTGCTTTGTCAAAGATAAGTTGATTGTAGATTTGTGGTTTGATTTCTGAAGTTTCTATTCAGAGAGTTTGGAAGTTGCCATTGTAACAGGCTTGTAGCATGCTTTTTTGATTGTTTTTGGTTTTTTAATATTTACTTATTTATTTGAAAGGCAAGGTTAGAAAGAGATATCTTCCATCCTCTGGTTCATTTCCCAGATGGCTGCAACAGCTGGATCTGGACCAGTCTGAAGCCAGGAGCCGGGAGCTTCTTCCAGGTCTCCCATGTGGGTGCAGGGACCCAGACACTTGGGCCATCCCTTGCTGCTTTCTCAGGCGATTGGCAGGAAGCTGGATTGGAAGCAGCGCCCATATGGCATGCCAACACGTCACAGCCCCAACAGTTTTGTAGCTGAAATTCAGCCTTTATTAATCATTTTAGTTGTATTACTCTTACCTAAGTAGGTTTTGAAAATTTGATTAAAGTCTTAATATCTTAAAAGTGTGAAAAGAAGCATCTCAGGAAAACTGATAAAATGAACAATAACATTAACATTCTATGTCTGCTCTTATATATCTCAACTATGTGATTAAGGTAATTAGAACCAGAAAAATTACATTGAATTTGTAATCCTAGATACATTTATTTTTTAAATGTATTTTTACTTTTTAAAAAGCTGCTGGGGTCTGAAAAGAACTGCCTTTTCATTTTGTTCTTAATGTCCATTACTGTATCCTTTTAGAAAAATATATATGTTTCTTGCATACTAAATATTCTGACTTTTAAATACTTGTAATGAAATTTTATTAGTATTCTTGGCTGTTTTATTTTGGCTCTTATCTTTTACATTTGCAACCAAATTATACTTTATATGCTAGACAAGGTTTATGCCAGCCTAATTGGTTGCTGGCATTTCTTAGCTTCACAGCTGCTGTGAGTTCAGCTGTGAACCAGGAAGCATATAATAGGATCCTGTTTTCAGAGACCAAAAGGCAATTGTCAACCATGTAAAACTCATTTTTGACAGCTCAATCTGTATGAGCTCTTACTGCAAGTTAAATAACACTAATAGCAATCTCAAGTAAGCATTTTAATATTAAATATTAGAAAGTCCTGAATTATTGAATCCATTTATTTATTGTTTTTATTCTTTAGGGAAAAGATGACTTGAATTTGGGATGTGTTCTTCTGATCAGTCATTTGTGATTTTCTTCTTTAAATAAGTCTTTCTTAATATTTACAACAGATACTAAAAACACTGAAAGTTGAAACTTACATAATACAAACGAAACATAAAATGACTTTGAAATAAATGTTATGGTCTTAAAATATTACTTATATTCTTTGATTTAGCAAATTATATATTTAAATTATTTTCACATATAATTTGGGGTGAAATTTACTTTTCTATTGGTTGGACTATGTGAAATGACTTTTTTGGGCGGGTGATTTAATAGAGACTATGATTTTTTTTTTCTGAGAATTACTGTGGCTTAAGATATTTGGAAATCTAGGGCTGGCATCATGGCATAGCAGGTTAAGCCGTCACCTGTGACCCCAGTGTCCCATATGAGTGCTGGTTGCTGTCGTAGCTGCTCTATTTCCAGTCCAGCTCCCTGCTAATGGCCTGGGAAAGCAGCAGAGAATGGCCCGACTCCTTGGGCCCCTGAACCCACATGGAAGACCTGCAAGAAGCTTGGCCCAGACCTGGCAGTTGCAGCCACTTGGGGAGTGAACCAATGGATGGAAAATCTCTCGTCTCTTTCCCTCTTTCCTTCTTGCCTTCCCTCCCTCCCTCCCTCCCTCTCTCTCTCTCTCTCTCTGCCTTGCCATCTCTGTAACTCTGCCTTTCAAATAAATAAATAAACCTTAAAAATAAAAACCTGAAGGGAGGGAGGGAATATTTTATTCTTAGGATTGTATCTATGAACTCTATTGAATCTGTTAAAAAGTAAACAAACTAAAATTAAAAAATAAAAATAAACTCAAAAAATAAAGGTTGTTATTAATTGTAATTAAAGGAATTTGAATTTTCTCACAGCGCCCAAAGCCAAAATGGTTTTAACCAATACCTACCAAACAGTCAATGTTCAAAAACTAATTTTACACTAACTATAGTGCAGAGTTTGGAAAGGGAGAAATTCTCCTTAAAGAAGCATTTTACAACACTGACTAAACCATGACAGCAAAATCTAATCAGGCTGTTGTATTCTTAATAATGCTGAAAGCTAAAATAAAATACTAAACTCAGTTTCAATCAGAATCTCCATTAGTATTGTTATTGTTAGTTTTGTTGAAATTTGTCAGGCTGATTCTAAGGCTTATATGTATGTACATGTTTTTAAAAAGTGTGTATGTGTGTGTGTGGTGTTAAGACACTCACACTCCTTATTGAAGTACCTGGGTTGAATGCGTGGGCAGCTCCTTATGCTAGCTTCTTCCTAATTCAGACCATGGGAGGCAGCAGTGATGACTCAAGTAACTGTGTTACTGAGATACCTGGATTTGAGTTCCTATCTTCTGGCTTCAGCCCATTCCAGCCCTGGCTATTTTGGGCATTTGAGGAGCAAATCAGCAGTTAGAAGATCTTGGTCTCTTTTTGCCTCTCAAATTTACACATACATATGCAAAAGGCCAAGAGGATCAAAGAAACTTAGAAGAACAATAGTAAGGCAGGATGGTTGTTGTCTTGTTCTAGCTGATAGCAAGGCTTATTAATAAGTTGTAATAGTAATTAAGACTAATTTTGGGTCAAGAATAGAGATATGTATTAATAAACAAACCTGGGGCAGGCATTACAGTACAACAGGTTAAGCTTTCACTTGCAACACCTGCATCCTGTAATGGAGTACCTGATTTGAGTCTCCACAACTCTGCTTTTGAACCAGTATTAGCACTTCCTGCTAATGTACTTTGGAAGGTAGCAGATGATAGCCATAGTACTTGAGTCTCTGCCACCATGTGGGAGACCTGAATGGAATTCCAAGCACTATATGTTGAATCTGACAACCATTAGGCATTATTGTAGATGAAAGGTAATTGCTAATGGAATTGCAAATCACTGTACATTCAGCATGATAAGAAATAACATGAAACTAACTAGAGAAGTTTTATGTGTATAAATTCTAGTATTCTGAATTTATTTTTTAATATACCCCAGAGGAATTCTTGTACATTTGTACCAGAGTACATATATAAGAATGCCCATAGCGCTGCTATTTTGAAAAAAATTTTTTCTAGTTATGTGTTGAAAATATTTTGTTAATTTTTATAAAACATTAAGGTAAACACATTTCATGTGTTTCATATATACAGACTTAGGAACATAGTGATAACACCCTACCCTCCCTTCCACCCATGCCCCTACCCTTCCTTCTCCTTCCTCTCTATTCCCTCTGAATTTTTACAATGATTTACTTTCAGTTTACTTTATAGTCATAAGATTAACCCTACACTAAGTAGAGAGTTCAACAGATAGTAAAAAGAAAAAACACTGTCCTCAACAATAGAGATGAGGGCTATAAATAATCATTGAATCTCAAAATGTTAGTTTCACTCTTTTTTTGGTTTTTTGTGTTTTTTTGACAGGTAGAGTTAGAGACAGAGACAGAGAGAAAGGTCTTCCTTCCTTTGGTTCACTTCCCCTAATGGCCGCCATGGCTGGCCGAAGCCAGGAGCTGGGTGCTTCCTCCCGGTCTCCCATGCAGGTGCAGGGACCCAAGCATCTGGGCCATCCTCCACTGCCTTCGCAGGCCACAGCAGAGAGCTGGACTGGAAGAGGAGTAACCGGGACTAGTACCGGGGTGCCCGCGCTGCAGGCAGAGGATTAGCCAAATGAGCCATGGCGCCGGCCTTTTCTTTTTTTTCTTTTTTTATTTTACAAGTAGAGTTTTGTCAGTTTCACTCTTATACATTACATTTTAGGTACTCTAGTAGTTACCACAGATTAGGGAAAACAGGGTATTTGTCTTTTGGGGGCTGGCTTATTTCACTAAGTATAATGGTTTCCAGTTGCATTCATTTTGTTACAAAAGGCAGGATTTCTTTTTTACAGCTGAGTAGTATTCCATACTATATATGTATAACACAATTTCTTTATCCAGGAATTAGTTGAAAGACTTCTGGGTTGATTCTGTATATTAGCTATTGTGAATTGAGCTGCAGTAAACATGGGAGTATAGATAACTTTCATATGCTGATTTAATTTCCCTTGGGTAAATTCCCAGAAGTGGGATTGCTATATCTATTTTCAGCTTTCTGAGGTACCTCCGTACTGTCTTCCACAATGGCTGTTCTTATTTACATTCCCACTAACAGTGGATTAGGGTACTCTTTTCCCCACATTGTCCCCAGCATTTATTGTTCATTGATTTCTGTATGAGAGCCATTCTAACTGAGATGAGGTGAAACCTCATTGTGGTTTTGATTTGCATTTCCCTGATGGCTAGTGACCTTGAGCATTTTCTCATGTGTCTTTTGGCTATTTGAATTTCCTCTTGAAAAATGCCACCTGTTCAAGTCATTTGCCTATTTCTTAAACTGCTCATTTCTTAATTGTTTGTTTTGTTGTTACTGAGTTTCTTTAGCTCTTTATAGATTCTGGATGTTAATCCTTTATCAGTTGCATAGTCTGCAAATATTTTCTTCCATTCTGTCATTTGCCTCTTCACATCGCTGAGTGTTTCCTTTGCAGTACAGAAGCTTTTCAGCTTGATATAATCCCATTTGTCAGTTTTGGCTTTGATTGCCTGTGCTTCTGGGGTCTTTTCCAAGAAGTCTTTGCATATGCTAATGTCTTGCAGAGTTTCCCCAATGTTCTCCTCTAGAAATTTGATGGTATCAGGTCATAGATTTAGATCTTTGATCCATTTTGAGTTGATTTTTGTGTACGATATAGTTAGGGGTCTTGTTTCATACTTATGCATGTGGAAATCTAATTTTTCCAGCACCATTTGTTGAAGAGACTGTTCTGTTGGTTTACATGTCTGTTTTTGTGCCATAATCAGACTGTTTTGATATTAACTGCCCTGTAGTATGCCTTGAAATCTGGTATTATGATGCCTCCAGCTTTGTTTTTGTTGTTTAAGATTGCATTAGATGGGGCCTGGGAAAGCAGTGGATGGAAGATCCCCTCCCCCCCCCCCCCCCCATTTCTCGGGGTAAAAAAGATTGCTTTAGCTGTTTGGAGATCTCTCGTGTTTCCATATGCATTTTAACATATTTTTTTCCTAGATCTGAGAATGTTGTTGATGCTTTGACTAGGATTGCATGAATCTGTAAATTGCTTTTGGTGATATAAATTCTAACAATCTACAACTTTAAAGATTTTTCCATTTCTTTGTGTCTTTTAGTCCTTTCCTTTTTTTTTTTTTTTTTAAGATTTATTTATTTATTTGAAAGAGTTACACAGAGAGACAGAGAGGCAGAGAGAGAGAGAGGTCTTCTATTCACTGGTTCACTCCCCAAATGGCTACAATGGCCAGAGCTGCGCCGATCCAAAGCGAGGAGCCAGTAGCTTCTTCTGGGTCTTCCACGCAGGTACAGGGGCCCAAGGACTTGGGCCATCTTCTACTGCTTTCCCATGCCAAAGCAGAGAACTGAATTGGAAGTAGACCAGCCGGGACTCGAACTGCTGGTGCCCATAGGGGATGCTAGCACTGCACCTGACAGCTTTACCCACTACGCCACAATGCTGGCCACTTAGTTCTTTCTTTAATGTTTTGTAATTTTCATCATAGAGGTCTTTTTCCTCCTTGGTTAATTTTATTCCAAAGTATTTAATTTTTTTGTAGCTATTGTGAACGAATGGGATTGATCTTAGAAGTTCTTTCTCACCCATGGCATTGTATGTGTATACAAAAGCTATTGATTTGTGTGTGTTAATTTTATATCCTGCAACTTTACCAAACTTTTATGAGTTCCAGTATTTTCTTACTGGACTCTTTTGGTTCTTCTATATATAGAATCATGTCATCTGCAAACAGGGATAGTTTGATTTCCTGCTTTCCAAATTGTATCCCTTTGATTACTTTTTCTTGCCTGATGCTTCTGGCTAAATTTAATTTACAGGACTGCATTGAATAGCAGTGGTGAAAGTGGGCATCCTTGTATGGTTCTGGGTCTTAGTGGAAATACTTCTTTCCCCATTTGATAGGATAAGTTTTTCCCCATCTGATAAGATCCTGGCTGTGGGTTTGTCATAAATTGCCTTGTGTTGAGAAATGTTCCTTCTGTACCCAATTTGGTTATGGTTTTTATTATGAAAGTATGTTCTATTTTATCAAATGCTTTTTCTGCATCTATTGATCATTATATGGTTTTTATTCTTTAATTTGTTAATGTAATTTATCACATTTATTGATTTGTGTATGTTGAACCATCCCTGCATACCAGGGATATATCACATTTGGTCCAGGTGAATTGTCTTTCTAATGTTTTGTTGGATTTGATTGGCTGGTATTTTGTTGAGAATTTTTACATCTATATTCATCAGTGATATTAGTCTATAGTTCTCTTTCAGTGTTGTATCTTTTTCTGGTTTTGGAATTAAGGTCATGCTGGCCTCAGTAGGAGGTGTTTGAGGATTCTCTCTCATTCAATTGTGTTGAATAGCTGGAGAAGAATTGGAATTAGTTCTTTACAAGTCTGGTAGAATTCAGTAGTGAAGGCATCCAGTACTGGGCTTTTCTTTGTTAGGAGGGTTTTATTACTGATTCAATCTCTGTTTTTGGTTATTGGTTTGTTTAGGTTTTCTGTCTTCATAACTTGTATTTGGTAGATGATATTTGGTGTCCATGAATCTGTCCATTCCTTCTTGATTTTTCGATTTGTTTTAATGTAGCTGTTTGTAGTAATTCCTGATAGTTCTTTTTATTTCTGTGGTATCAGTTGTTGCATCTCCTTTTTCATCTTGGATTTTATTAATTGGAATTATCTAATTTTAATTATCCCTTTCCTCCTAACATTTTGAGTTTGCTTTATTGTTGGTTTTCTAGGCCCTTGAGGTGCATTTATAGCTCATTTATTTGGTACCTTTCCAATTTCCTTTTTATTTATTTAGTTATTTGACAGAGTTAGCGAGAGAGAGAGGGACAGAGAAAAAGGTCTTCCTTCTGTTGGTTCACTCCCCAAATGGCTGCTACGGCTGACGCTGCACTGATCCGAAGCCAGGAGCCAGGTACTTCCTCCCGGTCTCCCAGGTGGGTTCAGGGCCCAAGCACTTGGGCCATCCTCCACTGTCCTCCCGGGCCACAGCAGAGAGCTGGACTGGAAGAGTAGCAGCCGGCACTAGAGCCTGGTGCCCATATGGTATGCTGGCGCCACAGGAAGAGGATTAGCCAAGTGAGCCATGGCACCGGCCCCACCTTTCCAATTTCTTGATGTAGACACCAGTTGCTATAACCTTCCCTCTTAACACTGCTTTTGCTGTATCCCACGTTTTGATATGTCATTTTGTCATCTTCATTTGTTCCAGGAATTTTTTCATTTCCCTTTTCATTTCTTCTGTGGCCCACTGTACATTCAGGAGTGTGTTGTTCAGTCTCCCTGTGTTTGTATATTTTCTAGAGATTCTTGAGTTGTTAATTTCCAGCTTCATTCCCTTGTGGTCAGAAAAGATGCATGGCATGATTTCAGTTTTTTTGAATTTGCTGAGACTTGCTTTATGGCCTAGCATTTGGTCTGTCCTAGAGAAAGAAAGTTCCATGCACTGATGAAAAGAATGTATATTTGGGCCGGTGCCATGGCTCACTTGGTTAATCCTCCTTCTACGGTGCCAGCATCCTATATGGGCACCGGTTCTAGTCCCAGTTGCTCCTCTTCCAGTCCAGCTCTCTGCTATGGCCTGGAAAAGCAGTAGGGGATGGCCCAAGTGCTTGGGCCCTGCACCCGCATGGGAGACCAGGAAGAAGCACCTGGCTCCTGGCTTTGGATTGGCGCAGTGCCGGCTACAGCGGCCATTGGGGGGTGAACCAACGGAAAAGGAAGACCTTTGTCTCTCTCTCTCACTGTCTGTAACTCTACCTTTCAAAAAATAATAATAATAAAAGAATGTGTATTATACAACAGTGGGATGAAAAGTTTTGTGGATATCTGTTGGGTCCATTTGGTCTATAGTGTAGTTTAGCTCTGTTGTTTCTTTGTTGATTTTCTGTCTGTTGATCAAAGTGGGGTGTTGAAGTCCCCCATTACTGTTGTATTGGAGTCCATGTCTCCCTTTAGATCCACTAACTTTTTTTTTAACATTTGTTTTGGCCAGTGCCGTGGCTTAACAGGCTAATCCTCCGCCTTGCGGCGCTGGCACACCGGGTTCTAGTCCCAGTTGGGGTGCCGGATTCTATCCTGGTTGCCCCTCTTCCAGGCCAGCTCTCTGCTATGGCCCGGGAAGGCAGTGGAGGATGGCCCAAGTCCTTGGGCCCTGCACCCGCGTGGGAGACCGGGAGAAGTGCCTGGCTCCTGGCTTCGGATCAGTGAGATGTGCCGGCCGCAGCGGCCATTGGAGGGTGAACCAATGGCAAAGGAAGACCTTTCTCTCTGTCGTTCTCTCTCACTATCCACTCTGCCTGTCAAAAAAAAAAAAAAAAAAAAACACAACATTTGTTTTAAACAGCCAGGCACCCTGGCATTGGGTGCATATACATTTACTATTGTCACATCTTCCTGCTGAATTGTCCCCTTAATCATTACATAATGCCTGTCTTTGTCTCCTTTAACAATTTTTGTTTTAAAGTTTATTATGTCTGATATTAGGATGGCTACACCTGCTCTTTTTTGGTTTCTATTATCATGGAATGTCTTTTACTATCCTTTCACTTTCAGTCTTGTGTCTTTCTTGGAGAGGTGTGTTTCTTGTAGGTAGCAAATAGATGGGTCTGGCTTTTTAATCCATTCAGCCAGTCTATCTTTTCATTGGAGAATTTAGGCCATTTATATTCAAGGTTACTATTGATAAGTAACTACTTGGCCCTGACATTTTTCCATAGATATTCCAATAGTTTGCTTTGGATTTCCTTTATACTTTTCTAGGAGATTTTCTGCCTTCACATTCTTTCATAATGATGACTATTTTTTGGTGTTTCTGTGTGTAGCACATCCTTAAGCATTATAAGGTTGGAAAAGTGGTAACAAAATTGTTTCAGTTTCTGTTACAGAAAGTCTTTCTTTCACCTTCATTCATAAATGATGGCTTTGCAGGGTACGAAATTCTGGGTTGACAGTTTTTTTCTTTTGAGACTTGGACTATGTCTCTTCATTCTCCTAGCCTGTAAGGTTTTTGCTGAAAAATCAGCTATAAGTTTTAATTGAAGATCCTTTGGCATTTCTCTAGTGCACATTTTCTGATCTTTTTAAAATGTTTTACTGTTGAAAGTTGGACTACAGTGTGTCATGGTGGAGATTTTTCTGATTGTGTCTGTTGGGAGTTCTGTGTGCCTTGTATACTCGGATGTCCCTTACTTTCCAATCTTCTCCTCCTCCGCCTCCACCTCCGCCTCTGCCTCTGCCTCCGCCTCCTCCTTTTCAGGCATTTCATCAATCTCTTCGTCTTCACATTCTAATATGAAAATGTTGTGTTCCTTTGGGGGAGTCATGTTATCTTCCTTATTCCTGTTTCTTGAATTTCTGTGTTTATTTTCAGGCTTTTGTGGAAGTACTTGGTTTTCTCCTTTGATGTATTTTTTCTTTGAACTATGCCTCTGTAGCTTAGTGGAGTGTCTACTCCTTCTGCGAATACCTAGAGGTGTGTGCTGGGTGTGTCTAGGGAGCTCTGGGCAGTGATCTAGGGTGGGCAGAGTATCTAGGGTGACTCCTAAGTTGGGCGTGGTAGAACTCATCTATTGTCTGCAGTGGGGAGGGTCCGATCACTTCTGTAGGCATAGTCACACCCTCACCTCCTCTCTTCCAAGGTGATCAGTGCCTGGGGTTAGCTCACAGTGGGTCTAGCACTCACCACACTGCCTCATGAACTGCATAAAGGATCTGTGCAGTCCTCAGTGTGAACATGGATCCATCTGCAGTGATCCACTCCAGGCAGGCAGGGAGCTCTGAGTCTCCAGCCATGGACCCAATATTGCCTGGAGATCCAACTACACGATGCACTCTGTTGTGAAGGGTTCCCACAATCACAGCACACAAGGCTCCCACAGACACGGGATGCAGAGGATCTTTGCCCCACTAGCCTGTTCCAACCACACAGAGAGCAGAGATGTTCCCAGAGCCAACTGCCTCTGGATTCTCTGCCTTGGCAGTTTGAGTGAGCTCTAGAACCTGTGATATGTTGAGAAGATGGGGCTCCTCACATTCCTAAGTGGGTGCCCAGCCACCTCTCAACCTTCTCAGCCAGACTCAAAGTCAGTGGGAAATGCAGACTTTTCCCTCTGTTACAACTCCCTGATCACACACATGCACAAGAGCTTCAATAGCCACTACTGGTGTCAAAATAATGCCTTTTCCCCATCAGTTGACAGGTGCCCTTGTTGGGTGCTGGGGAAAAAGAAATGTGCTTTTCCTTTACTGGATTAGGTGGGCACCCTGCCCTCTGTTAGGGCTCCAGGCCAGACTGAGAGTGTGGTCCGCAAGGCTCTCCCTCGGGCAGTATCACCGGTGGCAAGGGCTGCTGCAGTCTTCTCACGTCGCTCTCCAAAGCTGGCGTGTCCTCCAGCTCTTGACCGTAGTGGTCACGTGTGGCATCCGTGCTCACTGCGCCATGTCTGCACCTTCCTCGGCTCCACTGCATAGTTCTCTCCAGCTCCCCCCTGGGGATGCAGTTCTTCCACTGTTCTCATGATGTTTTCCCTTTGTCTAAAGCACTATGTCTTTTCCCTATGGGGCCATCTTGGAATCCTGTAATACTTTTTTTATTAAATTTTTAAAAAAGATTTATTTATTTACTTAAGAGGCAGAGACAGAGACAGCGAGAGGTCTTCCATTCTCTGGCTCATTCCCCAAATGTCTGCAACAGCCAGAGCTGGGCCAGGCTGAAGCCAGTAACTTCTTCTGGATCTCCCATGAAGGTGCAGGGTCCCAAGCGTGTGGGTGGTCTTCTACTGCTTTCCCAGGCCATCAGCAGGAGCTGGATTGGAAGTGGAGCAGCCAGCTCTCAAACCAGTGCCCATATGGTATGCTGGTGCCTTAGACAGATGCTTAACCTACACACCACAGCACCGGCACTTATTAAGATTTTTTAGAAACTTACTTGAAAGGCAGTTACAGAGAGAGAAAGACAGAGATATCGTGTTTACTCCCCAGATGGCCACAAGGGCTGGGATTGGGCCAGGCCAAAGCTAGAAGCCAGGAGCTACATCCAGGTCTCCCACACTGGTGCAGGAGAGCAGGTGCTTAGGCTGTCCCCTGCTGCTTTTCCAGGCATGTTAGTAGGAAGCTGAATAAGAAGGAAGCAGCTGGGATTCAGCTGGCGCCCATGTGGGATGCTTTCATTGCAGACAGCTGCTTAGCCCACTGTGCCAGACGCTGGCCCCAACACTGTTCTTAATAGCAAAAACAAAACAAAAACCTCAAATGTCCATCAACAGTGGAGTAGATGAGTAAACTTTGGGATATTCATGCCATGAAATACTATACAGTAGTAAAATGAGTTATGCTTATATATATATATATATATGTATATTTTATATATAGTGGTTATACACTCATACAACGAATCTCAGAAAAAATGTTGATAGAAACAAGTCTGGGGCTGGTGCTGTGGCACAGCAGGTTAATCCTCTTGTGGTGCTGGCATCCCATATGGGCACTGGTTCTAGTCCTGGCAGCTCTTCCAATCTAGCTCTCTGCTGTGGCCTGGGAAAGCAGTAGAAGATGGCCCAAGTGCTTGAATCTGTGTAATGTTAGTTCATGGGTTGTTGTGTTTTTTTTTGTTTGTTTTGTTTTGTTTTTTTTTTTTAATTTTATTTATATGAGATGTAGAGTTACAGAGGGGAAGAAAGAAAGAAAGGTCTTCCTTCTGCTGGTTCACTCCCCAAATGCCCACAATGCTCCAGAGCTGGGCCAGGAGCCAGGAGCTTCTTGGTCTACACGTGGATGCAGTGCCCAGCATCTATTTTTTTTAAAGTAGGTGAACTCTTATGTTTCGTGTGTGTATGCCTGTGTGTGTGTGTGCGCGCACGTGCATGGGCACACACACGCTGTACATTTATAGGTGGTAAATTTGAAGAAAAGCTAGAGTATAGTGCCTTAAACATAGCGTAGCAGTTGCCCCTGAGAGGGATATTCAGTTAGGGAGATGGGTATATGGAGTCTAAAAGTATTGTTTTTTAACCTGGCTGGTAATTGGTTCACAAGTGTTTGGGATTTTTTTTCTTTTTTTTTAATGAGGCAATACAAGATTTAATTCACAGTAGAGTAAATGGGGACTCAGAGTACCAAAGGACAGTGAGTTAGTGAAGATAGAATACAGGAATTTTCTCCAATGTACCAGAGAAATGGAATAGTATTTGGAGGAATAGTATATGGGAGGATTATCCCAGGTTCTAAGAAAAGATATTTCCAACGGTGATTTGTTTCTGAGTTAAGTTGTAGATCTGTAATAGTCTTATTAACATCCTCGCAGGCTGGTGCTACAGCTCAATAGGCTAATCCTCCGCCTGTGGCGCCGGCACACCGGGTTCTAGTCCCGGTGGGAGTGCCGGATACTATCCCAGTTGCCCCTCTTCCAGTCCAGCTCTCTGCTGTGGCCCGGGATTGCAGTGGAGGATGGCCCAAGTGCTTGGGCTCCTGCACCCCATGGGAGACCAGGAGAACCACCTGGCTCCTGGTTCAGATCAGCGCGGTGCGCCGGCCGCAGCAGCCTTTGGAGGGTGAACCAACGGTAAAAGGAAGACCTTTCTCTCTGTCTCTCTCTCTCTCACTGTCCACTCTGCCTGTCAAAAAATAAAATAATAATAATAAAAGATTTATTGATTTATTTGAAAGAGAAGAGAGACAGATAGAGATCCTCCATCTGCTGGTTTACTCCGCAAATGGCCACAACAGCTTGGGCTGGGCCAGGCCGAAGCCAGGAGCCAGGAGCTTCTTCAAGTTTTCCTGTGTTCGTGCAGGGGCCCAAGCACTTGAGCCATCTTCCGCTGCCTTCTCAGGCTCATTAGCAGAGAGTTGGATCAGAAATGGAGCAGCCAGGGCACAAACCAGTGCCCATATGGGATGCCAGCATTGCGGGCAGAGCCTTAACCTTCTGTGCCTCAGCACCGGTCTTGGAGATTAGATTCTAACAGAAATAAGACAACATATTCTCAGTCCTCCCCTGCTCAGCATCTATTTAGTTGAGTCTTGACTAGCGGATCAGGCTGCTTTTGACCCTGTTCATGGTAGTTAGGCTTTCTGGGTGTCTGCCTTGGCAATTGAAGTTGTGGAGGTTCCAGTGTTGAACAGACTGCTCAAGTGGGGTGGTTTCTCTTTGATTTTCTTTATTCTATCACTACCAATCTCTCTGTGCTGTCTTTGGATACAAGACCATAGCTTACAATTTCTCAGGGATAACTTTGCCCCAGTGGTCTACCGTTTTTTGCACACCAAATTATCAGTATCCTAAGTGACTCCTGGTTGCCCAGGAAGGTTGGAATACTGTGGTAAATGCCTAAGAGTAGCAATGATATGGTCTTGCCTTTTGGAATCTGCACAGTTTCCCTCATTCTTGTTACTTTGAAATTCTTTTGCTGATTGCCTGGGGACTCATCTCCACATTCTTCCTCAACAGCCTCATTCACCACCTCTCAGTTTCCTGCTGAGGATTATTTAATCTGATGTTCAAATATTTTTAGCCTGGGTTCAAATGCTTTCCTTCATGTTGTTGAATTCGTATCATGGTCTTATATTAATCCCTTTCACTTTTCCCAAAACCTTCCTTGCAGTAGTCTTGTCCCCTGCTGGTTCTTGTTGGGAAGTAACTGAGGCGGTAAAGGTAAAGGTGGCTGCTAGGTCTCAGCCTTACTCCTCAAGTTGTGCGGAAAATGATTGAGGCAGGATTTGAGGCAGCATTTGTGGCTCCTCCTCACAGAGTGTGATAGGGTTTCTCCTGGCTCTTTGGGGTTCACCCTTCATTTTCACTACTAATTGAATTCATTCTTTTTCATTCTCTGGCAACTATGTGGATATGCTGTTACGATGTCCCTCTAAGAAAGAACATCATTTTCAGGGAGTAGGGATACCTGACAGCTTCCAGCTGTTAGTGCCTTATGGATCCTTAGCTTTTAGGGGCAGGCTTTACATTTCTTGGGAAGCCTCCAACAAAGCGCTGAAGAGGGAGGGCATATCAATTTGGCCAGTGCAGGACCTCTAAGGGGCAGTCTGCTCCAGAGCTCCCTGCTGGGTTGGCCAAGCTTGCTCAGATCTGCATCAAGGTCTGAGGCTTTCTCTACCCAGTCTGCTTCAAATCCCCTTCCTTTCTTGGATTTCAGATCTGCATTGTGATGTGAAGATTTTCTGTGTCCAGAAATTATTTCCTTATTTCTAAGGAAATAATTGAATGAATAATTTTTCTAATTTCCTTAGAAATAAGGAAATAATTTACAAGTGTATAATAACAGATATATAGTAGTATTCATTGCATTGTTTTTTAACTGAGGCCAGCGCTGTGGCATAGTGGGTAAGCCAGCGCCTGCAGTGCCAGCATCCCTTATGGACGACAGTTCAAGTCCTGGCTGTTCCACTTCCGATCCAGCTCTCTCCTATGGCCTGGGAAAGCAGTAGAAGATGGCCCAAGTGCTTGGACCCCTGCACCTGCGTGGGAGACCCAGAGGAAGCTCCTGGCTTTGGATTGGCCCAGCTCCTGCCATTGTGGCCATCTGGGGAGTAAACCAACAGATGGAAGACCTCTCTCTCTACCCTGCCTCTCTGTGACATTGCCTTTCAAATAAATAAATAAATAAATCTATCTTAAAAAAAAAAAAAAGTGGTTTGCATAGCTGAGGCCTTCCCTCTCTTAAAAAAAATAAATAAATAAAACAGGGGCCGGTGCTGTGATGTAGCAGGTAAAGCTGCTGCCTATAGTGCTAGCATCCCATATGGGCACTGGTTTGAGTCCCGGCTGCTCCGCTTCTGATCCAGCTCTCTGGTATGGCCTGGGAAAGCAGTAGAAGATGGTTCAAGTCTTTGGGCCCCTGCACCCGTATGGGAGACCTGGAGGAGTCTCTTGGCTCCCGGCTTTGGATTGGAGCAGCTCCGGCTATTGCAGCCTATTGGGGAGTGAACCAGCGGACAGAAGACCTCTCTCTCTCTCTCTCTCTATCCTTTTCTCTCTGTGTAACTCTGACTTTCAAGTAAATAAATAAATCTTTAAAAAAAAATGCAATGAAAACTACTATATATCTGTTGTTATACACTTGTCAATTATTTCCTTAGAACAAATCCATAAACATGTACATTTTTACTTATTTCATCAATTTCCACTTATTCTTCTATTTAGCAGTCAGCAAAAGGAGGAACTGTCTATATCTGTATCTTCAATATAACCTAATAAAATGTTTATCACGAAATTTTCATATGAATTTCCTAATGAAATCCTTAGGATACTTATAATTTACTTTAGGATAATTTACAGCATTGTATGTAATAGTAAAAAAATTGCAGGGTGGGCATTTAGGGTAGCAGTTAAGATTCTCATGTCTCACATGAGAGTGTCAGGTTAGGGGTGGCTTCTGACTCCTGACTCCTGACTTCAGTGGCTTCCTGTTAATCCAGCAATGAAGGCTCAAGTGATTGGTTTCCCACCACCTAGGTCAAGTTACTAGCTCCCAGCTTTGAATCAAGTCCAGTCCTAGCAAATACAGGCACTTGGGAAGGGTCTCTCTCTCTCCCCCCTCTCAGATAAATAAATAAATAATAATAATAATTAAAAATCTCCTGGGAACGAACCTTGAAAACATTAAAAACAAAAAGATTAACATTCTTGTGATAAACGAAATGGAATATTAGGTAATAATTTAAAATTATTATTTAGCTATCTAGTATTTTTTAAAAATTTATTTATTTGAGAGGTACAATTACAGAGAGGGAGAGACAGAGAGAAAAGTCTTCCATTGCTTGGTTTACTCCCCAAATGGCCACAATGTCAGGAGCTGGGCCAATCCAAAGCCAGGAGCAGATAGTTCTTCCGGGTCTCCTATGCAGGTGCAGAAGCCCAAACACTTGGGCCATCTTCCACTGCTTTCCCAGGCCACAGCAGAGAGCTGTATCGGGAGAAGTGCATCTGGGACACGAACTGGCACCCATATGGGCTCTGCAGGCGGAGGCTTAGCCTACTATGCCACAGCACTGGTCCCAGCTCTATAGTTGTTAACCAGTAAGATATACAATCATTTTTTAAAAATATTTGTTTATTTATTTATTTTTGACAGGCAGAGTGGACAATGAGAGAGAGAGAGAGAAAGGTCTTCCTTTTGCCGTTGGTTCACCCTCCAATGGCCACTGTGGCTGGTGAAGGATCCAAAGGCAGAAGCCAGGTGCTTCTCCTGGTCTCCCATGCGGGTGCAGGGCCCAAGCAGTTGGGCCATCCTCCACTGCACTCCCGGGCTACAGCAGAGAGCTGGCCTGGAAGAGGAGCAACCGGGACAGAATCCGGCACCCCGACCGGGACTAGAACCCGGTGTGCCAGCGCCTCAAGGCGGAGGATTAGCTTATTGAGCCGCGGCGCCGGCCAAGATATACAGTCTTTTAAGAGTGGGAAAGCCAAGTTTATTAACATCTTGTCTCCTCAGATGCTAAGACTGGAGTGGTCAGGCAAGTAAGGAGTAGAATAGATTTAGATAGATGACATCTAAAAGAGAACATTTGATTTTTTTAAAATTTTATTTTTTACTTTAAAGGCAGAAACACCGAAATATCCCATCCACTGTTTCACTCCTCAAATGCCCACAACAGCTAGCTGAAGCTTATCAGGCTGAAGCCAGGAGCCTAGAACTCAGTTCAGGTCTCACACAAGAGCAGCAGTGTCCCAGTTACTCAAGCAATCACCTAGTGCCTCCTAAGGTGCACATGAGCTCTGATATCCCATATCAAAGCCCTGGTTCAGGATCCAGCTCCCTGCTGGTATGCCTGGGAAAGGAGCAGATGAGCCAAGTACTGGGGCCCCTTCCATGTGGGAGACTTGGGTGGTGCTCATGGCTTTGGACTAGCCCAGCCCCTGCCTTTCTGGCTATTTGAGGAGTGAACCATCAGATCAAAGATCTCTTGTTCTTTGTCTCTTACCTAGCTCTCTGTCACACTGCCTTTCAAATGAATATTTTGAGAATATATAAAACAATCTCATCAGTTTGCACAGTATAGGATAAAAAATAATTTTTTAAAAATGAGTGAAAATATCTAAGTATAGTATTAAATTGGCTTATGATTTTTTCTGTGTTCTGTAGTCATTTAGTAAATAATTTTTTTAAGTTATAAAAATATATTTGACAGTGTTTAGGAATGCCATAATTTGTAGCTTTAAAAATGTGTATTTTATTCCAACTTAGGCCGAATACATCAAGCAATGGTAACATCTTTAAATGAAGATAATGAAAGTGTAACTGTTGAATGGATAGAAAATGGAGATACAAAAGGCAAAGAGGTATGATCATGGAGTTAAATTTTATTTGTAGTCCTGCAGTCAAGAAAACACAAAAATGTGTAACTTTCATATAGTATATGTATTCTTTATAATTTCTTGAAAATTTTGAAATGATTAAAATTTTCAGTCAGATTCTTTCTTACATACCTTTTGTAATTGCACATGTCACTCCTGTAATACTAGATGAAATATACTGTTTTAACCCAACTCAAAACATTTGAAAGATACTGTAAAATTAATTGATTCTGTTCGTCACTGTGTTAGCTATTTATATTATCAGACTATGTACTATTTTAAGAGATATATTTTAAATATATATAAACTATAAATAATTATTTTGCAAAGCAATGCCGTTCATTAGGCTAGACTCATTTAAGAATTACTCTGTCTAAATTTATTTCAAAAATAAAAGATTAATTTGTCAAAATACTCTTTTACAATATCAATGTATTTTAAATAGATTGACCTGGAAAGCATCTTTTCACTTAACCCTGACCTCGTACCTGATGAAGAAATTGAACCCAGTCCAGAAGTGGCTCCACCTCCAACATCTTCATCCAAAGTAAACAAAATTGTAAAGGTTGGTGTGATGAAATTTAGAGGAAGGAGTGTGTGTGTGTGTGTGTACACATGTGCACTGCTTTGAGATTGGTATGCTGTGAAGAGTAGATTTAAAGGATTCATTGGTTTGCTTTTTTTAAATATTAATTTATTTATTTGAAAATCAGAGTTACACAGAGAGAGAAGGAGAGGCAGAAAGAGAGAGAGAGAGAGAGAGAGGTCTTCCATCCGCTGTTCACTCCCCAGTTGGCCTCAATGGCTGGAGCTGCACCAATCTGAAGCCAGGAGCCAGGAGCTTCTTCTAGATCTCCCACACGGGTGCAGAAGCCAAAGGACTTGGGCCATCTTCCACTGCTTTCCCAGGCCATAGTAGAGAGCTGGATCTGAAGGGGAGTAGCCAGAACTCGAATTGGCACCCATATGGAATGCTGGCGCTGCAGCTGGGGCTTTAACCCACTGCGCCACAAGCACAGTTAATAATAAGTCCTTAGAACAGGGCCTGGCTCATATTAATTCCTGAACGTTATTTGGGTGTGGGGGAGGAAGAAAAATATATAAAGGAACCTGACTTGATAGCTGTGGAAGTAACTCATCAGAAAATTTTGTGGGGTTTTTTTTTTTTTTTTTTTTCAATTTCATTTTATTTTACTATGTGTCTGCTTTTTGTTTAATTAAAAGAATATGAAATCCTGACATAAGTGTAAACAGGCATGAAGAGGAAAAAATAGAGCAAACTTTTTTTCTTTTATAGAATCGACGGACTGTGGCTTCTATTAAAAATGACCCTCCCCCAAGAGATAACAGAGGTAAAGTAAAAATTTATCTCTTAATGTTGCGTGTCTGCTTCTTAGTATGTCCTTAACAAGGGAAATCAAAAGTAAATATTGGAATAGGTGTGTGGCACAGAGTTCAGAATGTTGCTTAGGATCTCATTCTCTCCTTCTTTCCCTCTTTTGCCTTCCTCTCTCTGTCTCTTGGCCTTCAATAAATAAAAGTAAATTTTAAAAAATTACTTAAAACATTCTTGATGTTGTTATTCATTTAAATTTCTGTGATTCATTTTAAAATGTGGTATCTTCCTGATATCCTAATGCAGTGATGTCCATAACAAAAGATGACTTACAAATGTCTGTGATGAATATAAGCCCCATTAAATGTAATCTTTTATTAATTTCAACTACTCAGTATATTTGAAGAGAGTGTATGAGAAGGAAAGCAGTTGGCAAGGAGTCAGTTGATAGGTTTTCCAAGAATGTATTTAATCTTCACGTTTGCCATGATTTTCTGGCTAAAGGGCTTCCAAAAAAGGATAATGGTTAGCTTTGGAATCAGTTACAGAGAAGTTTGATTGGCATAAATTGTAGTTAACTACAAGTCTTCCGTATTCAGCCATAAGATGTAAAGCGTAATTGATTTCTACATTTAACCATTCAGAAGTACCCTTTCTGATAATGTTTCTGTGTGTCTTTGGCTAATCAAACAGGACTGCCAGAGGGAGTAGAGGAGACCTTAGAGGTAGAGGAGAAAGTCTTTCCTTTAAAGACTATCTGAGTCTTCTGAAAAATTGTATTTCTTTGTAAAATGTGTTGTTTATATTTAATTTTAGGTTCCTTTTTCCAATTTTATAACATCTACATTGGGAAATATCTATATTCTCTACTGAAGATTTATGTTTGAGGAGTAAAGAATAAAATTGGAATATAGGAAGCAATGAAGGAATTTTCAGTTCTGTGTCCTATATATCTAAATAGTGTCACTCAATTTTTAAGTGCTTATTAAAAATCATGTTTGACTTTGGTTTTTATGTAAATTATTCAGGTTGAGTATTACAGCTAAAATTGCATTGGTGGAAGGTAAGTCTGCACATAGTATTTTGAAAACCTCTTTCAGTTTATGTTAGTTTATTGGACAGAACCTGCCTATATTCTCTTAACACATATATAAGTAGGAAACTTGGCAGTCTGCTAATGCAGCATTTAAGTTTCAGATTCTTTTAGGTGTGACTTCTTTTTACCAAGGTCAACTTTTACTAATTTTCTGTTCTTTAATTTAAATTTTTTCACACACAGTGGTTGGTTCTGCACGTGCACGGCCTAGTCAGCTTCCTGAACAGTCTTCTTCTGCACAACAGAATGGTAGTGTTTCAGATATATCTCCAGTTCAAGCTGCAAAAAAGGAATTTGGACCCCCTTGTATGTAAATTACATATCAAAAAGAATTCAGTCATTTTAGACATACATGTATTCTCTCTTGGTCACCTTTATATAAAAGTCCCCAAATGGTAAACAGAATCATTTACAAACTTGATTGCAGATTTTGTTTTACTACTGTGAAAAATTTAATTTTTTTCTTATTACCTTAGTCTGTTAATTGAGTTTCCAAATGTGCATCTTGGAGAAAAAATTGTAAATATAAAATTAGAATATTTAACTTGCTTTGAATTTAAAATTCTGGCCAGATGATAATTTTTCAAGTGAGATAGAAGAAAATCTTGTGTTTCCTGTTCCTTTCAATGAAAAATCTGTGATCCCAAACCAAGAGATGACATGTATCAGTATGTTTGAGTCATTTTTTCTTGACTCTCATTTGTATACTGTCCTGTTCCCAGTTTTGTTAAAAGCAGCTCATAAGTAATTTCACATGATTGTTAAAGTCATGCGTTGTCACTGTATTCTTTGTTGGTCTATGTGGTGAAGTGACACATAAAATGTTTGTTTGTAAGTACAGTACTCTACAAAGAAAACTATACTTGTACTTCTATAGCTTATCTTTTTCTTTCAGCACGTAGAAAATCTAATTGTGTGAAAGAAGTAGAAAAATTACAAGAAAAACGAGAAAAAAGGAGACTGCAACAGCAAGAACTTAGAGAAAAAAGAGCCCAGGTGTGTAACATAAACATGTGTTTACTTTTGTTCATGCATCAATCAAAGATGAGACTATCAGAGAAAGTGATAAAAGTCAAAAGGAAGGGGAGAAATTCTTGAATTCAGATTTGTCCTGGATAGTGAGAGGTGATCTCCATTGTGTCCCTGTAGTATTCCCTTTAGGTGGTAGTGAAAGTTTTAATAGAATAGAAAAATTGGAGAGACAGCTGGGTTTTTTAAATCCGTTTACAGGTCTTCACATAGTAGAAGTTTTGTTGTTCATATAAATCCTCCATTGTGCTTACTGCTAATATTGTATCTATTATATTCTTAGAACTTGTTTCCTGTAATAAAACGTAGGTTGTTTATTTAGTAATATGTTCAAATGCCCTTAACCGTATTAAACTGCTAGTTCACATGTCATGTTATTCAGTTGTGTACCCACTGTAATAGTGAACCTGAATAAATCAGCTTTTATAGTGCATAAAATAGGTCAGCACAGATGCCACCTGGTGTTTCCTGTGGGTACTTCATCATACTTTGACTTCTGGTGACCACTTAAGTCTCACTTCACATTCTGTTTTTCAATAGAATTAGTTGGAAATATTTCTTAGAAGAAGGTTTATTGAAAGTAAGTTTCAATAACAGTGTTGATTAGTTTACATTCAGAGCAAATCTAAATATGTGCAAAAAATACAGCTTCTTCAAGTGTTCAGTAATTTTTCATTCATGGCTAGGAAAGGCTATTGACTATTACTATTTGTTACTTAATAGTACATTTTCTCAGTTTTGAAGCAAAAAATTAAATCTTAGCATTCAGGGACTTTAAAGGCTTTAAAAAATTAACTTGGGGGCTGACGATCTGGCATAGTAGGTATGGACGCTGGTTTGTGTTCAGAAGCTCCACTTCAATCCACCTCTCTACTAGTGTGCCTGGAAAAGCTGTGGAGAATGGCCCAGGTCCTTGGGTACCTGCTCCCATGTGGGAGACTCAGATGAAGCTCCTGGCTTCAGTCTGGCCCAGTCCTGGCCCTTGTAGCCATTTGGGGAGTCAACCAGTGGATGGAAGACTTCTCTATCTCCGCCTCTGCCTCTCCCTCTCTGTAACTCTGACTTTTAAGTAAATAAGTAAATCTTTTAAAAAAAATCTTGGCATTTGCTTCCCTTAAGTTCTGTCTCCTGTTACTTTAGGGCTGTTTCACCATGCCTTACTTTTTTTTTTTTTAAGATATTATTTGTTTATTTGACAGGTAGAGTTACAGACAATGAGAGAGAGAGAGAGAGAGAGAGGTCTTCCTTCCATTGGTCCACCCCCCAAATGGCCACTGCGCCGATCCAAAGTCAGGAGCCAGGTGCTTCTTCCTGGTCTCCCAAGCAGGTGCAGGCGCCCAAACATTTGGACCATCCTCCACTGCCTTCCTGGGCCACAGCAGAGAGCTGGACTGGAAGAGGAGCAACCAGGACTAGAACCCGGTGCCCATATGGGGTGCTGGTGCTGCAGGCGGAGGATTAACCAAGTGAGCCATGGTGCCAGCCCCATGCCTTACATTTTTTTTCAACTGACCAACAAAAATAGGAAGCGAACACAACTGAATCTGTGTTTCTCCTTTGCTGAAACACTGGTCTAAGAAATTGAAAAAAGACTGATTAAATGAATTTTTCTAAATGAATTTTTCTAGAAATTCCACTTTTCTAGAGTTCTTTGCCAGTCTTAAATGAGCACTATTTCTTTTTCTCCATTTTCCTTTTTTTTTAAAAATTATTTCTTTATTTCTTTACTTGAAAGGCAGAGTTAGAAAAAAAAAAGATACTTTCCATCCACTCATTCACTCCCCAAATGGCCATGATGACCAGGGCTATGTTATGCTAAAACTAGGAGCCTGGAATTCCATCCAGGTATCCCATGTGGGTACAGGGATACAAAGACTGAGCCAGCTTCTGCTGCTTGCATTGGCAGGCAGCTAGATCAGAAGCAGATCATCCAAATCTCAAACCAGTGCCCATCTGTGAATGAGATGTCAGTGTTGCAGACAGAAGCTTAACCCACTGTGCCACAATACTGGTCCCATTTTTCCTTCATTTTCTAGGATAATTAAAGTATATGTATAACAGATAGGTTTTTAAAATAGGTAGAGGATAGCTTTAATCAGAAATCTTTCTTTTGTAGTTAATAGGATCACACCTTCAGTTTGAGTTTTGGGTTGGTCATGAGAAATGCCACAATTTTAATTTTCAGATCATATATGACATAAATGCAACATATAGCATTATTATAATCAATTCTGTTTTCTAATAGGATGTTGATGCTACAAATCCGAATTATGAAATTATGTGTATGATCAGAGACTTTAGAGGAAGTTTGGATTATAGACCATTAACAACAGCAGATCCTGTAAGATTCTTTAATTTGTAAATGATTGTTTTGGGACTCTTTTTTTGCTCTAAATAATAACGTGTCTTATACTCACTAAATTTATATTGTTTTTAGCTGTATAGTTTCCCCTTCCTTATGGGTGTTCATTTCCCAAATTTTAAGATCAAGAAAACTTACATATTTATGCTTATCCCCTATAATTTGATATATTAGAGCATAAAAGTGGATATGGACATCCTTTTCAGAGCAAAACCTCCTTTGGAAGGGAAGATCAACCCTTTTTTAAAGGAGCCACGTCAGAAAACCCACTTATACTTTCTGACCACCACTTGTACTTTAATTTGAATTTCAAATATATCTCCTCTTTGGCTTGGACTGTAGCTCCTACCATTGTTCTAGTTTGCTATTAATTAACTTATTATTCAAAATAAATGTTTTTCTAACTTTCAGTAGTAAATGATGGTTGTTGAAGACTTCAGTGAATGAAAGACCTGCTGGAAAAATGCTTTTCTCACTTACTGCTCAATTCCTTTCCTATTAAAAAATGAGAATTGATTACACCGGGGATATTTTTGTGAGTAATTGGTACTCAGAATGGATAATCCATCTGACCCAGCATAAATAGAACGTGTGTTAGTGCACTTAGCCCTCTGCTCTCTGCTGAGCTGGCCGCCTGGCCTCCCCAGGTGTATTCCCTCCATTCAACCATGTAACCTTGCTCTCCTGCAGTCTGAGTGACTGGGAGCTCTCTATCTGTGCCTTTTGTTCTGACGGATGCCCTGTCCCCAATAAAACCTTAGTACTTCATTCTTTGTCTCACATCTGAATTCTTTCTTGCGTGAAGACAAGAACCCCACAGCTTCTAAAGCTCTTTTCTCCCGTGACAGAAGTAGAATCTGAGCCTTTGTTAAAGCAGTGAGGTTTTCATATTTTGAAATCATCTTCAGAATCTGTTTAAAACCTGCAGCATTCCCTTTTGATAGTTTTGTCTAATTGGTGACTCTGTCATTTTTCTAGCCAACTCCAATAAAACTATTCTCTCTTCCTTAGTTCTGACTCTGTTAAAACTGTTCGCAAAAGAAAAAAGAAGAAATAAAATAAGAATGTGTGTCAGTTACCAAAAATACGTTTCTGTTAGGCAGGTGTTAGGATTTAATAGAATTGTTGATAATCACTGAAATAAAATATCGTTTATTCCTAGATTGATGAACATAGGATATGTGTTTGTGTGAGAAAACGACCACTCAATAAAAAAGGTATGCTGCTTAGTGCGTTCTAACACAAGGTTGATTTTATCTTACTCATAATGTATTTTGATATTAGCACAAATAAAGTTGGTTTGGAACAGTTAAAATATAAGTCCTTTCATTTCATATGTACGTGACTGTTCTACACATTTCTTTGGCTAGACCTGTTGGTTTGTCAGTGCTATGAATTATTTCCACTCATGGTTCTTGCTTCATAAAAATCTTGATTTTGGCCGGCGCCATGGCTTAACAGGCTAATCCTCCGCCTTGCGGCGCCGGCACACCGGGTTCTAGTCCCGGTTGGGGCACCGGATTCTATCCCGGTTGCCCCTCTTCCAGGCCAGCTCTCTGCTATGGCCCGGGAAGGCAGTGGAGGATGGCCCAAGTGCTTGGGCCCTGCGCCCGCGTGGGAGACCAGGAGAAGCACCTGGCTCCTGGCTTCGGATCAGCGAGATGCGCTGGCCGCGGCGGCCATTGGAGGGTGAACCAACGGCAAAAAGGAAGACCTTTCTCTCTGTCTCTCTCTCTCACTGTCTACTCTGCCTATTTAAAAAAAAAAAAAAAAAAGACTTGAGACCCAGAGTTATGTGTACTTTCTGTTGATTAAAATAAGTCAGAGTCTATGTGAGTGGGGACTGGGAAGAGTGGTTCACTGGGACCCAACTTCAAACACTTAGAAGAAAAAAAAAAAAAAACTTTTTTTTTTTTACTTTGTTATTGAAATATTCTGTCTTACTGAATGGCATTTTTGTGGATTTTACATTTATAAAATATATTGTTTGTATTTGAATTGTTCTTAAAATAATTTTTGTACACTAAGTCAAATGCTGTGAAGATCACTGAGCATTGATTTTCATTTATTCTTTCAGAAACTCAAATGAAAGATCTTGATGTAATCACAATCCCTAGTAAAGATGTTGTGATGGTACATGAACCAAAACAAAAAGTAGATTTAACAAGGTACCTAGAAAACCAAACATTTCGTTTTGATTATGCCTTTGATGACTCAGCTCCTAATGAAATGGTTTACAGGTAGGTAAATTCATTTTAAATCTGAGTTTTGTTCTCATACTGAAACAATGTTTTCTTGGTATGGCTCTCTGGAGATATAATAAACTTCTTCATTGTAAATTTAAATTGCAGAAATTGTAGTAAATGCTAAGTGAATGTTAATAGTTATTCTTTGTAGTGCAACCCCCAAATCATAGTTTTTTCATTGGTAGTTGTTGATTAACGTATATGTATCACATGTGCACCATATATTTGGATAAGAAATTTATGGAAAATGTTAATATAACTGGGATGTAGTAGGTAGAGGATTTTAGTTTTTATGTTGTAATCATTCTACTAGTAAAGAAATTTGAAATACCTGTTGGTACACATTAATCACTATTTGTCTAAGTCTTTTTAACATGTACAACCATCTAAAGTAAAAAAGTTCTGTAAATCCTCTTGCATTTTGCCTAGTTTTTATCATCCTTAAACTTAGGGACAGTTTTAGTACGTGATATTTTTTTTTATGCTTGTATATTCAATTTATAAACAATTCCAGCCTTACATGTATTAAACATGGATATCCCATTTTTTTTTTTCAGATTTTATTCAATTTATAAATATTCATTTCTGATATTATAATAGATCTGTTTTAGCAGCATTGCTATCTTAATCCACCTAGAAGTATCTTTACAATTACTTGTGCTATGTTTTACTGCTCTTTTATTTTATAAAAATGACTAGAAAGCCAAACATTAAAAGTTAATAAAAGGGATCAGCACTGTGGCACAGCAGACTAAAGCCCCAGCCTGCAACACCAGCATCCCATGTAGGTGCCATTCCGGGTCCCGGCTACTCCATTTCCAATCCAGCTCTTTGCTGATGTGCCTGGGGAAGCAGTGGAGGACGGCCCAGGTGCTTGGGCCCCTGTACCCACATGGGAAATCTGGAGGAGGTTCCTGGCTCCTGGCCTCAGATTGGCTCAGCTATGGCCTTTGTGGCTATTTGGGGAGTGAACCAGTGGATGGAAGATGTCTCTCTGTCTCTACCTCTTTCCGTGTAACTGTCTTTCAAATAAATAAAATAAATCTTACAAAAATTTATAAAAATCCTTGTAACTGAAGGTGTTACATGTGAAATATTGCTGGAGCTAGTGTTTGGTGTGGTGGTTCAGATGCTGCTTGGGACGCCTGCTTCCCATATCTGAGTGCCTGGTTTGGGATCCCAGTACTGTTTCCAGCTCTAGCTTCCTGCTAATGCGCAGGTGATGCATGGCTCAAAGGGTTGAGACACTGCCACCCATGTGGGAGACAATGAGTTTCTGGCTCTTAGACTTTTGGGGAATGAACCAGCAGATTGGAGAGATCTCTCTCTTTTCTCTGCCTCTCAAAGAAATTTTAAAAAATTATTTATACAAAGATAACAAATTTCATGTATTTCACAAATACAGTTTTAAGATCATAATGATACTTCTTACCCTACCCTCCCTCCTTTACTCCTTTTAATTTTTACAATGACATGCTTTAAATTTACTTTATAATCACAAGCTAAACCTGCCATTAAATAAATAATTCAGCAAGTATAAGTAGAAAAACCACTGTTCCTTTATTAATTTGAATAAAAGCAACAACCACATGAAATGCTGTTGAGACCAACTTCAGTGGGCTTTGCCAGTAAACTGGGAGTTCAGTTTGGAAAAAAAAAAAAAAAGCACAATTAGCATATGGCTGCCCCGTAAAGGTGCTGTGAAAAATGATATGGAAAATAGGATTACAGTTGTAAATTGTGCATTTTTTTTAGTTTATTGAGAATAGAGTCCTGTCCCTCCACACCTCCTCCTTCTACTTCTGCCCCATAAAATATCAGTCTGTTTGACTTTTATAATAGTTTTCAAGAATTCATTGTAAATAAGGGTAAGTTTCAGCATATCTGAAAGGTTTAGTAAGCATTGTGTCTCACCCTGTATTTATGGGGTTTTTTTTTTTGCTAATATTTGTCTTTATCTCTTAGACTAACTTGTGGATTGAGGAGTTACACGTTCTTTGGTGTTAGCTGCCCTGCAAACTCATTTCTAATTCTCTAATTTCTCCTTTTATTCTGTACCTTCTCCAGTTTTGTCTTAAAAATCAGTGAAGTTAGGCCAGCGCCGCGGCTCACTAGGCTAATCCTCCACCTTGCGGCGCTGGCACACCGGGTTCTAGTCCCGGTCAAGGTGCCGGATTCTGTCCCGGTTGCCCCTCTTCCAGGCCAGCTCTCTGCTGTGGCCCGGGAGTGCAGAGGAGGATGGCCCAAGTGCCTGGGCCCTGCACCCCGTGGGAGACCAGGAGAAGCACCTGGCTTCGGATCAGCGCAGTGCACCGGCCGCTGTGGCCATTGGAGGGTGAACCAACGGCAAAGGAAGACCTTTCTCCCTGTCTCTCTCACTGTCCACTCTGCCTGTCAAAAAAAAAATCAGTGAAGTTATATAAAATGGTCCATCTGTAGATTTGTTTTTTTTTTTAAACTTTTATTTAATGAATATAAATTTCCAAAGTACAGCTTATGGATTACAATGGCTCCCCCCCCCCATAACTCCCCTCCCACCCGCAACCCTCCCCTTTCCCGCTTCCTCTCCCCTTCCATTCACATCAAGATTCATTTTCAATTCTCTTTATATACAGAAGATCAGTTTAGTATATATTAAGTAAAGATTTCAGCAGTTTGCCCCCATGTAGCAACACAAAGTGAAAAAATACTGTTGGAGTACTAGTTATATATATATATTTATATATATATATATATATATATATATATTTTTTTTTTTTTTTGACAGGCAGAGTGGACAGTGAGAGAGAGAGACAGGGAGAAAGGTCTTCCTTTGCCGTTGGTTCACCCTCCAATGGCTGCTGCGGTAGGCGCGCTGCGGCCGGCACACCGCGCTGATCCGAAGCCAGGAGCCAGGTGCTTCTTCCTGGTCTCCCATGCAGGTGCAGGGCCCAAGCACTTGGGCCATCCTCCACTGCCTTCCCAGGCCATAGCAGAGAGCTGGCCTGGAAGAGGGGCAACTGGAGTGGTAGATTTGTTTTGTATATAATTTTCAGTGCTCTGCATTCTGAAGTCGTATTTCTTTCCCCTGTGTACCTTTTTATTTCAACTCTACTAGTGGATTACACCAATATGTTTGAAAACTTAATGATAATAGTTAGCCATCCTTTTCTTGAATCAAAACTGTCAACTCAGATTCAGTGTCCTATAAGCATTATTTATATTCTTTTCCCTTAAGTATAAATTACCTGTGCATATGCATATTCAAAGTCATCATCACTTTTCTACTGGTTTAGAATACATTGAATAACTGCCACTCCAGGAGAGGCATTCGGCACAGCAGCTTACAACACTGCTTGGTATGCCCACATCCCATATCATAGTCCTTGGTTTGAGTATCGGGTACTCTGTTTCCCATCCAGTTCTTTCTAATGTGAATCCTTAAAGGCAGCAGATGATGGCTCAAGTCCTTTGGTCCCTGCCACCCACATGAGAGACATGGATTGAGTTCTGGGCTCCTAACTTCAGCCTGGTCTGCTCTTGGCTGTTGCAGGTATCAGAGTGAAACAGAGCTTTCTCTGTCTCTCTGTCTTTCAAATAAAATGGAAAAAAAAATTTTTTTGAAGAAGTTAACTACTCTTTGTTTTCTGTCAGAATTGTAATTGATACTTTCTGTTTTCATTTTATATAAATTATTAGTATGACCATTCTTTATTTTGAAGTTATTACTTGAAATGCTTTAAGTGTCTATAAGCAATTTTCAGATATGAGGGTATGTCAGAAACTTGGTGGAAAAATGGAATTAGAAGATATGTTTACTTTTGTGTAAAAGTTTTGAAATCCATGCATAGTTTTTTTCTTAATATGCATTTTCTTAGACTTTTTGAAGACCTCTCCTATGTGCATTCAAAATTTTTTGCACCAAAATAAACTTTTAAATTCCATTTTCTACAAACTTTTTTAAGTACCCCATTTGGTTATTTAAAATTTTTCAGAAAGATTTGTTTAAAATCTTGGCCGGCGCCGTGACTTAACAGGCTAATCCTCTGCCTTGCGGTGCCGGCACACCGGGTTCTAGTCCCGGCTGGAGCGCCGGATTCTATCCCGGTTGCCCCTCTTCCAGGCCAGCTCTCTGCTATGGCCCGGGAGGGCAGTGGAGGATGGCCCAAGTGCTTGGGCCCTGCACCTGCATGGGAGACCAGGAGAAGCACCTGGCTCCTGGCTTTGGATCAGCACGATGCGCCGGCCGCAGCGGCCATTGGAGGGTGAACCAACGGCAAAAAGGAAGACCTTTCTCTCTGTCTCTCTCTCTCTCACTATCCACTCTGCCTGTCAAAAAAAAAAAAAAAAAAAAAGAGGAAAAAAAAATCTTGCTGTAAGTTTTATGTATTAATAACATAAACTTTATATTTTTGGTATTGCTTTTATCTTTTATTTAAATACTGGCAACATGTTCTGACTGCTGCATTCTGTTTTTAAGGTTTACTGCTAGACCGCTAGTGGAAACTATATTTGAAAGGGGGATGGCTACATGCTTTGCTTATGGGCAGACTGGAAGTGGAAAAACTCATGTAAGTAATTCATTCATGTTACATCCTGGTATGAAGCTGCAGTTTCTCTCTTACAGCTTAATTCTAAGATCTGAATTCTCAAAACTTACTCCTGAGTAATGACTGTTATTCTTTATTCTCTTGTTCAAATGCAGACCATGGGTGGTGACTTTTCAGGAAAGAATCAAGATTGTTCTAAAGGAATTTATGCATTAGCAGGTAACTGTCCTTTTTTTATATAATTGGTAATATTCTTGGACATTATTCAGGTAGCTTGAAATAAAGACTTTAAGATATTATCCAGCAACTGTAATACTTTACTACTATTTATTATGTCACTGTTAGCTCATCCATTGCTTAAAAAGAACTGTAAGATTAAATTTTGGGGGATAGAAATTTTCATTATATGACGTTGCTTTTCAGAGTTCCTGGGAAAATGCATATTATAACAAAACTAGGCATAAGTTTCAAAAAAATTTTTTAAGACCTACTTTCTTTATTTGAAAGGCAGAGTTATAAAGAGAGGGAGAGATAGAAAGATCTTCCATCTGCTGGTTCACTCCTCAAATGGTTGCAATGGCCACAGCTGGGCCAGCCCAAAGCCAGGAGCCAAGAATTACGATCTTCATCCGGGTCTCCTACATGGGTGTAGGGCCCAGGAATTTGGGCCATCTTTTGCTGCTTTCCCAGGAGCATTTTCAGGGAGCTGGATTGAAAGTGGAACAGCTGAGACTTGAACTGGCACCTGTATGGGGTGCTGGTGTTGCAGGCAGACGCTTAACCTGTTACACCACAATAGCAGCCTCATCAATTTTTTTTTTTTTACCAGAATAAACATTTAATTCTATTTATCCATGAAGTTTTTGAGGTCCTATGCTGTTTATGTTAGTGTAGTCTGTCTGGTATGTTGTTGATTAGTACTAACTGTCAAAACGCTAAAATGTAAAAAGATTCTGTTTGGCATAGTAATGAAAATAATTATTACTACCTATAATTTTATGTTATTTGTAAGAATAAATAGTAGCATACTTTTATGAGTATAAGGGAGAGTAGCTACTGTTACTCCTACTTTTTGGTAAAATTAATATTCACTTTAGTCTTCGTTTTTCATCATAAATGCTATATTCCTAGATAAAGAGTAACTTCTCTGAAAATAGAAAATATGAATTGTTTTGTTAAAAAGAATATTGCTGTATTTAACAACTTTCTGTATATGAAATTCTTAACAGCTCGAGATGTCTTTTTAATGCTAAAGAAACCAAACTATAAGAAGCTAGAACTTCAAGTATATGCAACCTTTTTTGAAATTTATAGTGGAAAGGTAAATGGGAATTTTTAATTTTTGTAGTAAAATATACATACAAAATTTAACCATTTTAACATTTTAAGTATACTATTCAGTTGCATTAAGTTCACTCACATTGTTGTGCAGCCTTTACTACAAAACTTTTGTTTCTAAGATTTATTTATTTATTTATTTATTTGAAAGGCAGAACAACAGAGGGAGAGACAGAGAGGAGACGGAGAGTAAGCTTCCATCTGCTGGCTCACACCCCAGATAGCTGCAACAGCAGGGTGGGGGGTAGGCCAAAGCCAGGAGTCAGGAACACCATCCTGGTCTTCCACATAGATGCAAGGATCCAAGTAGTTGGGCCATCTTCTGCTGCCTTTCCAGGAACACTAACAAGAAGTTGGATTGGAAGCAGAGCAGCTGAGGCTCAACTGGCACTCTGAAATAGAATGCCTATATTATACACAGTAGTATAACCTGCTATGCCACAACACTGGTCCCACACAAATGTTTTATGTTTATCTGGAATATTATGTTAGAATTTTATGTTGTGTTTTTTTTTTTAAATGAATTTAAAACTCAACTTCATTATTATTCTAACCATTATTTTCATTATGAAATTTTTATTCTGATGATTCATTTTTATGAAACGGATTCTTTTTTCCTAACTTGAATATGATTTTTCATAGGTGTTTGACCTGCTAAATAGGAAAACAAAATTGAGAGTTCTAGAAGATGGAAAACAGCAAGTTCAAGTGGTGGGATTACAGGAACGTGAGGTCAAGTGTGTTGAAGATGTACTGAAACTCATTGACATAGGCAACAGCTGCAGGTAGGTCTCACTTTGATTAAGAAAGAGAAACTTCACTTTAAATACTTTGGGTATAGCATAAAAAACAAGGCAAATATATTCTTCAACACATCTTGGAAATAAAAATATTAAAAACTTACCTTACATGTAAACTAGAGTGGGTTATATTATATTGATAATATACTGCAAATATATTTGAAGTATGTCAGATTAAATTGTTTGATCTCGCTGTATTTAATGTTAAGTTAGAGTCTCTTCTGTATTTAATGATTAAGAATGGCTAGATGGGCCGGTGCCACGGCTCACTTGGCTAATCCTCCGCCTATGGCGCAGGCACCCCAGGTTCTAGTCTCGGTTGGGGTGCCAGATTCTGTCCCGGTTGCACCTCTTCCAGTCCAGCTCTCTGCTGTGGCCCAGGAAGGCAGTGGAGGATGCCCCAGGTGCTTGGGTCCTGCACCCACAGGGGAGACCAGGAAGAAGCACCTGGCTCCTGGATTTAGATTGGCGCAGTGCACCGGCTGTAGCGGCCATTTAGGGGTAAACCAACGGAAAAGGAAGACCTTTCACTCACTCTGTCTCTCTCTCTAACTCTGCCTGCCCCCCCCCCCCAAAAAAAAATAATGGCTAGATGGGGGAGGGGGCATGTTGCTTTTTATTTGAACAAAACTGTCATGACTTGAACATGTAAATTAAAGCTCTTACATATCAGATGTCCTTGATCGCATTGTAGAACATCTGGTCAAACATCTGCAAATGCACATTCATCTCGGAGCCATGCGGTGTTTCAGATTATTCTTAGAAGGAAAGGAAAACTACATGGCAAATTTTCTCTCATTGATTTGGCTGGAAATGAAAGAGGAGCTGATACTTCCAGTGCAGACAGGCAAACGAGGCTTGAAGGTGCTGAAATTAATAAAAGCCTTTTAGCACTCAAGGTAAGTAAAATGTATTCAATTGTGAAAGGTCTTTTACTTTTGACTTTAATTTTGTTTACTCACTTTCAAAATAAGAGTAGTTTTACCTAGTTAAAAAGAGAAGTTTTAAAGTTTAGTCATTTGTTCTTGTGGTTATAGATTTTATTGTACCTAGAGTTTTTCTTTGCACACATTATATCTCTTCTTTTACCTAGAAAAACAAAAGTTGGGGCCTGCGCCGTGGCTCAACAGGCTAATCCTCCACCTTGTGGCGCCGGCACCCCGGGTTCTAGTCCCGGTCGGGGTGTCAGATTCTGTCCCGGTTGCCCCTCTTCCAGGCCAGCTCTCTGCTGTGGCCAGGGAGTGCGGTGGAGGATGGCCCAAGTGCTTGGGCCCTGCACCCGCATGGGAGACCAGGAGAAGTACCTGGCTCCTGCCTTCGGATCAGTGTGGTGCGCCGGCCGCAGCGGCCATTAGAGGGTGACCAACGGCAAAGGAAGACCTTTCTCTCTGTCGCTCTCTCTCTCACTGTCCACTCTGCCTGTCAAAAAAAACAGTTGAAAAAAAAAATCACAATAATGCATTCTTTTTTTCTTCTTTTGGAGTGCCACTTTTAAAATTTAATTTTTTACAATTATCTTACTGCTGGCCACTTTTAAACACTAGTCATTTCCAGAATTATCTTTTGGAATAATAAAGCTGGTTTTGTTGTTCATTTTATTGAATTAGCATTTCTGGAAATATCTTTACTATGCTATAAAACAGTTTTTCATATTTTCAGACCTGAACATACCTTCAGTGTTAACAATTGTACTAAGAGACTTCTTAAACTATGTTAACTAGGATTCTCTTTTTTAAGAAAATCTAATTGTGTGACTTGCTTTCTTAATTTTCAGGAGTGCATCAGAGCCTTAGGTAGAAATAAACCTCATACTCCCTTCCGAGCAAGTAAACTCACTCAGGTGTTAAGAGATTCATTCATAGGTGAAAATTCTCGTACCTGCATGGTAAGTTTGTTTCATTTTAATCCTGAAGAAAGAACTATACAATATCTGTAGATAGTTATAAAGTATATTAATGACAATAGTTTCACTCCTATTGTGAGAAATATAGTAATACTTAAGATGTAGTCCCTTGTCCATCTGGGGGTGGCTTATTCTGCAGCTGTAATACGTTCTTACATTTCCAAGTGTAAGAGATAGGTGAGGGGCAGTCCCTCATACTGTTCCCTTCTTCTTTTTCTGCTGGGTTTTTATTATTTGCTGATGCCTTTAGATAGTTTCTTAAGTATCAACCAGTCATTATGTTTATTATCTGGTTATGGATATGAGATGGCAAATTATCTTAAGAGTTTAGACATCATTACTCTTTATTTTTATTAAATAACAATGGTAGGATTATCTATATAAGTTTTTTGTTAGTATTGTTCTCTTGATCATTTTTATAGCCTTTCTTAATTTTTGGATTTTTTTCCTAGATTGCCACAATCTCTCCAGGAATGGCATCCTGTGAAAATACTCTCAATACATTAAGATATGCAAATAGGTATGAGTGGTGATTCTTCAGTTTGGGATTTGAAAGGATTAATGTGATGGATAGTATAATTTAATATCTCATAGAACAAACCTTAACTACATTGTTCTTTCAAATTTTTTGTAGGTCTTTTATTTTTCTAAAGCTTTTGAAGATTTATTTATTTATTTGAGAGGCAGAGTTACAGAGAGGGGGAGACAGAGAGAGATCTTCCATTTGCTGGTTCACTCCCCAAATGGCCATAATGGCCAGGGCTGGGCCAGGCCAAAGCCAGGAGCTTCCATTGTTTCCCATGTGGGTGCAGGGTCCCAAGGACTTAAACCGCCCTCCACTGAATTAGCAGGGAGCTGGATCAGAAGTGAAGCGGCTGTGACTGGACCTGGTGCCCATGAGGGATGCCAGTGCTGCAGGCCGCAGTTTTAAGCCACTGAACCACAGCACCAGCCCTCTTTCAATTTTTGAAAAACATTTTTTGCATGTTAATTCTTTCAGATAATATTTAGAATCATTTTTGTCAGATTCTAACAATAAGTGAAAATGTGCTTTATAATTTGGGGAGAGGTATAGGTAACTTTAGTAAAATTGTTTTTTCTATCCATTTCAACCAAGTTATATTTTATAATATTTTATTATAATTAAATCATGCAGATTCTTCCTACTATGTTAATACTCTAAAGCAGGGTTGGGAAAACATTTTTTCTTTTAACAGCCCTTTGGATATTTATAACCTAATTCCCAGACCATACAAAGTTATCAAGCTAAAAGCTAGCCTGGTATAGATTGAATTTCAAGTCCTGCCTGCAGTTGCCTTGGCAGAGCCAGAGCAAATGATTTAAGGCCAGCAGGCTGGTTCCCACCCCTGCAAAAAGTGAAAGTGATGGGGCCAGTCTGTATTCCTTTAATTGTTGTGGTATATGCTAAAAATTACTGCTGATAATATTAAATGCTATGTATCAGGAGTCTAGGGTTTGAGTAGGAAGTAATAGCACACACAGTTCTTTGTGGTGGTGTTGAATGGTTTACTTTTGTTTCTCATGTTAATAGTATTGCCAATTTTAATAATTAGATACCTGGGACATTACAGATGTAACAAAAGAAAATATTTTATACATTATTAAAGCAGTTTATTCCTTATAGTCAGAAAATACCCTTAAAACTTTGGGTTATTGCCTGTCAGGCTTCCCCCACCTGACAATAAACCTTTCCTCTAACCAAAAAAAAAAAAAATAACAACTTGGGTTATTATGGGCATTTTTGTCTATAGATTTGTTCTCCCCAGTGCTCGTTTTGGGTGACTATATAATCTTAAATTTCTATTTTCCCATGTTAACATTTGTGATTTTAGTCTAGAGATAAAATTCTTTGTAATATTCAGTTCTAGTATAGAGAGTTTCTTAATTTTGCTAGACAAAAATATTTTCCTATTTCTTTGTTTTAATAACCAAATTGTTTTTTTTTTAATTTGAAATATATGCACATACAGAAAAATACCCGAACCATAGTGAATAATTTATTGAATAGTTAAAAAGTAAAAAATTCCTGTCATCACATTGGGAAATAGAACATTACCAGCCTACCTGCTCCTGAAACTTCTCTTGTGTTCCTTCCTGAGCACAGATCCTGAACAACATGGATTTTAACATAAATTTTTTTTAAATGCCCTTTTTCTTGTTATATTTGCTGCATTTGTTTTCAACTAAAGAGATTCTGAATGGTAGTAAATACTGAAGAAAAGTGTAGACCTATTGACCGTTTGTTAAAAGATATTAAAATATAATACTCCTTAAAAATGTGATAGAACTTCATTTTCAAAATTTATTCTCTTTAAGTTTGAATTATGAGCACCTGGCTGTAAACTGTTCTGTTCATTTTGATGATTGGAATTTTTTTATCATTAATGTAAAATGCTGCTTATTTTTTAAATATTTCCTGGGAAACATGAAGGGCTTAGTATAGTAAAATATATTACAGAACTAAAACAAAAGCCCTCTGTGTTTTAAAACTTCAGATTGCAGAGGATTACCTCTAATATGAAAATATTATTCAAGTTGAGTATCTCTTCGAATGCTTGGAACCAGGCGTGTTTTTCAGATTTGGAATGCTCATATATATTTATAGTAAAGTATCTTGGGAATGGAACCCAGATATAAAGGCAAGAATCATTTCTGTTCCATATACACCTCATACACGTAGCTTGAAGGTAATTTTATACAGTATTTTTAGTGCATATGCACTTTAACTGTCACTCTTCACATGAGGTCAGGTATGGAATTCTCCACCTGTGACATCATGTTGATACTCAAAAAATTTTGGATTTTAAGCTTAAGGTTTTATATTTTTGGAGTAGGGATGATCAGTCTATAGCTGTATATTTGTCTAGTTTGTTTGGGTCCAAGTAAAATATTTTAACTTTTATCACATAATGTAACTCAATATGACTAACCATCTAGGAAAAATTACTTCCATATGTTTAGGAATAAAGATATTCACCTTCCCTTGATAATTTCATGGCAATGTTTTATAACATTAAGAGTGAATAACTCTTTCTTTATCTCTTTTTATAATTAATGAGAATCCATTCCTCTTTAGGAAATCTCTTAATTGTTTACAGTTTGGATTTAAGACTCAGCATAGTGATTGAAGAGTTTTAGTTCTCAAGACCAAATGGGTTTAATACTTCCTTCACTACTTAATGGTAGCAAAAGCTTCAAGAAAGTTAATTACCCTTTCTGTGCCCTTGTTTGCTTATCGTTTGAACGCAGAGATTAATGATCATGTCCATCTTAAAGCATTGTTTTGAGGATGAAAAGGGATGGATTTGTGTATAATGTGCTTGGAATATTTTAAGTGCATTAATCATTATTTATGTTGCTACTTCAGTAGGCAGTTTGCTGATGTGCTTGGGGAAATAGCAAAAGATTGTCCAAGCACTCAGGCCCCTGCCACCCACATGGGAGACTCAGATGGAGTTTCAGGCTCTTATTGACAGGTGGGCCAGCAGCAGTTGTTGGGGCCATTTGGGGAGTGAACCAGCAGATAGAAGATCTACTTCTGTCTTTCTCTGTAACTCTGTTCCAATAAATAAATAAATAAATCTTTGAACAAAAATCAGATGAGAAAACTGAAATATTTTAGAGGGAAGTAAAGCACAAAACCTTCAGAAGTAGTAGTTGTCCCATAAAGAAGTAAAAGTCAGAAACATAGTCGCTTCTGTCCTGAAGCAAAGAATACAATCTTTTTTGTAATTATGTATTTTAAAAAAGGATTTATTTATTCGAAAGGCAGAATGACACACACACACACACACACAGAAAGAGATCTTACATCAGTCATTCCGCAAATGATTGCAACAGCCAGGACTGGACCAATCTTAAAAGTCCAACCCAGTCTCCCACGTGGGTGCCGGGGCCCAAAGACTTGGGCCATCTTCTGCTGCCTTCCCAGGTGCATGAGCAGGGAACTGGATTGAAAGCAGAGCAACCAGGACTTGAACTGGTGCTCTCATACAGGAGGCCAGCACTGCATTGCAGGTGGCAGCTTAACCAGCTAAGCCACAGCACGTGCCTGAGGCTGCAGTCTTTTGTAACGGAAGGGGTTGTAGTCTTAGGTAGAAGAATCATTGAGTTTTTTAATAGCATATTTGAGGAGTACAGTTCCTGGATATAATTTAGTTTACCTTGGATAAGATTTTGGATGGAAGAAAAATATGTGAATGGGACTAAAAGTATGCAAATTAGATTCTGAAGCAGATAAGAAATGGGGCTGAGAGTTAAGTTAGTATTAGAAATTTAGATTTTTTTGTCCAGCGCCACTGCTCACTAGGCTAATCCTCCGCCTGCGGCGCCGGCACCCAGGTTCTAGTCCCGGTTGGAGCGCCGGATTCTATCCCAGTTGCCCCTCTTCCAGGCCAGCTCTCTGCTGTGGCCCGGGAAGGCAGTGGAGGATGGCCCAAGTGCTTGGGCCCTGCACCCGCATGGGAGACCAGGAGAAGTACCTGGCTCCTGGCTTCAGATTAGTGCGGTGCGCCGGCCGCAGCGTGCCAGCCACAGCGGCCATTGGAGGGTGAACCAACGTACGGAAGACCTTTCTCTCTGTCTCTCTCTCTCACTGTCCACTCTGCCTGTCAAAAAAAAAGAAAGAAAAAGAAATTTAGATTTTTTAAGAATGCATGTGGTAAAATAAACTTTTTAGATTGACTATTTTAAAGGCTAAATGATATGTGGATGTAATATTGAACCTTTGACAGTAGATATTACCAATGAGTCAGCTATTTTAAGTGGAAGATATACTCTTGTTTTAATTTAATGTGTATGAATTATTACTGTTGGACTTTTTGACATATAAAAGAAAGGAAATCCCATTTAGTCAACTTTAGAGAAGTAAGGAGAAAAACATAATTTGGATAGTATATTGAAATGCTTAAAGAGCATAAGATTTGTACTCAGGGCTTAGTTTGAACCTCATAAGCCATATTTCTTGTTGAATGGCCTTGGGTAAGACTGCCTTTCTCTGGATCAGTTTTCTTGTCTTTAAAATGGAGATGATACTATAAGATGTTATTAAGACTACATAATATAATGCCTAAAAATTACTAATCTTGACATACAGTAAGTACTTAATAAATACTTACTGCTCTGAAATGAGATTGAACCAAAAAGGAAGTAAGGAGTTCACATAGATGAGTTCAGAAAAGTCGTAACTTGGTTAAATATAACCATTGGAAACATTAGCAAAAGTAAATTCCATTGCCAAAGACTGTTCTCAATGTAGGTTCTTCATCTAAATCAGCAGCCACAGAAAACTGAGTGACTATTTTCTCATTTGTCCCAAGGATGTTTCACAGCTAATACTATTCTAGATGCACAGGAAAAAAATTAATTCGGTACATTGAATGACTTAAGACATTGAAACTTAATTCTCTCAAATACTGATTGAGAGAGACTGCAAAAGTGTTGATTAATGCTAATAAACAAAATATTCATGGAATTGACCACGTGAAGAAAATAGTTTGGATGGTCGTATACTTAGAATAAGGGACATTCCAGATTGAGGTGCTAGCCTAGTTAAGCTTCTAAGATTGAGAGAGAAGGGGAAAGTACACGAGAAAGGAAGGCTTTAATAGAGTAGGACAGGTGGTTCATAACTCTTCATTATCTGTAAAATGATACTCTAAATTCATTGTTACACAACGCTTATCATTTTCTAAACAAAACTGAATACTAAATGAAAACGTGAACTGTGCATTGCTGTGTTTACAAGAGCATTTTTCTTTTAATTTGTTGCTGTTTTGGTGCTGCAGAGTAAAGGAGTTTGGAATTAGTCCATCAGACATTCCCTTCTCACAGGGTAGTGGCAGTCGTCCCGATCTCTCTCCTTCTTATGAGTATGACGACTTTTCTCCTTCGATTACCAGGTCTACTTCATTCTATACATAAGCTGTTTGTTTTAATAGTTTCTTTTGAATTGTGCTATATATAAACATTTCATTTACTTTCGTCCTAAGCCATTTTATTTTTCATATTCATTTCATTTGACAGGTGGTGGTTTTAATGCATGATCTGCATTTTTGTGTCCTTTATTAATTTATTTGCTTTAAAGTGTTGTTAGAATTCAGACTTCTTGTCCCCCTCATATTTTTTAAATATGATGTCACTTTTGCATACTTACCTTTGAAAGATAAATTGTCTTGATTAAAATGAAGAGTTTACTTTTATTATGTATGCTCTTACAAATTTCTTTGTCTGCAAGGAAAAACCAAGCATCTTTTTAACTAAGAAACTGTACTGTTGCCCAAATGTTTAAATTTAACTATAATGAGTCAACATTTTTTTAAGTGATGGAATGTAAAAACTTTATATCAGGAATAAATTTTTTTCACATAGAACTATCTTAATTAATATCACTACTACCAGAAATTTACAAAGTGTGTATCAGCAGTGATCCATTTGTTGACCTAAATGCCATTAATTGCAAAAACACTTTTTTAAAATACTGACTCTGTGTACTTTGCTAATTATCATTTGTTATGTAGAGTGATTATATTTGAAGTAATTATAAAGTTGCTGAAGTAAATTCCCAAAATTAAACAACCCAACATCCCCTTAAGTGTTTTAACACAGATTTATGTTAAATTAGACCTATAAAGGTGACATCATTAATCATAGTATGCTAATTGAATTGGCTTTCTATTAAATATGTTGTATTTTCTTACTCTTCTTCACTAGTCTTTGTTAATCTTAGATACTTCCTATATATTTATAGGGTGAAAGAATTGACTGTAGATCCAACTGCTGCTGGTGATGTACGTCCAATAATACACCATCCACCAAACCAGATTGATGATTTAGAGACACAGTGGGGTGTGGGGAGTTCCCCTCAAAGAGATGATCTAAAACTTCTTTGTGAACAAAACGTGAGTGACTTAATATAGTTGTGATTGATCTAATCTGGGTTCATTTCATGAGTGACAAAACTACTGATTTAGATTGATAATTATCATCTAAATCAAGTGTCAGCAAATGATAGTTTGTAGGTCATTCGTTGTTTTTATTAGTAAAGTTTAATTAGAACACAGATGTGATTATTCACGTATAGTAGTCTGGATACTTCGCACAACAGTAGTCACAGAATGTATGACTCATGAACTCAAAATGTATACTATCAGGTTCTCTGATCCTCTGATGTAAACTGTTGTTTTTCCAGAGTTTATGCCAGTATTAAAATTTGGGAATTTTTAAAATAGCATGGGTAAAAGCAAATTTAAGAATTTTGCTTATTCATCCACTAGTATATCATTTATAAAGCTTAACAAAAAAGAAACTGGGTTATATATATATGTATTAAAAGGATGAATGAAACTATGTAAACACAGCAGAATACTAACATATGTTAAATTTGGTTGTTTTCTGTGTGTTTGAGATGTTCAATGGTATTTCCTAATTTAAAAATTTGATTCCCCAATTACTCAAAAAATAATAATGATACATATGCCCATTATGAGGACAGAAAGCTATATATTACACACTTTCACAAAATTGCTTTTAATGTATTGAGAGGGTTCCTTTCTGTGAGATATATAAAAATTATGTAGTTTTTTAAACTTCATTATTTTTTTTTTTGGACAGGCAGAGTGGACAGTAGAGGGAGATAGAGAGAAAGGTCTTCCTTTTTGCCGCTGGTTCACCCTCCAATGGCCGCCGCGGTAGGCGCGCCGCGCTGTTCCGATGGCAGGAGCCAGGTGCTTCTCCTGGTCTCCCATGGGGTGCAGGGCCCAAGAACTTGGGCCATCCTCCACTGCACTCCCTGGCCACAGCAGAGAGCTGGCCTGGAAGAGGGGCAACCGGGACAGGATCGGTGCCCCGACCGGGACTAGAACCCGGTGTGCCGGCGCCACAAGGCGGAGGATTAGCCTGTTAAGCCACGGCGCCGGCTACTAAACTTCATTTTTAAAATGTTTTTGTACTTTCGTATCACTCTTCACACTAGGACACCCCTCATGACATTTTCTCAAAATGTTAAAAGGTAGCATTTATTAGTTGCTTAAAAGGTAGCATTTATTAGTTGCTTACTATGTGATGTTCATTTGCTAAGTATTTTGCTTATTGATTTAATCCTCACAGTTCAGTGTGGTAGGTGCTGTGGTTTTCTTTGTTTTATCCTAAGAGGTATAAGTAACTTGACCAAGATTATTTTACAAGTAGTGAGTGACATAGGTAGGGTTTAAACCCAGATCTTTGTAAACCCAGAGCCAAATCTGTGTCAGCTAAACTTATTGCTACTTGCAATGCAAGATTCTTTGAAACCTGCAGATGCACAACTTTAGCTGTAATACTTTCTAGCTGATCGTAAGTCTAAAATATTGTAGGGGTAGACTTGGGCACAGCAGTTATACACCGCTTGGGTTGTGCACATTCCACATTGCAGTGACTGTGTTCAAGTCTCCGCCCTGCTTCTGAATCCACCTGCCTGCTCATGTGCACCCAGGCTTGCAGCTAATAGCTCAAATTCTTGGGTCCCTGCTACCCACATGGACCTGGATTGAGTTTGGTTTCCTGGCTTCAGCCTGGCGCGGTCCTAGCTATTTGTGACCATTTGGGAAGTGAACTCATGAATGGCAGATCTTTTTATCTCTGTGCCTATTAAATAAAATGAAAATAAATATATTTTTAAAGAAATAAGGTATGCATTATATGGGCATAGTTACTTTTTGTTATTTTGTTCTAAATCACTATTACTAAAGCAGAGTTTGAAGCAGTGGTTCTCAGCCAGGGGTAATTTGACCCCTGTATGGATACATTTTTTTCTTTAAGATTTATTCATTTATTTAAAAGGCAGAAGCAGAGAGAGAAACGAGTCTTCCATCTGTTGGTTCACTCCCCAAATGGCTGCAAATGGCTGGAGCTGAAGCCAAGAGCCAGAAGCTTCCTCTAGGTCTCCCATACAGATGCAGGGGCCCAAGGACTTGGGCCATCCTCTACCACTCTCCCAGGCCACAGCAGAGAGCTGGATTGCAAGTGGAACAGCTGGGACTCAAACTGATACCCATATGGGATGCCAGCACTGCAGGCGGGGGCTTAATCCACTGTGCCACAGCACTGGCCCCCACATGAATACATTTTTATTTGTCACAACTGAGATATCATGCTGGCAGCTAGTAGATAAAGGCCAGGGATGCTGCTAAACATCATACAGTGCACAACATTGCTTCTCCCATCCACACACACCCTAAAATGTCCATAGTTCCAAGACTAGGAAAATCTGATATAAGATAAAGAGAACCATAGATGATGAAGAACTGAAAATGAGATCCTGACCTCAGTTATTGTCATGTGTCTCCAGAAGTTTTGAAGGAGACTAGTTGCTCTTCGAATGTTATTTATTTTCACTTTATTGGAGAGGCAGAGAAATCTTCTATCCACTGGTTCACTTTCCAGATGTCTACAACAGCTGGGACTGGGTCAGGCCAAATGCAGGAGCCCAGAACTCCATCTGGATCGCCCCCGTGGATGGCAAGGACTCGAGTACTTTGTTATCCACTACTTCCCAGAGTATTCATTAGCAGGAAGCTAAATTAAAAGTGGAGGAACCAGAGCCAAAGTCACTGCCTTCAGCGCCAGCATAGGGGCATTAGTCCCAGCTTTTCTGCTTCTTACCCAGCTCCTGCTAATGCACCTGGGGAAGCAGTGAAAGATGACCAAGTCCTTGGGCCCCTGCACCCACATTGGAGACCGGAAGAAGTTTCTGACTGCTGGCTTCGGATTGGCCCCGCTCCAACTGTTGCAGGCATTTGGGGAATGAACCAGTGTATGGAAGACTTCTCTTTCTCTCTCTCTGCCTCTGCCTCTCCATAACTCTGCCTTTCAAATAAGTAAATATACTTTAAGTTACCTGGACTCAAACCAGGCACTCCCATATGGAATGCAGGCATTTGTCAGATGCCCACTCCCAACTCTTAGATTCTTTAAAGCAAACCTCTCCTCCCACCCATTGCACCTAGATAAAGTACTTCCTAAATATACAGAAATACAGAGCAAGACAGGCACTTCCTATTGTATAGCTTCCCTTTTTATTCTGAACATCTGTTGGGCCTCTGTTAACACCTTATTTTTGAGAGGTTGGCTAGGTGCAAAACTAATCAAGGAGTTCATGCATTCTTGCAAGCTCTGTGTTTGAGACAGTAGCTTTGCTACTCTCAGGAGACTATCTTGAGATGGTTCAATATTAGCTTTTAGTTAAGAATTGGTATAAGTGTACATTTTCTTATTGTGATATTAAGTCTTAACAGGGAAGATTAGAATAGTATCTAAAACATCCTTTGTAGAGATAAAATTAATACTGGTAGACAAATTAGAGGATAATCCAGTGTATTGGAATTTCAGAGATAGAAGAAATTTGTGCAAAATAACGTATTTTGGAGTAGACTTTTTGGAAATAATAGAACTTTGTCTAGAATCTTGAAGCAAGGGAAAGAAAGGATATTCTGGGCTTGGTGGGAGAGGTGGTCAGAATGTATGAGTGTGTATATTTGTGTGTATGTCAGAAGGAGAGAGAGAATTTGAGAAAATTCCAGCATATCGTGTTAATAAGTACATACTTTCCTGAAAAGAATATAAAATAATTCTTCAGCTAACTTGACTATATAAAATTTATTGATGAAAGAGTCAAATGTGTACTTAATTATTTAATGAAAATATGTGTATATGCTTAGAATCATGTATTTTATTTGAAAAATAATTTTCTGCTTTTTTTTTAAACAATTGTACGTAGCCTACGTGGTTGCCTATATAACTAAAGATTTGGAAATAAAGAAGTCATTAGACACAGTGGCTCATAAAGAAAGTTAAGCCAGAGAAGTTTTAACTCAATGTAGGACCAAAAATACGAATGTGTTATGTATATATAGTCAAAAATGTTCTGAGAAATTTATCAGACAATTTCATTGTTGTGCATCAATCATAAAAGGTGTATAATAAGCTTTCTTATATAGAGAAGTTGAATAATGATAAAATATAATCTATCAATGAGTAATATGGTTTATATTGTGTTATCTACAGTACATAATTGTAAGTGCTTTATTTACTTTTATATAACTGAAAGCACCATAGGTTTGTTTATACCAGCATTATTACAAACACATGAGTGAAGTGTTGTGCTACCCCAGGAGAATGGCTATAGCTTCAGTAGATGATAGGGACTTTAGGGACTTTTAAGCTCCATTTTATCTTTTGGGACCATCATCATATATGATCATCAACCAAACCTCATTATGAAGTACAAGATTGTGTGTAGAGTTTTTTCTTTCTAGTGACATAAAGTTGTGAACTATCAGGTGATATTTCCATAAAACTGGCAAGCAAATTGTAATTAGGAAATTCAGATTTACTAAGAGTTGAGTCCCTCAGAACACTAATTGATAATCACAATCATAAAAGACTTTTATTTTACATTTCTTTTAAGAAAAAAAGTTAAGCCATCTGTATTTTAGTTGTCTTTACCATTCAGGCTTCCTCAAATTCAAAATGACATTGAAAAACTAATTTTAAAACATTTAAAATGCATGCTTTATGTAATAATTTTTATGCTGTCTTTATTTTAAGGAAGAAGAGGTTTCTCCACAGTTGTTTACTTTCCACGAAGCTGTTTCACAAATGGTAGAAATGGAAGAACAAGTTGTGGAAGATCACAGAGCAGTGTTCCAGGTAAAGTAAGAAAGCACCTTTGAAGAACAAAGGAAAAAAGATAAAGAAAGGCCCTTCCACCAATATCTAGAGAAAAATGATGAAATCTGGATATGAATTTGATTTCATGATTCTTTTACTTTCATACTATTCTTTTTTTAAAAAATATGTGCATGTTTATATTTAGGTGGCAAAAAGCATGATAGATTTTAATAGAATGATTGATGGATGCAGATAGCATTTCTGTGCCTCATGGTAAAAGCATCTGCTTTATTTGCTGCGCTTCTCCTTTGTTTTTTGGTTTTTTTGTTTGTTTTTTTTTTTTGTTTTTTTTAAGATTTATTTTATTTATTTGAAAGAGTTACAGAGAGAGGTAGAGACAGGTCTTCCATCTACTGGTTCACTCCCCAGGTGGCCCAACGGCTGGAGCTGCGCTGATCTGAAGCCAGGAGTTACCTCTGGGTCTCCCACGCAGGTGCAGGGGCCCAAGGACTTGGGCCATCTTCTGCTGCTTTCCCAGGCCACAGCAGAGAGCTGCATCGGAAGTGGAGCAGCCAGGACCAGAACTGGCGCCCACATGGGATTCCGATGCTTCAGGCCAGGGCGTTAACCCTCTGTGCCACAGCGCTGACCCTGTTGTTTGTTTGTTTGTTTGTATTTTCAAGATTTATTTATTTATTTGAAAGGCAGAGAGAGAGAGGTCTTGCATCCTTTGGTTCACTCCCCAAATGGCCGGAGCTGTGCCAATCCAAAGCCAGGAGCCTGGAGCTTCTTCTGGGTCTCCCTCCCGGGTGCAGAGGCCCAAAGACTTGGACCATTTTCCACTGCCTTCCCAGGCCATAGCAGAGAGCTGGATCAGAAGTGGAGCAACCGGAACTTGAACCAGGGATGCTACACTGCAGGCAGCAGCTTTACCCGCTATGCCACAGCACCGGCCCCTCTACTTTGTTTTTGTCAGTTGTCCAGTTTTAGAGAAGAGTTGAACTTCTGCCCATCATTACTCCTGTTTATTTGATGGCAGTAAGCAAAAAAGACTTCCTCAGGAGATAGTTACTGCTCTGAACTGGGAGAAAGGTTTAAAAGTTCCTGCCTGTAGCAATAACTCCTTCGGCATTCATCCCATTGTGTCTTCAACTTATTATTTTTCAACAAGATATTATCCTAAATATCTAGGTGATATTCATGAGGAAGTGAAGGTATCATTTGGATATTTTTGTGGAGACTGTGTGTAATTGGTTTATTTTACTTTTCTTACCACACCTTCTGCTTCCTATAGTATAGTATTATGAATACTTCTTGAGAAAAAATAAACAATAACTTGTCTATATTCCTTCTCTAACGTTGAAGAAATCTTGTTATTTGCAAGCAAAATTAAGAAACTCCGGGGCTCAAACATTAGAGCAAACACTTTAATTTGAATTCAGATATGCATTCATTAAAATAATTTTAGTCAAACTCTTTTGGTGAGAATCTCTTTAGAGGTTTAGGTGTTTAAATTAAGAATGGACACCTGTGGAGTAAGTGAGTGGTGTAGGTGTTAAGACACTGGTTGGGGGCTGGCACTGTGGAGTAGTGTGTTAAGCCACTGCCTGCAGTATTGGTATCCCATAAGGAAACAATTCCAAGTCCTGGCTGCTCCACTTCCAATCCAGGTCTTTGCTAATGTACCTGGGAAAGTAGCGGGAGATGGCCCAAGTGCTAGGGCTCCAGTGGGAGGCCATGTGGGAGACCCAGAAGAAGCTCCTGGCTTTAGCCTGGCCCAGCCTCGGCCCTTGTGGCCATTTAGAAAATGAACCAGTGGATGGAAGATCTTGGTCGCTTGCTTGTTCACTCCACCTTTCAATAAATAAATCTTTTTTAAAATCAACTAGGGAACAGACGTGTGATGCAGTGGTTAAATTGCCCCTTGAGATGCCCACATTCCATATTGTAGTACCAGGATTGCATCCCAGCTACTGTACTCCGATCTGCCAGTGCATACCGTGGAAATCAGCAGATGACAGCTCTCGTACCTGGCTCCCACCACATGGGAGACCTTGATGGAGTTACAGCTTGGGCCAGTCTCCTAGCTTTGGCCTGGCCTTCTCTGGCTGTTGCAGGCACTTTGCGAGTAAACCAGCAGATGGAATATCTCTGTATGGCTCTCTTAGGCCTTTCAAATAAAATGAAAAAAATAGAAGTAAAAATGAAAAATAATAATGGCTATTCATTGGTCCCTTACAGTAATTTTAAAGAGCTAGTGTTTAGAATTTAGTTCCCTCGGCCAGCGCCACGGCTCAATAGGCTAATCTTCTGCCTTGCGGTGCCGGCACACCAGGTTCTAGTCCCGGTCGGGGCACCGATCCTGTCCCGGTTGCCCCTCTTCCAGGCCAGCTCTCTGCTGTGGCCAGGGAGTGCAGTGGAGGATGGCCCAAGTGCTTGGGCCCTGCACCCCATGGGAGACCAGGAGAAGCACCTGGCTACTGCCATCGGATCAGCGCGGTGCGCCGGCCGCAGTGTGCTACCGCGGCGGCCATTGGAGGGTGAACCAACGGCAAAGGAAGACCTTTCTCTCTGTCTCTCTCTCACTGTCCACTCTGCCTGTCAAAAAAAAAAAAAAAAGAATTTAGTTCCCTCTTGGCCCAGCCACTCTGAGGCCCAAGTGGATTTGTTATTTCCAGATAGATTAGAAATTTTAGGCTACTATAGCCCCAGTTGGGATTGCTCAGTAGTTTAATTATGCCTATTCTTCCCTTTTTTTAGGGATAGCCGTTAAGGTTTTGAAACTTACTCCGCTCAGTGATGTTTATGTGTTTGATTCATTCCCTTCCCCAAATTCCCACTTGAGATAGAGTCAAAATAGAGAAACCCATCTTGCTTGACCCACCATTATACATGTATTCCTGTTTGAATTTTTTTTTTTACTGTCTGAATAAAGATGTTTTGTCTATTAATATTTTAGAGAGTCCATCTTAATACATTGGGTTATATTTAACAATTATAAATTGTTTTGTTTTACAAAGAGTTTACTGGATTGTTGAATTTTTGTTCTTTTAGGAATCTATTCGGTGGTTAGAAGACGAAAAGGCTCTTCTAGAGATGACTGAAGAAGTAGATTATGATGTAGATTCATATGCTACACAACTTGAAGCAATTCTTGAGCAAAAAATAGACATTTTAACTGAGCTGCGGGGTAATTCTTTTCATTTTAGTTCTTAGTATTTGAAATCTGATTGGTATTGGTATGTATATTAGTGGGAGGCTTTCCTATCTCAAGAGGAAATATTAAGTGAAAATTACGGACACCAGTTAGCACCTTTCCACAAATAGACAAACCAACTCTTTGGGTTTGGGTTTTTTTCTTTAAAAATATGGAGTGTCATTTCCAGTTCTCTAATCACAGGTTTTCTTTATTCTTTTGGGAAGATAAAGAGGAGGGATTTAACAAATTGTACGTATTTATATGCCCTTTAGATCTTGGGTTTGGCAGGCTTTTTCCCGCAGTTCCGGTCTATTCAGGGTCATCTTTCATGTCTTCTATCTGTATCTCCCTTCTGTGCCATCTTATACTACATTTTTTCCTTTTTAAATGAAAGAGATGAAGAGAAGCATCTGGCAACCTGCATGCTCTGCCTTTGTGGTTTTTAATAGGCTTACCTCTCTAGCTCAGATACTTCTTTCTTATATGTGCTGGTTTCTTAGCCATTGGCAAATTATTGGCTATTTATGTGTTAGCAGGCATCCATATGTATGTGCACACACAATGCAACATGAAACCAGATTTAAATGAGTAGTTTTTAGTAGCAAATAAGCTCCTTAAGTTTTTAAGCCCTTCATGAAGTTGGTCATACAAAATCATCCTATAATCAGCAGTATATGTCTTTTATATTCATATGTGAGCCTTGATTTAAAGTGATCAGTTTTCTAATCTAAAATCAACAAATAGCTTTTGTATGTGCATTTTATTCAGAAGAGACCGTAATGCACTTGTTTTTTTTTTTTTTTGTAATATATAGTATTCAACCTGATTTCTTTTCCATTTTTTTCAAAGTTCAGACTTATCAAGCACTTCCCATCTTTGCCATCTAGATATTGCATTATTCAGTCCTTACTTATGTTTTACCATACAGAGATAATTTTGGATTAATAGATGTTTTAGAGCTGTCATATTAGCAGGCAGCAAATTCAGAAGTCCCTAAACACCTACATTTTTAAGATCAATGCACTTCTGAAAAGGTGAAGGGAATTGAGACTCTTGCTCTGTTTTCCTTTCCTTCTGAAGATTATGGAGTAGGGTTTTGTAGCTTTGGCACTATTAACGTTCTGAGCCAGGCAATTTTTTGAGAATGCAGTCCTGTATATGACAGTGTTTTCCAGTATTCTTGGACTCTATCCACTAGGTGACAGTGGCACCACACCAATTGTGATAACCAAAAATGTCTTTAGACACTCCCACATTTCCCCTGTGAGGCAAAAATCACTGAGACTCCGTGTTTTCCCCTTTGGACATGATTGTGTATTTTTATATGTATAAAGCCTGTGTGTACTCCAGAAGGAAGTAAAATAAATGAAAACACACTGTAAAATGTGTTTTCCAGGAATTTGTAATGAAACTGTTGCTGTAATTGAGCACTGGATTTACTCCTGAATTTCTAGACCACAAAGAACAAAAGGGAAACTTCTGAGTGACCGTTACTGAAATAAGAAAGCTGACTTGATAGGACTCAAAGCTAGCTGCACACTGTATTCCATATAAATGCAATACTTATTTTCTTCTTCTTTTCTTTTTCCAAGATAAAGTGAAATCTTTTCGTGCTGCCCTACAAGAAGAAGAACAAGCCAGCAAGCAAATCAACCCGAAGAGACCCCGTGCCCTTTAAATTGGCATTTGCTGCTAAAGGACCCCCAGCACCCTTACTACTGTAACGTACAATGGTTTAGCTGTAAGGGCCATTTGAAAGTTTAAGAGTTTAAGTGTCTGTGGAAAATGTCTTGTCCTTCACCTGAATGACATTTCAATTTTGTGAAACACCTCTGTCTCCAAAACGCTTCTAGTCCAGGAGGCACAACCAAGAATTGGGATTAGTGAAGCATTATGTTTCATTTACCCAAATAGTGATTTACTTTCGGAGATCCTTGCCAATTTTATTTTCTATATGATGAAGTAAATTGTGGACTTGATCCAGAGGTGGATAGTAGGGGGAAGCCACAGCATTTCCTTTTAACTCAGTTCAGTTTTCGTTGCAAGACTGAGCAGTTTTCAATCCTTTGCGTGCATGCATACCTCATCAGTGATTGTACATATTTGGCCCACTTCTAGAGACAGCTGTGCTCACCTCTTCCTGCTTTTGTGCCTTGACTAAGGCTATTGACCCTAAATTTCTGAAGCACAGCCAAGATAAATTACATTCCTTACTCGTCATTGTAAATTACCTTTATTGTGTGTACATTTTTACTGTATTTGAGACATTTTTGTGTGTGACTAGTTAATTTTGCAGGATGTGCCATATCATTGAACGGAACTAAAGTCTGTGACAGTGGACATAGCTGCTGGACCATTCCATCTTATATGTAAAGAAATCTGGAATTATGATTTAAAACCATATAACATGTGATTTTAATTTTCTTAGCATTTTTCTTTGTAAAGAACTAAAATATAAACTAGTTGGTGTATAATAAAAAGTAATAAAATTCTGAGAAGAGTTTTATCTTAGGAGAATACATATATATGCAGTGTGTGTGCCAGTGTGGTATTAACAAGACTAATAGTGCAATTTGATCCTTACCAATACCATTACTTAAGTTGAAATGTCCATTAGCTCCCCAGAACATACCTTTTTAATGTACTGTTAAAAGAAATTGGCTTCTGATGCATGAACATTTACATGTACATTGAAAGTAGCCCATAATAGAAGTTAGCTTAAGCCAAGTGTAGACAGTACTAAACTCCTTTGAGAAAGAATTAAGCTGAAAAAAATAATTGACTTTGCCTAAAAAGGTAGATCTACTCCAAGCTCCACCTTGTACCTGATATGTGATGTTTTACAACTATTTGGTGAGAATTACCAAATTCTCACCAATAGATTGGTGTAGGGTATGCTACTTTTTAAATGGCAGCATTTATTTTTACAGATTGCTACTCCAAACAAGGAAACTGGCCACTTTTCCTGTAAATATTTTGTTAAAAGATTTCTATATCTCTCTAGTTTTCCCTTGGTTTCCAGGATAGAGTCCAGGAATAGATTGACCATGAAAAATCTCCCAGAGGTGTCTCATTTTGGTTTACCTTAGGAAACTACAAGCTCATCCATATGGGCCAAAGGGGAGCTATGACAGTCACCTGAGCCAGAGTCTCCATGTTACTGCTCATAAAACCCAGAGCACTTGTGGGAAATCCTAATACCAAGTTGGAAAGCTCTGTAAACATTTTTCACAATATACTTATTAATAAAATGAGGGAATGAGTTTGAGAGTTTACTTCACTACAGTCACCATTGTTTTGGAAGGGACTCAGGTTTTCTTTCCGTTTTAAGGTACATTCTATTTCTGAGAAGAGGAGGAATGGAGAACTGTTACTGTTGATTTTGTAGAGAGGCTGTTTAAAAGGATGGGTTTTGAGAATGACCAGTCTTCCAAGGGCAACACAGGCATGAGAACTTGCTCACTGTAAAGCACAGCAGATAGCGCTTTAGTATTTGCACTGATGGCTACTGTCTTTGTTACACTCAAATGTGCTGCCTTATACTGTGACAACTTCCTTCTCATCAGCAGTCAAGGTATTTAAAAGCCCAGTACCTGCAAAGATTGGAGGTACTGCAGTCCACTCCCTCAGCTTTACAGACAGGAGAGTAAAGGCCAGAAAAGGGAGTAAATTCAGCATTTCATAGGGGAAAGACAAATAACCTCAGAAAGTAGAGTTAAATTTTAACATTTTTATCTAAGTATAGAGATGGTACAAATGAATGTTGGAGAAGCGGTTTTATGAGAGAAAAAAAAATTTACCCTTGAGTATATTTAATATTCATGTGACAAAATTGGCTTAATGTAGCCAAACTTTTTGTTCTGAATTAAACAGTACTTTCTCACACCTGAAAGCATATGTCCCTGTTACTATATGAGAATGGCTTTGAAGCTAGAATTCAGAAAAATCTGTTGGGCAAAAACAACTTTTCTTCTCTTTTAGATTTACTCAATGTTCCTTTGCGAAATTAAGTGTAATCTCTCCTATTGGCATGTATACAGAAAGCCAAATATCAATTAAGATATTTTTATTGATTTTCTTATATAAACAAAATAGCTACTATAGCTTTATTAAAATATGTTAACAATACTTGGTACTGCACAGATTTAAACATAGTAGCTAATTAACCTTGTTTATACATTCTCTGACAATTTAAAAATAGCTTAAACTAAGCATCAGGTATATGAAAAAGTACTGGAAATTTTAATTATCCCGATGTCATATGAATACTGGGAACCAATAACACTGGAAAATGGGTGTTTTGTTTTAATGAGGTTGAAGGTAGAGATTTTAACTTTAAAACCTGCTTTGATATATAATTTTGCTATGTCTATGATTATTTCCCCAAGAAAGCATGTAATTCTATACTTTATTTAATTAATTTAATTCTACTTAACCTTCGTCATTTTACGGCCTGAGTCCTGCCCAGAATATGTTTGGCACTGCATCATGGCAGCAGCAAACTCAGGCTTACCCAAACCTTCATGTAGACTATGTGCTATGGGATGGTTAAAGAGGCAAGCAACGAGAATAGAAACTGTATAGGATAAACAGAGAAACAGTTGAGAGAAGCAAAAAAAAAAAAAAAAAAAAAAAAAACCTAATTGTTTTACTGTACATATGAATGGCAAGAAGAAATGATTTAGGGACTATGTGGTTTAGTTAAGCATATTTTAATTTTTTTACTACTAAAGGGACAGCTAACGCCTAAAGATGGCCTCATCTATAACACAGTAAAAAAGGTTATTAACATCTTCATACAATAAACTGTTAGAAATAATAAATTTCAGTGTAAAGTTGTGCGTATCTGCGGCTCTTAAACTTGAAGATTATGTTGTATATTATGACGTATATTAAAAGCAAACCAAGAACAACAAAACACTTGGGAACTTAGAACTGACCACCTTAAAGATTCAGAATAGTAAAAGATGACAACAGTAGTATTAAAAATTATCATGCAGATAATGTCCCAGAGGAGCAATAGCATAGTTCATCTTCTCAAATATTAAAAATATATAATTTGCTTCTTTTCTTGACCTTGAATTATTCTGTTTTCCAAATAGCTAGGAAAAGTGGATACCTTCTGCATTGAATCCATGTAGAAGTCTAAAAAAAAGAAACCAAAAAGGGAAGGTATTGAAAAGCTAACATTGTAGCACCTAATTATGTATATTTTGTATCATGAATTCTAAAACAGGAAGCTATCAATATACTAAAATTCAGCCCAACCACTTCTAACACTACTCATTAGGGAAACCTCATCCCCAACTAAATTTATAAGGTTTATATTGGTTAAAACCAGGTTCTACTAATACTTCTTTGGTTACAGCCTGTATATCATAAGTTACAATAATGAATGTGACACTGATTATCTTAGACTTCCCCTATCTTAGGCCTGTGAGCTCACTGACACTTGTTCATTTCAACATGGTAACTCTACAAGAAACTCTAGGAAATTAAGGCAGAAATCAGATGAATACCCAAGCTTATGTGCCCATTCTTCCCCTAACTTTTATTGAGGTTGGATACACATGGTTTCTCTGCATACCTAAGTACTTATCCAACTCTGGGTAGCCAACTGCATATGATATATGTACCTTGAGAAAATATATATTGAGAATGAAGGACACTAAGATAAAATATTCCTATTTAGGCCTGGCCCATACAAATAAGTCCAGATGGATTAGTGTTGAAAAAGCAAAGCAGGTACTTAGAATAGTATTCTACTCCTAGGATTATCTAACATAGACTCAGTGGTACTGCCAGCCAGCCAGCCAAGAAAACGTTAACTCCATTTGTCTTAGTTACATAGTATTGTGTTTCTACCTTATCAAAGCAAATGACATACAATCTGCCCTCTAGTTTACTCATAGAACATGGAAACTCTAAATATGAATTGGCTAAATAGTCAGGAGCTTCTGAAAGCTAAAGTGTCCCAATAAAAACAGGACAGGTGAATAACTACCTGGGCAGTGAATTGAAGCCTTACTTGCTTAGTTCAGAGAAGATACATTTTGGCGTGACATGCCCAGATAATCATGATACCCATGTACTAGATATGTGTAGAACCTGCCTTAGGCTACAGAACCTAATTCTATTAAATGAATAATACATATGACAAATTTTTCTACTCTGTAGTGTGAGTTGTCCACTCTGGAGGCACAAGCTATTAAGACTTAAGACAATGAATAGGAGTTGTAGGGGAGCAGAAGGGGAGGAACATATGCATCACTATACACATCAACACAGCGGCAAACTTCTGGCTCGGACTGTTCTTTATTACTGTTCTTAAAAAATGCTCATTTTGCTGCAGCTGACTAGCCTCCATCTTCTACACCAAATACTATTCCATGCCATGGAAGTGCTATGCAATAACTCTCCCAAGTAGCACCTTATACCGCTTTAAAGCCTTTAACTCTCTAATCAGAAGGTGTCACAGTAAAGAAATGTAAACAGGAAAACAGAAAAATGTAATTACCTGATAAAGTCATCTATGTCCATGGTACGGGCCCTTTTGTCACTAAAACCTGTGCTGGTTAGGATTTGCTGTATTTTATCTGCTATGCTGAAATCTTCTGGTATTATCTATCAATATAAGATTCAGAATAAATGAACAACATATCTTTAATGAAGTCACTTTGACTCTTTTTTTAAGTTCAGTAAGTCATAAAATAGTCATCTTAGCATATCTGTTAATGAGTTTGAAAAGCCTGATGATTCTGATATGACATATCTAGGCAGGTGGCTAATCTTTATTGAATAACAAACACTCAGAATACCTTGAGTGAGTAATCATGTACATTATGCTTTTTCTTTAAAATTCTCAAATAGTTTAGTTTCTGACCTCACAAAATTGTAAACTCTTAAAGCAATTGTTACTCCTTTCAAAATTATACATTATACCTAACCAGCTAATTTTTCTGAGTGTTAACTTCTTAATCCTCAAAAATATTGTTTCATATTTAATTCACATCATCTATGTAAAGGTTTTTCTTAATCAAGCTAATTTTTTTTTTTTTTTTTAAATTTAGGCAGCTATTTAATGACTCCTTGTCCATAGAAGATAATAGTGGAGATTCTATTTTGGAGCATCAAACCATAATGAGATCAGAGTCACAAAAAAAAATAGAAAAGCAATTTGCCTGTGTCAGTTTTAATTAAACTGAAAGAGCCAAAAAGTTAGCAAACATCATGTGTTCATGACACAGATATGTGCACGTGCATGGTGCACCCATACCTGTAAGCACTGCACAGATAAGAGGCAGGAGACTCAAAACCTGAAATCTGCCATTCTCCCTATACTTTTAATTATTCCAATTCCTGAGCATCAGAAAACAGTTAACTAGTAATTGTTACAAACAAGGGAGGATGAAAATTCAGAAAACAGCCAAATTGTGCACAGTTATTTTAAGTTGAACAAACCACATGTCTACCACTTTGAGGAAGTTACAACTCAGCTGAATGCTTTTAAATTGTTATTTATTTGTTTGAGACACAGAGCTCCTATGCACTGAAATGCCTGCAACAACCAGGACTGTGCCAAAGCTTGGAACCCAGTCCAGGTCTCCTATGTGAGTGGCAGGAATTCCTTGAGCCATCACCACTACCTCCCAGGGTCTGCATTAGTAGGAAGCTGGAGTCAGGAGCTGGACATGGGCATTGAACCCAGATAGTCCAATAGGACACATGGGCATTTTACCAGTGTCTTACTGTTAGGCCATAAACTACCCTTGAATCTGCTTGTTAGGACTCAAAGAGGAGAGTATAGGAATAAAGATTACTCTTAGCTCTTTCACAGAATACACAACATTGACCTGTCAGAATTACCTAATTGTGCAGTATACACTGTCTTAAGTATCCTATAGGATGTACAAAACAAGAAATCTCAATGACAGATGAAAAATAAAAAATAGGGGAACATTAAAAGAAAACACAGAAACTACAGAAACATTTCCTACTTACAATGTTATGGACCGAACAGTGAATTCTGTAGTTTTTTTCCAACAGCTGTTGCACTGCACTTGATCTATAGCACAAAGAAGTGACATCACTATTATTCCAAAATCACTGATCATACATAATTTCCTTTGAGTTTGTACAGGATTAAGTCCATAATACTTGAGGTAAAATTAAAGAATTAAAAAGTGCTGAACATTTAAACTTACAAACATTCATAGTTAAAAGTAAAGTCCTAATAAGCATCTTAGTTCTTAGAGTACTCCTAGACCCTCCCCCACGTATTAGAAATCCTCCTTTAAATTAGAAGTCCTCCTTTAAACTGGCCATCACACTTCTACCCCCGCTGTGTTACATTTTCCCAAGTTAATAAGACGGCACAAATTGTTCACAAGTATGGAAGAGGTCCTTTATCACCCCAGTTTTCAACAAACACCAAAACAGATGTGTAGGTAAGAGCTTAGAGTGCAGAGGTTGTTAAGCCACTTAGAGGACAACAGCATCCAGTGCTTCAGTTCCAGTCCCAGCTCCACTGTCAGTTGCAGCTGCCAGCTAATGCAGATCCTAAGGCGTCAGCAGGTGACAGCCTCAGTAGTCAGGTTTCTGCCAGCCATGTAAGAGATCCAAATGGAGTTGCCAGCTTCTAGCTTTGGTCTGGCCCAGCCTGGGCTGTTCTGGGCATTTAGAACTGGCACATGGAAGATTTCTTTCTCCCTTTCTCTGCCTCTCAAAATTAATAAACGTTTTAATACAGAAAAAAGAGTTTCGGAGTTTTCCTTTTAGCTAAAAACCATCTGACTCTGAAATACAGGAACTCTTCTCTAAATTCTTTCACCTTCTACAGTATAAGATGAGTCCAAAAGGTGAAGTGTATCGGCAAGTGGATAATCTTTATGCTTCGGGATAGCTGTTTAGGAAGAGAACCAGATGCTAGCACAGTATCTGGGTCACTGGACTTCAGTGCGTCAAACACTTACTTAAATGCAGCAGACAGTGTCTTGTTTTTCCTAACAAAGGTGATCCTTACTAGGCCATCCCATTCCTGGAACAGAAGACAGGTATTTTCCTGAGCATCTCAAACTTGTTGTCCATGCCTGTTAGGTGTTGTTTTTTTAAAGCCTTAGAGGGAAACTTCTGGAATAATGAAATTTTCTATCTTGAGTTGGTTGGCACACATGCATGAGTAAGATGTACACATATTTGACTTCTGTACTTCTAGGCACCTTGCTGGCTGTATTTCATCCTTAATTTTTTAAAAATTGGAAAAATTATAAAAAATTTCTACATCTCACCAAAGAATACGGTACTTATTTAAATCAAAGTTGTTTTTCAAAAATAAGATTCAGGGCCGGCGCCGTGGCTTAACAGGCTAATCCTCCACCTTGCGGCGCCGGCACACCGGGTTCTAGTCCCAGTTGGGGCGCCAGATCCTATCCCGGTTGCCCCTCTTCCAGGCCAGCTCTCTGCTATGGCCCGGGAAGGCAGTGGAGGATGGCCCAAGTCCTTGGGCCCTGCACCCGCATGGGAGACCAGGAGAAGCACCTGGCTCCTGGCTTCGGATCAGCGTGATGTGCCAGCTGCAGCGGCCATTGGAGGGTGAACCAACGGCAGAAAGGAAGACCCTTCTCTCTCTCTCTCTCTCTCACTATCCACTCTGCCTGTCAAAAAATAATAAGATTCAGAACTGACATGGGGCCAGCGCTGTGGCACAGCGGGTTAAAGCCCCAACCTGCAATGCTGGCATCCCATATGGGCGCCAGTTGTGTCCCGGCTGCTCCACTTCCAATCCTGCTCCCTGCTAATGTGCCTGGAAAACCAGCAGAGGATGGCCCAAACCCTTGGGACCCTACACCCCACTCCAGATAGGTGCAGCTCTGGCTGTTGCAGCCATTTGGGGAGTGAACCAGCAGATGGAAGACCTCTCTCTCTGTCTCTACCTCTCTATTTAAAAAACACATGGTGTAGGATGTAGCCCATGTAACACACCTACACCTCCTCCATGGAGTGGTTGACAGGCTGTTTATCAGCACTTTGCCACACAGTCATTAGTGTTTCAAACATGACCGCAGCAGGGTTTAAACCAAGTGCTCTGTGGCTTGCTTCTGTGGGAACTGCAAAATGAAGTTTGAAAATTGTCACCCACAATATTACTCTGAACAATTTTCATGTTACCTTGCTCTCCAAATTTTATTCTGTTTTCTATGACTGTAAGTTTGAAGGAAATAAACTGCATTTTAACCTACTTTTTACAAATATTTTCCATGCTTTTTTGTGGTCTTTATAACTGTTCTTTGTCAGATTATTTCATCTGCTCCATCACGTGTTACACTTACTACAATGAACATTTTCCTACATTTGGACATTGAGGTTGGCCCAGTATTTTTCTGCTTCTATGGACACAGTGTCTTCCAGTCTGGACTGCTTTTTCCTTTACAAAATGTCCTAGTACTTTAGCCTCACCTGAAAATTGATAGGTGGTGGTGGATTCTTGGGTTCTATCCTTACAACACTGGATTCCACCTTTGGTGGTGGTCTGAAGTTATTCTTTCCCACCTGTGGATCAGAAAATGTTTAAGTATCCTCTCAAAGCAGCTTTTCATTAGGAATCAAAGATGCTCTTTTCCCAGAAGGGACAGCTACATGTGGAAAGAGGAATTTCAATAAAAGGTGGTTTCAGTAAAAACCACTCACTTTCATTAGGTGATCCACACGTGCTAACAGCTGTGTATTGATTGAGAGTCTGCAGTACAACTTATCTCCAGGTTTTGCAACCAGTCGGAGAGCAAATTCTCGTTGAAACATAAGTACAGCACATCTGAAAGGAAAGCAGAAGAGACATTTGGTGCAGCAGTTCAACCACTACTTGGTATGCCTGCATCCCATATCACAGTGCCTGGGTTTGAGTCCTGATTCCTCTCTTCTGATTCCATTTCCTGCTAACTTGCACCCCGGGAGGCAGCAGGTGATGGCTCAAGTACTTGGATCCCTGCCACCCACATGGGAGACTGAGTACCTAATCCCAGCTGTTGCAGACATTTGGGGAGTTAACCAGTGGATGGGAGGCTCTGTCTTTCAAAAGAATAAATACAAATAAACTAGAGAAAGGTTAGTGGTGCAGTACCGCGGTTTAAGCTGCTACACAGGATGCCTGCATCCCATGTCAGAGTGCCTAGTTCAAGTCCTGGCCACTCTGCTTCTGGTCCAGCTTCCTGCTAATTTGCCCTGGGAGGCAGCACATAACAGCTTAGGTGCTAGGGCCCCTGACACCCCCATGGGAGACTTGAACGGAGTTCCACCTCTGGCTGTTGTCGGCATTTGGCAAGTCAGTGAAAAGTGCTCGCTTGCTCTCTGTACCTCTTTCAAGTATGAAAAATATGTATTTTTTTCATGCAAGGGAAATGGTCACTTTGAACTGTAAATATATTTTATCTGTACTGAATTTTCAACATGTTACTAATGATCACTCAGCTGGTTAGAAGGCAGAAAACTTTCAGTCTTTATCACCACAAAATGAGACAGCTGGTTTTGTTTTATAACCATGAGAAAGATGCCTTGCAAATACAAGCCCTCAGAGATCAGATGAGAAAGTTTTTCTCATCAGCTCTTGTCAGTCCATCACCCTTCCTCCAAGAACAAAACAAGCAAAATTAACTCGAGCAGAATCCATTCACGAAGCAGCAAACACCCTCAAGGAGGAGGTGACGCTTGGTGTCCGGGGTAAGGGACACAGACTTCTTCCTCAGTGCCACTCGGAGGCGTTCTGGAGGCTGGTGAGCAGGAAAGCATCTGCAGAGATGCCTTCAACTTTCAAAGGATTTTGACGATGAATCACAACAAAATGTAGATTTGACAAATACCTGTAGGTATCTATGTTTCTATACCTCAAACAGAAATTCCACTAGGACCCTATGTAATGCCCTCTGGTAAGTTCCATTCCATGTCATTAAGGGGAGGGGGGGCAGGAATTGTCATTGCTTGGGACATCAGAATAGCAAATGGGAGTGCCTGGTTAGAGTCCCACCCACTCTTCCTCCAGTCCACCTTTTCTGCTCTGATCCTGGGAGGCAGTAGATAATAACTCAAATAACGGAGTCCCTCCTGTGTCCCTGCCACCCATGTGGGCGACCCAGACGGATCTCTGGGCTCCTGGCTTCAGCCTGGCCCAACCTTGGTTGTTGCAGGCATCTGCAGAGTGGACCAGAAGAAAGATCACTCTTTTTTTCTCTGTCTCTGTTGCTCTACCTTTCTTTCTTTCTTTCTTTCTTTCTTTTTTTTTTTTTTTTTTTTTTGACAGGCAGAGTGGATAGTGAGAGAGAGACAGAGAGAGAGAGGGTGCCATTGGTTCACCCTCCAATGGCCGCTGCAGCTGGCGCATCTCGCTGATCCGAAGCCAGGAGCCAGGTGCTTCTCCTGGTCTCCCATGCGGGTGCAGGGCCCAGGGACTTGGGCCATCCTCCACTGCCTTCCTGGGCTATAGCAGAGAGCTGGCCTGGAAGAGGGGCAACTGGGATAGAATCCGACGCCCCCACCGGGACTAGAACCCGGGGTGCCGGCGCCGCAAGGCGGAGGATTAGCCTGTTAAGCCACGGTGCCGGCCTGCTCTACCTTTCGAATAAATAAAAATAAACATTTTTAAAAAATAGGATGGTTAGGCCGGCACCGCAGCTCAGTAGGCTAATCCTGCGCCTTGCGGCGCCAGCACATCGGGTTCTAGTCCCGGTCGGGGCACTGATCCTGTCCCGGTTGCCCCTCTTCCAGGCCAGCTCTCTGCTGTGGCCAGGGAGTGCAGTGGAGGATGGCCCAAGTTCTTGGGCCCTGCACCCCATGGGAGACCAGGAGAAGCACCTGGCTCCTGCCATCGGAACAGCGCGGTGCGCCAGCCACAGCGCGCCTACCGCGGTGGCCATTGGAGGGTGAACCAACGGCAAAAGGAAGACCTTTCTCTCTGTCTCCCTCTACTGTCCACTCTGCCTGTCCCAAAAAAAAAAAAAATAGGATGGTCATGACTCACAAAAATAAACATTTTAAAAAATAGGATGGTCATGACTCACTAAGTATATTTTATAACCACTGAGGTGTTTTTGACTTGCATTTAGAAAGCCACTGGCATGACTAGAGACCAGTTAGCAAGCCACTGCAATTGTCCATACAGTCATAAAAACCAGACCTAGGCAATGGCAAGAGGGTTGGAAAACAGGGAAATACTGTCTAGTCTCTGAAACAGAACGTAGACCATACCGTCCCCAAATAACTTCTGGGGAGAAGGCAGGGAATAGGGGGAAGGGAGCAGGGAGTGGGGAGGATAGAGAGGGAGAGACATCAGTCCAAACAAATCAATATTTTCTACAAAAATTCTTCCAATACTTTTCCAATTGACTTTCATTTTCAACTGTATTCACACCCCAAGCTGTCAGTCTTTCACAAATTTGGCAGTAACTCTGGTCTCTTGTCACAAACCTGAAAAAAGGTCGGTGCAACAACAGCTTGAAGACAAAGGGAGAAGAGATCTGGAAGAGAATTAACTAGTTACTACCGAGACAGACACACCAGAAACACAGTCTGACTTCCTGACAATCTGAGGACGTACCTGATAAGGCAGATTGGCCACACACGTATCGAAGAATGGTAACTCTGTTTTCAGCACATCACCCACCATTACCTGGAGTTTGCTCGCCAAGGGCCTGACAATAAGAAAGTAAAAAGGATGAAATTTAAGAATGTTTCTTTCATGAGACTGAAATACACTTTAATTTTATTATGTTTACTCACGTGCCCTGAACTCTTTTATGAAGTTCGGCTACTAGCCTTGGGTCAAGTTCACAGGCGATGACCTGAATTAAAAAAAAAAAAATTAGGTTAATTACAGAGTACAGATTTATTCTTGTTATCCCAATAGAAACCTTTATATGATCTCTTACATGGTTTAAACTTCTTTTTCCACTGTACTCTACCATTTCAAACAATGAAAACCACCATCCAGAAAAATAGATTATGTGAGAGTCCCCCCAAAATAACCAAGAGTTACCATGCTTCATCTGTCTCCATGTTTTGTAACTGAACAGATGATGAAAATAATACACAATGTGTCTGTGTTGTCAGTTCTTAGGAGGGTACACTGCTCCTTTCATCAACTGAGATCCAGAACACACAGTATGGATAACTTCTTAAGTAAGAGAAAATGATGGGGCCAGTGTTGTGGCATAGCAGGTAAAGCCTCTGCCTGCAGTGCCGCCATCCCATATGGGTGCCGCTTTGAGTCCTGGCTGCTCCACTTCCAATCCAGCTCTCTGCTATGGCCTGGGAAAGCAGTAGAAGATGGCCCAAGTCCTTGGGCCCCTGCACCTGTGTGGGAGACTCGGCAGAAGCTCCTGCCTCCTGGCTTCAGATCAGCGCAGCTCTAGCTGTTGCAGCCATTTTAGGGCGCAGAGGATGAAGAACCTCTCTCTCTCTCTGCCCCTGCCTCTCCATGGCTCTGCCTTTCATACAAATAAGTCTTTTTTAAAAAAAGAGAGAACGTGATTTTACTGCAATATTAGCTAAGGCTTCATTGACACAGGGTAAACGTACTGCTTATTTTGTTTGGCTTCCATATCCGTGCTCTACTTTCTCTGTGCCCCACAGAAAACACAGGCAGCCCCATTACTTCTGGCTGGGATCAGCCAGTGAAAGGCACCGGCACTGCAGGACGCAGAGTGCTAGGCTGGGCGTTTATTTCCTGATGGCTAGCCTTTGCCTTGCAGTTTTCATAGTGGCTGCGTTCTGCCATGAGTGCCCCTCTTCAGGGGCTCCCGCTCACTGGGCTCTGGAGAATTCTCTCCCTTTGCCTGGATGTTTCCTGTTTCCCGCTGGCACTAGTCCCCAGTGACTCACTGACACATGCTGGTTCCCTTAACCCTACCCCCAGACATAATTAAACTCTCAGATCAGCCCTTTTATATATGCTGCCTGCTTCCACCAGGGACACAGCGTCTCCATTTAACTGGAAGCCAGGTCAACCAAGACACAAAAAGGACATCAGGAGTGGCCAGGCTGGCACCCACATCTCGAGGCCTGGGCTCCAGCCCTGAACATCTCCTCCTCCAAAGTTAGGGGTTCCAGTAACTCCAGGCTGCTTTATTCCCTCCAGCCTGGAGCTGGCAGCCACTGCTTGCAGTTTTATTTTGTTAATGTTCCCATTTTCCCCTTTTAGTTGTCTAACAAACATGTAACCGGGTCCCATGTATTCAATTCCCTATTGAGGGGTGCGTGTTCGGCACAGTGAGTAAAAGACGTTGCTTGGGATGCTGGCATCTCACAGCAGAGTGAAGTTCTGACTCCACTTCCAACTCCAGCGTCCTGCTAATGTGCACCCTAGGAGGCAGCAACTGATGGCTCAAGTACTTGGGTGCCTGTTACTGTGGCAGAACCAGATTAAACTCTCAGCACCTGGCTGCAGCCTGGCCCAGCCCTGGCTATTTCATGCATCTGGAGAGTAAACCAGCAAATGGAAGATTCTTTCTCTGTCTCTGTCAAATAAAGAAAACTGTAAAGACTATGAAAAAATAACAAATTCCCCATCAAAATAACCTGATGTGGTCTGTTTTCCTGACTGATACACCTCATACTTTCTAACATAAAACTCTGAGCAAGGGATCAAGAATTACTACAGGCTGAGTGTACCTTACCTAAAATGCTTGGAACTAGAAGTGTTTCAGATTTTAAGCATCTCTAATTTGAAAATCGAAAATTCAAAATGCTGAGGCAGGTACTGCGGTGCAGTGGGTTAAGCTACCACTTGGGATGCCTGCATCCCACACCTGAGCACCTAGAATCACTTCCTGCCTCTGTTCCAGGAGGGCCTGGGATCAAGTCCCGCCTCCACTTCCAATCCAGCTTCCTGCTAACGGGCACCAAGGGAAGCAGCAGATACTGGCTACAAGTACTCGGGTCCCTCCTACCGACATGTGAGACAAGGAGAGAGTTCCTGGCTCCAGGCTTCAGTCTAGCTCAGTCCTGACTGTTGTGACCACATGGGGAATGAATCAGCAGGTAGATCACCTCTCTATCACTCTGACTTCAAATAATCAAAAATTAATAATAAACTTTAAAAAAAAAAAAAAAAAAAAAACTCAACATCCAAAATGCCCTGAAAGCCAAATTTTCAGATCAGGGATGTTCAACCTCTATTCAGTTAATGTAATACCAAAACATTAAATCCCTTTGTACCTTTTTTGCCTTTTCTAGCAACTTTACAGTCATGTTGCCAGTTCCAGGTCCAACTTCTAGCACCACATCCGTTGGTCTTAAGGCAGCCTAAAAGCAAGCACACTTTATTTTAACACCCATGGCACGTCTGAACACATAACTGACAGCTGAAGCTCTGGGGTCTGAGGCCTTACCTGGTTCCAGTTTTAGAATTCATCTTGATTTATGTGGCTAACCAAATCACCCTGATAACAAGAGGTGCAAATGAAAACCTAAGAGCCCTCCTAAAATAGGGGATACTTCTCAACAGCAGTTCTTTCTGGGACTGACACTGTTTTCTGTCTTGGAAATCATTGTAATAGCTTCTTGCTACCAAATCGGTTCATATCAACAAGTTCAATTGGAGAACTATATATAATGAACTTCTCTGAGAATCACAGCATGTTGGACCAGATTTTCTTAATTCCCAAGCCATACAGTTTCAGGGATACAAGGGTAAGAGAAATTGTACAGAAAACTGGGTATGTGTGTGCACACAACTGTGATATTGTAGGTCCACAGGTTTCATCAGATAAAGGAATCCATGAGCTTAAAAGGTTAAAAAGCTACAGCAACCCTCCTTGCACAAATGACACTAAGTCTGGGGCCAGCACTGTGGCATAGTGGGTAAAGTCATTGCCTGCAGTGCTGGCATCCCATATGGGCGCCGGTTCGAGTCCTGGCTGCTCCACTTCTGATCCAGCTCTCAGCTGTGGCCTGGGAAAGCAGCAGAAGATGGCCCAAGTCCTTGGGCCCCTGTACCCAAGTGGAAGACCCAGAAGAAGCTGGATCCTGTCTTCAGGTTGGCTCAGCTCTGGTGGCTGCAGCCAATTGGGGAGTGAATTAGTAGATGGAAGACCTCTCTCTCTCTGCAGCTCTGCCTTTCAAATAAATAAATAAATCTTTTTTTAAAAAAAATGACACTACATCTAACAAGATCCTTTCTGAGGGCTGGCATTGTGGCTTAATGGGGTTAAGCTGCCACCTGCAATACTGGCATCCCATATGGATGCTGGTTGAAGTCTCAGCTGCTCCACTTCCAATCCAGCTCCCTGCTAATGTGCCTGGGAAGGCAGTGGAAGATGGCCCAAGTGCTAAGGCCCCTGTCACCCATATGAGAGACAGGGTGAAGCTCCTGGTACATGCTTCGGACCTGAGCAGCTCCGGACGCTGCAGCCACTGGGGAATGAACCAGCAGACAGAAGATCTCTCTGTATCTTTCTCTCTCTCTAACTCTGCCTTTCAAATAAAAATCTTTTTTTTTTTTTTTTTGACAGGCAGAGTGGACAGTGAGAGAGAGAGAGAGAGAGAGAGAGAAAGGTCTTCCTTTGCCGTTGGTTCACCCTCCAATGGCCGGCACACCACGCTGATCTGAAGGCAGGAGCCAGGTGCTTATCCTAGTCTCCCATGGGGTACAGGGCCCAAGCACTTGGGCCATCCTCCACTGCACTCCCGGGCCACAGCAGAGAGCTGGCCTGGAAGAGGGGCAACCAGGACAGAATCCGATGCCCCGACCGGTACTAGAACCCGGTGTGCTGGCACCACAAGGCGGAGGATTAGCCTATTGAGCCACGGCATCAGCTTCAAATAAAAATCTTTAAAAGATCTTCTGGAATGCTCTTTCTACAGGCCCAAAAAGCTTCTTTTATAACCATAAAAGTAATGTGCACAACCTATGTTTCATTTCCCAGCACCCAACCATCTGTACCAACAAGAGCATATCAGAGGGGTCAGTGCCATGTTGTAGCAGGTAAAGCCTCCACCTGCAGTGTCAGCATTCCATATGGGCACCAGTTCGAGACTCAGCTGCTCCACTTCTGATCCAGCTCTCTGCTATGGCCTGGGAAAGCAGTAGAAGATGGCCCAAGTCCTTGGGCCCCTGCACCCACATGGGAGACCCGGAGAAGCTCCTGGCTCTGAAGCTCAGATCAGCACAGCTCCGGCCATTGCAGCCAACTGGGGGGTGAACCAGCAGACAGAAGACCTCTCCCTGTCTCTGCCTCTCCTGCTCTCTCTGTGTGACTTGGACTTTCAAATAAATAAATAAATCTTAAAAAAAAAAAAGGGGGGGGAGCATATTAGTAACCCAAGGGGAAGAAAGACTCCAGGGGCTGGTGCTGTGGCGCAGCGGGTTAAAGCCCTGGCCTGAAGCAGTGGCAATCCATATGGGCGCCAGTTAGAGAACCCGGCTGCTCCACTTCTGATCCAGCTCTCTGATGTGGCCTGGGATAGCAGTAGTAGACGGCCCAAGTCGTTGGGCCCCTACACCAATGTGGGAGACCCGGAGGAGGCTCCTGGCTCCTGGCTTCGGATGGGTTCAGTTCTGGCCGTTGCAGCCATCTGGGGAGTGAACCAGCGGATGGAAGACCTCTCTGTCTCTACCTCTCTCTGTAACTCTATCTTTCAAATAAATAAAATAAATCTTTAAAGAAGGAAGAAAGACTCCAAATAACTTGCATGCTACCAGCTGGGTGGTTTCTTCTGGGGAACAAACCTCCTAATGCATGGTTTAACCCTATGTTTTAAACTCCGGGGTAAATAAAAGCTAACAGTGATAGGGTGCCCAGGAAAGCGATCAGGAACAGAAGAATCTGAAATGGACCAAGTACAAACGTCCAGCTGTGAAGCAGGTAATTCTCAGAGAGAGAACTGGGGTCGGGAGACACCCAGACCCACGGCACACTCTGCAGAAGAGTCTGAATCCTAAACAATCCTCGAATTCACTCAATGAAGACTTAGCATCTAGCTCGGGCCAGGCGCACAATCTGGGCTTAAATATTCCTAAGAATGAGACCAACAGAACGACGCTGCCCGCTTCCTCTTCTACACCCACCTTCTCAATAATGCTGTTAACAACCAGAGGATTTTTCAAAATGTGCTGCCCGATCCCCTTGTTGAACATGAGTCCTGGAAGAAAACACAACGCAGCCTTCACTGCCCAGCGCGGATGACACGTTAGGCCGTCCGGGAGAGGCCAGCTCGACGGGTCCGGGGCAGGGCTGGCGAACGACTCCCAGTCCATGCCGGCTGCGGCGCGCAGGCCGGGCCCGGCGCCCCGGGAGCCCGTGCAGCCCCCGGCCGCGGCTCGGACCTCGGCGAGCGCCGGCAGACGCCGACCGGCCCTGCTTCCCCCCGGCAGTCGCACCTCCGGCGCTCTTCAGCTCCCGGCGCTCTTCCCGCCGCTTGGCTCCCGCTTTAACCTTCGGCATCTCGGCAGGAATCGGAACCAAGGGCCCGGGAAGTCAAACACGATCGAAGCCTGCTACCCGGGCTGAGACCCCACCACGTGAGACTCGCCAGCCAGTTCTCCCCCACCACTACCGTCCACGCCAAGCGCAGAGGCGACGGCCCGCCGTCCCCGCCCCCGGGCTCTCGGGGCTCCTCCCCCAAAAGGAGGGCTGGCCTTGGAGCCCAGTGGCCTCCGGGAATTGTAGTCAACATCCGAAGGAAGGCCTAAACTCAGGCGCCTACGAGTCCCAGAAGACACCGCGCCACTGAGTCTGGCAGCTCCTAAACTCAGGCGCCTACGAGTCCCAGAAGACATCGCGCTACTGAGTCTGGCAGCTTGCATTGGATGGTTAGAGTCAGGGGCGTGGCTTCTCGCCCACTTCCGAGCCGAGGTTGTAATGAGGCGTTAGTGTACTCTTGGCGCTGTGTAGCTAGAGTCTGTTATCACGCCGGGTTTGGGAATCACCAAAACCCGAAGAAGGAATCTTTGACGTATCCCTCTGCTGTTTGCGATTGCGGGGCAGGAAGCCCAGGTTTGGGGGTGCCGAGCTTGCTCCCCTGGGGTCGAACGTTTCCATTATTTTGCGCAGAGACTAGACAGCGTCTAGATTCACTAGGACTGCCGGGCTGCTCCGCCTCCTTTGGTGCCTCCTCATTTGTTCTGAGCTCCAGCTGCGTGTTCAGTCCTCCGAGACGAGGGCGCTACCTTAAAAACCCCACAGCGCTGTGGTGCTGGGCGGGTGCTGGGTGCCGCGATGGGCCCGCGCGCGCTGGGAGAGTACAGCGTCCGCGTCCGTTCTGCTGGCGGCGCCCCAGCTCTCGGATTGTGCGTTTCCCGTGCGTCTTCTGTGTCGTTGTGGTAACAGTCTCTTGCAGTCGTTGTTAAAGCTGATTCTTCTCTGAACCATTGTGTACCGTCCCGGACCTTGGTTTTATACCCTTCTTTCTTTGCAGTAATTCTGGAAAAGTTACCTATCTCGTTAATTAGTTTTTCCGCAATTCTGGGGTCTACAGGTTGCCAGGCAGTGTGTCAGATGTTAGGAGTAAAAGGATGAACTTGAGACCATCCCTCTTTTTAAAGAACTTCCTGGAGAGAATGAGGCAGGGAGGGAAGGAGCGAGGAAGAGGATTCCAACAATAGCAGCACTGTTTGTGGAGCAGGTGTGTTAGTGCCAGGTGCTGGTTTACCCGTAGATGATCGCATTTACCGCGTTGCCGTCGTTCTCTGAAATAGCTCGCATCATTGCAACCATCTTATCGACGAGGAAGCGGAAGAACGAAACGTGTAATACCTTACTCAAAGTCGTGTAGCGACAGCTTGAAAGGAGGTCTGTGTTTGCAAGTCTGAGGGCTTTCTGAGAACTAGGATGGCAGCACTGTGGCTGGTGTTTGAGGAGATTCGGCACCATTGGCAAAATGTCCTGTCTTCAAAGGACAGACAGAAATTAGCTGGAGAGATCGAGAAAGCAGAGGAACGGCACTGACATTCCAAGAGAAAACGATGTTGAAGGAACAAGAAAGAATTTGGTAGAGCTGGGGGGAAATAGGAAAAGTAAATTAATCTCCTGGTGACTTCACAACTTACTGCCCCAGTCCAAACCGCTTTGTCTTGTCACTTCACTAATTCCCTTGTCTGGAGGTTTAAAGCCTTCTGCTTTGGCCATTTCTCAGCTCTTTACTCCCCGTATACCTTTAAAAATTAATAAAACTTCAGCGCCTTTCTTCTATTAATCTCTTGTGTTGATTCACTTCTTAGATCTAGCCAAAGGTCCCAGAAGGGTAGACGAGAACTTAAGTCTTCTCCCCAACACTAGTGTCTACACTAAAATAATACAGCTGGCTCAGTGGTTCGCATAGAAAGGAGAGAGGATGGGAGGGAAATTGTTCTGAGAATTGAAATCTCTTATTGTTCTGGCCATATAGTCAGCTGTGCATCACTGCAATGAAATACCCAAGGCAATTAACTTCATGAAGAGCATGAAGAGCCAAGGTTTATTTGACTCACAATTTTGAAGATTTAAGTCCAAGATCAGGTGAGCCATTGGTTTGCTGTGTGGTAATGGTGGTGGGAGCATGTACTGGAGCGAATGGTCACAGCTCAAGCCCCAAAGAGAAGGAGTGGGTGGGCCCAACTCCTGCTTTTCATTACAACCGCCTCCTGAAGGCTTGACCCCAGTGAACTAGGGATGTGTGCCCAGGCCCCACCTCCTAAAGATTTCACCACCTATTAACAGTGCCACCACTGGGACCAAGCCTTTTTTCATGTGCGCTCTTGGAAGACAGTCAACATCCAAACGATAGTGCTGGCCACATTTCACCATTTTTGTTAGTACCAAGGCAAGATTCCAGGAATGAAAAATTTGTCTTAGAAAATTGTGTGATGCTGGAACATGAATTGCATTAAAGAAATAAGCATTGGAAATTTGTGTCAATATATTTCAATTCTTTGCGGTCATAGTTACTTCTGTAATTAAAGAAATAATTTTAGACTTCTTTATGTTTATATCCTTTGTTTCTTAAAAATAATTATTTTTCAGAGGCTGGTGTTGAGGCGCAATGTGTTGAGATACGGTTGCGATGTCAGCATCCCATATCAAGTGCCAGTTTGAGACCTGGCTGCTCCACTTCTGATCCCGCTCTCTGCTAATCCACCTGGGAAAGCAGCAGAAGATGGCCCACATACTTGGGCCCCTGCCACCCATGTGGGAGATTCTGATGGAGGTCTTGCCTCCTGGTTTTGGCCCGGACCAGCCCTGGCCATTGTGGCCATTTGAGGAATGAACCAGCAAATAGAAGACCTCTGTCTCACTCTGTCACTCTGCCTTGCAAATAAATAAACTAAGCCTTTTAAAAATATTTTTCGGGGCTGGCGCTGTAGCGTAGCAGGTAAAGCTGCCACCTGCAGTGCCAGCATCCCATACAGGCGTCGGTTTGAGTCCCCACTGCTCCACTTTCGATCCAGCTCTCTGCTTTGGTCTGGGAAAGCAGTAGAGGATGGCCCAAGTCTTTGGGCCCCTACACCCGCATGGGAGACCTGGAAGAAGCTCCTGGCTCCTGGCTTCGGATCAGCAAAGCTCCAGCTGTTGCAGACAATTGGGGAGTGAACCAGTGGATGGAAGACTTTTCTCTTCCTCTGCATCTCTCTGTAACTCTGCCTTTCACATAAATAAATAAATCTTAAAAAGGAAAAAAAGGTTTATTTTGCTTATAGTTCTGGAGGTTTGAGGGCCTGCATCTGGTGATCACCTCCTTGCTGGCCGACCCTTAGAAGATGAAGCACATCACATGGCAAGGGACCGGAGGCATCATGTGTATGTCTAAACTGTCTGGTCTCTCTCCCTCCCCCACCTGCAGCAGGTTCCAGCTGTGACCACAGTCAGACTGCCTCTTAGTACTTCTGTGAGGATTGCCATTTCAACAGCGTCAAACCTGATGAAAACCATAGCTCTGAGTCCGAAGCATTGTCAGTGAATGTTGAATCATAACTGATACCTCTCCAAAGCTTTTGTGTTCATTCATTATCCTTGTTAAAAGATAAGCTAAGGGGGCCAGTGCTGTGGCATAGTGGGTTAGGCCACCACCTGCAGTGCCAGCATCCCATATGGGCACTGGTTTGAGTCCCAGCTGCTCCACTTATGATCCAGCTCTCTGCTGTGGCCTGGGAAAGCAGTAGAAGATGGCCCAAGTCCTTGGGCCTCTGCACCCACATGGGAGACCCAGAAGAAGCTCCTGGCTCCTGGCTTCGGATGGAAGGCCTCTCTCTCTCTCTCTCTTTCTCTCTCTCTCCTCTCTCTGCCTCTCCCTGCCTCTCCTTCTCTCTGAGTAACTCTTTCAAATAAATAAATCTAAAAAAATAAATAAAAGATAAGGCACATTAAAGTAATAAAGAGTTTGAGCAGACATTGGTTCAAGACTTGAGAGCTTGAAGCTGCTGGCAGTTTGGAGCTCCTCTGAGGGGGCACCAGAGGAAGGCTTTTGTAGGCTTACTATGGAAGCCTGACAAGGGAAATATTTGATTGACTGAAGTGCTCATAGCTTTATTTTGATCACTCCACTGGAAAGCCCCCAGTTAGTTGTTCGTTCAAAATTTCTGATAGGTTAAATTTCATTCTATGTTTACACCCAATTGGATTTTGGTTTGCTTAAGTAGGAACCCAGGATCTGGGAGCAGCATCAGTTGAATGACCTCCCAATTATTTATTTTAGCACTATAAAATAATATATGTCAGGTTTCTTGGGTTCCCTGGCTATGTTTCCTTCTGCATATGGCCAGTTTGGTTTTCTGTTCTGGGTTCCTTCTGTGTATGTGCTACCATGTCCTAAACAGCAGGGACTTAAACACTATCAGACCCACTGGAAAATGGAGAAACTGAAGGCTTTGGTAGGATATTTTATAATGCATTCTTAAATATATTTTTGTATTGCATCATTTTCAAAGTGCTTTCTACACCATCTGATTTTCAATGAAACCCTGTGAAATTGTTAGGGCAAGTATAATTACCTGTTCTACATTTCAGGACACAGTTCTCACAGACTGGAGGTATTTCTCAAGGTCTTTAAGGAAGTAGGTCACACATTGGAGGGGAACCTGGTGTGAATGTCAGTACAGAATACCAGCCTGCTTCCTGGGGCTCTTAGGGTTTCCACTTCCAGATCTTGGCATCTTGGTCAAGTGCCCCTATCCTTGGTCCATGAGCAGGGAAGGAAAAAGATAATTGCTGAGTCTTTGTAAGTACCATTCAGATAAAGTTTACTTTATAATGGCAGTTTTCTAAGATTCAGTCCAGCATTGCGACATAACAAGCTTCTGTGATGCCAGCATTCTATAGGAGTGCCAGCTAGGGTCCCAGCTGTTCCACTGCCAATCCAGCTCCCTGCTAATGCACCTGGGAAAGCAGCAGAAGATGGCCCAAGTGCTTGAGTCTCTGACACCAACATGGGAGACCCGGATGGAGCTCCAGATCCTGGCTTCAGCCTGGCCCAGTCCTCACCATTGTGGCCACTGGGGAGAGAACCATATGACAGATCTGTCTCTCCCTCTCTGTAACTCTGCTTAAAAAAAAAAAAGTCAGTGTATTCTACAGTATGAAGTTAAATCATTGCTTACTTTGGCAGAAATGGAATAAGTAAATATAATTTTATTTTTTCTTCCTCTGTGGGTTTCCTGTGCACTGAAGATAGGGCAGTCATGTTGAAAACAAAGTAAGAAAATCAAAGCAAAACCTTTACTGGTAAAAATCCTGGAAATATAGAAAGTAAAAAAAGGGTGAAAATTAACCTACGTTCTCATGATGCTGGGATACTTTTGTAAACTTTTTGATATACACTGATTTCTCTTACTGTTTTAACATATGTTTTTGTATAGAGTTCACACGACACATAAAATTTACTCTTTTTTCCTGAAAATACAGTAAGATAAAATGCACCTTTTCTCATTATTACACACTCTTGATAATATTGAAATCTGCTGCAGATTTCACTTCATAGGCGCATGAGCGTTTACTAAGTCATTCCAACACTGTTGTTCTTATAAAAAAGAAAAAGAGAGCTATGTACATTTAAATGTCTATGTGAAAATTTTTTTCTATATTTTTGATCATTTCCCTGGTACAGATTTCCAAAAATGGAGTTATTTAAGCTGTATGAACATTTTAATCTTTGGATATATATTGACAAAATAGTTTCTAAAACAGTTGAATCAATTTTCATTCTTTTTTTTTTTAAGCTTTATTTATTCAAAAGATTCCTATAGAGAGAGTGAAATAGAGAGAGATCGATCTTCCATCTGCTGGTCCGCTCCCCACGTGGTTGGAATGGCCAGCACTGGGGCAGGGTGAAGCCAGGAGCCCGGAGCTTCAGCTGGATCTCTCACATAATTGCAGGGACCCAAGCACTTGGGCCGTCCTCCACTGCTTTCTCAGGCACATTAGCAGAGAACTAGATCATAAGTGAAGCAGCAAGGACTTAAGCCGATACCCATCTGGGATGCCGGCATCACAGGAGCAGTTTCACTGGCTACACCAAAACGCTAGCCCCTCAATTTCCATTCACATCAGCAGAAAATGAAAAAACAAAAAAAAGCCATCTCACCTTATATTTGCTAGTAAAAGGTAATCTTTTTTAAAAAAAATATTTATTTGCAATGTAGAGAGAAACAGAGCGAGACAGATCTTCCATTCACTTGTTCACTCTTCCAATACCTGCAACAGCCAGGACTGGACCAGGCCAAAGCCAGGAGGTCTCCTACATGAGTGGTAGAAACCCACCTGCTGCCTCCCAAGGTGCACATTATCAGAAAGCCAGAATCAGGAGCAGAGCTGGCACTCAGACCCAGGTGCTCTGATACGGGATGGGGACATCCCAACTTGTGGCTCACCTGCTACCAATGCTGTCCCTTTAACACCATTTTTAACAGGTAGATAGTATTCCTTTGTATGAACATGCCATAATTTATATGATCAATCCTCACTGAGAGACATTTATATTGTTTCAAGGGTTTTAAATAATGAACAAAAATGAACCGGTTATGATTTATATCACCAAGAGCAGATCAAAATATTTCTGACTTATTTTCCTAATTGAGGATGTTGTAAATATCTTGTGAATTCATTTATACACATCTAATGAGAAATATCAGTATAAAGAATTGCCCACGTCCCACTTCTATACAAGTTACAGTAATAAATGAAAGTTGGAAGGCCTATGACTCTGGAGCAGGTATCAGTACTTTATTTTGTTTTATTTTAAAAAAAATATTTATTTAGTATTTGAAAAGGCAAGAGAGAGAGAGAGGGAGAGGGAGAGGGAGAGGGAGAGGGAGAGAGAGAGAGAGAGGGAGAGAGATCTGCCATCAGTGGGTTCACTCCCCAAATGGCTGCAATGGCCAGGGCTGTACTAGGCTGAAGCCAGGAGCCAGGAGCTTTTTCTGGGTCTCCCACATGGGTACAGGGGTGCAAGGACTTGTGCCCTCTTTCACTGCTTTCCCAGGCTATTAGCAAAGAATTGGATTGGAAGCGGAGCAGCCAGGTCTCAAACCTGCACCCATATGGGATGCTGGCACTGCAGGTGGCAGCTTCACCTGCTATGCCACAGCACCAGCCCAGGTATCAGTTTTTTGATTGTTGTTCTAACAAATTATCACAAGCCAGTGGTTTAGAAACATCTCAGATTTATTATCTTAGGGTTCTGGAGGTTAGAGATATAAAATAATCTGTGTAGTTGAAATTCTTTCAGAGGCTATAAGAATGTGTTTCCTTGACCTCGCCAACTCCTGTAACCTGCCTGCGCTCCTTGGCTCATGGCCCTGCACTGATCTGACCTGCACTTCCAAGGTCATATTTTCTTCTCTCTGATATTCCTGCCTCCCTCTTCTGAAGACACTAATGATTGTATTGGATCACAAGATATCCCAGTATAACTTTCTCTATAAAAATCTCATTGAAATTAATTACATTGGCAAAATCCCATTTTTCATGTAAAGGAACACACTCACAGGTTTTGGGAATTAGAATGAGGCCATCTTCCTCTTGCATACCACAAAACAAGTACTGCATCTAAATTTCAGTCTGTGCTCTCCCACTTAAGAATTTGACTTGGGGTAGGTGCATGATATGGCGGTTTAAGATGCTGTTTGGGCTGTCTGTGTCTCTTAATGGAGTGTCTGGGTTCAGTCCTCCCTTGACTTCTTCTTCTTCCTCTTCTTCTCCTCCTTCTTCTTTTTTTTAGACAGGCAGAGTTAGACAGTGAGAGAGACAGAGAGAAAGGTCCTCCTTCCATTGGTTCACCCCCCAAATGGCTGCTACGGCCGGAACTGCGCCGATCTGAAGCCAGGAACCAGGAGCCAGGTGCTTCTTCCTGGTCTCCCATGCGGGTGCAGGGGCCCACGCACTTGGGCCATTCTCCACTGCCTTCCCACAGCAGAGAGCTGGACTGGAAGAGGAGCAACCGGGACTAGAACCTGGCGCCCACATGGGATGCCGGTGCCGCAGGCGGAGGATTACACAAGTGAGCCATGACACTGGCCCCCTCCCTTGACTTCTTGTCTGACCCAGTTTCTTGCTAATGTATGCCCTGGGAGGGAGCAGGTGTTGCGTCAAGTACTTAAGTCCCTGCCACTTGGACTGGGCTCTGGACTTCTGGCTTTGATTTGGCCCTGCTTTTGGTAGTGAACCAACAGACTGAAAATTTCTATCAGCATGTCTGTCTCTGCCTTTCAAATAATAATAAATAAAAATTATAAAAAAGAATTTGTCTTTAGATAAATGACTCAATTCCTATAAGAATTATCTTCTAATGTTTAAAATAAGGCAGAATATTCTCCATATAGGTTAGGGATGAGAACCAACACATTATATACAATTTCTCAAGGCTGGGGTACACGTTTGGCCTAGTGGTTAAGATGACAAGACACCCACGTCCCATTTCAGAGTGCCTGAGTTTGATATCTGGCCCCAGCTTCCTACTAAAGTGTGCCCTGAAAGGCAGCAGGGATGGCTCACGTAACTGGGTTCATACTACCCATGCGGGATATCTGGCTTCAGTTCTCCAGCTGTTTGTGGGAATTTGGGGAGTGAAACAGTGATAGCTTTTCTCTATGTCTGTATCTCTCTCAAATAAATGAATGGATGAGTGAATGAATAAATAAATATTTAAAAGCTCAATGCCAGGCTCATAAAACACATCAGTAGCTGACACATAGAAATATATAGTAGAGGTTATAGTAATATAATTATTGAGGCAAACAAGTAACATTGCTATTACGCTAATTTGTTTTCTTGAATTTTATTCTGACTTGAGAGGGATGGGTGAGGGAAGCCAATGCTTTTTAGTTGGGCCTTTGCTTCATCAACTTTCTGCTTTCCTTTTACAGTTCTTAATGACATGTGAGGGAAAGTGCTGAATTTATATTAAGATTTTGGATGTATCCTGAATAGACCCAATGATAATTTACTTTAAATATTTCCCTTTTCTCCCAAAACCTGAGAATGCAGGAATATAGCGATGAAACACTGTGCTATGAGATTATCTGTCCAGCTATTCATATTGGTTTTGCCCAAAGTATGCAAACTAGATTTTACATTTATGACAGCTGAAACATCTTAACTTGGGATCTTAGTATCGTAGGTAAAATTTGCATGAACTTATGGGCATTTTCCTAAGTTACAAATTTTCTTACATTTCCAAAGTGTTCATTATCCCAAAAAGAGAAGATCAACTGTACTAAACTATTTATCTTATTTTGAATTAGGTAATTACTTTATTAAACAGTCCTACTAGGCTTGCTGTTAGTATCCTCGTCTATAGAAAAGCAGTGTTTGTGGCTGGTGCTGTGGCCTAGTGGGTAAAGCCACCTCCTGCCATGCCAGCATCCCATACAGGCGCCGATCAGAGTCCTGGCTGCTCCATTTCCGATCCAGCTCTCTGCTATGGCCTGGGATAGCAGTGGAAGATAGTCCAAGTCCTTGGGCCCTTCCACCCATGTGGGAGACCCAGAAGAAGCTCCTGGCTCCTGGCTTCGGATTGGCACAAACTTCAGCCCAGTTGGGGGAGTGAATCAGTGAATGGAAGATCTCCCTCTCTCTTTCTCTTCTGTCTCTCTGCCTCTCTCTGTAACTCTGACTTTCAAATAAATAAATAAATCTTAAAAAAAAAAAAGCAGTGTTGGCATCTCTTGGAATCTCATTAGAAATGCAGAAAGTAAAACTGAGCTCCCAAACAGTGCCTTGAATACAGATGCTAGAAACCATCAGGTCCCAGGCTCCTGTCCAATCTCCCTTAGCTTACCTCACTGAATTGAGGGAGTGCTGTGGTCAGCCGTTCAAGATGCTAATTACAAGACCCATGAGGTCATTTGCTTTTCCAATAGCTAACACTTTGGTAGCCAGTATTTTCATGAGGGGTTTTGTTTAGGGGAAATTCCAGGCCTGGGCATGGAAATCCAAGTCCAGTGCAGAGTGACTGCCACCCGCATGTAGCCCCCAGGCTGATTGAAGCCTACTTGGCCATCATATTAACCAGGTGACGTCACACAGGCAACTCATGCAGAGCATCTTGTTGATGCTTCAGGGCTGGACTGCTGGCTTCCCGCTCGCCCTCATCCTAAGGTGCACAGTGCCTCAATCCTTATCTCAGCACATGGTCAGGCGAGGTCTAATCTCACCACCTGTGGCCCTTAAGGACAAAACAAAGAAGCAATGTACATGCCTTGGGCCTGGCACCAGACTTGTGGCTCCTTCGGGATTTCACCAGACCAGCTCCCCCTTCCTTGTAGCCTCTTTAAGACCCCAAAATGCCTTCATTCAGGAGGGCAGTTCTTTAGATCCAGAGGTCTGCTAGCCCCTCATCTATGGACAGATTAAACTTCCTCTTCCTTTTGCCCTCAGATCTTGCCCTCATTATTTTGATTTGGCACTGGGGGCAAGGACTGAGTTTTTGGTAACACAGCCTTGGTAGCCGCCTATAGGTTGACAGCATTGGCATCTCTTGTAAAGCCATGAAAAATGCAGTAGCCTTGTTCTCACCTCAGATCAAAGGCATCCCAGGCCCTGTATTTTAATGAGATCCAGATGTTATTTTATGCACACTTCAATTTTGAGAAGTACTATCTCTCAATAAGATCAGAATATACAGTTGAGCAAAAAAATAAAAAATAAAAAAAGCATGGCCACAAAGCCATCCAACTACTGAGAAACCCTGTTAGCATTTTGGCATTTATTTGTTTCCAAAAGCGGTACCATACAGATTGTTTTGTAGCCTAGTTTAAAATTATTTTTAAAAGAATTTTATTTGAGAAGCAGAAAGAGGAGGGAGGGAGGGAGGGAGAGAGAGAGAGAGGAAAGAGAGGGAAAGAGAGGAGAAAGAGAGGGAGAGAGAGGAGCTCCCCCATTGCTGGGTCTCTCTCCACATGCCTGCAACAGTCAGGAGTCCGGAGCTCCATCTGGGTCTCCCCTCTAGACGCAAGGACTGAAGTACTTAGGCCACCACTTAGTAATTCCCCGCACGTTAGCGGGAAGTGGAGGCGGGACTCAGATCCAGGCACTGCAGAGGATGCGGGTGCCCAAAAGGTTTTAAATCCTTCACTCTCGTTATTGCTCCGGAGTAGAGGGTTCAGCGAGTTAAGGAACCTAATGTTTGAGGGTAGGGTTGACCTATGGGAATAACACTGTTTTAATAATGCTCAGTGTGACAAACTCGTAAAACAGTTGATATCTACAACAGGAGACTAAAACTGTTCTCACTGAAGCTTCAGTCAGACAGGAGACAACTGCTTTTCCCGGGAGTAGGGCAAGGCGGGCCTATGGTTTCCATGGTTACAGCTCCCCCCACCCCCGGTCAGGCGCCCCGCTCGAGACATTGCGCGTGCGCACACCTCTGATTTCGCCAGCCGGCGCCTTTGGGTTCAAAGAGGAAGCTCCGCCCCCTCTCTCCCGCCCCTTCCCGCCGTTCGCCTATGGCCTTCTCGTTGTGCCTGTCGCGTGCGCGCTGGCTGTCTGTGACGCGATATTCGGGCGCCCGTGTCGTTTGCAGCCGCGACGCTGAAGATGGCGCGTTCCTAGAAGCCGATTTCGGCATCAGTAGGCGGCAGCGTGTGGACTGGCAACGTGGGGCGCGGGAGCAACTGACGCCACTCTGTGTTGGGAAGTGGGAGCGGGACGGCTGTCATTCCGGACCGAACCAAACGGTGAGGGCCCGGCCTGGGAGCCGCAGAGCGCGCGTGAGTCGCAGGGAGGAGTGGGCTGGGCAGCCGAGACCCGAGAGGCGAGGGAGGAACGTGGGGCTATCAGGAGACAAGGAAGAGCAGCAGCGAGGCGAGGCCGGCCTGCAGCCTTGGCTCTGCATACTCCCGGGAACTCCTGGGAGCCGGGGCTTGCGGAGTTGGCCGGGGCGCGGGAAGCATGGTCGCGGAGGAATCAGGGTGCAGGTGGCAGGGACTGCGTGCCCAGCCTAGCCAAGCCGAGGGTACCTATTGTGGCTGCGGTTGCGAGCCAGGGTGGTGCATTTGCCCTTGGGGATAGGTGGTGCAGGTTGAGAGATGTGATCATCTCTAGCATGCAACCACCGTATATTGTCATTGAACACACCTTTCTGCTAGTAGCAGTACCGTGAAAGTGTTAAATGTTAGACCCGTCCTTGTCTATCATGAAAGTGATGGGAGTTCCACATTTTCATGCTGAGGTATGGCCGCCGATGCTGACGCTTAGCGATTCCTGCAGCTGTATATATGGGTGTTGTCTTTGTGATTCAGCATAATTATTTTTTGAGGCCCGATGCATTTGTCATTTTCCATGATTCTTTTGTGACATGGAGGTGAATGAGGGAAGTATTCCTACTCAGAATGGTTTGGCTGAGTAGTAAGGACTGGTAAATTGCCTACCGGTGCCAAGATTGCAATGGACATACCTCCCCAGCACAATTCAAACGAGCTCAGTTATAGTGCGGTAGTGCTCTTGAGATTTAGTTATTCTTCAGAAGGGAGTAGGGAAGAGCAGTTTGCAGCCATAATGGATCCCCCCCCCCCCACACACTTGGACAAGGATTTCCCTCCTCCATTTTCACGTTATTTCAAACTTCCCTACTCAGTACCAAGGCTTCAGTTTAAGGGCAGATGACTCTGTCACATGAGACGTCCATTGTATGATGCCTTTTCCTATGTCTTTGGTCACCGAGAAAGATTTTGGTGGAAGCAGAAAGAAAATTTTTCCCCGTTGTTTGTGATAGGACTGTAGAATTTTTCCTGCTGGAACCTGGCACAGGGAAAGTGGAACAGTTCAGTTGCAGCAAAGGGGCGTGGACTATATAACAGCCCCAGGGCAGGAGGATGCTTCTGCCCTATTTATACTTCTAACACCAGAGAAAATTCTCACCACAAATGAATTTGGTTTTGGCAATAGGATTTCAGGATTCTAAACAATATGTAAAGATTATTTGGTAATTAATAGAAACATCTTTAGGTTTAGTGATGTTATGAATGTATTTACATTCAGAATCAAACCAGAATGCCAGATAGCCCTTGTAGGCATGTAGCAGTTAAAATACGCTGGAGATTTTAACAAATTTTCTAGAAATAAAAAACTCATGTTTTTGGAAAGATATAATTGCTTGACTAGTTGGATTTTGGTTAGCTGGATTTTGTGTTGTAAAAATGCACATAAGTGTGTTTGTGCTTAAACTCACTTCACCTTATTCAGCATTACTGGTGGTAATATTATTTATTCCTTTCTGCGTTAGATGGGACTGTCAGTTAATTTCAGAGTGTCTTAGGGAATAGCAAAGCACGTTTAGTGCAGGTTGAGTCCGGAGTGGCTTTGGTTTCTTAAATACCAGGCTGATTGCAGAGAAGCACACGACTGCAAGCTGGTTCAGTGTACTACACCCTTGCTACTCAAAATGTGGTGTACCTGGGACTTTGTCAGAGATGCTCAGCCCAAGAACAACTGAAACAGAATGTGCATCTTAACAAGCTGTCCAAATAACGTTTGTTAAAGCTTCAGATGCATTAATTTGGTCAGTAAAAGCTGGAAGAATACCAAGGTCATACAAAACCTGCATAGAAATGGTAACATCATTTATTTTAATCTGAGATGCTCTTTTGCTGCTTTTCAAGTCTGACTGATCTGGTTGAAGAAACTACATCTTAGAAAGGGTAAGTGACTTGCAAAAGGTCTCTCATGTCTGGAGAGTCAAAGCCCACGTTCTGACTTGTTTCTCTTTCTTTCTTTGAGGATTTAATATTTATTTATCTGGAAGGCAGAGCTACAGAGAGAGACAGAGACAGAGACAGAGAGAGAGAGAGAGAGAGAGAGAGAGAGAGATCTTTGATCTGGTTTACTCCCAGTTGGCTGCAACAGCCAGGTCTGGGCCAGGCTGAAGCCTGGAGCCTGGGACACTGTTTTGGTCTCCTAAATGGGTGGCAGCGGCCCAAGTGGTTGGGTCATCTTCTGTTGCTTTCTCCAGCCTATTAGCAGGAAGTTGGATTGGAAGTGGAGTAGCTGGAACTCTAACAGGAACTCTGATATGGACTAAAGGCGTCACAAGTGGTGACTTAACCTGCTGTGCCACAGTACTGGCCCCCTGACTTATTTCAGTGTGTTTGTTTTGCTGGTTACAGCCAGAGTTTGTTATATTAAAGCTTCCTAGAGATGAGGAGTACAAGGTCAAGAGTAACGTAGGCTTGGTTTCCTCTGAAACTTTTATCCTTGACTTGCAGATGACTGCCCTCTTGCCACCTCTTCCTGTGGTTGTCCCACCGTGTACCTGTACCCCTGGTATCTCTTTCTTTTAAAAGGTCATCATTCAAATGGGGTCAGGGCTCTACTCCAAAAGCCTCCTTTTATTTTAATCATCTCATAAAAAAAGCCTTGCTTACTGAGGATTTTGGAGTTGTGTCAACATATGAATTTTGGAGAACAGAGTTCACTTCATAACTCTTAGTTCTCTTTCTTTTTTTTATTTTAAAAACGATTTGTTTATTTATTTGAAAGTGAGAATTGCATATAGAGATCTTCCATCCACTGATTCACTCCTCAAATGGCCACAACGACCAGGGCTTAGCCAGGAGCCAAGAGCTTCATCCAGGTTTCCCATGTAGGTGCAGGGGCCCAAGCACTTGGGCCATCTGCTGCTTTCCCAGGAGCATTAGCATGGAGCTGTATCAGAAGTGAAGTAACTGTGACTTGAACTTGGCGCCCATATGGGATTCTGGTGCTAGAGGCAGCGGCTGAACCCACTACACAACAGCGCTGGCCCCTACTTCTCTTTTTTTAACTGGCAGTAACTTATCAAGATTTAAGTTCACTTAGGTCTCTCTGTCTCTTTTTTTTTTTAAAATAATTTTCATGGGGCCGGCACTGTGGCATCGTGAGCTAAGCCTCTGCCTGTGGCTCTGGCACCCCATGTGGGCTCCAGTTCTAGTTCTGGCTACTCCTCTTCCAATTCAGCTCTCTGCTATGGCCTGAGAAAGCAGTAGAAGATGGCCCAAGTGCTTTGGCCCCTGTACACATGTGGGAGACCTGGAAGAAGCTTCTAGTTCCGGGCTTCAGACTGGCCCAACTTTAGCTGTTGCGACTATTTGGGGAGGTGAACCAGAGGATAGAAGACCTTTTTCTTTGTCTCTTCCTCTCTTTACCTGTAACTCTGCCTCTCAAACAAATAAAATTTAAAAAAAAATCATTTTTATTTCTGTTTGAAAGGCAGGCAGACACACACACACACACACACACGGATCTCTTATCTGTTGGTTTACTCCCCAAATACCTGCAGCAGCCAGTACTGGCCTAGGATGAAGCCAGCAGCCTGGAACTCTGTCTGGGTCTCCCAGGTATATGGCTGGTATTGAGCCATCATTTGCCTCCCTGATTGTACATAAGCAGGAAGTTGGATTGGATGTGGGGGAGCTAAGGCTAAATCCAGGCATTCTGATATGGGGTATGGTGGGGTATGGGCATCCAAAGTAGTGGCTCAATTGCAACGCTTAAAACCTGTCTCTCCCACCCCCTGAGATTTAAAAAAATGTATTTATTGTCTCTCATTTAAAAAAAAATTTTTTTTAAAGATTTACTTATTTATTTGAAAGGCAATGTGACAGAGATAGAGACAGAGACAAGACACTTACATAAGGAGAGAGATCCTCCATCTGCTGGTTCACTCCCCAAATGCCCACAACAGTCAGGGCTGGGCCAGGTAGAAGCTAGGAGCTTGGAACTCACTCTTTCTTTCTTTCTTTCTTTCTTTCTTTCTTTCTTTCTTTCTTTCTTTTTGTGTCATCAAATCTCATCTTTGTTTTTTCCAAATATTTATTTATTTATTTGAAAGTCAGAGATACACAGAGAAGGAGAGGCAGAGAGAGAAAGAGGTCTTCCATCCAGTGGTTCACTCCCCAGTTGGCTGCAGTGGCCAGAGCTGCGCCGATCCAAAGCCAGGAGCCAGGAGCTTCTTCCAGGTCTCCCACGCGGGTGCAGGGGCCCAAGGACTTGGGTCATTTTCCACTGCTTTCCCAGGCCATAGCAGAGAGCTGGATTGGAAGTGGAGCAGCTGGGACTCATGCCGGCACTGCAGGTGGTGGCTTTACCTGCTGCACCACAGCACCGGCCCCTGGAACTCTTTTTAGGTCTCACGTGGTGGGGGTAGGAACTCAAGTACTTGACCTCATCTTCTGCTACCTCCCAAGTGTATTAGGAAGCTGGATTGAAAACAGAGGAACTAGCTAGCACTGGGCTTGTCTCTCCAATATAGGTACAGTTGTCTCAACTGTTAACTTAGCCTGCTGTGCTACACCCACCCCATCATCTTTTTTTTTTTTTTTTTTAAGATTTATTTCTTTATTTGATTGGCAGAGTTACAGAGAGGCAGAGGCAGAGAGAGAGAAGTCTTCTATCCACTAGTTCACTCCACAGATGGCTGCAATGGCTAGAGCTGTGCCAATCTGAAACCAAGAGCCAGGAGCTTCTTTCAAGTCTCCCACACAGTTGCAGGGGCCCAAGGACTTGGACCATCTTCTACTGCATTCCCAGGCCATAGAAGAGAGCTGGATTGGAAGTGGAGCAGCCAGAACTCGAACTGGTGCCCATATGGGATGCTAGCACTGCAGGTGGTGGCTTTACCTGCTACACCACAGTGCCAGCCCCACCCCATCATCTTAAACATACTCTTCTTCTTCTTCTTCTTCTTTTTTTTTTTTAAAGATTATTTATTTATTTATTTACCAGGTAGAATTAGAGAGAGAGAGAGAGAGAGAGAGAGAGAGAGAGAAAGGTCTTCCTTCCATTGGTTCACCTCCCAAATGGCCACCATGGCTGGTGCTGCACCGATCCGAAATCAGGAGCCAGGTGCCTCCTCCAGGTCTCCCATGCGGGTGCAGGGGCCCAAGCACTTGGGCCATCCTCCACTGCCCTCCCAGGCCACAGCAGAGAGCTGGACTGGAAGAGGAGAACCGGGACTAGAACCCAGTGTCCATATGGGATGCTGGTGAGCCATGGCACCAGGCCCAAACCTACTCTTCTTACTCTAGATTCCTTTTCATCTGTAATTATTTCCCTTGAGTTTCTGGGTGGAGTTAGCCTATATTCTTTTTTTGTTTTGTTTTGTTTTTTGTTTTTTTTTAGTATTTTGAAGTTTGGCAATCCATTTCAGGTTCTCAATCTGAGGGAGGTGTTGGACCCCACTGATTTCTTTATTGCTGAATCTAATGGTATCTTTTAAATTGTTGTCATTTTGGCTTTTTGTTCCTCCTTGAACTTTTCTTATGCTTTTGGGACACTGTAATCTCTTACTAATTTTATTAAGTTTTATTTATTTACTTGAAAGGCATTTGCAGATCTTCCATCTGCTTGTTCACTCCCCAGGTGTCTGCAACGGCTGGGACTGGGCCAAGCTGGAGCCAGGAGCCAGGGACTCTATCTGGGTTTCCCATGTGGGTGCGCGGGTCCAAATATTTGGGCCATCATCTGCTGCTTTCCCAGGTGCATTAGCAGGGAGGTGGATCAGAAGTGGAACAGCCAGGACTAGAACCAGCACCCATATAGGATGTTGGCGTTGCAGGTGGTGACTTAACCTGCTGTGCCACAATGGCAACACTATCATCTCTTTATTGCCCTCTTAAATCTTAGCTATCTTTCCCTTTTTGTCTCACCACCTCGGATGTTCATTTCACTTCTTTCTTTTTCTTTTTCTTTTTCTTTTTTTTTAAAGATTTATTTATTTATTGGAAAGGCAGAGTTAAAGAGAGGCAGAGGCAGAGAGAGAGAGAAAGGACTTCTATTTGCTGGTGACCACAATGACTGGAGCTGGGCTGATCCAAAGCCAGGAGCCAGGAGCTTCTTTCAGATCTCCCACATGGGTGCAGGGGCCTAAGGACTCAGGACATCCTATACTGCTTTCCCAGGCCACAGCAGAGAGCCAGACAAGAAATGGAGCAGGGTCTGGCACTGTGACATAGCAGGTAAAAGCCACCACTTGCAATGCCGACATCCCGTATGGGCGCCAGTTTGAGTCCTGGCTGCTCCGCTTCTGATCCAGCTCTCTGATTATGACCTGGGAAAGCAGTGGAGGATCTACCAATTCCTGGGGCCTCTGCACCTATGTGGGAGACCCAGAAGAAGCTCCTGGGTACTAGCTTCAGATCAACTCAGCTCCAGCTGCTGCAGCCATCTGGGGCGTGAACCAGCAGATAGAAGACCTTTCTCTCTCTCTGCGTCTGCCTCTCTGTAACTCTGTCTTCTGGTTTGCTCTCCAAATGGCTGCAATGGCCAGAGGTGGGCCGTTCAGAAGCCAGGAGCCTGGAGCTTCTTTTAGGTCTCCCACACAGGTGCAGGTGCCCAGGACTTGGGCCATCTTCCACTGCTTTCCCAGGCCATAACAGAGAGCTGGATCAGAAGTGGAGCAGCCGGGACTCAAACTAGTACCAGCACTGCAGACAGTGGCTTTACCTGCTACATCACACACCAGCTCTATTGTTTTATCCTTTTTGTCTGCTGCTTTTTCCTCTGTTGCTACTCTGTTGGTTCAGATTATTTATCATTTGGATTTTGCTATAAACTTTAACTGATTTCCTTGCTTCCAAACTCCCTTGTGTAGGACCAGGACCTTAGTGATTTGGATCTTGATTGCTCTCTATTTCCATCTTCTGCTGACACTGTGCATGAGTTATCTCACGTTTGCCTATCATGTTGAACTATTCACAGTTCTTCCAGTGTTAGGATTCAAAACAAATTCAGACATTTCTCTGCTTAGTTGCACTCATCAGCTGTCTGACAACCACCCAGAATATGCATTCATCTGGATAGCTCCAGGACTCTGCTCAAAGGCCTCCTTCTATTCCTCAGAGTGAGTTGAGTCCTTTTACTACTTTCTTCAGCAGCAGCTTGTCATAGCGGTTACATTCACTATAATTGTTGTTTGTCTTTTTTTCCTCTCTAGACTTGAATGCAAAAACTCCTTTTTTAAAATTTTTTCTCAGATTAATATCTGATCAATAGAGGCTATTTCATTATTTTTTTAATCTTATTTTTATTTCTGAATGAGAGAGAGAGAGACATACACACATCTCCCATCTGCTGGTTCACTCCCCAGATGCTGACAACAGCCAGGGCTAGACCATATCAAAGCTGGGAGCCTGGAACTCATTTGGTTTCTCCCACATGGCTGGCAGGAACCCAAGTACTTCAGCCGTCACCAGATGCCTCCCAGGGTGGAAGCAGGAAGCAGGAAGCAGGAATTGAAAGCACAGCCAAGATTCAAACCCAGGCACTCTGATTTGGGATGCCAGTATCCTCTATGGAGTCTGAACCGCTAGGTAAAATGCCTGCCCCAAGGATGCTTCATTGTTGAATATTGTGAATGCAACTGGAATTACTAGAGTGTTGAAAGACAGTAGAATGCATTATACTCTGGAGGTTAGACTGAGTAGGTTTGAAAAGTCAGAACCTGGCCGGCGCCGTGGCTTAACAGGCTAATCCTCCACCTTGCGGCGCCGGCACACCGGGTTCTAGTCCCAATTGGGGTGCCGGATTCTATCCTGGTTGCCCCTCTTCCAGGCCAGCTCTCTGCTATGGCCCGGGAAGGCAGTGGAGGATGGCCCAAGTGCTTGGGCCCTGCACCCGCATGGGAGACCAGGAGAAGCACCTGGCTCCTGGCTTTGGATCAGCGCGATGAGCTGTCCGCAGAGGCCATTGGAGGGTGAACCAACGGCAAAAAAGAAGACCTTTCTCTCTGTCTCTCTCTCTCACTATCCACTCTGCCTGTCCAAAAAAAAAAAAAGTCAGAACCTTGAATACTTTCTGTGGCTTTATACAATTATAAGCAGAGACTAGGATTTCTTAAAAGAATTCATTCAAGAAATATTCACTTATTACTTTTTATTAATAAAGACTTTATTTTTTTAAAGATTTATTTATTTTTACTTGAAAGTCAGAGTTACACTGAGAGAGGAGGCAGAGCGAGAGAGGTTTTCTATCTGCTGATTCACTCCTCAGTTGGCCGCAACGGCCGGAGCTACACCTATCCAAAACCAGGAGCCTGGAGCTTCTTCTGGGTCTCCCACGCAGGTGCAGGAGCCCAAGGACTTGGGCCATCTTCTACTGCTTTTCCAGGCTGTAGCAGAGAGCTGGATTGGAAATGGAGCAACTGGGATTTGAACCGGTACCCATATGGGATGCCGGCACTGCAGGCAGTGGCTTTACCCTCTACACCACAGAGCCAGCCCCAATAAAGATTTCTTTATTTAATTATTTGAAAGTCAGAGTTACACAGAGGGAGAAGGAGAGGGAGAGGAGGAGAGGGGGAGGGGGTGAGGGTGAGGGGGTAGATAGAGAGTTAGAGAGAGAGGGAGAGGATTATCTTCCATCCACTGGTTCGCTCCCCAATTGGCCACAACAGCTGGAGCTGCACCGATCCGAATCTAGGAACCAGGAGCTTCCTCTGGGTCTCCTATGTGGGTTCAGGGGTCCAAGGACTTGGGTCATCTTCCACTGCTTTCCCAGGCCATAGCGTAGAGCTGGATTGGAAGTGGAGCAGCCAAGACTTGAACTGGCACTGTAGGCAGTGGCTTTACCCATTACGCCATAGTGCTGGCCCCCACTTAACATTTTCATATATGCCAGGTGGTATTATATATTCTAGGATACAGCTTTGAACAAATCAAAATCTTTGGACCTTAAATTTCTTTCTTTATTAAGAATTATTTATTTGAAAAGCAGAGTTAGGAAAGAGAGAGAGAGATCTTCGCCCGCTGGTTAACTCCTCAAATGGCTACAACAGCCAGGGATGGGCCAGGCTGAATCTAGGAGCCAGGAGCTTCCTCTGGGTCTCCCATGTGCAGGGGCCCAGGTGCTTGGACTGTCTTCTGCTGCTTTCCCAGGCACATTAGCAAGGAGCTGGATCAGAAGTGGAGCAGATGAGACTCAAACTGATGCCCATATAGGTTGCAGGCTGAAGCTTAACCTGCTATGTCACCATTCCAGCCTTGGACCTTAATTTCTAATAAGGAGTCTGGACCATAAGCACATACACACATTAGAATAGCAGGTTATAGTGTTATACAGAAAAATTAAGGATACTGTGACCAGAAATTCTGAATTGAAGAGTGAATTGCTTTTGATTGGCAGTGACGGAAGAAAGGTCTTTGAGTAGAGGACAACTTGAGCAGAGACTGTAATAAAGTTAAAGAGTAAGACGTGCTTATTTGTAGAGGCAAGAGCTTTCCAATCAGAGTGAACACATTGTATAGGAGAGGGATAAGTTAATATTTTTTTAAAGATTTATTTATTTAATTATTAAGATTTTTTAAAATTTATTTGAAAGGCAGAGTTACACATGGGAGAGATAGAAGGGGAGAGAGATTTTTCCATCTGCTGGTTCACTCCCCAAATGGCTACAATAGCCAGGGCTGAGCCACACTGAAACCAGAAGCCAAGAGCTTCCTCTGGGTCTCCCATGTGGGTGCAGGGGTGCAAGCACTCTGGTTTCTCAGGCACATTAGTAAGGAGCTGGATTGGAAGTAGAGCAGCTGAAACTCTAACTGGTGTTTTGATAATGGGATGCCAGTGTTGCAGGTGGCAGCTTAACCTGTTGTGCCACATTGGCCCCAGTACCCTCTTACTCTTACTGGACAGGACATCTATCACAAATGGCTTCTGTCCCCCCCCGCCAAAGCCTTCTTATATACTAGGTGGCTTATACATTTCTCTGTCCCCATGTATTTCTCATTTATTGTTCCCTAAGAAAATGTGTTCCACAGAGGATTACTTTTTTTCTTGTCTTTTTAGTTCAGTGATGATATATCTTAAGTGCTTACTGTCTGATATTTGTATGTATTTGATATGTATTTGTTGGATGAGTGCAGGTATAAATTCTTATGATAAACCAAGTAAATATCAAGCAGTTGATTGGTGAGTACAGGATTACAACAAAGAGTGTTAGATGTTCACAATGAAGAGTTGTTAAATCGTATTTACTCGCTGTGCCTGATCATAGTATAGGAGAATATCAGATGGCTGGTTTGGGGCTGGCACTGTGGCGTAGTGGGTCAGGTTGCGCCTGCAGTGCTGGCATCCCATACGGGCACCAGTTGGAGTCCCAACTGTTCCTCTTCCAATCTAGCTCTCTGCTATGGCCTGGGAGAGCAGTGGAAGATGGCCTTGAGCCCCACATAGTGGGAGACCCGGAAGAAGCTCCTCGCTCCTGGCTTTGGATTGGCCCAGCTCCAGCCATTACAGCCATTTGGGGAGTGAACCAGCAGATGGAAGATATCTCTCTCTCTCTCTCTTTCTGTAACTGCGTTTCAAATAAATAAATAAAAAATCTTAAAAAAAAAAAAAGATGGTTGGTTTGGTTCGTTCATTTGTTCAGTTGTTCATTGCTTTCAACCATTCATATACTGTTTACTTTTTTTAAAAAGTTTTGGAAATGCATTCAGATTTTTCCCAAGATTTTTTTTTTAAGATTTATTTTTTTATTTATTTGAAGGGCAGAGTTAAAGAGAGAGGGAGAGATGGAAAGAGATGTCTTCTGTCTACCAATTCACTCCCCAAATGGCTGCCACAGTGGGGGCTGGGCCAGGATGAAGCCAAGAACCAGGAGCTTCATTCAGGTCTCCAATGTGGGTGAGAGGCTCGTGCACTTGTGCTATCTTCTGCTACTTCCCAGGAACATTAGCAGGGAGCTGGATCAGAAGTGGACTAGCTGGGACTTGAATTGGTGACAGTATGCTCTCTGCTGTGGCCTGGGAGGGCAGTGGAGGATGGCCCAAGTGCTTGGGCACCTGCACTCGCGTGGGAGACCAGGAAGAAGCACCTGGCTCCTGGCTTCGGATTGGCACAGCGCTGGCTGTAGCGGCCATTTGGGGGGTGAACCAATGGAAGGAAGACCTTTCTCTCTGTCTCTCTCTCACTGTCTGTAACTCTACCTGTCAAATAAATAAATAAAATCTTAAAAAAAAAAAAAAAAAAAAAAGAAGGGGCCATCAAAGAAGGAGGTACCTTTCTCTGAAGCAAGGAGAGAACTTCCATTTTGATTATGGCCTTGTCTAAATAATGTCAGAGTTCGTTGACTCAAGAGGCTTCCAGGGGCCGTCGCTGTGGCACAGAAGGTTAACGTCCTGGCTCTTGAAGCGCTGGCATCCCATATGGGTGCTGATTCGAGACCCAGCTGCTCCACTTCTGATCCAGCCTCTGCTATGGCCTTCGAAAGCAGTAGAAGATGGCCTGAGTCCTTGGGCCCCTGCACCTGTGTGGGAGTCTTGGAAGGAGCTCTTGGCTCCTGGCTTCGGACCATTAGTGGCCAATTAGGGAGTGGACCATTGGATGGAAGACCATTCTCTCTCTTTCTGCCTCTCCTCTCTGTGTGTAACTCTGACTTTAAAATAAATAAATAAATAAATATTAAAAAAGAAAAAAGATGCTTCCATAGCCTTGACAGCTTATGACAAGAGCCTTGGGTGATCACTGGTGTCATAAATAATAAGAGTGTCAGTTGTTAAATCAACAACAGGAGTCACTGTGCACTTGCTCCCCATGTAGGACCTCTGTCCTTAATGTGCTGTACTATGAGAATTAACGGTAAAACTAGTCTTCAAGGAGCACTTTCTACTTTATGTGTCTGTGTGGGTGCAAACTGTTAAATCTTTACTTAGTGTACTGTTGATTTTCTGTATATAAAGATAATTAAAAATGAATCTTAAGAATGGGATGGGAGAGGGAATAGGAGATGGGATGGTTTGCGAGTGGGAGGGCAGGTACGGGGGGAAGAACCGCTATAATCCAAAAGTTGTACTGTTGTATTTTTGAAATTTATATTCATTAAATAAACGTTTTCTATAAAAAAAAAAAGATACTGCTTGTGATTCCTCAATCCCATACGGGAAGCCTGATTCTAGTCTTCGCTCTGCTTCTAATTCCAGCTTCCTGTTAATGTGCACTCTCGGAGATTATTAGATGATGGCTTATGTACTTGGGTCCCTGCCACCTGTGTGGGAGACCTGGTTTGAGCTTTGACTCTAGCCTAACCCCTGCTGTTGTGGTTATTTGGGGAATGAACCAGCAAATGGAGGATGTCTGTCTCTTCTCTTTGTCCCTGCCTTTTAAATAAAACAGAAAAAAAAAAAAATTCCAGAGTAGGTAATGTCTGCAATGAACAGTGATGTTAGTGATTTCTGTTAGCTATAGTTTTAACAAACATACATAAAAATAGACACAATTATAATGAACCCCCTTCCACCCTTCACCCAGCTTTAACAATTGCCACACTTATTCATTTTATCTCTTACCTACTTGTTTTACTACATTGCTAGAAGATCTAGAAGCTTGGTCAGATTTCGCTTTTTTTTTTTTTTTTGCAAATGAAAGTAAAGACTATTGCTAACAACCATAAATTTGTTTTCCTTTTATATAAGAGGGTGTACTGTAGATTATATGTGATGCTTAAAGCAGATAGTTCGTAAATTTTTTGATTAGTTTGACATTTGCTCCCAGACTGCTAAATAGCTTAAACTATTGTCTTTGTAAACACTAAATAGTAAGAGTATTAAGTGCCTCACAGAGATGTATCCAGTTAAAAGTGTTGTCTGATTACCATTGTTGTCTGACTCGCATTGCCCTGAGATGTTTCTTAGTGAACATTGTCATTATAGATCCAAATACTATGACAAAACTGTTGCTTATCTACTTCTGCTATTGAAGATCAAGTTTGTAAGCTTTCCTTCCTGAACTTTTTGATGAGATTGCAATTATTAACCACATTCTGTACTTAGGTATAAAATTATATATTTGAGATGCAGAGAGAGACAGAGCTCCCTCTGCTTATTCACTCCTCAAATGCCTACAACTGCTGGAGTTGGACCAGGCTAATACTGGGAGCTGGAAACTCAGTCCATGTCACCCATGAAGGTGGCAGGTGCCCAGTTTCTTGAGCAGTCACTGCTGCCCCTCCATGTCTGTGTTGGCAAGAAGTTAAAGAGTCAGGAGCCAGAGCTGGGAGTGAAACCAGGCACCCTGTTGGGGGATGTGGGTATCTTAACCACTAGACTAAATACCTGTTCCTGCCATGATTTCTTGGTATGTGTTAATAAGAGAAGTATCTGATTTGCAGCTCTTGAGAAGTTGGGATATATTAGGAGTAAGAAAGAGATATTTAGTTCCTGTGGAAATATAGGGCAATTATAAAATGAAATTTGTTGTCCTTTAAAAAGTTTTTTCTATCATTAATGTAAAATATGTCAACTGTAAGAATGATAACCCCTCATACTACCTTTAACACAGTTACTGTTTTTTGCCAAATAATCCCATATATCAAATCTTTTCCACTTGTCATATGATGATATTTGAGTTTGTCTAATGAATAACGGTGCTGTGAACATACGTGTACAAGTTTCTCTTAGATCTATACCTAGAGGAGGAATTGCTGAGTTGTATGGTATCTTTGTCTAATTTTGAGGAAGTCAGACTTTTCCAAAATGGCTGCACCATTTTGCATTCCCACCAGTAATGCAGAATGGCTTCCAGTTTTTCCTTTTCACTGATTCCTCTCATTGTCACTTTCTTTTTTGAAAGATTTACTTTGTTTATTTGAAAGGCCGAGTTGGGGGGTGGGGGGAGGGAGAGACAGAGAAAGAGATCTTCATCTGCTGGTTTACTCCTTAAACAGCCGCAACAGCAGTTCTGTGCCAGGCTGACATCAGGAGTCCTATACTCCTTCCTGGTCTCCTGTGAGGGGCAGGGCCCAAACACTTGGGCCATTTGCCACTACATTACCAGGGAGCTGGGTTGAAAGTGGAGCAGCAGGGACTCAAGCCAGCACTCCCATATGGGATGCCGGCCTTGCAAGGAGCAGCTCAGTTTGTTAGGGCAGAATGCTGGCCCCTTATGGCTGATTATAGCCATGTTAATGATGTTGAGCATCTTTTCCTAGTGACCATTTCTACATTTTTTTTATGTGACTATTCAAATCCTTTGCCTTTTTAAAAACTGGACTATTTATGTTTATATTTTTGGTTTATGCAATTTTTTAATATTCTGAATACCATTCCCTTATCAGATATGTGATTTGCCAAATATTTCCTCTCATTCTCTTGCTTTTTTTTTTTTTTTTACTTTTATGATGGTAGAATTTGATGACTTTAAAAAATATTTTTATATATCTATTTGAAAGGTAGAGTTATAGACAGAGAGAGAGAGAGACAAAGAGAAAGGTCTTCCATCCTCTGGTTCACTCCCTAATGGCCTCAACTGCTGGAGCTGAGCCGATCCGAAGCCAGGAGCTTCTTCCAGGTCTCCTACAGAGGTGCAAGGGCCCAACTGCTTTGGTCATCTTCTACTGCTTTTCTATATAAGAAGAGAGCTGGATTGGAAGAGGAGCAGCTGGGACACAAACTGGCACCCACAGGAGATGTTGGTGCCTCAGATGGAGGCTTAGTCTACTACTTCACAATGCTGGCCCCAATTTGATGAAAGTTTTAATTTGATGAATTTATGCTTTTTTCATCTTTAATCACGTTTACTTTTAGAATTATATTTGAGAAATCTTGCTTAGTTCAAAGTCAATGAAGATTTACTCCTAGATTTTCTTCTAAGAGTTTAGAAGTGGTTTCTTTTTTTTAGAATTATTTATTTGAAAGGCAGAGTTACAGAGGCAGAGGCAGAGAGAGGTCTTCCATTTACTGGTTCACTCCTCGAATGGCCACAAGAGCCAGAGCTGGGCTGATCTGAAGCCAGAGGAACCTGGAGCTTCTTCCAGGTCTGTGCTAGGCTGACACCAGAGTCCCTAACTCCTTCCTGGTCTCCCATGTAGGTTCAGGGACTCAAGGACGTGGGTCATCTTCGACTACTTTCCCAGGCCATAGCAGGGACCTGGATCGAAAGTGGAGCAGCTGGGACTCAAACTGGCGCCCATTTGGGATGCCAGCACTGCAAGCAGGCGGCTTTAACTGCTATGCTGTAGCGCCGGCCCCAGAGAACCCTGTGTTCTTGACCCTAACCTTTCTGGAGTCACACTGTGGCTTAGGACTGGGTTTATGGCTCAAATACACAGATTCCTGCTGTTTTTATCAAGATTTAGTAGTATGTCTTGCATGGCTGTTTTTCTGTTTGCCCTTAAGTTACCTTCTAGACACTTTGGTTGCTTTTTATAATTTTCAACAGTTAGTATTGTTTCAATGAGAGGAATATGTGGAGCTCTCATGCCACCTTTCTGGAAGTATTTTTTTCTTCTCTGTTTCTTTTAGATCAGAGGTTAGGGAAAGAATTTAATTAGACTAAGGTGGAGCATTTTTGGTGTTTTGAGGGTGAGATTTAGACTTATTACATCCCATCAGAAGGCACATAAGGTCGTGTGTGTGTGTGTGTGTGTGTGTAGATTCATGTGTTTATTTGGAAGACACACCGAAAGAGACATCCTCCATCCAGTGTTTCATTCCCCAAATGGCCACCATCAGCTGTTGCTGGGTCAGACTGAAGCCAGGAGTCAGGAACTCCATCCAGATCTCCTGTGTGGGTGGCAGGAACTCAAGTAGTTGAGCCAAATGTCTGCTGCTTCCCAGGTGCATCAGCAAGAAGCTGGATTGGAAATAGAGTATCCTGGACTCAGACTGATACTCCTGTATGGGATGCCTGCATCCCTCCCTGGCTTTGGTTTATCCCACTGGGCCACAGTGCCAGTACATTGTGGTGTTGTTGATACAAGTTTTGCTCTTGTGGTTAAACTATGACTGATAGATCCTTCATGCTAAAGAATTCTTGGTTTCTTCATTATACAGTATTTAGCATGTAATCTCAGGGATTATACTTGGGCACACTGGAACATTCCGTTCCCCAACAACTGTCCTTTCCCTTAATGGTTTTAGCACTGTGATCCTTCCCTGAATAATTTCACTGCAGGAACTATTTTGATTTTTAAGTTCTCTTCAACCTTTACTGTAATTGTGTACTCTTTTTCTAAATCAGTCCACCTACTGCTTTGGTGTCATTGACTTGATAAGGTTATTCTTTCTGTGCAGTACTCTAAAACTAGGGACAAACAGTACAGTAGTCTAAAGAAAATTGTCATGGCTGAAATGAAAGTCACTGTGGATCTGGAGAGCCTGTCTTTTGGTGGCAGCCAGATGTGCTGCGTTTTCTCTTGTTAGTTTCTTTCAATGAAAAATCGTGTGTTCCTAACTGAAGGTAAGTTTGGACTTTGAATTTTTATCCTTAGATGAGCCACTCATATTGTTTCTGTGGGAGAAATGCACTCTGAGTTCTAATTGGCATGCTATAAACTTAGTTTCCACAATTGAAGAATACTATTCCCTGCCTTCCACCCAGTAACCTGCAGGAACTGAGTACATAACAGGAACTCTTTTGACCTTTATTGTCTTAACATCTATTGTAGTGCCTGCCACAAAATTGGTGCCCCAAAATGTATAAACTATACTTTTCCTCCCAGACTGTATCAATTTCTTGGGAGCAAGGATCAAATCAAGAGGGGGCGGGAACACACGTGTGTGTCTGAAGAGGACCTGAATGGCATAGGGTGCTGCTGAAGGGAGGTGAGGAATGGAAACTCCGGTAGCTTCCTTTTTAACAGGTGGATGGTGCAGGTAATTGGGACACCAAGATAATAGTATGTAGCCTGAAGGATTGCTTTGCTGTGAGGGTTCAGAGAGAAGAAATGTGGGTATATCTTAGCTCTTTGCAGTCTTTGCTCTTGGGGAAAATTGCCATGGGGTTTGACAGTTGATTATTTTACAAGTAGTAGTCCAAAACAGGGTGTGGCTTTTTTTTCTTGTTTTTTTCTTTTTTTTTGGGTGGTAGTGGTGGGGGGGCAGTAAGGGTTGGTTGGGATTCAGCCACTCTCTATTTGTGAGTTCATATATTCATATATTCTTCCTACCCTAGGACTTTTTCCACATCTCTATAAAAAAGTCCAGATACTTTATTTTGCCCTTCAATTCCTAAATGATCGATTCTTGCTATTTCTGTACTTCATCTTATTCTACTTTGCCCATTTTTCTAAGTCATACCGCCTTTCTGGAATCCATTTCTAATCATAAAGCCTTTTAAAAAAAGCTGTTTTCCTTGTTTAGAGCTTTGCCTTCAGACTTTTGCGTGACTTGTTCTAGAAATGTCACTTCAGAGAATTTTTTCTGGAACATACAATCTAAAGTAACACATTCAGTTGCAGTCAGTCGGTTTGAAGTACTTTATTGATTATCCTCCTTTATTCAGCAAATATTTAAGCAGGTATTTTATAAATATTTATTATAATATTTTAACATTAATATAATTATAGTATTATAATATTATAAATATTTATATAAATATTTATTAAGAGGTAATGTGAAATGAACAAGGTGGCTGCTGCATATGCCAAGATATAACTCAGTTGTAACAGATTTCATTTTGGGTCTTTTTTTTTTTTGACAGGCAGAGTGGACAGTGAGAGAGAGAGATAGAGAGAAAGGTCTTCCTTTGCCGTTGGTTCACCCTCCAATGGCTGCCGCGGCTGGTGCGCTGCGGCCGGCGCACCGTGCTGATCCGATGGCAGAAGCCAGGTGCTTCTCCTGGTCTCCCATGGGGTGCAGGGCCCAAGTACTTGGGCCATCCTCCACTGCACTCCCTGGCCACAGCAGAGAGCTGGCCTGGAAGAAGGGCAACTGGGACAGAATCCGGTGCCCTGACTGGGACTAGAACCTGGTGTGTCAGCGCCGCAAGGCAGAGGATTAGCCTATTGAGCCACGGCGCTGGCCTGGTCTTTTTTTTTTTTTTTTTAAAGATTTATTTATTTGAAAGAGTTACACAGAGAGAAGGAGAGACACAGAGAGAGAAGTCTTCCTTTTTTTTTTTTTTTTTTTTTTTTTGACAGGGAGAGTTAGAGACAGAGAGAAAGGTCTTCCTTTTTCTGTTGGTTCACCCTCCCACAAGTGGCCGCTATGGCCAGGGTGTTGTGGCTGGAGCGCTGCGCTGATCCGAAGCCAGGAGCCAGGTGCTTCCTCCTGGTCTCCCATGCGGGTGCAGGGCCCAAGGACCTGGGCCGTCCTCCACTGCCTTCCCAGGCCACAGTAGAGAGCTGGACTGGAAGAGGAGCAACCGGGACAGAATCCAGCGCCCCAACCGGGACTAGAACCTAGGGTGCCAGCGCCACAGGTGCAGGCGGAGGATTAGCTTAGTGAGCCGCGGCGCCGGCCGTGAGAGAAGTCTTCCATCTGCTGATTCACTCCCCAGATGGCTGCAATGGCTGGAGCTGGGCCGATCAGAAGCCAGGAGCCTGGAGCTTCTTCCGGGTTTCCCATCTGGTTGCAGGGGCCCATCTTCCACTGCTCTCCCAGGCCATAGCAGAGAGCTGGATCAGAAATGGAACAGCTGGGATACGAACCGGTGCCCATATGGGATGCTGGCACTGCAGGCGGCAGCTTTACCCTCTGCAGCACAGCGCCAACCCCATCTTAGGTCTTTACTGGGAATGGGTCTTATAAATTGGTAGATCGTGTGACTTCAGTCTATTTGCAGAAGGGCTACAGAAATGCTGTAGAGAAAGTGTTAAAGAAAAATAAATAAATAATAAAAATAAAAGAAGAATCCCCTTTCAAAGAATGTAGCTCAAAAACAACATCTTACTCATAAGCATAAAGTCACAATTCAGAGTTCACCTCAATCTACTAAATTTTAAGAAAAAAAATAAGCCTAAGCATCAAGTCTGAAAGAATTTTCCACCCTCTCAATTCTTACAGATTCTCTTTCAGCCCCTGTCTCATACTCATTAAAAGTATTCTGTTATGGTCTTTATCTCTGTCTATGCCAGTCATCCCATGAAACCCAAAACTCCCAGCTCATCCTCATCCACTAATCCACTAAGTCCGGTGCTTGTATGACTCCATCACATTTTATGAACTCATCTTCCATCCTTCTCTCTCTCCTGAAATCATTTCACTCTGATTCTAGAACTACAAGTTTCTCATCAATGGCTGTTATCCAAAAGGCAGAGAGCAACAAATGCTAGAGAGGACTTGCAGAAAGGGGAACTCTGATACACTTGTTGGTGGGAATGTAAATTAGTGCAGTCACTGTTAAAACCCTACAGAGGTTTCTTTTAAAAACTAGAAATGCATCGGCCAGTGCCACGGCTCAATAGGCTAATCCTCCGCCTGTGGCGCCGGCACACCGGGTTCTGGTCCCAGTTGGGGCGCCGGATTCTGTCCCTGTCGCTCCTCTTCCAGTTCAGCTCTCTGCTATGGCCTGGGAGTGCAGTGGAGGATGGCCCAGGTCCTTGGGCCCTGTGCCTGCATGGGAGACCAGGAGGAAGCACCTGGCTCCTGGCTTCGGATCACGCGGCGCACCGGCTGCAGTGCACCAGCTGCAGCGGCCATTGTGGGGTGAACCAACAGAAAAGGAAGACCTTTCTCTCTGTCTCCCTCTCTCTGTCCACTCTGCCTGTCAAACAAAACAAAACAAAAACTAGAAATGCATTCCATATGACCCAGCAATCCCACTATTTGGTATATAACCAAAAGACATGAACACATTGTATCACAGAGATACTTGCACCACCATGTTTATAGTAGTATTAGGTACAATAGCCAAAATGTGAAATCAACCAGGGTGTCCATCATAAGAGGCATGGGTAGAAAAATTTAACATTATTCAGCTATTTAAAAAGAACGAAATACTATCATTTATAGAAAAATTGTTGGAATTCAGGGACATCACGTTGAGTGAAATAAGGCAGACACAGACAAAACCACATTTTTTTCTCTTATATGTGGAGGAGAGAGAGAAAAGTGTATCAGTTTTGCTGCAAATGCAGGGTTGTGTCAAGCTTTGTTTTAAAATTGTGTCACATTGATAGGAATTATATACTACTATAGTATTAATGATTTTGTGACTATTTTAAAATTTACATTTGTATGAGGGAAGTTGAACATCTTTTCATCTGATTATTTTGCTTATTGTTCTTGCCAATTTTACTGCTGGACTCTTGGTCTTTTTACTTTTTATATGTTGAACTCTTGGGCAGCTGCCGCGGCTCACTAGGCTAATCCTCTGCCTTGCAGCACTGGCACACCGGGTTCTAGTCCCGGTCGGGGCACCGGATTCTGTCCCGGTTGCCCCTCTTCCAGGCCAGCTCTCTGCTGTGGCCAGGGAGTGCAGTGGAGGATGGCTCAAGTACTTGGGCCCTGCACCCCATGGGAGACCAGGAGAAGCATCTGGCTCCTGGCTTCGGATTGGTGCAGAGTGCTGGCTGCAGCGGCCATTGGAGGGTGAACCAACGGCAAAGGAAGACCTTTCTCTCTGTCTCTCTCACTGTCCACTCTGCCTGTCAAAAAAAAAAATATATATATATATATATATATATGTTGAACTCTTTATTTAGTGGAGCCAGTAAGCCTTTGACTATAATGTCTATTAAAAATATGTTATCCCGGCCAGCGCCGTGGCTCAATAGGCTAATCCTCCGCCTTGTGGCGCCGGCATACCGGGTTCTAGTCCCGGTCAGGGCACTGATCCTGTCCCTGTTGCCCCTCTTCCAGGCCAGCTCTCTGCTGTGGCCAGGGAGTGCAGTGGAGGATGGCCCAAGTGCTTGGGCCCTGCACCCCATGGGAGACCAGGAGAAGCACCTGGCTCCTGCCATCGGATCAGCGCGGTGCGCTGGCCGCAGGGTGCCTACTGCGGCGGCCACTGGAGGGTGAACCAACGGCAAAAGGAAGACCTTTCTCTCTGTCTCTCTCTCACTGTCCACTCTGCCTGTCAAAAAAAAAAAAAAAAAAGTTATCCCCCCAAATATAAATAAAATAGTAAGTTGGGAGAAAAGGGTAAAAAAACAGTAGCAGGATACTAGATGTATTGTGACATAAAGCCAAAGAGATTTGGAGGGGAAAGGGAAAGTCAAGGGTGACTTCGGGGATTTTGATATGATCAACCAGGAGAATGGAGTGGACAGTCACTGGAGTGCAGGAGAATAGCAGAAGCTTAGTGCTGAATTGTTAAGGTGAAATACTAAATAGAGATCCTGATGTACATGTTAGGCCAGCAAGAAAGACAAGAGTGGAATGCAAAGGAGAAGTAACACTTGGAAATGTATATTTGGGAAGGTTTATGGGTGATTTTCAAAATTCAGAGTCTTAGCTTGAATTCATCTCATGACTTTGTAATATGGTTTCTATTCTCATTTCTAGCTTTACTTTTTACTCAGTAGGTAATGTATTTAGATGTGTGTCATCTCCTCAGCATAACTGTACTTGTCCATTTCCAAATCAGTTGTCATATCGCTTTTTCTACTTAGGATGACCAGATTTTTCTTTGCATTCATCTTTGCCTTCCAAAAGCCCAGAATTTCCTTAAGGCCCAGTTCCATGAAGGCTTCTGTGATCAACACTACCTTTGTCTTCTGCACCAATCAAAATTGCCTCTTTTTGTTTTTCGAGTTGTGCTTTTTTTAGTAGCACTTACTACTTGCATTGTGTTTCAGCTATTTGTACATGTCTTGGCCCTCCTACAAGATCATAGCCCCCTTGAGGGCAGAGATCATACTCATTTTTATTTCCCTAACAAAACTAGCTTGTTGTCTTGGTCACGGTGAATGCTCAGTGAATGTTGCTGAATTGATTGGAATCTTAAATTATTTAAAAAACACGAAAAACAGAGACATTGGCAATTATTCTTTTTTTTTTATATTTCATCACTTATTGAAGCAAAAATATGAAACAAATTGTACTAATACATTTAGTTCATGGCTCCATGAGTTAAATAGTGTAGTATACTTCAGTTGCTTTGTTGAATTTCCTATGCAGCATTCGTCTGATGGAGGTAAAATCTATCCAGTTTGGAGATATGTTTGCTGATGAATTGACTGTTCAACCAATTCGATAAAAGTTAGTAATCTGGATGAAATAAGCAGTCCAGAGATGATCCATATATCTTATTGAGCTTCTGAACTCAAGAGAGATATTGGTTTTGTGACTCCAAGAAAGCAGTGTTAAATACTGGTTAGGACCACTAGCTTTGGTCTTCAAGTTAAAGCTCCACTACTTATTAGCAAGGTGAAGGATATGTTCATTGAATTTTCTACTTAAATGGGGATAATAGTGCCTGCCACAATAAGATTCTTTTTTTAAAAGGCTTTTTTTTTTCTTTTAAGATTTATTTATTGGGGCAGGTGCTGTGGCTCAATAGGCTAATCCTCCGCCTGTGGTGCTGGCATCCCATATGGGCACCGACCGGGTTCTAGTCCCGGTTCTCCTCTTCCAGTTCAGCTCTCCGCTGTGGCCTGGGAGGGCAGTGGAGGATGGCCCAAGTGCTTGGGCCCCTGCACCCGCGTGGGAGACAAGGAAGAGGCACCTGTCTCCTGGCTTTGGATAGGCGCAGTTCCGGCTGTAGAGGCCATTTGGGGGGTGAACCAACGGAAGGAAGACCTTTCTCTCCGTTTCTCTCTCATTGTCTAACTCTGTCTGTCAAATAAAAAAGAAAAGATTTATTTATTTACTTGAAAGTCATAGTTACACGGAGGGAGGGGCAGAGAGAGAGAAAGGTCTTCCATCCGCTGGTTCACTCCCCAGTTGGCCGCAATGGCGGAGCTGCAACAGTCCAAAGCCAGGAGTCAGGAGCTTCTTCCAGGTCTCCCACGAGGGTGCTGGGGCCCAAGGACTTGGTCTGTCTTCTACTGCTTTCCCAGACCATACCAGACAGCTGGATTGGAAGTAGAGCAGCTGGGACTCGAACTGGCGCCCATATGGGATGCTGTCACTACAGGTGGTGGCTTTACCTGCTACGCCACAGCACTAGTCCCTCACAATAGGATTCTTATTTGGAATAACTGATTGAAGCACTTAGAACAATCTGGTTATATAACACATGTTTGGATATTAGTGTTTTTTTAATTTTTTAACTTTTTATTTTAGCTGGTATATTTGCACTGATTGGGAGAGAATCATTATTTTCCTGTTGTTTATGCCCTGAATGATTTCCTTGTTAGAACAGTTCAACTGCAAATCGGTGTTGGTTGATCCTCCTTTTAGAGGAATGTAAAATTTGTCATCTACCACACTAGCAGTTGACCTGGACTTTCACATAAGATAGTTTTAGATCTGTTAAAGTTGTATGTCTTAAACTTTGGCAGGTAAACACTTTACCTAGAGAACTTACTAAAGCACAGATTTTTGCACCAGTGTCCCTCACTTCCTGCCTCTGTTCTCATTGATGGGTTTGAAGAGAGGATTCAAAGTTTATGTTTTTATGAGGATTCCAGGTGGTGCTGGTGAGGAGGGCTTTTCTTTTCTTCCTTTTAAAAAAGATTTATTTTATTTATTTGAAAGACAGAGTTACAGAGAGAGGTAGAGACAGAGAGAGAGGTCTTCCATCCACTGGTTCACTCCCCAGATGGCCGCAATGGCCAGAGCTGCGCTGATTCGAAGCCAGGCGCTTCTTGTGGGTCTCCCATGTGGGTGCAGGGGCCCAAAGACTTGGGCCATCTTCTACTGCTTTCCCAGGCCATAGCAGAGAGCTAGATCGGAAGAGGAGCAGCTGGGACTAGAAACGGCACCCTCATGGGATGCCATCACTTCAGGCCAGGGCGTTAACCCGCTGTGCCATAGCGCCGGCCCCTAGGAGGGCTCCTCTAGACATGTGGCAGCCACTGCTACATGCGGCTCCTGAAATGAGATGTGCTTTAAGTGTAAATGGACATGGGATTTTGGAGTTTTAATATAAAATCCTATGGAAAATATCTCAGTATTTTAAAAATATTGATTACATGTTAAAATGTTAACATTTTGGAAATATTAAATATATTAGGCTGCATTGTTATACAGTGGGTAACGCTTTTGCCTACAACACTGACATCCCATGTGGGCACTGGTTTGTGTCCCAACCGTTCCACCTCTAATCCAGCTCCCTGCCAATGCCTTGGGAGTAGCAGTGGAAGATGGCCCTATTATTTGGGCCCCTGCCACTCACCTGGGAGCTCCTGGCTCTTAGCTTCAGCCTGACCCAGTCTCAGCTGTTGCAGGAGTGAACCAGCGGATGAAGATCTCTCTCTCTCTGAAACTCTGACTTTCAAATAAATAAATAATCTTTTTTTTTTTTAAAACAAATTAAGGGCTTGCCTCCCCCCCCCCCCCCCTCTGATTTTTATTTATTTGGGAGGCAGAGAGAAAGATCATCCATCCTCTGGCTCACTCCCCAGGTGGTCACAATGGCTGAGCTTGGCTGATCTGAAGCCAGGAGTAAGGGGCTTCTTCCAGATCTCTCACATGGCTGCAGGGGCCCTAGCACTTGGGCCATCTTCCACTGCCTTCCCAGGCCATAGACAGAAAATTGGATCAGAAGAGTAGCAGCTGGGATATGAACCAGTGTTCATATGGGATGCTGATGCTGCAGGTGTAGGCTTAGCCTACTATTACCACAGCACAGGCCCCAATAAATAAGTCTTTTAAAAAGTTAAGTATATCATAATTGTTTTCTGTTTCTTTTTACTACTTAACTGGCTACTAGAAAATGTAAAATTACATCTATGACTTGCTTTTATAGCATACATTTTTTAAAAAAAGATATATTTATTTATTTGAATGATAGAGTTATTTATTTGAGAGTTAGAGAGATAGAAAGGTCTTCCATCTGCTGGTTCACTCCCCGAACGTCTGCAATGGCCCCAGCTGAGCTGATCTGAAGCCAGGAGCTTCCTTCAGGTCTCCCACATGGTTGCAGGGGCTAAAGCCCTTGGGCCATTTTCTACTGCTTTCCCAGGCCATATCAGAGAGCTGGATTGGAAGAGGAGCAGCCAGGACACGAACCAGCGCCCATAGGTTATACTGATGCTGCAGGCAGAGGCTTAGTCTATTAAACCACAGTGCCAGCTCCCAGCATACATTACATTTCAGCTAGAGAGAGAAACTACTACCTTTAAATATTTTTTTTTTTGAGAGTCAGAGAAAGAGAGAGCAAGAATTCTTTCATCTACTTTTTTGCTCCCCAAATGCCTCAAAAGCCAGGGCTGAGCCAGGTTGAAGCCAGGAGCCCATAGCTCCATCTGGGTATCTCATGGGTTACAGGGATCCAAGTAGTTGAGCTATCACCTGCTGTCTCCCAGGATGCACATTAGCAAGAAGCTGGAATCTGGAGGACAGCCAGAACTTGAACCAGAGCACTAGATACAGAATATGGACGTCCAAAGTGGCCTGTTAACTGGAGGCCAAATGCCTACCCCATTTTTAAAACAGATAGACAGTTATGCTCAGAATCTTGGGCAGGCAAGGGTATTTAATCAGGATTTAAGAACTTTGGGTTTTATGTACTCCTAATCCTAATTTCCTCTTGTTTTCTGTTTGTGAAACAATGAGGAACAGTTTTCTTTATGAATAAATTGATTTAAGTGAAAGTGATTTGAATTATAAGTAAGAATTTGAATAGTATATGGAAGTCAGGCAGAAACATGAAGGTGAAGGTGAATGATTAAAGTATAGGAGTAACTTGTGCTTGGCTTTGGCAGCACATACACTAAAATAATAGAGAAGATAAGCATTTTTCTGTGAGTTGAGGTACTTACACAGAATATAAAAAAAATTACTGTATATGAGTGAAATTGACATATTTTGATTTGACTATAGCCCTAGTCTCTATTCCTGCTGAATAGTGGTCTTTTTACTTTATTTTGTTGAACTATTTATTTAATGGAATATTAAGCTTTTGATTATAAAATAAATTAAAAATATATTCTCTCAGAAAGGAAGGAAGGGAAATACCATTATATTCTTGGAATCGTATCTATGGACTACATTAAATTTGTTATCTTTATATTAATAAAGAATGTACATAAAAATTACAGGAGTGAGGTTGGCATTGTGGCATAGTGGAGACCGCTGCTTTTGACACTCCTGGCATCCCATATGGGCACTGGTTTGAGTCCTGGCTGCTTCACTTCTGTTCCAGTTCCCTGCTAATAGCCTGGGAAAAGCTGGAAGATGGCCCCAGTGTTTGCTTCCTGGCCACCCTCGTGGGAGACCGGATGAACTGGCCCCTAGATTTGGCCTGGTCCAGTGCTGGCTGTTGCCCCCATTTGGGGAGTAAACCAGCGGATGGAAGATTTCTCTCTCTCCTTCTCCTCTCCCTCTGTATTTCTGACTTTCAAATAAATAAATAAAATCTTAAGAATGAAGTATTTTGTCCTCCAATTATATTACTGTCAATGTTTTACTATGTGAAATGTGTATTCAAGTACATTAACTTCTCCTTGCCAGGTTTCCATGGATCTTAATAGTGCCAGCACTGTTGTTCTTCAGGTCTTAACACAGGCCACCAGTCAGGATACTGCTGTGTTAAAACCAGCTGAGGAGCAGTTGAAACAGTGGGAGACACAGCCAGGTTTCTATTCAGTGTTGCTGGTAAGTTGTTCTATAATAAGTTTAATTTTTAATAAAATAAGACATTTTAATTTTTAAAAAAGTGGTTTTATTTGTGGTTGACTTTAATGAAATTCATACAAATGTCTGGCTAGCACTACCACTTTCATTTTCATATAAATTAATATCCCTAAATTAAGGGCTAGCCTTTTCAGGATGTTTAAAATATTTGCTGGTAGAAGTTTAAATAATCTAGCAGGTTATTTGTGGTATCTGCTCAGAGGGCAACATTGACAATTTTCAGTTTTAGCACTTGAATGTTGACATCAGAACTACAGGTAGAGGCCGGCGCCGCGGCTCACTAGGCTAATCCTCCGCCTTGCGGCGCCGGCACACCGGGTTCTAGTCCCGGTCGGGGCACCGATCCTGTCCCGGTTGCCCCTCTTCCAGGCCAACTCTCTGCTGTGGCCAGGGAGTGCAGTGGAGGATGGCCCAAGTGCTTGGGCCCTGCACCCCATGGGAGACCAGGAGAAGCACCTGGCTCCTGCCATCGGATCGGCGCGTTGCGCCGGCTGCAGCGCGCCTACCGCAGCGGCCATTGGAGGGTGAACCAATGGCAAAGGAAGACCTTTCTCTCTGTCTCTCTCTCACTGTCCACTCTGCCTGTCAAAAAATTAAAAAAAAAAAACAAAAAAAAAACTACAGGTAGTACCCTCGAATATTTTATCTTCAGCCTACTCTGATTAGTTTATGTTGCCAGAAATGTTTGGATCTGTGCATGACAGTGTCAGAGTGAAGTATAGCATGCTTAGTGTATTTCACTTAAGAATGTTTTAATTTTTCAATTAATTTCATTTTCTTGACACATCTGATCTTTTCCTGGGTGTTATGGGAAATAGTATAATAATAATGTCTGCTTTAACAAAACTTTTATTGGAGTTTCAATTTTTTGGTTAATCAACATTATTTTTTTAGTGCTGGAGTGAAAGAAGCCTTTAATTTGAAGATTTAATTGTTTGAAAGGCACAATTACAGAGAGAAAGGGAAAGACATAGATCTTCAATCCACTGATTTATTCTCCAAATGACCACAATGGTCAAGGCCGGGCCAGGCCGAAGCTGGGAGCCTGGGACTCTACCAGGGTCTCCCACTGCTTTTCCAGGCACATCAGTAGAGGACTGAATCAGAAATGAAGCAGATGGGACTGAAACTGGCGCCCATATGGGATGTCTGCATTGCGGGTAGCGACTTAATCCCATGAGCCATAATCCCGGCCTGAAAGAAGTCTTTTTGTGTTGAGGGCCTTTCCTATTCTTCTGAAAAATTGATTAATGTTTGAGTTTTAGTTTCTGGTCAGGGCAATGAGCCTGCCAGTTGGATCAGAAACTAAGCTAGTGTTTGTGACTGGGTGACAAATTCAGAACAAAATTGTTTATTGTATTTTTTTTTTAAAGATTTACTTATTTATTTGAAAGTGAGTTACACAGAGAAAGAAGGAAAGGCAGATTTAGAGAGAGAGAGAGAGAGAGAGAGAGCGGGGGGGAGGGTCTTCCAACCTCTGATTCACTCCCAAGTTGTCTGCAATGGCAGGAGCTGTGCTGATTCAAAGCCAGGAACCAGGAGCTTCTTTCAGGTCTCCCACTGGGTGCCGGGGCCCAAGGACTTGGGCCATCTTCTACTGCTTTCCCAGGCCATAGCGGAGAGCTGGATTGGAAGTGGAGCAGCCGGGACTCGAACCAGCACCCATATGGGATGCTGGCATGGCAGGCAATGGCTTTACCCACTACGCCACAGTGCCGGCCCCATGTTTACTGTATTTTGTAATACAAAATAACCTATAGCAGTTGCCATGTATATAACACACACACACACACACACATAGTGTTTTTGGCTAAAAAGTGATTTGTTAAATTTAAGAAGATGCTGGTTATGACTGCAAGGAAATTAAATGTTTAGAAATTAAATGTTTAGAATCATGCACATAAATAATTTTAAAAAAAGAAATCAAAGAGATACGGACAGCCTACACAAGTGCCTGTCATGGGTAGGGATGGGTCAGGCTGGAACCTAAAGTCATAAACTCTGTCTGTGTTTCCTGCATGGGTGGTAGGGATCCAAGTTTGAGCCATCACCTGCTGCTCCTCAGCGTATGCGTTAGCAGGAAGCTGAACTCAGAAGTGGATCTGAGACTTGAATGCAGGGACTCCAGTAGGGGATGCAGGCTTCTCAAGTGACTTCTTAACCACCAGGCCAAAACCTACCCCTGCATCTAATTTATTTTAGCCCTAGCTGTCCATTTTAATCTGGAGACTCCTAAATTTGTATACCCAATCTCAGGTTTCTGTTGCAGTCCTGTTGCTATGTGCAGTTCTTATGGAGTATTTGGGTTGACAGCTGCATCGTGGCTTGGTTTCTCTAGTGTACTGAGGCAGACTGAGTGAGAGACCCACCAGCTTCCTCCGTATTCCTATTCATTCACTGATTTGCTCAGCAGATATTTAGGAGGTTTCTGCAAGGGCAGACTCCAGTTTAGTGCTGAAAGTAGACTTGTATCAAAGTTGAATGTGACTAATGGTAAAAGAAGTGCATTATTTTTTTTACAATGGAGACCCAGAAAAGGGGGCTCTGACTCAGTTGCCAGGAGTCTTAAGGAATAAGTGGAAGATACACAACTCTTGATGTAATCGTTTTTTGTGTATATACATGCTTATCTCAAAATGAGATTTTGTTATACTTAACCTGGTTTTTTTTTTAATTTTTTTTTATTTTTGACAGCCAGAGTGGACAGTGAGAGAGAGAGAGAGAGAGAGAGAGAAAGGTCTTCCTTTTTGCCGTTGGTTGACCCTCCAATGGCCACCGCGGTAGGCGCCCTGCGGCCAGCACACCACGCTGATCCGATGGCAGGAGCCAGGTGCTTCTCCTGGTCTCCCATGGGGTGCAGGGCCCAAGCACTTGGGCCATCCTCCACTGCACTCCCTGGCCACAGCAGAGAGCTGGCCTGGAAGAGGGGCAACCGGGACAGGATCGGTGCCCCGACCGGGACTAGAATCCGGTGTGCCGGCGCCGCAAGGCAGAGGATTAGCCTATTGAGCTGCGGCGCTGGCCTTACTTAACCTGTTTTTAATACTTAACATGTAAATATTTTTCCATACCCGGGAACATATTTCCCACCTAGGGTTCTTTTTTTTGTTAATTATCTTTGAGGATTTGAGTTGTTTCCAGTCTGAGCTTTAGTGCAGTTTCAGGCAGTATTTACTGAGTACCTAACACATTCCTATGTTTGTCATGAGCGTCAGATTTTCTAGGTAAGATTTTTTACAAATAAATAAAACACATTCTCATTATTTATAATGTTTTAAATTATATTAGTTTTACTCTTGTTTTCATTCTCCTGTACATTTAAGCTTGACAGTAGGATTGTTTCCATGTTTGGACTGAAATTTTTAAAGGTATGAAACAAAAGTAATTTTCCCCTTGATTATTAAGATTTTTGCAATTTAGATTGTACAGTTATTTTTATGGTATCTTACTGTGCAAGATGGGGGCTATGTGGAATACTGTTACTGTTTGAAGTAACAGTGAATAGGTTTGAGTAATGGTCAGTTCTGAGTTGAAATTATTCATATTCCATCTGCTTTTTTAAAGATTTATTTTGATTTATTTGAAAGACAGAGTTACAGAGGTAGAGACAGAGAGAGGGGTCTTCTATCTGCTGGTTCACTCCCCAGCTGGCTGCAACGGCTGGAGCTGAGCTGAGCTGAGCTGAAGCTAGGAGCTAGAAGCTTCCTACAGATCTCCCACGTGGGTGCAGAGACCCAAAGATTTGGGCCATCCTCTGCTGCTTTCCCAGGTGCATTAGCTGGGAGCTGGATCAGAAGTGGAGCAGCTGGGACCCGAGCTGGTGCCCATAAGGGATGCCAGCACTGCAGGCCAGGCCTTTAACACACGGTGCCACTGTGCTGTGTCCCATCTGGTTTTATATCACCTAAAAATGTTCTGCTGGCCGGCGCCGCGGCTCAATAGGCTAATCCTCCGCCTTGTGGCGCCGGCACACCGGGTTCTAGTCCCGGTCGGGGCACCGATCCTGTCCCGGTTGCCCCTCTTCCAGGCCAGCTCTCTGCTGTGGCCAGGGAGTGCAGTGGAGGATGGCCCAAGTGCTTGGGTCCTGCACCCCATGGGAGACCAGGAGAAGCACCTGCCTCCTGCCATCGGATTGGCGCAGTGCACCGGCCGCAGGGCGCCTACCGCAGCGGCCATTGGAGGGTGAACCAACGGCAAAAGGAAGACCTTTCTCTCTCTCTCTCTCTCTCTGTCCACTCTGCCTGTCAAAAAAAAAAAAAAAAATGTTCTGCTGTCAAACTTGTTTGTAAGCATATTTGTTTTGATAAAGATAATAGTGTTTGTAAGGGGTCTATAAGAAATTCATGTAAAAGGGGTTATTATGAAACAACTATGTGTGATGTCAAAATTTTTAAATCAAAATAAACAGCTTTTAATTCAATTTTTACATGAACTTTTTGAAGACCTTTGTATTTTATAGCATGTGTTAACCTAGGGGTTCTACTTCCTTAAACATCTTTGTGTACCCCGTGGTGTGTCTGCTTTTTAAATTTATAGTATGGGACCAAGCATTGTAGCATGGCAGGTTAAGCTGCTGCTTGCAGCCTCAGCATCCCAGATGGGTGCCGTTTTGAGTCCCAGCTGCTCCACCTCTGATTCAACTCCCTGGTAATGTGCTTGGGAAGGCAGTGGAAGATGGCCCAAGTGCTTGGGCCCCTGCACCCATGTGGGAGACCAGGAAGAAGTTCCTGGCTCCTGGCTTCAACCTGGCCAAGCCCTGGCTGTTGTAGCCAGTTGGGGAGTTAACTAGTGGATGGAAGACCTCTCTCTTCCTCTCTAACTCTGCCTTTCGAATAAATAAAACCAACTTTAAAAAAATACAAATTTATGGTGTGTTTATTTGTTTTGTATATTGATAAAGATGATTTTCATTTGAAATGAAGTCAAGTTTGCTTGTTTCCAAGTTTACTTTTTGACTGGAGAAATTTAGAGAAATAACTAAAAGTAGGATAGTGTAATGAATCTCTCTCCCATTGTCCATTACAGCACAGCTTAAACAATTAATAGACTACTGAGCAGGTACGCTTTCTTATTTGAATTGTAGAACTATATACATAATTTAGAAAATAAGAATGTGACATATTAGTAAAATTTAAAGAAAAACATTTAACTAAAATATCTATACATGCTTTTTTATAGGTAAGTACTAATTATACTTTTACTGTGTTTTGATTCTAATACTATATATTTTATTTACAGCATATTTTTACAAACCACACTCTGGATATAAATGTTAGGTGGCTTGCTGTTCTATATTTTAAACATGGAATTGATCGCTATTGGAGACGTGTAGCACCTCAGTAAGTTCTTTTGTGCCTCCCCCCCCACCTCACCCAGTGTAACCCTTTTGAAATGCAATATGTAAATGCACCTGTTAATATAAAAGAATATGTTACTGCTTACTTTGGCAGCACATACTTGCATTTCTTGAAACAATACAGGGAAAATGCCGTAGTATGGTGCCTGTGCAAGGATGACATAGAATTTTGTGGGGAATCTGCACAGCATTTGATGTTTAGAAGAAAAACAAAATAAAAAAAAATATAGTTAATTACCAATCAATAGCTGTATTATTTTTCTCTGTGGTGTGTATGTGTGTGTGTGTGTGTGTGTATGTGTATGTATATGTCTTTTGTTGGCCTGTTGGAAGGGTCTTGATGAGTGAATGAGTAATATTGAAATAGAAGGCCTTTTTTCCTTCAGTTTAGAACAAGTATATGGTTAATATTTTAAAAAAAGCCATGGAAAAGGAAATCCCAGGTCATTTGTGAATGAGCTTGGTTATAATTCCTGAGCCTTCTGCATTCATGCCTCTTTGGTGGAGTAGTTTGTATACATTTGTAATCTCACTAGATTTGGTTGTAACTGCTCTGCAGTTATTAGCTACCAAAAGAGATATATATAAATATATACATGTTGTGCAATTTTCTCATAGTATAATAATAGTTAATTACATGTTATATAATTGATGACAGGGTAGATAAGATCCTGGAATTTGAATAGTGAACTTTGCCAGAGAAGTAACATAATCTTTGTTCTCCAGAAGATGGCACTATGGTTCTGTGAGTTCTTACATTCATAAAGCTTCAAAAAAAAAAAAAAAAAATCTTGTGAGAGTACTGTACAGTGCTTGTAAAACATGTCCTTGATTAATAGTGGAAACAACTAGCATATTTCAAAGCTACATTTAGGATACTATAGTACAAAGCAAGCCCTTCTCATTTTATTTGTAGAATTATTGATAATTTTGGCAGAAATGAAGTAGTTAGTGATGAGAAATTGTACATTATTGAATTGTAAGAAATTGTCCAGCAGTACAAATTTTCCACTGCTCTGTTCAATTCCATGTTTCTTAAAATTCATTTCATTTTACTAATTACATGAAAAATATAGTTATAAATGATTTTTGAAGGAAGAGTAAATTATTATTAAGGGAAATCTGGATTAAGTTCCTGGCTCCTGGCTTTAACTTTTCCCAAGCCTCAGCAGTTGTGGGCTCTTCAAATACTCCAAAAATAGTTATTATTTTTATTAAATGTTTTAAATTATACTTTTTAAAAAAGATTTATTTATTTATTTGAAAGTCAGAGTTACATAGAGAAGGAGAGGCAGAGAGAGAGAGAGAGGTCTTCCATCCACTGGTTCACTCCCCAAATGGCTGCAGTGGCTGGAGCTGGGTCATTCCGAAGCCGAGAGCCAGGGGCTGGGAGTCAGGAGCTTCTTCCGGGTTTCCCATGTGGGTGCAGGGTCCCAAGGACTTGAGCCATCTTCTACTGCTTTCCCAGGCCATAGCAGAGAGCTGGATTGGAAGTGGTGCAGCTAGGACCCAAACCAGCACTGCAGGCTGTGGCTTTACCTGTGCTACACTACAGCGCCGGCCCCAGATTATACTTTTAAATAAAGAGTTATAAGATGGAATATAGTTTAAATTTGAATAATTAATGGATAAATCATCGTATTAGGTAGTTAAATATCAGATATTGAGCTTTCTCTTTTAGTATATATGGAGTTAAAAGCTGGAAAGAAGGTGAATGTACTTAGAAAGGAAGTATGGATGGCAGGTTACTAATGGAATTTATGTTTGAGATACTTAAAAATCTTCTTGGTCCTTAAATTTTAACTTATATAGTTCCTGCTTTTACCATTGTTTTCATAGGATGTGAATTAGCTAACTTAAGCTTATGTCATTATTATGTAAGATGCAATTTAACTGTGTCCTAAATAATTAGATTCTGTATAGTTTCTCCTTGAAATGGATTTGTCTAATGATAACATGCATAAAATCAAAGGTAGAATGTCAACTTGCTAAATTGCGAAAGGCATGCGTTTTCTTTAGGTTAGTGACTTGTTTCTTTAACATGTATATATTTATATATATCTCTTGGTAGCTAATTGTTATTTTTTTTTAAAATACACCTGCTTTTCTCCTTTTGTTTCTTTTTTTTTTTTCCCTGAAAGAAATCTTTTATTTAATGAGTACAGATTTCATAAGTACAGCTTTAGGAATATAGTGATTCTTACCACCATATTTACCCTCTCACCCCCACTCCTACCCCACCTCCTCCTTCCTCTCCTGTTCCCAATCTCATTCTCCATTAAGATTCATTTTCAATTAACTTTTTTCACAGAAGACTGACTCGATACTAAGTAAAGATTTCAACAATTTGTACACAAAGACACACACACACAAATTGTTTAGCAACAACTTTTATAGTTAATTCTCATAATACAACTAATTGAGGACAGAGGTCCTGCATGGAAAGTGCACAGTGACTCCTGTTGTTAATTTAACAATTAACACTTTATGTATGATGTCAGTGATCACCTGAGGCTCTTTTGAATTTACAGTCTCTGTCAGTATTTATATAAGGCCATAAGCAAGGTGGAAGTTCTCTCCTCTCTTCAGTGAAAAGTACATCCTTATTTTTTTTTTTTTAAGATTTCTTTCTTTCTTTCTTTCTTTCTTTCTTTCTTTCTTTCTTTCTTTCTTTCTTTCTTTCTTTCTTTCTTTTTCTTTCTTTCTTCCTTCCTTCCTTCCTTCCTTCCTTCCTTCCTTCCTTCCTTCCTTCCTTCTTTCTTTCTTTCTTTCTTTCTTATTATTTTTTTTTGACAGGCAGAGTGCATAGTGAGGAAGAGAGATAAAGAGAAAGGTCTTCCTTTTTGCCGTTGGTTCACCCTCCAATGGCCGCTGTGGCCGGCGCATCGTGCTGATCCGAAGCCAGGAGCCAGCCAGAAGGAAGACCTTTCTCTCTGTCTCTCTCTCTCTCACTGTCTAACTCTGCCTGTCCGAAAAAAAAAAAAAAAAAAAAAAAAAAAAAAGGCATTCTGGTCTAGCTGAAAAGCAATTCGAGCATTTCAGGCATGGAAAGCCGAGACACTGTGGGAAAAAAAATTTCCTTCATGAAGGATCTCTGTTAGTGAGACCCCAGTGGAATGAAGTGGCCATCAAAGAAGGACGTACTTGGGGCCAGTGTCATAGCATAGTGGGTTAAACCGCTGCCTGCAGTGCTGGCATCCCATATGGATGGTGGTTTGAGACCCACTGCTCTATCTCTGATCCAGCTCTTTGCTATGGTCTGGAAAAGCAGTAGAAGATGGCCCAAGTCCTTGGGACCCTGCACCCACGTGGGAGACCCAGAAGAAGCTTCTGGCTCCTGGCTTCGGATTGGCCCAGCTCCAGCTATTGTGGCCAATTGGGGAGTAAAACAGCAGTTGGAAGACCCCCCCTCCCCTCTCTCTGCCTCTCCTTCTCTCTCTTTGTAACTCTTTCAAATAAATAAATCTTGGCCGGCGCCGTGGCTTAACAGGCTAATCCTCTGCCTTGCGGCGCCGGCACACCGGGTTCTAGTCCCGGTCGGGGCGCTCGATTCTGTCCCAGTTGCCCCTCTTCCAGGCCAGCTCTCTGCTGTGGCCCGGGAGTGCAGTGGAGGATGGCCCAAGTTCTTGGGCCCTGCACCCCATGGGAGACTAGGAGAAGCACCTGGCTCCTGCTTTCGGATCAGCGCGGTGCGCCGGCCACAGCACGCTGGTTGCGGCAGCCATTGGATTGTGAACCAACGGCAAAGGAAGACCTTTCTCTCTGTTTCTCTCTCTCATTGTCCACTCTGCCTGTCCAAAAAAAAAAAGGTCTTCCTTTCGTTGGTTCACCCCCCAAATAGCCGCTATGGCTGGCATGCTGTGCCGATCCGAAGCCAGGAGCCAGGTGCTTCTTCCTGGTCTCCCTTGCAGGTGCAGGGACCCAAGCACTTGGGCCATCCTCCACTGCCTTCCCAGGCCACAGCAGAGAGCTGGATTGGAAGAGGAGCAACCGGGACAGAATCTGGTGCCCCGACTGGGACTAGAACCCAGGGTACTGGTGCCACAGGTGGAGGATTAGCCAAGTGAGCCAGGCACCGGCCAGAGTGCTATTTAAAGTGATCGTCATTCTATGAGTTGGCTGTGTGGATTGCTTCCCATCTTGGAACATTCTCTCCTTTTTAATTCTATTTATTCTTATTACCAGATACTTGATCTTATTTATATGATCCATTTAATACTTAATCCTATCTATATAATCACTTTAACGCTTAATACGATCATTTTAACACTGAAGATGGCATTTTACCACCCAAGTTAATGGGATTTGGGGTCCCATAGCAAGTTTTTAAACTGTACCCTTAGAAGTAAGTCTGTAGGAAAAATGTATGCAGAACTATGCAGCTTTACAGTTTCAAAGTTCCTCCTCCCCCCCTTTTCCCACTCTTATTTTTTACTGAGATCTATTTTCAATTGACTTTTTTTTTTTTTTTTACATGTATTTAACTCTCTGTTGAGTAAAGAGGTCAACAAAACTGTTGCTCGACAGTCAAGACAAGGGCTGTTCAAGTCACTGCTTCTCAAAGTGTCAATTTCACTTCTACAAATTTCATTTTAGGTGCTCTATTCATTCTTGCAGATCAGGGAGAGCATATGGTATTTGTCCCTTTGGGACTGGCTTATTTCACTAAGTATGATGTTTTCCAGGTTTATCTATTTTGTTGCAAATGGTTGGCCCCATGTATCTTCTTTTTTTTTTTTTTATTTTTTTTTATTTTTGACAGGCAGAGTGGACAGTGAGAGAGAGACAGAGAGAAAGGTCTTCCTTTTGCCGTTGGTTCACCCTCCAATGGCCGCCGCGGTAGGCGCGCTGCGGCCGGCGCACCGCGCTGTTCCGATGGCAGGAGCCAGGTGCTTCTCCTGGTCTCCCATGGGGTGCAGGGCCCAAGGACTTGGGCCATCCTCCACTGCACTCCCTGGCCACAGCAGAGAGCTGGCCTGGAAGAGGGGCAACCGGGACAGGATCGGTGCCCCGACCGGGACTAGAACCCGGTGTGCCGGCGCCGCAAGGCGGAGGCCCATGTATCTTCTATTTCTTTCTTTAATGTTTTGTAATTCTCATTGTAGAGGTCCTTGGTTAAATTTATTCAAAGGAATTTGATTTTTTTGTAGCTATTGTGAGTGGATTGATCTTAGAAGTTCTTTCTCAGCCATGGCATTGTCTGTGTGTACGGAGGCTGTTGATTTTTGTGTGTTGATTTTGTATCCTGCTACTTTACCAAACTCTTCTATGAATTCCAATAGTCTCTTGGTGAAGTCTTTTGGATGCCCTTTGCATAGAATCATGTCTTCTGCAAATAGGGATAGTTTGACTTCCTCTTTCCCAGTTTGAATCCCATTGATTTCTTTTTTTTTCCCTAGTGGCTTCAGTTAAAACATCCAGGACTATATTGAATAGCTGTGGTCAGTGTGGCCATCCTTGTCTGGGTCTGGATCTCAGAGGGAATGCTTCCAGCTTTTCCCCATTCAATAGGATGCTGGCTGTGGGATTGGCATAAATTACCTTGATTGTGTTGAGGAATGTTCCTTTTATATTCAATTTGCTTAGAGTTTTCATCATTAAAAGATGTTGTATTTTATTAAATGCTTTCTCTGCATCTATTGAGATAATCATATGGTTTTTGTTCCGTTTGTTAATGTGATTTATCACACTGACTGATTTGCGAATTTTGAACCATCCCTGCATACCAGGGATAAATCCCACTTGATCTGTGTGGGTGATTTTTCTGATACGTTGTTGGATTTGATTGTCCAGAATTTTGTTGAGGATTTTTGCATCTATGTTCTGTAGTTCCCTTTCTCAGTTGCATCCTTTTCAGTTTTAGGAATTAAGGTGGTACTGGCTTCATAGAAAGAATTTGGGAGGATTCGCTCCCTTTTAATTGTTTCGAATAACTTGAGAAGAATCGGAGTTAAATGTTTATAAATGTCTTCTTTAAATGCTCCGTAGATTTCATCAGTGAAGCCATCTGGTTCTGGGCTTTTCTTTCTTGGGAGGGTCTTTATTACTGATTGAATTTCTGTCGTGGTAATTGATCTGTTTAGGTTTTCTGTATCTTCATGGCTCAATTTATATAGGTTGTATGTGTCCAGAAATCTATCTATTTCTTCTAGGTTTCCCAGTTTTTTTAGCATGTAGCTCTTTGCAGTAATTTCTGATGATTCTTTTTATTTCCATGGTGTCTTTTGTTACATTGTCTTTTTCATGTCTAATTTTATTGATTTTGGTCTTCTCTCTCCTTTTTTTGGTTAGTTGGGCCAAAAGTGTGTCAATTTTGTTTATTTTTTCAAAACACCAGTTCTTCATTTTGTTGACCTTTTGTATTGTTTTTGTTGTTTTAATTTTGTTGATTTCTTTTCTTGTTTGATTATTTATTTTCTCCTACTAGTTCTGAGTTTGGTTTGCTGTTATTTTTCTAGTTCCTTGAAATGCATTGATAGCTCATTTATTTGGTACCTTTCCAATTTCTTGATGTAGTCACCAATTCCTATAAGCTTTCCTCTTAACACTGCTTTTACTGTATCCCTTAAGTCTTGATATGTTGTATTGTCATCTTCATTTGTTTCCAGAAATTTTTTTATTTCTCTTTTGATTTCTTCAATGACCCACTGTTCATTAAGGAGCATGTTGTTTTATCTCCATGTGTTTGCATGTGTTCTAGAGATTCCTAAGTAGCTGATTGCCAGCTTCATTGCATCATGGTCTGATAGGATGCATGGTATGATTTTGATCTTTTTTGCTCTGTAGTGTCAATTAACTCTGTTGTTTCCTTGCTGATTTTCTGTCTGGTCGATCTGTCCATTGCTGAAAGTGGGGTATTGAGATCTCCTGTTACTATTGTTTTTGACTCTATGTCTCCCTTTAGATCTCTTAACATTTCTTAATTACCCAGGTGCCCTGTAATTGGGTGCATATATATTTATAATAGTTATATCTTCCTGTCGAATTGATCCCTTAAAAGTGCCCTCTATGTCTCTTTTAATAGTTTTTGTATTAAAGTCTGTTTTGTCTGGCTACACCAGCTCTTTTTTGGTTCTTTGGCATGGAATGTCTTTTTTCATCTATTCACTTTAAGTCTGTGTGCTTCTTTGTTGTTGAGATGTGTTTCTTGTTGGCCGAAAATAGATGGGTTTTGTTTTTTAATCCATTCAGCCAGTCTGTGCCTTTTAACTGGAGAGTTGATGCCATTTACATTCAAAGTGACTTGATAAGTAAGGACATGGCCCTGCCGGTTTTTCCATAAATATTCCTATTTTTTACTTTGGATTTCCTTTGTACTTTCACAGGGAGATTTCCTTCTTTTACCTTCTTTGTAGTGATGACTGCGTTTCTGTGTGCAGCAAATCCTTAAGCATCTTCTGCAAGGCTGGATGGGTAGTAACAAATTCTCAATTTCTATTTGTCATGGAAGGTCTTTATTTCACCTTTGTTCATAAGTGAGAGCTTTGCAGGGTATAGTATTCTGAGTTGACAGTTCTTTTCTCTTAAGACTTGAACTATATCTCGCCATTTTCTCCTAACCTGTAGGGTTTCTGATGAGAAGTCTGCTGTGACTCTAATTGGAGATACTCAAAGTAATCTGGTGTTTGTCTTTGCACATTTTAGAATCTTTTCTTTATGTTTTACTGTGGAGTGTTTGACTACAAATTGTCGTGGTGAAGATACTTTGTGGTCATGTGTATTAGTAGTTCTTGTGCTTCCTATATTTGGATGTCTCTTTCTTTCTCCAAATTAGGGAAGTTTTCTGTAAGTATTTCACTAAAAAGGCCTTCTAATCCATTTTCTCTCCATGACTACAGGAACTCCTAAGACCCATATGCCGGGTCGTTGGATAGTGTTCCATATATCTCCCAATACTGTTTTTTAGTTTTCTGATTTCTTTTTTTTTTTTTTTTTTTTGGTTTGACTATAAATTTCCAGCAGTTTGTATTCTTTTTTTTTTTTTGACAGGCAGAGTTAGACAGTGAGAGACACAGAGAGAAAATTCTTCCTTCCATTGGTTCACCCCTCAAAATGGCCGCTACGGCTGGCGTGCTGTGCTGATCTGAAGCCAGGAACCAGGTGCTTCTTCCTGGTCTCCCATGCGGGTGCAGGGCCCAAGCACTTGGGCCATCCTCCACTGCCTTCTCGGGCTACAGCAGAGAGCTGGACTGGAAGAGGAGCAACCGGGACAGAATCTGGCGCCCCAACTGGGACTAGAACCCAGGGTACCGGTGACGCAGGTGGAGGCTTAGCGTAGTGAGCTGCGGTGCCAGCCAGCAGTTTGTATTTTAACTTGGATATTCTTTCTTCTGCTTCACCAATTCTGTTGTTAAGGCTTTCCGCTGCATTTTTTATTTGTTCTATTGAATTCTTCATTTCCAAGACTTCATTTCAATTTTTCTTTAAGGTCTCAATTTCATGGGAGACATCTTCTTTTATGTCATGTATGATTTCATGAATTTGCTTCTGCTTATTTCTAAGTAATCCTATGATCAAATTTTTGAATTCTGTTTCTGGCATTTCTTTAATCTCTTCGTCTTCATATTCTAGTATTAAAGTGTTGTGTCCTTTTGGGGGCATCATGTTGGCTTCTTTATTCCTGTTTCTTGAATTGCTGCATTTATTTTTAGGCATTTGTGGAGACACTTTTTGGTTTGTTTATTTATTTTTTGTTGATTTCTAATATGTCTTCAGTGTTTTAAAAGATTTATTTATTTATTTGACAGGTAGAGTTTACAGAGAGAAAGAGAGAGACACACAGACACACAGACATGCACAGAGATATCTTCCATTCACTGATTCATTCCCCAGATGGCCCCAGCTGCTGGAGCTGGGTCGGTTGGAAGCCAGGAACTTCTTCTAGGTCTCCCATGTGGGTGCTGGGGCCCAAGCACTTGAGCCATTCTTAGTTGCTTTCTCAGGCGCATTAGCAGGGAGTTGGATGGAAAGTGAAGCAGCAGGTATTGAACCAGTGCCCAGATGGGGTGCTGGCATTGCAGGCAGTGTCCTTACCTGCTACCCCACAATGCCGGTCCTATATGTCTTCATATAGGTTCTAAATGTTCTGTAATCCCTCTTTACATAAAATCACCTCAGATTTCATAAAAGAATTCAATGGAAGGACAATATTTACTCACATAGATTTATTTTTTTTAACCAATTGATTTTTTTGTAGATAGCTTTTGACATCAGTAAAAATACATCAAGATATTGTATTAATTAACTTGAATTTATCTTCTTCTTATTTCTTGTGTTGTGCTTCCTATTGTTTTGTGAAGAAATTACTTACTCAGTGAGCCAATTTACAGGTAATGGAAGTAGTTCTGTGTATTTACCAAAAACAGCCAGGGATGCATGATTAAAAGACTTTATTGTTAAAATTCACAGTAGTGCTTACTTGGATTCATTATTAGGTGGCATTCTCTTACATAATAAATTTTTCTTTTTATAGTGCTCTCTCTGAGGAAGAAAAATCGACATTGCGTGCAGGGCTAATCACCAACTTCAATGAACCAATAAACCAGGTGAGTGAGAACATGAATTCTGGTTTTTCTTTCTCTTTTAACTTTTACTTCTTCCAAAAGAAGAAGTTCTAGTTCTTTTTATTTGTGATGTTTATATACATTTCTCTGTTGGTCTTTTTATTTTGAATCTAATTGTAGCCATTAAGAATTTTGGTTAGATTTCACTATGTGTGATTTAAAACTCAGAAGTCATTTTAAAGTATACTTTTATACTTTTTAGCTTTCTTAGTTTTTGAGTCAACATTTGAAAGCAAATCTTTTTATGAATTTGTGTTCTTACTGTATAGAAATCAATTTTAATGGTTTATATTGTCTGTATCTTTTTGAGTTCTTTTTTTTTTTTTAAGATTTATTTATTTATTTGAAAGAGTTACACAGGGAGAGGAGAGGCAGAGAGAGAGAGAGAGAGAGAGAGAGAGAGAGAGAGAGAGAGAGAAGGTCTTCCATTTGATGGTTCACTCCCCAATTGGCCACAATGGCTGGAGCTGTGCTGATCCAAGAAGCTTCTTCCAGGTCTCCCACGTGGGTGCAGGGGCCCAAGGACTTGGGCCATCTTCTGCTGCTTTCCCAGGCCATAGCAGAGCTGGATTGGAAGTGGAGCAGCCGGGCGTCAAACTGGTGTGCATATGGGATGCTGGTGCTTTAGGCCAGGGTGTTAACTCAATGCACCACAGCTCCGGCGGACTTGGGCCATCTTCTGCTGCTTTCCCAGGCCACAGCAGAGAGCTGCATCGGAAGTGGAGCAGCCTGGACTTGAACTGGTGCCCGTAAGGGATGCCGGAACTGCAGACAGCTGCCTTACCTGCTACGCTGAAACACCAGCCCTGGCCTCAGCGTTCTTAAAAGATGTTATTGAAATTTCCTTATTTACTTCTTCAATTTTGTGGCATTATTTTAATAGAAATTGGCAAATGTTTAACAATTTTAACTACATTTAATGCAGTCTTAAATATGAAAGCATTCCTTTTCTGTTCCCTTCATTTCCTGTGTCTATTTCTGATAATTGATTTTTTTTTCCCTTCTAGATTGCCACTCAGATTGCAGTGCTGATTGCAAAAGTTGCTAGATTAGATTGTCCTAGACAGTGGCCTGAACTGATTCCTACTCTTATCGAGTCTGTGAAAGTCCAAGATGATCTTCGACAGCACAGAGCGTTACTCACCTTCTATCATGTTACCAAGACACTGGCATCTAAACGACTGGCTGCTGACAGAAAACTGTTTTATGATGTAAGCGATTTTTCAAAAAAGATTTATTTACTTATTTGAAAGGCAGAGTGAGAGAGAGAGATGTCTTGCATCTGCTGGTTCACGCCCCAGATGGCTTCAGCGGCTGGGGTTGTGCTAGGCTGAAGCCAGGAACTAGAAACTTCATCTTGGTTTCCCACGTGGATAGCAGGGGCCCAAACACTTGGCCCATCTTCCACTGCTTCCCAGGGCATTAGCAGGGAGCTGGATTGGAAGTGGAACAGCCGGGACTAGTACACATATAGGATGCTAGCATTGTGAGCTGAGAGTTTGCCCGCTATGCCAGAAAACTCGCACCAATGTAAGTGACTTGACATAGGCAAGTTTGATTGTGCAAATTGTGCTGCTTGTATAAAGGGAATGCAGTTTTATTCCTCTGTTAATATTTTATTGTAATGTTTTGAATTCTTCCTAAATTTAAACTGTGCAGTACTGTGAGTGAAAAGATCACTTAGTTGCTGATAGGAAAGTAGGTTGATATGGGACAGTCTGAAGGCGAAGAGAGAGATTTGAGGCTGTTGAAGTAATTCTGATGAGGTGGACAATCTATTAAGCAGTGTTAAAGGGAACAATTAGGTGGGCACAGAGTTAAAATTTAGGAAGTAGAATTGACATTTGTGGGTAATTGCTGGAAGTAAGGCAGATGTACTGTTGGAATGTGGTAGCCCTTTACTAGGTGTTTTAGCACAATTTGTTTAAAAGAATTCTTTTCTCCATTCAGTTGTTTGGTGCTTTTGTATTTGACTGTTTGTGACCTTTCAAAATAGCGGTTTTTGTGTTGTTCATCCTAATGTTTTGTGCTGTACCATGTAGTACCAGAGAATCTTAAAGTATCTGTAACAGTGTTCTTGGTTTCCTTTTGTACTTTTCTAGTGGGAGTAAAGTTATATAATTATATCTTATTATGTGGTCACATGTTAGGGCTCCAGAAACGATTTTAGTTCTATTTCCAACCAAGCATGCCTGCTAGAAAGGAGGATAGCATAATTTTTTTTAAAAGATTTATTTATTTATTTGAAAGAGAGAGCCAGAGAGAGAGAGAGGGAGAGAGAGAAGGGCCTTCTATCTTCAGGTTCACTTCTCAGATAGCTACAATGGCTGGAGCTGGGCCAGGCCGAAGCCATTAGCCAGAGCTTCTTTCAGTTCTTCCATGTGGGTGCAAGGGCCTAAGCAGCTGTGCCATCTTCTGCTGGTTTGTCAAGCCACTAGCAGGGAGCAGGGTTAGAAGTGGAGCAGCTGAGACATGAACCAGCGCCCATTTGGGATGCCAATGTTGCAGGCCACTGTGTCACAACACTAGCCCTCAGCATAGTGGTTTTTTTTCAAGATTTTTATTTATTTATTTGACAGGTAGAGTTAGAGAGAGAGAGAGAGAAAGGTCTTCCTTCCATTGGTTCACTCCCCAAATGGCCACAACAGCAGGAACTGGCCGATCCGAAGGCAGGAGCCAGGAGCCTCCTCTGGGTCTTGTTGTGGGTGCAGGGGCCCCCAAGAACCTGGGCCATCCTCTACTGCTTTCCCAGGCCACAGCAGAGAGCTGGACTAGAAGAGGAGCAACCAGGACTAGAACCGGCACCCATATGGGATGCTGGCGCCGCAGGCAGAGGATTAACCTGCGCCATGGCGCCAGCCCCCAGCATAGTGTTTTATAGAAAGATTTTTCTTTCTTTTCCTCCCTCAAATGCACTGTTTATTTTTCATGCTTTTGTCTAATAAGTGTGCTTTTCCCTGGGAGTTTTCCACAGAGAACTGCCCAACTTTTTGTCCCTAGGATTTTTTTTTTTTGACAGTAATGTACTTTACTTATTTTTTAAAATTTATTTATTATTTGAGAGGCAGATTTACCAAGAGAAAGAAAGGGAGAGACAAAGAATCTTCCATCTGCTCTTCACTCCCCAGATGACTGCAATGGTTGGAACTGGGGTGATCTGAAGCCAGGACCCAGGAGCCTCCTCCAAGTCTCCCACATGTGTTCAGGGGCTCAAGATCTGGAGCCATTTCCAACTGCTTTCCCAGGCTACCAGCAAGTAGTTGGATTGAAAGTGGAGCAGCTGAGACTCCCAATAGGTGCCCATATGGGATGCTGGCACAGTAGGCAGAGGCTTAACCTACTACCCCATTGTGCTGGCCCCCGGGATTGTTCTGTACTGAATGCATTGTGTCACAAGTGGTTTTTCCTTGAGAATGGAATAGGGGAGAGGAGAGAGGGAAGAGCAGTGTATAATCTTGAGCTATTGGACATGTTTAAAATATTAGTTTTTAAACCTCTCAAGTACAGATGGAGAAGTTTCTGACCCATACTTTTAACAAGGTTCCCCGCTGGTTCTTACTCAAAACGTAAGTCACAGTCACAGTCACATTATATCCTTTTACTTTTCAACCCAGTGGGTTTCAGTAGCCAGTCTTATGTTCATCTGAAGTTCTTTCTGATATTCATAAGGTTGCTTTCCAAATTCTTGTCAGTTTTACTTGACAAAAGTAAAGAAATGACTAATGAAAAGCAGTTGATCTCAAATCTTTCTATGAATTTCTTTTTAATTTTCTTCTCTTTTTATTTTGACTTCAAACTTTCCACCTCTGGAACTTTTAATTTTATGTTGGAGAGATTCTCAAAGTGAAATGTCTAGAAGATTCTGGGTTATAGTTTCTCTTTCTTAAAGGCTTACCATCAGTAGAGTCCTGAATTCTTATTTTTGTGTTTCCAAGGCATACTTCCTAATATGTTGATTGGGTTTTCAGGTATAATTTATATGTAGCCTAGGCATTAGCTACGTACTGTATTTATTTAGTTAAGAGACCTTTTCTGGATAACTTGTGTGAGCTTATTTCTTACTTGGTTTTCTTGTGGTCTAAGGCTTGTTCTCCGTGTAGAATGAAAGATAGGTTTACTTTGAATTTTGTATTTACTTCAAGTGTGGTATTTATCACATTGTGCTGAATTATAATTGTCAATGTAGCTTTCTTAGATCCACTACACTGTAGCTTGTTTATTTATTTGAGAAGCAGAGACAGAGCAAAACAGAGAGAGAGAGAGAGAGAGAGAGAGAGAGAGAGAGTGAGAGTGAGAGTGAGTGAGTTAGTGCTGTTTTCCCGCTGGTTCATTCCTGAAATGCATGTGATGGCTGTGGCTGGGCCAGGCTGGAACCAGGAGCCACAAGCCAGGAAAACAATCCTTATCACCCAGGTGGGTTGGCAGGAACACAACCACTTAGTAATCATTGCTGCCTCCCAGGGTCTACATTAGCATGAAGCTGGAGTCAGGAGATAGAGCTGAGAATCATGCCCCCAGCACCCTGAAGGGAATGTGGGCATTTTAACCACTAGGCCAAATGCCCACTCCGTCACTGTAGCTTTAATGCTGTCATTCTCTCTCTCTTTTTTTTTTAATTAAAGATTTATTTATTTATTTGAAAGTTAGAATTATACACAGAGAGAAGAGGCAGAGAGAGAGAAGTCTTCCATCCGATCGTTTACTCCCCAATTGGCCGCAACGGCCGGTGCTGCGCCGATCCGAAGCCAGGAGCCAGGAGCTTCTTCTGGGTCTCTCACATGGGTGTAGGGGCCCAAGGAATTGGGCCATCTTCTACTGCTATACCAGGCCACAGCAGAGAGCTGGATGGGAAGAGGAGCAGCCGGGACTAGAACCGGCACCCATATGGAATGCTGGTGCTTCAGGCCAGGGTGTTAACCTGCTGCGCCACAGCGCCGGCCCCCTGTAGTTCTCTTAACTAGTCTAGAAAAATATATGAGTGTTGTTAAATGTATAAAATGTTTGTTAAAGATTATACAAAGCTAACAATACCTGGAAAAGAATTCAGATTAGCATTTGTCATTTTGGAATGGAGTAACTGAAGATGAAAACGCGGACTGTGGTGGGGACTAAGGGACTAAGGGAACTGAGGGAAAGATGTGTATTTTAATGGAAGGCAGCTGTAGGAAGACGTTGTGAAGAGCAATTTTACAAGCTAAAGCTGCTCCTGTTATTTTGGCCATCTGAGGTGTAGAACATCTTCCTTTTAATAATGTTTACTTTAATGCCCGGATGCTCTTCTTCCACATATGAATGTAAGCTCATGGTGGAGCTGTTGCTGTGGCAAAGTAGTGCAGGGTATCTTAAAACTGCTCTGTGCTGCTCAGTGTGTCTCAACAATTTTATATTCTTTTCCCCTCCGTATTAAAATAAGTTCTTTTTATGGGTGATAAGTTACAAAATCAGCAATTCAGAGAAAGTTGCTTCGCAGTAACAAAATTGAGCTTGATTTGACACAAAATGGAATTTATTTTCTGTAAAACAGTGTGCTTTTTCATATAAATCTGAGTATTAGAAAATTTACACTAACTTCAGTTAAAATCAAAATCTAAAGGCTCTGAAAGCAAAGACATTTTAAATATATTCAGTAATTCTAATGAAATTGTCAGTGAAGTAATTAAGCTTAAAAAGAATGAAAGATCTTTTGAAAGCAATATATTCCACTTATTATGATATATAGGTTAACAATTATGAGAGGATCTGTTTCCTAGTGAAGGGCGTTTCTTTGTATTGGGCAGCTTTGGGATTTTAAAAAATTGTTATTTTTCTATTTTTTTGTTATTATAGAGGCAATGAGAGAAAAACAGAGATAGACTGAGGGAGAGACAGACAAACACACAGGCATCCACTGATTACTGCCCAAATGTCCTCAAAAGCCCTGGGCTGATTGTTGAAGCTGGGAGCCAGGAATGCAATTAGGCCTACTGTATGGTGGCAGGGCTCAACTACTTCAGCCATCAGCTGCTGCCTCCCAGGGCAGAGTAGTAGGAAGCTGGAATTGGGTGCAGAGCAGGGACTCAAATCCAGGTATTCTGATATGAGTGAGTGTCTTAGCCACCAGGCCCTGGGCCCTACCCAGCTTTGCAATTAGAGCAAGAGTTTTATGTTTTTTTAAACTTTTCTTTCAGTTCTAAGGTTGAGTCTATGAATTTAAATCTTTTCTTCTAGGTTAATCTGTATAAACAAAGTTTTGAGGTGGAAATCTTAGTTATAGCATAATTTAAATGTGAATATTTGTATTTTTTAAAAAAGACTGTTTTTAAGCAGTTTTAGGTTTACTAGAAAGTTAAGTAGATTTTGAAGAGATTTCTCACAAAGGTATTTGTGTTACTGAAAACTTGAAAGCTGGGTGGGTCCCCCTCCCTTGGGTGCCAAATCAAAATAATGAGGGCAAGGCTTGAAGATAAATGAAAGAGAAGAGTTAAATCTGTTGACGGATGAGTGGGTAGCAGACTTCTGAGTCTTAAAAACTACTACCTTTCTGAATATGTTTTGGAGCTTTTTTTGGGGGGGGGGTAAAGATTATTTATTTGAAAGGCAGAGTTAGAGGGAGAGACAGAAAGAGAGAGAAAAATCTTGATCTGCTGATTTACTCCCCAAATGGCCTCAACAGCCAGTGCTGGGCCAGACCGAAGCCAGGAGCTTCCTCCAGGTTTCCAACGTGGGTGCAGGGGCCTAAGCACTTAGACCATCCTCTGCTGCTCTCTAAGACACATTAGCAGGGAGCTGGACTGGAAGTGGAGCAGCCAGGACTCAAACTGGTGCCTCTATGGGATGTTGGCATTCAGGTGGTGGCTTTACCTGTTAGACCACAATGCCAGCCCTGTTTTGTGGGCTTTTAAAGAAGCTATGAGGAATGGGAGCTGGTCTTGTGAAATTGCAAATGAGATGCAAGCTTCTGGTTTGGGCCCAGGCACCAACACTTGTACATTTCTTCTTTGTTTTATGTATTGATTGCCTGCAGAAAGAAGTTGAGGTAAGAAACAGCCCCAAGCATCAATATGATAGTTTGCATGAGTTACCTGTTCAACCTCACCTGATTGGTGTGATGGTCAGGTGGGCCTCAGCCTGGGAACTGCATGCAGGTGGTAGTTTCTTTCTGCCCTGGGCCAGGAATTCCCCTGCCCAGTCCTGAATTCCCTATATAAAACCCATTGAGACAGTACTGGCCACCAAAGTGTTATCTGTTGGAGGAGCTAATGACCTTGTGTGTCCAGTGTTTAGAATATTGTGGGGTTGGCTATACCACTCCCTCAATTCAGTTAGTTAAACTAAGGGAGGGTGGCTAGGGGACTGGGGCCTGAAGGTGTCTGGCATCTGCCTAAGGCACTGTTTAGGGGCTTGGTTTCATTTCCAGGAGATACAGAGATTACTGCCTATTCCTGTACCTGTATCGCTGGTCTTAGTTCCTTTTTTTCTTTACCTTTCTTTTCTTTTTTAAGATTTATTTGTTTGTTAGAAAGTCAGAATTATAGAGAAGGAGAGATGGAGAGAGATCTTCCACCTGCTGGTTCCCTTCCCAAATGGCTGCAATGGCCAGGGCTTGGCCAGGCTGAAGCTAGGAGCTTTGGAACTCCATTAGGCTCTCTCAAGTGGTTGCAGGAGCCCAAGGATTGGGGCCATCCTCCAGTGCCTTCCTAGTCACATCATCAGGGAGCTGGACTGAAGTAGAGCAGCAGGGATTCAAATAGGTGCTCATATGGGATGCCAGCATTGTCGGTGGCAGCTTAATCCACTGTGCCACAATGCCAGACCCCTGCCCTATTTTCAGCCTTCACTATGAGAGTGATACATTTGTTAGCAATTGATGAACCTATGTTGACATGTGATTATTGCCAGAGTTCATAGTTTCCTTTGAACTTCATGCTTGGTTATAGGTTTGGACAAAGCCCAATGTGGGTGGCAGGGACCATCTTCTGCTGCTTTCCTAGGTGCATTAGCAAGGAGCCGGATCTTAAGTGGAGCATGTGGGACTCGAACTGGTGCCTATATGGGATGCTGGGACTGCAGGTGGAGGCTTAACCTTTTATGCCACAGCGCTGGCCCCGTATCATGCTATCTTACAGAGTATGATTACTACACTAAAAATTCTCTGTGAAAACATATTTATCCCTCTCTCAATCCAATTCCAGACAGCCACTGATCTTATCTTTTTATTGTTTTTTTTTTTTTAAAGATTTATTTTATTTATTTGAGAGAATTACAGAGAGAAGTAGAGACAGAGAGAGAGAGGTCTTCCATCTGATGGTTCACTTCCCAGAAGGACACAACAGCTGGGGCTGCGCCGATCCGAAGCCAGGAGCCAGGAGCTTCTTCCAGGTCTGCACGTGGGTGCAGGGGCCCAAGGACTTGGGCCATCATTTACTGCTTTCCCAGGCCATAGCAGAGAGCTGGATTGCAAGAGGAGCAGCCAGGACTAGAACCTGCGCTGGTGTTCAGGCCAGGGCATTAACCTGCTGCGCCATAGCGCTGGCCTCTGATCTTTTTATTGTTTACAAAGTTTTACCTTCTCTGTAATGTCACATGGGAGGAATCATGCAGTCTGTAGCCTTTCTAGATTTAGATTGGCTTCTTTTCTTTTCATTCATTGATAGCTCATTTCCTTTCAGCTCAGAATAATATTCCCTTGTTTGTATGTATTACAGTTTTACCCGTTCATCTACTGAAGGACATCCTGGTTGCTTTCAGATTTTGAGAATTATGAATAAGGCTGCTAAAAATACTTATATGTATAAGTTTTTTTAAAAAATTTTTATTTAATAAATATAAATTTCCCAAGTACAGCTTATGGATTACAATGGCTTTTCCCTCCCATAACTTACCTCCTACCCGCAACCCTCCCCTCTCCCGCTCCCTCTCCCATTCCATTCTTATATGTGCAAGTTTTTTTAAAAACAATTTATTGGGGCTGGCTCTGTGGCTTGGTAGGTAAAGCCGCCACCTGCAGTGCCGGCAACCCATATGGGCACCAGTTCGAATCCCAGTTGCTCCACTTCTGATCCAGCTCTCTGCTATGCCCTGGGAAAGCAGTAGAAGATGGCCCGAGTCCTTGGGCCCCTGCACCCACGTGGGAGACCTGGAAGAAACTCCTGGCTCCTGGCTGCGGATCAGCACCGCTCTGGCCGTTGTGGCCAATTAAGGAGTGAACCAGCGGATGGAAGACCTGTTTCTCTCTGTCTCTGCTTCTCTCTCTCTGTGTAATTCTGACTTTCAAATAACTAAATAAATCTTTAAAAAAAAAAAAAACCACAAATTTATTTACTTGAAAGTCAGAGAGTATGCATGTGTGCAAATGTGAGCTCTCTCATCTGCTAGTTCAGTCCCCAAATGACATCAACAGCCAGGACTGGGTCAGGCAAAAGCCAGGATCTGGGAGCTCAATCAATGCATGGGTGGCAGGAACTCAAATATTTGAGCCATCACTGCTGCTTCCCAGGGTCCATATTAGCAGGAAGCTAGAACCAAGAGCTGGAGCTGGGTGTTGAACCAGGCACTCTGCTAGGGGTTGTGGCTGTCTTAACCAGAGTGTCAACCACTAGGCCCAATACCTGCCCGTTTGCCTGTTATTTAAGTGAATTGTTTGTGTTCTTGGTACTGAGTGTTATAAGTGTTTTGTCACAGACCTACATCTGGCATGTGTTTTGCAAACACTTCTCCCCACTCTGTGGCTTGTCTTTCCATTCTCTTCACGGTTTTGTAGAGAAAGTTTTGATGAAGTCCAGCTTTACTTCATAGATCTTCCTTTGGTGTGGCAACTAAAAATCTGCCAAATGCAAGGGTATCTGGATTTTCTCTTTTGTTATGTTCTGAAAGGTTAGTTTTATTTCACAGGATGCTTTAATCTGTAATCAGTTTTCCCCTGCAAGTCAAGACATAGAATTTTATTTTTCTTTTGTATGTTTTTGGCATGTAGTTAAAATTTGGACTTTGTGATCTGATTAGATTTTTTGCATTGCAATTTTGTATAAAAATCATTTTAGTGATTTTCTTAACTAGGAAAATTTTCAAACATATATTAGGGAAACAGTACAATAAATGGAGCTCCATTTACCTTTTACCCATCTTTTTAAAAAAAATTATTTATTTGAAAGAGGTGGAGAGAGCGAGAGAGTGAGAGAGAGGAAGAGAAAGAGAAGTATCTTCCATCCACTGGTTCACTTCCTAAATGGCAACAATGCTGGAGCTGGGCCGATCCAAAGCCAGGATCCTGGAGCTTCTTCTTGGTCTCCCATGTGGGTGCAGGGGCCCAAGGACTTGGACCATTTTCTACTGCCTTTCCAGGCCATAGCAGAGAGCTGGATCAGAAGTGGAGCAGCCAGGACTCAAACCAGGGCCCATATGGGATGCCAGCACCACAGACTGGGGTTTTAACCAGCTGTGCCACAGCGCTGGCCCCCCTTTTACCCATATTTAACAGTTTCCAATATGTTGCAGTGTTTCTACTTGATAAATTTTGATAAATTGATGCATGGTAGGTGTTGTGGAAAACAGACCCTGGGCTGGGCTCTTCCATGCTTTTCCCTCCAAGTGTGAAAGAATTTGAGGAGGCACAAAGGTGTGCAGGGAATTAGGATTTGCTTCAACATTATATACTTAGATGTGAGTGTCGACAGCCTCTCTTCTGGAGGAAGGAAGGGTGGTTTCCTACACCAAAGTTGGGGTGGTTGTTTTGGAAGGTTAGGGGGCTGGTTACTTAGTTGAATATTCAGATTGGGGTAGAGTTTGGATGGAACATGGGTACTGCTTGCATTAATGTCCCTCTTTTTTGGGGAAACCTGGGGAGTTTGATGGCATTTCCATTTGGGACTGTGGCACACATGTGCTAATTATGGCATCTGTGCCTGATGGGAAGTCAGGCGCAGGTGCGTGATGTGAAAGGGTTGCTGCGTCTGTAGTCAAGTTGGATGGGTATGGAAGGGGTGGAGTTTGGTTGGTATGGGGCTGTGGCACAAATGATGCTGTGGTCTCTCAGCTTCTTTTTGCCCACTAGCTGCCTGCCTGCCCATATCAATATGTCTTAAAAATCTTTTAGTTTAGAATAATTCTAATTTCCTTTCCTTACCTCCTCATTTTAAATCATCATGCTATTGATTTGTTAAATAAACTAGGTCAGTTGCCTTGTCGACTGTCCCATCTTCTACTTTTGCTAATTAGGTTCATGCTAAGCAGGTTTTGGTGTCTATAGTTCATGGATGATATTGTTCAAGAAAAAGAGATGAATTACATGGTTTTGATTTAAAACTTCTTTGGTATAAAGTTTTCTGAAGAGAATATTTTGAGGAAAGTGGCCCTGAGGCTAAAAGAGAAATTTAAAGTGCTGAAAAAGTAAAATTTACTCTTAATTGTAGAACCCCAAAACTTGGATTTGCTTCCTTGCCAATAGCAACCCAATCATGTGCTTTGGGATGGTAAAAGAAAGTAAATATTTATTTGCAAAGTGCAGAGGAAGGAGTCAGACAGCTGTTGCTTAATTCCCAGACTCTGTCAGGGGTTAGGGGTAAGGGACGTTACAGATTGAAGTTGGGTTAAGAGGTACTTGTTCAGCTTTTGTGCAGATCTCTAGTTGGTTCTCAGTATTCATGGCCCTCCTTTGATTGGTCAGTGATTCTTTTGGGAATTTTGGTGAGGGCAAAGTGAGCTTTAGTCAGTCTGGGCCTATGTTTCTGTGTTAGTTCCTTCTTGCTCAGGTCCTGGGGTTCCTGGGAAAACCTTCAAGAAAAGACAGAACATGGTATGTATGGAGGAAATAAGTTAAGTCCTGAGACTTGTGATGGAGGCCCTGTAGGGCCGGCTGCACTACTCCCTCAATTTAGTGACTTAATTTAGTAAGGAGGTTGAATTGCCAAGAAACGTTATGCTAAGAGAAGGAAGCCAAGAGACTGTGGGAGATTAGGACCTGGTAGTATCTAGTATTTGCGTCAAAGGTATCATGTAGCAGCCCCATTTTCATAATGGTTTGATTTTGGTACTTCAAGGCATCCAGACTGTGCTTCTCAGTTAAAGTCACTGAGCAGTCAGTGGGTGGCACTGTTTCTTTTGGTATAGAAATAGCAAATGAGCTTTCTGTGAACCAGTATCTAAGATGGTTCGCTCAATAACTTATTTGCATATTATCTCTGAATATTCCATTCCTCCTTCACATTTTTAAAAAGAAAATGTAGAAAAAGTACCTTTTTCTCTTGCTTTATTGCTTTCTTTTTTTCCCATCTGGAACTTCCGGATGCATACTAACTGGTAGTGATTTCTTCCTTCTTTTTCCAGTGTTTTTCCCCTTTATATGTCTCCCTCCTTTTATCATTAGGCTGGAAGAAATTAAAGAAAAAAATCATTCAAACATCTGTTAAAAATGTTAGGGCAGACTTTATTCAGTGGGAACTACTACAGTGGAGTTTTCCAGTATGAGGGAGTGATTGGACTCAATTTTGAATCCAAAGAAAAGTTTGAATTTATAGCCCAGGAATGGAGGTATGGGATGTGGTGCATTGTTAGTGAATGGAAAGTTACTAAGAGGCAGTGGTGGAAGAAGGGTTTCTGTCTAATCCAACCTGATAGGTTTCCTGCTGAAGGTTGGCAAGTACAGTCAGATATCCCCTGGGAGATGGGGGATGGCGGTGATAAAAAGAATCCCAGTGAGTTACTGAGAGTGAGCAGATGTCAAGGGTGGAGGAAGCTGGCTAAACTAGCTTATTAGGAAGATGCATGTTAAAACTGGATGATGCTGTGACAGACGTGGAAATCCAAGTCAAGAGGAGAATTCTGAAGAGCCTGACTAACTTTGGTTGTGGGGAGGCTCAAAGAGTCAAGGGATAATTCTATTGCTGCTCTTCATTCCATTTGCCCTTATTTCTGTGGAGCACTGTTGCAGGAAGACTAAAAAGAATCTTGAACCTTAATAGTTAACTTATTTTGGGGCCGGCCCTGTGGCGCAGCGGGTTAACACCCTGGCCTGAAGCGCTAGCATCCCATATGGGCACTGGTTCGAGACCCGGCTGCTCCACTTCCAATCCAGCTCTCTGCTATGGCCTGGGAAAGCAGTGGAGGATGACTCAGATCTTGGGCCCCTGCACCCAGGTGGGAGACACAAGGAAGGAAGACCTTTCTCTCTCTCTCTCTCTCTCTTTCTTACTGGCTAACTCTGTCAAAAAAAAAAAAAAAGTTTTCATGCTGCAGTCTTTTTCTTGATTTCTGTCACAAATCCTGTGTCCTTCCATCCATACCTGCTGTGTGCCAAGCATCTTACTACTTTTCACATTTTTATTCCTTATTTAAAGTAGTGCTTTCAGTCTTTTCAGGGCCAGAAAGAGGGAAGAATGAAGAGACCAGTATCTAACTTTGTATTAACATCTGGAAATGTTGTTTCTTCTTTTTTAAGAAGTAGCAATGAAAATTTCAAACACTGATAAAAACAGTTTAAGGTGGGGTTAGAACTCCTAATTACCTGAATTACTGAACTTTTTCATGATTTTTTGTTTTAGAGATTTTTATATTTATTTGGAAGACAGAGTTACAGAGAGAGGTAGAGACATAGAGAGAGAGGTCTTCCATCCACTGGTTCACTGCTCAAATGGCTGCAATGTCAAGAGCTGGGCAGATTTGAAGTCAGGAACTTCTTCTGAGTCTCACATGGGTGCAGGGGTCCAAATCGGCCATCCTCTGCTACTTTCCCAGGTGCATTAGTAGGGAGCTGGATAAATGGATTAGCTGGGACTTGAATTGGCGCTCATATGGGATGCTACAGGCCAGGGCTTTAAAACCTGCTGCACCATAGCGCCTGCTTCATGATTTTTTTTAAATCATATTACTTTTTCTGGTAGTGGAAACCACACCTTTTTTTTTTTTTATTTATTTTTATGTATATGAAAGGCAGAGTTATAGAGAGGGGTGGGGGAGAGAGTGAGAAAGAGGTCTTCTATCTGTTGGTTCATTCCCCAAATAGCTACAAGCACTGGAGCTGGGCCAGTCTGAAATCAGAAACTTCTTTCAGGTCTTCCACAGGGGTTCAGGGGCCCAAGCACTTGAGTCATCCTGTACTGCTTTCCCAGGCACATTAGCAGGGAGGTGGATTGGAAGTGTAACATCTGCGACTCAAACTTGGCCCCTGGATGGAATGCCAAAGCTGCAGGCAGTGGCTTAACCTACAGCACAGTGCTGGCCCCTCAAATATGATTTTTAGAGTGCAGTTACAAATGGACTAGAAGATCATCTTCTGGATCAAAATTGAATGAATTTTCAGGACTTTACACCATAATGAAATGTTTCCTTTTATCCAAATTTTGTGACTGAGAAAATCTTTTTTTTTATAGTATTCAGAGATGTTCTTTGATATGTTTTGTTGTTCTTTGGTTTGGAGGTGAGTGGGGAGGCTTTTATGATTAGTATGTAAGATATAATTTATACTGTGTGTAGCACAAGTGATAGAATTCTTTTTTTTTAAATATTTATTACTTGAAAGGCAGAGTGACAGAGAGAGGGAGAGACAGAGGAAGGAAGATCTTCCATCTATTAGTTCACTCCTGAAATGGCTGCAACAGCCAAGTGTGGGCCCGGCAGAAGCCAGGAGCCAAGAATTCCATCCTGGTCTATCATATGGGTGACAAGGACCCCAGGTAGATGGTTCATCACCTGCTGCCTTCCTGGCTACTTTGATTCTGATCCATCTTCTTGTTAATGTGCCTGGGAAGCAGCAGATCACAGCTGAAGTACTTAAGTTCCTGCTCTCTACATTGGGGACCTGAATGGATTTCTGGGCTCCTGGTTTCTGCCCTGCGCAACCCTGGCTGTTGTGGTCACTTGTGGAGTGAACCAGCAGGTGGAAGAGCTCCCTTTCTGTTATTATCTCCCTATCACTATGCCTTTAAAATAAATAAATATTAAAAAAGGAAAATTTTACTACTAAAAATTATTTATTGAGAAAAATACAGAGAAAGAGCTCCCATCTGCTGGTTCACTTTCTTTTTTATTTTTTTTTAAAAGATTTATTTTATTATTTATTAGAGAAGCAAAGAGAGAGGTCTTCACCTGCTGGTTCACTCCTGAAGTGGCCCTAGTGGCCAGAGCTGTGCTGATCTGAAGCCAGGAGGTAGGAGCTTCTTCCAGGTTTCCCATGTGTGTGCAGAGGCTCAAAGACTTGGGCTATCTTCTGCTGCTTTCCCAGGCCACAGCAGAGAGTTGGATTGGAAGTAGAACAGTTGAGACTCGAACTAGCACCCATATGGGATGATGGTACTGCAGGCTGTGGCTTTAAACACTATGCCACAGCCTCAGCCCCAGAAAGAGAGATCTTTTATCTGCTGGTTCACTCTCCAAATGGCTGCAACAGTCAGGACTAGGCCAGGCCAAAGCCAGGAGCCTTCAGCCTTATACTGGTCTCCCGTGTGGATGGCAGGGGTCCAGGTACTTGGACCATTTTCAGATGCTTTCCCAGGCACATTTGCTGGGAGCTGGATCAGAAGCAGCATAGCTGGGACTTGAATCAGTGTTCTGATCTGGGATTCTGGAGTTGCAGGATATGGCTTAACCCGCTGTGCCACAACACCAGCCTGTATTTTTAAAATAGTATAATAAAATGTATTTTTAACTAGTTATTTTTAAGAAATTAAATTTTTATTTTTTATAGATATTTATTTATTTGAAAGGTGGAGACAGAGAGGGAGGGACAGGAAGAGAGATCTTCCTTCTGCTGATTCACTCCTGAAATAGCTGCAATGCCCAGGGCTAAGCAGGGCTGAAGCCAGAAACCAAGAGCTTCTTCTGGTCTCCCACATGGGTGCAGGGGCCCAAGGATTTGAATCATCCTCCACTGCTTTCCCAAGCACATCAGCAGGGAGCTGGATCAGAAGTGGAGCAGCAGGGACTTGAACTGGTACTTGCATGGGATGCCGGCACTGCAGGTAGAGGCTTAACCGTGTATGCCACAGCGCTGGCCCCTAAATTTTTATTTGTTTCTGAAAGGCAGAAAGAGATACAATATAATTTTGAAAATTAAACAAAAAAAAAGTTAAATCGGGGCCGGCGCTGTGGCGCAGTGGGTTAACACCCTGGCCTGAAGCACCGGAATCCCATATGGGCGCCGGTTTGGGACCTGGCTCCTCCACTTCCGATCCAACTCTGCTATGGCCTAGGAGGGCAGTGGAGGATGGCCCAAGTCCTTGGGCCCCTGCACCCATGTGGGAGATTCGGAGGAAGCCCCTGGCTCCTGGCTTCAGATCTGCACGGCTCCGGCCATTGTGGCCATCTGGAAAATAAACCAGCGGATGGAAGACCTCTCTCTCTCTGTCTTTGCCTCTCAGTCTCTATGTAACTCTGACTTTCAAATAAATAAATAAATCTTTTAAAAAAATGTTAAATGAGTACCTTTTCAGTTCAAAACAATATGAACTTATTTATACAAGTTAATAAATAACTTAAGCTTATCTAAGATTAGGTAACATGGCAGATTTTTGTGCTAGATACAGAATAGAGGAAAATCTAGACCAAAAATTCAGGAAATGGGTATTCATAAATCTCCGTCTTTAAGGATTTATTTATTTATTTTGAAAGAATTACAGAGAGAGGTGGAGAGAGAGAGAAAGAGCGAGAGCAAGTGAGCATGAGAATGCTCTTCCACCCTCTGGTTTACTCCCAAAATGGCCACAGTGGCCAGGACTGGGCCAGGTCAATGCCAGGAGTCAGGAGCTTCATCCAGGTCTCCCATATAGATGCAAAGGCCCAAGCACTTGGGCCATCTTCCATTGCCTTCCCAGGCACAGTAGCAGGAAGCTGGATCAGAAGTAGAGCAGCTGAGGCCGGTACCGCGGCTCACTTGGCTAATCCTCCGCCTGTGGCGCTAGTACCCCAGGTTCTAGTCCCGATTGGGGTGCCGAATTCTGTCTTGGTTGCTCCACTTCCAGTCCAGCTCTCTGCTGTGGCCCGGGGAAGACAGTGGAGGATGGCGCAGGTTCTTGGGCCCTGCACCTGCATGGGAGACCAGGAGGAAGCTTCTGGCTTCAGAGCAGCGCAGCGCGATCCAGCCATTTGCAGAGTGAACCAACGGAAGGAAGACCTTTCTTTGTCTCTGTCTCTCTCTCACTGTCTAATTCTGCCTGTCAAAAAAAAAAAAAAAAAAAAGTGGAGCAACTGAAACTTGAACCCATGGCCATATGGCAAGCTGGCGTTGCAGGCTGCAGTTTTACCTTGCTGTGCCACAATGCTGGCCTGCGAATTGCAGATAAACAACTTCCAACATGATCTATAGGCATAATTCACAATTCTGAACCACGTTTTAGAAAAACATTTCTGACAATCTACAAAGGATTTATTCATGTGCTATCATAGTTACAATTGCACTTGTTGCTGTGACAACTTTACTTCTGCTGCAAACTTTAAGACTGATGTGAAAAGTCTACTTTTAGGAACACTGAGTACTTTTTCCAGCAACCCTGCATCTGATGTCAGCATGATCTTTTTTTTTTTTTTTTTTAAGATTTTATTTATTTGAGAAGTAGAATTACAAAGAGAGGGAGAGACATAGAGAAAGGTCTTCTAGCCATTGGTTTGCTCCCCAAATAGCTATGGGGCTGGAGCTGAGCCAATCTGACCTGGAGCCAGGAGCCTCCTCCATGTCTCCCACATGGACACAGGACCCAAGTACTTGGGCCATCTTCTACTTTCCCAGGCCTTAAGCAGAGCTGGATTGGAAGAGGAGCAGCTGGGATATAAACCAGCACCAGTAGGGGATGCTGGCATGGATGTTTAGCCCACTGCGCCATAGCATCAGCTCAGTCAGTGTGATCTTAATGGAAGTCTTTGACATAGTAGAGAAGTTCTGAATAGAGACCTCACACTTATTCTGCTACTTAGTCCTAATTCCTCTTAGACTCTTACTTTTTATGATTCTGTTGCTCTCTACTTTGATACTATGTTGATTGAGAAGATGATCACTGTAATATTCTGGCTACATTGAACCATTAGGATTGAATAGTTTGATTTTACTCTTGGAAATCTTGCACATGTACTTGAGAATACACAAGAGTGACTGTCCCTTTTGTCAGGTATGCACACAAGACAAGGAGGAGCTGAGGCTTAGCCTGACTGAGTTGGTGAAGATATATTTGAACCACTTTTAAACTCATATGGTTTGCTCCATAATTTAGATGGAGAAAGGAAGTTAGCCAGAGGTACCACAGCTTGTTGTCCTTGTCTCATACACCAAAAAGAATGACACTGACACAGGAGGGGATGAATGACTGCAGTGTAATTTGTAAACGCCTTCATTGCTGGAAAGGCAGCTCTAGACTGTAGCTAGGGAGTTTTATAGTCTGTGGCTCTGTTGTAAGGAAATGAGGCAGACAGCCTTATCTCTCTCTCCAGAGCTCGATATGTGATGAGAAGTGTCTCATGACAGCCTAACACAGGAGACAAGTAGGTGTTCTCACACTGCAATGCAGGCATTAAGCAATGCAGGCATTATTTCAAGAAAGTAATATTTTAGTGTGTGTGTGTGTGTGTGTGTGTATGTGTATCCAGTGTAGAGTATACTTTGCATTGTGGCTAAGAAACATTTCCATAAATATTCTTTGTCTATTTTAAATCTCACTTAAAATGTGTGCTTAATTTTAAAACCAAAATGTACTATTTTGTAGTTTTAATTTATTACTGAAATCCATAATATATCATGAACAAATTTGTTGCTGTTTTTTTGCAGTTAGCTTCTGGAATTTATAGTTTTGCCTGCTCTCTGTGGAATCACCATACAGACACATTCCTGCAACAAGTTTCTTCAGGCAATGAAACTGCAGTTCTTAGTTCACTTGAACGAACTTTGCTGTCATTAAAAGGTACTGTTACACTTGGTATATTCATTTTGAAACAGCCTACCTCAGAACAGTCACCAAGTAGTTCCTGCAGATGGATTTTATGTTTCCCATTGCACTAAAGGCAAGGTGTATTATGGTTTGTTTTTGTTTTGTCAGAATAGCTCCTCCTCTACCCTGTTTAACTTAGGAAAGCTCATACAGTCAGTTGAGTGGATGGTTTTAAGTTATATTCTCATTTCTGTGGCTTCAAGGTTCTGAATATTATTCAAGTGCTTCCACTGTTTGTTTCTGCTTTACTTTTCTCATTCTGGGCCCTTATCTTGTTATGCTAACTTTCATGAAGTTCTGTCCTTAAGGCTTGCTCCAGCTCTATCTTCCAGTCATCTTTTCTGAGAGAAGCTTCATCTTTTCAGGCGGTGCCTCAGGCTCACTTAAGTTTTAGAAGGTGCTCCATGGGATGCTCTTGTGGCCTGTGTCTTCCTCTGCTTGTAAGCATTCCCTTAGTGTAACTTTCTGTTTCAACTTCCCTGAGCTGTTTGCCTTGATGAATATCTTCCTCTGCTTGTAAGCATTCCCTTAGTGTAACTTTCTGTTTCAACTTCCCTGAGCTGTTTGCCTTGATGAATATATTCCAGGGTTTCCTCCCCTTCCCCTTTAAATGCACACATGTGGCTTATTCTCTTTTTCTCCAGTCCCTCTCCTGTTCTGGTTGTTAGTATGCTTTGTTTTTCTTATTTTCATCTCTTGGAACTTCTGTTTCTCTGTTACTACAAGTCATTTTGCATTCTCTTCAATTTCACTTACAGGGTCACTTATCATACTTACCCTAGTACCTTGGAATCCCACTATACACTCTTGACACTACCCTAATGCATCTCTTGCATTAACCAGACAGTGGATGCGTTAATTGCAAACTGTCAGCACATATTGACGAAAGCTGTGAACAAATGTGTGAGTGATTGTAAAGGACTGTTGACAGATTAAATTGTACAGGTGGTTATACAAATGAGTTGGGATGGTTTTTGACAACATCCATAAGGAAGAAATTAAAAGGTCTTGGAAAGAAACGTTTACTCATAAAGAATTAGAGCAACTAATAAAAGGCTGTATACCTGAAACAGTGTGAGGTACCATATTTCATGATAAATTTAAGAAATTTTCAGGAGTTCTTTTGATTGTAGGGTATTCTTGCCCTGTTAATCTCAAAGCCTAGCTTCTGACAAGGAGACTGTTGCTTTAACTTTATCTGTTAGTGTAACTCAAGCTAATTTTTTCAGTATCTTCCAATCTCAGAATCTTAAATATACATATTAGCTTTGTTCTGTCCAGCTGTGAATTTCTGTCCTGAAGTGAATAAAGACTCAGGACTTGAATTTTTGTTATATATAATCTCTGAGTTTATACCTTTATGCATTTAATGTCTTTTAGATATTCTTTATTTCATTCAAGAAATTTGTGGGTGCTTAGTACTGAGGAGACAGACATAATAAAATGAATATGTGTAAAATGACATTGTGACAGGGACTTTATATTGATTGGATAATTGACAATGTAGTAAAAAGGCCTCCCTGAGAAAATGGTGTTTGAACAAAAATCTTGAAGGATGAGTAGAAGTTAGCTGTATGGTAAAGGGATAAAGGAAAGATTCTCTTGGGTAGGATGGACCAGGTAATTATATAGCAACTTCTGAGTTGTATGTAGTCAGTGGTTTCAAACTGAAGGAAAATCTGTAGACAGTCAATTTCTAAACCTATTTTTAGTATACAATCTTTAGGCTTCTTATGAGTACTGTCTACACAGGGGTGCGGAACCTTTTTTCTTACAAGGACCATTGGTGGGCCATATAGAATTATCAAACTTAAAAGTTAACCAGCTGTAGATATTGAATTTCAAGTCCTGCCTTCTGTTGCTTTGTAATGGCCAGGGATTCCCCACCCTGGCTCTAAAGGATAATTCTTTAGTCATGTAGATAGCAGTGCTTATTTAATGAAGTGACTTTCAGTTTTGCGTTTTATGCTACCTTGTCTTCTTTATTTTTGCTGAATTATGCTGTTTTACATACATTATACTATTGGATCCTTTAAGAATCCTATAAAGTAGCATTTATTAATCATATTATACAATTGAGGACAGCGAGATCTAGAAAAGTTGCCCAAAGTAATACAGCTGTAGACACTGGAGCAGGGATTTAAATCTGGTTTTGCCTTCGAATCTGTTATCTCACTTTTCTATAGGCTGTAGTTTTTCAGTGTTACTCATAAATGTGATGCTTACAATTGGGCACCATGGTGTGTTAATAGGAATTAATGTTTATATCCCTTTTAGGAGATACTGTACTTGTATTTAATTTAATGTTGTCCAAACTAAGTGAAGTTTTGAGTTACTTGAGTTGTAGCTTAAAATTTTTGGAATAGAGATAACCTTAATTTCAGTTATTGCAGTTGAGAAGTACTAACAGTTATTTAAGTTGAACGAAATTAAAAAATTATTTATTGTATTTAAAAGGCTGAATTAGAGAGAGAGAGAGAGAGAGAGAGAGAGAAAGAGAAAAATCATTCATCTATCCAAATGACTGCAATGGCTGGGGCTAGGCGAGGCCAAAGCCAAGAGCATTGAAACTCTATCCAAATCTCTTATGTGGGTGACTGGGGCCCAAGCATTTAGGTCATCTTATGCTGCTTTCCCAGGCACATTGATAGGGAGCTGGATTGTAAGTGGAGCAGCCAGTACAAGAATTGATACTTATATGGGATGTTGGCATCACAGGTTGTGGTTTAACCCACTACACCAAAATAGTGGCCCCAAATTAAACTGAATTTTGCAGTATAGTTTTAGAAATGTCAGTATTTATAATTGGCAACAACATACTTTTGTGTGTCAAAAGAACTAGGCTTTAGACCCCTCTTTCTCACCAACTAAACAGCTAAATGATCAAAAATTATTTTCCCTATCTAGTAAATGAGAGGATTATGTCAGATGAATCACCAAGCTTGATTAGATTTTATAATTCTAAGTCTTTGTTTATGATTGTCATTTTAGTAGAATAAAGTTTGAAGAATAAAATTCCAAGTAAAAGCCTGGTTTTGCTTTTTAGTGTTACGTAAATTGACTGTTAATGGATTTGTGGAGCCACACAAGAATATGGAAGTGATGGTAAGTGATGGAAATAATTTATTTTTTGTGATTTTTGGGACGGTGCTTGGTATTTTCCTGAATGCTTTAAAACATATTCTTTTGAAATTGATTTAAAATAGTTGTTGTTAAGTAGCCATTTAGTTGTTGTTGTTCTACCATTGTATGTATTAGTTACAGTATACTTTTGGAATTTGGTCTGTTTTCTCTACATCAAAGCCCCTACTGTGTGAAGAAGAGGAATACTTGTCAAGATGTCCTGGTGCATGAAGTGTATTAATTTGAATTAAAATGAACTTGTTTGATTTAGATGTTATTATAATATTGCCAGGTCCATTGTAGATAGTTATTTGTCTTTACATTCCCTTATTAGTTTTCATGTATTTAAAATTAATTTAGTTTTTCCTTTGATCATAACATGTACATGTAAAAACACATGGTTCATGTTCAAAGTAAAGTGCTCTGAGTAGAAAATTACTGGTAGCTAGCTGGCGTAGAGGCTTGCTGATGTGGCAACCACAGAGTTCATGTACATGAAAACCTCTCGCGAAAAACAGGATAATAAAATGGGGAGGGGTCAGCTTGGCAGATCAAGGGAACCATTTCTGAGAGGTGGAAACTTGAATAGGAGTCAGGAGGTGGGATTGTCTTACATAAAAACAACAAAAAACTGGTGTCATCTGGAAGACTGTAACCCTGTAGTACTAAGCCAATGAGGAAATGGGGGAGGGATCTGTGTGTCAGGAAAATAAATTGCCTGCTGTGATTTTATCCGGTGTGCCTGTCTGTTGGGCACCTGATATTGGGATACTGTCATTAAAAGTTTTGCTTTTGTTCTACTTTGTGTCCGAAATCCGTTCCTTGGGTTTGGACAGGTGGGAGTGTTTCCCACAGAGTTGGAGGCTCTGTTTGAAACAGTGTATATTCTTTGCCATCAATTAAAAACAAATAAATACATGAGAGAAAAAACGTATCAATATGCCCATCACAAGTTATGATGTATATTCATTGTTGTTATATGGTCATCTACATTTTTCTATGTAAAAATATATGGCTACATTTCCCCCCTAAATAAAATGGAGTTTTATTATAATTACAGTGGTCTTTATTAGTTTGCACAGCCAGTTTAGCTCAGCTAAAGCCTTGAATTTTGTGCATTGCCTTGAGCTCTACAGGAGTTGAAGAAAGCATAATCTAATTGGGTTTTGGGTCTCCCTCAAGGAGATTTGACCTGAGCTACTCTTCTTTGTTTTTATTTTTTTGTGTTTTTTAAATTTTTTATTTTTTTAAATAAACTTATACTTTAATTCCATTTTTTCACAAAGTTTCTGGAGTAGTACCTTTTGTTTTTTTTTAAAAAAGATTTATTTATTTATTTGAAAGTCACAGTTACACAGAGAGAGAAGACAGGCAGAGAGAAAGAGAGGTCCTCCATCTACCGGTTCACTCCCCAATTAGCCACAGTGTCCAGAGCTGTGCCGATCCGAAGCCAGGATCCAAGAGCTTCTTCTGGGTCTCCAATGCGGGTGCAGGGGCCCAAGGACTTGGACCATCCTCCACTGCTTTCCCGGGCCATAGCAGAGAGCTGGACCGGAAGTGGAGCAGCAGGATCTTGAGCCGGCACCCATATGGGATGCTGGTGCTTCAGGCCAGGATGTTAACCCGCTGCGCCACAGCTGTGGCCCCTGTTTTTAATTTTTAAAGATTTATTTATTTATCTGAAAGGCAGAGTTAGGCAGAGGCAGAGAGAGGGAGAGGTCTTCCATCCAATTTTTTTTTTTTTTTTAAATCTGTAGCATTTGTATATCAGTAAGATGTTGATTGAAATAATAGTTCTATTATTAAAAGAATTTGAAGCTTACTATTTTATATTATAATGTGATGGCTACTCTGTTTTGTTTGAGCTTACATATTACATACATGCATTTTTTTAAAGTTAAAAAATACAAACAGGAATTTAAAAAAATGTATCATCTTTACTCATCAGAAATACTGCTAAAGTTTTAGAGTATTTTTTGAGACATCTTATTCATATTTCTCTAAAATATTTTCTGAATTTCAGTTATATTATGTCATATTTATAATGATTGTATGGTACATTCATCTGATTACTGTCAGTGCACTTAAATTTTTTAAAAGATAAATTAATGTGGGATTTTTGTAATTTATTTGCCAAATCTTGTGTTGATGGACAAATAGCTTGTTTTCAGCTTTTTATTGTTGATGAAAGACATTATGATAAGGAATTTGGTACCTTTGTCTGGTACTTTTTAAATGATCTCTTTAGGATACAAAATATTCCTAGAAATAGGAATTTTGGGACTAAATATAGGTACGTTTACAATATTGGTACATATTACCAAATTGCTGGGCAATATATGAATGATCAACCTCATTTTTAAATATTGATACTTTTTGCCTTACTGCCCCCAAAATTTCTGCAAACCAATTTGACAGTTTCCCTTTTAAGTTCCCTCACTGGAATGTAAGCTCCATGGAGGCAGAGATTTTGTTTCATTTGTTGTTCACCCCATACTTGAACAGTCTCTTCCATGTAGTAAACACTCAATAGTTGTTTGTCAAATGAATGAATGTATGATCTGGCAGAAGCAATATGTCAATAGGCTCAGTAACTGTATATAATATTACTCTGAACATCATGGGATTGTATTAAGTAAGATACCATTTCATCATTTTTTCCTTTAACTTTTTAAAAAATATTTATTTATTTGAAAGGCAGAGTGACTAAGAGTGACCGAGAGAGAGAGAGAGAGAGAGAGAGAGAGAGAGAGAAAGAGGAAGAGAAACACAGCGGTAGGGGTTGAGGTGGGAGGTGGAAGAGATTGATAATCTGATCTTCCATTTGCTGGTTCACTCCCCAAATAGCTGCAATGGTTGGGGCTAGGCCAGTGTAAAGGCATGAGCCAGGAATTCCATCTGGGTCTTCCATGTGGGTAGAAAGGGGCCCAAACATTTGGGTCATCTTCTGGTTTTCCAGGCACATTAACCAGGAGCTGGATTGCAAATGGAGCATCCTGGATTACTTAAGCGTCTTTTTCTGTCTACAAAAAATTATATGTCACCTTTTACTTAGTTATAATAAACACCTTATTGTAGCATTTAAGGTATATGGACCACTTGGATAGAAGATAAAATTTTAACAAATTAAGGTCATCTTTTCAATTAACTTAAAAATAATGTAGAACTTACAAGGATGCTAAAGAAGAAGTGTATGATAGTGACGAGATTCTGGACTCTGGAGACAGGCATCTTTGGATTTGTGTCTTCAATTGGCCTTTTTTTGTTAGGATAGTTTTGGGTTATTTACTATCTCTGATACCCAGTTTCCTTTATTGTACTTGGTGATGAAATAATAGTACCTACTTTATTGGATACTATGAGGATTGAAGGAGATCCTGATTTTTGTAATGTAATTACTCTGAATTATCATTTAGTGATAATTTTAATTTGATTTTTTTCCAATTATTATTTTACTCAAATTACTTAGTTTATTTGGACTGCAGATTAGCCAGCTGTCTTAACAATTATGTACATTTCCGATGCTTTTGATGAGCTTACTAAAATTAGTGTCCTTTAAGTTTTCTACTTTGGTGAACACTAATATAGGAATTTCACTTAAAAATAGAATAAAATGCCTTTTATCTTGTAGTTACTTATGGAATCTTGGGATTCTTATTTTTCCTATGGTGAAGCTGTCTGCTGTTTTAGCATTCTAGTACTTTTTATATTGTTATCCTTAATCATTTATCATTCCTAATTATGCTTAACAGAATAGAAATAATATGAAAAGGGAAGAATGATGGATTGTTGTCCTGTAGTTTTCTTATGGTATTGACTGTTGTATGAATCATATTTCAAGAAGGTATTTAAAGAGACTTGTAACACCACCCTTTACTCTGCTCTTAGCTTTTATTTAACATAGTTGAGAATTAAGAATTTTTCATTTCTTGCCTAAAATGGAAAATTACTTCCTAAAATTTAGATGAGTCAGGATGGATGCTTTCAAAGTTTTAGGGCAGTGCTTTGGACGCTAATGAGGATGGCAGAATTGATTGTGTAAGTAAAACTTCAGACTAAGTCTTCAGATAGCTGTTTGCTGATTGACTTTTCTCAAAATCAAGAATTGATGAATTACCTCTATGCTCTGAAGGACAAAGAGGAAAACCGGCATTTTAGAGCTCATCATTCCTCAGGGAGGCCTTTAGTTATTCACTATTTTTTGACACCTGGTTTGCCAAAGGGCATGTGACATCTTTTATGATGTTTATATATCAAGATCTGTTGATACAAAGGAGCCTACTATGTTTAGATTCCTATTAAAATTTTTGTTTTTCATTATCCCTTTATATTTATTTCTGTAAACTATTAACAACATTTCTTAAAATATATATTTAAAAATATATTGTATGGGCCGGTGCCACGGCTCACTAGGCTAATCCTCCGCCTGTGGCGCCAACACTCCAGATTCTGTCCCAATTGCTATTCTTCCAGTCCAGCTCTCTGCTGTGGCCCTGGAAGGCAATGGAGGATGGCCCAAATCCTTGGGCCCTGCACCCGCATGGGAGACCAGGATGAAGCACCTGGCTCCTGGCTTCGTATCAGTGCAGCGGGCTGTGGTGGCCATTTTGGGGGGGGTGAACCAACGGAAGGAAGAGCTTTCTCTCTCTCTCTCACTAACTCTGCCTGTCAAAAACAAAACAAAAAAAATATGGTATGTAGTATTGTTTATCTGAGGGTGAATGTGTCTGATAATTGCAGTTAAGAACGTGTGTTTGGAATAATTGGTACCACTATGCATTCATTGAGTACTTCTTATTGCCAAACACTATTCCTGGATTCTGGGATACAACAAACGTACCTAAGTGATGGCTCTCTAAGACCTTATATTCTAGTGAGAAGAGCTACATAGCTACATAATAAATTATTAAGCAATGTGTCAAGGAGGTATAAGACCTGTGGAGAAAAATCAAACAGGGTGAAAAATAGAATGCTTAATAAATAATTTTTATTACAAAATGATTTAATAATGGAAATGATATGTGATTTCAACTTATTTTCTTCAGCTGATTTTTTAAAATGATGTTCTACATATATTTTCATGTTACTGAAAAAACAAAACACACACAAGGTAAATGTTCATAACAGAATAAATAGAGACTTTTTAAAATATATTCTTTTCCAGGGTTTTTTGCATGGAATATTTGAACGTTTAAAACAGTTTCTGGAATGCAGTAAGTACTTTCATTATAATATTTTTTTTTTTACTTTAGAATACTAATTCTCCATCGCTCATTTATTAGTAGCTAGGATAAATGATTGGTCAACAAGGCTGTATTTGCAAATCTGGAGAAATTGTCTACTCTGTGCCAATAGTTGGATTTTCTGAGTCTGTTCCTGGTATCTGAAGAGATCCTGTATGTGGTTAAAATTAGTTTTTTTGTATTTTGAAATTTAACTTTCTGAAATTAAATTGGAAGCTTAGCTTTGTGTACATTTACCTACCTGTTGTATGCTGATTTAGAGGAAATTTTTTTAAAGGTTTATTTTATTTATTTGAAAGGCAGAGTTACAGAGAAAGGGAGAGAGAGAGAGATAGCGAGAGAGCAAGAGTGCTGCTATCCTCTGGTTTACTCCTCTAATGGCTGCAATGGCTTGGGTTGTGCCAGGCTGGAGCCAGGAGCTTCCTCCAAACACTTAGGCCCTCTTCTGTTGCTTTTCCAGGTGTGTTAGCAAGGAGTTGGATTAGAAGTGGAGTGGCTAAGGTTCCATCTAGTTCCCATACGGGATGCCAGCATTGCAGGTGGCAATTTTACCCACTAGCCACAACTCCGGCCCCTGGGAAACTTTTTTTATTTTTATTTTTTTAAGATTTTTAAAATTTATTTGACAGGTAGAGTTATAGACCGTGAGAGGGAGAGACAGAAAAATCTTCCTTCTGTTGATTCATTCCCAAAATGGCCGCAACGGCCGGGGCTGTGCCGATCCGAAGCCAGGAGCCACGTGCTTCTTCTTGGTCTCCCACATGGGTGCCGGGGCCCAAGCACTTGGACCACCCTCCGCTGCTTTCCCAAGCCATAGCAGAGAGCTGGATTGGAAGAGGAGCAGCCAGGACTAGAACAGGCGACCTTATGGGATGCTGGTGCCGCAGGTGGAGTATTAACCTGCACCACAGCGCTGGCCCCTAGGAAACCATTTTTAACAAAATTTATTTTGTGCCTATTCCTTCCTCTATATTTCTCTTGCTACTGCCCTTTCTAGGCAGATCACCCATGACAGTTATATGTTCAGCAAAGTATAGACTATCTTCCAAATGCTTATTTGGACTTCTTGTAGACTCTGTTATATATTGTTATGATATCTTTAAGTGATACTTTTATTCTATCAGTCCTTGTTCATTGACTTCTAATGGCTTACCTTTGGGCCCCTTGGTAATCCACTGTCCTCCACACAGAGAATTTAACATTTTTGTTGGGGCTTTATCTTGCTGGTGGTATGATTTTAAGCACTTTTGCTGAGGATTTCCACATAGGCATGCACATACACTTGTGTGTATTTGGGGATTTTCTGTCCTGAGAAGACATCTCAGTCCAGTCTCTGTTAGGGAGTTGCTGGCTGTTGTTTGTTACTTGTTTTTAATTAGTAAAAACATTGAACTTGCTGCTGGGCCCTGTCTTGGCTACTATACGTGCATAGGTGAGTAAGATGGCACATGTTATATAGTTAATTTTTCTGAAAGTCATCATTATGATCTCTGTGGGAGTTGTACAAGAAAAAAATAGAAGTCTTTCCAGGAGAAGAGAATGGGGTAAATATGGCAAAATAACATGAAGAGTTTCATTAGAGAACATAGTAGTTGATGGACTTGTGGACATTATTCTTAATGTACAAAAGTTTAATTATGCCAGGGAAATTATCAGAAGAAATATATCTGAAGATATGAGAAAAGTGATATGAGTATGTTGCTTATCTGAGTGTTTTATGCTGCTTGAAAAAGTATTTAGCTTGGGCCAACATTTGTGGTATACCAGGTTAAGCCACCACCTGCAAAGCCAGAATCCCTTATGGTTGTTGGTTCAAGACTCTGTGATCTAGCTCCCTGCTAATGCACCTAGGAGGGCAGCAGAGGAAGGCTCAGGTGCTCGGGCTCCTGTACCCACGTGGGAGACCTAACAGGAAGCCCCTGGCTTCTGATTTTGGTCTGGCCCTGTCCTGGCCGTTGTGGCCCTTTGGGGAGTCAACCAGCAGATGGAATATAGATCTCTCTCTCTGTTTCTCTCTGTCTCTTTCTCTCTCTCCTCCTGCTCTGCCTTTCAAATAAAAAATAAGTAAACCCCCCAACATTTTTTTTAGCTGATTTAATCTTTGTGATTCATTATTCATTTCTAAAATTTCTACCCTGCTGCCTTTATAAATATTATTTTTTTTTACTTCTTCTTTAAAGATTTATTTATTTATTTTGAAAGTCACAGTTACAGAGAGGGAGAGAGAGAGGAGAGACGAAGAGAAAGAGAGAGATCTTCCACCTGCTGATTTACTTCCCAGGTGATTTCAGCAGCCATCATTGGGCCAAGCCAAAGCCAGGAGCCAGAAGCTTCATCCATGTCTCCCACATGGGTGGCAGGTGCCCAAACACTGATTTTCCCAGGAACTGGATTGGGAGTGGAGCAGCCAGAACACGAACCGGCATCCATATAGGATGTCAGCATTGCAGGCAGTGGCTTTACTTACTACACCACAACGGCAGCGTTTGTGTTGCTGTTTTTTTAAAAGATTTATTTATTTGACAGGCAGAGTGAAAGAGAGAAGGGAAAGATAGAGGGAGATCTTCCATCTGCTGGTTCACTCACCAAATGACTGCAATGGCTGGGGTTGGTCCAGGTTGAAGCCAGGAGCTAGGAACTGCATCTGGTGTCCCACAGGGGCCCAAGCACTTGGGCCATCTTTTGGTGCCTTCCCAGGCACTTTAGAGGGCTTGATCAGGGGAGCCAGATCAGAGCGGAACAGCTGGAACTTGAATTGGTATTCTGATATGGGATGCTGGCGTTGCAGACGAAGGCTGCTAATCAGTTGTGCCACGTGCTGGCCTCCCAATTTATATTTGCTTAAGAAGCAGAGAGACAGAAAGACAGATTGCAATGACTGGGGTTAGGCAGGGCCAGAGCCAGAAGGCCAGAACTTAATTCAGGCCTCCCATGTGAGTGGCAGGAACCAAACTACTTGTGCCATCGCTGCTTCTTCCCAGAGTCTGCATTGGCAGGAAGCTGCAGTTAGAAGCTGGACTGGGCATTGAACCCAGGTACTCTGAGTGTCTTAACTTGTAGGTCAAATGCCTGCTCCCAAGTTGATACCCTTTTACAACTTAAAATGGATCTAGCTCATATTTTAGGATTAATTTTGTACAGCGTGGCACTCAGGATTATTGTATCTTATTAGGTGTGAATTTTGGCATTCGTTTGTAAGTAATTCATAATGTATAATATGTAAAAATACAACTGGCAATGTTTTTGTAAAGTTTTGATGTTATCTTGCTTGTGAATTTATAGACTTATAAAATGCGTACTAATATTTGAAATGTATTTTTAACAGGTAGAAATATAGGCACAGATAATGTATGTAGAGATAGATTGGAAAAGACCATCATTCTCTTTACTAAAGTGGTAAGTTTTATTTATAAGTTTATTTTCTCAAATATGTATATTCATATTTAGAAAGAAAAATGATATTTTGGTAATACCATTTTCACTTTTTTTTTAAAGTTTTATTTTATTTATTTGAAAGACAGAGTTACAGAGAGAAGTACAGCCAGAGAGAGTTCCATTTGCTGGTTCACTCCCCAAATGACCGCAACAGCCAGAGCTGAGCTGATCCAAAGCCAGGAGCCAGGAGCTTCTCCTGGGTCTCCCACGTGGGTGCAGGGGCCCAAGCACTTGGGCATCTTCCACGGCTTTCCCAGGCCACAGCAGAGAGCTGGACTGGAAGTGGAGCAGCTGGAACTCCAACCGGTGCCCACATGGGATACCAGTGCTTCAGGCCGGGGCTTTAGCCCGTTGCACCACAGCGCCAGCCCTTTTTCACTTTTAGCACAAAGAAACTTTTGTTCTCTTTATAGGGAAATAAAAAATCACCTTCATATCTGAAAGCCTTTAGAACGTACAGTAAACTTATGTACCATATATTATAGTACATTCTTTGCTGTGAAAGAGTCAGCCTATTACATACTTGAGAAGTTGATTACTCTGCAGCTTTTTATTCTTGGACCCACTGGGCGAGCCAAGAGAAAGAAAGCAGGGAGTTCTGCCAGAAGCAGATTCAGTGTAGCAGATAGTATATCATGAAGTCAGCATTTTCAGAATTACTTTCAGATTATCGTCATCAATATCACATCTTTTGAACCGAATTATATGGGTGCAATGTGCAAATTTCTGAAAAATATGCTTTATAAAACATTAATTTTTATGAAATTTTGGGCTTGGAGGATTGGGAGAACTGTAGGGTTATAGGAATTGGAACTGCTTTGGGGACTTCTTGCACTAAAAATAGGTACTTAAAGATGAGTGTGGAGCGCCGGATTCTATCCCGGTTGCCCCTCTTCCAGGCCAGCTCTCTGCTATGGCCCGGGAAGGCAGTGGAGGATGGCCCAAGTGCTTGGGCCCTGCACCTGCATGGGAGACCAGGAGAAGCACCTGGCTCCTGGCTTCGGATCAGCACGATGCGCCGGCCGCAGTGGCCATTGGAGGGTGAACCAATGGCAAAAAGGAAGACCTTTCTGTCTCTCACTATCTACTCTGCCTGTCCAAAAAAAAAAAAAAAAGGATGAGTGTGGATATATAACTCTGTAACCTAATTTCCTTTTTTTGTTTTTGGTTTGTTTTGTTGAAGGTTGAGTAACGGGTTAGTGTTGTCTATCTTCTATGTTTTTCATTTCTCATGTTCCAAATAGCCTCAGTAACAAAGCCCCTGTAATCCTCTTAAGATCCAGTAGAAAATTGACTCACATCTTTCAAGTTAAAAAACACAGGAAAGTAAAACAAGGTGACCTAGTTAGTCAATGGTTCTGTGCAATGCATATTACTGATACTTGCTACATCTTTGTTACCAGTAGTGCTGGCGTGGTATGTCAGTTATGTAACTGAATTTTTTTAAAAAAAGATTTATTTATCTGAAAGAGTTACAAAGAGAGGTAGAGACAGAGAAAGAGAGAGAGGTATTTCATCTGTTGGTTCACTCCCCAAATGGCTGCAACGCCCTGAGCTGACCTGATCCCAAGCCAGAAACCAGGAGCCAGGAGCTTCTTCCTGCTCTCCCACGTGGGTGCAGGGTCCCAGGAACTTGAGCTTTCCTCCATTGCTTTCCCAGGCACATTAGCAGAGAGCTGGATCGGAAGTGAAACAGCCGGGACTCGAACCGGCACCCATATGGGATGCCGATGCTGCAGGCTGGGGCTTTAATTTGCTGCACCACAGTTGCTGGCCCCTTTATAACTGAAATTTAAAAAGCATTATTTAGATAATCTGTTTTAGAAAACACATTGTTTATTGAACTACTAGGTTTTCTTTTCCAATTCTTTCTTTCGGTTACTTTAGGTAATATAATGGATAGATGTTATCTATAGTTTTTTTCTTTTCTGAACAAATTCATTTATACAATTCAGGTTTATGATCTGAAGACTTTATTAAAGCCTTAAAAATTGGAATGTTTCAAACACACCTCCAAATAGAATTGAGTAACTGAATCCTCAGGAGATTCAGCTTCAAGAGTTATTGGCGTGTGGTCATGGTCAATCCTGTTTTATCCGTGTGCTTCGTTTTTCTCCCACCTTTGTTGATAATTTCAGGGCTGGGGAACATCTGGCTTTGGGGCCATATAAGGCCTGAGAAATCATTTGGTCTGGCCCTGCCAAAGCAACTGCAGGTGGGATTTAAAATTCAGTAAGTCTATAATAGGCTAATTTTTTTCAAAAAGATTTTATTTATTTGAGAGGTAGAGTTATAGACAGAGAGAGGGAGAGACAGAGAGAAAGGTCTTCTGTCCACTGGTTCACTTGCCCAATGGCCAAAATGGCGGGAGCTGGACCGATCCAAAGCCAGGAGCCAGGAGCTTCTTCGTGGTCTCCTATGTGGGTGCAGGGGTCCAAGCACTTAGGGCACCTTCTGCTGCTTTCCAAGGCCATAGCAGAGAGCTGGATCAGAACAGGAGCAGCCGGGACATGAGCCGGGACTGGTATGGGCTGCTGGCACTAACCTACGATGTCACAGCGAACAGGCTAATTTTTTTTTTAAGATTTATTTTTTTATTTGAGAAGCAGAGGTACAGAGAGGCAGAAGGAAAGAAGAGAGAGGGATATCTTCCATCCGCTGGTTCACTCCCCAAGTGGCTGCAACGGCCAGAGCAGGGCTGTACTGAAGCCAGGAGCTTCTTCCTGGACTCACTGAGAGTGCAGGGGCCCAAGGACCTGGACCATCTTCTTTTCCCAGGTGCACCAGCAGGGAGCTGGATTGGAAGTGGAGCAGCTGGGACCTGAACTGGGGCCCATATGGGATGTAGGCACTGCAGGCAGAGACTTCACTTAGTATGCCACAGCACCAGCCTCAAACAGGCTAATTTTTAAGTTGATAATTTTGTATGGCCCATGAATAATGTTATAAATATCCAAATGGTCCTTGTCAGACAAAAGGTTCCCCACCCCTGTAAGCAAACTTCAGATTTCACTTAGTATTATCTGTAAAATATTTGAGTATGTGTTGCTAAGCAATGAAATTTTTAAAGAAACATATTTGAGAGACAGAGGCAGATACAGAGAGATCTTCTGTCCCCTGGCGAATTCCCCAGTTCCCACAACAGCCATGACTGGGCTAGGCTGAAGCCAGGCGCCAGAAACTCAATCGAGGTCTCTCCTGTAGGTGACAGGGAGCCAAGTACTTGAACAATCATCTGCTGCCTCCTGTGACGTACCTTACCAGGAAGCTGAATCTCATGCACTGTGATATAGGTTATGAACATCAAGAAGATCTTAATTGCTGTGCCACACACACACCTGAGGGTTTTTTTATTGTTCCCCCAAAAGAAAATGTGATGATAGTTCAAATACTTGGGTCTCTGCTGCCCATGTGGGAGACCTGGATGTAGTTACTGATTCTTGGCTTCAGCCTGACCCAGCCCTATGTATTTATTACAGGCATTTAGGGTAGTGAACCAGCAGGTGAAAGATTTCTCTGTCTCTGTCGAGCTGTGTTTAAAATAAATAAAAATAAAGTAAAAAAAAAATCTTATCAAAATCATTGTGTTTCACAATAATGAATTTCCTAATTTGAGATATTTGTCAGTTATCAAATATCTCTGATTTTTCAAAAATTTTATTGTTTTATATGAACTAGGGTTCAAATAGTGTCATTTTCTATTGTTAATGTTGATGAAGAGCTCCGATAGAATTTTCTGTATTTTACACTAGTCAGCTTATATCCCTGTGTGTCATTTAATATGTTCCTTTGTATCTGCATTCCTCCTTCCATATTTTTGTGACTTTGCAGTTAGATGTAGAGATTTAATCTCACTCTGTCTTTTGCTTTGTGGGATAGGGTAGGATTAACAAGAATACCTTCTAGATGGTGCTTTGTATTTCATATTGCATCAGAGTACAAAGCACATAATATCTGCTTGTCTTTCTTTGTGTGACTATGACTGATGATGAGTAAACTATCAGAATTCCTCAATAGCCTTTCCCTTCATGATTTCAGTGGCCGTTTTTCATCATTGCCTCGGTCCTTTATTTGATTAGAGGTTGTAAAATGATGGTGTTCTATTCTGTTATTCCTTTTATATTTATTAACAAAAAAAAAAAAAAACCCTCTATCATCAACTATTTGATAAATCAAAATGCAGTTTTATGCAGGAAAAACAGGGTTATTTTTTAGTTCTTTTCTTTATGACTTTTATAGGCCTATATTTAATATGCTTAAACTTTTTGTAACATATTTACTTGCTCTTATCATGTTAAATATGAAGTGGGTCTGTTTTGATGCCTGAACTGCAAATAATAGCAAATTCTTTTTATGGGTTAGAATCTGATGTAATCCGTCATAAATCATGTATCCCAAAAAGGGGCATCATATATGTAAAACCTCAAATACAGACTCCACTTCAGGGTTCAAAACTTACTGAATGTGTGTTAGAAGGATTATAATTGGAGTGGTTATTAATTCTAGTATGAATTTGGGAAAAATGCATTTTGAATTCTTTCTTTATAGCTTCTGGACTTCTTGGATCAGCATCCCTTTTCATTTACTCCTCTAATTCAGAGATCACTGGAATTTTCTGTAAGCTATGTTTTTACCGACGTTGGTGAAGGTGTTACATTTGAGCGATTCATAGTCCAGTGCATGAATCTTATCAAGATGATTGTCAAAAATTATGCTTATAAGCCATCTAAAAATTTTGAAGGTAATACTTTACTGGTAGTTTAAAAATATTTTTTTCTTTATTTTACTCTACGTATAATTGCTATCTTGATAATTTTTTTGGAAACTCATTTATTGATAAGGAATGCCATTTTGAATTAGTGAATACCAGCTTCCCCCCAAAAAACCATGCAGTACGTTTAGTAAACTATTTTTTTTTGCAGCACTATAGATCAGTTAAACTTCATAGGTTTAAGAACCACTGAAGTTTATGTTATCAGCTGTTTGTTTGAACAACTAAAAGCTTTCTCTTACTTTAAATGAGTAAGATTGCTTGCAACAAGTTTGTTTCTTATGTTATTTGGGGTTCATTCATATGCATGTGTAACATGATGAATGAGGGAATCTAGGAGAGAAGAGTTGCTTCTGTATGTTGTGATAATGCAGCACAGAACTTTATAAGCTGTAACAGTAAGGCAGAAGAAGCACTGATGTGTGTTCTAAATAAAGTTAAAACTGTCTAATATGTGTGTTGTAAAACTGAAAAACTATACACAAGTGATAGTATCTTTTACCCTGAGAGTCTATTTTTATTTATTTAAGTGTCATTATCTAAGTTAGTTGAATGTTGCCTTGTACAATTAACTTGGAAGTTTTATTTTTCTAGATAGCAGCCCTGAAACTCTTGAAGCCCATAAGATTAAGATGGCATTCTTCACATATCCCACTTTGACAGAGATCTGTCGAAGATTAGTCTCTCACTATTTTCTGTTAACTGAAGAAGAACTGACAATGTGGGAAGAAGACCCAGAAGGCTTTAGTAAGAATTAATTTTTTTGGCATGGCTTTTCTCCCTTTCTATAAGTAGATATTTATTTGAATGATGGGAATGATAACATTGTACAATTTTTGTGCGTTTTTGTTATTTGAGAATCAGAGAAGAAAGTTTCCATTTGTTGGTTCACTCCCCAAGTGCCCATAATCACCAGGGTTGTGCCAGGGCCAAAGCTGATAGCCAGGAATAAACCAGTTCCCCTGTGTGAGTGAGATGAATTCAGTTTTTTCAGCTAAGATCTGTGTCTCTCGTGTCTGTATTAGCAGGAAGCTGGAGTGGGGAATTGGAACCAGTAATCAAACCCAGGCATCCTGACATAAGGAAACCCCTGTTCCACTTGTTATTTGGCACTTTTGATATGAAAAACTTGTTGTTGTTTTTTTTTTAAATTAACTTGTCAGGAAGGCTGTATGGGCTAGAAGTTAAGGCACCTACATCCCATATTGGAGTATCAAGGTTGAAATCCCAGCTCTGGCTTCTCACTAGCTTCTGTTAGTGCAGATCCAGAGAGACATTGCTGATGGTTCATGATAATTGGATTCCTGCCTCCCAACACCTGACTTACATCTCAGCAGCCGATCAGTCCATTGCCAGTGTTTGAGGAGTGAATCAATGAATGAGAGAGCTCACTCATTCTCTGTCTCTCCAGTAGAAATTAAATAATAATTATAATAATTTTCCATCTTCTCTTGTGTACACATTGTAACAAACTGAGAAACAGAAAAGGAATGATTTGTTCAAATAGAATGCAAAATTTTGCCCAGTAAGAGACCTTTTGAGTTTTTCTTTTTAAAGATGTATTTATTTATTTGAAGACAGATTTACAGAGCGTCAGAGGCAGAGAGAGAGAGAGAGAGAGAGAGAGAGAGAGAGAGAGGAGAGAGAGAGATCTTCCATCCACTGGTTCCCTCTCTAATGGCTGCAATGGCTGGAGCTAGGTCGATCTGAAGCCAGGAGCCAGGAGCTTCTTCTGGGTCTCTCACATGGGTGCAAAGGCCCAAGCACTTGGACCATCTTCTACTGCTTTTCCAGGCCATTAGGAGAGAGCTGGATCAGAAGAGGAGCAGCTGGGACACAAACTGGTGCCCATATGGAATGCCGGGAGTACAGAGACTTTACCCGCTGTGCCACAGTGCGGGCCCCTTTTTGAGTTTTAAATGCTATACAATTTAGACTATCATATACTTTAAAACAAAACATAAAATTACTAACGCCTTTTCTCTTTTATGTCAGTTTCTACTTCTATCATATACTTTAAAACAAAACATAAAATTATTAACGCCTTTTCTCTTTTATGTCAGTTTCTACTTCTATCATATACTTTAAAACAAAACATAAAATTATTAATGCCTTTTCTCTTTTATGTCAGTTTCTACTTTGTGGTTCGTTCCATGTTATTTTTCATCTGTAGAAAATTTTGTCTCCGATTTATTTGAAGTTTTTAAGTTTGTGATTTATTTATTTGAAAGGCAGAGTTACAGAGATGCAGAGAGAGAGAGAGAGAAAGAGAGAGATCGAAAGATCTTCCAAACTCTGGTTCACTCCCCAAATGGCCGCAATGGCCAGAGCTGGACTAATCCGGAGCCAGGAGCTTCTTCTGGGTCTCCTATGTTTTCAGAGGGGCCCGAGGACATGGGCAATCTTCTACTCCGTTCCTGGGCCATAAGCAGTGAACTGGATCAGAAGTTGAGCAGCCACGACTTAAACCGGCACCTGTATCAGATTCTGGCACTGCAGGTGATGGCTTTATTCGCTGTGCTACAGCGCTGGCCCCTAAAATGTTTTTATAACATCTAAAGCTTAAAAAGTATTTATTTTTATTTGAAAGGCAGAAAGAAAGACACAGTCTTTCATCTGCTGGTTTACACCACAAAAGCCCAAAACAACCAGGACTTTGCCAAACTGAAGCCAGGAGCCCAAAACTCAGTCCAGGTCTCCTATGTGGATGGAACAGCCAGAACTCAAACCAATGCCCATATAGGATGCTCGCACTGCAGGTGGCGGCTTTACCCACTATGCCGTAGCACCGGTCCCATGTTTTGTGAATTTTAAACTGATATTTTATCTGTTTGAATTTTAGTGATATGTACATGAGTAACAGAAATCTTTTCATGGCTCTTAGTGTACAAAATCAAGGAATCATGTATTTTAATGAAGTGCCTGTGTGTGAATTACTTAAGCGAAGGCTAGATGTTAGCCTGTGCTTATCCTTTTTACTGGATGCTCATATATAGTTACTCATGTATGTTTTGTAACATTTTAAATACCTTTAACTATTGGGAAGACTTATCTTCCTCCTCTTTTTGTCATTTAGAAATAATTTTAGGGGCTGGTGTTGTGCATAGTGGGTAAAGCCACTGCCTGCAGCACTGGCGTCCTGTATGGGTACCAGTTTGATTCTTGGCTGCTCCATTTCCAATCCAGCTCCCTGCTAATGGCCTGAGAAAGCAGCAGAAGATGGCCTAAGTGCTTGGGTCCCTGCACCCATGTGGGAGACATGGAGGAAGCTCCTGGCTTCAGATCAGTCCAGCTCTGGCCAACTGTTGTGGCCATTTAGGGAGTGAACCAGCGGATGGAAGATCTATTTCTCTGTCTTTGCCTCTTTTTCTCTCTTTCTCTGGGTTTCAAATAAATAAATAAATTTAAAAAATAATTTTAGTTCACTTAGAATACATAGCAAGGGCTGGTGCCAAGGTGCAGTAGGTTAATCCTCCTCCTGCGTTGCCAGCATCCTATATGGGCACCAGTTCTAGTCCCGGCTGCTCTACTTGCAATCCAGCTCTCTGCTATGGCCTGGGAAAGCAGTGGAGGATGGCCCAAGCCCTTGGGCCCCTGCACCCACATGGGAGACCAGGAAGAAGTGCCTGGCTCCTATCTTCAGATTGGCACAGCTCCAGCTGTTGCAGCCATTTGGGGGGTGAACCAACAGAAGGAAGACCTTTCTCTCTCCCCCTTACTGTCTGTAACTGTACTTCTCAAATAAAGCAGATGAAATCTAAAAAAAAAAAAAAAAAAAAAAAAAAAAACTATCTTTTTTTGTCTTTATTTCTTCAGCTAAAATAGCAGGTTTCAGTTTCCTTCCTCTGTCCATTGATTATTGATTTGAAAGGCAGAGCAACAGAGATAGAGGGAGGGAAAAAGAGAGGGAGAAGACAGAGGAGAGGAGAGGGGACAGAGACCTTCTATCTGCTGATTAATTCTCTAAATGCCCATGACAGCTGGGACTAGACCAGGCCTAAACCAGGAAGCAGGAACTCCATCCAGGTCTCCTATGTGGTTGGCAGGAACCCAAGTACTTCCCAGGCACTTAAGCAAGAAGGTAAATCAGAAGCAGAGTAGCTGTGCCGTGAACCAGCACTTCGATATAGGATGCCATTGTCTGTTGCCCACTGCACCACAATACTCATGCCTCAGTTTGCTTTATTTATGTGTTATATATAATACTGTAGTGTGAAGCTTTGGATCCCTAGATTTTTTTAAAGTCTTAAATGTATTTTTATAGATACAGAAAATATATGGAAGTATGGCTAATTATAATTTGTGAAACATAATTGCTGTTGGGGCCAGCACTGTGGAATAGGAGGTTAAGCCTCTGCGTGTAGTGGTGGTATCACATATGGGCACCAGTTTGAGTCCTGGCTGCTCCACTTCTGATCCAGATCCCTGCTGATGGTCTGGGAAAGCGGTGGAAGATGTCCTATGTGCTTGGTCCCCTGTACCCATGTGGGAGACCCAGAAGAAGCTCCTGGCTCTTAGCTTTGGCCTACCCCAGCCCCACTGGGGAGTGAACCAGCAGATGGAGAATTTCTCGCCTCTCCCTCTCCTGTGTTTCTGCCTTTCAAATAAATAAGTCTTTTTAAAAAAAAAAAAACAATAAAAAACCTTAATTACTGTAGTGAAATTTTGTGGCGATACTGTTATTAAGTGATATATATATAAGGCTTTAATCTCATGGATTTACTTTTACTGTACCAATGTTATTCACATTTTTATTTTCAAACTGAGCTTTTAGGAACCTCATTATTTCATTTCTCAAGAATGTCATTTGTTATGTTTTTAATTGCAGCAGTGGAAGAAACAGGAGGAGATTCTTGGAAATACAGTTTGAGGGTAAGTATTGAAAGAAAAATTGACGAGAGACTTCTTAATCCTTCTAAAACTGTTAGTAGAGAGTGACCATCTGTTGGAGATTCCAGCAATTAGATAGGAAACTGTTCATAACTGCAAAAATTATGTTTGAGAGGAAAGTACTTAATTAAAGTCTGAATTTTCATCTGAATTTTTTTTATGTTTACTTGGGAATTTGCAAACTGAAAATTTTTTTTCATTTTTGGTTTAATTCCATGGGAAACAGTTATCACTAAACAAAGGGAAAATAATCTGTTAAAGTGAAAGTTGGGACTTTTGGACTAAAATTATTTTACCCCCTCCTAATGATTTTGTTAAAGCTTCTTTTGGTATTTTATTTCTCTTACTACCCAGTGTCAGTCTCAGAGACCAGCTCATTGTAAAACTTTCAGTTGTAGGATACTTTAAAAATACATCTGATAGGACATGCATTTTCTGTTGAGGAAGATGTACCCATGTGGCCATTGGTGGTTCTTTGTGATAAGGCTTGTGTTTTACCATTGCTTTTCTTTTCTTTTTAAAGATTTATTTATGTATTTGAAAGATGAAGTTTCAGAGAAGCAGAGAGAAAGAGAAGTCTTCCATCTTCTCATTCGTGCCCCAAGTGGCCACAGCTGCCAGGGCTGGGTCAGAATGAAGCCAGGAACCTCATCCTGGTCTCCTATGTGGGTGTGGGGGCCCAAGCACTTGGGCCATCTTCTGTTGCTTTCCCAGGCGTATTAGCAAGGAACTGGATTGGTAGTGGTCAGCGGGACTCGAGCTGGACCCCATATGGGATGCCAGCATTGCCTGCAGCAGCTTAACCTGCTATACCACAGTTCCCAGCCCCTTCCCATTACTTTTCTAAAAATCTTATTTTTTTTAGATTTATTGGCTTATAGCTGTAAATCAGAGAAATTACTGCTATTTTAAAAACTTTAACAGAATTTGTGACTTTAATTTTTAAAAACTTTCTCTAATAGAGAAGTCTACAAATATCAGAAAATAGAGAAACAAGTCATTTATCATAGCCTATTTAGCACTTTTCAACTCATGGCTAGTCTTTTAGTTTCACATAAGCACAGAATTTTCTCCCAATTTGGATTATTTTGAAGCAAACAGTTGAGATGACTTGATTTCATTTGTGTATATCAGTATATATCTCAGTGATTCCATTTTAAAGATAAAACTTACTACTTGTTGAATTTTCTATTAAGCAGAGAATTAGGCTTATGATTATGAAGTAAATCATTGCAAAAATGAAAAGAAAAGCAAGAAAGGAGGGAGAACAGGAATGAGGGAGGTAGGGAGAGTATGACAGGAAGTATCATTATGTTCTTAAACTGTAAATATGAAATACATGGAATTTATTGCCTTTCTATACATAAAAGTAAAAAATGCTTATAATTCCATTACATTATAAAGTAGTGATTTAATACTTCAAAAAATTCAAAACAAATATTCTCTTTTGTAGCTAAGAATTGTTTCTGTTAACTGTGTTTGTTAAAGAAAATACTATTTTTTTGATAAATTGAATTCAAGAGTTGGAATTTTTTACTTATATATGTATCATTGCTAAGAATTTATGATTTTTAATATATTCAATCTTGGACAGTCATTTGTAGTACTGAACTATAAATGGATGTGGCTAATTAAAAGTGTACTGTTTTCTTTATGTTTTAGAGTTTTTGGGTGTATTATGCAAAATGATTGAAATAATGAAATAAATTTCTATATGCTGTGATTCCAGCTTGATTTTGTTTTTATTTTGCTCATTATAAAAATGAGTAATCTTTAAAGAAAATCAAGAATTGGAAACATTTTGGAATTTTAGGGCTTTAAGAATGAGTGCTCTTTGCATTATTATAGTTTCTTAACTTAAAATACCATTTTTTAAAATTGGAAATTTCTCCCTTTCTCCCCCTTTCCAGCCTTGCACTGAAGTACTGTTTATAGATATATTCCATGAATATAATCAAACTCTTACTCCTGTGCTTCTGGAAATGATGCAGACACTTCAAGGTAAGGCATATTTTGTGGATCTTGGGTTTATCTATGTAATTAGTGTTGAGTTAAAATAGTCTGAGTGCCTGCTCTATGCAGTGCAGTATTTCATATGTTAAATAGTAGATTCGGGCTGGCGCTGCGGCTCACTAGGCTAATCCTCTGCCTGCGGTGCCAGCACCCTGGGTTCTAGTCCCGGTTGGAGCACCGGATTCTGTCCTGGCTGCTCCTCTTCCAGTCCAGCTCTCTGCTGTGGCCTGGGAAGGCAGTGGAGGATGGCCCAAGTGCTTGGGCCCTGCACCCGCATGAGAGACCAGGAGGAAGCACCTGGCTCCTGGCTTCGGATCAGCGCTGTGTGCCAGCCGTAGCAGCCATTTGGGGGATTGAATCAACAGAAGGAAAACCTTTCTCTCTGTCTCTCTCTCTCACTGTCTAACTCTTTCAAAAAAAAAAAAAAATAGTAGATACTTATTTGAAAAACAAAAAGCAGAATATGTTCTTTCTTGAACAGGTCTCATTTGAGATGAGCCTTGAGTTACCACTTGGAGATCGATAGCTGGATTTTGATCCTGTAAAATAGCAGTCAGGTTACTTGAAGAAGCATTCTATCTTGAAGCATGTTGTGGGAAGTAGTGAGAAATGGTTAAAATAAAAGTTAGCACCAGTTACAATGACAGTGGGAATGGAAAGAAGGTGTGGTGGGTGTAAGAGAGAAAGATGAAGTAAATTTGAAATACTTGATCACTACACATTACATACAAGTAATTATTTTAATATTAACTAACATTGGCTCATGATTTCTGACTTTTCCTGCTACACTGTAAGTTCCAAGAGACTGATCAAGTGTGATTTATTCATACTTTTTTTTAAAAGATTTATTTTATTTGAAAGTCAGAGTTACAGAGAGAGATAGAGACAGAGAGAGATGTCTTCCATCCGCTGGTTCACTCCCCAGATGGGCTGCGCCAATCTGAAGCCAGGAGACAGGGCTTCCTCCGGGTCTCCGATGTGGGTGCAGGGGCCTAAGGACTTGGGCCATCTTCTGCTTTCCCAGGCCACAGAGCATCTGTTTCTGGAACTGGTGCCCATATAAGATGCTGGTGCTTCAGGCCAGGGCTGCGCCACAGTGCCGGCCTCTGTTCATACTTTTATTCCTACTGCATGACATTCTCAGTAACTATTGGTTGTTTGTGTAGCTTTTGCCTACTGTGTGAATGTGCTAGACAAAGGAAAGTGGTCAAAAATGCTGCTGTGAGTCTTAATGACAAGGGAAAACATTTACTTCATTAGTGGTGGATGGAGATACAGGTCCAAATTTGGGAGTGCATGTCTATAAGGAACCTTGGGAGAAGAAAAAATGTTCAAGTACAGACCCTGAGATTTTGACCTGTAGGTGATGGGAGGATGTAAAAGACCCTGCAAAAATGCCGCGTAAGAACCATCCCAGAAGTATGAAGAGACATTTCTGGGGTGTGTCCTGGAGAAGAATGTTTTGTCAGATACAGCAAATAGTGTAAGAGGCAGAGGCAGTCGAATCTTCTGGGAAAGTAGGTTATCTGATGATTGGGGTAGGAATCACATTGTAAGGGAAAAGGAGTTGAGATACTGCTGTTACACAGAAGTGAAGGAAGAGAATGTCCTGCAGAGGAGGAGATTCTTGATCTTGTTCTATAGTGAGGGGTAGCTCATCTTTTAGGCTTTTGTTCTGTCAAAAACTAAGAATGTTTTTGCTGAAATTATAAGCTAATAAGAATAATTAGCTATCAGTCAGCTTCATTATATTAACTTTCAAAGATTATATGAGTACTGTTATAATTTCATATGGCTTGATTTGGAATGTATACTTAGTTATTCATTTTTAATGCAGGTTTATAGATTTGCAAATAGTTATACTATTTAAGTTACTTTGTTAGTTTTTGACTGTTGTTTTCTCTTTTCTCCTGTATATCTATTACCTGTTTATTTTTTTTTTAAGCCACTAGAGGAAAAGACAGGCTGTTTAGATAATACTCTGGGATGCTGTCTGCTATATTTTTAGGGATCTCTGAGTTTAGTATGTTCTTTTTACCTCTGGAGCAATTTGCTCATTTAGGACTATACTTACTGTAGCTTATTGGAAGAGTGAGCTTTAAAATTCATAATTAGCAGTAAAAAGGTGCTTTGACAAACTTGTTAGAAAAAACCTATGTAAGTTGTATTTTCTGTAGTATCCATGATACCGTTCTTCCTGAGCAGTAGTACAGAGACTGCCAACTTGTTATTCTGAAACTTCCATGTTTCTTAGTAGCTATCACTTTCAGTTTGCATTTTTCACTTTATTGGCGTTCAGTATTCTCTCATAACTTGGCTAATTTTTTGTTTACTTTCTTTTCCAAACTGCTCATTCTTTACTTCTCCTGCCCTGGTTGATTAATCTTTAGTCTATTTTAAATAATTTTCCTTTATAATAAGAGTATAATACAACAGCTAGCAATTTGTAGCATCTATTTTTCTGCTTGATTTTTAGTATTTAATTTAAAAATATTTTAATGTTGCTTATTACTTTATCTATACTTGTGTTCTTTAATGGTGGTGGTAATAAAATGTTAACTGTCTTTATACTTATATATATGTTTAATATCATGAAATTTGTTGTATTTAACTGGATCAGGAAACTCAACTACTATATTTCAATTAAAAAACTTATTAAAAACTAGTTTAATTTACATTTCCTGATACTTTTTTTTTAGGACCCACCAATGTGGAAGATATGAATGCACTGTTAATCAAAGATGCTGGTATGTTAAACTTCAACGGTTTAGAAATGCTTATTTATTCGATAGACTGTTTAAGTGCTGGGAGAGTTGAGATATAAGAGTAAAGTTCAGGACCTTTCTGATGGAGGAGATATTCAAGTAATCAGAAAATTAATTGTAATATTGTGTGGGATGGTTAATGCTAATGTGGTAGTAAGCACAAGATAGTTTTGGTGTGCATGGGGAAAGACTCCTCAGAAAGTGTAATATAAGAATGCAAAGGTGAGTACAAGTTAGGTGTGCAAGGAGGAGTATAGGAAGAAGGTTCTAGGAAGACTGAGTGATATAGACAAAGATGTGAAGGTCATAGGAATAAAGCACAGTTAGAGTGATTGTTTTGATTTAACTGAAACATAGAGGTTAAGTGGTCATGGTGCTGGATGCTAAACATTGCCTCTGCTTGGAACAGACATTGTTTCCTAATTTGACTCGAATATTTTACAATGAATTTAATTTTCTATTTGAAAGGAGTAAGGAGTATTTAGGAGGAACATGGAGTAAAAGAACTTGATGTTTTTAAAAATGTCTATTTAAATAATTTCCCTGGTTAACATATTTTTCCCTTAATTAACAGATTGTATGTTTCTAAAATGTCCTCAAAGTTTAGTTTGTTATATTGCCCAGCTTGTGAAATCTTTAATTTTTCAAAAAATCTTTTCTTCCCAGTATATAATGCTGTTGGATTAGCTGCTTATGAGCTGTTTGACAGTGTTGACTTTGATCAGTGGTTTAAAAACCAACTTATTCCAGAATTACAAGTCATTCATAATAGGCAAGTATGAAGTTTTATGTTTATTATACACTTATTTACCTTATTGATTTTCTGATGCAGGCAAAAGATACTAAAACTGAGTACCATTTTGTTTTTTTAGTACAATTTTTTAAATGTTATATTATGACTTAGCAGTTACTGTGTATTGTAGAGTAGAGAAAGACCTATTAATTCTATGAATGAAATAGAAGCAAAACAGTTGGCTCTTACGTTACTTTACTTCAAATGTGAATTGTGATGTCTAAGAAGTACGTGGCATTATATAAGATAGTTTATAGGAGAAAAGATTTTATGCAAGGCTGAGGGAAGATGGGGGTCCCTTGAGTTCCAGAAAAAAACTCCATAGAAGAAGGACAGTTGGAGACTTAACAGTGGGTAGGCCTAGTGTCTAACCAAAGAATGCCCATGAAAGGTAACTATCTCGGGATCGTACAAAGAATTCTTTAAGTCTTTGGGGAATTGAGTAGAGTACGACATAAAAACAACATGGCAAAAAGCATTTAAGTACATTTTAGGTTCTTATTGAGGTGGTTAGTTCAATCATCTGGATCCATATGACAGTATTATTATTTTTTTTTTTGCTGATTCTTAAATTTTGTATACATTCAAGCCCTTGCTTAAGTATTGAATGATTAGGATGAAAGGTTTTTTATTGATAGGTTATTTCTTAGTTTAAAAAATATTTGGAGGCTTTTCCCCCCCTTTATTTTATTTTTTTAAAGGTTTTTCCAGGTCTCCCACATGGGTGTAGGGGCCCAAGGACTTGGGCCATCTTCTACTGCTTTCCCAAGCCATAGCAGAGAGCTGGATTGGAAGAGGAGCAGCTGGTACTAGAACCAGTGCCCATATGGGATGCCAGCAGCAGCACAGGCAGAGGATTAACCTACTGTGCCACTGCGCTGGCCCCTCCCCCCATTAAAAGAATGTACTTCTGTTGATTTAGTTCTGTAAGCTTGGTGCCTATCAGAATGCTAAGTGGGACAGATGTTAGTATAGTCGTTCAGACACTGCTTGGCATGCCCACATTTTGTATTGCAGTGCCTAGTTCAAGTCCTGGTCCCATATCCAATCCAGCTTTTGGCTAATACAAACTCTGGGAAAGCAGCAGGTGATGACTCAAGTATTTGAGTCCCTGAAACCCAAGTGGGAGACCCAGCTTAGAATGTAGGCTCCTGCTTTCAGCATGACTGAGACCTGGTTTTTGTGGGCAATTGGAGAGTGAACAAGTGGATGAAAGCTCTCTCTCTCTCTTTCTGCATTGCAAATACAATGATAAAAAAAAAAAAAAAGACTGCCTAGTATATAGTAATAAGTTAATTTATTGCCTAAATTATTGAATGAATAGAATACTATCATTTTATAAACAGCCATGGAATTGTAGAGCTTGAGATGCTTTAAAAGTAGTTTGAGGGGCCGGCGCTGTGGCACAGCGAGTTAAAGCCCTGGCCTGAAGCGCTGGCATCCCATATGGACGCTGGTTCGAGTCCCGGCTGCACCTCTTCCAATCCAGCTCTCTCTATGGCCTAGGAAAGCAGTAGAAGATGGCCCAAGTCCTTGGGCCCCTGCACCCACCTGGGAGACCTGGAGGAGGTTCCTGGCTCCTGTCTTTGGATCGGCACAGCTCTGGCCATTGTGGCCACTTGGGGAGTAAACCAACAGAGGGAAGACTTTGCTCTCTTCTGCCTCTCCTACTCTCTCTGAGTGACTCTGACTTTTAAATAAATAAAGAAATCTTTAAAAAATATAGTAGTTTTGACCACTAAACAGCTAGTTATCTCTCCGGTTATCTGTCAACAAACATTTTCAATATTTGGAATTGACAGTGTCCATTGAGTCATAGGTGAATAAAGTAGAGTGATTCTACCCTCAGGGAACTAGTAAGCTTGTGATGGAGAGAAAGCCTTCATTGGAAGACAAATGTGGACTCTAATTATTCCTAAGCCTTCGGGTTTATTTAATTTAAGACTATCACTGTTCAGTACGGTAGCTCTCAGCGTATCACTGTTGTGCATTGGAAATGTGCTTACTGAAACTGAGGAAATGACTTCAATTTTAATTGAAATTGAAAAACTGAGGTTGTGTAAAATATGTATTGGTTACATGTTGAAAGATAATATTTTGATGTGTTATAAATAAAAACATTAAGAGTTCACCTATTTATTTGTACTTAATATGGGCAGTAAAATTTTTAAGAGTACTTTTTTGGCCTGTATTATATTTCTGTTGGACAGAGTTAATTTCCATCAGTGTTTTTCCAGTATCAATGTACATTTGAACTATCTGGCAGTCTTAAAATGCATGTTTTAGTTCAGTAGGTGTGGATCCAATTGTGCAATTTTTTCATGCTCCCAGAATAATGTGTTGTGGTGGATTTGTTCTGAGAGGAGGAGCGTGGTGGGGGCAAGAGGCACGGAGTCACCACACAGACCCCGGGAGTCAGGTGAAAGTGGGCCAGAGGCGAACAGCTTGCAGACTCTTTATTTCCGTTGGTACAGCGGCTTAAATAGCCAAGGCAGCCAATCCGGTCAAGGGGCAGTTTATGCCTTAACCAATCACAGCCTGTTGCCAGGCAGTATCCAGAGCCATCCAGTTGCAGCCTGTTGCCAGGCAGGCTCTGTTTGACATGTGGTTTCCAAAGCCATCCAATTACAGCCTGTCTTCAGGTGGTTTCCCAGGGGGTTTCCGAAGCAACTCTTGAGTAACTGACACTTGCTTGCCAGCGGCCATCTTGGCATGGCCTTCTCATTCCACCACATTTCTCATTCCCCCACATATTCCAGACAGTGCAGACTCTGGGAGGCAGCAGATGATGACTCAAGTGTATGGCTCCCAGCCCCTACATGAGAGGCCTGAATTGAATTCCTAGCTTCCAGTCCTGTAGCTCTGGCTGTTGAGGGCATTTAGGGAATAAACCAGTGGAGGGGGTATCTTCTTCTTTTTCTCTCTCCCCTCTTAATCCCTCCTCCTTTTTTTCCATTCCCTTTCTCCCTGTTTCAATCTCTTCAATAAAAGTTTTTTTTCAAATAAAAATTGATAATTCTGTATTTCCTTATTTCACTCTATACAAGTCTGTACTTCCACCTGTATGACTGTATTGTCAGTTTTCTTTTTTGAATTTTTATTTATTTATTTGAAAGAGCTAGAGAGAGATACATATCTTCTATCCATTGATTCACATCCCAGATGGCCACACAAAAGGCCACAAGTCAGCAGCTTCTTCCGGGTTTCCCTTGTCAGTGACAGGGGCCCAAGGACTTGGGTCATCTTCTGCTACCTTTCCCAGGCTATTCACAGGGAACTGGGTCAGAAGTGAAGCAGACAGGACACCAACTGGCATCATAGGCAGAGGCTTCACCCACTATGCCACACACCCTGGCCCCTGTATTAGTCAACTTTGTATTATTACACCTAAAATACCTGCGAGGAGCATCTTGGGAAGAAAGGCAGTTTGTTTTGGCTTACAAATTTGGAGATTAATAGTGCAGGGCTGTGTAGCCCCATTAGTCTTGTATCTGTTAAGGTTGGAGGAATGAGGGGGACCTTCACAGGGTGAGGCAGGAAGCTGAGAGAGAAGCTAGGCCACATTTGGCTTAAATAACCATTCCTCTTGCAAGAACTAACTCCCAGTAGACCAGCCTATTAGATGCCATAATTGTATTGTCTCCATCCTTCACATTAATCCATTGACCATTAACATTAATCCAAGACTTTAAGGTTTAAATATCTTAATGAACTTGGGGAGCCAGATCCTGTTCAAATTTTATCAGTGAATTTGTTCAGCAGTTTAAACCCCTCTTTTTTTAAAAAAAAAATTATTTATTTATTTGAAAGGCAGAGTTACAGAGAGGCAGAGAGAGAGGTCTTCCATCTGCTGGTTCGGCCCCCAGATGGCTGCAACGGCCAGAGCTGCACCAATCCAAAGCTAGGAGGCAAGAGCTTCTTCTGGGTCTCCCATGTGGGTGCAGGGGCCCAAGAACTTGGGCCATCTTCTACTGCTTTCCTAGGCCATAGCAGAGAGCTGGTTCGGAAGTGGAGTAGCCAGGACTCAAACTGGGGCCCATAAGGGATGCTGGCACTGCTGGCGGCAGCTTTACCGACTATGCCACAGTGACTGCCCCTAATTTCTATGCCTTGAGAGGCCTGTTCAAATCCTATCTCCTGTTCTGAAATCTTGAGATACTGCTTTACATTCTTTGAGTCCTTAAGATGTGTTATAAATTTTTTGAGGGCAGAGAGTGCTTCTATACATTTTCTTCAATTTCAGGGAGCGATTTATATCACCAGTTATCTTTTAACATTGTAATTTAAAAAAAAAAGTTACATTCATTAGTTTTTTAGATTTATATTCAGAAATAAATGTTTACCATCTTGCCACTGAAGAATATATAATACTGAGAAGATACTTTGTGAATGGAATTCTAAAACACAAATATTTTAAGCTTAATGAATTTTCTGCTTATCTAGACAATGACCACTTCATTTAGCAAAGATGATCACAAGTAAATACATATATGTGTTAACCATAATCCTTTACTACTTTAAAAATATGAACCATTATTTTTATAATTTGAACCACATTTTGTACTCTGATACTTCTCAAAAAATCAGGGGTTAGCTGAAATCATAAGATTATATGAATATTTTATATAAACCTCAAGATCTCAGTGTTCTGAAAATAATCTTTATAGAATTAACAGAATTGGAATAGAAGAATTGAATATAGAAATTCTCACTATTATCTATTTGAAAGGCAGGACAGAGACAAGATCTTCCATTGGTTGGTTCACATCTCAATTGCCTGCAACTGCTAGGCTGAAGCCAGGAGCCCTTCATCTGGGTCTCCCATGCTGGTGACAGAACCAACTACCACTGGTACCTCCCAGTGTAAGAAGTTGGAAATGGTAGGGGAACTGGGACTGGAGCCTAACACTCCAGTATGAGATGGGGGTCTTAATCGCTGTGCCAAATGCCTGCTCTGCTTTCAAACTTTTATTTTAAACATGCAGATTGCAGTTCTTGCTACATTTTATGTTTTAATGCTGAAATATAACTCTTAAAATATCTCATTTCAATTTCATGATTTCCGTCTGTCTAGGTATAAGCCATTGAGACGCAGGGTGATTTGGCTGATTGGTCAGTGGATTTCTGTGAAATTCAAGTCTGACTTAAGACCCATGCTTTATGAAGCAATCTGTAACTTACTTCAAGATCAAGATTTAGTGGTATGTAACTTAAATGTCTTAGAGGAGTTATATAAAAGCTTTAACCTTTTTTTATTCAGGAGACACACTGTCCTTGAGATAATATCATAATCTGTCTCCCTGTTGCTGTTGTTTCTTTCCTTTATTTTTGAAGATTTGTTTGCCCTTGAAATTGTTGTTTCTATTAAGAATTTTTCTCTGTGGTATTCACATAATATTCTTGACTGTGTTACTGGAAAATTGATAGTGACTTTTTGTTGCTTTTGTCTCCCTCAGTATGCTTGGCACTTTATTACATAGATTTACTACGGAAAGAGGTTTCATGATTTTTAGAAGTATAAAATTGTACTACTTGTTGTAGTCTATGAATGAAAACATAATTAGGAAAGTAACATCTTTGAGTTTTCTACTTAAGTATTAACCTTCATTTAGTTCTTTATTGTGTCTGGAATTTATTTTTGACCATGATGTAAAGTAAGGTCCCATTTTTTCCTTTTTGTTTTTTAAATAAGGACAGAAGTGCTGCAATGATGTATTGAATAATCTTATTTTCTTGGTGATCTGTTAGGCCACCTCTGCCATATCCCAAATTTACATAAGCATATGAGTCTGTTTCTGAACATTGTTCTGTTCCTTTGTTCTGTTTGTTTCTACTTGAATTACAACCAATAATAGTCTAATAAATCTTAAACGCTTGGTAGGGAATACATACTTGGAGCTTTGAACACACATAAGAGTTTCATGGTTTAAAAAAGATCAGCTATTATGTGTCATTAATTAGCTACATTATTTTGTGTGGTATTGTTTGTGTTTACACTGTTAATTGACCTTTCTTTTTATGCTTATCGTTAACTCCGTCTTTTAGAGCATATTAACAGTTCCTCATGCCATAACTTGAGAATTGTCTTAGATTTGATACAACAGACTAAAATACTTAAAAAAATTTTTTTCCTGCACATTCTCTTCCCTTCCCTCCCCCTCCTCATAGAATATACTTCCTGGCAGGTGCTGTGTTGGGCAAGTTTCAGGTTTGAGAACACGGTAAACTGCATTGTAAGTGAGAGGAGTCATCTTTTCCCAGGACCACAGATGGTTCTTATACTTAAACCTTACGTTTTAAGGTTTCTGAATGTAACAGTTGTATCTTTAAAATTTCAGAAATTTGAAATAAATTTTTAAAGAGTTGTGGTGTCGGACCCTTGCCAGCGAGGGTCCAACATAGTCACAACACGGTCACTGTTCATCGGTTCTCAAGGAACTTTTACTTGTGGGGGTAAAAGGAAAGTGGGGAGAGGAGAAAAGAAGAGGAGGGCCCAGATCCCAGTGTCCCTTTATGCTGATATCGTCCAATCAGATGAAAGGGCGCGTATAGCCTCAGGTCAAAAGTTCATCTGTTTCACCTGGTTCTTCCTAGTTGTTTATGCAGAGTCCATTCTGTTTCATCTGTTTCACCTGGCTGTTTTTGTAAGCCTTGTGGTCGAGATTGCTGCAAACCATTTAGATGAGGTTCCCACAGGTGGCCAGCCTGCGGTTCCCCACATTGTGGTTGAGATATTTTTGCACTCCTCAGAGAATCAAACAATGAATAACTAAAAAAAAAAAAAAACAAAAACCAAAATTAGTGTAGTCATTCTTTCTTGTGAATGATTAAATAAGATGTAAACTGTGGCACAGTACAGAATTCTGTAGTTGTATTGTGAAGCAATGAAATGACTGTTTTCATGGGCTTAGTGTTAGCAGCATCAGAATAATGAACCTCCGAAAACGGACAATCAGTGGCGCTGTAAGAGGGACTTTCAGCGGCACAGAGACTGCTGCAGACCTTGTGTCCGTGGTGGGAGGTACAGCTGTCAATAGGACAGAAGTACTGCAAGCTGTAATGAAGCTTTCATGTTTGTGCCTTTTTATGGGTTTCCTAGTTTTGTTCATTTTTTGTCTTAACGTTTTTGTTTTATTTTTCTATTTGCCCCTTCTTGGATCTCAGAAACAGTGCCACAGCTTTTGAATTGTGGACTAGTCTGTGTTTTGAAAGACGACCGGATGAATTCTGAATTCAGCTACGTTCACTGAGTGTAACTTCCTAAAGAAACATAGAATAATCTATGTTTGAGACACCAAAATATTAGCCTAGTTTAAAATCATGAAGAAAGGAAACTTTAGTAAGTTTCTGCAATTTTCAGTTTGTAATTGATAATATCAGGTCTACCTCACATATAAAAATGAGCTTTAGAATTTTTTCCTTAATGGAGAAGAATAAACCTAAAGAGCTTTTTATTCCTTTAAGAAACCTATTTATACATATATATATTTCAGAGGAAGTACATGGAAGTATGTGATTGAGTTGATCATGATTTTATTGCAGATTAGAGCAAAAAAGTACCTCAGTACCACCAAGAAGTCGTCATAGTAGAGTAGGAATAGCAGTGTATAGAATAGTGTAGGAGAATATTGCTCATGGTAGTGTCTCTGAGATCTGGCATGAAGTCAAGTTTTAGCAATTTTTTTTAAAAAAGATTTTATTTATTTATTTGAGAGGTAGAGTTACAGACAATGAGAGGGAGAGACAGAGAGAGAGAGAGAGATCTTCCGTCTGCTGGTTCACTCCCCAAATGGCCGCAATGGCCGGAGCTGCGCTGATCTGAAGTCAGGAGCCAGGTGTTTCTTCCCAATCTCCCACGCAGGTGTGTGGGACTTGGGCCATCTTCTACTGCTTTCCCAGGCCCTAGCAGAGAGCTGGATCGGAAGTGGAGCAGCCAGGACTTGAACTGGCGCCCATATGGGATGCCAGTGCTGCAGACGGAGGATTAACCTACTGTGCCACAGTGCTGGCTCCTTAGCAAATGTTTTTTGAAAGAATTAGAGAAGGTGAGAAAGGGAGAGAATCCAAGAAGGAAGATGGAGTTTTTAAACAGCCAATTATGAAGTCGTGGTATTATTTCTCCTTAGCAGATTGTTCTTTCACGTCTGCCCTTTTTACTTTTTCTTAAGTCTCTGAGACACTGCTATGTGTGGGATGTTGAAGTGGTCAAGCATTAGGCCAGCCCAGATCCAGAACTCAAATGAACCAGCCTGACAGTTATCCCAGGGTGCAGTCCATAGTGACACTAGCACAGCAGTATCTGCTTATTGCTTTCAGGGATCCTTGAAGAGTTCCTTATTCCTAGGTTGTGCTTGTTCTCTGCTATGGAATTAACCTGTTATTTTTTTCAGGAGTTTTCTGAGGTTTCATGATGGGGGGGAGCGGAGGGTAAGGATAGACTCACAGGCTAAGTTACAGTCTAGAACCAGATCTGAATACTTAGGGTTTCTTTCTCCTTCAGACAGTCTGAAAAGTAATGCTTGAAGTCTTACTAAGGGAGGATATTCAGTTTCCTCCATTTATTCAGCAATTATTTACTGAACAACTCTGTGTACATTTGCTCTTAGGAACTATGGGTTTGATGATGGAATAACCTAACATTCAGAGAACTTGCCTAATCTGCATGTCAGAGCTCCTTAAAACGTTTTAAAACTTACTTTCTGAAAAATGGCGGCAGGGAAAAAGTAATCATTACAGATGTGGAAAGTGTCACCCCTAAGAAAGTAATGGCTCTTAGCCAGAAAATAAAAATTTTCAGTGCAATATCTTACAAACTAGAATATAGAATGTAGTCATGGCTTGGATTCGTGTTACTTTATGGAGAAATTGAAAATATTAGCCCATATCAATTTAGCTGATCAAGTGAGAGGTAAAACTTGAGAGAGAATTAATTAGGACACTGTTGTGATGATGTGATTTGCCTGTATAACATGCTGGTACACAAAGATTATATGATTTAGGAGGTGGGGAGCTTGTATAACTCTTTTTATGAACTTGGGATTCATAAATTCTCATATCTTTTGGGTATTTCAGATCTTTTGGGTATTTTTGGGTATTTCGCTGAGATTACAAATAGGAATTTATATTCTTTCTCCTCCCTCTCCTCCTGTCTCCTGAATCCTTCACTTATCCATCTTCCAGCTGACCCAGCTCCACCTTGTGCCTGCTACTCAACCTTCTCTTTTACTCTGGAGTCACCTGCACATACTTCTCGCTCAGTCCCAGGCTATCCACATACCTGATGGCTAATTATTTTTCTTGCTGGAAGCACCCATTGGAGTAAACCCTCCTTAAGCAAACTATGGGGAACTGAGAAGAGTGGGAATAAACACTAACTTTACCTTTACTTTTTCTCTCTTGCTGCAAGCTAAGGGAAGTATCCTTTTATTTCTGGATGTCATATATTCTGTGACTTTATTAACAAAATGAGTAAAGAAAGTGATTTGGAATAAAGTGACATTTAGTAGTTAATGATGTTTAGTAGTTCTATAATGATTGAAAACTCATAGTATACTTTCTTTTAGGTCCGTATTGAAACAGCTACAACTCTGAAGTTAAATATCCTTTGAAAAATATATAAGTGCTTTATTGCAAAGAATTTTAAAATTTTGTATTTTGCAAAATTAGGAGATAGTTGAAAATGTAGTTTTTGGTTGGTTAATTGCATTTTTTCAGGTATGTATTTTTGTTGCTAGCTTTATCTTTTGGTTCTCAGTATTCCTTAACTGTCTTTCACCTGTTGATGATTTTGAATTTAGAACAGATCAATTTCTACCGGTAAGCATATTTTGAGATTTGATAACAATTTCTGTTCATGTCTTTTGAACGTTGTGTTATTTTACCTCTGAAATTATATATATTATTTATTAAAACTTAATTTTAAAATGTTTTGGATTACTTTAGAGGATATAACTTGTATTTATAGCTATTCAGGTACTTTTATTGGTAACAGTCACATTTAATCTATATATTTTTGTTTAGCTATATTGTCATCAGTTTTAAAGTTGACCACTAGACTTAATTTTTCTCATAATTATAATCTGGTGTTTTTATGTCACGTGCATCTATTACTTTTTTTAAAAAATTATTTATTTATTTGAGAGGTAGAATTATAGACAGAGAGGGAGAGACAGAGAGAAAGGTCTTCATCCACTGGTTCACTCTCCAACTGGCCACAATGGCCCGAGCTGGGCCAATATGAAGCCAGGAGCTTCTGCTGAGTGTCCCACACAGGTGCAGGGGCCCAACCACTAGGGCCATCTTCTACTGCTTTTCTAGGTCATATTAGATAGTCAGATTGAAAGAGGAGCAGCTGGAACTCCAACCAGCTGGCGCCGCAGGTGGAGACTTAGCCCAGTATGCCACAGCGCTGGCTCTGCATCTGTTACTTGTACTCCTTTTGTTATTTCCCTGCATTATATGTGAATATATGTCTGTATCCTACACCAGATTGCAAGTTGCTTGAAGAACAGAATGACAAATCATAGACATCACTCAACCTCTGTCACCTAGAGTGTTGTTTTTACATAATTGGTATTTATTAAACACTTGCCAAATATGTTAAGAAGATTGAGGGGGTGGTGTTTGTATTTCCTAAGAGGAGTATATGAGAAGAAAGTTAAATGATAAAATATCTGTTTGTCCTTCTTTGAGTGGCAAGGATGGGAAAACTTGTAGAGCGGTGTTTTTTCTTTAACAAAATTATCACTAGTAATTTTTGGATGAAAGAAATATGTTTGATATATTTTTATAAACATCTACTAGTTATCTGAAAGAACACATGTTTAAGTAAGTGCTTGTGATTTATAAGTTTCTAACATAATTTTCTTAATGTAGGAGTTGAAGACCAGGCAGATGATGTTTGTTTGCTGTTTTCTAATAAATATTTGTCAGTTGTATAACAAATGTATAGCTACAAAAACTTATATCTCCATGCAACATATGTTAAGTGCCATGGCATTTAACTGCCATGAGAGTGAAAAATTGGTGTTCTTTTTGCTTTAATGAGTAAATTTTGCAAAAGAAAACATTTTGTCATTGTCAACAGGCCTACATGAAAGCCTTAGTTAATAGTATAAGATTTAAACATTGACAATTTAGACATTCTGCTATATGTTAACTCAACTTATATATGAATTAAATTCTGAAGTGGACATATTTAACAGCAGTGAAGAGAAGAATCACTTAGATATTGACAGCTTGTACAATTTAAAGTCTAGTAATGCTAACATTTTAGCTTTCTGTTTATTTCTTTGATGTTATGATTTATGTATTTTTCCATCTGCATGTATGTAGAGATCTTTACATTTCTATTCCAAATCTTTTTTTTTTTATATTTGCAGTATTTGGAAACCATGTTCACGCTACTTTTTCAACTACTGCAGCAAGTTACAGAGTGTGACACAAAGATGCATGTTTTGCACGTACTTTCTTGTGTGATTGAAAGAGTCAACATGCAGGTAATTTTGTAAAACATGAAAATAGGCGTCAGTGAGATGAGGAGAATCTGTGCAGAATTCATTTTAGTATCTTTGCTTTACTTACATGATTTAAAAATTAGAGCAGTCATTGAAATGCTTCTAAATTATAGGTTGTAATTTCAGTTGTATTATTCAAAATTGACACTTATATTTGAGCTTTCAAAAAATGGCTAAGAAAATTTAAACATTAAAATTAGATCAACAATGTAAAGACATTTAGAAAGCAGAATGTTTCATGTTTTAGACTCATTTATATTAAAACTTCTCAAAATACGGTGTTTGTGGTGGTAGCCACAACAACTTTTAAAAATGCAAATTTTCTTATGTCTGTTATTTTTGTATAAAAAATTAAGTGTATTTTGTAGTCAAGGCCATATTATACCCATATTATAAAAATGACGTGTAAGGCTCTTAACAGTTATATTAATTTGCTTCTTTGTAACTCCTAATCTTTGTAAAAATTCCTAATCTAGGAAACCACAGTGTAATTACCGGAGTCTTCTTACATACCTTTCTTTGAAAAGTGCTGAAATAAATCTGTAAGGGATTAAGAAAAGATAACTGATTTGGAGTTCACACTCTTAGAGAGCTTTCTCTAGAATTTCTTGTTTGTGAATTTTGGCACCTTGAACCTATTTATTAATTCTAAAGCAGTTGTTGAGAATGGTTATCAGTTATTAGGTAACAGCAGCCTACCAATTTATGTGCTAAGAGCTTTGTATATATTTATCATTTAATCCTCTTTTATTTTGATATCAACTTTTAAAATGTCCACATATGAGAGACAGCAAGTAGTATTTGTCTTTCTGTATCTGGTTTATTTCACTTAGTATAATGTCCTCCAGTTCCATTCATTTTACTGCAGATGACAAGCTTTCATTTTTGTGAAACTTCTTTCACATTGTCTACTTAATTTTATTTATTTATTTTTTGGCCGGCAGAGTTAGACAGTGAGAGAGAGAGACAGAAAGGTCTTCCTTTCCATTGCTTCACCCCCCAAATGGCTGCTACGGCCGGCGTGCTGCACCAATCCGAAGCCAGGAGCCAGGTGCTTCCTCCTGGTCTCCCATGTGGGTGCAGGACCCAAGGACTTGGGCCATCCTCCACTGCGCTCCCGGGCCACAGCAGAGAGCTGGACTGGAAGAGGAGCAACCGGGACAGAATCTGGTGCCGCAACCGGGACAGAATCTGGTGCCTCAACCGGGACTAGAACCTGGTGTGCCAGCGCCGCAGGTGGAGGATTAGCCAAGTGAGCCGTGGCGCTGGCCCTTAATTTTATTTTTTAAATCTAGGGGAGAAGGGAGAGAGAGAATGAATGAATATCTTCCATCCACTAGTTTTACTTCCTAAATGTCTATAGGAAACTGGAATTGGAAGCAGTGCAACTGGGACTTGAGCTGGTGCCCCCAGTATAGGATACAGGTGTCCCAAGCATGATTTCATCCACTGTACCACAATACCTGTCCTTATTCTTCTATTTTTTAAATAGTTAAGTAATATTAATAGGAATTTCTTAAAGAATTTTTTATTGTAGAACTGAATATTCTTATCTGTGTCTTTCTAAGCCTCTAGCTAAAACAGACCATTTTTGAATTTCTTTTTGCTTAGCAGATTTAAAAATGCTTTTGTGTTTTCTATTCATACCTATCTTTTAGAACACAAAGAGCTAAGGCAGCTCAAGTGACTGCATCATCAATAAGAAACACGGGATATAGTTATCCAGTAGTAGTTTTGATTTTCAGAACTCAGCCTAGGATAGGAAATGGCTTAAGAAAAAATATTTTCAGTTTTTTCATTGTCTTCTGCTTTCCCAGGCCACAGCAGAGAGCTGGATCTGAAGTGGAGCAGCCAGGTCAAACTGGCGCCCATATGGGATGCCAGCACTTCGGGTGTTAACCCGCTGCACTATAGCACTGGCCCCAAGGACTTAAAGCATTTTTTAAATCCCCAGAGAATGGAGATCTTCGCATTTGAGAATGTGTCATGTTTGGTTTTTATTAATGTGCTGGGAATGAAAATTGTGATCTTCCTATGAACTAACTCATGAGACTCTAATACTCACTACTCCCTTACCCCAAATTCTGTGGTATGAACCTTTATAAAGGTTCATATGTAGGGTCTATGCTCTTAACAAATTTTTCAGTATACAATACATTATTTTTGACTATTGGTGCAGGATTGTACAGCAGATCCTTAGAGCTTATTCGTTTTGCTCAACTGAAGCTTAATGCCTGTTGTTTAGTAATACCCCATTTACCTTGACCCCAGACCATGGCAATTCTATTTTTTGACTCTAAATTTGCCTATTTTATATGTGTAATATAAGTGGAATCAGATTGTCTTTTTTTGTAACTGACCTAATTCATTTAACATGCTATCCTCAAGGTTCATCCCTTTTGTCACATATTGCAGAATTCCCTCCTTTTAAAAAAGCTGAATGATAGTGTATAGTTACCTTTTTGTGTCCATGGGAGATTGGTCCAGGACCCCTCATGAATACCAAAATCCATGGTGTGCAAATCTTTTATATAAATTGTTGTAGTATTTGCATATAACATATATATCTTATATACTTTATTTATTTTTCTATACATATATTTTAATTTTTTATTTCTTTATTTGAAAGGGAGCGAGAGAGAGACAGACAGACAGAGTTCTTTTACCCACTGATTCACTCCCCAGATACCCACAACAGCCATGGATGTGCCAGGCGCAGCCAGGAGCCTGAACCTCAACCTGGGTCTCTCATATAGGTGGCAGGGACCCAACTACCTCAGCCATCATCTGGTGCCTCCCAGGGTGTTTATTAGCAGGAGAGTGGATTGGAAGTAGAGTAGCTGGAATGCAAACCAAGCACTCTGATATGGTGTGCAGGTGTAACAAGCAGCAACTCAACCATTGTGCCAAATGCCTGCCTCCCTCCTTTAATCTCTAGATAACTTTTTGTATCTAATGTAGTACAGATGCTGTGTCAGTAATTATTATAGTATATTGGGGAGCAATGCCATGAAGAAAATATCTGTACCTGTTCAAGACAGACACAATGTTTTCCCTAAATATTTCCCAATTGTTGTTGTTTGAATCCTTGCATGTAAAACCTGTGGACACAGAAGGCTGACTGTATATACCATATTGTGTGTGTATGCATGCATGCCGTGGATTTTTTTTATACATTCACCCATCAATGGACAGTAAAGTTGTTTCTACATACTGGCTGTTGTGAATTGTGGTACAGTGAATATGGTAGTGTTAGTAATCTCTTCACACTTCTGATTTCTTTTTATTCTTTTGGAAAAATAGAAATGAGAATTAATAGATCATTTGGTAACCCTTATTGTCATTTTTTGAGGGTCTTCCATGCTATTTTTCATTAGCTGCATCATTTTGCATTCTCATCAACAGTGTATAGAAGTTCCAGTTTTTCTACACCCTTACCCTCATGCTTGTTATTTTTGATTATAGCTGTACTGAAAGGTATGAAATTTACATCGCTCTGTTGAACTATAAGACATCTCAATTTTCTTTTTATTTTTATATTATACAAATAAATGATGCTGGCCTCCCTCCAAAACCCATGTGTTGTATGTATGAACAATATTTTTTCATTAATTGCAAAATCTCAAGAGGCTGGCATTGTTGTGTAGCGGGTTAAGCTGCCAGCTGTGGTGCTGGCATCTGGCTGCTCCACGTCCAATCCAGCGTCCTGCTAATGGCCTGAGAAAAGCAGTGGAAGATGGCCCAAGTGTTTGGCCCCCTTCCATCTGTGTGGGAGACCTGGATGAAGCTCCTGGCTCCTGGCCTCAGTCTGGCCCAGTGCTGGCCATTGTGAACATCTGGAGAGTGAACCAGCAGATGGAAGATTTGTGTCTGTCTTGGTTTCTCCCTCTCTGCAGTTTTGCCCTTCAAATAAATTAATAAATCTTATAGAAAAAAATCATCTCAGACCTGCAGAAAAGTTACTAGACCAATACCTATGTGTTCTTCACTTAGTTTCATCAGTTTTGCCACATCTGCTCTCTGTGTCTGCTGACATAAACAAATACAAATTGTTGTTAAACCATTTGAATTTTGTAGTTGCAGACATCATGATGCTTTATCTCAAAATATTCAGTATCTGTCTTCTTGTTGAAGGATGTATGCTCTTTCTCCTGCATGTCTAAGCCTGTTATTGAATATCAAGTCAGTAGTCAGGTTTCCAATACTATACTTTTTTTTTTTTTAAGATGTATTTATTTATTGAAAGGCAGAGTTAGAGAGAGAGAGAGACAGAAAGATCTTCCATCTGCTGGTTCATTCCCCAAATGGCCGCAATGGCTGGAGTTGGGCTGATCTGAAATAGGAATCAGGACTCAGGAACTTCTTCCCAGTCTTCCACGTGGGTTCAGGGGCCCAAGTACTTGGGGCATCTTTTGCTGCTTTCTTAGGTCTATTAGGAGGGAGCTGGATTGGAAGTGGAGCAGCTGGAACTTGAACCGACACCCATATGGGATGCCAGTGTCACAGGTGGTGACTTTACCCACTATGCCACAACTCCAGGCCCAGTAATACAATTTTTGGCTTCTCTACCTCCTACTCCATTAGAATTTGTTTGGTTCTTACATCACCACTGTGTTCTCCGTAATCCCCAGACATTTTTTTTCTTCATCTTTCATAATAATGACTCTTGGGTGATTTTTGAAATACTATTTTTGAAGTACTAATTTAAGTTTAGGACATCAGGTATTCTAATGAACAGCTACATTGGATCATAAATATTTTATGGCTTTCGGATGTTACTAGGTATTTGGTTTTAATACCCCCTTTATAATTCATAGCATATAGTTTCATTGGAACATTCCTTGGAGAGTATCCTCTGTATTTGTCCAAATGAAAGCAAGTTTATTTTCCTTTTCAGTAAATTGTGTTGTTATTTGCTGTTTTTAGTTGAGTATGAATGAGGTAGGTACTTTAAACCTGTGTGTTCAGCATGCTTTTATAAGCTAATTGGAGTGATCTTTGAAATAGAACACTTAGCAAAATTGAAAAAAATGCTCAGTATATACTATTGATTGATTTCATCTATAGTGTGTGTGACAATTTTATTCTTTGGAAATGGTTTTCTTCCACCATGTTTCCACCATATCTTGATTATGATCTTTGCTCTTATCCTGTTTCATTGTGTGTGTGTGTGTGTGTATGTGTTCAAAACATTCTTTTTTTTAAAAAATTTTTTAAATTTTTTGACAGGCAGAGTGGACAGTGAGAGAGAGAGACAGAGAGAAAGGTCTTCCTTTTTGCCATTGGTTCACCCTCCAGTAGCCGCCGCGGTAGGCGCGCTGCTGCCGGCGCACCGCGCTGATCCGATGGCAGGAGCCAGGTGCTTCTCCTAGTCTCCCATGCGGGTGCAGGGGCCAAGCACTTGGGCCATCCTCCTCTGCACTCCCTGGCCACAGCAGAGAGCTGGCCTGGAAGAGGGGCAACCGGGACAGGATCAGTGCCCCGACCGGGACTAGAACCCAGTGTGCCGGCGCCACAAGGCGGAGGATTAGCCTATTGAGCCGCGGCGCCGGCCTCAAAACATTCTTTTTTTCCCAGAGCCTTGTCCTCAGCTCTGAAACTTGCAGAATGCTTTCAAATAATTATTTGATGAATGAGTGAATACATACAGGTTCTTGTTAAGATATAGTGTAATATTCAGTTAGTAAGCTGTTGTACTAGAAAGGAAACAGGATATGTCAGCATTTTCTGCATCTCTAAAGAATATTGTTTTATGTTTGCATTTGTTTTTCATTCAGTAAATTTGCTACTTGTTTAAAATTACCAGAGAACACTGGGTCTCACCATACAGTCTACTTTGTCTTTAAGAGGGTCTATATTTAATACATTCCATGTAGGAAATTTTAAGTTTTTGCTGCCTGAGGTTTCATAGTACTCTGTTGGTGTTTCTGAAAGTTAGTTACCTTGTTTACTAACATAATGCTTTTGCTTCTTACACTTCTGTTGCTGTGATAGATCCGACCGTATGTTGGATGTCTGGTACAATACTTGCCTCTTCTTTGGAAGCAGAGCGAAGAACACAATATGTTGCGATGTGCTATTCTGACCACACTAATTCATCTTGTTCAGGTAAGTTGCTTTTCTCCAGAGCTTCTTAGTTTGTTTGCTTTTTTTTTGTTGTTGTTGTTCTTTAAAATTTTTTCATTATTTTTCTGTGATTTATATTAATAGCAGTGAAAGGCTCCACATTTTACTTTGATCTAAGTGGTTTTACAAACGTTGGCACGAGTAAAAATATTTTGGAATTTTCTTGAATACATTTGTAAAATATTTTCTACTTTTAGTAAAATTTCTGTCATTACATGTAGTGGTCTCCAGTGATGGTACAGAGTTAGAATTTGTGTAGGCCATTGTACTACTCAAGCTATTTCCCTGGCTTTTCTACAGAAGCTTAGTCTATGCTTTCATTCTTACCTTTGTTTAAGATAAAGGTTTTCCCTTTTTATCTTTTGGAAAGGCAGGAAACAGGTGTGTTGCTTTTGAGGGGAGAGCAGTGATTTTTAATTTGGACATTTTGACTTTGTAGTATTGAGATGTAAGAAGATAGCGTGGAAAGAGTGAGAACTGGCCTGAAGTTCTCATTTGAATCATGAAGATGAACTGTGGTCTCACAGTGAGCATGTAGAGGGAAGGAGTGTATGGCTGCAAGTGTAGGGTGTAGGGTGTAGGATGCTCACATGAATTTATGGATCTCATATTCAGTTTTTAAAAATTGTCCATATGGAGATTTCCCTCTAAATTAAACTACTGTGAAACTTTCTAATATTAATTTAAAAAACTTTTCTCAAGCACTTTGCTGTTTTTTGAACTAATTTGTTGTGTAAATATTTATGGATGAGTGTTAAATATTTCTGTCTAAAACAGTTTCAGATAGATGAATATTTTTAAAGGACATTTTCTCTCAATTTTTTCTTGTGGTAACATAAACATTTTCCACCTTAACCAATTTTAAATGTACAGTTCAGTGGTATTAAGTAAATACAAGTGTATTCATAATGTACAGCTATCACTACCATCCATCTTTGATCTTTTAGTCTTGTAAAATTGTATCTGTACCATTCAGTAACTCCATCCTTCCCTCTGCTAAAGCACTTTTTAAAAATTAAGTGTCTAGCCTGGCATCACTTTCTGCCTGCTCTTTAATTAATTTGATTAACCTGTAAAGATCATATCCTTTTTATAGAAGAGGATACAAAGGCTGATAGAGGGTTCATAACCATCCTGCAGTTACATTTTTAAGTAATGGAACAAAGAGAGACCCCTAGATTCTTTGTATTATATGTCTGCCAAAATATGTTTTTAGCTTTAGCTTGGAAGGTTAGTAAAAAGATGTGAAAAAACCATTATATGTCTTCTCAGGCAGTATTACTTCAGGTGATTTTAGGCAGCCAGAGTATAACACTCATGAATTGTTTGGGACTTTTCTTTTCCCTAACCCCTAACCCCTAACCCCTAGCCATCCTCCTTCCCCTTCCCCCTTCTACCTTTTCTTCCTCCTCCTTCCCCTCCCCTCCCCTTCCCTCCCCTTCCCTCCCTCCTTCCTCCTTCCTCCTTCCTCCCCTCCCCCTTAATTAATTAATTAATTTTATTTATTTGCAAGGCAGAGTTAGAGAGAGAGAGAGAGAGAGAGAGAGAGAGAGAGAGATCTTCCTTTTCAACCATCTTCTGCTTCCTTTTCCAGGCCATTAGCAGGGAGCTGGATCAGAAGTGGAGCAGCTGGGCACACAAACCAGTGCCCATATAGGATGCCAGTGTCATAGGTGGCGGCTTAACCTGCTTTACTCAAAGCTGTCCACAGTTTCTTACTGCTTCTCTCCATTTCCTGTTTTGTGGAAGAATATATTTGAATTCTTATGACTGAATCTTTATCTTTCTAGCTATAAATAGAATGCATATAATGTAGCTTCTTGTTTCAGCATTTTAGTGTTCTCTCTCTCTCTCTCTTTTTAAAGATTTATTATTTTGAAAGACTTACAGAGTGAAGAGGGAGAGAGGAAGAGAGCTCTTCCATTCCTCCCCAGTTAGCTGCAACAGCTGGGGCTGTGCCAGACTGAAGCCAGGAGCCAGGAGCTTTATCTGGGGCTCCCATGTGGTTGCAGGGTCCCAAGCACTTAGGCCATCTTCTGCTGCTTTACCAGGCTCATTAGCAGGGAGCTGGATCCGAAGAAGAGCAGCTGGGACTTGAACATGTATTTAATCCTCTTTTTTTTACATTAGATGTTTTAATCATACTGTTGAGCCTGTGTAGCTTATTTTAAAAAACTTGACCACTGTTCACCAGAACTTATAATAAAATAAACAATATACAGTTGGATAACATTCTGATTACTGCAAAGTTATTGTTTTTCCTGGCATCTGCTGAACCAGTAACCCAGATACTGCAAAGATTGAGTCTGCATGTAAGGAATGAGATGCGAAAAAGAAGAAATATGGAGGTTAATAATTTAGATTACAGTAGCTGGTTTACCTGGTTATTTCAGCAGATCCTAAACTTCCAAGGTGTAATCACCTGATCAGGTTACCATGAGCCGAATCTTAGACATGAATCACGAAGGCAAAAGTATTTTGACTTATATCAAGTAATGACTCACTAGAAGAAATCTTCAAATGTCTGTTTATCTTGCTTAGCTTTCTTTTTTTTTTTTTTTTAATATTTATTTATTTATTTGAAAGTCAGAGTTACACACACACGGGGCGGGGGGGGGGTGTCTTCCATCCACTGGTTCACTCCCCAGTAGGCCACAACGGCTGGAACTGCACCGATCCAAAGCCAGAAGCGAGCCAGGAGCTTCCTCGGGTCTTGCTATGCGGGTGCAGGGGCCCAAGGACTTGAGGCATCTTCTACTGTTTTCCCAGGCCATAAGAGAGATGGATTGGAAGTGGAGCAACCAGGACTCAAACCAGCACCCGTATGGGATGCTGGCACTGCAAGTGGTGGCTTCACCCGCCATGCCACAGCACCGGCCCTGCTTAACTTATTTCAACATACCAGGACATCTACTTTTCTCATCTGGATGGGGAGATTGTTAGTAACATAAGATTTTATTTTCAGAAATGTTGGAAATAAGCCATTGCATTTATGGCTATAGATTTTGGTACAGATCCTGATTTGGCTTCTTTCATTTAATTTTTTTAATTTTTCATTTTTTAAAAAGTTTTATTTATTTATTGAAAGGCAGAGTTGCAGAGAGAGAGAGAGAGAGAGACAGAGAGAGAGAGAGAGGTCTTCTATGCAATGGTTCACTCTCATGGCTGCAACGGTCAGAGCTGTGCCAATCTGAAGCTAGGAGCCAGGACCTTCTTTCAGGTCTCCCACTGTTTTCCCAGGCCATAACAGAGAGCTGGATTGGAACTGGAGTAGCCGGGACATGAACTGGCACCCAAATGGGATGCTGGTACTGCAGGTGACAGCTTTACTTGCTATGCCACAGCATTGATCCCTTGCTTCTTTCTAATTGAAGTTGTTCAAATGACTTACAGTCATTTAATTTGAAAGGTTATAATTTCAGGAAAATTTTCAGTTTAATGTGAAGGTACTTACTAGGTTGCTCAGAATGACATCTCAGAAACATGGTTTTCCAATGGTTTTTCTTTTGGTGAATGTTTACAAACAACCAAAAAGTCCATTTATATATTATTTTTTGCATGCTTGCACAAAAATAAACAACCAAACAAAAATCCAGAATGATCCTTAGTCGTGTGCATTGAAAATCAAGTTCTGATTGAATAATGACCATGGAAAGTCTCCTTAGAATTCAGAAAAGCTGTTCTCTAATGCAGCAAATGTTTTCTTTCTTTCCTTTTTTTTGAGGTGGAGTTTATTTATTTAATTAAAAGGCAGAGTTAGAGAAATGGAGGGACAGAGAGAGATCTCTCATCTGCTGGTTGATTCCCCAAATGGCCACGACAGCCAGAGTTGGGCCAGTTTGTTGCCAGGAGCCAGGAGCTTTCACAACTCCCCCATATTACAATTAAAACCAATGTATCAAACTTGATTTTCATTAGAATGTGGTTATTTCTTTTTTTTTTTTTAGACTTTACTTATTTATTTGAGAGTTAAGAGTTACAGACAGTGAGAGAGAGAGACAGAGAGAAAGGTCTTCCTTCCGTTGGTTCACTCCCCAAACGGCTGCAATGGCTGAAGCTGTGCTGATCTGAAGCCAGGAGCCAGGAGCTTCTTCCTGGTCTCCCAGGCGAGTGCAGGAGCCCAAGCACTTGAGTCATCGTCTGCTGCTTTCCCGGGCCATAGCAGAGAGCTGGATTGGACGAGGAGCACCCGGGACTAGAACCAGTGCCCATATAGGATGCCGGTGCCGCAGGTGGAGGATTAACCTGCTCCACAGTGCCGGCCCTGGTTATTTCTTTATACTAGTAAAAAACCATGACCCAAGTTATTTACACACACACACACACACACATGCCTCTCTGTGTGTATATACATACAAATATATGTGTATGTGTGTGTGTGTGTATATATATATGAAACAGTGCAATTTGAGCTTCATCTTCTAGACGAGAATGCCAAGTTAGCCTCTCTTCATAAAATGCAGTTACAATCTGAGGACACTTTTTATTTGCCTCTTTTGCCAACACCAAGTTAGCCTCATCTGAATCTTTCTATTTTGTGCGAAACATAAATTCTGTACTGCTGTCTGGGGCACCAGATATTTGTTCAGGATCAAAATCTCTGGCAAAGCCTCTTGGTTTGTCAGCAGCATCTGTTTTCTTCTTTGATTTACTGTAATCAGATTCACTGTCTCATAAAGATTTTCTTTTTGTGCCGTCTTTTTTTTTTTAACTTTTATTTAATGAATATACATTTCCAAAGTACAGCTTATGGATTATAATGGCTTTTTGCCCCCCATAACTTCCCTCCCACCTGCAACCCTTCCCTCTCCCATTCCCTCTCCCCTTCCATTCACATCAAGATTCATTTTCAATTCTCTTTATATACAGAAGATCAATTTAGCATATATTAAGTAAAGGTTTCAACAGTTTGCACCCACACAGAAACACAAAGTGTAAAATACTGTTTGAGTACTAGTTATAGCATTAAATCACAATGAACAGCACATTAAGGACAGAGATCCTACATGGGGAGTAAGTGCACAGTGACTCCTGTTGTTGACTTAACAAACTGACACTCTTGTTTATGGCGTCAGTAATCACCCTAGGCTCTTGTCATGAGTTGCCAAGGCTATGGAGGCCTTTTGAGTTCACCGACTCTGATCATATTTAGACATGTCATCATAGTCAAAGTGGAAGTTCTCTCCTCCCTTCAGAGAAAGGTATCTCCTTCTTTGATGACCTGTTCTTTCCACTGGGATCTCACTCGAAGAGATCTTTCATTTAGGGTTGGTTGTTTTTTTTTTTTTTTTTTTTTTTTTTTTTTTTTTGCCACAGTGTCTTGGCTTTCGACGCCTGAAATACTCTCATGGGCTTTTCAGCCAGATCCAAATGCCTTAAGGGCTGATTCTGAGTCCAGAGTGCTGTTTAAGTTTCTGTACTGCAAAAGAAACAGTCAGGAAAGTGAAGAGGCAACTGACAGAATGGGAAAAAATATTTGCAAACTACACAATAGATAAAGGATTAATAACTACAAAGAGATCAAGAAACTCCACAACAACAAAACAAACAACCCACATAAGAGATGGGCCAAGGACCTCAATAGACATTTTTCAAAAGAGGAAATCCAAATGGCCAACAGGCATATGAAAAAATGTTCAAGATCACTAGCAGTCAGGGAAATGCAAATCAAAACCACAATGAGGTTTCACCTCACCCCAGTTAGAATGGCTCACATTCAGAAATCCACCAACAACAGATGCTGGCGAGGATGTGGGGAAAAAGGGACACTAACCCACTGTTGGTGCAAATGCAAACTGGTAAAGCCACTATGGAAGTCAGTCTGGAGATTCCTCAGAAACCTGAATATAACCCTACCATACAACCCAGCCATCCCACTCCTTGGAATTTACCTAAAGGAAATTAAATTGACAAACAAAAGAGCTGTCTGCACATTAATGTTTATTGCAGCTCAATTCACAATAGCTAAGACCTGGAATCAATCCAAGTGCCCATCAACAATAGACTGGATAAAGAAATTATGGGATATATACTCTATAGAATACTATACAACAGTCAAAAACAGTGAAATCTGGTCATTTGCAACAAAATGGAGGAATCTGGAAAACATCATGCTGAGTGAAATAAGCCAGTCCAAAAGGGACAAATATCATATGTTCTCCCTGATTGGTGACAACTAACCGAGCACCAAAGGGGAAACCTGTTGAAGTGAAACGGACACTGTGAGAAACGGTGACTTGATCAGCCCTTGCCCTGACTGTTGATGAACAACTTAATACTTTATCCCTTTTAGTATTTTTTTTTTTGTTCTACTTAACACTATTGGTTGAACTCTGTAATTAATACACAATTATTCTTAAGTCTTGAAACTTAACTGAAAAGTGATCCCTGTTAAATATAAGAGTGGGAATAAGGGAGGGAAGAGATGTACAGTTTGGGACATGCTCAATTGGACTTGCCCCAAATGGTAGAGTTAGAAACGTGCCAGCGGATTCCAATTCAATCCCATCAAGGTGGCATGTACCAATGCCATCTCACTAGTCCAAGTGATCAATTTCTGTTCACAATTGATCATAATGATAGGACTAAGAGTCAAAGGGATCACATAAACAAGACTAGTGTCTGCAACTACTAACTGATAGAATAAAAAAGGGAGAGAATGATCCAACATGGGTAGAAGGATACACAGCAGACTCATAGAATGGCAGATGTCCTAAATAGCACTCTGGTCTCAGAATCAGCCCTTAAGGCATTTGTGCTGTCTTTTACTTAACCAGGTTTTTGAGGATTTTTTTTGTGGGTTGTTTTGTTTGTTTGTTTGTTTTGGGGGGGGGCTCTAATTAAATCTGGCCAATCTAAATTTTCTTCAGGTTCCCAAATATTTTCAGCATCTGAAAAACCCTTCCACATGAGTAAATACGTCTACACATCAGTCTAATACTTTGTCTACCATGGATTCTTCAGACTCTGTCTTTTACTTTTTACTCTTTCCATTCTATTTCTTTCCCATTTTTTTGCAGTGCAGCTTTTTAATTTTACTTTTGCTTTGAAAGATTTACTTTGTTTATTTGAAAGAGTTAGAGAGAATCTTTCATCTACTGGTTTACTCCCAAAACGACTGTCAACAGTCAGGGCCAGCCAGTCTGAAGCCCAGAGACAGGAATTCCATCCAAGTCTCCCATCCACGTTTTAGGGACCCAAGTACTTGGGCCATCTTCCACTGCTTTCCTAGGCACATTAACAGGGAATTGGATCAGAAGTGGAGCAACTGGGACTGGAACTGGCCTCATATGGGATGGTGGTATTGTAGGCAGCTACTTAACCCTCTGGTGCCACAATGCCAGCCAATGCCAAGTAGTTTTTATTGGAGGCCATTTTTTCTTGTAGACTGGAAGTGCTGCTGTTTACCATTCTGAGCTGCTCTGGGTCGCAGGTTATGGTTGTAAATATGCAATATCTCCAGCCCCGGTCAGATCCTGCTTATAATAAATATAAATTTCGAAAGTACAACTTTTGGATTATAGCAGCTTCCCCCACCCCATAACCTCCCTCCCACCTGCAACCATCCTATCTCCCACTTCCTCTCCCATCCCATTCTTCATCAAGATTCATTTTCAATTATCTTTATATGCAGAAGATCAACTTAGTATATACTAAGATTTCAACAGACTGCACCCATACAGACACACAAAAATAGAGTACTGTTTGAGTAGTAGTTTTACCATTAATTCGCATAGTACAACACATTAAGGACAGAGATCCTACAGGGGGAGTAAGTGCACAGTGACTCCGTTGTTGATTTATTTATGAAGTCAGTAATTACCTGAGGGTCTTGTCATGAGCTGCCTGTTAGCAAAAAATTTGAAACATACAAAGGAAGAATGATAGAATAAATAAATATACATATTTAAAAGGTTTATTTATTTGAAAGAGAGAAAGAACTTTTCCATGTGTTGATTCACTTCCCAGGTTGCAGCAACAGCCAGGGCTTGGCCAGGCCAAAGCTGGGAGCCAGGAGCTAGGTGATGATGACTTGCAGTCATTTGAGTAATGAGTTGAGAGAGCTGGGTTGGAGAGAATGGATTTGAACATCAGTAGTGTTCATGAACCATTAGAGAGCTATAAGACAGTGCCCTGAGAAAGTCCAATATTTAGAGGAAGCTATTTTATTTTTTCTTATAAAAGCAATTACAGGTTCATTGGTAGTTGCAAGGAGAGCACAGAAAAAGAGGCCAGTGTATCCATTATCCACTTTCCCCTTACATCTTATATAACTAGAGTCAAGTGTGATCTTTCCCTCCTTTAATCTCCTCTGACAGCTTTCTTCATAATTGATGGATTTCTTTTTGTGCTTCCGAGTATGGTTGATAAATGAGTTGTAGTTACTGTGGACCCACAGTCTTCAGATTTACTTATAGCTCCGTATGGAGGGCTGCACACATTCTTCAGTATCAGTTCTTTTCAGGCTTGGACCAAGAGACTCTGTGTTTTTAGCAATTCCTTACTTTTGTTTTATTAATAACAACAGGTTTTGATCTTTGAGATAAACACTTAAGTAAGGAAATTCTGATTTCCCAAGGAAATTTTTTGAGTCTACTTGATAATCAAAGAGAACTTAATAGTTTTTCTTAATGTGCTTCTTTTTTTGTTCCATGAAAGACTGACCTGTAGAGTGATATTTAGTTGAATTTTAAGGCTTGATGTACTATTTATTAAATAATGACTTTTTAAAAAATTTATTCATTTATTTATTTGAAAGGCAGAGTTACACAGAGAGAAAAAGAGAGGCAGAGAAAGAGAGAGAGGTCTTCCATCTGCTGGTTTATTCCCCAGTTGGCCACAATGGCCAGAGCTGTGCTGATCCAAAGCCAGGAACTAGGAGCTTCTTCTGGGTCTCCCACGTGGTGTGGGAACCCAAGGATTTGGGCCATCTTCTACTGCTTTCCCAGGCCACAGCAGAGAGCTGGATTGGAAATGGAGCAGCCGGGACTCGAACCGGTGCCCGTATGAGATGCCAGCACTGCAGGCAGCAGCTTTACCTGCTACGCCACAGCGCCGCACCCTTGGGAAACTCTTAAATAAGGTCTTCCAAATGATTTTTAGTTATAGAAAGGGCTACACTTATACCTAATATATTTAAGGAATTTTTGATGTATTTCGCTGAAGTGTTTATTCCACAGTGGCAAAGATTGAACATAAGATAAATAACAATATCTCATGTGGGGTCTATCTAAGTTGTTTTCATTGAGGCAAATAGTAGAATGATGGTTGGCAAAGGGTACAAAGTTTCAGTTAGAATGGATAGAGTTTGGAAATTTGTTGTCTATCATGGTGACTAGTCAATAATAAAGTATTATATACTTAAAAGTTAAGCAGTTGTTATACATTTAAATAATAATATGTGTTATATGCTTAAAAAGATTGAACTTGTATGTTATCAAGAGGGAACTATGTATATATTTGTGGCATTTTTATTTGCCATATTATGTTCACATGTGAGTTATTTCTCAGCGAGGAGGTATTTGATAGTTTGTTTTCTCTTCTGTATTTATCATACTACAAAGATTTTAATGGTTTAGAAATTGGCTTTTTAATTCTTTTTGTTTTCTTCCAAAGTTCTTAAGTGTGATAGGTTGAGTCAGTCCCACTAAGACAAAGTTATACAAATGAGAAATTAAAATTAAACCCACTCTTTTTCCTCCATCTTTGTGTTCTTGGCCTATTAAAAATACTAACAAAAATTCTTGAATTAAAAATGTACATTTTTTAAAGCATACTAAAATTTTTAAGAAAAATCTTTCTTCCCAGCATCATTTTCCTTTCCCATATTTGACTAGTTCGTTTTTTATTTACCTCTAGAAACATTTTCATGCATTTATCTATATATACTTGAATGTAGATAGTTTTAAAAACTCTGTGACTTGTGGAATTGTTATGTACACCTCTGCATCTTTGAAATTCAATTTGTAATTATTTTTGATGTTTTTTTCATTCCACGCCCAATGCTGTGTCATGACTATTCAGTATTCTAAAACATAATGTACCATACTTAATTATTTTACTGCTGAACATTTTGGTACACGCATTTTATTTTATTTTTTATGATTTATTTATTTGAAAGGCAGAGTTACAGAGAGGCAGAGGCAGAGAAAGAGAGGGAGGTCTTCCATCTGCTGGTTCACTCCCCAGAGGGCTGCAAAGGCCGGAGCTGTGCTGATCCTAATCCAGGAGCCAAGAGCTTCCTCTGGGTCTCCCACACGGATACAAGGGCCCAAGGACTTGGGCCATCTTCCACTGCTTTCCCAGGCCATAGCAGAGAGGTAGATTTAAAATAGAGCAGCCAGGACTAGAACTGGCACCCATATGGGATGCTGGCACTGCAGGCGGTGGTCTTATCCACTGTGCCACAGTGCAGGCCCAGGTACATGCATTTTAGATTAGTTGCTTTGGTGAGAGCAATGTAGACATTATAGAACCATTGTTGATACTTCTGTAGTCACACAAAGTGAAAAATAAGTATTATGCTAGTGTGCAGAATTTTTTAAAATGTTGTTTTGTTTCTTTTTTCCTCCCATTAGGCATTTGAATAAGACTAAGAAAACTAACTTTTCGAATTGTTAATGGACCTTGGTTTTATTATTGCTTGTAATTAGTACTGTCCTGAAGAAAACAAATTTCTTTTTTATAAATTGATTTTAGGGCTTTTTACATAATAAGCAATATATGGGGGAGGGAGCTGGGACCTTAGAATGTCTTATTGTAAGTTTTATTTATACTTCCTATAGGGATTAGGAGCAGACAGCAAGAACGTGTACCCTTTCCTGCTCCCTGTTATTCAACTGAGTACAGATGTTTCCCAGCCTCCACATGTTTATCTTCTGGAAGATGGTTTAGAATTATGGTAAGAGGATAAACCTGATACCGTGGATCTTACTTTTTTTCCTGATGTTCTTGTCTCTCACACCAGTGAAGAAGAGGTCACATAACAGGGCTTTGAGCGCTCAGCATTTAAAAACAAAACTAACATCTGCTTACCTTAACTAGGAAAACCCAGCTTCACTTGTAGCACCTGTTATTCAGTGTTGGCATATAGTCGATACACTTAGAGTGCAAAGTTCACTAAGAACTCACCTGAATTTCATCTTTTGGAATTTGGCATGGGAAATGGGAATCTTCTTAACTTTTCCAGATTTAAAATTGACTTAAAATTTTCAGTGTGTTAAATGAGATGTTCTGGGGGCACACTGAGAAGTTTTTTGAGTCTTTTAATATTTATGCATCAGGTACTGAGATATTGTATATACTTTAGCCCCAAATGCTGGTGCTATTTTAGTCTTTTTCAACTGAGTATGTAAACTATAGTATTCAGAAGTTTGGGGAAAAAAAAAAAAAACACATACCTTTCCCCAGCTCCCAGCTCCCCCTCATTCCTCTGGCCCCCTCAGTGACATGGCTGAGCATTGTGTGTAAGGAATTGTCCTAGAAAATCCTTTCAATTTATTAAGCTCATCCTACTGCAGTGAACAGTTTTCTCCAGAGATGGTCTTTGAATAATATGTGAACATTTTAAAATTTCAGGATATAAATTAACAATTGGAATCAAAAAAATAAGTCACAATAATCAACCATAGGGGAAAAAATGTGTATTTCTGTGTGTGTAGCTCTCCCATGCCCCTTTCTTTTTCTTTTTTATTAAATGTCTGTGCATTTACAGTTTTGATTCTTAGGAATTATCTTTCATGCAAACTATAAATTGATGTATGTATTAGAATACTAGATGAAAAACATTAAAACGAACTTAACGAAGCAGAGACTTATTAATGAGTGATTTGTGTTCCTCATTCTTTTTGAGGTTAGGGTATTTGGACTTAAATGATAGCTAGATGGGTTTCATTGTAAATTAGCATGATATTGAATGAAATCTTAATTTTCATGTGTTTGTACAGGATAAATTATTCTAGATCAGAGGTTGACATACTTTTTCCTTAAAAGGTCATCTGAATGTTGTAGGCTTTGCAGGTCACAAACTCCCTTTGCTACTACACACCTCTGCTATTTTGGTGTGAAAGCAGTCATCGGTGATAAGTAAGGAAATGGACATGGTTGTGCTCCAAATAAACATGATTTATAGAAATATGATATGGTGGGATTTAATTCATGAACTGTAGTTACTAATCCCTACTTACAAATTGAAATATTAGTCTGACATACAAATATCTTCTTCTAAGCATGTATATAATATATGATGTTGAAAGTTAGAATTTTTTAAGTTTGAAGTGATACTTACCAGTGTTATTCACTTAATATATTAATGTATTTATTAAAAATGTACAAATTTTCGATAAGATTATGTGAGTAGATAAGAATACATTTTTCTGTTAATGATAATTTATTTTTCCTAGCCCTATAGTTATATGTAAATGAAATTAAATTATTAGACAAATTTTTTAAAATAGCAAATTTATTAATAGTTAAGATCCCTGTGGTAGGCCTTTGATGTGACAGTAAAGATACCTCTTGGGACACCCACATTCGAAGTCAGAGTGCCTGAGCTTGAGTCCAGGCTCCGCTGATTCCAGCTTCTTCCTGATTCATACCCTGGGAGGCAGCAAGTAGTTGGGTCCTTGCCACCCATGTGGTAAACCTGGATTGAATTCTCAGGTCCTGGCTTCAGCTTGCTGAGTATGGCTGTTGGGGGCATTTGGAGGATGAATAGCAGATAGAAGGTCAATCTCTGTCTCTCTCTCTGTCTCTCTGCCTTTCAAATAAATTTAATTTGTTTTAAAGATTTACTTATTTATTTGAAAGTCAGAGTTACACAGAGAGAGAAGGAGAGGCAGAGAGAGAGAGATAGGTCTTCCATCTGCTGGTTCACTCCCCAAGTGGCCGCAACAGCTGGAGCTTTTCCGATCCGAAGCCAGGAGTCAGGAGCTTCTTCCAGGTCTCCCACATGAGAGCAGGTGCCCAAGGACTTGGGCCATCCTCCGCTGCTTTCCCAGGCCATAGCAGAGAGTTGGATCGGAAGTGGAGCAGCTGGGACTCCAACCGGCACCAATATGGGATGCTGGTACTACAGGCAGTGGCTTTACCTGCTACGCCACAGTGCTAGCCCCTCAAATAAATTTAATTTGAAGAAAGTTAAGATTCTCTAGTATCACAAATCAGAGTTCAAATTTATTCATTATTTTCTCTTAGGGCTTTAAGACTCTTGTTTGGGATCAAATATATACCTGTGCAAATTCCAGTTGTACCATGCCACTAGATTTGTGATTTGAGCAACTTACTCATCTTCTATGAGCCTCAGTTTCCCTGTCTGCGAAAGTTGGGAAAACAGTTACTACTTCCTGTGGTTGTTATGAGAGTGAGATAATTTTGTTGCATTGGTTAGCACAGAGGGACAAAAAGATCCATCTTTTATCTGCTGGTTCATGCCCCTCATGGCCATAGTGGTGAGGCCGGGCCAGACTGATGCCAGGAGCCAAGAACTCCATCCTGGTTTTCTACATGGGTGACAGGAGTCCAAGCACTTGGGCTATCCGCTGTTTTTCAGGAACATTGGCAGGAAGATGGTTCAGAAGTGGAGCAACAGAGACAAACTGGTGTGGGATGCTGGCATTTTAAGTAGTAGGTTAACCAGCTGTGCTTCTACAATTTTATTGTGGCTTCTACAATTTTATTTTTAAGCTTAATATGAATTTTGAGAGCTAAAGCTCCATTTTTGTAATACATTTACATATAATTGCAGTGACAGTGTAAATGCTACAGACTTTTACATGCATCTGTTTTTTTAACTTGTGGGTTTTATGGTTCAAATTAGTTTGTTTTTTCTTCTGTTAAAGATTTGTTTGTTTATTTGAAAGGCAGGGTTGTAGGGAGGGAGGGAGAGAGCTAGAGTGAGAGAGATTGACCCACCTTCCATTTGCAGGTTTACTCTCCAAATGCCCGTAACAGCCAAGGTTGGGCTAGATTGAAGTTAGGAGCCTTGTACTCTCATTCTACGTGGATGGCAGGGACCCAAGTACTCGGGCTATCTTCCACTGCCTTCCCAGACACATTAACATGGAGTTGAATTGGAATTGGAACATCTGGGACTTGAACTAGTACTCATAAGGGGTGCCGGTGTTGTAGGCAGCAGCTTAACCCACTGTACCACAGTGCTTTTCTTTTTGACATTGATTTATTAAAATATTTCATTAAGTTATCTTTGTGTCACTGTCCCCTTATTCCCCTAACTTTGGTTTGTATGTTGTAAAAAATTCTGAGTACCACACAAAATTTTGGTAATTTTTTGTGTAATAAGTATTTAAAATATTGTCACGAAGCATCATGTTATGCAGTATATGTATGCAGTGATTTACATGCTACCTTTAATTATTTTACTTGTAAACTTTTTCTGTTTGATACTTATTTTTGTCTTCTATTAAGAACACAGTTTCTGTTTGTATTTTAACCTAGCCAAAGATGCTTTATTTCAATAAGATTGAAAGCATCCTTTATTTTTTTTTTTTAAATTTACTTATTTATTTGAAGGACAGAATTACAGAGATGCAGAGACAGAGAGGTCTTCCATCCACTGGTTCACTTCCCAAATGGCTGCAATGGCCAGAGGTGGGCCCATCTGAAGCCAGGAACTTGGAGCGTCTTACATACAGGTCTTCCACATGGGGCACAAGGACTTGGACCATCTTCTGTCTTCTACTGCTTTCTCAGGCCTTAGCAGAGAGCTGAATTGGAAGTGGAGCAACCAAGACTTGAACTGGTGCCCATATAGATGGCCTTTTAAGTGTGAGGAAAGGAACAAGCTTCAGATAGAATCTCAGTTTGGACACACTGGGAAGGACTCTCTGCTTATGGTACTTCTTAGTTTCTTTACTGTATTAGTTGCAGTGGTTTTACAGTAAGTCATAATGTTAAGGAAAACAATGGCAGAGAACAGATTATTATCTTGGTTCTTTGGTTCACATGGAAGAAGAATTTCCAAGTGGACAAGCAGAAGAGCAAGATTTATTATAGTCAAAGACCTCCAGCCAGAGTGGCATGGAGGGAGGCTTCCAAGAGAGGAAAAAGCCCCAAGTGATCCATGGCAGTCAGTTTTTAAGCATAATTTTGATTGACATTCAGTTATAAGGAAGGCACAAAACCCACAAAAGACCTGATTTATGATCCTTTATCCCATCTGGCTTGCTCAAGATTAAAAAAAAACCATCCAGAAGGGTACCTTAGGTAACTTGTTTTCACAATAAACTGAGTTCAGGGAGATGGAATCAACAAGGCTCCCTGGCTATTCTCATGGTAAATCTGGAGATTCCTAAGTAAGCAGGCTGGACACTTTTGATCTTGCTAGATAAACTTTTGAAGAGATCATTTTCCACCCTCAGTTTCCAGACTGTCTTAATAACCCATATCACTGCTCATAATAATATCTGGTTAAACAAATATCTCTCCCTGACTCCCTGCTCCACTTGCTTCCCCCATCTATAACTTTTTTTCTTTGAGATTTTCTTATGTGTTGTTTTTCATTTGCTCTGATATTGGAATATGGGGTGCCATTTGATATCACCATGTGCTTATTAATAAATTCCCAATGTTAATAAGCCTGTGTGGGTTCTTGCCTAATATTCAGAGAAGAATTCTGAATACCGGCATAAATGAACGAGGCAGCGTGGTAAGTTTTAGGCTTTTATTCAGTGAGAGAAATGCATAGGAGAGTGAGGGCACTATCTAAAAGAGAGATAAATCTGGGTTCATACCGAGTACCAGGAGCCAGCCACATGAAGGAGCATGTAGGCCAGGAAGCATGAGATGGGTGGCCTGAAGACCATGCAACCTGGAGGCACAGTTCAGGACTTCGGCCATCTTCTGCTTTCTCGGGCCATACCAGAGGGCTGGATTGGAAGAAGAGCAGCTGGGAGTTGAACTGGTGCCCGTATGGGATGCGGGTACTGCAGGCAGCAGCTTTACCCACTGCGTTACAGTGCTGGCCCCATCCCATAAGTTTTGATATGTTGTATTATCATCTTCATTTGTTTCCAGGAATTTTTTGATATCCCTTTTGATTTTTCTGTGACCCACTGTTCATTCAGGAGCATGTTGATCAGTCTTCATGTGTTTGCATATTTTCTAGAGTTTCTTCTCCCCACCTGTGGCAAGTGTAGTAATGGCATGGAGGTGGTGGTGGTCCCAATAAGGCTTTTTATTATGCAGTAGGGAAATCCCACGTTTTAATTTGTATAACACAGCACAATGGGTAAACCAACCACCCAGGGTTCCCAAAGCACCCCAGGTGTTCCACATGACGCCTCTTAGCCACCGAGGGCAGAGTTGTACAGCGTCTGCAGAGGTGGTGCGTGTGAGCTGGGAAGCACAGGTCTTCAAGGGCGATCAAAGTCTCAGAGTATGGCTGGTGTTTTGGCTTCAAAAGGATGAAGTCTGAGCTCAGGGAGAGCAGAGCCTCAACACCCAGTGAGTGCAGGCCTGGCTAGGAGCACTTTTTCCCAGGAAGGTTTGAATGCGGTGGGTCAGCCCAGAGCTTCCGCTCGCTGCACTCAGAAGAATTTGTTCAGAGAGTCCCTGTGGGCCTCTTTAGTCTGTGGTTTATATACATTTTTTGACAGTCAGTGTAAGGTCCATAAGTTCCCGAGGAAGGTGTTTGCCGGCCATGGGTGGTTCTTATCAAGTCCACATAGATCTGTAGTCAGCTTAGCTCTTAACTTTTGTTAATATTATGATGAAGTAGTTTAATTTTCTGCTCCTTACACCGCCCCTTGCCAGGTGCCCTTGTAAGGGGATGATGGGGGAGGGGGAAGAAATGTGCTTTTCCTTCACTGGATTAGGTGGACACACTGCCCCCTGCAAGGGCTCTGAGCTGAACTCAGAGTCAGTGTGGTCTGCGAGTCTCTCTTATGCAGCATCACCAGTGGCACTGGTCAGTGCAGTCTGCTCTCACTTCCTCAGAAGCTGGCCTCTCCTCCACCCTTCTATCCCTCAGCTGTGGGAGTCCTGTGTGGTGTCCCTGTTCATTGAGACATTTTTAATATTTTTTTTCCTTGGGTAATTTTTATAACTTCCTGTAACATCTACGTTTCTTTCTTTGGTTGAGGCTCTTTTTAATATTTTTGTTGTGTTAATGGAAATTGAAAGTGACTTATCTATATTTTTTTCCTTGTAGGTTAGTAACATTGGAAAACAGTCCATGTATTACACCCGAGTTGCTTCGCATATTTCAGAATATGTCACCGCTTCTTGGTATGTGTTAACACATGAACTTACTAATATACTTGAATACAATCATAATTTTGGGACCTTATAGCCTACTTTAAATTATACCTTCCATTTTTATTGAAGTCTCTGATATTGACAAATGAATAGCCTTGTAATGGTTTCTAGATTTTTCTTTGTACCTTTAAAAATAATTTCTGCTTATTAAGGAATGAACACTAAATTATATTGTATTTTGGAAAACTTAAAAAAATTTCTAGGAAACCTAACTGCAAATTAAGCTTATACTTTGCTTGTTCAAATTTCTGTGTTTGAAAGAAGTTCGATAAATTACTTATAAAGCTAAATTATAAACCAATTTTTATGTACACTGATTGTATCAAAACTTTTTACAAAGCAATATTGTGCTATTAGATCACAAATGAGCTTTGTACACATATTGCTGTTTTAGTTAAGGAACCACCAAAATTCAATCTTAAGAAATTATGTATATTGTTTGTTAAAGCATTACTTATGAATTAGCTCTAAACTCTTGAAAGTTAATTTTTTTAAAAGGATATATTTATGAATTTAAAATACAGAATTAAAGAGAGAGAGAGAGGGAGGGAAGAACAGAGAGAGAGATCTTCCATCCGCTGGTTTACTCCCCAGATGGCCATAGTGGCTGGGGCTGGGCCAGGCTGAAACCAGGAGCCTAGCACCTCATCCTGGTCTCCCACATGGGTAACAGAGTCCCAGGTACTTAGGCCATCTTCTGCTGCTTTCCCAGGTGCATTAGCAGGGAGCTGGTTTGGAAGTGGATCAGCCAAGACTGGCACTTGTATAGGATGCTGGTGATTCAGGCAGCAGCCTAACCTGCTGTGCTACAATGCCATCCCCAAGCATAATGTTTTCTAAGCAATAATTTCGGTACATGATACCAGAGAACTGAATACTGTTCTAGGAGAGGGCCCTTATCTCTTTTAACCTTCTTGGATGAGATCTAATTAGATTCTTTTTGCAAGCTGAACATGTATTCTGATGATAATTATTAATAATAAACCAATACTTTTTTGTTGTATATCATCTAGCATTCTCAGGTATGTAAAAGCTTAAGACATCTTAAAATAATATTGTTTATAAAATTGTTTTGTGTGGGAGTTGATTAGTAGAGATTTATACCTAAACTCATGGTGTATTTAAGAAATATATACAGTGCCATTTATTAGCCCTTTGATTCTCTTTCAGTCTGCATAAATTACCGTTTTGCTTGTTTATTCACAAAGTGTATTGTAAAAATTATTTAAGTTTTTTCTATCCAGGGATCCCATTCTTCAAGACTCAGCCATGAAGCATCTTTAATTCCTTCATTAGAACTGTGGGTATACTAATTGACTAGCTTAATGTTGTCATGAGAGGGCGTTTAGCTCAGAACACTATGGGAAAAGGCACTGTTATTATGGTAGTACCTGTAGGCTTTTTGTGTGCAACTTAATTGCACTGAAAAATGTTCTCAGAGGCAAAAATATCATTGAAATATAATGACAGACTGGAAAAGTAGACTCATGGTTTGAGAATATCAGCAAATGTGGACTAAAACACAATTGTAACTGATAAACGTTTTCTCTCCTCATTTGTTGGATGACCATGGTGGCGAGATAATGTGATTAGTCCTTCACGTTTTCTCTGAATTTTTTTGTTCCTCTACCCCATTTCTCAGAATCAGGTGAGATCTTAAATAATAACCAAGAAAACCGTTTGTTTTCCAATAAAGAGATTTGTTACTTATTGCTTGGTGTAAAGGGAAAGATTTCCAAAGATGAGGTCAGGGTTAAGAGGCCAGTTACCTATTTCTGATCTATTAGAAAATGTTTTATCTGTTTCTCAGTCATCATGGAGGATGAGAATAGGAATTGAATGCGGTTTTCAATTCTATACATGTTTTTGGTTCTGTTCTAAATTGGAGACTATATTCAGTGCCAGTCTGGTAATCCACTTGCTTCTTTATTCTTGATCTAAGAATAGAAGCTTCCACCAGACTTAAATGTTGTTATGAAAAGGATTCAGAGGGTATCACGTGTGGGTGACTTCACACATCTGCTTGTACTCCATCCCTTATTTAACATGTAGGGCCCCTGCAATGTACAGTTCCCTTCAAGTAATGAATGAGGGGATTAGAAGCAATAAATAAAACAGCAGTAAATATAAGAGCAAAACAAATAGTGCTTACTGTATGCCAGATGTTCTAAACTGTAAAAGTCCTTATTGAGTTGTTAAGGAGTATGTATCAACTCCAGCCTTACTGTAACTGATGATGCTGTTTTATTGTCAGTTTTGCTAAGTGCCCCAGGTATGATTTTACCACAGAATGCTTTGTAGTTGATGTGTAATCCACTTACTGCTATGTCTACTACTACTATTATTAACATTAAATTATCCAATCATCAACTAGCTGTAAGATTTATTATCCCCTTGAATTAAGGGACTGAACGAGATTTAATCCATGTGATAATAGATGTTTGACTTTAAACCTTTTTTAATTTTCAAAGTAAACCTTTTTTAATTTTAAAACATTTAAAAAATTTAGTATTTTATAATCTATCAATGAATATGTGAGGTAGAGACTGTTGAATTATTTATTCCCTACTTTCTCTTTCTAAATGAAAAATATATGTAATTTGTTTTATACATTGTGGTATATGTATTTGTATTAGTAATATGGAGTTCTGTTTATAAATTATATCTACATATTTAATATATCAGCATTATCTTCATTTTTTTTTTTAATTCTTTATTTGAAAGGCAGAGTGACAGTAAAAAAGAGGGAGAGACCTGCACTAGTTCACTCCCCTAGTGACCACAACGGCTACATCGGCTGGGGCTGGGTAAGGCTGAAGCCAGGAGCCTGGAAATTCATCTGGGTCTCCCACATGGGTGCAGGGGCCCAGATACTTGGACTATCTTCTGCTGCTTTCCCAGGTACCTTAGCAGGTAGCTGAATCTGAAACAGAACAGCTGAGACTCTTAACTAGCACTCTTATATGGGATGCTGGTATTATTACAGGCTGCAACTTCACCAGCTGTGCCACAGCACCAGTCCCAGCATTGCCTTTGTTTTGTTTCCCTTTATTTGAGTATTCTACAACTAACTGATAATGTTTGATGTTGTAGCTTGCTAGGCACATTGTTCAAGATGAGTTTTAAAATTTATTTTTGGAAACAGGTTTTTTATGGAATGAAGTGCTACCTAATTCTAGAATCACAAGTTAAGCCAATTAAAATCTTTAAACTGAAAAATAACACAACAGGTTTTTTTTAAAAGCTCTTTGTTGAGTATATATTTCAAAATGAATACTCAATTTTAATAAGTATTATTGCTGTAATTTTTTCTAAGCAGAAATAAAGCTGGCAAGAAGTTTCCCACTTTAATTTGAAATACATAATACCAACAACATTGAACACTGTAAGATGTTAAAGTTAGTGATAACATATTATTTAAGTATGAATAAATCCAGGCTACATAATCCCTGTTTATGCTTTTTCTTAAATGTAAGTAGAATCTGAAATTTTAAGTAGAACCAGAGTCTATAACTGAAAGTATTCTGTGAATTTTCTCTTTAAATCTCTTTTAGTGTTAACTTACTTAGTATTCTATTCTCATAACTTAAACATTTGACTGACTCTTTTTGTTCATTGTGTCAAAACTAAGGTCTTCTGAATGGTAGAATTTTCTTCAGTGATTTCTTATTTTGGAAGGAACTTTTCTCTGGTTAACTTCATGATGATGTAGGCTATCTTAAAAATTGTAGGCTTAGTATTTTATTGGAATTGGAAGTAAAATGAAGAATAGTTGATTTTCTGAAAATAAAGATGGAGGAGATGTTTGGCATAGTGGTGGGACACTGCTTAGGATGCCTGTGGGAGACACTGGAGAGCATGTTTTTTTGTCCCAGCTCCACTTCCGGTCCAGCTTCCTGCTAATGTGTACCGTGGGAACCAGCAGATGATAGCTCAAGTACTTGGGTCTTTGTCACCATGTGGGATACCTGGATTGAATTTTAGATTCCTGGTTTTGGCCTAGTACAGCCACGATGGTTGTGGGCAAAAATAGGAGGGAAGCCATGGATAGAAGATCTCTGTTGGTCTGTTTCTGTCTGTGTGCCTTTCAAATAAAATGGAAGTAAATAAATAAAAATTTTAAAAATCATAAGAATAGTTTGTAAAATATAATGAGACTAATAGATATAAATTGTATAAACAGAGCATAACTCAGTATTTTGATTTACTTCAGAACTCTTGAGCAACCTGAAAAGCCTAACCAGTTAAACCAGGGTTTTTCATCTGTAGGATGTTCAATAGTTTGCCTAGCCTGTATCTGTTAAGTGCTAGTTGCAACAAGAAACGGTTCTAGACATTGCCAGTTGTCCTGTAGAGGGCAAAGTTGCACCTAATTTAGAATCACAGACCTGAATTACAAATTTTCTGAAAATAGAAATCTATTGCATAATTGAAGTATATCTTCTCCTTGTATTAGGACTGTATAGTAATTTTCCTTTGGAATCTTTCTAGGAGCTTGTAGATATAATGAAAAATGATTAGTACCTTAAAATAGATAGTTTGTTCATTTTAGGGATATTTTTAATATGGATATTTAATATTTACTGACAATAGCATGCTGAAGAACATTAGTAGAAGTTGTTCTGGGCATAATGGAGGCATTGAAAACAGTATAAAATGACATGATTGCCCTGGTCATTAGTTTGTATGGATTGAGTAAGGAATAGTTTTTTAAAAATATCTGTAAGAAGAGATAGACTCCATGATTTATAAAATTAAACCTTTTTAAATATTGTGTCTTTCAGCATAGATGTTGATGAAATTTTAGTTGGTAGTGATTTTGAAATTCTATGTCCTGACATGCCTTGAATAAAGCTATTCTCAGTTCTCTCTTAAGTATCACAGTGGTGGCCAAACAGTTTGCTATTCAGTGTTGTTCTGTAAAAAGTATGCACAAGTCCAGACTGGACTAGACTTTCTCCTTGATGAGAAGAAAATTGTATGATTTTTTTCTATTAGAACAATTTTATGCAATATAAAGGCCTCCTTTATCCTGAGATTGTTTTCTGTTGTAAAAGAATACTTAATGACCACGTGTATTTATTTACTGAATATTTTAGTAGCATAATAACAGGTTGGGCATTCCCTGTTCCCTCCCTGAACTCATAGTTTTAAGCCAGTGGTCAAATATTCAAGTATAGGACTTAAAAGACATTTTGAGCTAATGGAAAGGTTGTTATTCTTTTGTGCAAATAACAGAATAGAAAGTCTTTTCACTTCTGTCAAGATTTGAGTTAAATCATAAACCAATGATCTAGGCAGTAATTTTGCTCAAAAAAGTTAAGAAAAAATATTCTATTGCAATTGAATAGAATTTCTAAAATATTTTCAACAAAGAATGACAGGATCTAGACATACATGGTATTTTGATTTATGTAATTATGTAATGTACAATCTGTATTCTGTTAGATCCTATTATTATACATAGTTAGACTTATAAAGCAGCACTGCTGTTGATTATATTGTTTGAACAAGGTAATTTCTACTTTGCACTTAAGAAGGAATAGCTAAAACAAACATCCTTTTCTAGGTTATTATGGTGATTACGTCCTAAAGAACATTTTTTATTTGTAGGTTTTTATAGAGGAGCAAATTTGAAGATAGCTTGAATACTCAGAATATCTAAGCATAATATAATTTTTTGAAGAGCAAGAAAGCATATTCAGTCTTTTAGCAGGACTACTCATCAGTAAAGTGCATTCATTTGCAATAAGCAGATGTCAAAGTACAATAAAGTGATTCAGTTGCATGTTGATCTTCATGCTAGCACTAAAATTTAGTTTGAAATTAAAGGTTGAGCCAAATGATTTGTTTGTTTCTTTTTAAGGGAAAAACAGAGAAGCTTGATTTTTCCATCCCTATGTTGTTTTAATTTGTGAAAAGTGAGATAGCCTTTAGATAGGTATCTAGAGTATTGGTAGTCTAAATAGCTTGAGAAAAGATTTGTGATGAAGTAAATATATCTTAGTATTAAAAATGAATCTCTTTAAACTAATTTTTAAATAGTGAAGTAATTTGCCTTTTTTGGGGAATTTATTGATTTGGCAGAACTAAGTTCAGAAAATCTCAGAACCTGCTTTAAGATCATCAATGGTTATATCTTTTTATCATCAACAGAATTTTTACAGGTATGTTGGAGTAGTTTTTGTATTATAAGAAATTATGTAGCTACTATTTTTATTATTTCTAACTTGAAATTAGAGGTGAATTTTTAAATTGATCTGTTATTTTAAGGATGGGAAGAAATATTAACTGACCATTTGTGATGCATGCAATTCCATTGTTATTTATTGTGGAAAATATCCTGTGCAGTTAGTATATCCTTATATTCATAAAATCAGTATCAATAAACTATATTTTTTATTAGGCATAATATTTTATACCTAACTTTTCCCAAGAAAAAAAGTTTTCATGAAGCTACCCTTGTCCTTTAAAAATTCTTCTTGTTGGCTTGTTGGACAAAAAGAGCACATTGTGGATCAAGAGATCTCTCTTTCCCCAAGATGCTGACTTCTTGAAATAAACGCTTTCCTCTTACTAAAAAAAAAAAAAATAAATTGAATTATTTGCCTTTTTCATATTGCCAATACATTCTTATGGATATTTTAACTTTTATTGAATTTCAGACATATGCAGTAGGTCTGTGTCAGTCCTTTTGTGACTTGTTAAAGGAAATTACTACAGAAGGTCAAGTTCAAGTGCTCAAGGTATGGTCATCTTGATAAATGAATATGAGCATTTTATTTTGTGCAATTGAACTTTTATTGGTGTGTGGATGTTTGGCAGTAAGAAGAGTTGATATAATCCTGGATAGGATTTTTTTCTTTTAGTAGTAATTCAGTTAATAGCTGCGACAGATTACTTTGACATGTTTTAAAATGCAATTCCAGTTTCTAACATGATCTAAGCTGATTCGGATGTTTGCCTATCTTGAGACCTCCTTTGTGTGCAAGGATTTAAAAACTTTTAAAATAAATTGTATAAAGTTTGGTGACATCTGATACTTCTCAGTCCTTCAAATTGTTAGCCAGCTTTTGGGTAAAATAATTTTATTTTGAGTTGGCTATTAAAGTTAGATTTGAAGTTTGTTGGGGTGTGTGTAATTAAGAATCAATAGACTCTTAAGTTATTTATTGTCTTTATATATTTATTTATATTGATTAATATTAATATAATTTGTTAAAGATATGTATATCCTTATATTCCTATAAAATCAATGTATCAATAAACTGTATTTGTATTAGGTATGATCTTTTGTCCCTAACTTTTCCTAAGAAAAGAAAATTTTAAATAATGCTATGGATTTACATATAAGCATACATTTAGATTCTCATTTATTAAACTACATCTTATTTATGTATGTAAATATGTACATGTACATGATTTAAGTATGGAGTTTGAAAGAAGTGGTAACCCTCCCCATCCATAATTTAATTTAAAGATTTTTATTGGCATTATTTTGCTCTTCTAGAATTAGGTAACATTTCTTCCATAACATAGAATAAGTATTCCCTAAAATACTTCTTTTTGTTGTTGTTGTTTCTGATTTCTCAACTGTATTCTGTGTCAGGTATGACAGCTAAATTCTGGTCAGGGAAAGTGTTACCATAAAAAAGTAGCATTTATGGTTTGAAAACTCTGGCATTGTCTGAGATCATAAAAATTGTCTATCAGTGAAGTGAAAAAGTAATTTCCCCAAGAGGTACATCAGAAGAAGTATATTTAAGTAATGGTTAATATTTGTAGCAGCAGTCCCAAATATACTTTGAAGATTAAGTGAGTAAAAATTTGTGCAGATGGTATACAACCTTACTTCATATTAAGCACTGTGATAGCCATTATGCACCTAATAAAGCATAATCTTAAGTCTGAACTTATTTGTATAACATTTAATGTTTTGTTCTTCACAGACATTACACACACACACACACACACACACAGAGCTCTAGATAGCCATGTAAATAATGCATGGTTAATTTGACTTTTATGCTGGTTGCATTCAGTAACATTTGCTGATTATTCAGTCATCCCTCCTTTGGGTCAGGGTCAGCAAACCTTTTCTGTAAAGGACCAGACAGTAAATATTTTGGACCCTGGGGCATAACATGTTTGTCTCAACCCTTTAAATCTGCTGATACAGTATGAATGCCATCATTGATGATCTGTAAATGGATGAGTGTGGCTGTGTTTATTAATACTTTACTTATAAAGCGATGCAGTGAGTCAGATTTGGTCCATGGGCATAGTTTGCCATCCCCTAGTATTGGTATTCAGTGCTTTCTTCTACTGGGTACAGGTGGTAGGAAAACCAAGTTCTGCTCTTCAGTCTGTTGAAAGGAGGAAGCATGTAAACAACCTTTTTAATGTTGCATAAACAGTGGCAGGGGATTAGTAGCATCTCAAAACTCTCTGGTTAACTTTTTCAAATTTATCTTCTTTTAAAATGTTCCACAGATGATTTTCACGAGCCAATTTTTAATGGGAGTCACTGCCAACTCTCCTTATGTTGCTTTGGCAGTGTAGAAGTGGACATCTAACCCAGCATTTGGAAGAAAATTTGTTATTATTATTATTTTTTTTTGGATAAAGGAAGTGAGATATGACGTGAATCTTAAAAGTTGACTAGATGTTAGTAGGGTTGCTAGATAAAGTATAGAGTTTTCGTTTGCTAATTCTGAAAATCCTAGTAAAGAGAACCAGGCTAATAAAGTGTGGAATATTGCAGAGACTTGAACAACTCTTAAGAACACAGAAAATACTGTTAGGATTATCTGTTGACAGTGGGGATGGTGATGTTATTTTAAACATTTGAGATTACTGGAGAGAGATTATACATTGATGAGAAGAGGAAGATTTTGAGATTGTTAAGCACTATGTTAGTTTCTTTGAGGCGCATTAACAAAATACTACATCCTTGGTCGCTTAAAAAACAGAAATACATTTGTATTATCCAAAATCAAAATGTTGGCAAGGCCATGCTCCCTGAATGCTCTAGAGGAAAATTGATTCCCAGCCTTTCTCTTAGATTCTAATGATTGCAGGCAGTTCTTCACTTTCCTTGGCTTGCAGATACATAACTCCAATCTCTGTCTCGACTGTCACATTATTTTCTCTTTGTGTCTCTGTGGCTGTGATTTTCTTATAATGGAGTAAACACCCATATCTTTGTCTTATTTTTTTTTTTTATTTGATGGATAGAGTTATAGGCAGTAAAAGAGAGAGAGACAGAGAGAAAGGTCTTCCTTCCATTGGTTCACTCCCCAAATGGCTGCTATGGCTGGCATGCTGCACTGATCTGAAGCCAGGAGCCAGGTGCTTCCTCCTGGTCTCCCATGCAGGTGCAGGGCCCAAGCTCTTGGACCATCCTCCACTGCCTTCCCAGGCCACAGCAGAGAGTTGGACTGGAAGAGGAGCAACTGGGACTAGAACCCAGCGCCCATATGGGATGCCGGCGCCACAGGCAGAGGTTTAACCAAGTGAGCCACGGTGCCAGCCTGATATCTTTGTCTTAAGTTGATTGTATCGGCCAAAGATCCTGCTGCCAATAAGAAGATCACATTCCAGAGTTAGAACTTCATTATCTTTTTCAACCATAATAAGGACTTTATTAAAAACTAAAAATGTGAGATCTCTCTCTGCCCCTCTCTCCCTATCTCTCTGTCACTTTACTTTTCAAATAAGTAAATAAATCTTAGAGAATCAAGTAAAAGTAGGGCCAGTGTTGTGGTGCAGTAGGTTTAACCACTGCTTGTGCCACTGTTCAAGTCCTGGGCGCTCTGCTTCTGACTAAGCTGCCTGCTAATGCGCTTGGGGAAGCAGTGGATGATGGCCCAAGTACTTGAGTTTCTGCCACCCACGTGGGTGACTTTGATGGAGTTCCTGGCTTCTGGCTTTATAGCCTGGCCCCGTTCTGACTTTTGTGGCCATTTGGTAAGTGAACTAGCAGATGGAAGATCTCTTGTTCATGCTCTCTGGCTCTCTTGCTCTCTTTCTGTGGCTGACTCTCGTCTCTGTCACTCTGCCTTTAAAATAAATAAATATTTTTAAAACAAAAATGAGGGGAGGGAGTTATACAGCAGATTAAGCTGCCACTTGGGACACCTGCATCCCATTTTGGAGTGCCAGTTCAAGTCCTTCTTTCAGTCCAGCTTCCTGCTAATGCATCCTGGGAGGTAGCAGATGAGGGCTCAGTTACTGGAGTCCCTGATACCCTTGTGGGAGTCCCAGATGAGCTCTTGATTTCAGCCTAGTCCTGTCCTTGGCTGGTGTGGACATTTGGGGAATGAAGCAGCAGATGAAAGGGTCTCTCTCTCTTCTCCTCTTCTCCTCTCCCCCTCTTCCCCACTTCCCTCTCTCTGTCACACTTTCAAATGAATAAATAAAACTTAAATAAGTGTTTAAAATGCCTTTGTGTATGTAAAGAATAAAGGGAAACAGTAGATTTTACAGATTAAAGGGAAACAGTAGAGAAGAGGTATTTCCAGAAGGTGTCATTTAATACAAATTTGAATCACAATAGAAATTTAAAAACCAAAATAATATACTGAACCAGAAAGCATAACAGAACTCTGGCTTTCATTTCATAGGTTCCTTAGTTTCTCTTTTAGAGCAAGGGCTTAGCTAAAGGGTGAGAGTACAAGTAAGCCACTGTTACCACAGAAGCACGTGGGCTGTGAAGAGGTGAAAACAGGAATCTGTGCGTGAGGCGTGTTGAGACCCTGGGTACTTGAGCTCTGTCCACTGCCACTTGTCTGTCAGGATCCACCCCTGTTAATTTCTAAGTTTTCTCCAAGCTTCAGAGCTTACAAGCAATAATAGTTACATTCTTTACTAAAATGCTTTTGTGATTAAAAAAAAATTGTATTTACACCTTTACCAAACTGACATCATGGCAGTGGGCAGTGTATAATTCTGTTGAGGAGTTTCATCTGTCTTACACAATCTCAGCTTCATCTTTTGCTTTGTTCTTTGGAGGTGGAGAAGATAACAAGGAATTGACACTTTGGACGTAATTCTGACTATTCCAGGAAAAAGTGATTGGCAGTGTGTGAGTGATCGAAACGAGAGGATATTGCTGTCATTTTGATATACTCTGTGGATTTTTCCGTGTGTGTGTGTTTTTAAAATCTCTTCTACTAGATTGTAAATGTTTCCATTATCTGAAGTTCAATAAATTTATGCCCTGTTTTCTGTGAAGATTTACATATTAAGTGTTTATACAGGCAAGGAATCGTTAATTTTTTTAAAATTATTTATTTTAGACAAGAGAGACATGATGGTAGAACTCCTGTCTGCTGTTCACTCCCTAGGTGCCCTCTGTGTCCAGAGCTGGGCTGGATCAGGAAAGAGGAATGCAGTCTGTGTCTTCCCCATGTGTGGCAGGAGCTTAATTACTGCAGCCATCATGTTGTCTTCCTGGATCTGTAGTTGATGTGGAAGACAGGTGTCTCAGTAGCTGGTCAGACACTCCAGAAATCATAATTTTTATGTTATAGATCCAGTGCCAATGCCAATACAAGCATACTAATTGTCCTTTTCTCCTTGACCTATACTTTGATGTGTATACCCAATTCTGCTATTTGCACTATTTTTTAAAATATTTTTTTAATTCATTTTTTTTTAATGTATTTGAAAGGCAGTTGAGACCAAGAAAGAGATCTCTATCCACTTGTTCATTACCCAGATGTCCATTACAGCCTGGTCTGGGCCAGGCTGAAACCACCTATGTGGGTGGCAGAGATTCAGGTACTTGAGCTATCACCTTGTACCTTCTAGGATGTACATTAGTGTAAAGCTGGAATCGGAATGGCAGCGACATTTGAACAGAGACACTTGGGCAGTTTGATTGATGGCATCCCAAGGGACAACCCAACTGTGATGCCAAATGTCCTTCCTCTTACACAGTTCTTGAGTATATGCTGGGCTTCAGGTCCATCATCTGTTATAGAAGTTACACTAAATGACTTCTAATAATGTGTAACTATGCAGTAATTAAAATGCTGTTTAGTTATAATCCGTGTCTTCTGAGTGTTGAAGAACAGAGGATATTTCCCATATTTAACATCTCCCTGGCCAAATTTGCACTGAAAGCTTTTTTTGTGTGTGTGGCTTGTTCTATAGTATTATTAGTGAGATAATTGTTGACAGAATTTTTTTGAAAGATTGATTTACAGAGAGGCGGAGAGAGAGAAAGAGAATCTTCCATCTGCTGGCTCACTCCCTAAATGGCAGCAACGGCTACAGCTGTTCTGATCCAAAGCCAGGAGCCAGGAGCTGCTTCTGGGTCTCCCCAAGTGGGTGCAGGGGCCCAAGGACTTGGGCCATCTTCTGCTTCTTTCCCAGGCGCATTAGCAGGGAGCTGGATCAAAAGTAGAGGAAGGGGGACTCATATAGGATGCCGGCACTGCAGGTGACAGCTTTACCCGCTATGCCGCAGTGCTGGCCCCTGAAAGAGAATTTATTTTGAACTATTTGGGATGGTTATTGTAAACTTCTGTTGAAAATGAGCCAAGTTTTTAGGATGTCTTAAGGAGACTACTTAGTTCCTTCTTACTACTTGTTTTTAACTAGTGTCACAAGACAATTAGAGGGACTGTAGCATAGCAGTTAAGAGTGTGAACTACAGGGAGACTGCCAGGCATTAGTGTGTTGGCTCTGTTATTTCACAGCTGTGGAATATGGGAATGTTGCTCACTTTCTTTCTGTACAATGGAGATGATAGCTTTACCTGCTTTCTAGTGTTGACATGAGGATCATTTGAGCTTATGTGAGGTTGTCTCAAAAAGTTCATAGAAAATCTGTAGCATTAAAATGCATATTATAAAAAAAATTGTACATTAATTTCATTTTATCTGTATTAGGTATACCACATTTTTTTATTGAATGGGGCAGCAAAAATCATTTATGATGCAAATATATAGTAAAACATTTGTAACATTTAATCCGTTACAGATTAAGCCAATTTCTCTATAGTATGCCCAAGTAGACTTTTACTAGGATATAAATGAATACTTGAGATAAAAATTGGAAATATATGTTTTCTTAAAATTTTTTTTTTAAGGAAAAGAGTTTATTGGGGAACCCGACAGACTGGATTGAAGGGGCAAAGAAGAAATAGAGGGAGAAGGAGAGTGTAAGAGAGAGAGAGAGACAGAGACAGAGATGGAGGTCAGGAGATGGAGAGGGAGAGGGGGAGAGAGAGAGAGAGAGTAAGAGTAGGCCCTTTTAAAACTTTGCTGGGGGGCGGGCAGGGAAGTAGGAGCAGCAAATCCCATTAGGATAGGGGTGGGGCTGACACCGGTTTTTGGACCATGTGGCTACCTGGCTTTCAGCAATGGCTGCGGGGGGGCTAGAGCCTAGGATGGTGTCAAGGTGTAGATTGTGCCATAGATAAGACTGCCTCATTTTCCTAACATTCCCCCCTTTTGTTTTTTATAAAGCAGGAGCTGTATGGGATTACATTAGTCCCAAAAGTCCAGGAGGGGAGAGGGATAATGATCTGTCTTTAGAGCTACTTCCTGCTGACATGGGGCAATGAGGTACTCTTTGCTGGCATGGAGCAATGTCTCAAGCTGCTGTCTCCTGGGTGGGGAGCCAAGTATACTCCTGTAGCAGCATTTGGTTGACCATCAGGTTGCTGAGGGCCTTGGTTCATTCCATTACCAACTCCTGTAAACACTTAGACAGACGCTGTAGTATAAAAGTCAGGGTGAGAATAGCAACCAGTGATCCTAAGAGTGGCATTAACCAGGTAATGAGAGGAGAGGAAATGAGGGGGACCCTTGTGAGGACCCTTCTGAGGACAGTTTGATGAATATAGTTTAAAGCTGATCCCAGCCAAGACTGGGAGAAAAGCCACTCAACTTTTGTGGGTAGAGGTGTTTGTCTATGGAGAAATTCTGAAATCATACAACATTAAGTGGGGGAGAAGACCATCAATACACACAGGTTGGGAGCAGAGCCATTGATGTTAGAGTAGAGGCTATGATTACAAAGGAATAAGGCCCAAGTGGGCTAGACAGGGTCTAGAACAAAAGACATGGTCATTATTAGAGGACCTAAGAAAGGTGCTATCTAAGCCACAAATAAGTTCTCTGAGAGGCAAATAAACTGACAGAAGGGGCTTGATAATAATCTGGTGGGTGGGATACATCCTAAGGGAGATGTGAACCTCCTTGGGAAGGCACCCTGTTGACTTCTATTACCTAGCTGGCCTGGGAGGGGAGCTGGCCAGGTAAATGTAGGTGGCATCTCTAACAGGAAATTTACAGTTCTGCCTGCAATGTTACTGACCCTACTTGGCTGCCCCTCCACAGCAGTGGTCACTTTGGAAGCTGGGCCAAGTGAAGGGCTTGACAGCTTAGAGCCAGCAGGATTTGTGGCTCTGACCTGGGCGTCCTTCGACTCCAGGGCAGCTCCACTTCCAGTGATCCAACTCTTGGTAGAGTTGCTAGGGCTCTTCACAAGCTGATTTCTGCTGAAACCCAGGCTTTCCACATTGAAAGCCACTGCAGTGGACTGGCCTGTTGGGTCTCCTTGAGGGCAGATCACTGTACAGAGCTGCCTTTAATAGGCCTGCCACCTATCTTTACAGGAAATATATGTGTTTAAAACAGTACTTTTTATGAACATTTCTATAGCTAAGCCTGCATATTTCATTTGAAATCTCAGAAGGTAGATTTTATTATATAATAAATGGAATATAATTGTTACCATGAATAAATTGTTTATATTTTAATGTAACAGAATATTTTAGGACAGTGGTGCTTTTATGCCTGTATTTGAAGGCTAGGATAATTCTCAAAATTTTTGGCATTTCCTGTTCTCAGAGTTTGAGTATGGCTATAATAATAGTTTTTATTGTAGCTTATTATTTTAATTTTTAACATCTCTCAGATACTATTTCTTAATATAGTATGCTATATAACATTTTTAATATTTTTTTGACTCAGTGTCACTGTTATGCTAATTCCTGACAGTATTTGCAAGGAACTCTTTGTTCTTTGAGGTAGAAAATTACATTGTTATGAAACTTTGATAAGAGGGACCACTATGGCTGCATTAGAAGCAAATGGATTAGAGCAAAAAAAAGACTTTATTGTATTCTGTGACTTGGAACAAGTTATCTAGATAGATACAATTATATTCTAAAAATACTCCAATTTAAATTAACATCTAATTTTAAATTTATTGACACATATATTTTGAGTTTTGAAATTCTCATTTCTGTCATGGTCATATCAGACATTATTAAGCCAAGTTGCTTTCATTCAGTGTGACAAAGCTTAAGATGCCAGGAATAATTTTAAGATATAATTTTTTTAAAGTTTTATTTATTTCTTTGAAAGTCAGAGTTACACAGAGAGAAGAAAGGCAGAGAGAGACAGGTCCTCCAACCAATGGTTCACTCCCCAGATGGCCGCAATGGCTGGAGCTGTGCCGATCTGAAGCCAGGAGCCAGGAGCCAGGAGCTTCCTCTGGGTCTCCCACATGGGTGCAGGGGCCCAAGGATGTGGGCCATCTTCTACTGCTTTCCGGGTCTCCCACGTGGGTGCAGGGGCCCAAGCACTTGGGCCATCTTCTATTACTTTTCCCAGACCATAGCAGAGAGCTGGATCGGAAGAGGAGCCGTCAGGACTAGAACCAGTGCTCATATGGGATGCCAGCGCTTCAGGCCAGGGCATTAACCCACTGCACCACAGCGCTGGCCCCATAATTTGTTTTATAACAACTATATTTTAAACTATAGTATTTTTAGCATATAGTTAGGGGCTGGTGTTGTCATTCATTTGTTAAGCTGCCACCTGGGATGTCTGTGTCCCATATTGAGTCCTGGCTACTGCACTTTGTGATTTTTTAGCTTCCTGGTAATAAGCCTGGGAAGCAGAGGATGATGATTCAATTGTTGAGTTCCTGTCACTAAGTGGGAGACCTGGATGTTGTTCCTGGCTCCTGGCTTCAGCCTGGCCTCATCCTAGCTGTTGTAGGCATTTAGGGAGTGAACCAGTGGATGGAGGATCTGTCTCTCTGTGTCATAATATCTTTCAAATAAATAAATCTTTTTAAAAATGAGTTTATAATATCATTTCCTATGTTACATATTTATAAGTACAAACATTGTGATTATTTAATTCTCACATAAACATGATATCAGTAATGTTCTCCCTATTTTTGTGTGTAAAAAATTAAACCACAGAGAGGTAAATCATTTTTTTGAGATTACACAGCTAGTACATTTTGGAGTGATGACATAAACAGAGGCATATTCTGACTAGGATTCAAGCTTTTAACTACTAAATGCAGTAGAAACCTAAATTAAGAAAATGGATTCCTAAGTGCAGAGAAGTCTGCCTTTTCTCGATGAATTTTAAAAACATTGTGTTGCAGGTGTATTCAGAAAGCAGATGGATTAAAACTGAAGTGCAGAAGTTCTATTTGTGATAGGAAATGCTGGAAAAAGTAATTAAAAGGTATTTGGAAGTACCACAACCTATTCTGCCATACATTGTAATACTCTACATACAGCTTTAGGGTGATTCAAGGATTAACTAAAGAATAGAGTCTATGTTTTTAGTTTAAAGAATGGAACAAAGAAAGCAATGGGAGAAGGAAGCAAATGATGAGTGGTTGTCTAGTGGTAGGAGAGAGTGAACACTAGATCTTTGAGGACCTACTGTGTTTGTGTTACACTTCAGAGCTTGGAGCCATATTTGGGTTTTATGATTTTGGTAAATAGTTGCTGGTGTTTGGTGCAGTGGTTAAGACTCCACTTGTGTTGCCCACATCCTTTAACTTAGTGCTTGAATTCAGGCCCTGGCTTTGCTTCTGATTCCAACTTCCTGGTAATGTGCACCCTGGGAGGCAGCAGGAGATAGCTCAGGTCCTTGGGTCCCTGCCACCCATGTGGGAGACTGAGTTGAGTTCCTGGCTCCTGGCTTCAACATGGCTCAGTCCTGGCTGTTGTGAGCATTAGGGCAATGAACCAGCAGATGGAAGGTCTCTGTCTGGCTCTCTGTCTTTCAAATACATAAAAAGTTTTAAAAAGCAAAAGCAGTTCCTAAAGAAAAAGACTGAAGAATTTAACTAATATACTACTGGTGACAGTCATCTGAGAAGAGTATTTCAAGTAACTTTGTGTAATAGTTTACATTTATACCCCTAGTGGAAAATAATGTTGGAGCAAATAAAATCAAATTTAAATTACATTCAGTTTATTACTGTTATTAGTAATGCTAGTATGATTTTAAAGCTTATATATTTGTGTTAAATATGTTTATTAGGATCTGGGATTTTTCATTTTAAGAACACAGATTAGCATTTCATATAAATTTGCCACAGGCTTCTTCAAATTCAGTATGTCAAAATGGAAACTTACTATTGGCATTACAGTTGTTCCTGTTTCACCAGATGTGAGAATGGGAGCGTTGTGAGACTCAGCACTGACAGCCCACTGTTCAGCTGTTCTGTATCTTATCATTACTACCTTCTGAATTTTTACTATCTTCTCTGCCTGGTCCACAAGTATGATAGTGGTATTTTTCTGCTCAACTTTTCAAAAATTATCTCATTTTTCTGTGATTTTTTGCTCCTAATGATTCCTGACCTTTTTTAAGAAATTGATTTTATCTGTTGGAAAGGTTTACTCACTCCCCAAATGCCCTCAACGCCTGTGGCTGGGCCAGGCCGAAGCCAGGAGTCAGGAACTCAATCCTGGTCTCTGATGTGGGTGGCAGAATCCTGAGTTCTAGGAGAAAGACAAGCGGTGAACAGATAGATGAGGTGAATCAGAGTACATTTCAGCTTTAGAATCCAGCCTGCTCTGATCTAGGGAGTCAGCTTCTTCGTTTCTTCTCCCTGCGTCCAGTCTTTATTTCTCATTTCCTTTTTCTCTTAAAATTATGCTCCCCAACCCCCATATCCCTTCAGTGTAATGTTAGTGGGGTTTCAGGAAGGAATGCAGATAAATGTGTTTTTAAGCAGTCAGCTAATTGCATTACTTCCTCCCATTCACAGATAAACAATGGTGACATCTTCATCTCCTACCTCATCTTCCATGTTTATCTCTCTTCCCAGATGTAATTTTTTTAAAAGAAAAAATAAATTTTATTGAGTTTGCATTTAAATTTTTATATCCTTTTTTTTTTAATCAGGAAGTGGAATCTTTTATCCCTGATAGTTTGTGGCCTACAATAACATTTTTATATTTTTAATACTGTCTTCGGACATTTACTTCAATTCTTGCTCAAAGTTGAGAATGTTGTCAGTCATGGGAGTTGTTTGTATACCTTGGAAATGTTTCAGAATGCTTGGAAATGATTGACTGCCACTGCCCTTTGGTGTGTCCTGTTGGCACATAATGAGCAGGGACCAGAAACGCTAATAGGCCTTCAATGCATGGATTAGTTGTATATAGTAAACAATTTTGTCACTCAGAATGCCAGTGGTAGATCTGGAAGTCATCGGAGATTTTTGGCCCGGCCCTGGGCCTGGGTCCTTGCCCACAGCCCTCTTAGGTAGTGTCTGTCCTTCCCACCTCTGAAGCGCTTGGGCAGAAGCATGGAGCAGATGTCCTTGTTGGTCCTTATTGCTGCTTCTTGACCTCTTTCTCTTGGCCTTTCTCTCTAAAAGGTAAAAAAAAAAAAAAAAAAAAGCAAGCAAAAATTCAGCCCTGCAAGAATTTTATAATTACCCATGTTCTTAAGGAGGAAACACCTCACTTACATAAAAGTAATTTCTGGGGTGGGCATTCGGTGCAGCTGTTAAGACGCTGCCTGGGTTTGAGTGCTGCCTTCCCTTCCAGTTTCAGCTTTCTGCTAGTGCAGACCCTGGGAGGCAGCAGTTGATGGCTCAAGTACTTGGGTCCTTTCTCTACCTCTATGGGTGACCTGGATTGAGATCCAGGCTCTTAGCTTTGGCCTGGCTCAACCCTGGCAGTTGTGGGCATTTCTGGAGTGAACCAGAGCAGATGGGACATTTTTTCTGCCTTTCTTTCTTGCTCTTTGTCATTCAAATAAAATAAAAATAAAATTTTTTTCTCTACTACAAGTTTTCACATGTATTAGTACAACAAATACTCTGTGTAACTGAAATATAGTGATAAATATGCAGTATATGTGCAACATACTCTTTCTCTTCCAGTTTATTGATGAACTTAAATATATATTTATTTTTCATCAGTGAGATATTTGCCACTGACTTCCTTTTTCATGATTAAAAGCAAATAATTTTTAAATGCCTTTTACTGTTTCTACTATTTCAACATTCTCTAACAGTTGTTTAAAGCACAGGGCAAGAGTTACATTAACAGCATGATGCCTTAAGTTGTTACAATGGGATTATAGCTGTGTCTAAATACCCTACTTTATATCAAACTGCAGTTTTTTTAAAATGTTTTTTAAGCTGTGTCTAGTGCCTCGATTAGTGCATTTTGTATGTATTTAGGTTTCAAAAAGTTCATGGAAAAATGGAATTAAAAGATAATGTATAGTTCTTAGCTTTTTAAAGCCTCTGCATATTCTCAAGCTTGGGGTCTGATATTTAGTATAGTGCATTGCTTTCTTACCTGTGATTTGCATGAAGCTGACTTGCTGTTTGAATATTACCAATGTGTCTTTCTGGTTTTTAGGTTGTGGAAAATGCTCTTAAAGTGAATCCAGTATTAGGCCCGCAAATGTTTCAACCAATTTTACCCTGTGTTTTCAGGGGTATTATAGAAGGAGAGGTAAGATTTCTCTTAACTAAGGTAGCATTGGACTCCAGGATTCTCATTTTAATTGTTCTCCTTCAACAGATCATTTCTTCTTCTTTGTGAGATTTAAAAAGAAAGCTTTCCTTGTCACTTGGAAATTAAGTGAAGGTCAGCTTTCAGGGGAATTACACACCTTTGCCTTTTCCTTCTCCGCACAGGGAAGTGTTGATTGCCTTTGACATCTCCTCTTTTCTCACATGTAGGATGTGAGATTTGAGTGATTTGAGCTGGAGGAATAGTTAATGGCTCAACTTCAGTGCTTAACTATTGTGACTGGGAGGGAGAAGAATAGTGCTAGTATGAAGGTACTTTAAAGTGTTCATGGACAAATGGATTGAAATCCACACTTGGTTTTGTTCCATAGTAAACATTATCTACAAACTTTTGAAGACCCCTCATATTGTTACAGAATAATGTTCAGCTCTTAAATAGGTCCATATAACTATATAGGTTATGAATATTTAAACAAATATAAATATGCCATTGATTAATCTTTCTCTTTATTATATGTATGTATCATGCATCTATAATTCATGTCCATATATTTAGTACCTATATTCCATGTGTTATATGTATTTAGTAAATTAATTAGAACTGGGGCAGTATTGGCTGTTCATTTTGACAGGAAGCAATTTGAAGGAGAATATTTTATAACCGTGGTGATTGTTACTGTGTCAGTGATTGTTTATAGTAATTTATGCTTGTACCTTAACGTAATTTAAAATGTGCTTGCTCAGAGGTATCCTGTGGTGATGTCCACATATCTTGGAGTTATGGGTCGAGTCCTACTACAAAATGCTAGTTTCTTCTCTTCACTGCTCAATGAGATGGCACATAAATTTAATCAGGAGGTAAGAGTCAGTATACCTAAATTTTTTTTTTTTATTTACTTTAAACTTTATTTGAAAGGCAGAGAAACAGAACGATTACCCATTGGTTCATTCCACAAATGCCCTTAATGGCTGGCACCAGGCTGTGGCAAAGTTGGGAGCCAGGAACTCAATCCAGGCCTCCCACATGGGTGGCAGGAACCCAATTACTTGGACCGTAACTACTGCCTCACACTGGAGTCAGGAGCCAGAGCTAGTTATTGACCCCAGGTACTCTCATATGGGATTCAGATATCTTCAACAGAATCTTAACAGATGGCCAGACACCCAGCCTCCTTATTCCATTATGTGGACATACCACACTGTATTTCAACAGTCTTCTCTTGGTGGACATTGATTTGTGTCCATGTCTTTGCAAATACAAACAATACTACTGCAAAGGATAATCTTGTGCATTCTCATTTCATGCAGAAACATCTACATCTGTAGGATAAGTCTAGAAGCCAGATTGAGTCAAAGGCTAAAGGAATCTGTAAAAGGTTGTTGCCAGCCCGTTCTCCATTGGGATGATGTTAATCTGTTCTCGCATGAACCTTGGATGGAAGTACCTGTGTCTCTAAAACCTTGCCAAGAGAATGTGTTATTTTACTACCACTGCTATCTAAATGACTATAACAGATTAGTACCTCTTACTCTGCTCTTGCACACCAAATGCAAAATATTGGACAATAAGCTGTTGTTGAATATTATCTTGGCCAGTTAATAGGTGAAATGGCACTACACTGTAGCTCTATTCTGCATTTATTTGATTTAGTACACCTAAATTTAAGGAGGTCTTTATCCAAATATAAATTAGAGTTTGATGAAATAATAAATCCTTCTAAGAGTCTTTTTGTAATATTTAAAATTTTACCTTTTGTCTTTAATAATTTGTGTTGTACCCATAACCTGGAATAGAAGAATGAAAAGGGAATATGTAAAAAGCAAATGAAACTTGCACAGCTTATTCTCACTCAAAATAGGTAATTTTATTTTGCATAGCCATAGAATAGAATTTTAATTTATGGTTGCTATTTCTCATTTCTGACACATAATCTGAAATAGGAATATTTATAATCTTGTGCTGTTTTTGTTTCATTTTTTAATGAACTTGTTTTAATGCCACGAATTGAGAGATTTTCCTAATTATTGTGGAAAATAACCTTTTCAGCAAATGTTTATTAAAAATACTGTAGCTGAAATCAATGACCAGGATAAGTTTTGAGTAGATTCTTAAATGATTAGGTATCTTGAGACTGTTTATATGATATTCAAATAAGATTTTTATGTTTTCATTTGTTGATCTGTTAAGATTTGTAAGATATACTAGGTAGAGTGTACTTGATATTTCTGTAAGGGGGACAATTTGTGAAATCTTTTGATTTATGACTGAAACAAATATGTAATTCAAGGCAATTCAGAGAAAGTATACATTTTAGAATGTGTGTGCAGTTTTTCTAAAGTTAAACTACTAAGGATCCCAGCCTTGTTTAATGGATAGGAGAGAATATCATTAGCTTATCAATTTTAGCTGTGATGAGAAAATGTTGAAGAAAAGTTCAGCAAACAAATTTGTTTTAAAGATTTATTTATTTACTTGAAAGAGAGAGAGGGGGATCTTCTATTCTGTAGTTCACTCTCCAAATGACTGCAACAGCCAGAGCTGGGCCAGGACAAAGCCAGGAGCTAAGACACCTTAGGATAATTCAAAAGTTGACAAGCTATCTTGTCTTAGTAATATTTTAGTAATATCTTAGTAATATTTTTACAGTGCTCCTAGTCCAAAAGACATATCTAACAGTTCTGTTTATTAAGAAGTTAGATCCAAACTACTTATTATTGATAATAATATACAGAAATTTAAAAATATTTTTATTTCATTCTTTAATTTCAGTTATTGAAAGGTGGAATGTACATGTCTGTTGCACGGCTCTAATCCTCAATCCTAGAAATCAGATTAGATACCTTTATGTTAGTTCTCCTCTACCTTAATTTTTGGTGTGTATTTTTCAAGATGAAGTCATTGGATGACCTTTAATGTTCAAACTGGGAAGTTCCTTGGGCAAAAAGATCTTGAAGTATCTGACAGATATCACATTGCTTCTCTCAATAATCTTAAATATTCTTTTGAGTTTATTGTGCCATCTTAGAGTATGGTGCACAGATGGGGAACTAAAATTTAGTATAAGTGGCCAGTTTGAACTGATAAGTGCTTTCGTAACTGTTGATTATAAATAATGAGTTGAAGTATTTCTTGGCAAAAATACGGGAGCACTAGAGTAGAAAAGAATGGGAACTGAAGGTCAGTTTCATGTTACCAAGTCCATAATTGTGGAGACTGATATGTTGAAATGTTGTAGGACAGACAAGAAACTGGCAGAATTTCTTTGTTAAAATTTTGAGACAAAATTTGTTTTTCAGAGGGGCCAGCATTGTGGCATAGTGGGTAAAGCCCCTGCACCTACATAGGAGATGCAGATAAAGCACCTGGCTTCATTGTGGTTCAGCCCTGACCATTGTGGCCATCTGGGAAGTGAACCAGCGGATTCTCTCTCTGTAGCTCTTACTTCCAAATAAATAAATAAAATCTTAACAAGAAAACTTGTTTTTCAGTTTTTGCTCTAAAGTCTTAACTGATTGGCTACAGGCCTCTCTCATTATCTAGGGTAGTCTTTACTTAAAATTATCTCATTGCAGTTACAAAGCATATCTACAAAATACACAGCAACTTGCAGACTAACTAGTGTTTAGGCAATTGAGTATTTAACATTGCTGGGTTGACATATGAAATTAACTATAATGCTAATCCTGTATTATGTTCATTTATTTATTTTTTATAGTTTTTAAGAAATCTTTTACTTAATGAATACAAATTTCAAAAGGTACAACATTAGGAATATAGTGGTTATGTTGATTTATTTTGCCTTTATTTTGATGTTGATTATAAATGTTATAGGAAATTATTCACTTGTTTTCCTTTGAAATTCTGCAGGTTGAGGTCACAACCTCACCTTTATTCTGAGAATAGCAGCAAATCAATCCAGGAAATTTTAGAACATTGAGCAGTAATTATCTATAATTTAATAAATAAACTATAATTTAAGTACAAATTGACAGTTTTGAATAACGCATGTACTTTTTCAGTGGACCAGGAAGAGAATATTGATTGGTATATAAAAAAGTTACCAAAATCACTCATTAGGGCTGTGCTGTGGTGTAGTGGGCTAAGTCTCTGCCTTTGTCACCGGAATCGCATATGTGCACTGGTTCTGGTCCCAGCTGCTCCATTTCTGATCCAGTTTTCTGCTATGGCATGGGAAAACAGTAGAAGATGGCCCAAATAATTGGGCCCCTGCACCCATGTGGGAGACCCAGAAGAACCTCCTGGCTCCTGGCTTCAGATCAACTCAGCTCCAGCCATTATGGCCATCTGGGGAGTGAACCAGTGGATGGAAGACCTTTCTTTCTGTTTCTTCCCTCTCTCTGTAACTCTGCATCTCAAATAAGTAAATAAAATCTTTTAAAAAATCACTCATATTTTATATACAGCTTTTGAATAAATCTACTTACCTGTCAAGATTAATTTTAGTCGATTTCTGGTTTTGCTCAAATTAACTCTTATGAGCTGAAGACTTACCCTGAATTCAGGTATGCTAGTTTTGCGGTTTGCTGGAGTTGAACTTTAGCCATGACAGGAAATTTTGGCTTTTAACAGTACTTGTCATCAATAAATGGTATTTCAAATATTTTGAAATCCCTCCTCATCTTTTTTAGATGGACCAGCTTTTGGGAAACATGATTGAAATGTGGGTAGATCGAATGGACAACATTACCCAGCCTGAAAGAAGGAAACTTTCAGCTTTGGCTTTGCTGTCTCTCCTGCCATCTGATAACAGGTAAGGAAATGTTTTCTTAGCTTGGTTTCTTTGAAGCATCAAGGTTAACATTGTTTTTGGCCATCAGTGTTGCTTTTTTGTGTATGAGTGGTAATGTTAGCAGACACTGATATGGCAAGTGTTGGTCCAGATCTAGAAAGGCATAAATGGGAGATTTACTCTTTAGTTTTTGGGCTCCACTTTAATTTGATTTATTATTCATTTCCTGTTTTTGTCTAGATTTCCATTTTATGATCACCAGATTTTAGTACACTTATTTTAGGCTCCTTTTATACAGATATATTAAATATCTAATATTTAAAATCAATAACACTTCAAAATATAAAGTATGATAATTAAATAGTATTAATAAATGATATTCTTTTTTATTTTGACTTGTCTCTAAGGAAGTTTGCAAGGTAATTTTTTTCTCAATACATAGATGAACATATTATATTTCAAATTCTTGTTTCCTTAAACAAGTACAAAGTGCTTTGATTTGGACATTTACAGAAGAATACATTGTTGTTGTTATGCTTTGTGGAATTTGGCATTACAAGTTTCATTTTTTTTAAATATCTTGGTTTTGTAACTTTGACAGTTATTAGTTCCCACACATACTAACTGTGTAGATTTTTTGAAAGTGGTGAAAGGTATGTAAATAACCAATATAGAGTTTGTATAGTGCTTCTTCATCCTTACTATGTTTCGTGGACAGCCATACACAGACACAATGTGGGACGTTGCTTTTTTTTCTGGAGTGGTTTCTTGAGCCTGGTGTCCTTGTGCACATCTGGAGTCCCCATCTACTGCACGGCAGATTGACAGATTTCTTTGAGTTCCTCACGGACATTTTCAAAGCCCACTCCGCGAATGAGCTCCTAAATGTTGCTGATATTTTCTTGGGCTACCCGTTAGTGGCATAACAGCCCTTCTTTTGCTTTCCTTCTTCTGTCAGAGCCATTCTGCCAGTCTATTTTGTTTTTCCTACTTTTGATTTTAAAAGCAGGCCTGAAGACTTGATACTGTGTGAGAAGAATACTGATAATATATTACATTTCTGTGTCTTGAGGAATTTGTAGAACATATACGTCCTGGTGATAAATTAGTGAAGTCCAATTTGTTTTAGAAATCTGCTTTTCTTTATGAATTATTTATATCTAGTATGATAATTTAGATTAAGAACATAGGTTATTATTTTGTCCTAGCACTGTAGTAGTAGATAATACATACAATATGCCGTGCACTCTGCTACGTACATTCTGTTCATGTCTCATTTAATCCTATAATAATAGTTCCATGAGGTATAGGCAGGATTATCGCCTTCTTACAGAGCAAACAAGTGCTTAAAAATGCTAAATAACATTTTAAATGTCAGATATCTAGCAAGTGGCATGACATATGAACCTAGGCAGCTAGCTTACTGCCAGGATTTTCTCTACTAAGTACCAGGTTATTCTGCTTCCTAGGTGGACACACATCAACAGATTTCCTTCCCATGAAACTGAGTGGTATTTTACTTATTTTTGGAAACCAGATTTAAACTATCATATTTTAATTCATTATTGTGTTTCTTTCTCTTACGGGAAAACAATGACTTGAGAATTTTTCAGACTTTTAATATCAAAATCTTAAAGAACCCAGTCCTTCGTAGAGGTCTGCACTCTGTAAATATTTGTTAGGTAAATTAGTGAGTAGGAAGAATATTGACGTTAATAAAGTGTATTAGAGTTTTCTTCTAGTACTGAGATTATTGAGAGAAAGCTTGCAGTGGCATAGGTTAAGAAATACAGCAAGGTGTCTATTTGTATCAGAAGCATACATTTTCATGAGCATACTGTTTGCTTTGATACCTAATTTTATGCAAGTATGTGATTGTTCCAAAAATATTTTTGGCATATAAGTTAAGGAAATTTAATAGTTGAATTCCATTGGAAAAGCTAATTCTTAGACTGAGGCTTATTTCAGCCCACATAAATTGAGGGGTAGGACTTTACTAAGACTTAAAATTTCCTTAAAAATTAAAATTTGAAAGTTGAGAACTAATATCTTTGAGACAGGACAACTGTATTTTATTTTCATTGTTAAAATGAAGAATTGGCAAATATTACAGGCATTAGTAGTGAGCTCATGTTATTAAAGATACTGAAAGTCTTGAATAATGTGGTGGTAGAATTTTAAAGAATAATGATTTAACTTTGTAATATCCTTCATAAGCTAGTGACTATCAAAACATTGAGTAATACAGAAAATATAACAACTTGAAGTAAAACTTTAATCACACTGAATCATAGTAGTAATTTGCCACATTGTCTTTGGCTTATGATTTAGTAAGATTTATAGTCATATGCTTTAGTGCAAAGGAATGTTGATATTCAGGTTAACAGTTTTATGTTGCCCATTTGTAATCTTTTTTTTCCTTAACTACAGATTTGTGCTATGCCATTTCCTTTTCCTAAAATAAACCAGTCTAGAGAATAATATTGATGATTTTTAAAATCAGGCTAAAATGAGAAACATCACTTTTTCCCCTTTGATTTTAATGGATTTTAAAATGTGGAATTAAATCCATTCTTCTTAAACAAGGTTTTTCACCCATAGCATTAGTGATGTTTTGAACAGATGATTATTTGTTGTGGGGCTGTTTTGTGCATTGTAGGATCTTTAGCAGCATCCCTGTCATCTACCCACTGCTCCTTTCCTGCTTCAAATCACAGCCATCAAAAATGTCATCAGATATTGCCAGGAGACATCCCTCAAGTCACATTGTCCACACTTTAGAATCACTAATCTGAAGAATGACCATTTAGGAAACCACCAAATTCTCTTTTCCATTAAACCATTACTTCTGGTTCAGAAATTTGGTGAAGACTACAGATTTTAGAACCCCACCCTGATCCAATAGCCATCAGTCACTTGCTGTTGACTGTGGCCTAGTTATTTAACTCCTCTGCACCTAAATTTCCTTGTTTTTAAGATGGGGGATGAAATTGTATTGTCCTAATGCAGTTGTTGTAAGCTTACCTGAGTTTCCTTATATAAAGTGAAACTGCATAGTTGGGGTTAGCTGTTCTTATTTTACTCCTTTCTTTTGACCCATATAATGTAGTCATAATTCTAAAACCTTTGGTTTCTCTGTGCCCATGTATTCATTTTTAACTCAGTACATTTTCAGATATATTGAGTATCTGTATACTTCTTCATTAATTTAAAAACATCTTAACCACATATGTTCTAAGGAATCTTTTTTCACTAATTGCCCATTTCCTGACCTGACTCTCTTACCACTGTTTGCCCATGTGTTTTCTCCCATTGGTTTCTGGACAACAATGTTTATATTACTAGCATTAGGAATGTATAAAGTTTGCTGTTTTGTTCAGCATTTTCATTCATTCATGAACATCTACTGTATTAAATTATTTTAATATTACAGTGTGAGATCATTCTAACTTTGCCAAAAGGTTTTCAAAATATAATATTTAAAAATTAATTTTTTCTGGGGCTGGTGCTATGGTGCAGCGGGTTGACACCCTGGCCTGAAGCGCCGGCATCCCATATAGGCACCGGTTCTAGTCCTGGCTGCTCCTCTTCTGATCCAAGAGATCTTCCATCTGTTGGTTCACTTCCCAAATGATGGGACTGGGCCATTCAAAAGCCAGGAGCCTAGAATTCAAGCTGGGTTTCCCACATGGGTGGAAGGCACCCAGGTACCTATCATCTCCTGTCACCTCCCGGATTATACATTAGTAGGAAGCTGGAACCAGGAGTGGAACTGCAACTCAGACATAGGCACAGCCTATAGACATTCAGAAGAGAAGTGTTAACAGGTGCCACCAGTGTTAACCAGATACCAAGTGGGGGATTAACACAGGCTGGGAGGTTCAGACTTCCCTGAGGAAATGAGGGAGAGTGGAAACTGTGTAAAGAGTGGAATGAAACTGTGCTTTCCAAGAACACCCAAGATCCTGCAGCTGGAGGGATCAGGGCACCCGCAGGAAACAGAGAGAGGTCCTGTGTAGCAGCCTGGAGCAGGGGCAAGTGGGAACAGCAAGGCTGCAGAGCTAGATGGAGAGTCTATCACAGACTTTCGGAAGCCAGGGCCAGGAGAGAGGCCTGTTTTGTGCTTAGACAGGAATTATGCAATTGCTATTTTCCCTGTAACCAAGCTGTTAACAGGTAAATTACTTCTTGTCATGGGGGAAATTTAACAATCTGTTTTGCTGCTGCCCCACTTGTTACATGCAGACCCAACTCGCAGGGTATTTGTGTTGTCGGCATGGGTGGGGCGCGGGGTCTGTGTGTTGTTGGCATGGGTGGAGCAAAGGTTCTGAGAAAAGTTTCGGTAAACATGTCTGCTTTATTCATGAGCAAGTACAACATTTTTTTCTTTTTTTAAGATTTATTTATTTATTGAAAAGTCAGAGTTACACAGAGAGAGAAGGAGAGGTCTTTCATCTACTGGCTCACTCCCCAATTGGCCACAACAGCCAGAGCTGTGCCTATCTGAAGCCAGGAGCCTCCTCCAGGTCCCCCATGCTGGTGCAAGGGCCATCCTCCACTGCTTTCCCTGGCCACAGCAGAGAGCTGGATCGGAAGTGATGCAGCTAGGACTTGAACCGGAGCCCACATGGGGTGTTGGCACTGCAGGTGACGGCTTTACCTGCTAAGCCACAGTGCTGGCCCCATAAGCACACTTTTTTTTTTTTTTGAAAGATTTTATTTATTTATTTGAGAGGTAGAGTTACAGACAGAGGAAGAGACAGGTCTTCCTTTCTGTTGGTTTACTCCCCAAATGGCCACAATGGCCGGAGAGCTGCGCTGATCCAAAGCCAGGAGCTTCTTCTTGGTCTTCCATGCGGGTGCAGGGGCCCAAGCACTTGGGCCATTTTCTGCTGCTTTCCCAGGCCACAGCAGAGAGCTGGATTGGAAGAGGAACAGCTGGTACTAGAACTGGTGCCCATATGGGATGCCGGTGCAGTAGGCAGAGGATTAACCTACTGCGCCACGGCGCTGGCCCCAGCACACCTTTTAAAAGGTAAGGCAGAGGGGGCAAAGGGCAGGCAGAAGGGGCATAGCTAATTCAGGGCAACACTAATTCTATAGAATCGAGCCGATATTCCCCAATCAGCTTGAAGGTCACGTAGGCTAGTAGCTTTCCAGGTGGGCCTGGGCCACACCATGGAGCAGTTTACCCAATTGACCGAAGGGCGGTGTTGGGGGGAAACGTGCTTGGGGCTCCCGCCACCTGCCAGCAGTCAGGCTAACTGCATGGGCTAGGCAGGCAATCTCAAGGGGTCAACCACGATTACATATTAAACATGTCAGCATTCAAGAACATTCTGAAGGCAGTGAAACCACTGTGCGTCACCTTGCTGCTGGTGTAGGGGTAAAGGGAAGCTTCCTCTCTGCCCTCTCCACGTTCACAGGAATAGACCACCAAAGGCAGATTAGTTGCAGAAAAGACATTCCAATTTATTACCATGTAAGAAAGGGCAGCATGGGCAAAAATCACACAGTGTGATTACTGATTAGCACAGCCATATACAGAGCTTACTCCTTTGTCTGTGGGGGAAGAGGAGGCTGAGAAATACAGACCGGTTTTAGGGGAGTAATGAAAGATTATTAAGAAAACTCAGTGGGCTGAAAGAATGCAGTGAGCTAAGACCAAGTATTTGGCCTGCAGAATGGACAATGATTTGTTACTGATTCTCTTTGGGATCTGAATAGTCAACAGTGGTGTCTGTTCAGGTGTGTTGACAGACTTTGCTCTCTTGTGATAGGAGTTTAGTTCATGGAAGCACAGATGAGGCAATAGACATAGTTGTTTGACAGCCAGGACTTCAGGCAGATACAGAAACTTTGCAGAAGCCTCTTCCTGTGCTGGGAGAGGGCAGATAGGGGAGACAAGGGAAGGACAAGGGGACCTCAATTGTGCTACTGCTTTTAAGATCTTTTCATTTCCTTTGGATAAAATTGCTCAGCATGCCAAAAACACCATCTTGTTTTCTGAGCCCCAGCAGTGGGTACATGTTATTTTACATTTGTCCAAACCTAAAGACAGTACAACACCTTGAGTGAACCCTGATGGAAACTGTGGACACTGGGTGATGTGTCAGTGTAGGTTCATCAGTACCGTGAAACTGTGCCTATGTAGAGGCAGTGGATGTTTGGAAAGCTTCTGTACCTGTTATTTGATTTTATTGTGAATCTAAAAAAGTTATTAAACTTTTTTTAATGCTAAGATTCAGTTCTTTAATTTTTGATGTAGTGTTTGCTTGTTTGCTGCCAATTTTCATTCTTCACTTATTCATTTTTTTGTTAAGTAGATATTACCATTAATGTCTCAATAGGTAACTCCTGAGTGTTTCTAAATGTAGATTTTATTATTCAGGTATGGGGCGGTCGACAGAACAGTAATTTGTTCCTTACAGTCCCAAGAGGAGGGGACACTCCACACTAGCCCACTCCTCACTGCCACATGGGAGAGCAACAGGGTCAGTCAGGAGGTTGAAGGAGTAAGGTGGAGGAAAGTGATTGAGCAGGTTTTTTTTTTTTTTTTTTTTTTTTTTTTTTTTAAGATTTGCTTTATTTATTTGAAAGGCAGAGTTACAGAGAGAGAGAGAGAGAGGCAGAGAGAGAATCTTCCATCCAGTGGTTCACTCCCCAAATGACCACGATGGCCAGGGCTGGTCGAGGCCAAAGCCAGGAGCTGGGAACTTCATCCTGGTCTCCCATGTGGGTGTAGGAGTCCAAGCACTTGGGCCATCTTTCGCTGCTTTCTCAGGTGCATTCCAGGGAGCTGGATTGGAAATGGAGCAACCGGGACTCCAACCGGTGCCCATGTAGGGTGGCAGCTTAACCCACTGTGCCACTATGCTAGCCCCATGAGCAGAGTGTTTATTGTGGTTTCATTGGAAAGGACTGGGTGATTCCCGAGAAGACAGGCTTGGTATTGGCTAGTTTGAATAATATCAGAGGTCTCTAGAGTACTGTGGGTGTCAGAAGTTGTCTGGTACCTGACTCTAGGGCAATTAGAGCTGAGAGTTGGCAGCCTAGTGGCCCAGAGTGTAAGATAATGGTAGTGGTTGAGGGAGGGGTTTTAAATGGATTGATTTGCATGTGAAAAGTGTCCTTACAGAAGCTGTCTCTAGGAATTGGCTAGCCTGGGAAGCTGTAGTCTCTCCAGGGCCAATAAGGTCACAATGTCAAAGCCTCAGAATTCAGAAAATAAAAAGACATGATTATTAACTATCTTTGTTTTCTTGGCACAGAGTCCCTATCACATAGTAAGTTTGTGAACATTTGAATTACTTTAATGCATAACCACACTGTAATGGCTAGCTATTTTTTCTTCTTTCCAAATACATTTTTGGTTTCTGTACTTGAAAGAATGTGTATAACTAGCCTCTCACCTCAAGCACCCAGTATGTGGCCCTGCTGGGTCATGTGGTGACTAAAGTTCCTCAGATTTTCTCTGAATTCAGGATCGTAGCCCATATGAATAGGGGAAGGAGGAGGTCGGAGGAAAGGCTGTTGAAGATCTTATGCCCTAGAGCTGCTCCAGCACCCTTGGTTTCTCATTTTTATATATTGAATATGGATGAGAAGAACAAAATGAGATCACTTTAAAAATGTTTATAAACAAATAGCCTAGTCTTCTTACATTTTGGTATAAATCTGTGAACTTCATAACTTTGTAAAGCAAGATATAAAGCAAATACAGGCCGGCGCTGCGGCTCTACAGGCTAATCCTCTGCCTTGCGGCGCCGGCACACTGGGTTCTAGTCCCGGTTGGGGCGCCGGATTCTGTCCCAGTCACTCCTCTTCCTGTCCAGCTCTCTGCTGTGGCCCGGGAGTGCAGTGGAGGATGGCCCAAGTGCTTGGGCCCTGCACCCGCATGGGAGACCAGGAGAAGCACCTGGCTCCTGGCTTTGGATCAGCGCGATGCGCCGGCTGTAGCGGCCATTGGAGGGTGAACCAACAGCAAAAGGAAGACCTTTCTCTCTGTTTCTCTCTCTCACTGTCCACTCTGCCTGTCAAAAAAAGAAAGAAAAAAAAATAAATACAAGGGGGAAATAAAGTACTTTTACTAATTGGAAAAAAATGATGTGTGTAACTAAAAAATTAAGCCAGTCCTGGTTGGAAGTATAGCATACTTTTTGGTTACTCTTTAAGGTACCTTTTGGGGTAGATAGATAATTTTTCAGTTGTGCCGCACTAGCACACTATAAAAAACATGCTTACATATAATAATGTAACTATGCTGAAGAGGGGAGTTTTTGTGTACAGTCTGATTCTTGTGATAGTGTTGCAAATGGAGTTCTTAGATTGGCCTAACGTGAAGAGTTTTTAATTTGCTAAATTTATTTTGTATGTAAATTTTGGACACCTAACTGTTAATAATCTTTCCAAAAATTTTAGAGAATAAAATTATGTGAATTTACTTTCTAAATGATATATCATTTAAATTTGTTAGTGATTTCAGCATTAAATATATTTTTATAAATTTAGAAATATGGGATTTGGAATTGGCTTTTTCTTGAAAACACTTGGAAAGTCACTTAGTTTCTGAATATATTGATTAAAAATGAATAGTAAACAATTTATAGCATTCTATAGTACTATCATTAAATAAAATAATAACCCAAGAATATACAAATAAACATTCAGTAAATGCTGAAAATCTTTGAGTCATTTACTGTTTCCATTATAATGATAATTAATTTTGGAATGAAAGCTCTGTAATGAACACATGTGTTCACATTTATTATCTGTCTAAAAAATAGATGACTCAGTTTGAGACTGATTGTTTGTATACTTGTTCTTAGCCAAAAAGCTGAGAAGTGATAGGATTGTTTCTAAAGAGTTTAATCAGAGTCTAAATTATGAATTACCTTTTCTCATGAAGTAGATTTGAAACGATGGATAGTTTCAAACAGCAAATTTCTAAACACTGCAAAGATCTGATTTTATAAATAGGCTTGTTTCTCTTAGTAGATTAAGCTGGTATTGGAAGTTAAGTTACCAGCTGAGGTTGCGTTGTCTGTGTTGCCACTAAAAAGCTATACTCTGAGTTAGTGTCTGTTTCTGTATACCATCCGGACAAGAGAAGTCAGTCTGAGAGGACTGTGGGAAAACAATTTTTTCCTCTGTCATTTTGTTAAATTGCTATCTAGGTTTATTATTTTTTAAAATGCTTATTTTTTTGTCTGTTTGAATGGCAGAGAGAGAGAGAGAGAGTCAAACTTCTATCCGCTGGTTCACTCCCCAGTTGTGTACCACAGCCAGGGTTGGACGAGGCTAAAGGAAGGAGCCGGGAGTTCCACCTGGTCTTCCACCTTGGTGGCAGGGGCCCAAGTATTGAGCCATCATCTGCTGCCTCCCAGATACATTGGTAGGTAACTGGATTGGAAGTAGAACAGCCCAGACTGAACCAGCAGTCAAGTATGGACTGCCAGTGTCAGAAGCAGTGGCTTACCTCACTTAGCCACAATGCCTATGCCTGTTCTACTTCTTTGTAGTTGAGAAACAAAAGGATCAGCGTTGGCTGAGCTAGTATGATATACCCTAGAATGTACTCAGTATAGAACCCAAGTAGCAGAAGGCACCCTTGTGAATACTTTCCTCTTTTCATCAAATGCTTAGTGAATGTTTGTAGCATGCTAGACAGCGGGATTTGGGAAGGGAGCAAAACAAATGCACTGTTGTGCTCAGGAACCCATAATCTAAGATTTTTGTTTTGCAGTGATGTTCTTTCTGTAGTCATTTTTTCCCTCAGGATACAGCTTGAACTGGTTTTCAGCCTAATTTGTATTACCTTCTTAAACATTAATTTCTAGGAAGGGGTAGTGACTAGAGAAAAATTGTTTAGAGAAACATGAATGAATAAAATTACTTTGAAGTTTCAGGACTTCAGAAGTTGAGGTTCTGTTTCCTAGTCACCCTTTGAATGTGTGGTTTACAAAGGGAATAGGTGCCCTTAGAAGTTCAAAAGTGTATTCTTTGGATCACATATGATTTCCTTCTTTGCATGTAATCTAATGCAATTTATTGTAACTGCTGGTTTTCATAATTTCAATTCAACTGAAAAAAAAAAAAAAACCTCTGCAAAAACTTTTAAATGCTTTATTTTGGGGCTAGCCTATGTGTACGTATATTTTGGTTCTTGTGAATTTATGCACTGGTTTTCTTCCTAGGCATAATTTGATTAAGAAACCTACTTTTTTATATTTTTAAAGATTACATTATTTGAAAGGCAGAGTTACAGAGTGAGAGGAAAAGACAGAGAGAGATCTTCTGTCCACTGGTTCACTCCCCAAATGACTACAATGGCCGGAGTTGGGTCAGAAAAAGCCAGGAGCCTGGACCCTCCTCCGGGTCTCCTATATGGGTGCTGGGGCCCAAGAACTTGGGCCATCCTCAGCCACCTTCCCAGGCACATTTGCAGGGAGCTGGATCAGAATTGGAATACCAGGAATCTAACACGTGCCCACATGGGATGCCAGCATGGAAGATAGCCACACCACAGTGCCGGCCCCAAGATACCTACTTCTGAACTGATTAATAGTCATAAACGGATTTTTTTTTTTTTTTTTGACAGGCAGAGTGGATAGTGAGAGAGAGAGACAGAGAGAAAGGTCTTCCTTTTTGCCATTGGTTCACCCTCCAATGGCCACTGCAGCTGGCGCATCGTGCTGATCCAAAGCCAGGACCCAGGTGCTTCTCCTGGTCTCCCATGCGGGTGCAGGGTCCAAGCACTTGGGCCATCCTCCTGCCTTCCCGGGCCATAGCAGAGAGCTGGCCTGGAAGAGGGGCAACCGGGATAGAATCTGGCGCCCCAACCGGGACTAGAACCTGGTGTGCTGGTGCCGCAAGGCAGAGGATTAGCCTGTTAAGCCACGGCGCCGGCCATAAACTGAATTTTGTTATCTATAATTTAACAGAAACCAAAAGATGTGGACAAGGTATAGGTGGTTTAGGAAGATGACCGCTTAGTAACACCATTGCATGTTCACTACGTTTATCTGTATACACAGCAGTTTTATTGAAAAGGAAGTAAGTTGTTAATTCCTGGGCTTGGTGATTTTTCATTAAAGGATTATAATTATTTATAAAACTTTTTGATGCTTCAAGTAGTTCTTTGAAAACCAAATATCCAGGAAAGGGGAGCACACTTTTGAAATACTTGGAAGTGTCTCTATCCTCCTTCCTGAGGATTTGAATGTAATCAGTTCATTTTGATTTTCATTTCCAAAACAAATCCAGTTTACTCTTGAAACAAACAGCAGAACTGAAGTCCTCCTCTTTTCCTTTTCTCTATCAGCTTCAAGATTCTAATGTGACACAGAGAGGTAGAGACAGAGAGGTCCTCCATCTGCTGGTTCACTCCCCAAATGGCTTCAAGTCTCAGTGCTGGGCTGATCTGAAGCCAGGAGCTTCTTCCAGGTTTCCCACATGGGGACGTGGGCCATCTTCCACTGCTTTCCCGGGCTGTAGCAGAGAACTGGTTTGGAAGTGGAGCAGCTGGGACTCGAACCAGTGTCCATTTGGGATGCTGGCATTGGCAGGCAGCATCTTAACCCATTACATCACAACTTTTTAGCTTCCATGTGTGGGCAGAAATGTATAGTATTTGTCTTTCTGTGTCTGCCTTATTTCATTCAACATAAAGTCCCCTGGTTCCATCTGTGTTGTTGAGAACAGCAGAATTCTACTGGTTCATGCCCCAAATGGCCACAATGGCTGGGGTTGGGCCAGGCCGAAGCCAGGAGACTGGAGCTTCTTCCAGGTCTCCCATGTGGGTACAGGGCCCAAGCACTTGGGTCATCTTCTGTTTTCCCAAGCACATTAGTGGGGAGCTGGATAGGAAGTGGAGTGGCCAGATACTTTTAATATACAGGTATTTCAAAAAGTTGATGGAAAATGGAATTGAAAAATAAATTTATTTTTGTGTTAAAATTTTAAGATTGTTCCTGGTATGTTCATAATTTTGACTTTCCATGAGATTTTTGAGACTCTTTATATATACAGTTTCAAAAATGTTATGCCAGATTACGGTATCACACCTTAAAAATAACTCTTAATTTTCTTAATTGCTCTGAGCCTGTTTCTTTTCTTGTGAAATAGGTAGAAGCTATCTTTAAGATACTTTAAAAAACAAGCATTTTTTTATTTTTTATTTTTATTTTTTTTATTTAGTAAATATAAATTTCCAAAGTAGAGTTTATGGATTACAATGGCTTTCCCCCCATAATTTCCCTCCCACTCGCACCCCTCCCATCTCCCATTCCCTCTCCCATTCCATTCACATCAAGATTCATTTTCAATTATCTTTATATACAGAAGATCGATTTAGTATATATTATATAAAGATTTCACAGTTTGCACCCATACAGAAACACAAAGTGAAACATACTGTTTGAGTACTAGTTATAGCATTACTTCACATTGGACAACATATTAAGGACAGAGATCCTACATGAGAAGTAAGTACACAGTGACTCCTGTTGTTGAGTTAACAATTTGACACTCTTGTTTATGGCATCAGTAATCTCCCTAGGCTCTAGTCATGAGTTGCCAAGGCTATGGAAGCCTTTTGAGTTCGCCGACTTCGATCTTATTCCAACAGGGTCATAGTCAAAGTGGAAGTTCTCTCCTCCCTTCAGAGAAAGGTACCTCCTTCTTTGATGGCCCCATTCTTTCCACTGGGATCTCACTCACAGAGATTTTTCGTTTAGTTGTTTTTTTTTTTTTTTTTTTTTTTTTTGCCACAGTGTCTTGTCTTTCCATGCCTAAAATACTCTCCTGGGCTCTTGAGCCAGATCCAAATGCCTTAAGGGCTGATTCTGAGGCCAGAGTGCTATTTAGGACATCTGCCATTCTAACTCTTAATTTTCTTAATTGCTCTGAGCCTGTTTCTTCTCTTGTGAAATAGCTAGAAGCTATCTTTAAGATACTTTAGGCCAACACCGTGGCTTGGCAGGCTAATCCTCCGCCTTCCCGCGCCGGCACGCTGGGTTCTGGTCCCGTTGGGGCACCGGATTCTATCCCGGTTGCCCCTCTTCCAGGCCAGCTCTCTGCTATGGCCCGGGAAGGCAGTGGAGGATGGCCCAAGTGCTTGGGCCCTGCACCCCATGGGAGACCAGGAGAGGCACCTGGCTCCTGGCTTCAGATCAGCACGTTGTTCCGGCCGCGGCGGCCATTGGAGGGTGAACCAATGGCAAAAAGGAAGACCTTTCTCTCTGTCTCTCTCTCTCACTATCCACTCTGCCTGTCAAAAAAAAAAAAAAAAAAGATACTTTAAAAAACAAACATTTTAAAATTGCACTTTCCCTGAATTTGTATTTTTAAAGATTTATTTTATTTATTTGAAAGGCAGAGAAAGGAGAGTTACAGATCTTCTATCTGCTAATTCGTTCTCCAAATGACTACAACGGCTAGGTCTGGGGTAGTCTAAAATCAGGAGCCAGGAATTCCATTCAGGTCTCCCACATGGTTGTACATTGGAAGCAGAGCAGCTAGAACTCAAATCAGCCCCCCCCCCTTTTTTTTTGGACAGGCAGAATGGACAGTGAGAGAGAGACAGAGAGACAGGTTTTCCTTTTTCCATTGGTTTACCCTCCAATGGCTGCCACGGCCGGTGCACCGCGCTGATCCAAAGCCAGGAGCCAGGTGCTTCTCCTGGTCTCCCATGCAGGTGTAGGACCCAAGGACTTGGGCCATCCTCCAGTGCACTCCTGGGCCACAGCAGAGAGCTGGACAGGAAGAGGAGTGACTGGGACAGAATCTGGTTCCCCAACCGGGACTAGAACCTGGTGTGCTGGTGCCGCAAGGCAGAGGATTAGCCTATTGAGGCGCTCTAAATCAGCCCTTTGATATGGGATGCCAGCATTGCAAGCATTGGCTTAACCAGTTGTCCCCAGATGATAAGCCCCTAAAATACCTTTAAAAACAAGTTGACTTTTAACAAAAACTATTTCCCACTACGTATAGAATTTTGTCATTGGGAAGTTGATTTTAAAAAAGATTTTGGAATAGCTTATTAAAGGCCCATGATTTCACTTTCAAGTTTAATTTTATCGGGTTCCATTTGTTAACAAAAACTTCAGGGAGAAACTCAAGAAAAGAATACTTTGTATCATAAATTATATAAGAACAAAATACTCTTAGTTTCCTTGTGTTTCATTTTTGTTGTTTGTTAAATAGGATATTCCAGGGTTGCTATGTGAATTAAGAAGAGGTAATACTTGGGAAATGTTGAGAATACTCTCTGTGGTAGAGAAGGTCTCAGTCATTAGCCTAGATCTGATTCAGCACCAGCAAAAGGCTTCGACCTGATTGATTTATTTTCCTGACATCTCTGCTCTACTAACCCTTTCTGCCTGTTCCTTTTCAAGTTGGGAGTTGGTGTGATTTTATATGTGGAATTTTTCTGAACCATTTGGTGGTTGTATTGTACTTATGGTAGAAACTGTGTGATCTGTAACCAGACACAGGTAGATGGACATTGGCTATTGGATGCTTCTCTTGACTGACAACACAATGGAGCTTAAGTGACAGGATCCCAGACAGATCTAAGCAGTATAGTTGCTGGAAGTGCCAGCCATGAAAAAGTTAGCAGTTTGGGTGCTAAGAACCTGTTACTCATTTTCAGTTTCAAAAATAGGCATGGTTCTCAAATTATTTTTCACACAAGTGGTAAATTTGATTACCATGGTTGATATTGGTAGTTTTGTGTGGCGCTCTGGCTGTTTCTGTAGTAGTTTTGGAACACCCTTTGGTAGTCACATTGGATGGTCTTTAGTGCTAGTGGCTTATTGGATGTTGCCTTACAAATGATTTAGATTAGTTTTTCTGTGGTGATGAACTTTCCTCCTACATCATCTGTGATGGGTGTTCACTTCTACTAAAAGGCATTGCTAATAGGAAGGCCCTGCTTCTTGGGGCATTCCGTTTCATTGTAGGACTTCTTTCTAACAATATCTGTTCATTAGGTAAGTAATATCCTCAGAGTGCTGGCAATGATTCCTAAATCTATACTTTTAACTCCATATGCTACTTCCTTTATTGGATACAGTCTGCATTCATGTAACTTTATCTGTAATGTCTTCTGAGGTAAGAAAATCATTTCACAAAGGTTTTCTCTAGTTACTGGAAGAAACTGTCATGGCAGTTAGTAAATTGTCTTTTAGAATGATTCTCTCTTTCTTCTGTTTCCTTTATGTGTTTGTGTTTAAAACTGTAGGAATTAGGCCAGCGCCATGGCTCACTAGGCTAATCCTCCACCTGTGGTGCCAGCACTCTGGGTTCTAGTCCCGGTTGGGGTGCCGGATTCTGTCCCGGTTGTTTCTCTTCCAGTCCAGCTCTCTCCTGTGGCCTGGGAAGACAGTGGAGGATGGCCCAAGTGCTTGGGCCCTGCACCCTCATGGGAGACCAGGAGGAAGCACTTGGTTCCTAGCTTCGGATCGGCGCTGCCTGCCAGCCGTAGCAACCATTTGGGGAGTGAACCAACGGAAGGAAGACCTTTCTCTCTGTCTCTCTCTGTCTCTCTCTGTCTCTCTCTCGCTGTCTAACTCTGCCTGTCCAAAAAAAAAAAACTATAGGAATTGTGATAAACTAGAAATAGGCAATATAAGCTTGAAATAAGAACCATCAAAACAGGAGAGATGTGCAGGAGAGGGAAATTCTGATATAGTTCCCATGTGAAATTACTAAACTCTCTCAGCAAAACCAGAATATATAGCATGTGGGAACATAGGAGAGATTACTGTTCCAAAGTTGTCAGTCACGTGGAACCAGCGGAAAGAGGCTACTCTGATTTCTAATGTATCTCTACTGGCTTTTTCCGAAGAAACAGCCCTCCTGTTTCATGGCAAGTTTCACTTGCTGTGCTTTACAACATAAAACGATGCTGATAGACAAAAGAGAATTGTATCATCATGTAGCAGTTATGAGGATGGACGTAAAATTGTCTGTAGAAAGAGCAGCATGCTTTTCAAAATGACTGTGTAACAGGAACTGATACTAAGAAGTTAAAACTGTTCTTGTAAAGTCTTGCTCCAGGGCTGATAAATTATGTTCCCTTGAAAGTGTCCAAGTGTCAATGCATTGTTAGAAGCATCACGTTAGTTTTAAAGCTCTAAAATCATAGTCATAGTTAAGCAGTTCTGTTTCTTACCCATACAAGCTTATTTTTGGTTTTCATTGGTAGATTTGTTGCTAAAATTTTCTTAGGAGATTTCCTTGCTGATAGTTTAGTAAATAGAGAATTTCCTACTTTTAAAAATATATATATGTGTGTGTATATATATATATATATATATATATTTATTTATTTATTTGAAATGCAGAGTTGCAGAGACAAGGAGAGTGGGAGGGACAGGGAGAGATCTTCTGTCTGCTGGTTCACTCCCCAAATGGCTGCAGTGGCTGGAGCTCTGCTGATCTGAAGCCAGGAGCCAGGAGCTGCTTCTGGGTCTCCCATGTGGGTGCAGGGGCCCAAGCACTTGGTCCATCTTCAGCTGCTTTCCCAAGCATGTTAGCAGGGAGCTGGATCAGAAGTGGAGCAACCAGGAATCAAATTGGTGCCCTTGTGGGATGCTGGCACTGGCACCACAGGTTGCGGCCTTACCTGCCCTGGAATTTCCTGTTTTGCTGTGCTACAGTAGCACCAAAATAATTTGTTTCTATTTTATAGAGTATCTTGACAACTTAGCAATTGTGGCATATACTGACAATAATGTGCATGAACAAACTTTATATGAAAGTCATAGTGCTGTCACATGATAATTCTTATTTAGACATGACTATAAACCTCCCAAGGATAGTGGGAAATTCCATAACTTTTATCCTGAATCACTTCTTATGATTTGAATTTTAAATTTTGCCAGGGTATTCTCTGTCAGATACATGTATTTTCTGAACCGTTTGCCTGTATGTCACATTTATCATAGCCATTCACCTTTCAATGTAGGATCTGTTATTGCATTTTAGATGTCATGTCTTTCTTGTCTCTTTTATTTTGTAGTATATCCTCAGTCTTTGTCTCTTACAGCTAACATTTTAAGGAATACAATCCTTTTTTTCCTCTGTCCATTTCTTTTTACCTCTTTGTCTATTTATCCCCTTCTACCCCCTTGTACCTGCAACAGAATAGAATGTCTCTCATTTGTTTGATGGTGTTTCCTTATGATTAGATCCCAGTTGTGCATCTCTCATTGTTACATTGCGTAAGTCATGTTGTGTCCTTTTTGGAATATCACATTTACCTGCTTCTCAGTGATGATGTTAACTCTTGTTTAGGCATCATCTGATTTCTCCATTGTGTAGATACTTTCCCCTTATAGTCTATATTGGGATGCTGCTCCTCCTTAAAAGTACCTCCTATATTGAGCAAAATGATACTTTTTAAATGATTTACTAGATTAAATTTCAATTTTAGGTTCCATTTCAAGGTTTGGTTGTCTCAATTTTATAAGTTGATAAAGTAACTTTAAAGGTCCGTAAGATCAAGAACTGTTATTATAAGCCATTCTTTATATGTGGTTTATAAAGAGGAGATAGATAGATAGATAGATAGATAGACAGACAGACATAGATAGATAGATAGATAGATAGATAGATATAGATAAGTAGATAAGTTGCTGTATATTTGGAAGATGGTTATACAATAGTTGTTTTCTTATTTATTCTTATTCTTATAATGGTAGAATCTGAATGAACAAGCAAATACATGTATATTGATATGTGAAACATGAGACTATTTTAAGGCAGAAGCAGTATAATGGAGATTCAGCAAAAGAATGAGAAAAAATATTCATAGGATCAATTTCCTACAAAGAGGTAGGGTGAAGCCCATTTAGGAGGCTGAGTGCTGTGTTCAGGAATAGTTGCAATGAAAATTAGTAGGATTCAGAAGTAGGTTATGAAGAACCATTTTGGCATATTCAGGGCAAAATAAAAATTTCAAAATTCAAATTGGGTAGAATGATTACATGTGGGAGGTCATATGAGGATTTAGCAAGACATGGTAACAGGATTTAAAGTTCATGAAAAGATTTTAATTACCTAAATATGCATCTTTGGTGTCTGTGTTCTCTTTTAGTCATCATTTGCCTCTAAGAGCTGACAACTAACAGAAAGACTAAATTTTGTTTTGTTAAATATTGGAATTAAAAAAATACATATTTATTATAATTTTACTTGAAAGGGGGAAAGACAGATCTTCTATCCACTGGTTCACTCTCCAGATGGCTGGGCTAGGGAGACTCTTAAGAGTCTGGAACTCAGTCTAGTTCTCCACTAGTACTAGAGCCATTATCTGCTGCCTGCCATTCTATGTGTTAGCTGAAAGCTGGGTTAGAAGTGGAGGAACTGGAACAATACGTAGTACAAGCATCTCTAGTGGCAACTTAACCACTGTGCCAAGTGCTCATCCCTGAAAATTGTAATTTTTACCTCATAAACCTGAGAGTTAAGCATACTGTTTAGGTTAGTTTTTTCATTGTAGTCACTATGATTTCATTTGCCTCACTTTTTACAAGGTGAGAAAAATGAGATTCATTGTATTGTTATTTTTCCTTAGTGTGATTTTCTAAAATTTTACTTTTAAGATCTAATAATAAGTATTTTTGTCTTCTTTGTAGACTGCTGGAGTAGAGGAAAAAATTAATTAATGTTCTGCTCTTACTGCCTTGTAGTTCTCCCCCTTTCCTGTTTATTCTGATTTCACTGGACTCTCCCATGATTCAATTAAAACGGTGTTTTCACTTTGTATATTATTGAGAATACTAAGCAAAAAATATTAAACAAAAAAATCTTGAGAAACCTAGTCTCTTGTCCTAATTGATATATTTTCTGTGTTTTGTTGTTGTTTTATAGTTTCTTTATTCATAAAATAACAGCAGCAACGGCCAGCCTCAGTCGATAGTTGTGAGGGTCATAAATCATTTTGGTAAAGATCTGCTTTCTGATGTGTGCTCTGACCTTTTATAGTCATGGAAAAGTGCTGATTGTGTGGGGTGTTATATCAGATATGTGATATGGAAGTAATTCATATTAGCTAGATGTCTTGAAGTGACATGGGAGTTAAAGTATAAAATTATATATTACTACTGCTATTTTAAATGTTATCAAGGTATTAATAAAAATAACAACTAGCCTAAGTAATTGACCTTTTAGAGAATTAATGACTAAATATAATATAAACCATTTATAGCCAACTCTTAAGTCTTTACCTTAAAAAAATCACATTAGATAAATATATTTTTGTTTTAAAAGATTTAACCCAATTCAGATAGGTATGCATCACATATATGTAACATAATTATAAAACAAACATGTGATTTAGTTAAAATCATATTACTTTAGAAGCTTCTTATTTCAAACCTTGCTCTTTCCACTCAGCCTGTTTTTGATAACTAGATTCTTGTTGATATTTAGCTTCTGAATATCTAAAAATTAAGAAATTATTTTATAAATGTTTATATTTTAAAATCATGTATGTCATTGAGGTATATATCAGGAAAAATCTAACTGCATTGTGAAAAAGCAAGTTCCTGAGATTGTCTTTCAACGATACATTTGAAACACAGATAAAATTACTTCCTGTCTCTCAGTTCCTGTATCCATGGCAACCTCTGTTTTACACACTGACTGTAGAGGAACCAATGTGAAGAGTGGTGTTTCCTGAGAAAATTGTGACTTAAAAAAAGGGGGGGGAGGGAGGTCCACAGTGCCTCAGAAAGAAGTGGAGTTTAGAAATGTCGTTCTTCAGACTTAAAAAGAAAACCTTTCCTTGAATCAACTGAATACTAATAATATGAACTTCCTGTTCTTGGTAAGATTATTTATCTAAATATGAACTTGTAACTTAAAAAATTTAGTTTTGTAAAGAACTTTAAGTTTTCTGAAATGAATTTATATTTTCATAAATTATAATAGTAGTTCATACTATATTTTAAGTAGATAGAGTGTATTATATACAAAGATTTATCATTAGAATATTTGTTATCACTAGAAAATTTGTTATAATAAATTATAATCTTTTAAATTAACTTAGCAAACATTTCCTTTTACAGTTTATTAAATCTCAATTATCCTTTTGTCAAACAGTGGTTTAATAACCAGAGTTGTTGGCGATGGGAGACTATATTCCAAATAGTCATTTTTTAGTATGATTTATGATGTATTATGGGATGATCTTAATAAAAATAGAACATAAACATTTGCATGTTATATAACTTTCATTTTAAGAACTTTTTGGTCATTTAAAGTTTACCTTATCTTTTTATAGCCAATTCTGATATGAGCAGAGAATTCAAGAACAGAGCTGTGCGTGGTTACAGTTTGCTCTGCCTTGTCTGTGGCAGTTTCTACTTGTTACTTGTTTTGTCTTATTACTGTCACTTAAAGAGAAACTTGCATGTCTGTCTGTTTGCCAGCTTTGCACTGGGAGACAGATTAACTGCCACAATTTAGGCCTTTCAAGTAGTCCTAAGAATTTTCCTGAAAGTAAAGTTTTTCTGTATCTGACTGGAAGTAATATATCTCATATAACTGAAAGAATCAACAAGACTTCATTCTCTGGTAGCGTTGTATTTGGATAATTCTGCCATTGTATATGTGTATCCTGAAGCCTTGTTCAGTTGAGACATCTATGTTTTCTTTATCTGAATATAGTTTTATAAATGCTTAGATCCTGGAATATTTAAGGAACTTTTAAATCTTCATAATTTATATTTATAGTCAAATCTAGTATCTTCTGTGCCCAGAGGAGTGTTTAGTGATTTAGTTTCCGTTCAGTACTTAAATCTGCAAAGGAATTACCTCATTGCCCTTGAGCAGTGCCTTTGTTGGGATGGTTGCTCTTCATGTACTTGACTTATCAAACAGTAATATTTGGAAAATATCAGACTCAGGCTTTCAGCATCTTGGAAAACTGGATTTTTTGTATCTGGAAAGTAATAACTTAACACAAGTACTAACAATGCTTTTGAAGTACTGAATAATCTTAGAAGATTTTCTTTGTCTCATTATCCCATTGACGCAGTACAGCCCTTTACATTTAAAGGACTTATCAACTTAGAGTCTCTCTTCTTGAAAAATTCAAGAATTAGAAAGGTTACTAGGAATGGTTTAGTGGAATTAACAAACTTAAATATTTTATCTTAAGCCGTAATGATTTAGAAAATTTAAATTCTGACACATTTACTTTGTTATTTAGTTTCCCTTAAGATAGATAGAATAATCATCATTGATAATGATACATTGGAAACATGGGAGCATCTTTGAAGATCCTTAATCTGTCATTTAATAATCTTGCAGACTTACATCCAGGGGTCCTTAAGCCATTGTCTTCATTGACTCATCTTCAGGCAAACTCTAATCCTTGGGAATGTAACTGCAACCTTTTGGGCCTTCGAGACTGGCTGGAGTCTTCAGCCTTTGCTCTAAACATCTTTTGTCAGAATCCCCCATCCATGCGTGGCAGAGTATTGTATTACGTTAAATGGACTGACATTACAAACTGCATTACATCTTCAACAGAGGTATCCGGAGCTGGGTCTGTACACTTTCGTCACATTCATCACAAGACAACTGCGTTAATGATGGCCTGGCATAAAGTAACCACAAGTGGGAAACATTTGGAAAATACTGAGACTGAGAGAGTTACTTTCTGGGAACAAATTCGTACTTCACCTGCCAGTAGATCTTTTCCAGAGAATACCTTTGGTGGTCCACTAGAGACTACTGCAGTGTTACCTGTGCAAATACAACTTACTTCTTCTGTTAACTTGAACTTGGAAAAAAACAGTGCTCTACCAATTGATGCTGCTTCCATGTCGGGAAAAACATCTCTCATTTGTACACAAGAAGTTGAAAAGTTGAATGAGGCTTTTGACATTTTGCTAGCTTTTTTCATTTTAGCTTGTGTTTTAATCATTTTTCTCATCTACAAAGTTGTTCAGTTTAAGCAGAAATTAACAGCACCAGAAAACTCAGGGGAAAATAGACTTGAATACTACAGCTTTTATCAGTCAGCAAAGTATAATGTAACTGCCTCAATCTGTAACACTTCCCCAAATCCTCTACAAAGCCCTGGGTTGGAGCAGGTTCAACTTCATAAGCAAATTGTTCCTGAAAGTGAGGCGCAGGTCATTCTCTTTGAACATTCTGCTTTATAACCCAGCTACGTAGTGACTATAAGAAAACATCAGCACCATGGATGTAAATAAAACTGAAGCTTCCTTATAGAATTATATACTTTGCCTGGAAATATGGATTTTATGAGTTTAGCATTATTAAACATGTTTTTAATAAATTGTGGATAGTGTATTTATTCAGCAAATATTTTCTTTGGTAGGTACTGTGTTAAGGAATAATAATAGCTTACATTTCAGTGTGCCAAGCACTATGCTAAATACATCACATACCACATTTAATTAGTCTTGTCAAGTAGTACTATGGCACATTGTACAGGTAAGAAAAGAGAGAGTTTAACTACCCCAACTTCTCAACAGCTTGCCACAGATTTTAGATCTGTCTGACAAGAGCTCCTTCTTTTAATTTCATGCTGTATTTCTTCCTGGGTGCCAGGACTATAATTGTTAAAAAACAGACATGGTTCCTATTTTTTAGTGGAGTTTAAAAGTCTAGAGGAGATTCATGGTTACTGTACAGTATGGTAAGTAGTGTTCTTGGAGATGCTATTTAGTATACTGTGAAAGTAAGAGGTGGCTTTATGAACAGGGACATACTGGATCATTGAAGATAAACAAATTCCTCAGTAGAGGGTTAAAGACAAAGAGTGAGCATGCTGCTTTTCGGGAACTGTAATTCGATACAGCTGGAATCCTGAGTGGTGGGTGGGATTTGAAGCTGGGGAGAGATCAGATGATGGAAGCTGTTGTAATTTCATGCTGTATCCTGAGGACAACAAGGGGCAGTGGAATGACATCAGATTATCTGTTACAAAGTTCACTGTTTATGGAAGGAACGTTAAGACTGGAGGCAGGATTAACTGGGTAGCAATCCTAAACACTATTCCTGGGGAGAGATGCTACAGGCCTGGTGTGGGGTAGTTGCAAGAAAAGATGGTGGATGCATAAAGGACTATTTTGGAAGTAAAATGAGCTGCTTTGGAGATTGGTTGAGGGGTGGCAGGTAAGGGAGGGTCAAAGGTGGCTTTTCGCTGCATTCATTCGCCTCACCAAACAAAAGGAGTGGAGATATGAGTCTGTAATATAATATGTTACATTTTAGATGGATTGAACTTGAGGGTCATACTAGTTTTCCAGGTGGAAGTGTTTAAAGCAAGCAGAGGCCGGTGCCATGGTTTAACAGGCTAATCCTCCGCCTTGCGGCGCTGGCACACCAGGTTCTAGTCCCGGTTGGGGCGCCGGATTCTATCCGGGTTGCCCCTCTTCCAGGCCAGCTCTCTGCTATGGCCCGGGAAGGCAGTGGAGGATGGCCCAAGTCCTTGGGCCCTGCACCCGCATGGGAGGCCAGGAGAAGCACCTGGCTCCTGGCTTCGGATCAGCGCGGTGTGCCAGCCTGGAGGGTGAACCAACGGGAAAAGGAAGACCTCTTTCTCTCTCTCTCTCTCTCTCTCTCTCACACTATCCACTCTGCCTGTCAAAAAAAAAAAAAAAAAAAAAAAAAAAAAAAGCAAGCAGAAGTTCAGGGGAGAGGACTGTTTGGTAAAGGCCAGTAATTATTAACCTTCTGTTCATCCAGGCACTGGAAATATGTGATGCACTTTACCGTAATGACAGTCACTTGGGCCATGATTTTGGGGAACAGGGAGTGGAGAATAAGACCTTGCAGAAGTTGAATGAGATCTCTGGTAGTTAGTGGCCTTGATTGGGAATCTTTACTATAGATGGCAATTCTCAGAAGCATATACTATTTTTCTGTGTTAGCATAAATTTATACTTATGTGGTGTTCTGCAGGATGTTAGGCAAATGGTCAATGTCCATGCTCAGTGATTGGTTAATAGTGAACCAAATCACAAATAAGTACTCTTAATCATTACATCTTTCATGTTCGTGCCAATCCTTTCTCTTCCCTGAAATTTGTAGTTTTTTATTATTAAAAGTTAATATGAGCCATTTCATTAGCATGAAGCAATCTGGAAGTGTTTAACCAAATGATAATTTGGGTTTACATTCTGAAATGAAAGTAATTATGAGAAGGTGCTATGTTGCTCATTATGCAAGGGGACTTTACAGAATTTGTGGAGAATTTGTGTTATTTTTAAATTCCATTTCCCCCCAAACTTTCTGAAGCCCCCACAAAGCTGAAGACAGTGTTTCTGAAACTCAGAATCAACTGGAAGCCTCGTGAAAATGTTTTGCTGCACCCTCACTTCCCCCAACACTCTTCCAATCCCTCCTAGAGTTCGTGATTCAGTGAGTGTGGACAGGTGCCTGTGATTTTTCAGCTTAAGTTTATTGCTCCTGGTGCTGTGGGATCCACATATTGAGAACCACTGCATTAATATACTTGGGGGAAAAAGAGAAAGGAGCTGAGGATGAGGAGTGAGTGGTTTTGAGATGTAATAGGAATTGCGAGAGTAATTAAAGCTCTGCCACCCCGAGGAGTTTTCAAATGATTCTCCACTTCCCCTACCCAGCTTACAGCTTTTTCCTTGATTGCCATTTTATATATTTTGTATCTGTTTTTCCTTAGGCTGTTTCTTTCATGCTGGAGAAGGTATGAGGTCTTTTTCACTTTGAAATACATTTTAAATATTTATTTTTTTGTTGTAGCTTCCCAACCTCTACAGCTCTGCTGAAGTTCTTAATTTAATTAGTAAAAGTACGTGTTTATTAGGACAGAAATTCAAATTATGTGGAAATATATAAAGATCTCCCTCCCTGCAACCCTCTTTCCTTACCACCTAAGTCATATCCTCTTAAATATGTTCAGGAGCAATATAACTAGCTATCTGGAGTTTAGAAAAACCCATGTAACAAAGATTTAGTTTGATCTTAATAGAAAATTCCCAAATTCAGAGATGGCAATTCAGAATTTTTTTTTATTTTTATAATTTCTAATTGATTTACATTCAATATGATTAATTAATGTTAATTATATTAGTATAATGGATTTTTAGTTGTATTTTCTGTATTATGTTATTTCACATTTAGAGCAACTCTATGAATAGTTTTAAAACCAAATAATATTCTCAATTACTATAGTGAAAGAAGCTTACCCTTCCTAAGGTTTATGTATTTCACTACCATTTGTTACAGATTATCGTCACTACTGTTTATTCAAGATTCTTTATTAGGGCATTCAAAGAATGGACAGGCTCTAATTTAAAGTGATTCTGTTTTAAGTGGATAGTTTAGTTATAGAATCCATTTTTTCCTTTTGAATATTATTTTTTGTTTTTTAAAGATTTGTTTGAAAGAGATGCACAGAGAGAAGGAGAGGCAGAGAGAGAGAGGTCTTCCATCCGCTGATTCACTCCCCACTTGACAGCAATGGCTGAAGCTGTGCCGATCTGAAGCCAGGAGCCAGAAGTTTCTTCTGGGTATCCCATGCAGGTGCAGGGGCCAAAGGACCTGGGCCATCTTCTACTGCTTTTCCAGGCCATTAGCAGAGAGCTGGATCAGAAGTGGGGCAGCTGGAACTTGAACCAGCACTCATATGGGATGCCAGCACTGCAGGCGGTGGCTTTACCCGCTATGCCACAGCACCGGCCCCCCTTTGAATATTCTTAATGGTGATTAATGTTCTAAGGTATACCAAAGGTCTTTTTTGCCTCATAACAAATGACAGGTGTAGAATTCAACTATCATTTATTTATAACACTATAAATTAAAACCCATATAACTTTTAAATACATTTATAATTCCATTGTGGAATTTCAAAACTATAGCTCTCACTTGTGGGGTAACTGAAAACTTATTCCCAAACCTTTCCTCTAAGTGGAGTAGGGACATTTAGTGTCAGGTTGTTGCTGAGTACTTCAGAGGTGTGGGACAGAGAAGCAACAGGAGTGACTGGGAAATGGAAGGCCACATGTGATAGAGGCAGAGTAAGACTGAGGTATCCAGGTCTTCTGGAAGGCTGAGTAGTGAGAGAGGTCAAGGCAGGTAGACACTGTGGGAGAGTGAGAAAACAGTGGGGAAAGAGGATCTGCCAGTGCCTCTTTGTTTTCCCTCAGCATTTTACTCTCTGCTCAGTCCTAGACTTCTCATACAAAAGGTTACTTTGTTCATTCACTTTGCCTTGTGGCCATCTCTCTCTTTTGAGTCAGCAATTATTAGGCAGATTTTCTTCTCTTCATTTTATTGTCCATTATATTTTAAGAACCCTCCAAGTACTAGTGGAAGTTAATTGGATCAAACCTATGCCAATTTTAGTGCATGACAAACATTTGCTCTTAGGCTACAGACAATGTTTTTAAAACATACAGAAGTAGACACATCTGTGTAACCAACCCCTAGGGCAAGAAACAGAATTCAGACATAACGTGTGGGCATTTGTTGACCTTATGAATTACGTAAACACTCGAGTGTCTCAAGCTTTGAGGTAGAAGAGGACCAGCATGTATTCCTCAGGACCTTTTTACTGTTATCTTAGCCAGCCACAGATAGCAATAAAATCTATCAAATGTTTTTGTCTTTAGGTGGCACAGATAAACCAGGCTGGGGGAGCCTGAGGAATCTTTTACAAGCTTCTGTAGAACAGCTTTAATACTGGGTCTTTCTACCAGTATGATCCCACATGTGCTTTCCGATGGCCTATTGATCCTTTTCCATCCATGTTATAAGTTTAATGCAGGTATTTGTAAGTAACGAAATTATATTTTAGATTTATTTTTCCTCTTTGTTTCATGTTATAATTTTACTCACATATTTCTTACAAATTATTGTTACCAGTGTCTTCATCATTCCCCAGTTCCCCTTTTGATCATGTTGTACTATTTTCATGAGCACGTTGTCTTCCTTTTGATCTAAGCTGTATGACATACAAGTTTCCCCCAGGAATTTAATCCCAGGCTCCAAGTACCTTTTCATATAACTTTAATAGCATTTGCACAATTGGCTTTTTTGTTTGTTCTGAAGTTTTATCAGCTACTATATTTGAATTGTTTTCAAAAATTTCCAACTGCAATCTTGAGGCCAAGATTGTACCAGCTCCCAACTCCACAATTACCAGATCTCTGTGAAATTTTTTTGTCGGTCAAGTGACTATTCTGAGCACCCAAAACAAAAAAAGGTTTTTTCCAGCCGGATGTGTTTTCCCAGTTCTGTGCCGATCATTGATGCTATCCTTTTCATGGAACCTAGTGTGTGTTCATCAGGCAGTGTTTCCTATAGCATCCACGGTCTTTCTCTTGAAGAGCATGGCAGGTAGCACGTTCTACTCGTGTCATGACATGTAGGTCATTTCAGTTGTTTGTTATAGTATAGTAATGGCTTTGGTTGGGTTGGGGACTCTGTGTGTGTGTGCGCTCCAAAAGGTAATTGGAAGAATGTTTTATTATGTGGCAACCTCTGTAAGGATCATTGTTAAATGAGATAAAAGAGCAAAGCTATCATTTTAAGACAGTGAATTTCCACTATGAATCTTTAGCCTATTTCCTTACCAGTGTTTGTCAGGGGAATTAGATGCTTTTCTGTGCAGAGAATTACTGTGTAAAATGATGTATGTTTCCATTGAGTGACAAAGGTATTTGCAGCAGAGGTCCTGGAAAATATCTAAAAGGGGGAAAAAACCCTAATTTTGGTGTAAGTATCACTACTTTTTATATCTCCGGTACTGTAGAAATTCTGGACTAGGACTAGCAAATGAAGACTTTCTTCCCTTAATTCTCTTTTAAAAAATATTGCTCTTTTCTTGATCCTATTATACAATATAAGCAAAAATATATAGTTAAGAGAATATATTCAGTTGTGGCTTTTTGCACCTAAAAATTATTTCCTTAAATTACCTTTATTCATCTCCTATATTTAAGATATAATAATGGTATAATTATTGTATGATCTTAGATAAATTCCTTAAAAAACTTTTTTAAATTTAGGTTAATTCAAAAGCGATCAATTAGTGATATTGTTCTTTCTTTGGCCTAGTAGTATGAAAGCTGTTGCATAGTCAATTTTAGCTTATAAAACTATTCTGAAAGGTTAATTGAAAAAAATTTTTTGTGTTCCTGCCTGTTTTCTTCCCAGGACCATGGGGACCAAGATGTAATGTAGGTATTCAAAGCCATCACCATACAGAGGGAAAATTTAAGGCACTTACTGTGTGATGATGGCCAGTTAGGTAAAAATGAAAGTGTAAAATACTCACTAGCAAAATCTTAATAAAAACTAACCAAACAGAAAGACTGGACCTGTTCACATTCAATGTAATGTTTATTATGTAAGGTAAACACATAATATTAGAATTTTGCATTTTTTTGTGCCTTCGAAGACTGAAAATTTTTCTTTGTCTTTCTAAGGGCATTAATCTTCTAAAGAAATAAAAGAATAAAAGTAAAACCAACAAGAAAGAAATATTAGTATAAAAATATAAAAATAAAACTAATGAAAATAAATATTAGTAATCGAAACATTCTGTTCCTTTTTACTAATCACATTTTCACTTTTAGCTTACATATTCATTTGATATACATATTGCCATCTACACAGGTTGCAGAGGTACTACAATAAGAACACAGGTCTTTTTAAACAATTGTTTATTTTGTTTGAGTAGAGTTACTAGCTCTTTTTATCTGAAGGTTCTACAACCACGAATAGAAAATATTTGGGGAAGAAGTTTTAAGTGGTTTTTGAAAACAGATGAATACTAGTTCCAGTCGGGGCGCCGGATTCTGTCCCGGTTGCTCCTCTTCCTGTCCAGCTCTCTGCTGTGGCCCAGGAGTGCAGTGGAGGATGGCCCAAGTCCTTGGGCCCTGCACCCGCATGGGAGACCAGGAGAAGCACCTGGCTCCTGGCTTCGCCTCAGTGCGGTGCACTGGCTGCAGTGCGCCGGCCGCAGCTGCCATTGGGGGGTGAACCAACAGAAAAGGAAGACCTTTCTCTCTCTCTCTCTCTCTCTCTCTCACTCGCACTCTCACTCTCACTCTCTCACTGTCCACTCTGCCTGTCAAAAAAAAATAAATAAATAAAAAACCAAACACAGATGAATAAACACGAGTAAGGTTGATCTGTTCATTTCTTTACTACATGGTTTTCTTTTTTAATAGTTTTTTTTTTTTTTTTAAGATTTATTTATTTGAAAGTGAGAGTTACACAGAGAGAGGAGAGGCAGAGAAAGAGAGAGAGAGAGGTCTTCTATCCAGTGGTTCACTCCCCAATTGGCTATAACAGCAGGAGCTGCACCGATCCGAAGCCAGGATCCAGGAGCTTCTTCCAGATCTCCCATGTGGGTGCAGGGGCCCAAGGATTTGGGCCATCTTCTACTGCTTTCCCAGGCCATAGCAGAGAGCTAGATCGGAAGAGGAACAGCTGGGACTGGAACCAGTGCCCATATAGGATGCTGGCCCTGCAGGCTGAGGTTTTATCCAGCTGCGCCACAGCGCCGGCCCCACTGCATGGTTTTTCAAAGGAAGGCAGTTACTTTCTGTTAGTTTTCTGCAATGCATGTGCTCTATATCAATTCAGTGTTATATAGCCAGAAAATGCTTTCAAAGATGTGCCAAAGGGAAATGCCAAAGACAAAATTTAAGAAGTACAGTTTTCATGTGAATTTGACTGAAAAAAGTTAACTGAAAACTTTATGAAATTGGTTAAGTGATGTTTATTTGCTAAGTACAGGGTTTTTTGGGAAAGATTTATTTATCTATTTGAAAGACAAAATGAGGAGGGGAAGAGGTATCTTCTCTTTGTGGGCCCACTTCCCAAATGGCCACAACTGGCCTTATCAAGCCGAAGCTGATTCTAGAACTCCGTCCAGATCTTTCTTGCAGATGCTGGGGCCCAAGCACTGCAGCCATCTTCTGCTCCTGCTCTCTCAGGCACATTAGCAGGGAGCTGGATTGGACGTGGGGCAGCTGGAACTCAAACTGGCACTCAAATGGGATGCCAGCGTCACAGGCAGCAGCTTAACCCGCTGTGCCAAAATGCTGGCCCCATAAATACAATTTTTACACCTTCACCTATTTATTTAATGCTTGTATATGGGTAACATCAATTATCACGTGATAGTCATCCCTAGGGATGAGAGGCCTGATTCCAAGTTCAAATTTCTGATTCCAAATCTGCAGATGCTCAAGTTCCTTACATAAAATGGCATAGTATTTTCACATAACCTGTAAATATCTGCTTACACACATTAATTCATCTCTAGATTATTCATGAAATATTACAAGTATTATAACAATTTATTATACAATTTATAAGTATAGATATTACAGTGTGTAAATGTCATAAATACTGTATCATGTAGGGAATGATAAGAGAAACGTTTGTACATATTCAATATAGAAAGTTTTTTTTTTCCCCAAATATTATCTATTGGTGGCTGTAGGATCCTCAGATACAGAGCTAAAAACTCTACTTAAAGAATATAGCAAATAAATTTTTAAAACGACCTGTATTCTTTTTGTAGTACATTTGTAACGTGTCTGTGGGAATAACATATCAAATGAATATATAAAGTAAAAGTGAAAGTGATGAGTAAAAAAGAACAAAATGTTTAGATTACTAACACTTCTTTCTTTTTGGTTTTACTTTTATCCTGTCTTTTATTATCCTTTATGTTAAATTTGCCTTGCATTTTCTAAAATGAATGTTTCAGAAATAGATTTCCAACACAGCACCTTTTACTCTGTTTTCTGGCTCCAATATAAAGTAGTCAGTTGGAGTATCTGTTATCTGTAACTGAACTATCCATATTTATAATTTTAAAAAAGAAGTAAAAATAACATTATAAAAAAATGAAACCAGGGAGGACAGTTTTCTTTGGATCATCAATTCCCTTTATTATTTATTAAGTGTTGGCCTTAAACATAATGTTATCCTATGGAATATAAAAAATAAAAGCAACGCAGGTTCTGTTCATCAAGTTACTTATAATCGTGAGGACAGCAGCCATGAAAATTAAAGGACATTAGGAGAAAGTAATGAGCTGCATACCACATAAATAGGGCACAGGTTTTATACTACTGAAAGTTCCAAGGACAGAGTGCTACTTTATGTGGGTTAGAGAGTGGTCACATGAGGAAGCTTCATGAGGTGTTATTTAAGGTAAATAGAAAAGGAAGTGTGGATTAAGGAAGAAAGAACGTTCTGAAGATGAGGAAGGGAGTAAGCAGATATGCTGGACCCTGGGTCGGTCTGTTTTGGAGCTGATGGTAGAACTGCTGTAATCCCGTGGAAGGAAGAGTAATGTACTGTAACTTGGGAAAGGTGATTTTGGTAGAGCCTGCAGAAGTTCTTAGCAGCCCTTGAAAGGTTTTTAAGAAGCCCAAATGACATTTCATTAATAGCAAGCACCAATTGGTCTCCTTGAAGCTCTCAGTAACAAATACATGAATAGAATCAGTAGAGTCCATTTAGTTAGCATTGTGCTATGAAAACTTTATATAAACATTAGGATTCCTTTATTTCTTTTTTAAAAAATTTTATTTGTTATACAAGTTACATGTATTTCATATATACAGATTTAGGAGCATAGTGATGCTTCCCACGCACCAACGCTCTTCCTCTCTCTCTACCATTTCCATTCTTAATTTTTACGAAGATCTACTTTCAGTTCACTTAATGATCTAATGTTAACCCTACACTACGTAGAAAGTTCAACAAATAGTATGAAGAAAAAAGCACTCTTCCTCAACAGAAGAGACAAGGGCTGTACATTGAATCTCAAAAATGTTCATTTCACTCCAATACATTACATTTTAGGTATTCTATTTTTATACCAGATCAGGGAAAACATGAAATCTGTAGCAAGATTGATTCTTATATATGAAAGACAAGGATTGAGAGTGGTGTGTCAATAAAAAGTGAAGCGAAGGCTTACTGCTCACAACTTCATGTTGCTGAAGGTTGAAATAAGAATAATGTCAGTAAAAGAAATTTTTAAAAATGTTTTATTTATTTATTTGATAAGTAGAGTTACAGACAGTGAGAGAGAGAGAGGCAGAGAGAAAGGTCTTTCTTCCGTTGGTTCACTCCCCAAATGGCTGCAGTGGCTGGAGCTGCACCGAACCAAAGCCAGGAGCCAGGAGTTTCTTCCTGGACTCCCATGTGGGTACAGGGGCCCAAGGACTTGGGCCATCCTCCACTGCTATCCTAGGCCACAGCAGAGAGCTGGATTGGAAAAGAGGCAGCCAGGACTAGAACTGGCACCCATATGGTTTGTCAGTGCCGCAGGCAGAGGATTAACCTACTGCGCCATGGCTCCAGCCCCAAGAAATTGTTTTTAAAGTCTTCATGTAAAAATGTTATATTTTTTACTTTGGGGGAGAATGTTTTTAATAATACACTTACAATTTCTTCATGTTTATTTTCTTTAAATATCTATCCTGTATGCCAGGAAAATAGAAGACCTTTTTGGTCTTCTGTTTTATCTGTTCTTTGAGGGCACTTTCCCTGAGCTGCTCGCTGAGTGGTAGCTGAGGTGTATCCTTTGCTGAGCGCTTTTTGACCCTGAGAGCTCTGAGGATGATACCTGACTTTACTGACACCGAAACACGGGATGGCTATTCTCCTTTCACTCTTCTTCAGTGATTCTTCTCCCTCCCTAGGTCACCTCCTCCTTTCAAAACCAGCTTGCAGTTCTTTCTACTCAGAGTCTAGTCACTTTCTCCTCCCTGAACTTGGAGTCAATGATTCAATCCTTTTGCACTGGATGGACGCTCCAGGGAGAGCATGCTTTCCCTCTCTGATGGAGCTGCTTCTTAATTAGTGTGCATGCCACAGACTTGAACTTGGTCACGCTCAGGGTCCCAGATATCTGTTAGGAGAATCATAATCAGTAATTTGCGAATATACACAGTACTCAGTAATTCCATCAGTTCCTTGTGAAATTTCTTGTCTTCTTAGAGGGCATGGGGGCTTGATGCTTGGAAATGATATGATTAGAGAAGCAGCTGCTTGGGTAGCTTGTCGCTAAATAATAAGGAAATACAGGCCTGGTCAAGAGCCTGAAAGCTATGGTCAAGATGGTTTTTGTCCTTCTGCAGTAATTGAAATTGGTTGTTGATACCTGTATTAAGACTTTCAAATAAATAAATAAATCTTAAAAAAATAATAAAAGAAGGAGAAGGAACCTCAGACTCTGATTGCCTAACATGTTGTGATGGTTTCCTCTGAGTTGCTTTGATGAGGTGAAGAGAAATGGCTAATTTTCCCTCTGCATGTCCAGTGTTCATTCTACACATGAGAAATGAAAACTAAACAGAGGGATCACACAGTTCATGGCAGAAAGTTAGAGTGCAAAATTGTTAGCTTTCTGATTCTTTTTTCCAGGATGTTTCTCACTTAGCAAAAAAAAGTAAACTATATATATGCTTCTTTTGTTAGAGGTGTTTTTTGTTTTAGTTTTTATATAAAGGAAACACAGTGACATGTAAATAGATCCTCCTGCCATCAGCTGTTAGGCACAAGGGAGAGAGTATCAGAATGGTGTCTACTAGTTGCTGTCTTGCCCATCTGATGATTGATCTCTCCAGGTTGTTCACATTTGAATGTACAGACAGCAGGTTTTGACTTTACAGAGGGAAAACTTGACCCAAACTGTATGGACCTTGAGAACTACTTTACTGTGCACCTTAAAAATTAAGTGTGCACGTTAATGCAGTAATGATACTATAAGTTCCGTGGAAGCAGGAGTTCAGTTATTTTCAGTTAGTTTTAAATTGAAATATTATAATTTAGTATCCCGATGGGTAGTTGTGCACTTTTCCTTTGGTAAATTCATGTTTATCAAGGTATAGCTTCTATGTAACAAAATCTCTTTCAGTTGTATAGTTTTGACAGACATACATGGTTGAGTCCAGCACTGTGCTCAAAACAGAACATTCTTGTCGCCTGAACGTGTTTCCTTGCCCTTTTTTTGCCAGGCAACCACTAATAGATTAATTTTGCCTCTCCCAAAGGTCATATAATGGAGTCATACTATGTAGCCTTTGGAGTCTGTCTGCTTTTTCTCAGCATAATCCTCCTCCCTTTTTTTTCAAGATTTATTTATTTATTTGAAAGTCAGAGTTACACAGAGAGTTGAGAGGCAGAGAGAGGGAGGCAGGGAGGGAGGGAGAGAGAGAGAGAGAGAGAAAGAGGTCTTCCATCCGCTGGTTCACATTCCAATTGACCGCGATGGCCGGAGCTGCGCTGATCCGAAGCCAGGAGCTTCTGGGTCTCCCACATGGGTGCAGGGGCCCAAGAACTTGAGCCACCTTCTATTGCTACCCCAGGCCACAGCAGAGAGCTGGATCAGAAGAGGAGCAGCTGTGACACGAACCAGCGCCCATAGCATAATCCTTTTGAGATTTATCCACATTGCTGTATATGTTTGTTCCCTTTTATTGATGAATATATATTTTTCCACTAAGTGATCCACAGTGTATTGATACATTCACGTGATGGACATTGAGATTGTTTGCAATTTGAGGCTATTAAGATAAAGCTGGAGCCAGTGCTGTGGCATTCTTGGTAAAGCTGCCACCTGCAGTATCAACATCCCATACAGGCACCGATTCCAGTCCCAGCTGCTCCACTTCTGATCCAGCTCTCTGATGTGGCCTGGGAAAGCAGTGGAGGATGGCCCAGATCCTTCAGCCCCTGCACCTGAGTAGGAGATCAGGCAGAAGCTCTTGGCTCCTGGCTTCAGATTGACTCAGCTCCTGCCGTCGTGGCCATCTGGGGAGTGAACCAGCAGTTGGAAGACTTATCTCTCTCTCTGCCTCTGCTTTTCTATAGCTCTGTCTTTAAAATAGACAAATAAGTCTTAAAGAAAAAAAAAATGAATAAAGCTGCTGTAAAAACTCACATGCAGGTCTTAGAGTACTTGTTTTGGTCTTGGGTAAATATGTAAGAGTTGATTGCTTAGTTTTGTGGTGTGTGTTTATAAAAAACTGACAACCTATTTTCCAAAATGGATATGCCATTTTAGAAAAATACTGATTTATTGATTTGAAAAGTTGAGAGAGAGAGATACCTTCCATCAGCTGGTTTACTTCCCAAATATTCACAGCAGCTGGCTCTGGGCTAGAACAGTCAAGAACTCAAAATTCCATCTGGGTCTTGCTTGTGAGTGGCAGGGGCCCAAAGCACTTGGGCCATCGTCCGTTGCCTTCCTAGGTATGTTAGCCTGGAACCAGATTGAACACAGAACTGTGACTTGAACCCAGGGTCCTCTATGGGATGTGGGTGTCCCAACTGGTGATTTAATCACTGTGCCAAGCCCCCGCCTCCTCCATGTGTTAATTTTATTCTTTCCAGCAAAGTATGAGAAACCTTGTTTCTTATTCTTGCCAGGACTTGGTATCTTCAATCTTAATTTTACTTTTAATTAAAATGTTACTATGATTTCAGTTTACATTTCTCTAATGCCTAATGATATTGAACATTCTCTCAGGTGCTCATATACCGTCTATCTTTGGTGAAGTCTTTTTAAATTTTTGCCTATTTTAAAATGAAACTTTGTTTCAGAGTCTTTTGTATTGTAGATCCAAGTCCTTTACCAGATCACATATTTTACAAATATTTTCTCCCAGATTGTGATGTGTCTTTCCTTTTTCTTGATAGTGTTTTTGGAAGAACAGTGTTTCATAATTGTTAGCACTTCTGTATCTTTATTTTTTCAGTTATAAAATTAACACAAGGCTATTATAGTAAATTATATTAAAATTAAAATATTGATCCAATCTGCCTTTCTAGTATTTAAACACATTATTATAATCAAGAGAATGAGAAATTTGCAATGTTATATGCAAAGGTAAAAATTTTGCATTAAAAGTATATTTTGAAAGTTACGGGGCCGGTGCCATGGCTTAACTGGCTAATCTTCCTTGTAGCGCCGGCACACCGGGTTCTAGTCCCGGTCGGGGCGCTGGATTCTATCCCAGTTGCCCCTCTTCCAGGCCAGCTCTCTGCTGTGGCCCGGGAGTGCAGTGGAGGATGGCCCAAGTCCTTGGGCCCTGCACCCGCGTGGGAGACCAGGAGAAGCACCTGGCTCCTGGCTTCGCATCAGCGAGATGCGCTGGCCGCAGCGGCCACTGGAGGGTGAACCAACGGCAAAAAGGAAGACCTTTCTCTCTCTCTCTCTCTCTCTCTCTCTCTCTCTCTCTCACTATCCACTCTGCCTGTCAAAAATAAATAAATAAATAAATAAAAAGAAAGTTACTCTTATTTTCATAACTAAAATTTGTTTTCATACTCAAGAGAATATTTTGGAGAAGAGGAATTACCTGTTAATACTCTAGTTAACCTGTTTTGCTCTTCTTTTTTCTAGTGTTATCCAAGATAAATTCTGTGGGATTATAAACATCTCAGTGGAGGGCCTGCATGATGTCATGACGGAAGATTCCGAAACAGGCACTTACAAAGAGTAGGTGGATATTTAATTAATGACAGTTGGATTTGGGTGAGAGTTAAATATATGCTGCCTGATTTTTGTTCACTGTCACCATATAAGTTCAGTTGTAAAAACTTTGTAATTTTATGCTTATTCAGAAAACTGTTTACTTTGCCTGTATTTACTGTTTGATCTTGGTTATCACCTTTGTTGGGTTACAGCACTGTTTTGAATTGGGCATCTTTCTTCTCATTTTTTGGTGTAATTTGGCATTAGTTTTTTTTTTAAGTTCCCTGTGTACTTTATATAAACTTCTTTTAAAAAATATTTCAAGGATATTCTGCTTTCAAATTTAAAAAGTCCCCCTACATTTCAGACTATGGAGGAAAAGAGCATGAAGTCCTTTGTATTTCTCTGATTGGAGCATCATTCATGCCTCTTAAGTTGTTAAGAGTGTATGGTCATTGACTAGTTCCAAAAGAGAACCGTTAAAATTATATTCTTTTGGAGAAGAGAAAATCATGTTATCAGGAATGCTGATAATGTCATTTTTATACAGCTGTTAATTTGAAATTTTCTCCTTTTAAAAATCAATCTTTGTATCTTTTTATGGTTCATAGAATTGTCATGCCTTTCCACTTACTAATGAAAAAAGAGAATGTTTTATACAGTGATAAGCAAATCTTCAGATTACAGGCTGCTTGGCTTCTTCTCATTATGCACATACTGAGCCTGTTTTCTTTGCTCTTTAAAGCTATGAGTAGAAAATGAGAAAGATTTCCATTTGAATAATATTTTTCTAAAAAATAGAGAAAGCAGATATTTGTTGTTGATTGTTACTAAATGTATATGAACACAATGTGTCTGACATTAGCTTTTGAGAAAATAGGAGGTCATGTGAAGTTAAAAAAAACATTATTTAGGACGACAAACCAAAACTAAAACCATTGATATGCATGTGGTCATTTTTATTAAAAGTTAACATAAATATTTATATTACATAACTGCAAATGGTGTATTTTTATACGTAATATATGGCAGAATTTACCAGTATTTGTGAACTGTTCAAGTGTTCTTTGTCCTTCTCTTTGGATTACATAATTTGATTGGGAGAAGAGCATAGCTGATAGCACACTACTAATGAGGAAAAGCAGTTACATGTGTTTTGTGTAGAGCATACAACCATAGAATTCTAGATTGTGCTGTAATAGAAAGTGAAAAAAAACGTAGTATCTGTTAACAGTCTTCAGAGAGGCATAAAATGCGTTAGGATGCAGAAGAAAGAAAATCATAACATTTGCAACTGGAAGAGAGGAGAATGCAAAATTGTCAGAAATAAATTCTGGAAATATTTATTGCAGAACTATAATAGAAAAGATCAGGAACACAAAGCTGGGAGAAATGCAGTAACAGCAAATGTGTGGAAGAGTCAAGACTGGAACCAAGGTCTTCTGACTCAGTATGCCAAGCTCAGTCATGAAGAAAGCTTTGGTTTTGAATGGGAAAAATTGTTGGAAGTAAGGAAAACAAGTTGACCCTTAAATACATCTAAACTAAGAAAGGCTTATATTTCAGGGATGATGTTCCTGGATAGCTAGAGTATGGCCACTATTGTCTTTCTGCACCACACTTGTTGATTTCTTTTGACCTGCAGTGGTATTTGTCATAGGAAAGCACAGTGGAGAACAAATTACCTAACTTCTCAGATCCTAAGAGTAATTATACTACATATCTGACAAATCTTTCTAGTGTTTAATTCTCCACATTGCATAGAATTTTATAAATTAGAACCATTGGACAGAAAGATCCACAGGAAATGCAGAAAATATGTACTTATGTAGCTAACCTACCTCCAAGTTTTTGTTCCTCTCGTTTTAAACAGTTTATTCAAAGAAAGTTAATCATTCTGATTCTGTTGCATTCTTATTGTAGTCTCAGCTGAGAATGAATTAGAGCAAAGAAATAAAACTCCTGCTCTCTTCATCTGAGTAAGTAGCGTGGTAGGGTTCTCCAGAGTAACAGAAACAAAAGAATATATAAAAAGAGATTTATTGCAAGGAGTTGGCTTACTTGGCAGTGGAGCCTGAGAAGTCCCAGGTCCACAGTCAGGTGAGCTGCTAGTATAAGTTTTAGCCAAATCTGAAGGGACAAGATGCTTAAGTTCCAGCTAGAAGCAGAGAGTGACCCATCTCTTACCTGGTGTTTCTGTTCTCTTAAGGCCTTCAGTGGCTTGGCTGAGGTCCATATACACTGGGGTGAGCAATCTGCTGTACCCATTCTATAGATTCAAACACAAATCTCTTTGAGAAACAGCTTTACTAATATGCCCACAAGAATGTGTACCGAATTTTTCTGGGCACCTGGTGGCCTAGTGAAGTTGACAGTTAACATTAACCCCCTGCTAAGGAAGCCTTGTTGACAACTAGATCCTGGCTGTGTGAAGATGAGTATCTTGCAGCCTAGCAGGGGCTATGGGAACCGATGGAGCAACAGAAGCTGCAGAGGGGGAAAGGGTCCAGAGGAGCCGAGAATAACCTCGGCGGACGTGTAGTCAGGTGGAGTCAATTAGCTCAGTCACTGTGAAATATGAAGGGTTGTAGCCTATTTTCAGTAGTCAGTGGGACCCCACTGGTGATTTTAAAGCCTGGAAGTGACACGATCACATTTGTACTTAGAAAATTCTCTTCGGTGCATTGTGGAGAGCAACAGGAGGGCCAAATGCTTGTGAGTCATCTCAGACCGGTGGAACGGCCTGAGAGGCTTGTTTAGCAAACACATTCTCCTCCCCCATGTCAGAGTCTTTAGGGGTGGGACAACAGAACGTGCATTGCAAAGAGGACCCACATATGCACCCTAAAAATTGAGAACCTGCTGTGCTGGAGATGGGAAAACCATTTAGGTAGCAGTTACGTTAATCTTACGTTGGTAAGCAGTGAGGAGGGAAATTCCAGGTAGATTTTAGAGGGAAGACTGGCAGGGCTTGGTGACAGGTAGGTGTAGGTAGAGAGGGGTTTAAGATATTTGTCATTTGCATTACATGTGACACGTTTGTGCATATATAATTTTTCAAAATAGTTGTGCTTGTACCTAATAGCCTATGTTTATTTTTGTACCTTAATACATCGTCATGACATACACAGCATTTAATTGCTTATAGTTAACGTCTAGTGACTTTAAGAGATTTTGAGACAATATGTACATAAGGAAAAAAATGGAAATTAGTTTCTATTTGTTCTTTCAGTGATCTCATTTTTAATTTTACTTAGAAAAGCTTACCCAGATGAATGGATAGCCAACAGTTGGCTGTTATTAATATTGATAGTAGAATTTCTTGAGAATTTTGTAGAAAATGAGTCTGTTAGAAGAAGGAAGAGTTCCATTTTAAGAACTTACGGTATTTTTTGGTCCTTTTGGTTAGTAGAATACTTGTTTCATTAGGCCAGGAAAATATATTAATGTTGAGAGATTTGCCTTGTGCTTGTCTAGTGAGATTACTTTTACTTTTGTTTCTTTAAATACTATTTTGTTGTCAGGAACATTATGAATTGAAGTTGACCACTCCTTGCCAACGTTTGGGAAATAAAAAGAAAGAAAGAATTTATGCAGCATTTAGGAAACCCAAAGGCACTAAAATAGATTAGAAACTATGTTTTAAATGTTGGGTTTTATAGCTAGAGAGTATAAAGCCCTGCTGGTTATAAAGAAAGTAGTTTTATTTTAAACAAACGTAAAATTTAGGCTTTTCTAAGGATTTTTTCCTCCTCCATGTGGTACACTCATCCACCAGGTGGCTTTTCAGAGTGGAATAGAGAATACTGGAGGGAACCTTGGTTCCCTGATTCTGACCTTATCACCTGTATGTGCTCTTAACTTGGGGGACCCCCCGCCTTGTGGGTCTCTTTCTCCAGGTTCCTCCCTCTGATACATTCTGTTCCACTTCTTAAAGGTACACTTTCTAAAGTTGATGGTCCCGTGTTCTGTGCTGACCCTCAGTATACACATGTGTTGCTTTCTCTTGCTTTCTTGCTTGTCTCATTCCATCCCATGTACCTATACTTTGTACTCACACTTGACTCATAATAGTTCTTCTGCTTATTTCTTCTGCTTATCAAGTCATGCCCAACGCCATGCCATGCTTGGCAAATACCTGTCTCTAAATTCCTTTCCAGACTCACAAGAAGAATTCATTGCTGGCACAAAACTGAGACATTAGGGGGCCTGCGCCGTGGCACACTAGGTTAATCCTCCACCTGCAGCGCCGGCATCCCATATGGGCACCGGGTTCTAGTCCTGGTTGCTCCTCTTCCAGTCCAGCTCTCTGCTGTGGCCTGGGATGGCAGTAGAGGATGGCCCAAGTGCTTGGGTCCTGCACCCACGTGGGAGACCAGGAGGAGGCAGCTGGTTCCTGGCTGCAGGTCGGCTTAGCTCCGGCCATTGCGACCATTTGGGGAGTGAACCAACAGAAGGATGACCTTTCTCTCTGTCTCTCTCTCTCACTATCTGTAACTCTACCTGTCAAATAAATAAATAAAAATCTTTGGAAAAAAAAAAAGTGAGACATTAGGAAATACATGGTTTTTATTTCCAAGTAGAGGAAAGTAGGTTTATCAGAAGAGAGAGACTGTTTCTTGGCCTGAGACTTGAAGTGAATTTTTCGTAAGGTGTTCATATAAAGCATTATCAAAGGACTTTTCAGCTTAAACAAGAAAGAAATACAACTAAAAATAAGTGATTTCTGAGTTAGTTAGTTGTGGCCTTGGCAACATCATCAGTGATCCAGGTACTTTTTTTTTTTTTTTTTTTTTGGACAAATAGAGTTAGTGACAGAGAGAGAGAGAAAGAGAGAGAGAGAAAGGTCTTCCTTCCGTTGGTTCAATCCCCAAGTGGCCGCTACAGCCAGCGCTGCGCTGATCCAAAGCCAGGAACCAGGTGCTTCCTCCTGGTCTCCCATGCAGATGCAGGGCCCAAGCACTTGGGCCACCCTCCACTGCCCTCCCAGGCCACAGCAGAGAGCTGGACTGGAAGAGGAGCAACCAGGACTAGAACCCGGCGCCCATATGGGATGCTGGCGCCTCAGGCGGAGGACTAGCCAAGTGAGCCACGGTGCCAGCCCCCCAAGTGCTTTTTTTAAGGTCAAGGCTAACCTTTTCTAGGTTATGTTGGATTGCCCAGCCTTAAACACAGTGCTGCTCAGAGCACACCATGATTGCTTGTAGCACCCTGGCACTGGGGCAGGAATCAGCTTCTGCTGAAGTCTGTGGTGGCATGGTAGAATGGGATAACTGGATACATTTAGGGTTCTGTTAGGAAGGAGGATAATTATGTGGGTAACCTAAGCATCCACTAGAGTCTTAACTGAACAGTGTTGTCAGTTTAGTTGTATGTGAAGTGAACCATTTGGAGTTTCTTACTAAAGCGTAGAAGAAACTCAGATAGATGTATAGGATTAAAAATATATAAGTATCACTGCTGAAATCGGTTTCAGACCTGCCAAAGTAGAAACTCTGTGTGTAGCCCAGTAATCTACACTTTAACAAAGCCCTGAAAGTGATTCTAATGCAGGCTCAAGTTTGAGAATCAGTAATACTAAACATCAAGAATGTGACTTGAGTGCCTGCCTTTGTCACCATGGGTTACAAGGTAGAATGGTGGAAAGCACTTTTCAGACAGTTGTTCTGGTTCTATTCACATACTGAAATGAGAGCAAATTTGAAACATTCCAATTTGCTCCTCTGAAATAGGGAAAAATTTATCAGGGAAGGAAAGTGTTGAGGGCAAATGCTGTTTATCAGTGCTCCGGAGTGTTTGTAATTTCTGCCTAATTTTGTCATTTGTAAAATAGCTGAACTACTTAGAGCACAGAGTTTGTATAGATTAAATGAAAGGTGTTATGACACATACCTTTTAAACCAGAAATGGCTTTACAGGTTTTATGTTTTGTGTTCCCAGTTGTTGGTGTGTGTGTGGCTAGCTGGAGTTTGTTGTTGAGAAAGAGTCTGACTTAGCAGGCAGGTGTGCCTGGGTCTGGTCAGGGATTTCGGCGCTGGATGTTGAACAGAATGGCTGCATCTATTCACATGTTAGTCACTACTGTTTTAAACTGTTGTTGTTACTGTTTTATTAGTTTTACCATAATTATTTTCATGATTCATACTTTTTAGCTTATTCAAAATGTATTAATTCTCATGCCTTTTATGTTAAACATGACTACCTATCTTAAATCATTGTCAACAAGATGAAATTTGGCGGCCGGCGCCGTGGCTTAACAGGCTAATCCTCCACCTTGTGGTGCCGGCACACCGGGTTCTAGTCCCGGTTGGGGCGCCGGATTCTATCCGGGTTGCCCCTCTTCCAGGCCAGCTCTCTGCTATGGCCCGGGAAGGCAGTGGAGGATGGCCCAAGTCCTTGGGCCCTGCACCCGCATGGGAGACCAGGAGAAGCACCTGGCTCCTGGCTTCGGATCAGCGCAGTGCGCCGGCCACAGCGGCCATTGGAGGGTGAACCAACGGCAAAAAGGAAGACCTTTCTCTCTGTCTCTCTCTCACTGTCCACTCTGCCTGTCAAAAATTAAAAAAAAAAAAAAAAGATGAAATTTGGGGATATTCCTACAGATGAATTTTAGCTTTAGGCTTTTCAGTTCTTTGTTGTTTAATTTTTTCTCTTTCCACCTACCAGAGACTCAAATGAGTGCAATTTTCAGAATTGCAAAGCAAAAACAGCCTGATCTTGGTTAGTTTCTGATCAACGAAAGAAATGAAAAAAAATGTATCAAAATGTACCTTCAGAAAAACTCAGTTAATAATGTGTTAAATCTTTCAGGGAAGGCAGAATAGAGTGCTTTTATTACCAAGTAAATAAGCAGATTGTGGAATGCAGTTGAAGAACTTGATGTAGCTAAGGCAGCTTCCATGGAAATCCATGTTCACTAGAGTTAGAATTCAGGTCTATAGCAGGCAAAAAAATAGCTAGTGTAAAGGAATCCCATCTTATTTTTCTTTCACAAATTATTTTCATTTTATCTGAAAGACAGAGAGATGGGAGGAGAGGGGTAAGAGAGACAGAGAGAGACTGGTTAATCTCTCCCTGGTTCACTCCTCAAATGCCTGCAAAGATATGAGTTTGGGCCAAGCCGAGGCCAGGAGCCAGGAGTTCCATCTGGGTCTCCCACATGGGTGGCAGGGGCCCAAGGACTTGAGCTACCGTTTGCTGCCTCCTAGAGTGCACATTAGCAGGAAGCTGGATTGAAAGTGGAGTAGCTGGGGCCCAAACCAGGCACTCTGATAAGGGATGTGGGCATCTCAAGTGCCCGCTCACTTGCTGAGCTGCATGCCCGCCCCCTGTCTTATTATCTAAAATACAAACTGACTTTTAGATATTTTCAAGAGGTTTCCCTTTGTTAAATAACTTTTGGGCTAATAATAATGTAATTTTCTCACTGTGCTAGCATCCATTCTCCAGCTTCTTCTGCTACACTAGATTATATCCTGGTATATAAAAGCATTGCAGCTTGGAGAGGTCATGGCCATACAGTGAGTTTTAGGGAGGCTGTGGTCTTGCTGTTTTCGTAGTAGCACCTGTACTTAACCCTAAATTAAAAGTTATCTATGCAACTGAGCCAGGAATTGTCTTTCACTAGTACTTGCTGTCAGACAAGCTGAACCAAACTTTTCTTTGCCACAGTTGATTGGCTAGGCACCTGTGACTCTGATAAATTACTGAGTTCTGCTATTCTAAAATAGGAAACAGTGGGGTTTGTTCCATTGACTTGATTTACTAGACAGTATTCATTTCTTGTTTTTCTGGAACCAGTGTTGATTGGACAGGAAACTGTTTCCATTATCCATGCTAGTGGTGAGGAGCACTGGTGCAGATGATCAAAGTAAAATGACTGATAAATGTCCTGAAGGTACAGGCGCTCCTAGGGACAAGCTGCTCAGCACAGTAGTGTCATTTAGAGCAGAAAGTAGACTTACATAACTGACAGTTTTTAGTGATGATGTTATCTAAGTTATTATCCATGTAACAATCTGCAGACATGTGAAGACTGAGGAAAAGAAGTTTAAAGTGTTTGTATCATGTTTAAAGAAAGATATAAAGAGTATACTTTGTTTTGTCAAGTGATGTTTGGTTCAAAAGTTGCCTGCATATGAATTTCTTACAATTTACTCTCATAAATGCCCAAGTAAAATGCTCTACAATATTTCAGTCTGAACCTTTTTAAATTGAGATATATTTTCATAATTTAAAAAAAGCTTGTAATTAAAGCTTTCATTTATCATGTCCAATCCTTGTGTTTTGGTATGTAGAAGTAATCACATTTTTAGTGACTTTGAAGGCCTGTTTTTAATGTTACTTAAAGCATGAGTTTGTTTTTTCAATTGTAGCTGTATGTTAATGTCTCATCTTGAAGAACCAAAAGTAACAGAAGATGAAGAACCGCCCACAGAACAAGATAAGAGGAAGAAGATGGTAAGTTACAAAAGCAGCTTCTAAAACCCAAGAGCCATGTGTTACCCTTATTTTCTGTAGATTAGAAAAATCACCTGTTAATCCATTTGTCCAATGATCTATATGTATAACCATCCATCCCTTGTGAGAGTTACTGTAGATATGTAAGTTATGAAATTAGGAGTGTACCCTAAAACAGGTAAATTGTGTTCCTATGCAGAAAGTTGAGGTTTACTTTCAATCTGAAATAGTTATTGCCTATCTTAGCAGAGCAATGGTTTACTCTTTTACTAGTAAATACACGGCCCTCAGACTTACTAAAGTTAAAAATTTTATTCTTTTGCTTTGAGGAACTCTGCTGAAATTGCTTGTACCCCCATTTTAAAATACACCCTCACAATGAGCTTTTTCTCGTAGGCCTGATAGGCTTTTCTAGAAATGCCCTGAAATTAACTGCTAACTTGTTTCAAAAGCCATTGATTCTCATTAAAACAATCAAAAAAGAAAAAAAAACAACAAAAGCAGGAAATAAATCTAAACATCTAAATAAATCTAAGCATCTAAAATATCTTCCCTTATAATCTTCAATTTTTCAAATACTTATTTGCATTGCAATTGCAAGTATTTTATATTTCTCATGAATATAAATAAATACATAATTAAATTATTTTCCCCTTTATTTTGGAATCTCTTCTAGTTTGCCTTCACCACTTACTAGCTTCATTGTACTGTATGTTCTTTCCTCATTTGCAGAATTGAAAGCAATAGCATCTACCTTGTAGGTAAATAAGTTAGTATATAAAATGATTATGGAGTAGTACTGGACAGGTAGTAGGTACTATGTAAGTACTAACTGTCATAATGTGGTCTGATGATTATATTCATTCCTGAATTATCTCACATTAACCCTCTAGGACTTCATCCACGGTGTGGCTAGAACTATACTGCACTAACAGCCTTCTTTTAAATAGAGCTGTTTGAGTTTAATTCGTTTTACTTTGCTTTTATGCTGGGTACCATCTTCCTAGCAGCTAGCATAGAGAAAAGGACTACAGACAAGGCATCTGAAGCCCTGACTCCTAGGCCTGTTTGCACTGCCTTCAGCACTCACCTTGCCATTCTAGAGCTGTTTTGCCTCATCTGACAAGAGAGGAGAATTGGATTAGCAGATTTTTAGGGCCTTTGAGTTGAAAACTCTTTTTCTCAGCAGGTAATACCATTCCTGTCCCTCCACAGTACATAGTATTTGTGAGTATACCTCCAAAAGCATTTCTCTCTGGAAATAAGATAGTAATGTGGTGTCTTAAAATGTGGAAAGTGTATTTTCTTCACTCATAGTGAGAATGTGAAGTGATTGTATCTGCGTTCTTGTCTTCAATGCAAGAAGGAATTCAAAGATGAGACATAAGTAAAGGTCAGCAGAGAAGCAAGATTTATTTCTGTGTGAAGCGAAAGTACACATTCAAGATATTACGTGGGCATGTCCAAGAGAGACAGCTACACCCCACAGGGTTCAGGGCTATCCCTTTATAAGATCTGGAGGCATGTGGTGGTATCTGGGGTGGGGCTTGATTGAATATTCAAATGGAGTACAGTTTTCAGTGGGGCTTGAGTACCACCAATTTCCTTGACCCCCCCCCACCTGCTTTTTTTTTTTTTTTAAGATTTATTTATTTATTTGAAAGAGTTACACAGAGAGAGGAGAGGCAGAGAGAGAGAGAGAGAGAGGTCTTCCAACCGACGGGTTCACTCTCCAATTGGCCGCGAAGGCCGGCGCTGTGCCGATCCGAAGCCAGGAGCCAGGAGCTTCTTTCGGGTCTCCCACGCGGGTGCAGGGGCCCAAAGATTTGAGCCATCTTCTACTGCTTTCTCAGGCCACAGCAGAGAGCTGGATAGGAAGTGAAGCAGCCAGGTCTCAAACCAGCGCCCATAAGGGATGCCGGCGCTTCAGGCCAGGGTGTTAACCATAGTGCCGACCCCCCACCCCTGTTTTGTAAAGATTTATTTATTTATTTGAAAGACAGAGATATAGAGAGAGGGAGAGAGGGAGAGGTCTTCCATCTACTGGTTCACTCCCCAAATGGCCGCGGTGGCTGGAGCTGGGATGATCAGGAGCCAGGAGCTTCTGGGTCTCCCACATGGGTGCAGGGGCCCAAGGACCTGGGCCATTCTCCACTGCTTTCCCAGGCCATAGCAGAGAGCTGGATCGGAAGAGGAGCAGCCAGGACTAGAACCAGTGCCCATATGGGATGCCGGCACTGCAGGTCACAGCTTTACCCACTACATCACAGCCCTCCGCCTCCTTTAGTCTGAGAAGTGTTATGGTGTCAGGTGTGTGAAGGGAGTGGGAGTGTTGGCCTTGATGATTTTATTACAGTGACATTATAATGGCTGAAGGTCGTTGCAGGGGTGCAGCACGCTGCCATAATGGATATTTTTAGATGGCACTGATTCTAAGCTGCAGAAACCCCAGAAGCTGCAGTTTTCTGCTGCACAGAATGGGGAACTTGGGCAGTACGTGGAAGGAGGAGGAGTTTAGTCATTGTGTACAGGTTATAGTGCAGTTAAGGCTGCAGGGAGGTGCTAGCTCCCTCCCTGTCTACATCAATGATAGCTTCTTGTGTAACCTAATAGTTTGTCTTTGTCCCACTCTCACCTCCATTTTTTCATGTATTGAATGTACCATTGGCAACATAAAAAATATATTATTTTTCTTCACAAGAATCCAAACTTGTCAATACATAGTAGCTATTCAGTCTTCAGTCTTAAAATTTTTTTACTTATTATTTATTTATTTATTTGGAAGGCAAAATGAAAAGAGATAGAGCTCTCACCTGCTGGCTCACTGCCCAGTTGTCCTGGCAACCCCAGTTGCCAGGGCTGGACCAGGCCAAAGCCTGGAACCCAGAACTCGGTCTGGTTCTTCCCCATGGGTGGCAGGGACTCAAATCCTTGAACCGCTGCCTACTGCCTCTCAGGATGCACAATAGTTGGGAACTGGAATTGAGAGTGAAGCAGGGGACTCAAACCCAGACAGTCAGCTGTGGGATATAGGGAGCCCCAGGTGGCATTTTAACTGTCCCAGTTATCAGCTTTATTAATTTCAAATAGGCTCATAGATTTACCTACCCTTAGCAAATTAACTTACACAGATCTGTGTATAATCCTCAGAAATATATAGTAGTTAATTTTCATTTTCTTTTCAAAGTAAGTGAAGTACTTTCTGAAGGGTCAGTCTAAAGCTTAGTTTTAGAAGTAACATTTGGGCCGGCGCCATGGCTCACTTGGTTAATCCTCCGCCTGTGGCATCCCATATGGGCGCCAGGTTCTAGTCCTGGTTGCTCCTTTTCCAGTCCAGCTCTCTGCTGTGGCCCGGGAAGGCAGTGGAGGATGGCCCAAGTGCTCGGGCCCTGCACCCGCATGGGAGACCAGGAGAAAGCACCTGGTTCCTGGCTTTGGATCGGTGCAGCGCTGGCCATGGCGGCCATTTGTGGAGTGAACCAATGGAAGGAAGACCTCTCTCTCTCACTGTCTATAACTCTACCTGTCAAAGAAAAAAAAAGAAAAAGAAATAATAAAAAAAGTAAAAAACAAAAATAGAAGTAACAGTTACTTGGTTCAGTTTTGTGATCTTGAATTTTATTTGAGAGCTAGTTATTTTATCGTTATTGATTTATTGCATGTGGAGTTGATTTATGGGACAACCATTATTTTTTAAAAGTGGTTGCTTTTATTTGAAGTCATTCACCACAGTAGCTATTTGCTGTGGATTTATATTGTTATCTTTACTAAGATTTCCAATGCTTTAGTCTTAGGGGTATGCTAAGTATACCACAGTAGTTTGTGATTGAAGCTGGCATTATGTATCTGAGAAATATTTAGAGGCAACTGGGAAATTTCACAAGGAAAGAGGATGTGATTCCTGGTAGGTGTTAGGAATCATTCTTTTAAAAGAACAATCTAGTAGGAAAGGGTGTTTCATTTTAAAATGAAATTATTTACTAGGAGGAAAAAGTGTAGCTGCTGAATTCTGAGGTCATGTTAGTGAAAGTGTGACTTCCTGTTGTTGTTTTAAAGGGGTCCTTACAGTGTGGCATCTGTGTCAGAGGATAGCAGCAGAAAAAGCAGATCATTAGTAATGTGTCAGCTGTGCGAAACGATTCTCCATACATTGCTGAGAATCCGCCATGTTCTGCTAAGTAAGGGTGAAATTTCCCTGCAGGAAAGCAGTTCAGCGCTCTAGATTTCCCATCTGTTTTTCATTGAGCCTCAATCTGACCTCTCATTTTGGGAGAAAAAATACTTAGAAGATAAATGCAGCTCAGCAACTCTATTTGATATCTCAGTCTTCCCGGTCCAGTGTCTTCTCATTGTAGATCATTTTTATAACCTTTTAAATAAAGAATTAAGCTAACATTTGAAGGTGTTAGTGATTTCTTTTTTGTGACCTGTGACTTGCTAGACATCTATAAGTTGTAGTTTACAAATTCCAGCCTTGAGCATATTAATACTGTTTGACAAGATCTATGATACCTGCTGACAAAATATTTTTTCTTATTGTTTGTTACTTTTAAATAGTAAATGAAATTTGTTTTTATTTTCTTTGAAGATAGATTGTGGAGTAGTTGAATCATGCTCATTAACATAGACTACCTCAGCTCCTTACCATATATATCATATTATCTTTTCCCAGAACATGTTTTAGGGTGTCATTTCCCCTCCACAGTAGTTTTGTGACCAGATATACTCATAGATGAGGAAACCATACATTCTTAGTCTAATGTAATTTTAACTTTTTTTTTTAAAGATTATTTATTCAAAAGAGAGAGGTAGAGACACAGAGAAAGGTCTTCCATCTACTGGTTCACTCCCCAGATGGCCGCAATGGCTGGAGCTGCGCTGGTCTGAAGCCGGGAGACAGGAGCTTCTTCCAGGTCTCCCATGTGGGCACAGGGGCCCAAGTACTCGAACCATCTTCCACTGCTCTTCCAGGCCATAGCAGAGAGCCGGATTGGAAGTGGAGCAGCTGGGAATAGAACCGGTGCCCATATGGGATGCCGGTGCCCTGGGTCAGGGCTTTAACCTGCTGAGCCACAGCACTGGCCCCAGTTTTAAAAAAAGTTTTAAATTACAAAAAATTTAGAATTATAAAAATTTCTATAAACCCCATACTGGTTTGCTCAAACTGCAGACTGAATGGGAAGTACATGTTTAGGGGTGAATTTGCTGGATTAGAGCATAGTTCAGCTAGCCTAGGTAGGTGGAATTGAAAGTAAGTATGTAGAGAAACTACAGTTTGTCATGCCTATGTGATAGGCATGGCTAGGAAGCATGTGGTTCATGAAGGCAGAGACTTGCTTTACTTTGGTAGTTAAATTTATTTTTTTAAAGATTTATTTATTTATTTATTTACTTGGAGTCAGAGTTATACAAAGAGAGTAGAAGAGGCAGAGAGAGAGGTCTTGCATTCCACTGGTTCACTCTGCAATGGCCAGAGCTGCACCGATTGGAAGCCAGGGGCCAGGAGCTTCCTCTGGGTCCTCCCATGCAGCTGCGTGGTCCCAAGCACTTGGACCATCTTCTGCTGCTTTCCCAGGCCATAGCAGAGAGCTGGATCGGAAGTAGAGCAACTGGAACTTGAACTGGTACCCATACGGGATGCTGGGACTGCAGGTGGCGGCTTTACCCACTACGCCACAGCACCAGCCCCTATTTTTGGCCATTAAACAAACTACATTGGAAAGATGCCCTTGAGGACTGCCCAAAGACAAGAAAGATTTATTTCAAGGAATTGATTATTTACAAAGTAACCTTTTTGTGAATAATATTGTATGATTATTGTATTATTTATTTATTTTAGTATCATTAGTGTAATGTGCCCATTACATTCCAGAGTCTGTTCTTGGAATTAAAGCCATGGCACTGAACAAAAATATATAAAGCCTCTATTGTTATGGAGCTTGCAGTCTAGTATTTTTTTTTTCTTAAGATTTATTGATTTATTTGAAAGAGTTATAGAGGGAGAGACACAGAGAGATCTTCCATCCCCTGGTTCACTCCCCAAATGGTCATAATGGTTGGGACTGGGCCAGGCCGAAGCCAGGAGCCAGGACCCATGAGATTCTTCAGAGCCTCTCATGAGGGTGCAAGGGCCCAAGTACCTGGGCCATCGTCCGCTGCTTTTCCCAGGCCAGTAGCAGGGAGCTGGATTGGAAGTGGGGCAGTGAGGTTTTGAATCAGCACCCATATGGGATGCCAGTTTCGCAGGCAGTGGCTTAACCCTGTAAGATACAACATTAGCCCAACAGTTTATTATTTTATTAGTTAATAAAAAAAAATCTGTGTTCTGTAACAATATCAAGTAGTATTGATTTTATGAAGATTTAGATTAAGCAATAAACACTGCTGTGGCTTTGTATGTTTGTAGCATGTTCATAAAACTCACAGTTTTTATAGTTTCTATAAATATTTTATTGCATCTTTAACAAATCAGTTAAAAGTGTGTACTCCTCCCAATTTGTTGGTAGTGACTTTGCTTTTTGCCTCCTTTAGTGTTACATGAACACATCTTTGTTATCCTTTTATCTGGCATCTGGCTCATTATTTTTTTTGGTGAAAGTGACATTTTCAGTAATTTTAACGAACGAGTTCCAAAATCATTTGTACTTGGAATAAATTTGATCTACTTTTCTTATTTTATATATACATATGGGACTATATTGTAGAAAAATTAGTTCTTAGGATATTTAACCTCTGAGCATTATCTCATGAAGTAGTTTAAAATTGAATACATTAATATTACAGACCACTGAAAATAAAACATTGCATGTATTATCATTTGAATTGTTATACTTTTTAGGTTGCAGTTTGCTGAGTGAATTCTACACCTAGATTTTCACTGGCTGTAATAAAGTCTTTAACTTTTGACAAGCTTTAATATTGACATATCTGACTGTCAGTTTAAAATTTCAACTCCAACCTTATTTATTACACAGCCACCAGAATCTGCAGTTTTATTGAGCTGGATTTTTTTAAAAAAATATTTATTTGTTTATTTGAGAGGGAGAGGAAGAGGCACCCCTGATCTGAAGCAAATAATGAAGAGCTTCTTTTGGGTCTCCCACATGGGTTCAGGGGCCCAAGCAGTTGGGCCATCCTCCACTGCTTTCCCAGACACATTAGTAGGGAGCAGAGGGTGGAGGAACTGGGACTCAAACCAGAGCCCATATGGGATGGGTGGTGGCTCCATAGGCGGAGGCTTAACCTAGTATGCCACAGTGCTGGCCCCGTTGGGTCTCATGAACTTGCATCAGATTCTGTGTCTGTAGCATATCTAAGCAAACTTGTTGATTGTATGTTTGGTTGAGTTGCATTTTATTTGATAAATACATAAGCAGATGCTAAGCTTTCCCTTTCTGAGAGCAGATAGACTTCTGTCTCACTTCTTCCTCCCTCGGAAGTGAAGCGTTTGGTACCCGTATCTGATAGCATCATGAGTGGTGGCTTTACCCGCTGTGCCACAATGCTCAGTCCCTTTTGTGAGTATTTTTAACAGTATCTAATAAAGCTAGTATAAATAGGTAAAATTTGTTCTTTTGCCTCTTGGAAATGTTTAAAACTTTTAAATTGTAAACTTCAGTATTTAATACCAGTTTGAAAAATGCAGCTTTACTGTAAATTTTTATCCACGGTTGTCACTTAATATATTGATCATCACACATCACATCGACTTTCACTAAATCTGATTAATAACCAGTTTTTTTAATGGTGAAAACATATTTTTAGAATTAGCCAAGTGGACTCAATTTTGGTGATCCCAATTTTGTCGGCAACACCCAAAGCATCACAGTGAGAATGTTGAACATCCGCCACTTTCTCTCCATCAGTCTTGATCAGGGTGTTGACCTTGCCCAGGTCAGTGTCAAAGAGTTTACTCACAGCCTGTGTGATCTGGTGCTTGTGGGCCTTGACATCCACCTTGGGCACAAGCGTGTTGTTGCCTGACATTGTCTTCATGGCAGACTCATTAGTTGGAGAACTTGATGATGGTAGAGTGCTCAAACTTATTTTTCTTAGGGATGCTCTTCCAGGGATATTTGTGCTGGCTTTGGAGGTTTAGCGTCTTTGACCACTGAAACATGGTGATGTGTGAATTTTGTTTTTGTTGTAGTTGTGGACACCTTTTCATACTATTTTCTTGCCCTTCAAAGCCTTTGCTTTGGCTTTCAGAGGGAGGGATGGGCAGGAGCTTTCTTCTTCACCTTTGGCACCATCGTGGTAGAGACCCTGTTTGTTTGTTTGTTTGTTTTTAAATATTTATGTATTTATTTGAGAGGCAGAGTACTGACAGAGAGAGGGAGAGACAGAGAAAGAGGTCTTCCATCTGCTGATTCACTCCCCAAATGGCTGCAACGGCTGGAGCGGGGCCTATCTGAAGCCAGGAGCTTCTTATGGGTCTCCTATGTGGGTGCAGGGGCCCAAGGATTTGGGCCATCTTGTATTGCTTTCCCAGGCCATAGCAGAGAGCTGGATTGGAAGAGGAGCAGCTGGGTCTCAAATCGATGCCCATATGGTATGCTGGCACTACAGGCATATGTTTAACTTACTATGCCACAGTGCCAGCCCTGAGACCCTGTTTATTAAAAAATGTATGCACATCCTTGTGCTCCAGCATTCTCATAAAAGCAGTTCTGTGTTTACTGTCAGATGCCAGATAATCCTACTTACTTCAGAGGTACAGCTGCTTTTTTTTTTTTTTTTTTTTTTTTTTTTTTTGAGAGGCAAAGAGAGAGAGAGAGAGAGAGAATCTTCCGTTCACTGGTTCACTCTCCAAATGGCCACAGTGGCTGGAGGTGGGCCGGCTGATCCAAAATCAGGAGCCAGGAGCTTCTTCTGGGTCTCCCATATGGGTACAGGGGCCCAATGACTTGGACTGTCCTCTGCTGCTTCCCCAGGTGCATTAGCTGGGAGCTGGATTGGAAGTGGATCAGCTGGGACTTGATCCGGTGCCCATATGGGTTGCTGGCATTTGCAGGCTGCATCTTTACCCACTGCGCCGTGGCTCTGGCCCCAGTTGCTTTTCTTTTCTTTTTTTTTTTTTTTTTTCCTTTTTCTTTCTTTTTTTCTTTTTTTTTTTTGGACAGGCAGAGTGGACAGAGAGAGAGAAAGAGAAAGGTCTTCCTTTGCCGTTGGTTCACCTCCCATTGGCCTCCGCGGCCAGCGCACTGCGCTGATCCGGAGCCAGGTGCTTCTCCTGGCCTCTCATGGGGTGCAGGGCCCAAGGACTTGGGCCATCCTCCACTGTACTCCCGGGCCACAGCAGAGAGCTGGCCTGGAAGAGGGGCAACCGGGACAGAATCTGGTGCCCCAACTGGGACTAGAACCCGGTGTGCCAGCGCCGCAAGGCGGAGGATTAGCCTATTGAGCCATGGCGCCGGCTCCAGCTGCTTTTCTTGACATCAGTAGACTAGCATCTTTTTTTTTTTTTTTTAAAGACTTTTTATTTATTTATTTGAAAGAGTTACACAGAGAGAAGAAAGAGGGAGAGGTCTTCCATCCGCTGGTTCACTCCCCAATTGGCTGCAACAGCTAGGAGCCAGGAGCTTCCTTTGGGTCTCCCATGCAGGTTCAGGGGCCTAAGGACTTGGGCCATCCTGTACTGCTTTCCCAGGCTATAGCAGAGAGCTGGATTGAAAGTGGAGCAGCCGGATCTCGAACCGGTGCCCACATGGGATGCTGGCACTGAAGGCAACAGCCTTAACCACTACACTACAGCGGAAGGCCCAAACTAGCATCTTTTAAAATGACTTTCTTTCTTTTTTCCACATGCATATTTGAACATATACCATGTATGAAGTATTGATCTTTATCATCAGTATTAACTTTGCCAGGGTTTATTTTGAACCAATAGTACAGGTAAAATGTTTTTTTTTTTTTTTTTGACAGGCAGAGTGGACAGTGAGAGAGAGAGAGACAGAGAGAAAGGTCTTCCTTTTGCCGTTGGTTCACCCTCCAATGGCCGCCGCAGTAGCGCGCTGCGGCCAGTGCACCGCGCTGATCCGATGGCAGGAGCCAGGTGCTTATCCTGGTCTCCCATGGGGTGCAGGGCCCAAGGACTTGGGCCATCCTCCACTGCATTCACTGGCCACAGCAGAGAGCTGGCCTGGAAGAGGGGCAACCGGGACAGGATCGATGCCCTGACCGGGACTAGAACCCGGTGTGCCGGCGCCGCAAGGCGGAGGATTAGCCTGTTGAGCCGCGGCGCCGGCCAGATAAAATGTTTTAAAAATATGTATTACCATTAATTTGTTACCAGGCTAATTTCTTTAAAAAATGAAGGATTTACTTGCCTTTATCTCTGTTGTGCTCAGAATCTACCTTCTTCTCCAGTTTGAATCATGTTCTACCATCAATGTATCCTTCTCTTAATTTCCAGATGATGCTGAAACATTGAGTACAAGGGCCATTGAAGGACATATAACCTTACCTAAGACTGTGTAAAAAATAGGAACTATTTCAGAATTGTAGCTTGAACACAGCTTTCCTTATAAATGCAACCCTCCTTAATCAATATTAAACTTACCCCAAATCTTTAATATACTTAGAAATATACTGTTGGAATGGGTAATTCAGCTCTTAAAAACTGCAGAACTGAAAGTGGCATTAAGATAGTTCTAGAGGATGGGAAATAATGAAATAATCCAACTGCGATACAGTAAGACACAAACTGATAACCAGGCATCCTCCTGAGATTGCAGTTCTTCCTGTGATAGAGCTGAAATGTTAATCAAAAAGTAGTTTGAGGTCATGGGGGTTAAGGTCCTTCACAGTAGGCTGTCAAATAGTAATCAAAACACACTGGAACAGTACATTCTGTTGGAAATGCCTTTGGAACTGTGTAAAGTGATAACTTCTGAGGTTTTGCTTTTCATGTTGAGGTTTTAGATTAATTGCCTGCTGACATCAGTGTTGTTCCTGAGTATTGCAAAGCAAGTAGCCTCACCTTTTCTCCTTTATTTACTTGAATTGATACTGCAAACATCAATCAGGAAGAGCTCAGAAACTTTGCCACTGTTCATTTGGAAACATTGGCAACATGGTATTGGCTCAATATAAATGTAATTAACAAGCTTATAGATGAAGCATTGGCACCTTCTTTCATGGCAGTTTTTCCTTAAAAATAATAATAATATATATATATATATATATATATATATATATATATATATATATATATATTTACCTGAAAGGCAGGTGGAGAACCATCTATTGGTTGACTGCCCAAATGGCTGCAACAGTCAAATCTGGGCCAGACTGAAGCTTAGAGCCAGGGATTCCATCCTGGTCTCCCACTCTCCCACACACAAGTCAGGAGCTCAAATACTTGGGCCATCCTCTGCTGCCTATCCAAGCCCATTAGCAGAGAGCTGGTTCGGAAGCAGAATAGCCTGGATTTGAGCTGGCACTCCTATATGGGATGGTGCCATCGAAGGCAGCGTCTTAATGTGCAGTGCCTCAACCTGACTCCAGTTTTCCCTATTTTTATTCCTGCTTCTCCCTTCTCTTTGTTAATAAATTATCAGTGACACTGACTGTGTATTAGATAAGTGACCTGTCTTTCAGGAGAGGAGAGATTAAGGAAACCTTTCAAAGAATTGTTCTACATGTGGACATTACCATTTTGAAAAGATTTCTTAAATTATAAAAGCAATATAAACTGATTTAATAACTGCAATATAAATTATTAATACTGTGAAATACCTTTTCCTCAAGGTAGCCATTGTGGATGTTATGGTAGATACCCTTGTCAAGTATTCTGTTTGCATATATATTTATTTGAGATGTAGAGTTACAGACAGTGAGAGAAAGAGAGAAAGGTCTTCCTTCCGTTGGTTCACCCCAAATGGCTGCAACAGCCAGAGCTACACCGATCCAAAGCCGGTAGCCAGGTGCCTTCTTCCCAGTCTCCCACACGGATGCAGGGGCCCAAGCATTTGGGCCATCTTCTACTGCTTTCCCAGGACATTGCAGAGAGCTGGATTGGAAGAGGAGCAGCCAGGACTAGAACCGGCACCCATATGGGATGCTGGCACTACAGGCAGAGGGTTAACCCACTGCGCCATGGGGCCGGCCATGAGCTGCAGTTCTTAAAGTGTGATCCATGCTGTGGATGCATTAACAGGTGTGAGAATTCAACTGTCTCCTTTTAAGCCAAGCAAAACAAGCAGCCAAGAAATTTGTAAAAATGTAAGATGATGCCCTTTAGTCACTAAAGATATATTTTTGTTGTGAAAAGTATAATTACTTTTCATAAAATACATTATTTTGTGTTGATATATGTTTTTTTTCTATTTTAAAGAAGCTATAAATATTTTAAAATTAATTTCTTATGAAGTAAGTAGATTGATTTAACTCATAAAAACAATTTTTGAGATCACCAATAACCTTTTTTTTAAAGAAGTTTTTATTTATTTGAAAAACAGAGATAGAGACAGAGACAGAGAAAGAGAGAGCAGGCGCTTTCTCTGCTGTTTCACTCCCCAGATGGCTGAGCCCTGGGGAAGCCAGAAGCCCAGACTTCCCTTTAGGTCTCCCACGTGGGTGGCAGGGACCCAAGCACTCAGGTTGTCTTCTGCTGCTTTCCTAGATGCATTAACAGGAAGCTAGATCAAAATCGGCAGCCAGTACTCAAACCCGGCATTCGTATGGGTTGCCAGTATCTTGCTGGCCCCCACCAGTAATTTTTAAATGTAAAATTTATGTGTCCAGCATCGGTACAGTAGATACCTAGGATGCCCCTGCTTGACAAAGAATTAGATTTAATGGGACTGAGTTTGCGAAACTTATCTAAGCCAGTCATATTTTCTTGTGGTTTTGAGTTCAGATTTTGCAAGTAGTTTTGTGTTTTGCTTGACTGAGCTGTGCCTAATTCCAGGAGTATCATTCAAGAAATATTTATTAGGTTTCTACATTGTATCAAAATAACAACCAGGTTAATGTGGGCCTTGTATACAGAGTATGTGGTAGACAGAATAAGCCCTCCTATTCTCCAGGGATATCCATGTCCTACTCCTGGCATCTGTGGCTATGTTTTATTAGATGTATCAAAGAACAACATTTCAAGAAACTGAATTTTAGAGATGTAATTAGCTTTTACTAGCTGTTTGTGAACCAGGCAGCATCCAGTTACAAAATAGGCAGGCATTCTCTTAGGAGTGGCAGCAGAATTGTTCTTTTGTGTCAGAGGTCTTTGACTCATAATTCCTTAACATATCTCATAGCGTATGAGTTTTATAGTTGTGCATTATTTATTTTTAATTTAGAAAATCCTACTATGTAATATGGCTGTTATACCATAAGCTCTTTTTTCCTTTGTGCATTTACACAGCTCTAGAATTGCTAATCATTAGTCCCTTAGCCTTTATAATACAGGTCCTCCTAGTCTCTCATTGATGTTTATTGTAGACTATGTTTATATGTATTTAAAATAAGTTTTATTTGCTTTATAAAATTTTTTGGTTTATTAACTTTTTCAAAATCAGAGTAGGAAACTCTTGATAAGAAGAGATTTGAGACTGTCCTAGGCCCTACTGTGTGCTGCAGGGAAGAGGCTTGAAGCTGTGTTGTTAGCTCGCTGTCCTGCATAACTTCATGGCTGTTCACTGCTGCAGAATCTCCATGCTCTCCCACCTTCATCATTCCACTGCAGGCTAACCATGCCCTGCCCCAGTGAATGGTGATGCCATTAGCTATGCCCACATGTCTTTGTTGTCTGTTCTGCCTCTTTTCTCCACATACACGATAGCTTCCTCATTTTAGATAGTATTCAATGCAGGTGCTTTTTAATGTAAAACTTTTATTATGTCACTAACTTTCATATTGCTTTAAACATCCCCGTCTCTATACCCAAATACACTTTACGGACAGGAACCAAGGTTTATTTTATCTTTGAATCCCTATACTTAGAATTAGACCTAAAATGTTGCCGGTGCCACGGCTCAATAGGGTAATCCTCTGGCTGCGGCGCCGGCACACCGGGTTCTAGTCCTGGTCAGAGCACCAGATTCTGTCCCGGTTACCCCTCTTCCAGGCCAGCTCTCTGCTGTGGCCCGGGAGTGCAGTGGAGGATGACCCAAGTGGTCGGGCCCAGCACCCGCATGGGAGACCAGGAGAAGCACCTGGCTCCTGCCTTCGGATCAGCGCGGCGGCCATTGGAAGGTGAACCAATGGCAAAGGAAGACCTTTCTCTCTGTCTCTCTCTCTCTCTCACTGTCCACTCTGCCTGTCAAAAAAAATAAAAAAAATAAATGAAAAAAAGAATTAGACCTAAAATGTAATGTACAGGAGTGAAATTGACATTTTGAGATTTGATGATTGTTTACAGCCCCTATCTCTACTATTGTGAAACAGTGTTTTTTTTTTTTTTTTTTCTTCATACTGTTTGTTGAACTCTACTTAGTGTAGGGTTAATCTTATGAATATCAAGTTAACTGAAAATAAAGAAAAGAATTATATGAGTCCTCAATAACTTTTCATTGAATTACATGAAAAATTTCTTAAATCCCTAAATCTGCAATAACTTAAGCTATCTGCTAAGAACTGGAGATGGGTGACCTTTGTTCAGAAGAAATGTGAGCTTTGATTACTAGGTGTACCAGTTGATCAGTATTTCACTGTAGTCAGTTATGAAACTCTGCTTGTTTCGTTTTCACCATGGATTTATTCTTTGACCAAAAACAAGCCTAATTTTCAGAGACTGGAGCAAACTGGTAACTCTCAAGGATGTTGTATATTTTCTGACCGTGGTTACTCCTTTTAAATTTTAACCAAAAGTTGATAGGTTCTATTCTCTGAGACTGAAGTGAACAACAGTGATGAGAAAGAATCATTGAGATTTTATATATAACTATATATATAGTTATATACATATATATCGTTGTTTTCAAGATAATTGTCCATTTATATTTTTGTTAATCACAATGTTGGGGGGGGTTTTTTTTGAGAATTTTCCACTTGATTTCCATAAATTATTCAATATTGGAGGCTTAGTGCTAAAATAAATACAAAACTTAGTTAAAACATGCATAAGATCATTTCAAATACTTCAGCAAATTGAACAGCCACAGAACTAGGTTAAACAGCCACAGAACTAGTATTTCTCTTCCCAGAAATATGGGTTAATAGTGAGTCATGGGGCAGCGCTGTGGCACAGCAGGTTAATGCCCTGGCCTAAAGCGCCGGCATCCCATATGGGCGCCGGTTCTAGTCCTGGCTGCTCCTCTTCCAATCCAGCTCTCTGCTATTGCCTGGGAAAGCAGTAGAGGATGGCCCAAATCCTTGGGCCCATGCACCCACATGGGAGACCTAGAAGAAGCTCCTGGCTCCTGGCTTCGGATCGGCTCAGCTCTGGCCGTGGCGGCCATCTGGGGAGTGAACCAGCGGTTAGAAGATCTCTCTCTCTATCTCTACCTCTCTCTGTAACTCTGTCTTTCAAATAAATAAAATAAATCTTTAAAAAAAAAAGTCATAAAATACTGCAATTTCTTTTGTAATATTGCTATGTCAGCAGAGGGCTAAGATGAAAAATTTTCATTCCCCCATCTGCACTGATACCATTTTTACAAATTATTGATTTACAATTTGGTGAAATGATAGACTTACTCAAAAAGACAAATGGCATGTTTTCTCTGATATGTGGCAGTTAATATAGAATACAAAAAATGTATAGGTATGAAGTGGACATTTTGTGATAGGATTGTCATTTTCAGTCATCGTTTATACTCCTTTGGAACTGTGTTCTTACTACTTTTCACTTGTTTAATATTATATATAGTTAGTGGTGAATTAAGCCTGTGAATATAGAGTGGATTAAAATTATATCTTTGGAAAAACTGACAAAGAGAGGGGAGAGAGGGAGATTTGGGGGAAGGAGGGAGTGAGAGAAATGTGGTTGTCTTCTTGAAACTGTCCCTAAGGAATGCATGAAATCTGTTCTCTTTATATTAGTAAAAAATATTTAAAGATAGAATTGCTCTTTAAAAAAAATGATATCCCCAGTTTTGAAAGAGATTTAGGGCACTGACTAACTCATTATTAAACTCCCCTGCCTTTATAGGTTCCCGTGTGGCATTTCCTATTTATATGCACTTGGACTTTCAGTCCTTCACCTTATAGCTTGACCTTGTAAAGCATTTTATCAAAGAAACTTGAGATTCTCATAACATTTGCTCAGTGATGTCACTTGTGGGCCACAGAGGCAACTGGAAAAATGAAGAGATTTAAGGGAGCAGGTGTTTCGTGTGGATGGTTCACACTTGTAATGTTCAAATTTCTCAGTCCTTTTAATAAGGACAGAAATAAATGATATTCAGAAAACTTGTGTAGCCTATCCAGAGATGACATTTAGATTGGAAATATGAAATCCTCACTATTCGCCCCCAAACAATCAAATAATAATCTAATCAAATAACAACAATCTAATAAAATAATATTTATATTATTTGATTCATTCTCTTTCCATTCCTTCTATCATCTGATATCCACATATGTTAGGGTCAATGTCTTGGGGCACATGTTGGGTTTTACAGTATGTTCCCTCACAGAATGGGCAAATGTGATTAGTAATCATGTTGAAAAGCAAGTCCTAGAGTCAGAGGCACTGCTTGCTAGTAATACTTTCATCTAAAATTATCAGGCTGTTTTTTTTTTCTTTTTTAGATAACATTGATAACACAAAACATACCCCTAAATATCCTAGTATACTTTGCTTTTGTGTAATCATTTTTCTTTAATGATGATAAGGTCACTTGAAGAACATTTTTCTATTGTTTAGTAACTTATTTACATATTAAATTTGATTTTTTTATGTCAAGAGATTACCTTATTGCTGAAAATTAAATGAAGAGAGTCTTTAATTTACTGTTTATAATCAGTTTATAGTAGAAATGCATTCATAAAACATGAGAAGGGTCATCTCAAAAGGTAGCATAGATTTCTTCTGGGATTCTAAAAATGTGTCTATGATTGTAATATTTTTCTTGGTGCAGAATTTATCCTCTTTTCCTTTTTGTGACAGCATGCTGTCCTCATGGCCTTCTCAGTAACCTGATACTAAAACTGGACTGTGGGATTTTTGTAATTCTTTATGTGTGATTAAACCTAAGATGATCAATTAAATGTGTGGTGATAGATGTGAATGATGAACTTAATTTAATAGCTATATATAAAAATTTACCCTAAAATTAGAATATACAAAGATAATTCAGAATGCTCATGGAAAGTAACATTAAATGGTAAGTCTGGTTTTGTGCAAAAAAATTTGATATCCATGCAAACAAGAGGTTTTCAAAAATTTGATGAAAATACATATTATGAAAAAACTATGCACTGATTTCAAAAATTAAGTACCCTGTATAAATTTGCATGAAACATTTGTAAAACCTGAGCATATTCTAGGATCATAAAGAAAACTTTAATCTCTCAGAGTGTGAATACTACAGGTTATATTATTTGATCACCATGAAGTAAAACCAGAAATTAAACAAAGACTGAGAAAAATACTGGTCGTGTAAGGTTTTTTAAACTGTACGTTAAAGGGTAAGCATTGCGGTTTTGAACAAGATAACACAACAGTGAGATTGTTACACATAATAACATATGAGCACAACTCAGTTATTCATAGTTTGAAATCATTTTATTATTAAAGAAGGAATGAAAATAAGGAACTCAAAACTCATGTCAATATGTGAGGAAAAAAAAGTCAACTAAAAATTAAGACATTAAGAAATGAATCAGAAAGTGGGGAATACTAAAAAGTGGATTTTTAAAAATTCTCACTAGAATGCTAAAGCTAATCATCTAGTCAAGGAGTAGGTAAGTGAATGTAAATTAAAAACCTAGGACAAATTAGCTCCAGGTATTACACAGCAGATCTAGGCTAGTCAGTCAAGGAAAAATCTTGCCAGAATGGACAGTTTTCTAATACGGTATTAATTACAACAAAAATCAGTTTAAAACCAGGTAGGAAGATTTATCACCAAGGAAGAAATGTTTTAAGCCACCCCCTTCCCCACTACCGCTTTAATGTCTCTTGTTTGCTCATTGCAAGTGATTTTACTGGAATGTACTATCAGTTTTAAAAAGCATATTATTTATTTATCTTTAAAGATTTTATGTGTTTGAGAGGTAGATTTACAGACAGAAAGAGAGACAGAGAGAGGTCTTCCATCTACTGGTTCACTCCCAAATGGCCACAATGCCAGAGCTGAGCCCATCTGAAGCCAGGAGCCAGGAGTTTCCTCTGGGTCTCCCCACATGGGTATAGGGGCCCAAGCACCTGGGCCATCTTCCACTGCTTTCCAAGGCCATAGCAGAGAGCTGGATCAGAAGATCCAGCTGATACATGAACTGGCACCCACATGAGATTCCTGCGCCACAGGCTGGGGCTTAGCCCACTACACAGCGACAGCCCTAAAAAGCGTATTTAATACATTTAATTTTACTAATACCGTATTTTCAGCAGCAGCTTGTCTCTTCCTCTTCGTTTTTGCCCCTTTTCCTCTTTACCTCCCCTTTTCTTCACTCCTTCTGTCTTGTCAGATTTAAAGGAACAATTCTGAATTGAATTATGCTAGTTCAACTATTCTAGAACCTTAAAAAAAAAAGAATAAAACACAGAGAAAAGAACACTGTAGGTTTCTTTATAAAAATACATGCAAAAAATGTAAGTAGCCCAAATAGAATCTAACTGAACTCAGCATTTATTCCTGGTAAAATTTCTAACTGAAATAGGAATAGAGTAAGTCTTCACCATGATAAAGTCTGTATGTGAGTCTAAGCACACATATACCATTTCAAAGTGAATGATCTAAAAGCCAAGGAATGCTGGCTTCTGTAACAAACCCTTGGAATCTCAGCTTGATGTAATAGTTTATTTCTGGCTTAGGGAAAGCACAGAAGGGGAAGGAGTGGCAGTGGGTATTTAGGTCCACGGTGGACCTGACATTGAGATACATGATTCCACCATATGGCTTCTGTCTGGCAGGAAGAAGGGAAAAGATTGAGGGTGGCTTCAGAGGCAGGCTGAGTCAGGCACATGCCATTTCTGCTCACATTCCATTGGCTGGGAAATGTGGTCTGTCTCCGTGCTGAGGAAGAGGAAATGGGTTTGGTGGTGAGCTCGTAGTCTCTCACATTCCAGCCAGTGTGGTGAGAAGGAGAGTGTGTGAGTTATCACAGGTTTGAGTATTGGCAAAGGAGAAACAAAAATCTAAACCAGAAAAGTCCAAGGAAATCCACAGATCAACTATGTAGATAGCTTAATAAAGTAAATTAAATGTTTGTTGATGTTAGATATCAATGATGACCAGTGAAAAGCAGGCTAAATAAAGTCCCTTACAAGTTTGTGTCTCACTTGCCCTGTGATTTGAGGAATGTTTGGAATTTTCGAGGCAAAAAGCAAAATCAGAAGGGCATTTAACTTTTTGGGTGGTGGAGGAGTCAGAGGTGACCATACACCCCTAGCAGTGCCTGGTTAGGCACACAGCAGAGTGGAAAGGCTGCAGTGAAACTAATGGAAAAGTCCTGAGAATTTCTAGCAAGGAAGTGGTGGCAAAGGGGAAGGAAGTCTCCAGAGCCTATAATTACTAGCTTAAGGGCTTCTTTAAAAATCTCACATATTTTAGTCTGTCATCTATATCCTTTTGTTTTAATGAATATGAGATTTTATTGGGTTCACTTGAGTTGTTATTTCTCAAAATTGTTCCAAATTTTTCTGAAGCAATGTTTCTTGTTCATGGAGGTGTTGTCTGTCAGCTTTTCATTGCTGTAGCTAAAATACCTAGATGAGCTTCTAGGGAAGGAAAGCGTTTTTTGGATTACACTTTGGAGGTTTGCAGTCCAGTATTGGGGCCCCGAATGTTAGTCTGGTGTCTGGTGGAGGCTGTCAGTGGCAGTGCAGGCACAGAGGAGGAGCTCATGAGGAGCCAGGAAGCAGAGAAACTAGGCTGAACTTACCTTCTACAACCAGCCCTTTCTGGAGAGCACCTCCCTGCCCCTAGGGATTTAAAGACCTCCCACTGGGTCCCTTCTCTGAGCTGCCATTATTGCATCAAGTCTCCACCCTAATCCATCAGCCATTAGCATTAATCCACTAATGGGTCACACAGGCTTCAGGACTTAAATGTCTTAGGAGATTGGGGAGCCAAGTCTATGACAGGTATGTCAGAATCATCTGAGGAGTTTTACAAAATCTTGGTGTCTAAAAACTAGGCACAATCTGAACCGCTAGGGGTTGACCTTATGGCATCAGCGTGCTTTAGAACCATTGTTAGAATAAGGGTGTTCTTTGACATTCTTGGGGCTTCCCTTTCTTCTGTTATCCTTACTGCGGATTTTAAATGAAGTATGTTAAAGGCTTAGCCTGTAACCAGTGCAGGCCTTGCTCGTGGACAGTGTTTCGTGGGTGTGGAGATTGTACTTTAATTCCTATTTAATTGCCACAGTGATCATTGCGTACTGAAACAAATGGGGAAAAAATAAGCAGATGTTCTGTTGCTGAGATCTGAGCTCAAAATAATTACTTTAGCTAATTGCTTAAACTGTGCATTTCTGTCAAGCATACTTTGCAAAAATTTGAAGCACCTTGCAATAAAGGTACACTAGAGTGAAACTGAAACTAGAGTACAAAATACTCAAGTAATAATGGTCTAGTACTGATAAAAAGAAAAATAATCAGAAATCCTATCAGCCTCACATATGTTATTTGATGATCATTAGATCATCATCCAAATGGACAGACCCTAGAAATAATATTGAACTGAGTGAAAGGAAACACCATACCCCGAAAATGTTGGTGAGGTGGAAATGAAGATGACAGAGGTGTATACTAGTACAAAGATTTTTGGATAATGAAATTAACCTTTCTAGGCAACTTAAAAACACTTAGGAAAGAAAATTAAGGCTCTCTGGTTTTAGTACAGTCGGCTGAAGAGAGGATGCTGAATCACTAAGACTTACATATATGCAGTTCTGAAGCCTGGAAGTTCAAGGTTGGGTGTTTGCTGGTTGTTAACTTCTAGGTCTCTTTCCTGGGCTTGCAAATGGCCACTTTATCCCCCCATGGCCTTTTCTGTGTGCACATGTATCCCTGATGTCTCTGTACTTTTCCATATTTAATCATTTATTTTATTTGAAAGGCAAAAGGACAGAGAGAGATCTTCCACCCACTGTTTCGCTTTCCAAATACCTGCAACAACGAGGACTTGGCCAAATCAAAGCCAGGAGCCTAGAACTCAGTCTCCCATGTGGGTGGAAGGGATCCAAATATTTGAGCCATCACCTGCTACCTCCCAGGGTATACATTAACAGAAAACTGAACTTGGAAGCTGAGTCAGGACTTGAACACAAGCCTGCTGATATGGGATGCAGGCATGCACTGTGGCATCTTAACCACTGTGCCAAACATCTACTCCTTTCTCCTTATGAGATCGCAGTTCTACTGCATTGGGACCCTATCCTTATGGCCTTATTTATCCTGACTACCTCCTTTAAGGCTGTATCTCCAAATATAATCACATTGAGGAGTTGAGACTGTAACAAATGAATTCGAGGGGAGGGGGACACATAACTCAGTCCACGACAGTATCCTTACATGTAGATGGTGTATGTGTGGTTGGTAGAATAACTAAGATGTTAGCTCTTGAGAAAGTTTAATATGTCTAGAAGGAACACACTAGAAGTTTGAGAAAATATTTGTAGTGCATCATAAGTGGTATATTTATGTCATTGATTCTAGAGAAAAACTGGCAATATAAGTGGTTTTTCAGAGTGCCTGGCATGCTAAAACTAGCTCAAGAAGAAACAGGAAATCTAAACAGACCTTTAAAAAGTAGCAAAATTGAATTAGTAATCAGAAATCTTGCCATAAAGAAAAACTCAGGCACAAATTACTTCACTGATGAATTTTTACCTAGCATTTAATGAATTAATAGCAGTAGTCTACACATCCTCCAGAAAATAAAGGAGGCTAGAAACATTTTCCTCTCATTTTCTGATGCTGGTGTCACCATAATACCACAAGGAAACCACACGGGAAAGTAGAGACCAATAGGCCTCCTGAATATAGATGTACAAATCTCCACAAAATTCTGCCGAATTCAATCCAGCGGTATATCAAAATGAACAAGAGGGATTGACCCCAGGATTATAAGATTGTTTTAGCAACTCTACAATAAACTTCAATGGGAAGAGACTTCTTCATGCAGGTATCTACAGGGCACTCTTAAAAAATAAAAACGTACAATGAGTGAACAGCCTGCTTAATGGTGAAACACTGAATACTCTCTAAAATTGGGAGCAAGGAGATATCTACGCTTGCCTTCTTCATTGTTGTCCTGGAGGTTCTGGCCTGCGCAGTCAGCAGGAAAGCTAAATAAAAGGTCTTCAAAGCGAAAAGGAAGAAGCGTAACTGTTTTCATTTATAGATGACATGAGCCTGTTAAGGAAATGAGAGTCTTCAGAAAGTTCATGGACAGTGTACATTATGAAAAAGTTGCATGGATTTCAAAAAAGTTTTGCACCAAAATAAACCTTTTAATTCCATTTTCCATGAACTTTTTGAAATACTCTTGTACTTAGGAATTCACACACACAAAAATCTTTTGGAACTAATAAATCACTAATATAGCAAAGTTGCAGGCTTTGTTAAAAGTGTCTGGGAAAAGAAAAATAACTTTTGAAAAGCTTGGTGGGGCCAAGCATCCCTGGGTGCTCTGTCAGAAATGAAATGAAAATTGGGATAGGTGTTAAGGGATTTAATTATTGAGTAGGATTTTGAGGCAGATGGAAGTGATATAGAAGTTATAGTGTAGTTTTTTTTTTTTTTTTAGAGGGGGGGAGGCTTCTCTGTAATACAAAAATCTGATCCCCTAGTTTGATCATCTAATCCACAGTTAGTCTGCTAAGATAACTCTATTTATACTATTTTTTCTGTTTCAAGTTCCAAATGCTCAGGAGTTGGATGCCCTGATACCCCAGTGGTTAATTCAGCAGAAGAGAGACTCCACAAGTCACATTTAACTTTTTGTAATTAACCTTTTTATTTTGAGATAATGTAGTTCCAGATACATTTATAGAAATAATACAGAGATGTTGTTTGGTCTTTCCTCAGTTTACCCCAGTGATACATCTTGCAAAACTACCAGGATATATAGTCTGGCATTAAGAGGCTCGATACAGAACATTGCCATCACCTAAGAATCCTCATGTTCCTCTTTTGTACTTAAGCCCTCCTCCCTCCCACTTTTGTCCCTCTTTTTGGTGTATCTAGTGAATACCAAATACAAATGCAAACCAGATACTTTCTGTGTTATTTTATGAGACTCTTGATCTGTCTCTCTCTTTTTTAATTTATTTGACAGAGTTACAGACAGTGAGAGAGAGAGACAGAGAGAAAAGTCTTCCTTTTCTGTTGGTTCACCCTCCAAATGGCCACTACGGCCGGTGCGCTGTGGCCGGCACTCTGCACCAATCCGAAGCCAGGAGCCAGGTGCTTCCTCCTGGTCTCCCATGCAGGTGCAGGACCCAAGCACTTGGGCCATCCTCCACTGCACTCCAGCAGAGAGCTGGACTGGAAGAGGAGCAACCGGGCAGAACTGGCGCCCCAACCAGGACTAGAACCCGGTGTGCCGGCCCCGCAGGCGGAGGATTAGCCTAGTGAGCCTTGGCGCCGGCCCCCTAGACTGTGTATCTCTTAAACCTTTTGTATTAGTTGATTTCTGACTCTGCTCTGGCCAGGGAAGTGGCAGTGCCAGAGGGTGTTAGAGGACTGGTTCCTTGCTGGTCCCCAGTGATACAACCTTGGGTAAGGGAGGAGAGCCTGGGCCCCCTGACACTGTTGGGCAAGGGTAGGGCTGTAGTAAGGGTGCTTTTGTGGTATCTAACTGAAGTAGAACAATTATTCCCTAAAGGTTTTACCGTTTGTAGGCCTTGGTGGGTTTTGTTTTGTTTTTGTCTGTGTGGGATGGCATTTCTCAGTTGCTGGCCTCTTTAGCTCCAACTCTGCAATGTTATGGTAAGAAGAAAGCCAGGGGACTCATTACTGGGTGGTTCTTAAGCTCTGAAGTCTCAGCTTTCCACCTTCTCACCATCTTTTGGAAACAGATACTCACACTCTCTCTCTCTCTTTCTCTCAAGTGTAATATCTTGCTCTGTTCTCCATCACATCTGCCTTTGTAGCATATTTGTTCCAGCACCAGATTTAGGCTTTACTTATTACATTGGGAAATTTTTTCTCCAGAACATGCAACTTGGTAAACCTGACAGGCACTCTATTTTTTTCGCACTAACTCAGGTAATTAGGTGTATTGTAATTAGGCTGTCATTCTTCGAGGATGCCATGAGTGACTTCATTGTCTCTTCACACTGGTGACTGTAGGTCCTGCTTCTGTCAGAGAATTGGTGTCTGGATTTTTAGTGGATATGCAGCACTGATTCTTCTCTGGAGAATTTTTTTTTCGATTTTACATATTTCTTTTAAAAAAAATGTTAGTGCCTATGATTAATGAATGTCTACCACAGTCAGAAGAGATGTTTATTTGCTAACAGCTGTTTGTTGACTTGAGAAATGTTTGTTTTTTAGGAAATATTTTTTTTTGACAGGCAGAGTTAGACAGAGAGAAAGGTCTTCTTTTTCCATTGGTTCACCTCCCAAATGGCCACTATGGCTGGCGCGCTGCACCAATCCAAAGCCAGGAGCCGGGTGCTTCCTCCTGGTCTCCCATGCAGGTGCAGGGCCCAAGGACTTGGGCCATCCTCCACTGCCCTCCTGGGCCACAGCAGAGAGCTGGACTGGAAGAGGAGCAGCCGGGACTAGAACCCAGAGCCCATATGAGATGCTGGCGTAGCAGGCAGAAGATTAACCAAGTGAGCCACGGCGCTGGCCGTGAACTACCATTTTAAACTTACTGCTTTTCACTGATACGAGAGCAGATCGTTTCTGTTACAGATCGTGCACAAAGTATACCACTTTCTTAGTAATTAGAACAAAATCACATTATTGCATGTTGCTTAAGAGACAAATTTTTTTTTTTTAAAGATTTATTTATTTGAAAGTCAGAGTTACACGAGAGAAGGAGAGGCAGAGAGAAAGAGAGGTCTTCCATCCGCTGGTTCACTCCCCAAATGGCTGCAATGGCCGGCGCTGCATTGATCTGGAGCCAGGAGCCTGGAGCTTCTTCTGGTCTCCCACACGGGTGCACGGGCCCAAGGAGCCATCTTCTGCTGCTTTCCCAGGCCATAGCAGAGAGCTGGATTGAAAGAGGAACAGCCGGGTCTAGAACCGGTGCCCATATGGGATGCCGGTGCTGCAGGCAGAGGATTAACCTACTGTGCCACAGCCCCTGTAACTACCTTTTACTTTGGACTTCTCATCTACTCCTGGAATGGTCATATTTAGGGATTAACTTCAAATAATGACACCTCTGTTGCTGCCTCAATTGGCATTGTCCGTTTCCGGTAATTACATTCTTGAGATTTATTTTATTTATTTGAAAGGCAGAGAGAGAAACAGAAACAGAAGTCTTCCTTCACATTAGCAGGACTGCTCGAACAGCAGATGCAGTTGTAATTCAGCTCCTTCATCTGCCTAGAACAGACTGCAGTCTCATTAAGGAGAGAAAAGGATTTCTGTATTGGGCACAAGCACCGTAAAGCCATGCAGATGTTCAGTTTTATTGATAATGAAGTAAACATAGCTTTCAGCAATGTTGATTGTTTTTTCTATTATTAAATTATAAATCCTTTAAATAATGATAGTGACAATGGTAACAGCATCAGAAGATGAAAACTTATACTTTTTAAATTGATATGTATCAGAAATGAGAAAATTGTGCCTGTTAATCCAGTAATTCTTCTGAAATACATATAGGTGTCCTAAGAAAATAATCAGTGTTGTGTAGGAAAGACTGTATGCATAGAACCGTGGACAGAGTCTGTGATAGACTCTCCAGCAAAATCACGGAGTTGTGTTTATCCTGCCTCCACGTTAACTTGCCTGTGATGAAAAACATTAGGGCATAGATTGAAAATTCTTAAAATATGTTAGAAAAAGAGCAGAACTAAGTGTGTGTATGTGTGTGTGCGCGCGCGCTACAGGCAATGGAAAAGCCTACAAGACTGAAATCTTTTCTGTTGTTCCTGCCATCATTAAGGGCATAGAATTACAGATTACTTTTTAATTAATTGCATTTCTTTTATTTTCTAGATACCTCAGTGAGGGAGAGGAATACGATTTTTGTAATTGCTTTTTTATTTATTTTCATTTGTTTTTGAATTAGTACATTTTTCCCCAAATTAGAATTATGTAAGTGGATTAAGTGGCAGAGCTATTGAAGACAGGGCACACAGTGGCCCCTGTCCTTCCTGAGGAGGGTCCTGGGCACTGGGGTCTCAGGGCTTCTTAGTGTCGGCTGTCCCTTTTAGGACACTAAGGGAATAGACCCTCAGTTCTTGAGAACCTGAGCTCTCAACGGCCATCAAAGGGGCCTGGGGACTTGACATTAGACTAGCTGATTGAATGACTTTCTTTTCTGTCCAGATTTTTGACCATCAGACTATTTTAGAATCCATTGTAAGAAGGGAGACAGGCAGTTTTGTTACGGTGGACGACACTACAACGAGCCCTGGGAATCACACGTGGGGGGAACTCACTTTGCTTCTCTGACGTGCCCTCTCCTTCCCACAGCTGGCCCTGAAGGACCCTGTGCACACGGTGTCACTGCAGCAGTTCATCTACGAGAAGCTCAAGGCCCAGCAGGAGTTACTGGGGGAACAGGGCTTCCAGTCCCTCATGGAGACGGTGGACACAGAGATTGTCACCCAGCTACAGGAGTTTCTGCAGGGCTTCTGAGAGCACATTGCACGTGGCTGCCTCCCCTTTCTTGCTCACGCTGAGTGACACAGCCTGCCAGCTACATGGAGAACCTGCTGAGATGAAGAAATACCCATATATGAAAATAATGAAACAAAGACCACATGGTCTTTTTTTTTACGACAAAAAATATAAAGAATAAGTGTAAATCGTGCATAACTAAAATCACAAACCTATTCCTCAGAAGAATTTAATTTTATATTTATGAGGGGCCTGTGTTTGCTAGAGGTACAGTTGGTGACAATAGCTGCTTCCTTTCCAGTCGAGAGAAGAAGCTGCCTGATCGCCATTTAATCATGCGCTCTTGACACTTGAGAGGAGGAAGGTTAATGTCTGCGATGTTTGCCTGCAACCAACATTAGTTACATTTGGCTGCCTTATCCCGCTTTTAAACTAAGGAAACACAAGTTTGAAAAATGACAAAGCTGTTCAGATGATGCAGTCAGAGAAATGTGTGCATCAGGCAAAAATATGTGGATAGTGACAAATATACATTGCTAAGATTATCTTGCAAGAGAGTGGTTTTCATCCAACATAGAGAACATGTTTTATCAGACAAATGCTTTTATTTTCAGTCTAGTCATTTGATACAGGAATTAGTAAAGGTATTTTTTTTCTCATTTTATCTTCAGCAAATTCATTTAGTCTGTAACTCTGCATAGTAAGGCCCACAGAAGTGAGTGTGTGGTACCGCAGTGCTAGGTGGGAGGTCTCTGGCTGTGGCGGCTAGCAGCCCTGTGAGCACTGAGAACCGCAGCTGCCAGCCCGCCCTTTGCCATGCGGGCCCCACAGGGCTGTGACAGACTGTTCCGTGCTTGCCAGCATCTCAGGTTCCTCAGTGCACAGGTGCACCTTGGAGGACCCTGCAGGCCATCCCCAGGGTACCAACGCTGACGTAACTAGTCTTCCTTATTCCTCCAACTCGCAGTACCCAAACAGGGACAAGGAGAACATTAAGCCTTACTTTGTTTTACTTGCCATTTGTTGTAAGGAACCTTTAAAGCATTTTTTTAGGAAATACTCAAAAGCAAGGTTGGAAAATGTCTTATCTTTCTATAGAAAGTTGGGTACAGTATGTGACTGTGGGACACCCACTGCCGCTTTGTAAGCTGTGGAGCCCAAAATGTGTGGGGGATATTTGATGTTTTCAGCAAGAGAAAGAAAATATGGTCCAAATTAAATTTTCCAAAGATATCTCATCTTTGATTTGTCTGATTGTTTTTCTTGTTCCTCACCACACACACAAGATTAGTTCCTAAAAATTGCCCAGTGAATTACAAAAGGAAGTTTTCTTTTGTACTCTGGCTTTGGTTCTGTGCCAGTCGGTGGCAAGGCTGCAGGTAGCAATCCCTCATAACCCTCCGAATGTCCCTTATTTCAAACACTAAAAGCTCCTTCGTCATTCTTCAGTCCTCAAGGCTGGCCTAAGAAGGACAGTTTCTTCCTGTCGACTGTATTAGCTTTCAGCTGAAGCACTGTCCTCATTAGTGTTATCAGAAATTCTCATTTTCCAGCTTTTCAGTATTATAAATGACTCACCCCTCCCTTTTCTGACAGATTTTATTATGGTGCCATAACAAATATCGCTGACGTAACAAGCTTGCCAAATAAATAAAAGGCAAGCTTATCTCACGGGAAGAGTTGGTTCATTTTATATAAACTTGTAGGTTAAAATGGGCTTTGTAAACAACTCAGAAAACTAAATCGTGTATCTTGAATTTTTAAGTGCTCAATTAAGACAAAGTGTACTTAACTGATTTACAGAATTCTAGTCAGTAACACCAATTTTGGACTGACAGTTCAGCGAGGCCTCTTGTTGAATTGTGGCTCCTGATCCAGCCTGGTGATCTCTTCTGTTCCTTAAATATTTGCCTTGTTCCAGTGCCTCACTCCGGCCCTCAGAGACCCACGTGGCCAAGGGCTTCATTGTAACTTGGTTCCTCTTCCCTCTCTCTCCTCCCAGCAGATGAGAGAAGCCACATCATTACATGCTAAAATACTCTTGTGTAGTTTCTCATGGAAAAAAAAGTCTTCGTTTTAGACCTTTATTTTGCCCAGTTCTCTCTTTAGCGAGTAGTTGTTGAGTTCCTGGGTTGTGCCTCAGAGCTGTGTTCGTGTGCTGAGGTTAGAACCGGGCACCGGCCCTCGGATGTTTTACAGTTCAGTAGGAACACAAGGTGTGTCCATGAGCTGCAGTAAAATGGGGGTTCTGATGGAAATGCTCACTCAGTGACAGCCTGCAGGAGAAGGAGATGGTGTACAAAGAACACGCAGTGCTCACAGACTCTGGCCAGGGATTTGGGTCTGCTTCCATCTATTCTTAAGGTTGCTCCCCAGACCCAACACTGCCACCAACAGCAGTTGGTGAAGCAGATGGACTGCAAGTCTGCTTTTCTGGAAGTCTTGGACACTGCAGGAGATAAACGTGTCGTGGGTAAGTTCTCAGCCGTGTGGTATAGACCCTGCAAAATGATGATCAAACCTTTTTTTTTTTTTTTTTTTTGTTAAAGAACTCTGTTGGAAGACAGGCCAACTTCTTAAAGCACCTACGTATGTTCTGGTCACCTAAGTCACACACTTTTTTTTTTTTTTTTTTTTTTTTAAGATTTATTGGTTATTTGAAAGTTACACAGAGAAGGAGAGGCAGAGAAAGAGAGGTCTTTCTTCCACTGGTTCACTCCCCAGTTGGCCGCAACGGCCAGACCTGTGCCGATCAGAGCCAGGAGCTTCCAGGTCTTACCACACGGGTGCAGGGGCTTGGGCCATCTTCCACTGCTTCCCCAGGCCATAGCAGAGAGCTGGATCGGAAGTGGAGCAGCTGGGACTTGAACCAACACCTATATGGGATGCCAGCGCTGCAGGCAGTGGCTTTACCCGCTACACCACAGCGCCGGCCCCAAACCTTTCTTTTATTCCCTCTCTGAAAGTATTCCAACGTGTTGTTCCTTGAAGTAGATGTGGATGCTGTTGGGATACAGCTGCAGAATGTGCAGTCAAATGCAGGCCAGCCTTCCAGGTTTTTGTTTTTGTTTTTTAAAGATTTATTTATTTATTTGAAAGGCAGAGTTATAGAGAGGCAGAGGGAAAGAGAGGGGGGTTTTCCATCCGCTGGTTCACTGCCCAAATGGCTGCAATGGCTGGAGCTGTGCCAATCCAAACCAGGAACCTGGAGCTTCTTCCAGGTCTCCCATGTGGGTATAGGGGCCCAAGAACTTGGACCATCTTCTACTGCTTTCCCCAGGCCATTAGCACAGAGCTCGATTGGAAGTAGAGCAGCCGGGACTCGAACTGGCACTCATGGGATGCTGATATTGCAGGCATTAGCTTTACCAGCTATGCCATAGCGCTAACCCCCCCCCCCCCAGGTTTTTAAAAATAGGCAAAAGGTAGGTGAATTTTCTGGAGCTAATAAGGAAAAGCTTGAAGCCACCATTAATGAATTATTCATGTTTTCTGAAAACATAACCAGCCTTCAGCTGTTTAAGACTTGCAAATTTTCTTATTTACAAAAAGTAAATATGGAAACTATGTACCCAACTGCCATCTGATTATAAATGACAATAAAAAACAATTCTACCCTTTTTTTAAGAAAAAGAAAGTGCAGTACCCAAAACTGTAAAAATTTTTAAAAGGTTTTTTTAAAAGGTTTTTTTACTTATTTGAAATGCAGAATTAGAGAGAGAGAGGGAGAGACACAGAGAGATCTTCCATCCATTGGTTCATTCCCCAAATGGCCACATCAGCTGGGGCTGGGACAGGCCAGAGCCAGGAGCCAGGAGCTTCTGGGTCTCCCACGTGGGTACAGGGGCCCAAGTACTTGGTTTCCCAGCCCCACACACTGCTTCCCCAGGCACATTAGCAAGGAGCTGGATCAGAAGTGGAGCAGCCAGGACTCAAACCTGTGCCCATATGGGATGCCAGTGTCACTGGTGGCGGCTTTACCTGTTATGCCACAGCGCCAGCCCCCAAAACTGTATAATTTGATAGTCATTCAAAAACCGCTGTCGGGGCCAGTGCTGTTTACCAACTGCCTGAAAGATATCTTTTATATGATCCCCATTGGTTATTGGGTACAGGATCCACTTCATGTTTATACATTGCATTTGGCTGGTTAGGTTTCAAATATAGAATAGTTTTTCTTTTTAATGCCATGGCCTTTTTGAAGAAGGCAAGGCGGCTGTCTTGTGGAATGTCCTTATGGTGTCATCCCAAGGAACAGGGCGCAGCCTGTCATGCCCCCACGTCGGTGGGAACCCGGTGCAAGGTTGCTGCTCAGCCAGGGTTTCCTGTGTGGCAGAGCAGCTCTCTCACTGCCTTCCAGTGAGAATCAGTCTCAACTCGAGGGTTTGTAAAGAGAAGAAAAATACATCCCTTATTGTGGGATTTTCTGATTGCTTCCTCATCCCTTGATTCAGGTATACGTTTTGGGCCACAAGACGACATTGGTAATGTGTGCTTCTTAAGGCATCTCATCAGGGGGCACACGCTGGCAGGTGGTCTCTGTGGAGGATGCAGCAGTGCTCGAGTAGTGGGCACTACGCCTCTTCATTATATGGGGAAGATTTGGAACATGATAGTCCTAGAAGTGTCTAGTGACTTTTTGTTTTGTCTTCTTTTTCACCAAGTCAAAGCTCTGACCCCACCAGCTTGCCTGTTCATTTACAAAAGTTGTGCAGTTCTATTTTAACCTAGAAAAGCAGCAGGACTAAGCTATGGAAGAGGGGCACTGAACCCAGTGCCAACTTCATGGACTTGCTCGAGTCTCGGAAGCTCCTTTGTTGTTAAAGCACAACCCTGAGCCAGGGGTCAAAACACCAAGATGTTTGTTTGTCTCTCTCTCCCTCTGTTTGTATCAACACAGGCTGAACTCACACCACTGAAAATGAAGGCAAACACTGTCCTCATCACTAAACCCCCCTTTTGGGGTTGGAAACTGCTGCTAAAGCAACAAATACGTAGCAGATAGCTACGAAAGGCAGAGACAGGCCAGGCTTGAATGTGCTTCCTCTGTACGGTCTAGGATGAGAAGCGGCACACAATGTGCACAGCCAGAGGAAGGAAATGCTCCAGTGTGAACTTTTGCTGTCTTGCTAGGACTGTGACATCTGCTGAAAGTGAGTTTAAAGTCACTTTTTATGACGAATCTGCGTTCTGTCCCAGATACACCCAAATTAGACAGAACTCGGTGTGCCTTGAAGTGGTGCCAAGCAACTCGTGTGCAGAGCTTGAACTTTTCCATGGCTCCGTGCTGCCTGTTGGAAGTGGAGCTGTGGAGCCGGTGCAGCCGGGCCAGCCACAGCCACAGGTTTGAGTTTCTCTGTTTTCACTCCTGGGCTGTGGAACCCCTGGCCTGGGGGACTCTTCGTGGTGCAAGGCACTTGGGAAATACCCAAAACTGAGAGTCGTTGATGACAATTTCTCTTGGATTCTTTCTCAACCTCGGAAGTGGACAGTCCCTGAGTAGCCAAAGCTCCTGAACAAGCCAGAGTTTGCTCTTGGTTCCAGCGGCTGCCCGCATCCAAGTCCCCTGGGCCTGTCTGTTGGAATTTACTTAGCGAAGAGTGCTTTGAAGAACTGTCTGGTCCGGGAAGCAAGGCATCGCTGTCTGGTGAACCAAACCCTTTTTCCTTCCGAGTGAAACATTGATTTTCACGCTACTTTAATTTCCCAGTAGGGGAAAAACTTCAGATGCCAGTAACCGCTGGACCAGGTCGGAGCCCAGCGAGGCCCGGAGCGGTTCCGTCCGCCTGCTGCTCAGCGGATGGTTGTAAAGTGGGAAACAGGCCTTTGGGCTGCAGCTGTGTGGGTGGGGATTTTTAGCACAAGAAGTTAAAACAGGAGGGTCTTAAGATGTGACTGTGACAAGACCTGCAAGAGAACTGTTTTCTACTTTTTCTCACCAGCTTGAACCTGAGAAAGATCAGAGTCTTCTTTTCACAGGGGTGAGTCTTTTCCATAGAGCTGTCAGGTACCCCCACAGTGGCTTGGTGTGTTTTATTCTTTTTTTTTAAATGAACACTGAGACTTTGGCAATCATCTAGAAGAACAAAGCTTTTTGACTGACAGGGAGTTGGAGGTTGTCCATGGTCACCAGACTCCGAGGTGCGTGGACAGCCAGCCACGGGAGAAAGCCTGTCGGCAGAGCTGGAGGTCACCATTTCAGTTTTGGCCTGAACGGCACACGTCCTGTGCTGTCTCGGGCAGGGAGGTCCGTGCTGGCCGGGGCCCTGCCCTTTGTTTATTACAGAGAGCACAGCGCGCTGAGGGATGCCGAGCCAGGGAAGCAAATCGGCTGCTTTGCTGTAGGGATTGGGTCCAGTCCTAAAGGCAGCCCATGGTCTGGAAATACGAAAGCTCAGCTGACTGAATCGCAGCTAGAAGGCTCCTTCCACCTTTCGAAGGCTCTTTGTAGACTGCACTGTGAAGGAAGAAGGCGGACTTCTTAATTCGTTTACTCTGTCTGACTATTGTTACTGTTTAGTCATAAACTTGCAGAGCAGAGTGGGATTCAGAGAGAGATGATCTGTTCTAGCCGTGTCATTTCCCGGATGAGGAAACCAGGTCACAGGAAGATGAGGCCCACAGTGCTGGGACCTTGGCACCTACGCCAATCTGGTGGAGAAAGAGAGAGGTCTTCTGTCTGCTGGTTCACTCCCCCAAATGCCTGCAACATCCAGGACTGGGCCAGGCTGAAGCCAGGAGCCAGGTACTCACTGGGTTTTCCATGTGGATGGCAGGGAACCAAGACTGTCACCTGCTGCCTCCCAGGCATGTTAGCAAGACGTTGGATCACAAGCAGAGGTGGGACTCGATCCCATAACCTGCTCCCCTCAATTAGGTAACTTTCTAAAGGAATGTTAATGGCTGCCTAAGTTTACAACACATATTTTTGCTAATCTAAGTTCACCTTCCTGTGTAGTGCAGGTACCTTACCACGAACATTCCCAGTTCCTCCTCTCAGCCCTTAGGGAGCTGCTGCCTCACCTGTGTGCTTTGATTTCCCAGACGCTGTTGCTGGTACTAATTCAAACAGTTCTCTCTCAGGTCAGCTAGGAATTGTGAAAGTTAAAGATCTGATTTGGGGCCGGCACTGTGGCATAGCAGGTTAACTTCCACCTGCAGAGCCAGTGTCCCATATGGGTGCCGGTTTGAGTCCCAGCAGCTCCACTTCTGATCCAGCTTTCTGCTATGGTCTGGGAAAGCAGTAGAAGATGGCCTAAGTCCTTGGGACCCTGCATCCGTGTGGGAGGCCCTGAAGAAGCTACTGGCTCCTGGCTTCGGATTGGCTCAGCTCTTGCTGTTGTGGTTATCTGAGGGGTGAACCAGCAAATGGAAGACCTCTCTCTCTCTCTCTCTCTCTCTGCCTCTCTGTAACTCTGCCTTTTAAATAAATAAACAAGTCTTTAAAAAATCAATTTGACATTTATTTACTTCTTGATGCTCATCCTTGCTTTATGTAGATCCAAGCTTCTGACCTGTATCATTTTCCTTTTTATCATTTTTTTTCTTTTTTTCTTCTTTTTTCTCCATGTCCCCCCATTCACAACACAGAGCAGGCACGGGGTCTGCTCTGCCTCCTCCTCCAGCGTAGTCAGTGTAGGGACGCAGCCTGTGCTAAGCACCAGGAAGCCGTCATTTGCCGCCTTAATTTTTTGCAGGGCAGGTCGGCTGGCAGTGAATCCCCTCAGTTTTTATTTGTCTGAGAAACTCTTTCTCCTTCACTTTTTAAAAAGATGATTTGTTTTTTGTTAATTTGGAAGACAGAGAGAAAGAAAAAGAGAAAGAGATCTTCCAATCTGCTGGTTCCTTTCCCAGAAGCCACCAGAGTCGGGAACTCATTCGGGTCTCCCTCGTGGGTGGCAGCTGCCCCTGTACTGGGCCATCTTCCACTGCTCTCCTACGTGCATTCGCAGGAAGGAGACTCCTGGATACAGAAGTCTGGGTTTTTCTTCTTTGAATCCTTTAAATATTTCACTCTACATTTTCTTGCACGATTTCTGATGAGAGGGCCACTCTAATTCTTTTTTTAAAAAATGATTTATTTATTTATTTGAAAGGCAGAGTTACAGAGGGAGAAGAGACAGAGAGAGGTCTTCCATCCGCTGGTTCATTCCCCAGATGGCCGCAATGGCTGGAGCTGCGCCAATCCGAAGCCAGGAGCCAGGAGCTTCTTCTGGGTCTCCCATGCCGGTGCAGAGGCCTGAGGACTTGGGCCATCTTCTACTGCTTCCCCAGGCCACAGCAGAGAGCTGGGTCAGAAGTGGAGCAGCTGGGACTCGAACCAGCACCCATATGGGATGCTGGCGCTGCAGGCGGCAGCTTAAACTGCTATGCCACAGCGCTGGTCCCACTATAATTCTTATTCTTTTTCCTCTGTAGGTTAAAAAAAATCCATTTTGGCTTTTTTTTTTTAAATAAACATTTATTTATATAAGAGGCAGAGCTAGAGAGAGAGAGGACTTCCATCTATTGATTCACTTCGCAAATGGCCACAACAGCTGGAACCCGGCCAATACAAAGCCAGGAGCCAGGAGCTTCTTCCAGGTCTCCCACGCGGGTGCAGGGGCCTAAGCACTTGGGCCATTTTCTACCGCTTTCCCAGGCCTTAGCAGAGAACTGGATCAGAAGTGGAGCAGCCAGGGCTCTAGTTGGCACCCATATAGGATGCTGGCAATGCAGGCAGTGGCTTTACCCACTATGTCATTGGCGCAGGTCGCCAATTTGCTTCTTGAAGATATTTGTCTTTAGGTTCATTTTCTGCAGTTTAGGTGTGATGTGATCTAAGTGTGGCTTTTTGGCTTACTTTTTTAGGTTTATTTCTGTTAGGGTGTTTCTGTTTCGTGGCGTAGACGCTAGATTCTCTCTAGAAGTTCTGGCTCTGCTTACCTTCCCCATCTGTTTCTTGCGTGTTCTCTTCCCTTCCCGTGGGGCCCCCACCCTGTTCAGGAGAGTCATTTCAGTTCCCTGATGAACCTGACATCCGAGCCGTATCTGAGTCTGCTCGTGGTGCTGCTTTGATCTGACTGTCGTGATTTCAGCTGAGAGCTCCCCACGGACTGGATGATGGCATCCGAGACATAATATGGAGAGTGAGGACTGGCACGGCTCCAGCCAGGTGCTGGGTGGGGCCGCTGGTTGTTGTAGGTAGTGCCAGAGGCCGTGTCTTCCACAGGGGCCTTGTTTTTTGTCGCCCCTCTTGACTTCGAGCTTCTAAGGACTCCTCCTGAGAGGCAGCCATGTCTGGCAGCCCTTTCCGCCGTGCCCACTGTTTGGCGGGAGCCCGGCTGGTGTAGTGGCGAGGCTGTGAGGTGGGAGTGTTCTCTGATCTCAAGTCTCCCTGGCCAGTGACTTCCTCACGTGGTCCTTCGTGGGCAGCCGCCTTGGTCCTCCCAGGTGCCTCTGGAGGGGCGAAGGGTTGGGGTGAGGGGAATGTCCCCTCCTGCTTTACCTTCATAAGGCCTAAAGGTGGCACAGGGCTTCCCTGGGGAGGCCTGTCCCTCAGCTCTGCACCTGTTGCACCAGCATTCCTCTCCTTCTGCCGCCTCTAAGAGGCTTCCCCTGGGACTGTGAACCCCAAAAGTGACTCCCAGGTCATGGCTGCAGCTCTTCTGCTCTAGGAAAGTAGGCTTGGCTGGGACTCCAGGTTTGTCTGTCTCTCCACACTTCAGGAAGATAGTTCGCCTCAAAAACCCAGTTCTCTCGTGAGTCCAAGGAAAGTCACTGGTTCCCTGTGTGTCCTGCTTTTTCTTGGAAGGGTAGGACAAATGTCTTCCAAGCCCTTTATGTGTTAGAACTGAATCGAGAAACCCACTGCCCAAGACAGACATCCCACATTGACACTGGCCTCCTGTATCAGAGTGCCTGTTTGAGTCCTGGCTGCCCTGCGCCTGAGCCAGCTCCTCACCAGTGCAGCTAACGCAGCAGAAGACGGCCCAAGTGCTTTGGTGCCTGCCACCCCCGTGAGGAGACCCAGATAGAGTTCCTGGCTCCTGACTTTCGCCTTGACCATCCCCAGTTGTTGTGGCCATTTAGGGAGTGAACCAGTGGATGGAAGATTCTCTCCTTCTATCATTCTTTCAAATAAATAAATAGAGTTTTTTTTTTATTAAACTTTTATTTAATGAATATAAATTTCCAAAGTATAGCTTATGGGTTACAATGGCTTCCCCCCTCCCATAACTTCCCTCCCGCCCGCAACCCTCCCCTTTCCCGCTCCCTTTCCCCTTCCATTCATGTAAAGATTCATTTTCAATTCTCTTTGTATACAGAAGATCAGTTTAGTATATATTAGGTAAAGATTTCAACATTTTGCCCATATAGCAACATCAAGTGAAAAAACTACCATTGGATTACTAATTATAGCATTAAATAGCACATTAAAGACAGAGATCCTACATAATTTTTTTTCAAATTAATTAATTTTCTATGCCATTTCCATTTTAACACCAGGTTGTTTTTTTTTTTTTTCATTAAATAGAGTTTTTAAAAAAGAAATCTAATGTCTATCCAAGAGTCTTCCATTATAAAAATAACTTCACATCCACATTAGTAGAAGGAAAATTACTCAAAAGACTTTTTTTCAACTTTTATTTAATAAATATAAATTTCCAAAGTACAGCTTTTGGATTATAGCGGCTTTTCCTCCCATAACTTCCCTCCTACCCGCAACCATCCCATCTCCCACTCCCTCTCCCATCCCATTTTTCATCAAGATTCATTTTCAATTATCTTTATATACAGAAGATCAACTTAGTAAATGCTAAGTAAAGATTTCAACAGACTGCATCCACACAGACATATAGAGTACTGTTTGAGTAGTCGTTTTATCATTAATTCACATAGCACAACACATTAAGGACAGAGATCCTACATGGGGAGTAGGTGCACAATGACACCTGTTGTTGATTTAACAATTGACACTCTTATTTATGATGTCAGTAGTCACCTGAGGCTCTTGTCATGAGCTGCCAAGGCTATGGAAGCCTCTTGAGTTCGCCAACTCTGATCTTATTTAGACAAGGCCATAGTCAAAGTGGAAGTTCTCTCCTCCCTTCAGAGAAAGGTTCAAAAGACTTTTGTTTCTTAAATAACTTAGAAATAGCAGTTGAAAAACATAAAGCAAGAAAAGCCTTCTGAACAAATTACATGGTCAATTGCTTTTTAATAGCATGTGTTCTTTTTCTCATTTTAAAAACAACACGTGCTCATGGGAAAAATTTGAACTTACAATGAGGTATGTGGAGAAAATATAAATTGCCTGCAGTCTTAGAGATAAGCAGTTAGAATCTTGCTGTATCCCTTGTCCTCACTGCAGATGTATGTGGCATACCACCCGCACTGGAATCACACTAGCGTCCTCTTACTGGTATACTGGCCTTTACCACTGGGTGTCACATTTAGCCATTTTCCCATGTCACTTACATTTTCTTTTTTAAAAAAAGCTTTTATTTTTCTTTTATTTGAAAAGCATAGTGATAGCCTGGGGGGAGGGTACAGGGGCAGGGTGATTGTGGAGGGGAAGAGAGGGAGATCTTCAAACCACTGGTTCACTCCCCAAATGTCCACAACAGCCAGACTGGGCCAAGCCAAAGCCAGAGGCCAGGAATTCCATCCAGGTCTCCCAACTGGCGCAGCAGGCTAAGCCACTGGAGATAGTAAATGATGCCTTAAGTATTGGTGGCAGGGACCCAGGTACTTGTTCATCATTTCTGTCTCCCAGGTGCATTAGCAGGAAGCTAGATGGGAAGCAGAGGCAGGAACTGCTCCCAGGCACTCTGAAATGGGATGCAGGCATCCCAGTGGCAGCTTAACCTGCTGTGCCAACACCAGCCCCATTTAAATATTCTTTAACAATGTGTTTTGGCAACTGCAAGAAAACTCATTATAAGGATGTGTCAAAATTTATTGTCTTTTTGAACATATACCATGATGAGCATCCTTGTGCATAAATTATTGTCTGCAGCTCTTAAAATTTCCTAAAAATTGGGGTCAGCATTGTGGCATAGCAGGTAAAGCCACTACCTGCAATGTCAGCATCCACAGGGGTGCTGGTTCATGTCCTGGCTGCTCCACTTCCAATCCAGCTCCCTGTTAATGTGCCTGGGAGGGCAGTGGAAGAAGGGCCAAGTGTTTGGCCTCAGCCACCACGTGGGAGACTTCAGAGAAGCTGCTGGCTTCTGATTGGCCCAGCCCCAGCCACTGTGGCCATTTGGGGAGTGAATCAGAGGATTGAAGAATTTCTCTCTCTCTCCCGCTGCGCCTCTCTATAACTCTGCCTTTCAAATAAATAAATAAATCTTTAAAAAAAGAAAAAGTAGCCTGAGGGGACTGTGGTCCTGGCTCTTGTTGTCTACAACCTGAGTAATTTTACTTTTTTGAGTTGCTTCAATTTTCTCATTTGTAAAACGGGCACAACAGCTTCCTTTCCGGGTGGCCGTGATAATTAAAAACCATTCAACTTTTACTGCACAAATGTTACTGAGTGCCTACATGTGACAGACACTGTGCTGGGGGCTAAGAATACACGAGAAACAAAAGCAGCTGAGATGGCTTTGTTCTGAGCTTCCTGCCTGCCTGTTGAGAAGGACATCCACCAGATAAGCCTGCAAATGAATGCGAAAGTGGATGGGTGACCTGGGGCTCTGGGAGCACCTGCAGGCCATGGAGCTCTGGGGGAGGCAGGGGAGGGGACAGCAGCAGCAGGAGGAGGCTGCTGAGCACCTGGTGAGGCACCGAGGGTTCTGGGCAGAGGGGACAACACAGAAAAAGGTTCTGGACAAGATGAGGGAGGGAGCGTGAAGGGGCTGATGTGCCCCTGCGCCTGGAGCAGCAAGAGCACCGGAAGTGTGGTGCCAGCCTGCCTACCTCCCGGTCCTGTGGGCCGAGGTAAGTGCGTCACCATTGCCACCATCGTAAGAACCAGAGGAAACGGAGGCGGAGGGCAAGGGTACAAATGCAGGTCAGGGTTTTCCAGGAGGAAATCCCAACTGCAACGTGCAGGGGAACTGGGTTGGGTGTGGAGTGGGGAGTGCCTACAGGCTGGCCAGTGAGAAGCTGTAATATATCTGGGGGTGGTGGTCAGTGCAGAGAGCAATGACTGCTGGTGGGAATGGAAGTTAGTGCAGTCACTGGAAAACAGTGTGGAGATTTCTTTTAAAACTGGAAGTAGACCTGCCATATGACCTAGCAATCCCATTACTAGGTATATACCCGAAAGACAGGAAGCCATTGTATCAAAGAGATACCTGCACCACCATGTTTATAGCAGCACTGTTCACAGTAGGCTAAGGTGTCCATCATCAGATGCATGGATAAAGAAAATGTGGAATACACACACACACACACACACACGCACAATGGAATCTTATAAAAAAGAATGAAATTCCATCATTTGCATAAAAATGGTTGGAACTGGAGGCCATGATGTTAGGTGTGATAAGCCGGACGCAGAAAGACAAGTGCCATGTGTGCTCCTTTATGTGGGAACTGAAATAAAATAAAGGCAGTACCACAGGAGAGAATGGATTAGAGGGAGGCGACTCTCGGGTGTGTGACCTTGGCCAGCAGCCAGCTGCTGCGCTGCAGCCCCAGAGGCTGTAGTGAGTAGGTGCTCCCGAGAGGCAGAGGACACAGGGGATTCCAAGCTGAAAAGGAAGTCAAGGGAAAGCAAGGAGGGGGACAGTGCGGGGCTCCAAGGCGCTGAAGAAATGGGGAAGAGGGGGCCGTGCAGCTTGGAGGGGCTGCGGGTGGCGGGTGGCGTGGGCGGAGAGGCAGACGTGGAGATTCCTGGTCCAAAGTGGGCCAGTCTCATGAGCTCAGGGCTCAGGGCGTGGCCTTGCAGGAAGAGAGTTCTTTTGCTTATTCACCTCTCTGCGCCTACCCCCTGCAGGAGGTCGCTGTGCAAAGCAGAGGGGTGTTGTGTATCTGGAAAGCGCCTAGCACAGACAGGGTCCCCCCTCGGGGAGCGCTTCCTCATGGCGGCGGTGGAAGTTGCGGGCGCTGAGCTGTCCCAGGGATCACACTCCACACGGTCGGTTCAGGACTTCTCCCAGAAACAAGACTGCACCTTAGAGATGAGGAAACGCACATTATACCGAACTCAACTTTATAACGAATAGTGTTTGCCAAAGTGTCTGGATATGGTTTCGATACCATTTTGTGTTCAAAATCATTCCTTCCCTGGGACCACATCTCCAAGGTGTAGGCCACATTCTAACCACTGAACTGTCTACCTAACCAGAAATAGGAGGATACTCAAAGTTCACGGGAAAATGGAATAGGTTACTTAGGTGCAAAAAATTTTGAAATCAGTGCATGTTTTTTCCTCATAATACACATTTTCCATGAATGTTTTAAAGACCTCACATATGTATGGATTTCAAAAATTTTTTGCACCAAAATACACTTATCTTTTAATTCCATTTCCCATGAACTTTTTCAAGTCTCCTTATTCCCCCATCCTTTTTCTTTTCTTTTAAGATTTATTTGTTTGAAAGACCAATTGATAGGTAGCGATATAGAGAGAGGTATCTCCCATCTGCTGGTTCACAACCAAGATGGGCATAATAGGCAGGACTAGGCCAGGCAGAAACCAGGAGTCAGGACTTCCATCCTGGTCTCCCACATGGATGGCAGGGACCCAAGTACTTGCACCACCATCTGCTCTCTTCCCAGGCGCATTAGCAGGAATGTTGGATCTGAAGCGGATTTGAACTGGTGCGCAAGTGCGGGCTGCCGGCTACGCGAGCAGCAGCTCCACCCCCCGTACCACATGCCAGCCCCTTGTTGCCCCATTCTGTGAAGTGAGAAGTCAAGGTTGTAACAGCATCCGGACAGATAGGGTGTTAGTTTCCCGGAGATGCTGCATCGAAGCACACAGACCAGGCAGCTTGGAACAACAGGAGTGCGTTCCCTTTCACTCCCGGAGGCCGGAAGTCCCAAACTGAGCCAGAGTTAGTTCCTTCTGACGCCTGTCGGGAAGGCCCTTCTCCTCTCCTGCCTTCTGGTGTTTGCTGGTGCTCCTGGGCCCTCAGATGCATCACTCCGGTCTCTGCCTGTTAATCACCTCTCTCTCTGCACTTCTCTCTCCACAGGGACATCCTACTCCAGCGCGCCCTCACCTTACCCACATCCAGTGCACCACAGGATGACACTCTGGCCGTGGTGGTCCCAGATTATATTGCCTAATGACATCGGAGCTGTCTGTCTTGGTTTCTGTGGGTAGCACTCCAGGTGTTCACACAATGGTAAAATCGCCTTACAACAGTTTTGGGGGCACATCATCCCATCAGTAAGCAACACATAACTATAATTGCATCTGCGAGGTCCCCCTTTCCATATGAGGGGGTCACAATGTGAGTTCTGGGAGTTAGTTAGGACATCAACACATTCCTTTTTTTGGGGGGGGGGGGTTGGAGTTGATGATTGTCACAGTTTGACCTGTAACAGATGGGCTTAAAAGAACCCAACCAGGGACCGGCGCCATGGCTTAACAGGCTAATCCTCCGCCTTGCGGCGCCAGCACACCGGGTTCTAGTCCCAGTTAGGGCGCTGGATTCTATCCCCCGCTAATGCAGCTGGGAAAGCAGCAGAGGATGGCTCAAGTGCCTGGGCTCCTGCACCCACGTGGGAGACCTGGATGGAGTGCCTGGCCCAGCTGTTGTAACCATTTGAGGAGTGAACCAGTGGATGGAAGATTCTCGCTCTCTCTTTCTCACTGTCTCTTTTCCTCTCCCTCTCCCTCTCCCTCTCTCTCTCCTCTCTGCAATTCTACCTTTCAAATAAATAAGATGAATCTTTCTATATAAATTTTTAAAAAGATTTTATTTATTTGAGGGGCAGAGTTACAGACAGTGATAGGGAGAGACAGAGAGAGAGAGGTCTTTCGTCCGCTGGTTCATTCCCCAAATGACTGCAACGGTCGGTCAGAGCTGCGCCCATCTGAAGCCAGGAGCCAGCAGCTTCTTTTGGTCTCCCACATGAGTGTAAGGGCCCAAGGATTTGAGTCATCTTCTACTGCTTTCCTAGGCCACAGCAGAGAGCTGGATCGGAAGAGAAGCAGCCGGGACTAGAACCAGTGCCCACATGGCATGCTGGAGCTGCAAGTGGAGGATTAACCCACGGCGCTACAGTACCAACCCCTCTATATGTTTTAAAAAGACCCGAACCACTTATTTCTCTGTTCACATTTTCCCAGTGATAATACTTCGATTTCTAGGAGCCCCAGTGTGATGGACTGGAACCTCGATGGTTCCAAACCTTGATCCGAGTATACTCAGGAAGGGTGGGACAAGTGTTGCCCTGGATTCGTGGCTGTGTCTCTGCTGCAAGGCGGCAGGCAAGTTCCCTGCACCCGGGGCAGGTGTTCCAGGCTCGCTTAGTACCTCGCTCGCTTCAGTGTGGCTGCCGTGTTGCCCTCTTTTTTTTTTTTTTTTTTAAGATTTATTTTTTATTTATTTGAAAGACAGGGTTACAGAGAGAGGGAGAGAGGTCTTCCATCTGCTGGTTCACTCCCCAGATGGCCGCAATGGCTGGAGCTGTGCCAATCTGAAGCCAGGAGCCAGGAGCTTCTTCTGAGTCTCCCACACAGGTGCAGGGGCCCAAGGACTGGATTGGAAGAGGAGCAGCCGGGACTAGAACTGGAGCCCAGGCCGGGGCTTTAGGCACTTCAGGCCAGGGCTTTACCCCGCTGTGCCACAGCGCTGGCCCCTGTGTTGCCCTATCTTAAAGGTTCTTTGGTGTCCATCTCAATTCTCAGTTACACAAAGTAATGGCCAGGAGGCCACCGTGAAATGCCTGCACATCACCACAAAGCATAGCAGTTGCACAGAAAGATGGGATTTTGCTGAGCCCAGGCTGCAGGCCAAATGAATTGCAATAAGCAAAATCCACATGGGCACCATTTCCTTCCATTCACGCTGACAATGGAATTCAGGCCACCTGCAGCCGCACTTGAACTCCATTCATGATTTGCCTTGCAGCAAAGGCATTCAATGCGGCTGCCCTTCTGCCCTTCTGGAAGAAGTGGGCACTCTGGAATTAGGCCAGAGTTGGATTCCAGGCTCCACATCCTGGTTTGTGCGCGGTGGTAAGCAGAACGCACCCCTCCCCCAAAAGACGTTTGGGCCACAGTTCCCGGAAACCGAGAAACTTGAATTTATTCAGCCAAAAAGAGACTGCAGATCCGGTGAAGAGCCAGCAACGAGAGTGGGAGGAGCCTGAATCGCCCAGGTATCCCTACTCTGTTTACCTGAGTCCTTAGAAGCAGCGAGCCGTTCTTAGCTGTGGTTAGGGACCGACCTGACGCAGGAGGCTGTGTCCCAGGGACGAAGTGACCACCAGACAAGGAGTTCGGGTGGCTGGGAGAAGCTGAAGAACCCCAAGTCTGGCCTGGAGCCTCGGGAGGAAGGCAGCCTTGCCCGTGCCTCCATTTTCCGGCTGTTCGCCTGCAGAACCATAAGCTGGCAATTTTGTCTTGTGTGGCTTTCTGAGTGTGAGGTTTCTCATCCATAAAAAAGTAATATCATAATCTGGCTTGTGTGGAGTCGCTGAGCTGGTGTGAGGAAGGCCTGCTGCTAATCACTGCGTGAGTTAGTGTTACGGACAGATAGCAAGTGGGTGCTGGGGGGAGCCTGCCAGCAGGTGAGCCGTGCATTGTTAGCTGGCCCATGTGGAGTGGTGCAGGAGGTGTCTGCACCAGCAGCGTCAGCCACACCTGGGAGCTCATGAGACTGTGAAGCTCAGGCCTGACTTCAACCCGACGAAGTCTCCAACTTTTTTTTTTGAAGATTTATTTATTTACTTGAAAGAGTTACACAGAGAGAGAAGGAAAGAAGCAGAGAGAGATAGAGAGAGGTCTTCCATCCACTGGTTCACTCTCCAGTTGGCTGCAATGGCTGGAGCTGTGCCGATCTGAAGCCAGGAGCTTCTTCTGGTCTCCCATGTGGGTGCAGGGGCCCAAGGACTTGGGCCATCTTCTACTGCTTTCCCAGGCCATAGCAGAGAGCTGGATTGGAAGTGGCACAGCCGGGACTCTAAACGGTGCCCATATGGGATGCCGGGGCTTCAGGCCAGGGCGTTAACCCACTGTGCCACAGCACTGGACCCCTCTAATTTTTGAGCAAGCTTCCAGGTGATACGTGTGTGCCTTAAAGTTTAAGAAACATGGGGCCAGCGCTGTGGCGTAGCGGGTAACGCCACTGCCTGCAGCAGTGCCAGCATCCAGTACAGGCTCTGGTTCGAGTCCCAGCTGCTTCACTTCCAATCCAGTTCCCTGCTAATATGCCTGGGGAAAGCAGTGTGCCCAAGTCCTTGGGCCCCTACATCCATGTGGGAGACCCGGAGGAAGCTCCTGGTTCCTGGCTTTGTCCTGGCCCAGCCCTGGCCATCGTGGCCATTTGGGGAGTAAACCAGTGATGGAAGACTTCTCTCTGTTTAACTCCGCCTTTCAAACACACAGATAAATCTGAAAAAAAAGAAGAAAAAGAAAAAAGACAAAGTTTGTGGAACCCTGGACGAGGCCTTCTCAGCCATCGCAGATGCTAACGGAACAGCTGCATGGGCCTTCTACACCTGTGTTCCCATGGTGCCTCACAGGGCTTTCTAATGCACACAGGCTTGCTAACCACGGGAAGAGTGCTCAGGAATGCATTTCTAATCTATGAGATTCAGATCACGATGATAAAATCTCCCATTAACACCCCTTCCCTGAGGAAACGTGCTCTCTGCATGGCAGTGTTGCTGAGGATCACGGGAAGGGCCGCACTTGGCAGAGCGGCCGGGACGCTGGCTCCTTGGCGCTCACTCAGCCAACAGCTGCCCATCCGCCTTCATCCCGTGCACCTCATCAGCCTCTTCTCCCACGAGACTCAGCCAGCACACTTCGCTTCCCAGCAGTCCTTACACAGCTCTGCCTAGGGGCCCTGGCATGAAAAGCTCTTGGCTGTTTTCTCGTGAACAGCAGAGATCCACCTGCTTGCTTGTTACAACGATCGGAGGACAGACACAGGTTTTTGGAAGGCTTCCTCTGTTCCGGCAGTACCAGCCCCGTCCCTTCCTCCACAGAGAAGGAAGGCCCAGCTGGGTTTGTTAGAGCAGCAGCCCTGCTTCCAGGTGGCCAGGATCCAGAGTCCACGTCCATTCCCTGAACCAAAACCGGATGGGGCAGGGGACGCACTGGAGAGAGCTCCAGGCAGGCTCTGCCCAGGGTGCCCAGATTCAGGTTCTTACACAAGACTACCAGGTCCAAAAAGACACAGGAGGGCCAGGGCCAGGAGCGGAATCCAGGCTGGGGAGCTGAGTGCCGACATCAGCGGATAGCAGGCGCCGAGGACAGCAGCTGTGGCTGCCTAGACAGTTGCCACAAACAGCCCTGGAGTATTCCTGGCTCTTGTTTGGTAGGCAGGACGTGCTGCAGGGTTTGGACAAGCTGCCTACCCTCAGCACTCCCCCCAGGAAGCTCAGAACGGGCTGAGACACGCACAAGCAAGAGGGAGCCTAGGGAAGACCCATGTAGCCATCAAAGGCTTGGCAACTCTGCTATAACTTCCAAGGCTCACATGCAGGAGAACCACCTGGCCTCTGTCCCTGTACCTCCTAGGACGGGATGTTCCTAAGGCTGTGCCCAGTGCTCCCAGTGGCACCCAGGCTATGGTGGCCAGGAGGGAGCCCTCTAAGCGGCCCTGGGCTGTAGTGCCTGGTGGGCATGCATGCGTGAGGCTCCACCTACCCTGGCCAGCTTTCCTGGGGCTGGAGGCCCAGCTCAGCCTGGATCCCAGGCCTCTGGCTTTCCTAGCTGCCTATCTGTGGCTGATAACTCTGCCCCGCCTGACTGGTTGTGACAGTGTTCATCTCATCAGATTTATGCAAGCGGAGGACAGCTTTGCACAGTGAGGACCACACTCTCCAGGTGCTCGGAGCTCTGGAAGTGGACCCCAGAGCCCCACAGGCTGTGCCCACAGGGCTATCTTTTTTTTTTTAATTGTTTTTAAAGATTTTTTTTTTTATTTATTTGAAAGGCACAGAGAGTTAGAGAGAGGGAGAGGTCTTTTCATCTGCTGGTTCATTCTCCAAGTGGCTGCAATGGCCAGGGCTGAAACAGGCTGAAGCCAGGAGCTTCTTATGGGTCTTCCACGTGGGTGTGGAGGCCCAAACACTTGGGCCATCCTCTGCTGCTTTCCCAGGCACGTTAGCAGGAAGTTGGGTTGGAAGAAGAGCAGCCAGGACTTGAAATGTTTCAGCCACTAAGTCTGTTATTTTGCAGTTTTAAAATTTTTTCTTTTATTTATTTGAAAGGCAGATTCCATTATTCTTCTATAGAAACCTCAAGGTAAATTTGGTATCCTTGTGTCAATTTTAGCACCGGTCCATGGCTCCTCCACTTTTGATACAACTCTGTGCTAATGCACCTGGGAAAGCAGGAGAAGATGGCCCAAGTGCTTGGGACCCTGCACCTACATGGTAGACCTGGATATAGTTCCTGGCTCTTGGTTTCAGCCTGGCCCAGCCTGGCTTTTGCAGCCATTTGGGGAGTGAACCAGCAGATAGAAGATCTCTCTGTTTCTGTCTGTCCCTCCTTTTGTGTCACTCTGTCTTTTATAAATAAAATAATAAAAAAACTATTCTTACAATAAAAGAGAAAACTATGCTTGGAATTCCAAATTTTAGTACTAAAATACTTCTAATTCCACTTTCCCACACATTTTTGAAGTACCCTCATGCTAACAATGCCTTTCTCCTAGCAGTGCTAAAAGATGAAATGAATTAATATGTGTAAAGCACTTGGGGCAGTGTCTGACATTCCATAAGTGTTGGCTATGCTGGTTATTATAGTTATGTTTTAATGAAGCCATGTGGGGAATGAACTAGCCGGTGGAAGATCTCTCTGTCTCTCCTCTTTCTCTGTAACTCTGACTTTCAAATAAATAAATGAATCTTTGAAAAAAAATCACCAAATCTCTAACAGATCGTTGTCCTACTTTATGGCTGAGGGCACTGAGTTTAAGCTTGGGTTGCTGTAGCCAGAGAAAATAGAAAAGCCCTGAGCCATGCACTGGGATAGGGGCAGGGCTGACGGGTAAAGAGGAGGCGACAGCTCGTGGAGGTGAGGAGTCAGGGTGCTCCAGGGGTGGCAGTGAGACCATCCACCTGACAGGACATGGGCAAGAGGGCTGGCTGTGGGTGGAATTATGAGACAGAAGCCCTGTACAAAACGTACGACAGCTGTGTCTCCTGTTTTCACAGGCTGTCCCATCTGTCTTGCAGAGATAAGGTTATTTCCAATCTCAGCTTCCGTTTCCCCGTTAGTCGTGACTCTCGTGAGGATGGAGGGATCCCGGTTCATGCTGGCTCACACAGACAGGAATTTGTTGGCTTCAGGTGCGGTCTGATCTGAGTGCTCTTGCGGAGCTGCAGGGCCTAGTTTCTCCCCATTTCTTCAGCTGTTATCTACAGCTCCAGGTGGGTGTCATCTTACCTATGGAAATTGCATCAGGAAAAAGCCAGTGTCTTGTTACCTGCTGCCCCAACAAAAGTCTTACTACAACTCATTGGCTCCTACTGGGCTGGGGATTCATCCATCCTGGACCCATGGCTGTGGCCCAAAGCCCCTGGTGTTCCGTTGGGCTTGATGGGCGTGCCTCGCATACCTAGTTCTGGAGCCAGTGACCGAATCATAAGCTTTAGGGGCTTAGCACAGAGGAGGAAACCGTCAAGAGAAAGGCCAACGCTTCCTATGTGGCAAAAGCGACAAAAACACAATGAGAGCAATGTCTTTGCACCGGGCCGACCGAGGAGTCAGTAAAAATGAGAATTGCGCCTGCGGCTCAGGCCCGCGCGACTTCCGGTTACACTGGAGAACGAGAGCTGCACTGGTTCTCTTTGGCCTTGGATGGGACTCCCCAGGCTTTGCCAAGGGGACCCCACGCATGCTGCTCATTGCTTGGTCCTTTTCTTTTTGTCCCCAGTGTTTATCTAACTTGAAAGGCAGAGTGATGGGGTTAGGGAGAGAGAGAAAATTTTGAGAAATCTTCCATCTACACTTTACTTCCTAAATGCCTGCAACAGCTACGGCTGGACCAGGCCCAAGCCAAGAGCCTGGAACTCTGAGTCTCCCATGTGGTAGAGGGGCCCAAGCCCTGGAGCCATCACCACTGCCTCCCAAGATGCATCAGCAGGGAGCTGGATCAGTAGCAGTGCACCTCGGGCTCCTCCTGGCAGTCGGCTGGGGTACGTGGGCCTCCCAGGTAGGAAGTTGGCCTGCTAGGCCCCAACACCTGCTCCCTCTTGGCTGGCTTCTAACTACCTCTCACTTCTTTTATTCAGAGCAGATCTTAACGCACAGCACGCAGCTTTGCTTTCCCCATCGACATGAAGGTAACATTTGCTCCTCTTGCTTGTTCCTTTGGTGTTGAACCTGTCAAGGTTCTGCCTCCGTCTCCCCAGACGGTGCTGTCGGCACTGCCTCGTACCCACTCTTGACTGGCGTCTCAGGGGCAACCCAGGATGTTTCAGGGGGCCCACGTCCTTCCTTTCCAAAATCCTCCCACACAGGCTTTTTGGCATTTCTGAGCAGGATGAACGTTGCCCGGATGGAGCGTTAAAGAGTCACTGCCGTGACGAGGGTGGGGACACCTAGGGAGGGGCCAGGCCAGCACGTCTGGACTTGGTGGTTGACAGTGGACAGCCATTGAGTATTTTCAGTACAAGAGGGATGCCCTCCCCTTCTTGCACCACTCACGGAGCATGCACTAAATATCAAGCCCTGCACACATATACTTTCCATTTATTTCTGACGAGGCCAAGGCAACTTCGGCTGGCTGATAAGGTCACAGCAGAAAGTCTGTCTCAGCACGGCAGGAGAAGGACAGCTGTGGTCCTCTTGGTGGCTTTAGGTTTGTTGGGAACGACTCTCTGCTTAACAAAGCCGGAGCTTCCTGGTGGTCCTGCTAGTGATTGCTGTATTCCTCATTTTAGGGAAGAACACTCAGTCTCATAATCCCCAAAATGCCCATTGCTTTGTAGAATTTTAATCAAGCAGAATGTTAGTGTAGGAGAAAGGGTTAATGCTTTATGCAAGGTTGAGCTCTTTGTGGAAAAGAATTAAAAGGCAACAGGCTCCCTGGTATCTACTTCCCACTAAAATAAAGACAAATGTTATTAAAGCTTTAATTCAATATGTGCTCAAATACAGCAATGGTTAGGATGTCAAAACTGGAGAATAGATCTAAGTGAACCTTTAAATAAGTACAATAAAGAAATTAAAGCTACAGAAACAACAAAAAGGGGATACATTTTAAAAAAGGGCCTGCTTCGAACTTGGGGCTTCTAGTAAAGATTAGATTAGGAAGGCTGGCGCCGCGGCTCAATAGGCTAATCCTCCGCCTGCGGCACCAGCACCCCGGGTTCTAGTCTGGTTGGGGTGCCGGATTCTGTCCTGGTTGCTCCTCTTCCAGTCCAGCTCTCTGCTGTGGCCCGGGAGTGCAGTGGAGGATGGTCCAAGTTCTTGGGCCCTGCAGCTGCATGGGAGACCAGGAGAAGCACCTGGCTCCTGGTTTCGGATCAGCATGGTGTGCTGGAAGACCTTTCTCTCTGTCTCTCTCCCTCTCACTGTCCACTCTGCCTGTCAAAAAAAAAAAAAAAAGATTAGATTAGGAAGGTGATATTCTAGCTTGTGTAGCCAATTTCTGCATAGCTTGACAGCGCTCCAGGCCTTGGCTTGTGTGGGCAGCCCGTTATCTTGCACCTGTCTGTGATTGTAACCCATGCTCTGAATATGCCCTTGAACATCAAAGAAATCATAATTAGAAAAAAATGGACAATAGACTTGTTATTGTGAGAAAAAAGAATCATTATTTGACTTATGATATGAAATTAAAGTCTGGTGCTTGAGAGCCAGAGCCATGCCATCAGCCTTGCTGTGAGTGTGTCTCTCATTTCTTCGAGCGCCAACACCTCTCACACCTTGGGGCCCCTGGATTGGCTGGAGCTGGTCTCTGGCATATTTCTATTTATTTGAAGGGTTGGCAGGGGGGTGGGGAGGAACCAGCATAGGCTGTGGTCTGGTTTACTCCCGAAGTGCCCACCACAGCCAAGGCAGACCAGGCTGAAGCCAAGGCTCTGGAACTTCATCCAAGTCTTCCCCAAGTGTGGCAGGAACCCGAGAACTGGGGCATCAGCTGTTGCCTTTCAGGCACATTAGCAGGAACCTGGATTGGAACCATGGAGTAGCCCAGACTTGAACCAGGTACTCTGACATGGGATGCTGATGTCCAAAGTGTTGGTGTAGCCCACTGCACCTCAGCACTTAGCCCCGTTTTATTAAAAAAAAAAAAAAAAGTTGTATTGTTTCACTACCCAAATGCCCACCATGGCCAAGGGCTGGGTCAGGCTGGAGCCAAGAGCCTAGAACTCCAGGTCTCCCACGTGGGTGACAGGGGCCAAGCATTTAGGCCATCATGTGCTGCCTTCCAGGTGCGTTAGTAGGAGCTAGATTGGAAGCACAGGCAGGATTTGATCCCATGTGGGGGTCCACGGTAGCATCTTCATCACTGTACCAAATGCCTCCAAATGTACCCAGTGTTGCGTGGTCATGGCGATCCTGCAAGGGGAAAATCTCCCTTTAAATGCAGCTCCACCTCCTCCTGCAGGAATCTCTAAAAGCACAGAGGACGTACAGAAAACCAAGCGTCCAGCTACCTTGCTGCAGCGTGCGACACGGCAGCTGGCACAGCGCCAGCTCCCTCTGCTCTCCTGGCAGCCCTGAGCGGGGAGTTCATCTTTCTCAAGCTCTTTGGCACTGAGGCTGAGGAAGGCTCGAGGTTAAAACAACAGGGTGGAGGAAATGATGCCGTTCCCTCTCACATCAGTGGCTTCCCCTCCTTGCCTCTTGTGCTCCCAGCATGGAAGGATCTGCCTGCCTGCCTTTCCTGCCTCCCTCTCTGCTGACAGTTCTGTCACCCTGGGTTTCCGTCTGCTTCCCATCTCCCCATGCTGACCTCCCTTCCTCTCCCGGGCCCTCTACCCTTGCAGTGGCTTCTTGCCCTTCTTTGCCCACACCCTGCTTCCTGCATCCTGCACCATTCACCCTGTTTGTCTCCCAGGCTCTACCGAACAGCCTTAGCTTGCCGCCTTCTCTTGTTTTCTTGAGTTCTTAACCTTGCTTCTGCTCTGACTTCCTCTCCCAGCCGCGCCCCCTTCTGCTTATCTAGCCTGGGCCCGCTTTCATTTCCGCCACGGACAGCCGGCTGTGCACCTGAGCTGCGTGCCTGCTTTTGGTTCTCAGGCTTATTTCGCCTTTGTGACTTCTCGTGTTCGAAACCCAGCTCTGCCACCTGCTAAGTGTGTGGTTCTGGCGGTTACTGTACCTCCGCACACCAGAGCAGGAGGGTGCTCGTCCTGCCTCATAGGATTCCATCACAGATGAGATGAGCTACTGAACATACTGCAAGTGTTTAGCACACACCCGACACCTGGAGAGTGTCAGCGCTTATCGCTATGCTGTTGGTGGTGTGACATTCCTTGACCTTGACCCACAAGAGTTCCCTGGTAGTAGCGATCACAGAGTCAGCTTCATGGTGAGGGACACAGGGCAGGTTTGAGAGTGACTGGGGAAAGACAATGCATGTGCCCGTGCCAGCTTCATTTACCCTGACTCGTCCTTTTTGAAGAGTAGGAGGAAAGTTGCCTGACCTTCCAAGGGGAAGGGGAAGACATTATTCTACTTGCCAAATAAGCAATACAATAAAGAATCAAAATGGTTTGGGTAAGCATGGCCTTGGTACGGATTTCTTTTAAAATATAATGAAGTGAAACCCAGCACCACTCAGTAGCACTGGCCCTCCATCTGTTTTGTTCCCCTCCAATGCTCCATCAAGATTCCGAAATGCAGTTTGGATTTTCAGAACATCTGGGACCAGCCAAGCACATATTGAAGCATTGACATTGTAATCTGTATTTCTTGCTGCTTAGTTATGTCTGCTGACTGTGTACTGACTTCTAAAGATGAGGCCAGCCAGTGTGTTCCATTCAGCCAGCATCCGCAATTCAGAGTAACTTGAGCATCCTTTGGGTCCACACACATATGTGTATCATGTATGTATTATGTATAACACATTATAATGTGTGTATGCACAAATACACAGAGGCACTTCAGAAAGCTCATGAAAAGGTAGAATTAAAGGATGAGTTTATTTTTTGGTACAAAAATTTTGAAATCCCAGGCCAGTGTTTGGTGCAACGGTTAAGACACTAATTGGGGTACCTGCATCTCACATCAGAGTATCTGGGTTCAAGTCCAGGCTCAACCCCTAGTTCAAGCTTCTGACTAACGTACAAGCTGGGAGATAGCAGGCAATGACTCAAGTTTTTACCACCCATCTAGAGGACCTGGATTGAGTTTCTGGCTCCTGACTTTGACCTGGCCCAGCCCCAGTTTTAGGAATTTGGGGAGTAAACTAGCAGATGGAAGATCTCTCTCTGTTTATCTCTGTCTTTCTGCCTTTCAAATAAAATGACAATAAAAAAATTGATATTCATGCATAGTTTTTTCATAATATGCATTTTCAGGAATTTTTTGAAGATCCCTCATATGCATAGATTTCAAAATGTTTTTGACCAAAATAAACTGTTAATTGTATTGCCTACAAACCTTTTGAAGTGCTCTATTATCAATACATCTCCAAGAAGCAGATGCCAAGAGAGATGGACTGTGCAGGGGTCATGAGGAGACGCCCCTGTGCTGCATTAGAGGGGAGGGGCAGGGACAGGCAGGTGAGATGAAGCCAGCCTGACCCCTGCAAAGGGAGAAAGAGAAGGAGGGGCTGGGCAGGAAGGGTGGATCTGAGAAGGTCTAGCCCAAGCTCACGGGCAGTCAACATCTGAACAAACATTGCCCATTAGACAGCTCTGCTTTGGGGCAAGAATGGTCTGGCTCTGGTGTCCCTGCCACGCTTGGTCATTGGCTGGGGGCAGCAGGGGGCAGCATGGCCCTGGCATGAGCACCATGGACGACCCACAGACTGGCAGCTGGAGACTTCCCATCAACTATACAACCCCCATGGGAGAGTCTGCAGAGGGAGATTGAGTGGCATAGCTCCCTGGCCACCAGAGGCAGGCCCTAAGTTGTTACTGTTTTTTAAAGAGTTATTTCTTATTTGAAAGGCAGAGAGAGAGAAAGAGATAGAGAGAGAGAAATCTTTCATCTGCTGGTCCACTCACAAAATGGTCACAGTAGCCAGGGCTGGGCCAGGCTGAAGCCAGGAACTAGGAATGCCCTCCAGGCTTCCCACACGAGTGGCAGGGACCCAAGTACTTGGACCATCTTCCACTGTATTTCCAGGTGCATTAACAGGGAGCTGAATCAGAAGTGTAACAGCTGGGACTCTGAGCTGGCACTCCCATATGGAATGCTGGCATTGCAGGTGGTAGCTTACCCTGCTGTGCCATGCCAACCATCCATAAACTATTTAATGGATCTTTTATTACTTATTATCTTTTATTACTTATATGTTGACTATTATTTTACCATTATAAATCAAGAAGCAATAGACATTCTTTGATAATTGTCTCAAGGTGAACTAACATGGACTTTTAGGGAACATGGTTCATTGGAAATAGTTTTTCTGGGCTACCTTACAAAACTCAATGAAAATGTGCAAAGAAGTCAACAAAGGCAAAATCTACAAACTTAATATTAGAAGAGAAAGCACGAGGCTTTCATGAAAGTTCTAGAAGGTAGATGTTAGGGTAAGTGTTAACAGATCCATCGAGGAAGAAGGTTGGAAGCCAAGGTGCCTGTGGAGGAGCAAGTGTGGAAAGCTTTAGGAGCTGGAGGTTCTGTGAGTCTTAGAAGAGCAGCAGAGAACAGGACTGGTTGGAAGTCTGCATGAGAAGGCAGACCCGATGACCTCCATCACCCCGAGTGGCCACCCTCTCCTAGGAGACGCGAGGTTTGCTCTCAAAGAGGCTGCCAACTTAGAGATACCAGGCTGAGGGACTAGGAATGGGAAGGGAATCTTTGGAGCCCGGGTGTGGGCTTAGGAGGATTTCCTGTGTCTTGCGATGCCCACCTTGAAGGGCACTTGATCTTGTTTTTTTGCCCTTTCATTAGAGATCCTGTGAGATCTATTTCCAAGTCTGGATTCAGAGAAGGCAGTGGCGAATGTAGTTGATCTACAAGGACCTAGGGGGGCTCACCTGTCACCAAGACCTGAAGATAACGGTTGGGGAATTCTGAACCATACCTAAAGCATGGTGATGTCGGCGGTTTTCTATTTGAGCCTTCCTCCTCCCCTCCTAGGAAATTATAAGTTCCTGACTGGCATTGGGAACAGGGGGTCAGATGAACAGGAAAATGCTTGCAGGCCCATCCCAGCGTGGTGAACTTTGGAGCCAGACTCCTAGGAATTGAGTCCCAGCTCTTGTGTTTGCTGGCTGAGTGACCTGGGACAAGTTATTAACCTCTCTCTCAGTGCCTCAGGTTCTTCTCTAAGAGGAAGACGGAATTTGTCCTGTGTCCTGCAGTAGTTGTATGAATTAAATGAATTAATACTCATCAGTAGTGCCTAATAGGGCATAAACATCATATAAATGTGATTTGATAAATAAATAATTATGGGCACTGATAACCTCTTACCCAGTAAGGTTGGAACCCCCAGAGGGCAGGTTTTCTGTCCAATGCTCATCTCAGGGATCTGTGACTATTGATAAGTAGAACCCAGAGCTGTACCCTGTGCTGTATCAAGTTCCTGAGGCAGGATGAAATTGACCAGTCTCGTGGAAGGTCACAGATGGGAGGACACTGGGAGTTGTAGTCCATCCCTCGGTTTTGTCCATGGATAAACTGAGGTCCCAGAGACTGGCGTCACTTGCTCAGCTGGTTGAAGGCAGAGCCACAGCCAGAGTTGGGAGCTGGATTTGAAGTAGAGCAGCTGGGACTTGAACCGGCGCCCATATGGGACGCAGGCACTGTAGATGGTGGCCTAACCCACTGTGCCACAGGACTGGTCCTGTAAGAATATTTTTATAACCACAAAGGTCGTTTCCTGGATATTTTTTCCCATTTTCAATGCCAGCAGCACTGTATAGTATACCATTCTCCCCCTTCTCAACACTGAGTGTCTTAACAGCTTTTACTCACAGCAAGTGTGCTTGTCCAAGGAAAGTGTTCATTAAAGTGATGACAGAGCAGCTCTGAGTGTTGTATGGAATGAGTTTTCCAGGTTGGAAATTTCCCCTTTTTCATTTTACACTCAACTTGGGAAACCTATAAGCACGGTGGCATTTATTTACACAATACTGCTTTGCCTAATGTGTATTCCATGCTAACTTATTGATCTGATTTTGTATCCTGTAAGATACTGAACTAGAGTAGGGGGGTTCCCTACAGTGCACAAAGGAAGTGTAAGAGAGGTGATCCAAGGGGAGGTGAGCAGAGAAGAAAGGATATTGTAGTCCCCAGACGGAGCAACAGCTCCCCAAGGGACAGGGCCACAACTTGCTCCACGGGTGCCATGGGCTGTCCACATCTGTTCCTGACCTCCGAACCTGAAGCTCCTCACTCTCCCCCTCCCTCGGCCCCAGCCTCCCTCCTAACTCAGCTTCCTCTCTGTCCCTTCTACCCCCAGGTAGGAGTTGTGCTACCACCTGTGCTCGCTTACTGGGTAAGGTGCATAGCCCAGTCCTCAGCCTTGTAGGAGACTCAGCAAGTAACCCCGTGTGGGTTCTGCCTTCCTGGAGTCTGCAGTCTGATGGGAGAGAGAGAACGTGTCTGGGAGGCGGGCTGTGAGCAGTGCTGCAAGGAAACCGGAGACAAGGTGCTCTGACAGGTTGTTTCTGGGTAAGGTCTTAGAAGACTTCCTGGAAATGGCATCTAGACTGGAGCATGAGGGCTGCTGGACACTGGATCTGACGCTGTCAGGACCCTCAAAGCCCTCCAGATCCTTATTGGCTCAGTTACCAACGCAGGTTCCCCAGAAAGCCAGCAGGGTCCATGGAAGAGGTCCAACAACTCATCCAATGTGATTACCTCTCAGTTTTGGAGGGGTTTTTCATATTCCTTTATTTTAATGGAGTGAAACAAATATTTACAAAAGTGAGTCTGTTTGACCTGAGTGGGGCAGTACGAGGGCCACAGAGGGGTGCTCCAGTGTATGGGAGAAGGCGGCTGTCCGGACTGTCCCGGGTCTGAGCTTGTGTTTTATTGGCCATTGCCTGTGCTGGACCCATTGGTTAATATTTCAGTTACTGTCCCTGGGAGAAGGAACTCTGGCATTTCTTGTAAGGAGAGTGCAGGTGCGATCTGTGATGTTAGGTGACCAGGGCCCTGGTGCCAATCATGCAGCCTCATCAAGAAACAGCAGTGCTTGGCTGAGTCCAAAGTGCATGGAAATAGGATCATTTAAAACGTTACCTCTTTAGTTGTCTTCTTAGCCTCGTCCTCCTGCATGCCAACCCCAGCCTCCTCGATCATTCCTCTTTCTTTAATTGCGGAGCTCATTTAGCCCAGGTAACATGGAGTTGATCCTTTCATAGTTTCCACCTCATTTACCAGGCTGGCTAGGTATTACAGAGAGAGGTGGCATTTCACAGGATGCAGTGTCAGAGGAAGACCTTCAAACCCCTGAAGACATAAGTATTCCTAAATGTGTATTTAATTTTAGTGTCTCAGAAGTCTTATTAAGATATCAGTATGGCTGGCGCCGTGGCTTAACAGGCTAATCCTCCGCCTTGCGGCGCTGGCACACCAGGTTCTAGTCCCCGTCAGGGCGCTGGATTCTGTCCCGGTTGCCCCTCTTCCAGGCTAGCTCTCTGCTATGGCCTGGGAAGGCAGTGGAGGATGGCCCAAGTCCTTGGGCCCTGCACCCACATGGGAGACCAGGAGAGGCACCTGGCTCCTGGCTTCGGATCAGCACGATGTGCCGGCCGTAGCGGCCATTGGAGGGTGAACCAATGGCAAAAAGGAAGACCTTTCTCTCTCTCTCTCTCTCTCACTATCCACTCTGCCTGTCCAAAAAAAAAAAAAGATATCAGTATGATGCAACATGGACAGACACATTTATCTGCCGCCTTTCCTGATTCTAATTATCAGGGTGATGAAGCCGCCACTTGCGCTCCCCACCCATTTATTAGACAAGAGGGCATCCCGGGAAAAGATCTCACTTAAGCCCCAGTGAACTGGCTGCCCTATGCAGGCCCAGCTTGTTGGAACTGAGCTCTCTTTGCAGCACCGTGCCTGGAATGTTTGTATTTAGGGCTTAACCTGCATACAGGGAGCTCTGGTTGTGAGAGTGGCACACCTGTCTGGGGTAAGGGTGGGGTGAGTCAAGCTCCCAGTTGGAGGCTCTGCTCCCAGCTCCCAGTGTGTTGATCTGAAACCAGGCCCCCATCCCATTCCTCCACTGGGAAAATGGTGAATGGTCTCTACACTGAGTCAGTGTCATGAGTAGTGAGATTTCTTCAGAGTAAAATAAAACTAGACATTCTGTGTCTCTTCCATCCACCATAGCATCGGCCCCATCTCCCCTGCCTCACCAAGTTCTAGTGTGGAAAGTGACTTTGGACATAGGGAGAATAGTCTTTCATGTTATTATTTTCCTAGAGCTTGGAATAGGTCGATATTGTCAAAGTACTTGTTCTATTTTAAAAGTGAGTTTCTCTTGGGAATTTGGCTAAACTGACAATGGTAATTCTGTGTTCCTTGGAATCTCTCTTTTTTTTTTTTTTTGACAGGCAGAGTGGACAGTGAGAGAGAGAGAGACAGAGAGAAAGGTCTTCCTTTTGCCGTTGGTTCACCCTCCAATGGCCGCCGCGGTAGGCGCGCTGCGGCCGGCGCACCGCGCTGATCCGACTGCCTGAGTTAAAGAATCATTGAATTCTGATTCTTGGGCATGGATGCACTTCCCAGATTGTTCTGGTCTTTTTTTTTTTCCCTTCTGACAGGCAGAGTGGACAGTGAGAGAGAAACAGAGAGAAAGGTCTTCCTTTTTCCGTTGGTTCACCCCCCAATGGCTGCTGCGGCCGGCGCACCGCGCTGATCCGAAGCTAAGAGCCAGGTGCCTCTCCTGGTCTCCCATGCGGGTGCAGGGCACAAGGACTTGGGCCATCCTCCACTGCACTCCTGGGCCACAGCAGAGAGCTGGACTGGAAGAGGAGCGACTGGGACAGAATTCGGTGCCCCGACCGGGACTAGAACCTGGTGTGCCGGCGCCACAGGCAGAAGATTAGCCTAGTGAGCCGCGGTGCCGGCCAATTGTTCTGGTCTTAACCAGTGTTAAATAAGTCAAGGTGGATTCACTACTCTACGTATGGGATGAATCTTGAACTCTCATGGATCTAGGTCAGGTGGCCTTCCTTAATCTTGCAGTTGGCCCATCTGGTACAGGAGGGTTTCAAGGTTACTGCTAAAAGGGAAAAGTGGGATTGAGGAAACACTGGATTGAGCAGTTTAAGCCCAGGACTAACACAGTCCTTGCGTGGCCCTGCCGCGACTACTAGGGAGGAAAGCAGACGTGGGAACATTTGGTGAGAACCAAACCATTGTCTCTGCCACATCATCCTTACCTCTAAACGGTTGTAATTTCAGAGGTTAAAGCAATTCATCCTGTTCTCAAAGTGTTTGAAACTAGCAGGAGCTCTGGCCAACGCTGTGGTGTAGCTGGTAAAGCCACTGCCTGCAGTACCAACATCACATGTGGGCACCGGTTCAAGTCCTAGCTGCTCCTTCTCTGATCTAGTTCTCTGCTTTGGCCTGGGAAAGCAGTAGAAGATGGCCCAAATCCTTGGGCCCCTGCACCCACGTGGGAGACCAGGAGGAAGCTCCTGGCTCCTGGCTTCGGATCAGCGCAGCTCTGGCTGTTGCATCCAACTGGGGAGTGAACCAGTAGATGAAAGACCTCTCTCTCTCTCTCTTCCTCTCTCTCCCTCTCTCTCTCCCTCCCTCCCTCCCTCTCCTTTCTCTGTGTAACTCTGACTTTCAGATAAATAAGTAAATCTTTTTTAAAAAAGAAACTAGCAGGCGCTCTGGTTAGTGGTTTCTACTCTGAGTGTTCCATAGTAACTGATGATCACTGTTCCCTAAGGAAATGACACACGCTGGTGGGATTGGCACGTGACGGCACACATTTGGCAAGAGGTGGCTCTCAAGGTGTGCACATTCACATTTACTCCCATCTCTTGAGTGCAGCAGGAAGGGAAAACAGTCTAAGAAAAATGCTCACAGCTAACCTTCTCAAGCAATTCTTGGCTGGCCTGGTGACCTGCCTTGATCCATAGAAGATGATGGAAGTGCCGTTGTGCCGGATCTGAACCTAGGTGCCTGGCTCACTGAGCAGCCTAGCTAGCCTGCTGCACGCTGGCCCAGTGTTCTGCCGACCCCCAGAAGCGGAGCTCCCCTGACTTGCCGCTGGCACACGAAGGAGCTCAGTAGAGCCTGGACTAAATCTGTGAATGCGGGATTTTTGGCTTACAAACCAGTGGGTGTTTTAAATCACAGAGTTTTGGAGGTGATTGTAACAAAACATGACTAACTGATGTGCCAAGGGTCAGGATGTTCCTAAAGTGTTATGACAGCTGTATTGTTTGGAAATGCTAAATTTAATTAGCTATTACTTTAAAAGGCTGACAAGTGAGTATAAAAATGAAGACAATTATCCCTATGAAAACTAAATTGGATGTGTTGTGTATACTTGATAAAAACATGTTCTTTAAAAATGTTGTTGGATCTACTTTGAATAGGGTTTGTTTTTCTATTTTGAATTTGCCTTATGTATATTCAGAGGCTTCTGGAAATGCTCTACAGAACATTAGGAAAATTACAAATATGCTATACCATATATTTTAAATTGGTCTCTTCGTATGAACTTGGTTTCTTATTTCTTTTCTGCAGTTTAATTCCTTATTTATGTTCATGTATTTAATTTCATAACCATTAATTCTAGTTTTTTTTTTTTTTTTTGACAGGCAGAGTGGATAGTGAGAGAGAGAGAGAGACAGAGAGAAAGGTCTTCCTTTTTGCCATTGGTTCACCCTCCAATGGCCGCTGCGGCCGGCACATCGCGCTGATCTGAAGCCAGGAGCCAGGTGCCTCTCCTGGTCTCCCATGGGGTGCAGGGCCCAAGCACTTGGGCCATCCTCCACTGCACTCCCGGGCCACAGCAGAGAGCTGGCCTGGAAGAGGGGCAACCAGGATAGAATCCGGCGCCCCGACCGGGACTAGAACCCGGTGTGCCGGCGCCGCAAGGCGGAGGATTAGCCTGTTAAGCCACGGCGCCAGCCAAATTTCATAACCATTAATTCTAAAAAAGAAGCAAGCAAAAAAACAAAAAAACACAAAACTTCAAGCCAATCACTATTCATTCTTCTAAGACTCAGTCCTGCATTAGCACCTAACACAGTGCCTTGCACACAGTAGGCATTCAGTAACTACAGATGCATGAATGAATGTTGTATTTTCAGAGTAACTGATGTTTTTCAAAACAGTAATTTGTACTTGGTCTTGAAGTATGATTATAACAATTACAGGGAATGAAGCATAAATAGATATTTTAGTAGAAATGAAGTACCCATTAATAAACAACTTACCATAATTTATTATTAAATGGAGATACTCTTGTCTGCTCCACCTATAAAGATGCCTCTGTTTGCTTTACACGTAAGATACTCTTCTGAGTCAGGTAAAAGTAAGAAGCCTAGGCGGTGCCGTGGCTCAATAGGCTAATCCTCCGTCTTGTGGTGCCAGCACACCGGGTTCTAGTCCCGGTTGCCCCTCTTCCAGGCCAGCTCTCTGCTGTGGCCCAGGAGTGCAGTGGAGGATGGCCCAAGTGCTTGGGCCCTGCACCCCATGGGAGACCAGGAGAAGCACCTGGCTCCTGCCTTCGGATCAGCGCGGTGCGCCAGCCGTGGCGGCCATTGGAGGGTGAACCAACGGCAAAGGAAGACCTTTCTCTCTCTCTCTCTCTCTCTCACTATCCACTCTGCCTATCAAAAAAAAGAGAGATCTCTTCTCTGAAAAAAAAAAAAAAAAAGAGCCTAGAATCTTCGTGTAGTAGCTGTTAGCCCTGGCTGTACAGTAGAGTCATTTGGAGGGATAAAAACATACTTTTTGGAATGCTGATTGTGATGTAATTTGTCTATAATGAGAACTGATCAACAGTGCTTTTCAAAATTTCTCCAGATAGTTTTAATGTGCAAGAAGGATTGAGTACCAATGGTTTGTTATTGAAAACAATACCAGTATTAAATGTATTTCCTCCTCCTCTTCCTCCTGCTACTTGTGTATGTGTGTTTGTGTGTCTATATTTTGCACTAGATCATACCCTTATTGGTGATATTGGCCTACATTCATACCATATGACAAATTCAAATCTTAATTATTTATTTAATATAGAAGGAGTATTTTCCTGTTTTAGTATTTAAGCAATGTTTAATATATTTCATGACTGACTGGTGGACTGGTGTTATAGTTGATGGTTTGTTTTCTGTGTGTCCATACCCTTTATTAACTTTGTTTTTAGCAGCAGAACAACAGCAATCCATGTAGAAATAACTAATTTATAATGAGGAAAATCTCATAATTTTTAAAGTGTAGAAAGAAGTAAAATATTAATTTCCTATCTGCCATGCAGAATGAGACAGTACTTAGAAAAGAAAAATATGCTTTTTAATTGATCTACACAGAAAAGTAAAAACTACTCTAAATTCATTATCTAATAAACAATTAAGGGAATATTTTTCCTAAGTAAAACATTTTTTTGTGACTCCTAACAAAACTATAGTGATGATGTTCTTTTATGACGGGTGAGTGGGAGGGACTTTGTTAAACTAATAATGTAGTAATGAAGGACCCTTGTGGGGGAGAGGGACAGGAGGCTAGACCTGGGCAGATACCAGGGGCTTCTTGGGGGGTTGGATGTTCCCCAGGGTCCAGCGGGCACGTTCTCTGGGAAGGAAAAGTCTATCCCCTTTGGAGAGCCTCTGGGCGTGCCCAGAGCAGAGCTGCCTCTCCCCTTTGGAGAGTCTTAGTATTCTCCTCAGCATTCTCTTCACCTGGTTCCCTCAGCATTCTCCTCAGTATTCTCTTCAGCTGGTTCCCTGAGCACTCTCCTCAGTACTATGCTAATTGTCCCTCCGAACCGGCCAATCCCATATGCTAATTTGTTGACTATATAACCTGTGTGAAACTGCTGTTCAGGGCTCCTCACCGCCTTAGGTGGGGGCCCGTTTGCGCAAACGTACAATAAATACCTCATGCTTTTTGCATCAACTGGTCTGGAGTCTGGATTTTTGGGCATCCTCTCGAGCAAGTGGGCATCTCTACAACTGAGAGGTCCAACATTTTGGCGCCCAACGTGGGGCTCGAGGTCGCCCTCAGACCCATTCTCTGCAGGACCAGTTGGAGGTATAATTAAGTGTTTTCTGTCTGTTGTTTTTTGTCTTGAGTATTCTGACTGGATTCTGACTGAAGTATTCTGACTGGCCAGTATCTGACCTGACTCTGTGGGACCAGTGGGGGAGGCAGGCGTGCCCTGCAACCCCTGGTCCGTTCCGGACCAGTGGGGGAGGCAGGCGTGCCCAGCAACCCCTGGTCCGTTCCCCGGAGGACGCTCCGGGGTATGAGGGGAAACCCTCGGTCTGTTCCCCCGGAAGACGCACTCGGGGTGGTCTGGAGGTGGGTCGGAGACCAAGTCTCCCTCCTTCCCGGGGAGGGCTGGTCAGGTAGCCGCTCCCAAAATTAGCGCAAGCCATGGGGTTTGTCTTGCTTATTGTATATGTTTGTGCATTGGCTGTTCTTTTTGTTTGGGCTAAAATCCTTGCACACATGGGTCAACAAATAACCACCCCTTTAAGTCTCACTCTAGATCACTGGAAGGACGTTCAAGAACGCGCGTGCCACCTCTCATTGGAGGTTAAAAGGAAACAATGGGCAAAATTCTGTTCCTCAGAGTGGCCGGCCTTCGAGGTCGGCTGGCCAAGGAACGGCACTTTTAACCTCGATATTATTTTACAGATTAAGGCACGGGTCTTTCAGCCAGGATCCAATGGACACCCTGATCAGGTGCCCTACATTACTACGTGGGAGGATCTTTCACGTAATCCTCCTCCCTGGATAGAACCCTTCTCCTTCCCGACGGAGCCCATACGGACCCCGTTACCCCCTCCTCCTATCCCGGTTGTGCCAACCTCCTCCCTATACCCTCTGAAGGAGATTCGAGATCCAAAACCTGACAAGCCACCGGTTCTTCCGGCTGATCAGGACTTTCTGCGCTTTGACTCTCCCCCACCCTATCTTCCCGGCCAGCCTGCTCCCCCGCAGGAACTTCCACAATAACCAGAGCGGGATGTGCAACCTTCTGCACCACCCCTTGATTCCACGAGGGCAGGGAAAGAAGTCTCAGCGCCTCCCCCGCCCTCCAGCCGCCTGCGCCTCCGTCAGGGGCAGGCAGGGGGCTCGGGAAGCGTCTGGAATTCGCAGGCTTTTCCTCTTCGCTCAGTGGCTGGCCAGATGCAGTACTGGCCATTTTCTGCTTCCGATCTTTATAATTGGAAAACCCATAACCCCTCTTTCTCTCAGGACCCCCAGGCTCTGACTGGGCTGATTGAGTCAATTTTATTGACTCATCAGCCCACCTGGGATGATTGTCAGCAGCTCCTGCAGACCCTCCTCACTACTGAGGAAAAGCAGCGTGTCTACCTTGAGGCACGGAAAAACGTCCCTGGAGCAGATGGCCGACCGACCCTACTGCTAAACGAAATCGAGGAGGCGTTTCCCTCAACCCGTCCTGATTGGGACTACACCACCGTTGCTGGTAGGGAGCGACTTCGTCTTTACCACCAGATTCTCCTTGCGGGTCTCCGAGGGGCTGGAAAGCGCCCCACCAATTTGGCCAAGGTACGTGCAGTAGTGCAGGGGGCTGAGGAAACGCCGGCAGGCTTCCTAGAAAGATTAATGGAAGCCTACCGTATTGTACAAGATTTAATGAAGGAGGCAGAAAAGATTTATAACAAAAGGGAGATCCGAGAGGAGAAGGAGGAAAGAATCCGCAAGGAGCAGGAGGAAAGGGAAGACAAAAGAGACAAAAGACGTAATCAAGAGCTTAGTAGAATTTTGGCCACCGTAGTGCAGGATATAGAAAGGAGTAGACCAGGACAGAATAGGGACTTGGGAGACAAACGAAAGCCTCGGGTGGAAAGAGATCAATGTGCCTATTGTAAAGAAAGAAGACACTGGGTCAAAGACTGCCCGAAGAAAACACAGGGACCAAAGAGGAGACCAGTTCCAATCCTGTCCCTGGAAGAAGACGACTAGGTGAGTCAGGGCCAGGAGCCCCCCCCTGAGCCCAGGATAACCCTTGAAGTGGGGGGCAGACCGGTAACCTTCCTGATTGACACGGGAGCCCAGCACTCGGTATTGACTTCAGAAAAAGGGCCTTTAAGCTCACAGATTTTCCTCAGGCCTGGGCAGAGACTGCGGGAATAGGGCTGGCCATCAACCGGCCTCCCTTGATCATAGATCTGAAGCCCATGGCCATTCCCGTATCAGTTCGTCAATATCCGATGGGCAAGGAAGCTAAGGAAGGTATCCGGCCACATATCCGGAGACTGTTACACCTAGGCATTTTAAAAACCTTGTCGTTCACCTTGGAACACCCCCCTACTACTAGTAAAGAAGCCTGGTACGGGTGACTACCGCCCGGTACAGGACTTGCGGGAGGTTAACAGGAGAACGGAGGATATGCATCCCACAGTGCCCAACCCCTACAATCTGCTAAGTACCTTGCCTCCGACCCACGTATGGTGCACTGTGTTAGATCTAAAAGGTGCATTCTTTTGTTTAAGACTGAGCCCTCAGAGCCAATCCATCTTTGCTTTTGAGTGGAAAGACCCAGAGACCGGGTTTTCAGGACAACTCACCTGGACAAGGTTGCCTTAAGGATTTAAAAACTCGCCTACCTTGTTTGATGAAGCTCTGCACCTAGATTTGGCCGACTTCGAGTCAACCATCCGGACCTGGTCCTCCTGCAATATGTGGACGACCTCCTCCTTGCCGCTGAAACTGAGCAGAGCTGCCACTCTCCTCAGCATTCTCCTCAGCAATTCATTGCCCCGGGCACCAACGAGGAGACGACTCCGTAGCAAGGGGAAACAGGATGGCAGACGAGGCCGCTAGGGCGGCAGCCCTGAGCCAACAGGTGCTCCCGTTAAAGACAATTGAGCCCACCCAAGTATCGAGGGAACCACCTTTCCTCTATTCGGACCAAGACTTAGATACGATTCAGCGGCTCGGTGCAGAGTATGATGAACAAATAAGGGTTTGGAGGCTCGGAGAGAAAATAGTCTTGCCACATCAATTGGCTAAAGAAATAATTACCAGCCTCCATCAATGGACTCATTTGGGATACAAAAAGCTAAAAGCAGCCTTACAGGAAGATAGGCAGTCTTACTACATCCCCGGACTTGACTCTTTAGCCCAGCAGGTGACTGAATCCTGTGTTCCGTGTGCCAAGGTAAATGCCAGACACCTCAAGCTCCCGGAGGGAGCTAGGGTAAGAGGAGACCGACCAGGAATCAACTGGGAGGTCGATTTCACTGAGATAAGGCCGGGCAGTTATGGGAATAAGTATCCTCTAGTTTTTGTAGACACCTTCTCCGGATGGACTGAGGCATTCCCCACAAAACGGGAAACCGCCCAGGTGGTCGTCAAGAAGATCATAGAGGAGATCTTCCCCCGGTTCGGCTTGCCTAAGGTAATCGGGTCCGACAATGGCCCAGCGTTTGTCTCCCAGGTAAGTCAGTTGGTGGCCAAAGCATTAGGCATAAATTGGAAATTGCACTGTGCCTATAGACCCCAAAGTTCAGGACAGGTAGAAAGAATAAACAGAATAATTAAAGAGACCTTGACCAAATTAGCGTTGGAGACTGGTGATAAAGACTGGGTCCAACTCCTCCCTATGGTGTTGTTCCGGGTCCGAAACACGCCCTCTCATTGCGGGCTGACACCATACGAAATCCTTTATGGAGGGCCCCCACCAGTAGCAGGCTTGCTTGACCTTGCCAGTGACTCCATTGCTGATGTCCCTAAGTTACAGGCCCGGTTGAGAGCACTCCAGATCATCCAGAACCAGGTCTGGAAACCTCTTGCAGCAGCTTACCAACCCAAGACGACAACCATTCCACATCCTTTCCAAATCGGTGATGCTGTGTATGTCCGAAGGCACCAATCTAAGACTCTAGAACCCCGGTGGAAAGGCCCCTTCACTGTGCTGTTAACAACTCCCACCGCTCTCAAGGTCGACGGAATCGCTGCTTGAGTCCATGTCTCACACGTGGGGCGAGCACCACCTCCCCAGGGCCCCGAGGATCCGGATAGACCAGCCAAATGGAAGCTCCAGCGCACTCAGAACCCACTCAAGTTAAGACTTTCAATATTTATGATGTTCCTGGCCTTTCCCCATTGTTTTTCCAATCCCTATGCTCCACAATTGTTAACGTGGAACCCAACCTAGTCCAGCAAGAACAGAATTTCCTCCCTCCAGTGAGGCAGGTTCTCCCCAGGCCGGTCCAATAGATTTTAAGATTAAAATCTTTGCAAAAAGAAAAGGAGGGAATGAAGGACCCTTGTGGGGGAGAGGGACAGGAGGCTAGACCTGGGCAGATACCAGGGGCTTCTTGGGGGGTTGGATGTTCCCCAGGGTCCAGCGGGCACGTTCTCTGGGAAGGAAAAGTCTATCCCCTTTGGAGAGCCTCTGGGCGTGCCCAGAGCAGAGCTGCCTCTCCCCTTTGGAGAGTCTCAGTATTCTCCTCAGCATTCTCTTCACCTGGTTCCCTCAGCATTCTCCTCAGTATTCTCTTCAGCTGGTTCCCTGAGCACTCTCCTCAGTACTATGCTAATTGTCCCTCCGAACCGGCCAATCCCATATGCTAATTTGTTGACTATATAACCTGTGTGAAACTGCTGTTCAGGGCTCCTCACCGCCTTAGGTGGGGGCCCGTTTGCGCAAACGTACAATAAATACCTCATGCTTTTTGCATCAACTGGTCTGGAGTCTGGATTTTTGGGCATCCTCTCGAGCAAGTGGGCATCTCTACAACTGAGAGGTCCAACAGTATATAAAATTCTTTGAGGCTAGCAGTGTATTCATAAAACTACAAACAGTGAGAGACAGAGAGAGAGGTCTTCCTTTTCCGTTGGTTCACCCCCCAATGGCTGCTGCAGCCTGCGCGCTGCACCGATCCTGGGCAAGGCCCAAGCACTTGGGCCATCCTCCACTGCCTTCCCGGGCCACAGCAGGGAGCTGGACTGGAAGAGGAGCAACCGGGACAGAACCGGTGCCCCAACCAGGACTAGAACCCAGAGTACTGGTGCTGCAGGCAGAGGATTAGCCAAGGAGCCACGGCGCCGGCCTCCAACTTGCACTCTTATGAGATGCCAGCATCACAGGTGGCAGCCTAACCCACTGTGCCACAAACCTCTACCCTAGCTTGTAGCCTTTGCTTTCTAAAATTGATCGACCAGCTCTAATGATCCTGCTTATACAGGCGGGAGGACTTTGTATTCTTTCTTTCTCTCAATGCTTTAATATCACTGTATAATATTTTTCCCTTTGTTTTCACTTTTGGGAGGATCAAAGAGATGGCAGACACTTGAGTGCCAGCATGTGATTTTGAAATGACATATGCATTTTTGAAGTAGCCTCCTGTTTTTACAAGAAAATGCAACAGCATTAGCTCGGTGGTTGAGGTACAGCCAACTGATTAAGATAAGTCAGGAAGAAACGTAGCATCTAAATTTATCCATTCCCCAGTCAGTGCCAAAAGAAGAAAAGGTTAGGATCGAAAATGAAGAGAAGGTGCTTCCCAAGCCCAAGTTTGCTTCCACACCACATTGTGATCACATGAACATTACTCCCGGGGCACTGAGGAGTAAGGTGTTCCATTTCTGGGGCAGCACAGCCAATGGTTGAGGCCACTTGCAGGAAATGGTGTGAACCTGACCTGGACCGAGGCGAGCCATCAGAAGATCGAAGCAACGGTTGCTGGCCCTTGGTAGGAGCAGGTGCCACTTAGCAGTCCCAGGGTTTGAGGCCAGCTCTTGTTGGCATGCCACTGTGCCCAGAAGCCTCAGTCCTGGATCTACCCTGACTCACGGTGCCTACATGCCTTCATCTTTGATGCTTCCTGAGGCATCAGCAGCCTCAATCTCTGGGGAGAATCCCCACTCCGCGCATTTCCCTCGGATTACATCTGTGGACCCAACGCCGGAAAAGCACTGTGGAATAAAGGAGTATTGTGGAGCTTGAGAGGAAGTCTTACTGTTCTCCAGCCAGCTGCTCGGGTTTTCTGAATGCGACGATGCTGCTGGGCGTGGAGAGGTGGCAGCAGGACGTTGCCAGTGCTTGCGATCTGGTGGCGCGTGGAGAGCTGGGCTTCAGTCTCAGCTTGAAGGTGTGGTCCCCTCTCTGCTCAGTAGGGATGGGGGAGACACTGTTTATTCCACCCAGGATTCTTTTCTTTTTTCTCTGCTAGACAAGGAGAATCAGGGCTGTGCTCGAGAGAGTCAGAAATTCAAGGCTGCTCCATTTAAGTGTAGGTTTGCACGGACAGCTGCTGATAGCTCTCGCTTTTGAATCCACACGTGTGTCAGACACTGGATGAAAAGCTTTACAGCTTTCATTGAGTCTCTGCCACAATCCTGTGTTCATTGTCCCTGTTCACAAAGCAAGGAATAGTCTCCAGAAAGCTCTCCCACCATGCCTCGCCTCGCCTCGCCTCGCCTCGTCTCCCCATCCCGTTCCCTCCCCTCTCCCCTTCCCTCCCCTCCCCTCTCCCCTCCCCTCCCCTTCCCTCCCCTCCTCTTTTTCTTTTAGAAGACTGATTTTTGCATTTGTTTAAGGCAGAATGACACATGTACATACACACACATACACACACACAGATCTTCCATATGCTGGTTCACTCCCAAAATGACTATAACAGTCACCAAGTCTGGGCTAGGCCAAAGCCAGGAATCAAGAACTCCATCTTGGTCTCCTGCATAGGTGGCAGGTGCCCCGGTACTTGAGCTGTCATCCTTCCCAGGCTCATTAGCAGGAAGCTGGTTTGGAATCAAATCAGCCAGGAGTTGAACTGGCACCCTGATATAGAATGCCAGCATTGCAGGCATCAGCTTAACCCTCTGTGCCACCACACTGGCCTCCAAAGCGGCTTCTTAACATCATCCAGCTATCCAGTGCGGGAGCTGGTATTCACATCCACATTTCCTCATCCAGTCACAGCATAGGATGAAGGTCAGCCAGGAGCAGTGTTTATTACAGAAAAACAGCCCCTCACACTTCAGGATTCTGCATTCCCGGAAGAGGCTGTAGTGCTCACTTTGTGGAGCATGCTTCATGGGAAAAAGATGGCAGACTCTCCTCCATGACAGTGTGGCTGAGGCAGTGACTGCGCACCTGCCCACTGAGGAGTGCACACCCCTATTTTGTAGGGTCAAGGCCTAGGCTTGGGCTGATCTTCCCTAGCTCTAGTTTTGCCAAGGCTCCTTGCCACTACGCTCTGCTCAGTCTTTTTTTTTCCATAGAAGGCTCTGCTATGGCGCTATCTCCATGTAGATGCTGCTGGACTCCGTCATCAGACTATTGTTTGGCTTGAAACCTACTTAGAATGTGTCACTTCCGCATTTCCACATAACCTTGGCGTTTAGGAATGTCAGTTGTTTTTTTCCTGTTCTTTCTGGAAATCCCTGTTTTAAGTAAGAGAGGAAAAAACTTTTCAGATTGTCAGAAGATTTAGTAAAAGCCTTATTTGGCTTTGGTAAGTGACTGTGAAAGGTGAATTCTCTGTTAGAATCCAGACCTCACTGTCACACGTGCACTGTGATTGGAGTTATAGGAGCAAGGGGAGGAGGCCAAGGACTGAGGCAGGCTGGAGAAGAAACAGAGGTGTTCGCCAAAGACAGTTGGACACCCCTCCCTGCTCTCTCGTGGCTGTCCACACGTCCCCCGTGGCGTTGTCGCTGATGGTTCTCCTGTCCGCTTGCCCCCTGGACTATCGCTTCTTCAGGGTTGTGCTCTATGTTTATCAGATGATCAACAAATATGTATTGAATGAGGGAACCAATGAATAGGAGCTCCAACTTCCAATTCAATTTGAGATACATGAGTGTGTGTATCTCACCAAACTCACTTTCTCCAATTTCCCCCTCCTCCTGCCCCTAGAATAGAGTGGATTTTAGGAGAAGGCCATTTGATTTGATATCTGTATGTCCAGAGCTGTGCCTTAATGTTTTGCTCTAATAGGGTTTTCACTCCTGACTGCACATTGCAATCACTGAGTATTTTGTTTTTAAATAGCAGAGTCAATACTCTCTTCCCTGAGAAGCTAATTTAATTATCCTGGAGTAGAGCTGCTGGAAATCAGCATTAAAAAAAAAAAAAAGTTTCCTAAATGTTTTATTGAACAGTCAGGGTTGAAAATCACAGTTCCATATATGCCTGGAGCTATTGGTTCTTAAGGCTGATGCAGAGAGTAGTGGGCCCTTGTCCTGCAGCATCTGAGGTTTGTGGTGGAAAAGATACTGGCTCCCAAGCATTTACCCAAGGTCAGGAGACAAGAGCATTTTCTGGAAGCCTCACTAGTGCTTTGAGGAAGCCACAGCTCTTCTGTAGGACACGGCTGGAGGCAGTTAACTGTTGTCCCAAGAGAGCCTGCACACCGTTTCCACCTTAGAACTCTCTTCCTAGAGCTCTAGTCCAAGAGATGAGTCCAAGGGCTCATCTTCAAAGCCCCCCAGAAGGAGTTCAAGGTGTACACACACTGCCCTGGTAGAAATAGCTGAAGTGACGACACTGGGGTTAGGAGCAAATGTGTAAGTCCCTCCTGTCCTGGGAATAGAGCTTCAAATTGTGTTCAGATGCTGAGGTGCCTGAAAAGTTGTGTGCATGTAATCAGTGGAAAGAGAGCCGGGATTGTTTGTCCTGACCCAGTCTAAGAAAGGCTTTTCTAGTCTTCTGGTGTCACAGATTGCTGGGCCTGTGTGGCCCGGTGTTGGAGTCTCACTTTGAGATCACTCAGGTCAGCTTCCTTTTTGCTGAACTGGGGGATGGGGAAGCAGGAAGTAGAGAAACCAACAATGTTTTTCTTTTGCTGCTAAGTTTCAGTGTTCTTAGCATTATCTCCATCTAGGTTGTTATTTCCTTTTTCTTTAATGACTTAAAAAATGGATCTGGCCTCTTGCCTTCATCCCATGTCCTCTAAAGGAAAAAGAAGCATGTGTGCGGGTGCCGCTGTCCTGGAGTTTCTGGGAACAGGCACATGATGTGCTTTTCCAGCGTAATTTGCCGAGAAATGGCCCTTTGCAGACGCTTAAGCAATATCCCCTACGTGAGTATGGCTGACAGTTTTCTATACAGGATTTTTGATTAATTGGTGTCAAGAACTGTGGAAGGGCAGCAATGTTATCCTTTTGTAAGCTAACAAATTAGCCTGTCACAGTTTCATGGGTGCTGGTCCTAGTCTGGAAACTCCTGGGTCAGAAACCAAGGTCCTTACTGCTCACAGATGTAGAAGTGGCCAGGATTGAGACAACTTCTCCTGCTGGGAGCAGGACCAGGTGACACCGGCACAGGCAGTGGGTTGCTACGGGAGGGGACATGTGAGCTTGCCTATCCCATCTTTCACAGTGAGCAGAGAAGGCCTGCCCTGGGCTGTGTCTTCCAAGGCTGTTCATTAGACAAAAGGCCTTGAAAGGATGCTCACAGTGCACTGCCTGTGAGACATTCAGAAGTGCCAGCCTCGCATCAAGCATTGCCTCCCCAAAGCCGGTCAGGAGTAGAGCGCTTGTGGAAGTGTGGAGAGTGAAATGAGGAGGCAGACAGAGGGCTTTATAAAAGTTCCCTGGACCCCATTGCAAAGGGAGCAGGTGAGGGCACAGTTCCCACATGTGTCGCTGAGCGTTTGCTGCCTTGCAAACCATCCCACAACACAGTGGCTGAAGACAACTGCTGCTTATTGAGCACATGAGTCTGTGGCGTGGCTGTATGGTCCTTCCGGCCCTGGCAGGCTCAGCTGATGTCAGCCTGGCTCACACACACACACACACACATCAGCTGGAGTGTGGGATCGGGGCCCAGGACGACACAGCAGAGGCCACTGGCCAAATGTCTGTTGTCACCTGGCACCCTGGCCAGACCTCTTCATAGGCTGGGCAGTCCCGGAGTGCTCAGGAGTAGCAAGAGAGCAAGCCCCCAAGGGTGAGCACTTTGCAAGCTTCTGTGTCAGGTTGGCCAAAGCCTTCTAGCAGAAGGAGGCCATACGGCCAAGGCCAATTCAAAGGTGGAGAAACAGACCACCTCGTGGAGGATGGGCAGAATTGGAGGCCATCTTCTTGGAGTCATCTGGTGGCCTATGTCCATCTCCTTGTCCAGGTCGCAGCTCTGCAGAGAAGCCTGCCCTCTGGTCATCACTTTGAGCCCATGATCCAATCTCATTGTCTTGGTGATGCTTCCTAGATCCTGAAATCACTGAAGTGTTCTTTGTTAGCTTCTTCAGCCACAAAGAGATCTCCTGAGGACAAAACTTGTCCTCAGCGCCCAGAGAAGTGCCTGGACACAGTACGTGTTGATAAAATTCTGCTAACTGAATGACTGCTAGGGTGATGGACTTGGCCATCATTGTAGGAATGATGGGACAGCCACCAATCCATAAACCAATCTCCTGCTCTGACAGCTGATAACAAGGAGGCAAAGGGGTGGACTTAGAGTAGGCAGAGCGTGCACAAGAAGCCGAGGGGAAACTCAGTTCTCAGATCTCCTTATTTGCAAGCTGCTAGAGACTTCAAGATTGTGATCAATCTCTCTTCCTTCAAATGAGGAATGCTTCAACTTATTATTATGGGATTCACTGGCATTTTAATGAAAATAAACTTCTTTTCCCTGGAGTTAGGATACTTGATGTTTTTAGCACTTGGAGGCTTAGAAAAATAGCTATTGAATTTATAATTGCTAACTATTAAAAACATCAGTTAGCTTTACATAAATCATTCTTAGCCTTGCTTCAAAGCCCAGAGGAGGATGGCAATGAGGCTGTTTTTGTCTTTATTCTTAACTGATGGATTATTTCAAATTCCTTTTTTTTAAAAAAAAAAATGTTTGTTATTTGACAGAGTTAGTGAGAGGGAGAGACAGAGAGAAAGGTCTTCCTTCTGTTGGCTCACCCCCCAAATGGCCGCCACGGCTGGCACTGTGCCGATCCGAAGCTAGGAGCCAGGTACTTCCTCCTGGTCTCCCATGCGGGTGTAGGGCCCAAGCACTTGGGCCATCCTCCACCACCCTCCTGGGCCACAGCAGAGAGCTGGACTGGAAAAGGAGCAACTGGGACTAGAACCTGGCGTCCATATGGGATGCCGGTGCTGCAGGCAGAGGATCAACCAAGTGAGCCATGGCGCCGGCCCCGGATTATTTCAAATTTCTTCATTCTGGAATTTAGGAAAATCTAATCTAGGAATCTAATTTAGGAATCTAATCATGTCTGCATGGGTTTGAACCTCTTTCCTGGTAGTTCATGGCCAGTGCCGTGGCTCACTTGGTTAATCCTCCCCCTGCCACGCTGGCATCTCATATGGGCGCTGGGTTCTAGTCCCAGTTGCTCCTCTTCCAGTCCAGCTCTCTGCTGTGGCCCGGGAGTACAGTGGAGGATGGCCCAAGTGCTTGGGTGCCTGCACCCGCGTGGGAGTCCAGGAAGAAGCACCTGGCTCCTGGCTTTAGATCAGCACAGCTCCAGCTGTTGCTGCCGTTTTTGGGAGTGGACCAACGGAAGGAAGACCTTTTTCTCTGTCTCTCTCTCTCTCTCACTTTCTGTAACTCTACCTGTCAAATAAATAAATGAAGTCTTTAAAAAAAAAAAAAGAATTTGGGGCCAGCACTGTGGCACAGCGAGTTAACGCCCTGGCCTGAAGCTCCGGCATCCCATGTGGGTGCTGGTGCGAGACCCAGCTGCTCCACTTCCCATCCAGCTCTTTGCTATGGCCTGGGAAAGCAATGGAAGATGGCCCGAGTCCTTGAGCCCCTGCACCCGCGTGGGAGACCCAGAAGAGGCTCCTGGCTCCTGGCTCCAGATCGGCGCAGCTCTGGCTGTTGCAGGCATTTGGGGAGTGAACCATTGGATGGAAGACCTCTCTCTCTCTCTCTTTGCCTCTCCTCTCTCTGTGTAACTCTGCCTTTCAAATAAGTAAATAAATATTTTTAAAAAAATAAAAAAAAGACTTCAGCAGGGGAAGCAGAATCAAAAGCACTCATACCAATAAATGTGTATGTTGACATATATCTATTTCTCTATACCCATCTCCACATCTATAACTGTCCATCTACTTGTTTATTGCAAGGAACTGACCTATATTATTGAGCTTCCAAAATGTACAGAGAAGCTCCTCAGGATTAGAAGGTCAAGGGCAGGCTGCAACTCACAGGCATGGGCTGAGGCTTCTATGAAAAGCTAGAATTTCTTTCCTTTGAGTCTCAACCTTGCTTTTAAGGCCTTTCGACTGACTGATCAGGTCCATCCAGATTATTTGGGATAATTTCCATAACACAAAGTTAAGGAGGCTGAAATTACAACTGCAAAATACCTTCATGGCAATACCTAGGTTAGTGTTTGACTGTAGCCCAGCCAAGCTGAAAGCCTGGATGGGGGCTGTCGCTGTGGCACAGCAGGTTAAAGCCCCAGTCTGCAATGTCAGCATCCCATATGGGTGCCACTTTGAGTCCTGGCTGCTCCACTTCCCATCCAGCTCTCTGCTATGGCTTGGAAAAGCAGTAGAAGATGGCCCAAATCATTGGGCCCCTACACCCATGTGGGAGATCTGGAAGAAGCTCCTGGCTTCGCATCGGCTCAGCTGAGGCCATTGCAGCCATCTGGGGAGTGAATCAGCGGATAGAAGACTTTTCTCTCTCTCTGTCTCTCCTTCTCTGTAACTCTGCCTTTCAAATAAATAAGATAAATCTTTTTTTTAAATTAATACTTAAAAAAAAAAGCCTGGATGGAGGAATAGTTTGGAAAAAGGGCCTGTGCAAATGCTCAAACGATCTAAGTGTATTTTTGGTGCCCTCACTAGGGACTACTGATGAGCATACTAATTGAGTAAACCAAAAGCTTTGTGATCTAATGCAAGTCAGCAAATAGAATAATAATCCACCCCAATTGGGACCCGTGTAGAAATGAATAAGAGGTATTCTTAAGATTCTGAGAAGCTCTGGGCTTCAAGGCAAGGACAGAGATGAGCTTTGGGAGGCTGGGCGTGGCTGGGTGACCCACCTCTGACTACAGAGGGACTTAGCCTCAGGTAGTGAACTTGCTATTTCACCGTCCTTGCCTCTCAGTTCTTCATCTGGAAGCACTTCCTCCTGGCACTAATTTAGCTAAAAGATTTGTACATTAGAAAATCCCACATCTCTATAAACACGTGTACACGCACATCAATAATTCCTGCAGAGGACTTCAGACAGAGGCAAGACTCAAAGAACAGAAGCCACTGAAGTCAGTCATCTGAATCACTGGCAGGACATCACATTGCTCTTTTTAGATATCATTCAAAACTGGGCACCCATTCAACTTTGGGTCAGCATCAGAATGTGTACACTGAGATTCAGTTCTTAGATAAGAAATATGGCACGGGTTCCTGGGAAGCATCTGTACCTTTCTCCTCACTCCTCCAGATACTCCAACTGCTTCCAATGCCCAACATTTTATTAACACAAAAGCCTTCGTTTCATTCAATATTAGAAAGAAGCTTAAGATAGACTATGTACTTAGCAGAGTTAAGACGGTGAGCTACATGTTCACACCAAGAGGCCAATGGAAGATTATTGCCTGTCTTTTTCAGAAGAATGATTTAAAAAAATATTTATTTATTTATTTGAAAGGCAGAGTTACAGAGAGGCAGAGGCAGAGAGAGAAAGAGAGAGAGAGAGAGAGAGAGAGAGAGAGAGGTCTTCCATGCGCTGATTCACTCCCTAGATGGCCTTAATGGCCTGAGTTGTGCTGATCCGAAGCCAGGAGCCAGGAGCTTCTTCCGGATCTCCCACGTGGGTGGAGGGGCCATCTTATTCTGCTTTTCCAGGCCACAGCAGAGAGCTGAATTGGAAGTGGAGCAGCCAGGACTCGAACTGGTGCCCTTATGGGATGCCGGCATTGCAGGTGGCGGCTTTACTGCTATGCCACAGGACTGGCCCTGAATGATTTTTTAAATTCATGAAAAATGGAAATGACTTTATGGAGGGCTTGGTGGGCAGGAGGGGCCACCACCTCTTTAGAGCGAGAAGGGCTATCAGATGGCAGAAGGTTAAAGAGAGCATGGATGCCTGGCCGTTTGATTAACGGCTGGTTCAGATGACCTACAACTCATGTTTCAGGACATTGTACTCACTTGTGCTTTGTCTCAATCCTTCTTCAGAAAGCAGTGCTAGTCCTATGGCCAGTTGAACCCATGTAATTATAATGCATTTGATCAGATGTATTAGCATTTTTAAAGTGAACTTGATCATGCACACAGCCCTTCCTTTTTGGGCTGTGGCTCTGGAGGCAGATATATAAACAAATGCTATTGTGAGACTGTTTGGCAAAGCTATCCAAGGATTTCCTTAGGGTGCAGGAAGAGACTCGAAATCCTAAAAAAGCATCTTTAGGACAAAATGAGCCCAGGCTAGCTACGGGCTTGGCCATCAACCCTCCCGGAAGCAGATTCTTGCATATGGCATGTGGGGATAGTGGCAGAGGACCTGCTACTTCTGAGTCCGAGTGTCGGATGAGTTAGCCCATCAGAAAGTGCACTGTGAGCCATAAAGCACCATGTCTGCAGGAGGTTGTGTTATTACATGACAGCCCTCTGGAAAATCATGGGGATTTTGTTTTTCAACAATGAGAAGCTTCAAAGTGCTGGGAGGGTCTCCAGGGAGAGCCTGGGAGCTCCATGCCCACTCTCCAGAGCTTGCCTGTGCGTCTGTACCATTTGGCTCTTCCCCAGTTGTAGTTTTTGTATCTATAAAGATTTACTTATTTGAAAGGCAAAGTAAGAGAGAGAGCGAGAGCGAGAGAGCGAGAGAGAGAGAGAGAGAGGTGTGGATGGAATCTTCCTTCTGTTGGTTTACTCCTCAAATGGCCACAATAGCCAGGTCTAAAGCCAAGAGCTAGGAACTCCATCTGGGTCTACATGGGTGGCAGGGGCCTGACTACTTGGGCCATCATCTGCTGCTTTCCCAGGCATATTAGTAGGAAGCTGGATTGGAAGTGAAGGAACTACAGCTCAAATCAGAGCTCTGATATGGGATGCCAGTGTCACAAGCAGTGGCTTAACCATTGTGCCACAATGCCCCCCCATCTGTATTCTTTATCATAAATTAGTAAACTCAACAAGAGCAAAATCAAATGTGAAACAAGATTTTCTAAGCGTTAAAGCGATTAGAAAGGGCTTTGGCTCTTGATTGAAAATGAAGTTCAGGAGAGCTCTTCAGGATGAGAAAGAACAGGGTAAAGGAGGCACTAAAGTCTAATTCTCTCAAGTTGGAAGCCAACCAGATGACCCAGGGTTTTGTTAGGTTTTGACACAGTAGGTGTTTCACTTTGGAGAGCCCTCGTGTCGAAGTGCTAAGCAGAGGCTTGGGTCATACTTCAGTTCATGTAAACCACCATGTGTCAGGAGGGGAGCCTGTGTGATGCCAAGGCCAGTGCTTTCTGGCCCAGAGGCCAGATTCCTGAAGTGGCAAGGGGCAGCCTTGCCTTGAACGAGCTCTTTCCTGCCCTCTCTGGGAAGCGTGATGCCTGCTCCTCTGCCCACAGCAGCAGGAAGGGCAGAGCACCTCTGACTGGTACAGAGGTTGTCCTTCTCCTTCCCGAAGCTCCAGGCTGCTGGAGTGCACAGACCAGAGGAGGAATGGAAACGCTGGTTGCTTGATTCCAGGTGACTCATGGAAGTACATGCAGAGGGGAACTGTTACCTACACTTGGATTGGTGTGCTCAGTCCCAAGGTACTCATTTATGTTAGTAGAACTCTTGGTGCCCCAGGCCTTTCTGGTTTATAGGCCCAATGGAAGGCACAAAAGTTGACCCATTTGTTCCCTTTCACCCTCGATGGCACCGGGGAGGGGTTTCCCTCCTGCCTGCCTGACCCCAGTGTTGGGAGGGAGGACAGGGCTGACCCCTGCCTCCTCAACGAGACTGCATTGATACTTTCTCCCCAGGTGGCCCTGACACCTACACTTGTCCAACTACTGGGGTTAACTACCTTCTGTAGTAAAAAGGTGTCCACAGATGGCTAGAGGTGGTGCTGAAGGGGATTACCACCTTGGCTAGGACCTACAACTTGAACCAAGGCACCTCAGAGGACTAGACCTGAGACCTTGGAGGTCATGGGGTCTTATTTCTTCTCAAGCGGATGAAGATGTGGACAGCCAAGGTGACCCATCCCAGGCTGTCCAGCCGGCAGAGCTAGGACAAGAATCTGTTTCTTCTGCCCAGCTCCAGGGTTCTCTGTCATTATCCAATCAGGACAGTTTTGATGTCATTCTTTAACTTCTGCAAAGCCTGTGATATACACACACAGTCATGTGCCACATCACGACATTTTGGTCAATGACAGACCACTTGTACAACAGTGGTCCCATGAGATTATAATGGGGCTGAAAATGTTCTATTGCTGAGTATTTTTTAACCATATTTTCTATTTTTAGATAAGCAGATACTTAGCATGGTATTATAATTGAGTACAGCATTCAGTCCAGTAATGTACTATACCGGTTTCTAGCCTAGGATTAATACACTGTATCCTATGAAAGTCCTTTAGAATTTTCATGGAAAATGTGTATTATGGAAAACCATGTCTGTAGTGGGCTATACCATCAAGGTTTGGGTAGGCAATAACATTCACACAATGATGAAATTGCATAATGATGCATTTCTTGGAATGTATGCCTGTTGTTAAGTGACACCAGACTATGTACGTGTGTGTGTGTTTGTGTTATGTTTTAGGCCATTGCAGATTGTTACTTCCCATCCAAGGTGCTTGCTACAGAAGTCCCTATAAATACTGCCCTGGGACAAATGCTGGGCTATGAAATTATTTGTCTGGGGAGCCCTTGACCCTGTTCCTTGGGTATGGGGCTGCTCAGGTGGATGAGAACAGTGGTGGTAGCCACAGAAACAATGGCACAGCGGGACTTGGTGTGGTGCTCCCAGTCCTACCCACCTCACAGCACGGAGGTAGAAGGCTGTCACAGGAGCTGGTCACGGTGGCATGGGCAGTGCTCTGTTCTTCATTAGCATGCCAGAGATGTGCCCACATGGTATTGGCAGAGCACAGCAGACTCTTCAATTAGAGATTGAGCCTAGGAAGTATTCTTATTGGTCAATTTTTTGAGCTTCCTATGATAGCAATTTATAGGAGGCTCAGACAATCCAAAGAAATCCAGTGACCTAAGGGACTTGTTTCTTTGGGCAGTAATCCAGACAATAAGTGGGTTATTGCCTGGGATTTATGCAGTGCTTTCCCTTCAGGGAGTCCTGTGTGCTTTTCAAGTAACCCATTTGTCTTCAAGTAGCCCTGAGAGAGACTGAAGTCAATAGAACGTTTTCCTGCAGGAAGAAGTAAAAGAAAGAGATGCTGTTGTCTGAGATCATGGTGGCCAACCAAGACCTGGGTTGGTCATCCAGAACTGTGCATGGTAGGCTAATGTACACTTGACTACCATGGCTTTAACGTGGCTCCATCTTTAAAAAAATTTGTGTATATATTCACTTCTATTCATGTAAAAGGGAGAGAGAGAGAGAGAGAGAGAGAGAGAGAGAGAGAATCTCCCATCCTCTGGTTCACTCCCCAAATGGCTGCAACAGCCAGGGCTGGGCCATGCTGAAGCCAGGAGCCTGGAACTCAGTGTGGGTCTCCACATGGATCTCAGTGACCCAAATGCTTAAGCCAGAGTGAGCATTAGCAGAAGATGTAATTTGGAACAGAGGTGGGTCTCGAACCCAGACACCACACACCTGCCCTGGGTTCCCTTTTATGAGAGCCTGGAGACCTCAGAAGTCAGGGCTGAGTGAGCAGTCCATCTCAGGAGGGTAAGGAGGGAATTTGTTTGATTGCAGCAGGAGGAGAGCAAACAAGATTTGCTCAACTCAAGGGTATAATTAGCTGACAAGATTTTTTTGAGAGGGAAGCTCCCCGCAACAGACTGTATCCCTGATTTTGGAAGACAACAGGAAGAAGTCAAGATCATCTGAAAAGGACTAATTATAATAGCTTCACCTTTGAATTGGCACTAAGTGGGTGGCAGAGGTGAAAACACCCTTATAACTTCAATATTTTTAGGTCTATAAAATAGAGAAGGGGAGACAGGCATATTTTTAGCATTTAGCATGTTGACAGCCACTGATTTTAAAATAAGTGCAGATTGCTAAGCCCACTGATGTCTAAGACAGGAGCTTTTTTAGTTCTCTAAGCAACACCTAAGGATTCCATAGGGCTACCCTCTGTAAAGCTGTCAAGGAAATGATGCTTCCCATGCTGGGTATTTTTGGCGTCTTGTTTGTTTTCTTGGCGGAGGGAATTGTTATGGTTTGACTGATGCACAAGGACGTGCCCTTGAGCTGTCCAGTGTTTCCTGTGCTGCGCCCAGGGCACGGGGACTGATGACTCTGATGGCCAGCTGGGCTGCTCCCCCCACACTGACTTTGCAGTCCCGGCGGAAAGAAACACCGTGTGCAGTCTCAGCCCATGCGCTTCCTTGCTCCTAGGCAGCACCTCCAGCTGCTTGCCTTCAGGACCAGGAAATCCTGGAAGCTCTGGGCAGCATGTGCTGTCTTTTCTGATAGTTTCCATAACCAGTGTTGAGCATCAAGGTCTGGCCTTTAATCATCTCCACACCCCGTTGTCAGTCGCTCTGGATTTCTGCCGGTGATGCTCGACCTGGAGTTACCTGACTGCTGCGGGATGACCACCTTGGTCCTCTTTCTGACCATTGTAGGCCTCAGGAGGGGACCGCGGTTGGCCATGATGCCAAGCAGGAGCCGGCTGCCACCTCTGAAAGCAGCACGGAGGAAGAGAAGGGACCGTACTGGGCAAGGGTTCGCCACTGGGGCTTTGACCGAGTTGAACGGAGGTCATGATGAACAGAGGTATATGGTGCGGTGCCATGATTGCCCTATACAGAACATCAAGGCCCAGGGTGGTCGCAGCCCCACCCCAGCTCCAGGTTCAGAATTCGACTGCAGATATGAGGAAGCCTGTTGTGCGGCAGCCGCCCAGGCGCAAGGCCCTGTATGTAGGTGGGGCGCGTTACTTCGCTGTGCTCTGTTTCCCAGGCTCAGCTCCACTCCCTGGCCTCTCTGTGGCTGCTGCAGTTCAAGCCCTTGGATGCCCGTGCAGTCACCATAAGGCTCTCACCGCCAGAGGTGTCATCAGGACAGTTTTTCTGTGCCTTTAGCAACCCTTGTTCTTTCCCGGGTTGTAGAACACTCAGGGTGGGCCGTGACATTCAAGGCCGCCTTGGCTAAGAAATGCGTCCCCTCCCTACTGGATTCACATATGCAGTCCAGGGCAGTGACCTCTGTCCTTGCTAAGAACCTCTGCAGCCTGGTGGCTCCCCCAGGGCTGTCCGGGCTGCCTTCCCACCCTTCCCCGGGGGATGATTTGCCCTCCTCCGCCTTGCTGATCTCAGCCTGGTTTCCAGGGCAGCCGCAGACAGTAGGAGAGGGCAGGGCAGGCAAGTTCTAATGTGGCTGACACTCTGAGGGACTGGTGGGTGTCTGGAGCAGACTCATTCCTCGTTTGCACTTCTGCAGGTGCTTTGCCTCTTCCCTCCCTGCCCCCTCCGCTCGCTCATCGCGGGTGGCTGGTGATCGCTCACCTGCAGTTTCTGTTAGCCAGGGTCACATTCTGCAGTGCCTGGTTACTTCCTTATGCTCAGGCCAAGCATCCGGCCGTGCCTCTGGCATCCTTTTGCTGAGGTTTAGTTGTCCGTGCAGGCAGCCATCTAGGAGAGCCTAAGAAGGGCGTCCCTGGCTCCTGCACGCACCTGGCCCGTCTTCAGGCATCCTTGCGTCCTGGGCCCAGTCCCGCCCCAGCTTCTACCCTGCCACTGGAGCAGATGGCCGGGCAGGTCTTCTCTGTGGGAGTCACAAGGGGCTTCCGGACTCAGGAGACACAGATTCTGCAAGTAGGCCTGTTCTGGTCCTTTCCTGAGGCTTGAGGTGACAACTCAGCATTCTAGTAGATCTCACACATATTTCTTCTAATTCTAACGTCCAACTCTTTGTGCAAGAGAGCGGTGGAAGTGACATAGGAGAGGGGTTCCAACTCTTTGTGCAAGAGAGCGGTGGAAGTGACATAGGAGAGGGGTTCCAACTCTTTGTGCAAGAGAGCGGTGGAAGTGACATAGGAGAGGGGTTCAAGTGTAAGAGTTACCAAATGGGGCTTGATTACCTGTAGTGTTAAGTCCTACCCCACAACGGTCCCCTTGTTATGTGCTACCCCCCAATCTGGTGTCTCAGCTAAGACTTCTCACATCTTTACTGCTAGGAGGGACCAAGTTCTGGGGCCATTCATTGACTCTAAAGGTAGCTCCATTCCTTTTTCCTTTGGGCTTCTTGGGAAAAAAGATTCTTTGAAAGTTTGTCTTTCAGATGTGACTGGCCCTCTAGCCCTCTGGTCTGAAAGTGGGACATAATATTAACAGATAGAATAGAAGTTCTACCAAAGAAGAGCAGAGCGCTGCCGTGTGCTGTGTCACCCAGCCCTGGCCCGAGTCCGTGCATTCTAGTGGAGAGCCTTGAGGATCCTGCTCAGAGCTAGATTGGGACTATCAAGTTCTTGAACTCAGGGCTTAAGGCTTCTGCTTCGTGGGTGAAATCCTTCTTGTTACTTGCATGTAAGCTGGGCTGAATTGATTGCTTTGCATATACTTGAAAAGCACCAGAGACACCTTTTTTGTTTATTTTTTGCAGAGAGAAAAGCAAGATTTATTTAAGTAAGAGACCTCCTGGTGGAGTGGCCAGGATGGGGGCTCCAAGTGAGGCAAAACCTGAGGGGGCTGGTGGTAGTGGGGTTTTTAAGCACAATTTTGGGGAAGGAAAAAAACTTGTCAATCAACTTGACAATCAGTAAGTAGGTGGGGACAAAACCCCTCAAAAGACCTGATATGTAATCTTATTTACCCTGTCTGGCTTACTCAAAAATGCTATTGATAGAGTTTTTGCACTTTGTCTGCTGCGTTGACTGAAAACTGATCAGAGCACCAAAGTTAAACCCATGCAGTAATTCATTATATATATATATATATATATATATATATATATATATATAAAACATGACCAAAGGTTCCTACCTGTTCAGTCGAGCCTTGTGCTCAACTGGCAAGATAATGAGAAAGAACCTTTGTATCTTAACTGGAAAAAAAATGCATTTATACATTCATATTGCAAATGTTTCTTTAGAGAAAAAAGAACAAACTGTTCATTTTTGTAGAGATGAATTTTTTCCTAATGTGGAACCAGAGAGATGACCTCTGTCACCAAGTGATGCCTTTCTCACTTTAAAGAAACTGTCCCATAGCTGATTTGCTTTGTCCTTTTGGCTATTAGTATGTAACAAACCACTTGCAAACTTAGCTGTAAAACAAGAAACAAGTGTGGCATTTGGTCTAGCTGTTAAGATGCTGGTTACAGGCCGGCGCCACGGCTCACTAGGCTAATCCTCCGCCTTGCGGCGCTGGCACACCGGGTTCTAGTCCCGGTTGGGGCACCGATCCTGTCCCGGTTGCCCCTCTTCCAGGCCAGCTCTCTGCTGTGTCCCAGGAGTGCAGTGGAGGATGGCCCAGGTGCTTGGGCCCTGCACCCCATGGGAGACCAGGAGAAGCACCTGGCTCCTGCCATCGGATCGGCGCGGTGTGCCGGCCGCAGCGCACCTACCGCGGCGGCCATTGGAGGGTGAACCAACGGCAAAAGGAAGACCTTTCTCCTCTCTGTCTCTCTCTCACTGTCCACTCTGCCTGTCAAAAAAAAAAAAAAAAAAAAAAAAAAGATGCTGGTTACAATGCCTATGTCCCATGTTGGAGTACTTGGGTTCCATACCTGGCTCATGCTCCTGACACCAGCATCCTTCTGTTGTAGATCCTGGGAGGCAACAGTGATCGCTCAAGTAATTAGGTTCCTACCACCACATGGGAGACCTGGATTGAGTTCACAATTCCTGGCTATGACATGGCCCAGTCCTGGTTGTAATAGGCATTCGTAGAGTGAAATAGTGGTTGGAGTGCTCTCTATCTGCCTTAACCCCCTTACTATCTTTCAAATAAATAATAGAAAATTTTAAAAAGATTTAAAATAAGAAGATTTAAAATAAAAAAATAAGAAGATTTAAAATAAAAAGATTTAAAATTAAGAAAACGAACAAACCCCACCCATGAAAAAGAAGCATTCCTTATTGTTTATAGGTCTACATATCAGCTGGATATTTCTTCTAGTCTTTGGCTGACTCACATGTCTTTAGGTAGCTGTGGGTTTTCTGAGTAGGTCTGCTAATGTTGTGTAGTTCTGCTAGTGTTCTTGCAAACTCTAATGGGATATCTGGTGTCTCTTCCATGTGGTCTCTCATCCTCCAGTAGGCTAGCTCTTTGTTTGCATAGTAATTAATAGTTCCAAAAGCAGAGTAGAGATGTGCAAGGTCCCCTGAGGCCGAGGCTTGGATGGGTGCACCATTACTTTCATTGTATGCTATTAACCAAGACCCAGATTCCAAATATAGGGAGGAGACTCCATCTCTTAACTGGAGGAGCTGCAAAGTCATATTGCAAAGGACTTAGAGGTCCAAAGAGTATTTATTGGGAAATTAATGCAAGCAATCTGCTATTACTGTATATGGAGAAGCTTCTGGAAGCTGCTGTACTCTTTCACAGGGTGATAGCTGCCTTAGGGAACACAGAGTCTTTCAAACCACAAATGTAGCTCTGATTGAATTCTGACTCGAGAGCTCCCATTCTAGTTTCTCATGTGTGCACTGATTTTGGCTGTTATTGTGAGTAGTCACTGTTGTGAACTCTTCTAAGCCTAACGCCTAGCAGTCGATACTTGCTAATTTATATGCACGGTATTCTGCTGAGAGGAAGAGGACTGGTTTTATTAAATTAGTAAAATGTAAGTTGTGTACGGAACTTGAGTGACTTGCCAGTGAGATTAGATGTCATTCTAATAAATAGTAGGGCTTCAGACTTGAGTGATTGATTTCCCATGCATTTATTGAATATCTGCTAAGCACAAACCCTATAATTGATAGGTTAGGCCAGGAAATCAACCCTGTTCTTGGTCAGAATCCGATTCAACTGGACTTAAATAAAACTTGGGCACCAGTATTTTCTAAAACTTTCTTAAGTGATTATCATGTACATCTAGGGTTCAGAGCCGCTGGTATAAATTACTGATTCAATTTGAACAAATCTACTCATGTATGTAATGGTTAGGTTATGGTTCTAAGCTCGCAAATAAGTATCTGTTATATCATATATAGTGCCATGTCTTTGGTAAACTCTTTTTACTTAAAGAGTTTACCAAAGACATGGCACTATTTTTTTTTTTAAAAAAGCATTTACTGGCTGGCGCTGCGGCTCAATAGGCTAATCCTCCGCCTGTGGCACCAGCACACCAGGTTCTAGTCCCGGTTGGGGCGCCGGATTTTGTCCCGGTTGCTCCTCTTCCTGTCCAGCTCTCTGCTGTGGCCCGGGAAGGCAGTGGAGGATGACCCAGGTGCTTGGACCCTGCACCCGCATGGGAGACCAGGAGAAGCACCTGGCTCCTGGCTTCAGATCAGTGCGGTGTGCCAGTGGCAGCGGCCATTGGGGGGTGAACCGATGGAAAAGGAAGACCTTGCTCTTTCTCTCTCACTGTTCACTCTGCCTGTCAAAAAAAAAAAAAGCATTTACTTATTTATTTTATTTATTTCAAAGAAGCCAGGCTGAAACCAGGAGCCTGGACTTCTACCTGGGTCTCCTTTGCATGTGGCAGGGGCCCAAGATTAACTTCTGCTGCTTTCCCAGACACATTAGCAGGGAGCTGGATTGGAAGTGGAGCATCTGGTACTCAAACCAGCACTCTAACATAAAATTCCTGAATTACAAGCAGCAGCTCAACCCCTTGCACAGCAACGCCAGCGCTGATATAGCACCTTATACTGGTATGGATGCACAAGGATGAAGCTGTGGAAATCATACACATAGAAACATTGGCGAGGAAATGGGATTGTAGAATAACACAGGAAACCATATTAGTTTGTTTTTCATTACTATAATGAAATACCAGAGGCTAGGGACTTTATAAAGAAAAGAGATATATTTAGCTCCAGTTTTGGAGACTGAAAGTCCAAACAGCATGGTGCCAGCTCTAGCAAGGGCCCCATTGCTGCATCCTCTCCCAGTGGATGACATCAAGTGGTACAAGTGCACGTGAGAGGGCCAGGTCACATGATGAGACGGGAAACCCATTGCGAGGGGCGGGGTTTGCAACCTCCCATTAGGTCCCAACAGTAAATGTCCCTCTACCTCTTAACTTCTCCACCGTGGGGACAAAGTTTCCAACACATGATTCTAAGAAGGAATCACACAAGCTGTATCCAAAACCCAGTAGGGATATAGTGGGAGAGTGCTTACAGGTACAGAGTGGCTAGGGAAGTGCTTCTTAACCTATAAAGCATGAATGAGTCACTTGACCTTATTAAACCTCAGCTTCCAGTAGGGCAGGACCTGAGATTCTGTAATTTTATTTATGTTGTTACCGATCAATTCATTGATTGATTTAATGTGAAAGCCAAAGAGCTAGAGAGAGGCAAACAGAGATCTCCCATCCTCCAGTGCCTGCAATGGTCAAAGCCAGAAGCCAGGAACTTAATTTGGGTCTCTCATGGGGGTGGCATGGACCCAAGTACTTGATCATTAGCAGTAAACTGGAATTGGGAGTGGAGCCACACTCCAGCATGGGGTGCAGGCATCTCAAAGAGTGTCCTAACTGCTGGGCCACATGCCTGTCCCAGATTCTTTGATTTAAAAAAGCTACCAGGTGATGCTGATGTGGTCACCTGTGGATGGCTCTGTGGGTCATAGCTGTTGTAACTACAAATTTCCACCTTGATTCTTTCACCCAAACAAATTTTCCTACGAATTTTTTCCCCTGTTTTTATAGTGCAAGTCAAATCAAAGTTGTAATTTGCCTTATGGACATTGTCTTTGAGAGGTAATTTTGCCCAATAAACCAGTCTGCATACATGTGGACTTGGAGAATTAGCTCCCTTTGCAAGTGCCAAGGGACGTGCAAAGAGTGTGAACTTGGGGTCATAGGACTGAGCTCAAATCTCTACTGACGCTTCCTAGGTAGATCAATCCTAGGCTGATTGATCTTTCTGGGTTTAGTGTGAATGGGGATCATAATCTCTCCCATATGGAAAACAAGGTTGTTGAGTAAGTTAAGTAGTGGCATATGTGCCTGAAGCACCTGGCACAGAACTTAGTATGGGGTAGGCACTCACTTAATGTTAGTCATTCAGTGACTGTGAGCCGATGGCTATCATAGGCCCTGCTGGAGGAGACAGGCAAGACTCAGCTTCTGCTTGAATCAGGGCAGGGGAGACAGAGGAAGGAAGAAACACAGATGCTGGTGGGCCCAAGGACTCCTGGAGGAACCAGCCTGCAGCCCAGCTGTCCTTTAATTTTGAGACAGGAGATGCCCTGTTCTCTTATTCATGTGTGTGTTCTCTTGTCTGATTGAGATCTCTTGTTTGCCAGACTGAGCAGAGCAAAAGTCAGCAAGCAATCCTTCTGCAAAACAGATTTCATCATAACTATTTTTTTTTTCCTGTTGGAGTTGTGTTGAAAGACCAGATGGGTCTATTTTGGCTTTCCAGAGAGATGTCATTGAAAATAAGAAAGGATTCAAAATGTCTTTGGAGCAATCAGTCTTTCTTGAGGGGTAAGGAGAACTTGCAGATGAATTCAGTCATCCTTCCTGAAAAGTAAAAAGAAGAAAGATTTAAGGGGCCAGTGTTATGGCAAAGCTGGTAAAGATGCTGCCTGCCACACTTGCATCCCATATGGGCTCCAGTTCATATCTCTGCTGCTCCTCTTCAGTTCCCTGTTGGTGGTGTGGGAAAGCAGTGGAAGATGGCCCAAGTGCTTGGGCCCCTGCATTCATGTAAGAGAGCCTGATGAAGTGCTGGGCTTCTGTCTGGCGCAGCACTGATCATTGAGACCAACTGGGGAGTTAACCAGTGAATGAAAAATCTCTTTTTCTCCCTCTTTCTTTCTCTCTTTCTCCATCTCCCTCTCTTTCTGTAACACTGATTTTAAAAATAAACAAATCTTTTTTAAAAAAAGATTAAAAAAGGAAGTAAGCTGGGGATCAGAGTCCTGGATCTTCTCAAATTCAGTTCAAGGGAAAACATTTGGGGCATTAATTCCTCATGCTCCATGTGGACTTGGGCGTTAATTCCTCATACTCCATGTGGACTGAGTATTCAAGAACTGAACCCTGACTGTTGCCATGGTTTATAGAATCAGAGACAAATGCCTCTACATAGCATTTTTTGTCCTTGGCAGAAGTTAACATATTCACACCTTGTCAGAGCATGTGAAAATAGCTGCTACAGAAATTATTACTTTGCAACAATCAAGAGTAAAGTTAGAACTTCAGGATATTGAGGAACTGGAGAACTCAGTACCAGAGATTTGCTGCCAGCACCACGGCCTCCTGCTTTAGAATATTTGAGGCACAAGTGACGGCTGTGACAGGGACAGCACGATTGTCTCCGCGGCCTCCCCTCCCCTGTGTGAGTTCTGTGTGGCAGGTGTTGAAACACAGACTTTACAGGTAGGGTCTGACTTCCCCAGAATGCATCTGGACTGCCTCCTGGTGGCGGTGTGAGACCTGCTGAGGAATGAGTTCATCCAGGCTTATCTTTCTAGCCATTGTTTCTTGATATATGATATTTTGCTTGGAAGCCCCCACACGCTGCCTCTCTATTGTCTATGGGCTGCCTTGCAAACTTCCAAAGGCCTTGGTTCTCCCCATGTTCTCTGACACCACTGTTCAGGGCACCTCCGGTTCCTGGAACTGCCCTGTGCCTGCGTTTCCTAGGGCTGCTGCCTCCTCTACCTGCCCCGTACCACCTTCTTCCCCATATCTGGCTGGTTCAGTGTTGATTTACCCAACACACTGCAGGTGCTACCTCTGCCAGGAAGTGTTCTCCTCAGTTCTCTTGGGGTTGGTGGGTCTCTCTTGGCCTCTCCTAACCCTTGCACACACCTCTTACATAACATTTTTGCATTAAAAATTAGACCTTGAGCTGTGTACCTGGCACCTAGGAGGTGTTGATGAGTGATTACTGATTTTAAATATAACTTCGGGAGCTGGCATCTTAACCATGTTTCCTGATTTATTTCATAAAAGTTTTGTACAGTTTGCCTGTGGTAAATCTGCCTTACCTTAGCTATCTCTCAGGAGTGTTTGGATGAGACATACAAGTCCATATGGTTGGCTATTGATTAATAGTCTCTGCTTTTGCTATTTTTGTGAGTAAGTGATCAATCAAGTGCTCTTTCACTTTAAACACTTGGGGAGGACCCCAAAGAATTGATCAATGGAGATTGCGAGACTATTCAGGGTTAGCTTTGTGCTTTGGAAAGTCAGAAGGAGATAGGAGAAAACTCAGGTCTTCTCAAGGAGTACCGTTTTGCCTGGGGGATGATGTAAGTGCTGAATTGTGGGTGATGGGGTTCAAGGCATGCTGTCTCAAAATAGCGCACTTGGGTGCACTGGTATTTTAGGTGGAAAGGATTCTCATAACAGCAGGTGCTAGCTGGACTCCCTGATCTTCCCTTGAGCAGGTCATGAGACCCTCTTGTGAGAGAGCTCCACCTATACCTGGAGGAAGGAGCGCCTTTGTCCTAGCCATGGATGGATGGATGGATGCCAAGAGGAATCTGGATGAACAGACTTCGCTAAACGCCCCATTGCTACTCATATGGTCTTTCATCTTCTCCTATTTGCTTACAGTTTCCCATTCTTCATATAACCTAGCATCACAATGCACAGATTTACCTGTTTCTTCATGTCTTCATTTCCTTAGGAAGGCTCCAGGCCATGTAAAACTTAAAAATTGAGGAAATTTGTATGTCTTTCTCTTGCTGATCTGTATTTTCTTACAGGAGCCTGACTGAGAACCTAAGGTGAGTAGAGAGAGAGTTTTCTGTCCCCAGCTGCAGAGAAATGCCGTGTGTACACAGTAGGTGTTGAATGAAGACTGGCTCACTGATGCCTCTGTGAAACAGGGAGAAGACAGCTGATGGGAGGGTTATTTATTTCTGCTTTGGAAACGGCTCCACCCATTTGATGGTTAGGACCCTCTACTGCCTACAAGAACACTGGGTCCTGCCAATTTTGAAGGTCCTAGGAAAACTTTATAAAAATTCCAGAGAATTGATAGAATAGATATCATGTCTTCAAGTCACAGTCAGGGAGCAGCACTACTTACTTTAGAAGAAGGCCAATTGTTGAGTTTTTATAGAAGTGTTTCTCAGTTGAAAGTATGGAACAATATGTAGAAGGACATGAAATATATGTATGAATGTGTAGATTTTTTTTCTTGTGAAAACAGAGGAAAGATCAATCTTTTTGTGTAATTTTACTGTTTAGGACCAGGAGCAGATTTCTCTAAAGGTCCTCATTAATATCTGGGAGTCACCACATGAGGCCAAAGTCATTAGTTTACAATAGAAAGTTTACAGAGTAGGTTCGAGGATGAAGGTGAAGAGGATTGGAATTAGAGAGGTTGGAGAAAGTTGCCAAAGTAGACAAGTCTGGAAATGTTGTCTGGGAGAGTCAAAAACTGACTTTTGTTATCAACATTTATTAAGCTCTTTTCTTGCATTTGGTCCTATACACTGGGCAGGAGGGATTAAAAAAAAAAAAAAAAACTAAAATAAAAAGGAATTTCTCTACCTTTTGCAGCCTGGTGGGGGAGACAGACATTGGAAACAAACTGTTGAGTGCTTTGGACAACCATGGGCTAGCTTGGAAAATCCAGTGGGAACCTATTGCCTCAAGGTCACTCGACATACAAGGTCATGGGAACAAAGTGCTTACTGCTGTATCACCTCCAAATAGGAACATTACCCCAAGTGGACTTCAGACGTGGTCCTACAAGCAAGTTAAGGTGGGGACCTACAAAAACCAGTGAAGGTCTTGGCCCAAAGGGAAAGCATGGGTTTTTCAAGTTTGTGGCCTCCTGGAGAGATCTCTGCCCCTTGGTACCTGAGCCCTCTGCTCCTGGAGGGGCAGCCTGAAGCAGGTGGTAAGGTGCCAGGACATGTGCCGTGTCATGGTTTCCTAGTGGAGACTGTGGATGCAAAGGGCTGAACTGCTCTTCTCCCCAGACAGGACCTTTCTGGTTCCTCTCCCCCAGGATATTCAAGCACAGCTTCCTTCTATTTTACATGGCCAGGGTGGGGCCAAGATGGGTCTGTAGATGCTTATGTGCTGGGAAGACTTTGAGGGGGTGACTTGGGCAGCTTCCCACTAGGCTTTTAAGAGAAACCCCCTCTCTCCCCTCTTCTCATGGGAAACCATTTCCTTGAGTTTGTCATCATAGGAAAACAGAAGACTTACATGAGTGTAAGAAAAAGAGGGCTGGACTGTGAGGCCTGCTTCAGGTCTAGAGGTTAGATGGGTTGGGACCCTCGGCCTGTGATGCTTCAACTCTCTGTGCTGGCTTAGCATTGGCTGTGTTGAGATCTGGGGGGCAAAGTCACAGGTGACAACCAATGCAAGATTCAAGAATACTGAGTTCCAACCAAAAGGTGAGTCATCCTATGTTACAGGTTTAAACAAAAAGGCGAGAAAGAAAATAGGGATATGATGTCCTCAACTCACTGCCATTTAAACAGTTTAGGGGTAGTTGCCATAGCTGTCACTCTGGAAAAATCTTCTAATATAATAGGATCATCAAAAGGATTCATTTTGGAATAAATGGCTCACAACTGTCTCGATTCAGATTATGGCATCTTCATTATTTTTTAGTTTATTTTATTTATTCTAAAGGCAGAGTTACAGAGGGAGGGAGGGAGGTGGGGGAAGAGAGAGAGAGAGGAGAGAGAAAGAGAGAGCTAGAGATAGAGAAAGACAGAGACAGATTCCATCTGCTGGTTCAGTCCCCAAATGGTTGCCATGGCCAGGGCTGGGCTGATCTGAAGCCAGGATCCAGGAGCTTCTTCTGGGTCTTCCACATGGGTATAGGGGCCAAAGGACTTAGGCCATCTTCTGCTGCTTTTCCAGGCCATTAGCAGGGAGCTGGGTTGGAAGTGGAGGAGTTGAGACATGTACTGGTATCCATATGGGATGCTGGCATCACCAGCTGTGGCTTTATCCACTACATCACAACGCCAGACCCTATAACAACTTTAAATAGGTCTCAGGGTGGCCACAAGCCCTTTGCATTCACACATAGGTGTGCGTCTTTCCCACCACACGACTCCTGTGGTGGGATGTGCACAGGCCACTTCCTCCTGGAAACCCCAAGGACCCCTTTCCCCAAGTGTTATCCACTTGCCTTAATCAGTGTCCCTGTAATTTAAACCCCACCTTTCTCTAGTGTCAATTTAATGCCCTCTGGAGGCAGCAAGGCAAGCAGCACCCTCTAATGAGTGAATACCAGGTTCAGTTTGTTTTGGTTGCATTTGTCTGGCTCAGGGGCTCTGAAGTTCACATTAGAAACACCTGGTGTCTTTCAAAAAATATTGACCAGGTCAGGGGCTGGCATCATGGCACAGTGGGTTAAGCCATTGCTTGAGACATCTGTATCCTATAATGCAGTGCCTAGTTCAAGTCCCAACTACTCTGCTTTTGATCCAGCTTCCTACTGATGTGCTTGTGAGGTGGTGATTATGGCTCAGGTACTTGAGTCCCTGCCACTCTTGCGGGAGTCTTGGATGGAATTCCTGGTTTCCTGGCTATTGCTGGCATTTGAGGAATGAATCAGTGGATAGAACTTTCAGTCTTTGCCTCATCAATCAATCAATCAATCAGATTACTGAGTCTCCTAGTAGACAAACTGCATCAGCAATGCTAGGGGTGGCACTAGTGGTTTTATATTTTAAAAAGATTTATTGGCCTGCGCTGTGGCTCACTAGGCTAATCCTCCACCTGCAGCGCCGGCTAGTCCCGGTTGGGGTGCCAGATTCTGTCCCGGTTGCTCCTCTTCCAGGCCAGCTCTCTGCTGTGGCCCGGGAGGGCAGTGGAGGATGGCCCAAGTGCTTGGGCCCTGCACCCGCATGGGGGACCAGGAGAAGCACCTGGCTCCTGGCTTCGGATTGGTGCAGTGCACTGGCTGCAGTGTGCCAGCCGTAGTGGCCATTGGAGGGTGAACCAACGGCAAAAAGGAAGACCTTTCTCTCTGTCTCTCTCTCTCACTGTCCACTCTGCCTGTCAAAAAAAAATATTTATTTACTATTATTTGAAAGGAAGAATGACAGAGAGGGGGAAAGAGAGAGAAAGATTTCCATCAGGTAGTTCAGTCTCCAAATGGCCAGAACACCTTGGGCTGGGCCAGGCCAAAACCAGGAGCCAGGAACTCCATTTGGGCCTCCTACGTGGGTCGCAGGGGTCCAGTACTTGAGCCCTCTTCTGCTAAACTGGACTGGAAGCAGAGCAGCTGGGACATGAACCAGTATGTTGAGTGACAGCTCAGCTCACCGCACCTCCACAGTCCCAGCCCGGTGATTCTGATGGAGGCTGAGGGTGAAGGACCATTGGTCTCAATGATCCCTCCCACACTATTCGATTATAAAGTGCTGCAGGCAGTGGGGTAAGTATGATAGCACCTCCTATTCCCTTGAATCTAGTTATCAAGCTTGCTCCCTGCTGCTGAGTGCTAGGTACTTAGCACTGAGACCATGGCTTCTGTGAAGGCTCCTTGTGCCTGGTAGACCCTACCTCTCCCATGGGGTCCTTTCATCTGAGAGCAGGTGGGAGGAAGAGAGACAGGCATGCTTCCCACGTCTTCCGGGAAGAGGGAGCACTACCAAGAGCTGCCTTAGGCAAGTTGAGGGCAAATTCAGACAGACAGGGTCAATGTGTGAGAAGGTGCCCAGATGCTGCCAGACTCTGCTGGCCAGAGGTCTGAGTCCAAGGGTAAGAGATTTGAGCAGGGCCTGAAGGAGAAAGTGGCCCTTATAGAAAATCTCTATTGATTGCATTGGAGAACCAACAATGCATCACTTCCCTGGTCAGGGAGCAAATCCATTAAAACTCTGTTGAATTAGTCAGACCATGCACTCCTTGGGAGAATTTGGCAGGGTCCTGGAACTCTGGCCAAGGATTTGGGCCAGATTCTGTGATTCCAGAGCAGCCACTTCACTGTGCTTTTATTGGGGTGGGCATTTGGTGTAGCAGGTAAGATGCTACTTGGGATGCTTGTGTCCCATACTGGAGTGCCTGAGGTTAAGTCCTGATTCATTTCTGACTCCGGCTTCCTGCCAAGGTGCACCAAGGCAGGGAGTGGTGGCAGTTCAAGTCGTTTGGGTCCCTGCCACCACGTGGGAGACATGAATGGAGTTCCAAGCTTCTGGCTTCAGCCTGGCCCAACCCTACCTGTTGTGGTCATTTGGGGAATGAGTTAGCAGATAGATCTCTCTCTTTTCCTGTGTGTCTCTGTGTTTCCAAGAATTAAAAATTTTAAAATAAGAAAACTTACTTTTATTCTGAATAAAGCTTGTGCTTTCAAGAAAAAAAATTTTTTTTTTAATTTTTGACAGGCAGAGTGGACAGTAGAGGGAGACATAGAGAAAGGTCTTCCTTTTGCCGTTGGTTCACCCTCCAATGGCCGCCGTGGTAGGCGCGCTGCGGCGCTGATCCGATGGCAGGAGCCAGGTGCTTCTCCTGGTTTCCCATGGGGTGCAGGGCCCAAGCACTTGGGCCATCCTCCACTGCACTCCCTGGCCACAGCAGAGAGCTGGCCTGGAAGAGGGGCAACCGGGACAGGATCGGTGCCCCGACCGGGACTAGAACCCGGTGTGCCGGTGCCGCAAGGCGGAGGATTAGCCTAGTGAGCTGTGGCGCCGGCCAAAAATATTTTTTTAAATGTGGGGACATACTGAAACATCACATGAAGCTGCATAAATATGTAGTTTTTTAATGTTTTTGACCACTCTCTATATTTACTACCATTGCGTTGAACAAGTCAAGACATAGTTTTTCATTAAGTGGCCAAAGTTAACTTAAATTCCCCTCTATAATGGAAAAAGCAAAACTGACCTCATTACTTTGGGCTCTTCCTGTATCATTTTAGGGGATTAAGTTTATTAGGCTGTATTACCTGGACATCACATCTAGATTAAAACAACTCTGTTTATCATGGCAATAAGTAATTCGGTCACATGTGGGGTCCTGGGAAAGACCAAACTTGGAAGATGTGGATGCAAGTTTGACTGCAGTTTCCTCCTCTGTCAACTGGGTTTGCACCTGCTCTGCTGGGAGATGTGGGATGAGATAGGTGCCTGCCCAGCAGGTGGCAGCACACGGAAGTCTCAGCTGCCGGTGATTCTTAGGTAGCTGGGATCCCTTGAGGAGAGTCTGGGAGAATCGGGCTCCCTTCTTGCCCAGAGGCGGCTGTTTCAGCCTAGGCTCCTGCAGCAGGCTACGGAATGTGGCTGGCTGGCTGAAAACTCTCCTGCCATGGGCGTTGATTCCTCAGCCTATACCCACCCTTCTCGTAGCTTCCCCTCCCAGGACCTCTCGGCTCGATCTCTGTGCATGAGTCTGGAGAATAATAAAATTGGAAGTGTTTTACAGTTTCTTATGCCATCTAATCCTCACTCGAGAAGAGAGGCATCTAGAAAATGCTTTCTTCTTTGTATGAACATTTTAGAGATCAACCAATTATTGTTGTTAGACTGTCTGGAATCAGTGATGATGGGTACAACTGCAATAAATTATAGATAAAAGCAGGACTGCAAATCAGAAGCACAGAGTGTCCCAAGACAAGCATCCCACAAAGAACAAGAGCCAGACGCGTAACCTCCTCAGCTGCCCCCGTGGTGTCAGGGCTGGAGTTTCTCCATAGAGATCTGAGGGTGGTAGAGGCTTTCTGAGTGGGCTTAAAATTCAAACTGTGAGTAAGTGAATAGAGCAAATTCCTCCGTAATAATTACTAGCTAAGCTTGCTTGCCAGCCCCAAGGAAACCAATATATTAAAGTTATATATCAACCTTTGACAGAGGCATTCATAGAACTGCGATTGGGAATGCCACCGTTTTCTCTGGGGAAACCCATGCGCTTTTCCACTGGAACCTACTGGCTCTCAGTGTTGGAGCATTTGAATTGTATGAGTGTAAGACCCCTTAAGCAGGCGTCCCACAAACCCACAAACCGGACCCCAGAAACACAGACTCCACTCCAATCGATGCAAAAGGCAGGAGGAAAGTTTATTACATTTGCAAATGGGCCGACTCAGCAGCACCCTCTGGTAGGGTGCAGAGAGAGAGCGGCCGCGAACAATAGCTTACAGAGTATTTAAAACTAAAAACCACAGTATTAGCATATTTGATTGTGTTACAATCCTATTGGGCAAGCTACAGGTTACTAGCATTTTATTGGGTAAGTTAATGGTTGCTAGGTAAGGGGCTTGGGATGGGGGTCGCGGGCAGTTTCTTCTTATCAGCTAAAGCAAGCAAGGACGAGGATGGCAGTAGAACAGTAAAACCTTAGTATGTCACAAGATAAGGGGTTGGAGACTTTTCGTTCTTCTTTGTTCTCTAAAAATAACACATGTTTTACAAGCTTAGCCATTATACAGAAGTAAAAATTTGGTTAGTGTTAACCTTAGTTCCCCCATCTTGTCTCTTGATTAGCCCTTTCAGTCACAGAACCTTATTGTAACTCTTTTCCGGACTCCTGCAAGTGTTATTGCGTGAGACCGTTACACAGACACAGAGCAGCTTCACAAGGCAGTTTCCCAAGGTTATTCTGCAGGCAGGTGGAGACACAGTTATCTTAAGGAATGGCTACTGTCAGCAGCCAAACTTTTTAACCCTTGCTAGAATTATTTTAATATTTACTTTTAGCAGGGGTCTTACTTTTAGCAGGGGTCTTATATGAGAAGCTTTGAAAAAAAATACAGATGCCCACACCTGACGCTTGGCCCTTTAAACCAACTGGCTTCACCTGAGCCAAATGGAATTGACCCATTCCACCTGAGTATTTATCTGTAGCGCTCTCATAGGTGATTGTAAGGTGCAACAAGGTTAAGATGCATTGTGGTTGGGGGAGCTAATCTTCCCATACATTTGTCACCATCTTCCTTCTTAGCAAGGAAGGCGTGTACTGGGGCTGTAAGTCTTGATTATGTGTAACAGCTTCTGATGGCTAAGTGCATGCAAGGTGGATTGTCTGCAGACACAGGGGGAGGAGACAAGGTCAGCAGGGGCAGAGGCTCATCTGCACCCCAAAGTGAGTTTCTGTTCTTACTTTTGATAATAGCAGGAAACACAAAGGAACTACACTGATAAACCAGGACTTTGTTTTGGAAATTTCCGTATCTCTTCCAATCTTTACAAATGGCTGGCTTTTGTTTCCATTTACAGATGAGAAAACAGATATGGGGTACTACTAGGATTTGCAATTAGGATTGATTCCAAAAACAAAGAATTCACTGATCATGCTGTGGGCAAGCTTAACAACAACAACAGAAACGTGTAACTGCTACTGGGGAAAATTCTAGAGGAGTTGAGGAGCAGCCTCTACCTCCAGCAGCTGTGCTGGGGAGTGTGCTAGAATCCACTGCATAATTAGGGTGTGACCCTCCCAGGCCTATCCCATCTGCCCCGAGTCAGCCAAAGGGCAGCCCTGGGCTCTGTGTGCCTTCGCTTCACTGCAGGCGCTTTTCTGATGGACAGAACTGTGACTTTTTACAGAAGTGACAAGACAAAGACAAGGCAGAGAACTTTGAGCTTTTTGGAGAGGCGAATTGTGGCAAGGTAAATACAGGGGTGAACTGCTGGTAGGTAAGGGCTGGTTACTGTGATTCGGGTAGCTTTTCGTGCCCTCTCTGGGCCACTAAGCACATAGAGTCATCCCCAGGGATTGCTGGCGTCCTTTCTGGTACAGAGGGGAGCAGGACACCTGCACAAATCTATGTTCTGTGTTAGGAAACTGGCGCAGTTTTATCTATGGTGCGATCTATGCCCTGATTTGCATCCTATTCCCTGGTTCCTGCCACCATTGCTGAAAGCCAGGTAGCCACATGGTCCAACTACCTGTGCCAAGCTCCACCCCCATCCTAATGGGATTCACTGCTCCTGCTTCCCTGCCCACCCTCCAGCAAAGTTTTAAAAGGGCCTGTTCCTGAACATGTGGCTCTCTTGGCTCTTCTCGTCTGCTCTCTGAAGGACTTCTGAAAATTTACCTACTAAAAAACTAGGAAGTTTCAAGAAAGGTCAGTTAGAAAGTTTCAAAAAAAGGTCAGTTTCTGGGAAACTGCAACTTAGCAGATAACAGGGAATAGCAGTTTGGAAACCCCCCTTGTACAATGGTTAAGATAAGTAAAACTGATGTGTACTGAGATAAGCAGAACTGCTGTATACTAAGATAAGTGAAATTACTGTAAACAAAAACCCCCTTCCTCTCTGTATTCACTTGCTTAAGATAATTTTGTGGTTTTTGCCTTTAAATACTGCCTGTAACCCTCGTCCAGTACCTCACTCTCTCAGGAGGGAGGGGTCCGTTTTGCGCAAAACGTAAATAAACCGCCTCTTGCTGTTTGCATCACCGGTGTCCGGAGTCTGAATTTCTGGGTCCCCAGGGTGCTACCAAGGACCCCGCCAGCTTTGGGTCCTTCACTCTCCTCTCCTCGTCTCTTCTCTCTGCTCTATCTTCTCTCCTCATTAGCTCCTCTCCTCTGTCTCTCTCTTATACTCTTTCTCTGTCTTATCCTTCTTCGTCCCTCCCCTCCAGTCTGTTGCATTTTCCCCAATAAACCCTTCCTTTACTCCGGTGTTCGGTGTGCTTTGTGACGGCCTGACAGAAATATATAACACTGGTGCATGGGCTGGGAAAGCCTTATATTGGTAATCCAGTGTCCCCCAGTGCTCTGGGGTCCTGGATTCCTGCCAGTCGCAAAGCACACCCCCGGAACTCCTTCCATGCCATCGAACACTCTGCGATCTCCATCCACACATCAGCCTTCCAAATTCTGAGGTAAGACATGGAACGGGAAATTTTCACAGCGACTCTGAGTTGTGGTCTGCTCTCATCTACATGCATCTGAGGCTTTTCTTCTCTCGTAAAGGTCGTAGTGCTAGACACCACAACTCCTACTTAAGGCCTTTAGTCTCTATGGACACTGTGTCCAGGCAACAGTGGGTGTGAGTGACGACTCAACCTCTGTTTTCCTTTATACAGGTTAGGCCCCGGGCTCCAGTGGTGCTTGGGTGAGGACTCCACCTTTTGCTCCCATATTCTCTGGTTAGTCAGATAGCCGGGATGCAAGGACGCTTGCAATCCACGGATCTGACTCTACAGGTCGCAATGGGAACTTTTCTCTAACCGCGTTCTATCTGATTCTTTAATATGGTCCCTCTCAAATTGGCTCCAGCCCTCAAACACCAATGCCTCATCTTTAAAGTGGCCCCTCCACAGCAGGGCATTTGGCCCTGAGGGATCAGCTCAAAGTCAGAGTGGTTTGACCCTGATAACAATCAAGATCTGTATCAATTTCCCTGAGCTTTAGGGAAGATAGAAGGAGATCCCATATGCTCAAGCTTTCCTATCTTTGATCTAAACCTTCTATGTGTACTGCTCTCTGGTTTAGGTCCTATTGGCCTCCAAAGTTTCCTCTAGAGGTCAAATGCCTAAGCCAAAACCTCGGCCTTCCACGTTCGCAGCCCCAACTTTTCACTATCTTGGCTCACTGTACCACCTCCTCCCACCCAGGAATTCGGACTTTATCTTAGAACTAGTCCTGGCCCAAAGTCTATTCTCTCTCTTATCAGTTTGGGAATGGCTGTCTCCATGCTTTCATTATCCAGCCCTGGTCCTCTGACTGGTCTTTTGTCCCTCTCTTGTACCAGTATTACCATAAGAATAGCAAGGGAATTGTAATCCCATCCTTTTGGGCTCCCTGCTTATTGAGAAATAAATTAGGTATCCCACCCTTCTGATGGCTCTTTTGTTTTATCTTGAGCATGCCAGACAGTTGCATCAACTTGGCCCACTGTAACTAATTTCTCTTTAGATCTAGGAAGATCACTACCTTTAAAAATATTGTTTTGTAACTTGCTGACCTTATTTTGCAATTTATTTTAACAGGTTTCCGGGTAATCAGTACTCAATGAAACAGCAATGGGTAATTAGTACTTGTTTTAGATGAATGGAATTTTAATTTTAATTGAATTCAGGTAGAGATATATCAGCATCTTAAGTCATTTAGGTGTAACTGCTAATTTAAATTGGGTAAAGGCAAATGAGAAATGCTTCTAAATGTAAACTTTTGTATACTCAGCATGTTATATTCTATTAAAAACTATTTGGGTTAGTTTATAAATTGTCCATGAAAAATAGTTCAACACTGTTTAAAGTAACTCAGGCTGAAATTTGATGTGTTACCTTATTTAAAAATGTTATCCTAATTTGGAGATTTTTTTTTTTTTTTGACAGGCAGAGTGGACAGTGAGAGAGAGACAGAGAGAAAGGTCTTCCTTTTGCCGTTGGTTCACCCTCCAATGGCTGCCGCGGTAGCGCGCTGCGGCCGGCGCACCGCGCTGATCCGATGGCAGGAGCCAGGGGCTTATCCTGGTTTCCCATGGGGTGCAGGGCCCAAGCACTTGGGCCATCCTCCACTGCACTCCCTAGCCACAGCAGAGAGCTGGCCTGGAAGAGGGGCAACCGGGACAGGATCGGTGCCCCGACCGGGACTAGAACCTGGTGTGCCGGCGCCGCAAGGCGGAGGATTAGCCTAGTGAGCCGCGGCGCCGGCCCTAATTTGGAGATTTTTAACAGGTTATTTCAGAATGTAAATCAAGGACATTGGCAGATGGAAAACAACACAAGTATACTAATCTCTTCCTCTTTGACATAAAATTAGAATCTGGTTCTCTGTTAAAGCAATGAGTTAAAGTAATATATTATGTTCTCTTGATGTCTCTGCTAAATTCTAATTGTCTGAAAACAGCTGACTTTTTATTAAGAGCTATGGGTTATTTAAATATGTGCTTATTTTCAAATATTTGAATAATCACCTTGTAACAATGATCAGATTTGGTCTATATTATGTCATGATGTTAAAGAATCTTATTTCAATCAGATATTTTGGATTTTGAGTCTTCTTGGCATTCTTGACAGGCATTCAAAAAAATCAAAGTTTCAAAGAATTTGGACTCTGAAATTTCCAGTAAATTTTGGACTTTGGTTTTTCTAGTTTGGGCCCAACTGAAAAAAGGGAAGGACATATATATGTCTCTCATCTTGTAGAGACACCAACTAATTAGGCTATTTCGACTATATTAGAATTACTGTCAAGATGTGAAGTGGTGCTAAATTTTAAGTTTCTATAATATAAAATAGTATTGATACAAATGTCTGAGAATTAAAACGTCTAATGATCTTCTATTACTAGACATGATAGTTATCTTAATGAGAAAGCCCCAGAGGCCTAACGGGGTAAATGCTTTGTAAAATCTTACAGGTGCTTCCAAAAATACTGTGTGAAGTAAGCAAATGCCTCTTGTTGGTTAATGAGTTTATAATTTTAAATGTGGCAACTTAAAGTCTTTTGTCATTTACAGTTTTATTTATCAGATTTGCTGCTAACAAGACTAAAGCATTGTTGGTTCTGTGTTTAGCTGTCCTCCTATAGGTTCTAATGGAATTTCCAGCCACTTCTATTGTATTCAGTATTTTGGGATGGCTCTGTAAACTGATGAAGCCAATAATGTATTACAGATACCAACTGAGAGAAAGTATGGTTAACTGAGCTAAGAGCAGAAAGTAATTTGAATCAATTGGTAAATTAAACAGAGTTTAGAAAGCTATTATTATTATTTTTTTTTATTTTTGACTGGCAGAGTGGACAGTGAGAGAGAGAGACAGAGAGAAAGGTCTTCCTTTTGCTGTTGGTTCACCCTCCAATGGCTGCCACGGCCAGTGCGCTGCGGCCGGCGCACCGCGCTGATCCGATGGCAGGAGCCAGGGGCTTATCCTGGTTTCCCATGGGGTGCAGGGCCCAAGCACTTAGGCCATCCTCCACTGCACTCCCTAGCCACAGCAGAGAGCTGGCCTGGAAGAGGGGCAACCGGGACAGGATTGGTGCCCCAACCAGGACTAGAACCATGTGTGCCGGCGCCGCAAGGCAGAGGATTAGCCTGTTGAGCCACGGCGCCAGCCAGAAAGCTATTATTAAATCTACTATTCTATTATGTTATATGGATATACGTATTGTATGTCTACTTGGGAAAATTAAGAATTTTATTTTAATTGTCTTATAGATAAAAGATTGCCCATAAATTTAAACAGCTAAAATTAAAGATGCATTTTGATTCGTGTGACCTAAATCTCTGTATCAGATGTTTTAAACGTGTTGGTAGAAAAAACTAGAAACATTTTATATGCTTGTGCTTGAATGTGCTGGTTAAACAAGCTAGACCATGTTAGATATTTGAGATGTTTCCAAATACATGTATTCTTAAAATTTATAAAAGGCGTTGGACCTTCTGGTAAGTGTTTTCTTAAGTTGTTATCTAATGGTTGAAACTGTTTGCTAAGTTTTCATTTGATATTGCTATTGTCAGTAAGGGATCTGGGACTGTCTCCCTTATTTCTCTATTCTAAGCCTGACTTGTTCTTTCATTTCTCTATTCTCTTCAAGGTAGGAAACTAATTCTATTCTGAAGGACTATCTAAGATACACAATTTTATCTTTATATCTTGTAAAAGGGATGGCTAACATTTTCTGTAATAGCATAGCTAAAATGAAACCTTAAATTATAATTTCATAGCTAGATTTACTTCACCATCAGTGAAGTAAACAGTAAATAAGAAAAACCTCCCTTTCAGAACAAACAAAGGGAAAGAAAGTTTTAAAGCGAGGGCATAGCTTTCCTCATGGGCATTTTCTACCTCAAAAAAACCGCTACCAGAACATGCTGTGACTATAGACTTCTAGTTTAGGCCACAAAGATTAGAGATGGGACTTGAGCACCCTCTTGACTTGCATCCTCTGGTATGCTTTAACAAAAACTAGGAAGAAAAGAAAGCTAGGCATCAGAAGCAAGGTAAAGATGGGTGGCATTAAAGGCCACTTTTTAAATTTTATTTAATAAATGTGAATTTACAAAGTGCATCTTTTGTGGCTCTCTGCCCCCAACTTCCCTCCCTCCAGTGGCCCTCCCCTCTCCCACTCCCTCTCCCATCCCACCCTTCATCGAGTTTCATTTTCAATTATCTGTATATACTAAGCAAAGATTTCATCAGACTGCCCTCACACAACCACACAAGGTATAGGGTATTGTTCGACTAGTAGTGTTATCTTTAACTCTCATAGTAAAACACATTAAGGACAGAGATCGTACGTGGGGAGTATGTGCCCAGAGACTCCCGTTGTTGATTTAACAGTTGGCGCTCTTATTTATGACGTCAGCAATCACCGAGGCTCTTGCCATGAGCTGTCTAGGCTATGGAAGTCCCTTGAGTTCAACTCTGAACTTGTTTAGTCAAGGCCATATAGCAGTGGAGGTTCCTTCCTCCCTTCAGAGAAAGGCGTAAAGGCCACTATTAAAGGCAGCTCTGTACAGTGATCTGCCCTCAAGGAGACCCAACAGGCCAGTCCACTGCAGTGGCTTTCAATGTGGAAAGCCTGGGCTTCAGCGGAAGTCAGCTTGTGAAGAGCCCTGGCAGCTCTGCCAGCCAAGAGTTGGATCACTGGAAATGGAGCTACCCTGGAGTAGAAGGACGACCAGGTCAGAGCCACAGATCTTACTGGCTCTAAGCTGAAAAGCCCTTCACTCAGCCCAGCTTCCAAAGTGACCACTGCAACTGAGGAAATGGCCAAATAGGGTCAGTAACATTGCAGGCAGAACTGTAAATTTCCTGTTAGAGATGCCACCTGCCTTTACCTGGCCAGCTCTCCTCCCAGGCCAGCTAGGTAATGGAAGTCAATAGAGTGCCTTCTCAAGGAAGTTCACACCTCCCTTAGGATGTACACTATGTGAACAGATAGGTAAGTCTGGGCCTCTTAACTTACAAGGCCTAAAGCCCAACAGATTATTATCAAGCCCCTTCTGTCAGGTTCTATTTGCCTCTCAATCAGAAAACTTAATTGTAGCTTAGACAGCACCTTTCTTAGCTCCTCTAATAATGACTCTGTCCTTTGTTCTAGACCCTATCTAGCCCACTCCTGGGCCTCATTCTTTTGTAATCATAACCTCCACTCTAGCATCAATGGCTCTACTCCCAACCTGTGTGTACTGATGGTCCTCTCCCACATTTAATGTTGTATGACTATTCAGAATTTCTCTACAGACAAACCCCTCTACCCACAAAAGATGAGTGGCTTTTCTCCCAGTATTGGCTGGAATTAGCTTTAAGCCACATCCATCAAACTGTCCCCATAAGGGTCCAGAGACCCCCCACCCCTATTTTGTCTCCTCCATGAGATCCTCTCATTACCTGGTTAATGCCACTCTTGGGATCATTGGTTGCTATTCTCACCCTGTCTTATACTACAGTGTCTGTTTAAGTGTTTACAGCAGGTTATAATGGAACAAACGAAGGCCTTCAGCAAGGTCAATCAAATGCTGCTACAGGGATATACTTGGCTCCCCACCAGGAGACAGCCGCTTGAAACATCGCCCCATGCCAGCAAAGAGTACCTCCTCGCCCCATGTCAGCAGGAAGTAGCACTAAAGACAGATCACTGGCCCTCTACCCCTCTTGGACTTTTGGGACTAATGTAATCCCATACAGTTCCTGCTTTATAAAAAACAAAAGGGGGGAATGTTAGGAAACTGGAGCAGTTTTATCTATGGTGCGATCTACACCCTGATTTACATCCTATTCCCTGGTTCCTGCCGCCATTGCTGAAAGCCAGGTAGCCACATGGCCCAACTACCTGTGCCAAGCTCCACCTCTATCTTAATGGGATTCGCTGCTCCTGCTTTCCTGCCCACCCTCCAGCAAAGTTTTAAAAGGGCCTGTTCCTGAACATGTGGCTCTCTTGGCTCTTCTCTCCGGCTCTCTTGGCTCCTCTCTCCTCGTCTCTTCTCTCTGCTCTATCTTCTCTCCTCACTAGCTCCTTCCCTCTTTCTCTCTCTTATATTCTCTTTTTCTCTCTTATCCTTCTTCATCCCTCCCCTCTGGTCTGTTGCGTTTTCCCCAATAAACACTTCCTATACTCCGGTGTTCGGTGTGCTTTGTGATGGCCTGACAGAAATATATATCATTCTTTTAGCAAATAGTGGAGGTCAGAGTTTTTCTGGTATCTGCTTGTTCTCATGCCAAAGTAGCATATTTTGGGGCTACATATTCTGCTTCCTCTTAACCTCTAGGTGGAGCCCACCTCTGCTAGATGCCTGTCTCTGGAAAGCCAAGTTCAGAGTGGGAGCTGGATTTTTGTGAGGGCACTCAGCCTGCTCAGGGGTAGATCCCTGGGGGAGCCTGTTAATTTGGTTGTTACAGGTGTGGCCCTGGGATCTGAGCACAAACCTAACCTTGTCTGAAATAACCCATGGTGGCTTTGAAAATATGTGCACAGGCTATTTCCAAACTCTAGAGACATTCTGTGTAGTTACAGCCTGGGGGCCAAGCAAGTGCACTTGTGGGTAAATACCACTTTCTTATTCATTGAGCCTTTGGTAACTTTTTGCCCATGTACTGTACTACTAGTGTTCGAGACCCCATATTATTCCAGACAGCTGAAACTGAGTGATACAAAGCAGGAAGCCCTCAAATTCTAAAGTATCTTGGGTTTTTAGCTCCTGTGTCTTTTCTAGTGGCAATGTTTTTTGGAAACTGCTCTCTAGACTTGATCTGTATGTAACCATCAGGAAAATACAGAAATGTGTACTGCCAGAGTATGTATGTCTGACAACTTCAGCACATTGATGCATATTACTAGGCAGGTGATAGGAGAGATGGCAGGTAATGACATTGGCATTCCGCAGAGGGGAGTTTGCTTGTTTCTGGCTGTATGTGATTTATGGGGGTAACAGTAAGGAAACTCATAGACACGTAGACAAAACCTCCCAGACTGTTTAAAAATCAAGTATTCTTGCCTGTGAATCAAAGAATTAGAGCACAGCATAAAAAAGATAAGAATAAAGCAGTGAAGATGGCTGCTGGCCTTTGCCTTATCCCTTTCAAAAAAGCAAAATGACAACAGGAGTCCCACGGAGAGGCGGGAAGAGCACGGTGTGGGGGTCAGGAGACCTGGCTCCCAGCAGTGCCCAGGCCCATGCTGCTGTGTGGGTGCTGATGGATCCTCTCCTCTCGTTGCCGTGCCCATTCACTGGTTACTGGGAAGTAACAATGACTGCGCCACCTCACAGCGACCGTGTTGTGCGACTCCAGTGAGAGGTGTAAATGATTTGAAAAGGATAGGCCGGCGCCGTGGCTTAACAGGCTAATCCTCTGCCTTGCGGTGCCGGCACACCGGGTTCTAGTCCTGGTCAGGGTGCCAGATTCTGTCCCGGTTGCCCCTCTTCCAGGCCAGCTCTCTGCTGTGGCCAGGGAGTGCAGTGGAGGATGGCCCAAGTTCTTGGGCCCTGCACCCTCATGGGAGACCAGGAGAAGCACCTGGCTCCTGGCTTCAGATCAGCACGATACGCCGGCCACTACGGCCATTGGAGGGTGAACCAACGGCAAAAAGGAAGACCTTTCTCTCTCTCTCTCTCTCTCTCACTATCCACTCTGCCTGTCAAAAAGAAAAGAAAAAAAAGGATAAAGTGCTACACAAATATAAGATTATTATTCTTAAAATATTTGCTTTGGGCCGGCGCCGTGGCTCAATAGGCTAATCCTCTGCTTTGCAGCGCCGGCACACTGGATTCTAGTCCTGGTCGGGGTGCTGGAGTCTGTCCCGGTTGCCCCTCTTCCAAGCCAGCTCTCTGCTGTGGCCCGAGAGGGCAGTGGAGGATGGCCCAAGTGCTTGGGCCCTGCACCGCATGGGAGACCAGGAGAAGCACCTGGCTCCTGGCTTCGGATCAGCACGATACGCTGGCCACTACGGCCATTGGAGGGTGAACCATCGGCAAAGGAAGACCTTTCTCTCTGTCTCTCTCTCACTGTCCGCTCTGCCTGTCAAAAAAAATTTTTTTTGCTTCGATTTTAATTGAAGGCAGAGAATCCTTCCACCTGCCGGTTTACTCTCCAAATGCCTATAAAAGCCAGAGGAAGGCCAGGCCAAAACCAGGAGCCCAGAACACAATCCAAGTCTCTAATATGCGTGCCCAGGACCCAATCACTTGAGCCATTACCACTGTTTCCAAGGGTGTGCATTGCAGGAAGCTTGGATTGGAAACAGAGCCAGGACTCCAATGCAGGTGCTCTGAAATGCAATGCAGATGTCCAGGCAGCATCTTAACCATTGAGCCAAACACCTAGCCCTACGGTGGAAAGTTACTAAACTCAACTGCTTCTTCCATGTTTGCCATGCATATGTGGTCAATTAGCTTCATTATGCTTTTGGCGGACAAATACTACCTCAGGTGTGGGGGATCTGGTTAAGCTCCTAGATGGGAGAACTCACATTGGTTTGGTCTGGCAGACCAGGTGGAAGTCCTCTGACTTTCTCATGCCATTTTGGTTGATGAAGAGGCAGAAAGAGGTAGAGTACACGTCACTAATGGGGAATGCGTGGTGGTGAAAATGCAGTGGCTACTAATACAGGTGGGTGCTGCTGCCTTGGCTTGTGTTCACGTCAGCACTTTTCCTCATCAGTGTTTTTGCAAACGTCAAAAACAGTGCAAAAGACAAAAGATGCCTCACTATAATGAAAAGGATTCCAATATTGTTGACCACCTGATGGTCTTGGAGATCCTCAAGGTGTCTGAGCCACACTTGGAGAACCCCTGAATTACAGTGTTTGGCCTTCCCCAGGAGATGTGCAGATATCTTGATAACACGGTTATTTCTCAGGTCATTTAATGTTGAACATGGGGATGGGGGTTGGGATGGGCAAGCATCAAGATGGCTAGAAGAGTCAGGATGTCAGTGGGAAAGAGCTGGCTAGGGCTGCTTTGTGGTACAGTGGTTAATCTGCTGCTTGTGATGTTGACATCCCATATCAGACATCTGCTTCAAGGCCCTTCTGCTCTAGCTTCCTGCTAACGCACTTGGGAAGGCATCAGAAGATGGCCCAAGGACTTGGGCTCCTGACACTCATGTGGGAAGCCATGACATCCTGGGAGAACAGGATGGAGTTCCTGGCTTCAGTTTGCCTAGACCTGACTCTTGTGGCCATTGGGGTGTAAACCAGTAGATGGGAAATCTCTCTTTCTCTCCCTGTCTCTCTGTTTTCAAATCTTAAAAACAAATGAAAAACCAGTCAGGCACAAGATATCAAACCGTCCAGCAGAGAGGATAGAAATCCACACCTTGGGGCCGGCTCCATGGCTCACTTGGTTAATCCTCTGCCTGTGGTGCTGGCATCCCATATGGGTGCCGGGTTCTAGTCCCAGTTGCTCCTCTTCCAGTCCAGCTCTCTGCTGTGGCCCGGGAGGGCAGTGGAGGATGACCCAGGTGCTTGGGCCTCTGCACCCACGTTGGAGACCAGGAGGAAGCACATGGCTCCTGGCTTCGGATTGGTGTAGCTCTGGCTGTAGCGGCCATTTGGGGGGTGAACCAACGGAAGGAAGAGCTTTCTCTCTTTCTCTCTCACTTTCTAACTCTACCTGTCAAATAAAGAAAAAAAATCTACACCTTAATTTACTAGGCCAGCTGATTTCTGTGCTATTTCTCTTGGTCTTGCCTCAGCTGTGGGTGGTATTACTTGTCTTCTGCATGTGGAAGAGATTTTCTTTCCATCTCTCTTTCCTTCATATGAGCCTCATTCAGAATAGCCAGTTTTTTTAAAGATTTATTTTATTGTTTCATTTATTTTGTTGTTACAGAGACAGAGAGAGTGGTCTTCCATTCGCTGGTTCACTCCCCAAATGGCTGCAATGGCCGGAGCAGAGCCTATCTGAAGCCAGGAGTTTCTTCCAGGTCTCCCATGCAGGTGCAGGGGCCATCTGCTGCTGCTTTCCCAGGCCATAGCAGGGAGCTGGACTGGAAATGGAGCAGCTCGGACTTGAATCAGTGCTCATATGGGATGCCAGCCCTGCAGGCTAAGGTTTTATCCCACAGCTCTGGGCCCAAGAATAGCCAGTTTTTGAGCCATGAGTGAGACTTTTCATCTGAGAGCCATGACATAAAGAAAATCTCCCGATTTCCTCTCCTCTTAAGTTTCCTACAGTGCTGAAATGACCAGACTGCTTCAGGAGAGATCCTGGTAGGGGCAACAAGAATTGACAGTGAGTGCAGGTGTTTAACTTCCTGCACACTAAGTCTCAGAGCCCCAGGGGCATTGCTGGGACTGGGGATGTTCTGGCTGGGACAGTGGCTGGAGGAGAGGCGGTCCCACTCAAATAATCTACTGACTCCTCAGCAGATGCTGGACAGGCTGGGAGCTCTAAAGTCTCATGTTCTCTCCACAGGTAATTTCTGAGGGGCGGTTGAGATCATAGAAAGGGGAGAAAAAGACTTTGTAGGCACTTAGGTCCCTCACCTTCCTTAAGGGGTTTGTATACTCTTACTCTGACACTTACCAGCTCTAAGACGTTGGGTAACTTTCTCAACCGTTTTATGCTACAGTCTTAGTGTCTATAAAAAGGAGGTCATGTTTAGCTCATAGGATTATGAGGATGAACTGGTTTAGTACACGTAACATGAGTGTTTAGGAACAGTGTTGGCATGTTGGCACAGAGTAATATAAACATGAACATGAAATATAAGCATCATCATTATTTCATTTTATTGAATCATATTAGAATCCAAAATGAGGTGATTACTCTGTTAAGTCATAATTTTCAGAAAAATAAAGTCACGAGTCATACACAAACATAAAATGATTATATATTTAGGATTTTGTGTACTTCATTGATTAATGAAAAAATTGTGTTGTGGATATTAACAGTAGCATTAGAGGCCCCAGAGGGCTTTAGAGAGGCTGGGGAGTTTGTAGGCAACGTTTGGATGAAATTGCTGGCTCAGATGCAAAGCTAAGCAATGTTCAACAGAGCCGGAAGCCATGATCTTTGTAGCTGGATCTTGTACTGCATGCAAATGATTTGCATCTCTACTGGAGTAAGTGCTTACAATGTACACTCTACCCCTACAGAGTTGAAAAAGATCCCAGGCAACAGAAAAGCAGACCTAGTATTTTCATTCAGGACCCCTGCTTGTGTGCACACTATTACCCTTCTAAGAACATGGAATTCACCTTCTGAGAAAGAGAATTTTTCTTAACCACAGGCCTGTAAGGAGAAAGGGACAGGTCATGTCAAAGCCCAGATCAATTTCCCTGTACACACAAGGGCTTGGGGATTTATGGAGTTGGGGTAATAGGAGCAGAACTGGGAGAAACAAAGCGACAGGACATGAATGGTGCAGAGGAAGGGAGTGGGAGAAGTCCTCTGAGCTTGTACCTTGAGAAGTCATATTTTTACATACCTTGCATGTTCAAAGATGGCTGATGAAATGTCATCAGAGGTGTGTCATTTAGTATAATGAGCTGTAAGGTAACGCTCTGGTCAGAGTTGGTCTGCCCAGGTTGCTGTTACAATATTGTCTGTAGTTGGTTCTGTCCAGGTTTATCAAAGACCCTGGACAGATCAACAGACTTTTTTTAAAATTTTTGACAGGCAGAGTGGACAGTGAGAGAGAGACAGACACAAAGGTCTTCCTTTTGCCGTTGGTTCACCCTCCAATGGCTGCCGCGGTAGCGCGCTGCGGCCGGCGCACCGCGCTGATCCGATGGCAGGAGCCAGGTGCTTCTCCTGGTCTCCCATGGGGTGCAGGGCCCAAGCACTTGGGCCATCCTCCACTGCACTCCCTGGCCACAGCAGAGAGCTGGCCTGGAAGAGGGGCAACCGGGACAGGATCGGTGCCCCGACCGGGACTAGAACCCGGTGTGCCGGCGCCGCAAGGCGGAGGATTAGCCTAGTGAGCCGCGGTGCCGGCCCAGACTGTTTTTTAAAAGCAGTTGTTATGGGATTGCAAGCCACTAGGCAAAGAACAGCATTATGGGCTGTTAGGCAGCCACAGGAAGGTTGCTGTGAAGCAGGGGAAAGCAGATCCTTGGTTGTCTAGGGTTTCAGTTCCCCATTTTCTTTGTTCATTCCTCAATCCTGAAGTTTAGGGAAAGAGGCAGTGACCAGCCTTAGCTACTTCTTGTTGACAAAGGGTGCAGATTGGTCAGGAACGAAATTGTTTGCTCTAAACTTTATATGTTCTCGATCACTTTCGTGGGATGGATAGAGAGGTTGACATCCCCTAAATCTGGAGTTGAAATCTTTCAGTAATGAGCTTAGTAAGGAACTTGGGGATTAAGGGCCTGAAACAAGAGAGGTAGTAACAAGACCATGACCAAAGGAGTGACTGTAGCCAGTTTAGCCTGGATTTTTTGGGGAGAAAATCTTTAATAGAATTCCTGACCACCTGGGTACACGTAACTGGCTAACCTATTGGTATATTTGTCTTGTATTCTGTGCTACTTGTCCAGTTGTACTTATGTGCAGCAGGAAGTGTTAACAACTGCACAGACATCTCCTTGTTGTGATAGGAGATAGCCAAGGGCTATTCTATTATCCATTAGTACGTTTGCTAAGGAATCTGCCAAGATTTTTAGTTAATCTAGACTAGAGGCTGTGGTTGTAGTCAATTCTTCATTGAGGCAGTTAGATTCTGAAGGGTAGCCTCAAGATAAACAAATCCTGCTACGGTGCTGCCACTCCTAGTACCAGGGCTACACTGGCAATGGTTAATCCTAATGCCTCACCTTTTTTGTTTTCCTGTGTGCAAAATACTTAGCCTAGCATAGACATGTCACAGCATACATTGACTGTACCCAGACATTACTGACACATTGGAACACTCTGACTTGGTCAGAATAAATTGAACCCCTACTTTCCCTGCAGAGACTCCTTGGGTCTCTGCAAAGAAATATGAAGCTTTTTGGCGCACATGTTGTCATCCATGCAATATCCAGGCGGGATAGGCCAATGCCAAAAATGAGTTAGCTAATGAGCCTGATTTATAGGCTTTGGTGAGCCTGAAGACATTTTTATTTGGGGGACTATTATGCCAATTTTTATCTTGGCAAGCATGAGCCCAGTATTGCCATTCGCTTGGCTCCTGATAGTTTGCAGATGTTAAGACCTTCCAGGAGAGATGGTAGTAAGCTTGAAAAAGTGACACTTTTTATTAATATCAAATGCTTTTAAAAATATATGGCTGGGGGCTGGCGCTGCGGCTCACTTGGCTAATCCTCTGCCTGTGGCGCTGGTACTCTGGGTTCTAGTCCCAGTTGGGGTGCCAGTTCTGTCCCAGTTGCTCCTCTTCCAGTCCAGCTCTCTGCTGTGGCCCGGGAGGGCAGTGGAGGATGGCCCAAGTGCTTGGGCCCTGCACCCACATAGGAGACCAGGAGGAAGCACCTGGCTCCTGGCTTCGGATTGGCACAGCGCACCGGCCATGGTGGCCATTTGGGGAGTGAACCAGTGGAAGGAAGACCTTTCTCTCTGTCTCTCTCTCTCTCACTGTCTAACTCTACCTGTCAAAAAATAAATAAATAAAAAAATATGGCTGGGGGCTGGCGCTGTGTTGTAGTGAGTAAAGCTGCTGCCTGCAGTGCCAACCTCCCTTACGGACACCAGTTCAAATCTCAGCTGCTCCACTTCTGATCCAGCTCTCTGTTACAGCCTGGGAAAGCAGTAGAAGGAGGCCCAAGTCCTTCGTGAGAGACCTGGAAGAAGCTCCTGGCTTCATATCGGCTCAGCTCCGGCAGTTGCAGTCATTTGGAGAGTGAACCAGCTGATGGAAGACCTCTCTTTCTGTTTCTCTCTGTAATTCTACCTTTCAAATAAATAAATAAACTTAAAAAAAAATATGTATGGCTAATGGGGTCAGCTCTGTGGTGTAGCAGATAAATCTGCTGCCTGCAGTTCTAGCATCCTGTATGGGTGCTGGTTCAGGTCCCAGCTGCTCTACTTCTGATCCCACTCCCTACTATGACCTGGGAAAGCAGTAGAAGATAGCCCAAGTCTTTGGCCCCTGCACCTGCATAGGAGACCTGGAAGAAACTCTTGGCACCTGGTTTTGGATTGGCCTAGCTCCAGCCATTGCAGCCATTTGGGGAGTGAACCAGCAGATGGAAGATCTGCCTCTCTGTAACTCTGCCTTTCAAATTTTATAATATAGCTGAATTATTTTGGGTTCCCTATTAGAATATAGAAAAGATACAATTTGTAAGGTTATGGTTGCCAGAAAGGACCACATTTTTTTTTTTTTTTTTGACAGGCAGAATGGACAGTGAAAGAGAGACAGAGAGAAAAGTCTTCCTTTTCTGTTGGTTCACCCCCCAATGGCCGCTGTGGCCGGCACGCTGCGGCTGGCGCACTGCGGCCGGCACACTGCGCTGATCTGAAGCCAGGAGCTAGGTGCTTCCTCCTGGTCTCCCATGTGGGTGCAGGGCCCAAGGACTTGGGCCATCCTCCACTGCCTTCCCAGGCCACAGCAGAGAGCTGGCCTGGAAGAGGAGCAACTGGGACAGAATTTGGCACCCTGACTGGGACTAGAACCCGGGGTACCGGTGCCACAGGTGGAGGATTAGCCAAGTGAGCTGCGGTGCTGGCCAGGACCACATTTTTAAAAGTACCTTAAATCTCAGATATATGGTGGGTTTGAGCCCTGTAGGGGAGGCATTTAGGTCTTTAATATTTAGAGAACTGCATAGTATGGAAAAGGAAGTCAGATTAAAGCATGGAAATGTTGTCCCAGGAATAGTTATTAGGATAGCCTCTAGAGAGAGTACAAAAGTTATATTATTATCAGTGCTCTTTTAAATAGTAATTGAAGAACTTAGAAGGAGTTTTGGGCTACTAGGACTGAATATGTTTTATCCTGCCTGTGGAGATTATGATGACAGATCCAACATTGCTTTTTCCTCTTGTAGCAACAGCTTTCAAAAGTTGCTGCAGAGTGTTTGCCTCCCAAGTTGGCTGCATAAAAACTGTTGGCAGGAGTAGGCAGAGGAGGAAAAGACAGCTCTGTCCTGTCTTGGTTTAGGCCTCTAAGGCAGTTTCTGATAGTGGAAGACGTTATGTACAAGAAGACTGAGGACACTCTCATATGGCTTCCTACAGGTAACACAACTGATTTTCCTTTGTAAGATAAAGTAGCAAAGTATATGAGCAGTGGGCCAGTCAGCTCAACAAGACAGGAGGTTTCATCCAGGATCCGAAGGAGCTGTGACTACATTGGTGGTGACCCTGGCCTTTCAGTAGCACACAAGGAGCACCCAGAGTCACAAAAATGATCAATATCAGGGCTTCAATACAAACCATGGAGTATAAAGCACTGGATCTTATATCATCTATTTAAAGTTGCGTTAACAGAGCACACATTTGATAAGCCATACTCTTGGAAAAAAGAAGCAGATAATATCATATAAAGAATTAGTCAATTAGCTAATACTGTGCCCGTCAAAGTGACAATATCCTCTAAGTCAGTCGTTGTGTGGTGCTTGGACAATAGAACAAAATAAGCTACTTATGTGGGAGGTTCTTTCTACACTTGATCTTAGCTGAAAGGTTGAGAAGTAATAATAGGAGGTTCTTTCTAAATAAGAATTTCAGATCAATCAACAGTGCACAGGAATATCCAGATCTGTCAGTGTCTAGGATGTGCTGGTCTTCCAGTTGTGGTGAGAGGTGATGCTCTGTGCTCCTTGTCAGCAAAATTTCCTCTATCCCTGCCGTCCTGACAACCACTGCTAGCATAAGAGCCTTGTTCATGAGGTTGCAGCCTTGGGTAGGATGGAGCCAAGGCTTGATTCCCAGTGGTTCTACTGAAAAGTGAGTCATCGAAGGACATGGTTCCTCCCAGTGAAGTTGGAGTCGATCTTCATGGTGTTTATTTCTCCAGGATTTCAGTAATACCAGGTCTCCTGGGGCTATCCTCTGAAGGGCACATCAGTGAGACAGGTGAACCTGTGTATACTAGAAAATCAACAAGGCTCTTTCTGATCATTGATTTCTTATCATTGCTCCATGTGGGAAATCTCAGTGGAGTTCTCTAGGTAGTTTGGAGCCCCTGGGCTCCCTCAGTTTTGTTCATTCTCGGTTTTCTGGGGTATTTGGTACTTGTCTCCAGACCTACTGAGAGCTGGGCATTCCCTTTTCCAGTGTCAAGTGAACTGCTGGGTCCCATTGAAGGGTAGCCTTTCTCGTTAGGGACTTCTGGCCCTGAGGGGCATCTCACCGTGGGTTGTTCCCAATTCTCTGGCCATCAATGGTGAAATCTCTTCCTTTCCTGGGCAGTAGCCACTGCCATGAGTGTGGCCTGCATGTCATCTTACATTGTTGTTCTTCTCCTGAATGTGGTCATGGTAATTAAAGACTTTAAAAGAAATCCCACTAATTCAGATAGAAGTTCTTCTAAACTTCTTTCCATTCCTTGCATTTAAAAATAAATCATGTGCAGTCTACCCAGTAAAGATCACACTGACCATTTTTCAGTTCTTGGCAGCCTCAGGATCAATGGCAGCTGTTGTATAAAGGCCTCAAAACTCCTTCCTGAGTGGGTGGAAGAAGCCTTACCTAGCCTCTTACTTCTTGCATCTTACTCAAAAATTTCCATCTGTGGACCCCTCCCTTGTGTTAGCTTAGTCTAGCCCTCTAGCCTGCATCATTAACATCCCAGGCTGTGTCAGTTGCTGTGAGTGAAAAGGTATAGTGGAGTTCTGGCAGTCTGAGGTGTGTGTGTGTCATTTTCATACAATCTGTTGGCCTTCTTTTCAGGTTGTTTTATAAGCACTGTTATGTTCTGCTGTAAGGAGGGTATTCATAATGGTCCTTCTGTCTGCCCAAGTAGGATTGTAAGTTGCAAAAATAGAGGCATAGACAGTTTATCTTTTTTTTTCTTTTGACAGGCAGAGTTAGACAGTGAGGGAGAGAGACAGAGAGAAAGGTCTTCCTTCTGTTGGTTCACCCCCCAAATGGTTGCTGCACTTGGCGCTGTGCTGATCTGAAGCCAGGAGCCAGGTGCTTCCTCCTGATCTCCCATGTAGGTGCAGGGCCCAAGCACTTGGGCCATCCTCCACTGCACTCCCGGGCCATAGCAGAGAGCTGGCCTGGAAGAGGAGCAACTGGGACAGAACCGGCACCCCAACCGGGACTAGAACCCAGAGTGCCGATGCCACAGGTGGAGGATTAGCCTAGTGAGCTGCGGTTTTGGCCAGAGACAGTTTATCTTTTGAGGATCCTGTAAGTAGATATATTATTTTTCCAGTTGAATAAGTCTGAACTAGAAAAGGGGGTAGAAGCATAAATCAACCCTGATGCTGTCCTTTGGCGTGTATGCTACCTACTTATATCTGCCTGGAGGGAAATGCCCCATTGAGGTTAAGAATCTCCTTGGCCAAATTGCCTTCCCTGGTGGGTGTGTGATGGGGAGACAGTTCCCTGGAGAGGAGGAGGAGCCCCTGGTGGTCTTGAGGGTGTTGGATCAGGCCCAGCATCTTTGTATACAGGTGGTGGGGGCTGCTTGGGTGTTCAGCAGGATCAATCATGAGTCCTCATTCTCCTATTAGATTCTGGCAAAACTAGTTTTCCCCCATTTTTGTCTGAACCATATTATATTTTTTGCATAGTCTTATTCTGATATAAAGCTATAACTTTCTGCACATAAGGAATCTCTTCCCATTTTTCTTCTCTTTTACAGAACAAATCTAGTTGCAGGAAGTGCTATAATTCAAAGAACCATTTTCTGGCAAAACTTCCCCAGATTCAAGAGAGTACTGGGGCCGAGCATTGTTACAGAAAAATATAGTTTTTTTTCCTTCATAGGCTCATAACTCAGGTTAGACAAATTCAGCCTAAGGGGTTGCATTTTGGGCTGGAATTAGAATTTTCATAATAGTGCACCCATAAAACAAATAAATGAAACAGCTAAAAGACACACAGACAAACCAACCTGCGCACACAAAGACAAATAAAGCAGCTATTACAAGGGAATAAACCAAGTCAAATGATCAACTGCCTAGTCACTGAATAAAGCAAGTTTCATGAGTAACCCAACCCTCTTTCTACAAAAGGACTCCATCCAACCAACAGTCCCTCCACAGGACATTGAAAAGGCAAAAGGGGTCTTTAAGGATCAATTACTTTGAATGTACTCACCCCAAGACATCTCCAAGTTACCAGAGTTCTCTTCCAGAAAGCAAAACCTCTGTGCTAATTTAGGCTGGTAAAACTCCCACGGTGCAGCCTCCCAGCGCTGAGTCACTGAACACAGGGCTCAGGCCGCTGCTCTGATTGACTTGTGCAAGTGCCACCCAGCGGGGTCTACAAAGCCATGAGCAGGATAGTCCTGGAGGGACCTTAAAACTCTGGGCTGGCTCACTGCTTTGTTTCTGAATAGACCCCCTGCTCACATGCACGCTGTTATTTTTATAAGAACACTGAATTCAACTTCTGAGAAAGAGAACATTTATTATTAATGACAAGCCTGCAGGAGAAAGGGGAAAGTCAAAGCCCAAAGCAATCTGCCTGTGCAGGAAGGGGTTGGGAATTTATGGAGTTGGGGTAATTGGGGCAGAACCAGGGGAAACAAATTGACAAGACATGATGGGTGGGGAGGAAAGGGGTGGGGCAAATCCTCTGAGCATGCTCTGGACAAGTCCCATCTTTCTGTACAGTCCTCTAAGCAAAGACAGGTGCTGAAACATCACAGGAGGTGTGTCATTTCATATTATAATGAACCCCAAGGCAGCTCTCTGATCAGTCTGGGTTGATAGGCACAAACTCCAGTTATAGCAGCTGGTTCTGTTGTTTTAGCAGTGTCCCTGGAAAGAAAGCTCAGCAGAATTTTTTTTTAAGGTTTATTTTATTTATTTGAAAGACAGAGTTACAGAGGAAAGCACAGGCAGAGAGAGAGGTCTTCCATCTGCTGGTTCACTCCCCAGATGGCCCCAATGACCAGAGCTGCACCGATCTGAAGCCGAGAGCCAGGAGCTTCTTCTGCGTCTCCCACACAAATGCAGGGGCCCAAGCTCTTGGGCCATCTTCTACTTCATTTCCAGTCCATAGCAGAGAGCTGGATTGGAAGTGGAGCAGCTTGGTCTCAAACTGATGCCCATGTGGGATGCGGGTGCTGCAGGCCGGGACTTTAAACCTCCGCACCACAGCACCAGCCCCAGCTCGGCAGATTTTTAAAACAACTACTGCAGGATTGCAGGTTACTAAACAACAGGTAAGCAAAGAACTACTCTGGTTAGTATGGTAGGCACTCACAGGAAGCTTGTTGTTGAGCAAGGGGAGGGAGCTCCTTTGTTGTCCGGTTTCCCCAGTTCTACCCTGAAAGACCCCTGGTAACCTTTCTGCCTATTTTGAAATCTTTCATAAATTTTCTAATAACTCTGGTCTATGGAGGAAGTTCAGTCTCAAAAAGACTAAATAACCGTGAAAGTTCGGATGGCTAGAAGTGGCAGAGTCAGAATTCAAACACCTGTATATCCATGTTCTTTTCTCTAAATGAGTAACTGCCACTCAAATAGAATTCACTCCTGATGGAGACGACCAGAGTCGAGATGTGGAACTCCTGGTCTCGTCTGAGGGAGGTGGGAAGGAGCAGGAAAGACTTAAACTCTAACAGCTCAACAAAGAACAACACAAGGAGCCAGCACTGTGGCATAGCGGGTAAAGCCACCACCTGCAGTGCCGGCATCCCGTATGGGTGCTGGTTCAAGTCGCAGGTGCTCCACTTCTGATCCAGCTCTCTGCTATGGCCTGGGAAAGCAGTAGAAGATGGCCCAAGTGCTTGGGCCCCTGTACCTGCATGGGAGACCCAGAAGAAGCTCCTGGCTTGGAATTAGCCTAGCTCCGGTCATTGTGGCCATCTGGGGCGTGAATGGAAGTGAATGGGAGACCTCTCTCTCTGCCTGTGCCTCTCTGTAACTTTGCCTTTCAAATAGATAAATTTTTAAAAACAAAACAAAGCAAAAAAACAAAAACCACAAACCCTGCCAAAACCCAAAACTTCAGAATTCCTAGGATACAACAAAGTTGCAAATCTATCCATCATTAGCAAAAACATACTTTTTCTTACCTCCTCTGCTTTTAAAAATTTATCATCAGATGAAATAAATTTGAGGGCACCGAGGGGGTAGGGGGTCCAAATGTATAAAATCATTTGTAGGCTCCAATATTATTCCTGGATTAGAAGAAAACAAGTTTGTTAGTAATTTAGTACCAATGTAAACTTCTTACACTCTACTGGTAAAATCAGTTTCCAATAGGAGTAAAAACTTTTTGTTGCATTTAGAAAAAAGATTTTTCTAATTTATATGAGTAACCTTTTCTTGGGTTATTATTAGCAAGAATAAAATTTAACTTCTTAAGATATGTTTGAAGTAGAAGCAATTTGCTGCTTCGTATTCCTTTTTAACTGTGTCAGAATTTGTCAAAACATGATATAAAGCAAAAGTAAATGGAGTAGGTGAAACTGAGTAGGTTTATTTATAAGGCAAACCTTGAGTCAAATCCAGCAGTAAACTTACAAATGGGACAAATCACATTACTTGGTTTTTGAAAATAAGTAAAACAAGCAGGATTTAGTCTCCCCCTCCATCAAGAAACCAGTTTGATCTGGGTGTGAATGGTACTGGGATGGAAAACTTAATCTCTTCAGTAATTGGCACTAGTAAATATCATGTAGGGAGCATTGTGTTAATTAGGAAAACCTTTGTATTTCATCTAGGGGAGGAAGTCTAGGCCCTGGCAGTATGGCCTGGAAGGAGTGTGACCTTCATATGACCTTGGAGGGGAGGAAAAATTACTCTGCCCTTCTGAGTTCTTAGCTGGGATGTACCACTGTAGCAAAATACAGAGAAATGAGAGAAACAAAGGGAAGTCTATTAACAAGTGTATTTATATATACAGGGGAAATACACAGGGCACAAGTAACAGTCCAAGAGGTGATTTGGACCTCTGGCTTATATTGTCAACCAAAAATACTTTTAGTTACCGTTATGCTCAGATAAGTGGATCCCCTAAAAGCTATGTGCGACCCGATCTCGCCAAAATGCAAAAGCAAGGTTTATTTTGAAAGTACGAGCCACGGCAGGGACCTCATCTGACCAGCCAATGCAGCGGAGGTCAGAGGAAGGCCCAGGCCTTTGGGAGCGTTTTTAAAGGAAAAAACCATAGGGTTCCATCAGCGGGGGCTTACAGTACGGGGCTTTCGGTGATTGGACTGGGCTGTTCCGGGTTGCTCTTAGTTGAGCGGGGCGGGGGTGTGTGTGTCTCCGTTTGGGTTGGGTTCCGGGAGTTACCTCATTGGGTAATCTCTGCTGAGCTGCCCTTGGTCTGCTGAGCTGTCCTTGGTAAGCTTTGATATCTCTGGGTCTGCTACAGAAAACAGAGGCTGCTTTTTACATTTTTTGAAATGGAGTCACTTTGGCTCTTCAGTTACTTTTTAGAGAAGAGTCAAGACAAAAGGCCTTTGAATTTCTAGAGGTAGCAATGTTGGGGAGGCAAATGTATAATTGGTCAAGTTTGTCATGCAGGTTCCTCTGGGGCCCTGCCCGGGAGGCTCAGGTCTAATGTTGTCTTCAAGGATCAACCTTTTCCCTGAAGGAGCTTGTGGAATTTCACCCCAAAATAGGACACCTGTTTTTGGTCATTTTAAACTAAAGGCTTGCAAAGGGCAGCAGATGCTGGAAGAGGATTTACTCTGCTGTTCCCTGATCTGTGTTAAGATGTGACCTGCCAAAGGGAACACAGTTGCCTTGCATTGTCACCCTGCAGTCCCATTCTTCAGCATGCCCACGTGGGCCTTCTGTCACAAGCTAAGGTCTGCCTCTTGGACTTTATTCAATCTCCAAAGAAAATCATTTACATGTTATTTTCTGTCTCCCAGGATCATGCATTCTCCTTAGTATTCAGTTACTAGCCCTCAGAATTGCCTATATTATCTCCCTTTGCCCCCTCTAGAAGTATATTTAGCATCTGAAGTTTATTGTGAGTGGGTAATCACTCCGCAGTGATTCTCCGCTTGCACATAATGAATTTTTGTGTATCTTTTATCCTACTAATGGTCAGTTCCTTCCAGTGAATATCCAGAGGGTGAAGGGAAGCCTGTCCCTGGTAAATAGGGGAGGAGGACCCATTTTCTCTGCAAATTTGTGTCCTATTTTTAGGTAAATGGGGAGGGCAGAGAGCTTCCCTTGTATCACCTTCAGCTCAAAATAACCTTTTTGCAAAAGTGGCATATTTTGGGATGGCATACTTATTTGTTGTTTCTACAACAAATATCAGTATATTGGGGTGGAGAATAAAGCTGGATATCATTAGAGGAGGTTAGAACCTATGGCAAAGGGCGAGTCAGTGGAGGGTGGGCAAGCCCTCTTAGAATTTAGATCTTTGATATTCACTTTCAAATTTCTTGTTTGCTTTGCTTCATTGGAAACCCCTAAAACTCCTCCAACTTTAGGTTGCTAATGACTTGAATGAGTAGTATACTTGTTTTACTTTGCTTTTCGTGGTGGTAAAGTGGCTGGGGAATTCAAGGAAAAATGAATAATTCACACAAGACATGCCAAGAGAACAGCTTGGGGGGAGACAATGAGAGAGTCCTCAAAAAGAGACCTTTAGAGCTGATAGTGACTGTGGCCATGCAGAGCCCTGGAGGGCAGGAGGAGTGGGAGAGGGGGTCAGAGTTAATCTTTTTAAATAGAAAAAGACTGGGTAATGTCTACTGGCACAATGAATAATACAAAGCTGACTTATTAAAAATTCTCTGGACAGAGCTCCCCTTTCTCTGATTTCCATCACCTGTTGGCCCTTCAAAGCTTGGGTTAAGGACATACTTGTTAAGCCTCAGCTCAGCTGATCTGGGTTGACTGTAATTAAATATCATTCCTTTCACTCATATTTGATCTTTGACCAAAAGACTGTAGCTCTGGACTAATTACTAAAAATCTGTTATTATTTCATGCTTCTCTTTTTTAAAATTAATTAATTATGGAACAGCTGTGCACATATGGGGACTGTTTTAAAGTCATGAATATTACTCACCCCAGTCATTAGCAACTAAAGTTGGAGGTATTATAGGGGTGTCCAATGAGGCAAAGCAAACAATAAACAATTTGACAGTGAATATTAAATATTGCCTCCAGAGTCGGCACCGTGGCTCACTAGGCTAATCCTCTGCCTTGTGGCGCCGGCACTCCAGGTTCTAGTCCTGGTGGCCACGGCGGCCATTGGAGGATGAACCATCGGCAAAAGGAAGACCTTTCTCTCTCTCTCTGTCACTGTCCACTCTGCCTGTCCAAAAAAAAAAAAAAAATTGCCTCCTGCCCTTGAGCCTGAGAACTGAGGGAGGCCATGGCCCTAGCCAGAGATGGCTGGGGACTGACAGGCAGCTGAACAACTCACCAGGCTTCCTCCACAACCCCTGGAAGGAAACTGGGCACAAACCGAATCCCACAGAGTGGGTCAACCTCAGCGAAGATCGGTCCCTTAGAGGGCCTCTGTTGTGGCTGGGAATAAGCATTCTTTTCATTCAGATAACATTCTTTACTCATTCGCACAAGAAACTGCTCTTTTCCCTCCTTGTGCAGTTGTGGTTGCAGACCTGTGGTTAACTTACACAACCATGTTTCCTGCAATTACAAGAGTGATTGCTTAGGAGAGGTGGGCAGAGAAGTGGATGGGCTGTCTGTGGAAGTGAGGTGTGATTTGCCAATTAACTTATCAATACAGCCCGGAAGAGATTCATTTCCTCACAGTCTGGACTGTCTCAGCTGCTCCGAATCCTTCATCCTCGAGATGCCTCCGTCTTCTCAGTGGCTGCCCCAGTGTCCAGAGACAAGGGTGGAGAAATGCAGACCCAACCCCAGCATGGCGTCCCTGCTTTGCAGCTCCTTGGACCTCTGAGCTGCTTTGTGCCCACAGTTGCTTCAACCTGAGAAGTAGCCTCTTCTTCTTGAACTGAAATTGAACACCGTACCCCCGAAACCTATGCCCTAAGGGTCTAGTGAACACCCTACTGACCCCCAAAACACCCCTCATCCTTATCTCCTTTTTTTTTTTTTTTTCCAAGCTTCAGCACCCGGTGCACCATCAGACAGAAGTATGTGAAGGAAATAGGCAGGAAGATTAGGTAGGAATAATTGAACTAGAAGATTTTGCTCACAATTTCTACCCTTAGCCGTGCGTTGGAGCTCTACCACTTTACATGGCAATCTAGTACACTCATTTTCCCATGATGCACCTGCTTCTCCTACACCAGGATGGAGAAGATAGCATCATGGCCACATGAAGTTAAATGCCACATGAGGGTGCCATGAAACTCCCAGAAAGCCTCACACCTGCTAACCCCCACCCAAACTCCTTTCCATCTGTAGATTCAGTAGGGGACCCACCACCTACCCCATAGAGGGGACTGTGACATCCGGGAGGTGTCCTTTTGGCTATTGGCCTCTGGTTCTTGTTGGTCCTTTTCTGACCTCCTTCCACACTCTTTCCTTGTAGGCAGCTCTCAGACCCACTCACAGCAGGTGTCTGCCTGTGGGGCTGCCCACTCGTATGTGAGTAATGTTAGCTGTCTCACTCCTGAACAGATTCTCTCACTTGTACTCCTCACTCATGCCTCTGCTTTGAATTCTTATCTCGGGGGGCCAAGAAAGAACTTGAAATAAAAATGGAAATACATTTTCCCTTTACAAAACCATCCTTTCCTCTTGTCTCAGTCTGCCACAATGGAGGTGCAGAGAGCCCTGCCTTTCCTCCTTCCTTGGAGCAGGCCCAGCCAAGTGTTAACATTTAAAAAAAACCTTTAATTTTAATTTTAATAGTTTTTAACAGATTCAGTATAGTTTGTAGATACAATTCTAAGAGTATAATTATACTCCTTTCCTCCCTCCCTCTCTCCTTCCCACCCTCCATTCTCCTCCCTTTCTTTTTTTAGTTTTTGAGATAACATATTTTAAATTTACATTACAGTAAAAAAGGCTTAATACTTCACCAAATACGAAGTTTGACAAGTAAGAAGCAAAAAAAGGACCCTAGCTTAGTGGGAATATAGACAACAGCAATAAACAATAATTGAGAGGAAAAATGATCACTTCACCCATATGCAGATTTTAAAGTAATAGCAGATCATTAAAATTAGAATAGTATATCATTTTTAACCACTGATTTGACAAAGGTATAAAACAGTTTCACAAAACTATATTTGCAGCAATAGTGATACACATAAGCATTTTTTATTTTTTATTTTTTTAAATTTTAGCTCCCACATATAAGGGAGAACATGTGGTACTTGATTTCTGGGTCTGGCTTATTTCATTCAATATGGTGTACTCTAGTTGTGTCCATTTTACTGTAAATGCTGGAATCTCATCTTTTTGAAAGCCAAATAATATTCCATTGTGTGTGTGTGTATATATGTATATGTGTATACACACACACACACCACATTTTCTTTATGCATCCATCTGATGATGGACACTTTGGTTGATTTTAAATTTTGGCTGTTGTGATCAGTGCTGCTATAAACATGGTGGTACTGGTATCTCTTTGATACAATGTGTTCACATTTTTGGGGTATATATTCAGTAGTGGGATTTCTGGATCGTATAACAAGTCCATTAACTAGAAGTTTTTAAAGAACTCTCCATGCTGTTTTTCATAGTGGCTACACTAACTTACATTGCCACCAACAGTGTTTGTGTTCCCATTTGTCTACATCTTTGCCAGCATTTGTTAGTCTCTGCCTCTTGGATTTTAGCCATTCTGACATTGGTGAATTGTTATTTCATTGTGATTTTGATTTGCATTTCCCTGATGGCTAGTTAGTGATTCTGGGCATTTTTCATATATTTGTTGGCCATTTGTATTTCTTCTTTTGAGAACTGTCTGTTGAGGTCCTTTGTCCATTTCTTAACTGGATTGGTTGTTTTTTTGTTGTTGAGTTTCTTTTTTTTTTTTTTTTAAAGATTTATTTTATTTATTTGAAAGAGTTACAGAGAGAGGTAGAGACAGAGAGAGAGGACTTCCATCTGCTTGTTCACTCCCCAGATGGCCGCAATGGCCAGAGCTGCACTGATCCGAAGCCAGGAGCCAGGATCTTCTTTCGGGTCTCCCACATGGGTGCAGGGGCCCAAGAATTTGGGCCATCTTTTACTGCTTTCCCAGGCCATAGCAGAGAGCTGGATCAGAAGAGGAGCAGCCGGGTCTTGAACCGGTGCCCATGTAGGATGCTGGTGTTTCTGGCCAGAGCTTTAACCCACTGTGCTCTGGCCCTGGATATTAATCCTTTGTTGGATATATTACTTGAAAATATGTTTTTCCAATCTGATGTCTCTTCACTCTATTGAACATTTCTTTTGCTGTGCAAAAACTTCTGAGTTTGATATAGTCCCATTTGTTTAGTTTTGCTTTTGTTGCTTATGTCTGAGGATCCTGTCCAAGAAGTTGTCCCCTATGCCAGTGTCTTGGAGTGTTTCCCATACATTTTTTTCCAACAAATCCTTAGTTTCATTTCTTTTTTATTCACAAAGAAACCTTCTATTTAAGGGATACAAATTCATGCATTTCATGAAGTACAACTTTAGGAATATAATGATTCTTCCCACCACACCTGTCCTCCCACCCATATTCCCACCCCTCCTCCTCCTCCCTCTCCCATTCCAGGTCCCATTCTCCACTAAGATCCATTTTAAATTAACTTTATACACAGAAGACCAACTCTATACTAAGTAAAGAGTTCCAACAGTGCCAGCACGGTGGCGTAGTGGACTAAGCCTCTGCCTTCAGTGCCAGCATCCTATATGGGTGCCGGTTCATGTCCTGGCTGCTTCTCTTCTGATCCAGGTTTCTGCTTATGGCCTGGGAAAGCAGTGGAGGTTGGCCCAGGTAATTAGGCCCCTGCACTCACGTATGGGACCCAGAGAAAGCTCCTGGCTCTGGATTGGTCCAGCTCCGGCCAGTGTGGCCATTAGGGGAGTGAACCAGCAGATGGAAGACCTCTTTCTCTGTCTCTCCTTCTCTATATTTCTAACTCTGCCTCTCAAATAAATAACAAAATAAATAATTAAAAAAAAGGGTTCAACAATTTGTACGAAAGAAAGAAAAAAGAAAAAAAGCTATTCCCCAACAGTTAAGACAAGGCCTGTTCAAATCATTGCATCTTCTTCTTCTTTTTTTTTTTTTAAGATTGATTTATTTATTTGAAAGTCAGCGGGGCCAGTGCTGTGGTGCAGCGGGTTAACGCCCTGGCCTGAAGCGCCAGCATCCTATATGGGCACCGGTTCAAGACCCGGCTGCTCCACTTCCCATCCAGCTCTCTGCTATGACCTGGGAAAGCAGTAAAAGATGGCCCAAATCCTTGGGCCCCTGCACCCAAGTAGGAGACCCAGAATAAGCTCCTGGCTCCTGGCTCCTGGCTTTGGATTGGCACAGCTCCGGCCATTGCAGCCATCTAGGGAGTGAACCAGCGGATGGAAGACTCTTTCTCTCTCTCTCTCTCTCTCTCTCTCTCTCTCTCCCCCCTCTGCCTCTCCTCTCTCTGTGTAACTCTTTTTTTTTTTTTTTTTTTAAAAAAAAGGAAGTCAGAGTTACACAGTTCACTCCCCAATTGGTCACAATGGGTACAGGGACCCAAGGACTTGGGCCATCTTCTACTGCTTTCCCAGTCCATAGCAGAGAGTTGGATCGGAAGTGGAGCAGCTGAGATTTGAACCAGTGATGGGATGCCAGCAGTACAGGTGGCAGCTTTAGCCCCTATACCACAGTGCCAGCCCCAGTCATTACATCTTTTTTTTTTTTTTTTTTTGACAAGCAGAGTGGACAGTGAGAGAGAGAGAGAGACAGAGAGAAAGGTCTTCCTTTTGCCGTTGGTTCACCCTCCAATGGCCGCTGCGGCTGGTGCATCTTGCTGATCCGAAGCCAGGAGCAAGGTGCTTCTCCTGGTCTCCCATGCGGGTGCAGGGCCCAAGGACTTGGGCCATCCTCCACTGCCTTCCCGGGCCATAGCAGAGAGCTGGCCTGGGAGAGGGGCAACCGGGATAGAATCCGGCGCCCCAACCAGGACTAGAACCTGGTGTGCCAGTGCCGCAAGGCGGAGGATTAGCCTGTTAAGCCATGGCGCCGGCCCAGTCATTACATATTGAAGTTAATTTAACTTTTTTTTTCTTTGAGACGTTTCACTATTCACTCTTGTGGTACAACTCCTTCGGAACAGAGCTCCTGCATGGGAAGTTAGGGCACAGTGACTCCTGTTGTTAATTTAACAATTTACACTCTTGTATATGACATCAGTGATCACCAGAGGCTCTTGACATGAGCTGTCTAGGCTATGGAAGACTTTTGAATCCACAAACTCTGTCAGTATTTAGAAAAGGCCATAAGCAAAGTAGTTCTCTCCTCCCTTCAGACAGAAGTACCTCTTTCTTTGATGACCACTTCTTTCGACTGGGGTCTCACCCATCAAGGTCATTCATGTAGGACATTTTTTTGCCACAGTGTCTTGGGTTTCCATGCCTGAAATGCTCTCATGGGTTTTTCAGCCAGACCAGAATGCCTTATGGCTGATTCTGAAATCAGAGTGCTACTTAAAGCAATTGTCTTTCTATGAGTATGCTGTGTGGACTGCTTCCCATGTTGGAAAATTCTCTCCTTTATAATTCTATTTCTTATTATTACCAGACACTTGATCCTATTTATATGATCACTTTAACACTTAATCTTACCTATATGTTCACATTAACACTTAATTTGATAACTTTAACACTTAAGATGGCATTTTTACCACCCAGCTTAATGGGATTTAGGATCGTATGACAAGTTTTTAAACTGTACCCTTAGAAGTAAGTCCATAGAAATGTATGCAGAACTATACAGCTTTACAGTTACAAACTTCTTCTTCCCTCTCTTATTCCCAATTTGTTTTTTACTGACAGCCTTCCTCAATTGACTTTATACAATTGACTTTATGCAAAAAACATGGGGTGCAGATAACTCTTTCATTTACTGATTTCCTTTCCCTTGGATAAATACCTAGAAGTGGGAAGGTTGGGTCATATGGTAGGTCTATTTTCAGATTTTTGAGGTATCTTCATACTGTCTTCCATAGTGGCTTTACCAGTTTACATTCCCACCACAGTGGATTAAGGTACCTTTTCCCCTACATCCTCTCCAGTATTTGTTACTTTTTAAAAAAAGTACTACTTTTTTTTTTTTTAAAAAGTACTGCTACTTTTTAAAAAAAGATTTATTTTATTTATTTGAAAGTCAGAGTTATAGAGAGAGGCAGAAGCAGAGGCAGAGAGAACCTTCCATCTGCTGGTTTACTTCCCAGATGTCCGCAATGGCCAGAGCTGTGCTGATCCGAAGCCAGGAGCCAGGAGCTTCTTCCAGGTCTCCCATGTGGGTACAGGGGCCCAAGGACTTGGGCCATCATCTACTGCTATCCCAGGCCATAGCTGAGAGCTGGAACGGAAGAGGAGCAGCTGAGACTAGAACCAGTGCCCATATGGGATGCTGGCACTTCAGGCCAGGGCTTTTTAACCCACTGCACCACAGCACTGGCCCCCATATCCTGCTGCTTTACCAAACTTTTCTACGAGTTCCAATGGTCTCTTAGTGGAGTCTTTTGGATCCCCTATATATAGAATTATGTCATCTACAGATATAGTTTGACTTCCTCATTCCCAATTTGAATCCCTTTGATTTCTTTTTCTTGCCTAATGGCTCTGACTAAAACTTCCAGGACTATATTGAAAAGCAATGATGAGAGTGGGCATCCTTTTTGGTTCCAGATCTTAGTGGGAATGCTTCCAACTTTTCCCCATTCAATAGTTTGCAGGCTGTAGGTTTGTCATAAATTACCTTGATTGTGTTGAAGAATGTTCCTTCTATGCCCAGTTTGCTTAGAGTTTTCTTCATGAAAGGGTGTTGTATTTTATCACATGCTTTCTCTGTGCCTATTGAGATAATCATATGGTTTCTGTTCAGCAGTTTGTTAATTTGATGTATCACATTGATTGATTTGTGAATATTGAACCATCCTTGCATACCAGGGATAAATCCCACGTGGTCCATGTGAATGATTTTTGATCACCATGACCTGAGAAAAGTCAAGCAGCTGGCTTCCGTGAAGGATGTTGATGTCACACTCCAGTCCTCAACATCTAATTTTTCTGCAGTGTTGTAACTGACCTAGGCAATGAGAATTGTATGCATCTTGGGGGAGAGTTTCATGTGTTTTCTATTGTCTCTATGGAGTTTCCATTGGAATCTTTGCCCAATTAACAATCAAAACCATCTATCTCCTGGACCAGTTGTGAGAACATGCCCTTTTCCAGCCTATGAAAACTCCTAGACAATCAGCCCTCAATGGCTCCCTTCTCTAGAGACCCCTATTTACAAGGTGACCCTTGCCCAGATCTCAGATGCAAACAAGGCATCCTGGGAAAGGCGGTGTTCTGACAGACAAGATAAAATTATGAGGGGCAGAATCTTGTGGTTTGTGACCTACAGCTCAGTTAGCTACTTTATCCCATATGACTTCTGCTTTACACACTCTTCCTGGTCTGTGCTCACCATTCTTTGTGAACATGAGGAAGAAACCAGGCTGAGTAAAAGAATGGTAATGATCACAGACTATGGCAACACTGCATCCCCCAACATGAGAGATGCATCAGGACGCAGTTAGTTCTGGGAGCACTGGAATCAGACAAATTTGAGCTCATGCTGATCACTGTTCCATTTGAGCAGCTGATTCCTTCAAGGAGGCTCTGTCTGTTGGAGCGAAGCTGCCCCAGATCCCACTGATTCACACCATCCTCAAATTGTCCTTTGTAGTCTCACCTCAGGCCCCAGGCCCTGACAACTAGCTACCCTGAACACATTCTTCCTGGCAGAGGCTTCACAGTTGGGGCTGGTACTGTAGTGTAGTGGGTTAAGCCACTGTCTACAGTACCAGCATCCCATATGGATGCCAGTTTGAGTCTTGGCTATTCCATTTCTGATCCTGCTAATGTGCCTGGGAAAGAAGAGGAAGATGGCCCAAGCACTTGGGGCCTTGTACCCACATGGGAGGTCCAGATAAAACTGGCTCCTGGCTTTGGCCTGTCCTAGTCCTGGCTATTGTGGCCATTTGGGGAGTGAACCAGTAGATGGAAGATTTCTGTCTTTCTCTACGTTTACTTCTCTGTAACTCTGCCTTTCAAAAACAGAAAACTTTTCTTTCTTTTTTTTTTTAAAGAAATGTATCATAGCGTTGAGATTTTCCACACTACTGATGTGTATTTTTTCCCCTAAGGCTGCTATAACAAGTGACCACAGACAGGGTGGCTCAAAATAACAGACATTTCATCTCTTGCAGTTCTGTAGTTCTGAAGCCCAAAATCAGTATCACTGAGCTAAACGCAAGGTTTCAGCATAATGCCAGTTAAAGTTAGTCCTGGGCTATTCAACACTGGGCAGTCAGTTCGCCAGAGATGAGACATGAGGCAAGGGAACAGGATTTTTCAAGAAGCCAGTGTCTTGGGGGGAAAGCAGACCTCATCAGTCTCAGAAGTGCTTTTCCCATTTTGCAAGTTAGTGAGTGGACTTTTAAAGGAGGAAGGGGATTTGGGGGAAGTTGTCAGATTTTTTATGTCAGTTCTATTAGTCATTTTTGAGGCCAATTAAGTGATGGTTTCTTTGATGTGAAGTTTAGTTGCTTTTGGTTTGTGGTCATGAATTCCTTTCTTAGACTAGCTACTGAAATTCTTAGGCCAGCATCAGCTGATTAAACTTTCTAATTAGTCACAAGATTAGTTGTTAGCTTGTGTTAATTAAAATGTGAAAAGGAATCGGAGATGCACTTTCTTTACAGTCGCAAGGTCAGACTGTGAAAAGAAAAAAGGAAGATGTATTCTGTATGCTTACAAGCAGGGCTGATTCCTTTTTAAGGCTCAAAGTGTTGTGGGAATATGTTTTCCAATATGTTTTCCAGCTGTTTTATTCCAGGCTCTTGTCCCCCATCTGACATATGAATTCAAAGCTGAAACCAGAAAAGTGCAATAATTGGGATATGGTGTGAATAGGTGGGTAGCTAGGTAGGCATAAGTGAGCTGGAATCCTTGCAGTCCTGCAATATAATGTTATCTCTACCCATCAGTGTAAAATGCTCACCTTTCCAGGATGCACCTGTGTCTCCTCTGGGACCAGGAAGGGGGAGATGTCGTAATGATAATGTGGATCTTAAACTCCATGTAGGGGTGCTCTAAGATTCCCAGGTGGCTTTATGTTACTAAGGCACCACTCCCTTGTAGAAGAGGCTGAGTATTGGGGAGATTTTTGCCCCTGACCACGGCTGTGGGTGATATTCAGGCTTTTTCTTTTCTCTTCACTGTGTCGAAGGCTGAGGTGCATGATGCGAAAGTGGCTGTACTGGATTGGCATGTAAGGGGGTAGAGTCGCTGCAGAGCTACAGAAAGAAACTGCAGAAAAGCTCCAGCTCATTTGTTTCCTATCTGACTCCCTGCCTATCTCATATCAAATGGGAGAATCTGTTTCCTTTTCTGAATTCTGGAGGCTGCCTGGACAGTCCATGGCTCATGACCCCTTCCTTACCTCCCTCTCACACTTTGTTTCTGTTTAACAACTCCTCCTTCAATGTCAAATTTCCTCCTGCCTCCATCGTGATTACATGAGGGCCCCCTGGAGAATTCAGAATAGTCTCCCCAATTGAAGATCTTCTAATTGCATCGGCACATTCCCTTTTGTCCTATAAGAAAACATTTCCGAGTTCTGGCATTAGGGTGTGGACTCCTTTGGTGACCGTTATTTAGCTTGAACACTGTGTTTAAAAGTAAGTACACGATGCTTATCTTCTGAACTTACCCAGTGTGGCCTCTGAGAACCTTGCATTCTTCCTAAGGAAGTTCCTCTTTCCAGCTTCATCCCCATATCTTCTTTGATTTGCATTTGCCTCTTCCACTGCTCTGTTTGGACTACAAAATTCCAGTTCCTTGAGTCTGTGGGTAAACTTGACCTCCCAAATGGGTTAGGGTGGGCAGAAGCCATTTACATTTCTCAGTAATATTACTGCCAATACCACTTGAAATCAAGCAGAAGCTTATTAGCTTTCTGACACGTGTTCTCCAAAAATTTCTCTTTAGAGATTTTCTAGTGTTTGCCAAAAACCTGCTGGGTCTGGAGAGTGGTAGAAAGGGCTGATTGAAGACAAGCAAATTGCTCATCTAGTCGTGCTGAATCAGAGACTTAGCATTTGTGGTTGCAACCATTTGCACTGTGCTGTAATTTTCTCCATAGGTCTTGATTGCCTTGCATAGATAACAGGAAGGCAGATGGCAGCACTGATCTGGGCTGTGGTTTTGCCTCATGGGTGGGCCAGAAGGACCAAGAGAAAAGATAGTTGAATTTGCTGGACAAGTATTTTTCTTTTCTGTCTGAGTAAAACATTTTGTTTAATAAATTTATACGATGATGGCATGGTACTGTTAAACCAAAGCTCTAGAGATCAAGGATCTCTGAAATAAAGGGTTTGTTGACTCATTACAGATGCTATCTGGAAAGGGACAGGACTGGATCCTGGGGTAAGTTCCTACAACTAGCAGTAGCGGGGCTGGGTAGCAGTTGCTAAGTGTCTGCTTGAGTTTTACAGACTGTGCAGAAGGCAATGGAGAAGGGGGCAAGGTTACACTAGGATGGGGGCAGGAATAGCCTTGGGAGAGGAGGGCTGTAAGGAGGAGTCTTCAAGGAGCAGTAATTGTTGCTTCTATTCTGGTTGGGTTAATAGTCAGTATAGAAAATTGATTTCTGAACAGGGCAAGTGGTCAGCTGTAGTAGGCTGTGAGTAAAGGTTTTAACATAGGTTTAAATATATACAAGGGTCTTTTGTTGTTGATTTGAACTTGTTACTGCTTAACCTTCCATCTCTCCTTCCTTCCATCCTGTGCCCTTTGTAATCAAATTTAGCACATCTTAGAATCTTTGTTTTACCAGCACTGGGTACTTTATATTTGATTCTTACAGAAGCTACCTGATCGATTTGCTATCCTCATTGTAGATAAGGAAAAGGAGGTGCAGAGAGATTCAGTATCTTGCATAAAGTTAGTGTGTGGCAGAGCTAAGGTGCGACCAGAGGGAGTTTGATCGCAGGAACTTTGTCCCTTTCCCTCTCATTGTGCTGTGAGGACAGGAGTTGGGGCTGTGCACTGGAGGGAAAAGGCAATCTCCCAGAACTGTCTATATATTCTAGGACATCAGGAGAGCATGGACTTGGGGTGGGATGAACATTTGAGTTGAGATATGGAGTCATTTAGGATTATGACAAACTCTAGACAGAAGTACTGCTTGGCAGTGGTTGAAATGGAAAGGAATTGAAAGTCGTTGAAATATAATAGGATCTCCTGCCCCTTATCAATGGCCCCAGCCTACAAGCCTTCACTCTTCAGGATGGTATCAGCAAACTCTGAGGCCAGGTATTGGCTAGGACATCCACAGAGAACTGAAATCATGCAGAAGAGTGAAGATTTGGAGGTCAGGGGCACTGATATGGGGGAGAAGATGGTATTGTTACAGGAGATGGCTGGGATAGTCTCTTCATCTTCCCGTCAGAAGAGAACATCAGATGTGAGACACAGAGCAGTGGTAAGCAAGGCAGAATGGCTTAATGAGGAAGTTCATCCATCAGAATGGATGGATACTCTCCAGAGGGATCTGAGATAGAGTGCCCAGTCATTCAGGCTAGGGAAAGCAAGATTACATAATTTACTGAAGAGAATACAGCTAACAGGTCAGGTGGGCATCTTAGCAAAGAGCTGAGAGCTGAGTGTGCAGTTTGTATTTGCACGGGGCTTCTAGGGGACTGGGGTTCATTTCTCCTTCCCCCACATTGGTCTCCTGGACAAAGGGTTTTTTGGGTGTGAAATAAGTGAAATGCTTCCCAAGGTTTTGTTAACCAATGTTACCAGACTGGTTAGCCATCTTGGTCCCCAGGAAAGAAAGGATTCTCCTGGGGTGTCTTCCTTTCTGGAAAGACCCAGGCCACCTATACAGTGATTGGGATATGGGCGGGCGGGCCTTTGTAGTGTAAAATAGTGGGCTGTAACAAGGTGTGCTTCTCAAGGCTGCTAGAGGCTGCCTCGTTCCTTTTCATGTGGTGCTTTATTTTCCTCAGGCGCCTTTCACACACATAGGCTACTTTCTGTCTTCCTACCCAACAGCAGGAGCTTTAAAGAGCGAGGGCATTTTACAAGAACAACTGGAAACATCACTGATGAGGAAGGAGAAATGCAACACCCCCATTTGGTTCTGAAGTTACGGAATATGGGAGGAGTAGCCTCACACGAGGATGACTGCAGGTAGAAATGCATGTCAAATCTATTTATTTATTTATTTATTTATTTGAGAGACAAGGAGAGAACTCTCATCCACTAGTTCATTCTCTAAATGCTTATAAAAGCAGGTGCTGAGCCAGGCCCACGTTAGGAGCAATGAACCTAATCCAGGTCTCCCAACCACTTGAGTCATCATTGGCTGTCTCCCAGGGTCTGCATTAGCAAGCTGAAGTTGGGAGCAGAACTGGGACTTGAACCCTGGTTCTCTAATGTTGGACACAAGTGTCTTAACAGCTATATTAAAAAACTACCTGAGAACTGAATTTTTAGTTTTAATTAACTTAGACATAAATTTAAAAATGACACTAATTCAGTTATTGGCAAACTTGCAAGTTTGTTTGAAACAGCTTGGGTAGGTGAATCTACTTTTCCATTGTAAACTTGATGAAACTGAGACATAGACCAAGTACTTTCATTGAAAACATAAGCATTTAAATTGAAATGTGCTGGATTCCAAAGAGGTAGTGAAAAAAATTTGAAATATTTTGCTAATTATTTCTTGGTTACATGTTGATGTAAATAAATAAGTTAAATAAATAAAATATACTATTCACTTCAATCCCACTAATTTCTTTTTACTTTTTAAGTGTGACTACTAGAAAGTTTAAATTTATATATGTGGCTTACATTGTATTGTATTGGGCCAGTATTATTGGGACCAAGGACTAAGAAATGTACTGGACTTGGCCTATCTAGAAATCTGAAATGGAACTCTCAATTCTCATGAAGAATGAGAGTGTTACCAAAAGTTTGACCCCAGGGCAAGTCAAAATAATGACAAGGTGTTGGGGTGAATTTAATTGATCAACAGATGAGTGTATTAGCAGGCTTTCAAGTCTCAAGGACTACCGCACTGCTGAACGGGGGCATCTTTTGGGGTTCCTAAAGGGGTTACCGGGAAGGGGGTGCTGGGATGGAGAAATCACAAAAATGCGGCAGGTCTCCAATCAATGACAGTGCATTACTTCTCTGCTGCCCACAGGTGCAGAGATGAGATCCAGCCTGCCCAAGTTTCCGGCTCTGGAAAACAAGTTGAGATAAGGAACAAGGCAATGTGTGTCCTAGGATGTGGGTAAGTGGGAAGCCAGCAGTCCAGCCCAGAAGCACCAACATCCTGGCTTTATATTGATGTAGTAAAAGTTGTCTGTTTTTGTTATTCTATACCCAGTTACAAAAGCAGACCTGAAGTTCAGGTCTGATGGCAGATGCATAAGGAAGTAGCTAGAATCAGGAAAAGTTATGGGAGTCTTCTTTATGAGTGATATTCACGAGTACTAACTATGGATCTTCTACAAAGAGAAGGAGCAGCTTTACAGGAGGATAGAGAATTTTAGAAAACTACCGGAATGAATGATACAGGAAGGACTGAGGGGACTGCGGAGAGGGAGGATCCAACTCACAGAAGAGGAGGGAGAAAAAAGCCCAGTGAGGAGGGTTTCTGGTAATGATGGTCCCTGGTACCAATCCTGGAAGATGCAAAACTTCAAAAAGACAGACAACATTACCAAAGATTGGAAGAATTCATTCGTGGGCCAGATAGTTATGCAAATGGTAAGAGGACAGTGAGTAGAGATGAGAGTCAGAAGTATTCTTTCAGCTCTGAAAAGAGTTTCACTCTTAGAAATGGGAGCAGGAGTTTTTGGCTTCTCCCAAGTGAAATGATTCTTACTGTAGATAGCTTAGATCTCAACTCTCAAACAGTGCTTCCCTGTGGCTAGACAGCGGTGTTGACAAGAGCTTGTCATGACAGAATGAACACAGGGAGCCATGTTGGTTTCCCTCTCTCTGGCAGTGAAGTGCTGGGTGGAAGGGTCAGGAAACAGTGGCTGGCGTGAGGCTCCAAGCTGGCTTAACTTGGGTTGTCGTGCCCAGGAGGTGAGTGCAGGATGCTCTGACACACGACTCTTTGCTCTGGGACTTTCTGGGCTTTAACTACTCTGTTCCCTTTTGTCCTTTTCTGCAGGGTTGGTCTTAGGTATAGAGCCCAGATGATCTGATTTGTGTGGTCTTGCTGGCTGTCTATATCAATAACATTAAATATAACTGGCTCCATCACTTCCTGGTTTCTAAAAGGGGTCTTCTAGGACTCATTTCAATAAGGTACTCCAAAGAGGAGGTTTCTGTCTCTGGTGGCTTGAGTCAGGGGAAGCGATTTCTAGTCAGGCTTCCGTTAGCCATGCCTATCAAATTAAAATATCATGGAGACTTCCTCCTAGGCTGCTCCTTGATATCCAGAAGACAAAGACCATATAATCTGAGTTCCAGATCTCTTCTGATTATGAGCATCTTTGTGGGCTGCTCCTTTTTAGCACTTTGTTACATGGAATCAGAAGAAATGGAACCCTAGAGGATAGTTGGCTCACTCCAGGACCAGTTGGCAATGACTTTGGTTCAATTAGAGCTTAGCTTCTATGTTGTTAGATCTTCTACTTAGTACATCATTAAGCTATAAGAAAATTTCCCTTTATAGTTGAACAAACCTGAGAAGCAGAGACTCTATCTAAAACCCTATTTTTAAAAACTGTTTATTTTATTAACTTGAAAGGCAAAGTTACACAGAGAGAAAGAGAGTCACACATATACTCACAGAGATCTTCAATCCACTGATTCACTCCCCAAATGGCCACAAGGGCCTGGGACTGAGCCAGGAGCCTGGAATTCCATCCGGATCTTCCATATGGGTGCTGGGGCCCAAGCACTTGGGCCACCTTCTGCTGCTTTCCCAAGCACATTAGCAGGGAGCTGGATCAGAAACGGAGCAGCCTGGACCAGAACTGGGACTCATATGGAATGCCAGTATCACAGGCTGTGACTTGACCTTCTATGCCACAATAATGGCCCCTCTAAAACCCTATTGATTGACGTTCATTACTTTTTAATTTTTCCATCCTTTAGTATATATTAATGTGATTCTTTAAATCAAATTTTAGTGAAGGTTGAGGGGGACCAAGAGGAACATTCAGCTTTCCATGTTTTGGGAGCCTGTGCACAATGAATCTGCACAGTAGAAAGGAACAGACTTCCTGATGCACAACCGCTTCTTGGTGTTGACTGCCGTGTCAGTGCTCTTTCCCAGTGACTTTCAGATCTAGGGATCGTGCCCACGTTAGAGGCCTGATTTGTTGTTTTCCTGGCTTATATTTCAACTTCTGAAGAGATTTGCTAGATAGTGCAAAAGAAGTTAATCTGTTGTAAAAATTCTCCTGACACTTCATGACTTCCTTGATTGCTGCATATCCAGCCTGCTGGGGAATTCCAAATGTGCTACTTTGAATTCTGTAGATACTGTTTTCTGGCTTGGCTTTAGTCATAGGAGTCTCCTGGGTTTGGATCTTGGTAAAGGAAAATGAGTTCTAAAAGAGGCTGAGTGGGGCCAGCACTGTGGCTAAGTAGGTTAATCCTCCGCAAGCGGCTCTGGCATCCTATATGAGCGCTGGTTCTAGTCCCAGCTGGTCTTCTTCTGATCCAGCTCTCTACTATGGCCTGGAAAAGCAGTAGAAGATGGCCCAAATTCTTGGGCCCCTGCACTCACGTGGGAGATCCGAAGGAGGCTCCTAGCTCCTGGCTTCGGATCAGTGCAGCTCTAGCTGTTGCAGCCATTTGGGGAGTGAACCATCGGATGGAAGACTTTTCTCTCTGTCTCTCTCTCTCTGTGTCTGCATCTTCACCTCTCAAATAAATAAAATCTTCTAAAAAAAACAAAAAAGAGAGGCCAAGTGTGGGATTTTGTTGTAATGTGGGGTGTAAAAATACATTTCCCCCACTCATCTATGTATCTTCTGTACTTTATGTTTATATGAAGGTAAAGTCTATTTTCTTTCTTTTTTAAAAGATTTTATTTATTTATTTGAAAGGTAGAGTTACAGACAGTGAGAGGGAGAGACAGAGAGAAAGATATTCCTTCTGTTGGTTCACTCCCCAAATGGCTGCAATGGCTGGAGCTGCACCAATCCAAAACCAGGAGCTAGGGCCTTCTTCTTGGTCTCCCATGTGGGTGCAGGGGCCCATACACCTGGGCCATCTTCCACTGTTTTCCCAGGCCATAGCAGAGAGCTGGATTGAAAGTGGAGCAGCCAGGACTAGAACAGACACCCATATGGGATGCCGGCGCTGCAGGCGGAGGATTAACCTACTGCACAAAGGTGCCGGCCCTAGCCTATTTTCAAAGTCTGGAACTGAAGGTGTGTTGCGCCAGTCCATACATGGGTTGTATGCATTCATCTCTGTCTCATCTCCCATTTCCCTCCATTGCCTGTCTGCATGTGTCCTTATTCGATTCTTACTACAGTCTTTGCTTAAATTTTATGTAGAGAACTATAACCGTGAGCTAACTGCATCAGTATCTTGGAATTGTTGGGTTCAAATTATCATAAAGTATGATACTGATGTTTCAGATTCCAAAGAGATTTTACCTAAAGCCTTAATCATTCTCCATTCATAAAAATAAGCAACTTATTTAAAAAAATTCTGGGGAAGATAAATGATTTTCTATTTCAAATTTGAAACTGGTGAAATTGCACATAATTTTTAATTTTATTAAAAATTCTTAAAATGTATCTGGGAGTTAGAGACACAGAAATCAATGGAATAATATATATATATATATAGATAGATAGAGAGAGAGAGAGAGAGAGAGAGAAAAGAGAAATATTCCCATCTACTGGTTCACCCCTCAAATACCTCATTGGCTTGTGTGTGGGGAATAGGAACCCAATCCAGGTCTCCCACCTAGGTGTCAAGAGCCCAGGTACTTGCCTCCCAGGGTCTGCATTAATAGGAAGCTGGGATTGAGAATGGAGCTGGGACACAAAGCCTGGCACTCCAGTTGGGTGCTCAGGCATCCCAGTCAGTGGCTTAACCACCAGGCCAAATGCTCATCCCTGCACACAATTTTAAGAAACATAAAACATCTAGAGTCAGGACAAGAGCTGATCAGGTCATTGTTTCTTATAGTGTCCATTTCACTTAACAGGTTTCCCCTTTGGTGCTCAGTTGTCACCGATCAGGGAAAACAAATGGTATTTGTCTCTTTGGGACTGGCTTAATTCACTCAGCATGATGTTTTCCAGATTCCTCCATCTTGTTGCAAATGACCGGGTTTCATTGTTTCTTACTGCTGTATAGTATTCTATGGAGTACATGTCCCATAATTTCTTTATCCAGTCTACTGTTGATGGGCATTTGGGTTGGTTCCAGGTCTTAGCTATTGTGAATTGAGCTGCAATAAACATTAATGTGCAGATGGCTTTTTTATTAGCCAAATTAATTTCCTTTGGGTAAATTCCAAGGAGTGGGATGGCTGGGTTGTATGGTAGGGTTATGTTCAGGTTTCTGAGGAATCTCCAGACTGACTTCCATAGTGGCTTAACCAGTTTGCATTCCCACCAACAGTGGGTTAGTGTCCCTTTTTCCCCACATCCTCTCCAGCATCTGTTGTTGGTAGATTTCTGAATGTGAGCCATTCTCACCGGGGTGAGGTGAAACCTCATTGTGGTTTTGATTTGCATTTCTCTGATGGCTAGTGATCTTGAACATTTTTTCATGTGTCTGTTGGCCATTTGGATTTTCTCTTTCGAAAAATGTCTATTGAGGTCCTTGGCCCATCTCTCTCTTTTTTTTTTTTTTGACAGGCATAGTGGATAGTGAGAGAGAGAGAGAGAGAGACAGAGAGAAAGGTCTTCCTTTTGCCGTTAGTTCACCCTCCAATGGCCGCCGTGGCTGGTGCGCTGTGACCGGCGCACCGTGCTGATCCAATGGCAGGAGCCAGGTGCTTCTCCTGGTCTCCCATGGGGTGCAGGGCCCAAGCACTTGGGCCATCTTCCACTGCACTCCCTGGCCACAGCAGAGAGCTGGCCTGGAAGAGGGGCAACCGGGATAGAATCCGGCGCCCCGACCGGGACTAGAACCCCGTGAGCTGCGGCGCCGGTGGCCCATCTCTTAAGTGGGTTGTTTGTTTTGTTGTTGTGGATTTTCTTGATTTCTTTGTAGATTCTGGTTATCAACCCTTTATCTGTAGTATAGTTTGCAAATATTTTTTCCCATTGTGTCGGTTGCCTCTTCACTTTCCTGACTGTTTCTTTTGAAGTTCAGAAACTTCTCAATTTGATGCAATCCCAAATGTTAATTTTGGTTTTGACTGCCTGTGCTTCTGGGGTCTTTTCCAAGAAGTCTTTGCCTGTACCTATATCTTGCAGGGTTTCTCCAATGCTCTCTAATAATTTGATGGTTTCGGGTTGTAGATTTAAGTCTTTAATCCATGTTGAGTGAATTTTTGTGTAAGGTGAAAGGTAGGGGTCTTGCTTCAAGCTTCTGCACGTGGAAATCCAATTTTCCCAGCACCATTTATTGAATAGACTGTCCTTATTCCAGGGATTAGTTTTGGATCTTTGATCAAATATAAGTTGGCTGTAGATGTTTGGGTTGATTTCTGGTGTTTCTATTCTGTTCCATTGGTCTATCCATCTGTTTCTGTACCAGTACCATGCTGTTTTGATAACAACTGCCCTGTAGTATGTCCTGAAATCTGGTATTGTGATGCCTCCGGCTTTGTTTTTGTTGTACAAGATTGCTTTGGCTATTTGAGGTCTTCTGTGTCTCCATATGAATTTCAGCATCATTTTTTCCAGATCTGAGAAGAATGTCTTTGGTATCTTGATTGGTATTGCATTGAATGTATAAATTGCTTTTGGGAGAATAGACATTTTGATGATATTGATTCTTCCAATCCATGAGCATGGAAGATTTTTCCATTTTTTGGTATCCTCTTCTATTTCTTTCTGTAAGGTTTTGTAGTTTTCATCGTAGAGATCTTTAACGTCTTTGGTTAAGTTTATTCCAAGGTATTTGATTGTTTTTGTAGCTATTGTGAATGGGATTGATCTTAGAAGTTCTTCCTCAGCTACTTTACTTTATCCTTTTTAGTATTTTTTTTTTTTGTTGTTGTTGTTCTAGTACTAGTGGTTGAACTCTGTAATTAACACACAATTATTCTTAGGTGTTTAAATTTTAACTGAAAAGTGATCCCTGTTAAATATAAAAGTGGAAAAAAAGAGGGAGGAGATGTACAGTTTGGGACATGCTCAATCGGACTTGCCCCAAATGGTGGAGTTAGAAATGTGCCAGGGGATTCCAATACAATCCTATCAAGGTGGCATGTACCAATGCCATCTCACTAGTCCAAGTGATCAATTTCAGTTCACAATTGATGGCTCTGATAGGTCTAAGAGTCAAAGGGATCACACAAACAATACAAGTGTCTGCTAATACTAACTGATAGAATCAAAAAGGGAGAGAACGATCCAACATGGGAAGCGGGATACACAGCAGACTCATAGAATGGCAGATGCCCTAAACAGCACTCTGGCCTCAGAATCAGCCCTTAAGGCATTCGGATCTGGCTGAAGAGCCCATGAGAGTATTGTAGGCATGGAAAGCCAAGATACCATGGAAAAGCAAAAAAGAAGACCTAAATGAAAGATCTCTGTGAGTGAGATCCCAGTGGAAAGAACGGGGCCATCAAAGAAGGAGGTACCTTTCTCTGAAGGGAGGAGAGAACTTCCACTTTGACTATGACCCTATCGGAATAAGATCAAAGTCAGCGAACTCTAAAGGCTTCCATAGCCTTGGCAACTCATGACTAGAGCCTAGGGAGATTTCTGACGCCATAAACAAGAGTGTCAAATTGTTAAGTCAGCAACAGGAGTCACTGTGTACTTACATCCCATGTGGGATCTTTCCTTAATGTGTTGTCTAATGTGCTGAAACAGTATTTTTACACTTTGTGTTTCTGTGTGGGTACAAACTGATGAAATATTTACTAATTATATACTGAATCGATCTTCTGTATATAAAGATAATTGGAAATGAAAAAAAAAAAAACCCCTGGTGTTAAATTGGAAATGGCATAGAAAATTAATTAATTTTTAAAAAAATATTATGTAGGATCTCTGTCTTTAATGTGCTGTACACTGTTATTTAATGCTATAACTAGTACTCCAACAGTATTTTTTTTCACTTTGTGTTGCTATATGGGGGCAAACTGTTGAAATCTTTACCTAATATATACTAAACTGATCTTCTGTATATAAAGAGAATTGAAAATGAATCTTGATGTGAATGAAAGGGGAGAGGGAGCAGGAAAGGGGAGGGTTGTGGGTGGGAGGGAAGTTTTGGGAGGGGGAAGCCATTGTAACCCATAAGCTGTACTTTGGAAATTTATATTCATTAAATAAAAGTTTAATAAATGAAAAAAAAAAGAAACATAAAACAATTGTTTTCACCTGAAGGCTAGAATCGCACCTGACTCTGACAAGGTGTTTAACTCTGAAGCCCTCTTGGTGTGTCCTGATTTCATGACCTTGTGAGGCAGTGACTTTGGCAGGAAACAGTATGCCCTATAGAGGTTGGTAGTGAGGGAATAAGAGATACCAGAATTTATGTTATCAGTGAAGATTCCTGTAGTCAAGAGAGATTCCTGTGGTCAAGAGAGAATAAAACAAAAATACATGAATTCACAAGGGAATAGTTTCAAAGTGGTTCAAAAATTGTCTGCAGAACCTGTGTTCTTCCCTTTCAACATTGTTTCCCAAAAGGCCATTATCCTTTTATGTGATAAGTTATCCATACTTGATAATTTGCTTCCATCAGAAGCATATTTGTCTTCTGTCTCATTCCATTATGGCCCTGATCTCTGCCATGGAGTTGCTAAATTTCGTACAACAAAGGAATTCTTCACTGATAATGTCTTACCCTATCATCTCATCCATAACACATTTGCATTTTTATAGCTGCATCCAGGAATATGATCCAGAGAGTTAATGATGATGAGAAAATGGGCATCAGGCTTGCATAAGAGCTTCATCTTCATGAGAAACCTTTCTTTCCCACTCCAGATCTATAGAAAGAACAGCTTCCTGGGGCCAGCGCCATGGCTCACTTGGTTAATCCTATGCCTGCGGCGCTGGCATCCCATATGGGCGTCGGGTTCTAGTCCTGGTTGCTTCTCTTCCAGTCTAGTTCTCTGTTGTGGCCCAGCACTCTGTTGTGTTGAAGGCAGTGGAGGATGGCCCAGGTGCTTGGGCCCCTGCACCCACATGGGAGACCAGGAGGAAACACCTGGCTCCTGGCTTTGGTCGGCGTAGCTCCAGCCGTTACGGCCATTTGGGGGGGTGAACCAACGGAAGGAAGACCTTTCTCTCTGTCTCTCTCTCTCTCACTGTCTAACTATGTCAAATAAATTAAAAAAAAAAAGAGAGAGAACAGCTTCCTGTTCTACACACACTCAATATGAACTTCAATTACAAAGTGCTACTGAAAATCCATAAGCCACAAAATAGGTGAGCCAGGGCCCTGCCTGACCTTGGGAAGGTCCAAATGAGAGAAGGAAGAGAGGAAATATCTGATGACAGTGAGAAGAATCTAGACCAGCACTATCCCATATTTCTATCACTGCGTAAAATTTTACTGTACAGAGCCCATTGCAGGTGATGAGGGCTTTGCTGGAATGAGGCAATTCTAAGAAACTAATTTGTGTGTGCTCAGGTCTCCCTCACTTTGTGGTAGACCTAAAGATTATGGTCCCTAATGTAAGTGTAATATGGCTCATATACCATGTGATGGAGCCTTATTCTAGGGAATGAGTTCTTATGAAGGGAGACTATTACTTATGCTGATTTAAAATTAGTAAGAGATACTGGGGTGAGTATTTGGCCCAAGAGTTAAGATGCCATCATCCCATATTGGAGTATGTCATTTGAGTCCTGGCTATGTTCCTGGTCCGAATTTTCTGATACTGTGCATCCTGGGATTTAGCAGGTGATAGCTCAATTAGTTAGGTAACTGTCACTCATTTGGGAGACCTGGATCAAGTTCCTGGACTTGACTGTTGTAGGCATTTGGGGAGTAAAAAAGCAGAAGCTCTGTCTCTCAAATGAAAAGAGGGGATACACCATTTATTGCACATATAAGGTCTTAACATATATTTCCTTCAATGCAATGACTTATCATGGTAGCTATAATAATTTGTTCTGTACTTTTTTTAAAAAAAGATTTATTTATTTGAAAGTGTTATATAGTTACACAGAGAGAGGGAGAGAAAGAGTGTGTTGAACAAATGTTTAGAATGAATCTTTGTTAAGTGCAAGAATTTAGGCTTCTTCTCTGCTAGCCCCAGCTTGTGAGAGGGCCCCATTTGTGGTAGAAGTCGTGTGTGTGTGTGTGTGTGTGTATGCACACGTATCCTCTTATAAATGGAAATTCTTTTACTAACCTTGACAATCGTTTTCATAACTACTTCAGAGCTATTCATTTTGTCATTAAAGCTATTTACAGAATAACACTTGGAAGAGTTCAGGGCCAGATACAGTGTTGAGTTTGATGTTTGCCAATAGGAATTGAATCAACAGTGAAACGTCCACATTCAGAAGAAGTGGTTCAAAGTCCCACCACAGGGCCTGGGAAAGCAAGCGGACACCAGTATGCCCCTCTATGTACAAACTGGAGGCAGAGTGGAGCAGAATGTCCCATGGAAGAATAGTGGGAGAAAGGGTCTCTGTGGTTATTTCTCCAGCAAGTTTTCTGCATTGTGTCACTTGATGCCCCCATTGTACAGCTAGTGCTGTGATGGTCTGTCTTCAAACCTCCTGGCTTCATGGGACAGCCCTTCTGCTGCTTACCAGGCAACTCTGACAAGTGCATCTCTCTGGGGAGGTTGCTTCTCCTTCCTCATAGGCTTGTTGAAACATAAAGTGAAACAACACAAACCAAACAGCACAACATAGAGTGTGGCCAATGTCTCTGTCTTCTGTAAGCCAATGTTCTTTCACACTAGTCTCTGGGATTTTTGTTGGGTGGGCAGCCAACAGGTGGGACCAATGTTTTCATTCTCGAAGTGTCCCCTCTGAAAGTCTAGTCCCTTCCATCAACTCTAACCTCATCACACAGCTCATTTCTATTCATTACAAGTGCTGTTCTCTCCAAGAAATGCCATCTTAGTGAAATGAGCCCACTGGGCTGCCCTGTAATTCTTTCTCCAGCTGAGCACAGTTCTGATCCAGTTCTCTGTGGGCAGTAATGCTTCCTCATTCCACCCTGGAACTAATCAATAGCAGCGGAAGATGCTGCAGGGTGTCATTGAGTAGTCACCAGCTAGGCAAACAAACCAGCAGTCTCCTAGCAGGGGACTTCATTGATTCATTTTTATCAGCAGTCATAATGCAATTAGTTTGGCATAGAGCCAATAGAAATCTGTGTATATAGGCACAAAAACATGTACAAGCGTGTTGATAGTAGCATTATTTGTGATAGCCCCAAATATCTCAAACCTAACTCAACAATCTGATGGATGAGTTGTGTTATATTCATACAACATAATAGTACACAGCAGATACAGAACAAGTGAAAGCTGTAAGTCATAATACACATCCTCTCACAGGTGTAATGTGGAGCAAAAGAAGTTATATACCAAAAGAGTGTAATACTCTTAGATTCCATTGATACAAACTTCAAGAAAAGGTAAAAACTTGTATTTGGTGTTTGAAAGTATCTTTGGAAGGATGGCTGATAGATGCAAGGGATTTTTCCTGAATGTTGGTAGAGGTTAATTTCTTGACCCTGATGTTGGCTTCATGCATATAAGGGATCTTCAAAAAGTTCAAGGAAAATATGTATTATGGAAAAATTATGCATGGATTTCAAAAAAAATTTTGCACCAAAATAATATATATATTTATATATTTAAGATTTATTTATTTATTTGAAAGGCAGAGTTGTAAGGAGAGAAGGAGAAAGATCTTCCGTCCACTGGTTCACAAATGGCCACAATAGACAGGGCTGAACCAGACCAAATCCAGAAGCTTGGAACTCCATCCTGGTCTCCCATGTTGGGGGTAGGGTCTCAAGCAGTTGTGACATCTTCTTCTGCTTTTCCAGGAACATTAGCAGGGAGCTGGATTGGAAGTGGAGCAGCCAGCACTAAAAATGGTACTCTTATGGAATGCCAGCAACACAGGTGGTGGCTTAACTCAATGTACCACGATGCCAGCCCCCAAATAAACTTATCTTTTAATTCCATTTCCAAGAACTTTTTGAAGTAACTTCATGTGGTTACTCTACAGAAATTTATTGAACTGTGGATTTGTGTACTCTTCTGTGTGTGTACTAGACTTAATTAAAAATTTACTTAAATATTGTGAAAAAATATAGTGAGTTCATAGTAGTCTGTTTCTATCCTTTACAAGGTTTGTTGCTGAAATGCAGGTAGATTGGCAGGTACTAATGCCATCTTACATGTTAAAGTGATCATATTAAGTGTGTAACTGATCATATAGATAGGATTAAGTGTTAAAGGGAATCATGTAAATAAGACCAAGTGTCTACTAATAGCAATAGATAGAATTAAAAAAGCAGAGAATGTTCCAGCATGGGGAGCAGGCCACACAGCAGACTCCTAGAATGACAAATGCCATAAATAGCACTCTGACTCAGAATCAGCCCTTAAGGCATTCAGATCTGGCTGAAAAGCCCATCAGAGCATTTCAGGCATAGAAACTCAAGACACTGTGGCAAAAATGATCTACAAGAAGGATCTCTGGGAGTGAAAGCCCAGTGGAAAGAAGGGGCCATCAAAGAAGGATATACTTTTCTCTGAAGGGAGGAGAGAACTTCCACTTTGATTATGGCCCTGTCTAAATACTGACAGAGTTTGTGGACTCAAAAGGCTTCCATAGCCTTGGCAGCTCATGAAAAGAGCCTCGGGTGATCACTGACATCATAAATAAGAGTGTCAATTGTTAATAACAAGAGTTACTGTGCACTTGCTCCACATGTAGGACCTCTGTTTTTAATGAGTTGTACTATGAGAATTAATGGTAAAACTAGTCTTCAAATAGTACTTTACACCTTGTGTGTCTGTGTGGGTGCAAACTGTTGTAATCTTTACTTAGTATAGAATTGATCTTCTATATATAAAGATAATTAAAAATGAATCTTAATGAAGAATGGGATGGGAGAAGGAGTAGAAGGTGGGATGGTTTTAGGATGTGAGGGTGGGTATGGAAGGAAGAACTGCTATATTCCAAAAGTTCTACCTATGAAATTTATATTTATTAAATAAAAGCTTTATAACAAACCAGGAATGCAGGTAGAGGAGAAGGGGAGTTTGTGATGAGGCTAGGTCTTTCTTCCAAACTTTCCCCTTGAGAGGTTTGAATGAGGGTGTGATGTGAGGCCAGATGTAGCATTATAGGGAAATTCTCCCATATGAGGATTAAGGAAATACATTTTTTTCTAACAGTGTAGATTATAATCATATCTGATTATAAAACCCTTTTTTAATCCAAAGCAATGGCTCATATGTAGCCTTTCAGACCAGTAGAGCATATATTTTAGGATCCTGGCTTTGGGAGGAACTCTAAAGTCATCCTAATATGTCTAGTGTTTGGGTACATGCAGTTAGATTGGCCTGTACCCATTTCCTTCCTCTCCCTGGAAACTGATGCATGCCCCATCACGTCACAGAGACTCATGAGTATGTTGTTATTAGTTTGTGGCTGCACATTCATCAAAAGATGCGTTGTATATTGATGTCACAGGAAATTGGAAAACCTGAGAAATTACTAATTTATGAGGAAGTAGCTGATTTAGGCTGAGTAGTTACCTTTGTCTCTATGTATACTGATGAATACTTTAACAGATTATTTTTTGGGGAATGATACATTTACTAGGTAATGGAAAATTTCTACAAATAATTTTCCTTTTTTCTAGAAACATGAGAGAATGAAATTACCCTCTGAAGTTGTTTCCTCACAGTGTCATCAAAAAGACAGGAACAGCTGAAAATAACCAGAACTGATGTTTAAAATCACAAATTCAGCATTCAGCATTGTCAAAACCCTCAAATGCATGGGCTTGACTGTCTGAGGCGACTCAGCATTAACTTTATCAAGAGTGGATTCCAAGAACAGGCCTAATTTGTGAGAAATCTTGGAGTTCTGAGACCTTGCTTAGTTGAAGTTTCATTATGTGTGAGTTGTTCATGCCTGGTTCAGATATTGCAACTCTGCAATTTGCCAGCTGTGGACTGAGAAAAAAATGCCTGGTGGTTTTGAATGAGAAGACCAAAGCTAGGTTCCCTTTGAAGGCCAAATTGGGGCTTTTTAAGCTTTAGATTGTTAGGCGAAGAAGCTGTTGAAATGTACTCACTATGAAGGGATGATTTTAACATGTAAGCTTCAACAATTATTAATAGGGTTGTTCTGGAAAAATTACAATATAAATTTAGCTTTCAGATCTCTTGCCCCAGTGGTGTCCTTTTGCCCTTTTTAACTTTCCTCAGGTCCTACCCCCAACATAGAATTGTTCTAGGCTTTCCTTGCTTAGAACATCCACTCACCATCTATCTATCCATTTACCCAATGCACAGATTTGTCTAGCAAACACTAATTGAATAGAGCCAATCTTAAGAAATGTATAGGCTTGCTTGTGGACTTCTTAGAGACAATGCCCACTCTTTGGGAATTTTGTCTACTAGTGATTATGAAAGGAATTCTAAATGAATTGATTGAAAAGAGACAGGCTGGTGGGAAATCTTTCAGTTAACATCTAGTGGTCTTTGAACTTGATTGTGGACAAAGATTTTTTATTTTCCTCTTCTATTGCATTGTGCAAAGAATTGTGAGTTTATGTCATCAATTAAGTACTTGCCGAAATAACCTTCTTCAGGACCACCCAGTCAACTACTTTGAGCCAGAACCTTTGTCTAGGGAGCTGTGCGGTGGCTTACTCCTTGTAGCTGGGTGCAGGTCTTTGCCCTCTTCTCTCATCCCTGATAAAACGTGATGTGATGGTGAGTGAGAGAGTAACTTATGATGGCAGTGAAGCAAGATTGGATAACCAGAGAATCCAGCAAACCATAGCTGTAGAGTGTCCATTCCTAATGTCCCTCTAGCTCCCTATTACCTTCAGGTTTTAGAGGCTGAGTTGAGGGTCTAGCTTCACACTGTTATAATTTCATTCATGCCTCTGGTTGCTTAAGAAGTTATATACTGTAGATAACTATACTGCGAGAAATGTTTTCTGTTCTTTTTTTAAAAAGATTTTATTTACTTGAAAGTCAGAGTTACACAGAGAAGGAGAGGCAGAGGAGAGAGACAGAGAGAGAGAGAAGAGAGGTCTTCCATCTTCTAGTTCATTCCCCAGGTGGCTGCAATGGCTGGAGCTATGCCAATCTGAAGCCAGGAGCTAGGAGCTTCCTCCAGGTCTCCCACGTGGGTGCAGGGGCCCGAGGACTTGGGCCATCTTCTACTGCTTTCCCAGGCCATAGCAGAGAGCTGGATCGGAAGTGGAGCAGCTGGGACTCGAACCAGCGCCCATATGGGTTGCTGGAACTGCAGCGGTGGCTTTACCCACTACGCCACAGCACTGGCCTCATGTTTTCTGTTCTTCTGAAAAGAGTATTCATCATTATTCTAAGAAGTTTCAGTAAGCATGTGTAGGTAACTCCCTGACATTGTCTCTGGCCAACATATGTTAAAATAGATTGACTCCAAGGGGACCACTATTAATTCTCTATCCCACCTATCTACCTGCATATAGAACCACTTCTCTTTTGATTAGATCTGAAAATGAGAGTATCTTCTCTTTTAAAGTTTCTCTTTTTCATTTAAAAATATTTAACAACAAATAAAGATGGGATATATTTAAGGTATAAAAGTGATGATTGCATAAATTATATTTGCATATAGTATAATGATAATCACAATCAAATTGACAAACACACCCAGTACTATGCACTTTGAACCTTAGATTCCCAGAACTTGATCATCTCTTATCTGAAATCTCTTTTTCTCTGTTGACTTCTCTAGCATCTTGTTTATCACAGACTCACTGAACTAGGGACCACAGGAAGTTATGCAATTCACTCCTTTCTTGCGTCCTCAAATCATGATGCAATTAATCCATGCAGGAAGTATCGTGACTGACTGCAAGTAGGTTATTGAACATCTCAGTGGGATTCGAATATGAAGTGGTTTGTTTTTCTCTTATCACTTCCTTCAAGCCAACTCCTTTGAATTGCCTTTTCTTTCTGTATCCTTTAACAACATCTTGTATAGATCTTACAAGTTTCTGGTCATTTTCAGATATTGAAAATCCAGTCTTGTTTGGTTTTTGCCGAAATTTCAATCTCACATCCAATTTCATACTGACCTCTTCCCTGACCCAACAGCCAGCCAGGCCTCAGCTGGAGGGATGCATATAAGTGATCAGTAGCCACCGTCTGCTCTCTTTCCCCCTTCCTTTTTGATTTCAGCTCCTCTTGCATTGGAGTGAAAGAGAAGGATCTTGGAGAAGAGTGAATCCTGATTTTCCTGTCTGTCTGTGACTGCTGTGTGCCTGGCATTGAAGTGCTGGTTCTCTTTCGGGTACGTGAGTGGGTTCTTTGGGAGACATAATGAGAGGCATCTTCAGTTCAGAGTTCTTTGGACTAGGCCCAGGATGGGAAAGAAAAGCCAGTGCTTACCACAGCCCAGCACGGTACACTTCAAAGGTTCTTAGCCTTCTGGTCTTGTGGACCCGTGGTTCTCCATGGGGGAGCATCTTAGCATCACCAGGGGCGACTTTAAAAGCATACCAATGCCTGGGCCCAGCCACAGCAATTCTGGCCTGACTTGTTTGCTTCAGGCATGAGTATTTTTGAAAAGTTCTGTGCTTATTCTGATGTGCAGCACTGAATGTGTCCAGTGGGAATGGAAGGGCAATGGTAGCAGCACTTGTTATCAAGTCCCATGGGATTGGAGCTGAGGCTCCCTGGTGGCTCTGCTGAGAATGTAGGATTAGCAAAATACCTGTTGCTTTCTGCCTTGTGGGCTTAGCTGAAATTCACGGTCACCAGGGAAACCCCACTCAGCTTCTATGTTGCTGCCAGTTTTGAAGGTCTCCCTGTGCCTCTTGCTCGTCTTGGTTCACAGAAAGAACTGTAGCTGCTTTTCCCAGCACAAGCCAAGAGGCTCAGGCAGGTAGGTAAGGTCTGTGAAATTGTGAGTGGAGCACTTGGAAGGCTCCACAGGCTCACCACGCACTTCCCCCTTTCCAACTAAGACGAACAAGGCCTGTCTTCCAGAAACCACAGACTCGGTTAAGCAACATTTTATTTCCTCTCGTTCCTAACTCCCTTTCTCCAACACATTTTACCAGCAACTCAAGGAAGAAAATAGGACCTTGGTGACTGAGAATTTTGCCAGTTCCTGCTACTTAGGCTACCCACCAAGCCATTATGCTTTGACACACCATAATTGTCTTCACTGCAACAGATTTTACCATCAGAAACTAAGGTGACTTTAGAGGAAGAATGAATTACAAGAGCCAAACAAACATGGGGGGATCAAGAGAACTGCTCCAAATGAACAGAAGCTTTTCCCAAAAAAAAAAAAAAAAAAAAAATCCACACAATTTAATACTAAAGCAAAATCATCCCTGAATAGAAATTCCAGTATTTCCCATGAATCATCAGTAGCTCTTAAGTATATTCCTGTTGGCAATAAATCCGTGTTTTTTTTTTTTTTTCTTCTTTTTTTTTTTCCTTTTGCTGCCAGAAAGGAAACAAGTTGTCTGACAAAATTGTGTGTGGTTCAAGATGGGACTATTTTGACCTTTCACAGATATTGGCTTGTAAGTTTGTAAAGCAAAGCAGCCTTGCTAAGAATTAGTGCCCTTGGGGATGTGAGGTTATACTCTGATCATTGGTGTGCACAGCGGTCAGTGGAAGCTCACGGGGGTTATTGGCTAGGAATGTGAAAGTCTTCCTCTCCACCTTTCTCTCTCCTGAGGAAGGTTCAGGATAGGCCACCCCGAAATGTGCCACTTCACCATATTGATTGCTTTGAGCTGAAGGAAATTGAGAAACAGCTGCTGTAAGAAAATCTGCGGGCCAGTGCTGTTGGGCAGCGGGTTAACGCCCTGGCCTGAGGCGCCAGCATCCCATATGGGCGCCAGTTCGAGACCCAAATGCTCCACTTCCAGTCCAGCTCTGTGCTATGGCCTGGGAAAGCAGTAGAAGATGGCCCAGGTCCTTGGGCCCCTGCACCCGCGTGGAAGACCCAGAAAAAGCTCCTGGCTTCAGGTCGGCCCAGCTCTGGCCATTTGGGGAGTGAACCATCGGATGGAACACTTCTCTCTCCCTCTCTGCCTCTGCCTCTTTGTAACTCTGACTTTCAAATAAATAGATAAATCTTAAAAAAAAAAAAATGATGATATAAGCCTCCAAGTCTGACTTCCTCTTTGGGATTTTCACTTCTTTTTGGTAAAGCCCCTCTGCATTTAAAGTTTAAATATATTCATAAAATCTGTATGCCATTTCGCCTGGTAATCTTTTTCCAGGATAATTTACAGCCCCCAGGCAGTGAGCATGAGAAGGTAGTGGAAAAGTGTGTGCTTCCTCTGTACCTTGCAACGGGGAGTTTGGAACCTTAAAATTCTATCTGGGAAGATCTGAGTCTGTGTGTTTTAAAAAAAGCAAAAATTGATAAAACTGTCTTTTAGTGGAAAAAGTGACTGACAAAGGCTCACAGGATTTTATTTCTTTTTTTCTGCCGTAGTTGGTTTTGTGTGTTAGGGAAGGTAACTTAACCTCCGAGTCTCCAGTATCTTTCTTGTATGTTAAGGAGGTGAACCAAGTGAGCCCTGCCTTTGTCCTTCATGTGTAACTGCTCTACGGATTTTGGATTTATCACTGGTTGCTCGCTCTCTGTTATGCAAGGAGGCTCAGGTCTGGATTATTTTCTTTTTTACCTTCTCAATTTAGAAAGTCTCATTACCAAATGAAGAGGGCATCGGAACGGTAAATTTTAATTTTAAATTGTCTGATATTTGGTAGCAAAGATGGTTGATTACTAATCAAAATATGTCATTTCTTTTGCATAGAATAGAATTTATAAATTTTCTTGCACTTGTGTGAGGTCATGTGAATAGAATCTGTCACCAGAACACAAGAAATCATAATAGCCCTGTTTTCACGAAAAAGTAGGATGTGTGCATATGTCTATAATATCTGTCTATAATATGAAGTGAACATAGCAAATTATAAAAATTATTATAAAATCTTTATTATGATTTGAAAAGGAAGTCTTCATTGTTGTCACTGTTGAGTCAAGGTAGATAAGCTCAACTTGCCTTCTCCACATGTTTGCTGGATGTAAATGCTCAGAACAATCCTAGAGCCATAGTTAATATTGGCTCAGTTGCTGTCAACTTGTATAGATCAGAGAACTATGCCCACCAGTAAAATCTGCATTTTTCTCTACTGTGTTGTGTTACTAGCATTGATGGTCTATTATCATGATAGCCAGATGAATATAATTTTGGAATGTTATTTCCATTATGATTTCCATCCTTTCTGTACAAATTTGAAACTTTTTATTTATTTTTAATGCTTATTTTTATTTCTTTGAAGGTCACAGTGAAAGAGAGAGAGAGAATGAGAGAGAGAGAGATCGATCTTCGTTTTGTTGGTTTGGTCTCCAGATGCCCACAACAGCTGGGACTGGGCCAAGCCAAAGCCAGGAGCAGGGATTTCATTTGGTCTCCCACATGGGTGGCAGGTACCCAGGTGTTTGAGCCTCACCTGCAGCCTACAAGGATATACAGTAGCAGGACGCTGAGTGGAGAGTAGGGGAGTTGGGATTTGGACCAGGTACTCCAGTATGGAAAGCAGGCATCCCAATTAGCTTAATCTGCTGTGCCATGACACCTGTCTCAAATCTTTATATTTTATTTTTTAAAGATTTTATTTATTTGAGAGGTAGAGTTACAGACAGTGAGAGAGAGACAGAGAGAAAGGTCTTCCTTCCTTTGGTTCACTCCCCAGGTGGCCACAACGGCCAGAGCTGTGCCGATCTGAAGCCAGGAGCCAGGTGTCTCCTCCCGGTCTCCCAAATGATTGTAGGTGCCCAAGCACTTGGGTCATCTTCCACTACTTTCCCAGACAGCAGAGAGCTGGATTTGAAGAGGGCAGCTGAGACTAGAACTGGTGCCCATATGGGCACTGCAGGTGGAGGATTAACCTCCTGCGCCACGGTGCTGGCCCCACATCTTTGTATTTTAAAGGTGGGATACCACTAATGTGATTTGGTTAGATTATCCAAGAAAATATATTGATTAAAAATTTTACATTTGGAGGTTGGAGAGCAGTGGCCCATTTTCTGGAGGTATAAGATTTTCTGCTACTGGAATAGTAATGAGGTATTAGTTCAGGAACTTGAGGAGATCTAATTAAACCAGAATGCAGACCCCTTAGAGGAGGTAGAACATGGATTGGAATGGTTGCATGGGCAGCCATGGATGAATCCTAGAGACTGGCAGCCTTTGAATAGACCACATGAACCAGGGCCCTTCTCACTCATTTTGCTGGACAAGTAAGCCCTAGCCTTTTTTTTTTTTATTCTGAATTTTGATCTCTTCTTCTAAGGCATTTATGACATCTGATTGATCTTGTCAACCTTGGCTAGCTAGAACTTGAATTTGATTTAATTTGATTTTTAAAATAAAGAAATGTGACATTTCTTGTACTCTGAATGCTGTGGAACAATTCATACCAGCTATAAATGAACTGATGGATAATTCTTATGGCTGTTGTATAGGTATATGAATAATGCATAGACATTCAGTTATAAAAGCCTGTATTTCACTCTATTAGGTAGCTTAAGAGTCTCACAGGCTAAGCAAATACTGCCACCTTTGCTTTGTGGATTAACCCAGGATATTCTTTCTCTCTCTCTCTCTCTCTATATATATATATATATATATATATATATATATAATATAATATATATAAAATGCTTCTATCATTTTATTTCCAAGCTCCCAACCATATTTAGTATTTTCTGTGGATTGCAAATTTGCAAATTCATTTTAACATCAATTTAAGGAAAGCAGATTTGAGAAAATAAATGGACTGATACTGTATTAAAAGAAAGATCCACCAATGCCCATTAAATCAGACAGAAATAACTTTCAAGATATTTGTATTCCTTTGCTATCTCAGATTACCTAATTAGGTATCAACTGCACCTCGATGATACTATGTGCAAAAAACATTAGAAAAATGTGTGTCTTAAGTGTTAAGTAAGGGAATCAATATTCTCAGATTCAAATATCTTTCTCTTTTAAGCAGATGGTACTAATGAAAAAGAAAAGCTATTATACTGAAAGAGAGGAGGGGTATATCAGGGCCAGTTAGTAGAAATACACTGTGAAGTCAGTGGATCTAGGAATACTTTCAAAGGTGCAATGATCTTGTCTATATAAAAACAAGAAAGGAGAGAAAGAATGTATAATGTTTTGCACTGGGCAGTACTGAATATTGCTAAGAAGTGGTCTTCCTATTTCGTACACATGGACTTATATTTGAGGAGAAAAACTACATCAAAAGGCAGAAATTAGAAGTGTTGCTGCATGTATTCTAGCTACGCCCATCTTGGAAAAAGATCTGGGGAGAAATGTTGGATGGTTTGTAGCCAAGATAAGGAAGCAAGCCATCATGGGAAATAATTTCCAGTTGTGTATTAAAGGGTTAAGTGTTGTTCTACATGCTTAGCTGAGCTACCTAGTACTATGTCCTGCTATTTATTCTTCTCCAAGGACTGCAGAGAGGCAGAGCCTCTTCCTCTGCTCTTTTCTTACCTATAGAAGTTGACCGATGTTTCTAACAATCTAGACTGGTTGTACTTTGTTACATTCACCCTGGCTGTGATGAAACAGGCAAAAAATAACTTGTGCTGATGGTCAGCACTTCAAGATACCACCTCCTCATGTAAGTTAAGGCAAGCACTTCCCTCAATCTTTGTATCCCAGCAGCACCTTGCACCACTCTAGGCATGGAATATGCATTCAGTAACTTCGAGGCAATGACCAAATGAACATATGAAGTATCTGTGGCAAAAATAGGATCTATTTTTTTTATGTGCTTCCAGGTTACAAATATCTCTCTGTGTCTAGAAGTAAAGTTGACACTAAAAAATAAATTTCTGAGGCTGGCACTGTGGCCCCGTGGATTGAGGGCTGGGCCTGAAGTGCCAGCAGCACATGTGGGTACCTGTTCAGGTCCCGGCTGCTCCACTTCCAATCCAGCTCCCTGCTAGTGTGTCTTGGGGGGCAGTGGAAGATGGCCCAGTTCTTGGGCCCTGCACCCACATGGGAGACCCAGAGGAAGCTCCTGGTTCCTGGCTTCAGATTGGCTCAGCTCCAGCCATTGCGGCCATTTGGGGGAGTGAACCAGTCTCTACCCTCTCTCTGTAACTCTGTCTTTCAAATAAATAAAATAAATCCTAAAGAAAAAAGAAGAAAGTTTATAATGTTAAGTGCATTAAGAAAGACCACAAATAAAAAAATGTAATTCTTGAGGTAAAATCATAAAACAACCTTGTTGTTTCCTAATAGCATGTGTATAAGCATTCTGTGAGGCTACTTTTTTTTGCCTCTTGAATGAAATTTCTAGATAGATTCTGTAGCTTGCTTGCTCACTCTGGCCAAACACCACAACTTCTCTTTCAAATGTGGAAGTTAAAAATGTATATCTAAAGCAGTGTATATATATGTGTATATATACATTTATTTATTTATTTGAAAGGTAGTCTAAAAGAGAGAAGATGAGAAAGATGGATGGATGGATAGATAGATGATAGATTGATTGATTTTTCACCTGCTTGTTTGATTACCAAATGGCTCCAGTGGTCAGGGCTGGGTCACACTGAAGTCAGGAGCCTGGAACTCCATCTGGGGCTCCAAAGTAGGTAAACTTTGACTTGGGCCATCCTCTGCTGCCTTCACAGGGGCATTAGCATGGAGTTGGATTGGAAGTGGGGCGGCTGGAACTTGAACTTTGTAGGTGGTGGCCCAACCTGCTGTACTATAATGCTGGCCCCAAAATAGTCTGTTTTCAATATATAAATAGTAAATACTTAAATTTAATACTTCTATGTAAACTTAATCATATATTTTAAAAAGATGGTTTTTTTTTTTTTAAGATTTATTTTATTTATTTGAAAGACAGAGTTACAGAGAGAGGTCTTCTATCCACTGGTTCACTCCCCAGATGGCTGCAACTGTCGGAGCTGTGCTGATCTGAAGCCAGGAGCCAGGAGCTTCTTCCAGGTCTCTCAAGTGGGTACAGGGGCCCAAGGCCTTGGGCCATCTTCCACTTCTTTCCCAGGCCACAGCAGAGAGCTGGATTGGAAGTGGAGCAGCCGGGACTAGAATCTGTGCCCATATGGGATGCTGGCGCTTCAAGCTGCGGCGTTAACCCACTGTGCCACAGCACCAGCCCCTTAAAAAGAAGTATATTTAAAATAAATGAATGTAAAATAGTGATTACTAGAAACTGGGGAGGACTGAGGGGAGGATGGAAAATGGGTTCTAAAACACAATATGGTAAACACAACAGGTTCTGGTATCGTGCAACATAGTAGGATGACCACGGCTCATGATGATGTGCAATAGTCTATATAGAGAACTTGAAGAGCAGGCAGCTTATGGCTTAGCGGCTTGGGATGCCAGTATCCCATATTACAGTGTCTGGGTTTGAGTCCCTGCTCAGCTCCCAAGCCAGCTTCCTGCTAACACACACCTTGAGAGGCAACAGGTGATAGCTCAAGTTCTAGGGTCCCTGCTGCCTCGGTGGGAGACCCAGATTGAGTTCCTGGCTCCTGGCTTTCACCTGACTCAGCCCCGGTTGTTATGGGCATTTGGGGGTAGAGTCTTTATTACTGATTTAAACTCCATCTTGGTTATTGGTCTGTTCGGGTTTTTATGTTTCACAACTCAATTTTAGTAGATTATGTGTGTTAGGATTCTATCCATTTGTCTCATTTTTCCAATTTGTTGGCATATAGCTTTTTGTAGTAATTCCTAATGATTATTTTTTATTTCTGTGGTATCCATTGTTATATTTCCTTTTTCTTCTTTGATTTTGTTGATTTGGATCTTCCCTCCCCTTTTTTTGGTGGTTAATTGGGCTAGTGGTGTGTTAATTTTATTTATTTTTTTCAAAAAACCAGCTCTTCGTTTCACAGATCTTTTGTATTGTTTTTTGGTTTCAATTTTGCTTATTTCTTCTCTAATTTTAATTACTTATTTCCTACTCATTTTGAGTTTGATTTGTTGTTGTTTTTCTAGGTCCTTGAGATGCATCGATGGTTCATTTATTTGATGACTTTCTAGTTTCTTAATGTAGGCACTAATTATTATAAACTTAACACTGCTTTTGCTGAATCTCATAAGTTTTGATATATTACATGGTCATCTTCATTTGTTTTAGGAATTTTTTGATTCCCCTTTTGATTTCTTCTATGGCCCATTCTTCAAAATTCAGGAGCATGTTGTTCAGTCTGCATGTGTTTTCATATTTTCTAAAGATTATTTCTAGCTTCATTCCATTGTGGTCAGATAAGATACATGGTATAATTTCATTTTTTTCAATTAATGCAATACTTTTTTTAAAAAAATTTATTTATTTTATTTGAAATTCAGAGTTACAGAGAGAGAGCAGAGGCAAAGAGGGAGAGAGAGAGAGAGAGAGAGCGCGAGGTCTTTCATCAGCTGGTTCACTCCCCAATTGGCTACAATGGCCAGAGCTGCGCTGATCTGAAGCCAGGAGCCAGGAGCTTCTTCCGCGTCTCCCACGTGGGTGCAGGGGCCCAAACACTTGGGCCATCTTCCACTGCTTTCCTGGGCCATAGCAGAGAGCTGGACAGGAAGTGGAGCAGCCAGGACTAGAATCTGCGCCCATATGAGATGCCGGCACTTCAGGCCAGGGCATTAACCCACTGCGCCCAGCACCAGCCCCAATTAATGCAATACTTCTTAGAGCTCAGTATGCACATTCTGTAGTGTTAATGGGGAATTCTAAGCTTAAGTGGGAAGCTATCCTGTTTTGACATTCCTATTTTAGATCGGCAATGGGGGACCTTTCAAGATTAATAAAGGAAAGAAATTTTATGGTATCCCATTTCAGACAGCCAAGTGTGTGGATTTGTGAATTTGGGTCAATTTGATCAAATACTTTTATAAGAGATGGATGGATTATTTTGTGGGTAATTAATTGGATTGTTGAGTTACTTTAAAAATCAATTTTTATCTATTTGAAATAGTCACACACACACACACACACACACAGAGTAACTTTTTTTTTTTTTTTTGACAGGCAGAGTGGACAGTGAGAGACAGAGAGAAAGGTCTTCCTTTGCCGTTGGTTTACCCTCCAATGGCCGCTGCGGCCGGCGCACCGCGCTGATCCGATGGCAGGAGCCAGGTGCTTCTCCTGGCCTCCCATGGGGTGCAGGGCCCAAGGACCTGGGCCATCCTCCACTGCACTCCCTGGCCACAGCAGAGAGCTGGCCTGGAAGAGGGGCAACCGGGACAGAATCCGGCACCCTGACCGGGGGAATAGAACCCGGTGTGCCGGCGCCGCAAGGCAGAGGATTAGCCTGTTGAGCCATGGCACCGGCCAGGAGAGTAACTTCTATTCTGTCTACTAGTTCACTCCCCAGCTGACAGCAACACAATAGCCAGGACTAGCCAGGGGCCTAGAACTTTATCTGGGTCTCCCACATAGGTAGCAGGGGCCAAGCACTTGATCCATTATTTGCTGCCTCCCAGGAGAGTTAGTAGGGAGTTGGGCTCAAACCAGCACTCCAATTTGGGATGTAGGTATCCCAAGCAGTGGTTTATCCTACTGTATCCCAACACCCACCCCTGGATTAAATAATTTAACAAGTACTTACCAAATATTCATTATATGCCAGGCGTTGTGGTAGAGGCTGTTGGCACAACCATCATGCCACAGTCTCTCCGTTATTCTAGTATATTTCTTTGTCCTTATATTTTTACCTGGAGACAAGAAGCCTTTCATTTCGAGTAAAATACTTAGAGGCATGCATTTGAAAGGAAGACGAATATAATATGCAAATGTTCCCTAAGTGAGAGAGCTGAAACAGGAGGATAGAAAGTCAGATTTAGGGCTTTATCTGTAGCCACTGTTGGCATGCGAGGTCATCTTGCATGGGCTTTATTTTCTCAAAGCGCCTTTGCTTTTGACAGCTAAAGACCATGCAGATCCTGCTTGCAGAGTGTTCTGAAATCTTCAGAAATGAGCAGCTGCACATGTAAAATGGTATTCAACAGACGAAGCATGTGAGCTTTGTGTTGGGTTTTCTTTTTCTAGGGCAAGAGCCGGGTATTTTTCTTAGTGAGTGAGATTGGACTATGGAAGCTGTCAAATATCTACAATCCAGATTTCTTGCTTTGTGATTTGGATCCTGAGGGTGGATTTTGATTATTTGTTAATTCTCACATTTGGCAGGTGACCTGATATCTTTTCTTTCTATTTTATAATCTCTGGATAGGCATTATTTAGAAAAGTAGTGTTGAGAGTTGTAGAAGTGCTATTATTTTCATTGAATTTGATATAGAATGATGATGACCACCTTTCAATGTTCATTATGCTTTTTTTTTTTTTTTCCGCGAAGTTATTTGGACCACTCTCTGTTTCCATAAGCTGTTGTTACAGATTATGGAAACACACAGGTACCTGACTTGCATCAGACTGTCAGTGTAGTTTGGGTCTGTCAGCTGCAGGATGGTATCTTCTAGCTAATTGATGTCATCCACCTCTGTTTAGCAATATTATATACCCCCTGCCCCCCCGGCCCATGTATTAAGCAGTTACACTGTCTTGGAAAAAGATCAGATTAATCTGTCAATATTTACTTATTTATTCAGTACAGAAATGTTGTCATTGGGGCTGGTGTTGCAATGCAGCAGGTTACACTGCTTATATTGGGACACCTGCATCCCATATTGGGGTACTGGCTCCTCTGCTTCCTGCAGATGTGCCTGGGAAGGCAACAGATGACGGCCCAGGTACCTGAGTTCTTAAAACTCACAAGGGAGACCTGAATAGAGTTCTTGGCTCCTGGCTTTGGCTTGGCACAGCCCTGGCTCCTCTGGCCATTTGAGGAGGGAACCAGTGGAGGAAAGATCTATCTCTCTGCCTCTCATACTTTCTGTCGCTCTGCCTTTCCAGTATATAAACATACTTTTTAAGGGTGTTGTTATAGATTGTTATTTGTTTGAAAAGAGAATGGGATGAAATGAGATATACCCAATCTACTGACTTATTTCCCAAATGCCTGCAATAGCTAGGGCTGGGCTAGGCTGAAACCAGGAGCGTGGAACTCAGTCTGGGTCTCCCACATAGGTGGCAGGGACTTGGGTCATCACCTGCTGCTCACTAGGGTGCACATCAGCAGGAATCTGGAATCTGTAGTGAATCTGAGACCCAAACCCTAGCTCTCTAATATGGAATTCTGGCATGTTAAAGAAGTAGGCATTGTAACCACTGAAAACACCTGCTCCAAGATTTCTTCTTAATGAAGTCCCTTTGATAATTACCCAATATCCTGTCTTCTTCAAAGAGCTGACAATTTGATTTTGCAGTGCGTGAAACCCAGCTCTCCCAAGAAATGAGGATCTTCTCTCAACCAGGCTCTACCTTTCCCTCCTCCTGGGTGGTCTGCTCACTCATGTTGAGGTTGTGTGTCAGCTGTCTCACAGCACAGGTGTGGGAAATGTTGGCACCATGAAGCAAATGTTCTTAAGAACTTTCAGTTGCTTAATTTCTAGTTCTCTGGCCACAGCAAAATAATCATAGAATAATCACATCATTTTCAGGAATGTGGTCACTTGGGGTGGGGTCACCATGCTTCATGAAATGAACCAACAAAATCCCATGGCACACACACACATACAGGTAACTGTGTGTGTATGTGTATGTTTGTAATGAATATTTTAATAGTTATCTTGCTGAACTCTCTCTCATGGGTAGACATCAGAATGTGTTTTGCAACTCTATATGTAGTACTCCTAGATCAAGGCTATACTAATGGTCTTGGCAGCCACTTGGCCATTGTGAAAAACGAGACCATAATTTGTGTCTTGTAATATTTTGTACAATTTGTCTAAGTTCTCAATACTCTGACCAACCCAGAAATTTCTTCCATGATGTTAAAGATTCTGAAGTTGAAAGTGTCTTTAACCCACAGGCACAAATCATTAATAAAGAGTGGGTCATTAAGGACTGTAAACAAGTGGACGGCAATGTCATGAGTGGGTGGTAAAATAATTCATGTAAATGGCATGAAACACATTCTCAGGTGGAAACTTTCTTGGGTAGAGATGTGGATTCAGAGAAATGTTTTCCTTTAGAAACTTTTTTAAATCAGAGAGGGGAGAGAGGAAGAGAGAGTGAGCAAGAGAATGCAAGCGCTGGCTCCCATCTGCTGATTTCACTCTCCAAATACCCACAAAAGCCAGAGCTGAAGTCAGGAGCCAGAGCTCAGTCCAGGCCTCCCATGAGGGTGGCAGGAACTCAATCACTTGAGCCAATACTGCTGCCTCCCAGGGTCTGCATTAGCCAGAAGCTGGAGTCAGGAGCAGGACCCAGGTACTGTGACGTAGGATGTGGGTGTCTTTAACCACTAGGCTACATGCCCACCCCAGCTCCTGAGATGCTTTCCTCCAAAGGCTCTTTCTTCCTTCTTTCTGGTTTGTCTTCCATGCTGACATTTTTTCTGTGGTGTATATACACAGTGGCTGCAGGGTGGGGCTACTGGCAATCTGGGTGCATTGGGATTCCCTCACCCTGCTTCGTTTGGCTGGGCTGTCAGGATCTGGCTGTGATGGAGAGCTATCCAGCAATTTCTTTTCTTTATCACATAAGCCAGTCTGCTGTAGACAGTCATATCAACCAAGATTCTCCTGTGTCAGCAAGGCTTGAGTACGTTCTGAAAAGGAAGAGGGGTGGTCGTCCTACCTCCCCTTGCTCGTTGTGTTGGATAATCTGGAAGGACTTTATGCTTATAGACCTTTCCCAGAAACGTGGCCCCTGGTGGTTCTTTTTGTAGAGATGGCTTTTTCAAAATCCTGAATGACATTGCCATCTTGTTGCAGATGACTCGTTCTGGGAGAGTGTATTCAAGTCCCTGCCAGCTGCTGCTACCTACATATTGATGCCTCTCGAATTGTGTCTTGGTTGGACTGTTCTGATGAACTCCAATTCTATAGATATTACTTTCTCATCACTTTAGATGAGATTAATTTTTCTCACTATCTCCTTTACATGCTTCAGATGACATCCTGTTCCCCCATGTACCTAGCTTTAAGATCAGTGTCCCTTGGCGCAGTAGCTCATCACCTTCCCTAATCTGCCTTTTCAGTTTTTGGAGTCAGGAATGTTCTTAAGATCTGTGTGTGCGTCGATATGTGTTAGTGCTGTAACTAATGGGAAAATGTTATGAACATAACATTTCTTTACAGCAAAGTATATAGAAATTCACCTGCTTTCTGAAGACTATACAACGTATCCTGCAGGATGTTCTCAGACTCCCGCATAGGCTCTCCCACCTCCCACCTGCTGATGACCCTACCTGCACACAATGAAGAGTCTGCCAGTTACAAGAAGCTCATATGCTACCTTTGCAAGGATTTTTATTTTTTTAACATCAGTGGGCCCTCTCTTGACTGTTCTAGAGACTTAATCTATGTCCTGCTTACTGGGTGCAGGTAAGCAGGGCCAACCAATTTCAGACCATCCCTGTACATTCACTGCAAAGGTAAATTCTCTTGGTTCCCTGTTGCCCGCAGGACCCAGGCCTCAGGCTTGCAAGCCAGTTTGATTTTTCTCTTTCATGTTACACCTACAAAGTCAGTGAAAAAGTGAAATATTTAAAAGCAGGAGCCAGCCAGAGGAAATACTGCAGGCTGGCAAGGGTTAGCCCCCGAGAAAGCTCAAGGCATTATTCTCTTGAATTTTTATTACCTGGAAGACTTTTATGCAAAAATATCTTTATTGTTTTCGACCAGACCTGCAGCAGCCACTGGTGGTGACAGGGGTAATCTTAGAGACGTTTAGAAATAAAAAGCAGAAAATATTGGCTGATGACCTTGAGATAGAATGTGATAAAACTTATGTATTTTTTTAAAAGATTTTATTTATTTATTTAACAGGTAGAGTTACAAACAGTGAGAGGGAAAGACAGAGAGAGAGGTCTTCATCTGCTGGTTCACCCCCCCGCTGCAACAGCCAGAGCTGGGCCGATCCGAAGCCAGGAGCTGGAGCTTCTTACAGGTCTCATGGGTAGGTCCAGGAGCCCAAATGATTGGGCCATCTTCTATTGCTTTCCCAAGCCTCAGAAAAGAGCTGGATCAGAACAGGAGCATCTGGGACTTGAACTGGTGCTCAAATGGTATGCCAGTGCCGCAGGCAGAGATTAACCTACTACGCCACAGCGGGCCCCAAGCTATGGGAAAACATCAATCTGTAACCTGGAAGGGCCCTCACCTGAGCCCAACCATGCAGGCACCTTGGTCTCCACCTTCTAGTTTTCAGGACTGTGAGAAATAAATTTCTGCGGTTTATGAGGTCTTCCAGACCATGGCACTTTGTTATTAGAGCCTGTTCAGACTAAGACCCTTGCTGTGCCTGGATTGTTCATGCTTTCCAAAATTCATGTTGACATTCAATTGCTATTGTAATAGTAAAGAGATTGAGTGTTTAAGAGGTGGTGAGGCCAGAGGGCTCTATGCTCATGGGTGGGATTGTTACCATTATCAATGGGAGATTTCAGCCTTACCCTTCTGCCTTCTGCCACAGGATGATGAAACAGGAATGCACTGGACAGGTGCTAGCTCCTCAATGTTAATCTTACCAGCCTCCAGAACTGTGAGTCATTATATTTCTGTGCATTATGAATCCCCAGTCTCAGGTAGTCTGTTATAGCAGCTCTAAATAGACCAAGAAAGTACCCCACTAAGTGGTAAGTTCTACAAGTGCAGACAGAGTGTCTGTTTGTTTTCATAGTTGTGTGCTACTTCCTCACAAAGTTATGGGACCTTTGTAATTATTAGTTGAATGAGAGAGTTTGCCAATTACAGAACCACTCAAGGAGAGGTGAGATGCATGGGATTGAAGTCCAAAGTATCAGGGTTGTCATGCCAGGAACAAGGTGATGTCTACAATAAAAAAATGAGTGCTTCTACTAGTATTAATTTTTGTGTGTGTAAAGGATTTGTTTATTTGTTTGAAATGCAGAGTTACACAGAGAGAGGAATAAACAGGGAAATCTTCCATCTGCTGGTTCACTCCCCAAGTGGCCTCAATAGCCAGGGCTGGACGAGGTTGAAGCCAAGGGCTATGAGGTTCTTTGGGGTCTTTCATGTGGGTGCTGGGACCCCAGTACTTGGATCATCCTCTGCTGCTTTCCCAGGCCATTAGCAGGAACTGGATTGGAAGTAGAGCAGCTGGGACTTGAAGTGGCACCCAAATAGCTTGCTGGTGCCACAGGCGGCAGCTTAACCTGCTATGCTACAATGCTGGCCCCTCTAGCAATATTTAAGTCCCACCTCCATCCTTTTCTCTCAATTTCACTTGAAAATTAATAGGCTTGGGTGGCCTTAGTTTTAGCCTGTGCATTGGAGTGTGTCTCAGGTACCTAGTTTTACATAGCTGATCCAAGATTTAGTGGCTTAAAACATTGCAGCTATTTGTTTGTTTTCAATCCTGTGGGACGTTAACTTGGGCAGGGTTCCCTGAGTTGGTTCATTTTGCTTCAGTTGGAGTTTATGTTTTTTCAACTAGCAGGTTGCTGGTGCGGGTTAGTATTAGAGGTCCCTATCCACATATCTGGGGGCTCAGCGGGGAGGGCTGGAATGGATGGGGTCTGGGCTTCTCTCTCCTGGTGATTTCTCCCTCCAGAAAGGTTCTGACCCTCAGTATGGCTAGCTGGGATTGTTCACAAGGTCGTGGTGCTCTGGAAGGATACATGGAGGTTTCCATGCTCCTGAAACTGATGCTTGGAAGTCAAATGTGTCCTTTCTGCCTCTTTCTGTTCATGAAAGCATCCCATAAAGTCAACTCAGATTCCAGCAGTTGGGAATTAAGACTCCACACGAAGAATTCATGGCAATATTTGTTCTATCATGGGAGGGCATGATGGAAGACATTGTGGAATCAAAATGGAAGTTAATAGTCATGTATTTCTTGAGACAGATGAAGAGGTTTTTTTTTTCCCTGTAAATCAACAAGTTTAGCATGTTTCAGTTACTCAACTCTCTTCATTTGGCTCCATTAGCAGTTTTGTTTCCAAAAGGAGTAATAGCTCAGACTGAAGATTAGCTGAATTTCTTAACACAGGTAGAGATTTTCCCTGGAGCCTTGCCACATATGTCTGTTACCAGGTACGATTTGCTAATTACTGTTCTTTCAGCAAGTGCGTTGTTTTTTGGATAAATGCTCTGGCAGGTATAATATTATTGTGGGAAGTCTTTACAATGAGATTTGTCTGAGTATGCTTCAATGTCAGAATTTATACAAATATCTGTGATTTTTAAAACTTTTTCTGCCAGAAGTTCACATAAATTACCTAATTATTTTTCTACTTAATTAACTGTAGAAGTGATAATATTATCATTAATAGACAGCATAGATCGAATGCCAGGTATAGGGCTAACCCTCCCACTAATTTAATTTAGCTTAATTTAATCATCTCGATAGACCATTTACCCCATGCGGTATAAATTGCCATCATTTTTTAGGTGAAAAAACTGAGGCTTAGGGTAATTACCTTTCCCTACATCACTCAGCTAGCACTATACTTTTTCTGTTACCTTTATGTCCACAGGCAAAATTGGAAGACATAATTCAGTTAATTTTCAAAGACACATTGAGTTTCTTTGAGATGGAAATGAATTAGCACAAAGGAGGTTTTGATACATATTCAACAGTTGTGTGACCTTAATGCCCATAAGCTAATGTCCAAAGATAGACATCAGATTTTTGTGGGATATGCTAAATTAATGATAAATTTGAGCTTCAGTTGAATTTAGCTATAGATCAAAGGTTGGCAAACTTTCTCTGAAAGTGGTCAGATAAGTAGGTATTTTTGGCTTTAAAGGTAGCAAGGTTTGTCCTAACTACTTGATCCTGCCCTTATGGTGCAAAAGAAGCCATAAATGAGCAGCTGTGCCTGTGATCAATGAAGCTATTTACAAGACCAAGTGTTGGGCTGACTCTGGCCCATAGGCTATAGTTTGTCCACCTCTGATAGAGGCCATCATGTCCATTTTGTCACTGCTAATGTTATTCAGTTAAGCAAAGTAGTTGAAATATGCTTATGTATTTATTTGAAAGGCAGAGTTAGAGAGAGTGTGAGAGAGATATCAATCTTCCGTCTGCAAGTTCATTCCCCCAAATGGCCACTGGACCAGGCTGAAGCCAGGAGCCAGGAGCTTCTTCCAGGTCTCTCATGTGGGTGGCAGGAGCCCAAGCACTTGGGCCATCTTCCGCTGCTTTCCCAGCTGCAGGGAGCTGCATTGGAAGTGGAACAGCTGGAACTCTAACCTGTGCCCCCATGGGATGCTGGTGTCAAGGTGATGGCTTTACCTATTACGCCACAACACCAGCCCTGAAATATGCTTTCTTTTTTTAATTTTAAAACCAGAGAGTTTTATTTTTATTTTCTAGTTAATGAGCAAATAAAGAAATGTAACTTGCCGTAAAGTAAATACTGGGGGCCGGCATCCCATATGGGTACTGGTTCCAGTCCCAGCTGCTCCACTTCTGATCCAGCTTGCTGCTGTGGCCTGGGAAAGCAGTGGAGGATGGCCCGAGTCCTTGGGCCTCTGCACTCGACTGGGAAACCTGGAGGAAGCTCCTGGCTCCTGGCTTCAGATTGGCACAGCTCCTGCTGCTGGGGCCAGTTGGGAAGAGAACCAGCAGATGGAAGACCTCTCTCTCTCTCTGCCTCTCCTTCTCTCTGTGTGTAACTCTTTCAAATAAATAATTTTTTTAACTTATTTTTTTAACTTTTATTTAATGAATATAAATTTCCAAAGTACAGCTTATGGATTACAACGGCTTCCCTCCCCACCATAACTTCCCTCCCAACCGCAACCCTCCCCTTTTCCGCTCCCTCTCCCCTTTCATTCACATCAAGATTCATTTTCAATTCTCTTTATATACAGAAGATCAGTTTAGTATATATTAAGTAAAGATTTCAACAGTTTGCACCCACACAGAAACACAAAGTGAAACATACTGTTTGAGTACTAGTTATAGCATTAAATCACAATGTATAGCACATTAAAGACAGAGATCCCACATGAGGAGCAAGTGCACAGTGACTCCTGTTGTTGACCCAACAAATTGACACTCTAGTTTATGGCGCCAGTAACCACCCTAGGCTCCCGTCATGAGTTGCCAAGGCTATGGAAGACTTCTGAGTTCGCCGACTCTGATCATATTTAGACAAGGTCATACTCAAAGTGGAAGCTCTCTCCTCCCTTCAGAGAAAGGCACCTCCCCCCCCCCTTTTTTTTTTAAGGGAAAGAGTTTATTGGGGAACACCCAACAGACCGGAAAGCTGATTCCAGCCAAGACTGGGAGAAAAGTCACTCATCTTTTGTAGGTAGAGGGGTTTGTCTATAGAGAAATTTTGAACAATTATACAGCATTAAGTGAGGAAGAGGACCATCAGTACACACAGGTTGGGAGTAGAGCCATTGGTGGTAGAGTAGAGGTTATGATTACAAAGGAATGAGGCCCAAGTGTGCTAGACAGGGTCTAGAACAAAGGACAGAGTCATTATTAGATGTGCTAAGAAAGGTGCTGTCTAAGCTACAATTAAGTTTTCTGATTGAGAGGCAAATAGAACCTGACAGAAGGGGCTTGATAATAATCTGGTGGGCTTTAGGCCTTGTAAATTCAGAGGCCCAGACCTATCTATCTCTTCACATGGGGTACATCCTAAGGGAGGTGTGAACCTCCTAGGGGAAGGCACTCTGTTGACTTTCATCACTTGGCTGGCCTGGGAGGAGAGCTGGCCAGGTAAAGGCAGGTGGCATCTCTAACAAGAAATTTACAGTTCTGCCTGCAATGTTGCTGACCCTACTTGACCATACCCTTAGCTGCGGTGGTCACCTTGGAAGTTGGGCTGAGTGAAGGGCTTTTCAGCTTAGAGCCAATAAGATCAGTGGCTCTGACCTGGGCATCCTTCGACTCCAGGGCAGGTCCATTTCCAGTGATCCAACTCTTGGCAGAGCTGCCAGGGCTCTTCACAAGCTGACTTCTGCTGAAGCCCAGGCTTACCACATTGAAAGCCACTGCAGTGGACTGGCCTGTTGGGTCTCCTTGAGGGCAGATCACTGTACAGATCAGCCATCAATAGGCCTGCCACCCATTGCTTCTGATGCCTAGCTTTCTTTTCCTCCTGGTTTGTGTTAAAGCAGACCAGAGGATGCAAGTCAAGGGAGTGCCCGTATCCCATCTCTAATCTTCGGTGGCCTGAACTACAAGTCTATGGTCACAGGCATGTTCTGTAGTAGTTTTTCTAAGGTAGACAATGCCCATGAGGAAAATTATATTCTCACTTAAAAACTTTCTTTCCCTTTGGTCTGAAAGGGAGGTTTTTTCTACTTCCTGTTTACTTTGCTGATGGCGAAGAGAATCTAGCTATGAGATTATTATTTAAGCTCTTATTTTGGCTATGCTATTACAGAAAAATGTTAGCCATCTCTTTTATAAGGTCTAAAGATTAAATTGTGCATCCTACGGATTCCTTCATCATAGAATTAGTTTCCTACCTTGAAGAGAATAGAGAAATGAGAGAACAAGTTGGGCTTAGAATAGAGAAATGAGGGAGCAAGTCCTAGATCGCTTGCTGACAATAGCAATATTATATGAATACTTATCAAATAGTTTCAACCATTAGATAACAACTTAAGAAAACATTTACCAGAAGGTCCAATGCCTTCTATAAATTTTAAGAATCATGTATTTGAAAACACCTCTTAAATATCTAACATGGTGTAGTTTGTTTAACCAGTAAACTTAAGTACAACCATATAAAATGTTTTTAGTTTCTTTCTACCAACAAGTTTAAAACATATGATACACAGATTCAGGTCACACAAATTAAAATGTATCTTTGATTGATTTTAGCAGCTTAAATTTATGGACATCTTATCTATAAGCCAATTAAAATAAGACCTTGTCTAAATATGATCAGAGTCGGCAAACTTGGAAGGCTTCCATAGCCTTGGCAACTCATGACGACAGCCTAGGATGGTTACTGGCGCCATAAACTAGAGTGTCAATTTGTTGGGTCAACAACAGGAGCCACTGTGCACTTGCTCCTCATGTGGGATCTCTGTCCTTAATGTGCTGTACATTTTGATTTAATGCTATAACTAGTACTCAAACAGTATGTTTCACTTTGTGTTTCTATGTGGGTGCAAACTGTTGAAATCTTTATACTAAATTGATCTTCTGTATATAAAGAGAATTGAAAATGAATCTTGATGCAAATGGAAGGGGAGAGGGAGCGGGAGAGGGGAGGGTTGCGGGTGGGAGGGAAGTTATGGGGGGGGGAAGCCATTGTAATCCATAAGCTGTACACTGGAAATTTATATTCATTAAATAAAAGTTAAAAAAAAACTCTTAATAAAATTCTCCCATGTGGACATACAATATGTACACACATATAACCTAACATAATAGACCAATATAGCAATTTTAATAATAGCTTTTAAAGTCTTTAAACTTTTTGTAAATTGCCAATTGATTTGAATTGCTTTTTGTTTTTAGTAACCTCAGTTAACCATACCTTCTCTCAGTTGGTACTGTTAATACATTATTGGCTTCATCTGTTTACAGAGCCATCCCAAAGTACTGAATACAATAGAAATGGCTGGAAAAAGTCCATAGGAACCTGTAGGAGGACAACTAAACACAGAACCAACAACGCTTTAGTTTATGAGCAGCAAATCATATATAACTGTGGATGACAAAAGACTTTAAGTTGCCATGTTTAAAATTATAAACTCATCAACCAACAAGAGGCACTTGCTTACTTCACAGTATTTTTGAAAGCACCTGTAGACTTTTACAAGTATTTAACCCTTTAGGCCTCTGGGGCTTTTTCATTAAGATAACTATCAGGTCTAGTAACACAATTAGGATAACATTTTAAATAAGGTAACACAAATTTTAGCCTGAGCTTTTTCATTTCTGTTGACATGATATATCTTTTTCCAGAATTTCACTTTCAGCCTGTATGCATCTTTGTTGGAAATATGTGTTTCTTGTAAGCAGCAAATAGATGGGTTTTCTTCCTTAACCCAATCAGCCAATATGTGTCTTTTAACTGGACAGATTAGTCTATTAACGTTCAATGTGACTATTGATAAGTAGTAACTTTGCCCTGCCATTTGCCAAAGATATTTTCTAATATATATTTTGAACTTCCTGTGATCTTTTGCTGTGAGGTTTCCTTCCTTTACCTTCTTTCATATTGATGACCATGTTTCTGTGTTTCTGTGTGTAACACATCTTTAAGCATCTTTTGCAGGGCTGGATGAGTGGCGACAAATTCTTACAATTTCTGTTTGCTATGAAAGGTCTTTATTTCACCTTCAGTCACAAATGAGAGCTTTGTAGGATATAATACTCTGGGCTGGCAGTTTTTCTCTCTTAGTACCTGGGCTATGTCTCACCATTCTCTCCTAGCTTGTAGGGTTTCTGATGTGAAGTCTGCTGTCAGTCTAATTGGAGATCCTCTGAGAGTAATCTGACATTTCTCTCTTGCACCTTTTAGAATCCTTTCTTTCTGTTTCACTATAGTGACTTTGATTACAAAGTGTCGCGGTGAGGATCTCTTTTGGTCATGTTTACTAGGGGTTCTATGAGCTTCCTGTACTAGGATGTGTCCTTCTCCAAACCCAGGAAGTTCTCTGCAAGTATCTCACTAAAAAGGCCTTCTAATACTTTCTCTCTCTATGCCTTCAGGAACTAGAACCCAAATGTTGGTTTTTTTAATAGTATCCTGTAGATTCCCAACAATATTTTTTAGATTTCTAATTTCCTCTTCTTTTCTTTGGTTTGACTGTATACTTTCCTGTGCTCTGTCTTCTAAGTCTGATATTCTCTCGTTTCACTGACTCTGTTTTTAAGGCTCTTTAATGTGTTTGTCATTTGATCTATTGAGTTCTTCATTTCATTTTGATTTCTTTTCACTATCACACTTTCCTGTTCTACTAGTTTCTGCGTTTCATTTTGATTCCTCCTTAAGATTTCATTTTCTCGAAGGAGATTTTCTATCCTGTCCAGTAGGGAATTCCGTAGCTCAAGCATTTGTTTTTGAACACTTCTAGTTGTTCTTATCATAAATTTTTTGAAATCCGTATCTTGCATTTCTTCCATCTCATCATCTTCATAATCTTGGCTCTGGGTGTCTTGTTCTTTTGGGGGTGTCATAATGTCATCCTTGTTCTTGTTTTCTTGGTTTTTGCACTTGTTGCTTGGCATTGTAGAGATATTCTTTGGATTCTCCTTCCCTCGCTGTGGTGTTTTTTCTTGTTATACTATGACTGTATTAAGTGGACTGTCTGCTTTCGATGGAGCCTTAGAGGCTTGAAATGGGTGTGGCCTGAGAGTTCTGTTTGGTTCCTCAGGGTTTAGGGTGTGCCAAAGGTGACACTCCCAGGTTAGGCATGGTAAATCTCTCTCTCTTTCTTTCTTTTTCTTTTTTTTTTTTTATTCAGAAGGGAAGTAATTCATTCACTAGGTCCTAGTAGCATTTAGGAATAGCACCAGTGGATTGGAGCTCTATTTCTGCCTTTCAAACAAACAAACAAATCACATATTAAAAATTTGAAAAAATGCATCATTTTAAAAAGTAATTACTTATTAATATAATAATATTTTCAATATCTCTACATATTCAGGTTACACATTGATTCTTCATGACACTGACATTGTGATATAATTTTGCATAAAGAATTCTCTAAAATATTGAAAAAAATTTCTATTATTGATGTTCACAGTAGTCTATTTTGAGCCTCACAACTCATTATGGGTAATATACATTTTTAGAATTATTCCCAAGTATGAGAAACTATCAACTTTCAGCTTCTTAGAGTTCTTATTTGCCCTCCACTATGCACATACCTCCAGCCTAGGTGCTCTAGAAAACATTCTTCCTGTGATACAACCTCTGGTCCTGATTCTGGGGATGCTACATGGTGTCAGTGGGAGTAGTCTCTCTAGAAGCTATTATGCTGGGCCAGCTAGCAATAACTAAACTATATGAGGAGGTGGCTGTGAGCCACATAACCACCACCCGTTAGATTTAAATACATTTCTTTTTTTTTTAAATCTTTTATTTAATGAATATAAATTTCCAAAGTACAGCTTATGGATTACAATGGCTTCCCGCCCCCCCATAACTTCCCTCCCACCCGCAACCCTCCCCTTTCCTGCTCTCTCTCCCCTTCCATTCACATCAAGATTCATTAAATGCATTTCTAATTCAACTTCTTCTTTTAGTTGGGTCCTCCAATAACTGCAGCTACTCTAATCCCGCCCTATACAATTGGCTGAAAAAGGCCACTGTATCTTTTTGCTTCAACATCCACATGAAGAAGTGTTGGAGTGGAAAGGATCAGGGCTCCTAATCAACCAAGTGCAGTGAAAATATTTCACTTGTGCAAATTTTACCTTAGCATACAAGCATGTCACCTTGTTAGAGTACCTCCCAGGCTCTTAGATGGGGCCCATGCAAGTGAGAGGCCTGCAAAGTCAGAATTATCTGCTTTACAACACATCTGCTTTGTTGAGCACTCTTGAGTTTCTGCAGGGTCAGTGTTCATTTTCCAAATTAGTTCAAACTAGAGAGCTAACATTAATCAGGTGGTCCCAAGAGCATTGACCTTGGAGACATTTTCTCATTAGCACCTATTCCTTTAATTGATGAGTATCAAGTTCATAGTTTACACCCTAACCTTTTTTTCTTATTTTTAAAATTTAATTTAAGATATCCAAATTTTGTATATTTCATATATACGGATTTAGGAACGTAGTGATAGTTCCAACCCTACCCTGCCTTCCACCCATGCTTCAACTCTTCTTCCTCCTCCCTCTCCTATTCCCGCTCTTACTTTTTACAAATCTATTTTCAATTTATTTTATACTAATAAGATTAACCCTACACTAAATAATGAGTTCCACAAATAGTATGAAGAAAAATACACTGTTTCTCAATAGAAGAGACAAGGACTGTAGACAATCATCGAATCTCAACATGTCCATTTCACTTCAATACCTTCATTTTAGGTACTCTATTAGCTACTCCAGGCAGCATAACTCTCAAACTAGATGAATGACAATGTTGGTAGAGAAGAAACATGCAGAAGGAAAGCTCAACAAACTGGCTTTAGGTAAGAACACCCGGCCCAGGTCTTGTACTAACACCTTGATCTTTTCTCCCAAACATCATTTGGCTCCCACTGGAACACTTCCTACGTTATTCAACATACTCAACCCCATCATTCTTGACTGTAGAGTTTTGCTTTTCTACCAAAGGATGGGGCAGAACTGTGTGACTGGTTTTAACCCCAGTACCAACAGAGAGCCCTGCCATACTTTTCTCATCTGTATTAATACACAGAGAAGTGCATTACTGAGCAGAGAATTTATTCTCTGAATGTAATTCCTTGGAATGAGATTTTTGATCCCACTCAGGTCCAGGATCCCATAATCCAGAGAATCTATGTTTTGATCTTACCTGTGTAGTGGTTGAGAGTTAGGGGAAACTTCACTCACCTGTGGGATCTCCTGGCTCAGGGTTTCAACCACCGCTGGTACTAGGTGAACAGACAGAAGATCTTGTCTCCTTCTTGAAGGCAGAAGATACTCTGCTGTGCTGGGTCTCTGTGAGAGGCTAAGAAAGCCAAACATCCCTTCCTGTGCTCACAAAGGTAACTGAACTCAGGCGCCAGGAGAGGGGCAAAGAAGGAGCTGGTCTTGGAAACTTCTGGGAGTCCAAGGCCAATGATTAGACACCAAGTGTGTGACATCACATGGGTCAGTTAACCTCCGGAGGCTCAGTTCCTCTGTTGTGGGTGATGAGGGCTGCTATGAGAACTCAATAAATATGTAAAAGAGAGGGGTGGGAAGGTACTAGTACAGCTCATATGGATTTTTGGTCCCTTGTGTTTCCAGTATTAGCATGGGCAAGATGAGGAACTGAGGGGAGTTTGTGTGTGGGAGTCAAATTTAAAGTTATATGTCTGCTTATCTGTGTATATGTTGATGTATACATGTCTGTGTACATAGCTATAGTTATCAATAGGCCTCCAACAGCTACATAATGTCAAGAAGAAAAGTAATGCAATTTCTGGTTACTTAGGGTCTTTTCTCAATATCCTGGAGGATATTGATGTCTGGCTCTGAAAGCAGTGCTCACTTTCTGGTGTTCCCAGGAGGTTCTGGCTTCCTGGACACAGCATAGGTTTGCTTTCCTGAACGTCTCTAACTGCGCTCGGAGGTTGCTCTTGGTACCTCATGAGCTTGGCGTATCCAGAGGCTGCTTGTTCTCTCAGCGTAAGGATTTTATTTTAGTTCAACATCTGCTTCCCCCCGCGCCCCCTCCAAAACAAACAAAAACAAAACAAAACAAAACAAAACAAAAAACTGAACAACAAACACAAGCCCTAGAGGAATCTGGAACTCCTAATGTTACTTTAGTTTTCTTTGAACTTGAAGTTATTTTTACAAATTATATTTATTTATTTTTTTAAGATTTTATTTATTTATATTTATTTATTTATTTATTTTTGACAGGCAGAGTGGATAGTGAGAGAGAGACAGAGAGAAAGGTCTTCCTTTTTGCCATTGGTTCACCCTCCAATGGCCGCTGCGGCCGGCGCATCTCGCTAATCCGAAGCCAGGAGCCAGGTGCTTCTCCTGGTCTCCCATGGGGTGCAGGGCCCAAGCACTTGGGCCATCCTCCACTGCCTTCCCAGGCCATAGCAGAGAGCTGGCCTGGAAGAGGGGCAACCGGGATAGAATCCAGTGCCCCAACCAGGTCTAGAACCCGGTGTGCCGGTGCCGCAAGGTGGAGGATTAGCCTGTTAAGCCACAGCGCCGGCCAGATTTTTATTTATTTATTTGACAGGTAGAGCTACAGACAGTAAGAGAGAGAGAGAGAGAGAGAGAGAGGTCTTCCTTCTGTTGGTTCACCCCCCAAATGGCTGCTACGGCCGGTGCTGTGCCGATCCGAAGACAGGAGCCAGGAACTTCTTTCCTGGTCTTCCACGTGGGTACAGGCGCCCAAGCACTTGGGCCATCCTCCACTGCCTTCCCAGGCCACAGCAGAGAGCTGGATTGAAAGAGGAGCAGGTGAGACTAAAACCAGTGCCCATATGGGATGCCGGCTCCACAGGATTAACCTAGTGCGCCACCATGCCGGCCCCTACAAATTTTATTTAAATGTCTACTACCTAATACACATCAGCTACATGAAATCAGTGAAAAAACTACCTTGAGAATTCTGAGACCTGACATTCACCATTGAGTCCTGAGTTAACACACTGCCTTTCATTTCCTAGAAAAGCCCTTGTCAAAGTTTGCTATGGTAAGTTATTTGAATACATCTGTCAATAAGCTCTTCTGCCTTTAGGGAAAAAGTGCTTTACTGCAGAATTGGAGGGTTTTATTATAATGTTGCAATCACTTGTTTTTAGACCTCAAATTTGAATATATTTTCCCCATTATATTCCTCTAATATCTGGCATGATTTGCAAAAGATGATTTGCTTTTATGATGTAATGAGATTTTCAGTGGTAATTAAAAGTTGTTTCCTCCTAGGGAAACCACTAACAAGATTAACACATAATATAACTTCTTTAAGTTTTATGATATTTACAACAAATATGTGTGTGTTTGCATATGCAGATTTAACAGCCCTTGCATGTGTGCTTGGCCTGGGAGATTGGGACATTATTGGATAATAACTTTGATCATTATGTTGACAGTGATGAGACATTTTTATTAAAATTGGCTAGGTTCAAACTCTTCTATTAGAGCATTTGTAGTCTTTATTTTCAGTGTTCCTTGGTGCTTCTAAATAATTTTAAATAATTTGATCATCTAGAATTTGAGAGTGGAAAAAGGATGGAAGGACTTATGTGAAAATCAACACTTGCAACTGGATAAGTGTTATGCTATTTAGCACAGATATTTGGTGGCACACTGAGGCAGAGATGTCTAAATGAAGAAATATGGGAGTTTATACCTGTGGTATAATTGTGGAATTGCACTAGTCATGCCCCTTGCCTCCCAGAGATAGAATGAATGTCTGAGGGCTAGAATGTTTGTCCCCAATAGAATAGATGTCAATGGATGAGTATTGAACTAGATATTCTACAGCATAAAAGTTCTTAAAGTAAATGGAATATACCTTATGAAGAGATAGCATATAACAGAGCAAGGATTAATTATCACACATACAAGGGTTTGGTACCCGGTCTAGCGGTTAAGACACCCACATCACATACTGGAATTACTGGGTTTAACGGCTGCTCATGTTTCTGATTCCACCTTCCTACCAATGCAAATGCTGGGAAGCAGTGGTGACAACTCCAGTAATTGGGTTTCTATCACCTGTGTGGGAGACCGGCATTGAGATCCTGGCTCTCGGCTTGGGCCACATTCAGGAACCCATTGTGGGCACTCACGAGTGACCGAGCAATGAGAGCAGTTTGTGCTCTCACTCTCTTTCCATGTCTCAAGTAAGTAAACAAACAAACATTTTCTGAAAGCCACATGATTAATAAACTATAAAACAGTTAAGACAGGAAAATGAAAACAAAGTAATACATGACTTTGGTAGATTTGAAAATAGACTGACAATGTCCTGTGTTAGTAAAAGTGTAGGGAACGAAGCATTTATTTACAAAAGTAGGTTGTAAACAATCCCTACAAGTAGGAAGTTTAGGTCAATGTAATGTATAAACAAAAAACTTTCAAAAACTATATAGATGTCTGGCAAAATAATCCCACCTCTAGATTAATCTCCAAAGAGTATTGGAGAAGTACAACAATATTAATGATGGCTTTAGAAACAACTAAAATTTCATTTAAAAAATTGAATGCATCATAGCACCTTAATATTCCATATGATGTAGCCACTACAAAGAATGATGCACATATGTAGTTGGGAACTGACTCCTGAGAATTGGAGGGGTGGGGAATATCCAGACCAGGTAATCAATTGGTCTGGCTCTGTCAAGCCAACTGCAGGTGGGACTTGAAATTCCATACATACAGGGGTTGGCTCTGAGGCATAATAGGCTAAGCCTCTGGCTGTGGCCCCAGTATCCAATATGGACACTGGTTCACTTTCTGGGTGCTCCTCTTCCAATCTAGCGCTCTGCTAATGGCCTAGGAAAGCTGTGGAAGATGGCCCAAGTGCTTGGGCCCTTGCACCCATGTGGGAGATCTGAAAGAAGCTCCTGGCTCCTGGGTTCAGATTTGCCCAGCTCTGGCCATTGTGGCCATTTGGGGAGTGAACCAGCAGACGGAAGACCTCTCTCTGTAACTCTACCTCTCAAATAAATAAATAACAAATCTTTTTTAAAAAATAAATTCAATATATATATAGTAGGCTAATCTTTAAGTCAATAATTTTGTATGGCTACAAATGATGTTATGAATATCCAGATGGCCCTTGGTAGAAAAAAGTTTCCCCACCTTTCGTTGCATGACTCAGGCTATCTTGCGGGCGGAGGGCAGAGGCCGTACTACCTTAGTCCGATTGCCTTCGTAAGGTTGTTTACTTAGTGAACAGCCTTGGAAAAGAAAGCTGGGGTCTTCCTGCGGAGCCAAGGACAGGACGCTTTCTACCCAGCGTAGAGGACTCAACGTTCCTTAAGCTTGGAGTTCTTTAATACATCCAGTGTGTGTGTGCACGTGTTACCTCTCAGCCATGCCCTGCGGAGTGAGGCTTTGGCAACTGGCATAAGGCGACACTGACACAGCGCTACTGCTACTTGCATCTCTCATCAGTGCAGTACACTGAATATTTGTCTTCCCTTCCTCCCCAATTCACATGTTGCAATCCTAACCCCAAGGTGCCGCCGCTAAGAGGAAGTAAGAATTTTGGGAGATGTGATGGTTCATTTTAGGTGTCAACTTGAACGGATTAAGGGATGCCCAGATAGCTTGTACTGTTGGCTTTGTCTGTGAGGCTGTTTCTGGAAGAGAATAGCATTTGAATCAGCAGACTGGCTAAAGAGGATCATCCTCACCAGTGTACTATCCAATCCTGGGCCAAAGTAGAACATAAAAGTAGGGAAGGGTGGATTTGCTCTGTTTGAGCTGGGACAGCCACCTTCTCTTCCCTAAGATGTCAGTGGTTCTGGCTCTTGGGCTTCTAGACTCATACTGAACTGTACCCCTGATTCTTTAGTTTGTGGACAGCAGATCTTTGGACTTCTCTATATCCTTTAACCATGAATCCCTTCCCATAGATCTTACCCCCCCCCCCATTAGTTCTGTTTCTCTGAATATCCTTAATTTGCCATTGAATAGTGGTTTCTAATTTATTTAACTAAACTCCCATTGATAGTTTCAGTTTTTTATTAGTACAGACAATGCTACCATAAATATTCTTGTGTAGGTGTCTTGGTGGATTAAAAGGCTATGTACTTAAAAAAAAAACATCTTCAGGGGCTGGTGTGGTATAGCAGGAAAAGCTGTTGCTGGCAATGCTGGCATTTCACATTGGTGCTGTTTGAGGTCCAGCTGCTCCACTTCTTATCCAGCTCCCTGATAATGGCCTGGGAAAAGCAGCAGAAGATGGACCAAGTGCTTGGGCCCCTGCCACCTACATGAGAGACCTGGAATAAGCTCTGTCTCCTGGCTTTTGCCTGACTGGTCATAGCCATTGTAGGCATCTGGGGAGTGAACTAACAGATGGAAGATTTTCTCTTTCTCTTTGTCTGTGGGTCTCTCCCTTTCTCTGTGTAACTTTGACTTTCAGATAAATAAATGAATCTTTAAAAAAATTTCAGACTTGAGCTGAAGAATTTTGATCACAGTGATTGGTTGGGGTCAAAGGCTTATTTCCATAGTAGTAGGTAAATATGTAATAAAAGGTGTTTATATACACACACATTCATATAGTATGGTCTTATTCTGGATATATGAATAAATAAAATTCTGTATAGTCAGAAATGTTAGCAGAATGTAACATATGTAACAGAAACATGTTTCTGTTAATGTATAACAGAAATGTTAGCAGCCATTAATTCTGGGTTATAACTTCTCCTTTGTCATCTTTTGCATATGATGATTATTATTTTTTGCACTGAATGTGTATTACTTTTTCTTTTGTCTTTTATTTTTATTTTTTTTTTATTTTTGACAGGCAGAGTGGACAGTGAGAGAGAGAGAGACAGAGAGAAAGGTCTTCCTTTGCCGTTGGTTCACCCTCTAATGGCTGCCGTGGTAGCGCGCTGCGGCCGGCGCACCACGCTGTTCCGATGGCAGGAGCCAGGTGCTTATCCTGGTCTCCCATGGGGTGCAGAGCCCAAACACTTGGGCCATCCTCCACTGCACTCCCTGGCCACAGCAGAGAGCTGGCCTGGAAGAGGGGCAACCGGGACAGGATCGGTGCCCCGACCGGGACTAGAACCCGGTGTGCCGGCGCCGCAAGGCGGAGGATTAGCCTGTTGAGCCACGGCGCCGGCCGTGTATTACTTTTTCTAATCAGGAAGGTAATGAAACACTTAAGAGGTGAGGCAATCGAAATAAGGTGAAAAAATGATATAGACATAAGACATCAAAAGATGTGAATGAAAAGTTTCATGTCAAAGAAACCAGGCAAAAATATTTCAGTTAGAATGGTTTCCTGCATCCTTACTATTTCTTGAATTTAGGAAAGGTATGCTTCCCATAAAGTAGATGTGGGGCATAATGAAAAACAGATGCTCATTTATTCTTCTGTTCATTCTGCGCGCTTGTCTTTTTCTTTCATGTAATTCTGTTTCTTGAGTAGCTACTCTGTGCCTAGTCCTACTTCAGGTGCTGTGGCAGGTGCACTGTCAGGAACAGAGAAGATGTGCCTTACAGTAATTTTTACCTAAAAATTTCTTCCAGTTTGCAGATGAGGGAATTCTTTATTTTTTATTTTATTATTCTTTTCATGCTTTTTTTACTCATTACTCCATTTTCTAGAATGTTTGAATTTATGAAATGATACAGATATAAAATTAAGTCATGGATTTAGCCTCACATTGATTCAATAGATGTCTTAAAGAAAAAAATTACAGTGATTCCTTGACAGTTTCACTGCTTATTTTTGAAAAGAATGCATATGTATGCAGTATATGATTGATACAACAGATAGCTAGCAATGTAAATGGAAATTTCTCCTTAGCTAGCAATTTACATAGAAATGCTAAAACACATGGTGACAGCCCGGAACCAGCATATTTTCTGGTTGGCATTCATTGGATTTAGACTCTCACACTTAGCCTCTGTCATAAAGAGTTATTTCCTACTAATATTCTTTTCTTTTTGAAACCCCTTTCCCCAGTAGATACAAAGACTCCTGGTTTTCCGGGACGCCATCCTCTGCCAGCTCATTTGGTCTAGTTTCTTTTGTATGGATCATATTAATGAGTCCTTCTGAATTCTTTCATAATGTTTCTGACCTAGTACTCTGGAAAGAATGTATCCTTCCAGCTCACAGTAACTCTTGGTAGGTCAGGAAGCTTTTTTAATTTATTCAAGGGGAGACTTTGAGTTCATACTGGAGCAAGTTGTTAATTTGTTAAGTTTATGGTGAGACTGTGAATGTTAACATTAAGCTTGAGAGAGTGGTTGATGACATTTGGTCATGTTTGGGCTTCCTGAAAGCCTTCAACTGACTTAAAAAATAAATCACTACAGACAGACCATTAAATTTTATGAACTATGAATATGCTTAATTGCCCAGTTTAATAACATGCTCTAAGAGTCTCCATGGGCTGTTGCTTTTACCCGAGTCTTATGAACACATTTCAAATACTGCCGACTATCTCAAAGGTAATTATTCCACAAGGTGATGCTGTGCCTGCTACATTTTTAAAGCATTTGACTGTGCCTGACCTCCTGCTAAGGTGAGGTGAAAAACTTTGGCACTTTACTGAGAATACTGGTTAATTCTAACAAAAAGTTTTGGTTCTGTTAAGATATATGTAGTTAAAAATCACTTCTGACTCCAAACAGGTAATGGTCTATGAAAATGATGATTAAAAGTGTAGTTTTTGTACAGTGTTTTTTAAAAGCAACTCTAGTCTTCTCTAGAAAACAATGGCTTACCTCCTAATGGTTTTTATATTATGCATAAGAAGACATAGGTTTTTTTTTTTACAAAATCCCTGAGATCTGGAATAAAACAGTGATGTAGAGTTTCACTAGTTTTCGACATAGTGTTGAAAATCTTAGCCAAGCAATTAAGAGAAAACAATTAAGTAAGAGGAAGAAATAAAAGACATCCATATAGGAAAGGAGAAGCCAAATTGTCCATTTTCAGATGATACAATTATAGATATTATAGATATAATACACACACACACACACACAAAACCTAAAAGCTGGCCGGCGCCGTGGCTTAACAGGCTAATCCTCTGCCTTGCGGCGCCGGCACATCGGGTTCTAGTCCCAGTTGGGGCGCCGGATTCTATCCCGGTTGCCCCTCTTCCAGGCCAGCTCTCTGCTATGGCCCGGGAAGGCAGTGGAGGATGGCCCAAGTGCTTGGGCCCTGCACCCGCATGGGAGACCAGGAGAAGCACCTGGCTCCTGGCTTCGGATCAGCGAGATGCGCTGGCCGCAGCGGCCATTGGAGGTGAACCAATGGCAAAAAGGAAGACCTTTCTCTCTGTCTCTCTCTCTATCCACTCTGCCTGTCAAAAAAAAAAAAAAAAAAAAAAAAAAAAAAAAAAACAAACCTAAAAGCTCCACCAAAAGACTACTAGAACTAATAGACAAACTCAGGAAAGTTGTTGGATACAAAATCAACATATACCAGTGATGAACTTGCTGAAAAAAAGTCAAGAAAAATCTGAGGCCGGCGCCGCAGCTCAATAGGCTAATCCTCTGCCTTGCGGCGCCAGCACACCGGGTTCTAGACCTGGTTGGGGTGCCGGATTCAGTCCCAGTTGCCCCTCTTCCAGGCCAGCTCTCTGCTGTGGCCAGGGAGTGCAGTGGAGGATGGCCCAAGTGCTTGGGCCATGCACCCCATGGGGAGACCAGGAGAAGCACCTGGCTCCGGCCTTCGGATAGGCGCGGTGCGCCGGCCGCAGCGCACTGGCTGTGGCTGCCATTGGAGGGTGAACCAACAGCAAAGGAAGACCTTCCTCTCTGTCTCACTGTCCACTCTGCCTGTCAAAAAAAAAAAAAAAAAAAAAGAAATTTGGAAAGCAATCTAATTAAAAGTACCTTTTAAAAAATCTAGGAATAAATTTAACCAAGGAAGTGAATAACTGTACAATGGAAATTATAAAACACTAATGAAAGAAATTGAAGAGAACACATACACACAAAAGGCATCCAGAATTCATAGACTGGATGAACTAGTATTGTTAAATTGCCAATAATACTCAAAGTGATCTACAGATTCATTGTAATCTCCATCATTAGACCAATGCCATTCTTCATGTGAATAGAAAACATATCCTAAAATCCATATGAAACCACAAAAAACACGAACAGCATTAGCAATCCTGAAAAAATAAAACAAAGACAGAGGTATCTCAGTATTTGACTTCAAAGCACACTGTATACAATAACCAAAAGAATATGATACTGACCTAACAGCTGACACACACAGCAATGACACTTGTAGCCAACTGATTGCAACAAAGGCAGCAACAACATGCATTGGTGAAAGTACTCTCTCTTCAATCAATGCTGCTAGGAAAATGGATACCCGTATGCAGAAGAATGAAACTCGACCTTACATCTGTATATGAAAAACAGTTCAAACTGGATCGAAGACTTAAATGTAATATCTGAAATGATGAAATGGTTAAAAGAAAACATGACAGAAATGCTCTAAGACATCAGCATGGGTAACTGGATAAAACCCCAAAGCACAGGCAACAAAAGAAACAATAGACACACTATGTTTCATTATATTTAAGTAAGAAGTTTCTGCACAGTAAAGGAAACAGGGTGAAGAGCCAATGTATGAAACAGAAGAAAATATTTTCAAGCAATTAATCTTAAAAAGTCTTGCTATGTAAACTATGAGAAACAAAAAGCTCAGCAAAAAATATAGAACACTTAAAAATACGTAAATGATATGAACAGACATTTCTCAAAATACATGCAAATGGCTAATAGGCATATGCAAAACATGCTCAACATTACTAATCATCACGGAAATGCAAATCAAAACCATAAGATATCATCTCACCCCAAATGGTTATAATCGAAAACACAGAAAACAAAGAAAATAGCACATGCTGACAAGGATGTAGAAAAAGAACTCATACAGTTTTGATGCAAATGTAAAGTAATATAGCCATTATAGAAAACTATGCTGGTTCCTCAAACAACCACAAATAGAACTACCAAATGATCCAACTATCCCACAACTGGATATATAGCCATAGAAGAGGAAGTCATTACATCAAAGACATACTTGCAATTCCATGTTAATTGCAGCACTATTCACAGGAACCAAGATATGGCATCAACCAAAGTTCCACTGATAGATGGATGGATAAAGAACACATGGTATACATACATAAAATGAAATGTCATCCATCCCTAATGAAGAATGAAAGTATGTTTGTTGTAGTATGGTAGAAATGTATGACATTATGTTAATTGAAGTAAGCCAGCGCACAAAACCACATGCTACATTTGTGGAAATTCTAGAAGTTGACATTCTGTAGATAAAGAGTAGAATATTGGTCATTAGAGAAAAGGAAGTGTAGTGAGGAGGAGGCATAGAGACATCAGGTATCAAGCATCAAAATACAGTTATGTACAAAGAATTAGTTTTAGTGTTATACCAGTACAGTTGGGTAACGATAGCCTACAATAATTTAATATGTACCCCAAAACAACTAAAAGAGCCCAAAGCTTCCCAACACAAAGAAGTAATAAATATTTGAGCAGACAGAAATGCTAATTATCCTGGTTTGATCATTAAACATTATTTACATGTATCAAATTATGATACTGATCCCCATGAATATGTACAAATATTATATTAATTAAAACATGGATGAGCCTACTAGCAATTTATAATTTTAAACCATCAGGAACGAAGCCATGCCAAGCCACACCTGGTAATCAGTGGTTTCTGCTTCTGGAGAGAAGCAGTTCTCCAAAGAATTGGATGGAAGCCATCACTTCACATGGCCTTCAATTTGGGGCAGAAAAGTCCTGGAAATGATCACTCAGACACAGTTGATTTTTCATGGTCCTCTTGTCGGTGAGTGGTGCCTGTTGATTTCTTCCCTGTAGCATGACAGTCCAGGATACCTGGCACACTCCTTTACTGCACTTATTTTGGTGTTTCTTCTAGAAGATTTGGTTCCTGAACTTAAGCTATGACAAAGGCTTTTAGGAGAAAAAAAAATGTGTTTTTTCAGACGTCCTTTTGTATGATATGATTAAGTGGCTCTGGTTAATTTGCTATAATAACTCACAGTATTAGAGTGAGAGGAGTGGGATTCTATGTTCTTCAATAATGAAAAATTGCTTTTATAAAGACCAAATCACTAAGTTCCCTAGAATTAGAACATTTTCAGGACTATGAAGGTATTTAGAAATCTTCAAGCTTTAATTTACCCCACAAATTATACCATGAATACTAACCAGTGTTGTAACACTAGAGACAAAAATGTTTTATACTCATTTAATGTTATTAGCCTTTTATTTGGTTATGAGTTTGTTTCTTTGTAGCTGAAAGATATGTGATTATTAGGACATGTTTATGTTAATTGATTTTACTTGTATATAATTAATTTTGGAAGGCTGAATTTTTCTTTTGATTTGACTCTTGCAAAGAAAATAAAGCTTATCTTATGGAAAAGTCACTTCTCAAGGCAACTATCCCACCAGTTTGAGTAAACTTGGAAGATTCTGCATAGAGACTGGCCATACAGTCTTCAAAGAAGAATCTTTGTATTTCTTTACATCTTTTAATTGGTAAGAAATCCACTTAAATAACCTCACAAGCTTTATTCTGCCTCAAAAATAAAACACACGTTCAGATTACTTTTTGAATCTAAAAAACAGTATGTTTAACATTTGTTAGAAACACACTACCCAAATTCATGTATTGCTGATATTTTTGAGCAGAGGAACCATATCCTAGTCCTAATAATTTTATTTTTTAAAAAAATTATTTTATTTATTTGAAAGAGTTACAGAGAGAGGTAGAGAGATATATATATATATATATATCTTCCATCTGCTTGTTCACTCCCCAGGAGGTCACAGTGGCTGGAGCTGAGCTGATCTGAAGTTAGGAGCTAAGGAGCTTCTTCTGGGTATTCCACATGGGTGCAGGAGCCCAAGGACTTGGGCCATTCCCCTCTGCCTTCACAGACACATTAGCAGGGAGCTGAATCAGAAGTGGAGCAGCTGGCACTCGAACTGGTGCCCATATGGGCTGCCGGTGCTGCAGGCTGGGGCTTTAACTCGCTGTGCCACAGTGCCTGCCCCTAGTTCTAACGGTTTTTAAAACTTAATTTTAGTTCTTTTAAAAATTTTTTCTTTTTCTATCCAAGTTCCAAAGTTTGTTATTTGCTATTCAAGTGACAGTTTTAGCAGAATGTGAAGTTTTGTTCTTATAATAGCATGGAGCCATTTAAAAAATACGTTTAGTTTCCTGTTGGTATTTATTTGACAATTGGAGACCATTGTTGGACTGCAGGCTCACATCTGTCTAAGTTACCTTCTAATTAACCTGGCATATTCTTTCAGATGTATAATTTTCAGTATACCATTTGTCTTCCAACTTTTAAATTGTGCCTGCATCAGCGAAATATTTTGAAAATGTCTCTCTGTAATATGTGTATATTTTTCTTCAGACTGCATTCATATAGTATTGTCTTTCTGATGATTAAATATTAAGAAATATAATTTCTAATTTTTGTGATAAAATATAAGTAGAAATTATATTATTTTAAAACCTATTCTTTGCGGTATAACCCCACTTAGGAAACAACAGTCTTATATTTCTGCTTTTTTTTAAGAAGGGGAGAGTGGTGGGGTATGGGTGTGGGAGGAAAGGAGTCAGGGGGCCAGAGAGAGAGAGTGAGAGAGAGAGCAAGCGAGTGAGAGAGAGAGAGAGAATGCTAGCTCTGGCTACCATCCACTGGTTCATTCTCCAAACGCCTACGGAGGCACAGACTGAACTCAACCAAAGCCAGGAGCCTAAAAGTCCACCCATGTGGTGGAATGAGAAGGCCATGCCAAGGCCACTGGCAAGCGAGTGTCAGTTACTCAGGAATGGCTTGAAACCCACCTGGCAATGGAGCCTGCCTGGCAACAGGCTGTGATTGGTTGGGGCATAGACCGCCCCTTGACCAGATTGGCTGGTCTTGGCTATATAAGATGTTCCAACTGTAACGAATGAGTCTGCGGGCTGCTCGCCTCAAGCCTGCTTTCATCCGACTCCCGGGGTCTGTGTGGTGACTCTGCGCCTCTTGCCCCCATCACGCTGCTCTTCTCAGAAACGAACCCACTGCAACATTGTTGAGAAATCACCGGCAACACACCCAGATTTCCCACAGGGACCCATCTCCTGTAGCCATCACCTGCAGCTCCCAGGGAGTGCATTAGTAGGAAGGAGGAATTGCAAGTGGAGCTGGGATGGAAGCCATGGACTTGAGCATGGGATACGGCCATCCCAACCACAGCTTAGCTAGGCCAAATGCATACCCGCTTGATCCTTACAGCTTTGACTGCTCTAGTAGTTCTTTGGGATACATCACATTTCCATGATCTCAACACTGGGGAATGGCAACACCCTCCAAGAGGAGAGGAAGGCAGATGCCTGAACTGTAGTTTGGAAAAGTCCTGTTGGTGATCCTGACCCAACTCCCCTAGCCAGCCCGTCTCATGCCAATGGTGACTGGTAATAGGAACACAGCCTTAAAGTCCCTTACCAAGGCCACAAAATGGCATCACGTGCCTTTTTCATTTTTTTCCATGCAGATTGTATTTGGATTGATGTGATAACAAAATAGTAAGACAGGATTGTGAAACAAATATAAGGATACTACAGAACATCTGTGGAAAAATGCAATTAAAAAAGATTAATTTATTTGGTGCAAAATTTTTTAAAATGCATACATAGGTTTTTTTTTATAATACCTATGTATTTCCTATGAACTTTTCGAAGATCCTGCATGTCTATGACTTTCAGTTTTTGCACCAAACATATATTTTAATTCACTTTTCCATGAATCTTTTTTGAAGAGCCCTCATATTTGGGATCATATTGAACAAAATACAAATGATTTTTGTTAAAAAAAATTGTATGTGCTTATTGTGCGCATCATGTTTTGAACTATGTATATTTAATGGAGTAATTAAATCTAGCTAATTAAAATATGCATTACCTTATATAGTTAATATTTTATAGTGATAACATTTAATATCCTATTTGAAATTTTCCAAGAATACAATGTATGAACACTAACGATAGTGATCATGTTTTGTACAATATGTCAATCTTTTTCCTCACTCTAACATTTATTTATTTACTTATAGTGACAGAGTGCAAGAGAAAGCCAGCAAGCAGACAAAAAGAATGACAGAGAGCTCCCATCCACTAATTCAATCCCCACATGTTTGCAGCATCTAAACCAAAGCTGGCAGGACCCTGATCCTGGTCTTCTATGTGGGGAGCAGGACCCAACTGTTTGAGCCATCACCTACTGCCTTGGTATGCATTAGCAGGAAGCTGGGATTGGGAGTCAAGCTCAGACCCAGGCACTGGTGTGGGATGCAAGGCTGTAAGCCAGTTGTCTTAATTGCTAGCTGTAATTTTATATCTATTGGCCAACATCTCCCTGCCTTCAGCTACCCCAGTTTCTGGAATCTACCATTCTACTCTTCCAAGAAATCAATGTTTTAGATTGCACATTTAAGTGAGATCATGCAGGATATGTCTTTCTGTTCTTGGCTTACTTCACTTACAATAAGATCTTTCAGTTTCATCCATGCTGTTTCAAGTGACAAGATTTCCTTCTTTCTTATGGCTGTAGAGTGTCCCAGTGTGTACATATTTTTTTTATCCATTCATCCACTGATGAACACTTAGGCTAATTCCATATCTTAGATATTGTGAATAATGATGCAATAAACATGAGAGTGTAGAGATGTCTTTGACAACTGATTTCATTTGCCTTAAACTTACACCAAGTAGTAGCATTGTTAGATTATATGGTAGTTTTATTTTTAAGCTTTTGAGAAATACCATACATTTTTCCATATTGGTTGTACTAATTTATATTCCCCCCAACACATGTGCAAGGGTTTCCTTTTTTCCACATGCTTGCTAACAATTGCTATTGTCTTTTTGATAATAGCCATTTCAATAGCAGTGAAGTAATATTGTGGTTTCAATTTGCATTTCTCTGATGATTAGTGATGTCAAGCATTTTCATGGTAATAAGAACATGGTAACAAGAAATGTTGACCATTTGTATATCTTACTTTCAGAATAATCACTGATTTGAGGAATTTTACAGGGAAAATCATTTTGTGATGTGAATAATTTTTTATATATATCTATAATTTTGTATGCACTTGGCCTAAGGAAGTTCAGTGGCATAGAAATTATTAGATGATGGCAGTGATGTAATTGGCAGAAGCCCTAAGTCTTTTATAGTATGTGTAAAATGACTAATTAAAGCTAATATCCAGATGCTTGAAATTGTTTTGGGACATAGTCTATTGTTAAAGGTGAAGTGCAGGACCACAGACCGAGTAAGGTACGAAGAAAAGAGTTTGATTTTGGCTCACAATTGTGGCCCAAGGTCAAGGGGCTGGTCAGGTGATGGTCTTCTTGCAGGCAAGGTCCTGAGGCAGCAAATCATCACATGAAGAGAGACAGGGGGCATACATCTGTGTCTCCTGAATACCTCTTCTTCTGAAACCACCAGTATTCCATCCTGGGGCTCCACGCTGATGACTTTAACTGATCCTCACCCAGTCCCAAAGGCCTGCCTCTAAACACCGGCGTGGATTAAGTTTTCAGTTGGTTAATATCTCACGGTGAGGATTGAACGCTAACGTGAGCTCCAGAGGGCATAGACCAGACTACCCATTTTTGTTGAAGTCTACTAAGCTGAGATATTAAAAATATCCCAAGTCTTTGCTGCTTTTCCTGACTGTCATCAAGCAATCTTGAGCCATGTATTTGAGAGCATATTCTAACAATAATCTCAAGAGGAAGCCCTTAAACAGGAGACCTGAGCTCATGTGGGTTTGGATACTGCCGACTACTTGTTCTTTTGGCGTTACCACGCCTTGAAGACCAGTGGAGTTGTGCAGCCAGGAGCACTTTCCAACTAAGCATAACCTCCTGTTTCCTAAATTTCTTTGGCAGGGAATCCCTTACTCATAGAAAATTCTTTAACTTGCAGTAAAATGGGTGTTCTTTGGAACATGTTTCGGGAGGTGCTGGTATAAATTATACCAGTACCTCTCCTGCCACAGGTACTGGAGTTCAAGGTCCTTGGTAGCAATGTTAGGGAGCTAGAGATGGCTGGGAGAGGAGGAGTCCACAGTCACATACTCCACTGTTGGTGGTCTGAAGGGCTTGCTAAGGGGATCCTCCTGGTAAATGCTTGGGTCTGTTAATAACTGAGTTTTAGCCCCACAGAGAAAAACAGCCAGCTGGTAGACTGGACAGGGCACTAGACCAGAGATGGGCCCAGTGTTTTTGCCAGAGCCTCCTTCTTCCCCTGGGCTCCCCTACACTTTTACTGAGTGAGGAGAACTGGGTGGAACATCTTTTCCTACAGTGGAGAGACCACAGGGCTCTATCAATGAAGGAAAAGGACAGAAAGTGGAGAAAGATTGGGTAGAGAGAAAGCCTTGAGCTCCCCCTAGAGGTAAATATCTGATCATCGCTACTGTGGCAGGAAACAAAAATAATGTTTTAGATTGCATATGACAAAGATTATTTTAAGTTCCATTTAAGAATCACCTTAATACTTATTAAAAATTAAGAGTAGTCATCTTTTAATATTAATGCTTATTTGAATTTAGATATCATTTTATAAATTAAATTGTGCTTCCCATTAAGGCAATATTTTGAAAGTCTCATTGTAAAGTTTGTGTGTTTTTTTCCAAATGTATGCATGGCGTTTTGTCGTTCTGTAGATGAAATATTAAGAAAGTCTAATTTCACTACAGCGATTGTAATATTTATCACCAGCTACTCCTATGTAAGGGTATGAACCAGAGCGAACCTGCATCCTGTTTTTGGTAGGACACAGGCACACAGGGCTGGCATATATGACCCAGTTGGTAAATATGCTATATATAATATACTGTGTCTGGAGAAAATTCTTTAGTTTCTCAAGGCCTCAGGCTTTTTTGTTAATAATGAGAGGTTACAATATCCCAAGTTGGCCTCATATGATCAGTTATGTTAATGTAAGACAATCCCACACAGGAGCAAACTGAGGCACATTTAAACCCGAGTGTGTGGGAAAGGAGGCAAGGGATAGGCAACGTCACCATGTAATAGCGCATCTTCAAGACTCAGATTTCTCAGAGATTTAGGAGGTGACAATATTATTTTTTTTTCATTAAAACAAAGGTAACTGTGCTTGCGAGCAAATTCATAAGACATGATATCTTAACAAGAAATGTGTTCTGAAGCTTCTAACAGGCCCTGGGGCCTAATTTACTCTTCTCAGTGGGGATTGTTCCAACAGGATGGCTTGAGAAGAACTGACCGGGGCCCCAGAGCCTCAGAGGGCCTCTGGGGGAGCCTGGAAGCCGACTCTGAGTGTTTCCACACCATCATCTTCATCTTCTCCCAGCTCACTCTGAGTCAGTTGCCTATCTACTCCTCCTGTGCTCCAGGGGTGGTCTCATCCATTTCAGTTTCTGAGAGCCAGACCCTTTACTTCATTTAGTCTTCGCAAGAGTCCTGCAGCACAAGTTGTTATCCTCTTGCGCAGATGAAAAGACCAAGACAGGAGTTTTTGTTTGTTGCTCAGTTAGTGAGTGCCAGAGGCAGAAACAAATGCTTGGTCTGTTTAGGCATCCACTGTGTGGTTTGCTGTATGGGAATGCTGACAGACTGCCCCCTAGAGGTGACGTGGTGGCAGTGTGGGAATAGGAGTGAAGCCGGAGAGTCCCACCCTCCACTCAAGGCGTGACTTTTCAGGGCTGAGCAACACCAGTGTGACGTGTACCATGATTGCACGATGAGTCTGCCTTTGCAGAATCTGGGGGATCCCACTGTGCACAGCTGGACCCAAGTCTTACATTTCAAACAGACACCGTTTTCTCCATTGCGGTGAGCTTATTACCCTAATGCACTCAAAGCCCAAAGTACAGGAGATGCCCGATAAAGTGCTTCGAGGTTTTTGTATCTTTTGTGCTGTTACATAGAAAATAGAGTGAAAGCAATTTAGTTTCACTTAAGAACTGTGTGAGGCTCAGATCAGCACCAAGCCCTACTGGCCAGAAGAGACATGTGTGTACGTGATGTGTATGAAATGGTCAAAGCATCATAGAATAAAGACAATTCCCTTTGCTCAGCACTGTGACTGTTGGCCTGATGAGAGAAAGCTGGGAGAAATGTTGCTTGTCTCCATACTTTTGGTTCCTCCCCTTGCTCTTGCTAGTATTATCTGGGTCTCAGAGCTGGTTCTTACTTGGCTTATAAGGGAACCCAATAGCAGCTGCTCAGTCAGTGCCATCTCATCTCCCAATCCTGCCTGTGGCTCCAGGAGGAAGAGATTTAATGGGCTCCATCCCTTTAGGAAGCATTGTTTGAAATTCATTTGGGTGCGGATATTTTATGGGTACAATTAGATCCACACGTTGCTTAATGAAGTTCTGGGCAGGATGTGCAGTGAGTGATCCTCGCCTTATTCAACCCCCTGTTAAGCTTCTCAGACACACGTTAGAGTTCAGAAAAACAGAGGCTAGAGCCCAAGTTCTAATTAATCCTAACAATAGTGAAATACTAAGGCAATTGCTTTTTGCTTTTTTTCTCCCTTGTAGTAGCAAAGAATTTTGAACTGTAGTGATGGCATTTAAACACGTTCATTTTGAATTTGTGAAGTGTGGAGAATAATGTGGAATCACTGCATTGTAATATTTTGTGAGGACATCAGAGCATGTGTAGTACAATTTTTTCCCTTTATTCTTGTCTCAAATATTGCTTATTATCATTCAGCATTAGCATTTATATTTCGCTTATTCTGCTTTACAGATGACTGAAAAATAACACAAATTACATTCTGTAACAAATGATACTGGTATTGTTATCCTAATTTTATGAGAACACTATAATATAGAAAGAATAACCAACTTGCCGAATTTCACACCCTAGTGGTTGTGGGAAGGAAACCCATATGTTTTAACATCCAGCTAGAGTATCTTCCATTCAGTGATTTGATTCTTACTATGATCTTTTCATTAGTAGGCGTATTGATTGCTTCTGACATTTAGTAGTCACACTTAGCTTGATGTTCCTAATGATGCTAGGTTCTAGGTCCTCAAATATCTAACCCAGCATCCTATGAGAGTGAATGAGGAGGGCCAGGTGTCAGAGCACATTGTGATTGGAAAGCCTGCCTTCCACCCAAGGGGGGACCTCATCTAACTGGCCATGCTGGCCTGGTGTTACAAACCTCAACTTTTTTTTTAAGATTTATTTATTTATTTGAAAGACAGGCAGAGGCAGAGAGGTAGAGAGAGGAAGGGAGAGGGAGAGGAAGATGGAGAGGGAGAGAGAGGTCTTTCATCGGCTGGTTCACTCCCCAAATGGCCACAACAGCCAGAGCTGGGCCAATCCGAAGCCAGGATCCAGGAGCTTCCTCTGGGTCTCCCACATGGGTGCAGGGGCCCAAGCACGTGGGCCATCTTCTGCTGCTTTCCCAGGCCATAGCAGAGAGCTAGATCAGAAGTAGAGCAGCTGGGTCTTGAACTGGTGCCCATATGGGATGCCAGCACAGCAGGCAGTGGCTTTACCTGCTGTGCCACAATGCCAGCTAAAACTTCAACTTTTTAAGAAGACCCAGAGATCTGAATTTCATGTGAGATCTCTCCATTTTTAGTTGAGACAACCAGGAGTTTTTTTTTTTTTTTTAAATTTAATTTTGTTTATGACAGAGAAATAGAGAGTGCTCTCATCCATTGTATCATTCACCAAATGCCTGCAATATCCGGGGCTGTATCAAGCTGAAATTCAGTCTGGGTCTTCCCAAGGGGATGACGGAACTCAGCTACCTGAGCCATTGTCTGCTGCTTCCCATGATGCACTCTGGCAGGAAGCTGTACTCAGGAGTGGAGCTAGGACTTGAACCCAGGCATTCTGCTATGGGATGTGGGCGTCTCACGTGAAATTTTTTTTTTAAGATTTATTTATTTATTTGAAAGGAAGAGTTATAGAGAGGCAGAAGCAGAGAGAAAGGTCTTCTATCCACTGGGTCACTCCCCAGGTGGCTGCAATGGAGCTGTGCTGATCCGAAGCCAGGAGTGAGGAGCTTCTTCTGGGTCTCTCACATGGGTCTAGGGGCCCAAGGATTGGGGCATCTTCTACTGCTTTCCCAGGCACAATAGCAAGGGGCTGGATCAGAAGCAGAACAGCCAGGACTTGAACCGGTGACCAAATGGGATTCAATTGCTGCGGACCAGGGCTTTAACCTGCTGCACTACAGCGCCGGCCCCTCAACTGAGATCTTAATAGCTGTGTTCAACATTCTCCCTTCTTTGTTTTTAAACTCTGCAAGCCAAAGAATATGCATCTCTCAGCTGGATCCAGCTCTGGGCTGCTAGCTGTGACACAGGCTTGTTTTTTATGTTTCTGAAGGTCCATGTGAAGGAAGGGTGAGTGGGTGGAGAAAGGCAGCATTGTCTACCCTGGGCTGTGGATACACCTCTCCCTGAAGCCAGGAAGTCTGAGCAAAAGTGAGAAGCTCTGCTGTGGGTTTCCAGGCTGCTCTGGTGCAGTTTGTTTTGGGACTGGCCTTCTGCAGATCTTTGCTTCTCATCTGACTTCCTGCAAATGCAACCCTAGAAGGCAGCAGGTAATGACTCAAGTCCTTGGAAGGCAGCTATGTTCACCAACGTAACACAAGTACCTGGATCTCTACCACCATCGTGGGAGACCAGGACTGAATTCCAGGCTACTGGCTTTGGCCTGGCCCAGCGATGGTTGTGTTTGGGCATTTGGCGTGTGAACTAAAGGATCTAAGACCTCTCCCTATCTAAATAATATGAAAATAAATAAAAATTTTAAAAGAGCACTGTCTGAAATAAGGGCATCTTTCCTCTAATTATGGGTTGACCATTCAGCACCATGGCGTTGCCCACCCTTCAGTGTTGGGTGGGCATTACTGAGCACCTTCATGATTCTTTCTTTACTTCCTTCCATTCTTGCATCCTTTTAGGAGATTTCACTTTCAACTTCAGAGGCAACTGACAGTACATTTGCAGACTTCCTGGGGAGAGGAATCAGAAGAGGGTGAAGCTATTGCTTTTTAAATTAGATTTCTTTTTGTTTGTGTGATCTATGGATTTCATTTATTCAATGTCCCATCCCTGCCATCAAAGAAAATTGCAAATTAATTTGATTAAATTTTCCCAAATGCAATCTCATGTATTTCATGTTAGTTTTGTTTAAAGTTTTTGAATTTTGACCAAACCTGGAACAAAGAGACTGTGTCACTATTACATATCCCTGCAAAACCAATATCACTCTGAGACTTTTCTTTATTGTAAAATTTAGACCTTCTGTGGTCTAATAAAATTCCATCTAGGTTATTATGTGTTGTGATCAAGAGATTCTCCTACTGCATCAGTATAATGGTTTGAACCTTCTTGGTCCTGGAAGTACTATGGAAAGGTTAACAGAAGTATTCTGTGAAGAAGGCTTAGAAACTCTGGGGGACTGGTGTTTGGTTCAGAGATTAAGATGCAGCTTGGGATGCCTGCATCCCTTATCAGCATGCCTGGGTTCGAGTCCTGGCTCTGCTTTTGATTCCAACTTCCTGCTAGTATACACCATGGGAAGCAGTAGTGATGGCTCAAGTATGTGAGTCCCTAACACCCCATGTGGGAGACTCAGATGGAGTTCCCAACTCTTGGCTTCAACCTGACCCAGTCCTGGCTGTTGGGGCATTTGGGAAGTGAATCAGTGGATGGAAGCTCTTTCTGTTTTTCAAATATAACAATAACAAATAAACTCTGGAATTATAAGCTATTGTTTGCTAAACACTACTATTTTCCAGACACTGTGGTAAGTACATTACAGCCATCCTCCACTTTCTCACTGAATCCATTGAACCATGTGTAACATACATACTAGTACCACTTTATTTATTTTTTTCAGTGCCACTTTAAAGATGAGAAAACCCTGTCTCAGAAAGATTCAACAGTTTGCCCAAGTCCTTTGGCTAGTCAGTAGTGGAAGTAGGTTTATAACCCAGGTTTATTTGATCTCCAAAGTGACACATTTCTAACTAGTATGTTATGTAGCATTCATATCAGACAAAGGATTATTTCTACTGCTTTAGGAGTGATGCAACAGAATAAGTCAAGCTAACAGAGCTAATTGGAGTACAATTTGTGTGATTAAGACTACACAAGACACTAAGCAGACAAAGCAGAAGCAGGGGCTGGTGCCGTGGCACAGTGAGTTAAAGCCATGACCAGCATCCCATATAGTGGCCGATTCGCATCTCAGCTGCTCTGCTTCCAATCTAGCTCCCTGCTAATGCACCTGGGAAGCAGCAGAGGATGTCCCAAGTGCTTGGTCCCCTGAACCAATGTGGGAGACTCAGAAGAGCTTCCTGGTTCCTGGCTTTGGCCTGGCCCCGCCAGGTTGTTACAGCCATTTGTAGAGTGAACCAGCACAGGAGGAAGATCTCTGTCTCTCATTCTGTCTCTCCTTCTCTCTCTGTGTACCTCTGACTTTCACGTAAATAAATAAATCTTAAAACAAGAAGCAGAAGCACACAAGCACACTGGAGATACCTAGCAGGGCACTGAATGCCAAGTACTTCCCAAGACTGATGGAAGATTAGACTATGAGGGCACTGATGCATCTTGCTTGAGGAATAATGTGGGGAGGGTGTCATGACTTCAGCGTCCATGGCATTGATGTTGGATGACCCTGGAGGAAACAAAGTACAATATTGATTTCTGTTACGTTTTGTACAAATTCAGTGACTGTTTTGTTTCAGTCTGTGGGTACTCCTTAATTTAGTCCCAATTAACAGGTACTGAGAATTCAATATGTACTTGTGTGTGTAACATGTTGTTGCCTTGTGATTTTTGCCTAATCACTCTGAATTGGCCTTCACCATCTACAAAAAAACGGGCTTCACACCCATTTGGAATCTAGAGTTGATATTATGTTAGTAATGGTACACAGCATTTGTGCACAGTTGGATCCAAATACCTTCATCTTTGGCAGTTAAGGTCTTCCATAATGTTCCCTTTCAGGACATGGCTGGTTAACAAGAGTGCAGCTAAGGCCTGTAGTTGAACTGGTTCCAGGTACTGTTTGTGCTTCCACACACACTTATATCTCAGCTGGAGCTATTTGCTTCAAAGCACGCAGACAGCCTGTTGGAATTAGCATAACTGGAGAATAGGAGAACTCAAGCTATTGCTTTCATATTTCTCCCTTTTGAGTTGGCCATTAAGTTTTTTTCCACACATTTTAGGCTTTTATTTAGTGTGAAAGATGCATAGGAGAGTGAGAGTTTTATCTAAGAGAGAGAGGTAAATCTGGGTTCATATCCAGCACCAGGAACCAGCCACATGGAGGAGCATCTAGGCCACGAAGCCTAGGGAGGGTGGCCCGAAGGCCACGCACCCTGGAGGCGCAGGGCTATATCCAGCCCCCTCCTGGCAAGAGGCCAGGGAAAAGAAGAGAGGGGCGGCCACCATGTTCCAGGCTTTTAACCCACTTCCAAAGGGGAGTGGTTAATTTATCTGGCTGGTGAGCACCCAGGTGTGGCTCAGTAGGGGTAGGAGGTCACACAGGGGCATGGTGAAGGTGGCCATTAAGTTATATTTTATCAGTCTTCATTGGTCTAGTGTTGCTTTAACTGTCAGCTAGTTGTTAAAATGCTGACAGGTTTACTAACATATGATGGGTTAATTTGTGTCTCTTTATTGCATGTATTTTATTTTCAAAAGACATTAATGAAGATATTTTGTGACTGCAGATTTCAGTGTGTGTGTGTGTGTGTGTGTGGGGGGGGACTAATAGCAGTTATTAGCATTAACAACTCAAGATAAAGTGAACAAGTTGGCCGGCGCCGTGGCTCAACAGGCTAATCCTCCGCCTTGCGGTGCCGGCACACCGGGTTCTAGTCCCGGTCGGGGCACCGATCCTGTCCCAGTTGCCCCTCTTCCAGGCCAGCTCTCTGCTGTGGCCAGGGAGTGCAGTGGAGGATGGCCCAAGTGCTTGGGCTCTGCACCCCATGGGAGACCAGGATAAGCACCTGGCTCCTGCCATCAGAACAGCGCGGTGCGCCGGCCGCACCGCGCTACCGCGGCGGCCATTAGAGGGTGAACCAACGGCAAAGGAAGACCTTTCTCTCTGTCTCTCTCTCTCACTGTCCACTCTGCCTGTCAAAAAAAAAAAAAAAAAAAAAAAGTGAACAAGTTTAAAACTGATGACCTTGGTAGAAATTTCAGATATACTGGGGATTGCCAGCAATGCTCCTTTGTGATAAGTTATTGTATTAACATCTTGGCCTTTGCTTCCTTGTGAGATACTAGTGTAATTAAAGTGATAACATTGGAATATGTAGTAAGTTCAAACAGTGTGGAAGGGTGTAGTGGAAAATAAATCCCTTACTCTCCTTGAGTGCTCTTCTAAGGCAACTCTGGATGCACAGATTTTTCCTTTATCTTTGCAGAAATTATCCTTGACCACAAATATTCATGTATAGTCACCTTGGTATTTATGTGTCACATTATCTATAAACAATAGATCTATTTATCTTATACATATTTATTCTTATTTTTCTATACACGAGATCATAATGTTCTCAGTTGTCTTATAACTTGTTTTTTTTTTTTTCCCCACTTAACAGAACCTCTTTAATGGATTTTTCTGTTCTTATTGTTATGGGGTGGTCTGTAAGTATATTCTTAGTCATTGCAAAGGTCTGGGTGGGGAAGGAGCTGAGAGGTGTGACCACACCCCACAGGCTTCTGGACAGGTGCTCTCTCCGTACTTCCTGGTAAATTGGGCTCAGTTGTGGTTACAGATTGAATCCAGCTCTCACCATGTAATATCTGCTTGAGGAAGTAACATAATCTCTTGTGTTTCAGTTTATTTTGATTGTACAATGGGATATTATTTGTAGCTATTTCTTAGATTGTGAGGATTAATTGATGTGGTAAAGTGGTTTTCTATAACTACTGCTCGATAAGTGTTAGGTATTGTTATTCTTCAGTGTGAGGTGAGTTTTAGCTGTATATTCAGTTTCTGAGACCTAAAATGGGAAATTCAATGTGTGTTAATATAAATGTTTTCAATGTTTATTATTATTTATTTTCATCTACTTGAAAGGCAGAGTGAGGAAGGGTACAGAGAGGGAAGGGAAGGGGGAGAGAGAGAGAGAGAAAGAGAGAAAGAGAGAAAGAGAGAGAGAGATCTTCAATTCACTATTCACTGTCCCCCCCCCCCCCCATGCCTACAACACCTGGGACTGGGCCAGGCTGAAACCAGGAGCCTAAAATTCCTTCTGGATCTCCCATGCAGGTAGCAGGGGACCAAGCATTTGCACCATCTACTGCTTCTCAGGATACGTTAGCAGGAAGCTGGATCAGAAGTGGAAGTGTCAGGACTGAAAATGGAACTCTGTAGGCGTCCCAAGTGGTGGTATAACCTGCTATGCCACAATGCCTGCCCCCATATGGGCTTTAGAGCACATACCTTCATGGATCACTAGCACCATGGGTCAGCAGCACCATGGGCCACTAGCACTTGGCCTAGCTTGAAGATGCTGGTTGGGACACCCATGTGCCACACTGAGGTTCCTGAGTTAGATCATGGACTCTGGCTCCTCATTACAGCTTCCCGCTGATGCAGACCTGGGGAGGTGGTGGTGGCTCAAGAATTGGGATCCTGCCACCCACGCAGGAGATCTGGTTAGTTCCTGACTCCTGGCTTTGTCCCACCCTGCCTATTGGGGGAATTTGGGAGAGAACCAGTGGATGGGGGTTCTATTTCTCTTTGCTTCTGTGGTATAAAAGTTGTACATGATTTTTTTTTTTTACTTTAAAAAATATATACTTCATTTTGCTTATTCAGAAAGAAGAGAAATCAAACAAGATCTTTGGAAAAATAAAAACCAAAAGATATACTTTTTTTTTTTGTGAAGTAAAGTTAAAGACACTTAGATTCATGAACCTAGTTAGTGGAAACTTAAAGAGATATTATATTTGTGATTATTTCATTTTTTAAAAATAAATATTTATTTGAAGTCAGAATTATAGATAGAGGAGGAGGAGGAAGAGGAGAATGGAGAGAGAGAGAGAGACAGGGAGAGAGAGACAGAGAGAGAGAGATCTGCCATCTGCTGATTTACTTCCCAGATAGCCACAATGGCTAGGGGTGAGCCAGGCTGAAGCCAGGACCCAGGACCTTCATCCGGGTCTTCCACATGGGTAGCAGGGGCTCAAGCACTTGTGCTATCCTCTGCTGCTTTTTTAGGCACATTGGCAGGGAGCTGGATTGGAAATAGAGCAGCCAGGACTTGAATTGGAGCCCATATGAAATGCCATTGTTGCAAGTGGCAGCTTTACCTGCTATGCTGGCTCCAGATCTGTGATTATTTTCAACACTGTGAAGTTTGTTAGACAAACAACTATACACAGGAAAATAGATTGTCCCTCTGGAGAGAGATAATAAAGAAATTGACTATGCAATGGAGTAACTGTGAGTATAACAACAATCAGGAAAGGCTGAGAACTTGGAGCTCTTTTGGGCATTTTAGGGCAAGCTTTCACACACACACACACGCACACACAGACACACAGACACACGCACACGCACACGCACACGCACACACACGCTTGTACCTCCAGATCTTTTCCACCCTGCTGTGTACTGCTGGCCCTGTGTATATGGTGCAGGCTGCCTTGCATTTGGGCCAGTGGCTGGCACCGGTAGGAGGTTGGATGGGGAGAGAAGACAGAGGACCAGATGTTCATTGTGCTGGCTCCCTCCCGGCCTGCATTTATCTGGTGATTGCATGTAATTGGTGTGCTCTTGTTCTCTGTGACAGATCTTGTTTATTTCCTCGGGGTCCTTCTGTAATTACTTTGTTCATTGATTCATTTTCTGTTTGCCACCTCATTACATCTTTCTTTTGGAATTCCCAAGAAAGTAGGGATCATATCTATGTTGTTCACCCCCATGTCTCCAGGCTAGCACAGTACTGGCTTGACTCATAGTAGATGTTCAATGAGTAATTGATGCATAAACGCAGGAAAACACAAACTCCTTATTAGGGTAGTATAGCCAATGATCTTTAGCAATACGTTTCACCCTTAATTTCTTTGACATCACTGACTACCTTTGGTATCCCCAACTTTTATAAACTTTCAGAGGGTAAATGCTTTATACTAAAATGCAAAATAAATGAAAAACCCCTCTCTAGTACTTAGGGCTCTAGGTTAACAAAGTTCACACACTAAACATTCGAACCACACTTATTGGTGGGTAGAGTAATAGCACATATTGTTTCATTAAAACTAATTCAACAATTATTTATTGATCCTCAACTATGGCAATCTTCTGGTCATTGCAGACAGCTATTGTAGGATTCTTGCTAGCATTTCCTTCTGCAGGATGAATTTCCCAGTTCATCTATGAGCTGCTTCTTTGTTCATTATCTGCACACTTTGAATCCATGAAAATCCTTTAAAAATTTGATACATAGAACTTGACATGTTCCAGATATGCTCAACCAAGACTCACGAATGAAAAAACTGAATACTCCTGTGATCTCAACACTGTACTTCCTTAATCCGAACCCTAGACTTTTAATCAATAAAGCCACAAGTTTTATCATTTTGTTTGGCATCTGATTCTTGTTACTAATTCATATGTAGCTTGTGAACAGATAAAGTACAGCCCTGTTCCAAAGTGAGACAGAGATGAGTTAAATAGTACTATGTATGTGTCTTATTGTAAATTATATTTAACCTTTCAGAATCAAACTTTTCTTAATTATAAAATCATATGCATAATTTATTTCTCACATGGTTATTATAATAATTAAGGTTATTCATAAAATAGAAGGTACCTCCTTTCTACTTATATCACGATCTGCTCTTTAAGATCCAATTCTCTAGTCAATTAGTTTTTGTGGCCGGCGCCGTGGCTCACTTGGCTAATCCTCCACCTGCGGCACCGGCACCCCGGTTCTAGTCCTGGTTGGGGCACTGGGTACTAGTCCTGGTTGCTCCTCTTCCAGTCCAGCTCTCTGCTGTGGCCCGGGAGGGCAGTGGAGGATGGCCCAAGTGCTTGGGCCCTGCATCCACATGGGAGACCAGGAGGAAGCACCTGGCTCCTGGCTTCGGATTGGTGCAGTGCATTGGCCATAGCGGCCATTTGAGGGGGTGGACCAACAGAAGGCACACCTTTCTCTCTGTCTCTCTCACTGTCTAAATCTGCCTGTCAAAAAAAAAATTAGTTTTTGTACCCAAAGAAAAAAGCTAAAAGTCCTCACCCCATGGGGTTATGTATTTATTCCCCAGCTGCCCTAGAGAAGCTAGACCCTGGGCATAGTAGGCCCTCAGTAAATTAATATTTACTGAACGACTTCACAGGAATCTTATTTCTGGTAGGAAGAGCAAATCACTTTTGGTTTGGCTGGCGAGACCAATGGGTTGGTAGTTTCTTAGTTTGTGTATCTGTAGAGTCGGCTTTGTCTGTTTCTCTTTGTCATAATTTCAAAGAGCTGGCAGGATGATATGCTAGGTGTGATTAGTAAGTTATAAATAAAAGGGTTACTGTTTGCAGGGTGGTTCATTCAGCCTGGCTGCTTTGAGAGCCATTTAATGCATTGAATGGATAATTTGTTAAGTGACACATAAGGAAGTTGAAGGAATTAATGTTCCTCTCTAAAGAACAATCTCTCCCTCTCCCTCTCCCCCTCCCTCTCTCTCTCCCATCTCTCTCTCTCTCTCTCTCTCTCTCTTTCTATCTCCTATTTTTTTTTCTAAAAACTCATTCAGAGCTTTGGGTTATTTATGAGAGAAGTAATAAAATATGACCAGATCTTCATTTTCTCCTTTAGAACAATAAGACCTGAGGAAGTAACTTAATATTCACTGTGGAAACTGGCACACCTAGAGGAATTTCTATAGAGAATAAAAGCTTGCCAAACTGAATGCAGGAAATCACAGATGATATGTTCAGTGTTGGAAGTGTTTCTGAATTTGCATAGAACCTTGTCAGATCCATGTCAGCCGAACCTCTGGCACTTTCTATAATCAAGATCATCAATGTGGCTGCCAATGTGAGTTACTTGGTTGCTTGGAAGTCTTCCGACTTGATGTAACATCAGGTGCAGAGTTCCTCCCATGAGAATGAGGGATTCTTGTGCTTGAGTGTCACCCACCTGGGTGTGCAGTATCTGTGCTGGGTCCTGCAAGACTGCTCACCCACCTGGGTGTGCAGTATCTGTGCTGGGTCCTGCAAGACTGCTCAGTTCACAAAGTACCTGAGGTGGAGGCATCTGTGGTTACCACACGCTTCTCAGACATCTCTAGCCTGTTAACTACGAGGAAAAGTACGAGTCCAAATTAACAATCTAACTTCACAAAAGCACTCAAACCATTCAGCATAGAGCAGCTCATTTACTTAAAAAAAATTGGACAACCCAAAGAAGCAAGCTTTCAATGAATACAATATGAAGTCTACATTACTCACCAGGAATAGCAGCATTAGGAATATACATGGATGGCAATTGCCCAAGGTTAAAAAGGGGAGTTCTTGCAAATTACAACTGATGTGGTATATTTACCAATGCATGTGTTTAATGAGTCAAGCATACACTGTTCACATGGTCTGCCATTTCAGTGTTTTGCTTGGCTGCGTTGAAAATTTCATTCCTGAATTCACAAAGAAATGTGAAGCTTCACCATCAAGTGGAGTTTTCACTAGGGAAGTGCATTGTTCATTTGTCTGTTCTTGTCATCAATCCTTAGTCTAGTTCTGGCTTAGGTAATGGATGAAGTTTAAAGGATGGTGGTCCTGGACCCAGAGGTCCTCAGGGAACATTCTGGCGTCTCAAACTGGATACATGGTCTAATGATTAAGGATTGCATTGCTATTTGGTTTTCCTGGAATAAAAAGAAACACTGGGTAGAAATTCCTGGCTTGCAGAGGCCAAGGGTGCTGGCTGTTTTCAAATTTTCAATGCCTGTGTGCCAATTACATCAAGATACGCTAGTGGGCATTTGAACAATGTCTCTCCACTGGGAGCTTTGCCATCCTTGTGCTCCATTTCTTCTTCCTTTTCTGGGCCAGGCTGCATGGATGAAGACAGTGCAGGGTAGCAGTTGCCAGCTCACCTTGGCTTCATCCACAGCTGAGGTCCTGGCATCCCAGCTACATCCCTCTGACTGTTCCGACTCCTTTATTGCCTTCATTTTGCCAACTGTTTTTGAGTAACTACTCCAAAGTGAACCCCAAGTTACAAACCTGGAATCAATTGTCATTTTAGGTGTAATAAGTGCTGGAGGGAAGAAAAACGGTTTAAAGGGAGTTGAGGAGAATTGCTAAAGGGCAGGTGAGAGGAGGTTATTCATCCAGAGAGCAAGGCTGGTGGTTCAGATCATGGCATTGATGTGCAGACATAGCTTCCTTTGGGACAGGCCTCATATTGTAGTCAAACACCATTTCCTTCAAACCTGGTGGCAACACTTGACTCATTCTAAATTATAGGCATCCCTGATTTTTATGCCCGTGGAGACTTTCTCCAACGTGCTGCGAGAAGGCCAGATGGCCTTGTCATTGCTAATCAGTGGATCACAGAGCTCTGAAGAACATTCTGAGGACTCTGGCTTTGGATAATTAACACAAGCACTGAGTCAGAGGCAAGAATTAAGCAATCAACTCCTTTCTCTAATTCTTATCCCTTTTGGAAGTGTGCCCATGATTAACTTTGTCTGAAAAGTCTCAAAACAGAAAAAAGAAGCATCACTTGGGTTAAGTAAGAGATTGTAGGAAAACTCCCATATGAACTTGAAAAGAGAACTTGGATGCCCAATCAGAGCAAGATGAATAAAACCAGCTAGAATAAAGTCCCTAGTGTATTGTTTTTGTAGGAGGAATGTTTGTTTTATTGATGGAGGTTTTTTAAGATTTTAAGAGTTGGAGGGAATCTGGTGGCTTCTATGTAAGTTGTAATATATACTATTCAAATAAAATAAAATTAGTAGTCAAGTGGACCCATTGAATTATGTAGTGTTTTTGTGAAATAGAGTATATCATATAGAAATTTAACCTTTGCTTTAGTCTTTTTGTGTCTATTATTTCTATATACTTAGCATCTAGTAGAATTATGGACACATAGTGAATAGTTAAAAATATTTTCTTTGGGGCTGGTGGTGTGGGGTAGTGGGTTGGGCCACTGCCTATAATGCCAGCATCCCATATGGGCACTGGTTTGATTTCCAGCTGTTCCAGTTCTGATCCAGCTCCCTGCAAATGCTCCTGGGAAAGCAGCAGAACGTGGCTCAAGTGTCTGGGCTCCTGCACCCCTGTGGGAGACCCGGATGAAAACTCCTGACTCCTGGCTTTGACATGGCCCAGCTCTGGTTGGTGTGGCCATTTGGGGAGTGAATCAGCTGATGGAAGATCTCTGTCTCTCTTTCTCTTTCTCTCTGTAGCTATACCTTTAAAGTAAATAAATAAATCTTTAAAAAAAAAGAGCTGGGAAATATGAATAGCACATTTGGAATATGAGCCTATATGGTAGAATTGCTGCTTGTATGATTATTGCATGGCAAGCTATGGAGCTGTTTATTAGTTTGTTGCTAAACTAATGGTTGTTGATCTCTTGTTATGGGCCTGGATATTGGTTGGGGGGATAAAGAAGTGGATAATCCAGACAAAAATTCCTCTCCTCTGGTGGTTGAATCTATTTTTTTTTTTTTAATGTTTATGACCCTTTGATTTTGTGAAGGGTATTGATATTAATAAGGTATTTCTTCCAGTATATTTCTTCAGTGCTTCTAGTATGGTAGCAAGATGACAGCTAAATGCACAACAAAGCAAAAAAAAAAAAAATACCAATAGCGTTTTGGACTCACAACACAAGCTGGTGCATTTCCTTCATTCTTGTCCCTTGATCTGCTTCCATGCAGCTTCAATTCCAGAGCAATTTTGAGAAGGGAACTGCTTTTTATTTTTTAAAAATTTAAAAATATTTAATTTATTTATTTGAGAGGCAGAATTACAGACAGACAGAGAGAGGGAGAGACAGAGACAAAGATATTTCATCTGCTGGCTCACTCCCCTAATGGCCACAACAGCTGCAACTGGGTGGGTCTGAGGCCAGGAACCAGGAGTTTCTTCCGGGTCTCCCACGTGGGTGTAGGGGCCCAACCACTTGGGCCATCTTCTACTGCTTTCCCAGGCCATAGCAGAGAGCTGGATTGGAAGAGGAGCAGATGGAACATGAACCTGCACCCAAATGGGATGCTGGCATTGCAGATGGAGGCTTAGCCCACTACACCACCGTGCTGGCTGGGGACCTGCTTCTATTTCTATGTCAGTGTCCTTTGCAGACAGTGAGGCCAATGGGTGGAGAACAGCAAGACAATGTAAATCTGTTGCCTCTGATATTTCACCTCTACTGGCTTGGAAAGGGCCAACTGGTAAGAAAATACAGTGGATATTTGTGATGTCCAAAGTGCTCCCGGATGTGTACACTCGAGCTTACCTTGCTATATCACAATTCTTTCCTTTGGTGTGCACCCTTTGTCTATAGTACAACTTTTTGCCAAAAATTCTCTTCCAAGGCTTTTCCTTGAAGTAATGGAAGCTCTCAGCTGGTGCTGTCCAATATGGTAGCCACTAGCCACATACATTGGGCACTTGGACTGTGTGTAGTGGGACTGAAGATTTAAATTTTGTTTATAATTAATTTAAATCTGGATTTAAAGCTAAACATTCAGTTTTGGAAATCTTTTAAGATTGTTTGGGACAACCTGAAACTTTCTGGTTTTTAACTCTTTAACTTTGTGAAACCTAGATACAGATTTTTTCCAAAGAAAGTTTAGTGTCCAAAGTGAGAAGTACTATAAGTATAAAATACCGTATTTCCAAACAGAATGAAAATGTAAAATATTTCATAAATAATTTAAAATATCAATTACATGTTGAAATGGGGCTACTTCAGTTATATTGGATTAAATAATATTGGATTAGATAGAGTGTAGTATTAAAATTGATTTTTTTTTTTTTTTTTTACTTCTTCAATAGATCTAGGACCTGGCATTTGGTCTAACATTCAATTAAGCTGTGAGCTGGGGCACCAGCATCCCATATCAGAGGGCCTGAGCTGGAGTTCCAGGTCCGCCTTCAACTCTAGCTTCCTGCTAATGTGCACACTAAAAGGCAGCAGGCAATGGTTCAAGTGGCTGGGTCCCTGCCGCCCACGTGGGAGACCTGAATTGAGTTTTCAGCTCCCACCTTTGGTCCTGGGGCTGTTGCAGGCATTTGGGAAATGAACCAGGGGATGGGAGCTCTCTCTGTCAATTTCTTTTTTTTCTCCTCTCGAATGAATAAATAAATCTTCTAAATAGTTTGTAACTAGCTTATGACGTCCATGACATTTCTGTCAGACAGTGTTGCTCCGGAGTGTGGTTCCTCCTCTGTTTTTTTCCTCATTATGAAGTAGGTACTCTAGGATGTAAGTGCCTACTCCAGAGCAGCTGGCAGTGGTCTGTGCAGACTTGGCTTCCATGGAGGGCAGAACTCTGCTTTATTAAACTGCCAGGACGTCCTTCCTCACCTTACCAGCCAAAAGCATTCTCCTGCTTGTTCTACTTCCTCTCCATCCTTTCCTTGTCCTCCTCCTTCTTCTTCTACTCCTCCTATGTCTAATGACCTGCAAAATTTCTCCTGAGCTAAGTAGTTAAAGTCAAGTTAACTTAACACTGCAAGTCTGGATGAATAAGATCATAATGGTACAAATGCTATGAATTAGCAAATGAAAGGCAGGAGGTTTTGTCTGGCAGAAATGAGTGTTTTGAATTGGTCAAATTAGTTTTGGAGTGCTTTCCAGGATGGGGTCAAGTTATCTCAGCAGGCAGCTACAAATGGAAGTCTACAGTTGTGCTGTCAGATGTGGTAGCTAGTACCTATAGTATTTAAACTGTGTAGTACCTATATAATTGGGTAGTACCTATAGTATTTAAACTGTGTAGTACCTATATAATTGGGTAGTACCTATAGTATTTAAACTAGTTTAAACAACTGTTTAGGATGCCTGCATCCCATACTGAGTTCCTGGGATAGAGTCTGCCTCTGCTTCACATCTAGTTTCCAGCTTATGCATCCAGGAGGCAACAGATGATGGTCAAGTCCTTGGGTTCCTGCCATCCATGTTAGAGATCTGGATGGAGTTCCTGGCTCTGGCTGCAGCCTGGCACAGCTCTGGACATTGTAAGCATTTAGGAAGTAAACCAGAAGATAGAAGATTGACTGATCCCTTCCTCCCTCCCTCCCTCATTCCCTCCCAGTTACTCTTTCAAATAACAAATCTTTTAAAAACTAAACTTAACTATGTGCTCAACAGTCACATGGTTCTAGCGGTTACTGTATTGGATAGTACATACTAGAACATTTCCATCATTACAGGAAACTCCATTAGATGGTGCTAGTCCCAGAGTTGGAGCTGGCTGTGGTTGGAAGATTTGGGGATCACTGATGAAGAGATGATGGATGAAACTGGCAACCAGATAAAGTCATGGAGGGGGAGTCAGGGTCATGAGGGAAGAGACAGGTTCTGACCTAGGAAGACTCCCATTTTAACAGAATGAGCAGCATCCTGTTAACAGTGAAAAAGACCATCTTACTTTACTCCTATTGTTTTGCACAAAATGGAAAGAATTAGTTGTGCAGATAATGCAACTCTATCTATAATGGCAGTTGAATAACATGAAGGATAATGTATTCAATCCACAGTTTGATGAAACACACATTGTATTACAAGCTGTAAAGTTTTTTTTTTTTTTTTTTTTTTTTTTTTTACACCAAAACAAAATGTTAAACCATGGCCTTGGATCACTTCTGCAAGGGAATGAGTGACATGTTGGGGGATTTTTTTTTTTTCTAATTACTTTAAGTGACTTCAGTCTTAGAGCTCAGATACTTAACTTGTTCAGTAGAATTTCTTTCAAATACAATTTGCCTCAAGCTTTTGGCAAGTGTAGGATGACAGTCAATTTATGACTGAATTCTGAAACAAGTGCCTGGGGCTCAGGTATTCTGTTCTTTTGGTTAAGGCAAATGCCTTATTTTTCATGTTAGTGGGGAGAACCACTGATTTTTGTGGAGTTTCAGAGCCAAGCTTGACCCCTATCCAGACAGAGCTACCCTATCTCACTGCAGAATGGGAACTGTGGGGGGACTTTAGAATGGCTGAATGTATTATTGGTGTTTTCCTTACTTGTTTATGCCCATGAATTCGTGAGTTGGCTCAAAGACTTGGATAAGTATTTGATTGAAAGTGGAATTACACTTCACCTAACATGAAGCACATAGTTTGAGAGTAAAAATGATAAAAGTATATCTCTAAAACAATGGCTAGTTTTGACCACTGAGAAATGTCTCTTGAGAGTTTCCTGACTTTGTGCTCCTCACAAATATCTCATTTTCAAGAGAGGATTATATTATGAGCCAACAGAACAAATGGGGTTTAAAGGGAGCGTTAAGGGGAATTACTCATTGTGGATATTTAGTATGTCTAATTTAGCAGTTAGCAAGTGCCTACCTCATTTTCATTTGTTATAGTTGACACTGAGTTACTCTTTCTGAGATTTTAAAAAGGGTTTAGTCTGCTATTTCAGACTATTCTTACTCAGAAACAACTAGAACATGTTACAAATAAAAGAAGTTACTGGGGCTGGCATTGCTGTACAGCAGGTTAAACTGCTGACTATGATACCGACATCCCGTGTGAACACGGTTTGAGTCCTGGCTGCTCCACTTCTGATTCAGATCCCCACTAATGCACCTGGGAAAGCAGCAGAATATTATCCAAGCATCTGGTCCCCAGTACCCACGTGGGAGACCAGAATGGAGTTTTAGGCTCCTGGCTTTGGTCTGGCCCAGCGCTAGCCATTGTGAACATTTGGAGGGTGAATCAGAGGATGGAAGATTTCTCTCTCTTTTTATTTCTCCCTCTTTCCTGTAACTCTGCCTTACAAATAAATAATTTTTTTTTTCAGAAAAGGCAGTTGCTTCTCTCTTTAACTTTGACTTACTGTTGCCTCTTGTATCCTCCACTTACTGTGTTTCCAGTGCAACAGCACATACTCACCTTCTCAAAGGAGTCGCCAAGAATCTTGTCCACACCCCTGTTTGGTACTTCAAATATGGAGTTTGACTCCTTTGCTAGATTTAAAGTCTCTGATGGGCTATGATAGCTCCTTAATCATCTATGTGTTTTAGATATGTGGCCAGTAGTAGGCTTATTAGATGTACATTATTAGATGTATTCATTTTTTGCCTCATTCCACAAAATATTTGTGTCAGCTAATAGGTATTGGTTGAGTTGTATAGACAGATTTCTACTTGTTTGTTGAACAAAACATGCATATGGTTGTATTCATTTGCTGGGGCTGCCATAACAAAGTGCTCCAGATGGGGGCCTTAATCCAAAGAAATTTATTTTCTCACAGAGGCTGAAAGTCCAAAATCAAGGTTTCAGCAGGATTGGCTTTTTCCTGCATAGCTGGTAGATGCCCACCTTCCTGCTGTGTTCTCACATGGTTTTTCCTTTGTGTGTGCATGCGCCTGGTGTTTTTTTGGGTGTCTAAACCACCTCTTCTTGTAAGGACACCAATCAGATTGGATGGGATCAGTCTAATACCTTTATTTTAATTTAGTCCCATCTTTCTGTTTCCAAATGCAGTTACATTCTGAGCTACCAGGGGTTAGGAATTCAGCAAATAAATCTTTAGAGGACCCAATTCAGCCAATGTCACAATTTTACCCAGATGTTATAATAACTTGTTAAAAACAAAGTGAAAATAAATATGCTAGAGTATGTCCCTGAACTATGTCATTTAGTGTTAGGATTTTATCTGAAGAAAAATCACGCTCATCCTCATTTTATAACTTGGAGAATCAAATGGTCTGGTTCAGAGACCAAGATATAGATAATATTTTATTAAAAGATTGAGGAGATTGTATATCAGAAGTAATGTAATGTGTGGTTAGCAAGGAACGAGACCTGCCTCTCAGAACAGGCTCTCAAGCCTTCTGAAAATGAGCGATGGCTTCCTGGGAATCTTCTCCATTGATTAGTGAGAGGCTTTGGGGAAGATGCAGTGACTGGGAGGGGCCTGTGAACCTGAAGTGCAGAGCATCCATTATGGATACTTCTATAGGTTGACCATGCCCCGAAAGTTCCTGTATTGAAAACTTAATCCCCAGTGCAACAGAGCTGAGAGTGGAGACCTTTAAGCGGTGATTAGGTCACAAGGGCTCTGCCCTCTCTAATGTACTAATGCCATTATCTCAGGAGGAGGATAGTTATCCTGTGAGTGGCTTCCTGGTAGAAGATGAGTTTAGCTCCTTTTTTTTTTTTTTTTTAACTTTTATTTAATGAATATAAATTTCCAGTGTACAGCTTATGGATTACAATGGCTTCCCCCCCCCCCATAACTTCCCTCCCACCCGCAACCCTCCCCCCTCCCGCTCCCTCTCCCCTTCCATTTGCATCAAGATTCATTTTCAATTCTCTTTATATACAGAAGATCAATTTAGTATAAAGATTGCAACAGTTTGCACCCACATAGAAACACAAAGTGAAACATACTGTTTGAGTACTAGTTATAGCATTAAATCAAAATGTACAGCACATTAAGGACAGAGATCCCACATGAGGAGCAAGTGCACAGTGGCTCCTGTTGTTGACCCAACAAATTGACACTCTAGTTTATGGCGCCAGTAACCATCTTAGGCTGTTGTCATGAGTTGCCAAGGCTATGGAAGCCTTCCAAGTTTTCCGACTCTGATCATATTTAGACAAGGTCATAAAAGACAGAGTGAGGATAGTAACCAATGATCCTAAGAGTGGCATTTACCAGGTTTGAACAATTATACAGCATTAAGTGGGGAAGAGGACCATCAGTACACACATGTTGGGAGTAGAGCCATTGGTGGTAGAGTAGAGGTTATGATTACAAAGGAATGAGGCCCAAGTGCACTAGACAGGGCCTAGAACAAAGGACAGAGTCATTATTAGAGGAGCTAAGAAAGGTGCTGTCTAAGCTACAATTAAGTTTTCTGATTGAGAGGCAAATAGAACCTGACAGAAGCGGCTTGATAATAATCTGGTGGGCTTTAGGCCTTGTAAATTCAGAGGCCCAGACCTATCTATCTCTTCACATGGGGTATATCCTAAGGGAGGTGTGAACCTCCTAGGGGAAGGCACTCTGTTGACTTTCATTACTTGGCTGGCCTGGGAGGAGAGCTGGCCAGGTAAAGGCAGGTGGCATCTCTAACAAGAAATTTACAGTTCTGCCTGCAATGTTGCTGACCCTACTTGACCATCCCCTCAGCTGCAGTGGTCACTTTGGAAGTTGGGCTGAGTGAAGGGCTTTTCAGCTTAGAGCCAATAAGATCTGTGGCTCTGACCTGGGCATCCTTCGACTCCAGGGCAGGTCCATTTCCAGTGATCCAACTCTTGGCAGAGCTGCCAGGGCTCTTCACAAGCTGACTTCTGCTGAAGCCCAGGCTTACCACATTGAAAGCCACTGCAGTGGACTGGCCTGTTGGGTCTCCTTGAGGGCAGATCACTGTACAGATCAGCCATTAATAGGCCTGCCACCCATTGCTTCTGATGCCGAGCTTTCCTTTCCTCCTGGTTTGTGTTAAAGCAGACCAGAGGATGCAAGTCAAGGGAGTGCCCGTTTCCCATCTCTAATCTTCGGTGGCCTGAACTACAAGTCTATAGTCACAGGCATGTTCTGTAGTAGTTTTTCTAAGGTAGACAATGCCCATGAGGAAAATTATATTCTCACTTTAAAACTTTCTTTCCCTTTGGTCTGAAAGGGAGGTTTTTTCTACTTACTGTATACTTCGCTGATGGCGAAGTGAATCTAGCTATGAGATTATTATTTGAGTTCTTATTTTGGCTATGCTATTGCAGAAAAATGTTAGCCATCTCTTTTATAAGGTCTAAAGATTAAATTGTGCATCCTACAGATTCCTTCATAATAGAATTAGTTTCCTACCTTGAAGAGAATAGAGAAATGAAAGAACAAGTTGGGCTTAGAATAGAGAAATGAGGGAGCAAGTCCTAGATCGCTTGCTGACAATAGCAATATCACATGAATACTTAGCAAACCGTTTCAACCATTAGATAACAACTTAAGAAAACATTTACCAGAAGGTCCAATGCCTTCTATAAATTTTAAGAATCATGTATTTGAAAACACCTCTTAAATATCTAACATGGTGTAGTTTGTTTAGCCAGTAAACTTAAGCACAACCATCTAAAATGTTTTTAGTTTCTTTCTACCAACAAGTCTAAAACATATGATACACAGATTCAGGTCCCACAAATTAAAATGTATCTTTGATTGATTTTAGCAGCTTAAATTTATGGACAATCTTATCTATAAGCCATTTAAAATAAAACTCTTAATAAAATTTTCCCATGTGGACATACAATATGTACACACATATAATATAGCATAATAGACCAATATAGCAATTTTAATAATAGCTTTTAAAATCTTTAACTCTTTTTGTAGATTGCCAATTGATTTGAATTGCTTTTTCTTTTTAGTAACCTCAGTTAACCATACTTTCTCTCAGTTGGTACTGTTAATACATTATTGGCTTCATCTGTTTATAGAGCCATCCCAAAGTACTGAATACAATAAAAGTGGCTGGAAAAAGTCCATAGGAACCTATAGGAGGACAGCTAAACACAGAACCAACAACGCTTTAGTTTTATGAGCAGCAGATCATATATAACTGTGGATGACAAAAGACTTTAAGTCGCCATGTTTAAAATTATAAACTCATCAACCAACAAGAGGCACTTGCTTACTTCACAGTATTTTTGAAAGCACCTGTAGGATTTTACAAGTATTTAACCCTTTAAGCCTCTGGGGCTTTCTCATTAAGATAACTATCATGTCTAGTAACACAAGATCATTAGACTTTTTAATTCTCAAACATTTGTATTAATAGCATTTTCCATTATAGAAACTTAAAGTCTGGTACCACATCACATCTTGACAGTCCTTCTAATATACTCCAAATAGACTGATTAGTTGGTGTCTCTATAAGATGAGAGACATAGGTCCTTCGATTTTTTCAGTTGGGCCCAAACTGGAAAAACCAAAGTCCAGGATTTACTGGAAATTTTAGAGACCAGATTGTTTGAAACTTTGATTTTTTGAATGCCTGTCAAGAATGCCAAGAAGGCTCAAAATCCAAAATATCTGCTTGAAATAAGATTTCTTAAAATCATGACATAACATAGACCAAATTTGATCATTGTTACAAGGTGATTATTCAAATTTTTGAAAAAAGCACATATTTAAATAACCCATAGTTCTTAATAAAAATTCAGCTGTTTTTGAACAATTAGAATTTAACAGACATCAAGAGAACATAATAGATTACTTTAACACATTGCTTTAACAGAGCATCAGAGTTTAATTCTATGTCAAAGAGAAATTGAGCTTCCTGTGATCTTTTGCTGTGAGGTTTCCTTCCTTTACCTTCTTTCATATTGGTGACCATGTTTCTGTGTTTCTGTGTGTAACACATCTTTAAGCATCTTTTGCAGGGCAGGATGAGTGGCAACAAATTCTTTCAGTTTCTGTTTGCTATGAAAAGTTTTAATTTCACCTTCATTCACAAATGAGAGCTTTGCAGGATATAGTATTCTGGGCTGGCAATTTTTCTCTCTTAGTACCTGGGCTATGTCTCGCCATTCCCTTCTAGCTTGTAGGGTTTCTGATGAGAAGTCTGCTGTGAGTCTAATTGGAGATCCTCTAAGAGTGATCTGACGTTTCTCTCTTGCACCTTTTAGGATCTTTTCTTTATGTTTCACTGTGGTGAGTTTGATTACAACATGTCGTGGTGAAGATCTCTTTTGGTCATGTTTATTAGGGGTTCTATAAGCTTCCTGTACTAAGATGCCTCTGTCCTTCTCCAAACCTGGGAAATTTTCTGCTAGTATCTCACTGAAAATGCCTTCTAATCCTTTCTCCTTCTCCATGCCTTCAGGAACTCCTAGAACCCGAATGTTGGGTTTTTTAATAGTATCCTGTAGATTCCCGACAATATTTTTTAGATTTCTAATTTCTTCTTCTTTTCTTTGGTTTGCCTGTTTCCTTTCCTGTTCTCTGTCTTCTAAGTCTGATATTCTCTCTTCTGCTTCACCCATTCTGTTTTTAAGGCTCTCTAATGTGTTTGTCATTTGATCTATTGAACTCTTCATTTCATTATGATTTCTAGTCACTATCAGAGTTTCTTGTTCCAGTAGTTGTTTCATTTCATTTTGATTCCTCCTTAATATTTCACTTTCAAGAGAGAGATTTTCTATCTTGTCCATGAAGGATTTCTGTAGTTCAAGAATTTGTTTTTGAGAACTTCTTAATGTTCTTATCAATTTTTTGAGATCCGCTTCTTGCATTTCTTCGATCTCATCATCTTCATAATCTTGAATTGGGGTGTCTTTTTCATTTGGGGGCGTCATAGTTTCTTCCTTGTTCTTGTTAGCTTGGTTTTTGCGTTTGTTGTTTGGCATGTTGGAGATATTTGGTTTCTTCACTGTGGTGTTTTTTCTTGTTACACTATGGCTCTATATTAAGTGGACTGTCTGCTTTCAGTGGAGCCTTAGAGGCTTGAGATGAGTGTGGACTGAGAGCTGTGTTTGGTTCCTCAGGGTTGAGGGTGTGTCAAGGATGACACTCCCAGGTTAGGTGTGGTAAATCTCTCTTTCTTTTTTTGATTTAAAAGGGAAGTAATTCCGCACAGCTGAACGTAATTGGAGGTAGTTAGCAGGCAAATGATATACCCACAGGAGCCAGAGATCAGAAGCTCTTTCCCGAGGGCCACACAGGGAATCTCTTTTGCCCTCAGTGTGGGCTCCAATTCTCCTGCAGTCTCCCACTGGGTTGCCAAGTTAGATGCTAATCTCCTGTTATTTCACCCCTCCCCACAGAGTCAGGTTTTTCTGCTAGGCTCAGGGCTGGTGCAGACCTGAGGTCGCCCTGCTTATGACGTATGTCCAAAATGGCGCCTGCTCTGTCTTGCTCGCCTTTGAGAGGTGAGCAGAGAGAGAGAAACTTGTGTCCGTATCAGTCACTTTTTTAATTTTTTTTTCTCTCTCTCTTCTAGTTAGCCTGGTGAACTTTTCCCCACAGAGTTTCAAGCCTCGTTCCCTCTAGCCTCCTCTTTCCGCTTGCCTGCTGGTATCTCGGGCTATGGAGGTTCGGCTCACCTCGCGTTCCAGCGCTGGTGCGTTGAGTCTGCCGCTGGTGTCCCGAACTTGGGCTCCCACGCTCTCCACGCAGGTCCACTGTGAATCACTAGTTCCGGAAGAGTTTCCTCTGCTGTTTCATCCGCTACTCTTCCTTGACCCTGCAGTATCTCCACTTATATTGAACTTTCTCTCCCCCCGGACTAAGTGTGCTTCCTGCCTATTCCGCCATCTTGCCGCCTCTCTCGAGTTTAGCTCCTTTCCCTCTCCCTCATGCATGTTCTCTCCCCCTTCTGCCTTTCTCACAGCAAGAAGCCCCCTGCCAGAGGTAGGTCCCTCAGCCTTGGACTTCCCAGCCTCCAGAGCTATAAACAATAAGATTGCTTTCTTCATAAATTACCTACTCTCAGGTGTTCTCATCCAGTAGCACAAAGTGAACAATGAGTGTACATGAAAATATTTCTTGAACTTGGCTTTCTCCTATGAAATAAAGGGTTTGTGTAATTTGGAGAGCAGTTATCCCATCTATTTTGAGAATGAAAATGTAAAATCAGAGAAACTTGCTTGTAGGTAATGCTTCTTCCTTGATTTGATCATTAGCCAGTAATATTCATAAATTATTTATGTGTGTGTGTTGATATTTGTTGCCAACATTTATTCAAAGTGACAATCTAAATGGGGTTGTTAGTCCAGTATTTATTCAAGGAAAATACTGTTATTTTTATTTCTTTGTAAAGCTACTACTTTAAATGAAGGCTTTTCAGTTTTGAGGTGGGTTTGTGGTTCATTTGGCTAACATGAACTTAGATTGTTCGACTTCGCAAGAGTTTGTGATAGACTGGTTATTTCTTCCACCACTGGCTGAATCCTTGTTCTTCCATACCCTTTCTATAAGACAGTCTGCTACCTCACAGTAATAATAGATAATAGATAATATGGCCATCTTCTACTGCTTTCCCAGGCCATAGCAGAGAGCTGGATCGGAAGTGGAGTAGCCAGGATACGAACTGGCACCCATATGGGATGCTGGCACTGCAGGTGGCAACTTTACCTGCTACGCCACAGTGCCAGCCCCAAGACCACATGCTTTTTAGTAAATCTGATTATACCATGGTAAAATGTTTGTATATATGTTGCTTGTAAGTTTATTTCTATCAATTGGGTAAACAAGTGACAGTTTATCATTGGTCTAATTTTTCTCAAAAAACAGTCATGTGTTGCCATTGATTCTAATTTTCTCAGGCATGGCTTTTTTCCCCCTTTCTCTGTTGTGATCCAATGCTGCTTTGCTACCACTACAAACACTGGGTACTGCAATCAATTGATGTCATCATAATGAGGTGAGCAATGCAGGGGAGGGCTGTATGGGGAGTTCAGACGTCAGAGTGGTGATCAGACAGACTGCTGGTGATGTGGTTTAATTCTGACTCAGCAAGTCATCCAGAAAAAGACATATGCCTGTCTCTGGGACTTTGGGACTTGAGGGGGACATCACTGGTGACTGGGGGCTTTCCATGACTCAGTAGAGAGACTGCGGTGCCATTTGGAAGTCTGAGAAGATTCCTGGTGGATGAATTGGCAGGTTCCTCTCTGTGGCTATTCACCAATGAGTAATGTTCCCCAAGAACTGAAGTCAGCAGGTGCTGCAGCAGCCAGCTGGGCTGCGTCTCTGTGGTCCCAAGGCCCAGTTTTGTACTCACGCTCTCCATATCAGAACACTGCTTTAAAGATACTCTCTCGAGATTTCAAAACATCTGAAGCAGAAACTAATTTTCTTCACCTTGACGGGTTCCTCATGACCATAGTAGCTTAGTCTTGGGAGGCATCTGCCTGGAGGCATAAGACGGGCAGAGTGGGTGAGAGGATGGACGCTTTCAGAACAGTGGGCTGGAGATCGGGATGACGCTGCTGGGCTTGGCCTGCCATCGCCCGGAGCATGTGATTGGTCATATTTCCCTGAGGGCTGGCATGTGTCATCTGGGGCACCTGTGGAAGCAGCCAGGCGGAGAAGTGCTACTGTTTGCACTCCATGGGGAAGGCAGCGCTGAGAATGCAGAACAGGCAACATGAACCTTGTGTCCACAGGCTGCCCTGGTACACGATGCTCACGCAAGAGCAGGGAAAGAGAAGTGGGATGAGGCAGGTTGAGGAATCCACCTGCTGGTGGGGCCTCTGTGCTTATTGCAGCCTTTATGACCATGGTTTCTGAACTGTAGGGTGGGGAGATGGATACATATGTGGACGCCCCAACCATGTTCGCCTAGCACTGCTACGAATTTCACCTTCCCCTTTGTGCACCATCATTTTCTGGGGAGTAAGTGATGTTCAAGGCATAGAGGGTAAAACATCCCCCTCTCCTCCCCGTAGGCTGGGAGAAAGGCAGAGCCAGCTGTGTGATGTGTTCCAGGGGTCTTTGAGATGATAGCAAGTTATGGTCTGTTTGAATCTCTGTTGAGCCTGCCTTCTATCCACTTGTCCCTTTCTATTTCTTTCATCTTTTCTTGTTTCCTTTTCAAAGAAAATTCTCAGTTTCTCCTTTTTCTGTGAAAGCCTTAACATCTTAAAAAAATTTAAAGCTGTGGATAGTAACCTAGCTCTTTAATGGCTGAAGATAGGTTCTGGTTGCATTAGTGGTGTTTTCATCATTTCACTGCAGTGTGAGAAATACTTATGGAAACAGGTGTGTGTGGATGTCAAGAGTTGCAGTTTACCTGGGGCTTGTTTCATGGCCCCAAAGAGCTCCAGCAACTGGTAAGCACAAAAGACACGATAATTGCAGTGATCTGGGAAGACAAAGAAAAGCTGGGGCTTCATGAAAAGATGGGGCTGATTTGTACTTGTAGACTGGAAATTTGACTTTCTGTGACTTTTTTGTTATGGAGTGCCTTCCCAAATGACAGTGGGAGAGAACTTCTGATATAAAGACATGGTGGGGAGCAGTGCTGTGGTGTGGCGGGTAAGGCCACCACCTGCATTGCCAGCATCCCATATGGGCACCGGTTGGAGTCCCAGCTTCTCCACTTCCGATCCAGCTCTCTGCTATGGCTTGGGAAAGCAGTAGAAGATGGTCCAAGTCCTTGGGCCCCTGCACTCACATGGGAGACCCAGAATAAGCTCCTGGCTCCTGGTTTTGGATAAGCCCAGTTCTGGCCATTGTGGCCATCTGGGGAGTGAACCAGTAGATGGAAGACCTCTCTCTCTCTGCCTTTCCTCCTCTCATTGTATAACTCTGCCTTGCAAATAAATTTTAGGAAGGAAGGAAGGAAGGAAGGAAGGAAGGAAGGAAAGAAAGAAAGAAAGAAGGAGAAAGAAAAAACAAAAGATGAATTTGGAGTTAAGAAATAAAAAACAGTATTTTTAAATTTTTTAAAAAGATTTATTTATTTGAAAGTCAGAGCTATACAGAGAGAGGAGAGGCAGAGAGAGAGAGAGAGGTCTTCTATCCGATGGTTCACTGCCCAATTGGCCGCAACAGCCAGAGCTGCACTGATCCGAAGCCAGGAACCAGGAGCTTCTTCCAGGTCTCCCACGTGGGTGCAGGGGCCCAAGGACTTGGGTCATCTTCCACTGCTTTCCTAGGACAAAGCAGAGAGCTGGATCGGAAGTGGAACAGCCAGACTAGAACTGGCGCCCATATGGGATGCTGGTGCTTCAGGCCAGGGCGTTAACCCGCTGTGCCACAGCTCCAGCCCCGAAAAACAGTATTTGAAAAAAAAAAAAAAACCAAAACATTGCAAATGCCCTTTTATCTAGAATCGATACCAAAAAATGAAGCAAATCTCAAATAGTTATTTTCTCCCCACAGCATTTAGCCATGTAAATAACTTTCACAATATGTGACCCCGAGGCCTAAGAAGATCCTGTGGGATCTTTCAGAATCAGAGGATGGCATGTTCAGGGGCAGGTATTTGGGGCAGCAGTTGAGATACTGTTTGGGCTGCTGCATCCCATATAGGAGTGCTTGAGTGTGAGTCCTGACTCTGATCCTGATCCCAGCTTCCCACTCATGCACACTCTGGGGTAGCAGGTGATGGTCAAGTAGCTGGGTTCCTGCCACCCATGGGGAAGGCCTGGATGGAATTCCCGGGCTGTAGCCTGGCCCACTCTAACTGCTGCAGGTAGCTGGGGAGTGAACAAGCAAATAGGAGATTTCTCTCTGCCTCTTTCTCTCTCTGCCTTTATCTCTATCCCTCTGCCTTTCAAATAAACAAAATAAATGAACAAATATTAAAAGTTTGCCAGTTCAATGTAATCCCACTTTGATTCATTGACTATTAGTCATCATTGAACATGATGATGAGTATATGAATGGAGACCTTCCCAAAAACTCTTGACAAATGAACTTTATTAAACTAGGGCACGAATGGACTCTACATATCAGGAATTTTCTTTTTCAAAAGGCTGTGCCTCTCCAAACCTGATTCTAAGAAAAACTTTAAGGAAGGTTGTCTTTATCACTTTTCTACTTCATTAAGTCATTTGTTTAAGAAGCAGTTGTTTGCACTGTTAGAAGTACAAAGGCAAGTAAGACACAATCCTTTTCTTGAAATGGTGACCTAGTGACAGAAGGTATATATAGGGGCTGAAACTGTGGGTTAAAGCCCTGGCCTGCTGCACCAGAATCCCATATGGGTGCTGGTTTGAGTCCTGGCTGCTCCACTTCCAATCCAGCTCCCTGCTAATGCACCTGGGAAAACAGCAGAGGGTGGCTCAAGTCGTCATTTTCCTGCACCCACAGGGAAGACCTGAAAGGCTGTTGTGGCCATTTGGGGTGTGAACCAGCAGATGGAAGACCTCTCTCCCTCTCTCCCCCTCCCCTCCCTCCCACCTCTCTCTGTAACTCTGTCTTTCAAATAAATAAATCTTGAAAAAGAAGATAGACATAAAAGCAAAGACTATCCTGATGTACTCAGCCTACAAAATTCAGTGAAATAAAATGAAACAAGAAAACATAAAAAAATTAAAGCTTAGGCTAATGTTCTTTTTTTTTTTTTTAAAGATTTGATTATTTATTTGAAAGGCGGAGTTACAGAGAGGCAGAGGCAGAGAGAGAGAGAGAGAGAGAGAGAGAAAGAGAGAGAGAGAGAGGTCTTCCATCTGCTGGTTCACACGCCAAATGGCCACAATGGCTGGAGCTGTGCTGATCCAAAGCCAGGAGCCAGGAGCTTCTTCCAGGTCTTCCACGTGGGTGCAGGGACCCAAGGACTTGGGCCATCTTCCACTGCTTTCCCAGGCCATAGCAGAGAGCTGGATGGGAAGTGGAGCTGCTATGCCCCCTTACTGTTTTTGCAAGTTTAAATCCAAAGGAAACTCAATAAAGTTCACAGAAGTGGTAGATAAAATTCATACACAGATTGGGAGTTCCTAAAATACTGAGGTAGCCCCTGCTCACAATGAATCCATAATTTGCCCCTTGTCTGTCATGGTTTTCACGTTGCAGCCATTTTGTATGTAACACTGATTGGAGGAGGAATGGGCATCTGACTCAAAACCAGCCAATCAGAGTGATGTGGGCAGGAAGATAGGATAAAATTGATTAGATTTGTGAGCTGGAAGACCACGCCTTCACCATGCCCCTGTGTGATCTCATGCCCCTACCTGACCCCACCTGTATGCCTACCTGCCAATCAGGCTACATAACCACTCGCCTTTGGAAGTGGATAAAAGGCCTGGAACACGGTGGGCCCAGCCCTTTTTTCCCCTTATTTTCCCTCGCTGCACTGGATCCCCTTGTTGCCCTGTGCCTTTGGGGCATGTGGCCTTCCCGTGCTAAGCTGCTTGTAACTGCTCACAACCAAACTCTTGCTGCACGTGGCTCCTGGCCTGCTCTCTGCTCTTTATGGCCCCAACTTAATTTCCGGACTTTTCTGTCTCCATTAGACCAAGCCCTCACTCCTGTGCATTTCCCTCACTAAATGAAAAGCTTAAGCAAACTTACCATGCTGCCTGGTCTATTTGAGCCAATATTCAGGATTCTCTGAATTCATGGCAAGAACCCACACAGCTTATTAATTGCAGACATATTGATAAGCAGATGGGTTTCCAGAGGATAGACGAAAGAAGCAAAGAGAGCTGGCAGGAGAGCTCCTTAACCTGGTGGCCGGGAGAATGGGAGCAGATGACTGGGCAGGCAAGCAAAGGGACAGTGCAGAGGCAGGAGAGCTGGGCGCAGAGACACTTTCCTGCTTTGGGGTGTTGTGAGGGATTTGTGAATTTATAATCAATGCTTTTATTAAGTTAGCTCAAGTTTGCACCAACCCCTGCAGTGAGCAAAGTCTCCTTCCGGCCCGAGTTTCCCCTTTAAGACCCCCTTGGCCTGGTCTTAGGCTCACTCCTTAGTTGTTGAGAAGCTGTGATTGAGGCCCCTTAACCAGGTCAAGTCTGGGTCCCTGCTGCCCTGACCGCTGGGCCCATAAAAGCTTCCCCAGTGTGTCCTCGTTGCTCCTGGAACTGCTTTCTCCCAGCTACCTCATTTCCATTGCTAGTAGTTCTTGAATGTCTCTGTGTTCCAGGAACAGTTTGTTTATGTGTACTCTCTTTCAAACAAGCCCTACAAGAAATGCATCATTATCCCATTTCGCATGCCTCCAGGTAATATCTGTGGTTGCTAAGCCCTTAGATATTTAGTTAACAACAGCTCCAGCTTCCAGCCTTTGCACTTTGGGGAAATACAAAGCCTTGCCCCTCATCTGTGAATTTCCAGAGCCCTTCCTGTCTTCTGGGCATCTCACTTCTGCTTTCCTGCTTGTACTTCATTCTTGTTCTCAGATTTTTTTTTTTTTAAGATTTATTTATTTATTTGAGAGGCAGAGTTACAGATAGAGAGAGGGAGAGACAGAGAGAGGTCTTCTTCTTTTTTTTTTTTGACAGGCAGAGTTAGAGAGAGAGAGACTGAGAGAAAGGTCTTCCTTCCGTTGGTTCACCCCCTAAATGGCCGCTACGGCTGGCACGCTGCGCCGATCCGAAGCCAGGAGCCAGGTGCTTCTCCTGGTCTCCCATGTGGGTGCAGGGCCCAAGCACTTGGGCTATCCTCCAATGCACTCCTGGGCCACAGCAGAGAGCTGGACTGGAAGAGGAGCAACCAGGACAGAATCCGGTGCCCCAACCGGCACTAGAACCTGGGGTGCCAGCACTGGAGGCAGAGGATTAGCCTAGTGAGCCGTGGTGCCGGCAAAGAGAGAGGTCTTCTATCCACTGGTTTCACTCCCCAAATGGCTGCAACAGCTGGAGCTGGGCAGATCTGAAACTAGGAGCCAGGTGCTTCCTCTGGGTCTTCCATGTGGGTTCAGGGGCCCAAGGACTAGGGCCATCTTCTACTGCTTTCCCAGGCCACAGCAGAGAGCTGGATTGGAAGAGGAGCAGCTGGGACATGAACTGACACCCATATGGGATGCCTGCACCGCAGGAGGTGCAACCTACTACAACACAGCACCTGTCCTGTTCTCAGATCTTGTGGCTGTTCTTTTATCTCCTATCTTGGTGACAACCATCATATTTGCCTTTAACTTTGCTGACATTGACACCCTCAGAAACATCCAAAAAGATCTGTGTGTGAAGAACTCCCTTTCAGGGAGAGTTGTGGGTTGTAGGAATGAGTTGCCCTGGGCCCTGCAAACTGAAGTTGCAGTTAGATATTACTGCTTCTAAAAGATTTTTATACGTGCTGCTGCCAGGCCCTCTCAGTGGCTACTTCATCCTATCTCACAACAAGCCCATTGTTCCAGTGTCATCCTTCTCACTTCCTCTTTCCTCATAGACTAGCTGGACATTGGCTTTCTGTGTCAGAGTAGCTACCCTCCTTCGAAAGCTTCTCTGGTCATAAATGACAATTCCCTGTATCTTTATACCATAAAGAAGCTGAGGCTCTTCTGATGCGATGAGTTGACCAAGATTCTACCTACTGAGTAGATTGCAACAACAGAATTTTAATATGAGACCATCTGATTTAACACACACACACACACACAGACACACAATTTACTGCACACTACTGCTGCCTACATAAAGAAGTGGTTTAAATCACCAGCTATGATGTCAGCATCCCATATCACTGTGCGGGGGGCTTCTCTTCTTTCAGTCCAGCTCCCTAATAATGCATCTGGGAGGGCAGCAGAGGATGGCCCAAGTATTTGGACCCTTGTCACCCACACGGATGAACTCCCAGATGGAGTTCCAGGCTTCTGGCTTCAGTCTGGGTCAGCCCTGGCTGTTGCAGCCATTTGTCAAGTGAACCAGCAAATGGAAGATCTCTCTCTTTCTCTCTCTGTCACTTTGCCTTTCAAATAAATAAATAAATAAATAAATAAATAAATAAATCTCAAAAAATAAAGAAATGAATGCTATGAAGTTAATCATGATCAGGGTGACCATATTTTAAAAAAATCATTGAAGGTGAAAACAGTAAATGTACATTTTAAGCATTTAAAAGTACAGAAAGGTGTGAAAATGGGAAATGAGCCTCTTTTCTCTTCCAATTTCCTGCCCTATCTCTCAGTCCTCCTTACCAAAGTTGCCCTTGTTTCTCACCTGGAAGTTACAAAATGTCATTGTGGTTAATGTATCTGTCTTTTCCTTTATGGCTTCTGGTAGAATTTGATTTTTAGCCTTACTGATGTGCTCATGGAGGGATTTCAAGTGATAGAAGTGTATCCCTGAGTGGGTAGTTTGGAGCCACTTGTGGGATGGATCAGTTGACATTCTCTTGTATTCCTCACCTGTCCCTTTCAACTCCTTCCTGGAGATGACCACGGTCATGACTGCATGTTACATCGCATCTGTGGATAAAAGTATGTGTCCACCTACATGCCCATGAAAGATGTGAATGTCACATTCATGGCGGTTCAGAGCAGGGTTGTAGAACTGGGTCCCAGCAGAGTTTTTCATCTCCATGCCTCACAGTCCCCATTTACACAAAGAGAGGGTGATAGCTTCCAAGAGAGGCTCCAGTGAGGATGAAGAGAGGCTGGGGTTCTAATGTGGCTTCTGAGGCCCACAAAAACCTGCTCTTTGGTGGTCCCTCGTGCCAGGAGATCTCCGGGCATGCGTTCATCAGCAGCTTAATGACCGTGTGCTGCGAGTTGCAGCTTGGATCCCTTCCGGAGCCCGGATTTTCACTGCTCTCAGCTTCACCTCTGCCAGATTCCCAATTCTACACCACTCATTTACTGAGGATGTGTAAAGTCCCTCACTTCTGTACCACGCATATACAGCTGCAAACAACAGACCTTGACATGGGTCACATTAATGGAGAGGGATTGTGTTTAAAAAGATGGCTGGAGAGATAGGTGGAGTTAGAAACCCCAGGGAGCCATGACAGCTGGCCACACTGCTAATCTGCTGATGTGTGCCAGTTACCTGAGTCTCATGGACTCACAGAGGTCAGGGGCTGAGGTTGCAGCCTCTGATCAACTATACTGGGGGCTCTTGCCCATGATCCAGTTTTTCACTGGATGACAAGCTAGCACCATGGGGACTGGGCCAGACTGAGAAAGGCATCCCGTGCATGGTCTTCCTTGGGTCTAAGCAGAAATGCGGATGTGAAATCTGAAAAAGCTTCATAGGAGAAATTGCTGTAAGAAGTTTAGGTTCACAAGGAGACACGGTTTGGGGCAGATGTGACAGAATGTTCTACACAGTGGGGAATTCAGCATCTCTACACTTCGGTAAAGACCACAGCAGGGCCTGGCCACATTGCCGGAGGCCCCAGGGCCACTGCTGCTGTGCCTTCCCATCTGCCCCTCAGAAGCCGCCCCCAGGGGACTGCTGCTCCCTGAAGCATTGCAGGAGGAGACCCGTGATTGCTGTTGTGGCCTGAGACTCCTGTGACCTGGGCAAGTGGTGACAGTGTAGGGAGCAGGAGAGTGGAAGATGGCAAATGCTCTGGAAATTGTTAGAATTTGTCTGTGTAAACGAGCAAAACCGATCTGTATCTGTTCAGTTTATTTCTTGTATTCCTAAATAGATTGAGCTATGCACTGCTATCTTCCCTCTCCACCCCCAAATAAGGTTTACTTGTTACCTTGATCTGTTGTGGCTTCCGATGAACACTGTACACAAGTTAGCATCTCAGCAGATACATCGCTCGCGGTACATACTCACTAGTAGGTACTATAACATTGGCAGAAACATTTATGAAGCGATTCGAAGCCTTATTGTGGCAAAGCCGGTGCTTATGAAAGGTGGGAATGCACTTCTCAGTGGAAGAAATGGATGTGTAGTACTCAGTACATTTTTGATACAATCATAGGTTCTGTCCAAGCCTTTCCCATGGTTATTTTTAGCATGTGGCAAGATGTATTGACAAACTGATACTGATAAATCTGTATACATCTGTATAATGAGTATTTTGTCTTTCACATTTCTAGAGGAAAAATTTACCTTGAGGCAGAATAAGAACAGGTTCTAGAGGTAGGAAAATGTTGATGGTCGTGTCCAGCTGGGTGCTTGTTCATCTCTGACATTGGCCTTGAGAGTCAGGCTGCAAAAGATCACGGCGGTCTTGATGTCTGACTCAGCCTGGGATCTTGGTCTCTGTGATGGTTGATTTTATGTGTCAACATGACTATCTCCCAGGTGCTCAGATTAGCATTGGCCCTGGGTGCGTCTGTGAGTGCATTTGCAGATGTGATTAGCTTGAATTGGTAGACGGAGTGGAGGTTGCCCCATCCAACATGGCAGGGCATCAAGCAATTAGTTGAGGGCCTAAACAGAATGAAAAGGAGAAGGAGGAGGGAGGACTTTACCCTTTGTGCTTCCTGCTGCCTGCCTGAGTTGGCCTTGGACTGCGATTTATACCTTTGGTGCCCCTGGTTCTCAGGACTTCAGACTTGGACTGAATTATACCAGTGACTTTCCTGGGGCTCGGAAAATAACCTCTCCCCTTTCATTGGTCCTTTCCTCTCCATTTTCCTCTTCCTCCCCCACCCTTTTCTGCTCACTGTTGTTCATTCGAGCATCCTGACTAATCTGCTCTCCCAGTAACCTCACTCCTTTAATAACTCACCATAGATTTTTTTTAAAATTTTTTTTCTTTTTGACAGAGTGGACAGTGAGAGAGAGAGAGACAGAGAGAAAGGTCTTCCTTTTCCATTGGTTCACCCCCCAATGGCCGCTGCGGCCAGCACTCTGCGGATGGCGCACCACGCTGATCCGAAGCCAGGAGCCAGGTGCTTCTCCTGGTCTCCCATGCGGGTGCAGGGCCCAAGGACTTGGGCCATCCTCCACTGCACTTCCGGGCCACAGCAGAGAGCTGGCCTGGAAGAGGAGCAACCAGGACAGAATCCAGCGCTGTGACCGGGACTAGAACCCGGGGTGCCGGTGCCACAGGCGGAGGATTAGCCTATTGAGCCGTGACACTGGCCACCATAGATGTTTTATCCATGAATTTACCTAAACATTTTGATGAAAGCAGGCCTCACATACAACCCCTATCCCATCAGGATTTTGGATGAGTCCTTTCATCATTTGGAGCACAGTTTCCCTATAGGGTACATTATCATGGGGTACTCAACAAATATTAGTTTCTGTGTTAGCCAGATTTTTATCAAAATATTTTGTACAGCAAATACTTAGAAAATCTTACTAGTATAGGAAAACAGCCACATTTCTTACTATGGTTTGCTCTGCTTTAGACTATGGGTCAAGTTTATGTCTGGTTTATCTGGTTTATTCTGGTACCAGGACAAAGGGGCAGAAGCTAACTGGGTCCTATTTTCCAGCTGATGGAGTCAGCAATTTCAGAGAGTTGAGCCATGCATACATTGCCTCCTCTTGAGGCCTCTTTTGCCATTCCACTGGACAAATGAAGTCACATGGAAAAATCCGAACACACCAGGGAAGAGATTACTTCCTCTGTGCAAGTAGGTAGGTGAGGGGGTGAATATTTGTTAAATAATAATTAAATATGCCACACTTTACTTTTCTCTTGGAAGCATTTAAAAAAAAATCTATTTCAAGCCTTTCTAAATCTATTTTTAAACCTATCACAAGTGTAGCAGGCTCTATGTAGACCAGTGCTTCCTCTTTAAGGTAAAATTAAAACTTTTTTTAGGGAGATTTTTCTTCTCACTTCCTTTATGGTAACGATTCTAATTGTTCTCACTATTAATGTTACATTTATGTAGTTTTTAAAGATTTATGTATTTATTTGAAAGTTGGAGTTAGAGAGAGAGGGAGAGACAGAGAGACAGAGAGAGAGAGAGAGAGATTGACAGAGATCTTTCATCTGCTGGTTCACTCCCCTGCTGACTCTGGGGCAGGTTGAAGCCTGGAGCCAGGAGCTTCATTTGCCATGTGAGTGACAGGCACCCAAACACTTGGGCCATCTTCCACTGCTTTTCCCAGGGCATTATTAGGGAGCTGGATTGGAAGTGGAGCTTCTGGGACACAAATTGGTGCCCGTATGGGATGCTGGTGTTGTAGGTGGCAGCTTTGCCTGCTGTGTCACTTTGTCAGCCCCAGTAGTGTTACATTTTATCTGGACCAACCAGGCTGGTCATTGGCTGAAGGTTAGATCTGTGCTGTCCCATATGGTATCCACTAACCACATGTACCTACTGAATGCTTCAAATATTGCTAGGTGCCTGATGGAGTGAAGCCTTAAATTTCACCCAATTTTTTTTTAATTTTTAAAAGTCTATTTTAGACCAGTGCCATGGCTCAATAGGCCAATCCTCTGCCTGCGGCGTCGGCACCCTGGGTTCTAGTCCTGGTCGGGGTGCAGGATTCTGTCCCAGTTGCTCCTCTTCCAGTCCAGCTCTCTGCTGTGGCCTGGCTCTTGGCTTTGGATCAGCGCAGTGCGCCGGCCGCAGTGTGCCGGCCGCAGTGGCCATTGAGGGGTGAACCAATGGAAAATGAAGACCTTTCTCTCTGTCTTTCTCACTGTCCACTCTGCCTGTCAAAAATAAATAAATTAATTAATTAAAAAAGGGTCTATTTTAATTACTTCTACAAAGAGAAATTGAAATATTACACACTTTGGAATTTTAACATTAGTATCTGACATATAACTTAGTGTATACAATAATTATCTCAATAGAATGACAGTCATGCCAAATAAAAACAATATAACCAAGTTGACTCTTTTAAACAATGCAGTAAAGTGATTTACATCAAGTAACTTGATTAAACATCACAACGGAACCATAGCAAAACAATTACCTTAGCACTGGAAGACCCCTCATAGCCCAATTCCCTTCTTTGCAAAAGAAAAAATACATGTTATGTTACCTCTGGGTTGTGTCCAGATGCTTTCCTGTGGCATTACAGACCACAGTAGCACAACATAAGTACAGGGATTACACCTTTGGATATATCTTATCCTTAATACTTTATGTAGTGGCTGGCATCTGGTAGGCCTTCAATTTATTGGTAGAATAAATGAGTTCTGCTAACAAGCATTTTGAATTAAATTTCAAAGTATTTTTCATTGTGAGAAGATATTAGTTATTCAAAAAATGGAATGTATCATTGGTAGCAGGGCTAGTCCTACTCATAGACTACATCATTACCTTTATTAGCTTCTCCTTCCTCTGGATAGCATTGTCTGTTTAGACCTAGTTTGAAAATTCCTACTTAGTCACTAGAAGACTGGGTTGCAAAGAGAGGATGTTCAAGGATCTCGATGAAATTGCTACAGGTAGCACTCAAAAATCAGCTCTTGGGTCAATTTCATTTGAGTATCTGTCAGATTATTTTGAGCCCAGATGACATAAGATGTAGGGCATTTGGAATATGGCCTACTGGGAAAACTTCATGGAGCTGTCCAAAGCAGCAACAAATATTGAGGTTAGCGGAGTTAGAAGGACTAAAAGAAAGCTGCCTCAAGCCATGGGACTTGTGGAACGGTAGGCAGACAAGACGACACTAACGTGGTAGGGGAGTCCTGAAACTGGAGAGTGGCTACTCAGATATAAACTTCACCCTAGAAACTGGTTTGCCCAACACTGCCAACGAAGACGGCAATACAGGTAAAAAAGTTAGAGACCGTGCAGAGCTTGACAAGCAGGTGTAGGGTTACGTAAGCTGAATATAAACCACATGGCTATGGAGTTACACAGAGCCTTTGAGATGACTTCTTTCAACATGAAGACATGGACAATAAGCGATTTGCTTAAATCAAGAGTTTTGCAAGAAACATCTAGCATCTAAGTTACCTTCCTCCTAGCCTGGTGCTAATTTCACCCCACCATACCATCTCACTTCAAATTAAACATTTTAAGTGCATTATAAGAACTTTTTATTAATGTTGACCTATTTTAAGTATTAAATATTTTAAAATTTGGATCAGGCTTGAAAAGTGTTCATGAAATGTTACTTTAACCAGTATTAACAGAATTCATGAAATTAGAAATTTTAAAACTTTTTCACTTCATTGTTTTAAAAAAATTATTTTGACACACACCCAACGCCCCAATTTTTAACTTTTGAATTAATATTTAAAAGTGATTTTAAGAAAAGTTAAAAAGTGATGCTCTTGATTTGTCCTTGGGACTACCACATGGTGTGAATACATCTTGCTGAGCAATCCAAACTCTCTCCTGGTCCCCACTGTGACCAACCGATGCCTGGCAACACTGGATGACCACAGGTGTAGTCTGTACTCTAAAACTCTCAATGAAGCCTCAAAAGGTTCCTACATGGCCTGGCCTTGCAACCTTGGTTTCTTCAATGCCCACTAAGCTATATCTGATCCAAAGAATCATCAATATTGGGCCGGTGCCGCGGCTCAATAGGCTAATCTTCCGCCTTGCAGTGCCAGCACACCGGGACTATAGTCCCGGTCGGGGCGCTGGATTCTGTCCCGGTTGCCCCTCTTCCAGGCCAGCTCTCTACTGTGGCCCGGGAGTGCAGTGGAGGATGGCCCAAGTGCTTGGGCCCTGCACCCCCGCATGGGAGACCAGGAGAAGCACCTGGCTCCTAGCTTTGGATCAGCTTGGTGCGCTGTCCGCAGCGTGCAGGCCTCAGTGGCCATTGGGGGTGAACCAACAGCAAAAAGGAAGACCTTTCTCTCTCTCTCTCTCTCACTGTCCACTCTGCCTGTCAAAAAAAAAAAAAAAAAAGAATCATCAATATCAGTACTGGAATTAATATTACTTTCAAAGACGGAAGTCCAAGAACAGATGTAAATTTATGTTAAGGGAGATTAATCTGACACAGGGAGAGTATATTTAATTCCTATGATAATTTTTTATACATATTAATTTTTTAAACTATTATAAATGTTTAGTAAAATAGCCCCAAATAGTCATTATAATCTCCATTTCATACTTGGTTTGTTTTAATAGGAAAAGCTGGTTGCAGTCTTAGTAATTTATCTAATGTGGGCAGTCAATGGTCTTAATCTTTTCCTTTGCCTTGTACTTTTTTTTTCCATTTTTTGCATTTTATAGAAAAAACACAATATTTGGAGGACAGTGACCATGACTAATAGTGGGAATAAGAGAAAACCTTTGTGAACACTGTAACTTCACATTTGTGAGATGACAAACTGGAGGCGGTGATGCCTAGAAGATGAAACAACAGGACATCCAAACATTCGTGTTCCTTCAATGTTTCAAGAAAGCCAATCATAAAAAATCTCAATTGAAGTTACAGTTACTAGCTAATCCATTTATGTGACTAGATAAGACATGAAATAGGGATGATTTGAAAGCTTCATTAATTTGTTTCACACCAACATTCACAGTGGATAAGAAAAATAGGCAGCAGTCAACTACATGCATCAAAGCCCCAAGACAGACATCTCAGATAGTCAGTTTCTTTTTCACAGGTATGGCTAGTTGGAAGTCAGGGAATACAGGCACTTAGAGGAAAAACACAGTTTCCACTGTTGTCTTAAAATAAGCATTTAGGATAAAAGCTACAGTTTGCATGGAACAGAACACATTTAGTAGTGCTAAAACAAATGCTAATAGCTTAGTATAATGTACAAAATTACCACTTTTCCTTAAGTATACCTTAAGAAAAAAGTACAAATTATATTTACATAGTTATATATTTTGTCTTTGACTTCTTTTTCTTCTTTGCTCCTCTTTTCTTTCTGGTTTTGAATTTCTCAAGCCAGTGTATAGAAAGCATCATCAAAATCCTGTCATGTTTTTGCAGATGTTTCAATAAAAGGAATCCCATAATATTTTGCTAAGTCCTGAGCCTGTTTTGTGTCCACTGTTCTAGAGGGCAAATAATGTTTATTTCCTACCAGGACCATAGGTACATCTCCAGAGTCTTCAACTCTTAATTTGTTCTCTATGATGGTGAATATCATCAAATGACTTAGCATTATGTACGGCAAATATACAAAGAAAGCACTCCCCAGTTGTCATGTACTGGTCCCTCATTGCACTGCATTCCTTCTTGACCTGCTGTGTCAAGAATACCCAAGAGTGAACCAACGGCAAAAAGGAAGACCTTTCTCTCTGTCTCTCTCTCTCACTATCCACTCTTCCTGTCAAAAAAAAAAAAAAAAAAGAATACCCAAGAGACAGCTTTCTCCATCAATTACTGCTTGTTTCCTGCAGGCGTCTGCTACTGTAGGGTCATATTCATCCACAAAGTGATTCTGAATTAGCTGTATTGTCAAGGCACTTTGGCTACGTCACCGGCTCCAACTTCCACAAGTTCATATTGGGTCATTTTCAACAGCCCTGGGAGCTGCACAGCCTCTTCCCCCATAGCAGCCCTCAGGGCCCGCACCACACTGGCTCACAGTCCAAAGTCCACCACCACCTAGCAAATTTCATCTAAACACCTCCAAGTACCTAATGTCTCCCATATAGAGTAGCACAGATGTAGGAAATGTGCTTCATCACAGAAAGTTCAGCTGGGCAGCATGGGTTGGACACATGATGACAGACGTAATTCATTTGTCTAGCATTCACCCTGTGCCCAGCATGCTGCTATCCATGCTCCATGCTCCGTGCTCCATTTATGTTCGTCCTTGTAGAAACCCTATGCAGCACCATGCTCTTGTGTTTCGGACAAGGAAACGAATACTCAGTCATGGTACAAGTAAGAGAAAGCTTGCCAAGAGGTGAGCAGCCGCGTTATGTATGTACGACTCCAGAGCTCTTCCTCTGAGCCACTAGCATCCTCGGTTCTCTGATTTTGGGCCGTCTCAAGAATAGATGCCATGCTCTCCCAGAGAAGAGCAGTGCAGGGGCCCAGAGCGCTCAGTAGCTCTGGGGTGACCAGGGTGCAAGTCAGGAACTGACTCATGGTGCAAGGCAGCCGAGGCCTCCAGGCTGCGCAGCTGTCCTGGGAAGCCAGGGCACCTCTGTGGCCACAGTGGCTCCAACATTTGCTCCAAGATCTGCTTCCTCTTCCGACAAAGTTGTCCCTGATTCTGTCTTTTCTTTTTCTTTTTCTTTTTTTTTTTTTTGACAGGCAGCGTGGACAGTGAGAGAGAGAGGCAGAGAGAAAGGTCTTCCTTTTGTCGTTGGTTCACCTTCCAATGGCTGCCGCGGTAGGCGCGCTGCGGCTGGCGCACTGCGCTGATCCGAAGGCAGGAGCCAGGTGCCTCTCCTGATCTCCCATGGGGTGCAGGGCCCAAGCACTTGGGCCATCCTCCACTGCACTCCCTGGCCACAGCGGAGAGCTGGCCTGGAAGAGGGGCAACCGGGACAGAATCCGGCGCCCCGGTGTGCCGGCACTGCAAGGCGGAGGATTAGCCTAGTGAGCCGAGGCGTCGGCCCCTGATTCTCTCTTGCTAACTCCTGCGGTGTCAAGCAACATGTGATGTTTTCTGACGAGGGGAACATTTTCTGGAGGATGTTCAAGTTTGGATAGGATGCACTCTCTTACATTCATGTGGAAATCTTCATCGCCCGCTGTGGTTGTATTAAGAGTGAAGGAAGTGCTGAGGCCATGAGGTCTTTTCCCCCGGGAATTGATTCATGTCCTTATGAGAGAGGCTTCAGGAGTTCTCCTCTTTATTTCCTGCCACCTCCCATCGTGGGAAGACTGCACACTGAGAGAAGACCGTTGATGGAACAGGTCAACACCAGACACCACTATCGTTGTCTTGGTCTTGGACTTTACAGTCTCCTAAACTATGTGAAATCAATTTCTGTTTAAATTATTCAACCTGGGGATGGCGCTGTGGTAAAGCGGGTAAAGCTGCTGCCTGCAGCACTGGCATCCCATATGGGCTCCTGTTTGTGTACCAGCTGCTCCACTTCTGATCCAGCTCTCTGCTATGGCCCCGGGAAAGCAGCAGATGACCCAAGTCCTTGGGCCTCTGCAACTGCGTGGAAGACCCGGAAGAAGCTCCTGGCTTCAGATCAGCCCAGCTGTAGTCGTTGCGGCCATCTAGGGAGTGCACAAGCGGATAGAAGACTCTCTCTCTCGCTCTCTCTCCACCCTCCTCTCTCTCTCTCTCTGTAACTCTGCCTTTCAAATAAATAAATAAATCTTTAAAAAAAATAAATTATTCAACCTGTGACATTTTACTATGGAAGCATAGATGGACTAGGTCAGAGGAGCTCTAAGTGAAGTGATGTCTCATTGTGGTCTGATTTGCATTTCCCTAGTGAGTAGTGTTGTTGAGCACTGTTTTCTTGTGCTCATTGGACATTTTTGGAGAGAACTCTACTCAATTTCTTTGCCCACTTAAAAACTTGGGTGATTTATCTTTTTAATTAAGTTCTAAGAGTTCTTTATTTATTTGGTGTCCTAGATCCTTATTTGAGAAATGACTTACAAATACCCTCCCCCAACTTTTGGGCTTGCATTTTCACATTTTAAGTTGATGTGTATGTTTTTAATTTTGATGAAATCCATCTATTTTTCCTTGATTACCTGTGTTTTTGGTATATCTAAACAAATTGCTTAACCTGTAGTCATGCAGATTTCCACTTATATCTCTTTCTAGAGCTTTATAGTTTTAAATCTTACATTAGGTATGTATATATGAGATAGCTGTCTGCGTTCTTTTATTTGCATTTGGATATCCAGTTGTCTCAGCACCGTGTCTGGAAAAGCTATTATTTCCCTATTGAACAGCCTGGACACTCTTGTCCAAAATCAGTTGATCATAGATGTATGGATTAATTTCTAGAATCTCCATTTGATACCATTTGTAATTTTACCTGTCCTTATGCGAGTATTAACCTGTCTTGTTTACTGTTGCTTTGTAGTAAGTTTTAAACTCAGGAAATGTGAATTCTCTAATTTTTTTCTTCATTTTCATTGGCTGGCCCAGGTTCCTTAAAATTCTGTATACTTTTTAAAGACCAATATGCCCATTTCTGATAAGAGGCAATTAGAATTTTGATAGAAATTTGATAGAATTTTGCATTGCATCTTGAGATGTTTGAAGAATAGTGTCATCTTAATAATTACTTTTTTTAAAAGGTTTTATTTATTTATCTGAGAGGTAGAATTATAGACAGATAGAAGGAGAGACAGCAAGAAAGGTCTTCCATCTGGTGGTTCACTCCCCAAATTGCTGCAAAGGCTGGAGCCGCGCAGATCCAAAGCCAGGAGCCAGGAGCTTCTTTTGGATCTCCAACACATGTTCAGGGGCCCAACCACTTGGGCCATCTTCCACTGCTTTCCCAGGCCATAGTAGGGAGCTGGATTGGAAGAGGAGCAGCCAGAACATGACCAGTACCCAAACAGGATGCTGGCACCACAGGCAGAAGCTTAGCTTACTATGCCACAGCCCTGGCCCCAACAGTTACCACAGAGATGGGAGATGAAAGGTGTGCTTCCTGCTGCCAGCTTCCTGCTTCTCTGCTTCCTGGATTGTTGTGTCATCATCCCTCTACCAATCTCCAGCCTATCAGGTGCCTAAACCAATGGGTTGCCCAGCCTTGAATTGTAAACCTCCAAACCATAAGGCAAGATTAACCTTCCTCCTTTTTTTTTTTTTTGACAGGCAGAGTGGACAGTGAGAGAGAGACAGAGAGAAAGGTCTTCCTTTTGCCGTTGGTTCACCCTCCAATGGCCGCTGCGGTAGGCGTGCTGCGGCCAGCGCACCGCGCTGATCCGATGGCAGGAGCCAGTTGCTTCTCCTGGTCTCCCATGGGGTGCAGGGCCCAAGGACTTGGGCCATCCTCCACTGCACTCCCTGGCCACAGCAGAGAGCTGGCCTGGAAGAGGGGCAACCGGGACAGGATCGGTGCCCTGACCGGGACTAGAACCCGCACCTTCCTCCTTTCTAAGTTGCTCCTCTCAGGTATTTTAAAGTAACTGAAAACTATCAAATGCAATTTGTTTGAGTCATTTTTCAGTCCCATACTTGTTCTCTTCACCCTCTCTTACTTCAAAAACACAATGTTAGGTATTTTCTTACTGTCTTACAGGTGCCTGAGAATCAGTTTTTTTTTTTTCCAGTCTGTTTTCTCTCTCTGTCATTCAGATGAATTTATTGTTCTACTTTTCTAGTTAATGATTCTTTCATCTGTGTCCTTCATTCTGCTATTGAGCTAATTCAGTGAGTTTTTCTGAAGATTTGATTAACTTTAAAATATTTAAGTAAATTAAAAAGCTTTGTATGTTTTAGTTCCAAAATTCCACTTTTGCTTCTTCTTTGTCTTTGCTAGTGTTTTTAGCACAGCCTTTCTATTTCTGAGCTAAAACATTCTATTTTTTTTTCATTTGTTTCATGTGTGCTCATAATTGACCACTGGAGAACTTTTGTCAGGATCAGGGCTGCTTTAAAATGAAGGTAATTCTGGGGTTGGTATTGTGGTGCAGTGGTTTAAGCCATTGTTTTTATGACCACATCCCATACTGGAGTGCAAGTTTGAGTCCTGGCTCTTCTGCTTCTAGGCTAGCTTTCTGCTGGCATGCCTGAGAAGGCAGTGGATGATGGCCCAAGTATTTGGGTCATTTTAGCCATGTAGAGACCGAGATGGGTTTCTAGACTCCTGGCCACAGCCTGGTCCAGCTCCTGCTGTTGTAGGCATTTGGAGAGTGAACTAGTGTAGGGAAGATTTCTCTCTTTCCCTATCTCTGTGCCATTGAAATAAATAAGTATTAAAAAATATAATTCTGACAGCTCTGACATCTTAGTTGACATTTATTGATTATATTTTTTCTTTCAACTTGAGAACTCTGGTTCTTTGTATGACATATGATTTCTATGAAATCTTGGACACTTTAGGAATTATGTTATTAACTTGAAGTCTTATTTAAACTATCATTTTAGCTGTTTTTTTTTGGACACCATTACTCCAGGGAAGGAGGGGAACATTGACTCATCCCAACCAGGTGGGAGGTATGAGTTTATGTTCCCTGCTTGGCCATTGTTGACACCTGAGGTTAGAGGGGAGCTCATCCCTACTGCTTGGTTGAGGTTGGAGTTCAGGCTCCATTCATTTATTCATGAGGTTCTCAGGATGGAGTAAGAATGCTTTGTTTGTATTCCCAGATGTACCCCACTGATATCACGGTTGGGAAGATGGCCTCATTAACAATAGGAGGTAAGGGAAGTTTTAACTCTCTGGTAAGTCTCCTCTGATACTGACTCAGTGAACAAGAGAAGTGGCACCTCATCACTTTTGTGTGTTTTTAAAGTCCAGGCTTCAAGAGTGGGCCCCCTGACATCATGTGGAGAAGACAGCTCATTATTACTTGGTGGGGATAAGTCTTGGCTCTCTTTTCTGATACCACCCTGATGAAGGCAAGGGATTTGGGAGATCTTGTTACTGCTTCTTGAGGGTAGAAGTCTAATTCCCGGTATACCTGGTCTCTGTTAGGATCGGTGGGTTGGAGCCATTATTTTCCTAATGGTGTTGACTGGAGAGCAGTGGATATTTTTTATGAGTTTTCTGTTATGCTAGGCCTTTCCTGATCCTTTGACTGGAGAGAGCAGCCTCTTATTGTTATTGTTGTTTTCTTATCTGTGCCCATTCGAATTCTTAGTTTCTCCAAGTCTGGGAGCTGGGAAGTAAAAAGAAAACCCAGAGAACTCACCTCAACGTGGTTCCATGGACCTCAAGTTCTCTAGTCAGCCTGCCGCCTTCTCTTTACCTCTCAGAGTCTTCATTGGTTTGTTTCATATGTAATGTGCAAAGTTTTTAGCTGTCCTTACCAGGTGAAATAGGGAAAAATATATTTATTTCATCTTTCTGGACACAGAAGACTACAAAGATAGGATAGTTTTAAAATTAAAACGTTTGTATGATCAGGTCTTTTTACTCTGTGTCCCCATTTCGTTTTTCATTTTGTTCTTATCACAATCACTTTAAATTCATTCTTCCTTGGGCAGGGTTACACCTATACCACTGCTTTCTAGATTATATTGTGTGAGTTATGAAAAAAGGAAGTCTGTCCTTGGTATGAGAAATACATTAGTTATGCCATGAAAAATGAATATTAGCTATTTCCTTCTACCACTTTTCTAAGAGGAAAGAATCATCGTTATTCAGACTCTTTTGGTACTGGGATAGGAATTGTTATATGCAAGTAATGAGATGAGAAAATCTTGGAGAAGCCTGTAAATTAGCTAGCTGTACAATAGAAACAATAGAGTTACTGGCAGAAGACAATGGAATGAAGAGATTGGCAAAATGAAAGTGATTATTTGGGCCAAGTGTTGGAAGATTTCTGGGATACATTTGTAGACATAGAAACAAGAAATGGAAAGGTACAAGCTATGAATGTGAAACATTGAGAGAAGAGGTGAGGAAAAGGCGTTTTAAGAAATGCCATATGTCATAAATTAGATATCCCTTGGATGATTTCGATAAAGCTATAATTAACTTTTTTTTTTGTCAACTTCAAGACTGCTTTTCTTTGGCTGAGTGCAAACTAATTCTAAGAATGGGGGCCAGTGCTGTGGTGCAGTGAGTTAAAGCCACGCCTGCAGCGCTGGCATCTCAAATGGGATCTGGTTCCAGTAATGGCTACTCCGCTTCTGATCCAGCTTGCTGCTAATGTGCCTAGGAAAGCAGCCGAGGATGGCCCAAGTCTTTGGACCTCTGTACCCTTGTGGGATACCTGGAAGAATCTCCTGGTTCCTGGCTTTAGCTTGACTCAAACCTGGCTGGCTATTGCAACCATTCAGGAAGTGAACCAGCATATGGCATGCTCTCTCTCTCTTTCTCTCTCTCTCTTTCTCTCCCAACCTCCCTTCTTCCCTCCCTCTCTGTCTCTGACTCTGTCTCTCCTCTCTCTCTGTAACTTTGCCTTTATATGGAAACTGGTATGTGATATATTGGATGTAAGTAATAATTTCATTGGGAAAAGTGGTTCGGGAGCTAGAGAATTTAGATCATATTTACAAAGTCATGCTTCCCATTGGAATTTAAGAAAATGAATATACTCATGTAAATACAAAACCTGAGCATCACTGAGCCCATCTAGAACTTATGTAGAGTTTTGTTAATTAGTACTGACTTCTGTTTTCCTGCTCCAACTGACACACTGCTATTGTACATTCTTTTAATAATCACCTTTATCTTCTATTGTTTAAAGAAATTTAGCATAAATTCAACTATGATTTGCAAGCTGAATTGCAAGTACCATTCCTCGATTCTCTGTGATGAGATTTAATTGCATTATAAGCAGTAATGATTTGTGTCTTTTTGGTAATGATTTATTATTTTACCTTTTTTTTTTCCATTTCTCATGGTCATTATTCCATGTAGATTCATTTAAAAAATTTAAAAATATATAGAAATTAAAAATTATTAAACATTATACATATTTATGGGGTATTAAGTGATGTTTCATACATTGTTTATACATTGATTATACATTGTATAATCAAGGTATATATATATATATATACTTACCCTCTCATACATTAATATTTCTTTATAATGAAAACATCTAAAATCCTATCTTCCAGTTTTTTAAAATGAAGAAATGCACAGACACTAACATTGTCCATAGTCCCCCCACTGTGCAATGGAGTTCCAGAATTTCTCATTCCTATCCAGCTAAAACCCAGTCCCCATCTATCTTTCCCTATCTTTCCTCTCCATTCCTCTGCAGCCCAAACATAACAATATCTTCATTATATTGTTAACTTCTATTTGAGAAGTAATGAGTTTTTATTTTTTCCCAAAGAAATCTTTTATTTAATGAGTACAATTTTCTTAAGTACAACATTAGGAATATAGTGATTCTTCCCACCATACTCGCTCTCTCACCCCAACTCCCACCTCACCTCCTCCTTTCTCTCTCATGCCCATTCCCATTCTCCATTAAGAAAAAAAAAAAAAAACAAAAAAAACTGTTCCTCATCAGTCAAGACAAGGGCTGTTCAAGTCATTGCTTCTAAAGTATCAATTTCACCTCTACAGATTTCCTTTTAGGCACTCTATTAGTTATCACAGATCAGGGAGAATATATGGAATTTGTCCCTTTGGGATTGGCTTATTTCACTAAGTATGATGTTTTCCAGATTTATCTATTTTGTTGCAAATGACCGGATTTCATTTCATTTTTTTTTTTTTACTGCTGTGTAGTTTTCCATAGAGTACATATCTCACAATTTCTTTATCCATTCTTCAGTTGACAGGCATATAGGTTGATTCCATGTCTTAGCTATTGTAAATTGAGCTGCAATTAACATGGGAGTGCAGATAAGTCTTTTACTTGTTATTTTCATTTCCACTGGGTAAATTCCCAGGAATGGGATGGCTGGGTCTTATGGTAGGTCTATATTCAGATTTCTAAGGTATCTCCAAACTGTCTTCCATAGTGTTTTTACCAGTTTACATTCCCACCAACAGTGTATTAGGGTACCTTTTCCCCCACATCCTCGCCAGCACCTTTTTTTGATTTCTGTATGAAAACCATTCTAGCTGGGGTGAGGTGAAACCTCATTGTGGTTTTGATTTGCATTTCCCTGATGTCTAGTGATCCTGAACATTTTTTTCACGTGTCAGTTGGCCATTTGGATTTCCTCTTTTGAAAAAATGTCTGTTTAAGTCCTTTGCACATATCTTAAGTGGGTTGTTTGTTTTGTTGTTGTGGTGTTTCTTGATCTCTTTGTAGATTCTGGTTATTAATCCTTTATCTGTTGCATAGTTTGCAAATCTTTTTTCCCATTCTGTCAGATGCCTCTTTACTTTGTTGAGTGTCTCTTTTGCAGTACAAAAACTTCTCAATCTGATGCAATCCCAATTGTTAATTTTGGCTTTGACTGCCTGTGCCTCTGGGGTCTTTTCCAAGAAGTCTTTGCCTGTGCCTATATCTTGTAGGGTTTTTCCGATGTTCTCTAATAATATGATGGTGTCAGGTCGTAGATTTAGATCTTTAATCCATGTTGAGCGGATTTTTGTGTAAGGTATAAGGTGGGGGCCTTGCTTCATGCTTCTGCACGTGGAAATCCAGTTTTCCCAGCACCATTGGTTGAAGAGACTGTCCTTGCTCCAGGAATTGGTTTTAGACAATTGATCAATTATAAGTTGGCTGTAGATGTTTGGATTGATTTCTGGGGTTTCTATTCTGTTCCATTGGTCTATCCATCTATTTTTTGTACCAGTACCAGGCTGTTTTGATTATAACTGCCTTGTAGTATGTCTTGAAATCTGGTATTGTGATGCTTCTGGCTTTGTTTTTGTTGTATAAGATTGCTTTAGCTATTCAAGTTCTCCTGTGTTTACATACGAATTTCTTTCTTTCTTTCTTTCTTTCTTTCTTTCTTTCTTTCTTTCTTTCTTTCTTTCTTTCTTTCTTTTTTTTTTTTTTGACAGGCAGAGTGGAGAGAGAGAGAGAGAGAAAGATCTTCCTTTTCTGTTGGTTCAACCCCCAATGGCCACTGCGGCCGGCACACTGCGGCCTGCGCACCATGCTGATCTGAAGCCAGGAACCAGGTGCTTCTCCTGGTCTCCCATGCGGGTGCAGGGCCCAAGGACTTGGGCCATCCTCTACTGCACTCCCGGGCCACAGCAGAGAGCTGGACTGGAAGAGGAGCAACCTGGACAGAATCTGGTGCCCCGACTGGGACTAGAACCCTGGGGTGCTGGAGCCGCAGATGGAGGATTAGCCTATTGAGCTGCGGTGCCGGCCTACATATGAATTTCAGCATCATTTTTGGTATTTTGATTGGTATGGCATTGAATCTGTAAATTGTTTTTGGAAGAATGGACATTTTGATCCTGTTGATTCTTCTGATACATAACATGGAAGATTTTCCCATATTTTGGCATCTTCTATTTCTTTCTTTAATGTTTTGTAATTCTCATCAGAGATCTTTGACATCCTTGAATAAATTTATTCTAAGGTATTTTTTTTTTGTAGCTATTGTGAATGGGATCAATCTTGTCTGTGTACACAAAGGCTGTTGATTTTTGTGTATTGATTTTATATCCTGCTACTTGTCTGTTGGTGTAGACTCAGTTGAGTTCCTCTTGTTGAAGGAGACCAGTGCCTGCGTGCTAGCCCCAAGTGAGTATATTATTCATCTGCTCTGCCACAAGGACCACACAAAGGATCTATGTAGTCTTCAGTGTAATCTCAGATTCCCCAGCAATGTCCCTTGGCAGGAAACCAGGAAGCCTTGATCATGTAGAGCCTCCCACAGTAACTGCCCAATATTCCATTTGCACCCCGAGTCCTTCCTTGTAACCTCAGTGTTTTCACAGTCCTGGCACACAAACCTCCCACAGTCATGAGCACCCAACCCCTTGTGTGTTCTCCCCACCAGACTCAGGAGTCTCTGCTTGGCTGGTTGCTGGATGTGGACGTGACTTGGCTCAGTTGTTATGTATGTCCAAAATGGCACCTGCTCTCTGTCAGCTTGTTACAGGACACCTTTGCAGAATGATTAGGGAGAGAGAACACATGCCCCTCTTTTGTTTTTTTCTAATCTAGTTTGGCAGGAACACTATCCCCTACGGGGCTCCAAGCCAGATTCCCTTCAGGCTCTTCCTGAAGCTTTCTTGTCAGTGACTTGGGCTGCTGCAATCTGGTCTTACTTTACTCTCCAATGCTGATGGGAAGGCTCTCGGCTGCTAGGGTCTTAAATTGTGCGAGTCCTCACCCTCCACATAGGTTCACTGTGTTCCTCCAATTTGTGTGGAGTTTCCTCTTTGTTTTCTCCCCAACTCTTCCCTGAGACTGCACTCTTTCCACTTTTTAAAAATTATCTTCTAGACTTGAGCAGCAAGCTATTCTGCCATTGCACTAGTGATATGTAAAATGTAGATTAAATTGACTGTGTTATATTTAAGATTTATTTATTTCTATGAAAGGCCAAGTATAAGAGAGGGAGAGACAGAAAGAAATCTTACATCCTTTGGTTCACTGTGTGAATGGCTACCACAGCCAGGCCTGGGCCAGGCCAAAGCCAGGAGCCAGGAACTTTATCCGGGTCTCCCATGTGAGTGGCAGGGGCCCAAGCATTTGGACTATCTTCTACTCCCTCCCCAGGAAGGTTAGCAAGAAGCTGAATTGCAAGCAGAGCAGCTAGGACTGGAAGAAGCACTCCCATATGGGATGCCTGCATTGCAAGCAGTGGCTTAGCCTGCTGTACCACAGTGCTGGGCCCTGGCTGTATTATATATAAATGGCATGTGGGAAACATTTTTTGTAGGAGGAACTGTACTGTGGGTTCTGAAGTGTACTTCCATGAAGAAGGCCATATAACCTGGCATTTTCAAGACTTTATGTCTCTGTTTATAGGTAGATCCTGGATACTTTTACCTTTAGCAGGATTACCAGCCTATTTGGTTTGTGGGAGAACTCTGATTTTGGAGATGATTTTCAAGCATCTAAAAAAAATAGTTACAACTAAAGTTTAAAGGAATACATTTGTTTTTAGCTGGGAATCAGATCAATCAGATTAAATATGCTTTCAAATCCACAGATCCTCCCTCTAGGAAGCAAAGACTATTTTATGATAAAAATTTAATGTATTGATATTATAAATATTTATTTTGCTAGCTGTGAGGTAGAATATTCTTAGATGGGTTAAGGTTTGTATCGATCCTTTTATCCATGTAGCTTAGGTAAAAAGGTTAACTATAGAAGTGATGTTAAATTTCAAGAAAATCAACTCTATGAGCTGTTTTTATTGAGAGGTGGGGATTCCTTTTGGATGATTTGTCACAATTATGTTGAAACATATTTTACTATTTTTTAAAGATTTATTTATTTATTTGAAAGTTAGAGTTACACAGAGAGAAAAGGAGAGGCAGAGAGTGAGAGAGAGAGAGAGAGAGAGAGGTCTTCCATCCCCTGGTTCACTCCCCAATTGGACACATTAGCTGGAGCTGCACCGATCCGAAGCCAGGAGCCAGGAGCTTCCTCCGGGTCTCCCACACGGCTGCAGGAAGGACTTGGGCCCTCTTCTATTGCTTTCCCAGGCCATAGCAGAGAGCTGGATCGGAAGTGGAGCAGCCAAGACTTGAGCCCATAGGGATGTTTTTTTTCTTTTTTTCTATTCTCACAATTCCAACTGGCAGCTGTGTATTTCAGTTTCTTTGAAGCAATTATAAAAGGCCTTGTGCTTTTAACTTTGCTTATCTCTCTGTTCATTGTAATATGATTGACTTTTGCCAGTTTATCTGTTTTTTTGATAACTTGTTGAATTCTTAGATTTTTTTTTTTTTTTTTTTAGCAGATCACCTGCAATTTTCTGTGTGGGAAATTGTGTCATCCTTAAATAAAGACAATTTATTTCTTCTTAAAAAAAAAAAAGAAATTGAGCTCAGAAAAACTTCCTTTAATTACCTTGCCCTTTTCCACAAAAAGCTGGCCTTTTCTATCTTTCTTTATTTAAAGATTAATTTATGAGGCTCGTGCTGTGCCATAGTAGGTTAAGCCTCTGCCTGTGGCGCCGGTGGCCCATGTGGGTACCTGTTCATGTGCCAGCCGCTCCTCTTCTGATCCAGATCTCTGCAAATGGCCTGAGAAGGCAGTGGAAGATGCCCAAGTGCTTGGGCCCCTGCACCCACGTTGGGGACCCAGATAAGTTCCTGGCCCCTGGCCTCTGATTGGTTTAGCTCTGGCTGTTGCGGCCATCTGGGGAGTGAACCAGCGGATGGAAGACCTCTCTCTTTGTCTCTCTCTCTCTTTGTAACTGCATCTCAAATAAATAAATAAATAAATAAATCTTTAAAAGAAGACTAATTTATTATTTACTTGAGAGGCAGAGTACGAGAGGTGGATACAACACACACACACACACACACACTCAGAGAGAGGGAGAGAGAGAGAAAGAGACTATTCTATCCACTGTTTCACTTACCAAATGGCTTCAACAACTGGGTCTTGGCCAGGTCAAAGCCAGAAGCCCAGAACTGGGCCACTTTCCACTTCTTTCTCAGGTGCATTAGCAGGGAGCTGGATCAGAAGTAGAGCATCTGGGACTTGAATTGGCAGCTTTATAGGATGCTGGCATTGTAGGTTGCAGCTAAACCCACTGTGTGACAGCATTGGCCCGGACGCTGCCCATTTCTGACTCAAGTTCTAATTATATTTCTTGATCATACAATCCAAATAGTTTTTTTTAAAATTTATTTATTTATTAGAAAGGCATAATTATACAGAGAGATGGAAATACACACACACACATACATACACACACAGAGAGAGAAAGAAAGAGAGGGATATTTTCCATCTACTAGTTCACTCCCTGGGTGGCTCCAAATAGCTTGAGGCTAGACAAAGCAGGAAACTGGGACTCTATTTGGGTTTCCCACATGGGCCCAAGAGCCCAAGCACTTGGGCCACCCTCTACTTCAGTCCCAGGCGCATGAGCAGGGAGCTGCATTGGAAGTGGAGCAGCTGGGACTCAAACTGGCACTCATGTGGGATGCCGACATTGCAGATGGTGACCTTGCCCACTGCAACAATGCCAGCCCCAATTTGAATAACTTTTGAAGGGTAGTGTCATTTTTCCTTCTATGTTTCCTTGAAGGTACAGCATTATAATTAAATAAGCAGATGTGTCTTCTCACCACTCTAACTTTCTGTAGCTCTTCTGGGTGATGCCATTCCACACAGAGTGTCACATTATTTAACCTTGGATTCAAGGATATTTCACACTATTTTAATAGACTTATCTGCCCTTATTTTTTAGAATCTTTTTAAGTGATACCCAAATAGCCGGTTTCTGACTATTCCCTGTGAATTCCTTATTTTGAGTAATTTCCTCACTTTCTTCCTCTCTTTAGCAAAACTGTGAAAGAAGCCAATCTGAAATGGCTTCATGCTGTATATTCTAACTATATGCCATTCTGCAAAAGATGAAACTATAGATGCTAAAATGATCAATGTTTGCAAAGACCTGCAGAATAGGGAGGGATATAAACAGTTGGAATACAGTGAACTTCTGTGGCAGTGAAACTACTCTCTATGATAATGGTGGATATGAGTCATTATATATCTGAGAAAACTCCTAGAATGTCCAACACTAAGAGTGAGCCATGATTTTGGATGATATTGGTTTGTTAAGGTAGATTCATTGATTGTAACAAATATACTGCTCTTGTTAGGGAGGTTGGTACTAGGGAAACCATGCATGTGTAGGGGCAAAGGGTATCTGGAGAACTCTCTACTTTCCACTGAATTTTGCTGTGACTCTAAAATTGCTCTAATGATTAATCTGCTTTTAAGAAATCAATAACAGAAAGGCAATAAAAATTCTTTGTATATTTGGAAACTATGGCTTTAAGTATAGTTATAAAAATATAAAATTACTTTAAAAATTAATATTAAATTATTTTTCTAATTTTATATAATATTGAGATAAAATATCAGAAATATCGACAAAACTGACAAATAGATGTATTATGGAGTAAATAATAAAAAGAGTGAAATATTCTAAAATAGTTTTTTAAAATAGACTCAAAATGTTCCATCTTACTCTTATTGGAATTAATAGAAAAATACAGATTAAATAATATCTTTGAAAATTTGCAAGAATTGGCTTTAGATAGGATCAATCAATACCATAAAATGCCAATTCTTCTTAAATCAGTCTATAAATAATGCAGTTCTTAAGTACCGACATTTTTTCTGAAAGTAGGCAAAATGATTCTAGAAGAAGATACATGTGACAATTTACAGGAAAACATAAAACAATGAGCTATTAACAGGGATTACTTTTTGCCAAATGTCACATTGTATTTTTGTTCCTGAAAGTTTAGTCCTTGTGCCTGGTGCCAAATCAAAATATTGAGGTCAAGATTTGAAGGTAAAGAAGGAATTTAATCTGTCCACAGATGAACGAATAGCAGACCTCTGGCTCTCCAGAACTACTGCCCTGACGAGTGAAGGTGTGTGAGAGTTTTTAAGCAGGCTGCAAAGAAGTTAGGATTAAGGAAACCAAGGTTGGGGCAGTTGCATTGTGGCTTCTGTCTGGGCAACAGGTGCTGGTAGGAGTCCCAGTGGCTATCTGGTCCAGCTCCATTTCAAGTCCTGTCCAAGTTCCTGGTTGGTCAGCAATGCCATCTTCTACAGGGAATGTTTATTATGGTCAAGTGGGCTTCAGTTAGCCTTGTGGCTGCATGCAGATGGTAGTTAATTTCTGCCCTTGACCTGAATTCCAAACCTGGAATTCCACTAAACAAAACACCTTTAGACAATACTGGCCACCAACATGGTATCTATTGGAGAAGCAAACAACTTCATGGGTCTGGTGATCTGAATCCTGTAGGGCCAGCTGTACCACTGGTACAGTGAGTTAAGCTAAGGGAGAGTGACTGGGAGACTGGGGTCTCAAGGTATCTAGCATCTTGCATTCAACGTACTGTTTGGGGGCTTAGTTTCATTGTGACAATGTGATTTTAAGATTCTATGGAAGTAAATTGAAAATATGTGGAAAATTATCAGATGAATATAACATTTCAACTCAACGAACTAAAAATGGATTACTTAGGAAAAATAGTCCCGAAAGATTGTCTAGCTTTTTAGAAAATAATGAATCTGGATTTACTGATATAAATTCAGATAGACCATGGATATATAGACAAGAACTAGCCAACTGAACAAAACAAGTACAAAAGCGATAGAAGGAAGCATAACTGATTTCTTAACTTATTATTATGTATCAGTAAATAAGTCTTCCCAACTATGGATTAATATGAACTCCAAAAGCCATACATTTGGATAACAATAGACAGTAATAAAAACTATCAATTTTTATTGAATGTCCTCCAAGTGCTTTGAGTGTTTTTTTTTTTTTTTTTAATTGTACCTCTTCTAAAAGTTTGTAAACAGGGGAGGCTATATAACTGGCACTTTATACAGTAAGGAGGTGGAGGAGCTGGGATTCTGAACCAAATCAGCTTGGGTTCAGGCCACAGGTCCATTCTAGGCATCATGCTACACAACAGTGATGGTTTATTTATCTTAAAGGTTTTATTTATTTTTTGAAAGAGTTACACACATACACAGAGACACAGATTGAGAAAGAGAAAGAAATCTTTCCTCTGCTGGTTCACCCCTCAGATGACTGCAATGGACTGGGGCTGGACCAGGCTGAAGCCAGGAGCTGGGAGTTTCTTCCTGGTCTCCCACGTGGGTGGCTGGGGCCCAAGCACTTGGGCCACCTTCTGCTGCTTTTCCTAGGCCATTAGCAGGGAGCTGGATTGAAAGGAGGGCTGCCAGGACTTGAACCAGCACACATATGCAATGTTGCAATAGCAGGATTCGGCTTTACTGCCTGTGCCACAATGCTGGCCCCGTGGTTTATTTGTGTACAAACTTGACTGGTCCACAGGGAGGCCTGAATTAGAGGTTCAACCTTATTTCTTAATGAGTTGGCCAGGGTGTTTCTGGAAGAGATTAGCATTTGGCTTGGTGAACTGAGTAAAGCAGATTACCCTGCCCAATGTATTAGGGGCTTGAATAGAACAAAGAGGAGGAGGAAGGCTGGATTAACTCTGCCTGCCTGCTGCAGCTGGGACACTGAACTTCTGCCCGTGGCACTCCAGTTTCCCAGGGCTTCAGACTGAGACTGGAATCTACAGCACGGGTCCTTTGGCTCTCAGGCCTTCGAGCTACACACTGGCTTTGCCAGGCCTTCAGCTTACAGAAGGCAGGTGCAGGACTTCTCAGTCTTGCACAAGCCGGTACTGGATGATAAATTTCTTCACCTCGCTTCCTATCTATGAAGAAATACACATGTTTATATATTTCCTTTCTGTTCATTCTGTTTCTTTAGAGAATCCCAACACAAATGCCTTATATAACATAAAAATGTCTACAGCAAACAATTGGTATAGAACCAAAAGGAAAATGTCCAACAGGAAACTGCTAGCAACAAAATTATCTATTGATAGCCACAGACACAAAGAACAAAGAGATTCATATGCAGAAGACACCTATTTAAAAGAAAACAGACAAATTTCATGAAGTAATAATTTGCACAATAAGGGACATAGGTGAAATATATGAATGTATTTTCATTCCCACTAATTAAAGTAGTGTAAACTAAAACAGGGGGATCACTTTTAACTATCTCATAGTCAAAGATTAAAATGTTGATAATACCACTGTGTCAAAGTATGGAGAAACAATTACTCTTTTCACATTATTACTTGATGACAGCTTATAATGGCATAGCATTTTGAAGAGGCAATCTAGAATTATCTGTTAAAATGTTTGTAAAACTGTTGACCCAACAATTCTGTCTATGAGAATCAATTTAGTAGAAATATCTTCCTATGTATGATTATTCATTACAAGATAGGTTCTAATAGGAAAAAATTTGAAACATCTCAACATTTTTCAATAGGACATTAACTTAAATTGAATTAAGTGATGATTTTTTTTTTTCAGAGTGGTAGTTGGAGATTCCTAGGGGAATTCCTCTGTTTTTCTTCTACTGATCTTTATTTTAATGTTTTACAAATTGAAGTAGTACTTTAATGATAAGAAAAATAGGATATTTTAAGAAATATATTTAGAAACAGCCTGCAATTATTTACACAGACTACTAATACTAAATAAATACTTGCAGTGAATACTAGCATCATATTAAAAAGGATAAACTATAATGATAAATAATAATTTTAGGACTCTGAGGAAGATGACAATATTAGAAAAATATAATTTATTTTAAAATTCAAAGGAAAGGTAGAGTTGATTGTCCAAAATGCTTTAGATAAATGTCAATCCTGATTTTGAAAATTATTAGTAGACCTAGAAGGGCATACGACTGAAATATCTAAGTTTATATACCTGAAACCAAAAGCCAATGTCATTTTTTCAAATGTTATAACTGCCTACTTGTAAAACTCAAGAAAGTAATTGAAGTAAAGTTACAGTTAATAAGGGAATTCTACTATGTGTTCAATTGCAAGCTTTCCTATATACAATGAAAGGCAGTTAGAAGAAAAGGGAGATTCCATTTATTTTCATAGTTTGACAGACAGTGATCTACAAATGTTTTGGTACACAAATATAAAACTATGTTGAAAATGGTACTATCAATAGTCATTAGACTATTAACTGTTGTCCTTGGGTGATTGGGTAACATTGGACAGTACAATTTTGTATTTTCTTTTATTTTTTTAAGTATTAAATTAATAAAATCCTTTTAAAGTTATTTAAATGCAGAGATGAGAGAGAGAGAGAGAGAGAGAGAGAGAAATCTCCCATCTGCAGGTTCCCTCCCTAAATGCTTGCAATCAATGGGGCTAAATCAGGCTGAAGCCAGGAACCCAGACCTCAATCTGGGTCTTCTATGTGGGTGGGAGGTCTTGAGCCATCACCTGCTGTCTTGTAGGGTGCATTAGCAGAATGCTGGAATTAGAAGCAAAGCTGAGACTCAAACTCAGGCCTTCCAATATGGGATGCAGACATTCCAAGCAGTGTCTTAGACACTGTGCCAAACACCCACCACTATTTTACCTTATCAAAAAATGGTTCCAAGGCTGGCGTTGCGGCTCACTAGGTTAATCCTCTGCCTGCGGTGCTGGCACCCTGGATTCTAGTCCCGGTTGGGGTGCCGGTTCTGACCCGGCTGCTTCTCTTCCAGTCCAGCTCTCTGCTGTGGCTAGAAGGCAGTGGAGGATGGCCCAAGTGCTTGGGCCCTGCACCTGCATGGGAGACCAGGAGGAAGCACCTGGCTCCTGGCTTCAGATCGGCGCAGTATGCCGGCTGTGGCTGCCATTTGGGGGGTGAATCAACGGAAGGTAGACCTTTCTGTCTCTCTCACTGTCTAACTCTGTCAAAAAAAATTTATTTTTCTTCATGTTTTAAGGTATATTGTTTTTAGTTAAATATGCATAAATGTATTTATGTACCAAATAGTCTTGGTTTTATTAGTCTCACCTAAAGATGCAAAAAAAGAGAGGGAGAGTCACAGGTTAAATCTTGAAGACTTTCTATATGACTCCTATAGCAGATAAAACTATAAATGATAAAAACTATAAATAAATATAAACTATATTTATTTTAAATATGTGCTATAATCTGTGATTGCCAGATTCCCTGAGAACATCACCTGAAAATCGATTACTGCTACAGTAAGGCACATTTCAATTTGTACTGCTAGGGAAATATCAAAATTTGCATAACAGTTTGCCCAACATATGTCAATCCATTCTGCTGTATTTTTCAAAAAATAATCGTGAACTATAAGTGTGGCTGCTAGTTCAGAATGAGACTCAGCATTTGCTCAATGTATTTCCAACGTCTTAACACATTGGAGATGAGCTGCTCATTTATCAAAGCAGACAGCTACTTTTATGAGCAATTTTTAGAGGAGTACTCTGATTATTCAACCACCCACAGTAAAACAAAATGTTCTAAATTCAATTTAGTTGATCTTTTAAGTAAACAAAATGAAGTTCACATGCCTTGACACTGAACTTGTTGAAGAAAGTTCGCCTCTGCAATGGGAGGGAGTTGTGCGTGACTGTCCGGAGCTGTGTGACTGCTCTCTCATCACGAGTCTTGATGACTACATAGAATGTAATTTTGTTGCTTATTTGCCACAGTGCTGAAAAATAAGTTTATTAATAATATAACAGGGCGGGCTCAGAAGAGATTTGCACTACTTGACCCTTTTATTTTTATTTTATTTATTTTACTGAAGGAATTGAGATAAAACACAGTTTGCTGTTAAGAGCCAGTTCTGACTGACTTCAGTTAGACTTATTTTTTCCCTCCTTTTAAATCTAATGACAGCTATGAGAAAGATCCATAAAAAAAAGATGGAGGTGGGAGGGACAGGAGAAAGGGGGAATTCAGCAGGAAACTTCCCATGTGGGAAAATAGCATTGTGGGGAAGCTCCCGCTTAAATTAGTCATAGAAAGGTATTTCAATTACTAAAAACAGCTTTTTAAGAAAGGCGTTCAGGGATTATGTTTTAAAATTTCTGACGCATTTGAATATATCTTGTCATCTAGGTATTGCCATGAGAGTTTTTTTTTTCTTTTTAAAATTAATTTAAAAAAATCTCTAAAAATTTAACATATTTTAAATTTTTATTACTAACTATGTACATTTATGAAGTACAGTGCTACATTTTAATGCATGTATACAATGTTTCCTGGGCCAGTCAAGGTAATCACCATTTCCCCTTATTTGTTATTACTTTATGGTTGGAACTTTCCTAGTCTTCTAAAAATAACTGCTTGAGCTGTGTGGTATGGGGATCAGATAAGTCCAAGTGAGGTCCAGCCAAGGCAGGGCCAGGCTATAAAGCTGGGGATGAAAGCGGGTTATTGTGTTGCTGTGGTAGAGGGAGAATAAAAGATTTGTTAGTGTCTACAGGTAAATGATGCCTGGGAAGTCCAATTATCTGGGCTCGGGATCATCGGCAATGAGACTTGGACTCCTTACCTTATGTTCTCACTGCTTCCACAGGCCAGTTCATAGGCCAGAGGTTGTGAAAGCTCATGGTACAGACAGTGGCAGGAGGAGCCGGTTCAAATCCGACTCCTGCTTACCCTGCTCCATTTCTCATCGTGTGGGTCTGGACCGAGAGGTGGGGATTTGAGTGCTAACCAGATCTCTTGGTGTTCAGTGTAACTTCTGGTGTGCTCCAAGCACACTGCCTTGGGTGTCCTTGATAGGTGAGAGGGAAGGCAGGCTGGGAACAAGTGGTAGGGCAGCACAGGCAGGTGCGAATCATTTACCCTCTCCTTGTTCTCTGTCGCATCTGATTTGCTCTGATGGATCTTTTAGGTGGGAGAGTGTGAGTGGGAATGAGAGGGTCCACCAAGGAGTTGGGATGAATGCTTTCCATATGGGAAACCCCATTCACATGGGTTGTCTGTCAAGTCCAAAGTCAGCAGAGAGCAAAGTGAGAGGCAGAGGGCGATGTTGTCTTCCAGGAGCAGGACTTTCTCTTCTATCCATGTCTTAGCATTCATGAGGCCTAAGGAGGAGACAGTCAAGGCCACTGTTCAGCAGACGGCTCTGTGCAAAGCACATTATATTATTACAAAGTCTTTGTACAGCTGTGGGTCGAGACGACTAATCATCTCACAGGAAGGAAAATAAGCTGCAACAGAGTTAATCCTGACGCACTTGAGAATTCCTAAATGAACTGTAAAATTATTACTGAGCAAGAGGGACTCCATGAAGGCTGAGTTTGTATATGTATTTGGCAAAGCCTGAAAGGCACACAGTCTCTAGCTCTAATCATCTCATTTAAAATTGTGCCTACTAAAGCTCCACTATAATAGATCATTTGATCTTTATTTCAAGAGAATGAAAGACTTCTAAGATTCTACACAGGACCTTATGAATAGGTCTTTAGTGTGCAATTTGTCAATTTTTCAGCCATTAATTTTAAACCACTTATTGCAGAATTATTTGTTCTCAATTCTTCCTGCCAACAGCACATATTTGCATAAGTGCCCATTGTACTAATTAATAAAGTGGCTGGGAATGATGGAGTGATCTAACTGAGTGTCCCCATGTTCAACTTGTGGGTTCCTAGCCGGGCGATTAATCCCAAGATGCGCTTTCACCATGCTACACATGGACCGGGGTTTACAAAGTGTGGAAGTGCAGGGCTTGTGTCTGACGACTGGAGTGGAAAAGGATTTTCGAAAGCTCTTCCCTGACAGAGAAGAAGGTATAAGGGAAGCAGCTGTCTTGTGAGGTCACTTGAGGTCTTGTCTGGTGGCCTCAGAGGTCTCACGCTTATGCTCAGGGAAGTTAACGTGTAGATAAGATGTTGGAATAACACCAAGACAGAAGAAACTTACAAATTATAACCTGAGGGGGGGGGTCTTTGCTTTTATATTCAGCAAGAGAGGAAATTTGGGGATAGATTCTGAAGTCATGAGATTGAACCAGGTGGTGGGTAGGTGGTGGTGAGACAACAGCTAAAGATCTATGGCTTAATTGTGTGAAGATCTGTCAGTATGCATGGATGTGAAAATGTTTTGTACCCCAAAGACTTGTTTTTAAATTCCATTTTCCATAAACGGTTTGAAGTACCCTTGTATTCATCTTTCAATCATCATCTTTTGTAAGCTTATTTTGAGTTAAGTACTACATTCTAGAGGTAAAAGTTTTGGATGAACTGTAACTTGAAAGAATTGCCAAAAATTCTTCCTGGAGTCAGAATATCTGGAAGAAAACAAAAACATCTCTTAAAGATGGAAGAATAATGCTATATTAGAGTTTGAGGAAACAAAGATTGTCTTTCTGAGATAACCATAAATCCAGTGACATCAAAATATATTTCATACCTGGGATGTAGGAAATAATTCCCGTAATTATAATGAAAATTATTGAAGCAGCCAACTTTTACAAGATATAGATATTTGAGAAGAGTTTCCTGTAAGACTTAACAACATTTGTACGTTCATCAAACTGATACGTTAGTCCTCAGTCTTAATTAACTGGGACCTTTGGAATGAGATAAAATTAAAGTGACTAGCATTATGCACATAAATGTGATACCATGACATCTGTTTTTTAAAAATATTGTATTAATATAGAGAAGAGATTTTTATGTATTCATAGAAGATAACCAGATTTCCTGCCTTCCTTAATCCCCCCTTCCCTCCTTTCTTTTTTCTTTATTTTTTTTGCAATAATATAATATCAATTTACTTTATAATCACAGCCTTAATACTCCATTAACCAAATGTTTGACTAGTAAAAAGTAGAAGGATCACTGTTTCTCAGGAATTTAGACAAAGGCTATAAATAATTAAATCATAAGCCATTAGTTTCATGCTTATATTTTTTTGTATTCTGCATGCTACCACATATCAGATAAAACATATTCTGTTTTTCTTTTTGGGACTGGCTTATTTCACTAAGAATAATGGTCTGGAGTTGCACCCATTTTATTGCAAAAGACAGGAACTTGTTAGCTAATTGTTTGAGTTGCCAGATTATAAAATTTTTGAAGCAGTGCAGATTTGTTTTTAATAAAAAGTCTCATGAAGGAATGAAAGGCAAATTTGATTTTGTGAAATCCTCATACAACCAGGGAACAAGCAAAGCAGTAGAAGTCAAACCAAATCTTCTTCTGGATTTTTTTTTTGTCCTTTCATCTCCTACTAGCACTTCACATGTTTATTTCCCAGTGCTAATTTAAAAGAAAACTTAGACACATTTAGAATTAATGTAATAATTAATTAGAGTTGGTCACAGCAATCCCATAATACAAATTAGATATCTGAATGTTCCAGATATTTTTGGACACAAGCATTTTCCTAGTGTTATGTATTTGTTCTATTCCCTTTTCCTTTTAAAAAAATCTCTTAATTACCAAAAACCAAACCAAAAGGATTAAAGTTATTCAAGAAAAACCAGTGTGATACCAGGCAGATGACAAACAGGACAAAAGGGACTCCATCGTTTTCCAAAGCAGTCTTTTGAGGGTATTTTCTGTCAGAATCATTTTTTTCCAAAGAGCATGAACCATGTCCCATCCCCTTGTTAGAACTGGCATTTTTTGTTGTGTGTGCCATTGTATTATATTTGTGCTACCTTTTTGATGGATCAAACTTGGCTGATGTTTAGGTTCTTTATTTTATCTATGGTATCAAAAGACAAGGTAGCAATTTAAAGTTCTTGAGCAATACTGCATTCACCAGCTCGGGTGTATGCCTCTGGCAACCGGAGGGGAGAAGGCAGCATTCACTTATGGCTCTTGTGTGCATGAGTGATCCAGAGATTCTAGTAGAGGGAAAAAATCTGGGTTCTCCACTGAATTAGTCTTTCTGGGAGGATTGACATGGACTGGGCACCCATGTGAGGTATCCCTGCCTCTCAACATATCATAGGCTCTCAGGATCAACCCCCTAGGCAGGGCAACCACAGGCAGCTGGCTCTGGGAACATCTGTGCTTCTCTGTGGTTGGGACAGGCTAGGGGGAAGAGCATATCATCTGGACCCCATGACTGTGGGAACCTTGTGTGCTGAGACTATGGGCGTTCTGTGACTGTACAAGAGGGTGCAGGGTGTAGCTGGGTCTCTGGACAATCAATGTGAATAGCTCCATGTACTCAGAACTCCCTGATTGCCTGGGGTGAGTCATTGCAATGGGACCCATGTTCACACTGAGGACTGCACAGATCTTTGTGTGGTTCATACGGCAGCACGGATGAGTATTGCACCCATTGTGGGCTAACTCTTAGGCACCGATCACCTTGGAAGAGAGGTGGTGAGGGTGTGATTAGGCCAACAGATGTGGTTATACTCTCCATTCTGCTAAAAAAAGAGATCTACAGTGCCCAACTTAAGTGTTACCCCGGATACTTAACCTGACCCTGGAGTACTGACTAGAGCTCCTTAGCACACCTACTGCACACCTCTGGGTATTCACCGAAAGAGCAGACATCCCACTAAGCCACAGAAGCAAAGGTCAAAGACAAAAGCTATCAGAGAAAAAAAAAAAAAACCAGCAAGTATTTCCACAAATACCTAAAAGTAAAGGCAGAAATTCAAGAAACAAGAATATGGAAGACAACATGACCCATCTCCATAAAGGAACACAACAACAACTCAATATTAGAATGTGAAGATGAAGAAATAGATGAAATGCCTGAAATGGAATTCTAAGGCTCATCATAGGATTACTCAGAAGCAATGAGAAGTGATTTCACAAATTAAAAAAAATCCATACATGACATGAATGAAAAATTCTTCCATGAATTTGCAATTTTGAAAAGAGATTAAAATGAAATATTAGAGATGAAGAATTCAACATGTCAGATAAAAATACAGTGGAAAGCCTTAACAGCAGTCTTGGTGAGGCAGAAGAGAGTGTCTGAGCTGGAAGACAAATCTATTTTTCAAAAAGATAAAAAAAGAAATTAGAAAAATTAAAAACAGTGTTGGAGATTTATGGGATACTCTCAAATGACCCAACATATGGATCTTGGTAGTTCCTGAAGGTGTGGAAAGAGAGAATGGATCAATAGGCTAATCCTCTGCCTTGCGGCGACAGCACACCGGGTTCTAGTCCCGGTTGGGGCGCCGGATTCTGTCCCAGTTGCCTCTCTTCCAGGCCAGCTCTCTGCTGTGGCCAGGGAGTGCAGTGGAGGATGGCCCACGTGCTTGGGCCCTGCACCCCATGGGAGACCCGGATAAGTACCTGCCTCCTGCCTTTGGATCAGTGCGATGCACCGGCCACAGCACACTGGCCACGGTGGCCATTGGAGGGTGAACCAACGGCAAAGGAAGACCTTTCTCTCTGTCTCTCTCTTTCGCTGTCCACTCTGCCTGTCAAAAAAAAAAAAATATTCAGTGAAACAATTACAGAAAACTTCCCTAATTTGGAGAAAGAAGAGGAAATCCAAATACACAAGACACATAGAACTCCTTGTAGACATGACCAGAAAAAATCTACACACAAAACATTGTAGTCAAATTTTACACAATAAGACATAAGAAAAAAAAGCTTGGTTTGGTCATCTCAAAGTTATTTTTCTTATATGGCACAGACAAAGAGAGACAAAATAGAAAAATGAACTGGGCAGCAACAGTTTACTTTAGGCTACTTTTTCGTGCACAGATTAAGGCAGAGACAGTTGAAACTCTGAGAAATTTGACTCCTCTCTCTCTCCCCCGCCCTGCTTTTTCTGGAAGTTCAGATAACAATTTAGTTTCAGTTTGGTGATGTAGAATTACACCATTGGGTGACTCCATTTTAAATTGTAGTCTGGTCTGTTGGTGCCAATGCAAAACATAGCCTAAAAGAATTACCTTCTAGATGTTTGCTTAATAATGGAGACCTCTTGATGTCTTGATTCCTTATTCCTTATTTATTTATTTAAAAGGAGAGAGGGAGAAAGAGAGAGAGAGAGAGAGAGAGAGAGAATGAATGAGAATGAAAATGAATTATCTTCCATCTGTTGGGTCACTCTCCAAATGGCTGCAACAGCCAGGGCTGGATCAGGCCAAAGCTTAAGCCAGGAGCCAGGAACTCTACCCTGGTCTCCCAGGTGGGTAGGAGGGGCCCAAATACTTGATCTGCCTTTCACTGCTTTCCCAGGCACATTAGCAGGGAGCTGGATTGGAACTGGAGACTCCAACTGGGACACTCATAGGGGTGGCTTAACCGGCCATGGCCCAACCTGGGCCCTGGTTTCTTTTGTTTTATTTTTAAAAAAGATTTATCTATTTATTTGACATTCAGAGTTACACAGAAAAAGAGAGGCAGAGAGAGAAAGGTCTTCCATCTGATGGTTCACTTCCCAAATGGCCACAATGGCCGGCACTGCGCTGATCCCAAGCCAGGAGCCAGGAGCTTCCTCTAGGTCTCCCACACAGGTGCAGGGGCCCAAGGACTTGGGTCATCTTCCACTGCTTTCCCAGGCCACAGCAGAGAGCTGGATTAGAAGAGGAGCAGCCGGGACTTGAACCGACACTCATATGGGATACCAGAACACAGGTGGCGGCTTTACCGGCTACGCCACAGTGCTGGCCCGGTCCTAGTTTCTTAATTCTTTTGTGAAGTCTTTGAGAATCCTTGAGATTTCTTGGGACCTGAGTCTAGGGAATTGCTTTTTTGCAGTCCTTAACAGAGGAGATGTAGCTCCTCTCCATCCGCTGACCTTCCCCTCTCCCTATCTGCACGTCTCATACCCCATAAGGTTAGAGTTGCAGAGTTTCCCTTGTTCACTTGATGGTTTGGGTAGGAATGGAAAGGATAATCACACTGCTTTTAGCAATTAGTCTGATCAGCTAGAATAGGTTAGACAGTTTCCCCCTGTGTTTTCTAGATATGCCATAATCCAGTTTCAGTGTTAGAAAAAGTGGGCTTCAGCCTTTGGTGGTCAGACGTTATCTCATGATAGTCTTTAGCGCTTTCCCCAAATGTTTCTGGTGCCCTTTGCTTCCAGTCCCAGGACTGAGTTGCAACTGCACATCTTGGACATTCTGAGATTGGGTGGGTGGTGAGCAATGAGCTTTGAGAAGTAGTGCATGCCTTTTCTGGGCTGTAACGTTTTAGCCAGTCATGTGAGACCACAGGGATTCCTTCCCACAGTGCCCTGCGTTGTCGAGAGGGTGGCTTCTCTGCCATGAGTCTGAGCAGCGTGATGAGGAAGAGCAGCCCTCCCTGCCTATTTGTCCTTGGACTTACAGTGTGAGTGAAAAATTGGCCTTTTTTGTGTTAGCCACAGAAACTTCCACACACAGAAGGGTGCTTGTAGGACTAGATGTTATGCTTCCATAAAATATTTTAAGATGTAAATATTTTAATAATTAAATATGATAGAGAATATTTATAGCTTTAAGTTAAAAAATTTTTAAAGATGTATCCTAAGGGGCCGGTGTTGTGGTGCAGTGGATTAAATCACTGCCTGGGATGCCAGCATCCCATACGGGCACCCGTCTGAGTCCGGTGGATCCACTTTTGATCTCGCTCCCTGCTAATGGCCTGAGAAAAGCAGCGGAAGATGGCCTGCATGCTTGAGCACCTGCCACCCATGTGGGAGACCCAGAAGAAGCTCTTGGCTCCTGGCTTTGGTATGGTCTGTCCCTGGAAATCGCAGCCATTTGGGGAGTGAACCAGCGGATGGAAGACCTCTCTCTCTCTCTCTCTCTTTCTCTTTCCCTCCTTCCCTCCCTCCCTCTCTCTGTAACTCTGACTTTCACAATATAAAAAAATAAAGTTGAAAAAAAAAACAGATGTGTGGTTCAACTGAAAACACATTGCCTTTTTTTTTTTAAAGATATTTATTTATTTTATTCAAAAGACAGAGTTAGAGAGAGAGGAAGAGACAGACTGAGAGAGATTTTCCATTCGCTTGTTCATTCCCCAGATGACTGCATCAGCTGGGGCTGGGCCAGGCTGAAGCCAGGAGCTAGGAGCTTCACCAGGATCTCCCACATGGGTGCAGGGGCCCAAGAACCTGGATCATCTTCTGCTGTTTTCCCAGGCACATCTGCAGGGAGCTGGATTGGGAGTGGAGCAGGGGATGCTCCACTAATGCCCATATGGGATGCTGGTGGTGCAGGCAGCGGTTTAACCCACTGCACTATAGCACTGGTCCCGACATTGACTTTTGAGCCAGATTATAGCCAGATCAGCTTTTGCTATGCCAAGGTCAAGGCAGATAACTAGCTGGGTTCAGTTTCCTCAGTGGAAGAGGTGATATCTGTGTCTGCACTGCTGTGGTGGTTGAGACCACAGAGCGTACATGAAGTGCCTGGCCCGAGGACAATAGTAGCTAACGTTTATTTAGTAGCTACTGCTTGCTAGGCACTGATGTAAACCCTTTATACATTCTGCTGTGGACTGAACTGTGTCCACTGCCCACCAGTTCCTATGTGGAAGTTCCTACCTAATGTGACTCAATTTGGGGGGGGGGTGCTTTGAAAGGTAATTATAGTTAGAGGGGGTCATGAGGGTGGCATTCTTAGGATGCCATTCTTGGCTGTATGAAAAGAGAAAGAGAGGGAGAGGTCCCTCTCCCCTATGTTGGATGCCGAGAGAAGGCTGCTGTGTGTCAGACAGGAGAGGGGGCCTATCTAGAAATTAACCTTACTGGAACCTTGGCGTTAGAACTCTAAAGTCCAGAACTGTGAGAAAATGTGTTTTTATATTGCTTTTGCTACCCTGTCTATGTTGTTTTGTTATGTCAGTCCAAGCTGACTAATACGTTAATTCACTTAACTATTACCATAACACACTGGAGTAATTTCTGTGGTTGTTCCCTTTCTACAGGTAAAGAAACTGAGGTATGGTGAGGGAAGCGACTTGCCCAAGGAGATACAGTGATCCTGACCCAGGCAGTCCATCTGTAATCCATGTTCTTAACTCCTGTAGCTGGGAGCACAGATGTAAATTCCCTGCAAGCCCTGAATCTCGACAAACTCAGTGTCCAGGAGGAGCTGGGCCAGCCCAGTGACTTTGCCCTCACGTCTTGGGTTGCAGCTGCTCAGATTCAGGGTCCGGGGCAGCTGCTGAAGTCACTTACAGGGTACTTCAAAAAGTTCATGGAAAATAGAATTAAAAGAAAAGTTTATTTTGTTGCCAAATTTTCTTTCTTTTTTTTTTTTTACTTTTATTTAGTAAATATAAATTTCCAAAGTACAGTTTATGGATTATAATGCCCCCCCCCCATAACTTCCCTCCCACTCATACCCCTCCCATCTCCTGCTCCCTCTCCCATTCCATTCACATCAAGATTCATTTTCAATTATCCTTATATACAGAGGATCAATTTAGTATATATTAAGTAAAGATTTCATCAGTTTGCACCCACACAGAACATAAAGTGTAAAATACTGTTTCAGTACTAGTTACAGCATTAATTCACATTGGACAACACATTAAGGACAGAGATCCCACATGAGGAGTAAGTACACAGTGACCCTGTTGTTGACGTAACAATTTGACACTCTTGTTTATAGCGTCAGTAATCTCCCTAGGCAAATTTTCACGAACTTTTTGACGACTCCTCATCTGCATAAAAATGGGTCTTTATTTGGGGACTATGAGGTGGGGAGACCTACAAAGAAAACAGTCAATTTAGCTCCCTAAAAATTAAGGGGACAAGAAGATCTGAGTGTGAGTTCTTTGTACCCACGTGTGGGTAATCATAGAGCCCCTCCCATGGATGGTGTTTGTGTCCCTGAAATCGAAGCTCCCAGAAATACATGCTCCCATCCTCAGAAGGCCCAAGGCTACTGGGTGACTCAGATGTTTTTCATCTTGTCTTTAAATACAAAGTTGGTCTTCAGGGAGACATGAGCCTAATGCATTCTGTTCCCCTGCCTACTGCTGGAGTGTACAGAGAACCCAGATGGGACAAGGCTTGAGTAGATTATGTTAATCACCTATTTATAGACCTGGGAGTTTTTATGGAGGTAAGTATGCAATATCTTTCATAAACACAAAATTAAATGCAAACATTTTTATATTGTCACCACTTTGAAGAGATTTATCTTTGGAAGCAAAGAATTATCTCTAACTCATAGATTTGGTCCATGCCTCACTAAGAAGAGTGTTTGTTTTTCTAAATCTAATTCTCAGAAGTCAGCCATGAGGTTCACAAATATTTCAATCTTGTTAATGATGCTTGCTTTAAATTCCAATCCAATTCTCAGTATCTCTTTGAAATAGTCAAGAAGCCCTGTCATTTTTAAAATTATTCCTAGTATGTTAAGAGGATTTTGAAGTTTCCTATTAATGAGCCCTATCCTCCCCTCTGTTCCTCCTCCCAGCCAGGCATGGAGGAGAGTGAAAACTTACCGGCTCCTGGATTTAGGGAAGGAGGGAGGCCTGAGAAAGAGATGCTGTTGGAAATTGGAAAAGAGGGTGCTTTGGTTATAAGTGTGCTACTTATGATTTAGAGCCCTGAGTATAGACATTTGATGTTTGACTTTAGAATGAATGTAAGACAATGAATAAGACAGAGCCCATTTACTTAGTACTCACAGTATACAAGCCATTGGGCAAAGTGCATGGAGCACTTTGCATCACTAAATCCTCAAATAATCCCATGAGTTTGATTTATCAACATTTAAGGGTGAGCAAATGGAAGCTTAGGTAACTTGCTTAAGAGACATAAGGTGGCAGAGCTGGTTAGTGGTATAGCTAGGACTTGAACCCAGTTGTGTTTACATATTAGGTTTTAGCCCTGTATGATTCTTCAATTCCCAAAGCAGAGATTACTAGCAGAATCAGACAGGAACCAGATGAAAGCATTTTCTCACTTCTATGCACAAACGAAAACGGGCTCCTCCATTTTCAACATTTATTCAGTGAACATATGTGAAGCCCCACGATATGTGGGCGCTGTAGTGAGGTGGTTTGTCAGAGGCACTGTGTGTTAGGTACATTCTGGTAGGGCCCTGGCATTTGAAGACATAACCTCTAATGCAATCTTTTCTACTTCCAGCAAGAGTCAGGATGTAAACAAGAAGCTCCCTCGTCCAATGGGGACGGAAATGCTGAGACAGGAGTTCTAAGTTCTGAATAGTTTTGCAGATGCAATGAGCTTCTCTGAGGTGTTTCAGAAGTCAGTTCAGATCTGCAGGTGTATTCTGTGCTGACTGTATGGCAAGCAGAGCGTTTCTGCTGAGAACACAGAGACGGGTAAGACAGCTCTCCCCCCTTGAGGAGCTCCCAGCCTAGTGGGGGCTGTTTATAGGTTCCAGTTGCAAACAGAGATTCCATCACCCACAGAAATAGACAAATGCATGCATGCCTCTATTTCCAATAGGTTTAAGAGTATTATTTTATATACCTGAAAACAGAGTGACACATACACATACACACACACACACACACAGAGAGAGAGAGAGAGAGAGAGAGAGAGAGAGAGAATCTGGACCAGGCTGAAGTAGGGAGGCTGCAACATCATTTGGGTCTCTCACATGGGTGGGGGTGGCAGGGGCCCAAGTACTTGAACTATCATCTGATGCCTCTCAGACACATTAGCAGGAAATTGGATCAGAAGTGGGGTAGACAGGACTGGAACCTGTACTCTGATGTGGGATGCCAGTGTTACAAGCAGAAGCTTAACCTGCTGAGCCAGAAGCCTGCCCCTAAGAGGGCTTGAAAGGTGTTACATAAATGCCTGTACTACGTGAGAGAAAAGTTTAAAGCGCTATGGAAAACGAGGTGGGGGGAACGTTAGGGGGTGGAATTAGGCCTGGAGAGTGAGTAGCGAAGCGTAACATTTCAGTCAGATGTTAGTCTTGACTTCACGCTTTCTGCCACAGTGAGAGGGAAATGTCCGTTTTCCCATGGCTCACGACGTCCACAGAACCGTGCCTTTTGTTTAGGAGAGACACATGTTCTCCTGGTGTTGAAACCCAAGAAAAGGTCTCGCTCAAGTCTTACTGAAGGAGAGCCATGGAAAACGACGATCCAAACCCTCAGCGCCAAAGAACAGGCCAATGAGCAACACAGGGGCATTTTCCAGGGGTGGGCTGTTAGCACCCCAGCTAGGTTCAGAATGCCAATGTGAGGCTCTAAGAGTACACGGCTACAAGGGCCAAGGCAGTGGGACCGAGGGCCACGGTGACCCCTGCTCTGGTTTACCCAGGGCTAAAAATTCACCTCTGGTCTGGCAGACACACTCGGCGAAGGTCTGTGACCTAAAGGGAAGAGGAGTTTCCTGCTTTTTTCATCCTCAAGTATTCATGGCAACTTAACCATGGGCTTGTGTGTTTATGGAGTGGTTGTCACATACGTTGAAGTGATTCTGATTGGGGTTCATCTCTGCTCTGATACTTAGATATACTACTTTGGACAGTTTGTTAGCCTCCCTATGCCTTGGTTTTTCATTCCTGTGAGTTGGAAGCGTAACACGTGCTTCATCGCTGTATCAGGATATCTAGATGAGATGGTGTGGCCAAGCACAAAGCTCTGTGCTCAGGCCAGAACAAACTCATTCAGCAGTGGCCGTCAGGACAATGAAACTATGGTAGTGCTGGTAAAATGTCAGTTGTCTTAACATTACAGAGGGATGCCTCTTTCTGCTCGGTGACTTTAGTAAGATACAATTACTGTTTGTCAACAAAAAGTATATATTAAAAAACTGTATTCATTGCATTAGTATATTCTGCTAGATTTTGTTCCTATTAGAGATTCTGGATAACATTTGTAATGTCTTACAATTTTAACTAATTTTTTCTTTACATAATTATAAAGCTTTTTTTTTTTTTTTTGCTAATAGCTAGGTAAACTTGTGAGCATCCAAGGTGTATGAAAGAAAATAGAAAACAAAATGAAGTAAAACAAATCCCTTTTTAAAACTTTTATTTAATAAATATAAATTTCCAAAGTACAGCTTTTGGATTACAGTGGCTTTTCCCTCCCCATAACTTTCCTCCCACCTGCAACCCTCCCATCTCCTGCTCCCTCCCCCATTCCATTTACATCAAGATTCATTTTCAATTATCTTTATATACAGAAGATCAATTCAGTATATATTAAGTAAAGATTTCAACAGTTTGCACCCACACAGAAACACGAAATGTATAGTACTGTTTCAGTACTAGTTATAGCATTAATTCACTTTGTACAACACAATAAGGACAGAGATCCTAAATGAGGAGTAAGTGCACAGTGATTCCCATTGTTGACTTAACAATTGACATTCTTGTTTATGGCATCAGTAATCACCCTAGGCTCTTGTCATGAGTTGCCAAGGCTATGGAAGCCTTTTGAGTTTGCCAACTCTGATCTTATTTACACCAGGTTATAGTCAAAATGGAAGTTCTCTCCTCCCTTCAGAGAAAGGTGCCTCCTTCTTTGATGGCCCATTCTTTCCACTGGGATCTCACTTGCAGAGAACTTTCATTTAGGGTTTTTTTTTTTTTTTTTTTTTTTTTGACAGAGTGTCTTGTCTTTCCATGCCTAAAATACTCTCATGGGCTTTTCAGCCAGATCTGAATGCCTTAAGGGCTGATTCTGAGGCCAGAGTGCTAAAACAAATCACTTTATACCAACAGAAGCCTCACCAGGCTTTTCCAAGTCCCTACCTTAATATCTGATAGAGAACATACATAATTTAAAGAAATACACTAGAGACCTATGCTGCTATAAGGCTAATTTTAATTAAAATTAAGATTTTTGGGAGGAGTGGTTTAGTTAATACCCTTGGTTAATAGACATGTACTAATTTACATAACTGGATATTGCATATTCAGAGAAGGTAATGGATGTTTGCAATATAAAGGCTCAGAATGCAAATAGCTGGCTGACCTTGGACTGTATGGCCAACCATGTGTCAAGTGCACACGCCCATGCACCTTACGATATGGTCTATGCTGCTTTAGTGCTTGTAGGTATTAACGTGTGCTCCAGTTTTCTTATCTTGGCTCTTGCTTGCCTTTTTTATTGTCAGTGGAGATCTCTGTACAATTCCCATTAGGTTAGGTGATGCAAGAGCCAGCTGAGCCTCTGATCCCACTCTAAGTCAACCTTCCAGGGAGAAGCTCGTCAGATACACAGAAGCACGTGGGGAAGAAATACATGGTTTCTGTTGAGTTTCATGAAAGTGGAACAACTGGAATCCCAGCAACTATTTGTTAGATATCAGATGTTTGTGAGCTGGAGATGTGGTTATGATTTGGATGGCTCTGGGTTGGCATTTGGCATTGTCTAGGGTCACACTGTCTCAGTCTTATTTCACAGTTTGATTTGGATAGTGTACTGGAGAGCATCTCAATTAGAGTGTAAATTAGCTCACATAAGTGGCTTGTGTACTTGGCAGACAAAGATTGAATTTCAAATAACCTTAGACAATGGGTCAGAAATAAATAGAAGAAGACTAGACATGATTATGGATCTATGAGGGTACTTCAGAAAGTTTATGAAAGCTGGAATTAAAGGCAAAGAATATTTTGGTGCAAAAAGGTTTTGAAACCCTTGCATTTAAGGAATCTTCAAAAAGGTCATGAAAAATGCATATTATGAAAAAACTATGCATAGATTTCATATTTTTTGTACCAAAATAAGCTTGTCTTTTAATTCCAGTTTCACAGATTTTTAAAAGTACTCTTATATAGACAGACTGAGGAAGAGAGGAGACTAGGATCATGGTATCCTCTGTGTGTAGTGATGCTTGGAACAAGGTAATTGGTAAATATATGTTGGTTTAATTGGATTAATTTAACAAAGATTCACTCAAGAAGATTGGGGTTGTTTTTCCAGCAATCTAGTTCATAAAGGCATCTGAAGTTAACTCTACATAAACTTTGTAACTTTTTCAACTATCTTCAGAGATAGCTGGTCTACTAGCCAATAAGAAACACAAGCAAATCCAACCCCCCCTCTTCCAAAAATATTGCCATAGACCTAAGAGACAAAAGTTGGTATTCCCTTTCTCCTTTATTTCCTCTCATCTTATCTTGAGATGCAGTTAGAGCTATGAGATGCTGATATATCTTTAATTTAGATTTGGCGAATGATTGAAAGGGGCCTACTTCCCACTTATTTACACCATATCCCCTGCACCCACAAGAAAGCACCCTAACCTCTTGATCGCTGTGGACTACACCCTCTCCTCATATTGGAAACACAATGTGGTAGACAGAACCTTTTGAACTGTTGGTAAGATCTCCAGGAGTGAAGAGGATGGCGAAGAAGCATGAAAAACTGTCAGAGGACTGTTTTGGGGGAAGGGCATCCTATTCACAGTGACCCTTGACTGGTGGGCAGAGAGGGGACACATCTGTTAAAGGAGCAGTTTCCTCTGGCCTTCTCTGGAACATGTCAGTTCATATTCACATCAAGTCTTGGACATTCTTCTTTTTTAAAAAAATAGCTATTATTTGAAAAACAGTTACAGAGAAGGAGGGGGAAGGAGAGGGAGAGGGAGAGGGAAAGGGAGAGGGAGAGAGAGGGAGAGGGAGGGGGAGAGGGAGAGGAGTCTTTCATCTGCTGGTTCACTCCCCAAATGGCTGCAAAAGCCGGAGCTGGGCTGATCCAAAGCCAGGAGCTGGCAGCTTCTTCCAGGTCTGCCACGTGGGTGCAGGGGCCCAAGCACTTGGACCATCTTCTGCTGCTTTCCCAGGCACATTATCAGGGAGCTGGATCAGAAGTGGAGCAGTCAGGACTTGAACCTGCGCTCATATGGGATGCCAGCACTGCAGGTAGCTTCTTTACCCACTATGCCACAACTTCAGCTCCCTGGACACTCTTTCAGGCACTTATTTATCTCCTTATTCTACTCTCCCTTTTCCTTCAGTATCTTACATTTTTTCCCCCAAGATTTGAATAAAATTTTCCCATGCTGGAGAACTTACAACCTGAAAAAAAACCTCACTTTCTTGGTGGATCTTCTCAGTGTTTTTATGATGTTTTCATTATGTTTTAGAAGCTAGACTATATTTAGAGGAAATTGAGATTTAGAGTGGTTAATGTTAACTAGGTGAAATTGCTTTTCTCTCTCACCTTTGCAATTGTTTGGTATTATAGTCAGACTCTAGAACCCTGAAAGACAAATTTTTAGGAAAAACTTATAGACACTGGGCTCTTTCTGATTATGTGACTTTTGGCTGCTTTACCCTCTTTAAAATAATATAATAATCCCTGCTTCATAGGACTGAAATACTGAGTAAGTGTTCTGATCTATATAAAACTCTTAGGGTGGTGCATATAACATAGCAAGGACTCAATACATGGTGTTCATTATTAATATTGACTAATGGGCTAAGATAGTCAGGGAAACTTGGAATTGTAGTTCCAGTGAAAAAATAATGCTAAAATATCAAATTTGAGACTTGTTGAATTTTGAACGACCACTGCTTCTGTTGTCCTGTATATATTGATCCATTGTCTACCGCAAAATGTTTAAAATCCACACAGATAATACCATGCTAAATTTTGCAGTTTTACTTAGGGAATAAGTATAATCTAAGGTTCATCAAGTGGACAGGACAAATTGATAGCTATTTCGACCTTTATAGTAGCATTCTTATTCTGTGCCTCACAGACACTGGCACCTTATGACTTACTACTAGGAAGGAAGCATGACGGACTTGAGAGTTTTGTGGTTGTATTAGCCAGCTTTTTGGTCACTGTAACGAAGCATCTGACACAGGAGAAGAGGTTCAGTTGGCTCACAATTTGGGAGGGTCAAGGGTATGGTGTCTGTGTGGCCTCAGGAGCTGTCAGTGCCCCCTCCCCTATCCCCCAATTTCTCAAAGGTTCCATCAGTTTCCACTACTGCCACTTTGGGGACCAAATCTCTAGTCATAGTGGACTCTTGGGGGACACTCAGACCACATCCAGACTATAGCAGTGTTCAAACACATCAGAGAAATAGCTCTCCTTGTAATAAATTAACAGATTTTTGTCTTGGGCTGCTCAAGTAGCAAATCTAGGAATCACTTTTGAGTCCTTCTTTCCCTTACTACACAGTATCCATTCTACCAGCAAGTCTTCTTACTACCAAGCATACAAGACCTTCCTGTTTATCCACTTCCCCTCCTTGTGACTTATCCTAAGCTACTTGTGGTCCTGTATTCTTTAGAGGATACCCAGACTGATCTTTGAGCAACTAAATTTCATCATGTCGATCACATCATTCTCCTGCTTAAATAATTCTTTGGCTTCTCATTTGCATTTGGAGTGAATCCACTCCACATGGTTTCATTCTGACTTTTTATTTCCTAATCTTAAAAACTTCAAACTTTAAAGGACACCCATTTTCCAGTTAATAATAAAAAAAGGCTGAATTGCTATGGTTAAATTCCCAGAACCCCCAATTATTTAGGGTTGGACTAAATGGCTGGCATAATTGCTTGCAAAAGTGTTTTCAATTTGATAGAGCTTATATTGAGATATAAAGCTTATAATTTTTGCTTTGGTCTTTTAATCTTATTTTTCTATTTTTATCTTGAAGCTCTCTTGTGTGTTACAAATCTCCAGGTAGATAAGAGGGTACTTCAAAGTGTTCACAGAAAATTTACATTATGTTTTAAAAGCTTTTATTAATATAAAGAGAATAGATTTTATGCATTACATAGGTACAGTTAGAAGAAGACAACCACATTCTCCACACTCTCCTGTACCCCCTTTCACTCCAAATCTCTACCTCCACTCTATTCCTCAGTTTTTGCATAGACACAATTTTAATTCTCTCTATATTCACAGGCTTAATTTGCCAATAATCATAATATTCAAAAAATAAAAAGTAGGGGCTGGCGCTGTGGTGTAGTAGGTTAATCCTCTGCCTGCAGTGCCAGCATCCCATATGGGTGCTGGTTCTGGTCCTGGCTGCTCCTTTTCCGATTTAGCTCTCTGCCATGGCCTGGGAAAGCAGTAGAAGATGGATCAAGAACTTGGACCCTGTACCTGCGAGGGAGACCCGGAAGAAACTCCTGGCTCCTGGCATTGGATTGGCCCAGCTCCACCCTTGTGGCCATCTGGGTGGTGAACCAGGAGATGAAAGACCTTTCTCTTTGTTTCTCCCTCTCACTGTCTGTTACTCTACCTCTGAAATAAATTAAAAAAAGTCAGAAGGCCACAGTTTTACAGGATTATAAACAAGTGCTAAAAACAACCATGATATCACAAAATGTTCATTTCATCCCTATACATTTTTTGTATTCTACATTAGCTGCCACATATCAGAAAAAAAATATGACATTTGTCTTTTTGAGATTAGCTTATTTCACTAAGCATAATTGTTTCCAGTTGCATCTATTTTGTTGCAAAAGACGATTTCATTCTTTCTTATGGCTGAGTAGTATTCCAATGTGAATTTATACCACTTTTTTTTTTAATCCATTCATCAGTTGATGGACATCTGGGTTAATTCCATATCTTAGGTATTGTGAATTAGACTGCAATAAAAATGGGGGTACAAATATCTCTTTTGTATGCTGATTTCATTTCATTTGGGAAAATCCCAGGAGTGAGGTGGGTGGGTCACATTGTGGATCTACTTTTGGGTCGCTGAGGACTCTACATATTGTCTTCCACAATGGCTGCATTAGTTTGCATTCCCACCAACAGTGGATTAGGGAACCTTTTTTCACTCATCCTTGCCAGCATTTTTTTTTTTTTTCAATTTTTGGATGATAGCCATTCTAACTGGGGTGAGGTGAAATCGCATTATGGTTTTTATTTGCATTTCCCTGATGGCTAGTGCTTCTGAGCATTTTTTCACATGTCTGTTGGCCATTTGAATTTCATCCTTTGAAAAATGTCTGTTTATGTCTTTTGCCTATTTCTTGACTGGAGTTTTTGTTGTTGAATTTCTTGACCTCTTTATAGATTCTGAATATTAATCCTGTATCAGTTGTATAGTTTGCAAATATTTTCTCCCATTCTGTCAGTTGCCTCTTCAATTTGCTGAATATTTCTTTTCCTTTTTTTTAAAAGATTTATTTTATTTTATTTTATTTTATTTTATTTGAAAGGCAGAGTTACAGAGTGGCAGAGAGGGAGAGAGAGAGGGAGGGGGAGAAAGAGAGAGAGAGATAGAGAGAAAGAGAGTCAGTGAGTCAGTCTTCCATCTGCTGATTCACTCCCTTGATGGCCTCAATGGCTGGACCTGTACCAATCTGAAGCCAGGAGCCAGGAGCTTCTTCCAGGTCTCCCACGTGGGTGCAAGGGCCCAAGGACTTGGTCCATCTTCTACTGCTTTCCCAGGCCATAGCAGAGAGCTGGATTGGAAGTGGAGCAGCTGGGACTCGAACCAGCACCCATATGGGATGCCGGCACTGCCAGCACTGCTTCACCTGCTAAGGCACAGTGCTAGCCTCGAGCTGAGTGTTTCTTTTGCAGTGCAGAAACATCTTATATTGATGTAATCTCATTTGCCTATTTTTCCTTTAGCTGACTGTGCTTCTGGGATCTTTTCCAAGAAGTCTTTGTCTACACTAATGTTTACAGTTTCCCCAATGTTTTCATCTAATAATTTGATGGTATCAGGTTATAGATTTAGGTTCTTGATCCATTTTGAGTTGATTTTTGTATAAGGTGTCAGGTAGGGATCTTGCTTCATACTTCTGCATGCAGAGATCAATTTTCCTAGCACCATTTGTTGAAGAGGCTGTCCTTGCTCCAGGGATTGATTTTAGTTCCTTTGTCAAAGATTAGTTGGTTATAGATGCACGGGTTAATTTCTGGGGTTTCTATTCTGTTCCAATTGTCTACATGTCTGTTTTTGTGCCAGTACTAGGCTGCTTTGATTATAACTGCCCTGTAGTATGTCTTGAATTCTGGTGTTGTGATGCCTCCAGTTTTGTTTTTGTTATTTAAGATTGCTTTAGCTATTTGGGGTCTCTTGTGTTTCCATATGAATTTTAGCACTTTTTTTCTAGAATTCAGAAGAATGTTATTAGTATTTTAATTGGGATTGCTTTGAGTTTATAAATTGATTTGGGTAATATACACACACTAATATTCATATTAATTCTTCCAATCCAGGAACATGGAAGATATTTCCATTTTTTTGTGTCTTTTTTATTTCTTTCTTTAATTTTTTTTATAATTTTGATTGTAGAGATCTTTCACATCCTTGGTTAAATTTATTCTAAGGTCCTTAAATTTTTTGATAGCTATTGTGAATAAGACTGACCTTAGACATTCTTTCTCAGCCATGTAATTGTCTGTGTATATAAATGCTATAGATTTTTACGTGCTGATTTTATATCCTGCAACTTTACCAAACCCTTTTGCAAGTTCCAATAGTCTCTTAGTGGAGTCTTTTGGTTCCCCTATATATAGAACCTTGCCTTCTACAATTTGTATCCCTTTGATTTATTTTTTTTGCCCAATGGTTCTGGCTAAAACTTCTAGGACTGTAATGAATAGAAATGGTGAAAGTGGGAATCCTGGGCTGGTTCTGGATGTTAGTGGAAATGCTTCCAACTTTTCCTCATTCAATAAGATGCTGGCCATGGGTTTGTCGTATATTGCCTTGATTGTGTTGAGGAATGTTCCTTCTATACCGAATTTGCTTAAGGTTTTCGACAGGAAAGGATGTTGTATTTTATCAGATGCTTCTTCAGCAACGATTGAGATATTATGGTATTTATTATTCAATTTGTTAATATGATATATCACATTTATTGATTTGTGTATATTGAGTGATCACTGCATATCAGGGATAAATCCCATTTGGTCTGGGCCAATGATCTTTCTGATGTCTCATTAGATTTGCTGATCTAGTAATTTTTTGAGGATTTTTACATCCATATTCATCAGTTTTATTGGGATATAGTTCTCTTTCCTGTTGTATCTTTTTCTGATTTTAGATCAAGGTGATGTTGGCCTTGTAGGAGTTTGGGAGGATTCCCTCCATTTCAATTGTTTTGAACAGCATTAAGAATTGGAATGCATTCTTCTTTAAAAGTCCAGTAGAATTCAACAGTGAAGTAAGTTGGTCCTTGGTTATTCTTTATCGGGAGTGTCTTTATGACTGATTTAATCTCCATCTTGGTTATTGATCTAATTAGGTTTTCTATGTCTTCATGACTGAATTTTGGTAGATTGTATGTATGCAGGAATTCTTGCATTTCTTCTAGATTTTTCCCATTTGCTGATATATAGCTATTTGTAGTAATTCCTGATTATTCTTTTTATTTCTGTGGTATCTGTTGTAGTATCTTCTTTTTCATCTCTGATTTTATGGATTTGGCCCTTTTCCCTCTTTTTTTGGTTAGTTGGTACAATAGTGTATCAATTTTGTTTACTTTTTTTTCAAAAAAAACATCTCTTCACTGATCTTTTGTATTTTTTTGTTTCAATTTTATTTACTTCTCTAATTTTAATTATTTACTATCTCCTACTAATTTTGGGTTTGGTTTGTTATTGTTTTTCTAGGTCCTTGAGATGCATTGATAGCTCATTTATTTGGTGCTTTTCCAATTTTTTAATGTAGGCACTAATTGCTATAAACTTCCCTCTTACCTTGCTTTTGCTATACCCCGTAGAATGGACTTTTTTGTCATCTTTATTCCTTCTAGGAATTTTTTGATTTCACTTTTTATTTTTTTCTGACCCACTTTTTTCAGGAGCAAGTTGTTCAGTCTCCTTTTGTTACATATTTTTTAGAGTTTTTTAAGTTGCTAATTTCCAGTGTCATACCATTGTTGTCAGAAAACATATGTAGTATGATTTCAGTTTTTTAAAATTTGCTGAGACTTGCTTTATGGCCTAGCATATGGTCTATCCTAGATAAATTCCATGAACTGATAAAAAAAAGTGTTCTTCAACTGTGGGATGGAAGGTTTTGTAATTTCAATTAGGTCTGTTTGGTCTATAGTGTCTATTATCTCTGTTATTTCTTTATTTATTTTCTGTCTAGTTGATCTGTCAATTCATAAAAGTGAGATGAAGTCTCCCATTACTATTGTACTGGGGTCTATGTCTCCTTTTAGATCCAGTAACATTTATTTTAAATAGGCACCATGGTATTGAGTGTGTATATATTTACTGTAATCACATCTTCCTGTTGAATTGATCCTTTAATCATTACCCAATGCCCTTCTTGTCTCTCTCTCTCTCTCTCTCCTTTTTTTGAAAGATTTTATTTATTTATTTGAGAGGTAGAGTTACAGACAGTGAGAGGGAGAGACAACAGAGAGAAAGGTCTTCCTTCTGCTGGTTCACTCCCCAAATGACCGCAATGGCTAGAGCTGAGCTGATCCGAAACCAGGAGCCAGGAGCTTCTTCAGGGTATCCCACAGGGGTGCAGGGGCCCAAGGACTTGGGCTATCTTCTACTGCTTTCCCAGGCCATAGCAGAGAGCTGGATTGGAAGTGGAGCAGCTGGGACTAGAACCATTGCCCATATGAGATTCTGGTGCCGCAGGCAGAGGATTAACTTGTGCTACAGCGCTGGCCTCTCTTTGTTTCTTCTAAAAATTTTTGTGTTAAAGTCCGTTTTGTCTGATATTAGGATGGCCATATCTGCTCATTTTTGCTTTCTCTTAGCATTGAATATCTTTTGTTTTCCATTCTTTTACTTTCAGTCTGCATGTATCTTTGTTGGTGAGATGTGTTTCTTGTTGGCAGTAAATAGATGGATCTTGTTTTTTAATCCATTCTGCCAATCTTTCAATTGGAGAATTTAGGCCATTTACATTCAAGGTTATTATTGATAAGTAACTATTTTGTCCTACATTTTTTCCATAAATATTCCTATTGTTTGCTTTGGATTTCCTTTGTACTTTTATTAGATTTTTCTGCCTTCCCGTTCTTTCATTGTGAAGACTGTCATTCTCTGTGTCTGTGTGTAGCACATCCTTAAGAATCATTGGTAAGGCTAGACAAATGGTGACAAATTCTTGCACTTTTTGTTTGCTCTGGAAGATCTTTATTTCTCCTTCATTTATAAATGAGAACTTTGCTGGATACAGTATCCTGTGTCAACAGTTCCTTTCTTTTAGCACTTGGACTATGACTCTCCATTCTCTACTAGCCCATAGGGTTTCTGGTGAAAAATTGGCTGTTAGTCTAATTGGGGATCCTCTGAAGGTAATCTGGTATTATATCATGCACATTTTAGAATCTTTTCTTTATGTTTTACTGCTGAAAGTTTCACTATAATGTGTTGGTAAAAATCTTTTCTGATTAGGAGTTCTATTTGATTACTGTACTTGGATGTCCCTTTCTTTCACCAAATTAGGAAGTTTTCTGCTTTTATTTTGCTATTCAGGCCTTCTATCCCATCCTCTCTTTTCATGCCTTCAGGACACAAATGTTTAATCATTTGATAGTATCCCATAAATCTTGAATACTATTTTCAGTTTCTCTAATTTTTTCTTTTTGTTTTTTTTTTCTTCATCTGACTGAGATATTTCCAAGGACTTGTCTTCTAGCTTAGATATTCTTTCTATGCCTCACCATGTCTGTTGTAAGGTTTTCCACTGTATATTTATTTGACATACTGAATTCTTCATTTCTAATATTTCAGGTTGATTTCTCTTCAATATCTCAATCTCTTGGCAAAATTATTACTGATTCATTCATACTGTGTATGGACTTCTTTATCTCATGAATTTGTTTCTCCCTGTTTCTGGATAATTCTATTATCATTCTTTAAAATTCCTTTTCAAGCATTTCATTAATCTCTTTATCTTCACATTCTAAACCGAAGTATCGCTGTATTCCATTTGTGGAGTCATGTTGTCTTGTTTCTATTTGCTTCTTGTATTTCTGCATTTATTTTTAGGCATTTGTGGAAACACTCGTTGGTTTTTCTCCTCTGATGGGTTTTATCTTTGAGTTATTCCTCTGTGACTTAATGGAGGGTCTCCTCCTTCAGTGTATATCCAGAGGTATGTGCTGGGTGTGCCCAGGGAGCTCTGGTCTGTGCTCCCAGGTGGGGTGAAAAACCAAGTGACACCCAAGTTGTGTGTGGTTGATCTCCTGTGTTGTCAGCAGGGGGTAGGGTATGATCATTCCTGTTGGGGTAACCACAACCTCACCTCCTCTCTTCCATGGTCATCAATTCCCAGGGTTAGCTCTTAGTGGGTACAACATACCACCCACACAGGTTCATGAAGCACACAAGTGATCTGTGCAGTCCTCAGTGTGAGCATGGTACCCTCTGCAGTGACCCACCCCAGGCACTGAGCTCTGAGCTTCTGAAACTGGACACAGTGATTACTCAGAGACTCAACTGCACTCCACACCCTACTGTGCAGTGACAGAATTCCCAAGTGACAACGTGCAAGGCTTCCACAGTCACAGAGTGCAGAGGATCCCCTCTTGGCCCTATGAATCTGCAGAGATGGTCCCAGAGCCTGGGAACATGTGGTGCTCCATCTTAGCAGTTTGAGCCCCAGAGCCTGTGATAGGTTACAGAATGGGAGCAACTCATGGTCCTCTTGGGGTGGCCAGCCCCCTATCAATTCTTCTTGCCAGACTCAAAGTCAGTGGGGGAATGGGGAGGGGAATTTTCCCTCTGGTAAAATCCCCTAGTTATGTGTGTGAGAGCCATTGCACCCTCTATCTGTGTTAAGATGGGGCTTTCTCCCTGCTGGTCTCCCAGCCCACTCATCTGGGAGTTGGGGAGAAAGAAATGTCCTTCCCCTTCACTATTAGTGAAGTTTAGTTTAGATTAGGTGGGTAGCCTGTCCCCTGCCAGGGCCCCAGGCCAGACTCACCCAGTGTAGCCCAGAAGGTTGTCCCTCAGGCAGTATCACCCATGGCATGGGTTGCCTCAGTCTACTCTCACCTTGCTCTCAGGAGCTGGTGACTCCTCAAGACTCTGCTTACTGCTGTACATCTGCACTTTCCACTCTGTTCCATGGAATCTCTTTCTGTAGACTTTCCACTGCAAACGTCTCTCCAACTCTTTCCTGTGAATATATTTCCTCTGCTTTCCTTCTGTTGTCTTACCCTGGTCAAAATCTTTCCCCTCTTCAGCCGTCTTGGAATCCCCACCTACATTATCTTATAATTTCAAACTTCTAAGACCTTTCAGTAACAATATTGTACAGCTATAAAAATTTGTTTTCCTACCTCATTTGACCACAAAACACTTTTATGTGAAATAGCTACTCACAGGATGTTTTACTGAGTACAATTTATACAATTTAAAAATATATTGTGTATTGAATATGATTGATAAAAGATAGTACTAAGATCCCTTTTACATATCAGGGTTCACTTTGTGAAGATCCAAAGTACTATTAAAGTATTTGCTTTTTGGCCGGCACCGTGGCTCACTAGGCTAATCCTCCACCTGAGGCGCTGGCACCCCAGGATTCTAGTCCCGGTCAGGGCGCCAGATTCTGTCCCGGTTGCCCCTCTTCCAGTCCAGCTCTCTGCTAGGGCCCGGGAGTGCAGTGAAGGATGGCCCAGGTGCTTGGGCCCTGCACCTGCATGGGAGACCAGGAGGAAGCGCCTGGTTCCTGGCTTTGGATTGGCACAGTGCGCCAGCTGCAGCGCGCCAGCCGTAGCGGCCATTTGGGGCATAAACCGACGGAGAGGAAGACCTTTCTCTCTCTCTCTCTCTCTCACTGTCTAGCTCTGCCTGTCAAAAAAAAAGTATTTTCTTTTTGACTATTGCAGTGGCTAATATGCATACTGTTCCTTGCTCTTTTGAACTAAGATATTGATGCCTCTTGCTGGAATAAAAATGTTCCATTTTGGAGAAAACCACACTAAGCATTTATGGTACAAATATGTCAGCATGAATTATCCCCCATCTGACTGGTCCCCTAGCAGAGACTCACCTCTGAAAGTCTTGGTGATGATAAACTGTGAGGCTTGAGAGGGAAGGGGCCATGAGCCAGGCTGTGGTGTGTCTGTAAGACCTGAACACTGGGATAATGGGGACTCTGTTGGAGCTACCGGGACAGCAGGAGGAGTTGGGGAAGTGGAGGAAAGAGAAGGCTGTGGAAACAAGTTTTGTTTTGCACAGTTTTGTCTTGAGCTGTCATTGTTCCATCAGTCTTTCTCCTGTTAAGTCTTGAGAATCCATGGCTCAGTGTTCCCAGTAGGAGTTTGCTAAGCTCTCTGGAAATCTTCCACCCTGAATGCCTTTGTAGAAAAGGTAGCCTAGTGGTGGTGAGGGCCCGCTTCTCTTTTGATTTAAAGTGTTTAGGAGTAGTTGTTGAGTCCCCCCCGCCCCAACTCCTGTTTGCAGCCAATAAGAACAAGAAATGTAAAATGATACCATTTGTGTTCACTAGTTCTTTTAAGACATGCTCATTAGCCTTAGAATGAAACATCATTTTGCTTTCTATGTAATGAGATTTTTAGATGCAACTTGCAAAGTTAAAACTTGTTTGTGTCTGCTTGGGGACAATTTTAAATTTCAAATAAGGGAGAGTATCTTGGCCACCATGACTATAAGACTGGATTAATTAAGAGTGAGACTAGGAGAGGGAGGAGGAAGGAGGGGTAGAGTGTGGATGGGTGGGAAGGTAGGGTAGGAAGTGTCACTACGTTCCTAAATCTGTATGTATCAAATACGTCAAACTTGTATACCTTAAATAAAGAAAGTGTTATAAAAATATTTCTGAATGTTCAACTAAATACTTTTCTTAGGACCTGAAGCAGCTGGTAGATATCATACAGTAAACATTAAATTCCTTCTTTACTTTATGTTTTACCTTCAAATTTGTATGTGTGACAACAGGAGTCACTGTGCACTTGCTCCTCATGTGGGATCTCTGTCCTTAATGTGCTGTACATTGTGATTTAATGCTATAACTAGTACTCCAACAGTATGTTTCACTTTGTGTTTCTATGTGGGTGCAAACTGTTGAAATCTTTACTTAATATATACTAAATTGATCTTCTGTATATAAAGAGAATTGAAAATGAATCTTGATGTGAATGGAAGGGGAGAGGGAGCGGGAGAGGGGAGTGTTGCGGGTGGGAGGGAAGTTATGGGAGGGGGAAGCCATTGTAATCCATAAGCTGTACATTGGAAATTTATATTCATTAAATAAAAGTTAAAAAAAAACTTGTATGTGTGTACATATATATAACATTTAAATGTATTTACATATAGATATATTTGTATATATGTATGTGATGTATATGTGTATTTGATAAGTACATTACATTTATTTTAAAGCCTAAAGCAATTCTGAAAGAGTAAATACCATATGAAGATTTATTTTTCAAAGTTTGTAGAATGGCTACCTGGGATGTTTTATTAGATGTTGATTTTAATTAAATAATTAAAAAATCCTTTTGGTGATCAGAAACCAGTATACTAATATTTCAATGTTGTTTCCATTCACTAGACAATTTCCTATATAAATTTTATTTTTGTAGCTTTCTTGAAGCAGCAGAAGCATTTTTCAAATGAAATATTTTAGAGTTTTGATATGTAAAATATAAATATCTTGAATTCAATACTAGTGATTATCTTGACTTGAATATTTATTAGCTATATGAACTTTAAAAATTACTTCTGTTTTTTGCACCTGTTTTCTATAAAGTAGAGATAATAATATTTATCACTATGTTGTTAGTATTATTATTATTATTATTTTTTGATTGGCAGAGTGGACAGTGAGAGAGAGACAGAGAAAAAGGTCTTCCTTTGCCGTTGGTTCACCCTCCAATGGCCGCCGCAGCCGGCGCGCTGCTGCTGGCGCACCATGCTGATTCGAAGCCAGGAGCCAGGTGCTTATCCTGGTCTCCCATGGGGTGCAGGGCCCAAGCACTTGGGCCATCCTCCACTGCACTCCCGGGCCACAGCAGAGAGCTGGACTGGAAGAGGGGCAACCGGGACAGAATCTGGTGCCCCGACCGGGACTAGAACCCGGTGTGCTGGTGCCGCAGGTGGAGGATTAGCCCATTGAGCCACGGCACCGGCCGTATTGCTATTTTTAAAAAGATTTATTTATTTATTTGAAAATTAGAGTTACACAGAGAGGAGAGGCAGAGAGAGAGAGGTCTTCCATCTGCTGGTTCACTCTCCAATTGGCCACAACGGCCAGAGCTACGCCAATCCAAAGTCAGGAGCCAGGAGTTTCTTCTGGGTCTCCCATGTGGGTGCAGGGGCCCAAGCACTTGGGCCATCCTCTACTGCTTTGCCAGACCATAACAGAGAGCTGGATTGGAAGTGGAGCAGCCGGAACTAGAACCAGGTCTCCTATGTGGGTGCAGGGTCCCAAGGACTTGGGCCATTTTCTACTGCTTTCCCAGGTCATAGCAGAGAGCTGGATTGGAAGTATAGCAGCCAGTTCTTGAACCGGCGCCCATTTGGGATTCCGGCACTGCAGGCAGCAGTTTTACCTGCTATACCACAGCGCTGGCCTCAAGCAATTATTTTTCTATGGAGGGTTATGAATTATACTTGTTTAATACAAATTAGAATAGGAAGAAAGCCTAGCATTTAATGAGTGTTTAAAAAGCTGGATAGGGGCCGGCACTCTGGCACAGCAGGTTAAAGTCCTGGCCTAAAGCACTGGCATCCCATATGGGCGCTGGTTCTAGTCTCAGCTGCTCCTCTTCTGATCCAGCTCTCTGCTTTGGCCTGGGAAAGCAGTAGAAGATGGCCCAAGTCCTTGGGCCCCTGCACCCATGGCCTGGGAAAGCAGTAGAAGATGGCCCAAGTCCCTTGGGCCCCTGCACCCACATTGGAGACCCAGTAGAAGCTCCTGGTTCCTGACTTTGGATTGGTGTAGCTCCAGCCGTTGTGACCATCTGGGGTGTGAACCAGCCAATCGAGGACCTCTCTCTCTTTCTCTACCTCTCTCTGTAACTCTTTCAAATAAATAAAATAAATCTATCTATCTATCTATCTATCTATCTATATATAAAGCTGGATGAATTCTTGCCAAACTGTGTTCTAAGATTTTCAACTCTTCCTTTGAAGTTTTTTTTAAAAGATTAATTTATTTATTTGAGAGGTAGAGTTACAGACAGTGAGAAGGAGAGACAGAGAGAGAGGTCTTCCATCCTCTGGTTCACTCCCCAAATGGTCCCAATGGCTGGAGCTGTGCCGATCAGGAGCTTCTTCCAGGTCTCCCACATGAGTGCAGGAGCCCAAGTGCCTGGGCCATCTTCTACTGTTTCCCAGGCCACAGCAGAGAGCTGGATTGGAAGAGGAGCAGCCAGGACTAGAACCGACACCCATATGGGATGTCAGTACTGCAGGTGGAGATTTAAGCCACTGTGCCACAGCGCTGCCTCCCTTGAAGTTTAAAAAAAATATTTCTGCATTTCATGTTTCTTATTCCAACTCTGTGTACTTGATAAGGCATTTTGAGTAGTTGCGTGAATCTCAAACTCTGCCCAAGGAAGACAGAGGCATAGAACGGCAAAACGTGATTGCCGGAAGTCACCAGCATTTCAGAACAAGACAGAGCCTGGCCGAGCTTAGTGAAGAATTAAGTGTGTCTAGAAGTGATTTTATGCATTTATAGTAATCTTGTTCACTGTTCCTCAAACAATATATCACTGACTTCCTTTCTACCTTCTCCTCTACCTTCTTTCAAACCACCTGTTCCAGATGTTGGTGCCAGGAGCTCCACTCCCCTGAGTCTGTCCTCGTCCCTCAACCTGGCCACCTGGGGTCTTACTCCTCCCAGTTTCATGGACATGTATGCTATGCAACTTGGCACAGCCATTAGGAGTACAGTATGGAGGTTCCTCAAAAAACTAAAAATAGTTCTACTTTGTGACCCAGCTTCTACTTTTCTGGATATGTATTCTAAGGGAATGAAATCAACATATGAAAAAGATATCCTCACTCCCATGTTCATTACAGACAAGATATGGGATCAACCTCGGTGTCCACCAACAGAGGAATGGATAAAGAAATTGTGGTATATATACACTATAGAGTGTTACTTGGTCATAGAAAAGTATGAAATCTTGACATTTGCAGCAAAATGAATGGAATTTTAGATGATTATGTTAAATCAAATAAGCCATACATGGAAAGACAACTATGACATTTTCTCTCTCATATGGGAAAGCTAAAAATAAAAGGAAATCCATATTTGATCCAAATTTGAAATAGAGATTTCTAGAAGCTGGGAAAGTGGGGGCAGGGGAAGTGGGGAGAGTGGATCATGACCACTGAAACACAGCAGGGTGAACATACCAGGTTCTGGTCCTTTTCAGCACGGTGGGGTGACTAAGGCCTTAATGATATAGAGTATCCTGTATATAGAACTGGAGAGAGGAGCTGGTAGGCTCCAAATCCAAGGCAAAGATAAGGAACTGAAGAGGCTAGTTGACTGACAGAGTCATTTAAGGCATGCAAATGTGTTGAAAAGTTGCATTATACCCTTAAAATATTTAAGTTTTACATGTTATTCTGAAATTTAAAAATATTTTTTCTAAAGGGACCAGCAGTCTTGTGAAGTAGGCAAAGCTGCTGCTTGCACTTATGATGCCGGCATCCCGTCTTGGAGTGCTGGTTCAAGTCCCTACTTTGCTCTTTCCAATCCAGCTCCCTGCTGGTGCACCTAGGAAAGCAGTCGTTGATGGCCCAGGTGCTTGGGTCCTGTCACTCATGAGGAAGACCTAGCTGGAACTCTGAGCTACTGACTTCAGCCTGGCCCCGTGCCAGCCATTGCATCCATTTGAAGAGTGAACGAGAGAACAGAAGCTACCTTTCTCTCTCTCTCTTTTCCTTTCAAATAAATGAATAAATCTTTTTAAGAATAATTTAAAATGATGCTCTGGGGGCCGAGAAGGAAAAGTGGTTAAGCTAAAGGACCAACTCTTCCAGTAAGACTTCTGGAGGTGGTGTTATCTGAAGCTTGTTGGGAGATTTTGAAGGGCAATAGGGATTTGATCTGCTCTCAATTCATATCATAATAGGAGTGGTCTGTAGTTATTAACACATAGAGCTACTTATTCTCTTGCATGTTTACACATCTTATGTAGGAAAATTTCTCCTTGTACAGTATAATTTGGCAGGGGGTGGAATTTCTGAAATACGACTATGCATCAATAATTTGTAATATGGACTTAATGGTCATTCTTCTCCAAAGTTGGCAAATAATTGAGGATCATATTACACTAGTGCCAGTGAGGTTCCCAAAAAGAACATGTGAAATGTCACGGACTGAGTGATTAAGAAAAGACAAATGCCAGGTCTTTCCTTTCTACCACTTTTATAAAACAATGGTTTTATCAGCTGCTTTTCCTGGCATTGGAAATTCTTAACTACACAAGCTGTGTTTATTATTGAGAACTGACCTTTCTATTCATGGCAATTGGAAGAAATAGAAGACCTCAGCTCTTCATTGTACTTAAGGAGAGCCAAGAGAGAGATTCTGTAATATTGGAAGAGGGAACAAATTGGAAAATCAATCAGAAACTAAAGCACCTCAGAGAAATGTTGAAAGACAGAAATGAAGATGTTGCAAATCTATACTTGCTGTCATATTTTATAAAGGAATCACATTAATGGAGAAAATTGTGTGGTTTTCAAATTTTAACAAAGGGAAGGAGAAAAGCCCTAAGGCTTAAGAGGAAAAATTAGCTTCTTATTATGAAATATGTACACTGGCATGTTAGGGAATGAGAGAAAAAAATTGTTGGAAAAGGCAAAGGAGTAAATTTCAGTAATTAGCTAAATAGGGTGGTAGATATAAAGGCAGTTATTTTTGAAGAAGAAAGGTTTTATACATTTACTTAAAAATAATTGGAAATGGGATTTTAAAAAATAAGCTCTTAATTTTAGTATAGTTTTAGATATACAAAATATTGCAAAGATAGTCCATATACTCTGCACCCAGCTTTCCCTATTATTAGCATCTTATATTAGTTTAGCACACTTATTACAATTAGTGAACCAAAATTGATACATCATTATTAACCACTCACAATGTTCGATTCAGATTTCCTCAGTTTCTCCCTGATACTCTTTCTCTGTTCCAGGATCTCATCCAGGATACCACAGGACATTTAGTCTTCATGTATCTCATAGGCTTCTCTGGGTTACAAGAGTTTCTCAGACTTTCCTTGTTTTGGATGACCATGACACTCTGCAGGGGTACTGGGCAGATATTTTGTAGACTCACTCATTTGGGATTTACCATGATTTTCTCGTGATTACACTGGGGTATTGGTTTTTGGAAGGAAGACCACAGGTCAAGTGCCATTCTCATCATGTCCTTTCAAGGATACATAGCTTTCAATATAACATCACTATTTTTTTTTTTTTTAAGATTTAGTTTGTTATTTAGTGGAAATGTAGAATTACAGAGAAGGAAAGACACATACACACACACACATATATATGTATATATATGTACATATATATATATATATATTTGGGGGGGAGGGAGAGAGAGAGAGAGAGAGAGAGAGATATCTTCTATCTGCTGGTTCACTACCTAAATGGCTGCACTTGCCATGGCTGGGCCAGGCTGAAGCCAAGTGTCTAGAGCTTATTCCAGGTCTCCCATGTGGGTGCAGGTGTCCAAGCACTTGGGCCATCTTTCACTGTTTTTCCTAGTGCATTAGCAGGGAGCTGGATCAGAAGTGGATTAGTTGAGTCTTAAACCAGCACATGTATAAGATTCCAATGTCATAGGCGGCAGCTGTACCCTTTATGACTGGCCCCTACTTATCACTGTTGACAGTAGGTCCCAGGTGATCCTTCTGCTGTTGGTCTAAGCATGACACTTTGAGAACCACTGGGGTATAATATTAGTTGACAATGAGCTTGAGAGGCAAGTCCATTTGTATAGTTTGGGAGGAGATATTTTGTTATGTCCAACACTTTAACACAGGGCTAAGGATAAGTTTGGGTGTGGACAGGAAGTGATCTGTTTCTAGCTATCTCTTCCTGGCTTCCATGTTCTCCTTTTCGTGGGAGGCCTGGAAAATTGCAGAAAAGAGTAAATGACAATGTGTATTTGCACAGTAAGATTTTGGTATTGAGAAATATACTGTAGGGACCTTCAGTTTAACTTGCACTCATGGTTAGATTGGTCCTAACCCGTATATATTGCTGAATATGTAACCACATAATGACAATCCACATTTTACTTCTCCTTTGTAAATCTGTAGTAAGAAATTGGCTTACTCAGACTAAATGTGTAGGGGTATGTGGCTTGGAGTTTTAATTTCACTGCAAGCAATTTAGTTCTGTGGGGCCACATTTCACTTCATAACTGAGGAGCTGAATAAATGAGTTGTTTTTTTTTCCATTAAATTAAACAAGCAAACAAAAATACCCCTGAGCTAAAAGAAATTGGATGCCTGCTATCCTTTAGTGCTATGAACCCAATAAAAATCCCACTTGCCATTGCATGTACCCAGCCACCAAGGTACACATCAACCATTAAACATCTCTCTGCTGGGGGCAGTGTGTATATCTGAGTGATCAGAAGGGCATTGCAAGTGAAACCTAGTCAGCTGCTTTTACAGAGCCATAACTCTCCTGGGAAAGTGAGAAATTCGTCTTCAAAAAAATTCACCTTCAAAAACAGAACCAACAAAAAAGAAACAGGTGAACCAGTTGAATAATAAAGATTATTAACTATGGAAGAGAGAGTTGGGGTCATCTGGCTCTTTATTTTGCAGAGAAAAGCATCAGAGAGACTGAGTCACCTGCCAGAGTCATTGAGCTTGAACTTATAGGGGCAAACTCAGAACTGGAATTCAGATCTTCTGGCTCCAAGGCCACTGAAAATTTCATGCTGCCCAATACTTAATTATTAAACTCTTATACCTTTTTAAAAAGATTTATTTTATTTATTTGAAAGGTGAAGTTATAGAGAGAGGTAGACACACACACACACACACACAGATCTTCCATCCAGTGGTTCACTCTCCAAATGGCCACATTGCCTGGGGCTGGACCAGTTGGAAGCCAGAAGTCTGGAACTCCTTTGAGACTTCCACATAGGTGGTAGAGGCTCAAGTACTTGAGTCATCACCAGTTGCCTCCCAGACACACTAGCAGGAAGCTGATTGGAAGTGGAGCAGCTGGGACTCAAATGCTCACACGTGATGCTGGCATTGCAGATGGCAACTTAAGCCACTGTTCCACACACTGGCCCCACTTATACCTAGTTTATGTTCAATGTCCTTGGAAAGACAGAAAATAGATTATATGTCTCTAAAGCCTCATCTCATCTGTAGGCAAAGCATATCCCAGCTGTGTTTATCAGGGAAACCCAGGGTGATATGGTTTTAACTCCTTAGATAGGATTTGGGAATCAATTTTAAGCCTGCCTCAGGAAATCAGGAAATGTTGGTACTGAAATTGTTTTTGCACCACATATTTTAGCCTTTCTTTCAAGGACTTTTAATGTCCAAGTTCAGGATACAGCATCACTTCCATGACTCTATCTAGACTGGATGCAATGATGAGCAACTCAGACTACCGCAAATTAAAGAGGATTATGAAAGGAATATAACAATTGGGGGCCGGAGCTGTGGTGTAGTGGGTAAAGCTGCCGCCTGCTGTGCTGGCATCCATATGGGCCCTTGTTCGAGTCCTGGCTGCTCCACCTCCAATCTAGCTCTCTGCTACAGCCTGGGAAAGATGGCCCAAGTCCTTCGGCCCCTGCACCCATGTGGGAGACCCGAAAAAATCTCCTGGCTCCTGGCTTTGGATCGATGCAGCCCCGATGGTTGCAGCCCACTAAGGAGTGAACCAGTGGATGGAAGACCTCTCTCTTTCTCTGTCTCTCTCTCCTTTTCCTTCTCTCTCTGTGTAACTCTGACTTTCAAGTAAATAAATAAATCTTTAAAAATATATGTTTAAAAGGGGCCATCAAAGAAGGAGGTACCTTTCTCTGAAGGGAGGAGAGAACTTCCACTTTGACTATGACCCTGTTGGAATAAGATCAAAGTCAGCGAACCCTAAAGGCTTCCATAGCCTCGGCAACCCATGACTAGAGCCTAGGGAGATTACTGACGCCATAAACAAGAGTGTCAAATTGTTAAATCAACAACAGGAGTCACTGTGTACTTACATTTCATGTGGGATCTGTCCTTAATGTGTTGTCCAATGTGAAGTAATGCTATAACTAGTACTGAAACAGTATTTTTACACTTTGTGTTTCTGTGTGGGTGCAAACTGATGAAATCTTTACTTAGTATATATTGAATCGATCTTCTGTATATAAAGATAATTGAAAATGAAAAAAAACTTGGTGTTAAATTGGAAATTGCATAGAAAATTAATCAATTCTTAAAAAAAATCATGTAGGATCTCTGTCCTTAACATGCTGTACATTGTGATTTAATGCTATAACTAGTACTCCAACAGTATTTTTCACTTGGTGTTGCTATGTGAGGGCAAACTGTTGAAATCTTTACTTAATATATACTAAACTGATCTTCTGTATATAAAGAGAATTGAAAATGAATCTTGATGTGAATGGAAGGGGAGAGGGAGTGGAAAAGGGGAGGGTTGCGGGTGGGAGGGAAGTTATGGGGGGGGGGAAGCCATTGTAATCCATAAGCTGTACTTTGGAAATTTATATTCATTAAATAAAAGTTTTTAAAAAATGTTTAAAAAAGGAATATAACAATTGATACCACATATACAAGTTCAAGGACTGATGTGCTATGTTTAAGAAGTATTGGAATTAAAGGATTCTAAGAGGGTCCTATAGTTAGTAATCAATGAATATTTGTGGGGTACCTGCTGTTGACCAGGTACTTGGGACACAGGAACAAAAAGCTCAAAGTGGGGGCCGGTGCTGTTGTGTAAGGGGTTAGAGCCCAGGCCTTCAGTGCCAGCATCCCATATGAGCACTGGTTCAAGTCCTGGCTGTTCTACTTCCAATTCAGATCCCTACTAATGTGCCTGGGAAAGCAGTGGGGGATGTCCCAAGTTCTTGGGCTCCTGCACCCATGTGGGAGACCTGGAAGAAGCTTCTGGCTCCTGGCTTCAGACTGGCTCAGCTCTGGCTATTGCAGCCATTTAGGGCATGAACTAGTAGATGGAAGACCTCTCTGTCTACTTCTCTCTGTATCTTTGTCTTTCAAATAAATAAAATAAATCTTAAAACAAACAAGCAAAATATTCAAAGTCATTGTCCCAAGAAATTGACATTGCGATGGTATAATTCATATAATAAACTTGTAAATGGAATAATAGAATAATTTCAATACTAAGGAATTCTATATAGAAGATACAATAGGGACATGTGATGATAGATGGTTCTACTTTGCAGTCATCAGAAAGATATTTCTAAAGAGGTGGCATTTAAATTATGAGAGAAAGGAAGGTATACGAAGATATGGTAAACACATTTTAAGCCTGAAGTAACAGTGCAATGGTCCTGAAACAAACAAAATGAACCTACAATGAAATATGTGAGTGGTCAAAGTGATGCTGGTGTAGTTCTGAGGTAAGGACTGAGGAGAATAAAGGGAGATGATATGAAAGGAGTTAACATAGAAGAGGCCAGGCAGGGTCTTCTGGAGCTTGGGGAGAATTTGTGTTTTAAAGTGGTCTCCGTGGAAATTGCAGCTACATGTACAATGGGGTATGGTTTAAAGGGTGCTGAGGAAATTCAATGAGAGATGTTGATGGGGTGGTGGTGAAGAAGTGGGGAGAGATGATCAGATACAGAATTAATTTTGAAGGTAGAGTTCCTGTGACTTGCTGATGTATCAGATATGGAATGTGAGGAAAGGAGAGGAATTGAGAATTCATAAGATTTTGACCTGAGCACTGAGTGGATAATGGTGCTATTCCTTGAAAAGAAGCAGAAGTGTGCAGTGGAGAATCACAAATCCCCTTTGGCCATGTTAAGGGCGAAATAATTATTAAATAGTCACAGGAAGATTTTGATCAGGTAGTTGAACATTTCAACGTGTAGTTCAGGGACAAATTAAGATTTGTGATGTACAATTGAGTTGTCAGAATGTGTTTACAACGTTTAAAGCCAACAGATTGGAGGAAAATATCTGGGAAGAGGATACAGATAGGCATCAGAAGAGAGCCAAAGCCAAGTCCTGAAGGTATTATAGTGTTGCCATGTCTAGTAGAAAATAAAGGGTCAGAAGAGGAGACAAGAAAGGGACTGCAGAAGGTAGGAAGAAACCTCACGTTGGAAAGCCATGAAAACAATTGTTTCAAGAAGAAATATTAACTCTATGAAATGCTGCTGATAAGTCAAGCAAGCTTAGGGCATTTGTTGTCATTTGTGACTTTAGTAAGAGCTGTTTTGGTGAGGCAATGGGGACAGAAGTTCTTTGATTTACAGAGGAAATTGAAGGCAAGGAAATGAACACAGTGTTGATTGACAGTCTCTCTAAAGAGCTGCAGGAGAGCAGAGGTGATTGGTGGACACTGAAGGAAGAGGAAGACTGACTTGAAGGAACGGCAACACTAAAGCATGTTTGAGTGCCAGTGCAAACGACCCAGAAAGGAGAGAGAAGTAGAGAAATTGTGGGGAAGGCATGGGGAGGTCAAATTCATAACCCAGGTGAATGAGTTTTCTGTAGATGGGGCAGGGACAATTCTTGCTTAGTAATGAGAAGAAAGACAAGGTATAGAAATAAATCCAGTTAGGATAATAGGCTGCTGGAGGAAAAGTGAAATCATTCTTATTTGATTGCATTGATTTCCTCTAGGAAGTCCAAGGTGTGGTATTTGCTTCTTTCTGCTCATCTCTTCATTTTCCCATTTTGCAATTACTGACATAGTGTTTAGCTGTCCTAGAATTTAGTTTGCAAATGACTTGGGCTTGCTAAGGGACCTAGTTTGTCCTCAAATCTATGTGACTTTACAACTCCATGAGCAACATGGTCTGACAATATATATATTTGTCTTAGTTAGATTCCTGAGAGGGAGACTCTTAACTGTTTCAGCTTGGTCTATTGACTGTGGGCCACTGTGTACTCCTAATCACGTTAGCTAGAGTTGAGGGTCTTGGTTACTTATTACAAATATGCAGTTTAGTTCTAGACTATTCTGACTTATTTATTTATTTATAAAAAGATTTATTTATTTGAAAGACAGAGAGGGAGGGAGGGAGGTAGGGAGAGAGAGAGCGAGAGAGAGAGAGATAGAGAGAGAATTTTCCATTTGCTTGTTCACTCCCCAAATGGCCACAATGGCTGGAGCTGGGCCACCCAAAAGCCAAGAGCAAGAGCCTCATCTGGGAATACCATGTCGGTGCAGGGACCTAAACACTTGCACCATCCTCAGCTGCTTTCTCAGGTATGTTAGCAGAGGGCTGGATCAGGCATAGCAAGCAGTGGCTTAATATGCGATGCCATAATGCTGGCCCTGATTCTGTTTTATTTTTCAGATTTATTTATTTATTTGAAGGGCATGGTGACAGGGAGGGAGGGAGAGACAAAGAGGCCTTTCACCCATTGATTCACTCCCCAAATTGTTTCAAAGACTGGGACTGGGCCAAGCAGAAACCAGAAGCCCAGAACTCTATCTGGATTTCCTACACAGGTGATAGGAGCCCACATATTCAGGCCATCCTCTGTTGCCTGCCCAGGCCCATTAGTAGGGAGCTGGATTGGGAGCAGAAAAGCTGGGACTCAAATCTGGCCTTTGGTGGGATGATGGCATTACAGAGGCTTAACCTGCAGCTCTACAATACTAGATGCAATCCTAGGCTATTTTAAAGAAGCCAACATGGATTGGTAATGTATTAATTTCCCATGGCTTTTTGGTTTTTAGTTTTATTTATTTATTTGTTTTTATTTGGAAGGCAGAATAACACACACACACACACACAGAGAGAGAGAGAGAGAGAGAGAGAGAGATATCTGTCAGATCACTCTCCAAATGCTTACAATAGCCTAGGCTAGACCAGGCCAAAGCTTGGACCCAGGAACTCTGTCCAAGTCTTCCATGTAGTGGCAGAGACCTAAGTACTTGAGCCATCACCTGCTGCCTCCTATGGTGAGCATTACCAAAATTCTTGATGGGAAGCAGAGCAAGTACTCTGATATAGGATGCAGGTGTACCAAGTGGCATCTTAACTGCTGTACCACAACCAGCCCCTGTGGCTTCTACAGGAAGTTTAAAACAATAAAAGTTTATTTTGTCATAGTTCTGGAGGCCAGAGGTTCAAAATCAAGATGTCAGAGGGCCATGGTCTCTCATGAAGCTCTTTGGGAATTTTTATTCCTTGCCTCTTCCTGCTTTGAGTGGCTGATAGCATGCCCTGGCATTCCATGGCTTGTGGCTGCACCACTCCAATCTCTGCTTCTATCTTCACATCACCCTTTCTTCCATGTGGGTTTTTCCAAAACCACCTTTGATTCTTTCCTGAGTATATGTGTTTGCATTTAGGTTTCACCTAGGAAACTTGGAGAGGTCCTCAAATTTTTAACTGATGCACACCTCTTACCACACAGTAATAGTCACTCTTTTTCCATATAATAAGGTAGTAATCATAGGCTCTAGGGATTAGGATATAGCTGGGCCATTCAGCTCACTGTTATTTTAAGATTTTATTTACTTATTTAGTTTTTAAAAGATTTATTTTGTTTATTTGAAAGAGTTACACAGAGAGAGAAGGAGAAGAAAACAGAGAGAGAGAGAGAGAAAGAGAGAGAGAGAGAGAGAGAAAGAGGTCTTCCATCTGTTGGTTCACTCCCCAGTTGGACGCAACGGCCGAAGCTGCACTGATCTGAAGCCAGGAGCCAGGAGCTTCTTCTGGGTCTCCCATGTGGGTGCAGGAGCCCAAGCACTTGGGCCATATTCTGCTGCTCTCCCAGGCCACAGCAGAGAGCTGGATTGGAAGTGGAGCAGCCAGGACCCGAACTGGTGCCCATATGGGATGCCGGCATTGCAGGCAGTGGCTTTACCTGCTACGCCACAGTGCTGGTCCCTGATTTTATTTATTTATTTGAGAGGCAGAGCTACAGACAGAGAGATGGATAGACAGACAGAAAGGTCTTCCATCTGCTGGTTCACTCTCCAAATGGCTGCAGTGGCTGTAATTGAGCCAATCTGAATCCAGAAACCAGAAGCTTCCTGCGGGTCCCCCACATGGGTGCAGGGGCCCAAGCACTTGGACCATCTTCCACTGCTTTCTCAGGCCATTAGCAGAGAGCTGGAGTGGAAGAGGAGCAGCCAGGACACAAACCGGTACCCATACAGGATGCTGGCTCCTCATGATGGGGTGGCTTAGCCTACTATGCCACAGCGCCAGCCCCTCAGCCCAATATTGACAGGTGGTTGAAAACATGAAAATATTTTTCAGAACTTTTCCTTTTTAATACATTTTTCTAAAGGATAAGAGTTGGGAAAAAGAGATATAAGTAATGGATTCAAGATTTTGGTTGACTCTGTTTTCTTATAACTATCTCATCCTGAGATGTACTGACTGGGAGTCTCACTGAGAAATAGTATGAATTTGCTCCATTTCTATTGTGTGATGAAAGAATGCATTTGGCCATGCATATTGATCACCTATACATACAGAATGGAAGCAACAGATAATTGTAGGAGATAAATTGACTACGTGTTTTTCCTTCTAATCTAGGCTTTGTGAAGTGCAGTGCAACTATTAAAGAAGCAGTGTGTTTTTACTTTATTGTTCTTTCTTGTCCATCAAAGAAGTTATAAAAATAGAAAGTAGCTTCTGGGCTTAGGAAAGGATGAGAAAAAAAATGTGCGTAGCTTTATGAAGGCTGTTGGAGTTCTTCTCTCTGCTGCATTGTGTGTTCTTTGTGTGCTCCCTAGCTTGTGGAAGCAGTTACACTTCTGTCCTTTACTCAACCTTTCTTGAGTATTTTTGTCAGTGCTTTTTCCTCCAGTTATTGAGCTCCCAAGTCCCATCTACTAAGTTAGCAGAGAGGAATAATTCTCCGGGTTCTGTTAATAGCTTTCTCTTCTGGGAGGACTAAAAACCCCAGAGTTACTTCGTTTGAGAATCACTGTCTTCATGCTTACATCTAGTCAAGTCCGCCTCATTTGACTTTAGGTGAATCAGGGGCCTTGTTTATTCTGTAGTTTGTGGAGTGTTTGACAATACCCACAGTAACTAGGCCTGCTTCACTTTCCTCTCTTCTCATCCAAGGGGACATAAGTGGGCTGCGGAAATTGTCTGAGGGAGGGCCCGAGCTTTCTGGAGGAAGAATACAGGGGGTTCCTGTTGAGCCTGTAAGCTTATAGAGTTCATTGTTCATTTCTGCCTCCGGATTGGCCTCTACACCTGCCTTCCCATGCAGGTGTACATGGGCACACCCAGTGCTGTCCTCCTCTCTGTCTAGAGCCAGACAAAGATCTTGCAGTGAAGCCTCTGGGGATGGATTAAAGAGAGGTATCTACTTTCCAGTTTCAAGTAGAGAGAATCAATTTGAATATAGCTACAGACAATTGCATTCTCAAAAGCACCCTGAGAGAACATATGGTTTCAGCAGTTAGGTAAATTCCTAAATAATATAGGTCTCAATTCCAGACTTGAATGGGTCCCTTGTGAAAACTCAGGCTGGGTGGTGCCCTAGGTATAGCCAAACATTCTTTGCTTTAAGTTGTCTAGCAGAGTATTTTGTAACATGAGTCTCACTGCCTAACAGCTCCGTTTAGGGAACCATTTCTTATTTAAGAGCAATAATCAAATTATTCTTTGGCTTTTTCCTTTCAAACCAAGCTCTTTAATATTTCATCTTTAGGCCCGCTTTCTATTTCTTTAATAATTTCCCATAATTCTTTTCTAACACTCTGCCTTGTCTCTATATTCTTGTAACTGTTTGGTAACTGAAACTACCTGAAGTGTTCCTGTGGAATTCTTGACTGTGTTGCAGTATAGGAATACAGAGCTCTGTTTTAGAGGAGATGTCACTACTCTCATTTTTTTGCTCAAAGTGAATATTGTGAAGAAATTGTTGACTTGTGATGATTAATTTTGTGTCAAATCGATGAGGTTATGGGTGCCCAAATATTTGGTTAAATATTCTGTGTCTGGGAAGGTGTTCCTGGATGAGATTAACATTTGAATTGGTAAATTGAGTAAATTGGCCTCCCCAATGTGGTAGGGCCTCATTCACTCTGTTGAAGGCCTGAGCAGAATAAAATGCTGGGTAAGAAAGTTTGTCTAAGGACTAGGGCTTCAGTCTTGTCCTGCCTTTAGATGTGGACTTGGACGTGGACTGTGCATTTTTCCTGGCTCTCCAGGGTCCCCAGATTTGCCAACTGTAGATCCTTGTCTTCTTAGACTCCATTAATGTGTGAACAGAGAGGTTCAAGATGGCGCAATAGGGAGAGAGCTCACTGATATTCCAGGAAAAGATAGTTTAATAAAAGTGGAGATAGTGTAATATCAGGGAAGAGTTAGGGAAAAAATGGCAGAGGAAACTCTTCTTGAATTAGAGGGACACGGTGGACCTATGTGGAGGGCATGGGCACCCACAGCTCAGGAGCCCAGCTGCCAAAAGTCTCCTCCGTGCCAGCACTGGAAAGAGAGGTGAGGTGAAACCGCAAGTAGCCCGAGACACTGGTAGAAAAGTGGCAGGAAGAGCCTAGAGGGAATGAGGCTTGGAACCCCGTGGGGGAAAGTACACCAGCCTAGAGAGAGAAAAAATAAATAAATAAAAGGGACCGGTATGGACACGATTCTCTCTCTCCACTCACCTTACAAAGGTGAGCAAGACAAAGAGCAGGCGCCATTTTGGGCATACGTAACAGCTGCACCAGCTCGGGGCTCCACCTGCCCTCACCCAAGTGAAAATGTGTGTTTTAATTCCATTTATCTATGAAGCTCCTGAAATGTCCCTTTAAGCATACATACTTGGAAAATCCGAACTAAGATAGTATACTTATCTTAGGAAAATAAGCCTGGGACATCTATTTGTTGCCAAAAACATAAACTATCCAAGACTTCTTGAGTCATACTGATAGGACACAGGAGTGAACTTTAAGAGGCTCTTACTAGCAAAAGATAGGCTTTTTTTTTTTTTGCCAGGCAGAGTTAGACAGTGAGAGAGAGAGGCAGAGAGAGAGTTATAGACCGTGAGAGACAGAGAGAAAGATCTCCCTTCCGTTGGTTCACTCCCCAGACAGCTGCAATGGTCAGAGTTGTGCCAATCCGAAGCCAGGAGTCAGGTGCTTCTTCCTGGTCTCCCATGTGGGTGCAGGGGCCCAAGGACTTGGGCCATATTCTGCTGCTCTCCCAGGCCACAGCAGAGAGCTGGACTGGAAGAGGAACAACCGGGACTAGCACCTGGCACTAGAACCTAGGGTGCTGATGCTGCAGGTAGAGGATTAGCCAAGAGAGCCATAGCACCAGCCAAAAGATAGGCATTTTTGAAACTCATAAAATTGCTGTTATAGATTACATAACAAAAATATAGGAAGTCATAATTATAAATCAAAAAAGACAAGGTAAAGTTGAGAGTTGTGGCACAGTGTGTTAAGCTGCTGGTTACTTTGGAACCCTCTTCCCATTTTGGGGTGCTAGTTTGAGTCCCAGCCACTCTGCTTCTGATCAAGCTCTCTGCTAATGTCCCTTGGAAACAGCAGGCAAAGACTCAAGTAGTTGAGTCCCTGCCTCCCGTGGATTGGGTTATTCGCTCTGGCTTTGGCCTGACCCAAATCTGGCTGTTGTAGCCATTTAGGGAGTGAACCAGTGGATGGAAGATCTCCTTTGTGTCTCCCCTTTTCTTTCTGTCACTCTGCCCTCCAAATAAATAAATTTTGAAACAGGAAAAGCACAACTTGTTGGCATTCTTTGTAGAACACCAGAGCACAAACTCATCTTCAGATCAGCCATAATTAAGGGGAAAGAACCATTAATGTGTCCCATCACTCCTATGTAGACTGCATTTCATGATAACCATAAAGGTGCAAATGAGTTTTCTCACAATCCTACATCTCAAGTCATGAACCATTAGACACACACCTGGAGCTCAGCAAGTCAGGTGTATTACTTGTTACATTGAAGGAAAAATGTATACCACGGAGAACGGTAGGACCAAGAGGATTTAGGCTCTGGCTAGATGACCTTGGAGAAGATTCAAGCAAGAGGGCTTTGCTCTGGGCTAGATGCTGTCAGGAATGGAGGATAATTCTGTAACTGGATATTTTAGTTTTTGTCTCATTATAAGTTTTTTATCATAAGATAATTTTACAAATATCTTGGATTTTAAATAATTCAAGTAATGGACCAAGTTTCTTTTAACCAAGGTAATAGTAAACCAAAAACTAGATGAGCTGGCTGGATTTTCCTTCTTTACCTCTTGTCTGAGGGTGGAGCTTGATCTTCATTAACTCAGAGCTGCAGCGCCAGAGATCCTGCTGGTGGGTGTGGTTGAATATCAAAGTCCGTTTGTCCTCTCAGGCATTCTTGCTAATGTTGTCCATAGCTGCCATCCTAGCATGTTCACTGGTGGTGGACTCTTTAAGACAGCAGCAGATGATGTTGGCTAGATTGCACTCTGTACAATTTTGTAGCACATCAGCATCAATGTCATCATAGACATGTTTTAGGCACTTATAATTTCATTAAGGGAAAAGTTTTTTTTTTTTTTTCCTATCTTAAAGGAGATAACAGACCTGAACTGGTTACAGATGATAAAACTTCATCAAACTCATATCCAGGATTTAATTATTAAAGGGTAGTGACTGACACATCTTCAAAAGAAGGGGACCCTCCGCCCACTTGTTTGAACGTCACCAGACTCTTGTCAGATGAGTCCTATGAAGTATGTCCTGATCTTGTCATCAGTTCCAATGAGCATGACTTCTTTTCCAGCTGCTGTGCACACCACCTCACTCTTCACCTGTTTTGCAACCAAGGAAAGACTAGCACCACAAAGTCCTCAATCTGAGAATACATGAAAAAGAGTTTCTTCTTGTCTTCTTGTACGTCAATATCAGCTTTTTCGTGCACAAGCAAAGATTCTATTGCATTTACTTGAGCTGACTAGAGCTCCCTCTCAGTTCAGTCGTATTTTGTTGTTGCTATCATTTTCATATCTCTGGTAATTTTCTAGATGTTTTCAAATGACTTAGTCATCTGGTAATATCTTTCAAAATTGCTTTATTTTGAAGTTGGAGCCACTGTGGCTGCAAGGCCCAGCTGACAACCCAGCTACCTTTGCCTGGAAGAAAATGTTGGTATTAGTGTTGCTGAAGGTCAAGCTGACCTAAACGAATCTGCTTAAAGCTGATACCGGCAGGCATTGCTTAACAAGTGGGTTAAGTTCTGAGAGATGTCACAAGGCAACTTCATCACTGTGCAAACATGAGAGTATGCTTGTACACACTTAGATGGTGTAGGGTTCTACATACCTATGCTATATGGTACACATACATGGTATATAGCCTCTGGTTCTAAGTCCATGCTGAGTAAAGCCACATGAAAGTAAATCAAGTACACAAGAAAATGATATTAAGGCGCCGGTTAAACAGGAGATACACAAGACTGTTGCCACTATAATATGGCATAGTGTTATTTTTAAAATTTTTATTAAAGAGAACAGATTTCATGAATTTCATAGGTACAATTCTAAAAAGATAACCATATTTCCTTCCCTTCCTCTCCCACTCAGTCTCTCCTGATTTGTTCCTTCTTTTTTTTTCTTTAATTGTTGCAGTAACATACTTTTAATTTACTTTATAATAACAAGCTTAGTGCACCATTAACCAAAATGTTCAAGTAAAAAACAGGCCACTATCTCATAGGAATATGGACAAGGGCTAAAAACAATAATCAAATCATAAGATGCCAGTTTCATTCTTATGCTTTTTTTGGTAATGTGTTTTACAGTAAACTTATTTTTATAAGTAGAAGGAGTCATCTATAATGCTAAAAGAACAGTATAGTAAATACATAAACCAGTACTATTCATTATCATTATCAAGTGTTATGTGCTCTATAGAATTGTGCTATACTTTTCTACAATTGGCAGTGTAGTAGGTCCATTTACTCTACCATCACCACCAATACATGAGCAATGGATGCATTGTACTGTTATGACAGTTATAATTTTATTACAGCTATGAGGTCACTAGATGACAGAAATCTTTCAGTTCCATTATAATCTATGGCACCACCATTGTACCTGTGGTCCATCTTTGACTGAAATGTCCTTGTACCAATCATGCTTATGTATACGAGTGGGTATTTAGTAAATCTTTAGATCAAGGTTACATCTGATTTTATTACAGAGGCAGCAGTCACTCACATTACTTAGGAGAGGAGGTTGTTTGATATTTTTGTGGCATTCCCAGTGATCTTGTTTCTGCTTGTGGTTAAATAACACTATGAAGGGGACTTATTTTTCTCAATTCTTCAGCGTCTCATGATGACTTGATGTTCTATGAGGTTGCTCACGTCCAAGAAGAGAGCACAGAGGCCTCAGAGTCAGCCAGCTCCAGCACTGAGGGGCTAATTTCTGTTTCTCAGAAATGACAAGTGAAAGTTTTTTTCTTTTATCCAGCAAAAGGATAACAGAAAGTAAAAGTGGAAGTAATGAGATTTGGTAAATTCTTTTTCCAATCCCTAGAGAAATAATAGATCTAGGCAATCTAGATGTTAAAATCATTACATGAAATGTTAATGGGATACTTTATTATGGATGGTTAGGATGACATCACTTGAAGTACTGATCTATCTTAACACCACTAAAACTCATGCAAAGGTTATGTGCCTCTTGATGTGACTCATAGTACATGTTTGACATAGTCTTGCTAAAAGATTTGAATCCGAATCCAGTAAATTCTCTAATCACATTACCAGTTTACAGGAACTACGGGGGAAGAGCATCATCCTTAAATAACACCATGGGGGTAGAATCTGAAATATAGTACCTGCAACACTGGCATCCCATATGGGTGCCAGTTCAAGTCCTGGATGCTCCACTTACAATCTAGCTCACTGCTAATGCACCTGGGGAAAGCAGTGGAAGGTGGCCCAAGGGCTTGGGCTCCTGTATCCACATGGGAGACCCGGAACAAGATCCTGGTTCCTTGCTGTGGTCTGGCTCAGTCCTGGCCATTGTGGCCATTGGGGAGTGAACCAGCAGGTGGAAGATATCCCTCTCTCTGTCTCTCTTTGTGTAACTCTGCCTTTCAAATAAATAGAGTAAAAGAAATAATCTAGTATCTTTAGAAAATAAATTACATTAAAAATGGAGTGGTGGTTTAAAAAGGACTCACAAAACATGCAAAATACAATGTGTAAATTTTGATTCACAACATGCCATGCTGGATGATTTTTATGAGAAAATTGAGTAGGGATTGGGGGATAGGTGATATAAAGAAATAATTATAAATTGTGTTGGTTATGAAAATAGTGTGATGATGATTTGAAAATGTGATTATCTGTTAGAGAAAACTTCTAAAACATTGAGAAGGATATGATGTTTGATATTTATTCTGGACAGAAAAATTTGGAAAGGTGAGAGATGAAAGAAAAATGACAAAATGTTGCAAATTCTTCACGTTGGTTGATAAACTAGTGGAAACCTATCATTCTTTCTTCTGAGAAGCTCTGCAACAAACAGCTTTTTTTTTTTTTAAAGTAAAGATTACTTTCTCCCACATCACACAGCTGTATGTTCTGTCTCCTCAGAAGAGCATGGTAGCACACTCTATAGAACGAGTGGGGAAGACAGTACCTGTCTCACTGTCCAAAGTCTCAGGTAGAAATAGGTCTGTTTCCTGAAGATCTATTTGGTAATTCTCATATGCTGTTTATGCTCAAGCCCTTCTATTTTATAAGTATGTGGTCTCTCTGGAATGAGCCTCCCTGAAATGACAAAAGTCTTCTCCAGTTAAAATTTAAAACTTTACCTATTTTCTGCCTCATTCGTTTCCTCAAGGTTATGTTTCCATCAAAACTAAAAAGGCACTTTATTGAAGGAATGGAATACTTAATAATATGGACTATAATTCATTCCTATATGGTGGCTGCCATATTCAGCATTTCAAGGATGAGTTGACAGGCAATTGGATGACCACAGTATTACTTTGGAAATTTCTATGGAATGAAACATTTCAAGGCATTTTCCACCCAGGAGCAAATCTTCAATAGATGTTCAAATATTTAGAATCTCCTTTGAGCTGGGATAATAGTCACTGCCTAAAGTGGATGAAAACTAAGGGCCAATTCATGCAAGTATTATAAAGCCCTCTTGTGCTGCCTATTTTTAGCCTCAGTTTTGCTCCCAGAGATGGAGGTGAACTACTTTATTGTCTAGCTCTCTCTACTAAATGTGCCTCTGACATTCTCTTTATACTTACTCAGCAGATTGGCATTTTTGGTTTCTAATCTCTTTCAAGATTAAAGATTCTTAATAATTGAAGGATACTTTCTCAATGAAATTCCATGCATGTGTGCATATTCAGAGGATGTGGGAGCAAAATCCTGGGTTACACGGCGTAGGTTGAATAGAATCATTGACAGTTCTTAGTGGCTCTTTGATAGATTGTCTCTTTTGCAAATTTGTCAGAGTTTTTGTAAAATGGGCTGAGTTTTTCTGTGAACCTCAAATTTTATGACAGTTTTATATGGTTGTCAATCAAAATTTTGTCTAAGAAATGTCATGTTACCATTTGAAGGTAACCCATGGCACCTCTTTAGATTGGCTTCATTCAAAAAGTGTCAGGGGTGACAGGAAATGAGAATCATTTATCCTGCATGAAGACAGGGTCAACAGCACTGCCGCTGAAAGCTTAAAGCTCACAAATCTTTTCTGTTACTTTGGGGAGGCTCACTTTGCCTCCCAGCTTTTCCATGTGTGAGACAAGCCCGTGTTTAAGGGACACTGAGAGAAATAATCCACAAGGCTATTTGCTCTTCCAAACAACTCAGGTAGGGGTAGGGAGAGGAGATGGAGAGGTTCCTGGAGGCTGTAGGAAGAGAATGGCCAGTCTGTCTGGAGGAAAGGAGTGAGGAAGGGTTTCTCAGAAGAGTGATGTTCAAGTTGAGTCTTTCAAGAGGGGATGCACATGCTTGAGACAGGGGGATATGAACAGCACTGGGGCTACTGAGCACAGTTGTACCTTTTGGGAACTCATTCAGTCCACTGGGGAGTAGGGTATGTGTGGACTCTGGAGGGAAAGAGGAGGTGATGGTGATGGTGGGAGAGGCAGAACCAGAACTGATGGAGGTGTAAGCAAGGGTAAGACTGTGGAGGGCTAGGTGTGTCTCATTAAGAAAAAATGTTTTGTAGATGATGGGGGAACCTTTTGGATGTTGACCCCATGTCTGCCATAGACTTTCACCAAAAACCCAAGCACCTGTGTGCAGTAAAAAGGCTGAGGTTTTCGGCCAGCGCCGTGGCTTAACAGGCTAATCCTCCGCCTTGCAGCGCCGACACACCGGGTTCTAGTCCCGGTTGGGGCACCGGATTCTATCCCAGTTGACCCTCTTCCAGGTCAGCTCTCTGCTATGACCCGGGAAGGCAGTGGAGGATGGCCCAAGTGCTTGGGCCCTGCACCTGCAAGGGCGACCAGGAGAAGCACCTGGCTCCTGGCTTCGGATCAACAAGATTCGCTATCTGCAGTGGCCATTGGAGGGTGAACCAATGGCAAAAAGGAAGACTTTTCTCTCTGTCTCTCTCACTATCCACTCTGCCTGTCAAAAAAAAAAAAAAAAAAAAAAAGGTTGAGGTTTTCTTTGGAGTGTCCCTAGTTTGCAAAATAGAATGTGAACTCTATGTATATTTGTATCAGTGTCCCTTAGGAGAGTTATATGTAGCTCAAATGTTTATCAATGTATTCCCAAAAGTTTAAGCTTTTGAGAATTTTGCATATTTTATTTTATAGGGCTAAGGGCATGAGCAGGGCAACAATGTCACAGAAGTTTATCAAAAGATGGATTTACAGCAGATATGTAGGCTTCCTTTCTCTCCTTGTAAAAGTTTATTATTTATTTGAAATACAGAGTGGGGGAGATAGAGAGAGAGAGAGAGAGAGATCTTCCAGTTACTGTTTCTTTTCCCAAATGCCTGTAACAATCAAGGCTGAGTCACGAACTCCTTCTGGGCCTCCTGGGTGGGTGGCAGGGTCCCAAGCACTTGAGCTACCACCTGGTGCCTCCAGGGTGCACCTTAGCAGGAGGCTGGAACCAGGAGCAGAAGCAGGACTTCGTCCCAGGCACTGTGATGTGGGACGTGGGATGTGGGATGTGGGCATCCTCAGCTGCTGCTTTAATCTTTGCACCACACTGCCTGCCCCACATATGGAAGCTGTCCAGATGCTTCTGTATGCGTGCCCCCAGAATAACTGTGCTTGGATATGTGTGAGAACCCTTATAGCAATCTCCTGACCACCTTCTGTCTTCACGTTTCAATGAAACTTCACTAGATTTTTAACCATCTACGTTTGCTCTCTATTGCTTACTCCTGTTCATGATTTAAAAGGGGACCTACATTGATTACTATTTACATTAATTTTTATTGAACTCTTTCCTTAGTAGAGCCTACCCTTTGATTATAGTATATATCAAAAATATGTTATCTCTAAAAATAAAAAAAAATAATTTAAGCTCCTGATCTCTTTTATTTGTTTAGAAAAGTGCCTAGAGTTCAGGCATTACGTATCTGTGAATTTAACAGTTCCAATTTATTCTTTGATGAACTCCAAAGCAAACAATTAACTCATTGGCCTTGAGAGAAGACCATGTTGATTCCAGTTTATATTGTCACAGGAAGTTTTGCTTGGAGGTTAAAAGAGGAGCCTGTCATTGTAATCCACAGCTCCCTCAGTCAATCAAGCAAATTGTCATCTTCTTGAAGGGCGTAGGTGCAATAAAGATCCAACTGGAGAAAAATCAGGCAGGTAAATTTCTGATTAAGAGCTACTGGGAAGCCGTTGCATTTTGCTTTGGTTAAAGGGATCTGTTTTGCTCCATGTAACCAGGCTCTTACACGTAGGTACCTTGAGATACTCTGTCCTTGAAGCCAGTGAGCTCTGGACCTGTGCCTGCTTGGTGAAATCCTTCCACACAGAGTCCTTGTAGCTGAGTATCCAGCTGTCTGTGGTTGCTTTTGGTTTGGTTTTGAGGTCCAGGAATTTGGATGTGGTCCAGGGGGGAAGACTCATCTCTGTTCTCAGGGCTCTGATTTGGGGCTGTGGCTTGGGTGACGCAATGGCTGGAGATGGGAACAGTCAGAGACTGATAAGGTGTCTTCCTCTTTGTGGGATCTCTGGCTGCTCCATGTGGCTGCTCCATGTGATCTCTCTGGATTCGTGGTCTTGGAGTAGCAGGACTTCTTCTACAGCTGCTCAAGAGTTCTAAGAGAGAGTGTTCCAGAGCACCAAGGTAGACATTGCAAGGTCTTTTATAATCTCGTCTGGGGAGTCATACAGTATCACCCTATGGTATCCATTTAGTCCTTCAGGGATAGCTGCCATTGAGCCTGGGAGGAGGACTGCACAAGGTGAATACTGGGTGGGTGCATCACGGGGTGAGGAGGGGTGGGGGCATCTGGGAAGCTGACTACCACACTGAGCCATTGCTACAACTGGTCAGTCTCTCACTATGTCCATTCTCAGTACCAAGACTTCTAAGTCTTCTCGCAAATGAACATAAGCTTGTTTTCCTTCAGGCATCTGTTCCTACCCATGGCAGCCCCCAACCTCACAACACACATTGTTTTCATGGGCAGTTAGAGAGAGCCTAAAGCATTTCTGATTCTGACTCTTCATGTTTATAGCTTTCAGTAGCTGATTACTGTTCTTGGGATGAAGATTTTTGTTCAGCGGATATTTATTGAGTGCTTACTATGTCTCAACAATGTTCCAGATCCCAGGGATACCAAAGAGATAGAATGGAAAGAAATTTCAGTCCTCATGGAGCTTGCATTTCAGTGTATGAGTGTGTCTGAGAGTAAATAAGTGTTGTGTTAGGGATCAAAATAAACCTGGTGAAGGAAAGGGAAAAGGGGTTTGCAATTTTAAATCAGATGCTTAGGGAATGTCTCATACAGAAGACAACTTCTGAGAAAAGACTTGCAGTGGGTGAGTGTGTGAGCCATGTAGGAATCTGGAGGAAGGGAGTATGTAGAGGGAACAGCAGGGGGGCTGGCGCTGTGGCTCACTTGGTTAATCCTCTGCCTGCAGTGCAGGCATCCTATGTGAGTGCCGGGTGCTAGTCCCGGTTGCTCCTCTTCCACTCCAGCTCTCTGCTGTGGCCTGGGAAAGCAGTAGAAGATGGCCCAAGTGCTTGGGCCCCTGTACCCGCATGGGAGACCAGGAGGAAGCACCTGGCTCCTGGCTTCGGATCAGCACAGCACCGGTCATGGCAGCCATTCGGGGAGTGAACCAATGGAAGGAAGACCTGCCTCTCTCTCACTGTCTATAACTCTATCAAAAAAAAAAAAAAAAAAAAAAAGAGGGAACAGCAAGCACAGACACTCTGAGAGGGAAGCAGGATACTGGATGTGGGGTGTGTGGAGTGAGGGCAACAGTAATAGGAGTAAAGTCCTTGACCACCTGATGGTCTGGGCTTCCCCACACTACCTGAGATAGGCAGCTTTTGAAGACTTTGGGGAGAGTGGTGATTTGGTTCAACTCACATCTCAGCAAGGGTAGAAAGAGGAAGACTATGTATGCCAGGCAATGATTTACATATGATTTGGACCCCAACTTGTGCAAGTTAGTCATGAAAGTCTTAGGCTAATGGTACTAAAAGGGAGGACACAATCTGATTATGGTGCTTACGGTAGGGCCTTTGGGAAGTGATTAGATTGAATTCAGCTGTTAATGTGCAGCCCCCACGATGCAATTCTGGCAGGTTTATCAGGGGACATTGACACACACAAGGCCCGTTCCACTTCAGGACTTTGCCAGCAAGGAGGCCATCCTGAGATGCCAAACCAGCTGCACTTGGCCCATCGTGGATTGTGGACCTTCATAACTGTGAGCCAAAGTAAAGCTCTTTGTCTTTTACCATGAGTCTGCCTCAGGTCTGAGAGTCTTGTTACAATTAAAACTGACACTATGCCAATAATCTAGAAGAGAGGAAGCAGTTGCTTGGAGAACAGGTTGATACAATGTGAGAGATGAAAAGTGATCCAGTAAAAGATTCTGCATTGTTCAGGGACCCTGACCACTAATGCTCCCTTCCTTTTGATTTTGTGCTTCTTCCCCACCTCTTATCTGAGATTGCCAGAGATATTAACATCTTTGCAATTTTGAAATGAAAGCCTTGACATTAAAGGGGATTTGGAACATCACAGATGATGAACGCAGGATCCTCTGTGTGGTGGTAGGGCGTGTAGAGGAGAGGGTAACGTCCCTTCTTAACACTCTAGAAATCCTGGCATGTAGGCAGTTTCTGCACAAATTAAGATAGATCCAGGGGATGGCTGTTCATCTCTCACCTTTCTGAGTCTCTCTTGCACAAATCACCCAACTTCTAATCTCTCTGTACTTTGCTTATTCCACCATGGGCACTCCCATTAGCCTTTCTCTTCCAGTTAAAGTCAATGCCAGTCAGACTTGTGAAGAAAGTGAAATTTGTCCCTTTTGTATGCATTTGTTGAAATTTGGTTGTAGGTGGTTGAAACTAGTAACTGAAGCTCAAACTAATGTAAAAAGGAAATGTAGTTTTGTTCACCAAAAAAGTTCAAAGGCAGGTAAAAGAGCAGTCACAGCTGAGGGAAGCCAGTCTTGCAAATAACGGGGTCTGGTTCCCATCACCCTGAGTTCAGACTCCAGCTCTACGTTCCATCTTTTCCACCCACGGCTTCCAGCCTCGGAGTGGGAGAGGTCCATTCTTTCCCTCCAGCATCTGTAGCTACACTTGACCTTAGCCAATCTTGCACACCAGGGGAGAGAGCATTTAGATTAGGCAGCTTGAGCCACATGTCTACTTCTGTGCTGATGGTGGGGGTGATTCTGATGACATTCCTACCCAACTCACAAGGGGCAGGGCAGTCCCCAAGCGGAAGAAATTCAGAGGCATCCGTGTAATGATGAGGTCGGCTCCACTGCCTTCACCACATGCTAAGTAAGGCCCACCTGCCAGGGAGGGATTTGTTTCCAGCCATCAGTACTGGGTGGTTCTCTTCCACCCAGCAGCCTGACTCTGCTGTAGCCAAGGACAGAGCAAGGACGCATAGCTGGATGCTTCCGGCATGTGAGGCATGACATAATGTACAGGAAAGAGCTGCTGCTGAAAAATTAGTTTTTGTACCAAAATAGTCTCATTAGATTAAAATTCCGTTCATTTGGTTCTCCACCACCTTAAACTAATAGGACTTAATTAGATCCAAAGGGCTAAGGGATTCCTTTCAGAACCGTCCCAACAGACTTTCCAATGTAGATGAAACTGGACAATTATGGAGAAAAATACAAAAAGTAACATATCGCCAAGGAAGAGAAGGCTAGGGCTGACTTTAGTGTTTCAAAGGACGAATTTGTACTCTAATTTTTAGGAAATACTTCTGGGACATGCAAACTTAAGTTCTCCTTTGTTTGAAGTTATAAACTTTCAGAGTTAATTAAAGCAGCATTTCAGAATCTAACTTGTCTTGAAGAAGAGAAGCGTCTGTGTGATTCAAACTGTCCTGTTTAGGCAATATTCTTTGGAATTATTTCTATGTAATTGGAAATGACATGGAAAATATAATTTTTGAAATTAACTTGAAAGTTAAATTAACTTGAAACACTATAAAGTTCAAACTTTCTTGCTTGGTCATAGAAGGTGAAAAGAAAAATTTCACACTCTAATTAATTTCCATAGCCCTTTGCCACAAAATAGCAAGTACAATACAACATATTTTGTACCATTTTAATTTTTCCATTTGTAAAAATTATTTTTTGTGTTATGAAATAAATGAAACTGCTTTTTATAAAGCTTTAAGAACTTCCTTGACAAGTCTACTATGTGTCAAGTATATTACCAATTAACATCTTTGTTTTAATTGATTCATAATCTATTCATGAGTAAGGGATTGAAACGTGAATAATTCAACAAGATGGAGAAAGATAAATGGGTCATTGTAAAAATCTCAATTTTCCTTTTCCAGGAACAATAGCTTAAAACATTTAAAAAATAGATCATTTGATAATGCAGAAATAAAACCAAGTCAAAACAAGTAGACAAAGGGTAATGCCATCTTTACATGTCATGATGAAAACTCAGCACATTAATCACTAATCTGAAAGTTCAAGTCATCATTAAGATAACTAACAAAATGATTTAAACCCAAATTCCTCCAAAAAGGTTATGACATACGGAAGTAGTACAGTCATTGAGTGTAAATACAGGACTTGAATTTTCCTGAGTTGTAATATCTTCTCTTGCTAATGTCAGGCTCTTTGACCCTACTCCTTTTCTACCTCCTTCCCCACATACGCCCTTCCCTGGGAGTTTCTGGGGTGGCTCAGTGAGCTCAGACAAGCTCCTGCCACCCCTTCCTTTCTTTTCTTACATTAATTAATTAGTTAATTTGAAAAGCAGAAAGGGAGAGGGAGAAGAGAGAGGGAAAAGGCAGAAAGAGGGAGAAGGAGAGGGGGAGGGAGAGATTTATTCTTTCTGCTAGTTCACTCCCTAAATTCTTGTAACAGCTGGAGCCGGGTCAGGCCAAAGCTAGGAGCCTGGAAATCTTCCTCGGTCTTCCCTGTATGTAGCAGTTTCCCAGGTTCCCAAGTACTGTACTTGAATCATTACCTGCTGCCTCCCGGTGTTACTGACCCCAAGTTCTTTGGGTCACGTGCAAGTAGAAATGGACAAGAGGCCAGTGTGCAGCTCAGCAAGACTTATTGGGGATTTTTCTTTTTTGACAGGCAGAGTGGACAGTGAGAGAGAGAGAGAGAGAGAGAGAGAAAGGTCTTCCTTTACCATTGGTTCAACCTCCAATGGCCGCCGCGGCCAGCGCACCGCGCTGATCCGAAGCCAGGAGCCAGGTGCTTCTCCTGGTCTTCCATGTGGGTGCAGGGTCCAGGGACTTGGGCCATCCTCCAGTGCACTCTCGGGCCATAGCAGAGAGCTGGCCTGGAAGAGGGGCAACCGGGACAGAATCCGGTGCTCCGACGGGGACTAGAATCTGGTGTGCCGGCGCTGGTGGGGATTTTTCTTGAATACAAGGTAGACAGCCCTGCCAACTGCCTAGATGGGAAGAGCTGGGCAGCAGCTTTTATTGGATGATGAGGAATGGCAGCTGCCCTTGGGTGCATGGCACTTTGCACCTGGCCTGGGATTCTGGCTCATACCCCTAGCACATGACACTTCAGCTTGCCGCCAGCTCAGTATTCCTCACAGGTGCGGTTCCTTCTTTCGGACAGAAGACACTCAACAAGGTATGTTGCTTATTACAGCTACTCTAGAAGATCATAGATGGGACACATTGGGCTATTCTGGGCAGGTGTGCAGGTCAGGGAAGTACATAACAGGACAGCAGGGGGTCTTTTGTGGTTAGGGTCTGGATGCTCCTTGCTCCTGATTGGTTTGGAGCTGGAGATAGAACTGTGTCAGGTTGGCACATGTGTGTGTGTGTGTGTGTTGGGGGTTGGGGCCCCATTGGTGCCATACTGCTGCGTTGTGTTCCTGGAGCCCCGAACTTCGTCCCATGCAGAAGTGAGGGGCATGTTTCCTATCAGTGCAGATGTCATCAGGGACTCAATTTACATCGAAGTCCTGGAGAGCTGTGGCTGGATCAGCTGTCAGCTTTTATGCCAACAGCTCCCAAGCCCAGCCCACCTCCAGCAGGTCTTTAACACCCAGGAAGCTGAGTCTTCAGGTGGTTTCTCTGAATCTTTTCCCCAGAAATCATTTCAACTATGACTTTTCTTGAATAAGTATGTTTGATTCAGGGTGAATAGTAGATAATGCAAGGTTCATTTATTTATTTTTTTAGGTCCTGTGTTTTCAAAATGTAATTTTGAAATGTAATTGATTTTTAGGTCACTTTTCCTCATTTGTAAGTAGAAGTCTGAAACTCATCAATAAAATGTTATTTCACAGTCATTAGATATAATATAACCAAATTATTCTGAATCAACAAAGTTTGTGAGATTTACCTTGTTTAAATATTGGGGGAATTGAGTCCTTATTACCTTCCTCAAACATACGTCTTGAGGGTTGCATTAGCCTACGTGAGTGTCCATTACTGTTGGAGTACCTAGTGCCTTGTGTGCAAACCTTTCCGAAAATCTGGGGTGGTGCTAGCGCATCCCAGGGGTCAGTGTGCTGGGGGTGGTGCAGAATAGTCAGCCTCAAGCTGGACTTGCTCTCAGGGAAGCTTCATTTGGTTGTGACAAGTAAAGGAGACGGTGGGAAAGCGTAAAGGAAGCGCCTCCCTGAGCAGTCATCTGCCAGGGCTTTGATAGCAAGGGCTTGGGTTGTATCCAGCCTGCAGGAGATGGGGAGGGAGCAGGAGAGTCCTTCCTGTTCAAGAATCGTCCATCTTCAAACGCTGTCTGCTTAGAACTCAGCTCAGTCTGGTTTCTTGCAGCTTTGGTGGACTCGTAGCCTGGCCTCCCTTTGAGTATAGTATTTTAGGACGAGCCTTTCTGGAACATACTCTGAAATAGAACATTGGCGGAGTAGACTGTTTCAGATCCTCTGCTTCTATTCCTGTGTCCCCACTCTTGCCCAAATGCCACACTCCTGGTCACAATAAAGCAGAGTGGAGGCGCACACGGGCTCCGGAGCAGGTGTTTGCACTTGAATCCTGCTGCTCTACTTTGCGTCTGCATCTCTTTGAACAACATCAGCTCTTCAGTGTTCAAAGAGGAAATGAGAATGAGGACAGTACCTGCCTCACACAGTTCTTGCAGGGGCTGCATGAGTCTAAAATGTGCGAAGAGCTTAACAGTTACCTGGTCTGTGGCAGCCTCTCAAGAAGTGGCAGCTGCTCTTGCTTGTAGCTCTGTTTTATTTCACAGAGAGTTTCCCATTTGATAGACCAGCTCTGCGAAGCACTCAAGTGATTTAGATGAGTGGTTTTCGCCTAGGAGCCCACATCAGAATCACCTGGAAGGCTTGTGAAAACCAGCCCGTAGGCCTTCACTCTCAGGGCTTCTGAGTCCGTGGATCTCTGGGAGGGCTGAGGGGGTTTAGTGAGAATTTGTAATTCTAAGAGTTCCTGGGTGGTGTTGCTGTCTCTGGCCAGGACCACATTTCTAAGGTTCTTGCCAGGAGTGGAAAACTCAGAGTGGAGGCTAGATGCATTGTTGGTGGGTCTTGGTCGACTGTGCTGGAATTCAGAGCAGGCGTCTCCATCGCAGGGCAGACGTGGAAGGCGAATTCAGAGAAAACAGGAGTGGGAGCTGGGGGGAGGGATGCTGAGCTTGGTGGGCACCCCAGACTTTCAGGTCTGGACATCAGTTCTTATGGCGCCTGAAGGGCATCGGTGCCGAAATAGAGTGTGGTCAGGGAAGACGAAATCCGACAAGTAGTGTATTTCTTCTTACTTGTGGTAGTGGTATTTTTTTTTGCCTCACATCCCCCCATCCCCAACAGTTAAATATGGTGATTCCTATCCTCCCCATAAACGCTTATTGTACTGACAATGGCTTCCTCAAATTGCTGAGATCTTAGAACAAATGAAAAAGCAAAATTTTCAGGACAAACTTCATTCTTTAGACCCGATTTTTGCTACCATATGTATCTCTTTTGAAGGCTTTCTCTTTTCCCTCTGTCTCTGATTCCCATTTCTTTGTGCCTTAGAGAATCCTATGACTTTCCGTAACAGTGAATTTTCTTTAGTTTGGGACAGGAAAAGCATCCTAAGAGCTTCCAGGTTGCATTGTACTGGGCAGTCCTTATTTGATGCCACCTAAAGTGACAGCCGTAACAAGATGAGGGGACTTTGTACAACCATGGGACGATTTTTTAGGACTGAAGCATTTAGAAGAAATATCCTCATGTCTTTTTATATCAATATTAATGTTGCTAGGATGAAAAGAATAAAGGTTGTTGGGATTTCTACATTGAATAAACACGGGAGGCAGAGAGGAAGTAAGTTTACGCCACTCCAAGTGTCATTTATACAAATGATCCTGTCCCCATGAGAAATGCTCTCAGATCAACAGATAGTATATTTATACAGGTGTGCTTCTTGGCCTACTGGCAATAGATTGGAGAAATCTCTTTTAATATTAGGAGCTTCCAGTACCTGTCCTGGGAGGCAAAAGGCTCCTCTGCTCATTTTTCCTTTTTCCTTTTAATATCAGATCCCGCTAAAGGAACAGAAACACAAACTCTAATACACCAAGGAAAGCATCGACCTATGTTTTGGAGCCATTTGATGACAATAATCCAATGAAAGCAATTATTTGAGCAAATGTTACAGAAATGATAGAATTTGTTCTGTGGTACATCATTAATGCAAAATGCTATCTATAATCTATCATGTGTAATTTTATGTAACTTCGGGTCTTATTGCAATGCTTTTTTTGTGCTGATACTGTGGTAGAAAATATGATTGCCCCTGTGTATTAGAAAACAGTGAACTGTTTACATTATGAGTGCGTTATTAAAAATTGTATAGCTTTGCTTTTCAAGTAGCTTTTAAATTGATTTGAGAGAGAGAGAAAGCGATTGAGCTTCTGTATGCTAGTTTATTTCCCAAACGCCTACATTGACTGGGGTAGGCAGGCTGAAGTGAGAGCCTGGAACTCAATCCAGGTCTCCACATGGGTGCGGGGACAAAACTACTCAAGTCTTCATTGCTGCCTCCTTGGGTCTGCATTTTGGGAGACAGGAAGCAGAACTGAATTCAGGTTCTCTAATGTGTGACAAAGGCGTCTTCGCCACCAGGCTAAATGCCTACTCCCAGCTTTGATTTTTGTCGTGAGATTTCTCTTTGGTATAATTAGGGGAATTTTAGAACTTGGTTAGGTAAAGGTTTTTCAGTGGTGTTGAAATGACATTTGTGGTGTTGGCATTATCAAGCAATGCAGAGGCCACCAAATACGGTCCCTTAGTGCCTCATTAACTCTCCTAGAAGTGACTTTGAAAACACAAAAGGTTCCCGTAAGTAAATGTGAAAAGGCAATATAAAGTTGGCATGGAAGTTTCATAATTAAAATCTGGAAGGCTTTACTGATGTTTCTGAGGTTTACTGGTAGGTTTGCTGCTGTTTCTAACCAGTGCCCTGAGATTTTGTGGCGTACTTCTCTAGTTGTATGGTAAGTTGGGATACCCCGCTGCCCCGCTTCCTTGTGGTGTCAAAAATGAGCAAATCACCAAGATTCTAGATCCTTTTCCAGTGATGAACTGTGTTTAGCTGCCACTAATAGAGACCAGACTTGTGCAGCTTGAAAGTGGTTGGTTGTTCTCTGTGATAAGAAGCCTGAAGTAAGCAGTTAGTTACTGGCGTCATTTAGTGGCTCCAGAGTGCGCTGGCCAAATTCTCTGCAATCCTTTTGGTGTTCCCCTCCTAGCTGCTGGAGCTTTAGCTATCACGTTGGCTTTCCAGTCAATGGTAAATAGGAGGGGCCGAGAGGCAAAGAGGACCTTCTCCGAAGACCCATTGAGAGCTGTTGCTTTTGTTTCAGATGTCATATCTGTCTTCAAGGGACCCCCAGACATAAAACCCAGGGTTCTACTCACAAGGAAGAAGTTGGCAGACATCCTCTGCCACCATGACTGGCTCCCACAATGATCTCTAAGCCCTTAAGACAGACAGACAGACACACACACATACACACACATCCACGTCTCTGATCCAATCCCTTCCCCAGCACATAAACTTAAGCTTTCTCAACTCCAACTGCTCTGCCTGTGTTCCCATTATCCGCTATTTGAGTTTGGGTTGTTTCAGTAGTAGATTCCAAGAGAAGGTTTTAAAAGCAAGTGGTTTATTTGGGAGGTACAGTAGGGAAGACCTTTTTTTCTTTCTCTCCCTCTCTCTGAAACTCTGCCTCTCAGATAAATAAATCTAAAAGAAAAAAACCATCACCACCAGATTCCACTTAAGATGTTTACCTGGGGTGGGGGAGGCCTATCTCAGAGTCCATCCTCAGGGCATAGAATGTTCTTTCTCAGGGGGAAGGGGTGGGGTAGCAATTAGCCCTAAACCTTATGTCTCAAGATCATACTTGAACCTTCACTGCAAATTCCAAATCCTACCTTTCTGAATAATAATTAGTGCAATAGTGAGTTCTATATGCTCTGATAAAAGAACAGTGTACAATGAGAACTTCAAGGCAGGAGTGTTGACTATATTTGAATTGTGGTGGCCAGCTGAGCAGAGGAAGGTGGAAAGAGGTTTTGCAGGAAAAGAACATGTATCAGTGTGGTAGACAGCATTCTAAAAACAGTCTCTGACCAAAATTCTCTATTCTAATCCCTATAACATGTACATACAATGAGGTAGCGCTCTCATGATTAGGTAATGTTATATGGCAGAGCTGCTCCTGAGAGAGAGATTACCCAGACAGGCCAGATCTAATCATATTAGTTCTGAAGAGCAGAGAACGCTCAGGGTAGAGGCAGGAGAGGAAGCCAGAGATATTCCAGGCATAGATATATGCAATGAGAAGGAGTGCGGGCAGCTTGGAGGGATGAAGGGCAGCTCTCTGGTTAGAGAGCAAGAAAAGGAATTTCATCCTCTAACACAAGGAACTGAATTCTGGTCAACAGTGCAAATGGATTTCAGCAGATTCTTTCCCAGAGCTTCCAGCAAAAACATCCAGACATCTGGGTTTCAGCCTTTCAGTACCCTGAGCAGAGAACTCAGCTAAGACCACCCAGTCTTCTAACTGGCTTCCACATTTGTGAGATACGTGCATGAGAATTTGTTATGTCGTGCAGCAGTAGAAAACACATCAAGGACGTTTTGCATAGGGTTACAAAAATCCGTGGGTGTTTCTCAGACCAACTGAAATAAGAAAAGGGCATTTTCCAGCACAGTAGGTAGAGCAGACGCTCTCGGCACCCACCCACACCTGTTGTGCCTGTCGCTGCCAAAACCTGACTCTGCTTAAATGCTTTCTCAAAAATGGCACAGCCAAAGAGCTAAGGAGGTAACCATACCAGAGAACAGCCTTCCACCAGTGGCTGACAGTGGGCAGTGTGTAAATGCCTCAGCCCTTCACTTTGCTCAGACAACCCCAGGATGTACCCCTCATGCAAGGGGGCGCCAGTTGCTGTGGTGGCAGCTGGCTTGTTAATGCTGTCTTTACTAGCTGCCTTCTCATCCCTCTGATTTCCCAAGCCCTGGCGATGGACTCTGGGCTAGGTCTCCCCCACCCCAGGGTAAACATCTTAATTGGAATCTGGTGGTGAGTATTTTCCTTTTTTCTTTTTTTTTTAGACTTAATTATCTGAGAGGGAGAGACAGAGAAAATGGTTTTCCATCTGTTGGTTCACTTCCCAAATGGCCACAATGGCCAGAGCTACACCAATCTGAAGCTAGGAGCTTCCACGCAGGTGCAGGGGTCCAAGCCCTTGGGCCCTCTTCCACTGCTTTTCTAGGCCTTGAGCAGAGAGGTGGGCCAGAAGAGGAGCAGCCAGGACAGGAATAGGCCCCCATATAGAGCCACAGGTAGAGGCTTAGCGTACTGTGCTGCAGAGCTGGCCCCTAGCGAGGGCCTTTGTATGCCTATTATAGCTGTGACTTAGAGCGCACCAGGGAACATGCCCAAGCGAGGGCCTTTGTACGCCTATTATAGCTGTGACTTAGAGCGCACCAGGGAACATGCCCAGTTGTTTTGACCATGAACCAATTAGGTTTGTTTATGGCTGTACTATTTTTAAAAGGATTTATTTATTTATTTGAAAGAGTTACACAGAAGGAGAGGCAGAGAGAGAGAGAGAGGTCTTCCATCCATTGGTTCACTCTCCAATTGGCCACAACAGCTGGAGCTGTGCTGATCCAAAGCTAGGAGCCTCTTCCGGGTCTCCCATGTGGGTGCAGGGGCCCAAGGACTTGAGCTATCTTCTGCTTTCCCAGGCCATAGCAGAGAGCTGGATGAGAAGTGGAGCAGCTGGGACTTGAACCGACGCCCATATGGGATGCTGGCACTGCAGGCTGTGGCTTTACCTACTACACCACAGCGCAGCCACCAGCTGTACTATTTAACGCTGTGCGCTCTGGTCAGGTGGATGGGGATAACTGATGTATCCACTGGCTGCCATTAGTCCCTCACATAAGTAAGTAAATGCTTCTCCTAGTAAAACTTTTGGGGGTGATCTCCTTTGGATTTAACATTGTGTCTGAGTCCTCTTGGACTTTAGGTTCTATAGTATGACACCCCCGAATTTCATTTTCTTAACTACAAAGTTACCTTGTTGGGTTGTTAAGTTTAAAGTAGGTAGTGTATGTAAATTACCTGGCACAGTGTTTGACACATCATGCAGAAGAAACATTTTCTAAATGGTAGCTTTTCATTTTCAAATGCTTATCTCTGTCCTCTTCACCATAAACCCACAGGCAGTATGGATTATGTTTTATGCATATTTGAATTTTTAGAGTTAGCATAGATCCCGTGTTCCTTTGTGGATTTCAGTATTTGTTGAATGAATAAATACATGATCTGTGTTATCTAACAATGAGCATTTCAATATATTTGTTCCATTTTCAGAGTTGTTGAGACCTTGTAGAGTAATTGGTGTGAATGTAGTGCTAAGGATAAAAAAAAATGCCCAAGGTATGGGATATGTTTGGTACCCAGTTGATAAAGGCAGAGGCAGGGCATGGTACCCAGAGAAGGCAACTTTGTGTCATTAGTGATTCTTGATGATCTGTTAGTTTTAGTTATTTCTTGTTGAGGGCAATTGGCTAAAACTCATCAACTTGCTATAATTGATTTTGCCAATAAGAATACTTTTTTAAAGTCTAGGATTATGAAGATCAAACCCCATGATACCAAAAACATAAGTGTTTTCAATTGATCAGAAGTTCTTGAATGGGAAAAATGTGAAAGAAGACATAACACAGGATGGAACCTATATATTCACGAAGGAATACAGATTTTTTTTTAATAGAGGGTGAGGGATTAATATTAAAATGCACTCTAATTTACTGTTAGGGGATGCAGGTTGCATGTGAGAATTTGACCTAGAATAACTTGTAGACAAGTTGCAGAGCCTTCTGTTTGGAAGAGATTTAAATGAAGATGCTAATAAAGGTAGACATAGTTAAGTTAGAATCTATAGGTCTGACTGGTTCAGTGCTTTGGCTAGACTGTCAGCTTAATTTATTTGAACAACCTGTCAACCAGATTCATTTTAATGAATTACTCCCACCATTAAAAAAAACATTATGGGTTGTTTTTGTTACCAATATTAGGATGGTATTAAATCAACTATTTAATTAAGACTACATGATGGAAGCAATTATGTGTGCTGGTTCAGCCTTGGACTTTATTGCTCTAAATGTCAGTAGATCATTTCCTGTCAAAATATTTTGCCAGCTTTCAGTGGATGAACTTCACAGTCTGTCTGGAAAATTCAGCACTTTCCTGCTTTTCAAGGGCAACAGTGTCGACGCATACTCACCAAGGTGCTTCAGTGGGTTGTGAGATTATTTCTAAACAAATCCTGAAAGGCAGTGCGAGGCACCTGTCCGATGTTAACATCATAATGAGTTTCTCATGAGGGATTTAGCTCTTCACATTGTAGGTTACTGGAGAGATGTGCAATGAATTCAGTTCTGCAGAGCATATCACTTTAAGCATAATATTCATGAAAGATGCTCTGGAATGAAAAGCTCTCAGCCACTCAGGATTCACATTTCATGTTTTTAAGTGAACAAACCTTTGTTGAAACCCACAAGAGGAATATCAATTTTTGTAGCAAAAAGCTATTGGAAGGTAATTGTGGGACATTCAGTCGCATAGAGGTTAAGAAAAGAGCTTTTTTAAAAAGGTGACAGATTGGGGTTTTTTATTGTGGCATAGTCGGTTAAGCCATTGCCTGTGGCTTTGGCAACCCGTATGAATGCCAATTTGAGTCCCAGCTGCTCCACTTCTGATCGAGTTTCTGCCGGGAAGGTAGCAGAAGGTGGTCCAAGTTCTTGGGCCCCCATGCCAGAAACCTGGATGGAGTTCCAGGCTCCTGGCTTTGGCCTGGCCCTGCCTTGGCTTGCATGGCCATTTGAGGTGTGAACCAGTGGATGAAAAATCTCTCTCTAATTCTACATTTTAAATAAATAAATGTTAAAAATATACCATTTGTGAAAGCAATTTTCCCATTTTTGTTACACTGAAACTTTAGTTTTCCATTTCAAGCCATTTGGAGATCACATCTAAAACCCCTGCTGGGTGGTGCAGTCTCACTCACTGATAAATGATGTGGAAAGAACTCCTCTCACACATTGAAAAGAATTTTTTTCTTCTTGTATTCCATGTGTAATAGTTGAATCAGCATTTTTTTCTTGAGGTTAAGTGTTTTCGAAAGTGTGTGTCTAGTCTATTCTCAGTTGAAATTTTACAGAAGGGGAAGATATTTCCAACAATAAACTGATTGACTAATTCATCAGATCTTTTTCGAGTGCCTCAAGTAGATGAAATGAGTTGATTGGTCACAGAATATCATTATTACCAATGCATGCAAACTCTACAGTATCATTGTTTTTTAAAAAAATTAAACTTTTCCTTCAGTCCTTATGCTCAAATGCATGCATTTACCTAGATATTTGTTTATCCTTTTGAAAGTTTCCTGTTGGTTTGTGTGCATGTTTTAAGGTGGATGATTGTATGTTATCTACTACTGTGTTGCTGTGTGAGACTCCTTAGGTTTAACTCAGTGTTACCATAGAGCTCCCTCCATGTTGCTATGGGTTGCATCTGACTGCCACATAGTTTATTAGCGTATGCTTGGCTTCCTTCTAACTCTTTTCTACTGTACATAATGCTGCAATACCATTCTCACACAGGGTCTTGTGTATTCGTTCCGTAGAATAACTAAAATCAAACGCTCTATTCCTACTCTATCGAGTTCAGATTGCCCCATGATTTCATTCTCATTGCTGGGTGTCTTTGAGCCTTCTTTTCAGTGCTTTGGAATTTGGTTTGCAGCCTCACCTGGGGTTGTGTTTTAGCCCCTCTCTCTGCATCGGCAGCTTCCCACTTAGCAGTTTTCGGGGTACCTCAGGTTTTGTACTGAACATTGTCTCACTGTAATAATCAACAACACTGAGCCTGTGGCACAGGACTCGGGTCCTGGCCCGGAAGCTGTTTTTGGTTGTTTATGTGTCTCGGGTGTGCAGCTACCCTCAGGCAATAGTCTCAGCTAGTATTTCAGCTTGTTTTCAGGGGGAGGATTGCCAACTCCAGCCCTTCCTGGTTTTAAGTGGTGGAATGCACATGTTATTTTCTCATTTAAGTCATTTAGGTCCATATTAGGAATCACACAGGTCTTTCCTGGTGTAAATTATCCTTGTTACACAGTGTCTCTACCAGAAGCACATAGTTAGGAATTTTTAAACTTTTTTTTTTTTCATCTAATTTGTTTTCACTTGAATCCTTGACATGCCTTAAAATCTGCATATATTGCTGATCTTGAAGCTCCAGTTCAAGTTTTTTTCTGTAAATTTTATTTAAGGTATTCAAGTTTCATGTATTTCATATATACAGATTTAGGAACGTAGTGATAATTCCCACCTATGCTCCAACTCTTCTTCCTCCTCCCTCTCCTATTCCCACTCTTACTATTTTTATAAAGATCTATTTTCAGTTTACTTTATACTCATAATGTTAACCCTACATAAGCTTTTTTTTTAATAAACAGTTGAAATTCTTTTTAGACCCTTGGTTCACATGACAAGGAGTTCATAACTGGGTTGAAAGGTCCTAAAAATATATCTGTTTTATTCCAATGTTTTTCTACTGCAAAAACACCATCATGGCACAAGTCTTCAGAGTAATTGACTGTCTCTGGTATTGGATCTGTCCAGTCCTTTGGCCTGAGAAGAAGTATCATGAAATTCTAATTAAATGACTTTTGAATTTGAAAAATAAATCTCTGTGTGTGTGTCTTAATTTCTAAATTGCATAGTCAATGCTTCTCTTCATAAAATTATCAGGCATGCTATTTTGGATGTGATTTCTGTAAACACCTTGATTAGCAAACTTTCTGAAACTCCCTCTCTGTTCTTCAAGAAGCCAGCAACTTCCTCCTCTGGTAGGGAGGACCAAGGGTCCTACAGGCTCTTTCTGCATCTTCCCAGGAAAATCTGCCATTGGTGGTCACCAATATCCACTTTGTTTTCTTCTTTTTCTCCTAGGTGTTGAACTATTTATATCTCAATCTTTGGAAGCATTTTTGGAGAGGAGGACAGGAACTCTTTGAAAGTAGTCCTGTGGATGTAAAAACCTTTGCTTTTAAAAACTAGAAGTCCAGGGTTGGTATTTATTCCAGCACACATTTTGTATATGTATCTTTTAAATCCTCCCATAGACAACTCTGCATTTTAAGTATATAGTTTGAGATTTTGCAAATTTTTGGAATTGTATAATGACTACCATGATCATAGTATGTTTCTATGACCTAAAACAGATTTCTAGTGCCCCTTTGCATTCAGAACCCTGTTCTGACTCATTGGTTTTTATTGATCACTGATCTGCCTATCACCACAACTTTAACTTTTCTAGAAGTTCATGTAAGTGGAATTATAAAATGATTTTTGATAATGAATTATCTCCATTGTCATGATGTAATAGTTTGATCTCTGGAAATGTTTCTTTTTACACATCTGCTTTGTTTAGTATTCATATAGCCATAGCAGCTTTTTATATTAGTTATAGCATAGTATATAGTTTTCTACCTATTTCTAGCTCCATTGAGGCATATTTGATGAGTAAAAATTGTTAACTTAAGATGTACAACTTAATATTTTGATGTATGGATACAATGTGAAATGATCACTACAAGCAAGCTAATTAAGATATACTTCATAGATACTTTTTCTTTTCTTTCTTCTTTTGTGAGAACACTTAAGATCTACCCTGTTAGCATATTACAAGTAAATAGCACAGCAGTGTTAACTATAGTCACCTTGCTGTTTGTAAATATTAGATTTCCAGAGTTTATACCTCAGGCATAACTGAAACCTTGTACCTTTTGACCAACATCTTTGCTTTCTCCCTCCACCCAGCACCTGACAATCACAATTCTCTCTGCTTCTGTGAGTTGGACTATTTTAGATTCCACAAAAAAGTAAACACATACAGTGTTTTTCCATCTGCTAATGTCACTTAGCACTGTCTTCTCCAGATTCACCCAATTTGTCGCACAGTAGGGCTTCCTTCTTTTTAAGGCCCTCATTTTCATTATCCACTGATCTGTTGCACACATAGATTGTTTCCATGTCTTACCTGCTGGGAATAAAGCTGCAACGAACATGGGGTTTCTGATATTTTAGAGATCCCGATCTAATTTCCTTTAGATGTATAACTGGTAGTAAGATTTCTGGATCATATTTGAAAGGCAGAGTTACAGAGAGGCAGAGAGAGAGAGAGAGAGAGAGAGAGAGAGAGAGAGGTCGGTCTTCCATCTGCTGGTTCACTTCCCAGATGGCCACAATGGCCGAAGCTATGCTGATCTGGAGCCAGGAGTTTCCTCCAGGTCTCCCACAGGGGTGCAGGGGCCCAAAGACTTGGGCCATCTTCTAATGCTTTCCCAGGCCATAGCAGGTAGCCGGATGGGAAGTGGAGCTGCCTGGTCTTGAACCGGCACCCATATGGGTCAGCACTTCAGGCCAGCGTGTTAACCCTGGCCATAGTGCCAGCCCCATGTGGTTTCTATGTATACATTTTGAATAACTTCTAAAACTATTTCCTGCTTTAAAAAAGTGTTACATATGTGTGTTTGATGTAATATGAAGACATACTGGTTCTTTTGCTGAAGAATTAATGTTAATTTTTGCTACTCTTGCATCCTATTCATTTAATGTCAGTTATTTTGGGGCTTTATGTTCTTATAAATCACCACATACAAAAAAAAATAAGATCACAGGGAACTTAAATATGACCTTAGAAATAAATGCAGCTTCTGTTTTGATACATTTCAAGGCAACATTGAACAGACCACATATTAGCAGTCTGAGTCTGTCTGTACCCATGAACAAAATGCTCTTCATTTTTGCTTTATCATCCATTAATGTAGAAGTTTTTGAAATGACACATGATTTTACCAGAATTATCTCCATAATGGAGAACTGCCTACATGAAAATCCAAGATGCTGACCATCCACAGACTAGACAGTCGTAAGCAGTAGGGTTATTCTGGAAATGATTATAGCCTTATGCTGAGCATGTCTGCTATACAGAGACTGTCTCCTGACCCTTAAGCCCAGACAGCCAAATATCCAGGCCATCTGTAAACAGTGAATGAAATGCAGGCAGATTTTTTTTTTTTAAATGAGAAATTTCACTCAATTTTTTCTTATACACTTACTTTGCTTGTTACATGTAAATAGGAAATTTTAAGGCAAAGATTCTCAACATCACTTTCTCTGCTAGCAACAGCATTGTCTGGGAACATGCAAGAAATGGAAATTCTTGGGCCTAACTCTTAGTCTTATTGAATAAGAGACTCTGGAGCTGGGCTAACCAGCAATCTGCATTTTAACAAGCACTCTCTGATTGAAATACTTTTTTAAGTTTGGAAGCCACTGGTCAATGGAATTTGGTAGCACAGAAAATTTATCAGGAAGAAAATTAGAAAGGTCAATCCTATAAAAAAAAACTTCTCTAGATAATTATGCTTGACTTTTTGTTTGTAGACACTTGATACTATTTTATAGTAAAACTCACCTTAAGATCCATGTCCTTAAGAAAATGTAGGAATTCTTCAGTTCCTTTGTCTTATGAGAAATGCCTCTTTTACAAGAGACAAGCAATAAAGACAGTCCATTCTAAAATTCAAATATTTACTTTGGTTTCATTTAAATAACCAAAAGTTAACAGAGTCAGCACTTCACACTCCAAAATTATTAAGTATAAAACCAAACAGGCTCAGTGAATTTCCAAGGGTTTAGCTACAGGATTCATTAGTGACCTGAGCCTTCCCTATTCTCAGTGCTCCACACTCCATGTCTCTAGTATTTAAATGCAGCACTCTACTTGTGCTGATCATCTATCAAAGTATCCAGTGAGCCAACTGGCCATCATTTCTTCCTCAATAATATCTCGTGGTTTATCTCCATTAGTTGAAGGAAATATACTGTAGGACTAAATTAATTCATGCTAATTGGAAGTAGCTGCTTATTAGCCCATACTAGTTTCTAACAAAGCATTTGAAGTGTTAAATCCAAAAACAAAGGACAGACTTTTAGTACCATATGGGAGATATTTTGAGTTATCCAGATGTTTCTGACTTTATTTAAATAATATGCAGGTGACCAGTGAATATTTTTAAATTTTTTCTGATAGATAGAGCTATAGACAGTGAGAGACAGAGAGAAAGGTTTTCCTTCTGTTGGTTCACCCTCCAATGGCCACTGCGGCCGGTGCATCTGGCTGATCCGAAGCCAGGAGCCAGGTGCTTCTCCTGGTCTCCCATGCAGGGCCCAAGGACTCGGGCCATCCTCCACTGCCTTCCTGGGCCATAGCAGAGAGCTGGCCTGGAAGAGGGGCAACCGGGATAGAATCCAGTGCCCCAACCGGGACTAGAACCCGGTGTGCCGGCGCCACAAGGCAGAGGATTAGCCTGTTGAGCCGCGGCACTGGCCAATAAATGATTTTTTAAAAAAAGTTTACCATGCATTGAAAAAAATCTTCAGGAATGAACTTGTAGTATTGTGTTTCAAGCATGGAAGACAAACCTTATTTTTTATTGAAATATAAAGCATCTCCTATTTATCAAATGGCTGACTTTGAGACTTTTTCATCTTGGCTAAGTTACAATTGCTAAAATTCATATTTGGAGTGTGGTGCAATTGCAAAGATACAATCAATGAGCTCAGAACTAGCAATTTCCTGGGGAAAGCACTGGCTGTTTGGCAATGCAGAGATGACATCTCAGAGTTTTATATTTATCTGTAATTCTGGAAAAGAATAACAAACCACCAATTGAAGAGCTTCAGATCTGACAAATATGGCTTTATAGTCATTCTCTCTAAAGGCAAAATGTAAGTTCCACAGTCCAAGGAATTGCCTTATGACAATTTTATTTTCAGGATAAAATGAAACATAAGTAACTTAATTCTGAAGATAGAGGATGAGAGTGCAGTGCTTTTCTAATATGGGCTCTGTTGAATTCTATGATATCTGGCTAGAATAAAGGCTAAGCATTTCTGACCCTCAAACCAGAAATTGAGGAAGAGACTCATATTGATCTGGAATGGTTTCTCCTAGTAAATTTACGAGTGTTGCGAAAAGAAAGTTTGGGAGAATTATTTATGCCTTAAGCCTCATTGAAATTGAATAATAGGTTGAATAACAGTTGAGGCAATATTTAGTAATTTTAATAGCACAAAAGTGGGTTAGCAAATTACATCCCTGTAAACTCCCAGTTCAATAGGACTCCTAGTGGGTTTAACAGATTCTTAAGCTACTTCTCTTTGCTTATGAAAGAAGAAAGAAGTTGAGTTTTTTTTTTTAATAAGATTTATTTATTTGAAAGGCAGAGCTACAGAGAGGTTGACAGAGGTGGAGAGAGAGCGAGATCTTTCATCTGCTGGTTCATTCTCCTAATGGTCACACCTGCTAGAGCTAGGCCAATCAGAAGCAAGCCAGGAGCCGGATCTTCTTGAGACTCCCACAAGGGTGCAGGTATCCAAGGACTTGCGTCGTCTTCGACTGCTTTCCAAGGCACATTGGAAGGGAGCTGGACTGGAAGTAGAGCAGCTGGGAGCAGTGCTTATACGGGATGCTGGCACTGCAGGCGGCGGCTTTACCTGCTATGACACAGGACTGGCCCAAGATTTTTTCTTTTTAAATCTCACCAATAGAAAGAGAAGGACTGGGGCTGGTGCCATGGAGCAGTAGGTAAATCCTCCACCTATGGGTCTGGCATCCCATATGGGCACCAGTTCGAGTCCTGGCTGCTCCACTTCCAGTCCAGCTCTTCTGTGGCCTGGGGAAGCAGTAGAAGATGGCCCAAATCCTTGGGCTCCTGCACCCACGTGGGAGACCCAGAAGAAGCTCCTGGCTCCTGGCTTCGGGTCAGCACAGCTCCAGCTGTTGCAGCCATTTCGGGAGTGAACCTGTGGATGGAAGATCTTTCTCTCCATCTATCCATCTCACTGCCTGTAATTCTACTTCTCAAATAAAATAAAATCTTTTTTTTTATTAAAAAAAGAGAAGAGCTGAGAAGATTTTGATCACCTGATTCACAAGGGAGAAAAGCTCAAATAAAGGGTAGACAAGGAAAAGGGAGTTGGTGATATTTCCCTGTGATTTTCTGAATGACATAATGAAAATAACCATTTACAATGATTCTGCAATAATTTGAATGACTTATGTACAAGTCAATATTATATGTGCTGGGGATACATCAGTTTTTAAAGGTTTATTTATTTGAAAGAGTTAGAGGAGAAGTAGGGGGTGGGGTATCTTCCGTCCGCTGGTTCACTCCCCAATTGACCAAAACAGCTGGAGCTGTGCCCATCCAAAGCCAGGAGCCAGGGGATCAAGGTACAGGGGATCAAGCACTTGGGCCATCCTCCACTGCTTTCCCAGGCCACAGCAGAGAGCTGGATTGGCACTGCAGGCGGTGGCTTTACCAGCTATGCCCCAGTGCTGGTCCCATGGGATACATCATTAAAAAAAAGAAAAAAAAAACAAGCCATGAAGGGAAGGGAGTGAAGGAGGAAGAGGAAGAAAAGAGGAAGGTAGGGGGAAGAGAGTGGGAGAGGGAGAGTGAGAGTGAGAGGGAGAGAGAGAGATCTCCTGTCTACTGGTTCACTGCTCAGATGCCCACAACAGCTGGTGCCAAAGCTAGGAGCCCATGAACCCAATCCAGGTCTCTGATGTGGGAGACAGAACTCTACTAGAGCCTCATTGCTTCACAGGATCTGCCTTAGCTGGAAGCAAGCCTCAGGTGAGAAGCTGGGACTAGAACCCAGGTATTCCAATATGGGGTGCAGGCACCCCAAGCAGTGAGTTGACTTAATCACTATGCTAACCACCCTCCCCCAAACTTGTATTTTAAAAGGATCACTCTGATGCCTTGTATATAAAATATTATACAAGGATAAGAGTAGATATTTTCAAGGTTCATTTCTGCTTTTATTTAAATAAATGCAAATGTTACATCTAAAGTATTATAAAGCAGTGTACTAAATTTTTGGAAGAGGAATAGAATTCCATGTGTGCTGTGTAACTGTCACCACCACTAGGACAGAAAATCTGGATAAATTCTCCCCTTGAACGCTTATATACAGGTTTTTAAGTATATAAAAGTCTTCATTTCTCTAGGGTAAATACCAGGGCTTGGGGTTGCAGGGTCGTATGATATGTGTATGTTCAAGTTTGTAGAAATTGCTGAGTTGTTTTCCAGAGACTCGGAACGAGTTTGCATCCTTCTAGCCATGAATGAAAATTCTAGGTGTGCCATTTCTTTGCTAGCACCATCTACTGCATTTTTTTTTAAAAAGAGTTTGACATTCTCAAAAATGTGTAGCTGTATATTATTATAGCTTTAATTTGCAGTTCCCTAATGTCTAACGATGTTGAACAACTTGCAGTGTGCTTATCTGACGTCTATATCCTCTTTGGTGAATTGTGTGTTCAAGTCTTTTGCCTGTTTACTCGTTGCATAATTTTCTGCTGAGTTTTGAGGATTCTTTATATAGTGGGGAAAGAGATGCTTTCTATTGTGTCACAACTATAAGGGAAGAATGACACTGTGGAAGGACCTGTCCCATTTCCCTAAACCTATTTCTAGTTTCCGTTGCTCTACGTCTATGGGAGTGGAGTAGAGGAAAGTGTTCCAGAAAGGAACTGGTGGCAATGTCCTTGGAGGTGGGGGATGTGGTGTTGGATCCTCCTTCTTATTCATGCCCCTACTGGGAGGTTATTTGTAGGGTCAAAGCAGCTCACGAGAAGCTTCCTTAAAAGAAGCTTCCTTTAAAAATCTTGGATCAACAGCAGAGGAAACAATAGAGTGAAGAGACGTCCAACAGAATGGGAGAAAATACTTGTGTAAGCTCTTATCTGACAAAAGATTAATATCTTGAATATATCAGCAACTCAAAGAACTCAACAACAAAAAACACTAATCCAGTTAAGAAATGGGTAAGGGACCTGAACAGATAGTTCTTGAAAGAAGAAATATAAATCACCGACAAATACGTGGATTTATGCCCAGTATCACTGGCCATCTGGGATGTGGTGAGTAAAACCACAATTAGGTATCATGCCACCCCTGTCAGAATGCTTATTATCAAAAAGTCAGGCAGTAACAAATGCTGGGGAGGGGAGGATGTGGAGAGAGGGGGACTCATATACACTGTTGGTGGGAATATACATTACTTCAGACACTAGGAAAGTCAGTATGGAGATTTCTTGAAAAACTAAAAATAGAACTGTCATGGGATCCAGCAACCCCACTTCTGAGTATATATCCAAAAGACATGAATTCATTGTACCAAAGAGATTTGATCCACAATGTTTATTGCAGTGCTGTTCACAATAGTGGAGATTTGTAATCAACAATGGTGTCCATCAGATGAATGGCTAAAGAAAATGTGGTGTATATATATATGTATGTATATATATATATGTATGTATGTATATATATTTGTATATATATATATGTATATATATTTATTCAACCATGAAGAAGAATGGGAACTTACTGTTTGCATAAAAGTGGCTGGAACTGGAGAACATCATGTTAAGTGAAATAAGCCAGACACAGAAAGATACCTCCATCATATGTGGAAGTTTTTTTTTTTAAAAGCAAAAAAACAAAAAAACCTCTGTCTGAACACAATGTTCATTACTATGGGTTGGGAAGAGTAGGGGGATAGAGGGATTTTGTATAATAAATAGGAGAGACTGGGTGTGGTTCATGAACTGTGACAAATATGTCATTTGAATATAAGGTGTTATTAAAAGGGGAAGCTGTGTGCGGGGTATATGGGCACTCTTTTTTACTACTTCATAATTTTAGTCTTGTAAATCTAAAACCATTCTGAAATTAAAGTTTGGGAAAAAAGAAATAGAACAGAAAATATAACAACAACAACAACAAACCTAGCATGCCACAGAGTGAAAGCTGTGTCAGCTTGTTTTCTTGCTGAACAGTCATGTGGATAGAGAACCTGCTCATTTGCCCTCTGTGTCTCTGGCTCTTAGAACTGGAGAATTGGAGAATGTGTTTGGGAGGGCAGGCAACAGCAGAGATCCTCACGCATCCTGCTGGAGTGGTAATGATGTGGGGGCTCCCAAGTCAGGTGGAAGCAGAGGAGGAAGCAGAGCTTGGGACATTCTGGATTTTCCCAGCAGGGATGGGCAGCAGGTAGAGAAAGAGAAGAGGTGGGTGTTCTATCAGACCAGGAAGCAACAGAGCGGTTCCACAGAGTTCCACTGTGCACTAGAAGAGGGCCAGCCTATGGTGCCACAACCACTGTGGCCAGTCTACCTCGGCTAGAAAGCCTTGACAGCAAAGGAAGAGGGCAGCAGTGACCAGAAGGAGTTGTGCATTCCTTCACTCTTAGTTCTTCACTCCCTCCACCCCCACTCGCCTCCACCACCATAGAGCCTATGAAGAGTGATGGTGGAGGAGTGCTCCTATAGGCAGCCATCACTTCTTCCACTCCCAGGGAAGAAACAGACAGGGGAAGAAAAGACAAGCTCTGTATTCCTTGCTTGAGATCCTCCAGCTTTGGCCAAGACACAGGGCTTTCCTGAGATGGGGCTCTCAGGGTGGCAACTGAGCAGTGCCAGGCAAACTGGGACCATTGATCACCCCCTTCCAGGTGACAAGAATGACTTGTGATGGGGAATAGTGACATTGTCCAGAAGTTTGGAACTGGAGTTTTGAAACAGATAGACAATTTGAAAAACTGTGAAACACAACATACATGAAAAAATCATGTCATGCAGTTTAAGGATAAAATGAACACCCTTGTACCCAGCATCCACTTAAGAAATGGAACATAACAGGTATCTGAGAAGCTCCCTGCACCAGTGTTGCCTTCTTCTCTCCATGCCATATTTCTTATTGTCAGTTTTATTCATATAAAAGAGAGTGACATGGAGGGAAAGACCCAGCCCCTGCACACAACAGGAGATGGAGAGGGGGAGAGCGAGAGAGAAAGTGAGTGTGTGTGCTGGTGAATGAGCTCCCACTCATTGGTTTACTTTCCAAATCCCTGCAACACTGTAAAAGCAGAAACTGGAAATACCTTTCTTCCATGTTTTAGCTCCCCAAATGGCTGGAGCAGCCGGGACTGGGCAGGATTAAAGCCAGGAACTCCTTCCTGGACTATCACATGGGTGGCAGAGGCCCAAGCCCTTGGGCCAATTGTCTGCTGCCTTCCTGGCTGCATTAGCAGGGAGCTGTATGAGAAGCAGAGCAGCTGTGACTCCAACTGGCACTAATAACGATGTTTGTGTAGAAAGCCTAACCAGCTGCTCTATAATACCAGCCTCTCTTTAATTCTTTGACCATATTTATAATCTTCTAAATCCAACATTAGTGTTGGTTTGTATTTATTACTTGTTTTTTTAAATATATTTTTTAAGATTTTATTTACTTATTTGAGAGGTAGACTTACAGAGAGGGAGAGATGGGGAGAAAAGTCCTCCATCTGCTGGTTCACTCTCCAAATGGCTGCAACATCTGGAGCTGGGCCGATGTGAAGCCAGGAGCTTCTTCTGGGTCTCCCATTCAGGTGCAGGGGCCCAAGCCCTAGGGCCATCTTCCACTGATTTCTCAGGCCATTAGAGTTCAGAAGAGGAGCAACTGGGACTATAACCAGTGCTCATACGGGTACCGGTGCCCCAGCCTCTATTCTTGTTTTCATTGACTGCCCTTTTCCTTTGGCTAGGATCACAAGGCTGTGTTTCTTCGCATGTCTTGTGATTTTTTTTTTTTTGATAGGGTAGGCTTTATTAAAACCTGAGCACTTTTGCAACTCTGAATTCTAAATGTTTGTTACTGATGGGTTTTATTATTGATATTAGTTACCTGCTTGGACTTAAACGTGTAATGGTTCCCCTGTAGTGTGTGGCTGCTGGTGTCTCTACTTGGCTTGTATGGATTTTTTGTGGTGGTGAGTTTATTGCACTACTTTGATCTTTCACACAGTTGCTTAGTTGAGATGTGCTTCCCCTATTTTAAGAGCACAATTAAATCATATTTTGCATGTCCAGAGTTGTGAAGCCATCAGTACAAAGGAATTGAGAACATTCATCATCACCAAAAGAAGCCTTGTACACATGAACAGTCATTCCTAATTTGCCCCCAGTTTTCCTTGATGCTAGCCACAGACAACCACTAATTTATTTTCTGTCTCTGTAGATTTGTCTATTCCAAAAAGTTCATGTAAATATAATCATATGTTGTCTTTGTGGCTGGGTTCTTTCACTGAGCAAGTTTTCAAAGTTTGTTCATGTTGTAACTTGTACTGATAATTCCTTTTTATTGCCCAATAATATTCCATTGTTTGGATATACCACACTCACCTATTTATCACAATTGATAGATGCTTAAGTTTCTATTTTTCTGGCTATTATGAATAATATTACCAGGAACACTTGTGTGCAAGTTTTTGCATGTATATGCGTTCTCACATTTCTTGAGTATATACCTGGGACTGGCCTATATGGATTGTATAGTAACTAACATTTTGGGAAATTGTATTTCCCAAAGCAGCTGTACCATTTTACAATCCTACCAGCAGTGTATGACAATTGCAGTTTTATCACACTCCTAACAACACTTGTTTGTCATTGTAGTTGGAAGCATCCTAGTGGGTAGTTTGCATTATTCCTGTAGCTGACTACCTGTGCGTCACCACTGTGTATAACCTATAGTTAGGTAGAGGTTTGGGTAGAGGTTGTGCCTACCTGCAAGTCTTCTGGATTTTCCTGATGGATTTGGTTGGATATGGTTTGGGGTTCTCATTTGAGGTTAAACCGCTTCTCCAGTCTGCCTTGGCTTCTGCTTTTTGTCTGGCTCTTTTAGAGTTCACCTGCACCTATGTTCTGAGTGGGCCAAATATGTCCAGAGTTTACCTAGGACTTCCCCGTTGCATTTCTGGTAGTTTGTCACGCATCCAGACTAAAACCTCATAGTCAGGCTAGCAAAACTATGGGTTTTCTGTTTGTTTCCTACCACACCTGGTACTTTGCTGTCAGTGAATCTTGCAGGGGGCAAGCCTGCTAATTTTTATTCCTTGCTCTACCCTGGTAAATCTTTTCTTCTAATTAAATGAGCTCTACTGGGGATGGGAGCAGTTACAGCAAAGGAGGCCTCAGGCTGCTGCTGTTCTTACTTATATTTGGAGCAGTTTTTCTTTTTCTTTCTTTTTTTTTTTTTGATTTATTTATTTACTTTGAAAGAGTTACACAGAGAGAAGGAGAGGCAGAGAGAAGGAGGGAGGGAGGGATGGGGAGATCTTCCATTTGCTGGTTCACTCCACAACTGGCCACAATGGCCAGAGCTACGCCGATCTGAAGCCAGGATCCAGGAGCTTCCTCCGGGTCTCCCATGTGGGTGCAGGGGCCCAAGGTCCTGGGCCATCTTCTACTGCTTTTCCAGGCCATAGCAGAGAGCTGGATCAGAAGTGGAGCAACCGAGTCTCAAACTGGTGCCCATATGGGATACCAGCACTGCAGGCAGTGGCTTTACATGCTATGCCACAGCGCCGGCCCCTGGAGCAGTTTTTCATGAACTGTTCCTCTATTTGTTACACAACTTCTTATGATATCTTTGTCTTATTAATAAGCCACACCCAGCTCGATATGACATTTATATAATCATTCAATTTAAATGTATTATAATATCCATAGATTTTTTTTTAAGTTTTCCTTATTTGTTTTCTAATTTGTTATCTGTTTTTATTGTGGTAAAGTATGTATAAAACTTTTTGAAAATGTTCCATACATATTTGAAAAGTAGAGTGTCTATTCCAATGTGTTGTAATATTCCATACATGTTCTTCATGTCTAACATTCCATATGTTCATCATTAATTTTGTTCTATTTAAATCAGCTATATCTTTTTTGGATTATGCTTTGGTTATTTTTTAAAAATATTTATTTGAAATTCAGAGAAAAAGAGAGAAAGAAAAATAAGCATCTTTTACTTATTCGTTCCCCAAATGCCCACAACAGCTTGGCCTGGGCTAGGCTGAAGCCAGAGGCCCAGAACTCAATCCAGGTTTCCCAAGAGGGTGGCAGGGATCCAACTACTTGAGCTATCACCTGCTGCCTCCAAGGGTGCACATGAGCAGGAAGCTAGAATCCAAAACACAGGGCTGGGCCTTGAACTCAGGCTCTCTGGTATGGGACAGGAGCATCCCAAGTAGCATCCTAATGGCTGAGTCAAATGCCTGCCTCTATGTTTTGCTTTTTTTTTTTTTTTTTGACAGGCAGAGTGGACAGTGAGAGAGAGACAGAGAGAAAGGTCTTCCTTTTGCCGTTGGTTCACCCTCCAATGGCCGCCGCGGCTGGCGCGCTGCGGCCGGTGCACCGCGCTGATCCGATGGCAGGAGCCAGGTATTTATCTTGGTCTCCCATGGGGTGCAGGGCCCAAGGACTTGGGCCATCCTCCACTGTACTCCCTGGCCACAGCAGAGAGCTGGCCTGGAAGAGGGGCAACCGGGACAGGATCGGTGCCCCGACTGGGACTAGAACCTGGTGTGCCGGCGCCGCAAGGCGGAGGATTAGCTTAGTGAGCCGCAGCGCCGGCCTGTTTTGCTTTTTGATGACAAAGAAAAGTATGTGCAAAATTTCCTACTGAGATTCTTCCTATTTCTTTCTTTTCTTTTTTTTTTTTTTGACAGGCAGAGTGGACAGTGAGAGAGAGACAGAGAGAAAGGTCTTCCTTTTGCCATTGGTTCACCCTCCAATGGCCGCCGCGGTAGCGCGCTGCGGCCGGCGCACCGCGCTGTTCCGATGGCAGGAGCCAGGTGCTTCTCCTGGTCTCCCATGGGGTGCAGGACCCAAGGACTTGGGCCATCCTCCACTGCACTCCCTAGCCACAGCAGAGAGCTGGCCTGGAAGAGGGGCAACCGGGACAGGATCGGTGCCCCGACCGGGACTAGAACCCGGTGTGCCGGCGCCGCAAGGCGGAGGATTAGCCTAGTGAGCCGCGGCGCCGGCCAGATTCTTCCTGTTTCTATCAGCTTTATTGCATTTACTATAAAACCATGTTAGGTATCCATAAATAAACTGAATATTATGTAGCAAATATTTTTATCCATGGTATCATATTTGGCATTGAAGTCTTCTTTTTGTTTTATTGGTGTAATTACTTTGTTTTTTAAAACACATTTTCTTGGCCTATTTAAATTGTTTCTAAATGCTTTTTTTCTTATCTATATTCTTTTGGGTTGTCTTTTCCCGTTCTGTATATTGTTTCCTTTTATGAGTATATGTACTCCATATATTTATCCTGTGTAGCATCCATATGTATCATAATTAACTCAGTCTAATGTTAATATACATTGTTATCCTTTTGAATGAAAACTATACTTTAGATCTTTCTCATTCTTCTAATTTTCTCAAGATTTGTTTATTTGCAAGGCACGATTACACAGAGGAACACACACACAAAAGCACAAAGATGGGGGAGGTGAGAAGGGGAGGGAAAATCTTCCATCTGCTATTTTCACTCCCAAATGTCCGCAAAGCTTGGAGCTGGGTCAGGCCGAAGCCAGGAGTCAGGAGCAGCCAGGACATGAACCAGTGCCCAAATGGGATGCCAGTGTCGCAGGCAGTGGCTTTACCAGCTATGCCAAAACACTGACCCCAATCTTTCTCTTATTTTTTATGCTATCATACTTGCCCATAGCCACACACATGCCTAGAATCCATCAGCTCAGGGTTTAAATCCTTCGTTCTGTCTTATGCCTGAGGATTTTTACGAGCATGTTGTAGCATCTCTAGTACTCTCACTTCTTCTCACCTAATTTCAATAATTGAAACAGCAACACTGAGCTTTGAAAGGGGAGGAGAAATGCATTCTGGCCTCCATATGGAAAACACTCAGCTGCTGTGGAAAACAGCTACTCTGCAGTTTCTGATGTGTCTATTAACTTGTCTCTCCCACTTGCTTTTCCTCGTCCCCCAAACTGTCTCTTTACTCTTCTGTCTGATGAACGCTCTTTACTCCTTTGATTTTTTTTTATGATAGCACTTTGTATAAGAGGCTTTTAAAACAGTGTTCTGTAAAATATAATAGCTTTCTCAGTGCCTGAAACTTGTTTTTAAGAACTTGTTACACACGAGACAGATCTGCTTCTCTTGCAACAAAGATGATAACAATTCTGTTGCTTTTGCTTTTTCTCTGAAGTGTTCCACAAACTAATTAGTTCACGTTAGTTGGCATATCTGTCTCCTTCACAGAACAACGCAGAAATATGTTAAAATGCATCAAAAGTCAACAAAGCCTTGATTTCCAACTCGCCCTCCCCACGTCCCCCATGTAAGTGGTTCTGGATTTCCCCTGGACGGGTCCTGTCTCTCTCCTTGGCTGTCCCTTCTCATGAATTTCCCCTCCGAGTGCTCCCATTAAATCACACTTTGACACATGGTGCTCCATATGCAAGATCTTCCCCACTCCAACAAACAAAGCATTTGTCCAGATGTCACCAACGTTACTTCTAAATGTCAGTGAAGCATGTGACAGAAAAGGATGTGGCACTCTTCTGGATCTCATGGTGATGCACTAAAGCGTTTTACTGACAGTTGGCAAGGATGAAAAGTGAGAGTTGGAAATCAGAAAAGAGCTTAGAGAAACACGCTGTACTTCAAATCCAGTGTTTGAAGTTAATACACAAAATAGGAAGAAGGGAGAAATACCTTTTGGAAATTATTTTAAAATATGTGAGATTTTAACAGAACAACATGGACAAGGAAAAATCAAGGAATCATGATTTGGTGTGGTTTGAAATTAGGATCTGAAATTGGAGAAAACCTGGCCAGTTTCACTTTTTTTCCCTTTCTTTTCTACCTCTTACACTTTTTAACACTCTCTGTACCAAAATAACCTTGTGTTGATTGTATCTGGTTACTAAAAAAAAGAAGAGCAATGTTTTTTGAGCATCAGTGCCAGGTCCACATCCTTGTGGCCTGTTCTGTTGCTGGACAGTTACACATGTGCTTTACTGTCATCAGAAATTACTGTGTGAATAATAAACATTATGCAGAGCTTATGCTGTGTGAGATGCAGCACTGAGATTTCTCATATGCTAACCTATACTGAGCAGGACTCTATGAATGGAATGAAGCGAAGTTACAGAGAAGTTATGTAACCTGCCTGTAGGAGTCGAGCAACAAATCTGAACCCAGTGATCTGGCTCCCAGAATTTAGACTCCTGCTCTGTGTTTAATGCTGCCTGGGAATTTTTAAGCTCTTTAGGGGAGGGCCAAAGTCTATGTCTCTTTAAGAATCTGGCAGTGTGGGAAGGTCCCCACTCAAAATTAGGCTCTTATTGTTCCATTGCTAGGAACAGTGCTGTGAGTCTTCTCTTGTTCACATGTATTTTTTAAGTTTCTGAATTCTAGAGATACTGTCTGCATTCAGGAAATATTAATGGAACAGAATCTTTTGTAAAATTATTTGTGTTTCTGTTGAACATGGACCTGTTTTCCTCCACAATGCACAGTCATCCCTCCTTATGGTAGTTCCTCTTTCTTTGGTTCCAGTTACCCACGGTCCACCATTGTCTGAGATGAGTAAATGGAAAATTCCAGAAGTAAATAAAACAAATTTGTTACAATATATTGTTATAATTATTTTAATGTTGTTAATCTTTTATCATGCCTCATTTTAAAATTAAACTTTTTTTTTTTTTTGGACAGGCAGAGTTAGAGAGAGAGAGAGACAGAGAGAAAGGTCTTCCTTCTGTTGGTTCACCCCCGCAAATGGCCGCTATGGCCATGCGCTGTGCCGATCCGAAGCCAGGAGCCAGGTACTTCTCCCTGGTCTCCCATGCAGGTGCAGGGCCCAAGCACTTGGGCCATCCTCCACTGCCTTCCTGGGCCACAGAGAGAGCTGGACTGGAAGAGGAGCAACTGGAACAGAACTGGCGCCCTAACCGGGACTAGAACCTGGGTTACCGATGCCGCAGGCGGAGGATTAGCCAAGTGAGTCACGGCGCCGGCCAAAATTAAACTTTATCATAGGTATATATGTAAAGAAACAGCACAGTGGACATAGGGTTCAGAAATACCAGTATTTTCAGGCATCCATGGAATGTCTTGGACATATCCTATGTGGATAAATAGGGGCTACTATCTATATGCTTCTGCAAAGTAGAGACTCAATGATACATTTTTATATGCTCACTATTCCCTAGCACAACTTTTTAGTCTAGGAACTATTTATATTGTGTGTTTAACATAAGTAGATGAATAGAAATTGAAGATCAAAGATAGAAATGTTGTTTGGACACTTAGGAGAGTTCAGCTTGTAAAGGGGGGTAAGAATGAATACAGAAAAATGCTACTGACTTTCAAATGGGGTCATTCTAGACAGAGAAAATGGTGGGTGAGATTCTTTGAGATTGAGGGAAGGACGGAGCTGCGACTGAATCTTTCTCTAGGATTGTATTTCTCTTTATGTGTTACACTCATGTATGAGGGCTTCAAACAGATCATAGAAAGTGGAATAGGATGGAAAGTTTAACTTTGGTGGGAAAAATTTAGAAATCCATGCATACAGTAGATCTTCAAAAAGTTCATGGGAATGTGTATCAAGTGAAATAAGTAAGACACAGAAAAACAAATATTGCATGTTCTCCCTCATATGTGGGAGCTAAAAAACAAATAACTAAAGAAACAATTCAATCAGAATACAGAACAGTGATTACTAGATGTTTAGAGTAGTGTGGTGGTGGGGGGAGAGAGGGAGTTTGGATAGTAGGCACCAAATCATAGTTCAAGTGAATAAGTCCCTGGTGTTACACAGCATTGTGGGGACACTATAGTTCACAATAACCTGGAATATATTATGTGAACAAATAGAAAAAAGCTACAAGCCTCCAATCATGGGGAAGTAATGTCAAAGAAGAGGAAATGCTGATTACTCTGTTTTGATCATTACAAACGTGTAGATGTGTTGAAATATACTGTGGCCAATAAATAAGTACAATTATTCTTAATAATGCTCTATCCCCAAATTCAGAAAAAAGAATCATGATGAAGACATAGAGAAGGATCTTTAAAGAGATGGGTAAAAGACACAAGGAAAATGCAAAGTCCTTGGAAACAGTAGCTAACTTAGGGAATTTGTTGCCTGAATAATCAATACCTTTGTTCCCAGAGAAGCCCACCAATGAACTTGGAGTTATCTGGGAAGGAGTTCAAGACTTGCAGTCTCAAAATGGTGCAAAGTTGATAACTGGTATTTTCAGGCTGAAATGTTTGGAGGAACTGTAACTTCTAAATGGGCTATTTGGCTTGGGTTTTCACCGACAGAGCAAGTCAGAATGATTCTTCTGGGTGTAGTGTCCTTTACAACCCAAGGCTGGAAAATAGCCTTGATCACCAGAGACCGGCAATGGGGGTGCAATAGAGCTGAAGAAATGAGCCTTGTGAAGTACCCTTACCTTCTACTACCTTCTTTATTATTTTATCTCATTAATTAGGATTTTTCATCCCTAGAAACCTTTTATTTAAGGAATATAAACTTCATACGTTTCCTAATTACAATTTTAGGGACATACTGATTATTCCCACCATACCCTCCTTCCCACCCACTCTTCCCCCACTCTTCCTCCTCCCTCTCCTATTCCCATTCTTATTTTTTACTAAGATCTATTTTCAATTAACTTTATGCACATACGATTAACTGTTTTTTTTTAAAGATTTATTTATTTGAAAGTTACACAGAGAGAGGAGAGGCAGAGAGAGAGAGGGAGAGAGAGAGAGAGAGAGAGAGAGAGAGAGAGAGAGAGAGAGGCCTTCCATCTGCTGGTTCACTCCCCAATTAGCTGCAATGGCCAGAGCTATGCTGATCCAAAGCCAGGAGCCAGGAGCTTCTTCCAGATCTCCCACATGGATGCAGGGGCCCAAGGACTTGGGCCATCTTCTACTGCTTTCCCAGGCCACAGCAGAGAGCTGGATAGGAAGAGGAACAGCCAAGACTAGAACCGGTACCCACATGGGATGCCGGCGCTTCAGGCCAGGACGTTAACCCACTGTGCCACAGTGCCGGCCCCGACTAACTCTATGTTAAGTAAAGAGTTTAACAAATAGTATGGGGTAAAAAAAAAAAAAAACAAACTTCTTCAACAGTCAAAATGAGGGTTATTCAAAGTCATTGCTTCTCAAAGTGTCAATTTTACTTCTATAGATTACCTTTTTGGTGCTCTGTTATGACAGGTCAGGGAGAACATGTGGTATTTGTCCTTTTGGGACTGGCTTATTTCACTAAGCATGATGGTTTCCAGTTTCATCCATTTTCTGGCAAATGACCAGATTCCTCATTTCTGTTTTTTTTTTTTTTTCTGTGTAGTAGTCCATGGTATTCATATCACATAATTTCTAGTCTTCAGTTGTTGAGCATTTGGGTTGATTCCATATCTTAGTTATAGTGAATGGAACTGCAAAAACATGGGGGTACAGATAACTCTTTGGTATACTGATTTCATTTCCCTGGGATAAATTCCCGGGAGTGGGATGGCTGGGTCATATGGTAGGTCTGTATTCAGATTTCTAAGGTATCTCTATACTGTCTTTCATAATGGCTTTAACTGGTTTACTTTCCCACCAAGAGTGGATTATGGTACATTTTTCCCCACATCCTCATCAATTTTTGTTGTTTATTGATTTCTGTATAAGCTGTGCTAACTGGCATGAGGTAAAACCTCATTGTGGTTTTGATTTGTGTATCCCTGATGGCTAGTGATCCTGAGCATTTTTTCATGTGTCTGTCATCACTTGGATTTCCTCTTTTGAAAAATACCTGTTTAAGTTCTTTGCCCATTTCTTAACTAAGTTTTTTTTTTGTTGTTGTTCATTTTTTTTTTTAAGGGAAAGAGTTTATTGGGGGAAACCCGACAGACTGGAGGGAAGGGGCAAAGAAAGAAAAGAGAGAAAAAGAGAGACAGACAGAAACTAAAGGTCAGGACACAGAGAGGGAGAGGGAGGAGAGAGGGAGGAGAGAGAGAGAGAGAGAGAGAGAGAGAGAGAGACAGACAGACATGTTCAGGAGCAGGTCCTTTTAAAACTTTGCCAGGGGGCAGGCAGGGAAGTAGGAGCAGCGAATCCCATTAGGATGGGGGTGGGGCTGACACTGGTGGTTGGGGTATGTAGCCACCAGGCTTCCAGCAATGGCGGCTGGGGCTAGAGCCTAGGAGTGGAATGGGGGGAGGGTGTCTCTGGACCCTTGTGAAGACTGTTTGATATCCGTGATTTAAAGCTGATCCCAAACAAGACTGGGAGAAAAGCTACTCAACTTTTGCAGGTAGAGGGGTTTGTCTGTGGAGAAAATCCAAAACAATCATACAATATTGAAAGGGGGAAAGGACCATCAATATGCACAGGTCAGGAATAGACCCATTGAAGTTAGAGTAGAGGCTATGATTACAAAGGAATGAGGCCCAAGTGGGCTAAACAGGGTCTAGAACAAAGGATATAGGACTTCAGGTGCTGTCTAAGCCACAACTAAGTTTTCTGATTGAGAGACAAATAGAAACTTGATAATAGTAATCTGGTGGGTGGGGTACATCATAAGGGAGATGTGAACCTCCTTGGGAAGGCACCCTGTTGACTTCCATTACCTACCTGGCTTAGGAGGAGAGCTGGCCAGGTAAAGGCAGGTGGCATCTCTTACAGGAAATTTATAGTTCTGCCTGAAATGTTACTGACTCTACTTGGCTGTGCATTCAGCAGCAGTGGTTACTTGGAAGCTGGGCCAAGTAAAGAACTTTTCAGCTTAGAGTCAGCAAGGTCTGTGGCTCTGACTTGGGTGTCCTTTGACTCCAGGGCAGTTCCATTTCCAGGGATCCAACTCTTGGCTGGCAGAGCTGCCAGGATTCTTCATGAAATGACTTCTACTGAAGCCCCAGGCTTTCCATATTGAAAGCCACTGCAGTGGACTGGCCTGTTGAGTCTTTTTGAGGGCGGATCACTGTACAGAGCAGCCTTTAATAGGTCTGACACCTGTATTTACTGTTGTTCAGTTTTTTTTAACTATTAATATATTCTGAATATTTAACCTTTATCAGTTGTATAGTTTGTAAATAATTTCTCCCATTCTGTCAGTTGCTTCTTTACTTTGCTGAGTGTTTCTTTTGCAGTACAGAAACTTCTTAATTTGATGTAATCCCATTTGTCAATTTTGACTTTGATTGTGCCTCTGAGGTCTTTTCCAAAAAGTCTTTGCCTATGCCAATGTCTTGCAGGGTTTCCTCAATGTTCTTTAACAATTTGATGGTATTGGTTTGTACATTTAGGTCATTAATCCATTTTGAATGAATTTTTGTATAAGGTATAATGCAGGTTTCTTGCTTCATACTTCTGCATGTGGAAGTCTAGTTTTCCCAGCACCATTTGTTGAAGAGTCTGTGCTTGCTCCAAAGATTGGTTTTAGCGACTTGGTCAAATATAAGTTGGTTGTAGATGCATGGACTGATTTCTGGCATTTTAATTCTGTTCCATTGGTCTATCCATCTGTTTTGGTACTAGTACCAGGTTGCTTTGATTATAACTGCTCTGTAGTATGTCTTGCAATCTGATATTGTAATTCCTCCAGCTTTGTTTTTGTTGTATAAGACTGCTATAGCTATTTGGGGTCTTCTGTGTTCCTGTATGAATTTCAGCATAATTTTTTCTATATCTGAGAAAAAATTCCTTGGTATTTTTATTGGTTGGTATCACGTTGAATCTGTAAATTGCTTTTGGTAGCGTGGATGTTTTGATGATATTGATTCTTCCAATCCATGAACTTGGAATATTTTTCCATTTTTTTGGTAACATCTTTTATTTCATCTTTAATGTTTTTTAATTCTCATCCTAGAGATCTTTGACATTCTTGGTTAAATTTCCAATGTATTTGATATTTTTTGTAGCTATTGTGAGTGAGATTGATCTTAATTTCTTTCTCAGCCATGTCATTATCTGTGTATACAAAGGCTATTGAATTTTGTGTGTTGATTTTATATCCTGCCACTTTACCAAACTCTTCTATGAGTTCTAGTAGTCTCTAAATGGATTTGGGCCATTCTCTGCTACTTTCACAGGCAGGTTAGCAGGGAGCTGGTTAAAAAGTAGAGCAGTGGGGCCTTGAACTGGTGCTCAACTAGGTTGCCTATGCTGTAGGTCAGGGCTTTAACCTGTTGTGCCACAGCACTGGCCCCTACCAAACTCTTTTATGAGTTCCAATAGTCTTTTAGTGGAGTTTCTTGGGTCCCCTATGTATATAGTCTTGTCATTTGGAAATAGGCTTAATTTGACTTCCTTCTTTCCAGTTTGTATCTTTATGATTTCTTTGTCTTGCATAATGGCTGTGGCTTAAACTTCCATGGCTGTATAAAAGAACAATGGTGAAAGTGTACATTGTTGTCTGGTTCTGGATCTCAGTAGAGATACTTCAAATTTTTCCCCATTTAATAGGATGCTGACCATGGGTTTGTCATAAATTGCCTTGATTATATTGAGGAATGTCCCTTCTATACCCAATTTGCTTATAGTTTTGATCATGAAAGGGTGTTGTATTTTATCAAATGCTTTCTCTGCATTTATTGAGATAATCATATGGTTTTTGTTCTCCAGTTTGTTATTGTGGTGTATCCCATTGATTTGCAAATGTTGAACCATTCCTGAATACCAGGGATAAATTCCACTTGGTCCAGGTGATGATCTTTCTGATGTATTGTTGGATTTGATCAGCTAGTATTTTGTTGAGGATTTTTGCTTCTATGTTCATTAGGGAACTTGGTCTGTAGTTCTGGTTCTCTATTGTGTCTTTTTCAGATTTAGGAATTAAGGTGATGCTGGCTTCATAGAGCAAATTTGGAATGATTCCCTCCCTTTTAATTGTTTTGAGTAGCTTGAGAAGAATTGGAGTTAGTTCTTCTGTAAACGTCTGGTAGAATTCAGCAGTGAAGCCATCTGGTCCTGATTTTCTTTGTGTAATAATCTTTATTTCTGATTCAATTTCTGTCTTGGTTATTGGTCTGGTTAGGTTTTCTTTGTCTTCCTGGCTGAATTTAGTTAGGTTGTATTTCTCCAGGTCAATGATGTGTATTTTAATTATTTTTTTTTAAAAACAGCTGTTTCTTTTGCTGGTCTTCTGTTTTTTTTTTTGTTTTTTGTTTCAATTTTGTTTATTCTCCAATTTTAATTGTTTCTTTTCTCCTATATCTGGGTTTGGTTTGTTGTTTTTCTAGGTCCTAAATGCACTGATAGCTCATTTATTTGATGCCTTTCCAGTTTCTTGATGTATGCACCAATCGCTATAAACATCCCTCCTAACATTGCTTTTGCTGCATCCCATAAGTTTTGATATGTTGTATTGTTGTCTTCATTTGTTTCCAGGTATTTTTTCATTTCTCTTTGATTTCTTCAATGACCCACTGTTCATTCAGGAACATGTTGTTCAGTCTCCATGTGTTTGCATATGCTCTAGGGATTCCTGAGTTGCTAATTTCCAGCTTCATTCCATAGTGGTCTGAGAAGATGCATGGTATTATTTCGATTCTTTTGAATTTGCTGAGACTTGCTTTATGGCTTAGTATGTGGTCAATCGTAGAGAAAGTTCCCTGTACTGCTGAGAAGAATGTGTATTCTCCAACTATAGGATGAAAAGTTCTGTAGATATCTGTTAGGTCCATTTGATTTATAATGTTGATCAAATCTGCTGTTTCGTTGCTGATTTTCTGACTGGTTCATCTGTCCAATGCTGAAAGTGGGGTATTGAAGTCCCCCATTACTATTGTATTGGAGTCTATGTCTTTAGATCCATTAACACTTCTTTTAAGTAGCCAGGTGTCCTGTAATTAGGTGCTTATACATTTATAATAGTTACATCTTCCCATTGAATTGATCCCATAATCACTACATAGTGACCTTCTTTGTTTCTTTTAACAGTTTTTGTGTTAAAGTCCATTTTGTTTGATAATAGGATGGCTACTTTAGCTCTTTTTTAGTTTCTGCTCCCTGCAATATATTTTTCCATATTTACAGTCTGTGTGCATCTTTGTTGGTGAGATGTTTTTCTTGTAGGCTGCAAATGTATAGATTTTGTTTTTTAATCCATTGAGCCAATCTGTGTCTTTCAACTGGAGAGTTGAGCAAATTTACATTCTTGCTACTTGCCCCTGCCATTTTTCCATAAATATTCTTATTGTTTACTTTGGCTTTCCTTTGTACTTTTACTGGGAGATTTTATTTCTTCTGCTTCCTTTGTTGTGATGACTGTGTTTCTGTGTATAGCATGTCCTTAAGCATCTTTTGTAAGGCTGTATGGGTTGTGAAATTTTTTCAGTTTCTGTTTGTCATGCAAGGTCTGTATTTCACCTTCATTCATAAATGAGAGCTTTGCAGAATACACTATTCTGGGTTGACAGTTTTTTTTTTCTCTTAAGATTTGGAATATATCTTGCCATTCTCTCTTAGCCTGTAGGGCTTCTGATGAGAATTCAGGTGTGCGTCTCATTGGAGGTCCTCTGAAAGCAATCTGGCATTTCTCTCATGTACTTTTTAGAATCTTCTCTATGTTTTACTATGGAGAGTTTGACCACAATATGTCATAGTAAAGACCTATTCTGGTCATTTTAATTGGGAATTCTGTGTGCTTCCTGTACTTGGATGTCCCTTTCTCCAAATTAAGAAAGTTTTCTGTAATTATTTCACTATAAAGGCCTTCTAATCCATTTTCTCTTTCCGTGCCTTCAGGAACTCCCCAGACTTGTATGTTTAGTCATTTGATAGTATCCTGTAGATCTCCAACAGTGTTTTGTAGTTTTCTAATTTCATCTTTGTGTTTTTTTGTCTGACTATAAAATTTCCAGATATTTGTCTTCTAACTCAGATATTCTTTCTTTTGCTTCACCTATTCTTTTGTTTTGGCTTTCCATCAAATTCTTTATTTGCTCTATTGAATTACTCATTTCCAAAGTTTCATTTTGATTTTAAGATCTCAATTTCATGAGAGAAATTTTCTTTTGTGTCATGTATGGATTTAATTAGTTCATAGGTTTGTTTTGATTACTTCTAAGTAATCCTATGATCAGTTTTTTGAATTCCATTTCTGGAATTTCTTCAATCTCTTCATCTTCACATTTTAGTTTTGAAGTGTTAAGTTATTTTGGGGGCTAATGTTGTTTTCCTTATTCTTGTTTTTTGAATTAGTGCATTTATTATTCAGCATATGTAGAGATACTTGTTGGTTTCTATTTTGTTTTTATTTTCCCTGTGGTGTCTTTTATCTTTGGACTATTCCTCTGTGGCTTAGTGAGTGACCTCTTTTTCAGTGAATACCCAGAATTGTGTGATAGGTGTGGCCAGGGAGCTCTGTTCAGTGTTCCAGGGTGAATGGTATATCCAAGGTGACACCAGGCTGGACATGGTAAATTTTTTTCTTTTATTTATTTACTTATTTTTTTATCAGGTGATGTTTTTTCTGCTTTGTTTGCGTAGTCTCCTGCTTACCTCTTTTCCTCAAAGGAGATTAGTGCCTTAGTGCTAACTCCAGTGGGTCCAATATTCATCTGTGCTGCCTCAAGAACCACACAAAGGATCTCTGCAGTCCTTTGTGTGAGCACAGATCCCACAACAATGACCCTCACCAGGAAATCAGGAGGCCCTGCACATGTGGAGGCACCCACAGTGACTTCCCAAAGTCCCAGCCACACCCTGCACCCTCCCATGTAGCTCCAGTATTTCACAGTCCTGGCATACAAGCCTCTAAGAGTTATGAGCACCCAGCCCCCTATCAGTTCTCCCAGCTAGACTTGGGTGTCTCAGCTCAGCTGGTTGTTGGGCACACAGAACACGAGCTGGTGCAGCTGTTATGTATGTCCAAAATGGTGTCCACCCTTCCTCAGCTTGTTAGAAGTTGCTGGTGCAGGCTGGTTGGGGAGAGAGAAACATGCCCCCCTCTTTTTTCCCTCTAGTTTGGCAGGTACACTTCCCCCCACAGGGCTCCAAGCTGGGTCCATGCCAGGCTCTTCCTGCAGCTTTATCACCAGTGGCTTGGCCTACTGTAGACTGGTCTCATCTTACTCTCCAAAGTTGCTGCTGGGGATCTTGGCTACTGGGGTCCAGAGCTGTGCATGTCCATGCTGTCCATGTAAGTCCACAGTGTCCCTCTACTCTTATTTGCATGAAGTTTCCCTTCCGTTTTCTCTTTAACTGTTCCCTGAGACTGTGCTCTTTTTTTAAACTATCTTCTCTTAGACTAGAGAAGGAAGCTCCCTTCCTACCCAACTATCTTGGACCTCCTCCTTCACTAGCTTGTAGGGGCAGTCTTCAGAAAGTTCATGGAAAATGGAATTGAAAGATAATGAATATTTGAGGACCTTGCTCCTACATTGCTTTGTAGCATCTCCAAAATTTTCTACCCTAATCCAGAGACCCATTGGTCATGTAATTCTCTCATAAATGTATTGTACTTTGTCTAAAAGCATACAAAATTAGTCATTTCTTCTGATTTGGCTATCTTGTGTAGATCACCATGTACATGTAAATGTAATGAAAACTTTGATTTTTTCTTATTAATCAGCTCTTGTATTAAGTGTGTTCCTAGATCCAGCCAGAATCCATGTAAGAACCAAGAGGCAGAGGGCATCTCTCTTTAAGCACTATCATTACGGGTAACCTGGCAAGGATAGCAGATAGCAGAACTCACCTTTTTTTTAATATTCAGTTTTTATTGATTTGAAATTCAGTTAGAGAGAGAGTGAGAGAGTGAGTGAGAGAGAGAGAGAGAGAGAGAGACTCCCATCCACTGGTTGATACTCTAGATGGCCTCCATGGCCAGGGCTGGGCCAGGCTTAAGCCAGGAGCCAAGAACAACTTCCAGGCATTCCTTGCAGTTAGCAGGGGCCCAGGAACATTAGCAGGCAGTGGATTGGAAGTGGGGCAGTGGGGAAACAAATTGGTGCTCATATAGGGTTCTGACTTTGCAGGTAGCAGATTTATCCTCTATGCCACAATGCTGGCCCAAACTCATTATCTGATGTTGACTTTTTTTTTTAAAGCTTTATTTATTTATTTGAAAGACAGAATTATAGAGAGGCAAAGGCAGGAGAGAGGTTTTCCATTCGCTGGTTCACTCCCCAGATGGCTGCAATGGCCGGAACTGCGCCAAAGCCAGGAGCCAGAAGCTTCTTTAGGTCTCCCATGTGGGTGCAGCAGCCCAAGCACTTCACCTATCTTCTACTGCTTTCCCAGGCCATAGCAGAGAGCTGGATTGGAAGTGGAGTAGCTGAGGCACAAACCAGCGCTCATATGGGATGCCGGCATTTCAGGTGGCAGTTTTACCTGCTACACCACAGCACCAACCCCTGATATTGACCTTTCTATCCCTATAAAAGATTAGGTAAAGAGGAGCCACCTGTTAAAAAAAATGAAAAACTTAAAAACATTTAATAGATTCAAGAAATACTTACAGGGAAGATTTGGCCAAACATAAAATTAGATTTTTCAGAAACCATGTAAAATTTTAGTCTTCACATTTTTGTGTCATTAACTTTAATAGTGCACTTTAAATCCAATTGGATGTGAAACATTGTGATCTAATGTTCTTTTATAAGTCACATTTATAGACAATGCTAAATTTGTTTTTGCTTGATAATATTGCTTGTTTCTTCACATTTAATTTTACTCTCTAAACAGTTTCTAAAGTAAGCAATTTTAAGGCTTTAAGGCCATTCCTCTGATTTTCCTCCCTTTGATTCCATGTTACTCTGCATGATTTTCTGATTATGATTTGTCTCCTAAATGGATTTTAAAAAGGAATTCATGCATTATGAAGTGATCCTAGGTATTATGGCCTGATTTTTTGCATTGGTATTTAGGTGAATAGAGCAATCTTTGGCAGTGTGGTTAACACAAGAGAATGATATCAATCTCCTAGGAATTGATGAACACTGGGAACACTGACAAAATAATTTTAGACTTTATTTTTTATTAAGATTTATTTATTTGAGAGTCAGAGTTACAGACAGAGAGACACAAAGATGTCTTCTATCTACTGGTTTACTCCCCAAATGGCTGCAGTGGCTGGAGCTGGGCTGGTTAGAGGCCAGGAGCCAAGAGCTTCTTTTGGTTCTTCCATGTGGGTGCAAGGGCTCAAGCACTTGGGCCATCTTCTACTGCTTTCCCCGACACAACAGCAGGGATTGGAAGTGGAGTGGTGGGGCCTAACTGGTGCCTACATGGGGTGCTAGTACTGGCTTAACCTACTATTGTATAGTGCCAGCCCCTAATTTTAGACTTCATAAGTGATAATGTGGGGCCAAACTGTGGCATAGAGGGTTAAGCCATTACCTATGACGCTGGCACCCCATATGGGTGCTGATTTGTGTCTTAGCTATTCCACTTCCAATCCAGTTCCCTGCTACTAAGCCTGGGAAAAGCAGCAGAAGATGGCCCAATTGTTTGGGCCCCTGCCATTCACCTGGGAGACCTGGAAGAAGCTCTTGACTTTGGTCTGTCCCAGCACTGGCTGTTGGAGCCATCTGGGGAGTGAACCAGTGGATGGAAGACCTCTTTCTACTCTCCCTCTCTCTCTATAACTCTGAATTTCAAGATAAATTAATAAATGCTCTTTGAAACAGTGGTAATGAACCCAAGGAAGTACTATCTGAGTCTGTGTTGGGGTGCACAAGCGAAAGGAAGATAGGACAAGAGAACTCTTCTGAACAGTGCCGCCAGGCTAATCCAGCATGCCTTCTTTATTGATAAGGATTGCAACAGCAATCCAATATTGTACAGCACATGTGCATGTTCACATAACTGTAAGGTTTCTCTAAGACATGTTTTGCAAGACATACTAGATACACGTGTCTGGGAAGGCAGCTGTATGTCCTTGTGAGGCTCCCACAAGGGCTCAATGCTCTTGTTAGTAGGTCCTAAACTATCATCAATCTGTCCCTGCAGTCACACTCTGTGTTCTAGGAAGAAAATATCTTCACTAGGAGTGCATTGGCAGAAATCTTATTCTCCACAATCTGCTCTAGGGCTAGTTCATTGTCCCCAGGACCTCTTCAACTCATGCTATGTGAACCCTGCTGGGTGTGATCTGCTGGCTATATGGCAGTTAAGGATTGACTTCCTGAACACACCTGGGGTGTGTGTCTTTCTAGCCAGCCAGATCATGGAGCAGGGTGGGCCTGCTTGTTTGGCAGCTTCCAGGAAGGACAGAGTAGAACTGTCTTTGATCAGCTTTGTGGAATGATTGCTCTATATATGACTTAACTTTCCTCTTGCCTATTTCCTGTCTTATTTTCAGAAATGAGCCAGATACCTATATGCAATGTAATTCTGCAAGTATCTGTTATCAAGTATTAGTTTGTATAATGTCATAAGAGATATAAAATTGCTCCCAATACTTTGTTTTATATGCAGAATGACATATACAAAATACTGCTTGAGGAAATATCACTTATTCATTTGCCATTCCTAGATACAAATCCTATCATTATGAAGTCTCAAATTTAAATATATATTTTCTTTTCTTTTCTTTTCTTTGTTTTTTGCCAGGCAGAGTTAACAGTGAGAGAGAGAGAGAGAGAGAGTTATAGACAGTGAGAGACAGAGGGAAAGGTCTTCCTTCCGTTGGTTCACTCCCCTAATGGCCACTACGGCTGGCGCTGCGCCGATCCGAAGCCAGGAGCCAGGTGCTTCTCCTGGTCTCCCATGCAGGTGCAGGGGCCCAAGCACTTGGGCCATCCTCCTCTGCCTTCCTGGGCCACAGCAGAGAGCTGAACTGGAAGAGGAGCAACTGGGACTAGAACCTAGGGTGCCGGCGCCACAGGCAGAGGATTAGCCTAGTGAGCCACGGTGCCAGCCTATATATCTATATTTATATCTATATCTATATCTATATCTATATCTATATCTATCTATCTATATTCTATATCTAATATTGCCTGCATAGATACGGTATTGGCTCATGGAATAGTGACTCTTGAAGTAGTAATAATGTTTTTCAGAATGTCTTTTATGTTATATGGTGTAGTCCTAAGAGGTTGATCCTGGGAACGAGGATCAGGGCTCTAAGGAATGTGAACAAGTCAGTCACCCACCTGGACCACAGTCTGATAGACATAAAAGAATGAGGGTGGACTGGAATTTCTCTAGTAGCCCTGGCTGCTCTAAATGGGAGTTGTGTTTCATTCCCCTGGCTTCTACCTCTACCCCAAAGTTTCCAATGACTCTTCACTCTTCACAGAATAAATTTTAACCTGATAGGCCTGTGTATTTTAGACAACCCTGATTTAAAATGCTTTTCTCCTTTTCTCATTTTACTGATAGTTCTAATCATATGGTTGACATTGGTTTGTTTCCCTCCAAGCTCTTTCTACTCTTCCCATCCTTTCCATTGTAACATTGTGCACAAAATCTACAATACCTTAGGGGTAAAATGGGTTTGTGGAAAATCACTCAAATCCTATGAAATGCTGTGACCAGGGCACTAACAAAAGCAATAATAATTCCAATGTAAATTTAGCATCATTTCAAAAGACTTAGTAAATTCTAAACACAGCAGAAAATGCTACAGTAAATGCAGGATTTATTTAATCATTAAAATGTACTTTAATGATGGAGGTGAAAGGGAGTTACTAGGCAGGATTGCAGCTGCTGAGTTAGGGAGATGAGTAAGATGTAGGAACATCTGAGAGAAACTGCAATGAGTTTGTCTAATACAGAGTACCTGACCACACTGGAGAGACGGAAGGGAAGCAATGCGCAGAGGCTGCTGTGCTAGCGATATCGGTATTCTCTGAGTTCAGCTGCTACTACTTGGAGGCACACACTAATAGTTTGCTGAAATTTATATTTAAATCAACTTCATTGTTATCCTGGTGTCATTCCTTCCTTTACCAATCCTATATCATGTAATTTGCATTTGGACCAAAACAAATTATTCTCATTTTATTTTAGGTGTCAACAACAATTTATTTATTTATTTTAATTTGTTTTTGCTTGAGAAAATGTTCTCAGCTGCTGATTCATTCCCCAAATGCCCACATGATAGGGACTGGGTTAGGTTATATCCAGAAGCCAGGAATGAAATCTAGATCTCTCATGTGGGTGGTGGGGTCCCAACCCCTTAAGTTGTCACCTGCTGCCTCCCACAGAGCATATCAGTAGGGGGCTGGGATTGGGAAGGGAGCTTGGAGTAGAACCTATGCATTGATGAGGATGTGGGCATACTAACTACTAGGCCAACCCCAACCTTAACAGATACTTAGATAATCATGAAAAAAGACTTTGACATATGAAGGATTTCACTGGGCACTCAGTTTGCTAATTTGTCTCCTTTACAAAATATTTCTGATAATTACTTTCAGCATGGAAGTCTCTTCTCTCTTATGAGGTCCTAGAAGGGGACCATGGCTGAAATCTGTTTGGATTCTCTCACATGCTGTATGTTAACCTAGTAGATGGCCAGGAAGTCCTTGATTAATGAGTCACTGCCCAGTATACACGCTCACACACAGAAGTAAGTGTTTAAATCTTATTTCTCTAACTCAGTTTTCAAATCACCATTCTAAGTATTTCTCTGACCAATCATGGGTAACATTACGTAAGTAATAAGGTTTACATTTATTAAATCATGAAGGGAAAGCCTATGTAATTTTCCTTAGACTGTGTTTCATTGAGCTCACTGCTGTTAGAAATGAAATGTGGCTGCTGAGGGAGGCTGCCCATAGGGCACCGTTGCTACTTCTACCCTGTGGGCTTGTAGGGAAAAAAAAGCCCAAACACTTGGGAGCATTGCTGCATAAATAGCCTAGAAAATTAAAAGCGCTGATGACAGAGGGAAGAAGTCTCAGCTATTGGGAACAGAGAGTGTCTGTGTGCAGGATCGAGCACGCTGCTAGTGCTCCACAGGCGTATGGTGCTTGGGTGGGCTCCTTGTCAATGGGCGTGTGAGTGCCATGGTGACTTCACACATGGGGAGAATCTGCAAGACTCTCTGTGTTGCCTGTGAGCATGTTGCTAAGACTATAGGCTGTGAAGATAAACAGTAAGAAAATATTTGCTCTTTCCATTTTTCTAACGGAATGCTGGCAGAGTGGTCTCTAAGAGATTTCACAAGCTATGTAGGGCTCAACACCCACACTGAGAGAGAGGAAAAAAAGGGACACAACCCCTTTAGAAGCTGGGGAATTTCTTTGTTCCTCAGATGCCATTTCAACCAAAAGGGACTTCATGTCAGGGTGGGTGAAGTTCTTAGCTTTTCTACCAGGGAAAGGGATATTGCTGTGGGGGAACTGATGAAAGTAACCCTGTGAGGTATATGCCATGAACAGGTGTTACTGGAGAGCAGAAACACTGATAATAGGTGACTCATAGATGCACAGTAGGTAAAAGGGACCATAGGTAAAAGGGAGTGCTTAGATAGAGTTTCAGTCCATTACTTATTTGCCTTTGGGCTAAGATCAAGTGTGGAGATTCAATGCATCCCCCAAAGTGGCATGTGTTGGGAGGTTGGAGGGACCTTTAAGAGGTGGAGCCTGGTGGGTGGTGCTTAGGTCAATTGAGGGTATGCTCTTAGAAGGCATGGTGGGAGGGACCTCGTTCTCTGCCTGGCTTCCTGTTTTGTGATGGGCCCTCTTCCTCACACAGGGTCTCCTGTCATGTGACATAGCCAAAAGGGTACTCACACTAGGGCTGAGGTAGCACCAGTACCATGCCCTTGAATCTCCAGCACTGTGAAGGAAAGCTGTTCTTTTCTTTGTAGAGTCAGCCTGCCTTAGATGTTTTGTTGTTGTAACACAGAATGGACTGATACTCAGGGCAGCTGGAGAGAGGTGATTGCAGAAACACCTGGAGGTAGGGAACATGGTGCCTTAGTGTTATTAGTAGTCACTTTGTGTCATTGCAGTGATTAGCCACCTTCACCAGTATCTTTATTGGCTCAGTGGGACTAAAAATGGACACTAAGTATAATGAGTGACAGATACACTGAAAACTCGAGTCCAAGGTTGAGAGCTTCAAGTCTCCATAGTTACTAATGTTATTTAGATGGTTCTTAGATGAAGTAATTTTAAGTCTATGCATTCAATGTCCATTTCTCCTCTTAAAAATTATTAGGCAAATGACCCCTTTTATTGTCATTATGTTTTCCCTGTGCTTTATAATTTCCCCTGTGCTTTATAAACCTTATATCTTTTGTGTAGCTTCTCTTGGAAATAGTTGCTTCTGGTTAGCAGTAGTGCAGAAAAATTTTTACAAAAAAAAAAAAAAAAAAAAAAGTCCGACCACCCCCACCCCTCCCCTGCCTCTAAAACAGTATTTAAGATCAAGTAGATTTGAATTTGAGTGGTGGCTGGGGAAAATAACAAGCTCTGCTTCAAAAAATTGTGTAAGGATTGATTTTTCAGTGAATTTTAGTGTTCACTGTTGATCAGAATACCTTGGGGAGATTTAAAAAATACAAATGTGCAGACCCTACTCTTTAAAGATTTTGAAACCATTTGTAGCAGACCCGGGCAGGTTTTTTTCTCTCACAGAATGTATTTATTTATTTACCTAAACATATTTTATTTAAGATATACAAACTTCATGCATTTCATATATACAAATTCAGGAACATAGTGATTCTGCCCACCCTGTTTTCCCTCTTGCCCACACTCCCACCCTTCTCCCTCCTCCTTCTACTACTCCCATTCCTTTTTTTTTTTTAGAAATATCTATTTTTAATTAACTTTATACACATAAGATTAACCCTACACTAAGTAAAGAATTCAACAAATAGTATATATAAGAAAAAAAAAAAAAACCTCTTCCTCAACAGTTGAGACAAGGGTTGTTCAAAATCATTATATCTCAAAGTATCAATTTCACTTCTAAAGATATTCTTTTAGGTGCTCTATTAATTACCAAAAAACAGGGAGAACATATGGTATTTGTCCTCTTGGGACTGGCTTATTTCACTAAGTACAATGTTTTCTAGTTTCATCCTTTTCTTTTTTTTTTTTTTTCAAACTACAGAATTTCATTTTTGTTTTTACCTCTGTGTGGTATTCCATGGTATACATATGCCATAACTTCTTTATCCAGCTAACAGTTGATGGAAATTTTGGTTGATTCCATATCTTAGCTATTGTGAATTGAGCTGCATTAAACATGGGGATACAGATAGCTATTTCGTTTCATTTGGGAAAATTCCCAGGAATGGGATGGCTGAGTCATATGGTTGGTCTATATTCAGATTTCTGAGGTATTTACATACTGTCTTTCACAGTGGCTTTACCAGATTACATTCCTATTGATAATGGATTAGGGTATCTTTTCCCCCAGATCTTCATCAGCATTTATTGTGCACAAACATCCAATTTGATGTAATCCAATTTGTCAATTTTGGCTTTGATTGCCTGTGCCTCTGGGTTATTTTCCAAGAAGTCTTCCTATATCAATGTCTTTCAGGGTTTCCCCAATGTTCTTTAATAATTTGATGGTATTGGGTCATACATTTACGTCTTTGATCCATTTTGAATGGATTTTTGTGTAAGGTGTAAGGTAAGGTCCTGCTTCATACTACTGCATGTTGAGATCCAGTTTTCCCAGCATCATTTGTTAAAGAAACTGTGCTTGCTCCAGGGATTGATTTTTAGCTCCTTGTCAAAGATAAGTTGGTTGTAGCAGTGTGGATTAATTTCTGGAGTTTCTATTCTGTTCCATTGGTCTACCCATCTTTTTTTGTACCAGTACTAGGCTGTTTTGATTATAACCACCCTGTCACATGTCTTGAAATCACGTATTGTGATGCTTCCTGCTTTGTTTTTGTTGTGTTGGCATTTTGATCGTTATCTCATTGTAAATGCTTTTGGTAGTATGGATATTTTGATGATATTGATTCTTCCAATTAATGGATATGGAAGATTTTTCCATTTTTCCTGTCTTCTATTTCTTTCTTTAGTGTTTTTTAATTTTCATCATAGAGGTGTCTGATGTCTTATTTAAATTTATTCCAAGGCATTTAATTTTTTGTAGCTATTGTGAATGGGATTGATTATAGAAGTTTTTTTTTTTTCTGCTGCATTGTCTGTGTATAGAAAGGCTATTGATTTTTGTGTGTTAATTTTATATACTACCATTTTACCTAACTTTTTAAAAATATTTATTTATTTGAAAGTTACAAGAGAAGTAGAGACAGAGAAAAAGAGTGGTCTTCCATCTGCTGGTCAACTCCACAAATGGCCACAATGGCAAGAGCTAAACTGATCCAAAGCCAAAAGTCAGCAGACTCCTCTGAGTCTCCCATGCAGGCACAGGGGCCTAAAGTCTTGTGCCATACTCCACTGTTTTCCCAGGCTCATTAGCAGGGACCTGGATCAGAAGTGGAGCAAGTGGTCTTTGAACCAACACCTATATGGGATGCTCACGCTGCAAGTCAGGGCTTTAACCTGCTGCAACATAGCACAGGCATTCCAAACTCTTTTATGAGTTCCAATAGTCTCTCAGTTGGGTCTTTTTGGTCCCCTATATATAGAATCTTGTCATCTGCAAATAACGATAATTCGACTTCCTTCTTTCTAATTTGTATCTCTTTGATATGTTTTTCTTGCCTATTTCTATGGTTAAAACTTAAAGTAATATATAGAATAATAATGGTGAGAATGGGCATCCTTGCCTGGTTCTGGGTCTTAGTGGGAATGCTTCCAACTTTTCTTTATTCAGTATGATGCTGGCCATGGGTTTGTTGTAAATTGCCTTGATTGTGTTGAGGAATGTTCCTTCTATACCCAATTTGCTTATAGTTCTCATTATGAAAGGGTGTTGTATTTTATCAAATGCTTTCTCTGCATTGAGATAATCATATGGTTTTTCTTCTGCAGTTTTTTATTTATTTATTTATTTTTGACAGGCAGATTTTTAGACAGTGAGAGAGAGAGAGACAGAGAGAAAGGTCTTCCTTCCATTGGTTAACTCCCCTAATAGCTGCTACGGCCGGCATGCTGCACCAATCCAAAGCCAGGAGCCAGCTGCTTCCTCCTGGTCTCCCATGCGGGTGCAGGGCCCAAGCACTTGGACCATCCTCCGCTGCACTCCTGGGAAAAAGCAGAGAGCTGGACTGGAAGAGGAGCAACTGGGACTAGAACCCAGCGCCCCAGCCAGCACTAGAACACAGGGTACTGGTGCCGCAGGCAGAGGATTAGCCTAGTGAGCATGGCACCGGCCTCTTCTGCTGTTTTTTAATGTGATGTTTCACAGATTTGTGAACACTGAACTATCCCTGCATACCAGGGATAAATCCCACTTGGTCTGGATCTTTCTGATGTGTTGTTAGACTCCATTGGCTAGGATTTTGTTGAGGTTTTTTGCATTTATGTTCATCAGGGAAACTGGTCTGTAGTTTTAATTCTCTGTTGTATTTTTTTCTGGTTTAGGAATTCAGGTGATGCTGCATTTATAGAAGGAGTTTGGGAGGATTCCCTCTATTTCAACTGTTTTGAATACTTTTAGAAAAATTGAAGTTCTTTAAATGTTTAGTAGAATTCAACAGTGAAGCTGTCTGGTCTCAAGCTTTACTTTGTTGGGAAGGTCTTTATTATTTACTGAATCTTCATCTTGGTTACTGGTCTGTTTGTGTTTTCTATGTCTTTATGGCTAAATTTGGTAGGTTGTACGTGTCCAGGAATCTATTCATATCTTCTAGGTTTCCCAATTTTTTTGACATAGTGCTCTTTGTATTAATTCCTGATTATTCTTTTCATTTATGTGGTACCTGTTGTTACATTTCCTTTTTCATTTTTTAATTTTTTTTTAACTTTTATTTAATGAATATAAATTTCCAGTGTACAGCTTATGGATTACAGTGGCTTCCCCCTCCCATAACTTCCCTCCCACCCGCAACACTCCCTCTCCAGCTCCCTCTCCCCTTCCATTTGCATCAAGATTCATTTTCAATTCTCTTTATATACAGAAGATCAATTTAGTATAAAGATTTCAACAGTTTGCACCCACATAGCAACACAAAGTGAAACATACTGTTTGAGTACTAGTTATAGCATTAAATCACAATGGACAGCACATTAAGGACAGAGATCCCACATGAGGAGCAAGTGCACAGTGACTCCTGTTGTTGACACAACAAATTGACACTCTAGTTTATGGCGCCAGTAACCACCCTAGGCTCTCGTCATGAGTTGCCAAGGCTATGGAAGCCTTCCAAGTTTGCCGACTCTGATCATATTTAGACAAGGTCATAAAAGACAGAGTGAGGATAGTAACCAAGGATCCTAAGAGTGGCATTTACCAGGTTTGAACAATTATACAGCATTAAGTGGGGAAGAGGACCATCAGTACACACAGGTTGGGAGTAGAGCCATTGGTGGTAGAGTAGAGGTTATGATTACAAAGGAATGAGGCCCAAGTACGCTAGACAGGGTCTAGAACAATGGACAGAGTCATTATTAGATGTGCTAAGAAAAGTGCTGTCTAAGCTACAATTAAGTTTTCTGATTGAGAGGCAAATAGAACCTGACAGAAGGGGCTTGATAATAATCTGGTGGGCTTTAGGCCTTGTAAGTTAAGAGACTCAGACCTATCTATCTCTTCACATGGGGTATATCCTAAGGGAGGTGTGAACCTCCTAGGGGAAGGCACCCTGTTGACTTTTATTACTTAGCTGGCCTGGGAGGAGAGCTGGCCAGGTAAAGGCAGGGGGCATCTCTAACAAGAAATTTACAGTTCTGCCTGCAATGTTGCTGACCCTACTTGACCATCCCCTCAGCTGCAGTGGTCACTTTGGAAGTTGGGCTGAGTGAAGGGCTTTTCAGCTTAGAGCCAATAAGATCTGTGGCTCTGACCTGGGCATCCTTCGACTCCAGGGCAGGTCCATTTCCAGTGATCCAACTCTTGGCAGAGCTGCCAGGGCTCTTCACAAGCTGACTTCTGCTGAAGCCCAGGCTTACCACTTTGAAAGCCACTGCAGTGGACTGGCCTGTTGGATTTCCTTGAGGGCAGATCACTGTACATATCAGCCATTAATAGGCCTGCCACCCATTGCTTCTGATGCCTAGCTTTCTTTTCCTCCTGGTTTGTGTTAAAGCAGACCAGAGGATGCAAGTCAAGGGGAGTGCCCGTGTCCCATCTCTAATCTTCGGTGGCCTGAACTACAAGTCTCTAGTCACAGGCATGTTCTGTAGTAGTTTTTCTAAGGTAGACAATGCCCATGAGGAAAATTATATTCTCACTTTAAAACTTTCTTTCCCTTTGGTCTGAAAGGGAGGTTTTTTCTACTTCCTGTTTACTTTGCTGATGGCGAAGTAAATCTAGCTATGAGATTATAATTTAAGTTCTTATTTTGGCTATGCTATTACAGAAACATGTTAGCCATCTCTTTTATAAGGTCTAAAGATTAAATTGTGCATCCTACAGATTCCTTCATCATAGAATTAGTTTCCTACCTTGAAGAGAATAGAGAAATGAAAGAATAAGTTGGGCTTAGAATAGAGAAATGAGGGAGCAAGTCCTAGATCGCTTGCTGACAATAGCAATATTACATGAATACTTAGCAAACCGTTTCAACCACTAGATAACAACTTAAGAAAACATTTACCATAAAGTCCAATGCCTTCTATAAATTTTAAGAATCATGTATTTGAAAACACCTCTTAAATATCTAACATGGTAGTTTGTTTAGCCAGTAAACTTAAGCACAACCATCTAAAATGTTTTTAGTTTCTTTCTACCAACACGTTTAAAACATATGATACACAGATTCAGGTCACACAAATTAAAATGTATCTTTGATTGATTTTAGCAGCTTAAATTTATGGACAATCTTATCTATAAGCCATTTAAAATAAAACTCTTAATAAAATTTCCTATGTGGACATACAATATGTACACACATATAACATAGCATAATAGACCAATATAGCAATTTTAATAATAGCTTTTAAAATCTTTAACTCTTTTTGTAGATTGCCAATTGATTTGTATTGCTTTTTGTTTTTAGTAACCTCAGTTAACCATACTTTCTCTCAGTTGGTACTGTTAATACATTATTGGCTTCATCTGTTTACAGAGCCATCCCAAAGTACTGAATACAATAGAAGTGGCTGGAAAAAGTCCATAGGAACCTATAGGAGGACAGCTAAACACAGAACCAACAACGCTTTAGTTTTATGAGCAGCACATCATATATAACTGTGGATGACAAAAGACTTTAAGTCGCCATGTTTAAAATTATAAATTCATCAACCAACAAGAGGCACTTGCTTACATCACAGTATTTTTGAAAGCACCTGTAGGATTTTACAATTATTTAACCCTTTAGGCCTCTGGGGCTTTCTCATTAAGATAACTATCATGACTAGTAACACAAGATCATTAGACTTTTTAATTCTCAAACATTTGTATTAATAGCATTTTCCATTATAGAAACTTAAAGTCTGGTTCCACATCACATCTTGACAGTCCTTCTAATATAATCCAAATAGCCTGATTAGTTGGTGTCTCTATAAGATGAGAGACATAGGTCCTTCGATTTTTTCAGTTGGGCCCAAACTGGAAAAACCAAAATCCAGGATTTACTGGAAATTTTAGAGACCAGATTGTTTGAAACTTTGATTTTTTGAATGCCTGTCAAGAATGCCAAGAAGGCTCAAAATCCAAAATATCTGGTTGAAATAAGATTCCTTAAAATCATGACATAACATAGACCAAATATGATCATTGTTACAGGTGATTATTCAAATCTTTGAAAATAAGCACATATTTAAATAACCCATAGCTCTTAATAAAAATTCAGGTGTTTTTGAACAATTAGAATTTAACAGACATCAAGAGAACATAATAGATTACTTTAACACATTGCTTTACCAGAGCATCAGAGTTTAATTCTATATCAAAGAGAAATTGAGCTTCCTGTGATCTTTTGCTGTGAGGTTTCCTTCCTTTACCTTCTTTCATATTGGTGACCATGTTTCTGTGTTTCTGTGTGTAACACATCTTTAAGCATCTTTTGCAGGGCAGGATGAGTGGCAACAAATTCTTTCAGTTTCTGTTTGCTATGAAAAGTCTTAATTTCACCTTCATTCACAAATGAGAGCTTTGCAGGATATAGTATTCTGGGCTGGCAGTTTTTCTCTCTTAGTACCTGGGCTATGTCTCGCCATTCCCTTCTAGCTTGTAGGGTTTCTGATGAGAAGTCTGCTGTGAGTCTAATTGGAGATCCTCTAAGAGTGATCTGACGTTTCTCTCTTGCACATTTTAGGATCTTTTCTTTGTGTTTCACCGTGGTGAGTTTGATTACAACATGTCGTGGTGAGGATCTCTTTTGGTCATGTTTATTAGGGGTTCTATAAGCTTCCTGTACTAAGATGCCTCTGTCCTTCTCCAAACCTGGGAAATTTTCTGCTAGTATCTCACTGAAAATGCATTCTAATCCTTTCTCCCTCTCCATGCCTTCAGGAACTCCTAGAACCCGAATGTTGGGTTTTTTAATAGGATCCTGTAGATTCCTGACAGTATTTTTTAGATTTCTAATTTCTTCTTCTTTTCTTTGGTTTGCCTGTTTCCTTTCCTGTTCTCTGTCTTCTAAGTCTTATATTCTCTCTTCTGCTTCGCCCATTCTGTTTTTAGGGCTCTCTAATGTGTTTGTCATTTGATCTATTGAATTCTTCATTTCATTATGATTTCTCGTCACTATCACAGTTTCTTGTTCCACTAGTTGTTTCATTTCATTTTGATTCCTCCTTAATATTTCATTTTCACGAGAGAGATTTTCTATCTTGTCCATGAAGGATTTCTGTAGTTCAAGAATTTGTTTTTGAGAACTTCTTAATGTTCTTATCAATTTTTTGAGATCCGCTTCTTGCATTTGTTCGATCTCATCATCTTCATAATCTTGAATTGGGGTGTCTTTTTCATTTGGGGGCGTCATAGTGTCTTCTTTGTTCTTGTTAGCTTGGTTTTTGCGTTTGTTGTTTGGCATGTTGGAGATATTTGGTTTCTTCACTGTGGTTTTTTTTCTTGTTACACTATGGCTCTATATTAAGTGGACTCTCTGCTTTCGGTGGAGCCTTAGAGGCTTGAGATGAGTGTGGACTGAGAGCTGTGTTTGGTTCCTCAGGGTTGAGGGTGTGTCAAAGATGACACTCCCAGGTTAGGTGTGGTAAATCTCTCTTTCTTTCTTTCTTTTTTTGATTTAAAAGGGAAGTAATTCCGCACAGCTGAACGTCATTGGAGGTAGTTAGGCAAATGATATACCCACAGGAGCCAGAGATTGGAAGCTCTTTCCCAAAGACCACATAGTGGTGGGCTCCAATTCTCCTGCAGTCTCCCACTAGGTTGCCAAGTTAGATGCTAATCTCCTGTTATTTCACCCCTCTCCCCCGAGTCAGGTTTTTCTGCTAGGCTCAGGGCCAGTGCAGACCTGAGGTCGCCTTGCTTATGACGTATGACCAAAATGGTGCCTGTTCTTTGTCTTGCTAGCCTTTGAGGGGTTAGCGGAGAGAGAGAAACTCGTGTCCGTATTGGTCACTTTTTTTTTTCTTTCCTCTCTCTCTTCTAGTTAGCCTGGTGAACTTTTCCCCATGGAGTTTCAAGCCTCGTTCCCTCTAGTCTCCTCTTTCCGCTTGCCCGCTGGTGTTTCGGGCTATTGAGGTTCGGCTCACCTCGCGTTCCAGCGCTGGTGTGTTGAGTCTGCCACTGGTGTCCCGAACTTGGGCTCCCACACTCTCCATGCAGGTCCACAGTGAATCACTAGTTCCAGAAGAGTTTCCTCTGCTGTTTTTTCCCCTACTCTTCCTTGACCCTGCAGTATCTCCACTTTTATTAACCTGTTTCTCGCTTGGACTAATAGTGTGCCCCCTTCCTATTCCGCCATCTTGCCGCTCTATACATTTCCTTTTTCATTTATAATTTTATTGATTTTGGGTCATCTTGCCTTTTTTTTTGTTCGTTTGTTTTTGTTACTTGGGACAATAGTGGATCAATTTTATTTTTTCATAAAACCAGCTCTGTTTTGCTGTTCTTTTCTATTTTTTGTTTAAATTTTGTTTATTCTCTAATTATTTCATTCCTCCACTAATTGGGGATTTGATTTGTTTTTTATCTATGTCCTTGAGATGCATTGACAGCTCATTTATTTGGTGACTTTCCATTTTCTTTAGGTGGGTACCAATTGCTATAAATTTTCCTCTTAACACTGCTTTTGCTGTATCCCATATTTTTTTTTTTATTTGACAGGTAGAGTTATAGACAGAGAGAGAGACAGAGAGAAAGGTCTTCCTTCCGTTGGTTCATTCCCTAAATGGCCACTACGGCCGGAGCTACGCTGATCCAAAGCCAGGAGCCAGGTGCCTCTTCCTGGTCTCCACTGTCCTCCAGGGCCATAGCAGAGAGCTGGACTGGAAGAGGAGCAACTGGGACTAGAACCCAGCACCCATATGGGATGCTGGCACCGCAGGCGGAGGATTAACCAAGTGAGCCACGGTGCCTGTCCCATCCCCTAAGTTTTAATATGGTGTATTGTCACCTTCATCATTTCTAGGAATATTTTTATTTCTCTTTTGATTTCCTCTATGACCCACTGTTCATTCAGGAGCATGCTGTTCAGTCTGCATGTGTTGTCATATGTTATGGAGATTCTTGACTTGTTGATTTCCAGCTTCATTCTATTGTGGTCAGAAAAGATGCATGGTATGATTTCAATTTTTTTGAATTTGCTGAGACTTGATTTATGGCCTAGCATGTGTTCTATGCTAGAGAAAGTTCCATGCACTGTTGAAGAATGTATGTTTTGAAACTATAGGATGGAAAGTTCTTTGGATATCCATTAGGTCCACTTGGTCTATAGTGTCAATTAACTTATTTCTGTGCTGATTTTCTGTCTAGTTGATCTGTCCATTGCTGAAAGTGGAGTACTGAAGTCTCCCATTACTATTGTATTGGAGTCCATGTCTTTAGATCCATTTACATTTCTTTTAAATGGCCAGGTGCCCTATAATTAGGTGCAATTATATTTATTATAGTCATATCTTCTTGTTGAATTGATCCTGTAATCATTACATAGTGCCCTTCTCTGTCTGTTTTAACAGTTTTTGTGTTAAAGTCTTTTTTTCTGATATTAGGATGGCTATTCCAGCTCTTTTTTGGTTTCTGTTAATATGGAATATCTTTTTCCATCCTTTTAGTTACAGTCTCTGTGTATCTTTGTTGGTGAGATGTGTTACTTGTAGGCAGCAAATAGATGGGTCTTGTTTTTCAATCCATTTAGCCAGTCCATATCTCTTAACTGGAAAGTTGAGGCTATTTATATTGAAGGTTACTATTAATAAGTAACAGCTTGGACCTGCCATTTTTCCATAAATATTTCTATTTTTTACATTGGATTTCCTTTGTTCTTTTCCTGGGAGATTTTCTGCCTTCATATTCTTTCATAGTGATGACCCTGTTTCTGTGTTTCTGTGTGTAGCACATCCTTAAGCATCTTTTGTAAGACTGAATGGGCTGTGACAAATTTTTTGAATTTGTTTGTTATGGAAAGTGTTTATTTCTCTATTCCTAAGTGAAAGCTTTGCAGGATACAGTTTTCTGTGTTGACAATTTTTTCCTCTTAAGTCTTGGAATATATCTTGCCATTCTATCTTAGCCTTAGGGTTTCTAATGAGAATTTAGCTGTGAGTCTAATTGGAGATTCTCTGAAAGTAATCTGGTATTTCTCTCATGCACATTTATGAATCTTTTCTTTACATTTTACTGTGGAAAATTTGACTACAATATGTCGTGGTGAGGATGTCTTCTGGTCATGTCTACTAGGAGTTCCTTGTGCTTCCTGTATTTGAAGGTCCCTTTCTCCAAATTTGGGGGAGTTTTCTGTAATTATTTCATTAAAAAGGCTTTCTAATCCACTCTCTTTTCCTATACCTTCAGAAACTACTATGTCCTGTTTGTTGGGTCATTTGATAGTATTCCATAAATCTGAACACTGTTCTTCATTTTTCCAATTTCTTCTTTTATTTGGTCTGACTGTAAAATTTCAAGATTTGTCTTCTAACTTGCATATTGTTACCTCTTCTTAAAGCTTTCTTATGCATTTTTATTTGATCTATAGAATTCTTCATTTCTAATATTTATTTTGGTTTCTTTTAAAAATCAATTTCATAGGAAAATTTTCATGTAAGTATTGATTTCTTTAATTCATGGATTTGCTTCTGATTACTCTGATTACTTTGAATTATTCTGAATATCATTTCTGGCATTTCATCATTTCTTCATCTTCACGTTCTAGTACTGAAGTGTGCTGTGTTCTTTTGGAGCATCATGTTGGCTTCTGTATTATTATTTCTTGAATTTACACATTTATTTTTAGGTATTTTTGTAGATACTTGATTTTTTTCTTTTTCTTTTTTTCTTTTCCTCTGATGGTTTTTATCTTTGGACTATGCCTTTGTGGTTTAATGGAGTGTCTGCCCTTTCAGTGAATTTCCAGAGGTATGTGCTGGGTGTGGCTAGCGAGCTCTGTTCAGTGATCCAGGGTGAGGGGCTTATCCAAGGTGACATCCAAGTTGTGCATGATCTCTCTCTCTCTTCTCTCTCTCTCTCTCTCTCTCTCTCTCTCTCACCAGAAGGGAGGGTTTGATCAGCTCTGTTGGCATAGTCTTACCATCACCTCCTCTCCTCCAAGGCGACCAATACCCAGGCGCTAACTCCAGTGGGTGCAATATTTATCTGTGCTGCCACAAGAACCACATGAAGGATCCATGCAGTCCTCAGCGTGAGCAGATATCCCACCGTAGTAACCTACTCCAGGCAGTCAGAGAGCCCTGAGCTTGTGGAGCTGGCCCCAGCAACTGCCTAGAGGCCCCGCTATACCCTGTGCCCTCCCACACAGCCACAGTGTTTCCACAGTCCCAGAACTCAAGGCTCCCACAGTCATGGGGCGCTGAGGATCCACTCTGCCCTGCCAGTCCATCTCATCCACAGATAGGCAGAGTCTCTTGCAGAGCCAGGTGCCTGTGAGCACTTTGCCTAGGCAACCTAAGCCCCAGTTACTGTGACATGCTAGGAGGCGGATGGCACCTCACAGTTCTTTGTGGGTGCCTGGCTCCCTGTCAATCCTGTCAGCCAGATTCAGTATCTCCTTTTGGCTGTTTGCTTGGTGTGTGGACCCAAGCTGGCATAGCTGTTAAGTATGTCCAAAAAGGTGACTTTCCTCTCTTAGCTAGTGGCAGGGCACCATTATTGGGGGGTCAAGGAGACAGAAACATGCCTGCCTCTTTTTTCCCTTATGTTGGTAGGTTCACTGTCATGCCAGGTTCTCCCCTCAGCTTTATTGCCAGTGACTTGGGCTGCTACAGTCTGGTCTCGCCTCCCTCTCTAAAGCTGGTGCTGAGACTCTTGGCTACTGAGGTCATATTTTGTGTCCATATTCGTGCTATGAATCCACACCCTCCGTGTAGATCCATAGCATCCCTCTAACTTGTGCTGAGTTTCCACTGCAGTTTTCTTCCTAACTCTGCCTTGAGATTGCACTATCTCCACATTTTTTTAAAATTTATTTTTATTTTTTTTTGACAGGCAGAGTAGACAGTGAGAGAGAGAGAGAGACAGAGAGAAAGGTTTTCCTTTTCTGTTGGTTCACCACCCAATGGCCGCTGCGGCTGGCGCGCTGCAGCCGGCGCACCACACTGATCCGAAGCCAGGAGCCAGGTGTTTCCTCCTGGTCTCCCATGCTGGTGCAGGGCCCAAGCACTTGGGCCATCCTCCACTGCACTCCCAGGCCACAGCAGAGAGCTGGACTGGAAGAGGAGCAACCAGGACAGAACCCGGCGCCCCGATGGGGACTAGAACCCGGTGTGCCGGCGCCACAGGTGGAGGATTAGCCTGTTGAGCCACGGCGGCGCTGGCCATCTCCACATTTTTAAGCTATCTTTCCCTACTGGAGCAGTAAGCTCCCTCCCTATTCTGCCATCTTGCCATTCTCAAGAATATGTTTATTTTTCAAGTGATTTTTAATTCTTCAGCCACAATTTCCTCATGTTTTCATATTATCATACCTTATTTTCTTTAACTACGGCCTTTTTAGAAGAGGGAACATGTCCTTTCTGTTAAATCCTATTACACTGCATTTAACTTGTAAAGTACTAGTCCTGTGAAATGCACAGATTGAAGCTACAGAGGGGTGGCACTTACTTGGAGATCTCCCTTACAGCCCTAGTCTAAGCAGGAAAATACCTTTTACAAATAACACTATGAGATTTACATGATTATACCAATCTGACATCTTTATAAATTCAAGAATTCTACTGGATTTTTAAGAGTTGACAATGAAAATAGCTTTGCATTCAGAAAACAGAGCTTCCACCAAGATGGCATAACTTGAAAACTGACATCCTGGACAGAAGTCTGTTCAGTTTTTCAATCACTGTAAAATTATCTCTACTTACTTTTGTTTTAATCCTCAGATACCAGTAAGTGCCAGACTGAACTGTTTGCATAAAAATCCTAGTAAGATGAATTTTAAGTGTTCATTAGAATGGGGACAATTCTTCAAATTCCTAAGGATTCCCCACGGGCCTGTGGGGTTACTGCAATATTTCTGGGTTTATAGGATCCTTTTATGGTTTTTATCAAGTGTATCAATGCTTTGGCAGTTCTAGGCCAGTATCTGGAATATCTGCTTAAAAACTGGTGTTAAGGTGCCTTGGTTACTATCTCGCCAAGATTCTCAAAGCATCTTGTCAGTATACTACCTTGGATGGCCAGCTTTGCTCTTTGCTTCTTCTGCATTTTCTTTGGAATAAATAGAAAGATGTTGAGTTATGACAAAAATACCATCTTTCAAAAACCAAATTGTGTGAGTGTTGCTGGAATATCTAATAGTTGGGCAGACTTGGGGAAACCTCAGAGCTTCCTCAGAGCAAGGTGTTGATGCTGTAGTTGACCGGGTGCCAGATTTCAATTAATTCAGCCAGGAAGCCATATTTTTAAAATCTTTTGAGGTTCTCAGGCACAGTTAGACGTAGGGCAGTTTGATTTGACATGTGAAGGTGAAAGGACAGTGTCTGTTACATGTAGTTGCTCAATTCTGGTAGTGGTGGTAGTGATGGTGGTGGTGGTGATGATGATGACGGAACAGGAAGGGAAGGTTTTTCTTCAGCCACCTAGGTTATAATTATGTTATCCACAGTTCTTGGATTCTTGAATGGGTCATCAAATTTACAGTGACTCTGTTTGAAGGAGAGGATGAGCATAGGTGAATGGTGCCCTGAATTCTGATTTCAGAAAAAGTAACACGGGGGGGGGGGGGGATTTGGTAAAAATAAGGGAATGGCCTGAAACTTTCACTTCATATTTAAGTTTGAAGGATAATTATTCTAAAAAAGCAGGCTAATTAACTATAGCTATCTCCAGCAAAGTATATGTGTTTAAAAGCAATATAATGAAATCGCATTATCAGAGGGGAGAGGTAGAAATAGATATCATCTCTTTCTGAATTTCAATAAAGTCCAAATCAGTTATCTCTAAGAAGTACTTTTTCCAACTTAAAATACGGTAGGTTGTTGATAGTGCTATTCACAAGTCGTTCAAATACTTTTTATCATTTTTAAGGGAGAGTTAGTTTGTGTGCATAAGGTACTAAGGACACTTAAAAGAAGCAGACTAAACTATCGAATCATGTAGAAGTATTCTTAAAGTATATCCTAAGGAAAGGATATTATGTATTTCCTACCAGATCAAAAAAGCTCATTTATCTGATATGAAAAAAGTAAATTACATTTCAAGTCTTACCAGGTCTCATAATTGAGTGAACTTTATGATACGAAATTATCCTTCTCTCTCCTGCCCTGGAAATAATTGTGATCTCAACAGGATGTTAAATTATTCAGAAGTTAGCATCTTGAAAGGTATCACTTTATAAAATGAATTTTAATTAACCATTTGATCTTTTTTCTTCCCTGGAGTAATCTCCTTTATAACTACTCTTGTGTTTCATATGTTATTAGAAAAATGACTGCCCCAACCTTCCCCTTTCTGAACTTCACAAACAAACTCATGCATACATCTCTTTAGCAGTAGATGGCCAGGTAGTGGTATCATTATATCTATGATCATACAAAAAGGTCATATTTTTTTTGACAGGCAGAGTTAGACAGTGAGAGAGAGAGACAGAGAGAAAGGTCTTCCTTCTGTTGGTTCACCCCCAAAATGGCTGCTATGGCTGGGGCATTGTGCCGATCTGAAGCCAGGAGCCAGGTGCTTCTCCTGGTCTCCCATGTGGGTGCAGGGCCCAAGGACCTGGGCCATCCTCCACTGCCTTCGCGGGCCACAGAAGAGAGCTGGACTGGAAGAGGAGCAACCGGGACAGAATCTGGTGCCTCAACTGGGACTAGAACCTGGGGTGCTGGTGCTGCAGGTGGAGGATTAGTCAAGTGAGCCGTGGCACCGGCCAAAACTCAAATTTTTAATACTTCTTTAGAAATACTAATTTTCTAGACATAATCTCATGTGCTTGCTATTAAGTGTTTATATCCCCTACTGCAAATGTGAAATGAGAACACCTGATAAACAGTGTCAGCATACATTGACATTGAGGTTTTCTGTACCACACTGCTCCCATGGTCTCTTTCTAGGAGTGTCTGGAAAATGACAATATTTGCTATAAAGTTTTCATTATGAGTTATAACTATGATAGAGAAAATAAAGAAGGAAAAGATTGCATCTGTAAAGTTTCTGAAAGCTAACTATTCTGTATCTTCCTTTGCTTTGAAGTCAATTTAGAGATAATTTGAGGAGGAACTTCAGCTCAATGAATATTTTCAAATAGAAAAATGTGTTTTCTTTTTTTAAAGATTTTATTTATTTTATTTAAGAGTCAGAGTTACAGACAGTGAAAGGGAGAGACAGAAAGGTCTTCCTTCTGCTGGTTCACTCCCCAAATGGCCACAGCAGCCGGAGCTGCACCAATCCAAAGCCAGGAGCCAGGCACTTCCTTCAGGTCTCCCATGTGGGTGCAGAGGCCCAAGGACCCACGCCATCTTTCACTGCTTTCCCAGGCCACAGCAGAGAGCCGGACCAGAAGAGGAGCAGCCGGGAATAGAACCAGTGCCCACATGGGATGCCGGCGCTGCAGGTGGAGGATTAACCTGTGCCACGGCGCCGGCCCCTAGAAAAATGTTAAACTTGCCACAGGCCAGTTGGTCACAGACAAAAGCACATAATGACATTATTGTCTGCATAGGTGGTTGACTGATGTCCAAACCACAGTTAGAAATTTCAGATTAGGAAAAAAAGGGATGTTGTATAAAAAAGATTCTAGAATAATATGGTGAGATTTCTGTAAAGGATTATTTGTCACACTCACAGACAGCAGTGGGTAGGAAGAAAAATAACAGCAGAGGAAAACTTTGGCCACTAGTTTTGTTGAAGACAGTCTGAATTCTACCAAGGCACAAGCCTGAAATGCTTTCAGTTTTAAATCAATTGCATTCTGTGGTCTCTTACTGTTGCCTCTTTTTTTTTTTTTAAGATTTATTTATTTATTTGAAAGTAAGAGGAGGAGAGGCAGAGAAAGAGGTCTTCCATCTGATGGTTCACTCCGCAATTGACTGCAATGGCTGAGCTGCGCCGATCCGAAGCCAGGAGCCAGGAGCTTCTTCCAGGTCTTCCACGTGGGTGCAGGGGCCCAAGGATTTGGGCCATCTTCTACTGCTTTCCCAGGCCACAGCAGAGAGAGTTGGATCAGAAGTGCAGCAGCCAGGACTAGAACCGGCAACCATATGGGATGACAACACTGTAGGCGGTGGCTTTACCCACTATGCTACGGCAGCAGCCCCAAAGCCCCAACTGTTGCCTCTTGCTTAAGCCATTTTCTGTGTCCTTATAGCCAATAAAAGTCTCTTGTGTCCCAGCTATATCAGATTCCCTTTCATCCCTGCTATATCTTCTCATCCCAGTTCTTCTTCTTCTTCTTTTTTTTTTTTTTTTGACAGGCAGAGTTAGAGAGAGAGAGAGACAGAGAGAAAGGTCTTCCTTCCATTGGTTCACCTCCAAAATGGCCGCTATGGCCATTGCGCTGCCAATGCGAAGCCAGGAGCCAGGTGCTTCCTCCTGGTCTCCCATGCGGGTGCAGAGCCCAAGCACTTGGGCCATCCTCCACTGCACTCCCTGGCCACAGCAGAGAGCTGTCAAATAGGCAGAAAGGGCAAATAATAAATCTAACATGTGGCTAGAGAAGGAAAAAGCCACCTTTTCTTGCACTCTTTGTTGTTGTTAAGCTCAATTTGCTTGTTTAGTTTTTGGAATAGGTAATGGATTCACATGATTGAAAATGTGAAAGGTACAAAAGGATATAGACTAACAGTCTCCTTCCATCCCTGTCTCCAGTTTCCTATGGGAACCAGCATTATCTTGTTCTTGTGCATCTTTCCAGGGAGATTTTAGGCAGGTGCAATCAAAAACATTTCTTCTCCTTTCTTCTATTGACACAATGAAATCATACTATACATACCATTCTGTGTCTGATTATACCACTTAATGTATGTCAATCATTTTGTCTGTGTGCATAAAGAGCTGTTTCACTGTATTCTTACAGCTTCATAATAATGTTTATTCAACCCCCTATTGGTGAGATTTGTGTTCTTGCATTCTATTTCTATTTCAACTAATATTGAAGTATATAACTTTGTATGAAGGTAAATTTACATAGATGTGGATGTAGAATATATATGCATTTATATACAGATGGTTTGGATTTATAGGATGAGCTTCTAAAATTGGAATAACTGGGACACAGGCATATGCATTTGTAATTTTCATAGTTAATCCTGAAATTTTTCATAAATCTGTATTATAGATATAAGTTTCTATACCCTCTAACGTAATGCATTAAAGTCATTTTGTGCAGATGTAATGTGTAAAATAATCTTAGTAGCTTCCATTTTGTTTCACTTATGAACTTTTTATGTTCCTTGCTCATTTTTCTAGATAGTTGTTAATATTATGAGTATCCAAAACTTATTAAATAACAAGGAAATTAGCTGTCTATGATAAGCATTGAAGGTGTGTGTCTGAAAATTGTTTTTGATTGTGAGCCTTTTTTTTTACTAGTTTATGGCAATCATGTATTTTGATTTTATAGAGGATTTTTCTATGAAGATAATTTTTATTCTTTTATAGAACATATTATATTTTATAGCCGCTAGGTTTTGTGTAACAGTGAGAAAAATTTTGCCACTAAAAGAGTAATGAAAAAGACTTATATTGGCTCCATATAATAACCTTGTGATTTTAATTTCTATTCCAAATTTTGATTTAATTTGAATTTATTATGGTACAAGATTTGAGATATTCAACTGTATCATTTTACCATATGTTCACATTTTCCTCTGTATCATTTTTTGGAAAAAAACTATTATGTCCCCATTAATTTGGGATACCAGTTTCATCATGTACTGAACTTTCATATTAACTTGGGTTCTATTCTTTTTGTTATCTTTTACTCATTTTAAATTTTGTTCATGCAACCATCATGATGATTGTAAGATGATCCAATATAAGTCCCTTTCATTACTCTTTTTTTTTTTAAAGATTCATGTGAAAGAGGAGGAGGAGGAGGGGGGAAAGAAGGAGGAGCAGGAAGAGAGAGTGAGTGAGCGAGTGAGAGATAGAGTGCTTCCATTTACTGGTTCACTCTCCAAATGGCTGCAACAGCCAGGGCTGGGCCAGGCTGAAGCCAGGAACTTCATCTGGGTCTCTCACGTGGGTGCAGAGGTCTGATCATGGGGGTCATCCTCCACTGCATTCCCAGGCACATTGGCAGGGAGCTGGATTAGCAATGGAACTCTAATCACTGCCTACATGGGACGTTGGCATTGCAGGTGGTATCTTTACCCGCTACGCCACAATGCTGGCCCCCATAACTCTGTTTTTTCATCTCGTTTTTCCTGAATATTATTTCCCTCTCTGCCTCATATGATGAAATAAGCAATATGTGTGGTTAAAAAATCCTAATGGTGTTCTTATTGGAATTGCATTATATTTATATTTTAATGTAAAAGAAATAAGATTTTGGTTATGCTGAATATTCTTATATCAAAATAAGATACACCTGGAGCCCTTCACATAAGTCTCATTTTGTATCTCAGAATCTTTTCTCCATGTAGTTTTCCATATTGCTGTATTTTCAAAATACATTTTATTTTTAGAGAAGTTTAGATTTATAAAAAAATGAAGCCAAAAGTAGACTTCCATGTACTCCTGCCTCCACACATGCACAAATGCACCCAATATCAATATCCTGCACCAAAGTGGTGCAATTGTTAGAATTGCTGAATCTACATTCACAAATTACCACTTCAAGACCAGAGTTTACATCAGAATTCATCCGTGGTATTTTACATTATGTGGGTTTCGATAAATATGTAATGTAATGTATCCATCATTATTGTATTCTTTGGAAAATATTCACTATCTTGAAAATATGCTGTGCTCTGATTGTCTGTACAGCAACTTTTTTTTTTTGCTGATTCTATAACTTTGCTTTCTCCAAAATGTCCTGTAGTTGGAACCTTGCACTATTTTGCCTTTGCAGTTGTCTTCTTTCAGTTAGTAATATGCATTTGAGGTTCCTCCATGTCTTTTTATGCTTTGAGAACATATTTTCTTCCTTAGCATTGAAAAGTATTCTGTTATTGTACAACAGCTCACTTATCTACTCATCTACTGAAAGATATCTTGATTGCTTCCAAGTCTTGGCAATTATGAACAGACTAATATTCAGGCTTATTTATTTATTTTTAATATATTTGAGAGGGAGGGAGGGAGGGACAGGGAAACACACACACACACATACGTGCGCACACACACACAGAGAGAGAGAGAGAGAGAAACCAAGAACAAACCTATCTGCTTATTACTCCCCAAATGCTCATAAAAACCAGGAGGGCTGGGATAGGCCAAAGCTGGGAGCCAAGAACACAGTCCAGGTCTCCAACGAGGATGACAGGGACTCACCTACATGTAACATCACTTGCTGTCTCCCGTGGTGCACATTAGAGAGCTGGAATTGGTAGCAGAGTCATGACTCAAAGCCAAGTACTCATATTTGTGATGTGGATATCACTGGCAGCAGATTAACTGCCAGGAAAAATGCTTGCTTCATACTGCATACTTTTTATTTACAGAGTGATTATTTCATTTTACATTGTCTTAGCAGCAATGAGAATTCTTGTTGCCCTGCATCATTGCCAGCATTTGGTGTTGTCAATATGAGTACTTAATATTTTGACCATTTTAATAAGAGTGTTACAGTACCTCACTGTGTTTTGAATTTACTATTCCATGATGAAATATAAGGTTGAACATCTTTTCACATGCTTTTTTTTTTTTTGCTATTTGTATATTCTGTTTGGAGAGGTGTCTGTTCTGATACTTTGCTCATTTTCAAATTGGGCTGTTCATTTTCTATTATTGAGTTTTGAATTTATCAGCTATGTATTTGGTAAACACTTTTTCCCAGTCTGTAGCTTGTTTTCTCATTCTCAATATTTTCTTTAACCAAGCAGATGTTTTTCATTATTTTATTTGAGAGTGTGGCACATAGGGGTCCCAGCCACTGGGTCACCCCACAAATGCCTGCAGTGGCTAGAGTTGGGACTGGGACCAAAATCATGAGCTTGAAACTAAATCCAGGTCTCCTACATGGGTGACAGAATCCCCATCACTTGAGCCTCCCAGGGTCTGCATTAACAGAAAATTGGAGTCAGGAGCTGAAGTGAGAACTTCAAATATCTTTATGTGGTCATGGGCATTTTAACTGATGTCTTAACCTGCAAGTGAAATGCCTGCCCTGGAAGTTTACATTTCAGCAAGTTCCATTTTAAGAGCTATATACATTCAGTGCATATCTAAAAAGCATCACCATATCCAAGGTAATCTAGATTCTTTCCTATATTATCTTGTAGGAGTTTTAGAATTCTGTAGGTTAGAGTTAGTTTGTATCATCAATTTTTGAATTAATTTTTATAAAAGTTATTAGGTCTACATCTAGAATAATTTTTTATGTGGATCTCCAGTTGTCCCAGCATCATTGGTTGAAATGACTAGCTTTTTTCTAGTTTATTACCATCACCACTTTATCAGAGATCAGTTGGCTATATTTTGTGAGTCTATTTTAGGGTTGCCTATTATGTTTCTTTGATTCTTTTGGCCTGCCCTTTCACTAATACCATACTGTCTTCATGGCTGTAGCTTTAGTATAGGAATGGAGAACCTATTTTTTTTTTTTTGCCAACAGCCATTTGGATATTTACAGCATTCATGTGCCATACAAAGTTGTCAACTTAAAAAATCAGCCTGCTGTAGATTTATATGAATTTCTAGTCTTGCCTGTAGTTGAGTTGGCAGAGCCAGACCAGATGACTTTGCAGGCCTTAAATGACCTATGTGCTGGTCACTTCCCCCCTGCTTTACTGTTGTCTTTAAATCAGGTGGTATCAGTCCTCTGTTCTTTCAATATTGTATTGACTGTTCTTTTCCATTTCCATATAAACTTTAAAAGATTTTCAATGTCCAAAAAACAAAACAAAACAAAACAAAACAAAACAAAACAAAACAAAACCAGAAACAAAAGAACCTCCTGGGATTTTTATTGATGGTGTTGAATCTATAGGTTAAATTAGGGAGATAGGACATCTTGACACTATTCAATCTTATCCATGAACATACCTTCCTGTTTTTTAAGTCTTTAATTTCTTTATCAGAATTTTGGTGCTTTCCTCTTGTACATGATGTGTAAGTTCATTAGATTCCTCCTGGAGTATTACATTTTGGGGGAATTCTAATAACACCATGTTTCTAATTCAAAATTCTGCTTTTCGTTTCTAGTGTGTAGGAAAGCAGTTGACTTTTGTGTATTTACCTATTTGTGATCTCACCATGATTGTTTATTAATTCCAGGGATTTTGTTTCTCTAATGCTTTTGTGTTTACTACATATACAATAAACGAATCCATGAACAAAGACAGTTTTATGTTTTCCTTCTGAATAGATTTACCTTTTCTTTTTCTCATCTTACTGCACTGGCAAGGACTTCCAGTACAGTATTAAAAAGATGTTGTAGAAGGGGTCATTGTTGACTTCTTACTCTTCATGAGAAAGTTTCTGTGTTATCATAAAGTGTTACATTGTAGGTATTTTATAGATGTCTTTTTAACACACTGAAAAAGTTTATCTTTTTTCCTAATTTATTGAACCTATCATGAATGGGTTTTCGAAATGCTGTTTGCATTCATTGATGTTATTATATGATTTTTTTAGGATATTGATATGCTGATTTACATTAGTTTTTAAATGTTGAACTAGCCTTGAATGATTGTGATAATACCCACTTGGACACAGTATATGATTCTTTTTATGTATTACTGGATTTTATTTGCTATTTTTTAGAATAATTTTGCATCTACACTCAAGAGGGATAATTGTGTGCAATTTTCTTGTAATGTCTTTGTCTGGTTTTGGTATTAGAGTAATGCTGACCACATAAAATAAGTTAGGAAGTATTCTCTTTGCTTCTACTAGAAGTTAATGACTCAGCATACTTTATTCAGTGTTTAGTAGGATTGACCAGTCAACCCATCTGGGACAGATACTTTCTGTCTTGAAGGGTTACTGATTATTGGTTCACTTTATGTAACAGATACAGGCCTATTCAGATAATCTTCTATCTTCTTGTGTAAGTTTTGGCAGTTAGTTCTTCCAGTGAAATAGTTGGTGTTCTGTTGGTGGATTCATAAACACTAAATGCTATGCTTTATTTGGCTATTGACCCTTTTATCATTATGTAATGCCCCTCAAAAGTATCCCTGATAGTTTTTCTTGCTGTGAAGTCTATGTTGCCTGAAATTAATGTTGCTAATTCAATTTTTTCTTTTATTATTGTTAGCATGGTATCTCTTTAAGCCATACCTTTACTATCTTTTTTCTTTTTATTTATTGAGGGGTAGAGTTACAAAAAAGGAGGGGAAACAGAAAGGTCTTCTATCCTCTAGTTCATCTTCCAAATGGCCACAATGGCTGGAACTTGGCCAATTGGAAGCCCGGAGCCAAGAGCTTCTTCTGGATCTCCCATGTAGGTGCAGGGACACCATCTTCTACAGCTTTCCCAGGCCATAATAGAGAGCTGGATCAGAAGAGTAGCTGGGGCTCGAACTGGCACTCACATGTGATGCTGGCACTGTAGGCAGAGGCATATTCTACTACACCACCCCTCTGGCTTCCTACCTTTACTTTTAATTGTGATTGTGATGATGTTTCTTTATATATAAAGTGGATTACTTATAAACAACCTATCAGTGGCTTTTATTTTTTGGTTCACCCTAACAATTTTGGTCCTTTAATTGGTTTACTTAGATCAGTGATGCCTAAAGTGATTGATATAATCAGATTAATATTTATCTTCTGTTTCAGTGTTTTCTATTTGTCAATAAAAATTTTAAAAAATAAAGAGTAATTGTGCATTTCTGTGGGGTACAATGTAATATTTCAATATATGCATATATTTTAGTTATATTAGGATAATTAGCATCCATCACTGCATATATTAAAGGTTTATTTATAGTATGTACATTCAGAAGTCTTCTAGCTATTTAGAGAAGTGCAATATTTTATTAGCTATTATTACCTTACTGAGCAATAGAACACCAACAGGCTTGTTTTTACATTAAGGGAAGAAAATACTTTTTAATTCAATAAAAGTAAACCTTTCCAAGATTTGATGTTATCTTTATCTATCTACATTTTTTTGAGGGAGTTAACTTGGGAGAACTCAAGAATGGTGCCTCTTTTGTGAGCACTTAGACATTACTATAGCTTAGGATACATAGATGGTGTCCTCCACTTAATGCATTAAAGTAAGGTAGATCTTTGCAATCAAGTTTTACTGTTAACTCTCATAATCCAACTCTTTGAAGACAGAGGTCCTGAATGGGAAGTTAGTGCACAGTGACTCCTGTTGTTAATTTAGCAATTAACACTTGTCTGTATGACATCTCGTGATCACCTGAGGCTCTTCACATGAGCTGCCTAGGCTGTGGAAGCCTTTTGAGTCCACTGACTCCTTTCATATTTAGACAAGGCCATGGGCAAAGTGGAAGGTTTCTAATCCCTTCAGAGTTAAGGACATCCTTCTTTGATGACCACTTCTTTCTGTTCGAGTCTCACCCACAGAAGTCCTTCATGTGGGGCACTTTCTGCCACAGTGTTTTTGGCTTTCTATGCTCCTTGTGCTCTGAGGTTTTTCAGCCAGACCAGAATGCCTTAAGGGCTGATTCTGAGTTCAGAGTGTTATTTGAAGTGATATGTCATTCTGTGAGTTTGCTGTATGGACTGCTTCTATGTTGGAGCATTCACTCTTTCTTGATTCTTTCCTTTAGTATTTTAAAACATTTAGTCCTATTTATATGATCACTTTAACACTTAATCCTATCTATATGATCACTTTATCACTTAATGCCATTCCCATCTCACTCTAAGATTTAAAATGCTATTTTTTTTTACCCAGCTTTAGTGGGTTTGGGGTCCCATAGTAAGATTTTAAACCGTACCCTTGGAAGTAAGTCCTTATGAATGTATAAAGAACTCAAAAGCAGTGTTAAGAGGAAAGTTTATAGCAGTTAATGCCTACATAAAAAATTTAGAAAGGCACTAAACAAATGAACAATCAGTGTCTTAGGGACTTAGAAAAACAACAGCAAACCAAACCCGAAACTGGTAGGAGAAAAGAAAGAATTAAACCTAGAGAATAAGTAAAAAAAACCCACCAAAACAACAAAAATACAAAACATCAGCAAAACAAAGAGCTGGTTATTTGAAAAAAAAAATAGACACACCATTGGCCCAGCTAATCTATTTCTTAATCTTGTTTTTTATTTTTGTGTTCCGCTTTTTCTCTTTTGTGGTTTAATTGAGCATTTTATATGACTCCATTTTCTCACTTTCTTAGCATCTCTGTTTCTTGTTTTTGTCTCTCTTGTCTTGGAGGTTATCCTTAAGTTAGCAATACACATTTTCAGTGACTCCAAGTTCACTTTCAAATAACACTAGCTTGCTTCATGATTACTGAAAGCACCCTAAATAACAAAGCAATCCTAATTCCTCCATCCTTGTATCATTGCTGTAATTTATTTTACTTCTACATAGGTTATATATATATATATATATATATATATATATATATATATATATAAAACAACACATTTTGTTGTCTGATAGATCAATTAAGAATGAGAAATATTTTGATTTTCCCATCATTTGCTCCTCCAGTGCACTTCTGTCTTTCATGCGGAACTGCATTTTGTCCTATGCAATTTTTCTCCTCTCTGAGGAGCTTCTCTTAGTATTTCTTGCAAGGCAAGTCTGTTGGTAACAAATCCCTTGTATTTGATTTGCTTCAGAAAGTCTTTGTTTTTCCTTTAGTTTGGAATGATTATTTTTTCAGGGTACTAAATTCTAAGATGGGTTTTTTTCTCTTGGTGCTTTAAACATTTTAATCCATTTTCTTTTTGTTTGTGTGGGGTTTTGGTCCATTCCAGTTGCTTTGAAAAACTACAAAAGACTGAGTATCTTATAAACAATTGAAATTTATTTCTCAAATTTTTAGAAGCCGGGAAGGCCAGCATCAAAGCACTATCAGATTCAGTATTAGATGAAAGCCCCTTCATTTTCTTACTCTAGCCTCACTTGATGGAAGGGACAATGGCTTTGTCTGGGGTCTCTCTTACACATTGAGCACTAGACTCATTCATGAGAAGTTTAGGTTCATTCATGAGCAGTTTTCCCTCATAACCTAATCATTTCCTGAAGGTCTTATCTCCTAATACCATCACCTTGTGGTTTAGGATTCCAACTTATAAATTTTGGAGAAACATAAACAGTTTATTGCACATGGTAGTTGAATAGTTAGATGTAATTTTTATCTTTGCTTTTAAATTTTTTTCTTTGATTGTTTGCAGTTGGAATATGATGTGTCTGCTTTTCTCTCTGTCTCTCTGTCTCTTACACTACTAACTCTGCCTGTCAAAAAAGGCCAGCGCCACGGCTCACTAGGCTAATCCTCCACCTGTGGCACCAGCACCCTGGGTTCTAGTCCCAGTCAGGGCGCCGGGTTCTGTCCCGCTTGCTCCTCTTCCAGTCCAGCTCTCTGCTGTGGCCCGGGAAGGCAGTGGAGGATAGCCCAAGTCCTTGGGCCCTGCACCCACATGGGAGACCAGGAGGAAGCACCTGGCTCCTGGCTTCAGATCTACGGCCACTTGGTGGGTGAACCAAAGGAAAAAGGAAGACCTTTCTCTCTCTCTCTCTCTCTCTCTCTCTCTCTCACTGTCTAACTCTGCCTGTCAAAAAAAAAAAAAAAAAAGGGGGTGAGTGGGTGGGTGGCAAGATGGCAGAATAGGAAGGGAGCACACTGATAGTCCGGGAAGAGACAGTTTAATAAAAGTGGAGATACTGCAGGTTCAAGGAAGAGTAGGGGAAGAAACAGCAGAGGAAACTCTTCTGGAACTAGTGATTCTTGGTGGACCTGCGTGGATGGCGTGGGAGCCCACAATTCGGGACACCAGCAGCAGAATCAACGCACCAGCGCTGGAATGCAAGGTGAGCCAAATCTCAATAGCCTGAGACACTGGTGGGAAAGTGAAAAGAGGAGACTAGAGGGAACGAGGCTTGAAACCCTGTGGGGAAAAGTTCACCAGGCTAACTAGAAGAGAGAGGAAAAAAGAAAAGTGACTGGTACAGGCATGAGTTTTTCTCTCTTGGCTCACCTCTCAAAGGCAAGCATGACAAAGAGTAGGTGCCATTTTGGACGTCATAAGTGGCGTGACCTCAGGGCTGCACCAGCCCTCAGCCAAACAGAAAAACCTGACTCTGGGAGGGATGAAATAATGGGAGATTAGGACCTAGTGAATGTGTGGTGCTAATGAACTGAGACTGTGAAAAAAGAGACGGTGGGTGAGAGAACTCACGGAATTCACGTGAGTACTCTCCAGAGATGCTACAATTCAGTAACCTTGGCAACCAAGTGGGAGACTGCAAGAGAATTGAGCCCACACTGAGGGCAGCAAAGATTCCCTGTGTGGTCCTTGGGAAAGAGCTTCCGATCACTGGCTCCTGTGGGTATATCATTCGCCTGCTAACTACCTTCAATTCTGCTCAACTGTGTGGAATTACTTCTCTTCTGAATCAAAAAAAAAAAAAAAGAAGAAGAGAGAAAGAAAGAAAGGAAGGAAGAAAGAAGGAAAGAAAGAGAGAGAGAGAGAGAGAGAGAGATTTACCACGCCTAACCTGGGAGTGTCACCTTTGGCACACCCTAACCCTGAGGAACCAAACAGAACTCTCAGGCAACACCAATCTCAAGCCTCTAAGGCTCCATCAAAAGCAGACAGTCCACTTAATACAGAAATAGTATAATAAGAAAAAAACACCACAGCAAGGGAAGAAGAATCCAAAGAATATCTCCACAATGCCAAGCAACAAATGCAGAAACTGAGGAAACAAGAACAAGGAAGACATTATGATGGCCCCGAATGAACAAGACACCCCAAGCCAAGATTATGAAGATGATGAGATGGAAGAAATGCAAGATACAGATTTCAAAAAATTTATAAGAACATTTAGAAGTTTTCAAAAACAAATGCTTGAGCTACATAAATCCTTAATGGACAGGATAGAAAATCTCTCTCATGAAAATGAAATCTTAAGGAGGAATCCAAATGACATGCAGAAACTAGTAGAACAGGAAAGTGTGATAGTGAAGAGAAATCAAAATGAAATGAAGAACTCAATAGATCAAATGAAAAACACATTAGAGAGCCTTAAAAACAGGGTCAGTGAAGCAGAAGAGAGAATATTGGACTTCAAAGACAGAGCACAGGGAAGTATAAAGTCAAACCAAAGAAAAGAAGAGGAAATTAGATATCTAAAAAATATTGTTGGGAATCTACAGGATACTATTAAAAACACAACATTCGGGTTCTAGGACTTCCTGAAGGCATGGAGAGGGAGAAACTGTTAGAATGCCTTTTTAGTGAGATATACCAAGACAACAGAAATGAAAAAAGAGCAGGTGTAGCCATCTTAGTATCAGATAAAATAAACTTTAACACAAAAACTATTAAGAGAGACAAAGAGGGGCACTCTATAAAGATTAAGGGATTAATTCAATAGGAAGATATAACGATTCTCAATATATATGCACCTAATTACAGGGCACCGGTTTATTTAAAAGATTTGTTAAAGGAGTTAAAGGGAGATTTAGACTCCAATACAATAGTACTGGGGGACTTCTATACTCCACTCTCAAAAATAGACAAATCAACTGGACAGAAGTTCTACAAGGAAACAGTAGATTTAAATGACACTATAGCCCAAATGGATCTAAGAGATATCTACAGAACTTTTCATCCTACACATAAAGCATTTACATTCTTCTCAGCAATACATGGAACCTTCTCTAGGATTGACCACATACTAGGTCATAAAGGAAGTCTCAGCAAATTCAAAAGAATTAGAATCATACCATGCAGCTTCTCAGACCATAGGGGAATGAAGTTGGAAATTAGCAACTCAGAAATCCCTAGAGCACGTGCAAACACATGGAGATTGAATAACATGCTCTTGAATGAACACTGGGTCATAGAAGAAATCAAAAGAGAAATCAAAAACTTTCTGGAAGTAAATGAGGATAACAACACAACATACCAAAACTTATGGGATACAGCAAAAGCAGTGTTAAGAGGAAAGTTTATAGCAATAGGTACCTACATCAAGAAATTGGAAATGTAGCAAATAAATTTCAATTCATCTCAAGGATCTAGAAAAATTGCAGGAAACCAGACCCAAAGCTAGTAGGAGAAGAGAAATAATTAAAATCAGAGAAGAAATCAACAGGACTGAATAAAAAAAAAAACCATTACAAAAAATCAGCCAAACGAGGAGCTGGTTTTTTGAAAAGATAAACAAAATTGACACCCCATTGGCCCAACTAACTAAAAAAAGAAGAGAAAAGACCCAAATCAATAAAATCAGAGATGAAAAAGGAAACATAACAACAGACACCACAGAAATAAAAAGAATCATCAGAAATTACTACAAGGACTTGTATGCCAGCAAACAGGGAAATCTATCAGAAATGGACAGATTCTTGGACACATGCAACCTACCTAAATTGAACCATAAAGACAAAGAAAACCTAAACAGACCCATAACTGAGACAGAAATTGAAACAGTAATAAAGGCCCTCCCAACAAAGAAAAGCCCAGGACCAGATGGATTCACTGCTGAATTCTACCAGACATTTAAAGAAGAATTAACTCCAATTCTCCTCAAACTATTCAGAGCAATCGAAAAAGAGGGAATCCTCCCAAATTCTTTCCATGAAGCCAGCATCACCTTGATCCTTAAGCCAGAGAAAGATGCAGCATTGAAAGAAAATTACAGACCAATATCCCTGATGAACATAGACACAAAAATCTTCAATAAAATTCTCACCAATAGAATACAAAATCATCCACCCAGACCAGGTGGGATTTATCCCTGGTATGCAGGGATGGTTCAATGTTTGCAAATCAATCAATGTGATACACTACATTAACAGACTTCAGAAGAAAAATCATGTGATTATCTCAATAGATGCAGAGAAAGCATTTGATAAAATTCAACACCCTTTCATCATGAAAACTCTAAGCAAACTGGGTATGGAAGGAACATTCCTCAATACAATCAAACAATTTATGAAAAACCCATGGCCAGCATCCTATAGAATGGGGAAAAGTTGGAAGCATTTCCACTGAGATCTGGTAACAGACAGGGATGCCCACTCTCACCACTGCTATTCAATATAGTTCTGGAAGTCTTAGCCAGAGCCATTAGGCAAGAAAAAGAAATTAAAGGAATACAAATTGGGAAGGAAGAGGTGAAACTATCCCCCTTTGCAGATGATATGATTCTTTATTTAAGGGATCCAAAGAACTCTACTAAGAGTCTACTGGAACTCATCGAAGAGTTTGGTAAAGTAGCAGGATATAAAATCAATGCATAAAAATCAATAGCCTTTTTATACACAGGCAATGCCACGGCTGAGAAAGAACTGCTAAATCAATCCCATTCACAATAGCTACAAAAACAATCAAATACCTTGGAATAAACTTAACCAACGACATTAAAGATCTCTACAATGAGAATTACAAAATCTTAAAGAAAGAAATATAAGAGGGTACCAAAAAATGGAAAAATCTTCCATACTCATGGATTGAAAGAATCAACATTATCAAAATGTCCATTCTCCCAAAAGCAATTTATAAATTCAATGCGATACCAATCAATATACCGAAGACCTTCTTCTCAGATCTGGAAAAAATGATCCTGAAATTCATATGGAGACACTGGGACTTCGAATAGCTAAAGCAATCTTGTATAACAAAAACAAAGCCGGTGGCATCACAATACCAGATTTCAGGACATACTACATGGCAAGTTGTAATCAAAACAGCATGGTACTGGTACAGAAACAGATGGATAGACCAATGGAACAGAATAGAAACACCAGAAATCAATCCAAACATCTACAGCCAACTTGTATTTGATCAAAGATCTAAAACCAATTCCTGGAGCAAGGACAGTCTATGCAATAAATGGTGCTGGGAAAATTGGATTTCCACGTGCAGAATCATGAAGCAAGACCCCTACCTTTCACTTTAAACAAAAATCCACTCAACATGGATTAAAGACCTAAATCTATGACCCGACACCATCATATTATTAGAGAACACTGGAGAAACCCTGCAAGATATAGGTACAGGCAAAGACTTCTTGGAAAAGACCTCAGAGGCACAGATAGTCAAAGCCAAAATTAACTATTGGGATTGCTTCAAATTGAGAAGTTTCTGGACTGCAAAAGAAAAAGTCAAGAAAGTGAAGAGGCAACTGACAGAATGGGAAAAAAATATTTGCAAACTATGCAACAGATAAAGGGTTAATAACCAGAATCCACAATGAGATCAAGAAACTCCACAACAACAAAACAAACAACCCACTTAAGAGATGGGCCAAGGACCTCAGTAGACATTTTTCCAAAGAGGAAATCCAAATGGCCAACAGACACATGAAAAAATGTTCAGGATCACCAGCCATCTGGAAAATGCAAATCAAAACCACAATGAGGGTTCACCTCACCCCAGTGAGAATGGCTCACATACAGAAATCTAACAATAGATGCTGGCGAGGATGTGGGGAAAAAGGGACACTAACCCACTGTTGGTGGGAATGCAAACTGGTTAAGCCTCTATTGAAGTCAGTCTGGAGATTTCTCAGTAAGCTGAATATAACCCTACCATACAACCCAGGCATCCCCCTCCTTGGAATTTACTCAAAGGAAATTAAATTTGGCAAACAAAAAAGCAGTCTGCACCTTAATGTTTATTGCAGCTCAATTCACAATAGCTAAGACCTGGAACCAACCCAAATGCTCATCAACAGTAGACTGGATAAAGAGACTATGGGACATGTACTCTATAGAATACTATACAGCAGTCAAAAACAATGAAACCCAGTCATTTGCAACAAAATGGAGGAATCTGAAAAACATCATGCTGAGTGAATTAAGCCAGTCCCAAAGGGACAAATATCATATGTTCTCCGTGATCAGTGACAACTAACCAACCACAAAAAAGGAAACCTGTTGAAGTGAAATGGACAAATATCATATGTTCTCCGTGATCAGTGACAACTAACCAACCACAAAAAAGGAAACCTGTTGAAGTGAAATGGACACTCTGAGAAACAGTGACTTGATCAGCCCTTGTGCTGACTGTTGATGTACAATTTAATACTTTATCCCTTTTAGTATTTTTTTTTGTTCTAGTTAATACTATTGGTTGAACTCTGTAATCAACATATATTTATTCTTAGGTGTTGAAATTTAACTGAAAAGTGATCCCTGTTAAATATAAGAGTGGGAATAAGAGTGAGAGAAGATGTAGAATTTGGGACATGCTCAATCGGACTTGCCCCAAATGGTGGAGTTAGAAATGTGCCAGGGGATTCCAATACAATCCCATCAAGATTGCATGTACCAATGCCATCTCACTAGTCCAAGTGATCAATTTCAATTCACAATTGATCACACTGATAGGTCTAAGAGTCAAAGTGATCACACAAACAAGATTAGTGTTTGTGAATACTAACTGATAGAATAAAAAAGGGAGAGAACTATCCAACATGGGAAGTGGGATACACAGCGGTCTCGTAGAATGGCAGATTTCCTAAACAGCACTCTGGCCTCAGAATCAGCCCTTAAGGCATTCAGATCTGGTGAAGAGCCCATGAGAGTATTTTAGGCATGAAAGCCAAGACACTCTGGCAAAAAAGAAAAAAAAAAACCCAAAAAACAAAAACAAACAAACAAACAAAAAGAAAAACAAAACCTAAATGAAAGGTCTCTGTGAGTGAGATCCCAGTAGAAAGAACGGGCCATCAAAGAAGGAGGTACCTTTCTCTGAAGGGAGAAGAGAACTTCCACTTTGACTCTGACCTTGTCTAAATAAGATCAAAGTCAGAGAACTCCAGAGGCTTCCATAGCCTTGGAAACTCATGACTAGAGCCTAGGGAGATTTCTGACGCCATAAACAAGAGTGTCAAATTGTTAAGTCAACAACAGGAGTCACTGTGTACTTACTCCTTATGTGGGATCTCTGTCCTTAATGTGTTGTCCAATGTGAATTAATGCTATAACTAGTACTCAAACAGTATTTTACACTTTATGTTCTTTGTGGATGAAATCTTTACTTAATATATACTAAATCAATCTTTTGTATATAAAGAGAACTGAAAATGAATCTTGATATGAATGGAATGGGAGAGGGAGCGGGAGATGAGAGGGTTGCGGGTGGGAGGGAAGTTATGGGGGCGAAAAAGCCATTGTAATCCATAAACTGTACTTTGGAAAATTATATTTACTAAATAATTTTTTTAAAAAAGGTATATTATGTGTCTGAGTGTAGTTTGATTTTGCCTTTATTTTCCCTGCTCTTCTTGGAGCCTTGTGGATTGGTGATTTGGTGTCTGACATTAGTTTGAAGTAAAATTTAAGTCATTATTGCTTCAAATATTCTCTCTATCCCTTTTGATTTTTGTTTTCATTTTGATATTCTCATTACTTTTATGTTACACCTTTCATAGTTGACCCACAGTTCCTGGGGATTTGTTCTTTTGTTCTATATTGTATTCTTCTTTGAATTTCAGGGTTTTTAAAGCTTCTGTTAGCATATCCCCTAGTTCAGATTTTCTTTCCTCATCTGTGTCCAGTCTATTAATGAATTCATTAAGAGAATTCTTTATATCTGTTACAATGTGTTTGATTGGTGGCATGTCATTTTGATTCTTTCTTAGAATTTCCATCACTCTTCTTACATCACCATAGGAGCTTGTATGTCTACTTTTCCCTAATTGTAAAACCTTATGGTAATCACAGTTATTTGAAATTCCTGGTTTGATAATTCCAATACCACTACCATATCAGAGTCTTGTTCTAGTGCTTTCTCTTTATCTTTAAGCTGTATTTTTTTTTCTCTTCTAGTATGCCTTGTAATTTTTGCTTACAGCCAGATGGAATGTACAGGGTAGAAGGAAGTTTAGTAAATAGGTTTTTAGTGGTGTGGTGGTGAGGTGTGGGTTGAGGGGAAGAATTTGAATTCTATAATCTTATCATAAAATCTTAGCCTTTTTGTAAACCCGCACTGCTGGGCTGTAAATTTAACCATGGCTTCTTAGTTTCCCTGCCCTTAGTTGGGTTGAAGCTGGGCTCAGAAAGGGTCTGATAAAATCGCAATAGGTTAGCCTCTGGTTAAACGTCTTCTCTCAAGGCTGGCTTTGAGGAACAGAATGTTCTGGTGTCTTTCAAAATTGTTACTTTATCCTCACCTTGTTGGAAGCATGATGGGAAATTTTCTCTTTTCTCCATTGTGGAAATCTGGTTGGCAGGACTTCTAGAGGGTAAACTCCTTAAAACTGGGGTGGGGAAGGAGGATTTAATAGCCAGGCCCTCTGGAGTTTTTAACTCCGAGACTTGTCACAATGAACCTCCAGCAATTTTAAATTACAGTTGCTCATCTGTTCTTGCATGTTGTTTTGCGTGTTTTCCATTAGAGACCTTAGCAAACATACTAATAATTATACTTGTTTTAAGTTCCTAATCTTATGATTTCTACATCCCTGCCATAGCTGGTAATTTTTCCCTACCCTGGTACTGGTCTGTGAGGAATTTTCTATTTGTCAGTTTCTGCTTCAGTATGTTGTGACTCTCTGTGTTTGTGTAAATTTTGGAGAAGTAGTTTGCTCTGTGATGCCACTTCCTTCAATGATTTAAACATAATAAAGTTTTCAGTTAATTTATCTTTTTATTTATTGTTAGGGTAGAGTGACAACATTGAAGCTCCTTACGACTGTACTTGAGGACAGCTTTTAAACTGGAGGTCTCATAGTGTTCTTTTCAGGTTAGGTTTATTCTTAGATGTCTAATATCTTTAAATTGCTATTTTAAAATTGGATCTTTTCTATTACATATTATAACTAGATTGGTTTATGAATAAAAAGTACGTATATTCTGTATATTAATTTCAACCCATCACCTTACTATATTATTTTCAATAGTTTTTCGGAGGGGTCTTTTGCTTTTCCAGGTAAATAGTCATATAACATCACCTCGTTGTACAACCAGATAGAGTGGAAATAATGGCCCATGGGATTGTGCAACATAAGGGCTTTATGTCTGTGTCTCCTGTTAGAGATAACTTGAGTTCTTTTCATGTATTTAATGTTTATTTTCTTGTTTATTTGGTTGAGAGGAATGGAGGGAAGGAGGAAGGGAGAAAGAGCAAATGAGCTCATATAAGCAAAGGTGCTCAGATCCTTTGTTTAACTCCCCAAACACCCACGATGGCTAGGCTGAAGTATAATCTAGTTCTCCGACCTAGTTGGCAGGAACCCAGTTTCTTGAGTCATCACTTCTCCCTCCCAGGGTCACATTAGCAGTAACCTGGACCCAGAACTGGGTATCAAACTCGGGTATTCTGATATGAGACTTTGACATTTTAACTGATTGCTTAACCAGTAGACCAATAGTGAATTCTGATAAGTTTTTTTTTTTTTTAATGCAGTTGATACCTGAGGCCATAGACGTAATTGTGGATGTAAGGAACAACAAATGTGAATATACAGAAAGCAAGAGGACATGCACTAAATTTAGAGGATGAGAAGATAAATGAAATAGAAACACAGCCATAGAAGAGTCTAGCTAAAGATAAGATTGCCGGGAAACCTGAAATCATTAGCTATCAAAATGTAAGTTATCTGTGCTTAACCAGAGCTTCCAGTGGCCTGTAGGAATAAAAAATCAGGATATTGCTTTTTGGATTTAGAAGTGTAATGTGTATTGGCTCTGTAGAATTGCTGTAGAAGTTATAATCAATGTATAAAATAAAAAGTAACATTTGCTGCAACATTGCATTCGGAGGCAATCAGAAGGTCTGTTGAGCTCAAAGCCCAAGATGGTGTAAGATGAAGTCTTTTCCTTCATATTCTGAACCATTGAGCCATTTCTTGTTTTCCTAATGTTTCACAAAATTGAAACTGTTTCTCTGTAGTGATACCTCGCATCAATTCTATACTCGCAACAACAACGTAGTTCTCAGTTGAGCAAACTTCCCTCAGAAATGTTTCTGTACAATGTGTATTTCAGTGATATTCTTTGAATAAATGATTAGTTTACCAAGTTGGAAAGTATGTATGAAGGTGGCAGAATAATTGTACCATAAGTGAGATCTTGGATATACTGGAGATGCATAAACAAATAAAAATTCTAAGGAAAGAATTTAGGAAATAGCCTAGTTTTCTTTGAGAATGTTTTAGTTACTTCTGTTCCATTTTTCTTTTTATCTAATATTTGTTTACCTGGGGGAGTTTCTTATTTTAGAGTTTATTTTTGAGATTTAATGTAAAATTAGGGCATTATACTTGGAAATAATTATCTTATCTAGCTATGGGACCGTTGATAGACTAGGAATTGATTTTCATGAGGATTTTTAAAAACTGTTGAGGAAAGGGAATGGGAAGGATGAGAGATGCCAGGAGAAAGTGAAAAGACATAGAGAGGCTGTGGAAGGAAAGAAGTGTGGGGAATATTGGAGGGATTTATGCAGTCTATTAAAGTACTCCAAAAAAGTTCATGGAAAATGGAATCACAAGTTTATTTTGATGAAGAAAATTTTGAAATTCATGTTTGATAGACATCTTCAAAAGGGTCATGAAACTGCATTGAAGGAAAAGATTGCATGTGTTTAAAAATGTTTTTAAACACAAGCATACTTTTCATTTCCATGAAGTTATTCAAGAATCTTCATAGTAATGTATCCCAGGGGTTTTGCCTTGAACTGTAGGAAGGGAAGTGCTGCCCAAGCAGCCCTCTTTTTATGAACATCTCTACAAATTACTCCACAAAGTCAGTTTCTCATCTGTATTGTTAGTTCCTTGCAGCTGTTATAAGAAGTTACTACCAATGTGGGGTCATAAATAACAGAAATTGGTTGTTTCACAGTTCTCAAGGCTAGAATTCCAGTATCACAGTGCCCATTGCTCTGTGCTCCCTTAGGAGATCCTGGACAGAAACTGAATTCCTGCCTCTTCTAGCTTCTGGTGGCTATTGGCAGTTTTGGGGGTTCCTTAGCTTACTGCATCTTCAGCTTCTGACTCTGCCTTCCTCAATGGCCCTCTTTGCTGTTTTACTCTCTCTGGAATTTCCCTCTGCCTTTTTTTTTTTTTTTTTGACAGGCAGAGTGGACAGTGAGAGAGAGAGAGAGAGAGAGAGAGACAGAGAGAAAGGTCTTCCTTTGCTGTTGGTTCACCCTCCAATGGCTGCTGTGGCCGGCGCACCGCGCTGATCCGAAGGCAGGAGCCAGGTGCTTATCCTGGTCTCCCATGGGGTGCAGGGCCCAAGCACTTGGGCCATCCTCTACTGTGCTCCCTGGCCACAGCAGAGAGCTGGCCTGGAAGAGAGGCAACCGGGACAGAATCCGGTGCCCCGACCGGGACTAGAAATTGGTGTGCCGGCGCTGCTAGGTGGAGGATTAGCCTATTGAGCCACGGTGTCAGCTCTGCTTTTCTCTTCTAAGAGAGATGCTTGTGTTTGAATTTAGAAGCTATTCAGATAACATAGGTTAGTTAAGATCTTTGACTGATATCTGCAAATATTTTTTTTTCCCTTTAAGGTAACATTTACGGATTTCAGAAATTAGGGCCTCAGACCTTTGAGTGGCTTTTATCCAGTCCACCATAATGGCCTGTGGAATGGTGGTAATAAAAATACCTGCCTCTTGAGCTTGTTGTAATAATGAATGAGAAAAAGTATTGAGCATAATTCCAGACTTATTGCAAATATCAGTAAGACTTAGTTGTTCTTTGTCACTGAACTGTAAGCTCTTTGGGAGCAGTTCCTATGTCCCTATAAGCAAACCAAAGTAACCCCATTGGCTAGCACAGTGTTCTCAACAATAAATGTTTCTCAAAACAACTGTGATAAAATGAATATTTTCTCCAGATTTGTTTGCTCAAAATATGGCTTTGGGGAGTCTGCAGGATACAGCAGCACTGGGAGATCTGGTGTTTGCAGCTCTAGGACCCCTGGGAGGCAGTGCCTTTGGGTGGAATATGAGTGCTGTCAAACAGATATTGCTACATGACTGGTGGTGATGAGAAGGTCATTTCCTAGCGGCCTAGAGCAGATCAAAGCAAATTCCACTGGAGAGCTGATTGACTGATTGTGAGCTCCTATGAGAAAGGATAGGGCATTCTCCAAACTACCTAAGTGAGAGAGGTTTTGCTGAGTCCTAGAAGTCATGTATAGAAGACTGAGATCTGACATAGGGTTAACCAACAAAATAGTCATGTTGAGTCTCTGAAGTATCTGGGCCCTAACTTGTGTCCTAGTTCTTTGGTTTCTTTGATTCTACACATTTCTGTGACTAGTATCCTTTTTCCTTCTGATCCAATAATTTCTGCTTTTGTCCTCTCTTAGTAGTTTGTATATTCTCATGCCATTCTAAACTAGAGCAATAAATCTCCACACTAAACAGTTGAATTAGTTTAATCTGTTCAAATATAGGTACAAATTGATACCCTTCTTATAAGAATATCTGTAAAAATGAAATCTGGATTTAGAAATCTCTGAGGATGAATATATAAGGTACTGTCCAAACCAGTACACTTCGAAGAGTGAAAAGACGCCCTCTTGCTAATGACCATGGCTTGGTCTGAGGTCAGGTTGAAGGAACACCCCCTGTAAAATTCCCAAGTTGCTCCTTCTTGAATACCTAGGTTGTTTTCTCGTATCTTGGGATACACCTGGCCCTGTGAGGGGGGCAAGAAACTGTACTCAAATACCCAGTAATTTAGGTAGCAACACCCAGCTGAAGATTCAGATGACAGCATCAACTTGACAAGTTACGTGTGGCTTCCAGATGGCATAGCAACAACATTTTCCTGGCAAGCAGTCCATTTGTGGTTTAGAGAAATATATAAAGGTTGCTATGTCCTAGTAGGTGAACAGAAAGTAGAAATGGGAAACACAGATGAATGACAATTAGCCACAAAAACATGCAGGTTTTCCTATCATGGGCTTCAGAAGGAGTGTCAAAGACAGAACCACGTTGTTAAAAATTAAACCAAACCATCAGGAAGGGTAGATCTCAATGGATTGAATTGAAAACGTGGTTGAACCAACATGGAGATCGAACCAACATGACTGATACTTGTAGTAAAGCATAGTCATAAAATTTGCTCTGCTCCTTCTGTTCCAAGACAGATGAGCAGTGGGGAGGTTATTATGTAAGGTATGTGGAAGCATCAAACAAGTCTGAACACTACATTCCTCATAAACATCAGCCTCTCTGTGTGCTCTCCGTGCTGCTTTTGTTGGTGGGTGTTGCCATACGTGTGCACAGATGGTGCTAACATACATGTATATCGTAGTGCTGTTGGGCAAGTGTATGGATGGTTCTGCTGTACATGTATGTGGATGACCTTTCTCTGCATGTTTCTCTTTCAGGGTCACTGTCTCACTATTCTGACCACACAAGGCTCTGTCCCTATTGCTTTAGTTACACCCTCCCATCTATTACATTTCATCACCTCCCTATCATTTCTTCTCTGTTTCTCTTACCTAAAACATGAAAGTTGACTTTGCGTTACGTTTACTGGATACTATTTTAATTTTCTTACTAATGAAAAGAATCAGTAAGTAGAATTTCTGTTTCATTCTGGGTAGCAAAGAGAATATAAAAAGCTAAACTGAATTACTTTCAGCTTAGAAGGACTTTAGTTGATTTTTTCCTCCATGTTCTTAGAGTTTAGATATTCTTCATTGGAAGGAGAAAAGTTCTTTCTTGAGTTAAGTTGTACATAGAACTAGATGTGCTTCATAATTATTGTCCCTTTAAGCCAATTTCCATCTGTATATGGTGAGGAAGGACAGCTACTAACGTTTTCATTTTCCTGGCAAAATTGGAGAAAGAGAAAGTAAGCAATCTATTCCAGATCAAACAAAGTCATTAAAACTGACACTAGAATTCAGTGCTTTGAATTAGATCCTTCTAGTGACTTTTAAAAATGTTGAGACATAGGAAGTAAAGAGATTTGCTTAACAAATGCAAAACTATCACCCAGTATCTTTTGATCCTAATCTTTTGTAAGCTTGGGTCATCATTTTCTTTTTGTCTGAAAAAAAATAAAAGCTTCAGTTTAAGTTCCCCTTATGCTCCTTCATATTCTCATTCGCTTTCTTTTTCAGGGATAACTATTTCTGGATTGGGTTTTAATCATTCCCACTTAAGCATTTGCCCTTCTAACTCATATGTATTAGTACTATGTAGTTCATAGCCAAAATAGAAATATACTGAAAAGAATCCAAGGAAATGAACAGAAGATAATACATAAACAAGGCAGCAATTTATGTACACATATTCCCATGTTGTTTTACCTTTTCTCTTCTGTGAAAGGGCTGTCTCTGCTATCACAGGTCCAATCATTCCACTATCCTTTGGGTCTCATCCCTTCCCATGGTATGAGGAATTTAGCAGTACTCATTCATCCTTCTCTATCCTGTATCTTCAGAGTCTTTTTCTGTATTTAAAGTTCACATATCGGGCCTGGCGCTGTGGCTCACTTGGCTAATCCTCTGCCTATGGCGCTGGCATCCCACATGGGCACCAGGTTCTAGTCCCAGTTGCTCCTCTTCCAGTCCAGCTCTCTGCTATGGCCTGAGAGGGCAGTGCAGGATGGCCCAAGTGCTTGTGCCCTTGTACCCGCGTGGGAGACCAGGAGGAAGCACCTGGCTCCTGGCTTCGGATTGGTGCAGTGGTGACTGTAGCGGCCATTTGGGGGGTGAACCAATGGAAGGAAGACCTTTCTCTCTGTCTCTCTCTCTCTCTCTCTCTCTCACTGTCTGTATCTCTACCTGTCAAATAAATAAAATTTAAAAAGTTCATCTATCTCCTTCTGAAGAAAATCATATTTCTTTTTTTAAGGTTTGTTTGGAAATCAGAGTTGCAGAGAAAGTGGGGAAGATAGGGTGAGCGAGTGGGAGGAGGGAGAGTGAGTGGGAGGGAGGGAGAGTGAGAGGGAGAGAAAGTGAGAAAAATTGATTTTTCATTCTCTGGTTCACTCCCCAAGTAGCCACAATGGCCAGGGCTGAGCCAGGAAAAAAGCCAAGAACTCTATCCAGGTCGTGGCAGGGGCCCAAACACTGGGGCCATCTTCCGCTGCTTTTCCCAGGCAATTAGAAGGGAGCTGGTTCCAAAGGGGAGCAACCATATGGGATGCTGGCAGTGCAGGCAGCAGCTTTGCCTGCTACACCACAACATTGGCCCCAGAAAATCATATTGTATCCATCTAGTGTACTGATGTGCTACTCCTTAACAACATGAAATCCTCAGAGTCTAATTCTTCATTCTGCAGGTTTAGTGGAGCCATCCACATTGTTGTGTGCAGCAGTAGTATTTTTTTTTTCATTTTCATTATTGAATTATATTCAGCTGTACGAAAACTCCACAACTTATTTGTACATAGTTCATGAATATGTAGATTGACTCCAATTTTTAGTTACTGCAAGTAAAGCTGCTGTAATTGGATTTGGAATGTTTGGAGAGCCAAAAGTTCAATCTTGACCTCTAACTCAGTTGATTCCATTCTTGGAATCTATCCAGATGGATCTTAAAAGGTAAAGCATGAAAGTTTTGAGACATGTGGGAAATTATCTTCATGATTTGAAGTAAGTAACACGTTTTTGAAGTGGGATATAAAATACACTAATCATAGAATAAAATATTGTTTACAGTTCATTTAAATTAAATATTTTTGTTCATCAAAAGTCACCACTGAGCTAGTGAAAAGTGAATGAACAACCAAATGGGGAAAGAAATTTGCAGTGATCTGAAAAAGAATCCATATCCAGGTTGTATGAAGAACTGCTGCAAGCCTACCAAAAAGACTCTTTTACATGAGGTGCACATTGGTACAACTTTGCTGGAGATGTCTTACTAATAATGTCTACTACAGCCAGCAGCCATGCCTAGACATATACCCAACAGGATTGAGTACACTAAAAGACTTGTCTGAGTTCCATTTGATGTAGTTGAGCATTCAAAGCTGTCTTCTCTTGGCCTTTTTGACCCTATACTCTTTTGGATTTCTTCTTGGCTTTTTTTGAAGTTATATCACTAGGGGAAACCACCATTAGTATTTCAGTATATATCTATTGGGGTGCTGGAAAACATGTAACTATAACCTCTTTGGAAGAAAAGAACCCTCATTTGTTAATTCATTCCTTGGCTGACTTCCATAGTGTACAATTTCCACTGTGGATTATTTAGAGCTCCCAAGTTGATATCAAATGTCTTGTAATATTCCTGAAATTTTTATTTCATTGAACATTTGTTTTATTTATTTGAAAGGCAAAGAATGGAGGGAGGGTGTGGGGAAGGAAATCATCCATCCACTGATTCACTTCCCAGATACCTGCAACAGCCAGGCCAAAGCCAGGAACAGGGAACTAGGAACTCAATCTTGGTCTCCCCTGTGAGTGGAAGGCACTGAATTACTAGATCATCTGCTGCCTTCCAGGGTGTGCTGTAGCAGGAAACTGGAATTGGAGTAGAGCCAAAACGTTAATCCAGGTACTCCAACACGGGATGCGGGAATGCCACATTGAATCTTAACCATTATGCCAAATCCCCACTCTTTCTGAAAATTTTAAAATTGACCCTTTTGGATACTTGCGAGTTGGCCCTTATACACCAACCTAGATACATACAGTCAAAAGTAACAATATCCTAATTAGGAGAGTCTCCGAATTTGCTTGTTCTTGAAAGTATTCTGGGCTGTACTAGTTCCTGTGATCGAGGTAGCATTCCCAGCTGCTTTCCATACACTTTTGTGAAGCATTGCACCTTGTTGCAAAATCTTGTTGGGATGTCTCAAAAACTAGCAGCTATTGTACAAAATGATCAATGTAGTTTTTGAAATACAGCTAGTGAGATGACCACAGATACTGTAGAAAGAGCTGCTCTGATTATTAATGTGGTTCTAGCAAAAGTACTTCTATGGTAGCTGGTATGGGATGATGTCAAATTATAGTGCCCCAGTTATGAACCTCTGCAGCCTGGAACTCAGTACAGAAGTCTGGCATATACAGAAGGGAAGGAATACAAAGCATGTGAAGGAATTTTCATTTTGCAAAAATTGATCTATACTAACAGAAAAGTGAGCAGGAGGAGAAAAACAAGAAATAAAGGATTCTTAATTCAAATTTAACATTATGAGGGACCAACTCAATGCTAAGCCAACTATGTGAGTAGATTTTAAAAGTATATTATAGGGGTCGGTGCTGTGGCACAGTAGATTAATCCTCTGCCGGTGGTGCCAGCATCCCATATAGGCTCCAATTCTAGTCTTTGCTGCTTCTCTTCCAATCCAGCTCTCTGCCATGGCCTGGGAAAGCAGTAGAAGATGGCCCAAGTCCTTGGGCCCCTGAACCCACATGGGGGACCGGGAAAGAAGCACCTTGCTCCTGGCTTCAGATTGGCTCAGCTCTGGCCATTCTGGCCATTTGGGGAGTGAATCAATGGATGGGAGATCTTTCTCTCTGTCTCTCCCTCTCACTGACTGTAACTCTACCTCTGAAATAAATAAATAAAATCTTTAAAAAATTATATTATAGCATAGAGTAGCCACTGGTAATATAATATATATTGCTTTGTTAATGTTTATAGAACTGTCCCAAAAGACATACTGTCCCATTGAAAAATTAACAGGAGTTGAGAGTAATTATTATTACTGACTTTTTTTTGCTTTGCTGTGTTGAATGAGGCTTTGTGTTTCTGCTTTTAAACACTATAAATTTACTCATAATAAATTGCTGATATTTGACCATTTTTGATATTCAAAACTTAAGTTTATATTTTCATATAGGTGGACCTAATAATTCTTTTGTATTATTTTCCAGTCTTATGTAAATAATTTAGGGAGATATATGTTCTTCTTTGTTTATTAGGAATTCTCTCTTTTTCTTTTTTTTGACAGGTAGAGTGGACAGTGAGAGAGAGAGACAGAGAGAAAGGTCTTCTTTTGCCGTTGGTTCACCCTCCAATGGCCGCTGTGGCTGGCGCACTGCGGCCGGCACACTGCAGCCGGTGCACTGCGCTGATCCGAAGGCAGGAGCCAGGTGCTTCTCCTGGTCTCCCATGCGGGTGCAGGGCCCAAGCACTTGGGCCATCCTCCACTGCACTCCCGGGCCACAGCAGAGAGAGAGCTGGCCCGGAAGAGGGGCAACCGGGACAGAATCCGGTGCCCCGACTGGGACTAGAACCTGGTGTGCCGGCGCTGCTAAGCAGAGGATTAGCCTGTTGAGCCACGCCGCCAGCCTAGGAATTCTCTTGCTGGTTGTACTACTGCTGGTAAAATTATACTCAACATTTCCTGGGGATGATTATCTAGAGTCCGTATTGACCAAGTCTTGATGTTAAAGTTCTTCTGTCATTCATATAAACATGTGTCCTGGAAGGGATGATTGAGCTTGGAGACTTGTACCGAGTATTTATTCTTCTCACATGAGATGTCATCTCATGTGACCCAGGTACAGAGACAAAAAGAGGAAGAGGTCCTATGTCTACCCAAGCGTTCCATGTTACTATAATGTTCCATTGTGTAGATGCAATATAGATTATTTATTTTTTGACAGGCAGAGTTGGACAGTGAGAGAGAGAGACAGAGAGAAAGGTCTTCCTTTTCCGATGGTTCACCCCCCAAATGGCCGTCTTGGCTGGCGTGTTGCGGTCGGCATGCTGCACCAATCCGAAGCCAGGAGCCAGGTGCTTCTCCTGGTCTCCCATGCGGGTGCAGGGCCCAAGGACCTGGGCCATCCTCCACTGCCTTCCCGGGCCACAGCAAAGAGCTGGACTGGAAGAGGAGTCACCGGGACAGAATCCGGCGCCCCAACCGGGTTTAGAACCCTGGGGTGCAGGCGCCACAGGTGGAGAATTAGCCTAGTGAGCCATGGCGCTGGCCACAATATAGATTATTTAAACAATCTCATTTTTTTTATGGCTACTTATTTTCTATCTGTTTTTACCATTATAAACAAATAATCTTAGATACAGATATTTACATGATTGTCTTGGGATTTTTCTCAGGATTAATTCCTGGATATAAGATGTTTGTTTGATGCACTTCATAATAGTGGTAAAAACATACATTTTCACCAACAGTGTCACTGGTATTCTCACCAATATTTTTCTCTCTTCCTGCCTTTTGAAGTAATTGCTTTAAAACTGGCTAACCATAAAGAAGTCAAAAGTTTGATGACTTCCCTTGTTAGAAAATTTTACTTGATTTTCACAATGGTTAATTTTAGGTTATCAATTTGACTAGACTGTGGTGACCAATTTTTTGGTCAGACACAAGATGTTCTTGTTAAGGTATTGTTTGGGTGTGATTAACAGATATAATTAACTGACTTTGGGTAGATAATCCTCTATCATGTGGGCGGGCCTCATGTACTTAAAGGCCATAGATTCAATGATTGATGTTCCTTGAAGAAGAAAGAATTCTGCCTTCCGACTGAAAATTAAAACCCAGCCTGTGTTCCAGTCTTAGAACTCAACATTGCAACATTAAGTTTGACCTGAACTCCAGACTGTTGGCTTGGCCTATTTTGGGCTTGCCAGGCTGAGAGATGCATGGGCCTATTTTTTAAAATCAGTCTCTCTCCGTCTCTTTCGTATATATAAATTGTAGGTTCTTTTTCTCTGGGAAACTTCAATGCCATTTCTAATATATGTGTGGAAACTTAATTCCATTTCTTTTCTTTGTATTCTTCCATCTCTGGAAAAGAAGTACAAGTGATTAACCATCCCTCCTTTGGCCTTGCACTCCCCTTTTAAGTTCTGTTTCTGCCTTCACTTTTCTGGTTGAATAACCTGTTCCCTTCCTTATAGATTATGTTTTCTGTTCTTTCCATTACATCTGTAACTCTCCTTTGAACACTGTTTAAAGTTCTCTATGTTCTGTTTTGGTTGTTAAGCTGGCAAAATGGAAAATCACAAGACCAAATTACTACATCAGAGTTTTCATCTCATGATAATTTATTTGAGGGGAAATTGCATTTAATAACCTGGATATGTATACGATGTATGTTCCAAGGTAGTTCTGGGGTTAACCATTGCTTTATTATTTTTTTTTGTTTTAAGATTTTATTTATCTGAAAGGCAGATAGAATTTTAATCTTCTTTTTTTTATTTAGTAAATATAAATTTCGAAAGTACAGTTTATGGATTACAATGGCTTCCTCCCCCCATAATTTCCCTCCCATCCCCCACTCCCTCTCCCATTCCATTCACATCAAGATTCATTTTCAATTCTCTTTATATACAGAAGATCGATTTAGTATTTATTAAGTAAAGATTTCATCAGTTTGCACAAACAAGAGTATCAAATTGTTAAGTCAACCACAGGAGTCACTGTGTACTTACTTCTCATGTGAGATCCGTCCTTAATGTGTTGTCCAATGTGAAGTAATGCTATAACTAGTATTGAATTTTAATCTTCTATTCGCTGGTTCACTCCAAAATGGTTACAACAGCCTGGCCTAGGTCAGGCTGAAGCCAGGAGCCAGGAGCTTCCTCTGGGTCTCCTACTTTGGTGGAAGGGGCCCCAGCATTTGGGCCATCTTCTTCTTTCTTTCCAAGTGCATTAGCACAAAGCTGAATCAGAAGTGGAGCAGGTGGGAACATGAACCGGCACTCATATGGGATGCCAGGGTCACAGGCGACAGCTTTACCCACTATGCCACAACAGCAGTCCCCAGGCCTTCATTTTTGAAGGCAAGACAGAGTTTTAAAGAGACTGTTGCCTTTTCTGCCTTCACTGCAACCATGGTGCTTGTGAGAAAGCTTGTGGTGAAGGGAGGCAAAAAGAATTTTTTTTCGGGCAGATTCTGAAGTTCACACTTAGCCACACCTACCCTGTTTAAGAAGGAATCGTGGGTGCTGCCAATGCTGAGGTTTCTCCCTGGGAGTCAAAGTGAGTGACAAAGCTGGGAGTCTCTCGGTGAGGGGTTGTGACCATCAGAACCTGCAAGAGCAAGATCACCAGGACTTCTGAGGGGCCTTTATCCAGTATCTCACCAGAAAATCTTTGAAGAAGAATATGTGATTGGTTGCATGTAGTTGCTAACAACAAAGAGAGTTATGAATTATAATACTTTCAGATTAATCAAGACGAAAAGGAGGAGGAAGCTGAGGATTGAAACTCATGTATCTGGAATATTTTGTATGAGTTTGTGAATCAAATTTGGGAACAAAGAGCGTGGTCTATTCTTGCATCTCTGCAGTACAGATTATGCAGAAAATTGAAAACCACAGTCCACGGGCTTCTCATGGGTAGCTCTTCATATATGTGGAATTGAGCTTTTTTTTTCATGTTTGAAAATTTCAGTTCTGGTGATGGTAATGCCAAAATAGAAGGGGAAGGCCACTGTTGGGAAAGTGACAACGACTTGCCACCGAGCAGGTGGATGAAGGGGGTGTAGAGGTATGAGCTTCAGTAAGTCACTATTTTAAAAAGTCCTGACCATCACTTGTATGTGGTGCCTTTTTCAAAGGTTCAGTAGTACAAATTGGGGGGGGGGTACTTCATAGAAAACAAGATAGGAGGCTCTCGTGGGAAAATCAGGAAGATGTAGGTTTCTGGGGCATATGTCTTATTTGATAGCAAGATACTGATGCACACAATTGTATGTGCTGATCCTGTTTCCTATGGAAATGCTATGTGCTCCTTTAGCATTGCTGCAGGTTCTCCTGTCCTCCATAAAAGTTTGGAGAGTACTGTGAACATCCCAGGTTTTAATTAAATAAATGTGTAAAAAAATGAATTTGTAAATAATTGATTTCTGGAGATTTTTGCAGCCAGCCGTCACTCTGGCCTCTGGTAGTGAGAGCTCAGGTAGGCATAGAGGTTGCAGATGCGATTCCCAGTGAGGGGACCCCCTGAGTGAGCCTGCAGGCTTGTGTGGAGGGGGTGTGGGGAGAAGTGTTCGGCAAGCGGTTCATGCTGAGGCCATGGTGCATGCCTGGGTGGAAGCTGCTGTGAGGCCCCTTAGGTCGTGACTGCACCTCCCAGACTAAGTCCAGTAAAGGGGGTGTTGCCTGGAAGACAGGCAGAAGATGAGGCCTTGTTCTGGGATCTCGTGTGGATGAGGGCAGAGGCGAGAGCACTGGGGAAGCTGCTGCCTAGGTGGGGAGGGTGTCACTGTTGCTGAGTCCCTGATGCCTTACCGTGCCCTTCTGTAGTCCAAACAATTCTGCAGAGCAGTCTGCTTCTTTATCTAATTACAGTGCATAAAATTCATGTTTTAAAATCATGTTTGAAAAATCTGTCTGCCTATAGCTGGTTTCCAGACCTGACATCCATGGGCTCTGTAAATAGAAGAGCCAGGAATTAAGTGTTTAAGTCCAACCCTGGCTCCAATTTCACGTTGGGTGCTCCTTGGGTTGAGTTTCAGATGTTGAGGCTGTGCAATTTCACTTGTGGTAAAGTCTCCAGCGTTATCTATTTCTATGCAAATTTCCTGCAGCAGAATTGTTTGCAGGTTTCTCTGCCCTCACAGGAGGGGGGCAGGACTTCTTCCCAATGTAAGAGGCATCAGCTACACCTGGGCTTTTCCCTGACCATAATTTTTCACTTTAAAAATTTGTGACTTGGGCTTGCAAATTTTACTTTTTTGTTGCATTGATGTTCCATGTAGTTGATTATAGTTTGACTATAAAAAATTAATCTTGGACATAAGTTAGCATGCACTTTTTTTCTTTAACTAATTCCATATTTAAAAACTGGCAATAAAACAAACTCAATGGAAAAAAAAGATTTTTAGCAATAACTTTCATAGGATATCAAGGATTACCCAGTTGATGCTTAAAACACCTTTTTATTTTGAGATTTATTGCCTGAGAACCCTTGTTATGGGTAACCCAAATTATTTTGGAGAAAACATTGCGATTAATGAGATGAAAATGATTCATATGGATGAATACTGGGAATCATTGCTGAGACATCCTCTCTTGAAAAGTGGCTAACACAGGTCACTGTCAATGCTTGCTTATTTGCATTTTCAGAAAAATGATGTGTTCTCTTCAAGAACAGAGGCTTGGAACATGAAGCAAATGACTTAACATGTCTAAACTGAATGCATAACTAGTCATACAATCATCTCTCCTCGACCTCCTCCTTTGTCATCTTCCTCATTAAATATTTATGGTGAAGTTCTAGTGAGCACAGTACTGTTACAGATGCTGCAAATGCAAAACCAAATAAAAACCCAAATGCAAATCATCGTCTCTTGTCACAAGTAGCACACAATTGTAGTTGGAACAGATTTACAAAGACAACTGCAATATTAGGACAAACAGAATCAATTAAGTGATATCAGCAATACTTATTATAAGGTTTCAAGTGTTGAGAGGGACCATTGAAGGCTCCAGTAAAAGAAGGCTTAATGTAGATGATGGTGTTAGAAAGGTGAAAAAGATGCTGAGGCCGGCGCCGTGGCTCAACAGGCTAATCCTCCGCCTTGCGGCGCCGGCACACCGGGTTCTAGTCCCGGTCGGGGCACCGATCCTGTCCCGGTTGCCCCTCTTCCAGGCCAGCTCTCTGCTGTGGCCAGGGAGTGCAGTGGAGGATGGCCCAAGTACTTGGGCCCTGCACCCCATGGGAGACCAGGAGAAGCACCTGGCTCCTGCCATCAGAACAGCGCGGTGCGCCGGCCGCAGCGCGCTACCGCGGCGGCCATTGGAGGGTGAACCAACGGCAAAAAGGAAGACCTTTCTCTCTGTCTCTCTCTCACTGTCCAGTCTGCCTGTCAAAAAAAAAAAAAAAAAAAAAGATGCTGAGAGGACTAAGAACAGCCAAAGCTGAAAAAGGGCCTCAGTAGATTGAAGTGTACGGGATATTGTTGTGGATTTCTAACAGGGTAAGAATCTCAGTCTAGAGGTTGTATCCTTACCCCTTCTAGGGAATTCTTTTGCATAGGATAATAAGAACTGGTACAATAGAAGAGACAGACACACTGGAAAGCATTGCTGTGAGGAGACTTGGGAAAGAACTGAACTTGGGGGAAAATAACTGTACTGCATCCGATTCCCTAATATAGTGGGTGTGTGTGTATTCCATCTTACTCCAATGTTGATACCTCTTTAGCTTTACTTCTGTAAGGAAAATATGAAATCACTGCAAGTTCTCTGCTACCCTGGACAGCACAGAATGGCTGTGCAGGAGCTGTTAGCTTGTCAGCAAACAGGGAAATCTATCAGAAATGGACAGATTCTTGGACACATACAACCTCCCTAAATTGAGCCAGGAAGACATAGAAAACCTAAACAGACCAATAACTGACACAGAAATTGAAACAGTAATAAAGGCCCTCCCAACAAAGAAAAGCCCAGGGCCAGATGGATTCACTGCTGAGTTCTACCAGATATTTAGAGAAGAACTAACTCCAATTCTTCTCAAACTATTCAGAGCAATCGAAAAAGAGGGAATCCTCCCAAATTCTTTCTATGAAGCCACCATCACCTTAATTCCTAAGCCAGAAAGAGACGCAACATTGAAAGAGAATTACAGACCAATATCCCTGATGAACATAGATGCAAAAATCCTCAATAAAATTCTGGCCAATAGAATGCAACAACACATCAGAAAGATCATCCACCCAGACCAAGTGGGATTCATCCCCGGTATGCAGGGATGGTTCAACATTCGCAAAACAATCAACGTAATACACTACATTAACAGACTGCAGAAGAAAAACCATATGATTCTCTCAATAGATGCAGAGAAAGCATTTGATAAAATACAACACCCTTTCATGATGAAAACTCTAAGCAAACTGGGTATGGAAGGAACATTCCTTAATACAATCAAAGCAATATATGAAAAACCCACGGCCAACATCCTATTGAATGGGGAAAAGTTGGAAGCATTTCCACTGAAATCTGGTACCAGACAGGGATGCCCTCTCTCACCACTGCTATTCAATATAGTTCTGGAAGTTTTGGCCAGAGCTATTAGGCAAGAAAAAGAAATTAAAGGGATACAAATCGGGAAGGACGAACTCAAACTATCCCTCTTTGCAGATGATATGATTCTTTATTTAGGGGACCCAAAGAACTCTACTAAGAGACTGCTGGAACTCATCGAAGAGTTTGGCAAAGTAGCAGGATATAAAATCAATGCACAAAAATCAACAGCCTTTGTATACACAGGCAATGCTTCGGCTGAGGAAGAACTTCTAAAATCAATCCCATTCACAATAGCTACAAAAACAATCAAATACCTTGGAATAAACAACCAAAGACGTTAAGGATCTCTACGATGAAAACTACAAAACCTTAAAGAAAGAAATAGAAGAGGATACCAAAAAATGGAGAAATCTTCCATGCTCATGGATTGGAAGAATCAATATCATCAAAATGTCTATTCTCCCAAAAGCAATTTATACATTCAATGCAATACCCATTAAGATCCCGAAGACCTTCTTCTCAGATCTAGAAAAAACGATGCTGAAATTCATATGGAGACACAGAAGACCTCGAATAGCCAAAGCAATCCTGTACAACAAAAACAAAGCCAGAGGCATCACAATACCTGATTTTAGGACATACTACAGGGCAGTTGTTATCAAAACAGCATGGTACTGGTACAGAAACAGATGGATAGACCAATGGAACAGAATAGAAACACCAGAAATCAATCCAAACATCTACAGCCAACTTATATTTGACCAAAGATCCAAATCTAATCCCTGGAATAAGGACAGTCTATTCAATAAATGGTGCTGGGAAAATTGGATTTCCACGTGCAGAAGCTTGAAGCAAGACCCATACCTATCACCTTACACAAAAATCCACTCAACATGGATTAAAGACTTAAATCTACGACCCGAAACCATCAAATTATTAGAGAGCATTGGAGAAACCCTGCAAGATATAGGCACAGGCAAAGACTTCCTGGAAAATACTCCAACAGCACAGGCAGTCAAAACCAAAATTAACATTTGGGATTGCATCAAATTGAGAAGTTTCTGTACTTCAAAAGAAACAGTCAGGAAAGTGAAGAGGCAACCAACAGAATGGGAAAAAATATTTGCAAACTATACTACAGATAAAGGATTGATAACCAGAATCTACAAAGAAATCAAGAAAATCCACAACAACAAAACAAACAACCCACTAAAGAGATGGGCCAAAGACCTCAATAGACATTTTTCGAAAGAGGAAATACAAATGGCCAACAGACACATGAAAAAATGTTCAAGATCACTAGCAATCAGAGAAATGCAAATCAAAACCACAATGAGGTTCCATCTCACCCCGGTGAGAATGGCTCACATTCAGAAATCTACCAACAACAGATGCTGGAGAGGATGTGGGGAAAAAGGGACACTAACCCACTGTTGGTGGGAATGCAAACTGGTTAAGCCACTATGGAAGTCTGTCTGGAGATTCCTCAGAAACCTGAACATAACCCTACCATACAACCCAGCCATCCCACTCCTTGGAATTTACCCAAAGGAAATTAATTTGGCTAATAAAAAAGCCATCTGCACGTTAATGTTTATTGCAGCTCAATTCACAATAGCTAAGACCTGGAACCAACCCAAATGCCCATCAACAGTAGACTGGATAAAGAAATTATGGGACATGTACTCCATAGAATACTATACAGCAGTAAGAAACAACGAAACCCAGTCATTTGCAACAAGATGGAGCAATCTGGAAAACATCATGCTGAGTGAATTAAGCCAGACCCAAAGAGAAAAATATCATTTGTTTTCCCTGATCGGTGACAACTGAGCACCAAAGGGGAAACCTGTTAAGTGAAACGGACACTATAAGCAACAATGAACTGATCAGCTCCTGTCCTGACTTTAGATGTACAATGTAATACTTTATCCATTTTAGTATTTGTTGTTATTGTTGTTGTTCTAGTACTATTGGTTGAACTCAGTAATTAACACACAATTATTCTTAGGTGTTTAAATTTTAACTGAAAAGTGATCCCTGTTAAATCTAAGAGTGGAAAAAGAGAGGGAGGAGATGAACAATTTGGAACATGCTCAATCGGTCTGGCCGCAAATGGTGGAGTTAGAAATGTGCCAGGGGATTCCAACACAATTCCATCAAGATGGCATGTACCAATGCCATCGCACTAGTCCAAGTGACCAATTTCAGCTCACAATTGATAGCTCTGATAGGTCTAAGACTCAAAGAGATCACACAAACAAGACAAGTATCTGCTAATACTAACTGATAGAATCAAAAAGGGAGAGAAAGATCCAACATGGGAAGTGGGATACACAGCAGACTCATAGGATGGCAGATGTCCTAAACAACACTCTGGCCTCAGAATCAGCCCTCAGGGCATTCGGATCTGGCTGAAGAGCCCATGGGAGTATAGCAGGCATGGAAAGCCAAGATATCATGGGAAAAAAAAAAAAAAGACCTAAATGAATGATCTCTGTGAGTGAGATCCCAGTGGAAAGAACGGGGCCATCAAAGAAGGAGGTACCCTTCTCCGAAGGGAGGAGAGAACCTCCACTTTGACTATGACCCTATCGGAATAAGATCAAAGTCAGCGAACTCTAAAGGCTTCCATAGCCCTGGCAACTCATGACTAGAGCCTAGGGAGATTACTGACGCCATGAACAGGAGTGTCAAATTGTTAAATCAGCAACAGGAGTCACTGTGTACTTACACCCCATGTGGGATCTGTCCCTAATGTGTCGTCTAAAGTCACTTTCTGCCTTTCTTCAGTGGACATAGGAGTGCCTTCCAGGACTGGCTCAGTCACAGGGACAACAGTTGTGTCCTTTTTGTTTGTTCTCCAGGAGCTATGTTGCTTAAGTCTATGCTTAAGCTTTTTCTATGTTTTTCTTTCATTAGAAATCAAGGGAGACCTTCTCAGAAAGTTATTGCAGGGTGTAAAGGATTGGTTTGTTTACCACATTCATTTTAGCTGGAGAATGGAACAAATAAATTAGTCATTACTCATTGAAAAGTGACTTGGAAGTGGACCTTGAATAATCTCAATAATTTCAATATCATCTTTAAGTTATGCACATTAAAATTCTTACTGACACTTTCAAGATGCTCAAATAGCTGAAAATCTATCTGAATGTGGATGTACTTAGAGGACGTGCTTGATTTACCAATGTTTGTATTTACTTAGCTTTTGGTGACTTAGGGTAACAGTAATAATATTTTTTCTTCAGTTGCTTGCTGGATACTATTAACTTACTTAAAATACAACACACACCTTTTTTTAAAAAAAATGCTTTCTATTTTCTTATTGATATATAAGCCTATGTGATTGTGTTGGCTTTCTTTTAGTAACTAGATTAAGGGTCTTAACAAACAACTTGTTACCTGCCATCTCTTGGCATTGCAATGGCTCTGCAAGTACAGAGAAATTCAGGTGTGTATGGTGGAAGAAATATAATTCTTCCATTAGCAATTTTAATTTGCTCTAAGGGGCAAACACCAGAACACACCACACAGCTTTTGTAATTCATGCCTCTTTCTTCTGAATCCATCCCCAACAGCCCTCCCCCCACCAAGGTGTAGCATTTGAGTTTTATTTCTGTCCTAGATAATTTCATGACAAAACACAACCAGATAACACAACACTGAGCCCTGTCTCCATCCATCCTTTTATGCTTATTTTAGTTCCTACATTCCTAAAGGAAAAAGTTCAATTCCAAATTTGAAGGGTGTTACCCAGTTTTGTGCTTTCGAAGACTGATTCACAAAAGAGTTCTGGGTTCAGTTTCTCTTTGTTTCTAACATCTTTGTTCTTGCCCTGTTTATAGTGTTTCTAGCAGGAGTACAATCCAAATACAAAAGATTAATCCAATAGATAAAAAACTGTTGACAAGACATGACTCTGGGGAATCGTGTTGTGATGTAGCAGTAAAGCTGCTGCCTATGATGCTGGCATTCCATACAGGCGCTGGCTCCTGGCCTGGCTCCACCACTTCCAATCCAGCTCTCTGCTATTGGCCTGTACAAAGCAGCAGAGGATGGCCCAAGTGTTTGGATCTCTTGCTCATGTGGGGGACCTGGAGGAATCTCCTGACAGCTGGCTTTTGTATAGCTCAGTCCTGGCCATTGAGGTCATCTGGGGAGTGACCCAGCAGGTAGAAGATTCCCCCCACCCCGACTTTCAAATTAACAAATCAGTCTTAAATAAAAAGATGTGACCTATGAATTAAATTAAGTATCCAAGAAAAATCTCTCCGGTATTGTGGATGTCCCTCTCTGTCTCTGGATCAGTGTTATAATGGGATCCTCTGTTTCCCTAGAAAAGGGACTTCATTAAATTTTGCCAATGTTACAAATGCTTTTGTACCTTAGTGACACCTATTCTAACATATTGGCCTTATTCATTTCTATCCTAGGAATTTCCTTTTCTTATAGATAGAATAAGAAATTTTATTAAAATAGTCACACATCTTTTCTCTTACCTCTATAAGAAAATTACAGCAAAGGGAATTACTTTTTTACTCTCTTCATGAAGGGGTCAAGTCTTTGTGGATCTGAGTCTATGCTCCTTGTCTTAAGAATTTATTAAAAACTTTTCCATTTTACTTCCCACATTAGAAGTTGTCAAGCATTTGAGGATAATCCTGCACTTGGGATTTCGGGGGATTTGAAGGGCATTTGAGAAGGAAGGCAATGGGCTGATACTTAGTGTCCTGGAAGAAGAGGAGGAGGAGCAGACAGGGAGAGGTAGCTGCTCCATACTGGAAGAAGGCAGGGTTGGATTCCCCTAAGTGGCAGAGAAGTGGGTGCTGTGTGCTAAATGGTTGTAGGCCCCAAGGCAGGCCATTGAGGACAGTGGTGGGGTCTGCAGCTGAGCCTGTTTTCAGGAGAGAACAGTAAGGAGTGTCTGTGGTAGACATCCAGGATGGTAGAGCCAGACAGAGAATAAGCATTGGCAGCGGCACCCTCGTAAAACGTGGCAATGGTGGCCGTGGTAACCAGATTCATGACCTCTCAAAGGTGTCCACATGTTAGTCCCAGGAACTTACTGACATGCTGCCTTCCACGGCAAAAGGGACTTCCCAGACGTATCTCAGTTAAGGATCTCAGAAATGGGAGATTGTCTTGGATTGTCTGGGTGGGCCCAATGCAGTCACAGGGATCCTCGTAAGAGGGAGACACAGGAGTGGGAGAAGGTGTGAAGACAGAAGCAAAGGCTGCTAGATTTGAAGATAAACAGGGCCTTGAGTTGAGGCATGTGAAGGGTCTTTAGAAACTGCAGAAATTAAGGCAATGGGTCCTTTCTCATGCCTCCAGAGGGAAGCAGACCTGCCAGTGCTTTGCTTTTAGCCCATTTATCCATCCCAGACTCCAGATGTCCATAAGCATAAGTAACTATACTTCATTGCATATTTGAGTGTCTTGCAGTTAGAAATTAATACACTGGTCACAGTGAGCAGATGGGTGGACTCGTCCATTGTTTTTCAGGTTCCCCAGAGGTTTTTCTGATTTGTCATTGCCATTGGGAAAAGTGCAGCCTACACTTGCCACCCCACCCCCTTGCAAGTAAACCCAAACTAAAAGCAACAATAACAACAACAAAAAAAGTAGTGATCAAAGGTTTCATCACTCTAATGACTGGAACTTAGAATCTGATGTAATTTTGTTAATATCTGCTGGACACGATCACTCTCATCAATATCATTTCTCAAAGTATCCTGAGCTCTCTTCCCAATGACCTTCTGCAGACTTCCTTAGGAAAAGTGACAACTTGGAAAAGGGCTGTGAGCTCACTTCATGGGCTCTTGAGCAAAGCAACAAGAAACAGCTCCTCCCTGCAATTGCCCCTGGTTCTTTGCTATCTACAACTCCCTGTCACTCCTCTTTCTATCTTCCTATACTCATCCCTATAACTCCTTCTATCTCCTCCTTCCAGATCCTCTCTATAACTCTCTGTAGCTTACAACTCCTCCCGGTAACTCCCTGTCACTCCTTCCTACATCCCCCATACCTCCTCCTCCCCCACAGTCCCCTGCAACTCTGTCCTCTGCATGGGGCTGCTGCTCTTTCTCAGTGTGACAGCGTTTTAGCCAGAGCACCAAACATCTGGTAGAGGGTACAGGGCAGCCGAATTCATTTGCAAGCAGATCAGACACTGGATGCAAGCAATACAGTAAGGATTAAAGATTTGCCTCTACTTTTCTGCAGTTACCTCTCAGTTCACGCAAAACCAGTCCTAAAGGAGCCTGGAGCTCCCTCTCACTCAGTGGCTGGTCCTGGGACTTTGTCCTGACACTGTCACTGTGATAACACCAAGAAGATTATCATTGCTGGCCCTACCCTTAGATTTTTCAAGCTGGCATCCACAGAAGGTATTGTGACTCATGTACATCAGGGTATGCAGGATTTTTTGGATTCATTATAACTCAAAACAAGTATCATGATAGACCTAAAGAGAATCCTTATAATTTGTCTATGTGAGAAGTTTAACCCATATGTACTGAACGGAAATGCTGGGACTTCTTACAGTATTGAGGTATCTAATAGGCAAAGTCACAGTCTTAGAAGCAAAAATTCTTTGCAGTACATTACCTCAGTATTTGGACGTGGAAAACTATGAAGGGTGCCTTAGAGGGCTTCTTCCAACTTCCACGGAAGGGAGGAGAATGTCTTTTCAAAGTCTCATCTGGAGGCTGATAAGGAGTTAAATAAAAATAGTCCTCATGCCAGGGAGAGTGAGTGACTATTTTCCTCTCTGAAGAGTAAGCAGCTGTGTTGTGCAGAGAGGGAAGGTATAGAGGCACAATGAAGTAGAGAGAGAGTCACAGGGGCTCCTCTGACAACCCAGGCATTGCTGTCAGTCAACCCCATTTGAACTGGGTACCTTCAGTTCAGAGGAAGCCTAGGTCCAGGAAACAAGTGCTAAGGTGCACCCTGTGTCTGAAAAACACAGCCAAGAAAGAAGATTCTAGAAGATAGTGCATTAGCTAGAATTTAGATCATGCACAGGAAGACAAAGATGTGATAGTGAGATGTAGGCAGTTATGCACAGCGGGTGTAGTAACTGCGTGCAAAATCAGATCCTAGGGACTAAATCCAAAAAACTACAATTCAGTGAGAATATTTTCATTAATTCTGGTATCATGGATAGTGGTTCTCCATTTCTGAAAAGTGTGGAATGTAGTCATGTTTTTGAAATTAAAAAAATGGATTGGGGGGTGGGTGCTTGGAGCAGTGGTTCCCACCTCAGAGTGCTTAGGTTAGAGTCACTGCTGCGCTTCTGATGGCAGCTTCCTGCTAATGTGCACCCCGGGAAGCAGCTGATGATGGCTCAAGTACTGGGGTCCCTGCCACCCCTGTAAGAGACCCACGCTGAGTTCTGGGCTCCTGGCTTTGACCTGACCCAGCCCAGGGCTGTTGCAGGCATCTGAAGAGTAACCAGCAGAAGATATCTGTGTCTGTTTGTCTCTGTTTCTCTGCTTTTCAAATAAAAATAACTGGGAAAACTGTCTTCCTGAAGGCAACTCCTCATTCCTCCATCTGCCTGCCTCCTTCCTTCAACCACTAAAGTCTTTCCAGGTCGTCAGCAAGCTGCTGTATCTGCTTTACCTTGTCACATAGAGTCTCTTCAGGAGAGAGGCTTGTTTTAGCCTACGCTGATTGTGCAACATGAGACCACAGAATCCTCTGTGTGGACATTATCAGATGCTTATTGCAGAGTTTTGCCAAAGCTGCCTAGGCAGTTGCAAATATCCAAGCTGTGCCTCCCACTCTCAAATGTCTGGTGGAAAAATGGGATGTAGGAGAGCAACACAGATGAACAGTAATGAAGGCAAGTCTCTGTGGCTCGTCACCTAGAAGGGTGCACAGCAACAACAGCTGGGAAATATTAACTCATTTTAAGAGCTGCAGCATTTTACAGATGAATGATGTTGGATCATACCTGCTCTCCAGAGAGTGGTACTGTAGCAAAGGAGGTGAACTTCGGGAGACTGAACAGAAGGGCGCGCAGCTGCCTCTGTGTCCCTTGCCTTCCTGATCCTCTGTCCATCTGCTCATTCCCTGTGATGTCAGAGGTGGACGGTGTCTTAAAGGAATTCGTAGAGACATTTTAGGCTGCTGGCTTGCAGAGTGCTGGGCCTTCAACCGGGTAAATGAGTAAGACTCGGTTATGCTGTTATCCCCCTTCACCAAATCTGTTTCTTTGGATTTAATGACCAAAAAAATAAAATGGCACTAGGGATTTTGTCCCTGCAGATCTGGTGTCATGAGCCATTCCCGACCCAAAGGGATGGCTGTCATGGAAGAGTAAGTTTCTTGGTTCCCCTTAGCCATTTGGTCCTTAACACCCTTATTCATGATGGGGGAGGTGTTTGTTTGTTTGTTTGTTTTTTTTTTTTTTTACAAACAACATGATTCAGTTGTGTTAGGTATGCTGACTTGTATTAAGCAACAGTTGCATCCAGTGTCTGATCTGCTTGCAAATGAATTCGGCTGCCCTGTACCCTCTACCAGATGTTTGGTGCTCTGGCTAAAATGCTGTCACACTGAGAAAGAGCAGCACCCCCATGCAGAGGACAGAGTTGCAGGGGGCTGTGAGGGAGAAGGTATGGGGGATGTAGGAAGGAGTGACAGGGAGTTACCGGGAGGAGCTGTAAGCTACAGAGAGTTATAGAGAGGATCTGGAAGGAGGAGATAGAAGGAGTTATAGAGAGGAGAATAGGAAGATAGAAAGGGGAGTGACAGGGAGTTGTAGATAGGAAAGAACCGCGGGCAGTTGCAGGGAGGAGCTTTTCTTGTTGCTTTGCTCAAGAGCCCATGAAGTGAGCTCACAGCCCTTTTCCAAGTTGTCACTTTTCCTAAGGAAGTCTGTAGAACGGTCATTGGGAAGAGAGCTCAGGATACTTTGAGAAATGATATTGATGAGAGTGATCGTGTCCAGCAGACACTAATTTTTCTTTTGCCATTGTGTTAGAGCATGAGTGTTCAATTTTGACTAAAATGTGCCCCCTTTCAACCTCTAGTTTATTTGTTCTTTGGTGAAGACAAATGAATCCTTTAAAAGATATTATCATGCTGGTACAGTAAGAACTATAATGGATCAGTGACAATTTTAAAAGGTCGGAAATAGCTGGTAGGGTGGTGTTCATAATTGAGGGCCATTGGTGGAAGTGCTGAAGAGAGATTTTTCTTAACCTTGTTGCTTTTATCAGAATCAATAAAAAACCTTTTTTCCTTTTTAAGAAGGAAAATTCATATTCACATTTATATAAAAACATTTTTCCAGAACTCCTACTAAATTTTTTTCTGGTCATTTATGTGATCAATTTAAGATACTGCTGATAGCTGTCATTATTCATAAGCAAACCAGTTCTACTTTGCCTGGGGAACCCTACAAAGCCTATGTAGGGAAAGCAAAGGACTGGGGAGGAGGTGACGAGAGTCCTTGCTCTCAGTTTCCTGCTTTGGACCCCTGAGGTGTTCGTAACACCTGTACATCCTGCTATTTCAGTTGTCCTTGTTTATAAATAGGCACTACACAGCTTCACAGAGGCAGGCATCGCACCGGACTTTGCTCTGGAGCAGGCAGCAAGCCACCTCTGGGTTCCCAGGGTGCATCGAGTCAGTCATTGGAAGAACAGAGTTTGGAGTTCTGGAATTTCCTCGTCAAAGTGGGCAAAGCCTTCCGAAGTCCTGGTGGCATGAGTCAGTGGAATATTTATAACCTACTCCGGAGTTCTAGCAAGAGTACAGTAAAACAGGGATGACTTTGATTTTCAATGATAGGATGGGTCAGTTATCTGGAGGATATATTTTGGGAAAGAATACCAAAAATAGTTAAGAAACTGTCTTTAAAAACAATTGGGATGGCAATACAGGAAGGGGAATTATAGTAGGCCAGAAATAATGAGGAAGCATGAATATAGATAGGCAAATAAGTATTTGAGCTGGTCACCCATCATGCGGGGCCACACTTGAATCAGTCAGACTTACCCAGTGGAGGATACAGGCCAGGTCTGAGCATGGTAGGATGAGTCATAGGTCCTTGAACAAAGATGCTCACTTCCCATAAGTGCGCTAGGAAGACGTCCACCTGCAGAGAGAGGCAGATGGTGAAGGTACTGCTTGTTTGTGCCTTGGCTCTGGGTGAAGTGGGCAAAGCACACATCTCCTAAAAGCTCCTAATTTCAATCTTACAGACCTGTGAGTTAGGGGATGGAAATCACATTCGCTGTGGGGCCTGAAAAAGCAAACCTAAGTAGAAAATTGAAAGTACTCCAGGACCGGTTGTGCCTCGGGGCCCTTGGCAGAAGGAAACACACGTCTCTCCGGAGGGAAGCATTTTAAACCAAGACTTCAAAAATTTCCTACCAGTACATTTCTGAAGACTATGAATGCACAATTTTCAAAAAGTCACTGAACATTTCAAAAACAAACCACCATAAGCAAGAAGTAGGAGAAACAGCACACCATAGAATCGATCTTGCATAGAATAGAGATTTTGTAATATTTGGATATCAAATGTCATGATACAGTCTAAGGACACCAAAATAGACATTAGAAGTATACTGAAGGAAAATGTTTGTTGGAAATGAGTCAGGTGTATATGAAAAGGAAACAAAAATGAACTTTTGGAAGCAAACATTATAGCTGGAATTAGAAATTTTTTTAAACAGCAGATTGGGTTTAGTTGCAGAAAGTAAACCAGTTGGTGAACTGGAGGGTGTCTTTGCAGAAATCGCTTGGAATGGAGCAGAAACACAGGGTGGAAGACGTTACAGGAGAGTTCAGCACATGAAGGAATTCTAGTAATAAGGTCTAATTTGTTGGGTTGAGAACAAAGATAGAACTGAGTTACTGGACAATTCAAAAATTAGGAACGAGAGTGGGAGAGAAACTATTCTGAGATTTTTGTGCTTTATGTGAAATTTGTAATATATTCCTTTAGCCATTAGTACATTAAATACATAAAGTAAAATTTACAAGGTAACCAGCAGTGGAAGGAAGTTAAGTCAGTATCTTCCAACCTAGGACTGAACAAAAAAATAGAATAGGGGAGAGGGGATAAGTCCCAATCAGCCCTAAAGGTGCAAGGAAGAGAAGGAGAAAAAATAAGTTCAAATAAAAATTGAGGCAAAGAAACAGGGCAAAATAAGGCAATAGAAAATAATCCAGTTATATTGGTTATCATATAAATGTAAATGTGGCAAATCTCCTAATTAAAGTACAAGTATTTTCAAGCTGGCTTCTTAGGGAATTTGCAGTCTAAGCTCATGGGAAATAGTGTATTGTTTATAATGATGTGGAAAGACTGAAAGTAAAAGGATAAAAAATGAAGTTTAAAGCAAATAAAAATCATACATATATTTTAAGTAGAAAAAGTGAACTTCAATGTGGAAATCATTACTAGAAATAAATAAGTTTTACATGTTAAAGTGTCAGTTTCTCAGGAATATAATGATAATTTCTAATTTAGAAGTGTTTAATAACATAGCTTCAAAAATCTGTTACCATGCTAGGGAAATTTAATTCACCACTCAAACAAACAAAAATCAGCAAGGCTGTAGAAGATTAAAAAAAATGTAATCAGCCATCTTTATATACTGACTTTTTAAACACTTCTCCAAACAGTTGGTGAAAAAGAATAAAAATACTTTTCCTAGCTCATGGAATAAAGAAAATGAATAGGTGCTAGGCCACGGAATAAGTTTGACTAGATTTCAAACATAGTTTCTCAAAGGATATGTTTTCTGACCTCACTTTAGCAGTTAGAAAAGATTCTTCTGTAATGATACAAAGGGGCCAAGTTTTTTATGTTATTGTCCCAATTTCTTAATGCTAGTTCTGTTAAGCAGAGATGACATTCTTGGGATTCTCTTTGAAAACAGTGTGAGTGTTACAGAACTTATTTATGGGACAGTGAGGGGGAAAATGATGCTAGAATCCTCCCCGAGATCAGACATACTGTTGATTTCTGGAGTTTCTGATACTCAGGGGATGTTTTGAAGTTTCACAGTCATTGTACTGTAAAAAACTAAGCATGCTAGTGTTCTCAGTTTTTTTGTTTGTTTGTTTGTTTTTTTGTGCTGTTGGTTGTTGCTGATGTATTTTTTGATGTCCTCCATTGTAGAGTCTCACAGGAATGAGGACAATAGGATAAGATAATCAAATAATATGTGAAACTTCCAAAAATATGCCCAGAAGAATTATCTTTGAATTTTACTTATATAAATTTTTCTTTTGATCAGGTGGATAGACTTATTTTGGCCTTTATTTGATAGCCGGCTTGAAAAGGACTATATTGTTCAAATAGATTTTAGTGTGAGTTTTTAAGTGACATATTATTCAATTTTTATTTTTTAAATTATACAGATAACACCTTACCTTTGTACAAGTAGTGATTGCTCTAATGATTTGATGTCGAATTTTTTTTAAAGATTTGTTTATTTGAAAGAATGAGTTACAGAGAGGTAGAGGCAGAGAGAGAGAAGGTCTTCCATCTGCTGGTTCACTCCCCAAGTGGCTACAATGGCAGGAGCTAGGCTGATCTGAAGCTAGGAGTCAGGAGCTTCTTCTGGGTTTCCTATGCAGGTGCCGGGGCCCAAGGACTTGGGCCATCTTTCACTGCTTTCCCAGGCCATAGCAGAGAGCTGGATTCGAAGTGGAGCAGCCAGGACTCAAACTGGTGCCTTTATAGGATGCTGGCACTGCAGGTGGTGGCTTTACCCCCTATGCCACAGCACTATCCTGTAGAGTCTTTATAATGTCACATTCTTTGAAGTTGTTATTTGCCTTAACCATTATATACTATGAATTTAGTAGATATGTTTGCTAAATTTTTATGCTTCTAATCGTAAAAAAAAACCTCCATATTTAAATATAAATATATAGATGCTAAAAACCAATCTTAGATTACATTTAATTTAATTAATCTTTACTTCTTCAATTACAAACAAAAATTGTGTTACTTTCTTAGCATAAATTTTCCCATTAATATGACATTTGCATAATTTAATTATAAAATTTGAGACATGAAAGAATTATTATAGCAGAAGTTAGCTAACAGTGATAACATGAACACAGAATGACAGATCTAAAATAACTTGAAAAGAAGTACAAATGGAGAATGAGAGACAGTATATTTTAAGACATTTATTTGAGAGGGAGAGTTGCCGACAGAGAGAGAAAGAAAGTTCTTCTATCCACTGGTTCACTTCCCAAAAGGATGCAATGGCCGGAGCAGGGCTGATTTGAAGCCAGGAGCCAGGAGCTTCTTCTGGATCTCCCACGTGTGTGCAGAGGCTCAAGCACGTGGGCCATTTTCCATTCCTATCCCAGGCCATTGGCAGGGAGCTGGATCAGAAGTAGAGCAGCTGGGACTTGAACCTAGGCCAACATGGGATGCTGGCACTGCAGGGGCAGGCTTAACTTACTATGCCATTGCGCTGGCCCCATGTATTTCAAATATGAATTTATAAAAATATCAAATAAAGTTCAATACAGTTCTCTATTGTTCTGTAGATGGCATTCTAGTTTCCATGAGGCTTGTTAAGACAGGGCAGTCTTTATGGTTGTATAAGAAATGGCCAAGTATAAAAGTGAGCTTTGTGAAAGCAGCAAGGTTCAGGGTTAGAGGGTCCATGGGTTGGAGTGGTGAGGAAGTTATGCCATAGACAATGAGGCGTGTGAAGAAGAAAGAAGTCAAGTGAAGAAGAATGAGTTGAAGGGAACAGATGGGTATGAAGTTTTCAGTGTGGTGAAGGAATTTGCTTCTGGTCCATCCTCAAGGAGCATCCAGTAAAATCCATCGCTTTCAAAGGCAAGCTAATTCCAAACACGTTTCACTTTATGTGTAAGGCCCATACATTTGATTTGAAAAGGAAACCATCATATTTGCAAGGGTGTTATGAGAGTTTGTTTTGGCCATTCCTCTTTTTTAAAAAATTAAATTGAGAGGTAGTATTGTACACAGAGGGAGAGACAGAGAGGTCTTCCATTGTAGCTTCACTTCCCAAATGGCTACAATGGCTGGAGCTGTGCTGATACAAAGTCAGGAGCCAAGAGTTTCTTTTGGGTCTCCGACGTGGGTGCAGGCGCCCAAGCACTTGGGCCATCTTCCATTGCTGTTTCAGGCCATAAGCAGAGAGCTGGATCGGAAGTGGAGCAGCTGGGACTTGTACCGGTGCCCATATGGGATGCCAGCACTGCAGGAGGAGACTTAGCCTACTATGCCATAGCACTGCTGCATCCTCTTTTCTTTTTTAAAGTGGAACACTGAAGTTAATGGTTTTCATTAATTTGGTAGTGCTTGGAAAGTCAGTGTGTTTATAGAGACTCCTTGCAAACAAAATGGCAGCATTTGGCGGGTATTTCTCCAGGTGTGCTTTGGAGATGTGGTAACTGGAGGGTGGATCGGCCGAGGGAGAAGCCTTGATGTATGAAATGTCACCCTTTTGGTCAGCGAGCACTGAGGTTGTCCCCAAGTGTTCATTGTTTGTCTAAGAACTGATTCATCATAGGAGGTCGGCTTCTGTCTGAGAACCAGTGCGGAACAGAAACAGTCTCTTTTATTGTCGATCTGAAGAATTGTAAAGGTAAATGTGTTCCACTGAGTCCATTGGCGGCAGGGCTTTCCAATTCAGCTCCCTGCCTGGGTTACACTTTTGTTCCAGTGATTTCTAAACATTTCTGGGAAATTATTGAGAATCTGTTAATAGCCTACAATATGATCATTTTTGTAAATATTCCCTACATATTTAAAAGTGATTTATATGGTCTTTTTCTAGGGTGCAAAGTTTGGCAGATCTCCCTCCCCCCTTTTTTTAAATTAGCAGGATGAGAGCTTTACGTACATAGTATTTTATACTTGTGGAAGCTCTCTCTATATATACTAGTATCCACACTGACTAATGAGAAAACAGTTTCCATGAAGTTCAGTTGCTTGTTGTAGAGCACACAGGGAGTAACCAGCAAGGCCAGACTTTGAACCCAGGCCTCTGGGGCTACTCATCTCCCGAACTCAAACCACCTTCTACCTTAACATGCTCTTCTCCAGCGTCCCTACCATCACAATTTGTCTCGACTGACACTAGGTCTGCACTTTGACTATTACTTGCTTTTTTAGGTATGAATTTTATCTTTTAAGAGTTATTCATGTTTGTATTACATTTCATGATAATATTGTTACCACTTAAGCAGAATCAACATTGTATTGATGACATTCGTTTTTTTCCCCTTTGCTAACCTATTTTCTGTCCTCAGTAGACTTTGGTATCTTTGTAAAATTTAAAACTTTATTTAGGATCTGTATGATGGTGGTCTCTGAATTTTTTTTAAGTCATCAAATCCATAATGGTACTAACGGACCCTGCCTTTTCTATCTGAAACCTGGTAACTGTGTTTCTTCTTTCATAGCAGGGATGGTTTCTTTCCTTATTTACCTGGGAGCTGCTATGCCTCTGGCCCTTCTCTCTCGGTCAAATTTTCCATAAGGGATATTCTGGTCCCTCCCGTGTTGCCACTGTTTTGTTCAGTTTATTTTTCCCTTTCTTTGACAATTTCCACTCATTTCTAAGAGAGTTTGTCAAACATGTCTTCTAATGCATTTTTTTTGGGTGTTATCTAATTAACATTCCTGTGTCTTGGAAGATTCTTGTCTCTTGATTTTTCACCTGGAAATAATCTTTTCTAACCCAGTTTGTTTTGTATGGCCCATACCTACCGATACAATTGAGGATATGAATACATTACTTTGTGCAAGCTTTCAGTAAGTGTCACAGTGCATTGTACACATTTATCATGATTCTCCAAATCGTTCACTTTTTTAAAAAGCACCAACATATTTTTAATTACTAATAATTTTTGTCCTTCGGCTTGTTCACATGTGGATGCTTCCATACCCGAGATGACTTGAAGTTTTTGAAGATGATCTCTGTCCTCCCTGAGAGTTTTCCTCTAGCTCCTTGAGTTTCAGGGAAAGGGAAGACAGAGACTGGTATTTTCTCGATGATTTCATTTTGTCCATTTCAGAGAGAGGCAGAGAAGTAGTCCGTCCACGTTTGGAAACTTCATTACCTTAGCAGAGAATTAATCTATTCAACAAATATTGATCGAGGCCCAGCTCTGCCAGACACTGCTGGGCAGTGGAGAGAGGGTGATGAATATGACGGGCCAGATTCTGCTCTTACACAGTTTACAAATTCCTAGAAAAAAATCATATGTCAAATAGTTACACGAAGATATACTCAATTACCAGCCATAGCTATATATTCTTAATGTATTTCTGGCAGAGTGGAGGGATTAATGAGAAACTATTGGTGAGAGTACAGTGAACGGGGTGGGCATGGGTGGGCTGTGCAGGGCCTAACAGGCCACGTTAAAGATCCTGAGAATAACCCAAAGCAAATGAAAGCTATTGACAAATATTAAATGGGTGAGTGGTATATTTAAATTGGTGTTTTAAGGGCCCATTCTAGCTTCCATTGTGGAGGACACATTTATGCCAAAGAGATAAGGGGAAGTGGTTTAGGGTGCTTTTGGAGCCCTGAGACAAGAGAGGTGTGACTATAGCTTGAACCTGGCTCGTTATAACGGAAATATAGCCAAGGGAACGCATTTAAGAAATATTTACGTGAGACAGTGTTATGAGAAGGAGTGGATGGCTGAAGTCATTGTAGCGATGAGAAAGAAAATTCTGTTTCCTCATTTCTCCCAATGGCCTGGAGTTATCGGGCAGCCCCCTTCTCTATTTGGTCCGTTGCCGGCCTTCGGAGCAGTGCAGGTATTGAGCACGTCGTGTCCCCCAGCTGAGAAACTGACTAAGCTGGGTCCCTGTGTTTCTGGTGTCTTTGCTCTTAATGAAGTTAATGGTAGATTCCACAAGTCTACCTCCATTTCCTGCTCCCAGGAATCAAGGAGTAACAAGTTGGAAGTGCAGATTCTGCAGCCAAACTGCGTTTGAGTTTCAGTGCTGCCACTTACTGTCAGAGGATCTTGGAGAACATTGATGATTAGTGTTGTCTTAGCTTTCATTTCTGTAAAATAAGGATAATTCTCGTATCTCCACTGAGATATTGTGAGGTTTGTAAGTTATTATTTATGGGACAGTTCAGATAGTGCCCATCTCTTTCTCTCTCTGTCTCTCTCCCTTTCTCTGTCACTCTGTTCTTCACATAAATAAAATAACAACAAAAATTGGGCTAGTGATGTGGTGCTGTGGGTTAGCTGTTGCTTGTGATGCTGGAATCCCATCTCTGAGGCCAGTTCAAGTCCCTGCTGCTCTGCTTCCCATTTGGCTCTCTGCTAATATGCCTGGGAAAGCAGTGGAGGATGGCCTGAGTGCTTGGGGCCCTGTAACCCACTTGGGAAACAAGGACTCAGTTCCTGGCTCCTGGCCTCTGCCTGGCCCACCCCACTGTGGCCTGTGGGGAGTGAACCAGAGGATAGAAGATTTTTCTGTCTCTCCCTCTCTCTTCCTCACTCTGCCTTTTGAATAAATAATAACACAGTGCCCAGCATGTTGTAAGTGCTCCAGTGTTAGTGCATTCATTAATATTGTGATTTTGCGGTGACTGTGAACTGCTGGGGGTCTTGTACATCCATTTTCTTTGTAGTCAATTCTATTCTTACAGTGAATCTTTTCTCTAGAATAGTTCTGCCCATGCCATAGATTATATCATTTTTTATGGTTCATAAGTTGTATCCAGTGAATTTCCTCTATTAAAAAAAGGGACTTTGATGACTTCATTGGGAAAGTGGGCTATGGTCACTACTTTTAAACAGACCTTCTCTTATCTCTTAATGAGTACCAGTTTGACATATTAATTTGTTAGAGAGCAGGGAACAGATATAGAATATCTGAGAAACTGGCTTGTGGGTATCAGCAGGAGGTGGAACTGTGGTATAATGAACAGTTAGAGAAGGAAAATGTACCCGTGAATGCTCAACTAGAGAGATTTCTGGGTGAATCTGGCTTCTGTGAATGGGGGTGGCTTGAAAAGTCAGAAATCCACGGGGCAGGATGTCAGGAGGAACGTGGACACTGACACTCTGGAACCCACGCCGCCAGTGCTAAGGTCTGCAGGCAATGTTTCTTCCTCAGGGAGGTATCAGCTCAGCTCTTAAGACCTGTCAACCGACGCAATCACTCAGATTGTCGAAAATAATCTTACGGAAAGCCAGCTGATTATGGACATTAATCGCATCCACAAATGGCCTTCGCTAATAACTAGGTGAGCGTTCCATTGAGTGAACAGGGCCTGTTTCTCAGCCCAGCTGAGCTGACTGCCATGGAAAACAACACTTTAAGTCACTTGGAAACTTGTTTTGCTTGTTGGTATTGGAAGGGATACAGGCTCCAGAAACAAAACCTTTATTTGAAAGTCAGAGTTACACAGAGAGAGGAGAGGCGCAGAGAGAGAGAGAGAGAGAGAGAGAGAGAGGTGTTCCATCTGTTGGTTCACTCCCAGTTGGCTGCAACAGCTGGAGCTGCATGGATCCAAAGCCAGGAGCCAGGAGCTTCTTCCAGGTCTCCTATATAGGTGCAGGGGCCCAAGAACTGGGCCATCTTCTGCAGATCTTTAGCAAGTTAAAACCAGCTGAAGGTGAATCTCAACAGCATGAAGATTCCAGGGCAATCAGCAATTTATTGATGCCAATCAGAACAGTCTATTATGCAGAAAAGAGGAGTTCCAAGAATCAAGAAAAAATTAAAAAGAAGGCTGTAAAATAAGTGTCAGGAAATCAGTTGAAGAAAATAGTGTGAGAGAGAGAAATTCCAAGAAAATAGTTAAACCATAAAATTTTAACATATGGGGAACAAATTATAAAACAAATGATGCAATGTCTGGAAAAAGGATTTTGAGAGAGGACAGTTTATTTTTTTTTCAACTGTGATATACTGAATTAATTAGCATTACACTGGATCAGAAGCTCCTAGGAATTATTTCTTAATAAGCAGATTTTTTTTTTAAAAAACCAGCCATTAATTTATTTCCCTTCCAGTTGCTCAAATCAGTATTTTTCCACTGGTTTATTTTATTTTTAGATACAGTTTAGATCAATGGTGCTCAGAGCTGCTTCCGTAGGACCTGGCAGCTTGTCAGAAATGCACATTCTCAGGCTGCCTCCGGCCCAGTGCTCCTGAATTAGGAACTTCTAGACTGGAGCCCAGAAATCTGCGTTTTATCAGACCCTGGGAAGATCTCTGATGGAAGCTCAAGTGTAAGAATGACTGGCTTAAAATATAAAAATGGAATTTGAGAGTGGTTTCTATTACAGAATGCTAAGCCTGGTGCCTTCTCCATTACTCCTTACAGGTCTATTTGTTGCACAATGTTATCTACAATCACTTCTGGTACCTGAATCTCTTTCTCACTTCTGAAGAGATAGACAAATTTTTATCCTTGCCTGCTAAATGGAAGTATAAGAAGTTTTTGCTTCTTTGAATCTTGGTGATGTCCTCAAGTTCAATTTCACTACTCATTGGAAACACATATAAAAATCCTTATTATGCAGGGTTTTGATGAATTGCAAAAGTCTGTTGGGTTCATTTCAGGTGAATTTATAATCAGTTCCCTAACACGCTCATGCTGAGAAGCAGCTCTCTCAACCTTTTGAAGTGACTCACAACAAGTTCTCCTTGAAGGGACCCTCTTTCAGAACCAATGGATATTTTCTCATTCTTGTTGTTACTGTCCTATAGTTTTCATGAAATGTGAAGTGGCCGAGCAGTGCTGTCTACTTTCCTTCAGTGTTCTCTTCCTTGCCCCATTTTTAAGCCTGATCTAATCTCTTTCTTTCATTATCCTGTTTGAAACTGATGTCAGATACACTTTGACTATGTCTGACAGTTTGCTTTCTACGCTCAGAAATGGGAAGGAGATAAGGTGGATAGAGAAGAAGACGTATTTGTCAGTTAAAAGCTCAAGAATTTCTGATGTCTGTAGTTTTCCCTCTAGGATAGGAAGTCTGATCATCTACTGAGACTGGGGAAGTGGGTAAATTGGAGACACGAAGAAACATTGGTGGCTAAAACATTGAAATAATCCCAAGCCAGGCCATGACGCCCCATATGCCCTCACTTATTAGCTGCTACACTGCTCAGTGTCCTTAGACCTTCCTGTGATCCGGTGAGTAAAGTAACATACTGCCCCATTCTCACCAGTGACTACCTGTACTTGCTGGTAGCTGATGTTTTGAAAATCATTGTGATCCGGCACTTAGTGAGAGAGGAATGGACGATGAAGTGACCTCAGAAGTGCACCAGGATACCAGAAGTCTGCACTGAGGGCTAAGGTGATGACGGTCATCTTGAATTTATCATGTTTACCAAGGGGAAGGCAAGGAGAAATCAAACATTTTGGTTAGTAAGGGGTACAGTTTTACCTGAAAAATTGAATAAAAAGAGGAGCAGAGAATAACTCATATCTGCCATACCAGGAAAATTTGTAGGGGGAAAAAAGTAAAATAGGCAAAAATATTACTACTCCTTTTAATGGAAAGCTAAAAGGTGTTGAGACTGTTCCTCTGGGGATTGTCTCATTCCATACCAGCTACTTTACAACTCTGTGGGCTGTGGAAAACTGACAGTAATACAAATGATTCTTGTTCATAAAGACGGAAAAACGATTTTGTCCAGTTGAGATAGAATTGACCCTTGTCAGTTAGGTATTGATCATTTTTACGACTATTAGCAAATGCATTTTAGCATTACTAATTGCTACAAATGTGTCGGTTCCTTAAATTCTTCTTCTTCTTTTTTTTTTTTTTGGAACGGACTTTATTTATCTGACGGGTCTCTTCATTAACTAATGTGCTAAATAAAATGTTTAACTCAGTCATTTTAAGCTTGTATGAGAGTCAGAACATTACCCTGAAATATCCTGTAAGATTTGGAATAATCATTGCATTGAACTGGTACTTAAAATGATTTTAGCATCTGGTATTTGTTTCTCTCCCCCTTCCCTTCCTTCCCCCCTCCTCTTTTCCCCCCCTCTCTCCCCCTCCCCCTCTACCTCCCCCCTCCAGCTCTCTCTCCCTCTCTCTCTCCCCCCTCTCCATCCACCTCCCTTTTCCCACTCTCCCTCTCTCCCTCCCATCCTCCTTTCCTCCTCCCCCTTTCCCCCTCCCTCTCTCTGCCCCCCTCCCTCTCCCCCTCCCCCTCCCCTTCCCCCTCTCCCTCTCCCTCTTCTCCTGGAGAAGTGCTCCTTGGAAGAGACTTAACATAAAGGTTGAAATACAAATTTATAGACTGACCTACATTTGAATCCCATATTTAACACTTAATAGATTTTTGATAGTAGATGAGTAACAGACTCACTAACCCAGTGTTCTGCTTCTGTAAAATCAAGAAAATTGTAGCACTTACCCTAAAGCTGGATCATGGGGATTTAGTGAGGCACCACTACTTCCTAGCAAAATTGTTTGTGTTCTAATGTTTTCCCCTGCACATTAGGAACAATAACATTTCCTTGTTCACAGGTAATTTATATTAATTTCTGCATATAAAACACTTAGACTCTGGTCATGGTAAGCACTTAACAAATGATAGCTATGTTGGTACTGATATCATCATTGCAATGCCTTGCACCCCACATTACTATCCTGTCTTCCCCACTTTTTCAGTTTACTGATCTATTCTTTACAGAGGAGGTTCATGGGCTGTCAACTGTGTGGTTGTAGTGGGCCCTCTGCTCAGAAGGGCTCTGTATTTTAACACTCTGTTGTTGCGTGAAAATTGCTAATAATTTTATTCCCTGGTTGCTTGGCTGTCATGCTTCTGTGTTAATTAAATTCTTACAGCACACATATATTAGGTTCTGAATTTTGCTTAATATTGTTCTGAGAGCTCATACCATCACCTCTGGATCTCTCCCACTATTCTGACAGTTTGGATTGTACAGGAAACCTGATGGGACTTCGGAGAATGTTTGTTAGAGAGGAGATAATGCAAAATGTTCTCTAGTTCATTGTTGATCCATATGCATGTAGTGATCATGTCTGCCCCCAGCACACAGAATTCTTAAAGAGCCCTAGTGTATGTGAGCTCACAGAGACTCAAAGTGGGCCCCTGGTACACATGCTAGATTCACAGTGGGAATAAGTGAGGCTGCTGATAGCCCCAGAGGCCCTTGCTTTCCTCTGGAGCCAGAAGTTGTATAGAAGGCAGAGGAAAGGCAGTGTTATTCTTTTATTTATTTATTTATTCATTTTTATTTGACAGAGTTATAGACAATGAGAGAGAAAGAAAGGTCTTCCTTCTGTTGATTCACTCCCCAAATGGCTGCCATGGCCAGCGCTGTGCTGATCCGAAGCCAGGAGCCAGGTGCCCCTTCCTGGTCTCCCATAAGGGTGCAGAGGTCCAAGCACTCGGGCCATCCTCCACTGCCTTCCCAGGCCATAGCAGAGAGCTGGACTGGAAGAGAAGCAACCGGGACTAGAACCCGGTGCCCATATGGGATGCCGGCGCCCGCAGGCAGAGGATTAACCAAGTGAGCCACAGTGCCGACCTTTTATTCTAAGAAATATGTGCAACCAAGGAACTCTGCTACGTCTTTTCTCAGTTAGGATGTTTTGCTATATTAGCTGATCACATCCATAGAGATTGGAATGAAAAGGAAGAAATATGAAATGAAAGTTTGTTTGCTGTTCAGGCCTTCCTTATTTAACAGTATGCTGAAGTAAACATGTTGGTACAATGTGCACAAATCAAGAAGTATAGAACACATTTGTTGACTTATTTTTGTGCAATGTTTCCACAAATCTAGTAAGAACAAATTATGTACATAAAGGTACTTCATAAAGTTCATGGAAGAATGGAATTATGAGGTCAGTTTATTTTGGTGCAAAAATTATTGAAATCATAAATGGTTTTTTGCATAATAAGTATGTTCCATGAACTTTTTTAAAAGCATGGATTTCCTTTTTTTTGCTTGTTTTTTTTTTTTTTTTTTTTTTTTTTTTTTGACAGGCAGAGTGGACAGTGAGAGAGAGAGAGACAGAGAGAAAGGTCTTCCTTTGCTGTTGGTTCACCCTCCAATGGCTGCCGCGGCTGGCGCGCTGCGGCCAGCGCACCGCGTTGATCCGATGGCAGGAGCCAGGTGCTTCTCCTGGTCTCCCATGGGGTGCAGGGCCCAAGCACTTGGGCCATCCTCCACTGCACTCCCTGGCCACAGCAGAGAGCTGGCCTGGAAGAGGGGCAACCGGGACAGAATCCGGCGCCCCGACCGGGACTAGAACCCGGTGTGCCGGCTTCGCAAGGTGGAGGATTAGCCTAGTGAGCCGCGGTGCCGGCTGATTTCCTTTTTTTTTTTAAAGATTTTTTATTTATTTGAAAGTCAGAGTTACACAGAGAGAGAAGGAGAGGCAGAGAGAGCGAGCTGTTCCATCTGCTGGTTCATTCCCCAGTTGGACTCAACGGCTGGAGCTATGCTGATCCAAAGCCAGGAGCCAGGAGCTTCTTCAGGATCTCCCATGTGGGTGTAGGGACCCAAGGACTCAGGCCATCTTCTACTGCTTTCCCAGGCCATAGCAGAGAGCTGGATCAGAAATGGAGCAGCTGGGACTTGAACCAGAGCCCATATGGGATGCTGACACTGCAGGCAGCGGCTTCACCTGCTATGCCACAGCGCCGGCCACAAAGATTTCCTTCTTAATGACTAGAGTTCTCTCTCTCTCTCTTTTGTTTTTTAAATAATTTTAAAATTTAATTTGGGGGGCGAAGAATAGGAGGGGTCTTCCATCTGCTGGTTTGCTTCTCAAATGCCCATAGCAGCCAAGGTTGGGTCTGGCAGAAGTCAGGAGCCTGGATGTCTCACAGGGGTGGCAAGGATGCAAATACTTGAGACATCAAGTGCTGTCTCCCCAGATATGCATTAGCAGGAAGCTGAAACAGAAGTAGAGTTGTTGGAACTTGAACCAGGCACCCTGATACGGGACGCTGGCATCCCAATCAGCCCCTTAACATATTATAACATAGTGACTGTCCCTTCTGTGAACTTCTTCAAGTACTTTCACATATGTATGAGTATATATGAAAATTCTGCATAATTGTTAACTACTCTTATGTTTTGCATATAAAATGGCATTACTAAATGTAAAGATGAATGGTAAAATGCATGTTAAAAGTATAAAATTTTAATTTACCTAAAACAACATTAAATAGAAATAAAAGCACAATAACAAAATGAGATACACACATATACACACAGAAAGAGACAGACTGAATGTGGAAGAGAGGAAAATACTTTATACAGTACACTCAATTTATTGAACATTATAGCTTAGCTTAGCCTACCCTAAACTTTGTCGGAACACAGCGTTGGGCCAAATTGCCTAATGGAAGCCTATTACATAATGAAAGTTGAATATCTCATATAATTTATTGAGTGCTATACTTAAAATGGAAAACAATGTATGGGAATGCTTTAGCACCATTGTAGATTCAAGAATTTATAAATTGGGGCAGGTGTTTGGCTTTGCAATGAGGATGTTGGTTAGGATTCCTGTGTCCCACATTGGAGTCCCTGGGTTCAACCTCAGGTCTCAGTTACTGCTGCTGCTTCTTGGAAGGCAGCACTGATGGCTCGGGTCCTTGTCACTCAAGTGGGACACCTGCATTGATTTCCTGGCTTCTGGCTTTTGCCCAGTCCTGGCTGTTGGGGGTATTTGGAGAGTGAATCAGTGGAGTGAATTGCTCTCTCTCTCTCTGGCTGTCTCTCAAGTTTAAAAAAAAAAATCCCATTTCTATATCTATATATCTGTGTGTGTATATGTTGAATCATTGTAAGTAAGGATCATCTGTACTTTAGTACCCTTAGGAGAATGTATCTTCTTGTTTTTTGACCAAGAGGCTTGGTATCTTTGTTTTTTGCCAAGTCCTACAAGTTAGGTGGCTACCTCTTTTTTTTTTAATTAAACTTTTATTTAATGAATATAAATTTCCAAAGTACAGCTTATGGGTTACGGTGGCTTCCCCCTCCCAAAACTTCCCTCCCACCCACAACCCTCCCCTTTCCCGCTCCCTCTCCCCTTCCAATCACATCATGATTCATTTTCAATTCTCTTTATATACAGAACATCAGTTTAGTATATATTAGGTAACGATTTCAACAGTTTGCCCCCATATAGCAACACAAAGTGAAAAAAAAAAATACTGTTGGAGTACTAGTTATAGCATTAAATAACAGTGTACAGCACATTAAAGACAGAGATCCTACATAATACTTTTTTAAAAATTAATTAATTTTCTATGCCATTTCCAATTTAACACCAGGGTTTTTTTTTTTTTTTTCATTTCCAATTATCTTTATATACAGAAGATCGATTCAGTATATAATTAGTAAAGATCTCATCAGTTTGTACCCACGCAGAAACACAAAGTGTAAAAATACTGTTTCAGTACTAGTTATAGCATTACTGCACATTAGACAACACATTAAGGACAGTTCCCACATGGGATGTAAGTACACAGTGACTTCTGTTGCTGACTTAACAATTTGACACTCCTGTTCATGGCGTCAGTAATCTCCCTAGGCTCTAGTCATGAGTTGCCAGGGCTATGGAAGCCTTTAGAGTTTGTTGACTTTGATCTTCAAGGAGGTACCTTTCTCTGAAGGGAGGAGAGAACTTCCACTTTGACTATGACCCTATCAGAATAAGATCAAAGTTAGGTGGCTACCTCTGGCTGGGTGTTCATTTCTTCATGTAGCAAGTATTTAGAAAGTGACCATCATGAACACTTATCATGTGGTAGTTCCTGAGTGTGGTTTAATGTCTCTGTGGACAACCAACGCCCAGACCTCCGACACCATTCACCAAGCTGACATCTTTTAGCATCCATCACTTGCTAGTACCACTTAGCAGATTTCTGTGACCACGTGTGATATGTTGACTGTATATTATTTTTCTTATTTTTTTTTAAGAAAGAAATGCCTTGTGTCCTAAAGATAATAAGTAGACCAGAGGCCTGAACTTAAGCCCCTCACTCAGGGCTCTCTGTGTAGGTGGCACTGTACTTGGGTGGATACTGTCAAATATTTATCAACTTAGTTTGTCTGCTAAGAAAGGCAGAATGGAGACACTGTGATTGGGGATGTTTACATGAATAGAATAAGTAAAAGCATCTATAAGTTTATTGAGAACATAGCAGAAAATGCACTGAAGGAAGGCGAGCCGAGCAGTGGTGGTTTTGTGTGCTTTGCAGATGCTTCCTTGCTGTTTTCCTTGGAGACCTGTTTGCTTCTCTCTGCAGTCTGACTGATCCATTTATTTTCATTTGAATGCATCTCTCTGTTTTCCTTGTTCATTTTCTCTGTAGCCTTCAGTCTTTCCTGACAGTGATTTTAGCTTCATTTTCTGCTGGTCTTATGCTTTTCCAAGAAATGAGAAATCCTCCTTTAACTGGAGAAAATGAAGTATAATATTTCACAAAATTTCGCATTTTTCAGATTGGAGAAAAGATTCGTTCTTATATTTAAAAAGATATGAAGAAAAGAGATTAAAAAGAGAACAAGTATATTAAAAGGATGCTCTACTTTAGAATCACTGTCAGCAAAAATGTATCTGAATTACAATACCTTTTGATTAAAAATATTCTGTAAATTTAGAAATAGATGCCCCTATGCCTACCTGTAGTAATAATATATATCTGATTTGTTCAGGGAAAAGAAAAATTAAATCTTTCTATTCTTCATATTTTTGGTGAAAACATTTGAAAGTAAATTACACTTGAGAATTACAGTCTCTTAAAGACTTTTCAAAAACTTAAACATGCTTCGAGTATATCACCCAACCACACATTGTTTTTCCAAGAAATTTGTTTTTGTTACACGAAAATTGTTTTAAGAATTGACTTAATTGGGGATTTGAAGAATTACATAGTCAAGTCTGTTACAATTTTCCTTTGACAATTTCAGATATTTTAAAATATCTGTCCAAATTTAAACTCAAGGGATTGATTTAGTAATATGACTATTTAGGAAGGAGTTCATGGAAAACATATTTTGGGCAAATCATATCTTATTGGCTAACCAGAGGAGATTATTTAGCAAGAGTACATTTGAAAGTAAATGGTAATAAGCACTATCAAGGTCATACAAGCCCCCAGGGGACTGATTTTTTCCCACGGATGTTTCGGGAGATTAGGCCTTATGCATAGCACTGATATGGCTTCATCAGGGGTAGCCTGTTATTTGTTTTCTTTGTAGGTCTCTTTTTCATTGAAACCATTCACTTCTTTATGCTCTTTTGCAATCTCTGCTAGTCTGGCATGAGCCCAGAGAGAGACTGACAGTCACAGATCCTGTGCTAGATGGCTGAACTTTGCCCACTTTGTAATGAATGCAGCCATTCCTTCAGTGTTACTATTCCCAAGGACTCCGACTTAGCTACTCTGAACTATCATTGTTGACACTGAGTTAGCCATTTTCATCTTCTACCTCTAATTTGCTTGGAAATTGAAAACAATTAATTACTTATATATGTTCTTCTTTGGGTGACACATTTTAGATATATGTAGATGTTGATTCAAATATTTAAATTGAAAAAAAAAAGATGGTGAGAATACAGAAAATAAGATATAAGAGACAGAGTGGACTTTCGGCACAGCAGTTATGTTGCTGCTTAGGATGTGAGCACCCCATATTGGAGTGCTGGTTTGAGTCCTGAAAATTCCACTTTGGATCCAGCTGCCTGTTGTGATGTGTATCCTGGAGGCAGCCGGTAGTGGCTCAAGTACTTGGGAGATGCTAATGGAGTTCTGGGCTTCCACCTTCCACCTGGCCCAGCTCTTGCAGTTGCAGGCATTTTGGAGGAGGGAACCACTGATGGGAGATCTCTCCCTGCCTATATCCCTGTCTCTACCTTTCAAAAAAACAAAAAAGAAAAACCAAGAAAATTAGACATGCATGATATTGGGAAGAAAAGTGATGTGAATTGGGGATTCCCCTGCTGTACTCATGAGGGAGAGACAGAGAGAGGTCTTCCATTTGCTGCTTCACTCCATAATAGCTGGAACTGGGCTGACCTGAGGCCAGCAGCTGCGTCTGGGTCTCCTACGTGCGTGCACAGGTCCAAGCACTTGGGCCATCTTCCACCTTTTTCCTAGGCCATTGGCAGGGAACCAGATCAAAAGTGGAGCATCCGGGACTCAAACTGGCACCCATGTGAGATCCTGGTGCCGCAGGTGGAGGCTTAACCTACAACGCTGCAAAGCCGACCCCATTGGTAGTATTTATGATGACTCTTTCGGTGGTATGTGGGGCAGTAATTCTACTTTAAGAGGCTGAAGATGGGGTGAAACCTGGGGAGCAGAAGCAGTGATTATAAATTGCATGCTCACAAAGTTTGTTGAAAGAATGAGGAAAGCAGTAGTGTGGCCAGGAAAGGCCAGTGGAGTCAAGTTTTATCCTGATGTTGAAGTACTGGCATGGCTGCAGAGTGGGGAGAGTAGTTGATGGTACGGGAGGGGGGCAAGTTCAGGGAAGCAGGAGAGGAAAGGCCTCGGGAACTGCGAAGATGAGGAGGGATGCTATGTGTTGTGTGTTAGCAGGGAGGAAAGGGAAGATGTGTCTGGTTCTGTGCTGGTGCCTCACGTGGATATTTCTCTTCATCCTCACAACCTCTACAGGACACTCAGATAATTGTCATTCATAGCTGAGGAGCCTAAGGCTTGCAGATTGCGAATCTGTGCATTCCAAGCCAGTACTAATCCAAGGTCTCTTTGTTTCCAGAGTATGCGCTGATAACCCCAGCACTAACATAAAGTTGCTTATATTTAACTATCCTTGACCTATAAAATTGGTCATTTGAAATATTAGTTACATCAGTTGAAGTCTGTGAGGAATAATGTGGGGAAACATTTGCCAGATGGCCTTTATACTGTTATATAGTGTTATTGGGAACCCACACAATCTGATCAGTCATATCACGTGGCTACTATAATTTCTCACACGCTGCAGAGCAGAGCTGTGTGCGTTCACCACCAGGGACAAGACTGTATCACAGGACAGGACTGTTCTGGAATCCCAAACACAGGATGACAGAAACCAATGAACCATTCCTCATCCCAGAGGGCTCGCTTTATGATTTTTGTTAATAGCATCATTGCTAATACTCTTGTCATAGCTGCTTCATGGAACCTGTGTTCTAGATAGAAGAGGAGAAGATAACACAGAGACACATATGTAAAATGATAAACTGTGGTACATGCTATGAGAAAAGTAAATCAGGGGGCATTTGGCTTAGTAGTTAAGAAAATGCTTGCGATACTTCTATACAATAGAGGTGTGGTGCCTGGGTTGGAGTCCCAGGCACTCCCATGCCAGGTTCCTGCCAATGCACACTCTGAGAAGCAGCAGGTGATAGCTCAAGGCTTTTGAATCCTGCCACCCATATGTAAGACCTGGATTGGGTGGCAGGGGCCCGATTACCTAGGCCTTCCTCTGCTGCTGTCTCAGGCACATTAGCAGGGGGCTAGATAGGAAGCAGAGGAGCTGGGGCTCTAAACAGCACTCCAATACAGAATGCTGGCCTCACAAGAGGCAGCTGTACCAGCTAGACAACAACACTGGCCCTGAGCGAACATCCCGACAAAAAGGCCATATTCCTGCTGCTCTGTTTGAATCACACTGAGCACATTACAGGAATAACAGGTAGGTCAGTGTGGTGGAAGCAAAATAAAGGAGGAGGGAAAGACAGGTGGGAATGTGAATTGGGGGAATCAGGAGGACTACCTTGCCCTAGCAGCTGGATATGTCTCCTGCTGTGCTGTTGTTGCATGGGCAAGGCTTCTGATACTGGAATTTGGTGATTGGAGGTAACATGTATGCACCCATGCACCATGCTTCCATAGAATTGAGGGTTTTTCAGTTCTACTTCCCACAAGTTAGCAGTGTTGAACTAGTTCTTACATGTGGCCCTTGGCACCTCTGGGAAGGACAGCTGGGTCTGGCCTGCTCTGTGTGGACAACTCCTTCCGATTGAAGGGAATGGATGAAGAAGGTTGGCTTTGGCTTCAGTTCCTCAAGTCATTCTCCAAAGCTTTTCCTCACTTGGTTAATTTTTTTTGTGTGTGTATCATAGAACTTGCAGAGGTACTAGGATTCCTTTAAAAGCAATGTCCCTGCAGGAAGGTTTTCTGTGTTAGCCTTTGTTTTTCAAATCTCCCTTCTTTTCTAATTGTAGCCTTGGCATTCTTGACATTCTGAGTTGGGTAATTCTTCATTGTGGATGGTTCCTTTGTGCACTGGGGCATGGTTAATATCTCTGATTTCTACGCACTAAATGGCAGTAGCAACACCATGACCTAGACATAGCTAAAATCCAAGACATTGTTCAGATGTTTCCTGGGTATCAAAATTAACCACAGTACAGAGCCTCTGTCTTAATGATCTTTAGGATTCCAAAAAGGGAACAATGTGCTTGTGTTCCGCAGCTGCAAAAGCAGTTACCGTCTTTCTAGGACATGAGACATCATCTGTAACAGGTGACCATTTTCCTCCAAAACCATAGATAGGCCCTTCATTTTTATATTATTAAAATCCCATTTGTGGATGTTTCTAAACTCATGCCTCAGAATAATCAATACATTGTAAAGCCATTTTTTCCCCTTTGTGAGCAGAGCACATCAACAGAGTAGCAAGGTTTTGTTCTTTCGCTTCTCTGGACAGGTGGTTTTTCCTCCAGTCAATATGCTAAATGGCTTGTGCCCCAAGATGGATTCCACCACAGGGTGCTGATCCATCCAGGTCAACAGCTGCCTTTAGTGTAGATTCATCTTCCCTCCGCAGGTGCTTCGACTTGCAGAAAACCTGCCTGCCACATCTTTTGTTCTGTTGCATCCGTAGCAATTTCAGAATCGCCATATGGATAGCTCCCTTCAGGTCCTCCCAACGTGGAAAGGACAACACCGTTTTGGAAAGTGATCCTTCATTTTTCAAGGACAAAGTTTTAGCCTTCAGCTTTTTACTCGTATGAGAGTGTAGACTTTGCCATGGCCCAACTGATTGAATGAGCAGAACAGGGCACTTGGGCTTGAGCAGTCTTTGATGCACAGATAGGATGCCATGCCAAACTCTCATTTCCCAGAAACGTCATTTTCATGCCATCTCCATTCTGGCCTCCCTCCTACCGACCAACCTTATTTCCTAGGGGTCCTGTTAGGGACACTGTTGTGGTTCCCTCAGATTCATGCATTGAAGCAGTCTCCCCCAGTGTGGTAGTGTATTTGGAGATGAGTAATTAAGAGGTGATGCAGGTCAAAGGAGGTCAAATGGGTAAGGCTTTCATTTAATAGCATTGGTATCCTTATGAGGAAAGGTAGAAATGCCAGGTGAGAAGGCAGCTGCCTGCAAGCCGGGAAGAGAGCACTTACCAGCAACCAGCCCCCATGGCACCTTGACCTTGGTCTTCCAGCCTGCAGACTGAGAGAAACTAAATTTCTGTTGTCTAAGCCATGCAGTCTGTAATACTTGGATACAGCAGCACTTACGGACTCATGTAGATGCCCAGCAGTTATGTGGGCCTCTTTCTGATCATTTGATTATTAGCACTGGCCCTATCCTGGCCCCCACACCCACATATGTTGCCTTCCATCAAGGCCAAAGTCAGGACCCTCATTCTCTAAGGATGTTTTGCTTTCTCTCCTAGATCTAACAGATCTCCTAGTCTGACTTCTTCGGTTTATACTTTATAGTGTACCATGTAGCTCTTACACATGTTGTGTCACTTGATGTTCTGCCTCACTTCAATAAGTTTGTTTTGGACCCCTTGCATTTCCATCAGGTGGTAGGCTTATGCTTAATGTTAATAACTGCTGTGATGGTGAGTTGTACTTTTAAGCAATTTCATAGGCCCTTGTAGAGTGAAGTCACTCACTCGACAATTACACCTAGTTGTAGGAAGAGGTAGACTGAGGCACAGAGGCAGCAATTGTGGAGGGTTGGGGAGTGCTGATGTCAGCCTGATTCTTTCTGTAGCTCTCTGATTTTCCTAGACTCTCTCACTGACTGTAGTGGTCTTCACCTGGGTCCTGTGTTTCCTGTAAAACACAATGAAGGTGAAATCCTCTTTATCCCATACCCTTCATACTCCACAGAGCCTCCCTTTTCCACATGAGTTGGATCAGGTTTAAGGTGACCCCTTTGTGTATGTATTGGTAAAGGCCATCCATGGACCCTCCACATTCTCATTCTGTATCTCACAAGTGCTTAGCTGACATGTTTGTCTCCAGTACCAACCTGGACAAGATAGCAGCTGAAGTGACTTCACCAACTGTGGGCTTCTGCTCTTCAGATGCCCCTGAGCTTTCTCACCCAGGTCTAGCCTGAGCCAGCAGTGGAATGTAAAACAAGTCCTCCTGAACACCCTTTATGGAGACTACACTGATGGTGAGGAAAGGTATTTCCCCTCAACTGTGTGATCGTGCCACTCTCTGGTACAGACTTCTCTCTTCCCTAGAAAAGAAAATGCCTTTTTTGCTTAAGCTTTGAAAGACTTGCAGATCGTGTGATTGGGGCTTTCTCCCTGTTGCACTAGGTCCTTTCTGTGAGTTGTATGGTCAGTCTCACAAATGTTTTCATCTTGTAAATCTAAAACCCTTTACAAATGCACATCTCTGTATTCCCTATTCCCTTAACCTTTCCTTTTACTGTTTGTCTCTATGAATTCCACTGCCTTTATATCTCATGTAAGTGGTATCATATAGTATTTGTCTTTTTGTGATTAGTATATTTTGCTTAATATGTTCTTTGAAGTTCATCCATCTTGTAGTAAATGCCAGAATTTATAATTTGTAATACTCAATTGCAAGTATATACATTTAAGTTGTGATTTCATCCGTGGGTGGATACTTTGGCTGTGTCCACACTTTTGCTTATTTGTAAGTAATGGTGCTATGAACATGAATGTGCAAATACATCTTCAAAACTCTACTTTCAACTCTTATGAAATTCTTCTATGTCCAGAAGTAGAATTTCTGGATTATATGGTAATTCTGTTTGAATGTTTTTAGGATTTCTATTTTGAATTTTTGGAGGAACTATGTTTTCCATAGTGGTTGCTACATCTTACATTCTCGTCAATAGTGCCCAAGGATTCCAATTTTGTTGTATTTTTGTCAACACTTGTCATTATCATTTATAGTGGTTATTCCATTGGAGTGAAGTTGCATATTTTGAATAAAATCTCTCCTTATCTAAGTGTGGATTTACTTTTTTGATACAACTTTAGAAAGAACAATGACACAATGTTTATTTTGAATTATAAGAGATGACTGTTAAACTGAAACAAATGTTGCTATGTGTACTTTTTATTAGAGTTCATCTCTTTTTCCTTGTACAAGCTCAATATAAAATAATTGGCTTATACAGAAATGTATGAAAAAGCATAAAAATCTGCTCACGTTTCCAGGGATCAGAAGCAAACATAATAATCCTTGTCATAGCCATATGTTTAACCTGTGCAATGTAGAAGAGTAGGAAATCCAGTAAATATTTATGAGCACTTTGCTGTATTGAATTCTGAATTCTTTTGTGAATATGTGTGCAGAATAGTTAAAAGGGGAGTAAGGAGTCCTAGCCCTTAATGCTTCTCTTTAAAAGATATTAACAATATCAGGGCTGCTGTTGTGGTGCCACAGGTGAAGCTGCCACTTAAAAGACAGGTATCCCATTTGGGAGTACCAGTGTGAGCCCTGGTGACTGCTCTGCTTTGGATGTAGCTCCCTGCTAACATGCCTGGGAAAGCAGTGGAAAATGGCTCAAGTACTTGGATACTCGAAACTCACATGAGAGACCCAGATGGAGTTCCTGGCTCCTGATTTTGGCCTGACCCATGTCAAACCATTAAAGTCACATGGGGAGTGAATCAGTGGATAGAAAATCAATCCCACCCTTCCCTCCCTCCTTCTCCTTCCTTCCATCCCCTCTCCCCCCTCCTGCTTCTTCCTCTGTCACCGTGCCTTTCAAATAAATAAATAAATCTTTTTAAAAAGATTAAAAACCCAGAATGACTCACGTGAATAGGGTGATCTTAAGAGTACTGCATTTTAAAATTCAAAAGTCTGTTAATCATCATTTTTTACTCCAGCAATTCCACTTTTGGATATACTTGTGTGTGCAAAGGAAATGAAAGTAGCATGCCAAAGACTTACCTGCTCTCCAATGTTCATTGCAGAATTATTCATAGAAGCCAATAGATGGGATCAACTTAAGTGTCCATCAATGAATAAATGGATAAAAATTGTTGGCTGTATACACAATGGAACGCTATTCCATCTTCAAAAAGGAGGAAATCTGTCATCTGCAATAATATGGATGAAAATGGAGTGCATTGACTTAAGCCGGGCATGGAAAAACAAATAGTATGTGATGTCACTTATATGTGGAGTTTAAGAAGGTGAACTCACAGAAGCAGAAAGTAGAGTGGTGATTTTTAGGGTTTGGGAGTGAAGGTTAGGAATTGGGGAGATTGTTGGTCAAAGGACAAAATTCCAGTTAAACAGAGGAATAGATCCTTAAGATCTAATGTACAACATGGTGACTCTCAGTTTCCTTTAAAATTGCTGAGTAAATTATATGTGATTTTACTACACAAAAATATTAGTATTTTGGGAAATAATATGCTAATTAATTTAGCTATTCCATAGTATATACATATAGAAAACACATTGTACACTGTAAATATATATATTTGATGTCAGTTAAAATAAATTAAACCTAACTCAGCTTAAAGTGGGCATAAACTGGACTCCAGGCTTCCTGCTGACCAAGCTAAAACCATAGCATGTATTGTTTTCCTATTCCTTTGGATTACTGCCTTCCCGTGGATAACACTACTTTAACTTAATAAGTTAAAGTAACTCCAGTATGGGAGTTAGTTGTAATATGTGCCTTTATTCGAGAAACAAGTTTTTGCATCTTAGTTGATTATTGAATTTCCAATTTCTTCAACCTTTACATATGGGCTACTTCCAGAGTTTTGTTGAGTTTGTCAAATTTTGTAGGAACAGAGCTGGTGCTGAGATAAACTTACATCTTCTATTGATTCTCTTGAACCTGAGGAAGTATATTGTGGAAGATTTGGGGTCAGAAAAGTCAGAACTCTGGGGAAGCAGAAGGAGCATAGAATTTCTGGAAGATGATGCCCTTATCTTTATTTGCGAGGTCATATCACAGATTCTGGTTGAGGACCTAGGTTCAGTGTTTCTGAATGGAACTGAACAGAATAAGAAGGGTAAAGAACTGGATGAAAAGATATGCTTTCATATATATTTTAGGATTTTCATTTTCTATGGTTCAATAGAGGAAGAATTTACTTTAGAAAAAATTTAAATTGATAATGTGAAGAAGTTTGTATTATTAAAATTTCAGGCATGTGGGCAAATATTAAAGCTTAGCATTTATATTCTTGAGGTTGTATCTTCTGAATTGTCTTTATACTTGCTCCATCTCATTTAACTCTTTAGGGGTTCTTGGGGAAAAGGGATGGAGTCAAGTCTCATGTTGTGTACAGTATGGGTTTGAATATAATCAATGTCTAGTCCTAAAGAGAATACAAAAAGATTTCTTAATTTTTAAATTAAGGTGAGCAAATTTCATGTATTTTTATATACAGATTTAGGAGCATAGTAACACTTCCCACCCTGTCCTCCATCCTGCCCACACTCTGACCTTCCCCTTGCTTTCCTTTAATTTTTACAATGATCTACTCTGTCTATTTTTATACTCATAAGATTAGCCCTATACTAAGTAAATAATTCAACAAATAGAAGAAAAATAACACTGTTCCTAGACAGTAGAAACAAGGGCTGTAAAGAGTCATCAAAAACATTTTTAAACCAAGAGAATGTACACTTACTTCTTTAGTTCTATCAGGTACATCGAATTAGTGTCAAGATTTGGTAAAATCAGGTACAACTTTTTCTGTCATTCCTATATTGGAGATTATAGGTGGGATGTATGATTAGCCCTAATGTCCTTTTTTTCTACTTTTATAAAGATGAGATAAATTACAGCTACATTTAATGAGCCAAAGTGGCAAGACGAGAGTTTTGGCAAGAGGCCAAGCAAAGTGGGAAAATTTGGGCTACCTCCTGCCCTCTTGCAGTAGGTACCTAATGTTTCTACCTGCCCAGCATCCATTACCTCCTCTTTGCAATGATATCCTACTTTGCATAGGAATATCCTACTTTGTATAGGAGATTTCTTTTCCTTCATTCTTTATGGTCTGAGTTAGATGGTCACTCCAGATATATCAGCCCTCTGTCCAGTGACTCCAGTGGGAACCAGTGGAGCCCCTCCTGGGAGTCTGAATGTACAGCAGCTCTCCTTTCCCTCACCACTAAAACGCACATGATTTCAACGACTATGGATCATCTTACTGGGAAATAGGATTGCAAGTGTTTTAAAAATCTAGCAAAGAGTGATTTCATATTAGAAAAATTATAAAGTTGATTCATTCTGATGCTGGAGACCTGAACAGAACCTTGTAAGATGAGGCTCCCCAGAACCTCAGAGCTGTCCTGATCCTTGTCTTTCCTTAAGGTCCTGCAAAGGTGGTGTTGAGTGCTGTGGCTCAGAGTATATTCTGATGCTGGCAATGAGAGCTCCAACTAACCAGTACACTAGTGCTTTCTCTCTTTTTGGATTGCCTTTCTTTGGCTCTTCTCTGGTTTGCTTTTTTCTCTTCTCATGCCTCTGGAGTACTGTGCCCTCCTTGGACAGGGCTGTGGAGTGAGGCAGAGGGGGTTCCTTGATTTGATTTTAGCTTAGGCTTTAGGTCTGAGGCAACAAAGGATTCTCTTGGCTTCCACATAAACAAGTCCTGTTCATCAGGATGAGGGGGTACTTTAATGGAACTCGAGACAAATTCTTACAGCAACCAAAATTGGGCTTTTGCCATTCTTACCTGGTTTGCATACATCTTGCTTGTTCTGTAGTAAATTGTTTCCCTCTAATTTTATGGATTTTGAAATCCATTTGCAGCTTTTCTCATAATATGCATTTCCTGTGAACTTTTTGAAGACCCTCCATTTGCACAGATTTAAACATTTTTTATAGAAAAATAAGCTTGCTTACCCTTTAATTCCATTTTCCAGAATTGTCGGAAGTGCCTTCATATATTGGATTTCAGGAAAGATATTATTGGAAATAAGTCTGTGCAAATAATGTTTTTAAATCCATTGATTTTTGGATATAATCAAAAGTGATTATGGGTGATCAGAGTTTTGAGCCTAAAGTATTGTGATAATGTTTCTTTACCACTTCACAAGGAGACTGTAAGAGATAGGTTGTGAAGAGGTAGCTTGAAAAGCCTAAAATTCAAGCAGCTTAATATTTGAGAGATTAAAAAAATTCCTTAAAGGTAAAAACTATTTTGATGAATGCCTCAAATAATCTCCTCTCCCTCGTCCCTTGGTATATTAACTCTAAATGAACACTCAGCGTGATGGAAAATTCTGAGTAGGAAAGGGGCTAAGAGTGGTATTTGTGCAATTTACCTTTTTTTCCCCAAATTAATTTCAGTGCTAGAAGCATAGTAAGTGGCCATAAAGAATAACAATTCAGAGTCCACATTCTTCAAAATTGTTTATTTTCTTTTTTTGACTTGCTGTAAAATATATTTTTTAACTTTTATTTAATAAATATAAATTTCCAAAGCAAAACTTTTGAATTATAGTGGCTTTTCCCCACATAACCTCCCTCCCACAAGCAACCATCCCATCCCCCACTCCCTCTCCCATCCCATTCATCAAGATACATTTTCAATTATCTTTATATACAGAGGATCAACTTAGTATATACTAAGTAAAGATTTCAAAAGACTGCACCCACACAGACACACAAAGTATAGAGTACTATTTGAGTAGATTTTTTTTACCATTAATTTGCATAGTGCAACACATTAAGGACAGAGGTTCTACATGGGGAGCAGGTGCACAACGACTCCCGTTGTTGATTTAACAATTACTACTATTATTTATGAGATCAGTAATCACCCGAGGCACTTGTCATGAGCTGCGAAGGCTATAGAAGCCTTTTGAGTTCGCCAACTCCAATCTTATTTAGACAAGGTCATAGTCAAAGTGGAAGTTCTCTCCTCCCTTCAGAGAAAGGTACCTCCTTCTTTGATGTCCCGTTTTTTTCCGCTGGGATCTCACTCACGGAGATCCTTCATTTAGGTGTTTTTTTTTTTTTTTTTTTTTTTTTTTGCCAGAGAGTCTTGGCTTTCCATGCCCGAAATACTCTCATGGATTTTTAGCAAGAATGCCTTAAGGGCTGATTCTGAGGCCAGAGTGCTGTTTAGGGCATTTGCCATTCTATGAGATCCTACATGGGAAGCCATGTAGGATCATTCTCTCCTTTTTAATTCTAATGATTATTATTTGCAGACACTGTTTTTATTTATGTAATCTCTCTGACACTTAATCCTATCTTTTTGATCAGTTATGAACTTAAACTGATCACTTTAAAAAGTAAGATGGCATTGGTGCATGCCACCTTGATGGGATTGAATTGGTATGTATCTAACTCTACTATTAGGGGTAAGTCTAGTGAGCAAATGCTGAAATGTACATCTCCTCTCTCTCTTATTCCCACTCTTATATTTAAGAGGGATCACTTTTCAGTTAATTTTTTTTTTGTTTGTTTTTGACAGGCAGAGTGGACAGTGAGAGAGAGACGGGGAGAAAGGTCTTCCTTTTGCTGTTGGTTCACCTTCCAATGGCCGCTGCGGCCAGCGTGCTGCTTATCCTGGTCTCTCATGGGGTTCAGGGCCCAAGCACTTGGGCCATGCTCCACTGCCTTCCTGAGCCACAGCAGAGAGCTGGCCTGGAAGAGGGGCAACCAGGACAGAATCCGGTGCCCTGACTGGGACTAGAACCCGGTGTGCTGGTGCCGTAGGTGGAGGATTAGCCTATTGAGCCGTGGCACCGGCCCACTTTTCAGTTAATTAAATGCCCAAGAATAATTTTGTGTTAATTAAAGAGTTTAACCAATGGTATTAAGTAGAACAAAAAAATACTAAAAGGAATAAAATAATAAGTTGTTCCTTGACAGTCAGGACAAGGGCTGATCAAGTCATTGTTTCTCAGAGTGTCCATTTCACTTCAACAGGTTTCCTTTTAGGTGCTTAGTTAGTTGTCACCGAACAGGGAGACCATATCATATTTGTCCCTTTGGGCCTGGCTTATTTCACTCAGCATGATGTTTTTCATATTCCTCCATTTTGCTGCAAATGACTAGATTTCATTTTTTTTTGATGTTGTATAGTATTCTAGAGAGTACATGACCCATAATTTCTTTATCCAGTATTCTGTTGATGGGCATTTAGGTTGATTCCATGTCTTAGCTATTGTGAATTGAGCTGCAATAAACATTAAGGTGTAGACAGCTATTTTATTGCCAATTTAATTTCCTTTGAGTAAATTCCAAGGAGTGGGATGGCTGGGTTGTATTGTAGGGTTATATTCAGGCTTCTGAGCAATCTCCAAACTGACTTCCATAGTGGCTTTACCAGTTTGCATTCCCACCAACAGTGGGTTAGTGTCCCTTTTTCCCCACATCCTCGCCAGCATCTGTTGTTGGTAGATTTCTGTATGTAAGCCATTCTAACAGGGGTGAGGTGAAACCTCATTGTAGTTTTGATTTGCATTTCCCAGATGGCTGGTGATCCTGAACATTTTTTCATGTGTCTGTTGGCCATTTGGATTTCCTCTTTGGAAAAATGTCTACTGAGGTCCTTGGCCCATCTCTTAAGTGGGTTGTTTGTTTTGTTGTTGTGGATTTTCTTGATCTCATTGTATATTCTGGTATTAACCCTTTATCTGTTGCATAGTTTGTAAATATTTTTTTCCAATTCTATTGGTTGCCTCTCCAGTTTCCTGACTGTTTCTTTTGCAGTACAGAAACTTCTCAATTTGATGTAATCCCAGTTGTTAATTTTTACTGACTGCCTGTGACTCTGGGGTTTTTTCCAAGAAGTCTTTGCCTGTGCCTATATCTTGCAGGGTTTCTCCAATGTTCTCTAATAATTTGATGGTGTCAGGTCATAGATTTAGATCTTTAATCCATGTTGAGTGGATTTTTGTGTAAAGTGAAAGGTAGGGGTCTTGCTTCATGCTTCATCCAGTTTTTCCAGCACCATTTGTTGAACAGACTGTCCTTGCACCAGGAATTGATTTTAGTTCCTTGATCAAATATAAGTTTGCTGTAGATGTTTGGGTTGATTTCTGGTGTTTCTATTCTGTTCCATTGGTCTATCTATTGTTTCTGTACCAGTACCATGCTGTTTTGATGATAACTGCCCTGTAGTATGTCCTGAAATCTGGCATTGTGATGCCTCTGACTTTGTTTTTGTTGTACAGATTGCTTTAGCTATTCAAGGTCTCCTGTGTCTCCATATGAATTTCAGCATCATTTTTTCCAGATCTGAGAAGAATGTCTTTGGTATTTTGATTGGTATCACATTGAATCTATAAATTACTTTTGGAAGAATGGACATTTTGATGATGTTGATTCTTCCAATCAATGAGCCTGGGAGATTTTTCCATTTTTTGGTATCCTCTTCTATTTATTTCTTTAAGATTTTTTAATTCTCATCATAGAGATCTTTAACATCCTTGGTTAAGTTTATTCCAAGGTATTTGATTGTTTTTGTAGCTATTGTGAATGGGATTGATCTTAGAAGTTCTTCCTCAGCCGTGGCATTGCCTGTGTATACAAAGGCTGTTGATTTTTGTGCATTGATTTTATATCCTGCTACTTTGCCAAACTCTTCTATGAGTTCCAATAGTCTCTTAGTAGAGTTCTTTGGATCCCTTAAATAAAGAGTCATATCATCTGCAAAGGGGGATAGTTTGACTTCTTCCTTCCCAATTTGTATTCCTTTAATTTCTTTTTCTTGCCTAATATCTCTGTCCAAAACTTCCAGAACTATATTGAATAGCAATAACAATGGTGAGTGTGGGCATCCCTGTCTGGTACCAGATCTCAGTGAGAGTGCTTCCAACATTTCCTCATTCAATAGGATGCTAGCCATGGGTTTTTTATAAATTGCTTTGATTGTATTGAGGAATGTTCCTTCTATACCCAGTTTGCTTAGGGTTTTCATCATGAAAGGATGTTGCATTTTATCAAATGCTCTCTCTGCATTATTCTATTGAGATAATCATATGGTTTTTTTTCTTCTTCACTTTGTTAATGTGGTATATCACATTGATTGATTTGTGAGCGTTGAACCATCCCTGCATACCAGGGATAAATCCCACTTGGTCTGGGTGGATGATCTTTCTGATGTGTTGTTGCATTCTATTGGCCAGAATTTTATTGAGAATTTTTGCATCTATGTTCATCAGGGATATTGGTCTGTAATTCTCTTTCTCTGTGGCACCTTTCTAAGATTTAGGAATTAAGGTGATGCTTTATGGAATTTGGGATGATTCCCTCTTTTTCGATTGTTCTGAATAGTTTGAGAAGAATTGGAGTTAGTTCTTCCTTAAATGTCTGGTAGAATTCAGCAGTGAATCCTTCCGGTCCTGGACTTTTCTTTGTTGGGAGTGCATTTATTACTGTTTCAATTTCTGTGTCAGTTATGGGTCTGTTTAGGTTTTCTATGTCTTCCTGGTTCACTGGTAGATTGTATGTATCCAGGAATCTATCCATTTCTGATAGATTTCCCTGTTTCCTGGCATACAACTCTTTGTAGTAATTTCTGATGACTCTTTTTATTTCTTTGGTGTCTGTTGTTACATTCCCTTTCTCATCTCTGATTTTTTTTTTTGATTTGGGTCTTTTCTTTTTTTTTAGTTAGTTGGGTCAATAGGGTGTCAATTTTGTTTATTTTTTCAAAAAACCAGCTCTTCATTTGGCTGACCTTTTGTAATTTTTTTTATTCAATTCTGTTGATTTCTTCTCTGATTTTAATTATTTCTCTTCTCATACTAGATTTGCGTCTGGTTTGCTGCAATTTTTCTACATCCTTGAGATGCATTGTTTGGTGCCTTTCCAATTTCTTGATGTAGGCACCTATTGCTCTGAACTTACCTCTTAACACTGTTTTTGCTGTATCCCTTAAGTTTTGATATATTGTGTTGTTATCCTCATTTACTTCCAGAAAGTTTTTGATTTCTTTTTTGATTTCTCCTATGACCCAGTGTTCATTTAGGAGCATGTTGTTTAATATCCATGCATTTGCATATGCTCTAGGGATTCCTGAGTTGCTAATTTCCAGCTTCATTCCATTGTGTTCTGAGCATGGTATGATGCTAATTCTTTTGAATTTGCTGAGACTTGCTTTATGGCTTAGTATGTGGTCAATCCTAGAGTAAGTTCCCTGTACTGCTGAGAAGAATGTGTATTCTTTAAGTGTAGGATGAAAAGTTCTATAGATATCTTTTAGATCCATTTCGGCTATAGTGTCAATTAAATCTGGAGTTTCCTTGTTGATCTTCTGTTTGGTTGATCTGTCTATTGATGAAAGTGGAGAATTGAAGTCCCCCAATACTATTTTATTGGAGTTTAAGTCTCCCTTTAAGTTCCTTAACATATCTTATTTTTTCCTTAACATATCTTTTAAATAACCCGGTGCCCTGTAATCAGGTGCATATGCTTTTATAATAGTTACATCTTCCTGTTGAATTGATCCCTTAATCATTATATAGTGCCCCTCTTTGTCTCTCTTAACAGTTTTTGTGTTAAAGTTCATTTTGTCTGATATTAGGATGGCTACGCCAACACTTTTTTGGTTTCTGTTGGCATGCAATATCTTTCCAACCTTTCACTTTCAGTCTGCATGCATCTTTGTTGGAAAGATGTGTTTCTTGTAAGCAGCAAATAGATGGGTTTTGTTTTTTAATCCATTCAGCCAGAGTGTGTCTTTTAATTGGAGAGTTGAGGCCATTAGCATGCAATGTGACTGTTGATAAGTAGTGACTTTACCCTGCCATTTTTCCAAACATATTTCTAATATATGCTTTGAACTTCCTGTGATCTTTTACTGAAAGATTTTATTCCTTTACCTTCTTTCATATTGATGGCTGTGTTTCTGTGTCTCTTTGTGTAACACTCCTTTAAGCATCTTTTGCAGGGCTGGACGAGTGGTGAAAAATTCTTTGAATACATTTATGTTGAACTCTTTACTCTTTCCTGAAAATAGATCTTTGTAAAAACTAAGATTGGGAATAGGAGAGGGAGGAGGAAGAAGGGTTGGAGCATGTGTGAGAGAGAGGGTAGAGTGGAAAGTATCACTATTTTCCTAAATCTGTATATATGAAATATATACAAAACTTGTATACCTTAAATAAAATTTAAAAAAGTACATGATGATGACCTGAAAGATTTTAGGGCCATGCTATTAGGATATTAGAAGAGTTTGTGGGAAAGCAAGATGTAGATACCATATGGAAAAACTAGGTAGAACAAATAAGACATAATAAAAGATAAGTTTTTTGGGGGTGTATTTGTTTTCCTGATAATCTGACCCAATGCCCTGCTTCATGCTGCCTTTTCATTGTTAAACTGATTTCACACCTGATGGAATAACAGCCAGAGACTATAGGACCACACAGCTATATATCAGCATGGTCAGGACTAGAATGCAGATCACTGAATATTATACTAATTTCCTTTTTTTTATGGTACACTACTTCCTTCTTAGAAATCCTTCACCTTGAATGTATCTGCACTTTATAAGTTAATGCAGAGCTCTGCCTTAGTGAAAATATATGCAAATAAAGCAAATAATTTAAACTTTGACTTATCACATGCTAGCCACTATATCCATTAGTTAAATAATTAATAGTAATAAATCAAAGAAGTATCATTTGTTGTACAACTATAGACATGTAAGATATCAAGGGTAAAAAAGATAGAAAGAGAAAAAAATTGCATGAATGTTACAGGAAAATCAAATTCTGGTGAGTAAAGATCAGAACATTCTGGCAGAATGATAGAGGAGAAGCTAAGGTAAAATGTAAAAGTAAAATGCAGATATTCTAGTGAAATGAGATCCTTTTTTCCCCCCTTATGTTACCTCTGTTAAAAAAAAAATGTAATGGTTTTTAACCTGATTTGGTTCAGAAGCTTTTAGAAAATCTTGTAAAAAATTGGAGAACTTTCTTACAGCAGAAAAAAAAGCCCATAGGCACTATGTCTTCAAAGGCTACTAGCTGATATGCGGGAGTGTAACTTTGCCATTTACCTGTAACTGAATTTAATCCCTACTGCAAACCTGCTTGTGTTTGATAGAAGGAAACTAATACAGCTGCAGCTAAAAAAAATCCACCCTTTCAGTGACTGATCCGAATTAAAATTTTAAAAGACAAGATCTACTTTTTTATCACTTAAAATTTTATTGTTTTAATTTTTAAAAAACTCAAACATGAATTTGGGGTGGATATATTAATATCACATAGCTTGGAATTCAAGACAAATATAAGAATATATATGATTAGGTAACAGAGAGAATTTAGTGAAGAAAACATTTTTTTCTTTTTTAAAAAAGATTTATTTTATTTATTTGAAAGTACAGAGAGAGGTAGAGTCAGAGAGAGAGAGGTCTTCCATTTGTGGTTCACTCCCCAAGTGACCACAGCGGCCAGAGCTGAGCTGATCCGAAGCCAGGAGCCAGCAGTGAAGAAAACATTTATAAACACCTGCATCCCAAATGAGATGGCATCCACACTTCTTTTTTTTTTTACTGGAGATATATATATATATATATATATATATATATATATATATATATATATCTGAACATATATATATATATATATATATGTATTTAAGTTCCACATATAAGGGACATATGATATTTGGCTTTCTGTGTCTAGCTTATTACAGTATAATCTCCAATTACATCCATTTTGAAAATGTTGGAATTTTATTATCTTTTGTGTCTGAATAATATTCCATTGTAATTATTTACCAAATTTTTTTCCTTTGTTCATTTATTGATAAATATCTAGGTCTATTTCAGATCTTTGCTATTGTGAATTGGGCTGCAATAAACATGAGAGTGCATACATTTATTTGATATGCTGACTTCATTTCTCTTGGATTTTTGCTCAGAAGTAGGCTACATGGGGGGGAGGCGGCAAGATGGCGGAATAGGCAGGGAGCACACTATTAGTCCGGGGGAGAGACAGGTTAATATAAGTGGAGATACTGCAGGGTCAAGGAAGAGTAGGGGATGAAACAGCAGAGGAAACTCTTCCGGAACTAGTGATTCACAGAGTACCTGCGTGGAGAGCGTGGGAGCCCAAGTTCAGGACACCAGCGGCAGACTCAACACACCAGCGCTGGAACGTGAGGTGAGCCGAACCTCAATAGCCCGAGACACCAGCAGGCAAGCGGAAAGAGGAGGCTAGAGGGAACGAGGCTTGAAACTCCGTGGGGAAAAATTCACCAGGCTAACTAGAAGAGAGAGAGGAAAAAAATTAAAAAAGTGACCGATACGGACACAAGTTTCTCTCTCTCCGCTCACCTCTCAAAGGCGAGCAAGACAGAGCAGGCGCCATTTTGGACATACGTCATAAGCAGGGCAACCTCAGGTCTGCACCAGCCCTGAACCTAGCAGAAAAACCTGACTCTGGGGGGAGGGGTGAAATAACAGGAGATTAACATCTAACTTGGCAACCCAGTGGGAGACTGCAGGAGAATTGGAGCCCACACTGAAGGCAGCAGAGATTCCCTGTGTGGTCCTTGGGAAAGAGCTTCCGATCTCTGGCTCCTGTGGGTATATCATTTGCCTGCTAACTACCTCCAATTACGTTCAGCTGTGCGGAATTACTTCCCTTTTGAATCAAAAAAAGAAAGAGATTTACCACACCTAACCTGGGAGTGTCATCTTTGACACACCCTCAACCCTGAGGAACCAAACACAGCTCTCAGTCCACACTCATCTCAAGCCTCTAAGGCTCCACTGAAAGCAGACAGTCCACTTAATATAGAGCCATAGTGTAACAAGAAAAAACACCACAGTGAAGAAACCTAATATCTCCAACATGCCAAACAACAAACGCAAAAACCAAGGTAACAAGAACAAGGAAGACACTATGACGCCCCCAAATGAAAAAGACACCCCAATTCAAGATTATTAAGATGATGAGATCGAAGAAATGCAAGAAGCGGATCTCAAAAAATTGATAAGAACATTAAGAACTTCTCAAAAACAAATTCTTGAACTACAGAAATCCTTCATGGACAAGATAGAAAATCTCTCACACGGAAATGAAATATTAAGGAGGAATCAAAATGAAATGAAACAACTAGTGGAACAAGAAACTGTGATAGTGACGAGAAATCATAATGAAATGAAGAATTCAATAGATCAAATGACAAACACAATAGAGAGCCTTAAAAACAGAATGGGCGAAGCAGAAGAGAGAATATCAGACTTAGAAGACAGAGAACAGGAAAGGAAACAGGCAAACCAAAGAAAAGAAGAAGAAATTAGAAATCTAAAAAATATTGTCGGGAATCTACAGGATACTATTAAAAAACCCAACATTCGGGTTCTAGGAGTTCCTGAAGGCATGGAGAGGGAGAAAGGATTAGAAGGCATTTTCAGTGAGATACTAGCAGAAAATTTCCCAGGTTTGGAGAAGGACAGAGGCATCTTAGTACAGGAAGCTTATAGAACCCCTAATAAACATGACCAAAAGAGATCCTCACCACGACATGTTGTAATCAAACTCACCACAGTGAAACATAAAGAAAAGATCCTAAAATGTGCAAGAGAGAAACGTCAGATTACTCTTAGAGGATCTCCAATTAGACTCACAGCAGACTTCTCATCAGAAACCCTACAAGCTAGAAGGGAATGGCGAGACATAGCCAAGGTACTAAGAGAGAAAAACTGCCAGCCCAGAATACTATATCCTAGAAAACTCTCATTTGTGAATGAAGGCGAAATTAAGACTTTTCATAGCAAACAGAAACTGAAAGAATTTGTTGCCACTCATCCTGCCCTGCAAAAGATGCTTAAAGATGTCTTACACACAGAAACACAGAAACATGGTCACCAATATGAAAGAAGGTAAAGGAAGGAAACCTCACAGCAAAAGATCACAGGAAGCTCAATTTCTCTTTGACATAGAATTAAACTCTGATGCTCTGTTAAAGCAATGTGTTAAAGTAATCTATTATGTTCTCTTGATGTCTGTTAAATTCTAATTGTTCAAAAACAGCTGCATTTTTATTAAGAGCTATGGGTTATTTAAATATGTGCTTATTTTCAAAGATTTGAATAATCACCTTGTAACAATGATCAAATTTGGTCTATGTTATGTCATGATTTTAAGGAATCTTATTTCAACCAGATATTCTGGATTTTGAGCCTTCTTGGCATTCTTGACAGGCATTCAAAAAATCAAAGTTTCAAACAATCTGGTCTCTAAAATTTCCAGTAAATCCTGGACTTTGGTTTTTCCAGTTTGGGCCCAACTGAAAAAACCGAAGGACCCATGTCTCTCATCTTATAGAGACACCAACTAATCAGTCTATTTGGATTATATTAGAAGGACTGTCAAGATGTGATGATGTACCAGACTTTAAATTTCTATAATGGAAAATGCTATTAATACAAATGTTTGAGAATTAAAAATTCTAATGATCTTGTGTTACTAGACATGATAGTTATGTTAATGAGAAAGCCCCAGAGGCCTAAAGGGTTAAATACTTGTAAAATCCTACAGGTGCTTTCAAAAATACTGTGAAGTAAGCTAGTGCCTCTTGTTGGTTGATGAGTTTATAATTTTAAACATGGCGACTTAAAGTCTTTTGTCATCCATAGTTATATATGATGTGCTGCTCATAAAACTAAAGCGTTGTTGGTTCTGTGTTTAGCTGTCCTCCTATAGGTTCCTATGGACTTTTTCCAGCCACTTCTATTGTATTCAGTACTTTGGGATGGCTCTGTAAACAGATGAAGCCAATAATGTATTAACAGTACCAACTGAGAGAAAGTATGGTTAACTGAGGTTACTAAAAACAAAAATCAATTCAAATCAATTGGCAATCTACAAAAAGAGTTAAAGATTTTAAAAGCTATTATTAAAATTGCTATATTGGTCTATTATGCTATGTTATATGTGTGTACATATTGTATGTCCACATGGGGAAATTTTATTAAGAGTTTTATTTTAAATGGCTTATAGAAATGATTGTCCATAAATTTAAGCTGCTAAAATCAATCAAAGCTACATTTTAATTTGTGTGACCTGAATCTGTGTATCATATGTTTTAAACTGTTTGCTAAGTATTCATGTGATATTGCTATTGTCAGCAAGCGATCTAGGACTTGCTCCCTCATTTCTCTATTCTAAGCCCAACTTGTTCTTTCATTTCTCTATTCTCTTCAAGGTAGGAAACTAATTCTATTATAAAGGAATCTGTAGGATGCACAATTTAATCTTTAGACCTTATAAAAGAGATGGCTAACATTTTTCTGTAATAGCATAACCAAAATAAGAACTTAAATAATAATCTCATAGCTAGATTCACTTCGCCATCAGCGAAGTATACAGTAAGAAGAAAAAACCTCCCTTTCAGACCAAAGGGAAAGAAAGTTTTTAAGTGAGAATATAATTTTCCTCATGGGCATTGTCTACCTTAGAAAAACTACTACAGAACATGCCTGTGACTATAGACTTGTAGTTCAGGCCACCGAAGATTAGAGATGAGACTTGGGCACTCCCTTGACTTGCATCCTCTGGTCTGCTTTAACACAAACCAGGAGGAAAAGAAAGCTAGGCATCAGAAGCAATGGGTGGCAGGCCTATTAATGGCTGATCTGTACAGTGATCTGCCCTCAAGGAGACCCAACAGGCCAGTCCACTGCAGTGGCTTTTGATGTGGCAAGCCTGGGCTTCAGCAGAAGTCAGCTTGTGAAGAGCCCTGGCAGCTCTGCCAAGAGTTGGATCACTGGAAATGGACCTGCCCTGGAGTCGAAGGATGCCCAGGTCAGAGCCACAGATCTTATTGGCTCTAAGCTGAAAAGCCCTTCACTCAGCCCAACTTCCAAAGTGACCACTGCAGCTGAGGGGATGGTCAAGTAGGGTCAGCAACATTGCAGGCAGAACTGTAAATTTCTTGTTAGAGATGCCCCCTGCCTTTACCTGGCCAGCTCTCCTCCCAGGCCAGCCAAGTAATGAAAGTCAACAGAGTGCCTTCCCCTAGGAGGTTCACACCTCCCTTAGGATATACCCCATGTGAAGAGATAGCTAGGTCTGGGCCTCTTAACTTACAAGGCCTAAAGCCCAACAGATTATTATCAAGCCCCTTCTATCAGGTTCTATTTGCCTCTCAATCAGAAAAATTACTTGTAGCTTAGACAGCATCTTTCTTAGCTCCTCTAATAATGACTCTGTCCTTTGTTCTAGGCCCTGTCTAGTGCACTTGGGCCTCATTCCTTTGTAATCATAACCTCTACTCTACCACCAATGGCTCTACTCCCAACCTGTGTGTACTGATGGTCCTCTTCCCCACTTAATGCTGTATAATTGTTCAAACCTGGTAAATGCCACTCTTAGGATCATTGGTTACTATCCTCACTCTGTCTTTTATGACCTTGTCTAAATATGATCAGAGTCGGCAAATTTGGAAGGCTTCCATAGCCTTGGCAACTCATGACGACAGCCTAGGGTGGTTACTGGCACCATAAACTAGAGTGTCAATTTGTTGTGTCAACAACAGGAGTCACTGTGCACTTGCTCCTCATGTGGGATCTCTGTCCTTAATGTGCTGTACATTTTGATTTAATGCTATAACTAGTACTCAAACAGTATGTTTCACTTTGTGTTTCTATGTGGGTGCAAACTGTTGAAATCTTATACTAAATTGATCTTCTGTATATAAAGAGAATTGAAAATGAATCTTGATGCAAATGGAAGGGGAGAGGGAGCGGGAGAGGGGAGGGTTGCGGGTGGGAGGGAAGTTATGGGAGGGGGAAGCCATTGTAATCCATAAGCTGTACACTGGAAATTTATATTCATTAAATAAAAGTTAAAAAAAAATAAAAAAAAAGAAGTAGGCTACCTGGGTCATATAGTAGACCTATTTTTAGTTTTTGGAGGAACTCACTACTGATTTCCATATTATTTGTACTAATTTGCATTCTTTTTAAAAAGTTTATTTATTTATTTGAAAGTCAGAGTTACACAGAGATGAGAGGCAGAGAGAGAGAGAGAGAGAGAGAAAGGTATTTCATCCACTGGTTCACTTTCCAATTGGCACAACAGCTGGAGCTGTGCCTATCTGAAGCCAGGAGCCAGGAGCTTATTCCAGATCTCCCACATGGGTGCAGATGCCCAAGGACTAGGGCCATCTTCTAATGCTTTCCCAGGCCATAGCAGAGAAATTGGATTTGAAGTGGAGCAGCTGAGACTTGAAACAGCTCCCTTATGGGATTCTAGCACTGTGGGTGGTGGCTTTACCAGCTACACCACAGCACCAGCCCCGAACAGTGTATTAGGGTTGGCTTTTCTTCACAACCATGTCTTGCTTTTTTTTTGTCTTTTTGATAATAATCATTTGAACTTGAGTGACATGATATCTCATGGTGACTTTTATTTCTGTTTTGCTTGATATCTAGATATATTGAGCATTTTTCATATACTTTTTGACCATTTGTATTTCTTCTTTTGGAAAATGTTGAGATCATTTGTCCATTTCTCAATTTTAATTTTGTTTTGCTGAATTTTTTGAGTTCCTTGTGTATTTAGGTTATTAATCCTTCACCATGTATATAGTTTGCAAATATCCTCCCCAGTCTGTCAATTGTCTCTTCACTCTGTTGATTTTTTAAAAAAAAATTTGAGAATCTGAGTATGTGATTGGTCAAGAAGTGAGAGGGAGACCTCTCATCTGCTGGTTCACTCTTCAAATGACTTTAAGAGCTGGGTCTGGACCAGGCTGAAGCCAGGAGTCAGGAACTCCATTCAGGTCTCACATGTGGGTGGCAAGAAGTCAAATGAACCAACACGAGCTGCCTTCTATAATGCACATTACCAGGAGGCTTAAATAAAAAGTGGAGCTGAATCTCAATCCCAAACTCATTCTATGAAGCCTGCATTGCCTTAATTCCTAAGCCAGAAAAACATAAAACAGAGAAAGAGAACTATAGATCAATATCCCCGATGAACATGGATGCAAAAACTTCAGCAAAATATTAGCTAATCAAATCCAAAATATATCAGAAAGATCATTCGCCCAAACCAAATGGGATTTATGCCTGGCATGCAGGGATGGTTCAACATTCACAAATCTATAAATGTGATACATCACATTAACAAACTGAAGAAGAAAAACCATATGGTTATTGAATAGATGCAGGGAAAGCATTTGATAAAATACAACATCCTTCTGATGAAAACATTAAGCAAACTGGGTATAGAAGGAACATTCCTTAATGTAATCAAGGCAATTAGTGACAAACCCACAACCAGCATCCTATTGAATGGGGAAAGCCTGGAAGCTTCTGAAACCAGGCAAGGATGCCCACTCTCACCATTGCTATTTAATATAGTCCTGCAAGTTTTAGAGCCACTTGGCAAGTAAAAGAAATCAAAAGGATACAAGTTGGAGTGGAGGAAATCAAACTATTCCTATATGCAGATGACATGATCCTACATATAAGGGATCCAAAAGACTCCACAGAGAGATTATTGAAACTCATAAAAGAGTTTGGTAAAGTGGCAGAATATAAAATCAACATGTAAAAATCAATAGCCACAATGTCATGGCTAAGAAAGAACTTTAAAGATTAGTTCCATTCACAATAACTCAAAAAGTATTAAATACCTTGGAATAAATTTAACCAAGGATGTCAAAGATCTCTATGATGAAAATTACAAAACACTACAGAAAGAAATATAAGAAGACATTTAAAAATGGAAAAATCTTCCTCTTCCATGCTCATGGATTAGAAGAATCAACATCATCAAAATGTCTATACTACCAAAAGCAAGTTACAAATTCAATGTGATCTCAATCAAAATACCAATAACATCTACACAGATCTGGAAAAAATGATGCTAAAATTTACATGGAAACACAAGAGATCCTAAATAGCTAAAACAATCTTATACAACAAAATCAAGGCCAGAGGTATCACAATACCTGAGTTCAAGAATTAATACAGGGCAGTTATAATCAAAACAGCATGGTATTGGCACAAAAACAGACGTGTAGACTAATGAAACAGAACAAATTCCAGAATTCAATCCATGCCTCTACAACCAACTTATATTTGACAAAGTAGCTAAAATCAATCCCTGGAGCGAGGGCAGTCTCTTCAACAAATGGTGCTGGGGAAATTGAATCTCCACATGCAGAAGTTTGGAATTAGACCCATACCTAACACCTTAAACAAAAATCCACACAAAATGTATCAAAGACCTGAATCTATGACCCAATACCATCAAATTACTAGGCAATATTGTGGAAACCCTGCAAGACACTGACATAGGGAAAGGCTTCTTGGAAAAGGCCTCAGAAGCTCAGGCAATTGAAGTTAAAATTGACAAATGGGATTATATCAAACTAAGATGTTTCTGCACTGCAAAAACAAACAAACAAACAAACAAACAAACAGCAAAGTGAAGAGGCAACTGACAGAGTGGGAGAAAATTTTTGCAAACTACATGACTGATATAGGTTAACATCCAGAATCTATAGAGAGCTCAAGAAATGCAGCAACGAAACAATCCAGTTAAGAAATGGACTAAAGACTTCAGCAGATATTTTTCAAGAGAGGAAATTCAAATGGTCAACAGATACTTGAGAGAATGCTCAGGATAACTAGCCATCAGAAAAGTGCAAATCAAAACCAAAATGAGGTTTCATTTTGCTCCAGTTAGAATGGCTCTCAGACAGAAATCAACACATGCTGGTGAAGATGTGGGGAAAAAGGCACCCTGATCCACTGCTGGTGGGAATGTAAACTGATACAGCCACTGTGTAAGACAGTATGGAGCTACCTCAGAAATCTGAATAGAGACCTATCATGTGATCCAGCCATCCCACTCCTGGGAATTTACCAAACCTAAAGAAATCAGCATCTGAAAGCTATCTGTACAGCCATGTTCATTGCAACACAATTGACTTGACAATTGCTAAGACATGGAATCAACCCAGATGTCCATCAACTGTTGACTGGATAAAGAAATTATGGTATATATACTACTATATAGTACTACTCAGCTATAAAAAAATGAAATCCTGTCTTTTGGAACCAAATGTATGCAACTGGAAACCATTATACTTAGTTGAATAGGCCAGTCTGAAAAAGACAGATATCATATATTTTCCCTGATCTGCAGTAACTAATAGAGTACTTGAAATGTATGTGAAATAGATATTTTGAGATCTGATGATTATTTAACGGCCCTTGTCTCTTCCATTGAGGAACAGTATTTTGTGTTTCTTTTTTTCTCTCCATACTATTTGTTGAACTCTTTAACTTAGTGTAGGGTTAACTGTAATCATTAAGTAAACTTAAAATAGATCTTTAACAATTAAGAGTGGGAATGTGAGAGGGAGGAAGAAGAAGGGTTGGAGCATGAATGGGAGAGAGGATGGGGGCTAAATGTCACTATGTTCCTAAATCTGTATATATGAAAAACATGAAATTAGGATATCTTAAATAAAATTAAAACAATTCACATATTAAAAATATAAAATTAGATAAAAGTGTAAATAAGAGTCAAGCTCTAAAATTGTTTACTAACAGCCCAACAATATAAAATTAATAATATTACCATATAGAAGATTTAATTGTGGCATAATTAAATACACATTTGCTAAGTGGGCTATAATATAACAAAAGAACAAAAATAAATCTGAATCTACATTTAGTACTTTGCTCTTGGCAGCGATGTTGTAGTTCTAAAACTTTTGTATGTATTTTAGCAGAGAATAATGAATCTTCATTAATTTATTAATGCTAAATATTCATTTTTAATTTATGTACTTTACATTTTAATACATCAACTTATTGATATTGTTGGTAGCTAGAATCTTCATTGAGTAAGGGGATTTAAATGTATAGGATTGGAGGATGGTAAAGTACTTTGTGGTGTTAATTTTCATTAGAGATACTAAGACAAATTTATGATTTTCAAGTATATATATATTTGAGTTAATATATACATCTATGTATTTTTCATGATTTTCAAATACTCCTATGTGTGTATAATAATTGATAACTAGTATGTAAAATATAACTTATTTATTTACAACTGCATTTGATTTCTGTTCTAAGCCTGCATTCTGCCTGATAATAATAATATAATCTAAGTACAGCCAAAAAGCCATTTCAAATATGCACAGTTACTTGAAAGCTGTGTGTATGTGTTTGTCTGCATGTGCATGCATATATGTAAGTGTACTTTTAGTAGAATAATTTCTTTTTCTTTTTTTAAAGATTTATGGGTTCCAGTGTTGTGGTACAGTGGGTGAAGCCCTGGCCTGCAGTGCCGGCATCGCATATGGGCACGGGTTCTAGTTCTGGCTGTTCCACTTCCAATCCAGCTCTCTGCTATGGCCTGGAAAAGCAGTAGAAGATGGCCCAAGTCCTTGGGCCCCTGCACCCATGTGGGAGACCCAGAAGAAGCTCCTGGCTCCTGGTTTCAGATCGGCGCAGCTCCGGCCATTGCTGTCATCTGGGGAGTAAACCAGCGGAGGGAAGACCTCACTCTCTGTCTCTACCTCTCTCTCTCTCTCTGTAACTCTTTCAAATAAATAAAATAAATCTTAAAAAAAAAGATTCATCAGAGTTACACACAGAGAGAAGGAGAAGCAGAGAGAGAAAGAAAGAGAGAGGTCTTTCATCTGCTGATTTACTTCCCAATTGGCCACAATGGCCGAGATGGGATATCAGCGCCACAGGCGGCAGCTTTACCTGCTTTGCCACAGCGCTGGCCCCAGTGAAAGAATTTCTTCAAGGGAGAGAATTTGTTTTATTTTGTTCAATTCTGCATTTTTAGAGCCTGAGAGTCATGTCATGTATCTAGTATGTGACTAATAAATACTGGCTGAACCCACAAACGGGACAGACTGTAAGGAGAGAGTCACATCACTGACAGTTATCACACATGTGCACACAAATGGTTTTTCCCTGTTTTAGATCTCTGAAGTTCATCCTTAGACACTAAATTAGAAACCCTTTTCTATAATTCTCTGTTTTCTACTGATTTTTTCTATCACTTCATTGTGACCTCTAAATAGGATCCTTTGCTTTAACTGCATGCGTTTTATTTCTCTGAATAAATTTTAAGCTCTTTAAAGTCAGAATCTTTTTCCTTATTTATTTTCCTGTTGCATTTTCAAGCTCAGAGCCTGACACGGGTTCTCTTTTGTTGAACATTTGTTCTTTTTGGCTCTCTCAGCTTCTGTTCTTTCCTCTTTCCTTGATAGTAACATCCCAATTCTTTACAGAAGATCCTCTCTCCTACAATTTAGTGAGGAACAGCAGATAAAATAAAATGTTCCTACCCACACCTTCGCAAGGTGGGGGGATGGCTGTGGAAGGCACAGGCTAACAGCTGGACTGCACTCATCCTTGGCATCATAATTAATTGTGGAAAGACAGCCCATTGTCAAACATCTTATAATATCAACTTAAATAAGGGAGGGTCTTTTTGAAGTTGCTATGACTGGATGACTGATTTATGAATATTCCTTCACACTGTCCTTAGTTGTCAGGATAATTGATTGTATCAGCTTGTATTTTTGATTTGTAACCTCACAAAAGAAAGCAAGTAGGCAGCGCATCCCCTTCAGCTTCCCAGTGATGGGGATCGAGAAGCTATTTAAGCTAAACCACCCGAGACCCTGCAGTTTTCTTTTGCTCATGTGATCCACTCTCGGGTCAGTGCTTGTCCCTCTACCTTGCACATGAGTGTGGTGATTGGGCACTGGGGGCCATGTGTGGGCTTCCCTTGCCTGTGTGATATCATTGAACTTGCTGCTGTACCTGTTTTGTGTCCTTTCTTAAAACTAAAACTTCTTAGTGATGAGTGAGTCTCTTGTAGGGTATTTCACTGACAATCAGAACCTGAAATCCAGTGCTTGGGACTTGAAGCCTGAGAGCCAGGCGGAGTCAATGTTACTTTCTCCTGATACTCTGACTCCTAGGTCAGTGGAACATGTTCTAAGTAGATGTTTAAATGTTCCCCTGCACAGCATCATAACATATCTAGAATAGATCTTGCTCCATGAATTTCAGAGCTGCTTTTGTTTCTTTCTATTTCCAAGCCTTCCCAATGTTTTGCTTCTTTGTTATATTTCCAGTGAGTTCATGTTTATGTAAATTAATTACAGATGTAACCAAATAATCATGACAAGCATAGCTATGAATTAAGTAAGTTCTCAATGCATTTTTATTCTGTGGTTATTTTCTCCATTAGTTTTTATGTTATAAACCACCTCTAACCTTTGTGGCTTGCAACAACCACCATTTCATTTATCTCAGAATTATGCAAGTCTGTGGGTTAGGCTGTGTTCAGCTGTGTGGTCCTGATCTAAGTTGGATTTTTTCATGTTTCTTTTTTAAAAATACTCATTTCATATACTGTAGAGGAAGAGTAACAGAGAGAGAGAGAGAGGGAGGGACAGAGAGAGAATGAGATCTTGTATTTGGTGTTTCACTGCCCAGATGGTTACAACAAACAGGTTTGGGCCAGACCAAAGCCAGGAGATAGCAATATCATCTTGGTCTTCCACAAGGATGGCCGGGGCCCAACTACTTGTGCCGCCTTTTGCTGCTTTCCAAGGTGTGTTGGCAGGGAGCAGGAATGGAAGCAGAGCAGCCGGAACATGAAGTGGTACTCAGATAGAGTATGCAGACATTGCCAGTGGCAACATACACACTATACCACAATACCAGACCATCTCATATTGCTTTGGTGAGCTGAGTTATTTGAGTAACTTTGCTTCTGAGAGTTGGCTGACTACCAAGGAAGTTAGTCTGGGCTTATTCAAATGTTGGGAATGAAAGAGAAAGAGAGAAGTAGTATGGGCTGAATTATGTCTGCTAGTAAATTGTTATGTTGAAGTCTTAATTCTCAGTGTCTTAGGATGTGAGTGTATTTGGAGGTAGAACCTGTAAGGAGATGATTCAGTAAAACTGTAGCCATTAGGGTGGGTCGTAATGTAATCTGACTGGTGTCCTTATAAGTTAAGGAAATTTGAATACACAGAGAAATACAAGGTGGTGCACATACCAGGGAAACCATGTGAGGACAAAAGCAAGAAGACAACCATCTGTAAGCCAAGAAAAGGGAACCTTCAGGCAAACTTGATGACACTTTGATCTTGGACTTCCAGCTTACTGAACTGTAAGAAAATAGATTTCAGCTGTTAAAGGCACCCATTCTGTGATGGTCTGTTAGGGCAGCCCTTGTAAACTGAAACCGGAAGCATGCATGCTGTCCTGAGCTTGGGCTTGGGATTGTCACTGCATCACTACTGCTGCATTTTATTGATCAAATTCAATCATAAGTTCAGCCCAGCTGGGAGGTTACCTTGCAAATGGGCATGGGTACAAGGAAGGGAATAATTGCAGCCTTTTTTGAAACAGTCGTTCACAGTAATTAGAATGGTAAGGAAGCATAAGAGTTGAAATAGATGTTCATGTAGGAAATGGTACTGAGTGCTTCAATCTGTAGTTGAAATGCTCTATCCAAAGCATGGTCGTGTTTTGTTGGAGTGGAGTACTCTGGCTGATTTTCATCCATGGCCTGTGTGATGAAAATGTGCCTACCTGCTCCAAGGTGGCCCTACTGTTTGTAATATGAGCCAGAATTCCTTAACAAAATGATCAGAATGTGAGAGGATTTTTTTTCCTTTCCAGATCAAATTATATCATTAGATCCTGTAAGGAGTTGGGATTGCCATGATTAATTAATTTTTTAGACAGTTGCAAGGTCAGAACTGTGGTGCTATGCATTACGCCTCTACTTGAAATGCAGGCATATTGTGTTGGAATGCCAATTAGAGTCCTGGCTGCCCCACTTCTGATCCAGTTTTCTGATAATACACCTGGGAAGGCAGTGGATGATGGCCCCAGTCCCTTGGCCCCTGATATCCATGTGGGAGACCAGGAAGGAGTTCCTAGCTTGTAGCTTTGGACTGGCCCAACTCTGGCTGTTGGAACATTTTGGGAATGAACCAGTGGATGGAAGATCTTTTTCTCTTATGGTCTTCCCCTCTCCCCATTTGGCCTTTTCCTCCTCTCCCCTCCCCCCCTCTTACCTGTCTCTCCCTCTCTTTCTGTCACTTTGCTTTTCAAATGAATACATAATTTAAAAAAATAAAGAAAACTCCTTGCCAAACTCATTATTTCCAGGGTGGAGTGGTGGATGAGGTCAGCTAAGGCTTTTAGCTTAGTTTTCTACATACTCCAAGCCTTTCAGGTAGAGTCTGTGTCTCCTGTAGTTTGAATCATTCAGAAATGGTTACAGGCCTGCAGAGAAGATGATCAAATGTTGAAAGATTAGCACTGGCTTTTAGAGAGGAAAAAGCCATAATCAGTTAAGTAATATCTCATAGCATTGGGAAACTAGAACCATCATTACTTTGGAGTATAGACTCAGGCTAGAATCAAGGATAGAGAGATTCAGGTGCTACTTTGCAGAATTAAAAAAATGGTGCATCACTTCCACTGGTATTGTTTAAATGTGTGTACACATTTATTTAGTGGGAGAAACAGATTTTGTATGAATGAAAATTATAGGTACCTTTCCTGATTCTTCTTATCCCAGACTAGTTTCCCCCAAACAGACAAAAAGGAATGAAATCAGTGAAAGCATGAGGTGACAGTATTTACACAGGGATTTCTTGAAGGCAGCAGGGGGGTGGTGGCATTGCATGGTGCCTGCTGTTTCACTGATCACACACAGAGCTCAGAGAGCCCTGCCCAATCTTTCAAGAACCTCTTATCCTCCTGTAGCTACCAGGCTTCTGCCTTTCTGTTCCCCCACACTTGCTGTGTGTTCTTTTTCCTACATCAAATTTTCTAAAACTCTTTGGGGGTTTTCTGTCCCTCTTCACTTTTCTAAACAAAACAGAATAGTAAGTATTAATTCCAAATCCAAAGTTTGTTGTTAATTTTTTTGTTAAATTTTACTTAAAGTATACAAATTTTATGTATACATATTTAGGAACATAATGATGCTTCCCACCCATGCTCCCACCCTTCCTCCTTCTTCCTCTCCTATTCTCTCTCAATTTTTACAATGATCTACCTTCAGTTAGTTTACTTTATGTTCATAAGATTAACTCTACACTTAAGTAGAGTTCAACAACTAGTAAGAGGAAATAAAACCTTCCTCAACAATAGAGACAAAGGCTGAAAAAAATCACTGCAGCTCAAAATGTCAATTTCACTCCTATACATTACAGTTTTGGTACTCTATTAGCTAACATAGATTAGGGAAAACATATGGTATTGTCTTCTTGGGACTGGCTTATTGCATTAAAGTATAATAGTTTCTAGTCCCATTCATTTTGTTGCAAAAGACAGGCTTTCATTCTTTTTTTATGCTGAGTAGTATTCCATAGTGTATATATACCATACTTTCTTTATCTAGCCATAAGTTGATGGATATCTGGTTTGATTCAATAGCCTAGTTATTGTGAATTCAACTACAATAAACATGGGGTACAGATAACTATTTTATATGCTGATTTCATTTCACTTGTGTAAATTCCTCGTAGAGGGATTGCTGGGTTGTTTGGTTTATCTATTTTCAGTTTTCTGAGATATTTCCACACTGTCTTCCACAATGGCTATACTTGTTTACCTTCCCACCAGAAGTGGATAAGGGTACCTTTTCCCCCACATCCTTGCCAGCATTTCTTGTTTGTTAATTTCTCTATGAGAGCCATTATATCTGGGCTGAGGTGAAGCCTCATTGTGGATTTGATGTGCTTTTCCCTGATGGCTAATAATCCTGAGCATTTTTTCTTGTGTCTGTGGGCCATTTTAATTTCCTCTCTTGAAAAATGCCTTTTCAAGTCCTCTGCTCATTTCTTAACAGATAATTTGTTGTGTTGTTGTTGAATTTCTTGAGCTCTGTATAGATTATGGATATCAATCCTTTATCTGTTTCCCAGTTTGTAAATATTTTCTCCCATTCTGTCATTTGCCTCTTCACTTTGCTAAGTGTTTCTTTTGCAGTGTAGACGCTTCTCAACTTAACACAATCCCATTTGTCTATTTTGGCTTTGATTGCCTGTGTTTCTGTGGTCTATTCCACGAAGTCTTTGCCTGCACAAATGTTTTACAGTTTTCTCAATGTACATTTAGATCTTTGATTCATTTTTGAGTTGATTTTTGCATAAGGTGTAAGGTAGGCCTCTTTTTTCATACTTCTGCACACAGAGATCCAACTTTCCCAGAACCATTTGTTGAAGAGCTTGTCCTTGCTCCAGAGACTGATTTTAGCTCCTTATTCAAAGATTAGTTGCTTATAGATATGTGGATTGATTTCTGTACTTTGTATTCTGTTCCATTGATCTACATGTCTATTTTTGTGCCAATACCAGGCTGTTTTGATTATAACTGCCTTGTAGTATGTCTTGAAATCTGGTATCATGATGTCTCTTTGTTTTTGTGAAGATTGGTTTAGCTATTTGGGGTGTCTAGTGTTTCTGTATGAATTTTAGTATTTTTTTTTAGGTCTTAGAAGAATGTCTTTGCTATTTTGATTGGTATTACATTGCATTGGATCTGTAAGTTGCTCTCAGCAGTATGGACATTTTGGTAATTTTAATTCTTACAACCCATGAACATAGAAGATCATTTTGTGTGTGTGTGTGTGTGTCTTTTTCTATTTCTTTCTTTAATTTTTTTCCATTGTAGAGATCTTTCACCTCCTTGATTAAATTTATTCCATGGTATTTAATATTTTTGTGGCTATTGTGAATGGAATTTAACTTAGAAGTTAAATTACCAAAGCTTTAATAAGTTCCAGTTGTCTCTTAGTGGAGTCTTTTGGTGTGTGTGTGTGTGTGTGTGCGTGGGTGTGTGTGTGCAGGTCATCTGTTAATATGGATAATTTGACTACCTCCTTTCCAATTTGTATCCCTTTGATATTTTTATTACTTAATGGCTCTTGTGAAAATTGCCAGGACTATACTGAATAGCAATCTTGAAAGTTGGCATCTTTGGTTCTGAATCTTAGTGGAAATTCTTCCAGTTTTTCCCCATTCAATAAGATGTTATCTGAGGGTTTGTCATATTGCCTTTATTGTGTTGAGGAATTTTCCTTCTATACCCAGTTTGCTTAAGGTTTTCATCATGAAAGGATATTATGTTTTATAAATGCTTTTTATGCATTTATTGTGACAACCATATGGTTTTTATTCTTTAGTTTGTTAATGTGATTTATCACATTTATGGATTTCAGGCTTGTAGAAACAGAAGAAAGAATATCTGAGCTAGAAGGCAAATATTTTGAAGTGTGATGTTTCTGAACTCATAAATTAAAACAGTTTGCAGAAGCATCAGAGGCTATTATATTAAGGACAGAGTTTTTTACATCTTTTTTACTGGTAGAAATTCTTTCAGGTACCAAATTCACTTCCTTTAGGAGCCAAACTTGAAAAAATTATCATGAATTTAGAAAAATTTAAAAGAAACAATTTCTTACATGCCACGAATAGCAGTGGGGCAATTTATATTTTTCTTTTGTGTAGAGTTGTTTTTGTGTGGATTCATTTAAAATGTATCCCATACTATTTTGGCAACCCTTAGAAAATGGAGTCCTGAGCCGGCGCCGCGGCTCAGTAGGTTAATCCTCCGCCTTGTGGCGCCGGCACACCGGGTTCTAGTCCCAGTCAGGGCACCGATCCTGTCCCAGTTGCCCCTCTTCCAGGCCAGCTCTCTGCTGTGGCCAGGGAGTGCAGTGGAGGATGGCCCAGGTGCTTGGGCCCTGCACCCCATGGGAGACCAGGATAAGCACCTGGCTCCTGCCATCGGAACAGCGCGGTGCGCCAGCCGCAGCGCGCCAACCGCGGCGGCCATTGGAGGGTGAACCAACAGCAAAAAGGAAAACCTTTCTCTCTGTCTCCCTCTACTGTCCACTCTGCCTGCCAAAATTAAAAAAAAAAAAAGAAAATGGAGTCCTGGAGGTATTTGACCCATCCAACCTATAGCACACACCTAGTTACTGTGATGGTGGGATTGTGTACATCTGTAGGGAGGAACTGGGATTTGAAGGCTTTGGTTTACAACTGTCTGCATCACAATGCTCAGTTAGTCATATATGTTAGTCTGTGTTATTCTGGTGCTGAGAGCTATGGCTTGCCAGCATCACCAGCATGGTTTTAACATGCTCAATAGCTGCTATAGATATAATGCTTTGGGATATTATATTTTCTTAACATCACTTGATTTGCTCACTTTTGGAAGAATTAAAAGGGCATCAACACAAGTTAGTATTTCTGTTTTTTTTTTTTTTAAGATTTATTTACTTGAAAGAGTTGCAGGGAGAGGTAGAGACAGACACAGACATGGAGAAAGACAGAGAGAGAGAGAGAGAGAGAGGGAGAGAGGGAGGGAGAGGGAGAGAGAGAGAGAAAGAGGTCTTCTATCTACTTGTTCACTTCCTAAGTGGCTGAAATGGCTGGAGCTGAGCCGATATGAAGCCAGGATCCAGGAGCTTATTCCAGGTCTCCCACATGAGTACAGGGGCCCTAGGACTTGGGCATGCTCTGCTGCCTTCCCGGGTACATTAGCAGGGAGTTATATTAGAAGTGGAGCAGTCAGGATGTGAATTGGTACCCATATGGGATGCCGCTGCTATGGGCTGGGGTGTTAACCTGCTGTACCACAGCCCAGCCCCTTAGTATTTATTTTTTTTTCTTGTAAATATTTAGTTATTTATTTGAAAGAGTTACACACAGAGAGAAGGAGAGGCAGAGAGAGAGAGAGAGAGAGAGAGAGGTCTACATCTACTGGTTCACTCCCCAAATGGCTGCAATGGCTGGAGCTGTGCCAATCTGAAGCCAGGAGCTTCTTCCGGGTCTCTCACATGGGTGCAGGGGCCCAAAGACTTGGGCCATCTTCTATTGCTTTCCCAGGCCATAGCAGAGAGCTGGACCAGAAGTGGAGCAGCTGGGACTTGAACCAGCGCCCATATGGGATGCCAGCACTGTAGTCGGCATCTTTACCCACTATGCCACAGTGCTGGCTCCAATATTTCTGGTTTTTTTTTTTAACTTTTATTTAATGAATATAAATTTCCAAAGTACAGCTTATGGGTTACAATGGATTTCCCCCTCCCATAACTTCCCTCCCACCCACAACCCTCCCCTTTCCCGCTCCCTCTCCCCTTCCATTCACATCAAGATTCATTTTCAATTCTCTTTATATACAGAAGATCAGTTTAGTATATATTAGTTAAAGATTTCAACAGTTTGCCCCCATATAGCAACACAAAGTGAAAAAAATACTATTGGAGTACTAGTTATAGCATTAAATAACAGTGTACAGCACATTAAAGACAGAGATCCTACATAATATTTTTTTTAAATTAATTAATTTTCTATGCCATTTCCAATTTAACACCAGGTTGTTTTTTTTTCCATTTCCAATTATCTTTATATACAGAAGATCGATTCAGTATATAATTAGTAAAGATCTCATCAGTTTGTACCCACACAGAAACACAAAGTGTAAAAATACTGTTTCAGTACTAGTTATAGCATCACTGCACATTAGACAACACATTAAGGACAGATCCCACATGGGATGTAAGTACACAGTGACTCCTGTTGCTGACTTAACAATTTGACACTCCTGTTCATGGCGTCAGTAATCTCCCTAGGCTCTAGTCATGAGTTTCCAGGGCTATGGAAGCTGTTAGTGTTTGCCGACTTTGATCTTATTCCGATAGGGTCATTGTCAAAGTGGAAGTTCTCTCCTCCCTTCAGAGAAAGGTACCTCCTTCTTTGATGGCCCTGTTCTTTCCACTGGGATCTCACTCACAGAGATCCTTCATTTAGGTCTTCTTCTTTTTTTTTTCTTTTCCATGGTATCTTGGCTTTCCATGCCTACAATACTCTCATGGGCTCTTCAGCCAGATCCGAATGCCTTAAGGGCTGATTCTGAGGCCAGAGTGTTGTTTAGGACATCTGCCATTCTATGAGTCTGCTGTGTATCCCGCTTCCCATGTTGGATCCTTCTCTCCCTTTTTGATTCTATCAGTTAGTATTAGCAGACACTTGTCTTGTGTGATCCCTTTGACTCGTAGACCTATCAGAGCCATCAATTGTGAGCTGAAATTGATCACTTGGACTAGTGAGATGGCATTGGTACATGCCACCTTGATGGGATTGTATTGGAATCCCCTGGCACATTTCTAACTCCACCATTTGGGGCAAGTCTGATTGAGCATGTCCCAGATTGTACATCTCCTCCCTCTCTTTTTCCACTCTTAAATTTAACAGGGATCACTTTTCAGTTCAATATTTCTGTTTTTACAATAGCCCTCAAAAAGACATTTCATGTGAAATTTAAATTAAGTTGCTGTCTACCTTGTACTAATGTTCCTCACATGCAGAAAGCAATCACGGTACATGCGCTGAACACACGCATCTACACACACATATACACACACACACAGGAATGGGTTGCAAAGGATGCTGCTAAGAGGAGTGATTTGAAGGATGTGTTTTCAAATAGGTACCATGTAATTATTCATCTGTTATTTGCCATATCATTCATATGATTTGGAACGTTAATAACTTTCTGTTTATAAAGCAGGGCTGTAAAAATTTAAGAGGCCAAGTGCCTCCTAACTCATCAGATTCTTTTACAACTCATTGATCCATGACAGTCATTGTGGAATCACTTCTGTGCAGAATCTTACCAGTGTCACATAGATGTGACCTGATAGCACATACCAACAGCCAATATAACACTGAATGGGGAAAAACTGAAAGCATTTTCCTTAGGATCTGGAACAAGACAAGGATATCCACTTAAACCACTCTTATTCAATATAGTACTGGAAGTTTTATCAGGAGCAATTAGGGAGAAGAAAGCTAAAGAGCATCAAAACTGGAAAACAGGATGCCAAATTACCCATGTTTATAGACAAGATGATATTATATATGGAAAAACCTAAACATTGCACTACAAAGCTGTTAGATTTGATAGGTCATTCTGTAAATTTGTAGGTTTCAAAAATATACAAAAAGCAGTAAAAGTAAGTTTTCTGTATGATGATGATGAACTCACAAAAAGAGAAGTCATGAAAGAAATTCCATTCACTATAGCCATAAAAATCATCAAATATTTAGCAATTGGTTTAAAGAAGTGACAAATTGTTGAGTCAACAACAGGATTCACTGTGTACTTACTTCTCATGTGGGATCTGTCCTTAATGTGTTGTCCAATGTGAAGTAATGCTATAACTAGTACTGAAACAGTATTTTACACTTTGTGTTTCTGTGTGGGTACAAACTGATGAAATCTTTACTTAATATATATTAAATTGATCTTCTGTATATAAAGATAATTGAAAATGAATCTTGATGTGAATGGATTGGGAGAGGGAGCTAGAGATGGGAGGGGTGCAAGTGGGAGGGAAATTATGGGGGGGAAGCCATTGTAATCCATAAACTGTACTTTGGAAATTTATATTTACTAAATAAAAAAAAAGAAGTGAAAGATCTCTACAATGAAAATTTTAAAAAATCAAGGACACAAAAATAGATCTTCCATGCTTATGGATTAGAAGACTCAATATTATTAAAATGTCTATACTACCTAAAGTAATTTAGAGATTCAATACAATCCATATCAAAAATACCAATAATATGCTTTACAGAATTAGAAAAAGCAATCCTAAAATTCATATGGAATCACAAAAGACCCAGAATAGCCAAAGCAATCCTGAATAAGAAAAATCAAGCTGGAGGCATCACAATACCTGACTTCAAAGCATACTGTAAAGCTATAGTAATTAAAACAGGACGATGTTGGCATGAAAACCAATACACAGGTCAACGGAACAGAAATAGAGAGCCTAAAAATTAATACACATACATATGGCCAACTGATGGAGTACAGTGAAGTAAGGATAATATCTTCAATAAATGGTGCTGGCAAAACTGGATGTATATATGTAGAAGAATGAAATTAGATCCATACCTCTCACCATATACAAAATCGACTCAAGATGGATTAAAAATGTAAATTTAAGACCCGAGACTATGAAATTGCTGGAAGAAAACAGGGCAAACACTCTGACATTGATGTAGGGGATGATTTCTTGGACAAGACCCCCTAAAGCATAGGCAACAAAAGCAACACCAAACAAAGGAGACTATATCAAATTCAGAAGCTTTGTACAGGAGAAGAAATGATCAACCAAGTGAAGAGACATCCAACAGAGTGGGAAAAATATTTGCAAACACCTATGAGAAATAATTAATATCTGAAATACATTGCTAACTTAAAACCTCAACAACAGAAAACCAACCAATCCAGCTGAGAAATGGGCAAAGGGCTTCAATAGATAATTCTCAAAAGAAGAAATACAAATGGCCAACAAACAATGAAAAAATGTACAACCCCACTAGCCAAAATGAGATGTTACATTACCTGTCAGAATGGCTAAAATCCAAAAACAGAGTAACAAATGCTTACTGGAGTTTCACTAGGTTCTGTTTGGTCTCTCCCTTATTTTGTCCTCCTAACTTTCCCACCTCAGGAATTTAGCAATTATTGTTCCCTGCCTCTTGGATGCTGCTTACCTGGTTCTATCTGTAATTGGCTTTCCATTCTGCAGATCTCACTTTGAATACTTCTCATCAGCCTTCTGACCTCATCTATGGTGGTTCTGTGCTCCTGCTGCTGCCTATTACTCTATTCAATCTTTGTTGCTTTCTTTGTAGCACTTATGTAATCTATTCCAGTTTTGTTTTTATTTATTTACTTCCATACGAGTGGCTGTCTCCACCATCACATAACCACTTCATTGGGATGTGATCTGTGGTCTCTACTGTGCTGGCTTGAGCGATACACAGGGATCTTCATTCAGCAAGCAAGCACATGGCCAGCGAGGGTACCAGATACTGGGGATCTCAAGAGGAAGATGACAGGACCCTGGCTTCATAGGGCTCTGTAAAAGGGAAGAGCATTTGCTTCCCATTTTCCGTGTTGAACATTTTTTCTGTATGTTTTGTTTTTGTTGCTAGATTTAATGCACTGGATGAAAGGATCTCAATTATCTTTGTATCTCCAGAGACTAGCATAGGCAGTGAAAATAAAATAGTATTTTTGAAAGCACTTTGAAAATTCCAAGGGAGCATTGTAAATATAATAACTGATTACTACTGCTATTATCCAATAAAGTAATTCTAATAATATTGCTAATGGCTGAATGAGGAGAGAGAGAGAGTTGTCTAAATAAGAGCAAGTGAGAGAGAGGGGGAGAAAGAGAGAGAGCAAGCACTTTGGGTGGGGAGGAGGAAAAGTGAGGAAAGGGATTATAAAGCCAAATCTCATCATTCTTTAAGGACAGTTTTCTGTTGCTCACTTTCTTTCTTGGGACTTCAGAATAATTAAATAATTGTTTTCTGAGATGTTTGTAGGAAGCCATAAATGATTCTGATGCAATTTCAATGCCAAAACAAGAAGTTCACAAACCATAACATCTTTGTTTATTTGAAAATGCAGCTCAGTATTTTTTCACTTTGGCATGAAATCAGGACAAATTAATTAAAAACATACATTCAGCTGCAATCATTTAATTGTCATGTTTGGGGAGAAGGCAGTTGTGTACCAGCTCCACTAATGTGAGCTGGGGAGCCTGTGAGTATCATGCACCTGTAATTTTATTCATTATTAATGAAGATCAATATAAATAATGCATTTCCTCTTATGTTTACTAAGCCAGAGGGGCTCACAGTGCCTGAGATAATGTCCCTGCCTGAGATAAAGGAACCTCCAGCTGCTCATTAGCTGATCACTTGCAAAGAGGGAATCTGGCTACTACCAATGGATTTTCAAAAATCAAATATGTCAGCTAATGCCCAACAAATAGTTTAATGATGAAGTGACCATTTGAAATAAAAGTTCCTCTACAGAGAGACTTGGTGTCTTTTCAGATCCAGCATAACCTCAGATAAGTTGAGTCTTCTAATTTGTACTTTGAAAAGAAAATGTGTGCGTATATATGTGTGCATATGTGTGCCCATGCATTCATGAAGCCAATATTTAGCTATGAAGCATGAAACAAATAATTCATTGTGTAGTATAGAAATACAATGTATAAAAGGATGCGAAGTAATTCTAAAGAATAAAAATGTATTGTCCAGGTGATAATTCACATTTGGATAAATAAAAGGATTTTTGAATAAAAAATGCATTCTAAAAAGTGAAAATAGTCTGTTTTCTATTCATTCTATATCCTTCCCGGGTGAGTTCATTCACTTCCAGAGATTCAGCCCAGATGTCAGTGTGTATAGGAAGAGGGACCTTTCGCAAAACTTTACCAGATATTCCCAATAACTGCATGCATTCAACTGCTTCCGGACTTCGCATGTGGGTGCTCAGGCCCCTCAAACTCAGCGTACTCTGACCTGAGCCCTGGCAAACCCATTCCTTGCTGCCATCCTCCTCCTCCAATCTTCCAAAGAGCAACCAACCTTCTTTTGCTCCCTCTCTTTGTTCTTCACATTTTTTCCACTGACTCCTGTTGCTTTTTTCTTAAAGCTGTCTCTGAATCCAAGCCTCTCCTTGCTACCTCCCTTCTCCACTGCTTTAGTTCAGATCCTCAGCACTGCCATCCCGCTGGCCTGTGTTTATCCATGTTCCTGAGCTCCCCTCCACCTTCCATACTGCAGCTGCATTGCCACTCCCACCCCATGCCGCACCACGTGGGGCCTTCACAGCCACGTTCCCATACACCTCTCCTGACGGAGCTTCTCACTCTCCCAGCTCCTTGGAGCTCTTAACCATGCCCCCGTGAGACAGACCCTCTTCTACCCATCACGTGCTGTGTGTGTGCAGCTCTCTCTGCTTAGGCCTCCTTTATTGTTTCTTCTTTATATCTCCCTAGAGCCACCTCTGAATAGACGACAGTCTTGGTACTGATTAAAAGCATGAGGTACGGGGCATGTATAATGGACAGTGATTATGCCTCCATGTGGACCATGTGCACTGAATCTCAGGATGCCAGGGTTGAAGTTCTGGCTCCATTCTCCATTGCACCTTCTTGCAAATGTGTGTGCTGGGATTCGGCAGGTGATACTTCAAGTTGTCTGAAATTGTTGGGTCCCTGGGATCAGTTCTGGGCTTCTGGCTGAATCCTGGCCCACCCCTCTCTGTAGTAGGCTTTTAGGGATTGAAGCAGCAGATGGGAGATCTCTGTCTCTCTCTCTGTCTAATAATAAAATTCAGAATGGTGTGCTCTATAGAGACACACTGTGTTGGAATCCTCCATAGGACTCCAATGTGACCTGGGAAACTCCCTTAACTTCTTCTGCTTTGGTTTCCATGTCTATAAACTTGGAAGATGAACAATAACTAAAGTTTGACATAGCAGTTAAATGATAAAAAATATGTGAAACTCCTGTCACACCATACAATGCCCTTTGCAGGCAGTCTTCCATATCCCTTAGCAGCCCAGAGTAAGCATGTAATGAATGTCAGTTTCTATTACCAGATTTTCTCAAGGCAGGATTAATTCCTCTGCCTCTGGGATCTCCAAATGGTATGGCACTGGCGTCTGGAAATTTTGCTCATTTAGAAGGGTGCCCCCATCTCCTAGGAAAGTACTAAAGGAGTCTCCATACTTAGGACAAGGCCGCTCATTTGTTTATTTCTTCAGTGTTTTAGGCACTGCGAATACAAAATAACCAGTCTGTTGAACATGCCTGTGGGACTAAAAGGTGATATGGTCTTCTTGTTCTCTCTGCTCTTTACACATTTGAGGACTCGCCCCCATGGATGTTCTGTTCACTCATGAGCAGCAGACATTCTCCTAGCTACCTTAGTCACAGACTCAGTGTCAGTTCAGTGGAACTTCCAGTCCCACTCAAGATGAATGCGCTAAGCTTGACTTAGTGATGTCGCTGTACTTTCCTCCTGCTCTGCCTGGATCCAAGCCCTGGGGAGAAAAGTGTGAATAAACCACAACCCCCATTCTCAAGGAGTTCTCTGAGGTGGCAGGTGGGCAGCCATGGTGGATTGCATTACACTGGGATAAATGCTGGGGCAGAAGTATGCTTTGGGGGCCTGGCACAGCACAGGAGCAGTGCTGAAATCCCCTGACAGGAAGAGAAAGGATTCCTCTTCCAAGGATTCCAAGTTGAAACAGAATCAAAGTTAAATCTTTCAGGACTGGTAGCACAATTCTGGGTGGAGGAAGCCCAGAGGCAGGGAAAGGATTGCAAATCTAAGTATAATTTTTCAAAGGGATCTGCTTTGTGTAGATTCCAAGGGAATTGCTTTTGTCAATCGTGAGAGTCAAGTGTGTATGGTAGCATAATCCTAGGAGTGAGATATGGTGTAGATGCACACTAGATTGATATTAGATTAGCTACAGAATGGGTTGTGGATTTCATCTTTTGGGCTTTCCCACTTACTAGCTATATAATCTTGGCAAGTTGTTGTTTAAAGTTTTTGAACCCTGGTTTCCTTAACTAAAGTGGAGGACTATTACTCATTTCAAAAACTGTGCATATAAGTGAGAAAATGTAAATATAAAGTCCTTTGTACTAAACGTGGCGCTTAGCTTGGGCTTGTTAGTTTAACTGCTGAAGCAGTCACACTTTTGTGGCTTTTACTGTATGTCTAGGATAACCTGGAGAAGCAAAAGCTATTGGACAACGACAGGAATGGCATTGCAGTTCCAGTCTGAGCTGGAATTAGAATGTTGGTTGTGGGGATGGAGAGACTATCTCCAGAAAGGTGGAAATCTCCTGAAAGAAATTGACTAGCTGAGTGTTTGTCATCACTGTCAATTTTTAATTATATTTTATTTGCTCTCTCACTGATAGTGTTTGTTTGGGCTGGTTTGGGGGCCCAGTCATTATTTTCATGGCATTTTGCATGTTCCTTTGTACACAGTATGAGATCTTCCAAGCTAAAGTTATTTCTAACAACAACAACAACAAAATCAAACGATTTCTACATTAAAATGTGTGGCCACCTGGAAATTATAAACTAGAGGCAATATTACTTTATTAGCTTAGCCAATAATTGCTGAACCAAGATTGTCTCAGAAGAATACATGATGTGTGACTCTTAATTGCTTTTGATTTCTTCTTCTTTTATTTAATTTGAAAGACAGGGAGAGAAAGGGACAATGAGAGAGAAACAGAGAAAGCTCTCCTATCTGCTGGTTCACTCCTCAAATGCCCACAACAGCCAGGGTTGGGCTAGGCTGGAACTGGGAGCTCAGTTTGAGTCTTTCATATGGATGTCGTGGACCCTACTACTGGAGCAATCACCTGTTGCCTTCAAAGGAGTCCATTGGCAGGAAGCTGGGATTGGGGCCAGAGCTGAGTCTTAATCCTACGCACTCTGATATGAGATGTTGACCTCTCCAGGATGTGTCACAACCACTATGCCAAATGCTCTCCCCTGCTTTTGATTTCTAACACAGATCATTTTGGTTTAACTAAGACATATGTTCACTTATTTGAAGTAGTCTGCTTAGAAATAGTGAAACCTCCTGGGTGATTACTGATGTCATAAATAAGAGTGTCAATTATTGAATCAACAACGGGAGTCACTGTGCACTTACTCCCCATGTAGGATCTCTGTCCTTAATGTGTTGTATTATGTGAATTAATGGTAAAACTAGTATTCAAATAGTACTTTATACTTTGTGTGTCTGTGTGGGTGCAAACTGTTGAAATCTTTACTTAGTATAGAGTTGATCATCTGTATATAAAGATAATTGAAAATGATCTTAATGAAGAATGGGATGGGAGAGGGAGTAGGAGAAGGGAGGTTTGTGGGTGGGAGGGAGGTTATGGGGGAAAAAACTGCTATAATCCAAAAGTTGTACTTTGGAAATTTCCATTTATTAAATAAAAGTTTAAAAAAAGAAATAGTGAAAACTGCAAAACCAATCTGAATATAGGAGACTATTCAGAAGAAATGTAATGAAAACCATGAGAGATCAGGAATCAGAAAACCTGGGTTCTGACCCTGTTGCCGTCCTGTTGGGTAACTGGGTAAAGAATTTGGGTTCTTTGAATCATAAATAAGGAACATCACATTGGTATTGGTCTGGTGCATGCCCTTTTCCTGCTCTGACAGCTCTGTTATTTTATTGCTTTTCATCTGTTTAAACCACTAACCCTCAACTCTTACCAATGGATATTATTTAAGTAGATACTGTATGGGAGACAAAGCAAACTACACTTGATCCATCTAAGGGCCCTAACTGGGCCTGAGCATTAAATTGGCATAAGGTACATCAACTGAAGATAAGCATCCAAATGTATCTAGTATGAGCTTTAGGTGGCACAGACGCACTCCTAAGGAAATAACAACACAAAGAAGCACTTACAGCCGGTCACTTAGAGCCCAGTTGGAAAAAGGATATTAAGGTGTGGAAAGCAATTAGCTTGTATCGGAAGGTTGAAAAGATAAGAATTGTTTTAATTTTATTTATTTGAATTTTTATTTATTTGAAAGGCAGATGAATAGAGACAGAGACACAGAGAAATATTCCATCCACTAATTTCCTCCCCAGATGTTGGTGACAGCTAGAGCTAGGCTAGGCCATACTGACACCAGGAGCCAGGACATCCATCTGAGTCTCCCATGTGGTTGGCAATGATCCAAGTACTTCAGCCATCACCTGCACATTAGCAGGAATCCAGAATTGGAAGTGGAACTGGGACTTGAACCCACACTGATGTTGGATGTGAGCATATCAAGTGGCATCTTATTCATTACACCAAATACCCACCCCATCAAAGCATTATTTTAATAAGGCCTGCATAAAATTCTTTAGTCTCAGTTTCTCATCCTTGAGGATAAGAAAATTATTGTTTTTGGTACAGAGAGGGCATCTCACATGGGAATATCATTGGCTGCCTTTTTTTTTTTTTTGAGATTTATTTATTTGAAAGGTAGAAAGAGAGAGACCAACTGACCGACTGACAATCCTCTGGTCCAGTATCCAAATGGTTGTAATGCCAGTCCTGAGCCCAAGCTGAAGCCAGGAGCCAGGAACTCCATTCCTGTCTCTTTGTGCGTCAGAGGGCCAAGAAGTCAGGCCACCTTCTATTTTTCCATGTGCATTAACGGTAAGCTGTATTGGAAGTGCAGCAGTTGGGGTACTGGTGCTGTGATATGGGATGCTGAAGTTGCAGGTGGCAACTTAACCTGCAGCCCCATAATCCTGGTCCATTGTCTGCTTTGAAAAAGCAGAAAAGAATGGTTTTTAAAAGTAACTTGAACTCACAAGAGTGAATATGGCAAAGAAGTGCATTTTGGGGTGACAAGTTCTTAACTCCTTCAGTATGAAAGAATTTTGTAGGCAGGAGAGTTTTATGTCAACGTGATTATGTGGGCATGAATGTTTGTTACTGGGTTTTTCTTGTGACCTGTTTCTAAAGCAAAAGCAGAATTTCTATTAGTTATTTGATCTAAAAACTATTGTTTTTCTTAGTGAAAAGTCTTTCACATAAAATAGATGATTTTATCGCTTCTTGGCCTTTTGGCTAAGATCAAGTGTGTGTAAAATAGATGATTTTGATGGAGCTGGAATTGCGGCACAGTGGGTTAAGCAGTACCTTGGGACACCGACATCCCATATTGAGCGGTGCTTCAAGTCCCATCTGCTCTGCTTTAGATTCAGCCACCTAGGGTGTACCTGGGAAGCAGCAGAGGGTGACCTGAGTCCTTGTACCCCTGCTACCCATGTGAGAGAACAGGATGGAGTTCCTGGCTCATGCTGTAAGCCTGGTCCAGACCTGGCCATTGGAACCATTTGAGAAGTAAACCGGAAGTTGGAAGATCTCTCTCTGTATCTCTCTCTCTCTTTCATCACTGTGCCTTTCAAATAAATAAATATTTTAAAAAACTAAATAAATGATTAAAAATATAGTTTTGTAAACTATGAGTATTTACCAATATTGCTAATGACACCTGTAGTGTTTTGGTAGCAGAGTAGCTTGAAGCTGGATGAGGGTTTGGGATAATGATTTGTGTGTTACCTGTTGCTAAATCTGTTCAGCAATTAGTACCATTCTCTGTACAGAATATGGTGTCAGTCACTGGTATGGACTGAGCGTGCAGTTGTATTTGATTTCTTTATACCAATGTAAATGAACATGTCCATATGGAAATTTAGGATTCTGTCTATACAATGAGTGGGTGTGGGAAACTGAAGTATTTTGTAAAACATCTATGTCAATGTCACACCAAAAATGGTTTTCTCCACATGTCTAGAAATATGGTCTTGTAAGCTTTAACACATGATGAGATGTCCCAAACCAAATCAGTGCCTTCCATATGTATTTTCATGCTTCGAGCTTAAAGAAGAGGAAAGTGTTTTAGCTAACAGTGGTGACTGAGAACTTTGGGGCATTTTAAATAATCTTGAATGGTTCACTCATTAAAAAATCTGCTTTGTTTATTTTCACCAAAATACCACAGGAGGTTGGGACACAGCACTGAGTTAATTACGGGTATAGGGCTTTCCAAAATAACGTTGAGTTGAAGACAGGTTGACATTTTTGGTAATGTCATGGGTCAGAAAGGTAAGCCAATTTGGGCTCATGTAAATCCAGAAAGCAACTTTATTTTTCAGATTAAAAAAGAAACGATCTCTGAAGTCACTCTGAACGTCGCGCTGGAAGGAACCTAAAGGTCATCTGGTTTAGGCTGCAGCACCTCTTGTCAGGCTGGTTGGGTCTAGAATTGTAAAGAGGAGACCTGGAAATAAGAACAAAGAAGCTCACAGAATAGCAAATCATCTAAGGAGCAGAAAATCTTCCCTTTGCCCTTCTAGATCCCTTTCCACCCTTCCCTAACCCATTCTCTGGGTTGACCATCATGTACTACCTCAGAGGGTAGTACCTACCTCCTCTGGTTACATTCTGTGTTTGCTAAATATCACATCCTAGCAGGAGCCTGGAGGGAGGGATGGCTGTGACCTTGGAGTGTCATTACCACATACCTCTTTCTGTGCAGTCACCTTGGTCTGACTTTGTCCCTCAACTGGAGCTCATAACTACTCTCATGTGGGTGATCTTCCTGTCACTCTCCTATCGTATCTCTGACCCCTGACCTCTAGAGCTCCTCCCAACCTGACAAACTGAATATTACTCTTTAGTAAATCATCTTGTTAGTAAACCCTGTTTGAATTATCTTAATTTGGCTGTGTCATCTGTTTCCTATTCAGCCCCTGACTGATATGTTTGACAGAACTCGGATGTGTCTGCTCACCAGATGGTGGAATGTTGGTAGGTGGTTTGGAGATATCCACCAGGAGCCTTGTAAGAGGGAGGGAGCATGGCTGTCCAGAATTAGCCATTCCAGAAGCTCCCCTAGCTCTTGACATTCTGTGTAGGAAACTGAAGAAAGCCTATTACATTCTGGGCTTTTCTATTACTGTGGGGCACTAGACTGCAATGCTAAAACAAGTTTGGGTCAAAGGAAGGCACTAGAGGGTATGCTTCTGAACAGAAGCAATGCCTCCACACACAGCGAGTCATTTTCTAACCAATTTCTTTCAAATACCATTTCAGAGTTTTAGTACTGGATTTTTTTTCTTACCAAGTATTACTTTTATGTTAAAGGTAATTTAAATTGTAAATCGGTGCTTTCTTCTATGTGACAATATACAGAATACAGAGTATAATATATATTATAATATATACTATATATAATATATATCCTATATATCTGGCAACCTGGCTTATTTGTTAATAATGAGGCTCTAGTTTTCATTTCAATGAAATATTGGAATTTATCTCAAATATACCACATAATTTAACTGTAGAAGAGCATATTCCACTCCCATGTACATCCCAAAACCAGCCTGGTGATTAAAGATAGCGCTCTGTACTCTCATATTTCCCATTCTGGGTCGTGCCGGTTTTCTCTCTCTGTTCAGTTCTGAGCACGAGTCTGATCTGGTGCTTTGAGACAAGGCACAGGCTGTTCAGTGGGCATGGAGGTGGGCATCACTCATGAATCCTCTCCAGTCACGTTCTCCCTGCTTTCTTGCCCTGCAGACGAGGCTGAGTATCACTGTTTTCTCCATATTAGCCCTGGTTTTAGATTTCAGAATATGTGGGTCAGAGCACCACTTTAAGGGAAATAGAGACTTTATAGATGGTGTTGGCAGTTCTAAGCCTCTTAGAGTGAATACAATTCCTTTGTTGTGTGTCAGAGCCCTCGCTCTGCATTGTACCCAGTGTATCTCCTGGGAAATGTATGTGACTGAGAACATCTCGTCTAGAAAATCTGCAGTAACCATACTTGTTATCACTAAAGAGGGGCTAGACTTGCTGATCTCAAGGTCCTGTCAGTTTAACAGTGGAAGTTGTGTTCTACTTAAAGGATGCTGGCATTGTAAGTGGTGGCTTAATGTGCTGCACCCTCTGCTGGTCCCCATGGAGTTGTCTTGACTGACTTCTTTGGGTGAACATTTTCTTTCTTGTCTCCTTGTATGAGGAAGAGCTTTGGTACCCTGGGCAGATTCAGTATCCATCATGTGTGGATCTTAACTCTTCCCTTTTCTTCTTGTCCAGGCTTCTGTGTACAATTTAAGAGTATTCTATTAGATGTTTGTGGACAATGAAGAGAATACAGCTAACTCCGACCAAGGCTTGGAGGGGCTGTCTGATTCCCAAGTTGATGCAACTTACATAGGATGTGAAGTGTTGTATAATTCCATGACTTCAGTTTTGACTAGTTGCCAAGTTCAGAACAAGGGGGAAAGTTGTACTCCACAAATTGTTGTGATATAACATACAATATCTATTGACCATTTCCTTTGTATGCATAGTATTAAGCAGTTTACAAATTTCGCTTCATTTAATTCATGTGATGATGCCATGTGGTAGTTGCCATTTTTCTCATTTAAACTCACAAACACTCTAACAGAATTCTGCTCTATATGGCTGCACAAAATGTTTCTATAAACCTCTCCATACTGTAGTAATTCCATGCAATATCAACCTTAATGTCCCAATGAGGAAACCAGTAAGTTTCTGGGTGAGAATAAGTGATTTAGGTATTTTCCCCAGCAGATGTACCTCTGAGAAATTTCACTCTGAACTGGATCATCTGAAGGAGAGAGGCCTGGCACCTGCATTTTCCATTTTTCAGTATATACTGAGGCAGAGAGGAAAGCTTTGGTTCCTGTCAGTGAGGAATCTTGGCATCCTGACTTGGCTTCCTTCTGGTGATGGCAACAGTAGACAGCAGTGTCCTTGGAAGGCTGGTTCTGAGATCCAGGCTTAAAATCCTGGCCTGGGCTCTGCCTTTTCAATCTTTCCAAGAATACTGGGAGATCTTTCTATCTCCTAATACATAACTATCTGCAATCAACTACCTGTATCAGAGCAACCTTGTAGAAAAGAATGTACTTTGTAAACCTAATTCTTTAAAAAAAATCAGTAGTCAGGAATATCAGTGTTTATAATGTTGACTCATGGAGTAACTTCCTTGTAAAATAGCACTTTGCTAAAAGTCAAATCCTTAGGAGGAAACTATTTAGATATGTAAAGACTTACTCTAGTTTGAAAATGTGTTGGTAATCATGCATATTTAAGGTTTTGTGTTTCCATTGGTTTCTTGTATACTCTTCATCAAATTTCTTTCACAAAGCATGGGATCATGGGACGAGAAGTCAGAAGAGCTCTTTGAGTACTGTCACTGTGATTTGTTATCCATGTGACTCAGGCAAGTCTATTAACTGCTCTGAGGCTCAGTTTTCTCTTTGTAAAATGGAAATAACCATAACAGTAATATTTACCAGCCATATGTAGTCATTGAGATGATCAAATCAGAATGTTTTTGAGCCAGCACCGTGGCTCACTTGGTTAATCCTCCGCCTGTGGTGCCGGCATCCCATATGGGCGCTGGGTTCTAGTCCCGGTTGCTCCTCTTCAAGTTCAGCTCTCTGCTGTGGCCTGGGAGGGCAGTAGAGGATGGCACAAGTGCTTGGGCCCCTGCACCCACATGGGAGACCGGGAAAAAACACATGGCTTCTGGTTTAGGACAGGCATAGTTCCGGCTGTAGTGGCCATTTGGGGGGTGAACCAACGGAAGGAAGACCTTTCTCTTTCTCTCTCTCTCACTGTCTATAACTCTACCTGTCAAATAAATAAATAAAAAAATGTTTTTGAAACAAGAAGGGTTAGGATAAATAAACTTATTATTATGACAACTATGGTCTTTTGCATAATCTCTGAGTGGAAAATGGTGTAAAATAAATGTCTTTAAATGCTCATCCTATTAGGAAAAAAAGTCATTTTTAGGAAGATGTGGAGAACAAGTGTATTTCTTTGTATGCAAATAACTCTTTTCTCAAATTATAAAATGCTTCTGATCTTTCCTTATTCAGCACAAGTAAGGTTTAATGTAGCAATTCAGAATCCCAAGATAGCTAAATACATTTCATCTGTATTTTTGGAAAAATGGCCTATTTTTTGCATGTTTTATTATCCATGAGAACTTCTTATTTCCCAAGTATAATTTGTTCAACCAAATCAGAAGTTACCTGTAGGCCTCCAATTCTCTGCTGCTGTGGGTAGTTGCTAAGGCAAGTGTATCTTCTGAAGGTAGAAGGCAAGGCCCCTGGAATTTGGTAAAGATTTTGGTGAAGATTGTCAAGGTTATTCCCATGTCACACCTTCTCATGCCTTCCCCTTTTTCAGACAGTAGGATAGGTCTAACTGAGAAAAGTCTTGATTCTCTTGGGTATACTGCACCCCCTCCATCTGCACTGTACAATTATGCTATTATAAAATCAGAAAGAACATATTTTGAATAATTTTCAAGGGTTATTATGATCACAGCTCAATATTTCTGTTATAATTTTCAATCTTATCCAGTCTTAATCTTTATGGTCACAACTGCACAGGATGAGTTGGTGATAATTGTTTCCTAGACTCTAATCACTCCCTGTAGGAAAAGCACTTATAGTAGGAGAATGATCTATACTTGCCATGGGGCTGCTCCCACTAGGGAAGGTCGTATATCAGGAGCTCAGATGAAGAGGTAGCAGAAGACAATGGCTACATAATGAATTTCCTCTACAGTCATATCCTGAAATTCTCAGGATAGTTATGCCTTTCATGATGTAATGACTCTGATTAGATTCTCTGAAAGACATGAGTGCTTTTGTTTGGATATGATTCGACTCCTAAGCCTTCCTGTGTTGAAGGTTTGCAGTGTGGTGATGTTTTTAAGAGATAGGGCCTATTGGGAAGTCATTAGGCCGCTGGGGGCACTGTCCTGAGAGGAAATTTCTTATATGGTCTTGGATAGTTACCACAAAAGAGTTATTTGGAAATGAGAAAGGCTGGCCACTTCCTCTTTCTGTCTCATCATGGGATCTTTCTCATCTGTGCCCCATGCCAAGATGCCCTTTCCCATGACACCCTTGTCAGAGATGGTACCATGTGGTTTGGACTTTCAACTTCTGATGCTATGAGCTAATTAAATCTCTTTTATGTATAAAGTATCTAGTTTCAGGAACTTCATTATAGTACCAGAGAGCAAACTAACACATACAGCAAAAGCTAAAATTTATCTACAGTCATTGGGGCAAGTCATAGTTGTGAAGCAGTAAGGTTAGGAATCTAGATTAATTGTGAGGAAGGATTTGTTCTTTGAGAATGGGCAGTAGACAAGTTTCAGCAAGATTTCTAGGGGCAAAGGAACATGGTAGATGTGGGAGTCAGATTTAGTAGAAACAGCCCTCACTTGAATAGCCTCTGAATGGTGCTTTAAAGCATGTAGAGAGCTCTTATGTACACCAGTTCTCATTGTATCCTACTACAAAATCTGAGAAGGAAGGGGATATTCCAGTTTTCCTTAAGAAGAAGCTGAGGCTAAACTTTCTTTAATTTGTTTAAGCTCATACAGTTAGTTAGTGTCAGATGTAGGTACACAACATCATCTAGCATCCTTTCTTTGGTATCACAACTATCCTGATGATCTCATTGAGGATGACGCTAGTGACTTTTTAATGTTTGTTTATTTATAAGACAAGCACTCTCCATTTAGGTTGAGAAACAACTGTTTTTTTAAAAAATTTATTTATTTTCATTTAATTGAGAGAGATAGAAGTAGGTAGAATAGGTATGGAGGGGGATCTTCCATCTACTGGCTCATTCCACAAAATGCCTGGAATAACTAGCCCTGGGCCAGGCCTAAGCCAAGAACTTGAGACTCCATCCTGTCTCCCACTTGGATGGCAGGGACCCAAACACTTTAATCATTATCATCTACTGCCTCTCAGGATGCATTAGCAGGAAGCTGGATAATAAGCAGGGTATCCAGGACTTGAACTAGTTACTCTGTTTTGGGATGTGGGTGTCCCAAGTTGCAATTTAATGCTGCACCACATCACTTTTCTTTTTTAATAAGGTATAATTTAAAATTTTTTAAAATTTATTTTCATTTTATTTGAAAGGTAGATGGAGAGTAAGATATCACTTCCATCCACTGGCTCACTCTTTAGATGTACAAACGCCCATAGGAGCCCTTGCTGTGAAAGACTTATGCAAGGAACCCCAAACTCAATCCAGGTCTCCCACTTGGGGGTCAGGGACCCAAGTATTGGGCCATTACCTGTTGCCTCAAGGGGTGCACATTAGCAGGAAGCTGTGGCCAGGCATGCCAAGAGGCATCTTATCTTTATGCCAAATGTGTGTCCCAGCTACTGAAGTTTTTGATATCTGTTTTGAATTCCGCATTATTGTGGCAGGTAAAAAGTTTAGATTCTTTATTCCTCTACCATTTTCTTGACTTAAAAACTGATAGTACCTGGTATTATCTGTTACTTTTCACATTATTAAAATCAGTATGTATAAAGAGCACTAAGTATAAAAAGCACTCTGGTACTCTTTTTCTTGTTTTCCCTCCAAAAAAAATCCTTTCTCATAGTTGCCTTGCCTGTTTGTTGCTGTGAAAAAGAAACACTTTATGGAATAATTATTTTCAGGAGCACTAATTTAATTCAGTCATAGATACTGGGACCCCAAAAGCCAATTCAGAAATAGATATAACTACTTCTGCCAATTTAGTAATGCTAAAATAGAAAAATTATTTTGGTAAAAAATAAGAAAGATTAAGCAATTACAGGAAGAAGAATGGGATTTTATTCCCTAAAGACAGTTGTGCAAACTGAGAAAGAATCCTTATTGGCTGTCTTGGGAAGAAAAGTCAGCCCCTGTCATTATGACCCATAAAGAAAGGGAATGGTATAAATCATGAATGTGCAACTCCTCGTGAGAGGAGTAAAATTTTAAGCCTTAGCAGGATATTAAGTCATAATAAATAAATCCAGAAATTATTCTTGCAAGAAAAAGGTTTGAACATATAAGTTTAGAATTAAGGGAAAATAGCAGGGTACAGACTGCTAGACATTTGACGATTCAAGGTGATGAGATTCATAGCATAAAGATGCAGGTTGTGGGGTAGGGCCTTGCTCCTGATCTCCCTGAAAGCAGTCTAACACCCTCTTTCTCAGTTCCTTATCTAACAAAGACAAGCTTAATATCCTGTAAACAAATGACAAGATCAAAAACATAACCTTTTAGATTACTTGGGTTCCTGGTACAGTCAGTGTGATCTGACTTATTATACTTTGCTTATTTAGAGCATGAGCTAATAACAATATAAAATTATTTGTTTATGGTGAGTTTTGTCTCCTGGAAGAATAGTGGCTGTCTATGCAACATTGTGCAGTATATACAGCTATTACTGTTTTTTTCTTACTCTCCTGCACCTCTTGTCCATGTTTCCAGCCTTTTCCACATTTCCTCTTCTCCTAGTTGATGCTTTCACACTCTACCCACCCTTGCCTCCTCAAGATGTCACATCTGTGTCCCTCTCAAGTCCACTCCTGGCTGTGTTTATGTTATGTTCCTTCCTTTCTACCCATCTCTTACTTAAACTTGAATGTCCCACCTCATGATCCTTGAACCCTGTTTTCTATTAGGTGAGAGTCTATCTGATGTCTAATCATTTCCCAAACTATGATTTTTAGAAAAATAACTGAGTACTCCTCCATATTTTAATAGATATCACTTGATGGTAGGAGGCAATAAGAGTTCCTTGGCAAAATAAGTTTGCAAAAATCCTGCATGCTATACTATCCTCCTGAAAACTCACAGTACTCACCAATACATTAAAGATTTGGAGACATCTTTGAGAAAGACACTTTTGTGGGGAATTCAGTATGGACCACTCTACTATAATAGGAAACAAACTAAAGTATCCATTTTTATCCTTCCCAGGAAATATACTTATTTTAACATGATCTAACATGCATTTATAGGATAAAAGTACAGGTGCTTTAGAAGGTACTGATGGGTGGTTTTTGACTGGGGGGGGGCGTCCTTATGATGTGATTCGAATTATTTTTCAGTACTTTTGCTTCTTTAAGCTCTTCTAAACTAAATCATAGTCCTGACATTATTTGAATACTTCTCATTTGATTGAAACAAAACTTAAACACACTTTGGGCAAAGCTTAGAGCTCTTATTTTTCAATTCCTGTGATCATTTATGTCCAGATAGTCCTTTGATAAGTGAAAGATACTCCCTACCATGCATGTACCAACATTAGGACATTCAATATTTAAAAAATGATTTGACCCAGGATTGGATTCTTATTTTGTTTATTGGCATCCTGAGGCAGGGGCAGAACTCTCCAGTAATGTGATTGGGTGACCAAATTGCAATCCTGTTCCGTCAGTCCTCAGCTAACAAAAACATTTCTGCTTACCCGGCATTGGGATATTTTTAAAATACAATTTTAAAGTGCTTATATTAAGAAGATGCCTCTGAGAAGCTTCAAATTGAGGTCACAGACCTAAAAGAAATGTATACTGCCTTAGGAATTTGGGCTGTCAAATGGGATCTGGAGAAAAATGCTGTCGGTGTAGTTTCCCACCTCTCTCCTTTCCCTCTGGTGACTGGTGCAAACCCCTCCTCTGCCCGCCTCAATGCCTGGTCTTTTTCCCATAATATAGACACTTCTGAGTTTGTATAGTAAAATTTTAAATCAGACCCACTTTGTTCTTGAATTGTGGCAGTTACATTGTTTTACTTTCGTTGTTTTACTTTTGTTGTGATGTTGCTTCGTCCAGGTTTTTGCTCTGACACAAGAAGGAATATTAGGATGAGGAGTAGGTAAAGGTCATACTCAAGAAGAGGTTGTGGTAATACTCAAAGGAGAGCTGTACTCAACAAAGGGTCCATCCCTTTATAAGATCTAGAGGCACAGAGGGTGGTGTCTAGGGCAGGGTTTAATAGAATATTATTAAGAGGCAGAGTTTGAGGTTGGGCTTAAGTACTAACCATGTTCTTGCCACCCCCCCCACTTTTTGAAAACTCAGAAGTGTCATGGTGTGAGGTGCATGATGGGAGTAGGTGTGTCAGCCATAATCTTTATGGGACATCAAGGGAGAAAGGACCATCTTCTGTAACTTCATCCTGGGTCAGAGCATCATCCCTGACCAGTCAGAAAACAAAAGTCTCTTACTAACCAATATTGAGGTTCTATGGTAGGAGCTAGAAGTTCACTACAAGTCATTGATAATGGCTGGAATACCTGCATGACCCTCATTTTTACATAAAATTGTTGAGTTCTGAAAAAGATTAATTTGACAGGGTGAGGATATGTGAGCCAAAAAGCAGCAAGTCTAACAACCACGTCAGAGAACGCAGAGTACATTTTGCTGCTTCCCAGGTAGTAGAAGCTGAGGGACTTTCCTTAACAAAATCACAGAGCCACTTGGTTTGATTGCAAATTCTCTTGGTGTCTTCCACAAACCTACTGTTGCTGATGTAAGTACAACAGATTTTAATAATCACTGAACATACTCTACCCTGTTCTGCCAGTGAGTTTTCTAGGACTAGTTGTTTTATTACAGAAAGCTCTGTTTCTGTCCCTGGTGCTGAATCAAATTAACAAAGACAAGTCTGAGCAGAAAGGAAAGAGGTAGTTTAATCTACCGATAGATGAGGAAAATAGCAGATTAGTGATCTCAAGAACTGCTTAGTGAGGATGATCTGGAGTTTTTGTTGGAGCTGCAGAGATGGGACTTATTTTACAGAAACTGTGAGTGGAGTAGCAAGTCTCTGTGGCTTGGTGCGATAGAGGCCAAAACTGATTAGCCAGGCACTGAAAACTGTCACAACATTTCCGCTCAGTGCTTGGGAAGATCTGCTTCTGGAGAGATTAACCCTATCTTCGGTGGTGTTTCTTGGCTCTGTCTTCCTGTAAGGGAGGGTAAGGATTACAGCATTCTCAGGGCAATGGTAAAGGGAAAGCCAAAGATTTAGCCTTGAAGCACAACACAACATAATGTTTTGTGAAAGCAGCTTGAAAAACATCATTTGTCTTGAACAGTGAGAGTAAAGCTGTGCACTATAGGCTTTTTCCTCTTTGCATTTGGTTATGGCAAGAACCAACTCTTACAATTTTCATTTCACTCAATACTCTGTTATAGGTTTGTATAGCTTTGTCACTTTAGTTAGGAGATCTAAGGAATCTAGTTGTTCTAGGGCCTGCTTGGCAGTTTGGGCTAACCACCTAAGACAGAGAACAGGATTCCTAAAGGGACTTCATAGTATGCAGTAAGAGTTTCTCTGGTTGCTATTAGAGTGGACAAGCTTATCAGAGAGTTTTCCTGCCAATGGCAGTTTCCCGACAAAGCTAGAACTAGGAAAGGCGTTGTCAGCCAGGAAATGCAGCAGTGTTAATGTATCTTTTCTTGGTGAGAAGTTGACAGCAAAAGCAAAAATTTTACTTATCTTTCAGCCTTTTGAAGATAAACTTGAGGTCCTCAATCGATGCAGAAGAGTAGGCAGAATTATCTTCTAGGTGTGCCTGCGAAGGCTCAAGGGGAGAATTTTGATTCTTGACAGATGTACCTAACTACAAACTCCCTGTAATTTTATTACACTAGGAGTGCTAAGTTATGCCTGATAAAGTCCTTTCTATTTAGGCTCTAATAAGTCAAAGGGGGAGCCCTCTCTCTGTTTTGCACAAAATTAGATCTCTAGGGGAAATTGATAGTTCATAATTTTTGTAATCTGGCACCAGGAGAATCTTTTTGTCATGTTTTGTCAGAGGCTTCCGCACCTGACCTAAAGTGATAATATATTTTTATTAGATTTTGAGTATCTGAATCAGAGAGGATGTGGAAGATGAGGAAGGGCCTCCCAAATAACATCCCAAAAGGGCTAAGCTATAATGTAGCCTTGGTGGCCATTCTCATTGTAAGAAGGGCAACATGCAATAACTTGAACCCGCATTTTGAAGCCTCTGGGCATAGTTATGCCAGAGTCCTTTTAAGATAATGGTTGGCCCTTTCAACCTTATCTGAAGATTGGGGCCTCAGGAAGCATGGAGTTGATAGAAAATTCCTAATTTGTGACTAACTACTGAGTTATTTAGGATCTTTGGAGCCCAGATGTTTAAGTACTTATCTTGGGAAAACTTTGACTACATCTCCTGCCTTTCCTGTTGAGATTGGAAAGACTTCTATCCACCCAGTAAAAGTATCAGTGAAGACTAGTAAATTTTGTGATTTTTTGCTGAGGGTATATTGAAGTCTATCTTCAGTCCTCTCTTTTGTATAAGTAAGTATAGGAGGTGGTTTGGTGTCACTGCTAGAATTATTTTTAGACAGAGGGTACAGGATTGGTTATGTCCCTTTTAACAGCATAGTCCTTTTCCTCCAAATATACAAGAGACTATATGAATTAGGGTCTCCCTTCCCAGATGGGTATAGTCATGCAGTCTTACATTATTTTCCACTGAGAAGGCTTTGGAAGCATGCGTTTCTTATTTAAAATCTACTGCCCATGGGGATTTATACTGTAAACTTGTTGCTGGGCCCATTCTATGTCAGGTGTGATATGGTGGGGATTTCCAGCAACCTGCAGAGACTGGGGTATTAGAGTCATATCTGGAAACTCCTGTGTGGCAGCCTTATTTTCTGCCCTATCTTCTCTGATGATATGTCTGTTCCCCTTTTGGTGTCCCCTGCAGTGCGTAACCACCACCTACAGAGGCTCCAAAACTGCTTAGAAGAGTGCCAAAATCTCTAGACCACGTTTATTGGGGGAATTTTTTTGTAGTTCAAAGGCCTCTTTCACTCCAAATGGCTGTGTGTGTGAGTGTATGTGTGTGTGTTTGTAGCATGAGAAAAGTATATTTGTAATCTGTATAAATTTTAACTCTGACCTTTCTCTAGTTTTAAAGCTTTAGTTACGTTGAGGAGTTCAGCCTTTTGAATTGTGTTGGGAGGCAATGCCTGGGTCCTCCACAACTTGAATAAGATCTCCAGTGGCATATCCTGTCTTTTTAGCTCATTCTTTCATAAAACTACCAGCATCAGTGGACCAGTTAACATCCAGGTTCTTCATAATTATATCTTTATAAAACAAATATGTATTTATTTGAAAGGCAGAGTTACAAAGGCAGAGGCAGAGAGAGAGAGAGAGGGAGAGGGGGAGGTGGAGGAGAGAGGGAAGAAGAGGTGTCTTCCATCTGCTGGTTCAACCGCCAAATGACTACAACGGAGCTGTGCCGAGCTGAATCCAGGAGTCTAGAGCTTCCTCTAGGTCTCCCACCTGGGTGTAGGGGCCCAAGGACTTGGGCCATCTTCCGTTGATTTCCTAGGCCACAGCAGAGAGCCAGACGGGAAGTGGAGCTGCCGGGACTCTAACCGGCGCCCATATGGGGTACCAGCACCTGCCATGTCACAGTGCAGACCCCCATGATTTCATCTTTTAGATCAGATCTATTGGAGTGGATCTGGTATATGGTCTATACAGAGAGTGAACTAGCTTTTTAGTATCTTCAGCTTGCTAAAGAGAAATTAGTTTGAGGACTTGGCATACTCTGAGAGTTAAATGAATCTAAAAGAGCCTATTATTCATTAAGACATTATCCTGTTAGCCATTGGTATCCTTTTATCACTATAACCCTTTGTACTTGGTGTGGAGTTTGAACTTCAAAGTCATTTTTTTTTTTTGGTTTCCTTTACCAATAGAGTGGTAGCATCAACTGCCCTGAATTATCCAGGCCATACAATGGTCTTCAAATCTCAGTTTAAGCTCATAGTTGATCAAAAAGATAGAATTAAGTGTCAAAGGGACTACATAAATAACATCAGTGTCTGCAAATGATAATTGATAGAATTAAAAAGGAGGAGGGCAGCGCCGTGGCTCAACAGGCTAATCCTCCGCCTTGCGGTGCCGGCACACTGGGTTCTAGTCCTGGTCAGGGCACCGATTCTGTCCCGGTTGCCCCTCTTCCAGGCCAGCTCTCCGCTGTGGCCTGGGAGTACAGTAGAGGATGGCCCAAGTGCTTGGGCTCTGCACCTCATGGGAGACCAGGAGAAGCACCTGGCTCCTGCCTTCGGATCAGCGCGGTGCGCAGGCTGCAGCGCGCCAGCCATAGCAGCCATTGGAGGGTGAACCAACGGCAAAGGAAGACCTTTCTCTCTGTCTCCCTCTCTCTCACTGTCCACTCTGCCTGTAAAAAGAAAAAAAAAGAATTAAAAAGGAGAGAGTGATTCTACATGGGAAGCAGGATACACAGCAGACTCATAGAATGGCAAATGCCCTAAACAGCACTCTGGCCTCAGAGTCAACCCTTAAGACATTCGGATCTGGCTAAAAAGCCCATGCGAGTTTCGCAGGCATAGAAAGCCAAGACACTGTGGCAAAAAAAACAAAACAAAACAAAACAAAACAAAAAAACAAAACAAAACAACAACAACAAAAAACCTAAATGAAAGATCTCTGTGAGCGAGATCCCAGGAGAAAGAATGGGTTATCAAAGATTGTGGTACTTTTCTCTGAAGGGAGGAGAGAGCTTCCACTTCGAATATGGCCTTGTCTAAATAAGATCAGAGTTGGTGAACTCTGAACTCTTGAAAGCTCATGACAAGAGCCTCAGGTGATTACTGACGTTATAAATAAGAGTGTCAATTGTTAAATCAATGATGGGAGTCACTGTGCACCTGCTCCCCATGTAGGACCTCTGTCCTTAATGTGTTGTGTTACGCGAATTAATGGTAAAACTACTACCCAAACCGTACTCTATACTTTGTGTATCTTTGTGGGTGCAAACTGTTGAACTCTTTGCTTAGTATATACTAAGTTGAAATTCTGTATATAAAGATAATTTAAAATGAATCTTAATGAAGAATGGGGTGGGAGATGGAGTAGAAGATGGGATGGTTTGCGGGTGGGAGGGAGGTTATGGGGGGGGAACCGCTATAATTCAAAAGTTGTACTTTGGAAATTTATATGTATTAAATAAAAGTTAAAAAAAAAGACAGTGGCCATCAAATCCAGCCATTTAGAAAAACAGGCCACTGGTTGTGGATGTGGCCCAATTTTTGGTCAAGTATACCCAGGGCTATTACTTGCCTTTCAGGCACAAACAGGGTAAAGAGCTTGTCTCAATTAAGAATTCCTAGTACAGGGCCCATTGTTAGCTGACCCTTATTTTTGAAAGACTTCCTGTTTTCCTATCCATTCAAGTTGGTTTAAATCCTTTTACAGGGATTTGCCTTACATCCTGAACCCTAGAACCCAGATCCTATAGAAGCTTGCTGTTCTCCCAAGAATGTTCTCAACTGTCTGTGGTAGCCAGACACACTGTATGGCTTCTTTTTGCTTAAACATGAGGGCATGATTTCCTGGGGTCAGGGTTCATCACAGGTAGGCTATCTGTTATTTATAGATCTGGGCTTTGGTTGGAGAACACACTTTGTCTTTTAGAAAACCATACTGAGGGCAGCATGTGTAGCCCATCTGATTTATGCCCTGGTCTCAGACTTGAGGATCAACTCTATTTTGTGTATTATTAGGGAGATTGCACAAGTTGGATTTTTGTCTCAGTACTCATTCATGAAATATTAAACAACTTGATTTTATGGTCAATTATCTGAGTGAAATGTCAGGTAGGAGAGCAAATCTCTTCTCACAGAAGGAGTCAACCATGCTGGCATCATGAAAAACTGGTGACAAGGGCATCTTCTAGCTAGCAAAACAGAGGAAAGGGGGCCGGTGCTGTGGCATAGCAGGTAAAGCTGCTGCCTGCAGTTTGAGTCCCAGCTGCTCCACTTCCAATGCTCCCTGCTGTGGCCTGGGAAAGCAGTGGAAAATGGCCCAAGTGCTTGGGCCCTTGCACCTACATGAGAGACACAGAAGAAGCTCCTGGCTTCGGATTGTCTCAGCTCTGGCTAATGCAGCCATCTAGGGAGTGAACCAGCAGATGGAAAACCTCTCTGTCCGTTTCTCTCTCTCGCTCTTGCTCTCACTCTCGCTCTCTCTCTCTCTCTGCTTCTGCCTCTCTGTAAACTCTGAAATAAATAGATCTTTTTTTATTATTATTATTTTTATTTTTGACAGGCAGAGTGGACAGTGAGGCAGAGAGACAGAGAGAAAGGTTTTCCTTTTTGCCGTTGGTTCACCCTCCAATGGCCACCGCGGTAGGTGCGCTGCGGCCGGCGCACCGTGCTGATCCGATGGCAGGAGCCAGCTGCTTCTCCTGGTCTCCCATGGGGTGCAGGGCCCAAGCACTTGGGCCATCCTCCACTGCACTCCCTGGCCACAGCAGAGAGCTGGCCTGGAAGAGGGGCAACCGGGACAGGATCGGTGCCCTGACCGGGACTAGAACCTGGTGTGCCGGCGCCGCAAGGCGGAGGATTAGCCTAGTGAGCTGCAACGCCGTCCTAAATAGATCTTTAAAAAAGAGGAAGGTAAATTGTCAGAAGCAGTACTTGCTATTAGTTCATGTGGTGACACAACTCTTTAAAGATAAAGGTCACATATGGGAATTCATAAGAAAGTAAGTGGCTCCCTGTGTCAATTGCAAATTTATGTTCTTATCTGTGACATCCAGGGTCACCCAGAGCTTCAGGAGTGTGATGATCAGATTAGTTGTGTGAGCTCTCCAGTTCCTGGGACCATCAATCCTTGTATAAGGACATTATGGAACTAGTTGTCCTGCCCTCCTTTCAGAGCTAAAGGCAATCACATGTCCTGTGTCCCTATTGTTTACCTTTGGGTGGACTTTTCTTGGGGGCGCATTCCTTGCACCGATTTCCCAGTTTCCCACACCCAAAATATCACTCCTGGGTTTGTGTTTTTTACCCATGGTTGGACACTCCCTGGGTTGGCCTGAGGTTTCAGTGCACTGGTTTATAATGACCTGTTCTTTCTGTGCTGGAGCTCCTTTTCATGCTCAGTCTTGTTTCTATTATTAGACACCATGAATGATATATCTAGGATTTGGTTCTTGGGAGTTTGGGGGTCCCGCAATCAGTTTCTTCTGACTATATAGGACCGACTGATGACAAACTGGGTATTGAGTAAGACTTATCCTTCAGGGATGCCAAAGTCTATGTTAGTGTATCTATTTAAGACTTCTATTAGTCATCCCAGGAATAAATTTGGATTCTCTTCCTTGTATTGTGTTATGCCTGATTTTGTCATAATGTATGCGCTTGATAATATATTTTTCAAAATTCTAGCTCTTAGACAAGTAACCATATACTCTTGATGTCCTGAATCCTCGTGACCGCTCTGATAGTTCCAATTAGGATCTGTCTATGGGACTGCTATGGTTCCCACAGCATATCAGTTGGGTTGTTGAACTGCCAGGGAGCCTGCATGAGCTTGAGCTTCTGACTGGTTTAGCTCTTCTTCACAGATACAACAAGTAGACAAGACAGTGTCAAGGTAAAGGCCAGTGATAGGGCCTGGAGTTTTTCAGCAAATTTGGCAGGGTCTTCTGAAAACCTTCCTAGCTTTTGTTTACATTGATTTAAATCAGTCATGGAAAAGTGGAAATGTCACATCTCCATTAGCCACCTTTCTCAGATGACAATGTTTACTTACATCTGGATGGAATCACTGTGAGTGATTCCAACCAGAATATAGTCTAGTAAGTGGAAGGTGATGAGGCTGGGTTGTAGAATGAAGGTGGTAGGGTAGAAGATGAAAGGCAATCAGGGCTTGGGGGGACTCAGTAGCCCCTGGGGATGGTTCCAGTGATGGAACAAGCTTAGCTTGGGGTATTTGAACTCTGTATGGTGGAAGATCATTCAATAGTGAGATATCCACCATAGATATTTTCTGTTCTTCTGCATATGGTATCTTTAGGAAGATATGGGCATAACAAAACCTATAGTTTCCCCCAAGAGAAGGGTTTTGGATCAGTACCACAAAGGCCTGGATGTCAGGAATTTCTGACCATTTTTGTTGTTTATTGCAGAAAAGTTCAAGCTGAAGGATAGTATTGAAGTTGAAGGTCCAGTTAGGTGGCCATGTTTATCCATTCTCTAGGTTATACTGTATCCAGACTGTATTACCAAATAAGTTATATTTTTAATGTTTGGAAACCATTTTGACTAGATGTTCTAGTTTGCAAGGAGACACACCCATGGGTGAGTCCATGGAGCTGTGCAAGGACTTACTCATGGTTGAAAGAGCCTCTTCTTAACCTAAAGAGAGTAAAAAGGAAAATGGAAAGTGGGTTGTGGTTCTTTGAGATAGAAAAGAGTGGGTCATGGCTCTTTGGGATCTCTGTTGATAATTTTTGTCTGGAATTCCAGGATATGATCCATGTCTTGTGGTGTCCTGGATATCCCTGGAGACTCTCTTATGAATAAATTCAGACATAGCATCCCAATTCTTGCATATGATTCATGATGCCAGAGCTTCCTTGGGCCTCTTCATTTTATCCAGGTGTCTGCAGCCCCTAGCTCTTTGTCAGAAGAGATTTTTGATCACATTTCTCTTTTCTAAATGATTTGTTTATTTATTTGAAACGCAGAGTTACGGAGGTGGGGAAAGAGAGGGAGAGAGAGAGAGAGCAAGAAATCTTCCATCCGCTGGTTCCCTCCCCAGATGGCCGCAATGACCGGAGCTGCGCCGGTCCAAAGCCAGGATCCAGGAGCTTCTTCTGGGCCTCCTACACAGGTGCAGGGGCTCAGAGATTTGGGCCATCTTCTACTGCCTTCCCAGACCGTAGCAGAGAGCAGGATCAGAAGTGGAGTGGCCAGGATTTGAACCAGTACCCATATGGAATGCCGGCACTGCAGGCAGTGGCTTTACCTGCTACGCCACAACACCAATCCCTTAGACCTCATTTCTAATGTTTCAGCTAGGTGGTAAACCGCTTGGCACTTAGGTCTAGCCAGTTGTGTTTTAATATGACCATTACTATAATTTTGAAAGTTACCAGTTTAAGAGAGGTTGAGGGTCCACTTTTCAAAGGACAAGGAGGTACTCTTAAATGGACTTCAAGTATCGGTAGGTCTTGTCCCAGGACCACATCCTTGCCTAATTTTTGGGATGTTGCTCAGGAGATGATGACACTCTAAGAAATGATAGAAGAGAAGCAGAATCCCAAAGTAAGTGTTGGGGAGGGGGGAGTGCCAGGGATGTAAATGCATTAGGGCCTGGGATATGGTAGCAGTGATTTTTCAAAGAGTATGCACAGATAGTAAGGTGTTCAGGGATCAGAGGGTGACAGGATTTTTTTTTTTTTTTTGCCATATGTATGTAAAGATTTACTTCATGGGAATCAAACACCTCATTAGTAACGGTGGTAAAATAAGTGGTGGAATATTCTTTCCAAATGAGTAGAAAGTTTGGCAGTTTAGAAGGCATAAACAAGATAGAGGTTAGGCTGTGAAAGGCCAGGGCCAGATGTTGATACAAACAAGGAGACTGTCCAGATCCTGCACAACTGGGGAGCAAGTTCCAGTCCTCTTACAAACATTCTTTAGGAAAGACCCAAAGGTGTCCAGTCTGTGTATTGTAAACTCTTAGCCTTCATATCTCTAGCTGCTTCTGGAGAAAAAAGGAATTATCCCATAGTAGGTCAGAAGGGAGTGAAGAGGGAGGGAATGGCAGAATGAAACCAAGATGCTCACAAGGGAGAAAAACTTGCTAACTGATGTGTGGGTGAGCTTTCAAATCATGCTGCAGGCTCCTGGCTGGCTCACCAAATGTCACGGGGTGACTCAATCCAGGTTCTTACCTCTGATGCAAGAAGGAATTTGAGGACAAGATATAGGTGGAGGTCAGCAGAGAGGCATGATTTGTTTGCATGCAAAGTGAAAGTATGCAATCAAGAGGAAGTGTGAGTGTACCCGAGAGAGACCTGAACTCATTGAAGTTCAGTTTCTTTTTTATTTTATTTTATTTTATTTATTTGACAGATAGGATTAGAGAGAGAGAGAAAGGTCTTCCTTCCGTTGGTTCACCCCTCAAATGGCTGCTATGGCCGGCGCTGCGCCAATCCGAAGCCAAGAGCACAGGAGCTTCTTTCTGGTCTCTGACACAGGTGCAGGTGCCCAAGCAGGGCCATCCTCCACTGCCTTCCCAGGCCACAGCAGAGAGCTGGACTGGAAGAGGAGCAACCGAGACTAGAACCCAGTGCCCATATGGGATGCCGGCCCTGCAGGTGGAGGATTAACCTAGTGAGCCATGACGCCGGCCTGAAGTTCGGTTTCGTCCCTTTATATGATCTGGAGGCGTGGGAGGGGTGTCTAGGGCATGATTCAATCAAATATTCGTGAGAGGTGGAGTTTGGGGCAGGGATTAAGTACTTCTTATGTCATTGCTTTTGTGGAAAACTCAGAAGTATCATGTGTCAGGTGTATGATGGGAGTAGGTATGTCACGCATAATGATTTTCTTATAATGACATTAGAATGACTAAAGGTCATTGTGGCCACGCAGCCAGCAGCCCTGTTGGTTATTTTTGGTCCATGGCATTTCTTAGTGGCAGTTTCATGGAAGCTGCAGAGAGGAAGTTGAGGTGGTAGGAAGTCGAGGGCTTTAGCACAGGGAGGGCTGCAGGAGGGGCGGGTGACCTCAACACTTCCTTGTTAGCTACTTCCTGGCCCCTACCATTTAAACCAGTGTCAGCTAGGAAATAGTTGACAGAGTTGTGACTGGAGCCTCTCCCTGCATATACTTTCCGTTCTCTAACTTTGTTATATGAGACTAGAATGAGGATGTTTTTACTAAGCTATATTGTAAATCCAGCACAGTGATGTCTGGAATATGGGATTTAGTGAATTCTGTAGATCTCATTTGTATGCTTTTATCAAAAATGCTTACTCAACCATGCACCTTGAGATTCTGTTGCTAACCAGGGTCAATCTGGAACAGAGGTTTGTTTTCAAAATCCCAAGCTCCCTAAGCATGCCAAGAATGAGTACCTTTCAAAATTCCTTACTAATGAAGATATGCACTGATAATTTATCTTAATAACTTCATAATTTTTCTTATTTCTGTGATTTATATCCCTCTCAGAATTAATGTAATGACTATATGTTTCTTTTCAGATTACTAAGTGTCATACTTAACATGATGTTACTATAGTGTGTCCTGTAACCAAATTATCTTAATTGGAAGACTGTCTCAATTTCTGAAAAATATGATTCTAATTCCTGATATTTCCCTTAGAAGATGGAATTCTTTGTCTATCCAGGGCAACTTTGATTCTGGAAATGATTTTGTGAGTGTATTGATTTATATTTCTCCTAACTCGTTGGGTTGGTTTGACCAAGGAGGATGCCAACAAAGGGCCAATAAAGTACATCCCAGAGAGTCATCAAAATGTTGCCAACTAAGATATCTACAGGAGGTTCAGGAAGAGAAGCTGTAGAATATTTCAGACCTGGGAGTTTTTCCCATGCCACTGTGGGCACTGGTGAGATCAGTTGAAGGCTTATGAATATACTTGTTTATTTGTATTGATATGATTTTGTCATAGGGAAAGTCAGCAGATCTTCAGTGCTCCAGTAGTTCATGTCTTACAGGCTTAATAAAGTCACATTCATTTATAACGAGGGCTACCCTGAGGTTCCACCTTTATGTGCTGGCTTGTCTCAAACTTCCTTTCTTCCGTTAGTTCCATTAAGGCAGATCTAGCAATGTGCTGTTCTGCCCCTATTTGCTGTTTAGTTCTTTTTTTTTTTTTAAGTGGTCTTTCTTATAACTTGAATTGAATTAGTTGGGTGATTCCCAAACTGGGTCAGTTGGGAGCCCTATTTATGGATTATAATCTCAATGGGACCTTTTACGTTATTTAGTTAAACTCTAAATCTGTTCATTCAACTGTAGTGAATGAAAGTATACAAACTTTCTTCTATCTTATCCCCTTCACTTGCCTATGTTTCCCAAAGTCTCCTATGAATTGATCTTCTTAACATAAATTGTTTTTACTAAAAAAACAATTCTTTGCTCTTCCCCAATTGGATAGATTTTCTTTCTAATAAGTACCACTCAACAGATATGACATGATTCAGGGTCTATAATTATCAGGGACTGTTCAATTTTTGTTCTAGAGTCCTAATATTATGAGATATTAATGGTCTATGAGGGAGTTTTATAATATTAAATATATTTGAGAAATAATATATATCACTTCCTTGGAGAATCAGCATATAAAGTCTTAACACTCTAGGAAGTCAGAATTAGGAGGCGTGTTTAATTTTGTTCAGTCTTGAATTTATGAAACACATTTGAGCACATACTAGATTTTTACTCCCTATGAATACCATGTGTAATAGCATTGTATGAAAAAAATGTGGAGAAATGATTTCTCTGTTATATCAGAGGTAGCTTTGGAAATTAAATAGTTATGTCACCTACTAGCTGCATTACTTGAGTTACTTAATATTTCTATGCTTCAGTTTTATCTCATGTAAATTGAGCACGTATTGCTAATTTTGTAGGGTTGACATAAAGCCTATATTCTGATTTTCCAGGGAAACAGAACCAACACACACACACACACACACACAATTCTATGGATTTGAATCATGTGATTATAGAGGCTGAGAACTCAAAAGATCTGTGTTTGGCATTGGCAGGCTGGAGACCCAGGGAAGATGATGCATCATGCTAGTCAGAGTTTGAAGTCCTGCTTATCAGGACAACTGATTTCCAGCCTGCAATCCAGGAGGCTCAAGACACAGCAAGATCCACTGTTTGGGTCCAAGTCTGCTCAAAGTGATAAGGCAGCAAGAGTTCCCTGTTATTCATTCTTATCCTTCCATTTAGCCTTCAATTGATTTCATGAGGCCCAGCCACAATATACAGGACAACCTTCTTTAGTCTGATGATTTAAGTATTCATCTTACCAGAAGCATCCTCTTAGATACACATAAAATAATGTTTAGCCAAATGTCTGCAAAGAGTTAACCATCACAAAGACATAAGGAGAACGGGTAGAGAGAATTATTTATACAGTGCCTGGACCTTAGTCGGTAATACATGATGCTATATATCATTGTCATTATCACCAGCGTCATTTACATTGTTACCTTGAGGACTAATAAATACTTATTTTTTTAAAAATTTATTTGAAAGTCAGAGTTACACAGATAGATAGAGAGGGGTCTTCCCTCTGCTGGTTCACTCCCCAGATGACTGCAATGGCTGGAGCTGCGTCAATCTGAACCCAGGAGCCTGGAGCCTCCTCTGGGTTTTCCCATGTGGGTGCAGGGGCCTAAGGAGTTGGGCCATCTTCTACTGCTTTCCCAGGCTATAGCCAAGAGCTGGAACAGAAGTGGAGCAGCCAGGACGCAAATCAGTGCACGTATGGGATGCTGATACTGCAGGTGGCGTCTTTACTCGCTGTGCCACAGCACCAGCCCTTAAGAACCTATTTTAAGAATCTTTTATGAGAGTGGCAAGATGGCGGAATAGGCAAGAGCACACTATTAGTCCGGGGGGAGAGAAAGTTTAATATAAGTGGAGATACTGCAGGGTCAAGGAAGAGTAGGGGAAAAAACAGCAGAGGAAACTCTTCCGGAACTAGTGATTCACAGTGGACCTGCGTGGAGAGCGTGGGAGCCCAAGTTCGGGACACCAGCGGCAGACTCAACACACCAGCGCTGGAACGCGAGGTGAGCCGAACCTCAATAGCCCGAGATACCAGCGGGCAAGCGGAAAGAGGAGGCTAGAGGGAACGAGGCTTGAAACTCCGTGGGGAAAAGTTCACCAGGCTAACTAGAAGAGAGATAGGAAAAAAATAAAAAAAGTGACCGATACAGACACAAGTTTCTCTCTCTCCGCTCACCCCTCAAAGGCGAGCAAGACAGAGCAGGCGCCATTTTGGACATACGTCATAAGCAGGGCGACCTCAGGTCTGCACCAGCCCTGAGCCTAGCAGAAAAACCTGACTCTGGGGGGAGGGGTGAAATAACAGGAGATTAACATCTAACTTGGCAACCCAGTGGGAGACTGCAGGAGAATTGGAGCCCACACTGAGGGCAGCAGAGATTCCCTGTGTGGTCCTTGGGAAAGAGCTTCTGATCTCTGGCTCCTGTGGGTATATCATTTGCCTGCTAACTACCTCCAATTACGTTTAGCTGTGCGGAATTACTTCCCTTTTGAATCAAAAAAAGAAAGAGAGATTTACCACACCTAACCTGGGAGTGTCATCTTTGACACACCCTCAACCCTGAGGAACCAAACACAGCTCTCAGTCCACACTCATCTCAACCCTCTAAGGCACCACTGAAAGCAGACAGTCCACTTAATATAGAGCCATAGTGTAACAAGAAAAAACACCACAGTGAAGAAACCAAATATCTCCAACATGCCAAACAACAAACGCAAAAACCAAGCTAACAAGAACAAGGAAGACACTATGATGCCCCCAAATGAAAAAGACACCCCAATTCAAGATTATGAAGATGATGAGATCGAAGAAATGCAAGAAGTGGATCTCAAAAAATTGATAAGAACATTAAGAACTTCTCAAAAACAAATTCTTGAACTACAGAAATCCTTAATGGACAAGATAGAAAATCTCTCTCGTGAAAGTGAAATATTAAGGAGGAATCAAAATGAAATGAAACAACTAGTGGAACAAGAAACTCTGATAGTGATGAGAAATCATAATGAAATGAAGAATTCAATAGATCAAATGACAAACACATTAGAGAGCCTTAAAAACAGAATGAGCGAGGCAGAAGAGAGAATATCAGACTTAGAAGACAGAGAACAGGAAAGGAAACAGGCAAACCTAAGAAAAGAAGAAGAAATTAGAAATCTAAAAAATATTGTCGGGAATCTACAGGATACTATTCAAAAACCCAACATTCGGGTTCTAGGAGTTCCTGAAGGCATGGAGAGGGAGAAAGGATTAGAAGGCATTTTCAGTGAGATACTAGCAGAAAATTTCCCAGGTTTGGAGAAGGACAGAGGCATCTTAGTACAGGAAGCTTATAGAACCCCTAATAAACATGACCAAAAGAGATCCTCACCACGACATGTTGTAATCAAACTCACCACAGTGAAACATAAAGAAAATATCCTAAAATGTGCAAGAGAGAAACGTCAGATTACTCTTAGAGGATCTCCAATTAGACTCACAGCAGACTTCTCATCAGAAACCCTACAAGCTAGAAGGGAATGGCGAGACATAACCCAGGTACTAAGAGAGAAAAACTGCCAGCCCAGAATACTATATCCTGCAAAGCTCTCATTTGTGAATGAAGGTGAAATTAAGACTTTTCATAGCAAACAGAAACTGAAAGAATTTGTTGCCACTCATCCAGCCCTGCAAAAGATGCTTAAAGATGTGTTACACACAGAAACACAGAAACATGGTCACCAATATGAAAGAAGGTAAAGGAAGGAAACCTCACAGCAAAAGATCACAGGAAGCTCAATTTCTCTTTGACATAGAATTAAACTCTGATGCTCTGGTAAAGCAATGTGTTAAAGTAATCTATTATGTTCTCTTGATGTCTGTTACATTCTAATTGTTCAAAAACAGCTGAATTTTTATTAAGAGCTATGGGTTATTTAAATATGTGCTTATTTTCAAAAATTTGAATAATCACCTTGTAACAATGATCAAATTTGGTCTATGTTATGTCATGATTTTAAGAAATCTTATTTCAAGCAGATATTTTGGATTTTGAGCCTTCTTGGCATTCTTGACAGGCATTCAAAAAATCAAAGTTTCAAACAATCTGGTCTCTAAAATTTCCAGTAAATCCTGGACTTTGGTTTTTCCAGTTTGGGCCCAACTGAAAAAATTGAAGGACCTATGTCTCTCATCTTATAGAGACACCAACTAATCAGTCTATTTGGAGTATATTAGAAGGACTGTCAAGATGTGATGTGGTACCAGTCTTTAAGTTTCTATAATGGAAAATGCTATTAATACAAATGTTTGAGAATTAAAAAGTCTAATGATCTTGTGTTACTAAACATGATAGTTATCTTAATGAGAAAGCCCCAGAGGCCTAAAGGGTTAAATACTTGTAAAATCCTACAGGTGCTTTCCAAAATTCTGTGAAGTAAGCAAGAACTCTTGTTGGTTGATAAGTTTATAATTTTAAACATGGCGACTTAAAGTCTTTTGTCATCCATAGTTATATATGATTTGCTGCTCATAAAACTAAAGTGTTGTTGGTTCTGTGTTTAGCTGTCCTCCTATAGGTTCCTATGGACTTTTTCCAGCCACTTTTATTGTATTCAGTACTTTGGGATGGCTCTGTAAACAGATGAAGTCAATAATGTATTAACGGTACCAACTGAGAGAAAGTATGGTTAACTGAGGTTACTAAAAAGAAAAAGCAATTCAAATCAATTGGTAATCTACAAAAAGAGTTAAAGATTTTAAAAGCTATTATTAAAATTGCTATATTGGGGCCGGCGCCGCGGCTCACTAGGCTAATCCTCCGCCTTGCGGCGCCGGCACACCGGGTTCTAGTCCCGGTCGGGGCACCGATCCTGTCCCGGTTGCCCCTCTTCCAGGCCAGCTCTCTGCTGTGGCTAGGGAGTGCAGTGGAGGATGGCCCAAGTCCTTGGGCCCTGCACCCCATGGGAGACCAGGAGAAGCACCTGGCTCCTGCCATCGGAACAGCGCGGTGCGCCGGCCGCAGCGCGCTACCACGGCGGCCATTGGAGGGTGAACCAACGGCAAAAGGAAGACCTTTCTCTCTGTCTCTCTCTCTCACTGTCCACTCTGCCTGTCAAAAAAAAAATTGCTATATTGGTTTATTATACTATATTATATGTGTGTACATATTGTATGTCCACATGGGGAAATTTTAAGGCCACTCTTAGGATCATTGGTTACTATCCTCACCCTGTCTTTTATGACCTTGTCTAAATCTGATCAGAGTCGGGGAACTTGGAAGGCTTCCATAGCCTTGGCAACTCATGACGACAGCCTAGGGTGGTTACTGGCGCCATAAACTAGAGTGTCAATTTGTTGGGTCAACAACAGGAGCCACTGTGCGCTTGCTCCTGATGTGGGATCTCTGTCCTTGATGTACTGTACATTTTGATTTAATGCTATAACTAGTACTCAAACAGTATGTTTCACTTTGAGTTTCTATGTGGGTGCAAACTGTTGAAGTATTTTATACTAAATTGATCTTCTGTATATAAATAGAATTGAAAATGAATCTTGATATGAATGGAAGGGGAGAGGGAGCGGGAGAGGGGAGGGTTGCGGGTAGGAGGGAAGTTATGGGAAGGGGAAGCCATTGTAATCCATAAGCTGTATACTGGAAATTTATATTCATTAAATAAAAGTTAAAAAAAAAAGAGTTTTATTTTAAATGGCTTATAGATAAGATTGTCCATAAATTTAAGCTGCTAAAATCAATCAAAGATATATTTTAATTTGAGTGACCTGAATCTGTGTATCATATGTTTGAAACGTGTTGGTAGAAAGAAACTAAAAGCATTTTAGATGGTTGTGCTTAAGTTTACTGGCTAAAAAAACTATACCATGTTTGATATTTAAGAGGTGTTTTCAAATACATGATTCTTAAAAATTTATAGAAGGCATTGGACCTTCTGGTAAATGTTTTCTTAAGTTGTTATCTAGTGGTTGAAACGGTTTGCTAAGTATTCATGTGATATTGCTGTTGTCAGCAAGCGATCTAGGACTTACTCCCTCATTTCTCTATTCTAAGCCCAACTTCTTCTTTCATTTCTCTATTCTCTTCAAGGTAGGAAACTAATTCTATTATGAAGGAATCTGTAGGATGCACAATTTAATCTTTAGACCTTATAAAAGAGATGGCTAACATTTTTCTGTAATATCAGAGCCAAAATAAAAACTTAAATAATAATCTCATAGCTAGATTCACTTCACCATCAGCGAAGGATACAGTAAGTAGAAAAAACCTGCCTTTCAGACTAAAGGGAAAGAAAGTTTTAAAGTGAGAATATAATTTTCCTCATGGGCATTGTCTACCTTAGAAAAACTACTACAGAACATGCCTGTGACTATAGACTTGTAGTTCAGGCCACCGAAGATTAGAGATGGGACTTGGGCACTCCCTTGACTTGCATCCTCTGGTCTGCTTTAACACAAACCAGGAGGAAAAGAAAGCTAGGCATCAGAAGCAATGGGTGGCAGGCCTATTCATGGCTGATCTGTACAGTGATCTGCCCTCAAGGAGACCCAACAGGCCAGTCCACTGCAGTGGCTTTCAAAGTGGTAAACCTGGGCTTCAGCAGAAGTCAGCTTGTGAAGAGTCCTGGCAGCTCTGCCAAGAGTTGGATCACTGGAAATGGACCTGCCCTGGAGTCGAAGGATGCCCAGGTCAGAGCCACAGATCTTATTGGCTCTAAGCTGAAAAGCCCTTCACTCAGCCCAACTTCCAAAGTGACCACTGCAGCTGAGGGGATGGTCAAGTAGGGTCAGCAACATTGCAGGCAGAACTGTAAATTTCTTGTTAGAGATGCCCCCTGCCTTTACCTGGCCAGCTCTCCTCCCAGGCCAGCCAAGTAAGGAAAGTCAACAGAGTGCCTTCCCCCAGGAGGTTCACACCTCCCTTAGGATATACCCCATGTGAAGAGATAGAATGGTCTGGGCCTCTGAATTGACAAGGCCTAAAGCCCACCAGATTATTATCAAGCCCCTTCTATCAGGTTCTATTTGCCTCTCAATCAGAAAACTTAATTGTAGCTTAGACAGCACCTTTCTTAGCTCCTCTAATAATGACTCTGTCCTTTGTTCTAGGCCCTGTCTAGTGCACTTGGGCCTCATTCCTTTGTAATCATAACCTCTACTCTACCACCAATGGCTCTACTCCCAACCTGTGTGTACTGATGGTCCTCTTCCCCACTTAATGCTGTATAATTGTTCAAACCTGGTAAATGCCACTCTTAGGATCATTGGTTACTATTCTCACTCTGTCTTTTATGACCTTGTCTAAATATGATCAGAGTCGGTAAACTTGGAAGGCTTCCATAGCCTTGGCAACTCATGATGACAGCCTAGGATGGTTACTGGCGCCATAAACTAGAGTGTCAATTTGTTGGGTCAACAACAGGAGCCACTGTGCACTTGCTCCTCATGTGGGATCTCTGTCCTTGATGTACTGTACATTGTGATTTAATGCTATAACTAGTACTCAAACAGTATGTTTCACTTTGTGTTTCTATGTGGGTGCAAACTGTTGAAATCTTTATACTAAATTGATCTTCTGTATATAAATAGAATTGAAAATGAATCTTGATGCAAATGGAAGGGGAGAGGGAGCGGGAGAGGGGAGGGTTGTGGGTGGGAGGGAAGTTATGGGAGGGGGAAGACATTGTAATCCATAAGCTGTACACTGGAAATTTATATTCATTAAATAAAAGTTAAAAAAAAAGAATCTTTTATAATTCAAAGAAGAACCGCTTGATTAATAATTGAAGGAAACTAGCAGGTACATGCTCTCTTCTTACGTCCATTGACTGAACAATTCTGCTGCTCATTTTACACAGTACCTCAGAGAGTCTTCCATGTGATGGGATCCCCATGGTTCACCACTGTGACTAGCCTGAGAAGTTGTCTTTGGATTGACTTTCTTTCCCTGTTTCGTAGTCCCAGTGCCTCTTCCCTGGAATTGAAAGCAGCTCTGTTCTTGCAAGCTCTGGTTTCAGGTTTCAAGCTAAGACAAATAGCAAAATGTCACGAGAAGAAATAATGAACACCTTTCCCCATAGTGACAGTCACTGAAAGGAGAATGTGGAAAAGCATGTAGTAAGACATGTCAAACGACTTCGGAGTGCAAGAAAACCATTTTTCAAGTAGCATTTAGCCCAAGAGTTATGTTTTTCTAACAATAACCATGGCAGTCACTAAAAGTCCTCAAGCACTGAAGAGAAAATGTTTTATGGATGTGAAATTCAAGCTATTCACAGGCAGTTCCAGCAGACCCCGGTAAGAGTTGTACTTAGAGATCTCGTAAGTACCTATGCCTTCTCAAATTGCTGAGGACTGTGTCTCTGAAGGCAGATCTGTGAATCATTGTGAACAGATGCTGAGGATTTTTTCCAGTATGTGTATTAGTCTTGCTCTAAGTCGCAGCTCAGTCTGGTATAGACTGATGCAGAATTGTCTGAGAACAACACCTGAATGCAGATGACCAGTGGCTTGCACCAATTTGAACAACAGAAAAGGGGGCCCAGAAATTTGTTATTACTATGGCTTTGAGTTGCCACAGGTGTAGACTTTTGTCCATCCTCTTGTGAAGAGATACTGGCAGTGGAAGACATCAACCTCAGCTTCACATTAGTTCTTTCTTTTTTTTTTTATTTTTTATTTTTTATTTTTTTTTAATACAGAAGATCAGTTTAGTATATATTAGGTAAAGATTTCAACATTTTGCCCATATAGCAACACAAAGTGAAAAAACTACCATTGGATTACTAATTATAGCATTAAATAGCAATGTACAGCACATTAAAGACAGAGATCCTACATAATTTTTTTTTCAAATTAATTAATTTTCTAAGCCATTTCCATAATGTTGCCACATTAGTTCTTTCTAATGTTATATGTAAGAATTATTTAACAAAGAATGTATTGTTCATCAAAAAGTATTGCTTTACTCCTTGGTTGCTTTGTTTGTTGTTGTTGTACAAGATGAAAATTACAAGTAGATTTCTGGATTGTATTAGGTTTAAATAGCAGGTGTGATGGGCCTCAGGTGATAATGGGAGATCATGAAACTGGTACCCAGGATAGGTGAGCACTCCCAGTGCCTGAACACAGCTTATTCTTGTGAGTGGAGACCCCAGAGTGCATCGCAGTGAAGGAGAAGATAACACTACACAGAATTATACAGTTTATATGGTTTTCTGGAGGACAAGTAAATGTAGCACAGTTTTTTCCTTAGTAGACAAGTGATCAGTTACACAGTTGAAAAGTAGTGCCTATTGGAGAGCTGAGTTGAGAGCATTTTTTTAAGTGGCTAGAAGCTATCATTTTTCTCTTCAGATTCAGGTTTCTAAAGCTTCTTACTGATATCTGAGAAGAATGAAGTGCAGTAAAGCATATTTTTAAGAAAAAAGTGAGGTTGGCAAAAAAAAAAAGAAATTTTGTTGAATAATGACAATAAGGATATTCTCATTTGTTTTTAAGATTTATTTATTTTGTTTGAAAGGCAGAGTTACAGAGAGGCTGAGGCAGGGAGAGAGAGAGATGGAGGGAGGGAAGGAGAAAGAGAGAGAGGGAGGGAGGTAGGTCTTCCATCTGCTGGTTCACTCCCCAGATGGCTGCAACGGTGGGAGCCATGCTGATCCGAAGCCAGGAGCCAAGAGCTTCTTCTGGGTTTCCCACATGGGTGCAGGGGCCCAAGGACGTGGGCCATTTTCCACCTCTCTCCCAGGCCATAGCAGAGAGCAGGATTGGAAGTGGAACATCTGGGACTTGAACCAGCGTCCATGTGGGATGAGACACTGCAGGTGGTGGCTTTACCTTCTAGGCCATGGTGCCAGCCCCCTCAATTCTTCTTAATCTTATTCTGCTGCCACCCACATCCTCCTCTGTCTCTATATAGTGTCTTTATGCATTGTTTACTACCTTCCTTTTGTATCTCTCTAAGACCAGGAATGAATTAAGGCATCCTCAAATACACAAATCCTTGGCTATTCTCTGGTATATTCCAGAATACAAACATATTCTCTAAATAGGACTGGATCTATCCCTTGATTTAAATTTCTTTTAAATATTTCTTTTACTTATTTGGAAGGCAGGATGACAGAGATGTTGAAATACAGAAAAAAAAAAAAAAGAGATCTTTCACTTTCTGGTTCACTCTCCAAATGGCCAGAGACTGGGGCTGTGCCTTGACAAAGCCAGGAGCCAGGAACCCCATCCAAGTCTTACCCATAGGTGGCAGGGGCCCAAGTATTTGGGCCATAATTTGTTACCTTCCCAGGCACATTAGCAGGAAGATGGATGGGAAGTGAAGCAGCCAGGACTCCAACTGGTGCTCTAATATGGGATGCCAGTGCCATAGGTAGTAGTTTAACCTGCTGTGCCACAAAGCTAGCCTCATGATTTTCTTTTTAAAATTATCTTAAGTATTTTTGTGATTGAATCTTCAATTGCATGAATAATATACATAACCATAGAAAATGTAAATAAATGTAGAAAATATAGGAAAGCAATTTTTGTGATTATATCATCCCATGATAACCCCTTTAAAATTTTTATTATCTGTAGCTCCAGAGTTGAGAGTGACACCTGGGAGTGAAGACTGGTTCACAGACTTTCTGTGTCTAAACCACTTCCAAATGCAGCTTCTTGGGTTCCTCTGAAACCCCACTGAGTCAGAATTCTTGGAGAATCGTCTTGGGGATATGTATTTTTAATAAGTGAACCAGGAATGATAGACAGTGAAGTCTGAGAATATCCACTTCAGGCTTTTCGTTTTCTGGCAAGGGATGTAGGAAGGAAAGTGAACAAGTCAGTTTTAAAAGAAAGCTCATGTGAGCCTCACTGTCTTGAATGCTTACTTTGGCCAGCTCTTCCTTGCAGTACCTGCTGGGAACAAAGCGTCACCCATCTCAGGAACACGGGATACATTGTGCCATGGTCCTTCTTCTGGGGACATTCTGTAAGCTGGATCTGTGTCTGGCAAGAGGGAAGACGTCCATTTGCCAGATACTTGTACAATCTGAGAGTAGGGAGGAATTCTCACGTGGCCCTGCTCAGGGATGAAATGACTTCCGTTGGGCGCTAACAGCTTGCCAGGGGCAAGGCCAAGATCAGAGCGGGGTCTCGGGAGGCCTGTCTCGAGGTCGTCCCTCTCCTCCAGCCTGGATGCTGTGCTCCTCCTGTTCATGAGGTTCTTTTGCTGTTTGGAGAAGAGGTCAGGTGTTCCTAAATACCCAGGGGAAGAAAGGACAGAGCAATATCATGTACCTTACTAAGGTTTACACATTTTACACATTTCTGCACTTTTACTCTCAACTTGTTGGAGGCAAAGGAACTATCTTTTAGTCTGACATACATACATTTTATAAGGATAGTTTCAAAAAGATATTTTCAAGAACATTTGCACATAATGTATTGTGCCAGCCTGTTCTGATCTGGGGACAGGTAATGTAGTTTTCATTGTAATTGTCCTTGTATATTAATCATACTTCAAATTCCATACCCTTTTCATCCTTTGAGTAACAGTGTGAACTGTCAAGATACCTCTGCTAAGTAATTCGTTGCATATTTTGAGAGTAAGTGCTCTCGAACAAATGTCCTTTCACTCTTATTATGTAATAAGCTCTTTTGTTCTTTTACTTAATCTGTTTTGTACAAATACTTTTTGAGTGTACATTTTTATCATTGGAATTTGTCATTGAGAATACAATTGACAGTTGCTTATGCATTGTTTGTGAATCTGAAAAGAAAACAAGAGAACTTAGAATTTCCAACATAGGAATTTTTAATTTATAAAAATTTAGTTTTATATAGGAGGTGGCTTCTTGAGGAATGGCCTAAAATTTTTAGCTCTTTCTTTTAGTAAAACATGTAGATAGAGATAGTACTAGCAAGATAAGAAAAGTCTGGTTAGCTAACTTTCAAGGACAGAAATGAAATTTTTTAAATTTGAGGTTTCCCCAAATATAATACATGGCAAGAATATTTTAGATAACATGAAATTAATAATATAATTTTATATAGCTATTTATTTAATAAATTAAAAGTAATCCTGATGCATATAATATACACAATAATGCCTTTCACAAATTTAACAAATAGTGAGCTGTTGAGAGAAGACTGCTCCGTGGGAAGTCCATGGTACTGAAGAACACTGGTGCTCCCACACCTTAATGAGAACTCCTCTTACAATCAAACTGATCAGGGAGGGTTATAGGTCTTATTCTGGGATTTTGCTAATGCTTGTGTGCCAGATTCATTTTCTTCTTTCTAATGGATTTAGCTTCTGTCTTGACCGTTTCAGAAATGGATACTCAATAAAGTAAAAAGCATGAAGCACATGGAATCAGGCTTAGTTTCCCAAGATTACAGAGAAACAGGACAAAAAAATAGTGTTTGAAAACTGGGAATTTTTTTTAATGTCAAGATATATAGCTACAGAAAATGGAACTCCATCCATTTATCCCAAAAAGAATTATGGGTATTCCTCTTGAGGTGGGAATGTTAGGTAGGAAGTCAGAAATGAAATTTATGTGTGTGTGACAAAGGCCTAAGGCATTGACATCTAGGTCCAGCATCTGCATCTCAAAGTCATCCCACTAACCTTCCAGGTGAAGCCCAATATCTGCACTTCAAACACCCTGCCCCTTCTACCCAATAACCATCCTTCCTCTAAGGCAGGGCAATGCCAGCCAGGCTTCCTCTGTCTGATAACTCGGCGGGGGCAGGGGAGGGGGGAGGGAGGCTCAGAAAGGAATTTTTCGTATTTATATGCAACAAGTCCTTTGTTTGGGAGGAGAAGAAGGAGAGGGGGAGGGAAAAGGCAGGAAGGCAAAACCCATCCCCTTAAAAAACCCAGGTCTCAACCGGACTGTACACTCAGCCCTCTGCCTCTCTGCTGAGCCACCTGCCTGGCCTGCCCAGGTGCATTCTCACCACTCAACCATGTAACCTCACTCTCTCCCAGTCTGAGCGACTGGGCACTCTCTCTCCAGTTCTGTCTGGAGAGGTGCCCATCCATTCTTGCAGATGTCCCTACCCTAATAAACCTTGCTATTTTGCTTTCCACTAAAAAAAATATACATATATATACTTCCCTAAAAAAAATTGAAAAATTCCTATGTTGTATCAAGGAACTATTATAAAATAGTGTATAATTATCAGCTATGAAATATCACTGGCATAAAATAAATTTTTCTCCCTTATGCTTCTGCAGGGATTGCTTGGAGCTTGGATGATCTCGACTGAGCATAGCAGCAAGTTAGTGCTTGCTCATTATTTTGGAAGCAGTGGGCTTTCATTTCTTTTGTTATGGAAAAACAAAATGGCAGTCCCCAGTTCAGTACATTCTAAATCTCTGCTTGTGATGTACCCAGTAAAGGTCTTGTTGACCAAAGCAAGTCATATAGCCAAACACAACATCAGCAGAGTGGGAATGTATAATGATTGCATGGAAGAGCTGAATGTGTAATGATTGCATGGAAGAAATGTTTGTGTGTTGCATACACACATATTCAGTGAACAATAATCTACATTTCTATCCTCAAAACTTCTTCAAACCTTTTTCTAATTTTGGCTTAGTTTTTCTCTGTGGAATGGCTAAAAGGAGCAAACTTTCTTTAGATGTGACTCCTGTTATAAATTGCAGAGTTCTTTGAGTTCTTTGGAACCATTAGTTGCTACAAATATTTAAAGAATTTTGAAAGGTAAAGAATAAAGTTCTTATGTGGCAATAGATGCGGTGGTAATGTTTCTGTAGAACATGAGCTCCTGGGAGTCATCCCCTTGAAAGCATACTGGAAGAGGTCTCACAAATCTAAGCTGCTAGGTATAATTTACAGAGGTAGAGATAGTAGCCAAACCTATGACTCAATTCTAACTACCCCTCCACCCATGAAAGCAGTACATGATCATGACATTTAGGGAATATTTACTGGAAAAATCAATACTCGATCAAAATAAAGTTTTTCCAAATACAGCTGTATGGGGAATTATTACCCAGTGTGGGTTTGAGTTTAGTGGAAAGTATATGGAAATTTATGTGGTTTCAAACCCTGGTCTTGGCCACCTAGTAGCAAGTTGCCTCATTGTCTGAGATTCGATTTCCCTGTTTTTAAAATCTAACTCTTAATGCTTCACAGTATATGATTAAAATAAAATGAGATAATGGATGTGATTATGAAGACAGTCCTCAATGTAATTTACAGTATGAGCTCTGGAGTCAGTCTGCTGGGTTGAAATTATTTCTATCACCTACTAAATGGATGATGTTACTTACATTTGTTTCTCTGAACTAGTTTCTTTGGGATTCTGTCATGAATTACTATAAACTGGATGGTTTAAACAACAGAAAAAAACTACTGTCTCTTTATTGTGAGGTCAGGAGTCTGAAATGAGTGCGTCAGCAGGGCTGGTTGCTCCTCGGGGCTCTAAGAGGGAATCTCTGCTTTGCCTCTCTACTAGTTTCTGGTGCTGCCGTCAGTCCTTGGCTTCCTTAGCTTGCAAGAGTATCACTGCAGCCTTTCCCTTCATCTTTCAAGGTGTTCTTCCCTGTCTCTTCTCTGTATGTCTGTCTCTATTTTCTCTTCTTACCAGGATACCAGGGTTACTGGATTTAACCTGCTGTAATCCATTATGAGCCACATCTTAACTACTCACATTTATAAAAACACTAGTTCCAATTAAGATCACTTTGATAGTTACTAGGATTGAGGGCTTCAATGTATATTTCTAAGGTACACAATTCAACCCATGCCAGTCTGCCATCCTTTTCACCCAACACAAGAGCCCAACTCACATAAGTGTCTTGGCACTTTGTAGCAAAGATCACCTTTCTTCCACTGACCAATAATAAGTTCATTATTTCCTCCTGAAGTCCCACTGGGAACACCTTTAACATACACACACTTAGGAAACTCATTGGTTCTCTAGGTTAGTTTTCTCATTTGTAGAGTAAGGATGGTCATACCCATGTCTGGGATGATTTTGAGGGTTAGATGCATTAATCTATAAAAAGTGCTTGTCATAGGAAACAGCACCTTGCAAATATTGAATGAAAATTGGCTTTCACCAGAGTGTTAGGTTTAATTATAAGAAATGATATTTTTAGGTTGAAAATGCTGAGTACCAGCATATCCTTGTGGTGTAATTTGAATAATATGAATTTTCCTTTGTCATAGGGCAAAACAATCAAATAAGTAGTCTCCTTTTAGCTGTGGGGGATATGTTCCAAGACCTTAAGTGAATCTGATGTCTAAATCAACCCTTTAATTTAATAGGTGTCTCCTATACACATCCCTATGAGAAGGTTTAATTTAAGCCTAGTAGGAGATTAAAAGCAATAATTAGCAATAGAATAGAACAATTATAACAGTACACTACAGAACACAAACCCTGTGTACTGAGACAATTGTCCTCATAAGCAGATAGGTACTAAGTGACTAACAAGTGGGTAGCATATCCAGCATGGATATGCTCAACAAAGAGATGTTTCATGTCCTGGACATGGAGTGAGATGGTATAATATTTCATCATATCACTCAGGATAGCACACAGTGCAAAATTTATGAACTATTTCTGGAATTTTCCATTTGATGTTTTCAGATAATGGTTGACTATAGATAACTAAAACTGCAGAAAGTAGAACTACATAAAGGAGGGTTGGTGGTACTGCTATATCAATAATTGTGTATAGGTTAGCCTAATACGTTATAATAAATGAAATGTTGACATAACAAATAGAGATCCTTATTAGGCTATGGTATTTTCTTCTTGAAAAACATTTCAAGAAAACTGTTTCAAGCTAAAGTAAGTATTGAATACAATTGTTACACTATTTTTAAAGAGTGAAATTCAACTTTTCCAGTGGTAAATTAGAGATTTATAGTATAGGGATTCTCCCCAGGAGAGGAGAGAATTGCAATTAATATGAAAATCCACAGCCATGGGAATTTTCTGTGGTGATAAAAATACAAATGCAACAAATAAGTCCAGGATAACATATAAAATTAAAGTGTTTTACCCAGTGTTGTCAAGGCAGCAATGTAGGTAGGAGATCAAAAATTGATGTGTTAGAGTATAAGGAAGTAGAAAATGAAGTATAGCAGAATAAAAAATGTATATATTAAAAATTTGCCAGAGAACTAATCAGAAGGAAAAATAAGTTGTGGGCAAAAATCTTAAGAAACGACTGGTTTAATTTAGAAAAATTGCAAAGCTACGGCAAGTTGGATGAAAAGACCAAAGGGCCTCTGTGGCACAATAAAGAGGACTTTGAAGAAACCAAGAAAATATTCTTATTTTGTATAAGATTTCCTGAAAACTTTTGATATATGAGGCAACTAGAAAACTTCTGCATGTAGCAAGTACTCCAAAAATGTTTGTTGAATAGATATGAGTAGTGAAAGATAGTAATCTGACTCGGAACAAACTTTCTAAAGATAGATATTAAATAATGAAAAAATTGTCATCTAGTTTCGAAATACTGAGTTGGTAAGATTGCCTAATAGAGAATTGTATGAGGACTCAGAGATGTTTGAATTCAAATCCTAGATCTCATTTCTAAAGTACAAGTGGTGCAGTACAGTTGCTGGTTCGACTACTAACAGCATCCTCTGTGAACTGCATCTTTCAATAACTTTTCCCCCAAAATAAATCAAGACAGGAGCACACTGCTTTTAATTTTTAAACTTATTTTTCTTATGCCTTTGTAATGGTTAATTCTGTGTCCATTGACTCCACTAGGGGATGCCCAGATAGCTGGCAGAACATTATTTCTGGATGTGATTGTGAGAGTGTTCTCAAAGAGATTAGCATTTGAGTAGGAAGTTGTAAAGGAGATCAACCCTCACAAATGAAGTTGGGCATCCATCTACATTTCATCTTCATCTACATGAAGATCCAAACAGTGAAAAGTGACAGGAAGAATGAATTCTCATTCATATTGAGTTGGGGCACACATCTTATTCTGACCTTTTATATCAGAGTTGCTTGTTCATGGACTTTGGGAATTCAAGACTTATACCCATGGTCCCTGCCTTATTCTCACACAAGTGGAATTACATCAGTGGCCTTCCTGGCTCTCCAACTTGCAGACAACATATTGTAAGACTTCCTGGCCTCTATCAGCATAAGACAATAATATATCTCCTCAAAAATGCACATAAATATAATGGTGCATATATTATATATAGCCTATTGGTTCTATATATGAAATATAGCCTGTTGGAGAACCATGGCTAATATAGCATATCATTAAATTTGTGCTTATTTTCTCTCAAAAAGTCACTCATCTTAAGGTCATTTTCATTGCATAATGACCATTGATCCTATTTCTTACTCTTGAACTGCCTCCTTGACCTGGTTCTCCATTGGTATAGCCTAAGGATTTGCTCAACCTCAAATGTGGTGTGATACCATTGACCTTTGTGCCCCAATCTTTGGGAAGAAACACAGTGCGTGCAGTTGGGTGGTTAGAGATGCCTAAGTGTGATTGATCCACCCTGGGATCTCAGTTTCTCAAGAAAGGCCATTCTGGGAACTCAGGTAGGGAAAACAAAGTAGGATACCTGGTTGTGAAGGATGTGTCTGGTAGGTTCACATCTCCTATAGGCAGTCAAATTTTATGGAAACATAAGTCATTCAATCACAGAAAAAGGAACATGATTGAACAATCAGCTATAGATTGAACAGCTAGGTTGAACAATCAGCTGTAGGTTCACAAGGGGGAAATTATTCTAATTGGTGAATTTGTTGTCATGAGAACTTTAAGAAGCAATAGATCAGAGCGTGAACTGTCTGGCTTTGCCAAGGATAACTCAGAGTAGAATATCTTCTTCAATGCAGGATTCTCATAATACTCATCTAGTTCTTCCTATTCTTTAAGCAGAGAAATCAATGACTAGACTTCAATTTTCAAGAAAGGTAAATTTTACCATGTGCAGACAACTCATTATATTTTTCCATGATCTTTGAATTTTTTTTAAAAAAGTTTTTAATGGTGTTATGTGTACATAACTCGTCAAGTTACCAGGTTTAGATTTTGGGTCTGCCTTGGAAATGTGCCTGCCAGATATTCTAACATGATCTTTGAGGTGTTTAAGTGGAATTATATGGCTAATTCATCTGTGAAATAATTTTTAGTAATCCAATTTACTCAATAATTGATTTAGCCAGTTAGCTTGTGCCTAGGAATACATCAGTCAGAAGAACTGTGAATATTTATTTTATGTATATAATTTTGACATTAGTCTTTTGGTTCATGTCACAGTAACTTATCTGGAGACTTCAATCACTTTCAAAGACCATTAAGACATTGTGCTTAGATACAGCCTGTCTCTGAAAAGACCATGCAGGGCATTGAACTTACATTTCAATGAAGAAGCTTCTTTTTCAGCTCCAAGGTTGCATTATATGGTCCCTGTAATTTCTGCCTAGTGTTTGTTTAGAAGAGCTAACTTAGTAATAAGGCTCTAAGCTTACAGTTGGATATTATTCATTATCAATTCACCCCTAAATTTATATGCTTAAATGCCAAATGTAGGGAAAACGGTAAAGTTATATCCACAGTAAACTTTATTAGAAATCTGCTTACTAAAAAATATTATTTTTATGAGGATGATGGGAGGTTTGGTGTTTGCTCTTTAAGTCCTGATATGATTTTTTTTTTTTTTACATTTTGGGATGCCCTATTGTGACTTTTGTTTACAAAAATTCCTTTCCCTCTATGACTAGTCACATCTACTGGGGCTTATTCCCTCAGGGCCTATTCTCCTTTTTCTAGTAATAGTTAATTTTTATATTAACTTCCACATATGAGAAAAAACATGTTTTCTGCGTCTGGTATAATTCACTTAGCATAATGGGATCCAGTTCTATATATTTTGTTGCAAATATAAGGACTTCATACTTGATGTAAATACACCCAATTTTAATATATATATTAGCATAAAATGTATAGCATAAATATATAGCATAAAATGTAAGGATGTAATATTAGTTGATAGGTAGATAGTTATAAATGTTTCCTTCACTGAATAATCTCTACATAATTATATACCCTTCTTTATTCACATTATGATGCCTGTTGTGAATTCTACATTATTTGATATTAATATCCCTACTTTCAATAAAATAATGTGCTTGTGTTTATGTATAATATTTACATATTAAGGGAATATGACAACATTAAAATTGTTAAATGTGAAAGAAAAGTAAATATTTTAAAAGGCAGCTATTGTCTAATTTGTGAAGGCTCAGGCAAAGGTATGCTGGGATTGCCTTAGCCTAGGGTGATAGTGGTATAGAGATCAGGGTGGATTTAGGGGAACACAACTGATCTTTGGCCTAAGCACACAGAAGAGGTTAAGCAGGTATGGTGCAGAGGCGGGCAACAGTGAATATAGATGTGATGAAGTCAGTCAGCACCTCCGCAAAGTAAAAATTGAGATTTCCTTTTCTCAAAAGAAAACTCATGAGTATTGATGATTTCATTTGTCCACTGGGTAGACAAATCAATGAAACTTACTTGATTAAGGTAGAGGTGATTGTAGTCATAGTGTGTAGATTAAACTCACAAAGTTAAGTGCAGGAAGGCCCACTAAACTCTTTTACTTGTAGTCAAGATAAATAATTCAAGTGTGGTTTTATAAGGTTGCCTTTATTTTTCTTAAAGCTTTTATTTAATGAATGCAAATTTCATAGGTTCAACTTTAGGAATATGGTGGTTCTTCCCCCCATATACACCCTCCCAACCCTACTCCTGTCCCACCTCCTACTCCCTCTCCATCACATTCTTCATCTTAATTAACTTTATATACAGAAGGCCAACTCTAAGTAAAGATTTCAATAGTTTGCACCCCCCACACACAACATATAAAGTACTGTTTGAGAACAATTTTTACAGTTAATTCTCATAGTACAACTCATTAAAAACAGAGGTCTTAAATGGAGAGTAAGTGCACAGTGACTTCTGTTTTTGACTTAGCAATTGACACTCTTATTTATGATGTCAATGATTACCCTAGGCTCTTGTCATGAGCTGCCAAGGCTATGGGAGCCTTTTGTGACCACAAACTCCATCAGTATTTAGACAGGGTCATAAGCAAAGTGGAAGTTCTCTCCTCCCTTAAGAGAAAAGTACATCCTTTTTTGATGGTCCCTTCTTTCCACTGGAGTCTCACTCACAGAGATCCTTCATGTAGGATATTGTTTTTGCCATGGTATCTTGACTTTTCATGTCTGCAGTGCTCTCATAGGCTTTTCAGTCACATACTAATGCCTTAAGGGCTGATTCTGAGGTCAGAGTGTTACTTACAGTGATTGTCTTTCTATGAGTCTGCTGTGTGGACTGCTTCCCATGTTGGACATTCCCTCCTTTTTAATTCTATTATTATTACAGGTACTTGATGCTATTTATATGATCTCTTTAACACTTAATCTTTTCTATATGTTAACTTTAACACTTAGTATCAATTTAACAATTAAGATGGCATTTTTACCCCTAATTTTAAGGGGATTTGAAGTTCCATGATCAGTTTTCAAATCGTATCCTTAGAAGTAAGTCCATAGGACTGTATGCAGAACTATACAGCTTTACAGATACAAACTTCCTCCTCCCTATCTTATTCCCCCTCTTATTTTTTACTGAGATCTATTTTCAATTGACTTTATATACATATGATTAACTCTATGTTAAATAAAGAGTTCAACATATAGAATGAAGAAGAGGAAAAAAATAATAAATAAACACAAAACTGTTCCTTGACAGTCAAGATGAGGGCTATTCAAGTCATTGCTTCTCAAAGTGTCAATTTCACTTCTACAGCTTTTGTTTTAGGTGTGCTACTAGTTCTCACAGATCAGGGAGAACATACAGTGTTTGTCCCTTTGGGACTGGCTTGTTTCACTAAGTGTGAAGTTTTCCAGATTGACCCGTTTTGTTGCAAATGACCGGATTTCATTTTTTTTTTTACATTCCCACCAACAATGGATTATGGTACTTTGTCCAAAATTCCTCTCTAGCATTTGTTGTTTGTTGATTTCTGTATGAGAACCATTCTAACTGGAGTGAGGTGAGACCTCTTTGATTTCATTTCCCTGACAGCTAGTGATCCTGAACATTTTTTCATGTGCCTATGGGTCACTTGGATTTCCTCTTTTGAAAAATGTCTTTTTAAGTTCTTGGCCCATCTCTTAACTTGTTTTTTTTTTTTTTTGCTGTTGTTGTGGAGTTTCTTGATGTCTTTGTAGATTCTCATTATTCATCCTTTATCAGCTATGTAGTTTGCAAATAATTTCTCCCATTCTTTCGATTGCTTCTTCACTTTCCTGACTGTTTCTTTTGCTGTACAGATAAAATCCCAGTTGTTAATTTTGCTTTGACTGCCTGTGCCTCTGGGGTCTTTTCTAAGAAGTTTTTGCCTATGCCAATGTCTTGCAGGGTTTCCCTAATGTTCTCAATTACTTTGATGGTGTCAGGTTATAGATTTAGATATTTAATCCATGTTGAGTAGATTTTTGTGTAAGGTGTAAGGTAGGGATCTTGCTTCATACTTCTGCATGCAGAAATCCAGTTTTCACAGCACCATTTGTTGAAGAGACTGTCCTTGCTCTAGGAATTGGTTTCAGATCTTGATCAAATATAAGTTGGTTATAGGTATTTGGATTGATTTCTGGTGTTTCTATTATGTTCCAATGGTCTGTCCATCTATTTTTGTACCAGAACCATGCTGTTTTGATTATAACTGCCTTGTAGTATGTCTTGAAATATGGTACTGTAATGCCACCAGCTTTGCTTTTGTTGTACAAGATTGCTTTAGATATTTGAGTTCTCATGTGCCTCCATATGAATTCCAGCATCATTTTTTCTAGATCTCAGAAGACTGTCTTTGATATTTTGATTGGTATCACATTGAATCTGTAAATTGCTTTAGGAAGAATGAACATTTTGATAACATAGATTATCCCAATCCATGAACATGGGAGATTTTTCCAATTTTTGGTATCTTCTCATAGTTCTTTCTTTAATGTTTTGTAATTCTCATTGTAAAGATCTTTGACCTCCTTGGTTAAATTTATTCCAAGGTATTTGATTGTTTTTATAGCTGTTGTGAATGGGATTGATCTTAGCAGTTCTTTCTCAGCTGTGGCATTGTCTATGTATACAAAGGCTGTTCATTTTTTTGTGTTGACTTTATATCCTGCTATTCTACCAAATTCTTCTTTGTTGTGAGAGTTTTTTTATTACTGATTCAATTTCTGTCTTGGTTATGGGTCTGCTTATGATTTTTGTCTTCATGGCTCAGTTTAGGTAGGTCGTATGTGTCTAGTGATCTATTCATTTCTTCTAGGTTTTCCAATTTGTTGGCATATAGCTCTTTGATGATTCTTTTTATCTCTGTGATATCTGTTGTTATATTTCCTTTTTCATCTCTAATTTTATTAACTTGGGTCTCTCTCTCTCTCTCTCTTCTTTGGTTAGTTGGGCCAAAGGTGTGTTGATTTTGTTAATTTTTTTTTTCCAAAAACCAGCTCTTTGTTTTGCTGATCTTTTGTATTGTGTTTTTTGGTTTCAATTTTGTTGATTTCTTCTCCAATTTTCATTATTCCTTTTCTTCTACTAGTTTTCGGTTTGGTTTGCTGTTTTTCTAGATCCTTGAAGTGAACAGATAGGTCAGTTATTTGGTGCCTTTCCAGTTTCTTGATGTAGGCACCAATTGCTATAAACTCTCCTCTTAACACTGGTTTTGCTGTATTGTACAAAATTTAGTATGTTGTGTTTTTGTTTTCATTTGTTTCCAGAAATTTTTTGATTTCTCTTTGATTTCTTCTATGACCCACTGTTCATTCAGAAACATGTTGGTCATTCTCTATGTGTTTGCATGTGATTAGAGATTCTTGAGTTGTTTATTCCAGCTTCATTGCATTGTGGTCTGAGAAGATGCATGGTATGATTTCATTTTTTTTTAATTTGCTGAGACTCATGTTATGGCCTAGCATATGGTCAATCCTAGAGAAAGTTCCATGCACTGGAGAAAAAAATGTGTACTCTGTGGCTGTAGTGTGGAAGGTTCTGTAGATATCTGCTAGGTTTATTTGGTCTATGGTGTCTATTAACTCTGTTGTTTCCTTGTTGATTTTCTGTCTGGTTGATCTGTCCATTGCTGAAAGTGGGGTTTTATTGTCCCCTGTTACTATTGTATTTGAGTCTATATCTCCCTTTAAATCCCTTAATAATTCTTTTAAATAGCCAGGGGCCCTGTAATTAGGTGCATATACATTTATAATATTCACATCTTCCTGTTGACTTCATCTGTTAATCATTATATAGCTTCCTTCTTTGTCTCTTTTTATAGTTTTTGTGTTAAAGTCTATTTTGTCTGAAAATAGGATGACCACACCAGCTCTTTTTTGGTTTCTGTTAGCATGATTATCTTTTTCCATCCTTTCACTTTGAATCTGCATGTGTCTTTGTTGGTAAGGTGTGTTTCTTGTATGCAGCAAATAGATGGGTTTTCTTTTTTATCTATTCAGCCAGTCTGTGTCTTGTCACTGCAAAGTTGAGACTATTTACATTCAGTGTGACTACTGTTAAATATTGTCTTTGCCCTACCATGTTTCCTTAAATAGTCCTGTTTATATATTTTGGATTTCATTTTTACTTTTGTTGGGTCATTTTCTGCATTCATTTTTTGTAGTGATGTTCCTGTTTCTGCATGTAATACATCCTTGAGCATGTTTTGTAGGGCTGGGCAAGTAGTTACAAATTCTTTTCATTTCTGCTTGTTGTGGAAGATCCTTATTTCTCCTTCATTCATAAATGAGAGTTTTGCAGGATACAGTATTCTGGGTTGACAGTTTTTTTTTTTTTTCCTTAGGACTTGGAATATGTCTTGTCATTGTCTCCTTGCCTTAGGGTTTGCCATGAGAAGTCTGGAGTGAGTCTAATTGGGTTTCCTTTGAATGTGATTTGTTGTTTCTATCCTGCACATTTTAGGATCTGTTGTTGGTGTTTCACTGAGGTGTTTTGCTACAATGTGTCATGGTGAAGTTCTTTTCTGGTCTTGTCTATTGGGAGTTCTGTGTACTACTTGTACTTGGATGTCTCTGTTTTTCCAGATTGGGGAAGTTCTCTGCTAGTATTTCATTAAGAATGCCTTATAATCCTTTCTCTTTTTCCACATCTTCTGAAATTCCTAGGATAGGTAATTTGGGACATTTGATAGAATCTTGTAAAACTCCAACTGTGATTTTTAATTTTCTAATTTGTTCTTTTTGTATTGTTCTGATTGCATTATATCTGGAAATTTGTTTTCTAGTTCTGATCTTCTTTCTTCTGTCTCATCTATTCTATTGCTAAGACTTTCCACTGCATTTTTTATTTAGTCTGTTGAATTCTTCATTTCCAGTATTTCATTCTTTTTTTTTTTTTTTTTTTTTTGACAGGCAGAGTTAGACAGTGAGAGAGAGAGAGACAGAGAGAAAGGTCTTCCTTCCTCTGGTTCACTCCCTAAATGGCCGCTACAGCTGGCGCGCTGCACCAATCTGAAGCCAGGAGCCAGGTGCTTCTCCTGGTCTCCCATGCGGGTGCAGGGGCCCATGCACTTGGGCCATCCTCCACTGCCTTCCCGGGCCACAGCAGAGAGCTGGACTGGAAGAGGGGCAACCAGGACAGAATCCAGCACCCCAACCAGGACTAGAACCCCGGGTGCCGGCGCTGCAGGTGGAGGATTAGCCTAGTGAGCCGTGGCACCTGCCAATTTCCAGGATTTCATTCTGACTTCTCTTTAAAATCTCAATTTCTTGGGAGCAGTTTTCATTTAGATTATGAATTTGTTTCTGATTGCTTCTAAGTTATCTGACTATTAATTTTCTGAATTCCTGTTCTGGCATATCCCTCAGTCTCTTCTTCAGCCTCTATTATAGAAGAATTGATTGTTCCTTTGGAGAGTTCATAGAATCTTCCTTATTCTTATTCAGGATTTTTCCTTTGTTCTTTGGCATTTCTGGGTGATTTTATCATTGAATAGTGAGTCAGTGCCTGTGATGCAATCTCCCTCTGCTGTGAGTTGCTATGTGTTTGTGCCTTGCAAGTGGAAGCACACAACCCTGCCTCCTGGAGCCCTGTCTGCTTCTAGATCATGATGGAGGCAGGTACCAGGGCTTTGGTGCACTAAGGCCCGCCCACTGGAGCTGGGCTTGCTTCTCACTGGTGTGTGAGAGGAGCTCAGATTTTCACTGTTTAGGACTATTCCTTGTACAGCTTTGTGTTGGGGAGAAAATCATTCTGAAATGTGATCCCCATTCCCAGGTAGGGGGTGTTGTGAGGTGACCCTTGCAATTGATGGGTGTGTGTGTGGGAAGCAAATGCAGCAGCCCCCTGCTTACACTTGAAAATGTAAACAATATGGCTTCTCCCCAATGGCTGTAGGACTACTTGGGGGAAGGGAGGGAGGACATAGATGGACCGTGGGTGCCCAACTTCCCTGTTTGTTCCCCTATAACTTCTCCTTCTTCCCACTTGGAGCTTTCTAATGCAAGCTTCCCCGCCAGCTGCTATAGGCAGCTCTGTGGGCTCGTGACCCTCACCTGCTTCAATGGGTTGGGGGTGGGTGGCCAATCTCCTCATCAGGTGTCTCCACTGCAAGTGCCTCCACCACGTCTGCTTCCTCTTTGCTGCGTTGGCAGGACCTGAGCAGTCTCTGGTGGACTCCTAGGCTACGCTGTGCAAGCTTCATGATTCCGTCACCAGCTTGTATCCCTTCTGTTTACTAACTGCATATTTTTTCCCATGGACTTGAACATCCTGTTGTTATACTGCCGTCCTCTATTTTGCATTTTAATGTCTAAGATTGCCTTTAAAAGAATGCTGATGAATGTAAAGGCAAAGGACTATTTGCACCTATACTGATTATAGAGTGAGATATTATTATAATAAACTGCACCAGAAAAACTGTTGACTCCAAATGACTGAGTTCAGCTTCTAATTATAGAAATGAAAGAGAAGAATTCAAAATTCTAATCCTTTAAGATTACTTTATATGACTTCTCAAGTAATGTATTCACACATTGATATAAAGGTGATATATACATTTTTATTTCAGTATCCTCATTTGTGCATTGTGACATATTTCTGTTTTAATAATTCTTAAGAACAAGCATTTATTTTTCTTCTGAGTATTTTACAACACCTTTCACGCATCTACAAAACAATGATTACAAAATGTGGTCTCATTTATATTTGATTTTACAGAAGATGAATACAGATGGAATTCTAATTAGAACAATATTTATAGAATAAGTAATTTGAGTTTGCTTTTTTGATGAAGAATTTCAAGGGACAACTCAGGAAAGAGGATTTTATAAACACAAAATGTTATGTTAGGGGACACCATGACCTTATCCCCCTAGAGAAGAGGGGCTAGGTAAAAATGTGTGGGGCCTTCCAGTTGTACCGCAACCTAAGCTGAAGGCTTTTTACTGGGGTTGGAATAGGAACCAAGATATAAGTAGAGTTACAAGAGTTCATTTTTGCCTCTTAATGTTGTTTGCTTCTTGGCCTGCAAAAATATTATCCCTACAGACTTCGACTGAGGTGTGATTGTGTACCCTAGGAATTTGTGATTGTAAACTTGTTAATTCTCCTGGGATCTCTTTCTCCAAACTGGTCCCAGAAGAGCTCACTGCACATATCTTTATAGCCCCAGTGGAATAGCAGATTTGACTTGAAATGTCAGAATGAAATTTATTATTAAGTCCTAAAATGTAAAGAGAACATTGTCTCTGCTCTGAGGAGTGATTGTAAATGGATAGTTTCCATCTTGCATTTGCAGTTTTTTTTAATAGAATTTTTTCTTTCCAGACAAATCTAAAGGACCATCTTCTTGTATCCTGCATTTATAAATTACTCTATAGAGACCAAGGAAAACCAATTATTGATTCTGAGTTTAGAAAAATGTCAGGAGCATATAGATTTACATAAAGGCTTCCCTGAGGTGCTCATATGCAAATAGGTCAATACATTATTTCTGTTTTCCATAACCCAAATAGGGAGTGGTTTGACTATTAGTGCTGAAATGTGCTCTTTTGGGATTAAGTAACAGATACTTTTCTTGTTTTCTGCGTATGTGAATCCTCTTGATTTGTGACCCTGAGGTTTCCATGAATTTTTGAAGTGGTGGTACCCTGACTCACTTCAATTCTACTCTTTTATTGCACTGATTATAAGCTAGAATGTATTTGGGTGATATTAATTTCATGCTTCTTATTGGAAATTGCATAGTAGAAATGAACTCATAACAGGTAAATAAATTTAACCAAAATATTAAGTGTGCACCTCCAATGTGTCTAAAGCAATGGGAGTATCTTCCTTGGGGTACCTGTGCATCCATGACAGTTACAATGAGTCCTTTATTTACTTGGTGTTCTAGTAACTAATTTTAGCTCTACATGAAATGGAAGACCTGAAAATGAACAATGCCACCTGCCAATCAGTAGGGAGCAGTCCATCTGGGCTTGGAATGCACTGAGACCATCCAGAAACTTCATTAGAACCAGGCATACCTTTTATAGAATGTTCTTTCCATAGACTGCTGACATGAAATGCAACAATATCTTTGTGAGAATATGAATGAGTAATTTTAGAGGTAGCAGGAAGCTTGAAAGATGAACTTTTGTTTTTTTAAAAAAACTTACTTGCAACTATCCTAGTCTTTCTATTTCATTCAGTTCTTTTTTTTTTTTTTTTTTTTTTTTTTTGACAGGCAGAGTGGAGAGTGAGAGAGAGAGAGAGAGACAGAGAGAAAGGTCTTCCTTTTTGCCGTTTGTTCACCCTCCAATGGCCGCTGCGGCCAGCGCATCTCGCTGATCCGAAGCCAGGAGCCAGGGGCTTCTCCTGGTCTCCCATGCGGGTGCAGGGCCCAAGGACTTGGGCCATCCTCCACTGCCTTCCCGGGCCACAGCAGAGAGCTGGCCTGGAAGAGGGGCAACCGGGATAGAATCCGGCACCCCAACCGGGACTAGAACCTGGTGTGCTGGCGCCGCAAGGCGGAGGATTAGCCTGTTAAGCCATGGCGCCGGCCCTCATTCAGTTCTTATATCTTTTTTTTTCTCTCAACCCTAAATGTTTTTATTTTTTCTCCCAGAATTTTTTTATCTTTTGATGAAAGGGAAATAGATTCCATCAAAAGAGAGGGTCACCATAAGAGAGTATACTATTTCTTTTGATTTGCTTTGTGTTTTGGATTACTGTGAATGTCTTCAAATACTTATTTTGAAAATTGGTAAACTCACTTTTAAATATTTTCAAAATTTTTTGCCCCCTCCAAAGATCAGTCATTTTTTTTTCTACTTTTTAAAATTTATATAAAGGGAAAAATCCCTAATTTACTTTGAATCAACATTTTGACAAATGTTTGTTCTGGCTTGGGCTAACTTTAATATATAATGATCTATAGATTTGAATTGAAAGCCTTTTCTTTTAAGAAGCTGACTCATCTAAAGATGTACATTTATTTGCTAAACAGAGAGTTAGATGTAAGGTATAAAGTCAAATCATGGTAGGTATTGAGAAAGATTTAGGATTATTGGATAGAAAAACAGGAGGTAGCAAGGAGGAACTCAAGATAATGTGCGAACATCTGTTCACCATATTTGGCAGAATCTGATTTGGATGAGTCCTAGAAGAGCCTGGGAAGCATAGTTTTAAAGTCATCTGTGTTCTTCAAACCCTTTCTTTAAATAAAATCTTGAACAGTCTCACTCAGCATGTTAAAAAATGAAATTTGGTAAGTGAGAGAGAATCCTCCTCTCTAAGCCACATACGAGAGAGCTTCTGAATGAATCTGTCTTTGCCCAGCTTTGCAATCACCACACCGACAAGTATTCTGATTTTGTTTTAGATTGCACTGTCTACATGACTATTTTGGATTCTCACCCATTGCCATGTTCTTTACCTACATTGAGATTAAACACTAAGGAGAAGTCTTGATGGACGTAGCATTGCTGCACTGGGGATGGCACCTCAGATAGTGTGAGAATGTACCTGAGACAAGACAGCAAGGTGTGTTCCCACACTGAACATCAGGGCTGATAGAAAGGAAGCTTAGGGAAACAGAAATGTGATCATGTCTGAACCCACGTAGCCTTTCTTCATCAAGGCTATTAAGATCTGTAATGTTTTATTTTTCAAAAAAGATTTATTTATTTACTTATTTGAGTGTCATAATTAGAGAGAGGGGAAGACAGAGATAGAGATCTATCATCTGTTGGTTCATTCTTCAGATGGTCTTAGTGGCCAAGGTTAGGCCACCCTGAAACCAGGAGTTTCATCCAGGTCTTCCACGTGGGCACAGAGGCCCAAGCATTTGGGCCATTCTGCTGCTTTCCCAGATGCATTAGCAGGGACTTGAACCAGCACCCATTATGGATGCTGGTGCTGCAAGATGGTGGCTTAACCACTGTGCAACAGCACCAGCCCTGGTCCATAACGGTTTTTTTTTTTTTTAAATAAAGATTTATTTATTTGAAAGTCAGAGTTACACATACACACATACACGGCGGCGAGGGGTTGGGGGGGAGGGTGTCTTCCAGCTGCTGGTTCACTCCACAGTTGGTTGCAACTGCCAGAGCTGTGCCAATCCCAAACCAGGAGCTTCCTCTGGGTCTCCCATGTGGGTGCAGGGGCCCAAGGACTTGGGCCATCTTCCACTGCTTTCCCAGGCCACAGCAGAGAGCTGGATCAGAAGTGGAGCAGCCGAGTCTTGAACCAGCGCCCATATTTTTTCACCAGCTATGCCACAGTGCCAGCCCCAAGTCCATAATGTTTTCTAAGGCAGAGTTTACCAGCTTTTCCCATTGTGTGAGGCGTTCTTCAACCTTTGCATATTGATTTTCTTTGAACTTCAAGGGTTGGTCCCTGGGTCACCTCAGGAGTTCTGTCTTTACTACCTCAGGCCTTCCTCTTAATAGTCTTCATAACTTATGTTATCAATTTTCATCATAATACACTCTCCATCTTTTTAGAGACTTGAAGAATAATTTTAGCTTGCATAGTTCTTCAGTTGTCCTTACTGGGGTGTAATTTCTATGACAGCAGAGACCATGTGTTTCTTATTAATTCTTGTAACTTCAATATTTGATGGGTACAGTAGTAGTACCTGGTACATGTTAACTATTCAATAAGTATTTTTTGAGTGAATGGATGAGATATTTTATATGAGATGTATAATGGCCACAAGAAGACTCAATAGGAACACTGGTAGTTTCCCTAAGCAGTGAAGTTTTAATATTTTGGATCTTTTTATCAATGAAATGCATTGAAAATGTTAATGACAAATAAGGTAATACTTACAAAGTAGAATGTATGTGATGGTTTTTAATCAATCATCCATGGTTAAGGAGGTAGAAGTACTAAGAAAAATAAACAGGATGACAAGACTAAGAGATTGAGATGTTAGGTTGCGTACTTTTTCTGTTATAGCAAAGTCACATAAAATTACTCTCCTATATATCCATCCTGTAGGGAGTTCCATTTTTGTATTGCTCACTTTTTGAAGTAGTACTTGATTGTACTTCAGGATAAATTATCTCTTTGCAAATCATAACACTTGGAGTCCTCATAATGATTTGTCCATGCCTGCTAGGCTGAACATGGGGGATACCCATGAAGGGGATATGATGATATACACAGTCCCACAACAATGACCCACAGGCAGATAGGTATTTGAGCTAACAGTAATACAATTTATAGGTGTAGGAATCTGAAAAGACAGTGTGAAGAGTTGGCTCTACATGTTTGTGTGTATCTTAAGGTGTAGAGTCTGTTCATGTGTATATTTCATTCTGGATTTTTAAGGGAATAAGACTTAATTACAACCAGGTGAGTTAGTAAGGGTGGCTGGAAGGTAGGAAGAGAAACTAATAGTTATGGAGAGTCTGCTGTGTTCTGTGCTAAGTACTTTTATACCCATCATTTTCTAGCAATCCCAGGTGGAGCCTCAAGTCTGTAACAGCTGACACCTGGATCTCATATTGCTGGCACTGAGGCACAGATTGGGGAAAGTGTTAATTTTTCTATTGCTATTGCCTGGTTATAAATGATGTCAGGATACATCTTTCCCTACCAAAAAAAAAAAGAGCCAGGAGACATGCTCTTTGTCCAACAAGATTTTGGTATGAACCCCAAGTTAACAAAATGTGATAATGTCTTTTTTTGTGTGTGTGTTAATGTGGAGAGGATTTGGGGAAATGATGAGCTGTGACAGCAAACAGTATCTGCCCATGGTCCTTTTTTTCATATGTTTATTTTCTGATAGGTGTTGTGATTGTATTCTTCAGACAACTATTGTTAACATAAGCATGAGTTTTAACTTGTAAATAAGTGTGGTCTGAATTTATATGTTTTGGGTACTGAAAATCAGTTAAATAGTGTGTACATATTTCAAATTATATTTAGGAAAGCCATTAATGATTAAAGGATGTTTGAATCACTGAGCTTCTCATTTACATAACAGAATTGTTAAAATAGATTTTAAAAAACTCTGGAAAGCAGGCTTATGAAATCAGTCTTCAATAGCAAAGTAAACAAAGACATTCTGTATGTATTGTTGCATCTGATTGAATGTCTGTGGAATGCTGGCTTTGGCTGAAGTTTATTTAATGTGGAAGTACTCAATAGTTGGCTGTACTGGAAAGAATGGTTTTTCCTCCTGCCTGATACTTTTCGTCAGAATAAGGGGTTCATGAATAAGCTTTCTCCCTGTCCCAGTGTTCCCCTTCTTTCCAGATAAACCTCCATGTCCTGCAGTGGTCACATGGCCTATACGAGTGCTTAAAAGTATATCACATTTTCCTCTTTGATTTTTAAAATTCTGAAGCACCCCTTGAGCCATGACTCTGTGTCTGGAAGCATACTAAGGAGTTCCAGGATGCTGGCAATGTCAGTCCTGCGGGCCTTGGTGTGGTCCTATTGTCACTTTGGCCAGCATGCTCAGTCCAGGATAGATGACTATCTCAGATCTGGTAGTTCTTCCTATCTTAAATAAGTGCATTGTGCATGTCATTAAAGGACAAGTATCCCCTTTTCCATAAAGCCCTCCTCCCCATGCTCATTCGCATAAGCATGGAAGTCTAAGAAGCACTTTGCCTAGATCATTTGTTGAGTGACAACACTTCCCTGGTTTGCTTTATTACAAGCCAGGACACACTCCATCTGCAAATGATCCCTTGGTTTACGCCCTGGTGATCTCTGGTTCTAATCCTAGCCAGTGGCACCTTTTTCTGCTCTTTATTCAAGGCACCAAAGATCCTAGAATTCTAATTCTAGGCTTTTATGAACAATCATTTAAAGAGGCCACAAAAATTGAACAAAAAGGCTGGTATTTCAAGCCATCTTTCTAATGCAGCACTTGATTCATCCTTAAACTGCCTTGGACAGGAATTTCTTATTCCCCTGGACTGTTTAGCAGCCGTCTCTTCTCTTGACACCTGCAATTTCTTCTGAATTGGAGGTAGGTGGCATAGATTCTTCTCTGATCCAGCTCTGCTGAGAACTATGTGGGAACTGTGGATCTGCCGTGCAGCAGAGCAAGTTCCAATGAATAATCCATTAGGTTGAGGCTTGTGTATTGATTTTAAAAGCCTATTCCACTTTTTTTTTTTGGTCCTGATAAATTGAACACGTTATTATATTTAATTTGGCACAAGCTTGCCTGTACATGTTTATAAACGAACCATTATGACACAAATTACCTTGAAAATTTACTAGTACCAGGTCAGAATGTTAGTTTCTTTTTGGAGACTATCATCAATTATGTGTACATATTTCAAACAAGTAAAGGTCACTGTTACTCACTAATTCTGGCAGATCTGTCAGATGGAGAGTTGCTTTTAAATGCAGGTTAGTTTTAGGGAAGGACATCCTCTTTCAAACACATCTCTGAGATGAAAGCTATTTGCATTAACACATTTATTTATTCATGGATTTTCCAAAGCACAAGCAGAGTGATTGAAATTTCTCTTTTCCTTAAAAATGCATGAATCTAGCTTTGTTAGTTATTGTATGCATTTCAATTTTTAGCTGGAATTACTCAGAGGGACTTGATCTCTGGATCTCTAGAGACAAGACCTGTGGTTAAACAGCTGAAATGAATGAGCTGCCTCTGGGGAATTGGGAGAAGTCTAGCATAGGTCAGCACATCAATTCTCACCAAAGCATCTCTGTTCAGGTGACCCTTATTTGATTTATTAGTGGTTCCAAAGTGCAAGAATACTGGTGCTGGCACTCTGAAAAGGCATTTTTTTGGACTTAATGAGGAAAGAAAAATAATTTTATACTGAGGTTGCTCAAATGTACAGTAAGAATGAATCTTCTACCTGTGAAGTTATTAAGAAAGGAAAAGAAATTTGTGCAAGTTTTGCTTTCAAAGTTACCTCTAAAAGGTAGGACTTGGTAGGTACTTAGTTAAAATGGAAGAGGCACTGGATTTGTGTATGTGTATGAAAAACGTGTAGGATTTGGTACTCTCTGTGGTTTTAGGCCTCCATTGGAGTTTTAGAATGCATGCCTTCTGGATGAGCAGGGAATACTGTGTGGTTGAGAGAGCAGGGGTATTGAAAAGCCTGGAGGCAAGGAAAGCAGTTAGGGGATCCCAAAGTCATTCACAGGAGAGTTGATGAGAGACTCACCTAGAAAAGAGCAGGAATATTTGATAAACAGCAGCTCTTCCTTGTAGCCATATTTCTTAAATTTTTCAGTTTCCATCTCCCTCTTTGATACTGAATGAAATCTTCACGTGTGAGAATGAGGAAGCTCAGGACAGATGCCTGGAGGAAAGATACAACCTCATTCTAGTAACACAGTTTAGAGTTGCAACCCTTACTACCACTATTGTGAAGTCATCCATGGCTTCAAAGTTATTATATTCTCTTTGGTCTCCTACATTCCCCAGGAAATCCAGTGTCCCAGTTTGAACTAACTAAGTTTGTAAGGAATTGCAGTTCATTAAGCTATAGTTTGATTGATTTTTTGTTTTGGTTTCCTCTTTGTTTGGCTTGTAAATCAACTCTTCTTCCACTAGGAGATATAGCAATGATGGAAAATAAATGAAACCTGTGCTTATTGCAGCTCCCAGTAAATAAATCATCATACCCATGGTGAATGGGTAAATGGCTATTTGTGAAGCTGCAAATTCAATGTGCTTGGACATATTAAGTAACAGAAAAACGAGTGTGAAGTGAGAGTATTCATGAAAGGGTGTTTTCTTCCTCCTTCTTCTGCTCTAAAATATTTTGTACGCTTAGAACTTGTCCAGGAGCCAGGAAGAACAGCTTTTACAGTGAAAGTATGAGTGTGCCAGGAATTAGAAGTTTGTCTGAAACACCTTTAGCATTTTCCCTAGGATAAGAGAAAGTGGGAAAATCATTGCACAGGGCTGGGCCTGAGTGGAATTTGAAGCAGACCAAAGAATATTTCCTGACACTGATTCTAAACCTGGCTACATGGCCAAATCCTTCCAACTTTACTTATAGATGCATGAGCCCAAACTGATATTTGAATCCGAATTTTTGAGATCGAGTCCTGGCCATTTACATTTCATAATTGCTCTTCCAGTGGCTAGTAGATGTGATTAAGTTCATAAACTATACTTCTGGTAGTTGGGGCCAGAATGAAAAAAACTAAGAAATGAAGTTGAGTCTTCCAATAGTTGCAACCTTGGAGAAGTTCCCCTAGGTTTCTGTAACAGTGACATTCTATTGTGGCATTGATGATGAAAAACCAATGAATGATTTAATGAGGTAGTGTTCTGTAGTTAGTAAATTTATAGACATGTTTCTCGGGTGTGATCTGGAGAGATGGAAGGTAGAGTAGTAACTACTAGGGCATAATGGGTTCACACTGAAAGGCCTTGAACTGTCAACAAGAAGTAATTGTTAATGAATGACTGTGGGCAGTGTTGCTGTAACTAGGACTGCTTCTATAAAATAGTTCAAGGATGTGAAGCATAAACTTGGCTTTCTTCATGGGGTGGTGCTCTTGCCAGTAGGTGTGGGAAGAATATATTTATGTGAATAAAGTGGAGTCAGCCTCTGTATTGCCTCTATGATATTGAGCACTTCATAATAAAGAAGAGAGTAGCCTTAAAGTTTTAATGAATAGCATTCTCACTATAATGAAATACCAGTTACACCACTAACCAAACCAGTAGTTTATCTCATGTGGTTTTTTTTTTAATTGTACAACTTTATAGTATACATATTGTATGCTGGCATGTATTTTTAAACTAATATAAAAATAGTCTGGAGAATGAGTATTTTATAAATAAATGATAGTATGTTCAGACCTGCTTCTACTGCTATAAAGGAGTTGTGCACATCCATGATCAGGCAGGTATCTTGAGTTGGTCAATGTGACAAAATTTATACAAAGGCGATTGGTAGATTTAAAAACACAAAGTTTAATTTTAGATATTTATTTGGGAGGTGGAGAAAGAAGGAAAAAGGAGATCTCCATTTGTTCTCTCTCCAGAGGACTACAGTGACCGGCCCTGGGCTAGGCCAGAAGCCAGGAACTCAGTCCAACTCTCCCATGTGGATTGCAGAAACCCAGTCCTTTCGGCAAGCACCACGACTTCCTTTCAGGGTCTGTGTGAGCAGGAAGCTGGGTTCAGGAGTGGAGCTGGCCATCAAATCTGCTATAGGACAGAGGTGTCTTAGCTGCCAGCCCAAATGGCTCCCCTTATTTATTTATTTATTTATTTATTTACTTTTTGAGAGCTGGTTGTCACTCATTAACCAGAAAACTCCTTAAATCTGACTACCATTGTAAACAAATCAATATTCAGTTCTTCCTCAGTATCTGCAGAGGTTTGCTTCTAGGACTCCCCACAGCTATCAAAAAAGTCCTTAGATGCCACATCCCATATATAAGATGGCACAATATCTGTACATCACCTATGCACATCCTTATCTCTGATAATATATAATACCTGATAAGTTATAAATGCTACATAAATAGTTGTATTGTTTAGGGAAAACGACAAGAAAAATCTGTGCATGTTCAATACAGACGTATGTTTTTTCCAACATTTTCGATCTAATGCTGATTGAATCAGTGGAAGATAGAGTCTGTAGATACTGACAGCCTGTAGGACTTAGATTTGGGGGACATTTAAAAGAACAATTATCCTTCCTGATGAACAGAAATAGCTAATTCTTAATCCTACGTTTTAGAATAGTTTGTGAAGATGAACTGTAGAGCCGGTTTAGGAAGCAGATGAAATAAATTTGAACCGCACTTCAGTAATGACTTCTAAGGCCGCTGAAGCATTTGCTGGGGTAATTTTGGTATATGAGATGGATTCATGAACAGGAGCTCAAACTCTAACTCCCTATGTCCCCAACAGCAGAATGACTAATCACAGGGCTAGAATGATCAGAGTTTTCATGGAAAACCCTGGAAAACAGAGAGTTCCTGAGCTGTCATTAGTTCAGTTCTAAGGTTTTTAAAAAGAAAAAGAAAATCACAATAGCTAACTAAGAATTTGTATGCAGGCTAATTCAACCTGCATATTATATGAGTAGTTGTATTCTATGTACTTAAGGTGAAGAAACCAGCTTAAGAACTTAGAACGTAGAGCTGTTAGGACCCTGACTTCTTCAGGTGGACTGGCATTGCCCCGGCTGGGACTCCGCGGGAAGACAGGATGCAGCACAATGTTCCCTGTCTGTGGGAGAGGCAGGCTGCAGGGCTGCTCTAACTGCAGTGGGTTTATGCATTGCCTGGGGAACTCCTTGAGATGTAGGTTGTAGTTCTGGGCGCTGCTCCTGCTCAGCAGACTGGGTAGGAAGGAGCTAGACAGCAGGAGGAAAGTTACTCCCCAGTGCAACAGTAGTAAGAGGTGGGGCATTGAGGAGGAGTAAGTGGAGTGAGTGGAGTCAGTGGAGTAAGGCAGTTGCTGAGGGGGTGGGTTTGGTAAACAGGAGGGAGTTTAGCAGAAGGGAAGCTTTGTGCAGACTTTGATTCCTCAGCCAGCGCCCACCTTGCCCTCAGCAGCAAGCATAACAAGACGTCCTTGCCCTCCTGTTTGACTACACTCCCTTTCCATTGCGATGTCTTCAGCAGTCACAGGTCCCTGTTCTCCTTCAAATACTCCCCTGCAAGCTCCTTTCCACCTGCTCCCTTTTCTCGCCTCTCCCTCTCCAAGCTTTGACTTACTGGGATCTTTGTAATTCTGCGCGGCTTCCAGTAGAGGTCATCGCCTTGTTACAGAACGGTGTTTGCTTTCTCTCAGTCACAGTTCTCTGGTCTGGGATGACTTTGCATTTTGTGTCAGCCGAGGGGACCACTTATCTCGGAGGCGTAGAGTGTACGGATCATAGCACTCCATCCCAAAGTGGGAGACCCTCTACTTTCTTGGGGTCAGTTCACCCAAGTACTGGAAATGGGCAGACTTTTCCCATGATCTGGAATGAAGGTTCTGAAATATCCACTCAAGCATGGCCTCATCGCTGCGAAGTTTGGGTGCCATATGCTGGTTTGCTAGGGCCTGTTAGAGTTAGGTACCACATACGAAGTGGCTTAAGGAACTGAAATTTAGTTTCTCATGGTTGTTGAACTTGAAGTTCGATGTTAAGAAGCCCACGTGCTTTTTTCCTTTTTTGCCAGTGGCTTCACACTTTCTTCCCTCTGCTCCTGTGGGTCTCAGTCAGTTCTCTGCTGCTATGTCAGAAGCCTATTGTTGGAGTCAATTAGAAATTATAAGAGTTTACCGGCCTGGTGGTTCTCAGACGTCCACGATCAAGGGGCCGTGTTTGATGAGGGCCTTATTCCTGTGATGTTTATGGCAGAAGACATCAATGGAGAGAGCCCTAATCCATTTTGGGTGGCACATCTTCAAACCACGGCAGAGTCTGCACCCAAGTTTCTTTGTTTTGTAAGGACACCTAGTCATATGGATTATGAGCTAGTCTAATGGATTCATTTTGATTTAGTTGCTCTTTAAAGACCCTATTTCCAAGTACAATTGCATTCTGAGCTATTTGGGAGTTAGGACTTTAACAAATGATTTTTTGGGGGAATGCAGTGTAGACCTTTGCATATAGTAACTTAATAAACTATCCTGATACAACAAGGCTTTTTGATAAATGTTCATGGTTCAGCAAGGCCCCTACAAGCCAGATAAATGTTTATCCATTCCCAAGGGGTTTTAGGAGAGGAACAAGATCTGTTGCAAATGGCTGGACACAGGTTATATACTTAGAACTTTGTAGAATTTACTGGATAGTAACCTTTGGAGGCATGAACCAAAATATGGAGAGAGGTTTGGAGATTAACATTTTCCTTCTTTCTTTATAAAGAGATAATGAAAACTCTGACCAGCTGTTAGTAAGAGAATTGCCTGTCATGGTCTGCTTAATATTTTAGGGCTCTGGCATTAATTGTCTTCTGATTATTCTATCCAATGCCTTTTGGTGTTACCATGGTCATTTCCTCACAGTGGAACACTTTTTAATTATTGTGAAGATTCTAAATCTGCTTCAGGTCCATTTTAAGTGCAGAGACCTCATTAGTTGGTACCAGAAGGAACATTCCAAATACTCACATCTGGAAGCCTAGGAAGGTAATATAAAAAGGTTTTTGTTTCTTATCATGAGACCTTGTACTGTTCCATTTCCTCTTGAGTATTCTGATAACTGTAGTTTTTAAAAATTCAGGTTTTTTTTTTTAGAGGTTGAAGAGTTCAATTTGGTTCGAAATAAAACACAACCCTCACAGGCAAAATCACGAGTGTCTGCTTTTGACTCTGGGAGGAAAATACTATTTAACTAAGGACTGAAGTGACTAAGCAGTAGTCTGAGGCTGCTGTTCCCTGTTGTTAGAGACTTCATTTCTAGTGGTCACTGTCCAGCCTCGAATACAGACTGATGGAAAGAGGGACTGAAGAGTTTTCTCCCGTAGTGCTCTTTGCTTCACTCCATGACTGGCCAATTATTTTCTTCCCCTTGTTAGTCCTTTCCCATGGACGCAGAGGGACTTAGGTATTCCTTTGTGTGTGTTTTTCTGATTATTTTTTATTTGAACACTATTGCATTTGAGGTAACACGACACAGTGAACACTCTGTGACTTTTCATCACGTATGTAATCCCCAACAGGAACGTCTCCGGTAACAGCTGTGATAGCTCCATTACTAGACTATCAAACCCAGACCCATCGTGAGCTGAAGTAGGTATCCAAATGCTCTATTCTTATGCAGTGCTTAGTATTTTGTCCAACATTTGGACAAATTGACTATTCCACAGGCCCCTTAAATCTCAAGTAGCAATGAATTAGGCGTTAAAATCAGGAGGTGGCACTTAAATTGTCAGAACGAGGACTCTGCCCTGGTGGATTCTCCTCCTGTGTAGCTTGTGCTTGCACTCATTATGTCCCTGTAGTATTTCTGTGCCCCACACCCAACCAAGTTAAAGGTGTGGGTCAAAATAGGGACATTGTGTAGGAGCTGTTCATGAAGTTTATTTGCTACTTTAACACAAACCACATCTTTCTCCCCTGGGAGAACACATGCTCTGTTTCCTTTAATATCTTTTACAAGTGATGACAGTATCTATTAACAGAGGGCAAGAACAAATCATTGGGTTTAAGTGTTAATGATCATCTAATAACACAATGTGATGGGATTATGTTAGAATTGCAGAATTGGACTATTTATTAAGAGTGGCAGGCTATCAAATTATAAGCCTCAGAGGACATAGGGATAATTAGAGTCTTCTAGAAATGCCGAAGTTGGTCTTTTTGCAAGTACATTTTATTATTTTGTTATAAATTGTGGCAAAATAAGGTTAACTCTGAACATGACTGCTGTGTGGGAAAGTGAACTGAGTTAGCACTGAAATGAGACCTCCTCTTGTAATATTTTCTGGTATTTTTGGAGGAAGTCTACATTTTTGATATTTTCATTAGACATATAAATGTGAAAGCTTAATTGCTAACTTAGAAATTAATATGCTTTGGAAAATATTTAACTCAGTAGTATAAAAGATACTATCTGCAATTATATTACATTCCTAATATAGTACATTATATATATAAATATGTTATTAAATGAGTATAATACCTAAGGAAATTGTATATTCAGTCTATGATGACCTGAATAAAAGGGCTGAGTGACAGATGGGGAACATACGAGCCCATAGCGGGAAATTTCATTTCACCTGGACCCTTGAACTGACTTGCTAGAGAGCTTCCATTAGAAACTGGAGCAAGCCACTTATTTGATAATGGTACGTAGCTTACTGGATGTTCTTTGAGCCCTAATTGAGAGACCTTAATCTACCTCATCTGTCATCCTTTATCTCCAACCTGGCTCCGCCTCCTCTTTTTTGAATATTTTCAAGTTTTCTTTTCTGGCTTCATTATCAGACCATCTAATTTTAGCTCCCACTTAGTTTCCTTCCTTTCTCAAACAGTTTTTGAAGAAAACTGTTCTAATTAGTGTAATTTGTGTGTTCTGGACCCATTTTACCTTGGCATTAATTCCTACCACTTTACCAAAAACTGTTCCTAATTGTTAGATTGGTTGGTTATTGTTTTTATTCTGTAATTGTCACTTTATATATGTGAATTTGGTGCAGTCAATGCTTCCTGTTTCCTAAAACTCTCTTGGCTTCTGTTCTCTAACAGTTATGCAATTAGGAACATGCTATTTGCTTGCTTTAGATTCTAAGTTCTACCTTGGCCACAAATATCAGAAAGAATTGCTACTATATGTCTGGATATCCAGATATTTAATTCTGATAAATCTGCAATTATTATGGTAACACCTCTATTCACCAATCTTCCCAAATCATATGTCTCAAATCATATAGATACTCTGAATGCTTACATAAATTTTACTTTGCACTATGTAGAATCAAAAAATGACATTTTGGTTCCTTCTTCTGGGGATGACATCATACCATTATTATTTACATTGAAGACAGGCAAATGCAAGTGGTTTAGTTGTTGGCCTTGCATGTAAAGTACCGCCCAGACCTGGAAGCCAGCTTGTTGGGTGCAGGATCACATACTGCTCTCACAGCTTCTGCATCATGAAACTGAGGCACTGGAAGACTCTAGCTAAACACTCTGTTGGTTCCTCAAGAGGGGAGGGATATAAAGCAGGCATTAATTGCTTCCCTTTGTTTATAACCATGTAAATGCTATAATTACTAAACATTCACAAAGTGCAGTCATCATATATCAGAGTATCGATTAAACAATAAATATTAGCTGCCACTCCAGAGCCCAGCTTCACATATTCAGCCATGGCAGATCAATGTGGGATTGTACAATGCACTTCTCTCTTTCCTCTACCAAAGCCATTGAGGGCATAAAGAGACTGTAGTTAATGATGTCCTGGGAACAGGAACTGCACAGAACAGGAAATTGTCCTACAAAGGGTATCAAATAAGTACATTGATGTAATTTTACATGAATTAAAAAAAAAAAAGCTTGACAGCCCAGGAAAAATTAAGAAAAATATGAAGAAAAGTCTGTGGTAAATACGGCAGCTGCCTCGCTATTTTGATTAACATGACTGAGTAAGTTAAGAATGCCTCAGAAATGAGACCTAGGTTCCTTGTTACAGAAAATAAAAGTATAGAAGGCATGGTCTCCTATTATAGGACACAGTGTCCTTACTACAAAGTTATAACTAGGGACATGTTAGGAACTCCTTTATGACTTAAATGCTATTCCAGATTAAGTAGAGGTAGAATTTTTTTTTTTTTTGACAGGCAGATTTAGACAATGATAGAGAGACAGAGAGAAAGGTCTTCCTTCCGTTGGTTCACCCCCCAAATGGCCGCTGTGGCCGGCGTGCTGCGCCAATCCAAAGCCAAGAGCCAGGTGCTTCCTCCTGGTCTCCCATGTGGGTGCAGGGCCCAAGCACTTGAGCCATCCTCCACTGCCTTCGCGGGCCACAGCAGAGAGTTGGACTGGAAGAGGAGCAACCAGGACAGAACCAGGACTAGAACCTGGAGTGCTGGCACCACAGGTGGAAGATTAGCCTAGTGAGCCGTGGCGCTGGCCAAGAGGTAGAAATCTTAACACCAGTGCTACAGAAATAAATGTGGGCTGCTTCCCTGTCCACCTGTGACTCTGTGTTATCATGCCTGTATATACATCAAGACATGGGACTTCTTGAATTTTATTATCTACTTTACTTAGAGTGATGACTCAGGAGGCATTCTAAAAACCTTTAGTTAGTTTCAGAGAAAGTTATTTTTACTTAAAATATATAAGTGGCATTGATGACGAAGAAGATATACTCATATTCAGGAACCCAAGTTATATCATTGATTATTATTACATAATAAATCATCTTAGATTAATAGCAAAAACACCTATACTTTATTATGCTGATGTGTTCTTTGGGACAGAAATTCAAAAGGGTTCCATAGAGCTGGATCCTCAGTTGGGAGTACTTGACACATATGGGTGACTCAATACCTGGAGGCTGAAATAATTTACAGGCTAATCTATTCACTTGTATGGTACCTGATCCGGGAAGCCCCAAAGACTAGGGTTGCCAAGTGGAATACATGCATATGGTCTTACCATGTGGCTTGGCTTCCTCCAAGCATGGCAGCCTCGAGTGGTCAGACTTCTTGTGTGGGTGGCACATATCCCAGCAAATAAAGGCAAGCTATGTTGCCATTTATTACTCAGTATCAGATATCACCTGAATCACTTCATACACACTCTCTTAATAACAAGCCTACATAGATCCAAGATTAGGGGCCCAGATCTTATTTCTTGATCAGATAAGTATCAAGGTTATGCTATAGGAAAGCATATAATACAGGAGATACTGCCATGAGAATCATTGGAAAATAAAATCTTGCAACACTGGGTCTAAGCTTATTTAAGTCTGCTACTCAGGGAACAACCAGGCTGGGAGTCTTCAGAGTGGCCTCAGATCATGGCATGGGCAAATAATTGAAGGAGTCCCCCAACTATAGCAGCATATGGTAAGCAAAGCTCCAAGTAAGTACAACAGTCTCCAAGTGGTGTGCTCATGAGTAGCCTGGCATTTTCGTTCTTTCCCATGAATGACGAGAAGGGAAAGATCACATGTTTCAGTTTCCAGGGCACTGCCCTTTCACTATCATCTAGTTTATCATCCAGAACCATCCTTCTTTCCTTATGGGAATTCCTGAGAAAGGTTTAGAGAAAAGTGTGTGTGTGTGTGTGTGTGTGTAGAGCTGGCTTTATGATCTGCAAGGAGGATCTATTCAATTCTCCTTTGTGGAGTTGGAGAATGAAATACTTCCTCATCACTAAAAAAGTAATATGGACTCTGAAAATATTTCTCTAAAGGGTGAGGGTGTCTGTGAGAAGGACAGGTGGACACCCTTTCCTGTGGCTGAGTGCTTGCTGGGTTGCAGAACCTATAGGTGTAGTTTTATGGCATTGCCAGAGGAGAGTATGTTAAATAGATTTGGGGGATGTTCTTTAGGGAAACTAATGAGATGTCACGTTGTTAAACTATAGGGGGTTGTTTGAAATATGTTCCTTGAATTTTGAGTATAGGTGTGAACATAGTAGCTGATGTCAGATTTCTGAAAATACTAGGCATTTGCTCTGGCCTATGCCTTACAAAGGCCTAAGGGGCCATGGTAATGGAGGCCTGAGAAGATGGGAGCTTTCTCACCATATCGCTGTTCTCTGGGGTTCTGAGAGGGTGTGAAATGGCTTCACTGTCCTGAGTTTCTGGCTCTGCATAAAAGAGACCATCAGTAGGTGGAGGATACTTTCGGATGATGTCCATCATGTGAGAAAAGTCTCCTCTCTGCCCTTGCTGGTATGGATGGGGCTGAAAGCTGAGGAAGGCCTAGAACAGAGAGAGAGGAGAAAGGATGGAACTACAGAAAGAGGAAAAATGGGAGATGCATGAAATTAAACCCTATTAGAACCCTCTCATAAAGCAACTGTTGCTGTAGGTGGGTCTGGTTATCTCTGAGGGAGGTGAAAGACAAGCTTTTAAAAGGATTGGGGAACTTTAACTTCTGAAGTAAGCTGTACCAAACTTTATCAGATATCAGGTACTAACATACTGAAATAAAACTGCATTACCCAAAGCAACAGAAAAATTGAAGGATCTGGCCAAGGTGTCCTTAACAACCCTGCTATCTAAAAGAAAAAGGAGCTTATCAAATAGAACTGGGACTCAGTGATTGGAAATGTAAGAGTTGTTAAATCCATCAAATACTTAGACTCCCCTATGAACTGGTTTCAAGCATCTGGACTCTACTTAAAACTCCACATACACACTTACCTAAATGAAGAAATATTGTAATTTTAGGTGATTTTGCTCTTCACTTTTAAGTAGTCTCTAGGCCTAAAGCAATGTCAATCAAAACATATAAGAATAATGCACAAGTGGGAGTCCAGGTTCCTGGTGGTGCCAGGGTGTTATCAGCCCTGGAGAAGTCCCAGACAGCTAACCTTTAAACAAATGCCACAAATAATGGGTGCTTGAAAATCAGGGAAGTTGAGCGTTTTTTAAGAAGAGTAAACTGTTCAGTTTCACTTTATTGTTGAGGGCATCAGACACCTCTGGGGCACACGCTCTGAAGGAGGCAAGGGGACAGCGACCTGCCATCTGTACCACCCAATGTCAGTCTGCACCCAGATGACTATTGCACATATACAGGTCTCTGAGTGATGCTTACTGACCATCCCTCTCCCTTTGAGTATTCTTATATTCATGTGGTTGCTGATTGATTCTGAGGATGCCTCTGGTGTTAATTAGTAGGACTACTTCTCAGGGCAAGGGAGATGCCATCACCAATGTGCATCTGGGGTGGTGGAACTTCTGCTGGAAATCTCTGCTAGGAAATGTGGTTGCTCTTCTTTTGTCATGTGGCTTTTTTTAAAACCTTTTAGTAGCCAAATGGAGAACAATTGCAGCGGATTTATGTGGCCTTCTGGGGAGTGAGCCAGCAGATGAAAGATATCCCTCTCCCTCTCCCTCTAACTCTTTCAGAATAAATAAATATTTAAAAAATGAAAAACTTCTCCTTTTGAGGCAAGTTAAAGAATTGTAGACAAATTACCGAAGGGAGAATAGATTTGTAAGGCTCATATTTTATGAGACATTTTTAGAATATATTAAGAACTCTTAACGTTTCAACAATAAATGTATAAATTAACCATTAAAAATGTACACAGGATTTGAACACTTTACCAAACAGATAAAAAACAAAAAGCAAATAAACACATGAAAAGATATTCACCATCATAATTCACCTGGGAAAGGCAATATAACACCATTCTTTGTGCACTTGCTGGCACTACATATCTGTTAGCATGTCTAAAGTTTGAAGTGTGGGTGAGGATACAGAGTAACTGGAGCTTTCTTCACCACTGATAGCATGTAAAGTCAGACAGCCACTTTGGAAAACACTTTCTCAGTCATCTGAGGATTAAACATACACCAACCTTATGATGCAATTGTTCTATGGAAACAGAATGAAGGCATGTGTCTGTACAAACACTTATGCATTGATGTTCATAGCAGCTTATTTGCAATTTCCTAAACTGGGAACAATTGGTGGGTGAATGGAAAAACAAGTTGTGTTTATCAGTAATAAAAATGAGTGAATTATTGACTTATGTAGAAATATATTAATATATTTATATAAAATAACATATAGAATAATAATAAAACATTCAACATGTTGATATAGGATATTAATAAAAATAATAAACTAATATGACATTAATATGTAAATATATGAAAATATATAATATTATATAAATAATACATAAATATATGTTAAATATATTTATGTTATATGTTATGTTATATGTTATATGTTATGTTATATGTTAAAATAATTATGGTGAATAAAAAATAAAAAAAGAATATGTACCATTTGTTATAGGTTGACTTTGTGTGTCTCCAAAAGAAATGTTTGTGTTCTAACCTGTGAGTGTGGCTTTATTTGAAAGTAGAGCCTTTAGAGATGTATTTAGTTAAAATTATCCCTTTTGACATACACAGAAGAACCGTGTTTTAGGAATGTTATATGATCACAAAAATTGCCAGCTTGAATCAAAGGGGACAGAGGTGCGATAAAATGAGACAATTTCAAGATAGGAAATAGACTTATAAATCTGCTTGACTGAAGACTTAACTATTTGTCAAGAAAAGGTAAGAATGCCTCTGAGGATCTCTAAGAAGCCCTTTGGCATCACTGAAGAGCTTCTGTGGGACCAGGATCCAGAACTGATGATGGGTACAGAGAGAAGAGCATCAAGCCACAAAGTATTATCTGATGCATTGAAACCTAATGTAATTTTCCTACATGGCCTTGAGATGTGTGGGAACAATGACTCCTGATTATTTGTATGTTTTCCCTTTTGGAATGAGAAAGACTTTATTTTGCCTGTCCTACCATTGACTTTTGGAAGCAGATAACTTGTTCTCTATGTCCACAAGTTTGAATGATTTTGCCCCAGGATGGTCCATACCCCAAGGGCCATCATACATGATTTATATAAATTAGAGGTGAGAATTGGAAGACTTCTTTAGATGGTGGTATTTAGATGATATTTGGAACTGAGAGTTGATGCTTGGTGGGTTAAGATTTTTGGATATGTTTGGATGGATTGAATGTGTTTTTGTGGGGGAAAGATATGGATTTAGGGGTAGTTGAGAGGCATAAGATTATGGTTTGAATTGTGCCCTCCAAAATGACATGTTGAATTCCCCACCCTGGTACCTGTGCTTGTGTTGTTATTTGGAAATATGGTCTTTGAATACGCAATGAGGAAAAGGTCATGTTGTGTTATCTAGTGGCTAGTATCCTCCTAAAACATGAGAGATTTGAAGATGCTTAGAGACAAGAGGAGACAAAGGGAAGATGCCAATGTGAAGTTAGAGACAGGGAGCTGAGTTACACTTCCAGAAGTCAAGCAATGCTGATAATGATTGGAAATCATCATAAGGTTGGGGAGTCTTTTCTAGAGCGTTTGGAGAAAGACTAGCTTTCAACATTTTGATTTCAGAATTCTAGTCTCTAGAATTGTTCTGTTACAGAACAAACACCTGTTTTATCACGCTACCTGACTTATGGTAATTTGTTAAGCAGCCCTAGAAAATGAACACAGTGTACAGTTTCACTTACATTAAATTATAGAAAGTGCAAAACCAACATCTAGTGACAGGAATTAACTCAGTGGCTTGCTGGAAATTTGGGAAAAGTGGATGTGAAGAAGGAGGAAACATCTAGAAAGAAATATGAGGAAATGTTGAGGAATGATAGATGTGCTCATTATCTTGACTGTAGTCATAGTTTCATAGTTGTATACATACATCAAATATAGCAAAGTGTGCACTTGCAATATGAATGCAGCTTATAGCATGCCAATTATACCTCAAGAAAGTTTAAAAAGTCATTTCTGGGGAGTAGAATTGATTTTGGGATGGAATTGAGAGTTGCAGAAGCAATTACATAGAATCTATTTTCTATCTTTTTATCAATGTTAGAGTTTCCATTTTTTGCCCTGAGAAATAGGAAGAGAAAACATCACACTTCATTAAGTTCTTGGAAATTAGCTCTTAAGTAGCTTTAAATGACAGCATTAATCTCCCTTGGGAACTTTTTCCACTGTCTACTTTTGGCACCTTTATCCTTACATTTTGCTTTAGGTTGGGTTCTTTTCTACCAAACTAAGCATTTGAAGTCCATTCAGAAATGAAGTAGTATTGTTTGTCTGACTTCCTCTGAAAAACATTTTCCAGTGTGCTTTTATATTCTTGAAATGAATGATGTGCCTTTCATTATATACTTGTTGATCGTGAGGTACCCATTGGATAGCTACAAAGAAGAAATCAACAGAATAGAAACTATGGTCAAAAGGCTGTGGAGGAGGCCCAAGCTGCAGGGAAACAGGACTGTCAGGCCACAGAGGGGCAAATCTGATAAGGAGAATTCCAGAATGTGATGAATGGGAGAGCACATGGAATACTTGGATGGATGATGTGAGAAGAAAGAAGAAGATTTCAAGGAGAAAAAGAATAAACCATCAATGAGTTTATGATGGAAACAGAAAAAATGTTTCAGGAACGGTATATGCATGATAATTTCAATTATGGCAAAGGAAAAAATAATTACAGAAGGGGCAAGCATTTAGCATAGTGTTTAAAATTCTAGTTAATGAAAAGTGATCCCTGTTAAATATAAGAGTGGGAATAAGAGAGGGAGGAGATGTACAATTTGGGACATGCTCAATCGGACTTGCCCCAAATGGTGGAGTTAGAAACATGCCAGGGGATTCCAATAATCCCATCAAGGTGGCATGTACCAATGCCATCTCATTAGTCCAAGTGATCAACTTCAGTTCACAATTGATCATAATGATAGGATTAAGAGTCAAAGGGATCACACAAACAAAACTAGTGTCTGCTAATACTTACTGAGAGAATTAAAAAGGAGAGAACAATCCAACATGGGAAGCGGGATACACAGCAGACTCATAGAATGGCAGATGTCCTAAACAGCACTCTGGCTACAGAATCAGCCCTTAAGGCATTCGGATCCAGCTAAAAAGCCAAAGAGACTATTTCAGGCATGGAAAGCCAAGACATTCTCGCAAAAAAAAAAAAAAAAAAAAAAAAAAAAAAAAAAAAAAAAGAAATGATCTAAACGAAAGATCTCTGTGAGTGAGATCCCCGGGGAAAACACGGGCCATCAAAAAAGGAGGTACCTTTCTCTGAAGGGAGGAGAGAACTTCCACTTTGACTATGTCCTTGTCTAAATAAGATTGGAGTTGGCGAACTCAAGAGGCTTCCATAGCCTTGGCAACTCATGACAAGAGCCTCGGGTGATTACTGACGCCATAAATAAGAGTGTCAATTGTTAAATCAACAACAGGAGTCACTGTGCACTTACTCCTCATGTAGGATCTCTGTCCTTAATGTGTTGTACAATGTGAATTAATTATATAACTAATACTCAAGCAATACTTTACACTTTGTGTTTCTGTGTGGGTGTAAACTGTTGAAATCTTTATTTAGTATACACTAAATTGATCTTCTGTATATAAAGAGAATTGAAAATGAATCTTGATGTGAATGGGATGGAAGAGGGAGCGGGAGATGGGAGGGTTGCGGGTGGGAGGGAGGTTATGGGGGAAAAAGTTGCTATAATCCAAATGTTGTACTTTGGAAATTTATATTTATTAAATAAAATTTTTTTAAAAATTCCAGTTAAGCTATCATAGTCCTACATCAGAGTGCCTGGGATGACTCGTAGGTGTGGTTCCTGATTCCAGCTTTTGGCTAACGCAGCTGCTCGGAGGCAGCCGTGATGACACAAGCATTTGGGCTCCTGCTGCCCACGTGGAAGGCCAGCGGTGCATTCTCGGTTCTTGGCTGCAGCCTTGGCCCAGCCCTAGCTTCTGTGGTCATTTTGAGTAGTGAGCCAGTGGATAGGAGGTTTTCTCTTCTCTCTCTTTCAGAGTACCCTACTCTTTCTGTATGATTATGTTCTTAGAATTGTGTCTATGAACTGCATTAAATCTGTTCTTTCCCTTTGTTTTTGATATGTTCTTCTAAACTCTGTCTTTGGATGACCCGATCTGATGGATGCTGCCTCTCATGCTTCTGTTGAGCCTTACACTTGTGTGCCGGAATACCTGAAAGTATTTCCAGTTGCATACCCCATCTCCAAGCAGAGATATTCCTCATGTTCCTACTGTCCCAGGATCTGTCTGCTCCTCTGTTCACAGGCAGTATTTTACAGGTCTTTTACTATGTTCCACATTAGTATCTTTTGGATTTTTCCCTTCCTTTCCAAATCTACCAGTTCCACTGTATTTCAATTATACATCACTAATGTAGAATGCTAACTTTAATCTAATTTCCCTCTTGCATTTCCATAGAAATGTATTTCCAAGATTTTTTGAAACACTTTAAAGTTCCCAATGTTGTTCTTGAAAATGTTTTTTCTTGTCTGTTATGAAAAAACCCTTGACCACATATCTGTTTGCCATATTTCTGTTTGCTCTTATTTCACTACCTTGATAAGCATTTTTTGGTTTGTATGCTAGAGTATCATAGAGAAGTGATACATTTTATTGAATTTTTCTCCTGCATTACTGATGAGATAATATTGTTTTCTTTAATGTTAATATGACAAATAACTTTTTAAAAATTAAAGCAACCTTGCATTATATATTAGAAAACAATTTATAGCATGTCATATTGTTTAAATAATGCAGGATATGGATTGTATATATTTTGTTTCTGATGTTGAATGCTTTTATGAGTCAATCTTATTCAATAGGTCTGTAATTTTCTCAAGTTATGCTTGTATGATGTGGTCTCTAGTTATACTGGCTTCATAAATAGTTTTGGGAATTCACCCTCTTCTTATCATATTTGGAAAAGTTGTATAAATTTGACTTATCTGTTCCTTGAAATCTGATGGAATTCACCTATATAAGGTCTTGGTATACAGTTTTCTCCAAGAGAATATGCTTTTAACTTTTTGTTGAAATTATGCAGTATTTATGGCAATAGTAAAGTTTCCTTTTCATCCCCCCCCCCACCCAAATAACCTTTCATTTAAGAGATACAAACTTAATCACTTCTTGGCCTTTTTGCTAAGATCAAGTGTAGAAATACAAACTTCATACATTTCATAATTACAACTTTAGGAACATGGTGATTCTTCCCACTCTACCCACCCTCCTCCCACTCTCCCACCATTCATTTTCTTCCCTCTCCTATTCCCATTCTTATTATATAATATCTCTATGCCAAATAAAGAGTTCAACAAACAGTATATATAAAAAAAAAAACAGAAACAAAAACTGTTCCTCAACAGTCAAGACAAGGGCTGTTCAAAGAAATTGCTTCTCAAAGTGTCAATTTCACTTCTAGAGATAACCTTTTAGGTGCTCCATTAGTTACCACAGATCACAGACACATATGGTATTTGTTCTTTTGAGGCTGGTTTATTTCACTGAGTATATTTTCTAGTTGCATCCATTTTGTTGCAAATGAATGGATTTTGTTTTGTTTTGTTTTTTAATTGCTGTGTAGTATTCTATAGTGTACATATCCCATAATTTCTTTATCCAGTCTTCAGTTGATGGACATGTGGGTTGATTTAACATCTTAGCTATTGTGAATTGAGCTGCAATAAACATGGGGGTACAGATAACTTTCATATGCTGATTTCATTTCCCTTGGGTAAATTCCCAGGGGTGGGATGGCTGGGTCATGTGGTAAATCTAGATTCAGATTTCTGAGGTTTCCCCATACTGTCTTCCACAGTGGCTTCACCAGTTTACATTCTCGCCTAAAGTGGATTAGGGTACCCTTTCCCCCAGATCCTTTTCAGTATTTGTTGTTTGTTGAATTTTTTTATGAAAGCCATTGTAAGAGGGATGAGGTGAAACCTCATTGTGGTTTTGATTTGAATATCTCTGATGGCTAATGATCTTGAGCATTTTTTCATGTGTCTGTTGGCAATTAGGATTTTCTCTTGAAAAAAACCTGTTTAAGTCCTTTGCCCATTTCTTAACTGGGTTGTGCATTTTGTTGTGTTTGAGTTTTTTGATCTCTTTATATATTCTGATTATTAATACTTTATCAGTTGCATAGTTTGTAAATAATTTCTACCATCTGTTGATTGCCTCTTGGCTTTGCTGAGTGTTTCTTTTGCAGTACAGAAGCTTCTAAAGTTGATGGAACCCCATTTGTCAATCTTGACTGTGATTGTCTGCCTCTGGAGAATTTTCCAAGAAGTTGATGCCTATGCCAATGTCTTGCTGGGTTTCTCCAATATTCTCTAATAATTTGATGATATCATGTCATAGACTTAGGTCTTTGATGCATTTTGAGTGGATTTTTGTGTCAGGTATAAAGCAGGGGTCTTGCTTTGTACTTCTGCATGTGCAGATACCGTTTTCTCAGCACTTTTTGTTGAAGAGGTGGTCCATGATCCAGGGATTGATTTTATCTCCTTTCTCAAAGATAAGTTGGTTATACATGTGTGCATTGATTTCTGGAGTTTCTATTCTGTGTATCCATCTGTTTTGGTACCAGTACCAGGTTGCTTTGATTATCACTATCATATAATATGTCTTGAAATCTGGTATTGTGATGCCTCCAGCTTTGTTTTTGTTGTATAAGATTGCTTTACTTTTTTGGGGAGGTCTTCTGTATTTCCATATGAATTTCAGCATCATTTTTTCTGTATCTGAGAAGAATGTCCTTGGTATTTTGATTAGTATCACATTGAATCTGCAAATTGCTTTCAGAAGAATGGACATTTTGATGATATTGATTCTTCCAATCCAAGAATATGGAAGATTTTTTTCATTTTTTTGTATCTTCTTTTTCTTTCTTTAATGTTTTATAATTCTCATCATAGAGATCTTTGATGTCTTTGGTTAAATTTATTCCAAGTTACTTGATTTTTTTTGTAGCTAATGTAAATGCGATTGATCTTAGAAATTCTTTCCCAACCATCATATTGTCTGTGTATACAAAGGCTGTTGATTTTTGTGTTTTGATTTTATATCTTGCCACTTTACCAAAATCTTCTATGAGTTCCAATAGTCTTTTTGCGGAGTCTTTTGGATCCCCTATATATAGAATCATGTTATCTGCAAATAGGGATCTTTTTTACTTCCTCCTTTCCGATTTGTATCCCTTTGATTTCTTTTTCTTATCTAGTGGCTCTGGCTAAACTTTCTGGGACTATTATTGAATAGCAGTGGTGAAAGTGGGCATCCTCATCTGGTTCTGGATCTCAGTGGGAAAGCTTCCAACTTTTCCCCATTCAATAGGATGCCGAACATTGTGGTCAGATAAGATGCATGGTATGTTTTCTATTTTTTTGAATTTGCTGAGACTTGCTTTATGGCCTAGCATGTCAATATTAGAGAATACTAGTCAATACTAGAGAAAGTTCCATGCACTGCTAAGAAGAATGTATATTCTGTGACTGTAGACTGAAAAGTTCTGTAAATATTTATTAGGTCCATTTGGTTTATAGTGTCAATTAACTCTGTAGTTTCCTTCCTGATTTTCTGTTTTGTTGATCTGTCCATTGCTGAAAGTGTGGTACTAAAGTCCCCCATTGCTATTGTATTGGAATCTGTCTCTCCCTTTAGATGCATTTAAATTTATTTTAAATAGCCAGATGCCCTGAAATTCACTGCATATACATTTATAATAGTTACATCTTCCTGTTGAATTCATCCCTTAATCATCACAAAATGCCCTTCTTTGTCTCTTTTAACAGTTTTTATGTTAAAGTCTGTTGTCTGATACTGGATGGCTACAGCATCTTTTTTTTGTTTTTGTTAGCATAGAATATCTTTTTCCATCCTTTCACCTTCAGTCTGCAAGTATTTTTGTTTTTGTGATGTCTTTCTTGTAAGCAATAAATAGATGTATTTTGTTTTTTAATCCATTGTGCCCATCTGTGTCTTTTAACTGAGAGGTGAGGTCATTTACATTCAAGGTGACTATTGATAAGTAATGACTTTGCCCTGCCATTTTCCCATAAATAGTCCTATTGTTTACTCTGGATTTCCTTTGTACTTTTACTGGGAGATTCTCTGAGTTCATCTTTTTTTCATAGTGATGATCATGCTTCTGTGTTTCTGTGTGTAACACATCCTTAAGCATCTTTTGTAAGGCTAGATGAGTGGCGACATACACATCATTCTTGACAATGAAACATATAAAGTTTTCCAAATGTGTTTTATTATGCTAGTGTAATCTCAGTATGAAAAGTTAGATAAGTACAGTGAAAGAAAAAATGGTATAAGCAATCTTTTAAAAAGTGATTATGCACTTGAAGCAGCCATGTGTAAATGATATAACTAAGTAGAATTTAACCCAGGAATTTAAGAAAGACATTAAAAATGAACAGATAGTAGTAACAATAGGTACAAAGAAAACTTTTACAAAGTCAGCAACAACTGATGATGAAAAAATTCATAGTGCATTAGAATAGAAAACAATTTCTTTACCTGATTGAAAATACCACCATTTGTTTATAGGATATTTATGTAATGAAGTTAAATATAAATATTCCCTTTAAAATCACAAGTCATATTATTTTCTGATAAATTTTTAAATATTTTATTGAAGTTTGTATTCACTAGTCCTCCTTCTGATACTTTAGTTTTTCATGTTAATATAATATCAATACAAAGAGAAGAGATTCAATGTCATTCATAGACACAACTGTGAAAATATTCCCTTCCTCTTCCCTCTCTCTCTCCCTCCCTCCCCATCACATTCCTTCTTTAGTCTTCTCTTTTTTCTTTCTTCTAGTCTCCACTCTTTTTTTTTTTCAGTGAAGTTAGCTGAATTTGCCCTTTAGTACTTTCCTCAAGACTCATGAAAAATACTTCCCAGTATGATCCCAGTGACTGAAATCTTTATAACTGGGTTTGAACAGCTTTGATGGATGTAAAGTTCTTGGTTTTTGCTTGTTTTCATTTTTTATTTATCTTTTCCTTGAGTACCTTATAGGTTTCATACTCTTGTCTTGTGCAGTTGCCTGCTGTAGTCAAAAAATCTGATGCTGACATGATCTTAACTTTTTTTTTTTATGAATGATTTCACTTTTTTTTTTTTTTCATTGTGTGGATGCTAAGAGTTACTTTCTTTAAAGTCCAGTAATTTTTATTAGCATTTTTCCAGGTTTTAACAATTTGGGATCAGCATTTTTTTCTATGAATCAACTGCCCAGAGAGTAGTATTTTACTCTTTTTCCTTCTCAGGATCAATTTTTTTTTTTGTATCATATTTCTTAAGCTTTTGTTTCATTTTTTCCAAAGACCTCAGCTATCTGCATGTTGCATCTCTTTTGCTTGCCACTTTAATTTTTCCTAATTTTTAAAAGATATTTATAAACTTGCTATTTATTTGAAAAGCAGAGAATGAGAAACACAGCTCTCCTTTATTGGTTTACTCCCCAAACGCTTTCAATGGCTGATGTTGGAATTCAACCTAGGTACTCCAGGGTACAAAGCAGGCATCGCAACACCCAGGTTAATGCTTGCTTCTTTAAAAATTTTTTTTTCTTTTTGTTCACTCTTTTTTAATCTATCTTTTCTTGCTTACTGTGCATTTCTGAGTGAAATTCTTATTCATTGATCTTGGTTTCTAAAATGACTTGGTCTTTTCTGTTTCACAGTGTTTTCCTTGCCCTCATTTTATATTGTGTTGTTGTTTGGTCATTTGGAAAAATGGGAGAAAATATTTTCAGTTGATGGATTCAAGGAGGATTTCTCATATCCAGAATTTGTAAAGAATACTGCAAGTCAGCAAGGACAAAAGTGACAGCATAATACAACAAAAATGGAAGCAGGGGCATCACAAAAAGGATATCCAAATACCAATAATTCTAGGAAAATATAATCCAATCCATTGGACATTAGAGAAATGAAAATCACCACCAAAACTGTGGAAATAAAAAAGACAGAAAATACCAAGTGTTGGTTAGGATATGGTGCAACTGAAATTTTTCCATTCTGTTGATGAATTATGAGTCAGTAACCAGTTTGTCAAAATGGCAATGTCTACTGAACCTGACATGTGTATTTCTGGGATCCTGCTGTTATACTCCTACACTTATTCCCAACAGAAATATGTGCATATTTTCTCCAAAATAGATGAATAACAACTTTGATGACACTACCTTTGTAAAAAGTGGTAACTATATAAATGCCTTTAGATAATAGAATGTATTAATAAATAATGGCATGGAAGGAATGATTGTGGAATTCTATACAGCAATGAGATTAAGTCATTTATAATAATTAAAGAAGCTAGATAACGAATATGATTGGTTAAGCAGATACAAAGTCAAGTGAAACCAATGTGTGCTATTTTAAGTCAGGTGATGATTGTGGGATGCAATGAGTTAGGGTAGTGACAGGGAGCTTAAGGGTTGCTTCTGGGTTGTGTATAATATTCTGTTTTTTGTTCCATGATATGGGCTATTTACATGAGTTCAGTTTGCACACTTTCTTATATTATCACCATTGAAACTTCTAAAAAACACACCCTTTATAGTAATTGATATGATTTCTGCATTATATGAAACAAGTGGTCTTTTGAATCTACCTCCTTTGCTGTATTAGCCAAAGCTGTGGCCCCTCTGACCCCTATTTTCATGCATTGCTTATTCCAGCTCTTTGTGACAACAGAATAAGTTAGTAGTTTCTATGCTTGATTGTGAATCAGAAAAACACTGGAATGTTTTGACAAATACAATCTTATATGGAACTGGGGAATCTCTAATTGAAAAATAAATTCTCCTGGCAAATTTCATACACAGACAGGTTTGGGGCTACAGGATTAAACTACTTTGAAAAGTCCCAGAGGAATCCACTGGGCATAATATTAATTTATAATTACGTGGGTACAGGCCAGTTTGATAAGATTCTGACCTTGGTTATTTCATATCTTTGTACTGATTGGACTCAATGGAATCCACATTAAATAGACAAGGCTTAACTTGTTTTGATGGCAGCACCCTCCTAACTTAGAACCTTCTTTTAGAGTACTTTTCAAATTGCAATCAAATTAAATTGCATAATGTCTCCTAACCATGGTTTCTACATCTGTAATTGGGGGATAATACTTATCTCATATGGTTGTTAGAAGGATTAAAATGGATAATGCAGTAAAGCACTTAGCATACTTAATGTGATGTCTGGCACATAATAATTGTGTTGAATGAATTTCAGGGGCCTCTGTAAGAGTAAAAATGGCATTTTTCAGTCAATTTGGGATTTTTTTTTCCCAAATGGTGCTGTAATTTGTATTCCAATTTGAAACAACTGCCCACAGACATGAGACATGTTCTGAGCTGTTTACTCCATCTGTGGTAATGAATTTACAGTCATCAGCCATCATCTCTTCAAATTCTTAGTTTAGATTATCATCGTCCTTTTGTAAAATTACTGGCCATTGTTAGGGGACAATCCAAAGTGTGATCAAGAGCAAACCAGTCTCCTCAAGTGCAGAATTGAGCTTCTGCATTTTGTCTTAGCATTATGATTTAACCAATGAGCCAACTAGAGAGAAACTTTGACAACCACCATGTAATTGCTATGAAATGCTCCACACATTCAGAAGACCAATTTGGTCACATCTCCTTAATTTTTCATTTAGTCACTTCAGCACCCAGCATCCTTATTTATCAGGAAGCCTAGAGTCTCCCTCTTGGGCTTTCCTTTACCCTTAACTGGTCCCAGAATTTCAGCATCTTATACAGACCCAACGTAGTTTGTATTTTTGCACTAACAACAGGGATTCCTGGGTCTCACCAGCTGACCACCAAGACATGTATGGTCACAAAATGTGACTTTCAAATTTAGTCCTACTGTGTCAGAATTAACATGGAATCACTGATGTCATAAGGCACACATGACACAGAATCCTGGAGAGGCTACTGTAGTTCTTTGAACATGAACAATCCCTTCGTGCTAAGCCTGGCTAAGAGTGCCCCAGTTATCTGGTTTTTAGTGTCTAGGTATTTCTGCTTCCAGGTAGTTTCAGAAGTGCTGAGACAAAATCCATCAGGGTCTGTCGCACTTTACAGATCACATACCGCTGTCCCATTTTCCTACCTGGGGATGGACTATAACTATAGCATGCCTAACATCTCTTCTCCTCAGACTATGGTGCTGCCTGCTCACCCTTCTAGAAAGACTATCTGCTTTACATCAGGAGTTCTTACCTAATTCTTATATCCAATCTCTGGAGACCACAAAACTCAGGAATAAGAAATATTCTGCTTTGCTTTCTTATGCTTGCACATTTATTGCTCTTCTCAAGATGGTAGTGAACCACTTTATGCACTCAGAGGATCATATCTTTGCTCCCTGCCTGGTATACTTAGGACAGGGTTCACTGTTGTTAGTATACTTATGTCTGGGAATTTTGATTTGAACTAAACTGTTTATACGAGGCTGTCAGCATTGAAATTGGGGTGAGAATCAGGTGGTTTAAGCCAAGAGTTCTTAGAGTGTGTCATTGCTGTTATCTTTGAAAATAGTTAATTTGCATATTGATATCTTAATATGTAAATTCTTGGGCCCTGTCCCATATCTGCTGAATTTGAAACTTTGGGGGTAGGTCTATGCCATCTGTGTTAGCAAGCCCTCTGGGAGAATGTGGTTAAAGCTCGGGTCTGGAAGTCTGGAAGCCACCGCTCTAGAAACAAACTCTGTTTCTGCAGTGGAGGTTCCATGTTATAGCTGTTGTCTTCTGAATGTCAGTGAGTCTTTTCATACAAACATGCATAAACGTCTCTTCTAGAATCAAAAAGATATTGTAGAAGGTAGTGTGATATAAAAATGTTTTTCTTAGAGCTTTTAAAATCTGTGTCTGTTGGTGGTTGTGAGTTGGATGCTTCTGCAGTGCCCTGTCTGAAACATATAGGAGGTATTAAGCAGACCTGTGGAATTCACTGCCATGCTGCTCTAACGTAGACCCTGCGGTCTCTAGGCAGTATGCTGCCTTCTTTTGAGATATCAACACCTTCTTATACAAACTTGCTTCTTTATATCCAGGATGGTTGCTATAAGAGGGCAGACTAGGAAGGACTGTATCCACCATGTCTTGACAGAACTGGAGGTGCTGAGCAGCTCTTTGTCATCAGGTCACCATAAACGAGGGCTGTTAACTACCTTGGCATATCTTAATTTTCAAGGAAAAATGTGATGTTACAAATGTATGTTTTGATCCATGTTGAGATAATATAAATTTAGATATTGTATATAGTGTTATAGGGTGATAAAAATGGTAATTTTTTTTCTAAAAATTGCTACCCTATATCTATTGTGCCTTAGGAAATGAATCGTGAGAGCAGAAAAGAAAGAGCATCAGAAAGAATTGGTGACAGTCATAACCTTTTATTTCATCTCAGTGACAAACTCGTGGCAAGGCTGCATATCTTATGTACTGATCTATCTAATTCAAGAATAGGATATTAAAACCTGTAACATTGGAAAACACCACTGTGTAATGCAGTGTGCCTTTGCCACTTTGGCCATTCTCAAGAATGACAACAGCTTGTTGAGCACCATTCTGTCCTCAGGTCTCCCTTGTCATCATCTTTGCATAGTTAGCATGAATTCAGCAAGCAGGAAGGGTTCTTTACAACCAACAGGTGCTAAAAAGGAATATTTGCATCTGAGTTTAGTTAGTGTGTTACAGTTTTGTGAGCATTTACTTAGATTCATAGAAGAAGCATTTTCATTAAATGTTTCTAAAAGTTTTATTTGATAATATAAATGCATACTCATTAATATATTTTATGTAAAAATTTACTGATCAATGGCTTTTCTTATTTATTTCTTACATGCTCATTTATCCTTCCATTTCTTAAGTTAACCAGATATGTGATGGACTTAAATCTTGTGTTCTGTTAGAGATGCTGTACTTAATGGTTACAACAGTTTGTATAAAATGCACTTCCTAGTGATGTGTTCCCTTCTTGTCCATAACTGTTATCATAGAGACATCTCTATACATAGATATGAGACAAAATGTTTCTAAAATCCGTTTGGAATGTCCTGAACTCAAGAGAATCAATTCATTTATTTAGGATTAGTTTATTTCTTTCTCTTTAATCTCCATGCGCTATCTAGATATGTGAAGTAAATATTTATAACATTTACTTTTTATAATCTTAAACAATAGTTATATCCAATTCTCAAGAACTATTTTCTCAGTTCATCTTTCCCATTTTTAGGGCAATGTGAGATATATAGAAAATTAAAATTTGTCACAAAAGTATTTCCATGTATTTTCAACTTGACAGAAATCCATTGGGTAATTTTTCAATTTACAGAATTTTTTGTTTGCTATTTTATTTATGTTAATAAAAAGAGGACAGATTCAATGTAGTTCATAGATACAGTGCTAAAAATATTATATTCCCTTCTAGCATAAAATTCAGCTGATCCACTCTAATTTTCATGTATATAAAGTTTTTAGTACTTTTTTTTTATTCTTTTTTCTTTCTTTATTTTTTTGACAGGCAGAGTGGACAGTGAGAGAGAAAGACAGAGAGAAAGGTCTTCCTTTTGCTGTTGGTTCACCCTCCAATGGCCGCCAAGGCAGGCACGCTGCAGCCAGCACATCGCGCTGATCCGAAGGCAGGAGCAGGTGCTTATCCTGATCTCCCATGAGGTGCAGGGCCCAAGGATTTGGGCCATCCTCCACTGCACTCCCGGGCCATAGCAGAGAGCTGGACTGGAAGAGGGGCAACCGGGACAGAATCCAGCACCCCGACTGGGACTAGAACCCGGTGTGCTGGCGCCACAAGGCAGAAGATTAGCCTATTGAGCTGCGGCGCAGGCCAGTTTTTAGTACTTTTCTACCATAAAATCAGAATAGAACTGATGTTGTACCTGCTTCATTCTTGCAATGGCTGTTACTTACCAAAGAAATAAAGGGTAGGAAAACTTTTTTCTGTCAATGGCCAGTTGGATATTTATAGCATCATTTGTGAGCCATACAAAATTATCATTTAAAAATTATCCTTTATATATTTATTGAATTTTGAGTCCTGTCTGTGGTTGCCTTGGCAAGGCTAGACCAAATCATTTTGCAGTCCTTATACCATTCATGGGTGGGATGTTCTCCACATGAACTGATTTTAAAGGCTGTTTATCCCATCAAAAATGCATTTCCGCTGTAGTTTTAATTTTATATATATTAATGTTTATTACATTTTTGCCATAATCACTTATTAACATTTTAATATTAACATAATTCCAGAGTATTTTTAACCCTTAGAAAATAACAAAAATAAGTTTCAATTACAAATAAACATGATATAATCATTAATAAAACATTATAATCGATAAACTTATAAGGGTTAAATTCTGTGTTGAAAGTAGAATGGAAATAATAATAAATGGAGCTTGCTCATATAATTTTTAATGGATGACAGTGGGTATTAAATTATGATGCTAACTAGATTATATCAGTGATATTTAAAGAGGTATATAACATCTTTAAAATATGTTTTTTAATTTTTTTTTTTTTACTTATTTGACAGGTAGAGTTGGACAGTGAGAGAGAGAGAGAGAGAGAAAGGTCTTCCTTCTGTTGGTTCACCCCTCAAATGGCCACTACGGCCGGAGCTGCGCCGATCCGAAGCCAGGAGCCAGGTGCTTCCTCCTAGTCTCCCATGCGGGTGTAGGCGCCCAATCACCTGGGCCATCCTCCACTGCTTTCCCGGGCCACAGCAGAGAGCTGGACTGGAAGAGGAGCAGCCAGGACTAGAACCGGCGCCCATATGGGATGCCAGTGCCGCAGACAGAGGATTAGCCAAGTGAGCCACGGCAACGGCCCCAAAATATGTTTATAATCGTATTAGCATAGTGGTTAAATTGCTGCTTGGGATGCCCCTATCCTGTATTGAGGGTCTGATTTGAGTGCTGGCTCCTCTGCAGGAGATTATGGCTGAAATACATGGAACCCTGCCACCCCTATGGGAAACTCAGAGTTCTGTGCGGCTGGTTTCAGTCTGGACCAGCTCTGGTCGTTGTGAGCCTCTGGAGAGAGAACCAGTGGATGGAAGACATCTTCTCTGTTTTTTGTCATCTTTCTGCATTTCACATAAAATAAAAATAAGTATCTTACAAGTTTAAAATATAAATTTATATTTATGTGAGAAGACCATTCTCCATAAGTCTCTTACATAGCGACATGTCTACACATTATCAACAAAGTGCTCCAAGATCATTTCAGGAATCTTCATGTAAATGATGGCCTTGGAGAGGTGGAGGAGTGACTACCTCTGGGAGATGTTTGCTTGCATCCTAGCATTGAAGACGGAGACATCGCCTTCCTTTCCCCAGAGAGAGTGGCTCATATTGCACGGTCATAGGGACATTGCCTCTCTCCAAAGGAGAGAATGGGCAGGTTTTCCAGCAGCCTCTGTATAAGAACAGACTCCATCGAACTTAGAGTTTCTCTCCCGGGCTGTAGCTCCGCTGTGTATGCAGGCAAAATCTTAGTGCCTATTGTCTGCCAGGCACCAAGATACATTTGTTACAAAAATAAGTAGAAGAATAAATGATTGAATTAGTGAATAACAAATTTTCTGATCTGTGTTTCCTTCCAAACTGTGGATTGAGTAGCATGCTAAATATGTTGATTATATCTATGGTAAAGAGGAAATTTATGGATGTACTTTGCTTTATTTATTCATTTCTTTAGAATATTTATTGAATACCTCCTCTATGTTGATCATTTACTAAGTAATCCTGGAAAGTAAAAGTGACTAAGAAAGAACCCTTTCCTACCAGGAGGCTTAATGAAAAATGCACACAATGTTAAATGATACTATGAGTATTAAAATGAAGGAAAATACTCAATGCCTGGTGACTGCAAAGAGGATAAAATGTCTCATTTGCCCAAGCGACCAAGGGCAGCCTCCTAAAATGTGAGGGAACATCCAGAAGATTCAAGGAAAAATGGGATTAAAAGATACGTTTATTTTGGTGCAAAAATATTTTGAAATCCATGCATTTTTTTTCATAATACACATTTTCCATGAACTTTTTGAAGATGCCTTAAGTGATGTTTTCAGCTGACTCAAATGGTAGGTAGGGGTTTTTGTCAGAGTGTGTGTGCCGATGAGGGGAAGCAAAAGGATAGGATATTAACAGGCAGAGGACACAGTCCTCTTAACTTAAGATCATGAAATAAATTGTGGTCTGTTTATTAAAAATGTGTAAAATGAGTAAATGTGCTTGTGAATGTCACAATGATACCCAAAATATAAATATTAACTGAGAATCTGCAATTTTCCATGATTTTTATTCTAGATATTTTTTGATAATCCACTTCTTTTTGATAAGCTTATCAACCTCCAAGGCTTGGGTTTGGCAATTAGTATTTCACAAGCTGGCTCTTTTCCTGGTATTCCAATTGTTGGGCGGCTGTGAGCTGAAGGCTCTAATTCTTATCATTCCTTCCAGGTTCCTGGATTGGACTTCTTGAACTGCTGTTGATGTAAAACACTGTGCTAAGTCAGGCTGCATAGCTGCCTTGAAAACCTTCTTCGTGAGCCTGTAGGTGAGGGCTGGGTTTCATTTAAATGCCATTTCTAGGGGTTCAGTAATGTCATTTTACCCAGCATTTAATCGTGATTTTCTGCAAAGACTTTTAAGGTTACTGTTTTTTTAAAATGTTAATTTCACACAACAGTTCCATTTCATTCTGGCATTCTGACCTTTAAAAACATGCCTTTTCATTATGTTTCAGATATGTAAGTGATGTGCTTTTTGATACCTTTTGCCCAAAGGGAGACTGATAATGAAGATAAGAGTCAGTTGGAGCCCACGCCCTTTGGGGCTCAAGCTCGCTCCTTTCCAGGTAAAATACATCACTCAACAGAGGGGAGACTTTCATTTCCTGGACCTGACATCACTGTGCATGCTATTATACAAGATGGGGGCAAAAAATAAGCTGCTTAGGTTACAAGAAGAGATAAATCGGGTCTGGTTGATGTTGTCCCTTTCCTATGGCTGCCTGAAACATTTTCTACAAGTGCTTTCCACACTGAGCTCTGTCTTTGACACAGCTGTGGCCCACAGTGTCTGCATGATTGACTTGGGCACTTCATCATGCACTGTGACAGTTCACTATTTTTTTAAGTGTGTATATCTTGTCCCTCTAGTTAAGCCTTCAGCCTTGGGAGGGAGATTTCAGCTTCTGCCTTCTGCCTCTTCTTATCTTCTGTGGCTCCTAATACAGTTTTCTGCATAGTAGAATTCTATAAATCTTTATTTGATTAAGCTTAGTTTAGTCAATTCATCATCTGTAAGAATACACAGGAGCAACATCATGGTGGAGATATTGCTAACCAGAGGATGCTAATAACTGGCCATGCCTATGAGATGTTGAATTCTCTCTCAAATTCTTGCCTCCTCTTTCTCCCTCCCTTCCTTCTTCCTCTCACTGTTATTGCACACTGAGCTTCCTTTTTAAGGGTTTGTTTTATTTATTATTTGAAAGGGAGAGTTACAGAGAGAGAGAAAGAGATCTTCCATCTGCTGCTTCATTTCTCCAAATGGCCGCAACAGCTGGGACTAGGTCAGGCCAAAGCCAGGGGCTTCATCTGGGTCTCCCATGTAGGTTCATGGTCCCAAGGACTTGGACCATCTTCTGCTGCTTTCCCAGGTGCATTAGTGGGGAGTTGGATAGAAAGTGGAACAACTAGGGCTTGAAACAGGGTCCACATGGGATGCTGGCATTGCAGGCGGCAGCTTAAACTGTTAAGCCACAATGCTGGTCCTTCATTTTTTATCTTACTGGGTAACCCAGGCAGGCACTCAGGATTGGGAGGAAATATCTTCTTTTTCTTCTTTTCAGACAATCTCAAAAGTGAAGAAAAGTATTTTACATAACATTAGCAGATATTCAGGTTATATAAGGCAAATGAGATGCATTTCGGAATGCCAGATAAGGAGAACTACATTGCTAATAATAATGGCATTTGTGACAAACGTGTCAAAAGTGTAAAGTGTATCTGTAAATCCTGAGGCAGAAAAAGGGAAGGGCTTAATCTGGAAGTGAGATTAAAAGAAAATTGATCTGTGGTTAGACAGGTAGAGGTAGGGAAGAGAGTGGTGAGGAGATCCAGAGGGAGCGGTTGTTCTCGACAATGGGAAAATTCAGTTAAATTCAATATGAGATCCTCCACTTGCAGAGCTCCTGGGAGAAAAATATCTCAAGTAGCTGGAGCTATTTTAGCTCTTGGAATATGCCTGGTAACACCAGATGCAAATGGGCATGAGTAAATTCAGATCATCTTTGTGTTAGTGTCTGAGTCAGGTCCAAGCTAATTACTATAACAAGTAGAACTCAAAAATTGGTTCAAACTGCAAGGATTTTCCTTCTTACTATGAGCACTGAGTGTTTGGCAAAAATGGATATAGCAGCCTTTTTCTATGTAGTAATCCAGAGACCTGGGTGATGGACTCTGCCTTGCTTAGTGTGTAGCCTCCAAGCTTTCCACATGGGTGCCGGGGTCGTCTCTAGTCAAGCCAGCCCAAGGTGGATAAACGCAGAGATGAGCACATGTCGGGTGCTTTTAGGGGCAGGTTTAGCAGTGGCACAGATTTTCCACTGCCATTTATTCTATTGCCTAGGACTCAGTAGAATGATCTCCTGTATCGCTAGAAATGCAAGAAACTGGAGGATTCATGCGAGGAGATTGGGACAGGCACCTGCTCAGGTAAAGAAAAGGTGAGAAAATTCCTGTTTTTTCTTATATTTGGTGTTCTCTACTGTAAGTGTATGTGTTGGTGTGTGTGCAATTATGTCTGGTTTTCTTATAAGAGTTTCTGGGCCTGAGGCACAGAGAGTATGGCATTCAATGATTTATAAAGATTGCTGTTTTACTTAAACTCAATTGTCTTTATTTAAAAAAAAAAAAAAAAAAAAACTTGTCCCCAGAGTTTCATTAACAGATATTCTTGTATTTGGTAGCATCTTTTTTTTTTTTAAGATTTATTTATTTATTTGAAATGCAGAATTAGAAAAGGCGAGACAAAGACATTTTCCATCTGCTGGTTCACTCCCCAAATGGCCTCCATAGCTAGGTCTGAGCCAAGCCGAAGCCAGGAGCCAGGAGCTTCCTCAGGGTCTCTGACATAGTTGCAGGAACCCAAGCCCTTAGGCCATTCTCTACTGCTTTCCCAGGCACATTAACAGGGAGCTGGATCTGAAGTGGAGAATCTGGGACTTGAACTGCCGCCCATATGGGATGCAGGCGCTGCAGCCCAGGGGTTTAACCCACTGCACCACAGCACCAGCCCCTATGGTACCATCTTGTTAGTACAACTGACACTCACTGACTATGATAATTTTTATAATTTCTAAAATTAGAAAATTCTCATTGCAATTTATCAAAGTTGGGAATTTGGTATTTCAGTGAGCAGTTATAACATGAATAATTTGTGTTGAATTAATCAAACTTTGCCATCACATTGTCTATAAAATATAAAATCCTTCTAGAGCCTTTTTGAAACTTGACTGAATTTGTACACTGCAGACATTCTGACTTCATTTTGTGCTGGCATGGTTACCCAGCGTTACTCACTGAAACATCTGTAAGCAGTGACACTCACATAATTTAATGATGTAGTCTGTGATGTTTATATGCTTCCCTACTATTATAAGGGAACCACATTAAAATGATTTTGATTAAGGTCAGTTATAGATATTTGTATAAATTGATTTGGAAACAATAGACATCACAAATTTGATAGGAGCTATGCTAAGGATATAAAAGTAAAATGACATGCCACAGAACAAGTGTTGCAAAATACTTGTTGACAGATTAATAAACACATAGAATTTATTGCCCACTTTTGACTTAAATTATCATTAATGACCTGAATAAGGAATCACTCATTTAAATATTAAGAACTTTATCCCTGATTGGTACAGGTATGACTGTCAAATTTGTTGAGCAGGACACCCATGGTAGACTGTGATTACTTTGGATGAATTGTTAGCAGTCAATTCTGGATCAATGCAGTCAGAAAACAGATATTTTCTTTTTAATTCTAATTTAAATTTTAAATTTTGAATGAAAATGGAATAGTTGCACATACTAAGCTGTGTCGAACAACATTTCAGTATATTCATGTGTCCTGTGCAAATATCCAGGCACATTTCTATCCATACTTCCATACATGTTTTTGTGGATTAATACGTTAACCAGAGTAAGCACCAGATTTCCCATTTCCTTGTCTTTCCTTTTTGTTTGGAGCCTTACGGCTTATCTATTCTAGTTCTTTACACAGAATAGATTGTATCCTTGTGAGGCACAGTCACCCCTGTGTGCTGTAAAACACAAAAATATATTACATCCATCGTAAGGTGTTTTGGTACTCATTACCCAGTCTCCTTCCTCTCCTCTTCCTGGCCTCTAGTAATAACCATTTTATATTTGAATCAAGCATGTATATATTTTTGAATTTCCATATTAGAACATGTGGCATAAGTTATTTATATATTCTGGATATTAATCTTTTGCAGATGAATATGTTGCTAATATTTTCTCACCTTATGTTCATTATCTCTTGATAAACCTATGCAGGAACTCCTTTGATTTATTTCTATTTGTCTTTTGCTTTGTTTTGTTTTGTTTTTGTTGCTTGTGCATTTAGGGGCTTAGCCAAAAAGTTACTGACTATGCCAGTGACTTTGTTTCCTTCTAATAATTTCGAGTTTTGGGTTGTACTTTTAGATATTTGAATGATTTCTAATTGATTTTTTTAGTGGGGGAAGATCTGTCAAACTTCAGTCTTTTGCACATAGATGTGTGGTTTCCCCAGCACCATTTATTGAAGAGACAGCCTCTCCTCTAGGGTATGTTTTTAGCTCCTTTGTCAAAGACAGGTTGGCCACAGCTGTGTGTATGCATTTCTGGTTTTCTCCATTGATTTGTGTGACTGTTTTTGTGCCAGTATCATTATGTTGTGGTTATCATTGCTTTGCAGTATGTCTGAAATCTGGTATTATGGTGCCTCCAGCTGTGTTCTTTTTGTCAAGATTGCTTTCGCTGTTGGGTATCTTTGGTGTTTACATAAGAGTTTTAAGATCCTTTTCTCTGGTTCTGTGAAGAATGTCATTGATATTTTGATGGAGAGTGCATTGAATCATTAGATAGCTCTGGGTAATATTGACATGTTAACATTGTCCTAATTAATGAACATGGGAAGTATTCAATTTTTTTGTGTGTCTTTTTAAATTTCTCTCATAAGTGTTTTGTAATTTCCATTGTAGAGGTCTTTCATATCCTTGGTTAAATATATTAAATTTATGTTAAATATATGTATTTGTTAAATTTATATAATTTATAATTTTGTAGCTATTGTTAATGGGAATGCTCTTATGTTTTCCTTCTTAGCAAGTTGTTATATAAAAATGTTACTGGTTTTGTGTTTTGATTTTGTATCTTATGACCAACTGAATTCATTTACCAGTTCTAACAATCTCTTGATGGAGTCTTCATTTTTTTCTTAATTAATTATGGCTTTACTTTGCATGATATATAGGATTTCAAATTTCTGCTATGTCAAGCAGCCTAAATGACAGTGTAATAAAATGAGGTCTGAACTGGGAGACTCCAAGACTTACATCAGCTCTCAGAAGAAAGGCAGAATGGAATTTCAAGTTCTGCCTATTTTCCCTGTGATTAGAGACTTAGCTTCTGTAATTTACAGTACTATCAACTCTTGACAATTTCTTTTCACAGATTATTTCTGGTGAACTGACAGTTAAGAAACAGAAACTAATTGGAAGGAAGCAGGCTATAATTTGGGAACTATGTTTTTGCCCTGACTCTGTTCCTGGTTAACCCTGAGTTTGGGTAATCCCAGGAAGGAAGGAAAGCGGTAGTCTTATGTTTTGCTTAGTTTCTCCCTCTATTCCTGAATGACCTTGTCCTTAGGGGTGTTAGGTGCCAACATGGCAACTCATGAACTAGTAATAAGGCAAAGTGATTTTCATGGAAGTAGAGGAAAATTCCATAAAACAAAGTTACTCTCTCACTGAGGGTCTATCAGTTCATGAAACCACTGGACTGGAATTTGGCAGGCATGTATTTAAATCCTGTATTTTCTGCCGATTTTTTTCTGGGGAACTTGAAGACAACCCTGACTTTTTTTATGACAAAGCCAGCTGTGGTCAGTGTCCCTAGGCCCGCTTTATGAGTCCACACCATTAGCAGCAGGGAAACTATAGCTGAGGTGGGATTATCTGGACCTATCATAAGGTATTTTAAAATACCCCAGTTCTTGTCTGAACAACTTACTAGGCTTCATCATGCAATATCAAGGTGAAGTAGATAAGATCGTCCTTTTAGCCATTCACGGCTATCTTTGGGGTGATTTATTTTCCTATTTAAAATTCCTTAAATATATATTGAACCAGTATTATACAAGGGCTGCTTGTGGTGATATCCATAGTCATACTCTCCACATTTAAATTTATACTTGAGGCTCTACAATGGACCATCTGCTTCAAATTATCACATTAGCAGCTGGAGCAGCATAACAATTGCCTCGTATTTAGCAGTAAACATGTATCAGACTTAAGACTAATGATTTTGACAAATGTTTTCTCTTCCAACTAATACATAGCTTATGGTTGGTGATATTATCCCCATTTCACAGGTAGAACTCTGAAGCAGAAACTTCCAGTAGCTTGCACTAGGTTACTCGGATAGCGAGTGGCAAGAGTTCAGGCTGAGAATAGTATACATTATGAATATGGCACTGAGTCCCAGAAAGACCAGAACCAGGAGTACACAGTTAAGCAGGTGACAATTAGGATCAAAGTCTGTCTGATTTGTCAAGAAACATATTCTGTCATATCACATATCTTTCTTGCTATGCTTTGTTTTTCTGCCTCTTGTGAAATACAGGAAAAGGAAATAAAAGTTGTAAATAAAGAGCTTTGAACTATTATATTTTATGAATAAACACAATTCTGTCCTTAAGCCTATGTTTTTAGCAGGAATATCTCAGATGTGTGTTGCTTGCTTGCACTGGTCTTAAGCATGTGGCCGAAATGTTCCCTTAGACCTCAGTGTTGTCAATTAAGTGGTGTTGGTTACCCTTAGGACAGAGATAGCTAACAGCACTTTATTTCAGCAATCAATGTTACTGACGGAGTGAGAAATTATGTAATGGGTTTCAGTGGAAAGTGTTGCAAGGGATCTATTTTATCAACTTCTAAGCTCACATTAGGTCTGAGCAATACAAAGATAAAAGGCAGACAATGGCAAGACGACTTTCCTTTCATTGCTTTCAGCTTGAAACAGGTTAGTGCCGATCCACTTAAAGGCTGTGCATGTGGCGGCTGCCTAGAGTACAATTATGTTCCATAAAGTGGCCCCGCAGGTTTGTGTTTTTCTCCCTCGATTGACTTTCACATCAAAGTGGCTGTTTTCAGCTGAACATAACGGGACTTCATCCTAACAGCTTGCCAAGCTCTCATGGATGTTGGCATGGAAAAATGTGAACACTGCCTCATAAATCCTCTTCCCAGCCCTCGGAGCGAGTGGCAAGTGATGTCTCCACCACTTTCCAGTGGAGGAAACAAAGGCAAAGTAAATTGTTCACTTAGCATCCAAACCCCAGACTTCTAGACATTTCCACGTGGATATCCTGTTGGCTTGTCGAAGTCAACTTGCCACAAATTGAGCTCCTTCTCTACCCTTTTCCAAAACTCATCCTTGTTTCTAGGGACTGTGTCTTGGCGAAGGGCACTACATATCCATGTCTTCCCATGAGAGAACATTCTGAGAACTTTTTGATTCTTTTCACTTTGCACATTCAATCCGTTAATGATGTTTGTTTTCTTTCCTTTGGGATATTTCACCAATCCATCCTTAAGTCCATTCAGTCATTACATCCGCCATCCAGATTAGTGAGAAAAAATTCTTTATTCATATTTCCAATTATGCTTCTTCAATTTGCTCTTTATTTTGTCTCATAATTGCTCTTCCTGAAATAGAGGTGTACCACTTCCTCTCTACTCAGAATGTTTTGATGGATTCACATGACCAAAAAAAAAAAACCAAAAAAAACACAACCCCGAGTTCATGGCAGGGATATCTGTCACGACTGGGCACATTCTCCTTCTGAGGACCCCCTGGGACCACTCCCCACCAGCTAGAGGGGCCAACTTCCCATCTCCCAGGTGCCTTTGCTCCCGTTTTAGCTTCAGTTCTTACTGGACTGCCTGTATCTCAGCTCATTTGTCTAGCAAATTCTATTCATTCTTTAAGGCCCCATTCTTCTGTTCTGCTATTTTTGTTTTCCATTTTGAGTCATTCATCTGCCTGCTCTGTTAATTAACCTCTCCCTCTTTTGGACTTCCATAGCAATTCATTACCATGCTCCACCCTGCTTTGGAGTGAGTTATTATCATTCCCCAAAATAGCGTGTAAGTTCCTTGAGCACAAAGTCTATATTTTATTTATCTCTGAATTATTAGTGCTTAGCATGCACTGGGTACCTAAGTAAAAAGCATTTGAATGACAATATTTAGGTAATAAAATAACTTTTTTAAAAACAAATGTTATCATATTTAATACTTAAAATAACCGGTAAGTATTATTATTCACCTCTAAATTACAGATGGAAAAAAGTGAGGCCTAAAGAAGTCAGAGGAATTTTCCACAACCTGTCTGATATTAGAGTGAGGATGTAAACCCAGAATTCCTAACTGTAAGCCATGATTTTCAGTCCACTATGTGAGATTGCACATAAACAGAAGTAATGTTGGAAATTTGGCCTGATACATAATGATCTTGATGAAATAAGCTTTTTTGGCTACAAAATCATGTTATATGTTGTTCATAGTAAAGGACTGTTAATATCCAAAAGATTCTTCACTTTTTCTACATCTTATAGTAAGAATACAAACTCTATGGGATTATGCCATGTTCAAATTAGGAGCAACTATTGCACCAGTGTGTTCTTAAATACATGCAATATAAGAATTATTGATTACATAATAGATCTAGTTGAAGAAATTTTGATGTTCTTGGCCATTTTGTCTTCATATCACTAACAATGGCTAACCTTTTATGGGAAAAAAAATGTGCACAGCTTGGTTGGTTCCTACGACCAGCCTGTGACTAGAGGAGAGGCATGGAAACCTCCGGTTAAAGTCATGGGCATCTCTACCAGGAGGTCCTGGAGCTGACCACCCTGCTTCACCCAGGTCTGCTGTTTCACCATCTCATGCGCGCAAGCATCACTTGGCCTAGCTACAAGTCCAGTCCAGGCTGCTATCCTTAATTATTTGCTCTGATTTGGCCTAGATTGATCAGGGAACAGACTGTTTACAGCCTTATCAAATGCTTTGCCTTGTCAGCATAGGTAGTTGGAAGGACAGAAAGTTCAAACTCTTAATTTCATAGAGATGTTTAAAGATCACTCAAACAAATAGATTCCATCAGGGTCTACCTTCCTTTCTGACATGCCTCCAACATCCCCTAAGTTCCCTATGCTGTCTAGTCTTCTGTATTTCTCGCTCAATCCTTTGTGTACCATGTGTACCCACTCCATTTATGATAACTCCATCTCTTTTTAATTTACATTCTATGATTTGCCTTTTGAATTCTTGCTGACACTGTGATACTTGTTGCTGATTATTTAAGCGCCATTTTAAGTTCTTGAATGAATGTGGTAGATTAGTTGCAAAAATGAACTCAATTCTTTGATCAGCTCTTCTCTTAGCTCTTCTCATGTTTCTACTCCTTTTCAACCATCAAGGGGAAGTTTATTTCCCCATCCCTTGAACCTATGCCTAATTTCTGTTTTGCTTTGGCCAATGGAATGTAATGGGGTTTATAGGGTGTCATTTCTCAGCAAGGCCTTAAAGGGGGCATCTATGCTTATGTTCTCTCCTTGAAACCATCCACCTTGTGACTAAGCCTGGGCTTCCTGATGGAGGGGAAAGTCCATGTTGGGGAGGGGCTAGTTATCCCTGCTAAGACTGTCCAAGGCCGTTGTATACTGGCTGACGTCTAAACAAGCAAAACAGCAAGCAGTCGCATCCCCAGTTGATTGAATATGCAAGGGTGAGACCAACTGAGACCAAGAGAAGCACCCAGGTGTCAAACAGACTCAAACAATGATAAAATTCTTACTGTTTTGAGCCAACTTGAATTTAGGTGGTTTGTCTCAAAGCAATAACTGACTCACACAATGCATTACTTCATTTAAGCCTCTTTATATAGTGGTGTCAGTATTACCATCCCTATTTAATGGATGAAGAACCTTAAGGTTAGCAAGATCAGGTACTTGCTCAACTTCTCACAGTGAATGAAAAGGCCAGGATTTGAGCTAGTCTTAACTACAGAGTTTGCATGATTAAATAGAACGTTATATGGTTCTCTTTCTGGAACATTTAATTTGCAACCTAATTCCTAGAGTCATTAAATCTATAGGAGAAGTAATTTAGCTTACGACCTGTGATTTCTGACTATGGAGATGTAGACCCAAATTTGACTTGTTTGTCCAAGATCACAAAGTCAAACAGTAGTCCTAGGTTTCTGATCACTTCATCTGCCCTAAATTATTCTACATGCTTAAAAACATTCCCCTTCCTATCAAGTGATGAAGGTTCTTGATGTTTAATGCTCTCTCTGTTTTCTTTAGTGCTGAATACTGGGAGTGTTTAGCCCATATTTATTAATTGACTGCTTGCTGGCATCTGTTTCTGACGTTGGAAATGTCTGGGCAGCAGACAGAGTGGCCACAGCAGCAGTAATGGGCTAGGAAGAGGCAGCCAGCTGGACGTCTGTGGCAGTATGGGAACTGTCTGCCCAGGCCTAGACCCACATGGAAATTCTCATCTTCTGCAATTATTGGGTTTTCTAAGAGGCATCGTATTTGCTGTACACCAAATTGTCAGGGCTGTATTTTGTTGCCGTGCGTGATAAAGGAAAAAAAAAAAAAAACACCCTCACATTTGGGAGAATGAAATTATTCCTATTCGGAGGGAAGCCCTAAGTTCCAGATTTTGCTTTTACACAACTCGTGGTAGGATTGTCCTTCAAACACTGGAATGAATGTAAGCAAAAATTGATTTGAGCAAGTCTAAGTAGTATCAAATTCAACCTGGAACCTTATAATTGTGCTCTTCTGGTCTGCCCTCTGTATAAGCCAAGAAATTCAGCTTTGTGATAGATTTAATTAAACTGATGATATTGGGGGGGGCACATTCTGGGGAAAGGAATTTTTGTTAAGATTTATTTATCCGGCGCCGCGGCTCACTAGGCTAATCCTCCGCCTTGCGGCGCCAGCACACCGGGTTCTAGTCCCGGTCGGGGCACCGATCCTGTCCCGGTTGCCCCTCTTCCAGGCCAGCTCTCTGCTGTGGCCAGGGAGTGCAGTGGAGGATGGCCCAAGTCCTTGGGCCCTGCACCCCATGGGAGACCAGGAGAAGCACCTGGCTCCTGCCATCGGATCAGCGCGGTGCGCCGGCCGCAGCGCGCTACCGCGGCGGCCATTGGAGGGTGAACCAACGGCAAAGGAAGACCTTTCTCTCTGTCTCTCTCTCACTGTCCACTCTGCCTGTCAAAAAAAAAAAAAAGATTTATTTATCTTATTTGAAAGGCAGAGTTACAGAGAGGCTGAGACGGGGTGGGGGGGGTCTTATATCTGCCAGCCCACTCCCCAGATGACCACAATGGTTGGAGCTGCTCCCATCTGAAGCCAGGAGCCAGAAGTCTCTTCTGGCTCTCCCCCATAGGTGCAGGGGCCCAGCACTTGAGCCATCTTCCACTGCTTTCCCAGGCCATAACAGAGAGCTATATCAGAAGTGGAGCAGCCAGGATTTGAGCCTCACCCCCTGTGTCACAGCGCTGACCCCTGAAATGAGTTTTAAATATGCATTTCTTGGGGCCGGTGCTGTAGCACAGTAGGTTAAGCCGCCACCTGTGGAGCTGGCATCACATATGGGTGCCTGTTCATGTTCTGGCTGTTCCTATTCTGATCCAGCTCTCTGTTGTGGCCTGGGAAAGCAGTGGAAGATGGCCCAATCTTTGGGCCTCAGCATCTGCATGGAAGACCAAGAGCAACGTCCTGGCTTCAGATTGGCTCAGCTCCAGCCATTGTGGCCATTTGAGGAGTGAACCAGAGGATGGAAGACCTTTCTCTCTGTCTCTCCTTCTTGCTATCTGTAACTCTACCTCTCAAATAAATAAAATAAAATCTTCAAAAATAAGCATTTCTTTCCTGTTATCTTTTCCAACAGAACATAGCAAAGCCAGAATAGGGTCTTTCTATTGTACAACACATCTTTGAAATTTCACAGAAGGTGCTCTAGTCACTCCATAGTGCAATTGAAGGTTTTTGTAATGCTTGGAAAAAAAAAAAAAAAAAAACCTTCTTCATACTTGCCTCTTTCTCTCAGCCTGTGCTTGTTTGCTCCCATTTAACACAGGTGACTCATTGCTACTTTGATAGATTAGAAATTGGGTTTAGCATGTGATAAAATGAAAGCAGTGCTAGGTTTCATTTTAGGCCAAGGAAATGAAATTTTTTTTTTTTATTTCTAAGATGTAGTAGCCTAAAATTCCCATTCCCTTAAAAAAGATGTAGGATTTTTATCATTCAAGTTTCAAACTTCCAAATTTTAGTATTTCATGCTGTTTAAGAAGAAATGACTGGACTAAACAACGAGATGGGAGGTGAGTGATTTAACTCCTTGTGTTATGTTTTCTATGGACGTAAAAGCACTGTGTGTACTCTAAGAAGACAGGCTATTTCTCAGCCTTTTATTGTCTTGCTTACTGAAATCAGACCGAGGGTGTGATAAGAGATCACATCCTGGCTGGTATCAAAAAGTGTCTCAACCTTGTTAAAATTCTCCTACTCATTAAAGAACAAAATGATTGAAATGTGATTCTACTGACACTGCCTTGGGTTAACACGTAGCAAGTGCTTTTGTCATAGTCAGGATATACTTTAGATGTGCCGAAGGTTCTGCAGTACACTGGTTGGTTAGCACAGTGTGAGTGCGCCTGTGTAGTTGTCTGTCTATGGATGCAAGGTGCTTGGGAGAAGGGGTAGGGGTGAAAGGGCCTTTGGTTCTGAGCCTCTCTCCAAAACTCCTTCGTGGACTGAGTATTCCTCAAGTGGGGGCCAGTGGACTGCAACTCTGGTGCTGGCATCTTAGTGCTGTCCTTCCCTGCAACTTGGTTCACTTTTGGCTTCGCAGCTGTTAGGAAAAGGCATTGTTCTTCTAAGGCATCGTACCCATAAAATGACACAGCAAAAAACCTGTTAGGTACAAGTAGTTGTAATACTACTGTGAATAACAAAAACCCAATTAGTCAACCCACCGATCACTTGAAATTCATCAAAATGTTCTCAGCATTAAAGTTTTATAGTCTCATGATGGAGGAATCAGAACATAAATATTCTGTATGTATCAGAGGAATCTGCTCATTTACCACTGGAAATCCTGCTGCATCCACTTCACATGGAGACCGGCAGGTGTCAGTTCTCTCTGGCTGCTGAGCAGAGACGTTAGCTAGTTCCTACGTGGGTCTCGGTAGGGCAGCTTGCCGCCCTCCACTGGAGCAGGAGAAAGAGAGCCTTTGAGACAGTGCCTTTGTAACTGATTTTCAGAAGGTTCATCTCATTAGTTTGTTGTATTCTGTTGGTTAGAAGAGAACCAACATTCAAAAGGGGCAAATTAAACAAGTGGGCCACCATAGAGGTTCCTCACCACAAACTGTAGAACTTATAAAACAAATTCAGAAGCTAGTGGAAATTTCTTTAAAATTTTAATTGTAAAACTTTTAATAAAGATTTATTTATTATTTATATGAAAGAGTTACAGAGAGAGAGAGAGAGAGAGAGATCCGATTGATCTTCCCATCTGCTGGTTCACTCCCCAGATGGCTGCAATGGCTGGATCTGGGCTGACCCCAAGTCAGGAGCCAGGAGTTTCATCTGGGTCTCCCATGTGGGTGCAGCGGCCCAAGTACTTGGACCATTTTCTGTGCCTTCCCAGGTTATTAGCACAGAGCTGGATGGGAAGTGGAGCAGCCGGGACTCAAACCAGCGCCCATATGGCTTTACTCACTACACTACAGCAGTGGCTTTACTCACTACACAACAGCACTGGCTCCTAAAATTTGTCTTTTACATTAAAATGTTCTACTGACAGGTTAGTGTTTTTCACTTATATAGTACTTATTATATTTTCTCTATTTTAGGATGTCTGGTTTTAATTCATCAAGTTAGGAGGATAAAGCAAAATTTATCATTACACAGACATTAAGCTCATTTAATTTAAAATGTAAAGTATTTATAACATGAATTAACTAAACAATTACTCAGAATATAAAAAAGGTGAATATCTACCCATTTAGCTTTATCAAGCAAATATAATTATAGTATAAAGTCTTAACAAAAATAATGGCAAAATAAAACTGCAAACCAGTTTCAGATACATATACAGTAAAACTTTTAAGATTTATTTTTTATTTGAAAGACAGAGTTAGGGACAGATCAATCAATCGATCAATCAGCCAATCTTCTTTCTGCTAGTTCACTCTTCACGTGGCCACAGTGGCCAGTGCTGGACGAGGCTGAAGCCAGTAGTCTAGAACTCCCAACTGGGTGGAAGGGTCGCAGGTACTTGGACCATTTTCTGTTGCTTTCCCAGAAGTGTTAATAGGGAGCTGGATTGGAAGTGGAGCAGTAGGGACACAAAGCGGTGTGCATATGGAATGCCAGTGTGACAGGTGACAGCTTAACCTGCTACATAACAACGCCTGCCCCCCCCCCAAAATTCTAGGAGTAGTGAGTAGAATACTAGAAAGTATTGAAAGAATAATACATGAATTATTTCAGGAATAAATTTGTGGTTTAATGAAACCAAAAATGATTCATTACATTAATAAGTTTAAAAAGAAAACCTAATTTACTTAAATATTTGAAGAAAGGAGATGTGATAAACTTTGGGAAAGATTTTTGGTTTAAATTTAAACTTAGATTAAATAACAATAAGGGAAAATAAATAAAATGGTTTAATAATTTTTCACAACATACTAAAAATAAACTGTATTTAAAAGATACAGTACTAATTTCCACTAAAATCAATAATAGTACAATACTTTTACCATGAATATTGTTTTGAAATCATAATCATTGCAATAAGTTCTCATACAATTTCATGTATTGTGCAGAAAGACATGATTAGTAGCGCCTTAGAAACACGTGGACATTTTGGGACGGATGATTGATGGCAGTCCTAGTCTCTTCTGCTGAGGAACAGTGTTTTCTTCACAACATTTGTTAACTCTTTTACTTGGTGTGGGGTTAACTTTAAGCTCATCAAGTAAACTGAAAGTAGATCTTTGTAAAAAGTAAGAGTAGGAATGGGAGAGTGAGGAGGAAGAAGGGTTGGAGCGTGGGTGGGAGAGACGGAAGCGTGGGAAGTATCTCTGTGTCCCTGAATCTGTATATCTGAAATACATGGAACTTGTATGAATCAAATGCAATTAAAAAAAGAAACACTTGACACTCTTAAATTATTGTGATTAATAATAGATCAATGATGGAAACTGGATATAAGACAAATACATAATGCTCCATTTTCTTTAAAACTGCAAAATAATAGTCAAGGAGGAAAAATACATTAGGAATAATGTAAAAAACAAGGCAACATTTCTATATGAAATATATTATGAAATGTCATTCAAGGCCGGCGCCGTGGCTCAACAGGCTAATCCTCCGCCTAGCGGTGCTGGCACATCGGGCTCTAGTTCTGTCCCGGTTGCCCCTCTTCCAGGCCAGCTCTCTGCTGTGGCCCAGAAGTGCAGTGGAGGATGGCTCAAGTGCTTGGGCCCTGCACCCCATGGGAGACCAGGAGAAGCACCTGGCTCCTGCCTTCGGATCAGCGTGGTGCGCTGGCCGCAGCGCGCCGGCCGCGGTGGCCATTGGAGGGTGAACCAACGGCAAAGGAAGACCTTTCTCTCTGTCTCTCTCTCACTGTCCACTCTGCCTGTCAAAACAAACAAACAAACAAACAAACAAAAACAAAAAAAAGAAATGTCATTCAAGAACAGAAAACATGAAATTGAATGAAGCCATTTATAAAATTGTCAGTGCTTCCAAACTTACATACAATTTAGTGCAATTACAATCAAAATAAAATTAGTTAACTTTTGGAATGGATTAAAACTCTTTCACAATTTTAAGTTGGATAACAAATAGACAAGACAAGAACAACTTGTAAACAGAATGGCCAATTTGGATTTGCTTTACAGAATGTTGGCATACATGGTGAAGCCACTGTACTAAAATAGTATAATTTTGTATAATAAGACTGGAATAATAGGTTGTTGGAGATGAAAAAAGAGTTTAGAAACAGACTAGAGAATATTTGGGAGCTTAACATAAGATAATGGTTTTCTCTCCCTACAGTAGAAATTTATTTAATAGTTGGTTGTAACATCCTTGGATATCCATTCAGAAGAAAAGACATTTGAATCTTTATTGCAGATCATTTATAAAAACATATTCGAGGCAGATCAAATATAAAAAAAAATCTGAAACAATAGAAATAGAAGACAATTGAAAAGTATATTTTTCTAACTTTCTGATTGGAAAAACTCAAAAGCCATAAAGCAGAGGTGAAAAAATTTCACAATATAAGCATGAGAATAATTAAATAAGTTCATGGAAATTCTTTTATAAAAATTATGCAAGAATTTTGATTTTTTGCATTAAAAGAAAATTATCTTTTCATTTTCTACAAACCTCTTTCAAAAACCATAATATTTTTAAAAAATTGTGTGGTAGAAGATGTCATAAGAAAGTAAAAATGCAAATGACAGGTAAAGAAAGATACTTGTAGTCAGATGGAAGAGCTATCCCTAATGTAATTTTAAAAAGGTATAATTAAAAAATGGGTAAAAGTCCTTCACGTGGAAGCAGATTTCTAAATAGCTAAATAATCATTAAAAGATGACCAAATTTATTAGTTGGAAAACATGAAATATATTACAATAGCTCTATAAGGTTTTTCTTTTTTGATTTACAATTTTAAAAATGAAAAGCAATATTGCAATTTTCAGAACTGGCGATTGTGTAGCAAAATTATCTTAATTATACATGACTATCAGGAGCATGATTCTTGTACAAAGTAGTCTAAACTTAAAAGATTATCTATTCTACACTTCTATAAAATATCTATTATCTATCGGTCATCTGTTGTTAGTGTTGGAAAATACTACACAAACACTAATGAATACTAGGTAGCTGTTGACAACAAAGAGTTAGATATGCATTGATCTGGAATGTTGACCTTATCTTGATGTGAAGGGAGCACTCCCTCTATGAATGCAGAGTTCTTATCTGTCTTATACACATATTATCATGATGCTTAATTAATTGAATAAATAAAAAATTACGTTTTTGTAAAAAGAACAACCCTATACATTCACATTTCACTGAGCAAAGAGAAAGATGCAAATAATATTTGCACATGTGTGTGTGTGTGTGTGTGGTATATATGCACACACATATGAGCAGGTTGACATTGTTTAATTCAGGAGGGTGCTGTTGCAAGGGTGAAGGGGAGGGAAGATTATGAAGTTTATTGTTTTATGTATTCCAAGTTTTTCTCTTTTCCTACAAGGACATACTAGTTTTATAATTTAAGCAAATAGAGGAATAATTCCAAAAGAAAAAGATCTTTACACATTTATTACATGAAAAATGTGCTTAAGGTAGGTTACTAAATTCTTGGTAGAATGAATTCAACTCTATAAGATAAAATCCAACTGGTTAAAAGAGAAGTAACTGAAGTATTAGCAATAATTGTCTAAAAGTAAGAGGGAGCTTATGGATTTATTTTAATTCTTTTTACTTTTCTATATATTGAAAATTTTCTGCCATTTTTTAGGTGCATCTTATTTAGTTTTCAAAGTTTATTTATTTGAAAGGCAGAGAGAGAGAGAGAGAGAGAGAGAGAGACAGAGTGAGAACGTATCAGTTCCACCTGTTGGTTCACCATTGGGGATGTGGCTGGACCAGGACAAAGTAAAGAGCCAGACACTCCATCCAGTCTCCCAGATGGAATGCAAGGACCCAAGTACTTACACGATTGTTTACTGCCTCAGTGTTCATTAGCAGGAAGCTGCACTGGGAGTGGAAGCTGGACGAATCCAAGCACTCTGATGACGGATGAGCATGTCGCCAGCAGCAGCATATCCAGCTGCCTCACAGTGCCTTCCCCTTATTTTTTAATTTAAATTTTTACAAGTTTAGTTTTACCTTTCTTTTTGCAAGAGAAAACTAATATTGATATCTGGGAGTGTGTTCTTCCTATGTACCTTCACAGATTTTCACCATATGTGTCACAACAGTAAATTTTGTGTGTTTCAAAGACAAATTTCTTAGATGTTCTTGTGAAGCTTGCATTTATAATACATAGATAGTATTTAAAATCTTATTGTATTATAACTCTTATCTCTTGAAAGTACCCTCAGAAACATAGTATCTGTTGACAATAATTACTACCATTTATTTAAGGTTTTCTAATGGATCTGCTACTGTGCTAATGTCTCTTTAATCCTTAGAAGACTCTAATGCAAATGAAATACTGTAGTCAGAATTTTTCCTAGGACCAAATTTTGAAGGAGAATTAACATCTAATAAGAATTTTGGACTGAGTTCTAAGAACATTCTATGGAGGAAAGGGTAAAGAAAATGATTTTTCCTATGGTAAAGTCTCTTTTAATTCTTAGTTATGCCCTTAGATATTCCAGGTCACACCAATACTCATCAATCGTAAATCAGAGTGTCTTCCATCTTAATTTTCTGTTCTTTATTGAAAGTCTTTGTATATTCCTGTCTATGGAATTCACCATATTATCTTATGCCTCTGTTGTTGTTGTTGATCTGCAGTTATTTACACATGAGTTTTTCCACCAATGTGCTGTAAAGAAGTTCATGAGAGATGTAGCAAGGCCCTAACACGTATTCTTTACCTGATTTAAACTAAAAGGATTTCTGCTTGTGCACCCCTCTGGGAAGAACAGTCCTGAGACATTAGAAACTTATAGATCCACAGGTTTTCACTTGCCCAAATGTTACTCATACCTTTGAGCATGTGAAGTAAGGGTTATTTAGGGCTCTGTGTGAGTAGGTTTACAAAATGTAGAACACACTCACACAGAATTAAATGAACTTCTTTTATGGTCTGTTTGTTCAGTATGATAAGCACACTCACTGCATTGTCTAGCTTCTGCCTCACTACTTTTAATAAAAGGAAACTCATTACACACTGAGGCAGCCTGTTCTATGGGGCAACTCATTTTGTTGTACAATAAAAGAATCATTGGTCCATTTTCATGGGTTGTAGGAACAAAATGATTTTTGTAGAGAGATTGGAGTTAAGATCAGGAATTAATGATGAAGTTTAGGAAGAGTGATGCAGAAGTAAATTATGTGTTATCCCTGAAGCTAAGCAAAGTTGACTGTGATTCCATTCACCATAGGTCTGGAAAGCCAAAAGTGATTTTCCATTCAGACCTCATTGCATAATAATATACAGTGTTCTGGATCCCATTGTTTATGAGATTGTCTGAGAAAGATAACCATGGGGATAATTAAAGGTAGTGACAAGCAAATATTTGAAAGACATATTTAAGATTTTGGAGTTATTTGACCTCAAAGGAAGACTGAAGCAAGGTGGCGATAGTATTGTGTATGGGTTCACAACCCTTTAACTATATGTCTCCCTATGAACACTGAAAAACAAATATTTCACAACTCACTAGGTAGCAAAAAGCTATCCTGAACATAATTCATACAATAAAAAAGCGTCCCACTTAGTGTGAATATTCATATTTTACTGCGTAATTTCAATATATTTCATCATTAAATATTGTTTCAGACCTTGTTAGAATCATTGGATAATAGAGCATATATAAGTCACACTACCAAGAAGTTTACCCACCCTGGGCAAATGGGATTTATCCCAGTATTAAAGACATGGCTCAGCATACAGAAATCAATAAATATGATGCATCACATCAACAGAAAGAAGGATAAAAATCACTTAATTATATCAATAGAAGAAGAGAGGCATTTCGTAAAATACAGCATCCTTTCATAATGAAAAAATTAGGTATAGAAGGAATATACCTGACACAATAAAGACAAGCCTACAGCCAACATCATCTTGAATGGGGAAAAGTTGGGAGTATTTCCATTAAAATCTGGAACCCGACAAGGATACCCAGTCTTTTCCCCCTCCTCCTTTTTTTTTAAAAAAAAAATTATTTGTTTATTTGAAAGTCAGAGAGAAGGAGAGGCAGAGAGAGAGAAAGAGGTCTTAAATCCGCTGGTTCACTCCCTAGTTGGCCACAATGGCTGGAGCTGTGCTAATCTGAAGGCAGGAGCCAGGAGCCTCATCCCAGTCTCCCACAGGGGTGGGTGCAGGTGCCCAAGGAGTTGGGCCATCTTCTATTGCTTTTCCAGGCCATAGCCCATAGCAGAGAGTTGGGTTGGAAGTGAAGCAGCCGGGACTCGAACCGGCCCCCATATGTGATGCCAGCTCTGCAGATGGCAGTTTTACCCTCTACGCCATAGCACTGGCTCCCCACTGGTATTCCTTTTATTCATTATAGTCTAGAAGGTTTGCAGCCATTAGGCAAGAAAAAAAATGATATACAAATCAGAAAAGAAGTCAAATTATCCCTGTTTACAGATGACATGATTCCATATATATGGGAACCAAAAAATTCCACCAAGACTGCTAGAACTTATAAAAGAATTCAACAGTTTCAGGATACAATATTGCATACAATAATGAGTAGCATTTTTATATACCAGCAATGATCTTGCTGAGAAAGAACATATTGGAAATAATCCCATTCACAATAACTACAAAAAATGAAATACCTTGGGATACATCTAACCAAGAATGTGAAAGATCTCTATAATGAAAATTACAAAAAAAAAAACAATGAAAGGAATATAAGATAGCACATCAGGAAAAAAAAAAAAAAAAGGGAAAATATCCTATGTTCTGGAGCCAGCGCTGTGGCATAGTAGAATAATCCTATGTGCAGTACCAGCATCCCATATGAGTACTGGTTTGTGTCCTGGCTGCTCCTCTTCCCATCCAGCTCTTTGTTTATGGCTTAGGAAAGCAGTGGAAGATGGTCCAAATTCTTGGGCCCCTGCATTCGTGTGGGAGACCTGGAAGAAGTTCCTGACTCCTGGCTTTGGATCAGCCCAGCTCTGGCCCTTGGAGCCATTTGGGGAGTGAACTGATGGATCAATATAATTTTTGTTTAAAGTTTCATATTCATGGTTTAGAAGAATTAATATTACCAAAATGTTTATATTACTAAAAGCAATAAAGAGGTCCAGTGGAATTCTTATGAAAATACCAATAACATTCTTCACAAACTAGAGAAAACAATCCTAAAATTCATAAGGATACATGAAAGGCCCCAAATGTCACAAGCAATCTTGAATAATAAAAAGACACTGGTATCACAGTATCAGATATCAAGATATACTACAGGGCTATTATAACCAAAACAGCATGGTAGTGTCATAAAATTAGTCACATAGATCAATGGAATAGGACAAATGCCCCAGAAAAAAATCTGTGCCTCCACAACCAACTTATCTTTAACAGATGTGCTAAAATCTTTTTTTGAAGAAAGGACAGTCTCCTCAATAAATGGTATTGAACAAATTATATTTCCATTTACAAAAGTTTGAAATAAGACCTCTACCTTATACTTTATACAAAAATCAATTCAAAATGGATCAAAGACCTAATTGAGTTGATGTCTTGTTCCCCATCTCTCAATTCTGTCACCAGCTAACGTTTGTGCCATTTTTAGTGTAAAAGTTGCAGACCTGTCAGGTCTGTGGTTTAAGTTGCCATGCTGCTAGAAAGTTGTGCTTTCTCTTTCCAGCTGTTTACCTACTTCCTGGAAAAACTAGTAGCTCTCTGTAGCATTATGGAGTTTCAGTGGAACCAAATTTTTGCCATTAAAAACTGGCATTATATTAAACTATACATTGAGAAATCAATCAAAATAAAAATTTTTACTTTCAAAAAAAAAAAAAAAGAAAGATCTGAAGCTATCAGACTACTAGAGGAAAACATTGGACACACTCAAAGACATTCACACAGACAATGAAAGCAAAAACAGAAAAGTAGGTCAAAGATGAAGCTTCTTCACTAGCAAAGGAAATAGTTAACAACATCAAGAGACAAACAACAGACTGGAGAAAACATTTGCAATCTGTACATCTGACAATGGAATAATATCTAGAACATATGAAACTCTCAAATTCAAGAACAACAAAACAGTCCTGTTCAGATATGGGCAAGTGATATGAATTGACATTTTTAAGAAAAGAAATACAGATGGTCAACAGACACATGAAAAAATGCTCAGGATTACTAGCCATCAGGGATATGCGAATAAGAGCCAGGATGAGGTATCATTTGTCTCCAGTAAGAACTGATACTTTCCTGAAAGTCAAAAAATGACAAGTGCTGATGAGGTTGTTGAGAAGAGGGAGCCACACATACATACACTGTTAATAGGAACGCAGATCAGTATAGCCATTATGAAAACAATATGGAGATTCCCCAGAAAACTAAAAATAGATCTACCTTATGACCCAGCCCTCCCACTTCAGGAGTGTAGCCAAGAAAATTAAGTCAGCCTATGAAAGAGATACTTGCATTCACATTCATTGCAGTCCACTTCACAATAGGAATGATACAGAATTGACCTAGATTGTCTCTCATCTGATGACTGGATAAAGAAATATGGTATATGTACATGATAGAATAATATTCAGACATAAAAGCATATTAAATCCTGACATTTCTAACAAAATGGGTTGTACTGAAGATCATTCTACAGAATGAAATAATCCCAGATAAAGACAAATTTCACAATTTCTCTCATATATATAGAAAAAAATTGCAAGTTATATTATTTGATATAGATATAAATATTATATTCACTCTACATAATAATATATCATTCTTTCTTCACTTCGATTCCTTTTTAAAAAGATTTATTTATTTGCTTGAAAGGCAGAGTTAGAGAGTAGCAGAGGCAGAGAGAGAAGTCTTCCATCTGCTGGTTCACTTCCCAAATGGCCGCAAAAGCTGGAGCTGGGCCGATTCAAAGCCAGGAGCCTGGAGCTTCTTCTGGGTCTCCCACATGGGTGCAAGGGCCCAAGGACTTGGGCCATCTTCTACTGCTTTCCCAGGACATTAGCAGAGAGCTGGGTTGGAAGTAGAACAGCTGGGACTTGAACTGGTGCCCATATGGAATGCTGGCACTTCAGGCAGTGGCTTTACCTGCTATGACCCAGCGCTGGCTCCTACTTTTTAATTCCATCATAAGTCCATGTTATGTGATGCTAATATTCCCACTTTAAAGAAAAATCATGTTTATATATAATACTTATATATAAAGTAAATATGGAAAAATATTAAAAGCTATTACATATAAAAATAAATAGTAAAGAAAATCAAGTTTGTATTTTTGAAAACTATGAAATTTGAAACATAACTGACGTCAAGGATTATAGACTGTTGATAATTTGCATATTTAGTGTGATGATAATTTTCTTGGTGATGAATATTCCCATTTTCATAAACTTGATATATATTGACACTGCCAAATGATGATCCTTAAAGCATACACCAGTCACAAACTCCTAGAGCTATTGCCTGAATAAAGAAAAGATGCTTTATTTATGCAAATGTGTTAGCACCTACGTACACTGAGAAAAAGGAAATAGGAAATGAGTGAGTATTCAAGAGCAAGAAGTTTTCAATCAATATTGGGTTATGGACTTCTTGAAAACTCTGATGACAGTCATCTCTTGATTCTCTCCTAGAACTGCCGCAAGTGCAAATAGGATGATACATGTATTTTCCTGGTGTTGAAAGGTTCCTTAAGCTCATATGGACAACATTTCTCTCGTAGAATGTGACTGAGTGGGTATAGGATCCATCAAGTAATCAGTTAAGATACAGAGAGATATCAATCTTGAGGGGAATCCAGTACAAGTACACACTTCTTCTAAACCATAGCTTAGAACACAAGGAGGAAGAGGGCACAGCAGCTGACAATCCCTTGAAGAAAATAGCTTTCCCAGCTGAGCTTACCACACAGTGGTCTTTCTACATGAAGACATGGAGGGAAAAATCTAGAGGGGCTCAGTTGAGCTCTTGTCTTAAACTAATTCTAGTCACTTTGTCCTCTGTGAAAAGGAAAGAGAGGGGAAAGGAGAGACAGAATATTCACTCCTGGTTGCTAGAGTACAAAACATTTGGGTCACTGTGGAAATGTGAAAAATAAGGATTAGGTATTGCCAGTTACAGGACACATGGCCATTTTTTCCCCCCAACTCAATTTTAATTAACCACAGCGAGAAGCCTCACCTCTCTGAAAGGCAAGGTGGGCTACAGTACCTATGCACTGAGCCAACTGAATCTAGGTTGTAGGCTTACCAGACAGGATGGAGAAGATGGTGAACAAGAAAGTGTGTCACATAGGATCTGTGATTGGGCCAAAGGTTTGTGGGATGGAAAAGTTGTGGCAGAAGAGACTTGAGAGTTCAATATCTGTTTTCCCATGAAGATCATTTTCTTTCAGGACCATCAGAAAGAAGTCAAGAAAGCCTCCCATCCTTTATTTTGTACAAAAGGAATGACTGAAGATTTTCTTTCTTTCCTGAATTAACTATTCTCTTTACTTAGCCTTCTCTTGTCTAAAATGTATTGGCACACTTGTTGACCTCAACTGAGGGACAAATTTAAAGTTACAGTTTCATCATCTTTAAAAAAATTTTACTTGGATTTTTTCCTCCTTCACCCTACACACTCTACAATCATATAGATAATTAAGTTTAACTACCTGGGGTGTATTATTTTTTAACTTTCTCTGTGTTCATATAATCATTTATAAGTGTCAGAAAAAGTATTACCTATTATTGCTGTATAAAACTAGAATAACATTTCGTATACTTTTCTGCATCTTGTTTGTATTATTTAAAGGATGATGATCCCACTATGTCAACTAGTGTAGCCCTGACACATTTTTTAAAAAAATTTATTTATTTTTTTGAAAGTTAGAGTTACACAGACAGAGAGATCCATCTCCTGGTTCACTTCCCAAATGGCCGCAATGGCCAGGGGTAGGCCAGGCCAAAGCTAGGAGTTAGGAGCCTCCTTTAGATATCTCACATGGGTGTAGGGGCCTAAGCACTTGGGCCACCCTCTGCTGTCATCCCAGGCACATTAGCAGGGAGTTGGATTGGAAGTGAAGCAGCTGAGTATTGAACTGGCGCCCATATGGGATGCCATTGCCAAAGGGGTGGTGGCTTTACCTACTATACCTCTGAACTAACTCATCTTTTACTAGTTTTCCAATATTCTATGGAAAAATGGGGCCATAATTTCTTAATTCTCCTGTTGGATGCATTTTCTTTCCAGTAATTTTTATCTCTAGAAACAATAGTTACCATATACAGGTACATTCCCTAAGGAATTGACATTTCTTTCTATAAATGTATAGGAGTTGTCTTGCAAAGGTTTATACATTTAATGTTTGTAAATGCTTCAATATTTTAAAATTTAATGTATAAAATTATTCTACTTAAAATGATTATAGATTAAATTTCTTCTTAATTAGCAAGAATTCCAGATGAAATATCAATTGATGTTGTGATTTCAATCAAAATTAAATAATTTCAAAAGCAAAATTATAAATATCTTTTCAGAAATATTTGTGCAGAAAAATTATAGTAAAATTGGGAATTAAATACATTTCCCCTTTGATTTTGCTTCCCTTTTTCTTTGCTGAGATACAATCTTAAAACCGTAAATGTGCAGATTGAAATACGATTTTATTAGTGACAAGCAGTAATAATAAATGCAAATACTAAGAGTATAGTCAGTGGAATTTCAATGAAATACACAAAAGTTTTATCACATGCCCTAGAAGATGCAGAACATCTCTCTCTCTTTTTAATTTATCCATTTATTTGAAAGGCAGAGTCACAGAGAGAGAGGGACAGACAGAGAGAGGTCTTCAATTTGCTGGTTCATTCCCCAAATGGCTGCAGCGCCAGAGATGGACCAACCCAAAGCCAGGAGCCAGGGGCTTCTCACTGTTCTCCCACCTGGGCACAGGGGCCCAAGCACTTGGATCATCCTCTACTGTTTTCCTAGGAGCTTGATGGGAAGTGGAGCTGCCAGGACAGGAACCTGTGCCCCATGGGATGCTGGTGCTGCAGACCATGCTTTAACCCTCTATGCCACAGCGCCAGCCCCCATCAGCACTCTTCTTCTTTTTTTTTTTTTTTGAGTTTATAATTTTATTTATTTTTTTTATTAAACTTTTATTTAATGAATATAAATTTCCAAAGTATAGCTTATGGGTTACAATGGCTTCCCCCCTTCCATAACTTCCCTCCCGCCCGCAACCCTCCCCCCTCCCGCTCCCTTTCCCTTTCCATTCGTGTAAAGATTCATTTTCAATTCTCTTTGTATACAGAAGATCAGTTTAGTATATATTAGGTAAAGATTTCAACATTTTGCCCATATAGCAACATAAAGTGAAAAAACTACCATTGGATTACTAATTATAGCATTAAATAGCAATGTACAGCACATTAAAGACAGAGATCCTACATAATTTTTTTTCCAAATTAATTAATTTTCTATGCCATTTCCATTTTAACACCAGGTTGTTTTTTTTTTTTTCATTTCCAATTCTCTTTATATACAGAAGATCACTTCAGTATATAATTAGTAAAGACCTCATCAGTTTGTGCCCACACAGAAACGCAAAGTATAAAAATACTGTTTCAGTACTAGTTATAGCATCACTTGGCTTTAGACGACACATTAGGGACAGATCCCACATGGGGTGTAAGTACACAGTGACTCCTGTTGCTGATTTAACAATTTGACACTCCTGTTCATGGCGTCAGTAATCTCCCTAGGCTCTAGTCATGAGTTGCCAGGGCTATGGAAGCCTTTAGAGTTCGCTGACTTTGATCTTATTCCAATAGGGTCATAGTCAAAGTGGAAGTTCTCTCCTCCCTTCGGAGAAGGGTACCTCCTTCTTTGATGGCCCCGTTCTTTCCACTGAGATCTCACTCACAGAGATCTTTCATTTAGGTCTTTTTTTTTTTTCCATGATATCTTGGCTTTCCATGCCTGCTATACTCTCATGGGCTCTTCAGCCAGATCTGAATGCCTTGAGGGCTGATTCTGAGGCCAGAGTGTTGTTTAGGACATCTGCCATCCTATGAGTCTGCTGTGTATCCCACTTCCCATGTTGGATCTTTCTCTCCCTTTTTGATTCTATCAGTTAGTATTAGCAGATACTTGTCTTGTTTGTGTGATCTCTTTGACTCTTAGAGCTATCAGAGCTATCAATTGTGAGCTGAAATTGATCACTTGGACTAGTGAGATGGCATTGGTACATGCCACCTTGACGGGATTGTATTGGAATCCCCTGGCACATTTCTAACTCCACCATTTGCGTCCAGTCCGATTGAGCATGTTCCAAATTGTTCATCTCCTCCCTCTCTTTTTCCACTCTTAGATTTAACAGGGATCACTTTTCAGTTAAAATTTAAACACCTAAGAATAATTGTGTGTTAATTACTGAGTTCAACCAATAGTACTAGAACAACAACAACAACAACAAATACTAAAAAGGATAAAGTATTACATTGTACATCTAAAGTCAGGACAGGAGCTGATCAGTTCATTGTTGCTTATAGTGTCCATTTCACTTAACAGGTTTCCCCTTTGGCGCTCAGTTGTCACCGATCAGGGAAAACAAATGATAATTTTCTCTTTGGGACTGGCTTAATTCACTCAGCATGATGTTTTCCAGATTGCTCCATCTTGTTGCAAATGACTGGGTTTCGTTGTTTCTTACTGCTGTATAGTATTCTATGGAGTACATGTCCCATAATTTCTTTATCCAGTCTACTGTTGATGGGCATTTGGGTTGGTTCCAGGTCTTAGCACTCTTCTTTAATTCAAAAAAGTTTTCTTACATAAAGAGGAAGAATTAGAGGCTGCTAGTTGGAAGGGTCACTGAATCATGGAGGATTTTATCCCTTTGAGATTAGAGAAACCTGAAGCAGGTTAAAAGCTAATTAGATGGTTCTTAAAGAGAGCTGCTGCCTGCAGCACAGGCATCCCATAAGGGTGCTGGTTGCAGTCCTATTTCTGATACAGCTCCCTGCTAATGCACCTGGGAAAGCAGCGGAAGATGGGCCCCTGCACTCACGTAGGGAGACCTGGGTGAAGCTTCTGGCTCCTGGCTTCAGTCTGGCCCAGCTTCGGCTGTTGGGCCATTTGGGGAGTGAACCAGTGGATGGGAGACCTCTCTCACTCCCTCTCTACCTCTTCCTCTCCCTAACTCTGCCTTTGAAATAAATAAATAAATCTTGAGAGAGAGAGAGAGGTTGAAAAGGTAAAAGAGAGGGGGAGTTTATTATGACAATAACTGGAGACAGGGAGAGACAGGATCCAGAATGATTTGCCATAGAAAACAAGAATGAAATCTGTTTTGTTTTGTCCAATGGAAAGAGTAAATAAGGACATATTGAGTGGTATTAAGCTGGGGAGCTCTGTGTGATGGCCGTGTTTTCTTCCTTGAAGCGGTAGGTAAGGTTGTCCAGTGATAAACAAGAGACTGAGATAGATTAAGGAAGTTAGGGGAGAGTGGCCTTTCACAAAGGTTGTTGAAGAGAGATGCACAACAGCACTGTGCTGCAAATGAAATTGAAGGAAGACTCTGTGCTGACATAACGTTTTAGGTGGCTGTGATTTCCCCTGGAACTTTCCACGGCCAGAATTTGAAATTGGAATAGGCAGTTCTATTCACCTTGAGGTCTATTCCTGGAAGAGTGTGGTGGATTCAGACTGGCAGCAAATGTCTGACACCTACCCCCATCTGCAGGTGGTGTCTGTGTCTCCTTTCTTTGAATGTGCCTTTACTGTTGGAAATCCATGTAAGTGGACCTGTGTCAGTGTCTTAGCCAGGCTGTAAATGAATAGAGCTTGTGTCATGTTTTTGGACCAGTTGACATGGAGAAAAACTGATTGGCATGAAGCCATCAGGCTGTTGGAAAGCCCAAGCGAGTCTCATGAACAAGCAACATGGAAAAGATGTTCAAGCAGTTCCTACCTATCCCAACCATTCCTTGGGTCTAGAGAAGGAGGTAAAAATAGAACAATGATGGGGCTGGCACTGTGGCATAGTGGGTAAAGCTGCCGCCTGCAGTGCCAGCATCCCATATGTGTGCCAGTTCGAGTCCTTGCTGCTCCTCTTTGGATCCAGCTCTCTGCTATGGCCTTGGAAAGCAGTAGAAGATGGATCAAGTCCTCAGGCACCTGCACCCAATTGGGAGACCCAAAAGAAGCTCTTGGTTCCTGCCTTCTAACCAGCACTGCTCCAGCCATTGTGGTCATCTTGGGAGTGAACTAGAAGATAGAAGATCTCTCCCTCTCTGCCTCTGCCTCTCTGTAACTCTGCCTTTCAAATAATAAATAAATCTTAGAGAAAACAAAGACAAAGCTTGTAAATGGAAGATAGAAAAGGTTTAGAAAGCTTGATGACACTTTCATTGCGAGAAAGCTGAAAAGCACCCAATAAACTTACAGAAAAATTGAGAATTTCATCCCCTCTTGGAGGAGGTTCTCAGAGGACAAGGTTTTATCTATGGATATAGATGATAAGGAGTTAACAAAGATGTAAGATCTAACTGTGGAGAATTTTCGATGTTTTAATTTGCCTGTGCCCTCATCCAAGGAATATCTTCTTTAGATGTAATCAACCAATTATACTTCATCACAAAAAAAAAAAAAAAAAGCATTGCTCTGAGCAATCAAATTCCTTGTGAAACATATGTTCAAAAAACAGCTTAGAAATGAGTGCTATGGTGGAAGTGTGAGCCAAGGGCTGAGGAGGTCCAGCAGTGGTACTTTGTCTCCAAGTGCCCAGCCAGCCATGGGAGCCGCACCTGTTGACTCTGTGCATGAAGTCAGATTCTCTTATCTGAAAATCCTACCCCTGTGATGTTGCCTTTGCTTGGCTTGACTGGAGGGTGGCCTTGGTTTGATCCCTGGCCACACTCAGTCTGAACTTATGCCTCTTGGGTAACAACTTTGCCCAGGTGCAAAGTGTCTAGATTGACCCTTTGCATAAATGCAGAAGTGATAATATCTGTTGGGAGTGAGTATTTTCCTGTAAGATAACAAGTTGAATAAACATTTCCATAAAGCACAACAGAATCTATCAAAGTGTTTAAATTAATTTGATCCAGGAGGGCACAAGGACAGTAGAATCATAACATTTAGGCCAGAATGTGCACTTTGGAAAATAAATTGCCCAATTTGGGAGGCTATGTGGATTTGTCCGTCAAAACTTCCTTCACAATATCTTTAAAACTATTGTTTGGTATGTCCTCGTCTGTTGCCTGTTGCTACAGCAAAATGTTTGAGGCCACATAAGATATAAAGAAAATGGATTTATTGAGCTTGCAGGTTTGGAGAGTGAAGTTCCAAAATTGGGCAACACCATTGTTGCAGCTTCTGGATGAGAGCTCTTGGCGACATCACCACATGGCAGATAGCATCACAGGGGGAGCGCACGTGAGAAGGAGACAGCAGGAAGGATGCAAGAGGGATTCTGTGGCCAGGACTGCTCTCTTTCTTTTCTTTTCTTTTTTTTTTTTTAAGGGAAAGTGTTTATTGGGGGAAACCCTAAAGACTGGAAGGAAAGAATGAAGAAGGAAAAGAGGGAGAAGGAGAGCGTAAGAGAGAGACAGAGACAGAGGTCAGGATACGGAGAGAAAGAGAGAGAGAGGAGAAGGTCAGGAGTTGGTGGGGGAGAGACACATGTTCAGGAACAGGTCCATTTAAAACTTCATGTGGTGATGGGCAGGGAAGTAGGAGCAGTGAATCCCATTAGGATGGGGGTGGGGCTGACACCGGTTTTTGGGCCATGTGGCCACCTGGCTACCAGCAATGGCAGTGGGGGCTAGAGCTTAGGATGGTATCAGGGTATAGATCGTGCCATAGATAAGACTGCACCATTTTATTAACATTCCCCCCTTTTGTTATTTATAAAGCAGGAACTGTATGGGATTACATTAGTCCCAAAAGTCCAGGAGGCGTAGAGGGGTGATGATTTGTCTTTAGAACTACTTCCTGCTGACATGAGGCGATGAGGTACTCTGCTGGCACGGGGCGATGTCTCAGGCTGCTGCAAGACTGCTCTTTTTTCTAACACCTTGTTCTTCTGGGAACCGACCAGGGTCCTGAGAGAAACTTAACCTCTTCCAAGCGCAGTGCCCCTACAGACTTAACCACCTTCCAGGAGGTCTCCTTTCTTAAAGATTTCATCACCTCAACACCATCCTGGGCACGAAACTTCCAATGAGTCAAACGTTGGCAGACATTTCAACCATGTCTGTGACATCCCTACGTTTATTCATTTAGCAACACCATGTTTAAGACATTGGAGAATACAGGAATGCAAAGAAAATGACATTTTTTTTGGCCTTCATAATTGTGTAGCTATATTTCAGACTCAATTTTGAGTCTATGCTATTTTATTTGCATAATACTAGTCAGTATTCAAAATTTTGTCCTGACTTTTACATGTGAATATTTAAGATGTGTTAATAAATCTTAAGTTTCTACACATAGCCAAGTGCTATTATATGTATGAGATAGATAAATAAGAGGGAGAGAGAGAAACTGACTTTATGTTCTCAAATCTTTTAGAAGAGTATAATGACTGCAAAGAGCTTTGTGATATATTCACCCTAAAATATATACTGAAGTTAATCTACTAAATATAGTAAAAGACCCCAAGTTAAAATTTTAAAAGCAAAGTGTTAGTCACTTAACTTTTTTAAGTCTTTATTGCCTGATTGTAAAGAGGAACAATAGCTCCATATATAGTTTGTTGTGAGAATTAGATGACACAGTGTAACTAGAATCCAAAGTTCCTATGTTCAGGAAGCTGTAACTTTGATCCAAACAGAAAGTCTATTTCAGTGTGAAATACAAAAGCCTTAAAGTTACCAGATACTTCTTCAGATATCAGATTAAAAAACAAAAACAGCCAAAGCATCTTCACTTAGATACATTCACAATTTTTACCATGTTCTTCAGCTACGAATCATGGTCAGGAGGCACATGGCTGACCCCTGCCACTTTCAGTGCGTGGAACATTTGAGTAGCATTGAGGTGCAATCTTTGATTCGCAGTGCTTCTCTCCAGAATACACCTACAGCCCAGCAGTCATTGCTCAGTCACAGGGCATTCCACAGACATTGTGTTATATCCAGTGGTACTTTCTGAAAAACAAGCCTATGGCTCTTTCTACTTCATTTCTGCATGTGGTATTCATTAATTTTGCTGTGTGACTATCTGTTTGCCAGTACGGTGACTTGAATTCACTGTGCAACGTTGAATGATGCTTTGGCATTTTTAATCTCTTAAGATTTGTCACAAAATTAATGATTTTGATATTGGAAAACATTATCTTGTACTTATTCTGGGAAGAAATCAATTTGCTTGCCAGTGAAGGTACTGTGTTTTGTCTTAAAATGATGTCTAAACTTTATTGGCTCCATAGCACAAGTTGATAATGTTTCATCCAGATAGTGGCAAACTTCAAAAAGACACAATGGGATTGCTCATCAAATAAAGTCAGATTTTATTATAGTTGTCATTTTATTTTGTAGCTTCACTTTCCCTTGCTACATTCAGAAATATCTAAGGGGAATTACCCAAACCACAAAGTTCTTAATCTGAGTATGTTTAAATTCACGTATTTCCCCCCTCTGATCTAAGGTAATAATACCACTGTTTCAATGAATCCCCTTTAAGATATTAGCCCAGTTTGGTAAATTTTGTATATCATATAATTTGGTGATAACAATGAAGTATGCAAATTAAAATGTAAATTAATTGATATACAAGTGACAAAAATGTAGGCTGTAGGCTAGATGTACCAGATCTCTGCAGATTTTACAGTGCTTGAAAAAATGTTAGAAATATAAGAATTACAAATAATTTTATGGAATTTCTGTAAAAAAAAAACTTAACTCTACATTCGTGTTTGTGAAATGAAAACTAACTTTTTCTTAGGATTTTTCCTCCAAAACTGCCAATACACCTGCTGATCTTTGACAGGTCACCATGTGATCCAGGACCCCAAGTGGAGAACTGCTCTGGGCTGTTTCTGAGCAACTCCATGGCTAGAAAAAGGCCAGTGTTGGGGGGTATTTCCCATGTTCTAATTTAGGATGAAGAAGTAGAAAACTGATTCTTGGTTGCTGCCTTTTAATACTTGGTTTGATTTCACTCTCATCAGTGAGATCAGAGTCAGATCAGGGCCAGTTTCTTAACAGCAAAGAAAGGACTTCCGTTTACTGGTTCACTCCCCAAATGGCCCCAATGTCCAGAGCTTGGCCAATCCAAAGCCGGAGTCAGGAGATTCTTGCAGGTTTCCCACGTGGGTGCAGGGACCCAAGGACTGGGACCATCTTCTGCTGCTTTCCCAGGCCAGCAGCAGGGATCTGGATTGGAAGTGGAGCAGCCGGTACTGAAACCTGTGCCCATATGGGATCCTGACATTGTGGGTGGTGCATGGCTACTAACTTTGTAAAACTTTTCCTTTATTTTGACAAGTATGCGCTACTACTAAGAATCATGTGTGTGCATGTGTGTCTGCATTAATGTTCAGGGTTAACACACGGGGAGTTTATAAACTATTGAAAATAGAATTATAAGATAAATTAAAATTGGTACAAACACTTAAAATCTAAGCATAGTTTATTAATAATATGAATTTTCTTTTTTTAAAAAAAGATTTATTTATTTGGAAAGAAATGTTACAGAGAGGCAGAGAGAGAGAGAAGTCTTCCAACCACTGGTTCACTCCCCAAATGGCCACAATGGCTGTTTGTTGAGCTGATCTGAATCCAGGAGCCAGGAGCTTCCTCCAGTCTCCTACATGGGTGCAGGGGCCCGAGGACTTGGATCATCTTCTTCTGCTTTCCCAGGCCATAACAGAGAGCTGGATTGGAAGTGGAGCAGCTGGGTCTCGAACCAGTGCCTATATGGGATGCTGGCACTACAGGCAGCAGCTTTACTTGCTGTGCCACAGCACTGGCCCCAATAATATGCGTTTTCTATGACCATTTGAAGACCCCCTGGTTTATTGAAATCCTTAGTAATATAACTTAACCATGTTATTACTTTTCTATAGATAATTCTTCATTTATTTAATTCTTTAAAAATTTTTAAGAATTTATTTTATTTGAAAGGTAGAAAGGAAGACAGAATGAGAGAGAGAGGGGGAGATAGAGGGAGAGAGACAGAGAGATATCTTGCCAGCTGTTTTATTCATGCCCACAACAGCCAGGACTGGGCCAGGCCAGATCAGGAGGCAGGAATTCAGTTTGGGTTTCATTATTCCATGGTGTCATAGACTCAGCTAATTGAGCTATTAGCTGCTGCCTCCCAGGGAACAGAGCAGAGCCACAACTCAAATCCAGGCACTTGGACATGGGAGGTGGGTGTTCCAACTAGCAGCTTAACTGCTTTCCAGATGCCTGCCCCAGTTCAGTTCTCTTGAATAGATGTCTACTCTTTTCTTCATCAGTTTTATGTGGTTATGAATATACAGAGATTTTGTATCCTTTTTATAAAATTTATGTAATATACATTTTCCATACTCCTCAACGACCTTCAATATCAACACCGTTTTATTTTTTCCATATTTTTCACATTTTTTAATTAGTTTGTAATAGAGTCAATGTGCTTTGTAGATACAATCCTAAGAACATAATGATATTCCCTTCCTCCCTCCCCCTTTCTCCCTCCCACTCACCATTTTAAATGCGGTGGATAAGTTATTTTTCTTAAACATTTCAATCGTTTAAAATGCTTGACACTATAAATAACCTGGCAGCACAGGATGTTTCCTTATCATTCAAACACATGAGTCACTGAATTTTGGGGAGCTTAGTTTGGGGAAGGTGAGGTGATTATTCAGTGAGCTGCCGAAAGTGAAGCTTTGATTAGCACAGTAAAGGGATTGCATCAGTGCCACAGCCAATGGTCCATTAAAGCACTGTTTCAGAAAGGTCAAAGTCAGTGGCAGGAAGAGCTATCTGGGTCAGAGGCAATGATCTCTGTGATTTATTGTAGGGTCTTTTGTGCTCTTTTAGAAGATGACAAGAGGCCTGAAGTACGCCAAGAAAGCGCTAATAGATTTTTGCCTATGAAAATTTGTAACATTTTGAGAGTTTTCAGCAGAAATTCCAAGAATTTGGATTATTAGGTAAAGGATACATCCTGTTTGGGATTATTAGTCAATGGTGCTGGGGTAGAGATGCTTGTTTGTCCACTAAACATTGCTCCTCCCACGTGATAGTAGAGTTGTTTCTCATTACTATCTATCTAAGAGCTCTGTTTCCAAACCCTCTGAATTCCTTCTCATTTCTAGGTGGTATCTTGTGGCTGCTTCATTCCAATCTAATATGAATGGGGCTACTGTGTGTTACTTCCGGACAAATATCTAAGACATAGGGGCAGATCCTCCATTCTTTCTTTCTTCTCTTCTCTGTTGGATGAATATTTACATGCCATTTTTTAAAGAAAGTATTGAGCAGTGAGAAACCTCTGGAAGATAACATTAAGTCACTAAAATTCTGGAGTGTTTGCTACATAGTTGTCTTTTCCTGGGTATATAGGAAGACTGAATTTCTAAGCTTGCTGTATGCAGATGATTGCTGATTTAAGATGGTTCAGTTTAGGATTTTTTGGCTTTACAAAGATCTGAAAGCCATACATGTTCAGTAGAAACCATACTTTGAGCTTTGGTCTTTTTGTAGACTAAAGCCATGTGTTATGATTCTGTCTTGGAATGCGGGGAGGCCATGAGCCACAGCTCCCAATCAGCCCCACCATCATTACAGGAAGAACCCATACTCTATAGTGTGCTGGATTGCTCTGTGTGACATTCGGTAGGTTAGGTGAATTATGTGCATTGTGACATACAATATTATTTTTACTTGTTAAGGCTTTATCTGGATATAACCCCATTGTAAGTGGAGCATCATGTCTTAAGAGCAAGACCACATGGTTCAGTTCTCACCTAAGGGCATTTTGGCAAATGAAAGTGATGTGTTACTTAGGGTGGAAATGCTTCAGAGTTGATCCCATGTTCTCCACACACTCATCTCATACACACAATTGGAAGAGAGGTCCATCCTTCCTTCCCTCCTTTCCCTTCCCTCCCTTCCTCCCTCCCCCCTTCCTTCTTTCCTTCTCTTACGATTATTTATTTGAAAAGCAGGTTACAGAGAGAAAGAGAGACACAGATATCTTCCATCCACTCTTTACTACCCTGTTGGCTGCAACAGCCAGGGCTGGGGCAGGCTGAAGCCAGGAGCCAAGAGCTTTATTCAGGTCTCCCAAGTGGGTGGCAGGGGCTTCAACACTTGGGCTGTTGCCTGCAGCTTTTCCAGGGAGCTGGATTGGAAGTGTAACAGCTGAGACTTGAACTGGCACCCATATGGGATGCTGGTGTTGCAGGAGGATGCTTACCCAGCTGCTCCACAATGCTGGTCACAAGAGAACTTTAAATTATGGGATTGCAAAATGTAAGCAGGCTGAACTTATGTGATTTCTCAAGGGACATTCAACAGCAAGAGCTACATGAACTTTATCAAACTCTTAAGTGAAAAATGTTTGCTGGGCTAAATAACTGAGGTTTCAGAACTTGACTGTTGCTGCTGCTAAAGGTCCTACTCTGACACACACAGTTACCCTAATTAATAAAATTGCTAAATGCAGTGTATGAAACTTGCTTAGCTCATGACACTGTATTAAGACTTTATCTCTGATTTCCTTCTGGGAGGTTATTTCTTTAATTCGATTAAGTCAAAAAAGAAGAGTCATTGAGTTATTCTTCAGTTCCTTTCACATTATTCTCAAGCAGAGAATCCAAATTGTGTTTGAAATATGCACATCAACAATCAATGAACATGTGTAAAACAGACACATGCCACAAATAAGTCACTGGAATAGTTCTCTTGGTGTTCATACCTATTGGGTATCAAGATAAAGTGCAACCCATTTGCTTGTCTGTATACATGATTTATTTCTCCATGTTACATATTTTTAATACAAGAATGTACAAGATCCACAGGAAGGCTACTATTTGTTAATAGGGAAAAAGATATTCATTTATTTATTAATTTGAGAGATTATTTTCTTTTGGACCATAAAATCAAGGCAAACCTCCTGTGAAAGCTTCAGAGAAGGTCTGCTGTACCCAATCTTTACAGACCATGAATATCTTATAAAGTTGCAATGCCATCATTGATGTGCAAATGTCAGTTGTTATACAGCTGTAGAAAATCTTCAAGGTCATACTGATGAAGTTGATTGCAGAGCTGAAACTAAATGTTAGATACATGCACATGATTTGTTAAAGTCAGTGTTTCCAGCCATATAAAGTCATTAGGTAGGAGGTTGTGGGTTCTGTTGCTGAAGGTCTAAGAAACATGGTGTGCACAGGCAGAATTGGACCACCTATGAGGCTCTTTGACTTAATGTTTACACTATTTATAAACATTAATTCAAGATGGGTCACACATTTAAAAGAACAAAGCATGAGCACTTGGTAATTCTACTTTTAGTTTTTTGAAGAAATAGATATAGTAATTGACAATACTGTCATCACCTCCTATTTCTTAGAATGGTTATTATTTTTTTAAAAAATAAAGATGAAAGATATTAAGACTTGCTGAGGATGTGGAAAAAAGAGCAACCTTCACACTGTTGGTTAGAATGTAAATTAGTATGGTTATTATGGAAACAGTATGAAGATTCCTCAAAAATTAAAAATAGCACTATCATATGATCCAGTAGTCTGACTACTTGGTATATAGTAAAAGGAAATAAAATCTGTGTGTCAGGGGCAGGTATTTGGTGCAGTGGGTTGAGTTGCTACTTAGTATACCCATATTCCCTATCAAAGTGTCTGCCTGAGTTCCAGCTGGTATGCTCTGATCCAGCTGTTTGCCAATGCACCTGTGAAGGTAGTGGATGGTTGCCCAAGTACTTGGATTCCTGCCACCCATGTGCCAGACCCAGTTAGAGTTCAGGCTTTTGACTTCAGTTTGGTTGAGCCCCAGATTTTATAGGCATTTGAGATATGTCCCAGCAGATGGAGGATTTCTCTGTCACTCTGTCTTTCAAATAAATAAATCTTAGAAAAATCTGTATGTCAAAAAGCTATTTGCACTCCCATGTTTATTCCAACATAATTCATAATAGCCAAGGTATGGAACATCTTTAAGTGTCCATCAGTGGATTAATGGATAAAAGAAATGTGTTATGTATGCACAATAAAGTACAATTCAATCTTGAAAGAGACATGAATTTTGTCATTTAGGACAATGTGGGTGAATCTGGAAGACATTATGTTAGGTGAAATAAGCCAGGCAGACAAATACCTCATGATCTCACTCATATATGGAATTAAAAAAAAAGAATCATTGAAACAGATAATAAAATGGTAATTGCCAGTGGAAGTGGGTGACACAATTGGAGAAATCTTAGTCAAAGGGCACAAAACGTCTGCTAATACTAACTGATAAAACCAAAAAAGGGAGAGAAGGATCCAACATGGGAAGGGGGAGACACAGCAGACTCATAGAATGGCAGAAGTCCTAAATAGCACTCTGGCCTCAGAATCAGCCCTTAAGGCATTTGGATCTGGCTGAAGAGCCCATGAGAGTATTTTAGGCATGGAAAGCCAAGACACTCTGGAAAAAAAAAAAAAAAAAGAAGAAGAAGACCTAAATGAAGGATCTCAGCGAGTGTGATCCCAGTGGAAAGAACAGGGCCATCAAGGTAGGAGGTACCTTTCTCTGAAGGGAGGAGAGAACTTCCACTTTAACTATGACCCTGTCGGAATAAGATCGAAGTCAGCGAACCCTGAAGGCTTCCATAGCCTCAGCAACTCATGACTAGAGCCTAGGGAGATTACTGACGCCATAAACAAGAGTGTCAAATTGTTAAATCGACATCAAGAGTCACTGTGTACTTACGTCCCATGTGAGATCTGTCCTTAATGGGTTGTCTAATGTGCAGTGATGCTACAACTAGTACTGAAACAGTATTTTTACACTTTGTGTTTCTGTGTGGGTGCAAACTGATGAAATCTTTACTTAGTATATACTGAATCGATCTTCTGTATATAAAGATAATTGAAAATGAAAAAAAAAAAAACCTTGGTGTTAAATTGGAAATTACATAGAAAACTAATCAATCTTTTTTAAAAAATATCATGCAGGATCTCTGTCTTTAATGTGCTGTACACTGTTATTTAATGCTATAACTAGTACTCCAACAGTATTTTTTCACTTTGTGTTGATATGTGAGGGCAAACTGTTGAAATCTTTATATATACTAAACTGATTTTCTGTATATAAAGAGAATTGAAAATGAATCTTGATGTGAATGGAAGGGGAGAGTGAGTGGGAAAGGGGAGGGTTGCGGGGGGCGGGAAGTTATGGGTGGGAAAGCCATTGTAATCCATAAGCTGTACTTTGGAAATTTATATTCATTAAATAAAAAAATAAAAAATAAATAAGTTAATTAATTAAAAAAGAGATAATTTCAAGAAATTTCTTGTACATCACAGTGGTTTGAGTTAATAACAGTTTATTTTATATTTAAAAATGCTGAGTGTAGGTTTTACATTTTTAGTGTTTTCACAACACAAAATTCATAGGTATATGAGGTAACATATATGTTAAGCAGCTTAATTTTTCCATTAAAAAATAAAGGAATCATGTTGCATACCACAAATGTATTCAACTTTCACTTAACAATTAAAAATAAAAAAGTATGATCTATAAAAGGAAAAAAACTAAGTTGAATTTCAACAAAATTGAAATATATTAAGAGGAAAACAAATTATAGACATGGAGAAATTATTTGAAAATGGAGGATCTGAAAAAGATCTCTTATCTATAAAATAAAAGAAATAATCAAAACTTGAAGAATACAAACAAGTCATGAACAGAAATTTCATTGACAAGGATAGACAGAGAGCAAATAAGCACATGAAAGATGTTTGTCCAGACCTGGTTAATGCCACTCTTAGGATCATTGGTTACTATCCTCACTCTGTCTTTTATGACCTTGTCTAAATATGATCAGAGTTGGCGAACTTGGAAGGCTTCCATAGCCTTGGCAACTCATGACGACAGCCTAGGGTGGTTCCTGGCACCATAAACTAGAGTGTCAATTTGTTGGGTCAACAACAGGAGCCACTGTGCACTTGCTCCTCATGTGGGATCTCTGTCCTTAATGTGCTGTACATTGTGATTTAATGCTATAACTAGTACTCAAACAGTATGTTTCACTTTGTGTTTCTATGTGGGTGCAAACTGTTGAAATCTTTACTTAATGTATACTAAATTGATCTTCCGTATATAAAGAGAATTGCAAATGAATCTTGATGTGAATGGAAGGGAAGAGGGAGCAGGAGAGGGGAGGGTTGCAGGTGGGAGGGAAGTTATGGGAGGGGGAAGCCATTGTAATCCATAAGCTGTACATTGGAAATTTATATTCATTAAATAAAAGTTAAAAAAAAGATGTTTGTCATTAACTATTATGGAAAATGCAAATGAAGGTGACAATGAACTATCCCCACACAGTGATCAGAATAGCTAAAGTAGAAACTAGTGACAATACCAAATGCTGGTAAGACTATGAAGAAACTGTATCTTATACATTACTGAAGGGAATATGAAGTGATACAGCCAATCTGGAAAATGGTTTTGTAACTTCTTAAAAAACTAATCATGTGTGGCCAACACCATGGCTTACATGGCTAATTCTCTGCCTGCGGCACTGGCATCCCATATGGGCGCTGGGTTCTAGTCCCAGCTGCTCCTCTTCCAGTCCAGCTCTCTGCTGTGACCAGGGAGGGCAGTGGAGGATGACCCAAGTGCTTGGGTGCCTGCACCCATATTGGGAGACCAGGAGGAAGCACCTGGCTCCTGGCTTCGGATCAGCGTAGCTCCAGCCTTGGCGGCCATTTGGTGGGTGAACCAACTGAAGGAAGACCTTCGTCTCTGTCTCTCTCTTTCACTGTCAAATAAAAAAAATAAAAAATAAAAAATACTAATTATGTACTTAGTGACTCAACACTCTTACCCCTGGGCATTTATCACAATTCAATGAAAACTCATCCATTCAAAATCTTGTACATGATTGGTCCTAACAGCTTCATTCACAATAGCCTGAAACTGGAAGCAACCCTAAGGTTCTACACTTGGTGACTAGGTAAACACACAGTGGACTATCCATAATCTGGAACAAACTATGGAAATACACACTCAGGTGGATCTCAAAGGCATTATCTTGAGGGATAGCAACAAAAACAACAGAGTCGGCAGCTCTGAAGCTGTGATGCTTCACAAAAACATTGAAATATCAAGCCAGAGATGTTGAAATCAAGCTTGCAGCCGGCGCCGCAGCTCACTAGGCTAATCCTCCGCCTTGCGGCACCAGCACACCGGGTTCTAGTCTCGTTCGGGGCACCGATCCTGTCCCGGCTGCCCCTCTTCCAGGCCAGCTCTCTGCTGTGGCCAGGGAGTGCAGTGGAGGATGGCCCAAGTGCTTGGGCCCTGCACTCCATGGGAGACCAGGATAAGCACCTGGCTCCTGCCATCGGAACAGAGCCGTGTGCTGGCCGCAGCGCGCCTACTGTGGCCGCCATTGGAGGGTGAACCAACGGCAAAAAGGAAGACCTTTCTCTCTGTCTCCTCTATTGTCCACTCTGCCTGTCAAAAAAAAAAAAAAAAAAAAAAGAAATCAAGCTTGCAAGAACTTTGGAAATAATTAAAAGGTTTAAAAAAATCAAACAAACAAGTGCTGAGTCAAGAAAAAGACAACTTATAAATGGTAGGAAATGCAGATAAATGTTGTGGAAGGTAAAAGATATGCATGATACATATATTTAACTTGAAAGGCAGATGGAGGGAGGGAGAAAGGAAAGGAAGAGAGAGAGAGAGCCAGAGAGAGAGATATATCGATTCCCTTATATACTGGTTCACTCCCCAAATGCCTGCAACAGCTGGAGATAGGCCAGGCTGAAGCCAGGAGACATGAATTCAACCCACATCTCCCAAGTGGGTGGCAAGTAGCCAAGCCATTGAGGCATCATCTGCTGCCTCCTCGCTACTCATCAGCAGGGAAGCTAGAATCAAGAGCAGAGCCAGAACTCAAGCAAGGAAGAACAGTATGCCATATAGGACTCCCAAGTGGCATTTTAACATCTGGGCCAAATGCCTGCTCCAGTGTTGTGCATTCTGTTTGCCCATACTCCATTTCTTCACTTAGTTTAATGGTGCTCTTAAAGTCAGTACCTTCCATTCTCAAGGTGAACATGTTTCCTGCTTCAGGAGAAAAGAGAGCTGGCCTTATTTAAAGGAATAGTATTTTCCATTATTACCTGTGTGGAGGATATCTAAAGGACTCTTTCAAACTTCTTTTCTTCATTCAGCTTAAATTGAAAATCACTGGAAACAGAAGCACTCTGTAACTTGCTCAAAAAAAAAAAAAAGTTAAACAGCAATCAGTAGCCATCTAGAACAAAAGATTAAGTTGGGAAGTATAGTAGAGTACCAGAAGTCTAGGAGGAAGGCCTGGGAAAGACTTTCTTTGGGAAACTACAGCATTCAAATGTGTTTGTGTATAGTACAGAGTTAGAAAAGCCACATGCAAGCTCAAGGCACAGAGGCTTCTCAAAGACCTGATAAAACTCTGAGATGTCTTTAGGTTTAGTGAAAGCAGGAAGTGAAGGCTAGGGCAGAGTGGTAAACAGCCTGGCCAAGCATTGAGTGCCCCAGTGTAGAACAACTCTGCAAAAACTGGGAACATTTCTTTTTCTTTTTTCTTTTCTTTTTTATTCTTTCTTCCCTCTGTCTTCTACTCAGCCTCCTTTCTCTGTCTCCCTCTATCTGGGGTTCTGGATTCTGGCATTCTAGAAAATCTATGAAAAATACCAGCTGAACCCAAGATAACAGAAATTTCTGAGACCACATACAACAAAGACTACAGATTTAATAAAAATAGTTTAAAAAAGTCACTAATCAAGTGAATAGCCAGCAGGGAGAAGAATCTGATTTTTGTAATTACTGCATTTTAATATTCAAAATGCCTAGTTTCCATCAAGCACATTACACTGAGCAAAAACAGTCATTCTTAAAGGTCACAAGCTATGTGCTTTCATATATTCAACTTTCTCAGTGTGATAAAATTGCAGAGAGGTGAACACACTGTTAAGCATTAGGGCTAGTGGGGAAGAAGGGGACAGGTGTGACCTATGTCTACTCAGGGTAGCATTTGGAAGATCTGTTATTTCTGAGTCATGGTTATGGTGGGATGGATCCATGAATGTACAGGAATGATAATATCCACAGAAGTATATGCACACATTCTATCAATACCAGTTTCCCAGCTTTGCTATCGTACTAGAGTACTGCAAGAAGTAATTATTAGGGCAAACCACGGAGAGTACATGGGATCTACCTGTACCATGTTTGCAAATTGTAAATCTATAATTTAGAAAGTCAGATGCATGACCTAAGAAGACCCCGAGTTTTCTTCAGGCTTAGTGGAAGCCTGAAATAAAGGCTGAGGCAGGGTGGTAATTAGGCTGGCTAAGCACTGGGTGAGTGTCCCTGCATGGAGCCAATCTGCAAAAAGTGAGAAAGGTATTGGGTTGTTCTTTTCCTTCTTTCTGTCTCCTACTCTTCTACTTAAAAACTCAAAATATACAAACCTCAAACATTATATTTTGTAAATGAATACTGATAAGTTGTAACAAAGCTCGTCCAATCTCCTTAATTCTTTATAGAACTTACTAGTTTTTTCATTTAATTAATAAAAAACTTACTATTTAAAAATACTGATTTTTTTTTACTTTTCTGAAACTTTTGTTCATTTCTTTTAATAGACTGTTAATACATGTGGCACAATATTGTGAAGTAAATGTAGTAAGCATTCTTGGTTTTTTTTTCTCCAGCTTAATGGAATTTTTTTTAATTTTCACACTTACCACTAATTATTGTATTTATTGTAGCCATCTAGTAGAATATCATTTTATGTTAATGAAATTTTCTTCCACTCTTGATTATATTTGATTAGTTGAATTATATCTCTTTTAAAATCTCATATGTCAATGTTTCACGGTGGTTCATTTTGTATACCATGGTTTTAAGTCTTCAACTTCCAAAAAAAGTTTCCAGATTATCGTAGTTTAGATTTGTTTGTCCATTTGTATTGATTTTCGTATTTTCCAAAGGCAAAAACACAAAAAGAGTAGATTCAACTGAGGAACAAATTCACTACCTTGCAGAATATAACTTATTTCTAAACCTGTCAAGGGTGTCCCATATCAGTGGCTTGTGACAGTAATGAAGTGCATTTTATGCAAATGACAATAACTTTTATTGTGTCTTCTGTGAAGATGTCTGCTGTCCTGAGTTCTCAACCTAACTGTATTGCTAATTTAAGCAGTCAATTAAAGACTTGTGATCTTGGCTTTCTATGCATAAAATGGGGGAGGGGGTAAATTACCTAAATAAAGTTATGTTATTAATGGAAAGAAGTTTCTTTAAAATATTATTGCTGGTACTTTCAACATTGTTAGATTACTTTTTCTTTTTTAAAGAGTGTATTTTTTTTTTTTTTTGAGAGGCAGAGTTACAGAGAGGGAGAGACAAAAACAAAGAGAAAGGTCTTCCATCTGCTGGTTCATTGCCTAAATAGCTGCAATGCCTGGAGTGTTGGGCATTGCCTAAAATCTCCAATATGGCACCTGGCGGATGTTCGAGGGGTGTGTCTGCGGCTGCTGTGGTTAAGCTAGGTAAGATCAGACCACCAGCAGGGATAGGTCCGCTTTAGTTCCGGACACATGGACAGTGCGTGATCCCTATACTTTACTTAAGGTGCCCCTGTGCGTGGTCCACCCATGCCTGCGTGACCTTTTCTCTGATTGGCTCCCCTACTGCACATGTCCTTCGTAAGCTTTATAAGCCTGTACGTTTCCTCAATAAAGCAGTTCCTGCTTTGACAAAACTCTGCTGGTTCATTGCCCAAATGGCTGCAATGCCTGGAGCTGGGCCAGTTTGAAGCCAGGAGCCAGGAGCTTTCTCCAGGTCTCCTACATGGGTGCAGGGGCCCAAGACTTGGGCCACTTTCTTCTGCTTTCCCAGGCCATAAGCAGAGACAGAGCCAGACTGGAATTGAAGCAGCCGAGACAGAACTGGCGCTGCAAGCAGAGGCTTAGCCTACTATTCCTTGTGCTGGTCCCTAGATTGCTTTTCGGAGAATGAGAGTAATTTTGGTTTTCTGGTGTTTATTCCTCTTATAGCTGAATACATAGTCTTGGTGAGTTTTTGTCACTACATAAACATACGCAAATGAAGAATCCTTACTCAATTTAAATCTAAATTACCTGTTTCTCCTTTCCCATCGCTCTGAGATTATCTGTTAGATCACCTGACCTCGCCTTCTTCAGTTGCTCTCTCAGACGATTTTGTCTGACAGTTTTCCTGGGGTGAGTAAAGTTACCTAGTCTGAGCAAGACTTTGGCACAGTGGTACACTACTGCTTTGGTAACCGACACACCAGCTGGAGTGCCTGCGTTGAGTCCTGACTACTCTCTGCTCCAGCTTTCTGCTTATGCACACCCTGGGAGGCAGCAGTTAATGGCTCAGTTAGCTGGGTGCCTTCCTCCCCTGTGGGAGACTTACATTGCATTCCTGGCCCCAGGCTTCAGATGGTCCCAACCCTGGCTGTTGTAGGTATTTGGGGGTGAAACAGCACATGGGAGATCTCTGTGTCTGTCTTTCTCTTTCCGCCTTTCAAATAACTAAAGAAATTAAAACACACACACAGACAAGCTACCTAGTCTAAGAAATAATACATAGCTTTTATCTTGATGATTAGCTCTCTTTAGAGCTGGTGTAAAGATGTGATAAATTAGAGTTTTTAGACATTTATGAAATTGGCTTTGCTTAGATTCTACGGAAAGATTAACAGTGTGAGGTGGCCCATGACCAGGTGAAGTATTTTGCTCTCTTGAAAATATGTCTTAAATGCTCATGGCTCAACACAGATTTTAGATTTCCTTTTGATTACATGGCAAGCTCAAGTTGCAATAAACTGCTTGTTCTTTCCATCTGTCTCTTGGAAAGCATAAAAAGGAAAATCAGAACATTCTAAGTTTTCTGTGAGATTTTTGTACTTGTGTGTAGTGATGTGCATTCTCCCCTACATTTTATGGCAGCATTTACATGAATTGTCTCATTTCTTCCCTGCCCCAGTTGAGCTCCATGCACAGAATTTGATCTGATTCATGGACACAGAGATCATGAACTGGTGGCAGTGGTCCAGCGGAAGCATTTGAAAAGAATTTCAAGCAGTTAGATCTAAAGTTATTTTCTGCTGAATAGGCAACAAATCCAATTATATAAAAATTAGGAATAAATTCAGAAAAAATAACTTTGTTTATTCATTATCGCTTAGCAAGTTTTCCTTCTGTAGCACCTGCGAGAACAGTGAAATAAGACAGCTCTTCAATGTGGAGTACCAGGAAAGCGGTTGGGTCTGAGTCCCTACAGGCCACTCATGTGCAGACTCTGTGTTCTGGAAATGGAGACCTGATTATTAGAGTGACGCTGTAATACCCTGCTGGGAAATGTGCTCTTCGCAAAAGATGCTAACTTCTTGGTTTGGGAAAAAAAAAAAAAAAGAAAAACACTTTTTACTTTCCATGAATCTGAAAACTGGAAATGCCTAAATATAAGAAATATGAATGATGTGTTTATGCATGTCTGGAATTCAGACTCTTGGAAAATATTTCATTTGAAGATAAGCAACTGGCGGAAATACCAATCTGATAACTCCCTTCCCGTGGCCTCCAACCTCTCTGCCTCACCTACGTCTCCTATCTGGCTTTGCTTTTCTTGTCAGGCTTGTTAGTAAGAAAAATCATAGAAGTTGTAGCGGGGGCAGGCTGAGGTGCCATCCATGTCAGAAGTTCCTGTGTGGAAGTTCACTTGCTAATTTGCAGGGACATGTACAAGTGAGAAGGCCGGGTTCAGGAGTTACTCCTGCTGTCATCCTGGCTCACATGGCTGGGGCCTGTGACCAGGGTCGTTGTGATGAGGCAGGTGATAGACCGGCCCTCGGGCAGCACTCACAGAGCCACCCTGCTCTTCTTTTTAAAGGACTCTTTTTCTGGTCTTCTTTCAAAACATCCTCCCTCTTGATGCAAAGGTTTCTTTCTAATAGAACATACCGACTGTGCCCTCCTTACTAAGAACACTCTGAAATTCATTGGTTTTATTTTTGTTGGTTTTGCTCTAGTTCCATTGAATTTACTTGGCACATTCAATCCAATAATTGATCAGTAGCCTTTCCTCAACTCACATCCGTGCTTACTATAATCTCACCTTACTTGATCCTTGTGTTTCTTCCTTATTGAATTACTTGAAGCTGTTTTATGTCTCTCTGCCTCCTTCCTTCATTTGATTTTACTTTTGTAAGTTCTGGCTTTCCCATTTAAAAAAAAATATTTATTTGAAAGTGAGAGAGAGTGAGAGAGCAAGATAGAGCAAAATTGATTGATTTTCTATCCACTTATTCACTCTGCAGATGGCTGCAGTATCCAGATCTAGGCCAGGCTGAAGCCAGGAGTTAGGGTCTCTCACATGCGTGGAAGGCACTCAAGTACCTGGGCCATCATCTGCTCCCTTCCCAAGTGCCTTAGCAGGAAGCTGGATCACAAGTGGAAGAGCTGTTCCTTGGGACTTGAACTGGCATTCTGATATAGGATGCGGGTATCCCAGGTGGGAACCTAACCTGCTTCATCCCCCATTTCTTAATTCATAGTATTCATACTTTTTTCCACCACCCCCCCTTTCTCTTCTTTTCTTTCAACCTATGCACAAGAGATTGTTAAGGACAGAGAGAAATATTTCTCTTCTAGATGAGGCAGAAAAATTGCATTGTTTCAAGAAAATCCCATTTTGCATGCTGGCTGGATTAGCACCTCATTAAATAAAGGAGTGGGTAGTTAGAGAGAGGGTGGCACTGGGATATGGGAAAATGTAGGTCATGAGAAGGCAGGTACATCTGTGTTTGAGGGCTGCAGTATAAAGTAGATTGAATAGTTTAAGCAACAGAAAATTATTTTCTCAGAGTATGGGAGGCTGGAAGTACAGGATTGCGATCTTGGTTTTTTTTTTTTTTTTTTTTTTTTTTTTTTTTTTTTTGCCAGGCAGAGTTAGACAGTCAGAGAGAGAGAGAGAGAGACATAGAGAAAGGTCTTCCTTCCATTGGTTCACCCTGCAAATGGCCACTATGGCTGGCACGCTGCGCTGATCTGAAGCCAGGGCCAAGTGCTTCCTCCTGGTCTCCCATGCGGGTGCAGGGCCCAAGCACTTGGGCCATCCTCCACTGCCTTCCCGGGCCACAGCAGAGAGCTGGACTGGAAGAGGAGCAACCAGGACAGAATCTGGCACCCCAACCGGGACTAGAAACTAGAGTGCTGGCACCGCAGGTGGAGGATTAGCCTAGTGAGCCTCGGCGCTGGCCAACGATCTTGGTTCTTCTGAGGCTTCTCTCCAGGTCTGTCTTCTCCCTGTGCTTTCACAGGATCCTTCTGTTTGAGTCTGTGTTTTCATGTCTTCTTCTCAAGACAAAATTGGTTCAGGGCCTATCCCAGTGACATCATTTAACTTCAATTACTTCTTTAAGCTTTATGTTCAAAGAGAGTGGCATTCACGTGTTATTGTTAGGATTTCAGCAAATGAATTTTGGAGGGAAGTGTTGCTGCTCATAACAGTAAGGTTTTTTTATTATTATTTTTTAAAATTTTTTTAAACTTTTATTTAATGAATATAAATTTCCAATGTACAGCTTATGGATTACAATGGCTTCCACCTTCCATAACTTCCCTCCCACCCGCAACCCTCACCTTTCCCGCCCCCTCTCCCCTTCCATTCGCATCAAGATTCATTTGCAATTCTCTTTATATACAGAAGATCAATTTAGTATATATTAAGTAAAGATTTCAAAAGTTTGCACCCACATAGGAAAACAAAGTGAAACATACTGTTTGAGTACTAGTTATAGCATTAAATCACAATGAACAGCACATTAAGGACAGAGATCCCACATGAGGAGCAAGTGCACAGTGACTCCTGTTGTTGACCCAACAAATTGACACTCTAGTTTATGGTGCCAGGAACCACCCTAGGCTCTCGTCATGAGTTGCCAAGGCTATGGAAGCCTTCCAGATTCGCCGACTCTGATCATATTTAGACAAGGTCATAAAAGACAGGGTGAGGATAGTAACCAATGATCCTAAGAGTGGCATTGTCCAGGTTGGAACAATTATACAGCATTAAGTGGGGAAGAGGACCATCAGTACACACAGGTTGGGAGTAGAGCCATTGGTGGTAGAGTAGAGCTTATGATTATGAAGGAATGAGGCCCAAGTGTGCTAGACAGGGTCTAGAACAAAGGACAGAGTCATTATTAGAGGAGCTAAGAAAGGTGCAGTCTAAGCTACAATTAAGTTTTCTGATTGAGAGGCAAATAGAACCTGATAGAAGGGGCTTGATAATAATCTGGTGGGCTTTAGGCCTTGTAAGTTAAGAGGCCCAGACCTATCTATCTCTTCACATGGGGTACATCCTAAGGGAGGTGTGAACCTCCTAGGGGAAGGCACTCTGTTGACTTTCATTACTTGGCTGGCCTGGGAGGAGAGCTGGCCAGGTAAAGGCAGGGGGCATCTCTAACAAGAAATTTACAGTTCTGCCTGCAATGTTGCTGACCCTACTTGGCCGTCCCCTCAGCTGCCGTGGTCACTTTGGAAGCTGGGCTGAGTGAAGAGCTTTTCAGCTTAGAGCCAATAAGATCTGTGGCTCTGACCTGGGCATCCTTTGACTCCAGGGCAGGTCCATTTCCAGTGATCCAACTCTTGGCAGAGCTGCCAGGGCTCTTCACAAGTTGACTTCTCTGAAGCCCAGGCTTACCACATTGAAAGCCACTGCAGTGGACTGGCCTGTTGGGTCTCCTTGAGGGCAGATCACTGTACAGATCAGCCGTTAATAGGCCTGCCACCCATTGCTTCTGATGCCTAGCTTTCTTTTCCTCCTGGTTTGTGTTAAAGCAGACCAGAGGATGCAAGTCAAGGGAGTGCCCGTTTCCCATCTCTAATCTTCGGTGGCCTGAACTACAAGTCTATAGTAACAGGCATGTTCTGTAGTAGTTTTTCTAAGGTAGACAATGCCCATGAGGAAAATTATATTCTCACTTTAAAACTTTCTTTCCCTTTGGTCTGAAAGGGAGGTTTTTTCTACTTACTGTTTACTTCGCTGATGGTGAAGTAAATCTAGGTATGAGATTATTATTTAAGCTCTTATTTTGGCTATGCTATTACAGAAAAATGTTAGCCATCTCTTTTATAAGGTCTAAAGATTAAACTGTGTGTCCTACAGATTCCTTCATAATAGAATTAGTTTCCTACCTTGAAGAGAATAATGAAAGAACAAGTTGGGCTTAGAATAGAGAAATGAGGGAGCAAGTTCTAGATCGCTTGCTGACAATAGCAATATTACATGAATACTTAGCAAACCGTTTCAACCATTAGATAACAACTTAAGAAAACATTTACCAGAAGGTCCAATGCCTTCTATAAATTTTAAGAATCATGTATTTGAAAACACCTCTTAAATATCTAACATGGTGTAGTTTGTTTAGCCAGTAAACTTAAGCACAACCATATAAAATGCTTTTCGTTTCTTTCTACTAACAAGTATAAAACATATGATACAGAGATTCAGGTCACACGAATTACAATCTATCTTTGATTAATTTTAGCAGCTTAAATTTATGGACAATCTTATCTATAAGCCAATTAAAATAAAATTCTTAATAAAATTTCCCCATGTGGACATACAATATGTACACACATATAACATAACATAATAGACCAATATAGCAATTTCAATAATAGCTTTTAAAATCTTTAACTCTTTTTGTAGATTGCCAACTGATTTGAATTGCTTTTTGTTTTTAGTAACCTCAGTTAACCATACTTTCTCTCAGTTGGTACTATTAATACATTATTGGCTTCATCTGTTTACAGATCCATCCCAAAGTACTGAATACAATAGAAGTGGCTGGAAAAAGTCCATAGGAACCTATAGGAGGACAGCTAAACACAGAACCAACAACGCTTTAGTTTTATGAGCAGCAAATCATATATAACTGTGTATGACAAAAGACTTTAAGTTGCCATGTTTAAAATTATAAACTCATCAACCAACAAGAGGCACTTGCTTACTTCACAGTATTTTTGAAAGCACCTGTAAAATTTTACATGTATTTAACCCTTTAGGCCCCTGGGGCTTTCTCATTAAGATAACTATCATGTCTAGTAACACAAGATCATTAGACTTTTTAATTCTCAAACATTTGTATTAATAGCATTTTCCATTATAGAAACTTAAAATTTAGTACCACATCTTGACAGTACTTCTAATATAATCCAAATAGCCTGATTAGTTGGTGTCTCTATAAGATGAGAGACATAGGTCCTTCGATTTTTTCAGTTGGGCCCAAACTCAAAAAACCAAAGTCCAAGATTTACTGGAAATTTTAGAGTCCAGATTGTTTGAAATTTTGATTTTTTGAATGCCTGTCAAGAATGCCAAGAAGGCTCAAAATCCAAAATATCTGGTTGAAATAAGATTCCTTAAAATCATAACATAATATAGACCAAATCTGATCATTGTTACATTGTGATTATTCAAATCTTTGAAAATAAGCACATATTTTAATAACCCATACCTCTTAATAAAAATTCAGCTGTTTTTGAACAATTAGAATTTAACAGACATCAAGAGAACATAATAGATTACTTTAACACATTGCTTTTACAGAGAATCAGATTTTAATTCTATGTCAAAGAGAAATTGAGCTTCCTGTAATCTTTTGCTGTGAGGTTTCCTTCCTTTACCTTCTTTCATAATGATGACCATGTTTCTGTGTTTCTGTGTGTAACACATCTTTAAGCATCTTTTGCAGGGCAGGACGAGTGGCAACAAATTCTTTCAGTTTCTGTTTGCTATGAAAAGTCTTTCTTTCTCCTTCATTCACAAATGAGAGCTTTGCAGGATATAATATTCTGGGCTGGCAGTTTTTCTCTCTTAGTACCTGGGCTATGTCTTGCCATTCCCTTCTAGCTTGTAGGGTTTCTGATGATGTCTGCTGTGAGTCTAATTGGAGATCCTCTGAGAGTAATCTGACGTTTCTCTCTTGCACATTTTAGAATCTTTTCTTTATGTTTCACTGTGGTGAGTTTGATTACGATGTGTCATGGTGAGGATCTCTTTTGGTCATGTTTATTAGGGGTTCTATGAGCTTCCTGTACTAGGATGTCTCTGTCCTTCTCCAGACCTGGGAAGTTCTCTGCAAGTATCTCACTAAAAAGGCCTTCTAATCCTTTCTCTCTCTCCATGCCTTCAGGAACTCATAGAACCCGAATGTTGGGATTTTAATAGTATCCTGTAGATCCCCAACAATATTTTTTAGATTTCTAATTTCCTCTTCTTTTCTTTGGTTTGACTGTATACTTTCCTGTGCTCTGTCTTCTAAATCCGATATTCTCTCTTCTGCTTCGCCCATTCTGTTTTTAAGGCTCTCTAATGTGTTTGTCATTTGATCTATTGAATTCTTCATTTCATTTTGATTTCTCGTCACTATCACAGTTTCTTGTTCTACTAGTCGTTTCATTTCATTTTGATTCCTCCTTAATATTTCATTTTCACGAGAGAGATTTTCTATCTTGTCCATTAAGGATTTCTGTAGTTCAAGAATTTGTTTTTGAGAACTTCTTAATGTTCTTATCAATTTTTTGAGATCTGCTTCTTGCATTTCTTCTATCTCAACATCTTCATAATCTTGAATTTGGGTGTCTTTTTCATTTGGGGGTGTCATAGTGTCTTCCTTGTTCTTGTTACCTCGGTTTTTGCGTTTGATGTTTGGCATATTGGAGATATTTGGTTTCTTCACTGTGGTGTTTTTTCTTGTTATAATATGAGTCTAGATTAAGTGGACTGTCTGCTTTTGATGGAGCCTTAGAGGCTTGAGATGAGTGTGGCATGAGATCTCTGTTTGGTTCCTCAGGGTTGAGGGTGTGCCAAAGGTGACACTCCCAGGTTAGGCATGGTAAATCTCTCTCTCTCTCTCTTTCTTTCTTTCTTTCTTTTTTTTTTTTTTTTTTTTTGATTCACAAGGGAAGTAATTCTGCACAGCTGAATGGAATTGGAGGTAGTTAGCAGGCGAATGATATACCCACAGGAGCCAGAGATTGGAAACTCTTTCCCAAGGACCACACAGCGAATCTGTGCTGCCCTCAGTCTTGTCTCAAATTCTCCTGCAGTCTCCCACTGGGTTTCCAAGTTAGATTCTAATCTGTTATTTCACCCCCCCCCCAGAGTCAGGTTTTTCTGCTAGGCTCAAGTCTGTTGCAGATCTGAGGTCGCCCTACTTATGACGTATGTCCAAAATGGCACCTGCTCTTTGTCTTGCTCACCTTTGAGTGGTGAGGGGAGAGATAGAAGCTCTTGTCCGTATTGGTCACTTTTTTTTTCTCTCTCTCTCTTCTAGTTAGCCAGGTGAACTTTTCCCCACGGGGTTTCAAGCCTCGTTCCCTCTAGTCTCCTCTTTCCGCTTTCCTGCTGGTGTCTCAGGCTATTGAGGTTTGGCTCACCTCATGTTCCAGCGCTGGTGTGTTGAGTCTGCCGCTGGTGTCCCGAACTTGGGCTCCCATGCTGTCCACGCAGGTCCACTGTGAATCACTAGTTCTGGAAGAGTTTCCTCTGCTGTTTCTTCCCCTACTCTTCCTTGAACCTGCAGTATCTCCACTTTTATTAAACTGTCTCTTCCCAGACTATCAGTGTGCTCCCTTCCTATTCCGCCATCTTGCCCCATAACAATAAGTTTTAACTGAAACTAATATGTGTCCCAGTGTGTGAAATGGAGCATGTGCATGAAGTCACTAACATTTCTTCATGTCATTTTGTTGGAATTTTCTCTGCTCTATGAGTTGTCATATGTCAACAAAGGCTGGTGGTGGTGGACAGTGATGGGTGAATTAGCAGCAATGGCAATGGGGTGAGGATTTGGTTACCTCTTTGAGAAGTGGAATTGCATCCAGAGTCTGTGATTAAGCAGAACAAAAGCTTTGGTGAATATATTTCCCAATGAATTCAGAACACGGTTTGATTGCACACTGACTTGGCACTGTGAATTCTCACAGTGTGGACATTGCTTCCTTAGTGAGCAAATAGACACACTAGAGAGAAGGGATGGCGAGGAGGACAGATTTCTGTATTGGGAAGGTTCCTTCCTGTGGAGATTTCAGAACAACTGGCAGTGATGAAGGGGGTGGCATTTGGCAGGATGGGACACCCTCCCGGCAGTTACAGAAGCATTTCTGGAGGTTATCCTAAGTGTGGGCTGCTCTTTGCAGCAGGCAGTCTTGTCATGCATGGAACAGTGAGCACAATCTCAATTTAAACTGTTCCAGTGAGAAATTATTCTCTATGTGATTCCCTGCCTTCAACAGTCCCTGTGCCAACCAAGATTCTGGCCCTTAGCAGTGACTCATATTTGATGATTTCCCTGGAGCATGGACTCATTTGCAAAAGTTGGAATAGCTAGGCATAGTGGTATGGAACATTATGCTCATCAATATGTCCATTCTTGCATTTTAATCCTTATCTAAGAAGTCTTAAAAAATGAAGAAATGGGACATGGTGTGGAAGGACAGCATGGTTTCTTGGCACCAGAAGTGTTCAGATCTTCCTCTCACAGACCACTGATTTAAAATTCATTTGGATTATTTAGCCTTGAAATAGCAATGGTTTCAGGCACACTGGGTTCGTCCCGGTCGGGGCGCCGGATTCTGTCCCAGTTGCCCCTCTTCCAGTCCAGCTCTCTGCTGTGGCCCGGGAAGGCAATGGAGGATGGCCCAGGTGTTTGGGCCTTGCACCTGCATGGGAGACCAGGAGAAGCACCTGGCTTTGGATCAGTGTGGCGTGCCAGCTGCAGTGTGGTGGCCATTGGAGGGTGAACCAATGGTAAAGGAAGACCTTCCTCTCTGTCTCTCTCTCTTACTGTCCACTCTGCCTATCAAAAAAAAAAAAAAAAAAAAGAACAGTGTTATTCAGTTTCATGGATAGATGAGGAAGATGAGTGTGTGTGTGTGTATCTGTGTGTGTGTTGTGGTTGGGGGTCTTTAGAATATCCTGATATCCAGGCATTATCATAAGTTCATTAAATCAGAAACAGTGGCGGTGGGACCTTGGCATTGGTATTTTAATATGTGGAGCTGGAGAGCAGAGCCCTCCAGAGCTGTCAAGTCTTCAGCATTGAAGGGCAACAGCTGAGCATGATGGGAAGCTCAACAAGCTGCATCCTCTCAGTCTATCAATTTGCTGGAGGCATGAAAATGTCAACTCAAATGAGAATGCAGACTACAAATTCCTTACAATGACAGGTAAATTCAGGCACACTGTAGAAAATAATATTGTTTGACAATCTGTAGCTTACAAATACATTAATAAATTGTAGTGTCTGCTTTGGGTAGTAGATCTTCTCGAGACCGGTAGTCTCAGACGAGTGCATCAGAATAACCTAGAGGGCTTGTGAAACCGCAGGTGACAGGCTCCACCCCCACAATTTCTGACTCAGGATTTCTCACTGGGAGCCCTGGAATTTGCATTTCTCACAAATTCCCAGGTGGTTCTGATGTTTCTGGTAGGGGAACTTCAATTTGAGAAACACTGCTTTAAGGAATCATTTAGGAGGGATATCCTTTTCAGTCATATTTTGCTATTAGTTGGTTCAGTCAGATCCAAATCTTTTTTTAAAAAAATATTTACGTTATACAAGTTTCATATATTTCATATATATATATATATATATATATATATAAAATTAGGAACATAGTGACATTTCGCCCCTCCCCCTTCCTCCTGCTCAAGCTCTAACCCCTTCCCCCTCTCTGATTCGCACTCTTAATTTTTGCAATGATCTATTTTCAGTATACTTAATGACCATATAGTTAACCATACTCTTAGTAAAAGAGCTAACAAATTGTATGAAGACGAAAAAAAAAAACACTGTTCCCCCATCGATTCTCAAATGTCCATTTTACATTCCAGGTACATTACATTCCAGGTATTCTATTACCTTTCAGGTACTCAGATCAGGGAAAACATATAATATCTGTATTTTTAGGACTGCCTGATTTCACTAAGTATGATGGTTTTCAAATGCAACCATCTTGCTGCAAAAGACAGAATTTCATTTTTTTAAAGATTTGTTTTATTTATTTGAAAGACAGAGTTACAGAGAGAGGTATTGACAGAGAGAGAGAGAGGTCTTCCATCTGCTGGTTCAGTCCCCAGATGGCTGTAATGGCCGGAGCTGCACCCATCCAAAGCCAGGAGCCAGGAGCTTATTCCAGGTATCCCACGTGGGTGCAGGGGCCCACGGACTTGGGCTGTCTTCTACTGCTTTCTCAGGCCATTAGCAGAGAACAGGATCGAAAGAGGAGCAGTTGGGACTAGAACCAGTGCCCATATGGGATGCCGATGCTTCAGGTCAGGACGTTAACCCGCTCTGCCACAGTGCTGGCAAAATTTCATTTTTTTAACAGCTGAGTAGTACTCCATAGTGTATATATATAATAATTTCTTTATCCAGTCAACAGTTGATGGACATCTGAGTTTATTCCATATCTTAGCTATTGTGAATTGTGCGGCAGTGAATATGGGGGTATAGATAACTCTTTCATGTGCTAATTTCTTTTGGTTTTAGTTAATTTCCAGAGATGAGATGGCTGGATCACATGGTAGGTCTATATTCAGATTTCTGAGGTATCTCCATACTGTCTTCCATGGTGTTTTACCAGTTTACATTCCCACCAACAGTGGATTAGTGTACCTTTCTCTTCACATCCTCACCAGCATTTGCTGTTTGTTGATTTCTGTATGAGAGCCATTCTAAATGCAGTGAAGTGAAACCTCATTGTGGTTTTGATTTGTATTTCCCTGATGGCTAGTGATCCCAAGCTTTTTCTCAAGTGTCTGTTGTCCATTTTAATTTCCTCTCTTGAGAAATACCTGTTATAGTCCTTTGCCCATTTCCTAACTGGATTGTTTGTTTTGTTGTTGTTGAATTTCTTGAGCTCTTTATATATTCTGGATGTTAACCTTCTATCATTTGAGTAGCTTGCAAACACTTTCTCCCATTGTTTAAGTTGCTTCTTCACACTTCTGTATGTTTCCTTTGCAGTGCAGAAGCAAAGGATATTATCCCATTTGTCAATTTTGGCTTTGATTGCATGTTCTTCTGGGGTCTTTGCTAAGAACTCTTTTCTTATACCAATTTCTTGCAGAGTTTCCCCAATATTCTCTACTGATTTAATGGTATCAGCTCATAGGTTAAGGTCTTTGATCCATTTTGAGTGGATTTTTGCATAAAGTGGAAGGTAGGCATCTAGTTTCATACTTCTGGATGTGGAGATCCAATTTTCCTAGCACCATTTGTTAAACAGACTGTCCTTGCTCCAGGGGCTGATTTTTGCTCTTTGTCAAAGATTGGTTGGTTGTAGATGGTTGGATTGATTTCTGGAGTTTCTGTTCTGTTCCATTGTCTACAAGTCTGTTTTGTGTGAGTATCAGGCTATTTTGATTATAACAGCCCTGTAGTATGTCTTGAAATCAGGGATTGTGATGCCCCTGGCTTTGTTTTGTTTTATAAAGTTGCTTTAACTATTTGAGTCCCTTGTGTTTCAATGTAAAATTTAGCATCATTGTTTTCAAGTTCTGAAAAAAATATTATTGGCGATTTGATTGGGATTGCATTGGATCTATAAATTGCTTTTGGTAGTATGGATATTTGATGATGACTCTTCCAATCCATGAATATGGAAGATTTTTACATTTTTAAATGTCTTCTTCTATTTCTTTCCTTAATGTTTTATAATTTTCATTGTGGAGAACTTTTACATCCTTGGTTAAATATATTCCAAGGTATTTGATTCTTTTTGGAGTTATTGAGTCGGATTGATTTTAAAAATTCTTTTTCAGCCATGGCATTATCTGTGTATACAAAGGCCATTAATTTTTCTGTGTTGATTTTTATATCCTACCATTTTATCAAACTCTCTTATCAGTTTCAATGGTCTCTCAATGAAGTCTTTTGGATTCCTTAATCATAGGATCATGTCATCTACAAATAGGGATAGTTTGATTTCCTCCTTTCTAGTTTATATCCCTTTGATTTCTTTTTCCAGCCTGATGGTTTGGGCTAAAACTTCCATGACTATATTAAATAGTTCAAATACTTTTCTGGCTCTGGATCTTAGGAGGAATGCTTCTAGCTTTTCCCCATTCAGTAGGATACTGGTCATAGGTTTGTCATAAACTGCCTTGATTATTTTGAGGAATGTTCCTCCTATACCCAATATGCTTAAATCCTTTCATTGTGAAAGGATTTTGTATTTTACCAAATGCTTTCTCTGCATCTATTGAGGTTACAATATGGTTTTTGTTCTTCAGTTTGTTAATGTGATGTATAACTGATTTATTTGCAAATTTTGAACCATCCCTACAAATCAGGAATAAATGACACTTGGTCCGGGTGAATGCTCTTTCTGATGTGTTGTTAGGTTCAATTAGCTAATAATTTTTGAGGATTTTTGCATCTATGTTCATCAAGGATATTGGTTTATATACAGTTCTCTTTGTCTGTTGCAGATCTACATCTTAGTAAAGTAATTGAGCTCATTCTTGGTAGTTTCAGGTTATTAGTAGGAACCAAGAGGCTTCCATATTCAGAAAGGTCCTGAGTTTCTTTTTGCAGGCCCCATGCAAGTTAGTTGTCAGTGCACGAGGTGCTCTGTCCCCAAAGAAGCAATGTCGTGAGAAAGTGCTGAGATGCTCCGCCGACCCAAAAGGCCTATTTCATCAATATAATATTCAGTATGTTAGGTCTCAAATTATGTGTGGTAGTTAATTGCAAGTCAGTTTTTAAAACATATTTAGTTCTTTAGCTTTTCAGTATAGAATTGCTTTATTTTGACCCAAGTTGTTGGCAATTTACTTGAAGCACTGAACTCTTTAAGCCCAAGAAAACACATCCTATATGGCCATAGCTCTTTATGGAGATACTTCAGGTCATAGACAAGACTGAGCTCCAGCAGAACACTGTCATTCTTATTTGCACTCAGCAATCTCCTTTGAATTTTACTGTAACAAAATTTGTTTGGAGCTGGTTGCCTGTTATCTACTCTAGATTTCTATTGAGGCTAAGGAAAATAACAATATTTATTTAGCTTCAGTTGGAAAGCCTGATACTGATACTGAATGCTTGAGATTAGTTACCTGAAAATCCTTTTGAGAGACAAAGAGTTTCACCTAATATTTCATTAACTTTAAATGTTGTTAACTAAGTTTTGTATTTCACTGGTGTTGCTTTTTATAATTTTTAGGTAATCATTTAATCTTGACCATCACCTTGATTAGGGTTGGCCATAATATCTTTATTATCTCTTAATTTGCTATGTTTCTAGCAAGTTTCAGTTTTTCTTTATATATTTATTTGAAAAGCAGAGTAAGAAAAGGAGAGGGAGGGAGAGAGAGAGAGAGAGAGGGAGAAGGTGAGGGAGAGGAAGAGGGAGAGGGAGAGGGAGAGGGAGAGAGAGAGAGGGAGAGGGAGAGGGAGAGGAAGAGGAAGAGGGAGGGAGAAATAGAACTTCTGTGCTCTGGTTCACTTCCCAAATGGCCAGGGCTGGACAAGGCCAAATCCAGAAGCCAGGAACTCCAGCCGAGTCTTTCACATGGGTGAAAAGGCCTAAGCTCTTGGACCATCCTATGCTGCTTTCCCATGCATATCAGCAAGGAGTTAGATCGGAACTGGAGCAGCTGGGACTTGAACCTGTACCCAAATAGGATGCTGGTGCTGTAGGCCGTGGTTTAATCCATTGCACCACAGCACTGGCCCTGTAAGTTTCAATTTTTATTATGTATTTTGTTCATTTGCATATTATCTCTCTTTTCTAAACTAATCTTTGTAAAGGCCTACTTTATTTCCATCATGATTTCTTCTTTAATCTATGAATTATTCAGAACAATGATTCTTAAAAATATATCAATTATGTTGGGAATTTCTGTTCTCTTTGTGAAATTTATTTCTTAATTTTGTTGCATTGAAATCAAAGAACCTGGTTTTTGTACATTGTTCCATGCTATAGGATGAGACTTGTTTTGAGGCCAGGTACTGGAGAGTTTTTTTTTTTTTAAATAAGATTTATTTATTTGAAAGGCAGAGTTACATAGAGGTGAGGCAGAGAGAGAGAGAGAGAGAGAGAGAGAGAGAGAGGTCTTCTATTCGCTGGTTCACTCCTCAGTTGGCTGCAATGGCTGGAACTGTGCCCATCCGAAGCCAGGAGCTAGGAGCCAGGGGCTTCTTCCAGGTCTTCCATGTGGGTACAGGGGCCTAAGCTCTTGGGCCATCTTCTACTGCTTTCCTAGGCCATATCAGAGAACTGGATTGGAAGTGGAGTGTCAGGGACAAGCGGAGGCTTAGCCTACTATGCCACAGCACTGCCCCTGCACCCCCATTTAGAGATGAAGGATCTTATGTGAGCATTGTTTAAGTGTGGCAGTTAAATCTTGTGTATCTTGGTCTTCTAAATAGTCTGTTATTCCTCCTGGGGGTATTCCTTATCTCTGTCACTATGATTATCAGTTTATGAACTGTTCTTGGCAATTGTTTTTCTCAAGAGATTATATTTAGTTGAAAGACAATGGCAAAGAGAAACAAAGATCTTCCTTTTACTGATTCATTCCTCAAATGGCCATATTATCCAGGCCTGGGCCAGGCCAAAGCCAGGAACCAGGAACTCCACCCAGATCTCCTACCTGGGTGGCAGGGACGCAAGAATTTGGGCTACTTCTGCATTCCCAGGCATATTAATAGGAAGCTGGATCAAAAATGGAACATCTAGGACTCAGACTGGCACTCTGATATGGGAAGCTGGTATTGCTGTATGACAATGCCAGGGCCTTCTCCTTATAATTCTGTTAAATTTTCCCCTCTATTTCAGTGTTCTGAAAGTATTTGTAATCTATGTATTTCCAGACAATATCACTTTCTACAATGTGCTTAAATTTACCTGTCAGCATAAGGAATTTATAGTCTACATTCTCATTTGAGTTGACATTTTTATGCCTCCAGCAGTTGTCAGACTGAGAGGATGAGCTTGTTGAGCTTCCCATCATGCTCAGCCATTGTCCTTCCAATGCAGGAGACTTGACGATTGAAGATGGCCCTGCTCTCCCTCTCAAGAGTAATGAGTATCCATATGAAAATATGATCTTCTACTGGCTGTGTAAATCTGAATTTGCTTTTTGTCAGTAAGTTTTTTTTTCTTCTCCTGTAACTTTGAGACTGAACTAGCATGTGCTGGACACTAACACAGAAGGTCATGGAAGTGTGTAGTGTGAGAGCCAGGTTGGCCTGTGTGCCTTGACCAAAGTCAAGTCTGTTGTGGGCACATCCATCCAGATCCCAGATTCCCTTGTAAACACCATTTTTGGAGCTAATTAGCATTGATGTGGCCTACCTAATAGCCTCATCAGACCTGCAAATTGCAAAAAGAGACATTGTCTGGCTATTTAACTCCTGAAGTAGAGTGACCTGGTATTCTTCAACCTCTGTAGTTCAGTGTTCTGCTTCTTCAGAATTGCTATCATGTTTCTATCAGGCATTTATCTATAGTAATTTTTACTGCATAGATGAACTTGAACATTTAGGGCCATATGTGTTTATTATCTCTTTGTTATTGCTACTTAATACAACAGAAGAAACATTGAGAGGCTTTATGAACCATTTTAAATTTTGGTATGCAATAAAAATCCTGCCCACTTTGAAAATATGGATAACACTCTGTAGGAAGGGATAAAAAACTTCCTCAGTTACTGAATATCTTTCTATTGTATGGTAAGCATTGTGCTGTATGTGAAGATAAATGCAAATAAGATTCTCCCTATTGAAAATAAGGGAAAAGAATTCCCTCTATTCTTTCTTAGAATGTTTATTTCAGAAAATGTTTCTGTACAATTGGCCCTGCATATCTGAGGGTTCTGCATCCATGAATTCACCTAACTGTAGATGGAAAATGTTTAGGAAAAAAAGGAACTACATCTTCATTTGGCATATACAGACGTTTTTCTTGTCATTTTTCCCTATGAAGTACATGATAAGCACAATTTACCTAGCATTCTTATTGTATTATGTATTATAATTAATCTAGAGCTGACTGAAAGTATATGGGAGAATATGCAGAAGTTATACTTGAATACTAATCTGATGTATATAGTAGAATTGAGCTTTCAAGGATCATAGAAGATACTGGAACCAATTCCCCATAGATACTGGAGAGGGGAGGTGACTGTAATTTTACATGCTTCCTCTGTTTATCTGAAGTGTAGGTGAATCTTTTTAAAGCTAAATACATCCCTTGCTAATCTTAAAAAGTGATTTATTTACTTACTTGCTTATTTATTTATTTATTTATTTTCATTTTATTTGAAAGGCAGAAAGAGAGAGTTCATTCATCTACCAGTTCTCTCCCTGAATGCCTTCAATAACTGGGGCTTGGCCAAGCTGAAGCCAGGGTCCTGGAGCTCAATTCAGGTCTCCCACATGGGAGACAGGGACCCCAGAACTTGAGCCATCGTCTGCTTCCTCTCTGGATGCACATTAGCAGGAAGCCAGACCTGAAGCAGGGGAGCCAGGACTAGAACCAGGAGCTCCAAAATGATGCAGGTATTCCAGGTGGCAGCCAGCCTGCTGCGCCAGATACCTGTCCCTTGCCAGCTCTAAGTAAGATCTTTCTGCAGGATCTGGGAGCCATCTCTGCATCATCAAATAACAGCATTCCCATCCTCCAGCGTCAGCTTGAGAATGGGACCTATCTTTAGTGACCATTGCTTTATGATTCAAAACTATCTACTGTCAAGGATATGAGAAGTGGGCCAGCGCCATGGCTCACTAGGCTAATCCTCCTCCTGGGGAACCGGCACCCTGGGTTCTAGTCCCAGTTGGGGTGCCAGATTCCGTCTCGGTTGCTCCTCTTCCAGTCCAGCTCTCTGCTGTGGCCCAGGAAGGCAGTGGAGGATGGCCCAAGTGCTTGGACCCCAGCACGCACGTGAGAGACCAGGAGGAAGCACCTGGCTCCTGGCTTCGGGTCGGCGCAGCACCGGCAGTAGCGGTCATTTGGGGAATGAACCAATGGAAGGAAGACCTTTCTCTCTGTCTCTCTCTCTCTCACTATTTAACTCTGCCTGTCACACAAATAAATAAATAAATAAATAATATGAGAAGAGCATTTTTTGTTTGCATAAAGCTAGATAGTAAACACAGATTGCCACCAGGTGAATTTAGGATGAACTCTGTGTGATAAATGGTGCTGTCCTCCACTCTTTCATAAAGACTGCTTATTATTTCTCTTGACAGAAAGTGTATAATGGTTGAAACTGCTTGAATACATGCTTGAATACAGGCTTGAATACCTGAAGGGTAACGTTTCTTTTTGTCTTTACGGTCTCCTTGAACATTGCCTGTGATATACATCACATGCAGGCTTATTGCTTATTTAGTAACTCTACCTTGGAGATAAGTTTTTTGGGTGGGCTTGAAATTTTCTTTTTAATTATACTTCAACATATATTTACTATTATGAGGGATCTTCAAAAATTTCATGGAAAATGCACATTGTGAGAAAACTATATATGGATTTAAAAATTCTTATGTACCAAAGGTAGCTTGAATATGGAAAAATTGACCAAAGTTCATGTAACTGGCAAATAAAGAACAGGACCTGACCCCAACTTTCTCTGACTCCACAACCTGTGCTAATTTCGTTCTCTCACATTTCTCACAAATGGGCCCATCACTTACCTATATACATGTTGCCATGTTGCATTCCTAACCATTGGTCCATTATGGTTAACATGGAAACTACCAAATTTTGCTTGTTAAATTTGTTAGAATTACATTGTAGTTGAGTTAGGGGCCAAGTCCCTGAATGAAGACAAATCTCTGCATTTATGCTTGAGACAAACCTTCTGAAAACATTGCATAATCTTACTGCATTTAGTGAGGTCTAAACTGTGTAGCCCCTGAAAGAAAGGACTCAAGTCCTATATTTAAAATACTTACAGACCAAAGCATCCGGAAACAGTTAAAATACCACCTCTTGATTTAGTATCTTTTTTCAATTAAAAAATAGCTTGTTTTCTTACCTGCTTTGATTATATAAACAAAATGAAATTGACTATATTGTATTTTTTCCCCTTATTTTACTTTGTCTGGCATTCAAATGTTGGCATCCTTTGGGAGTGCTCACCAAAAGCAAGTAGTGTTATGCCTAAAGTAGTCCTGGTAATAATGATACACTTGTGTTTGTGAAGACACAGCATTCTTAAATTATGCATACTTGATTTGAAATTATGTTGGCGCCCACATCTTTTGTCTGGATCTAATTTTTCTGTTTCTCTATTCACTTTTCTCCTTCTGAAACAGTCTGAATTCTTTTTCAGAAGTCTGTATTCTGAGGTTCACGCAAATCAGAATGTTGATGTATGTTGGTTGCCTCTTGGAGTTTTCGGAATAGAGAGAATCTGAAGTTGGAGCCAGCCACTGTGTGGGTGGAGATGGAAAAGGCATTAGGCTATGGTTCAGGTCAGATCTTGTTGTGACAAGGGAGGTTTGCTTTCAAGCAAGAAAGAGGTACTTGCTGCTGCTAACCTGCACAATTACCTCTCGTAGATTGCTTTATGCAGATGCACCTTTTGCAAGTATAAGTTCTCTGAGCCCTGGTTTTGGTGCAGGAGTCCTGCTGAGGCTGTGTGTTCGTTCTCTTTGCGTGTGTATTATCTGTACCAGGAACACCTGAACCTGATTTTCACCACAGTTGGTGCTGCAGAGGATCTTAAATGTAGCCATGAAGGCTTTCTGACTTTCTCAGTATGCCTTGAATTGAGTTGAATGGCTTATATTTTTCTTTGAGACTCTAAAGTAGTTAACCAAAGCCAGCCAATTTCGTAGACAAAACGACTATATAATTACCACTGGAGCAACATCTTTTCAGGTGCTGTCTTTACTTCAGAAAGAAATGCTTTTCTTTCACCTGCAACTTGGCCCAGTTAGATTGTGAGTTCAATTGTGATGTTACTGCAATAATTAGTGTTTACCACACCACCTGTTAACAGCACTGGGACCTTGATTGCAAACTGACCTGTGTGTCACCGGAGTAATCAATGATCCCAACTTGAGAATGACTCTCTCAACTTGACTATTTCCTGTCTAGGGTTACTTCCCTGGTCAACTGTATTACTTATCTTGGGTCCCCCAAAGAGCAGAATCTGAGACAAGGCTGGTTTGCAGGGAATTACAAAATAGAATGTGATTCCAGAGACCCAAACTGAGATGTCTGAACCAAGAAAGCAGCGAAAGCCTCTCTGGTGTTGTGTCATTCACCTGGTTACTGGTGTGGGAAATTGGTTCAGGTCTCTTGGGCACCACTGAAAAAGCCATGCAGGTGTCACCTCAGAATTTTTCATTCAAAACATGTGAGAAGTTAGTATTTATCCAAACACTTACCCATTCATTTTCTGTTGCCACTGTAACAAATTACTACAAGCTAGCAGCTTGAAACCATATGATTTATTATCTCACAGTTCTGGAGGCCAGAAATCTGACATGAATCTCGTGAAGCTAAGGTCAAGGTGTCAGTAGAGCTGTATTCGTCTCTGGATGTGCTAGGGAAATCTACTTCTTTGCTGTTTTTGGTTACTGGTAGAATTAACTTTTTGTTTTTATTCTTTTCAGAAGATCCAAATTTCTACCTGAAATCATTTGTCTCTAATTGGAAAGATTTCCATTAACCTGTGTTAAACTACACTGGCAATAACTTTTATTTTATCTGAAAATATCATTTATTTGCATTATTTTTGGTAGACAATTTCCTGAATTTCTAGGATTCAGACATTGTATAATCTTGCTTTTATATAAAAATTTATTTCAACATTTTAGATTTTTTGCTGTTCATGGATTCTGATGAGAAATCAACCATCAATTAGATCAGCAATCCTCTATATGTATTAGGCTGAGTGCTTTTTTCTTTCTTTCTTTCTTTTTTTTTTTTTTTTGCTTACTAGTTTGTAAAGTTGCTCCTTATCTGGCTTTTATAATTGTGTCTTGGGTAAATCTTACTACAGAATCTTTGCATCTATTCTGCTTTTGTTTGCTTCATATCTCCTTTATGAAAATTTCTATATTTCATCAAATTGAGAAATTTTCAACTGTTATTTTTCTAATTCTTTTTTCTGCCTCATCTTCTCTGTGTGTTTTTGCATTTCAATTATCCGTACATTAGATCATTTGAAGTCATGTAGTCAGGACCCTAGTCTCTGTTCCTATTCCCCTCCCATCTTTTATCTCCTATACATTGGATAGTTTCCTCTTTCTTTCTGTTATTTCCAAAATATTTTAGTTGATTGAGAACAATTAAAAGAGCCACTTTACAGTCCTCATGTGTAAGTTCCAGCATCTTGTTTATCTTAGATTCAAGCTTGATTTCTTTCTTTCTGAGAATGCATTCAATTTTCTTCATTTAACTTCGGTTCAAGCTTTGGAGTGTAGTTAAGACATTATGAAACTGAAGTTGTGCAGATTCTGGATTAATTTCTTTCATGATGAGGATTGTTGTCCCTTTCTAGCAGGTAATCATCCTACTTGGACTTCCATTGTAACTCTGATGTGTGGGCATCAGCTCTGATTTTGATTAAGTCCTTTGGTGTCTGATGTTGTCTGGCATACTTTTTTTCATTCTACAGACCAGTAAGACTGCTCTCTTTTTTGTGTGAGCCTCTCTCTGTAAAAGTCACCAAAGGTAAGAACATGCTTGTGGAGCACACACTGTTCTCCAGGAGAATATACACTTCCCACTGGAGTTGGTGTGTTCTGTTTGTTTTCCAAGGCTTCAGGTAGTTGCTTTGTAAATTATAACCAAATGTCATAGTTTCTTTGTGCAGAGTGGCCAGTCTGATAGAGTAGGTGTGTCCTACTTGAAAGTGGAAAGTTGCATTGTAATCTGAGCCATTACTAATAAGGAAACAATGATTATCATTTGTTCACCTTTTATTTTCCTCTTAGAAAAAAAATAATATTCTCATGGGCAAGAACTTTGAATATATTCTGAAATCCTACTGCACAGACAAGCCGTGGAAACCGTGTGCTGCTAGTGGATTCACTCTTGACATCGAGGAGCAACCTTCACAAGTACAACAATTCCAGCTGCTCAGTAGTAAAATCAGAGTCTTCATTGTTTGATTTCTTCATTTACCAAATACTGAGTGCCTACTAAATAAATATAGAATGGTCGAATGCTATATTTTATTTTACGACACTGTAGAATATTTTCATAGTCCTTAATTAAAGTGACTCCTTTTTTCTTCATGAGGTCCCTTTTCTGCTGATGGTAGAAGTAAAAGGGAAGCTTCAATTTGTGGTAGCTTTGTCCAGGTCTTTGACATCACTTGGACAAACTCCTTGTCTTCCTTGTCTCTTTTTATCTCTCCTCTTCTCCCCTCTTCCCAGCTTGTAGCGAAAGATGGCGGAGAGCACAGCATGGTGGTAAGGGAGAAGGCTTGGGGGAACTTGCATTTCATCTTCTCCAAGGATCCTGGCTTACGTTCACTGTGGTCACTGCTGCAAGTCTGGGTTTCTGTAACTTCGAGTGTGACTTTTGAGTGCAGATAGGGTGTGCTGACAGTCCGCACTGACTGTGTTTCTGGAGGTTGAACTGCTGGAGCCTGACCACAGCACCAGTTATTTAATCCAACGCTTTGCCTTTCTACTCCAATGCCACTTTTGTCCCTTCTTATGTTGAAAGACTTCCATAGCGACCTAAGGAAATTTGTGAACTTCTGGATTCTTTTAAAATCACACAGAGGAGGGGCCTGTGCTGTGGCACAGCGGGTTAAAGACCCAGCCTGAAGTGCAGACATCCCATATGGGTGCTGCTTTGAGTCCAGGCTGCTCTACTTCCTATCCAACTCCCTGCTGATGTGCCTAGGAAAGCAGCAGCGAATAGCCCAAGTGCTTGGGCTCCTGTACCCACGTGGGAGATCCAGGAAGAAGCTCCAGGCTCCTGGCTTCAGATTGGCTCAGCTCCGGACATTACAGCCATTTGGGGAGTGAACCAGTAGATGGAAGTCCTCTCTCTCTGTCTCTGTCTCTAACTCGCTCTATAACTCTTTCTAATAAATAAAATCTTAAAAAAAAAATCACGCAGAGGAAGAGGCAGGCATTGGTGCAGTTAAGACACCATGTGGGATGCCTGCCTCCCATATGTGAGAGCCTGAGTTCTAGTCCCAGCTCTGTTTCCAATTCTTGATTCTAGCTTCCTGCTAATGTGTACCTGAGAGGTAACAAATAATTTGCCTTGCCACCCATGTGAGAGACCAGGATCAAATTTCAGGCTCCTTGCTTTCATCGTCCCCAGTCCTGGCTATTGCAGGCATTTGAAGAGTGAGCCAGCAGATAAGAACTCTGGTGTCTTTGAGATAGAACGGAACAATAACAATTAAAAGAAAATCATGTGAAGAGTTTGCCATTGGAAGAACTGAGGAGGCAAACCAACAGCTTGAAACTCTGGCAGTTCTTCTCATTTTTTCTCAACACTGTGTCCTTCCTCAGAAATTCAAGGATCACATTCCATAGTCTTATTTGCCTCCAAATCTCTCTTTTCAATCCCCAAACTAAAGATTATCTACTGCCTCTTTCTGTCAGGTGGCAACTTTTCCCATGATTGTTTATCTATTCTTTAAAAAGTTAAATTTATAAAACTCAATGAACCTAAATCACTCATTAAGGCACAACTATCATGACTACTAGAAATTGATATAGCTTGAGCAAATTAAGTTTGCCACTGAAACAAGCAAAACTAACTTTGTTTTAAATTCTGTCAGTCCTTGAACTGGTTTCATTGAACTGCATTTTTTAGTGGAGTGCTTGGGTTCCAGTCCTGGCTCCACTTCCAGTCCCACCTTTGTGCTAATGCAGATTCTTAGAGATAGCAGGCAAAGCCTGAGAGATTGGGTTCCTATTCTCCTGTGGGAAGCGTGGATTGATTTTCTGGCTCTCCACTTCAGTCCACCTTTACTCTGGCTATTGGGGATTGAACTAGGAGATAAGAGCTCTCTTTGTGTCTATCTGCTTCTCAAAAATCAAAACAAAAAAATCAAAATCAACTGCCCATTCAGGATGGTGGCTACAATCTGACACATAGCATTATAAATAAAAAGCAGTAGATAATTGGAGGGCTGAAATGATAAATTAATTTGGGCTCATGTCTACAGATATTTTGGGGTCTGCTTCTACAGTTTTGATGTTTTAACCTAGTGTTATACATTATATTTAAATGTAAACCTTCTTCTTTAATAGTAGTCTAGGTTTCTTGGGACTAAGAAAATGGAATGCTTTTAACTTTACTCCCAGATCACATGAAATAAAGATAGAAGATTTTAATTTTATATTGAGATATTGTCCTATACTGAGCTCCCCCTCTGGACTGAAGAAAATCCCCCAAAAATTTTACCCCCAAGACACGGAATTAAAACATTTATGGGGAAATGTCATTGCATTTAGAAAAAAAAAATAAAACAATTCTCATTTATTAGAAAACATTGACACAAAGGCTCGTGTGTTTAGGCAGTTGCCTAGAGAAGAGGAGAAGGGTGATAAACACCAGATTCTAAAAACATGAGCATTTGGATACCATCCCTTCTCCGCCTACTTTGAAATTTTTTCTTGGTGACATTTAATGATTCGGGAGGTTTGTTAGTTCTTTTGTCATTCTAGAATTCAATCAAATTAAGCTGAAGTACTTACGTATGCCAAAAGTACATTTAAATGAACAGAATGGAAAGGTGGAGGAAGATCATTTGGATTTAGAGGACATAGTTTCCATGGAGTATGAAAAGCCATAAAGATTGTGCAAGACTATCCAGCTGATGTTTGTCCTTCTGACTTAGGCTAGCCAAAACTTCCAATTGCTGAAGGCCTACTGAAAAACAGAGGTAACTCTTAGATCTTTGTGACACAGAGAGAACTCTAATGTCTCAGAAACAAATGAAGATGGGAATCAGAAGAGACATAGGGATCGTAATTTGAGTTACTTATTGAGCACAGGGTGCTATTCGATGGCTGCTCTAGTACTAAAAAAAGATGCTTTCAGAGGCGTTCTCCATGAAATGTGTGCCTACGGAAGAGAATGTCTGCTGTGGTTATGTTTTTCGGTGCTTGGTCTCACAACAACAATTTTTTTTTCGACTCCATGACAGATTGGTTATAACCAAATGATTTTTTAAAATAAATGTGGTTTTCAAAATTTAGGAAATCTTAAGAAATTCTAAAGACAGTGCTTTATAGGAAAAATAAGAGGCAATAATGAGTTTTTTTTTTTTTTTTTAAGAGTATTTGAAAGGACAGAGAGAGAGGGACCCATCTTTTACCTGTAGTTCACTCTTGAAATGGCCGCAACTGTGGGCTCTGCCTGGCTGAAGCCAGGAGCCTGGAATTCTATCCAGGTCCCACACAGGGACTTCAGGAACTGAAGTACTTACGCCATTTTCTGATGTTTCCCAGGTTCATTAGCAGGGATCTGAAATGGAAGCAGAGCAGCTGAACTCAAACTGGCTCTCCTCTATGGGATGCAGCAGCGTTCAGCAGCAGCTCAACCCATTGTGCCACAACAGTGGCCTTGTAATAAAAGATTTTGATGAGCAGCAACAGTGAGTCACTTGGTGCAGAAATATACTAATTATTGAAAGTGCATTTCTGGGGCTGGAACTGTGGCATAGTTGGCTAAGCCTCCGACAACAGTGCAGGCATCCCATATGAGCACCGGTTTGTGTCCCTGCTGCCCCTCTTCTGATCCAGCTCTTTGCTATGGCCTGGGAAAGCAGCAGAAGATGGCCTAAGTGCTTGGGCCCATGCATCTGTGTGGGAGATCCAGAGGAAGCTCCTGGCTTTGGATTGGCCTAGCTCTGGTTATTAGGTTAATTTGGGGAGTGAACCAGTGGATGGAGGACCTTTCTCTCTGTCTCTCCCTCTCTCTGTAAGTCTACTTCTCAAATAAATAAATAAATAAAATCTTCCAAAAATGTATTTATAGATTACATATGGATTAAAAAATTAATTTTTCTTGAGGTTAGAGCCCTTGTGTTTCTAAACATAGGGGCCAGCCTGCTCTACTGCATTAGGATAAGACTTTAATTCCAACTGTGAAGTTATTTGTTGAGATCACTGTCAGAAGTGCTGTACCTATGCAGTCTCCTTTTCTGGTTCATGTCATTTCATAAGATTATCAACAGGAAAGCATTAATGAGGATAGAGTAGGAATAACAGCTGATTTGAGAGAGGAAATGAATGTCACTTTCTTTTTTTTAAAAGATTTTTTAAAAATTTATTCGAAAGACAGAGAGAGAGAGATGGAGACACAGAGAGAGGTCTTCCATCCTCTGGTTCACTCCCCAGATGGCTGCAATGGCCAGAGCTGCACTGATCCAAAGCCAGGAACCAGGAGATTCCTCCGGATCTCCCACGTGGGTGCAGGGGACCAAGGACTTGGGCCATCTTCTACTGCTTTCCCAGGCCATAGCAGAGAGCTGGATTGGAAGAGGAGCTGCCAGGACAAGAACCAACACCCATATGGGATGCCGGTGATTCAGGCCAGGGCATTAACCTGCGGCGCCACTATGCTGGCCCCTTAAACTTTTATTTAATAAATATAAATTTTGAAAGTACAACTTTTGGAATATAGCAGTTTTTCCCCCCCATAACCTCTCTCCCACCCACAAACCCTCCCATCTTCTACTCCCTCTCCCATTCCATTCTTCATTAAGATTCATTTTTAATTAACTTTATATACAAAAGATCAACTTAGTATATACTCAGTAAGGATTTCAACAGATTGCACCCACACAGACACACGAAGTATAAAGTACTGTTTGAAGACTAGTTTTACTGTTAATTCACATAGTATAACACATTAAGGACAGAGATCCTACATGAGGAGTAAGTGCACAGTGACTCCTGTTGTTGATTTAACAATTGACACTCTTGTTTATGGCGTCAGTAATCACCCGAGGCTCTTGTCATGAGTTGCCAAGGCTATGGAGGCCTCTTGAGTTCACCAACTCCAATCTTCTTTAGACAAGGCCATAATCAAAATGGAAGTTCTCTCCTCCCTTCAAAGAATGGTCCATTCTTTCCATTGGGATCTCATTTGCAGAGATCTTTCATGTAGGTCATTTTTGTTGTCACAGTGTCATGGCTTTTCATGCCTGAGAAACTCTCATGGGCTTTTTAGCCAGATCTGAATGCATTAAGGGCTGATTCTGAGGCCAGAGTTTTGTTTAGGACATCTGCCATTCTATGAGTTTGCTGTGTATCCTGCTTCCCATGTTGGTTTCTCTCTCCTTTGCTATGTGTTAGCCAGGACAGCCTGTGTTGAAGGATCCACATCTCTGTGTAGAGGTGGCAGTAGCCTGCATGACGATCACCATGATGATTATTCAGTGAAAAGCAACCCTATTTCACAGATGAGAGTGCATTTAATTGCCTCTCTTTCTTACTCAAATGTCTTTTCTTATTTGTAGACAGGTATGACATCTTCATTAATTCTGTTTAGATCCCAGGAGCAACTTACCTTTTTAACAGCTAAGTTGATTGTGAGAAAATATTTTCAATTTCTAAAATAGGTCTTTCCTTTCAGTTTTGGTATTCAATTGAGGAATGTTGTTATTTTCAATATGACTATTTTTCTAATACATGTGAAGCCATTGAAATTGTACCAGTGCCCGGGAGTGATGCCGTGCCATATCTATTTTTAGAAACTGGAATTTTCCCTTTAAATATTAAAAAAAGGTCCCAAGGTGAAGCAACTAAATTAACAGCCATTCAGGGACCATAAGAGCACTGGAGAGGTAGCTGCATGGGGTTGGAAGAGTGTTTTCTGGACAGTTTTGATTAATCCATCACTGAGAAGTATACAAATTGGAAGTCCTGTGGAGATTAAAAACATGTCTGACATACCATTACAACTAATTTGTTTATGCTAAGGAAATAAAGAATGATTATAGACAGAGCCAGCAGGAACAGCCATTATCAGCTTAATTAAATGTTTCTTATGACATTTTGCAAATTCTCTGTCAGTTGGCACAGGCCCAGATGTAAGTGGTGGGGGAGTTCAGTGGACCACTTCGGCATTGTCGTTGCTGCTGTGGCACTTGTCTTGTCAGTGCACTGTCCCAGAGAAGACTTGTGTTGCCCCAGGAAGAAGAGCAGGCATTCTTTCCATAGCTGACTCCTCTTTCTCCCCCTGATCATAGACATTGTAATGCTCCTTACATTCTGCTGTGCTTGGACAATGCACTTCAGGGTGGTAGACTGTTTACTTGTTGCTTCATCATTCCAACAGCGAATATACTGAGTGGGTGGGACTGCTTCAGGTTAAATGATCAGAAATGCTTCAAATGAGTCAGTACGGTGAGCCCTCTGAATCTCTGGCTTCCACATGTATAGACTGAGCCAACCAAAAATACCCAGAGAAAAAATTGTATCTGTGCAAGTCAAGTATATTTCTTCTTCTTATTCCCTAAACAATGTAGCATAGCAACTATTCACACTACATTTACATTATGTTATGTATTATTAGGAACATGGAGATGATTTAAAGAATATGGGAAGATTGGCTTGTATGCAAATAGTACATTTAATGTAAGAGATTTGGGCATCTGCAGATTTTGGTTTTTACCAGAGGTGTTGCCATCAATCACCTACAGATACCTTTCCTTCAGGTCCCTTGATTTAGTCATGGCTTCTATTATTCATAGTTCTGTGCCCTCCAACCACTGGATGGCATAAGGGATGGCATAAGGGATGCTACTGAGTTACCTAGACACTTCTGACCATAGTGGGAAAATCTGCTATGACAAATTACTTCAGCTCTTCTAGCTCTGAAAATAGATTTCCATTCTACTTTGTTGAGGCAGACAAGACCTTTTATTTATGTTTTTTAAGGTGAACAAACTTCATGTATTTCACATATACAGATTTAGGATCATAGTGATACTTCCCACCATACCCCCCTCCTGCCCATGCTCCCACCCTCTCTCCCCTTTCTTATTCTTTCTTTTAATTTTTATAATGGTATGCTTTCTGTTTAGTCCGTATTCATAAAATTAACCCTATAGTAAGTGAAGACTTCACCTAACAGTAAGAAGAAAAATATGCTGTCAACAATAGAGGTGAGGGCTATAAACAATCATTGAGTTTCAAAGGGTCAATTTTGCTTGCATACATTGTATGTTTTTACTCTTATCAGTTACTACAGATCCAAGGAAAAAGACCTTTCAAAGATCTTTGAAAATGATGGTCTCCTTCCTAATATTCAGAGATGTAAAATCCTTCATCATGAGTAATATCTGTTATAATTGCTGCCATGTTTCAGATCCTAAATTGAGTGCATTGCGCATCTTGAATTATAATGTACCCATGATGAAATATTATAAACAGGGAAACATAGCTCAGGAAAGCTAAATACTATGTGTAGGGGCATGATATCAATAGGTGGTAGAAACAGGACTTGGACTACATTCTAGGTGATTGCCATCCTAATATCCTTGCCCACTACACTGTACTGCTTCTGAGTTTGTGAGGAAGACTAAGGGGAATTGGTTATGCTGTTATTACCAATTTGCCAAATATATTACTCACAGTCTTTTAATATGTACATTTTCTTATATGAAAGGGTTGGTTGTAGTGAAATATTGTGGTTGGGGTTGTTAATCTTTCAGATAAAGTTCTGTGATGCATAGATCAATTAGTTTCTCATTTCAAAGACAAAATTACAGATAAAGCTAGTCCCACTGAAATTCTCTTGTTTTCACTGGCTTATTATGATTCTCTCATGAGTGGTCACTTCTGTTTATCTCTTGTCTCTCAGTCTGGGTCTTGAAGCATGTCAGGTTGTCTGCTTCTGGTGCTGATGATGGGTGACTGGGATCTAACAGGAGGGGCTCAGTTGCACATATTGTACATATTGGCACAGAAGGAATTTTTCCTTGTTTGCATGTTCCTGAATAGGAATGGTAAAACAAAATGATAAGTTTATGGGAAATAAATATCATTAAGTCTTCATTCATCCAACCAGTACTGATTAATGTGTGCCGTGTATTAGTTTCTGGTGGCATAGTTAAGGCACTAACATGTGATCTGTTGCTTTCATGTGAAATCTTATAGGATTTTGATGCAAAAAATCTGTCCGGCTTACTCTTTATTTTTGCAAATTATTTTTGTAAATGTTCTCAACACAGGGAGTCATCATTAGTGACTCATAAATTGAAAATTCCACAGCATACATACTAGAGGTGACTTGCATCTCTCCCCACTAGCCACCAGAAGAGGAAAAAAAAAGAGCATTAAGTGTGCTGATGTGAAAAACAAGAGAATTCGTACTAAATGAAGATCTATGTGGCATAGTAGATGCTAAACTGCGTATGTTTGCATTTTGGGGACTATAGATCATTCACACTAATTGGCATGTTTTTTATCCTAATTATTTACGGCTCTGGTTTCAGAGCGTTAGTCTTTTCTTAAAGGGAGGTAAGTAAAACCTAGGGAACTAGACAAGAAATTTACCCAAGCATTGCATGGCTTCAGGCTACCATAAGAATGAACGTGGCTTAACTTTGAAATATTGCTGCATTGCTACTTAACACATAAGCAATTTTTTAAAAATGCCCAAGGAAACATCTTTTAAAGCAATTCTGCTTATCTATAAAAATAAGCATTTTGATATTCAATCTGAGGTAGTTGTTTCTACTTATTAAAATGGAAAACCAACTCAAACCTTGGATTGCATCTAATAATCTAATATGTTTCATTTGACTAGAACTGAGATTTACATCTGTGAAAATACTGTTTGAAAAGAGTGATTTTGATTAAGTCCCCAGAGAAAAACCACTTCAAAATCTGTGTGTTTACACTTATGTTTATAATTTATTTATATTAAAATTCACAGGCTCTCATGTTCTTAGTTCTTAAAGTGTGTAACTGTAGGAACTTTCTTTTTATGTAAGAGTTAGGAATGAATAATATAGACATAGCAATATGTTAAATTACTGAAGCTGCCTTGGAAATCCCACACATGATAAATGTTTCACAAGAGAAATAAAGCATCAAAATCCCTAGCCACACACAAGGCCTATGTTCCTGGGCTCCAAGGAAGACAGCTAAAATGGTGAGAGGAATTACCCAAATAATGAAGGTCATTTCTCTCTTCTACATCATTTGGAAAACCTTAGTGTGTTTCTCACTGAGAAGAAATAGTTTTTGCCTAAAGCAATCCCATCTGATATGACACGTTAATGAATTATTACATAGAAGATACTGCATTGTGGGAGGGATAGCAGGGTGGGCAGAATGACTATGTTCCTAAATTTGTATGTATGAAATGCATGAAGTTTGTGTACCTTAAATAAATAAAAGGTTTCTAGGTTAAAAAAAAAAGATGCTGTACTGAAAAGTGGTCTCTGGACTCACAGAACCTATAATTTAGCTGAAAAGGTATGATGTGTAAGGTTGATATTAATTATGAGTAGTAAGTATATGCCAGGTAGTCTAAATCTGAACAGGTGACTTTGACCACTGAATCTTAAAAATAAATAGGAAAGGTTGTCTCTATGTCTGTGTCTCTCTTGTAATATAGATTTCACCAAGATGGTGATTGGCCTAGTAGTCTGTGATGATCAGTCAAGTTTAAGAAACATTGGTCTACAACAACAAATGGTAGAATACACTGCAGTTATAGTAGTTATAAAAGTCATCATTTGGAAAATGATATTTTAATTTTCCATGAAGCATAAATTGATTTGTTCAGATAGGCAGCAAGAAATGGAAAGAGCATTTTAGGACAAGGACAAAGGATAAGGGAAGGACAAATAGCTGAAAATTGGGAGGTGCACTTGGAGTGATTGGAACAGAGAAGTACAGTAGGTAACAGATTATAAACAAAGAGTAGGTAGGGCAAAGTCTTAGACAGCACTGGATAACAACTTAAGAAGTTTGTTACCACATTTTTAAAAGATAGTTCATCCATTTCTACCTCTTGTGCTGTATTGGCAACTCAAAAAACATTGTCATTCCTGCCTCCTCTGCATTATTAAACACTAGACCTTATGAAATTTATAATTTACTAAAATGTAAAATGCTGTGATTAAAGAACAAAAAGCATCCACTATTTCTGTTGAGAATGTAGCTTATTTAAAGCAATCATTGGCTGAAATAATTTATAACTTAAAAGCAAGCATTTATTGAGTTGCTTGCATGTTTTTTTTTTTAGTTTTAAAGTAATTTTTATACCTTAATAAAGGTTACAGTTATATGTAAGTTAAAAATACAATAGAAATGGGAATAAGAATAAAGAGCTCACTTACATGCCAAAAATGGATAAAACTTTCAGTATAATTCAGTCCTTCAATTTGCAGAACATTTCTTTAAAAGTTCTTTGCCTTCATAGTTTTCTTTTTTTAAAAAAATTTTTTTTTGACAGGCAGAGTGGACAGTGAGAGAGAGAGACAGAGAGGAAGGTCTTCCTTTGCCATTGGTTCACCCTCCAATGGCCACCGCAGCTGGCGTGCTGCCGCCGGCGCACCGCGCTGATCCGAAGGCAGGAGCCAGGTGCCCCTCCTGGTCTCCCATGGGGTGCAGGGCCCAAGGACTTGGGCCATCCTCCACTGCACTCCTGGGCCATAGCAGAGAGCTGGCCTGGAAGAGGGGCAACTGGGACAGAATCTGGTGCCCCGACCGGGACTAGAACCCGGTGTGCCAACGCCGCAAGGCGGAGGATTAGCCTATTGAGCCACGGCGCCGGCTTTGCCTTCATTGGTTTCTGCCATCTTCTTTCATAACTCCTTTGTGACATCTTTGAATTCTGGATGCTTGTAATTATGATTTTTGAGCTTTTTCTGGCTTCTATGGGATGAATCAGCTGATCTCACTTTATGCACAGTAGCAGACAGCACAGCCAGTGTTCTGTCCAGTTTCCATCTTGCGAAATGTTGGTGACCTTTCTTTTTGTTATCTACTCTCTACTGCCCCCTTTCCTTTTGGATTTATCCTTTTACATTCTTTATTCAAATTTTAGTGACGTTTCTCCAGGAAGCAGAGATAACTTTTCAGTCTTCCATATTTGACAGCGTGTCTCTGACAATTTTGACAAGACTTTTCTAGAAGTGTCTACATGGCTTCCAGAGAGTCTTGGTTATGACATCAAACTCCACAGCTGTACTTTTGTTTCATACATAATATTGCCTTTTGTCTTCTTGAGTGGGTTTTTTGAGGTTGGATTCCTCAAAGTCTAAAAGTCAATTCAACTAAGGAAGCTTTGTGTGTTACACACCTTGTTCAAATAAAATTATAAAACAGCATAGAAACTTATTTCCTAGCCATTTAGAATCAGTGATTGTTTCAGTTTTGCCAGATATTGATGAACCTAGGAAAGAGGGAAATAATTCCTGTGGCACACAGCTGCTTTGTGAAGATGTAGATAATAGAAACAGAGAGTAATGAAAAGAAGCAAAGTTAGATTTATTCGGTTGATGGAGTACTAACCCATAATCTTCACATTTTTCTCTGTTTCTAAATAGGTACCCTCTAAAACCACTGGGTTATGTTTGTTGAAAATAATTTTACTTGAGACAGTTGAGAATAGGGAAAGGGAGAGTGATCCTTCATCTGTTGGTTCACTCCCCAAATGGCTTCAATAGCCCGGTCTGGGCAATGCTAAAGCCAGGGGTAAGGAACTCCATCCTGGTCTTGCACATGGTGGTAGGGACCCAAGCACTTGGGCCATTGTTTGCTGCCTTTCCAGGTGCATTAGCAGGAAGCTGGTTCAGAAGGGGAGCAAACAGGACCTGAAATGGCATTAGAATGTGGGATATTAGTGTCCCAGGCAGCAGCTTAACATGCTGAGCCACTGTTGTGAACTGATAATGGCAAGACAGGACGTGGGAGTCTTTCACAGAAGAGCACTACCGGCTAGCCGCCGGCTAGTACTCTTTATTCTAGGGTCCAAAAACTATACATGCAAATAAGCACGCAGGCAAGGTTATACATCAACTTTATGGTGGGAATGGAATCCAGTCTGGTAATCCACGACAGAAAACAGGACGATGATGTGTATCTTCACAGAAAGGTCCCATTAGATGCTATTGCAAGTTCCCAAAAACACCAGGTACCAATTAAAGCCCATTAATCTCCCTGATGCCTCTGCAGCCACTTTTCTTTGGGGTGGGTGTGCCCGCCCCTGGCCTGCTTGTGCTGCCATACCTCTAAATTTCAGGGAGGGTGGGCCCCCCTGAGTAGCACTTAGGCAGTGTCCTCTACAAGTCACAACATCAGCCCAAATGAGAGTCTGTGTTAATGCTCTATTACTATTAAAGAAAAATGTTTATGTTGGCAGTAGAGGAAACCTACATCGGTATGCACACAGGCCCAAACTGCGTGTGAAGTTATTTTACATGATATTTTCTGTTTCCCTATTGGTATCACAAACAGCCTTTGGTATAAGGAGTTCAGCCTGTACTTTACATGTCTTTCCTTTCTTCTGAAAGCAGACATTAATCTATATACAGTGTATATTGAGCTGACATGGAGGCTCACAATTCAAAGTAATTATTGGGGAGGTAAGAGTTGGGACAATAGTTTTAGGGTTAATGACATAAACAAATTCCAATTAAAGTGAAAACTATCCTGGAAGGCTATTTTGGAGGTATAGGAGTACATAAGACCAGCAAGTGGCATATCCCAGGCCATCCCTGAATACAGAAAACAGATCCAGTTTTCCTTCATATCCCTCAAACACTGTGGACATAATAGATATCCAGTAAATAGTTACTGAATAAATGACAGATTGAAAATCTAAATCATGTGGATCCTGTCAGTCTGACTCATTCTTGCACCCAGCCTTACAGGAATTCAGACAAGGCACAGACAAGAATGACATTTTGGGTTCTGTCCTAGCATAGGGCACATGACTATGACTCAGATCACTCCAGTGGGTGCCCCCCAGTGACTGCTAGTCCCTCCATGGTGATTCATTGAGGACGGTTTGGCTGGGCTGTCAGTCATCTTTCTGTCTGTCATATTTAGTCCTGTACCCATAAGTTCTCCCAATGAGACACTTTTCCATTGTCTATATTAAATGTTGTTGGCCAACATCTATCTAGACTTCACTGCTCATCACTGTAAATAGTAGATGAATTAAGATATAATACAATATGCTTTAGAAAATTCGTACATTTTACTTATTTCAGCTTTCTGTTTTTGTTGCATTTTACTAATGTGGTTTGAAGGTTCTTGTACCCTAAGGATGTTTAATGAAGGACATGTTTTTAGAAACTCAAGAAAAATAAACAGGTACATTTCTTTGTATAGCTGATCATCCCCATTCTCTACCTCATGCCTGTGACCGTGTTACCTGTTCAGTGCATGTTCTCAATATGTGTGTAAGGCCCAATTTTAGTCCATGTCAGCACTGAGTGGAGCTAAGAAAAAAAAATTTTTGAGTCACTTGTTGAAGAACAGCAAGTCAGTCTTAATTGAAGACCATCCCAATAGGTGTCGGGACTGCTGTGGTGGTGGTGTTCTGGAGTGGGGAGAGAGAGTGGGCTCAACTCCAAATACCATGATGATAAATGGGAATTCACAGCTGAGGAGTAAGATGAACAGAGTTGGTCAATGGAAAATTACTAAGAAGAAACATCTTGAGTAAGATAGCAGGAATGCTCAGGTATTAAGGCTAGAGGATTCTGGGATTTAGAAGGGCTTTTGCTAAATTTGCATGATTCAGACTATGAGAAAGTGAAAAAGTAGGGAGCTAGTTGAGAAGATAGCTCAGAAGAGGCTGATCAGTGATTCTTCTGGAGAGAATTATTTCAGTGTTTATGTTTGGACTGAGAAAGCATAGACCTTTGTTTTCAGTCTAGATTTTCTAGTTTTCTATTAAACTATGGTTATTGCTACTATTTTACTATTTAAAATATGTAAAAATATGTAATTTTATACTAATAAAATTATAATTCTATGTTGTGCATTATTCAGAATCACTGTACCACATCTCCCCCATCTTTCCTCTCCCATATAAAATAAAGGTGTTTGCCTTGTTCATTCAAGGCCAAAGGGGAATGTCAGAGATGATATCATTTATCTCCTGTTGCTTTTCTATGCATTCCTGTCTATTTAAGGATATGCCTCCTCACAACTGCTTCTGTAAATTTTAGTTTACAGAGCTAAATTAGATGAGTGAAGATGAACTGGAGAGAAAAGGCTACCTAGGAAAATTCAGTAAGAAACCAAAACTTGATGCTTTCCTTGCCAGCAGTTTGCGATCCTCTCTGGAGCCATCGTTACTTGATCCTGTCACCCCCATGTGCTCTTCAAGTTTAACATCACCTTCACAGGCCTTCACAATACTCACTATTTTAGGTTAGAGTTAGGCATTCTGTGACATTCTACCATAGCAGAACAAAACTTTCTAATGTATCCATAGTGGTGAACCTAGGAATAAAATGGAGGTTTAACCAAAACATAGAAGAATATGTATTCCTGTAGACAGATGGGTCATGTGTATATTTGTGTGGAAACCAATGAAGGTGAAAATTTCTCAGCCTGTTTCAAAATCTTGAAAGTTTTTCTCAGAGCCGTAATTACTTTCCTTGTGCCTCTTGTTGGCCTTGCTCGTTTTGAACTATGCATTTCAGGCAGTTGTAATTCCTATTTATATCTCTGTAGATCTGTTTACAAGTCATAGGGGTAGCTTTCCTTATAGATTGGTGGCTTCTATCTTGTTTGAGATGGCTTAACTTCCCAAATAGAGATGAATTTCTGCAATAACTTATGGACTTACACAAGCATGTGTCTGTGTATAAGCTGCTAGTGGAAAGTACTGGAATACTAATCAGAGCTAAGTCCGTGCCCTGATTTCAGTGGCATCAGGATTTAAACAAGGCGAGCAATACTGTAGCACAGTCTTTATGACAGCAATTTGATTGTGGCTCCAAGAAAATGTGCTCATTATCTCTGTGTCTTCCATGAAGAGTCAAAAAGCAAGAGCACAGCAAGACTCTTTGTTTTTCATGTTGAATAAAAACCACCAGTGTTTTGCCTGTGTTTTTGAAAAGTATGGTTTTTATTTGTCTGTAAGGCATAAAATGCCCTCTATAAAGCTTTCTTATGAGTGAAAGTACATGTTTAGCCAGCCATTAGCAGTGCTTCTGAGAAAGCTTTTTAGAAATACAGGTTGGCAAAGTTAGTAATTAGAACTGGAGTCTTTGACCTTACAGTATGTGTCTACCTCTATTTAGGTTTGAGGAAAAGGGAGCTGTTAGCTCTCTCTGCTCCTCTGCTTTCTGGGATACAGGGCTTTGTGGAGCAGAGGAAGGATAGCATTAATATATGTTATCATTTTGTTTATGTAAAGAGAAGAAAAAAATGAAATGGGATATTTTATGAAAGAATCCTTCCTTTAATTTTGCCATTTTTATATGTTTATGCAAGATCTAGAGAACATATAAGCTGTATATTTTTCTCTTGTAATTGCACAATGTGTGCAGCGAGTTCTCTGGGAATATTTTCCAAATGATGAAGGAGATAACGGATCACGGAGATTCAACCTGTAAAGACAAGCCTGTGTTAAGATTCTTACTGTTCTCACCTTCAGATTTTCTACCTTGCACCACACTGCAGCTTACATAAACCTCCTGGCCTTCTTCAATAATATCTTGCTTTTTCCTGGGTCTGCTTTTTCTTATTTGACTTGTAATGCTCTTCTTTCTGGGCTCTGTCGATCCTACCTTTCCTTCAAGACTCGGATTGTAAACTCCCTCTTCCATCAACAGGCACAACCAGACCACCAGGATGTGCTCTCTCTTAGCTACTCAGAGAAGCCCAAGTCTGGGAAAAATGGGGAAATTCTTGATGGTGTGATGAGAATTCTCTCTCTACTCCATTTGGAGCTACTTTGCAGGGCCATAATGATTAGGTAATAATTCTTCCTAGGTAGGATATCTATCAGAATTTCAAAAAAATAACTTTATTGGAGTGTAGTTCACATGTTAGGAGTTTCATCCACTCTAAATGTAAAATTTAGTGATTACTGTTAATATATGCAGCTGAATAATCATCACTGTAATCCATTTTTAGAACATTTCTATCATTTCAAAAGTATTCCTGCTCATTTACAAATAAGCTTCATTCCATGCCCAGCTCAAGATAACCACTTATTTTCTGTTTCTAAAAATTTGCCTTTTTTTCTATTTTACATAAAGGGTTATCATACACTACATAGTTTTATACATGACTACTCTCATTGTGCATAATGCTTTTGAGCTTCATTCATGTTACAATGTAATTAATTTTAATTCCTGAATAATATTCTATTAGAATTGTTATGTCACATTTTGTTCATCTGTTTACCAGTTGATGAGTGGTTGGATTATTCCCAGGTTAGGGTTATTGAAAATAATGCTGCTATGTCCATCTGTGTGTAAATTCTCATATGTATGTGGATATATGTTTTCATTTATCTTGGATGTACACCCATGGTTAGAGCTGCTAGTTTAAATTTTGACTTTATAGTTAAGTTTCCAAAAAACTGCCTATGTTCAAAGAATCTGAATAGATAGTTCTCCAAAAAAGAAACACAAATAGCCAGTAAATATATGACAAAATGCTCAATATCACTAACCCTTGGGGAAATGTAAATTAAAACCACAGTAGGCCATTACCTCACCCCTGTCAAAATGGCTATTATCAAAAAGACAGAAAGCAACCAATGCTGGCAAAGATGCTGAGAGAGGGGAACTTTTTTTTTTTTTTAATTTGAAAGGCAGAGTAACAGAGAGGCAGAGGCAGAGAGAGAGATTGGTCTTCCCTCCACTGATTCACTCCCAAAATGGCCACAATAGTAGACTGGGGCCAGTCTGAAGCCAGGAGCCTGGAGCTTCTTCCGGGTCTTCTGAGTAGGTGCAGGGGCCCAATAACTTGGCCCATCTCCTGCTGTTTTCCCAGGCACATTAGCAGTAATCTGGATCAGAAGTGGAGCAGCCGGACCTCAGTTGGCACCCATATGGGATGCCGCACTGCAGGCAACAGCTTTACCCTCTACACCACAGCTCTGACACCAAAGGGATCTCTTATACACTATGGTGGTGGGAATGTAAATTAATACAGTCACCATGGAAGGAAATATAGAGCTTTCTTTAAAAACAAAAACAAAAACAAAAACAAACAAACAAACAAAAAAAAACGGGCTGATGCTGTGGCACAGCAGGCTAAAGCCCTGGCCTGAAGCAGCGGCATACCATATGGGCGCTGGTTCTAGTCCCGGCTGCTCCTCTTCCCATCCAGCTCTCTGCTGTGGCCTTTGAAAGTAGTAGAAGATGGTCCAAGTCCTTGGGCACCTGCACCCATGTGGGAGACCCGGAAGAAGCTGCTGGCTTCGAATCAGTTCAGCTCTGGCTGTTGCGGCCATTTGGGGAGTGAACCAGCAGATGGAAGACCTCTCTCTCTCTCTCTCTGCCTCTCCTTTCTCTGTAACTCTGGCTTTCAAATAAGTAAAATAAATCTTTAAAAAAAAAACAACTAGAAATAGAACATTCATATGCCCCAACAATCCCACTACTGGGGATATATTCTAAAGACGTAAAATCATCGCATCAAAGAGATACCTGCTCTATCATGTATATTGCAGCACGATTCAAAATAGCAAAGATGTGGAATGAAGAAAAAGTGTCCATCGTGAGAGGACTGGGTAAAGGATATTTGGGATACATACATGGTAGAATACTGGTTAGCCAGAAAACTGAATAAAATCTTGTCATTAGCAGCAAAATGATAAGGAAAAACATGTTATGTGAAAGAAGGCACAGACAGACAAATATTAAATGTTCTCCCTTATGTGTGGGAACTGAAACAAAAATCCCTCAATATGAACACAGAAAGTTTAATACTAGGGGCTGGGAGGCATGGAAGAGATAGAGTTTGGATTGAAAAACGGGAAGTAGGGTGTGATTTGTAGGTTGTGACAATTACAGGATGTTGATAATAGAGCAAGGTGGGTGTGGAGTCTATAGGAGTTCTTTGTGTAATTCCACAATTGAGTTTTATAAATTTAAAACTAATCTGAAAAAATCAAAAAAGAAACTGCCTACACTAGTTATCTTTTGCTGTACAACAAATAAGAATTCAACAGTTTAAAACAATATGTATCTGTTTTCTTATAGCTTTTGTGGGTCAGGGGTTTGAGCAGGATTTATCAGGGTCATCTGGCTCAGGCCCACAAGGCTGCAGTCAAGGTGATGGATGGGGCTGTGGTCTCTTTCAGTTCAGTTAGGTGAGAACCTGCATCCAAGTTCATGTGTGTGTTGGCAGAATGTAGATCCTTGTCGCTTGTTGGCATATGAGCCTCTCTATAGATCAGTTCAGAAGGCAGAAGCTTTTTAATCAAAGGAAGGAAGAGACTACAGCAGTAAGTATTAGGAAATCTTTGGTAAATTATCTGTTTGAATTTTTTCCCTTTTTTTTGATAAGATTTATTTTATTTGAAAGGCAGAGTTAGAGAGAGAGACAGAGAGATGGTGGTGGTAGTGGGGGGGGGGGGTGAGAGAGAGGTATTCCAGCTGCTCACTTCCCAGATGGTTGCAACAAGGCTAAGCCAGGCCGAAACCAGAAGCTTCTTCCAGGTCTCCCACATGGGTGCACAGGCCTAGGCACTTGGGCCATATTCCACCCCTGTCCCAGGCACATTAGCAGGGAGCTGGATCAGAAGTGGAACAGCCTTATGGGATGCCAGCACTGCAGGCAGCAGCTTAACCCACTACACCATAGCTCCGGCCCCACATAATTTCCTGTTTTTAATCAGGTTGTTTGTCTTGTAATTAGTTATAAGTGTTCTTTATGTATTCCAGATACAAATTCTTCATTAGATATGTAGTTGACAAATATTTTTTCCCAGTTTTTGTTTTGTTTTCATTTGCTTAGTGACAGTTTGTTTTAAAAAGTGCTATGATGAATTTTAATTATGAATATTTTTTGCACTTCAGTGTTATATCTATGAACTCTGATTAATAATACAAGTTCTCAGATACAAAATCTCAAAGATTTTTGGTGATGTTTCTCTTGGTGGTTTTATAGTTTTAGCTCTTTACATTTAGTCATTGTGAGTTATGCTTCTGATGCTGAAATGTAGTGGTCTAAATTCATTCCTGGTTTTAATAATAATTTATGTGTCTTTCTTCCTCTGCTCTGTTTCAGTCAATCTATGGTTAATTTTATTTATTTTTTTCAAGAAAATTGGTTTCATCAATTTTTCTTTAATTTTTTTTTCTCCTTGGCCTGTAATCTTTATTGCTTCCTTTCTCTGTTTATAGATTTGTGTTTGTAGTTCCTTAAGGTACACCCTCAGGTAAATCTTGTAGTTTTCCAATACAGGAATTTAAACCTAAAGACACCTCACTAAGGGCTACTTTGTTTGATTCCTGCTCATTTTCATCTCTTGCATTTTTATTTTTGTATAATTTAAAAATATTTTCTAAGTGTCCTTGTAATTTCTTCTTTGACTTACATATTACTTATAATTGTATTGTTTTCCAAGTATTTGGATATTTCTCAAATGTCTTTTGTTTATTTTTATTCAGTTCTGTTGTGTTGAAGACACACTTTGTGATATGCGATATTTCAATCAGTTTAAATGTATCGAGACTCATTTTTAGGCTGGCGCCTTGGCTCAGTAGGCTAATCCTCCACCTTGCGGCGCCGGCACACCGGGTTCTAGTCCTGGTTGGGGCACCGGATTCTATCCCGGTTGCTCCTCTTCCAGTCCAGCTCTCTGCTGTGGCCTGGGAGTACAGTGGAGGATGGCCCAAGTGCTTGGACCTTGCACCCGCATGGGAGACCAGGAGGAAGCACCTGGCTCCTGGCTTCGGATCAGCACAGCGCGCTGGCCAAGGCACCATTTGGGAGGTGAACCAACGGAAAAAGGAAGACCTTTCTCTCTGTCTCTCTCTCTCTCTCACTGTCTAACTCTGCCTGTAATAAAAAAAAAAAAAAAAGAGAGACTCATTTTATGAACTAATATTTGCTAATTTCTGGAGAAATTTTCATGTTCATTAAAGAATGTGCATGATCTATAGATTTGTTGGGCAAAGTTGGCTGATCATATTCTTCAAGTCTTTTTACTTCTCATTGATTTTTTTCTTATTCTGTTGATTATTGGAACACAGGCATTAGTTTCCAGCTATTACTGTAGTATTTTCTATTTTTCCTGTTAACTTTGTCAGTTTTTATTTCATATATTTTGGGGCTCTGTTTTTTGGTGCATGTGTGGTAATTGGATTTTATTTCCATTATGAAATACCACCTTTCACTATGAAATGCTGTTACTTGTTCCAGTAACATTTTTATGTATTAAAGACTATTTCATATGCTACTAATATATCCACCCACATTTTTTATTGTTACCATTTGTGTGGGATAGCTTTCCCAATGTTTTTACTTTCAAAGTATTTTGACAAAATCTAACATTTTTTCATAATAAAATAAACAAAAACAAAAACAAAGGAAATAACTTGTGTGTATCAATATTGCCGCAAATACAGTTTTGTAAAATCTTGTTTTATACCTTTGACAAACCAATGGTTAAGAATGTTTTATGACTATAATTTTAGTGATCTGTGATGACTTTAAAACTTACTGTATGTGGGTGGAATGGTTTTCTTTCCATTTGATTATTGCTTATAGTCCTTGCCTATATTACTGAAGGGTCTTTTTACTTTTTGATCTCTTTAGCATAGAATTAAGCATGTGACTATAACATTAATGAAAATTATGTTATCTCAAAAACTAAAAAAACAAGGAAGGGAAGGAGGGAGGGAAATATGAAAGGAAGGGAGGGAATGTCATTATATGCTTAGAGTTGTATCTATGAATTACATTGAATCTATTCTCCTGTGTTAATATTACATTAGCCTGAAAAAAATAAAAGGTAACATTGGAAAAAAAAAGGGTAATCCCAGGATGCCTTCTCTTACCACTTCTATTTAACATTCCAGTGGAGGATCTTTCCAGAGCAATTAGGTAAAAACATAAGTAAATAATATCCATATGGAAAAGTAAAATTATATTTAATGATATCACCTTGTATAAAAACCTACAAAAATCAACTAAAACCTATTAGAACTAATAAATTTAGCAAGTTTGTAGACTTTAAGACCAATATACAAAAACATACAATATTTGTATACCATCTTAAGAATATTCCAAAAATGAAATGGAAGTGGTAATGTCATTGTCACACAGCAGAGTAAGCTGCCACTTGCAATACTGGCATCTCATATCCAAGCGGCAGTTTGATGTCAGCTCTGCTCCTACCCAGCTCCCAGCTAATCTGCCTCAGAAAACAGCAGTGATGGCCCAAGTGCTTGGCCCTGGCCACCCACGTGGGAGACACAGATAGAGTTCGCAGCTCCTTGCTTCAACCTGGTTCAGCCTTGGCCACTGTGGATATTTGGGGAGTGAACCAACAAACAGAAGATCTCTTTTTGTCTTCCCCAACCATTTCACTCTGCATTTCAAATATATAAATACATCTTTTTAAAAATGAAATTAAGAAAATCATTCAAATTCAATTGATAACATCAAAAATAATATGTTTAATGAAAGAAAGACAAAACTTGTACTCTTAAAAATATCCCAAGTTTATGCATCTGAAAAGTCAGTGTTACAGATGGCAATATTACTCAAACTGAACTACAGATTCAGTAAAATCCTGTTAGAATCTCAGATGACTTCTTTGTAGACAGTAACCAGCTGATTCTAAAAATTAATATGGAATTGCTAGGGATGCAAAATAACCAAAAAAAATTTTTGGCAAAAGAAAATACACTTGGAGCACTCACACTTTCTTATTTCAACATGTGTATCAAAGCCGTAGTCATGAAGACATTGTAGTAGCAGCATAGGTATGTAAATCAGTGAAATATGATTCAGAGTTCAGAAGTAAACCCACATCTCTATGGCAAACTGTTTTTTGAGATAATTCAATGGAAAATGATTAGTATTTTTGTTAAACAGTGCTGGAAAAATTGCACGTTTCAAAAAAATGAAGTTGGTCTCTTTTTATATTTATATTTACATATAAATAAAATCTAATAAAAATGTAATAGTTAAAACTATATAAATTTTAGATGAAAACTTAGGAGTAAGCATTCATGACTGTGGATTTGGCAGTGAATTCTTAGAAGTGACACCCAAAGCATAAAAAAGAAAAAAAAGATAAAGTGGACTGCACCAAAAATTTTAAAAATTTGTGCTTAAGAGCATATTAATCTAAAAGACAATTCATAGAAAGGGATAAAATAATTTCAAATCACATACTTCATTAAGTATTTATGGCAGACTATACAGATTACTTATGCATTCAATAATAAACAACAAAGAACCTAATTAAAACCTAGCTAAAGGATCTGGATATTCATATTCAATATATAAATATACAAGTGACTGATATGAACATGAAAGTATGCTCAATATCATTAGCTGTTAGGAAAATGCAAATCAAAGACTTAATGAGATATACTTCACATAGATTAGGATGGCCAAAATGAAAAGTTCAGATACTAACAAGTGTCGGCATAGAAGATATGGAGAAATTAAGACCCTCATAAATTGATGGTGGGAATGTCAAGTTGTGTAATCACATTGGCAAACTGGGAGTAGAGTTAAACGTAAAATCATGACAATTATAATCCTAGACATATACCCAAGATAAATGCTAACATATATACACATCAAAAACTTCTACAGGAAAGTGAATAGAAACGTAATTCAAAACAGCTGAAAGATAGAACCAACTGAAATACACACTTGATAAATGATTAAATACATTCAATGGAATATCATTTGAGCATAAAAGGATTGGAGACACCCAGTACATTATATATGCTTTCCCTTAAGAAAGCATGGGTGAACCTTGAACACATTTTATATGAAAAAAGCCAGTCACCAAACCCCGATGTTATATGATTCCTTTTATGTGAAATGTCCAAAATAGTTAAATTTAGAGAAATGGAAAGTAGACTGAAAACTTGGGACTGGGGTGGGGTAGAGCACTGCAGGCATGGCATTTTTATTTTTGAGTTAGTAAAACTCTTTTAAAGTTTACTGTTATGGAGATGGCTGTATTTATTTGGGAACATACTAAAAAGCATTGCCTTGTACATTTTACATGAGTGAATTATGTTGACCACGAAGTATATCTCAAAGCTGTTAACTAGTCCTTTACACATGATTTCCCAGTTTCTCTGAAAATATTTATAATAGCTATTAAAAAAGTCCTTATCTACTGGCTCCAACATTAGTACTCTGTCCTCCAAATATAATTTCTGTTGGCTCTTTTTCAGGTCATGGGTCACAGTTTCCTATTCGTTTTCATGTCTCTGATAATGTTGTTGAAAAATGAATAGTAATATGACTGAATTCTGATTTACATATATATGCTTAATATACAGATTGGAAAGAATGTTATATATATGTTACACATACTCTCCCCATACACATACATTTAGTTACTTGCTTGTTCTAACTCTATGAAGTCTCTTATTCAGTGTGCATCCACTAATGTCTGTGCTTAAATTATTATTTTTTTGTTTTTGTTTTTTTAAAATTATAGGTACCAGCTTCCTGGTGGTCACTGTTTTGTCTTTTTAACTCAGTCAGTAATGGAATAGAAATTGAACTAAAACACTTTGAGGCAGTAGGCCTTCTGTTCTCTGTATGTGGATCTGTATGTGAGCTAGAGAATATACAGAATCTCAGCCTACCACTTTCCAGGAATAAGTGGGTGGCTTGGGCATTCTTGATCTCTTTTTTCTGAATGCACATATCTTGTATATGAGCATAAATTTTGAGACTTTCAGAGATACGTGGATTCTTATCAAGATATGTATATCTCATTACTTCGATCTTCCTGCGAAATATCTGGCCTTTGAGGCTTGCTCCAACCAGAGCTGAAATCTCAGGGTAGCAGTGCAGTGTGCTTTCTCGTCTGTTCCTGTGATTGCTACTGTTTAGGACTGCGCACCCAAGAGTGGAGCTTCTCCATTTTCTGCTCAAAATTAGTGAGGTTTCCCTCTGACAGTGAATGGCATAGGACAAGTTACTTGCTTTGAGGCTCAACTTTTAGCATGCAAAGACAGAAGTTTAGAATTGCATTCATTCTGTTTTCCCTGCCCACCAGTCTCTAGAAATGGAAGAAAGGCTAAAATAATCCCCTTTTAGGAAGTAGTTTCCTTTTGCTCTGTCCTATAAATTCCACAGGCCCCGAGAGAGTTTTGAAGTGAATTTCTGGAATACAGCTCCCACTGGAGACGTCCCGTTTTCACAGAGCTTCATCATGCACACTTTTTTGAATCCACTGCTTATAGAAGCATTCATGGGCTAGGTGAAATACATGTAATCCAAAGACAGCACAATAAGGAATTAAGTCACTTGATTAACAGTTGTCCTGGTTGGGTGATTCCTTTATGATGCTTTCCATCTCCATTGGTCCTTTTAATTTTCTGTAACACCTTGCTGCTATCTGTTAACTATTTGCTAAGGTTTTGAGCCTCTTGAGAGTTGCATCTTTTGCCCGTCCAACTCAAGCATAGCTTCTCTAATATAAAAGATGCTCAATTCCAGAGGTCCTCACAAAATTCACAAATGTGTATAAAGAAAAAAAAATGAGTGATTAAAAAATCTGCATTAAAATAAATTTACCTTTTAATTCCATTTCCTGTGAACCTTTTGAAATACCCTTATAAACACTTCTTTGTAAGCTACTTGAAAATAAAGAAACACTGGTATTAGATCTCCAGCATTATATTTATCAAGAGTTAACTACTGTTACCTTCCATAGTCTCTGTTCAGCTGGAATATCTTCAGCAGTTTGATATTATTTAACAACCCTTAACAAATGATACAATTTCAATTCTCAAGGAAGTACATAAGATTACTATGGCAGTACCGTACAGATATTTATTAAGATGTACATTTTCTGGAAAAAATTGAGCCTGTCCAATTTTTGTCAACTCCATCTCAAGAATGTGAAAATACATATTTTTTAATTTTTCTGGAAAATGATGATGAAATAAACCAAGCACAAAAACTTATAAACAATGATGTCAATCCAATAACCAGGACTCATAGGTACTATTCTCCTTTCTTTCATTTTTACGTCAGGGTGTGAGTAACTTTACAATTTAAGGAATAAGAAGTTGATTATTATAGATAACTTGCATATTTTAAAATGGATTATGGCAGTATGAACTTCAGATTTGAGGAATGGTATGATTCATGCAGGTTGAGCCTGCAAATATTAAAATCATATTTTGAGAGACTGAATCAGCTTTAGTACAAAATGGTAAAATTTTAATAGCAAATGCTGGTAGCAATGCCTTCTGTTATCCTCTCAGAAAAACAGATGATGATTGCAGTTTTTTAAAGGATCTGGGTAACTTGTGTTATTAAAAATTATTTTTATTTTATTTGAAAAGCAGGGAGGGAGAGAGAGAGAGAGAGAGAGAGAGAGAGAGAGAGAGATCTTCTGTCAGCTGATTGACTTTCTGAATGCTGGCAATACCCAGGGCTTGCCCAAGCTGAGCCCAAAAGCCAGGAACTCAACCAGGGTCTCCCATGTGGGTGGCAGGGACCCAACTACTTGAGCCATCACCTGCTGCCACTCAGGGTGCACATTAGCAAGAAGCTTGATTTAGAAGTTGATTTGAGACTTGAGCCCAGGCATTCTGATATGGGATTCTGGGCATCTCAAGTGGCATTCTAACCACTGTGCCATACATCTGTCCTGTTTTTAAAATGCAAAATATATTAAGAATAAAATCAAAGCCACATTTTCCCACATTAAAATAAAGGCTTTCAGATCAGACTCAAGGAAATAGTTTGGCAAAAAACAAAAAACAACAACAACAACAACAACAAAAAAAAAAAACAAAAAAAAACTCTAAAGTTCTGTTTTCCTAGAAACCGTGAAGTGTAAGAGTGTTCTGAGACTGTCGTGTGTGCAGTTTTGAGTAAAGGACATTCAGTAAGTTGTTTCACTTCTCTGAGCCTCAGCTTCCATGTAACCTGAGATTACTGACAGTAATGTGGTATCTGTTGCGGCTTGGTCCTGCAAAGCCACATGATGGAGGACAGCAGGGCAGAGGTGTCCTTTCCCACAAAGAAACACCATGGACAGGCTTCGGTGAACGTGTCCGCCACATAGGCTTTTTAAAGAAGGGGCGTAACTAACTCAGGGGAACACTGACTATAGGACAGAACCGATACTGCCGCCAATATGCCTCTCCAATCAGCTCGAAGGTCATGTAGCTTTCCAGGTGGGCCTAATGGGCCTGGGCCACACCTGAGAGTAGTTTACCTGATTGGCAGAAGGCGGGGGTGGGGAGAAATGTGCTTGGGCTAAAACTAACTGCTGGGGTCGCACACAGTCTGTACTAGTGCCTCTTCTCCTATCAGGTGGAAACACTTAGGATTGCCCAAATAACTTGAATCTGGGAACTTCTCCAAATTCTCCTGGCTGTGTGTCAGATTCTTGCATCTGATTACAGTAATCTTACTTTTTTTTTTTTTTTAAGATTTATTTTACTTATTTTAAAGAGTTACAGAGAGAGAGAGAGAGAGGTCTTCCATGCGCTGGTTCACTCCCCAGATGGCCGCAATGGCTGGAGCTACACCGATCCAAAGCCAGGAGCCAGGAGCTTCTTCCAGGTCTCCCATGTGGGTGCGGGGACCCAAGGACTTGGGCCATCTTCTACTGCTTTCCCAAGCCGTAGCAGTAACCTCACCTTTAACATCTACTTCTGTCTGAGACTTATACTGACAGTGAACATTAAATGAGGTGATGTAAAAAAAATAATAATTTGATAAACTCCAGAGCCCTATTGTTGCCTTTGCAAACTGTACCTGGCTTCCACAGTTTCGCAAAAGTATACGTACACAAAACCCACAGACTTTCTTTGTATCTTTTTTTTTTTTTTTTTTGACAGGCAGAGTGGACAGAGTGAGACAGAAAGGAAGTCTTCCTTTTCCTTTGGTTTACCCTCCAATGGCCTACCGCCCTGCGGCGCCCTGCAGCCTGCGTACCACGCTGATCCAAAACCAGGAGCCAGGTGCTTCTCCTAGTCTCCCATGCGGGTGCAGGGCCCAAGCACTTGGGCCATCCTCCACTGCACTCCGGGGCCACAGCACAGAGCTGGCCTGGAAGAGGGGCAACTAGGACAGAATCTAGCGCCCCGACAGGGACTAGAACCTGGGGTCCCAGTGCCACAGGCGGAGGAGGATTAGCCTATTGAGCCACGGCGCCGGCCTCAGACTTTGTATCTTATCTCTTAATAGCACAGACAACATGATAGTAGCTTGTAACTCTACCCTTTTCTTTTTCTCTGCTACATTAGTTTCCTTCAGTGGAAGGAAGGTGATTTAAAATATCTCTGATGTGCAAAGCAACTATAGGAAATTAATTTTAAAAAGCAATTAAAATAAAGTTTGGCATACATTTTTGAAATCTATACATAGATCTTTTTATAATATGCATTTCCCATGAACCTTGTATTAACTTGTCCTCTTATCAGCCTTAAACAATCCAAACTAGAAGCAGCTACAGTTAGCATTCTTAAATCAATTTATATACTGCTACCTAGAAAGGTATCTTAGAACTGTGCTCTGAATTAATGACTATCTTGAGTAAAGTAAATGCCTTCATTAGAATCTTTCTTTTAATTTTATTTAGTTAGAATTTAAATTAGAAATTAGAGCTTAAATCGCATCTAATTGGATTAGAAAAATCCAAAAATAAAATAAAGCCTTTAAATGACCTGTGAGTTTTCTTTTACTGAGTAACAAGCCCCCAACTTAAAAGAGCAACCATTTCTTTTTGTTTACAAGTAAGAATTGGCTGGATCTGTTGGTCGGGGCTTGCTCAGAAGCTGCATCTTGCTAACAGGTTGGCTGGCTGATTGAGCACAGCCTCTCATATTTCTGTTGGTTGGCCATGTGCCAAGCCAAGAGATGGATGCTCATGTCTCTCAAAATCCAGGGCTGGGCTAAGGTTTGTCACATATGAGTTTTGCTCCTTTCAACCAACCAAGGAAAATCAAAAAGCAGTCCAGAGGCAAGGGGTGGAAAAGTTAATCTCTTGATGATAATATCTGCAAAAATCACATTGCAAGAGTCCTGGATACAAGTTGGGGAAAAACTACAACCATATTTTGCCAATAAAATATCACAAATAGCGATGACAATCCAATTGCAAGAGAGAAGGATACTCTTCCTATTTCCTAATTAAACAAAATGTGTTAAGTGTTTTTTTTTTTTCCCTTAACACACCTATTTATTTATTTATTTGTTTATTTTGGCTAGATCATGCCAAGCAAGTTAGCATTCTAGCTTTGCTTTCTAATTTCCCACGATGCTACAAACATATCTATTCTTTTACAAACTGAAATGTTGCATATTTGAGGAAAACAAGTTTCATAAGCTTTGAAAGAAACTTAGTTCAACATCAATTAATGATTCCAAAATCAAACGTTTCAGAATACTCTCTAAAGATCCCATTAGTATTTGTTAATAATATGCCTACATTGATGCTTCTAGAAAAGTTAAATTTTTTTTTTTTTTTTTTTACAGGCAGAGTGGACAGTGAGAGAGAGAGATAGAGAGAAAGGTCTTCCTTCCGTTGTTTCACACCCCCCCCCCCCCCCAATGGCTGCTGCAGCTGGAGCACTGTGCTGATCCGAAGCCAGGAGCCAGGTGCTACTCCTGGTCTCCCAAGCGGGTGCAGGGCCCAAGGACCTGGGCCATCCTCCACTGCACTCCCTGGCCACAGCAGAGAGCTGGCCTGGAAGAGGGGCAACCGGGACAAAATCCGACGCCCCGAATGGGACTAGAACCCAGTGTGCCGGCGCCGCAGGTGGAAGATTAGCCTATTGAGCAGCGGCGCCGGCTGGAAGTTAACATTTTTCCTTACATGTGATTTTTTTTTCATTGTGTCTGAGGTCTGAAGTTATCATATTAAGTTCATTTCAGAAATAGCTAGGACTATAGAATTTCTAGTAAAAAATGTATAAAATACTGAGAATTCAACCAGAGGAATGTGGTTTTCCTAAACCAAGAGACTTAGAGAGCTCTCTGGCTTTTGGATACATTGCTAACACTTTCTTATAGCCCCTGTCTGTCACCTGGGAAATGGCTTAACACATTTTAAAGATTTTTCTCTTTAGGGCATTACAAATCAGAAAGGCCCAGAGACCACTATTTGATATATAAAGATATTTTGACACAAAAGTACCAAAACAATATCCAAGAGTTTTTAAAGTACACACTAAATCTTTAAGGGAAATCTGAAAAACACTGAAAGTTTTAATTTAGGATTTTTGCTGTTGTCATCACTATTTGTTATTCTGTATAAGATTGATATGTTTGAATTTGATGAGCTACTGCTCTCCTACAATGGAAACTTTTAAATTTACAAACTAAAGAAATATATTTCTATCAGTCTCCTGGATAAATTGTATCTTGAAACTTACTGCATATATCTTTGAAATGGGAGATTTGCTTCATGTTATTCATTTTGAAATAATACATTGAGTGCTCCAAAATCCCTCATTTTTTGTCGACAGCATTAATTTGTCAACACCTCCTCACTCATTAGCAATTTAGTATTTCCTATCTGTGCTTCATAAGTAGATTCAGATTTTTTTCACCCTTAAAGCAAACAATGGATTCTAAACCAAGAATATCCTCCAAAGTATTTTTAAAAGCGTATTTTATACTTTTTTTAGGCCTAGAGGAAAAATGATAATTATCATTGATGTGAGCTAAGACAATTTTTCTTGTAAAACACAAATACATAGCATAAAATTAAGCTTAGAAGTTCTCATTTCCAAAAATAAAGGTTCCTAGTCATTAAGTATCTAAGAGGCCATTTCTTTAGGTTATAAAAAAGGACATTTATCTAGTAAAGACTTGAAAAGTTAAAAAAAGAAGAAAGCAAAATATATCTACCAACTCAGATGCTTCCCACTATCAGAATTAGTCATTTCCATTTGCTTCTCATTCCCCTGTAGAACAGGATAGATATATCGTGTGTATTTTGTATATATTTTCCTTTGGGCTTTTCCAAAGGCTAGTACTTTAGTCTTCTTTGTTTCTTATATCTTAGTGAACTATAGGGATCATTTCATAGCACGTAGGTAAATAGAAATGATAGGGATTCTAATCTTACTATTATAATACTTCAAATAAAATGTCAAGAAACAATTTTTTCCCAAAGAAACCTTTTATTTAATGAGTAGAAATTTCATAAGTACAACTTAGGAATATGATTCTTCCCACAATACCCATCCTCCCACTCCTACCACCCCTCCTCCTAGTCCCATTCTTGTGTTAGCAGTTTAACTGTGATATTTGATGTAAAATCACATTGTAATCATTTTACATAAAATATCAGATTCTGGTTTGAGATAGCCTAGTGTTTAGTTTTTTGCCCAATTTATATAACCAAGTATAAAGAATGAAATGTCTCAAGTAAACTCTATTTCAAGGACCAGCTATCTCAATGGAAGCAGGAAAAATATAATCTATTACTCCAATACAATGAAGTAGTCAGAAAAATCTTGAAAGTCCACATTCTAAATAATCACCTGAGACCAAACACCTGTATTCTTATTAAACACTTTAGACTCATGTAAAATAGATACCATCTCTAGAATAAGTTAGTCCACACTAGGTGCAGAGTAGGAGGTGGGGCTGACATGGCACAGTTGGTTACATTGTTGCTTCCAAAGCTGATATCCCATATTGGAGTGTCAGTTTGAGGCCTGGCTGCTCTGTGTGCAATCCACCTTCCTGCTAATGTATGTGGGAAGGCAATGTATGATGGCCCAAGTGCTTGGGCCCCTGCCACCCATATGGGAGACCAGGATAGAATTCCCGGCTTTGGCCTGGTCCAGCCCTGGCAGTTGGGGCCATTTAGGTAGTGATCCTGTTGATCTGTTGATGAAAGGTTCTTTTTCTGTCCTTTCCCCTCCCCAAATCAATCAATCAATCAATCAATCAATCAATTTATCTCCCTCTCCTCTCCTTCCCTCTCCCTCTCCCTCCCTCTCCCTCTCCCTCTTCCTCTCCCTTTCCCCTTTTCTGTGTTTATTTATTTGAAAGAGTTATACAGGAGAGGGAAGGAATAGACCTTCCATCTGCTGGTTCACTCCCTAAATGGCCATAAGAGACATCAGGAAATTATGTCCTGTGCATAAAATCCAGTCTTCGAGTTTTGTAAACAAAAGTTGATGGGAACACAACTGATTTACATACTGTCTGTGCTCTCACAATACAACAGCAGAGTTATATATTTGCAAGAGGGACCTAAAGTATTTACTCTGTGGTTCTTTACAGATAAAAGTTTGCTGCTAATTATTTGTACTGAATGTTTAAGTAAAGGTTTAGACCAGAAGGATTTTTTTTTACTTTATTTTAAAAGACTTTTTTTAATTATTGAGAAAACATATTTTTAATTTCCATAATTTAGATGTGTCATTTCCCTGTAGACAAGTTTTTACATTTATTGTGTTATTGCTTTTAAAATTAGTTGGGAGATTGGTGGAATCTGTTGTATATATCCAAATAGGATCTATTCTAAATGTCAGACATTTTATGATAACTTTGGTAGCTCTTTCATATAGTTGTTCTTGATGCAAGAACATGACCTCAAATCAATTTTGGCAAATAATGAGAACCAACATAAAAGAATAAGGCAATATACAATGCAATTTGGAAGTAAAGTCACAAAATATCAGAAATCAAAAAATGTAAGGTCACAGTTGCACGAGTAAATGGGCTATTTGCACATGTCAATAAATGGAAATTAATAAATATAAACCAATCATTCAATTCAACTATGGTAATTATATCCTCTGTAAAATATTGGATCACAAGGAAATACCATTCTTCTTGAAAAAAAAACAGACATTGAGTGCTGTCTCAAGTGTCTTTTATTTAAGGCATATACAGAGGACTTAGTGGGTATTGGCTACTTAGGGTTGTACAGTTAATGGGTGCACAATGATAAAATAATGCTTTGAGTAATGTACACTGAACAGGGCAATGATAGAAGCAAAAACATTGATACATAGCTGCTGTTTTCCTGCAGGTGCGTCCAGAATCTTGTGCATCCCCAAAACAGAGGAGGGGCAGCCTGGCATATAAGAAGTTTCAAAGTATGTTTTTTACTAGGACGAAAAGTGGGGAAAAGACATTTTAGATAGAAACAACAACATTGAAATGAATAGATACATGGCAGATGTGGGGAGGAATGTGGCCTATTTGTAGATTTGTGAACTGTCCTATCCCTGTTCATCCTGGTGGTCTCTTACTGATAGCAACTAAGCTCTGCCCGAGGACTTGCTGGGGCACAGGCAACTGTTCAGCCCACAGCCTGAAAGTGTGGAGGCTTGAATGTACTCTGGAGCTGACCTTCAAGTGAAAGAGACGGGAGTGAAGGGACACATATCCCAGTTTCCTTGCCCTTTCGGGGGAATAACTCTGAGGGAGATTAGCCATATACTGAGCCCACTAAGTTCCCTTGTTAGCATGCTCCAAGGTAGTTCCTCCTTTTGATTTTCTGATTCACATTTCCCTGCTGGTGTTCTCTGGGACCACCTTCCAAAGAAATTCCTGGTCTGATATTCTTGACCATAAGTCTTCTTCTGGGGGAACTTAACTTATAAGAAGAATAATTTAATAAACTGGAATTTAGTCACCATGAGTGGATAGGTGAAAATGGTTCAGAGAGATTTTGTAGATGTTGAAGGGCTTTGCTTGATGACTTTGGGCTTTATCTTTAAAGTGATGAGAAGCCACAACAGGGTTGTATGTAGGAGAATGACATGAACAGTTTGTTACATGAAAGGATAATTCTAGCAATAATAGAAAGCAGGAATAATTCCCGAAGCTCTTGTAATATTTTAGAAAAGAAATAATAAGGCTTAAACAAGATAATGATATTAAGAGACGTGGCAGAGGGAAGGCTGAACCTTATGGTGACCACACTGGATTTGGTTAGGGACACTTGGAGAGTAACACTTGAAATAAAAATTGAGCTTCATGTAGGTAGTAATATTAGCCGAGCAGAGGAAAAAAGAGGGGCTGATTTTACTGTTACTAATGTTCAAATGGTACTCTGATATCCTCTTGGGTAAGTAGACTATAAGAGGGAACTGAGCAGCATCTCAGGAGTTGATGCTTTGCCCAGCGATCCAAGAAATAAATAAACTATCCCTTTAGAGTGAGGACAGCTTCGTATTTCTGTAATTAGATATGAGTAAATGTTGGGATCAGGAAGGGGCTTCACAAGTGCGACAGTGGAGAGTTCTATAGAATTCTACTAGAGCCCTGCTCTTTTCTGTTCTTAAGATGACCCCAAGAACGACTTTCTCCTTGGGGCTAGAATCCATTTCCTTACTTAGCCTCAGTGAAGCACAGGGACATGAACAAGATGGTAAGTCTGAGAACAGCACCTGCTACTGTGTGCATTGTACCAATAAAGAGATGAGCACAGAGGTGAGGTGTGTATTTCTTGGTAATTGGTATCTTTGGAACCCCTTTTCTTAGTATGGGCTCAGTTTGTTACATATCACAATGAAGTGAAGATACCTATTTGTTTAAGTAGAGTAGAAAACTTAAAATTTATTGGAGCTCTAGAGTAGCAAGAGGGAAAATGGGCTTATTCAGCTGGAACATTTCCATGCTTGTCTAGCACTGATGGATTTAGTAGACTGTGACAGACTGGCAAATGAATTTCATCCAGTAGCTTCAAGGCTCCCTTGATAAATAGTTATCCTTTGGCAGTACACATACTTTCAACCCACTTAAAACTAAACCTTTGAACCTTGTCGATTTGGTAAATTGAAATCAATAGTGGCCAAAGAGAGGGGTTCTCTGCATGACTGATCCAGGCACATCTCTATTGCAAAGAGATACATGAACCACAGAGTGAATGAAATCTTATTCTAGGTACAGAATACCTACAAATTCTCCTGCTTTGTAAAATGTCATACATTCTTAAGGAAACATTTCTGGAGTAAATTATTTGTACCCTTTGCTAAGTAAACTGTAGAGATGGAGCCCTGTCTGTGCTAACTGGGGTCTGGCCCAAGGATATTTGACTATACAATGTGCTGTCAATATGAAACATTCTTGGCCGGCGCCGGCACACCGGGTTCTAGTCCCGGTTGGGGTGCCAGATTCTGTCCTGGTTGCCCCTTTTCCAGGCCAGCTCTCTGCTGTGGCCAGGGAGTGCAGTGGAGGATGGCCCAAGTGCTTGGGCCCTGCACCCCATGGGAGACCAGGATAAGCACCTGGCTCCTGCCATCGGATCAGCGCGGTGCACTGGCTGCAGCGCGCCAGCCGCAGCGGCCATTGGAGGGTGAACCAGCGGCAAAGGAAGACCTTTCTCTCTGTCTCTCTCTCTCACTGTCCACTCTGCCTGTCAAAAAAAAAAAATATGAAACATTCTTGAGTCAAAGGTCAATTTTATGCTTTCATCTGGAAATTCCAGCTGAGAAACTGAATGTTGAATTCAAAATTTTCCAATGAAACCAAGGTTAAGAGTTTTGTTTTAAGCTATAAACTATCTCCAAACCTAAACAAAGACCATTTATTCAGTATTAAATGCCTACTGATTTTAAATTATTTCACTCATTCATCCATTCATTCAAAAGCAGAAAGAGAGAGAGAGAAGGGAGAGAGCACGCTCTGATCTCCCATCTGCTGGTTAACTCCCCAAATGGCCCCAACAGCCAGGGCTGGGCCAGGCCAAAGCTAGGAACAAGGAACTCCATCTGCAGGGGCCAAGCACTTGGGCCATCTTTGCTGCCTTCTCAGGTGCATTAGGGGTGAGTTGGATAGGAAGCAGAGCAGCTAGGATTTCAACCAGTGCAGTTATATGGGATGCTGGTGTTATAAGAATTAGCTTAACTGTTCTCCCTCAACTCCACTCCTTTTTAAAATCAGGTTTACCGAAATGTCATGGATATCCACTTAGCTTTATCCTTTTAACATAGTTAGTTCAATATATTTTCATAAATGTATATAGTCGTGTAACAACCAGTCATATAACCCCATTACATTAAAAACATTTTCATCACCTCAAAAGTTTTCTCTGGATTCCTTTGCAGCAAATCCCCTTTTTAACCCCATCTCTAGGCAACCTCTGATCTTCATATCGCATTTTCTGTCCATAAAAGAATGCAGTAATGCAATCTTTTGTATCTGCTTTCTTTTTATCAGTATGGTGCTTTGGAGATTTGTTATGTTATTATACATGTTAGGTGTTAATTTTTTCATTACTGGATAATATGGGTAATACAATAGTCATTTGAATGCTCTTGTGTGCTAAGTTCATCACCTTTGTGATTCCTACATCTCTTTTTATTGACTGATCGCCCCACCCTGACCGTGGACCTGGGGTCACTTATTTTCTTCTCTTTCCCCTCCCCCACTTCCCCCTCCCTCTCCTCTCCCTCCCCTTCCTTTTCCCCCTCCCCCCTCCTCCTTCCCCTACTCTTCCTCCTCCACCTCCTTCTCCTTTTTTTTTTTTTTTTGATGCACCTGGTTACTTTTTTAAAGATTTATTTATTTACTTGAAAGAGAGAGAGAGAGAGAGGTCTTCCTTCTGCTGGTTCACTCCCCAGCTGACCACAACAGCCTGAGCAGCACTGATCCGAAACCAGGAGCTTCTTCCCAGTCTCCCATGCATGTACAGGGGCCCAAGCATTTGGGCCATCTTCCACTGCTTTCCCAGGCCTTAGCAGAGAGCTGGATCAGAAGTGGAGCAGCTGGGACTAGAACCAGCACTCATATTGGATATTGGCAACGCAGGCAGTGGCTTTACCCGCTATGCCACAGTGCCAGCCTCTTCACCTGGTCATTTTTGATGGGATCCCAGACATCGTGAATTGTGTGATCAATTAGTAGAAGTGTGTTGTATTTGCTTTAGAAACTGTTCGCCTTTTTCCTAAAAGGAATTACAGTCTGGCATAGCAAGTTTCATGACTCTAAAGCCAGTTTAAAGATTTTTTAAGGGCATATCTGTTGTAGCCTTTACATTAGGTCTAATTCAGCTCCCATGTTAAGGTGGTAGTGTTTAGGATCTCTACTTAAAGCTCCCCATGGATGCATCAAAGTCCCTGCACTCAGGTTATGTGATCTTGGATGAATCTCATTCTCGTGTGAGCCCTTGGAATTGACTGGCTAGTCGCCCCTGGATATGTTTCCCTGGGAATTGTTGTGCACCTTCTGATTTCATCTTTTGAATGCATAGCTTCATATTTGACCAAAGACTCCAAGAGCCTACAAAGGTGAGGTAATTTTGCTCTGTGTAGATCCTTTCTCTCAATACTTTGGCCCTTGTTTGCCCTCCATCGGGAACTCTGGCTCGTCTACAGAGGGACCGCTGGGTTCTGTTTGTATTAAACTTCCTTGTCATTGCCATGCTCCAAAAACTGCTTAGAGGAAGAAACAAGAAGTGATACTATGAGTGACTTCCTTTTTGTTTTTGCTTTCAAGAATTTCAATGATGAACCATTTATTTAATGTCTGAGATATTTCATATGTATTTATTTTCTTTTCTACTTGTTTGTGGTAGGAGATATATATTTTGGCTTGAAACAGAAGTCCTTGATGGTATTTTTTGTTGTTGTTTTGGTAAATAGAATTCCCTATTTTTAATACAATTGATCTTTTACTTTATGGTGGTGCTGCTTATGTCATAGATAAGATAGTCCTTGTCAGATGTCCTAAATAGCACTCTGGCCTCAGAATCAGCCCTTAAGGCATTCGGATCTGGCTAAAGAGCCCATGAGAGTATCTTAGGCATGGAAAGCCAAGACACTTTGACAAAAAAACAAAAACAAAAACAAAAACAAAACCAAAAAAAACAAAACAAAAACCTAAATGAAAGATCTCTGCGAGTGAGATCCCAGTGGAAAGAACAGGGCCATCAAAGAAGGAGGTACCTTTCTCTGAAGGGAGGAGAGAGCTTCCACTTTGACTATGACCCTATCAGAATAAGATTAAAGTCAGCGAACTCTCAAGGCTTCCATAGCCTTGGCAACTCATGACTAGAGCCTTGGGTGATTACTGATGCCATAAACAAGAGTGTCAATTTGTTAAGTCAACAACAGGAGTCACTGTGCACTTACTCCTCATGTAGGATCTCTGTCCTTAATGTGTTGTCTAATGTGAAGTAATGCTATAACTAGTAGTGAAACAGTATTTTTACACTTTGTGTTTCTGTGTGGGTGCAAACTGTTGAAATCTTTACTTAATATATGCTAAATTGATCTTCTGTGTATAAAGATAATTGAAAATGAATCTTGATGTGAATGGAATGAGAGAGGGAGTGGGAGATGGGAGGGGTGCGGGTGGGAGGGAAGTTATGGGTGGGGGAACCCACTGTAATCCAAAAGCTGTACTTTGGAAATTTATATTTATTAAATAAAAGTTAAAAACAAAACAAAACAAAACAAAAAAGATAGTCCTTGTGTACTAAAGATTTTAAAGTTTATCTTTCACATTTCAGCTCATGTCACTTTAATATTGATTTCCATGTGATATATTCATCCATCATTTTTGGCCCTAATGGCCATTTGTCGTAGCACCATATCACGAACAGGCAGTCCCTTCCTCACTGTTCTCACACACATTGGCCATGTGTTAGGTTTGTACTCATGGGTAGGTCTATTTCTTAATTTCCTAGTCTAGTCCATTATGTTTTCTTATACACTAACATACCATGTTTCCCCATTACATTGTCTTAATTACTGTGCTTTATAATTAAGTCTTGAATCATGTAGGAAAATTTCCCTTGTTCTTTTTCATCAACAGCTTAGAAATGATTTGAATTTTATTCTTCAACATTTTAGAATTCCATGAGACATATTAGAGAAATTACATTTGGAATTCCATTGATCTATATGTTTGTTTTGCTTGGATATCAGATTGTGTTAAGTACTAAAATTTTCTGGTAACTTTTAATATCTTCTTGAATATATTCTTATGGTTCATCCACCCTGCCAGTTAGTCCAGGCTATTCTTGCCTCTTTAAGAAAATCAGATTGGGGGCCGGCATTGCAGCAAAGCAGGTTAAGCCTATACCTGCAATGCCTATGGGCACCAGTTTGAGACTCGGCTGCTCTACTTCTTATCCAACTCGCTGCTAATGTGCCTAGGAGAGCAGCAGAGCTTGGCCCAAGTGCTTGGGCTCCTGAACCAAATGTGCGAGACCTGGAAAGAACCTCTGGGCTCCTAGTGTCTGACTGGCCCAGCACTGGTCATTGTGGCCATTTGTGGAGTGGCTCGTTTGCTCACTTTCTCTCTCTCTCTCTCCCCCAATTTCTCTCTGTAACTCTGCCTTTCAAATAAATAAAAAATAAGTCTTCATAAATAAAAGATCCTCCCAGTTCACATGTGTTTCTGCAATCCACTACCATCACCAGGTGCGAAGTGGGGCTGCTTGATCCTGAACTATGAATATATAAAACTGTAACCCAAATAATTCATCATCATTCCTAAATAATGCATCCATGGAGTTGTTATAATGACAAACAGCATTCATATCTCCATGTGACTTTATTTGTATTCATCACACTGGGGTTTAATAATACTTCTGGAAGCTCTACCTTGATGTCTTGTATTAGTTTGAGGAAGTCTGAGTTATTTCCATTTTATATATTCTTTTGCTGCATATTTTCTGACCTTTTCTCCTTGGGTCCCAATCACAAGTTCGACTTTTTCTTATAGGTAGATCTCTAATTTTATTTTATTTTTCTTATTTTATGTTCCAGTGGCCTATACTGAATATTTTCTTAGGGCTTTCTGTGTTAACTTATTGTCCCCTACATTCTTTTTAATCTATAACTAAACATAGTTCCTAAATCATAATATCATTTCTTGAATGTTACAACTATTAAAATTCATTTTTGCTTTTAGTTTTTAGTTGCTAAAATTCTATTTATTTATTTAATTTCTTAAATGCACTAATAGTTGATATTGTAAAGTCTATTCCTCTTAATTCTAATATCTAGACTGCCTGTTTTTCACATTTTTGAGTTATTATTTAGCAATCTTGATCTTATTTTTGAATGTGTCATTTCTATGGAAGCTTCTAGGGTAGTTTGAATTTCTGACTCACATTATCTTCTCAAAAACAGGGATCAGTCTCATTTCTTGTGAGTGCTGTTCAAATTCTTAGATGTAGCCTTCTCATAATCCCACGTGAAAGTCTTAAGTGTTACAAGAACTGCTTCTTGGAATTTCCTAAAATACCATTTTGTTGCCACAGCTCCATGAAATTAAAAACAAAAACAAAAACAAAAACAAAAACAAAAACAAAAACAAAACTAACCAGAAAACTGTGTTCAGCTTCCTAGCCAGCGTCCCAGGGTTTTTAGGTCTGCAGATGCCTCAGTGGGATCAATTGAACCACAATTTGGCCCACCTGTGTGCTTTTTATTCCTTTTTTATTTCAGTCCATTGCATTCTTGCTGCCTCATTAGCTTGTTGATACATTTACACAGATGCTTGTAAATACTGCTTCCAGCATTTTCTGTTGTTCTCATCAGAAGGGTTTATGATTACTTTCTCTGTCAATACTAGAAGCATCTGTTAATGTTTTAGTAACATCTTCTTTCATATACACACGTGTGTACATGTCCGTGTGTGTATGTAAATGCTCACATGCATCCCACTGCCTGATCAAATTTAATAGTCTTTTGGACATCTCTATTAAATTTCCAATTTATTCATTTCCTTTGCACACCCATTTTTTGTGTGTCCTGTGTATGTTCATTTCAGTTTCTGTAGCCTTTCCCTATTGTTGGTTGCTTCTCTGTAGCCTTGTTCACGAGGGCTTTCTCATTTCTTTTTATCTGTTTTTCAATGAATGTGAGCCTATAATTTTAGTAAATTTGTTGATGGCAGTGCTTTGAATGTTGTGTTTAAAGTTTCCGATTGGTTTGAATTATCACTCCAATTTCATGTGCTTATGTTTACAATGAGCAGTTCTTAGACAAACTCATTTTCTTTTTTCCTTCTCTCATTCTATAGATGAGGGAGACACAGAAAATTATCTCCCTGCAGTGATTTCTTTTTTTGCTAGTTGGCACCCTCCTGCAGCCCTATTTTATGTAAGTATCTCTAATCATTTCCTGTCCTTGTTTTGTTCTGCTGTCATCCCATCCAGTAAAATTTCAGAACTCAGGCAGTGAGCCACCATGAATCCAAAATGCTCCTTGAGAGAGCTCATATACTCCATTACCTCTGTGGAATCTTGGGTTTGGGTCATTTATCCCTCTGATATTATTGTCCTTTTCTTAAGGTTACTCTTTGTATTTTATATATCTTTTAAATTTTTATGCATTAGGATAGGTTTCATTCTTTCATTTTGACTTTTTTGGCTTTTTAATTACTAATATAAAGATAACAGATTTTGTGTATTTCATAGATACGTCACAACACTTCCTTCCCTCAACACACTTTCTTCCTTCCTTTTTTTCCCTACCTTCCTTTTTTCCTTTTACATAAAGTCCACCATATTAACAGATTTTATACATATATATATACACATATATATATAATAAATTTCAAATAGTAATCAGTAGGTATATTTCTTTAGCAGGAAATCTAATACAAATTGTGCTCTCGGGGAAGTATATAAAAATGGTAGTTATTTCATCTTCATCTGGGCATGTATTAACATATTAAACATATTGTAACATATTAAACATAATGTTGGCAGTTGGCCTTAGGCAGTATATATCAGGACTAAATTTGAGAAGTGGATGAAAATAATCTAGACTCACAGCACATCCTTATATTAATGAAACATATTGACAAAATTAGTTAAAATGTATTCAGTTACCTATATAGCAGATGTTTGGTATGTATTTTTTATTTTTAAATTAATTTATTTAAGAAATCCAAATATATGTACAACTTTAGGAATATACTTATTCTTCCTACCATACTTGCCTTCCTACCCCTCCTCCTCTTTTGTCTCTCCTTCCCAGTGCCATTCTCCATTAAGATTCATTTTCAATTAACATTTTATACAGAAGACCAACTTTATACTGATTTCAACAATTTGTGTACACACACGCACACACACAAACTGTTTGAAACAAGTATCACAGTTAACTCTCATAATACAACTCATTGAGGACTGAGGTCCTGCATGGGGAGTTAGTGCACAGTGGCTACTGTTATTGATTTAACAAATAAGACTCTTATGTATGATGTCAGTGGCTACCCGAGCTCTTGACATGAACTGCCTAGGCTATGAAGCGTTTTGAATCCACAAACTCCAGCAGCATTTAGACAAGGCCATAAGCAAACTGGAAGTTCTCTTATTCCTTTAGAAAAAGGAAAACCCTTCTTTGATGGCCACTTCTTTCTTTTGGGATCTCACTCACAGAGATCCTTCATGTAGAATATTTTTTTGCCACAGTGTCTTGGCTTTCCATGCCCAAAATGCTCTCAGGCTTTTCAGCCAGACCAAGAAGCCTTAAGGGCTGATTCTGAGATCAGAGTGTTACTTAAAGCAATTGTCGTTCTATGAATCTGCTTTGTGGACTGCTTCCCATGTTGGAACATTCTCTCCTTAGTTCTTTTTACTATAATTATCCCACACTTGATCCTATCCTTATGATCATTTTAACATGTGATCCTATCTATATGTTCACTATAATGCTTAATATGATCACTTTAACACTTAAGATGACATTTTTATTATCCAGCTTAATGGTATTTGGGGTCCCATGACAAATTTTTAAACTGTACCCTTAGAAGTTAGACCTTAGGAATGTATGCAGAACTATACAACTTTACAGTTACAAACTTCCTCCTCCCTCCCTTATTCCCACTCTTATTTCCTACTGAGATCCCTCCTAAATTGACTGTATATACATATGATTAACTCTGTGTTAAGTAAACAGTTCAACAAATAATATGAAGAGAAAAAAATGGAAAAACAAAACAATGAAACAAAACTGTTTCTCGACAGTCAATACAAGGGCAGCTCAAGTCATCCCTTCTCGAAGTGTCAATTTCATTTCTGCAGATTTCGATTTAGGTTCTCTATTCATTTTCACAGATAAGGGAGAACATGTAGTAGTTGTTGTTTTGTGACTGTCTTATTTCACTAAGCATGTTTTCCAGATTTATTCACTTTGTTGCAAATGATTGTATTTCATTTTTTTTTACTGTTGTGTAGTATTCCATAGTGTACATATCCCATAATTTCTTTATCCAGTCGTCAGTTGATGGACATTTAGGTTGGTTCCATGTCTTAACTATTGTGAATTGGGCTGCAATAAACATGGGTTGCAGATAACTCTTTATTTAGTGATTTCATTTCCCTTGGGTAAATCCCCAGGAGTGGGATTGCTGGGTCATATGGCAGGTAAATTTCAAGCACCATGGCACATAGCTGTTTCCAGCAGTTTATATTGCCAAAGAGTTGGTTTTAAGGGTTTTGTTTTAATTGAACATTTTGACAAGTTTTTCATGAAATTTCTGCAGAAAACAGTGGAGAACAGAAAACAAACATATTGTTTTCTTTATATATACATATATATATATGCTTATTTTCTTATATATACAATCTTATTTTGAAAGGTAGAGTTACAGACAGAGAGAGGGAGAGACAGAGAGAGAGGTCTTGCATCCACTGGTTCACTCCCCAAATGGCCACAACAGCTGGAGCTGGGCTGATCCAAAGCCAGGAGCTAGGAGCTTCTTCTGGGTCTCCCACGTGGGTGCAGGGGCCCAAGCATTTGGGCTGTCTTCCTCTGCTGTCCAAGCCATAGCAGAAAGCTGGAATGGAAGAGGAGCAGCCAGGACAGGAACGGATGTCCATTTTGAACACCAGTGCTTCAAGTGGAGGCTTAGCCTACTATGCCACAGCACCAGTCTCTACGGTCTTAATTTTCTATACTTATAATCCTGAACAGGTCTTTACTTCAAATCTTCATCATCCACTTATTTTCACCAAGTTATACATATAGGGGGCAGATGCTGTAAGAAGTTTGAATTATGTCATGAATTACAAACAGCCTCTGCTAGTTTCAGAGCAACAGGTAAAATTAGATTATCTAGCATAAAAAGGAGGTTTTGGTAAGAGTCTTTCATACTATTTTTATAACTAAAGAAATTAAGGATTATTTTAGATTTGCCTTATAACTTCCAGAAAGCTCAAAGCTTTGAGAAACTCAGTGTTTTATATGTGACAGAATTAACTCATGAATTTAAATTGGTAAAGCCTGTAAGATATTTTATAGAATGTCAGATGGTTATACTTGCCACTTTATCAACTTGAGTGTGTTTTGCATTTTTGGACATCAACTGATACTACTTTAAAATTGTTTTATTTCTCATGTTTTGATTAGCACTTTTGTTTTCTAGACAATCTTTAGGAGCCCAGTCAATTTCACTCTTTCAAATTGAAAATAGCAAGACCTTTACTGTATGAAAAATGTCAACAAATTGTGAAGTATATGTTTTAATGAATATTGTTAAATAAGCAATTTGCGGGCATATAAACAACGTAATTTGGGATAGTATAGTCCATTTTCTCTAAATTATAGAAGCAGAAGTGATTTTATTGAAATTATCATGGTGATTTTTTTTTCCTGCCAATGGGTGCCCACAGTGCTCCCTGTCGGTGGTAAGTGCAATGGCTTGTGGATGGCTATACATCCCTGACTAATGGTTTATAACAAATTAAATATTTCAAATGGAAGCTGAAGATAACTGGCTTTAAAACTGCTGTGAGGCAAAGAGAAGGGGTGTATGAAAGTATTCTATTTCTGTAGTTGGTTTGAAAAGTGCAGATTCTAGAATGTTAATTTCAAATGCCATGTTTCCCTTTTTTTGTCCTCTAAGAAGCAAATTGTTTTAACAATTCTGAGCTAGAATTGTGACTCTTGTGGTACATCACATGCATTTAACTATGGGGTGGACCCTGTACACTTGACAACTTTTTATGATGTGGATTACATGTGTGTTGGAGTGCATCATGTATTTGCAATTGTGTGTGTTTCTCTTTAGTTACTTAAAATTATTTTTTAGTCCTTAATCATAACATATTTAGACTTTCATCAAATATCAGTGCATAGGTTATGGTTCCATGTTTTTTCACTCCAAAATTCATGTATATTACTGATAAATCAATCAATAGGCCTTAAGAATCATCCTGAGTTTTGGGATAAACATGGTTTCCAAACTTGGTAGAACATTTGATTGAGTGTATTTTATTGACAACCAATGTCAGATTCCAAAGCACAAGTTAGTGCTATCAGTTCATAGTTAAGAATTTTAAAGCAAGTGTTGAGTATTTCATCATGATCAAGACGTAACCAGTGAACAACCAAAACCAATGTAGAGCTAGCCAGAGATACTATGATTTTGTAAAACATTTTGTTTGTAGACAGAAGGTGGTAAATCCAGGAGACTATTATTAAAAAATGACTTCGAGCTTATTTTGTTTGTGAATAAAGTGATTTCAGAAATAAGAGAATAAAATACAAAGTGTTCAACTTATTCAGTCAGAAGTTGAAGTAGAAACATTTAAAAATTAAATAATGGGCAAAACAAAGGCCAGAACACAAAAGGGCTATTTGAGAGACATAAGTAATTTCCAAGTTTGCTCAAAATATATGATGGGGCAGTAGAAAGTGTAGCTATTAAAAACTAAAAATATGCAAAATGCTACTTGGAAATTTTGAAAAAAAAAATAAGACCCAAATTATACCTGGTTCAAAATTCAGAGTTGATTTGAACAAAATGCACAGAGTTTAAATGAGACCATCTACATCAGTAAGAAATTAAAGAGAATTACAGCTAATTTAAGGATAAAGTGGCTTAATTCTATAAATATATTTGCTGAACATAGTTTGGACTTATGGAGAAAAGGTTTATAAAAAAGTGAAAATCTGAGATGATGGAAGTGCTCACACTTAGTTGCAGGAAAGTTTTATGTCTACACAAAAATGTCTGCAGTTTTACACACACACATACTACACTTGATCTTAGCCAAAAGGCCGAGAAGCGATAATGTCTGCAGTTTTCTTTAAAAATATTTGTAAATGGAAGTGTATCTTGCAGAAAGCCATGCATTTTGCTCTCTGTCATCTGTAACCCTGCTCCCAGGGTGAGCATCCAGTAACGTGCCTGGAGATGGACTGTGCTTAGATTTATGTTTCCTGTTTGTGGCTCCTGAGGAGTCTTCCATTTGACTTTCAGTCTTTAGAGATTTGCTTATGAATGTAGCTGAATATTTCCACCTGAGGTTTGGCATCTAGTGTCTATCTAGGTAAGCAAATGCTCTTGTCACATCTCTTTTTGGAGGCACCTGTCTCTTTAGTTTACAGCTGAGTCATCCTGTTTCTGCAGATGTCTGAAGATTTCAAGAGGTATTTTGATTTAGTAGATTATATGGCTTTTGTTGCTCTCAGAGATTTAGGAACAAGCCTTCCAAGCTTGCATCAGTTAATGAATATTTGATTTTTTTCTGTTTCTTGGATATTAGGACCAAGGCTATCATAAACAGTCATATACAAGATTCTTTCTGGCCAAAGGCCTGAGTTCATAGGTAGATATAAAATTACTGTGTACATGGTAACTCCATAGTTAACCTTTTGAGCAACTGCCAGACTATTTTCCAAAAAAGCTGTACCTCCCAACAGTAGTATAATACATTTTCAGTTTCTCTACATCTTTCCCAATGCTTGTCATTGATTATAGTAACCCTAGTGGGTATAAAATAGTATCTAACTCTAGTTTTGATTTGAAAATGCATGAAGGCTAAGATTATTTTAAAGATTTTCCTTAAATGTCTCTCAGGTTTTTTTTCCATCAATGTTTAGCTCCTATATTATGTATATTCTCTTAGCGCTCTCATAGATTTTTAGTAAATACTGTATAATTATGGAAACATGCTTCATTACAGCCTAAGTACTGCCAAAGTGTCCTAATGAACTATGAAATCAGTTGGTAGTAACTATTTTGTTAATATTTCCTTAATTAATTTTTGGTAGATTTTTGTTAACATTTAAAAAAATCTTTATTCTAACAATTTATTCTTGTTACTAATAAGTTGTCCTGATTTTCACTGACATTAATTTAGGTATTTTAAAAAGATCATTCCTTGCTTCTCCGTCAAGTTTTATGAATACTCAATATAGCTTTTCATATCATAGTTCCTGACTGTGGAACCATTTTATATTTCTTCTCACTATAAAAATGAGGGCCAGTGGTGGGGACTTGATGCAGTCCCCCACTTGGGTTACTTTTAAGTCACCACTTGGGATTCCTGTATTCCACAGCAGAGTGCTTGGTTCAAGTTCCAACTCCTCTGCTTCTGACACAGTTTCCTGGGAGGCAGCAAATGATGTCTCAAGTACCTGGGTCCCTGCAACCCGCATGGGAGACCGGGGCTGAGCTCCAGGCTCCACAATGTCTTCAGGAAGCACGTTCCTAAGTGCTGAAGATTTGCATGGCTGGAGACCTTGGATGCAGCCATTGCCACTACTCAAGAGCATGACGACCATGCCAGGAGGTAGAATCCACACTGAACCCACAAGACTACACCCTTAACAATGAGAATCTGTCCAAGCCACAGCTGTTCAATTATCATAGATTCTTCCAAAACTGACTAGGCACAAGAAGTTGAGGCTGAATATTTTTTAAACTTCAACTTTTTTGAATTTGTAAAATATGAGAGAATGTTAATTTTCTTTGGAACATACTTTCTTTGGACTTTAATTTTAGACTTTAATTTTTGGCAATTTGATAGAGGACACTTATATTCAAATTTGGGACATTTCTATGTTGACTTATTTGAATACATTAATGTTGAGATGTAGTCTCGTAACATTTCGTGTGAGCTGTTCATGACAACTCAGCTGGAGATAATTTGGAATGGAAAGTGTATAATGAATGCATATTTTTGCCTTGAGTTAAGAATGGCTCAGGATTGATTTGTTTAAGGTCATGTGCCTCCCGAGGTCGTGATTTACCCTGCCTAACAGTGGTTCCTGAAGAATAGTCTAGTGGGGCAGTGGTTGGTATTGGTGGTGTGACTTCAGAAAGGGTGTGTGTGTTAGTGGCTTGGGGCAGGGAACTATCCTGTTAGGCCCTGGTATCCTCCCCTGGTGCGGCACAGTTTCATCCTTGGTTGACCCAAACCTTGATGGTTAAACCTGGTGAACTATTAGAAGAAAACACTGGAGGAATGTTTCTAGGAGAAGTCTTTCTGCCCTCTCATTATTTTTCCTTCCATACAAAGAGGGCTGTGTCAGTGTAACACTGCTACCTCTTATCTGTCACTCATTTGTCCTGAGTGGCATGGAGTAATAATATCTAGTGATAATGGAAAGGGAACATGGGCCTGGGCAGGCAGAGCCCACACCTTCTTTTGGGTATATGGCTGCAGAAGCTATGTGTTCTCTACTGTTATTCAGGAATTCGTATTTCTGATAGGTACTAGAAATTTTCTGTTTGCTTCTTCATATAACTGCCCCTGGTTTCTGTGCTAAGAAGCTGAGATTATGGGATCCAATAAGAGGCAACCTTTATTTCTTGCTTTCAGCTGGGCAGGGGAGCAGAAAGGGTTCAGACTATTTATTCATGTTGATCTCTCCTTGTTAGGCTGCAATGTAGTGCATCCCTTGTGCAAGGCAATTCTCAAAGGAGCTTTCTCAGCACGCAACTCTGTCCTGTACTCTAGTTACTGCTTACGCTGTTTTTTCCTTCAGTTCTATATGATACAGTTCCATTTTTCTTGCTTCTGATTACTGTCTTATCCCTTATTTGTTTCCCTGTATTGTAACAACACCTATGTAAAAACTTCTGAGGGATCTTTACAGATAAAGTACTCGTGTATTAAGTGCAATTCACTACTAGAAAATCTACTAGACTGTATTTTATGCTATATACTATAGTATAAATTTTGTCAAAAGCAAAGGAGAGATTGTGGGTACCTTATTTTGATTTTTTTATATTATTTTATAGTTAGTACTGACACAAATGGAAAGGAGGATGCCAAAAAAGCCATTACATGGAAAAAAAGATGCATGGAAAACATTTTGTCTTTCTTTAGATCTTAAACTATGTTCCTTTGTTCATGGTTTCACGCTCATCCTTTTCATGAATGGGCACTTGTGTAATTGTGTGGGGGACATATGTGTATTTTTCAGCGTGGAAGCATGAGTGAAAAAAATCTGAATATGGGTCACCCTTGACTTAGAAATCTGCTTTTGATGCTGGTAAGAATTCTCTTTCTCTTTCAGAAATATGTTTGCTAATTTAAAAAATGAAATAGTAACCCACTACACAGATCGGTTTAAATCAGAATTCCTTTCACGTGGTAAAGAAGTATCACAACCTTTACCAGAGTTCTTTCTCTAGAGGGGAAGCATAGCGTACACAGAATGATGTGAACTTTATATCACCATCAGAGAAAATGTTTCCACCTAATTTTGATGCAAACTGTTCACTTAATTTTCAGATATCTCTATTTCCCATGAATCAACCCACTAAACACTTGCCCATCTTGATTAAAATGATTCTGAATTGTAGTTTTATTTCTTATACAAACATGTAAATAAAATCCACGCAGTAATAAAGCAGTTCTTTTTACTAAGCTAATATAAGATTGGAATTTTATGATTACAGGAAGATGCAGATTTAGCTATTTTACTGTGAAATCAATTGGTTCTTTACATGGAATAACATAACTTGCATATCCTGTTGCATTGAATGCTAACTGCCTGATTAACACAGAGGTCAAATGAGGTAACACTGTAGCAAGTTAACTTTGAAGAATGGAGGAAAAAGTTAACCCATAAGTCACCTTCAAGAAGGGCTTATACCTACATAAAGACTGTTAGCGTTATTTTGTGAGAAACTTTGTTCTGAGTGTGCAGGTCTAAAAGTATGAATGTACCTGGGCCACAGTCCATGAGTTAGGGGAGGCCTAGATGAAAGATAAAGCATCATAATCTGCATTCATACTTTTCCGTATGGAACCATGTGTTTGAAAGGTAAGGCGCTCTCAGGACTCCCTCATGCATTACATGGAGATGAGGCTGGACTTGGAGGGGAACAACTTCCTGTATTCAGTGACTTCTAACTCACTTAGATGTTGCCTTTTGTAAATGTGTGCCTCAATACTGAGGAGGGTTTTTGGCCACTGGAAGCTTGTACTTCTACTTTCTTTTGTATCCTTTGGATGAGTATACTTTGAGATATTCAAGTAAGAGTTCTGTCTGGTCTTCCTGTCAGCATTGGTATACTTTTAATATTTGGCAACTCAGTGGTCACAAGCTTTTCTTTATACCTTTAGGTAAGAAGTCTATAAACTGATACTGAACTCATGAAATCTTTGGGTTTTAGTATGTTCTACAATGTCTATTTTACACATATAAAATACAATTTTTATATTTTAAATTGTAATAATTTCACAGAGTACGTAGTTTAACTATAATTAAATTCTAGAATTCACCAGTTCTCTCTGAAATTCTGTTTCTCATTGTGAATCTCTGAAACTCATCACTTTATGCTTGTGGAGGCTCATTAGTCTTCCGTCATGGATCATTGCTAAAATAACTCAGAAAAGTTAAAGGTTCTCCAAAGCTTTATCTCCAGAGGGGAAAAAATTCTGAAAATTATTATTTTAACTGCATTGTTCACAATTTTTCCCTCTACATTTGTTTTTCTCGCTATATGGCTTTCAGCTTAATCATGATAAGGATCCTATTTTAATAAACCCAATTATGCTTTCAACCAAAAAAGTTAATTCACAGACGCATGCATGACTTACCGCAACACTTAAATACCTCAAGACAACAATGACTTAGTTAATTGGAAAACATAAGTAATCACAGAAGTTATAAAATCTATACATTTTGACTGTTCTTAAAGCAAGGTAAAATATTTCTCCAGGCCAACCATTTATTCTTAAAAACTTACCAGTCTAGGTTTATTTATCTTCTTAATACTTAATTTAGTTGATTGAGGAGACGCTAATTCATGGGTGCAAACCTGCTAACACATGGATGAATGAGACCATGTTTAATGTCCTACACCCATGAATTTGTTTTAATTTTTTTTTCTCTTTGCTTTTTGCCCCTGTTGATTTCCCTGACTTTCTAGGAATTCAGTAATGCAGTGAAAATTGTATTTTGGATTTCCAGGTTCTGCTTATTGTGTAGAAGCCTGGAGAAAATTTGTTTCTAAATTTATAACACAAAATTATTGAATAATTTATAAAGTCAAAACTTTTTATGAACTTGTTAGTAAGCAGAGATCCCAGTGAAAATAGCCTGGAATCTGAAGGAAGACGTGAATTATCAACAGGGAAAAACACAGAAGTACTTGCTTATTTGGGGAAGGTTCTTGACAAACTTGTAGAAAGAAGTCAGTTACATATTTGAAATATAGGAAAGTGACAAAAATAATAGAAATAATTTTTTTATACTCCCTGCCCCCTACCTATATTCTTAGCAGCTTATATAACCATTATACTATCAGTAAGAATAGAACAATGACATCATTATAACATTACTAAATTAACTATAGATCTTATTAAAATCTCACAAATCTTCCATTAACTTCTATTTTCTGTTCCTGGATAGCATCTGGCATTGCATATTCCATTTAGTTCCTGTTTTATTTTCATATATATATATATATATAGTATAATATCTAGACAGGATAAACATATTTGTCTCTTCCAGCATCAAATTTCTGCAGAAAACAATTATTTCTAATGGATTTTTCTTAGAAAAATATATAATGCATGATCATTATCTATTGTAACTCTAGTGTGCAATAGTACACCAGAAATTCTTGGTCCTATCTAACTATAAGTATTTTTTTCATTTATTAAACTTTTATTTAACGAATATAAATTTCCAAAGTACAGCTTATGGGTTACAATGGATTCCCCCCTCCCATGACTTCCCTCCCGCCCGCAACCCTCCCCTTTCCCACTCCCTCTTCCCTTCCATTCACATCAAGATTCATTTTCAATTCTCTTTATATACAGAAGATCAGTTTAGTATATATTAAGTAAAGATTTCAACAGTTTGCCCCCATATAGCAACACAAAGTGAAAAAAATACTGTTGGAGTACTAGTTATAGCATTAAATATCAGTGTACAGCACATTAAAGACAGAGATCCTACATAATATTTTTTTAAAAAAAATTAATTAATTTTCTATGCCATTTCCAATTTAACACCAGGTTTTTTTTTTTCATTTCCAATCATCTTTATATACAGAAGATCGATTCTGTATATAATTAGTAAAGATTTCATCAGTTTGCACCCACACAGAAACACAAAGTGTAAAAATACTGTTTCAGTACTAGTTATAGCATCACTGCACATTAGACAACACATTAAGGACAGATCCCACATGAGATGTAAGTACACAGTGACTCCTGTTGCTGACTTAACAATTTGACACTCTTGTTTATGGCGTCAGTAATCTCCCTAGGCTCTAGTCATGAGTTGCCAAGGCTATGGAAGCCTTTAGAGTTTGCTGACTTTGATCTTATTCCGATAGGGTCATAGTCAAAGTGGAAGTTCTCTCCTCCCTTCGGAGAAAGGTACCTCCTTCTTTGATGGCCCCATTCTTTCCACTGGGATCTCACTCACAAAGATCTTTCATTTAGGTCTCCTTCTTTTTTTTCTTTTCCGTGGTATCTTGGCTTTCCATGCCTACAATACTCTCATGGGCTCTTCCGCCAGATCCGAATGCCTTAAGGGCTGATTCTGAGGCCAGAGTGCTGTTTAGGACGTCTGCCATTCTATGAGTCTGCTGTGTATTCCGCTTCCCATGTTGGATCCTTCTCTCCCTTTTTGATTCTATCAGTTAGTATTAGCAGACACTAGTCTTGTTTGTGTGATCCCTTTGACTTTTAGACCTATCAGAGCCATCAATTGTGAACTGAAATTGATCACTTGGACTAGTCAGATGGCATTGGTACATGCCACCTTGATGGGATTGTATTGGAATCCCCTGGCACATTTCTAACTCCACCATTTGGGGCAAGTCCGATTGAGCATGTCCCAAATTGTACATCTCCTCCCTCTCTTTTTCCACTCTTAAATTTAACAGGGATCACTTTTCAGTTAAAATTTAGACACCTAAGAATAATTGTGTGTTAATTATAGAGTTCAACCACTAGTACTACAACAACAACAACAAATACTAAAAAGGATAAAGTATTACATTGTACATCTAGAGTCAGGACAAGAGCTGATCAGGTCATTGTTTCTTATAGTGTCCATTTCACTAAAACAGGTTTCCCCTTTGGTGCTCAGTTGTCACCGATCAGGGAAAACAAATGACATTTGTCTCTTTGGGACTGGCTTAATTCACTCAGCATGATGTTTCCCAGATTCCTCCATCTTGTTGCAAATGCCTGGGTTTCATTGTTCCTTACTGCTGTATAGTATTCTATGGAGTACATGTCCCATAATTTCTTTATCCAGTCTACTGTTGATGGGCGTTTGGGTTGGTTCCAGGTCTTAGCTATTGTGAATTGAGCTGCAATAAACATTAATGTGCAGATGGCTTTTTTATTAGCCAAATTAATTTCCTTTGGGTAAATTCCAAGGAGTGGGATGGCTGGGTTGTATGGTAGGGTTATGTTCAGGTTTCTGCTATAAGTATTTTTTAAACAACATTCCCCCGCCCCTTCTTCCTCCCTACCATCCACAGCTTCTGGTAACCACCATTATACACTCAACTTGTAAGAGCTCAACCTTTGCACATTCCACATATGAATGAGGTCATATGGTGCTTATCTGTCTATTCCTGTCTTATTTCAAATAACAATAATGACCATGACCTCTAGTTCCAAGAATTCACAAGAATTCATCCTTTTTGACCTCATAGTATGCCATTGTGTTCATGTTCATTTATTTAATCATTAGTTGATGGACACCTCGGTGATTTCCATTTCTTTACTATTGTGAACACACAACAGGAATGAGAGATGCAAATATCTCTTCAACAGAGTGAATAAAGGATATATACCCTTAGATGGGATTGCTGTATCACATGGTAGCTTTATTTTTTTGCTCTCTGATGAACCTCTATACTGTTTTCTACAGTAACTGCACAAATTTATATTTTCATCAAAAGTGGCCATAGGTTCCCTTTTTTTCTGTATCTTTATAATAATAGCCAATCTAAATGGTGTGATGGAATAGCTCTTCATATGTTAGATTTGAATTTCCCTTGTGATTAGAAATGTCAAATACTTTTTTCCCTGTATTAGTGGACATTTGTATGACTTTTTTTTTTTTTTTTGGACAGGCAGAGTGGACAGTAGAGGGAGACAGAGAGAAAGGTCTTCCTTTTCGCCATTGGTTCACCCTCCAATGGCCGCCGTGGTAGGCGCGCTGTGGCCGGCGCACCGCACTGTTCCGATGGCAGGAGCCAGGTGCTTATCCTGGTCTCCCATGGGGTGCAGGGCCCAAGCACTTGGGCCATCCTCCACTGCACTCCCTGGCCACAGCAGAGAGCTGGCCTGGAAGAGGGGCAACTGGGACAGGATCGGTGCCCCGACCGGGACTAGAACCCGGTGTGCCGGCGCCGCAAGGCAGAGGATTAGCCTGTTAAGCCACGGCGCCAGCTATTGTATGACTTTCTTTGAGAAATGTCTATTTAGTTTTTCTACCTATTTTAAAATTGGATCATCTGTGGCTTTTTTGCTATGGATTTGTTTGAGTTCCTCATGTATTATGGTTATTAGCCCCTTGTTTCGTGTATAGCTTGCAAATATCTTCTTCCATTCTGCATGTTGCCTTACTTTGTTGACTGTTTCTTTTGCCTGCAGAAGCTCTAAGTATAATGAAATCTCATTTGTCTATTTTTGCTTTTGTTTCCTATGCTATTAGGAACTTACTACAAATAAATGTTGCCCATTCCAGTGTCCCAAAACATTTCCTCTGTGTTTTCTACTGATAACTTCAAAGTTTCAGATCTTAAATTTAAATCTGTGATCTATTTTGATTTGATTTTTGGATATGGGGAGAAACATTAGTTCACTTCCCTTCTTCACATGGGTTTCTAATTTTCCTAGCACCATTTATTGAAAAGGATGTCCTTTTTTCAATGCCTATTCTTAACAACTCACCAAAGATCAATTGGATTGGATGTATGAGTTTAATTTCAGGCTCTCTAGTTTGTTACACTGGCTTATGTGTCTGTTTTTCCATTCCAACATGTTTCCATTACTGTGGTAATGTCTCTTGCCTTTGACTATCTTGGGTTATTTGTGGTTCCTAGCACATGCTACTACTGTTTTTCTAGCTTTGTGAAAAATAACATGGATATACTCATAGTAATTTCACTGAGTCTATAAATGGCTTTGAGTAGTATGAACATTTTAAGGATATTGATTTTTATAGTCTGTGAATATTGGATGTTTTTTTCTCTTGGAACTTTGGAGAATCATTTTATTACCTTTGCCCTTGGGGTACTATGTGTTAGGGGTAGATTTGTTGGGCTGAATATGACTGTTGATTTTTGCCCTTCCTGTACTTGGATAGTTGTATCTTTTTCTAGGTTTGGGAGTTTGCTGCTGTTATCTATTTAAATGTACTTTCTACTGCTTTTGCATTCGAAAGTGTTGCTTGATCACAATAACTCATTTACTTTTTTAAATGGTGTACAAAAGTTTCTATAAGATTTCTTCATTTTTAAAAAGGATTATTTATTTGAAAGACAGAGAGAAAGAGAGGGACAGAGAGAGATAGTGATATTTTCCATTTGCTTTTTGACTCCCCAAATAACCTCAATGGACAGAGCTGGTCCTGTCCAAAGCCAGGAGCTTCTTCCCGGTCTCCCGTATAGGATTCTGGTTTCACAGGTGGCAGCCTTATCTATTGGGTTGCAATTGCAGCCCTGTATTCATTAAATTTTATTCTTTTTTTTCCCTTAATATGTATTTTCCAATAGGCTGAATTAGCTCAGTGATTCTCTCTTCTGTTTGATCCATTACAGTATCACATTTTTTATAGCACTTATTGCAGTTTTCACTTATAGCATTTCTGTTTGGTAATTTTTAGTTATTTCCATGTTTCTGTCTCTGTTATAATACTAAATTGTTTCTTTTTGTTCTCTTGAAATATTTTGGGTTTGCTTGAAACAGCTTTTTTTGAATTCTTCACTGATAATTTTCAAATGTCAGTTGCTTTCTAGTTTGTTTCTAGCACGTTTTACATTAGATGAGGTCATGGTTTCTTGAAAGGTGTTGACATTTGTTGGCATACAATGTTGTCTGTGCTTTGAATGGCCAGGCATGTTTTCTAGTCCATTTTCTGGCTTTTGTGGCTGTCCTTGAAATTCCAAGCAGTCTGCTTATTGTCTGAGATCCGATGGTCACTTCTGCAATTTCAGCAATAAATGGGCACTAGATGGCACTCACAGACAAGGTCTACCATGAACCTGCTGTTGATATGTTCTCACTATTTCAGCCCCAGAAAATCCCCAAACCTAAATTTGTCCTAAATACAGAGCTGGTGTGATACTGAGAATTAACTGGAGACGTGTCTAAGCTGGTACAGTCTATCCCTGTAAGTCTCTTCCTGGAGTCTGGGGAAGCTCTAGGCATGAAGTCCTATGACCACAAGGATCACTGTTAGATCACAAATGGACCTTATAGTCCAAAACACCAATGCAGGGCCCAAGTCCACACTACTCTGGGGCATCTCTGCTTAAGCAGAATTGCAGTCTGAGGCAATAACAATCACCCAGAGGTGATTTCCTCTGGGATATATGTCTAATCACCTGATATTATGGACCTCCACTTGGCTCTGAGGCAGATTCAAAGCTAACAGGGACTGTTAGTATTTTTTTATTGTTGGGTTTTACAAAGTGTTAGTGAAAAGGGTGTTGTCTTCTCTGAGGCACCATCATAAACCTCCTGGGCCATTGTAGGCTCTAGCCCAGTCACCTTCTTGTACAATAAGTTTCTGTCTCAGTTCCTAAGTCCAGCCTGGCTTGCTCCTTCACCTGGCCCAACCATGAGCATCAACTCCACCCCCAGTCTAACAGGATTTGCCACTCCCATTCCTTATCACTACAAGGCTATAATAAGACCATACAGGTTCTCTCTCTCTCTCACCTGCTTTCTCTAACCTGTTGGTCACTCCTCCCCCTGACAATAAACTTTTCCATTACTTTGGTGTTTGGTGTGTTTGCTGGTGGCCTTTTATTGGTGCTGTGACTCAGACCCAGGCTCTACCCGTCGACCTTGCTCTCCCCTCAGGTATGTGAGCTGCTCTGGAGCCTATATTCCTTCCAATCACAAAACAACCCCCTGAACCTCCTTCTTCACCACCAAATGCTCCTTGATCTCCATCCTGAGGTAAGACGAGGTGCGCCTTGCTACTCTGATTCAAATACAGCTTCCTGCTAAACCACTTGATTCCTGCCTCCATGTGGGAGACCAGGATAGAGTTCCTGACTCTGGCCTGGGCCAGTCCCAGCAGGGCACTAGCGGCCATTTGGGAGTAGAAACAATACACTACAGATCTCTGTTTTTCCCTCTCTGTTACTCTGACTTTCCAGAAAATAGAAATTTTAAAAAATGATTCTTATTTAGCATTCACTTGAAACTAATATTCAATTTTTGGCTATTTTGAGAAACATTTTTAAAAATCATCATTTCTTCAGCTATTGTTTCTTAAACTATTTTTGTTCAACCTAGTTGGCAAATGTTAGTGAAACTAGCGCCATCTTACCTGAGGTGTCAACTTAAGACTCAGGCACCATTTTATTTATTTTTTTACTTTTTAAAAATTTATTATTATTTTTTTTTTGACAGGCAGAGTTAGACAGTGAGAGAGAGAGAGAAAGGTCTTCTTTTTTCTGTTGGTTCACCGCCCAAGTGGCCGCTACAGCCAGCACGTTATGGCCAGCGCACTGCGCTGATCTGAAGCCAGGAAGGAGACAGGTACTTCCTCCTGGTCTCCCATATGGGTGCAGGGCCCAAGGACCTGGGCCATCCTCTACTGCCTTCCTGGGTCACAGCAGAGAGCTGGACTGGAAGAGGAGCAACCGGGACAGAATCCGGTGCCTTGACCGGGACTAGAACCCGGATTAGCCTATTGAGCCGTGGTGCTGGCCATCAGGCACCATTTCAAGCTCTGACCCAGTCGCCATCTTGTGCAATAAATTTCTGTTTCTCCAAGATAAGTTTAAGTTTCCTAAGTCCAGCCTGATTTACCAGCAATCAGGTGAACAAATGGCCCAACCATATCCATTGCCTTCATCCCATCCAATGGAATTTACTCTTATTCCTTATCTCTGCTAAGTTATTTAAGACCTGTTCTAGTACAGGCTGCTGTTTCTCTTGTGCAAGGAGAGGCGGTCTTGTTGGCCAACAGTAAACTTTGCCCTTCCTCAGGTGTTTGGTGGGTTTTATGGTGGTCATTGGTGATGTCGCTCAGATCCAGACTCTCCCTTTGACCTTGCTCTCCCCTCTGGGATGTGAGCCGCTTCAGGATCCTGGATTCCAGCAACCACAGAACACACCACTGGACTGCCTTACTTGCCACTGAATGCTCCATGATCTTTATCTACACACAGGCCTTCAAAAATCCTGAGGTAAGATGGGGTGGGCAGAGGATTCTCTCATTGTGACTTTCTATGGGTTGTGGTTCCATACATCTTTACCCCAAAATCCTGGTACCAGGCACCACAGCTTTTACATCCTCCTGTACAGACCTTGTGTCCGAGGCAACAGCAGGTGTGGGTGATGACTCAACCGTGTTTCCCTTCTACAGGCTTTATGCCCCAGGCTCCAGTGGGTACAGGTGACGACCCTTACCCTCTGCTCCCTTACTCTCTTTGTTGGACTTGGGGGCACCTGCTATCCACTAGTCCAACCTCTACCGTTCACTATAGGAGCTTCCTTGTCCCACGTTCTGTCCAACTCTCCTCTCAGTTGTCTTCTAAATAATCTTGTTGCTCTCAAATTGGCCCCAGATCTCAAATGCCATTGTTTCATCTTTCTTTGTAATAAGGCTTGGCCCATGTATGACCTTGACAACCTGTCCAAATGGCAGCTTAATGGCGCATTTGAGCCCGGCATTATTTGGGATCTCTATCACTTCTGTGAGAATTTGAAAAGTGGAAGGAGATTCCCTATGTCTAAGCCTTCTCTTTACACCTCGTGTTCTCTGAACTTCCAAAGCTTCCATGAAAAGGCTAAAACCCTTTTCTTCTATGTCAACCCTGCAGTTGAGCCCCTACCTTACCACTCCAAACACAGCACTGGCCCTAACACAGGCCCCTTCCACTCAACCACCTCAAAGCCCACCATTCAAGCTGGTTCTCACTATTTCATCACCACCTCCTGCAGGGGAAGGAGGTGGCATTTGTTTATCTCAAAACCAGCCCTTATCCATTTCTACCCTCTCTACTTAACCCAAACCCAGTCCTTGCTCCAAGTTTTGCCTTCCCCTATTCCACTGAGACCCTCCACCCAGAGGAGAGAAGGGGAGTTTGGGAACAGGCCCATGTCTAGGAGACTCATCAAACTGACACATCACATAGGAGCAGAAGCAGTCCCTGAACAGGACCACAGCTGGAATTACAACTCTCCCAATGGCATTCTTTCATTACCTGCTTATTGGCTGGCCTCAAAAAATCCACCAAAATGGCCATAAAATATAATAAGCTGGGATAAGTTATTCAAGATAAAAAGGAAAACTCATCCACCTTTCTGCAGAAGATCCTTTTCCAGTACATTAAGCTAGACCCAGACTCTCCCAATAGTTGGGGCCTCCTCATGAGCTACTTCTTTGCCTTGATATCAGGGATAATCCTGGGCAAAGTTACAGTGGCTCAAGAGGGGCCCATTAACTCCACAGGCAGAAATTCTGGAGGTGGCCTTTAAAATATACAATGGGAGGGAAGAAAAAGCCCAAAAGACCACATTTCAAGTACTAGCCAAGGCCTTTCAACAACTTGCTACCTCTAGTAGCCCCACTGACCACAGGGGTCCTCATGGGTCCATGCTTTTAATGTGGCCAAATGAGCAACTGGACCAGAACATGCTTTTTTATATTATATTATTAAATGGTCCATTATATATATATATATAAATAATTATATATATAAATATATATAAAATATATATATATATTCTAAAGCATTTGGGTGATTGTTTTGTAACAATGACCAACTCTGGTCTATATTATGTCATGGTATTAAGAGATCCTGTTTCTACCAGATATTTTAAGCCTTCTTGGCATCTTTGACAGGCATTCAAAAAATCAAAGCTCCAAATTCTTTGGACCTTGCTATTTCCAGTAGGTCCCCTGAAAATATCAAAGTATATATCTCTCACCTTAGAGATACCAACTAATAAGGCCATTTGGCACATATTAAAGGTACTATCGAGATGTGGCATGCTGCTAAATGCTACTGATAGAAATGTTCAAAATTTAAAATCTAATGATCTTTTGATAACAGAAATGATGTTTATCTCAATTACATAGGATATAGCTTTCCTCATGGGCATTGTTTATCTCACAGAAAAACTACTATCAGGACACACCTGTGACTATAGATTTCTAGTTTAGGTCACTAAAGATTAGGGATGGAGTACTCCCTTGACTTGCATCCTCTTAAAGGTTTCCTGTGATTGGCTTTAACAAAAATCAGGAGGAAAAGGAAGCTAGGCAGCAGAAGCAATGTAAAGATAGGTGGCAGGCCATGTAATGGCTGCTCTATTCAGTGATCTGCCATCAAAGAGACTCAACAGACTAGTCCAAGTGCAGTGGTTTTTTAGGTGGAAAGTCAGGGCTGCAGTAGAAGTCAGCTTATGAAGAGCCCTGGCAGCTCTGCCAGCAAGCGTTGGGTCACCGGAATGGAACTGCCCTGGAGTCCAACGACTCCCAGGTCAGAGCTACAGCCCTTGTCGGCTCTAAGCTGAGAAGCCCTTCACTCTTCCCAGCTTCCAAAGTAACTACAGCTGCTGAGGGGACAGCCAAGTAGGGTCAGCAACATTGTAGGCAAAACTGTAAATGTCCCATTAGATATACCACCTGCCTTCACCTGGCCAGCTCTTCTCCCAGGCCAGCTAGGGAATGGAAGTCAATAGGGTACCTTCCCTAAGGAGCTTCATACCTCCTTTATGATGTACCCCATGTGAAGAGATAGATAGGTCTGGGACTTATAACTGGCAAGGCTTTAAAGCCTACCAGATTATTATTGAGCCCCTTCCGTCAGTTTCTATTTGCTTCTCAATGGGGAAACTTGCTGGTGGTTTAGATAGCACCCTTCTTAGGTCCTCAATTAATGACCTTGTCCTTTGTTTTAGATGCTGTCTAGCCCACTTGGGGCCTCATTCCTTTGTAATCATACCCTCTATTCTCACATCAGTGGCTCTACTCCCAGCCTGGGTGTAGTGGTGGTCCTCTGACCCTCACTTAACATTGTATGATTATTCAGAATTTTTTCTACAGATAAACACCCTACCCCCAAGAGATGAGCAGTCTTTCTCCTGGTTTTGGTTGGGATCAGCTTCACTGCCTCCCTCTCTTCAGTAATGATCTCAGGAACAGATTTGGTCCACGTTATCTCAACTCCAAAAGCAACTCTAACGGTTACAAGAGGAGGTCACTAGGTTTGTTGAGAACTCAGCTCATGCTATGTGATGTCTCCAAAGCCAAATCACCTCACTAGCTGGTGTGGTACTACAGAACAGCTGGACCTTGAAACTTACAACAGCTAAAGAATTGAAGACTTTTATCTTCCTGGGAAAACAGTGTTTTTATTCTGTTAATCAATAAGGCCAGGTGACAGAATGTTAAAACTCTTCAACACATCACTGCATCCATCCAACAATCTTCATTAGGGTCCAGGAACCCCATCATTTCCTCTCCTCTATGGAATCCTCCCATTATTTGATTGATGCCCCTCCTAGGGCCACTTGACACTATTCTCACCCTGACCTTTATATTACTTTGTCTGTTTAAATGCTTATAGGAAATGATAATAGAAGGAGCAAAAACATTCACCAACCAGGTGGTCAACCAAATGCTGCTACAGAGATATACTCAGCTCCTTGCCCAGGAGACTGTGGCTTGAGACATCGCCTCATGCCCACAGAAAGTAGCTCCAGAAGACAGATCACCATCCCTTCACCTTCCTGAGCTCTTGGGCCCAATATTATCCTATATGACACTTACTTTATAAAACAACGAAAGGGGGCAATGTTAATGAAAACGATGCCCTCTTAAACCTTGGGTGCCATTTTAGGCTCTGGTCCAGTTGCCATCTGTACAATAAGTTTCAGTCTCAGTTTCCATGTCCAGCCTGGTTTACCAGAAGCCAGGTGACCAATTGGCGGCCCAACCACAATTATCAACTCTACCCCTGTCCTAACAGGATTTGCTGCTCCCACTTCCTTATCTCTGCAAGGCTATAACAAGACCTGTTTTTCCACACAGACTCTCTCTCTGCCTGTCTGGTCCCCTTCCTGTGACAGTAAACCTTTTCCCTTACTCTGGTGTTTGGTGTGTTTTCTGGTAGCCTTTTGAAAGGTTGGCACTGAGTCCCATGAAAGAGTCTTCTTATTCTTTGTTGTCTGCCCATAAACGGCGAGGAGTGTAAAGGTAGCTACCTGGCAGTCTAGGCTGGCATTTAACTGTGTTACCCTCGGATCTCACAGTCACAAGGCCATGTGCAGTTTTGGGGGTGCACGCCAGGCCTGTGTAAGTATGGCAGTGATACATGACAAGATGAGTCCTTCCCTTTGGGCCACAGGTCCCTGCCAGGGCAAGTCTAGGGGCCTGGCAGTACAGACCTGTGAGCTTTAGCAGTGGCTGCCTCTCACCATGGCAAGCCTGACTTTGAGCTCCTAAGTGAAGCCCTGAGCTCCCTCATCTCCCCTATTCCCTATTGGCTTCAGTCTTGGTCCGTTGTCAGCCAGAAGTAGAGATGGAGAAATTTCCTCCACCATCTGGCTTTGGATGACTCAAATGCTCTCCGTCTTCAGCTTTTGGCTGGGAGAAGGAGCAACCTGTCCAGCACTGTTATTTTTGTTTATCATGATTGGCCCAGTACTGGGTTTCATGTCTCAGGTCTGGACTTCCTTTTTCCTACCCCAACTGGGAAGGGAGGGATTCTCCCTTCATGCTGCACTTTGTACAGTTGGTAGAGGGATGTCCTAGGAATTCTTTCTTTTCTGCTTTCTCCAATGTATATTTTCTTATTAATATGATAAATAGGCAGTGTGGTCTCTAACTTGACTTCTTAGCTCTTATAAAGGTGACTTAGTGCACAAATTTGTGTTCAACTTGCAGTCTCTGTAAGGAAAGGATCACTGGTAAATATTGCCTAGTAGCCATTTTGCTTCTGCTGTTTCCTCAGTCTTTTCCAGGTTTTCATGACATTATATTTAATTTGTAAAATGTCCTTCAACTTGGCATTTTCTCACTAGTGGAAGGAGGTAATGCATTTTTGGTAATAATGTCACAAAATAATATGACATAATTATGTCACATCAAGAGGTTCACATGGTTGATATGTATGACCTTGATCACATGGACTAGTTGGTATCTTCCTTGTTCTCCATTATAAAATTACTGTCCTTACATCTGACTTAACAAGTACCTTGGAGGTGTATTGAGATTTTACATAACTTATTTCTTCTCAAATGTATGCCTACTAAGTGGCCATTTATGGGACTTCTGTGCAACAATTGTGTTGTTTGTCTAGTAGTAATACTATTCTTCCTACATGTTAGTTTAAATTTTACTTCAAAAGAGAGCTGTATTTTTATTAATTCATTCATTCATATTTGGATGTCCATTTTATGTATCATAGCTATACAATGCATAATAATTTTATTAGTAATAATATTATACATTTATATAGATGTTTATAGATTACATTCTAATACTACCATGATTGTTTTTGTTTTGTTAATAAGAGTTCCCATTTTAATAATTACGTTGTATTTTCTATTGTCTCATTTTTTTCTTTTGATGTACCACCTCCTTTTTCAGTATTTCCTTGCTTATTTTGTACAATAAGGGTATTAGAGGTTGATCTTGTATTTTTTTTCTACCCCAGCTATAGAATCAGTAACTTTCGTAGGAGCCCTGCTCAGTTTCCTTTTAATACAAAATGATAATTAGAAATCAAGACCTGGACTCTAGGTGTGTTCATAGACTCTGGACCTTTGCTTTCAAACCCACTCAGTAGACAAGACTGGTAGTTGCAAATGTTTATAAAAATCAGCACATATCCCCGTATGTATTTCCTATTTATCTGGATCTGCAATAAAGCCGTGAGTCCATACAGCAAACTTAGATTCCTTTCCTACAATGCAGACTTTTACACCATGAGAGAAAGATGTTATAAATTCTAGGAGGTAGGATGCTTAAACTTTTCTCTCATTATCTAATTATTAATTTGTTCAATTCTGATAGGTTAAGACTGACAAAATTATGTCCCTATGGAGCACTTTTACTAACTAAATTCATAAGCATTGGATTATCCTTAGAAAAGATGCTTAGAGACTCCTACATTCAGAAGCAAAATTGATGGTAAGTACATCATGAAACAAGTTTAAAATGTACCAGGAGAGCAGATATTAAAAAGAGAAAGAGGGAAGAATGAAATCCTGTTAATACAGTAAATTACCAAATCACAATGATAAATAACAAAAGAGGGAGAAAATATCCAAATTATATAGAAGAAAAAATTTTAATTTACAGGAATAAGTGTTCAAGTACCAATAACAACCTTGAATATCAATAAACCAAAATTCCCTGATTAAGACATACAGATTGGCAGAAGGGCTAAAAATACAGTCCTGAGATACACTGCTTTAAAGAAACTCACTTAATCTAGTTTTTAATTCTGAACTTCAAAGTGAAGAGAAATTAACTTAGTGTAATATTTCAACCTTGATGTCAAGTTTACCGTACTCTTGTGTCACATGTGGTTTGGTCTCAAGAAGCTGCCTGGCCTTGTAGCTCTGCTTCAGCTTAGCTAAGTGTAATGTAAGGAGGTAATTTAAATGAATATAGTGCTTTCTAATCAAAGGGAAAACATTTCTGGAATATTCTTCCAGAAGTTTGCATATTATCTTATTATCTGTGTTGGACATTCAATAAAAGGTTCTTTAATTTTCACACACACACAAAAAGAAACTCACTTAAACAGTAGAGACATACAAAAGTCTGATTGTGAAAATATTTGAAAAATATACTCCACATAAGTGGAAACAGGAGTGAGCAGGAGTAGTTGCATTGATATCAGATAAAAAAAGACTAAGAAAAATAATATAAGCAAAGACAAATAAGTTCACTATATATAATAATCCTAGGATTGATTCAGTAAGAAAATAGAATTCTAAATGTAAACACACCTAATGCCAGAACACTTAATTATATAAAAACAAACATTATTACATTATCAGATTCAAAGAATGAAGATTTGGCTTTAGCTTAATTATTATATGTTTTATCTATATATGGTAGTAGGTGATTTCAACACTGGACTTTCATGAATGAGCAGATAACCCAGGCAAAATATCAATGGGGAAGCATCAGAGTTCACCTACACTGTAGACTAAATGAACGTAACAGACATTTACAGAATATTTATCCAACAGGTACAGAATACATATTTCTACCACCAAATGGAATATTCTGTAGGATAGACCATAAATAAGATGATTGAATGTGTTTTGGCAAATGCAAACATGATGAAAACCAACAAAAGAAACTGGATGGATTATGCAAACACATAAATGTAAAATATACTTTTGAATGAACAATGGGTAATTTTAGAAATCAAAAAGAAATTTTAAAATTTACTGAATAAAGTGAAAATAGAAACAGCATACAAAACTGATATGAAACAGTAGAAGTAGTATGGGGAGAAGTTTATAGAGATAAGTACTTGCAAAAAAGTAAGTTTCATGTAAACAGCCTCAAGAAGCATCTCAAAGAATAATTAAGTTAATAAAATCCAATAACACACCAGAGATCATTCTCCTGGACCAAGTGGGATTTATCCCCAATATGCAGGGGTGGTTCAATACTCGCAAATCAATCAATATGATACATCACATTAGAATCTCAAGAACAAAAACCATATGCTTATCTCAATAGATGCAGAGAAAGCCTTTGAAAATATACAATACCCTTTCATGATGAAAACCTTAAACAAATTGGGTATAGAAGGAACATTCCTTGACACAATCAAGGCAATTTATGAGAAACACAGCTAGCATTTGTTGAATGGGGAAAAGTTGGAAGCATTCCCACTAGGATCCAGAACCAAACAAGGATGCCCATTCTCAACATTGCTATTCCATATAGTCCTGGAAATTTTAGCCAGAGCCATGAGGCAAGAAAAATAAATCAAAGGGATTCAAATTGGGAGGGAGGAAGTCAAATGATCCCTATTTGCAGATGACATGATTATATATATAGGGGATCTGAAAGACTTCACTAAGACTATTGGAACTCATAAAAGAGTTTGGTAACGTGCCAGAATGTATAATTAACACACAGAAATCAATAGCCTTTGTGTACCCAGACAATACCATGGCTGCGAAAGCACTTCTAAGATCAATCTCATTCACAATAAATACAAAAATAATTAAATACTTTCGAATAAATTTAACCATAGATGTTAAAGATGTCTATGATGAAAATTTGAAAACATTAAAGAAATAGGAGGAGACACAAAAATGGAAAAAAATCTTCTATATTCCTGGATTGGAAGAATTGATATCATCCAAATGTCCATACTACCAAAAGCAATTTACAAATTCAATGTGATCCCAATCAAAATACCAAGGACATTCTTTCCAGATCTAGAAAAATTCTAAAATTCATATGTAAACACAGGACACCCCAAATAGCTAAAGCAACAAAAATAAAGCCAGAGACATCACAATACCATACCTGAGACCTACTACAGGTCAGTAATACTCAATATAGCCTGCTCCTGAAAAAATGTAAACAGATGTGTAGACCAATAGAACAGAAAGGAAACTCCAGAAATTAATCCACACATCTACAACTAATTAATCTTTGACAAAGGAGCTAAAATCAATCCCTGGAGCAAGGATAGTCTCTTCACGGTGTTGAGAAAACTGGATCTCTGCATGCAGAAGTATGAAACAAGACAAACAAGACCTATATCTTACCGATAAATACACTCAAAATGGATCAAAGACTTAAACTCTGATCTAATGCCATCAAATTAATAGCGAATGTTGAGGAAACCCTACAAGACACTAGCATAGGCAAAGAATTATTGCAGAAGACCCCAGAAGCATAGGGAATAAAATCCAAAATTGACAAATGGGATTACATCAAGCTGAGAAGCTTTTGCATGGCAAAAGAAACACTCAGCAAAGTGAAGAGGTAACCAATAGAACAGGAGAAAATATTTGCAAACTATGGAACTGATAAGGGATTAATATCCAGAATCTATGAACAACTTAAGAAAGTCAATGACAACAAAACAAAAATCTAGTTAAGAAATGGTCAAAGGATACGAACAAGCATTTTTCAAGAGAGGAAATTCAAATAGCTAACAGACACCTGAAAAAGTGTTCAGGATTTCTAGCCATCAGGGAAATGCAAATAAAAAACCTGGATGAGTTTCACTTCAACCCAGTTAGAAATACTCAACATACAAAAATTAACAAACAACAAATGCTGACTAGGATGTTGGGGGAAAGGTACCCTAATCCACTGTTGGTGGGATTGTGAACTGGTGCAGCCACTGTGGAAGACAGTACAGAGATAACTCAGAAATCTGAAGACAGACCTACCATATGACCCAGCCATCCCCCTCCTGAGAATTTACTCAAGGGAAAATAAATCAGTACATGAAAGAGTTGTACCTCCATGTTCATTGCAGCACAGATCACAATAGCAAAGATATGGAATGAACCCAGTTGTCCATCAACTGTTGAGTGGATAAAGAAATTATGGTATAGATACACTATGGAGTACTACTCAGCTGTGAAAAAAAAATGAAATCCTGTCATTTGCAACAAAATGGATACAACTGGAAAAAATTATACTTAATGAAATAAGGCAATCACAAAAAAGACAAATGGCATGTGTTCTCACTGATTTGTGGTAACAAAGTATCTAAAAGGTAATCTACAGAAGTGAAATTGACATTTTGAGATGCAATGATTTTAACATTCCTTGACTCTACTGTTGAAGTGTTTTTTTTTTAATCTTAATACTATTTGTTGAACTCTTTACTTAGTGTAGAGTTAATCTCTTGAGTATAAAGTTAATTGAAAATAGGAGTGGGAGGAAGAAGGGTATGAGGGAGAGTTGGGTGGGAAGAATCACTATGTTTCTAAATTTTTATATATGGAATGCATGAAGTTTGAATTCCTTTAATAAAATCTAAATCAATCAATAAAAATAAAATCAGCACCAAAAAAGGGAAAATGTAAAAACAAACCAAAACTCAAATTAATATAAGAAATCACAAAGATTAGTATAGAAATAAGTGAAATATGGGGCCAGCACTGTGGTGTAGCAGGTAAAGCCGCCACCTGCAGTGCCAGCATTCCATATGGGAGCCCATTCAAGTCCTGGCTGCTCCACTGCCGCTCTAGCTCTTTACTATAGCCAGGGAAAGCAGTAGAAGACGGCCCAAGTTCCTTGGTCTGTGCACCTATGTGAGAGACTCAGAAGAAGCCCCTGGCTCCTGGCTTTGGATCACCTCAGCTTCGCCTATTGCAGCCATTTAGGGTATGAATCAGTGCATGGAAGACTTTCTCTCTCTCTGCCTCTGCCTTTCAAATAAATAAATATATCATTAAGAAAAGGGAAATAAATGAAATACAAACTAAAAATTACAAAAAATAAATAAAAAGAATAGTTGATATTCTGAGAAAACAAGCTTGACACTACAATAATCAGTAAAAAAAAGGCTAACAAAATCAGAGGTAAAAGAGAAGATATTAGAACTGATACTACTAACATACAAAAATCTTTTGGGAAATTCATGAAAAACTATGGACCAACAAATGAGAAACCCTAGAAGAAATGGATAAATTTTTGGAAACCACCTATGCAATTTGAACTGCAGAAAAAGAATAAACTTCATCAGATCACTAATGAGCAATAGGACGAGTCGGTCATAAAAGTCTGCCAAGAAACAAAGGCTCAGAATTGGATGGCTTCACTGCTGAATTTCACCGAACTTTTATGGAACTAAAGCCAATTCTTAAACTATTCTGAGAAAATGGAGGAATCTCTTCTGAACTCATTCTACAAAACCAGTCTTACCCTGATACCAAAACTAAACAAGCATAAGACAAAGAAAAATACAGACCTAAAACCCAAAGAACACAGATAAAAAATTCTCTACAAAAAAGTAGCAAATAAAGTCCAGTACATCAAAAAGATCAAAAGGTCATTTGTCCTGAGCAACTGGGTTTTAATTCAGGAAACCAGGAATGTTTGAAGATATCTAAATCAATTAACATGGAACCATCACATCAATAGAACAAAGAACAAAAATCCTATGATCATTTTAGTAGATACTGAAAGAGGCACTCAATAAAATTGAACATCCATTCTTAGTTGAAACATTGAACAGATTATGCATAGAAGGATCATACTTCAACATAACATAAGTAATACATAACAAGCCAAAATCTAACATCACACTGAATGGGCAAATCAGAAAACCTTTCCTCTAATAACTGGAACTAAACAAGATACCTACTCTTGTTGCTGTTATTCAATATTGTACTGGACATGAGAGCAATAAGGTGAGAGGAAGAAATAAAAGGCATAAAAATGAACAAATGAAAGGATAAAGTCAAGTTATTTGTAGATGACACTTTTTTTTTCATGGTAAATGCTCTTTAATAAAAAGGCTGCATTCACTTTTATGACTGTCTGAGTCATTTACAAAAATCTTAGGTATGCCTTAGATTAGATCATGAAAACTAGAGATTAGTGAATAATTCCTTGAGAAATGAGAACCAACTCAAAGTTTAAGATTCTAAGACAACTGAATTTTTGTTTGTGAAATTCTAAATAATTTGTCTACCCTTCCAATCTTTTTATTTATTTATTTATTTATTTATTTATTTATTTTTTGCAAGCAGAGTGGACAGTGAGAGAGAGAGAGAGAGACAGAGAGAAAGGTCTTCCTTTGCCGATGGTTCACCCTCCAATGGCCGCCGTGGCCAGCACATCGCGCTGATCCGAAGCCAGGAGCCAGGTGCTTCTCCTGGTCTCCCATGAGGGTGCAGGGCTCAAGCACTTGGGCCATCCTCCACTGCCTTCCCGGGCCATAGCAGAGAGCTGGCCTGGAAGAGGGGCAACCGGGACAGAATCCGGTGCCCTGACCGGGGTTAGAACCCAGTGTGCCGGCGCCGCAGGTGGAGGATTAGCCTATTGAGCTGCGGCACCGGCCCCTTCCAACCTTTTTGTCTGCATTCCATTTACTTTCCATAAAAGAAGTTTGGAAATTTTGGAAATGACAATTCTGAACAGTATAATTTCTTTTTTCTTTAAAGATTTTATTTATTTATTTGAGGGAGGGAGGGAGGGAGGGAGTGAGGGAGAGAGAGAAAGGTCTTCCATCTGCTGGTTGACTCCCCAAATGGCTGCAACAGCCAGATCTGAGCCAATACAAAGCAAGGTGCCAGGAGCTCATCCGGGTCTCCCACACAGTTGCAGGGACCAAGCACTTGGGCCATCATCCACTGCTTTTCCTGGCCATAAGCAGGGAGTTGGATTGGAAGAGGAGCATCCAGGACAAGAACCAGTGCCCATATGGGTTGCTGGGGCAGTAGGCAGAGATCTACCCTACTACACCACAGTGTCAGCCCCTATTCTTTTCTTTCTTTTTTTTCCTAAAGGGATTTATTAATCCATTTGATTCCCAGGTTCACAGCAAATGCATAGAAATTACCACCACACAATTCTCATTAAGTCTCATGCTAATATGTTATTAATACAGAGAACAGATTCAACGTTGTTCATAGGTAGAATTCTAAGGGTATAATAATAATACTTCTCTTCCTCCCTCCCTCTTCCTTTTGCATTTCCTTTCCTTTCCTTTCCTGTTCCTCCCTTCCCTCACTCCCTTTCTTCCTTTGTTAATTTCTGAGATAACATGTTTTGAATTTACATTATAGTCCATGGCTTAATGTTCACTAAGTAAAAGTTCAAGTTAAAAGCAAAAAGAAGCTAGTTCAACAGGAATGGAGGCAAGGGCTATGAACAAAAATTAAATGAAATGTTGACCATTTCATTCATATAGAATAAATTTTGAGATAGTCACAGATCAGTAAAACTATAGCAATGTATCATTCTTATTCACTGGTTTGACAAAGATAGAGAATAAAGTTCGAGAAAACTGTATTTGCAGCACAACTGCTGTTATTCCCTTTAAAAAATTCTAAGAACTCCATCAAGTATTGCTAGAGGTAATAAACAAATTTGATAAAACTGTAGGATACAAATTAGTAACACTTGTTTATGGCAGAAATTAATTCACCATTGGACTACTAGATGAAAATGTGGGGAAAGACTTACAGACACTGGGATGATTTTTATTAGAGTTGAAAAGCACATGCAAAAAGAGCAAAAATGGACAAATTTAGGATTTTGCCAAACTGAGCATCTTCTCCATAGTAAAGGAAACAATCTTCAGAGTGAAAAGGCAACCAATAGGAGGGGGGAAATGTTTGCAAACTTTTCATGACTAATATCCAAAATATAAAAGGAACACAAGCACTCAATCACAAAATAACCCAATTAAAGTAAGCAAATGATGATACTTCTCAAAAGAACTAATTCAAATAGCAAACAAATTTATGAAAAATGTTCAACATCATTAGCCATCAGGGAAATGCAGATTGAATCCCAATGAGGTGTCATCTCAGTACAGTTAAATTTTATCAAAAAGATAGTGCAACAAATGCTGGCTAAAGTATGGAGAAAGATAAACTGTTAATACAGTATTGAAGGGAATGTAAATTAGTACATCTATTATAGAGAAAAATATAGAGTTGCTTCAAAACTCTAGAAACAGAACTACCATATGACCCAGCAGTCGCACTACTGTGTATTTATCTAAAAGAAATGAAATTAGTCTGTTGAATAAACATTTCTGTTCCCGTGTTCATTACAGCACTGTTCAAATAGCTAAGATTTGGAATCAACCTAGATGCCCATTAACATATGAGTGGATAAATAAAATGGGGGTGTATTTACACAATGTGATATTAATCAAAACTTGAAAAATAATGCTATCCTATCATTTGTAGCAGTATGCATGGTACTGAAAGACAACATGGTAAGTGAAATAAGTCAGGCTCAGAGAGGCAAATGCCATATGTTTTCTCTCAGCTGTGGAAGCTAAAATGATCATTCTGAACACAGAATAGGATTCGTTCAGTGTGGGAGAGTAGGGGAGTGAGTGATAGCAGGAGAGATGGATAACAGGTATCAAAGATAGTTAGATGGAATAAGTTGCAGTGTTCTCCAGTACAGGGAGCTGACTAAAATTCACAATAACTTGCATCATTTTATAAATAGGAACTCAGTGTTTCTGTACATGCATTAGTGATAGAGATCTAAACATTAACTATCCCAATTTCTTAAGAGTATATCACATACATTTTTTGAAATATCATATACCTCCCATACATTTGTGCAGTTATCAAGTGTCAACCAAAAATGCTTAAAGAGCAAACATTTTAAGAGAAATAGATGCAAAATAATCTGATTTATCATTATAAACTCACACTGTATGCCTTAAATATGTAAAAGAAAAATGGAAGAAAAAAAGGTCAGATGGGTACTAAAATAAATAAAATGGCTAACCTCATTAAGTCTAATGACTCCCAAGTCCATCATTACACAAAGTCTGTTGTTTTTCCTCTTTTAAAAAGATTTGCTTATTTATTTGAAAGATAGAGTGACAGGGGTTTCAGAAAGAGGGAGGAAGGGCGGGAGAGAGAGAAAGAGAGGAGAGAGTGAGTTTCCATATATTATTCACTCCCTAAATCCCTGCAACAAAGGAGCTGGGACAGGCTGCAGATGGGAGCTGGAACTCCAGGTCTCCCACATGAGTGCAGGTCCCAAACACTTGGACAATCTTCCCCTGCTTTCCTGAATGTATTAGCAGGGAGCTGGATTGGAAGTGGAGCATTCAGAACTGGAGCTGGAGATCAAATGGTATGCCAGCTTTGCAGGTGGCTGCTTTACCCACTGAGCCACCATACCAGCCCCCAGATCTTTTGCTTTCAAGTAATGTGTTACCACAGATTTTTGTTTTCAAAGTACAAAATAAAATTTATGAAAATATGTATCTCACAAAATATAATGTATGAAAATAAAAGCTGCTTTAATAAAATTCTGATGACATGGAAAATATGCATATTGTTGAAAGAATACAAAAGAACAATATTGTCCTACTTCTTGAAAATCTGTTAATGCTTGCACATATAGAAGTATGTACTTAAAAATATTAGCTGATTAAATTGTAGGTTCTAGTCAACTTTTAATTATGATATTTATGTTATTTATTACTTTATGCATACTACATATAATGAAAAATGTATTTTCCTTTTTTTGGTTAAAATTTAGAAACTATTATTAAAACATACTCTGGAATTTTTCCTTTTTTTAAACTTATATTTAGTAAATATAAATTTCCAAAGTACAGTTTATGGATTACAATGGCTTTTTTCCCCCTCATAACTTCCCTCCCACCCGCACCCCTCCCATCTCCCACTCCCTCTCCCATTCCATTCACATCAAGATTCATTTTCAATTATCTTTATATACAGAAGATCGATTTAGTATATATTAAGTAAAGATTTCATCAGTTTGCACCCACACAGAACATAAAGTGTAAAATACTGTTTCAGTACTAGTTATAGCATCAATTCACATTGGACAACGCATAAAGGACAGAGATCCTACATGAGGAGTAAGTACACAGTGACTCCTGTTGTTGACTTAACAATTTGACACTCTTGTTTATGGCGTCAGTAATCTCCCTAGGCTCTAGTCATGAGTTGCCAAGGCTATGGAAGCCTTTTGAGTTCGCCAACTCTGATCTTATTTAGACAAGGTCATAGTCAAAGTGAAGTTCTCTCTTCCCTTCAGAGAAAGGTACCTCCTTCTTTGATGGCCCGTTCTTTCTACTGGGATCTCACTCACAGAGATCTTTCAACTAGGTTTTTTTGTTGTTGTTGTTGTTTTGTTTTGTTTTTTTGCCAGAGTGTCTTGGCTTTCCATGCCCAATTTGTGGAGTGATGTTGTTTATTAGAGAGGGAAATTAAACAGTAGTCAGATTGTGAGAAGTTATTTTGAAAAAGCTAAAAATGATAAAATGGAAACTTTCCAGCTGAATGAGCATACTCTTATTGTAATTAAACTGCAAGACTTAAAAGTATGACAATAAATGACATTATCCTAATGAAACAGGTACAACTTTGCCTTATTATTTTATATAATCTTCTATTAAGTTTGTGGTATTTTTAAAATGACAACTTAATATACAGAAATCCCAATTTTTGTTTGTTTGTTTGTAACATTAAGAGTGAGACATATCCGGGTTGGTGCTGTGGTACAGTGGGTTAACCCCCTGGTCTGAGGCACCGGCATCCCATATGGGCGCCGGTTCAAGACCCGGCTCTTCCACATCTGACCAGTTCTCTGCTATGGCCTGGGAAAGTAGAAGATGACCCAAGTCCTTGAGCCTCGGCACCCACGTGGGAGACCCGGAAGAAGCTCCAGGCTCCTGGGTTCGGATCAGCACAGCTCCGGCCGTTGCAGCCAATTGGGGAGTGAACCAATGGATGGAAGACCTCTCTCTCTCTGCCTCTCCTCTATGTAACTCTGACTTTCAAATAAATAAATCCTTTTTTTAAAATTTTCTTTTTTCTTTTTTCTTTTTTTTGACAGGCAGAGTGGACAGTGAGAGAGAGAGGCAGAGAGAAAGGTCTTCCTTTGCCATTGGTTCACCCTCCAATGGCCGCTGCGGCCGGCGCGCTGCCGCCATTGTACCGGGCTGATCCGAAGGCAGGAGCTAGGTGCTTATCCTGGTCTCCCATGGGGTGCAAAGCCCAAGCACTTGGGCCATCCTCCACTGTACTCCCGGGCCACAGCAGAGAGCTGGCCTAGAAGAGGGGCAACTGGGACAGAATCCAGCACCCTGACCAGAACTAGAACCCGGTGTGCCGGCGCTGCAAGGCGGAGGATTAGCCTAGTGAGTTGCGGTGCCAGCATAAATAAATCTTAAAAAAAAAAAAAAAAAAAGAATGAGACATATCAAGCCACACCGAGTAAACATTTGTTGAAAATATAACTCCTTCTTTGCAAAGATAGCAAAACTAATATAAAACAACTTATCAATAGAAAAAGAATCCATGGAACTTCTATGTTTGAAAAATCAGAGGGCTAATATTTTTGTTTTTGATCAGCAACCGAAGTCATAAGAGATGCCTTTACTTCACAGTCCAGAGAGTTTTGCATAAAGCACTCGGTTCAGGATGTTTTTACTTTTTAATGGTAAAATAAACTGAATAACCTAAGAACTCATTTTTTCCATTCAAAAATATTTGTTCAATTCTCACTGTTTCACATTTAAATATGGAACCCATACAAGCAGTCACTTTCTGCATATGAACTAAGAATTTCCATTAAAACCCAAGTGTTTCCAGACTATTTGGAGACCATATTGTCACTGAAATTGAGGTCTTCCATGTGCCAGAAACTCTTTTAAGAGATTTATGTGTATTAGCTTACAGACTCTTCACAAAATCCTTATAAAACAGAAGCTGTTTTCTACTGAGCTTTACCAAGAAGAAAATTGATTTATGTAGGTGAAATTAACCTATCCGTGGTCATACATCTAGGAAGTGGCTGGGCCCATGAGGCTCATGTAATGAAGAATAAAGCAGTGCCATGATCTACCCAGCCAATTGAACTGCCTTAAAACAAAAGGGCATTTTTCATTTCAAAGTTAAAAATAAGAGAAATAAAGTACAAGCAAATGTAGCAAGATGTTTACAATTAGGAATCTGTCCAGAGTTTGCTTAATTCACATACTATTTGAAATGTGTCTAAAAATTTGCAAACTCACACATCTAAAAATGCACACATATAAGTTGTATCTTTCAAATACATTTACTTACTGTAGTTGTGCAATAAATGATAGATTCTTTTAAATGGTTACTGTATTTACTGTAATTACCAGAAGTCATTTTGACTAATATTTAAATTGTTAATGAATATTCTATGTAATGGCCCTAGGGTCACAAGGTAAATGGCTCCCCAACTTATCAGGTGAGTCTAGATTTATATACAACAAAAAAATACATAAATCACCAACAGATGCACTATTTGCTAAAGATGAAACCAGGAAAAGTTTAGAGAATGTTTTGTCGAAGTTAAAGCATTTAACCTTACTTTGAGTCCCTTAGAGGGGGGAACAGTCAAGAAGAGGAGACCAAGCTAATAAAGAATATCAAAAACAATGTTGTGATGGTCAGTGTCTGAAAGGAGTTGTGAAAATCAGATAGAAATGTCTGATTTCATCAGCGTGTGGTATTGTTTAGTCATGGAGATAGTGAGCTTTTTGCACAAAGATAATGTCTTAGCTACAGAACAAATTCCAGTTAAAAATCTTTACCACAACCTAATTAATCACAATGTTACTAAACCTGATCATCTTGCTTCTCCATTAAATTTACAATCTCCTTTCTCCAGCATCTTGTAAAGATCATCCTGTTTTCAAGTTCTGTGGATATTCACCCATGGTATCTCTTACTTTCCTTTCTACTACACTGTAACTTCTCCAGCATGTTTCTCCATTACATAAACGTTCTGTAGATTACATGAACCCCTGTATTGCCAACTTTACAACTCTTTTTTTTCAAAGATTTATGTATTTATTTGAAAGTCAGAGTTACAGCAAACAAGAGATAGTCCAACCACTGGTTCACTACCTAAATGGCCAGTGGCTGGGAATGGGCCATGCTTAAGCCAGTCTTCCACATGGGTGCATGGTCTCAAGTACTTGGGCTATCTTCTGCCTTCCCAGGCACATTATCAGGGAGTTGCACTGGAAGTGAAGCAGCCAGGACTAGACTAGTGCTCATGTGGAATACTGGCATTGCAGGTGGAGACTTAACATGCTGTACCACAATGCCAATCCAGGTGGAGACTTAACATGCTGTACCACAACGCCAATCCCGCTTTGTAACTCTTAGGGACTCTTTCAGTGAATTAGATTAAGTTTAAAGGATAGTTGGTTGTGACATATAACTAACCTGGTCACAAAACAAGGGTCAAACTTCTCTTAGTGGCAAGTGCATCCCAAGACTTGCAGATTGCTTTCTCAAGTCTAGTTTTCTCCCTGTCAGTCTCATTCCCATCTTTTGCTCAAAAGCTTTCTTTATATTGAAGAGCAAAGTTTCAGGTTACCACATATTCATATTTCTCCAGTGTAGTTGTATGAGTCAGATTTTCATTAATACAACTGAAATATCTGAGAGAAGCTATGTAAGAAGGAATAAGGTTCATATAGGCTCACAACTTTGGAGGCTGGTAGATCCAAGACCAGCTGGCTTCATTGGTTTGGCATCCAATATGTGGGGAGAGAGGCTCTCATGATGAACTAGTGAGCAGAGACAGCAGGGACATCCAAATTGGCCATTATAATCAACCCTCTTACAAGAACCACCATGGAGAACATGTGCCTAATGACCTGACCACCAGGCCCACCTCCTGTATACCTTAATTCGATCAAGTCTCCATCCTTAATCCATTAACTTTAATCCAGTAATCATTTAACATAAAAGTTTGGGGACCAAACTTTCAATTCATTGGCCTTTAGGGGACAAAAAAGGCTTTTATCCAACTGGAACAGCAATGATCTAAGATGACAAGATGCTTCCCTGAAATTCTAGCCAGAAAAGAACCTGTCTCAGTGCTGTAGTTGGCTCTGCTTGTTCAGAAGTCAGAACAGCGAGGTGACAGGGTGCTGGAGTTGTGGCTGCTATCAGCACTAATATGTGGAAGAAAGTTTTGATCTACAATTGTTTTTCTGCATCATTTTCAATTTTTAAATTCCATTTGATATGGGTTCAAATGAAGCTAGCTAGGTAATCTTAGACAACTATGCCCTATAATCTTCTACTCGTATCCCTAAATTAGGTATAGCAATTGTGCCAAACTCAGGAGTTGACTGTAAGGGCATAAATAAATTCTGAAAGTACACAGAGCAGTTAGCAAAGAGCTTGTCATAAAGTAAATGTTCAGTGATATGGGAAGAATTAATAGATAAAATAATAAAATACCTGATATAGTTTCTAATTCTCATTTATTTTGTGTTTTCTCTTTCCTGCCTAGAAGTCTCCATTCTCTCATCATGAGCACTAGTATTCATATATAGCTAAGATTTATTCCAACTCTAATTTTTTAAAAAAATGATTTTTTATTTCTAATACAGAGAAAGATTTCTACCCACTGATTTGCTACTGAAATGGCTGTAACAGCTGTGTCTGGGCCAGGCCAAAGACAAGGAGCAGGAATTCTCTCTGGGTCTACCATGTGGGTAGCAGGGGTCCAGGTACTTGGGCTATCTTCTACCTTGTCAGGTGCATTACCAGGAAGCTGGATCAGAAGCTGAGGCGTGGGCTTAATGAGCTGTATGATGCCAGGCCCTCAATTCTAATGCTTGTTGCTTTATTTTGTATCCTATTCTCTAACCACCTGGCAGGAGGTTTTGTAATCATAGAAGTAAATAACACTGCAACATTAGTTACATTTTGTCGCCATTAGAAATAATGTTTTTTTCCACTTAAAATAAGATTTGATATTTTATTCCTTGGCATGATTATTTGTAGCCTGAAAATTAAATGCTGGGTTCAAAAACAGATGATTAGTTATACAATCTGCTATTGTTCTTCTCAATGGGAATGGATAAAATAAAGCTATCAAAAAATGTTCCTTAACAGCATTTATGAAACATGCTCAATTTGCTCTGTGTTCTCCACAACTGTGGGAATATAATTTTTGACTAGAAAAGCCTTTTATTTTGGATATCCACAGTGTAGTGGGTATTTAGCACTTGAAAAATAATATCAGAGCCTTAGCCCAACAATGGAAAATTATCCACTTTACCTTCTTCTTGAGGATCCCTTAGAAAATCGCTACTTTTTCACTACATTATGTTCAAAGGTTTCAAATAGAACACTTATTGGAAGGGTCTGTTCATTTGAAGTGAAACGGAGGGTCACGAAAGGCACCCAGCTCGCTTGCTTTTTTCTGAGCTGCCTTTTGTTTTTGGTTTTCAGTTGGAGAATGGCTTTCAGGCACAGAGGGCTTAGCAACTGAGTTTGGCACCAGAGGTCAGCCAAGGGAGGGGTGTGGAAGGATGAAACGGAGATAAGGACTTGGGAAGTTCTCAGTTCTTGAAGCAGGTTTTGTAAAAAGAGTATTAAATGAAATAACATGAGAAAATGATCTGAAAATGCTTCTGGGAAGGCAGAATAGAGGCAATATAGTCAGAATTGACCCTGGAGACCCCAGGACAGAAGGAATATTGAAAAAGGTGCGCTATTTGGTGAAATAGTTGTCAACATGAAACTGATTTACTTAGACTCTTGATCCTTTTCTCTTTTTCGCAAGGAAATTCTCCCAAATATTCATTTTTCACCTCTTTCTTGAGTGCCTTGGCCCCTAGGATTTTCTGCTTAAGTTTTAATGCCACACATTTAACATCAATTTTAATTCATGTATAGTGAAAGACATAATTCTAGGATGGGTCTTGTTCCCTTGTATGCTCATTATTTCTAATCCCTTGCCCTTGAATGTGAGACCTGTTATTATGTGATTGATACTCTATAGCAAAGCTGGTGGTATAGTTTACACAAGTGATGACATTAAGTTAAAGAGGACTCCTGAGCAGATTGGAGACGGATCTTCTCTCTGCCTTTGAAGAGTAAGCATTTAGGTTGTGAATGCATTGTGTGGCTAGAACAAAGGGCAGTCTCTAGGACCTGAGAGCATTCCCCAGCCCTATCACCAGCAAGAAATGAGGACCTAAGTTCTTCAATGGAAGGATTCAATTCTGTTAACAACACAAATGGCCTTGAAAGAGAATCCTGAGGTATAGATGAGAATGAAACCCATCCATGTCTTGATTTTGCCTTGTGAATAACTGAACAGAAAATCCAACAAGACTGTTCCCAAACCCTTGATTGACAAGGATGAATCTTAAGATGATATATTTTGAGAGTTTTCAATATGGCTCAATATAGGTGCTAGTGTTTGCCTCAAGAACCAAAATAATAAATAGCTGCATTTCAAATTGAGTGGACAAGGAAGAAGACTGGAACTCAGTAATGGAATAAGGTGAATGTGGTAAAAAATGGAGAACTGGGATGGCAGCATAGAGAGAAGAAAGTCAGGTAACAACTAAGATTCTAGGTAGAGAAGGGAAATCCCTGTTGCCAGGGAAAGCACAAACAGAAGAGCCTCCGCAGAGCCCACGTGCATGGGTGCCCTATACAGGCGATCCTAGCTACAGGAGGAATTCACAGCCATCACACATTGAGAGCCCAGTAAGGAGAGCTACCTGGAGAACTCTTAGCTGCTATGATTCACAGAAGGCACCCATGTAGTATCCCTCACAACTCCTAGGGCACAGACAGCAGCTGTGTGGCACCATCTTGAGAAGGGAGTCAATGTAAGAATACAAACTTCCCTGGGGACAGAGCCCCTGCATATCCCCATCATGTGGCCCTCTGGCCATTTCAACACACTAGGGAAGAAGACTGCAGCTTCAGTCATCCACCTGGACTCAGCAGGGCAATGGTGACCCTTGCATACCAGCCCACATGGTGCTCTGCAGTACAAGGGACATGGGGTACAGAACAGCAGGAGGATCCTGACTCCAGAACCCTAGAAGCAGGGCACTCAGGGTCCAGTCTCCCAACCATCTCTACACATCTTCTCAATCATGGTAATGCACATGTAGGTTGATAACAATAATAACAGCCAACTAATTAATTGCCTGATATGTGCCTGGCCATTTTAAACAGTTTAACCCATTAACAGATTTAAACATACCTATAAGTTAGATTATTTATTGTCCCCATCTTGCAGATAAAGTAACCAAAGCACAAAGAAGTTAAATAATTTACCCAGGGTCAAATGGATCACAAGACCTGCTCACTATATAATATAACATGGAACATGTCACATTTGTATTTTTATTATGCTTTTTTCTTCCATATTTTCCCTATACACACATAATGAATAGATATGTATGTATAACTGTCAAAGAAAATATTACTCATATGAGAATAAAGGATCTGATATTTATTAATACATGAATTTATTCAGAATAAACTCTCTTCAAAATGACCTTGAATTTCTTTCCCTAACTGTATGATGAAATATGAAAAACAAATGAGTGGAGACATTGTTTTTCAGATTAGAGGATCCTTTCCACACATTCCTGAATGTTCATCTTCCGACTGCCCTTAGTTGCTTTTATATAACACTGGGAAAGGACGTGGTCTATGTAACAATGACATAACCAAAAAGATAGAAATAAGAATTAATGCTTTTTTTACTAAGATAAGGACAACTGTTATTGAGCCTTACTAACTGCCAGTCAAAATCATTGCCCCCATGGTATTTAGATTCCAATAGGAAGAAACAAAAAATTCAATAAACAAATATTATTTATGAGCTATGACTGTGTTATAAAAATGCAGATTAAAGTGAAAAATTGATTGTGGTAGAAGGTCAGGGAAGATAGGTGTGATAAGAGTTGGCCTCACTGAACAGGTAGTAGTTGAGTAAGAAGAGCTGTTCAAAATGGTTTCTTCCTTCCTTGAATATAGATTATATATTTTGAAGAAAGGCTCCTACTTCTACATTGATAAAGTAAGGAAAAAATTACTGAGCTTTGCTTCATTTTTTTCAGTTTTAGGCATTAAGAGCTAGGAAAGGTGAAATGTTCTTGTTATATAATCTATAATAATCAGGATTTATTGTTTCACATTCCTACTCAAATTGTAGAATTTCAAGAACTGGATCATGGTTACAACCTCTCTGAAACACTATGATTCATGATGTTATGGGCTGAATTGTGGAAATTTCAATTTAAAGATTTGTTTAGTTTGGTGTAAAATCTTTGAAAGCCATGCAAAACTGAGGTCTTCAAAAAGTCCATAGGAATGCATATTATAAAAAACTATGTACATATTTAAAACAATTTTTTACACCCATTTTATTTTTTATATTCTTTGCAAATAAATCTTTACAAAACTCAAGTCTCACCTTGTTACCTCCATGCTGAAAAATCTTCACTTGCATCTTCATGGTCATTGCTTGCCATTCTCTCTAAATTTCCCTCTCTAAATAATATTCATCTCCTTTCATTTTCACTATTGTGCTCTGCTGCCTTCCACTTTCAAAAGGAATGTCCTGACACCATGTCTGTCATAAAGTGCCCCCTCAACAACTTCACTTATTTAACTTGTTTTCATTATTTAGACTTTAGCCCATCCAACATTTCTCAGGGAAGAATTTCCTCATGTCTACTACCAGATTTCCATCAAAACATTCAAGCATCTTACATGTTTTCTTAAGTGATAATTAAATCTGTTTGCTCTATGAGAAACTAAGGTATGGATGTTTTACATCATTTTATTTTTTGTGGTAGAATAGATAGTAGACACTCACAGAGTAATGTGATAAGAACCTAAGAAGTATAACCTTGGATTGCTTTATTTATTTGTTCTTAATTACATATATTTTGCATTGGCAGTTTTTGAATCTTAGGCTGATTTGAAAAAAAAAAATTACTGGAGTTGAGAAATCAGCCTGTGATGTGGAAATCAAGCTGTGCTATCACTATTTAACATCATCAATGAAACACAAAATGTGCTACTCAAAGTTTAACTTTGTAGGTGATATGTGAGACTATTCAGCTCATTTCTCCTTTGCTTTACTGGCTCTATAGATCTTGTGGGAGTAGAAATGGTCTTTGCATTGTGAGTATCCAATACAAAATCCACAGCAAGCAGAAAACGGTAAAAAGTTACATCTTTGAATGACTCATAGTTACATCTATAGTTTATTTGTCAGGAAGACTTGTAATTATATGAATTCAAAAATTATTTTTCTTTTGAGCATCAGAGGAAAGTTGGTCAATAACTGCTAATTAACTTATCTTCTAAAATAGAACCTCTAATATACGAGCTCATCAGAGTCCTTAAGTTTTAGAGTAGCTGTACCAATTAACAAAAGATAGGGGCTGGGGGTACTGAGTTTGTATAAGAAGAGTTATCCTTTGGACTGATGAAATCTTAAATAGAATGAAAAAATATATATTGGCCTTTTCTAGCCATCAACTTGAATTCAGTAATCATCTGATTAGGTCACAAAGGATTACATATATTTTGTTCAATAAAGCCAATAGAGGCCGGTGCCGCGGCTCAATAGGTTAATCCTCCATCTGCAGCATCGGCACCCCGGGTTCTAGTCCCGGTCTGGGTGCCGGATTCTGTCCTGGTTGCTCCTCTTCCAGTCCAGCTCTCTTGTGGTTCGGGAGTGCAGTGGAGGATGGCCCAAGTACTTGGGTCCTGCACCCTCATGGGAGACCAGGAGAAGCACCTGGCTCCTGCCTTCGGATCAGCGCCGTGTGCTGGCCACAGCGGCCGTTGTGGGGTGAACCAACGGCAAAAGGAAGACCTTTCTCTCTGTCTCTCTCTCACTGTCCACTCTGCCTGTTAAAATAAATAAATAAATAAATAAAGCCAATAGAATTACTCAGAGAGTTGGATGTGCCTTCAGAAATTGCAGGTGCAGTAGTTTAGTAGAAGTTCAGGGCAGCCAGCCCTCAGTATCTTTGGGAGATTGACTCCAGGGTCTCCCACAGATACCCAAAATCTGTGGATGCTCAAGTCCCCTACTTAAAATGATGTAGTATTTGCATATAACATATCCACACCCTCCTGTGTACTTTGAACCACTTCTAGATTACTTACATTAATAACATATAATCATTGTTATATGGTATTATTTAGGGAATAATAACAAGGAAAAACGTGTACAAGTTCTAGGCTAATGGAATTTTTTTTTAGTATTTTCATTCTATGTTTGGTCATACCCATAAATGTGGAATCCATGCATGAATACCGTGGGACATCCTTGGCCTGTGTTTTGATGCCACTTGGATATGATTCTCATGACAAGCAAAAAGAACTTAGGAATCTTCATATTGTCTTCTCCTCTTGTCCTCTCTCTACTATCTTCAGTAAGTCACAGGGGATTAGAAAAAATAGGTCTCATGTAGCCTGATGGCACCTTGCTTATTTAATTCTCAAAATCTGAAAGCTAACGATTTTATATGTTTCTCTACAGAGTTCTGGCAGAGAATGTAATTTTTAAAAATATTTATTTTCCTGTACTTGAAAGGCAGAGTGAAAGCAAGTGATAATTTTTCTATCTGCTGGCTCACTCCTCACATGCCTGCTAAAGCCAGGACAAAGTCAATCAAGAACTAGAAATACTATTTGGGATAGCCCAATAACCTAGGCTGACATCTACTGCCTTCCCAGGTGTGTTAGCAGGAAGCTGGATGGGAGGTGTAGCAGTCAGGATTTGAAGAGGTGATGTGCTACAGGGCTGCTGTCACAAGCAGCAGCTTCACCTGCTGTGCCTCATTTTGGCTGAAAATGTAATTTTTTACAGGACTAGGTCCCATGCAATGAATGGGATTATTTCTCATTTCCTCATGTGTGTGTGTGTGTGTGTGTGTGTTTGGCAGAGCTACAAAACTAAGCATCTAACATGGAGAGAATCCAAGTATTGCTCATGTTTGGCAGAGGGCATATATCTGAAGGTATTTGAAAGAATTAATGCAAAATGTGTATTATAAAAATAACTATGTGTGTATTCCAAACTTTTTTGCCACCATATAAACTAAACTTATCTTTTGATTCCATTTTCCATGAGCTTTCTGGAGTTTCCTTATAGTATGGATAATGGATAATGGGTCTCCTGTGGAAAACTTAGACTCTGACATTGAGAGTTCTCAATGATTCATTTTTCAGCTGAGAACATGCACTAGTTCCCACCTCTACTACTTCATAAATAAGGGTCCTTCCACCTCTCTTGGATTCTGGGTTTTACTACCAGCACATAGAACTTCTTCTGTTCTGATAAACTGCTGGCCATATTTGGTAAAAATGGGTTTATACAAATAATTAAAGTCGCAAACTGCTTTCAAGGATTGAGACTGGAGGAGGCAGGTGTGGAATTAAGTCATAGAAAGTTATGCAAAAAATGACACCAAATCATAAAGCGGCTATATGCATCAATCCCAAAGGAGCTCCACCAGCACACATTTCAGTGGAAAACAGGCTCATTTTGGGGAAACACCACCACCAACACCTAAGGAATACATGCACACAGTAAGTAGGTGATATCCCAGGAACTTCCAGAGTTGGCTAAGGTATTTTTAATGTCAGTTTATGGGGCTGATGCTGTGGTATAACAGGCAAGCCTCTACTTGCAATGCTGGCATCCCAATGTGAGATTGCCAGTTTGAGTCCGGGCTGCCCTGCTTCCAATCTAGCTTCCTGCCAATGCTCCTGGGAAGGCAGTAGAAGGTGGCTCAGGTATTTGGGCCCCTGCCACTGATATAAGAAACCCAGATGAAGTCCCTGAATTCTGGCTTTGATTGTGGGCAGAGCTGGTTGTTGTGGCCATTTGGAAAGTGAAACAGTGGATGGAAGATTGTTCATTCTCCCTCCATCCCTCCCCCCACTACCTCCTTCTGTCCCTCTCAATTGCCCATGCCTTTCAAACAAATCAGTCAATAAGTCTTAAAAAAATAAAGCCAATTTATAAAATATCCTAGGATTATTCATCAAAGATAATATTCATTGATATTTACTCAGAACCATAATCAGGTTTTGGGCATTAATTTTACTTTCAAGTCAAATAATAAAGTTCATATAATACTGTGAAATATCCACAAATGCTAAGAACTTATTGTCTATCTTGATTCCTTTTCAAGAAGAATCACATTTTGAATATAATATAATTTTACCTATTGAAAGAATGGATGTAATACTAAGAAAATGCTGAAACTTTCTAAAATGTTTTATTTATTTGAAAAACCTGTATACACACATGCATACAAACACACACACACACACACACTGCAAAGGCAAAGAGAGATCTATTATCTGGTTCATTTTCCAAATGCCCACAAGTAGGGCAAGGCCAAGCTGAAGCCAGGAGCTCAGAACTCAGACCCAGTCTCCACATGTGTGACAGGGACCCACCTGCTTGAGGAAACACCAGCTGTGTGCAGGGAGCTGGAATTGGAAGCAAAGCAGGGACTCAAACCCAGGCCTTCTGCTTTGGCATGTGAGCATCACAAGTGGTGCCTTAACCATGCCAGCTGCCCACCATTAACACTTGTGTTACAATTGTACTAGATCAATATTATCTGCATACTAAAATGGCTAGTCAACCAAAAAGAAACAAGTAGGTTTCTAATTAATGATAGTAAATGATAAGTTTGATTAAACAGTTCATTTGTCACTAGCTGCATTAGCATTAGATTGAGATAGTCTGAAATTCAAATCTGACCACTAGCTTTGGATAGTATCAAAATCACAGTGCATTTGGAATTTATTACTTTAGACATTTGGGATTATGCTATCCTCTGATGCATAAAAACGAAAGTACATATAATACAACTAACCCAAAATCCATAAAATAAGTACTTTCTGTGAAAAGCAACATGATTTCCTTGGAGTGTGTGTGGGTTTCACTTTTTACAGAACATGGTCAATTTGCAGTCACCCATAGAGATAAGGGAGTTCTGACCAACAGAGCTACTGAGAATGGCAGGTTAGAGATGAATTCAGTATCCTATATATTTTGAAGTATGTATTATTTTCCATTTCTCAGTTTATCAGGTGGTACTATACTCTGCCTTTCTGGAGTTGGAATAATGTGATTTCCTTATGAACTTTGGAATAAGAATCACAAAAGAGAACCATGGAACTAAGAGAAAGGCTGACATTACAGAAGCACCTTTTAGAAACAGAAAAAAATGTGTTGGGTGGAGGAGTGGATTGAATTACTTAGTGAATAATAGGTCTGTCTATATTTATTGGTGACATTATCTTCTTTATTTGGAGAAATGGTCTTTGAGATTATATGTAACTGAGGCATTACCTGAATCTAGCATTAAACAAGGCATGAGTAGTAAGGAATACCTATATAGGCAAAATTATTTGTTAAGAAATGGTTGACATGAATCAACTACCACACCCCTCATGTTCATTGAGGACATGACCTATGGGCACAGTCTGCTAGTCTTTTCTTAGATAATCTCATCAGAAAAAAATGACTGTACAATTAAAAAGCTGATAGTTTTATGATTATTTCATTTTTACTATTACATCAGTGTCTGTTATTGTTTTGGGAAAATCCAGCATATGAAATCTGGCCACCAAAGACAGAAGGAACAATGGAACCAAAGAAGGAGCCAGATAAATCTGGAATTACATGGAAAATAATTACATTGGGAGTTAAAGAGAGAAGTATTGTCTTACATGAAACTTTTTTTTTTAAAGACAGACCACATACTAAGCCATAAAGCAAATCTCAACAAATTTAAAAAAAAAATGAAATCATACCATGTATCTTTTCTTATCACAATGGAATGAAGCTGGCAATTAACAAGAAAATCTAGAAAATAAGCAAACACATGGAGACTGAACAACATATTCAAGAATAAACAGTCATAGAAGAAATCAAAAAATTCCTAGAAGTGAAAAAGATGACAACACAACATATCAAAATTTATGGGATATATGAAACAGCAGCATTAAGAATAAAGTTTATAACAATTAGTGCCTACATCAAGAAATTGGAAATACATAAAATATATGACCTAACTATGCATATCAAGGATCCATAAAAGCAAGAATAAAACAAACCCCAAATTAGGAGGAAATACATATATAAATTAGAGAGGAAATAAATTGGAAACCAAGAAAGCTACAAAAGATCAATTAAATACAGAGTTTTTTAAAAACATAAAGAAAATTGATATACCAGTGGCCCAATAACCAAAAAGGGCAGAGGAGGGGAGACCCAAATTAAAAAAAATCAGAGATAAAAAATGAAATGTTAAATGGATATCGCAGACATATTAAGAATAATTAGGAATTACTGCTAACAGCTATATGCTAACAATTTGGAAAATCTAGAGGAAATGGATGGATTTGATACAATGTACCAAAATCGAGTTATGAAGATAGAGGAAACATAGATCAATTTCCAAGATGGAGATTGAATCAGATATAAGCACCCTTCTAACAAAGAAAAGCCCAGAACAAGATGCCTTCAATGCTGAATTCTACTGGACTTCTAAAGAGGACCTCATTCAGATTCTTCTTAAGACATCTAAAACAACTGAAAGGGAGGGAACCCTACCAAACTCCTATGATGCCAGCATCACCTTTAATCCTAAACAAGAAAAAGACACAACAAAGAGAACTATAGACTGATACCCCTTATGAATATAAATGTAAAAATACTCAGCAAAATCTAGCTAATTGAATCCAACAACACATCAGAAAGATCATTCACCCAGACCAAGTTGGATTTATCCTAATGAAACAGGGATGATTCAACATATACAAATCAATAACTGTGATCCATCAGATTAATAAATAAAAGAATAAAAAACAACTATCTAAATAAATGCAGAGATAGCATTTGATAAAATACAATATACTTTAATAATAAAAATATTAAGTAAATTGGGTATAGAAGGGACATACCTCAACACAGTCAATGCAATATATGACCAACCCACAACCAGAAACATATTCAACGGGGAAAAGCTAGAGGTATTTTCACTAAGATCTGGAGCCAGACAAGAATGCACAGTCACCATTACTATTTAGTTCTGAAAGATTTAGCCAGTGCTAGACAAGAAAAAAATATCAAAGGCATTCAAATAGGAAAGGAGTAACTCAAATTGAGTCAAAGGGATCACACAAACAAGACTAGTGTCTGCTAATACTAACTGATAGAACCAAAAAGGGAGAGTACGATCCAACATGGGAAGCAGGATACACAGCAGACTCATAGAATGGCAGATGTCCTAAATAGCACTCTGGCCTCAGAATCAGCCCTTAAGGCATTTGGATCTGGCTGAAGAGCCCATGAGAGTATTGTAGGCATGGAAAGCCAAAACACCCTGGAAAAAAAAAAAAAGAAGACCTAAATGAAAGATCTCTGCGAGTGAGATCCCAGTGGAAAGAATGGGGCCATCAAAGAAGGAGGTACCTTTCTCTGAAGGGAGGAGAGAACTTCCACTTTGACTATGACCCTATCAGAATAAGGTCAAAGTCGGCAAACCCTAAAGGCTTCCATAGCCTCAGCAACTCATGACTAGAGCCTAGGGAGATTACTGATGCCATAAACAAGAGTGTCAAATTGTTAAGTCAGCAACAGGAGTCACTGTGTACTTACATCCCATGTGGGATCTGTCCTTAATGTGTTGTCCAATGTGAAGTGATGCTATAACTAGTACTGAAACAGTATTTTTACACTTTGTGTTTCTGTACGGGTGTAAACTGATAAAATCTTTACTTAGTATATACTGCATTGATCTTCTGTATATAAAGATAATTGAAAATGAAAAAAAAAACCTGTTGTTAAATTGGAAATTGCATAGAAAATTAATCAATTTTTAAAAAAAATCATGTAGGATCTCTGTCTTTAATGTGCTGTACACTGTGATTTAATGCTATAACTAGTACTCCAACAGTATTTTTTCACTTTATGTTGCTATGTGGGGGCAAACTGTTGAAATCTTTGCTTAATATATACTGAACTGATCTTCTGTATATAAAGAGAATTGAAAATGAATCTTGATGTGAATGGAAGGGGAGAGGGAGTGGGAAAGGGGAGGGTTGCATGTGGGAGGGAAGTTATGCGGTAGGGGGGGAGCCATTGTAATCCATAAGCTGTACTTTGGAAATTTATATTCATTAAATAAAAGTTAAAAAAAAAAACCAAATTATACCTGTTTGCCAGTTACAGGATTCTGTACATAGAGGAACCCAAAGACTCCCCTAAGAGATTATTGGAACTCATGAAAGAGTTTGGCAAAGTTTCAGGACACAAAATAATCAACACACAAAAATCAATCACATTTGTATATGCAATCCCATGGCTGAGAAAGAACTTGTAAGATCAGTCCCTTTCATAATGGCTACAAAAATTTTAAATACCTTGGGATAAATTTAACCAAGGATATGAAATATCTTTACAATTAAAATTGTAAAACGTTAAGGAAAATAATAGAAGAAGACACCCAAGAATGGAAAATATCTTCCACATTCATGGATTGGAAAAACATCATCAAAAAGGACATACTACCCAAAGCAATTTACAGACTCAATGCACTCTCAATCAAAATACCAAATTTGTCCTTCTCAGATCTGAAAATAATGACCCTAAAATTCATGTGGAATCACGAGATACCCTGATTAGCTAAAGCAATCCTAAATAATAAAAATAAAGCTTTTGGAATGACGACACCTGGCTTCAAGACATATTACAGGACAGTTATAATCAAAACAGCTTGGTGCTGGCACAAGATAGAGATGTCGAGCAATGGAACAGACTGAAGAGTCCAGGACTTAATCCATGAATCTACAATCAACTCATCCGTACCAAACACGGTATAATCATTTCCTGGAGAAAGACATTCTTTTTAACAAATGATGTTGGGAAAATTGGATCTCTGCATGCAAACGTATGAAACAAGACTCCTACATTATACCCTATACAAAAATCAACTGTCAGGGGCTGGCACTGTGGCATATAGCAGGTAAAACCACTGCCTGTAGTGCTGGCATCCCATGTGGGCACTGGTTCAAGTCCCAGCTGCTCCACTTCTGATGCAGCTCTCTGCTATGGCCTAGAAGAGCAGTACAAGATCGCCCAAAACCTTGGGCCCCTGAACTTGTCCGGAGGACCCAGAAGAGGCTCCTGGCTCCTGACTTCAGATCAATACATCTCCGGCTGTTGTGGCCATCTGGGGAATGAACCGGAAGATGGAAGACCTCTCTCTCTCTCTCTGCCTCTGCCTCTCTGTAAGTCTGCATTTCAAATAAATAAATAAATAAATAAATAGTCTTTTAAAAAATCAACTACAATGGATCAAAGATCTAAATCTAAGACATGAAACCTTCAAATTACTAGAGGAAAACAGGGGAAACACTGAAGGACACTGGCATAGGCAAATGCTTCTTGGATAAGACCCTGGAAACACAGGCAATGAAGGCAAAAATAGACAAATGGGATTATGTCAAGGTATGCACAGTAGAGGAAACACTCAACAAAGTAAACAGGCAACCAATAGAATCAGAAAAATATTTGCAAATTATACATCTGATAATAGATTTATATCTGGCATACATAAAGAACTCAAGAAATTCAGCAAGAACAAAACAAGCAATCCCATTTAGAAATGGGCTAAGGATATGAACAGCTGTTTTTCAAAAGGTGAAATAGAAATGGACAACAGACACATGAAAACATGCTCAGTATCACTAGCCATCAGGGAAATTCAAATGAAAACCACAATGAGGTTTCACCTCACCCCAGTTGAAATAGCTGTTATCCAGAAATCAAAGAATTACAAATGCTGGTGACAATATGGGGGAAAAGATACTCTAATACACTGTTGGTGGAAATGTAAATTGCTGTGATCATTATGGAAGACAGTGTGGATATTCCTCAGAAATCTGAAAATAGATCTAGTGTCTGAGCCAGTCATTTCATTCCTGGGAATTTACACTAAAGAAATGAAACTAGCATATGATAGAGGTACCTGTACCCCCATGTTTATAGCAGCTCAACTAACAATAGCTAAGATTTAGAATCAACACAGATGTCCATTGACTTCTGATTGGATAATGCAATTGTGGTATATACACACAATGGAATACTACTCACCCACATAAAAGAATGAAATCCCATGAGTACAAAAAATGTAACATATATGAGCAAAATTGACATTTTGAAATTCGATTGTTTCTCGTAGCCCTTGTCTATACTCTAGGAACAGTGATTTGGGGCTGGCACTGTGGTGTAGCAGATAAAACCACCACTTGCAATGCCAGCATCCCATATGGGCACCGGTTTGAGTCCTGGCTGCTTCACTTCTGATCCAGCTCTCTGCTATGGCCTGGGAAAGCAGTAAAAGATGACCCAAGTCCTTGGGCCCCTGCACCCACGTGGGAGACCTGAAAGAAGCTCCTGGCTCCTAGATTCAGATTGGTGCAGCTCCAGCCATAGCAGCCAAGTGGGAAGTGAACCAGTGAATGGACCTCTCTCTTTCTGCCTCTCCTCTCTCTGTGTAACTCTGACTTTCACATAAAATAATAAATCTTTTTTTTTAAAAAGAAACAGTGATTTTTCTATTTACTAATGGTTGACTTCAGTATTTATTGAAGGCTTGCGGTTATAAAGAAAATTCAAAGTAAAAACAAATTTAGAATATCAAAGTTTTAGCTCATTCAGGATGCTCTTCCAACTGAAATGCTAGATTATTTTCCACTAAATGAAAGTGTAATCTGAAAGAAAAATACAGGATGCTGTGGGCAGGAGCCACCACTTTCATAACATCTCCGAGAGATTCTTAGACCCTCTGGAGGTCAGCCCTTGGAAATAGCATTCTGCGGCAGGTCAAGAGGAAGGATTATCACACAGAAGCAAAGCATAAATGACCCAAATGAAAACTCCCTGCTTACTCCGTATTTGTAAGGTGCGGCAACAATGTAACACAATTTTTGTGAATGGGCACAAGCTGAGGGCTTCTAGAAAAGTTTTGATTTTCATGTGAATAAAAGCCAAAGAAAGATAGACAGCATCTGGGTTGTTCTTTGATAGTGTAACTGAGCCACCATCCCAGCCCTGGACCACTTTTCTCCCAGAGGATCCTGCACTAGCAATGAGGCAGATGCATCACTACTTACTTTAAGACATCATCAACCATATTTTCTGTTGCATGTCCTGCAAGTGGATGTATTGATTGCTTTGTTCAGGAGTTATCTAATCAAAGATGCTTGCACAGGGACTGGTGCTGTAGCATAGTAGACTAAGTCTGCGCTTGCAGCACCAGCATCCCATATGGGTGCCAGTTCATGTCTGGACTGCTGCACTTCTGATTCAGCTCTCTGCTATGGCCAGGGAAAGCAGAAGATGGCTGGGGCTCCTGCACCCATGTGGGAAGCCCAGAAGGAACTCCTGGATCCTGACTTTAGATGGGCCCAGCTCTGGCCATTGCAGCCACTTAGGGAGTGAACCAACAGATGGAAGACCTTTCTCTCTGTCTCTCTGTAACTCTCTCAAATAAATCAACAAAATCTTAAAAAAAAAAAAAAACTCAAAAAACAAAGATGCTTGCATAAACAGATCATCTCTCCCTGAAATAAAGGGAAATTTGTTTCCTATTCATTATAATAAAAACATTTCAGGTTTGCCCATTGTCCATTATAAAACATTGAGTTTTTGAAGGTTGAGGTTCCACTTCTGTAACAAAACTCACTGTGTCTGCATATGTTATCTGTTCCTATTGATACAGAATTTTAGGAATTGGAGCTCAAGGAACTATTGAAAATGCTGATACTTTGACTTCTGCTCCTGGTGTAAATAATAAGTACTTTGACTCTGAAATGAGCCCCACGTCTTTCAGTTTGCACCCATGAAAGTGTGAAAGTGTTCCTTGTCAGTGTGTACACAGAACTAAACTTCAAACCCTGAACAATTCTCAAAAAAGTGATTTTGGATCGAACTGTCAAAATCACTAAGCATGTGAGCTCTATAAATATGGTTTATTGCTACTCCCTACATATGAAATAAAGTTCCAGGTAAATGAGGGAGATAATGTAACAGATTAATGAAAGCAAACAGAAAATCTAGCCAGATTCATGTTTGTAGAAACTAACAGTGCAACCATCTGCATGCATAATTTGAGAATTATTTATTCTTATTTTAAGGGCACAGAGACACAGAAAGAGTTATCTTCCATCTGCTGGTTCATTCCCTCAAATAGCTGCAAAGACTGGCCGGGTCTGGTCCAGACCAAAGCCAGGAGCCTGGAACTCACTCTGGGTCTCCCATGTGGATGGGTGTTGTCCAAGCTCTTGGGCCATCATCTGATACTTTCCCAGGTGCATTAGCAGAAAGTGGAGCAACTGGGATTCAAACTGGTGCCCTGCACTTACTGTACTACAAGGCCAGCCATGCAGATGTAATTTTAATCACCCATATTTCCACAAAAGCAAGGTAGAACTGGAAGTTTTAAGAGAAGTTCATAGAAAACTTAAATGCTGCTTTAGGTCAGTGAAACTAAAATTCAAATTCACTTGACATAAAATTAGATCTATATTGAACTTGGGATGCATGAAGAATGGAGTGAAAGAGACAAGAGAGAATAACAGATGAGGATAGTTCAAAAACTTCATGGAAATGAAATAAAAAGATAAATTTACGTTGGTGTGAAAAAATGTTGAAATCCATGCATAGTCTTTTTCTTAATATATGCTTTTCCATGAACTCTTTCAAGCCACTTGTATATGGAAAACTGAAGATGTGCTGTAGAAAAACACAAGTAAGAATTTAAAAAAATTAACTGGAGTGGACCTTGTTGCACAGTGGATTAAGTCACAGTTTAGGACACTTTTATCCCTCTCCTTCTGATCCAGCTTCCTGCTAATGTGCCTGGGAGGCAGAAGATGATAACACAACTTCTTTGGTTCCTGTCACCCATGTCGGAGACCTGGATGGAATTCCTGACTCCTGGCTTCTGCTTGGCTCTGCTTTGACAGTTGTGAGCAAAGAAGAGTAAGCAGATGGAAAATCTCTCTCTCTCTCTCTGCATCTCTCTACTTTTTAAATTAATTATAAACAACTCTTTGAAAAAAAAACTGTCTCAAAAGATATTGAAAGAGTATTGCAAGATGATGATGATGGGGAAAAGGATAGTGATACAACACGGTTGAGATGAAGAAAGACCTAATTTGAATATCAAGATGACCCATGAATTATAAGACAAAAAAAGGGCAATTAATTATTGCCTGAAAAACTTCCTCGGATTAAAAAGTAAAAAACAGATACTACAAGAATCTATGGAGACAAAGTATGTTTTTGCATTAAAAAAACAAATCAGGCTACATACTTATGATTCAAAATACATAGCATTTTGGGCAAAGCAAAACCATGGAGAAAGTCAAAGGATCAGTAGTTGCCATAGGCAAGGAGAGAGGGGAGGATGAACAAGCAGAGGACCCAGAGTTTAGGAGCAGTGAACACACAGTGTGTGATACTATGAGAATGGAAACATGGTACAGCATGTTTGTGCAAACCCATAGAGTATACAACGTTAAGGGAAGACCCTAATGCAAGCTTTGAATTTTGGGTAATGAAAATGTGGAACGTACCACCCTGGTGTAGCGTGTTTGTAATAGGCAAGATTATACCTGTGTGAGGGCAAGGGATATATGGATAAAACCTCTGACCATGTCAGCTTTACTGTGAACTTTAAAAATTGAGTCTAAGAAATAGACTCCTTTAACTATCTGTTTCACAATATTGAATGTCATAATATGATACAGCAAAAAATAATTCAAACATCTTAACTGCATAAGGACAGAGGATCAGTAAAGTAAGCTACTTCTGTCAAGTTGGTTAAAAACCTTATGACTTGATGTAGTAATATCACAGCAATATACCAAAAGGATAATTGCTGAAGATATCCAAGAAGCAATTTAAACTAAAAAGTTGTACTGTGTATTTTTCCTAAAACAATGCCTGACTTATCTGTTGCAGTTCTAGCCTCAATAATGTTTTTCATCCTTAATAATTGAATTATCCAAATATTATATAACATATATTTTTGCTCTTTTGTTAGCTGTTATTGTTTTGTTTATAAACCAATTAGCTCAGATACAAAATGGCAAATGTAAGCAAATACAATCTACAATTAAAATGTAAGAACAATTATGAAACTTGAAAAAAATTAAATTAAAGTGTAATCATGTCAATACTATACGTTAAAACGAAATATTGAATTTTTAAAAATATTTATTTGTTATTTGGAAGGCAGGGAGAGAGAGAGAGAAAGAGAGACATACAGAGAAACCGTCCGTTTGCTGGTTCACTCCACAAATGGCCTTGAAAGCTTTAGAGCTTGACCCATCCAAAGCCAGGAGCTAGGAGCTTCTTCCAGTTCTCCTACATGGGTTTGGGGGCCCAAGAACTTGAGCCATCTTCCATTGCTTTCCTAGGCACATTAGCTGGGAGCTGAATCTGAAGAAGAGCAGCCAGAATTCGAACTGGTACCCACATGGGATGTTGGGATGTTTGCACTGCAGGCAGTGGCTTTACCCACTACACTACAGAACCAGCCTCAAAATAATTTTTATTATTACTTTCCCCACTTCTTGAAATATTAAACTTTTTAAAAAATCAATATCATGTGGCTAATCAATAACAACATGCATATTTATATTAGCACCATGTTTTTTGAGTCCTGGCTTGTTTAAATTCTTTCACAAGAAATTCCAAAACTATAACTTCAGCAGAAGTATACTTAGTACAATAATTATTTATGAAACTCAATGTACTATGAAGTAAATACAAAAGTAAAACAGAAAAGTACAGAATTTTGGTGTTACATAAATCTGACCTATTTAAACCATGGAGCAGTCTAGCAGAAACAAATCTCAAAAAGCTGCTAGTTAACTATTTCCTTTCCAGAACTCTTTGAGAAATTTGCAATGTTTTCCCCAGAGCTCAAAAAGGATCACTAAACTTATCACTTTATTTTGTGTTATAACCCTCACTGCTCAGTGAAGAAACTAACAGTTGTTACACTGACCTGTTGTTAAAAAGCCATTAGAACTTTTAATACTTTCCATATGCAGAACCTGATATCTAGAGTGAGATACCAAGTGTTCACTAAATATATATAATGTATAAATGAATGATTTCTTGGAGAAAAGACTTAGAAAAAATGTAGGCAATTCATGCCTTGGCATTAATTAGATAAATGGATATATTGGGGATCTGCACTCATCCTGGTTCTATGCCTATAAAATGATGTATTTGTACAAGGTCATGCATGGTACATAGGTTTTCATTTGTTTATTAATTCTAAGAACTGTTTCATGGCACTAGTTTTGTGAAGATGATGATGTTGTGTTATGCTCAGGTGGGAAAAGCATCCCACTCTGTCAGTGAGGAGGGTCATTTATGAACCACACATTCTCTTACATATTTGGGGGCATGGCAAATATATCTCCAGCCACAGCTTCATAGCTGAGTAACTTGCCTTGTTTCAGCTCCAGTTATTGGTAATTTTTGGATTCTCCTGATTTTCTCAGGTTCCAACTTTCCAATGCAACTCCTTGCAGGTCCCATTGCTCTGATCTTTAAGAAGCAATAGTTTTTGGCCGGTGCCACGGATCACTAGGCTAATCCTCCGCCTGTGGCGCCGGCACTCCCAGTTCTAGTCCCTGTTGGGGCGCCGGTTCTGTCCCGGTTGCTCCTCTTCCAGTCCAGCTCTCTGCTGGAAGGCAGTGGAGGATGGCCCAAGTGCTTGATCCCCGAGCCTGTATGGGAGACCAGGAGGAGGCACCTGGCTCCTGGCTTTGGATTAGTGCAGAATGCCAGCTGTGGCAGCCATTTGGGGGGTGAACCAACGGAAGGAAGACCTTTCTTTCTGTCTTTCTCTCTCACTAACTCTGCCTGTCAAAAAAAAAAAGAAGAAGAAGAAGCAATAGTTTCACATTTCAGTGGCCAAACTAAAAAAAAAATAATGACTGAAAAACAATATAAGTTTAAGGAAAATGGATGGACAGGGGAGTAGTTCCTGATTTTCATCCCCTGCCTACAACATGGTAAAAGAGAATTAAAGATTCCTCAGCTATTCAGAGAAATACCATCCAATTATTTTCAGATTATATATAATCAAGGGATATTTTATTAGCAATTAATTATCATGCATCTAACATCATGGAACAGTTTTGTTTTATTCCTTTTGATAAAATTCAATAATAAATGAATAGGAAGTCTGAACATTAATTCTTCATAGGTTAGAATTGGTGAGATCTAAAAAAAAAAATCGTTCAATCAGTGTTACAGCTGCATGTCCACAAGGACAGACACAGTAATGTCTATTATTTACTATTATTTACTATTATTACTATTTATTTAGTTCTTCATTCAGGGTTGGTCATACAGTGGGTTCTGAAAGAAAGATAAAAAACAGCTGTTGCTTATATGAATGGAACAGCAGCACTTTTGGGCTTCGCCATTGTACTTCAGATATGAGAAAAACCCATCCCACAGAAAGGAGGAGGTGAGAGTGTCTTGTTTCCTGCTGCTCGGTTATCACGTAGACTGAAAACGAACTTCTTCAGCGTTCTTCTGCATAAAGAACTCCTTTGTGAAGCCATCTTAATAACTCTAAGGCATAGTAGTAAACTATCATTTCTGTGTGCTGCTGTAACAGTTCTCTTTCATTCATTTTCTATTGGAGATGCTTTGCAATACAGGTTGTTATTACAAACTCTCATCTTTAAATTTTAAATTAATTGAGGGCAAGGGCTAGGTCTTATTACTTTCTCTTTTAATCTTAGAAAAGTAATGAGAAAGTATTGGCTCCTAATTAATAAAGAGACTTGAAGGACATTCATATTCCCTTTCTGAGTCACCTAAGCAGGGGACAAAGGGAGATGAGTGGGGCAACTGAGGCAGGCAGCTGTCCCAGCCATGTTGTTTTCCTCCTGCGAAGCTTTGGAAAGGAGTTCTTGGTTCAGACTAGAGTAGCTAAGGACACTTAATACATTTCATATTTTTTCTAAGAAAGGAATGGAAAAATAAGTAATTGCTATTATGATTGAGACCATGAAAGATGGATATTATTTGAACTTTAAGTGTACGAAGGTGATGCTTTGAATTATTAAATAAATATGATTCCAACTAAACAGAGATATAGTGATTCCATATTAAAGCCGCAGTGGTTTCTGGAGATCATCAAAGTCAGTTCAATATTTTTTCTAAGTGGAATGCAATATCTAGAAAGCCCCAGAGATTTGCCTGATAACAGAAATAAACAACATTCAGCCTTCAAGGAACTGACCCTAAGTCCATCTGGGAAATTTTGAAAGTTTAAGGGGCTTTCCTTGAAAAACAGAAAGGTTTATCTATTTTTCTAAGACAAGAAATCACATCTGAAAACCTGCTAAATCAAGTAGAGGCGCAAACACTCAGGGGAATGAAGGAAAAAGATCTTTATTTTTAAAATATCTCTACAGCTTGAAAATGAGAATAAAAGCTCTACCATAGGCAACTGTGAGAGTTGATGAGCACTTCAGAGGGCTGTACTTCCTCATCTACGATCTGCTTTCCAGGAGCATGGCTTGGTGGACAGACATTAAAACGTGTTCTTCAGGGTTCCCTGAACTTTCCTCTTTCCCAGCTTTGCTTTATTTCCTCTGCTTAACAATAGTCAGACATTTATGCTGAAGAATACATTTTCAGTCACTACTGGTATATAAAGGTATATAGAGGTCTTTTTTTTCCCCCTGTACAATCTTAATTTGAAAATTTGGGAAAACAATCCCTTTTCCTTTAAAAATCCTCAAATCGCGGTTCTTTTAATTTGCCTGTAACATTTGTCCATTATTTTTTCCTTCTATGTGAGAGAGTATGTGAAGGGAAAGAAGTTTTTAGAAAAAAGTTTTACTATTTATTTGTATTTATTTGAAATGCAGAGAGGGAGGGAAAGAGAGTGAGTGACATCACATCCTCTGGTTCACTCACCAAATGCCTGCCATAGAGGACGCTGAGCCAGGACAACATCAAGAGTCCAGAACTCAATCTGGGTCTTCCATATAGTTCGAAGGGCCCCAAATACTGAGTCACTTGAAGGTGTGCGGTAGCAGGAAGTTGGAATCAGAAGTTGATGGGAGACAAACCCCTGGCACTGCAATAGGGGATTTGGATGTGCAAGCCTTGTCTTAACCACTGCATCAAATGTCCACTGCTTCAAATCGCATTTTAACATAGAATACATGTAAGGTTAATTTCAAGTTGTTTCCAATTTTTGTAAACTCTGACCTTTCTTTATGTGTCATCTGTAAGGACATAGCAGAGTTTGCCTAAAGGTACACAAGTCTAAGTGTTAGGAAAAACATTTTACAGAGAGGATCTGGCATTGAACTTAAAAGATGCAGACACACTTTTTCCTCCATAATTGGAAGTCTACTTTGAAACTGCTTGCTACAAAATGGACTTTATCCCTTTTTTTTTTTTTTTTTTTGACAGGCAGAATGTACAGTGAGAGAGAGAGACAGAGAGAAAGGTCTTCCTTTACCGTTGGTTCACCCCCCAATGGCCGTTGCAGCTGGCGCACGGCGCTGATCCGAAGCCAGGAGCCAGGTGCTTCTCCTGGTCTCCCATGCAGGTGCAGGGCCCGAGGACCTGGGCCATCCTCCACTGCCTTCCTGGGCCACAGCAGAGAGCTGGACTGGAAGAGAAGCAAGCGGGACAGAATTCTGGGGTGCCGGCGCCACAGGCGGAGGATTAGCCTATTGAGCTGCGGGTCGGGCCCGGACTTTATCCCTTTAAATTCCACCTGAAGAGCTTTCTGTCGGGGAAATGGGAATGACCTGATTGTAAGACTTCTTCATTTATAGCAAGTGCCTAAAGGGGTTATATTCCACTTTATGCTCACATTGTTATACTGCTTTCCTCAGATTCAAAGCATTCAAACCACAAGATGCTCCATCATCATTTATGCTCCCTTTAATTTCAGTATGTATCCTTGAGAAATTACACCACAGTGGGTCTGCTTTTTCACAATTTAGACTAAAAGATAGTTCTGAGAATATTCCCAAGTTGAATGTTAACTGTCAGTTAAATATTTTCCTAGCCTAAATTATGCAAAACCCAGATTAGTTTCAGCCCTCAATATGGTTTATTACAGGTTTGTATTCCCTATTGGTACTCATTGCTCATACTGTAATTGCCTTTCCTGCCGAAGTTATGAGTTTGAATCATGGTAATAATATATAATTATTTACAGGGAAAAGCAAGATAAAGCAGGAAAGTCTAATCATCAGTAAAGAGCAACCAGTAATTAGGCTTTAGAAAAGCTAGAGTTGTTTATAGAGAGATTTTGTCTAGATAAGAACTCAAATTACTTATCGTTATGTTTTTCCTGATTTGTATTAAAAAAACAGCAGCAACTGCAGTTCCGAACAGTAACTCATCCTAGCTATATGCTGTTTTAGAAAGCGCTATTTAGCTGAGAAGAAGAGACAAAGACAGACAAAACATCTGCTGGTTCGCTTTTCAAATGCCAACAATAGCCAGGGCTGGACCATGGTTGAAACAGCACTGTGAACTCTATCCAGTTCTTCCACGTGGGTCGCAGGAACCCAATTACTTGAGCCATCACCTCTGTCTCCCTGGATCTGCATTGGCAGGGAGCTGGAGTCAGGATGCACTGCTGATATTTGAACTCAGGTATTTCCATGTGGGATGGTGCGTCTTAAGAATTAGGCAAATATCTACTTGCATAAGCTGATTTAATCATTAGCTTAAAACAGCCCTAATGGTTGCTGAGAATCAAGACCATATAGTTACCACTGCAGTAGTTTGTGTCGTTTGTGATAGAGTGAACACCAAAAACTACAGTCTTCTTTATAAGTAAAAGGGTCAGAAACTGTTCCTTCAAAGTTCATCTTGCAGATTTATATCGATTGTTCCTTTTCCTTCTCTATGGTTTCATTCCTGACTAATTTACTATGATTCAAACTACATAGTCATTCATATCAAAGTGCACATTTTACTACAGTTCTAATCAAATTCAGGATAAATTTTATAGAGTTTTGAGATCAGAAAATATTTAAATGAGATGGTATTATTCATATTATATAGACGGCACCTTTCAGTAACAAGAAAGCAAGGAAGTCATATAATTTGTCCAAAGTAAGTGAAATATCTCAGATTGAAAAAATAATTATAAGTTTGCTCCCCTTGTTTCATGAGCTTTTGATTGGCTAGCATTATCCATGCCCTTAAACTAGAGTAATGCTCCCTTATTATTAGTTCTTCCAACTCTCACACCAGATCTAGGATTGTGAATTAATTTAAGAAATAAATATTTTTATTCTATAAATAAATAATGTTGAACTTCGATTATATGACAGGCATTCTGCCAGATGCTTAGGACTCAAAGGAGAGAAAAACAGATTTGACACAACCAAAAGCCAGAATCTGGTGTGGGCAATCAATCACATAATCTCATAAAATAGTTATCATTAATGGTTCTAAGTTTTTGGAAGTAAAACTGCTGGTACTCTGCAGGCTAGGGAATCAGGATAGGATAGCTGAAAGATGAAAAAGAATAAACAAAAGTTGGTGGGTAGAGGAAGAGAATATTAAACAGATGAAACTTAATGTGCTGTCTCCAGAGGAGTAGAAAGCAGAATTGTTAGAAAAGGAATGATGGGAAAAAGGAACATATTGAAGCTAGAGAAGATGGAGGGAATAGCGTATTAAAGTCCATATGGCCATGCTACAGATTTTCATTTTTTATCCTGAGTAACAAGAAGTGTGTAGAGAGATACAAGCAGGAAAAATTAAAAATTCATTTTTTAGCAAGATAATTGTAGACACATTAAAGAAGATGAACTGGAGAGAATCAAAGTGGAGGCAGAGAAATTAGATATACAACTTTTTAAACGCTGAGCGAGATGATGGGGCCATGCATGAGGAGGGGTTGTAGAATGGACAGGACAATGACAAAACATAATGGTATCCATGCATTAAAATTAAATAGACTTCACCACAGCCGAACACTCTTCATAGAAAACTTCCTTTTTGGAAAATTATACTGCAAACTCTTGACACATGCAGTGGGCATATGTTGGGCATGACTACCTAACAAATTTCAAGGGAAGGCCAAATAAAGGACGCTGTGGGCATGAAGACTGCCCCTCAATTTTGGAAGTATCCCTTCCTTTACCCTCTGAGGCAGGGACCAGAGGGAGACTCATGTGTTTAAAGAGAGAGTTGAAGCACATTTGCTGCCTGTTTTGTCAGTAGGGGTGAATGAGCACAACAGGAAGCAGAACAAGAGGAACTATTTTCCATGGGGGATGATACATCTCTCCTGCATAATATTAGCCCCACTGGTATAGACCGTACTGAGGAATATAAAGATAGTTCAGTAAATAGATTGGAACTGTATTTCCTGTAAACAAGACATGTACAGTAGGACTGCTTTAAGGTACAGCAAATGACAGTTGAACCACAGAATGGAGGGATGCCTAAGCAAATAAAGTGAGATTAGATTTTTCTGGGCACATATGGTACTATGTTTACCCATTGGCTCCAAACAGATGACTTTTCCCTGTGGTCTCATGGCATCCTCAATAGGAGGAACCTGAGAAAATTAATTAACTTAAGTCATTCCATCACCCTTGTTTTTCATTTACCTGACCTACCTCTTAGAGACCTCTGGAGCAATAATGATCTCCCAAAGCAAATAAATATACTTTGTTGCAGCTGCTTCAGTGTGCAAATATATTTGTTTGTCTGAATCTCTTCTGGACTTTAAGTTCTCTGGGGTCAGGCATATTATCTATGTTGCTTGCCACCATGTACCTTATGGCCAGTAGATTGATGCTATGTTAGTTGGATGAATTGGTACAGTAGTATTTGGTACAGGCTGGGCAGATAGAGAAGGAAGAGGGATCTGACTCTCAAAACCAGTGATCTGTAAGTTTTGGTAGTGCTTTGCTACTGAAGGGGTTGGGAAGGTCCAGGTAGAAGCAAGCTGGGAGCATCTAGTGATGTGAAGATCTGAGAGAAGTGTTCTCAGGAGCGACATTCAGAGCCCAATTACTGAGCGATCTTTACAGCCTCCCGGACAGTCTACAGGGCAAAGAACATTTGATAACTGGTTAAGAGTGGAGACTAGCAACCAGGAACCTATTTATGCTAGTCTCAGCTGGAATGTAGTTTGAAGTGAAGAAAAAGTCCTTTTGCGAACCTGTGTTCACGGTCACAAAGGATTTAGTAAGGGGCCAAGCATCCCCTACCATAAGAGGAAATGTGTCTGTATTAAAATATCAGATTAAAACAACACTAGAATTGAATTTTTATGAGAAGTGTTTCCTAATTTATATCCTAAAGAATAAACAATATATTAAAACACTGATGGAAAACATACTTGTATGTGTGTAGGTATCATGTGGGCAACAATAGAGTGATATAAAAATGATTATTCTTACTTTAAATGCACCCTTTCATACCTATATAAGTCAGAGTTCTTCAGAGAACACAACCAATATGATCAGTCTACCTATCTAGAAATTGATTTATCATAAAGAATTGGTCTATAGGAATGTGAGAAGTTCCAAGAGCTGCAGTGAGCAAGCTAGAGATCCAAGCGTATTGATGGCAGACTTCTACTGAGACTACAGCCAGAAATATGGCTGTGGCATAAATTCAGAAACAATATAAACCAAGAGAAGTCCCATGTTCCAACCTGAAGACAGGCAGAGAATGGATTCTTCCTTCCCTGGTCTTTGTATTCTATTTAGCCCTTCCATGGAGTAGAGAAGGCCCATCTGCATTAGGGAAGACAATCTCTCTTACTCAGTTTACCAGTCCCATTGTGAAGCTCATCCAGAAACACACTTACAGACATGTCAGAATAGTATCTAAATATCTGAGTGCCTAGAACCCAGTCCAACTGACACACACAATTAATCATTGTAACACCTTTATTATATATTTGTTCCTTTATAAGGAACAAAAAAGGAAATGACTAAGACCCTCTCTAATATTTTTTATAATATAACTTGTTTTGAAGTGAATACTTGTACCCTTTATTATTAGTGTACCAGGTTGCTGTAAAATGTCTGTGTGCCATTGCCACCAGTGAGGCAAAATATGATAATTCAGCCAACTAACATTTTATAGCTGTGATATCCACCAGAGGTGGTATTTTATGATTCAGTCAGTCTTCCAGGAAATGAGAAAGGTTTAAATTTATAAAGAGTTACAATAGTTTACATTTTATATTTGTCAGACTACTTAGCAGGACAGGCCAGTAGTTTATAATGATCAGATCAGGAGTATTTTTATTTTAATGATGAACAGAGCAAAAAATTGGTTTCCTTTGCAAAGCACTAATACATTTTAAAACCAAGATTTTATAACCTATTTTATTCAAATACTTGTTCTCATTCAAAGCATCTCTGGAGAAAATGTCCCATGTGAACAATGTTATTCTTGTTCCATGGAGGTCCACAAATTACACAAGAAATTGTCTGGCTATTTAATAATTTTCTCTAACTGAATATTTCAATGTAATTTCCTTTTTCACTTCTCTTCGTTCTAGTAACTTTTGGGCATTACTTCATGTAAAATTCACTTGCGAAAAGTGATTTGCTCTTATTTAAGATAGTAAAATAATGAACTCAAGTTTCAAAGGCAATCTAGAGAAGAGTTCTAAGATTGTAGGGGCAGTAGAAGCATCAGTGAAATAAATATGGGGCCTTTACACCACTTTGACAGCAAGTGGATGCTAAGAGTGGAGCCATGTGACAAGAGTATGAAAATATTACCTTGTCTGGACTGTTAAGGAACATTTTGTTTTGTTTTTTGTTTTTGTCTTTCTTTTCCTTTCTCATACAAAGTGTTGGACTCTTTACCTAGAATAGTTAATCTTCTATGTATAAAGTTCAGTGAAAATAGGTCTTAGTAAAAAACAATATGGGGAACAGGAGAGGGAAGAGGAGTAGGAGTGTGGGTATGGTGGGAAGAATTTCTATGTGCTTCAAGTTGTATTCATGGAATGCATGCAAATAAATAAATTTTAAAAAGCAAAGGAAGGAGGAGAGAGGGTAGGAGCCTGGGTGGGAGGATAAAGTGAGAAGGATTACCAGGCTTCTAAATCTGTATATATGAAATACATGAACTTTGTTAACCTTATAGAAATAAAAAAAGAGAAATAAATAAAAAGCCAAATCATCCTTGTTAAAGTCTCAAAGCAGAATTATGAGTTAATTTATTTTTACATATTTTTATACTTCCAAGTCATATATTATTTTTATAAACAGCAAAAAACAATGACAAAAGCAACCATTCATTGGGTATTTATATTTTGGAATTATACTTAAAATTTCATTATCTCAAAAGAAAGTGGCAGTCTTTGGATAAGCAGCAGCAGAATCTGGAATTTTAGAAATGCAATTTTAGGTGTGAATGTTTGGCCTCATGGTTAAGAAGCCCCAATCTCACTTTGGAGTAGGTGGCTCATGCAAGTCTCTGGCTCCTGACTCCAGCTTCCTGTCAGTTCAGACCTGGAAGGCAGTGATGATGGCTGAAGTGACTGAGTCTCCGATGTTGACATGGGAGTCCTGGATTGGGTTCCCTTGCTTCTGGCTTCCAGCTTCAGCTCCTGGGCCATGCAAACACTCGAAGGGTGAGACAGCAGATGGAATCTCTGTCTTGTCTGTCTTCTTCCCCTCCCCCCAACACTCTCTGCTTTTTAAATTAAAAAATATAGTAAAAATTATAGATTCCTATTGAATCTGACTCTTGGGGTCCAGACAAAAAATTTGTGTTTTAACCATGTCCAGATGACTTTGATATTGCTCATGTTTAATAACCATGAATGTAAATTAAATATCTTCATTTGTATTTTAAATATAAAATCAATAGGAGAAGGAAGGAGGGCAAAATTGTGGCTACTATTCTATGGTGCTTGTGTCTCCACAGACACCAGTTTGAAAGGCTATTTATGTACCAAGTCACCTTTACAAGTGCTAAGGAACCAGATGAGAGACCACAGTTCCTGATTTTAGTATAATAACAAAACATGTATTGAAGGAAGAAGGAAGAAGTTCCCTATCTCACCTTTTACCAGATATAAACAGGAAAACATGGAGACAGATTCTCACAAGGTACTTGAGAGGGGAGAGGCCATGAATACAAGACCTGTTGCCTGAAATGCCGTAGCGTGTCCAGCATGATAAAACCAGTACTGGACAGGGCCTCACAACCCCTGCTCTCAGACCAGTACCTAAAGTTTGCCCTTTTAGGGGCCAGTATTTTGGCATAGCCAGTTAAGCCTCCTCCTGGGAGACCAACATCCCATACCAGCACTGGTTTGAGTCCCAGCTGCTCCACTTCCAATCTAATTCTTTTAATGTGCCTGGGAAAGCAGTGGAAGATGTTCCAGTACTTGGGCCCCTGCACCTACATGGGAGACCCAGGTGAAGCTCCTGGCTTTGGCCTGGCCCAGTTCTGGCCATTGTAGCCATTTGGAGAGTGAACTAGCAGATGGAAGCTCTTTCTGTCTCTCACTCTGTAATTCTACCTCTCAAATAAATAAATAAAGTCTTAAAACTACTCATTTTACCCAATGAAAAAAATAAGAAACTGGATATAAAGCAGAAAACAACTAACATTTGTAAATACTTGGATGAAGAGTTCAAAGTAGCTATATAAAGAAAATGCAATGGTTTTCAAAAAACAAAGAGAAGTGGTCTAAGACTTTAATAGAGGGTTTTAACAGGGGGATGAAAATAATTTCAAAAACCCAAACAAAAATCCTTGAAGTGAGAAGAATACTAAGTAAAATTAAAAGTGCAACAGAAGATATCAAAAAGAAATATCAATGAGGTCGAAACAAGTATTGGGAAAATTCATAGTTGAAAGAGAAAAATAAAGACTCAAGAGAAATGAAGAAAGTACAGGGAAATATGGGATGATATTAAAAGGGCAAATATTCAAGTTATTTAGGTTTAGGAGGGATTTGAAAATGCCAAAACAGTAGAAAACTTATTCAAAGAGATGGTAGCAGAAAAATTCTGAACAAAGATGCAATTATCCAAGTAAAGGAAGGTCAAAGATCACCAGCCATATTCCATACCACAAAACATAATCAAACTCTCCAAGATTAAAGATGAAGTGGTCATTCTCAAAGCTGCAAGGTGAAAGAAACAAGCCACACATAAAGGGCTCCCAACTCACCTGATGACATAATTCTCAGAAGAATCTTACAGGAAAGGAGATTGGCTTGAGAGTTTTAGAGTACTGAAAGAAGGAAAAAAACAAAAATTGTATCAACCTAGAATAACATACTCAGGAACTAGCACTGTGGTAAAGTGAGTTAAGTGACCCTGTCATCTATTTTGGAATGCTGGTTGGAGACCTGACTACTCCACTTTTGATCCATCTTCCCGCTAATATGTCTTGGAAGACAGCAGCAGATGGCTAAGTACTTGGACCCCTGTCACCCATGTGGGAGACCAAGATGAAATTTTATGCTCCTGGTTTCAGCCTGACCCAACCCTGGCTGTTGGGACCATTTGGGGAGTGAACCAGTGGTGGTAGATTTCTCTCAATCAATCAATCAATCTCTCTCTCTTTCTCTCTCTCTCTCTCTTTCTCTATCTCTCTCTCCCCTTTCAAATCAATAGGTAAATAAATCTTTAAAAAGATATTATACCCAGAGAAGCTATCCTTTAGATATAAGAATAAAGGCATTATTAGACAAAGCATGAGAGAATTTATCAACACCAGAAATATCTTAGAAATAACACTAAACAGTTATTTAAAAGTAAGAGCTACTAATGAGTAAGAAGAGAACATCAAAATGTGGGCAATTCATTGATAAGAATAACTATACATGGGACTGGTACTGAGGCACAGCACGTTAAGCTACCATTTGCAGCGCCAGCATCCCATATGGGTGCCAGTTTGAGTCCCAGCTGCTCCACTTCCAATTCAGCTCCCTGCTAGTGACATGGGAAAGCAGCAGAGGATGGCCCAAGTTCTTGGGCCACTGCACTCAGATGGGAGACCCAGAGGAATCTCCTGGTTTCAACCTGGCCAAGCCCTAGCCATTGCAGCCATTTGGGGAGTGAACCATCAGATGGAAGATTTTTCTCTGCTTCTCCTCCCTGTAACTATACCTTTCAAATAAAGTCTTTAAAAAAAAGATTAACTACACAAATGATGAATGTTCTTATATTGTAAATATGGCATATAAATAATTCACATCTTCAGTATGAGGACTAAACTGATTAAAATAGTAACTATATTCACATTTTAAGAGGTAGGTAATATGGACAGATAGAAAATGAGACATCAAGAATTCAAAATGCAGAAGGAATGAAGTTAAAGTATACAGTTCAATCAGTATTTTCACTTATTTTTAAATTCTTTTCAATTTTTATGATCAATGTTTGTTATCATTTGAAAATCACCTTTTTAAAGATTTATTTTATTTATCTGAAATACAGAGTTAGAGGGGTAGAGATTGGGAGGGGGTGGTCCTTCCATCCACTGGTTCACTTCCTAAATGGCTGCAATGGCCAGAGCTGAGCTGAGCTGAGCCAAAGTCAGGATCCAAGAACTTCTTCATATCTCTCACGTGAGTGCAGGGGCCCAAGGACTTGGGCTATCTTCTGCTGCTTTCCCACGCACATTAGCAAAGAGTTGGATCAGAAGTAGAGCAGCCGGGACTCGAACCAGCACCCATATGAGATGCTGGTGCCACAAGCTGGGAGTTTAACCTGCTGCGCCACAGTGGCAGCCCTGAAAATCACTTTTTATAACTAAATGATGTTTCTAGTAGATCTCTTGATAACCTTGAAGCAAAAACTAAGATAACTAAGAAATAAAATCACATGAGAGAAAATCACTCAACCATAAATGAAGATTCTGAGAGAGAAAGGGAATGCAATAAAGCTAGAAAACAAGTATAAAAATCATAGTAAGTCCTGACCTATCAATTATTATGGTAAATATAAATGTATTAAAATCTTCAATTTAAAAATAATAGGTTAAAAGGAATCCAAGACCAAAGTAAATTGTGCTTACAAGAAAATAACTTCACCTTTAAGAATACACAAAAACAAAAGTGGATAAATGCAATAACACATTCCACACACATATAACACATACTTAGATAAAATAGCCATACTTAGCTATACTTAGATAAAATACAGTTTCAATAAAAATCAGTCAAAAGAGGTAAGGATGTTATTTAATTATAAAGAACTTAATTCAGCATGAGGAAGTAAGACTTGAACGCTTGTAGTGTTGAGATATATAAAGCAAATATTAATAGAATTAAAGAGAGAGAGACAGAGAGGTCCTAATACAATGATAGTAGTTAATGTTAACATCCACTTTCAGAATTGGGCAGATCATCTAGATAAAAAAATCAATGACAAAAAAGTAAGACAAATGACAAAAAAAAGTAAGACAAAAAATAAAGAACATTCAAATTAAAAAGAGGAGGTTGAGTTGTCATGTTTTGCAGGGAACATGGTCTTATCTATAGAAAACCTCAAAGACTCTCTCTCTCTCTCTCTCTCTCTCTCTCTCTCTCTCTCTCACACACACACACACACACACACACATTTGAACACATAAATTAATTCAGCAAAGTCTCAACATACAAAGTAAATATAAACAAATCAGTATTGTTGTTATACAACAAAAGTGAATTATTTGAAATGAAAGAAAATAATCCTTCTTACAATGGTTGCAAAAAGAAAACAGTGCCTAGGAATATATTTAATCAAAACAATGAGAGATCTCTGCAATGAGCCCTAAAAACTTTGGTGAAAGAAACTGGACAGGACACAAAGAAATGGAGACATATTGTTTTCAAGGATTGTAATAATCAATATCCTCTAAATGTCCACACTACCCAAATCAGTTTACAGATTCAGTGTAATCCCTATCAACCTACCAATGGCATTTTTCAAAGAAATACTGCTGACATTTGTATGGGACTATAAAAGACCACAGACAACCAAAGCAATACTGAACAAAAAGCCAAATCATGAGTTTAAAATAATCACAAAGCTGCGGTAATTTCTAAGATCATGTTATTAACACAAAAACAGACACATATACCAATGGAACAGAATACAGTATCCTAGAAGGAATCCTCATGTTTGCATCCAACTAACCTTTTTAAAATTTGCTAAGAATAGGCATAAATAATGCTGGGAAAAATAGATATTTACATGCAGAAGATTCGAACTAGAATCTTCTAGTTCTATGTTCAAGTACAAAAAAAAAAAACAGCTCAAAATGAATCAAAGGCTTAAAGATAAGATTTGAAACTTTGAAAGTTCTAGTAAAAAATAGAGGGACACACTAAAATACAATGGAATGGGCAGGGATTTTTTGGATCAGCTCTCAGAAGCACAACCAAAAATAGAAAAACAAGACTTCGTAACAATAAGGACATTTTGCATAGGAAAGGAAATAAGTAACAGAGTGAAGAGACACCTTATAGAATGGGAGAAAATATTATAAAGTATAGGTCTTAAAAAAGATTAACATCCAGAATACACAAGGAATTAACTCAATAGCAAAAAAAATGTAATAGTTTTAAAAAAGTGGGCAGTACTTCTAAACAGTTTTTTTTTTGAAAGGAAAACAAATGATTCATAGATAATATGAAGAAATACTCAGCACCTTTCAACAGGTAAATGCAAATCAAAATCAAGAACGGACATCACCTCGCTCCATTAGGTTATCTTCAAAAAGACAAAATTTAACAAGTTTGGCAAGGATGTGGAGGAAAGGGAACCATTGCCTTCCAAACTGTTGGTGGGAATACCAATTAATAGAGGCACTGTTATGGAGGCTCCTCAAAAAACTAAAAATAGAACTACCATATGGTCTAGCAAATCCACTGCTGGGTAAGAAAATCATTCTGTTGAAGACCCACCTGCATTTCCTGGTTTATTGTAGCACTATTCACAATAGCAAATGATAGTATAATCAATCTAAGTGTCCATGAATTGATAAATGGACATTGTATATATATGTATATATATATACATATATATGTATATATATACATATATATATATATATACACAATGGAATACTATTCTGCCATGAAAGGATGAAATCTTGTCATTTGCAGTAATGTGGGTGGATCTGTAGGTCATCATGTAAAGTAAACCAAGAACAGAAAGATAAGATTGCAAGAACTCAGCCATACATGGAATCTAAAACATTTGACCTAGTTTGTGAGTATAATGATGGTTACCAGAGGCTTGGGAGAGTAGAGGTAAGTGAGTAATGGGGAAAGTTTGATTATGGTACTAAGTCTTAGATATGAATAAGACATTCTAATGTTCTATTGCATGGTAGAATGACTATAGATAATGACATTGTACTATACATTTCTCTGAAAGAAAGATTTTGAGCATTTAGACTATAGAGAACTACTGATTATTAGAGGAGATACATATGTTTACCCTGATTGGATATTACATAATGCATACATGGATCAAAACATGAAGCTGTACTCCATAAACATGTACAATTTTAATGTCAGTTAAAAATAAACAACATTTTAAATATTTAGTAAATAAAGTCAATACAACTCAGAAACATGAAATTTACCAGGATTACTCTATTTGCAAGACAATATAGATTATATGTTAGTCTTCTAAACACCTAAGCATATGCATTTTCTATTAATTCCTATTACCTTTAAAGCTAATGTAGGAACCCAATTACTTGAGCCATTACTTTTGCCTTCCAGGGTCTGCATAAGCAGGTAGCTGGAATCAGTAATTGGAGCTGAGAAATGAACCGAGGTACTGTTCTGTGAGACATAGGTCTCAAAACCAGCATCTTTACCATTTGGCTGAAAAGCTGCCCCTTCCACAAATTTTCTGAATTACCCTTGAATTTTATCCTCAATGTAGCACAATTTTGTTTAAATTTGTTAGATCAACATTTCCATTGTTATTTTGTTTTTATAAAAAATATAGCCTTCCTGTCTATACTCCTATTTGAGGTTTCACATTGTGTGATTTCAGTTTCTTGAGGAGAAAAGTGGTCTGAAAATATTAAATGGAAAAAATCTAGAATAATCTGTTTTGAATGGCACACTATTTTGAAAATTATGATTAAGTCTCACATTATCTTGCTTCAACCTCCCTGGGATATGAATTCTCCCCTTATTCAATATATGCACAGTGTACACTTTACCTATTAGCCACTTAGGCATCCTCATGGTCAGATCTCCTGTGGTGATTGCACAGTGCTGCTTGTGTTCATGTGACCTTTGTTTTATTTAAGAATGGTTCCAAAATGCAATATTACTGATGCTGGCAATTTTCTCAGAGTTTATTTTTATAACTTTTATTTTACAATTGATTATTGTATTATTGTGCCTAATTTCTAATCAGACTCTAATATAATGCTTACATATGTGAAAAAACTGAGTATTCATAAAGTTTGGTACTATCTGTGGTTTCAAGTATCGACTGGGAGTCTTGGAATCACTTTAGAAATTAGGACAGACTGATAAGTATACCATTCACCTTCTAGTACATTTGTTTAGACTCTTTTCCATTCAGTTGTCTTTCTTTCATGATTTTCAGAATATGTTACTTTTGCATCCAACTGTCTTAATGTAAAATGAAAACTTGTGTAAAGGCAGCATAATGAGAAAAATTCTGTTAAGGTTTTTTTTTTATATTTATCTGTTATGAGAAATTCCACTATAACAAATTTTTATACATGATTGAAAGCCTTCATCTGGAATTACAAAGAATAAAGACATCAGATTCACAAAGAGTTACTATTGATATAATTCTATTGATTCTTGAGAAGTTCAGTTCTAGTAAATAGTTGTAAGTTTTATTTGAGTTTGGTCCTGACCAGTTCTGTTTATTAATGTCTTCATTGGTGTAATTTAATTCAGATGGGTACAGATTAAAATATATCTCATTTTTAAGGCAGTTTTCATAATGGAAAACTGCATTTTTTCATGGCAAGTCTATTCTGTGCTCCTGTTATAGCCTTCTGAGATGGCAAGCTTTTTAGGCTAATTATCTGTTAAGAGTAGAAGGAAGGCTCTATTGTACTATGAGCTGTGGCTTGAGTTTCTCCAACCCTACCCCATGCTTTTTGGAAAAATCTATTAAGAACTATAATATTTGTCACAAAGTTCATTTTTCTTTGCTTGCCTTTAACTCTGTAAATAGGAATCTTGTGTAACTCTCATGCAGGAACTCATTATATTCTCTGCAGTAGGATGCTTTTCCAAGTATCCATTGTGAAAAGTCAAGATCCAAAGGAAATGTCTTCTCACTAGTGAGATGACACATTTTAATAGCATTATGTATAGGGCTGTGTTTTGGACTGATTTTATGTATGTATATGTATGTTTATATTTTGAAATTATGTTTTGGATTATTTTAATATATATTCCTTTATAAAGGCTAAGAATATAAATACTTTGCTTATTTTGTTGATTTACTATTGTCTTACCACAAACTGTTAAAATAGGTGGCTACTATTAAAATGAAGTCATAATTTTCTTTCTTTTTTTTTTTTGACAGGCAGAGTGGACAGTGAGAGAGAGAGAAAGAGAGAGAGAAAGGTCTTCCTTTACCGTTGGTTCACCCATTGGCCGCTGCAGCCGGCGCGCTGCAACGGGCGCACACCACTGATCTGAAGCCAAGAGCCAGGTTCCTCCTCCTGGTCTCCATGCGAGTGCAGGGCCCAAGCACTTGGGCCATCCTCCACTGCACTCCCAGGCCACAGCAGAGAGCTAGACTGGAAGAGGAGCGACCAGGACAGAATCCTGCGCCCCGACCGGGACTAGAACCCGGTGTGCTGGCGCCGCAGGCAGAGGATTAGCCTATTGAGCCGTGGTGCTGGCCAATTTTCTTAAGTATTCAAAATGTATTTGACATAAATCCAAAACTCTTTCAATAAAAAAATCATTTATTCTAAATCCATCATTTGAGTTAGAAACGTGCCAGGGGATTCCAATACAATCCCATCAAGGTGGCATGTATCAATGCCATCTCACTAGTCCAAGTGATCATCTTCAGTTCACAATTGATCACACTGATAGGTCTAAGAGTCAAAAGGATCACACAAACAAGACTAGTGTCTGCTACTACTGATTGATAGAACCAAAAAGGGAGAAAACAATCCAACATGGGAAGTGGGATACACAGCAGACTCCTAGAATGGTAGATGTCCTAAAAAACACTCTGGCCTCAGAATCAGCCCTTAAGGCATTTGGATCTGGCTCAAGAGCCCATGAGAGTATTTTAGGCATGGAAAGCCAAGACACTCTGGCAAAAAAAAAAAAAAAAAAAAGTAAATGAAAGATCTCTGCGAGTGAGATCCCAGTGGAAAGAACGGGCCATCAAAGAAGGAGGTACCTTTCTCTGAAGGGAAGAGAGAACTTCCACTTTGATTATGACCCTGTCGGAATAAGATTGAAGTTGGCAAACCCTAAAGGCTTCCCTAGCCTCAGCAACTCATGACTAGAGCCTAGGGAGATTACTGACGCCATAAACAAGAGTGTCAAATTGTTAAATCAACAACAGGAGTCAGGAGTCACTGTGTACTTACATCTCATGTGGGATCTGTCCTTAATGTGTTGTCCAATGTGAAGTGATGCTATAACTAGTACTGAAACAGTATTTTTACACCTTGTGTTTCTGTGTGGCTGCAAACTGATGAAATCTTTACTTAGAATATATTGAATCGATCTTCTGTATATAAAGATAATTGAAAATGAAAAAAAAACTTGGGTTAAACTAGAAATTGCATAGAATATTAATCAATTCTTAAAAAAATATCATGTAGGATCTCTGTCTTTAATGTGCTGTACACTGTTATTTAATGCTATAACTAGTACTCCAACAGTACTTTTCACTTTGTGTTGCTATGTGAGGGCAAACTGTTGAAATCTTTGCTTAATATATACTGAACTGATCTTCTGTATATAAAGAGAATTGAAAATGAGTCTTGATATGAATGGAAGGGGAGAGGGAGCGGGAAAGGGGAGGGTTGCGGGTGGGAGTGAAGTTATAGGGGAGGGGGGAAGCCATTGTAATCCATAAGCTGTACTTTGGAAATTTATATTCATTAAATAAAAGTTTAAAAAATCATTTATTTACATCATTTTACAAAAATATAATAGTGTGTTCATCAGTAAAGTACTAAAAATTGTACAGGTACAATATTAATTTTTTCTGCAGTACTTGTTATTGATGAGTAATATTCATTTTGGATTCAGGTGAAATTAAAAAAAAATCTTGGCTCAGGCTTCATTGCTCTCCTTTGGTAAGATTCAAGAGAAATGACTGTCCTCAACATAAGTTTGTGTACTCTGAAAATCATATAGCACTCTCTTTCAAAGAGCCAATTTATAATATGAATACCTAAACTTAGTCAACGTTATAAAATACATAGGAACTCTGTCCATTCCCTAAACTATATCCATCTCAGATCTACTCAACAGTTGTCAAAGTCATCCAAGAGGCTTAGTACTTCCATATAATTTTTGTGTGAAATTCATATTATCTCTGACATAAAAAGAAAACACATGACACAAATATGGCAATTGCAATCTGTATTATTTGGGGAAGCAAAATGTTCTAAATATTGATTTTTATTTGAAAAAATAGAGCACATCCCCTAATTTCTTTATAATAGGTGGTTTGGGGTCAGCGCTGTGGCATAGTGGTAAAGCCACCACCTGCAGTGCTGACATCCCATTTAGGAACCAATTCGAGTTGTGGCTGCTCCACTTACAATCTAGCTCTCTGCTATGGCCTGGGAAAGCAGTAGAAGATGGCCCAAGTGCTTAGGCCCATGCACCTACATGGGAGACCTAGAAAAAGTGCCTGGCCCCTGGTTTCAGATCAGCACAGCTCTGGCCATTACAGCCATCTATCTTGAGAATGAACCAGTGGATGGATCTATCTCTCTCTCTGTCTCTGTCTCTGTCTCTGTCTCTCTCTCTGCCTCTGCCTCTCTGTAACTTTTTCTTTCAAATAAATAAATCTTAAAAAATATAATATGTGGCTAGATATATTTAACTTTTGAACTTTTATACAAGCAGTTACAGTAATGTTTCCAAAATTGTTTGGATGATGAAAAAATGCAAGAATGAAATAACTACATTTTAACATGAGTTCTAATTAAATAGGAAAAAAATAATTTTCTTTTAATTTCATCTGTACTTAAGAGAGTATTTGAAGGCATCTGACAACAAAGTTCCTAGCAGACCTAGGGGAGAAGTTTCTCTTATGAATTCTTTTCTGTTCGGAATCACAGCATTCTATGTAAAGTGCCTGTAGTAGGTCAGCATCAGGACTGGCTGCTGCAAGATGTAGCATTTCTAGCAAGAAATCAGTTTGGTTATTCTCAGTCTTCTAAAATTGAGGACACACATTTTATGATTTGCCATATTGTGATCCCTGTCACAGCCACAGGTCCCACAGTCACTACCAACTGTGATTGTGTAAATTAATGTTGAAAGATAACTTCACATAGCCTCTACCAGTTCCATCTGCGGTTAACCTGATCTACTAGCCTGTGGTCATTTTTCTGTTTTGCTTAAATAAATAAAGTGCTAGGCATAAAGTTGAATTTCCCCGTTTCTCTTCACAGGAAGATTTTCTTCACCTTCTCTTCAAAGGTTACTGTCATGAATTTTAGTACATCAGTAGTTCAATTTTTAAAAGTTCTATTACATACATAGAAAAGAATATGTTAGAATAGAAACTTCAGAAGTCAATCCACACATCTACAACCAACTAATCTTTGACAAAGGAGATTAAATCAATCCCGGAGAAAGGACAGTGTCATCAACAAATGGTGCTGGGAAAATTGGATCTCTGCATGCTAAAGTATGAAATAAGACCCCTACCTTATATCTTATACAAAAATCCACTCTAAATGATGAAAGATCTGAATCTACAACCCAATGCCTTTAATTTACTAGAGAGCATTGGGGAAACTGCAAGACATTGACATAGGCAAAGACGCTTTGGAAGAGACCCCAGAAGCACAGGCACTCAAAGCTAAAATTGACAAATGGGATTACATCAAATTGAGAAGCTTCTGCACTACAAAACAGTCAGCAAAGAGAAGAGGCAACAAATAGAATGGGAGAATATATTTGCAAACCATGAAACTGATAAAGAATTAATATCCAGAATCTATAAAGAACTCAAGAAACTCAACATCAAAACAAATAATCCAGTTAAGAAATGGGCAAAGGACTTGTACAGGCACTTTTTAAAAGAGGAAATTCAAGTGTCAAAAGACTCATGAAAAAATGCTCAGGATCACTAGCCATCAGAGATATGCAAATCAAAACCACAGTAAGGTTTCGCCTCATCCCAGTTAGAATGGCTGTCATACAGAAATCAACAAAAATAAATGCTGGCGAGGATGTGGAGAAATAGTTACCCTCATTCACCCTTGGTGGGAATGTAAACTGGTTCAGCCATTGTGGAAGACAGTATGGAGATATCTCAGAAATCTGAAAATCGATCTACCATATGATCCAGCAATCCCATTTTTGGTATTTTACCCAAGGGAATTAAAGTCAGTATATGAAAGAGTTATCTATATCCCCATGTTCATTATAGCTCAACTCACAATAGGTAAGATATGGAATCAATACAGATGTCCATTAACTGATGACTTTATATAGAAATTATGTCATATATACATTATGGACTGCTACTCAGCAGTAAAAAAAATGAAATTCTGTCTTTTGCAACAAAAAAAGGATGCAACTGGAAACAATTATACTTAGTGACATAAGCCAGTTCTAAAAAGACAAATATCATACGTTTTCTGTAACTAATGGAAAACCAAAAATGTAATGTATAGGAGTGAAAATTACATTTTAAAATTTGAATGATTGTTTACAGACCTTCTCTGGATTGTTGAGGAAGTTTTTTTTTTTTTTTTTTCCCCTTCATACTATTTGCTGCATTCTTTACTTAGAGGAGTGTTAAGCTTCTGAGTATAAAGTAAACTAAAAATAGACTTTTGTAAAAAGTATGAGTGAGAATAGGAGAGAGAGGATTAGGAAGGGTGGGAGCAAGGGCAAGAGGGAAGGTACCGTGGGGAGAATCACTATGTTTCTAAATCTGTATATATGAAGTACATGAAATTTGTATACTTTAAATACAAATTTAAAAATACGTTTTTATGATGTATTTTTAGTGAGCCTTGGCAATGGATTAGTCATATACCCATTACTTCTATGGTGTAAATATTTGTGTTCCCCTAGAATCCATGTTGATAGCCTAACACCCAAGATGATGGTGTTAGGAGATGGCACCTTTGGTAGATGATTAGGTCATGAGGGCATCACTCATGCTGATGCAATTAATACCCTTTCAAAAGGGGCCCCAGAGTGCTGACTTTCACTTCCATCAATGATGATACAGGAAGGCAGGAGTGTCTCTGGGAGATAGACCCTCACCAGATTCTTAAGCTGCTAATGCTGTGATCTGAGATTTTATGGCCCCAGAACTGTAAGAAATAAATTCATAAAATATCTAAGTTATTATTTATTTATTTTTAAATTTATTTTAATTAATTAATTTATTTTTTGATAGGCAGAGTGGACAGTGAGAGAGAGAGACAGAGAGAAAGGTCTTCCTTTTGCCGTTGGTTCACCCTCCAATGGCCGCCGCGGCCAGCGCGCTGTGGCCGGCGCATGGCACTGATCCAAAGCCAGGAGCCAGGTGCTTCTCCTGGTCTCCCATGCAGGTGCAGGGCCCAAGCACTTGGGCCATCCTCCACTGCACTCCCTGGCCACAGCAGAGAGCTGGCCTGGAAGAGGGGCAACTGGGACAGAATCTGGCACCCCGACCAGGACTAGAACCCGGTGTGCCGGCGCCACAAGGCGGAGGATTAGCCTATGGAGCCCCAGTACCAGCCTTAAGTTATTATTTATGAGTATAGCAGTACAACTGGATTAAGAAAACACCATGAAGCTTCTTTTTTTTTTTTTTTCTTTCTACTTAACCTAGTCTCCTAACATTAGCTCTCGGCAATCACTGATTTTATTTCTGTCCCTGTAGTTTGCCTTTTCCAATATATCACAGCAATAGATTCATACTATGTGGCTGATTTCTTTTACTTAACATGGGACTTTCAAGATGAATGCATGTTCTAATAAGGAAAACTTGTTCCTTTTTAGGGATTATTAGTGTTCCCTAATGGACAAACCATGATTTCTTTATCTATTTGCCTGTTGAAGAACATTTGCTTTGTTTCTAATTTTTGGTTGTCATAAACAAAGCTGTTATAAGCATTCCTTCAAAGGCATTGTGTCGATCTTTCTTTTTCATTTCTCTTGGATAAACAACTAGCAGGTAGAATGCTGGACCATATGGTGAGAATATTTTTAACTTTATAAAGAACTGCTTAAGAATTTTCCAGCATGACCATACCATTTTGCATTTCACAAGTAGTGAATGAGAACTCTTACAGCTTTATATTCTCACCTGCTCTTGATAGCATCATTTAAATATATATAATTTTAGCCACATATCATACATGCATATAGGCAAAGTAACATTTTATTTTGGCTTAATTTACATACATTTCCATTATGAAAATTATGTGCACACTCATTTGTGAGCTTTTTTTTCCAGTTTATTTGCCATCTTTTCTTTTTGGTCAAGTATATTCATTTTAGTGGGCTTGCAGTGGGATTTATGGCACAGCAGGTTAAGCTGCTGATTGCGGTGCCCATAGAAGAGCCTGGTTCAAGTCCTGGCTACTCTGCTTCTGATCAGCTTCCTGCTCATGCACACAAGAAGGCAGCAGATGATGACTCAAATACTTGTGCCCCTGCCAAACACAAGGGAGTCCTAGGTGGAGTTCCTGGTTCTTGGCTTTGTCCTGACCCAGTCCCACCCAGGGTATGCATTTGGACAGTAAACAGTAGTTGGAAGATTTCTTTCCTTGTTTCTTACTCTCTCACACTTCCTTTCTCATAAATACATCTTTAAAAATTGGTATATTTTCTTATTATATATTTGTAGTAGAAATTTTCTATTTTATTTTTGCAGTTGTACATGGTATATTTTCTACTATATTTTTGGATTGTGATATATTATTATTGTGAAATAATATTTTTAAAACCTGATATTGTAGCTAAAATTTATTGATTTCTTTTCATATTTTAAGAATTTGCTGTGGTTCTTGGAGCCTCTAGATAGATAAGCAAAATGTTTTTCAATAATGAGAGTCTGATCTCTTCTCCAATACTTATATGCCATCTCATTGTTTTTACTGCGTTTTGACAGCTTTAATAAAATACTGAAAGAAAGGAATAGTTTTTTAGTTTTTTTGATATTTTTTTTGTCTTCCATGGACATACTTTAAAATTTATGTATTTACTTACTTTTTTTTTTTTTTTAAGCCGGGGAGCAGAGTGAAAATACTGTATTTAATATCAGACAAGTATATTGACTGCACGTTAGTGGCCAAAAAAGCAACTATTAAATGGACAGTTAATGTAATTGTATTTTAAAACACTGAGGTCATATTTAATTTTGAATCGAAACTCTTAAAATACACGTTCTGGCAAGGATATGGAGTCATAAAACCACGTTAACTACAGACGAAAAAAACCTACAAGTCCCATTATTAAAATAAATCTTTTTTCCAGAGTTCTCATATCTGCAAGAAGTGGATTACAAGAAGCAGAAAACATTTGTACTTTTTTTTTCCTTTTTAAAATAATTTATTTTGTTTAAGGTACACAAATTTCAGGTATTTAATATATACAGATTCAGGAACATAGTGATACTTTCCACCTTACCCTCCCCTCACCCATGCTCCCACTCTTCTCCCTCCTTCCTCTTCTATTCCCATTCTTATTTTTCACAAAGATCTATTTTCAGTTAACTTTATACTCATGAGATTAACTTTACATTAAGTAAGGAGTTCAGCAAATAGAATGGAGAGTTCTACATAAAGACATGCTAGAATTTAGAGCCACATACCTACTTTCCTCAGTTTTGTTTTGTGTGTGTGTGTGTGTGTGTTTTAAAATTTATGTAAGGGGAACAAATTTCATGTATTTCATATATACTATTTTAAGACAATAATGATACTTCCTATCCTCCCCTCCCTCTTTCTTTTTTTTTTCTTTTTTTTTTTTAACTTTTATTTAATGAATATAAATTTCCAGTGTACAGCTTATGGATTACAATGGCTTCCCCCTCCCATAACTTCCCTCCCACCCGCAACCCTCCCCTCTCCCGCTCCCTCTCCCCTTCCATTTGCATCAAGATTCATTTTCAATTCTCTTTATATACAGAAGATCAATTTAGTATAAAGATTTCAACAGTTTGCACCGACATAGAAACACAAAGTGAAACATACTGTTTGAGTACTAGTTATAGCATTAAATCACAATGTACAGCACATTAAGGACAGAGATCCCACATGAGGAGCAAGTGCACAGTGGCTCCTGTTGTTGACCCAACAAATTGACACTCTAGTTTATGGCACCAGTAACCACCCTAGGCTGTCGTCATGAGTTGCCAAGGCTATGGAAGCCTTCCAAGTTTGCCGACTCTGATCGTATTTAGACAAGGTCATAAAAGACAGAGTGAGGATAGTAACCAATGATCCTAAGAGTGGCATTTACCAGGTTTGAACCATTATACAGCATTAAGTGGGGAAGAGGACCATCAGTACACACAGGTTGGGAGTAGAGCCATTGGAGGTAGAGTAGAGGTTATGATTACAAAGGAATGAGGCCCAAGTGCACTAGACAGGGCCTAGAACAAAGGACAGAGTCATTATTAGAGGAGCTAAGAAAGGTGCTGTCTAAGCTACAATTAAGTTTTCTGATTGAGAGGCAAATAGAACCTGATAGAAGGGGCTTGATAATAATCTGGTGGGCTTTAGGCCTTGTAAATTCAGAGGCCCAGACCTATCTATCTCTTCACATGGGGTATATCCTAAGGGAGGTGTGAACCTCCTAGGGGAAGGCACTCTGTTGACTTTCATTACTTGGCTGGCCTGGGAGGAGAGCTGGTCAGGTAAAGGCAGGTGGCATCTCTAACAAGAAATTTACAGTTCTGCCTGCAATGTTGCTGACCCTACTTGACCATCCCCTCAGCTGCAGAGGACACTTTGGAAGTTGGGCTGAGTGAAGGGCTTTTCAGCTTAGAGCCAATAAGATCTGTGGCTCTGACCTGGGCATCCTTCGACTCCAGGGCAGGTCGATTTCCAGTGATCCAACTCTTGGCAGAGCTGCCAGGGCTCTTCACAAGCTGACTTCTGCTGAAGCCCAGGCTTACCACATTGAAAGCAACTGCAGTGGACTGGCCTGTTGGGTCTCCTTGAGGGCAGATCACTGTACAGATCAGCCATTAATAGGCCTGCCACCCATTGCTTCTGATGCCGAGCTTTCTTTTCCTCCTGGTTTGTGTTCAAGCAGACCAGAGGATGCAAGTCAAGGGAGTGCCCGTGTCCCATCTCTAATCTTCGGTGGCCTGAACTACAAGTCTATAGTCACAGGCATGTTCTGTAGTAGTTTTTCTAAGGTAGACAATGCCCATGAGGAAAATTGTATTCTCACTTTAAAACTTTCTTTCCCTTTGGTCTGAAAGGGAGGTTTTTTCTACTTATTGTATACTTCGCTGATGGCGAAGTGAATCTAGCTATGAGATTATTATTTAAGTTCTTATTTTGGCTATGCTATTGCAGAAAAATGTTAGCCATCTCTTTTATAAGGTCTAAAGATTAAATTGTGCATCCTACAGATTCCTTCATAATAGAATTAGTTTCCTACCTTGAAGAGAATAGAGAAATGAAAGAACAAGTTGGGCTTAGAATAGAGAAATGAGGGAGCAAGTCCTAGATCGCTTGCTGACAATAGCAATATCACATGAATACTTAGCAAACCATTTCAACCATTAGATAACAACTTAAGAAAACATTTACCAGAAGGTCCAATGCCTTCTATAAATTTTAAGAATCATGTATTTGAAAACACCTCTTAAATATCTAACATGGTGTAGTTTGTTTAGCCAGTAAACTTAAGCACAACCATCTAAAACGTTTTTAGTTTCTTTCTACCAACAAGTCTAAAACATATGATACACAGATTCAGGTCCCACAAATTAAAATGTATCTTTTATTAATTTTAGCAGTTTAAATTTATGGACAATCTTATCTATAAGCCATTTAAAATAAAACTCTTAATAAAATTTCCCCATGTGGACATACTATATGTACACACATATAATATAGCATAATAGACCAATATAGCAATTTTAATAATAGCTTTTAAAATCTTTAACTCTTTTTGTAGATTGCCAATTGATTTGAATTGCTTTTTGTTTTTAGTAACCTCAGTTAACCATACTTTCTCTCAGTTGGTACTGTTAATACATTATTGGCTTCATCTGTTTACAGAGCCATCCCAAAGTACTGAATACAATCGAAGTGGCTGGAAAAAGTCTGTAGGAACCTATAGGAGGACAGCTAAACACAGAACCAACAACGCTTTAGTTTTATGAGCAGCACATCATATATAACTGTGGATGACAAAAGACTTTAAGTTGCTATGTTTAAAATTATAAACTCATCAACCAACAAGAGGCACTTGCTTACTTCACAGTATTTTTGAAAGCACCTGTGGGATTTTACAAGTATTTAACCCTTTAGGCCTCTGGGGCTTCCTCATTAAGATAACTATCATGTCTAGTAACACAAGATCATTAGACTTTTTAATTCTCAAACATTTGTATTAATAGCATTTTCCATTAGAAACTTAAAGTCTGGTACCACATCACATCTTGACAGTCCTTCTAATATACTCCAAATAGACTGATTAGTTGGTGTCTCTATAAGATGAGAGACATAGGTCCTTTGATTTTTTCAGTTGGGCCCAAACTGGAAAAACCAAAGTCCAGGATTTACTGGAAATTTTAGAGTCCAGATTGTTTGAAACTTTGATTTTTTGAATGCCTGTCAAGAATGCCAAGAAGGCTCAAAATCCAAAATATCTGGTTGAAATAAGATTCCTTAAAATCATGACATAACATAGACCAAATTTGATCATTGTTACAAGGTGATTATTCAAATTTTTGAAAAAAGCACATATTTAAATAACCCATAGCTCTTAATAAAAATTCAGCTGTTTTTGAACAATTAGAATTTAACAGACATCAAGAGAACATAATAGATTACTTTAACACATTGCTTTAACAGAGCATCAGAGTTTACTTCTATGTCAAAGAGAAATTGAGCTTCCAGTGATCTTTTGCTGTGAGGTTTCCCTCCTTCACCTTCTTTCATATTGGTGACCATGTTTCTGTGTTTCTGTGTGTAACACATCTTTAAGCATCTTTTGCAGGGCAGGATGAGTGGCAACAAATTCTATCAGTTTCTGTTTGCTATGAAAAGTCTTAATTTCACCTTCATTCACAAATGAGAGCTTTGCAGGATATAGTATTCTGGGCTGGCAGTTTTTCTCTCTTAGTACCTGGGCTATGTCTCGCCATTCCCTTCTAGCTTGTAGGGTTTCTGATGAGAAGTCTGCTGTGAGTCTAATTGGAGATCCTCTAAGAGTGATCTGACGTTTCTCTCTTGCACATTTTAGGATCTTTTCTTTATGTTTCACTGTGGTGAGTTTGATTACAACATGTCGTGGTGAGGATCTCTTTTGGTCATGTTTATTAGGGGTTCTATAAGCTTCCTGTACTAAGATGCCTCTGTCCTTCTCCAGACCTGGGAAATTTTCTGCTAGTATCTCACTGAAAATGCCTTCTAATCCTTTCTCCCTCTCCATGCCTTCAGGAACTCCTAGAACCCGAATGTTGGGTTTTTGAATAGTATCCTGTAGATTCCCGACAATATTTTTTAGATTTCTAATTTCTTCTTCTTTTCTTAGGTTTGCCTGTTTCCTTTCCTGTTCTCTGTCTTCTAAGTCTGATATTCTCTCTTCTGCTTCGCCCATTCTGTTTTTAAGGCTCTCTAATGTGTTTGTCATTTGATCTATTGAATTCTTCATTTCATTATGATTTCTCATCACTATCAGAGTTTCTTGTTCCACTAGTTGTTTCATTTCATTTTGATTCCTCCTTAATATTTCACTTTCACGAGAGAGATTTTCTATCTTGTCCATGAAGGATTTCTGTAGTTCAAGAATTTGTTTTTGAGAACTTCTTAATGTTCTTATCAATTTTTTGAGATCCGCTTCTTGCATTTCTTCGATCTCATCATCTTCATAATCTTGAATTGGGGTGTCTTTTTCATTTGGGGGCATCATAGTTTCTTCCTTGTTCTTGTTAGCTTGGTTTTTGCGTTTGTTGTTTGGCATGTTGGAGATATTTGGTTTCTTCACTGTGGTGTTTTTTCTTGTTACACTATGGCTCTATATCAAGTGGACTGTCTGCTTTCAGTGGAGCCTTAGAGGCTTGAGATGAGTGTGGACTGAGAGCTGTGTTTGGTTCCTCAGGGTTGAGGGTGTGTCAAAGATGACACTCCCAGGTTAGGTGTGGTAAATCTCTCTTTCTTTTTTTGATTTAAAAGGGAAGTAATTCCGCACAGCTGAACGTAATTGGAGGTAGTTAGCAGGCGAATGATATACCCACAGGAGCCAGAGATTGGAAGCTCTTTCCCAAGGACCACACAGGGAATCTCTGCTGCCCTCAGTGTGGGCTCCAATTCTCCTGCAGTCTCCCACTGGGTTGCCAAGTTAGATGCTAATCTCCTGTTATTTCACCCCTCCCCCCAGAGTCAGGTTTTTCTGCTAGGCTCAGGGCTGGTGCAGACCTGAGGTCGCCCTGCTTATGACGTATGTCCAAAATGGCGCCTGCTCTGTCTTGCTCGCCTTTGAGAGGTGAGCAGAGAGAGAGAAACTTGTGTCTGTATCGGTCACTTTTTTAATTTTTTTCCTATCTCCCTTCTAGTTAGCCTGGTGTACTTTTCCCCACGGAGTTTCAAGCCTCGTTCCCTCTAGCCTCTTCTTTCCGCTTGCCTGCTGGTATCTCGGGCTATTGAGGTTCGGCTCACCTCGCGTTCCAGCGCTGGTGCGTTGAGTCTGCCGCTGGTGTCCCGAACTTGGGCTCCCACGCTCTCCACGCAGGTCCACTGTGAATCACTACTTCTGGAAGAGTTTCCTCTGCTGTTTCATCCCCTACTCTTCCTTGACCCTGCAGTATCTCCACTTTATATTAAACTTTCTTTCCCCCCGGACTAAGTGTGCTCCCTGCCTATTCCGCCACCTTGCCGCTACATTTGTACTTTTTCAGCGAGTGTTGTCACTGGCACTGAAAACTGAGACTCTCCGCGCGAGGGTGACGTCACTCTGCAGGGCGGGTCCCACCTTCCCAGCCGGCTCTGCGCTGGCTGCCCTCCCAGGGTTGTCCTCCCCCGGGGGCCGGGGTGGGGAGGACGCGCTTAGTTCAGCCTCACCCCCACTTCTTCCAACCAAACTCCCGGGCCAAGAGCCCGACTATGTTGGAAAGCAGGAAGCGGGAGTGAAGAGGGCTGGGAGAAGTCCTAAGAGGACGAACAGAGGGGCCAAATGGAGGAGTGGGGAGCGAATGGGGCGGCTGCGATCCAGGGTCCTCTCGGCAAGAAGTCCCATCCAACAGGCCTTCCCCCTCCTCTTCAAAAACCAGCTGGGCTGAACCAGGCCAAAGCTAGGAGCTGAAAACTCAACCCAGGTCTTCCACATGGGTGGAAAGAACTTGAATACTTGAGGCGTCACCCACCACTTTCTTTTTTTTTCTTTCTTTTATTTAATGAATATAAATTTCCAAAGTACTGCTTATAGGTTACAATGGCTTCCCCCTCCCAAAACTTCCCTCCCACCCACAACCCTCCCCTTTCCCGCTCCCTCTCCCCTTCCAATCACATCATGATTCATTTTCAATTCTCTTTATATACAGAAGATCAGTTTAGTATATATTAGGTAACGATTTCAACAGTTTGCCGCCATATAGCAACACATAGTGAAAAAAAAAAATACTGTTGGAGTACTAGTTATAGCATTAAATAACATTATATAGCACATTAAAGGCAGAGATCCTACATAATTTTTTTTAAAAAAATTAATTAATTTTCTATGCCATTTCCAATTTAACACCAGGGTTTTGTGTTTTTTTTTGTCATTTCCAATTATCTTTATATACAGAAGATCGATTCAGTATATAATTAGTAAAGATCACATCAGTTTGTACCCACGCAGAAACACAAAGTGTAAAAATTACTGTTTCAGTACTAGTTATAGCATCACTGCACATTAGATAACACATTAAGGACATATCCCACATGGGATGTAAGTACACAGTGACTCCTGTTGCTGACTTAACAATTTGACACTCCTGTTCATGGCATCAGTAATCTCCCTAGGCTCTAGTCATGAGTTGCCAGGGCTATGGAAGCCTTTAGAGTTCGCCGACTTTGATCTTATTCCGATAGGGTCATAGTCCAGGGTATACATTAGCAGGAATCTGGAATGACAAGTGTAGCTAGAACTTCACTAGGCCCAAATATTCACCCAGGAAATATTTCTAAAGTTTCTTGTAAATAATCTTTACATTTTTAGCACATACTCTTTATCAGATTAGATTTTTTCTATTCCCATATTTCTGAGAGATTTTTAGAAATTCATAAAAGTACTGAATATGGAATGGATACTATAATGAACATACTCTATTAATGTGTAATTATATTACTTAACTTTTTTCAGGCTGAACTGTTTTTGAATTATAAAGGTAAATTGCAGGTAGAAAAAGTTGGCTACTGAGTAAGATGCTCCACCAACTGTATTCCCACAGAGATACCAATTTCAATGACTATTTTTGTACCAATCTACCTTTGCAAGAGCTAGGGAAGCTAGGCAAGAGACCGTAGTTCTTAGTGTTAGTGTGTTACCAAGAGAAGATACACTAAATTCACAGAAAGGAAAGATTTTCATGAATCATCCCTCCAACTCCAAGCAGCAAAGCTTGGAGACACCTCCCACTTGGAAGAGGGTGAGAGGAGTAAGTTTAAGTATTAGTATTAGGGCCAGTACCAGGCTAACAATGGTGAAACTCAGATAGGGAAGAGCTATGGAGCCCCACAGCTCCTGCTTCCACATCAGCACCCACAGACTGAGCCTCTTGGAACTGCATTAGCCAGGTAGTCAAGGAAGTGCTTCCAACAACCCTCACTCAACCTTGTGCAGCACAGTATGGAGTAACATCTCATCTGGGGAGTAAACATAGGTGAGTGAGCACAGGACTAGGCCTTGTAGACCAAGGAAACATACAACAGCCTCACAAAGAAGGGAACTAAACACACAGCATCTATTTTTCTCTGAAGATCAGATTACAGGGACACACACAAATGGACAGACAAAGCTCCAATAGCTGGTCCATTTCCCAAATACTCGGAATTGCCGAGAGGACCAGGTCAAAGCCAGTACTGAGAACTCAGTATTGGTCTCCCATATGTGTGAGTGATCCAAATACTTGAGCCATCACCTGCTGCTTTCCAGGGTGCAGATTAACAGGAAGCTAAAATCAAGTATAGCCAGGACTTCAAACTGAACCAAGAGGGGCTTTCCTTGGTGGCAAAAAGGTAAGCAAAAAGTCTCCAGCCATCCCTATTCAAGGTGAAGATACTGAGGCTTTTTTTCCCGCTGTTTGAGAACCCCTAGGGACTTTGCAAGCCTCAAGCCCAGTTTGTGGAACTGCTAAGTTACCACACTGCTGCATTATCCAGGATCAAGAACCTAGCATGCACTACAAGCCTCAAAGAGCCAAACTGATCTCTCAGCTGTCCCACATACCTAGCCCTGTAAGCCAGCAAGGAGGACCTGCTTACCTTCCTAAAACTCCATGAAGAATGTTGGTGGAACGCCTTTAGCATCTCAGTCTGTAAAGACCCCCAGAAAAAACTGAGCAGCCCTACTTACAATCCTGCTGCTCCAATAGCAGCCATGAGCCCTTAGTCATGCACCATCAGCACTGAAAAGCAAGAGGAAAGCCAGTCCTGAGAGGCTTGGCCCACAGGGCTCTAGGGAAGCATCTGGCTACCCCATTTACCAAGTTGCAAACTACCATGTACCTTCCTGTGTGGCTCAGCATACTGTGGTCCCTGAGAAGCAGCTGGGAAGCCCTGCCCATGCTTCTGTGAACAGCTGATTCTCAGAATTTTGGCCCATTTGGGCCCTGAAAACAAATTCTCAGCCTTGTACACCCACCCTTAGCCAAAGGAAGCATTTGAGCAGATTTCCCCAAGGAGATCAGTATACAGCCCACAGAAACTAACAGGATGCCATACCTATAGCCAATTTGCACACAGAGCTTTTGGTGTACCTGCCCAACTTAAGGGTGCAGCATCCCAACTGATTATGTGATTCTACCACTGTTACAGCCTAAGCCACTTGAAATACCTGCAGAAATCACCACCAATGATTATAGATGAGGATGCCATGCCTACCTGAAAATAAAAGCCGATGAGCATATTGAACCCCTGTTTTAGGTCACACTGCCAGCATGAAGTCTTTTACTATGAAAGCCACTGTGTATAACTGACAGAAACAATTGACACTGCCGTGACTCTTCCTCGTCACCTCCAGAGAATTAGGCAGGCTGCCCACAGCTTGCCTTGGCTGAGGAGGGGGAGTGCGCCACCCGCCACTCAGCCTCCCCAAACCCCGGGGGACAATCAGACATGGTGCGGAGTCGAGTTGAAGCAGGATCTCACTTTATTGTAAGAGGGAAGTGTTTACATAGCTGCAGAACAGAGCAGTGTGGGTAAGGGGTGGGGTGATGTGATGCAAAAGGGTTTTAGCCAATCCTATTATACCACCTCAGTGATTGCTAGGATTTCAAAACTTAGAGACAGGTCGTTAAACTCAAGGCAGGCTCCAGGAAGTTACTCTAGGCCTCTCTGGATCCAGCCTCCCCCACAGCTCTCCCTTTTTGTTTTAACACGTGATTTCTGTCTTAGGTTGCCCCCAGCCATCCTTTTCCTTACCCATCATTGGTTACCCAAGCAGCTTGGCCATGAGCCCTGTCTTAGGTTGGTAGAGGACACTGAGTGCTTTGCCTGTCGTGGGGTGTCCCATGACGTGTAATTATGGGAGCATGGTGAACCTTCTCCACCACCTGTCTTAGGTTGTTCCGGTCCATCGGGAATCTTAACCATCATTGGTAATGTGGAGAGCACCGAGGGCACTTCCCCAGTTCAGGAGATTATAGCCCTCTGTGGTTACCAGCCTCTGGTAGTGAACCTCAACCTGTCTCACCCTTATTGCCTCTATGCACTGTTGTATAAACTGTATAACCCTATTCATTATGCATAGGCCAATAGCAAGGATTAAAAGCAGGGCAAGAAGCGGTCCAAGATGAAGGAGGAGGTTGGGCAGGAGTCCGTTAAGGCCCGTCCAAAAGGGGCTTTCTTGGAGTTCTCTTTGTTTTTTTTTCCAGGTCCTCCTGGAGTGTTTTGATGATTCTGTTTGGGTCATCCAATCCCCCATCATTGGGCTGGGCACTTATTGTCAGGATCAAAGTGAAGAGTAGCATCCACATCATCACCTGCCTCTGGATCTCTGTCCGTTTCTGGAAGAAGGAAGACAAGGGGATCTCCCTCGGGGGCAAACTGCTCCCTGGGTGGGTTGTTACTTGTATCAGGCATAGGCCTGATATTTCTGGCAGGTATCTAAATCAGAGTCAACTCCCCTATGGGAAACACACAGCCAAATCCTCTTCCCAGCTGAATCAGCGGGTCAGGCCCTCTCTAGAGTCGGGTGAGAGGGTCTCTCCATCTAACGAAAATCTGTTGTTTAGGGGTTAAATGTCCCCAGTGTTTTTGGAACCTTGACTCCTTTGATCCTATTGAAAAATTTTAAATATTGATGGTAAACAAGGCCTTATGTAACTGTATATGGGGGGTAGCCATGCCCCCTTTTTGTTTTAATAACTGGTTCTTGAGGCATTGATGGTTTCTTTTCACAATAGCCTGTCCTTGTGGGTTGTGAGGAATTTTAGTAGAGTGTTGAATCATTTTACATCTGGGCAGCACTTTTAATCTAAACATAATGATTGGTTATTATCTCTGTAATATGAGAGATATATCCTTTTTTAAACTTTTATTTAATGCATATAAATTTCCAAAGTACAGCTTATGGATTACAATGGCTTTCCCCCCAATAACTTCCCTCCCACCCGCAACCTTCCCCTCTCCCACTCCCTCTCCCCTTCCATTCACATCAAGATTCATTTTCAATTATCTTTATATAAAGAAGATCAGTTTAGTATATATTAAGTAAAGATTTCAACAGTTTGCACCCACACAGAACATAAAGTGAAAAATACTCTTTGAGTACTAGTTATAGCATTAAATCACAATGTACAGCACATTAAGGACAGAGATCCTACATGAGGAGTATGTGCACAGTGACTCCCGTTGTTGACCCAACAAATTGACACTCTTGTTTATGGCATCAGTTATCACCCTAGGCTCTTGTCATGAGTTGCCAAGGCTATGGAAGCCTTTTGAGTTCAACGACTCTGATCATATTTAGACAAGGTCATAGTCAAAGTGGAAGTTCTCTCCTCCCTTCAGAGAAAGGTACCTCCTTCCTTGATGACCTGTTCTTTCCACTGGGATTTCACTTGCAGAGATCTCTCATTTAGGTCATTTCTTCCTTTCTTTTTCCAGAGTGTCTTGGCTTTCCATGCCTGAAATACTCTCAAGGGCTTTTCAGCTGGATCCGAATGCCTTAAGGGCTGATTCTGTTGTTTAGGACATCTGCCATTCTGGGAGTCTGCTGTGTATCCTGCTTCCCATGTTGGATCGTTCTCTCCTTTTTTTTTTTTTTAATTCTATCAGTCAGTATTAGCAGACACTAGTCTTGTTTGTGTGATCCCTTTGACTCTTAGACCTATCAGTGTGATCAATTGTGAACTGAAATTGATCACTTGGACTAGTGGGATGGCATTGGTACATGCCACCTTGATGGGATTGAATTGGAATCCCCTGATATGTTTCTAACTCTACCATTTGGGGCAAGTCCGATTGAGCATGTCCCAAATTGTAGAGAGATATATCTTTTGACATCTCTGGGGGCCCTTTTGGAGATACCAAAAGTTTAGAGAATTTAGAACTTTGATTTTTAAAAAGTTTGTTAAAGGTGCCAAGAGAACTTAGAGTATCTGGTTAGAATAGAATTCCTTAACATTCTGAAACAACAGCCATTTATTTAATTAGGGTGATTTCAACACCTTTAGACCAGATCTAATGATATTTAACATAGCTTTTTAAGACTTAATGCTTTTTTATTAATCTGAGCTTAACAGAGACACTAAGTGTACAATAGGTTACCTTGGCAGAACATGAATTTTATGTCTCTTGTTGTTGAATAAACCAGAAATAAAAAACCTTGAACATAAGAGTCAGCACACAAAAGCATCACATAACTTAGAACTAATTAACAGAGTCAAAAAGAGCTTACAGGACCTAACTCTAGAAATGGCAGAGTGATCATTAAGACACTGTTCAAAAGAGTTGTTACAGTTTTTTTTGCAAAAACAGATCTGTAAAAGAAACAAGTTTAAAGCATATCAACAACATGTAAAGGCTTGTATACACAGAATATAAGGCCACTTTAGCTGGAAAGCAAAAACATGAATACAACATAGGTCTGACATCATTTACAAAATTTTAATACACTTTGAATAATTTGAATTGACTCAAACAGCTGTTACTTTAACAAAGTTAGAGTCTCATCCTTTGAGAGTTCCAGGGATCTGACTGGAAGCCCCAAAGTTGGAAGGCTCCATTTAGAATTTAAACTGTCAGAGAGTCAAACTGCTTAGCCAAAAATTAGTACGTTTAACCTGAGCATTTTAACCAAGGCTGTGGGGTAGATCTGATCAGAGTTAGGTAATCACTCAAACATTAAAGACAGACAAATCCAATAAAACGTGAAACCTTCGAGACACATGCAAACTCTCATCAGATAAGTTAGCTATAGCAGCACAGAAATGAGCTGATCATCAGCATAGGAGCCCATTGCGTAGGTTTCCATTAACTGCAAAGAGAAAGACCCATCAGGTTGGAAAGGATTAATGGATTGAGGTTCTTGTTCCCTTAGGTAAGGCCAGTAGTAGCCAAAGGCACTTTCCCTTCCCTCCTCCTAGTGAGGAGGGCACTGAATTGGAAATGAGGAGAAAAAAAAAAAAGCAGCTCTAGTGAGTGCTCTTCCTAGAGATACCTGGCCACGCCTGTGTGGGTGCGGCAGGCCACGTTGACTGGAGGAGAGTGCAGAGAAAGGCCGTGGTCCCCCATTTACAGGGAAGACTGCACACGTCGGGGCGTAGTAGGACTGGCCGTGGGGTTGGGTAGGCAGGCTGTTCACAAGATGGTGGCACTAGGCCCTCTGTGATTGGAGGTGTGGTGGCTTGAGGCCGCGCTGGGTCTTTTGTTGCAGACAATCTTTTTTTTTTTTTTTTTTGACAGGCAGAGTGGACAGTGAGAGAGAGACAGAGAGAAAGGTCTTCCTTTTGCCGTTGGTTCACCCTCCAATGGCCGCCGCGGTAGCGCGCTGCGGCCGGCGCACCGCGCTGTTCCGATGGCAGGAGCCAGGTTCTTATCCTGGTCTCCCATGGGGTACAGACAATCTTTTTTAAAGTGACCTTGCTGTCTGCACTGGAAGCAGGCCCCAGGGGATTTCACAGATTCCCCCTTCCCTTATGGCAAGGGCCTGGGTGAGCACCTCAGTCAAGGCAGTGGTTTGCATCTGAAGGGCCATGGCCAAGTTTTTGGTCTGGTGTTGTTGTGTGCCCACATTCTGTGATGCTGCCACCCACCAGCTAAGTGAGGCGTCCCTCAGCCCTGCACAGGCTGTGCAATGATCCGCATTCATCCCTTACCATCAGCTTTACAAACTGTTCCCTAAGGTTTCCCGCAGGGAACTTACGTTTAACACTTTGTTCCACCCTATTGATGAAGTCCACGAGGGGTTCGCCAAGCTTTTGTCTAACTCCTGCCAGGGGTGACTCTGTTGGTCCCTCGTCCAACTTTTGCCAGGCCATCATTCCATTTGCCTAACCTGGTCCCAATATAGGGCAGCTACCACAGCTTGTTGAATGCCAGTAGTGAAACCTTCCAGTTGTGCCTGCCTATTAGCTTCAGCCCGAGTCCTGCATTCCTCCTTGTAATATGCCACCCATTTAATGAATGGTGGGCCACTGAGGGTAGCTTTTACGCAGTCAAGCCAATCCTTAGACATTCAGGGGTGATATGTTATATCCTGAAGGAGACTAAGCATCCATGGCCATCCTCGTCCTCAGCAACCGCCTTGCGGAGTTCCTTGAGGTCCTTAACCTGCCATGGGTACCATGCTTGCGGCCTGGCTCTCCCCAGGCTCTAAGTTGACTGGAAAGGCCTGGATTTTAGTTGGTGGTGGTTGTGAATCGGCCCCTCCTGCCCAAGGAGAAGGATGGGGGCAATCCAACGCACACACCCAATCCTCTTTCAGGTCGCGCCATGACTTGAGGTCCTCCCTTGCAGCTGCATAAGGGGAACTGGCCCTCGTCCTCACCTCAGCAACCACATGTGGAACATAGGGAGGAGGAAGTTTCCTTTGTTCCTGCGCCCCTCCTGGGGGAGGAGGAGCCATGGGTGCATTTACTCTCGCCTCCCCCTCCCCTATCTCTGTCGGGCTCAGAGCTGCTTGCTGTTTGCTAAAGTCAGCCCAGGCTTTCTCCTCCCTGTGCTCTCCATCTGTGGTGGACAACTGATCCAGCCCACCTTCGGGGGCTAAGGGGATGGCTGAACAGGATCCACAGCTCCCAACACAAAGCCCTTATCATCTCCCTGTTGTTGGGAGAATGCCTTATCTGTGTCTCTGCAGGCTAGGGAGGAAGCTTTACTGCCTTTTTCCCTTATGGGGGCGGGGGACAAGCTCTCCAGGTGAAATGAGACTTCGAGAGCCAAGTCGGTAGGGAAGAACCCCAGCAGAGGGGCAATCCCCAGATGTTTCTCTCTATGGCTATTTTCTCAACCCTTGACCATGTGGTCCAGGAAAAGAGGTTAGTGCTGGGCACCCAAGGGGCGATGAAGACGATGGTTTTCCAAGTCTGAAATGATGAGCTATCCGAGTTCCAAGCCTCTGGACCTGAGCATAAGCCGTAGGGCTTTCAGGGCTGGCTCATTCTTGGCTGAAGTTGCATTACCCATGCCTGAGGGTTTCTCTTACCCCAAAAGACTGCTTGGCCTCAGCTGAACGTTCTGTTTGTTCCTCACACAGGGCACCAGCTACGGTGACTCTTCCTCATCACCTCCAGAGAATTAGGCAGGCTTCCTGCAGCTTGCCTTGGCTGAGCAGGGGGAGTGCGCCACCCGCCACTCAGCCTCTCCAAACCCCGGGGGACAATCAGACATGGTGCAGAGTCGAGCTGAAGCAGGATCTCACTTTATTGTAAGAGGGAAGTGTTTATATAGCTGCGGTAGAGTGGTGCAGGCAAGGGGTGGGGTGATGTGATGCAAAAGGGTTTTAGCCAATCCTATTATACCACCTCAGTGATTGCTAGGATTTTAAAACTTAGAGGCAGGTCTTTAAACTCGAGGTAGGCTTCAGTAAGTTACTCTAGGCCTCTCCGAATCCAACCTCCTCCACATAACACATCAGATGCCTTGTAACCAATGCATGGTTGAACATTTGTCACAGCTTTTAGAATGCTGGTATATCATGTCAGAGTGCTCTAATTGAAGTTCTGGCTCCACTGCTGATTACAGCTACCTGCTAATGCACACCCTGGAGAGCAGCAAGTGATGGCTCAAGTATTTGGTCATTGTCACACACGTTCAAAACCCAGATCAAGTTCCCAGCTCCTGGCTTCAACTCTGTTCAGCCATGACTGGTGGGAACATTCCGGGAATGAGCAAGTGGGTGTAAAATATAACTGTGTATTTTGACTTTCAAATAAATAACAACCAAAAACAACAATACAAGGTCATAGGATATATGAAAAAAACATGGTAACATGACAGCTGTAAAAGAACAAAACTCTCAAACCACAAAAAATAAAAATTGATTAAATACTAGATACAAAATTTAAGAGAATAATTTTAAGGTAACTCAATGAGATACAAGAGAGTAAAGAAAACCCCATAACATTAGGAAGACAGTTCACAATATTAATAAGACGTTCAGCAATGAGATTGAGATAATAAAAAGAAACTAATCAGAATTCTTGGAACTAAAATATCAATATATGAAACTAAAAATGCAGGTGACATCCTTAATAAGAGAATTAAACAGAAGCAATATTTTCTGACTTTGAAGAAATATTTTTTTTTGAATAATCCAGTTAGTGGGAAAAAAAAAAAACCTAAAAAGCATTAAGAAAGCCTTGGAGACTTTGGTGGCACCATCAAATGGTCAAACAATCACATTCTGGCCATTCCAGGAGAAGAAGAGAAAATTGTTGGCATAAACTTGCTTAACACCCTTAAAAATATTAAAAATAAAGCCACTCAAAAAAGCCATTCTATTATGTAGAAATTTCATTATTGAGAATACATCTAAAGAAGTCTGTGAAAGACATGTTGTGGCACTGTTCACATTAATCAAGCTATGGAATCAAACTAAGTGTCCATTAACAGATGAATAAAGGTACTATGATAAATACATTTAATGAAGTATTATTCATGCATTGAAAAGGTTGAAAACCTGTCATTTGGATGAAGAGTTGTCACCTAATATTTGGTGATATAAGCCAGAGGTGCAAATGCTGAATTATCTCATTCATGTGTGGACTCCAAAAAAGTTGATCTTATAGAAATTGAGAGTAGTTATCTTATAGAAGTTGAGAGAAGCTGAGGGTAGGCTTGGGGTAGGAGGGTAGGTAGTGAGAATGGGGAGAGGTTCATTCAGGGAGTACCATGGGTACAATTATATAAAAGGGTCAAATACTGGTATTCCATTGCACAGAAAAATGAGTATAGTTAACAAAATGTATACTTCAAAATTTCTAGAGGAGAGATTTTTAAGGTTCTCACTACAAAGAGGTGATATATTTTGAGGTGATAGGTATGCGAATTACCCTAATTAGATTAGTATGCAATATATACATATATCAAAACACACTATACTGTGTGTGTATAATTATGTGTCAATAAAAGGAAAACTGAGAAAGAACTATGCATGGACTTCAAATTTTTTGTACCCCAAAATTCTTTTAATTCCCAAACTAAGTAAATTGGACCTGATCATTCCTGTCAGACACTGATTAAATCTAACATTCAGAATTTATGCTACCATGTCCATAGTGATACAGTCTACATTTTCATTTCTTATTATTCCTTGATTGGAATTAAGATGTTTATGATAAAATTGAGTAAGGTGTAGTGTCCATTGTTTTATCTTGCTATTTTCTGAAATAGGAAACATTTTGCATGCGAGGTATTCCATATATATTGATGCGAAATATTTAGAGAATTCTAATATGAAAAATATCTGGCTAATTCAAAACATTAAATGCATTTATGGCTTATGTGTACTATTTTCTCTTTCTGCTGTTCATTTATTTCTTCTTTTATTCATTGAGTAGCCTTATTGTGGATATGTTTCTTGCATTCATTTTTCAAAAGTTTATTTTTGTATTGATTGATTACTGGTATTGAAATTTTTTTCTATTTCATTAATTAGCTAATTAAAGTTTCATTTTTTTTTTCTGTTTAAACTTAGAGACGTTCTGTCTGAATTTTTGCTTTTTGAATTGAACATACACATAATTTGCTTTTATTTTCTTAAATTAAGCCATATTATTACTTTGGTAATTCCATGTAAGTTTTAATAAAATGCTTCTTTTTTTCATTCAGTTCTAAATATTCGACTTTTTGTGAAATGTCTTTATTAATCCATGAGTTATCATAATACTCATTTTGTTTGCCAAAATAATATTGTTCTTTCCCAATGGTCCTTACTATATGAGAGAGCTTCAAAATATTCAGAGAAAGCACATTGTGAAAAAAATATACATGGATTTCAACGTTTTTGCACCAAAAAGTCACGTAATTCTTGTTTCTATAAGCTTTTTGAAGCACTCTCTTATCTCATATTCTCAGGGAGGAACTCTCAGGCAAGTAATACAGTTTTTTCCAGCAACTCTAAGACAATAAAAAATGCCTCTGAACGGCTGATTGTCAGCCACAATGCTGTTACATAATGTTAACGAATGTCTTCAGTTCAATAATCAGAACCCAAGTTACTTGATTTTAATTTTCCATTTTTTCCATGTACAACATACCTGTTTTAAAGATTATTGAATCTTTTGAGACTTCCTATTTGATTTGGACACTTGGTCAATCATTATAAATACTGCATATGTTAAAAAAAGCATGAATCTATTTATTGTATATTTTTGCATGTTTTTAATTAGATGGAACTTGTTAGTTGTGATATTAGAGACAGATTTGATAGGGAAAGGGTTATAACAAAGGAGCGCATTCAAAGAAACAAAAATAGAGTAACATGGATATGTGTTCAGTAATATTTTGCTTACTTTATCATATTAATCTTTCATAATCTGTAACTTTGTAATATTCTATAGTAATTGATTTTTAAATTTATAAAGATCACTTTTTTATTTTGAAACTATGTTCATAGATAAAAATTAATGCTGATGAAATGTAATTTCTGGATTTTTGCTTTATTTTTAAAATATCTTCAGTAAAAATAACTTTCATTCCAGAATTTGCCCCTCCTAATGTACGAGGTATTTGATATTATGATAAAAAGTATGCTGACTTTCATTCCTTTATGGGATCTGTCATTTTATCCTAGGATAGCTAAAAGAATGATGATAATGCTATGATATGTGTGTCAAGTCCAAGGGAAAAAATCCTTAGATTATTATTTTGGGTATGTGAATTCAAATATTCACCTTTAGACTTTTTTTTTTTCATTTCAGTGGTTAATTTTGACTTTTAAAGTTTTTAATTTTATTTAATTAATTAATTTATTTATTTATTTTACAGGCAGAGTGGACAGTGAGAGAGAGAGACAAAGATCTTCCTTTTTCCATTGGTTCACCCTCCAATGGCCGCTGCACTGCGGGTGGTGCACTGATCCGAAGGCAGGAGCCAGGTGCTTCTCCTGGTCTCCTATGGGGTGCAGGGCCCAAGCACTTGGGCCATCCTCCACTGCACTCCTGGGCCACAGCAGAGAGCTGGCCTGGAAGAGGGGCAACCGGGACAGACTCTGGCGCCCCGACCGGGACTAGAACCCGGTGTGCTGGCGCCGCAAGCGGAGGATTAGCCTATTGAGCCGTGGAACCAGTTTTAATTTCTTTACCTTCCAAATGGAAATAGTAACTGACTTTGCTACACTGTAGTTTAATAAAGATCAAAGAAGACAGTGCTGTCCTAGCCTGTACAGTAAGACCTGGTGGTGCTAAATTTCTTTCCCTTCCATTTTAAAATTCTACATGGTAGATGTAACTCTGGATTCAGATTAGATAGGGGAGAGAATTTTCTAGGATAACAGCATTCCCTTAATAGTTCAGTTGAATGTTTGTTTTAATTATAGTATAAAATATATACAATTATTACAAAGCTTAATAATTGCAGCTGGTCATTACAGTGTCACATATATTCAGGATAACACAGAAACATTAATGCCCTCACATTCATGCCCTCCTTTTTATTCTACTTAAAATATTATTTTATTCATTCTTTTGCCTCATTCTTTTGCTTATGGGTTAAAAATGTATTGGGAAACTTCCTTATTCTTGACAATGCACAAACTATTCTAGAAGGCGAGCTTTTTTCCTTATCCTCATTCCAATAAGTCAGGCACGGGAACTCACAGGTACAGAGCAATTTGGCAGGCCCTACATGTGTCATAATTTGCTGCTGAGTCTTGGGATGGGGAAAGGTAAAGCACCTGCTGAGTGGAGTAATAATGCTGGAAGTAGCACATCACCTTCAAATCTCATTTCATAGAGGTTATTTCTTGCTTTGAGTTCTCTTGAAGCAGAACCTGAGACAAAGACTCTGGTGCCGGTACTTTATTTGGCATGTATCCTAGAATGCAGGAGTAAAGGATGGAACAGAGTAGGAGAGAGAAGGAACTGAGTCAAAACTGCATGTTTTGCTGTTAAGGCGAGAAATGTTACTTCTATGGGAAACTCTGAGGAGCACACAGAATGCCTATCACAACTATCTGTGTAAAGGTGGGAGGGTGCTGGGACATGTATTCATTTATATGTGATTCTACTAGTTGACATTTTCCCCATGAGTGTTGGTTTCCTAGAATATCCACTTTCCCTACCTCTCTAGGAAGATTCCACAGCTTCAAGAAAACCCAGAGATTGGAGACGTTTAGCTTGCAATGTACTTCACTGCTATAGCTGAAATCTGATGGATGTACAAGAATTTTGCTATAGGAGAAAAGCATTGAAACCTAGTTCTTAATGTACTGAACACTACCATGGGGTATGATCAGAGCTCTATTTTGCTTGTCACATCTCCATTTACTTTCCAGTTTTACCAGAGGCAAGTACTGAAAATATTTTCACTTACTCCATGTGTTGCTTTGAGTTCCCTGAGAAGTATATGCCAAGATATGATTAAGCATCCAATAATTTGAGGACATTGTCTGTGGGGTAAAATGAGAGGGAGAGGATGGAGCCACAGACCAGCAAAGCCATATGATCAAGAAATATGTCCACTGATGCACAAGAGAGAAAGAAAGGGAAGTTCGGTAGAAAAAGTTGTAAGACGGCATCAGAGTTCTAATGCACTTTTGGAAAAGTTGAGGGGGGCTTTTAGCCAAGGTGCCCACAGTATAGTGTGGACTCTTTTGGGAATGGACCTCAGTACCACTTCCTTGGAGTTATCAGCAGGGAGCAGCCCTTCAGAATCATGGCCTTGTCACCAACTCACTATGAATTGCAGAATGCAGCAGTTAATCGAGAAGCATATTTTCACTTCTATCACATCTATCTCCTTGGCAAATGAAAGCACACTCTGGCAAATTATAAACAGAGTCTCAGTTCTCCACGTTTGCCTTATAATGGGGCATGCACAGGGGTCTCATTCTGATCATTCCAAAAGGCTCCACTCAAATTCTACCTACAAGAGGTAGCTTTGTACACATTCTGAAGAGAGCACAGATTTCCCAGTGTGGAGCCACAAACTGCACGGCTGCCACATGGTGAACCTGCCCCAGCTCCGGTGTAAGATCATCCTCAACAATTTGATTGGAAAAACAGGAAGCACCTACAAAGAGAAGCTGTATCCCTGAGGTTTACTCCTGTATCTGAGACATTTAGCCATGCATGCGACATACATATTGCCTGCACTTGACTGACTTACCAAAGTACATTGGCCTCTATAATATAGCATTTCTCTTCGTTGTTTCCTGAATTCTCCTGACAGCTACCACAAAGCATCTGATTCTTTAACTTCTTCCCTTGCACCCTTCTTCCATGTGGCACCATCAATAATTACTTCTTGCACCTGTGTCTCAGGAGTTCTAGAGAGACTAAAACTCTTCTGGATGCACAAATGCTTTGTGCAATAAGGCGACAATGAATTCATGCAGAAATGAAGAGAAGGCCTCTTTCTGTGTAGCTGAATATTTATTGCATGTATTAAAAATATGAAGTATGTATAAAACACAATGCTGTCCTCAGTTTTTTTTTTTTTCTTTTCCTCTTTTCAAAACTAGATCTTCCTGGGTCAGTCTTGTCTGCCTGACTGCCTCTATCACAAGGATGCCTTTTCCCCTAGGGGATTTCTCACTTTTGCAAGTGTGTCATTGCTTGGCCATCTCACCCACTTGCCAGCCATGCCTGGACGTGTTCACTAGTGGACAGGCTCCAAGAGCGACCTCTGCTGCATCTGTTACTCTGATGAGCACCTCCAGTCATTGTTCCAGACTATTGAGCTCCTGGAATAGCGTGGCATTTCATTTCTTCCCACAAGCAGCTCTAGTTTTTCAGCCAGAATCATCAGAGCATTCACTAACTGATTATATCCCTGAGCACAGTGATAAAAATGTGTTCTTAACACAAACGGAACTAACCCATGGCAAACGGGTCCTACTTTAATACATTTGCTCTTCTCTTTTCATCCCTGCCCTCCCACAGAAATTCAATTGATTTCTTGTACTCATTTTAAAAGTAATAGAACACAAAAATAGAAAAATAACACTTGGTCACTACTCAAAGAAAGCTGAATAAAATATATAGTGAATTTCAGCTCAAGCATTGTATTTCTGTGAAATGAAAACCCATAGCAATGATAATGAAAATAGTGACCACCTTTTAGCAATGCCTCTCCCATATTAGTCACCAATAGACACTTTTTCTGTACTATTTCTGATCCTTACAGTTGCCCTGCAAGTTAGCTATGTTCCTTATCCCTTTTTACCCATACAAAGCTTGGAGATGACCACTCCCACCTTTCCAATTATGCATTCGTTCTTTTTAGTTGTTTCCAAGAAACATCATTACCTCAATGGTATGTAATGCACCATATTTACTGCAGCACATTCACAGTAGCCAATCTGTTATCAATCAGATGCCCAACAACAGATGGTTTGATGAAGATTATTCTGTGTATATAAACAATGAATATTATTCAACTATACAAAAGAATGAGATCCTGCCATTTACAGGAGAACAGATGGAAGTGGAGGACATTATGTTAAGTGAAATAAGCCAAACATGAAAGACAAGTAATGCATGTTCTCCCCATGTGTGTTTGCTAAAATCAAAATAAAAACCTTCACTCTGAACATAGAATAGTAACACTAAGAAATGAGAGAGGAAGGGGATATGGAGAGTAGATAATGGGTGCCAAAAGAGGGTTGGGTAAGTCTAGTGCCACACAGCATAGTGAGGTGACTACAGTTTGCAATAACTTACTGTATGCTTTCTGGGCAAATAGAAGAGAGCCAAGATTTTAATTATAAAGTAATAGCAAAGAGGGGTAAATATTAATTACTGTGCTTTGATCACAACACCTTGTATACATGTATGAAATGCATTACTGTATTCCAGAAGTATGTGCTATTATTAATTTTTTTTCAGTGGTTTTTTTTTTTTTAATTTTTGACAGGCAATGTGGACAGTGAGAGAGAGAGAGACAGAGAGAAAGGTCTTCCTTTTGCCATTGGTTCACTCTCCAATGGTCGCCGCGGCCGGCGCGCTGCGGCTGGTGCACCGCACTGATCCAAAGCCAGGAGCCAGGTGCTTCTCCTGGTTTCCCATGGGGTACAGGGCCCAAGGACTTGGGCTATCCTCCACTGCACTCCTGGGCCATAGCAGAGAGCTGGCCTGGAAGAGGGGCAACCGGGACAGAATCCGGCGCCCCGACCGGGACTAGAACCCGGTGTGCCGGGGCTGCAAGGCAGAGGATTAGCCAGTTGAGCCACGGCGCCTGCCATGCTATTGTTAATTTTATTAACATTTTAAAAATTAAAAAGAAAATAAAAACTGTTCTACATATATGCAATGGACTACTACTCAGACATAAAGGAGGATTAAATCTTGTCATTTGACACAACTTGGATGGAACAAGTGAAATAATCCAAAGGCACAAAGACAAGTATCACATGATCTAGCTTATATATGGAATCTAAAAGAAAGTGGTCTTATGAAAGTAAAAAATATAATAGTGGTTAACAGAAACTGGGGAAAGGGATGGGACAGGCATGAGGAAAGGCTAATTGTTACTAGACTATGGCTAGATACAAATAAGAAGTTCAGGTATCTTTTGGCACACTAGGATGACTGTAGATTAAAAAAAAGAAAAGAAAGGAAAAGACAAGCTAAGGCAGGCACTGTGACACAGCAGGTTAAGCTGCTGCCTGCTATGCAGGCCTCCCATATGAGCACTGGTTCAAGTAGCTGCTTCACTTCTAATCCAACTCCCAGCTAATGTGTATGGGAAAGCAGAAGATGGCCCAAGTGCTGGAGCCCCTGCAACCACTTAGGAGAACTGAATGGAGTTCCAGGATTCTGGCTTCATTTTGGCACAGCAACAATCAGTGTGGCCATTTGGAGATTAAACTGATGGAGGGAAATCTCTCTCTCTCTCTCTCTCTCTCTCTCTTGCTTTTCCTAATTCTGCCTTTCAAATAAATAAATAAATAAATAAATCTTCATTAAAAAAGCTAGAATATAGAATTCTGGATATTTTTACCATAAGGAAATATTGTTTGAAGAGGTAAATTGAATTTAACCTGGTTGGATACTAAACAATATGTACACTGCATACATCATAAATATGTGCAATTTCTTGTGTTTGATAAATTAAAAACATAAAGACAAAAATAATCAGGAACAGTTGGAGTCATATTGTAAGGGACTCAACTTGAGTAAAACTTCACATTATTTGGGCCAGAAATGTAGTAGGTGTTCTTGATCAGTGCTTCTTGATCGCTTGCTGTGGAGTAGTAGGTGTAAATGCCTGTGCTAAATTTTGGAGTGGCTTTCCATTGGCTGCATTAATCATTTACATGAAAGAAATCAATGATATGACTATCATTGCATTTTAGAGACTGTATTTATGTAAACAGTATTTAAGCTTTCTCTATGTGCTGTGGATGAGAATACTGACCAATCTTTCAAAATAACACGTATATTTGCTGATTTGATCATCAAGGTAACTTAAACCAACAATACTGAATAATGTAAACTTATTAGACAATTTTTAAATACTACCCTGTCCATATCCCATTCTGAGTATGTGGTTTTGGTACAAGCTAATTGTATGATTTGCCAATGTTGACAATATTTTAGAAACATTAGTACAAAAAATATACCATTTGCAGAGTGGCATGACTTTAGATATTTGAATCACATATTTTATCCAAATTAAAATAAATTGTGAGTCAGAAACTTTGAGTAAAATCTCTAGCTGATGCAATTAATGTCATAGTTTTCCTCAGAAAAATGTAAACAGTACAAATTTAGAGATATTACCTTAGAGTAGATGTGTTGATTCTAGGAGTAACAGAAAATGATGATTTATAGTTGACTTTCTGTCTTCCACAGAAAGTATGTTAATTTATGCACTATTTACCCATGAGATTATTGTAAACACTTTTAAATTTTAAGGCGTTGGGTTAAATTCTAACAAACCATATGAAATAATCACTACTCTCGATATCTTGTAATGTAGACATGAGATCATGCCTTGACAATTACAATAAAATGGCACTGGATTAGGATGTGTTAGGATGCAGTAAGAATCATACTTTATCTACACTGGGAAGATGTCTTTGTTTTGTGCTGCTTTAACAGAGTACTTGAGACTAAGTAACTTATAAAAACAGAGGCTTATTACAGTTACAGAAAGTCACTGTTGGGGACTCCCACTCAGTGAGGGCCTTTTTGCTTCAACGTCTCATGAAGCAAATACAAGAAAACATCTCCAACAGAGAGCTGAGTATGCTTTTATAACCAATGCCCTCCTATGATAATAAAGTCACTCTTGTGATAGGATTACTTCTCCATGTGGGCAGAGACTTCATGACCTATCACCTCCTAAAGTCTCACATTTCAATTTAGTATATTAGGAATTAGGTTTCTAACACAAACTTTTGAGGAGCACATTCAAGCTATGGTAGAAAATCTTCTGGGGATGAGAATGACCTATGAGTAATAAAAACTAGAGGAGAGAATTTTACCAGTTTTCCCAAAAGCTGAGCAAAGAAGGTACGCACTTGGTGGACTGAGTATACATGGTATTTAGCCTCAGTGTGCCTGATGGTTTTAGAAACTCACTTAAATATTAGATGTTTAGATTGTGGAACTCATTAACTAAATATAACCGATCGAATCATGTTTTCAATTCTCTTCCACACAACACTTGCTGAACATCATTTTTGTGGAAGGTAGGAAGGACAGGGATATACAAACATATAATATACAAACATAAAATCCTTGGGAAAATGCATTCTATAAGAAATGTGCAAATGTGGGCCGGTGCCGCGGCTCAATAGGCTAATCCTCTGCCTTGCGGCGCTGGCACACCAGGTTCTAGTCCTGGTTGGGGCACTGGATTCTGTCCCGGTTGCCCCTCTTCCAGGTCAGCTCTCTGCTGTGGCCCGGGAGTGCAGTGGAGGATGGCCCAAGTGGTTGGGCCCTGCACTCCATGGGAGACCAGGAGAAGCACCTGGCTCCTCCTTTGGATAGACGCAGTGCGCCAGCCGCAGTGCACCAGCCGCAGCGGCCATTGGAGGGTGAACCAATGGCAAAGGAAGACCTTTCTCTCTGTCTCTCTCTCTCTCACTGTCCACTCTGCCTGTCAAAAAAAAAAAAAAAAAAGAAAAGAAATGTACAAATTTTAATTAAGGAAGTAACATATAAATTTAACTTTAGGGAATTTTATAAGGTAAAGCTTGGGACCAAAAGCAATTTTAAAAGCATGAACAGAGACTCCAAGGCTTAGAAATACTTATTTTTCTATGCAGTAGTCTGAGAATCTTATGAAACATAGATCATATATTTGTCTCCCTAAAACCTCTGATAACCACTGATCTTTTTATTCTTTCCATTTTTATTCTTGTTCTTTCTAGAGAATCTTACAGAGGAATCACAGAGTAGCCTTCAGATTAGTTTTCATTAAGTGATATTAATTTTTGTTTCCCCCACATTTCCATGACTTCATAATTTATTTATTTTGCTAAATATCTTTCATTGTCAGGGTATAGCATGGTTTATGTAACCATTCACTGACTGAAGACATCTTTGTTGCTTCCATGTTCTGGAAATTACAAATAAAGCTGCTATAAGCACCCATGTACAGGTTTCTGTGTGAACCAAATTTTGGATAAATAGGAACATGACTGCTAGATCACATGGTCAGAGTGTATGTAATTTTTAAAGAAACATCCAAACTTTCAAAATAACTGTACCCGTTTCATATCCACCAGAAATGAATGGGAGTTTCTGTTGCTCCTCATCTGTCAGTATTTGTCAATGGCTCAGATTGTGGTAATTCTAATCCATGTGTAGTTTTGTCTCATTGCTTGCACTTAGATTTTTCTGATGACTTATGAAGTAGAACATCTTTTCTTATGCTTATTTTCCATTTGCATATCATCTTTGATGAGGTGTCTGTTAAGACCTCAGGTCCAGTTTTTACACTGAGTTGTTTGTGTTCTCATTATTGATTTTAAATGATTTTGTATATTTTTATTTTGCCTTATTTGTTAGCCAGTGTTCTTCCTTATTTTATGTTGAACCAACTTTATGACCTTTATCATTTTTCCTCTCTGCTTAAAGAATTTTATTTAACATCCCTTTTAAGGTAGGATTAATGAAAATAAATTCCTTCAACTTTTGTGTGTCCAAGAAAGTCTATATTTCTCCTAAGTTTTTGAAGAGTCATTTTGCAGGATAAAGGGTTTTATTTAATTTCTTATTTTTTTTCTACCTCTCAACTCTATTTCACTCAACTTTTCTTGCTTGCATGGTTTCTGAGGAGAAATAGTATATAGTTCTGATTTTTGCTTCTCTATAGATAATATGGTTTTTTCTCTGGCTTCTTTCGGGATTTTTTCTTGAACTTTGATTTACATAATTTACTGTTATTTAGTCTGTTTGATGTTCTTTGAGCTTATTTGATCCATAGTTTGCATCTGACATTAATTTGAGGAAGACTTTAGTCACTATTGCTTCAACTATTTTTTTCTGTTCCATTTTATCCTATGATATTCTCACTACATAAGTGTGTGTGTGTATGTGTGTTATATTTTCTGTAGTTCTTCCAGCTTTTGGATATTTTATTATGTTTTTTTTTTTTAAGTCTGTTTGCTCTTTGCTTTGAGGTTTTGGTGGTTTCTTGAGATATCCTCAAGCTCAGAGACTCTTTCCTCAGCTGTGTCCAGACTACCAATGAGCCTATCAAAGGCATTCTTCACTTTTGTTACAGTGTTTTTGATCTCTAGCAGTTATTTTGTGTTCTTAGGATTTCCATCTTTTTTATATGGTTCATATCTTGCATGACGTCTACATTATTTATTAGAGTCCTTAGAGTATTAGTTGTTTTAAATTCCCAATCTGATAGTTTAATATATCTGCTAGAGCTGAGTATGGTTCTGATGCTTTCTCTGTATCTTCAAACTGTATTTATTGCCTTTTAGATTATCACATAAGTGTTTCTTGGACATGCTATACTACATAAAAGAGACTTCTGTAAATAGGACTTTGACAGTCAGGTGGCAAGTCTGGGGGAAAGAAAACTGCTTTAAGGTCCCATGAGTAGTTCTCAGTCTTAAGTTTTTATTTTCATTTTATTTTTAAAGCAGAGAGATACAGAGAAAGGAGACAAATAGGCAGATGGAAAGTAAGCTTCCATCTGCTTGTCAACTTCTCAAATACCCATAACAGCCAAGGCTAGACCAAGTCGAAGAGAGGGGCCCAGAACTCAAACTGGGTCTTCCCTATGGGAGGCAGTAATTCAAGAACTTCAACTATAATCTGCTGCATCTGAGATGGAGAGCCTGGTTGTGTTCCTGGAGATACAATACACATAAGTAGGATGTCTCCTGATCACCGATTCCCCCTGAGTTTGTATCAACCACATTAATCCACACTAAGCCTGCAAAAATTCATCATTCAAGGGCCAGTGTTGGCTTCTTCGGGATTTGTGCAGGGTGATTGCTGTCTGGAGAGCCTGGATTCTCTGCATTTGCCTGTGAGTCTCTCCAATTTGGGGGTAGGGGAAGGAACACTAGTCCTATTTTGTCGCTTCTCTCATTGATCTGATTTTTCAGTTGGTTTGGCTTTTTACTGGTTTTTAAGATGCAGGACCATCTTCCAGCTTCTTACATTGCAGTCCAGAAATTATACTTCCTTGATTCAGTTTTAACTGATAAGTCACAAGGTGTTGATAATCAATATTAGTGAACGAGGCATTTCACTATTCTTTGGGATATTTAAACAACCTAATCTTAAGTGAACTTAGTGTCCTAACCTAAAGGAACCTAAGTGAACTTAAGACCACGTATACTATCAGTGTGGGAGAAGAGCCATATCCAAACATTCTTGTTTATCTTTCAAAAGAAACAAAGGGTTCTCAGCACATGAACCTCAGGTAGCAGATTTTATAGCATCAGTTTCTTCAATAAAAAGTAAAATCTTGGCATGAGAATAGCTGTTTATGTTATTTATGAAATGTTATATAATATTTGTCATTCTCTTTGATCCGATCAAGAATACTACCCGAAGACAGGACAAAGTTACTATTAAATTTTCACATTGAAAAATTAAACAGTTGAAAAACGTAAGATGATACACTGTAGGGCTAATTACTAGCAAGCTGCATTTCTGATACTAGAATCTGCAAGGATTTCTTTTTAAAAGCTTGTTTACTGTAATCCATTATTTCCTCAGCTTCTCTGGTCGCCTACATCTAATAGCCTGCACCTGTGAATCTTTGGCAGCCTGCCCAAGTGCTAGTGAAGTTACTCTGCTCGCATGCACAGAGATCCAGTAATGTTTGGATTTTGTTTCTCTCCAGGGGTGGTTCACAGTCAATGACTAGGACACAGAGTTCAGCTCAGCTTGTTTGCTTAAGTCAAGACAAACTGGGCTATAATTTACATTCCTGAGCTCCTTGTGGGACCAAGCTGATGGCTGGGCATTTTCTGTCATCATAACCTCGTTTGACTTATTCCGCCTCCAAGTTCTTCTGAAAGCCTTATTGTGGATTCTTGGGAGTACCTCCTTATTAAGCCATTTATACAGGATCCTCATCAGGGTTTGTTTTTCAATAACTCATCCCAAGAAATTAACTAAGAATACTAAGGAGTGGAAAAATTTAAACATATTTTCTAAGGCATGTATTTTATAAATGAAAGAGAAAGACAAAAGCTAACTAATCACCATCACTTTTCTTTCTTTCTGTTTTTTTTTTTTTTTTTTTTTTTTTTTTGGTGGGGGTAGTTCTTTCATTGGTTCATCCTGTCTTCTGACTAGAATATGGAACATCTGTGTTGAAGTTTCTACTTTGCCACAAACTCAATCTCTTTGAGACTTTTTGTCATTTGTATATTGGAAGGTAATAGCAAATACTATACAACTTTATGTAGATAGTTTAATGAAAAGAGAACTATTTTATAAAACATAAAATGCTCAAATAGTGGTTCAAAAATGAAAATAAATATAGATTCTAGAATATAAAGATTCTCCCTCCAACTCCAGATACTCATTCAATAGGTGCATTGGAGATGGGAAACTTGACTTTTTAACGAGTACCCTCGGTGAAAGTTGTCCAAAACGCATATTTTGAGAAACACTGACCCACATAGGTGAGTTAATATCATCAAAATATTTATGTAGCAGAGTCATCATTCCCTTCTGACTTTGCTGCTTGAAATTTACAAAAAGCAAGAAAACAGAATAAATCCAACCCAATAAGAAGACTAAACAAGCATATCAGGAAACACTTGAAAATGTACTGAAGGAAATTAGAAAAAAAATTGAATACTTTATACAGATGTGTACTAATTAATCATTGGGATTAAAATGTTTGGTAGAAAAAAAACTCATATGGCAATTTAAGAAATGAATTCAGCTAAAGCATTCATGTCAGAAAAGACTTGCATGAGAAAGGAACATGTAAAACTTTCAGTAATTGTGGTCTCTGGGGATTAGATCTTGTGTGGCTTTAGTATTTCCAATTCCTTTAGAAAATATATCATAGAGATGCCATCAATCAGATATAAAAATAAAGGGCTATCACTGCAAATTTGTTATTTTTATCTTTAGATAGGCTGATGAGAAGTATATTTCTGGTTAGTTGATTTTAAGTGTATCTACCAGAATATGAAATCACTGGTCTGAAATGTTTTCAATGTGTAGCTGCAACCACATTCATTCATTTCCTTAAAATTTCAAGTAATAATAAATGAGGAAGTTTTAAACTGTTAAGTTATAAAACAGTAACTTAAGATTCTGTTAAAGGAAAACTGAAGCAGATATACTTTCACAGAGACAATTAGTTGATTTCATGCTTTATCTACACTGACATCTCCCATATTTGCATCAGTAGCACATTACTTTCCCGACCAGGATTCATACAACTAACTGCTTAAATTACATGTAACTACACATAAATTATGTGGGGGGACACACAGACACACACATTATATAATAGGCATCTCAAAACTAGCATGTCCACACCAGGGCCATCAACTTATCCCGTAGACTTGCTCTACCCACGTCTTCCTTATCCACTTGCTCAAAACAAACAGAAATAAATGTAAATAAAGAACTAAAACCAAACAAATTGGACTCTTCTGTTACTCTGCTTTTCTTCATACTCCATGTCCAATTTGTCTCATGGCAGTGGCTTGTTAAACATTTGTAATATATATCATGCTATTTACCAAACTTTGCAATAATTCCAGTTTCATTCAGAAAGAAAGGCCAAATTCATTACAATGGTCCAGATATGTCTAAATGATACAAAACCATGTCCTCTCTTACTTGCCAGAGTTAATTCCCTGCCATTCTCCATGGGGCTTTCTCTCATCCAGCTGAATTGACCACTAGCCCCCTGGCTGCATCTGGAATACACCTGGAACTCTCCCTTCTTGGGACCTTTTCACTGACTGCTACAGTATTCGTGCTGATTACTCTCTGTTATCCAGCAGCTTCTGCTCCTGAACTCTTCTTCTCAACACCTCTCTCCTCACCATCTTGTGACTCCTTCACCCCATTCATTTTTTAAAATCTTGTATTTGCTTTTCCTGTTCTGCTGTTCTTTCAACAAAGTCCTCCCTGTCTTGTGGGTTTCTGGCTTGAATTTTAATTCCATCACTTGAAATTTAATTTTAAATTAAATAATTTTAATTTCATGTCTTTGAAAAAATAAGACCACTCCAGAAGTGATAACAATCTAATACCATATACTTTACTTTGAATTGCCTTGCAGGGCTGTTAATCAAAATTATGAAGAAAAATCCATCTGTAGTAAAACTTATGATTACATCATTTAAAACATAGTCTCCTAATTGAAAATGTGTAAGCATATCTGTAATGAACTTCTCCAAGAAATGGGTGCTTTTTACAGCTATAGTAATTCTTTTCAAACACATGGAGGATACATCAATCTCTTTACTACTTATTTTCCTATTAACATTTATGTGCATCATATCACTGTTTTTTTCTTATTTTTTAAATTAAAAGATAACATTTTATTATCTTGTGCATATTTTGAAGTATGTATATCTCACATACTAATCTTTTATATGAGAACAGTAAACATTAACATTTCTCAAGCTTTTGAATAAACTTTTCATAACAAACATCAAATTTAATATACATAGAAAGTTTTTTTCTCAATAATTTAATCTTCATGTATTTTGCTCTTCATATAAATGAACAGCATAATAAAAACTGGGAGGCAGGGCAGGAAGCATGCTATGAGATGACAGTAACCAATATTAAGATACAAGAATGAGGTACTAAAGTGAGTGGACTCAAGATACATGTTAGAACCAAGAGAAATCACTCCTGACTTTAATGTAGGAAGTAGATGGAATGATTCTTGGTTTGGGAACTGGGAAAACTAATAACCAAATAGAAAACTTTAGATGTTACACATCTCCAAGATCTAAAGATTTTTTCAAAATAATTTTATATATTTTTCATAAATTTCATGTATTTCATATATACAGATTTAAGAGCTTAGTGATACTTCCCACCCTAACTTCCCTCCTGCTCATGATCCCATCCTCCCTCCCTTTTCTGATTCTTTCTTTTAATTTTTACAATGACATATTTTCAGTTTGCTTTATAATCATAAGATTAACTCTCCATTAAGAATTCAACAAATAGTAAGATGAAAAAAGAAAACACTGTTCCTCAACAGTAGAGACAAGGGCTGTAAACAATAATCAAACCTCAAAATGTAAATTTCACTCATATATGTTACCCTTTCTTGTACTCTATTAGTTACCACAGATTGGAAAAAAAATATGATATTTGTCTTTTTGGGACTGGCTTATTTCACAGAGTATTATGGTTTCTGGTTGCATCCATTTTGTTGCAAAAGACAGGATTTCATTCTTTTTTATGGCTGAGTAATTCTCCATGACATATATTTACCACATTTTCTTTATTCAGTCATCAGTTGATGGTCATCCAGGTTGACTCTGTATCTTAGCTACTATGAATTGAGCTGCAATAAAAATAGGGGTACAGATAATACTCCCGTATATGGGTTTCATTTAGTTTGGGTAAATTCCCAGGAATTGGATGCCTGGATCATATGATAGGTCTATATTCAGATTTCTCAGGTGTCTCTGTAATGTCTTCCACAGTGACTTCATCAGTTTACATTCCCACCAACAGTGGATTGGGGTATCCTTTTCCCAACATCCTCACCAGCATTTGTTGTTTTATGATTTCTGTATGATAGTCATTCTAATTGGCGTTTATGTGAAACATCATTGTAGCTTTTATTTGCATTTCACCGATGGCTAGTGATCCTGAGCATTTTTTCCTGTGTCTATTTCCCATTGAAATTTCCTCTTTTGAAAATTACTGTTCAAGTCTTTTGCCTATTTATTCAGTGGATTGTTTGTTTTGTTGTTGTTGAGTTTCTTGAGTTCTTTTTAGAGTCTGGATATCAATCCTTTATCAGTAGCATAGTGTGCAAATATTTTCTCCAGTTCTATTGGTTACTTCTTCCCTTTGTGTATCCTTTGTAGTACTGAAGCTTCTTAGCTTGATGTAATCTCATTTGTCTTTTTTTTTTTTTTTTTTTTTGGCTTTTATTGCCTGTGCTTCAGTTCCCCCGCCCCCAAGTGGTCTTTGCCTATGCCAATGTCTTATAGAGATTGCCCAATATTCTCTTCTAGTAATTCTATGGTATCAGCTTTTAGACTTAGATCTTGATACATTTTTAAGTTGATTTTTATATGAGGTATGAGGTGTGGGTCTTGTTTCATACTTGTGTGCATGGGGATCCAATTTTCCCAGCACCATTTGTTGAAGAGACTGTCCTTTCTCCATGGGTTGATTTTAGCTTCTTTGTCAAAGATTAGTTGGTTGTAGATGCATGGACTGATTTCTCAGGTTTCTATTCTGTTCCATTGGTCATCATTTCTATTCTTGTTCAAGTACCAGGCTGTTTTGAATATAACTGCCCTGTGGTATGGCTTGAAATCTGGTATTGTGATGCCTCCAACTTTGTTTTTGTTTTTTAAGATTGCTTTAGCTATTTGGGTCTCTTATGTTTCTTTATGAATTTAACACCATTTTTTCTGGATCTGAGAAGAATGCCATCAATATTTTGCTTGATATTGCATTCTCTTTTAGATTAGTGCTGGACCAAAAACATCCACAAAGTTCTCCAGCAGCCTATGAGCCCTTCTTACAGGATGGTGTGGTCAGAGTGTAGGAGGGTGCATACTGGTACTTGAGTCCTGGACTCACTATGTAATCTACAGGGAAGCCACTGAATCATTCATAGCCCTGTTTCCTCATATGTACAAAAGGTTAACGAGAATTTTTCTATGAAGATCTTGTAAGAGACTAGAGGGATATGCTTGAAAAATGTCCTCTGGAAGAATCGAGTTCTTAAAGGTATTTTAACTCCCCTGCATATTTTTTAACATTTTGTATTGACATAGGGGCTTTAGAGTGTTAGGTTGATTTTGATTGTCCTAAACATTTAATTAGTGATAAATGGTAAGAGTACATGATAGTACTTCAAATGTTCATGGAAAATGGAAATGTAAAAAAAAAATGTTTAAAGTCCATATATATTTTCATAATATGTATTTTTGTAAATGTTTTGAAGACACCTTATGTGAATGGATTTCAATTGAGTTTATATCCAAAGAAGATTACTTTAAACTTAATTTCCTTTTAACATTTTGAAGTTCTCTCTTGTGCATATATAATGTGCAATATGTAATGTTTATTAAATATAATTTTATTCACTGATCAATGATATTATATATTTGCACAAGTATATGTGTTTGCACAAAAATGAAAAAAGCAAAAAAAATATGAGAATTTAAAGTTCAGTCAGGGCATTCTTTTTTCTTTTTTTTTTTTTTTTTACATAATGCTGCTGGAGAGTTTAGAACCAGATAAAGAACATGATAGCAAAGATAATAGCTCTTTTTCAAAGTTATTTATTCTTCTTGGTGCTATAATGTTCAAGGAATGCCTAAGGCTTTGCAGTTGATGTGTGGAGAGTAAAAGATCAATTTTCTGATTCCCCTTTTCCCCCACCTCTGGAGACTGTCCACAGAGAAAGGCAAAGGAGATAGCTGAGTGACATTTTCACACTGATCTGTTCATTTATTTAAATAAGCAGCACTGTTTAAATAAGAGTCAGAAGAGAATGAAAATAGCATGAAGCTTCTTGACTGATGCTTTCTGTTAGGCTTTTGTCCTGCCCTGTTCAGCTCCTATGGCACCACGTTTATGTCTCTTATTTCGTACTTTCATTGGCCAGTATAATATACATGTTTGCATCATATATAATCACACACAAAAGTATGTGTGCACATATGTTCATGTATATAAATTCAATACATCTTATAGTCCATATATTGCACTATAAATGTTACATGCTTTACCTCTGCCATCACTTTCTAAATTTTTATTTATCTTTCTGTAATTTCTAGCTCCTTGCTTACACTGGAGAGTCAAATTTGTTTCAGATGAATGAAAAGAATTAATAATTGTATAAATAGATAAATGGGGAAAATGTTTGGCAACACTCTATCAACTAATAAGAATGCAATGAGTTTGGTATTTTCTTGGCAAGCAGACTTATATAACAGTTCCCCTTTTTAAACTGATGTCTAGAAAAATTCATAGCATTCACATTTGTTCATTCAAAAAATATTCTTGAGCATCCTGTACATCAATGATACTCTGCTACATACTAGAAGAAACAGTTCCTGCCATCAAACTGTCATCCTCCAAGACTTAAAGTAAATGATTAATATATGACTCTCAGACTAACATAACCAGAGATAGCCTTTACATAGGATGCTGTTTAAAGAAGTCCTTCTGGACCCACCCCCAATCACTACTCATTCGTGTTTGGGGGATTCATTGGATATTTTCATAGTCAACTGACAATTGTAATACTGATTCATGGCTTTGAAGGTTTTTCAAAGAGTACCTTCTCTCCAATAATGCAAATTTTAAAAATACTATTTTTTTCTAAGTAGTAGATAAGAGAAACTATACCATTTCATTATCTCTCATCATTTGTAGATTATCTCTGAGTAATAGTAGGTCAAATATCTTCTGTTAGGTATCTAGAAGAAATACATTCTGTATTTTCCTATGGAAGCAATGGGCTCACAATGGCTCAGCATTATGAAAGCTTAAAATCTCTCAGATATATCACTTATTGAATAGAACACAAAATGAAAAGCTATTTGAGATGGCTGAGCAGAGTTAGAGATGTCTAACAGGCTGTGTGCTAAGAGTCAAGATACACACAAGTGGTAAAGAAGTGTAGAAAGAATAATATATGAAAAGAATCCTGGAATTCTGAGGTTGCAAAACATGAATTTGTGTTTTGGCTTAGCCACTTAATTGACCAATTGCCTAGTCGCATAAAATCTCTAGGTCTTTGTTAATTCACCTATGTATGAATGTGTGGCACCGTTTACTGCATACCCTCTGGTGTCTGCAAGATCATAGGAGATAACTGGATGTGAATATGTTTTGTGGAACTTCACAGCACTAATAATTATATACACATTCAAGAATTTTGGCGCTGTGGGTAAGTGAGCATTACTAAAAAAGTTCCAAAGATGGGAAGATTCTATATGATGTGACTGTGTATTTTATCCTCTCCGAAATTATGTCCTATGACCATAATCCACAATGCCTCAGAATTTGACTTTATTTGCAGATGCAACAAATTAAGATAAAGTCCTATTGCAGTACAGGGGGCCCTATTACAGCTTTACTGTTGTCCTGAAAAAACAGAGGCCTGTGGATACAGACTGCAGCAGGGTAGACTGTGAAGAGACATGGAGAATCCGAACCTAAGGAGAGAGGCCTGAAACAGATCCTTCCCTCATAATTCTTAGAAAAAGTCAACCATGACAACACCTTAATTCTGGACTTCCAGCTTCTGAAACTGAGATAATGCATTCCTAATGCTTAAGTCACCCACCTGCTCTGTGGTACTTCATTGTGGCAACTAATACAAATAGGAAAATACAACACAGCTCACAGGCTGAGAAAAGGAACCACGTGATTGGAAGAAACTGAAGATAGAAAGTGTATGTGTGTGTGTGTGTGTGTGTGTGAGTGTAGGGGTGATAGAATATGACAGAGCCTATTATGAGTTCAGGTTGATAGGCTTGATGATGAGAGTTTAAGATCAGAGATTTTGTTTTAAGTCAATATGAGGAAATCTTTTTCTTCAAATTGGAGTTTAGGAAAAGGAGTGTAAAATTACTGTGGAGTCAAAAATAATGCCTTTTTGCTCATTTTCATTATTTTGAGAGTTTTTTCTCTCTCCTCTACTGTATTACACATCTTCTGAGGAGAGACCATATGTCCATTGACTTCTTTTTATTTTTTTTGTCATTTTCATACAGTGCCTGAACAAAGGGTTACTAAATAATAATGATCAACTACAGTATTTGAACAGTTAAAGCAGTTCTACACCAATTTGTGCTGAAGGATTGTAACCACCATCCTGTAACAATACAAATATAAAACTGGTGGTCATTAAAAAATACAGAAAAACATATTCACAAATATAAAAACAGTTGGGAAATTTCCCATTAACTAGTATATTTTACATTGGACAATAAAAAATACTAATATAAGAAATGTCTCAGATAACATTGAATCCTTTGTCAACCATCCATGTTCTATGTTGCTTCCATGCTGAGTCAACTGTGTCACCTGCTCTTCCCTTATCTTTTTTTTTTTTTTCAATGTAAGTAGTGTCATATGTACCTGTTATGCCCCATCATGGTTTTAAGAGGTGATTACCTCTAGAAGAACAGAGCCTGTTACAGAAGCTAATACTTGCTGACTCACACAAATTACCACTCAAAGAACAATAATAAACATAATCATAAAGGTCCTATCTTTTCCCGTGAGGGCACTCATATCACAGATTTTAGGCCCATCTCAGCAGTGCTGGCATCAGTAATGAAAAGTGGTGGCATAGGTTATAGATGGTAATTCCAAACTAAAGGGTCTACTGAGTGATATATTTGCTTCCCATTAAGGCACCTAGCACAGCCCTATAAGACGTTAGAGTGTGTACTCCCCTCATACATCACAGTCTGCTTGCCTGTGTTATATTTATGGACCTGTCCAATGCCTTTCCCATGATTGATCACTTTTGCCACCCAAAGGTTTTCCCTGTTGCTCTATCATAGCAAAGTTCTTAGCAGACCTTTGGAAATTAAAAGCCCTCTTTAGACTTTTCCTAGGAAATAATTTCCTGGGAACAAGGAATACCCAGTTCCATGCATAGATTTTTGGTATCCAATATCCATCCTCCCCTTCTTCCTCACGAAAGGAGACCCCTGCACAGGTTAGGGTTGCGATGTGGCCACTTTAACATTTAATTTTTCTGGGTTGGCAGATGCTCCATTGACTGAAAACTATTGTTTTCGTTATAAGATCTAGCATTTACCTTTGCCTTTCATTACCCCTTTTTCTGGGGGTGGGGGGTGGGGATATGTGAACACAATATGTGGTAGTAGAATAACAGTTTTGTGAACATGAGGATGAAATTACTAGCTAAGTTTACTGATGCCTAGTCCTCTGGTGCTATTTCTAGGAGCCAAGCTACGAACTCTGTACCGACTAACTCTGAATGTTTTGAGAAAAAATGTTCTCTGTTACATTTAAGTAAGCACATGTAGGTTTTTTGCAATAGAAAAGTGAATGCAGTTCTAAAGTGGTTCATGGATCTAGACTGCAGATGTGGCAATTTCAGAATTACTGGGATTTGTGATGATGTTTTCTATCATAAAGGACAGTGAAAATTTCCACTTAACCAATCTCAAGGTTAAAGCATTTTATTCAAAATATGTTGTTGTAAAAATTCAAAGAAAAATAAGAAAAGGAAGAGGAGGGCAGGTGGGAGAGGGATAGGGTGGAAGGAATGCTCTTAAAACTATATATAAAATACATGAAATTTTTCTTTGTATCAATTAAAAAGTAAAAAAAAAATCTGTATCAGGGTTACAACCTATACTTTGAATTGCTTCAACTTATTTCTTTCTCTTTTTTTATTTAACAGGTAGAGTTATAGACAGTGAAAGGGAGCCAGAGAGAAAGGTCTTCCTTCTGATGGTTCACTCCCCTAATGGCTGCTATGGCCGGCGCTGCGCCAATCCGAAGCCAGGAGCTGGGTGCTTCCTCCCGGTCTCCCATGCAGGTGCAGGGACCCAAGCACTTGAGCAATCCTCCACTGCCCTCCTGGGCCACAACAGAGAGATTGGCTAGAAGAGGAGCAACTGGGACTAGTACCCAGCGCCCATATGGGATGCCAGCACCGCAGGCGGAGGATTAGCCAAGTGAGCCACGGCGCCAGCCTCAACTTATTTATTTCAAGAAATTCTATTTTCCTTTCTCCTTCTGCAATTGAACATATCATAAAAATCTGACATCTTAATACCTATGACAGGTCTATCTACTTTCAGCATGATGCTCGGATGTTGTGGGTTTCTTTCCCTGTGGGGCCAAAATCATGTGTTGGCTATAAATGAATCCTTAGAGAAATCCATCATGGTAATTCCAGAGTACAAAAGAGAAGAGAGAGGAAAACAGAGGGAGCAAAGAGGAGTCAGAAAATAGACTGTTGAATTTCCAAGTTTCAGGAAATCACACCCCCTCCATTCATACAATAACTATGTAAGCTTTATTCCCTAATTATATTAGTATTGTGAAGCAACGGTACCACTTTTTATAACTGACTTACAACCTTGAAAGTAAAACTAATTATACTGTGAAACATTCAAGTGTATAGATCATCAAATGTTTAGGTACAATTTAGAGATAATAATTTTCTTCTGAATTTCATTTGAACAGTTATGGAAAAAAGGTCTTTATCTAATTTTGAAGAAATGCTCTATCTAAGCAGTTACTACAAAATAATTTTTACCTTAATTATAAAAATGCAACCTACCAAATATTGTAGCCTATTTTGACGACAAACCTCTGAAACCTAATGTGCTAGAGCGAGGGAAAAAATTACAAACTACCGTACAACCCATATTCCCCTACTGACAATAATAAGGAAACAGATAAACCGAAAAATAATTCAAAAAGCACAATGAACACTATGATACAGGTACAAAACTGTAAGATACACAATAAAATGATTTGCTGATTCTTGTTATACCCTCCAAGGAATTGTCCTTTGCTGTAAGTGATGACTAGATATGGTACAGACTGTGAACAAAATTAGGAAGTAACATAGGCTTTTGTTCCCAATTCTTTCCTCTTTTTAGTCTGTCTCTTTTTCTGCTTTCTTCACATATTTACAGATTGAAGTCTTATCTGGTCTAAATGTGCTTTTGCACCTACTTTCAGATTCTTTATTCCAGTTAAGGTAGGAATGGTTGATAACTTACCTTCTTCTCTTGGGGGTACTTGAACTTTCATGACTAAGATTGATAGTGACATGGAAGAAAGATATTCCAGCCAAGAATCCATAAGTAGCCTCCCCTGAATCATAGATTTAAATAATCATTTAAATATGAGAGGAAGAGTAACTGAAATATGAGAGTGGCTTCTGCTATCATAAAGCATTTACTATTCAACTTCGAAAGGAGCAGAGGCAGAGATTTTACTCAGTTTGTACCATAAATATTTATCATCTGTTTTAGGTATTTATTTTGTTTAACAAACTGCCTCCAACTAGATAGGTTTAACACTTTTAAAAATTACTTACGGTTTTGGGATTGACAACTGGGTGATATGTCTTGGGGACTCCCATGCAGTTGTAGTCAGATAGGAGCTGGGACTTGAGGTATCCAAAGGTTTAACCGAGCAGCATATAAAAAATTGGTCTCAAATCTACATGGCTGGGGATTGATGCTGTCTTTTCACCAGGATCCAGGCTGGGTTACTTACTGAGGGACTTATCCACATCCTCTCCACATGCTTTCAGTACTCACAACCGAATTACTTTGTTCAAAAGAATTCTAAGAATGAGTATTCCAGAACATCCTAGAGGATGCTGCAAAGCAGCTTACAACTTTTTTCCCAGAACTGCACAGTGCCACTTCTGTCATATTCTACTGGTCAAAGCACCCACACGCAAGACAAGTTATTAGGCTCTGTTTTGGATATTGAAGAAGCAAGATGACATTGAGAGGAGTATATGGGATAAGATACACTGTTAGGCCATCTTAGGAAAATACACTCTTCTACCTCTTCTATGATAAAAATGCTTATTGTTTTTAAATATGCATTCTGTCATTTCTTTAAAAAATGGCTTCCCAGACTTATTATTAGTCCCAGAGACTTACTGACTTTCCTCATGGTGTGTGTTTGTGTGTGTGTGTGTGTGTGTGTGTGTGTGTGAGAGAGAGAGAGAGAGAGAGAGAGAGAGAGAAAACAAGAATTTCTCTAACCCTGGTCCCACTGGCTTGGAAGTGATGAAGGTCATAGCCATTAAATAAGCACCCCTGCCCTGCAATTTATATTTTTAATTTCTCTTCCCAGCTCTGAGCTTTGTATCTTAGAATTGTTCTCTAAGAGAAAACTAAAGGAATACTTTCCATTCTATGCTCTGCCCATACATACCTTAATTTACCTTCCCCAAACAGTACTGGTATCTGATTTGAGCCATTCTATTTATAGGGCTCTTTATTAGAGCAGCTCATGCCACAGATAGCATGCCTGGATACACTTTTCCTAAATTTGGAGTAAGTACACTCTTATATGGATACCTTTCTGATTTTTGTAGAATCTATTACGGTAAACAAATATTTGTTGTGGTGGGTGTCTTTCTCTGTGAGGCCAAAATCATGTTGTGGCTCTAAAGGATTCCTTAGAGAAATCTATCCTGGTAACTCCAGAGTACAAAAGAGAAGAGAGACATGTAATTATACTTGTTGCTAGACTCTAAAGGCAATATCATATATGCCAATTCTTAAAATAACAACGAAATTTCTATGTCACTGGTAATTTCTCCTTTTTAAAATGGTAACTAAAATATTTAGAGGGATACGAAGATGGCTGAGTAGGGAAAAGTCATGCTGATTTTGACCAGCGGATTTTGAAGCCAACAGAAGAAAAGCAGAGGAAGTTTATTCTCAAGAGAGAGTTGGAGAGAAGTTTGCATTGGACATTCTACAGAAGGAAGAGGAGGGGCTCCATGGAGCAGTGTGGAAAGAGCAGATGTGCTGTTGTAAGAAGGGCACCACACACAATCCCACAGCAGGGCTGGAGGAGATGCCAGATCCAGACACTGAGATGAGAGCAGACTGTAGCAGCCTATGTCCCTGGTGATAGTGCATGAGGGAGAATCTTACAGAACACATTGACTTTGAGTTGGGCCTGGAGTCCTAGTGGCGAGCAGGGTACCCATATAATCCAGAGAAGTAAAAGCACATTTCTGTCTCCCGATCTTCCCATAAGGTTGCCTGGCAACTGGCAGGGAGAAGGCATCATCTTGACACCAGTAGAAGCCATGACGGCTCTCTCACAGGGGCTGCAGCCAGTGGATTTTACCAGAGGGCACTAATTTAGAGTCTGGATGGCAGGATGACAGGGGGCTGGGCACCCCGTAGCATTGTGAGGTGTTCCAATCCTCAATCTTCCACAGGTTTCAGGGCTATAACAACAAAGGTGGAGTACCCAGGCAGTTGGCTCCAGAAATATCTCTGCTTTCTCCATGGACAGGGCAGGCTCTTGGGGTTCAGAGTGGATCCTCCATACCCTGTTACTGTGGGAATCTTGAGTGCTATGACTGGGAATTCTATGTTTGCACAATTGGGCATAGGGTGTAGCTGGGTCTCTGGGAAATCAATATGTCTGTCATAAGAGGCTCAGAGATCCTGACTGCCTGGGGTGGGTGACTGCAGAGGGTTCTGTGCTCACACTGCAGACTGCAGAGATCCTTCCTGCACATGGATGAGGGTTGTACCTGCTGTGGGCTAACCTGGGCATTGATCACCTTGGAAGAGAGGAGGTGAGGTTGTGATTAACTAACAGGCTTGATCATACCCTCCAGCCTGCTGACAATATAGATCTACAACGCTCAAAGTAGGGGTCACTCTGGATTCTCACCCCACCCTTGAGCACTGACCAGAACTCCATGGCTCCACCCAGCACATGCCTCTGGGTATTTCCTGAAGCGGTGGACACTTCACTATGCTACAAAGGCACAGTAAAAGGCAAAACCCGTCTGTGGAGAAATCCAACAAGCGTTTCCAAAAATGCCAAAAATAAATGCAAAAATACAACAAACAAGAGCAAGGAAGACAACACGACTCCCTCAAAGGAACACAACAATATTTCAGTATTAGAATGTGACAGTCCACTAATGGTGCTGGGAAAATTGGATCTCGAAATGCAGAAGTATAAAACAAGATCCCTACCTTACACCTTACACAAAAATCAACTCATAATGGACTGGGTGATGAAAAAGAGCCTTCCATGCAAAAATCTAAGAGAGCTCTGTTCAGGCAGAGGAAACACCAATGCAAAACAAAAGCAAATACCTCCAAATTCAAAATACCTAGGGGGTAAAAACAACACACTTTGCTTTTAGGTTAAATCAAATCCAGCATAGTCCCATGACATCAGTATCTCCACAACATAAACCAGATAAAATCATGTAAAATTCTGAATGCCTCTCTCTCCTCGATATTACATCACAGCACTAAGATGCCAGGAGATGGTGGAAGCCTTACACTGGGAGCAATTTGCTTTGCAGAATCATGAGGTACAATTTCAACATGTTGCTGGAAACATCAGATTGTCTTTCATCAGCGCATGTTCTTTCATTGCTTGGGAATTTGCTCTACTTTTGCTATCTTTTCTGTCATTATCTACTTATAAAAATGAGATCTTGGAAGGATTCAGCATCATTAATAGATTGGGTTATTAAACTGAAATTGTCCTTTCCAGTTAAAATAGAGCATTCATGTTAATTTGAAAGAATCCTTTGAAATTGACTGTCACTGTAAATAAGGGATCTACTCCCAAGAAAGCAGTCTTCCTTTGTTGACATTTTCCTCTCTTCAGCTTTTGATGCAAGACCAAAAGAAATGCAATTTTGTGGATATAATTACATGTCCTAGTGCAGTCAATGTATCTATTTTTAAACTCTCCTCAAGACTTTAAGGCCCAGTTTTTTTCTCTCCATACTGGAACTACGATTTATACCTTCATGCTGTCAAAATGATTTGGGAATGTAATAGAGATAAAATACAAGTTCAGAATAATACAGCTTTATAATTAAATTCTCTGCAGAGCAGGGTATCCTTTCAAACTTGCATATGGTGTTTGGCCAAGATAAAGCTCACAACAGCATAAGTAGGTGTTTCTAGTATCAGTTTCTGAGTGCATTTTGAAAAAAGTGGCTTTAAGTATTAACAACTGCATGTTCAAAAGCAATCGAAAAACCACTTTGGAAACAAAGCAAATGTAGTAGGTGAATTGGGAGGTTTATGACTGTGGCACATTTCATATGGTGCCTTGAAGACATTGAATAAATAAATGTAAAATCTCATTCCCACAGAATTATCACATAATTTTATACATATTCAAAATATTTATAAAAATGGAGGACCATTCTATTCTTCATTTTCCCTCTAATTAGGTAGTTTTTTAAAAAAATATCCTTCAGCCTATTTCCTTCCCTTTGTAAAATTTTTTAAAGATCTATTTATTTATTTGAAAGTCAGAGTTACAGAGAGAGGAGAGGCCAAGAGAGAGGTCTTCCATCTGCTGGTTCATACCCCAGATGGCCGCAATGGCTGGAGCTATGATGATCAGAAGCCAGGAGCTTCTTCAGGGTCTCCCACACAGGTGCAGGGGTCCAAGACTTGGGCCATCTTCTACTGCTTTCCCATGCCATAGCAGAGAGCTGGATCAGAAGTGGAGCAGCTGGGTCTCGAACTGGTGCCCATATGGGATGCTGGCGCTTCAGAATAGGGCGTTATCACACTGCACCACAGCACTGGCTCCCCTTCTTGTAAATTTCAACTCCACCAATAAATTTCATGGAACCAGTTCCCAACATAGGCTGTTTCCTAAAAATTTGAGAGTTGCAAGTCAGAGGGAAACAAAGACACTCAAAGCAAAGAGAAATAAATAAAAGATAACCGGGCGGGGAGGATTTTCTTTCCAGCAGCAAAGGAGGCAGAATAGGAAAAGAAGTTCAGATGTTTCATTCTCAAAGTGTTCTATTCCCTTGCGGCATCAATATTCATCCGGTTATAATTTCTTTTCAGCATTTTACTTAATATTAAAATCTAGGGGGGTACATATGGGAATCACTGTGAAAACTTGGGTAGGCTTACATAGAGGCCAGAGGGATGTTTATATACAATGGAAGGAACAATCACACAGTTAAGCACTGAAATTCATATTGAGGACTAAGTACATGGACAAAGTATACTTATTAGCCTCCCTAGGAGTATATCAGATACATTTGTCTTAAAAAGAGAGGATCTATCGTGGAGTAAGTTCAGGGAGGATGAATGTTAGTAGAGAAGTCTTTTTTATCTTACCACCATCTTCATTAAAATTCTGACATGGCTTCAAGGGAATTTTTTGAGTAGTTCAAAGGAGAGATAAAGTGCTATATTAAATGCCACTTCAAAAAATTAATCATAGGATTACTCAAAAACCATCAGAAGCAAATCCATAAGCTAAAGAAAACCATACATGATATGAAAATTTTTCTCATGAAATTGAGATTTTAAAGAGAAATCAAAATGAAATATTAGAAATGAACAATTCAGTAGATCAAATAAAAATGCAGAGGAAAGTCTTAACAGCAGACTTGGCAAGGCACAAGGAAGAATATCTGAACTAGAAAACAATTTTTTGGAAATCTTACAGTCAGACCAAGAATAACAACAACAACAACAACAACAAAAACAGAAGACAATAGAAAACTTCAAAACAGTCTTAGAGATTTATGAGATACTATCAAACATACATGTCTTCAGAGTTCCTGAAGGTGTGGAAAGAGAATGGACTAGATGGGCTATTTAGTGTAATAATTATAGACAACTTTCCCAATCTGGAGAAAGAAAGGAATGTCTAAGTAGAGGAAGCACATAGAACTCCTAACAACATGACCAGAAAAGATCTTCACCATGTCACATTGTAGTCAAACTTTATACAGTAAAACATAAAGAAAAGATTCTCAAATGTACATGAAAGAAATGCTAGATTTATTTCAGAGGCTCTCCAATTAGACTCATAGGAGACTTCTCATCAGAAACACTACAGGCTACAAAGGAATGGTGAATTATAGTCTAAATCCTAAAAGAAAAAAAACTGTCAACTCAGAATACCATACTCTGCAAAACTCTTATTTATGAAGGAAGGTGAAATAAAAACCTTCCATAATAAACAGAAATTTAAAAAAATTGTTGCCACACATCCAACCTTACAAAAGATGCTTAAGTATGTGCTACACACAGAACTCCAAAAGATAGCCATCGTTATGAAAGAATAAGAAGGCAGAAAATCCCCCAGGAAAAGTACAAAAGAAATCCAAAGTAAGCAGTAGGAATATTTATGGAAAAATGGCAGGGCCAAGTCATTTCTTATCAATAGTCACCTTCAATGTGAATGGCCTCAGCTCTCCAGATAAAAGATACAGATGGGCTAAATGGTTAACAAACAAGACCCATTTATTTGCTTCCTACAAGAAACACATCAACACAACAAAGATATGCACATAATGAAAGGGAAAGGATGGAAAAAGAGATTCCATGCTATCAGAAATCAAAAGAAGAGCTGGTTTTGTCATCCTAAAATCAGAAAAATAGACTGTAACATACAAATTGTTAAAAGAGACAAAGAAGGGCATTGTGTCATGATTAAAGGCTCATTTCAACAGAAAGTTGAGACTAAAATAAATGTATATGTACCCAATTACAGGGTATGTGGCTATTTAAAAGAAATGTGAATAGTCAATAGTAATGGGAGACTTCAATACCCAACTTTCAGCAATAGACAGATCAACCAGACACAATGTCAGCAAGGAAACAGCAGAGTTAATGGACACTACAGACCAAACAGACCTAAAGGATATCTATAGAACTTTTCATCCCACGGTGGCAGAATACAAATTCTGCGCATCAATCCATGAAATTTTCTTTAGGATAGGCCATATGCTAGGCCACTAAAGCAGGTCTCAGCAAAAAAAAAAAAAAAAAAAAAAAAATCAAAATCATAGCATGCATCTTCTCTGACCACTGTGGAATAAAGCTGGAAATGGACAACTCAAGAATCTCTAGATCATATGCAAACACATGGAGACTGAACAACATGGCCCTTAATGAACAGTGTGTCATAGAAGAAATCAAAAGAGAAATAAAAAATTTCAGGAAACAAATGAAGACAATACATTACATCAAAACTTATGGGACACAAAAAAGCAGGGTTAATAATGAAGTTTATAGTAATCAGTGCTTACATAAAGAAATTGGAAGATACCAAATAAATGGGCTATCCATGCATGTCAAGAACCTAGAAAAACAGTAAGAAACTAAATTAAAATTAGTAGGAGGAGATAAATTAAAATTGTAAATTAAACAAAATTGAAAGCAAAAAAGCAATACAAAAATCAGTGAAATAAAAGTTGCTTTTTTTGAAAATCAAATAACATTGACACATCCTTGGCTGAACTAACAAAGAAAAGAAAGAGCATATCCAAATCAAGAAAATCAGGGATGAAAAAGGAAATGTAACAACAGATACCACAGAAATAAAAAGAATCACCAAAAATTACTATAAAGAGCTGTATGCCAACAAATTGGGAAACTTAGAAGAAGTTGGTAAATTCCTAGATATATACAAATTGAGTCATAAAGACATAGAAAATCTAAACAGACCAATAACCAAGATGGAAATTGAATCAGTAATAAAGACCCTCCCAACAAAGAAAAGTCCAGGACCAGATGACTTCTTTGTGAATTCTGTCAAACATTTAAAGAAGAACTGATTCCAATTCTTCTCAAGCTGTTCAAAACAGTGGAAAGGGAGGAAATCCTCCCAAATTCCTTCTAAGAAACCTGAATCACCTTAATTCCTAAGCCAGAAAAAGATACGGCAGAGAAAGAGAACTGCAGACCGATATCCCTGATGAATATAGATGCAGAAATCCTCAGCAGATATTAGCTAATTGAATCCAAAAAAGACATCAGAAAGATCATTCACCTGGACCATGTGGGATTTATCCCTTGTATACAGGCATGGTTCAACAATTGCAAAACAATAAATGTGATACATCACATAAACAAAGTAAAGAACAAAAGCCAAATGGTTATTTCAATAGACGCAGAGACAGCATTTGATAAAATACAACATCCTTTCATGATGAAAATCTTAAGCAAATCAAAACATCTTTTGGAACAAGATGGATGAAACTGGAAATTATTAAACTTAGTGAAATAAGCAGTCGAAAAAGATAGGTATCATATGTTTCCCCTGATCTGAGGTAACTAATAGAGTATCTGAAATGTAATGTATTGGATTGAAACAGACATTTTGAAATTCCAGGATTGTTTAGAGACCTTATCTCTTCCATTATGGAACACTTTTTTTTAATCTTCATACTATTTGTTAAAGTCTTTTACTTTGAGTAGGGTTAGCTATATGATCATTAAGTAAACTAAAAATAGTTCTTTGTAAAAAAAAGTACAATGCAGGAGGGAAGGGGGGAGAAGGTTTGGAGCATGTGTGGGAGGGAGGATGGGGGGAGTATAACTATGTTCCTAAATTTGTATACATGAAATACATTAAAATTCTATAACAAATTTAAAAAAGACATTTATATATATTTTATATATATAATATATATTTTATATTATAAAATGTCATTTTAAAATTTGTTATAGAATATATATGATATATGTATATATCATATATATAATATTTTATATATATATATGTATATAAAACCTTGTAGGAGAAGGTTTTTCCATTTCTCTCACTGTAGTAATTGAAGTATCTCAATTACACAGTATGACTTCTCTGTTGAGGTAGAGTTTACATCTCTCCGTGAGTCTCAATCTTCTAAAAATCACTAATGTGCTTTTATGTCATTGAGTATGGCATGATGCTGATCAAATAAATAGCCCCTCAATAGTAAATTGTTACTGTTTTTTTTTAAGAAAAATATTACTTCCAAGTCTTTATCTAATTTTTAATACCAGAATAGATAATCTTTACATTATTGTTGAGAAACTGGCATTACAGTGGTATCATGGATGGGATATAGCTAATGCAGTACCTGGCTCTCATGTCAGGATTAGATACAATGATTACTTCCAAAGAAATTTTTAACTTCAACTCAGCCTCCTGAATTCTATAGTTGTTTCTGAATCACATTTTTTGGTAACTACTCCAGTCTTGTCTTCTGAACTGCTAACAGGCACAATATTTGATATGATGGTGTTGGCTTTGTCTTCATTCAGGAAGCGGGCAGAAAGAATCTGTCCAAACATTGCCCAATCAATAAATAGAGAAAACTGAGAACTGGCATGGAAGCCTGACTATGCATCACTCTCCGTATTCTTGGGATGTTTGCTGAGATTCAGTAACACAGCTTGAAGTCAGAATGGGAAAGACTTATCCTTACTTCCCCCCCTGGAGTCAGACAGCATCCTATCTGTGGTAGCTTTTGCCTTGAGTAATTTGCATTGCCTTTCCTAACAGTAATTGCCTCCAGATGTCCATCTGACTGTCTTCCTCAATCTCTTCACATTTTTGCGTGAATAGCCTCCTTTCAAATAAGACTTGCATTGAATGGACACCCCATTTAAAATTTCAAGCTCTTTCTTCATCCTGAATTTTTTTTTAAAAAAAAAAAAAACCTTTTAACAAACTATAAAGAGATTTTATTTATCATGTTTGTTGTTTGGTAGTCTCTCCTCTGTGCTGTAGGCTCTGCAAGCATACAGAATTTTAAATTTTATTCCCTGATGTGCCTAACTCATCATGAGTGCTAATGTTGAATGAATATTGAACTTATCCAAAGATGAATTTAACATATATTTAGCAATCGACATGTTTAATTAGGAGATAAATTATTTTTATCTACCTGTAATTTATATTATAGAAAAATCCACAACGTTGGAAAGGTGAGAAAGAAGGAAGAAATCAAGTTACATGTGGACCACACAGATTTTAGGTGCCCAATTTTTTGTTTTTTAGCTTACTTATTTGGGGTGACCTCTGTTGAGAGCACACTCAATGTCCACACCAGGGAAGGTGACGGAGGACAGACTTTGTAGTTTACAGTTCCACAGGTGAAATGATTATTTCTTTGAACCTGATTTTGTTAGATGTCTCAATAAATTAATCCCGGTATAGGAGTTCTTCCACCAAAGACCCAGCTTGGCTGCTGCTGATTTATATTTTTATTCTCTGTCTAGAATGGTCAGTTTTCTCATTTGTATCTATCGCTGTAATCCTTGTTGGTTCGGCACACAGCTTGAGGAGATACAGTCCATAATAAAAAGCCAGAGAAACTAAAAAACATCAGCCTTTCTTGTTGGAGGCAATTCTGGTACTTATTCCACGTTTGGGGGCTCCAAGGCCCTAGGATAGTAAATGACTCAATGGCAGGAGTGAGAAGGAGTGACTCCCATGCTGCTTTAGATGGAGATTTCCTGGGAGACAATTATGTAAACTTTAGGTGAGTATCTGTATTCTCCTGACACACAATTTAGACTGTGGCTAATTGGCTTTAGTTACTTATCATTTAGGCTTTAGCATAGGATGGCAGTTTAAGCTGCTATGTTCATCCCCCCCCCCAAAAAAAAGTTTAAAAAATATCCATTTTCTTAAGTTAAAATAGTTTGAAAGGAATAGATTGTGCCATTGGAAGAAACATTTTTTTTTTTAATTTCGTGATTTTTGCTATATGTTTCTAAAGAACAAGGGCAGTCAGAGAAGGGATTTTCTCTTTTAAAAGATAAATTTTACCCCCTTTTTTTTTTCCTGCCCCTCAACCCCACCTGCTGGTTGAGTGCATTGCCTCTGTAGCATTCCCATCAGCCCCCTTAGGCCAACCCCTCCTCTTGTGGGCCTGTGAATAGTAAACTCCTTCTGTTACCTCCCACTTTTTATTTAGTTTCCTCCTCCGTGTCTTTACCTTACAAACTGGGACCTAACTTCTTAGTTAGCTCTCTAGAAAGACTGACTGCTTTGGTAGGAATAAAACTGGACCCAGGTCAGACAATAACCAAAACTACCTGCTGGCAAAAACAAGTTTCCTGTGAGAGGGACACCTCGCCAAGGGATGAATACTTAAGCAAAGTCCACAAGGATAAAGAAATATCTTGACAAAGGCACATCCACGACCATGTCCTCTGGAGTCCTGGTAGACCAGTAAGTTCCTATGTTTCCATACCCAGTTTCCCCCAATATTTACATCTTACAACACAATAGTTATTTATCACAACCATGGTATTGACATTGCTGCTGTCTACCAATCTCATCCACAGATGAGTTTCATTGCATAATAAATCCCAGAATAAATCTGAACAGGAGCTGGCAGTTACAAATAAGAAAAATTTACATAATAGCAGACATTTCTGACTTAGAAAATTTTCTCTCTCAAAACTAGGACTGCACTCTACATTCAACACAAGGCTACAAGTGAAGAACATTTCCAATATAAAAATACATCCTCCCTCCTGTGCTAGTCCCACCTATCCATGATTGTCTTGACCAGCTAGCCTAATTCCTCTACCTGTGCCCCTCTCTGGGAGGTCCCTGTCCCAATTCAGCATGCCTCCACCCCAGTGACTTAGGCCTTGTCAGTTACCCAGCAGAGGGCACTCCATCCCTGCCTGCATTCAGTTGTAGCCTCAAAGCTGGAAGATACCCTTTGACCTCTGAAAAGTGAGAAATTGGTTTCCTGAGAAAAGTAGGCTAAATATTTACCACGTGCAATAAAGACTAAGTGCAAACAAACTGTATAATGCCAAATCAATCTCTCTGTTGTCGTTGTTGTTATTTCTAGTCTTAACCTTTTCCCTGAGGTCTAGGAATATATTCAGAAGCCTGCTTGGCAATTACACTTTGAAATATAACACATACAAACTTAACACACTGGAAATAGAACGTCTGTTGTCTTTCTGCTGAACCTGCTTGCCTCACAGGCTCCGTTTCAGCAACAAGTTCCATCCGGTACCAGTTGTTCAAGTTAACGAACTGTAAAACTTCCTTGTTTCATCGTTTTACCTCAACCACTCTTCTGCTCCCAAATCAAACTCATCTATAGATCTCACTGGCTGCTTTTCTGAAGTCTGTCTTGAATGACCCAGTCTCATCTGAAATATTCCATCAATTTTCTCAAAATATGCTTGCTTCTGTTTGTACCCCCTGGGAGTCCCTTGTGTGTAATATTAGCCAGGCTGCTCTTTTGAAAGCATAAATCACAACCTGTAAGGCCCTAAGCAATTTAGCACCTGCCTACGACTCCAGTACCGCTTTCTTTTATCCTCAAAATTGTACACTCAATTCTAATCTCTCACATTGTCTCTCTCTCCCTTTTGTCTGTTTTGCAAAAGCACCAACCCTTTTTCCATCCCTTGGCTATTCAATTTGCTTTCTCTTTTCCTGCACAGTCTTTCCTTAGTCACTCACAAAACTCACCCCTCATTCTTTTGTTCTTAGGTTATAGAAACTTTATATGTCACCTTATCATCCTAGCCAAAGTGGTACCTTTGTTCCCACCAATGCCACTTTAAACCTCATACACTCTTCTGAAATATCATTATATTATTAAATTTTGATATATGTATGTATTTTGTAAATCTTATAGTCACATTGCAAGTTCCATGAGACCTGAGACTTGATATTTCTGTTTACTACTGAATTATCCATACCTAGGACATTGTCATGGACAAAGTCCATGTTCACTAAAAATCTGTAGAATGTGTGGGTTAAAGGATAAATTATTACAGTTGGTACAACAGCTATCTGGTCAAGGGGTGGTCTATACCCCAACCAATCACAGCCTGTTGCCAGGCAGTTTCCAGAGCCATCCAATCACAGCCTGCCGCCAGGCAGTTTCAAATCCATCCAATCACAGCCTGTCGCCAGGCAGTTTACAGAGCCATCCAATCACAGCCTGTCGCCAGGCAGTTTCCACAGCCATCCAATCACAGCCTGTTGCCAGGCAGTTTCCAAAGCCAGGTGGGTTTCAAAGCCATTCCTGACTAACTGACGCTCGCTTGCCAGTGGCCACCTTGGCATGGCCTTCTCATTCCACTACACCCCATTGGCCCAACTAACTAAAAAAAGAAGAGAAAAGACCCAAATCAATAGGATCAGAGATGAAATGGGAAACGTAACAACAGACGCCACAGAAATAAAAAGAATCATCAGAAATTACTACAAGGACTTGTATGCCAGCAAACAGGGAAATCTATCAGAAATGGACAGATTCTTGGACACATACAACCTCCCTAAATTGAGCCAGGAAGACATAGAAAACCTAAACAGACCAATAACTGACACAGAAATTGAAACAGTAATAAAGGCCCTCCCAACAAAGAAAAGCCCAGGGCCAGATGGATTCACTGCTGAGTTCTACCAGACATTTAGAGAAGAACTAACTCCAATTCTTCTCAAACTATTCAGAGCAATCGAAAAAGAGGGAATCCTCCCAAATTCTTTCTATGAAGCCACCATCACCTTAATTCCTAAGCCAGAAAGAGACGCAACATTGAAAGAGAATTACAGACCAATATCCCTGATGAACATAGATGCAAAAATCCTCAATAAAATTCTGGCCAATAGAATGCAACAACACATCAGAAAGATCATCCACCCAGACCAAGTGGGATTCATCCCCGGTATGCAGGGATGGTTCAACATTCGCAAAACAATCAACGTAATACACTACATTAACAGACTGCAGAAGAAAAACCATATGATTCTCTCAATAGACACAGAGAAAGCATTTGATAAAATACAACACCCTTTCATGATGAAAACTCTAAGCAAATTGGGTATGGAAGGAACATTCCTCAATACAATCAAAGCAATATATGAAAAACCCACGGCCAACATCCTATTGAATGGGGAAAAGTTGGAAGCATTTCCACTGAAATCTGGTACCAGACAGGGATGCCCTCTCTCACCACTGCTATTCAATATAGTTCTGGAAGTTTTGGCCAGAGCTATTAGGCAAGAAAAAGAAATTAAAGGGATACAAATCAGGAAGGACGAACTCAAACTATCCCTCTTTGCAGATGATATGATTCTTTATTTAGGGGACCCAAAGAACTCTACTAAGAGACTGCTGGAACTCATCGAAGAGTTTGGCAAAGTAGCAGGATATAAAATCAATCCACAAAAATCAACAGCCTTTGTATACACAGGCAATGCCACGGCTGAGGAAGAACTTCTAAAATCAATCCCATTCACAATAGCTACAAAAACAATCAAATACCTTGGAATAAACTTAACTAAAGACGTTAAAGATCTCTACGATGAAAACTACAAAACCTTACAGAAAGAAATAGAAGAGGATACCAAAAAATGGAGAAATCTTCCATGCTCATGGATCGGAAGAATCAATATCATCAAAATGTCTATTCTCCCAAAAGCAATTTATACATTCAATGCAATACCCATCAAGATCCCGAAGACCTTCTTCTCAGATCTGGAAAAAATGATGCTGAAATTCATATGGAGACACAGAAGACCTCGAATAGCCAAAGCAATCTTGTACAACAAAAACAAAGCCGGAGGCATCAGAATACCAGATTTCAGGACATACTACAGGGCAGTTGTTATCAAAACAGCATGGTACTGGTACAGAAACAGATGGATAGACCAATGGAACAGAATAGAAACACCAGAAATCAATCCAAACATCTACAGCCAACTTATATTTGACCAAAGATCCAAATCTAATCCCTGGAATAAGGATAGTCTATTCAATAAATGGTGCTGGGAAAATTGGATTTCCACATGCAGAAGCTTGAAGCAAGACCCATACCTATCACCTTACACAAAAATTCACTCAACATAGATTAAAGACTTAAATCTACGACCCGAAACCATCAAATTATTAGAGAGCATTGGAGAAACCCTGCAAGATATAGGCACAGGCAAAGACTTCCTGGAAAATACTCCAACAGCACAGGCAGTCAAAACCAAAATTAACATTTGGGATTGCATCAAATTGAGAAGTTTCTGTACTTCAAAAGAAACAGTCAGGAAAGTGAAGAGGCAACCAACAGAATGGGAAAAAATATTCGCAAACTATACTACAGATAAAGGATTGATAACCAGAATCTACAAAGAAATCAAGAAAATCCACAACAACAAAACAAACAACCCACTTAAGAGATGGGCCAAGGACCTCAATAGACATTTTTCGAAAGAGGAAATCCAAATGGCCAACAGACACATGAAAAAATGTTCAAGATCACTAGCAATCAGAGAAATGCAAATCAAAACCACAATGAGGTTCCATCTCACCCCTGTGAGAATGGCTCACATTCAGAAATCTACCAACAATAGATGCTGGAGAGGATGTGGGGGAAAAGGGACACTAACCCACTGTTGGTGGGAATGCAAACTGGTTAAGCCACTATGGAAGTCTGTCTGGAGATTCCTCAGAAACCTGAACATAACCCTACCATACAACCCAGCCATCCCACTCCTTGGAATTTACCCAAAGGAAATTAATTTGGCAAATAAAAAAGCCATCTGCACATTAATGTTTATTGCAGCTCAATTCACAATAGCTAAGACCTGGAACCAACCCAAATGCCCATCAACAGTACACTGGATAAAGAAATTATGGGACATGTACTCCATAGAATACTATACAGCAGTAAGAAACAACGAAACCCAGTCATTTGCAACAAGATGGAGCAATCTGGAAAACATCATGCTGAGTGAATTAAGCCAGTCCCAAAGAGAAAAATATCATTTGTTTTCCCTGATCGGTGACAACTGAGCACCAAAGGGGAAACCTGTTAAGTGAAATGGACACTATAAGCAACAATGAACTGATCAGCTCCTGTCCTGACTTTAGATGTACAATGTAATACTTTATCCTTTTTAGTATTTGTTGTTATTGTTGTTCTAGTACTATTGGTTGAACTCAGTAATTAACACACAATTATTCTCAGGTGTTTAAATTTTAACTGAAAAGTGATCCCTGTTAAATCTAAGAGTGGAAAAAGAGAGGGAGGAGATGAACAATTTGGAACATGCTCAATCGGACTGGCCGCAAATGGTGGAGTTAGAAATGTGCCAGGGGATTCCAACACAATTCCATCAAGATGGCATGTACCAATGCCATCGCACTAGTCCAAGTGATCAATTTCAGCTCACAATTGATAGCTCTGATAGGTCTAAGAGTCAAAGAGATCACACAAACAAGACAAGTATCTGCTAATACTAACTGATAGAATCAAAAAGGGAGAGAAAGATCCAACATGGGAAGTGGGATACACAGGAGACTCATAGGATGGCAGATGTCCTAAACAACACTCTGGCCTCAGAATCAGCCCTCAAGGCATTCAGATCTGGCTGAAGAGCCCATGAGAGTATAGCAGGCATGGAAAGCCAAGATATCATGGAAAAAAAAAAAAAGACCTAAATGAATGATCTCTGTGAGTGAGATCCCAGTGGAAAGAACGGGGCCATCAAAGAAGGAGGTACCCTTCTCCGAAGGGAGGAGAGAACCTCCACTTTGACTATGACCCTATCGGAATAAGATCAAAGTCAGCGAACTCTAAAGGCTTCCATAGCCCTGGCAACTCATGACTAGAGCCTAGGGAGATTACTGACGCCATGAACAGGAGTGTCAAATTGTTAAGTCAGCAACAGGAGTCACTGTGTACTTACACCCCATGTGGGATCTGTCCCTAATGTGTCGTCTAAAGCCAAGTGATGCTATGACTGGTACTGAAACAGTATTTTTATACTTTGCGTTTCTGTGTGGGCGCAGACTGATGAGGTCTTTGTTAATTATATACTGAAGTGATCTTCTGTATATAAAGAGAATTGGAAATGAAAAAAAAAAAACAACCTGGTGTTAAAATGGAAATGGCATAGAAAATTAATTAATTTGAAAAAAAAATTATGTAGGATCTCTGTCTTTAATGTGCTGTACATTGCTATTTAATGCTATAATTAGTAATCCAATGGTAGTTTTTTCACTTGATGTTGCTATATGGGCAAAATGTTGAAATCTTTACCTAATATACACTAAACTGATCTTCTGTATACAAAGAGAACTGAAAATGAATCTTTACATGAATGGAAGGGGAAAGGGAGCAGGAAAGGGGAGGGTTGCGGGCGGGAGGGAAGTTATGGGAGGGGGGAAGCCATTGTAACCCATAAGCTATACTTTGGAAATTTATATTCATTAAATAAAAGTTTAATAAAAAAAATAAAAAAAAGGATAAATTATATTTAGTTTTCCCCCAAAATGGGAAAGCACCAAATAAATTCTGTTGAGGTTTAAATAAAAACTGCCCAAAATTTCATTTTCTAGCCAAGATAGATTAACATAGCACAGGTTTCCCTTCCTGCCATAAACAACTCAAAAATCTGAGAAATGTGTGAAAATAGTGATTTTTCAGACATTAGTGAACAATTAATATAGCACAATGATACCAAAAAAACCTAGGAAAATGGACCCTAAAAATGTTCCATTTATTGCGTAGAGAGTCTTGGCTATCTGTCCAAGCTGAGGAGAGCAGGATTTAGCATTCTGACTACAATTTTACAATTGTAAGCTCAACATTTCCAATGGTATGTTATTGGGTAGTATGGAGAAGTATGCAGATGGTTTCTGAAGTCGTTGGCTGAGTTTTAACTGGTGCATTTGTATGAAGAAACTACCTGAAGCTAGGTTGAAAATAATCAGTCACCAGAAACCAGCAACTGGGTCAATGTCTATAACTCACTGGAATTGGGAAGAGTTTATGTTCCCACTAGCTCAAGTGAAAATACAGAACATCAAAAGGAGAGTTGCTCTTAATAAGGAAAAATTATTGCTAGACTGATGGATGCTTTCATTCCACCTAACAAAGCAAGAATGCAAGCTTCAATAATTTTTTCAAATAACTTCATTGTGACTCAGAATTAAGCATAAACGTATTTCACTGACGCAAAACACATAGGAACTAAATATAAACGCCACAATTTTTGTCACCTGATTAAAAGTGACTGGGTATTGAGAGAAGCAGGAACCTATGACTCTGATTTATGATAGAAAAAACGAAATCAATGAAATGGTAAGTCAGTCTGGAGATTCCTCAGAAAACTGAATATAACCCTACCATTCAACCCAGCCATCTCACTCCTTGAAATTTACTCAAAGGAAATTAAATTGGCAAACAAAAAAGCTGTCTGCACCTTAATGTTTATTGCTGCTCAATTCACAACAGATAAGACCTGGAATCAACCTAAATGCCCATCAACAGTAGACTAGATAAAGAAATTATGGGATATGTACTCTATAGAATACTATACTGAAGTCAAAAACAATGAAATCTGGTCATTTGCAACAAAATGGAGGGATCTGGAAAACATCATGCTGAGTGAAATAAGCCAGTTCCAAAGGCACAAATATCATATGTTCTCCCTGATCAGTGACAACTAATCGAGCACCAAAAAGGAAACCTTTTAAAGTGAAATGGACACTGTGAGAAATGGTGACTTGATCAGACCTTACCCTGACTATTGATGAACAACTTGATACGTTATCCCTCTTAGTATTGTTTTTGTCTGTTCTACTTAATACTATTGGTTGAACTCTGTAATTACCATACAATTATTCTTAGGTGTTGAAATTTAACTGAAAAGTGATCTCTGTTAAATATAAGAGTGGGAATCAGAGAGGGAAGAGATGTACAATTTGGGACATGCTTAAGCTGACTTGCCCCAAACGGTAGAGTTAGAAACATATCAGGGGATTCCAATTCAATCCCATCAAGGTGGCATGTACCAATGCCATCTCACTAGTCCATTTGATCAATTTCTGTTCATCATTGATCATAATGATAGACTAAGAATCAAAGGGATCACATAAACAAGACTAGTGTCTGAAAATACTAACCGATAGAACAAAAAAGGGAGAGAACGATCCAACATGGGAAGCAGGATACACAGCAGACTCCTAGAATGGCAGATGTCCTAAACAGCACTCTGGCCTCAGAATCAGCCCTTAAGGCATTTGGATCTGGCTCAAGAGCCCATGAGAGTATTGTAGGCATGGAAAGCCAAGACACTCTGGCAAAATAAGCAAACAAACAAACAAAAAAAAAATGAAATGACCTAAATGAGAGATCTCTGGGAGTGAGATCCCATTGGAAAGAACTGGTCATCAAAGAAGGAGGTACCTTTCTCTGAAGGGAGGAGAGAACTTCCACTTTCACTATGACCTTGTCTAAATATGATCAGAGTCAGTGAACTCAAAAGGCTTCCATAGCTATGGCAACTCATTACAAGAGCCTAGGGTGATTACTGATTCTATAAACGAGAGTGTCAATTTTTTTTTTATTTTTAATTTTTTTTAACTTTTATTTAATGAAAATAAATTTCCAATGTACAGCTTATGGATTACAATGGCTTTCCCCTCCCATAACTTCCCTCCCACCTGCAACCCTCCCCTCTCCCACTCCCTCTCCCCTTCCATTCACATCAAGATTCATTTGCAATTCTCTTTATATACAGAAGATCAATTTACTATATATTAAGTAAAGATTTCAACAGTTTGCACCCACATAGAAACACAAAGTGAAACATACTGTTTGAGTACTGGTTATAGCATTAAATCAAAATGTACAGCACATTAAGGACAGAGATCGCACATGAGGAGCAAGTGCACAGTGGCTCCTATTGTTGACCCAACAAATTGACACTCTAGTTTATGGTGCCAGTAACCACCCTAGGCTGTTGTCATGAGTTGCCAAGGCTATGGAAGCCTTCCAAGTTCGCCGACTCTGATCATATTGAGACAAGGTCATAAAAGACAGGGTGAGGATAGTAACGAATGATCCTAAGAGTGGCATTAACGAGGTCTGAACAATTATACAGCATTAAGTGGGGAAGAGGATCATCAGTACACACAGGTTGGGAGTAGAGCCATTGGAGGTAGAATAGAGGTTATGATTGCGAAGGAATTAGGCCCAAGTGCACTAGACAGGGTCTAGAACAAAGGACAGAGTCATTATTAGAGGAGCTAAGAAAGGTGCTGTCTAAGCTACAATTAAGTTTTCTGATTAAGACGCAAATAGAACCTGACAGAAGGGGCCTGGTAATAATCTGTTGGGTTTTAGGCCTTGTAAGCTAAGAGGCCCAGACCGATCTATCTCTTCACATCGGGTACATCCTAAGGGAGGTGTGAACCTCCTAGGGGAAGGCACTCTGTTGACTTTCATTACTTGGCTGGCCTGGGAGGAGAGCTGGCCAGGTAAATGCAGGTGGCATCTCTATCAAGAAATTTACAGTTCTGCCTTCAATGTTGCTGACTCTACTAGGCCATACCCTCAGCTGCTGTGGTCACTTTGGAAGTTGGGCTTAGTAAAGGGCTTTTCAGCTTAGAGCCAATAAGATCTGTGGCTCTGACCTGGGCATCCTTCGACTCCAGGGTAGCTCCATTTCCAGTGACACAACTCTTGGCAGAGCTGCCAGGGCTCTTCACAAGCTGACTTCTGCTGAAGCCCAGGCTTACCACATTGAAAGCCACTGCAGTGGACTGGCCTGTTGGGTCTCCTTGAGGGCAGATCACTGTACAGATCAGCCATTAATAGGCCTGCCACCCATTGCTTCTGATGCCGAGCTTTCTTTTCCTCCTGGTTTGTGTTAAAGCAGACCAGAGGATGCAAGTCAAGGGAGTGCCCAAGTCCCATCTCTAATCTTCGGTGGCCTGAACTACAAGTCTATGGTCACAGGCATGTTCTGTAGTAGTTTTTCTAAGGTAGACAATGCCCATGAGGAAAATTATATTCTCACTTAAAAAATTTTTTTTCCCTTTGGTCTGAAAGGGAAGTTTTTTCTACTTACTGTTTACTTTGCAGATGGCAAAGTAAATCTAGCTATGATATTATTATTTAGGCTCTTATTTTGGCTATGCTATTACAGAAAATTGTTAGCCATCTCTTTTATAAGGTCTAAAGATTAAATTGTGCGTCCTACAGATGCTTTCATAATAGAATTAGTTTCCTACCTTGAGGAGAATAGAGAAATGAAAGAACAAGTTGGGCTTAGAATAGATAAATGAGGGAGCAATTCCTAGATCGCTTGCTGACAATAGCAATATTACATGAAAACTTAGCAAATAGTTTCAACCATTAGATAACAACTTAAGAAAACATTTACCAGAAGGTCCAATGCCTTCTATAAATTTTAAGAATCATATATTTGGAAACACCTCTTAAATATCTAACATGGTGTAGTTTGTTTAGCCAGTAAACTTAAGCACAACCATATAAAATGTTTTTAGTTTCTTTCTACCAACAAGTATAAAATATATGATGCAGAGATTCAGGTCACACGAATTAAAATATATCTTTGATTAATTTTAGCAGCTTAAATTTATGGACAATCTTATCTATAAGCCAATTAAAATAAAATTCTTAATAAAATTTTCCCATGTGGACATACAATATGTACACACATAGAACATTACATAATAGACCAATATAGCAATTTCATAATAGCTATTAAAATCTTTAACTCTTTTTGTAGATTGCCAATTGATTTGAATTGCTTTTTGTTTTTAGTAACCTCAGTTAACCATACTTTCTCTTAGTTGGTACTGTTAATACATTATTGGCTTCATCTGTTTACAGAGTCTTCCCAAAGTACTGAATACAATAGAAGTGGCCTGAAAAAGTCCATAGGAACCTGTAGGAGGACAGCTAAACACAGAACCAACAAAGCTTTTGTTTTATGAGCAGCAAATCATATATAACTGTGGATGACAAAAGACTTTATTTTCCATGTTTAAAATTATAAACTCATCAACCAACAAGAGGCACTTGCTTACTTCACAGTATTTTTGAAAGCACCTGTAGGATTTTACAAGTATTTAACCCTTTAAGCCTCTGGGGCTTTCTCATTAAGATAACTATCATGTCTAGTAACACAAGATCATTAGACTTTTTAATTATCAAAGATTTGTATTAATAGCATTTTCCATTATAGAAACTTAAAATTTAGTAACACGTCACATCTTGACAGTACTTCTAATATAATCCAAATAGCCTGATTAGTTGGTGTCTCTATAAGATGAGAGACATAGGTCCTTAGATTTTTTCAGTTGGGCCCAAACTGGAAAAACCAAAGTCCAAAATTTACTGGAAATTTTGGAGTCCAGATTGTTTGAAACTTTGATTTTTTGAATGCCTGTCAAGAATGCCAAGAAGGCTCAAAATCCAAAATATCTGTTTGAAATAAGATTCCTTAAAATCATGACATAATATAGAACAAATCTGATCATTGTTACATTGTGATTATTCAAATCTTTGAAAATAAGCACATATTTAAATAACCCATAGCTCTTAACAAAAATTCAGCTGTTTTTGAACAATTAGAATTTAACAGACATCAAGAGAACATCATAGATTACTTGAACACATTGCTTTAACAGAGAATCAGATTTTAATTCTATGTCAAAGAGAAATTGAGCTTCCTGTGATCTTTTGCTGTGAGGTTTCCTTCCTTTACCTTCTTTCATACTGATGACCATGTTTCTGTGTTTCTGTGTGTAACACATCTTTAAGCATCTTTTGCAGGGCAGGATGAGTGGCAACAAATTCTTTCAGTTTCTGTTTGCTATGAAAAGTCTTAATTTCACCTTCATTCACAAATGAGAGCTTTGCAGGATATAGTATTCTGGGCTGGCAGTTGTTCTCTCTTAGTACCTGGGCTATGTCTTGCCATAACCTTCTAGCTTGTAAGGTTTCTGATGATGTCTGCTGTGAGTCTAATTGGAGATCCTCTAAGAGTAATCTGATGTTTCTCTCTTGCACCGTTTAGAATCTTTTCTTTATGTTTCACTGTGGTGAGTTTGATTACAACATGTCGTGGTGAGGATCTCTTTTGGTCATGTTTATTAGGGGTTCTATAAGCTTCCTGTACTAGGATGTCTCTGTCCTTCTCCAAACCTGGGAAATTTTCTGCTATTATCTCACTGAAGATGCCTTCTAATCCTTTCTCCCTCTCCATGCCTTCAGGAACTCCTAGAACCCGAATGTTGGGTTTTTTAATAGTATCCTGTAGATTCCCGACAATATTTTTTAGATTTCTAATTTCCTCTTCTTTTATTTGGTTTGCCTGTTTCCTTTCCTGTTCTCTGTCTTCTAAGTCCGATATTCTCTCTTCTGCTTCACCCATTCTGTTTTTAAGGCTCTCTAATGTGTTTGTCATTTGATCTATTGAGTTCTTCATTTCAATATGGTTTCTCATCACTATCACAGTTTCTTGTTCTACTAGTTGTTTCATTTCATTTTGATTCCTCTTTAATATTTCATTTTCATGAGAGAGATTTTCTATCTTGTCCATTAAGGATTTCTGTAGTTCAAGAATTTGTTTTTGAGAACTTCTTAATGTTCTTATCAATTTTTTGAGATCTGCTTCTTGCATTTCTTCTATCTCATCATCTTCATAATCTTGAATTGGGGTGTCTTTTTCATTTGGGGGCATCATAGTGTTTTCCTTGTTCTTGTTACCTTGGTTTTTGCGTTTGTTGTTTGGCATGTTGGAGATATTTGGTTTCTTCACTGTGGTGTTTTTTCTTGTTACACTATGGCTCTATATTAAGTGGACTCTCTGCTTTCGATGGAGCCTTAGAGGCTTGAGAAGAGTGTGGCCTGAGAGCTCTGTTTGGGTCCTCAGGGTTGAGGGTGTGCCAAAGGTGACACTCCCAGGTTAGGCGTGGTAAATCTCTCTTTCTTTCATTCTTTTTTTTTTTATTCAAAAGGGAAGTTATTCCATACAACTGTGCATAATTGGAGGTAGTTTGCAGGCGAATGATATACCCACAGGAGCCAGAGATTGGAAGCTCTTTCCCAAGGACCACACAGGGAATCTCTGCTGCCCTCGGTGTGGGCTCCAATTCTCTTGCAGTCTCCCACTGGGTTGCCAAGTTAGATGCTAATCTCCTCTTATTTCACCCCTCCCCCAAGAGTCAGGTTTTTCTGCTAGGCTCAGGGCCAGTGCAGACCTGAGGTCGCCCTGCTTATGACATATGTCCAAAATGGCGCCTGCTCTTTGTCTTGCTCGTCTTTGAGAAGTGAGCGGAGAGAGAGAAACTCGTGTCCGTATCGGTTTTTTTCCTCTCTCTCTTCTAGTTAGCCTGGTGAACTTTCCCCCCACGGAGTTTCAAGCCTCGTTCCCTCTAGTCTCCTCTTTCTGCTTTCCCGCTGGTGTCTCAGGCTATTGAGGTTCGGCTCACCTCGCGATCCAGTGCTGGTGTGTTGAGTCTGCCGCTGGTGTCCCGAACTTGGGCTCCCACACTCTCCACGCAGGTCCACTGTAAATCACTAGTTCCGGAAGAGTCTCCTCTGCTGTTTCTTCCCCTACTCTTCCTTGACCCTGCAGTATCTCCACTTTTATTAAACTGTGTCTTCCCGGACTATCAGTGTGCTCCCTTCCTATTCCACCATCTTGCCGCTCTCCCGAGAGTGTCAATTTGTTAAGTCAACAACAGGAGTTATTGTACACTTACTCCTCATGTAGGATCTCTGTCCTTAATGTGCTGTACATTCTGAATTAATGCTATACCTAGTATTCAAACAGTATTTTTCACTTTGTGTTTCTATGTGGGTGCAAACTGTTGAAATCTTTACTTAATATATACTAAATTGATCTTCTGTATATAAAGAGAGTTGAAAATGAATCTTGATGTGAATGGAAGGGGAGAGGGAGCGGGAGAGGGGAGGGTTGTAGGTGGGAGGGAAGTTATGGGTGGGAAAGGCATTGTAATCCATAAGCTGTACTTTGGAAATTTATATTCATTAAATAAAAGTTAAAAAAAAGAAAATAACATAAGAAAAAATAAGAAATGGTAAAAATAATAGAACTAGTGAAAATAATAAAAAATTGATGTATTCTACTCATATATGCTCAACAGGATTTGAATATGTTAAGGATAGGCATGGATAATTATTCAACTTAGAGAGTGGAAAAAAAAGCAAGGTTTGAGTAAAAAAAAGGCATTATTTGGGATTGCCAAGAGGTTAGAAATGTCACTATTTAGGATTAACAAGAGATAAAGCTAATCAAAAATAAAGATGATCACTGAGATGTCTAAAATACATTCCAATTCTTGAGTCTCCAAAATAGATAACAAAGGCAGAAAAATATTTGAAAACATAATAACTGTAAGTTTTTTCAAAACTACAAAGTACAGGTACCAGATGCTAACAAAGTCCTAACCATAAAAGGCTGAAGCACTGACTAGCTTATAATTAGTGATGAAGAAAATAATTCTCAAATATAGCTAGAGAAAATATACTTAAAATGAAGATAAGAATGCAAGTTAGGACCATTGCAATAATACCTTTAAAATACAGAAAAAAGAAAGGACCTATCAAAGAAGAATTGAATACCCTACTAAAATATCTTTCAAGAGGAATGGAAAAAATATAGAATACATTGAAGCTAAAAGATTTATCACGAGCAGTGCAAAAAGTGTTAAAGGAAAAGCTTCAGGAAGATGAAAATATTTGTTAATGCAAAAATGAAGATCAACAGAAATAGTAAATATGCAACAGGTGAATGAAATAATTTTTTTTTGTTTTTAAATTTCTTTAAAAGTGAATTAATTTTCAAAAACCAAAGTAATGAAAAATCGGAATTTATATATGCATAAGCAAAAGTGGATGACAAAATAGCATAAAGACTTAGAAAGGGAAGAAATACAATGTGGTCTTATTTTATATCATATATGAAGTGGTATAATATGAGCATTACTTCTTGCTAGATAGTGATAAATTAAATATGTATGTTTCAAATTCTAAAGCAAACACTAAAATACAAAAAAAATAAAATAAAACAAAACTGGTTATCCAGTAAAGGAAGTGGAACTGAATCATAAAATATTCAATTAATTTAAAAGAAGGCAGAAAAAAGAAAAAGGGAATAAAACATAAAAATAGAAAAGAAATAGCAGTATGGTTGATTTCAACATACTCATATCATTAATCACATAAAATGAAATTTTCAGCCTCCCCCAATTAAAAGACAAAGGTTGTTAAACTGGATATAAATGTAATATCCACTTATTGGTTGTATTCAAGGGATTTATTTTAAATATAAATATACAAGTCCATAATGTTAACAAATGGACCAATGCAACACATAAACGAAAGTAGGATTAACTGCTTTATGTCAGACAAACTATCGCATAACAAAGAATATTAACAGTGATGTAGAATTTTATAATGAAAAGTTTTCATCTTTCAGGAGGATTTAACAGTTTTAAGGATTTATTCTGCTATTAGTAGTGCTTCAAAATACATGAAGCCAGATCTGATAAAACTGCAAAAAAAAAAAAAAAAGGCAAATCGACAAGTACAGATATTTTAATACCACTGTCTGAATAAATAACAGGATAGACAGAAAATCAATGATACACCACATTTGAACAACTGTTAACCAAAATGACTCAGAACTCAGCCAAATAAAAGCACAATACATTTTCCTGTCACGTGCACAAAGAACAATAAGTATTAAAGAATTCAAATATGACAAGGTAATTTTCTTTTCTTTGAAGAAATAAATTAGAATCAACAATTAGAAGGAAAATCATAAAATAGTTTAAAATTAAAGAAAGTGCCTTTTCATGGATAAAAATAAGGAATAAAAAGCAAATTAGACAGTATTATGAACTTCACATGAAAACAAAACAAACTAAAACTTATGATACAGAGCTAAAAGAATAGGAGGGAAATGTTGCTAAATATTCCTACTAAAAAGCAAAGAAGCATGAACTAAACTTCTAGATTAATGCAAATGGAAAATTAGTAGAAATCAGATCTAAAATATGTTCGAATAATCAGTGAGAGAATAGCAAATTACCATCCAAGAGCAGAAAATAATGCAATAGGATATAAGAAAACAATATAGAAAATCAAAGGAATCAGAGGTCTAGTTCTTTGGAAGAATCTGTATACAATAAAGTTGCAGGTAGACTAATCTGGGAGAAAGAAAAAAAATCAGTATTAGAAACAAAAAAAAAACTACTAATTTTACAGGCACTTGATTGATAATAAGGGGATTTTATGAAAAATACTTGCCAATGGAATCTAACAATGTAAGTGAAATGGAAAAAAAATATTTCAAAGACTCCAACTATTAAAGCTAAATACCTTTTTATTTATTGAAGAAATCGAACATGTAATTGAAAACATTTCTTTGAATGGAACTCCAGGTATAGACTTCACTAGGAAATTAAGTGAAATAATTAATGGAAGGAAAAAGCATTACTTTCACAAAACATTTTCCATGACATAGAAGGTAAGAAAATATTTTTCAACTACTTTTGTAAGATCAACGGTACCCTGATTTATAAATTAAGATAAAATTATTTACAAGCAAAGAAAAGTACAAGATTATGATCTAGTTATCAACTAAGATGTGAGAATTCTTTTCATCCTGATAAGGTAAAATTGACATTGTTCAATGCATTTCACTGTATTTACAAATTTAAGAAGAAAAACCATATGACCTGTATTAAGAAAAGTGTTTGGCAAAATCTAACATCCATTCATGATGAAAACTTTCTGGCACAAAGAAGTGAATTCACTAAACCTGTTGAAGGGCATTTACAAAATACATATACAAAATACATATAATTCATATCATCCTTAATAGTGAAAAACTGAAACTGAACCCTTTTCCCCTAATATTAGGCAAGAAACAAGAATAACTGTTGCCACCAATTCTACTTCTCTATATTGTACTTCAGGCACTGCCCAGCAAAGAAAAAAACATCATGAGACACACACACACACACACACACCATGAGACACACACACACAGAGAGAGAGAGAGAGAGAGGGAAAGAGACAGAGGAAGAAGGGTGGGTAGAGGGGTAGAGGGGAGAGGCGGATAGAGAGAGAGAGAGGTGTCTTCCATCCACTAGTTCACTCCCCAGATGGCCACAAAGGCTGGAGCTGTGCTGATCCAAGCCAGGAGCTTCTTCCAAGTCTCCCATCTGGGTGCAGAGGCCCAAGGAGAGAGAGAGAGAGAGGGAGGAGAGAGAGAAGAGGAGAAGGAGAAGGAGAATATGATAGAAGAAATAATAGAGAGAGAAAAGGAGAGAACAGAGAGAAAGGAAAAGAGAAGAAGGAAGGGAAAAAAATAAAGACACTCAGAATGGTAAGGAATATGTAAAACCATCACTGAAATGAATATGACATTTCTAAGAAACATGAAGTCAATATACAGCAATTGGTTCATTTCTATATCCTAGCAATCAGAAATTGAACCTACAGTATGATTTCTAATTGCACCAACTATAATTAGAGATAACTGTGATTAGAAAGCTTCAAGAACTTTGGGCTGAAAACTATAAAATATTTCTACATAAAATTAAAAAGGAAATAAATGAGATATACTGTGAACATGAAATAGAAGACTCAACATTGTCATCAATTATTGCCAATCTGATTTCAAGATTCAAAACAACCTAAAATAAAATGTCAGTAGGCTCTTTATGCAGAGAATGACACATCAATTCTAATATTGACATGGAAAGGCAGAAGTTATAAATACCCTCCCCCAAAAGCCACTTTAAAATAGAAAAAAGTGGAAGACTTACACAACCTAATAATAAATACTCATTGACAAGTACTATTTATAAACAGAGTAATTTAGAAGCAAACCTATATATGTATTGTCAATTTATTTTCCACAGTTGCAAGGAAATTTGATGGAAAAACGATAGTATTTTCAATAAATGGTACTGAGACAATATGCAAAAACAAACCAAAACAAAATGCTCAAGCTTGGCCTCACATTATGTACAAAGTTCTATTCAAAATGGATTATACACTTACAGAGGCACAAAACACCCAGAAGGAAGACCAGGAGAAATTCTCGGTGAGAAGGACCTTGGAAAAATATTTCATAGATTGTCGAAATTTGAAATTCTTTTATTCAAGATAAGCCTTTTTAAAAGATGAAATGGAAAGACAGACTAGAGCAAATATTGGCAAAACATGGGGCAAATCACATACACTACATTAGATCAAGGACCCTCAGAACTCAGTGATATATACAACAAAAGCAACTTTCAATGAGATGCTAATGCACGTTCATTTTGATAGTATCAAAAAGCCTGACCATAGCAGAACTGTTGAATTGTGGAACATCTGTAACTCTAAATATTTGTGATAGGAATATAAAAGCGACAACCTTGGAAAACAGTTTATTACTATTTAGAAGACTGATTATTTAAGTATAATATGTACTCCAATCAGGCATTTATTTAACCCTGAAAATGAAAGTGTATTTCCAAACAAGTATGTGAACAAAATAAAGCAGAAAAGATAAGTATAACTTAATTACAAAAAACTCTATAAAATTAAAACAAACTTGTCCTAACTGTGAGTACATCAGTGATTGCTCTATGGATCAATGGTTGCATTGTAAGGTGTCATGTGACTACTTTTTGGAGTAAAAGACATGCTTATTTTTTGATTGCAGTGATAACTATATAGGTGTGTATGGATCTCTTTAGCTCATGGAATTTTACACTTTAAATCTGCGTTATGTGCTATAATTTATTTCTACCACAGTAAAGCTGTTCAAAAATAGTAAACTGTGACTTAATGCTTGAAATAAGTGACTTTAATCTTCAATTCTGTATTAAATATTCTTTCTGTAGCTGACCAAACACAGAGAATCCTCTAAATGAATATCCCAGGAGCTCTCAGTAAATGCTGGGGCTGTTTTAGGAACCATTCATAGATTAAATCTTTATAATAATTGATGGAGTAAATTGTGTCATTAACTTGTTAAACTTTGTTATTAAATTCTATCATTAGCCTCTCAAAATGGCTAAATAACTTATTCAACATTACAGCGTCAGAAGGAAAGAGATTTAAGATTTAACATATCAGAAATCCATGACTGTAGACTTCATATCTGATTTGTTTTGGTGAGGGTGGGAGCACCAGGTCATAAATAATGCATTCATGTAGCCTGGGTGCTACAAAGCTGCTGCCACATCAGAAGCGCTCAAAACGGAGCAGGAGATATTGCTTCTGTTGCTGAAAGAAAAAAAGATTTCTTTACAACAATGTTGACAGCCCTGGAGCCCCAGAGAGGTGAGGGCCACAGCCGGCATCCTGCCAACAGGAAATGATGAGCATGCAAAGCCAGTTCGTTTAGTCAGTTGCTAATAGGGTCGCAGCTGTTGACATGAGGGCCCTCCTGCCAGTCACTCATGTCAGTGCAGTTCAAGGTAGGAAGAGAAAAGGCAAGAAGGTTTGGCATTCATGACATTGGTGTCAAGAGAAGCACTAGGTAGGAATTAGTCTTTGCATACATTAATTGGCTCAAACACTAGAACGTCTGCTTAGGAATGAACTTATGAGGAGCTGGGGTGGTTATTGACACTTACCTTTTATTTTAATTCAACTCATATGTTACATTGAGTTATCATTTCATGACTTCAGTGGAAATCAAGATTATGCATCTTCTATCATTCTTCACATTTTTAGTATTTTAAGGGGCATGCTCACGTAGCTTAGAATCTAGTAAAATACATGTGAAGCTTTTCGCTGCTAGTTATGCTTTCGAGGTAGCTGGCAACAGAGGACTTGGGCTGCATCAATCTTTGGGGTTTAAATTTCTCTTCTGCTAGGCTGGCGCCGCAGCTCACTAGGCTAATCCTCCGCCTTGCGGCGCCGGCACACCGGGTTCTAGTCCCGGTCGGGGCACCGATCCTGTCCCGGTTGCCCCTCTTCCAGGCCAGCTCTCTGCTGTGGCCAGGGAGTGCAGTGGAGGATGGCCCAAGTCCTTGGGCCCTGCACCCCATGGGAGACCAGGAAAAGCACCTGGCTCCTGCCATCGGATCAGCGCGGTGCGCCGGCCGCAGCGCGCCTACCGCGGCAGCCACTGGAGGGTGAACCAATGGCAAAAGGAAGACCTTTCTCTCTGTCTCTCTCTCACTGTCCACTCTGCCTGTCAAAAATAAATAATAATAATAATAATAATAAATTTCTCTTCTGCTGTTTGTGAGCTCAATTGCTCTGAGGAAGAGAAGGGAAAGTATTACTAAACCTCAGTGGTCTACGTTGCTTATCAGTGGAATGAGCACAGGTATATATTCCTATGTGTTGTAGGGTTCATATAAGAATGTGCATGGGCACCACCTTTGTGGCATAGTGGGTAAAGCTATTATGTATGATGTATGATACCTGCATCACATGGAGACACTGGTTCTTGTCCCAGTGGCTCCACTTCCTATCCAGCTCTCTGCTATGGCCTGGGAAAGCAATGGAAGATGGCCCAAGTCCTTGGGCCCCTGCACCCATGTGGGAGACCCGGAGGAAACTCCTGGCTCCTGGCTTTGGATCGGCGCAGCTCTGGCCGTTGCAGCCATCTGGGGCGTGAACCAGCAGGTGGAAGATCTCTGTGTTTCTCTCCCTCTTTTACTCTCTGTGTCACTGACTTGCAAACTAACTAAATAAATCTTTACCTTTTTACAAAAAGAAAGAATATGCATGAATGTAAAGGCATTCAAATTTTTCCCTGCTCTAATTCAGCGTACTGGAGAGATGAGAAAACATTCATTTTACTTTTATCAATTTTGTCTGAGGGTCATTGCTTTGGTGAGCAGTAGTAAGGAAGTCTGCAGGAAGGGAGGTAGAATTCACAGTGGGCTTGGACATCCTCTGTGGGGATGAATTGTGGGGAGATGAGAGAAGTGAGAATGACAGTTGTTTTTGTTGTTTTTGTTAAAGCATTCTTGAGACATGATTCACATGTCTTAAAATTCTATTGCTTTTAGTATATTCAGAAGTTCTGCAACCATTACCCCTAACTCCAGTTTCCATCAATTGAAACAAAAACTACATGCATATTAGCAATTGCTCCCCTTGTATCACTCCTCCCACTCCCTGACAACCACTGATCTATTTTCTCCCTCTATAGATTTGCCTATTCTGGACACTTTATATCAAAAGAACCATACAATTTGTGGGTTTTTTTGTGTTTGCATTCTTTCACTTAGAATAATATTTTCAAGCTTCAGGCACATTTTAGCATGTACCAGAATTTCATTTATATTTATGAGTGATTAATATTCCATGGTTTTGTTATTACAGATATTTCTATCCATTCCAAGACATGGGCACCTGGGTTATTTCTCACTCTTGGCTATTTTAAATAATAGTGTCATAAACATTTGTGCACCAGGTTTCGTGTGAATATGTATTTTGTTTCTGAAGGAATGGAATGCTGGGTCATGTTACACATACTAAATATGTTTAATATTTTGAAGAACACCTAAATTGTATTTGAAAGTCTTTAATATTTTAAAAACTCACCAAAAGTGTATAATGGCTCTAATTCTTTCACAACCTCAGCAACACTTGTTATTGCCTATCCCTTGACTTTAACTATATTAGCATGTGTCAAGTGGTTCTCATTGTGGTTTTTGAATTTCATTTGCATGATGACTAATGGTGTTGAGTATCTTTCATGTATTTGTCATTTATATATATTCTTTGGAGAAATATTCATTCAAATCTTTTACCTATTCAAAACCCTTATAGTTTGTTGCTTTTTTTCTTTGTATGACTTCATCAAATGATTATTGTAATATCACTCCTTTCAGAATTACTGACATATGGTATCTTTTACAGGAGTTCTTGAAATATGGTCCAAGGACCCCTTGTAGTCCCTAGATGCTCTCAGCAGTCTAAGGGATGGAAACTATTTTCACTGTCCTGAGTGTACAATGAGATTTCCAGCTATTATGGATGTATGATATCACAACTAATTAAATGCAGAATCAACTAAGAGAACCGACTTGAATTCAGATAATTAAATATCTATGAAATGTAAAGATGCATTAAGGAGATTTACAAAATGGAAAACAGTGCCACTTTTCCCAATAGAATTATACCTTTTCATAATAATATACTCTTTTTCCTCATTTTATGATCTTTGTCATAAATTCCACATTTTATGACATTAAAATATTCATCCTTGGTTGAAAATATAATTCTTTGTTTTGTAAAATGTTATTGCTTTTCTTAAAAATATGGATAATGTAATGGGTTATTAGAATCTAAGATGTATTAATAAATGTTTTAAATCCTCTTTCAATTTATAACACAAGATATTTTCAATGCTATGTAATATCTGCATGAACAAACATTCCTTGCAGCTCTCAAGTTTTAAACAAGTAAATGAGATATAAGACCAAAAATGTGTAAAACCACATACTATGTGATGCTGGTCACAGAGTAAGTGTGCAACCAAAGTCAGTTTTCCTTTTAGAAAGAAGCATTAGATGAAGACTTTAGATGTACTCTGTCAGCTGTACTGCAGTCCTTGCAGCTGCACAGTTAGGGGAGCGCTCAGCAGAGAGAAGGAATCCAGATGTGTGATCTTAAAGGATAACACAATATTTTCCTATTTTATATTTGTGCTTTGATCTCTGCCTCAACCTGGCATCCCTAGCTCAATGCACTTCAATTTTTCACATGCCACAACCAATCATTTAGAATCTACTGCTCCCAAGCATTTCTAATAGGGTAATAATTAAGGACATGAACAGTGGAATTAAATTGCATAAGCACAGAATTTCAGTAATGACTTCCTACAAACTTGTTACCCAATATTTCTGAGAGATAGTACCTATATCTGCATTGTGATAGTAGCCAAGAGCATGCCCTCTTGAGCTAGACTGCATACACACACACACACACACACATCTCATGTCTGTCACTTTCTAACTAGGTAAACTTAGGACATGTTACTTAATGTCTCTAGTCCTTCATTCCTCATCTATGAAAATATAGGTAATTACAATAAAGGTATAGCTCTATACAACCTTTGATGAAGTGGAAGAGCTTTCTGTGTGTATGTACACAGACATACACACACTTAAATATGCTAATATAGCTTAGAATTGTAAAATATGAGAATAACGGAAGACACATACTAAGTGTTCTGGAGATGTTTGCTCTTTTTTACCATTTCTTTCTCAATGTGACCTCTATAATGATAATAATGTTACCTATCTAACATGATTGCTATAAGTATTAGATAAAAATAAACTTAAAGTACTTAAAAATAAATTTAAATAAATTTAAAATATCAGTTACAGAGCAGCTCTTGACAAAATGGTATTACTGTTATTGACAAAGAGTTGGCTAAAAAATCATAACACAATTAATATGTGATTATAGAATATTGAAAGGGGTCTTTCAAGTGAAATATTTGGATCCTTGAATTTTCATGCTAGAAAGAGCCTAGGAGTTCATCTCACCTAGTCTAGCAATTCCCAATTTAACTTTCTTTTTAATTTTGTTTGTTTTTAAAGAAATTTATTAATACACTAGGTTCTCAGGAACATAGCAGATACATAATAATTATTATAACACAATTCTCAATTCTCATGCAAATGACATATTAATATAAAGAGAACAGATGCCATGTGGCTCATAGACACTATTCTAAGAATATGATACTTCCCTCCCCTTTCTTTCTTTTCATCTTTCCTTTTTTAATTTCTGATATAACATTATTTAATTTACATTATAGTAAAAGACCTGATGCTCCCCTAAATAAGCAGATTGACAAGTAAAAAAAGACCATAGTTTAGCAGGAATATATGCAAGGGCTATAAATAATCATCAAATTAAAAAATCCATTTTGCTCATATATAATAAATTTTAAAATAATTACAAATCATTAAAGCTATAGTAGTATATTACTCTTAACCATTGGTTTGACAAAACTATATTTGCAGCAATAATGATACACACAGGCATTTTTTTTTTACTTTTTTAGTTTTAGTGCCTAAATATAATGAAGAACCTGCATATTTTTTTCTGGCTTATTTCATTCAACATGATGTCCTCCAGTTGCATCCATTTTGATGCAAATGGTAGAATTTCATTATTTTTATAGCTGAATAATATTCCATTGCATGTGTGTACATACATATACACATATACCAGTTTGTCTTATTAATCTGATGATGAATCTCTTGATTGACGTCATGTTCTGGCCTTTGTAGCCATCTGCGGAGTGAGCCAGCAGATGGAAGATTCATTCATTCTCATTCTCTCATTCTCTCCCCCCCCCCACTCTGTCCCTCGCTCTCTCTCTCTGTGGCTCTTTCAAAATGAATACTTAAATCTTAAAAAAGAAAAATGATACCTTGTACAAATGTTACTTGTGATTAATAATTTCTTCTTTCTTGTTTTGGTGATAAGGCAAAACTTCCCAACCAAAATAACTAATGTTACTAGATATTAATACCCAAGTTAGATGGATCTTTACACAGAGGAAAATAACCAAGGCTACTTTCCTACATGGATGCTGTTAATCAAAGACTTCAAATGACATATTACTGTTGTCTCAGAAGTAGCTCTACTGTTCACAGTGCCATAACTGGGGCTAGATATTGCTATCAGTGCTGTGAACAACTGTCAATATTTCAGGGTGGCCACGTCTTTTCCCACTTACTCTCCAAAAGCAACTTTAATACCTTCATTATATGCAAATTATTTTACAGTAATTGTTTCATTTGATTATGTAATAGCCTTGCTTTATAGTTGAGGGTATTACAACTTGGAGACAAAGTGATTTATCATTACTTATATGATTTCCTGCAGTCAACATATTAATTTGTGTAGCTCAATAGAAACCTTAGACTTGTGTCCAAGTCCTGGGTTCTTTCCAGATCACCAAAGCTGTATTCTTGTCATAATTATACAGTATTAGTTTTTGAAATTTTATAGGTTATCATTTCCAGTTAGTTAGGTATGTGAATGAAAATTGTCAATGCCTGAACACAAATAAAAGAAACTCTGATTTTAGCATTTTAGGCCCTTGTAGATAGATACTTAGCATGTGTTCTTTTGCAATCATTTCCCTCTTGGAATCCTTTCAAGTGGACAACATAATGTTTCTCCCAATATTATATGGAAATCTCAGCTAAAGCAATAAGATAGAAGAAAGAAATAAAGGGCATCCAAATAGGAAAGGAGGCAATCATGTTATCCCAATTGGTAGATAATATAATTTTGAATATAGAAAACCCCAAAGAGTTCATGACAAAAATGATCAGAACTAATAAATTCAGAAAAATTTCAAGATACAAAATCAGGGGCCAGTGCTGTGGTGCCATAGGTTAAAGCCCTGACATGTAGTGCCAGCATCCCATTTGGGCACCATTTTAAGCCCCAGCTGCTTCACTTCCAATCCAGCTCCCTGCTAATGTGCTTGGGAAAGCAGCAGAATTCTACCTGTCTGTAAATTTGTGTTTCAAATAAGTAAAATAATTTTTTTTTAAAAAAAGCTACAAAAATCAACATTCAAAATTCAGTAGTGTTGCTATATACCAAAAGAAAATAATCTGAAAGGGAAATCGGGAAGCAAACATAATTTTTAGCAGATTTTTAAAATTTATTTAAAAGGCTGGAACACACACAAAGAAAGAGAGAGAGCGCGAGAGCAAGAGCGAGAGTGAGAGAGAGAGAGAGCGCGCTATCTTCCATCTGCCGGTTTGCTCTCCAAATGGCTGCAATGGCTGACGATGGGCCAGCCTGAAGCCAGGAGCCCAGAAGTCAATCTGAGTCTCCTGCATGGGTGGCAGGGGCCCAAATACTTGGGCCACCTTCCACTGCTCTCTGAGGCCCATTAGCAGGGAACAGGCTTAGAAGTCTAGCAGTTGACTGAAACCTGGGCTCTGATACATAATGCTGGCATTGCAGGTGGCAGCTTAATACATTGCACCACAATACCAACTCCTGAAATAATATTTTTAATAGTTACAAAGAGAAAATATGTAGGAATAAATTTACAAAGGTGAAAACTATCTGCAGTGAAAAATGTAAAACACAGATGAAGAAAGAGAACACAAAGAAATAGAAAGACATTCCATGTGTACGCTTCAGAGGAATAAATATTGTTAAAATGTTCCAATGACTGTATGTGATTCACAGATGTAATACAATTCCTATCAAAACCCCAGAGCAATTCTTAACATAAATAAGTAGCACTTCTGAAACTGATAAGGAACCAACAAAGACTGAAAGTATTCAAAAACCATCCTGAAAAGAAAGAAAATTTTAGGCATTATAACACCTGATTTCAAAATATACTTTATAACTATAGTAAAATCCCTAGCACTAGCATGAAAACAGGCATTTGAGCCAACTGAGCAGGACGTCTCAGAAATTAATTTGTATAACATTAACCAACTGGTTTTCAACAAAGCCACCAAAAATACTTATTGGAGAAAGGACAGCTTCTTCAATGAATGGTGCTAGGAAAATAGGTTATCTCCACTTAGAAGAAAGGGACTAGCCCCTTTCACTCACCATTTAATGAAGAATCAACTCAACCTGAATCAAACACTGATTTGTAAAACCCCAAACTATGAAACCATGAGGAACAAAAACCCACGGGGATTGTTTCAGGACACTCGTCCAAGCAAAGACTTTATGGAATAAACGCATAGGCAACAAAAGCAAAATTGAGAAATGTTATGTCCTCACACTAAAAAGTGTCTGTACAACACAGAAAACAACAGAACAGAAGAAAATATTTGCAAACTGTTCACCAACCAGAGATTAATATCCAGAATCTAAGAAACTTGAGGAACTCAACAAATACAATAAAAAATAATGCAGTTAAAAATGGGCAAATGACCTGAGTAAACACTTTTAAGAGATTTACAAATGGCTAACAAGTATGTGAAAATATATCCAATATCACTAATCATCAGAGAAATGTAAGTCAAACTGCAGTGATCGGTCATCCCACCCCAGTTAGAATGAGGATTATCAAAAAGTGATAAATGCTGGTGAGGATGCAGAGAAAGAGGATTTCTCAAGCACTGTTAATAAGAATGTAAGTTGGAATGTTGTAATGTGGAAACAAAATGTAAATTTCTAAAAAAACTAGAAAGAGAACTATCATATGATGCCGCAACCCTACACGTGAGTATAATTGTATGTGCAAAGAAATTGAAATCAGCATACTAAAGAAACATCTGCATTCACCTATTCGCTGCAACACTACTCATACTAACCAAGATATAGAATCAGTCTAGGCCTTCAGTGACAAAAAAATGGACAAAGAAAATGTGATGCATATAAACAATGCAATATTATTCAGATATTAAAAAGGACATTTGTCATTTATTGCAACATGAAGAGAACTGGAGAAAACCATTTTAAGTGAAATAAGTCAGGCATGGAAAGACAGATACCACATTTTCATTTGTTTGTGGAAGCTAGGAATGGTGGTTACTAGTGCGTAGGAAAGGTGAGGGACCTGGGCAGGTGGAGAGAAGATTTACAATGGGTATGTTTTATGTCACAGTTGACAGCTATTAATTGAATATTTCAAAATAGCCAGTAGAGAAAACTTCAAATGTTCACAATACAAAAGTCTGGTGAATGTCTGAGTTGAAAAACATTCCAGTTACACAGATCTCATTGTACATATAATAAGTACATATAAAATGCAAGATGGTACCCTATAACAAAGGTACTTCAAAAAGTATGTGGAAAATTAAAAGGTACATTTATTTTTGTGCACAATATTTTGAAATCCATGAGTCTTCAAAAACTTCAATTAGTGTATATTATTAAAAAACTGAAAATAAAAAATATTCTAAAACAAATTTATCATCTAATACCATTTCCATAAAGTTTCTGAAGTACCCTCATATGTGCAATTATGTCAATTAAAATAGATATATTTAAGAAAAGCATTGAGAGAAACAAGAATCAAATCACTGAATATGAACTGAAAAATTCCTTGAAACAAAAAATACAGATACAACATACCAAAACTTATAGCATACAGGAAAATCAGTATTTAGAGGAAACAGAATAGTAAAAGCATACCTACCCCCCAAAAAACAGAAATAATAGATAATAAAATAAATAAATAAATACCAAATAAAAAAAAACAAACAACACATCTCATGGACTAGAAAAGAACAAACCAAATCAAAGTTAGTAGAAGGAAAGATATCAAAGACCACAGCATTAATAAATGACATAGAAATCACAAAAACAATGTAAAAGATCAATGAAGTGGGTGCCATCATTGTAGTGTAGCTTGTTAATGCCAGAAATCCATGCTGAAGTGCTGGTTCAAGTTCCAACTGCTCTGCTTCAGATTTAGCTTCTGGCTAGTCTATTGGGTAAGGCAACAGAAGATGACCAAAGTACTTGAGACCCTGACACCCATGTTAGATATCTGGATAGTTTTCTTTGCAACTGGCATTGGCATGACTCAACTCCTGATTGTTAAGACCACTTGGGGAGAGAACAATCAGATGGAAAATCTCTTTCTCTCTCCTTTCTTTAAAGAAACAGTGAAATGAAGAATTTATATTTAAAAAAAATGAAATAAATGAACAAATCTTCAGCTTGGCTAACCAATAAAGAAAACCATTAGATTCAAATTAATAAAATTGCAGATTAAAAGGGTGATATTAGAACTGAAATCACAGAAATGCAAAGAACTGTTGGGATAATTATGAATAATTAGAAAAATTAGAAAAACTCAGGAGAAATAAACTTCTAGAGCATATAACACATCAAAAATTGAGCCATGAAAACAAAGAAAACCTGATAATACTAATTACAAATTATGAAACTAAACATAAATGTCCAGGAATTGACGATTTCACTGCTGAATTCTACCAAACTTTTAGAAGAAGAACTAATACCAGTTCTTCTCAAGCTGTTTCAAAAAATTGAAAGAGAGGGAATCCTTACAAATCATTCTTAAGGCCAGCATTACCTTGATTCCAAAACCAGACAAGGACATGACAGCAATGAAAACTATAGACCACTATTCCAGATGAACATAAATGAAACACTTATCAACAAAGTACTGCCACAGTGAATGCAACAACACATCAGACTTGTAATTCACATGACCAAGTAAGGTTTATTCCAGAGATTCAGGTATGGTTCTGCACATGCAAATCAACACATAATAAGTTATATCAAGAGATTGAAAGATAAAACTCATATGATCATCAAAATAGTTGCAAAAAATGCATTCAATGAAATTTAGCATCCATTCATGATAAAAAAATCTTTAAACAAATTAGGTATAGAACATATATACCTCAATATAATAAAGGCTACACAACCAAACCTCTTATGATACAGGGGAAAATCTGAGAGCTAATTTCTCTAAGATATGGAATCAGACAAGGATATCTATATTCCTCAATCTTATTCAAGATAGCACTAGAAGTTTTAGCTATGTCAGTTAGGCAGCAGAATGAAAGAAAAATCATGCAAGTAGGAAATTATTAAAACCCATACAAATTTTTGTTTGCCTATATTTTTATAAATGTAAAAATCAAAGACTGCACTAAAAGACTATTATAACTAATGAATTCAGTGAAGTTGTTGGGTAGAAAAATCAACATGCACACATCAGTATTACTTTTAGACACAAATAATAAAACTTGCTCAGAAAGAAATTATAGCAGCAATCCCATTTACAATAACTATAAAATACTTCAACAAATTTAACTAAGGATGTGAAATTCCTCTACAATGAAAATTATAAAACACTATGAAAAATTAAAGATGACACTAAGAAGTAGAGAGAACACTAATATTCATAGACTGGAAGTATTAGCATTAATATGTCCCTACTACCCAAAGTGTCTTATAGATACAGTACAACCTCCAACAACATGCCAATTACATCCTTCAAAAACTAGAAAAAAGAATAATAAATTATATCTGGAATGACAAAAGACTGCTAATTGCCAAAGCAATATTGACCCAAAAGGAGAAAAGCTGTAGACATAACAATACCGATTTCAAGACATACAAGTGATCTCTAGTAGGTACAACATTATGATACTGGCATACAAGCAGACACATAAACTATTTTTTTTTTGGCCAGGCAGAATTAGTGAGAGAGATAGACAGAGAGAGAGAGAGAGACAGAGAGAAAGGTCTTCCTTCCATTGGGTGACCCCCCAAATGGCCGCCACGGCCGGTGCGCTGCGCCAATCCAAAGCCAAGAGCCGGGTACTTCCCCCTGGTCTCCCATGTGAGTTCAGGGACCCAAGCACTTGGGCCATCCTCCTCTGCCCTCCCGGGCCATAGCAGAGAGCTGGACTGGAAGAGGAACAACTGGGACCAGTATCCGGCACCCCAACCGGGACTAGAACCTGGGGTGCCGGCGCCGCTGGTGAAGGATTAGCCAAATGAGCCACGGCGCCGTCTGACACATATACTATTGAAACAGATACTCAGAAAATGAATCCACAGATCTATGCCAACTGGTTCTCAGTAAAGTCATAGAAAACATACACCAATGAAGGATAGTCTCTTTAGTAAGTGGACTAGGAAAACTGATATTCACATGTAAAAGATTGAACATGGACATCTAGTTTCACTGCCTAAGCAAAAAATAGCTTAAAATGGTCCAAATAAGTTTAAGGTTTGAAACTACTAGAGGAAAACATGCGAAACGAACTCTAAGACATTGGCATAAGTGATGATTTTTTTTTGGGGGGGGATAAGACCACAAAAGCAAAAACAGATAAATGGGGTTATATCAAACAAGAAGTTTCTATAAAGCAAAGGAAACAACAAGACGATGAGACAACCAATAGAATAGGGGAAAAAATTTGCAAAATATTCATCTGACAAATAATTTATATCCAGAATATGTAAATTTCTTTAAAAAAACCTTGACATCAACAAAAATAACACAAATAATTCAGATAAAATGGACAAAGGATCTTAATACACATTTCTCATTAGGAAAAAAATACCAATGGCTAACATATATAAGAAAAAATTCAGACTATCATTAGCCATTAGGGAAATGCAAATCAAAACTACAATGAGATATCATCTCATTCCAGTTATTATTTAAAAATTGCTGCCAAGAGTGTAAAGAAAAGGGCACCCTTTTACAGTGCTGATGGGAATGCAAATTATTATAGCCACTATGGAGAAGAGTTTGGAGATTCTCAACAATACTGAAAATAAATCTACCGTATGACACGTACCCACGTACCCACTTCAGGGTAAACAACCAGAAGAAATAAGATGAAGTCAGAGATTCCTGAATCCCCAAATTCCCTGCAACACTATTCATAATAGCTCAAGATATGAAATCAACCTCAAGATATGTCCATCAGCAGATGAGTGGGTAAATAACATATGATATATACACATGATAGAATATTATTCAGTCATGGAGAAAAAATAATTCCTGACATTAGTAACAAAATGGATGAAACTGGTGGACATTAAGTTAAGTGACATAATCTAGATACAGACAGCTATTACATCTCCTGTCTCACATGTGGAAGTAAAAACCAAATTGATATGAGCCTAAAATATTGATTGTTCTAATCTGGGAAGATTCTGGAGAGGAAAAATATGAGCAGGTTGGTTAATATGTACAAAAACACAGTTATATATAAGTTCTAAGTTCTAATGTTCCACATCACTATGACACAGAAGGGTATTATATACCATTTGAACTAGAAGAGAGGAGCTCATAGGTTCCAAACATAAAAGATGAGGAAATGGAAATGATAATTACTTGACTGGGTCAGACTATGGTGCATTCACGAGTTAAAGTACTGCATAAGAATCTAAAAGTAGAGGCCAGTGTTGTGGTGTAGCAGGTAATGCTGTCACCTGTGATGCTTCCATCCCACATGTGCACAGATTCGAATCCCCACTGCTCCACTTCTGATCCAGCTCCCTGCTAGTGGCCTAAGAAAGCAGCAAAAGATGACCCAAGTCTCCAGGCTCCTAAAACCTACAAAGGAGATGTAGAAGAAGCTCTTGGCTCCTGATTTCAGCCTGGCCCAGCCCCTGTTGATGCAGTCATTTGGAGAGTGATCCAGCAGATAGAACACCTCTCTCTCTCGTTCTCTCTCTCTCTCTCTCTCTCTCTGTGTGTCTTTAATTCTGCCTCCCAAACAAATCTTTAAAAAATGTAAAAGTATAACATGTTAATAAAATGAAAAATAAGCATTAGTTTAAATTTAATTAGAAAAGATGGCTTAATAGAATAAATGAATAAATAAAAATAATATATCTGTATATTAGTAATATTCTGTTTTCACAATATCCAAAAGGTAGCAGCAGTTAAAAGAATCATCAATTGATGAGTGGAAAAACAAAATGTGATATATCCATGTGGTGGGACATTTACAGTCATGAAATAATGATGCATGCTGAAATACAGATGAACCTTGAAAAGATTGCTAAGTGAATGAGACCAGAAACAAAAAAGCCACATGTTGTACATAAATCCATGAAATGTCCAGAATAGGCAATTCACAAGAACAAATTACTGCCAGGAGGATTTGGAGAACAAAAGAAATGATCATGACTACTAAACATATATTTTTTAAAATTTTTATTTAATGAACATAAATTTCCAAAGTACAGCTTATGGATTACAATAGCTCCCTCCCCCCATAACTTCCCTCCCACCCACAACACTCCCCTCTCCTCTTCCATTCACATCAAGATTAATTTTCGATCATCTTTATATACAGAAGATCAATTTAGCATATTTTAAGTAAAGATTTCAACAGTTTGCACCCACACAGAAACACAAAGTGTAAAATACTATTTGAGTACTAGTTATAGCATTAATTAAGCACCTAAGAATAATTGTGTATTAATTACAGAGTTCAACCAATAGTTTTAAGTAGAACATAAAAAATACTAAAAGGGTAAAGTATTAATGACTACTAAACATATATGAGAGTTCCTTTTATGCTCGTGGAAATAGACAGTGATGATGGTTGCACAACTTCATGAATGTACTAAAATTCACTAAATCATATTTCAAAAGTATATGATTCAATAAATGTATAAAAGTTGGCTGTGTAAATTAGACACTATTATTGGAATTGTTTTTTTTTTTTCTATTCCTTCAATTTATTTGTCAACTGTGAGTCAATACAATACTGCCTTGATAGTGATAGACTTATGGTGCATTTTGATTTTGTGTGATGGAAATTTGTTAACCCTGACCTTTTTAAAAATATATTTTGGGTTACTATAGGTCCATTAAATGTCTATATAAATAAGAAGTATATTTAAAATTTTAACATTAATGCTTTTTAGAAATATTTGTAAATGTGTTGAATCTATAAAGAAATTAAACCTTAAGAATTGTGATAACTGTCTATTTTACTCCCTTTTTAGATGCTTAAATGCGCTTTGCAAATTTCTCTGTAATGTTTTTGAAAGTTTATGCATATGACTTTTTACATGTCCCAGTTAATACATCTGAGCCTAGGAGCCAGCACTGTGGCACAGCGGGTTAAACCACTGTCATACTGGCATTCTCTACCAGAGTGTTGCTTCCAGTCCCAGTAGCTCCATTTCTGGTCCAGATCCCTGCTAACATGCTTAAGAAGGCAGTTGCAGATGGCCCAAGTACTTGAGCTTATTACTCTTGTGGGAAACCTGGGTGGATTTTCTAGCTCTTAGCATCTAACTCCAACCTGGCCCAGATCTGGCTGTTGCAGGCAGTTTGGAGGTAGACTAGTATATGGAAGATCTCTCTGCCTTTCAAATAAATACTTTTAAAAAGTGAATTTTGCCTAAGTATTTATGATTTTAGTGCTATAGTAAAATGGTTTTGTTGCTAGCACATACAACTGACACTTGTACCTGTGAGTTCATTATTATAGTTATTAATTTGAATTGTTTTGATTTTCTTGATACTCTATACACGATGTCTGTGGTATTCTTTTATACTGTGGTCCTCTATTTGTTTATAAAGGTTATGCTTTTATTGTACAATGAATGGGACAGCTCCCCTCTCCTTTTTTTTCTGAGTACATAGGCAACATGTGGGATTGTGTTTTTCTGGAAACCTTATTGGAGAATCTGACTTTTGAAATTATATGACTATGGTACCTTTTGTTGGTATAAAAAAAGGAAGCCAGAGAAACTTTTTAAACTACATTTTTGCTTTTAATAACTACATTTATATTTTATACTTTTTCAGTTATCACAAAACAATAGCTAAAAATTATTCATTTTTTCATTTCTTTCCAATTTCTAGACTACAATATTTATTTTAAAATTTAATTTATTTTTACATCACTTGAAATCAGAGAGAGGGAAACAGGAAAAGATACACACAGATCATCTGTCTATTGGTTCACTCCATAAATGCCCACAACATCCTGGACAGGGTGAGGCCTAAGCCCATAGCCAGGAACTCAGTCAGCATCTCCCACATGACGGTAGAAATCCAAGTACTTGGATCAGACTTTGCTGCCACCCACAGTGTGGCAGGAAGGTAGATGGTAAATATATATGGGTCTTGAGCCCAGGCTCTGGAATATGGAATACAGGGATCCCATGTAGCATCCTAACTGTTATGTCAAATAACCTATCACAGACAAAAACACTTGAATTATTTTTGAATTTTGCTTATTTTTTGTCTTTTTATTTTAATAATTGGAACCAATTTCATGTATCTTATACACAGTTTTAAGAACACAATATCTCCAACCCTACTCTTTCACACTCCCACTCTTCTTTTTTTCCTTTTAATTTTTATGACATACTTTCAATTTACTTCATATTCACAAGCTTAACATTCCCCTACATAAAGAATTAAGCAAGTAGCAAGTAGAAAACCACTGCAATATATCCTTTTTTTTTCTTCTATTTATTGATTTATTTGACAGGTAGAGTTATAGACAGTGAGAGAGAGAGGCAGAGAAAAAGGTCTTCCTTCTGTTGGTTCACCCCCCAAATGGCCGCCACGGCCGGCACTGTGCCGGTCCGAAGCCAGGGGCCAGGTGCTTCTTCCTGGTCTCCCATATGGGTGCAGGGCCCAAGCACCTGGGCCATCCTCCACTGCCCTCCTGGGCCACAGCAAAGAGCTGGACTGGAAGAGGGGCAGCCGGGACTAGAACTGGAGCATATGGGATGCCGGTGCCTCAGGCATTAACCTAGTGATTAACCTAGTGAGCCATGGCACCGGCACTGCTGCAATATATTCTTATATTTAGTTACATGAATTTTCTTTTTAACTTTAAATTTTTTTGATTCTCCATTTTTTCTTCTACTTTTGTTTTTTTCATTCCTTCCTATTTCTCTTTCACCTTTTTTTTATGTTTAGCTACAGGCTTTAGAATTTGTTTTTTAAAATAAATCAGCCTTTTATTTTAGAAAGATTATGTTAAGATTATTTAAGATTATGTTATTTGTTAACCCTTCTTTTTCTTTCATTTTATTCTTTATACTTCTTAGGTTTACTTTTATCTTTTTCCTTTCTACCTTTTAAGATGACAAGCAAGCTCGCTGAATTTTTTTTTTAATATTTACTTATTTATCTGAAAGTCAGAGTTATACAGAGACAGAAGGAGAGGCAGAGAGAGACAGAGAGAGAGAGAGAGAGAGAGAGAGAGAGAGAGAAAATCTTCCATCTGCTGGTTCACTTTCACTCCCCAATTGGCTGCAACGGGCAGAGCTGCACCAATCCAAGCCAGGAGCCAGGAGCTTCTTCCAGGTCTCCCACATGGGTGCAGGGCCTCGAGCACTTGGGCCATCTTCTACTGCTTTCCCAGGCCACAGCAGAGATCTGGATCTGAAGTGGAGCAGCCTGAACTCGAACTAGTGTCCATTTGGAATGCTGGCACTCCAAGTGGTGGCTTTACCTGCTACGCTACAGAGCCAGACCCCAAATTTTCTCATTATTTAAGAAATGCTTATTTTTTTTTTCACAGGCAGAGTTAGACAGTGAGGGAGACAGAGAGACAGAGAGAAAGGTCTTCCTTCCATTGGTTCACACCCCCCCCAAATGACTGCTAAGGCTGGCACGCTGTGCCAATCCGAAGCCAGGAGCCAGGTGCTTCTTCCTGGTCTCCCATGCGGCTGCAGGGCCCAAGCACTTGGGCCATCCTCCACTGTACTCCCAGGCCACAGCAGAGAGCTGGACTGGAAGAGGAGCAACTGGGACAGAATCCAGCGCACCAACCGGGACTAGAACCTGGGGTGCCAGTGCTGCAGGCGGAGGATTAGCCTATCAAGCCGCGGCGCTGGCCAAGAAATGCTTTTAAAGCTCAAAATTTGTTCCAAATTTCAGCATAAGAATCTGTTGACATAATGAAGTGACCTTCCCAATTTTCCTTTCCAATAAATTCTATTACTTCAAGTCCCAAAATTTTACAATAGGATAATATTCTTGTTACCAATAACATATCACTTCAATCAAGACTTTGTTTTCTAACTCACTGGTTTTCAAAAAAATCAAACATATGATTTTAATATTTTTCATTAATGTTTTCAGAAAATAGACCTTCACGGTATCAATTCTTTGAATTTTTTTCACAATTTCTTCATATCTTCATGTGTCACATTTTGAAAATTTTTACTTTAAAATAGTGTTTGTTCTCTAAGTGTTGGATACTAGGGTTAAATTTTTCTTTCTGATTGGGCTTGTTAGTTATTTTGGTCAATTATTCTATGCTCATCATTTAACCTCCAAAATGAATTAGAGTTAATAACTTTTGTTAACTTATAATGAAGTCTTTTTATATTTTTATTGTTTCTGTATGTATTTCCAGGTGAAGTTTTAATATTGCTTCATAACCATGTCATTTCACATATGCATGTGTTTAATATTATTTGGTTTTAACTCTTTACTTCTGTTAGCATTTATTTTTCTTACATTGTAACTTTTTCCAAGATTAAGGCAGGGAAGAGCTACTATGAATGTAACCAAAAAAAAAAAAAAAAAGAAAAAGAAAAAGGACTTGATAATAGAACTTAGACTTCACAAAGACACATGAGGAACTATTCATGTCTGGTGAGGGAGAATTAGTTTAGAGCTTGAAATCAAATCTAGTCAATCCAGTTGTTGGAGTAGGACTGTAAGATGACTGGTGTGGAAGTACACAGATGGTTATTCGTTCTGCATCACTTCCATCTTTACGAATTGAGAGCAAATCATCCTGTGTTAGAGCTGCAGTCACTATTAGCAAGATTTTAGTCTGGAAGTAGAGCTGGGCACAGAGCAGTGGAGGGAGAACAACTGGACCCCCTGACACCTCAGTGCAGTCCGTCACTGCTTCCAAAAAACACAGACCTTTAAAAACAGCAGCTGTTACAGTATGGATTCGTTTTGAATTTGTCCCCCAAGCATTATGTAACGAAACTTGCTTCTTAGTCTAGTGATGGGAGAGGCTGTGGGACCTTAAAGTGGTGAGGCATAATGAGAAATTCTTGGGTTTCTGGTTGACAATGGTCTTGCAGAGTTAGGTACTTTTGCAAGAGGACTGTTCTAAAAGAGCAAGTGTCTCCCACTGCTCTGGCCTTCTGTCTTACCACGTGAGCTCTCCTGCTGACACAGGCTCACGCCACCTACCAGAGGCATACAGCCAGGGGGGCCTCACCAGTGCCAATGTCACATGTCAAAACTTTGAACTAAATAAACCTTGTATACAATACTTCACCCTAAATATTTTGTTGTAGTCACAGAAAATTGATGAATATGATGGATAATGCTTTACTATGACCCTCTACCCACAAAACTGAAGCAAAAGCTTCTTTGGCAAACTCAATCCTGCATTACAAGAGGAATGGAATTTTGGGTTACATGGCTCCAGCTCTAATCCACTGAAATAGTACAAAGCAATTAATGCTAGTCCATTTATTTGCTTGTTTGTTTAGTATTTGCCTGACTTTTTGCCTATCTTTCTAAACTCTTAGATTATTTTTTTTTTGGTATACTAAAATGGACTTATTATTTTAAAGTTCTATTTCTCATATGCCTATTGACCACTGCAATCTGACTTCTGTCTACCTACTCCCCTTTAACTGCTTTAGGTATTACAAATTATATGTCAATGTCAGAAATCTACTCTAAACACTTAGATATTTATCTTATTACCTTACTTCATACAAGAATATTCTCACTTCCTGTGAGAGATATTTTCTAATCAAACTAGCCAATATACATTTACTAAAACCAACATTATCTAATAGTTCATTTTTATAGAATTTTTATTAGAAAAATAACATGAAATTATATGATTTCTCTCTTGTCTTTTCCACTAGCATTCAAATTATATGAGGGCAAAATCCTTATCTTTATTCTTATATAAGTGATTAAATGCTCTGAACAGACCAGTACACAGAAGTTGTTTATTATCAAGTGACTGTCACTTGATTGTTGCCGAGTGGCATTGACTTCTCATTATTTGTAAAAATGCGTCTTCCCTCAGTTTCCTGAATCTGACTTTCTTCTTGGCCGTGTCTTCTCTGTTAAGTCTGCTCCTTAAGCTTGAAGATTGGCAGTTTTGTGTCACTGGAAAAATTAACACACACAGAAATCTGTTCACAATGGTAAAGAAGAAGCATGGCTTGTCAGAAAAGTTACAATCAGAAATAACACAAAGTCTTTAGACAGCTAAGCATAATAATATAAAATCTCTAATCCATAGCTTATGATGAATTAGAGCACGCAAAGCTGAAATAAAACTGTTAACATCCATAGGTGAAAGATTAACAAAGCTATACTAGATATGCTAACCATCTCCAGTTGCTGAATTTGGTCCTTTCATTACCAGTTTGTGATAAAAGATTCAAAGGAGAGAAACAATAGTGGGCTCATATGAAATCAATATTGGGTGCTATTATGGTATTTGATTGCTCTGTAAGTTTGTAAAGGAAGATTAGGCTTTCCACGTGGGATAAGTTTAGATGGCTGTAAGGTCACTCTCTTCATATTGAACAATTTGAAAATAACTTGAAACTTTTTGCATAATCTATAAGCAATGGAAGGGCTTAGATTATGCCTCAACTCCTTCTCTTTTCTACTGTGTCATGCCAGCGTTAACAGCTGTTAATAAGCATGTGAACCAATAAACTCTACCATCACTGTAGATGAAATTAGGAGGTCAAATTTTGGAAAAGGGAAATGTTCTCATAAATATATCAAATCAAATGAGAACAATGTTTCTAAACCAAAGCCAATCTCAAAATTGTTTAAAATTACAGAAAATTTGGATACATAAATCCTCAGTCTGTTTTCTGTTGCTCATAAAACAATATCACGATGTCAGTAGGTATCTTATAAAGTTTATCTTGGCTCACACTTGTGGTTGAAGATTGAGGAATCACCTCTGGTGATGACCTTCTAGCTGGCAGAATGCAGGCATGTGGGCTTATATTAATATTGTGATAAAGAGTATTGCGTATTATGAACTTGTCAAACTAGTTCAGTGAGGCCGCATGAAATTTAACATATGCTGCATTATTTTAGGACCACTCATCCTTATCTAGTTTGAAGAGTAATGAAGCTTCTCATTTTCCATTATTACACTGATGTAGGCTTTCTGATCATCATTACACCTGCAGTAGGCTAGGTAGGAAAATGGAAGAATTAAGCTCAGCAAGTGTGGGCTACTTCGTATAAACACTTGTGATGTTTGACATTCATAATGCGTCATATTAAACCCAAAAAGAAATTCCAGAAAGTTGTCTTTCCATTTCTCTCAAAGTCTCTATACCACAGATGAGAACTATTACAACTTTTAACGTTGTATTTGTTAGGAATGACTAATTTTATAGACAGTAATTAATCACACCGGGAATATTTCTGTTGTAGGGGGTAACTAGCCTTTTCTTCCATTTATCTTGCTACTAAATGAGAAATATTTATTGATATTACTAGTGTAGATGTGGTAATTGTTAGCCTTCAGGCTTGGTACCTGCTCTGGTGCTCTGGAGCTCTTTGCGCTCATGATGGTAGTCCAAGTTTTAATTAGTTAAGAGTTGACACCCATTGTGAAGTAATCCAGGTATCTGGAACTAAATGAGAAGCCTGCTTAGCTCACAACAGGGATAAAATGTCTTTTTAATTTGTGTAAGTAGTAATATATAAGTCTGGATTTCTTGAGAATATACTCTTGCTAGTTTTGTTTCTACAACTCCAAACCATTTTCAGTGTTTTTGTGAAACTTTGTAGCCATTGACAACTTATTGAATTAATTGAGGAGTCAATTGGATTAAAATATATATATATATATATATATATATATATATTAAACTTTTATTTAATGAATATAAATTTCCAAAGTACAGCTTATGGGTTACAATGGCTTCCCCCTCCCATAACTTCCCTCCCACCCACAACCCTCCCCTTTCCCGCTCCCTCTCCCCTTCCAATCACATCATGATTCATTTTCAATTCTTTTTATATACAGAAGATCAGTTTAGTATATATTAGGTAAAGATTTCAACAGTTTGCCCCCATATAGCAACACAAAGTGAAAAAAATATATTTTTAATATTTTCTTTCAGTCAATAAGTATAGACTATAAGAAAATTAGTTTTAAATGTGTAGGTAGCAATACCCAGGATGCCAGAAACCACTGGTATTTTTTTGATATTGGACTGTAGGCATATCAGTGTGTATGAATACTTCTGTGTTAGGAAAATACTTCCAAATATAATTAAACTTATTTCAAATGGAGTGAGACAAATATTCCCCCCCCCCTTCCTACACACACAGGAAAGATCAGAATCCTAAATAACCTTTCAAAAACACTTTGAGTTACTATTGAAGTAAAGCCATTTCTGGAAATAGATATTCCACAAGGACACTCTGAGGTACAATGAAGTTCTTCAAATTTTCGAAATACACTTGAGTGTACTGAGGATAGACTGCACAAATTAAAGACCATTTCAGCCTGTAAGTTGAATCAACATGACTGGCTATCCTCTGAGATTGACAGTTCAGTAATTGCAGGCGGGGAGATCTGAATTTTTCTACAGTTTGAGCTAAACACTTGATTCCAAAACAGTGTTCATTCAATAGAAAACTTTCACTGGAGAATAGGATGTCCACTGGCTGGGCCTTTATTAACAGGATGAAAAAAGCTATCTGGAGGTTTCTGATGGAGACTCATGGCTTCTACACAAGGGAGGAAGGAAATCTCAGAATGAAAGTCAATGATATTTTTCTTCTGTAGGTATGTTTTTCCTGAACCATGAGTGTCCTTTATTGTAAATCTTAGACTGAAACAAATAAAATGTGAATGTTTACAAAAATCACAAACACAAATATATTTTGCTTACCCCTCACGCCCCTTACAATTTTAAAGCCTAGATATTTTTAAAACACACTATTTGCACTGACATTTCAAGAAACATTCACACTCCCAATATTTGTCAATGACTTTGTCTCAGTTGGGGCATTATGCTTAAGGCACTTTTATCTGAAGCAAATCTTGAAGTCCCTAAACACTATACTTGCTTTCCATTACCCATGGAAAGTTTTAATATCCTATATCAAGTAACTCTCACAAAACATTACCTTTTCTTATAAATTTGAATTTCTGAGGTCTTGTAACTTGAATTACTTCAGTGGCAAACCTAGAAATTCATTTTTGTTGCATGACATTTTTATAACCATAGGTTCTGTCATTATTTCCACATTTCTTCAGACCTTTCAAGAAAGCTTAGCTGGAATTACAGAATTTAACCTGCTCCTTAAGTTGCTGTTGGCCTTTCACTGTAACATGAAGGTTCAACATTTCTGAAGGGTCACATGATCTATATGATTTTCATTTCCTTTTTGGACTCAGACATTTAAAGTCTGAAAACATCTGTCCAGATTTTGATGTATTCCATATGAAATAATAAGTAAGTTAGAATTCAAACAAATGCTCCACAACTTTCAGCACTCTAGGAAGTTAATTAACTTAGAAAGTATCTTTTCCTAAATCTCAGATGTAATATCTGCTTGTTCTTAATATATTCTCCTATCTGACACTCCTTTAGTATCTTATCACTATACCTGTTGTTAGGGATCCACCTATACGAGTTTCTAATTCAAATTATAAGCTTTAAATCTACTTTTTAAGATAATCCTGGATTTTCCCAAGATGGCTGAATGCAAGCATGTAGCATCAGCCTCCTTTTTTTTACAGAAAACAGTAAAAAAACAACAACAAATAAATAGCTACATTTTGAGGTAATGTCCAAGGAAGTCCACCCAAAGATATTAGGGGAATAACAGGAACCTTGAAGGACACTGAAGCTGCAGTGGGAGACCAGAAGAAAGCCAACTGGCACGCAAGAACTTGGAAATCTCCACTGCAGGAGAAAGAGTAAATGAATCTCTTCTGCAGGAACACCTTAGAAAGGCAGAGCTAGCTATGGGAGAAATCTATAGCCAGTTTAGATAAACAGCCCTGTAAGGAGCACTATCTGTAGAACTCAGCCTCTTTGAATCAGGGAAGAATTTCACATTATAGCTCTATAACCCTCAATGTCCAGGATGTTGCACTACAATGCCATCTTGAGAAAGAAATCACTACTGAAATCCATACTGCCCAAGGGACAGAAGCCCTTGCATACCTACATCATTAGGATCCCACAGATACTCCACTGTACAAACAAGACTGCAGTTTTTTGAATCCAGTTTGAACCAGTAGAACAGAGGTGACCCTAGTACCCCAGCCCACACAGCAGTCATCACTACAAGGGAAGGAGGTGCAGACCTGAAGGAAGACCATGCCCCCATGACTCTACAAGTAGGATTAACTGCCTCTCATGTTGGAGGTTTCCCTCCTCCCCCTACCATCTCTGTCATTGCTGCTGCTGGGACTCCCCCAACCTACCCCAACCTGAGCTGTGGCCACTCAAAAATGTGTGCACACTTGGGACTTTCATGTGATCAGGACTGTGTGTTCCTAGGACAGTTTAAGTGCCCAGAATACCTTCAGTGGAAGCACAAATGTTTTCAACACCAACACCACTCCTGCAGCTCTTGTCTCTCCCTTAGCAAGTGGCCAGGGGAATATTGACTGGGGATCTAAGCAATGCTTCTTGGTCCAGGAGTGCCCCAGACCTCCACTGCTGATATCATCAAATGTAGCAAAAGAAGTTATAGGAAGAACACACAATGGCATTCAACTGCAACTAAAGCCAAGGTAGCCCACTCAAGTGACACTCAAAGACATATCTGCATGAAAAAGTCTTCAATCCTGAAAGCTACCATTTAAAAGCAACAGAAATAACTGGTCCTTCAGATGCACAAATATCAATGTAGTAACACAAGAAACATTTAAAAGTCAGGCAATATAACAACACTAAAGGAACAAAGAGCCTTTTATTATCAGACACCAAGAAAGAAGACTGATGAAATGTGTGATACAAAATTTAAAAAAAAATGATTATAAGGATACACAAAGTGCTACAAGAGACTATAGTCAGGTTAATTAAATTAGAAAATCAATGCATGATATAATACGAAATTTAGAAAAGAATCTTAGAAAAACAAACACAAATCTTAGAAATGAGCTCATAGATTTATATATAAATACAGCTCAAAGTCTGAAAAACTGGCTAGATAAAGCAGAACAAAGAATATTTGAACATGAAGACAAAGCTTTTAAAATACTCCAATCAGTGAAAAAAAAAAAAAAAAGAACAGAGTAAAGAAATGTGCTACATATTTGGCTTAGTGGGTAAGATATCACTTAGTATTCTACACTCCATACTGGAGTGTCTGGGTTTGAGTCATGGCTCATCCACTAGTTTTCCTGGTTCCAGATTCCTTGTAATGAAGTCTCTGGGAGGCGTCAGATGATGGCTCAACTACTGGGGCCCCACCATCCTTGTGGGAGACCCAGGTTGAGCTCCCAACTTCTGGCTCTGGGTTGGCCCATGTGGACATTTGCGTTATGAACCAGTGGATGGGAGATCTCTCTCTACATTTCAAATGAATGAAAAAGACAACCTCTGAGACATTTGGAATGCCAATAAATGAAAAAAAATTCAAATTTTTGGAATCCTTGAGTGAAGAAAAAGAGAAGAGGCATCAAAAAACATATTCAATGAAATAATAACTATGGACTTTCCCATTCCAGAGAAAGATATAGACAGCTAAATTCAAGAAGCCTGTGGGACCCTCACCAGACATGGACAGAAAGGATTATTGCCATGACAAGTTATAGTAAAACAAAAATAAATGCAATGAGTTAAATCTAATACCTACAAGAAAAAAAATTCTCAGTCATTTTTAACATAACTCTCTTGAAAATAACAGATTTTTCAATAGAGAACTTATATACCAGGAGGAAAATTCAATGATACATTCTACATTTTGAAAGGAAAAAGTATACATCCAAACAAAGTATACTTTACCCTCATAAATGAAAGAGAAACTAATATTTTCCAAAACAAGAAAAAGCTAAGGGAATCCATCACCACTAAACTGACCATACAAAGAAAGCTTAATAAATTCTTATACACAGAAACAATGAAAACTATTATCATGAAAATATATGAAAGCACAAAACCAACTATAAAAATAAATAATATTCAAGATAAAGAAGTGTTAAAGAAAAAAGTGATAGAGCTAGGTCATTACTAGCAGTAACTTTGAATGCAAATGCATGCACTCCATTCCCATTTAAAATATATAGGCTAGCTGAGTGAATAAAATAACAAAAATCAATAATATGTTGTTTACAAAAATGTATTTTGCCAATAAAGACATCACAGACTGATTGTGAAAGGATGGAAAAGAAATCCATACAGAAGGAAACCGAGAGTGAGCAAGGGTAGTTATATCAGACAAAATTGACTTTAAGACAAATAACACAAAACAGATGAAGTGGTCACTGTATAATGATCAAGGGGCCAATGAGTGAAAAAGATATTTTGACTATAAACATATGTACACCTAATACCAGAATATCTGATTTTATAAAACAAACAACATTACTTGATCTAAATAGAGAGATTAACTAACATAATAGTGGGGGACCCTATGATAGCCTACTTTTCTTTTTTAAAAATTTTTATTTATTTGAAAATTAGGGTGAGAGTTGGTAGAAAAAAAGACAGACACAAAGTGATATTTCCCATCCACTGCCTGATTCCCCAAAAGCCTTAGTCCAAGACCTAGGAAATCAATCCAGATCTTTCATACGGGTGACAGGGACACAAGTACTTGAGTTATCATCTTCTGCTTTCCAGAGTGCACATCAGCAGAAATCTGGTACTGGGAACAGAGCCAGGACTCAAACTCAGGGAACTCATACAAGATGTAGGCAAATCAAATGCCATCTTACACACTAAGGCAAATGCCTGCCTCCAACACCCTACTGTGATCAATGGACAGATCATCCAAACAAAACCACTCAATACGGAAAAGATGTGCTGATTCTGACTAGGAGAAGATAGCAGAAAAAAGCAGCAGTGTATTCCCAGGGGAGAGTCAGAGAGAAGTTTGCAGTGAAAATTCTGTAGAAAGCAGAGGAATGCCATGGAGTAGCATGGAAAGGGCAGACACATAGCAGTGAGAGGAGACACCAAACAGGAATCTTGCAGCCAAGGGCTGGAGAAGATGCCAGAGTCTGAGAGCAAAGTGAGCGTAGGCTGTGGCAGCCTGTGCCACTGTCATGTCGCATGAGGAAGACCTTGTGGACCACACTGATTCTGAGCCCAGCTTGGAACCCTAGTTGGGCACACCTAATTCAGTGAAGTAAAAGCAGATTTCTTTATTCCTATCCTCCTATGAGTGCTCCTGGGAACTGGAAGGGTGAAGATTCTATTTTTTTTTTTTTTTATGAATCATTAGATTTTTGAAGAGTCTATTTTGACAGTAGGAGAATCTGCAATGGCTCTCGTGCATGTGACCAGGGGATTTAATCAGAGGGAAAAATGCATGTTTCCCACTGACTTAGAGTCTAGCTGAGAGGATTGACAGGGGGTCGGGCACTCAAGATTGTGAGGTGCCCTCATCTTCTCAATCATAGGCTCTGGGGCACAGGCTGCCAAGGCTGCACAACCATAGGCAGCTGGCTCTGGAAGCGATCCCACTCTCATTGAAGATAGGGCAGGCTGGTGGGGCAGAGGAGGGACTCTTTGCACCCTGTGATTGTGAGAGCCTTCCATGCTGTGACTGTGGGAATCCAGTGACTTCACGATACAGTGTGAGGTGTAGCTGGGTCTCTGGGAAATCAGTGTATCTAGTGTCAGAGGCATAGAGATTTCTGATTGTCTGGGTGGGTCATTTCATGGCTTTCTGTGCTCATTGAGGACTGCACATATATATTGTTGTTCATGTGGTGACATAGGTGAGGGTTGTACCTAGGGTAGGCTAACCCTTGGCATTGATCACCATGGTATAGAGGAGATGAGTTTGTGATTATCCAACAGGCATGAACAAACTCCAACCTCTGCTAATAATGGAGATCTACCACTCCAAACTTGGGTGTCACTTTGGAACCTTGCCCATAGCTCCCTGGCTCCACATAGAACAAACCTCTGGAAATCCACTGACAGAGCAGGAACTCCACTAAACCCCAGAGGCATAGTTCAAAGATAAAATCCATCAGTGGAAAAGCCAACAAGTATTTCCACAAATGCCTAAAAATAAATTCAGAAATGCAACTGGCTGAGGAGATTAAAAAACAAGACCCATCTATTTGCTGCCTACAAAAATCACACCTCACAAACAATGATACCCACAGACTGAAAGTGAAAGGATGGAAAAAGATATTTCATAATAACAAAAGCAAAAATGAGCACCATCCTAATATCAGACAAACTAGACTTTAACAGAAAAATTGTTAAAAGAGACAACCATTATACAATGATTAAGGGATGAATACAACAGGAAAATATGACTATCTTAAATGTATAAGCATCCATTGTGAGTGAGAAAACTTGTCTATTTAGAACACATATTAGTGGATCTAATGAAACATAGATTCCAATATAATAGTAATGGGGGACTTCTGCACCCCACTTTCATCAAGGGATAGATCACTTAGATGGAAAATCAAACGATAGAACTAATCTGCACTATGGACCTACCTGATATCTACAGATCATTTCATCCCACAGTTGAAGAATACAAGTTCTTTTCATCAGTGCATGGAACTTTCTCTAGGATAGACCATAGGCTAGGCCATAAGGCAAGTCTAAAGAAATTTTTTTAAAAATTTAAATTATGTCTTAAATATTTTCTGATCTCAGTGGAATGAAGCTCAAAATTAACAACTCACAAATCTCTAGAAAATATGCAAATACATGGAGACTGAACAACATGCTCCTGAATGAACAGTGGATTATAGAAGAAATCAAAAGAGAGATAAACATTTCCTGGAAATAAGTGAAGATGACAACAGAATATATCAAAATATATGGCAAATTGCAAAAGCAGTGTTAGGATTTTTTTTTTTTTTTTTTTTTTTTTTTTTTTTTTAGTATTTAGTGTCTATATCAAGAAATTGGAAAGGAATCAAATAAATGAGCTATCAATGCACCTCAAGGACCTAGAAAAACAACAAACTAAACCCAAAATTAGTAAGAGGAAAAAAATAAAATTAGAGAACAAATAAGCAAACAAAAATTGAAGACAAATGAAAGATAAGTAAAATGAAAAGCTGGGTTTCTGAAAATAAAAGCACAATTGACACACCAATGTGCCAACTGAAAAAAAAAAAACCAGGAAGAAGACTCAAATTAATAAAATCTAGAAGAAAAAAGAGATTTAACAACAGATATCACAGAAATAAAAATAATAAAATGAATCACCAGGAATTACTACAAACAGCTGTATGCCAACAAATTGTAAAATCTAGAAGAAATGGACAGGTATCTGGATACATATAATCTACCAAAATTGAGGCATGAAGAATGTGAAAACCTAAACAGATCAATAACCAATAGAGAGACTGAATCAGTAATAAACATTCTCTCAACAAAGAAAAGCCCAGAACTGGATGGCTTCTCTGCTGAATTCTACCAGACTTTTAATGAAGAACCCATTCCATTTTTTTCCCAAACTATTTAAAACAATTGACAGGGAGGGAATCCTCCCAAACTCCATCTGTGAGGCCATCATCACCTTAATCCAAAACCAGAAAAAGATAGAAGAAAGGGAACTATAGAGCAGTATCATTGATCAACACAGATGCAAAAATCCTCAACATAATATTAGCTAATCAAATTCAACAACATATCAGAAAGATCACTCACCTGGATCAAGTGAGATTTAACCTTGGTATGCAGAGATGGTTCAACATAAATAAATCGATGTGATTCATAACATTAACAAATTAAAAAAATTGAAACAAATGCAGAAAAACCATTTGATAAAATATAACACCCTTTAATGATAAAAAAAAAAAAACTCTAAGCAAACTGGATATAGGAGAAACATTCCTCAATATAAGCAAGGCAATATATGACAAACTCACAGCCAGCATCATATTGAATGGGGACAATTTGGAAGCATGTTTGCTATGATCTGGAACTAAATGAGAATACCTACTTTCACCATTATTATTCCCTTGATCTTAGCCAAAAGGCTAAAAAACGATCACCACAATTACTATTTAATACATTCTTGGAAGTTTTAGCCAGAGCCATTAGGCATGAAAAGAAATCAAAGGGTTACAAATTAGAAGGGAAGAAGTCAAATTATCCATGTTTGCAGACAGTGTAATTCTCTATATAGGGGAAGCAAAATATTCCAATAAGAGACTACTGGAAATCTTAAGAGAGTTTGGTAGAGTTGCAGGATATAAAATTAATACACAAAAAGCAATAACCTTTATATGCACAGACAACCCCATAGCTGAGAAAGAACTTGTAAGATCAGTCCCATTCACAATAGCTACAGATTATCATAAATACCTTTGAATTAATTTAACCAAGGAAATGAAAGACCTCTACAATGAAAATTACAAAACATTAAAAAAGAAACAGAAGGAGACACAAAAAAGAAGAAAAAACCTTTCATATTCTTGGAATAGAAGAATAAATGTCATCCAAATGTCCATAATACCAGAAGCAATTTACAGATTCAATGTGAACCCATTCAAGGTACCAATGGCATTCTTCTCAGATATAGAAAAGCCACACTGAAAGTTATATGGAAGCACAAGAGATCCTGAATAGTTAAAGCAATCCAAACAAAAAACAAAGCTGGAGGCATCACAGTATCAGATTTCAAAACATACTACAGAGCAGTTATTATCAAAACAGTCTGGTACTGGCACAAAAAAAGACATGCAGATAAATGGAACAATATAGAAACCACAGAAATCAATCCACACATTTACAACAACTTATCTTTGACAGAGGAGCTAACATCAATTACTGGACAAAGGCAGTCACATCAGCAAATGGTGTTGGCAAAAATATATCTCCACATGCATTAGTATGAAACCCACCTTACACCGTATACAACATCAAAATGGATCAAAGATCTAAATCTATGACATGGTACCATCAAATTATTAGAGGAGAACATTGGAGAAAATTCTGCAAGACATTCACATAGACCATGACTTCATGGAAAATACTCCAGAAGCACATGAAAACAAGCAAAAATAGACATTTTAAAATAGACTACTTAAAATAGACATATAAAAATAGACATTTCAATCCTTTTTAGTACAATTTAAAGTTTTATCTCAAAAATGTAAAAAAAAAGACTTCAGGTTATATGGACCTACTAAAATCCTGAATCTGTTGAAAATTAATTAAAATTAAAATAAATAAAAAAGAAACATTAGAGCTAAATGACACTACAGACCAAATGAATCAAACATTTATAGATCATTCCATCCCGCACCTTCAGAGTACACATGGAAAACTCTCTAGGATAAACCACATATCTGGTCATGAAAGGAATCTCAACAATTAAAAAACAAAACTAAACCGAGATATTATTGTGTATATGGGTTTTTTTTTTTTTTAGATTTTTAAAATTTATTTACTTGGCAGGCAGAGTTACAGACAGTGAAAGAGAGGCAGAGAGAAAGGTCTTCCATCCGATGGTTCACCCCTCAAATGGCCACAACACCAGGAGCTATGGCGATCTGAAGCCAGGAGCCAGGTGCTTCCTCTTGGTCTCCCATGTGGGTGCAGGGGCCCAAGCACTTGGGCCATCCTCCACTGCCCTCCTGGGCCACAGCAGAGAGCTGGACTGGAAGAGGAGCAACCGGGTTTAGAACCCAGTGCCCAATTGGGATGCTGGTGCTGCAGGCGGAGGATTAACCTAGTTAGCCACAATGCTGGCCCCTGTGTATATGTTCTGACCACAAGGGTATAATGCTCCAAGTCAACAATAAAAGAAACTCTGGACATCAGACAAACGTGGAGTCTGAACTGCATATTCCTCAATGAACTATCAGTTATTGGAGAAATAAAAGGAAAATTGAAAACTTCCTTCCAAACAAACAAAAGTACAACATACCAAAGCTTATGAAATACAGTAAAAGTAGTATTAAGAGGAAAGTTTGTAGCATTAAAAGCCTTCATAAAAAATGAAAATATCTAATAACAACTTAACAATGCATCACAAGGACCTAGAAATATAAGAATAAATCAAACTCAACATCACTAAGAGAAAGAGCAGAAATGGTGAAAGTAAATACAAATGATCAATGAAATAGTTTTTTGAAAATAAACAAAATCAATAAACCTTTAATTAGACTAAAAGAAATCAAAGAATATTCAAATAAAATCTGATGTGAAAATTGAGATGTTATAGCTGATACCATAGAATAGAAAGGGCAATTACAGACCTTTATGAACAAGTATTAACAAATCAGAGAATCTAGAAGAAATGGTTAAATTTATGAGTACATATAACTTAGCAAAATTGAACCACAAAGATGTAGACAACCTAAACTGTCTAGCAGTAGGTAATGCAATTTAATCACTAACAAAAAGTCTCTCAACAAAGATAAGCACAGGACTGGTTCTCTTCAGTGATGAATTCTGTCAAACTTTAAAAAGATGTGTCGTCTGTATGTATGTATTTGTAGGAGGGGGAAGGAGAGGGATTGATAGATTTTGCTTGATTGATTTTCCACCCACTGGTTCACTTCTCCAATGATTGCAATAGCCAGAGCTGGTCCAGGTCGAAGTCAGGAGTGGAGAACTCTTTCCTGATATCCTACGTGAGTATTATAATCCAAATTCCATGTGGGTAGTAGGATTCCCAACTTGGGGCATCTTCTATTGCTTCCCCAAGTCTATGAGCAGAGAACTGGATCAGAAGCAAACACACTAGGTATGTATGTATGTAATGGACTACTATTCAACCATAAAAAGAAGGTGATCCTGTCATTGACAGCAAAACTGATGGATCTGGAAGATACTGTGTTAAGTTGAATAAGCCAGACACAGAAAGACAAATGCATGTTCTCCATCTTATGTGTAAATTAAAATATAATCTGATTGAACTGAAAAATAATTATTACAGGAGGATAGGAAGTATGAGATGCAGAGTATCACAGGCAGGTAAATAATGAGCACCAAAACAAAGTTGGGTGAAGGTAAAATGGTCTGGTAATCCACAGTATGGTGGGGTGACTTCAGTTCACTATAATATGTTATGGACTCTATGAAGAACTGGAAACTAAGAGCTGGTAGTCTCGAAACACACAGAAAAGATAAGGAAACAGGCTAATTGCCTAATTGATCAGTTCATGCTGTGTAAATGTGCTAAATTACTGCACTGTTTTCCATAAAATTGTACTTTGTTAATCTAACATTTTTGAAAAAAATAAACACAAAAAACTAAGCAAATAATCTAATCAATAGGTTGAAAATAAATGGGGGGCAAACAGGAGGAACTTTACTTGAAAAAAAAAAAAAACCAAAATGCTGATTTCCAGAAAGATGGCGGAATAGGAAGGGAGCACACTGATAGTCCGGGAAGAGACAGTTTAATAGAAGTGGAGATTCTGCAGGTTCAAGGAAGAGTTGAAGAAGAAACAGCAGAGGAAACTCTTAAAGAACTAGTGATTCATGGTGGACCTGTGTGGAGGGTGCGGGATCCCACAGCTCAGGACACCAGTAGCAGAATCTACACACCAGCGCTGCAACGTGAGGTGAGCCGAATGTCAATAACCTAAGACACCGGTGGGAAAGCAAAAGGAGGAGCCTAGAGGGAACGAGGCTTGAAGCCCCGTGGGTGAAAGTTCACCAGGCTAACTAGAGGAGAGAGAAAAAAAAAAAAAGGCCCGGTATGAACACGAGTTTCTCTCTCTCCGCTCACCTCTCAAAGGCGAGCAAGACAAAGAGCAGACGCCATTTTGGTCATAAGTAAAAGCTGCACCACCTCAGGCCTGCGCCCGCCCACAACCAAGCAGAAAAACCTGACTCTTGGGGGTGGGGTGAAATAACAGGAGATTAGGACCTAGTGAGTGTGTGGAGCTAATGAACTGAGACTGTGAAAAAAGAGATGGTGGGTGAGAGAACTCATGGAGTTCACGTGAGTACTCTCCAGAGACGCTACAATTCGGTAACCTTGGCAACCCAGTGAGAGACCGCAGGAGAATTGGAGCCCACAATGAAGGCAGCACAGATTCCCTGTGTGGTCCTTGGGAAAGAGCAGGCAAAAGTTATACACACAGGAGCCAGAGATCGCAAGTTGACTACATTCAATTCCGCTCAGCTGTGCAGAATTACTTCCCTTCTGAATCAAAAAAAGAAAAGAAAGAGAGATTTACCACTCCTAACCTGGGAGTGTCACCTTTGCCACACCCTTAAGTCTGAGGAACCAAACAGAGCTTTCTGGCCACACCCATCTCAAGCCTCTAAGGCTCCATCAAAAGCAGACAGTCCATTTAATACAGTCACAGTATAACAAGAAAAAAATACCACAGCGAGGGAAGAATCCAAAGAATATCTCCACAATGCCAAGCAACAAACGCAGAAACTGAGGGAACAAGAACAAGGAAGACATTATGATACCTCCAAATGAACAAGACACCCCAAGCCAAGATTATGAAGATGATGAGATAGAAGAAATGCAAGATATGGATTTCAAAAAATTTATGATAAGAACTTTTAGAAGTTTTCCAAAACAAATCCTTGAGCTACATAAATCCTTACTGGACAGGATAGAAAATCTCTCTTGTGAAAATGCAATCTTAAGGAAGAATCAAAATGAAATGCAGAAACTAGTAGAACAGGAAAGTGTGGTAGTGAAGAGAAATCAAAATGAAATGAAGAACTCAATAGATCAAATGACAAACACATTAGAGAGCCTTAAAAACAGAATGGGTGAAGCAGAAGAGAGAATATCGGACTTAGAAGACAGAGCACAGGAAAGGAAACAGACAAACCAAAGAAAAGAGGAAATTAGAAATCTAAAAAATTTTGTTGAGAATCTACAGGATGTTATTAAAAAAACCAACATTCGGGTTCTAGGAGTTCCTGAAGGCATGGAGAGGGAGAAAGGATTAGAAGGCCATTTAGTGAGATACTTGCAGAGAACTTCCCGGGTTTGGAGAAGGACAGAGACATCCTAGTACAGGAACATGACCAAAAGAGATCCTCACCATGACATGTTGTGATCAAACTCACCACAGTGAAACATAAAGAAAAGATTCTAAAATGTGCAAGAAAGAAATGTCAGATTACTCTCAGAGGATCTCCAATTAGACTCACAGCAGACTTCTCATTAGAAACCCTACAGGCTAGGAGGGAATGGTGAGACATAGCCCAGGTACTAAGAGAGAAAAACTGCCAGCCCAGAATATTATATTCTGCAAAGCTCTCATTTGTGAATGAAGGTGAAATAAAGACCTTTCATAGCAAACAGAAATTGAAAGAATTTGTCACTACTCATTCAGCCCTGCAAAAGATGCTTTAAGATGTGTTACATACAGAAACACAGAAACACGGTCATCAACATGAAAGAAGGTAAAGGAAGGAAACCTCCCAGCAAAAGATATCAGGAAGTTCAAAACATATATTAGAAAATAACTTTGGCAAATGGCAGGGCAAAGTTACTACTTATCAATAGTCACAACTCCAGTTAAAAGACACAGATTGGCTGATTGGGTTAAGGAACAAAACCCATCTATTTGCTGCTTATAAGAAACACATCTTTCCAATAAAGATGTATACAGACTGAAAGTGAAAGGCTGGAAAAAGATATACCATGCCAATGAAATGAAAAAAGAGCGGGTGTACCCATCTTAATATCAGACAAAATAAACTTTAACACAAAAACTATTAAGGGGGACAAAGAGGGGCACTATTTAATGATTAAGGGATCCATTCAATAGGAAGATATAATGATTATCAATGTATATGCACCTAATTACTGGGCACTGGTTTATTTAAAAGATATGTTAAGGGACTTAAAGGGAGATTTAGACTCCAATACAATAGTACTGGGGGACTTTAATACTCCACTCTCAGAAATAGACAGATCAACCGGACAGAAGATCAACAAGGAAACAGTAGATTTAAACGACACTATTGCCCAAATGGATCTAACAGATATCTACAGAACTTTTCATCCTACACAGAAAGAATTTACATTCTTCTCAGCAGTACATGGAACCTACTCTAGGATTGTCCACATACTAGGCCATAAAGCAAGTCTCAGCAAATTCAAAAGAATTAGAATCGTATGATGCAGCTTCTCAGACCACAGAGGAATGAAGTTGGAAATTAGCAACTCGGGAATCCCTAGAGCACATACAAACACATGGAGACTGAACAACATGCTCCTGAATGAACAATGGGTCATAGAAGAAATCAAAAGAGAAATCAAAAACTTTCTGGAAGTAAATGAGGATAACAGCACAACATATCAAAACTTATGGGATACAGCAAAAGCAGTGTTAAGAGGAAAGTTTATAGCAATAGGTGCCTACATCAAGAAATTGGAAAGGCACCAAATAGATGAGCTTTCAATGCATCTCAAGGATCTAGAAAAACTGCAGCAAACCAGACCCAAATCTAGTAGGAGAAGAGAAATAATTAAAATCAGAGAAGAAATCAATAGGATTGAATCCAAAAAAAATTACAAAAAATCAGCCAAACAAGGAGCTGGTTTTTTGAAAAATAAACAAAATTGACACCCCACTGGCCCAACTAACTAAAAAAAGAAGAGAAAAGATCCAAATCAATAAAATCAGAGATGAAAAAGGAAACATAAATGGTGCTGGGAAAATTGGATTTCCACGTGCAGAAGCATAAAGCAAGACTCCTACCTTTCACCTTACACAAAAATCCACTCAACATGGATTAAAGACTTAAATCTACAACCCAAAACCATCAAATTAGAGAACATTGCAGAAACCCTGCAAGATATAGGTACAGGCAAAGATTTCTTGGAAAAGACCCCGGAAGCACAGGCAGTCAAAGCCAAAATTAACATTTGGGATTGCATCAAATTGAGAAGTTTCTGTACCTCAAAAGAAACAGTCAGGAAAATGAAGAGGCAACCTACAGAATGGGAAAAAATATTTACAAACTATGCAACAGATAAAGCGTTAATAACCAGAATCTACAAAGAGATCAAGCAACTCCACAACATCAAAACAAACAACCCACTTAAGAGATGAGCCAAGGACCTCAATAGATATTTTTCAAAAGAAGAAATTCAAATGGCCAACAGACACATAAAAAAATGTTCAGGATCACTAGCCATCAGGGAAATGCAAATCAAAACCACAATGAGTTTTCACCTCAACCCGGTTAGAATGGCTCACATGCAGAACTTTACCAACAACAGATGCTGGTGAGGATGTGGGGAAAAAGGGACACTAACCCACTGTTGGTGGGAATGCAAACTGGTAAAGCCACTATGGAAGTCAGTCTGGAGATTCCTCAGAAACCAGAATATAACCCTACCATACAACCCAGCCATCCCACTCCTTGGAATTTACCCAAAGGAAATTAAATTGGCAAACAAAAAAGCTGTCTGCACCTTAGTATTTATTGCAGCTGAATCCACAATAGCTAAGACCTAGAATCAACCCATTTGCCCATCAGCAGTAGGCTGGATAAAGAAATCATGGGACATGTACTCTATAGAATACTACACTGCAGTCAAAAACAATGAAATCTCGTCATTTGCAACAAAATGGAGGAATCTGGAAAACATCACGCTGAGTGAATTAAGCCAGTCCCAAAGGGACAAATATCATATGTTCTCCCTGATCGGTGACAACTAACCAACCACATAAAAGGAAACCTGTTGAAATGAAATGGGCACTATGAGAAACAGTGACTTGATTAGCCCTTGTCCTGACTGTTAATGTACAATTTAATACTTTATGCACTTTAGTATTGTTTTTTGTTCTAGTTAATACTATTAGTTGAACTCTGTAATTATCACACAATTATTCTTAGGTGTTTAAATTTTAATTGAAAAGTGATCCCTGTTAAATATAAGAGTAGAAATAAGTGAGGGAGGAGATGTACAACTGGGGACAGGGTCAATCGGACTTGCCCCAAATGGTGGAGTTAGAAACATGCCAGGGGATTCCAATTCAATCTCATCAAGATTGCATGTACCAATGCCATCTCACTAGTCCAAGTGATCAATTTCAGTTCACAATTGATCACACTGATAGGTCTAAGAGTCAAAGGGATCACATAAACAAGACTAATGTCTGTGAATACTAACTGATAAACTAAAAAAGGGAGAGAACGATCCAACATGGGAAGTGGGAGACACAGCAGACTCATAGAATGGCTGATGTCCTAAACAGCACTCTGGTCTCAGAATCAGCCCTTAAGGCATTCGGATCTGGCTGAAGAGCCCATGAGAGTATTTTAGGCATGGAAAGCTAAGACACTCTGGCAAAAAAAAAAAAAAAAAAAAAAAAAAAAACCCAGCAACCTGAATGAAAGATCTCTGCGAGTGAGATCCCAGTGGAAAGAACGGGCCATCAAAGAAGGAGGTACCTTTCTCTGAATGGAGAAGAGAATCTCTTTTGGTTGTTTTTTTTTCTTTTTTTAAAATTTTTATTTAGTAAATATAATTTCCAAAGTACAGTTTATGGATTTCAATGGCTTCCTCCCCCCATAACTTCCCTCCCACCAGCACCCCTCCCATCTCCCACTCCCTCTCCCATTCCATTCACATCAAGATTCGTTTTCAATTATCTTTCTATACAGAATATCAATTTAGTATATTCTAAGTAAAGATTTCAACAGTTTGCACCCACACAGAAACACAAAGTATAAAGTACTGTTTGAATACTAGTTATACCATTAATTCACATAGCACAACACATTAAGTACAGAGATCCTGCATGAAAAGTAAGTGCACAGTGACTCCTGTTGTTGACTTAACAAATTGACACTCTTGTTTATGGTGTCAGTAATCTCCCTAGACTCTAGTCATGAGTTGCCAAGGCTATGGAAGCCTTTTGAGTTTGCCAACTTTGATCTTATTTAGACAAGGTCATAGTCAAAGTGGAAGTTCACTCCCTCCTTCAGAGAAAGATACCTCCTTCTTTGATGGCCTGTTCTTTCTACTGGGATCTCACATGCAGAGCTCTTTCATTAAGGTCCTCTTTTTTTTTATTTCTCATTAACCAAATGTAGTACAGCTATCTATCTGTTGCCTTTTCTTTGGTTAAATAGATCATTTTACTTTAAGATACACAATGTAGATCATTAAACTCAACCACCACAATCAGGGTGTCTGGGAAGTAACAGTTAAAAGACAAACCAGAAAGGACTTCATGCAGAGGTAATTAAGTAGCCCATGAACAAGCCCAACAATCCCTCTGTGCTGTTTCCTCCTTTGCATTTTAGTTCAAAATGATGGAGAAAACACACAAATTCAAAAACTGATCCAGAGAGGCCAGCGTGCGCTATAGTGGGTTAAGCGGTTACTGTGACACTGGAATTCAATGCTATAGTGCTGTTTCAGTCCTGACCGCTCTGTTTCCCACTCAGCTTCCTGCTAATGCACTCCAGGAGGCAGTGGTTGATATCCCAAGTCCTTGAGTCTCTGTCATCCTTGTGGGATATATATGCCTATATACAGATATATTTACACACACACACATACATACAGAATTCCTTTGCTCCTGGCTTTGGCCAGGCACAGACCTGGCTGTTGTAGCCATTAGGAGAGTGAACCAGCCAATGAAAGCTCTATCACTATCTCTTCCTCTCTCTCTGTCACTCTGCCTTTCAAATAAATTAATAAATACATCCTAAATGAGATCTACTTCAGGCTTCCAAGGCCTATAACTAGTCATCTCCAAGCCACAAATATCATGTGGCACTTACGTAACTAAAACCTAATGAAATGCACCTCTGCCAGGAAGCACATATACAATCTTTGTCACAGTGGGCTTTGTTTTTAGAAAGTTCTAAATGGGTCTTGATGACTTGATTTCCCCCCAAATTAAATATCATCAACTTTTCTATGTGCTTCCAAGCTTGCAAATGGTAACTAAGGATGTTCTTGTGACTTACACCTTCTAGAGCCAACTTTCATGGCCCTGTTAAACCTGTTGGTCCCTGCCTTTGGAAGCTTTCTCTGATATGCCAGTCTTTAGGGTTATTTTTAGTTTGCTCTTCGTGGTCACATATTGGGCACAGAGGGTTAAGCCACAGCTTGGGATGCCTACACCCATCACGGAGTGCTGGTTCCAGTTTCAGCTGCTCAGTAGTTGGGCCTCTGCCACCTTGTGGGAGTCCCAGATATAGTTCCTGAATCCTAGCTTTGGCTTGATGCAGCTCTGACTCTTGTGAGTATTTGAGGAGTGAGCCAGTGAATAGAAGATCTCTCCCCGTCTGTCACTCTTTCAAATAAATGCATCAATAAATCCTAAAAAAATAAGCTTTGCTTTCTAGTTGAACATATGTATGTTGAATATATGCCTATATACAGATACATACATACACACACACACAAAGAGCTAAAATTCAAATAGAGACAAATCAGCTTTATGATACAAAGCACACAGTGTCTAGCAACCCCTTAAAATACAGGTATATCTGGAGTTCACATTTACTATTTGCAAGAGCAATCATAAGTCAGCCTGCCCTAGGGGTAACGTCTACACGTTTGGCTTATTCAACACAAACTTGGGAAACTAGACACAACAGAACAAAGACTGAGCTGAGAAGGTCCTACAAAAGACCTGAGCAGAACCTAGAAGTCTTTTCTAAAATCCTGAGGCAGGTGGTGAGGGAATGTTAGGAGCAGGCACTGCTTTTTACTCAATGAACAGCAGAGTCTCAGCAATCACATGAACTAGGGAGTGAGAAAGCCGAATTAGAAGTGCATGTGATCCCTGTCCTTGCTGCATGTCAGAATCGCATGAGGATTTTTAAAAGATTCTTATGTCAAGAATTCTAGTGTCCAAGATGCACCCCAATCTAATTAAACATGAATGTAATCTAGGCTTCTTTCCCCCACCTCCCACTCCCTGCCAAGGATTTCCCAGAGGAATCTATCATGAAGCAAGTTAGGGAACACATGGACTCCATATTTTTACTCTGCAAGTTCTCTTCACAGAAGATAGGAGAAATTTCCTTAACAAAGAACTTGCAGATGGAGTAAAAGGACTACATTCCCAGACACTGAACACATTACTTAAGTGTCTCTGAATCCCAATTTCCTTTTAAGAATGCAAAAAAAAAAAAAAACACACTTTAGAGATTTTTTTAAAAATAAACTACACAGTGAAGCATCTTGTTTTTAACAGGTATTCAATAGGCTTTTTCCTAATCAAAAGACAGAAAAGGCAATCACTCGTGTAGTGAATGCACGTGATTTTATATTACCTCACAATCCATTCTGAATTGAACTTCAATTTTCTTAAACCAGAGCAGGGCTAAGTCACTTCCGAGATAGTTTCCACTCCTCCACCCACTCATCAATGTATTAGCTCTGATAATTTGTTTCTGTAAGGATCTCTTGGTGATCACCTCTGAATGCCATACATGGAAGAAACACAATTGCCTCTTCCCCCTGACAACATTGAACTTGTGCCAGCCAGCTCTAAAGCCACCAGTCAGAACTTCCTAAAAGAACCCTGTTGGGTAATATTCAGGACCCCAACAAAGACTTTTGTCCACAGACTCCATTGGTCTATTTCTTGCTTCCTTGGCGCTGGTTGAACATACCTGTTCTGGCTGTCCCTTCCTGTTGGCCCCATAAGGCCAGCGGCTCTCTTCTCTTGGATTTATGTCATTTCATATGTTTTGTTGTGCTGCCTCCTCTGTGTCACCTTATCAACACCTGAACCTAATTCTCTCCTGGTCAGGGCTCTCACATGTAGTGATTATCATTTTTTAAAAGCTGATCACTAATAATTTATCAAGGACTTGAAAATAATGAATGTTTATTAATTCTAAGATCCAATGCCAATTAAATTTTAACTATCAGATAAGTACAGAAACTTTTTATATTTTTGTATTGTGTTTTATATTTTTAAATTTGATAATGTGGGGCCAGCACCATGGCTCATTGGTTAATCCTCTGCCTGTGGTGCCGGCATCCCATATGGGCGCCGGGTTCTAGTCCCAGTTGCTCCTCTTTCAGTCCAGCTCTCTGCTGTGGCCTGGGAGGGCAGTGGAGGATGGCCCAAGTGCTTGGGCCCTGCACCCACATGGGAGACCAGGAGGAAGCACCTGGCTCCTGGCTTCAGATCGGCGTAGCTCTGGCCATGGTGGCCATTTGGGGAGTGAACCAACAGAGGGAAGACCTTTCTCTCTGTCTCTCTCTCTCTCACTGTCTATAACTCTACCTGTCAAATGAAAAAAAAAATTTTTGATAAAATTAAGAGAATGGATTTCACCTATTTCGCAGATATGATTCAAAGAATGTAACAACACTCTTCCTCTTTCTTCATTTTTCCTTTTAATTTCTTCTAATACTCTTATTTTATAATTGCAGGCTTAATGTTCCTCTAAATAAAGAGTTCTACAAGTGAAATAGAGAAAGACCATTATTCTGCAGGATTATAGACAAATATTATAACAAATCAAGTCATAAGATGTCAGCTTAGCTCATATACATTAAGATTTTTTTGGTACTCTATATATTAACCACCGCAAATCACAGCAAACAGATTACTTTGATACAAATAATTAGACATAGATCAGTCAAGAGCAATAAGGGCATCTTCCAGTATAACATTTTCTGTGATAAGAACACCTGGTCCAGGGTCAGACACTTAGGCATCAAGCAGTCATCAAGGATAAAGAGGGATCCTGAGAAAGGCACATAGTTAACCTCCACAATAAGCTCCCCACAGCCTTCTTACAAGAGGGCTAGAGTTTGTGGGTACCTTCCGGACAAAGACCTCAAGGCCAAATTGGAAAGAAATATAGCAACTACTTAATAATGATCCCTTATTCAGCTGTCAATAAATGTCTCTGTACCATTTTTATTCTCATTATGATTCATTAGAATCAGATGGCATTATCTAAAGTATAGCTCTGTAAGTTTTAGAATGTAATAGCACATCTGATTTCAACTATACTGTTGATAATTTAACCCATGTAATTACAAATTCCAAGGAAACAGAAAAACAATGGAGGCAATAAAGGCATCCTACTAATTAGATTTTAAATATTTTATTTCAGCCATACTCACTGCATCTATGATTTAAAGTGCAATATTTTTAATGAATTCCAAATTACAGATAAAAAGTAATAACACTCTCCCTAGAAATTTAAGATTAGACAGACTGTGTTAGTTTATACTGGGTAATTCAATTTGTTACCTCCATTTGGGAAATGCTTTGAAGAAATGAAAAATCTGTGATTTAGGTTTCTACTTTTCTTGTGTTTCCCAGTTCCAGGCAAAATGGAGTATTCACTGAGATCTGTGAGTAATCAGAGTGAAGATACCCTCCATCCTCCAGAAATATCGGGGCCAAATTAATAAACAAGATGTATCTGGGCACCTTTAAATTGTGACTGAACATAAAGCATTTTAAAATCAAGATTTTCATATATGAGAATGGGATCAAATCATAAATGAACAATGTTTAACAACATTTTCCTGATCAAATCACTCAAACACTGTTAAGTATGATAGTCATGATTGAAGCAATCTTATTTTATACCTATGTTATAATTTTAATTTCTAATTTCCTTCAAAAAGAATGCTTATTATAAATATGCAAAGAAGTCACTAAAGTTCGCTGTTTCATAGGTAATACATGCAAGTTAGCATTCCAGAGCTAAAAAGTTGCTCCCAAGCTACTTCCATTCACTATTTATTGACCTTCTGGAAACCTATGATGAGGAGTAAATGTAATCCTGATTTATTTTTCAATTCTTTATATGCCTAATTATAAAGAGCAGCATAAATCTCATATACAGTATATGGAGATTCAGGCCAAGAGCATGATCACCATAAGGCTGACACCAGCCAGCTCCTCTAGCCCAAACATCTACCACATATATCATGCTTTCTCCCAGCTGAGCTGGTCAGGTCAGGCTGCTGTGCTCCAGAACACCAGTGCCAGTAGTAAAATCTTGGTCCATAGATGAAACCTATATGTTACCCTCAAGCTAGAGCAAAAAGGTCTTCACATTTATACTTCAGTTCATAGTTACAGCCTCACCAATTCTTTTAATCCCCACAAATCCAGGAAGTTTATCTATCAATTCCTATGTTCAGCAAGTTTTCATTTTGTCAAACATTGCACTGCGTGTTGGGATTTGAACATGAATGAGAAAGTTTCCATTAGTAAGGACTTCATATTCTATTTCATGAAGAGTGAATTAGTTTCTTATTGCTGTGAGAACATTACTACAAAATTAGCTGCCTCACACAACACCTATTTGGCAATTCATGGTTTTAGAGGTCAGAAATCTAGGCAAGGTTTAATTGGCTTTTGTGTTCAGGGTCTTGCAATACCATGTCAAGGTGTTAGCTAGGCTGTTCGCCTATCTGAAGGCTTACATGATTGTTGAGTTCAGTAGCAGAATTCTTCTCCTTGCAGAAATGGTATTAAGATCATTGTTTGCTTGCTGGTTGTCCTCTGGTGCTCTGTTCTCCTGGAATGTTTCCCAATTTTCTTGCCACATGATCTCCTCTATAATTAAAGCCAGCAATCCCATGTTGAAGCCTTTCATAACTGGTACCTCTCTGATTTCCACTTCTGCCATGAAACAGAGAATTCCACGTTTTTCCTGGAAAAGGATTTTAAGTTCAATCCACATGGATAATCTATTTTTTTTTGCCATGTAACCTAATAATCATAGGAGTTATATCTCATCATACTCATTTCCACTCACTCACAAAGAGGAGAGTTGAGGGTTATTGGTGATTTTCGGGGGGAGAATATTCAGCTTACTAAAGTGAGACTCTCCAACAATTTAACAGATAATATGACATACAATAAAATGTGATGATAAGGTTAAGTATCAAGTATCATAGAAGTGTGAAGATCTAACCCATTTTTGGAGGTTTGGGGATATTCTTACAATATCTTTAATGAGAAAAGCATATTACAAAGCAATATGGGAAGTAGTTGAGTATGTTCATGTTTGCAGAACAATTTATGGTAATTAATCAATATTAGTGGAATTAATCTTTTTAATTTTTAAAAATTTATATTTTCTAATTTGTCCATACAAAATGAATGCACTTAATATGTTATACAAGCATGGTTTGTGGATCATTCACAATGTTTCCTTCTGCTGTTCCTTTAAATTTGTTAAGCTAATGATATTGTTTCATTGGCCAGACCATTATAACATTGTTTCTTACTCTGATATTTAAGAACACTGTTTCTTTTTAAAAAAAGATTTTTTATTTATTTATTTGACAGGTAGGTTACAGACAGTGAGAGGGGAGACAGAAAGGTCTTCCTTCTCTTGGTTCACCCCCAAAATGGCCACTACGACCGGAGCTGCGCCAATCTGAAGCCAGGAGCCAGGTGCTTCCTCCTGGTCTCCCATGCGGGTGCAGGCGCCCAAGCACTTGGGCCATCCTCCACTACCCTCCTGGGCCACAGCAGAGAGCTGGACTGGAAGAGGAGCAACAGGGACTAGTACTCATCACCCATATGGGATTCTGGCACCGCAGGCGGAGGATTAGTCAAGTGAGCCATGGTGCCAGCCCAAGAACACTGTTTCAATTCATAAATTAGTATGGCTATATGCTGCAAAGTCTTCAACATGGGGAAAAAAAGAATGTGCTTGGCAATTTATTTATTTCTCAGTTTAGTATTTCCACATCCCTATTTTTGACTCAAATAAGTGTCTGACCCATCTGGGGATGGAGCTCAGGGAAGAGGGGAAAGAGTGGTAAAAAGGTTCTTCTTTAATCATAATTTTCAGTGAAATAGCATTGACTCTGGTCATGGATGATGCAAGCTGAGTCTATTTTATGAACACTTTCATGGGTACTCTGAAAATTTTTCTTCAGTGGAGATCTCGCACCTCTGATTTTTAATTTTCAGAGTTCAGGCAGTTAACTTTGTTCTCCTTAGTTCTGTTCACCCTTTCCATTATGGAAGACAATACTTAAAAGGAAATAATCATGTTTCCCAAAATGATATTTCTAAAATTCTCTATAATCCAGCAACCTGATTAAAATCATCATGTGAATAACAAATTTTTAGGTAATTTTATTGATTTCAAATTGCTTAAAAAATTCTACCTTGCCAAGCACCTAATTTTAGAAAGTGTCACTTATAATGTCTTCACATAAAGACATAAAAAGAAGTCAATTTTCAACTTAATATTATACAGATTTTTGGAGTGGTAAAATCCTCTTTTATGATAAAAGACAAGATGATCAGCAATGGAGTCAGGGGTACAGAAATATCAAGGGAGGTGAGGAATAGGAACAAGAGTCATTTGTTTCACCTGAGCTTTGTAGAACATTTTTCAAGAAAGCAATGAGAATAAAGGCTATATTACAAGGTGCTGACTAGGAATAGATTTTGAAGAAATGAATGTGGATGACTTTCTTCCCAGGGTGTCTCAAGGAGTCCTAATTTCACATACTGTTGAGCACAGTAGACCCTGCCAGCAGGATCTGGGGATCCTGGGCTCACTAGTTCCACTCCACCTCTTGTTTGTCTATTCAGCTCCAAAACCCATTGTTCTGGGGTTTGCAAATGACATTCTGTCTTTATTCAGAAATATTTCGACTGTTGTTCTATATAAAACAAAATTCCCTTTCTCCTGATCCTGTACCACTCCACTAAATAAAACCTGAAAGAAATCAGCCATACCAGGGAGCCGTCATTCCACATCTGGGCATTCTTTGTAAAGCGCTTTTGAAAACTAGCATTTCATTATGTAAGCATGACAAATTGCTCTTGGTGGGTGGGGCAGAAGTAAGGAGAGCATATCCCTGGTGACTGGTGTGGAGGTGACCTAAAATCTTGATCAACAAAGCTTTGATAACATTAGCAGAAACAATGCCTAGCATGTCTCAAAAGTGACTCCACACAACAGAAGAGAGATGGGGTCGTGCTGTCTTTGGGCAACAGTAAGGTACAGTGTGCCAATTCTAAAAGCTTTACAGATTCTTGAGAATGTTTACCATGAAATACACGTGGACATGGCAGAATTAAGAGTTAGAGGTGTGGCTAACATCCCAGTGTTCTCCAGTGGTAGCTGCATCCTACCCACATGGCAACATGGATTCCTGCCATAAACTGCAAAAGAATATGGGCACCTTCAGGTTAGTGATAACGTCAAGTATTTTTGACACCATAATCCAAGCTTGTTAGAGACAAGAGATTGACAGGGAAAACATTATGGGACCTACAGGCCAGCCACTTTTATAGGGCTTCAGTTTTCTTACTTCCCCTTATTTGCTACTCTTCAACCTCCCCATGAGCGCATAAGGAGTTATGGGGTGCTGTAAAGTCTTGAGTTTATCTGACCAAAACTCTTATGAAGGAAGACTACTGTGAGCCAGAGTAAGATTATTATCTTATTTTCAGATGATAGAAAAAGAGTCCTCAAGAAGCTGTGGGAGGGGGCGGGAGAGGAACTAGTCTGGGGGTTCACATTTTACTGTATCAGCAGCAGCTACACAGTTCTGTATGCTGTTTCTCAGATTACAAGGTCCACACCTTTGCTTTGACTGGCATCATCGGGGTTTTCTCAAGATCCTCTTGCCAAACAAATACTCCCTCAGCTCATTAACTTTGATATTATGTTTTCTACCCTGCATTGCCCTTCAATCAAAACTACCTCCTGTGGTTTAAAGCTTGGGAAACCTATGATCCCATTCAGTGGCCTTTCCCATAGGCATCAGTGTTTGAAGGAATCCATTAGCCTCTTTGTGGAAGAAAATTTCAAACCCCCAGGAAAGGAGAGATACTTGATTGTTTACACCCTTTTTATTTTCTTACTTATTTCAAGCAAATTCAATGCCCAGCTTATCTATTAAATTATAATTAAGATAATAGAATCCTGAGGAATGTTTTATCAGGCTGTTTTTTGAATACTGTGAGATCATATATATATAATATTATACATATATATGTACACATATTTGTGATATATATATATACATATATTTCCATCAAATAGATATACATATGAATGTATATATACATATATTTCCATCATAGAATATACAATTAAAAGATAAGATTATTTTGGTGCAAAACATTTTAAATCCATACATAACTCTTTTGCATTATGCATTTTCATGAACTGTTTCAAGACCTCTTGTGGTACATAGATTTCACATTGAACTTTTTGAAGTGCACCCATATGGCATACACACAAGGGTACTTTGGCAAGTACATGGAAATGGAATTAGAAGTAAAGGCTATTTTAGTACAAAATAATTTCAAAATCCATGCAGCTTTTTAAAAATATTTTCAATATTTTTTAAATATGTATTTATTTGAAAGGTAAAGTGACAGAGAGGGAGAAACAGGGAAAGAGTTGGAGGGGGAGAGGAGAGAGGAGAGAGGTCTTCTGTATGCTGGTTTGGAGAGGAGAGGGGAGGAAAGAAGGGGAGGGCAATGGAGGGGAGGAGAGGGAAGGTCTTCTGTATGCAGCTTCAGTCCCTAAATGGCCACAATAGCCAGAGCTGGGCCACCTCAAAACCAGAAACCAGAAACTCTATCTGGGACTCCCATAGCAGTGATGACAACTCAAGTACTTGGGCCATCATCCATCATTATCAGAAAGCTGGATTGGAAGCAAAGTAGTCAGAACTTGAACTGGCAGCCTCGTATGGGATGGCCACATTACAAGTGGTGACTTAGCCTGCTGTGCCACAATGCCAAACCCTTGTGACCTTTTGGAAAACACCGCTACCCCCAGTCTGCACATGTGAGTATATACACTTGCACATACAGGCACACACCTGCACAGAAGCATTTCAAAAACAAAATGTACAAATGGAGGAAAGATACTGCACATTTTCAAGGAACTGTTTCAAGTGTCCTTATATATATGCTATAGGTGCTGGCTTGCCACCGTCTTCTACCCTTAAAGAAAAAAAAATCATCAAATTTTGCATGGCCACATGGTCACCTTGAATAAATACTTCACCTCTGAGCTCAGCTAGATGTGATTGTAAGACTAGCAGAAAATGTGAGATTTTAAGATTGAAGACTGAGGATGCTTCATTAATATGATATAGAACTGAAAATCTATAGAGTGAACCTGTGACAATACAAGAGAGGAAAATACACTATGACAAATAACAATGTGAGAACTTTATTACTCATACTATAAACAGGCCATTTTTAAATGTGTATATCAACCTCAACATATCAGTGATAAAATGGTTGATAATGTAATATGTAAGTCAAGTCAACCAGAAGTTCACAGGAAGGAGCATGCCACTGATGCTAAGTAAACTTACAGAATAGAGCACCAGTCACCTCACTTATAACCACCACAAATTTTAGAAGATTGGCAAAGATAAAACAAATTAAATTCAGTTTGGCAAATGTGCACGGAACAATCCTCTCATAATGGCTGGTTTGTGTGTCTATGCAGGTGCAAACTGTTGAAATCTTTCCTTAGTATATATATATAAATTGATCTTCTGTATATAAAGATAATTAAAAATGAATCTTAATGAAGAATGGGATGGGAGAGGGAATAGGAGATAGGATGGTTGCGTGTGGGAGGGAGGTTATGGGGGGAAGAACCGTTATAATCTAAAAGTTGTACTTTCAAAATTTTTATTTATTAAATAAAAGTTTAAAAAAAATAAAAAAGAAACCTGTAGAAGAATTTATATAGACACAATTCCCAATGTCTTTTGAGAATACTAATACTTCCCTGCTTTTATCCAGAAATATTTTTATACTAATATTATTTACTGCTGTGAAAATGTATCCTACAATGAAGTATATTTAAGAAATTTTTGTACAAAAAATGTTCAGAAGCCTCCTAAATGTCTGTCATGAGATAAATGATTACCAGATTGAGTCACATGATGCGAATATTTTTAGTCATTGAAAAAATATGACTTCCAAAATATATTGTTCAGTGGAAAAAATCAAGCTGCAGAATACTATGTAAATTGTGTGATCAACTGTTGAAATTAATAGAACAATTTCTACATAAGAAATGACTGTTTCTTACCTCTAGGTTATTAGTATGGCTGAGTGTCAAGGTGGACCACTGCTGTTAGCTATATTCTTTTGTTCCTTTAAGAGATTTTCAGTGAACTTAAACTATTCATCAAATTTTAATTAAAAATATTTCTTAGTAATTAGTGTTATTCTCTTCTTGACAAATTATCAATCTGGATAGTCCCTCAGAGCTTCTGTCAGCTTCATGTTATTTGGATTTGTAATGCACCAGAGAGAAAAAGTAAATTGACATTTCTTAAGTACAGCCATATTTATTAAAATGAAGTACAGTGCAAAATGTGTTTTGTGCATTTTTAATCTTCCTAACTGGTAAGACAATGGGTGGCAGACTGGGAGCTTCAAAGGAGCTACTGTTTCTCAAATGCCTACAATATTCTATGCATGCTAACATATTCTATTATTCAATTCTTATAAGAATCCCCTGAAATAGATCCCATTGTCTGCCCTTTTCAGCAAGTATACAAGTAAAAACAAAATCCCTCAAAGTCTTGTTCAAGTTATCTAAGTGAAAACTATCAGGAGTGTATTTTGAATCATGGTTTACTTCAAAACACACAGGAAGAAGTTCAACAATAATAATGAAAAAGACAACAAAACAATTCAGCTTTGGCCTACATTAATTTTCATGGTTCAGCTCCGATCACTGATGATACATATCTTGATTGCTTTCAAGGAGTAAAGAGTCACTTTGCTAACTTCCAGTTTCATTTTTCTCCCATCTAGTGTTTAACTTTATCATTTGTCATCATTGCTTTCCCTACAGAATTTGCCATTGTTTACTCATTCTTGGCTTTAAAAACATGAAGTGTCTTCAGAAATTTCATGGTACATGCGTATAATATTTTTTTTGACAGGCAGAATGGACAGTGAGAGAGAGACAGAGAGAAAGGTCTTCCTTTTGCCGTTGGTTCACCCTCCAATAGCCGCCGCGGCCGGTGCATCGCGCTTATCCGAAGCCAGGAGCCAGTTGCTTCTCCTGGTCTCCCATGCGGGTGCAGGGCCCAAGCACTTGGGCCATTCTCCACTGCACTCCCTGGCCACAGCAGAGAGCTGGCCTGGAAGAGGGGCAACCGGGACAGAATCCGGCGCTCCGACCGAGACTAGAACCCGGTGTGCCGACTCCGCAGGTGGAGGATTAGCCTGTTGAGCCGCAGTGCCAGCTGCGTATAATCTTTTGACTGTTTTGTCTATGGACTTTTTGAATACTCTCATAACAGCATTTGAGGAAATTCTCTATGGCCCCTATTCTATTTACTTCTGATTAGTATTCATTTAAAAATCTTACAGTATAACTTGACACAGAGGCTGATAAAAACCTCATGTAGAATAAAATGTAGTAAGGATAGTCATCAAGAACAAAAATGCAAGCTTGATCCTCTGAACTTCCTGTTCTTTTTCTCTTCCCTTCATGAATGATTCTACCTAAAAACTGTTAAGTAGGTAGCAAAAACAGGCATCTGATTGGGTTGGGAGTGTGACAGTTATAACAGACCACAGAGAGGAGTTAGAGTAACTGGGTTGAAGAGTGTGTCTGTGTGATTAGTAAAAATCTGGTATATGGTATGGGAGCCAAGCACGGGGAGGGGATGTCTTTGAGGAGGGGCAGAAGAGGATCCCAGGCATGGGGAGGCAGGTGTCTGCATGAGCTGGCCTGAGTGGGCAGTTGAAGTCTGAGCAGGATGAGGAGAGCATTTGTGTGGGTGAGCTTAGCAGCAAGGAGTGTCAGAGACAGAGTGACGTGATAAGGAGGAAGCTGTAGATGTGGAAGCAGCCCAACACAGAATATTGAAGTACCAAGAAGGGTTATGATAAAGACATCCAAAATGGGTATGGGTTTGAGGATGAGGCTGAGTGTGGAAGAAGGTGTGGAATTAGAGTTTGGTTGGGTTGGCATGGTGTCAGAGGAGCTAGAAGGAATTCCATTCACTAGAAGATGTCCTTTCAGTAGAGTCTCTGATGGCAGACATCAGACCTCAAGTCATCCGAGGTGAGCATCATTTTGGGGTGACATCATATGACAGGAATAAAAGAGGATCACTTCATAGTGAAAAAGAGGTCAATTTATTCAGAAGATTTCACATTCACTAATGTGTACTTTATAACAGGGTTTCAAATACATGAAGTAGAACTGCAAAGAAATATAGATACATATACTATTTAATTATAGTCAGAAATTTCCATACTCTTCTTTGAATAGGTGAGAGACCACTTGCCCCCCAAATCAGTAAGGATAGGGAAGATTTGATCAATACTGTTAATCAATTTTACATGACTGTTAATACTGATAATTATAGAACAATCCACTCCAATATGAGCAGAATCCACATATTTTCAGATGCAAAGGTAGTATTTACCAAGATGGAGCATATCATGAATGAAAAAGTCTGAATGAATTTAAAATTATCTGTCATAAAAATTATGTCCTTACATTAAAATGGCATCAAATTAGAAACTAATATTTACTAAAGAGATTACTGGAAAGTCCTAACCATTCAAACAAAATAACATATCTAAATAACTCACATATGAAATAGAAGATAAGTAAATTTTGAACAGAAAAACATTGTGGGGTGTCTCTGAAGCAGTATTTGGTGGTGGCTGGTTTGTAGCACTAAGTGCTTCTATTGTAAAAATATGAAATACCTCAAATAATGACATCAAAGTGCAACTCAAAATTAGGTAAATAAGAAAAAATTTACCTGAAATAGAAGAAATAATAATCACTAGCTGGGGAATCAAAAAATGGCAATAAGCTCTCCCACAAGAAAGATCAGCAAAACTGAAAAATGGTTAATTGAGAAAATCAGTGAAATTGATAAACTTTTAGTTGATCAGGAAAATGGAGAAGTCATAAATTGCTAATAATAGGTATTAGATACTGCTGGAGTTTACACAGATATTCAAAGACTAATAAAATGACAGGAACCAATTTTTACAAGAAATTCAGTGTCTTAAATAAAATAAATTCCTTGAAAGACACAAATCAATACAAGCCAGTCAAAAAGAAAGAAAATGAATAGGCCTCCATCTATAAAAGAAACTGAACTTCTAGATAAAAATTTCCCCATAAAATAAACAATATCACCAGATAGCTTTACTGTTGATTTTCAAAAAATATTTATTTTTTAAAAGAACAAAAGTATGCAAATTCTCAAAAAATTGAACAGGAGAGATTATTTCTCAGGAATTCTAGGAGACCAGTCTTATACTCATATCAAAACCCAATAAAGACATAATGAGGCCGCTGCCATAGCTCACTTGTCTAATCCTCTGCCTGCGGCGCCGGCACACCGGGATCTAGTCCTGGTTCGGGCGCCAGATTCTGTCCCAGTTGCTTCTCTTCCAGTCCAGCTCTCTGCTGTGGCTTGGGAAGGCAGTGGAGGTTGGGCCAAGTGCTTGGGCCCTGCACCCGCATGGGAGACCAAGGAGAGGCACCTGGCTCCTGGCTTTGGATCGGCGCAGCGCCGGCTGTAGCGGCCATCTGGGGGGGTGAACCAGCAGAAGGAAGACCTTTCTCTCTGTCTCTCTCTCTCTCACTGTCTAACTCTGCCTGTCACAAAAAGTGCAAAAATATACCTTTCATGGATATAGATACTTTCTCATGAGATTTATTAGGCAATAAATCCAATATATAGAAAATAAAAAATAATAATCGCATGAGTTTTATTCCAGGAATACAAAGTTTTATATTTGAAGACCATTCATTATGGCTACTATGTTACCAACTTAAAAAGGCAAAGCAATATGATTATCTTAACATCCACAGGGGAAAAACATTTGGAAAAAGTCAACATCCATTTTCTGATAAAAACTTAAACTTGGACTAGAAGGTTACTTCCAAATCCTGGCAAAGGACATCTACAAAAACAAAACAAGACAAAAACCCTTCAGCTGACATCATAATTAATGATTAAAGGAATATATTCCCTTTAGGATTGAGAGCAAGTCAAGGATATCTACTTTCAAGAAAAATACCACTCAACATTGTACTGGAAAATGGAGCTAGTACATTAAGACAAGGAAAGGACCTAAAATTGAAAAACTACAAAGCTCAAAAATGTGTTCAGCAAGGCTGTGGGATACAAGGTGAATGTAAAACCTCAACCGTGGTGCAGACATTGTGGTGCAGTGGATTAAGCTTTTGCTTAGGATGCCCCCATCCCATATCGTTGTGCCAGTACCCTGCTCCTGGTCCAGCTTCCTGCTAATTCACCTGGGATGGCAGGAACTGACTGCCTTAGGAGATGTAGATAGAAATTAGGGCTCCTGGTTTTTTCCAGGGTCCAGACTTGACCACCACAGGCATCTGAGGAGTGAACCTGCAGATGGAAGACTGAAGACCTATGTCCAGCTTTCCCCCTTTCTCTGTCATTCTTTCTTTCAAATAAATAAACATTAAAATTATATATTATATATTATATACTAGCAAAAATAATGTAAATTGAAATAAAACTATTCATTATTGTATCAAACCATGTAAAAATTTAGGGATAAGTTTAACAAATATTAACTAAAAAGTGTTGTGAATATAAATGCTAAAAATCTGAAAATCAGAGATAGTTACAGTGAGTACAAATTGGAAGATTAAATATTACTAAATGTCAATTCCTCCCCAAAACATCATCAGATGGAACACATATTATCAGAGTCTCCCTTTTTCTGTTTTCGTAAAAACTGGAAAGCTGTTGTCTAAGATTCACAGGTCAAAGGATCTCAATTAGCCAGGTTTGACAGAGTTGGAGCCTATCATGGCTTGATTTCAAGCTATAATACAGTATTGGCTTTGAGATTTAAAATATTTAGATCAAGAAACTTTGAACAGAGAGTCTTCAAATACTGTGAAAACTTGATTTCCTGCAAAATCACAGAATATTTTAGTGAGAAAGGATGTTTTCAATATCTGTTAAAACTTATCTATATTTTTAAGAGTACATTGATGTACAACTCATACTATATACAAATATTAATTCAAAAATAGAGTACAGATCTGAATTTAAAATCTAAGACTATAGGTATCTAAGAAAACATGGGCACATGTGAGATAAAACTGGGGCTTTGTGTTAGGCAAAGCTGTCTAGGTAAATCACCAAGCACATGATCCATCAGAAAAAAAATTGATAAACTTCAGCATATCAAAATTAAAATCTGCCAAAAAAACAGGAGAAAACAGTAACAAACCATATGTGGTTTTTAAAAATTAACTTATCTGTATGTATTTCAAAGACAGGGAGTTGGAGACGGAGAGAGGAGGAGGAGGGAGGGCAATGTGCCATCCTCCTTATTCATTCCCCAATGCCCACAGCAGAGTGGGCTGGGCCAAGCTGCAGCCAGGAGTGAGGATCAGAACTGGGGCATTCAGAGTGAGGGTAAAGAGATCTTCTACCCCTTTAAATCCTGATTCTCATAATAATCACCTTAGGTTAACTTGGAAAGTGTTATCTTCTACAAAGGGAATATTGATTTTTTAAAGCTTTATTTATTGATGTTTTCTTTATTCTTTGGTTTAGCTATTTAGGAATTTTTATATATTGTATATAATAATGTATATTTTATATAATATAGAATATAGAATTATATATATATATACATATATACATAATTCCACTAAAACTTTGTAACACACTAAGGAAGCATTTGTTTTTACACCCTTAATTTGTGGAAGAGGAACACAAGGGTAAAGAAGTAAGTAATTTGATCAAAGCTAAAATGGCAAGGGCCAAACTCAAAAGTGCCTTTGCCAAAGTCCAGGAAATTCTTAATGCATTGTTATAAAACTGCCTTTGAAAGTGGAAGAAAATGTAATACATTTTTAGAAGAGTGCATTTATTTCCTTAATCCAGTTAGATTCTAAAAGTCATCCATTCCCACCTTAACCTTTTTAAAGCCACCTTTTTCTAATTTTTTCGTGCAGGTGAAAAGTAAGAATATTTTATGACTATTCTTGATTCAGTTCTACACTTCTTCCAAATTTCTGATGTTTCTAAAGCCTTTTCATAGTCTTGCCGATAAACCCTGAGATTCCAAATCAGTGCCAGCCTCCCTCTGTGCTCATACCTCCCTGTAGATAGTGTAGACAATTAACACTTTATTCCCTGTTCCTTTGTGCTTTGCTTTAATAGCACCACGTCTTAATTGCTGTGCTTCAAGTAGGAGTAGTATTACCAATAGAATTTTGTATTAAGTGAGATAATAATTCATTTTGTAAAACCATTTATTTATTTATTTAAAATGGAGAAACAGCAAGCGAGAAACTGATAGACATCTGCTGGTTCACCAATACCCTCCACAGCCAGGCAAAAGCCAGAAGCAAGGAACTCAGACCAGGTCTCCTTTATGGGTGGCAGAGACCCAGTACCTGAACCAATACCCGCTCCCTGCCAGGGTGCACATTATCAGGAAGCTGGAATTGGAAGCATAACTGGGACTCAAATCCAAGAACTGCAATGTGGGATCCGGGTGTCCCACGTGGTGTTTTAACCACTGAGCCAAATGTCAACCTTAAGATAATAGTTTAAGATTTCTAGTACAATGCCTGGTTCATAGTACATGCCCCAAAAAAGTAAGTGCTATTAGCAGTATGTATCATTCTTTGCTTAAATCTTGCCAAGACAAAAGAAGCTGTGCTATAGGTACACCAGTAATTCATTTTAGTATTAAAATTTGTAATACTAAATTACTTTGATCACTCAGTTTCAAATTTTCCCTGGATTTTCCTGTCATTCACTAAAAGGCTCAGAGTCTACATTATAATGTTAGACTCTTAACATTTCGCCAGTTTAGGTTTTTCTGCTGTTTATCTCCAAAATTCCTTTAATTTTAAATGAAGAGCAATCTGGTTGTCTCTTGTATTTGTCCCCCTGTGCTAATCCTTTTAGACCACAAGAGTTTTTAGGTCTTCCCTGAAGCTAAAGCCAGTCCTAAAGGAAACTCTTGTACATATATTAGTACCACTAGCCAGTACTAGGTACTAATGGATGTGCAACACGTTTTTATCCAGCTCCTCACCCTTCTGTTACCCAATAACATTTTACAAAATTGTATTTTGTTGGATCTCTGGCCAATAGACTTAAACATGCAACCACTGTTATTTTATCCTTAAATGAACCATCTGGGTTTCATCTGAGTCTTGCATTAATGCATACTTGGATGGGAAGGTGCTGGTTAACTCTTTTTTTTTTTTCTCTAAGACAAGTGTTACATTTAGATCCAGGATATCTAACGTATGTTCTTACTGGGGGTCTCAACATAGTTATCCATGGGGAAGAAGTTAAAGCCTCACATAGTGTGACCTCCATATATTTTAAAGCACAAAACACGGAGTCAGATATGAAATGATTGCTTTTAACTAGAAAGGATACAGTAATCAGATAAACATCTGTGTGCTATACAGTGAATTTAAGGTAATGCAAAATGTCCACTCAAAATAAGAATTATTTATGTTTCTGCAGCTTTTTTTATTTCAAAATAAAAATTTTGCGAATTATACAGCTCTGATATGAGGAAACCCAAGGATTCATGAAATTAACTCAACGAGACCAAAAAATACATCTTTTTGTTTAGTTGCTATTATTACTTTAAAAAGCAATAGAGGGGCCAGCACTGTGGCATAGCAGGTAAAGCCGCTGCCTGCAGTGCTGGCATCCCATATGGGTGCTGGTTCTAGTCCAGGCTGCTCCACTCCTGATCCAGCTCTCTGCTGTGGCCTGGGAAAGAAGTAGAAGATGGTCCAAGTCCTTGGTCCCCTGCACCTGGCTTGGGAAGACTCAGAGGCAGTTCATGGCTCCTGGCTTTGGATCCGCACAGCTCCAGCTGTTGCGGCAAGTTGGAGAATGAACCAACGGATGGAAGACCTCTCTCTGTGTAATTCTGACTTTCAAATAAATAAATAAATCTTAAAAAAGCAATGTAAAATCGGAATATCATTAGCACTAATGATAATTTTATCTAGATAGTATGTAGCACAGATAATAACCTTGAGATATAGCTAATCCTTAAAACACTGTCTGTGGATGGCAGTCCTGCTGGTTTGTTCTGAAACAGAATCTCTATAAACCTAGATATAAGCTTTATTGAAAATCTCTCCTTAAATGTTTATGTTACAGCTGTTTTTAGAATCATTAAAATCTATTTGGGGAGAAAACTGTATTATAAGATATATTTTTCTTTTTCATATTTCAGGTTTATTTTTACTATCATTTCAACATAGAAATCAAGATTTCTTGCAACATACAATTAGTAATCCCAGACAACTCTGAAGGAATTGTAGTGTACCAGAATAAATCTTTACATTATACAGGTTTTAAAAAATTATTCCAATATATATATTTTAAAATCACAGTCCAGTTTACAAAATGCAAATATAATTTTCAAAAATAATTATATATTTTTTCTGCAAATTAATGGATCTGTAAGTGGAATTTTTATATTTTTGATTTATTACTACTGGCTAAAGCTTACTTTTTCCACTGATTTGTGCTGAATCTTCCAGAGAAATAACCTTACTTCACCCCTTTACTCTCTATCCTGCTTTGATATCCAAATCGAATGCTGACTGCACAAATAACCTGCTCTTGATGAATCCCACATCTTCACTTCTATATGCAGTGGGACCTCACATTAAGTTCCTGGTGTCATGATTGTCATCTTCTTCTTTTGATGTCTAACACATGCCCAGCATTGTCATTATGTCTAGCATTTCTATTTACTTTCAAAATACAAGAACACCTGACAGTAGGCATAAAAAGTGCTATCATATGGTAAAGTTGTCATAGTTTTCTGTGGGTACTTATCAGGAAAAAGAGATTCTGTTTTGTAAAATATTTAAATAAGAGATTTCAAGACTTTGCTTTGTCTCAAAATAATGTCAATATACACATGTCAGAAGGAAGAAATCATAAACATTTATTGGACATAATATTATATATGAATATCATCATAGAGATTTTTACTGTTAAACATTCACTCAACATTTAATCATCACAGTAACTGCCATAGTTTGGCAGATACTCTTGTTAGGGGTACCTGATGATAATACTGCCACAAGTGCAAATAGAACCCCAAGAACTGAGGTGCTAGGAATCTGTATGTTGTACTCCAATATTATTGATAAGATATTGAAAATCCATATCTGCAATACCACACTTTAACTATATCATTATACTATAATTTTCTTGACTATCACATAGAAGATATTTGTAGAAAACAGTTACTTACATATCAATGTCAATATTTCTAAGGAGGTAACATCATTCATTTGCTCTATTATTGCATTCGTTTATATCAGGAATTCTTTGCAATCATGTGCTTTGAAATCACCATACATAATTAATCTCAGCCTGAATAAATCACTTACTGGGTTTTTATATTATCTAAACAGTTGTAGGACAAGATGATGTAAATCAATACATGTTATCTATAAAAGCAGCTTATTCCTCAAAGGCCCTTTGATCTTTATTTTCTGCCTACATAAATTATACAAGAAGACAATGTTATTTCTGAATGCCTTATGTGTGAGTCTTCTGGTATTCATTGAACAGTGTTCAACAACTTCTATAATGGTGAGGAAAATAAAAATACTAAGTATTCAGTAGGAGATCGCTTCACATACTTTATCATAAGTTGATATTAATTTTAGTTATAAGTCGATGGAGTTATAATATACCACAGTACTCATTAATATTGTTAACACACAAAATACTTTTAGCAGTTGATTTTGAATCTGTCTAGTGGACAGATATCTACATTCCCATATTCATTGCAGCACTATTAACTAGAGTGGAAATGGAAAGATCCTAAAGGTCCATCTACTTATGAATGGATAAAGAAAACATGGTTCATTTTTCAATACAGTTTAGTCAGTCATGAAAACAGATGAAATTGTCATTTTCAAAAGCATGAACTAGAGAAATAAGCCAAGCCAAGAACAGAAATACAAATATAACACGATGTCACTCATATGTGAACACTAACATACAGTTGATCTCTTAGAATTTAATAATATAGTGGTGGTTTCCAGAGGCTGGGGAGGGAAGAGGTGAGAGTGTTGAGAAAAGATTGATTGATGGATTCTAGGTTTTAATGAAATAGAGTAAGGAGTTCTGAGTTGCCATAGCACAATAGATGACTACAGATAATGTTAATGTTCACATATTTCGCTATTAAAAAAACTTAGTAGAGAGGTTCTTGGAAGTTTTCACTATAAAAATACTAAATGCATCAAATAGTAAATGTATGTACACGATTGAACACCATGTATGCATGCAGTGAAATATCACAGAATCTCCTGTAATTACACACGTTAAAAATAGTACTCCACACACAGAGCTAGTATCAAATAGGCATAGATTTTTATACTTCAAAGACTGGTCAAGAATTGGACTGGAATGATGTTAACAAAGCTACATGAGTTAATAAAAATCCAGTACATCTCTGTTGGGAGAAACAGTCTAAGACATTTTTATTTTTAGCAAACAATCTTAGATATGCTGTAGTACAAGGATATTTGAGTGCTTCAAGGACAAAATGCCAAGTTCTCAACATCTTTAATTACTTAAACTCTCACTAAAAATCTACAATAATTAGACAACAAAGCATTCAGTAACAGTTTTTGAATAATTTCAGGAAGATTATTCTTACGTCAATGCCTTTGTATCTTTTGAGAATGTTATTTTTGTGTCTTATGTTTCCCAAAATGACTATGAAATTTTATATTTCCATCTGTAATAAGCAATTTCCAGATCCATACCAAGTGCTTCAGCTGCATCACATAAATTTTGTTTTAATTTAATCAATTATATAATATTCTATTTTGCGTTCTCTATTTTTTCCCTATGGGCTATTTAGAATAGTTATTTTATTTTGAAATATCTGTAGATTTCCAAGTATTGTTTAGTTATTTGCTTTTAATTTTTGACCTTTATTGACTGAGAACATACCTAACTAGTAATTCTTTGTTAAAATTTATCGTCTGGGACCGGTGTTGTGGTGCATAGTTACGCCGCTGCCAGTAATGTTGCCATTCCATATGGATGCTGTCCTGGCTGCCACACTTCTGATTTAGCTCCCTGCTAATGCACCTGGGAAAGCAGCGGAAGATGACCCAAGTATGTGGGCTGCTGCCACCCACATTGGAGACTAGATGAAGCTCCTTGGCTCCTCGCCCCTCCAGATAACATCTTGATGACTGGCTTAGTCTCGACTTTTCCAGGAATTCTAGGTGCTGAGTAATAACTAACCTCCACCCATCCAAATGAGGCCCACTTTACCATAATCAAAATTCCCAAAAGACTTCACTTCTTGAGGTTTACACAACTGAAACCTCCAAATAAGGATTAAATTTCAATGGGTTTTGGTAACGCCACTCAAACTATACTGATATATATTATATATTATATATATATTATAGCAATATATAACAACCATGATTGTAATCATACACATATTTTATGTGTATGTATAATATTAATTATCTATTATATGTTATATATTATACTTATAATTTATGATTGTAATTATACATATAAGAGGTATTTTTAGAAAACAGCTAGATCTAGAATTTTTATTCAACATAAAATTTTTATCTTTCAGTAGTAATTTAGACAGTTTTTCTTAGAATTAATATATTTCGCTTAAACTGTACCATTTTGTTAACTGCTATTTCATTTCACCTTTTAGTTTTTTCATTTTATCACTTTTAAAAATGAGTTGACCTTTTCATTAACTGTACCACTCACTTTTTACTTGTACTTAAAAATAGATTGTAGTTTTTCCAAGAACTTAAAATAAGTATCTTTAATCAATTTGGATCTTTAATAAAATTAAAATTTTCCTAAAAATGAATCTGATATAAAATGCGGAGTATCTTTACAGATAATTTGTTTATATATGATAAATGGGAATAGTGTCCATGTCTTAGGCCTGATAATGTACGTGCCACTTTCATAAATTATAATTACATAATGTTGAGGTTAGCATAAACTTTACCTTCCCTGACTTTGTTCTGCCTGGAATTCTGGTTTTCAAATCTATAGAACTGGCTTGAAGGAGAGCAATTCAGCTATCAGAAATCACAAGTTACCTTGTTCACCTAGACATTATCTTTTTTAGAAATATGGGTTTCCAAGTTGATCATCTTGGGATCTGGAAACAGAAAGACACTTTTGCCAGTCTATCTGTGTGTTTCCTGGTCATATACTGAATTATTAGCTTCAATTTTTGATCTTTCTCCTAACTCTCTCCCTCATCAAATACATCTAAGTCCTAAGGATTGTCATTCCTTCTACTAGCGGTATAGTTAAAGCTCCCATACTTTACCCTTGGACTGGGCTTTTAATTTCCTGTGTCCAGGACATGTTAGCATATGTGACACAAGCAGAGTGTTGAAGCATGCCTTTTATGCTTCCTCCATTACCACAAGAAAAATATGTTGCTTTTCCACTGATGTAAAAAGACAAGAGAATTGATGAGCAGAATGCTACCCAATCTGCAATTTAGAGCCAAGACCACCTGAACCAACCTAGACTTGCTAACTTCCAGGTGACCTATAGATATGTACAAATAAATAATTGTTTGAACCACTGAGTTCGCAATAATTTTATGTAGCATTATTGTAGTAGTGGTTAACCTGAACAACAACTGACACCTTATAAAGGGAATGTTGACCTAACCAAAACTTAAAATACACTGAGTTGCTTTGGGAAGTTATTATAGAAGACTAAATATATGTGAGACATGTTGCATGGTAGCTGAATGTTTAGATAACACATGTGGTATTCTGGAAGGCAAAGAATGTTACATAATGAAATTGCTGACTATGGCAATGTCTCACAGAAAAGCGTGGTAATTTAGACATGTTATTAGTTGCATTTGACTAGATAGCAGATAAAGAAACTCAAAATGAGCCTGGGTAGTAGTCCATATTTAAGGAAACTATAGATAGTCAAGAAATTCTAGGAATGGAAGATCATAACTTTCTCTCACCAAAACAAAAATGTGGCCAATTGAAACACAACATTAGGAAACATGTTAAATCAAGAATATAAGGATAAATATGTTCTCACTGTGATGATAAATTAATGATTTAACAAAGTGAGAGGTTGTCATGTTTTTAAAAGGCCCCTTAAAGGACTCAGATGGTACTAAATCGATTGTTTAAACTGAATATTTTGATACCAATGAGGTTATAGACATCATTTCACTACACCTTATGGTTTTCAGCATACTTTAAATTATGTCTTGAGAGGCTCAGGTGTTCATGAAAAATTGACATTCAACAATTTTACCTTAAATACATGGAAAAGCAATAATTTTGAGCGCATTGTGTTGGTCAATGTGCCATCAGATTGATCAAACAGACTGAAACTTAACAACAACAACAACAACAACAACAAGACTTCTGAGCCTCTAACTTCTGAAAGCTAGGAATCAGAGTGGGAGCTTTCCCATTGTGAGAGCAAGTGCATTCTCTAGTGTTCTGTGCAGAAGTGCAAAGGAGAGGAACGAAGAGGGACAGACTCCCAAAATGCAGACCCTGGAGAACAGTGGACCAGATATACCCTCAAAAGCACAAGGTCCAGATCCATTCAAAGATATATCCAGAGTAGGAAGATGAGATGATAATTTCCTAGTAGATTTTTAGAACTTACATAAATGAATGGCTATTTTGTGAAATTTTTCTTTGTCAAATGAGGATGCTTACTTGCCCTTTCCCACTATTATAGGTTCTGTGTGAGGAAGGCAAATAAGGTTTTGCCTTTTGTTTTTTAAATCACGGTTCTGTGGATCAAGTTAACTACATTTGGTGGTGATGTAAGTTATAGTGACTTGAACTTCAAGTTTAATATCATGGGAAGAGGAAATTTTTAGAGGTCACAGAATAAAATTGTTGTGGGAAATGTAGATGGGAAGTAAAATATTATGATAATTATGATAAAGAATTTAGACTGATTTAGGTTAAATTATTATCCCTAATTACTTAAAGCATTCCATTTAATACCTTTAGTCTTATATCACTTTCCACTAAAGGCAATGTGTATTGCCCCACATACTGACTTCATGCTTATCTGGAAAAGCTTTGGCCAATGGCGTTTTAGCAGATGGAGATGCTAAGTGAAAACTGGAATGGTTTGGGGGTGTAACGTTTCTTCTTGAGCTTCTACCTTACGAGGTACAAAACAGCTAAAGTCTCTTAGTTTAGGTATGAATACAGTTTGCTTCTTGTATGCTTTGGGCCCTAAACTCACATGGGAGACCCAGAAGCAGCTCCTGGCTCCTGGCTTCAGCCTGGCCCAGACCTGGCCATTGTGGCCATTTGGGGAGTAAACTAGTGGAATGAAGATCTCTCTTTCTCTGTGTGTGTGTGTGTGTGTCCCTCTCCCTGTGTAACTCTGCCTCTTAAATAAAATAAAATCAATAGTAATCTCAACTGAAAAGAAGAAAAGGTAAAGGTCTAAGGTGTATAGTTTGAAAAATATAAGAATTTATTTGGTTTTAATACAAAAACAGAATAGACAGCAATATGTTATCTGTTCTCTGTGGTGAGTACTTACAAATTCATACAAAAGATAGTCCTGTGATAAGATAAACTTTGTCATCAGAATCAATTTATATTATAAACTTACTGAAAACACAAAGAGATGGTACTTCAAAGTGAAGAAACAGTAACCCAAAAGAATGTTATTCACATGAATATTTTTGAATATTTTAATTCCACATCAAACAGCATTGGAAATATTTTGGACTAAGAGTCAGAACACAGCATTCAAATACTAGAGCTGTCATTCATTTGGCATGGGAGTCAGGGAAACGTCACCTCACTGTTAAGAACCTACCTCAGTTTTCTCATCAGTCAAATGAGAAAATGAATTATAATTCTGAAGAAGTTTCCAAGTCTGATGAGCAGACTAAAAAATATCTACTTACCTCATGCTGTTACTGTTTGTTTCCCACAGAAACAAAATACTCATCTTAAGGCAAATAACAAATATATATGCAGTATACAGTAATTTTCATTTCTTGAGATTTATGTAGGCTCCCATTTAGGCAATTTTATAAGAACACAGATTAAATGAAGGCAAAATCTGGAGACAGGAATATTTTGGCTAAAAACTCATTAGGGCACTTAATTCCTGTATTTTCTGATATACAAGCTTTTCTCCTTTACTCTAACATATAAAAACAACACAAAACTTGCAGGGGCTGCAGGTAAGAATTTCTGATAATACATACAATATAGCTATTAGCATTTAGTTTTGTTTTAAATTATGATCTTTAAATAGGGTGATGTTTCAGAGAAATATGCTTATCATTAACTGGATGTGTTTTCACCAAGATGGTTGACTTTTCCAGATGGATGTTCTTTTATATGAGAAGTAGAAAATACTGAGTTGGGTTGTCTACGTAGAGCTCAATGCTCTAATAAAAATGTCTGTGAATTTAATTAATTTATTCAAATGTACAATTTAGGCTATTGAAGTAATTGAACTCAGTAAAGCTCTTCAGACATCAAGAATATTTTAATGCTACATTTTGGGTAAAGATATAAAAGTAAGCCTGTTATAATACTGTGTCAGGGTATGCCCTAATCTCAAAATTTTGAAAATTTGCATGAAGAATCTTTTAGTAACTCAGCTTTCAGTATTATTAAAACTAGTAACATACTGAAGAAAATCTGCACTAAAATTAAAATAATTGCATTAAAATACTGTCACATTAAAGTCAAGTTTTTCTCTCCCCTTAAATTCACCCATGCATTAGTATTTCTATATAGAATGTTTCCAAGAGACCTGGTTTAACCTAGTGTGTAGGAAAAACTCTCAACTGCTTTAATCCTCTGAGGTACCTTTTAACTCACAGTAGGAAGTCTTAATATACAGGAATTATTAAGATCTTGTGGAAACTGCTTTCATTATAAAATACTATTTTTAAAACCCAACTTCTAGTGTGAATCCTAGTCCAATTTAATTATTATAATTTAATGACACATTGTTAACAAGAGTGTCATAAAATACAAGAGTTAGCATTTAAAATAAGTGGGCTGTGTTTTTGCTCTATAATTTTAATAAGAACATGGCATAAAATATTTGTGCTTCCTAATTATGGAATTTTTAAGTTCTACTGGTAACTTCCTTGTCTTTGATCTGTGAATGTAAAGGAAAATAAAATAAAGTTGCTCTAATATTAATCTTCCATTTATTAAATCACTATCATATTTAGACTTTCTGCATATGTTGCCTTTAATCTTTGCATTTGCCATACAAAGTTAATAACACTATCCTCTTCCTGTCAAAGAAACAGAGACATAGATGTTACTTGTTCCCTGTAACCACTTAATAATTATTTGAGGCACAATAGGAAGCTAACTCTGTTTAACTGTTTTTATTTAAACTTTATACTGTGTTGATTATTCCCTTGCATCCACAATAATTATTTGGCTTTTAAGTAGCGAATGCTAGAATTTTCCAGAAGGTCTACACTACTTGAAACATGGGACAGAAATTTGAGTAATAAAATCTTGTCAGGTTTATGGATCAGTTCTGGCTTGTTTAGATCTAACACCACATTTTAACCAGTACCTAAATATAAATAAAACATGCTAAGTAGTGGTACAAATTTAGGAACAAATCCTACTTGGGAAGGTGTTGAGGCTAAAGATAGCTGAACACCAAATACAAAACATTGAATTCTATCCTTCAGGAACAAACAGAGGTCACTGTTCCTACAGGATATTTTTTTTTAAGGTCTCCTTAAACCTCTTCCTCAGAACAGTGAACTTCACAGTGTATGACTGACAGTCTGTCTCCCTTTGTCACTCATTGTCAGTCAGGCTTGTCACTCCATAATTTCCCAGAGATGAAAATGGTAAGCCTGTCATTTACTTACCATCTCTGTCTACGCAGAATTTCCCTTATACAAACTGTATCATCCTGGCTTCAACTTATTCAGTGAGGACAAAATAGCCAGTGTATCCACATCAAAGTGTGATTTTGAAAGACTAAATTTGTCCTTCTCTTTGCTTCTCTTCTGTAACATGCAATATCCACTTCCTTTCCTCAAGCCCTCACTAAGGTTGATGGATGCACTGGGCTGCCTAAGAAAGGTATACATACGGATATGTACAATGAGCAATTTCATAAATATTATTTCTGAGCATATTATCTATTATAATTGTGATAGCTATCCCTAGATTTCATTATTTAAATAGAAATATTCTTTATCAATACCTAAACTCATGTCATTGGTACCATGTTTCTGCTTTTTTTTGTCTTCACTCTATCTATGTAATTTTGCCCTATTTTTCAAATATTACATGCACTACAATTATCACCATGAGCTATCCAGCCAGGAAAAATATGCCATTCAACATAGAAGGGTCTTGGCTTTATGACTTCCATGTACATTCCCTAAATCTTCTGTTTCATTGTGGCATAGCCTGGTGGTCAAATTTTTTTCATATTTAATTCTCAGGATTTACAGGTTGTTAGAAAGATGTGAAAAGCAACTCAAGGGTTGTGACTACTTTAAGAATATATTAGTTCATTAAAGATGACTAAGATGAAAAATATTTCATTTCTGAGCTGAAATCTGTTTAGTATCTCCTTTGTTTGCCACCTGCTAAAACTTAAAGGCATCTTTCACCAAATTTTATCTTCAAAAGTCTTAATGCTAGAAGTCTGTCAAACATAATCCTAGATTTTGAAACTCTGGCATCAAGACATTGAAGACAGGTGTTCCTGTCTCCTCATAATTATTTTGAAGTTTCTTCAGCAGAGCATCTGGTTGGTTTGATAGGCACTTTTATATATATTTGTTAGATGAGAGAATGATACAGGTGTGGGCTTGGCACTCTGAGCATATTAGCAGTTAATGGTCTTAATTTCCCATTATCAATAATACCTCTCCTTTATGAAAAAGGATGATGTGAAGAGCACATTTCTTTAGAACATCCAGTTTGAAGGGGAAAATGATGTCTATCCCCAGGATGGATTCATTGAAAATGCTGCAGACTTTATGGAAAATGCTAACTCTGCTTTAGTATTCAAGTTGCTTTCTAGTTTTGATTAGTATGCAGTCACCATCTAACCAACTTTATTTTTCTCCGGTTATTAACAAAAATGACAGGGACTGGGTATTATGATGAGAGATTCTGATTTCAAGTCCAGGTGGAATATATGAATCAACATTTTAAACATTTTGAAAAGAATTCTGACAATGGTGGTCTTGCAATAGCAGTTTGAGAAACCCATTTTGTTATAAACTGAGTATTTAACTACTACAATAAATAATATAATATTAAAATCAAAATGATAGAGGAGAGCAATGATGGAAGGGAACTGATGGTTCGGCAACTGAAAAGAGCTGAAGGAATTTTATTTACAGGAAATAGGGACTAGAAGGTGGTTTAAGTCCTAACTCCTCTATACAACTTCATTCATAAGAATCTTGAGTTTATCAGTGCTATGAACTGAATAGTTTCCTCCTAAAATACTTACATTCGAGATCTAGCCCCCAAAGTGACTTTATTTAGAGATAAGGAGGTAATAAGAGTTAAATGAATTCATAATGTCAGAGTCCTGGTAAGATAGGAATAGTATTCTTATTAGAAGAGACACCAGAGAACAATCTCTTTCTCCTTGTGCATATAAAAAGAAGGACTCACATGATCATTCAGCAATATGGTGAGTGCCTAGATACCAGGAAGAGAGACTTTAGCACAGTGTTAGTCCCTGATCTTGGACTTTCAGCTTCTAGAACTGGGAAAAAAAAATAATTAGCAACTCTTTAAGCCACATGGTCTATGATATTTTGTGATGGCAGCCTAGAGAGACTAAGACAGGGAGCAAGGTAATTTTGTCTTCATTGTATCTGAAGAATAATAGAACATGGTAGGTACATAAAATGATACAAGCTCAAAACATATGATCAGTAGGTATTTGTTAAATATCTGAAAAATGCAACCTAGGGCATCTTTGTAAAATCTAAAATTCTCAATATTGTCAGAAGTTTGATTTCTTTATACTATCATTACTTATAACTTACTCAGCTTTTAAAACCCTATTAAATATAAACCTATAGTAAGACCTGAAAGCTTTTGAACTATTTCTATAGTCCATTAGATACAGTCCTTTCACAGATGATTTTCCTTGAAATCTCCGAGGGCAGTAACCAAATACTCTTTTTTTTTTTTTTTTTTTTTTGCTTGTTTGTTTCTTGACAGGTAGAGTTAGACAGTGACAGAGACACAGAGAAAGGTCTTCTTTCCATTGGTTCATTCCCCAAATGGCCGCTTTGGCCGGTGCACTGTGCCAATCTGAAGCCAGGAGCCAGGCGCTTCCTCCTGGTCTCCCATGTGGGTGCAGGGCCAAAGCACTTGGGCCATCCTCCACTGCCTTCCTGGGCCACAGCAGAGAGCTGGACTGGAAGAGGAACAACTGGGACAGAACTGGCACCCCAACCAGGACTAGAACCCGGAGTACCGGCGCTACAGGTGGAGGATTAGCCTAGTGAGTTGCGGCGCCAGCCTAACCAAATACTCTTAAGCCTTATTCCACGTGGTGTTGTCTTTGCTCTGTAATGGAAACATGGGTCCTTAGGATGGAGGGGTTCCAAACCTTCTTCCCTACCAGCCTTTGTGTTTTCTCCCTTTCATAAGCATGAATTGTCAATATTAACTTGTAGAAAGAATAAAATATATCTAAACTCAGTTTAATGTGTCATTCTTACAATAATGGGTGACTGGCATGAGCATGGGTTCTTAAAGCACATACAGGGAAAACTAGCACAGATTTCAAGGCTCGGTTATCAAGTTTAAGAGACATTAAAAAATTCATTCAATATCTGTCTTTAGCATGTGATAATTTCAATATTTAACAATTGGTGGGGTTAAAAAAAATAGGAAGAGCCCAATTTTCTCCAAGAAAGAGTGATAAAAGGAAACTATAGGTGGCAATATCAAGGCAGGGAGCTAAGGAACCCCAGACACACACACATATGCATGACTGTGTAGATTCCTAAGAAAGACCTGAGGTCCTAATCTGTCACTATAGACTGACTTTGAGGCTTTGTGTGAACATAAAATGAAAATTTAGTCCAAGTTTAAGCTGCCAGGATGTTGAAGGAATGCTCTCAAAATATGGAGTAAAAACTGTTAGAATTATTAGGTCGAAGTATTTTTGGAAATCTAAACATAGATATTAGTCGCAAGTAAGCTAACCACACAGAAACTTTAGTAACCATACATACTGATGAAACTCATCAGAGGAACTCACTAAATAAAATAACTGAAATAAGTAACTCTGCAAAAGGGATTAACCTGGTGGAGTTTTATGGGACATTTTAACAAATATCTAGTAATCAACTACAATTTACAAAACAAGCAATGGAAAAACAGAATTATGGCACCAACATAATAACAAAAGTACTAAATACCAACTATCCCTAGCAAGTCCAGATGATGGACACACTAGATAGACAAAGGCTTCAGACTGGCTTTTATAAATATGCTTGAAAACTATGAAACCATACCTTAAAAATTAAAGACTATATAAGAATAAATCAACAAATAAAGAATATGAGTAACCAGAAATTATTTGTTAAAACTCAACTGAAAAGTAATTCTAGAGTGCAATAAAACATTAATTGCATTCAAACTCTCTTAAAAAGACTCAAGAACAGATTTTGAGCTAGCAAAAGGGGATCAACTGAACTTGAAAATTGACTGACTGAGAGAATATACACTAAGGAACACATAAAAATAATCAAAGCATCAAAGATCTACAAACTAGGGGTGAGCATTATACTGCAGTGGGTTAAGCAACGGTGTGAGATGCTCATTTCCCATTTTGGAGTGCCTGATTCAAATCCCATCTCCACTTCTGTTTCCCATCCAGCCTGCTACTGAGGTTCTTGTGGGGCAGCAGATTATGGCTCAAGCACTAAGTCCCTGTCACCTATTTAGGGGACAGGAGATAGAATTCCTGGCTCCTGGATTTTTTCTTTGGCACAGCCCTGGTTGTTGCAGGTATTTGAAGAGCTGTGAATCATCAGATGGAATCTCTCTCTCTCTCTCCATCTCTTTCTCTGTGTATGTGTGTGTGTGTGTGTGTATGCATATCACTCTGCATGTGTTGCTTTCCCTTTAAAATGAATAAAAATAAACATTTAAAAAAACTCTAACACTTTTTAAAAATTTAATTGACAGGTAGAGTTACGGACAGTGAAGTAGAGAGACAGAGAGAAAGCTTTTCCTTCCATTGGTTCACTCTCCAAATGGCCGCAATGGCCGGAGCTGCACTGATCTGAAGCCAGGAGCCAGGAGCTTCTTCCTGGTCTCCCATGTGGATGCAGGGGCCCAAGCACTTGGGCCATCTTCTACTGCTTTCCCAGGCCACAGTAGAGAGCTGGACTGGAAGAGGAGCAATTGGGACTAGAACCGGTACCCATATGGGATGCCGGTGCCACAGATGGAGGATTAACCTAGTGTGCCATGGTGCCGGCCCCTCTGTAACATTTTAAGTGTGCCATTTAGGAAAAATAGAAATCCAATTAGAGAAAAATGGAAAGAGTTTTTGAAGAAATAATGGCCAGAAACTTCACCAAGTTTATAAAAATATTAATCTATGCATTCTAGAAGATCAATGAACTAAATGTTACAAATTAAAATATATCGAGCCCTAGGAATATAATTGTAAAATTTCAAATCTGAAGGAAAAGAATCTTGAAAGAGAGGAAAAAACGTTTTTTATATAGAACAGATTTCCCATATTACTTAGTTTTTTTTTAATTTTTTTTTTCATCACAAACCATGCAGCCTAAACAGTGGGATGACCTATTGAAAATGTGCAAATGAAGATAATCAAACAGGAATTTTAAATCTAGCAAAGCTCAGACACATTGAAATATATGAGGTAAATGAACACAGAGGATATCCAGCATTCATAATCTCTTCTACAATCTATAGTAAAGGGAATCCTTCATGCCAAAATGAAAGCACACTGACTCCAGTAATGTCAATTCACACAGCAAAGCTCCAAATAAATCAATCGTTATAAAACCTTGTTAATAGCTTACGATATAAGAATATGCAATTGTGTGACAGATAGGACAACTTAGAGTGGAGGGAATGGATTTACCTGTGGCAGAATTTATATATACTAATGAAATTAAATTAATATTAATGCAAGTTAAATTTCAAAGAATTAAGGTATTTACTATAGTTCTCATAATGTTAAGGAAATCAATTTTAAAACATATTCTAAAATGCCAGGAAATTAAAAGAACACTCCAGGGGCCACTGCTGTGGAACAGCATGTTAAATCTTTGCCTGCAGCACCAATACCCCATATGGACACTGGTTCAAGTCCCAGTTGCTCCACCTGTGATCCAGTTTCCTGGTAATGCACTTTCAGAAAGCAGCTAAAGATAACCCAAGGTTTTGGGCCCCTGCACCCAAATGGGAGACCCATGTGAATACCTGGCTATGGTCTGCCATTTGGGTACAGCCATTTGGGGAGTGAACACGTAGACAGAAGCTTGCTCGCTCACTCTCTTTCTCCATAACTATGCCTTTAAAATAAAAACATCTTTAAAAAACAGAAAAATCAAAGACATGAGACTTGCCAAATAAGCTATTATATTTCAAATAAAAGTGACTAAAAATACCAAACGTAAAAATAAAAATAAACTAGAAAAATAATGATCCAACTAGATGCAAGACATAGTTTATATTGAAAGACACAAACAGGTTGAAAGTAAAAGAATGAAAAAATGAGATACCATGGAACAGTTAACAATGGAACTCTAGAATAGTTATACCAATGTCAAAAAAAAAAACAGATTTGTTAAAAAAAAGTTAAAAGATAAAAAAGAATATTTTACAATAATGGGTCTATCAGTAAAAAATATATATACATATCTAATAATAGAACCTAAATATATACATATCTAATAATAGAACCTAAAATACGTAAAGCAAAATGAACTTATAAGAGATATAACATAAAAATCCCACTTTTTTTTACTTTTATTTAATGAAAATCCCACTTTTAATAATAAGATTGAACAACTTTCAAACCAAAGAAGCATGAATGCTGAACAACACTATAAACCATATACATCCAACAAAACTGTTTCAAACACACAGCTCAAAAACAGCAGAACATGTGTTTTTTAAAGTGTACATGATAAAAAAAATAAAAAAAATAAAGTGTACATGAAACATTCTCCTGGATGGACCAGTACTAAGAAATAAAGGAAGGCTCTGTATATTGAAACATGTGAAAATAAATAAAACAAAACATATTCTCTACCCACAAAAGAATGAATTTAGAGGGCCGGTGCCGCGGCTCAATAGGATAATCCTCCACCTGCGGCGCCGGCACCCCGGGTTCTAGTCCCGGTCGGGGCGCCAGATTCTGTCCCGGTTGCTCCTCTTCCAGTCCAGCTCTCTGCTGTGGCCCAGGAAGGCAGTGGAGGATGGCCCAAGTGCTTGGGCCCTGCACCCCATGGGAGACCAGGAGAAGCACCTGGCTCCTGGCTTCGGATCAGCGTGGTGCGCCAGCCGCAGCGCACCGGCCGTAGTGTGCTGGCCACAGCGGCCATTGGGAGGTGAACCAACGGCAAAAGGAAGACCTTTCTCTCTGTCTCTCATTGTCCACTCTTCCTGATCAAAAAAAAAAAAAAAAAAAAAAAAAAAAAAAAAAAGAATGAATTTAGAAATCATTGAGAAATAAATTGGAAGCATTTCTAAATATACGGAAATTAAACCATATACTCCCAAATAAATGAGCCATCAAAAATTAGAGGGAGTGTGCTTTTAGTTTCACGGCTATGATGTCCAACACTGCAGAATCTGGGCCCAATTCCCACCCAACTCCAGTTTCTGCAAATACAGCCCATTCTGAGGCATTGGTGATGGCTCTCGTAATTTTGTTCCTGTCACCCAGAGGGAGGTATGAATTGGGTTCCTGCCTGCTGGCTTTGGCCTGGCCCAGCCCTGGTCTTTATAGGCATTTGGGGAAATAAATCAGCAGGTTAGAGTTCTCTTTCTTTATCTGTCCCTCTCTCTGTCTCTCTGCCTCTAAAATATATGAAACAAATAAAAAATACTTTGATATAAATGAAAATAAAGATTCAGTGTATATTATTGTACATCTATGTTATGTAGCTAAGGCAGTGCCAAGGAAATAACTTATAGCTATAAATGTTGACATTAAAATAACTCAAATCTGTAACAAAGACTCTAGGACACTGGAAATGTGAAGCCAGACTAATTATAAACAAGAAGGAAAGAAATAATAAAGATTATAGTAAATTAATGAAAAAGAATAAAAATTCAACAGAATGATCGATATCATCAAAAGTCAGTTATGTGAAAGAATTTACAGAACTTTAGCTGGACTGATTAAGTACAAATTGAATATTCAAATTATAACAATGAGGATTTAAAGTGCTCTCATAATAAAAATTGGATAACTTAGATCAAATGGCCAAATTCCTTTAAAAATATGTCAGCTATATTTCTGTACATTAGCAATGAAAAAATCAAAACCAAAACCAAGAAAAAAACCTGCATTCACAAAAATATTAAAACAAATAAAGTCAGGACTGGCATTGCAGTGCAGGGGGTTAAGCCACCACTGCAGATGTCAGCATCCCATATTGGAGTTTTAATTTCAGTCCTGGCTGTTCTGCTTTTAACACAGCTCCCTGCTAATGCACCTGGCAAAGCAGCAGGCTGACATAAATTTAATCAAAGGACTAAAATACTCTGAACCCTGACAATGCCTTTTTGTAGCCAGATTTCTCGAATCCAGCCTGGAGAGTGCAATGTTCCTACTGGAAGACCTGGGGGCTATGTCCTTGCCTTTTCCAGCTTCCTGTAGCTGCCTTTATGAACTGATTTTACCTCTGAATCCAAAGTATCATTGCATCTTGCTTCTTTTTGACTCCTACCTCTGAGGATCCACATGATCACATCAGTAACCTTGGAAAAATCAGAATAACTTCCTGTCTCAAGGTCCTTGACTTGATCACATGGGAAAAGTACCTTTTAACCATGGAAGATGACAAATTCACAGGTTCACTGATGGGCACCTTAGTGTCTTTGGGGCAGAGGTGGAGGAAATTGTTATTCTCTCAACCACAGTGCACAGCTTAAGAATAAGTGTCTAGGGTTTTGTCTCCATCCCCTGTGGTCAGGGTTCCACTGCTTTCTGGAAGTATAATGCACATTTCAAACTAAGTATTTCCATCAGCTTCTTTCCTGCCTTATAGAACTTAGAGCATTGGACAGCTCTTTAATTTTGTCCTTTCCGTCCTGTCAATCCCAGTGGGCAGATTTTCTACTGACAAATTCTTGAGAATTTTGTGGGCTTTTCATGTATGGCTAGTCTTTGAGTCTATAGGACACAAGACTCTCCAAATAAGTCTCCTGAGAAACACCATGCTTATTCTTATTTCCTGCTTAGATGTCTACTGAGGAGATCTGGGAGTCAAAACACCTAATTAACTTCTATTAACTCTGATAAAATTCAACTGGTGAACTGTGATCTTCTGATCCTTTAAAGATGTAAGCAACAAAGATGGCGGGATAGGAAGGGAGCTCACTGATAGTCCAGAAAAAGATAGTTTAATAGAAGTAGATATAGTGTACTCTCAGGGGAAGAATTAGAGGAAAAAAAAAAAAAAAAACCACCGAGGAGGCTCTTCTGGAATTAGAAGGACACGGTGGATCTATGTGGAGGACATGGGCACCGAAGGCTCAGGAGCCCAGCTGCCAAGAATCTTCACCTCTGCACCGGCACTGGAAACAGAGGTGAGATGAAATTGCAGTAGCCCCGGATGCTGGAAGAAAAGTGGCAGAAAGAGCATAGGGGGAACAAGGCTTGAAGCCCCATGGGGGAAAGTACACCAGCTTAAGTAGGGGAGAGAAAAAAAAAATAAATGGGATGGTATAGCACGATTCTCTATCTCCACACATCTTACAAAGGCATGTGAGACAATAGAGCAAACGCCATTTTGGAAATATGTAACAACTGTGTCAGCTTGGGCTGTGCCTGTCCTCAACTTAGAAGAAAAACCTGGGCCGGCACCGCGGCTCACTAGGCTAATCCTCCGCCTTGCGGCGCCGGCACACCTGGTTCTAGTCCCGGTCGGGGCACCGATCCTATCCTGGTTGCCCCTCTTCCAGGCCAGCTCTCTGCTGTGGCCAGGGAGTGCAGTGGAGGATGGCCCGAGTGCTTGGGCCCTGCACCCCACGGGAGACCGGGATAAGCACCTGGCTCCTGCCATCAGATCAGCACGGTGCGCTGGCCGCAGCGCGCCTACTGCGGCGGCCATTGGAGGGTGAACCAACGGCAAAAGAAGACCTTTCTCTCTGTCTCTCTCTCACTGTCCACTCTGCCTATCAAAAATAAAATAAAAAAAAAAAGAAGAAAAACCCAACTCTGGTTGGGAGTAATAACAGAAGACTAAGACCTAGTGAATGTGTGCAGCTTATGAACTGGGACTGTGAAAAGAAAAAAAAAAACAACAACAACAACTAAGGGTGTGTGGGACAACTCATGGTGTGGCTGAGATGTGAATAATTTCGGTAGAGACACTGTAAATTTGGGTGACCTTGGCTACCTGGTGAGAGACATTGCAGGGGAATCTGAGCTTACACTGAGGATTGCACAGATCCTTCGTGTGGTGCTTGGGACAGAGCAGATGAATATTATACCCACTGGGGCTAGTGCTCAGCACTGATGGCCATCAAGGAGTAGTGCTCAGCTGAGCAGAATTACTTCCTTTCTGAATTAAAAAAGAGAGAGAGAGAGATTTACCATGCCAAACCTGGGTGTGTCACCTTTGGCACACCCTTAACCCTGAATAATTGAATATAGCTCTCTGGCCACACCCACCACAAGCCTCTAGAGATTCACCAAAAGCAGACAGTCCACTTAATGTAGAGTCATAGTATAACAAGAAAAGCCACAAGGAGAGGAAAAAAAAAAAGAAGAAGAAACCAAAGAATATCTCCAGAATGCCAAACAACAAACACAAAAACTGAGGAAACAAACAAGGAAGACATACATCATGGTGCTCCCAAATGAACGTGACACTCCAATACAAGATTATGAAGATGATGATAGAAGAAATGCAAGATACGGAATTCAAAATATTTATGATAATAACATTTGGAAGTTATCAAAAACAAATGCATGAACTACAGAAATCCATACAGGATGGGACAGAAAATCTCTATCATGAAAATGAAATCTTAACAAGGAATAAAAATGAAATGAGGAATTTAGTAGAACATGAAATTGAGATATTGAAGAGAAATAAAAATGAAATGAAAAGCTCACATTTGGGAGCCTTAAAAATAGAATCATTGAGGCAGAACAGAGAATATAGGACTCAGAAGACAGAGCACAGGAAAGTATACAGTCAAACCAAAGAAAAGAAGAGGAAATTAGAAATCTAAAAAATTTTGTTGGGAATCTACAGGATACTATTAAAAAAAAATTGGGTTCTAGGAGTTCCTGAAAGCATGGAGACAGAGAAAGGATTAGAAGGCATTTTCAGTGAGATACTAGCAGAAAATTTTCCGGGTTTGGAGAAGGAAAGAGACATTCAAGTACAGGAAGCACATAGAACCCCCAATAAACATGACCAAAAGAGATCCTCACCACAACACATTGTAATCAAACTCAACACAGTGAAACATAAAGAAAAGATTAAAAAATGTGCAAGAGAGAAACGTCAGATTACTCTCAGAGGATCTCCAATTAGACCTACAACAAATTTCTCATCAGAAACCTTACAAGTTAGGAGGGAATGGTGAGACATAGCGCAGGTACTAAGGAGAAAAACTGCCATCCCAGAATAGGATATCCAGCAAAGCTCTCATTTCTGAATGAAGATGAAATAAAGACCTTTCTTAGCAAACAAATTGAAAGAATTTGTCACCATTCGTATAGCCCTGCAAAAGATGCTTAGAGATGTGTTACACACAGAAACATAGTCATCAGTACAAAAGAAGGTAAAGGAAGAAAATCTCTCAGTGAAAGATCACAGGAAGTTCAAAACATATATTAGAAATATTTGAAAAAATGGCAAGGCTAAGTCACTGCTTATCAATAGTCACATTGAATGTTAATGGCCTTGACTGTCCAGTTAAAAGACACAAACAGGCTGAATGGATTAAAAAACAAAACTCATTTGCTGCTTACAAGAAACACATCTTTCAAACAAAGATGCATGCAGACTGAAAGTGAAAGGTTGGAAAAAGATATTCCATGCCAACAGAAAACATAAAAGAGCTGACGTAGCCATCTTAATATCAGAGAAAATAAACTTTAACACAAAAACTGTTGAGACAAAGAGGGGCACTATATAATGGTTAAGGGATCAATTCAACAGGAAGATGTAACTATTATAAACTTATATTCTCCTAGTTACAGGGCACTGGCTTATTTAAAAGATATGTTAAGGAACTTAAAGGGAGATTTAGACTCCAATACAATAGTATTGGGGGATTTCAATACTCCACTTTCAGCAATAGACAGATCACCCAGACAGATGACCAACAAGGAAACAACAGATTTAATTGACATTATAGACCCAAATGGATCTAACAGATATCTTATTATTGGGCATTTAAATTTAACTGAAAAATGATCCTTTTTAAATATAAGAGTGGGAATAACAGAGGGAGGAGATGTACAGTTTGGCACATGCTCACTCAGACATACCCCTAATGGTAGAGTTAGAAACATGCCAGGGGATTCCAATTCAATCCCATCAAGGTGGCATGTACCAATGCCATCTCACTAGTCAAAGTGATCAGTTTCTTTTCATAATATATCATAAACATAGGATTAAGTGTCAAAGGGATCACATAAACAAGACTAGTTTCTCTAATACAGACTGATAGAATTACAAAGGAGAGAATGATCCAACATGGGAAGCGGGATACACAGTAGACTCATAGAATGGCAGATGTCCTAAATAGCACTCTGGCCTCAGAATCAGCCCTTAAGGCTTTCAGATCTGGCTAAAAAGCCCACAAGAGTATTTCAGGCATGGAAATCCAAGACACTCTGGCAAAGAAAAATAATGACCTAAATGAAATATCTCTGTGAGTGAGATCCCAATGGAAAGAATGGGGCCATCAAAGAACGAGGTTCCTTTCTCTGAAGGGAGGAGAGAAACTCCACTTTGACTATGGCCTTGTTTAAATAAGATTGGAGTTGGTGAATTCAAGAGGCTTACATAGCCTTGGCAGCTCATGACAAGAGCCTCGGGTGATTACTGATGCCATAAACAAGAGTGTCAATTGTTAAATCAACAACAGGACTCACTGTGCACTTACTCCCCTTGTAGGATCTCTGTCCTAAAGGTACTATGTGAATTTACAGCAAAACTACTACTCAAACAGTACTCTATACTTTGTGTGTCTGTGTAGGTGCAAACTGTTGAAATCTTTACTTAGTAAATATTAAGTAGATCTTCTTTATATAAAGATAATTGAAAATGAATCTTGATGAAGAATGGGATGACAGAGGGGTTGGGAGATGGGATGGCTGCAGGTGGGAGGGAGGTTATGGGGGAAAAACTGCTATAATCCAAAAGTTGGTTTTTTTTTGGAAATTTATATTTATTAAATGAAAGTTTAAACAAATGGTGTAAGAAAAGGATTTTCAGCCAGACACTTTGTTGTCTTTCCAGAGAACACTTTGATAATTTCCTAAACTTAGCATCCTTTGAAACATTAATAAGAAAGGATTCCCCAAATCATCTAGACTGGTTTGCTTTCTATTTCTTAGTTTATTCCATCCTTTCCACATTTTACGGTGAGCAGTACTGAAAGAAGTTACACTTTCAATATCTCTTTGGGTATCTGCTTTGATTAAATGCCCTTGTTTGTTGCTTTGAAGTTGTACTTTCCATAAAGCAGTAAGGGTGCAACGCATCACTCAAATACAAAACAAGGACCCCTGTTGCCCAAATTAGCAGTAATATGGTTCTCATTTCCTTCTGAACGTTCACCAAAGCAGTGCTTTTAAACATCAATAGTTCTATAAATAGTCTGTTTATGATGGATGAGGTAAAGCAATACAAGGTTTTTCTATAACGCCACTCATTTCCTTTGGAGTCCTCACAAGGAGTCCTTGCAAATAACCTTTCCACTAATCATCTGTTCAAGACATATTCACCAACTCCAAGAATGACAGTGTAGACACTTTTAGAAGGGGAACATTATTCAGTTTGCCACAGCATGCAATGGGGGTATTTTTCATCAACAAAGAAGAGGATAAAGTACTGAAAAATGGTACAATAAGAAGGCACCTTGAAATCAGTATTGGAAGTGACTTAATTATATGAAATATTCAGAATAGACAAATCCATAGAAGCAGAAATGAGATTATTAGTAATTACTGTCTGTGAGACAGAGAAATGGGTACTGGTTGTCTATGAGGAGTATGGCTTCTTTTGGGGAGATAAAGGTGTTCTAAAATTAGATAGTAGCATTTGGTTAACAATTCTGTGAATATATGTGAATATGGTAAAACCAATGTAATGAACACTTCAAAAGGAGTGAATTTTATGATGTTAATGTATCTCAAAAGAGCTGACACAAAGCAATTGGATTTTATTTTAATGCCATGTCAGCATACTTCTTGAATTATTTGTAATGCATTTAAACTTCTAAGTAAATGCTATACAAGGACATGTTATACTGAAGGCCACTATGCCATATAAAATTCTAAACTCAAGACAAAATAAAGTACATTTACACAGTGAGTTCCGCGAAATTTCCCACTGCAATTAACCACCATCATAAATAACTTTTACGTTGAGGGCAAGATAAAAACAATCTTCAAAGGTGAGAAACACTTTCTACAAGTTGCAAGAATTCTGGAGGCAGAGGTAAGCACTCGTTGGAGGACATCTGTAGATTCCTGCTTGCCCAGAGCCTGAACTTTACTGGTCCATGAAAATCAGAGACATGAGATAGAGTTTAATGCACAGCAAGGCTTGACCAAGTAGTATACATCTACATAAAGCTGAGACTCCTGAAGAATATGCTTTCAGTACATAAAGCTCATTGTATATACAGAGGATTTAAAAGGCAACAGGTAGAAAAAATTATGATATAGAATTAGAAATAAATAATACCCATAATGCAACATAGTAAAAGCTGACAGAAATATGAAAGAAATGTTGATAATCTAAATATGCTTCCATTCCTCCATTTTCTAATATTAATAAAGACAATAGCTCTCAGATTCAACATTATCAGTATACATCTACTACTAAAAGTTAAAATGGAGAACCTTATGCAGCTATGAGGTATAATTGTAGAACAAAATAGACTAGGAGAATAAACTATAAAATAGCCAGAAACATTACTGAAAATTATGATTATTAAACAGAAACAAACTTTTCTGCAATAGCAGTGAAAGCCAGAAGACATGGCAATGATAATTCCCAAAGCTCAGAGAGAATAAACTCTAATTTTATTTTGTGAAAAAACTCCATCTGAAAATGAGCAAAACATGAAGACCTAATCAAATTTTATAAATGCAGCATGGGTATAATCACAAATGCAAATTTTCCTTTTGTGTTTATTCCTCTCTTTTCTCTTTTGCATATTAATTACATTTTTTACCCCTAATTTTGTTTTCCTCACTCTGAGATATATTTAAAAAAATGCATGTTACATCCTCCCATGTAATAGTATTTTCATTCACTTTTCCTTGTATTCCTAAGAGTTTTATTTTCTTCTCAGCTTTGTTTGGAGTCGTATGGATTTATAATTGATGTTTTTATTAAAGTAGTATACTGTGTTATATTTCTATATTTTAATGTCTTTCACCTTAAAAATCCAATTTCTTTGTCTGTTTATTGGTCCATTCTCCTGGTGTATTGCTTCATTCAAAAACCTTCAGTATATCTTGAGAAAGTATTTTTCAGTAATGTTCTATACTAATTTACCTCAATTTTTGAAACACTCTACTTGAAGTTATTTAGCTTTCATCATTTTTTAAAAATTCTTAGAATTGAGCTAAAAAAAGCTTACATGCAGTAAGAAATACAGCTTTAAAAACAAATTTCATTACTTTATTTCTCTTTTTGAGCCCACAACAAAGAGCATAGAATGTCAATCATGTCACATCTAAAATTTATTTCCTAATTAGTTAAAAAAAAGTACCACCACCCTGGGAGGCAGTGCTGATGGCCACAAACGTGGGAGACCAGGCTGCGGCATGGCCAAGCCCTGACTATCGCTGGCATTTGGGGAGTGAACGAGTGGATGGGAGGTCCCTCTCAGTCCATCTCTTTCTCCCTCTCCCTTTCTCTCTCTCTCTTCAAATACAAATGAAAATAAAAAATGTTTTTAGAATGCCGAATGCACCCCAGGCTCTCTGCTTACCTGGGCACGGATGTCCCGGAGCTGTGTTCTTCAGGGCTCCCTGGATGCAGCCAGCCCACAGCTGTGGCCTGGAGCTGCGGAGCTGGTAGTCAGCGTGGGGCTCCAGGTCGGGGCGGGGGGAGGCTGGCCGGAAGCCCCCAGCTCCACTGGCAGCTTCGCTGTGCAGCACTCAGCAGGTTCCCCCGACCCCAAGCCTCAGCGCCTCCCCGAGTGGGCACAAGAGGACTGCTTGCCCCCTGAGCTGCGAGTCCGCAGGAGCCAACGAACAGGCAGGATCAGGGCTGGGTCGCAGGAGCAGAAGGCTGGTTGCGGTGGGGGCACCGGAAAATAAAAAAAAAAAAAAAAAAAGTAGAGGAGTACTGGGCCTGTAGCATACTGAGCCCAGGTGGATTATGTGGCCAGGAAGCCTTTGCTCGGGGACAGGCCCTTCAGCCCCTGCCATGAGCCTCCCACTTAGGCTACGACTTCCTTCAAGGCAGCCCCGAGCTCTGGGAAGGAATACTGGTAGCCAGCAGCCAGTGTCCGCCGCGGGACCACCTTCTGGCCCTCCAGTAGCATAATGGCACGTTCTCGCCCAAAGATAGCTTGCACCACAATACTGGGCAGAGGGATGAAGGCCGGGCGGCCAAGGGCAGTGCCCAAGGCCTGGGCAAACTCCGCATTGGTAGTGGTAGAGGCTGGGGCTACTCCATTCAGGACTCCCTGCACGTGGTCTGCTTCCAGGGCATAGGCCACGATTCCTGTCAGGTCCCCAATGTGTATCCAAGGGAAGAACTGATGGCCTGAGCCGATGGGGCCCCCCAGGCCCAGGCGGAAGGGCAGCAGCATGTGGCCAATGGCACCACCACCACGGCCCAGCACAACTCCAGAGCGCACCACCACCTGGCGTGTAGAGTGTCCAGGAAGCCTGGCTGCAGCTTCCCACTTGGCTACGAGCTTGGAGAAAAAGTCAAAATCCCCTCCTGGGCTGTCTTCATCATACTCTGCAGTCTGGCTGGGCTGGTAGTAAGACCTGTGACTAAGACCCAGGCCTGGGGGCGTTGTGGGGCCTCGCTGATGGCTTTAGCCAGTATCTTCGTGGTCTCCAGGCGGCTGCTGACAACCTCTTCCTGGAAGGCTTCATTCCACCTTCGGAGAGGGTTGAGGATGTTCGCTCCGGCCAGGTTGACCACGGCGTCGCAGCTGGGCAGCTCGGACTGGGCGAGCGCGTCCCAGGTGATCCGGCCGGGACCCCGCTGTCGGGAGACCAGCGTCACTTCGTGGCCCCGGGCTCTTAGCAGCTGGGCTAGGGCTGTCCCGATGAAGCCCGTCCTGCCACCCGGTTCGTCTCTCCGAAGGCGGCCGAGACTGCTTTGCGCATGCGTATTTCATTCCATCCCGCTTTCCATTTAAGCGGACCTCTCGAGATTGGGCGTGGCTCTTCCCGGTGACCCGGAAGAACTTCTGAAGATAAGTTGTGTCTGTCGCTGGAAGGTGAGGGTGGCACTGTGGCGGACGTGGCGGGACAATTAGACCGTGGGGCGGGGGTAGGGGAAGGCTGCTGAAGAGGGAAGATTCTCCAAATGATGTGTCTCCCAGATGCACTTCCTTCAGGTCTCCAGTGAAATGTCTGTCTTCCTCAATGTTATTTTACAAGCATATTTAAAACCAATTTTTTCTTCACCTCTAGATCTTCCTATCACTTTTGTCCTACATCCTGCTTTATGATTCATACCACTTATTATCTAATGTGTTACACATGTACTTGTTTGCTGCCTGTCTCCCCTCGCCAGAATGCAGTCTCCACAATGGCAGGGGTTTTATTTGCCTTGTTTCTTGAGAACCGAGAAACAGTGACCGTGTCGTGATTGCGTTGGGCCCTTGCTGGCGAGGGTCCGACAAGTGGTGCCGTGACTCGGATAGCTGGACCGGTCGCTGGAAGCAGGGGGCTTCCCAACCGATTTGGATGCCAGAAAGGAGGATTCGACTCCTCGCAAAAATCCCTGACGAACCCTTCCCAGTGGAAACGACAACAGACTCATCGACAATAGAAAGTGACTAGCTTACAAGTGACGAAGAGACTGTTTCTTTGCCTATTGATAGTCCTATTGATTGCCTTCCTCCTAATCAGCACGGTCATCCTGGCAGTAGTCAGGAGTCAGCCACGCACTAACCTAGTGATCCGACAGGCTATGCTTGCTATGTATCGCTCTGACCCTCAGCGACAGATATGGCTTGGCATGATGGAGCAGTAGCCAAAGACGGGTAATCACTAGCGAGTGCCCCTAGCAACCTAAGACAGAACTTGGGACATGCTTTGCAATGTTTCGATGACGGGTAAGCAGGTGGCGCGTCGCTGGGAACCTAAGACGGGCATGACTCCACGCCATAAATAACAAAAAAGGGGAGCTGTGGAGAACCGCAGGCTGGCCACCTGTGAGAACCTCCTCATCTGCATAGCTTGCAGCAATCGGTCGACCACAAGGCCCATGAAAACAGCCAGGTAAAACAGATGAAACAGAATGGACTCTGCATAAACAACTAGGAGGAACCGGGTGAAACAGATGAACTTTCGACCTGAGACTATACGCGCCCTTTCATCTGATTGGACGATACCAGCGTGAACTGCACGTGAAGAGAGCCGCTATTGGCTGTGGAGCGGATGCTCCACGGGACTTGGGGTATAAAGGGACATTGGGAATTGGGCTTGGAGTGCCTCCTTCTTTTCTTCTCTCCCCCCCCCCCACCCCGCCACTCTTTCCTTCTGCCCCCACAATTAAAAGTTCCTTGAGAACCGAGAAAAAAAAGAAATTATCTGTCCACTCAGTGTATTTTGTTTTTTACCTTCATGACATTTGAGCCTATTCATTTAATTTTCTAAAATTTTCCTCACTTCTGTTGGAATATATCATGTCTGTTACCATCCTTGTTATCAACACTTCTCAGTCCAGGTGATCCAAGTGCAGTTGCGTGCTATCACTCTCACAAGAGACTTTAAGATCTTCAATTGCTGCATAGGTAAGCTTTCTTTCCAAGTTAGGAGGTGTGTCTTTGCCTGTGACTGCCGCAATTGGTTGAGTGAATCTAACTGCTGTATTCAGTATTAGGAAGCAATGGATACAGTCCATATTTTCCATAATTCAGTGGATTTTAGTTGCTGACACCTTTCCATTTTTTGGAACCAAAGCATTTGGGAGATAAGCTATAGTTTCCATCCTTGGGTTTCTGAGTTATCTTTCTACCTTTTTGAAGAAGTCCCTCATTTGCCCTTAAGGTGATCTGACTTGGATTTTCAGCAACAACATAAAAGAGACTTACCTGGAATAAGTTTTATTCTAAAGGCATTTTTTTTTCCATGCTGTTTTGACTAAGCTTTCAATTTATTTCCCTTTTCTTCCATTCCAATTGTTAGGTAGTTCTATCCTAAATATTTTGCACTATCAATTTGATTCACCTCGCAAGAAATGCTTAATATCGAGCCTATTCACTCAGATTACTTTTTTACTTCAATTCTACAAATTCAACCCCTATTACTTACTGAAGCTCTGATTTTGGGAAAAATTCCTTTTCATTTTTACTAATTTTTTTAAACCAAATGAGATGACTTTCAGTTACACATAAGGTCTGTTCCAACCAGCTGGATCTTCATGTCTACATTTATTAGTGATTAAAATGCCAGGAAAGCATTTAATTATCTCTCAAGAAATCTAGGTAAATGCTAATGATGGACTGAGTTATGGTCATGCTATCAGAGACACAGATATACAGCAGAATTAAAAGCAAAACAATAACTGCCCACGTAGCCATGGTAACTCATCATTGTGAGAGATTTAGACAGCTGATTATGCACATTTCCCTCTCTTAATTAGAAGTAGGAACTTTCTTCCAGATAATTTTAAACAGCAAATATTTCCAACACCTCTTTGTCCCTGACACATATCTGTGGAAACAAGAATACATTTTCTTTAAGATTTCTAAAATATTACCCAACTATTTGATGTAACATTTCACAAAGTGAGATTTGTGGGCTTCCAGTTTAGGGATTGATGTATAGCACTTATTCAAGTCATTTAAAATATTTTCAGTGTCCTGTTCCGATTTTTGGAATTAAATGTTCAGACTCCTTGTTTATTTTTTGTTTTTATTTTTGCTTGTGTTTGTTTTTACTAAGAGCCCCTGGTGATCCTTCTGCACATGAAAGTTAGAGCCAACTGTCTGAGCTCAACATTGTGTTCCCACTTATTATCTGAGAAACATTGTTCAACTGCATATTTCCTTACAAGTGAAAAACAAGAAAATCTAAACAGGTCACTTAGCATGATTAGATGTCTAATGCTATACAACGATCAACAGATAGCAATGCTTAAAAATGTTATTGCAGTGAAATATTGAAAGCAGTAGTCAGTAAATACCATCAGTTTGTAGACAAGCCCCATCAACTGGCATTTCAAAATACCAGTAGTAAAATTACAATGAGTACACTGGTGATAATATTGACAGAACCCTAAACAAAGACAAGATTTAATGTTCTGGGGCCAAATGGCCTTTAATGGCATGATAGGGTCTGAGAATTTTACTGTCAGTGCCTGAACTGGCCATTGGAGCTGCCAGTCCACAGTGGCAGAAATAGGCTCTGCCAGCTGTCAACTCAAAACGTATGCCCTTTACCTCTGCTAACAGATCCCAGTCTTATTTGATGAGAAAAATTACCCAACTGAGAAACTATATCCCCCAGTCTTCAGTATGCCACCTTTTTCCTATTTTCTTTGCCTTTGAATTCCTAACACTAGCTGGAGGCTAGGTAGCAGCACGTGTCTTGTGACCAAGAAATAGCACTAACGGTGGTAACAGGCACATGTTAGGGTGGCAGAAAGGGAACATAGGGAGAGTTTAACAGTCACTGTTGCAGTAGTTACAGCATCTTTCTTGGTTCCCTGGCAAGTGAGGAAAGTAATTTCATATTTGATTAACTAACAGTGCTTGTATTATTCTCACTTGGCTTGAATATAATCTGTAGCTAACAGAATTTGGAACTTTTAGAAAGCTTTTATAATGATGACATTCCTCACATAGTTTACTAGAAACACATTTGAAACAAGTGTCTTTACCCCACTCTGCTCAAAAAGAGTACATTTGGTTTCATAGATAGTATAGTTCACTCCTATATGTGAGCTCTATACCTAAGAAAGAAAAATTAAATGATAAAATGGAATTATTCTTGAACAAAACAGCCACTCATCAAATCAGTACATTTTTACATATAGATACTATAAAAAAGTCAAGGGAAAATGGAATTAAAGGATAAACAGCATGAAAAGATTTTAGAAATCCAAGCATAGTTGTTGTTGTTGTTGTTTTTTAAATGTAAGCATGCATGGGAACTTGAACTTTGTGAAATATCTAAATAGGCTCTGTGTAAGATCAATCCTATACTGAAGTATGAAAAATTTTATCTATTTCTCACTCAGAAAATATAAGAAAAAACCATTAAAAGCCAAAATCAATCTTACAGAAAGGCTTTACGATTTCATTGTTTATTAAAATAATATTAGATAATAAGTAAAATAATGGAACCATTGGCAAATGAGAAAAAATGAACTGAACGTTGTCATGTGTAAATATTTTTCTCTTTATAAAATTATACAAAACATTAGCACTGCATTTATGTTTTTTCCTAAAAATTATACCAATGTGTTAAATCTAAATGTATGACAAAATGAAATGTTTGCAACAATTAATTCATTTCACAACTTGCTATTCACCTAACCAAATTGTAGTTACTATTTAGAGTACCCCTATTATATGTTAGACATTGGGCTAAGCACTTCATGTACTATCTCTAGTCTTCATGATTATGAACCAAACATCAGTGTACTTACTGATTTAGGAAGGCTTGCATGAGAGTAATAATTCACAAAGAGACATAAATATACATTTGAGTTTCTAACTCAAATGTAAAATTTCCCTTTAATCTAATTTTGATTTACCATTTAGAATGACTGTCACAAATAATTATCAGTTTACAGTCAATTTTCTTTTCTAGGCTGACCCACTTTGTGTACCCCAGGGAAAAATTCACATTATTGCTGATCAAGAAGTACTACAGCAGTGATAAATAATAATTGGAGATTACCTAGGGATAAAAATAGTTCTGTTTTTCAGAAAGAAAAGTCTACAATAATTCTGTTTTTATGGAAAAGATTAAGAGGTATAATTTTCCATTAAATGTCTGGAAGATTCCACAAGTGCAGTCTTCCAGACTAAATGCTTATTGTTGAGATGTAATTAATTATTGATTAAATTTGTTTGATAGTGGTATTTTATTCAAATTATTCATCTTAGTTGTGTGAATTTTGAGAGCTTCCTTCAATTAATTTTTCTGTTTTTGTCTAAGTTATCAAAGTGTTGAACAAAGAGCTATTCTTTACTATAGCTTTTCTTTATTATAATTTTGATGTCTACAGAATTAATAACAAATGTTTCATTTTCATTGCTGATTTTAGTAACTTGTGCCTTCTCTCATTCATCATGGTTAACCTGTGTATAGTTTCAAAAGGTAAACTGATCTTTTGTTTTTATTATTTTTATGTTATATAATTTTTCTTACTATAATGCTACATATGTTAAGATAAGGTTTTCTTAAATACATTTTATTAATTTCTGCTATAAAAATGCATGTTTTGTAATCTTGTTATTAAAACTTTGTTTTTGTTTTCCTAGTAGTCTCTGGGCTATAACCCTCAAAAGAGTTTGTAAGTCTTTTTTGCCCTCAATTTATGTGAGACAGCAAGATCAGGGGTTGCTCCAGCTGGCCACTTGCCTGTCCACTAGGTTAGACCAAATCTAGCAGAGTAGTTTCCCCAGGCTAGGCCTTTTCTAGGGAGAATTTGACTCTTTGGGCCTATTACAAATGGTTTTGCTGTGGCAAACCTGAGGGGAATTCTCTGCAAATTTCCTTTTAGAACCTAGTGGGATACCTGGAGGTAAATCTCACCAAAGTGTGCTGGTCATCCTAAAATGTACCACTCTGGAATTGTTAATCCCAAGGGAGAGCATGGTGAAACCTCCTGCAGTCAGTTACTGCCTAAGTGTCTAGCACTTGCTGGTACTAGCAAGGGGCTTCTGCCAGGAAACTAGGTTCTTCTGTATTCACCCATCTCTCCAGCTTTCAATTCATATTTATCCTTGTGACAGCAATTCTCTGGCTGATTTAAGATTTGCTAATTTTCACTTTCATTGCTTTTTTTTTTTCTATTGTTTTAGTAACAGCAGTTGTGACTTACAAAGCCTCAATCTGTTAGAGAAGAACTCTCCAGTTCACTTTTATGCATTTCCATTTCCACTTACCTATGATTTTATTTTTTGACCAAGTCAATTTTATGGCAAAATATTACCTTAGTGCTTTTATTTATATAGATTGGCTACTGGGACTGGCTATTTTAATTTTTTCCCATTTGTTGTTCTTGCCTATCATCCATAAAGACAAGCAGATATATACTGCTATAAAATTAGGTGAAAAAGCAGGTCAGACTTGAAGGAATCAAAACAAACATATTCCACTGAATAGATTTATAGCAGAAAATGGAAAAAAATAGTATTTGACTTGAGGCTAATAAATAGTATTTGATTTGAGGCTAATAAAACTAAAAAAATAACTTGTGAAAGAGAAAAAAAATTCTTAGAAAAAATCTAATGTTTGTACAACAGAGAAAATTTGAAAATGCTGAAATAAAATCTATAATATAGGAAGGTAATAGATACTGGATACAATACTACATGAACTTTCTGAGGAAGAAGAGACACTTAAGAAAGGACAAAGAGAATAGCATCCTGAAAAATCAGAAAAACAATTATGATCCTAAAATACAAATAGTAGATACCAACGGAAGGCCAAATAACAACAAATGGCATAAAGACCAACCAATAAATAAATTTATTTTTCCCATGTTTGGACATTTTTTAATCTCCAGCCTGAGAGAATTCATAAAGAACCTTTTTGTTGTGATGAAACATAGTTGCCCCCAAAAAATAAGCCCACAAAACTAGCCAAGTTTTCCACTAACTTTTTTAGCATAAGGAAATCTTCTAGTCTGAAGGAAGCAAAAAATTAGAATTCTTACAGAATAGAAAAAAAAGGTATTATTGGTCTTAAATTATCAGTTATCCTAGATTCCAGATCAGAGGAGGGGTGATTGCAGAAGCTTGAAATGAAAAATATGCAATAGGTAAGAGAAAGATGAAAGTTTTTTAAATATGCCAGCTATTAAGAGTCACGTGTTTAACATCCTTCAGCACAGGATGTAGAAATCTGCAGGTGAAAAATGCATAATCCCAAAGTCAATTCAGGAAGAAAAAAACTGGTTTGAAAAAATTGGCATACAACAACAAAACACTGAGCAGAAATAAGAAAAAGAAACATAATGGGGCACTTGCTACATATCAGGGAGAACAGGTATCTTTGGGAATACCGATTCATTTAAGCCTCATCAAAAATCCTATGACATGGTTACTGATATGCTCTCTTTTTACATAGAAGTGACCTACAGAGATGTAAAATACTAGTTATAGCATTAATTCACATTGGACAACACATTAAGGACAGAGATCCCACATGAGGAGTAAGTACACAGTGACTCCTGTTGCTGACTTAACAATTTGACACTCTTGTTTATGGTGTCAGTAATCTCCCTAGGCGCTTGTCATGAGCTGCCAAGGCTATGGAAGCTTTTTGAGTTCACCGGCTTCTTATTCCGACAGGGTCATAGTCAAAGTGGAAGTTCTCTCCTCCCTTCAGAGAAAGGTACCTCCTTCTTTGATGGCCCATTCTTTCCACTGGGATCTCACTCCCAGAGATCTTTCATTTAGGTCTTTTTTTTTCCCAGAATGCCTTGGCTTTCCATGCCTAAAATACTCTCATGGGCTCTTCAGCCATATCCAAATGCCTTAAGGGCTGATTCTGAGGCCAGAGTGCTATTTAGGACATCTGCCATTCTGTGTGTTTGCTGTGTAGCCCGCTTTCCATGTTTTTATTCTATCAGTTAGTATTAGCAGACACTAGTCTTGTTTATGTGATCCCTTTGACTCTTAGACCTATCATTATTACCAAATTTTTGAGGGTTTCTTCCATTTTCTTTTTCAAGCCAATCTCATAACTTCAGTTACTATCTGTATGCTGATAAGTCCCAAATGTATTAGTCAAAATTTATCCTCTGAGTTTCATATGTAGGTATGCAAATAATCACTCAACAAATGTCAATGCATTCTCCTGGAAGTCACACACACAGGAATTTCAAAATCACTACCTCAAAGGAGAACATATTACCTCCCCACCTTCAAACCCCTAACTTTTCTAATTTCCCTTGACTCAGACAACAGTATCAACATTCACCTAGAATGCTATTATTAGAGAGAGTTAAATGATTTCACCTATAGATGTCTGGCATGTAATTTTGTTACAAATTTTAGCAAACAGTTTGGGCTTCTTCTTAATGGTGTATATTCTTATTTCTCTTCATTTTGTTTTATTATATTTTAGGCTTTTTAGAACAACATTTTATGTTGAGGGCAAGGAGTGACAGAAACCTTAACTTTTCAAAATTTAGTAGTAATGCTTCAAAAGTCTTACCATTAATTGTATTACTATATGCTTTTGGTTTACATTTATTTCCAGTTTGTTCATATTTTTAAGAAATACATCAGGGATGTGCAAATCAAAACCATGGTGAGATCATTTGGTTGCTATTATCAAAAAGACAAATCATAATAACGTCTGGTGAAGCTGTAGAGAAAACAGAACATTAAAATCATCTGGTGAAGCTGTAGAGAAAACAGAACGTTAAAATCACAAAAGATATCTGAGTGCTGGTGCGTATTTAAGGAAAAGAGAATTTTTTTTTTGACAGGCAGAAGGGACAGTGAGAAAGAGAAACAGAGAGAAAGGTCTTCCTTTTCTGTTGGTTCACCCTTCAATGGCCGCTGGGGCCAGCTTGCTGTGGCTAGCGCACTGCGGCTGGCATACCACACTAATCTGAAGCCAGGAGCCAGGTGCCTCTCTTGGTCTCCCATGCGAGTGCAGGGCCCAAGCACTTGGGCCATCCTCCACTGCCCTCCCGGGCCACAGCAGAGAGCTGGACTGGAAGAGGAGCAACTGGGACACAACCGGCGCCCCTACCCGGACTAGAACCTGGGTTGCTGGTGCTACAGGCGGAGGATTAGCCTTGTTGAGCCGTGGCGCCAGCCAAAAAAGAGAACTCTTATACACACTCTTGGTAGTAACATAAATTAGTGCCAGCCTTTGTGGAGCAGCCTCAGAGAACTAAAAATAGAACCAACAATATATACTAGCTGTCCCGCTATGGGTTATATAATCCAAGAAGAGTAATATTAGCATGGTGAAGAGGTATCTGCACTCCCATATTTACTGCATCATTATTCAAACAGGTATGGGCTGAAAACAACCTAAATGTTCACCAGCTGATTCATGAATAAACAACATGGTACATAAATACAATGGAATACTATTCAGTCATAAAAGGATGAAATCCAGTCATTAGCAACAACATGGATGGAATTAGAAGTCACTCATTTCAGTGAAATAAGGCAGAGAAAGTGCTGAGTGATCTCGCTTATATGTGACTTCTAAAAATGTTGATCTCATAGAAGTTGAGAATATAGGCCGGCGCCGTGGCTCAACAGGCTAATCCTCCGCCTTGCGGCGCCGGCACACCGGGTTCTAGTCCCGGTCGGGGCACCGATCCTGTCCCAGTTGCCCCTCTTCCAGGCCAGCTCTCTGCTGTGGCCAGGGAGTGCAGTGGAGGATGGCCCAAGTCCTTGGGCCCTGCACCCCATGGGAGACCAGGAGAAGCACCTGGCTCCTGCCATCGGAACAGCGCGGTGCGCCGGCCGCAGCGCGCCTACCGCGGCGGCCATTGGAGGGTGAACCAACGGCAAAAGGAAGACCTTTCTCTCTGTCTCTCTCTCACTGTCCACTCTGCCTGTCAAAAAAAAAAAAAAAAAAAAAAAAAAAAGAAGTTGAGAATATAATAGTAGCTAAAAGAGAATGGGCAGAACAGGTAGAGATATGGATGGGAAAAGGTTAACAGGTTCTAAATTATAGTCAGGCAAGAAAATGAAATTAGAGTTTTTTTGCACAGTAAGGTGATTATAGACAATGGTTATATACAGGATTATTTAACAAAAAGGAAAGGATTTTGAATACACTCACCATAAAGAAGTGATAAAGTTTTGAGGAGCTAGATATGCGCACTCTTATTTGGACACTACCCAATATATACATGTATCAACACATCAGATGGTACCCCAAAATTATGCACAAATGTATGCATCAGAAATTCAAAAAATTAAATCAACACATATTCACTTTATGGAATAATTTTTCAGTTTTTATGTGTATGATTTGAAATTTTTTCTCATTTAATATGTGAATAAGTTAAGTTATACTTTCCAAAATTATGAAATATCTTGATTTCTAGGATACTTTCATTTTGGACTTAAAATAAAATGACTAACCAAGTGATTTATAACAAAAGAAGGCACCAAAAAAGAAAACTTGGGATGCACCCACAAAGATACTTAAGGTTTGTCTCAAAATGTCCACAGCAGTTTTCACTATCAGATGGAACTGGAAAAATGTCTAAAAGTTTTGAGGAAAATAAAATGTGGCCAAAGAATGACACTGCTGGTGAATTGCCATTCATTTACAAAGGGATATGAATTCTCAAGTGTGTGAGAATTCTGGTGACATATACTGTCGATACAACCTATCAAAAAAAGATGAAAAAGTTCATGCTTAAAACAAACTTACTAGAAAATAATCAAAATAAACTACTCAAAAAATGAAAAGACTGTTTTGTCAAAATTTGGCTATTTCACATTATGAGGATAAATAAAGGATTTTAAAGAAATAAAAAGCCATAATTTTTATGATTTATGGCAAATTGATATTTTCAAATTTAAGAGAAATCAAGTAATACTGTTTTATTATTTTATATTAGTTTCTATTGTAAGAACAAAGCATAGACTTCAAATTTTCACATACTCAGAACATTAAAATGAGCAAAAAGATTATAGAGAAAATGATAGAAAATAAAGCAATGAATAAGGAAACGAACATCTTACAGTGACATAGTATAGGATGGTGCTCAAATGGTATAAAGAATTGAGATACAATTTTATGATATTTGCAATAGGTGTTATATAAAGCAGTAACTTAGTGATAGCTTAAAGAGTAGCTTAAACAAGTCAATACCACTTGCCCCAATTTCAGAATATTTATCTTAACTTCACTTGGCTTTATTATTCTCCCCCAAAAGTGACATATATATACAAGGGTATTTCTAAATGTTCATGGAAAGATGGACTTAAAATACATGTTGGGAAGGGAGAGAGAGAAAGCAGAGGGAGAGTAAGAGGATATTTGTCTGATCCATTTGAGTATGTTTCAGTGTTCTGATTTATCCCTAAATCCATCATAGGTATTTACTAACAAGAACATTCTTTTTCACAATACAGTGAAATTGCCTAAATCATGAAACTTAGCACAGGCACAATGGAGTCATCCTATGAACAGTGCATTGTCGATCCTGTCAACTGCACCAATAATGTCCTTATAAAATGATTTTTCCTCAGTTTCCAAGATTCAGTCTCGTGTCTCTTTTATGAATCTTCTTTTAATGTGGTATAGTTCTACAATCTTTGGGCTTATTTTAAGGATTTTTTTCAAGAGCATACAAGTCAGCTATTAAACTTGTTCATGACCTAGTCGAAGAAGACCGAGGATTAACAATGGAAACAGCAGTCAACACCAGTATTATTTCTACAGGTTCAACACATATGATTCTGAATGAAAAATTAAAGTAGAGCAAACATCCTGTTCACAAATGACAAAACTCTTGTGCCTAGGTGGTTTGCATGCAAGAGCAAAGCTGTAAATGGAAGTTTTCTTTTTCTTTCTTTCTTTCTTTCTTTCTTTCTTTCTTTCTTTCTTTCTTTCTTTCTTTCTTTCTTTCTTTCTTTCTCTTTCTTTCTCTTTCTTTCTTTCTCTCTTTCTTTCTCTCTTTCTCTCTTTCTCTCTTTCTTTCTCTCTTTCTCTCTTTCTCTCTTTTTCTTTCTTTCTTGACAGGCAGAGTGGGCAGTAAGAGAGAGAGACAGAGAGAAAGGTCTTCTTTTTCTGTTGGTTCACCCCACAGTGGCTGCCGCAGCTGGCGCACCATGCTAATCTGAGGCCAGGAGCCAGGTGCCTCTCCTGGTCTCCTATGCGGGTGCAGGGCCCAAGCACTTGGACCATCCTTCACTGCCTTTCTGGGCCACAGCAGAGAGCTGGACTGGAAGAGGAGCAACCGGGACAGAATCTGGTGCCCCGACAGGGACTAGAACCCGGGGTGCTGGTGCCACAGGCAGAGGATTAGCCTATTGAGCCACAGTGCCGGCCTGGAAAGTTTCAATGAGATCAAAATGCTGAGAAATTTCTTTGAAGAAATGGAAAAGAAATGAAACATGGCTCCACCAGCATAACTCTAAAGAAAAAGCACAACCAAAGCAATGGCTACCAAGAAGAGGAATTGGTCCAGTCAAACCAAAAGTACACCGGATAAGAGCAAAGGTCAGCTTCTTGGGGTGCTCAAAGCGCTTTCCTTGTTCACATTTTGGAGGGCCAAAAAGCGATAACATCTGCCTGTTAACAGAGAGTTTGTAGCCAAATAATTAGCAGAAAAATGACCAAGAAGAATTCACTCAGGTCTTCATCTTGACAATGCTTCTGCTCATTACTCTCATCAAAACCAGCATTTTTTTAGAGCTTCAAAGTAAATCATGAGGCATTCACCCCAGTCCTAATTTAGTTTCTTTTGCTGTTTTTGTTTTGCTTTATTTCCTAATCCTAAATCTTTAAAGGAAACCCATTTCTCTTCAAAAAATAATATAAAAGAGACTGCATTGTAATGGTTAAATTCTTGTGAACCCTAGATCTTTAGAAACAGGCTATATAGCTGATGTCATCACTTACAAAATGTCTTGAACCTCATGGAGCATCTACTGAAAAATAAAATTTACACTTTTATCTTTTACTTATATTTTTCCATGAATTATTAAAAGTCCCTTTGTATTTATAAAAGTGTATTCAATCATTTTCTTACATACAGTAATTTATTCTTGTCACCAATATTTCTACTTTCTGGGACTTACTGATAATTACAATATAATCAGATATTTGATAAAGTTTTATGAATCTTCCTATGCTTCTGAGTAAAATACACTTTCTCAATCATCAGAATGTAAATACATATTCATAGGACTATCTTTTATGAAGGCTTTTCAAGACACTCAGGTTTGGGGGACCGGTGCTATGGCACAGCAGGTTAATACCCTGGCCTGAAATGAAGGCATCCCATATGTATGCCAGTTCTAGTCCCGGTTGCTCCTCTTCTGATCCAGCTCTCTGCTGTGGCCTAGGAAAACAGTAGAAGATGGCCCAAGTCCTTTGGCCCCTGCATGCACATGGGAGATCCAGAAGAAGCACCTGCTTCCTGGCTTCAGATCAGCGCAGCTCCGGCCGTTGCAGCCAATTGGGGAGTAAACCATTGGATGGAAGAACTCTCTCTTGCTCGCCCCTCCTCTCTCTGTATAACTCTGACTTTCAAATAAATACACCATAAATCTTTTTTTTTTTAATTTTTTTGACAGGCAGAGTGGACAGTGAGAGAGAGAGACAGAGAGAAAGGTCTTCTTTTGCCGTTGGTTCACCCTCCAATGGCCGCTGCGGCCGGCGCGTTGCGGCTGGTGCACAGCGCTGATCCGATGGCGGTAGCCAGGTGCTTATCCTGGTCTCCCATGGGGTGCAGGGCCCAAGGACTTGGGCCATCCTCCACTGCACTCCCTGGCCACAGCAGAGAGCTGGCCTGGAAGAGGGGCAACCGGGACAGAATCCGGCGCCCCAACCGGTACTAGATCCCGGTGTGCTGGCGCCACAAGGAGGAAGATTAGCCTAGTGAGCTGCGGCGCCGGCCTATATCATAAATCTTTTAAAAAAAAGATACTCAGCTTTCTTCTTTTCCACTTTTTTGTACCTTATTTAAAATCTACCTTACTTATCATAGTGTATCTATCTATATCTATATCTATATCTACATCAATATCTATATCTGTATCTATTTCTGTGTGTCTTTCAGGATCTTAAATTTCCTCTAGTTTCCCTTTTCTTTCATCATTTAGTCTCCAAAGGATACTGTTCTCTCTCTTTTTGTCCCCTCCACTCTCAGAAGCATTGTCTTTCAAGACTAACAATTTCAGTTCCATTAACTTTTAGATTCCTTTGGAATAGAATGCTTTCTAAGCTATAAGGATTGCTCTTCAGTATTTTTTTTTTTTTTTGCAAGGAGAGTATATATCTGCTTCAGAAGGTGATTGTAGTTCTTTACTGTGACACACATCTCCTAGACCTATCTAATCCTTCCTAGAGGGTTGTAAGAGGAGGTCTATACATAACTCTACTAAAATTGGTATTTACCTTTCTAAGAAAAAGTTATTTAAAATTTGTTTTATTTCTCTCTCATACTTCGGACTTGGTATCTGAAAGCTATATGGATAGATTCAGAGTTATGTAGCTGCTGCTTTTTTAGCTACAACCCATTAAAACTTAAAGGGCTATTATCAAATGTCATGGCCACTTCAGAAACATCGTTCTTAGTTCTTCTTGGTAATTTAATTTCAAAAACAATTGAGGCAACTTCTGGTCTGTGAGAATAATCTATCATATTTTTACAAAGGAAGCATATTTTCTAGTACTTAAAGAAGACATGCATACAGATCAGTTGGAAACATTTTAACTTCATTAAATGAAAGGAAAAAAAAGAAACTGGATATACTGGAGGCAAAAGCACCATTTTTTATTCTATAACCCTGAATTAGTATTTTCTGGTTGACAAGTAGGCAATTTTTGTGGATCCTGACCTCCCAGATTAATAGTAAGATTCAAGGTCCAAATACTCTTCTCTGGAATTTATATTGAGTTCATACTGCTTAATTCATAATGTGTTCTTTTCCACAAAGACTGAGGGAAAAGGAAAGCAATAAAATTTTAGAACAATCTTATTTTACTTGACAAATTTTTCGTCAAGCTTATAAAGAGTGTAATAGTGATTAATAATGGGACAACCTTGTCAAAAGTTTCCTTGAATTTATTATAAAATGTTTTCCTGAGGAATGTAGACCAACTATTTGTCATTTAGAGAATCTACTACATACATAGATGCTTACAAAATAACAGAGTCTTTGCTTTTTGTGAAAGGGCAAATGATTTATTTTTATCTATATGTCATCATAGTCAGAGTTAATAAGGTTAAACAGGTTTATCTAGATAGTTACATAGTTATAGCAGATTGTAAATAAATACATGGGCAAAATGTCTTTATCTGTAGCTTCCAGAAGTGGACAACTCTATTATTTCTGATTTTTCTCCATAACCTCCCCTCAGCTTCAAGGAATTGTTCAAAGTATTAGGTATGAATTTGTATAGATTCTAGGGCTTCCTTTTTCCTGGCTAACATGAAAAAACAGTGAGCTCTCCTATACAAATGTATGTCAAATAACACCAAAATTATATACCAGATAATATATTTAAATAGGCTGAGTGATTCCAACGAGGCTCCTTAATGAATCATGATGAAAACTAAACTATATGAATATTTAAACTTCACAGAGACTGTTTAATCTGGAAAACCATGAAATATCTCCAACTGGCAATATCATATTTACCCGGGAAGGGTGAGAATTTTAGAGTATAAAGACTGTATTTTTCCAAGTACCTGGTGTATTTTCAAGTCCCCTATAATATTTTAACCATGAACAGATTTAATGCAATCTGTAAATACAATATCTGTATTTCATTTTTATGCATTTTGATTCATTTTCACCTTCCAAAATTTCCATCATCAAGAACCCCTAGTTCTAAAAATTAAGGATTTGGAAAAGCAGTTTTCCTTGGCACAAATAGAACATAAATAGCCTAGACTTTAAATCACTAATTTGCGTATTTGTCAAGGTCTCAATAGGAAACAGGGTACTTTTAGTATATGTGCCGCTGAAGCGAGCACTACAGAAGGTACTTTTTTTTTTTAACTTTAATTTAATGAATATAAATTTCCAATGTACAGCTTATGGATTACAATGGCTTCCCTCTCCCATAACTTCCCTCCCACCCGAAACCCTCCCCTCTCCTGCTCCCTCTCCCCTTCCATTCAAATCAAGATTCATTTTCAATTCTCTTTATATACAGAAGATCAATTTAGTATATATATATATATATATATATACATATATTTTATTTTATTTTTTGACAGGCAGAGTGGACAGTGAGAGAGAGAGAGACAGAGAGAAAGGTCTTCCTTTGCCGTTGGTTCACCCTCCAATGGCGCACTGCACTGATCTGAAGGCAGGAGCCAGGTGATTCTCCTGGTCTCCCATGGGGTGCAGGGCCCAAGCACTTGGGCCATCCTCCACTGCACTCCCTGGCCACAGCAGAGAGCTGGCCTGGAAGAGGGGCAACCAGGACAGAATCTGGCGCCCCGACTGGGACTAGAACCCGGGGTGCCGGCGCCACAAAGGAGAGGATCAGCCTAGTGGGCCCAATTATAGTATATATTAAGTAAAGATTTCAGCAGTTTGCACCCACATTGAAACACAAAGTGAAACATACTGTTTGAGTACTAGTTATAGCATTACATCACAATGTACAGCACATTAAGGACAGAGATCCCACATGAGGAGCAAGTGCACAGTGGCTCCTGTTGTTGACCCAACAAATTGACACTCTAGTTTATGGTGCCAGTAACCACCCTAGGCTCTCGTCATGAGTTGCCACAGTTATGGAAGCCTTCCAAGTTTGCCGACTCTGATCATATTGAGACAAGGTCATAAAAGACAGGGTGAGGATAGTAACGAATGATCCTAAGAGTGGCATTAACGAAGTCTGAACAATTATACAGCATTAAGTGGGGAAGAGGATCATCAGTACACACAGGTTGGGAGTAGAGCCATTGGTGGTAGAGTAGAGGTTATGATTACGAAGGAATGAGGTCCAAGTGCACTAGACAGGGTCTAGAACAAAGGACAGAGTCATTATTAGAGGAGCTACGAAAGGTGCTGTCTAAGCTACAATTAAGTTTTCTGATTGAGAGGCAAATAGAACCTGACAGAAGGGGCTTGATAATAATCTGGTGGGCTTTAGGCCTTGTAAGTTAAGAGGCCCAGACCTATCTATCTCTTCACATGGGGTACATCCTAAGGGAGGTGTGAACCTCCTAGGGGAAGGCACTCTGTTGACTTTCATTACTTGGCTGGCCTGGGAGGAGAGCTGGCCAGGTAAAGGCAGGTGGCATCTCTAACAAGAAATTTACAGTTCTGCCTTCAATGTTGCTGACCCTACTTGACCATACCCTCAGCTGCTGTGGTCACTTTGGAAGTTGGGCTGAGTGAAGGACTTTTCAGCTTAGAGCCAATAAGATCTGTGGCTCTGACCTGGTCGTCCTTCGACTCCAGGGTAGCTCCATTTGCAGTGATCCAACTCTTGGCAGAGCTGCCAGGGCTCTTCACAAGCTGACTTCTGCTGAAGCCCAGGCTTACCACATTGAAAGCCACTGCAGTAGACTGGCCTGTTGGGTCTCCTTGAGGGCAGATCACTGTACAGATCAGCCATTAATAGGCCTGCCACCCATTGCTTCTGATGCCTAGCTTTCTTTTCCTCCTGGTTTGTGTTAAAGCAGACCAGAGGATGCAAGTCAAGGGAGTGCCTGTGTCCCATCTCTAATCTTCGGTGGCCTGAACTAAAAGTCTATAGTCACAGGCATGTTCTGTATTAGTTTTCTAAGGTAGACAATGCCCATGAGGATAATTATATTCTCACTTAAAAACTTTCTTTCCCTTTGGTCTGAAAGGGATTTTTTTTCTACTTACTGTTTACTTCGCTGATGGCAAAGTAAATCTAGCTATGAGATTATGATTTAAGCTCTTATTTTGGCTATGCTATTACAGAAAAATGTTAGCCACCTCTTTTATAAGGTCTAAAGATTAAATTGTGCATCCTACAGATTCCTTCATAATAGAATTACTTTCCTACCTTGAGGACAGAAGGTACTTTTAAGTAGGAACTCCTTTACAAAGCTGTGGAAAGTGTTCAGGGAAACCCACAAGGGATTATTAGAAACCAGAGCCTAACAACAGCCATCAGCATCCCCAGATCTGACTGGGCATGGCCATGTCACAGTTATTAGAATTCCCAAAATGGTTTTAACGCAAGAGAAGGTGTGCCAGACTGAATGGTGAATCTCCCAGGATGAACATGGCTATTGCAATCATATCCCTGGCAGAGAGGGAACCAGCGGAATAAATGCACCTAGTTCATTCGCTGTCCTTCTGCCCAGAATCCGGAATGAAGGGAATTGAGGGATGTCTTTCATCATGGTCAGCTTACTTAAGCACAAATCAGGATACAGACTGGTAGAGAACAGATCCTGAGAATCCAAAATGGGGAATACACAGCACAACAGGACATGAGAGGACAGCCCCTTTTATGGCTCCATTATTTTTCTCAGAAACATATTTCATGAATTTTTAAAATAAAGATTTCACTATCGAACATAACTGTTTTGAATCTTAACTCTACTCCATAATAGCTATAAAACCTTGCAAATGTTACTCTGATGCTGCTAAATTTAAGCTTAATCATCAAGAACAGAGGGTAATACCCTAGTATAACCAAATGTGTAATCAGTACTCTTCCTTTGTTTTAGTAGAAGCCCCAAATGTGGGATGTGAGAGTCATTGCCAGATTTTCCCATATCCTAAAGCAGGGTTTGTGACCCCTACATAAGAACTTCCACAGGAGATCAGCTAAACTGGTTTTGTGACCTTTAAATCTTCATTAGCCTTGAGAAATTAAAAAGGAGCAACATATGAAAGGGAGCGTTCTCTGGAGAGAAATGTTGGTTTTCTGTATATCTTTCCTCCCACCACAGGGGTTGGACAGAAACAGACTGTGTTCCCCCCTAACATCAGACAAGGAGAGCTTGAAAGGATCCACACGAGGTTGGCATGCACCTTGAAGTTTAGGGAGCGTAAGGTCTGGCATAGTTCATTGTGGCTAGGCCATCAGGAAATCAACTACAGATGAAGAAACCTGCACTTGGAATGAACTGAATTTGTGCCAATAGTGAGAAAAAGAATGTGTGTGTACTGCTTAGGACCAGATGTGGGTTTCTTTGGAATAAGCCAGCCTGGAGCTATTTTGAATTCCGTTAAACAAGCCACTGCCTTGAGCAGTTATGTGGATTTTTGGATGCTGAGTGCTTGAGGAGGAATTAAAATTGCCTGCTGGTGAAAGACATTGCCTCCATCATGTGGAAAGGCAGTTCAATTTTCCAATTTTCCCAGAGGAGGGAATCTGAGAAACTCAGAGTATCACGCGCGCGCACACACACACACACACACGCATACACACAGTCAGCTTTGAACATCTCAAAAACCCAAGAAGAATTAATGCCAATAATAATTACATTAGTCAAATGAACTCTTTCTTTTAATACACTTCCTTCTAATTCTAAAATCTTTAGGTCTCAGGATTTGCCAGCTTTATGGTAAGATACTCTTAATTTTTTAAACACACAAACAAAATTTGTGTTCTGAACTAATGGTACATCAATAGAATGTAAGGGTTAAAGTAGATCTATGGAAACATTCTAAGTTTTGTCCGGCATCTGCCCAACCTTGTCTTCCTCTCTTGTCAGTTTTTCAAGGGGTTGCTCCTCATACATCCTAGTTTTTGTTTAATGAGTCCATAGTCATGGTATTAATGTCAGTACATAATTTACAGACTGGTCACATTCCTTGGTAATGGCTTCTAATACTTTGGCTCTCTAACTGGATTCCTTTACTCACTCTTACCCTTGTTGTTGTCCATCTCTAGATCAGCTATAATTCTACCACAATTTTTGTAGGGTAGGAAGAGTAAGGGCACTATGGAATATGGATGTCTTATACTTCCACTCTCCATCCCATCAAACACAAGAAAATTCCAGAGGATTACTCCAGCGGGATTCTACAACAATTTGCCAGTACCCGGAATATCTACATATGTGCTAAAGAGGACTTCTGTAATCAGAAAGAGATAAACAATAAATGAACCATTATTTGATAGAAAAAAAAGGAAGCAAAGTGAAATAAATAAAAAAATCCAGTGAATCTAAAAACATCCCAAAATTCTTTTTACTTCCTCACTTTCTTGAGTTCTCACAACTGGAAACCATCTCCAACTGCTTTTGACATTCTACATAATTCTTTATGCTAGAAGCCATTGATAGGATGACAGGCCATCTCTGTGACATAAACACACATAAACATAAAGGGCAATAGATTTTTGGTTTGACATGTTACAAAAACACTGAACTTCAGTGGCTGTCAAGTGTCATCTGAGCTTACGTAACGAGCCCCTTAGAAGTCTTACAGGACCATCCTGCAGTATTAGTAAAGCTATAAATATTCTGTTAGATTGCTCTATTTTTATAATGTTTGGTTAAACTATTTTTGATTTATTTAGGAATCTGGAATAACTCTTTATATTTCCACAGCATAACTGGCAATTAACAAAGAAGCTCAAATTATTTCATTACATGTATGACAGAATGATGTGACATGATAGTCCTCAAAATCTTCATTTGAATCACAGCAGTCACATTTCAATTTATATCTCTCATGCTAGTGAACAACTCTCTTTTCTTAGCTCTAAGTATTCTCTGCCTAGTAACTAAACTTCCTAGAACACCGGAGTTATTCTCCTCTATAATTCTTCCTCCTTTCACCTTTTGGCATTCTTCATCTTCCTCTGCACAAGGAAATTAAGTAATAATAACATCTCAGGGGAAATAGTGGAAAAGTTATTGGAGTTCTTTGTTAATAAAGTATTTGACACAAGGAAGCCCTCAACCGCTGAAATTTCTAGAATTTTATTTAGAGTATAAACATCTAGATTAGACTCCTGTCACTATATTTAAGACCCTTGTCAATATTTATTAAATGGCCAATGAAGTGAAAACTAGCTTATTAAGTAAGTGATTTATTCCAGTTGAATTACATCGATGACTCTGCTGTAATTAGGAATTGAACTAGATGAAGGAAGTTTATAAGAATCTTAGAACTGGAAATACAGACCTAGACTTGGCTCCCAATACTTTAGGAGCCCAAGTGTTTCTTTCAGATTATAAGGGCACATATTTGACAGCAAACACATCATATATAATTTTCTGAGATTATTTGATTTTGAGGAAAATAAGTTGAAAAGCAGATTATACTATACCAAAATGGCCAAAACAATACTTTCCATCCCACAAGCTCTTTTTAATTATGACCATGCCATTCTTCAAATAAGAGGTGGAAGAGTTCATTTTCTTCTTAAATTTGGGCTGTCTAAAAGGATGGTATTTGGGACAATTGATAAAGCACCGTTCAGATAAAGCACTGTCAGAGTGCTCAGGGTTGAGTCCTGACTCTGCTTCCAATCCAACTTCCTATGAATGTGCATCTGGGGAGGTAGACAATGATACCTCAAGTACCTGGATACTTACCAGCCATATAGAAGATCAAGATGGAATTCCTGACTCCTGGCTTCTTCCAGGTCCAGTACTGGCTGTTGTGGGCATTTGTGGAGTGAACTAGCAGATGGAAGACCTCTCTCTGCCTATCTGTTTGTTTGTTTCTCACTATCTTTAAATATAAATACATAGATAATTCAACTTGTGCTGCCTTAGTCACTTGGATGAACAATGGACTGAAGTGAAAGTAATGGTTTAAGTTTGTGAAACATCCCTTCCTAGGGCACTTTATCTAAATTTTATTCTGTTATTACAAAAAGCCCAAGCTACATGGACTTCTATATGTGTTCCATTTAGCCATAACTGAGCCTCCATCTGATAGTAGCAACTGCCTCATAAAATGCAGCCTAAGATAACTGTGTCCCAAACATCTTACTGTAACTATGTGAGAGGCACCAAACAAAAATAACCCAACTCATTTCAGTGAACCCAAAGAACAATGAGAACTATTCTGTTTTAAGCCATTGAACTTTGAGGTGGCTTCTTGTTTAGCAATAGTTAACTAAAACATGTGGTTAAGGAGTAAGATTTTTCTTCTTATTCTATTTTTTAAATTCAGTATGCACCATGGGGACATGAATTTCATTTGAATGACATCTAAATTATTTTCAATATTCTGGTTGGGATTTATATATTCTGGAAGTTGTTGCTTTCTGATCTTTCTGATAAAGGCTTATCCCTCATTTACTATTTTTTTCTTTTGTGTTGCATCATAATATTTCAAACTATAAATGTGAAAGCAATATATTTTCTGACAGCTCTTTCTGTCCTAGATGGGATTTGGAAAACTATCATTTGCTTTACTATTTAAAAAATTTCGACTTTCTTTGAAATTGCTTCCATTTTGTAATTTTTTTTTTTAGTCTACACTGCTGCTACAATTCCTTACTAGATATCACCTCTGGAAAATGTAGCAACAATAGAGAGGTAAACCGTAAGGGAACTTTTTTGACATTTTAATATAGATAATGTACAACATGTTCAAAAACTACCATGATCTAATAGATATGTCCATTGTTCTACCCTGAGAGTACTCAAAATTATTTTATTTACAAGAGTAATAGAAGCAATCATTTTATCTGTCGATTTATACACATGTACCCACCCATGCTCAAATTTATACACATCTCCAAAAATACTGTACAGTTTAAACTACAAGTTATGATAAAGGGATCAACTGTTCCTGCCCTTACCAATTTCAACAGTGGGTATTAATATTCACTTATTGATAGAAGAAAGTGGCACTTCAATTATAGTTTCAGGTGTATTTTTTGTACTTTTCTAAGAAGAAGATCAAAAGTTTCTTTTCAGTATCTCTTGACCATTTGTAGGTTTCCTGTATTCATGGGAATTCTCCTTAAACAAGTAGTTTCAAAGTTTTGAAGTTTATATTTGAATATAGTCTGAAAATTGGGTTACATAGAGAAGCACAATAATATTTCCTTGAGTTTTATTTTATTTTGAAAAACAGAGGCTGGAGAAAGAGGAAGAGACAGAAACAAAGAAAGAGATGTTCCATTTACTGGTTCACTCCCTAAATAGCCACAAAGGCCAGAGCTTGGGCCAGGCTGAAGCAGGACCCTGGAACTCCAACGAGACCTCCAATGTGGGTGGCAGGGTCCACCAAGTACATGGACCATTCTCTGTGCTGGCATTTCAGGCCATGGCTTAACTCATTGTGTCACCCCCCCAAATGCCAATCCCCCGAAATCACGATTTTTACCTAAGAATAAAGTAGGCTAGGTGACAGTCCTCAAAATCTCTGTCCCATCATGCTTCCTCGTAGACTGAGCTATAGAGAATACCATTTCTGGAGAGAAGGTTCGAAGATGAAATAAGGCAGACACCAATTTGTAGCATACAAAATGTAGCATCATTTTTATTAAATTGGATCCTAATGTAGGTACTACTGCATAGAATTTTGCACGTGACTCAAGTCTCTAATCAGTTTACTTCAAGTAAATCAAATGTGAAAGTGTAGGTGGGCCTCACTTCACTGGTTGAAAGACCTTAAAATAGCAGAGTACTCCCCTGCAGGGAGGGATACTCTCCTCTGGTCAAGACACTTCAATGGGCCAGTGTTGTGGTATAGTGGGTGAAGCTGCCGCCTGCAATTCTGCATCCTATATAGGGGCCAGTTCCCTGCTAATGGACTGAGAAAGCAGCAGGTGACCCAAGCATTTGGGCCCCTGCCCTCACATTGGAAACCCAGATGAAAATCCTGGCTTCAGCCTGGTTCAGCCCCAGGCATTGCAGCCATCTGGGGAGTGAATGACCAGATTGAAGATATCTATCTTTGTACATACCTCTCTCTTTCTCCCCCTACGTGTGTGTGTGTGTGTGTCTGTGACTACATTTTAAATAAATCTTGAAAATTGAAGAAAAAAAGAAGCATCAGCTTCAGCTTGTGTTTGGGGTTCCAGCTGGCTTATGATCTCATATATGGTCCTCAAAGGTTTTTTGGCTAGCACAACTGCCTAAGTGAATTTCCTTTAATAAATCCATCATCAATACCTTTATCTAATCTGTCTTAGTATCCATAGCCCTACCTATGTCTCCCTCCGGATCTACTGATCTGGATGAGCTCTGACTGAAAACAAAATTTGATATTGGAAATTGTTCCAAGAGACTAAATCTTAAGGGCATATTTTGTGAATTGGTTCTTGGTTTTCTGGAATTGATGCTCTTATTCAAGGAGATTTAAGAGCAAAATGACCTTGTTTCTGGTGATGAAGAAGACATAGGAAGTTCGTGACAGAAGCGTTTTAATTATGGACTATGGAGATATGTAACTGAGTAAATCAGGAAAATGAGACTCTGGGTGAGCACTTTCTAACTGACACGACTGTGGTCAGAGGAAGGGGTAGAAAGCTTTTTGTGATGGTGGGGAGTTGGTTTCAGCTGTGCTGGAGAAAGGTAAAGAAAATGGAACTCAGGGCCTTGAATTCCCAGCTCTAACTTTTTATCCATAAGTTGAACTTTTCTAGCACTTCGCCGAGGCATAAGTAATAACCATGGAGGAGTGGCTTCAATGACCACAACCTCTCAAACTGGTGCATTGCATTCTTTTCCAGCCCACATAGAAGGATCACGATGAGCTCCCTACAATCTTGAGGAAGACTCGAGGTCTGGTTTGTAGTACTCTGTGTGAGCTGGAGGGACTACATGAAAGTCAGTAGCAAACACTGCAGCCTCACTCGAAGAGTGATGGTGAAGGTGATCTCCCCATAGGACATGCCATCAAGTAACGCATGTGGTTTTCCATTTTGTGTGCAAGTAGAGATACCTAGAAGAATAAGTCTGTACTGCTTTATAAACTGCCCTCGTCCATTTGGGCTGCTGTAACAAAATATCATATACTGGGTGGTAGAAACATAAACAGCAGAAAACTATTTCTCAGTTTTTGAGGCTAGGAAGTCCAGGACCATGGTGTCACTAGTCTAATGAGAGTCCATCTCCTGATTCACATGTGGTGCCTCCTCACTTTTTTCTTACATGGAAAAGGGGTTAATGAGTTCTGTTGGAGCTATTTCATAAAAGCACTAACACCATTCACAAGGGCTCCATTTTCTTAATGTACTCACCTCTTAAAAGCCCACTCCCCGCTTAAAATCATCATCTTTGTGATTAGTATTTATAAATTTTGGTGGAACATAAATATTTAGACCATAGCATGAAATGTCAGTGGTTTGGTTGAATGATCAAGTCTTTAGAAGGAATACAATTGGAAAACCACTAATACGGAGATTTAGAGAAGGATACACAGAAAGACTTATCAACTGGCCAAAAGAATTTGAAGGTATTTGTGTCCCGTATGAATGTCCATAGTTAGGTGACTGTGGCAGGAAAAGATTTACATTTTAAAAAAGTGGATGGCATGACCTGTTCTTTGAACATCAGTCAAATCCTTTCCTCAGTGACTTGTGGTATTGCCTAATGGTCTCATGCTTAAAATGGCCACATGGAAGGGATGGAAGTCATGATGGGATCAGCAACAGATACTCATGGACCAAGGCCAAACTCCACAGCCACTGCTGATCAGCCAGGTACTTGGTAGCAGATTGATTACATTTGTCCTCTTCCATGATGGTAAGAAAGCAATTATTATAAAAACAAACATTGAATTCAAATGTATATTTGTTTTCTATCCCAGGGATGCTTTTAACAAAACTACTACACATGGATTTATAAAATATTTTATCCACTGATATGTTATTTTGAACCCTGATGGACATGCTATATAAACTTTCAGCCTGCTTGTTTTCATATGAAAAGCTGTTAGTTTTTATATGCTTCAAGATATTTAAAGTGTAAGTGAATTATCAGTTCTTAAGCTAATTAAATAGGTCTCTAATATTCTCCTACCAGTATTGGCTGAGTCAGGTGTCAACTTGTTGTGATTCCTCCAACACTGAATCAGCAAAGAAATGGATAAAAGCAATCTAAAAAGGTTTCTCAAACTTCCAACTTTTATGAAGAAAAAGTTTTCTGTGTAAATTTTTCTCTCTGCTGTTACACATTAAGGGTCTTCTAGAAGCTCATAGAATATTTATATTATGAAAAATTGCACAGATTTCAGCAATTTTTGCAAATTAACAAGCTTACATGTTAATGCCATTTTCCATGCAGTTTTTGAGGTATCCTCATAGTCCTTCCTTTTATTCCTGTAATGGATTGAACTGCACACTCCATCTTCAATCATACATGGAAGAGCTAAGCCCCTGTGTCTCCTAAGTTGCCTTAGTTGACTTTTATTAGAAAAGAAGATCATTGCAGATGTAATTAGTTAAGGTGAGGTCATGCTGGCATAAGATGGGCCCCTGAGACAAGGTGACCAGTGTTCTAAAAAGGGGAAATTTGGACGCAGGCAGGCACACAGGGAAACTGCCATGTGACGATAAAGGCAGGTGACGTTCTACAAACCAAGGAGCATGAAATTGATCGGCAACCCCAGGGAGTCAGGTGATCAACAAGGAAGAGTTTCTTCCTCATGACCTTCCGGACTTCCAGTCTCCAGCACTGTGAGGTCACACATTTCTGTTGTTTAAGCTCTGTTTGCAGTGCTTTGTCACAACACCCCTATAGAGGCCCGAGCAAGGGAAAGTACTTGACCTCTAGTTTCAAGGGTTCCACAAAGTAAACTCATCAATGAACCAATGAACAACCCTGTTGTTAAATACTTGGCATTCAGATCTCACAGAACATAATCTCTAAGTAACTGTTCTCATGAATGACATAATTCAGACTTGAGGAAAACGCATCTCCACATCTCTTTCATGTATTTTGGAAAGAAAAAGTAACTGTCCAAATGAAAAGTTTGTGAGTTCTATGGACAAAGAGCATTGAGAGGTAGAATTACTTAGGTTAAAGCGAAGAAAAGATGAGGACTTATCAAAACACTTTTCTCAGCTTCGGTGTAGCAAATTTTAAACATATGCTTATTTTTGTTTTCTTTCATGCTCTATGTATGGTTCCAGATGTATGCATTTAAGAAAAAAGTGTCAAAATAATTTCAAATACAAAATCAAGTAGGAAAGTTAATATTTACTAAACAGGAGAAAGGAAATCATAGCAAATTACATATAACAAGGTACACATATAACAAATATTAATATATGTTTCATATTTAAATGTATTTAAATTTAAAAATATTAAATATATTTTGTTTATTAACTAACTGCCTAACACAATTCTATAATACATTTATTCTTGGGGCTGGCATTATGGCATTGTGGGTAATGCCATTGCACAAATTCCGGCATTTCGTATGAATTGTCCTGACTGCTCCACTTCCAATACAGCTCCCTGGAATGGGCTGGGAAAGCAGTGGAAGTACTTGGGCTCCTGAACCCATGTGAAAGACCTGAAAGAAACTCCTGGCTTTGGCTTCACCCAGCCCCTGCCTTTGCGGCCATCTAGGGAGTGACCAGAGGATAGAATATCTCTCTCTCTCATCCCCCTCCTCTGAACTTTCAAATAAATCAGTAAATCTTAAGAAAATTTTTAAAAATGTTTTCAATTTTTACTTTTGTCTGTTTGCATTTTTAAGCAACTCTGACAACACACCTGGAAAATTATAGAAAATATTTAAATCACTGTCTGATGGAGTTAAACATCTAAAAGAAGTGTTCAGAGAATAGCTTCTTTCATATTGATAATATAATTGAATGCTAAGATTATAAAATTTGAGAAAATTTCCATCACTTTCATATTCAAGTGATAAGTTTTTAAGATATTCAAATGTTTCTTATATATGAATTGGTCTTAAATTTTCAATCAACAATGTTTACTGACGTATTTGCCTCACACCTTCTTTAGAAATTCTTATGAGTCTTATATCATTAAAAACTAAACTGCCATTGGTTATATCAATGTTCATTAATCATGAAATTGTTGTTCTTTCTATCAAACAGTTAAGAAAATCTTGGAGATAAAAAATAATTTATGGAAACAGAACAGTTCTCACATAAATAAAAATTGTTTTTTTTTAATATTTTTTAATTTATTTATTTGACAGAGACAGTGAGAGAGAAAAGAGACAGAGAGAAAGGTCTTCCTTCTGCTGGTTCACTCCCCAAATGGCCTCTATGGCCAGAGCTACGCCCATCTGAAGCCAGGAGCCAGGTGCTTCCTCCTGGTCTCCCATGCGGGAGCAGGGCCCAAGCACTTGGGCCATCCTCTACTGCCCTCCCGGGCCACAGCAGAGAGCTGGACTGGAAGAGGAGCAACTGGGACTAGAACCCGGCACTCATATGGGATGCTGGCGCCATAGGCAGATGATTAACCAAGTGAGCTATGGTGCTGGCCCCACAAACTGTGTTTTTCATTAGTGTTTGTTTTCCTTTTTTCATGTGGTCCTGTTTGTGAATATTCTGATTTTTAAGAAATCATTAGGCCGGCACCGTGGCTCAGCAGGCTAATCCTCTGCCTCCGGCGCCGGCATCCTGGGTTCTAGTCCCGGCCAGGGCGCCAGATTCTGTCCTGGTTACTCCTCTTCCAGTCTAGCTCTCTGCTGTGGCCCGGGAAGGCAGTAGAGGATGGTCCAAGTGCTTGGGCCCTGCACCCGCATGGGAGACCAGGAGGAAGCACCTGGCTCTTATCTTCAGATCGGCGCAGCGTGCTGGCCGTAGCGGCCATTTGGGGGGGGGGGGTGCACCAACGGAAGGAAGACATTTCTCTCTGTCTCTCTCACTGTCTAACTCTTCCTGTCCAAAAAAAAAAAAAAAAAAAAAAAAAAAAGAGAGAGAGAAATCATTATACTTTTTGTTGTCATTTTATTATCTTTATTTATTTGGCAATAATAATTCTCTTTATAATCAATATTTCTACCATCAGAATTTTAATTTCTCTTGTGCTATAATAAAAAGTTTGATGTACTTTAATTTTCTTTCTATATTCTTTATGTTTCCTTGTTTGATGTCTATTTTTAATACACAAATTTTTATATAATCAAAAAATCTGTAAGAACCTATAGTTGTTTGGACATTTTGGCAACTTAGTGACACTGAAGTAGTCATTGTTAACGTTGGTGAAAGGTAGATACAGAAATGCTATCAATCTTCAGATAATATTTACTCTTCTCTGCTCCAAATCCAGCTCTTCCTAAGACTGTGTGCTCGGGACCGACACTGTGACATAGCGAGTAAAGCCGCTGCCTGTAGTGCCAGCATCCCATATGATGCTAGTGCTAGTCCCAGCTGCTCCACGTCCCATCCAGCTCTCTGCAATGGCCTCTGAAGATGGCCTAAGTCCTGGGCCCCTGCAGCCACGTGGGAGACCCAGAGGAAGCTTCTGGCTTTGTATTGGCTCAGCTACAGCTGTTGTGGCCAACTGGGGAGTGAACCAGCAGATGGAAGACTTCTCTCTCTTTCTCTGCCTCTCCTTTCTCTATGTAACTCTGACTTTCAAATAAATAAATAAATCTTTAAAACACACAAAAAAAGATTGTATGCTCTGTTGACGAAAACAGGCCCACTACTCAATACCTCAGAGCAGCCATAGTCACAAAGAACCTCCCAGAATCCTCTACACCAGTCCCCTTCAGAATCCCACTTGAGTAGCTATGTTCTTCATTTTCAGATTTGTTCACCTGTACCAAGTATGGTAGGTGACTTTTACTTATCTTTTCATTTCCATTTTTTGGCCATTAGTTCTCTAGCAATTCCAAAAATCATGTAAGTTCTAAGTCCTATAATGAATTCCACATTCCAAATATGCACAGTATTTCTTCCCTGATTAAACTATGACTAGTATATAAAGTGAAGAAATTATGATATAAACAAGGTCAAATGTTTTTGTAAATTAATCTTTTTTGTAAATGTTTTATAAATTTTAAGCTATATACTTTTGTAATCAGATTTTTGTCCTACCTACTTTGACTTACTGATAAATATGCATAGTAATTTTCTCTTTGAAAAACTTCCAACATAGGAAACTATTCTGTGTTAGTGATATTTTCACATGTCATTTCATTAGGAAATTTTACACCTCATCAAGATGCATTGCATCATATATGCTAACATGCAATCCACATGTAAGATGCATAAAGCTAATTTTTATGCAGGAAGATATACTATTCAGTACTGCTACTGGTTTGGACTGTACACATAGCAAAGTGCTAATGCATCTCTTTCACATCTATTCTCAATAAATGGTGAAGAATTCTGACTGAACTTACACAGTGTGTATTTATGTATATTCCTGTTAATACAGAATATATAAATTAACTTGTTTCAATGGGATCTAAATCTTGCATTTTCATATATTTTATAAAACCTATCACTTGAAGAATTTTCAAAGAATTGGCTTAGCACACTTCTAAGTCTCTTTCTTTTTCTTTGTTCACATGTTCCTGAGACAGGTGTCATAGGAGACCTTCATTTCCCAATACTACCTCTGGCCCCTTCCTTGTATAGGCATGAAGTTATGAGAGTCAGCATGAACATTAGTGGCATTCTGAGAAGCTATGCTGACACTAGGAAACTAAGAGATTGCTTCACTGGGTATGGGCGTGTTCTGTGGCCCACTCCATATAAATGCCAGAAACCCCAAGGAAGCTTGTTCTCATCTCAACAATTAGCCACACTGCTCTTGAGACAACACATGGCAAGCCCCAGCTCTCAGCTCCATCTCAGGAAGCGGGCTGAAAAACAAGTGCAAGATCTTCTGCCAGCAGGACGGTGGCAGGAAAATGACCCAGCAACAGGCTCAAGCCATAAAAACCACGCCTCTTTCTTGCTGACAAGTTACAATTGCCACGACAAACTACAAAGATGACCACATAGGAGATAAAAGAGGGAGATCCTTAAGTCCCGGCACTTGCTGCCTATTTCCTAGAAAGAAGATGGATATTTGGCCTGGATAGTAACGTACATTAGCCTAACCCCAAAAAGGAGGAGCCAGAACACACAGCACAGCTTTGTATGTGGAGCAGCCTACTCTTCGTCACATTCTTTCATAAAAACCTCTTGCTTTCATTTCGCTATCTTGCAGCTTTCTATTTAGGTATTTTCTAACTGACTTCAAACCCGAGGACCTCCTGAGGTCGTGGTGGCCCACACAGAGCCCCTGCTCTTCATAACAACTGTTAATGCCTAACGATGTCCCTATTAAATATTGCTATAGGATTCCCATCTTTCATACGTCTAGCTGATTATGTATTTCTTCTTTCTTTCTTTCTTTCTTTCTTTCTTTCTTTCTTTCTTTCTTTCTTTCTTTCTTTCTTTCTTTCTTTCTTTCTTTCTTTCTCTTTTGACAGGCAGAGTTAGACAATGACAGAGAGAGAGTGAAAAGTCTTCCTTCCATTGGTTCACCACCCAAATGACCTCTACAGCTGGCATTGTGCTGATCCGAAGCCAGGAGTCAGGTCTTCCTCCTGGTCTCCCATGAATGTGCAGGGCCCAAGCACTTGGGCCATGCTCCACTGCCTTCCCGGGCCACAGCAGAGAGTTGGACTGGAAGAGGAGCAACCAGGACGAGAACTGGCGCCCCGACAGGGGCTAGAACCTGGAGTGCTGACACCAGAAAAACATTTTAATTAATATAAAAGGATTATTTTTTTCATTAACCATTTCTGTGAGGAATCTCCAAGGTACCTAGGCTACCATATTTTGAGAACTGGACAGCTCGGCTCTGTTTAAACACATCTAATGTGTATTGGTTGGCTAGATACACATGGTTCCGTGCTAGGATGGCCAATGGGAAATTAAAGCCTCCAAGAGTACAGAGTATAAAATAGATCTTAAATAAGTTCATATTGACAAGCGTCTGTGAAAGATCAGTAAGAGCAGTAAATTAAATGCTAGAGGCCAGGATTAAATACCGTTTTGTACATTTAATCTAGCTCAAAGTTACTGATTGAATGCACAGCTGGAAGGGTTCCCCTGGGATTTCTACATCTAGAAAAACATTGCCCAAATGCAGCCACTGGATTTTTATGGTATGAATCATTTCTTTCAGGCATCAGAGAATTACTGCCAAGTTCCCTATCAAACAGGATAGCTAAAGAGCAATGGTTTCCCATCATGCATTAGGGAAATCACAAGAAAGGAACTCAGGCTCCAGGCGTAGTGTAGTAGAGATCAGCTGCATAAACAGCCTTGCTCAGAACTCCTCTGAACTAAGAAGCAAGTCTCTCTAGAACTGCTCCTCTCCACTTTACAAATCAGGGAAGATCATTTGGTTTAAATTTACCAAGACTGTTTTGTAAATGTGCAAATCAAACTGGTCATATTCAGTCAATATACAGGAATACAAATGCTTGATGCCTATAATTGCTTAAAATTGTTTTTGTTTGTATACTGATAGGAAGCAGTAAATTTTAAGAAAAATTCAAACCTATTTTAATACATTTGAGCTAATCAAATTGTATGCCCCTTTGTGTCATGAAAAATATTTACAAGTCTTGCTTCAATTTCTTTACCAGTGAATGTGATAAAAATATATGCAAAACATCAAAACAATTTTATAAAAGCATTATATGTTAATATGGTGCCACATTCATGTCTCTCAAAACTGAGTGTTGAGATTTTTCAATAAAATGCAAATTGGCTTACAAATCAAAAATACTTATTTTAAAATTAGCAAAAGAAATAGACATTCATACATAGATGCACACACACAAAATCAGATATAACAGAGAGGAGCATGAGCATATATGAAAAGTATTAAGTGGAGGCTGGCGCTGTGGCATAGCTGGTAAAGCTGCCATCTGCAGTGCCGGCATCCTATACGGACACCAGGTCAAGTTCCGGCTGCTCCACTTCTGATCCAGCTCTCTGCTATGGCCTGGGAAAGCAGTAGAAGATGGCCCAAGTCCTTGGGTCCCTGCACCCACGTGGGAGACCCAGAAAAAGCTCCTGGCTCCAGATCGTGCAGCTCCAGCTGTTGCGGCCAATGGGGAAGCGAGCCAGCAGATGGAAGACCTCTCTCTTTTTCTCTGCCTCTCTTTCTCGCTCTGTGTAACTGATTTTCAGGCAAATAAATAAATCTTTAAAAAAAGTATTAAGTGTTTAGTGTCACAGAAACTTAAATTAAAACTCAGTGATATTTCTTAACCACCACAATGATTAAACTTAAAAAAACATTGATAACACCAAGTGTTGGAGATGAGCAGCTGTAACTGTCATACATTTTTATGAGAGCATAAAATTGGAGAACTTCTTGAAGTTATTTATAAAGTTGAATGCAAGTATACTCTATCAACTAGTAATATCACTACTAAGTAATTATCCAAAACAAAGGACAGCTTATCTACAAAGATATGTTTGCAGAAATGTTCTGAGTCTCATATATAATAACCAAAAAATGGGAACAGCCTAACTGTCCACCAGCAACTGAATGCATAAGAAACTTTAGTGTATTCATACAATGGAATGCTACCCAGCAATAAAAAATATACATATACACAGATACACTTAATAACAAGTCTGAACCTTTCTCAACTGAGTGAGAGAAGCTGGATAGAAAAGATTACATACTTTTTTGTTCAATCTATACGAATTCCTAGAACAGATAAAATTTCCCTAATATGATGGGATACATAAGGGACTGTCTCTGGGTAGAGGAATTGGACAGAAAAAAAATGGTACAGGTAGGTTCTCTGGGGCAATGGAATTGTTCAGTATCTTATTTGGATGGTGGTTACATGGAGGCGATGACCTTCAAAACAGTACTTGAAGACTTTAGTGATACAGAACTCTGATTATCTCAAGGTAGTCCACTGAATATTTTTATTTGGAAAAATCAAAATACATACAATAAAAAAAAAAAGTCTTCCAGCAAAGATCCCGACACACACACACACACTAGGCAAGTGCACCAGAGAACATCAGAGTCACTTAGAGAGTTTGTTTAAAATGTGGAATGAAAGTATACTATCTCCAGGGACGCATTTTCCAAGCACAGGATGGGAATCTGGTCCCTTCATTTTTAATTGGCACCTACCTCAGGAAGTTCTGAAACAGATGGATCACAAACTTCAGTTTGTAGACAGCAGGTTACGCCATTGCCTGCAATGCTGGCATCTCCCATGAGCAGTGTCTTGAATACATTCTGCTCCACCTCCAACCCAGCTCCCTGCTGGTGTGCCTGAGAATGAAGCTGGAGATGGCTAAGTAGTTGGGCCCTTGCCACTCAGTGAGAGACCCAGATGTAGTTCCAGGCTCCTGGCTTGAGGTCACCTGGAGAGTGAACCTGCAGATTTGAGATTTTTGTTTTCTTTTCACTCTCTTTCACTGTCACTTTAAATCTTTCAACTAAATAAAATCAATCTTAAAATGATAAAATTATATATGATGATATATATATAGATATCATTATATATAATTATAATAGCTCACTAGGCTAATCCTCCACCTGCGGCGCCAGCATACCGGGTGCTAGTCCCGGTTGGGGCACTGGTTCTGTCCCGGTTGCTCCTCTTCCAGTCCAGCTCTCTGCTGAGGCCCTGGAAGGCAGTGGAGGATGGCCTAAGTGCTTGGGCCCTACACTCATGTGGGAGACCAGGAGGAAGCACCTGGCTCCTGGCTTCGGATCGGTGCACCGTGCTGGCCTTAGCAGCCATTTTGGGGGGGGGGGTGTGAACCAATAGAAGGTAGACCTTTCTCTCTGTCTCTCTCTCTCACTAACTCTGCCTGTCAAAAAAGAAAAAAAAAAGGGAAAAAAGATATAATTAGAGGCCAGTGCTATGGTGTAGCAGGTAAAGCTGCCACCTGCAGTGACAGAATCCCATATGGGTGCTGGTTCAAGTACCAGCTGTTCTACTTCCCATCCAGCTCTCTACTATGGCCTGGGAAAGCAGTAGAAGACGGCTCAAGTCCTTGCGTGGGAGACCCAGAAGAAGCACCTGCCTTCTGATCAATGCAGCTCTGGCCATTGCAGCTATTTGGGGAGTGAACCAGCAGATGGAAGACCTCTCTCTCTCTCTCTCTCTCTCTGTCTCTCTCTCTCTCTCACTCTCTGTAGCTCTGCCTTTCAAATAAATAAATAACCTAAAAATTTAAAAATGGATCAGAATTGGTATGCTGGAAATGAGACATAAAGCAAAGATTTACGATCTAAGTGAGAAATTATAAGAGTCTAAACAAAACCATGAAAATTGAATTGGAGGAACAAAAATGCAAGTATTTTTTAAGAGAGAATCAATAGGAATTTCTAAATGACCAAATATAAATAGAGAAAAATATGAAGGACTCTACAGTATGAGTCCAGAAAAATGTATAGTAATGATGTGAAAGGAAATAAAACAAATTTGGTGCACACAAATTGGAGAAAACAAAGAACGCTTTTAAAAAACACTGTTTTTGAGACTCTGTCATAGACATCCACATCCAACAAGCTGTGAGAAACCAAAGAATGCAGTGACGGGCCAAAGTAATAACAATGCATCCATTGACCACCCATAGAGTACCATCCCTGAATTCTCTGAACATGCTATTTGTCCCACCATTGACCAATCAAAGGACAGCCACAGTCACTGTGGACCAACCAGAGACCCACATAGGAGATGATGTCGCGGCTCAATCCCATCTTGAATCTCCAAGATTCAGTACCCTTAATCTGTTGAAGTGTCCAGGGATTGAGCAAAAGCCGACCAGCAGACCGTGTTTCTTGCTTTGTACTTTGGAAAATAAACACTTATTTTATTCTACAATCACAGTGTCAGTGATTGGCTTACTGCTCTTTGGGTGGAGGCCCAGGTTTTATTTGGGGTTCAGCAAAACTAGTAGAAAGGAGAACCTCAGTCCATAAACTAGGCTAAGATAATTGACCACGTTCACACTCTGCATTCTCTCCTTGTGGAATATCCATGTTCACTGGGGCAAAAGGGTGTCTACAAGTGCAATGAAAATGCAGATAGATTAAAACACTAATCTTGGTAAATCATCTCTCACATGATTCTTGATGCAAGAAGAAAAAGAAAAAACAATTGTTAAAAAATGAAGAAAGGGAATTAAGGACCTAAAGGTCTTTTTATTTTTCAAAGTATTGACAAAAGTGGTAAAGTTTAAGATTGCACAATAAGAAAGGCTTAAGAAACTCAATAAGCAGTGTCTCAAATAAGAGATAATAAGCAACTTCAATTCTGCCCCATATACAAATTAATGCATTTTGTGAAGAAACTTGGAATCAAAGGCATTGAAATAAGAATAAGTCCCAATCTATGCAAGTTATGAGGTTTTAAAACTCCTAGACTTGAAAATGATGCCTATATCTCCTACTCATTTTCAAAAGTAATTCCACTGAGTTTTCTTTCTATTCTGCATATTCTTTTTTAGGCCTAAATGAAAGGGGCAAAATAAAACACTTAAATGGGAATTATATTTGAACCAACATTGTTTCTTAAAATAATGGGTCCAATCAATTCATTTTCTGTACAAAAGTGGTCCAAATGAGAAAAATTATTTGATAGAGTGGGACTTTAAGTTAAAATGAAAATTAATGTTTCTTTTTAAAGGCTAGCAAATTTCACCCTGTATTGTTTGGTCTCATTTCTATCTTTTATCAATTCCAAAGAAATGCTTAATGATAACTAATAGCCAAGCCTTTTGTGAAACATGTAGTCTAATATAACTGAGACGAATGTCCAGTAGGTTATTGAAAATCACAGAACCTTGACTTTGTCATTTCATTTTTGTAATTACCACTGGCTATAATTAAGCTGTTATGTAACTGAGAGGCAAATTTTGGAATAAAAAGGATGGTAGTGTTTAAACCTTTAGCAAACAATAATGACTCCTAGCTCTCTTCATATTAAGGACACTTTGTTTTTCAAAAAAATCGTTTTCTTCTCAGTGATGAGGAAGTCATCTCCAAAAGGAATTACTTTGTGCTTTTTACAAGTCAGCCAAGGGGGAAAAAATGAGCGAATTATAAACATTGAAGCTTAGCAATTTTCAGGAGAAAAAAAAAGCTGTCAACTCTGTCTTGGCTTAAATAATTCTAATAAAACATTATCATAGCTACTGAAACCACATAGTCACATATATTGTCAAACAGTACTAGATAATGGTATTCTGAAAGTTTGCAGTTATTATATTTGCATTTGAAAATAGGTTTTAGAATTTGAAAACAGACAAAAAGAAGTATGAAAAGCTGTTTATGCAAAGTATTAAAATGAGCATTGTGGCCTATAAAACACAAAGTCTAAAAAAAGAACTCCAGAGTTTTGCTGCCTTCCTCTGGCGTGCAGGTGTGTTTTGCAACAGCGCTACCTGAGCAACTTTTAGCTGCGTGATTGAGGAGTAAATGTTGTGCATCCATGAAACAATGGAAATTGGACCTGTTAATTTTGCCTTACTGGAAGCAGAGAATAGATTTTAAGGAAGCAGAGTGAATAGATAGTTGTTAGAATCCAAAGATAAGGCAGGGAAAATTTTAAGTTGGCCTTTATCATTAATCTACTCTGATGTTCTAAATCACCAGGAACCGCTGGAGTCTCCTCCAGTGTTAAAATGGCACCTCAAATACTCACTTCACCAAGGGGGGCACACTTTGCTAGTAAGTTTAGAATTTAATGTATACAGCTACTTCCTGGTTCCCCGTGGTTTTAAAACAAGGTACTATTGCTTTCGGTATAAAACACAGCCTAAAGTTTCCAGCTTTCTGAAACCAAAATACTAGAGTTTATTTTCCATCAGAGTAATGTTCCCTAGTTAATCCAGAAATAATCCCATAAAGACTAGTACAGTATATATTTATTTTTCACTGACATCATAGTGCGATGAAAGTCTGTGGCACTTCCACAAATGTGGCCCTGACATTCTGAGGACCCTTGACTCCAGCTGCGAAGAATGGGCACAAAGGAACTCCCAGGCCTGGCAGTGACAATTATATTTGTTCCTAGTCATCTCTACTGGACAGAACATAGTCACCTGGTCCCAATCAAACTGCTCAGTAAGTATGTGTTGTATTTTCAAAGAAACATTAATATTCCTTGATGAAAACATAGCATTATTTCTGCTGCTAAGTAAAACTAAATATAAACCCTGTCACAATCCTAAATGTTTTAATTGTGTCCAGTAGATATTGATGGCAGTTATATATTGAGACTGAATTCTTATTGCGTAGCCACTGCCAGTCCAGACAATGTCAACCACAGCCAGGGAGAAGCTGGTGCTGTAAAACCTGATACTAACACAGAGGAAGTAGTGGTGGTGGAGGTCAGTCAGCAATGAAGTTACAGCAGCTTGGTTGGTGTGAACTCTAAAATAGTGCATTTTCTTTCTTTGGCACATTTGTCTTTACACTGATTACTGTTCGATTGTTTAAAGCATAGTTCCATTGCAGAAACAAACTGGCAAACTGACAGCCTTCTGAGTAGCTGGTGAACATGAGCATGTTGAACCATTACTTCCTTTTCACTCGCTTTCTCTGTTCATTTTCAGAAATTTTTGCCACTGAATGACTATTCAGGCCATCGTGTATGAAACAATTTATAATGTATAACACTCTCCTTCAATTCATTCCTTTATTCTGAGCTCATTTTCCTTGATATCCCTGTCAAGCTCCTGACACCCAGCAAAATGGTATTGAGGGAAAATGACTCCTCAAAATCCCTTTCACATTATACCACGGGATATGGAGAGTTCACCAGTGATGTAGAGACTTACTTCCTCTCGGATTTAAACCAGTTGAAAGGGACTGCCACTAACCATTTGATGCTCCAAGCAAATGCCAGAGAACGGACTGTTTGGTGCTTCTGGGATTCCTAGCAAAGCTTCACACCATTGTATTCAGAAATCAGATCTCTCATGTGAACTGAATATTCCTTTCTGCACAATACAAAGAGACATGGGAATCAACTCAGAAATGTCATCCTACATTCTGAATAATGGTAATTCTGCAGTCAAGCAATGAGAGCAAAATAAATGCTTCAACACACTGACGCACGTACCAAACTGATAAGCTGGCATGTGAATGTGTGTCAAAATACTCAATGCTTTGGAAAGTACTCAAACATTAAAACTACAATCATTATGTTCTCATTTTCTGATTCTACATGGAGAGATTTTGGAAGTTGTCACTCCAGTCTTCACAACAAGAAAATATCCAAAGAAACAGAAAACCAACATCTCTTCTTACATGTGTCAGAGAAGTAAACTGGCACAGCAAATTAAACTACCTAAAATCAAACTACCCTAAAACCTGTAGCAAAAGGCAGGCAGATAAGGAGAGCAATGGCTTGCTTACTAGATCAGAAACCACTGTGGGAGCCAGGTCCAGGCTAGGGAAACTTCAATTACAACCAATGAGGTGCTGAAAGTGCAGTGTGGCCAGGCTTGAGAGTTGAAAATTCCAGGGGAGGAAGGGGTGGGCATTTGGTGCAGCCATTAAGATGTCACTGGCTATGACTACACACCTTACCAGATGGCCTGGGTTCAAGTCCCTGCTCTGCTTCTGATCCAGCTTCCTGCTAGTAAGCACCCTGAGAGGTATCAGGTGATCACTCAAATGCTTGGGTCCCTGTCATCTATGAAGGAGATCCAAACTGTGTTCCTGGCTCCTAGATTCACTCTCAACCAGGCCTGGCTGTTGTGGGCCTTTAAAAGGCTACCCTAGGGGGTTGGGGGATGGGGGTGAGGGCACTGAACCAGCAGATAAAAGACCTCTGCCTCATTCTGTTGCATTTATTTTCCTTATTCTTAACAGTTTGTTCAAAATAACAACATATCAATGCATATACTTATGCATAAACAACATGAATGACATAAAATGCTATAAGAAACGGGAGGAACAAAAAGGTATTGGCATTACCTGTGGACAGGTGTTCTATTATTTGAAAGTGTACTTAGATTACTTAAATTAAACATTTATTGAAAACTCAAATGCAGTAACAAGATAAGTCTAATACATAAGGGAAAAATGTGTAAATGGTAAATTCAGAGAGGAGAAACATTGGAATCATGAAAAAACTCAATGAAAATCAGAGAAGTCACAAAAAGAATGGAGTAAAGAAGAAAATACCAAAGAGTGAAAGTTATGGTATGCACTGAATTAGATCAATAGTAATTAAAACATTAATGACTTAAATACAACAATCAAAAGACAGAAGTTAAGAATGAATAAAAACAAGACTCAGCCCTAAGTGTTTTAAAACATCAATACCTCAAATAAAAAGACAAAGATCAATTGAAAACAAATAGATGGATAATGATATTATGTTCATGCTAATGGAAATTTGGCATTGGCTATATTAATGACATAGAAAGCAGGCTTCAGAATAATAAAATTATCAGGGATAAAAGACATCGTGACTTAATGATAAAAGAAGCACTTCTCCAAGGAGACCTTACCATGAATACACCTAATAAGAAAACATTGAAAAGCCTATGAGGTGGGGCCGCCGTTGTGGCTCACTTGGTTAATCATCTGCCTGTGGCACTGGCATCCCATATGGGTGCCAGGTTCTAGTCCTGGCTGCTCCTCTTCCAGTCCAGCTCTCTGCTGTGGCCTGGGAGGGCAGTGGAGGATGGCCCAAGTGCTTGGGCCCCTTCACCCACGTGGGAGACCAGGAAGAAGCACCTGGCTCCTGGCTTTGGATCGGCACAGTGCTGGCCATAGCGGCCATTTGGGGAGTGAACCAATGAAAGGAAGAACTTTCTCTCAGTCTCTCTCTCTCACTGTCTATAACTCTACCTGTCAAATAAATTTTAAAAAAAAGTCTATGAGGTAAAACTGGAAGAATTGCAGGGATAAATGAGTCCACTGCTATAAAGACCTCAACATTCTAATATCAGTAATTGGTTGTTAATTTGTTGTAGTAGCTATTTTTGTCATATTTAAATTTTTACCCAAAGTATAGATCAAATTTTCCTTAATGTTTTATTCTATAAATTTTATAATCTTACATTTAGGTCTCTTATTTATGTTGCATTATTTTTAATAATTTAACAAAGATGCAGTATATTTTATTTTTGCAATGCCATCCCAATTTCCCAGCACCAGTTGCTGAAAGTTTCTTTTCTCTATTTAACTGAATCTGCATCTATGCTGAACATCAATAAATTATAGCCATTGGTATTTACTGCTGGATACATTCTTCTGTTACATTGACCTATGCGGGTATTCTCTCCTGTTGCTATACTCTGGTTTACAGTAGCTATGGTGTAAATCTCAAAATAGGATAGAGTGAACCCTCATACTTTGCTATTTCAAAAATGTTTTGCTTATTCTAGCAACATATATATATATATATATATATAATTTTGAAGTAAATTTGTGATTTAGATACTGTTTGTGTGGTTCACATATGTAAAATTTGAAGGTTTGGCATTTAACAATGTCATACCTTCCGAGTCACTAACAAGGACTATATTTATACAGAGCTTCTTCGCTGTTTCAGAGAAGTTTCTTTTGTTTGGTGTGTGTGTGTGTGTGTGTACAGATACTGATATGAATCACAGAATAAGCAGGGGCTTAGATAAGACTAAATAAATTGAAAAATTTTACATAATTTCTGTCTCTAGCACTGTACCTTAATACCACTCCCTTACATGCCAATCAGGTAAGTTCACTTCCCCATGATGCACCTGACTCTCTACAGGATGAGGGCGTGAACACCAGAAGGAGCTCATACATAGAACTCCATATGGAGACACCACGGAACTCCTAAAAGCACCACGTACACAGTAAACCCTGCTCAAACTCTGTATTCAATTAAGGCACCCCTGCTCCATAAAGGGGATCCTTCGACATGGAGGTAACTCTTGGTCTTTTCCTCTTGCTCTCTTCTCATGGACAGCCTTATCTTTCTCTCCGTCCCTCTCATGATTAGTATCTCTCCCTATGGGATTGCCTGCACTCATGCCTGAATGGCTACTCACTCCCTTACTTTAAATAAATCCTGCTCACATTTGTGTACATATACTTCTGCTTTAAATTCCTATCGCATGCACAGGAAAGACTTAGAATAAAAAATTGCAAAATAAAATAAAAAATCTGCAATAGCAATATATATATTTTATGATCTTTGCAGTTAGAATTTAATTTGATACTAACATAACTCTTCTTAGTTCTGATAGCCTTTTCTACATTCATTTGGATTATCCATATTAACTATTTTTCTTAAAATGGAATAAGTTTTATTTTCATTAATTTCTGTGCTCCTAATTCTTTTTCTTGTCATATTGCAATGGTTAGGATGACCACTATAAAGATGACCAGGAATCTGTAGCACTAACCTCTTTGCTTTGTCCATGGTTTTAGGAGGAAAGCATTCAGCATTTCATTACGTCTGATAATAACAAGTTCTTTGCAGAAACATTTAATTAAGTGAAGTAATTTACTTTCTATTGCTAGTTTGTTCGTGTTTGATGAATGATATTTGACATTTTGACAAGTGCCTTTTCTACATCTGTTGCTATAATAGTTTTCTTATTTTGCTGAGTAAGGTAGTAAACTACATTGATTAATTTTCTAACATTGAATGAATCATGTTTTGAGGACAGGCCCTACTTGATCATGAGGTATTACCCTTTTTACAGGATAAAAGGTGCCCAGTTATACAGACTATAAGAGTGAGTATGGACACTAATTTAGCTAAGCTCTGTTGAATGTTTTGTGAACCTAGGGCTGAAAGATTGCTGATCCTTCCAGGGAGCATTTTTACACACCACTCATACCTTGGGTTATTCTTTTTATAAATCTTCCAAGTGCATCTTGCTACTTTGTCAGCTGCTATTCATTTTTAATTACTCAGGCTTTTCAGCGTGAGGGAAGTGGGTACTCAATAATTTCGTCAGCCTTACAGCAGGCTTCTCTTGGGGCTGTGTGGCCTCCACAAGTATTTCTGTCTCTTTCTCAGGTATAAATTTCTGCCTCTCTTTCCCCTATTTAATTTTCTTGCTACAATATTTTGAGTCTGTTGCAACACCTGTCCCTGATTGACTATGGATGTACTTATTCACTTTTTTTTCTGTCCTTACTTGGGTACAACAGGAAAGCAAATGCCTCTGGAGAAGGGTAGTGTCCTCTTCCTCCACCTGGGGTAAACAATAATGTTCCAGATGCATTGTTTGGTGAAATCCTTCCTTTAGTAAGGTAGGCTTTACTAGTAAGGATTTTTGCAAAAGAGAAAGATCTGCGAGGACATCAGCATAATTGCTTTTTCCCTTCCAGCTCCCAATAGATAAATGTCTGGGACCGTGCTTTTGAAAATCTGGGAAAATTGCTATCAGAAGTGCCTGCTAAGGGTCTGACTTCCTTTGGACTTGGCCGTCAAAGTGTCATCCTTGCTCCAGGCCTCCCTTAGCCTCCTGTGTTTTGAAAGGACTTTTCATGGATCCTAAGAGATTCAACTACTCTTTAAACTGGTAGGAGTCCAGAGACTCATAATCCGAGTCATCAACTCTCAGGACGTATATCTCCCTGGATACACGTGATGATCAGGTATCTGAATGGCAGGAGCTTGGTGCTCTCAGTTCTCAGATCAGTACGCGGAAAGTCACTGGTTCTCAATCTGTGTGTGTCTTTCATGTTGTATTGACAGAAGGAGTAACTTTCAGCCTCTTTCTTTACATGATGGAACTGAAATTAGAAATTCACAGAGGGCTCAAAGAGAAACTGTTTGTTAGATAGCTTTAATGCAGCTTTGTTTTTAATTTATATGCTTTCATTTTCTTTGAAAAGCAGAGAGAGAATGAGAATATCATCCATCTGCTAGTTCACTCCCCAAATGCCAGCAACACCTGGGGATGGGCCAGGCTGAAACCGGGAGTCTGTCATATCAGTGACAGAGTGGAAGTACTTGAGCCATCACCTGCTGACTCCCACGGTGTGCATTATCAGGAAGCTGGAACCTGAAGCAGAAGCTAGGAGGCAGAAATGTTGTGGTGCAGAAGGTTAAGCTGTGGCTTGGCATATACACATTGAATATTGCAGTGCTTCTTGGAATCCAATCAAGTTCCCTGCTAATGTGTCTTGGAATGCAGATGATAGACGAAGTACTTGGATTCCTGCCACCCATGTGGCAGACTCAACAAAATTCCCGGCTCCTGACATTGGCTTGGCCAAGCGGCCAAGCGCCTACCATTGCAGGTATTTGGGGCATGAATCAGTAGGTGGAAGATTCATTCTCTCTCTCTCTCTCTCTCTCTCTCTGTATGTGTGTGTGTGTGTGTGTCTCCCTCTCTCCCTCTGTCTTGTAAATCAATCTTAAAAACAAGACAAAAGAGCAGCAACAATAACAAAAACACAACTGAGATTTGAACATCGCCACTGTGTTAGAGAATGCAGGTACTTCAAGCAGCAGCTTGACCACTGAGCCACATACTCATCCCTAAGCCCCCAGTGCTGAAATTTTAAAGCTCCCTTGCACTATCAATTAGTCCTTTAATTTTGATCATTGGTCCTATAATTTCATGGAAGATGTTTAACACCTGTTCCAAGCAATGTACTTCAAATACCTAAAGATGGGTGTTTATGCCCTTTTCACCTGTTTTTCCCACTCTGGACTGTATTTAAATGCCTTCTTCAAAATCAGCTTGTCTGAAATCATCATCTCTTCATAATTTCCAAGCTTGTTTGTGATTTGTTTAAAATTAAGATAAAAATATTATCTTTTGGGGTAATTTGTATCTTATCCCTCATATTCAATTAAGCATATCTCCAAGTTATTTCTCAGTTTTCACTTTTCTTTAAGATATAATTATACTATCATCTCCTTTCTGACACTCTTAATTCATAATGAGCAATGAAATAAATTGCTACTTACAAGTCCAGGTGTGACCCAGTGGTAATCAGTACAGGGGGCAGGTGATAATTTTTCAAACTCTGATTTTCTTTCATACTTCAGTCATTAACTCCAGCGTATAGTTCAGTTTGGAATCATGTGTGGGAAATGGAATTAGGAAAGTGCAGGTGCCACTGTGAGTACTTATGAGTTGGACTATAAAATGCCAAACTTCAATCAAGATGAAAATGGTTACTAAGATGACATGGCACAATTTTAAAAATCAGTAAACACTCTTATTATTCAAGTATCTGGAAACGTTCAGAACTTTAGTATAAAAATGAAAAATTTCCTCATGACCAGCTTTTCCTGATAAGGAAATTTTCAGTTAAAGCATTAAATAGTAAAGTCTGCCACCAAAAGATAGTCTAATTTGTTGTTGTTTTTTTTTAACTTGTATTTAGTAAATATAAATTTCCAAAGTACACCTTATGGATTACAATGGCTTTCCCCCACCAATAACTTCCCTCCCACCCACAACCCTCCCAACTCCTGCTCCCTCACCCATTCCATTCACATCAAGATTCATTTTCAATTATCTTTATATACAGAAGATTGATTTAGTATATATTAAGTAAAGATTTCAACAGTTTGCACCCACACAGAACATAAAGTGTAAAATACTGATTGAGTACTAGTTATAGCATTTATTCACAGTGAACAACACATTAAGGACACAGATCCTACATGAGGAGTAAGTGCACAGTGACTCCTGTTGTTGACTTATCAAATTGGCACTCTTGTTTATGGCGTCAGTAATCTCCCTAGGCTCTTGTCATGAGTTCCCAAGGATATGGAAGCCTTTTGAGTTCAGACAACGGTCTTATTTAGACAAGGTCATAGTCAAAGTGGAAGTTCTCTCCTCCCTTCAGAGAAAGGTACCTCGTTCTTTGATGGCCTGTTCTTTCTACTGGGATCTCACTCGCAGAGATATTTCTTTTCTTTTCTTTTTTTTTTTTTTTTTTAATCTTTTTGCCAAAGTGTCTTGGCTTTCCATGCCTAAAATACTCTCATGGGCTCTTCAACCAGATCTGAATGCCTTAACGGCTGATTCTGAGGCCAGAGTGCTGTTTAGGACATCTGCCATTCTAGGAGTTTGCTGTGTATCCCGCTTCCCATGTTGGATCGTTCTCTCCCTTTTTTATTCTATCAGTTAGTATTAGTAGACACTGGTCTTATTTATCTGATCCCTTTGACTCTTAGACCTATCTGTGTGATCAATTGTGAACTGAAACTGATCACTTTGACTAGTGAGATGACATTGGCACATGCAACCTTGATGGGATTGTATTGGAATCCCCTGGCACATTTCTAACTCTATCATTTGGGTCATGTCCGCTTGAGCATGTTTATCATTGGTACTAATGGGTAGTAAAAAGATGATTCTGTAGTGACATATTTTTTTCTTTCAAACACTTTTTTTTTTTTTTTTTTGGACAGGCAGAGTGGACAGTGAGGGAGAGAGAGACAGAGAGAAAGGTCTTCCTTTGCCGTTGGTTCACTCTCCAATGGCCACTGCAGCCGGCGCGCTGTGGCCAGCGCACCGCACTGATCCGGAGGCAGAAGCCAGGTGCTTATCCTGGTCTCCCATGGGGTGCAGGGCCCAAGCACTTGGGCCATCCTCCACTGCACTCCAGGGCCACAGCAGAGAGCTGGTCTGGAAGAGGGGCAACTGGGACAGAATCCGGCGCCCCGACTGGGACTAGAACCCGGTGTGCTGGCGCCTCTAGGCGGAGGATTAGCCTGTTGAGCCAGGGCACCGGCAAAGTATATCTAGTACTCTTTTTAAAATTTTAGTTAACGTATACAAATTCCATGCATTTTATGTATACAGATTTAGGAACATAGTGATTGCTCCCACCCATGCTCGCACCCTTCCTCTTCCTCTCTCTCCTATTCCCACTCTTACTTTTTACAAACAAACCTAAAAACCAAGCACACAAAAACATAACAAAAAAGTTTTTATGAAATAGGACAAAACCACAAAGTTAAGGTTACAAGTGTTAATTCTTCACTGAAAATTTCAGTGGGGCCATCATTGTGGCGCTTTGGGTAATCGAGAGTCTCGCTGCCTGCACCCTGTGTGAGAACTGGTTTGGGTTGCTGCTGCTCCATTTCCATTTAATTCAATTTCACATTAGCTGTCTGCTAATGTGACTGGGAAAGCAGCAGAAGGCTCAAGTACGTGGACCCTTGCCATTCATGTGGAAAACGCAGATAGAGTTCCGTGCTCCTGGCCTTGGCCTGGCCCAACCTGGTTGTAGTGGCCATTTGTGGAATGAGCTAGTGGATGGATGATCTCTGTCTCTCCATTTCACTCTATCACTCTGCCTTTCAAATAAATAGAATAATTTTCTTTTTAAAAAAGTTTTGGAATAACTTTTTGTTTCAAAGCAATAAAGAAATTTCAGCTAGCAAAATTATATTTCACTTAATAATAGGGCTTCCACCATAGTTTAGGAGTCTACAAATATTTTGATCTAGGAGAAAGAAATGTACAAAGGGATTTTGTATTTTTCAACATTATGACTTCTTAAATGTATTCTCCTAATCATATTTCTGAGTTCTAGAGAATAAATTAATATTTGAAACAAAGAATACTTTATAAGTGCATTGCCCAGAGATAATTTCAAACATTTATTTGAAATGATTATAGTCAGTTAACCAATGATGTAAACTACTTTAATAGATTTTCCATTGATAAGACACATGTCTACTTTATTGACATTATTGCTGTTTAAGAAAAAGCAACAAAATAGATTAAGCTTTGAAGAGGCTATTAAAGAAAAAGACAAGCCTGAATAAAGACATAGCCATGTGCGGTGGACATAACTGAGGCCATAAAGATAATTGTGAGTTCATCGGAAAATAATCTGTGTAATGATATGCTATTTTAATCTCACTGAAAAAAAAAATAAAGTTTATGGAACCCTTGAAGCAAATTAATTCTGAATCTTAACTGATTCTTCTGGAAATCATAGACATGAGTGATATGAAAATTTTGAAAATAATAAATACCTGTATTTTCAAATAAACTGGAAAGTAGAATAAATTTTCAAAATCTAAATGCATAAATGCTACCAGCGATCAGGGCAAAAGGAAAATCCATGAAATTTCTTGACTTCCAAACCAACGCTGAGGACTTTGAGTAATCAAACTAGTTCATAATATTAGATGAGACAGAAGACTCCAGGGATTATTGTGACATAACGACTGGCTTATTTGGTCAAGAAGCAGATACTGATTAAGAGAGTTCACCTAGGTGATCAGTGAGTTCATGGAAATTTAGAATACAGTGGTGAGATATAGTATATAAAATGAGAATTGATTTTAAAAAGGTTGTTTCAAGTTTGTCTATATTTTTGAAAATATTTTAAAGGCAGGGCAAAGGATAAAGATAGAGAGAGAGAGAGAGAGAGAGAGAGAGAGAGAGAGAGCACGCACACAAATATGAGAATGATGAGAATGAATATTTCCATCCTGTGGTTCGCTCTCCAAATGGCCACAAGAGCCAGGATGGGACCAGGCTGAACCCAAGAGCCTGGAACTCCGTTTAGGTCTCTTAAATGGATGGCAGAGGCCTAAGCACTTGATCTATCTTCTGCTGCTTTTCCAAGCATAGTAGTAGGGATTTGGATGAAAAGTAAAGCAGTAGGGTCTCTAACCAGAGCTTGATATGGTATGACAGAATGGCAAGAAGTGGCTTATTACACTGTGCCAAAACACTGGCCTCACAAGCTGCTTTTCTTCCTATGAATATTATCATCCGGAGAACAGAGAACTAGAAAGCCATGTTCCCTGCCAAATATTGAGATACTGTTCAGAAATTAGTATTATTTAAGTACAAAATAAATAGAGATCAATGAAACAATACCCTTTAAAAAGACTATAGTGTAGGGGCCGGCGCTGTGGCGCAGCGGGTTAAAGCCCTGGCCTGAAGCACCGGCATCTCATATGGGTGCCAGTTCTGGTCCCAGCTGCTCTTCTTCTGATCCAGCTCTCTGCTATGGCCTGGGAAAGCAGTAGAAGATGGCCCAAGTCCTTGGGCCCTGGCACCCACGTGGGAGACCCAGCAGAAGCTCCTGGCTTAGGATCAGTGCAGCTCTGGCTTTTGTGGCCAATTAGGGAGTGACCTCTACCTCTCTCTGTAACTCTTTCAAATAATTAAAATAAATCTTTTAAAAAAGACTGTAGTATATATGGTATCTTACTATATGACAAAGGAGGCATTACAAATCTTTTACAAAGGATCAAATTATGGAATATACTGTGTTTGGAAAATTAATCAGCTTTTGTTAAGAGGAAGAAATGTATCACTGGCATCCTCTGTCCAACAAGCAAAGATACAAACCAGATGAAATTATAGAGTGATGTGAGATACACAGAATTTAACATTACTATTTTATAGGTAATAAAGGATTTTATATGATCAGCCCTGAATCAGATACAAAAAAAAAAAAAGGTCCACTTTGAAAAGTCCATCCAACTGAAATTGATTGCAGTAATAATGTTGGCCTCATCTACTTGAATTTCTACAAAAATCCACTGAAAAGATATAGTGTCATGAGATGAAAATCCATATTTGGTCAGATCAGGTAAAGAATTAAGGGAAACATGGAGGGGAACTGAAGGCAGGCATAGTAAAAACAAGAAGTCATCTGTGTTTAAACAGAAATCCTCCCACACAATTTGTTTTTAAGTGCTTAACAATTCAAAGAAAAAAATTCTGTTCAAGAAAGCCAAGGGTTCCTGAAAAAGTTTTATTTGCATTACAGGAAATCTGAAAATTATCTCAATGCTGTTGCTGGCAGTCTTAAGCACCTCAAGGCATATTCTTTAATATTGCACCTGTCATTCTTGGGTAAACTATTTTAAGCTAAAAAATAAACTTGGAGCACATCAGGCATTTATTGGAAAATACAGCAATAAGGACCAGTGTAATAGGCATAGGATAGAACTGACCTACTTTCACCAAGCAGAAACATTATTTTGTTAAACAACACTTGTGCTTTTCCAGAGCTGGAGTCCAAGTAGCTTTACGGACATAAAGTAAAGCAAGATTGTTGGGTAAAGTTTCAGTGGAATACTTGCTAAATACTTCCTGAGTCAATGTTTTCCAAACAACAGGTCAAAATATATTAAAATATTATGAAATCTATTAAATAATGGTGACTCTCAACCAGTACTTTAAAAAAAAAAAAAGAGCAACAAAAGGGACTAAAACACACACACAACCACGATACCTTCAGGCTCAGTGTGAAGTGCATTTCCTTTTGTAGATCAATAAAAGCGTCTTGAAATTTACTCTCTGAGATCTCCTACTCTTCTTTATGAGTGATTCTTAACTTATCTGCAAATAGTACTGAGTGTGCTTATGTGTATTTGTGTATGATTGTATGAATTTGCAGAGGACCATTCATATAAAAATCAAGACGTATCTCAGATAGTGAAACGTGGAAAGCCTGGTAAATACAGGCTCTATAAATATACTGGACCTCTCATTTCTGCTACTAATGGGGGTTAAATGTTCCAGCTGTGTAGGCTGTACCTTTTCCACTGAAAAATGCTAAATCCAATTTCTAGCAGTTCTTATACACTGTCAAAGACATGACACTATACTTCCTAAATCATTGGAACTGCTCAACCCTTTGTGTACACTTTGGAGGAGTAATGTGGGGCCCCACCATACAACCCAGCCATCCCACTCCTTGGAATTTACCCAAAGGAAATTAAATTGGCAAATAAAAAAGCTGTCTGCACCTCAATGTTTATTGCAGCTCAATCCACAATAGCTAAGACCTGGAACCAACCCAAATGCCCATCAACAGTAGACTGGATAAAGAAATTATGCGACATGTACTCTATAGAATACTATATAGCAGTCAAAAACAATGAAATCCGGTCATTTGCAACAAAATGGAGGAATCTGCAGAACATCATGTTGAGGGAAATAAGCCAGTCCCAAGGGACAAATATCATATGTTCTCCCTGATCAGTGACAACTAACCAAGCACCTAAAAGGAAGCCTGTTGAAGTGAAATGTACACTATGAGAAACAATGACTTGATCAGTGCTTGTACTGACTGTTAAGGGACAACTTACTACTTTATTCCTTTTAGTATTTTTTTGTTCTACTTAATACCATTGGTTGAACTCTTCAATTAACACACAATTATTCTGAGGTGTTGAAATTTAACTGAAAAGTGATTCCTGTTAAATATAAGAGTGGGAATAAGAAAGGGAGGAGATGTACATTTAGGCACATGCTCACTCGGACTTACCCCTAATGGGAGAGTTAGAAACGTGCCAGGGGATTCCAATTCAATCCCATCAAGGTGGCATGTACCAATGTCATCTCACTAGTCCAAGCGATCAGTTTCAGTTCATAATTGATCATAATGGTAGGATTAAGATTCAAAGGGATCACATAAACAAGACTAGTGTCTGCTAATACTAACTGATAGAATTAAAAAGGAGAGAATGATCCAACAAGGAAAGCGGGATACACAGCAGACTCATAGAATGGCAGATGTGCTGAATAGCACTCTGGCCTCAGAATCAGCCGTTAAGGCATTCAGATCTGGCTGAAGAGCCCAGGAGAGTATTTCAGGCATGGAAAGCCAAGACACTCTGGAAAAAAAATGACCTAAATGAAAGATTTCAGTGAGTGAGATTCCAATGGAAAGGACGGGCCATCAAAGAAGGAGGTCCCTTTCTCTGAAGGGGGGAGAGATTTTCCACTTTGACTATGACCTTGTCTAGATACACCTGAGTTGGCATATTCAAGTGGCTTCCATGGCCTTGGCAACTCATGACAAGAGCCTAGGGTGATTGCTGACATCAAGAATAAGAGTGTCAGTTGTTAAATCTACAACAGGAGTCACTGTGCACTTACTCCCCATGCAGGATCTCTTTCCTTAATGTGTTGTACTATGTGAATTAATGGCATAAATAGTACTCAAATAGTACTTTACACTTTGTTTTTCTGTGTGGGTGCTAACTGCTTAAATCTTTACTTAGTATATAGTAAATTGATCTTCTTCTGTGTATAAAGATAATTGAAACTGAATTCTTGATGTGAATTGTATGGGAAAGGGAGTTGGATATGGGATGGTTGTGGGTGGGTGGGAGGTTATGGGGGGAAAAAGCCACTATAATTCAAAAGTTGTACTTCAGAAATTTAAATTCATTAAATAAAAATAAAAAATAAGAAAAAATAAACATTGCCTCTTATTAGTATTGACATAAATTTCAAAAAAGATGTACTAATGTTTGCTTTTCCAATTAGTACTAAAGAAATAAGGGTTGAAATCTGGGACATATGTCCAGCTCCATTTAATAAAATTTTGCTCTCAGTAATTATTTCCTCAGCTAAATATTTTGTCCAAGGCTTTAGAATTTATAATCTCATTTAGCCTTTCAAGACCTAAGTAACAGATAATTTATTTTATCTTTCATGTAGACACTTTCATATAGGACTTTACATTCTGAGTGTCTCCTGTTGTCATAACAATTTGAGAGGTGGCTCCATTTAGAAATGAGATGAATGAAATTGCAGAATTAATAAATGCATTAGGCAAACCGGGACTCAAACCCCAGTTTCTGGTTCTGGGAATTCCTGCTTTGTACTTTCCTACATCAGATCTTCATCAAAGCTGTTTCTCCCAGTTTGGATATAGAATCTTGTCTCCAGCTATGATCTCTTGATTTACATATTTCTGAACATGCCACACAACCTGAAGAAACAGTCTATTTGAAACTTTTTTTTTCATTCAGTGAAACAGAGAGTATAATGGCAACAGGACAGAGATGACCAAAAGGTCAATTCAGGCACAGGGAATCAGTCTGTTTTCCAAGCAGTTTTACTTAGCAGGTGTGTGGAGTACAGATTCTATATATAGGGAGTGGTCAAGATTCAGAAAGACAGGGTAAGACTGTAGACTGAATAACTTAGCATCTGCTACTTGCATAGCAGTTCTTGTGGTTTCGTGCATCAAAAAACCAACCAGGGTGTATGTGATAGCCTTATAGAACTACTCGGGTGTTTGCAGAGAAGTCAATTCCAGATTGTGGCAGAGACACGGTCGGTGGGATTGCTCCACTGGTCATTTCAGAGTGGTGTATCCAGCGGATCTGAACAAATAATACCAACAGCAAGTACTTACACAAGCTTGTGATACGCTGGGCATTGTTTTAAGAAATGTATGTCCTTAAATCCATTTAAGCTTAATGAAAGCTACCCTTTGAACAAAATGTCACCCAGGATCACTTAATAGTGGGGCAATTGAGATAGATATTTAAGCAACTTGCCAAGGTTGCACAGGTGTGGAGTTGGGACCCATGCCCTACAGCTCCAGAATCCCTGTAGTATCCATTCCATAACCTGCCTGCCTAGGGCACAGCCAGCTGCCATGCTGTCAGCAAAGGTATCTGCTCTGCCCTAAGTGTGGGAGACTCCACCTCACTTTCAGCTGCACAGTAGATGCTGCTTCTGCAAAGGATGTACAGTAAGAGGTTCGTCCTCAGATATCCCTGGAAGATACTAACACACAGCTCCTTCAACTAGGGAGAAATGCAAGAAGCTATAGAGAGAAATTGTTTTCATTACGTATCAGAATGTCACACTTACAGTGTGAGGATGGATTAGGCAATAAATACTAACACCCTAACAGACTGCCAGATCCAGTATTTGTTGCAAATCCCAAGATTTCACACACTTCGTAATCTTCCCTAATTTTAATTTGTTTGGGACAAATATTCAAGCATCATAAACCTTGATTGGCTCCATTAGCCAGTGAGTTTAACTGCATACACAAGGAGGCCACTTACAACATCAGAGCAGGTAAGCACCTGATTACACCCCTTAGCCGCGCAGAACACGGAATTCAGAAGCACAAGCTCCACAGGAAGCCCTGTTTATAACTAAACCTTCGCTCTGATAGTTGTGACTTTGCCTGGCACAGCATCAAAGTCAAAAGCTCCTTAATATTTAGTTAAATTATCTTCTTGAGCTACTCGAGGGGTTTACTGTTTAATATTGCTTTAGTTTGTGTTTTTTTTTTTTTTTTTTACTTTTAATGTTATTTTAAGAGCAGAGGGAGAGGGGGAAAGAGAGAGAGAGGGAGGGAGAGAGAGAGAAGACAAGATGATGCAAGATAAGATAGAGGGAGCTCTTCCATGCTCTGGTTCACTCCCCTAAATACCTACAAAAGCCAGAGAAATAATTATTATTTAATACTATTTTATTATTATTTTCATTTTATTATAGGGGTTTGAGTCCCAGTTTGCCTAATGCATTTGTTAATTCTGCAATTTCATTCATCTCATTTCTAAATGGAGCCACCTCTTAAATTGTTATGGCAACAGAAGACACTCAGAATGTATTTTATTATTATTATTTTTATTATTAAATAATATTAAAAAATAAAATTGTATTCACTCTAAGGAATGAATATATAAATTCAGGTGAACAGATAAATGCCATATTTATAATGAAATTATCGACTCAATAAATTTCTGTTGGTGACAAAAGTAAACACTACCACTGTAGAAAACAAGGGAGTAGGCATTCATCTGGACCATAGACTTTGGATGGAGCATTTAGCGGTTAATGATAACAAACTAGAGATGTGTGCTAGATATTGTTCTGTCACCATATCAGTATTGACTTGTTCTCTTAGGATGTGATTCACATAGTTAATGGCACATTAAAATTAAATTACTAATATATGTTTGCAGAACATGATAATCAGCAGAATAACTCTAGTACTATTATATGAAAACTATTACTGTGAGAACTATTAAACCCATTAAAGAAGATACTAAATATCTGTTTAATAAGATAGCCTGTTATTAATAGGGCATTATATTGGAATCTACAGATTTCTTATAAAGCAATCTTTAATTTTTATTATTTTATTTATTTATTTTACATGAAAGGCAGCATGCAGTGAGAGAAAGAGAGAAAAAGACAAAGAGAGAGAGAGAGAGAAACAAACGAGAACGCTTTCATCCAGTGGTTCACTCCCCAAATGGCTATAATGGCCAGAGCTGGGCTCATCTAAAACCAGCAGCCAGGAGCTTCTTCCAGGTCTCCCACATGGGTGCAGGGACCCAAGCACTTGGGCCATCTTCCATTGCTTTCCCAGGCTCATTGGCATGGAGTCAGATCAGAAGTGGAGCACCTCAGACTTGAACCTGTGCCCATGTGGGATGCCACCACAGCAGATGGCAGCTTTACCAGCCATGCCACTGTGCCAGTCCCAGGTCGATCATTATGATTAAAAAAAAGTGATGAGCAAGAAAAAAAAAATCCTGACACTGATCCCATATGGGCGCCAGTTTGAGATCCAGCTACTCCACTTCTGATCCAGCTCTCTGTTAATGTACCTGGGAAAGCAGCAGAGATGGCACAAGCGCTTGGGTCCCTGCACCCATGTGGGAGAAGCAGAAGATACTCCTGACTTTGGCCTGGCCTAGTCCCTGTTGCTGCAGCCATTTGGGGAGTGAACCAGTGTATGGAAGATCTTTATTTGTCTGTCCCTTCCTTTCTTTGTGTAAATCTGACTTTCAAATAAATCTTAAAAAAGAAAAGAAAGGCTGGCGCCATGCTCACTTCGTTAATCCTCCACCTGTGGCGTTGGCACCCCGGGTTCTAGTCCCGGTCGGGACAACAGGTTCTGTCCCGGTTGCTCCTCTTCCAGTTCAGCTCTCTGCTGTGGCCCGGGAGGGCAGTGGAGGATGGCCCAAGTGCTTGGGCCCTGCACCCGCATGGGAGACCAGGAGGAGGCACCTGGCTCCTGGCTTTGGATCGGCACAGCACGCCGACCGTAGTGGCAATTTGGGGGGTGAACCAATGGAAGGAAGACCTTTTTCTCTGTCTCTTTCTCTCACTGTCTAACTCTGCCTGTCAAAAAAAAAAAAGAAAGAAAGAAAGAAAGAAAAGAAAAGAAAATCTATGGAACCTTATGTGATATTTAAATAAACAAGAAAATGCAACATTGCTACTGAATAAAGTGGTTGCATAATATTAATGTCAATCGTTTTCTTTTTTAAAATTTATTTATTTGACAGGTAGAGTTATAGATAGTGAGAGAGAAAGACCAGGTAGGTTCAGGGTTCAGGGACCCAAGGAGTTGGGTCATCTTTCACTGCTCTCCCAGGCCATATGAAAGAGCTGGATGGGAAGTGGAGCAGCTGAGACTTGAACTGGTGCCCATATGGGATGTTAGCACTGCAGGTGGTGTCTTTACCCACTACTCCACAGTGCCAGCCCCTGTCCTTTTTTGTTAAAGACAATAATTTTCTAAATAAATTGAGGTTAATCATTTTACTTTAAATGTCATCACTTCTGGTTCCACAGCTGTAGTACAATAGTGGGAAAAGCTGTTTCCTGCAAAGCAGCATCCCAAATGGACACGGGTTCAGTCCCAGCTGCTCCACTTATGATCCAGCTCCCAGCTAATGTGCCTGGGAAAGCAGGGGAAAATGACCTAAGTGCTGCTTGGGCCCCTGCACCCACGTGGGAGACCAGTAGGAAGTTCGCGGCTTCTGACTTTGACCTGGCCCACCCCTAGACATCACAACCATTCGGGGGTTAACCAGTGGATGGAAGATCTCTGTCTCTCCATCTTTCTCTCTGTAAGTCTGCTTTTCAAATAAAGAAATCTTTAAAAATTATCACTCCCAATTCCAACATTTTTTTTATCAACAAAAGTATCTCCTAACAATAAACATGAAAAATCTGGTAGACAGTTTGAAAAAGCCAGGGGATGTAAGAGACAGTTCTCTTTCAAATATTAAATCACAACAGTAAGTAATGCCCTGTGGTACTGTTACAGAAATACACTGGCAAAGCAGGCAAATCAAATTGAAAGCCCAGAAGTATATAAAAGTCTCACAGACTCCGATTTTTAGTATGTATCAAATACAATGTTTCTCAGCTGTTAGGAAAATACCACTCTTGGGGCTGACTCCCTGCTTCTTGTTGACAGTTTTTAAGAGCACACCATTCAGTAAGGGTATTATCCCTTTAACTGCCACATATGCAAAAAAGCCTTTCTATGTCAATGCTTGCAGGTTAAAATGAATAAGGTTCAAGTCTATTAATTTGTTTTCAAAAATTCATTTGAAAAACAAAGCAACCAAGAGAAACAGAAATTTTTCATTCCCTTGCAGTTCCCTCCTCATATGCCTACTATATCCTGGGCTGGGTCAGGCTAACTCCAGGAGCCCGGAGCCCCACCCAAGTTTCCTATGTTGGAGGCAGGGACCAAGTACTTGAGCTATCACCTGCTGCCTCCCAGGGTGCACATCAGCAAGGAAATGGCATTAGAAGTAGATGTTGGACACAATTCCAGGCACTCCAATATGGGGCAAGGGCATCCCATGCTTTGCCACAAGCCTGCCAAGAAACATGTGATTTTTAATGTATCTTCTTTGAAAACCATTTTTTAAAATTTTAATTTATTGTGCTTTCCCTGAGGGTAGCTCTCACTCTCTTTTCTAGAATATGTAACTCCCATAAGAACTTGTACTTCTGTTCAGAAAGGCCACGTCAACATTTAAGTCTTGTCATTCCACTGCCCTCTTCCCTCCCCTGCCCGTTTCTTTGAAACTATTCATGAAATTACTAGAAGTTATTTTCCACTTTTATTCTAAATATTTCTTCACTGCAAGAAAGGGAAGGAATGAAACTAGATTAATTTTGAGAGGGCTGGGATCCAGGAAAAAAAAAAAAGAAGATGAAGCTAAGAATCTTTGACTTTAATCCAATCAATACAATACTGAATCTTCCGCTCTACCTATTACTCTCCTAGACACAGAATATACCAGTCTCAGTTCTTTGTGTTTCACCAGCAATCTGTAGCAATTACTATTTTTATCACAGATTTATTTTTAAGATTTGTTTGAAATGCAGAGTTTCAGAGAGAGAGAGAGAGAGAGAGAGAGAGAGAGAAAGAGAGAGAGAGAGAGAAACTTCAATCTATTGTTTCACTCCCAAATGACTACAACAGCATAGCTTGACCCAAGCTGAAGCCAGGAGTGAGAAACTCCTTCTGGGTGTCCCAGGTGGGTGACAGGTACCCAAGCACTTGCACGGATTCCCAGGTTAGCAGGGAGATGGATCAGAAGTGGAGCAGCCAGGACTGGAACCTACATTCTGATACGGGATGTCAGAGTCACAAGTCCACTGTGCCACAATACTGGCCTCAATTCATCCAGATGTTTCTTCATCTATCAAATTCTTTCTTCTGTACCTTAAGCCTCTTCATCTCTGCTAGTTCTTATACCTCATAATATAAACACTCATTCCTTCCACTGTCCAATAAATCCACCACCAACAAAATCCTTTCTCCTCATGTTCCAATCATTCTCCTACTACAACTGAGGCTTCTTTTCTCTGAAACTTTTTGTTTAAAAAAAGATTTATTATTTATTTAATGCCACAGATACAGAAAGACAGAGAGAAAGAAAGATCTTCTGTCTGCTGGTTCACTCCCCAAATGGCCACAACAGCTGGATTGGAAGTAGAGCAGCTGGGACTCAAACCCATGCCCATACAGGATATGCCAGCACTGCAGGCATCGACTGAACCTTCTCTGGCACAGTGCCAGCCCCTATTGGAGCCTCTTCAAAGATCATCTTCATGAGAAAATCATTTATATAAGTGTTTACAGACTTGAATGACAAAAAACTCAGGAATGCTACATGTACCCATCTAATTCTCCCATATCTAGCCAGATAACTGAATTCAGAATTGTCCATGGGTCTGGAAATACACAGGCCATATATGGTACATGGATAGAATTAAGTCTCTAGAAATTAGAGGATTCTATGGGAACCTTGGAAAATTACAAAAATACTTGAAAACCTAAACTGACTAGGGGTTAGCAAGGAAATAGAGTGGAGAATATACCCTATTAACCACAGTTCTCTAATGCAAGCATTTTTGAAGATCACAGGAAGAATATTGAATGAACATTGCTTTAGAGAGCAATCAATAGACTTAAGGTTACATAAACAAGAATGAGTCAAGATGTGCAAGGTATTATGGGAAGTCTTTTAAAATGTAGAATTTTTTTTTATTAAACTTTTATTTAATGAATATAAATTTCCAAAGTACAGCTTATGGGTTACAATGGCTTCCCCCTCCCAAAACTTCCCTCCCACCCACAACCCTCCCCTTTCCTGCTCCCTCTCCCCTTCCAATCACATCATGATTCATTTTCAATTCTCTTTATATACAAAAGATCAGTTTAGTATATATTAGGTAACGATTTCAACAGTTTGCCCCCATATAGCAACACAAAGTGAAAAAAAAAATACTGTTGGAGTACTAGTTATAGCATTAAATAAGAGTGTACAGCACATTAAAGGCAGAGATCCTACATAATATTTTTTAAGAATTAATTAATTTTCTATGCCATTTCCAATTTAACACCAGTTTTTTTTTCATTTCCAATTATCTTTATATACAGAAGATCGATTCAGTATATAATTAGTAAAGATCTCATCAGTCTGTACCCACGCAGAAACACAAAGTGTAAAAATACTGTTTCAGTACTAGTTATAGCATCACTGCACATTAGACAACACATTAAGGACAGATCCCACATGGGATGTAAGTACACAGTGACTCCTGTTGCTGACTTAACAATTTGACACTCCTGTTCATAAATGTAGAATTTATATTAAGAGCAAAGAGGGGCCGGCGCCACGGCTCACTAGGCTAATCCTCCGCCTGCGGCGCCAGCACCCCGGGTTCTAGTCCCAGTTGGGGCATCGAGTTCTGTCCTGGTTGTTCCTCTTGCAGTCCCGCTCTCTGCTGTGGCCCGGGAAGGCAGTGGAGGATGGCCCAAGTGCTTGGGCCTTGCAGCCTCATGGGAGACCAGGAGATGCACCTGACTCCTGGTTTTGGATCAGCGCAGCACGCCGGCCGTAGCAGCCATTTGGGGGATGAACCAACTGAAGGAAGACCTTTCTCTCTGTCTCTCTCTCTCTCACTGTCTAACTCTGCCTGTCAAAAAAAAAAAAAAGAGCAAAGAGAAGATAATGAAGATTTAAGGGACTAATATGACATTAAATGTTTTAAAAGATCACTCTGGCTGCAGTGTGAAAAATAAAGGGAGAAATAATGCCCAGCAAAATGTCATCTGAAAGACAACTGATAGAATCCAAGTTAGAACTGTTATGTGGAGAAGTCAAACCTTAGGTGGCTGAAGGGCTAAGGAAAAGGAAAAGCAACAGGATTTGGGGACTGATTTTATTACCCATCAAATCCATTAAGACTCCCACCATGGCCAGAGACTGCAGCCCCACAATAAACAAGGTTGGTGTCCCAAAAATTATTTTAATCAAATCCCTATGGCATTCATTGTTAGGTACTAATAATAGATTAATATCAATTCATTCTTATATTTTTGTCTGTTCTCCAAATTAGTTAATATAACAGAAATCACCTAATTATTCATAGAACTCTATTAACAGGGTGATTGACAAATGAAATGAGTGAACTCCCCTCCCAAAAACAAAGCAGTTACATTTACAATTCTTGAGTATATTTAGATATTTCGATCCTGAATATCCTTTGATAATCATAATTTTTCCTGATTTGCAGAGATAACCTTCTGCATACAGCTTCAAAGAATTTGCAGCTCTCTTAACACTCATCCCTGGAAAATTCTCCCTATTGAAACATTGGCCCCAAATTAATAAAGATTTAATAAAGATTATGGATTTGAAATATCAAAACCTATCAGGTGAATGGTTTAAAAAACTTCAGCATCTGGGCCCTGCAGCTCTGAGACTGCAGCTGTAGGTGCAACAAACCCGGGAATAACTCCAACTCAAGGGTGAGACCTCAGCGTCCTATCTGCATTTCTCTGCTTCAGGCTAATGGCTGTGAGTCCACAATCTTCAACATAAACTGCATTAAACTGTGAGACGTGGGTAAGGATCCCACTGCATCCTACAACTTTAGGTCTGTTGACTGTTGGTTCTATTAGTCCCAGGGACACCTATGCCCTTCTGTTGGATTGGAGGAAGGCCCTATTTGCATTTCTTTGCTCCAGCTCCGTAGCCATAGTATAACCTGAGATCACTTTGTGGGACTCAGTCAAAGTACCCTCTGAGGCCTGAAGCTCTGTTACTGGCATTGTCTGTTCCCCAAATCCCAGAGACACCTGTGCTCACCCGCATTGGGCTGGGAGGAATCTACAGGATACTCTTAAAAAACCCAACATTCGGGTTCTAGGAGTTCCTGAAGGCATGGAGAGAGAGAAAGGATTAGAAGGCCTTTTTAGTGAGATACTAGCAGAAAATTTCCCAGGTTTGGAGAAAGACAGAGACATCCTAATACAGGAAGCTCATAGAACCCCTAATAAACATGACCAAAAGAGATCCTCACCACGACACGTTGTAATCAAACTCACCACAGTGAAACACAAAGAAAAGATCCTAAAATGTGCAAGAGAGAAACGCCAGATTACTCTCAGAGGATCTCCAATTAGACTCACAGCTGACTTCTCTTCAGAAACCCTACAAGCTAGGAGAGAATGGCGAGACATAGCCCAGGTGCTAAGAGAGAAAAACTGCCAGCCCAGAATATTATATCCTGCAAAGCTCTCATTTATGAATGAAGGTGAAATAAAGACCTTTCACAGCAAACAGAAATTGCAAGAATTTGTCGCCACTCGTCCAGCCCTGCAAAAGATGCTTAAAGATGTGTAACATACAGAAACACAGAAACACGGTCACCAATATGAAAGATTTTAGAAGTTCTTTCTCAGCCGTGGCATTGCCTGTGTATACAAAGGCTGTTGATTTTTGTGCATTGATTTTATATCCTGCTACTTTGCCAAACTCTTCGATGAGTTCCAGCAGTCTTTTAGTAGTTCTTTGGGTCCCCTAAATAAAGAATCATATCATCTGCAAAGAGGGATAGTTTGAGTTCGTCCTTCCCGATTTGTATCCCTTTAATTTCTTTTTCTTGCCTAATAGCTCTGGCCAAAACTTCCAGAACTATATTGAATAGCAGTGGTGAGAGAGGGCATCCCTGTCTGGTACCAGATTTCAGTGGAAATGCTTCCAACTTTTCCCCATTCAATAGGATGTTGGCCGTGGGTTTTTCATATATTGCTTTGATTGTATTAAGGAATGTTCCTTCCATACCCAGTTTGCTTAGAGTTTTCATCATGAAAGGGTTCTGTATTTTATCAAATGCTTTCTCTGCGTCTATTGAGAGAATCATATGGTTTTTCTTCTGGAGTCTGTTAATGTAGTGTATTACGTTGATTGTTTTGCAAATGTTGAACCATCCCTGCATACCGGGGATGAATCCCACTTGGTCTGGGTGGATGATCTTTCTGATGTGTTGTTGCATTCTATTGGCCAGAATTTTATTGAGTATTTTTGCATCTATGTTCATCAGAGATATTGGTCTGTAATTCTCTTTCATTGTTGCATCTCTTTCTGGCTTAGAAATTAAGGTGATGGTGGCTTCATAGAAAGAATTTGGGAGGATTCCCTCTTTTTCGATTGCTCTGAATAGTTTGAGAAGAATTGGAGTTAGTTCTTCTCTAAATGTCTGGTAGAACTCAGCAGTGAATCCATCTGGCCCTGGGCTTTTCTTTGTTGGGAGGGCCTTTATTACTGTTTCAATTTCTGTGTCAGTTATTGGTCTGTTTAGGTTTTCTATGTCTTCCTTGCTCAATTTAGGGAGGTTGGTATGTGTCCAAGAATCTGTCCATTTCTGATAGATTTCCCTGTTTGCTGGCATACAAGTCCTTGTAGTAATTTCTGATGATTCTTTTTATTTCTGCGGCGTCTGTTGTTACGTTTCCCATTTCATCTCTGATCCTATTGATTTGGGTCTTTTCTCTTCGTTTTTTAGTTAGTTGGGCCAATGGGGTGTCAATTTTGTTTATTTTTTCAAAAAACCAGCTCCTCGTTTGGCTGATTTTTTGTAATGTTTTTTTTGGATTCAATCCTGTTGATTTCTTCTCTGATTTTAATTATTTCTCTTTTCCTACTGGGTTTGGATTTGGTTTGCTGCAGATTTTCTAGATCCTTCAGATGACTTGAAAGCTCATCTATTTGGTGCTTTTCCAATTTCTTGATGTACGCACCTATTGATACAAACTTTCCTCTTAACACTGCTTTTGTTGTATCCCATAGATTTTGGTATGTTGTGCTGTTATCCTCATTTACTTCTTTTGAATTTGCTGAGACTTGCTTTATGGCCTAGTATGTGGTCAATCCTAGAGAGGGTTCCATGTACTGCTGAGAAGAATGTAAAGTCCTTAGATGTAGGATGAAATGTTCTGTAGATATCTGTTAGATCCATTTGGGCTATAGTGTCATTTAAATCTACTGTCTCCTTGTTGATCTTCTGTTCTGTTGATCTGTCTATCTCTGAGAGTGGAGTGTTGAAGTCCCCCAGTACTATTGTGTTGGGGTCTAAGTCTCCCTTTAAGTCCCTTAACAAGTCTTTTAAATAAGCTGGTGCCCTGTAATTAGGTGCATATACATTGATAATCGTTATATCTTCCTGGTTTACTTTGCAAATGTCCCCAGCAGCTAGGGCCAGGCCAGACTGAAGTCAGTATCTAGGACATCAATCCAGATCTCTCACACGAGGAGGCTGGGCCCAAATACGTGAGCCATCACTACTGCCATTATTTATTTAAAAGTAAGTATATTGCATTCTTAATTTTCTAGGCATTTTTAGAAAGAATTTATTTTTATTTATTTGAAAGAAATTGAGAGATTGAGATCATTTGATCAGTCTGTTGATCTTCCATCTGCTGGTTCATTCTCCAAAGGAATTCAACAGTCAGTGCTGGGCCAGACAGAATCCAGGTGTCTGGAACTACACCTGGGTGTCCCCTGCTGGTAGCAGGGACTCATTTGCTGCCTTCCAGGGCTGCTGCTCCTAAGTAGGAGGCTGGATGGAAAGCAGAGTAACTAGAACTTGAACCAGGCTCTCCAATATGGGACATGAGCATCTCTAGCGGTGATTTAATCCAATGCCCCACAATGCCTGCCCCTTGCTGAGCTTTTTAATTATGAGGGGGTACTGGTTACTTTCAAGTGATTTTGCTATGCCTATTGAAATAGCCATGTGCTTTTTCTCCTTTCATGTGTCAATACTGTTAATTACACTGATTAATTTTCGAAAGGTAAATTTGTAATTTTAAAGTAAACTTGGCCATGCTACATTCTACACACACACGCACACATACACACGTACAGAACTGCTTGTTTTCAACTAAGCACTGACCCAGTTACAGCTCTAGTTCTTTCACTTGTAACCCATGATTAAGTACAATTGTACTGTGTGTTTTTTATAATTATTAGTGATTTATTTCGAGTGAATTTTAATTTAATTCCACTGTGGTCAGAAAATACACTTTGTAAAACTTTAATATATTTAAATAAGCTGACATTTGTCTTTTGACTGAATATTTAGTTTTCATGACAGTTTTAATTTTGGTTTATCTAATTATTTACAACAGTAAATTTAGCCATAATTTTTCTTCACTTTGCCACCAAAACCAGTATGTATGGGATAAATCATTATCTCTATGACTGAAAAACTAAGACCCCAAGTGACTAAGAAAGTCAGGTGTGATTTGACACAAAAGTGCAATTCCACTGACACCCCGTCATAAATTTTGATTCTGTCTCCTAGTGATTCTGTTTTTGAAATATCAGATTACAACTTTGTTCATGTCCACATTAGCATAAGGTGGTAACAACGTTTTCACATTAAGTATTTCTGTATAAGTGCTGCATGCTAACCGATTGCACCACTGGAGCTCCTGCAATTTTTTTCATACAAATATTTCCTTCTGCTCTCAAGCTAACCCATGTTTCTTACTCACCCACACAAAATATTCTACAAAACCAAGGTCATTTGCGCTTGACTCCCAAAATGTGATTCTATCTATATGAGCACTCTAGTGTCCTTCCATACACACATACCCTATGAAATCCACATGCTGTTCTCAGCCCAGCCTTAGGCAGCCTGAGGGAAACCCATTACCAGGAGGGAAAGAAGGGGCGGCATACTATTATTTATTGTCCTAAAGAAGTGGCTTCAATTGTGATAGGCAGAAATAATTTTTAGATGCAAATGAGTCAAATTGTTATATGTGTATTGAGCTTCCTCAATATTATTCACGTAGTAATTTCTAATTATGCTAACAAAGCCTTCTAGCCAAATTAATTTCTGAAATAGTGAGTCTTTTACAAAGTGACTGCCCAACTTGTCTGCCTTATTTTCTTTGCAGTTATAGAGGTTAAGACATCTTTGACATATTAGAAAAACAGCAGTATCATGAAGTTGACAGGTAACCCAGTGAGCATTGTTTACTAACCCACAAGTTTAATTGACATGTCCATGGTATATGACCTTCTTATGTCCTACACATGTTCTTCCGCATGTTATCAAAGTTAGCAATTATGCATGTGTCTATGTATGCCAAAGGTTTACATTCTAAGAGGAGTAATCCCTAGATTTGTCATATTTCTTGTAATATGATTTCTAATGAGGCCCATACCTGGCACATTTTAGGCATGGAAAAACATGTTGAAGGAATATATTTGCCATTCAACTTTACTGTGAAACAATGTTTCCAAAGGAAATTCTTAGGGTCTCTAAGTGGTAGAACATCTTTCCCAGAGGCTGCCTGCAAAAAAGAATAATCCTGAGCCGGCGCCTCGGCTCACTAGGCTAATCCTCCGCCTTGCGGCGCCAGCACACCGGGTTCTAGTCCCGGTTGGGGCGCCGGATTCTGTCCTGGTTGCCCCTCTTCCAGACCAGCTCTCTGCTGTGGCCAGGGAGTGCAGTGGAGGATGGCCCAAGTTCTTGGGCCCTGCACCCCATGGGAGACCAGGATAAGCACCTGGCTCCTGCCATCGGAACAGCGCGGTGCGCCGGCCGCAGCGCGCCTACCGCGGCGGCCATTGGAGGGTGAACCAACGGCAAAAAGGAAGACCTTTCTCTCTGTTTTCCTCTACTGTCCACTCTGCCTGTCAAAAATTAAAAAAAAAAAAAGAATAATCCTGGCCAACGTAGGGAATATACATGGGAATCCATGGGACCACAGTGAAATAGGGGGCTTTTAAACAATGGCACACTGCAATGATCAGGAAATTAAGGAGAGGTTGCTGTCAGGAGGAATCTTTGATAAAATTAGGGTTCTTTTTTTTTTTTTTTTTTCCTCTAAATCAGTCTTTTTGTGCTAGAGATCTGAGAATCAGTGAAGTATCAGCTAGAGTAAGGGATTCCAGATCCAGGAGGAGTGAGGACTAACACCCCAAAATCTACGAGAAACATTGTAGATTCAGTGAGTTTTTGCAAATGTGAACAAATAAGCTGGCATTAAGAATAAGAGCATGGGGGGGCCATCATTGTGGCACAGCAGATAGTAGCATACCAGGTCAAACCTCTACCTGGGGGCGGGCTCTGTGGCTCAGTAGGTTAATCCTCTGCCTGCGGCGCCAGCATCCTGTATGTGCGCTGGTTCTAGTCCCGGCTGCTCCTCTTCCAATCCAGCTCTCTGCTGTGGCCTGGAAAAGTAGAAGATGGTCCAAGTCCTTGGGCCCCTGCACCCATGTAGGAGACCAGGAAGAAACTGGCTCCTGGCTTCGGATCAGCACAGCTCCGGCCATTTGGGGCATGAACCAATGGAAAGAAGACCTTCCTCTCTTTATCTCTCTCTCTCACTGTCTGTAACTCTACCTCTCAAATAAATAAAATCTAAAAAAAAAAAAAAAAAAAAAAAAAAAAAAAAAAACAACTCCACCTCACCTGAGGCACCAGCATGCCATAAGGGCACAGGTTCGAGTCCTGATTGCTCCATTTTGATCCAGCTCCTTGCTGATGCACCTGGGAAAGCACTGGTAGATTCCTGGGCCCCTAAACTCCACATGGTAGACAAATAAGAAGTTCCCGGCTCCTGAATTCGGATTTGCCAACCTCCAGCCATTGTGGTCTTTGGGGAGTGAACCAGTGGATGGAAGATCTCTTTGTCTCTGTCTCTAACTCTGCCTTTCAAATAGGTAAATAAATCTTAGAAAAATATAAGAGAATAGAGTCATTTAGAACTGCTATTCAGAAAGTGACATATGCTAAAAAACTTGACACAAAAACAAGGCAATCTATAAATTAAAAGTACTACCTGTGGGGCTGGCACTGTAAAATAGCAGGTGAAGCCACCACTTGCAGTACTGGCATCCCATGTGGGCACCAATTCAAGTCCTGGCTGCTCCACTTCCAATCCAGCTGTCTGCTATGTCATGGGAAAGCAGTAAAAGGATGGCCCAGGTCCTTGGGCCCCTGCACCCGTGTGGAAGACCTGGAGAAGGATGCTGGCTCCTGGCTTCTTACTGGTGCAGCTCTGGAGGTTGCGGCCATCCGGGGAATAAACCAGCGGATGGAGATGGAGGCTCTCTCTCTCTCTCTCTCTCTCTCTTTCTCTCTCTGCCTCTCTAAAACTCTGCCTTTCAGATAAAATAATCTTTAAAAAAAATAAGTACCACCTGTGCTTTCATTCTACATGGGACAATTTTTGTTTTAAACACACGTACTGCTTTGATATCTGAATGCTTTCAGTAAATAAGTCTGTAATCTCTGAAAATTTCTATTTCTCCTGGACAAGAGAAAATAAAACAAAATTATTTCCCAAAGCAGGAACACAGAACAAATCTAAAAGCAAAACTAGAAATCCTGCTGTTTCTTATTCTTAGCATTTCTCCCCTCCACATTTCACAGTACCTTTTACTATGCATTTTTATTTTTGTGAATCGTGTTGCATTAGAGAGTATATGCTTGCATTTATATACAAATAAATGTTGTCAGCAACTGACCTATTATTTTCTAAGACAAAGTTATCGCATAACTCTCTACCTTTCATATAGACATGGATCCGATGAAAGAGGCAGGTTTCAAAAGCCTGAAAAAACAGAAACCCTTTTGAAGTAGATTCCTGTACACATAACCAAAAAACGTATCAATTCAATCCTTGGAAAATCATCATGGTCTACTTTTATGAGTGTTTGCATATAAGCATGAGTTTATATTTTTTGTTCATAATTGTCACATTTCTCATGTTCTAGAAGTCTCTTTTTTTCAAAATCAAGAGAAGTGCATACTTAACTAAAGACCTAAGGCTAGCATGTAGTGTTTCAGGAATTTCAAGTGAGTAAATATACTAACAGGCAAGAAAAAAATCATTTATAGGATTCCGTAGTATTATGCTGTATTTTGTTTTGGGTAGAAAATTGATACAAAATTGTTACTAAAAATAGATACAAAAATCAGATACTTCAATAAATATGGCAAATAATGTCATTGTTCTGTATGTCTCAACTCTAAAACTTCACAACCTTAGGTATCATTGGCAGATAGAATTAGAGACAAAAAAAAAATTCAAAAATTTTCTCCTCTGTCTCACTGAGGGATTTTAAAGATCCAGATAACAAGTAACAAACAGTTTAATTGTTCTCAAACCAAAAGCCACACTCTGAAAACATCGTCTTCAAATTACATAGCTCATTTGGGATCAGAAATATTACATGTAGTTGAAATATCAACTCCATAACGCAAATCATGACTCCTGCAAGCTCCGTGAAGGAAATCTGAAGGAGATTTCACAGTGGTAAAGTGCTGTTGAATTCTTGTTCTCCACTTAAGCTGTTCTCATTTTTAAGGATAAATCCATTCTGAAACCAAAAAAATGAGACTACAAATAATAGCTTAGTTGAGGAGCATTCTTTTGGCCTTATTTTTCATTAAAAAGAGTAATTTAGCACAGATACTGTACAATGAAAAAAACTGCCACATAACTTTAAACTGTTTTTTCTCTGCTCATCAACATCAGTGTTAATCAGATTCTTAAGGAGAATCACTGCAAATGCTAAAACTTTTTAAAAAGTATACTGCAGCACTGTCGTTATCAACAATTACAGAGGAAGTAGAGAAAATCTAACATCCTGGAAGGTTAGAGGGAGTTTGGATTCTCACTTACATCATTGTGGTTTTACAAGGCCATACAAACAGTCCAGAGAGATCAACGCAGTATTGTGAAAACAATGAAATAAAATTGAGGTCAATTTTCTGATTTTGCAATGGCTTTATATCATGTGTGTATATGCACATTCATGCAGTTTATTGAATTACAACACACATAGGGAAAGACATTTATATTTAATGCTTACAACTTGATGAATTGCTATTACCACAATCCATGCAATAAACTTAGTCATCACCTCCAAAATCACTTTTACATGTACTAATAATACAGTAATTATAAAAATTTTGCAAAATGAAAGAATACATAAGGAGACTATTTGAAAAAAATCACATGTGATGCTACACACGATGGTTAATGTTTGAAGATTTCCTTTAGGGGTTTGGTATAGTGAATATCTTTTTTTTTTTTTTCAGCTCCAGGAAACTGGAATTAAGTGAACTCATTATATAGGCCTGTGCTTGGTCTTAAGAATAATTAATGCTTGTTGAAAGAAGGAAAGAAATATACAAGAATAATATTTCATAGGTAATACAATAAACATAAATTTTCTCTCCCTGTCATTTTGAATTAGCAGGAAAGCTGTTTATGTTAATAATTTTGGAAAACTACAGGTACAAAAATAGAGGTAAATAAAAGGTACTATGACCATAAGAGAAAAAAGGTTATTTGTATCTCTAAAGGAAACTAAAATTGTCCAATAGCATAAAAAACAAAATGATTAGTATTAGTACTCTGTAAAAAAAAAGGCACAGCTTCACTTTCTATTCACCAAGGATTTTTTAAAAACTTTTATTTAGTAGATATAAATTTCCAAAGTACAGTTTATGGATTCCAATAGCTTTTTCCCACCCATAACTTCCCTCCCACCTGAAACCCTCCCATCTCCCACTCCCTCTCCCATTCCATTCACATCAAGATTCATTTTCAATTATCTTTATATACAGAAGATCAATTTAGTATATATTAAGTAAAGATTTCAACAGTTTGCACCCACACAGAACACAAAGTGCAAAATACTGTTTGAGCACTAGTCATAGCATTAATTCACATTGAACTACACATTCAAACAGAGATCCTACATGAGGAGTAAGTGCGCAGTGAATCCTGTTGTTGACTTAACAAATTGACACTCTTGTTTAAGGCGTCAGCAATATCCCCAGGCTCTAGTCATGAGTTTCCAAGGCCATGGAAGCCCCCTGAGCTCGCAGACTTTGATCTTATTTCGACAAGGCCATAGTCAAAGTGGAAGTTCTCTCCTCCCTTCAGAGAAAGGTACCTCCTTCTTTGATGGCCTGTTCTTTCTACTGGGATCTCACTCACAGAGATCTTTCATTTAGGTTTGTTTGTGTGGTGTTTTATTTTTATTTTTTATTTATTTATTTTTTGCCAGAGGGTCTTGGCTTTCCATGCCTAAAATACTCTCATGGGCTTTTCAGCCAGATCTGAAAGCCTTAAGGGCTAATTCCAAGGAAAGAGTACTATTTAGACATCTGTCATTCTATGAGTCTGCTGTGTATCCCACTTCCCATGTTGGATCGTTCTCTCCCTTTTTAATTCTATCAGTTAGTATTAGCAGACACTAGTCTTGCTTATGTGATCCCTTTGACTCTTAATCCTACCATTATGATCAATTGTGAACTGAAACTGATCACTCTGACTAGTGAGATGACATTCAATAGGATGCTGGCCGTGGGTTTTTCATAAATTGCTTTTGAGGAAAAATTCTATTGAGGAATGTTCCTTCCATACCCAGTTTGCTTAGGGTTTTCATCATGAAAGGGTTCTGTATTTTATCAAATGCTTTCTCTGCGTCTGTTGAAATAATCATATGGTTTTTCTTCTGCAGTCTGTTAATGTGGTGTATTACGTTGATTGTTTTGCAAACATTGAACCATCCTTGCATACCAGGGATAAATCCCACTTGGTCTTGGTGGATGATCTTTCTGATGTGTTGTTGCATTCTATTGGCCAGAATTTTATTGAGGATTTTTACATCTATATTCATCAGGGATATTGGTCTGTAATTTTCTTTCAATGCTGCATCTTTCTTCGGCTTAGGAATTAAGGTGATGCTGGCTTCATAAAAAGAATTTGGGAGGATTCCCTCTTTTTTGATTGTTCTAAATAGTTTGAGAAGAATTGGAGATTGTTTTCTTTAAATGTCTGATAGAATTCAGCAGTGAATTCATCTGGTCCTGGGCTTTTCTTTGCTGGGAGGGCCTTTATTACTGTTTCAATTTCTGACTCAGTTATGGGTCTGTTTAGGTTTTCTATGTCTTCCTGGTTGAATTTAGTTAGGTTGTATGTGTCCAGGAATCTATCCATTTCTGATAGATTTCCTTGTTTGCTGGCATACAAGTACTTGCAGTAATTTCTGATGTTTCCTTTTATTTCTGTGGTCTCTTTGTATGTTTCCTTTTTCACCTCTGATTTTATTGATTTGGGTCTTTTTTTAGTTAGTTGAGCCAATGGGGTGTCAATTTTGTTTATTTTTTCAAAAAACCATCTTGTTTGGCTGATTTTTTGTACTATTTTTTTGGATTCAATCTTATTGATTTCTTCTCCAATTTTAATTATTTCTCTTCTCCTCCTAGATTTGGGTCTGGTTTGCTGCAGTTTTTCTAGATCCTTGATATGCATTGAAAGCTCATTTATTTGGTGCCTTTCCAATTTCTTGATGTAGGCATCTATTGCTATAAAGTTTCCTCTCCTCACTGCTTTTGCCATATCTCATAAGTTTTGATATGTTGTGCTCTTGTCCTCATTTACTTCTAGAAATTTTTTGATTTCTCATTTGATTTCTTCTGTGAGCCAGTGTTCATTCAGGAGCATGTTATTCAATCTCCATGGTTTGCATATGCCCCAGGGATTCCTGAATTGCTAATTCCAACTTCATTCCACTGTGGTCTGAGAAGCTGCATCGTAGGATTCTAATTTTTTCCAATTTGTTGAGATTTGCTTTATGGCCTAGTATGTGGTCAGTCCTAGAGAATGTTCCATGTACTGCTGAGAAGAATGTAAATTCTTTATGTGTGGGATGAATAGTTCTGTAGCTATCTGTTAGATCCATTTGGGCTATAGTGTCCTTTAAATCTACTGTTTCCTTGTTGATATTCTGTCCAGTTGATCTGTCTATTTCTGAGAGTGGAGTATTAAAGTCACCCAGTACTATTGTATTGGAGTCTAAATCTCCCTTTAAGTCCCTTAACAAGTCTTTTAAATAAACTGGTGCCCTGTAATTAGGTGCATATACATTGATAATCGTTATATCTTCCTGTTGAATGGATCCCTTAATCATTATATAGTGCCCCTCTTTGTCTCTCTTAACATTTTTGTGTTAAAGTTTATTTTGTCTGATATTAAGATGGCTATGCCCGCTCTTTTTTCATTTCTGTTGGCATGGTATATCTTTTTCCCACCTTTCACTTTCAGTCTGTATGCATCTTAGTTGGAAAGATGTGTTTCTTGTAAGGAGCAAATAGATGGGTTTTGTTCCTTAACCCATTCAGCCAATCTGTGCCTTTTAACTGGAGAGTTGAGGCCATTAATGTTCAATGTGACTATTGATAAGTGGTAACTTTGCCCTGTCATTTGCCAAAGATATTTTTCTAATATATGCTTTGAGATTCCTGTGATCTTTTGCTGGGAGGTTTCCTTCCTTTACCTTCTTTCATATTGATGACCGTGTTTCTGTGTTTCTGTGTGTAACACATCTTTGAGCATCTTTTGCAGGGCTGGATGAGTGGCAACAAATTCTTCCAATTTCTGTTTGCTATGAAAGGTCTTTATTTCACCTTCACTCACAAATGAGAGCTTGCAGGATATAATATTCTGGGCTGGCAGTTTTTCTCTCTAGCACCTGGGCTATGTCTCCATTCCCTCCTAGCCTGTAGGGTTTCTGATGAGAAGTCTGCTGTGAGTCTAATTGGAGATCCTCTGAGAGTAATCTGACATTTCCCTCTTGTACATTTTAGAATCTTTTCTTTATGTTTCACTGTGGTGAGTTTGATTACAACGTGTTGTGGTGATGGTTTGGTCATGTTTACTAGGGGTTCTATGATCTTCCTGTACTAGGATGTTTCTGTCCTTCTCCAAACCCGGGAAGTTCTCTGCTAGTATTTCACTAAAAAGGCCTTCTAATCGTTTCTCTCTCTCCATGCCTTCAGGAACTCCTAGAACCCGAATGTTGTTTTTTTAATAGTATCCTGTAGATTCCCAACAATATTTTTTAGATTTCTAATTTCCTCTTCTTTTCTTTGGTTTGACTGTATACTTTCCTGTGCTCAAGAGAGATTTTCTATCCTGTCCAGTAAGGATTTCTGTAGTTCAAAAATGTGTTTTTGAAAACTTCTAAATGTTTTCATCATAAATTTTTTGAAATCTGTACTTTGCATTTATTCTATCTCATCATCTTCATAATCTTGGCTTGGGGTATCTTGTTCATTTGGGGGTGTCATAATGTCTTCCTTGTTCTTGTTTCCTCGGTTTCTGCATTTGTTGCTTGGCATTGTGGAGATATTCTTTGGATTCTTCTTCCCTTGCTGTGGTGTTTTTTTCTTGTTGTACTATGACTGTCTTAAGTGGACTCTCTGCTTTTGATGGAGCCTTAGCGGCTTGAGATGGGTGTGGCCAGAGAGCTGTTTGGTTCTTCCGGGTTAAGGGTGTGCCAAATGTGACACACTCAGGTTAGTCGTGGTAAATCTTTCTCTCTCTCTCTCTTTTTTTTTTTTTTTGGATTCCAAAGGGATATAATACTGCTCAGCTGAGCAGAATTAAAGGTAAGCAGCTTCCGATCTCTGGCTCCTGTGAGTATATCATTTGTCTGCTCTTTCCCAAGGACCACACAAAGAATCTGTGCTGCCCTCAGTGTGGGCTCAAATTCTCCTGCAGTCTCCCACCGGGTTCCAAGATTACCGAATTGTAGCATCTCTGGAGAATACTCACATGAACTCTATGAGTTCTCTCACCCACCATCTCTTTTTTCACCGTCTCAGTTCATTATCTCCACACATTCACTAGGTCCTAACCTCCTGTTATTTCACCCACCTAAAGTCAGGTTTTTCTGTTTGACTGAAGTGGTGAATATCTTATGAAATACAATTCCATATGTTTATAACATGTCATGAATATATATATATGCATAATATTACTTTCCTGATGGTGTGGTCCTATTAGCCTCAACTATCATCAGTTACATAAAAAACCTATAAGTTAGCTAATAGGAATGATCATTTAAACCAAAAAATGGATTTTCAGATACTTCTAGGTACTTATTACTTTATATTCTGGAAGTGAAAGGACTTTATTTGGTATGAAAGTGGCTAAAAATCAGAAAGAAAATAAGAGGTTTCTATAAATTATGCTCCTCTTCCACTGACCTGCTGAAATATTGAACAAACTTTTTAGGCTCAAAATTCTGTGAAACAGAATGTGAGTAAAATTCCTGACTTTTCTTAAATTTGAATAGACTCTCTTGTCTCTTATTAAGTAACTCCTTTTTTCAGTCATAAATTAATCAAATGAATAAATAGGGATTAATTTTCTGTAATAAAATGAATTAGTGCTAGAAGATAGTACTTCAGTAGTTGAACTAGGTGACTTAAAAAGTTTAACAGTAAACCCAACTGATGCATAAACAGATATTCAGCTTTATTTACTAAGTATATGTAAATAAAATTTGGTTTTAACAATTATAAATTTTAAGATATTATTGAAACAAACACTCCAATTATGACAAAAGTATAACTTTATACACACATTTTTAGGCTCCTATTAAAATCAAAATTCAAAGAAAAGTTTTGAATGAGGCTTGTTAAAGACGTCTAATAGAAGCTGTCAGGCATACTTGGGTATCAAAGGTTGTTACAGGCCGGCGCCATGGCTCAACAGGCTAATCCTCCACCTAGCGGCGCCAGCACACCGGGTTCTAGTCCCAGTCGGGGTGCCGGATTCTGTCCCGGTTGCCCCTCTTCCAGGCCAGCTCTCTGCTGTGGCCCGGGAGTGCAGTGGAGGATGGCCCAAGTGCTTGGGCCCTGCACCCCATGGGAGACCAGGAGAAGCACCTGGCTCCTGCCTCTGGATCAGTGCGGTGCACCAGCCGCTGCGCGCCGGCCGCGGTGGCCATTGGAGGGTGAACCAATGGCAAAGGAAGACCTTTCTCTCTGTCTCTCTCTCACTGTCCACTCTGCCTGCCCTGTCAAAAAAAAAAAGGTTGTTACAGGGTATTCCTCAGATGGTATGAGTATTTAAAATTCATGATATCTGGTGATAGACTATTACAAGTAAGGAATGGAAGATAATTATTGAAGAAAATCACAACAAACTATATAATAAAAGCTAAACTGTACAAAGACTTCAAATAAATCAACTGAGTGATCACCAGTATTAAACCACATGAAAACATTAGCCCTCCCACAAGTGTCTCCTTCTACTTGACTTTCTCCTGAAAAAGTGCAACCTGGTCTTTTGGAGTGAACTTGAAATCAGGCTGGATATGATTAAGTCCAATAGCTGTGTCAAACTTTCAAATTCCTTTGTTTCTCATTTAAATCACTGCCAAAGACTGACAGGACACGTTAGCCACCTGTCAAAGAATAAGGATTCTCTTGATTTGTCTGTGCCTTTTCAGTTGTCTTTTTCTAAGACAATAGGCTCTTGTTCTCTTTTCCTGTAATGCCATTGAGTCCTAATCTAGGGTTTAGAAGTCTGTTTTCTGATAAAACTTTTCAGATCTTCTATTTTTGTGTTCCATAAATAATTTGAGTGCTTGAGTTTTCCCAGATTACATCAGTCATCATATACAAGAGGAAACCTGATCCTAGATATCACCAACCTCCTGCCTTCTAAGCCTGCACCACGCCCTGCAGTTAATTAAACGTAATCCAATGTTTTAAGAAACAACAATCATTTCCTGAGTACAAACATGACTATAAAGATAACTACAAGCTCACCTACTTATTCTCATTCTTTTTAATGCAATTTTGATCCCAGTGTGCTGTACAAATGTTAAGAATAAAATCCAAGTTTTTGTTCTATCTGTTTTTTCTTGCTTTCATACTTGAAGCTAAGAAGCTGCTGTTTCATCTACCTGCTATCCCTTCATCAATGTAATGTCAATATAAGCTGGTAGTTTATATGCCTTCCTGGTAGTAACTTTGCAAGCTCCTGCATGCTCCCTGGAGAGAACTCACTTAACAGACAGAGTGACAGGATAATTGCAACGTGACAGAAATATGTAAACATAAACACAAACTGAAATTATTGGGAGAAATTTACTTAAGTCACATGATTCAGAGTCTGTAAAATGAAAATCACACTTCTACAACATACTTAAAAACCTAGCATGCAATGTGTGGAATGGTGTCACAACCTACTAACAAAACAAAAACGTTTACCAAATGCTCCAGAGAGAACTGCGTTGGAAAATGATTCCCATTATATTCAGATGCACAGAGAAAAATATTACTTTTAAAACAGTATCCTGAGCTCATAAACCCCTATCAGCCTATGGGAAGGAGGAGGTAAGGAGAAAAACAACTTATTATAATTTAGGAATTTCAAATACTCATCTAAATAGCGACTTAAAGCAGATGTTTTGTTCTTTAGCTAAGTATTTTCTCAGATTTCTGTATCTGGTCTTGCATAATCTCTAAGAGAGCTTTTGAATGTGCTTGGAGATAGTGCGTGATTGATGGCTTTTGATGGTGGGAATGAAGAGACTTGTGAATCACTAGTGTGTTTTCTCCATAATCTCACCACTAATTTCCATGGTAATGAGCTGATTGCCAACAGAAGTCTGAGAAATCTCCCTCCTTCCGTAACAGACTTTCCGATTACAGCCTTGGTGTAAAATCCTGTGTGTAATGTGCTCTGATCCCAACCTTATTTGTAGGCTCAAAAGATTTTCTCAATTTCTGAACTTTGATGACTCAGCTGCAGAAAGGGAACAGTTTAGAAGAAGGGTCGTCTACTACTTGCTTACAGCCTTTTCATAGTGCATTTGAATGTCTTCTTTACAACAAATTCCAGACAACTTATGGGTACTCTAAACGATGCCAATCAGGTCAGAACTATTCTGGAAATAAAGACTCAAGAACAAAAAGCCTGGCTACACAGTGATATTTTACAAACTCTTATCTGGAATACAAAAAAAAAAAAAAAAAAAAAAAAAAAAAAAAAAAAAAAAAACCATACACCCACATCCCCAAACAGCCTCAGCTTCCCATCAGAAAACCATGAAACATCTGATATTGTACAGCTGGGGAATCAGTCTGATAATGAAAATACTAATCAATTCTTTCCAGCTGCTGTTCTCATTTTGCATGATAGCTCTCCTCTGATACAGAGATGGCCAAGGATTGAAGACATGAAAGGGTTTTGTTTTTCTTCTTTTCAGGTTTCAATTAAAGTATGATATCAAAACTTTAAATAGAAATTGTCCTAAATTCACCTGTGCTTTGTCTGCTTTAAGTTGAAATGTACAGATCCTTCCTGAGGGATTTTAAATGGCACATGAATCTTTTTCATTCCCAAGGAAGTAAGTCTCTGGGAAACGGATCAACAAATAGGATGTCTACTTCCTGGTTTGATTTTCCATAGCCCCCCTCCAAAAGGTTCAATTATACTCTCTTTGATCTATCTCTTCATGAAATGATATCTCTGTTAAAATTGTCTCTTAAGGAACATAAGAAAGGGTAAGCACAGTTCTGATAAAAATCAACAGAAGTTTCGGTGACGCTTTCCATACTGAAGCCTGAAAACCAAGCCATTCTTTGGTGGCCTTCCAGGGCCTGCCACAGCCTTGACGTCCCATCAATCAATAGAGAAATATAATCATAAATTAAAAACAAAATGTCCACCAGGGAAACAAGTCAAAGGACAAAGGTGAATCATGTTGAGATTGGGGTTAGTACATCTTTACAGACTTTCCATCCCACTTTGACCTGGCAGGGGGACATTGTTCTAAATTCCCAATTTCTAGGCCATAGTATCATTGGAAGGATGTGCTCAGTTCTGTCCCTCACCACGGGCCCTCTGATCACCTGATGTAAAGGCAGGACACGAATCACTGAGAACTTCTTGTTCCTGGAGTCTGGAACTTCTCTGGTTTTCCTGGGTAACTCAGGGAATGATTTCTCTTTTTTTCTGTCTCCTCATCTCTAGTTGCTTACTGTCAATGAACATCTTAAGGGAGATTGAACGTATAATGCTTAGACCGGAAATTTTTATGTTCAGTAGGTCCAGATATAATCACCATTTTGCCAGTTACCAGTCCAACAGCTTTGGATAAGTTATATTATCTACCCTATCTTAAACGTTCTACTTTTCTAAAACATAAATTAACAATAGTTACCTCACAAGATCAATGAAATGATAAGTGACATTAAAGCTGTAAAATATTTAGAAAACACTTGGTCTCTAATAAGCCTTCAAAATATGGTAGCTATTCAACCTGTTATTTTGAGAGGTATTCCAATAACTAAGGTATTCTTTAGATAATTTATGTACTATAGAAGTAAGCAATAAAATACTATTGAACCAGAGAATCAAAATTTCAGAAAACACAATGAAATACAATGAACTATTTGATTTGAACAATTATAAACAACAGTCTTTGAATTCTAGAGTATCTTAAATTTAAGCATATGATCTAAAGATAAAAGTGGTTTATAAATATGAAATTATCAGAAAATGTTTATATATAATGGATTCTTTATCAACACACTTGAGTATAATATATAAATAAACGTGAAGTAACAAAACTTTTAACATTGTACTAAGTTTTTAATGTTAAGTAAGTTTTAATGTTAAGTAATCATTTATTTTTATATAATAATTTATGTAATTCATAAATTTCCTAAATATAAATAAAATTCAAGGGAACGCAATGAAAAGAAATTGTAGTCTTTTTTTTTTTTTTGATAGGTAGAGTTATAGACTGTGAGAGAGACAAGAGAAAGGTCTTCCTTCCATTGGTTCACCCCTCAAATGGCCACCACGGCTGGCACTGCCCTGATCAGAAGCCAGGAGCCAGGTGCTTCCTCCTGGTCTCCCATGCGGATGCAGGGCCCAAGCACTTGGGCCATCTTCCACTGCCTTCCCGAGCCACGGCAGAGAGCTGGACTGGAAGAGGAACAATCAGGACTAGAACCTGGTGCCCATATGGGATGCCGGCGCTGCAGGTGGAGGATTAACCAAGTGAGCTATGGCACCGGCCCCAAGAAATCGTAATCTTAACAGAAATAAAATAGTTTTTTCATCTCTAGAAGTAAATGTTGATAAATGAATAGCAACATTTTGTAAAGAAGTCTTAAACTGATGTACTTTAAATTTTGAAAGGTTATTTTCTATAATTTGATAAAACGGTAATAAAGTTAAATAAGTAAACGTGAGAACTGTTGAGAAAAATATCTGAAAAGTGAAATTAACAAATGGGGGATATTCCTCCAATATATTAAATGTAGTACAGTAGAAAGCTCCATGTTGTACATTGTGCAACTGTTATATACATACAGATCAAGCAGATGATTATAAGTAAACAGGGAGAGCCTAAAGTACATTTAAAAATGTACATGATAGAAACTCAATTTCAGGGGCCGTCGCTGTGGCACAGTGGTTTAACGCCCTGGCCTGAAGCGCCAGCATCCCATATGGGCGCTGGTTCTAGTCCTGGCTGCTCCTTTTCCAGTCCAGTTCTCTGCTATGGCCTGGGATAGCAGTAGAGGATGGCCCAAGTCCTTGGGCCCCTGGACCCATGTGGAAGACCCAGAAGAAGCTCCTGGCTCCTGGCTTCGGATCGGCGTAGCTCCGGCCATTGAAGCCAAATGGGGAGTGAACCATCGGATGGAAGACCTCTCTCTCTGCCTCTCCTCTCTCTGTGTAACTCTGGCTTTCAAATAAATAAATAAATCTTTTAAAAAAATTTAAAAAAAGAAACTCAATTTAAAGTTAGTAAAAAAAATCTGAGTAGTCATATTTGTCTTTGGCTCAATTGACAAAATATAGTAGACATAAACATCATACAGGGCCCCTACTTTATTTGTTATTAAAATAAATGTCTGATATATCAACTATTTAAAATACAAATGACTGGCTGGCGCTGTGGCTTAACAGGCTAATCCTCAGCCTTGCGGCGCCGGCACACCGGGTTCTAGTCCCGGTTGGGGCGCCGGACTCTATCCCGGTTGCCCCTCTTTCAGGCCAGCTCTCTGCTATGGCTCGGGAAGGCAGTGGAGGATGGCCCAAGTGCTTGGGCCCTGCACCCGCATGGGAGACCAGGAGAAGCACCTGGCTCCTGGCTTTGGATCAGCGAGATGCGCCGTCCGCAGCGGCCATTGGAGAGTGAACCAACGGCAAAAAGGAAGACCTTCCTCTCTGTCTCTCTCTCTCTCTCACTACCCACTCTGCCTGTCAAAAAAAAATAAAATAAAATACAAATGACTGAATTAGATAAATATTCAGATTAACTTTACCAATAACTTTGTAGGGATAAAGATTTTCTAAAGTTTATATGTAACCATATCATCTCATTGGGAAAGAATAAGAAATTTCACTAAATCTCTCTCATATATGAGTGAAATTAGATCCATTCCCCTCACCATATACAAACATCAATTCAAGATAGCTCAAAGACCTAAGTTTAAGACCTGAGACTGTGAAGCTGCTTAAAGAAAATGTAGGGGAAACACTCTAAGATATTGGTATAGGAGATGACTCCCTAGACAAAAGACTGTCAAAGAGCAGGCAACCAAAGCAATACTATACAATAGGACTATATCAAACCGAGGAGCTTCTGCACAGCAAAGCAAACAATCTATACAGTGAAGAGACATTCAACAGAATGGGAAAAATATTTGTGAGCTACCTATATGAAGAAGGATTAATATCCAGAATATATCAGCAATTTGAAAAACTCAGCAGCAGCAACAACAACAAAAAGCAACCAATCCAGTCAAGAAACGGACAAAGGTTCTCAAAAGAAGATTTACACATGGCCAACAAAAGGCAAAACTAGATAAATGGGATAACATCAAGCTAAGTGATGAGGCAATCAACAAAATGGCAGAAAATATTTGAAAACTATTTATCTGATAAAGGGTAACATCCAGATTATATAAAGAGCTCAAAAAACTCAACAACACAACAACAAGCAATCCAGTTAAGAAATGGGCTAAGGACATTAACACATATTTTTCAAAGGACAAAAAACAAATGGCCAACAGGCACATGAAAAGATGTTCAACATCATCAGCCATCAAGGAAACACACACACACACACACACACAAAACACCATGAGGTTTCATTTCACCTCAGAATGGTTAACATTCAAAATTCAAAAAAATAGTAAATACTGGTGAGGATACAGAAAAAAGGTACTCTAATACTCTGCTGGTGGGAAAGTAAACTAGTACAAAAATTGTGGAAGACAGTATGGAGATTCCTCAGAATTCTGAACTCTTGGGAATTTACCCAAAGAAAATTAAATCAGCATATGAAATAATTATCTGTACCACCATGTTTATAACAGTTTAACTCACAATAGCTAAGATATGAAATCAACTCAGTTGTCCATCAACTGATGACTGGATAAAGAAATTGCAGTATATATATATATATATATATGTATATATATATACATATATATATATATTTGTGTGTATATATATATATATATAATGCAATCTTGCTTAGTCATAAAAAATGAAACTGTCTTTCACAACAAAATGGATGCAAGTGCAAGTGGAGACCATTACACTTAGTGAAATAAACCAGTCCCAAAAAGACAAGTTTTCTCTGATTTGTGGTAACTAATTATATGTATATTATAAAAAATGCAATATGAGTGAGACTGACATTTTGATATTTGAGTATTGTTTATAGCCCTTGTCTATACTCCTGAGAAACAGTGGCTTTTCTAATTACACCTAAATTATTTATTTAGTGAAAGGTTAAGCTTATGATTATAAATTAAATTGAAAGTATGCCATTGAAAAAAGAAAAATAAGAAGGGAAGGAGGGGCAAGAGTGGGAGACAGTGAGGGAGGGGTGGTAGGTTGGGAGTATCATGTTCTTAAAACTGTATATATGAAATACATGAAATTTAGCACTTCTGTATAAATAACATTGATAAAAAATGCTCAACTTCGCTAGCCCTCAGGAAAATGCAAATCAAAACCAAAATGAGATATCACCTTATCCCTATCATAATGGCTATTATCCAAAAGCCAGAGCAACAAATGCAGGTAAGGATTTAGACAAAGAGGATCACTTACATATCATTGGTGGGAATGTAAATTAGCAGAACCACTGTGGAAAAGAGTATGGAGATTTCTTAGAAATCTAGAAATAGACGTCGTATAATCCAGCAATCCCACTTCTGGGTATAAAACCAAGACATTCAACCCATTGTATCAAGGTGATAACTCCACCATGCTGTTTTCAGCAGCACTGTCTACAATAACTAAAATTTGGAATCAACCATGGTGCCTATCATTAGATGAATGGATAAAGAATATGTGGTCTATATACACAATTGAATATTATTCAACTATAAAGAAGAATAAAATTCTACCATTTCCAATCTGGAATTTTATACCAAGAGAAACTATCATTCAAGTGTGAGAAAAAAATATATTTCAGAATGAGTGAACTCATAAAGTTTACCTCTTACTGTTCCTGCAGATGTTTCTTAAGAAGCAACACAAGCCAGATGAGGAAGACAAAAGATGTGGGGAGGTCAAGAAATGTTTCTTATTGACAGGAGGAAATTTTACTTGATTATAGCCTCAAAATTATCAGGCTTGAGGCAAACTTTAGGCAAAGTGGGAGATAAAAATTGCATCACTATCAAGTAAGAGAAGCTGCTCACAAAGACAAGCCAAATTTTTACTGCTCCAAATGGATAAGACCAAAAACCCAGTTCATGCTTATAGTAAGTCTGAGCTCTAGCTCATCTGACCTAGTTTATGTTCCTGATGAGTAGCAGGAAAGCACTTCTACATTGTGAAATTCCCCCTATTTTCCTATTCATTATCTAATTTCAACATATACCAGATGTAGATTCTAGGAAATGCTGCTCCACCATTTTATAAATGGACTCTCTCTGTCATGTTGTGGCACAGATGATGAGCTTAGGGATCCATCCCATTTGGTTACAGAATGAGAGAATAATGAAGTCATCATTTTAGATATCATACACCAATTTACAAATTACATACACAGAAATTCATCAGATGCCTGAAATCAGTTAATCTTCACCAACTGAAGAGAGTATACTTGAAATTTTCCTACTTATATGTCATATCAGAAGCTTAAACTTTTTCTACCAAAAATAAAGATAAATCCATTGGAAGACTCCTCCCCTAAGATTTATATGTATTCAGCAATAGCAGATGGATACCCTTGTTGGCCTCCAAATCTTTGACACTGTCAGGCACCCTGAACACCCTTTTTCTAATCACATGATTTTTACATTTCAAGCACCATACATGTTTTCCAACACTGTCAAGCATGACAGAAATTTGACTACAGAGGCTGTTTGCCTTTCATTTTTGCTCCTTTATCAGGCATTTTTGAAGCTGTTGCAAAGCTCTTTACAGCACACCTTTCAGATGAATAGAACTGTTCAGAGTAATGATCTGGGCCTGGGCATTTCTGTACAGACCACCTACTGCCAGCTGTTATGCAACTTGAAGTAACTCAAATTGAATAGTTTGTAGATCCATTTCCCAGAATAGACCCTCAAATTAGTGATCAAAGTGAAGAGTTAACTATGCTTCACTTATGAACACTAACAGAGGTAACGACATTATTACATTACATCATACAGAGAATCATTAGAGGTTCTTAAGGAGCCTTACATTTGTAATTTGGCCAACAGGGATAATATAGTGATGTAGGTGACTAGACTTCCACAGGGGCTGCACTTCATGTAGAGAAGATATTTAGTTTAGGTATAATGTATATCAACAACCTCCCTTGTGGAATCCCAAAATAAATATGGTAGAATCAGAGCTTGAAATATAGAAGATTTATTTATCTGAAAGTCAGGTATACTTATAGCTCTTTTCCTTTGTGGTCCATTTAATCTTAATAATATACCTTTAAATTTTTATTTCATTTTTATTTTTCCAAAAAGAAAATATTTGTATTTACTCTATCAGCCTTAAATAAAGTTATTCGAAATATTTTTGTTTGCTCTACAAACATGAGATTTCAACATGCCTCCATTTTATGTTAGGTGGGTTAGTTTTATCTATGAATCTAGATTGTAAATATTTTGTAAGAAATAAAAATGGGAGACTGGATTCAGAAGCATTTGGTATAAACTTTTAGCAAGACTTGCTAGAGTTGCCTATATGCCAGATTGGATGCCCATTTACTATATGAAAGTAACGAGCTCTATGGAAATCAAGCATTTTTAAAAATCCACAGATGATTAGTAAATATAACATTGTATAGCTGACAGTCATGATGTGCTGACATGTCCTTCAATCTCTTATTATTTCTAAAGGTGCCTCCCTCACTTTGAATGTGCTTTCATTTTCAGTGGCCAGAACCTTCCTTCTTCAGAGGACTTCACTTGATTAGGCAATGGCTGGCAGATTAGGGTTCTAACAACCCTGCATTCTTACCTCAGTTTGAGAAAAGTTCAGGGGCATTCTGTACCACAACATGCTGTCACCGTCTTATCATATGCCCTCTTGCAAATTGATGGCAGATTTTCTTGTCTCCAGATTTAAAAATATTATTTCCTTTCAACCAGAAAATACCACACCTCCCTCTTGGTCTGCTTTCCTTTTCAGTCTGCCAGGCTGAATCCAGATCAGTGGTTCTCCATCTTGCCTATTTCTTTAAATCATCTTGGAAATATGTTCTTGAATTGGAAGAATAAGCATCATCAATATGTCCATACTACCAAAAGCAATTTAGAGATTCAGTGTGATGCCAATCAAAATACCAACAAAGTTCTTCACAGATCTAGAAAAAAATGATGCTAAAATTTATACTATCTGATTTTAGGGCATACTACAGGGTAGTTATAATCAAAACAAAATGGTATTGTAACAAAAACACACTTGTAGACCAATGGAACAGAATAGAAACTCCAGAAATTAATTGATGTATCTACAACTAACTTATCCTTCACAAAGGAGCTGAAATCAAGCCTTGGAGAAAGGATAGTATCTTCCACAAATGGTGTTCGAAAAACTAGATCTCTGTATGCAGATTTATGAAACTAGACCTCAACCTTACACCTTACACAAAAATCCACTCAAACTTGATCAAAGACCTAAATCTACAACCTGATACCATCCAATTACTAGAGAACATTGGGGAAACTCTGCAAGACACTGGCATATGCAAAGACTTGGAAAAAACCCAAGAAGCACAGGGCACCAAAGTCAAAATTGACAAATGGGATTACATCAATTAAGAAGTTTCTGTACTGTAAAAGAAACACTCAGTGAAGTGATGAGGCAACCCACAAAATGGGAGAAAATATGCAACTGATAAAGGGTTGACACCCAAAATCTATAAAGAGCTCAAGAAATTCAACAACAACAAAACAAAAAATGTAGTTAAGAAATGAGCCAAAGACTTGAACAGGTATTTTTCAAGAGAGGAAATTCAAACGGCCAGCAGGTACTTGAAAAAATGCTCAAGATCACTGGGGATCAGAGAAAAGCAAATCAAAACCACAATGAGGTTTCACCTTACTCCAATTGGAATAGCTTTCATACAGCAATCAACAAACAACAAAAACTGGTGATAATGTGGGGAGAAAGGTACCCTAATCCACCCTTGGTGGGAATGTAAACTGGTTCAGTCACTGTGGAAGACAGTATGAGATATCTCAAAATCTGAACATAGACCCACCATGTGATCCAGCCATCCCACTCCTGGGAATTTACCAAAACCAAAAGAAATCATCACATGAAACTTATTTATACTCCCATGTTCACTGCAGCACAATTCAAAGTAGCTAATCTATTAAATCAACCCAGATATGCATCAACTCATCAATGGATAAAGAAATGATGGCATATATATATATATATATATATACTCTATAGTATATATATATATATATATATATATACTATAGAGTACTACTCAGCTATTAAAAATTTTAAAAAAAAGAAATCCTGTCTTTTGCAACAAGATGGATGTAATTGGAAACAACATATTTAGTGAAATAAGCCAGTCCTAAAAAAGACAGATATCATATGTTTTCCCTGATCCAAGGTAACTAATAGAATACCTAAAATGTAATGTACTGGAGTGAAATGGACATTTGAAATTCAATGATGTTTACAACTCTTGTCTCTTCCATTGAGGAACAGTATTTTTTTTTTCCACATTACTTGTTGAACTCTTTTACTTAATGTAACTGAAAATAGATCTTTGTAAAAATTAAGAGTGGGAATGGGAGAGAGGGAAGGAAGAAAGTTTGGAATATGGGTAGGAGGGAGGAATGGGTGGGAAATTTCACTATGTTCCCAAATCTGTATATGTGAAATACTTGAAATTTATATAACTTAAATAAAATTTTTAAAAAGAAAGATAACTGATATCAGTTTTCAACTATTACAAATAAAATACTGATGATCATTAAAATACATGTCCTGTGTAAACATAACTTTTCATATCTTTAGGATGAATGCCTAAGAACACAAGTGCTGAGTCATGTATCAGTTTTGTATGTCCCGCAAGGGGTGAAACAGATAAATAAACTGTCACATGTCCATGAGCTGGGAACCTACTCAGCAACAAAAAAGGAAAAAGCAGCCCGCGAAGAAGCCTGACTGCCTATGTTCATATACTGTATGACTGTGTTTGTCTTTCTCAAAATGACAGAACTACGATGATGGAGAATGGATAATTGGTTGCTCAGGCCTGGAGTTGGTAGGAGGATTGAATTCTAGGGAGGAATACAGAGGGTTATACAGTGACAAAGTGCTTTATAACTCTACTGTGCATTTGGTTACATAACTGTCATAACTCACAATCCTATCTGCAAGGGTAAATTTTATTTTAAGTAAATGATACCTTAATACAGAAAAAAGGAAATAATCACATAAGCCTGCCACTCTACGTCAAGACTTTGGGCTCCATTTTGAGTGCGTACTTAATTTTTAACCTCTTATTATAAAAGAATTTCAGACTCACAAGAAGTTATCAAAAACAAAAAATAAAAAAAAAAAAAAACTAAAACATGCAAGGAGACCCTGTGTGCTCCTCATGCAGGATACCCCAATGATGGCACCTTGAATTACTATACTACTAAGTGATCAAAACCAGGAAATTGATACTGGAACAATCCACAAGGTCTATTCAGATTTACCATTTTACATTCACTCATGTGTTTGTATGTGCCCAGTTCTGTACAATTTTGCTGCGTGTGTAGATTTGCATAAACACATTCAGGATACAGATGTGTTCCACCCACAGGGTTTCCTACTTCATCCCTAAAATCTGAAAGCCGAACTAGTATTCTTCTCTATAACCTTGCTGTTTCTAGAACCGTATATACATAGACTGATAGACTGTGTGGTTATGATTTAAAAAGGGGGTCTCTAGTTAGTTCTAGTGCATCACCTAAGACAAAACCTATACTTTATCTTTTTTTAACTTTTATTTAGTAAATATAATTTTCCAAAGTATAGTTTATGGGTTACAATGGCTTCCCCCCCCCCATAACTTCCCTGCCACCCGCACCCCTTCCCATCTCCCGCTCCCTCTCCCGTTCCATTCACATCAAGATTCATTTTCAATTATCTTTATATACAGAAGATCGATTTTATACTTTATCTTTTTGTTTCGTAAGTTATTTTATCTGAAAATATTTATCTTCCTGTAAGACCTGGGTTAGAGACATGAATGATTTAATTACCCATATTGTACTTAGCTCTTAATTCTCCTGCCTTCCCACTAGACAATGTTCAAAACATACCCGAGAGCCTTTTATCTCACGCAAATTCAAGCAGATGACGTCTGTTATATAACAGCAAAATTCAATTTCCTTAATTAATAAACATACACCTTTGTTCCTGTTTTGGATTATTTTCTTTGAATATGCTTTTTAAGCAGTATATGGGTCAATGGATACGAGGAAGAACTTTTTAAAATTATGTTAAGAACATTTAACTTGAGATCCAGCCTCTTAATTTTTAAATACACAAAGTAGAGTTGTCAGGGATAAAAACAATGTTTTTCAGCAAATATCTAGAACTTATTAGTGCACCAAAACAGAAATGTTATATCCATTGAACAGAAACTTCGATTTCACCTTCTTCACCTCTTCTTCAGGAAAATTGGACTATGGACCACATTTTTTGAGCATCAGGAATCAGTCAGTAATGCCACCCTCTACCTCCATACCTCCTTCACCTGCCTTGCAAAAGCTTACTGTAAATTGTTTTCAATTCCATATTAATTTGATAGCCAAACTAATGTCTTAGTACTTTTTTGTTCTCATATAATTTGCAGATTTTTAATCAAGTCTTAAACTATTTATCTAATTGGATTTTTTAAATTAGTTTTTAAATATTTATTATTTGAAAGGCTGGGGGTGAGTATGGAGACAGAGAAAGGAGAGCAAGAGCGAGCGAGCAAGAGAGCAATCCTTCGTCTACTTGTTCATTCACCAAATGGTTACAACAGCTGGGGCTGGGCCAGGCCAAAGCCAAAAGCCAGGAACTCCATCTGGGTCTTCCAAACTAGTGGCAGGAACTCAAGTACTTCAACCATCATCTGCTACTTCCTGGGCAAATTATCAGGGAGCTGAATGGGAAGCAGAATAGCCAGAATTTACACTGGCACTCTGCTACTGGGTGCAGGTATTTCAAGCACAACTAATTTGCCATAGCACAGTGACAATCCTGAATGCTTTTGTGTTTATAAATGTAGAAGTATAGTTTGTTAGTCAAGAATATTATTAATTTCCTTGCAATATATACAACAAATCTTTGCTATTTCCACCTCCAATACTCTATCCCTTTACTACAAAATTATCAGTCAAACTTACAGGAGTACCTCACATGGAAAAAGTACAATTTTAACAGAATTAAATCACTTTTCTTGGATCTAGAACTCTGACTTTATAGCCACATTGGCTATGTATAAATTGAGCAACCACAGAGAAATACATACAATATTAACTGGAAATATTTTTAATGAACAGGTGTAAACCTACACATGCAGTATTAATAGCTGAATATACTTAATCTCAATCCTATTCTTTCCCCAGAGGTGAGAGAGTCATCATCACAAATATGACATTTTCTTTTTACTTCAGGAAAAGGCTAGGAAGCAGCAGTTTCTTCCTCCCTCTCTGAAACTCCCCACTATTATCAGCATCAATGAAGCCTTAAAAAGATGGATAATATTATGGTAATTTGACTTTTATTGCAGTCAATGGTTTTGCCCCAAAGGCAATGAAGAAAACCTAGCATACTAGAGCAATGATGTCTGCTATTTTTAACTACTGGAAAATTAAGTTGCCTTTTTTTTTTTTTCCTCTTTTTACATCAATGCTGTAACCATGAAACTATCTTCTGTGATGCTTTTAACAAGGAAATTCAATTCCCTCATGCCTTTAACTAACATGCTTAAAATAAGCAATTTTTAGAGTTCATTTCTTATCAAAGTAGATTACGGGATTGTTCAAGAATGTCTGTGATATTCTGGAGACTTTTACACTGGCCCAGTGAGTTGGTCTCTCTAGTGCTTGCTTCCCCATCTCCATTGGAAGGTGATCTTCTAGTAAAATTCCCTTGAACCATTTCATTCTCTAAGATTCTATAAAATATGCCAAAGAATCTGAATTAATTAAATTTTATGCAACATTAAAACTTTTTTTCTAATTTCAAACAATTTGGTGAATTCATACTGAGGAGGATACAGAGATAAACAAGGCAGCTACAGGTCCAACCTCAGGATCTCATATTCTACTTTCTTTTTTTTATTAAACTTTTATTTAATGAATATAAATTTCCAAAGTACGGCTTATGGGTTACAATGGCTTCCCCCCTCCCATAACTTCCCTCCCACCCGCAACCCTCCCCTTTCCCGCTCCCTCTCCCCTTCCAATCACATCAAGATTCATTTTCAGTTTTCTTTATATACAGAAGATCAGTTTAGTATATATTAGGTAAAGATTTCAACAGTTTGCCCCTATATAACAACACAAAGTGAAAAAAAAATACTGTTGGAGTACTAGTTATAGCATTAAATAACATTGTACAGCACATTAAAGACAGAGATCCTACATAATATTTTTTTAAAAAAATTAATTAATTTTCTATTGTAGGCATGGAAAGCCAAGACACAATGGAAAAAAAAAAGACCTAAATGAAAGATCTCTGTGAGTGAGATCCCAGTGGAAAGAACGGGGCCATCAAAGAAGGAGGTACCTTTCTCGGAAGGGAGGAGAGAACTTCCACTTTGACTATGACCCTGTCGGAATAAGATCAAAGTCAGCGAACTCTAAAGGCTTCCATAGCCCTGGCAACTCATGACTAGCGCCTAGGGAGATTACTGATGCCATGAACAGGAGTGTCAAATTGTTAAGTCAGCAACAGGAGTCACTGTGTACTTTCATCCCATGTGGGATCTGTCCTTAATGTGTTGTCTAATGTGCAGTGATGCTATAACTAGTACTGAAACAGTATCTTTACACTTTGTGTCTCTGTGTGGGTACAAACTGATGAAATCTTTACTAATTATATACTGAATCGATCTTCTGTATATAAAGATAATTGGAAAATTTTTTTTCATATTCTACTTTCTCATGCAATAAATAAGAAATTACCAGCTTTTTCTCTAGTATTAAGTAAATGATGTACTAGAGATGATGAGGGCAGACATTGTGGTTAATTCTTTGAGAAGTATGTGTTTTGAGAATTCACACACCTTAGAAGGCAAAATATAAATCACAGATCTATGATTATAACTACTTTTTTCATAAAAGTGATTTTGACTGTGCTATTGATTATTCTGCTTAGTGTTTATTTCAAGAGAACCAAGTTAACATATCTGTCTCAGTAATATTTTCTACAAGCATGAATAAATCCTATTAACATACAGAATTACTATTTTTGCCTTTGCTCCAAGGCAGATTAAAGCTAAATTTACTGTTTCAAAAAGTAATTATCTTTAGCTTACATTATTCTGATATAACCTGAGCTAAGTGTCTCCATCATCCAATCAGATTCTAGCAGCAATAAAACTCAGGCCTCTTCATGTTGCTTAACTCACAGCACTTGGCCAGATAACCTACCAACTGTAGAGGCCCTGAGAAGTTGCATTTGTGGGGCAAGTCTCACCATGACATGAAGAGGATTCCTTTCATACTGGAAATTTCCATCAATGGTATAGAAAGGAGTACAGGTGCATGCCAACGGACCTCCTGTACTGGTAATCCCAGTTCCCCTGTAAATAGTTATTGAGCTGAACTCCACAAAGGGAAAGCATTCCTGCCTCCTCCTTCTGCATGGACACTCAGGCTGAGCATTCTCTTCAAGTAACATTCACAATTTAGCAGCCCTTACCATTGGTATTCTGTACTCTGTCATTTAAGAGTTTGTACAAGAGTACTCCAAAGAGTGCAGGGAAATGGAAATAAGTTTTACCTTTTGAAATCCATAGTTTTTGAATGCATTTTGCATACATATTTTGAAGGACCTCACCTCCCCCCATATGGCATTGTGACTAAGAGCTGGTCTTCGAACCTAACCTTCCGTGTTTAAAGTCTGCACTGACACTTTTCAATTTCCTACCTTCCCAATTCATGGATCCTCACAGAATCTTAATTGACTTTTTTAGCAAATTAAGGAGATTATTGTTTTGGACTTACTTGAGAAAAGTCATGTGAGCTACGTGGGAAAACTCCACAATACACAGCAAGCATTCAGTGTGTGTAAGCTATTTTTATTGAGCTCTGTTTGTATCATATGTGTGATGTATATGTGATGTCTGCATTTATTTGTCATACTTCAATGCAGACAGTATGTCATCATATGTACATGTGGAAGTCGTACTCTCAGTATATCCAGTTGCCCTTTCAGGGATTCAAAAGAAGTTGAGATAGTCATATTCCTGAGCCAGCTACTATGTGTAGACACCTCCATGATCACATTTCCTGTGATCATCACAAAAGGTTGCTCATTAACACGTTAGAAGTATTTGCTGTTCATGAAATATAGGATCGGAAAATTAGTCACGAGTGACAGAATATCACTAGTGATTCTCAAGATACAGTAAAGGGAATTCAGCCCTTGAGTGAACAGCAATGAGTATGGCAAACATGACACCCATCACCTATAACTTCTAATATGATACTTTGGACTTAATCCTCAAATATTTCTTTTTCTACTATTGATTCAGAGTTTTTAGTGGTGTCCCTCTCCTTGTATCTCCTAAATTAGATCTTTGTACTTTATTTCTTATTTCTTAATATGCTTCATATGAAGTTTAGTAAAATCTCACAATGGAATATTGTGACATTTGCCTGAAGTGAATAGTTCTTATAATTTTTAAGGTAAATTAATAATTAACCTAAATTTTAAAATAGGTCATATTCTTGATTGAAAATACACGTGGGTACTGGTGGCCAAATTTTTCATGTTAGATGCTTTATTATACATTACAACTTACTTTTACATATTTCAAACTGCTGACGACTTCAACAAGAACCCACTGGTTGTGCATGGGCCTAGGCTTTCTGACTCATATGAAAGTTTTTTGAGGCAAAAAGCCACAACTTAAGTGTCCTTCATTTTTCTCAGGAAATATTTATGGGCATTCTAATGATTTACAAAATAATGCTACGGTGATAATTCTCAGATACTTAAGCTAGCTAGAACCTTTATTCTCACTAAGCATTTGATTTGGTAAACTTTTTGTTTACAATTCTTATAGCTTATTTAGAACATATTTACACTATTCAGTGAATATGCCTTGAAAAATTACTTTTCAAATAAAATTATGAAGCAAAATCTGTATTCTTTCTTCTTCTAACTCAATGAGATTATCTTATAAATTTTCCTAATAGATAATCACATATTTTTCTTAAAATAAATCCCAAAAAGAAAGAGCTTTATGAAAACATGCTTTGCAATATTCTAACTAGCTTTATTGTCCTCATTTTGATGAAAGATTGATGCAATGGAACTTGCTCTGTTGTATGTGAAACTGTTTTTGCCAACAAAAAGTAAAACTTTCCTACCTTTCCTCCCTCTAAATTGGATTTTTAAATTTATTTCTCACATGAGGCTTTTTGGTCAAAATGAAATGAATTTTTCTTGTAAGAGCAAAATGTTTTATGCTTATGTCATCATTCATGAGAGCTCTCCAGAGGAAATAGAGGGTTAAGGCCAAACTTTTACTCTGGCTTAATATTTGTTTTCTTATTTATTTTTTGGTTTTCATGTGCTCTAGTATCAAAAGTGTACCTTTGGCAGAGCTTTTCAGTGGATCTCAGCTGTGTTGGATCCCTAGTTCCTTTTCTTCTAGGGCCCCCATGTTCTCCATGAGGTCCTCCTTGATATATAAATATTGACTCAAATGGCTTATTATTCATCAATCTTTTTATCTTCTTCCTCTCATCAATTTCTAATCTTAACAGGATCATTTCTATGATTGATAGGTTAAAATGGGGAAATATTTTAAATGAAAATATATTCAATGATGCTATGGCTGACTCAGGATTTGTTCTTTCTTTATAACAAAGGATCTTAACTCAGTTAAAATGGTACGTTATCTTAAAAAAATTTTCTGGAGCCAGCATTGTGGTATAGAACCTTAAGACACTGCCTGCTATGCTGGCATCCCATATGGTTGATGGTTTGAATCTCAGCTGCTCTACTACTGAGCCAGCTGCATGCCAATGTGCCAGGAAAGCAGAAGATGGCCCAAGTAACTGGGCCCCTATCACCCATATGGGAGACCCAGATGCAGTTCCAGGTTCTCGGCTTTGGAATGGCCGAGCTCTGGTCATTGCAGCTATTTGGTCAGTGAACCAGAAAATGGAAGATTTTTTCTGTGTATCTCTCTCTCTCTCTCTCTCTCTCTCTCTCTCTCTCTCTCTCTCTGTGTGTGTATGTGTGTGTGTGTTATATTGCCTTCCAAATAAATGCATAAATCTTACGGGGGGGGGGGGAGAGAAAGGGGGAGAGAGAAAGACAGACAGAGAGAGAGAGAAAGGCTGGTGTTATGGTGTAGCAGGTTAAGTTACCACCTGCAAAGGTATGAGCATGAATTCTAGTTCCTGTGGCAACACTTCCAATCCAGGTTCCTGCTAATGTGCCTGGCCAAACACTGGAAGATGGTCTAAGTATTTGGGCCCCTGCCACCAATGTGGCCATTTGGGGAGAGAACCAGTAGATGAAAGATCTCTGTCTCTCCTTCTCTATAAATCTGCCTTTCAAATAAATAAGACTTCTTTAAATTAAAAACAAAGAAAACTGACATCTGACATAATTTTAAGTATATAAACCAAAGAAGGAAGTATTTTCCCATTGGAAGGGATTTTCAAAACACTACAGTGAAATCTACACAATTAGTCTATACATATACACAGTAAAGTCATGAGGTTTGAGTGCATAGAAATAGCGAATACCTGGTTATAAAGATCTAACAATTATATTTCTCAGGTATTTTATAAGTTAACATTATTGGAGCTGGTGCTGTACGGTAGTGGGTAAATCTGCTGCCTGCAATGGTGGCATCCCATCAGGGTACCAGTTGGAGTCCTGGCTGCTCCATTTCTGATCCAGCTCCCAGCTAATGTGCCTGGGAAAGCAGTAGAAGATGGCGAAGTCCCTGGGCCTCTGCACCGCATGGGAGACCCAGAAGCTCCTGGCTTCGAATTGACTCGGCTCTGGCTGTTGTGGTAATTTGAAGAGTGAACCAGTGGATGGAAGACCTTGCTCTCTCTGTCTCTGCCTCTCCGTAACTCTGCCTTTCAAATAAATAAATAAAATCTTCATAAAATGAAAGTTAACAGTATTTTGAAGAGGGAGAAATTGTGTAATGGAAGTCTTCCTTGGAGACAGCAGCAGAGCCCAGTCAGTGGACTAGCCTCAGGTTTGTTATACTGGCACCCAGAGATAAAACTGGTATAATGGTCACTGTGACCGTCAATGTTCTGTCAATGTGGTCAGACCACAGCGCTAAGGTAGTTATCCAATCATTATTCTAGTTGTTTCTGTGAGGATGTTTTATGGGTGAGAGCTACATAAACATTTGTGGGCTCTAAGCAGCGTAGTTGGTTCTCTGTAATGTAGTGAACTGTATGCAAGCAGTAGAAGGCCTTAACATAACAAAGACTAACCTTCCCTGAGCTAAAAGAAATTCTGCCAGAAGATGGCTTCTGTCTTCAGACTTGCAACTCTTTCCTGGTACTCCAGCCTACTGAAAGATTTTGGACTAGCCAAGACTCTACAATCCCATGAACCAATTCTGAAAAATCTTTGTATATATTGGTTCTGCTTTTCTGAAGAACACATGCTAATAGAGTACCCAACAAGATTTATATGATGAGTATGGTCGATATATACTAGAAACTGGAATAATACATTGAAATTACAAGGACTGGCTATTTGAAAAGCCAAGGAACACATCATGAATTGCTTCCACCAGCCGCTGTGCACTGACATTTGGCTGAAGCAAAGGGGCCTGTTTCTCTTGGTCTTTTATACCTGTTGGGAGCCTGATACACTACTTTAATTTCAAGTGAGATATCTTGGCTTGGATTCCCATCAGAAGCATATGCAGAAACAAGAAATAAAGTACAAAGATCTAATTTAGGAGATACAGGGAGGGGGACACCTATACAACATAAATGATTCAATTGGCTAAGACTATGTAAGTCGTAGAGCTGTGTAAAGCCCGTGTCTCAAGACTTACCTGCCTAAGGGATTAAAATGTTTCTGTGCCTATACAGAAATTTCTGAACATCACTGATTGGGGATAAGCTCAGAGGGTGACGAAGTCTTACCACTCCAACTTGTGATAAGAGAGGGAAGAAATTCCACCACGACTCTCAGGTCTGGAGAGAGTAGCACTGGCCATTGCAGGAGTGGAAAATGCTCAGGGACCAGTGGGCCACTGACAGCAAATGCTCCATCAAGAGAGCTTAGACTTCCTTTGCTTCTTCTCTGTCTCTGTCCCAAAGTCAGTAAGTAGTTCAATTTTATCAATTAGAAATTATGTTTCCTGCATGTGACAGGAAATCCAATGATATTGAAATCCAATAGGCAGCTCGGGCTTCTTCAGCAATCTGGTAATATCACCACGGACCTAGGGTTTTTCATCCTTCTCCACCATTCCTAATATAGTAGAGAATCAGCACTGCTAGGACCATTGCAACATGAAGGCCTTGGCCTTCTTCCATTCACTCACCTCCAGGTCACAAGACAGCTGCTACAAGGCAGGCTTGTAACATAGACCAAAGGGAGGGAGGAGGAAGAGAGGAGGACAGCCCAAGCTCCTGCAATTCAGACCCTTGTATCTTTAATCAGAAAACAATTGTTACCAGAAGGCCTTCAACAAACTTCAACCTTGCAACACTATGTCACACAGCGCAAACCCACCTGCAAAAAGCTATATGAATGAATTTTTTAAATTCATGGAAAATGGAATTTAAAGGTTTATTTTGCTGAAAAATAAACTGTAATCCATGTATAGTTATTTTTCCATAAGACATATTTGTCATGAACTTTCTGAAAACCCCTAATTGGAAACAGAAGCTTGGTACTGGTAGAGTGGCATAGAGGGTTAAGTGCCACCTGTGGTGCTGACATCCCAAATGGGCACTGGTTCCAGTTCCAGCTGTTCCATTTTCTATCCAGCTCCCTGCTAATGCACCTGGGAAATCAGAGGAGATGTCCCACATTCTTGGGCCCCTGCACCCATGCAGGAGACCCGGAAGTTCCTGGCTTTTGGCTTTATTCTGGCTCAGCTCTGACTGTTGTGGCCATATGGGGAGTGAACCAGAGGATGGAAGATCGCTCTGTCTCTCTCTCTTTCTAGGTCTCTCTCTGTAGCTCTGTCTTTCATATAAAATGAATTTTTTAAAAAAAGAAATAGAAGCTTCCCTGAATTCTCTAGGCAGAAAAAAACAACTTAACACAGGAAGTAGACACAAAGTGAATGAATGTGAAAGTGACAGAATGTGGAGCTGAGTTCTAGTTTGGACCCTCAAACATGCCTAGAACTTCTTAGCTGAATTTCTACAGCCTGGCCATGATGTGGCCATAGTCAGGGCACAAAAGGTACATAAAAAAGTTCAGAGAGGGGCAAATACTTGCCGTAGTACTAAAAAGCCAGTTAAGACCCAGTACCAATACTCAGCTCTGCTCCTGATTCCAGTTCCCTGCTAACGCAGACCCTGGGAGGCAGTGGTAATAGTCCTGGTTATTGGGTTCCTACCACCCATGAGGGAAACATAGATTGAATTCTCAGCTCCCACTTTCAGTCCCAGTATAGGGGAAGTCTCTGTCCCTGCATCTCAAATAAATACATTATTTTTTTTTAATTTTGTGGAAAAAATAGACATAAATGATAAGTTCACTTGGTGCATTTTTAGAAATCTCTGTATAGTTTATTCATAACATGAATTTTCCATGAACTTTTAAAATATCCTCATGTATGGACATACTACTGTTATTTACTGATGTTAGAAGGCACACCTCATGGGAAACGCACTGATAACATGGCAGAGATCCATCCCCTGGAGGAAGAAAAAAAAAAAAAAACTGGCTGAAGTAAAAAAGGTAGAGGCCTCCAAGCAGGGGCTTTCAGGAACAAGGTGGGAAGGGGAATGCTTTCTGAGGAATACTGCCATGATAAGGATGCCCACTCTCACTGTTGCTATTTAATATAGTCCTGGAAGTTAACTAGAGTCATTAGGCAAGAAAAAAATCAAAGGGATACAAATTGGAAAGGAAGAAATCAAATTATCCCTAATTGCAGATGACATGCTTCTATACACAAGGGATCCAAGACTCCATTAAGGGATGATTGGAACTCAAAAAAGAGTTTGGTAATGTGGCAGGATATAAAAATCAACACAGAAAAATCAATAGCCTTTGTAGACACTGACAATATCATGGCTGTGAAAGAACTTTTAAGATCAGTCCTATTCATAATAACTCCAAAAAGAATTAAATAACTTAGAATAAATTTAGCTTAGAATGTCAAAGATCTCTACAACAAAAATTACAAAACATTGAAGAAAAAAATAGAAGACATCAAAAATGGAAAAATTTTTCATGTTCATGGATTGGAAGAATCAACATCATTAAAATATCCATTCTACCAAAAGCAGTTTACAGATTCAATGCTATCCCAGTCAACAGTTGTATGTGTTAAAGTTGTTTGTGCTAGGGTATATAAGACAATGCCCTGCTTTGTTCAGGGCTCAGAATTTGGAGACAAAACTCTCCTGTGGGCTTACCAGCAATAGTAAAAGCTGTTTTTCCTGTTAAGAGCGTTGGTGTCTCACGTCCCTGTCTGAGAGTCCCACTACAACAAGGAAGCCAGGTCAGGAGAAACAAGTTTACTGAGGCTACTACAACAAAGACTGGAGCAGTTTTTTGAACAAAATGAAAAATACCTATGAGTATCTGTCATTCAGAATCTAAATGCAATAAGGCTAGACTGCAGAATTTAAAATAAGATCCATTTGAATTAAATAGATCAAATCCTAACTTGCTATTTTCAAACATACTGCATTTCTCTAAAACTCAAGGCTCTGTAGAGAGCCAATAAATAATGCAGGCCTGACCCTTCCTCCCTACATTTCCATGATAGGTTCAGTGTACACTTAAGATAGTAGAATGCTACTCTATGTCTTCCCTGAATTCTTCTCTAAGAATTCCATACCTCTGGTTAAACGTTGACAATGGATGTAGCCAAGAATGGCCAAAAGAGAAGGTTATGAAAAGATGGAAGCCATAACAGTAAAAACATGAATTTTTACTAGACATAAAAGGCAACTATATTTTTCCACAGTTTTAAGAAATGTCCAATATGGAACAGGTCAAAGCACTGAGTATCACTCTTAGTTTTAGTCAAAATAATTCAAGCATTGTACCTCGTTTTAACTTTAACCCTAAAATAGTAAAAATTTGTGCAAAGTATAACATGATACATATGAAAATATATACACCAATGAGGCATTCATGAAAGCAGTAAATGATAGTTTTTTGTCCTTGTGATTGCAGGCAGATAACAGCAATGAACTGCATCTCAGCATGACTATAGAGAAGGAAGCCAGTAAAGATCATGCTAAGTCCATTATAATTTCCAGTCCCAACATTCAATGTAACTGTGTTATTACAAGGCACTAAAATGCTACCTAAAGATTCAGTGAAGATGATAGAGTAGTTTTAAAGGTGAACAACACTAACAGCTTCTGAAAGCTACTCTGGTTACAAGAAAAAAGTTGTATTACACACAAAAAAAAAGCTTTTTAAAAAAATGTCATTCTCACAGTAATGTACTCAGTACCATGTTTCATTCCATAGTTAGAATACAATCAAAACAATATAGTCAGTGTCAGAGAAGTATGATAAGTATCATATTACAAAAGATGCAATTCTATGCCTTCCAGGAGATGGCCTTGAGCCACAAGTACATTTACATGGGCCTCAAATGTATCTGTTTCAAAGAGAGGAAAAATACATCACACAATAATAATTTGGAATTCCACAGGGAACATCAAGTAAATAGTGCAAGAGGTTTTCTGTAAATGGGACTGTAAACTTCCATAATGCCACCTAAATTCCGAGAAGGACCAAGAGGGTCAACAGTAAGGTTTTAATGTGGCAAAGTGGCAGCAAACCAGCAATCTTAACCACAGATCCCTCCTCAGACTGGAAAGCAAGTTTGTCCTTGTGGATGAAGAAAAAAGCCATAATGTGTCTGTGTGTGTGTGTCTACCATGGAGTGGAAGTGATGAGAGGAGGTGAAAAATGAGCCTAAGACCAGGTGCCCCGCCAGGAAATTTTTCAAGTCTGGTGCTAAATTTTTGATGAGAGAAAGTGTCTTGGGGTTCATGAATTATAATACCATCCATTAGAGCTCCACAGTCCTGAACAATCGAGATGCTACCAAATATGATAAGGAGGCCACCTCAGTATACATGAGTTAGATTAATAATGCTCCCACAGCAAAAGCTACCTTGAAGGCCACAGTGAACATATGAAAGAAGGAAAGAGGAAATATTGTAAATCGAGGAGGCATGCCATTCCTGGCAGCCGTGGACCTTAATTCTATGTTTCTTTGTTCTAGAGTTTCTCAAAGAAATGTCTGAAAGAAAATCAATCTACTCTTCTGACAGTTTTCTTTAAATACTGTCTATTTTGCACTAGCAAAATTAACTGATCTTAATTTCAATATTTTACCTTTTCCAAAATGACTTAACATTCTTCCCAAAATATATACTTGGTTCTTCCAGTATTTTCTAGTCCAGAACATTTCCATTTTAAACGCTCTAAAATATGTTGCCTATCATTAAATGTAAGTAACTAATCTCATTAAGAAACTGAGATGGCGGCCTGCGCCGCTGCTCACTAGGCTAATCCTCCGCCTTGCGGCGCTGGCACACGTGATTCTAGTCCTGGTTGGGGCACCGGATTCTGTCCCGGTTGCCCCTCTTCCAGTCCAGCTCTCTGCTATGGCCCAGGAGTGCAGTGGAGGATGGCCCAAGTGCTTGGGCCATGCACCCCATGGGAGACTAGGAGAAGCACCTGACTCCTGCCTTCGGATCAACGCAATGTGCCAGCCGCAGTGGCCATTGGAGGGTGAATCAATGGCAAAGGAAGACCTTTCTCTCTCTCTGTCTCTCTCTCTCTCACTGTCCACTCTGCCTGTCAAAAAAAAAAAAAAAAAAAAAAAAAGAAAAAAGAAAGAAAGAAACTGAGATGGCAATAATGAATCAAATGGCAAAACAAAACCAATACACCGAGTATGGTCCACAAAAGATGTTCGTTAATTATGCCTATATGAAATGAAGAGAGGCATATCACCACAGAACACAAACAATAAAATATCAAAAAATCATAAATAATTTTATGACAAAATTTTAAACTTTTGCTAAAATGGACAAATCCTTACACACACACACTCTTTCTCTCTTACACACATACATACACACCATGAAACAGAAGAAAAAAATGAAAATCTGAATAAAAGTTTTATTATTCCAAATTAGAACACTATAAATGGAATCAAAAAGCTCCCACATAATAAATGACTAACCCAGGGCCTCCCAGTGAAAACTTTCCAGTGTAGAAGGAAGCAATGAAGTTTCAAATCCATACTTTCAAAGAATAAAGTAGAAACAATTAACAACTCATTTTATGTAGACACAATCAGCTTCCTGTTACAAACTAACAAAGACATTTCAGAAAATCAGAACTCAATTATAATCATAAATATAAATGCAAGAATTCTAAAGTGTACCAATCAGTTCCCAGAAAGGAAAAATAAAATAGGAAGACAGCACCTAGAGATAAACAGGAATTCTGTAGTGTTTCCTGGGGAAAGGAGTCAGAGAGAGGCAGTCAGTGGGCACTGCATGTATATGTAGCTACCAATTTCCCCCTTTTGCTTACCTTCAAAATTTCTCTTGAAATGCCAACTTTGGAATAGACTGTTTTATGTGAATTCTGAATGGAATGACTCTCTTTTGCTCATTCCATACTACAATAACACTATGATAAAACTATTGATATATCACATATGAATATAAATAGAACAGTTTGTGGAAATGGATTTAAAAGGTAAGTTTGTGTTGGTGCCAAAATTTTTAAATCCATGTGTATGAGAAGGAGTCTTCAGAAAAATAATAAAAAAAAAGATGCTTATTATGAACAATCTATGAGTGGATTTCTAAAATTTCTGCACTCAAATAAGCTTATCTTTGAATTCTGTTTTCTCCAAACTTTTTGAAGTGCCCTTGCAATATTATTAATGTTCATGTATTATTAATTTCAAACAGAAATTGAAAACATTAAAAGTGTATTTATACATATTAGCTGAAGATATGTCATTATATATTTTATCATCTCACTACAACTTTTGAAGTAGGTAATATTTTTACACAGATTTAACAAAATTAGGACTTTGAAATATGGAGATATTTAATTTGGGTAAGGTCATATGTCTAGAAAATATTACAAATTATGGATTGAGCCCTAGAAGTATGACTACAAACCTAAACTCTTAGCCTCCTACTTGCATCTATGCCCATGCATGTGCATTTGAAGCTATATTCAAAGTCATACGCTCTGAAATGAGGCCATTCCTCGTGTATGAAAATCCTGACAATAATAGGAAAGATTAATTGTACTTGTGTCTGATTATGAATTAGTTTCGCAAACAAAAAGTATAGATGTTAGTGTTATGTAGACAACAGAGTCAAACATACTACACTTCCTGTGTCAATACTCTGGTCCACCATATCTGGACTCAATTCTGAAAATGTCGCTGTTGGTCTATCACATATAGAAAACAACAGATTGATTTTAAAACATTAAATAGATGCTAACTTTCCTTTCAAAAAAAAAGTTATACTACTTCTGCCAATGGCTCAGCAAAGAAAAAAATATTGAAGCAGTTTGTCTCACAAATTAGGCTTTAAAATTCCCCCAAATTTACTGACTGTTTATGCTTTGGGAATAGTATGTTTACATTCTGAAAAGAACATGCTCACCTTGCCTATTGATGAGAAGTTGTTTTAGAGAGAAGGGCTAACTCATCTAATAACATCCAAATTCTCACATATTGTCACTGATTTTTAAATTGGAGTCACTTTGTAGAATGTTACAACTAGTTTAGGGGCGCAGACAATATATCCCCTTTAGGACTGTGAGAAGTAATTAGAAGGCTAGTTAATGGGGACAATTTTCTAACATTCATGCTGGTCCCTGCCATTACACTATTAATATTTATGCAAATAATGTCATGCTGTATTGTATTGTAACAGATTAGCAATAACTAAGCATTTCAGTTTTCTCATTTAGAGGAACATGTTTATTCTCATTCGTTAGGAGGCTGGCAAGGAAGGAGCACAGTCAGGCCTTCTCAAATCCATCCTATTCAATCAGAAGCTCACGAAGAGTAGGCCAACCATAGAATCCCTGAGGGATGGTGCTCTTTAAATAGAAAAGCAAAACAAAAGGTTTTTAATATTTAGAATCATGATGTACTTCAAATTGGAGGGAATTTCAGAGGCTCTGTAGTCCAATTTCCCCTTTTTTATAGCTCAAGATTCTTGAAACTGAACAAGTTGAAATGAATGCCTCACACTCTATTAGCCAAAAAATGACATTATCTGGGATAAGCATTCCTGGTGTTGTGTTCTTCCTATAATACAACCACTTGCCCATGTCTTCTTGCAGGTATAAAGTTTCAGTTTTACTTTGAGGACAACAGTGTTCCACACAGACTAAGAGGAGGGAAGGAAGTTCTACTGTGATGTTTACAGAGGTGACTCAAGGGCCCATGTCGCTCCATCAACCCCAAGGATCCCAGATGCTAGGCAAAGAATCATCCTAGTTTTGGATCTCCTATTTCAGTCTGTATGCCATGGCTAAGGTAGCAGTTGGAAGTAGGCCACAGATAAACTAAAAACTATCAAGAATTACCTAAGAAAAAAAGCCAAGGAAGAGGACAGCACAGTACACAAGAGCTGGTTCATGTCATTTGTATCAGAGTACTTCAATTTGTGGAAAAAAAATGCAATTGAGGGTAAGTTTATTTAGATGCAAAACAATTTTTAAATCTTTGCACTGATTTTCCTAACAGACATTTCCAATGAATTTTTGGAAGGTCATTTCCAAATATACAGGGATGTCAAAAAAATTTGCACCAAAATAAACATTTAATTCATTTTCTATGAACTTGTTGAAGTATGCTCACACCTCCCTAGCTGCCAGCTGAGCTGCGGATCGATCTGGATGGACCTTCCAGAACCCCTGAGTCTACCACTGCCTTAAAATGGCTGCTCCCCAGGATTCACCAGCACTGGCATCTTCCTGCCGAAACCTCCACCTCCCCACACATTCCCAGCATTGGCTGTCTTAGTTCCTGATGCTGACTTGGACAGTTCCCAAGCTCATTGCGCGTGAGCCTCAAAAATCAGACTTGAAATTAGATTCAGAGGGAAGCTTATGTTCCCTTATCAGATTCCCACCTTCAGACTTGTGCTTTTCCTGATCACTCAGAAAACATATTATATGCATTTTTCTTTTAAGGGGGATCTTCAAACTCTTCACGGAAAATGCAACTGAAATGTTTATTTTGTTGAAAAAAATTTGAAATCCATGTATACTTGCAGTTGATTAACAAGTTCATGGAAAATACCTATTATGGAAAAAACCTATACAAAGAAATAAATTTGTTTTCACTAAAACACACTTATCTTTTAATCGCATTTCCACAAGCTTTTTGGATCAGGCCCAGTGTATTAAGATTCGTTTGCTGAGGAACCAATCACAGATGCATCAGATTGAGCTAGGAAGCAGTTTCCCTCCAGACACCCTATGGAAGTCAGAGGTGGAAAACTTTAAATGAAGTGGAAGACCAAGCCCCTAGGCCAGAGGGGGCAGGGGGTAGCAGAGAAACGCAAGATGCTGCACCGAGACTGGAGAAGACTTTGAACAAACCGAAGACTTTAAAAGAAACGACTTGGACATAGCGCAGAGAAAATATCATTGAGATCAATTCAAAGAAACCCTAGCAATCGACATTTTAAAGTGCTCTCTAACTCCCTAATATGATTGTGGCTTCCTGCAAAACAGAAATAATCGCCTTTCTAACGATTCCTCCCTGTTATCTGAAGTGCCACTCTGCAGTTGTAATGTAAGCGTCATTGCTACCTGGCATTGCAGAGGTCACTGATTTACTACATTTTCATAGCTCGTTTATTCCTTTGCTCCCTTCTGCTTTGTGTTTCATGTTTTACTTTTCAATTCATTTTGTCATCACACGTTGAATTTTATTAGTTTTCATACTGGCCGTAACTCAATTACTTTGCTTGAGTGGGTCACTCATATTTCCCATTTAATTGATTTGCAAACACATTTATTTTAAGAATCTAAACTTTAAAAGATAACAAACAGCTTTTTAGAAGAAATCATCAAATTAATGTCATCTTTAAAATGATTTAACAAACATTACTGTAAGAATACTAAAGCGATACAGCCTTGCAATTTCAACCACATTGTAGTAGAGGACTTTAGAGTTTAATAAATGAAAGTGTGTAATGATGAAGTAGTTGGGATTTAACTCAGTAATCAAATAATCCTTTCTCATAATTATTTTTTCACCTACAAGTCTTGATAGATTTCTATAAAAGAGTCATATAATCAATAAAGATTTGGTCTGTGACCAAAATGTGGGGACAAGAAGCATGAAATTGATAAAATGTTGAGGAAAAACATTGTACTTCCATTGGAAGAGTTGTTTGGCAGTATGCTTTTTCTTCAGAAGTTTCTACTGGCTGATTCCCAATCTTTCCTTAGGGCCTGGTTCTAATCATTAGCCTCTGTAATAAATTACAGCCAAGAAAAGATTTAAGGTACTAAGGAACTAAGGTATTATTTCAAAGTAACACTCCATAATGGTTTTCAAGATTTCCAGGAAGGCTATGTGTGGAAAAGACAGGCAAGTTCCTCTGGGTACTTTGTTGTATGCATTTTTATACCTCTTATTCTAGGACTCCTCCTTAAATTCCTAAATATTAACTCCTAGTAATGAGTAGATAAAATCATATTTAAGAAATAGAGCAAAGGGGGCTAAGGAGAAACCCTGCCAACAAACCTCAGGTTAAAGCTGGTGCTTTGAAAACTCATCTATCAACTTCTCAACCAATATACTTCACTAAAGTAAAAACTAAAGAAGCACGCTCACATGAAGAGAGTGTGGGGAACTGCAGGCTGGCCACCTGTGGGAACCTCCTCTGGTTTGCAGCAATCGGTCGACCACAAGGCCTACGAAAACAGCCAGGTGAAACAGATGAAACAGAATGGACTCTGCATAAACAACTAGGAAGAACCAGGTGAAACAGATGAACTTTCGACCTGAGGCTGTACGCGCCCTTTCATTTGATTGGATGATATCTTTTCTCCTCTCCCCACTTTCCTTCTGCCCCCACAAGTAAAAGTTCCTTGAGAACCGATGAACAGTGACCGTGTTGTGACTGCCAGCAAGGGTCCAACAGAGAGGAAGAAAGAGGAGAAATCAGAGTCAAAACTTTCACGGGGAAGAATGTATGGCAGTAACGGACCCAACACGCAGGGACTGTGCATCTCAAGCTAGTACTGGGAACTTCCAGAAGATACACATCATACTCCCGAAACCAGGGCAACATTTAGACCCCATCAGAACAACGAGGGGCTCTGAAGCTAGGTAACTGTAGCCCATTCACCGCCTATCCCACAACCAAGAAGAAAGGTTCTGTAATGGGAGGCTGTAGCAGGTACAAAACTCAGTAGCACGCATTCTATTTGAAATGACAGGCCAGTTTTGCTTTTACGAACTGATCAGCCGTAGGTAAAGGAATTACTGAAACATCAGGAGGTCCCTACCACAACGAGTTAAACAGATAATGCCATAACGTTGAAGCCTACAGATGGCAAGCCCTACTCAAGTGCACTGAGTTTCTAAAGAGCTTTTTCTATTTTAAAATATGAACAGACAGTGCAATAGGAAACAGTAGAAAACAGATCTTAACCTGACAAATATCAAATAATCAAAGTAGCAAAATGGATGCAAGATCAATGAGGCAAAGAGAGATGATGTCAGGGAAAAAGGCAGATTAACAACCTCCAAATGACCATGCTTCCACAGAAACAATGAAAACTGGAGAAAAACTGTTAGAATCAACGTTGCCAAAAAGCAGCCGAGCAAACGGATATTGAAATGAGAAAAGGCCAACTTGAAAACAGTAGGAAAACTTCACCCGTTTTCCTTACCCTTAGTCTCCATTGCTACCATGAGATCCTGGCCCCTTGTTCCACAAAGAGCTGTGAAGACTTTATTCTCAAATAATTTGTCTGTTTTGACCTCCTGGAGCTTAGCTGAAGGCCTGATGCAAAGCACTGCTTGTATTTCATTTGCCTATGTCAGAACCCTTTGAAGACAGACTGTGCAGAAGGTAGGCTAGGACACATTGTTAGAAAGCGAACAACACACTGTGCCTCAGGCGAGAGAAAATGCAGTTGAGATAAATGCTAGAACATGGACATTCCAGAGGGCAACATATAGAGTATTTCATGGAAAAACGAGGGCAGGGAAAGCCGTCCACCTGTAAGAGAACATGGGAAGCCTCATGGATCCCCGGGGCAGGCTACCTCCTCAGGAAACATCTGCGAAGGCCATAGGCTCTCGGCCCTGGCTGATCTTTTGACTCTGCAGAGGGAGTTTGGAAGGCCAGGGTAGAGGTGCAAACAACCTGGCTACAGGGTATCAGCTTGCCCCCACACAGAGCCAGTCTGCAAAGACTTGCCAGGCTTTTTTTTTTTTCCTTCTCTGATTTTTTCTTTCTCCATTCTTTCCTCTGCTTCCTTCTTTCCACAGCTCCACGCATTCAGAGAAGTCTCATATAAGGGTTCTTCATGAAGATGATAGATAATTTATCAGCCAAAACCTTGGAAGCCACAAGGCAGGAGGCTGGCTTGTTTCAAGTGCTGCAAGAGAAACTCTCCAACAGCAATTTTGTATCTGGCAAAACCATCCTTTTAGAATGACGGGAAAATTAATACTTTCTTAAAAGAACAAAAGCTGAGGGAGCCCTTTCCTAGCAGGCCTGCTCTGCAAGAAATGCCTTTTACCTTCAAGTTATTCCGGAAAAAAAAAAAAAAAATGAAAGGACACTGAACTGTAACTCAAAGCGACGGGAAAATAAAGAACAGTGGTAAAATTAACTGCATAGGTAAATATAAAAGCAATTTTTTTGGTCAGTCCTCATTTTGTTCTTCAGAGGATTTTTTTAAATGTATAAATGATTAAAATACATTAATAGACATAATATCTGAAAATAAGAAAATGATATAACATTTTTAAAGTCTACTCAGGGTGGGGAGGGCATTTGGTGTAGTAGTGAAGGTGCTGCTTGGGTTCAAGTCCGGGCTCTGCCTTTTCATCCCAGCTTCCTGCTAGTGCACACCCTGGGAGTCAGCAAGTAGTTTGGGTTCCTGTCACCTGCCTCAAAAATCCAGATTGAATTCCAGGCTCCTGGCCTCAGTCAGCTTGGTCAGGACATTTTGGAAGGAATCAAGCAGACCAAAGATCTCTACCTCTGCCTTCAAATAAATAATTAAAAAAAAATAATAAAGTGTATAGGTCCCAGTGTTGAGGCACAGTGGGTTAAGCCACTGCTTGTAACAGCAGTTCACGTAGCACCTGCTCGAGTCTGGGCTGCCCAACTTTGGATCCAGCTCCCAGCTAATGTACCTGGGAAAGCAGTGGAAGGTGGCCCAAATACTTGGTCCCTTGCCACCCATGTGGGAAACTAGGAAGGCATTCTTTTAAGATTTTATTTATTTATTTGACAGGTAGAGTTATAGACAGTGAGAGGGAGAGACAGAGAGAAAAGGAAGGCATTCTTGATTCCTAATTTCTGGGGAGTGAACCAGAATATGCTAGCTCTCTCTCATTTTCCCTTTTTGCCACTCTTTCAAATAAATAAGTCTATAAAAGCAAAATAATGTATATTGAGAGAATAAAACAAAAGATATATGGTCTAAATAAATGATCAAAACAATGGAAATTCCATAGTATTGGAAAATAATGTATTTTCTCTAAGATTGTAGCCTGTTTTTCGTTACTTTAACAGTGTTATCCTGCTTATATTTTATTGATCTTCTAGAATCTAGTGAAGTATATTGTAGCATATATTTTTTTCTTTTATGGATTGATATTTGGGTATTATATATTTAAAAACCTTTTCCTTTACTAAGATCATAACAGTTCTTCTGCTATGTCTTCACTAAAACTTTGTTTTGAAAGTCAGTGATTTTGACTTCATTTTGGTTTGCAGTATCAGGGATGGGTCAATGCTCAGATTGTTGCTAATAGATATCTATTTGTTTCAAAGTCATTGTATGGTAAAGAAGATGGTTTTGTAACCAAGTTGTCTTTTCACGTTTATAGGAATCACAGAGATTGTATTTTGAATCCTTCAAACTTTCTGAACTGTTTATTAGTTTTAATCTCTTAGTTATAGAGTCAATTGGATTTTCTGCACAAACACTCATGTCATCTGTGAATGAAGTCACTTGCAATTCTTAGCTTGCAATATGGGTGCTAGTCATTTCCTTTTATTGTACCGCACAGCAGAGCCTCCGTGTAATTTGAATTGGTATTTGTGGGTCAACTCACCTTCTCTGCTACCGCTATTAGTAGAGAAACACTCATTTTTCTATCTATCATTAAGCATGATGTTAGCTCTGCCTGTAAATTTTTCCTATTTTTTTTGAAGGGGCTGAGCAAGTCTCCTTTTCTATTTGCTGGAAGTCAGGAGGATTAGTGTTTCTTCACTAACAGTTGTTACCTTTTTGTGAAAAGTCTGTAGAAGGGTACTTCAAAGTATTCGAGGAAAATGGAATTCAAAAGATATGCTTAGTTGCAAAAATATCTTGTAATCTATAATGGTTTTCTTTTACACCATGGGTTTTCTATGAATGTTTCAAAGGCTCCTCATACACATGACTATCAAAGCTTTTCCACATCCTCCTCCTTGTCTCATCAATTACTTTGAGATGTACTCTTTGAACCTGTTTTCTTGTGCTTAGTAGATTTGTAGTGTATATTTTCCCAGCTGGTTACCTTTGCCATACAGATGTTACCTCATTTGGAGTATGTTTCTTGTAGAAAAACAAAGTTGGGCTGTGTTTATTTACTGTTTTGTCTTTTAATGGCTACTTTTATACCTTTTCCCTCTAATTATTGATCTAATCAGATTTAAGACTGCCGTTTATTACTATTTTATCATTATTTTCTATGTTTATTTCCTGTTTTGTTCCTTTGTGTTTCCTTTTTAAAAACAATATTTATTTATGTATTTGAAAGTCAGAGTTACAGAGAAAATGACAGAGATCTTCCATCCACTGGTTCACTCTCTAAATGGCTGCAATTGCTATGGCTTAGCCAGGCCATGAGCTTCTTCCTGGTCTCCCATGTGGGCATCAAAGACCCAGGTACATGAACCATCTGCTTTCCCAGGCAATAGCAGAGAGTTGGATCTGAAATGGAACAGCCCAGATGCAAACTGACACCCACATGGGATGCTGGCCCTGCAGGTAGTGCCTTTACCCACTAGGCCACAACACCGGCCCCCTTTGTGTTCTCTTTATGTCCTTATGTGGGTTATTTTAACATCTAAAAATATCCTTTTCTACTATCTTGGTGTTTTTGAACACCCCTCTGTGTGTATATTTTAGTAGTTCTATAGGGATTAAAATATACATACACATCTTATCACAATGTAATATCAATGTTACCAAATTAAGTGAAATTTTACCAAAGAACCGTAATTCCTGGTCCTTTTATCCATTCTCCTTTTGTGACTTATCTGTCAAACATTTCTTCTAGATACACTGAACTATGTGCAAGAATATGGCAATGTTATTTTAGCTTTTAATCATATGTCTCAATTTTAAAAACTCATGAGCAGTTAGCCCAATACTTTTTTTTTTTTTTCCTTCATTCCTAACATCCCCGGTTTCCTGCTGTGTTCCTTTCCATATTGCTTGAAAAACATCTTCACTGTTCAGGACCAGATTCATGGTGGCAAATTCTCTTAGATGTTTCTTATTGAAAGATGCCTGTGCCTGTCACCTTTATCCTGAAGTATATTTTCCCTGGCCACAGAATTCTGAGTGACAGCGTTTTGAAAACCATTTCTGGAGAACTATCTCCGGTATTTCTAACTGGCATCCCCTCTGAGCCATGCGTACCCTTTGTCCGACTGCTTTGGTGTTTTCTCATCTTAAGTTTTATGAAGCTAGACTGTGGTATGTCTAGATGTGTAGTTCTTCGGCTTTATTCAGTTTAGGATTAGCTCAGTTTCTTCAAGTTTTATCTTTCATCCTGTTTGACAAATTTTCAGTCATCATTTCCTCAACTAATTTTTTCACCCTAACATTCACATCCCTCTCCTTCTAGGATCCTAAGAACCATAATGTTAGATCATTCATCAGTGAGCCAATAGGTCATTTAGGCTCAGTCTTTTTCATTTTCTCCTTTTTGTCCAATCCTACCAAGTATTTTTCTTTTCAGATAGAATAAATTCTGCTGATTTTTAGTTTTACTAATTATTTTCTCATTTATTTCATTCTAAAATTTCCATGCTTCACCATTATGTTTTATTTTTTCCTTTTCTCAGAATTTTACTGGTTGTTAGTTTCATAAATAATGTTAATTTCTCATTAGAGCATTTTTATGCTAGCCAGTTAAAAAAATCCTTGTCCAAAATGATATAATTTCTGTCCCCAAGGTGTTTTCACTTGATTTCCTTTGCATACTTTGGTTAGGAAGCAGGTATCTGATCTAGCAGCTAAGATGCCCACAACTCACATCGGAGAACCTAGATTTAATTTCTGTCTCCGACTCCTAACTCCAGCTCGGTGTCAATATAGTCCCTGGGAAGCAGTGGTAATGGCTCAAGTAATTGGCTTTCTGCCACTTGTGTGAGACCCCTGGACTGTGTTCCCAGTTATGCCTCTGGCCCTGACCCCAGTTCAGCCCATACAATTACAGGTATTTGGAAAGTGAACCCACTGATTCAGACGTGGGTAAAACATCTTAGTTTACAAAGTCTCAACAATGCTGATATTGTCTTTAACTTAGCCAGGTAACCAGATTACGACTTTGGCCCAGTCTCAGTAGTGATACCCTGGCATAGGGAGGGTGCCACCTCCTTCCTCAGAGAAAGGAAAAAATAGCATTCTTCCCCCAGACTCCAAGAGAGCAGGACACGACTTTGACACTGTAGGTAGAATTCAGGCTGAAATCTGCCTATTAGGTTAGCGGCTGCAGCAGCCTTTGGGGAGCAAATGTGTGATAGTATTTTACTTGTTCCCATTGGAATTTCCAGATAGCAAGCTTCTCTAGCATCCAGGTAGGAACATGCAAGAAGTAAGAGTTTGTAGGAAGTGCATGGAGTGAACAAAGGCTTTGAACTGGACAGCATTCAGATTCAGCACATGCCACTCTACTTAGGTGATTCATCTCTTACTTTAGTTCAACTTTGATGTTCTAACCTAAATATATATATATATATATATATATATTAATTTATATTTTACGATAGCAAGGCCAAGGCAACTTCTGTTGGCTGACAAGGTCACAGCAGAAGGTCTGTCTCAGCAAGGCTTGAGAACAGCTGAGGTCCTCTTGGTGGTTTTAGGTTTGTTGGGAGTTCTACTCTGCATAAGAAAGCCGGAACCTCCTGGTGGTCTGGCTAATGGTTGCTGTAGTTCTAATTTTAGAGAAGAGTGCTTAGTTTCAAAATCCCCAAAATGTCCATTGCTTAGTAGAATTTTAATCAAGCAGAATATTAGTGTAGCAGAAGGGGTTGATGCTTTACACAAGGTTGAGCTGTTTGTGGATAATAATTAAAAGGCAACAGGCTCCTTGCTGTATACTTCCCATTAAGCAAAGATAAATGTTATTAAAGCTTTAATTCAATATATGGAACAAATACAACAATGGTTAGGATGTCAAAACTGTGGAATAGATCTAAGTGAGCCTCTAGGTAAGTACAATAAATAAATTAAAGAGTTACAGTAAGAATTGCAAAAGAGGGAATACATTTAAAAAAAAGGGCCTGCTTTGAACATGGGGGCTTCTAGTAAAGATTAGATTAGGAAGGTACTATTCTATCTTGTGTAGCCAAGTTCTGCATAGCTTGACAGCACTCTAGGCCTTGGCTTGTGTGGGCAGCCTGTTATCTTTTACCTGTGCCCCTGAAAATTAAAGAAATTGTAACTAGATGAAAATGGATAACAGACTTCTTATCGTAAGATCAAAGAATCATTATGTGACTTATGATATAAAAATAAAGTCTGGTGCTTGAGAGCCAGAGCCATGCCATGAGCCTTGCTGTGAGTGTCTCTCATTTCTTCCCATACCAACACCTCTCACACCTTTGGGAACCCCTGGACTGGCTGGAGCTGGACTCCGACACAGATTTACATTTTAAAAAATTTAATAAGAATTAATAGAGGTCTGCCATATTACTAATACTGTGTATTGTAAATAGTATATATTTAGTATACTAGCTATTGTATGCATTGTTTTACTTTCATAATGAATGGAAACCAAAAGACTGACCATCATTTCTTCCCAAAGCTTAATTCCTTCACTACGTAATTAATCCTCAGATTCAATTAATTCCACTCTAGCTTTATGTTTTCCTTCATTGTGCACGTGAGTTTTTCTATTTTTCAGTGAAAGTTTCCCTTAAGCTTTAAGGCACAAAATCACATTGGGAAATACCATAATTTGGGAATTTATCTACATTCTGTTTCTGCAATTAGTGTTGTGGAAGAGGCCTTCCCAGGGTCAGAAAAGAGAGGAAAAAAACCTACCCCGGGAATGGAATGTGGTCATTATCTGCTTGCCTCCGAATGCTTCAACTGTAGTTATTATCGGCTTAAACGTAATCATTGTGGCTGTTTGCTAGCACAGAGCAATGGTGTTAGCCTTTGCCTGACAGCGTAGAGCTCAGTATGTGGGTGAAAGGTGACTACGCATGCATCCGCAGAGGTATTGTATCAGTTCCTATAGCTGCCATGTAACACTAGAATATACACTCAAATGCATATGTAGCCATAGAAAAACCACTACTAAAGTGGAAAATCTCCAATGTGATAGATTCCTGGATACGTGTAACCTACCAAGATTAGATCAAGAAAACATAGAAAAGCTAAAACAGATCTATTAGTACCTAACCATATCTAAGAAAGTACCCCGCACTGTTTGGGGCTCAGGCTTTTAGGATAGGCAACCAACAGGGCCTAACGCCAGCATAATAATAAAAGACTGCTTCATGGCCTTGGCGCCTCGTCTCCGTCCTTGAAACGCTCTACAGTGTGTCTGCTGACTTCTGAGAAGACACCATTTTTTCAAGTTAAATTTTTTCCCGAGTAATTCTGCAAATTAGATTATACATGTGGTTGGGAAGACCAGTGTACTCTTTTTTTTTTTTTCATTTATTAAACTTTTATTTAATGAATATAAATTTCCAAAGTACAGCTTATGGATTACAATGCTTATTATTAAATGATTGAGTTTCTTCACTCTTTTGTGTCCTGTGGAGTTAACATCTCATTTTTAAATATTTTTCAACTTTTATTTGAATAATTTTATATTTACAAAGCAATAGTTGTGAGGTACTAATATGAAGAGTTCCCAGGTACCCCTCACCACATTTCTCTTATCAACATCTCATAGTAACACTTTGTCACGGTTAATGTACCAAACAGAGCTTTCTCTATTTTTTTAAGTCCAAAGATTTGTATTCCTCCTATTCATCCTAGCCTCAAGTAATGAACATTCTATGTTCAGATTTAGTTATTTTTTACTTTCGTTTATTTTTAATTTGTCTTTCTGTGTCTGGCTTATTTCAATCAACATGCTGTCTACCAGTTGTATACAGCTTGCTGCAAACAACAGGATCTCATTATTTTTTTATAGTAAATACTATTCCAAATGGTAAAGTTCCACTGTTTCATTGTTTTCAATATTTTGGGATAGTTTGAAAAGTATTGGAATAAGTTCCTCTTCAATTTTTTTGTAGAATTCAATAATAAAGCCATCAGATTCTGGACTTTTCTTTGATGGGAGACTTGCTGCTTCAGTCTTACTGGTCGTGATAGGCCTGTTTAGATTTTCTGTATCTTGATTTAATTTTGGTAGGTTACATGTGTCCAGAACCTGTCAAGTTGGAGATTTTCCAATTTAGTAGCATATAATTCCTCTTAGCAGCTTCTTATGATCGTTTGCATTTTTATTGCTATGGTATTGGTTACAATGTCTCCTTTTTCATCTGTAACTTTGAGATTTTTCTGGTTTTTTTTTGTTTTTTTTTTTTTTTTTTTTTTTTTTTTTTGTTAGTCTGGCTGAAGATTTGTCTGTTTTACTTGTCTTCTCAACAAACCTGCTTGTCATTTTGTTGGCGTTTTGTATTGTCTAAATTTCTTGTGCATCGGCTCTGGTTCTTACTATTCTTTGTCCCCTGCTAACTTGGGGTTTGCTTTGTTCTTGTTTTTCTAAGTCCTTGAGATGAATCATTAGATCTTTTTGACATCTTTTTAAGTGAAGCACTTTTTGCTAAAATTTCTCAACACTGCTTTTGCTGTATCTTACAGGTTTTGGCATGTTATAATTCCATTTTCATTTCTTTCAAGACAGTTTATTTTTAATATCCATAATGACCAGTGGTCATTCAGTATCATATAAAATTTCCATGAATTTTACATTTTGTATTTTTCTGGTTATTGATTTCTAGTTGTATGCCTTTGTGGTCTGAGAAGATGCATGGTATGATTTCATCCTTATAAAATTTACTGAGACTTTATTTATGGATTAACATACAGTCTGTGGGAGAAAATGTTCCATGAGCTGATGAGAAGAATGAGTTTTCTTAGCTGTTGCATGAAATATCTATTTGTATCTGTTAGGCTCATTTGCTCAAAAGTGTCTTTGGTGATTTTCTATTTGGATGATCTGTCAACTGATAATAGTGGAGTGAGGTACCTCACTATTATTGCATTGCAGTCTATTGCTCCCTTTAGATCTAATAATATTCGCTGTATATATCTGGGTGGCCTTGAATTCGATGTATAGATTTATAACTAGTGCAGGTGGAGAAATGCTGGCATTTACTATGGACGACAGCTTTTGCTCTATGTCTTGTAATATTTTCTTCCACTCAATAGACTATGCAGAAAACCTGTATGTGTAACTTTTAAAGAAACAAAAGTTGAACTTCTTAGAAGTCATGGGTTATCTTTATAATATTAATGAACAGAGATTAAATGAAAGTTCTCAGAGGAATACACACCTTTAAAGTAAAGAAATGTGAATTTTAATTCAAGCATATCACACATCTCCAACCTAACTCTAAAATTATTGAAAATAGTATATTAGAGAACAATTGTAGATCAAATCTAGTTACAATTCTCTAATGTTAATCTTTCCCTATGAAAAGTGAAGAAACTTTTCCTATTGTAATTATAATGTCCACCTCATTTTATAGAACCCTTCATAAATTTTTTTTATAATCATAACTCCAATTCCAATTTCCCTTTTATTATCAAGAGGTGTTAATCTACACTCATTTCATCTGGAATAATTTATCCTCATTATTATATATGAGGATCTTTTACCCATAACTGAACATAATAGTACCTACCTTTACAGTTGATAACCTCATCACAGCTATGAAGTTTACTTACAGCTCCTTCATTATTTAAAATATAAATTTCCTCCTGGTATCTTAGATTTTTGTCTTATGCTTTGTTATTGTTTCAAGTAACATTCCATTATAATCTTGTTTTCTTCTTCCATTTTTCTTTTTGTTTCTACTGATCTGTTTCAAGTGTAAAAATGTGTTTCTGTACATTTTTATTGTTAAATATCTTTACCTTTATGTTCTTTAGTTTTGCTTATAAAAACTCAGGCTGGTCTTACAGGTTTAATTTTTAAAACTATTCTAAAAGCTGAAATTTTAACCACTTAGTCATATTCATGGTTTAAAAACTCATTTTCAATATAGATATTTCTATTTTGAGTCTTAAAAGTATCACTAACTTAGGTACTGGTAAAATATAACATTTTTCAATTTTTTCACATACACATAAATATAAAAGGAGAAGACTGAAAGTTACCTCTTTTTTTTTTTGTTAAAATTCAGCATATACTGGAGATCTGAATCTGTGCTGAATCTTCCTTACACTAAAATACTTCCTTACATTAAAGTACTGTCATAGAAGTAAATTGTATGAAAAGAGATAAAAATTGAATAAAAATTGCAAATAGGTCCAAATACTTGAACCCCATTGTTAGGATTACTCATTAAGAACTTATTTCTAGCACAAATGGGATATGATTACACTCAGAACTAGGTTAGTCACAAACTTCTGAGAGGGCAACAAGACCAGCTGGTTGCTACATATGAGGGTACTTCAAGAAGTTCATAGAGAACCTCAACGTTGGGTAGCAACTAAATAACCAAATCTGACCAGCTTGGTTCAGAGGCACAGAGATACAGATGAGCTTCACCACCCACCCTAATAACCATGATCCTGTAATGCAACCGAGCAGACTTCTCAGAGAGACTGGGCCCACTGAGACCTCAGGAAAGCAGTAGGGAAGCTTCACCCATCCTCCTGTGTCTCCCAAGAAATGGATTAGCAGCTCATTCTCAGATGACCAGCCATTTGAGGTCTGGAGAAACAAATGCTCTGTCTCTCTCACCTGTGCTTAAATTGGGACACAGTTGAGGACTCTCCGATAAGGTCAGCCACCATAGACTCTGTGAAGATACCATTGCAGCCCATAGACACTGGAAGTCACCCAATCCATAGGCCAGCAATTCTGTGCTGCACCCATCTGATGCCACAGGAGTGGCTCCACACTCTCACCATTCACAGAGTGAAACGAACCTTGTACTCAGAGCCAAGCGAGTGCATTATGCACAGAGGTACCAGTGAACTTGACCTCATGGAGCTATATGGCAATTGGTGTCTTAATACAATCTCTGCATCCCAGGCCACTGAGATACCCATTGACACCCCCAACATTGATATCAGCTGAACAAGCTATGCAAACTCTGAAGTCATCTAGAACCAAAGCCAACACTCTAGGACACATTGCCAGCCTGAAGTCTTTCACCATGAAGCAACTGAACAACCTGATGCACAAAACCAATCAGGGACACAAGAACTATGAAAACACAAGGAAGCATGATGGGGGTGAAGGAACCCAACAGCTCTTCCACAGTGCAATGAATTGCAACACTCCAGATTGCAATGAAATGGAACTTGATTTGCCTGAGAAGTTAAATCTTCATGGAACAATGACATAAAAGAATACAGACAGAAAGTTCACATTATTTGGAAGATTACTCATGATAGGAATGAGAAATTCAGCAGAGATAGAGATTATATTTTAAAAAATGAAACCTTCAAGATAAAAACTCAAGAAATGAAATTTAAAATGTAGCTTTGAACCCCAGATTTAGCCAAGAGAAAAAAAACATTTTTTTTTAACCTGAATAAAGTTCTTTTGAAGGAACCCTGCCAGAGAAAACAAAAATGAAGATGATTTTAAAGGATGAAGAAGGAAAGGATATTTGACTTGGCTGCTAAGAAACCACTTGGGATTCCCACAGCCCATATCAAAATGCCCGTTTCAGTCTGAGCACTCCACACAGTTCCACCTTTCTGCTAATGCGCACCTGAGGACACAATGATGATGGCTCAAGTACTTGGGTCCTTGTCACTCATACGGGAGATTCATTTCCTGGCTTCAATCTTGCCCAGTCCTGTTGGCATTTAAGGAGTAACTGGTAAATGTGAGACCTGTGTCTACTTGTGTACATGTGTGTTTGAGTGTGTCTGTTTTTAAATAAAATAATAAAAATGAGTAAATAAATAATAAAAAGAATTGCTTAATAATTATTGTAGACCACTAAGCAAGTAAATATTTATATCATGAATGTTTCAGAAGAAGGAAACAGCACAGCTATTCAATGAACTAGCTGTCAAAAACTTTCTGAATCTTGGGAAAGATATGCACATCCTGGACCGGGAAAGTAAAAAATTGCTAATAAATCTGACTAAAATTGTCCTCCCTGGGGCACAGCATCATCAAAGTGTCAAAACTGTAAAACAAAGAGAATTCTAAAAAGACCCAGAAAAAATGTCAAATCACTTATAAGGGAATCATTAGATTAATGACAAATTTCTCAGTTAAAAACTTAATGGATAATGGGGAATGAGAAGAAATATTCAAAGTCGTGAAAAGGAAATAATTCCACTGGAGAAGACTGTACCCAGCAAATCTATCCTTAAGAAATGAGAGAAAAGTAAAGATATTACATGAAAAGCAAAATCATAACAAATTCACGAGAGTAGCCTTATAGAACTGATTAAGGGAGTCAGACCTACATTAGAAGCCAAATGACGGTAACTACCATCGACAAAACAAAACATGCAAAAGTACAAATCTCAGCAGGAGATCAGATAAAAAAAGATAAAAATTAATTATCCATATTTTACCTTGTTTTATTATTTTATTAGTTACTTTTTTATTTTTATTTATTTATTTATTTTTGACAGGCAGAGTGGACAGTGAGAGAGAGACAGAGAGAAAGGTCTTCCTTTTGCCATTGGTTCACCCTCCAATGGCTGCCGTGGCCGGCGCACCGCGCTGATTCGAAGGCAGGAGCCAGGTGCTTCTTCTGGTCTCCCATGGGGTGCAGAGCCCAAGCACTTGGGCCATCCTCCACTGCACTCCCGGGCCATAGCAGAGAGCTGGCCTGGAAGAGGGGCAACAGGGATAGAATCTGGTGCCCCGACCGGGACTAGAACCCGGTGTGCCGGCACCGCAAGGTGGAGGATTAACCTATTGAGCCGCGGCGCCGGCCTATTTTTATTAGTTATACAGAATTTTTTCACCTCTATTAATCAGGACCAAAATATTGATTTTTTTCTTGTGTTCATTATTTTTTTTTTTTTTTGACAGGCAGAGTGGACAGTGAGAGATAGAGACAGAGAGAAAGGTCTTCCTTTTCTGTTGGTTCACTCCCCAATGGCTGCTGCAGCCGGCGCACCGCGGTGATCTGAAGCCAGGAGCCAGGTGCTTCTCCTGGTCTCCCATGCAGGTGCAGGCCCCCAAGTACTTGGGTCATCCTCCACTGCTCTCCCAGGCCACAGCAGAGAGCTGGACAGCAAGAGAAGCAACCTGGACAGAATCGGGTGCCTGGACCGGGACTAGAACTCGGTGTGCCAGCACTGAAGGCGAAGGATTAGCCTATTGAGCCACGGCGCCGGCCGTGTTTATTATGTTTTGACACCAGGATTATGTTGGGTTTTGAATGGTGAGTTGGAAAGTAATTGATCATCCTTCTCTATGTTTTGATAAAACATCATTGTGCATTTTTTTCTTCTGTAAATCTGTAATATAATTCTCCAGTGCAACTATTTAGGGCTTTAGTTGCCTCTGAGAAGATTTTAAAGATGAATTTAATTTTATAAACACATATGGGGCTATATGATTTGTTTTTCTTTCTATGTTAGTCTGATGAATTTGTGTTTTTGAAGACATGTATATTTTACTCAAGTTGCCAAAATATAGGCATCAGATTGCTTAGTGGCCTTTAAAAGATAAATAGCTACTCTACGATGCAGCAATCCCACTGCAAAGGAAATGAATTGAGTCTGTTGCTAAGCCATCTGCACTGTTATGCTCACTGAAGTACTATTCAGAAGAGTCCAAGTAAGGAATCAATGTAAGTGTCCATCAAGAGATACAGATCGAGCAAATGTGGTATATACACAGAGTGAAATATTATTAAGTCAATAAAAAGGTTTAAGTGCTGTTATTTCTAACAATATGTATAAACCTAGAGGACAATATATGAAATGAAATAGGCCAGGCACAGAAAGTCAAATACTACATGAGTTCATTCATGTGTGGATTCTAATGAACTCTATCTCAGGTAAGTTGAGAGTAGCACAGCAGTTACCAGAGGGTGGTGAGGGGAAGAAGGTGGGTGAGAATGGGAAGAAGTTAGCAAATACCATGTTATAGTTAGACAGGAAGAACCAACTATGGTTCTCTATTGCAGGGTAGGATGCCTACGGTTAACAACATAGAATATTTCAACACAGGAGATTTTCAATGTTCTCATCATAAAGAAATGCTAAATGTCTGAGGTGATGGATGTGATAATTACTCTAATTTGATCACTGTAGGGTGTATGTAACTACTGAAACCTCAGATTATACCCTGTGAATAAGTATGTATAATTATGTATCAATCAAAAGTAAATTATTTTACAATTCCAAAATACACACAGTGAAATGGGTGAAACACAGGGGACTTGACAAAAATATTGATCAATGGAAGAATCCACAAAGGAAGCTTCCAGTGGTTTCCGTGGAAGACTTAGCTCTATATTTTCCCAGTTTTATTAATTACTTGGATAGTCTTGACAATATTATAATAAGTAGGAGAAAATAATTTATTTCCATGTTAAATGATGTGTAACTTATTCTCAAAGAGATTAAAAGTGCTATTTCAAAGTTACCTGGAAGTCTAGTATGAAATAAAATATTTTTAAAATGCTTATGGGAATATTAAAAATATATTCATTCTGATGCATACAAAAATTGAAATTCACGCATATGAGGGATCAAAGAGATCATGGAAAGGCATGTTATACAAAAAATATGCATGGTTTTTAACATTTGTTAAAGATAACCAAAGTTATCTTACCTTCATACTTCATTTTTCCATGAAAGTTTCCTTGTACACTCACATACCTAAGAGTGTTGTTTGACACGGTAGGTGGCAAAGTAAAGACTGACCTCAGAGTGTGTGTCCCGTGAACCTACTTCACAAATGACTGAGTAACCACACGCACTGCTCTGTTGTGTAATAGGATGATGTGGAGATGCCTTCCTATAACCTTTCTAAAACTAAACAGTGTGGCAACTAGTGAAGCCAATCATGTCTTACTAGCTGATATTCAATAGAACTCCCCAACGGTCATGTGAAATCAACCATAAATGGTATCTTGGTGTTTTCAACATAGAAATATAAAAAAAAAAAACTGAAATTTCTACCATTTGCGGTAAAATGGACACAACTGGAAGACATAATGTTGAGTGAAATAAGCAGGACACAGAAAGAAAAATACTACACATTCTCTTATATGTGGGAACTAAAATTAAAAAAAAAGAAACAAGAAAAATGAAACATCTGCTGCAAGTATCAATATTGCTGCAAGTATAGTTTTGTAAAACTTGTATAGATTTGTCCAACCAGTGATTAAAAATGTTATACTACTATAGTTTTAATGACCTTTAATATTTATTGCATATCAATGAAATGGTCATTTTTCCATTCAATTATTGTTTATAGCCATTTTCTATATTCCCATTAAATTAGGATATTTTTGCTATTTACTGGTTAAGTTTATTTGGTGAAGTATTAAGCCTTTTTACTGTAATGTAATTTTATATTATCTCAAAAACTAAAAAAAAAAGGGAGAAGGAAAGAAGGTGAGAAACAGCAGGAGAGGGAATGATGAAGGGAATATCAGGTTCTTAGAATTGTATCTATAAATAACATTGAATATGTTTAATTAAAAGCATACAAAAGAAATGTTTAGGGCATTACAGAAATATTCTTAATAGTCTTAGTTTGAGTTCTTTGTCATAGTATAAGAGGGTCAATCTTATATTCAACTATTTTTCACAATTTACTTAACATACTATTTCAGCAAATATTTGTTGATCATTAATAAATGTCAGTTTTTATTATTTTAAAATCTATTGTCCAGAAAGCCATATTATAGTATAAACAGACAACATAAAAGAAAAAAAACGAATAATACTAAATGCTGTTAAAAACAATATGAGAATAAAAACTTGTGGTGGAAGAGGTGATTTTAATTAATGTCATGCTGTTTCTTAAAAAAAAAAAAAAAAGTGTCACACTGTTTCTTAACCATAGTGTTAAGGTGAAATTTGAAGTTCAATTTTCCTGTACATTTTCTCTAGGAGAAATAATATTGTCAATATTAACCTAAATGAATAAAGTTAAAATACTTGTTACTCATTGTCAAGTTACTTTATATGAAAATGCTCTTGGGTAGAGCTGCTGTCTGACTAACATTGCATGTTTAAGTGCCTGGGTTTGAACTCTGGTCTGCTATCCATACCAGCTCCGTGCTAAACATGCACCCTGGCGGGCAGGAGAGATGGCTTCAGTTCTTGGGTCTATATCACCCATGTGGAGAGGCAGAATTGAGCCTGACATTCCTGGCTCTGGCCTAGGCAAGTCAGGGCTGGGGATAGATATCTGGGGAGTAAACCAGCAGATGAGAGGTCTCCCTATGTCTCTACTTCTGCATGTCTAACAGGTAAAATAAATAGGTGAAAGAAACTAAAAAATGCTTACTGTGTTGTCTTTGAGGCAATGAGTGTGACCGATGTGAAATGTATTTCTCCATGTTAGATTTTTGTCATCTTCAAAATCAATGTCACCAGTAAGTCAGTCAACTGTTTATGACAGAAATCTAGGGGGAAGGATCGGAACCAAGATAGCCGCTAAGAGGCTCGGGCGACCACCTCGCTCAGTGGCACCAATGTGAACTGTTGTATCCACGCCAAGTCACCTTCAAACATACTTAGGAAGCCATCTGCAGGATCATAGCGCCTGATCTTGCAATAATAAGAAATGTCACAGTGAAGGCAAGGAAGAGATGCCTATGTTACGCCTTCCACAGCTGCCCGGAGCACATGGAGAGAGATGCCTCTGCTCGGGAGATAGAGACCAAACCACATTCCAGTGCCAGGCACAATGTAGGAAAAGAACTCATTTGATTGGAACCCCATGGCCCTGAGCTCCAGGGAGTGACTATGTGTGGAGTAAATATCTGGAGCTTCCATAGTCAAGCAGCCCCATCACTCCTCCCCCAAACTTCTGCAGAAAGGTAACTCCAGCTGTGTAGATCAGAGCTCAGACAGTGGCCTGCCATGCCATGGCACCTGATGAAGTTCAAAGGCCTCCAGTATCCAACCAGCTCTCACAGAGCCTCTAGACTTGTCCAGCATCAGGCAGAGACCTGCACTCCTGGACTCATTTTTGGTGTGTATCATTTTCAGTGTCCCATGGGGCTGGTGGGACATCCCCATGACATTTAAACACCTTTGACTGTGGAATCCGGGTATGGCCAGCACGAGACCAATATGGGTAGAGAGAGAGCTGTCTTTATCATCCACCTCCACAGACAGCACAGAACCAGGGCACCGTGGCTTAGGAATCTGTGCTGGGCTGGTCACTTGCAATGCTGGGTTGATTCTAATAGTTTCTGTCCTGTGGTAAGTGTCTGTGGACAAAATACCTAAATTTGCCCCAGTATCAGACAGAGACCTGTGTTCAATGAAATAGGTTTGCTTTTTTGTTTGTTCTCATCAGTGTCTTGCAGGCCTGGTCTGAACCTCCCAGAAAGCACAGGGCTTGGTGACTGTGAAGGCCGACTGTGACCTATACCAGGGCCTGCTGGAGTAGCTAAAGGGCTGCCCATTTCTGTAACCCTGGGCAGACAGCAAGCAATCCCAAGATTGTTTTGAGATTCCATGTTATGCTGATAAACCTAGCACTGAACAGTTCTTAACAGCCCTGTCTTGAGACCAGTGCCTGCAGACACAGCTTCTGGATGTGTTTCAGAGCCAGCAGAGTTCTGTGGCTCTGGTTGAGTAGTCCCATACTCCAGCCACAATCAGCAGTGGTGTGATAGGTGTGGCATTGGGCAATGGACCCACCTCGCAGCAGAGAAGGTAGCAGGGTGAGCTTTGGTCCTACCTTAGGCTGCACCGGTTTTGGTGGGCTGAGGACTCTGGATGTGATCTAACATCACAACATTCAGGGACATAGGACAAGGAGCCTGAACTCACTATAGGTCCAGGTAGAGGTGTATAGCAAAACACTACCCTCTTTTTAGGCACTTCCCCAGTTCACAAACAACACATCAATTACAGATTTGGGACAAAGTGGAGTTGGTAGAATATTATAAGCCTCAATCAATTAAAATCTATTAAAAGTTGTGTGGAGCAAACCACCAGCAGTGTAGTATGTAGTGCCAAGACAGCAGAAGTATTCATAGACTCAGAGAAAATAAACAGGCCGTACAGCATTTCTAGAAGCACAGCCACAAATTCAAGTGAAGGTTACTGTAAGTAACCCTTCAATGAGCAGATGACATTGTGCGCCAGCAAGCTTCAAGAACATCCAGGGAACCATGACCTCACCTAAAGATCAGGAGAAGGTACAGAAAACAAACATCTAGAAATTCAAAATCCCAAATACTTGGATGAAGATTTCAAAATACCTGTTTCAAAGGCACTTAAGCAAATTCCAGAGAACAGAGAAACAAGTCAATATTCTTGCAGAGAGATTTGATAGAGATGAAAGTAATTAAAGCAAATCAAGCAGAACTATCAACTGAGAAGTACACTAAGTGAAATTTACATCATACAGAAGAAAAAACACAAGTGTCCTTGAAACAGGCTCTTTGAAAATACAGTTGTGGGGAGGGTGAAATAAGAGGAATGAGGAAAGCTGTTGGGAAATACGGCATATCTTAAAAAAGCAAATATCCTAGTTGTTGGGATTCAAGAGGATCTTGAGAATGTCAAACTGTTTTTTTTTATTTAAAAATATATATTTAAATTGAAAATGAAAGGAAAATTCCCAAACCTAGAAAAAGGCTCAACTACCGAGGTATGGGAAAGTCAAACATCACCAGTCAGTGTCACACAAACCAGACCTACTCCAAGATATAGTACAATCAAGTTCTTCAAGGTTAAAGATAAAAAGAATATTCTCAAAGCACAACAGAAAAGAAGCAAATAACATATACAGGGGTCCTAATGTACTTGGCTGCAGAAATTCTATAGGATTGGAGGGAGGGGCATGAGATCTTTATAGATATGAGGGAGGGATAGACATCCCCAAACAGAAACAGAGAATTTATCTGTCTGTCTCTCTCTCTCACTAACTCTGCCTGTCAAAAAAAAAAAAAAAAAGACAGAGAAAAAGGTCTTCCTTTGCCGTTGGTTCACCCCCCAAAATGGCCACTATGGCCGGTGCGCTGCACCGATCCAAAGCCAGGAGCCAGGTGCTTCCTCCTGGTCTCCCATGCGGGTGCAGGACCCAAGGACCTGGGCCATCCACCACTGCCTTCCTGGGCCATGGCAGAGAGCTGGACTGGAAGAGGAGCAACCGGGACAGAATCCAGTGCCTAGACTAGACCGGGACTAGAACCGGGGGTGCTGGCGCCGCAGGCGGAGGATTAGCCAAGTGAGCCGCAGTGCCGGCCATAACTATATATTGATTAAGGCTTCAATCCAGGAAGAGAAAAATATGTAAGTATATATGCACTCAGTATTAGAGCACAGAAATACATAAAAAAATTGACAGATATAAAGTCCTTCACAGTAATGACAATAGATTGTAACTGCCCACTTTCAGAAATGGACAGATGATCTAAATAGAAAATCAATAAACAGTGGAGAATACATAAAATTCAAAATTGTTGGAAGTAAATTATAAGCAAAACAGAGTACAAAATAAATAACAGAGACTCAAAACAAAAAATAATTGGAACAAAGAGCTTATTCTTTCAAAATATAAAATTGATAATCCCTAGCTTAGCTAACGAAGGACAAAAGAGGACTCAAGTGTATAGTATCAAAGATAAACATGGAGACATTATGACTATCACCGCAGAAATGCAAAGGAACAATTACATGGAAGTAAATCTGATAACCTAGAAGAAATGGACAAATTCTTGGACACATACGCCTTACCAAGGCAGAATCCCGAGGAAATAGAATACTTCAACATATCAATAACAGATGGGATGATTGATTCCGTAATAAAAATCTCCCATCCAAGAAAAAACTAGGACCAGACAGCTTCACAGCTGAATTCCAACAAACCTTTAGAGAATAAATGACACCATTCCTGCTTAAATTATTGCAAAAAACAGAAGAGGGAATTCTTCCAAATTCATTTCTGAGGCCAGCATTACCTTGATATCAACACCAGAAAAGGACCTAATATGGGGGCAACAAAGCAAGCTGGCTCACTAGCTAAAGGCCAGCATCCTTAATGATAACAGATGCAAAAATCCTCAAAAAAAAAAAAAATAGCAAATTGAATCCAACAGCACATTGAAAATATCATTGACCATGATCAAGTGTGATACATTCTAGGGATGCAAGGATGGCTCAACATATGCAAAAACAACAAGTGTTACACACCATAGCAACAGAATGAAGGACAAAAATCATAATTATCTGAATAGATGCAGAAAAGGTGTCTGATGAAATTCAATATAAATTGCTCATTAAAAATTGGAAAGGACAAAGTAAAACTGTTGCTGTTTGAAGATTACATGATCCGATATATTTAAAACCAGAAAGATTTCACCAAAAAGCTTTTAAAATAAATTCTGCAGTGTTGCAGGACACAAAGTGTATAAAAATAAGTAGTATTACTGTGCGACAATGGTGAATCATCTGATCAAGAAAACAATCACATTTCCAAAAGCTACAAAAAAAATTAAATAAAACTAAGGAATAAATTTAAACAAAGAGGTGAGAGTGAAAACTATCAACCATTAATGAAAGCAATTTATGAAAACACAAAGAAGTGGAAAGACATTCCATGTTCATGGCCTGGAACAATCATCATTGTAAAAAAGTGCCCAATACCAAAGGAAATTCATAAACTTGAAGAAATCTATAATTTTTTTTGACAGGCAGAGGGCACAGTGAGAGAGAGAGACAGAGAGAAAGGTCTTCCTTTGCCGTTGGTTCACCCTCCAATGGTCGCCGAGGCCTGCGTTGCTGCGGCTAGCGCATCACATTGATCTGAAGCCAGGAGCCAGGTGTTTCTCCTGGTCTCCCATGTGGGTGCAGGACAAAAGGACTATGGCCAATCCTCCACTACACTCCCAGGCCATAGCAGACAGTTGGCCTGGAAGACAGACAACCGGGACAGAATCCGGCACCCCGACCGGGACTAGAACCAAGGGTGCTGGTGATGCAGGCAGAGGACTAGCCTGCTGATCTGCAGCTCCAACCTGTAACCTCATCTGGGTTAGAATGGCTCACATACAGAAATCTACCAACAACAGATGTTGGCCAGGATGTGGGGGAAAAGGGACACTAACCCACTGTTGGTGGGAATGCAAACTGGTTAAGCCACTATGGAAGTCAGTCTGGAGATTCCTCAGAAACCTGAATATAACCCTACCATTCAATCCAGCCATCCCACTCTTTGGAATTTACCCAAAGGAAATTAAATTGGCAAACAAAAAAGCTGTCTGCACCTTAATGTTTATTGCAGCTCAGTCACAATAGCTAAGACCTGGAACCAACCCAAATGCCCATCAACAATAGACTGGATAAAGAAATTATGGGACATGTATTCTATACATCATGCTGAGTGAATTAAGGCAGTCCCAAAGAGACAAATATCATATGTTCTCCCTGGTCGGTGATAACTAACCAAGCACCAAAAAGGAAGCCTGTTGAAGTGAAAGGGACACTATGAGAAACAGTGACTTGATCAGCCCTTGTCCTGACTGTTGATATAAAATGTAATACTTTATCCCTTTTAGTATTGTTTTTTTGTTCTAGTTAATACTATTGGTTGAATTCTGTAATTAACACACATTTATTCTTAGGTGTTGAAATTTAACTGAAAAGTGATCCCTGTTAAATAGAAGAGTGGGAATAAGAGAGGGAGGAGATGTACAATTTGGGACATGCTCAAGCTGACTTGCCCCAAATGGTGGAGTTAGAAATGTGCCAGGGGATTCCAATACAATCCCATCAAGGTTGCATGTCCCAATGCCATCTCACTAGTCCAAGTGATCAGTTTCAGTTCACAATTGATCATACTGATAGGTCTAAGAGTCAAAGGGATCACATAAACAAGATTAGTGTCTGCTAATACTAACTGATAGAATCAAAAGGGGAGAGAATGATCCAACATGGGAAGGGGGATACACAGCAGACTCATAGAATGGCAGATGTCCTAAACAGCATTCTGGCCTCAGAATCAGCCCTTAAGGCATTCAGATCTGGCTGAAGAGCCCATGAGAGTATTTTAGGCATGGAAAGCCAAGACACTCTGGAAAAAAAAAAAAAAAGAGGACCTAAATGAAAGATCTCTGCGAGTGAGATCCCAGTGGAAAGAACAGGGCCATCAAAGAAGGAGGTACCTTTCTTTGAAGGGAGGAGAGAACTTCCACTTTGACTATTGCCTTGTCTGAATAAGAGCGAAGTTAGCGAGCTCAAGAGGCTTCCATAGCCTTGGCAACTCATGACTAGAGCCTAGGGAGATTACTGACGCCATAAACAAGAGTGTCAAATTGTTAAGTCAACAACAGGAGTCACTGTGCACTTACTCCTCATGTGGGATCTCTGTCCTTAATGTGTTGTCCAATGTGAATTAATGCTATAACTAGTACTGAAACAGTATTTAACACTTTATGTTCTGTGTGGATGCAAACGGATGAAATCTTTACTTAATATATACCAAATTGATCTTCTGTATGTAAAGATAATTGAAAATGAATCTTGATGTGAATGTAATGGGAGAGGGAGTGGGAGATGGGAGAGTTGCAGGTGGGAGGGAAGTTATGGGGGGGAAAAGCCATTGTAATCCATAAGCTGAACTTTGGAAATTTATATTTACTAAATAAAAGTTTTTAAAAAAGAAATCTATAAAAATTCCAGTGACTTTTTTTAATCCGAATTAGCAAAAATTATTTATATTTGTATGGAGTCACAAAAGACAATAAATAGCTAAAGGAAGTCTTGAAAAACTACAACAAAGGAGGTATTTTTTACTACCTGACTTTACAATATGTTACAAACCTACAGTAACAACATAGCACGGCATTGGCACAAAAACAAATCCATTGATCAATGCAAAATAATGGAGACCCTAGAAGTAAATGCACACATCTACAGCAAACTAATCTTTGGCAAAGATGACAAAAACCATGCACTAGAAAAATGACATTCTTTTTAATAAATGGTGCTGGGAAAAATTCAATAACCACTTGAAAATTCTAAACTTATCTGTCACTATGTGCAAAAATCAACTCAAAATGGATTACATATTAAATTTCAGAATGGAAACTTTGAAATCATTGTAAAAAACTAGGAAAATGGCCAGCGCCATGACTCACTAGGCTAATCCTCCACCTGCAGCGCCAGCACCCTGGGTTCTAGTCCTGGTCGGGGCACTGGATTCTGTCCTGGTTGCTCCTCTTCCAGCCCGGCTCTCTGCTGTGGCCCAGGAAAGCAGTGGAGGATGGCCCAAGTGCTTGGGCTCTGCACCCACATGGGAGACCAGGAGGAGGCACCTGGCTCCTGGCTTCAGATCAGCACAGCGTGCTGGCCGTAGCAGCCACTTGGGGGGTGAACCAACGGAAGGAAGACATTTTTCTCTGTCTCTCTCTCTCACTGTCTAATTCTTCCTGTCAAAAAAAAAAAAAGAAAAGGAAAACATTTCAGGAGATTAGAATGGACAATGATTTCCTGAAGCAAAGAAAAAAGACCCCAAAGCAAGAAAAAAGAAGCAAAAATAGACAAACAGAATTTTATCAAATTAAAGAGCTATTTGTACAGCAAAGGAAGTAATCAACAGAATAAAGAGACAACCTATAGGATGTGAGAAAATATTTGCAAGCTATACAAGTGTAAAAGAGCTAATATCAGAATAAATAATATCTAGAATATACAACATATAACAATATATAACATATAACACTATATAGCAAGAAACAAATACATTTTTTTTAAAAAAATGGGCAGTAGAGCTAAGCCAACATTTCTCAAAGGAAGACAATCATAATAAGCATTTGTATAAACACTCAACATCATTAATCATCAGGGATACAAAAATCAAAACCACAAGGAGATATCCCCTCATTCCAGTCAAATTGACCATTAAGAAAAAGACAAAAATTGTTGACAAAGATATGGAAAAAGTGTAGCCCTTGCACACTATTGGTGACATACAGGTATTGCAAAAACAAATAAACAAACAAACAAACAAAAAACAAAATCATGCCTATTCCTCAAGAAAAAAAAAATAGATTCAGCAATCTCACTACTGGGAATATACCCATGAGAAAATAAACCTGTCTATTGAGGAGATATCTGCATTTAAATATTTACCACAACACTATTAACAAAAGTCAAAGACTGGAAACAAAACTTTCCATCCCCTAGAGAATGGATAAAGGGAATGCGGTACATATATTCAATGGAATACTACTCATATAAAATATAAAATCTTACCACTTACAGCAACACAGGTTAAACTGTATGTCATTACAGTAAACGAAATAACCCAAGCATTGAAAGGCAAATATCACAACATGTCACTCTTATGTAGATTCTAAACATAGGTGATCTCATTGAAGTTAAAAATATAATTTCAGTTATCAGAGGCCGGGGAAGAAATTGACGATGGAGAGATGAGGAATAGTTGCATGATAGGTACCAAGTTATAGCTACGTAGGAGTTCTCGGACTGCACTGCACAGCCAAATGAATATAGATAATGCATATTTTCCTTTTTTAAAAAACAGCTAATAGAATTAGAGGGATTAAGAAGGCAACTCATAGATAAATGTTTCTATTAGTTTTCCTATCTGGACAAGATGCTAAGCAGAAGTGAAACCAGTTGATTCATTGCAGTTATTTTAAATTATATCAAATATTACTGGGATTTTGAAGGAATAAATGATTTAATGAGTCACTTTAAGAATAACAAAGTTTTCTTTAGCTTGAAAATGTCTTAATAATACAAAACTCAAGAACAACAGTAATACAAATTTAACATTCTCTGAAAGATGCTTGATTAGATTTGTGTAACAGAAGCATGGAATACCTATTCTAACCAAGAAGGTAAAAACAACTCAAAAATTACATGAATTTAATATGATACACTAATTATCTTGTGGATTTCTGACATTTTTATGGAACTCCCAAATTAATAAAGATAACCTTGAAAGACATGCAATAGTTGAAGAGTTATTTCAAACCACAAATATTCTAACTGCAATGTAATTGAGGGACAAAAAGTAAAATATTTTCAACAATACTGTAAACTTCCCTCAGGAAATTCCTTTTAAATATAAACACACATATCTCAACTCTAAGAGCACATTTATTTGTAATTCTTAAATAAATTATGAGAATTCTCTGATGTAGGAAATGTTAGCACTTTTCAAGTCATAGCATTTACAAATCCAGTTCCACCAATATCTGATGTCAGTTTTATACCAAATATCAGAAGGCAAGTGGAAAAATAGAGACTGATAACCGGGTGTTTTCAACACAGATATTTTATGGCATAATAAAATGAAAATAAGAAAGTCTAAATATCAGATTTAATTTAACCTAAGGTTATTTATTATTACTCAAGCTAATATTATCCTTCTCAATCCTTACAAAAAATATTGTAGCATTATCCTTATTGTTTTCCAAAGAAGTATAACAGGAAGGAGCTTTCTTAGTTATAATAGAAAGCATTGCTAGGGGTCAAAGTATTTTACTCTTTCATTCTTTATAAAAATTCCTGGTTTAATTTGTGTGTGATAGATAAATGAGCATATTTTCTGTTTGGCATAAACTCACAATTCAGATTTTTAGTTTTTCAAAACTTTGTTTAGTAATTTTATCCTAATCTCAGGCATGCTCAAATATTCAGAAAAAAAATTGAGAGCATTTCATCAAGTTCATTTGAATTCCGTGCTTCTTTAGATTTTTTGATTTTGCATCCTTTTTACAACTCTGAATGATAAAAACAAATCAATCCATATTAGAAGGAAGGTTTACTCTCAAGACACTTTATTTATAAAACATTATTCAGATTGATTCTGTGTTGTATTATGCAACTAGATATCTCAACAAGTGTCATTACTTGCATAAAATAGTTAATATTCTTATATTGACTTTTCTAGTAAATGGATTTTTAGAACATGAATGAACATAAAGCACTGATATGGCTTGTATCTTTAAGTAGAATACAAATTTTTGTGGGGGCCAGTGTTGTGGTACAGTGGGTGAAGCCATTGCCTGTAATGCCTGCATCTCATTGAGTGCCAGTTCGAGTCTCAAATGCTCCACTTCTGATTCAGCTCCCTGCTAATGAGCCTGGGAAAGCAATAGAAGATGGCTCAAGTACTTGGGCCCCTGAACCCATGTGAGAGACCTTTATGGAGTACCAGGCTCCTAGCTTTGGCCTGGCCCAGACCAGGATGCTTTGCCAATTTGGGGACTGAATCAGCAGATGAAAAATTTTCAATTCTCTCTCTCCCTCCATCCCTCCTCACCCTCTCAGTAACTCAACCTTTCAAATAAAATAAATCTAAAAAAATATGTTGACTTAAAAAAATTTAAAAATAGATCTTTAGAAGTTTCTCGAAATTACTTAATTCGTTATTCTGGCTAAGAATTTCAGCTTGGATGCCTCTCAACAAGGATATCACTAAACACTGGAGCTGGCATTGTGCTGTAGCTGGTAAAGCTGTTGCCTGCAATGCCAGCATCCACATGGATGTCTGTTCATAGCCCACTGCTCCACTTATCTAGGTCCCTGAAAATGACCTAGGAGAAGCATTAGAAGATGGCCCAAGTACTGGGGCCTCTGAGCCCACAAGGAAGACCTGGATGGAGCTCCTGGCTCAGTCCCAAATGTTAGAGCCATCTGAGGAGTAAACCATAGACAGAAGATCTCTTTCTCTGTCTATGCCTCTCTTGTCACTCTTTCAAAAAAAAAAAAAACCTGAAAATTAGTTAATTTTAGCGAAACGAGATTAAAATCCATGCATAGTATCTTAATATTTCTTTTCCATGGAATGTTTAAAGATTTCTCATATATTACATTCCAGATCAGGTATGCATGATTTTCCCCATGGGGTACCCAATGAATATTTGCAGAATGAATAAACCATCACCAGATATTAGAATGCCAGAAGAATCTTTGTCACATCTATACCCAGAGGTTCTATTTCCATTCCCTTATTCCTGAGAATAATTATGATTCAGAGCAGTCACTTAAGGGGTGTTGGTCAAGTAAAATAATTAGCAAATGTAGACTTTTATTATTTTTCCCAGGTTTTCACATCTTAATACTACAAAGTGAGAATTCTGAGCTCACAAAAATGGCAGGACATTTGTGCAATGAGTCTTTGTCTCATTATTCAATGAGACAGACCAGGTCAGAGCACAGTGAGCAGTGCCTACTCAGTGTGATTGACTTCATTGTCTGGACAAAGTGCATAAACAGGGAATGAAAAGGTGGAACATCTTTAGTATTTGTTATTATGTTTCAGACAAATTAGAAGCTTAACCTGAAGGAAAGAGCCGTGGGTATCAGGCTGGGCTTTGTTTACTGAAACTGCATGGCAGCCTGGCTCTCTGACCTCTACTCAATCAGCTCAACTGTCTAGTCATTAGTTGGTCATCTTCAAAAGCTGCAGTATCATGAGTATCTGGATAGGATCAGTAGAAATCTATTAACAAAAGATAAATTTTAAATTTGGTTTTAATTAACATTTTAAATATGTATTTTCAGTGTTATTTTTTTAAAAATTATTTATTTGAAAGGCAGAGTTACAGAGATGCAGAGGCAGAAACAGAGAGAGACTTCTTCCATCTGCTGGTTCACTCTCCAACTGTATGTAGCAGCCAGAGCTGAGCTGATATGAAGCCAGGAGCCAGGAGCTTCCTCCAAGTCTCCCACGCAGGTGCAGGGGCCCAAACACTTGGGCCATCTTCTGTTGCTTTCCCCTGCCACAGCAGAGAGCTGAATCAGAAGTAGAGCAGCTGGAACTTGAACTGGTGCCTATATGGGATGCTGGCATTGCAGGTGGCTGTTTACCCACTGTGCTACAGTGCCAGCCCCTTCAAAGTTATCTTGTAGCTTGGGTCACACTTTGCTAATTTGTTTGCCATTGGAAAATCCATTTTTGATCTCTAAAAGGTCTCTAAGTTTAAGTAAGCCTGTTTTTTGTTTGTTTGTTTGTTTTAAAGAAAACCAAGAGACATGCTAAAGAATTTGTGAGTTACATTTGTGCTTCTTCATTCACTGCTTTGAGGTTTAGATCTTGAGAAGTATTCATTAGCAAAATTTTTTTATGTTACAGCATTCTAACGGATATGCTTTGAAACTCAATGACAACACTACCACCACCCCCAATAAAAACTGCAGCCTTGCGCAGTGTTGTAGCACAGCAGTTTCAGCTACAGTTTGCAACTCCAACATCACCTATCTCAGTACTGGCTACCCAACTTCCAATATAGCATTCCTGCAAACGCACCTAGGAAGGCAGAAGATGGCCAAGTACTTGGGCCTCTGCTACCCATGTGGGAGACAAGAATAAAGTTCCTCTGTCACTCTGCCTTTCAAATAAGTAAATATTTGTTTTTAAATATTTATTTGAGAAGTAGAACAACAGAGGGAGAGACATAGAGTTTTATCCACCCACTGGTCCACATCCCAAATGGCTGCAACAGATGGAGCTGGGCCAATCTGAAGCCAGGAGCTCAGGGGTCCAAGCACTTGGGCCATCTTCTACTGTTTTCCCAGGCCACAGCAGAGAGCTGGATAGGAGGAAGAGCAGCCAGGACACAAACCAGTGTCCATATGGGATTCTGGCATCACAGGCAGAGGCTTAGCCCACCACACCACAGCATCAGCCCAAAGTAAATAAATAAACCTTTAAAAAGAAAGAAGTCAGCAGCTTTCTTGTGATATTCTCTGGTTGAGGCACATGTGCTGATGTGGTTCACGAAGCAGGCCTATTGAATTTAATAAACAAATATGGATTCAGATATCAAAATGGAAATCAAGATCAAATCCAAAGAATAGCTGCTTTAGTATTGATTTGTTATAAACTACACAGAAATGGGGCCAGCATCGTGGTGCAGTACATCACTTATGAGTGCTGGTTTGAGACCTGGCTATTCTGCTTCCAATCCAGTTCCCCCTGCACTAACGCTCCTGAAAAGGCATTGGATGATATCTCCAGTGCTTAAGCCCCTGCACCTATGTGGGAGATCCAGATGAAGTTCCTGGCTCCTGACTTCGCATTGGCCTGGCAGTTGCAGCCATTTGGGGAGTGAACCAGCACGTAGAATCTCTGTCTCTCCCCAACTCTGCCTTTCAAATTACTAAAATCTTAAAATAAAAACCCTGCATAGAAAGGCAAATATAAACACTCATATAATGTTTTTGCCTAACTGATCAAAAACTTATATATTGGGCAGGTGTAGGGAAACAGCAGGTTAAACCACTGCTTGGGATACCCGCATCCGATATCAGAGTGTCTGATGGAGTTCCACCTCTACTTCTGATTCAGACTCCTTTTTAATGATGGCCCAAGTGCTTGGCTTCCTGCTGCCCACATGGGGGACCTGGATATAGTTTTTAGTTCTTGGCTTCAGTCTGGCCCAATCCTGGTTGCTGCTGGCATTTGGAAAGTGCTCTTAGCAATCATAGAGTTGATGAAAAACTATCCTTCTCTCCACCTTTCATATAAATATAGAAAGCTGTAAACATTCATTTCGTGCCTTTGCCATGCCTCCTCACACACAAACACACCTAAAGTCTTGCTTCCATGATTGTCTCAGACTGTCTAGGAAAGAGAACCATCATATGTTGCAAGCTGTTTTTCATGTACAAAATAAATGTTTTGTCAAGGTTGTATTCAGAACTCATCCTGGAAAGCTGAGAATACCTCATTTTTTTCTCGCCCTCTCAGATATAACCCTGTATTCCTACATTTTAGTAAGTTTTTTTTTTAATTCTGCTGAATCCAAATTAATTCACACTTTGTTATGCTTTGGGGGAAATGAGATAACTGGAATTCAGGTCAGAGAAATATGTTATTTTTAAATCATTGTTTCTTTTTAAAACCCAAGTTTATGCAATGCTGACTTTTCTGTAGAAGAGCTTTCCTGATTGCTGGGTGGCAGGTGAAGACAGCAGGAAATGCTCTTGCAAACCTCAAGGTGACCTTTTCTCTATGTTCATCCCATGCTTCACACCACATCCACTGCTAAATTCACATCATTATCCTCTTCAGGGGAATGCTAGGGTCGTTTACAATGGATTGTACTTTCTCTTCCCTTACAGACAGCATCTTGAATACTTGCAAGAATTAATGAATGTCTTACTCTTCATCATCTTGGCTGTGTACATTACCGAAATTTAGTTCCAGAGGGTGCTGTGTGTGACTGTTAAAGTATCTCAAACAATAGTCATTCCATCTATGGAATGCTATGATGTCAATTTCAGCAAAAATGGATGATAGTGACAATTCCAATTTCCCTCCTGCTTTTCTTGAGCCCACAGTGTAGATTAGAAAGATAATATTGACATGTCATTGCATGGTGGCTTTCTTTCATGTTTACTTTTTAAAACCATAAGATGCATTCAATATATTATATATGAAGTCATGTAAAGTAAGATATAAACTTTGCATCAAATATACTATAGGAACCATCAAGGTAGCTAAGAAATGCTTCATCCTTTGTCATCTCTCGGCCATGTGGGCATATTGTGATTATCCCTTCTCTGAAGTTAGCTGTGGCCACATATTCCTTGGCCAATAAAATGCAAGGTGAAGTTTTCTGTGTTACTTTGTACAGAAGCTTTAAAGTCAGTGCATGTTTCAACATTTTCTCTTTCTTTCCCTGTAGCAGCAGGAAGCAATGTCCCAGAGAGTGGCTACTCTGTCAGCCGGGGTTCTTCTAACTTGTTATTTCAGAATAATTTTAAATTCACAAACAAAAATTGTGAGATGGTGACACAAAGAGTTCCCATATTCCACTCACCTCATTTCCCATATTAATATGTCATATTAGTACTCTTGTCAAAATTAATGAACCCAATCCTTAGGTCTGTAATTTTTACCAAACCTTTTTATCTCTAAGAAATCAACATGATGTATTCAGTTTGAGTTTATATCATTTTTATCCCTCCCACATTTAAGAAAGAATGTGCTGTATTTGTGTCTGGCTTATTTCACCCAACATGATGTACTCCAGTTGCATCCATTTCACTTCATATAAGATTTCATCATTTTTTATAGTTGAATAATATTCCACTGTATTTAAAAAGCATATTTCTTATCTGTTCATCTGATGGACACCTTGGTTGATTTCATATTTTGTTTACTGTGAACAGTGTTGCTACAAACACAGTGAAGCAGGCATCTTTGATAAAATGAGTTTATATCTTTTGGGTATAAACAATAGTGGGATTGCTGGATCAAATGACAGTTTCATTGGTAGGTTTCTAAGGCATCTCCAAAACATATTCCACAGTAGCTGCACTAATTTACATTTCCATCAGCAATGTGTCTGTGTTCCCATTTCTCAGTGAAGATTCTAAAGTGAGGAGGGTGTAGAATGTTTCTTGGCAATGCTCAATAGGCAGTTACGGTGGGACATCAGCCTATATGAGTTTAAGCCTCTAAGAATTAGTTTTCTTGTTTTTAAAACTTCAGTGTGGTCAGTGCCCTGGCTCAATAGGCTAATCCTCCACCTGCAGTGCCGACACACAGGGTTCTAGTCCCGGTCCAGGTGTCGGATTCTGTCCCAATTGCTCCCCTTCCTGTCCAGCTCTCTGGGAGTGCAGTGGAGGATGGCCCAGGTCCTTGGGCCCTGCACCCACATGGGAGACCAGGAGGAGCACCTGGCTCCTGGCTTTGAATCAGCGCAGTGCGCCAGCCGCAGCTGCCAGTGGGGGGTGAACCAATGGAAAAGGAAGACCTTTCTCTCTGTCTCTCTTTCTCACTGTCCACTCTGCCTGTCAAAAAAAAAATAAATAAATAAAAATTAAAAAAAACTTCATTGTAATAATTGATATGTTCTATTGTCTTCACACATCTTCCCTAAATTTTAAGAAAAAAATGTATAGGGGTGCTCAGATTTGCAATCATTTTCCTTATTAAAATCTATGGATACTTTCCACTGACTTCAGCTATGATCCCAGCCCTGCGCCGCTTAATTTAAAGTGTACCCACTGAGAGTTACCCATGGAAGAGAATGCTTTACTGACTATATCTCTAAACAAATAAAAGGAGGGTTTTAATATGCTTTCCTCATTGAGGTCTGCCCTTCCCTCTCACAAAAAGCACCTTTACTTTTATTCAAGTTGCTCTTAGAATTTCTTATGTGATACATATCTCCACTACAAAAGCATGGAAAAGAACTTTCAATGAACTTCATAGGCACAAAAATAAAACTATCTTCACTTTAATAACCTGAATAATTAAATTTGTACAATCTATTATGTATACAGAATTAAACTGAATTTGTACTTCATAGGGAGCATGCTGTCAAAAAGATTCCAAAAAAAATCTTAATTTCTTTTCACATATGGACTTTCTCTATTACATCTCATAACATTTTATGTGGCAACAATCTGGCCATGATCTCTATAAAATAATATTGGTCCCTTCACCAGTATTTAGAACAGTTTGTTCCCCAGCTGATGTTCAAATAATGTTTCTCAATAAAAGAGTAACTTGTTTATCTGAAACTATGCAATAAAAAAGGAGACCTGTCCACTCAATAAGTACCCAGATTCACATTTATGCAGATGCATTTTTTTTAAATTTATTTACTTGAAAAGCAGAGTTACGGGGTCGGGGCTTGGAGAGTGAGGTTGGGGGAGAGGAGGAGAGAGAGAGAAACATCAATATCTCTGCTGGCATAGTCCTCAAATGACTACATTGGACAGGACTGGATCAGGCTGAAGTCAGGAGATTAGAACTCCACCTAGGCCTCCCATATGGGTGGCTGAGACCCAAGTACTTGGACCATCTTCCACTAGTTCCCGGGCACATCAACAGGGAGCTGTATTGGAAGTTGGGCAGCTGGGACTTGAACCGGTGCTCACATGGAATGCCAGCATCACAGGCAGCAGTTTAACACACTGTGTTACAATGCCAACCTCAGAAACGTCACTTTCGTTGATGTAACACAAGCACATACAATGCATGCAGAGCTATGTATAGGCACATGTTCACTCTTCTGTATGAAACAGAGGGATAAGTCATCTCTTCTCCAAGTCTCATGATATCGTAGGATGAGAATCTTGTTTTTCAGGTACCCTACAAGCTCATAGCTGACCTTGGACATTTTATATTGTAGCTTGGTTATATGAAGGTACTTCAGAAAAATTCATAGATATTCCATAAAATGGAATGAAAAATCCTTTATTTTGGAGCAAAAAAATGCTGAAATGCATGGAAGATTTTTCATAATATGTACTGCTCATGAACCTTGTGAACAGCTCTAACACTTTGCCCATAATTAAGACTGATCACATGTGCAAAAACAGCCAATGATTTCTTGCCAATACCTGAACAAAAATCATGACTGGAGTAGGCACAGAGACTGGTTTTCAATGGATCAGTAAAATAACATCAGGACCATTTTGCTAAGGAGCAAATATCTGTATTTTGGGCCCAGTAACAGCTATCTTGCCTAATGTCAAACAGAATATGTTCAGAAAGATCAGACATGACTTGACCCAGGGCTACCTCCCCTCAGACTTGGGGAAGATCATTTGAGAAGTGCCCAGAAACAGTGATAGCACCCTGACTTGCTTCCTGTTATATGTATTTTGTTGATTCTGTCTTTTGTACTTATGCTTAAAATCTCCATTTACTCTGAAAAGTATGATGAAGATGTTTCTGTTTACAGCAACAAAGTATTAGCTGGCTGACACATTCCCTAAACAGCAATTATATTCCTGGGCTCCTTTTTAACAGCATAAGAGCAGGAAAATCTAGCAATGAGCACACAACGGAAAATTTTATGGTAAAGATTTTAGTAGCAATAAGGAGCACAGGGCCTGGAGCCACTAGCCCCAGTTTCAAATCTTGGATTGAGTCTAGCTGGATGACCTCAGATAAAAAGCAAACCTCAATGTCCTTATCTGTAAAGGGGATAGACATGTGACAAGTATATAGGATATTTTGAAGATTGTATGTGTGCTTGTAAGATGCTCAAGTTCCTGACATGTATGAAATGTTTAGCAAAACATGAAGAGTTTAGCTAAAGTTTGCTACATTTCTTCTATCATGGTTGATCTGTTTTTATTACAATAAAATGTTCATACTAGAGCTGGAACTACTATTTGTGAGCTCTACAAAGGAGGGGATTTCTGGTTTTCTAAAAAGCCAAGGACTTGGCTCTTAGATGCAAATAGTTGGCCTCTCCTCTTACATACTGTACCACACTGTGAAGTAACTGTGAATAATCACTCAAAATATTTATCAACACAATTTGACAAAAAACCCAAGTGTGATCACTGTAAGATAGATTATGGTGTGTGGAGTGGAAAGAGCTGTTACAGATGGCCAGTTCTTAAGCTAAGAAAATGTCACCAGCTTAAATGAAAATTAATATAGAATGAGGGCTACATCAACTTGTGATTTCTATAGAGTTGCAGATCAAAGATCTGCATGGTTAGGATCAGGGCTACCTGCATCTATAAATATCTTAACAAGGAAGTACAGTCTTAAAAATCACTTTATGGGGCTACTGTTGTGGTGCAGCAGATTAACTGTGTCTACAATGTCAGCATCCTATATCAGAGTGCCATTCAAATCCTGTTTCTCCACTTCTAGTCCAGCTCCCTGCTACTGCTCCTGGGAAAGCAGTGAAAAATGGTTCAAGTCTTTGGGCACCTGCCATCAATGTAGAACATCTGGAATCAGTTCCAGGCTCCTAGCTTAGGCCTGGCCCATGCCAGGTCATTGCAACCATCTGGGGAGTGAACCAGCAGATAGAAGATCTGTGTGTGTGTGTGTGTGTATGTATATGACACTTTCAAATAAATACATCTTAAAGAATTTTAATGAGTTCAATTTTCTCTTACATGTGCTTTCTTTGCCTCTTAATATTTTTAGTATGCATCACAGTTATGAGTAATTAAAAGGATCAACTGAACATTTTGCAATATATATTTAATAGGAAATTCACTACCAACCAACATACCTCCCATTAGTCCACACTATATGTTGAAAATCTGATATGTATTAGAAAATGGAGGTTAATAGTGGGAGTTCTGAACCTCAACTGCATTGATTTACTTTTGGACTTTCTAAGTATAGACATTTTAGCCTTGAGCAAAATGGTTAACTTGTCACTGCCTTTTTTCTTACCAATTAAGCATGGACTTTGGGAAGCTCTTTTAAGAATGAAATAATGTATGTAAAGCACTTAATACAGTATTTGTTGAGTATTAAGTAATCAACCATGATTGTTATCATAATCACCCAAAGCTGCCATCCTCACTGGTTGCAATAACTCTTTTGAAAACCAAGCTCAGCTGTACTTTGAGAAAATATGCCACAGATTCAGAGAAGAGGTTTGTGAATAGGGGACATGGAGGCCTCGCAACCTGCCCCTTGAATTCTGTTTTTCTATACTTCTTGCAATACCCTTGGATTCCTAGCAAGCAAGCCAAGAGGTATTATAGTGTCTGTGTTATACAGATCACTACTCTTCTTACCCCCTGAGTATCAAAACCCCAGGGTTGAAAAGGATCATATGAGACCTCTACTCAATCTTACCCAGTGATGTTTGAGTCATCTTCATGGCATCTTTAACACCTGCTGCCCACCCTGAGATGTATTATTCCAAGGGTTGGAAATTCAACAACCTGGAGGAAACTATTCCATCTCTAGGTAGCAATGATCCCCAGACATGTGTACTTAGTCAGAAGCTAAGTCTCTGCATCTTTGGTTCTACTTCCTAAAGTTGTCTACAGTAAGCGTGGGCTTCCAGGTACACAAGCAGTCTCTGGAGAGGGATTTATTGTCTTGTTGAACCTGTCTTCTTTCAAAGGCTAACCAGCTCTATCCACTAGTCTCTGCAATACTTCATATAACATCATTTTTAGTTCTGTGTTTTCCAGGTAACTTTTCCCTAAACACACTAAAAAACGTTCATTCATTACAGCTGTCATCCAGTACAGGGCATTGCTCTGACTTGTTTTTGTTTTGCAAATCAGTGTATGTGATTTGACTGGATTCCTATCATACTGATAGAAGCAAATCTTAGGCCGGCAGTGTGGCTCAATAGGCTAATTCTCCACCTGTGGCGCCAGCACACCAGGTTCTAGTCCCGGTTGGGGCGCCGGATTCTGTCCCAGTTGCCCCTCTTCCAGGCCAGCTCTCTGCTATGGCCCGGAGTGCAGTGGAGGATGACCCAAGTGCTTGGGCCCTGCACCCGCATGGGAGACCAGGAGAAGCACCTGGCTCCTGCCATCGGATCAGCGTGGTGCGCTGTCCACAGCGCGGCAGCCACAGCGGTCATTGGAGGGTGAACCAACAGCAAAGGAAGACCTTTCTCTCTGTCTCTCTCTCTCACTGTTCACTCTGCCTGTCAAAAAAAAAAAAAAAAAAAGAACCAAATCTTAGCAGAAGATTATAGTGACACCTGGGGAGTCCCCCTTCCCCCCCCCCCCTCAGGAGATACAGAAACGACAGTCATTGAAAGTTCAGGCTGATTGAGTTTCAGTTAATTAACATTTAGTAGTTTTTCAGCTTTGCTTACAGCAATCTAAAATCTCAATTAACTAGTAACTTCTTCCACTAGACAGTGAAAATTGTTGCAATTTTTTCTCATACATATTTCCATATGCATATGTTCATCGATCTCTAATCATCATCTAATTTTTAGAGTAGCTGTATTTCATTTTTCAGTTTCAATAGTGAAGTAAACCAAGTCCATTCTTGGAATTCACTTCCTCTCTAGTTACTCCTCCACTTGAAAAGATAACTTCCCAACTTGTGTTGGTTCTACACACCCTTGCTCTCCTCACTGTCCCCTTTGTGACTAGATTTAGACAATCATTGGTGTGTACAACGCATCATCATGGGGCCATGACAGAATAATGATTTCTCCAATCCCTCCTCCAAGACAGGTAGAGTCTTGAATGAATGAATGAAGTATAAATATCTTCGGGCTAGCCTGCCACACACTGTGTTTTCATTGGTAGGTACCCTTAACTCTGCAAATGCTTAATCGGAAATGAGGCTATACAGGCCTCTCTGCATAGGAGGAAAACGGACAAGGCTCTGGACAGAAATTCTAGCTAGGTGCCTGCATCGGATGAATCTATAGTTTTTCATAGCTCAAAAAGGCTCAGTTCTACCCTTCCATTCATACTCTGCAGTCCAGCTCACAGACTATAGTAGTTAACAAGCATTATATGATTTCTCACTTCATGGCCTGAACAAACTTCCCTTTGCTTTTGTCCATCACCTTCTCTATCCGTCTATTACCAGTGTCCATTCAAAATTCAGTTCCAATGTGACTACTTTGTCCTGACTTGCTCTCTCAATAGCCTCAATTCTGCCCCAATTTATATTATCCAGGATTTTGTGCTGCCCTTATGCTTATTGCAGTGTATTAGGACTGATTTGATTTACTTTTCTCTCTCCTCTTTTAGATGGTATGGTCCTCAAAGTAGCAAGTATGGACTAAGCCCATGACTGTTTTATCATAGGACCTCAACAAACGTTGACTGAATTCTACTTTCTGTTCCACAGGACAGAGTCTCAAGTGGGAGAAAAGTCAAAGGAAATGTGATTAAATAATTTGTTTTCTCCCTTTTCATCACGATACTATCAAGCTCTTGGTTTCTGAAATTGGTGTTTATTTTTTAGAGATCTCACTTCATTTTTCCTATCAACTTAATTCTTCTACCATAGTGTTCAGCCAGAGCGGAACCACCTTGCAGGACTGACTCTGAGACACATTTGGCACACAAGAGTGTCAGAGTGTTCTGTTGGATGTGGTGAGCAAAATTCTCTTTGACATTCACACTAGTCATTTTAACAAACCATAGCTTTCTCATTAGCAAATATTGTACTGATTTTCAAATTGCAAGGAAGGCTTTTTAACACCACCAGGTGAGAAAGATTTTTTTTTATGTTTAATCTCTCCTCCTTAGCCTTATTTCCCTGAGGCTTTTTCCTATTTCCTATTTACTTTCCTATTCCCTATTTTTTCATAATTTTATGAGCAACCATTAATAGGTTCACCACTGCAGTCCAGAAGGATACATAAGAATAATCATAATCAACCTACTTAAAACCCAGATAAAGAATGAGCAAATGCCTTTGAAAACAAAGAGGATTAACTGATGCTTTAATGCCTCATTCTGTTTCAAAATATTCTGTGCATATTATCACTATATAAAGATGAATTACTTGAACAAAAGAAAGTTAGTTGTTTATTTTTCTTATCTCTTTAAACCAAAGCTGAATTTTTCAGCTTGGACAATTGTCCTATGCCTATTGCATTTGGTTTTTGAAGCACTATCACACTATGTTTTATTCAGGATTGCAGAGGCATACACACTTGGGGACAAATGAGATGACTTATTTGTTATTGAATTCTTAATGACGTATCTTCGGAAAAGACTTCAGAGGGAAGTTTTGAAAAGTTACCAGTGAGCACAGTAATGAGTTGTTACCTTCAGTTCAGGACTGAACTGGACAGAAAGAACAAATAAGCCGCTGTTTCCTTGGAGCAGCATTTTAAAAGAAACCCCTCAGGAATATTCACAAGTGTTTTAAACTCAACTACATATTTTTTTATATGATTTTTAAAAATCATCACAATTATCTCCATTTTTCCCCCAACGTGTAGCTATAATAGTAGTTTATCAACAATTACTGAAAGCCTTCTTTTCTAAGTGTTTAGTTTTTGAAGACTTTCAGTAAGTCACTCTGAACAGGAAATGGTAGATTTTTTAGCAAGCAGGTAACTATGTTATGTCAAAACAGTTAAATAATGTCATAGAGCAAATCTTTTAAGATTAAACCATATAAAACCCTAAAACTAAACACAATTTTGGGGTTAAGAGCAACTGAATATTAGTAATTTCAGATGATACAGCCTCAAGTACATTCTTGTGCATTATTTTGCAATGTATGCTATAACTTAATACTGATAAAAATAACAGCTTGATGATTAAAGCAAAAAATCCCTATCCATCACAGAAACAGTACTACATTGTACTCAAAGACATCATTTATACAAAACTTTTATTAGAAATTAAATAAAAACTATACCATGAATGTTTATCTGCATGTGTTTAGCTAAACATATTCTTACTTAATTTATACTAATGGAAACCAAAGTGCACAAATGCAATTTATCTGCAGATAAATCTCAAGCCTAGCCAGAGAGGAACAAATGTTTTTATTTATTTATTTATTTATTTATTTATTGACAGGCAGAGTGGACAGTGAGAGAGAGAGACAGAGAGAAAGGTCTTCCATTGCCGTTGGTTCACCCTTCAATGGCCGCCGCGGCCAGTGCGCTGCGACTGGCGCACCACGCTGATCCGATGGCAGGAGCCAGGTACTTATCCTGGTCTCCCATGGGGTGCAGGGCCATCCTCCACTGCACTCCCTTGCCACAGCAGAGAGCCTGCCTGGAAGAGGGGCAACTGGGACAGGACCTGTGCCCCGACTGGGACTAGAACCCGGTGTGCCGGCGCTGCAAGGCGGAGGATTAGCCTTTTGAGCCGTGGCGCCAGCCAACAAATCTTAATATAGATATACTGATGAAAACCCTTGCTAATATTGTTTCATTCCAAATTGACAAGGCAATCAAATCTGCACGTATACAATGTCATAGTTCATCTTAATTGGGTCTTACAAGACTTGGCTACATAGTTTCATCAATATGAATAATTTGTTGTGATTTTTACTCTATTTTCACTACACCTCACTTTTAAATGGCATTTATCATCCAAATTTCTTTTCCTTGGCCTTCAAGTATTACGGTCACACAAGTATTCAAAGATGATTTGTGGCAGAAAAACAAGGCAGGAAAATGGATGAGTAATGTGTAGAATGGATGGATACTCAAGAGTTAAATGTGATTCAAACAGGGTCAGGATTAACAATAGTAATGTGAATAGTAATATGAACACGACCAGGGTGTTCAGGTTCAAATCCCATACTTATCAATAAGCTAAATATTTTACACCAAGTTTTAATTCTTCCCAGATGACACCGAAAACATGTAAGTCAAGGCTATCATGAAACAAAATACCATTGAGGCCCTAGGTTGATATATGATGGTGGTGGAGCTTGAGGGCATGCTTATTTAAACTCCTATTGTTAAGATTAAAAACTTTGGGCATATAGATAATTAAGGATACCATAGGAAAAGTCAGAAAATAATTCTATAATTTAAAGATAAATTTCGGGGCTGACACCATGTTGTAGCTGCTAAAGCCACAGTCTGCAGTGCCAGCATCCCATATGGGTGCTGGTTTGAGTCCCATCTGCTCCACTTCCCATCTAGCTCTCTGCTATAGCCTGGGAAAACAGTGGAAGGTGGCCCAAGTCCTTGGGCCCCTCCACCCACATAGGAGACTTGGAAGAAGCTCCTGGCTTTGGACTGGCCCAGCCCCTGCCTTTGCCGCCATCTGGTGAGTGAACCAGGCTTTCAAATAAATAAATAAATAAATAAATAAATAAATAAATAAATCTTAAGAGATAAATTTCACCTCAGGAAGTGTTTCTAGAAAATGACAAATTTATAAAGACTTCCCTTTCCACACTGCAGTTGATAGTTTTAAAACAGTGGCAATTTGTAAGACAACTCATTCTGAGAAGTTGGAATCCTTTATTCAACACAAGAATCTTAGGTTATTGAGTTTGAAAATCAAAACCTCACATTTTCTGTCAGTAGTTGTTCAAAATGATGACTTACTACTCTATTATTACCAATATAAAGGTATTGGAAAGAGAAAGATGCCTAAGTCACACTTATGAATGAAAGTTAATATTTATAACTTGTGAGATTTGTAAATCCCTGTGTATTTTGTTATGTGTAAACTATATTTTGTTATGCTTCCATTAATCTATTTATCAAAAGTTTGACTCAATGTCCTATGATGCTTTCAGATTTTACGGATACTAAAATATATTTTTTCAAACCCAGTCCTGATTTAAATATCACACAAAATTTGTTCAATAAGCATCTTTATTGGACAAAAAGGGGTGGCACCAAGTAAGAGCTGTTAGGTGTAAATAAATATATGTCTTGGCAATCATTCTGTTAGCTAGCTTCAAATTTTATTGCACACTTTATTAAAGCCCAAAGTCAACTCTTTTTCTGAAAGAAATAACTGGAATTTAAGTTTCAGATGTAAGTCATGAGTAAGTTCTAGAAATCTATACTAATACACTGCCTGTGTGGTTAACAGTAAAATGCATGCATAATTTCATTGAGGGTATTTTTCATTAAATGTTCCTACAGAAAAATTAAAAGGAGACACAGGAAATGTTTGGAAATGATACATGTCTATTACCTCGATTGTGATTTTATTTTTGTGTCATCTGAGGGGATAATGGGAAGATGTTCATTTGTTACAAAGGAATTTTTTAAAAAATTTCTAAATATACGTGTTAGTTTATAACTAGAAATACTTTAAGCCATAATTAAGTTTCATTAGCATGATGTACAAAATATCACTAGGACCCATTAATAGTTTAGGAAGACACAGAAAAAAATAGGTAACTTTTAAAAGTTGATGAGTGCATTCCAAGTTCTGAAATTTAGCTCCACTATCATTGGAACCTGACCAAATTTTCAGTCAGTCAAAATAGGGTGATAGAACGGAAGACAATAGATATTTTTCCAACTTCAAGCTGGAAGGAAGCCTGGGAGTATTAACAAAAACAACTGGGTGTGAATGATGTCTCTGACATCTATCATTCACTTTCATGAAGACCATGAAACAGTATTTTATACTTTATGTTCTGTGTGGATGCAAACTGATGAAATCTTTACTTACTATATACTTAATTGATCTTCTGTATATAAAGATAATTGAAAATGAATCTTGAAGTGAATGGAATGGGAGAGGGAATGGGAGATGGGAGGGTTGTGGGTGGGAGGGAAGTTATGGGGGGGAAAAGCCATTGGAATCCATAAGCTGTACTTTGGAAAATTATATTTGCTAAATAAAAGTTAAAGAAATTTGAAATAAAAAATGTAAAACTATTTACATTAACATTGAAATTTAAAATATTGAGGTACAAATCTATCAATGGATGTACAGTACCCATGAGTAAAACTAGAGAAATTTGATTAAAGAAAGCAAAGAACTAAATAAATAATCCACTTTTATAAATACCAAGACTCGATTTTGTCAACATGTGAGTTCTTTCCAATGTAATCCATATAGTCAATATAACACCAAAGTCCTAGCTCGTTATTATGGGTAGCCATATTCTTATTTTAATATTCAGACAGAGGGTCAAAAAAATCCAGAATAATCAATACTGAAGGAGAACAAATTTAGAAGATATTAATCAAATTCAAGACTTCCTACAAAGTTATATTAATGAAGACAGCAATGTATTGGACAAAGAATAAACAAAGACATCAATGTAACCTAATATTTTCCAGAAATAAAATCAAAGAATTATGGCCAATTGGTCTTTGAAAAAAAGGTAAGGCAAAATATTGGAGCAAGTGTAGACTTTTAACAAATGCTGCTGGAATAAGTGGGCATCTGTATGTAAAAATTAATCAAGACAGATCTTACACCCTTCATGCAGTTCTAACACACCTTAAATCATAGACCTAAGGGGTTAGTTCTGTGGCACAAAGGGTTAAGCACTTTTCAGTGCCACCATGCCATATGGGCAGTGGTTCAAGTTCTGGATGCTCCACTTCCAATCCAGCCCCGTTAATGAGCCTAGGAAAGCAGCAGAAGATGGCCCAAGTGCTTGTACCCCTGTATCCACACAGTAAACCCAGAAGAAGCTCCTGGCTTTAGCCTGGCCCAGCCCTGGCCACTATAGCCATTTTGGGAGTGAAACAGCAGATGGAAGATCTCTCTAATTCTGACTTTCAAATACATACATAAATTGTAAATAAAAGTATCATAGACCTAGGCATGAAATGCAAAACTATAAAACCCTCAAAAACTCACACTAGAGAAAACCTAGACCACCTTAGAAATGACAATGCCTTTTTACATATAACAATAATGCACAATCTATGAAAGAAAAAGTTGCTAAGTTGAATTTCATTGAAATTAAAATTGTCTTCTTGTGAAATACAATTCTGAGAGAAAGAAAAACCAGATTTAAAGATTTACAGGAACATACATCTAATGAAGAACCAGAATGTGAAACACACACAGAACTCTTAAAACTCAATAAAAATAAAATCCGATTGAAAAATGGGACAAAAATTTAGTAGAAACCTCATCAAAAAGATGAACAGTTGAAAAATAAGCATATGAAAAAATGCCCCACATCATATATTCTCAGGGAAAGGCAAATTAAAACAGTGAATGAAAAATTCCACACATAAGAGAATGGCTGATGTCCAGAACATTAATGATGCAAAATGCTGGTGAGGGTGTAGAAAAACAGAAACTCTGATTCTTTGGTAGCAGGAATATAAAATGGTATGGCCACTGCCTCTTCTTCTCATTGTCACGCTGCCTTTCAAATAAAATCTTTCAAAAATTTTCAAGAGTGTAGCCAATATTGGTTTTCTTCTTAGAACTTTATTTATGAAATACAGGAAATCCGTCCTCTTTATATTAATAAAAATCTAAGCAAGGAAAAATATATTTTCTTAAAAAGAATAGAATTCTATGATTTGCATCAAAATGAATGAAACTGTAGATTATGCTGAGTGAAATGAGTCAGACACAGAAAGACAAATACTCCATATTCTCCCTTATATGTGGGAGTCAGAGTAAGAAAGAAAACTATGTGTATCGGTATTCATGCAAATATAATTTGGTAAAACTTTGTTTGTTCCTTTATCAAACCACTGGCTAGGAATATTATATTACTATAGTTTTAATGATCTGTTCTTATTTTATTATTTACTTTATCTGGGTGAAATGGTCATTTTTCCATTCAAGTGTTGTTGTCAATTATTGCCTACATTCACATTGGATTAAGGTCTTTTTGCTTTTCACTTTTTAAGCTTCTTATTCAATGAAGCATTAAGCCTTTTTACTTTAATGTAAATTTACAATGTTATCTCAAATTAAAAAAAGAGAGAGGGAAGGAATTGTACCTATGAACTATATTGTATCTGCCAAAAGGTAAATATTTTTAAAAATAACAAAGATACAAAAAAATTGTCCCTTTTCAGAAACTTGTCATTCTATTCATGTTTTTTTTTTTTGACCTCCTGGTGAGGTAAAAAGTTGTAGAGAGCCGAATATTCAAAAATGTCTCCAAAAGCCCTTCCAGGAGAAGTAGACACAGCTTAGAAACTACCAGATTGTGTCCAGGTTCCCCTGAAGGCAACTCCAAGAGCCTGACTATGGAACATCTATCATGCTGTCCATTAGTTTCCATACTGGAGGTTCTCATTAGACATTGCAAGGGGGAGACGTTTCTCTTATAACTTTGACTTCCCTCTGCCTGTCCTTTTCCTTGATCCACACCTCCTACGCTTACCATGTTAGTCTGTGTACATTTCAATATGTGTGTAAAAATAGCATGTAGGTCCATATGTGACATATTTTTATGTGTGTTTCTTTTTTCTTTTCTTTAAAGATTTATTTATTTATTTGAAAGTCAGAGTTACATAGAGAGTGGAGAGGCAGAGAGAGAGAGAGCGAGAGCGAGAGAGAGAGAGAGAGAAAGAGAGTTCTTCCATCTGATGGTCCACTCCCCAATTGGCCACAAGGACTGGAGCTGCACTGATCTGAAGCCAGGAGCTTCTTCCAGTCTCCCACGTGAGTGCAGGGGCCCAAGGACTTGGGCCATCTTCTACTGCCTTCCCAGGCCACAACAGAGAGCTGGATTGGAAGTAGAGCAGCCGGGACTCGAATAGGCGCGTATATGGGATGCTGGCACTTCAGGTCAGGGCATTAACCCACTAATGGAGCCAAGTGGTCCATATGTATGAATTTAATCCATTATTCTAACACTATCATTAAAATAGCTATTATAATTTATAGATTTTTTCCACTTTGTAAATTATAATTTCATTAAAATTTGTTCTAGTCCTTTTTATTTTAAACGCTTAATTTTTAAAAATTTATTTTATTTGTCCTTTACTGTCCCTCTTCTACTGTCAAAGGAGACTGGCTCTAGTTTACCTAAGCTTTGAGTTACCCTCTATGTTTTAACCTCCCTTGAGTCTTCCTGTTTTTATGAAATATTCTCAAAACAATCCCTTCTTTAGAGTCATGATTTTTTATGTGCAGATGGTTCATTTGTTTTAATAGAAAAATTGTGATATTGCAAGAGAAAATCCAGTGAGACCACTAAGAAAGCAAAATATAATAATATGATGGAGGAAAAAGAAATTTTGAATAAACATGAGTAGAAAATAGACAAGAGTTGAATGAGACAGTAGAAATAAATGGGTAGTATAAAATAAATCAGCCTGGAGAAAGGTAATGGAAAAGAAAGCCAAGTCACATAGAAGGGAATCCTAGCTACAGACTGACTGTGACAGTAAGAATAAAGAAATGTGTGTATTTATGGGTCAGTGGTAGCTCTTTTTCTCTCAGCTCACTTCCACTACAGATAGGATTCTTTGTGGCATAGCTGTGGAACAAAGTTCTTATCTGTTGGTAAAGGATCACCTTCTCATGTCTGAGCAATCTCCAGCAAGCCAGGTCTACGCTTGCTGGCCTCAGTCATGCTGTGTTGTTACTACCAAACTCTTACGATGATGTCACTTCACAGTACAAGGCATCGCTGTTGCTGTACACTACATGCTAAGTGCTTTTATCATAATTGCTATCTTACCTTCAGGAGTTAGAAAAAAACTCCAGTAATCCAAAATAACCAAGAAGCACTACAGACAAAGATTTGGTTTTGAAATAACAAGATTTCCCTGGACATAATGATCTTATTAGAATAACTGGAATGTTTTAACAGTTGTCCCAGGATGTCTTTCCAAAACAGGAATCTTCGATGGGCATTTCACAAGATATATGTTGTCTTTGCTTCATTCTGGGAACTTTCCAACTCTTTCAGTAATCCCTCAATTACTTCTGTCTGCTCTTTGTAATCTAACAGCTGTTCCCCTACACATGGAAACAGTTTGGAATATTAGAGTCACTAGTAAAAGTAAAGGATATATAATTCTAAAATTTTTCACTGATAAATTAAAAATGCTCAGTACAACTAAGATGCTAGGTTACAAGTTGGACAGGATATGCAAGGTGAATATTCTAAGCAAAGGAATGCTCCAAATTTATTTCTGTCGGACATATTGGATAATTATAGGATATAAAAATACATAAGAAAAATGTCGGTTAATGTTTTGCTAACTTACTCAACAATATGGTAATCTAGGCAGTAAAAAAGAAAAAATACATAACCAAGAGAAATTTAAATATCCAGTGAGTTATACTTGTATTTTTAAATATGCAGTGAGTTATACTTGTATACAAGTATATTAACATTTGAGCAAATGAGGAGCCCTAAGGCAAACTTCACTATTTATGTATTTAAATATGAGTATTATTAAAATAATGAAATTGCTAATGTAATTTTAATATAGTTACTGTCACTCATCCTTTTTTCTTAATTTCTCTAAGATTTTATTTTATTCTTTAGAAAAGCAGAGTAACATAGAGAGGACTAGAGACAGAGAGAGGTCTTCCATCTGCTGGTTCACTTCCTATATGGCCACACCAGCCAGGGCTCAGCAAGCTCAAAACCAGGAGCCAGGAGCTTTTTCCAGGTCTCCCACGTGGGTGCAGAGGTCCAAGCACTTGGGCCATCCTCTGCTGCTTTTCCAAATGCATTAGCAAGGAGCTAGATTGGACACGGAGCAGCTGGAATTTGAACCACTGTCCATACGTGATGCTGGTGCTGTAGGCAGTGGCTTAATCTATTACACCACAACAGAGTCCCATATCACTCATTCTATAAAATACTTTAATATGCATTTGTTCCTAATTAGAGAACAACTACATGACTCAAAAATTACAGGAGAAAGCAAGCCTCATTGAAATGGGTGGTCATAGTTAATGGAAATATCTGGCACTTAGAAGGCACATATTATGCTTGTCATACACATTTTCACTCTAACTCAGTTTTCCTTTTAGTTGACTTAATCATGAAAAGTCTGAGGTACTTATTGAATTGTTGGAAACATCTGACACTATTTCAAAATGAAATACAACTCATTTCTGTTCTTAGCTTATATCCAAATACATAAAACACTCATTGTTCCTTTATTTCTAGTATTTCATCTATGCAAAAAAACAAGGACTAAGATTCTTTTCTCGCCACCTTCATTTCTTAAACATTTTTTTTACATAGATGCAGTATTCACATAATAAAGTTTTACTAAAAAAATCAGCATCTCTATCAAATGTAACCAACATACTGGGGATTGGATGTATGAGTGTTGAATTTTCTTCCTTTTTTGTGACTCACCATACAGCCAGTTAGTGTAGAGAAACTAGAAACTGTTGCTTTTTTCTGGGCTGAGCCAACAAGAATGATAGATTTAAGATCCACATTCAGGATTCTAGGGCTAATGTGCCTCTAAGGCCCTACATGAAAAGATGATGGATTGCTAAAGAGGCAGAGAAAATCATTTCTTCCAGTTGTTGGGCCAAGTGAGAGGAAACTATCCACCTGCAATTTTTAAAATTACTTATTTATTTTCACTTTACTTGAAAGCGAGAGGAAGGAGGACAGGGAGAGAGAGATTCCATCTTGTGTTTCATTTCCCAAAAGTCTACAACAGCTGCAACTGGGTTAAGCAGTAGCTAGGAACCTAGAACTGAACCTGGGTCTCCCATGAGAGTGGCAGGAACCCAAGCACTTGAGCCGTCACTTATTTCTCTGGGTTTGCATTAGCAGGAGGTGGGTCAGAGGCAGAACCAAAATTCAAACCACGAACTCCAACATGGGATGTGGGCAGACCAATAATTTTGTAGTTGTTGGGCCAAATGTTTTAACCAAGCTACAGATTTGAATGTCTATTTGTCACTTGCAACAAGAAGAGAATTTTCCCATGCTTTGCTTCTCTTTTATATTCTTGTCAGGTATATTTTAGAAGAGAAATTAATTAGTCACCATTTAGGGAACACCCAAACATAAGCAGAATCATATTTAAATACCAATCAGAAATTATCTTAAACTTTTCTTGCCAAAAGCACAAGTTGAAAAACAGTTGTGACATTTTGAAGTCTGTAATTCATGCTTTCAATAAGCATTCATGAGTTACCTAATATAATGTGCTAATCTTTCATATAAACATATGACAGTATTTCTAACTTCTGAAAACTTAGCATTAATATGGGGAGTAGGATAAATTAGAGGCTGGCATTGTAATGCAGGGGTTAAACTGCCACCTACAATACCAGTGCTCCACTTCCAATCCAGCTCCCTGCTAATTTACCTGGGAAAGCAGTGGAAGATGTCTCACGTGGTTGGGCCCCCGCACCTACATGGGAGACCTGGGTGGAGTTCCGGGCTCTAGGCACTAGCCTGGCCCTGCCTTTCAAATAAATGACCCTTAAAAATAATTAACTTTTTAAAAAAGCAAACATCATGTGATATTTTACGAATTAATAATTAATCAAGCTTTATAGTAGTTAGAAGAATGATGTATTTCTGAATACATTATAGAAGGCTGCGTGGAGGAGATAACATTTGAGGTGATCAATTATGGAAAGAATTTGGAACTCAGAACAAAAGCTAATTTCAAGAAGGGAGCATTTAACAGCCTTCTGCTGAAAAGACCCTTTGACTGAACCAATAAGCAGTGCTTCATTGACTAATTTTCAATATTATGAAACAAGACAAAAGTTGGCACACATTATTACCTAAATTTAGGGGGAAGGTAACTCTTAAATGAAAGAGAAGATACTCAAGAGAAGGAAGAGCTATGTAGTAAATGTTATATGTCTGATTTTTCTTTGTTGTTGTCAAATTTGCCAGTTAGGTGGCAATTTGCTTTGATAACATCCACAGATGCATATTAACACATTTCATCAATGGGTAACATTATCTCTACAGCTTTGACTCTGACCACTACAGGCTCTCATATTAAAGCCCCAATTAAACAAAATTGTTTCTTTTTGAGAACCTGTATTTCAACAAAAATTGACTTAGTTACATGCTGTATTAGTTATTGTTGTCTAACAGTCCAACAAAAATCTCTGTAGCTTAAGATGATTTTATATAATTACAGCTTGATCATCTGTATTGGCTGGGCATCAAGTCATCTATACTTGATGAGGTGGATCTCAGTTTGACTCAGTTATGAATCTGCAGGTGCCCCGGAATCTGTTCTAATCTGGGAATGGCTGGTGAACTTTGGAACAGGAAGGACATTTCACCTATTTCTTATTTTCCTCTTGACTTTTCCAGGAATAGCTTTCTCTCTATTATAGCAATCACTCAATATGACCAGCAAGCAATCAGTCCAGTAAGTCCTACCAATATTCTAATTCCCAATCACATGGCAATAAATGCTAGTGAAAAGAAATCAGAAGATATAGGACATTAATACAATGTAACATACTGTTCCTGTATCAATAGTATACTACTATTGGTGGTAGTATCCTACCGGATACTTGCTTGAACAAACTTCATCAACAGTTTCATCTCTGCTGTTGAGACAATGTTCTGTCCAGGGGAACTCAGGGATGAACATGGGACCTGTGTCACACAGATTGAAACCGACAGCAAATATGAAGGAAGAATGCAAATTGGTGAAGAGGGAAAGACCATTTCCTAATATCAAAATGAAAGCCCATAAATTAAAAAGCCAAAGACCCCTGATATATAAGTGTATCTTGACCTCAAAAAAGGTAAATTCTGAAGTGTTACTGGAGAAACCTTTGAGTAAGAACTTCAATTTTTCCTACAGAATAAAATAAACTGACGTTGGCAGTTTGTCTATATTTTTCCTTTCAAATGTTATTTCTTCATATTTTGCTTTAGGGACTTCTGCTGTACACTTAGCAGACACTGTCAAGTAACATGGCTTGTGCTTACCTGGCTCTAGCCTTCCTAATGCCAGCAGGACCCCACAGTTCTGTCCTAGTGTGTGAGGTTAACCAAAGATCTTCAGATGTGCAGACAATATGTTGATAAAGCACAAAATTTAGTTTTATCTCATACGAGGATAAACTCTTTGTATGAAAGTCTGTTAGATCGAACATCTGGTTCTATTCATTATAGAAATTCATGGGAAGAAATAAAGAAATGGTTTTATTGCAAGATGACATATTTAAATTTTTCCAAAATATCCCCATGTTGAGAACACTCAGGGTGACGGAAAGCTCTGTTCAGCGGTGCTGCAGTACTAAATGGTGATCCATGAATGCAGGACTTGTGGATTGGTGTAAACCCTGCAATTACTATGCCAAAGTTTTAGTATTTGACCACATATCATGAATATCAAAAGGTGGCTGTAACTGCCACCAACACTACTCTCAGTCTGAATTATCTTTTTTATGTACCTGCATGTGCTCCCCATTGTTTGAAATCCATTGCAAATGCCATCTTATATCCAGAAAGTCTCCACCCGATTGCTTTAGCAAAGTGTGAACTCCGTGGAATTCTATAGATCATTTAAACATATTTGTTTTAAAGGAATCTCAATCTACATTGCATATAAACAACACTGATATCAGTAAAGTAACAACAAGTGCTAAAATGTTGTACTTTGATTACTACTTTAAACACTTAACACTGGAGCTAAGACGACAGAAGCTCAATAATGTATAGCAAATAAATGGTCAAAGGAAAAATGATGACCCTGAGATGGAAAGATATATAGTTAATAAAGAAGTAAGCAAAGATAAAAGGATTTGGCATTTGGCGTAGAGATTAAGACTTTACTTGCTTGTTTACTCCCAGCTACACTCTCAATTCCAGCTTCCTATTGAGAGACAGCTCAAGTACTTGGCTCCCTGTCATGCACACAGCAGACCTGGATCAAACTCCTGGCTCCAGGCTTTGGGCAGTTCCACCCCCAGTTGTGGACATTTGGGGAATGAACCAGAGAATGGGGGAAATAAATATCGATTTTCTTCAGTGACTAAAAATAGATGACAAAGAGAGGATTTTATCTCATGATTTCTACAAGATTCTTAATGGATTTCTTGTCTCACATACTCTATTCCTACCCTAAATAATATGGAGAACCAAAAGTGTCTAAGACTTTTGTCTTAATTCACAAGATGTAGTTCACTTCATCATTAATATCACAGAAGGATATAATGATATTGTTAAGATTTCAAAGAATCATAAATAAATACGGATTGTTGGTGTAACTGTCAGGTGTGATATTGAATATGCTAAATTGAATACCTAGGATACAATTTTGGACAATGGTTATCAATATCTCACTTTATCTTTTCCAGTCTCTGCCAAATGCTGCAAATTTGAGAAATGGTTACTCATCCACATACTAGGAGTGTTCTGAAATCTTTTCATTCTTGTCTTTTACATTGAATTTCTTGATCTTAGATCACCTTGAATTTCTGCCCCCCCCCCCCCACCCAGTAACCACTCAGCATACTACGTTTTACTGATGTCTCTTCTTTTTTTTGTCTTTGTGATTTATAATTCTTAACTAACCTCTTCATGGTCATTTTAGTGGAGTTTCAGAAATAACAGAGTTAAAACAAGTGTTCAATATTCTATTTTCATCTTAAAAGTCTGTGTCTCAGTAACATTTTAATTGTAGCAATACAGACATTCTAGTATTTTTAAATGTGAAATTAATTCATTACCATTAGTTGCACTTACAACAGTGTTGTACCCTGTTTCTACGTTTTTCATAATCCTCAACAGGAACTGTATCCACTGAGTAATAATTTCCTCCTCCCAGCCTCTGGAAAGGTCTAACTTATTTTTTGTTATTAGTTTGCCCGTTCTAGAGATTTCACATAAATGAAATAATTTATGTCCTATTATGTCTGGCTCATTTATTTCATTTAGCATGTTTTCAAAGTTCTTCCATTCCAAGAGTGTCAAATTGTTAAGTCAGCAACAGGAGTCACTGTGTACTTTCATCCCATGTGGGATCTGTCCTTAATGTGTTGTCTAATGTGCAGTGATGCTATAACTAGTACTGAAACAGTATTTTTACACTTTGTGTTTCTGTGTGGGTGCAAACTGATGAGATCTTTACTAATTATATACTGAATTGATCTTCTGTATATAAAGGTAATTGGAGATGAAAAAAAAAACTGGTGTTAATTGGAAATGGCATAGAAAATTAATTTTTTAAAAAATATTATGTAAGATCTCTGTCTTTAATGTGCTGTACACTCTTATTTAATGCTATAACTAGTACTCCAACAGTATTTTTTCACTTTGTGCTGCTATGTGGGTGCAAACTGTTGAAATCTTTACTTAATATATACTAAACTGATCTTCTGTATATAAAAAAACAAACAAACAAAAAAAAACCAACAAAGTTCTTCCATACTACTGCATGTATAAAGACCTCATTCCTTTTGTGGCTCAGTAATATTCTTTTTTTTAACTTTTATTTAATGAATATAAATTTCCAAAGTACAGCTTGTGGGTTACAATGGCTTCCCCCCTCCCATAACTTCCCTCCCACCTGCAACCCTCCCCTTTCCCGCTCCCTTTCCCCTTCCATTCACATAAAGATTCATTTTCAATTCTCTTTATATACAGAAGATCAGTTTAGTACATATTAGGTAAAGATTTCAACAGTTTGCCCATATAGCAACATAAAGTGAAAAAACTACCATTGGAGTACTAATTATAGCATTAAATAACAATGTACAGCACATTAAAGACAGAGATCCTACATAATAGTTTTTTTAAAAAATTAATTAATTTTCTATGCCATTTCCAATTTAACACCAGGTTGTTTTTTTTCATTTCCAATTCTCTTTATATACAGAAGATTGATTCAGTATATAATTAGTGAAGACCTCATCAGTTTGTACCCACACAGAAACACAAAGTATAAAAATACTTCCATAGCCATGGCAACTCATGACTAGAGCCTAGGGAGATTACTGACGCCATGAACAGGAGTGTCAAATTGTTAAGTCAGCAACAGGAGTCACTGTGTACTTACACCCCATGTGGGATCTGTCCTTAATGTGTTGTCTATTGGGAAGTGATGCTATAACTAGTACTGAAACAGTATTTTTATACTTTGTGTTTCTGTGTGGGCTCAGTAATATTCTAGAAAGCATTTATACCACATTCTGCTTGTACACTGATTCAGTAGATACTTGGGTTGTTTCTATCTTGTGGAAATATCTGTAAGTAATGAGTAATGCTATTATGGTCACTGTCACACTTTTATCTTTATTAGATCCTTTTTTCAGTTTTTTTTTTTTTTGGTACAGAATATTTACAAGTGCAATGCTCAGTGAGGTAGGAATTCTATGGTAACCTTGTCTGAGGATCAAAGTGCTTTTCACCATGATTACTCCATTTTACATTCCCAGCAACAACGTATGAAAATTCAGTTTTTCCCCTTCCTTGCAAGCACATGTTTTTCTGGTTCCTGGTGGTTTTCATTTGCATTTCCCTAATAACTAATGATATTGGATATCTTTTCATATTCTTATTATCCATTTGTGTAGTTTCTTTGAAAAAATCTTTTCAAGTTCTTGGGTCATTTTTAATTAGTTATTTGTCTTTTGGGTTTGAAGTTATTTAAATGATATAAATACAAGACTTATATGATTTACAAACATTTTCTCCCATTCTATTGGTTCTCTATTCTCTTTTTCTTGATAGTTTCTTTTGTTGCATTTTTTTAGATTTTAATGAAGCTCACTTTTTTATTGTTTATGTCTTGTATAATATCTTAGAAACAACTGCCAAACTAAAGTCAAACTTTGTTTTTCTTTATCTAAGAGTTTTATAGTTCTAAATATCAGTATCAAATTTAGGTGCTGCACCAAGTTTGAATTAATTTTTAATGTGATATAAGAGTTTAACTTCATTTTTTTCTTGTGGATATTCAGTTTTCCTAGTACTGTTGGTTGAAGAGACTGTTGTTTACCATTGAGTGGTCCTGGCATCCTTGTCAAACCATGTGAACATCAATGTGATGATTTACAAGGCTCTCAACTCTATCCTACTTATTTCCATGTCTAATGCCAATATAACACTGTTCAACACTGTAACATTGTATTAAGTTAGAAATTAGAAACTATTAATTCCCCACCTTTGTTCTTTTCCAAAATAGTTTTTGGATATCCTAGATCCATTGAAATCCTTTCTGAATCTCAGGATGAGTTTTCCCATATCTACAAAAATAGATGTCTACACCAATAGATTGCTTTGGATACTACTGTCATCTTGACAACATTAAGTCTTCCAATCCATTAAAAATAAAAATGCCTTTTAATTGATATATGTCTTATGTATTTTCATCTAGCAATGTTTTAGAGTTTTCAGTATGTAATTCTTATGCCTCTTGTTAAATGTAGTCCTAAGTATTTTATTTTTTGGTGCTATTGAAAATGGAATAATTTTTTCCTCAGTTTCATGTCTAGTTATTACTAGTTTATATAAGTGAAATTGATTTTTTGTGTGTACATCTTGTATCCTTTTATTTTGCTAAATTTGCTAATTGTTTATATATGTGCATGCCTCCTTTAAGGTCTTCTACGTTTTAGATAATACTATCTGGAAAAAGAAACAAGATGGATTTTTTTTTTTTTTAATTTGGATGACTTTGCAATGGCTTCGCTTTCTTCTTGTAGACTCATTGCTTTGGCTTTAGCTTTCCAGTTAATTTCATAAATTAAATCAACTTTGCATTCCTGGGACTACTGGGAATTTTGAAACACAATAACAACATCTATTACTTTCGGATATGGATAAAAAATAGTTGATAAAATTATTTTTTCATGTCATGCTGTTAGCAGGACTTGAACAAATTCATCGATAAGTAGTTACTCAATTTGTTTCCCTATTTAATTGATATCTTTTGTCCTTTATGTTTGGAAAAAGTGGCTAATTGAAACATCAATACTCCACATTTTTCCTAGCCCGGGCATTTGTAACCTTATGACTAACCTTAAGAGAGTGAGGATTATTTTTGTGATGTGCTCCGCATAGTGTTATATCCAAAATCTTAGGAAAGATAACTTCTTTGGGGAGGAATAAGAAAGAATCAACACAAAAAAAGCTAAGCTAGGACAGCTGTGAAAGTGAATCACCTCAGAGATGGTCTCTACTTAAGCTACTCAAATTAGACAGTGATCAGACATGGCCCACGTAAAGGGAGGTGTTCTGCAGCACTGGTATTGAGGCAGGAAACACAATAGTGCATATGTAGCTTAGAATAATACATTTCCAACAGGCCAATCTTGTCAAGCAAAAATATGCCTCCAGCACCATACAAGAAGGAAGTAGTCAGGACAAAGATGGTATCATAGTTCAGGGAAAGTGGCTATTATCAACACACAGTTATCGACCTTTTTTGTTAAATTCTATGTTTACAAAATAAATCTCAGAGTTTAATACATCTCCCATTTCTGTGGACTAATGTGTTTCATATATTGTATAGATACGAATTTTTTTAGTATCATTGTTTACTGTACATTCTGTATCATTAGTACAATAAAATATTTTAAACTTTGTAAAGCATCTATGCTAATACTTTTTTTAAAAACTTTTATTTAATGAATATAAATTTCCAAAGTACAACTTATGGATTACAATGGCTCCCCCCCCATAACTTCCCTCCCACCCGCAACCCTCCCCTTTCCCGCTCCCTCTCCCATTCCATTCACATCAAGATTCATTTTCAATTCTCTTTATATACAGAAGATCAGTTTAGTATATATTAAGTAAAGATTTCAACAGTTTGCCCATATAGCAACACAAAGTGAAAAATACTGTTGGAGTACTAGTTATAGCATTAAATAAGAGTGTACAGCACATTAAGGACAGAGATCCTACATGATATTTTTTTTAAATTGATTAATTTTCTATGCAATGTCCAATTTAAAACCAAGTGGTTTTTTTTTTTTCATTTTCAATTATCTTTATATACTGAAGATCGATTTAGTATATACTAAGTAAAGATTTCATCAGTTTGCACTCACACAGAAACACAAAGTGTAAAAATACGGTTTCAGTACTAGATATGAATGTTAAGAGTAGGGGGAAACAGTAGATGCTGGAGGTGGTGAGTATCTGCTTGGGAGAGTCAATTGTTTATTTTCAAGAACTTTTCATGTCAGTGGATGTCATCTTGATAGCCTGACAGCTTGATATTACACACGGCAGAATTCACTTAAATACAAAGGTTGAGAAAGGATAAAAAAAAATCAAGCTCCTCCAAACAAAAAGTTAATTGTTAAATATTTACTAGCATAACACTACTAAGATAAAACATGGTTTTTATAATCTATTGGATAAATTCTGAGGGCAATAAAATTTAGTTTCTTGCATATGCAACTAAGGCTTTGGTACTCATATGGGGAACCTACTAACATGATAACATCTATCACTCATTGAGTATTGCCATGTGCCAGTCATTTAAAACATACCCCTTTTAAATCATCACAACTACCCAGAAAATGATTATGTTATCTCCATGTTACATTTGTGAAATCAGACATCTAAATAGTTTAAGCTTCACCTAGAATTCATACAATTATTTTGTCACCATGAGAGATCACGGTTGAGTTATCAAGTGGCCTCTATTTTGACAATTCTTTCTGAGTACAACAGTAAATAACATCTACAGGCTTAGTGGTAAGTATAGTGACTGTAATCCAATCTTTTACCTAAAGTTTGATTCTTGAAAATCTTCTAGATAAACATTAGGAATAGCAAATATCCTTTCCTGCTCTTATTTTCCTCATCTATGTCAAAATCCATTTTCTGTTACTTTTACTGAATACTTGAGACCAGGTAATTTATAAAGAATAAAGTTTATTTGACTCAGTTTGGGAGACTGGCAAGTCCAAGAAACTGACACCAAAGGCTCATCCCATGAGGACTGCTCTCTGCTTCAAAAGTAGTTCCTCACTGCTGTGTCCTCATCTGGCAGAAGAAATGACAGGGGTCAAGAGTTAGCCAAGATCTATAAGTCCCAGGGAAGGTTCTTTCACACCTGGCAGAGGAGAGCCCTTGTGAATTCATCAGATGATATAAGCCCCTCTTTCTAAAACTAGACTCCTCTTCATCATTTTCAATACCACCCTCAACAGTCAGTTCATAGCAATGCAGGATTGTTCTAGTTTTCACTTCAAAACTATTCCAGCCTTCCTCCATTACATATCCAAAAACACGTCCAAGTTTTCAGGTATTTATACAGCAACAGTCTCAGTTCTGAGTAACTTTTTTTTTCTTATCTCAGTCCACCTTCTGTTGCTGTAACAGAATCCCCGAGACTAGAACTATAGAACTATAGAACATTCATATAAAGTAGAAGTTTATTAGGCTTAGGATTTTAGAGGTTAGGAATTCTCAGAGCATGGCACCAACACCTGCTGAGCATCAGGTGAGGCTCATTTTGTTGAATTACATCATGGCAAAACAAATCACATGGTGAGACAGAACAAGTGTGTTAGCATGAGGTTCTCTGCATCAGGCTATCATGCGGACTCCGCCCTCAGAAATTTATCTAATCGTAACTATTACCCACAGGCCCTATTCCATGGTCCATTAACATAAGAACTCAGATGGAATGCATACACAAGTTCATGAACTTTTCAGGGACACATTTCAACTGTAACTATAACATGTATCAAATGAATATTTGGTGTAAGATGTCACTTTAGCTTTAGGTAATTTGATTCCATGATGTTTTTGGCCACTGAGACTGATTTTGGAGTGGTTCTAATAGTAAAAATGCCTGAATGCTTTTATTTTACCTTAGTTATGCAACTAAGTTATGAAAGTAACTTATCAATTTATGTTTGGATTTGAAATCTCTGTATGCTAGATACATCACTATGAGGCAAGTTGCTCTACTCCAAAGATCTTGAGTAATTTCATCTTATCAATAAGTCATAACACATTTTACAGCCCTACCTCAAGATTTCTGAAAGGGTAAAATGCACAAATGTGAGTTTATCAACACAATACATGACACAGAATGCACTTCGCATAATGATAGACATTATTTTTATTAGTTTGCTTATTTAGTGAGGCATTACCTTTTTTCAACTGTATAACAAGAAATAATTATGTGTATCTCTTATGTATGATCATAATTTTCCAACTACGTCTCTAATTTCTTCAATTACATAACATTTGTAAAAAAAGCAATACATAATATTTAAATAATTTGAACTAAACTAAAAAAGGGCAATAATGTTTGATATACAAATACAAAAATGACTATTGACATGCCATAAATGTATTTCAATAATACTTGAAAAACAAGGATGTTTTCATAGTGCCTTCTGACTACTTGATTGCCTGAGTTAAATAGGCTTGAGCTGAAATGACTTTACTTCAATAAGAAAATGATTAACTATAATTATCTTAAAATATACTGCATATGTTAGATGCTCTCAGTTATCTTGTTTTTCTTCATTACAATTTAATTGCTTCGGAACACATTGCCTTATTTAAACTTTAGAAACTGCAAAACTAAATATGTATCTCAAGGAGAGATCCGGGAGGGTATGTGTTCTATATTTGAGAGTTGCAGCTCAACAGCCTCAACAACTTGACCAATGTTTTCAGAAATTCCTTAAAAGGATATGTTCTACTTAATACATGAACCTGAGAGAGGACTTGGCAAATTTTCAATTCACACCACCCACCCAGAGATTTGTTTAAACATCTAGTACACAAGCTAAAGAATTGTTTCAGTGTGAAATCTGAGCAAAGGTATGCCAAGAGTACAACTGGATGAATACTCTTGTGAAACATTTGCTCTAAAAAATGGTACAGGCTTGTCTGTGGGACAAAAGAGAAAGTGAATTGAGCTCATTTATTTAGGCTCATACATTTTCTAAAAGCAGGAGCAGATAGCTAGGTAACTCCCAAATCAAAACATCAGAGTCCACTGAACCTAATGGATAGGAGCTTAGATTTCAGAATCAGAGGGATCTGGGTTCAAGTTCAAGATGTGTCACTCACCAGATTTTTGATCTTGGGTATTTTTTCTGTACTTTGTTTCAAGTTGTTATCCATTAAATGGGTATAAATAATATAGTCCATACTACAAGGTACGTGGTTAAGATTAAATGATATAATAAATGGAGAATGCATAGCAAAGTTGTTGGCAGATAAATGGTTCATAAATTACCTGAGTATTTTCTCTTTAATCTTTATAAGTTAAATTTGATGTTTCATTTTTATTTAAATAACCATTTTAGTAGTGGTCAATATCAAAGCTCTTACAGTATAATACTTCAACCACAATTCAGTAAAGTTTATGTGACTGCTGAGAATATGTACCTGTGAGACACCTTTTAGGGAGAGGTAGTGAAAAATAAAATGAGGTATTGCAAGGAGTGATAGGCACTAGTGACAATCCTGGCTTATTTTACCATTTTGCTTGAGGCAAGTCTTGAAAATACCATTAAATTTTTCTCTACTTGTTATCTCTAGCCCACTTTAAAGGTATTCATATTTGAAAGAGTTGCAGTTTGGACTATGTAGGCTCTAAAAGTCTGCTATATCTTATAGCTCCAGCCAGAAATAAGAGGATGCTCCTATATATCTGGATCCAAGCCAAGGCTAAGGGGATAGGAATGTGGATGAAGTACTAAGATGAACTATTCTCCATTCCATTCTGATACTCCAAATGCAGAGGAGAGAATGTATTTTAATATGTATTAAATAAAGAAATAGAACATCAAGGGGTTTAATCACAAATACAGTGTTTGAAAAAGTTTATAGGATTTTATCATATAATAAAACATCAAGTATATATTGTGGTGGAATGAGAAGGCCATGCCGAAATGGCTGCTGGCAAGCGAGCATCAGTACTCAGGAAATGGCTTCAAAACCCACCTGGCAACAGAGCCTGCCTGGCAACAGGCAGTGATTGGTTATGGCATAAACCGCCCCTTGACCAGATTGGTTGCCTTGGCTATGTAAGCAGCTGCACCAACTGAAATAAATGAGTCTGCGGGCTCCTTGCCTCAGGCCTGCTTTCACCCGACTTCCAGGGTCTGTGTGGTGACTCTGCGCCTCTTGCCCTCACCATGCTCCTCCTCTCAGAACAAATTCACAGCAACATCTGATGCCCAATGTGGTTGAGAGAGACAGAGTGTCAGACTTGGTGAGGTCCCCCCTTGATTTCGGCAGGTAGGCCCCTCGGTGTTTTGTGCGCTGTTCGGTTCTGTGAGGGTGAGCACAGAACCCCTTCCTATGCCCCTTTCCTTGTCCTCGGTTGAAGTGACCCCAGGTTAGGCACACACCACCCAGAAGCATAACACCACTTCTTGGCTCCTCCTTTTATTTTCGGTTCGCCCGGTGAATTCCCACAAAGGACTGATCATCCCAGAATTTGGAACCAAGTCATCTTCCCTCACTCAAGAGAGGTGACACCCCAGGGACATGATGTGGGCATACGGCCTTGACCTAATGGATCAAGGAAGTCCCCCATTAAGCAAGGACATACGAACAATCTGATATACCACTGTCCGTTCATCTAACATAGGGAACCCCTGCATAATGCCATCAGCCGCTGAGATGCTAGGAATTTGCTTTGTTATGGCAGCAGTGCTGTGTGAGTCTTTCCTTTGGCTAGAGTTGGCATGACGTGCTGCTCTTAAACACTCAAACATGGGAAAGATACCCCTCTCTCAGAGGCCCACACAAATAACCAAACATAATGAATTTGTGAGTGATAAAAGCCTGTCACTCCAGGCCTCTGCCTCACAGACAACAGTTGATGACTTAGGGAGAGAGAGCTCCTACGGTGAAAATAACATGACAGCAAACAATGTAGCAAGACCCAGTCAGCCACCCCCCAAATATCCTTGGGATGAACTTAGACAACCTCAAGGCGATAACCCGTGTGAGGTCATCCCATCTGTACCCAGTGAGGATCCCCATGTTTGCGGCAGTCCCCGGGGCACCCCAGGCTCTCAGGGCAGCTGCTAGACCCCATCCCACCCGCACGTTTGCTATTAATGTAGGAGCAGACGCAGAATTCAGGCCCTGGGTTCCAATGCCCATAAAAAGACTTCTGCTAACCAAGGGCCGAGGATATGCTTGTGTCTTTCCAGAGAATGCGGGACAGCCCATTTGGGTACCAGCCAGAAACATCAAGCCTGCGACTGACAGTCAACCAGAACCAGCTGAACAAGACTGAGAGTCCACCTTGTTAGTGGACAAACCTGCTACCAACTGTCAAGCTGCTGTCCTATCATCCTACTCTGAGGAACTTCCCACAGTCACATCTGCTACTGCTTTATACCCCACTAGCTCTGGTCAGCCACTCGCATGGCCCACAGCCTGTGTGTGGTTATGCCTTTCCAGATTCCATTGTTCCTCATTCCTACCCCCATCTGAGCAAACACTCCTGTGGTCTTCAGTTTTGAGGGCTGGTTAGTCAACTGGTAAGGGCTGGTAAGATCCCCTGGGGGACAACCTAAGACAGGCACAATCATGTACAGAGACCACATGGAAATGGGGTCAACAATGGTATGGCCAAGGATTATGCCTCCTGTTGCTCAAAAATAAACCAAAAGGGGGAAATGTGGTGGAATGAGAAGGCCATGCCAAGATGGCCACTGGCAAGCAAGTGTCAGTTACTCAGGAATGGCTTTGGAAACCCACCTGGCAACGGAGCCTGCCTGGCAACAGGCAGTGATTGGTTACAGCATAAACTGCCCCTTGACTGGATTGGCTGCCTTGGCTATGTAAGCAGCTGTACCAACTGAAATAAACGAGTGTGTGAGCTGCTCACCTCTGGCCTGCTTTCACCTGACTCCCGGGTTCTGTTTGGTGACTCTGACCCTCTTGCCCCCACCATGCTTCTCCTCTCAGAATGAATCCACAGCAACAATTTATTTAAATGAATAGGGACTCTACTTCTAGAGAATCAGGTGTCTGATATTGAATGTTACTAAATCCCAAGGTACAATACATTGCTGCTACTGTAATTTAAGAAATAAATACGCCCTGTGTGTTTGAACATACTGAGATATGTAGTAAAGATTAGTTACAATAGCTGTGAAGAGACAACTCTGAAAGAATAGAGTTCTTGCTTCCATTCACCAACTAAGCACCAGACACAAATCCATTATCAGAATTATTGCTGAATGCTGTATGAGGCAGAACCATAATCAGAATTCTCCAATTTACAAGCTCTGATATAAAAAAAAAAAAACACTGTTGTTCAGTTACCTCTCTGTCCAGCAGTTCTCAGCTCTGGTTGCATGTTTGAATCATATGAGCATCTTTAAATTAAAGATCCAAAATCAGATTCAGATTTAACATCATGTAGTGGGTATTTACTTTGGTTTTTGAAGTAATTTCAAACTTAAAAATTAAATCTGCAGGAAGTATACAAAGAATTATCATATATGCTTCATCCAAAGATTTAACTTTTGCCAACAAGTAGAGTCTCTCAGATCTTTCGTGGCCTTGGCAACTTTAATATTTTTTAATACTTGCAAATGTTTCATAGAATGCCCTTTGAGTTTCTTGTTTTCTCATGCCTAGATCTGGACTATACACTAGGCAAGAAATATCACTGAGAGAAACTGGGTCTCCCACATGGGTGCAAGGGGCCCAAGCATGTGGGCTAGCTTCTGTTGCTTTCCTAGGATCATTAGCAGGGATCTGGATGGAAGCAGAGCAGCTGAGACTCACACTGGCACCCATAAGGGATGTCGGTGCTGCAGGCCATGGCTTAACTCACTGAGTCACAGTGCCAGCCCCTCTGCGTTTCATTTTTAAGCACAATATATGTAATTCTTCATTTTCCTGCTTCCAGGAAACAGAATGAATTGTGGCTTTAAATGTAAAGAAGATTATTAATTTTCCATATTTATGAGAAATTTGTAGGTGAAATGTGTGAAGATGTGCAGGGTCTTAGTCCACCCAAACGAGGATAGACTGGGTCTGAGGAAAGGCAAGTGCACTGCTCACCCATTCCCCAGCCTCCCTTGATCCCAAAGACAATCAGACGCAGCAGGGAGTCAAGTCAAGCAGGAACTCGTTTATTGCATGCGTAGCAAAGCCTTTTAAAGCAAAAAACCACAGGATTATTGGGGCAGGGCATAAGGACCAACCAATTACTTAAAAGGTCATTTTATGGGGCGATTTTTTGACAGGACCAGCAATATGTCTGTACACTTGTCATCAGTCGTTGTCACCTCCCCTGATGCTGCGTGGCCAATAGGCTTTGGTGGTAAACAACTTTGTGTTCTTCCTACCTTACTTCATTTGGGTGCCATCTTTGAATTGCCTCGTATGCCTAATTTCCCTGCAAAGATGCAGGAATAGTCCTTTGGGAGAGAGAGACAGGCAAGATGGAGGTGGGTTTTTGTAAGTAGTTGTGCTTCTCTGTGCCAAATGTGTCTATCTCTGCTGGCACTTGACACAGGACAGCCAATGTTTGTCTCTCCAACCAAATCTATGCTATTTCACTTACTCCCGTTCTATTTTATGTCTGCTCTCTGCATTTAACCTTATGCAAACTGAAAATCATGAACACAAATATATTCTGGTCCATAAGTTCACCTCAACAAAATCAACCTTGTCCTAACATACCAGAAACCATAGATCTGAAACTAAGTATGTCATGGGAGAAAGCACTGAAGCCCCAAGAAACCTCACTCCAAATCCTGACTGTAATTTTTACTTACTATGTGGTTGCTTAATGAGTCACAGCATTTCTAATGAACATTTTCACATTTATTTGATTATATTATAAGAGAAGTACTAACCACTGACACACTCATTTTATTCATAACTTTATAGATAACATATTTTTTCACTTTCAGTTTTAGGAGATGACAATAAAGTGTGGAAAAATTTAACAACAACAACAAACCTTTCCCAGGACCACATAGACAAAATTAGGATTCAAATCTGCTTATGTTAGGAAAGTCAGTGCCCCTAACTGTTTTTTTAAGGGAGATATTAAGAATTTCGAAGACCCTGGGTTATGGGGCACAAATAGAAAGTCACACAAAATGACTACAAAATACCAATTGTTTAAAAAATAGCCACTTGCTTATTTTTCCTTCTGCCTCGTGTTTCTGATAATCATGGTAATATGTGTTATGTCTCAATTACTTGGTAAAAGTATATATATATCCCCTTACCCTAATGGCATGAGGTCAATGGAAAAACAAAGGGTCAAGGAACCAGTAGGCTGGGTGACAGGCTTAGCTGTAAACAAGGTCTAAACATTATATAGAGCTGTCAGAATTTTTGACACACTAATGGTTTTGAAATCTATCTACGTAACTATGCTGATGCTTAGATGATTCTAACGAGTGTTTTTCTGAAATCTCAACATCAGGTCATGTAATAGTGATTTTAGGTCAAGTATAAATGAATTGAGCCAAAAACATGGCATTCTCATTATACATTGATCAGGTACAAAAAAGAAAGAAAAGAAAACGGGAAGCTAAGTATTGTGGAATGATTTTGTCTCTTAGAAATCAATCATGTTTACAATATACATTTCTTTCTAGCATATTGCAGTTTTACATTGGATGCTAATTGAAGTAGTTTAAGTATTTTGAAACACTTAAATGTAACTTAAAGAAAATACTGTAAGAAATATTCAATACATATTTTTAGTTTCATTTGTGTAAATCCCACGGCTTCCAAGAGCTTAGTTCCTTTGCAAAATTTGTGGAAAATGTGTATAATGAAACCCACACATGGGGAGGGGGTTCCTAGATGGCTGAATTGGGAAAAGATGCATTGCTTTAGATGATAGGAAAATAGAAAAAAAAATTAGAGGAAGTGCATTCCCAGGGGAGAGTTGGAGAGGAATTTGTAGCGGCAATTCTAGAGAAGGACGAGGGACCCCATGGTGCAGAATGGAAGGTGCAGACATTCAACAACAAGTGTGGACATCTTCCTCAGCGGAGAGCAGGAAGATACTCATGCTTTGGAGAGCAAGGTGAGAGCAGATTGCAGCAGCCTATACCACTGGTGATATTTATGGAGGGAGAGCCTTGCAGACTACACTGTCTTTCAGTCCAGGCTGGAGCCCTAATGGAAGGCAGGATACCTGCCTAATCCAGTGAAAGAAAAGCATGTTTCTTTCCCCCCATCCTCCAGCAAGGGCATCTGGCGACTGGTGGGTAGAAGGCACCATTTTGACACTAGCAGTGACTGTAGCAGCTCTTACGTGCATGTGTAATCAAAGGATATTACCAGAGGGAAAAATCTACATTCCCCATGGACTGAGTCTGGCTGGGATGGGCAACCATATAGGACTATGAGGTGCCCCCATCCTCTCAACATTTCACAGGGTCAGGGGATTAAACTGCCAAGGCAGAGCACCCACAGGCAGCTGGCTCTGAGAAACTCTATGCTCTCTCCATGGATGGGACAGGCTAGTGGGGCACAGCAGATCCTCTGCACCCCATGTTTGTGGGAACCTTCCATGTTATGATGTGGCAACTCTTTGATTGCATGATTGGGCAGAGTGTAGCTGGTTCTCTGGGCAATCAGTGTTCAGCACCAAAGGCTCACAGCTCCCTATCTGGAATGGGTCATTGCAGAGGGATCCATGCTGACAATGAGGACTGCACAGATACTATGTGTGGTTCATGCAGCAGCATAGGTGAGTGTGGCACCCACTATGAGCTAGCCCAGGCATTCATCACCATGGAAAAGAGAAGCTAATGGTATGATTACGCCAACAGAGGCGATCATACTCTCCCCTGGTGACAATTGAGAACTACCATGCCCAACTTGGGTGTCAACCTAGATACTTGCTCCACACAGGAGCACTGACCAAAGCTCCCTGACCACAGCTAGCACATGCCTGTGGATTTTCACTAAAAGAGCAGACACTCCACTAAGCCACAGAGGCAGTGTTCTAAAAAAAAGTCCACCAGAGGGGAAAACCAAGTATTTCCACAAATGCCAAAAATAAGTGCAGAAATTCAGGAATCAATAACAAAGACAACATGACTACCCTAAAGAAATAAAACACTTCTATGTAAGTGTGTGAAGAGTAAGGATTGATAAAATGTCTTAAAAGGATTTCTAAAGAATGATCATAGGATTATTCAGAAGCAATGAGAAACAAATCCATGTATTACATAAATCCATACCTGACATGCAGGAAAAATATTCCCATGAGGTTGAGATTTTGAAGGGAATTTAGGCTGAAATATTAGAAACGAAAATTTCAATATGTCAAATAATAAATACTGTGGAAAGCATTAACAACAGACTTGGGGAGGAAGAAGAGTGAGCATTCAAGCTGGAAGACAAATCATTGGAAATTTCTCATATCAATAAATAGAAACTAGAAAAATTAAAAACAATGTTTGTGATTTATGAGATACTATCAAATGACCCAACATATGAGTCTTAAGAGTTCCTGAATGTGTGGAAAGAGAATAAATTATGTCTATTCAGTGAAATTTTTACAGCAAACTTCTGTAATTTGGAGAAAGAAAGATGTCCAAGCACATGAGGCACATAGAACTCCCAATAGACATGACAAGGAAAGATCTTCACTATAACACATGGTAGTCAAAATTTCAACATTAAAACACAATGAAAATTTCTAAAATGTGCATGAGAGAAACAAGAGATTACTTACAGAGACTCTCCAATTAGACTCACAGCTAATATCTCATCAGAAACCCTACAAGCTAGGATAGAATGGAGAAACATAATGCAAGGCTTAAAAGAAATAAGAATTGTCAACCAAGAATACTCTGCAAAGCTCTCATTTATGAAGGAAGGTGAAATAAAGACCTTCCATAGCAAAAAAGAAAACTGAAAAAAAATTTTCACCACTTCTCCAGCCTTATAAATGATACTTAAGGAAATACTACACACAGAAACACAAAAACATAGTCATGACTATGAAAGAATGTGAAGGCAAAATATCTCCCAGTAATAGTACAAAGGAAATCCAAAGCAAATAAGAATATTTACTGAGAAATGCCAGGGCCCAGTTGTCACCAATCAATAGTACCCTTGAATATAAATGATCTAAATTATCCAATGAAAAGATACAGACAGGCTAAAGAGATTAAAAAACAAAACCTATCTATTTGCTTCCTACAAGAAACACACTTCACCAACAAAGATATACTCAGACTTAAAGTGAAAGGATATAAAAAGATATTCCATGCTAATGGAAAGCAAAATAGCAGATGTAGCCATCCTAATATCAGACAAAACAGAGTTTAACCCAAAAACTGTTAAGAGACACAGAAGGGCACTGTGTCATGATTAAAGGATTGATTCAACAGGAATAGGCAAAATAATAAATGTGTATATACCCGATGCCAGGGTACCTGGCTATTTAAAACAATTTTTAATGGCTCTAAAGGAGGCATATATTTAATACAATCATGTTATACTTCAACACCCCTCTGTCATCAATGGACAGATGAACTAGACAGAAAAATCAGACATATTATACTACAGACCAAATGGACCTACAGAATTTTTCATCCCATAGTTGCAAGATATCCATTTTTATCAGCAATGTATGAAACTTCCACCAGGATAGACCATATGCTAACCCATAAAGCAAGTCTCATCAAATTCAAAACATCAAAATCATACCACACATCTTCTCTGACTACAATGGAATGAAGGTAGAAATTAACAACTTACAAAATTCTAGAAACTATGCAGACACACAGAGATGGAACCAAATTTTCTTGAATGAATAGTGGGTCATTAAGAAATCAAAAAGAAAATAAAAATATTTCTGGAATGTAGTTTATAGGAATGAAATTAATATTTTGAGATTTGATGATTATTTAGTCCTTATCTCTACTGCTGAGGAACATTTTTTTTTCTTTCTTACTATTTGTTGAAAGATTAGTGTAGGATTAATCTTATGAGTATAAGGTAAACAAAGTGGATCACTGTAAAAATCGAGAGGGAATAAGAGAAGGAGGAGGAGGAGTGGGAGTGTGTAGAGGAGAGAGGGTAGAGTGGGAAGTATCAGTATATTCCTAAATCTGTATATATGTAATATAGAAAACTTGTTACCATAATTTTTTTTTTTTGCAGGCAGAGTTAGACAGTGAGAGAAAGAGACTGAGAGAAAGGTCTTCCTTCCATTGGTTCACCCCCCAAATGGCCACTATGCTCAGCACATTGCGCCAATCCAAAGCCAGGAGCCAGGTGCTTCTTCCTGGTCTCCCAAGCGGGTGCAGGGCCCAAGCACATGGACCATCCTCCACTGCCTTCCCGGGCCATAGCACAGAGCTGGACTGGAAGAGAAGCAACCAGGACTAGAACCCAGGGTGCCGGCTCCACAGGCAGAGGATTAACCTAGTGAGCCACGGCGCTGGCCCTAAAAAAATTTTTTTAAGAAAATAATAATTTGGGGCCAGCGCTGTGGCTTAGCGGGTAAAGACGCCAGTCATTGTGGACAATTGGGGAGTGAATCAGTGGATGGAAGACACCCCCCACTCCTTCTCTTTGTGTAACTGAATTTCAAATAAATAAAATAATTTAAGAAAAAAATTAAAGCCACACATGATTTTCAAAATGTGTTGACATCAAAATGAACAAGTCTTCATTTTATTTTCCACAAATTTTTTGAAATGCTTTTACATTTGTGTAAGAATTACTAATTGACCTCAATTTCTGTACCAAATTCCACAAACACAAAGAACAAATACTTAGCTGCATAATCAAAATATAAGGATTTAGGCATCACTGATAGCTTATTTGTAACTGGAATTTTCAGAAGAAATACCACAGTGAGACATGCCTTTCTTTTTATAATATAAAGAGTGTATGTATATCTGTATTTTATTTCTATAATATTGTTGAGTACAAAAAATGCATTGCAAATTATGGCATTTCTAAATTAAGATTTACTCCCACCTATTTACTTGTGTTATTCCATGTCATCTTTCTGCCTTATTCACATTCACTTTTCAGCTTGCATCACAAGTAAAAGTATGGGTAGCTTCTCTGTGTTCAAATCTCAGGTCCAATGCTATGGACTCAATTATGTTCTCCTAGAACTTCTTTGTTGAAGCCCTAACCCTCATTGTGACTGTGTTCACAAAGAGAGATTTTAGGAGAGAATGAAGGTTAATTCAGGTCATAGGGTTGGTCCTTAATCCAATAACATTGGTGGCCTTACAAGAAGAACAAGTCAAGGATCTCTCCCCATGCACATATGCACAGAAAAGACCATGTGAGCACAGTGGAAAGGCACACATCTAATCAGGAAAACAGCCTTCAGCAGAATCTAAATGTGTACCCCAGTCTCAGACTTCCAGCCTTCAAAACTATGGGGAAACAAAGTTTTATTATTTAAGCCACTTGGTGTATGGCATTTTGTTATGCTAGCCTAAGTAGGTTAATATACTTATCAAGTATCAACAGTATTTGTAAGAAAACTATGCAGCACCTCTCATTTCATAATTCATACTACTGTTTTACCCTCCACGGAAGATAGTCATGAAGATGAAATGATACAATACACGCAAAATGCATGCATTACAGCATGGGTTCTTTGATCTCAGGATACATGCTACTCCTTGTCACAACGATTTTCAGATCCAAGTCTGTAGCCTATAACTCTGCTCTGAGCCCCAATTTCTGTTTTTAACCTTGCAAAATTATCTTTCCCCAAAGGAATCCCAAGAATTGCCAACCTTGACTTTCACTGAACAAAATTCTGTTAAAGAATTCCTCAGTATTCCTTTATCCACCTTCCCCTATTCAATCAATTGTGTCCGCTGTCCTCACAAGTGTCAAGATAAAAATATTAGGTAATCTCACATCTGCCTGCTTTCCCAATTTTTTGAAAACACTTATTTTTTCTCTTAACTACTCATTTAGATCAAGCACTCAGAATCTTTTGCTGTCTTAGACTCTTCATTGCTTCCGCCTTTGTAATCTGATGATTTCACCTTTGTGTCTGCATTTTCATTGATATCTGAAATTCAGATCTGGGATTAAAAATGACAAATAAGAGTCAGGTACTGGAGCTACATTGAAGAATCTGGCTAACATGCCCTCATCTCATATTAGAATGCCTGGATTGATTCCACCTTCCTGAGAATGGGAGGTAACAGATGATAGCTCAAGTGGTTGGCTTTCTGCCTCTCACGTGAGAGATCTGGATTAAGTGCCCGGGTCCTGCCAGTGGTTTGATCCAGACCCGCTTGTGTCCATTTGAGGACTGGGCCTTTAAGTGGAAGCTCTGTCTATGCTTTTCAAATAAGGAAACATAAAAAAAAAAAAAAACAACTATAGGTGGTAATGGTGATTTACAATTTCTCAAACATAAAGAACTCATACATAAAAAATTCTAACATCTTTAATGCATCAAAATTTAGAGATTATCAGAAAACACACTCTCATAATCCAGGAGGTGGGGTTGTGAGTTTACAAAATAGAAGGTTAAAGAAGGTGAAATAGCTTCTACTCATGGGGAAAGAAGAGAAGTGGAAAAACATTCCATCCCCACTCCACTGCCTCATTGTCTGTTCCTAAATCTGAGTCGGGTTTTGTGCTAAGCATAAAATTTTTCTTAGAATAGTATTCAGAAGAATGAGTAATACACTTTCATCCTGTCTCAGAGAGACTTCATCTAACAAAAGGAATTAGGAGATTGAATTAGATTGACCCTCACGGCTGTTGCCTTCCACTAAGTCCCAGATTTGGATCAACAGCAATTGGCAGGAGCGGAGTGCACCCATCCAGTCGTCGCTTGTTTAATTGCCAAGGCCCACACAGGTACTCACTTAAACAGTTCTATTTCATGTGCTACTGAAAATTTCTTGTCCCAAGTGACAGAGAAGACCCACTTTTATATCTCCTTGAAGAGAGATAGTTTACGCCCTATTTCCATGTTAAATTACTTAAGCAGACATTTTTACTGGTGGGAATTTCTACCCTTTTGTTTGTAGTACAGTAAATACTGGGGTTGCAAACAAGCTCAAGTAAAAAAAATAAATTTCAGAGGTATTCTATACAGATATATATTTGGACAGATGAATAAAATGTGTACAAACTAAATAAGTTTTGCTTTTCTTCCATTACCAAAAGAAATAATTACCAAGGAGGGATTGAATTATCTTGAAACATTTTAGAACAAACAGAATAAAACAAAACAAGTAATGCATAAACTTTTAAATGCAAATATAGAATAAAGAGAAGGGATAGACTTGCATTATAGAGAAAGGAATTGAAAAGTTAGGTATGTGGACAAATATGCATTCATTAATTCATCCTGCATGCATTCAATAGATAAAAGAATTGCAATAAGGAAACTCTGACCTCAGATATATAGAGGTTAACAAGACATGCTCATGAGGAAATTATCCAGGAGAGAAAACGGTGATTGCAGTTAACACAAACAGATCATGTTTGCTAAGAGCTCAGATGAAGAATAGTGACAACTCCTTACCACCCCATATATACTAATTTCAAACCGTTTTTGCTGATTTTGGTTTGAATTTTCTGATGGTGACAGAAATACAATTTTCCAGGAATAGAAAATGCACTTTTATCAAATCCCAGTTAAACATCCCCATGAATATTATTTTCTCGTGCAATTTGGGAATATGGTATGTATGTTTTGTTACTGGCATAGTTGACAATGGCAGGAAACAGAGTGTTGACTGCACAATTACGCGATTAAAGTTGGTGATTACACTATTCATCTTGCTTTACTCTCCACTTCATTGCACCATTAACATCTTGTCTATTGAAACATTACAAACATTTAGGTGTTGAGAGGCAGTCCAGTAGTTTTAGGGTTCTTTGGAGAGCTGTCAATCTGAATGTGTTTCCTTTCCTGGCTTGATAATTGCATTGTTGCCAATGCTCTCATTCATATCAAATGAACCAGTTAATCTAAATGGAAGGGAAATTAGCTTCAGGATGTTATGTGTACTCAGTATTCTTGTTATCTGTTGCACTGTTCTAGCAGTTTTAATAAGAAATTTGTGTGTCTTATGTTTCAACAATATGGGACTGAGTGAAAATCCCTCTGTACACACTGCTCTATTATTTCAAAATAAAATTCCAGTTTGAGAGAGCTATTTTTTTTTATTAGACAGGCAGGGTTAGACAGCTAGAGAGAGACAGAGACAGAGAGAAAGGTCTTCCTTCCGTTGGTTCACCCCCCCTCCCCGAATGGCCTCTATGGCTGGCACACTGCGCCGATCTGAAGCCAGGAGCCAGGTGCTTCCACCTGGTGTCCCATGTGGGTGCAGGGCCCAAGCACTTGGGCCATCCTCCACTGCCCTCCCGGGCCACAGCAGAGAGCTGGACTGGAAGAGGAGCAACAAGGACTAGAACTGGCATCCATATGGGATGCTGCTGCCGTAGGTGGAGGATTAACCAAGTGAGCCACAGTGCTGGCCCTGAGAGAGCTAATTTGATATTACTCAACTGTGTACCTTGCAGTTCAAAATTTGCAAGCCATAGGATTTTCCAGAATGCACCAATCTAAACATTAGCAGATGTACTCCATCTTAGTGTGGAAAAGAGAAAGGCAACTACTGGTGGGATGCCAGAAAGGATCACATATCTAAGAGACACCAACTTGAATTGCCCACGTTTCCCAGTTAAAAAATGAGTAGTGGGTTTCTGCGGTCAAATGTTCTACCACTGAGCTATACCCCCAATAGTGGGTTTCTGAATACTGGAACAATCTTCATTCAGCAGGGCAGAACCATACCTAACCAGAGAAATGACAGACATAAAAGAGGCACTGAGGAAAATGTATACAAAATTGGTTTACAAATATAAAGTCCTTGCATCAGAATTTTATCTCAATTTATATTGCCTGATAATCAAAATATTCTATTCAACAGGATACACCAAACCTACCTCCCTTTATTGACACCTCTCTTTAGTGTACCCACAAACCTAATTTTCTTCAAAAAATTAAAATGAAATTCTATCAGTTATACAAAAAGATGACACCATTTGTTGACTATCTGCTGAATACAAGAAGCAGTGCTATGAACTCTCCATATGGGACGCATTTTTCAGAGCTATCCTGCAGGTGGTACACAAGAAGAAATTGAGGCATAGAGAATTTAAGTACCTTGACAACAGTCATAAAATATTTAAAATCAGCTGGCGCCGTAGCTTAACAGGCTAATCCTCCGCCTTGCGGCGCTGGCACACCGGGTTCTAGTCCCGGTTGGGCGCCGGATTCTATCCCGGTTGCCCCTCTTCCAGGCCAGCTCTCTGCTATGGCCCGGGAAAGCAGTGGAGGATGGCCCAAGTGCTTGGGCCCTGCACCCGCATGGGAGACCAGGAGAAGCACCTGCCTCCTGGCTTTAGATCAGCGCGATGCGCCGGCCGCAGTGGCCATTGGAGGGTGAACCAATGGCAAAAAGGAAGGCCTTTCTCTCTGTTTCTCTCTCACTATCCACTCTGCCTGTCAAAAAATAAATAAAAAAAATTTTTAAAAAAATATTTAAAATCACATTTTTCTAATGCTAAATCCAAGATTTTTGCTAGGCTGCTTTACCTATACCTATCACTACTTAAGAAGTTAATTTATATTTCTTTCACAATTACTCAATTCATAATTCTGGATTAATTCTAAGTCTTTACGTTTATACTAAGGATTCTACTAAGACTGTCTTCTGGATAAAAATTATCAACTTTGATATTGTCCTCAAAGAACTCACAATTGGTACATGAATAGAAAACTGTCATGTAACATATCAAATAAATAAGATACAGCATTAGATAGAACAGATCAGTGGACAAATATGTAATAAAGCAAATGTATCAGATTGTATTTTTCAGGCCTAGATGGTAGGTTATGAGGAAACCATGCAGAAGAAAAAAGTCTTTACTTTTTATTGATGACAAATATTTCAAAATTAAATGAAAAAAATTAATGAATATAAATTACATTCAGAATGATTGGTAATAAAATAGAGAAAATAGAAAACACAAAGGGAGGTTATTTAACTGCTTCCATTTTGTTGGTTACAAAAACAGTATTCCACACTAACCCTGGTATAATATGAAATAGAGATTATGGAAGCAAACCCACATTATATTAAAATTAATAATGTGTTTGGACAACATAGATACTAAGTTAAATAATAAAATTCACATTACAAATATGTGTATATATAAATATACACATTTCTACATACATAGAATTATGTACTGAAATATACATGTTTTGGTTTCTTTATACCTTCTGTATAATTAGAGACATGGTTGTGTGTATATAATTTATAAACTTTAAAAAATACAGGCTTATACATATATTTATACAGAGCAATTATTAGTTTGTGCAAATACTTATATTTATATAAAATATGTGGCATTTAGCGATATGGGAGGAAACCTTAATCAGAACTTCAAAAATAATAAAACAGACCTTCAGAATAGAAAGAAATTAAGCAAAAATTGATTGCACTTAGAAAAGTCATGGAAAATGAAGACATAATCACACCAAAAATAAAACTGTTACAAAAGTGAAAAATGAATGACTCTGGTGGGGAGAAATAACAGGAGGTTAGGATCTAGTGAAAGTGTGTGGAGCTAATGAACTGAGACTGTGAAAATCTGAGGGAGAGCGAGAGAACTCACCGAGTACACAAACTCGGTAACCTCGGCAACCCAGTGAGAGACTGCAGAGAATTTGAGACCACACTGAGGGATGCATAAACTCTTTGTGTGGTCCCAGGGGTAGATTTCATACATTTCACAGAGGCCAGATTTCATACATCAACTACCCTCAATTCCACTCAGCTGTGCGGAATTACTTCCCAACTGAGTCAAAAAAAAAAAAAAAAAAAAGAGAGAGAGAGAGAGAGAGAGAGAGAGTGAGAGAACAATCTGGGTGAGTCACCTTTGCCACACCCTTAACCCTGAAGAACCAAACAGAGCACTCTGGCCACACCCATCACAGCCTCTAAGGATCCATCAAAAGCAGACAGTCCACTTAATATAGAGTCATGGTATTATGAGAAAAAGCACCACAGTGAAGGAACCAAAGAATATATCCAATATGCCAAACGAAGGCAGAAACTGAGGTAACAAGTGCAAGGAAGACACTATAATGCCCCCAAATGAACAAGACACCCTAATTCAAGATTATGAAGATGATGAGATAGAAGAAATGCAAGAAGCAGATCTCAAAAAATTGATAAGAACATTAAGAAGTTCTCAAAAACAAATTCTTGAACTACAGAAATCCTTAATGAACAAGATAGAAAATCTTTCTCGCGAAAATGAGATATTAAGGAAGAATCAAAATGAAATGAAACAACTAGTAGAATATGAAACTGTAATAGTGATGAGAAATCATAATGAAATGAAGAATTCTATAGATCAAATGACAAACACATTAGAGAGCCTTAAAAACAGAATGGGTGAAGCAGAAGAGAGAATATCGGAATTAGAAGACAGAGAACAGGAAAGGAAACAGTCAAATCAAAGAAAAGAAGAAGAAATCAGAAATCTAAAAAATACTGTCAGGAATCTACAGGATACTATTAAAAAACCCAACATTCGGGTTCTAGGAGTTCCTTAAGGCATGGAAAGGGAGAAAGGATTAGAAGGCCTTTTTAGTGAGATACTAGCAGAAAATTTCCCAGGTTTGGAGAAGGACAGAGACATCCTAGTACAGGAAGCTCATAGAACCCCTAATAAACATGATCAAAAGAGATCCTCACCACGACACGTCGTAATTAAACTCACCACAGTGAAACATAAAGAAAAGATCTTAAAATGTGCAAGAGAGAAATGTCATATTACTCTCAGAGGATCTCCAATTAGACTTACAGCTGACTTCTCATCAGAAACCCTACAAGCCAGGAGAGAATGGCGAGATATAGCCCAGGTACTATGAGAGAAAAACTGCCAGCCCAGAATATTATATCTTGCAAAGCTCTCATTTGTGAATGAAGGTGAAATAAAGACCTTTCACAGCAAACAGAAATTGAAATAATTTGTTGCCACTCATCCTGCCCTGCAAAAGATGCTTAAAGATGTGTTACACACAGAAACACGGTCATCAATATGAAAGAAGGTAAAGGAAGGAAACCTCCCAGCAAAAGATCACAGGAATCTCAAACCATATATTAGAAAATATCTTTGGCAAGTGGCAGGGCAAAGTTACTACTTATCAATAGTCACATTGAATGTTAATGGCCTCAACTGTCCAGTTAAAAGACACCGACTGGCTGATTGGGTTAAGGAACAAAATCCATCTATTTGCTGCTTACAAGAAACACATCTTTCCAACAAAGATGCATACAGACTGAAAGTGAAAGCTTGTAAAAAGATATTCCATGCCAACAGAAATGAAAAAAGAGCGGGTGTAGCCATCTTAATATCGGACAACATAAACTTTACCATAAAAACTGTCAGGAGAGAAAAAGAGGGGCACTATATAATGATTAAGGGATCCATTCAACAGGAAGATACAACAATTGTCAATGTATATGCACCTAATTACAGGGCACCGGTTTATTTAAAAGATTTGTTAAGTGACTTAAAGGGAGACTTAGACCCCAATACAATAGTACTGGGGGACTTCAATACTCCACTCTCAGAGATAGACAGATCAACAGGACAGAAGATCAACAAGGAGACAGCAGATTTAAATGACACTATAGCCCAAATGGATCTAACAGATATCTACAGAACTTTTCATCCTACACATAAAGCATTTACATTCTTCTCAGCAGTACATGGAACCTTCTATAGGATTGACCACATACTAGGCCATAAAGCAAGTCTAAGCAAATCAAAAGAATTAGAATCATATAATGCAGCTTCTCAGACCATAAATGAATGAAATTGGAAATTAGCAACTTGGGAATCCATAGAGCATATGCAAACACATGGAGATTGAACAACATGCTCCTGAATGAACAATGGGTCATAGAAGAAATTAAAAGAGAAATCAAAAATTTTGAGGAAGTAAATGAGGATAACAGCACAACATACCAAAACCTATGGGATACAGCAAAAGCAGTGTTAAGAGGAAAGTTTATATCAATAGGTGCCTACATCCAGAAATTGGAAAGGCACCAAATAGATGAGCTTTCAAGTCATCTCAAGGATCTAGAAAATCAGCAGCAAACCAAACCCAAATCTAGTAGGAGAAGAGAAATAATTAAAATCAGAGAAGAAGTTAACAAGATTGAATCCAAAAAAAAAAAAAAAATACAAAAAATCAGCCAAACGAGGAGCTGTTTTTTTTTTTTAAATAAACAAAATTGACACTATTTGTTATTGTTACTGAGCTACTACTGCATTCCAGGGACTATCAGTGCATCTTCCACCAAGAGCAATTGGTTCATTAAAGTCTTTAATCAAATAAAGCAGTGTACAAATTCCAAATAGGTTATAAGAAATTCACATAAAGTCTCTAAAGAGATCTACCCCTGGAATCTCATCCTGTACTAAATGTTGTATTATTAGTAGTTGGTTAGAGAAAAGAATCATGAGGGGTAATGGAGAATCTGGGTTTATTACAGAACTTTGGCCTGACCTATTTTGTAAGAGTTCAAAATTTCTCTATGACTGTTTTTCTACAAATGATATGAGGCTTGCCCGTGATTTTTAGATGTTGAGAAAAGTCAAGTGGTAGCCAAGGAGCAATGGATTCCATTCTCAGTCCAGGAACCTCATAAGCTAGTCCTGGTTGTGGAGGAGTTGAACAAGCAGAAGTGGAACAAGCAATTCCTAATGTGTAATTGCTGCAGGTTTTCCTGTTTCCTGCACTAATCAGGTCACCAACATGTTAGTAACTGTACATGTGCTGCCCCAGCACCTATCATCTGAGACTAAATAGTATGATGCCTCATGCTCACCTTTCTCACGTAACCCAAAATATCTTCTATGGGCTGTGATAAATTGAACCTACACAGGGAAGAAAGTTCTTGAAAATAGCTCAGCTAACTTGATGTCATACAAATCCACCACATTACAATGACTGAAACATTCTGATAATCTGATGTTAAATCAAAATAAAAACTCTTGCATGTTTGGTCTTTGTCACATTTACTTACCTCTAGGTTCAATAATCAAGGGAGTATATCTGAATAGCCCAAAGAAGTACAGTGCATTAACCAGAAAGACATTAATAAGACAAAGGAAGTATAAGACTCAGCTGCTATTTCAGATACTAGAGTGGCATACATGAATAGAGAAATAGATCTTGATGGTGTGGTGCCCAGTTGGATAGTAGAATACAATGCTAGATGGGGAGAACTCTTTGATATGGATTTATTACCAATCATATAGGACATACGTCCTGGAAATGACATCGGAAGCTAGTTCTAATAGTTTTTTTTAAAGATTTATTCTATTTATTTATTTGAAAGACAGCATTACAGAGAGAGGTAGAGACAGACAAAGGTCTTCCGTCTGCTGGTTCACTCCCCAGATGGCTGCAACGGCCGGAGCTGTACCCATCAGAAGCCAGGAGCTTCTTCCTGGTCTCCCATGTGGGAACAGGGCCCAAGGACTTGGGCCATCTTCTACTGCAACCTCAGATCATAGAAGAGAACTGGATTGGAAGAGGAGCAGCCAGGACTGGAACTGGTGCCCAAATGGGATGCCAGCGCTTCAGGCCAGAGTGTTAACCCACTGCGCCACAGCGCCAAGCCCAGCTAATAGTTTTCTAAAATCATTCCTCAAAGCTTTGACATGAGAGTGATTTAAGTAAATGAGATGGGGATATTATTGTTTATGTAGAACACTATTAAAGAATTATCAGAAGACTCATGGAGAAGAAAATGTTAGAACAGACTGACCGTGTAAGACCTGAGAACCTACTACCTGACAGTGGTTCACAAAAAGTCATAGAGGTCACTCCCTAAGCAAGAGGAAAGGTCACTGAGACCAATAGTCAAAAATTTGGGATTGGTAGGAATTGTATTCATAGATATAGGTTGTTGAAGAAAATAGTGCCATGGAACCAGACACTCCAACATCAATGGTAATAGGAGTACAAAGTAGGAGTGATCAATTAATGGTCAAAAGCTAGGTATCCAAAATTAGTGTGATGATCAATGACTAGAATTATAAACAATGACTGGAGTGGTCAACTGGCCACCTTGCAGTATAGAAATCATGTGCTGCATAATAAATTATGATGCTTCTAGAGACAATATTGATGAGCCAGCCACTTAGGGTGTTTCTTGATTAGTGTAAATAAAAAAAAATCAAGATCTGCCAAGCCAAAGATTCCTATCACTCACTACAATGGAGTATCATGCTTCCCCACCCAAGTTACTTGTCAAAGTCATTTCAAAGACCCAGAGCACAATAACCGGAATTGAGAAAAGGTGTCTTGAGAAGGTTCTAGCCAATGCCAGCATACCACTTTTATATACAACCTGTGTAACTGTGCACTAGACAAAGTGGCATATGCAGACTTTCTAAGGAGTGAGAGAGAAATTGAGTTGACATTAATACTAGCAGACCTGAAATTCTCTCATATACCTCTATTGAGAGAAGAGATTTGATTCCAGGTGATAGAATCTTATGGAGCTCTTTCTTATTTCTGTATTCCCAAATATAAAATCAGGGTAGATATATTTGGTAACTGGCAGGAAATTCCTACTGGTACCCAATGCTATAGCAAAAGGCTAAAAATATCTAGTGTAGCTTAGAGTAAGAGGAGACTGCAGATTGAGTTTCCCAGGATTTAAGACCTTGGATAAGGATACTATAAATAAATTCTCTGAAGCCCCAGGATTAGGATCACCTGTTATATGTATAAAGCTCTGGAACAAATCCATGTCTTCTACAGCAGAATGCCCTGAAAAGTGTCTTCAAGTTCTTACTGGATTTAATAGAGCACTTATCCCAGGGATACTAAGTGACAGTGCTAACAAAGGTATCTGTAACGATCTGGGTATAACTAGAACTCCAACATTAAAAGGCTGGGTAATAATCTACTCCATCCATTCAGAAATGTGCTGAAGTAAATTAAAAAGGCATCAGGAATTAGATGAACAAGCTGCCTAGAATCCCTTATCACCTGGCCCACCTTCATTGATGTGAAGCCTCTTCCTGAATCCATAGCTGTGGCTACTGAGTACTTCCTTATGACCAGACCAGATGGAAAAGGCAAAGAACTCCAGGACTGGTTCAAGGTGAGTTCTTGCTATTATGATGTTCTAAACTTGAAAATGCTTGGTAGTGGAGCGACCCAGGGGATTCACTGTAACCTTCTTGGACAGGTCAGTCTCCTACTCCAACTTCTCCAGCATGCTAAGTGTGAGAGAAATCTACAAGTTGGAAGGGAACTGAAGAATAATATCTGTGATGTCAGCACCAACAGCAGCAGGAGAGGCTTCAGGTTGTCTAAACTGTATCACTTATATTAAATCTTTTCAAGGGTTGCACCTGGCCATTATCTTAAAAGAAACATGTATCTTCTCCCTTGGATAATGAATGAGGGCATGCTCCCTTGATAGGAAAGAAGCCACCATTTAAAAATAATTGTTTTTCATGCAAGGGGATTCTAAATACCATTAGGTTGGCAGGTACCAATGCCATTTACTAGTTAAAGTGATCAGTTTAAGTTCATAATTGATCAAAAAGATAAGATTAAGTGTCAAAGGGATCACATAAAGGAGACCAATAATAACTGATAGAATTAAAAAGGAGAGAGCTATCTGAGATTGGAAACGGGATACACAGCAGACTCATAGAATGGCAGATACCCTAAATGGCACTGTGGCCTCAGAATCAGCCTTTAAGTCATTCAGATCTGGCTAAAAAGTCCATGAGAGTTTCTCAGGCATGGAAAGCCAAGACACTGTGGCAAAAAAAAGAAAAAAATAACCTAAATGAAAGATCTCTGTGTGTGAGATCCCTGTGGAAAGAACGAGCCATCAAAGAAGGAGGTGCCTTTCTCTGAAGGGAGGAGAAAACTTCCACTTTGATTATGGCCTTGTCTAAATAAGGTCGGAGTTTGTGAACTCAAGAGGCTTCCATAGCCTTGGCAGCTCATGACAAGAGCCTCGGGTGATCACGGACGTCATAATTAAGAGTGTCAATTGTTAAATCAACAACGGAAGTCACTGTGTACTTACTCCCCATGTAGAAACTCTGTCCTTAATGTGCTATACTATGTTAATTAACGGTAAAACTAGTCTTTAAACAGTACTTTATACTTTGTCTGGGTGGGTACAAACTGTTTAAATCTTTACTTAGTATATATTAAGTTGATAATCTGTATATAAAGATAATTAAAAATGAATCTTAATGAAGAATGGGATGGGAGAGGGATAGGAGATGGGATGGTTTGCAGGTGGGAGGTAGGTTATGGTGGGGGAACCTCTATAATCCAAAAGTTGTACTTTTGAAATTTTTATTTATTAAATAAATGTTTAAAAAAAAGAAATCCAAACCAAAAAAATTTTTTTAATTATACCGATCACATGGCACTCTGACTGTTCAGTCATATTTATTGTATGATGGGTGCCAGCTCCATACAGAAATTGTCACTCAAGATGCCTCTTTCTTAGGCTATCTTCAGTTTCTCCTGCTTTCACCTGACATGGGAGCCATGTGTTACCCTAGCCACTATGTGGTTCTGGTTGGCAGGTAGACATAAGCCTGCGTTCCCCCTAGAGTTTGCACCATGTCCTCCTCATATATCATTCCAGGGCTTTCCACTAATGCAGTAAAATCAATGCGGTTAAGTGAACTCTTTCACAGTGGGACACATTAACAGGACCTGCACTGTTTTCTCTCATCATCCCTTAAATAGATAGCCTGAGATGGAGACTGAAAACACCGCCATGTAATCAACCAACAGTTGTCCTGGATGTCTGTCTCCCCTGCCTTGCACTACTCTTCTGTTCCTTCGCTTGGATTGCGTTCCCCAACCAAATATTGCAAATACATATATTCTAAAGCTACACTTTCTAGCACTTTGAGATAAGGAAAACAAGAACAAAGCCAAAGAGTGGCAAAGATTAAAAATCTGAAGCTCTGAATAGCTCTAATATAATGGCACACAAGAACTGACACCCTGATCACTGCCTCTTATCTTCAACCCCACCTCGTAGCCATTGCTCTAAACCAGCAGTTTTCAAAATCAGGTATCCCAGGGAGCAGCATCCATACCACGTGGTGATGCACACTCAACCCAGTGAGCCTACGCTCTCCATCGGGAGAGCTGGGGCGTTCTCAGAGCCTGCTGTCTGCTCCTGTTCTGCCTTGGCAGTGTGAGTGAGGGTGCTCATGATACAGTTAGGGGAGGGAGCACCTCACAGGCTTAAGTGGGTGTCCCACCCCCTGCCAATCCCCTAGACCTGACTCAAAGTCAGTAGGAACGTGATTTATCCCTCGGAGAAAAAAAAAAATCTTGCACACATAAATGCGCCGCTCTGCCTGGGCTTGCCTTATCGCCTTTGTGGGGCGATAGGAAGCGGGCAACGTGCTCTCCTTTCAGAGGGTCAGGTGGGCATCCTGCCATCAGCTAGCGCACAAGTCAGTGTGGACCCCGGGGTTCTCCCAGAGGCATTGTCTGCCATCCCAAGGGTTGCTGCAGACTCCTTTCACTTCAAAGAGGCTGGTGTCTCCTTCTGACTGTCAGACGCTTCGCTGCGGAGTATGGGAAAAGTCTTAGTTCTCTCAACATCCAAATCAGGCACCGAGGCAGACTCTGCACTTCACTCATGGATTCTGTCCGCTCTGTGGGACTTTGGAAGAGGTAGGATGGGAAATGGACGACTCCAGCATCAGCATCAGGAAACATTCTTTCCCTTTCTACATGGAATATAAAGACAATGTATGGCAGATAGTAACAGAGTGTATAAAATGACTATATTTTTGTGAAATATATTTCTACAGCATTGCAAAACTGATAGAGTAAGGCACTCAGAAAGATGGCCTCTTTTGAGCAGCTACAAAATATTTAGGTGGCTTAAAATCTCTTGAAATATCACTGGTTTAAAATTTCTTGCTATTATAGCTTTGTGAAATACCAATTGCAGTGGTAATGATTTTACCATGGCTGAAAAAAGAATCCATTACCTATTAAAAAAAAAAAAAAACAACTCAGCTCCACTGTGGCATTGTGAAGTTCTGTCTCATCTCAGTGAAGAAGACAGAAATCAAGACAGATTGTGAAACTCCTGACTGCTGTTCTGGGTTATGACACTGATCTTCATCAAGGAAGAAGAGAGGAATTCCTCAGGAGGATAGGACAGGCTGTTCATGATCAAGAGAGGGATGAGAGGTCCATATACTTATTTTCTTGGTTCCTAAACCCTTCAATAGGAACAACATCAAATAATAGTTTGCACATTATGTTACCATCACATATAGAATTTCTATTAGTTTAGAAATTATTTAAATCATTAATTAGTGTCTGCAGGATACTTCTTTAAACCTCCAAACAATAAACAAAACTTAAAAGGGCTCAATTTTCATGTTCATGTTTGAAGCACATTTGGAAAGATTTAATATGCTTGTCCTTACTCCCGTTCCACCCAAACTAGCTCAGGCTGAGATCCACAATCTGCTTTCCAGGACAGTGGGAGCACTTTGTATAGTAGAAAGAGGGATGCATTATCACCATTGTAGTCCTTTCCAGTGCATGTCACAATGGAGTTGGGGGAGAAGAGGAGAAAGAGAAATTTATTCCAGGCAGTTCATGATCAACAGAAATATTTTGAAAATCTAATATTCTCTTAGGAATAGTATCCACCCTCATGAAATTCTTGTCTGTCTTAGAACTAAGTCTCTAGAGTTCCTAGGAATAACTGCATTCATGAATAGACTCCTCAGATTCAATCCAAGTGGCAACAAAATGCCATGCCAAGGGGTGAGCTTTGGTTTTGCCATTCTCAAACTGCTCGAGACTACGTGGTGATACCTGTTGCTAAAATGTCATCCCAAATGGGAGAAGGATCACCTGTCTATCTCTGCACTCTGAGCATTTCATGGAGGAGGTTGTGGTTTTAATATTGTACAATGAAAATAATTTTAAAATATTTTATGTAGATGACCGTGGAGTACAGAAGTGTATACTACTGTTGTCAACAGAGGTAAAGAACAAGCTGTCTTTATATGTCATCTATTACCAGGCGATTAGAAGGAGGCAGGTTTTACTAAAACAAATCTGTATCTGCACGCTATTACATGCTGCTTCCCATATGCTCAGATTATATACAGACACCTCCAGAATATCCTTATTTTCGTGTTCTTAGACAAGATGACCTCAAGTAAGTGAGGGCAATGATGCCTTCACCTAACTAGATTTCTGTCTCACTTGTTCCTGGTATGCCACAGCAATTAGAATATATGCATCCAAGATGGACAAAGGCCACTCAGTCTATCTCTACAACGATTACCAATAAAAACTTCAGACAATGCTTACAAATCAACAACCTGAGGACTATAAAAATTAAACAAAAGCAGGTTGTTGGGAACCTTGGATTGGAAAAGGTTTTCTTAGGACACTAAAAGCATAAATCAGAACTGAAAATAATATAATTTTGTTCTATATACAAAGTTAGAAGATAGAAACTTCGGCTGTTTTCATTAAAAATTAATGTTACATGCTTGAAAAGATACATATTTACCCTGATTGGATATTATACACATGAAAAAACATCACATAGTATACAATAAATATGTACAAGTTTTATATCTTTTTAAATAAATATTTATTTGAAAGCTAGAATTACAGAGACTGAAGGAGAGGCAGAGAGCGAGCTTACATCTGCTGGTTTACTCCCCCAGATGACCACAATAGCCATTACTGGGCAATATGGAAACCAGAAGCTTCATCCAAGTCTCCCACATGGGTGGCAAGGGCCCAGACACATGAGCCATTTTCTATTGTTGCTTTTTCTAGGCTAGTAACAGGGAATAGACTAGAAGTGGAGCAACCAGGACTCAGGCAGGCACCCATGCAGGATAATGGCAACACAGATGGCATTTTTACTGGCTACAGCACAACGCTGCCCCAATGTCTGTTAATTTTAATCAAAATTCATATGTACATGTATTTTTAAATGATTAAAAATGCATCTTTGAAATACTTGATTAAGAAAATAAATGCAAACCAGACTATGAAGAAATGCACACAATGAATATGTTTGATAATGTGCTTTCATCCAGAATACTTTTTTACTAGGAGGATAACAAACAAGCCAACAAAAAAGAAAAAAAAAACATTTTCAGTAAATGAAACCTTGCAGATGTCACTTAGGTACTTTAAAAGATGTTCAAAATCATTAGTCATCAGGAAAATCTACACTAGAACTACAAAAGGGTAACATTGTACACTCACTGAAATAGCTAAAACTAAGCACATACACACGCAATCTGAAATTCTAGTCAGGATGTGGAGAAGCCACAGCATTCACACAATGCTGGAAGAAGGTTGAAATGCTACAGCACCTTTGGAAAACTATTTGGTGTGTTTACAAAAAAGCATTTTAAAAGGCCATGGGAAATTCAGTTAAAAGATAGGTTTGCTTTGGTGCAACAAAATTGAAATCCATGCATACCAGGGGTTTTAACAGAGTCCATGGAGAATGCATCATATGAAAACATTACATGTTAATTTCAAAAATTCTATGAACCAAAATAAGCAACTTTTATCCATAGTGACAATAAGTTAATCAGTGTCTGCCTCAGGCATAAGGAAAGTAGAAGGGCAAAGAGACATTATTGGGGGTGACTGAATTTTTTTGTCTTAGTTTCAGGGCTTCAGTAGGTACTAGAGGTCTCATCATTTATTAATTTATACATATTAAATAGCTGCCCTGTAGACGCCAATTGAAATGAATTTGTTGTATATTTAACTCCAACAAATAATACTGTAAATTAAACTCTAGAACAAAGAAATTATAGCTTTTTCCAATACTATTCTTGATGAAACATAATTTTTAAGAATAGAGGATCATGGGACTTGTGGTGTTCATATGCATTAAACAACACTAATCAATACTAAGAGAGAAAATGACATAGTGAAAGAATGTGTAAACTTAGGTCAAATGAATTGATCACAGTATAAGCCTAAGCAGAATTAATTACCCACAAAAGAAAAAAAAATTTTTTTGACAGGCAGAGTGGATAGTGAGAGAGAGAGAGACAGAGAGAAAGGTCTTCCTTTGCCGTTGGTTCACCCTCCAATGGTCGCCGCGGTAGGCGTGCTGCGGCCAGTGCACCGCGCTGATCCGATGGCAGGAGCCAGGTGCTTCTCCTGGTCTCCCATGGGGTGCAGGGCCCAAGCACTTGGGCCATCCTCCACTGCACTCCCTGGCCACAGCAGAGAGCTGGCCTGGAAGAGGGGCAACCGGGACAGAATCCAGCCCCTGACCAGGACTAGAACCCGGTGTGCCAGCGCTGCAAAGCAGAGGATTAGCCTAGTGAGCCGTGGCGCCGTACAAAAGAAAATTTGAAAGACTTTCATGTTATGTCGAAGAACAAATTTCTTCGTAAGAGTAACTAAAGCCTTTTATGCTATAGAGTCTCAGTTTTTAGCAAACCACTGTATTAAACAGTGAATACATCACATTTTGGTGTTCCAGTGACTCCCAAGCTGCTCTCCTTCTCTTAAGGACACTTAGAAGCTCAAAATTTAACTCTGAAAATAGTCTTACTTGAATGTTCAACATTGTCTTCCCCTGGGGTATCTGAATTCTATTTGCTTCTGCAATTGACAATCATTATTTCGTGCTCTTTTGGCACGACAGAACAAACTTGGAAAAGACCAAGCTGGGTTACCTTCTGCATCACATTTCAGTGGAAATACTGTCAGCAACATTCTGGCTGCTGAAGTTTTATAAGTGGTTATACCATAAGTTAAAGGAAGAACACAGTGTTTAAGTATCGAGTTGAATAATGGCAGTTAGGAATACTTGTAAAAAACAAATGGTACCTGTGATACTCACCAGGACTCCATCACACGTTATAATATCAACAGAGGATGACATGGATGCACTTTGCTGTTTTTGGAGCAATATTCTTCTACATTTGTCCTTCATACAACTGATCGTTCTGTTTACAAAAATGAGGATCATTACAAACGGAAAAGGATTGTTACTGGAAAATGGTTGTCAAGACAAAATGTTGCAAGGATTTGCTTATTGCTGCCCTCTGATGCATGCTGTACAATTGGACAAAATACTTGGGAATTTCAAAATATTCCTCTTCTAAAATGTCACACAGATTTTATAGCGTTGGGTAAGTTCTTTCAGTAGCCCACTTCTGGCTACAACTGAAGTATTTCCACTGAAGTTTTCAGTTTCCATCTTTCTGATTGATTGATGTGAATGAGGAAAAACTGGAAAAGAGCAAAACCAAACCAAAAAAACGGTGGTTTTTCAACTAATCATTAAGATAAGTGTAATGAGAATTTCATAGTATTCTCATAGAAATGATGAAAATTTAAGAGCTGTATTTCTGTAGCTTTATTTGTGTTATGCTACAGTTATTTTCCATCTTCTTTACAATTACCAGAAACCTAAAGAAATCTGTATTAGTTACAAAAAATAAAAATGATCAATATAATCACACAATTTACCATGTTTAATTTTAAATATCTCAGAATTTTACATCACTACAATGAATACTACTATATGCAAGCATTCCAGGAATGAAGGTTTCAAGCTATTTATGATTAAGTTACTGTGTTCAAGGGGTCACAAAATAATATATGAAATAACAAATACACAATAGATATAAGACAAGACATTATGCTATAGGAAGTTCATGAGTGTTACATAGAATTATAGTTCATTTCTTTCAAAGTAGGCTTAAATGGTTAAACAACAACCAGAGCCTATGCCATTTAAGTACAATCTTACCTAATGTATAGGATTTTCATGAGTGACCTCAAGTAAAGAATATGTTCCTTCAAGAATTTTTGGTGAAAGCCAAGCCATAGACATAATAAATAAAACCACATTTCAAAAAGGGTGGCCCTATCATCTATTCGTTTGGAATAAGTGTTTTTTTTTCCAGGAAAACAAGATAAAAATGATGTCTTAGGTCTACAGAAGAAATCTGATTGATGGTTGATCTTTACAATTTTGAAGGCTATTTAAATCGTTTCAATTCCTAATAGCTATAGCAATCCTAAGCAATAAAATTAAACCTGGAGATATCACAATACCAGATTTCAAAACAGTTATAATCAAAGCAGCCTGGTACTGGCACAAGAACAGACATATCGACCATTTGAAGACTAAAGACACAGAAATTAATCCACATATCTACATTCAACTAATTTTGACAAATGAATTATAATTGATCCCTAGACAAAGTCAATCTCTTCAACAAATTATCTTGGGAAAACTGTATCTTTGCATGCAGAATTATGAAACAAGACCCATTCCTTATACCCTATATAAAAATAAATTCACAGTAGATCAAAGAGCTAAACCTGAGACCTGAAACCTTCAGATTACTACAGGAAAACATAGGGGAAACACTACAAGACACTGGCATAGGCAAAGATTTCTTAGATAAAACCCCAGAAGCACAAACAATAAAAGCAGAAAATATACAACTGGGATTACATCAAGACAAGAAATTTCTGTACAGCAAAACACCCAGCTAAGAGGCAATGGACAGAATGGGAGAAAATATTTGCAAATTATACATCTCATAAAGGACTAATATACAGGATATGCATAAGGAGTTCAAGAAACTCAACAACACAACAAGCAATCTAGTAAAGAAGTGGACTAGGAATAGGAATAGGCATTTTTCAAAGTATGAAAACCAAATGGACAACAGACACATGAAAAGATGCTCAGTATCACTAGCCATCAGGGAAATGCAAACAAAATACACAAGGAGGTCTTACGTTACCCCAGTTAGAACAACTATCATCCAAAAATCAAAAAATACAAATACTGGTAAGAATGTGGAGAAAATAGTACCCTAATACACTATTGGTGAAAATGTAAACTAGTACAACCATTATGGAAGACAGTCTAGAGATCCCTCAGAAATCTGAAAATGAATCTATCATAGGACCCAGATATTTCACTCCTGGAATGTACTCAAAGGAAATGAAAGCAGCATGTAAGAGTTACCTGTACACCCATGTTTATAGCAGCTCAACTCACATTAGCTAAGATATGACTAGATAAAGAAATTGTGGTCCATATGCATGATGGACTACTACTCTGCCATAAAAAATAATGAAATCCTGTCTGCAACAATAAAATGGATGCAACCATAGAACATTATGCTTAGTGAAATGAAACAGTCCCAAAAAGGCAAATATGGTTTCCCTGCTTTGTGGTAACTAATATAAAGGGTACCAAAAAATGTAACCTATGTCAGTAAAGTTGACAGTTTGAGATTTGATTATTCTTTATATCCTTTGTGTGTACTATTGTGGAACAGTGGGTTTTCTACTGACTACTTGAATTCTTCATTTAGGGTTATAAAGTAAATCAAAAATATGTCGTAAAAATTTTTAAAAAGAGTGAGGGGAGCAAGAGAGAGAGTGGAGTTAGAGAGGGAAGGAGGGAAGGTGGCAAGTATCACTATGCTCTTAAATCTTATTGAATGAAATTTGTTCCCCTTATATAAATTAAGTAAAAGAGAAAGTTAAATATCTTCAAATTCAAGCATAAAATTATTTGAAAAAAGATTATTATGATCCAAAGAGAAACCACATATTTCCATACACAACCATCTTGTTAAGTTTGTTCTTTAGTCTACCTGACAGGAAATAGCCAACATTTCACCAAAAATATATACAGCACACTTATAGTAAGAATCTGGCTTGAGAGCCTCTAAAATTTTACAATGTCACTTTTTAAAAGGAATTTGTTATCAATCAAGAAAGGTTTTCAATGGGAAGTTATCCCTGAGGAAAGATATTAAGCTGGAATCTTGTGTGTAGGATAGAGATAACAAATGTCATAGTTATCGTGTTGTGCTGACAAGAAATCAGATGTGTGTGGTTCCATATGATTGAAAACTGACCATAAGGTGCCTATTTCTGGCAATTTCTATTTCTGGAAATACTGAGTTGAAGCTAAAATTTGATGTAATTTTTACCCAAGATCTTTACAGATACTTAAATTCCTACTGCAGAGTTTGCAGATTGACTGGGCAAACAAAAATTAGCAAACTGGATGTGCTCATAGGAATGGCTCTGGTACCCAGCAGCTATTCACCGGTGATGCCCAAAGACCTCAAACAAGAATGAAAGCATATTGATACACACTAGCTCCCATAAAATGAAATCTGGGTAGGGGTTATTTGATTTGGATTATCATCATTTTCTTCTTCCCTAACTACCCTCATGAAAAATATGAATGTTCTGTGGGGAATATATTATCTGCTGCTTCAGATTTTCTCTAAAATTCTTCATATAAAATGATATCTAGACCTTTTAAATAAAGAAATGAGACCCTAAAGTAAAAGACAGTAGAGATACATGGTATTCAGGTATTGGAGGCGTAAGATTCACATTTCAGGTTAAATAGCAATAAACATTTAAGAAAATAAATGGATTGGTGGAGAGTTTCAGTGGAAAAATTCAACCCACAAAAAGACATCAAACTTTAATGAAAATTGAAAAATCAATATTTGAGTGATAATGGAAGAGAAGGCTAATGAATTGGAAGGTAGATCAGAATAAATTATTCAAAAGTATCACAAAGAAAAAAAAAGGATACATTATTCAGCAAAAATCACAGAAAGGACACCATGAGAAAACATACAAAATGTTTAGTGGAATCCCTGTAAGAGAACAAAAAGGAGAGAAATAATAGTTGAGAAGACATGGCAGATCATATCCCAATATACCCAGCCACAGATTCAAGGATGCCCATGCATTTCAATGCAAAACAAAGCCGCATTTAGATCAACATGATGATACCGAAAACCAAAACCAAGAAAATTATAGAAGTAGCCAGACAACTGAAGTGTTTCTCTCAATGTGAACCTCTGAGAAGTACAATCGTTTTCTGCAAATACTAGAGATCAATTGATAATGGAATTATATTTTAAAGTGCTAAAAAAATAACTAGCAACTTAGAATTTATTTAACAAAAATAACACTCCTATTAGGAAGACGTAAAGACACTTTGAGGAAAAACAGAACTCACAAGCAGAAGCAGCACACAAAAGCAAATACTAAAAGAAATTCTAGATGGGAAGGCAGCAAGGAGAGAGGAAAGGGATGAGAAACAGAATACACACACACACACACACACACCTTTCCCTAAAAGCACATAGAAATAAAAAAAAAATGGAAAATACTAAAAGGAAATGGTAAGTCTATGGCTAAATCTGAATAATTGCAAATGAGAAAAAAACAGTATCATCTTAACACAAAGGGCAATACGGGAGTAATGTTCTAAAGGATAGAAACGTCCTTAAACACTAAGAAATTGAAATTCATGTTCTAATTTCAACTGTACTACTGAAATATTTTTAAAGTGAGGTGATCAAAAATAACACCAAATATTTAAATTCAAAAGGACTCAGAATAATGAAGGACTATAGAACAAAACAGATTTATGCAGAAAAATAAATTATTAATTTAAATAAAATGGATAAATACTGCAACTAAAGGCAAATATTTCTATATTGAATTGAGAGGAATTTCACACTAGCTATCACAAACATCTTAAATACAAGGATAAATACTGAAAGGAAAAGGATGGGAAAAGCCAAACAACTGAAACAATACCCAAATGTCAGTACAGCAACACTGTCATCAGATACCATAAACATGAAGGCCAGTACAATACTAGAGATTTTTATTTATTAGTTATTTTTATGATACTTTACTATTTGATGTTAATATAACAATACAAAGAGAACAGATTCAATGTAGTTCATAGATAAAATTCTTATAATATAATGGTACTCACTATCTTCCTCCTACCAATCTTCCCTCTTTCTTTCTATCCTTCTTTCCTTTTTAGTTTAAGATTTTTTTTGAAAGAGTAGTAGAGAGAGAGAGAGATCTTCTATCTGGTGGTTCACTCCCCAGATGGCCACAACATCTGGGGCTGGGCCAGAACTAAGCCAGGAGTCAGAAGCTTCATTCAGGTCTCTCACATGGGTAGCAATGGCCCAAGCACTTGCACCATTTTCTGCTGCTTTTCCCAGGCACATTATCAGGGAGCTAATGCAGGTGTTCTGGGCAGCAGCTTAACCTGCACAAGAGTACTACCCCCTTTGACCAACACCGCCCTTTTTAGTTCTTGAGATGATGTATTTTAATTGACATTAGAGTCAGGGGCTTAATGATGCTCTAAATACAGAGGTCAACAAATAAAAAGTAAATACCCTAGTTCAGGCAAGGACATAAATAATACTTGAATGGGAAAATGATCATTTCACCCATACACAGTGAATTTTAAAATAATTATAGATCATTTAAACTGTAGTAGTGTAACATTTTTACCATTGGTTTGACAAGGGTATAAAATAGCCTTCGATAAAAATGTGTTTGCAGCAAAACAGATACACACAGATCTTTTTTTGTTTTTGATTTTGATCTTTATAATTTTAGCTCCCACATATAAATGATAAAAAGAAGTATTTGTCTTTCTGTGACTGGCTTATTTCATTCAACATGACGTCCTCCAGTTGCATCCATTTTGATGCAAATAGTAAAATTTCATTTTTTTAAAGATTTATTTATTCAAAAGACAGAGCTACAAAGAGAGGTATAGACAGAGAGAGAGGTCTTCCATCCACTGGTTCACTCCCCAAATGGCCACAAAGGCTGGAGCTGGGCCGATCTGAAGCAAGGAGCCAGGAGCTTCTGCTGGGTCTACCATGTGGGAGCAGGGGTTCCAGGATTTAGGCCATCTTCTTCTGCTTTCCCAGGCCATAGCAGAGAGCTGGATAGGAAGTAGAGCAGCTGGAACCCATCTGGGATGCCGGCGCTTCAGGCCTGGGCTTTAACCATCTGTGCTACAGCGCCAGCCCCAAATTTCTTTTTTTATAGCTGAGTATTCATTATATGTATATATAGAGAGAAATATTTCATTTTCTCTATCCACTTATCTGATTGTGGACACTTTTGCTGATTCCATATTCTGGCTATGGTGAACAGTGCTTCTAATGATGAGTATTATGATACAGTTTGTGATTCCGCCAGGAAGAAAACATTTCCAGATCTGTATGTACATGCTTACATAGCCTTCATATTTAAAGCCCATGAGGGCGGGCCTACAAGGAGGAATACAAATATATGAACCAGTAGTACAATAACAATTCTCACAGGAATTGATGAAGCCAGCAAACACAAATAAGAGTAAGGAAGACTGTAAGAAATAACTTTAAAAATGTATATTAATTGGTTTTAAATTGGAAATTGCATAGAAAATTAATCAATTTTTAAAAAAATATCATGTAGGATCTCTGTCCTTAATGTGTTGTACATTGTGATTTAATGCTGTAGCTAGTACTCAAACAGTATTTTTCACTTTGTGTTACTATGTGGGGGCAAACTGTTGAAATCTTTACTTAATATATACTAAACTGATCTTCTGTATATAAAGAGAATTGAAAATGAATCTTGATGTGAATGGGAGGGGAGAGTGAGCGGGAAAGGGGAGAGTTGCGGGTGGGAGGGAAGTTATGGGGGGGAGCCATTGTAATCCATAAGCTGTACTTTGGAAATTTATATTCATTAAATAAAAGTTTTAAAGAAAGATATTTCCTGCATCCAGCTTTCAGACAATGTGTTAAGTTAAGGGTACTTGAATGAGACCAAGGTAGATCCTATGCAGCTACACCGCAAGTCTTACATTTTAAAGGACTTAAAGCAAACACCACAGAGAAAGCATGTTACCTGACCACCGTGGACATTATATAGAATCATAAAAGGTGCCAGCACTGTGGCAGAGTGGGAAAGCTTCTGTCTGTGGTGCCCGCATCTTATATGGGAGCTAGTTCAAGTCCTGGCTGCTCTAATTCCTATCCAGTTCTCGGCTGTGGCCTGGGAAAGCGGTGGAGGATCGCCCAAGTCCTTGGGCCCCTGCACCTACATGTGAGACCTGGGAGAAGCTCTCAGCTCTGGCTTTGGATCAGCCCAGCTCCAGCTTTTGTGGCCATTTTGAGAATGAACCAGTGGATGGAAGACTCTCTCTCTCTCTTACTTTCTCTATGTATAACTCTAACTTTCAAATAAATAAATAAATCTTTAAAAATAATTGTAACAAACAGCAGTAAGCTTCCAAATACTTCAAAATGAAACAAAACATTTCTAAACTCATGAACAAATAAGAAAACTTTGAAGTTCCTTAGATTTTTTTTCTTCCCCCTGAATGAAAATTCAGGAAAACACTGGCCTGGTTTCAGCCCTTGTGGACATAAGTAAAAAAGCTGATGGGATGTATGGATCCTTCTTTCCCCCTCTTTCTCTCCCCTCCCTACCCTTCTCTCTGTCCCTCTCTCTCTGCTAACCCCATTCCCAAATAAATGTTTACAAAAGCAATGGGTACCAAAAGTCAGTAATATCAGCATATAACTCAAGAAAATCACTAATTAAACAAAGTCAAAAGTTAACTCAATGATGAGACTTAAGGGAGAGAAAACAAATTTACCAAAACCTGAAAATAAAAAGGGAGATGCTATTATCAGGTACCAGAAACTCAAAATACTGTAAAATTAGCTTGACAATACACTTTAAAAGTTAGAGAAAATTGTTAAATTCTTAGAAAAGGATAACTTACCTAAACTAATGGAAATAAAAATATTAGTAGCCTGGCATAATTGCATTAAATTCTTCATTAAGGCTGGTGCTGTGGCTCACTTGGCTAATCCTCTGCCTACGGTGCCGGCACCCCGGGTCCTAGTCTTGGTCGAGGTGCTGAATTCTGTCCCAGTTGCTCCTCTTTCAGTCCAGCTCTCTGCTGTGGCCCGGGAAGGCAGTGGAAGATGGACCAAGTGCTTGGGCCCCTTGCACCTGCATGACTCCTGGCTTCAGATTGGTGCAGTGCCAATTTGGGGGGGGGGTGAACCAACGGAAAGAAGACCTTTCTCTCTGTCTCTCTCTTTCTCACTATCTATAACTCTCTCTCTGTCTCCCTCTCTCACTGTCTAACTCTGCCTGGCAAAAAATAAAATAAAATAAAATAAATAAAAAAATATAAAATGAAATAAAATCCTCATTAAAATACCCCAGAAAGGGGGCTGGCACTGTGGCATAGCGGGTTAAGCTGCCGCCTGCAGTGCTGGCATCCCATATAGGCTCTGGTTCAAGACCCAGCTGCTCTACTTCTGATCCAGCTCTCTGCTATGCCTGGGAAAGCAGTAGAAGATGGCCCAAGTCCTTGGACCCCTGCACCCATGTGTGAGATCCAGAAGAAGCTCCACCCATTGCAGACAATTTGGGAGTGAACCTGCAGATTGAAGACCCCTCTCTCCCTCTCTGTGTCTAACTCTGATTTTCAAATAAAAAGAAAATCTTTAAAAAAATATATCCCAGAAAGAAAACTTTTGGCCCAGGTTGCTTTAGCAATTATTTCTTCAAGATACTTAATTCTGTTCTTTTTCAGAAAATACAAAAGATAATAATTCACAATTGCTCACATGTTAGTAAAATATGAACACAAAAAACAAGAAAGTAGGTGTTAGTAAAATGGTATGGTCTTATCTGTGGTGCCGTCTTAGGCTCTGGCCCTGTCACCATCTTGTACAGTAAGCATCATTCTAAGCCCAGTCTGGCTCACTAGAAGTCAGTGACCATGGCCGGCGCCGCGACTCACTAGGCTAATCCTCTGCCTTGCAGCGCCTGCACACTGGGTTCTAGTCCCGGTCGGGGCACCGATCCTGTCCCGGTCGCCCCTCTTCCAGGCCAGCTCTCTGCTATGGCCAGGGAGTGCAGTGGAGGATGGCCCAAGTGCTTGGGCCCTGCACCCCATGGGAGACCAGGAGAAGCACCTGGCTCCTGCCATCGGATCAGCGCGGTGCGCAGGCCACAGCGCGCCTACCGCGGTGGCCATTGGAGGGTGAACCAACGGCAAAGGATGACCTTTCTCTCTGTCTCTCTCTCACTATCCACTCTGCCTGTCAAAAATAAAAATAAAATAAAATAAAATAAAATAAAATAAAATAAAATAAAATAAAATAAAAAAGTCAGTGACCAAATGGCCCAATCACAGGCGTTAGCTCCACCCTGACCCTAACGGGATTTGCTGCTCCCACTTCACTATCTCTGCGAAGCTATGTAAGACCTGTTCTCCCAGTTTAGGCTGCTGTTCTCTCTGTGCACTGGGAGGCAGCCTTTCGGGTTTTCCCCACCTGACAATAGACCTTTTCCCTTACTCCAGTGTTTGGTGTGTTTTTGTGGTGACCTTTCCTTTTAGTAGTATTATAAGTCAGTCTTTGCCATGAACATAAATGAAATCTCACATGGGATATTAGCTAATGAAATCCAGTGGCAAGAAGGAAATACACACACTGAATGAATAAAAGTTCTAAAAACTGAAATACTGGGGTAGGTGCTATGATGCAGTAGCTTAGGTCACTGCCTAGGAAACCCACATCTCATGATGAAATGTCTGGTTTGAATTCTTGCTACTCTGATTCAAGTACAGCTTCCTGCTCAACCACTTGATTCCTGCCGCCCTGTGGGAGACCAGAATGTGGTTCCCGACTCTGGCCTGGGCCAGTCCCAGCTGGGCAGTAGCAGCCATGGCGGAGTAAACCCATACACTACAGATCTCTGTCATTTACTCTGTCACTCTGCCTCTCCAGGAAATAGAAATTTAAAAAATTGATTCTTATTTAGCATTCACTGAACCTAATATTCAACTTTTGGCTATTTTGATAAAGACAATTTTAAAAATCACTTACTCAGCTATTGTTTCTTTAAAAACTATTTCTGATCATCTTAGTTGGCAAATGTTAGTGAAACTGGTGCCATCTTACCTGAGGCGCCAACTTGAGCCTCAGGCACCATTTTAAGCTCTGGCCTAGTCGCCATCTTGTACAATAAGTTTCAGTTTCTCCAAGATAAGTTTCCATTTGCTAAGTAGCCGGACTTACCAGAAATCAGGTGGACAAATGGCCCAATCATATGTGTTGCCTTCACCCCACCCATTGGAATTTACTGCTCTTATTTCCTTAGGTCTGCTAAGCTATGTAAGACTTAGTCTAGTACAGGTTGCTGTTTCTCTTGAGCACCGAGAGGTAGCCTTGTCAACCGACAATAAACTTTGCCCTTACTCTGGTGTTTGGTGTGTTTTATGGTAGCCATTCAGTAAAAACATATTTCACCCCCTTCACCATATGTAATTATAGCACAGGTCTAAGGAAAATATACCAAAAATAGAACATGCATTACTGAATAAATGAGTAAAACATTAAAAATAATAGAACCTTTCCCAGTGAATGTACACAAACCACTGGAACCACATTTGGTGCCCGTGTGAAGAGGCACCAATCCGCATTATTTTCCTTATACCATGACTTACATTATATTTCAGTGTGGACTAAAATCTGGGGCCTAATGGATAAACAATGAGATAGACCATAGCCCTGAAATTTAGGTTTCTGTTTCCATTACATAATAGATCTAAATCCTGTTTTAAAACATGATTGGAAAGCAAATCTAGCAACACATTTGAGAAACTTAGATCACTAACATAGGCACTCATGAAGAAAGAAATGCCTGGTGTTGCTTTCTTCTGCTATGCTTCATTCTTCTTCATTAGCAGAGCAATTAGCAGAGCAAGTTCATTGGACATCGCTAACTTTGTAGTTTTCCAGCCATTTATTCAACAATTGTGCATAAGAAGCAGTTTACCAATTAAGAAGGCATGCTACCCTTTCCTTTCCAGGGATGCCACATCTGAGAACTGGCTAAATAGTGAATAACCTCACCATCAAGAATTTCAGCCAAGTTCACCTCAAATATTTCTTAAACCCACCCATTTCTCCCCATCTCCACAAACATTGCCACTAACACTGCATGTTATAACAAGGTCTCATTGTGACTCACCTAGGCTTCTCAAGTAGCCTATTAACAAGTGTGCTCAGATCTACTCTTTGCCTCTCTAAATCTTTCTATTTCATCTAGTACCATTTACTAAAAATTAACTCTGTGATATCATTCCTATGGATAAAACTCCTGATTGAATTGTCATTGATATTTTTACTCTAAGAATATTGATTATGATGTAGCATAGCATCCTGCCTGGGAAAATCCACACTTTTCTTATAAGTTAATGATGTAATTACCTAGCTCAGGGAATTCGAGCAGGAAAAAGAATGTGTGCAAAGTAGAAAGAAGGAACAAACAAATCAAGAAGAAAACATGGAGGTTTAACAAGGTCAGAACTTGGTTCTTTGAGGTAACAAAATTAACAAATCTTTAAGAAGATCGATGAATTGGAAAGGGGGAAAATCTTGAAGGTAATATATGTGTAGACAGCCAAAACTATAAGTTTATCAAGGACTCAAGCCATAAAATATTTTATCCCAGTACATTTGAACACTTAGGTGAAGAGATAAGCCCCCAAAAACATCAAGTGAAAAATCTTGTCTATAGGAACTCACAAATTGTGTGTTTTTGTACCATTGAAAATTTTAACTGTAATTCACCCCCCAAATAACAAGTTCTCAGTATTTTAGTTCTCTGTATGTCAACATTCATTGAATAGAAAATTCCAATTGAATACAATTTTTTATAGAAAAAAAAAGGAAGTGTCCCATAATTATGTGAGATTAGCACAACTTTGATATCAACATCAAAAGAAGACCGTATGAAAGAAAGTTCACAGGGCAAGCCCAATAATGAAAAGAGTTGCAATAATCCAAAAGCTTTCTTAATACCAAACACTGAATTCAAGATAATTAATCATAACTAAGTTGAATATTTGAGGAATTCCAGCATATTTCAAATTGGAACAATGGAATGAAATATTAATGGAAAATTAACATATCTTTCAAATGGATGAAGAGCATTTCATAAACTGAAGACCCTTCCACATTTAACTTAAACATGATTTATCAATTTTATACATATAGTATAAATCAGCAAGAGAACTATATAAAGTTTATGTGGTGAAGATGTTGCCAAAAACATTGGAACAAATCCCTAAACACTGAAAAATTCATATTGCCTTGGTATTAATCATGAAACAAAATAAGCATGCCTGTTAGCATCACATATTTTAGTAAGATCATAGACACTGAAATAAGAATCAGTGTGAAGGATTACATCTAATACCAATGTCATCATGAAATACAAAACTATCAAAAACTACAGTTGTTAGGTAAGATACTTCATAAGTTCAGCAAAGTTACATTTCCATATCTGGACAGAAAACAGTAATAATGTATGTTAAGATACTGTGTCCCAAAACATTAAAAACATAAGATGCCAAAAAAACTAACAAAAATGTTAAGACATTATTCATAATTGGATTCCTACTTTACCAAATATAATATTAAGCTACATGAAATTACTATTATATTAACTCTACATGGTTTATGGCCTTAATTTTCAAGTCAATGTATAGGTGAGCATTTTAATGTCCTCAGGGTAGGACATTTTATTAAGACATGCCAACATGTGTTATAAAAGATAATTTTAATATACTAATGTTAATCTTAAAAAAAACCTTGTTTTTCCTACACATTAATGTACTGATGTCAGAAAACAATACTCAGGACACAAACAGATGCTACAAAATATTAGTAATGAGAGTATATAACACACAACCAGTACAGACGTTGGGGTAGAGGTAGGGAGGAGAAAAGGAAAGATGAAGGTTAGCAGGAGTAAGGGAGGGAGGCAGAGAAGGGAGAAGCAGGAGCCCAGTAACCAACAGATATTTCAGACAAGTCTGACAAATATTTAGATGATGATAGGCACTAGTGTTCAGGAAGTACAAAACTCAACCACATTGGAAATGTGTTATTCTACAATAGAATAAAGACACTTGCACATGTTCAGCAGGAGGCTGACAACATTGCCAGTAATACTGCAAAACTGTGAACAGCCTAAATCTGGTGTTTGTGAACAACAGAACAGATAAATTTGCCATGGCAGGCAAATAATAAGTAAGTAAGTAATCTGGGCTGGCACTGTGGCCATTTCAGAGAGCTAGTTCCAGTCCTGGCTGCTCTGATTCTTATCCAGATCCCCATCAATGTGCCCAAGGAAAAAAAGGGGATGATGGCCCGAGTACTTGCCCCTACCAACCACATGGAAGACTCATATGGACTTCCAGCCTCCTGACTTTGGCTGGCCCAGACCTCACTGTTGCAGCCACCTGGGAAGTGAACCAGCAATGGATGTCTCTGTCTTTGTATCTCCCTATCACTCTGCCTTTCCAATAAATATAAATAAATATTTTAAAGAGATAACCAATGAAACTGCCAATTAATGAGTTTATAAATTACAACTATAATAACTAATGTAGATTAACTTTGTAAATGCCATTTTAAAGGGAATAAAGTAGGTTACTATAGATAATACATATTTTTTAAATGTAAAAATCTAAACATTTGTGTGTGTGCATATTTGTGTGTGTGTATGTTTATACTTATAGTAGAGACATGTATGCATATTTTTTTTTTTTTTTGGACAGGCAGAGTGGACAGAGAGAGAGACAGAGAGAAAGGTCTTCCTTTACCGTTGGTTCACCCTCCAATGGCCACCATGGCCGGCGCACCGCGCTGATCCGATGGCAGGAGCCAGGTGCTTCTCCTGGTCTCCCATGGGGTGCAGGGCCCAAGCACTTGGGCCATCCTCCACTGCACTCCCTGGCCACAGCAGAGAGCTGGCCTGGAAGAGGGGCGACCGGGACAGGATCGGTGCCCCGACCGGGACTAGAACCCGGTGTGCCGGCGCTGCAAGGCAGAGGATTAGCCTAGTGAGCCGCGGCGCTGGCTATGCATATAAATTTTTGTATATACACACACACATACACCACAAATCTGTAAAAACAAAGGCATCATCAATTACCATTAATCATTATCTTTCAGGACAGGCTTTTGCCATGGCAGTAAAATCATTCTTTGGGACACCCACATTCTGTTTCCGAGTACCTGGTTTAAGTTATGGCTACCTTACTTAGGATTCTTATGATTTTAGGTTCTTGCTAATGCAAACTCTGGGAGGCAGTAGGTTATGGCTACAGCACTTGTGTCCCTGCCACCCACAGAGAAGACCTACATTGAGTTCCAGGTTCCTGACTTCAATCTGGCACAGCCCTGGATGGTTGTGTGCAGTTGGGAAGTAAACCAGTTGGGAAATATCTCTCCATCTCTCTTCATCTCTACCTTTTTCTCTCCACCTTTCAAATAAAATGAAAATACAGGAATGAAAGTTTTCAAGACAGCTATTCTCTCATAAGGACAAGGTTGCAGGCAGGTATTTCAAATTAACTGTTAATATATTCTTAATTTAGAGGCAGAGTACCCTGGAATTTATTTTATTACTGTTTAGTATGTACCAATTTGTTGTATATGCTATTTATGTGTTTAACTTATTTCATATTACCAATAAAAATAAAATATTAATTCAGTTTAACAAAAAAAAATGAACTTAAGGAGAAAAGACCTCTGTCCAGGTCAATACTTACTCATGATTTTAAACAAACAATAAAATTTTAACAAATGCTATTTGTCAAAGAGGTCTTTTTCAACTTGATAAGGAAAATTGTTAAAAAGTACAGTAAATATTCTTAGTAGGAAAACTAAGAAACACGTTTCTATCATATCGTCTCCCATGTAGCACTTCAATGCAACTCTAGAGAAATACGGCCAAATGTTGCTGTTAGAAATAAATTATAAGGAGTATTATGTAACAAACAAAATTATAATCATTTGCCATTGCTATGATTTTTCTACATAGAATACCGAGGAAATTTCAGAAGACAGTTTGCAAATCAGAGAGGTAATCATGTTTGTGGAATATAAACATCAGTTTAAAACAGGATTTCTTATAACACGGAAATAGAAATTTAATTTTATAAAGGACACCACTTAGAGTAGCATCAAAAGCTACAATGTACCTACAAAAAAGGATTAATAATAATTTATGGAAATATTAAGAAACATTCGTGAGTGGAGTGAGCATCCTGACACAGCAGGGTAAACTGCTGCGTGGGACACCTGCACTCTGCATCAGAATGTGTGAGATTGAACCCCACCTCTGCTTCCAATCTGCTAGCTCATGTGCACTTTGGGAGGTAGCAGATGATGCCCCAAATACCTTACTCCCTGCCACACACAGGGGAGATGCAGTCTTAGTTCCTGGCTCCTGTCTTTGGTCTAGCTCAAGCCTGGCTATTGTGGGCATTTGAAGAGTGAACCAGTGGATGGAAGATCAGACTTTTTCTTTCTATTGTTCTGCCTTTTAAATAAATTTAATAAGCTCAAAAAGCCATTATTGACTGACATCAAGAATATTAAAATAAAGTTAAACCATGATAAATGAAAAAAAACAAAATCAGTTTTCAGGATGTCAGTTTTATTTAGCTAAATCTACAAATTCAATGTAATTTTGACCCAAATTCCAGAGACATTCACTGATTTTAGAACAGATGTGGAAAAACAAAGGGCTAAGAACTACCAAATTTAAAACAAAGAAGCATATGAGTCTTACCAGATATTAGATTTCATTATATGTTTATAATAATGACAGCAGGTTATTGGTATAGGGATGAGCAATCAGACCAAAAATGTCTTAAAGATTAAAGCAGATCAATTCACATGTGAAGACAAGAAATATGACTCACTCAGCATAATAAATTTTTGGAAATGGGAATGAATATTCCCCATGGGAGAAAGTATAATCATACGTTCAGTCAATTCATTTACTAATCAAATCCAAATATATTAAAGTCTTAAAGCAAAGAACAAAAGTTAAAATGATAAGAGAAAATATAGAACATATCTTAACCTCAGAGCAGAAAATTTTTTTAAGAAAAAAGTATTATATCAACTCTAAGGGGTGGGGCTCCTAAGTTAGAAAGTAAAGCTAATTAGTCAACCTAAGAGAAGTTACTTGATTAATATACATATATGTTAATTGATGTATAATATATATGTACTACATATTATATAATGTAAATGTGTATTTAGGACAAGCAACTTATAAAAAATCTTAAAATATTAATAAAATTCAATGAAAACATTTTGCATAACAATATTTGATAAATTTGCACATTTGTGCATATCCCATAACTAAGCATTTCCACTCCTTAGAGAAACATACTATTTGCACAAAGATACATAGTATAGTGGGAACAGAAATTTTCCAGGTATAGAAAAGGAAAAATGATATTCACCAATGGGAGAATACATATTTTCACATATCAATTGCACAGATCAAATGGAACTAAAAAATCCAAAGCCATGTGTTATTTTACAAACATTATATTTTCTACAAAATCTGAGATGCATGTATTTTATACTTTGTGTATATATAACATTAAATATATGAAAATATTTCACAGTTCATTGAAAAATTCACTTTTCAAATAATATGTAAGAAACTCAAATTCTAATAGTGCTTACTCCTGAAGAGGGAAAACTGAAGGAATCAGGTTTAGGAAGGGAACCAAAGGGCTTCAAATTTAATTTTAGTTTTAATTTAATTATTTTAAATATCAAAAGAAGTCTAACAAAATGTTATTAAAGTTGCTTGATATCACACACATATGCATTACTTCAACTCTGAACTTATACCTGAAAAACATCATAAAATAATACACCGAAAGCTCAAAAAAAAATAATTGCATTCTATTTTATTTGCATTGGTCATACGTTTAATACAATACTATAAAAATGTATCTTTTCCATCTCTTCCAACCCTGTATTTTGTTCCAAGCTACGATTTAAACAGGATTTAGGCATGAAACTAGGCTGATATTTGGATCCCAAATTCTTAAAAAATTGGTACAAAGAAAGTTAGGAAAATACAATTATGGCCATTAGGAGGCGGGCTTAAGTAGGAGGTCCATAGGTGTTAGCCTGGTACACTCAGTAGGTGATTCTCAGCAGAGCTTGTTAAAAGCCTGCGCAGACCCACTTATCTCTGCATTCTGGCTCACCATGCTATCTTTCCTCGGCAGGTGCTCTGCCCCCTGATGCCACCTTCTGTTGAAAAACCAATAGGCTTGTACTTGTAGCTCCAAAACTGTGAGCTTATAAACCTTGTTTCTCTACAAATTTACCCTGTCTCAGGTGTTTACGGTAGTAACAATAAGTTAATACATGACGAAACCTACTTTCAATTACTTTAGCTGAATCTTCTCTATTCCTAGGTTATATGCTTTCAGTTGCTTTGAGATTTTTAATGATTGTCTAATAGTAATCATTTGAGATCCTTCTATACACATACACGCATAAGTCCACCAAGTCAAATTATATTAGTTTTTAATTCTTCTATCATTTATCTTTGAAGATTTTTACAAACTTTTTGTCTTGTTCCTAAAACATTAGCCTTTTAACCACTAGATTTTTGTGAAATGAGGGAATCCACACAACAACCCTTCCTTGGCTGTCTCCCACTTGCTGTCTTTTTTATTCTCACATTTGTTGTTTGTTAGTTCAAACTAAATCCACCTTTTCAGACTATTAATAAAGCCCCCACACTTTGTGTAAGGATGAACCCAAATATCGAACAAATATCGAACTCTACCTTCTTGTTATTGTTACATAAGCATATTTCACTGTACAGCCAAGTAATATGCTACATTTTTCCTCATAGAAATTTTTGTTACTGTTTTGAACTTTGAAATTGCTTTCATTTTCCTTCTGTGCTAATTCGTTTCACCATAGCTTCAAGTTTTCTCAGCCTCATCATGCAATTCTTAGCAGTCTCTTCACTGAGCTGCCACCCTGTCCCCCTTTGTCTCTACTGCCAGTTTGTTTCAAACTGCAACTGTTTTTGGACAAATATAAGATTATCATAGCTTAATTTTTTCCTGATTGTTTCAACATTTTAGTGTTTCATGCTCTCATTTCACTATTCTATATCTTCCACTACCCAAAAACATGTGTATAGAAAGTAAATCCTGGCTTATCTGAAAATGAATAGATTATTCCTTCACTTTAGTTCCTGTTCCAATTGCCTATTTCTACATAAAATATCACCTAACATTTTGTGTGGTGAGACACTCATTTAACATATCACAATTTTGTGAGTGCAGAATTTGTGTGGGCACAGCAACAGACATTGTTTCTACATTAGTATCTGCTCTGCCTCAGCTGGATTGGCTCAAAGAGCTGGATTTGTTAACTAACAAACCAACTAACAAAGCCAGCTTGACAAGGGCCATCCATCTTAAACTACCATTTTCCCCATTTAGTGTCTGCTGGAGCTGAAATACCCATTATGGCTCCTTCACACTCAAGTCTGCAGGCTGGGCTGGGATAGTTTAGTAAGTTAGAGATGCCCATCATGAGTCTTACGTGTTCTCTCCACACTGCTACTTGGGCTTCCTCATTTAGTGATCACTCTGGTGTTGTACTTTTATCTGTTAGCTACATTCCAAAGGAGTATTTCAAGAAATCAAGGAAGAAGCTACAGGACTTGTTATGATTCAGCTTCACCTGTGATGTAGAATCTCTTCTGTCATATCCTATGGATAATAGGGCCAGTCCACATTCAACGACTTAGAGGCCTAGCCCCTTTGGAGTCATTGTTTCATGGTTAAGCATAATTTTTTTCTCAGCACTTAGAAGAAATGAACATTTTGGTATTCAGGGATTTTAATATGATCTATCTTACTAGATCAATTTTCTATTCCTTTGTAGAGCAATCATGATGCCTAAATATATTTTCATTACATGTTATCTCTATTGACATGTAAAATTATTCAAATACTTAATGTATAACTGAACTTGATGGTAAAAATTCTGTGTTAGTCATGGTGCCTACAAGATTAGGTACTAGTAATAATACAACATAATTTAGCAAAGAGTTACAATATCTCAGTTTAACATAACCTTTTTCTTTCCTTACAGAGTTGCCAATCTAACCCACGTAGACTTCAAAGGAAAACCAAAGACGGGTTCTTCCTCCGTGGCAATATTTTTTTTTTTTTTTTTTTGGACAGGCAGAGTGGATAGTGAGAGAGAGAGAGAGACAGAGAGAAAGGTCTTCCTTTTTGCCGTTGGTTCACCCTCCAATGGCCTCTGCGGCCGGTGCACAGTGCTGATCCGAAGCCAGGAGCCAGGTGCTTCTCCTGGTCTCCCATGGGGTGCAGGGCCCAAGCACTTGGGCCATCCTCCACTGCCTTCCCGGGCCATAGCAGAGGGCTGGCCTGGAAGAGGGGCAACTGGGATAGAATCCGGCGCCCCAAGTGGGACTAGAACCCGGTGTGCCAGTGCAGCAAGGCAGAGGATTAGCCTGTTAAGCCATGGCGCCGGCCTGCAATTTCTTTTTATAAAGTTAAATTTTTCTCTGGAAAAAAAATAAGTATTTTTGTGTGTGACATTTGTACTGAGTTCTCATGTTAACTCTGCATTAGTTACTTTCAATTAAGATTGGCTGTTGCTTTTAAAAATGATCCCAAATCTTTTAACTGAAGTCAACATCATATAAATAATTTGATGCAGCAGTTTTTGCTTAACCTGATTTCACTTTATTCGTATATCTATTAGGTCATACTTCTTTTACAACCAGAATCCTCCCCATTAAATTCAGCCTGCATGATTGCATGTTTGTTCTGCTTACTACTGTAGCCAAACAAAATTTTTTGTATAATTTCAGATGTTGCTTTCCATAGTAAGACATTACCACATTTAGTTGCCGACTATAGAAAATTGCAGAAAAATCCTCTGAAATAGGTTTCCTTTTCATTTTGAAATGTATTTACCCATTGGGATGCAACATCTCATTTACAAGAGTAGCCCCTGGTAACTCCTGGTGGGTGCTCAGGGGCTGATAAGCTCATTCCAATAAGTATTTGCTCATAGTAGCATAAAAAGAGCAATTCGAATCATTTACTGAGGACCTGCTTTTGTGCACAGAATCAACAGGAGTGCTTATGTATTTGTGTAGCTCAAAAATATCATTTGAAAATAATGGCTCTTAGTCTCTCCTTAAGGTCTAAGAAAATTACAGGCTGTCAAAAGCAATTAAAAATCCTTAGGGAAGGAAATTAGACTTACAGGATAACCAGATTTTAAAGGAACTTTCAATAGTATTATTATAGACAGGGACACTTAGGTTAGTTTATTTTTAATAGTGATAATTTCAAAAATACATAGAAATATTCAAAATGGATTCAAGTATCTGAGATAAAGACCTAGCCTTGGCCATCAAGAAAGGGAAGCACTGGTCATTTGATGGCTTTGCTGATATTCCAACAAGGGATAATAGAGAAGCATTGTAAATATAATTTCTGCTTTCAGAGTAGGAAATATCATGTAATCTATTATATCTTTTGTTCCCTTATGACAATACCTAAGGTATTGCTCTACAAGAGTTTAAGCACAGTGTAGTTACATAGTAAGCAAAGCAAAGTACACTCACATTTATGTTTCAACATTGATTAGTAATATTCAGATGAGTAATAGAGTTTTAGTTGGCATTTTGTCCTTTTTTCCTCCAGATTTGAAAACAGTGAGAGAGGCAATGTAGTATATATAACGCCTGAAGTCCAAAATTTCTTGAGCAGCAACACAGAGATGCAACCCAGGCTTTCTACATTCAACTTTTGTTTCTGTAGTTGCACAAGATCCTGAAAAATTCATGCATTCTGACCAAATGCTACAAGATATTCAGTAAAATCAGAGCTTCTCCTTGAGCCCAGATCACCTGCAGCCTAATCCTCTTATGCATGGCACTCACATCTACTTTGATTAGGAAAGTGAATCCTAACATACACAAGTCTTTATGCAAAGATTGTTAGTTCTGGAATGGTTCCTATTTATTTTCTGCTTTTCCACAGTAGAAAAACTGGGACCCATCCACAAGGTAAGTTATCAGATATTGTGAATTAGTGGTAAAACCTAGACCACAATCCATTTCTGTCTTCACTGTTTTCTTCTCTTCATTAAGGGAACATTGGTATGTAGAGTAAAATTAAATAATCATTTTAGGAAATCACTCTTAATTGGAGAAGGCAAATTTTTTCATACTTTAATCTGAGTAAATGAAAAGATATCTGGCAACTTTGTTCTGGATTCTGTGGGGGTTCACCCAAAAGAGACAATCCTAGAGCTTTATGACTCAGAGCTATGACTTTATAAGATGGATAATTATCTTCAGAGAATTAACTTCCCACTAATCCCTCAATAATAATTAAGCATCTATTCTAATTGAACAGAGCAAAGGCAACATTTAAAAGATAAAACAACAGCTTCACAAAATATTTTCCAATCGCATAAAACACCACTCAAAATGTTTATGTGATATAAAAATAATGGTTTGTCATTACTGCCATGTGCTTTCTATAGGAAAGATAAAAACAGAAGGTAAAGTGGTTGGATTTCAAGAAGCTGAAATGGAAATAGAGCTTAGCCTTGTTGCAATAATCATGTGTTAATTATACAAAACATATAAAAGTCATCCTATAAAGATAATATTCTTGGCCTGTGCCGTGGCTCAATAGGCTAATCCTCCACCTGTGGTGCCGGCACATCAGGTTCTAGTCCTGGTCGGGGCTCTGGATTCTGTCCCGGTTGCTCCTCTTCCAGTTCAGCTCTCTGCTGTGGCCCAGGAGGGCGGTGGAGGATGGCCCAAGTCCTTGGGCCCTGCACCTGCATGGGAGACCAGGAGAAGCACCTGGCTCCTGGCTTCGGATCAACGTGGTGCACTGGCCGCAGTGCACCAGCCATAGCGGCCACTGGGGGGTGAACCAATGGAAAAAGAAGAGCTTTCTCTCTGTCTCTCTCCCTCTCACTGTCCACTCTGCCTATCAAAAAAAAAAAAAAAAAAAAGGAAAGAAAAGAAAAGATAATATTCTTGACAGTGGCCTCTGATTTAGAAGGACTGTAAATTATCTACATGATACTTAATCTGTGAATAACCATATTTTATAGGAGAAGCAACTGAGATTTAATACTACTACTTAAAAGACATTCAATATCTATTTATGGATGAATAAATACTACCTATATATTTGATAAATTTAATTGAATTTATCAAAGTATTTTCCAACAAGGACTTCCTAACTATTGAAATGAGAAATCCTTCCTGGGCTTCACACATATCTCAAAATAGGCCGTCACATCTAGTTTTTGAGCTTGACTTCTGTAAGTCAATTTCACAATCAGCCATTACCCACTTCTGATGACAGAAGCCTGTGGTTGTCGCAGGTCCCACTTATCAAAGCCCTAAGTCTAAAGAAAGTCTCTTCTCACAGTTATTCTAGTAGCCAAAGGAAACAGATGAACGGATAGGAAGGGCAATTCTCAGAGACTCAGGCAAGTGAAGGCTGTGCTGTGTCCAACATGTGCTTTCCAAAGTGACCCTGAACGCTCTCTTTATCAGTTTTCCAAATGAGAAAAAGATCATGGAGAAAAGCCCATGAAAAGATTGTTTTTTTCAGTTCAAGTAGAATATCTTAACAGGTGAGTTTATATAAAGTATGTGACTTGCTTAAACATCACCCATACAATCACCATTAAGCTCAAGGAATAGAATACTCAACATCAACAAGCCCCTTCCCTCTGACCCAACATTAACCCCAATGGTGACTTGCAACATCATAGGCTGTTTTGCATCTTCATGCACAATACATGAGAGGCATGAGAAGACTTTATGGCCAGACTTACAGTGATAATGCTTCTTTTTGAATTCCAATTGCTAGAAGTCAATCATTTGGACGTATCTGCAACCGAGGATTGGAAAATACATTCTAGGTACAGGATGGGTCTTCAAAAATTTTATTGGAAATGAATGTTACGAAATAAAATATGCATGCATTTCAACAATTTTTTTAAATGAAAAATATTAAGTCAAGTATTTGTCCTTATGGTTAAGGCCAGTAGGAATACTTGAGTCCCATATCAGATTACCTGGATTCAAGCCCCAGCTTCAGCTGCTCAGTCCAGCTTTCAGCTAGTGTGTTCCTTTGGAGATAGCAGTGATGGCTCCCAGCCCCTGTGTTCAGCCTGGTGCAGGCCTGATCATTGCAGACATTTGGGAAATCATTCATCAGATGGAAGTCTTCTCTTTCTGTCTCTCAAATATAATAAATACTTAAAAATAATCTTTTAATTCCATTTTCCATTAACCTCATGAAGTACCCTCATATGCCACTAAGCCAATGAGTAGCTAGCTGTCAGAAACAGCCAGCAACTATCTGGCCACTACTTAGATTTCCTCCCAAGATCTTAGCACACCCTGGTCACCAGAAACAAACTACACACACATATAATCTTTCTTTCAAAGCCAGGGAATAGATAGATAACTGCAAATGTTAATGCTTTAGTATTTTTGTCCTTGTCAAAAATGAGTTAAGAGAACCCCAAATGAATCAAGCTTATTGCTTCAAGATCACCCTTATGCTTTCATATAACTTTTAAGTGAAAAATAAAAGACAACTGCAAGAGGTCCAGTTAATTCAGTGCAAAGAAGGGCCATCAAAGGAGGTACCTTTCTCTGAAGGGAGGAGAGAACTTCCACTTTGATTATGGCCCTGTCTAAATAATGTCAGAGTTTGTGGACTCAAGAAGCTTCCACAGCCTTGGCAGCTCATGGCAAGAGCCTCCGGTGATCACTGACGTCATAAAAAAAGAGTGTCAACTGTTAATTCAACAACAGGAAACACTGTGCACTTGCTCCCCATCTAAGACCTCTGTCCTTAATGTGTTTGTACTATGAGAATTAATGGTAAAATTAGTCTTTAATGAGTACTTTATACTTTGTGTGTCTGTGTGAGTGCAAATTGTTGAAACCTTTACTTAGGATAGAGTTGATCTTCTGTATATAAAGGTAATTAAAAAGAAAGCTTAATGAAGAATGGGATGGGAGAGGCAGTAGGAGGTGGGATGGTTTGGGGGTGGGAGGGTAGGTATGGGAGGAAGATCCACTATAATCCAAAAGTTGTACTTATGAAATTTATAATAAAAAATTTCAATGAATTTTCCTGTAGTACGAGTCTCATACTCACAAATGAGTATTATGGGTTACAGATGGTTGTTCAGGAAAAAGTGGATAGGAAATACAGCTTCATCAAGTTCCTGAACAATCTTGTCGTAATTCACCTTTCAAATATATTTTATGATTGCAATGGACTGAATTGTACTCCCCCAAAACTCATGAGTTCAACCCTAACCAATAATGTCACCATATTTGGGGATACAACTTCATTTAATCTTAAAGGTTTAACTTGAGATCTTAATCTAACAGGAACAGTATCCATGTACAAAGAGGAGACATCCAGAATACATATACATGGAAGAAAGGCTATGCTAGAGTCCAAAAGAGAAGCCCAAGGAAACAAAAGAGGCCCCCCAGAAACTAACACAACTGACATCTTGGACTCCTGACCTCCAAATCTGGGACAAGATAAATCTCCAGAATTCAAGCCATACAGTCTGTGATATTCTAGTAAGGCAGCTCAGGAAGACTAGCAACAATCCTCTAGCAGACTGAGTCAAATCATTGTTCTCTGCTGTGTTTCTCACTCACCTTTGCCTCTTTTGCACTTCCCACTTGTAATTCCTTCTGTGTATATAAGGAATCTTCATAAAACTCATGGGAAATGAATACTATGCAGAAAGCATACTTAAAGTTCGTTTGCACCAAAGTTATCTTTTAATTCCATTTTTACCCAAAGTTTTTAAAGTACTCTTGAACAGTCACCTTCCCATGGTCATTGTTTTACTTTCATCATTTTCTGTTACCCATGGCCAGCTGTGGTCTCAAAGTATTTAATGGAAAATTTCCCAGATAATCAACCCCTGAAATTTTAAACTGCATGTCATTCTGAATAGCATATGAATTCTCATGGTGTCCAGCTCCACTTGATCAAGGTGTGGCTTATGTAATTATGTAATCTGATTTACTGAACACCAATGCTAGATGCTATGGTCTGGATATTAGTTTTGGAGTCCCCCCAAAGACCCACTAATGGCAGAACCACTAAGAGGTGGGGCCTAGTAAGAGAAACTCAGGGTATGACCTCCAAAGGTCATTTTCCTGAAAAGCTTGGATATAAAAACCTGAGTTGAGCTCCGCAGCTCTTTTCTTCGTGGTTCACCATGTGTTCTTCCCTCTGCCATCTTTACAGAGGCAAAACCAATTGGGCCACCTGATCTCAGGCTTGACTCTCCAGAGTTGTGAGCAATAAGCATTTGCTTTTTATACAGTTCCTTGCTTTGGGTGTTTCATTATGGTAATAAAAATCAGGGGTGGGTTGAAACTTATCCCTTGGATCCCCCCCCCCCGACTATTGTGGCAAGACATTTCTCACTTCAATGAATTTTGCTTTCTTCTCTGAAAAAAAAAAAAAAAAGAAAAACCAATTCACTAGGATAGAAAGTTTTGTGGAACCACATTTTTCTATTCATATGTCTTCTACCTACAAATGAACCTTTGCTAAAAAAGATCAAAGTTTCTTGATTAAAAGGCATAGTTCTCAAGGAAGAAGGAAAAAAAAATTAAAGATCTAGTCTGGAAGCTTTGTGGCTAAATATTTGCTAGGCTGTATGTTCCAGCCTTGAGTTGGATGGAAAACTAAGCCAGCATTCGTTCTTTTGCTTTAACTTTGCTGCAACTTCAACAAGCATTTTGTTCATTTCAAATCTGCCTATGCAATGGTTCTGAAATCAGAGGGTTTCTTGAAAACAATTTCAAAGTTAGCTGGAGTCTCAGTGCCCATTAATTCAAAATCGTGTTATTTCCATTACTAGTGCTTTGGGCTTTCAAAATGTGGTGACCTTACTATCTTTGCATACCCACTTCTCCAACCCATTTGAGGCACTGCTTTCACCTAGTTCTTGCCACAAATGCCCATTATTGCCAGAGTTATTGTTCTACTTCTTCTGAAACCAAATTATTTTAGATAGGTATTGTGCTTTGCACACAAACCAGGTTTCACAATAATTCCAAATATACTCATAAAGTTGAACCATGTTGCACATTTATGCCACTACAGGTTGCCCCACATTCACATATGTTTGACTCATGAAGTTGTATTGTATTTGTGTTGTTCAATAGCTAACCATTGAACCATCTTGGCTATCATTTTTGGAGTCATATTCTGCTACAGTCATGTGGATAGATTCATATTTTCCCCAAGAAAATTAGTTGATATATTGCTCTAAGAGCTAACAGCTCTTCTGAACCACAACTTGTCGTATTTTTTGGCCTTTGGTTAAAACTAAGCATAATTTCCCTTTATCACAAATTAGAATTCTGCATGCCCTACTGTTCCTAATTAGGTTACTAAGTATCTCTCTGGGTGACTGATTAAACTCTAGATGACTGCTGTTTCAAACTGATCTTTTCTCTTCAAGAAAGGAACTTGGGGCCTGTGCTGTGGCGTAGTGAGTAAAGCTGCTGCCTGCAATGCTGGCACCCCATATGGGCACTGGTTGAGTCCTGGCTGCTCCATTTCTGATTCAGCTCTCTGCCAAAGCATGGGAAAGCAGTATAAGATGGGCCAAGTCCTTGGGCCCCTGCACCTGCTTGGGAGACCCAGCAGAAGCTCCTGGCTCCCAACTACAGATCGGTGCAGCTCCGGCCATTGCAGCCATTTGGGGAGAGAACCAGCAGATGGAAGACCTCTCTCTCTCTACCTCTCTGTAATTCTGCCTTTTAGATAGATAGATACCAAGTCATTTTGCCAAAATCACAAAATTATACTGAAAAACGCAAGTATCTGTTTAGGATAACTAAACAGATGTAAATATATATATATATATATATATATATATATATATATATATTAATCAATTTAACTGAAAAATCTTAATTTATTGAAATATCTTTCTAGTAATGCTTGCCGATTTTCTTTTGAGTAGTGACTTTCACTAATATTAATTTAAAGCCCCTTCTCAGTTTTGGAGTACTTTTAGTTAATAAAGCTGCTTAGAATAGGCAACATTTCCATTGAAAAGACCTTATCCTTCCAAAAGGGTTAACCTTCTTACTAACTAAACTTGGACTGTGGTAAAGGAAGTTTGGTTAAGATTTTTCTTAATTTTTTTTTCAAATGGAGGAATATTTTTTTAAAGATTTATTTTATTTATTTGAAAGACAGAGTTACAGAGAGAGGTAGAGACAGAGAGAGAGGTCTTCCATCCGCTGGTTTAGTCCCCAGATGGCCACAATGGCCGGAGCTGTGCCTATCTGAATCCAGGAGCTTCCTCCGGGTCTCCCATGTGGGTGCAGGGGCCCAAGCATTTGGGCCATCTTCTACTGCTATCCCAGGTCATAGCAGAGAGCTGGATCGGAAGAGAAGCAGCTGGGACTAGAACCGGCACCCATATGGGATGCCGGTGCTTCAGGCCGGGACATTAATCCACTACGCCACAGCGCCGGCCCCAGAATATTATTTTATAAAGCAACAGAGTCCAAAGGATGTTACAAATACTAGCATACAGGAGACAGTCAATACCTACTCATATATTAATAAATATCAAAATTTAATCAAATTCAAAGTATTTGCCAATATAGAAGACTTCAATAAAATGGAAGATCCCTAGGTTCCAGGTAGAACTTAAACCAGACCATAAATTTATTTCTGAGCCTAACTTCTATGTCAACTATATGCTCAGTCTGTCTCCCCTTTTAATGCTGGAGGTTACAGTGGTTTCCTGGGCTTGCTTCCCTTGTGTTAAGTTTGGAGGCAAGGTTAGCCCTTGCCTTTTTTTCTAGCAGTAATAGATATTTCCTTACATGAGCATCATCTGGGCACAGTGATTGGGTTGTTTTCCTGTTTCCGTTGATGATCAACTATTATGAAACGCATTATCTATGGGGGCACTAAATCCCAAGCATCCTCCAGAATTATTTTTGGTCTCATGTGAGATTCAATTTTGTATCTGGGGCTATCCCAGAAGAAGGCAATATGCTGAAATCTCATGTTATAGAAATTTCCATCTGCCTCCAAATGTATTTCTAGAGTCCAACCATTGGGGCTAGGAAAAATGTTTAACATTATTCTTTTGTATTTTCCAAAAACCCAGGAATTTCAAAAGAAACCTTTGTATTCACCCATTATGGCCCCATAACCAAGCAATCTCATTAAAACTCTGTCTAGATCTAGTGATTTGGTAGATCAACAATCCTGATGGCTCCGGTACTATAAAATGGGATTATGAATTATTTTTCACTCATTTCTTAGTCTCAAAATATTTACATATATTCCATTCCATGCTATTGCTGCATAATAACCCAGCCTTAAATTCATCCCAAAGCAGCAGGCATTCATTATCACTCACATAAACCGCTTGTCTGAACATTCTGTTACCAATATAATATGTGACCTATTTGGCAACTTCCAGTACTAAGAAGGGATCTCAAGCAGTGTGAAGGGAATTTTAAAAAGCTCATGGAAAATGCCCATTATGAAAATCTTTTCACAGATTTCAAGTTTTTGGCAATAAACTTAATTTTCATTCCATCCTTTCAAGAATTCTTTGAAATATCTTTCCATTTCATAATATCCTGTTCCAAGTCACAATGGTAAGCCCTTAATTAGAACTTTTCCCCTATCAAAATTATCCTAGTAAAATCAAGGACAAAGATTCCTAGTGAGGCACCTAGTGAATAATTTAAAGTGGTGTTTCCCAAGGGAAAATACTAAATTATGTGCCATCAAAAGCCCTCTAAGTAAATGATTTGGAATGAAGTTCATAGAATGATTATTTTGTGAAGATTCACAGATTATTAATATGTATTTAGTTCTTAGGAGTCTTCCAGTGAAGACATAGCTTAATGTGAACCAGACTGCAATTTTTGAACTACCATTCGTTATCTAGGTAATGGAAAATTATTTGATATCTTTGACAAATTACTTGATACCCAGTAAGTAGAGCAGTAATATTTTTGGCCACATATGGAGATTAAGAGAATTAAAGTTATGTAATATATAAAAACAAACCTGATCCATATACACACTTCAGAAATGCTTACTAAATATAAAAAAGAGCATCATTAATATTTCCCAAGCTTATTTTGTCATGGAAACTTTTTTGGGAAAACACTGGACTTGGGATATATCAACGACTGGCAATGGTATGATAAATTTCTTTGGTCCATTTGGTGCTAGGCCTTAAATATGGCCACTCAAACGTCTTGCTCTGCAATTCGGTGCACTGATGAAATTGCTAAGAAGTGAAACAAACCTTCTTCATGAAAAAGCAATTATTTTTAACATAAATGGGAGTTGAAATTCTCCTCAAGGCTTTTAATAAAGATTCTTACTGTGCATTCTCGGTTGACCAACTGTTAGAGAAAGTAAGGTTGACTGAAGGGTAGAGAAGGCAAATACATGGAACCCCAGAACAGAAGCAAGAGGCTCCAAAATAATGGATCAGAGAATTTGAGAATTAGTCGTGAAAACTTCGTCCTGGAAGCAGCTTCGGAGTGGACTGGGGAAATAGTCACGAGATGTCACCAAACAGTCCATCCACCGGCAACAAACAACTAAGTTTAGGGAAATTTTCTCTTTTCTGTGCAATATTATCTGATGAAAAAAAGGAAAATAACAAGTTAGAGAAAGGAGGAGTTGGTGCTCTCACTTATCCCTGGAAAACATAACAGTGTTGAAAAGAAACTTAAAATAACAAATCCAAATTCCCAGCTGGAATAAGAGTTCTCTCTCCAGCAACCCTGGCATTGTCAGCCTTTCAGTCTTCAAAATCATTTCAATAAAAATTCAATGTGTATGAGAACAGCAGGCTATCTATAAGCTTTCAGTATTTTCTTTTATATTAAACTGAACTCAGCATCCAACAACCCTGACATCATTGAGTGTTGTTCTAACCTCTGCAGAATAACAGTTTAATCCTTCTTTTAGCAGGCAACCTTTGTTCAGTTAAAATCACATAACATGGTTCCCATGACTTTGTTTAATTTAAATATAGCCAGCTCATATAAGACAGGATTCTAGGTAGTGGGTACATTTTCTTTCTCAGGTGTCTCCCTTCAACTTTCCAACTGAGGAGGAATATAATGTTGTAAATGTATTAGTTTTTCTTGTTCTACACCTTACAATGAATCCTAAGTTTGTCTTCAGTATAGATAACAAATTTATATGCTAGGATTTCATTACTGAACTTGAGTTGAAACTAATCCCAATGTATTCCTAGGAATTCACATCAAGCGATGCGTGTTTGTTCAATTGCAGAAACGTACTTTTGAGTCATACATGGGAAATTAGATTTTCTCTCTGGTTTCTTATAGAGTACATAACATATGAGCTAAGGCAGCAGGGAATGATTTGCCTACAACTCTGATATGGGAATTTTTCCTTTGCATTATAGAGATAGTTGAATTTGCACTTGGTTGGGAAAACTGAAATAATCTTAAGGACACAGTAACTTTAAAAAATCAAGGCAAAGAAATATAATCAGTCACTAAGCAAAGAAACATAGCCCCAGATTCAAGGAAATGAAGAACAGGGCAGGTTTTGGTAATTCTTAAAGCATACAGTATTTAAAGACTTGACTCCATATGTCCCAATAAATTTCCAAAGAAATTAGACCAAGAGTCTTCTGCATTACAAAAAAAAAAAAAAAAAAAAAGTGCTCATCGGCTCTACCTCAGCCACCTATGTATTCTTATTGAAAGGAAGGGGAATTTTTTTTTTTTTTGGTTCAAGAAATTCATTAATGGTGACATTAGCAATATAAACATGTTGACTTCAGAATTTATTTAACTGGAGTTTCAAAAAGTAGCAATGACATATTTATACAAGCAGTAATAGTCATTCTACAGTATTTGTACTGTAAATATAGAATCTTTGTGACTGCATGAGGATAAAAGAAACAACATTTCTTCATTATAGCATTTTGCAGGTTTTAGCTTGATTGTATTTACATGGTTCCATTACAATTTTGTCCCGCAGAAAAATAAATATTAAAGCCATCACAAATATCAGGCTTAATCCAGGATTCTGTCATCCTGCCACATTTGAAAAACCACTGCATTTCATCTCCCCTTTAGTCTTCAGGCTCCACTCAAGTAAAGCACATTTCAAAGCCTGCCAAAGCACCCACTACAGCTGAGATATATAATGTGGACTAATAACATGACCTCATTTAACTGAGATATTTTAGTTTTATGCTCCTATCAAAAGTAAAGGAAATTAAATTTTAAGAACACATTTGAAAAATGACCTGAAAGTTCACTGTTGAATCTCAACTAAGGAAATTACAATGGGACTGCAGTCCACACTGTGTACTATCTTTGGCCCTGATTTTATTGGTAAGCTAAGGTTTCTCCCAAGATCACAAAAGTAATAAAAACTAAAGAGAACACAACAATCTGAAAGCCAAAATTCTGAAGAAGCTTGAGTTCAAAGAAAATTGCACCAGAAACTATGTGTTTCTTAAAAACTTAACAGCAGATACATAAGAGACAAGGTAACCCTACATATGATATGTCTAAAATATAGGTACCAGGTCTAACAGTGATTATAAAAGGAAGGGTTTTCTACTGGGGGAATGTTTAGATCCTGATATTTAACAAACGTAGGATTTCCAACAACTCCTACATTTTTCTGTTAAAGTTGATGATGCAAGCACTGCAGAATTTACTCTTGGGTAATCCTCACCAAGGATTAGATTCCCCCAGACACAAGAAGGCTGACAAGAGAAACTGTTCAGGGCACCTCAGGCAACAAGTTTGCTACCTGGCCTTGACTGATTCTGAATGGGATTCAGGAACTGGAATAAACTGATGCTCAACAAAATTCCTTTAACTGAATGCACAGCTTTGTATGGATGCAAGTTTTCCATGTTATAAAGATGGGTCTATGTTGAAAAAACATTCTTCCTAAACCAGTAGTTGTGTGCTCCCATAAAGACGTCTTGGAGGGACTAGCTTTGTGACACAGTAGGTTCAGCTGACACTTCCAACTCTGGCATCCCATATCAGAGGGCCTGGCTGCTCCACTTCCTATCTACTCCCTGCAAGTACTCCTGGGACTTGAGCCCCTGCCACACCCATAGGAGATTGAAGAGTTCCAGCCTTCTGGCTTTGGCCCGCCCCAGCCCTGGCATTTGGTGAGTGAACCAGATGACAGATAAACCTCTCTTTTTGTCATTATAACTCTCTGCTTTTCAAATAAAGTATTTTTCAAAGAGTTCAGGGACTAAAAATGAACCATAAGGAAGAAGAAGATGGGAGAGGGAGGTAGGGTAGGAGTTGAGGGAGGAGGGTGGGTAAGAACCACTATATTGAAGGGGAAAGAACCACTATATTCCTAAAGTTGTATCTATGAAAAAATGCATTTATTAAATAAAAACTTAGAGGTCAGGGAAAAGCCTTTCATATATATTCCCTTGGCCCCTTGCTGGTATTGCTACTTTGTTTCTGTAAGGTCCCTATCCTTGACCAAACAACATGGAACTTACAACAGATATGTATGTATGTATCCCTCAAACTTTACCCATCTCTAATGCTACAGAAATCTATAAGGGATTTTCTTCCCTGTGATAAAAAAGGTTCATAACTAATAGCAAGCATTGTTGACTCATTCTTTTTAGAACAAAGTGAGTATTTTTTGGATCGTTCTCTAACAATCTGAGAAATCACATATATGAACTACTTAAACCGAATGTCATCCAATAAAAGATGGAAATGATAAAAGGAACAAAGTTCTGAAACAAAGTGACTCCTCTGACAAGCATTTAATATGTTGATTTACTTATCCTGGTATAAAACTGCATAAAAATACTGCTTTTTGCTCTTTTACTTGTTAAACTTATTTAGAAAAGTATTAATCAAAAACTAAAAAAAGGAAGAGAAAGAAGGTAGCTGGGGGGAAGAGAAGGAGGAAGAGAGGAAGACAATATCATTAGTTTTTATAATTTTATCTATAAAGCACATTGAATCTATTAAAAACTGAAAATTAAATGTTAAGAAATTTAAAAATTATTACAGAAAGGATTTTTAAGAAAATATTTAAGAAAGCAATCACATTTCAAGTGACTATAAAAATGTATCTAAGAACAAACTTAACAAAAAAAGTACAAGATCTCTACAATTAAAGCTATAAAACACAACGGGCTGGCTCCTTGGCTCACTTGGTTAACCCTCTGCCTTCGGCACTGGCATCCCATATGGGCACTGGGTTTTAGTTCTGGTTGCTCCTCTTCCTGTCCAGCTCTCTGCTGTGGCCCAGGAAGGCAGTGGAGGAAAGCCCTAGTGCTCGAGTCCCTGCACCCACGTGGGAGACCAGGAAGAAGCTCCTGGCTCCTGGCTTTGGATCTGCACAACTCTGGCTGTAGAGGCCATTTGGGGGGTGAACCAATGGAAGAAAGAACTTCTCTCTGTCTCTCTCTCACTGTCTAACTATCCGTCTAAAAAATATATAAAACACTGATAAAAAAAATTAAAGAGCATACAAATAGAAAGATATCCAGTATTCGTGGATAGAAAGAGTTCAATGAGTTCTCAAATTCTAAGTTGGTTTGTTTATTCAAATTGATCCAAAGAGCCTAAAAAAAACCTTTTATCTTAATACTTTGATAAACAACTGGTATTCCATTTTTTTATCTTGAGAATTTTTAAATATGTCTTTTTAATTTGCATTGTTTGAGTGGAGTTTAACTTTTTACTGTATTTTCCTTGATTTGCTTCTAAGAACACATTTATTGAGCACTTAATATATACCAGACACTGTTGGTGCTAGGTATATAATGGTGAACATGAGATTCATTATATGAAGACACTAGTCTACTGTGAAAGACAGTTTCTAGCTTGCCCAATGTGTAAAATTGTGATACAAGATGATCTGAAACCCTGTAAGGGAAACCAACAACCACCACTGCCTTGAAATACCCATCCATATTTTTAATATTTTTAATTACTTATTGGTTACATCATTGGTCTTTGTTCAATAATTATTTTTGGTTTGGGCTTCTTTACAATTATTCATTTGTGTGAAAAAAGCATAATTGAAACAATTATTGAACCACTTGAAGCACTATGCTGTTTACAACAAGATATCTGTAGGAATGCAGAGTATTCTGGATCTGAGAATAATTCCATTGGTATTTTTATTGGAATCACTTTAAATCTGTAAATTGTTTTTGGTAGTATAGACATGTTGATATTAATTCTTCCAATCCAAGAAAATGGGAGAGTTTTCCGTTGTTTGTGTCTTCTATTTCTTGTTTTATAATTTTCAGAAAAATGATGCTAAAATTTATAAACACAAGAGTCCCTGAATAGCTAAAGCAATTTCATCAACACCAAAGCAGAAGGCATCACAACCCCAGATTTCAAGACATACTACAGGGAAGTTACAACCAAAACAGCCTGGTAAAGGCACAAAAATAGACATGGAATAGAATAGAAACCCCAGGAATCAATCTACGCATCTACAACCAACTCATCTTTGACAAAGGAGCTAAAAATCAATCCTTGGAGAAAGGAAGCCTTGTCAAAAAACGGTGCTGTGAAAATTGGATCTTATATGAAATAAGACCCATAACTTACATCTTACACAAAAATCAACTCAAATGGAACAAGGATCTAAATTTAGGACCTGCTAAAGTTAAATTACTGGAGGAAACCATTGGGGAAACTCTGACGTTGAGTTAGGCAAAGACCCCAGAAGCACCGGCAATAAAAGGAAAAATAGAAAAGCAGCATTTCCTCAAGCTAAAAGAGGCTTCTGAACTTCAAAGGAAACCCTCAATAAAATGAAGAAACAAACAATAGAATGAGAGAAAATATTTGCAAATAATGAAGCTAATAAAGGATTGAGATCCAGAACCTATAAAGAGCTCAAGAAACTCAACAATAAAATAAACCACCCAGTAGTAAATAGGCAAAGAAATTAAGGGGGCAAATTTTGAAAGAGGAATTTCAAATGGCCAATAGGCACATGAAAAATAATGCTCAGGACCAGTAAGCAATCAGGAAAATGCTAACAAAAACCAAAATGAGGTTTTTCTTCACCATAGTTAGAATGGCTCATATAGAAATCAACAAACAATATATGCTGGCAGGGATGTAGGGAGAAAAGTACCCTAATCCACTGTTGGTGGGAAAGCAAACTACTGTAGCCATTTTGGAAGATTCCTCAGAAATCTGAAGATAGATCCATCATATGACCCAACCATCCCACTCCTGAGAAGGAAATGAAATCAGTATATGAAAGAGCTATCTTTGCCCTCATGTTTATTACAGCTCAATTCACAACAACTAAGACACTGAATCAACCCTGATGTCTATCAACTGATGACTAGATAAGGAAAATATGATAGATAAATACTATGGAATAATACCCAGCCATAAAAATGAAATCCTGGTTTGTTTTTTTTTTTTTTTTTTTGCAACAAAATGGATGCAACTGGTAACCATCATAATTAGTGAAGTAAGCCAGTCCCAGAGAGACAAATATATGTTTTCCCTGGTCTGTGGTAACTAATAGAGTACAAAGAATGTAATATGAGCAAAATTGACATTTTGAGGTTTGCCAATTGTTCCTCGACAGAGACAACAGTAGTAAACAATGTTTTTTTTTTAGATACTATTTGTTGAATATTTATTGGAAGGTTAAGCTTATCATTATAAAATCAACTGAAATTATGTCATTGTAAAATTTAAAGAATAAGAAAGGAAGTGGTGGGAAGTGTGGATGGGTTGGAGTATATGGTGGAAAATATCACTATACTCTGAACTCTATTTGAAATACATGAAACTTGTTCACCTTAAACAAAAATTATTTAAAACAAAAATAAATGCAGAGTATTGGCAATCAGTTTAACAATGGGCTCTTCTACATTCCACTGACTCCAGTTACTTCCACTTATGTCACAATCTTTAGGATTATTTATGATCATGTTAACAGTAAACTGATATTTTATGTGTAGAACTTAAGCATCATATTGGAGTCTAAGGATTTATAATAAGTACCATTGGCCAATTCTTTTACAGAAAGCAATTGCAATATTTGGCATTTTTATAACATGTTAGTCTAATTAATGACCAGGTTACTGACACCCATACAATAAGCTAATCTTCACTGTCTTGAGCATTTATTCATTCTCTAGTTCCCATTCTTTAATTCATGATTTCATCTTCTCTAAAGTATATATGATTGGTAGTTTTGCTAGTTGAGGTAATATCAAAATTTATGCAAAACTATACAAATTTTCTAAGATGGACATCTAAATACATGTGGAAGACTTTGCCACAAAACAAACATAAAAGTGAAGAATGATGAGCTATACTCAATTAATATTGCTTGATAGAGGAAAACAATAACATAGCTATTAAGAATAATTAGATTCATAACACAGCCTAAAGGGACAGCACCAGGCAGGTTAGACAATTACAGCATCACCATTTTTCAGAAATGCAGACTCCCGCAAATTAAAGAAGGCCTGGAATGTCAAACTTGTGATAGAAATAGCTTGGACTAATAGGTTACCTCATATTAAAATCATTTTTCCATGGTGTTAAAATTTACGATGACATTCAATAATGATTTTATGAAGAAAGGTTTCTTGAAAGACCAAATATGCCAAATTGGAAAAAAGGACAACACAGCTTAGGTAATATCATAAACATTGCACTGTCCTTATGCTGCCTTTCTAAATCGATAATTATAGTAAGTCATATTGGTCACAAACTCCAAACCCCAGGCATTACTCTTAGTTCATTCCTGTGACAGAATTCCACAATGGAACTAAATATTTTTATTCTTTAGAACATACATCTATAGAATTCCTGTGACTGTGAGTGGATCAGGCTTTATTCTTGTGGTTAGATCACATGATAGAACCATTGAATTTTAGGGAGATTATCAAGTTGGGCCTTGTATCATCACTTAGATCCTTTCAAGTACAGTATTTTGGGACTGGTGCTGTGGCCTCGCAGGTAAGGCTACTGCCTGTGGTGCTAGAATCACATATGGGAGCGGTTTCATGTCCCAGCTGCTCCTTTTCTGATCCAGCTCTCTGCTGGGGCTTGGGAAAGCAGCAGAAGATGGCCCAAGTCCTTAGGTCCTTGTACCCATTTGGAAGACCCAGAAGAAGCTCCTGGCTTTGGATCCACGCAACTCTGGCCATTGTAGCCATTGGGGGAGTGAACCAGCTGATGGAAGACCTCCCTCTCTTCCCCAATCAGTTGTGATTGTCCCTTATTAAATAAGGTGTCCCATTGATATTGATAGCAGTTGATCATCAATATCTACTGAAAAAAGCATTTTGAATTCCTCAAGACTTTGTAGAATCAATTCCCAATTATGTCTAGTAATGAAAAAGATTTATCAAACAACTGATTCCAGTAAGAAAAGCATACCCATTATCTTTATAAAGACTAAATAAGAGCAATTTTTTGATAGGCAGAGTTAGAGAGAGAGAGAGAGAGAGAGAGAGAGAGAGAGAAAGGTCTTCCTTCCATTGGTTCACCCCCCAAATGGCCACTACAGCTGGCGCGCTGCACCAATCTGAAGCCAGGAGCCAGGTGCTTCCTCCTGGTCTCCCATGCGGGTGCAGGGCCCAAGCACTTCGGCCATCCTCCACTGCCTTCTCTGCCACAGCAGAGAGCTGGACTGGAAGAGGAGCAACCGGGACAGAATCCGGCACCTAGACTAGACCGGGACTAGAACCCGGGGAACCGGCAGCGCAGGTGGAGGATTAGCCTAGTGAGCAGCGGTGCCAGCCAAGAGCTATTTTAAGTTTACATTAAAAGTAACAATACTGCAGACATCTTCTGCTAGAGTGGTATATCTGCTAAATTCAATGAACATACATTGACAAATCAGTCATTTGAAGTCTATAACTTACACTAGGATTTGCTGTTGGTGTTACCCACATAATGGGATTGAATAACTGTTTAATGACATGTATCCACCATTATAGTGTCACATAGTATTTTCAGTGTCTCTGTTCCACCTGGTCATTTTTTTTCTTTTTTACTATCTTATTCTTGTCTTTCTGCGAGTCATATAAATGGAATCATATAGCATGTATCATTTGCATATTAGTTTATGTTAATCAATAGACATTTAGGTTTCACCCATGTCTTTTCTGGCTTGAAAGCCCATTTCATCTTAGCATTCAATAATACTCCACTATCTGAATGTATCAGTTTATGTATATAGCTACTGAAGGTCATCGTGTTTTTCCCCAAGTTTGGGCAATTATGAATAAAGCTGCTAGAAACATCTGTGTATATTGTTTTTTAAACTCTTTGGGTATATATCATGAAGTATAACTTTTGGATCACATATGATTGTTTACTTTCATTTAAAAAAAAATCTGCCTTAGGGCCCACCCTGGTACAGTGAGTTAAGCTGCTTCATCAAGTTGACATCCCTTACTGTAGTGCTGGTGTGAGTCCCAGCTACTCTGCTTCCTCTATCCAGCTTCCCACTACTGCACCTGAGAAAATAGCAGAATATGACCCAAATCCATGGGCTTCTGACATCCATGTAGGATCTGGGATGGAGTTCCTGAACCCTGGCTTCAGTTTGGCCCAGGACTGGCTATAATAGCCATGTGGGGGAGTGAACTAGCCAAAGGAAGAGCCATGCCACTCTGTCTCTCCATTGCTCTACCTTTCAAATAAATAATCTTTAAAATCCAGAATTGCTTTTGCACCATATCGCCATCAGCATTTTGTGTTGTCTGAGACCCTCATGTAAAGGGGTTTCTGCCACTCACCTGGGAGACCTGGACTGAATTCCTGGCTTCCAGCTTTTGGTCCTTTGACCATTGCAGACATTTGGGGAGTAAATCAATGAATGGGAGCTTTCTTCTTTCTGTCTGAATCTCAAAAAATATTAAGAAAAAAACATGGGGTGGTATATTGTGCCAAAGCTCTTTCCTGTCTCAGTTATTTAAAGCACTCAGAATTATGCCTATTATATACTAATTCTTAAATATTAGTATCATAGTAGTCTAGAATTACATTTTCAATTATTCAGTTGACATTGTCAATATCCATACTCTTATGTGCATATTCTTTGCTTAAATAGGGTAACTGCACCAGAGGAGATGCCTATCATCCAATAATAAAAGTAATACCACTAATACACTAATTAACGCATACTGGGTACTCAGCACTTGAGTTACTACTATTCTAAACTCCTTACAAATATTAGATAAGTTAATCCCAAGACAATGCTTGAAGTATAAAAAATCTTCATCTCCATTTTAAGATGAATTGACTAAGACACTAAGAAGTTGAGTAATTTGAACAGAAAACTCACAGCTAGCAAGCAACATAAACATGATGCGATTCAACCTACCCTTTATTCAAAGTGTGATCTGTGAAGCAGGTGTTCCCATATCCCATGAGATCCTTCAGTGATGCAAAGCCACAGGCCTACACCAGATCTGTTAGATCAGGATCTTCAACTGATCTTCAGAATCCTTTATGAACAAACTAAGGTTTGAAAATTATGTATCTACATCTCTACGACATGCAGCCTCTGTTAATTCATTCAGATGTCACAAAGCAATAAGATCCTAATATGTTTCTATTATACCTCAGAAAAATAAGATAGAAATAAATTATCCAATGTCTTGTGGCTAAGAAGTAATTAGCAGAGAAGTAATTTACGGGAAGTTCATCTGAGTCCACAGTCTTTGTCTCAAGCAGTGCACTTTTCTATTCTGATGCAACTTTCAAATTGTTGGCTTGAAGAAAGGAACTGATTGTAAAACACTGCTTTCTGTTTTGCCTACTTTGCTTTGGGAACTTGGCCAGCCCAGGACAGGTCCTGGCTAACTGCTTAAATGTTTGATTTTCACACACTCTTCAGCTACAAGCATGGTCTGTTATAAGAATGCAAGCTCAACACCCATGCAATTAATCATCCTGAGTTTCAAGGTTCTACAACAGATTGTATCATTTGGACGGTAAAATAATTGGCTCCCTCACATTCTACTTGTTCTCACCCTGATAGAGAAAATGTAAAGATCAGCCACATCAACGAAAAAAAGCTAAACAAAATCCCCTTCTGAGAAATGTTATGATCCTCGTCTCCCACCCTTCAAAGCACATCCCTTGCTTATGAGTTTCTGAATTCAAGTGAAAGCTGAGGTATGGGGGGAGGCAAGCACTGTGCCCAAGTTCTTCCCCAATCTATGCCTTATAAACAAAAACAATAAAATGGTTGGAGATGTGAGCCAACTTCCAAGTGAGCATGTCTGTTTTTTGAAAGCCAATTTATTTCTACAAAACAACTTAACAGACATTCTCCATAGCACTTTGTGTCCATTATCTAATTTAGTTCTCACAATGGTGCCATAGGGAAGCCACTCAGACTACTGAAAGTTACTAGTAAGGGACAACTCTAGGATTTATATGCCTTGCTCTTATTCCAGAATCCTTGCTCTTGTACTTTAAGAAAGATTCTATCTGGGACTTCATGATTCTGTCAAGAATATGAATCAGGCTCCATTTGTTCAACCGTATGTTTTGCCCAATTGCTCTAGAATAAACAAGCTGACCCAGAGTCAAAGTTGGTTTTATGCATCAGTTAATTTGTCTGAGCCATGATTATTTAGTTCAATTGTTCAATCAACAATTCATTGAATTTTAGTAATTGCTGCATTCCTAGATCCACCTAGAGCTAAAAAAAAGAAAAAAAGAAAACTGACCTAAAAAAAATATTTGATCATAGAGTAGAGTCCAACTTTCTTCCTATTACAAGACAATGCTTTCTAACTTGAGGGATAACAATGAACCCTAAAGAGACTGATCATCCAATTCAAGTATGTTGGTTTCTGGATCTAGGTGCCTCTGCTTCAATTTAATGGCTATGCCCATTGATATCCCCTAGAAATTCTGCCATTCCTTAGTTTTAAAAATAAAGTCATGACATCAGCATTGTGGTGCAATAGGCAAAGCTGCCACCTGCGTGCCTGGCATCCTTTGTTAAAGCACTGGTTTGAGCCCCAGCTGTTCTACTTCTAACCAGCTCCTTGCTAATTTTCCTGGAAAGGCAGCAGAAGATGATTCAAGAACTTGGACCCCTGACACCCATGTGGGAGACCCAGATTAAGTTCAATTATCATGGCAATTTGGAGAGTGAACCAGTGGATTTATCTTTTACTCTGTTTCTTCCTCCTATTTCTTGCAAATAACTTTAAAAAAGTAAATTAAATTCATGCTGTTATATAAAGTATCATAAGTATCCCATCTGGCTGTTTTCAGAACTCCAAGACTTTTTTTTTAACTTTTGTTTAATAAATATAAATTTCCAAAGTATGACTTTTGCATTATAGGTTTTTCCCCCTCCACAACCTCCCTCCCACCCACAACCATCCCATCTCCCTCTCCCTCTCTCATCCCTTTCACATCAAGATTCATTTTCAATTATCATTATATACAGAAGATCAATTTAGTATATACTAAGTAAAAATTTCAACAGTTTGTACCCACACAGAAGCACAAAGACTTCTTAAGCCCCAAGTAGTTCCCTATGTCCTAAGTCAGTTCAGGTCTTGAGTCACCATGAAAAAATATTAATGAAAATTATATAGGCTTTGATATTTTTTCAAATTACTCTAACTTGGAAAAATTAAACAGAAAAGTAGCCACTACAATCAAAGATTTCTTTCCTGTCTTATCTGCTACAAAACAAGACATAAGAAGAAAACAGCATTTATTACAAATTACATATACTTCAAATAGAGACTGGAATAGGTAACATGCACTATTCACACCTTAGAACTCTAACAATCTGTTAAACCTAACAACCAAGCTCTTATAAAAATTAAGAGATTTCTCCTTGTGTATCTTGGGAAGAACAGACAAGGAAATTCTAAATTTTAGAGGTATTGAAACACAATTATTCTTAGGTGTTTAAATTTAACTGAAAAGTGATCCCTGTTAAATATAAGAGTGGGAATAAGAGAGGGAGGAGAGGTACAATTTGGGACATGCTCAAGCTGACTTGCCCCAAATGGGAGAGTTAGAAATGTGCCAGGGGATTCCAATTCAATCCCATCAAGATGGCATGTACCAATGCCATCTCACTAGTCAAAGTGATCAGTTTCAGTTCACAATTGATCATACTGATAGGTCTAAGAGTCAAAGGGATCACATAAACAAGACAAGTGTCTGCTAATACTAACTGATAGAATTAAAAAGGAGAGAACAATCCAACATGGAAAGCGGGATCCACAGCAGACACATAGAATGGCAGATGTGCTGAATAGCACTCTGGCCTCAGAATCAGCCCTTAAGGCATTCGGATCTGGCTGAAGAGCCCATGAGAGTATTTCAGGCATGGAAAGCCAAGACATTCTGGCAAGAAAAAAAACAAAAACAAACTAAATTGAAGATCTCTGGGAGTGAGATCCCAGTGGAAAGAACGGGCCATGAAAGAAGGAGGTACCTTTCTCTGATGGGAGAAGAGAACTTCCACTTTGACTATGACCTTGTCTAAATAAGATTGGAATATAATGGTATAACTAGTACTCAAATAGTACTTTATATTTTGTGTTTCTGTGTGGGTGCAAGCTGTTGAAATATTGACTTAATATATGCTAAATTGATCTTCTGTATATAAAGATAATTGAAAATGAATCTTGATGTGAATGGGATGGGAGAGGGATTGGGAGATGGGAGGGTTGCAGGTGGGAGGGAAGTTATGGTGTGGGGGAAGCCACTGAAATCCAAAAGCTGTACTTTGGAAATTTATATTTATTAAATAAAAGTTAAAAAAAAGAAACTGCTTCCCTGAAGTAACTGACAAAATTAAACTGTTGGCCTTGTATAATATTTGTCATTACCTCCAAATCTTGACATCAGTCAATTTTCAACAGGAAATCTGCATCAAATCTCAAACTTATGACATGTTGCACTACTAAAATACCAGAAGCATCACAGAATCAAAAACTGCAATAGATGTTCACAATTTCTGGAAGGACAACCACAGACAAAAATCAGATTTTGACTTAAAGAAATAGCACTTCAACACTGAACAACACTGTGCACCAAAAATTATCAAAAGCTCTCAGGCAAACAGGTTGTCACTCAACAAAAATGTACCACAAACTGGCCACTTAGGAACTGACTTTTAAAATTCTCAAAGAATTTAGAATGGTTCTTTTAAAGAGACACAATAAATTTCAACAGAACACAGAGAAATAATATCATATTCTAACAAAGACACATCATAAAACTACAAGTAATGTTGAAAATCAAAAAATCCTTCAATTGGAAAGTACAAAATTAAAATCACATTAGAGGACTGGGTGTTTTGCACAATGGTTAAGATCTGGCTTGGGATGCCCACATTCCACATTGGAGCCCATGGTTGATTCTTTCCTACTCTTCTGATAATATTCACCATGGGATGCAGCAGATAATGGCTTAACTACATAGGTTCCTCCCATCCACATAGGAGACTTTGAGTCCAAGGCTCCCAGCTTTGGCTTGACCCTGCCCTGGCTATTTCAGGTATTTGGGACATGAGCAAGCAGATGTAAGATTCTCAAAAACTGTCTGCCATTCAAATAAATTAAAATAAAAGTGTTAAAAGTCATAATAGGAGACACCAATAACAGAACAGATGAAACAGAAGAAAAAATACTACCAGCAAACCTGAAGACAGGGATTTTGAAATGCATAGTTTCTGAGACTACAGAATCAAGAATAAGAAAAAAAAATAAAAGCTTATGGGAAGTTTTGGACCAACATGAAAAAAGCCAGTATTTGATAATTTAGATCTCAAGAGTCTTGAGAATGCTAAAGGGATAGAAAATGTGTTCAAAAAGGTATACAGAGAACATTTCCTAAACAGATAAAGATATAATTATTCAGGTACAGAAAGGTACAAGTCAAGAATATATTACAGCATATATTTCAATCAGTTCTCCAAAGTTAAAGAGGAAATTCTCAAAGCTTCAAGAGCAAACAAACCTCATATAAAAATAATCTCAATTCTCCTTACTACAGATTTCTAGTTAGAAATCTAATAGGACAAGAGTAAATGGGATGAGACTTTTACAGAAATGAAGGGAAATAAAGCTGTCAACCAAGAATTTTGTACCCACAAAATCTATCCTTTAAATATGAAGGAGACATAGGCATTCCCAGACAAATAAAAGTTGAAAGAATTTATTACCATCAGACTTGACTTGCAAGAAATTCTAAAGGGATTTCTTAGAAGTGGAAAAAATAAAAACAAAATATCAGAACATAGAAATTTAGTGGTATGAATAGCTACAGTGGCAAATTCAGCATGCTCTAATATTGTAAGCATTATATACAAACCACTCACATCTTTACTATGAAGAGTAAGAAAGCAATTACAGACAATAATATCAATATGTTAAGAGACAGGCAATTTGGAAAGATGTACAAAGTATCATGAAAAATTTGAAATATGGGGAGGAATGGGATACAAGTATACAGTTCTTTATTAGTATTTCTTGTCACTTCCATTGTTTCTTATCTTTATATTCAATGTCATAATGCTGTCATTTCAATAAAACCTTGTTATCAAAAGAGGTCTTTGAGCTTCATGGCAACCACAAAGCAAAAATCTGTAAGACATTTATCTAAAATAAGCAAGGAATCAAAGCATGCTAATGGATAAAATCACATAACCACAAAGAAATTGAAAGCATGTCACTGTAAAAATTAAGAAAAGGAAGGGGAGAGACAGTGGGAGTGAAGGAGGGTAGGGTGGGAAGTATCATTATACTCTTAAAACTGTATACATGAAATTCATGAAACTTGTTCCCTTTATATAAATAAAAGCAAAAAATAAACTTAAGAGCTACAATTAAACTAAAAAACAAGAATCAAATGGCAGTAATAAGACACTATCAATTGTTAAAGGTAAAATCTCCAATAAACTTGCAGAGTGATAAAATGGATTTTAGAAGACATACTATATGCTGCATACAATAAACTACATTATCTATAAGGGTACATGTTGTCTGAAATTGTTATTGTGATGCTTCATGCAAATAGAATAGGAGTACCCATACCTATATCAGATAGGATAATTTTATTTTATTTTATTTGACAGGCAGAGTTAGACAGAGAGAGAAAGACAGAGAGGAAGGTCTTCCTTTTCCGTTGATTCACCCCCAAGTGGCTGCTACGGCCAGCGTGCTGCGCAGATCCGAAGCCAGGAGCCAGGTGCCTCCCCCTGGTCTGCCATGCGGGTGCAGGGCCCAAGGACCTGGGCCATCCTCCACTGCACTCCTGGGCCACAGCAGAGAACTGTACTGGAAGAGGAGCAACCGGACAGGATCTGGTGACTCAACTGGGACTAGAACCCTGTGTGCCGGCGCCGCAGGTGGAGGATTAGCCTAGTGAGCCATGGCACTGGCCCGATAGGATAGATTTTAAATCAGAAGCAGTGAAAACAAGCAAGGTGGTTGTGTAATGATGAAGGGGGTCGATATAACTAGAGGACATAACAATTATAAACACATATACATCCATTATCATGACCCCCACAATCGTAAGACAAATAGTACCAGACCTAACTAGAGAGATGGGCTCCAAAGCACTAATAGTGGGGAACTCCAACATTTCACCTTCAGCAATTTATCAACTGTCCATGCAGAAAATCAACGCAGAAACAGAGTGAAACTGTACACTAGACTAATTAGACCAAGCAGATAAAACATTCCTACCAACAGCTACAGAATAGACATTCTATTCAAGAGCACCTGGAATGTTTGCCAGAAAAGATCAGAGGTAACGCAAAAAAAAAAAAAAAAAAAAAAAAAAAAAAAAAAAAAAAAAAAAAAAAAAAAAAGCCTGAATTTTTTAACAGTGGTAGTCATGCTGAAACTTTTCTTGCTATAATGCTGGCTGAGCCACAGCCATTGTAGCCATTTTGGGGGTGAACTGGCAGATAAAGATGCTCTCTTCTCCTCCAACCCTTTCTTTTCTTCTCTTTGTAACTCTAAATAAATCTTAAAGAATCAGAGGGGCACCTAGGGTATAGAGGGAAAGAGAAAGAAGGAAGGAAGGAGAGAGGCGGGGGGAAGGAGAAAGCTTCCAGATGCTGGTTCATGTGAAGCCAGAGTTCCTCAGAAGTTAGGCCATCATCCATTGTTTTCTCATGCACATTAGTGAGAAGCTAATTGGGAAGTTGTATGACTGGAGCTCAAACTATCACTTCCATATAGGCTGTAGGTATTCCAAGCAGATGAACCTACTGTAACACAACTCCTACCACTACTTTCACTACTTTTATGCAACTTAGTACTGGTAGTCCTAATCAAAGAAATTAGTTATTGGAAAGCAATATAGGTTATCCAAACTGGAAAGGAAGAAGTCAAATTGACACTGTTTGCAGATGAATATGTGTGTGTGTGTGGAGGGGGAGTATCCAAAGACTCAACCCTGAAACTAATAGAACTAGTAAATGCAGCAACTTGCAGAATACAAAGTCAATCTGTAAAAAAATCAATGCTGTTGTATATCAATAACTAATTTTCTAAAAATGGAATCAAGAATACAATCCCATTTCCAACAGCTATAAAAATAAATACCCTAGAAATAAATTTATTCAGAGGTTAAAAACTTCTACTAAAAATTTTAAAATGTGACACTGAAGAGAGGAACTAAAGGACACAAAACATGCAGAGACAACTTATGAAAAGCACTATAGGAGTTTCTCTACTAAAAATTCCTAATTATCCTGCAAATCCATTCCTTGGATTTCATATCTAAGGAAACAAATTCTATCTATTGATGAGAATTCTGCACTCCCATGTTTATTGTAGTAACACAAAAGCCAAGAAATTCAGCCAACTTCAGTGTCTATGAATTGTTGAAGAAAATGTAGCACATGTGCACAATGGAACACTGTTCAGCAACACAGATGAAATGTTGCCATTTGTAGTCGCATGAAAGGAAATGGAGGTCATTACATCAAGGGGAGGAAACCATGCACAGAACTACAAACACTTCCACGTGGAAGTCTCAAAGAGTGATCTCAAAGTTAAGAATATAATGCTGGTTACCACAGGTTTGGAAGAGTGGCAAGAAGAGAAGAATGAGGAATAAGTTATAATTTGATAGGAGTAAGATGTTCTGGTGTTGATTGTACGGTAGGGAGATGATAAACAAATGTACTTGGTATTTTTCTAATTAGAAGAAAGGAGTTTGAATGTCTTCACCAAATTAAGAAATTAAATCTCGCCGGCGCTGCGGCTCAATAGGCTAATCCTCCACCTAGCGGCGCCGGCACACCAGGTTCTAGTCCCGGTCAGGGCGCCGGATTCTGTCCTGGTTGCCCCTCTTCCAGGCCAGCTCTCTGCTGTGGCCTGGGAGTGCAGTAGAGGATGGCCCAAGTGCTTGGGCCCTGCACCCCATGGGAGACCAGGAAAAGCACCTGGCTCCTTCCTTCGGATCAGTGCAGTGCGCCGACCGCAGTGCACCAGCCACAGTGGTCATTGGAGGGTGAACCAACTGCAAAAGGAAGACCTTTCTCTCTGTCTCTCTCTCTCACTGTGCACTCTGCCTGTCAATAATAATAATAATAATAATACATTAAATCTCTGAGGAGTTAGATCTGTTTATATATTATACAATGTATATATGGATTGAACCATCACACTGTACCCAATAAATACAAAAATTTTAAGTGTCAGTCACACATTTTTAAAATTAAAATAGATAATATCATCAATTGGCACTCTTACTCTAGAGATGATCAGGTGAGTATTGATTTGTTGAGTTCTCCAGTACCCAACTGCAGCATGCACAGAGTTATACCTTGTATTATCTTCTGTAGGTATTTGTTCAATTAATTAAAATATTCTTCATCTATCTGGCCAAAATCTAGCAATTAGCAATACTGAATGTGAAATAGTAAAGAAGTAGGATGTAAAAGGAGGTGACACATTATCTGTCACAAATACTTATCTTTGCCTTTGTGTTGCCAAGGCAGTTTTTCTAGAACATTTAGGAAGTGGAGAAAAGCAAATCATTAGGCATAATTTTAACTACATATCACCCCAGATATATTTCTGAGCGTATAAGCGTGTAGGTTACAGGTACTTAAGAGGACAATAGTTTTGAGATTTATGCTAATCACAATAACTATGGAAAAAAAGTTTGTACCCACTGTGATACATATGGGATAACTAATACGTATCAGAAACAAGAAATGTAGAAACAACCAAATAACCTCAATGAGATCTCTTTTTTATTCCAAAGCAAATAATCTTAAAATCACATCAAAGTGATTGCATCTCTTAGCTCCAAATAAAGTCAATTTAATGTCAGAGATGTGGAAACTTCTAAATTTCAAAGCATGTTGCCCAGAACTTGATTGCTTGGGCTGAGAACTGGATGGGAGCCTACAATCATGTTATAGAGCTACTTCAGGGGTCAAAAAAAAATTAAAAATTATTTCAAAGGTTATTATAAAGAAGAAATTTCATCACAGTACAGTTTTAATTTCCCAGTTATAAAATCTTGCTAATTGCAGCCATCCACTACAAATAAAAATGAGACTTTTTCCCAAATACTAAATACCATATTTGACCATGTATTTTTCTCTGCTTATTGATTACTTCTTCCCCAATTTTGAAAGTTAAATTTCTCACTATGTTTATCTCCAGATATTTTCCCGTTCAAAAAGCACCACTCTTGCAAAAATAATCTGGGCACAGAAATTCTGTTTATATCAGATGTAGAGTTACCACTATTTTTTGAAAACATTAACATATCCTGGACACATGTATGAAAGAAGTTATCATTATATGCATTATTTCCATCTTATTTTCTATTAGGGGATTAAGTGAGAAATAGGGAAGGTTTAAGAACTTGCCCGAGATCAATCGGCTAGAATAGCAAAGTCATTTTGTGTGATTATTATCATATTTATATTATTTTTAATCCTGCTGCCAGTGTATTCTTTTGCTTATTAATCTTCCTCCATCTCCAAAAAGGGGGTTATACGTTCAAATGCCATTACAACTTCCAATTTCTAGAAGTCTTCACTTATCTTACCCTTGTTTTATGTGAATGATCTCTCTCTCCTAGCTCACTAGCTGGTTGGTGTCTGGCGTAGCAATTTCCCTGACACTGCTTCCAGGCTCCACTTAATTTCATGTACCTCAATTTAAAATTATCTCAAAATATACTTAATCACCACTACTCTCTCTCTCTACCATCTAATTTGAGATTGAAATCTTGGTCTGCATTCATAAAGAAGGGAGAAGAAAAAATGGAAATGGATTGCTTCACAGGGGATTCAAGAAACATACATAGTGAACCCCAACTTGTCTGCAAAGGGTTGTTTAAGAATTAAAGAATAAAATAAACTGCAAAGAAAAAGCCTAAAAGGTGAGAAGACAGCCAAAGACCTTTTGTAGGGATTGAGTAATCTGTAACAGATTAAAGGAAATTTGGGAATTATGTTTGGGGATATCACTATGGTAACAATATAGGAAAGATTAGAAGGGGGGTGGCTCAATGGCACACTAGGTTAATCCTCTGCCTGCGGCTCCCGCATCCCATATGGGCGCTGGTTCTGGCCTCAGCTGCTCCTCTTCCAATCCAGCTCTCTTCCATGGCCTGGGAAAGCAGTAAAAGACGGCCCAGGTGCTTGGGCCCCTGCACCTGCGTGAGAGACCAGGAAGAAGAACCTGGCTCCTGGCTTCTGAACGGTGCAGCTCCAGCCATTGTGGCCATTTGTGGAGTGAACCAATGAAGGAAGACCTTTCTCCGTCTCTCCCTCTCACTGTCTGTAACTCTACCTCTCAAATAAAATCTTTAAAAAGTTAAAAAACCTGGTCCCAACCCGGTTGCCCCTCTTCCAGGCCAGCTCTCTGCTGTGGCCAGGGAGTGCAGTGGAGGATGGCCCAAGTCCTTGGGCCCTGCACTCCATGGGAGACCAGGATAAGTACCTGGCTCCTGCCATCGGATCAGCGTGGTGCGCCGGCCGCAGCGTGCCTACCGCAGCACGCCTACCGCAGCGCGCCTACCGCAGCAGCCATTGGAGGGTGAACCAATGGCAAAAGGAAGACCTTTCTCTCTGTCTCTCTCTCACTGTCCACTCTGCCTGTCCAAAAAAAAAAAAAAAAAAAAGTTAAAAAAAATAAAAGTTTAACGGAATGAATAGAATGGGCTGCCTGTCCTAGAATGTCAAGAAGGATTAATAGGACACCCTATTTTAGAGGGTTTGAGGTAGATGAAGAGATTTTAGAAATATACTTTTTTGGAATCAAGAAGATATGGGCAAATGAGAAGGAGGCATTCTGGGGATTCCAGGTGCCTACTTTGTCAATCACCAAAAAGGAGGTGGTGAAGCTTCAGGACAGGTGGAGGATCATGAAGAGATACAATTTTTAAACAGGTATGCAAAGTTTATCTGGCTTGTGAAACACTCCACATCAAGCATTTGTAGTCAGAAGTATAATTCTAAAGCCCAGTCAAGAGAAGGATGCCACACTGTGACACAACTGGATACTTAAAATGTCTGAAGAGTGAATGAGGGGTCCCATTGCCCAGTAAGAGGAGCATAAAGAAAAATGAAACTAATCAAGAAAAGTGCCCAGAGAAGTTGTGTGGTAGAGTTGCCTCACATCAGCTTGCAACAACTCAGAAATTCAGAAATTTTAAGAACTGGTTATTAACCAAGTATTTTTTTTAAAGATTTGAAAGTCAGAGTTACACAAAGAAGTAAAGGCAGAGAGAGAGAGAGAGAGAGGTCTTCCATCCTCAACTGGCCACAATATTCAGAGCTCAGCCAATCCGACACCAGGAGCTTCTTCTGGGTCTACTACGTGAGTGCAGGGGCCCAAGGACTTGGGCCATCTTCCATTGCTTTCCCATGCTATACAGAAAGCTACATTGGAAGCAGAGCTGTAGAGACTTGAAGCAGCACCCTTATGGGAGTAGCTTTACCCACAGTGGCTTTATGCCACAGTGCTGGCCCCTAAACAAGCATTGATTAAAAATTATATGAGCTTATAATTAAGGCAGTAATGTTAAAACCAAAATCAATAAACACTCACAATGCATATTCTCATAGTGATTGTTTGCAATACATTTACTCTTACCCATATTCTTGGGGTTATTCCCATCTCCAATTCCTTTATGATGGAAGATATTGCCTTATGATGTACTCATTACTATTCATCTCTTACCAAGTTCATATCCAGTAATACTGAGCATAGTGGTGATTTACAAAATTGAAATCGATAAGTACAGCACACCATTGATTGATTCACTGTTTTGTCAATTGTCTAGCCCAGCTATTGTATACCTGCTGCTTGCTTTCTTAAGTTTATTAGAGTACACCCAGTGGTCAGTCATACTGTCTATACTCCACTACAATGACAATGTTGATCAGTTGCAACACACAACACAAGGTAATTAAACATGGAAATATTTACTGCCTTGCCCTGAAAGAGAAATGCAGTGGAAGATGGCCCAAGAACTTGGATCCCTGCCGCCCATTTGGGAGATGCAGAAGCAGCTCCTGGCTTTGGCCTGGCCCAACCCTGGCCATTGCAGCCATTCAGGGAGTGATGCAGAAAATGGAAGGCCCCTTTGCTTTCTTTCTCTTCTCTCCCTCTAATCCTGACTTTCAAATGAAATAAATCCTTGAAAGAAAAATAAAATTTGTCAACCTCTGGTCTAGACTTAAGGAGATAATGGACAAAATGTAAATAAGGTAGACTTATAATGCATCATGTCTATAGCCATCATATTGTGAGTAGCACAAAGAGAAACAAAATACACTATCAGTATTTGAATCTTAAGTTACTCTTAAGAAATGAATCTGATTCTGAAATATGCCTTTGCTGTTCCACTTTCATCTATCCATTAACCTAAATGAAAATATTAACTAGCATTCACGTTGGAACTATGTTTATTTTAAACCATTGATTGATTGTGGTTAAAAGTGTTCCGTAAAATTCAGTACATTCTGTACAAATCTACTGCTATATTGAATTTACAACCAAGAGTATGTTATTTACAAGTTTGTGATATAGAGCTGGCGCTGTGGCACAGCAGGTTAGCACCCTGACCTGAAGCACCCACACCCCATATGGGCACTGGTTCTAGTCTCAGCTGCTTCTCTTCCCATCTAGCTCTCTGCTATTGTCTGGGATAGCAGTGGAAGATGGCCCAAGTCCTTGGGCCCCTGAACCCACGTGGGAGACCAGGAAGAAGCTCCTGGCTTCGGTTCAGCCCAGCTCCAGCAGTTGCGGCAATTTGGGGAATGAACCAGCAGATGGAAGACCTCTCTCTGTCTCTACCTCTCTCTACCTCTCTCTGTAACTCTGTCTTTCAAATAAATAAAATAAATCTTTAAAAAGATAAATAAAAACCAAATTATGTGATAAACTTTGTCAGTAAAACGTATGTTTTTAAACATGCGCATATATGTATATATACTTTTTCCAGTGAGCCAATTGTTAAGTATTTACCAGCACAGCACTGACTAATATATAGAAATTTAAGATGTAAGTAGTTAATCTGTAATTGAACAGGGTTGCTAGAGGGCACCATGACTTCTACTGCTGCGAAGTTCATTACAGAAATGAAATATACTAAGAATCACTGAACAGTATAGAGATCAAATGGCAGTATTCATGGTCCAAAAATAGAACTTGGGTGCTTAACAGTACATGATCACCACTGAACTCGGACACAAATGTATTTGACAAGTCCTCACTTTCCACAAACAATGCTAATGTAGTTTTGGTACCAGAAGCAAAGTTCATAACGGTAGTGAGAGCCTGATGAGGCAAGTGGTCTGCACAATCAGCTTGTGAATACCAGGAAGTGATGGATACAATCTTCACATAGTAATGTTCAAGGACAGCCCAGTGGATCCCCAGTACTTGCCAGAACCAAGCAAATGCTTTCCTAGGGAATAGAAAATTTTCCAGTTCACTACTCATGTGTGGTGGAGGAGCTAGATACTATTGGCATCTTTCCCACCCTATCTCACATGACTCACAACTGTCTATATTCCAAGTGTTTATCTGCAAAGGATTTCTGCCACTCTACTCTTTCTATCTCCTAAGGAAGTCATGTGTCTACAGGAAAAAAAAGCACAGTGAGGACACTAAAACATTCGGATGAAAACCACAAGGTTAGTTCAAGACACTTTATCCAAAGTATTTGGTACTTTTGCTTAAAAATAAAATACATGAAGCTTTTGACCTGAAACTTAACTTCCTGAAGTTAAAGTGAGTGGGGACCTAGCATACCATTTGTTACCCCAGTATTAAGCTTTAAATCAATAAAAATCCAGCTCCTACAAATGATTTTCATATATCAAAAATACCACAGATTTTTCACAGAAGTTTAGAACTATTATAGACTGAAATTCTTACACAGAGATCAAGAACACAACAGCACAGACACTTGTGTCACTCACAAATTACACAACTAGTGTAGAACATTGACCTCTAAAACATGGCAAAAGCTTTCTTGCCTCTGGAACCAAAAGTGCAGTAGTGTTGATTTTTCTGTGCTCTTTTGAAAAAGGATAGGACATTCTAGTCACAATCCATGACCCCTCCCATTTTCAACACTGTCTCGGAATACATCCTTTTTGTTCTGTTATTTCCATCTACTGTTGAAAAAGGTTCCTAATTACACTAATTGTCTTCACAAGAGAAAAATTTTGCAAAAGAAGGGAAAAATCAGGAAAGATGCAAAGAGACTCCAATTTATATTTAGTCAATGTGAACTCAGATGGTAAGCACGGAAACACCTAGAGGGAACTTTAAGAGGAGAATCAAGATCCAGCCAAAAACCAACGTCACAGACAACCATTTGGAGACTGATAAAAAGCCAACATACTATAGGAAAAAAATTAGTTTGAAAATTATTCTAATTCGTTAAATGTTCTAAAGTTCAATAACTTTGGTCTTGGAAGTCTCATGCTTGTAAAGCTGCTTCATCCCTAGGAAAACATTTAAAAATTACTCAAGAACCTGTATCATCAGATGCATATCTTCCAAGAACGAAACATGCTTTTTTTCAATTTCAGATTCAGCTACGTCAGTGTGCAGGTATTTGTATTACAGAAGTACTAACCAAATGATAAAGCTTTGAGCTAGGAGACAAAGCACTGACACCCTTGTATCAAACTGCCTCTCCCTCAAGGATAGAGATAATAAGATTTGCTTTCTCTTGTGACAAAGATTGGATTCACTGATTAGTCTGACGATGTCAGAATAAATCACTTTGCTAAGATGGGAAGGAAAAGGAAAGCTTATTTTCCACTATCTCAGTAACAGCAGATTCAGAAATAAGCAAAATGTTCTGTTGCTTGTTATCTTTTTGCCCTTCAAGTTTTAAACAATGCCAAGAGAATGATGACCTTTTTTAAAGTTTTTAAGTAGTTCTCATAGTCCACAAAAACCAGTTACCTAAAGTCCAATTTCCGCAGGGCAAGGTTGGAGAAATATTAAGTACATAGTTACCTTAGAGCTACTATGCAGTCACACGTATTTTATGCTCAAGCCAGGTGAGCTCTCTCTCATTTAAGTACCAAGAAAGTGTTGATATCAAGAAATGAAATAGAAATCCAGGCTAAGCCCAAGGAGAGGAAAAAAATACAACTTGGAACCAAGCTTTTATTTCATTCTCAATACTCATACACTTGAACTCATCTTCTCTTAACTTTACCCGTTCCTCTTCAACACGATGTGTACCATTGCTTGGATGTGGGTTATACCCTGAAGACAATGTGTTAGAAGCTTGGTTTCCAGGATAGTGGTATTGGCAGATGATATGGACATTTGAGAGGCAAGGCTTAGTGGAAGATACTTAGGTATTGCGGATGCTGCCTTCTAAAGGCATTAGGGTATTTTCCCTGGGATTTAGTCAATCATTCTCAAACCAGAGTGAGCCTATACTCTGTTTCTCAACCTAGGGATAGAGGTTTATATTTCAAAAAGTTTTTAAATGTACATATATACCTCTAGTTCCTAGAGTAACTGGTCTATGGAAAACTTACTATAAAAAGTGTAATGAGGAATCCTCCAAGATGGTGGAATAAGGAGGGAGCGCACTGATAGTCCAGGAAAAGATAGTTTAATAAAAGTGGAGATACTGTAGTTTCAGGGAAGAATTGAGAAAAAAACTGCAGAGGAAACTCTTTCATAACTAGTGGGATACGGTGGACCTAAGTGGAGGGCACGGGTACCCATGGCTCGGGACCCCAGCCATGGAGTCTATGCACCAGTGCTGGAAAGGGAGGTGAGGAAAAACTGCAGAAGCCTGAGACACTGGCAGAAAAGTGGCAGGAAGAGCCTAGAGGGAACGAGGCTTGAAGCCCTGTGGGGGAAAGTTCACCATGCTAACTAGAGGAGAGAGAAAAAATAAAGGGGGGGACTGGTACAGACATGATTCTCTCTCCACTCACCTTACAAAGGTGAGCAAGACAAAGAGCAGGTGCCATTTTGGACATATGTAAAAGCTGTGCCACGTCAGGCTGTACCTGCCCTCAGCCAAGCAGAAAAACCTGACTCTGGTGGGGAGAAATAACAGGAGGTTAAGACCTAGTGAATGTGTGGAGCTTATGAACTGGGACTGTGAAAAAAACAAAAACAAAAACAAAAACTGAGGGTGTGAGGGAGAACTCACGGAGTGCCTGAGACGAACTCTCTCAGTGGGAGATGCCACAAACTTGGTAACATTGGCAACCCAGTGGGAGATTGCAGGGGAATCTGAGCTTACACTGAGGACAGCACAGATCCTTTGTGTGGTCCTTGGGACAGAGCAAATGAATATTATACCCACTGGAGCTAGTGCTCAGGCACTAATTGCCTTCAAGGAGAATAACTCAGTTGTGCAGAATTACTTCCCTTCTGAAGAGAGAGAGAGAGAGAGAGAGAGAGAGAGAGAGAGAGAGAGACTTACCATGCCAAACCTGGGTGTGTCACCTTTGGCACACCCTTAACCCTGAAGAACTGAACAGAGATCTCTGGGCACACCCACCACAAGCCTCTAAAGATTCACCAAATGAAGACAGTCCACTTAATCTAGAGTCATAGTATAATGAGAAAAGACACCAAAGCAAGGAAAAAAAGAAGAAGAAACCAAAGAATATCTCCACAGTGCCAAGCAAAAATTGCAGAAACTGAGGAAACAAGAACAAGGAAGACATTATGACTCCCCCAAATGAACATGACACTCCAATATGAGATTATGAAGATGATGAGATAGAAAAAATGCAAGATATGGGTTTCAAAAAATTTATGACAAGAACATTTAGAAGTTCCCCAAAACAAATTCTTGAACAACAGAAATCCTTACTGGACAGGATAGAAAATCTCTCTCATGAAAAAGAAAATGAAATATTGAGGAGGAATTAAAATGAAATGAAACAACTAGTAGAACATGAAATTGAGATATTGAAGAGAAATCAAAATGAAATGAAGAACTCAATAGATCAAATGACAAATACATTAGAGAGCCTTAAAAACAGAATCAGTGAGATAGAAGAGAGAATATCATATTTAGAAGACAGAGCACAGGAAAGTCTACAGTCAAACCAAAGAAAAGAAGAGGAAATTAGAAATCTAAAAAATATTGTGGGGAATCTACAGGATACTATTAAAAAAACCAACATTTGAGTTCTAGGAGTTTCTGAAGGCATGGAGAAAGAGAAATGATTAGAAGGCCTTTTTAGTGAGATACTAGCAGAAAACTTCCCGGGTTTGGAGAAGGACAGATACATCCAAATACAGGAAGCTCATAGAACCCCCAATAAACATGAGCAAAAGAGATCCTCACCACGACACTTTGTAATCAAACTCACCACAGTGAAACATAAAGAAAAAATTCTAAAATGTGCAAGAGGGAAACTTCAGATTACTCTCAGAGGATCTCCAGTTAGACTCACACTGACTTCTCATCAGAAACTTAATAGGTTAAGAGGGAATGGCAAGATATAGCCCAGGTACTAAGAAAAAAAAAAACCTGCCAGCTAAGAATATTATATCCTGCAAAGCAGTCATTTGTGAATGAAAGTAAAATAAAGACCTTTCATAGCAAACAGAATTTGAAAGAATTTGTTGCCACTCGTCCAGCCCTGCAAAAGATGCTTAAAGATGTGTTACACACATAAACACAGAAGCATGCCAATCAATTTGAAAGAAGGTAAAAGAAGAAAAACTCCCAGTAAAAGATCACAGGAAGTTCAAAGCATATATTAGAAATATCTTTGGGAAAATTGCAGGGCAATGTTACTACTTATCAATAGTCACATTGAATGTTAATGGCCTCAACTCCCCAGTTAAAAGACACAGACTAGCTGAATGGATTAAGGAACAAAACCCATCTATTTGCTCCTTACAAGAAACACATCTTTCCAACAAAGATACATACAGACTGAAAGTGAAAGGTTGGAAAAAGATATTCCATGCCAACAGAAATGAAAAAGAGCTGGCATAGCCATCTTAATAATAGACAAAATAAACTTTAACACAAAACTTTTAAGAGAGACAAAGAGGGGCACAATATATTAATTAAAGGATCAATTCAACACGAAGATGTATATTCACCTAATTACAGGGCACCAGCTTATTTAAAAGATATGTTAAGGGACTTAAAGGGAGACTTAGACTCAAATACAATAGTATTGGGGGACAGAAGCTCAACAAGGATACAGTATATTTAAACGACACTATTGCCCAAATGAATCTAACAGATATCTACAAAACTTTTCATCCTACACATAAAGAATTTACATTCTTCTCAGCAGTACATGGAACCTACTCTAGTACTGACCACATACTAGGCCATAAAGAAAGTCTCAGCAAATTCAAAAGAATTAGAATTAAATGATGCAGCTTCTCAGACCATAAAGGAATGAAGCTGGAAATTAGCAACTCAGGAATCCCTAGAGCATATGCAAACACATGGAGACTGAACAACATGCTCCTGAATGAACAATGGGTCATAGAAGAAATCAAAAGAGAAATCAAAAAATTTCTGGAAGTAAATGAGGTTAACAGCACAACATATCAAAACTTATGGGATACAGCAAAAGCAGTGTTAAGAGGAAAGTTTATAGCAATATGTTCCTTCAACAAGAAATTGGAAAGGCACCAAATAAATGAGCTTGCAGTGCCTGTCAAGGATCTAGAAAAACTGTAGCAAACCAGACCCAAAACTAGTGGGAGAAGAGAAATAATTAAAATCAGAATTGAAATCAACAGAATTGAATCCAAAAAAATTTACAAAACATAAGCCAAATGAAGAGCTCGTTTTTCAAAAAAAATAAACAAAATTGACACACCATTGGTCCAACTAACTAAAAAAAAAAAAGAGAGAAAAGACCCAAATCAACAAAATCAGAGATGAAAAAGGGAATGTAACAGCAGACACTACAGAAATAAAAAGAATCATCAGAAATTACTACAAGGACTTGTATGCCAGCAAACAGGGAAATCTATCAGAAATGGATAGATTCCTTGACACATGCAAGATATCTAAATTGAACCATGAAGACACAGAAAACCTAAACAGACCCATAACTGAGACAGAAATTAAAACAGTAATAAAGGCCCTCCCAACAAAGAAAAGCCCAGGACCAGAGGGATTCACTGCTGAATTTTCACAGACATTTAAACAACTAACTCCAATTCTTCTCAAACTATTCAGAACAATTGAAAAAGAGGGAATCCTCCCAAATTCTTTCTATGAAACCAGCATCACCTTAATCCCTAAGCCTGAAAAAGATGCAGCATTGAAAGAAAATTACAGACCAATATCCCTGATGAACATAGATGCAAAAATACTCAATAAAATTCTCTCCAATAGAATGCAACAACACATCAGAAAGATCATCCACCCAGACCAAGTGGGATTTATCCCTGGTATGCAGGGATGGTTCAACGTTCACAAAACAATCGATGTGATACACCACATTAACAGACTGCAGAAGAAAAAACATATGATTCTCTCAATAGACGCAGAGAAAGCATTTGATAAAATACAACACCCTTTCATGATGAAAACCCTAAGCAAACTGGGTATAAAAGGGACATTCCTCAATACAATCAAAGCAATTTGTGAAAAACCCATGGCCAGCATCCTACTCAATGGGGAAAAGTTGGAAGCATTTCCACTGAGATCTGGTACCAGACAGGGATGTCCACTGTCACCACTACTATTCAATATAGTTCTGGAAGTTTTAGCCAGAGCTATTAGGCAAGAAAAAGAAATTAAAGGGATACAAATTAGGAAGGAAGAACTCAAACAATCCCTCTTTGCAGATGATATGCTTCTTTATTTAGGGGATCCAAAGAATTCTACTAAGAGACTACTGGAAGTCATCGAAGAATTTGGCAAAGTAGCAGGATATAAAATCAATGCACAAAAATCAACAGCCTTTGTATACACAGGCAATGCCATGGCTGAGAAAGAACTTCTAAGATCAATCCCATTCACAATAGCTACAAAAACAATCAAATACCTTGGAATAAACTTAACCAAGGACATTAAAGATCTCAATGATGAGAATCACATTACAAAATCTTAAAGAAAGAAATAGAAGAGGATACCAAAAAATGGAAAAATCTTCCATACTCATGGGTTGGAAGAATCAATATCGTCAACATGCCCATTCTCCTGAAAGCAATTTATAGACTAATGTGATACCAATCAAAATACCAAAGACATTTTTTCAGATCTGGAAAAAATGATGCTGAAATTCATAGGGATGCAAAGGAGGCCTTGAATAGCTAAAGCAATCTTGTACAACAAAAACAAAGCCAGAGGCATCACAATCCCAGATTTCAGGACATGCTATAGGCAGTTGTAATCAAAACAGCACGGTACTGGTACAGATACAGATGTATAGACCAATGGAACAGAATAGAAACACCAGAAATCAATCCAAACATCTACAGCCAACTTATATTTGATTGAGGATCTAAAACCAATTTCTGGAGCAAGGACAGTCTATTCAATAAATGGTGCTGGGAAAAATGGTTTTCCACATGCAGAAGCATGAAGCAAGACTCCTACCTTTCACCTTACACAAAAATGCACTCAACATGAATTAAAGATCTAAATCTAAGACCCGACATCATCAAATTATTAGAGAACATTGGAGAAACCCTGCAAGATATAGGTACAGGCAAAGACTTCTTGGTAAAGACCCCAGAAGCACGGGCAGTCAAAGCCAAAATTAACAATTGGGATTGCATCAAATTGAGAAGTCTCTTTACTACAAAAGAAACATTCAGGAAAGTGAAGTGGCAACTGACAGAATAGGAAAAAATATTTGCAAACTATGCAACATATAAAGGGTTAATATCCAGAATATACAAAGAGATCAAGAAACTCCACAACAACAAAACAACCCATGTAAGAGATGGGCCAAGGACCTCAATAGATATTTTTTTTCAAAAGAGGAAATCCAAATGGCCAACAGACACATGAAAAAATGTTCAGGATCACTAGCAATCAGGGAAATGCAAATCAAAACCACAATGAGGTTTCACTTCACCCCTGTTAGAATGGCTCACATGCAGAAATCTACCAACATCAGATGCTGGTGAGGATGTGGGGAAAAAGAGACACTAACCCACTGTTGGTGGGAATGCAAACTGGTAAAGCCACTATGGAAGGCTGTCTGGAGATTCCTCAGAAACCTGAATATAACCCTACCATACAACCCAGCCATTCCACTCCTTGGAATTTACCCAAAGGAAATCAAATTGGCAAATAAAAGAGCTGTCTGCACCTTAATGTTTGTTGCAGCTCAATTCATAATAGCTAAGACCTGGAACAAACCCAAATGCCCATCAACAATAGACTGGATAAAGAAATTATGGGACATGTACTCTATAGAATACTATACAGCAGTAAAAAAAAAATGAAATCCCGTCATTTGCAATAAAATGGAGTAATATGGAAAACATCATGCTGAGTTAAATAAGCCAGTCCCAAAGGGACAAATATCGTATGTTCTCCCTGATTGGTGACAACTAACTGAGCACCAAAAAGGAAATCTGTTTAAGAGAAATGGACACTATGAGAATTGGTGACTTGATCAGCCCTTGTCCTGACTGTTGATGAACAACTTAATACTTTATCCCTTTCAGTTTTTTTTTTGTTGTTCTGCTTAATACTATTGTTTGAACTCTTTAATTAACACACAATTATTCTTATGTGTTGAAATTTAACTGAAAAGTGATCCCTGTTAAATATGAGTGGGAATAAGAGACGAGATGTACAGTTTGGCACATGCTCAATCGGACTTGCCCAAAACGGTAGAGTTAGAAACGTGCCAGGGGATTCCAATTCAATCCCATCAACGTGGCATGTACCAATGCCATCTCACAAGTCCAAGTAATCATTTTCAAGTTACAATTGATCATACTGACAGGATCAAGAGTCAAAAGGATCACATAAACAAGACTAGCGTCTGCTAATACTAACTGATATAATTAAAATGGAGAGAATGATCCAACATGGGAAGTGGGATACACAGCAGACTCATAGAATGGCAGATGTCCTAAACAGCACTCTGGCCTCAGAATCAGCCCTTAAGGCATTCGGACCTGGTTGAAGAGCCCATGAGAGTATTTTAGCATGGAAAGCCAAGACATTCTGTCAAAAAAAAAATAAAACAACTAAATGCAAGATCTGCAGTTGAGGTCCCAGTGGAAAGAACGGGCCATCAAAGAAGGAGGTACCTTTCTCTGAAGTGTGGAGAGAACTTCCACTTTGACTATGACCTTATCTAAATAAGATCAGAGTTGGCGAACTCAAAAGGCTTCCATAGTCTTGGCAACTCATGGCAAGAGCCTAGGGTGATTACTGGCACCATAAACAAGAGTGTCAATTGTCAAGTCAACAACAGTAGTCACTGTGCACTTACTCCCCATGTAGGATCTCTGTCCTTAATGTGCTGTACTATGTGAATTAATGGTATAACTAGTACTCAACAGTACTTTATATTTTGTGTTTCTGTGTGGTTGCAAACTGTTGAAATCTTTACTTAGAATATACTAAATTGATCTTCTGTATAGAAAGATAATTGAAAGTGAATCTTGATATGGATGGGATGAGAGAGGGAGTGGGAGATGGGAGGGTTGCAGGTGGGAGGCAAGTTATGGGTGGGGGGGGGGAGAACCAATGTAATCCAAAAGCTGTACTTTGGAAATTTATATTTATTAAATAAAAGTTAAAATATGTAATAAAATATTGTACAAAAAATGAGTTACATATTTCCAAGATACAATGACAGGATAGACACAAGGTATACATTTTTATTCCAATAAGGAATTCATGGAAATGATAAATCAAGTACAAAAGCCAGCAAAGAAAACACTAAATTCTAAAGTTCCTTATATGGCATCCTGAGTACAAAGAGGAAGGGCAGTCCTGAGCCTATGGCTTTGCTGGTCAAAGCTCATGCTCCAGTTCTCACGAGTTGGAGTCTCAACTGTTCAGCTGGACTGGGCATTGCCCTGGTTGGGCCCCTAGGCAGCAATTCCCTGCCCACATTTATCCATGGCATTACTCTAGTGGAGGCTCTGCCCTTGGGACAGGTTCCCTTTCTGGGCCCCGAGTTTGCCCAGAGCACCCTCATGCCTCTACAGCTGTATTGATCTGTGCCAACATAACTGTTCTAGGAGGCTGCACACCGATAGCTGAGGTTTTCCAAGGCTTGTGTTGCAGAGTGCTTGCAGCTTTTCTCTGCAGGAGTTTCATGTTGCTGATACTTCCACTTTCCTAGGGTGTCCTTTTGGCTTCACTCTCACAACTTTGCTAGCTGTTTTGCCACATTGAGGCTCCTTTCAGGATCTCCAATCCTGCAGCACAACTTTGCCTATCCTCCCAAGCTTTAGTTGAAGTCTCAGTGGGAGCTGCCACAAACCCATATCTTCTGTGTTGTGCACACCTGGAAAATCTGCATCAGCTTCATATGGATGCTGACACCACAGTTTTCCATCAGCTAAGGCCTTGTCTGGACACACTTGAATCAGGGCAGCAGTGGCCCCCCAGCACATTGGTGACAAACCAGAATCCAGGACAGACCCTGGGCATGCAGGGCACCCTGCTTCGTCCTTAAATGATTCTTCCTTGGAAGGTCTTTGAAACAGATTTTCACTTTTTAAGTCCCTGATGGTACTGTAGTGGGAAGGGCTGCCTTGAAGAATCCTGAAACACCTTTAAGGTCTTCTTTCCTTTTACCCAACTAATTCTGCAAGTGGCTTCTCCATCACATTCTGTCCAGCCATGCTTTTTCTTCACTTCTTCTCTCGCCAGACTGTGAATTTTCCAAAATGTTCTTCTCTGCTCATTTCAGTTTCTGATTCTCACTGTAAAACTTTCTAATAGCAACCAATAACCCCTGTACTGCAGACTGAACACTTTGCTGCCTCGAAGTCTCCTTCACCAACCCACGGGTCCACATCATTAAGCTCATTCTTCGACAGTCTCTGAATATGGACACAGGGGAGGAGCATGTGAGGACTCAGAAAACAGAGAGAGAGAACAAGTCAGCGTGCTCATTCATGTCTGTGGTTTTCTGGTAGTGAGCTTAGCCCTAGCCCCTCATCTAATGTAACCACTTTTGTTTTCTATCATTGTACTATTCTGTAGTAGTGCACTATTGGACAACATTTGCTGTTTCCAGGTTCCAGTTGTCACAGATTTGTGGGTTTTTTCCCTTCAATTTTTTTCCCCTGGTTCATGGCCAAGTTACAAAGCAACTGAATACAATGCTTTATTTAGGTCTACCAGTATAATAAACAAAAAATGTTGAATTTCTGATCCTAGAATCACACTCTCATATTTTGGTGCTATCCAGTAAATTTTAAAAAAATAAATTGATAAGCAGGGCATTTTCTTTTCTTTCCATCCCACATGCTATGAATCTTGCTTACTTTTTGAGATTTCACATCCTGTTAATTTTTTTCCACAGTGGACATATTTTGATGAGATTTTATTGTTGTTTTAAAAACTACCAATAAAAAGAAGCATATTCCTCTTGTACTGTGTTAATACCATTAAAGAAAGTATTAAATGGTAGGCAAGTGTATATTAATTTCCTTTCTCCTATCTCTTTCTTAATGGCAAAACCAGACATACTCTGTATACTTGTCTTAATTATAAAATTAATCTATTTCTTAGATATTTTAGCATGCAAGTCCAGCTATCACAGGTTTAATGAAACGTCTTTGTACTGGTTATTTCATACTCTGCTCTAACGGTATTCAAATTACAGTGATCATGGAAATATATCCACTCTATATATCTTCCTTCCTTTTACTTTTTATTGGCTATTTTTTAATCAGTGCAGTTAAACAAATGCTTTCATTTGGATCTGATTTTGAGAATACTAGAAACTTCCATTTATATATATTTTAATTTGTCTTCTGGAATATTAATGGTTGCTAAACTTTATCCTTTTTTAAATCATGAAAGCGTTAAGGCTAACATTAATATAAATTCAATTTAATATGATTTACTTAACCAACAAAATATGCTTATGTCTTTCCTAAGAGAACAAGTTTGTTAACTCAGTACAGAAGCAAGCAGGTCTAAGGGATAGTTGGAAAACATGGTGGACAAGCTGGAGAGAAGAGTGAGGGATAAAGACACAGCCCCAGATCAGGCCAACAGCTTTCCCACCTTGGCATTTCTGACTCACAACTAAGTCTTGCTATTCACAAAGTCACTCCTGTGTTGTGTTGCAGGTGTCTCTAGACCTTGTCATCTGGAAGATTTGCCTTGTCTTGCTCTCCAACAAAACTGTCCATAAGGACAATCCATGTCCCCTCTTCTTTTAAGAAATATTTTAGGATTTTGAACGCCTTAGAAGGTAATCTGTACTTTTCTTTACAAGATTGCCATGTCATGCAACTAAAAAGCCAATGCTTATGTTGAACTATATTCGTTAAAAACCTTTATTAAGCCTGGTCTATGTATAATAGCAACATAAAATATTGACTATGTGCCTGGAACTGTTACTATTTATTGAGTAGTTTGGGGTAGAGTATATGTTCTCTACAAGCTCATAGGAGCCATTATGAGGATATAATTATTAACATTAAACTGGATGAGGAAACTGAAGTTTCAAAAGTAGTGACAATTTTCTTGTAGCTAATAAATAAAGATGCAAGGATTGAAATTGAGCATTTCCTGCCTTTTTAGAACATTTTCTTTTTACTTCTTCAATGCCTCACTTGGTGCTAGTCTGAGTAGATGCCATGGCAGAAGGAAAATGTGAGTGAACAATTTATCTGACAAGAAAAATATATTTATCTGTAAAACAATGACAGACAAATTTAATAAATTGAATATCAAAGGAACCAGAACCACATGATCCAATATATGATCTTGATTCTAAGGTCTTGAATTTAAAATAGCAAAAAGGATTTCTGAAGAGAGGACTATAACTTAATTCCTCCACGAGATTATTTTTCAAACTGCCATTAAATATTCTCAGTCACATTTATGCTATTCTGGCACAAACACTATTAAATACTTCTTTTTCTTTCTCTTACCTATAGGCTATTGATGGACTTGGGTTACTGACTGGCAAGTTGCCTCATCAGTAATTTATTTGTGGAAATGAATAAATGCAACTTGATCCTTGTCATGACTCAGCATTGCTTGCTTACTGAGACATTCTGATCTTAAGACTTTCTCTTCCTTGTCCATAACCTTCAATTCTGTCTCTCTCTCACAACTGCAACTGCTCTTTTCTCCTTTCTATCTCCGTCCATCAATCCCTGTTCTTCAGATGTAGAAATTCTTCTTGGATATCTTTTCTGTCTCTCTGCAGGCAGGATTTCATCTTTGTAGTTTTCACAGTGCTCTTATTTGTGCCCTAGAATCCATGACTTCTTTGTGCTTCTACCACACCTACTTTGCCTTCTTCAATCCCAGATAACTCCACAAGTTATTTTTCCCCCACTTTAATGACAAATCTGTGACAAGTCGTGAGTAGAGAACTTTATCTGGGACCTCCCACTGATTGTCAGTTTGTATGTCAGGGCCTCCTTATCACATTTCTCTGTTACTTTTCTAAAGTCCTTTCCTGTTCCTCATCCCCAAGCCTGTGCTGATGTCCAAGACTGAGTTCAAAGGACATGAAGGCCTTTCCCGTTCTCCAGGCAAGATTACTATCCATTCCATCATTTTAAAAGCTATCACCACTTGTTGAAGGTATTAACAGAAAATTGAAGATGTGGTGGGATCTTATGTTAAACTTCATAGATTTGTTGCAATATTGTTAGTGATGGCTGCCTTCAGACCACTACAGGAGAGTTTGAGGGTGGAAGCCTTCAAAGTTGACATAATTTCCATCAAGATAAAATAATCCACATGAAATATTTTGGGGGTACGTTTGTTTAGAAATTTCAAGCACACTACAAGGCATTCTAATGGTTCTTTCTGTTACAATGTTGGAGTTTTTTAATAAGGAAGAGGTGGCATTTTGAGTGATGTAACGGCTGTTTTTGTGGCTATATTACTATATACCTATTACACAAAATGGAGTTTTAGTGAATGTAGACCCTTTTAGGCACTAGTAAGAAAGGAAATGTACATGAGACATGTATGCATGTTGTACAAAAGATTGTATATTGTATAGCATATGGCCTTTAGAATTTTTCTTACTAAGTCTATCGCTGCTCCTGACCCAGTAAAATGCTTTTGCCTGAACACTTATTCTTGTATTGACACACTCATATAATTCGTAGGAACAAATATCTTAAACCTTGAAAAACAATTTCTTAATTTTCTTTATGAATAATTCAGGTTATAATTCTTCACATAAAGAACAATGATGGCATATATTACTACTGTGTTTCTAATTCTAATGGGTATATTTTAATACTTTTTATTATAAAGTAGGTGCACCTTCTGCAGCTAGTACTTGTGACACTGTGTTAGTCAAAGTCATACAAGGAGACAGAAGCTAAACAGTAATTTGAATAGGAAAAGATTAATATGGAGGATTATTAATATTTTCTCACCTATCTGTCTTTCTACCTAACTACTGTTTATGATTAAGAAGGAATAAAAAAAGGATTCTGAATAATGCTCTGAGTGTGAGGGAGCACTCCTAAAGAAGAAACTAACTTGGAGAGAGAGGGATCCTTGCCAAGGCTGGTGCGTAGACCTCGTGCGAGTGGGAGTGTTTGTAGCCTGCTGAATGCAGGAGAATTTCCCTGGGTTGCTGGGTTGTGAAGGTCAGAACTGATCCAGAAGCAAGGGTCATATCAGAGGTGGTTTGAAGATAAAAGGCTTAGAGAATCTGAAGGCTCCACTGAATGGTTCTGATAGGGAAATATGGTTTCAAAGTCTTTAAAGGAAGAGCAATAGGTTTCCTTTTGTTTTCAGACAAGTTCAAGTTCGTAAGGTGGTTTCTTTTTTTTCTTCCTTCCCCTTTCTCAGACTCATTCTCTTCCCATTCTTTTTTTGTTCCAAGGATTAATTTATTTATTTGAAAGGAAAGGAGAAGAGAGAGTACTTCTATGTGCTGGTTCACTCTCCAGATGACCACAAGAGCTAGGGCATGGCCAGTGTGAAGCCAGGAGCCTGGAGTTCCTTCCTAGTCTCCCTTCAGAGGTGGCAGGATCTCATGCACTTGTGGGAATTAGTTGCTGCCTTCCCTTGTACACTAGCAGGAAATTGGATCACAGGCAGAGCAGACAAAACTTAGACCAGCACTCCAGGATAGAGTGCTGTTGTGCAAGCAGTGGCTTATTCTACCATACCACCACTCTCCCACTTCTTCTTTTGCCCAAGTCTCCATTCCATATGCTAAACAGAATTGAATATAAACTTCTAAAAATACAAGATACATCTTTTTAAAAGATATCTTGATTTATTTGAAAGGCAGAGTGACACACACACACACACACACAAAGAGAGAGAGAGAGAGAGAGAGAGAGAGAGAGAATCTTCCACTCACTAATTTACTCCCCAAATGTCCTGAATGGCTACCATGGCTGGGGCTGGTCCAGGCAGGATGAAGCCAGAAGCCACAGAGGCCAAGAACTCCATAAGGGTCTCCCATGTGGGTGGTAAACTCCCAAATACTTGGGCGATCATCTGCTGCCTTTTCAGGCACATAAACAGGGAGCTGAACTGGAAGTGGAGCATCCAGAACTTGAACCAGCCCTCCAAGAAAGGATACTGGCACTACAAAAGGTGACTTAACCCAGTGGGCCATAACACTGGTTCTACATTTCGTAACTGTCCCAGACATGATGCTGATGCTAGACTGAGAGAGATGTCCAGCAAAAGCTTCTGCCTTGGTATAATCTGCTCAGTTTGCAATTAAGCCTTTGACTACAATGTAAATTAATGTTATTTCAAAAAATAATACATGAAATATTAAGTTAAAATATTTTAGAGTATTGACTATCACACATGAGTTTAATTTTACGTATATTAGTGAAGGAAATCATTAAAGTCAGTCCATTATTCTCTTAATCATTTTTCTTTGTTTTCCCAACTCTGCTTCTCTTCACTGTATTTTTTGAGTAATGCTTCCTCCTCCTCCTTTGTATTTATTAAACACTTTAAAATGTTATTGCTGTTTAGTCTCATTAGTGATATTTTCTTACAAGAGTACATGTAATGTAATATTATAAATGCTTAACTAAGCCAAGAATTTCCACAATTATTTGATTGCTATCTTATTCCCTCACACATACACACATTTCTATTCATTTTTTGTATATTTCTGTAAATTTTTTTTCTATTACACCATATTTGCATCTATCATCAGTTTTTCTCTCTGTTAATTGCTATACACACAAACCCACACTATGGAATATGATCAAAAAACAAACTATAATTAGCTACATTCCCTGCTATTTATTATCATCATCATAAAATCGACTTCTTAATTTTTTTGAAGATTTTATTTATTTATTTTAAAGGCAGAATTACAGAGAGAGAAAGAGAGACAGAAAGAGAAATATTCTATTAGCTGATACGCTGCCCAGATAACAACAGCTAGGGCTGGGCCAGGCTGAAGCCAAGAGTCCAGAGCTTCATCTGGATCTCCCATTTGAGTGCCAGGGGCCCGAAGACTTGGGTCATCTTCTTCTGCCTATCCTAGGCCATTAGCAGGGAGCTGGAAGTGGAGCAACCGTGAAACAAGCCAGTGCCTATATGGGATGCTAGTGTTGCAGGTCAATGATTTTTATCTGTTATGTCACAACCCAGGCCCCCAAATTGACTTTTGTATTAAGAGTCAGAGAGAGAGAAATACAGCCCCCCTCCCCCACACAGGGAGAGCGACAGAGATCTCCCACCAGATAATTCACTCCTCAAATGCTTGCATTGGCTAAGGTTGGACCAGACTGAAGTCAGGATCCTGGAACATAATCCAGCCCTCCCAGGTGGGTGACAGGTACCCTATACTTGAGTCATTTTCCATGGCCACATTAAGCAGAAGCTGGAATCGAGGGAAGAACTGGGGCTTGAATCCACATACTCTGATAAAGAATGCAAACGTGTTAACCACTAGGCCAAACACACCACCATTATTAAAATAATTTTATCTTAAATATTTATAATCCCAATTGAGTCATCTCTAAAAATACAGAATTTGTATATGTTTTGATTTATTAAAAATGATGGTTGTATTTTTTTACTTTGATCATTTTCTTCTATTGACAATCAAAGTAAATTCAGCATACTATTCCCATTTTACAGATGAGAAAATAGGAAGTACACAGATCACACACATTGTCATAGTAATTTTTTATGATTTGCCAAAGTTATTTTGTCATTAATCCCCAAGGCTATTGACTGAATCTTTTAAAAATGAATATTTGTAGTTAGTTATCTGATAAATATGTTAATAAATTTTAATGCACTTTCAGTCCACTTTTGAATTATTGTTATTAAATTATACATCTGAGATACAGACACACACACACACACAGATAAATCACTGGTTTACTCCCCAAGTGCTGGACCATGCCAGCAGCCTGGACCCAATCCTGACCTCCCTCCTGGGAGGCAGGAATCCAGTAACTTGAGCCATCACTGCTGCTTCCCAGAGTCTGCCTTAGCAGGAAGCTAGAGTCCAAAGCTGGAGAGGGGGTTTTGAACTCTGGTACTGAGACATGGCACACAGGTATTTTAACTGGCATTTTAATTTATGTATTTACCTTTTATTTGTCTTTATCTTTTATTTCTCTTTATGTTTCAGGGATACAATGAAAGTGGGGTAGACAAAGGTTGCCTATATGTTTATGCATGTCTATGTTGGACAAATAATAAGGAAGGGTTGAATTGCCTTCTTTTCAGTAGGGACTGTCTTTTAGGAGTCTGGCCTAAAAAAGACTGACTCTGTGTCTGAAGAACTGCGTTATCACTGTCTCATTCTCAATGGCACTGTCACAGGCATTCCGATGAACAGTTGAGTGGCAGGCAAGGAGCGCCATCAGTCCCCACAGCAGCTTCTACCATTGAGCACAGTTCAATAGCTATTTATTAACACTCACTGCTCATTTTAAAGGTGAAACTTCAGATTAGCACAAGAATGCCAACTATAATTGACTTCAAATTTGCACAATAGTGCCTGGATGAATTACTTGGCATTTATTGATGGTCCAAACAGAGAAACAAAGAAAAAAATCAGTAAATACAGGCAAAAGTGCCTTAGTGGTATGGGTGGAGGAATAAATTCATGCCCTATCATATTTGCTTCCTTGCTTTTGTGCTTAAAGGTTTTATGCAGTCTTCAGTTTTGCTGGTTGCCAATGCAAGTTTATAATTTTATGTAAGATGCTTGATTTATTCAATTAAAAAATGTTAGCCTGAGCAAGCCAGCCAAGACTGTAGAAAATAACAAGTCATATAAAATAAATGTATTTTTACTGGAACATGAACAAGAATATAAATGTAATACTGTGGGCAGTTTGCTGGGGATGAGCCAAAGCAGGAGGAATTCTTTTGTCAAGCTCCTCATTTGCTTTTAGCACATCATCCCAAAGAGCATCAGGTCCTATCTGAGCTTACTTTACAAGTTGTAGGGACACTTTGGGCTCTATTTTGGTTCAGATAGACATCTTATCTTAGTCAATATTATTTCTTCTGGAGCTCCATACTACATAGTGTGTCATTTTCTTCTATGGTAGTAACATTTTTTTCATTTTCATTTTAGTTATTTTAATGGATTCTATGTAATTTTTAGATATTTTTAGAACATAATGATATTCCCCTTCTCCCTCCCTCTCTCCCATCCACCTTCTATCCACCTTTCTTTTTTTTTCTTTTAGAGATAATATATTTTAAATTTTCATTACAGTAAAAAGGCTTAATTCTTCATTGAATAAGAGGTTTAACAAGTAAAAAGAAGACCCTGATTTTGTGGGAGTATAGACAATGGCTGCAATCAATAATTGAGTGTATGAAAGAAGGGTTGTATGTGAGCACCTCTCACTCAGTAAACCGTTTTTTTTTTTTTCAAATACGTATTCATAATTTCCACAAAGAACCTTTAGCTTTAGGTGGTCTGTGGTGAATCTATTTTGGCAGCAAAGCAGTCTGGGTGATTCAAACATAGGAGGCTTGATGACCACTCAACTTATCCTTACTAAAGTGAGACAATGCCAGACTCGGGATCTTACCTTATCAATAAGTGCAAAGTCAGACTGCCTCAACTCCATGCACGTACTTTCAGTCTTTTTGGAGGAAACTTCAGAGTAGGTTCATCAATGGACTTGTCTGCTATCTGAAAAACTTCCCTAGAGCAAATTTCTGTGGCACACTTCCTCATGAATAGCCAGTAGAATGCTACAATGGAGGTGTTTTTGGTGAAAAAAGGGATGTTGTAACCATGCTCAGAAACCATGAAACAGATGCAGAGCTGTTCATCTCTGTGCTCAATGCTTTATTTTGCCTAAAAGAGACAAACAAGAAAAGAGAGGAAAAAATGAAACATAAACACTTAAAAGATCAAATAACTGAACACAATGAGTAGTGGGTTGAGCTAGTTAGAACAAAATTATTTAATAGCATTTTACATGTTCTGTAAAGTTAGGACCTTCCTCATCAGTCTCTTAACTTAAATGTCCACTAGTTTTACTTGTATTCAGTTCTGCAATACTGGGATTAAATTTGATATTTGTGTCAGCACATTAAATGCAAAAAAGACAAAGCACAAAAGAAGAAGGAACATGTTGGCTCTTGAGAGACTGATAAATTCTTAATTACAAAATAAGATATACTTCTCCCTAATATTTAGCATTTGTGTAAAATGTTGTGCTTATTAGCATTAACTTTAGAATTATAGTTGTGTGGGAAATAGCTGGTTTGACCTTCCCAGAAGATAGGCATGTGAGTATTCCTTAGCTGAGTCAAAGACATTATAAGAAGTTGGAAGACAAGCCGGTGCTGTGGCATAGGGGGTAAAGCTGCCACCTGCAGTGTCAGCATCCCACATGGGTGCCAGTTCGAGTCCCGGCAGCTCCTTTTCTGGTCCAGCTCTCTGCTGTGGCCTGGGAAAGCAGTAGAAGATAGCCCAAGTTCCTGAGCCCCTGCATCCACGTGGGAGACCCTAAAGAAGCTCTTGTGTCCTGGCTTTGTACTGGCTCACTTCTGGCCATTGCGGCCATCTGGGGAGTGAACCAGCAGATGGAAGCTCTCTCTCTCTCGCTCGCTCTCTCTCTCTCTTCCTTTCTCTTTCCCTCCTTCCTTCTCTCCCTCCCTTCTTCCCTCCCTCCCTCTTACCTTCCTTCCTCCCTCCCTCTACCTCCCTTTAGTTCTGTCTTTCAAATAAATAAATAAATCTTTAAAAAAAGAAGAAGAAATGGGAAGAACATGTTCTTGAAAACAGTTGAGAGCAAAACTTGTTTCAAAAAATTAACCTGATTATTCATAATAAACAAAGTTGGCTTTCAAGAATTGAGAGGCATTTAATGAATATTTGATTAGGAGTTTCTAAAAGTACAACTCAGACATCACAACATTATGTGTAAAATGTTTTTTTTTTTTAGTTTGGCAAAAGCCAAAACACATATTAGTATATGTAGCAAAACAAGCTTGCCAACCTGGATCCCCACTGAAATCAGGTATTCCTTGGTTGACAGTTCTTAAATTTGGGGAGATTTCGGACACAAAACCAGTTATGTGGCTTCTGTTTAAGTACTACTTAGGATTTCCCTATTGTCAAAACTGTTGAAAAATATGAGGTTATATGTGGCAAACTGTATTTGTATTTTTGTTTTAAATTTTGCCAACATGCTATGGGAAATTAAAGTAACAAAATTTTTTAAAAAACTAAAATAACTACAAAGAAACAACAATAAAAAACCACAAAAAACAACAAAGGAGACCTTTTATTAGCTGGTATGTTTAGTTGATTTGAGAAGGAAAGAGAGACCTGTTAGGGGGTTACATCTATCTACTATATATATTATAACAGTAAAAATAATCACAAAATTCTATAGCCCACAATATGATCATTTAAATCTCACTCATCTTTGCAAGCACTGCATGTCTCTGTGGACCTTGTCTGCACTCCTGCACTCACTCATCAGTGGTGTCTGGTTGGAGCATCTGCCAGTTTAAGCTGAACTTGGCTGTGCTTTACAGGTTTTTCATCTTCCTCTTGGGATCAGCATATTCTATCGGTAATATCAGAGGCACACCTGTTTTCTTTTGTCACTTTCTCTGAAATCCCATTTGTTGTAGCAAGTCATATGTCCATTCTGAATATCCAGGTGTTGGTAAATAAATTATATTTTTTAGTAGCTGGGAATTGTTATGGTGGTAATGGCATGGTTAAATGAGGGAAGTCTTTGAGCTAGTGATTCAGTCTAGGACAAAATCTCTAGCTGTTATCAATAGAAGGGATTTCAGTTGTGAACAGGCACTCAGATGTGGAAGTGACAAGTAAAGTTGGATTCTGGGAATTTTCTTTATCTTCCTTCATATAATTTATTTTTTTATTTTTAAAATTATTTAAGTTATACAAATTTCATGTATTTCATATATACAGATTTAGAAACAGTGATACTCGCCACCCTCCCTTCCCTCCCTTCCATGCTCCCATCCTACTTCCTCTACACTCTCCTATTCCCACACTTAATTTTTACAAAGGTCTATTTTCAGTTTACTTTATGCTCATAAGATTGACCCTAAATTAAGTAAAGGGTTCAATAAACAGTATAAAGAAAAAAGAAAAAAAACACTCTTGTATGACAGTTGAGACAAGGGCTGTAAACAATCGTCAAATCTCAAAATGTCAATTTCACCCCTATAGATCACCTTTTAGGTACTCCATTAGTTACCACAAATCAGGGAAAATGTGTGATTTGTCTTTTTGGGACTAGTTTATCTCACTAAGTATAGTGGTTTCCAGTTGCATCAATTTTGTTTCAAAAGAAAGGGTTTCATTTTTTTAACCTCTTAGTAATATTCCATGGCATATATAGTCGATAATTTCTTTATTCAGTTGTCAGTTCATGGACCTCTGGGTTGATTCCGTATTTCAGCTATTGTGAATTGAACTGAAATAAACAGATCATTCTTTCATATGCTGATTGCTTTTCATTTGGGTAAATTGCTAGGTGTGGGATGGCTGTGTCATATGATATATCTATTTTCAGATTTCAGAGGAATCTCCCTACTGTCTTCCACAATGGATGCACCAGTTTACATTCTTATCAACGGATGATTAGAGTAACTTTTTCCCCACATCCTCCCCAGCATTTATTGTTGTTGATTTCTGAATGATAGCCATTCTAACCGAGGTGAGGTGAAACCTCTTTGTGGTTTTGATTTACATTTCCCTTATGGCTGGTGATCCTGAGCATTTTTCCATATGACTGTTGGCCATTTGAATTTCCTCTTTTGAAAAATGCTTTTTCATGTGCTTTACCCATTTCTTGACTGGATTTTTTTGTTGTTATTGTTGAGTTTCTTGAGTTCTTTATATATTCTGGATATTAATCCTTTATCAGTTGCATATCTTGCAAGTATTTTCTCCCATTCTGTCAGTTGCCTCTTCACTTTCCAAAATATTTCCTTTGCATTGCAGAAGCTTCTCTGCTTGATGTAATCCCACTTGTTTATTTCGGCTCTGATTGCCTTTGCTTCTGTGGTCTTTTCCAAGAATCTTTGCCTATGCCAATGTCTTGCAGAGTTTCCCCAGTGATCTCTGGTAATTTGATAGCATTGGGTCACAGATTTAGGTCTTTGATCCATTTTAATTTGATTTTTGTGTAAAGCATAAGGTAGGCGTCTTGCTTCATACTTCTGCATGCAGAGATCCAGTTTTCCCAGCACCATTTGTTGAAGAGAATGTCCTTGCTGCAGGGATAGATTTTAGCTCCTTTGTCAAAGATAAGTTGGTTGAAGATGCATGGATTGATTTCTGGAGTTTCTATTCTGTACCATTGGTCTACTTGTCTATTTTTTTTTTTGCAGTACCTAGCTGTTTTGATTAAAATGACCTGTAATATTTCTTGAAATCTGGTATTGTGGTGCCTCTGGCTTTGTTTATGTTGTGTAAGATTGCTTTAGCTATTCACATATAATTTATTTTAAGTGTGGGTTTTTATAACTTATCATTTCAGAATGGCTTATTTATCAACCTCCTGGCGAAATTCCTGAACATTTTATCATCTGTTCTCACAAGTCACCATGAGCCAGCTCTTGCTCACTAGCTCTGGTTTGGTTCTTTTTTTTTTAAATACTTTTTTTTACATTTTAAAATATTTTAGTAATATAAATAGAACAGATTTTATGTATTTCATAACTATAATTCTTTTTTTTTTAAGATTTAATTCCTTTCTTGGAAGGCAGAGTTTATAGTGTGAGAGTGGAGAGAGATCTTCCATCTGCTGGTTTACTCCCCAAACAGCCAAAATAGCTGGGGTTGGGTGGGTCTGAAGCCAGGAGCCAGGAGCTTCTTCCAACTATCCAATGTGGGTGGCATGGGCCCATGGACTTGGGCCATCTTCTGATATTTTCCCAGGCATTTAGCAAGGATCTGGATTGGAAGTGGGGCAACCAGAACTCAGAACTCAAACCACCACCAATATGGGAAGTCAGCATCACAGGCAGTGGCTTAGCACACTGCCACAATGCTGGCCCACCATAAATACAATTCAAAGAAAATAACCATACTTCTCCCCTTCCCTTAATCCCCCCTCCTTTCTCTTTTATTTTTTTCCTTTAATTTTTGCAGTAACATAATTTAAATTTACTTTATAATCACAGGCTTAAAACATCACTAAATAGAAAGTAGAGAGACCATTGTTCTACAGGAACATAGAGAAAGGTTATAAACAAGTTTTTTAAGGTAGAGTCAATCAGATTTCCTAAGGCATGGAGAGATGCTAAGGATGATTCTAAGGTTTATGGTTTGGGTAACTAGAAGGATAGGGTTGTCATTAACTTAGATACGATTCGTTTTAGGTGGAACATTTTTGGAAAGGAAACATGTGAATCAGTTTTGAATGTGTTGGTTCTTACAGGTTAAGAGATTTAAAAGTGGTGGAGGATGCCCCAAGTGCTTGGGCCCTGCACCCGCATGGGAGACCAGGAGGAAGCACCTGGCTCCTGGCTTCGGATCTGCGCAGTGCACCAGCCGTAGCAGCCATTTGGGGGGTGAACCAGCTGAAGGAAGACCTTTCTGTCTCTCTCTCTCACTGTCTAACTCTGCCTGTCCAAAAAAAAAAGTGGAGGTAATAGGCAAATCATTTTATATATGAATCTGGATATATGGAAGAGTAGTATAAGCTAAAGGTACAAGTTTGGGAATTGCTGGTATGTACATGGAATTTAACGCCATGTGTTTGAAGGAGATCACAAATTGATGCATGAAAGGAAGCAAAAAGATGACTAAGGATATTTTAACATTAAACATTAATTTTTTAAAAATGTGAGAAATCAGCATAAAGGGCTGAGAAGTGACCTGTGAGATAGAAAATATCTCACATATAAATAAAATTTGCCAAGGGAAAAAATAGCAATCAACTAAAGCAAACATGGGTTATAGGTCAAGAATGATGTGGACTAAAGCTGTCATAGATTTAGCAACACAGCATGTACTTGTCAACAGTGCATACAAAGCATTGCATAATATGGGATTCTCTATGATTGGATTGTTTAATAAACTCTGAAGAATGTTCGAATTTTAATAATAATTCTTCCCCTTCCCTGCATTATCTCTCTTTGTATTCTTCAGTATGATTTTAGAGATTTAGTCTCTTGCGGCCGGTGTTGTGGCGCAGTGGGTTAACACCCTGGCTTGAAGCGCCAGCATCCTATATGAGCGCCAGATCTAGACCTGGCTGCTCCACTTCTGATCTAGCTCTCTGCTATGGCCTAAGAAAGCAGTAGAAGATGACCCAGGTTCTTGGGCCCCGGCACCCATGTGGGAGACCAGAAGAAGTTCCTGGCTCCTGGCTTTGGATCGGTGCAGCTCCGGCCATTGGGGCCTTCTGGGGAGTGAACCAGCGGATGGAATACCTCCCTCTCTGTCTCTACCTCTCTCTGTAACTCTGTCTTTCAAATAAGTAAAAAAAAGAGAGAGTGATTTAGTCCATCAGAAGTCCTCCATCTGCTGATTGACTCCCCAGATGGCCATAGCAGCCAGGTCTGGGCTTTCCCATGCCACAGCAGAGAGCTGGATCGGAAGTGGGGCAGCTGGGACTAGAACTGGCACCCATATGGGATGCCAGTGCTGCAGGCCAGGACTTTTACCTAGTACACCTCAGCGCCAGCCTCCCCCCCCCCCTTTTTTTTTTACATTTTTGTTTATTTATTTGAAAGGCAGAGTTACAGAGAAGGTGGGGCTGAGAGAGAGACAGAGACAGGAAGAGGTCTTCCATCTACTGGTTCACTCCCCAAATGGCCACAACTGTCACAGCTGGGCCGATCCAAAGCCAGGAGTCAGGAGCTTTCTCTGGGTCTCCTACATGGGTGCAGGGGCCCAAATACTTGGTCCATCCTCTGTGCCTTCCCAGGCCATTAGCAGAAAGCTAGATTGGAAGTGGAGCAGCCGGGACTCGAACCAGCACCCATATGGGATTCCAGGGCTACAGGCAGAGGCTTAACCTACTATGCCACAGGGCTGGTCTCTGGTGCATTTCGGTGTTGCTAATTTTTAGCACCAGCTTCAGGTTCTCTGACATCTGAAGATGGTGTGAAAATTGCACATCTAGTGTAGAGTATTTGTTGAAGTTCTCAGGGACAATTTTTTTCTTGTATCTGGTTCCTGGGTTAAGACAGAGAAACTATCCTGTTATCATCTATGCCAGTACCAACATTTATTCTAATGTGGTTTGTATTTATAATTCCAACTTGATGTATAAATATCTCTCAGTATTGGGTGCATTGCTTAAGGCCCCATGTGAGATTTCTAGACTTACGATGATATATTCCTGGAAATGCAAGTATCCCCCAATTAGTTAGTAAGACTTATTGCCAGGACCATAATAAAAACATGTGCATTTTTAGATCAGGAAGCTGTGTATTCTAGTCAGGATGATAGTAAAAGTAATGTAAGAAGTGACACCTACTGATGAGTCAAAATGGGGAGTGACTCTTACTTGTTTCCTTTTGATTAATGCTCCTGATCCTGGAACGTGGCTTATGGGGAATTTTCCCTTCCATTTCCATTCTTACCAATCTCTATGATATCAATAAAATGTTCAAAGGTAATACAGTTCCTGGAGCTGCAGACTTGTCCATTTGCTGCTGTTTGCGTTTCTGAGGACAATATGGACATCTATGGAGTGTCTGCAGGTCTCTTTTTCCCTTTGACTATATATAGGTATTGGTTCTTATGAGCATCACTTCTGTATTGGTCACCATTAGTCAGATAGACCTTGCCAGCAGGATAAGATAACTTTGAATCCTCTGTCATAATCATGCTTTCTTCTATGCCTAATGTTGACATTTCATGTTTTTGGTTAAAGCTTGCCTACCAGTGTTGTCTGAGAGGTGACGTGAGTGAGTTGGTTTCTGTTTCTCAGAAGATTTTGCATTTTGGTACATCACTTCTGTAACAAGAGCAGGAAAATGTATTTTCAAAGGCAAGCAAATAACCCAGGATTTAAGTGGTTGACATGATCAGAAGAACTAAAACTATGAAGCATAAATGGGCCCTGGGATATACATTAATAGCAGCCTGCACGTGGGGATAGAGCCACCTTTGATCTGCTAAAAAAGGTCTGGTATTAAGTGTTTCATGCAATTGAAGCCATAAATTTGATTATTATGTTAGGAATCTGTCCAAACTCTCTCAAATGCTAGAATTATATGTGAGGTTTGGCTCAGCTTGGTTAAATCCCTTGGCTATTGGGTCTACCTCATTTTGCATTGCAGGCTAGTTCTATTACAAAGTTTTTCCTTACATTGTTTCAAAGGTTAATTCCTCACTTCTTGTCCTTACTGGTCCTGGCACTTCCCTTAAGAGTAGAATTTTCTAGGGTGGGATTTTGGTGCAGTAGTTAAGATGCTGCTTAGGATGCCTGCATCCCATATTGGAGTGCCTGAGTTTAATGTCTGGCTCTACACAGGATTCAAGCGTCTTACTAATGTGTGATGTCGGAGAGAGTCAGTGATGGCTCAAGTGGTTGGGTACCTACTACCCATGTGGGAGACCCTTACTAAATTCCTGGCTGTTAGATTCAATCTGGCCCAGCTCTGTATTTTGTGGCATTTGGGAAATGAAGCAACAGATGAGAGATCTCTCTCTACCTCTCTTTCTCCCTCCTTCTCTGTCTGCATTTCTCAGAAATTAGATAAATAAATTTTTAAAAAGAGGAACATACTCCATAGAACTTTCTACAATGAAGGAAATATTCTAAATCTGCATTATCTACTATGATAGGCAAATAAAACTATTGAGTATTTGAAATTTGCTAGTGTGACAGAAACTAAATTTTAATGCTATTTAAATTTGACCTTATTATTTGATTTAAATTGTACTTGAACCTTCTAGATGACAGTCAATAAAGTATTCTGAGGTAGATAATTGTCACATTCAGTCTTCTATTTCTGAAGAATAACTTGTCCTGTGCCTGTGGCATCCAGTATCTTCACCTTTCTCCTTCTACTTCTCTGGGTTAAATTGTTTATCAGTTATCTGTTAAAATCTGGTGTCCAAATCTAACCAGAATGGCTCAAGATGGTCTGATTAGTTCAGAATACATTGAACTAATCAACTTATGGTTAGCACTAGAATTTATAAAACTTCATATTGAGTTTATTTTGGAAATCTTGCACCTGATGTTTGGTTGATGATGAATGCTACCATCAGGCAAAGCCCTGACAGTAGCTTTAAGACCTCATATTCTAGAGGTTTTAATCTGTTTGACTTCTTATTAAATGGACCTCTCACTAAAGAGTAAACAGTGAATTCTCAAGCTACTTTGATTGTAGCAGGTGTGGGCTAACCTCACCTTGTACTTCTTACATAAATATAGTCCTCTCATGCCTTCCACCACCTCAACCTATTTGAAAATTTCTAACTTAGCCCAACCTATGATTCATATCTTAATAGAGTATTTATATAGGTTCAAACCAATATAACCACGGAATAAAACTGCTTTAGTCAGTAATGAAATCTCCTAATTGCATTTAAGGAGTGTTGATGGCTGCTTGACATAAAAGAGGAGCTCAAGTTCAGCAAATAATGGGTGTGGAGGGAGGCAGTTACTCCTTTCACTCAGCATTTAGGTTCAGCCTACCTAATAATGACTTGTACCTTGAATATACCGAAGGAGTAATATTATTCATAATTTCACTTTTGAATATTTGAGTTCTTTTCCAGCTTATGTGGTCATGGTTTAAAATTTGGGTGTCTACTCAGTGAATACAGCTGAAGGCCTGTTCCCTTTGTCCTCCAGTGCATGGTTGAGGGCTTGGAGAGTTCCCACCTCCCTTGTCAACTTAATGGACTTTTTCAGACTTTGGTTTTACACAATTACCCTCTGGCTATTTTGATAGAAATACAGGTTTCTGGTAGTGATCTTTGGAGATTCTGATTTGGTAGAACAGGGACTCAGTATCAGGACTCCGTTTGTAAGATTCTCTAGTAATTCTCATATCAGTCATCTATATTACACTTTGAGATGCATTAGCCTACATTCTGATCATTAACAAATGGGAAATTTATGGTTTTACAAGAAGACTTCATAAAAACACTTAACTTTTATAATCTATAAGACTTACTTTCAAAAGACTTTTTTCATCAAATTTTGTCAACTCACATACCTTTGAAGTCTAATACAATGTATTTGTCACATGGCTGGAATTCCTAAGCTCTAAGATGGAAAGCATTTAATGGACATTTCATTCCTTTCACTCTGCTCTTGGAAACATGGTGTCTCATTTTGCATCTGACCTTCTACATATCATTGTATAGCCTTTTACCCTCCCTTGATGCCACTTGTCATCAGCCAGTGAGAGGCTTGCTTTCCTGTGGTCCAAATGCATGGTTGCTGTGGCATTTTCCAAATCCTCCCCTGCCCCATTAGCTTTTGTTCTTCCTCATTTCAAGATGTGTCTACATACTTCATTGAGACATAACAGAGAAAAATAACTATTGGGATAATGAGCCTGAAAAATTAATAATCTCCTTTAAGAAGCTTGCTTTGTTGTTAGTGTTCTTTAATGAATGCATCTAAGCCATGGGAAGGTGATTCACGAAAAGGCCCTAGAGGGTTCTTTCTCTGCTCAAACTCTGGATGGAAGGTAAGAATTTAAAGTCATCTACAATAGTTAATGAAAATGCATTGTAACCCATGTCTTTTACCAGGAAATATCTCTGATAAAGTTATAAAATTTTCTTTGTTCTGCCTGCATAAAAATAGATGCAATGCCATGCGTGCAGGTTTGCTATTTTTCTCAGCTGGGTACACTGATACTCTCTTAGAGGACGTCTACTGTCACACGAAAGTAAGAATGGCAGATGGTTTGGAAATAGCAAAAGTTAGGATTTTATAATGTTTTAAGACTCGGGCTGCTGTCCCTAACACTCCATCCATTCGATATGTATTGGACAGTATGGTAGCCACTCATCCCTGTCTACTTAAGTTTAAATGTTTGTTAAATAAAATAAAAGTTAAATAATTAAGTCTCTCAGACTGATACAGTACAATCTATACTCAAGAACCCAATGGCCCCAGGTGGCTAGTTGTTGCCCTATTGGATTGAGCAAACAGTGCAATTTTATCTGGAATGCGATAGGATAGTGCTGCACTGGATTCTGTCAGCTTTGCTGATGCTGCTGGGCATGGCCAAAGGCAAATACTTTCCAGATCAACTGCTGATGTTCTTTGTTTCCATTAGCCTCTCGGATAAAGACGATCTTGAGAAGAATTGAATTTGCAGTCCTAATTTCTACTTAGTGCAGTGTGTTGAATGTAATACATTTCTGAAGTGAAAATATGTGTTTTTTTTCCCTCCAGTTGAGCTGTCAATTGTTTCTGTATGTGAGTCTGTGGACTTATAGTGATTGGATATTCACTAATTTAATATCTTGAAAATTTTGCCTTTTAATTTTTAAATTGAAATACAAAAATAGTTTTTTTTTAACTTTTATTAATGTAAAGAGAACAGATTTCATGTATTTCATAGGTACAGTTCTAAGAAGATAACCATACTTCCCTCCTTCCCTGGATCCCTCTTCCTTCCTTCCTTCCTTTCTTTTTTTTTTAATTTTTGCAAGGACATAATTTCAGTCTATTACATAATTACAGGCTGAATGCACCACTAGCTATAATATTCAGCAGGTAAAAAGTATAAAATATACAGTTCCACAGGAGTATAAACAAGGGCTAAAAACAACAATCAAATCCCAAGATGTCTATTTCATTCCTATACTATTTTGTAGTCTATAATCACTACATATCAGAGAAAACATGACATTCATTTTTTGGGGACTAACTTATTTCACTAAGTAAACTATGTTTAGAAACTACTGTATAGGTATATACTACTTAAAAAATTTTCAAGACAAGCATAATATAGATGTCCTGGGGTGACAAATCATGATGAAAATAAAGCCAGTTAATGAAATAATATTTACATATACTTTCTTATAGAAATGATGTATCTAGGACTTGGAATTATTAAGCAGTGTATATCATACTTTCTTCAGTCATCAGCAGCAAAGGTGCAATAGGAAATATAAAAGAAGAGATGCATGTAGATATGTTTATATTTATATTTTGATGAGAGCCATTGACATATGTGCATTTCTTTTGGCTGCACTATACATAAGAGTATGTTAAATCATTGAATGGAAGCATGCCTTCTTCTAATACTTCAGTAATGTATATCTGACCATAAATTCTCTTGGAAGCATGACATTTAGTATGACTATTCTTATGTCTTCAATTTAAATGGGACAGTCAGGAAATGATGTCTTGATAGTAACTCGGCCACAACTTGTATTTAGAGGTCTGCTGACATTATTGCCTTTTACAGATTTTTTCTCCCTCAAGAAAATGAGAATTACATTTTTAACTAACAGATTGAGTTGGTGCTGCATATCCTTAGTTATCAAAATACTCATCCAGCTCTGGGATTTTGAATGGGTGAGTATCCATGAAGTGTGAACAAGCATGATGCATAAATTCCAAACTATCTCAGTCACATAAAATCAGATGCTGTGTGTGTACATACAGGATACACGAGGATATGTTGGACTAAACTTGTGATTGTGGATTACTTTGTTCTTTATTTCTTGTGTTTTTCAGTTTCCTATAATATACTTATTAACTCTAAGAAATGAAAGTTATTTAAAAATTTTAAAAAATGAAAGATTTCCTACTCTGAAAAATGATTACTTGTTTTACATAAAAGAAATTTATTTAAAAATTTTCTTTGTATCAAAAATGAAACTCTGAAACATTACTTAATGAAATTAAAATGCAACCAGATGAGTTTTTGTTTGGGTTTTAAAATTTTTATACAATGATATTAATTTTATCACTAGATTATTTCCAAAGCATTCTCCAGTGACAGCCCTAAGTAACTGTCTTCTCAGTAACTGTCTCCAGGTCCTCTCTAGAGATTCCAACCTTCCAATATTTATGAAAATGTCTGGTTGTGAAAAGATAATTTTGGGAGAACGGTGTTCAAATCTCTTGTATTTGGGCAGCAGGCCAGGCCAGGTAGGGGTCCAGTGAAATGGGCAGTGAGGTTCCATATGGCCAGATCTGCTGTGGGCAGCCCTGATTCTCACCAGCACAGTCCTGGAGTCACAGAAGCAGAGTGGTGAACCTAGCACCAAACAGTAAACCAAGGAGATAGGATCCTGAATGAATCACTATGAACAACTTTTATTGAGATGCTTTTTAATGTATTGTCTTTGAATTTTAAAGAGGTTGGTTCAAGAAATGTGTATGACATGGGTCACTACACTTTCTATAGAAATGTTATTGAAAACTTTGCTTACCTAATGGTATGCCCTAGGTAATGTGTGCTGAGTGACACATCTCTTTGTAGTTAAGAGCTAGAACCTTTGGCTACTTTAGAAACATTTCTGTGTTTTATCTTTGTTGGAATAAAAACAATTAGAAAAATAAGAAAAAAAAAAACACAAAATGGTTGGGGAAACTGGCAGTGTCTCCTTTTCACTTTTGCTTGGAGGAAATATAGAATCAAATTCTTCCCATCAGTAGCTAAAAAGATTGGATATGGCTGCTGTGTTGGTATTGAGGAATATACATATAAAGTTCTCAAATCACTGGGTTCTCTCATGTACTGCAACTGCTGATGTGGACATGATCTACAAAAGACCACTGCTCTTTCATTGAGTAGAAATAAAAAAAGAGCAACAAAAATTGTGGATTTCAAGATAACCATTTTTAAGCTACCCTTGGACCTTTAGATACTCAGCAAATACTTGTGGAGACTCTCAATGAGCTATGTGCCATTCCGGATATTCTGCACATTTATTATTGAACACAGACAAGATGCTGGCTGCATTGCACACCTTCTACTTGTGTCTCACATGGATGTGAGCAGATTTACGGCCCCTGATCATGTGAGATCAGGTTGTGTGGTTGAATGTTTTCTCTAGCCCCTTCAGCCTGAGCATGGTCATAAACTCAACTTTGAATTTAATCAAGTTGAATTTAATCAAGATTGTGATTTTGCCCAAGATTTTCATCAAGATTTGTGATTTTGTAGTAGATACCGCTTGTGTTTCGTCACATTTCATCAGCCTTTTCTGCTGCTACTGATTTTACTAAAAAGTAGTTTGTTTTTTGGTGATCTTTCATTCAGTTTATGCTGAAATATTTTCTTAAATTTTTATATTTCTATTAACATTTAAAGTTAGTACATTTTAAGGAGTACAATGTAACATTTCAACTCCTATGCATAGCTAAACAGACCATACAAGCAACCAGCCTTTCCATTTTCATATATTTTCCTTGTGTTTGAAGCCTATCAGCTCATCAGTTCCAGTTCAATATATAGAATATAATATATGTAATCTGTGTTTTGCTTCTTTTATGCTTTTAATACTAGAAGGTAGAAAGGGAGTGGGAATCATCTTGGCATCACACAACAATAGTCCCCAAAGGAAGAAGAGTTAAGTATATTCAAGCGATCGTTGGTAGTTTTTGTGGTACATCAGTTAAACTGCCACCTGGGATGCCTGCATCCTATATTGGAGCATTTTTGATTGAGGCTCAGCTGCTCCTCTTTTGATTCATCTTCCTATCAGATCACATCCTGGGAGGCTGTGGCGATGGCTCAGTACTTGGATCTCTGCCACCTGCACAAGAGACCCACATGGAGTTCTGGTTTCCTGTCTTTAACGGCTCAGGCCCTGTTATTATAGACTTTTGGGAAGTGAACCAGCAGATGTAATATATCTGTCTTACTCAGTCTCTCTCTGTCCACTCTGCCTTTCAAAAAGAAAAGAAAAGAAAGCTCAAAGAGATACAAGAGAATACAGATGGACAATTGGATGAAATAAAAAATAAAATTACTGCATCATATGAATGAAAAATTCAGTAAGCAGATGCAGATCATGAAAAAGAATTGAACAGAAAGGTTGGAAATGAAGATCTAGATAAGTCAAATAAAAAATGCAATGGGACGTCTCAACAAGACTACGTGAAGCAAAAGAAACAGTATCTGAACTTGAAGACAGGCCTATGAAATAAATCAGACAACAAAAGAAAAAGAAAAAGAATGAAGATAACCTCTGAAACATTTGGTAAACTCTAAATGAATACACTTTTGAATTGCGAGATTCATGAGGTTTAAGAGAGGTGTAAATGTTTAGAAAATCTATTCAATGTTATTATTCCCCAATCTGCAGAATGATACAGATATCCAAGCACAAGTGGCCCATAGGAGAACAAATAGATATGATCTGAAAAGATCCTCACTTCAGCACATTACAATCAAACTCCTCAAAGTATAATACAAAGAAATTTATGAGAAAGAAATGCGAGATTACTTTTAAGTAAACCCCTCCACTGATTAACAGGAGTTTTTCAACAGAAAACTTACAGACCCAGAGGGAATTGGAAGTTCTGAAAGAAAATAACTGCAAATAAGAATATCCAGCTAAGTTATATTTCGTAAGTTAAACAGAAATGAAGACTTTTCAATACAAACTAAGCCAAGAGGATTCTTCCTCATCAGACCAGCTTTGCAAAAGATGCTGATGGGAGTCCTACATACAGACACAAAAGAAATATAATGACCATTATGAAAACAAAACCTACTAGAAAAAGGGGAAAGTATATTCTAAAACAACAGGGAAATTTTTATAAAATGACATGATGAAGTCATTATTTATCAATAATAACCTAGAATATAAATGGACTAAATCTTTAATTAAAATATACAGACTGTCTGAATGGGTTAAAAAGCAAGAACTAACAGTATGCTGCTTATTAGAAACCCACTTTACCAGTAAATATACACACAAATTGAGTATGAAAGGATGAAAACAATATTACATGCAAGTGGAAATCAAAATTAGCAGGAAGGGCTATACTTATAGCAAATAAAATAAATTTTAATACAATAACTAGAAAAAGAGACAAAATCATCATTATATAATTATCAAAGAATCAATTCAACAAGAAGATATCATGACTGTAAATGCATATTAACCTAATGCTGTTGCACACAATTTTATAAAAAAATACTATTAGATCTAAAAGAAGAGATACAGTGCCAATTCAACAAAAATGGAGGTCTTTAGCCCCTCTTTCATCTTTTGGGACAGTTTACCCAGATAAAAAATTAACAAAGAAATTCAGAGTTAAACTTCATTATAGATCATAAAGACCTAACAGATATTTATGGGGCAATATGTCCAATAGCTTCAGAATGTACATTATTTTCATTGGCAATAGAACACTTTCTAGAAGAGACTACCTATTAGGTCAAAAAGAGAGTCTCACAAAATTTTAAAAATTGAAATCATATCATGAGAATTTTTCTGAGAACAATCTAGAAATAAACAACAAAACAAACTGTAGAAATTATATAAATATATGGAGATTGAAAAAATGCTCCTGACATAACAATTGGTTAGTGAAGAAATCAAAATGAAAATTAAAATATTCCTTACAACTAATGAAAGTTGAAACACAGTGTACCAAAATTTGTGGGATAGAGCAAAAACAGTGTTAACAGGGATGTGTGTAGCAGTAAATGCCTAGATCAAGACATTAGAAAAATATCAAATAAGCACTTAATAATGCATCTCAAGAATCTTAGAAAACAAATTAATATTAGTTAAGGAAAAAAATAATAAAAATATGGCAGGAACAAGTTAAACAATAACTAAAGACATATAAAAGATCAAGGAAATAAAGAATTGGTTTTTTAAAATGATACATTGACAAATTGAAAAAAGATTTGTTAGATTAATGTAGGAAAAACAGATAAAAATCAAATAAAACTGATACTACAGAAACAGATGATATAATTAGGGACTATTATGAACGACAGTCTATCACAAAGATTTAAAACGTAACTCTTTTCAACATAATTTATCAAACCGCTATAACCATTAAAGCCAAACCAGATCAAGTAAAGGAAAGTGCTTTACTGTCAGCTATGAACATTGTTGTACAAATAATAACAAAATTAGCCAACTGATCCAAGCAATGTTTCAAATTATTTATATTTTGAGCAAGTTATTTTCCATTTAAATAATGTATAACTAATTTAGTATGAGACTGCTATTTAAATAGTTACTCAACAGATTAAGGGAGAAAAACAATATGGCTGCCCCAGTAAATGCAGAAAGGCATTTTGATAAAATTTAGTTGTGATTAATGATTTCAAACCTTTCTACAAATAAGGTGAGAAAGACCTCACTAAATTGAATAAGGATTGTTAAAAAAAGCCATAAAGCACATATTTTATGGCTTTACGAAAAGTTTGTAGATGTATTCATTTGTAAGGCAGAGTTAGAGAAATAATCTTTCATCTGCTGTTTCATCCGCAGATGGCCTCAATGGTCAGGACTGGCCAGACCAAAGCCAAAAACCTTGAATTTCATCTGGGTCTCCCAGCTGGCTGGCAGGGGCTTATTTTCTATTCCCTTCCCAGATTTATTAGCAGGAGGCTAGATCAGAAGTGGAGCAGCTGTGACTTGAACTGGCACTCATATGGGATATTGGTGTTGCAAGTAGCGGTGTAATACATGACAGCTTGAAATATTAAAAGCCTTTCATTTCATTACATTTCAGTATTTAAAAAAAAGCATTCCTGTTATAATAACTTCAATTCAAATTGTACTCATAACCTAGTCTTGCAATGTGGCAATGAAAATAAGTGAAAGATGTAATGATTATGAAAGAAGAATTAAGACTTATCAGTTGCAGATGATATAATTATTCACAAAGAAAAACAAAAGGATCTCTCGCAATATTTAAATGAATAGGAGAGTTTATGAAAGCAAATTAATCTCTAAACAATTACTAACATGAATAAGAAAGTTTAATGAGCTGCAATTAGATGGGAATTGTAAAATGCAATAATGAATGAATTTCGTGTAAAGTTTTCATTTACTGGAGTCAAATCAAAGTATAGCTTCTAAATAGATCTACAAATTATGTGGAGAAGCTTGATGATGAAACTATGAAACTTCAGAAGACCAATATATAGATAATTAAATTATTTCCAATAAGGTTTAATATTTTGAAAATGACTTTTCTCCCCAAATCTATTGAATCAATGCAATCTGAGTCAATGAGAGAAATGGGGGGGTGGGGGGGAGAGGTCCCACCTACTCCTCAAATATCCACAAAATGCCAGGAGTAGACCAGGACAAAGATGAGGACATTGCCACAATCCAGGTCTCCCATGTGGTGGCAGGATCATGATTTAATTCCTTGAGTCATCATCACTGTCTTCCAGGGTCTGCACTGACAGGAAGCTGGACTCTGGAACTGGAGCTAGAGCTGCATCTTGGGTTGGGACTCTAACCCAGGCACTCTGATATGGGATGCAGATGTCTTAACCAGTAGAGACAATAAATGACTGCTCACTATTTTAGTCACTATGCTCTCCCCGAGACAGTTTTCTATGTATCAATACAAACTGGTTTTGAACTTTATGTTTAAGGAACAATTCCATCAGTTATAAGTTTAGTACTGAAGGAGTGCTAGGTAATAGTGAAACTGGAGGGATTTTCCTACCAGATTTTAAGGTCATGCTATTAAAGCAGTATCTATTGGTAAGGCATGTAGAACAGTTAAAGGGTGGAGCAGAATAAACAGGGAGGCAGAGACTCAGGCACTCCAAGAAATCTGTTATATGACAGAGGTGTCATTGCAGATCAGCAGAAAAAGACAACCTGTTCAATTAATGGTACATTTCTGTATGTATCAGTTCTGCATGCAGAAAACTAAATATTTTTTTTTACTGTTTCACAAGACATACATTATCCACTCCAAAGACCTTAAATAAGAAATACAAAACTTAAATGCTTTTGAAAGGAGGTATAAAGAAACAAATTTAATGTTCTTATAATATGTATATTTTTCTATAAACCATACAAAGTGAATAAATCATAAAGGAAAGAATTTGTAATTTTAATTATATTAAGCAAGCTATAAAGGAAATGACCATAGTAGACCACACTGCAGTCAAAATTTTCCATTCTTTAAAACAAGAGAATAAGAAGAGAAAAGTAGGAGTTGATCTTAACAACACATCTGATTCAAAGGAATTACAATATCAAACACTGAAATAAATCTCATCAATTAGTAGGAAAAACACTAAATACAAAAATGGACAAGCAAACATGAATATATATTTCATAGTTTGGAAAACATAAATAATGAATATACATAGAAAAAGAAACTGTCTCATTAGGTACCAAGAATTTGGAAAATGGAATCACAAAGAGAGACCATTTCATAAACACTATATTAGTAGTAATTTAAAAATCTAATATGTAGTAAAAATGGGGGGGAATTTAAAGGGGTAGCACAATTTTATATTTGTGTAAAATTTGCAACTTGACACCATATGTGTAAGTTATACATGTGCACAGTCTATAAACCAGCAGTTCGATTTTTATGAATATATGTAGATGAACGTTTTCATATGTTCAATACATGAATATTTGTAAGAGTATTCAGAGTCACAGTATTAAGCAACCAGGAAAATAAACTTACAGTGTAAAACCTTAATTGTCTGTGAATAGCAAAAATATAAATACATTATGGGATAGTCATATTTCAGAATACTAAAAAAAGTGAAAGTAATGAACTATGAATACTACATTTATCAGTAACTAAATAGGCAAAAGCAAGTTACTGAGAACTATATACATTTTTTTTATTTTAAAACTTTAAAACAAGAAAAACTAAATGATATGTAACATGTGATAAACCTCTAAAGAAAAACACAGCCATGGTTATGCCAAACTGCAAGACAGGGATTACCTCTGGTGGAGAACAGAATGGTATGATCATGAAGGGACACAAGATGTTCTATTTAAGATAGCTCATGGGTTGTGCAGCTTTCCTTTTATTATTGGTATTTAATAAGCATCTATTTTATAAACATACTTTTTGCATATAACTTATAACTAAAATACATACATACATTAATCTTTCTGAAGATGATATTTCTAAACAATAAGTCATTGGCTAATGCCCTAAAATCTAAGGGTCAGAATCTTTGTGGCTATGATCAAAATCACCCCTTTGCCAGGGCCTTCATTTCAGGTTACGATGACCCATTTTTGAAGAATTAAGTGTAGCCCGAGGGACCATTTTCTTCCCACTTCAAAATCAAAAGGCCCAGCAAGTTGGAAACACCTGGCTCAGTCTTCTTGCACTCGCATCTTTTGATACTAAAATATTTTTTACTGAAAGTGGGTTTAAGCCAACTGTATTTCTTGAAGATCTGAGAAACAGAGTACACCTGAATCTACCTGAATCTTCACAAAAAAATATGATGCCTGTCATGAATGAGTAAGACCTTGGAATCTAGCATAGAAAAGGCCAGTTTCCAGTTTTGGAAAGAAATTAAGGAATTTAAATATCTGTGTTGAAGATAGAAGCCAGGGAAGAAGGGGAGAGATAGAAGACACAGCAGAGGATGTGTCATAGTTGGTTATTCCTGAGGAAATGGGAAACAATGAATAGAGACTTACTTTGATGAGTTGGGCGGAGGTAAGTTTTCTGTTAAAATAGGAGGAAAAAAGAATAAATCGCAGCAGATACAGGTCTACTGCTTTACTTGTTTGATGACTTTAATTTTCTCCTCCCAACCATCTTCTATGCTTGGAAATCTTTACTAATCTCCAGTTTTCTACATGTTAAAACATTTAAAGCTTATGGGATAGAACATGGCATCCTGCTGTCCAGCCTAAACTACTCTCAACCATGTCTGCCTCCTCACGGTTCTCAAGTGTTCCTTTAGACTAGAATATCTTCCACTCCTTATAATTTGCTGAATTCCTTCCATATGTCAAAATTAACCTTCTTTGAAATATTTTTTGATTCTTTATAGAATAATTAGTCATCTTATTTTGCCAGGAATTAGAATCTATTTTAGTATTGCACTTTTCACACCATGTTGTGACAGTATCATTCATTTTCATGTCACCTGCTAGAATGAGCTACATTAATAACCAGACTGCAATTCTTAGTGAAAGAAATGTATATAGCTGTCTTTGTATTAGTAGCAACTGACACAAAGTACATATCGGTAATTGCCTGTTGAATTAGTGTTCAAATGAATTTAAATTCAGACATGTTGTATTCAAGACCTGTAAATTAATTAGACAGTTCTCATAAGAAGACGTACAAATGGCTAGCAGGTGTATGAAAAAATGCTCAATATCACTGATGATTAGGAGGGAGATACAAATTAAAGCTACAAAAGATATCACCTCATATCTGTTAGGATGGCTGTTATCAAAAATACAAGAGATAAGTGTTGGCAAATGTGTGGCACAAAGGAAATTCTTTTCCATACTTGGTAGGAATGCAAATTCGTGCAGTTATTATGAAAAACAGCATGGAGGCTCCTCAAAATATTAACAGCCATACAGGGACAGTTTGTGTCTCTCTAAATACATTGTCTTGTCTCTGAGGTGTCTCCTATATGGTGGTGGTGGTTATTTGGAGAGGCAGAGAGACAGACAGAAAGAGAGCTTCCATTCACCAATTCAGTCCCCAAATGCTCACATTGGTAAGTATCACCCACCAAAATTGGCAAATGTTATTAGGAGAGATCATAGGAGGGAGACTGTAACCAATATTATGTGAGGAAAGACTCTCCTCAAAGTGGGAGTTGAGCTGATATGATGTGCAATGATCAACAAGGTGAACACACAATAAAAAACATTTTGCGTAGTAGGAAAATCAGGAACACATGCAAGTAGGAAGAGGAGTGTGTTCAAGTAATTTCTGAAAGTACCAAGACCAGAGAGAGGGACTGAGTGAGAGGAAGTGCTATTTAAGATGAGATTTCAAAGTCAGACTTATTAATCTTGTCAAAGACTCTGATCTTTATGTTCTAGCAATGAGAATCCTTTCACGCATAAGAGAAGGGAATCTGGCATGCTCAAACGAGTATTTACACACTGTCTTGTTGGATGTAGTAGAGAAAATACATATGTGATGGTGATGAGCTGCTAGGTAAGAGGCGAGAGAGGGACAAGGCAGATGCTGTGATAGTCCAGGTGAGAGAATGTGGAGGCTCACTAAAAGGGCAGTCTTTGATCAAAGGGTTTGTCAAAGGAGTTGCCATGAAAATCAAACTGGTTCAACTGATGGACATTTAGGATATTTTGAATTATGTGCCATTATAATATTATCATTTATGGTGTTTTTCAAAGAATGCTCATAATTGAATTTTAATAATACTAACAGTTTTCTCCCACTGATGGCTGTTACAATGAAGACTTGTGCCAAAAGTGCCTAATAGGGCCCTTTGCCATACATTCATAAAAACAAGATGTTATCATTTAAAAATATAAATTCTTTCTGAATTTTTGCCACAAAAAATTTTATTGTTTTTACTACAAATTCAAGGGTACTTAATAATCATTCTTTTAATGCTGTTCACAACTTACCTGCTAGTGAGTTAAAGGATAAGTAACTAGATCATCTCAGGCAAAGATTTCTTTCATGTTATGGAGAAATCTTCAGTGCTGTTTTGGTGTTTCAGAGTGATTTAGAGACATTTGAGCAATTTCTTTGGTATTTCTGTGTGGATTTGGAATGTGATTTGTTTTCCTTTTTAGAATATGAAATATAGTTCATGCTATCTGACAATTTGTTAATACCATATTTTCCAAGCATGGGCTTCATTTACATAATGATTGTTACCTATTATATGTTTTGCCATATAATTAATAAAAAATAGCATCCCATTTTACTATGCATTTTTCCTTATTGCATGGGAGAGTGAACCTTTATATATGTTGGGATTCACCTTTCTTTCTGATGTGTGCTTTTTTTTTTTTTTTTTTTGACAGGCAAAGTTAGAGAGAGAGAGACAGAGAGAAAGGTCTTCCTTTCCATTGGTTCACCCTCAAATGTCCACTATGGCTGGCACGCTGCGCCCAACCGAAGCCAGGAGTCAGTTGCTTCTTCCTGGTCTCCCAAGCAGGTGCAGGGCCCAAGCATATGGGCCATCCTCCACTGCCTTCCTGGGCCACAGCAGAGAGCTGGACTGGAGCAACAGGGACAGAATCTGGCACCCCAACTGGGACTAGAATCTGGGGTGCAGGCGCCGCAGGCGGAGGATTAGCCAAGTGAGCCACGGCGCCTGCCAATGTGTGATTCTTATTTGTATGCTTTCTTATTTTTGTGTTGGGACAAGTGACTTCAAATTATTCTGTATTACATAAATCAATTTCACTGTGAAATTTTGATGGGTTCATCTTTCTCAACCTTACTGGTAGAGAAGAATGTGTGTCATTTTCCAGGCATCTAAGTCCTTGCAGCTTTTACTCATGGCTGCAGATTCCTAGAGTTTTTTCTTAGGACATTTCCATATAATCTCTTTCGTTCCATGAAAGAAACCAAATTATTCACTCACACACACACACACACACACACACATCAGCGATGGGTAGGAAACAACACTGTGGCATATATAATAATATATTCGAGCATGACGATCCTCCAGAAAGTGAGAATGCCTCCTTACACTCTCTCTGCCTCTACTCCATCCACCTGTGTCCACTTTCCACTTTGGCTTTCTTGAATTTGTAGTGTTTCTTTCTGAACACTTGTCCAATATGAGGAATCCTCATCATTCCCTTGTTAGTCCCAACCCAAGCCACATTGTGTATTCTAGCTCAAATATACTTCCTAAGGGAAGTCTTTTCAGGCCTCCCATTTTATTCTCCTAGTATCACATAAATATCATTATTTAATGATATTTAATGATATATAAATATATATCATTATTATATAAATATATATCATTAAATAATATATATTATAATATATAATATATATTATATTTTATATATTAATTATATATATTATATAATATATTATATTATAAATATTATATAATATATTTTAATAAATTTATATTTGATAATATATATTCTATATTTAATAATATATATTATTATATAATATATGATATAATATAATATTTAAGGTATATATTATATATGATATATAATATTATATATGATGTAGATAATATAATATTTAATAATATATTATAATATTATATATATTATATATTATATTATTATATAATATTTAATAATATATATTATTATATATAATACAATATATCATTAAATAATATATTAAATAATAATATATATGATGTATATATTTATATACCATTAAATATCATGATATTTGTAGTGTAAGGTGTCCAGCGCATAACAAATCTTGCCAGGCAGAGGAATCAATTAATTCACAAGCTTTTATTGGGATTAAATTCCCGGTCCAGGTTCCCCAGTCCCAACAGTGTGGGGGCCGAGGAAGTCGCGCATCAGAAGTTGGGAGGGCTCCTTTTATAGATACAGGGCATGGGGGTTAAAGGTCGAGGCAGGTCTGATCCTTATTGGCTGACCTTTGGACACCCGCGAGAACTTTCACAAGGACTTTTCTTCCCTGGAAGTGCTGGTAGGGACTCTTCATACCTGGAAGTATAGGCCTTCCCTCCTTGCGGATCCCAAAGCTACCATGTAGTTTTTTTTTTTAATCACAGTATGATTTAAAAAAAAAACATGATTTTGGGGCCGGCACTGTGGAACAGTGGATTAAAGCCTCAGCCTGCTATGCCAACATCCCACATGGGCGCTGGTTCATGTCCCGGCTGCTCCAATTCCAATCCAGCTCTCTGCTATGGCCTGGGAAAGCAGTAGAAGGTGGCATAAGTCCTTGGGCCCCTGCACCTACATGGGAGACCCAGAGGAAGCTCCTGGCTCCTGGCTTTGGATCAGCTCAGTTCTGGCCATTGCAGTCATTTGGGGAGTGAACCAACAGAATGGAAGACCTCTCTCTCTCTCTCTGACTTTACTTCTCTCTGTAACTCTGTCTTTCAAATAAATAAAATAATTCTTAAAAGAATAAAAAAACATGATTATTTGATTAATTCCTCTATACTCCATTAGATTCTAAGCCCTGTAGGGACAGAGATTGCTTAGCACAGTTTCATACCCAGCACGTAATATAGTGTTTAGTATGAAGTTAACCTTTTAGTCTTGACAACTTGCTTCATTTTAATATCAAGTTAGGCTATTATTAAGATTATATATAGGCCAGCGCCGTGGCTCAACAGGCTAATCCTCCACCTTGCAGCACCAGCACACCGGGCTCTAGTCCCAGTTTGGGTGCCAGATTCTATCCCGGTTGCTTCTCTTCCAGGCCAGCTCTCTGCTATGGCCCAGGAAGGCAGTGGAGGATGGCCCAAGTCCTTGGGCCCTGGGAGACCAGGAGAAGCACCTGGCTCCTGGCTTCGGATCAGCGCGATGCGCCGGCCGCAGCAGCCATTGGAGGGTGAACCAACGGCAAAAGGAAGACCTTTCTCTGTCTCTCTCTCTCACTATCCACTCTGCTTATCAAAAAAAAAAAAAAAAAAAAAAAATTATATATAAGCCACTTTAAAACTTAGCCTTCTTATTCATCTCATTTGTCATTGATGTTTGCTGTTTTTAATGGAGATACGTTCACAGAATCTCACATTTGAGTACCTTAAAATTTATAGGTTTCTAACGATTGATCGGCATATAGTGGCTTCTGGCAGATTTGCTGTTGATCCCACTAAGATCAGTGGCGTGAGCTGGTTACGGACCCTTGGAGCACTGGGCAGGAACTTTTGTCTAGGACTCAGCTCCTGTGATGGTCTCTGTTTATCTCTAAGATCTATCACAAGTATCTCTAGATGGAGCTATTCTTTTCTTTTATAGACTAAAATCATAAGAAATGAAATAAAAATACCATGCTTATGTTTGTGTCTAGTGTTTTAGGCAACAACTTTTGGAGGTTGTTTAATACTGGGGATTCCTGGTCATGGGCACCAATTGCTTTCTTTTCTTTATCTTTTTTCTTATCACAGAATTCAGCTGTGCTAGTAAATGGTATGTATGGGCAAAATGATTCTTTCCTTAATCTGAAATTGACTAAAAATATTAACAATAATATTTTTACTTAAGACATTATTTTTTCCAAAAGATCTAGAATGTTTATCTGATTAAAAAGTTATAACCATTGTTTTGTAGAATGACAGATTTTACAAAAGCCTTTACCAATGTACTAATAAAAGCAGAACACAGAATGTATGTATTAAAGCAATGAAAAGAATTATGGTTTAATGCTAACTTTAATGATGAGCAAGTTGGGCCAAGGTGGCAGAAAAATGCTTTGTTATATTGATAATAAATTAGCTGATATCTCTCATACATTTATCAAAAATAGATTTAGATGTATCTATATTAAGATAGAGAAATTTCTATCTGTGTCTATACATCTTAGCTTGAAATAAATAACATTTAATCCTCAAAACAATTCTGCTCTTTACAAAGTTACACATAAGTTTAATTGAAAAAGTCTGAAAATACACACTAAGTAGTGTGTGTGTTAGATCATATACTGAATGCTTATTATAGGTATATTTTATATTTTATTCTGCATACTGGCTCAAATACTTCTTTTGTAAAGAATTGTATTGGTTTTTGAACTTGTTTTTGTGAACAGTTACTGAGGCTTTCATCACAAAACATTTTATTGAGAGTGTCAGCTCAAGCAATGATTTGTGCATGAATGTATTCATTACTTGCATTAGTAAATATTTACTGAGGGACTTTTGTGATAAGGTGTTATCTAGGCATAGGAAACAGTGGAAAAACAAGACAGCATTGTCTCTCCTCTATTGAATTCTAGCATTTTGTGGAGAATGTACAAGCGAAGCAAGCCAGAGTTAATGGGTAAAGCTTAACCATAGACTGTTTCAGAATCAATGTAGAAAGACCCATTTTGGAATTATATGAGTGGGGCTTTACCCAAAGCACATCCTAGAGTAGCTGTATAATCTTCCCTTTAGTCATTGGGCAGTGGGCAGGAGGGTTTCTACATAATGTTGGTGTTAGAGATACTGGACTCCGGTGTCTTCTTTCTGGGACTAGTAAAGAGGTATGAGCAGCAGATTTTATAACTTAAAAATTTATACAAGATTATGACTCAGATATGTAGGGATCTACACCACATTCGTCATGAAAAGACAGATGGAGCATTTAACATGGCAGGAATACTATTAGTTGCTTGTAGTAAGGCTCAATATATGCAAAATTTTATGTTGGTTAACCATGCTCATGATCTTGGGAACTCTTTAGTTCCTTTCCTTCCATTACTTTCCTTTTGACCTTACAGTAAATCAGTTTAAAATGAGTTCTGACACCAAACTGAAACAAGAAAAATAAAGAAACCTCATGAAAGCTTTTAGAACATTCTGTTATATAATACAATAATTATCTGAAAAGCCTCCACAGTTCTGTTGGTGAATACTCATAAAGAGAACTTACTTCTGCTATGGACTGCACAAACATGATTGAGCTATAAATTTTCTGGTAATCAGTGTGATCATTAAGTCACCCTAATTGGCGAGATTGTATTCCTTGAGCAAGTATGGAGGGTTACTTATGGATGATGGCTGTCTCTGGAAAAACTGTATCTTGAATGTGTTTCCTGTACGTGTTGAGGAGTGAGACTACTCATCAGTAAGTACATCAGAAATTGCTGATGAAGGGAGGGTGCAGATAAGATGCCAGCAGTCTCTCTAAATGAAGAGTTGAGTTCATAGGATAAATGGGACTCTGCGCATCTTGAGAAAAGAGAGTTCTGCTTGGAACAAATTGTTTATTTCATTCTAAAATTTCAGACTTCTAAGAAGCAAGGAATAATTCTGTAATTGAGGATGAACTAGCCGATGGTAATTTCTTGTGCTTCCAACACCTAGGGCAGGCCAAGGTTTGACTTTGGGATTTTCTGCAACTGCCTGTAAAACATATAGAAGGAAAACAGCATATAATTTGAAATGAGACTGGAATTCTTTCCCTACTTCCAGATAAAATATTATTGGTTTAATTACCTGAAATGGCATCTGCTTGCAAGGAAGTTTTAAGTGAATTAATGGTTTCCATTTTTTTGGTTAAACAGAGTGGGGTAGATTTTTATGCTTCAAACTTGAGTGTACTGTTTTAACCATTTCTAATTTATTTGCATTTCTTTCAAAATTTATATTCTTTATATGTCATTGGGTAATGACAAAAAGTATCACTAGTGGCTAATACACAGTAGAAAACATTAAATCATAATTCTTTTTATCAGATCTATAAATCTCATACATGTGATTTCAATTTTTATGTACAACCTGACCTATAAATTGCATATATCTAAGTTAAACCTTTTATGTATATCTGATTTAAATTTTTATGAGCCACACCAAAAAAGCAGCATCGAAGAGAATAATTCTGTTTATCATCACTTTACTCTTATTTCTTGATCGATAACACTTTTTGTATCTTCAGTAGGCTATTTGCTATCAAAGCTTTGTAAATGCTGGGTGCAAGCTTTTCTTAAGCCATTGTTCAGTAACTAAGCATAGCAACTGAAATTCAGAAAATAAGAACTCAAAATATGATAGAATAAAAACATATTTTGTTTTCTTTTGGTACTAAACTTGTGCCAATTTTCTATATTTAAAAATGAATTAAACCTATATAAACAATAGGAAAAATATGATGTTTTAAGGCTTATTTCAATCATAAACAATTTAGACAAATTATTTTTATATTCTTTTTAAAGTAAAAATTAAAATGAATATACCTCATTATTAAACTGTATGAAATGAATTATTAGTACAATCATTAATGACTTATAGGTGTAGAAGTTTTTAGGTATTTATTATAGTGTAAATTGGTGAAATGATTTTAGAAATTCCTAATGGCAGGCTTCTGCATCATAATTACTCTCAAATTTATCTGTGGGTCAAACAAGTTTGGAAGACAGCTGAGCAAATCTTGGACACATTAGTTACAAATATCTGCTGACACCATGTTAAATTGTTTATTTCTCTGTTTCTGTTTCTCTCTCTTCTTTTCTGCTTTTCTAAAAAAATCTACTTTTTTATTTGAAAGGCGAAGCTACAGAAGAGAGAGACAGAGAGAGAGAGAGACAGGGGGCGATGGCAGGGGGGTGGGAGGGAGTGGAGATGAGGACCTTCCATCCACTGGTTCACTTTCCAAAAGGCTAGGAAGGCCAGAGCTGTGCCAGGCTGAAACCAGGGGCCTCGGGTCTCCCACATGGGTGTAAAGAATCATTTTCCACTGCTTTCCCAGGTGCATTAGCCGGGCTCAGAAATAGGGCAGCCTGGGCAGGAACTGGCACTCATATAGGGTGCAGGTGTCACAGCCAACGGCTTAACCCACTACTTCACAGTGCAGACCCCTTGTTTTCTGATTTTTAGGAGACACTATTTAGTTTTTTACAAAGGTCTTAAGTGTCTAGGAAGGTGGCTTTGATATTGAACGTATTTTGAGAAAAATCAAAGTCCAATTCCTAGACTCCCTTGTCATTGTGACTTCTGGATGTGTTAGAAATTCCCAGCCCCTGAATCAGTCCATGAGATACAGCCCACTTCAAGTTTATTTTAATGCCCACTTTTTTATATGGCTAGCATGTGGTGGAATGTAAATCTGGACTCAATGTATGAGTGTTTTTTTGTTTGTTTGTTTGTTTGTTTTTCACATTGCTGACTGACCCCCAAGCAAGGGCTCAGTTGTCTGGTTTGAAGACATCTGATGAATGCGCAGGACTTATAAATGTACTAAAATCAAGAACTTATTCACAGTTCATGCACATTAGTATGCAATGCAGTGAAATAATTCACTGAGTGGTACAAATGCCCTGAATAATATACTAATCCGGAAGTTCTTGGGGTGTGACCTAGGCTGCCTGCCTTCCTTTGATCACTACTGGACTTTGAGTCTTAATCTCAGAATTTCTCCATAGAGGCTGTAAGCTAGTCCACAGTTTTCTCCATAATTATCTCTTCCTATTTAAAATAGCCAGACCAAAGTCACAAGCCTGAAACTCCATCCTGGTCGTTCTCATGTATGGTGGGGACCCAGGCACATGGGCCACTTTCTGCTGTCTACTCAGGGCCATTAGCAGGGAGCTGGATCAGCGACAGAGTAGCCAGAACTCAAACCTGCACTGATTTGGGGTACTGGTGTTGCAGGCAGCGGCTTAACAAGCTATACCACAGAGCCAGTTTATAATAGAGAGTCCTGACTAACGTGATTTCATTCTCAAGAGCTTTGAAAGTAATTATCTATTAGGTATTTTTTTTTCCCAAAGAATGAAATATGTTGCTATTTCATGGAGATATCATATCCTAGGAAGTTTCATTCTGATAAACTTGATATTTTAAGACATTGTTGGAATGGCTCCAAAAAGCCATTTGTCTCAGTGGCTTTTGAAGGAAGGTTGTAGGATCCTGAAAAGCAAAGTGAAAGAGTGTAGATTATTTATTTTTTCTTGTGATTTCTTATAAAGCCCACTATGGACCATATGACAATCTGTGCCTTTTTCTCTCTTGCAGGCTACCGATGGTGTCTGATACCAAATGAAGAAGAGCTGCTTCCCATTTTCTCAAAGCCCAGATATCAGAGGAAGAAGAAAGGCAGCTGGTAGATAGTGGTTTACTGAACTTAAGTCACTGAGAACGAGAGGAAGAGTATTCATGTAGTCATTGCAATACCAGAATAGGAGGATCATATTCATGTTTTAGTTTTTATTTTGTTAATATTAAAATAAAATTATAAACTCCTATGCTTAAGCATCTAAAGTTAGAACTTCGTAAAACAATGACAGGACTGTTGTTGTGGCATAATGGGTAAAAGCCATTGTCTGCAATAGTGACATCCCATATGGGTGCCCTAGTTCCCACTGCTTCACTTCTGATCCAGCTACAATGTACCTGGAAGATACCGCAAGTGCTTGGGCCCCTGCCACACACATGGGAGACCCAGATGAAGCTTCAGACTTTGACCAGGCTCAGTCCTGGCCACTGCGGTCATCTGGGGAGTGAATAAGCAGATGGATGGTCTCTCTCTCATTCTCTCTCTCTCTTGCTTTCTCTGTAACTCTGACATTCAAAAAATAAATAAATAAACCAATTGAAAAACCAATGGCAGATATTTGATATTTTTCAAGTTTAGTAAGGCGTATGTTAATTAAAATTTTAAGTAAAAAATAAAAATTATAAGAAATACAATTTATTAGCAGATGGGTTATGAATATTATTAGCAAGTAAAATTTTGAAAAATACAGTATTCTAAAAATATAAATTTATATTATCAGAAATTGAAAAACATTTGATCAGAATAATTAGAATATATTAATGGAATAATGATTCCATTTGACTAGATTATATTATTTACTATATACACATAGAATATATTCTTTGATAGTGGAATTATTACTTGAATTTTTGGAAAACCATAATTTTAAGCAATAAAGCACATGAGTTATATCATTATTCACTTGTGGTTGGTTTTCCTTATGAGCATTTTCAGCTCCTGAAGCAATCCTTTCTAGCTGTACACAGTCAGGCAACAAAGAATAGAGCTACAAAGTAGAACCACGTACTTCCCCTGACATTTTTATCCTCAGAAGAGACAACTTTTTAAACATTTTTTTCCTCAAGAACTATATTTTTTTATTTAAATCAAATTGTAGTTTTATTTCAAAAGAAGCGGTTCTACTTTGTATTCAACCTTATCTTTGCTTTGATTTCATGCATATACAGAGATTCTCGCGTGGAGTTACCCACAGCAGTTTCAATACAGCTGTGTTCATGTTCTTCTTATTCACAAATCTTCTAAGTAGAGTTAAGATGATTTTTGTAATAGAAACTTTCCTCTGATGATTTCTGTCAACCCTCCCTTAGGTCCTTCTGTACATTAAGGAGTTTATAGGAGAATAATGTTACAAATGTAACTTTGTTCAATTTGAAATTCAGTGAGGCATATAACTCTCTGGTATATCTCGGGATGAAAATGATTTCAATTTTAGGTTTTGAAAAGGCTAAAATAATGGCATCAAACCAAGAGAAGTGTGGTTTTTCAACAGATAAAAATAGTATGGTATACTAGAGTAACAAAAATTTTATGGTTGCTAAGCACCACTGTCTCATCAGAATACAGATAGGGGAAGCAAAATGGAGGGTCATATGATCCCAGGAGGGGCTCCAAGACACTTTTATATTCCTGGGGCAGTAATACTAACTCACAGATTGAGCAAAACCAGCTGGATACTGCTCTGATCATTCAACAAAAATTAAATAGGAATAAGAGAGGTGTTGAAGGAAGAAAGCACATGGTAAAGATTTGCATTTCAGATTTCCCAAGGGAAGTATAAGAAGAAACAATTACCATATTATTACTTAGTGGACTGGAATTTAAGCCTAACATAGAGCATGAATCCTAAGAACCAGGCAGTGTTCCCAGAAGTCTCCTTATCAGTGAATTTTTACACAATTATTTATTTTTTAAAGATTTTTTTTACATTTTTTTGAAAGAGTTACAGAGAGAGAGATACAGAGAGAAAATGAGAGAGCTAGAGAAAGAGAGCACTATCTTTCATCTGCTGGTTCATTCCTCAAATGGCCACAATGGCTAGGGATGGACCAGACCCAAGTCAGGAACCAGAAGATTCTTCTGGCTCTCCCACATGGGTGCAGGGGACCAAGCACTTGGGCCATCTTCTGCTTCTTTCCCAGGCATATTAACAGAGAGCTGGATTGGAAGTGGAAGCAGCTGGGACTTGAACTGGTGCCCATATGGGATACCAACTTCTCAGGAGATGGCATTACCTGCTGTGCTGCAGTGTTGGCCACAGAATTGTTTTAGTGTGTGTATCAATTGCTAGAAGGATTTTTCAGTGTAGGGAAGGATTTATTGAGATTCCCTGATCAAATGCTACGGAATTAGAACTATCCTTCCCTACTTTGCATGCTGGGAGGTTAAGGATGAGATGCACCTTGGACACTGATGTAATATCACAGTCAGTGCTGCAGAGTTGTGTGTCATCATAGTTCTTCTGCAGATGTACTCCCAGAATTATACCTCATTCTTTCACTATCTTTAAGTCTTTAAAAATATTGTTATTTCTTATAATTTCTTCTAGTTTTTGTTTATTCAATGATAGTTTCAACTCCCAAGGCTATGACGATGTTTATGCTGCATTCATTGAGCCACATAACAGTCAACAATTGCCTATGGACTATTACCCATCTTTCCTTGGCCTTAGCTTGGAGGTGACTCTAGCTGTTGTAAGTTTGGATTTAATGTGTAAGGTGGTACCACATTTTTGAACTCTGGCCGTCACTACAGAACATTTACATTTTCCTTCTTTTTTTTGTGTTGTTAGAAAGGCAGAGGGAAAAAGATAGACACACACACACAGCTCCCATGTGCTGGTTTACTCCCCAAATGCCAATAATGATCAAGTCTGAAGTCTGAGCTGGGGTTGAAGCCTTGAGCCAGGAGCTCAATCTGGGTATCCCATAGGGACCCAATTACCTGAGCCATCACTGCTGCCTCTTAGGGTCTGAATTAGCAGAAAGCTGGAGTCATGATTCAGAGCCAAACATTAAACCCAGGCACCCCAATGTGACACATGGATGTGTTTACCATGAGGCCAAACACTTGCCCCTTTATTTTTTTTCTTTTTTCACACATGGTCATTTAATGTTCATTAGAAGACAAAGTAGTGACAGGAAATGAGGCTACACATAACCCCTCAGTGTTTAACAGCAGCAAGTTGTTCAAGAGTGTTCAATTAGCAGCAAATACTTGCTAATATTTGCACCAGTGTACCACCTCAGTGGCCACGTGAACAAGTATGAACTATGCTGTTCAATGTTGTAAAGGATTTGCTTGTGTAAAGATAAAAATATTTAGGGGTTGGCATTTAGCCTACTGGTTAAGACATCTGCATCCCATATCAGAAAACCTGAAGTCAGTTCCCTGCTCTAGCTTCTGACTGTGGCTTCTGCTGATGGAGACTCTACAAGGCAATGTGACAGATCAAATCACTGTACTTCTGCCACCCAGGTGGAAGACTTGGATTGAGTTCCAGGTTCCTGGCTTTGGTCCTAGCTCATTGTAGCCATTTGGGAAGTGAACCTACAGATGGGAGCACTTTTTCAATCTCCTTATCCCTCTCAAATAAAGAATTAAAAAAAAGATATTTGAGTCAAATCACATTATAATATATCAACACCATAATGTGGGTGCACTAGGATGAATATATACATATGAAGCATGTCAAATGTGATTTATAAGTGCCACCCAATAAGGTGCTGAAATGAATTTTAAATTCCCTTTTTTAAAAAAAAAGATTTTATTTATTTGAGAGGCAGAGCCACTGACAGAGAGAGGGAGAGACAGAGAGAAAGGTCCTCCATCCATTAGTCCACTCCCCAAATGGCCACAACAGCCAGAGCTGGGTTCATCTGAAACTGGGAGCCAGGAGCCTCTTCCTTTTCTCCCTTGTGGATGTAGGGCCCAAGTGCTTGTGGCATCCTCTACTGCTCACCCTGCCGCAGCAGAGAGCTGGATCAGAAGAGAAGTAGCTGGGACCCAAACTGGCACCCACATGGGATGCTGGCACCGCAGGCTGAGGCTTAACCTACTATGCCACAGCAATGGCCCCTTAAATTCCTTTTTACAAAAAGTTTTCAAAACTCAAGATTCTGTGGCATGGAAGCATTATTTCTGTTCTGGTTCTAACTTTTATTTCCCATTTTTGGCCCAGCTCAATGTTAATAGCATTTTTTGGCCAAGGCTATTCAACATAGGAATGAGCCACCTCAGCAGTCTTTGTTAACTGCCTAGCATGTGTCAGCTTCCTGGGCTTTACATATCATGACTTCTAAAAGAAGGATTAATTTCCAAGTTAGGTCCACTTTGTACACAGACTTGTGTGTTCAGCTGGGGCCTAGAAGCTCATAGGCTTTGTAGACAGCCCATTCTCCCTGAGAAAGCTCAGCATTTGCCTCCTTAACTTCTACCAACAAGCAGTCCACTCTTCTATGGAAGGTGTCAAGTTCACACTGCTAGGACACACACCAAAGGGACCAGGCTTTAAAAAAGATGTAACATTTTCTCACCTTGAAATAGAGCAAACTTCACATACTTCACTCTAAAATGTCCCCCAGAATGCTTGAAATCTGACAAACAAAAGGATGCTTGTTATTCCTTAGCCATCTGTTAAGACATTAACAAAAGGCTTGCCAACAGCAGCATATGCACACATGACACATCACAATCCTGAGAAACCTGTGCCTCCCTTGACAGTCACATTTGCAAACCAGTCTGTTTTGTTCCTGGTTTCTCTAAGTATCACAGCAGATGGAAGATCTCCAAATAGCAAGACCTTTTTAAGAATATTACCAACTTTTTCAGGTCATAGTGTAACATATGCTTGAAATAACACTTTTAAAAAAAAAATAAGTCCTCATTTTATGTCTTACATTAATCATTTGGACCTTTTACAAGCACACTATGCTTGTAGTGTTAGTACAACTTCAAATGGAAATTTGATTTCAGAGGCAGGTTGTGTTTTTGTTTTTGTTTTTGTTTTTGTTTTTTTGTCTCACAATTTTTTATTCTTTTTTCCTAGAAATTTATGTTTAGAATAGTAATCTTTTATGGTTTTTTGTTTTGTTTTGTTTTTAGGAGCCATTTTTTGAATTTCCACTTTAAAATCAATACAAAACCTGATTTCATGCTTTCCAGTTCCAAGAGGACTGCCACACTTTCCCCCATCCCCCTCCAGTTCCCTCTCTCAATCCCTGCTCTTCCCTTCATCAGTTTTTGCAAAGACATAATTTGAATACACGTCCACTATTTATTCACAGGCATACTTTGCCACTAATTATAATATTCTACAAATAAAAAGTAGAAAGACCAAAGTTCCACAGCAATATAAACAAGGACTGAAAACAAGTCAAATCACAAGATGTCCATTTCATTGCTAAAAATTTTTTTGTGTTCTATATTAACTGCCACATATCAGAGAAAACATATGATATTTGTCATTTTTGACACTGGCTTATTTACTAAGTAAAATGGTTTCCAGTTAGGTAATTCATTGTTTTTATGGCTGAATAGTATTCCACAGTGTGTATCTACCACATTTTCTTTATCCAGTTGTCAGTTGGTGAACATCTCTATGGATTCCATATCTTAACTATTGTGGATTGAGTTGCAATGAACATGGGGGTACAGATAACTCTTTCATATGCTGACTTCATTTTGTTTGGTAATTTCCCAGAAGTGGGAGTGTTGGATCATATGGTAGATCCTTTTTCAGATCTCTGAGTAATCTCCATACTGTCTTCATAATGATTGTACTAGTTTACATTCTCAACAACAATATATTTGGGTACCTTTTCCTCAGAGTCTCTCCAGAATTTGTTTTTGACTTTTGGATGATAGCCATTCTAACTAGAGTGAGGTAAAACCTCATTGTGGTTCATATTTGCATTTCCCTGATGACTAGTGATCCTGAGCATTTTTTCATGTGTCTGCTGGCCATTTGAATTTCATCCTTTGAAAAATGCCTATTGATGTCATTTGGCCTTCTCTCAGCTGGATTGTTTGTTTTATTGTTGTTGAGTTTCTTGAGCTCTTTATAGATCCTGGGTATTATTCCTTTGTCAGTTGTATAGCTTGCAAATATTTTCTCCCATTCTGTCAGTTGCCTCATTACTCCATTGAGTGTTTACTTTACAGTTCAGAAGCCTCTTAGCTTGATGTAATCTCATTTGTCTATTTTTGCTTTTATAGCCTGTGCTTCTTAGTATTTTGCAAGAAGTCTTTGCCTATGCCAATGTCTTTCAGAGCTTCCCTAATGTTCCTCTCCAATGATTTGATGATATCAGGTCATAGATTTAGATCCTTGATCCATTTGGTATTGATTTTTGTATAGTGTCTAAGGTAGGAGTCTTGTTTCATACTTCTTCCCATGTTGATCCAGTTTTCCCAGCACCATTTGTTGAAGAGACTGCCCTTTCTCTAGGGATTGGTTTTATCTACCTGTACAAAGATGAGTTAGTTGTAGATGCATGGATCAATTTCTGTCATTTCTATCGTTTTCCTTTGGTCTCCATGTCAATTTTTGTGCCAGTACCTGGCTGCTTTGATTAGAGATGACATGCAGTATGTCTAAAAATCTGGTACTGTTATGTCTCCAGCTTTGTATTTGTTTTTTAAGATTGTTTTAGCTATTTAGGTTCTTTCATGTTCATGTAAGAATTTTAGAATTTTTTTTCTAGATATGAGGATATGTTTGGTATTTTGATTGGGATCACATTGACTCTTACATGTCTTTGGGTAGTATGGACACTTTGATGATATTAATCCTTCCAATTCACAAAGATGAAAGATTTTTCCATTTGTGTGTGTGTGTTCTGTTTATTTGTTTAACATTTTGTAATTTTCATTGTAGAGATCTTTCACATCATTGGTTAAATTGATTCCAAGGCATTTTAATTTTTTTGTAACTATTGTGGTGGGACTGATCTTACATGTTCTTCCTCAACCATGGAATTATTTGTGTATACAAAGGGTGTTGACTTTTATGTGTTGATTTTATATTCTGCAACTTTAACAAACTCTCTTATGAAATTCCAACATTCTTGTAGTATAATCTTTTGTTCCCCAATATATAGGATCATGCCATCTGCAAACAGGAAAAACTTGACTTTCTCCTTTCCTATTTGTATCCATTTGATTTATTTTTCTTGCCTAATGGGTCTGGCTAAAAGTTCCAGAGCTGCATTAAAAAGCAATGAGCATCCTTTTCTGGTTCCAGATCTTAGTGGAAATTCTTCCAAAATTTTTTCCATTCAATATGTTGCTGGCTGTATATTTGTCATATATTTCCTTGTCAGCATTGAGGAATGTTCTTTCTACACTCAATTTGCTTAAGGTTTAAGGTTTTTATCATGAAAGGATGTTGTAGTTGATAAAATGATTTATCTGTATTGCGATAAAAACACATGATTTTTATTCATCAAATTGTTAATGTGATGTATCACAATTAATTATTTGTATTTGTTGAACCGTTGCTGCACACAAGGGATAAATCTCACTTAGTCCTAATGAATGATCTTTCTGATGTGTTGTTGGATTTGATTAGCTCATATTTTGTAGAGGATTTTTGCAAATATGTCCATAGAGATATTGGTCTATAGTTCTCCTTTGTTGTATCTTTACTGGTTTAAGAATTAAGGGGATGTTGGCCTCATAGAGTTTGGGAGGATTGTATCTCCTCTCCTTCAGTTGTTTTGAATAATTTGAGAAGTATTGGAATTAGCTCCTTTTAATGGTTTGGTAAAATTCAGCAGTGAAGCCGTCAAGTCCTGGACTTTTCTTTGTTAGAAGGATCTTTATTTTGGATTCAATTTCCATCTTAATCATGGTCTATTTAGGTTTTCTATCACTTCATAACTCAATTTTGGTAGTTTGTATCTGTCCATATTTTTTCTTTCCTCCTAATTTTAAATTGATTTGCTCTTATTTTTCTATGTCCTTGAGATGCATTGTTAGATGATTTTTTAAAATTTTTTTTCAGTTTCTTGATTTAGACATCAATTACTATAAACTTCCCTCTTACCACTGCTTTTTCTGTGTTCCATAGGTTTCGGTATGTTATGTTTCCATCCTCATTCATTTCTAGGAAATTTTTTATTTTGCTTTTGATTTCTTCTATGACACACTGTTCATTCAGGAGCTTGTTATTCATTCTCCATGTGTCTGTATGTGTTCTAAAGATTTTTAAGATGTTAATTACAGTGTCATTCCATTGTGGTCAGAAAATATTCATGATGTGATTTTAATTTTTTGAATTTGTTGAGACTTGCTTTATCACTTAACATATGGTCTATCCTAGAGAAAGTTCCATATACTGATTAAAATAATGTGTATTCTTCAACTGTGGCATGAAATGATCTATAGATTTCAATTAGTTTCATTTGGTCCACAGTGTAGATTAGCTCTGTTGTTTCTTCATTGACTTTCTGTTTTACTGATCTGTCCATTGATGAAAGTGGGGTATTGAAGTCCCCCATTATTATTTTATTTGTGTTTCATGTAGGCAGGTAATAGATGGATCTTTTTTTTTTTAAGATTTACTTTGTTTATTTGAAAGAGTTATAGAGAGAGTTAGAGACAGAGATAGGGGTCTTCCTTAGGCTGGTTCACTCCCCAGACGACTGCAATGGCTGGAGCTGCACCCATGCAAAGGCAGGAGCCAGGAGCTTCTTCTGGGTCTCCTATGTGGGTGCAAGGGCCCAAAGACTTGGGCTAGCCTCTACTGCTTTCCCAAGCCATAGCAGAGAGCTGGATCAGAAGAGGAGCAGCCAAGACACGAACTGGTGCCCATACAGATGCCAGCGCTTCAGGCCAGGGCTTTAATCCACTGTGCCACAGTGCCAGCCCCTGGATCTTGTTTTTTAATCCATTCAGCCAGTCTGTATCTTTTAATTGGGGAATTTAGGCCATTTACTTTCAAGGTTATTATTGATAAGTAATTACCTTGTCCTGCCATTTTCCCATAAATATTGTTACTATTTGTTTTGGATTTCCCTTGTACTTTTACTAGATTTTCTGCCTTCACATTCTTTCAAAATAATGACTATTGTTCTCTATTTCTATGTATAGCACATCTTTAAGAATTGTTTGTATGGCCAGATGGGTGGTGACAAATTCTGTTTGTTTTGGAAGGTCTTTATTTCACTTTCATTAATGAATAAGAACCTTGTTTTGTACAGCATTCTGTGTTGCCATTTTTTTTTTCTTTTATGATTTGGACTGTGCTTTTCCATGCTCTCCTAGCCTACAGGGTTTCTTATGAGAAATCAGCTGTTAGTCTTATTGGGGATCCTCTGAAGGTAACCTGGTGTTTCTCTTGTACATATTTTAGACTATTTTCTTTATGGCTTACTATTGAAAGTTTTACTATAATGTGTCATAGGTGTCATAGTGAAGATCTTTTCTGGTCATGTCTATTAGGAAGCCTCACCTCAATAGTTCTTTTAATTTGATTTAAAGTTTCCTGTAAAATGCCTGCATTGTTGAGAGAAGAATATCAGAGAGATTTATAATTTAAAATTAGCTGACTAAAAATGTGTGTTTTTATTTGTTAGGTGAGAGAGAACTCAAGCATGTTTAGTTGAGGGATATTGAATTTCTAGAAAATGGGACCAAGAAGGAAAGCAATGAAATAGTCTGCTTGCTAAACAGGCTGTGTAATTTGATGGGTTATGCAGTACAATATTGGAGGCATCCTTCAACATCTTTTTCTATACCAAATAATTTCCACCTTTTGGCTGATTTTGAAAAAAAAAAAAACCTTTTATTTGATAATGAAAAATAAGTCTAAAATGTAAGTCTGTCTTAGTAATAGTAACAATGACATAAACACAAACTAAAGTGATGGTTAAAATATTAGCATTCTTTCTTTAGGATAGATGTGGAAAAAAGTAATTTTAAATTGGACAACAACAAAAGGATGCAGTTATATTAAGGAATGAGGAAGTAAAACTATACCAAACATGGAAGGTGAAGGGACATAAATACAAGAGACCAAGTCCAAACAAATATTTTTCATAATCTATTGAGTGCCTGTCCTATCTATCAGCTTAGATGACCTTGAAACAAAGGACTTTCCCTAGAGTTCCATTTGTCATAAATGTTTGCAATATATTTTCAATATAAATTCTAAGCATTTAATTGATATTTTGATTTTTTTCTTAAATTTGTTTGCTTACCTCCCTAGTTTGAAAAGAAATGAAGTCACTACCAAGCAGAAGTGTTGTTTCTTCAAATTGAAATTTCTTTAGAATGTTGTTTGCATGAATCTCATTTAGTATGGTAGAAATGGAAGGTAGAATTGCATCATGCCTAATTAACATGTACTTTAGGAACAGATAGAATTAGTACTGATTACTGAATTCATAGTTTGTAAGTTTTGTGACTTTGGGTATGTTAATTAGCTTCTCTCCTCTTCAGTTTGCTTGTATATAAATTGATGATAATAATAGTATGCCATGAGGTTAAGGGGATTAAATGAGGCCATATCTGAAAAACATTATGCACCAAGCCATTCATATTTTAAACACTCAGTAATGAGTGGTATCGCTGCAGTTGATGGTGATGATGGTGATTATGATGAGATACTTGTTTTTTTAAAATTACAAAGCATAACATTTCTGAATTAAGAGACTATGCCTTATTTTCAATTTATATGTCTAGAATACAAGATCAAATTGCATATAGTACAGAAATGTATATTTTATTAGTTAAGTAGGAAATTGATTAAAATATTACAACCATAGAATATTAGAAAACAGATGTAATTAGATTATTTTTAAATATACTCCTATAAAAACTTGAGTTGCTAATGAGATAACTGATTGAAGTCTCCAAGTGAAGTGACGTGAAGCAACACATCTAAGATGTTTCAAAATGGATCTTCTCTTAAAGTAGATTTGAAGCTTCTTTTTGTATTTTCATGTTTTATCCTTTTTGTGTCAATAAACAATTTATTTTTTATTTTGTTCAGTAGATATTAAAACTACAGTCACCAAAACTGAAAGCTATTTGGTAAACTTATTTGAGCAGAAGTGAAAGGAACTGAGAATGTTTGTCTAAAATAGAAAAGTATGGATAAAAAGTGTTATCGATCTTTAATATATATATATATATATCAGGATATATATATATAGTTATTGATCTATATCGATGTATATAAATATATTTATATACATATAAATATATAATATATATTGTAATATATATCCTGGTATATATATATATTTAATGTTAATATATTTGGTTCAGTCAGGATGTTTCAGCTGAAGGTGACAATAAATACAACCCAAACTAAAAAAAATGTATTAAGTGTACATAACTGGAAATTGGGACAAGTAGATATACCTTCTTTCTTAGCTGAGTATTTCAGGACACAGCTACTTATTCTTCCTTTGTCTCTTTTGGCCCCATTGCTACAGAAATTCTTGCTTCCAATGGATAAGATGGCCGTCATGGTACCTATATCTCCACGTCTACTAAAATAGTGATTGTTTTACTTGTTCAGCAATTCGAAGAAGGTTTTCTAGCATGAATTGGATTTCTTGCTCTTTTTCCTGGATTAGTTACTAAGGTCTTAGGAATACTATGAGTCCATTTTTCAATCATAAGACCACCTCTGGAAATACTAATCAACAACACCAGGTCCAAATGTACTGAAACATGGTGGGTTGTTTTTCCTGGAAAATAACTTGGATGTCTGGAGGAAAAAAGAAAATATACAGGTACTGAAGCACAGAAGATGGAGCCCCTGTTTTCTGCATTATTCCACAGGACAAAACTGAGATTAACTGAACGAAAAAATTATATGGCAGATTTCAGTTCAGCAAAAAAGGAGAGCCTAGAATTTAGTACTCACCAAAAACTAAGCCCATCTCAAAAATTTCAGGCTTGATAGCCTGGAATAGATATTCTTTAAGATCTTTTCCTAATCTGTGAGTGGATGCTAAATTTCTCCTTCAATTCTGGATGAGATATGGAGATCATATGGTAAATTCTTTGGAGTTTAGAGGTGTAAAACTTTATGACTTAGAAGCATGCTTAATGGAAGCATAGAAGGTTCTGGAAAGAATCTTCTTCAGGAGGCAACGTATTTAATTGAGAACTTGAATACAGACAGTTTTGATGTTCACATACTGTTTCTTGACTTTTAGGCTGCAAAGTATTTCTGTTTACTTTGCTTCTTTTTGAAAATTTCTCTGTAAGAAATATAAAGAGTTATCTCTCTAGTCTCAAAAGTTTGTACAGGAACATTATGATTATAAGTCACAATCTCTCTAGTCTGTTAACCTTTTTTTTTGTGACCCAAATGCTTATCCCAAATGCAATTTTTTTCCACAAAAGTGTGGTAATTCACAAATGTGCCAGAATGTCGAAACATCACTGCTCTTGATCTTTAAATGTTTTTATGTTCATAAGGATATAAACAAAAAATGAGAAGAAAGAAGCAATAATTATTGAGCATCAATTATGTGTCAGATGCTTTCAGTTAACCCTCACAGTACCTATAGACATAGACATAATTTGTTCCATTGAAAGCTTATAAAACCTTGTGTACTTTGAGTTATTTAACAAAATATAAGACCTTGCTCAAGGTCACACTCATCAATTGGCAAAGCCTGTATCCAAATGTGGATCTATCCATTTCTAAACCCTTTTCTTTGTCATCATACCATGTTGCCCAAAAAAAGAGATTAAGAATGTGAGCTTATTTTGTACTGATTCAAGAGGATTCTAAGAAATTCAGTTTTTACTATGTACTTGATGTTTCTGTCCTTCAAATGTAGCTGCATGTACAGGCAGAATGACATTATAAGGAAACTAGCAAATGCAGACTCCTAAGGAAAGCTAGAAATTAATTGACCATATAATTCAGGAAAGGATATAGGACAAAGTGGTAATATAGTTTTAGGAGATAATGACAGTGGTTTCTGTAAGACTCAGTATCTATACTTATTACCCTGTATGTGTCCTCTGTATTGAATTAGAATAGTCAGACTTCCATTTGCTCTGAAATTTTAAGATTCAATCCATTGAAAATTGGTATATGAATTTAAAACTATGTTCTCTTATTGAAGTAAGGAAGGAATTTCTTTTGAACTTTAGACTTCCTGTAAATGGGCTGCATGATTATTTTAGCCAAAGATTTTATAACAATTCAAAAAGAAAATACATTGTTGTGACATATTTATTACTCGACACACTAAAGAGTTATTATAACATTTTCTTAGAAAGGTTAATTGGCTTATTTTCCACATAAAAACATGTGCACATTAAAAGGAAGAGAATATTAGCACTCAGCCACATAAGCTATGTGGGCTTTAATTTTAAAAATGAGCTGACACATGTAATGCTGTGAGCTCATGAAATTAATTATTTTGTCATATACAAAAATTGAGATGTACAGCTTTGTTTAATTTTTGAGAGCTTTAAGAATACTAAATATGAGAGAGGAATCATCCTGGTGTACATGGAATGTGGCAAATACATAAGGATCTTGGAGGGTCTTCTGCTTGTTGGACATATTTTCTGGAGTCTGTTAGCAGAATGCCTATTTCATTCTATATCTGAAGTTCCTTCAGTTAACTTGTTGCTGCTGCACTGCAAAACTCACAAGATGTTTAAAAGAGTTCATAGCTTGCTGTGAAAAGTTAAAAATTCTTACAAAATCATGGTAGTATCTATAGTTCTTACCTGGTTTTAGGTCTGACTATGGGCAAAAGGAAAAACATATTTGTTTGTTGGAGTCAACTGTTTAAAAACAGAAAGACACATATATCTTCCACGAAATCACAGGAGAATGGCCTGGGTGAGTATGAACTACAGAAAGGGATCTTAGTGATATAGCAGAGGCTAACACTGGGTGAACAGAATTTGTATGTAGCTTGTGTTCTACTCTGCAAATTCAGGACTGTGTGACCTTAGGCAATTTATTCTATTTCCTCATAAACAGAAGCGGGGTAGGTATAAGAATAAAATGACTTAAATATATGAGTCCTCAGCAGATAATGGAGACCCAATGAAATTTTACACTAAATTCACTGAAGGGTTTTAGAGACTTAGAATAAAAAGAACCCAGGGAATCTGTAGATGACATTTGGCAGGGAATATTTATATTTATAATTGATTTTAATATTTATAATTTTAATATTATAATATTTATAATTGATTAGCATTTTGCTAAGCAGAAATTTAACTTTACCTATAAAACAGCACAAGATTAAGAGGTGGAAGCTTTATAATAATAGCTACTAACAAGCTGTAGAGGTAAGAGAGGTGCCATCTCTGTAACTGGAAGGTATTAGGCTAGAGTAAAGTTCTCTTCTCAATATTATTTTAACCTTTCATTTATTTCAAATCACCATTTAAAATACAAATTGCATTTGTTAGACCCTCATGTAAAATATACATTTCAAACATTCACAATTATTAAAAAGCATTTGGTGAGTACCTTACTCTGTATAAGGAACTGCCCAGAAAGCAAGTAGAGATATTTATCCTTATCCTCACGAATCTCACTGGTGAAATGGAAAAGTATAATCCTTGAAAATTCAGCAGTTGAGATTTTGGAAAAGTCACACGATCCAAACAAGAGAAAAATGGAATCATCTGTGGTTTTGCTCATTTTTATACTCTCTCTCTTTTTTTTTTTTTTTTTTTTTTTTTAGTTTCTGTTGTCAGGTTTTATGCTAAGTAGCGAGATAAAGAATTTACAAGCTGAGTCTTTTAGAGGATAGTAGGTTCACTTGTCAAAAAGCAGATCTGGGCTGAAGACAGATGCTTTGGGATATAAAGCCACACAGTTAGATGAGCTTTCAGGGAATTCCCACAGGTAAGGAGTAGGCAGAGGAAAACATGCTCCCAAAGAGTCCTGAAAATGATCAACGAAGGATGTAGACAAAATTCACGATTCGTCCGAGTCACGACAGCTCTGATAGGAGAGAGTTTTTAGAAAGAAGAATGGGCAAATTGTGATGAGAAATAGTATAAGATGTGAGTTCAACAGTTTATGAGTGTTTTGATATCCAAAGGGAGAGCAGTCAGGAGGTAAAAATCTTAAAAGAAGTTGAAAAACAAATAGCACGTAAAAAAAAAAATTTTTTTTTTTAATCTAACCAGGGGAGGGCGATTTTGCCTAGTGGCTAAGACATCAACTAAGACCTCTGCCTTCTGTGTTGGAGTACCTCAGTTTGTTTCTTGGCTCTGCTCCCAATAATGTTAATGTGCACTGTGGGAAGCTGCAGGTGATTGCGTAGGTGGTCCACACCCTACATGAGTGTCTGAGATTGAGTTCCTGAGTTCTGGCTCTAGACTTCAGCCTGGCTTAGTCCTGGCTGTTGCAGGCATCTGGGGAATGAACTAGCAAATGAGATCTGTCTCTCTGCCTATCAAGTAGATAAAATAAATAAATGAAAATTTAAAACATATACACAGAGAAAATTATTGCTTTAAAAATTTTGGTTTTGGAGTTGGTGTTGTTGTATAACAGATAAAGCTAATGCTGGTGGCTCTGACATCTCACATGGATGCTGGTTCATGTCCCAGCTGCTAAAGTTCTGAATCAGCTCCCTGTTAATGCACCTGGGAAAAGCAGCAGCAGAACCTAAGTGCTTGGGCCCCTGCTACCTTCATGGGGGAACCACATGAAACTCCTGGCTCCTGGCTTCAGCCTGGCTCAGCCCTGGCCATTGTGGCCATCTGGGGGAGTGAAACAGAGGATAGAATGGCTCTTTCCCTTTCTGTAACTCTGACTTTCAAATAAATAAATCTTTTTTAAAAAGTTTGGTTGTGAAGGCAGGAAAAGATTGTATAATATTCTGATGGGGACTTGATTAGAGAGAATACAGAGTATCACAGACCTGGGGCAAAATTCCAGCCTTTAAGAGTTTGTCTACTTCTCCCTTCCTGCATCTTTATTTTGTCCTTTAAAGATGGAAAATCAAACTTAAATTTGATTTTAATTTCTGTGGTTAATGCCTTTTTTTTTTTGACAGGCAGAGTGGACAGTGAGAGAGAGAATTGTCTTTCAATATATTCAACAAATATGTATCAGGTAAATTTTTGATGTAAAAATTTTGTACCAGTGATCTGAAATGACTTAGCATTTCACAATGACTTAGCAAGGTTCATGGTCAGACACTGATGTAATGATATACTAAAATGTGCAATTCAAATAAAATTGATCTTATGTCTTTGTAGAATCTGCTCCAGTCAAACTTTCTCTTTGAAAGGGCAAAGAAGCAGCTTTCTTTTATGGGAACTTGACAGAGTTCATTTAAAGCTATCATACTACAAACCAAGAATATGGAAGGCCTACTGTGGACCCTGATCTACTTCACATTTCTTTATTCATACATCTTGAACTCTTGCTTGTTCCTTGGCTTTGGAACAAATTGTCCGAGTGTGTGGACTGGAACATTGCACTTGATTTCAGCCTGCATACAAGTGCGCTGATCTCCAATTCAGAAAAACCGATGGTTCTGGTGCAATTCATCTCTCTCTCTTTTTTTTTTTTTTACAGGCAGAGTGGACAGTGAGAGAGAGACACAGAGAGAAAGGTCTTCCTTTGCTGTTGGTTCACCCTCCAATGTCCACCGTGGCCGGTGCACCGCGCTGATCCGATGGCAGGAGCCAGGTGCTTATCCTGGTCTCCCATGGGGTGCAGGGCCCAAGACTTGGGCCATCCTCCACTGCACTCCCTGGCCACAGCAGAGAGCTGGCCTGGAAGAGGGGCAACCGGGATAGAATCCGGTGCCCCGACCGGGACTAGAACCTGATGTGCCGGCGCCGCAAGGCGGAGGATTAGCCTATTGAGCCACGGCGCCGGCCTACAATTCATTTCTAATAGTCTGAAAATAAGGTGTCAGCCTCTGAGAGGGGCATCTGTAACCTTCTGATCTGGGAGGGGAGACCAGCAGGAAGGATGTAAGTATAATCAGTCCTCTGTAGCCATACCCAACTGATCAGAAAATATTTGAAATAAAGAAAACTGTGTCATGGAAGAGGTACAGACTTTCCCGTTTGTCATTATTTCCTACACAGTATAGTATCACAGCTTTGTACAGAGGGCTTATATGTAGTTACCTAAGTATTATAAATAATCTAGAGATGACTGACCGTGTAACAGAGGGTGTGCAGAGGTTACTAGGCCATGTTATATAAGGAACTTGAGTGCCTGAGGATTTTGTATCTGAAGGGGGTCTTGGAACCAGTACCCTGCAGGTGCCAAGGACAGACTATACAATCACCACACTGAGAATCCAGCCCATTTGATTTCCTAGGAATTCCTCAGTTCCTTTCCAGGGACAACACTGCTTCTATTTCTGCTTGTTTTCTTGAACACATCCCTGACTCAACCCGTTTTAATAGTATTAACACATGTTATAGGACATCATGTCCCAGCTCTTGAGTGGCCAGTTTCTGTCTCCCAGTAGGAGAGAAGGTAATGGCAGCCCTTGCTTTAGGTTGATTTGTCTTTCTGAAACCTCACATCCCACATTTGTGAGGCCAAACTCATCTGACAAATCAGCCCGCCCATTGTGAAGGAGTGTCTCTCTGAGAACTTGAGACATTTAGAGAAGAACACAGCTCTTGTTAGGAGAGGAGCTACTCATTGTGGCACTTCACAACAATAATCCTTCTCTCTTTTAAGGAAGAAACTCTCATATGTAAGACTTCTGCTTTCTTTTCAATCTATCAGTCATCAAATTATTGAAGCTGACGCAAAAGGTGCCAGGGACCTAGGTGAAGGCCAGGAAAGTGATCAGAGGTATCTAGGTAAATGTTATATCATTTTGAAAAATTTGAATTATGACTCAGCAAAGGCGGACTTGGAGAGGGAGACTAAGTGTATGCGTTTGTACTGCAATCCCATAGGTTTGGTAAGATTGATAGATTTCTGTCAGTGAATATATTTTAACTTGCACAATAATAGCCTCTAGTAAAGTACATGGAAAATGGTGGAGTGATAGAAACAGGTGGAAATATTAGCCTCTGTTCTAAAGGAAAAATCATCTACTTTTTAAAAGACTCTCATCTACCACTGAAGAAATCTCTAAGAATGAGCAGTAGAGGAAGCATTGGGAAGGCAGAAAATTGCTGCACTGTTTGGGAATGGTCATTTATTTTTGTAAGGGGTGGGTAACTTAGCTGGAGTTTAGCATTGGGAAAACGGATAAATTCCCAATGCTCTCAGAGTCCTTGACTCACATGGCCAGGGAGAATAGTAACAGAGGTGGAGATTGAGGTCTCTGAGGTTAGCAGTAGCTACCATAGTAAGAAGAAGTAATGGATGGCTTTTATTTAAAAAATAATTCTACAAGTCACTATACTTTTGGGAGTCGGTTGAAGATAGCAGGACAGCCTGAAATGTGACGATGTGATATGAGTTTATTATTTTATCATTATCTATTACTTCCTCATTATTTGTTTAATTTAAGTGAGAGCTATAATGTTTAACTTGGGAGCTTGTCACTGTTTGCTCTAAAAAATTAATTCAGTTACAAATTGGGTTGCAGATGAAATTAATGCAAATTTGAATTAGGAATGATTTATTCCAATTCCCCATTTTATTGAATTGAGGTCCAGAGGGACGAGTGACCCCTATAGGGTCACACAAAAATCCACTAGTAGAGAAAGTCACAAATTGGATTCATGACTTTTTGTCCAGTACTTTTCCCACTGTTTCACATCACCCCATACCCAGAACTATGTGGGTGTGCATGTGTGTGAGAGACAGGCTGCAAAGGTGGCTATGCTGTATATACCCTGTCACACATCTGCAGGGGCTTTTTACCTATAAAGCATCTGCTTAAGTGATAAACATCAACAATCCAGACAAGGGTTGTTCAAAGTCATTGCAACTCAAAGGTAATTTCGCTATTTTTTTTTTTTTTTGGAACTTAATTATCTTTAAAGAAGAACCCAAGAATGATACATATTTTCGGAGCACTTAGACTTAATTATCACTTATGAGACCTAAGAATATCCTCCACTTCATACACTAAATCAAAATAATTCTTTGAAATCAAGTTTTACTATTGAGTCTTGTAATACAATTCTTTGTGGACAGAGGACCTGGATGGGAAGTAAGTGAACAGTGACTACTGTTGTTTATTCAACAGTTAACAAACTCTTATGTATGATGTCAGTGATTCCTGAGGCTCTTGACTTGAGCTACCTAGGCTATTGGATGTAGTGCCATTTGTTGATGTTGGCTTTGATTGCCAGTGCCTCTGGGGTCTTTTCCAAGAACTCTTTGTCTATGCTGATGATTAATAGGGTTTCTCCAGTGTTCTCTAATAATGTGATGATATCAGTCATAGATTTAGGTCTTTACTCCATTTTGAGTGGATTTTAGTGAAAGGTGTAAGGTAGGGGTCTTGCTTCATGCTTCTGCATATGGAGATCCAGTTTTCCCAGCACCATTTGTTGAAGAGATTGTCCTTGCTCCAAACATTGATTTTAGTTCCTTTGTCGAAGATAATTTGGTGTAGATAGTTGGATTGATTTCTGGTGTTTCTATTCTGTTCCATTGGTCTATCCATCTGTTTTGTACCAGTACTGCCCTGTAGTATGTCTTGAAATCTGATACAGTGATACTTCTGGCTCTGTTTTTGTTGTATAATGTTTGCTTTAGCTATTCAAGGTCTCCTGTGTTTCCATATGAATTTCAGCATCTTTTTTTCTATATCTGAGAAGAATGTCTTTGTTACTTTGATTGGTATAACATTGAATCTGTAAATTGTTTTTGATAGTATGGACATTTTGATGAATTTGTTTATTCTCTGATTTTAATTGTTTCTTTTCTCCTACTTGTTTTGGGTTTAGTTTGCTGTTGTTTTTCTAGGTCCTTGAGATGCATTGATAGCTAATTTATTTGTTACCTTTCCAATTTCTTGGTGTAGGCACCAATTGCTAAAAACTTTCCTCTTAACACTGCCTTTCCTGTTATATTATGTTATATTATCATCTTCACTTGTTACTAGAATTTTTTTTTATTTCTTCAATGGCCCACTATTCATTCAGGAGCACATTGTTCAGTCTCCATGTGTTTGCAGATTCCTTTGTCGTTAATTCCATTTCATTGTGGTGAGAGAAGATGCATGATATGATTTCAACTCTTTTGAATTTGCTGATACTTGCTTTATGGCCTAGTATGTGATGAATCCTAGAGAAGTTCCATGGACTGGTGACAAGAATATATATTCTTCAGCTGTAGGATGGAAAGCTCTGTACGTATCTGTTAAGTACATTTGGTCTATAGTGTTGATTAACTCTATTGTTTCCTTGTAGATTGTCTGCCTGGTTGATCTGTCTATTGCTAAAAGTAGAATATTGAATTCACCCATTACTATTGTATTTGAGTCTATGTCTCCATTTATATCCATTAACATTTTTTAAATAGCCAGGTGAACTGTAATTAGGTTCATATACCTTTACAATAGTCACATCTTCCTGTCGAATTGATCCCTTAATCATTACATAATATCCTTCTTTGTCTCTTTTAACATTTTTTTTTTGTTTTAAAGCCTATTTCGTCTAAGATTAGGATGGCTACCCCAGCTCTTTTCTGTTTCTGTTAGCATGGATTATGTTTTTCCATCCTTTCACTTTCAGTCTACAAGTATTGTTGTTGGTGAGATGTGTTTTTTGTAGGTAGCAAAGCAATGGGTCTTCTTTTTTAATCCCGTCAGCCAGTCTGTGTCTTTTTGGCTGGAGAGTTGAGGCCATTTACATTTAAGGTGACTATTTATTTATTTATTTATTTTTAAAGATTTATTTATTTATTTGAAAGAGTTACACAGAGAGAGGAGAGGCGGAGAGACAGACAGAGGTCTTCCATCCACTGGTTCACTCCCCAGTTGGCTGCAACAGCCAGAGATGTGCCAATCCAAAGCCAGGAACCAGGAGCTCCTTCCGGGTCTCCCATGCAGGTGCAGGGGCCCAAGGACTTGGGCCATCTTCTACTGCTTTCCCAGGCCATAGCAGAGAGCTGGATCTGAAGTGGAGTAGCTAGGACTTGAACCAGCGCTCATATGGGATGCTGCAATTGCAGGTGGCAACTTTACCTGCCAAATCCCAAGGTGACTACTGATAAATAATGACTTTGACCTGTCATTTTTCCATAATACTCCTATTTTTTTACTTTGTATTTCCTTTGTATTTTTACTGGGACATTCTCTGCCTTCATATTCTTTCATATTGATGACCCTATTTCTGTGTTTCTGTGTGTAGCACATCCTTAAGCATCTTTTGTAAGACTGAAGGAGTGTTAATGAATTCTTTCACCTTATGTTTGTTATGGAGGGTCATTATTTCACTTTCATTCATAAATGAAAGCTTTGCAGGGTACAGGATTCTGTTTTTTTTTTTTTTTTCTTGTAAGACTTGGACTATATCTCGCCATTCCTTTCTAGCTTGTAGGGTTCCTGATGAGAATTCAGCTGTGAGTCTCATTGGAGATCCTCTAAAAGTAATCTGGCTTTTCTCACATGCATATTTTAGAATCTTTTTTTTATGTTTTACTGTGGAGATTTGAAGATAATGTGTCATGGTGCCAATCTTTTCTGGTCAGTCTGTTAGGAGTTCTATGTGCTTCTTCTACTTGGATATGCTTTTCTTTCTCCAATTTGGGGGAAATTTTCTGTAATTATTTCACTAAATAGGGCATCTTCTCCATTCTCTCTTTCCACTCCTTTAGGACCGCCTAAGACCCCTATGTTGGGTATGGTATCCCATACATCCCCAACACTGATTTTAAGTTTTCTATTTTCTTCTTTGGTCTGTTCATTGGATTTCCAAATTTTGTCTCCAAAGTTTGGATATTCTTTCTTTGGCCTTTCTGAGTCTGCTGTTAAGGATTTTGACTGCATTTTTATTTGATCTATTGAGTTCTTTATTTCTAATATTTCATCTTGGTTTCTCTTTAAAATCTCAATTTCTTGGAAGCAAATTTCATTCATGTCACATATGGTTTTCTTTAGTTCATGGATTTGCTTCTGACTGCTTCTGAGTAGTTCTATGATTAATCTTTTGAATTCTGTTTCTGTTATTTCATCAATCTCTTCATCTACCCATTCTAGCATTGAAGTGTTATGTTCCTTTGGAGGCATCATGTTGGCTACTTTATTTTTGCTTCTTTGATTACTGCATTTATTTCTTGGCATTTGTGGAGATAATCATTTTTTTTAACCTTTTGATGGTTTTTATCTTTGTACTATTCCTCTGTGGCTTAGTGGAGTGTTTGCTCTTTCAGTGAATACCCAGAAGCAGGTGCTGGGTGTGGTCAGGGAGCTATTTTCAGTGCTCCAGCATGGAGTGAATATTCAGGGTATCACCTGAGTTGTGAGTGGTAGCTCTCCTCTTTTTTTTAAGATTTATTTATTTATTTATTTAAGAGGTAGTTACAGAAAGTAAGAGGAAGAGAGAGAGAGAGAAGGGTCTTCCTTCCTTTGGTTCACTCCCCAGATGGCTGCAATGGCTAGAGCTGTGCTGATCCAAAGCCAGGAGCCAGGAGCTTCTTCCTGGTCTCCCACATGGGTGCCCCGGCCCAAGCACTTGGGCCATCTTCTACTGCTTTCCCAGGCCACAGTGGAGAGCTGGATTGGAAGAGGAGCACCCAGGACTAGAACAGGCACCCATACAGGATGCCAGTGCTTTAGGCCAGGGGTTTAAACCACTGCACCACAGCGCTGACCCCCTAAAGATTTTCTTATCCAAGAATGTTTTGAAGCCTGATTCTGAAATATTCCATTATTTGCCACTTATACCTATGACTCCTATAGATTTTTTTGGCAGAGGGGAGATGCACACTTCATTAACAAAAAATGATGTGTACGGTGAATCATATATGATAGACTTTGGTAAGCACAAAGAAGATGTGAGACCAGATTTTATAACTGACAGTAATTCAGCTATATCTTCAGAATGAGTGGAGTTTGGTCCAGTTGAAATTGTGACAGTATATACCAGAAGAATGAACATGTTCTGATGGGGCATGCTTCGACTTGCCACAATGAAGGAGTTCAATGCATGAGGAAGGGATACAAATTGAAATTGGAAAGAAATACAGGTTGGGTTACACTAAGGAGTTTCATCTTTATGTTACAGGACAAAAGGACCTGGAGTACATCTGAGTAGGTGAGAGCTAGGGTAGGCTCTGACTTCTGGAGGCATATGGGAGTGGGCAGAGTTGATGACAGAAGTCTGCATTGGAAAGTTACCATAATTTCCAGTTGCAGAGAAGATGGAAACCTGGGGAATGATGGAACTAGAGTGGAGTTTCGTTTCTTATCTCCTTTTCTTCCTTGTTAACTCATTCCGTGTGGAAAATAAGGAAAGTAGGAATTGAGGCTAGCCTATGATTTCCATTCATTTGGGGGTGTTATATATGATGAAGCAGAATATCAAAGGAACAAAAATGCAAGAGAGGAGTAATGGATTTCAGTTTGTTCTTGCAGAGAATTTGAAACATGGTATATAAAAATAGAAATGCTTATGGATTAAAACTGTGAGAAAATACATTTCTGTTGTTTAATCATCCAGTCTGTCCTTTCGGTGATGGTAGCCTGAACAGCCTAATGCTAGGTCACCCATATCTGCCCCTTTCACCTCCAGCCTCATAAATTTTCCTCTGAGTCCTTCTATCCATTTCCATGAGAATAGACAAAATATTGAAGATTTATGACACACATCTCTGAGAAGAATGAGGCTGGTGGCAGTGGTCACGGGCTGACTGGGCAGTGTTTCAGATGTTAGCAAATACTATCTTTATTTGGAAAGACAATGAAAAGTAGCATTTGCCCTGAGTAGGAATTAGTAAAACTGTTGTTAAGGACACAAATAAAGTCAGATTTATTACATCATTTTAGTTGATGGGGGGTATTCTAGATGGGAGTCAGCACCTATGCAGTTATTTGCTCAAGGCTTCAGGGACCAGCTCTGTTTTGGAATTTAGACCTTGTGTGATTTTAGAATATTAAGACCCATGCAGTGAGTATTTTACAAGCTAAATCAATTCCATTAAGGGAAAATAAAAGCCTGGCCTTTTAAATTGTTATTTATTTATTTTTCTTTTTCATGGAAGGGTGCTAAAATGTTCTTTTTAAAAATTACTTGACAGTGTTAGTATTACCTTATAGCTCTGGCTATAAGGTAAAAAAAAATTGCAAGCAGAAGTTTAGGGACAAGACCATTGTAGGAAGTAGGTCATTTCTCTGGAACAGAAACTAGAATAGAGATCCAGAATTTAGGGGAAAGATCTCTAACATTAAAGTGTAATAGTCGGCCGATGCCGTGGCTCACTAGCCTAATCCTCTGCCTGCAGTGCCGGCACCCCAGGTTCTAGTCCCGCTTGGAGCGCCGGATTCTGACCCAGTTGCTCCTCTTCCAGTCCAGCTCTCTGCTGTGGCCCGGGAGGGCAGTGGAGGATGGCCCAAGTGCTTGGGCCCTGCACCTGCTTGGGAGACCAGAAGGAAGCACCTGGCTCCTGGCTTCAGATCGATGCAGCACTGGCCGTAGGGGCCATTTTGGGGGTGAACCAACAGAAAAATGAAGACGTTTCTCTCTGTCTCTCTCTCACTGTCTTACTCTGCCTATCAAAAAAAATGTAATAGTCACTATTTAGTATATTAAGTGAGAGAATGCATCTGAACTGAGACTGGGACTGAGTAGCCATTACTTAGATAAAACCTCAAGAATATCTGCTACAGTTGTGTGTGTGTGTGTGTGTTGGAAGAGTATAGAAAGGGAGCAGGCACTCAGAGATACCTCAGTAAATTTTTTTTTATTTATTTGAAAGCCAGAGTATGGAGAGAAAGAGAGAGAGAGGGAGAGAGAGAGAGAGAGAGAGAGATCTTCCATCTCCTGGTTCACTCTCCAAATGGCCACAATTACTAGAGCTGTGCCAGACTGAAGCCAGGAGCCAGGAGCTTCTTCTGGGAATCCCATGTGGGTATGTGGGTGCAGGGGCCCAGGAACTTACACCATATTCCACTGCTTTCCCAGGTGCATTATCAGGGAGATAGACTGAAAGTGGAACAGCAGTGTCTTTAACCGGAGCCCATATGGGATGCCCGCATCACAGGAGGTGGCTTACCCTGCTTTGCCACAGTGCTGACCCTGAGATATCTTGATTTATTTATTTTAATTAAAAAAATTTTAACAAAAATAAAAATTCTATATATTCTCGGGGTACCATGTAATGTTTTGTCACATGTATTTATTGTATAAGTTCCAATAAGGGCAAACATTTTCATCTTTCCAAGCATTTAACAATTCTTTCAAAGAAAAACATCCCAAATCCTATCTTTTAATTATTTAAGAGAAAATTCAGTATATTTATATTGCTTATAATCCTCCTACTATGCAATAGACTTCCAGGACTTCTTAGTCTTATCTACCTATGATGTTGTACCTGTCAATCAGCATCCCCACATCCTTCCTTCCATCCCTAGCATCTAGAAACCACCATTATGTTTTTAACTTCTAAGAGATGACCTTTCTTTTAAAAAGTAAGAGCCAAGAATTACATTGTTAAGTTGATCTAAGCATGAAACTAACGTTCTTGGAATTACCCTGGTTTTTACAGGCCTGGAAAACTCATGGGGAATATGAAAAGCACATCTAAGGCGATTCATCTAGAAAATGTATTGATGCTCTTCAGATCTTTGTAAATATTGTAGGATGCAAACTTGGCTTTTTGAACTTGAGTTTTTCGTAGATGAAATGAATGTTGTTCTATACGGATCAGAGCTTCTCCACTTGTTGTGTGTTTGGGGATTTCCTTTGGGAACTCACAGAGAAGCAGAGGTGTTTTCAGGGTTATCTCTACTGCCAGGCAATACTGAAGGTGAGTAAAGTCTTCTCTGTAAGTCCTGTTTTCAGTGGTTCCACTGCCTGCCCTCTTAACACTTTTCTGATATTGCATAGTTTGGTGATGTTCATTCCAGCCATACTTGGAAACCGTTGAGAATGCTTTCTTACATTGCTAGTGACCTGCTGGAGGATTCTGAAAATGCTATCAGGTAAGTTTTCCCGGTCTTTTGTGTGCATATCCCTCCAGTTGCTTTCCAGAAGAGTCACTCTGCATTAGTACATATAAACATTCACCCACAAGTTTTTGTCTAGCTTAAAATACCGACTCACACAATGTGCTGCAGTGACTCATTGTGTCAGTCACTATTTGGCAGGAGACAAATGGGACGTCTTCAAAGGTGTAGGATAGATGGGAAGCCACCTGTGGACGGTGCAGTGTTCTAGCAGTGGTGAGAAACCACTATGTTTTCCAAATCTCTTGCCAGTATGTGGGCACACTCAGAAGCCAAAAGGCAAAATCTGTAATCCTTTGCTTCCAAGGATGATTTCAGTTAAGGAGTCAACATGCTGAATTCAGTACATTCATCAACACACCTTCCTTCTTAGTCAAATTTGCCCGCTTTCCAAATCTAGGCTTGCACTGGACTCAGAAATGCACCATGGAGAACATTGGCAGTCCTGTTGTATTCTACTTGCACACCTTTTAGCCCATCTCTGATTATTCTCTCCTTTTCCCAGGGAGGTACAGGTGGACACTCAGAACAGCAATACGTTTTTTCAGGAACTCCTCCAATTCTCAACAGCATCTTCAAAGTTAGCTTCTTAATAACCCTGTGGTAAGTGAGCAGTGGACTAAGAATAACAAAGCAATTTTTGGCTACTTCTTTGGCAGGTCCCATAAGGAGGCCAAGCACTTCATTTTGGTGTGTGTGAGCACAGTGGGAGAGGTGGTGGCACCATTGCCATGAGGTCACAGCAAGGACCAAGGTGGAGAGTCCCAGGGACAATGCTGCTGGACAAGTGTCAGGAGTCTCAGCAGAGCTGCTTGACCCCCTTAGTTCAAGCACTTTGTGCTCCAGCATGTCCTCCAACCTACAGATGGCTGAAAATAATCTTGCTTTGTATTCTTTTTTTAAAAAATAATTTTTATTTATTTGTTTGAGAGGTAGAGTTACAGAGAGGGAGAGACAGAGAGAAAGATCTTCCATCCACTGGTTCTCTGCCCAAGTGGCCACAATGGTGAGAGCTGAGCTGATCTGAAGCCAGGAGCCAGGAGCTTCCTCCAGGTCTCCCATATGGATGCAGGGGCCCAAGCACTTAGACCATCTTCTACTGCTTTCCCAGGCCATAGCAGAGAGCTGGATGGGAAGAGGAGCAGCTGGGACTAGAACCAGCACCCATATGAGTTGCAGGTGCCACAGGCAGAGGATTAACCTACTGCGGCACAGTGCCGTTCCCGCTTTGTATACTTCTTAAGATAAGGAGACTATCAAGTTTTGAAAATTTGAGAAACAGGCAATGACAATGAAGTGTTAAAGGAAGACAGTGGAAAAACTGCTTAATTTCTCCAGTCCTCAAGTTCTTTTTCTATTAAAACATTAAAATATTACCTGCTTTTTTTTTGAAAGTAAGTAAATATGTTTGGTAAAGGAAAATCTTTGGAGGAACATAAGCTAATATCTTTGAAGTTTTACATCCCCTTTGATTATTGTTGAGTTATGTGGCGACTCTTGATGAGTTGTAATTGTTAACTTGATAGTGTTCTTACAAATTTCTATGGGAACAAGATTCTGCAAGCATCTGCTAAGAAGAAATGCTGACTAGCCTTTAAAATGAAGGCTCTTCCTAGAAAGAGAATTATGTGCAGCAAATCATCATTTTAGTATCTTTCCATCCCTGTCCCATTTCTTATTCAGTAACTCTGATATTCCAGGGAACCAAAGACCCACTGCCCAGGTGTCCTGCACAGCAGCAGGTGCTCTCGGCCTTCCCTTACTCTCTGCCACACAAACAGGCTACCTGCAGAATTCTTGGGTCTTATTCTCTAGAGGGGAGCTGAAATACCAGTGAAGCCAAGGAATTAAAGGCACATTTGAGCTTAATTAGCTCCTCTTCTCACACAGACATTTCATTTGAGCCAGAACATTTGAAGCAGGTAGGTTGAAAAATCTGCACAGGGGTCAAACAGGCATTGATGTATAGTCACTTTACTACAGGTGAAGCTGAACCAGAGAATTCAGCCTCCCTCCACCCCCCACCTCCCTCCCCTCATCACATCACTAGGTGCAGATCTTATGACCTCTGTGAGTTTCCAGAGAAGGCTACCCAGCCAGCTGTGTGGCAAATGATTGCTGGGCTCACACCTACCAAGTTCCACACTCCTGGCTTCAGCCTGACCCAGCCCTGACTGCCAGCCGCATTTAGAGAATGAGCCAGCAGATGGAAGACCTCTCTCTCTTTCCCTCTCTCTACTTCTCTCCCTCCCCCCCTCCCCCCTGCCTTTGAAGTAGATGAAAATAAATAAATAAAAATTTTTAAAGGTTCATGAAAAATGGAATTAAGTATAAATAAACTTTGGTGCAAGAACCTTGAAATCCAGGCAAATAGGGTTCTCCCAATGTTCATGAGAAATGTATATCATAAAAATAACTATGCATAAATTTAAAACCTATTTTGCACCAACATAAGCTTATTTTTTATTTTAAAAAATATTTATTTATTTGAAAGCCAGAGCGACAAAGAAAGGGAGAGAGAAAGAAAGAGAAAGAGAAAGAGAAAGAGGAAGAGAGAGAAAGAGAGAGAGAGAGAGAGAGAGAGAGAGAGAGAGAGATCTTCCACCCACTAGCTCACTCCCCAAATGGCCACAAGAGTTGAAGTTGAACCAGGTCAAGACAGAAACCAGGAGCTCCACCCAGGTCTCCCATGTGAATGGCAGGTACCCAAGTAGTCTGGCTATCTGCTGCTGCTTTCCTAGTTGCAATAGCAGGGAGGTGAATCAGAAGCAGAGCAGTGGGGCTGGCACCATGGCACAGTAGGGGCGGCGGTTCTAGTCCCAGCTGCTCCTCTTCTGATCCAGTACTCTGCTATGGCCTGGGAAAGCAGTAGAAGATGGCTCAAGTCCTTGGGCCCTTGCACCCATGTGGAAGACCTGGAAGAAGCTCCTGGTTTTGGATCGGTGCAGCTCTGGCCATTGCAGCCATTTGGGGAGAGAACAAGCAGACGGAAGACCTCTCTCTCTGTCTCTCCCTCTCACTGTCTGTAACTCTAACTCTCAAATAAATAAATAAAATCTTAAAAAAAAAAGAAGCAGAGCAGCTAGGGCTCAAACTAGCACACTGCTAAGGGATGCCAATGTCACAGGCAGTGACTTAACCCACGGAGTCACAAAACAGGCCCCTAAACATATTTTTTAATTCCATTTCACCACAAACACTTGAAGTACCCTTGTGCAGACATGAAGCCTACTGAAGTCTGAAATCATCTTTGTCTTTGTTATATAGAAAACCTTCCTAAGTGCTTGCCACATAACAAATAAATGAAAGAATGAGCCTTTGCACTTTTTTTTCTCTTTTCCTAACTTTACCTTCATTCCTCAAACTCCTGCAGCCCCTTGCTGTGACCCCTGGATGGGTCCTCATTCCCTTTTCTCCCACCTTCCTTCTTCCCAGGCAATATTTGCTCCTCGAGGCCCTTCCTTCTTTTCTTCCTTCCTCCCTTCCTTCCTTCCTTCCTTCCTTCCTTTCTTGATCGTTTATTCTCTGCTTTCTCTCACTTTTTTTTTGATTTTCGATTAATAAATATTTTTTATTAAACTTTTATTTAATGAATATAAATTTCCAAAGTATAGCTTGTGGGTTACAATGGCTTCCCCCCTCCCATAACTTCCCTCCCGCCCGCAACCCTCCCCTTTCCTGCTCCCTCTCCCCTTCCATTCATGTAAAGATTCATTTTCAATTATCTTTATATACAGAAGATCAGTTTAGTATATATTAGGTAAAGATTTCAACATTTTGTCCCCATAGCAACGTAAAGTGAATAAACTACCATTGGATTACTAATTATAGCATTAAATAGCAATGTACAGCACATTAAAGACAGAGATCCTACATAATTTTTTTTCAAATTAATTAATTTTCTATGCCATTTCCATTTTAACACCAGGTTTTTTTTTTTTCCATTTCCAATTCTCTTTATGTACAGAAGATCAATTCGGTATATAATTAGTAAAGACCTCATCAGTTTGTGCCCACACAGAAACACATAGTATAAAAATACTGTTTCAGTACTAGTTATAGCATCACTTCGCACCTTCTCCGAAGGGAGGAGAGAACCTCCACTTTGACTATGACCCTATCGGAATAAGATCAAAGTCAGCGAACCCTAAAGGCTTCCATAGCCCTGGCAACTCATGACTAGAGCCTAGGGAGATTACTGACGCCATGAACAGGAGTGTCAAATTGTTAAATCAGCAACAGGAGTCACTGTGTACTTACGCCCCATGTGGGATCTGTCCCTAATGTGTCATCTAAAGCGAAGTGATGCTATAACTAGTACTGAAACAGTATTTTTATACTATGTGTTTCTGTGTGGGCACAAACTGATGAGGTCTTTGCTTTCTCTCACTTTTATCCTTTTTAGCCCTGCCTCCGTAATTATTTGCAGTCACTTCTCTTGGTGTGACTTGGATAACTGGACAGGAACCTCTTACAATATGAACTATTGAAAGTGGCCAATTCCTAGTTGGTCACAGGGAAAATCAGCCAGAAACCAGTGCTGGGCTGAAACAAAGACATGCCAGTACTTATTTCGATATTACAAACATCTCCAGTCTTCCTTGATTGGGCACCTATTTGAATCTAAAATCCACCTCTGAAAAGCTGACCCTACTTTAGTGCATCATACAGTTGTAAAAAAGTACATAAAAATAGGTAATTATGTTAATTTTTCCTCTCACTACTTAAGAAAATCTAGTTAAAGAGACAAAATTTTTTCTTCTTTAAATATCTACAACAAATAGAACATATTTTTAAATCCTTGTGCCATGTTAATTTGAAATAATCAGTTTGAATAGTCACTACAAAATCCTACTCATATTGACAGTATTTTGAATTTCTAGTGGATTTGAAAATTTAAGCAATTCTTGTTGTCTTTCTTGGCAATTCTTCCAACCATAAAACTAGTGAATTTAATTATAACCTAGCCAAAGACAAAACAAATAACATGGAACAAGCACACATATACCTGGGGAAATCTAGATTTCTCATGAGAATTTTCTTCTGGAAAATTGAAATGAAACTTTAATATTAACAGATGTAAATTAAATGAAAGAACAGCAAACTAATACACCCATGCACATTCAGTAAGGGAAGAAACAGCGGGCAGAAATTCAGGCAGGTCAGGAGCTCACATAAGAGAAAGACGGCAGTAATGACTGGGCACCAGTTACTGGATTTCAGGGGCAAAACTATGGTTATTTTAAGCTCATTAAAAACTTTGGAGCTACCTAAGAAGCCAAACAAAAGGCATATATAACAGAAAGAGTTAACAGGCACAGTTTGGCCACTGGGAATAAGACCTGAGCCTAATTCCTGGGAATCAAAACAAGAATTAGAAAAGGATCTGAAGCCTGGCTGCCTGGATTTTAATTCTCTAAGCGATGCCTTAAGGGTCCTTGAAATTCCAGTGTCTAAGGAAGGCATAAATCTCAGGGACAATATCGGCTTTGCTATGCAGATGAGCAAAGAGACAAATATCAATACGTGAATAGTACATAACAGGAAAAAAAATCTAACAGTCTCATGTTGCAAAAAACGTTCGAAGTTAGCAATTGAACCCTTCCCATAGGGTTTCTGGGACAGTGATTATATAAAAATTGCCTAGAAAGGTATCGATGCATAAATAGTGCAAATAAATAGTGGCTTACTATGTTGGTATCATCAGTGCTGTCACGGCTTCACAGGTATTCATGGAAATGCTGCTCCTGTTCGAAGTCTCTGAAAGGTGCCACAAAGGGCACCACCTGGCAGGAGGTTGTCTGGGGGCAGCATGCCTTGCAAGAGTATAGTGGAAACATTTTGAGAACCATGAGGTTTTTGGACTGCATGGGTTGCAGGCTATGTTCTCAGCTGAAGACTCTGAAAGTATTTGTCTGAAAGACCATCAAGACTGGTTCTGTTTGAAGATACCTGGAATGCACAACCTTAATTTCCAAATGCTTTATTGCATGTAAAATGAGAGAGGCTAGGGGCTGGCATTGTGGTATAGTGGGTAAAGTCACTGCCTGCAACCCCGGCATGCCATATGGGCACTGGTTCTAGACCTGGCTGCTCCACTTTCCATCCAGCTTCCTGCTAATGTTCCTGGGAAAGCAGCAGAGGATGGCCCAAGTGCTTTCGCTCTTGCATCCATATGGGAGACCTGGAAGGAGCTCCTGGCTCCTGGCATTGGCCTGACCCAAGCCCAGCTGTTGTGGCCATTTGGGAAATAAATGAGCAGATAGAAAATTTCTCTGTCTCTCTCTCTTTCTCTCTCTCTCTCGTTCTGTGAGTGTGTGTGTCTCTGTGTGTGTTTCTCTTCATCTCTCTGTATAACTCTTCCAAATGAATACGTCTTTAAAAAAATGAGGGAGGCTTGGCATCAGAGGGAGGCTTGGGATCAGATAACTCCATTGGTTTAAAGATAATGAAACTAGCATCTATGTGGAGGGAAACTTTGGTGCCTCTTCACTATATCTTATTCCAGACGGAGTTGTCATACAGTTTCCTCTGTGCACTCAAGACTCATCCTGCCCTTAACCCTCAGCAACCTCCCATCACCACTGTTGCTTTCACTCATTCACTGATTGACTGCTTTATTCATTTATTCATAATTTTCAGTATCAGTCATTTATAGATTTAAAGGAACAATTATAACATTTCAAGAGGTTGTAGTACAAAAGAATGCTTTATTTTATTTTCCACACTAAGAATATTTAAAAACTAGATAAAATGCTTTAAAAATAATTTCATATGCCAAGGATATTGTGGCATCTTAATGAATGGGAGATATACAAACTCATATTAAAGGACTGTTTTAAAACAATGGAATAGATTTTTTTTCCTTCTTGTAAAATTCATTTTATTTTCCCTACGTTTCATACTTGGCTCTGGTCCAGGAAAAATCTGGTCATGGATGGGCAGTGGTGAGTTTTGGAACTACTGCCTGGAGCCACAATCACTGGCCTTCTCATCTTCCTTTGCAGCTCACCCACAGTGCTGCTCCCCCAGCTCCCCTCTGCACAGTGGCCTGATAAATGATCTGGCCTCTGGACATTAATTCTTAGGCTTAGGCACATTTGAAAACGATGCCTAAGAGCGTGCAATAGCTCAAGCTAGCATTTAACTCACTTTAAGAGGCAGAAAGCAGAGAAACATTCCTTCTGGTACTTAGCAACAACAAAAAAACAGGTAATACGAAAATCTTCTTTTCAGAAGGAGTAGTCAAAAATTATATTACAGGTCCTCATAGTACCAAAGCACCCCAGGGAATGGTTTGTGAGTGAGGGAAGACTCTGATTTTATTTTAATTTTTTCAGTTTCATTTTACTAGAGAAAAATCATTCTGACCGTAATATTTAGAAACTGCGAGTCTCTCACAGTCTGTGCAGACATGAAGTCAATACAAAGTTTCTCTTTTTGTAATTCCAAAAGATCCTCCTAATAGGAAGCTAGTTAATGTAGTAATAGAGTTATCTTTGGCCTAAGGATTGTATAAATTAGGTTGTTAGAAAACCTGATAGGCTTATTTTATAGCTAATAAAATAATTGAACAAGAGAATTATTTTTATCTACTATGGACTTCAATTTGTTTGCCCTATTATTTGGTTCTCATTTGTTAGGCCAAGGATCCCGTTTTAAAAGTTAAAACAAAAATTCCAGTCGTATGGAATATGGTCACTGTTCTGCACAATGCCAAGTACTAGTGACTGGCTTGAAAACAGAACAGTTAAGTGAAGCTCAAGAGTAGAATTGATAACAGAAAAGCAAACAGGACATGGTCAATGCATTTGTTCTTCAATAATAAGTTGGTTCCCTTTCTTTTGAGCATTAGATGTTGTATTAGTTATTAGATACATTATAACTAAATATTGCCATTTTTTCTGATTATTAGAAATATAACCTATTAAATATATATCACTTAGTAAATATTTACATATTTCTATGAACCGAATGTTTGTGTACTTTTGAGATTCATATGTGGAAAACCTAATCACCAGGGCAGACGTTTAGCTCAGTGATTAAGATGCTTGCCTCTTATATCAAAGTGCCTGGATATAAATCCCCACTTCAATTCTGACCCAGCTTACTGCTGCGGCACTCCCTGGGAGACAGCAGACGATGGCTCAAGTATTTGGGTCCCTGCCACTCTAGCCCAGCTATTGTGGGCGTTTGGGAAGTGAGCCAGTGGGCATGAGATTTCTCTCTCTTTCTCTCTCCCTCTCTCTCTCTCAAATAAGTAAAAACAACATTTTTGGAAAGAAAATCACCAAGGTGATGTAATGGGAGGTGAGGTCTTTGAGAAAGGATTCCATCATGAGGATGGAGTTATCATGATGGGATTAGTGCCCCTATAAAAGAGTTCCCAGTAAACTTCATTTCCCTAACTTCCCTTCCACCAGATAAAGATACAACAAGAATGTATATTTCTCTAAACCAGGCAGTGAGCCCATACTAAGCACAGAACAAGTGATCTTTGATCTCAGATTTTCCAGGCTCAAGAACTGTGAGATACAAATTTGGGTTCTTTATAAGCTACCTAATTTGTGATATTTTGTTATAGGAATCTGGCAAAGCTAATATGTGTAATAAACACACACACACACACACACACACACATATATATATATATATATACACATGCATATCTATAGCTTCAAAAATGTTGTGGAAATAGTTTACATGAACTTCAAATTTTTTTGTACCAAAATAAACTCATACTAACTTGTATCACATGACTGAATAGGATCTTGTTTAAAGCTAAGAACATAAGGCATCAAAATTGAAAAGAGTACCTGAATTCTGCTAAAACTGAAGCAACACAAGCATTGAATTTATGATGAGACTTGACAGCAGAAAGGTGACATCACAGGTTCTTTACAAAAAGCTTATAGGGACAGTCAATGCTCCCAAAGAAATCAGCAGCTGTCTTAAGAAGGGACAAGGCAATGTTGAAGATAATGCCCACATTACAGGTAATCAACATCAATTGTCAAGGAAGAAATTATTTTCTTCCTGCCCTAATTGAAGAGGACCAACCGCTAACAGCAGAAACAATAACCAACCCCATAGACTTTTCAGTTGGTTTATCTTACATAGTCTGACCGAAAAATTCAAATGGATCAAACTTTCTGCTCAATTGGTGCCCGAACTGCTACAGCCAGGTCAGCTGGAAACAAGAGCATATATTTCAGAGGAGAATTTAAACCAGAGGGTTCATGATCATAAATCTTTGTTTTGTGTTTGAAGAATTGTAAGAGGAGATAAAAATGGCTTTACCAGTATGATCCTGACAACAAAGCAAAGTCAGAGGCAGTAGCTACCAACTGATGAAAGTGATCCAATTAAAGCAGAAGTGAACCAGTCAAGAGCAGATGTCATGACAACATTTTTTTTTTTTTTGATGGATGCTCAAGGAATTTTTCTTGTTGACTTTCTGGAGGGTCGAAGGGTAAAAGAATGATGACATCTGCTTATTAGGAGAGTGTTTTAAGAAAATATCCAAACTTGAGCAGGAAAATGCCTGGGAAAGCCTTACCAGAAAATCCTGCACCCAGACAATGCTCCTGTTCATTTGTCTCCGCAAGCAAGGGTGGTTTTAGCAGACTTTATTGGGAAATCATACTCACACTAAAGTCCTTATTTGGCTTCTTCTGACTTCTTTTTGTTTCTTAGTCATAAAAAAAATCCTAAAGGAGCACCTATGTTTCTTCAATTAATAATGTGACAAGGCTTCACGGATTTGGTTAAATTCCCTGGACACTCAATTCTTTAGAGATGGACTATACAGCTGATTTTATTAATTACAAAAATATCTTGCATCGATGGAGCTTGTGTTGAGAAATAAAGTTTGTGATTTTATTTTTATCATTGGATTTCATTTTCCACAGGATTTTTCTTACATCCTCTCATATATCTCACAGATATTATGTATAAATAATATATTGCATATATATTGTTTTAGTTATATATCACTGCTTAGAAGAACAAACACTTATCTCAGCCAGTAAATTTAGCAGCTTAACATTAGATCCTTAAAACAACAATTGTTTCTCAGTTTCTGTGGATAAGGTACTCAGGAGCAGCTTAGCTGTGTGGGTTTAAATCAGGATCTCTCACAAGGGTGACGTTAAGGCATCAGCTCATATTGTTACAATATGAAGGATTCACTGGGGAGGGATGACCTGTTCCTAAGATGCCACACCTCTAGAACTGTTGGTAGGAAGCTTGTCTTTCTTACCAGCTGTTGGCCTGATGTTTTAGCTCCTCACTATAAGATCCTCTCCTTAGGGCTGTTTGTGTGTCTTCTTAGAATGACAGCTGCCTTCTCCCAGAGTGGGTGATCCAAAGAAACAGTGAAGTGGGTGACAGAATGCCTTGTATGGCCCAGTGTTGGAAACCAAACATATGACTTCCACAACAGTCTTTATTAGAAGCAAATCACTAAGCATGGTTTTCATTCAAGAGAAGAGAAATGAGACCTCATGCTTAAGAAAGAAACATGCTAAATTCACAGCAGGTATATTTGGTTTTAAGCCAAGAGATACAAAGCACTGTTACTATGATTTGATAATTGTCACCCTGGTGTAAATTGCATCCTGAAAGGTGATATTTTCACAGTTAATAATCTTGAACAGCTCCGTCTCCTTCAGGAAATGACCACTTTCAGTCTCCTGGGACTGGAACTCTTGCGTGGAGGTAATACTTTTTTTCTCCTTTATTCACCTTCCTTTTCAAATTTCCTCCACCTCTCTTCACCCTTTGACTTCCCTAGCCCCTTCCCTGCTCCTGAGTACCTTACCCTAGAACAAAATGTAGATACATGGACTCAGAGATTGGATATTTATGTTGATCTGTATAGTCATGTGCTTGCTGTAATGACAGCTGGCTTATCCATGCTGAACTCTTGCCTATTATGTGACTATCCACACAAGCTTGAGAGGAAACAGCTAGGCATCAGGACCATTCACAAGCAGCACTTTGCTTAACTTAGTCATAGTGGGATTTTCTATATGCTTTTTAAAAAATATTTTATTTTTAAGTTATTTAATTTATGACAGACTTAATATAGTTCACAGATATAATTCTAAGAATATAATGATATTCCATTCCTCCATCCCCCATTCTCTTCCTTCCTTCCTTCCTTTCTGTCTTTCTCTCTTTCCTTTGTGAGCTTTTGAGAGGACATATTTTTAACTTATATTTCAGTCAAGGGCTCAGTTTTCCATCAAATAAAGAGTTCAATAGGTAAAAAGCAAAAAGATCCTAACTTTAGCCATAGTATGGACAAGGGCTATAAACAATAGTCAAATGGAAAGATGACCATTTCACCCATATACAGTACATTTTAAAGTAATCATATATCACTAAAGCTATAGTAGTATAGCATTCTTACCCATTGGTTTGATAATGCATAAAGCAGAGTTTGACAAAACTGTATCTGCAGCAATACTGATACACATAGGCCTGCTTGTTTATATGATTTTTTCTTCTTTTCAAATTTAAGCTCCCACATATAAGAGAGAACAAGTGGTAACTGTCTTTCTGTGTCTGGCTTATTTCACTCAGGATGGTGTCCTATAGTTGCATCCATTTTGGTGCAAATGGTATAATTTCACATTTCTGTATTCTAAATATGTGCTTTTTTGTTTCATCTGATAGTGACTGCACCTGAATTATTTCACTAGTCATATATATATATATATATATATATATATATATGTATATAATGTATAATATTTATGGTATTTATGTATTCATTTGTGCCATTGTCATTTATTTATCATAAAAGTCTCAAATATTATATCTTACCTTTACTCATTCAGCTTTATTCCTTTATTGGATGTTGCTATGAACTGTATTGTATCCCCCACAAATCCCTGTGTTGATGCCTAACTCCCTAATGTTACTGTATTTTCATATGGCCAAGATAAAGGTTAAATGAATTCATAAGCATGGTGGCCTTTATAGAGCTGGTGCTTTTATAAGAATAGGAAGAGACAAAGTGTGCTTTCTCTCTTTCTTGTGAAAAAAAAAGTGAAAAGGTGGTTATATTGCAGAGGAAAGACAGCTCTCAGCAAACACTGACTCTTATGGCTCCTTGATGTTGGAACTCCAGTCTCCAGAACATGAGAAAATGAATTTCCATTGTTCATTTCATCCCATCTATGATATTTTCTCATAGTAGACTGAGAGACTAATACAGAATCATCAATCTTTATCCTCCTATTGAACATAAACTTGTCTCTGAGTCATTTCATCCACTTCCCTGAGAGCAGACAAATTTATTGCAAATTTATGATTATGTCTGTCTGAATAGTGAGGCTGGCAGCAGTTGTCATTCACTGAATGGACAAGATTTTCAGATGTTAGCAAACAGAAACTTTATTTGAGAAACAAGACATGGACAAGTATCATTTTCCATGTGAAGGAATTAGTAATAATGTTGTTGAGACCACAAATAAAGTTAGATTTATTGCATCCTGTTACGTTGATGAAAGTATTCTAGATGGGAATTACCAGTCACGTAGTCATTAGTTTAAAGCTCCAAGGACAAGCTCTGCTTTGTGATTTAGACCTTGTGGGATTTATTAAGATCTAGAGAGTAGGTATTTTACAAGCTAAATCAATACCATTAAGGAGAAAAAAAAATTCTGCTGTCTTAAATTGCTATTTATTTATTTTACTTTTTCAGGGAAGAGTGATAAATTGTTCTTTCTTTCATTATATGATGGTGACTTTTATGTTACTTTTTTTTTCTTTTTTTTTTTAACTTTTATTTAATGAATATAAATTTCCAGTGTACAGCTTATGGATTACAATGGCTTCCCCCCCCCCAATAACTTCCCTCCCACCCGCAACCCTCCCCCCTCCCGCTCCCTCTCCCCTTCCATTTGCATCAAGATTCATTTTCAATTCTCTTTATATACAGAAGATCAATTTAGTATAAAGATTTCAACAGTTTGCACCCACATAGAAACACAAAGTGAAACATACTGTTTGAGTACTAGTTATAGCATTAAATCACAATGTACAGCACATTAAGGACAGAGATCCCACATGAGGAGCAAGTGCACAGTGGCTCCTGTTGTTGACCCAACAAATTGACACTCTAGTTTATGGCGCCAGTAACCATCCTAGGCTGTCGTCATGAGTTGCCAAGGCTATGGAAGCCTTCCAAGTTCACCGACTCTGATCATATTTAGACAAGGTCATAAAAGACAGAGTGAGGATAGTAACCAATGATCCTAAGAGTGGCATTTACCAGGTTTGAACAATTATACAGTATTAAGTGGGGAAGAGGACCATCAGTACACACATGTTGGGAGTAGAGCCATTGGTGGTAGAGTAGAGGTTATGATTACAAAGGAATGAGGCCCAAGTGCACTAGACAGGGCCTAGAACAAAGGACAGAGTCATTATTAGAGGAGCTAAGAAAGGTGCTGTCTAAGCTACAATTAAGTTTTCTGATTGAGAGGCAAATAGAACCTGATAGAAGGGGCTTGATAATAATCTGGTGGGCTTTAGGCCTTGTAAATTCAGAGGCCCAGACCTATCTATCTCTTCACATGGGGTATATCCTAAGGGAGGTGTGAACCTCCTAGGGGAAGGCACTCTGTTGACTTTCATTACTTGGCTGGCCTGGGAGGAGAGCTGGCCAGGTAAAGGCAGGGGGCATCTCTAACAAGAAATTTACAGTTCTGCCTGCAATGTTGCTGACCCTACTTGACCATCCCCTCAGCTGCAGTGGTCACTTTGGAAGTTGGGCTGAGTGAAGGGCTTTTCAGCTTGGAGCCAATAAGATCTGTGGCTCTGACCTGGGCATCCTTCGACTCCAGGGCAGGTCCATTTCCAGTGATCCAACTCTTGGCAGAGCTGCCAGGGCTCTTCACAAGCTGACTTCTGCTGAAGCCCAGGCTTACCACATTGAAAGCCACTGCAGTGGACTGGCCTGTTGGGTCTCCTTGAGGGCAGATCACTGTACAGATCAGCCATTAATAGGTATGTTATTACTTTTTAAAATCCCAAATAGAAGGCAAAGAAATTTGCAAACAGAGGTTTAAACATGAGACCAGGGCAGGAAGTCTGTCAGCTCCTTAGAACAGGAACTAGAACAGCGACAAAGTTAGAGAATGCACCGGATCTGAGACTGAACCTGAGTAACCATCATTCGATAAAACATAAAGAATAATTTAATAGACACACTAGAGATATGGTGTGTGTGTGTGTGTGTGTCTATGTGCGTGTACTGGGGAATAAGCAAAACAGAGAAAACATTTTGAGATTTCTTTATGTTTTAGACAAAGACTACTCAGTTGCTTTATTTATTTTAATTGTTTAAATTTAACTGACATAAAAACTGCACACATTTATAGGGTGTTATGTGAAGTCTTGTTATGTGTACATTATGTAAGGAACAATCAGGATAACTACATTTAGCCATTCAAGCTTTTAATATTCCTTTAGAGTGAAAACATCATATCTTTCAGTTTCTTATACAGAAATTTGCAGTACATCAGCATTATATTTAGTTGCACTATTGTGCAGTTGAGTGAGATCATGTAATATTTCTGTTTTTTTGTGCCTAGCTTATTTCACTAAACATAATGACTGCCAATTCCATCCTACTGTGAAAATGACAAATCTTCATCCATCTTATGGCTGCATAGTATTCCACTCTGTACATTTGCTACATTTTCTTTACTTATTCATTAGTGGATGGGCACTTAGGTTGTTTCCACGTCTTGGCTATTGTGAATACAGCTGTACTAAACATAGGAGCGCTTATGTCTCTTCAACTGATGGATTTCATTCCTTTGGATAGCACACCCAGGAGTGGGATGGCTGGATCATGTGGTACTTCCATTTTTTGGTTTTTGAGGAGCCTCCCTACCGTTTCTACATGGCTGTACTAATTTACGTTCCCACAACCAGTGTGCAAGAGTTCCCATCTCTCCACATCCCTGCCAACATTATATCTTTTGTCCTTTTGGTAATAACCAACCTAACTAGTGTCAGATGACATCAGATTGTGCTTTTGATTTGCATCTTCTTGATGGTTAGTGACGTTGAGCATTGTTTTATGTATCTGTTGGCCATTTCATGTCTTCTTTTGAGAAATGTCTGTTTAGATCTACTGTCAATTTTTAGATCCACTGCCCATTAAAAAAAAAAAAAACATTTTTTCTTGCTTGCTTATTTGTTTAGTTGTTTGAATTGCTTATATACTCTGGTTATTCACCCCTTTGCAAATGTATAGTTGGCAAATATTTTTTTCCTATTCCATAGGTTGTCTTTTCACTGTTGTTTCTTTTGCTATGTAGAAAGTTTTTAGGTTGATGAAATCCCACTAGTCTATTTTAGCTTTTAGGTCTGATCCAGAAATCTAAAAATCTTTTCCTGACCCAATGGCCCATAGAGTTTTCTCCTGGAAGTTTTGAAGTTTTAGTTCTTAAATTAGATTTTTAATCCATAATAAGTTGATTTTTATACTTGTTGAAAGTAAGGGCCTAGTTTAATTTTTCTGCATGTAGTTTTCCCATTTTCTCTGAATTATTTATTAAAGACTCTCCTTTTTCCAATTTCCTAACATCTTGGCAAGGATCAGTTGGCTGTGGATGTGTGGATTCTCTACAGTCTTTATTTCTGTTCTGGTCTATGGATCTGTTCTTATGATAATATTTGCTGTTTTAATTATTATAGCCTTAGAATACGTTTTAAATCAGGTAGTGTAATGCATCCTGCTTTGTTCTTTTTGTTCAAGATTGCATTGACTATTTGAGGTCATTTCTGGGTCTATACAGATTTTAGTAAATTTTTCTAGTTCTGTGGACAATGCCTTTAGAATTTTGGTAGAAATTACATTGGAATTTGTAAACTGCTTTGGATAACATGCCTATTTTGATGACATTGATTCTTGCCATCATGAACACATCTTCATTTTATTTCATCAATATTAAAGAATTATGAATTATAGAATTTAGAGCAATAGAATCATAGAATTTTAATTTTAGAATTCTAGAATTATTATAGAATTATTTTACCACTGTGGTTAAATTTATTCTCAGGTGTTTTTTGTAGCTTTGGAAATGAGATTGGGTTCTTGATTTCTTTTTCAGTATATACACTATTTGTATATTACATCTTTACTGACTTTGTACATTGACTATGTATCCTGCGACTTTTCTGAGTTTTTTGTAAATTCTGACAGCTATTTGGTGGAGTTTAGGAGGTTTTCTATATATAACATCATGTCATCTTGAAACAATGACAAATTTACTTCCCTCTTTCCAATTTGGATGCCCTTTATTTCTTTTCTTTGCCTAGTTGCACTGGATAAGACTTCCAGTGCCATCTTGACTGAAACTGGTGAGAATAGGCATCCTTGTTTTGTTCCAGGTCTTAGAGATAAAGCCTTCAGCTTTTCATCATTCAGTATAATATTAACTGTTTGTTATATATGATCTTTATTATGTTCAGGTATATTCTTCCTACACCTGATTTGTTCAGAGTTTCATCATAAAGGACTGTTGAATTTTATCATAAGCATTTTCTGTATCTTTCAAAATGCTACTATTAATTTTGTTCTTTATCCTGCTGATGCTGTGTGTCACATTCATTGATTTGTGTATATCGAAACATTTTTGCCTCCCTAGGATGAATTCCACTTGATTGTGGTGAATTATCATTTTAAAGTACTGTTGGATTTGATTTACTAGTGATTTTTTTTAAAGATTTTTACATGTATGTTATTCAAGGATGTTGGCTTTTTTGCTGTGGTTGTGTTTTTGTTTGGATTTAGTATGAAGGTAATTCTGGTATCAAAGAATGAATATTGAGTAATTACCTTCTCTTTTAGTTTTGGAAATAATTTAAGAAATATCGCAATTAATTCTTATTTAGATTTTGGAAAAATTCAATACTGAACCCATCTGGTGCTGAGTTTTTCTTTGATGAGATATTTGTTTTTTTATTGCTGATTCAATCTTGCTATTACTAATCAGTTTGTTTAGTAATCCTATTTTCTCATGATTCAATCTTAGTAGGCGTATTTGTCCAAGAACATGTACATTTATTCTAGGTTGTCAAATTTGTTGCCATTTAGTTATTCATAGTAATCTCTAAGAATTGTTTGTGTTTTTGTAGTGTCAGTCATAATATTTTGTTTCATCTCTGATATTATGTATTTACATTTTATTTCTTTTTTTCTTATGTAGTTTAGCCAAAGATTTATCAATTTTATCTTTTAAAGAACCGTCTATATGTATCATTGATATTATAAAATTTATTTTTAATTATTTGAAAGGCAGTGTGACGAGGGGAGGAGAAACAGAGAGATCTTCCATCAGCTGGTGCACTTCAAATGTCCACAATAATAGGGGCTGGGCCAGGCAGAAGTCAGGAGCCAGAAGCTCCATCTGGATCTCCCACATGGGAGATGGGCACCCAAGTACTTGAACCATCCTTTCTTTATCCCCAAGTTTATTAGCAGGGTACTGGAGAGGAAGTGGGTCAGATAGAACTCACATTGGTTCTTTGATGTGGGATGCCTGCAACTCAAACTGTGGCTTAACCCATTGCACCACAGTGCTGGCCTATCATTAACTTTTTTGCCACAAATGTTGGTCTCTATATCATTTATTATGCACTGAATTTTATTATTTCTTTTCTTCTACTGATGGTAGATTAAATTTGTTATTTTTCTGTAGTTTCATGAGGGACAGAATTAAGTTATTTGAAATCTTTCTTTTTATTTCTTAGTTCATCTATAGATTATTTTAAACTTCCCTCTTCATACTGTTTTGCTTCATCCAATAGGTTTCTGCCAAGTTATGCTTCTGCTTGTTTTCATTCTTTACAGGAATTTAGCATTTTTTCTTATTTTTTTGTTGATCCATTGGTTGTTCAGGCCTAAGTTGTTTAATTTCCATATGTTTGTGTTTATTGCACTGAGGTCAGAAAAGATACAGATACTATTTCTATAATTTTATGTTTGTTGAGACTTGTTTTTCAATCTACTATATGATTTATTCTAAAGAGTGTTTCAAGTGCTATTGAGAAGAAAGTATCTTCTGCAGCTGTTGGATATAATGTTCTCTAGATGGCTGTAGGTCCAATTATATAGCATGCAATTTACCTTCTCTTCTTCGTTTATTTTGTCTAGATGACCTGTCCATTGCTGAAAGTGGGGCGTTAAAGATCCTTACCAATATTATATTGAAGTCTATCTCTTCCTTTAGGCTTACTAAGATTTGGTTTATGTGTTTGAGTGCTCTAATATTCAGTATTGTCTCCTCTTTTTAGATTTAACACTATCATTATATACTAAACTTCATGGTCTCTTTTTTTGCTATTTTTTTTCTTATAAACTATATTAGTGCATTGCTTCTCGGCCTTTTGGCTAAGATCAAGTGTAGTATAAATTATTTTAGTTTATGGAAATACGCTAGTAATTCTTTATGTGGCTTCCTTTTGCATGGGACATCTTCTATCATTTCAACTTCAATATGAATGTGTCCCTAAGAGGTGAAGTTAGTTTCTGTCTGTAAGAGGTGAAGTAACTAAGTGGCATATAGTTGGGTCCTATTTTTCTTTTTTCTTTTTTTTTTAACTTTTATTTAATGAATATAAATTTCCAAAGTACAGCTTATGGATTACAATGGCTTCCCCCTCCCTATAGTTTCCCTCCCACCCACAACCCTCCCCTTTCCCGCTCCCTCTCCCCTTCCATTCACATCAAGATTCATTTTCAATTCTCTTTATATACAGAAGATCAGTTTAGTATATATTAAGTAAAGATTTCAACAGTTTGCCCCCACATAGCAGCACAAAGTGAAAAAATACCATTGGAGTACTAGTTATAGCATTAAATAACAGTGTACAACACATTAAAGACAGAGATCCTACATGATATTTTTTTTAAATTGATTAATTTTCTATGCCAGTTCCAATTTAACACCAGGTTGTATTTTTTTTCCATTTTCAATTATCTTTATATACAGAAGATTGATTCAGTATATACTAAGTAAAGATTTCATCAGTTTGCACCCACACAGAAACACAAAGTGTAAAAATACTGTTTCAGTACTAGTTATAGCATTAATTCACATTGGACAACACATTAAGGACAGATCCCACATGAGACATAAGTACACAGTGACTCCTGTTGTTGATTTAACAATTTGACACTCTTGTTTATGGCATCAGTAATCTCCCTAGGCTCTAGTCATGAGTTGCCAAGGCTATGGAAGCTTTTAGGGTTCTCCAACTTTGATCTTATTCCGACAGGGTCATAGTCAAAGTGGAAGTTCTCTCCTCCCTTCAGAGAAAGGTACCTCCTTCTTTGATGGCCCCGTTCTTTCCACTGGGATCTCACTCCCAGAGATCTTTCATTTAGGTCTTCTTTTCTTTTTTTTGCCAGAGTGTCTTGGCTTTCCATGCCTAAAATACTCTCATGGGCAATTCAGCCGGATCTGAATGCCTTAAGGGCTGATTCTGAGGCCAGAGTGCTATTTAGGACATCTGCCATTCTATGAGTCTACTGATAGAATCAAAGAGGGAAAAAACGATCCAACATGGGAAGTGGGTCCTATTTTTCTATCCAATAAGTTGCTCTATGTTTTTTAATTGGAATGTTTATTCCATTGACATTTAAGATAATTATTGATAGGTAAGGTCTTACTGCTGCCCTTTGATACTTATTTTGTATTTCTATTGTAGTTCCTTAGTTTCTTCTTACTCTTATCGTCCTCATTTGTGGTTAAGTGATTTTCTATAGTGACGTACCTTGATTTTCCATGCTTATTCTGTTTTTAAAAAGAGTATTGATTTATTTATTTGAAAGGCAGAGTGTCAGAGAGAGAGGGTGAGAAAGAGAAAGTGATCGTCATCTGCTGACTCACTCATCAAATGCCTCACCAGCCAGAACTGGACCAGGCTGAACCTAGAATCTAGGAAGTCGATTTGGGTCTCCCATATAGGTGTCAGGGACTCAAGTACTTGAATCAGCAGCTGCTACCTTTCCAAGTGCATTCGCAGAGACTTGGATGGAAAGTGAAACAGCCAGTACTCAGATGGGCACTCTGACATGGGATGTAGGTGTCCCAAGCTGCAAATTAACCCACTGTGCCACAATGTAAACCCCTCTTTTCTTATTCTTGGTGAATGGTTACTAAGAGACTTATAAAATCTTTTTTTGGCTATAATAAGGTATCTTGAAATGATAAAAACGTAATGCTGCTTATGAAAATAGGAAAAGAGATAAACAAAGAGATAAGAAATCCTAATAAAGAACTATGTATTTGTGCTGAAATCCACCCCCCACAAAAAATTTTGAATTTTTGATACTTTTTTTTACCCCAGGCCTGGCCAAGGTTGGCAGTGACACAGGTCAAAATGAGTCTGATGCAAACACAGTTGGTATTACTCTACACAGTAAGACTTCACTGTGCCCTGTGGTGGATCTGGCTAGGAACGGACACACAATCTGCTACAGAACAGGCAAACTCTGTCAGGAGAGCTGCACCAAGAGTTGGTCTGAGCAGGAAAAAATGTGATTAGGCTAAGTAGTAAAGTCTCTCATTGCTTGTAGATGCTGCTTCTTATTGTTCCCCTACCAACATGTCATGATTAAGCAAAATATGTCATGATGGACTCAAGAGTGGGCAGTAGGGGGTGGGGCCCTTGTGGGTGGATAAAACATGATAAGGAGTAGAAAACGAAGTGTATCTGCAGGAAAGAGACACTAGGAGATGTTTCCCTCCTTTTATTTCTCCTTGATGAAAGTCCTTCCTTTTGCCTGACCCCCTAACAAGTACTATATCCCTTCCCTTTCCATGCCCATCTCTAGTCAGAGCAGTTACAAATAAAAGTTAGTAATAGTGTTTACTCATACCATAACCCTATCCCATGAAACCACTGCCTTTTCCATGTTCAATTTCACTGTCATTACCAGTCCCACTTAGTCAAGATTCCATCAACAAGCTACGATTTACTGGGTACATGTTTTGTGTGGGCCAAGCCGCATGCTGGATGTTTCATGGTGTTATCTTGAACCCTCTCCACAGCACTATCAGGCTTGGTATTGCTCTCCACGTTTTCAGATGAGGATAATAAGGCAAGCAAGTTTACACATATTAATGTAAAACACATTTGTTATGAGAGATTTTCTCAAATTTCATGCAAGATGTGTACTATGAAGACTACGCATGAAATTCAAAAAATTTTGTGCCAAGATAACTGCATCTTTCAATTACACTTTTCCACAAATATTTGAATGATGTCCATCAGTCTCCTATATTCCAGGCATGGTAATAGATGTGAGTGACATTCTCTGGATTCAAGGGAAGAGATACATAAATTGATGGTTATAAAACAGCATCTAACTGGCAACATCAAGGCATGAATAGGCTTCTGTGGGAGGGGGGCAGGTATATAATCCACACTCAGGGGAATTGGAAAGGCACTGAGAGCAAGCTTCAGGACTTTGAGCAGAACGGGCAGATGAAAAATATTTACTTGGATAAAGCTGAGGAGAACAGGAAAAAAGAAAATAGTCCTGATACCTTTTTTCTGAAGATTTTCTACTTTTTAAAGATGTATTTATTTATGTATCTGAAAGGCAGAGTAATGGGAGGAGAGAGAGAGAGAGGCTCATTAGCAGAAAGCTGGATCAGAATCATGGAGTAACAGGGACTCAAACAAGACTTTGATATGAGATTCGGATGCTCCAAGTGGTGGCTTAGCTGCCATTCTACTTTTCTGAATATTTATTCAACTTCATTTTCCAACCATTTGACATTTTCAAGTTTTAGCTATTGTACTTTAATAACAGTGTTTCCTCATTTGCTAAATGTTTACTTTTTATAACATAATTTGGTCATCTCATTGGTATTACCAAATTATTGTTCATTTTAAAGACAAATATTGTTGAAAGGCAGAGAGAGAGAGAGAATCTTTCATTTGTTGTATTTCTCACTAAGTGGCTACAACAGCCAGATCTGGGCCAGCCAAAGCCAGTACCTAGAAAACCCATCCTAGTCTCCCATGTGGTTAGCAATATTTAACCATTTGAGCCATCATCAGCTGCCTTCCCAGGTGCATTAGCTGGATGGGCAGCGAACAGCTGTAACACCAGCTGGCATGCAGATAGGGCACATGGACATCCCATGTGGCAGCTTCACCCATGTTGCTACAAAGCCCACCACTAAATTCATGTTTTCAACTGTATAGTTTTGCTCAAATTGATCTGTTCTGCTAAAATTTGTAGGACAATAATTTTATTTCTCATGTCTAGTCAAAAATATTTTTTACAAGCTACCATTCATATTTTGAGAATTTAGGGGAATAATTGGGAAACCATTGTATTAGGGCTGTCCAGAAAGAGAGTGAGTCATGAAGAATTGGTTCCCATGATTATGGAAGCCATAGTGTCAAGGAGAAAGCTGCTCTCCAGTTTGAGGACTGGGAAAACCCCATGTTTGAAGATTCTCAGGCAAGAAGAATTCTCTCCTCCTCTCTTACTCTTTTCAGGCTTTCAACTGACTCCATGCCCTCCACACTGGGGATGGGAATCTGCTTAATATTGTCCACCTGTTTAAATGCTAATCTCAACCTGAAACACCCTCAAAGTAATACCTGGAATAATACCTGACCCCATGTCTGAATACTATGAGGCCTCATCATGTTAACACATAAAATTAGTCACAACCACTAATTGAATATTGAACACCAAATTAGAATTTATTTTGAAACAGTAAGGGATTGGCTAGATCAGAGATTAGGTGGCCAATTGAATTGTTTGAAAAAATCCTAAAAAAGGCTATTTGCTGAAAAAGGCACTGCTACCCAAGTCTAACCAGAAGACAGATCTCATGTGAAAGACTAAATTGCATGCACTATAAATTATGAGCTATCTTACACACACATGCACACACACAGCATCTCTCTCTCTCTCTCATCCTCTTTCTCTCTTCCCCTCTCTCTGCTTCTCCTATTCCTTTTCCCATTCCTTCTCCCTTTTACAAAAAAACACCACATCCCGAATATAAATGTAAATAAATGAGCATCATCATACAGATATCATAAAATTGTATTCGAATCTCAGGACTTGCTGCAAATTTGTCTCAAAAGACATCTTTTAAAGTAGACTCTAAAATTTCAGTCTAAGCAGTACAATTACTCTTTATAAATGGATTTTAAAAGTATTTAGGTACAGTGCCACTGGATTTCTAAATCAATTTTAAATTAAATCTACTGCAGTTTTCCAATATTAAATATAATCTATGGTAATTTAAAAATTGAAATGTATAGCACAGAAGAAAAAAATCATATTCATCCTTTAACCCGTAACTCAATGATTCTGGGTCAATTGAATTGTACAGAACTAACCATATGCACTCAGACTCACCTGCCATGCTCTTCAGTAAGTGCTTTCCTCCCAGGTTGGTGCAAAGGGAGATTGGAGGTCAGGAGACCTAGCCTTAACTTCATTGCTTGTCCTGTTTACTTGTTTATTCTTAGGCTAGCCTTGGGTGTCACCTGTCAGGAGAGAAGATTGGAAAAAAGATGATAGTAATGACTTCTTTCAGCCCTAATGTTCTAAGATGCTTCATATTGTGGATGTCTAACTGATGTCTACCAAGAGAAAACTGGCCATCATTTGTTTAAGAGACTAACATGGAGTATAAGCCAAATATTGATGTTTTCTATCCTCTTGATTCCCTCTCCCCAATCTCAAGTGTTTCATTTCTCATTTTGAATTGAAAAAAAAAAAAAACATGCTCATGATGTGTGTATGTGTGTGTGTGTGTGTGTTTTAAAGTAGGCTACACATTACTCAGATTTTGGCATCAAGAGAGTCAGCTCACCTTGCTAATCACCATGTTGTTTGCCTAAATTAAGCTGTGGTTGAAGTCATTGATGAGCCATATTTATAAGCTCAGTGTGAAGTGATGTGATGTGATTTCTCTAAGTGGTTGCTGTCTGGATAGTTCAAATTTGAGACTAGTGCTAACATCACTGAATCAAATTTCATCCACAGAAATATTTTCTTTAGCAGCCGACCTCATAAGATCCTCAACTTAGGGAATTTAGTGCAAATATCAAGTGTTGCATAACCTACAGCCATTTTTTTCTAATTAGAACTCAGATCTTTTTAGTCTGGCACTACAAACACAATAAAAGGAATAGCATTATTTTTTATTTTAGGAGTCCGGTATGGTATATTAGAGCCCAGGAAGTAGCTTTCCTGCCAAGAAAGGAATTTTATTTCCTTGAGAGTCAATCATTCTGTTGAACTTTATAAAACATTAGCAACTCAGAATTATGGGAAAAAATGCCCGTAAGTTAAGCCTTATTGAAAAAAAAATTGCAAGTAAAGTGACTGACTTAAAAACCAGAAGATCTCTTAAGGAACTGCTAATTTTTTTTAACTAAGGTGATATGGCTTCAGAAAGTAAATTATGCTTAAATGAGGTTCTGATGAGGTTCTAATCCTTTAAATGTCTTCCAAAGCAGGTCTACAGGGAGGACAGAATTAAAATGGTAATTTCCTTGGATGTTGTATCATCTAAGAGTTGAATATCAGTAAGGGAGAAAGTAAAATTCCCAGGTTAAGCTATTGGATATTGAATAGTGTTGAAAGGAAAGGGACTTAAAACCTCTCCATATAGTTCTGAAGACAGGTGCCAGGTACATATTTCCTGTCTCCTACCAACTGCACTGGAAATAGGAATTGTTCCTTTTCTCTCCAGTTTCTGTCTCCAGGCTTGGGGATTCTTTCTTATTACATATGTTAGATGCAAGTATGTCAGGTCAGATGCAGGGCTTGGAGGGAAATAAGGAGAGCAAGCAGAGGACCACATGGGTGCCGGTTCTAGTCCTGGCTGCTCCTCTTCCAATCCAGCTCTCTGCTATGGCCTGGGAAAGCAGTGGAGGTTGGCCCAGGTGCTTGGGCCCTGCACGCAGGTGAAAGACCAGGAAGAAACACAGAGCTCCTGGCTTCAGATCGGCAGAGTTCCGTACGTTGCGGCCAGTTGGGGAGTGAACCAACGGAAGGAAGACCTTTCTCTTTGTCTCTCTCTCTCACTGTCTGTTATTCTACCTGTCAATAAATAAATAAAAATCTTCAAAGCGAGTGCCTTTTGCAATATTTTAATTTTTAAAATTTATCAAATAAATTTTAAAATTTATTTATTAATTTATCCTACAATTAATTAATTTATTTGTAGCCAAAAGAAAGGGAACCTAAGTAGAATTTGAGAGGAAAAGAAGGGTATTTGGGAACACACACACACACACAGAGAACGCTGGTTAAATGTGCACAGAATTTATCTAGAGTTAACAGCAAGCTACTGATAGATGCATTCATGTGAAGAAAGCACCAAAGGCTTGGGGAAGAAGGAACATAAAGCAACAAGTAGAATGATAATACTATATTCTCTCTGTTATAATACATACTAATGACAATAAGCTTTAGGGATCACACAAAGCCCGGGATAAGTCACAAACAAAAATAGGAAAACCTTTTAAGCCACAGTCAAGTGAAGCTCATCAAAGAAGATTGCTTCAACAGCCAGACACAATGAGTCCTAACCTATAGGCTATTGTTTTGCACCAGTCTGACAAAGCGCAAATGCAACTTCAGAAGGTTCAAATTGTTTCCAAGCAATGTAACAACATAATACATATTTAAGCACAAAAATTTCAATCTCTGATATCCAATCAAAAATTATCTAGCAAGCAGATAAGCAGGAAAATTTGATTCATAATTGGAGTTATCCATCAAGAAGAAGAGACTCTGAAAAGCAACAGTTGATAGAATTGGAACACAAGAATATTGACAACTATTTAAATACGCTGCATGTATGCAAGGAGGTAAAAGATGTTTTAAGCAAAATGATGACAAAGAACATGTATTCTAGAGATCAAAACTTCAAAACGTCAGCACCTGGGATCAAAAACACACTGATTGAGATTAAAAACAGATAAGACTATGCAAGAAGAAAATAGTGATTTTAAAAATATATTAAGATAAAATCTCTACACTGAAATGCAGGAAGAATAAAGAACATAATATGACCAGAGTGTCATGGCAAATAGGACTTATCAAATGGGCTAAAATATGTACAATTGGAAACGGGAGGGGCAGACAAAATCTCTGCACTGGTGTTGTGACATAGTAGGTAAAGCTGCCATCTGCCACACAGGCATCTCATATGGGTGCAGGTTCGAGTCCCAGATGCTCTACTTCCAATCCGGATCAAATGCAGGATAACTACTTCCAAATGGTTACCTCTAGATTTGGCCAGCTCTTCTATTTCAGTTAAGAGTTATGGGCTTTCTTCAGTGACAGTTTTTATTTTCCATTTCCACTCCTCCATTCCTAGTGGTTCATTTTTGTTTATCAGTCACAGCCTACCAATACATTCTGAATCATTGTATCTGGGTTTTCATTAAATTTAGAAAAATCTCAGATATTTTTAAAAGATTTATTTATTTATTTGAAAGGCAGAGTTACAGAGAGAGAGAGAGAGAGGGAGAGAGGGAGAGAGAAGACAGGGAGAGAAATCTTCCATTCTCTGGCTCACTCCCCAAATATCTTCAACAGACGGGACTGAGCAAGGCTGACTCCAGGAGCCTGGAACTTTACCCAGGTCTCTCATATAGGTATCAGGGGCCCAAGCACCTGACCCATTTTCCATTACTTTTACAAGACCTTTAGCAGGGAGCTGTACTGGAAGTGGAACAGCCAGGACACCAACTGGCTTCTGTAAGGGATGCTGGTGACAGAGGCAGTGGCATTACTTGCTACCCAACAATGCCAGCACCTTTTGGAGTTTTTGACTGTGTGGTAAGAAGTGTGGCAAACTGGGCCCAAGATGCTTCTTCCTGAGGAATTTTATTTATGTATCAATTCTACAATTGAATCTGGAGATTGAAGAGCACATCTAGTCAAAGAAAAAACACATTTCAGAACAATCAATCATGAGACATAGCTCAGCTACATTATTGAACTTTAAGGTCAAATGCTTCATCTTTCAGGCATTATGATAAAAATCTGAAAGTCATCTTTTACAGTGTAAGAAGACTCCATGGGAAGGAGGGAGAGAGGGCTGGGTCACCACTGCAGCCAGCTGTGCGGCACAGACAGCTGTCAGCTATGAACTGGCCTCACACCATGACAAGGTAGGAAATAAGCACTGAACACCTGGGGCCCCACCGCTGGCAGTTTTAGCAGAGAGGAAGTTCCTCAGTCGCCCACTGACGTTTACTCCAGCCTGGGAGCTGACTGGGGTCCGAGCACCTGCCAGGTTTGGAACAGGGAGGATGACCTTCTTGTTCCCCTCCCTAACTCAGTGCCATACGGTGAAAAGTTGGGTAGTGCTCCTCTGTTCCACTCCAATTAGTATCAGAATCAGCATAAGGAGACGCCCTCTTCTTAAAGAGAAATGAGGAGATGCTAGCAGCCAGTGTCACAGGTGATATTGCTTGATCGAGAAACTTCCAGACCATGCAGACTTTGCTGCCTGGAGCATTAGCAGGGATCAGAATGCCCACCTATCCCAGTAAATCTAGAGCACATTGCCTGCTTCCCATTCCCCCAACAAGGGCTCCCAGGGACAAGCAGGGAGGAGGCATCGTCTTGATAAGCTGAGTGCAGGCAAAAGTGGCTTGTGTGCATGCAAATAGGTGATTTTTTTCTGAGGGCTAAATCAACAGTACCCAATGATTTCGATTCTGGCCCATAGGGTTGGCAGGGGCAGGGTACCCACTTAAGACTGTGAGTTCTTCCGCTCCACTCTATATCACTGGGGTCTGTACTCAAATTGCCAAGACAGAACACCAGCAGGCAGCTGGCTCTGGAACACCTTGGCATTCTGGCTGGCTGTGGGCCGAGCAGCCTTTTGGCTGCTCCTTGTGACTGTAGGAACCCTGCATGCTATGACTGGGGAATTCTGTGCCTGCACGATAGGACATGGATTTTAGCTGAAATCTCTGTAAATCACTCTGTCTGTCCTCAGAGGCTCAGGTTTCATTGAGTGTCTCAGGTGGGTCAGTGCAGAAGTTTCTATGCTCACACTGAGGACTGCAAGGATCCTTTGTGTGGTTCTTGTGAATGCATAGGTTGGGTGTGTAGCCACTGTGGGCTTTCCCTAGGCATTGATCACCTTGGCATAGAGTTGAGGCAGTGATTACACCAGCCAACAAGATCATACCCTCCCCACTGCTGACAATAGAAGAGATCTACCACACCAACATGAGTGTCATCCTGGACTCTTATACCACGCCAACACACTAAGCAGAGCTCACTGTCCACACCCAGCACACACCTCTGAATATCCTTACATGGCATGGATGAAAAATTTGCCATGATATAGAGTCATTGAAGAGAAATCAAACAGAAATGTTATAAATGAAGAGTTATATGTCAAATACAAAATACAATGAAAAGCCTTAACAACAGACATGATGAGAAAGAAGAAATATCTGGACCAGAGGACAAATCTTTGGAAACAGACCAAAAAAGAAGAACATCAGAAAAATTAAAATCAGCATTGGAGATTTATGGGATACTATCAAATGACCCAATATATGGGTCTTGGGAGTTCCTGAAGGTGTGGAAAGAGAGGATGGACTAGAATGTCTGTTTAGTGAAATTATTACAGAAAACTTCCCTAATTTTGGAGAAAGAAAGGGACATCCAAGTATGGGAAGCATATGGAACTCCTGATAGACTTGACCAGAAAAAATATCTTCACCACAACACATTGTAGTCGAACTTTCAACAGTAAAACATAAAGAAATGTTTCTAAAATGTACACAAGATAAATGCTGGATTACCTTCACAGGCTCTTCAAAGACTGACAGCTGATTTCTCATCAGAAACCCTACAGGCCAGGACAGAATAGTGAGGCCAATTCTTAAAAGAAAATTAAAACTGTCAACTGACAGATTACTATACCCTTCAAAGCTCTCATTTGTGAATGAAGTTGAAGTAAAGGCTTTCCATAACATACAGAAATTGAAAGAATTTGTCTCCACTGGTCTAGCCTTACAAATGATGCTGGAGGATGTGCTGCACATGACAACACAGAAAGATAGTCATCATGAAATACTGTGAAGGCAAAAAATCTCCCAGTAAAAGTACAAAGGAAATCCAAAGTAAACAATAGGGAAACTTATGGAAAAGCAGCAGGGCCAAGTCAATATTTATCAATAGTCAATTTGAATGTAAATGGAAGTTCTCTAATTAAAAAAAATACAGATTGGCTGAATGGATTTTTTAAAAAGACCCTTTATTTGATGCCTCCAAGAAATACAACTCAACAACAAAGATACACACAGACTGAAAGTGAAAGGATAAAAAAGGATATTCAATGCTAACGGAAAGCAAAATAGCAGGAGCAGTCATCCTGATGTAAGACTCAATGGACTTTAACACAAAATACATTAAAAGTGACAGGGGCCGGCACTGTGGCATTCAAGGTTAATCCTCCGCCTGTGGTGCCAGCATCCCATATGGCGCCGGGTTCTAGTCCCGGTTGCTCCTCTTCCAGCCCAGCTCTCTGCTGTGGCCCGGGAAGGCAGTGGAGGATGGCCCAGGTGCTTGGGCCCCTGCACCCACGTGGGAGACCAGAAAGAAGCATCTGGCTCCTGGCTTTGGATCGGCGCAGTGCCGGCTGTAGCGGCCATTAGGAGAGTGAACCAACAGAAGGAAGACCTTTCTCTCTGCCTCTCACTGTCTGTAACTCTACCTGTCTAATAAAATTTTTTTAAAAAGTGACAAAGAATGGCATTTTGTGATGACTAAAGTATCAACTCAACAGGAAGATATGACTAGCAAATGTGTATGTACCCAATACCAGGACATCCAGCTACTTAAAAACAATGTGATGGATCTAAAGGGAGACATAGACTCCACTACAATAATAATGGGACTTTAACACCCCACTTTCAGCAATGGAAGATCAACTAGACAAAAATCAACAAATATCAGAGCTAATCTACACTATGGACCAAATATACCCAATTGATGCATGGAGAACATTTCATCTCAAACGCTGAAGAATACACATTCTTTTCATCAGTGCATGGAATTTTCTCTAAGATGACCATATATAGGTCATAAAGTAAGTCTCAACAAAAAAAAAATTAAAATATACCATATATCTTTTGTGACCACAACGGAAAGAAACTGGAAACTAACAACATAAGAATCTCTAGAAAACATTCAAACACAAGGAGAATGAACAACATACTCTTGAATAAACAGTGGGAATATTAATAAATATATAATATATATTTATATAAATATAAATAACAAATCAAAAGGGAAATTTTAAAAATTCTGAAAATGAATGAAGATGACAACACAGCATTTTAAAACTTATGGGATACAGCAAAAACACTGTTAAGAGGGAAGACTAGCAATTAGTGCCTACAGTGAGAAACTGGAAAGGTATCAAATAAATCATTTAACAATGCATCTTAAGGATATAGAAAGCAAACAAACCAAACCCAAAACTAGTAGGAGTAAACCCACTGTTGGTGGGAATGCAAACTGGTAAAGCCACTATGGAACTCAGTCTGGAGATTCCTCAGAAACCTGAATATAACCCTACCATACAACCCAGCCATCCTACTCCTTGGAATTTACCCAAAGGAAATTAAATTGGCAAACAAAAAAGCTGTCTGCACCTTAATGTTTATTGCAGCTCAATTCACAATAGCTAAGACCTGGAATCAACCCAAATGCTCATCAACAGTAGACTGGATAAAGAAATTATGGGACATATACTCTATAGAATACTATACAGCAATCAAAAACAATGAAATCTGGTCATTTGCAACAAAATGCACGAATCTGGAAAACATCATGCTGAGTGAATTAAGCCAGTCCCAAAGGGATATCATATGTTCTCCCTGATCGGTGACAACTAACCAAGCACCAAAGTGGAAATCTGTTGAAGTGAAATGGACACTATGAGAAACAGTGACTTGATCAGCCCTTGTCCTGACTGTTGATGTACAATTTAATACTTTATTCCTTTTAGTATTTTTTTTGTTCTAGTTAATACTATTGGTTGAACTCTGTAATTAATACACAGTTATTCTTAGGTGTTTAAATTTAACTGAAAAGTGATTCCTGCTAAATATAAGAGTGGGAATAAGAGAGGGAGGAGATGTACAATTTGTGACATGCTCAAGCTGACTTTCCCCAAATAGTGGAGTTACAAATGTGCCAGGGGATTCCAATTCAATTCCATCAAGGTTGCATGTACCAATGCCATCTCACAAGTCCAAGTAATCAGTTTCAGTTCAGAATTGATCATAATGATAGGATTAAATGACAAAGGGATCACACAAACAAGACTAGTGTCTGCTAATACTAACTGACACAATTAAAAAGGGAGAGAACAATCCAACATGGGAAGCGGGATACACAGCAGACTCATAGAATGGCAGATGTCCTAAACAGCACTTTGGCCTCAGAATCAGCCCTTAAGACATTTGGATCTGCCTGAATAGCCCATGAGAGTATTTTAGGCATGGAAAGCCAAGACACTCTGGCAAAAAAAAAATGAAAGATCTCTGGGAGTGAGATCCCAGCGGAAAGAACGGGCCATCAAAGAAGGAGGTACCTTTCTCTGAAGGGAGGAGAGAACTTCCACTTTGACTATGACCTTGTCTGAATAAGATCAAAGTCGGTGAACTCAAAAGGCTTCCATAGCCTCGGCAACTCATGACTAGAGCCTAGGGAGATTACTGATGCCATAAACAAGAGTGTCAAATTGTTAACAACAGGAGTCACTGTGTATTTACTCCTCATGTGGGATCTCTGTCCTTAATGTGTTGTCCAATGTGAATTAACGCTATAACTAGTAATGAAACAGTATTTTACACTTTATGTTCTGTGTGGGTGCAAACTGATGAAATCTTTACTTAATATATACTAAATTGATCTTCTCTATATAAAGAGAATTGAAAATGAATCTTGATGTGAATGGAATGGGAGAGGGAGCGGGAGATGGGTGGGTGTGAGTGGGAGGGAAATTATGGGGTGGGGGAAGCCATTGTAATCCAAAACTGTACTTTGGAAATTTATATTTACTAAATAAAAGTTAAAAAAAAGAAAAACTAGAGAAGCAAGTAATAAAATTGAAACAAAGAGAACATACAAAATTCCATAAAATGAAGTGCTGGTTTTTTGAAAAAAATATTGATATACTGATGAAGAAATTTGATACACCATTGGCCCAACTAACCAAAAAAATTAGTGGGGGGAGAAAACCCAAATTAATAAAATCAGAGATGAAAAAGGAGATGTTACAATGGATACCACAGAAAAAAAAGAATCATCAGGAATTACTACAAAGAGATATATGCCAAACAAAGAGATATATGCCTTCATTGCTGAATACTACCAAACTTTTAGATAAATGATTACAATTCTTCTCAAGCTATTCAATTTAATTGAAAGGCAGAAAATTCTCTGAAATTCCTTCTGTGAGGCCCTCATAACTTGAATTCCAAAACCAGAAAAAGATACAACAAAGAGAACTATATTTTATTTTATTTTTATTTATTAGACAGATAGAGTTAGACAGTATGAGAGAGAAAGGTCTTCCTTTTGTTGGTTCACCCCCCCAAATGGCCACTACGGCCAGAGCTATACCGATCCAAAGCCAGGAGCCAGGTGCTTCTTTCTGGTCTCCCATGCAGGTGCATGGACTAGAACCTGGTGCCCATATGGGATGCTGGTTCCTCAGGCAGAGGATTAACCTAGTGAGCCACAGCGCTGGCCCCAACAAAGAAAACTCTAAACCAATATCCCTGATGAACATAGATGGAAAAATCCTCAGCAAACTACTAGCTAATGGAATCCAACTGTTCATCAGAAAGAGCATTCACCTGCACCAAGTGGGATTTATCCCTTGTATGCAGGGATGGTTCAACATATGCAAATCAGTAAATGTGATATATCACATTAACAAATTAAAGAACAAAAAACTGTATGATTATCTCAATATATGCAGAGAAAACATTTGACAAAATAAAACATCCTTTCACGATAAAAAAAAAAATCTTAAGCCTTATTTAAACTGGGTGTAGAAGGAACATTCCTCAACACAATAAAGGCAATAGATGACAAACTCAGAGTCAGCATCAAATTGAATGGGGAAAAGATGCCCACTTTAGCATTTTCACCATTGTTATTCAGTATAGTTCAGGAACTTTTAGCTAGAGCCATTAGGCAAGGAAAAAAGAAGTCAAAGGAATCCAAATTGGAAAGGAGGAAGTCAAATTATCATCCCTCCTTGCAGATCACATGTTCCCTTAAGTAGGGGAAACAAAACACTGCACTAAGAGTCTATTGGAACTCATCAGAGAGTTTGGTAAAATTGCAGGATATAAAATCAACACAAAAAACTCAATACCTTTTGTATACACAGACAATGCCATAGCTAAAAAAGAACATTAAGATCAGTACAATTCACAATAGCTACAAAACAATTTAAATACCTGGGAATAAATTTGACCAATGATAGGAAAATCTCTACAATGAAAATTATAAAACCTTCAAGAAAGAATTAAGACAGAAAAAAATAGAAGAATCTTACATGTTCATGATTGATTTGGAAGAATTTATTTCAAAATGTCCATACTAGTGAATATAATTTACAGATTCAACGTGATCCCAATCAAAATGCCAGCCATTTTTCTCAGATCTAGAAAAAATGATGCTAAAATTTCTATGGTAACACATGAGACTATGAATAGTTGAAGTAATCTTAAACAACAAAAGCAAAGCCTGAGGCATCACAATACCAGATTTCAAGACATGATGTAGGGCAGTTATCTTCAAAACAGCCTGTTACTGGCACAAAAATAGACAGATAGAGGACTGGAACAGAATAGAAACCCAAGAAGTAAATCCACACATCTGTGACAAAGTAATCTTTGACAAAGAACTAACATTAACCCATGAAGAAAGAGGAGTCTTTTCAACAAAGGGTACTGGGAAAATTACGTCTTTGCATGCAGAAATATTAAACCAGGCCCCTACTTTACCCCTTATCCAAATATCTACTTAAAATGTATCAAGGATTTAAATCTATGACTTGAAACCATCAAATTACTAGTGGAGAACTTAAGGGAAACTCTGGAAGACATTGGCATAGGCAAAGACTTCTTGGAAAAGACCCCAGAAGCACAGGCAATCAAAGCAAAAATAAACAAAGAAAATGCTATAAATTCTGTAAAATAAATAATTACATAAGCAATACTATATAGTAGGATGTGACTAGTGGAGTATGTATAATTAATTTTCTTATATTTAAAAGCAGGGAGGTCAATTGTTCTTAATGAAGTTGAAATATGTGTTTTAAAAGAAATCATAATTTTACACTTTCAATGTAGTTTCCTGTCTACATTTGCTACCATAGATGAAAAAGGCAGTTGTGTATTAAAACTAAGAAGCATATAATTTCAGCAGTTTCTTAAGCTTCTTTTATGTTTCTTCTTTTATCAAATGCAAAAATTAAATCTAGTACTTTCTCTTAGAAAATATTTTGTGTAGGGTGACCAACTTTTTATATAATTACTTTTGTCTTTTGGTTAATCTCCTTACCTATCATCTATATATCTTTCTATATTCGTAATGATGTAACTTCTTCTTCAAAGATATTTCTACTAATTAGCTATCTGTCCACTCCTTGGCATGCAAATCTTTGTCAAGAAATGTCTGAAGTGATAACTCCATAATTCTGTATTTTTGGGAATTTTTTGGTTAATTTCTTCTATATACTTTTTAAAAAGATTATTTATTTATTTATTTGAGAGGTAGAGTTACAGAAAGTGAGAGGGAGAGACAGAGCGAAAGTCTTTCTTCTGTTGGTTCACCCTCCAGGTGGCCACAACGGCTGGAGTTATGCCGATCCGAATCCAGGAGCAAGGTGCTTCTTCCTGGTCTCCCATGCAGGTGCAGGGGCCCAAGCACTTGGACCACCTTCTACTGCTTTCCCAGGCCACAGCAGAGAGCTGGATTGGAAGAGGGGCAGCCGGGAATAGAACCAGCGCCCATATGGGATGCCAGCAACACAGGCAGAGGATTAACCTACTGTGCCACAGAGCCAGCCCCAATTTCTTCTATATACTTATGTTGATTTCTTGATCTCATTATATAACAGTAAAGATACACACAATGAAGATGTTGTTTGAGTCAGATAGGCTTGCAAACCACTGATGCAGATATTTTGAGTGTGCAAAGTCTCGGAAAAAGCTATAAGAAGAAGCAGAGGACAAAAAAAAAAAGAAAGAATAACAATGAGGGAAGGAGAATGGGACTATTGATGTAACTCTCAAGAATCTGTGTCAAACTGAAGGCTCTGCTTGGGCTCTATTGGTACCCACCTACAGATAAATCTAATTTCCTAACTTTGCTTAGAATTTCAAATGAGCCTCAAGAATTCAGATCTAAGTGGAATTATCTGCTAGTATTTATTAGTGGTTATCTCTCTTGTTTGGGAAGGAATGTAGGATTCAAATGCTAACTTAGTATACTCTCATCTCTATTTCCGTTTGAGCTTGGATGCTGAGCCTGGCAATGAATACAGAGAAGGTGAGAAGCAGCAACACAAGAAAGCTCTGCAGAACAGAGTGGGGAGTGAATCATCCCATGGGATCTCTGTAAGGCCCTTCAGATTCCAGAGGAACTTCTCCAAGATGAGCAGATGTGCTTAGCAGTCATTTTTTTTATTATTATTATTTCGATAATGAAAAGGAGACATCAGGGGAAATGCAAGGCAGGTGAAAGTCTTGGAACACATTGAGGGAGTCAGCAGGTTCCTGGCTTGCTGAGAACTGCAGAAATTAAGAAGCCAAAAAAAAAAAAAAAATGCTCTGAAAGAGAGGAGAATTAAGCCAGATACCTTTGAATTTATATCTGAAAAGTACGAGACTGCCAAAATAAGTTTGGATTGAGAAATTCACAAGACATCTCTGTTCTTTAGATATCTGTATCTGGCAGCATAATTTTTGAAAGTGGAATTTAATTTCAGGAAGTATGGGGATTGTATAAGACATACCCGACGCAAACATGAATTACTGTTTCCAGTCCCACTCCTTTTCCCCAGCTTTAAACGGATTCCAGTCTGAGTTTGTAACTCACCCCCTGGGCAAGCATCCTTTGTAAGATTCCTTATCCAAAAAGTAGGAATAATAATGTTATTCGCTTCTTGGTGAAGTTGATATTGATCACGTATTTAGCCTAGGACTTAAAAGCAGCTGTTATGACTTTTATTAGTCTTAAATGTCTTTAAAGATTTATTTATTTGAATCATTGTCTCATTTTCTTTCCGGAAGCAACGTATATGGCTTATTTTCCTTTGCCTTTCACACTGCATCTTGGGACTGTACATGTTCTGGACCAATGTCTCCAGCCATGAATCCATCCACTGAAATCCTGATCCCTCATATGACAGTGTTAAGACGTGGGGGTAGGTGATTAGGAGGTTTGGTAGGTTATTAGGTCGGAAGGGCAAAGCTTCTCATGAGCAGGGCTGGTGTCCTGTAAGGAGGAGCGTGCTTGTTCTCTCCCTCTGCTCTCCTCTGTGTAGGGTAGTGAGGAGACAACCTTCTGCACAGCAGGAAGTATGCCCCTTACCTGAGACCGGGCCTCTTAGCTCTGTGATCTTGGATTTCTCAGCATCACCACTGTGATAAATAAATATTTGTTGTTTATCCACTCATATTAGGGTAATTCATGATGGTACCCCAAATTGATTAAACAAAGTATATTACAACATTTTTTTTTCTATTCTCCCAAAATAGAAAGTTAGTCTTAGGCCCTATTCGTGCCCACCTAAAAATCATTCTAATTGCATATCTGGGCTTAGAATTTCTGTTTCCTTTATATATAATGCAAGTTCTGAGGGCTGGCTGAAGAGGAGAAAAAAAATTTAAAAAATGCATACCTGATATGCATTAAGATGTTTTCCATGTTGATAAATAGTAACTAAACATGTGGTTTAATTGTTCCAGAATATTTCCTTTCTTTGTTTAGACTTAAAGTATTTGAAGCAGTCATGAAAAATAATGTTATAAATATGATTTAAAAATATTCACCAGATATTTAGATCAATCATAGAAGGAGAAATTCACTTCTTATGAAGTGGTGGGGAGCATTTTTTCTACCAAGAGCCATTTGGATATTTATAACATTATTTGTAGGCCATCCAAATTATCAGATTAAAAATTAACCTGCTATAGATTTATTGAATTTCTAGTTAAACCTGTGGTTACCTTGTCAGGGCCAAATCAAAGGATTTCATGGGCTGGATGATCCCCACCACTGCACCAATGTTAGAAAATATTAATTTTTTGCTTTCAAATGAGCACTTTCATATTTTCATAGCTTATATTTAGGATAATTTTTGTTTACTTGACTAACAGAAATAAACAGAACTCCGATTTGCCAAGTTATTCTCAAGATGCTTGCCACAGCCAGAGCTGTGCCTGGCCAAAGCCAAAAACTGGGGGCTCCACCAGATCTCCCCCATGAATGGCAGGAATCCAATCACATAAGCACACCCACCAGGGTCTGCCTTAATCAGGAATCTCTGGGGTTAGGAGCTGAAGGTGGGAATTGAACACACAACTGGATTGGGACTCAGCTTACTTTCTTTTCTTTACAAAAGGATTTATTTAAATACTTGAAAGGCAGAGTTAGAGAGAAAGAGAGAAAGAGATTCCATCTGCTGGTTTACTCCCTAAATAGCTACAATGGCTATTACTGGGCCAGGCTGAACCAGGAGACAAGGGCTCCACCCAGGTATCCCATGTGAGTGGTAGCGGCCCAGTATTGGGCATCTGCTACTTTCCCAGGCACAATAGGAGGGAGCTGGATTGGAAGTGGAGAAGCTGGACTCAAACCCGTGCTCACATGAGATGCCAGCATAGCAGGTGGTGGCTTAACCCACTGCACCATGCTGCCGCCATGCCCAGCTTACATTCTATATATCAATAACTAACAGCATTGTTTACTCAACTCTAAAACAAGGAGGGCAGAAACTCAGATAAAGAGTGATTACCTTTCCCCTGTGATGATGTGAAATTCCCACTTTAGAAAGCTGCCAGACAAGAATAGGCTCTGATTGAATGCCAATGAATTTTTATCAGTATTTAACAAATTCAATGTAATTTGTAAATACTATTCAAAGAATATATTGATATTTTTTCCTCCCTTCCTCCTCCCTCCCTCCCTCTACACCTCTCCTCCCTACCCTCTTTCCTTCTCCCTTTCTTTGTTTTGTTTTTGAAATAAAAATTACATTACAGTAAAAAGCCTTAATACCTCACCAAATAAGAAGCAAAAGTCCCTAGTTTGGTGATAATACAGACAATGGCTATAAACAATAATTTATTAACAATAGTTTGTTTCCATTAGAAAAAGGACCATTTTTTTTTTGGCCTGTGCTTTGAGGGTCTTATCAAAGAAGCCATACCCTACACAAATGTATTGGAGCATTTCCCCTGCATTTTCTTCTAGCAACTTCCTAGTTTCAGATCTTAAATATAGGTCACTGAGTTGATCTGCATATATGGTGAGAGCAATAGATCTTTCATTCTCTTACATATATACATCCAGTTTTGCCAGCATCATTTGTTGAAAAGATTATTCTTACTCCACTCTATGGTCTGAGCACTTTTGTCAAAAGTCAGTTGGCAGTATGCACATGGATGAATTTCTGGACTCTCTATTCTGTTCCATTGATCTATGTACCAGTTCTATGCCAATAAAAAGTTATTTTAATTACTATAACTTTGTAGGATGATCTGAAATCAGGTATTGTGATACCTCCAGTTTGATTTTTCTTGCTCAGGATCTCTTTGGCTATTCAGGGTCTTTAGTAATTCCATATGAATTTTAGGATTGATTTTTCTAATTCTGTAAAGAATGCCATTGGCGTATTGCTAGGGATTGCACTGAATCTGTAAATTGCATTAGGTAGTATAGATGTTTTAATGATACCGATTCTTCTGAACCATTAGCAAGGAATATCTTTTCTTTTTTTGTGTTCTTGATGATTTCTTTCATCAATGTTTGATAATTTTCATTGTAGAGATCTTTCATTTCTTTGGTTAAGCTATTCTTAAATATTGGCAGATGTCCTAAACAACACTCTGGCCTCAGAGTCAGCCCTCAAGGCATTCGGATCTGGCTGAAGAGCCCATGAAATTATTGTAGGCATGGAAAGCCAAGATACCATGGAAAAAAAAAAAAAAGACCTAAATGAAAGATCTCTGTGAGTGAGATCCCAGTGGACAGAACGGGGCCATCAAAGAAGGAGGTACCTTTCTCTGAAGGGTGGAGAGAACTTCCACTTTGACTATGACCCTATCGGAATAATATCAAAGTCAGCGAACTCTAAAGGCTTCCATAGCCCTGGCAACTCATGACTAGAGCCTAGGGAGATTACTGACGCCATGAATAGGAGTGTCAAATTGTTAAGTCAGCAACAGGAGTCACTGTGTACTTACACCCCATGTGGGATCTGTCCTTAATGTGTTGTCTAATGTGAAGTGATGCTTTAACTAGTACTGAAACAGTATTTTTATACTTTGTGTTTCTGTGTGGGTACAAACTGATGAGGTCTTTACTAATTATATACTGAATTGATCTTCTGTATATAAAGATAATTGGAAATGAAAAAAAAAAAAAAACCTGGTGTTAAATTGGAAATGGCATAGAAAATTAATTAATTTTAAAAAAATATTATGTAGGATCTCTGTCTTTAATGTGCTGCACATTGTTATTTAATGCTATAATTAGTACTCCAATGGTAGTTTTTTCACTTTATATTGCTATATGGGGCAAACTGTTGAAATCTTTACCTAATATATACTAAACTGATCTTCTGTATATAAAGAGAATTGAAAATGAATCTTTATGTGAATGGAAGGGGAGAGGGAGCGGGAAAGGGGAGGGTTGCTGGCGGGAGGGAAGTTATGGGAGGGGGGAAGCCATTGTAACCCATAAGCTGTACTTTGGAAATTTATATTCATTAAATAAAAGTTTAATAAATGAAAAAAAAAAAGAAACTGAACTATTAGGAACTACTATGTCACCATCAGACATTATCTATTGTCACAGAATGATGTTTGGAAAGCAGTATTGTGAAAAAAAAAGCTAACAGCATGTAAAAAAAAATAATATTTGATTTTTGAGCTATTGTGAATGAGATTTATTTCTTGATTTCTCTTTCTGTGAGTTCATCATTAGCATACAAAATGGATACAGTTTTCTGTATGTTTACTTTGTAACCTGCAACTTTACTAAATTGGTTTATCAATCCTAACAGCTTTTTGTTGGAGTGGTTAGGTTTTTCCATGTACAACATCATGTCATCTTCAAACATGGATAATTTGACTTCCTATATTTCAGTTTTGATGCCTTTTATTTCCTTCTCCTCCCTAATTGCTCTCACTGCAACTTCTAGTACTGTATTGAATAAGAGTGATGAAAGCAGACGTCGTTATCTTGTTTCAGATTTGAGGGGAAATGCTTTCAGTTTTTCCCAATTCCGTGTTATATTGGCTGTTGGCTTGTGATGCATAGTCTTAATAATTTTGAGGAATGTTCCTTCTATAACTAATTTGTGGAGGGTTTTTATCATGAAGGGGTACTGAATCTTATCACATGCTTTCTCTGCATCTGTTGAGATAACCATACAGTTTTTGTTATTCATTCTATCGATATGCTTTGTGATGTTTATAGATTAATGAATTTCAAAGCACTATTGCATTTCTGGGATAAATCCATCTTTATCCTGATGCTTGATCTTTTTGATGTCTCTTTGGATTTAATTGACTAATATTTTGTCGAGAATCTTTGCATCTATGTTTGTTAATGGCATAGGTCCATAGTTTTTTTGTGTGTTCGTCATAATTTTTGTTTGGTTTTGGTATCAAAGTAATACTGGCTTCATAAAAAGAATTTGGCAGACTCCTATACTGTTCAGTATTTTGGAATAGTTTGATGAGGATTGGAGCTACTTCCTCTTTGAATGTTTTGTAATATTCAGTAGTAAAGCCATCAGATTCTGGGATTTTCCTTGACAGAAGATTTTTGGCTATTGCTTTAATCTCAGTGATTGGTATGAGTCTGCTTAGATTTGTCTGTATCTTCTTGATTTAATCTTGTTAGGTTATATGAATCCATGATTTTATCTATTTCTTTGGGGATTCCCAGTTTATTTTATTTTTCATTTCTAATTTTATTTATTTTAGTTTTTTTTCTCTTTTTTTTCCTTGTTAGTCTGGCTAGAGGTTTATCTATTTTGTTTATCTTCTCAAAAACCAGGAATTTTTGTTTTGTTGAGCTTTTGCCTTTTTTTATTTTCAATTTTACTTAATTTGGCTCTAATCATTATTTCTCAACTCTTGCTGTTTGTGGAATTGTTTTGTTCTTGTTTTTCTAAGACTTCAGAATGTAACATCAGAGTTTTAGTTTTTTTTTTTAATGTAAGCATTTAATGTTATAATCTTCCTTCTTAATACTGCTTTCACTTTATCCCACAATTTTGGATATGTTGTGTTTTCATTTTCATTTATTTCAAGAAAGTTTTTTATTTCTTCTGTAATTTCTTAAATGCTCATTGGCCATTCAGTAGCATATTGTTTAATTTCTAAGAATTAATGAGTGTTCTATTATTCTTCCTGATGTTGATTTCTAGTTTTATTTATTTATTATTTGAGAAGACACATCGTGTGATTTCAATTTTTTTTAAATTTGGTGAAACTTTTTTGTGTCCTAATATGTGCTCTATCCTAGAGAATTTTCCGTAAGCTGGTGAAAAGAATGTGTATTCTGTAGCTGCTTGGTGAAATGGTCTATACATGTTTGTTATATCCATTTATTCAATAGTATGCTCCAATTCTGATGCATATTTTTTTTATTTTTTTTGCCTGTATGATCTGTCCATTGATGAGAGGCAGGTGTTGAAGTTACCCACTGTTATTGTATTGAAGTCTATCTCCCTCTTTAGGTCTAATAGTATTTTCTGTATATATCTGGGTGGTAATGTGTACATGTATTCATGATTTTTATGTCTCCTTGCTGAATTGAATTTTTTATAAAAATATAGTGTCCTTCTTTATTTCTTTTTACACTTTTTGGTTTAAAGTTTGTTTTACTGATATCAGGATAGCTACTCCTACTCACTTTTGGTTTCTGTTTCCCTGGCATATATTTAAAAAAAAAAAAAAAGATTTATTTGAAAGGCAGAGGGAGATTGAGAGAGAGAGAGAGAGAGATCTTCCATCTGTTGATCCAGTCCCCAGAGCTGCGCTGATCTGAAGCCAGGAGCCAGCAGCCTCTTCTGGGTCTCCCACACGGGTGCAGAGGCCCAAGGACTTGGGCCATCTTCTACTGGTTTCCCAGGCCATAGCAGAGAGCTTGATCAGAAGTGGAGCAGTCAGGACTCGAACCAGTGCCCATATGGGATGCTGGCACTGCAGGCAGAAGCTTTACCCACTATGCCACAGCACTGGCCCCTTTTTACACTTTTTGATTTAAAGTCTGTTTTATTGATATCAGAATAGCTACTCCTGCTTGCTTTTGATTTCTGTTTCCCTGGCATATCTTTTTTTTAAAAGGTTTATTTATTTATTTGAAAGGCAGAGGAGGGAAGTGAGAGAGAGATAGAGAGAGAGAGAGATCTTCCATCTGTTAATCCAGTCCCCAGAGCTGTGTTGATCTGAAGCCAGGAGCCAAGAGCCTCTTCTTATTCTCTTACGTGGATTCAAGGGCTCAAGCACTTGGTCCGTCTTCCACTGCTTTCCCAGACCTTAGCAGAGTGCTGAATCAGAAGTGGAGCAGTTGGGACTCAAACTGGTGGCCATATGCCAGCACTGCAGGTGGTAGCCTTACCCACTATGCCACATCATTGATCCGGTATAACTTTTTTCAACCCTTCTCTTTCAGTCTGTGTGTATCTTTGTTTATGACATGAGTTTCTTGTAGGCATATAGTGGAGTCTTTTTTTTTTTCCCATTCAGACAATCTAAATCTTTTGGTTGGTGAATTTAAACCATTTATATCCAAGGTTAATATTGATAAATGAGAACTAAGGCCTGTCATTTTGTTGACTGGATAATGATTTTACCTGCTCTGTTAGTGAATTTTGTGTGTCATGTATTTTCATGATGTGTATATGCCCTCAGAATTTCTTGTAAGAAAGGTCTGGTGGTGGAGATTTCTCTGTTTTTCCTTAATTTTTAAAGCATAGTTTTATTGGAAATAATGTTCTTGGTTGGAAGTTTTCTGTTGTTGTTGTTTGTCTTTTTCTTTGGGTGTGTGTGTGTGTGTGTGTTTCTTTTAAAACCTTGAACATCATCTTTCTCTGTTCTCATCTGTAGGGTTTCCACTGATAAGTCTGATGTTAATCTTATTGGTTTTCCTTAATACGTAATTTGGTGCCTTTCTCTCAGTGTCTTTAGGATTCTCTCCTTGTCTTTAACTTTTGACAGTTTGACAACAATATGCCTTGGAGAAGACCTTTTTTGGTTGAGTCTGTTTGGGGTTCTTTTAGTTTCTTGTATCCAGATGTCCATGTCTCTTAAAAGAAGTGGGAAAATTTCAAGTATTATTTCATTTAGCAAGTTCTAAATGCCTTTTTCCTTTTTTTCTCCTTTAGGAATACCTACAATACAAATATTTCATTGTTTAATGGCATTCCACATTTCACGTAGGCTTTCTTCATTCTTTTTAATTCATTTCTCTGTTGTGTCTGACTGAGTTATTTCAAATTCTTGTCCTCAAGATCTGAAATTCTTTCTTCCACATGATCTATTCTGCTTTTAGATCTCTCAGTGATATTTTTACTTCACTGATTGAAGATTTCATCTCCAAAATTTCTATATGGATTTTAATATTTTCATTTATGTCACTCATTGATTTCCTCATTTCTTTACTATTTCTATCTGTACCCTCTTGCATCTTGTTGAGTTTCCTTACAGTCATTTTGAATTCTATATCTAGATTTCCTTCAGGTTGGGATCTAATTCTGCAGGAGTATTCTACTCTTTTTTTTATTTAGCAAATATAAATTTCCAAAATACAGTTTATGGATTACAATGGCTTCCCCCACCCCATAATTTCCCTCCCACTCGCACCCCCCCATCTCCCGCTCCCTCTCCCATTCCATTCACATCAAGATTCATTTTCAATTATCTTTATATACAGAAGATCAATTTAGTATATATTAAGTAAAGATTTCATCAGTTTGCACCCACACAGAAACACAAAGTGTAAAATACTGTTTCAGTACTAGTTATAGCATCACTTCACATTGGACAACCCATTAAGGACAGATCCCACATGAGACGTAAATACACAGTGACTCCTGTTGTTGACTTAACAATTTGACACTTGTTTATGGCATCAGGAATCTCCCTAGGCTCTAGTCATGAGTTGCCAAGGCTATGGAAGCCTTTTGAGTTCGCTGACTTCGATCTTATTCCGACAGGGTCATAGTCAAAGTGGAAGTTCTCTCCTCCCTTCGGAGAAAGGTACCTCCTTCTTTGATGGCCCCATTCTTTCCACTGGGATCTCACTTGCAGAGATCTTTCATTTAGGTCTTCTTTTTTTTTTCCCAGAGTGTTTTGGCTTTCCTTGCCTAAAATGCTCTCCTTCATCTAGATCTCCGTGTAGGTACAGGTGCCCACGGACTCGGGCCATCTGCTGCTGCTTTCTCAAACATAGTAGTGGGGAGCTGGATTAGAAGTGGAACAGCCAGGACTTGAACCAGCACTCATATAGGATATGGGCTCTGAAGGGAGCTACTTAGCCTGCTATGGCAAAGCTCTGGTCCCTGTTTAGTACTTTCTTATTCCTAAAAGTGAATGTATGGTTCTATTTTATATGTCTTGACACATCCATCCTGACAATTTTTTTTTATTATTTAGTAAGCACTCTAAATAATAATGGTAAAAATGTGTTTCTCAAGCAAGCATTTATGTAGTTTATTTCCTTTTAAAAGTTATTTTTTTTTCAGATTTCATTGCACTCTAATTCTTTACCTGTTTCTTTGCAATATATTCCATTGCTTTTTTCAACATGGAAGTTCTTCATGTACTTTCAACAGCCTCAATTTTGACATTTGTTAATATTTTTATGATCCTAAAATAGATTTCCAATTTTCATATGAAGTTATTTATTTATCTCTTTATTTATCTAAAATTTGGTATACTAAGTAAAAATTATTATAGAGTCCACAATTTGATATAACCCAATGCCAACTGCCCTGGGCCACATAGCTAAAACTGAACTTACCTTAATTTCCCTGAAATGTTAGCTCTAATCATAAACATAATATGAAAGCTAAACTTTCTGTCATTAGCAGCATAAATCAATTAATTTAAATTGGTGAAAGACAAATCAGCTTAAATAGCTGTTGGCCTAAAGTAGAATGTTAATGTATAACAGCTTATAATGAAGAAGATAAAAATGTTTTCTCCTCTATGCATTATATTCCATGTTGTGAGGGCCAGCACTGTGGTTTAGTGGTTAAAACTGCCACCTGCAGTGCCGGCATCCCATATGGGCACTGGTTTGAGTCCCAGCTGCTCCACTTCCGATCCAGCTCATTGCTATGGCCTAGGAAAGCAGAAGATGGACCGAGTCCTTGGGCCCCTGCACCCACATGGGTGACCTAGAAGAAGCTCCTGGCTCCTGACTTTAGCATAGCATAGCTCTGGCCTTTGCAGCCATCTGGGGAGGGAACAAGCAGGTGGAAGACCACCTGCTATCTCGCTTGTTTGCTCGCTCTCTCTCTCTGCCTCTGCCTCTCTGTAACTATGCCTTTCAAATAAATAAATATTAAAAAAAAATGCTGAGTATTGAAGGGGGTTTCCTATCATTTTCTGTTTGAGGTCATTTGATTAGCACAATGTTCATTTGTACATATAATACACTTCTAAAATTAAATTTTGATCTTATTTTTGATATGTATATGTTATAATGGGGATTTCTAACATGATTATTTTAAAATTCCCAGATAATTATTCTAAATTGAATTATTGAAAAACCCAATTAGATTACTTTAAATCATTTGCTTTGTTTATGATATAAACCAGCAAACTTGAATTCTTTGCATAATTAAGACTACAAATGTTAATACAGTTTGCACACACTTGACAAAAACCAACTGGAATTTGAATTATTACTAAGAAAGGACTGTTACTCCATGATAGTAATTCAATCCCTTTAATGATTTGATAATTAAAAGTGTGGCAACCCTGACATTATAGCTGGGAGAATCATAAAACTGCCCTAATTATTACTGGGTGGTGAGGCAATATAAATGAAAATAAATCCAAATGCTTGGATTTCTGTATGAAAACAGAACCCAAAATACTTCCTTTTAGTATCTCAATGAATAGAGTCAACAACAACAACAACAACAAAAAAAAAAAAACAGGGGCTGGCACTGTAGCATAGTGGGTAAAGCTGCCACCTGCAGTGCCAGCATCCCATTTGGGCACTGGTTGGAGTCCCAGCTTCTCCATTTCCGATCCAGCTCTCTGCTACAGCCTGGGAAACCAGCAGAAGATGGCCCAAGTCCTTGGCCCCCTGCAGGGGGCTGTTGCAGCCAACTGGGGAATGAACCAGCACATGGAAGACTCTCTTTCTGCTTCTGCCTCTCTGTAACTCTGCCTTTCAAATAAATAAGTAAATCATTTTTTAAAAAAAGAACAGATAAACATTTGTGAGTTTTATCATCCTATACATTCAAGCATTCCTCTGAAGTCAATTATATGTGTGAATGCTACATTCAGGTTAGTGTAATTTCTGAAACATGTATTTGCATATTCATTCACATGTCCTTTTCAGTTCCAAGAGTCTGTGTGCATGATCTAGCTAGGGATTGCTCCATTAAGATTGTTGATTGTTTATTTTCCATGCCATTTTAATTAATTTTCAGGAACTTTGGGCACATGTCAAAGTATGGGACTGGGACCATCTAGAGTCTTGATTTGCAAATTCTGAGGTGGGACCCAGAGATTTGCAGGGTTTCCTAGCTCCCCAGATTATTATGAACAGTGGAGTGTGGTAGGATTCATTTTTAAGAGACATTACTTGTTTCATTGACTGTATCTCATTTCTGATAGCTATTCTTTATTTTAATTCTTGTCTTTTTTGGCTATGCTTTATCTAGTAGGGTAAGACTTATTTGAATCCTTTTTATTTCTGATTTCAAAATGTATCTTTTTTTGCCTTTTTCTAGATGAATTTTAGAATAATTTTCTCATGCTCAAAATAAAACATCTCACTGAGAGTTTCATTAGAATTTAATTCACTCAAATTGGTGCAAGAAATGTTATTTTTACAATTCATCTTTGTTCATGTCTGCAGGGTAACTAGTTTCTGTTTTGTCAAGATCATTCTTATTTTTGCAAGTAAGGTTATTTTCTTTGTAAAGAACTGTGATATTCCTGTTTATGTTTTCACTAAAACATACCAGTTAAGATAACATATAAGTTATTTTATATTCTTAGTTGCTGCTGTGAGGGAGATTTTATTGTGTGTCTTAATTTATGTTTGAATTGGGTATTACTACTTTATGGTAAAATGATCAATATGTGGCTATTTCATGTCTAAGCATTTAACCTTTGGTAAACAATTGGAATTGATTTTCAATTTCATTCCTTTTTGCTTTGTTGGATTTCTCCATTTAATAGTTCACATGTGAAAATTCTTTTTTAGTTTATACACACATACTACTTTTTTGGATCCAAAGTCTTCATTCCCTGTTCTGGTCTCTTGAATGTGTTCATTTCTAAAAATTCATCAAGCTGTATGTGTAACAACTATGAAACTCTTGGAAGTCAATTTGAAGAAATATCCCTCACCAGACTTCGTCCTCCTGTGTTTCTGAATACCGGGGAACCCACTAGCAATGCAAACTTCTGTGTCCAATGCTTCCAAGGTTGAGATTGTGAGTGAAGATTTGAGGGATGAGCACTACACACTTGATTTTGTTGGGGGTTGGGTTTCCGAGGAGAAACCTGAGATTACTGTCTTTCTGCTTCCTGTGCTGCTCTGACCTGGGCATTGTGCTCTGTGGGTAGCTACAGAAAGAATGGGAGGCACAGAGTGTGAGAAGCTAGTGGCAGATGAAACTGAAACTCTTTAAGAGTTTTCTCAGCATTGGCTGAACCAGAGGCTACTGTGAGTGGTACAGATCACAAAAGGGACTGAGCCTTTTTCTTCCTACCTCCAGACTGATGTTGCTGCTGCTGCTACTACTATATTTTCAAATCTGGAGGAAATCTGTGTGGACCATGATTGAATTCCTCAGTGCTAATCTATTTGTGTTGATTGAATGGAAATTCATCATGATCTCTTGCAAATAACTTTCTGTCTCAGAGCCTCCACCATGCCATGCTCTAATCTGTACTTTATTGAAGCATTGGACAATTGAAGAAATACAACCCTGGCATCAGACTAAATTGGAAATCCCGGGAAAATTTTATAACATCTTTCTAGAAAATGACAGCTTATTAAACATGTCAGAATGGTTAACTGAAATAGAATTTACAAGAACATGTATAGATATATATGGATACAGATATAAATATATGGTTTTGTATTAGTGAAAAAACACATTAGAGTCCTAATGCTTTCATTTCTCATTTGTAAGACCATTAATATCTTTCAGCACAAGAACTAGAACTAGAAGAAAGGTTTAAGTCAAGTTCCTACCTGCTTTCTGTGTAACCTTGGACAAGTCCCTTAAGCAGTCCCTTTCCTGCAAAATGAAGGTTCTAAACTCTTTAATATCTTTGGATGTTACTGAGATGTGTGATTTTGTTGTACAACGATATCCTGAGGCACTAAGAAATCATTAAGCATAAAAGAAATACAATTACAATGTCATGTTTCTTGAAGATACAGTGCATTTTAGAAAACTGTCAGCAGACATTTAATAAATGGATTAACTTTTAGTTTCAAATTCTTTTCAAATAGAATGCATATGCCTGGTTAGAAATTTGATAACACTTTCCTGTTCAGTTTTAGATCATGAGATGGAGACTGGAATTGGACTTCAAAAACATTCATGCTTTTCTTTATGGAAATTATATATCTGTATCTATCTGCTTATGTGTGTATATATAAATAAATAAATAATCATTGAAATATTACTCGAAGCAACTCCTATTTAGGTCACAAGTTTAGCTCATCTGGAAGTCTCATTTCTCCCCTTGTTGAAAAAAAAGCTGAATTTGTCATTTTTAATGATACTGAGTTAATAAATGAACAGACATTCATTCTAAAATTAGAGGAATACAAAGTGAGTGCTAACCCTTAAGTCCCTGAAAATCACACATTCTAAAATATCCAAGCAAGTGTAGGAAACCAACATTAGTTTATTGCACTGATTTCTTCAATATCCAAAGAAGCACTCAGGAGAGGGGGACAATATGATGTTAAGAGGTGACTGTGGCTTCATGCCATCTCAGATGAAAGGGGCCTCATTTGCTGGGAAGAAAGTAGAAAACTAACAAGTGCTAAAACTGCACTGGGCTGTCTGGTGTTGAATCAGCAACAGAAATACATGTGTAAAAGCACTGTGGTTGCTATCCAGTCATACAAAAGGGGTGAGCAAATCTTGAGGATATAAAGACAAGTCACAGACCTCAAAGGCTTAGGCATTAGATGAAAAAAAAAAAAAAAACTTAAATAAGAGCAAGGAGATAAATACAAAACTAAGTGCTACAATAAAGTATTTATTTATTTAATTGAAAATTTAATTGAAAGCAGAGTTCCACAGAGAGAGAAGGAGAGGCAGAGAGAGAGAGAGGGAGAGAGAGGTCTTCCATCCGCTGGTTCATTCCTCAATTGGCAGCAATGACCAGAGCTGTGCCAATCAAAGCCAGGAGCCAGGAGCTTCCGCCAGGTCTCCCACACAGGTGCAGAGGCCCAAGGACTTGGGCCATCTTCTACTGCTTTCCCAGGCCACAGCAGAGAGCTGGATCAGAAGTGGAGCAGCCAGGACTCAAACCAGTTGCCCATATGGGATGCCGGCACTGCAGGAGGTGGCCCTACCCGCTATGCCACCGTGCCAGTCCCTAAAGTCTTGATTAATGAAGAAGTAGTTGTCTCGCTACACCTTCATTGTTTGTAGAGCTCATTGATGTCAAATTGAAGCCTCAGTATGTCCCCACAGGCCCTCAGATTTGGACAGAGGGGTCCCTGACTCCAGCATAATCGGCTGTGCCACAATGCCTTCCCTTGTACTTTGTCTTTAGACAACTGTCGATTCCAATATTTTTTTTTGTTTTTTTTTAACTTTTATTTAATGAATATAAATTTCCAGTGTACAGCTTATGGATTACAATGGCTTCCCCCCCCCCCACAACTTCCCTCCCACCCGCAACCCTCCCCTCTCCCGCTCCCTTTCCCCTTCCATTTGCATCAAGATTCATTTTCAATTCTCTTTATATACAGAAGATCAATTTAGTATAAAGATTTCAACAGTTTGCACCCACATAGAAACACAAAGTGAAACATACTGTTTGAGTACTAGTTATAGCATTAAATCACAATGGACAGCACATTAAGGACAGAGATCCCACATGAGGAGCAAGTGCACAGTGGCTCCTGTTGTTGACCCAACAAATTGACACTCTAGTTTATGGCGCCAGTAACCATCCTAGGCTGTCGTCATGAGTTGCCAAGGCTATGGAAGCCTTCCAAGTTTGCCGACTCTGATCATATTTAGACAAGGTCATAAAAGACAGAGTGAGGATAGTAACCAATGATCCTAAGAGTGGCATTTACCAGGTTTGAACAATTATACAGCATTAAGTGGGGAAGAGGACCATCAGTACACACATGTTGGGAGTAGAGCCATTGGTGGTAGAGTAGAGGTTATGATTACAAAGGAATGAGGCCCAAGTGCACTAGACAGGGCCTAGAACAAAGGACAGAGTCATTATTAGAGGAGCTAAGAAAGGTGCTGTCTAAGCTACAAGTAATTTTTCTGATTGAGAGGCAAATAGAACCTGATAGAAGGGGCTTGATAATAATCTGGTGGGCTTTAGGCCTTGTAAATTCAGAGGCCCAGACCTATCTATCTCTTCACATGGGGTATATCCTAAGGGAGGTGTGAACCTCCTAGGGGAAGGCACTCTGTTGACTTTCATTACTTGGCTGGTGGAATTGTTTAAGGGAGAATTCAGTACTTACTGCTCCGGAGTACTGAGGAAAAGAACATCTCACACTGGCATGATTTTTGTTGACTTCCATCAAGAGAATCGTAGTTTTTCTCCTTGATTCATTTAATTTTCAGAAGATCCTGGGTTTTTTCCCCCCTATTTTGTCCTAAATATTCCAGTTTTAAGTAATTTTCAGTTATCACAAATTTGACTGAAACTATCTTTGCAAAGTCTGTTTCATATGTGTTAAGAGGCATAAGGTCAGCTGTTTGAAATCAGCCTTCAGTGGAGGGGAGGGAATGAGCTCACCACTATCATGAAATGAATATTAAAACCCTCAGTAGCCTTCTAAAATAATATCTCAATGTTGGAAACTCTTTATGATTCTCATCAATCTGAGATCTAATTAGGACCAGATTAAAATTTAAATCTAATAAAATTAAAATGGCTGACCAAAACAATACATAACAGATTATTATAAGTCATAACAGGCAAATTAACATTTGGTTTTAATTAAAAGGATCTTTGCTAGGGATTTGCCCACTCAGAATTTTAGAATACGCCTCTTAGGCTGCGCTGCTCAGGAAACGAGTATTTCACTTTATAAGCCACTGTGATTTTGTTCTCAAAAAGTCTTTGTCGTTTCCCTTTCTTGTGAATCTCTGCTCAAGGTTACAAACACTTCCCCTTATTTTCTCCATAGCATACATATTCTGTAGTGTGTAAATAAGTCTGAGACTTTTTATTTCTACCCATCACATACTGTGACTTTTCTAACCAGGTACACTTAATTTATACATATCATAAGATACTATTTTGTGAATACTTCCCTCCATTTACATCTTAAGTGTGCTATCAGGACAGTGAGAGATGAAAGAAAAATTTTAAATGTGAAAGTGGTTTGCCAGTATAGCCCATCGCTAAAAAAATTCAGAATTCATCTACAAAAGGCTGTTGTTTTCTGCTCTAAGATGTTTTCAGGTATTTGGGAAGGTGGGAAAATTCTCATTCTCTCTTTCTCTCCTCTCTCTCTCTTTCTGTTGCTCTGCCTTTCAAGTCAATGAACAAAAGAATTAAAAATAATTTAAAAATTAAAGGAAAAATATATGTGGATTCCTAGGAAAGTTCTTCCTAATACCTGCGTTTGTCTCAATAGCTCACCCACAACATACACCTGGAGGGAACGAAACTGCTCCTGCCGCCCCCCCAGCCAGCATCCGCCAGGCCCCTCTGTCATGGGCCCCTCCATTAAGGCTCCCTTTCCTCCATTTTGGAATTCTCCAGCTAAGTTCTAACCTGTGCTCCTAGAAGGCATTTTCTTCTAAATCTCCATCTTTGATTTATTTTTTATTTTTAGCAATGGTTCTGGTTCTGTTGGGTTTGCTTTGTGAGAACTCCCCTTTTTTCCTACTAGATGTCTTCCAGCTCCAGTCTTGCTCTATAGTATAGAAGCCTTGGTCTTCGTTGCCATGTCCCTGCCTGTCATTTAATGAATTAACCTTTCATTTGAGTAGAAACCTCTTTCCCTAGGTCATTGGCTGGGTTCTTTTCTCTCTATCTTTGAACTGGTCTTGATTTGCCTGCAAAATCAAAGTGTATTTGCAATATGATGCTTTTCCCCTTTGTCTCTGAGCAATGCTGGTTCCTAGAGAAGGTGTCCCTTTAGTTCTGAAGTCTCCATGAGGTTTGCTCTACTTTAGTTTAGAAAATGATGTCACTGTTTTCTGTTCTGTTGACTGATAAACCGTGTGAGTCATGGGTGAACTCGTATTCTGAAGTCCTGAAATCCACAACTCTGATGAGGGTTTATGTGACAAATAATGACACCTGAGTTTAGAGAACAAGTGGTGATCATGTTGGGAACAGTTGAGGGTTCTATGGGCTGTGAGTGTATCTCTCAAATCTGAGTTAAGTACTAAATCTCACCCTTCAGTGACTGGCTAATATCTACCCCAGCCCATGAGACTGAAAGTCTGGACTCAAATGCACCAAAGTCCCATTTCCTAATATCTTAAAGCATCTGTAGAGTTCATCTCTGCTGATTTTTACATCTAAGAGGCACTTAAATGCTATTCTAAATAATCAAAAATTCATCACAGCTGTGGCTGCACTAGCAGCTTCGGCCAAGCTACTGAGACTGCTACAGGTCAGAAGCCCTCACCTTTCTCTGTGATCCTGGATTCCCAAACATGAGCCCTTGGGGTTGTTTTGTTTTTCCCTTAAGCTGGTTTCCTGCTCAATGTCCCACGTGATGAAGATGAAGTGGAATCATACCGTTATCCCTTCTACCACCCTGATCCTACAAGATACAAGCATAAAGATAGCAGATAGACAGCAAACAATTTTTAACTTATTGTTGATGTTTAGGAAGCATCTCCAAACCCCAGGAAACATGATCAACTACACCAGAATCTGCTAGTGGAATTAAATTGCATGCTGGCAACTTTCTTCTCCTGACCTTTAACTTTAAAGTTCTCTCCAAGCCTGCCAGACACACAGAGTCTGTTTTATTCCAGTGGTTTGTAAACTTCATGTGCACCAAATCACCTGAAGGCCTTGCTTCAATAGACAATGGGCCTCACACCTGGGCTGTGGGTCTGTGGGTCTGGGGCAGGAATGGCTAATTTGCACAATTAATGTGTTCTCAGGTGTTCTCATGATCACACCTCGAGAGGAGCTGGTTTTTCAGGAGATAAACTGGAAGGGTAACGCTGACCGAACACTCTGGGTTACAGCGGCCTAGCAAGAGAGGTAGGTTTGGGTGGCTTTTTCATTGTGATAAGCCTGAGCCCTGCTAGTGTGGCCAGCAGATACCCCAGGCTATCCATTTCATCAACCAGGAGGTTTACTGGCCCTCAGGGATTGTTGCTGTTTTGAGGACCAGAGAAAAGTCAATTACCAGTTTCTCATGCAAAGTTAAGAGCAGGAATCAAACTTGAACTTGTTGTGCAGGAACTAAGTGTGCAGGGTAATAGTAGGATATGGATTCCAGAGAAGCCAGAAAACCCTGTGAAGGAGAACATTGGACGACTCTTCCACGTTTGTGAGAGAGGAGCACCCAAGATTGCTCGAGGCAGGAGGACTTGGAGACAGCGGGCTACAGTCCGGTGAGTAAATTTCTTAGATTGGAGTTTATTCACCTTGTGGTCTTGGGTGAGTTCTGTGATTTTTCGAAACTTCTGTTTCCTTATCTAAGGTCCGGGAACAGTCTTCGCTCACAAGGCTGTTGGTCAAAGTTTGCTTTAAAGGGCTGAGTGCCGTGCTGGAGAAATTATGGGTTCTACTTTGTGCTTAGCAAGCGGTAGCTATTTGAATTCAACTATTGTAAGGAGTTGGGACAGGTGAGTGACATAGGAGAAATAGGAAAAGAATCTGGAGGAGTCGTCTCATTTTCTCTTAACTGCCATTATAAATTTCCCAAGCAGCTATATGAACATTTGTTCAAGAAAAACAAAAGGAACAATGCTACATTCACGATACTTCCTAAAAAAAAAAATGAGTTTTACAGTTTAATGTTTTTGCTCAAGGAAATACATTGAAGGAACCCCACTATACAATATAATTCAGCTACTTATTTCCTTTAGGACTTTTGTCCCAACCTAATCAGTAAGGCAAGAAAAGGGGATACCACTGTTAGGCCAAAATGTAGTCTAGTTGCTCTGCTTCTATCTAGTTATACTCCATGTACTATATAGCCTGCCTGAAATTCAGAGTTGGCTGGGTCCTCATGTTTTCTTTCATTCTCCTTTAGAGACAATAATATTGGCAAAGAGAGTACAAGTCAGCAGTATTAGAACACTTGAGGTTTCATACGGTATTGAGACCTTCTAGAAAAATGTGCAATTTTCTTATTTTCATGTGGAAGCACTGAACTAACAAAGGCGTTTTGTTGTTAGAAATTTAAGTATAAGGGCTCTCGTACAGTGGAAAATCTGATAAAATATGCATGCTGCATAAGACAAAGAATTCTTTGAAACTTTCCTTTCAAAATCTTCAAAACCATGGAGTTGAACATGTTTTCAACCTCCTTTCACTTTAGCTCACTTTACTTTGGTAAAGAGAGTATCTCTTGCTCTGATATCTTGACAGCAAGAAAATTAATTATAAAAACTGTAACGTGACTCAGTTTTCTGCCCGAGACAGTGAGGTTGTACTTGCTGGTATACTTCGCTTTGTTTCCTATATGAAAATGAAGAAGAAAAGAAGTGAAACCTTTTAATGATTTTTTTTTTTTTTTACCTTCTCCCTCCCACCAAAGGCCTGGTTAGGAAATTGTGTAAGAAATGATTGAATCTTGTTTACTTAATCCATCTCTACCTTTATTATTGTGGGTCATGGGTATCTGCATTTCTAACTATGAAAATTAGTGAAATAGATGACTTGGGAGAAAATCTTAACTTTGAATATTGACTTTACCATTTGGTGGTATTTAGTTTCCTTGTCAGTAAAATGAGTACTATGAGAGTTCACTGGTTTGTTTATTTAAGGATAAAATGAAATAATTATATGAATATATGTAATAATTCCTGGTGAAAAATACACTTTTTCTAGGTATGCCTATGAGAGCACTTTTTCTTCAATTTTTTCTCCCCAATGTTTTAGTACAGACAAATATTATAAATTGAAGTGTGAATAGGTTAATATTTCCAATGCCCACGCATGGAAAACAAAAGCTATTCTGAAAATTACATTGTTATTCTTTGTACCACTTAACAATGAAATTATTTTTAAAATAGTAATAATGTAATCCAGCTTACAACTGGCAAAACTGAGCTCATTTTGAACTCACCTTTGAGACCAAATGAGAAATGTTTCTGAATTAAAATTCACAACATGAATTGTGAGTTTTTGGTAGTGTCAGTGAGGTCTTCAGGACTGTTTCTGGCAACTAGAATTATTTAGGTAATAAGATGAGAACTCTGTAAAAATTAGGTTCCTTTCGCAACCACCATTAATCATTTAGTTACATTTTAAACAAAGCTCTATTTGCTTGCAATCCTGATGCAAATGATTATAAACTGCATTCCTGAGTGAAGAGCTTGCTGCTTTGTAAAAAGAAAACATTTTAAAACAACTGCTGAATTTTCTTAATAACCTTTTCAACATTGCTTTTGTTATCTTCAGTACCTGGGAATCGGTAAGCATTGAGGTTCACTTGCCTTCCTCATTTGCCCTGCTTGTTACCTCAAGCCTGGCTCTGGCACTGTGGAGCTGTTGCTATCCCTGTCCCAGCAGCTGCAGCGATTTGCATCAATTGGCACTAGAGCAGCCAGTTCTGCTTCACAGCCTGGCAGCTGCTACTGGTGTTGACACCTATAGTCGAGCCCTTTCTTTGTTAGAAATCTTACATAAACTCTGCTCCCAGATTCCTTCTTCAATAAAGCATTTAAAACTTGAACACATAGCATCAGCATTAATACATGTGTAATTTGCATATTAATTACAAGTAAAGGAGAGAAAGGTGAGATCTGGTTTTTCATTGCTTTCTAGTGTGGCCTTTGGACAACTGACTGATTTAACATCTCTCATGCCATGAATCCTTAACTTCCAACCTAAGAGAACACTAAGGACCTCACAGGTTTTCTGTAAGGAATAGATAAGACATGTAAAGCACTTGGCATGTTTACAATTGTTGATGTTATGAGGTAGATCTATCATTGGTGACTGGTTTTGTTAACTGAGATGGCAGAGATATCCGTTACCAGGAGCTGGGTGGGGTTGGGGATTAGGGGGTGGAAGATATAGTAAGCAGGGGATGGAAAAGCAGGTGGAAGAAGGTTATCACCCTGAAGTTTGAGAGTAGGGATTGGTGCTCTTGTTGGCTTGTTGGAATGTTCTGGATTAACTTAGCACACATAGGTGGAGAGTACTTCATATGCTCAACATTGTCTAACAGACTGGGAGTGTATTAGTGGACAAAGCAGTTGAGATTTCTACTGACATGGGCTTATGTTCCAATAGCTGGACTATGGCTGCTTAAATCTACTTAAACTAGAACTGTTCAAAGGAAATGGTCAAGGAAAAGTCTGTCTCTAGGTATCAAGGAGAAGGGGCCATTGACCCCACTGACAGGTAAGTCGCGGTACAATTACGTCACAGGGAGATTAGGGGGAGTGATAATGAACAAGGAAGAGGAGTAAAGAAAGTTGAAGCCTAGAAGGTTTTTGTGGAAATCCACAGCCCAGAAAGAGTACTGAGGCTCCCAGTGAGACCTCAGTCCAGCTATTGTGAAGGATTGCAAGGCTGAAGGTAAGTGGTCTCCTGTATCTCTCTGTTCATCATTGTGTGGAAACAGCGAGACATGGCCACACAGAAGGAACTTCCTAGAACGCAGAAATTGCACTTGGAATCCAGGTATGATATTCGGGTAATGTGATATTTTACAAGCATTCAAGGTCATTATGCTGGAATTTCTCTGACTCCTCTAGACCTTGCTGACTTCCATCTTCCTGGAACACCCACACTGCCATCTTTAAGATGTACCTTTACATTTTAGCTGTATTGCATCTCACATTGCTCTGTGTTTCATGATATAAGTTGTGATGCTTCCAGACAATTATAAAATTAATCAGGCAATGGTCCATACTACATTTTTTTAAACCACATAGAACTTGACCCAGGTGAGCATAGAAAAGACTCTGGGTTAATACTGATGGATCATGGACTAGTGGAACTGTCCTGATGCTGTAGGTAGAAGTGCTCTTAGACCATTTCTGCCATTTGGATGGTGCATTGGGTTCAAAGGAGTGTCTCAGATAACTTCCTCACTCCCACCAGAGTTCCTTTCCAGCATGTGGAAATGCACTGTGTGCGTTTACACTAATATTCTAATGATACCTAATGAGAACATATGAGCATAGCTTATAATCTAGGCTTTCGAAGATGCAAGGAAGAAAATACACATTGGGAAAGGCATGGGGAAGGTGATGGCAATTTGAATCATTGCCCCTTGATATTCAGTAAACCACAATCAGCCTGTAACTTGTATTCCTGTCCATAATCTATGATGATGAGGCAGGAGATATTTAAACTGCAAACATGTTTTTTTTTTTTTTTTACATTTATTCTCTTAAACCTTCCGAATGCTTTCTATGTAAATTTACAAGAAAACTTGCATGAGAGTTCAGAAGGTGTTTGAAAAAATTTGAGTTCAAGTACAGTGGCTTCTTTGGTGCTCTTGGAAATGGTCACTGTGGGTCAATACAGCTTTGTGCTACATGTTGTGATGTCACATTCTTACTGTAGTTCTAAGTTTTAACTGCTTAAATAGTATTCTTCCATATTCTATGCTGAATGAGCATCAGAACATTGATAATTTGATAAATGCTTGTTGAGGTACCTTTAGATGTAAAAATATTCTCAAATCTTCCTGGGATGAGGAATGAAGTTATGGGTGACATTTGAGTTTCAACATAGCCTTTCTATTGCTGTCTTTCTCACCAAAGTGATGGTTGTATATACGCGTCAGGTTTAGCTTGACTTGTGGAGGTTCATTTTTCTTTTTCGCCAAAACTCTTTGGATTCAAAGATGCTGTGATACATGAGTTTTCTTCATTAATTTATGAGTCCTGCATTAGTTCCCTGCCCCTCCCCACTCACCCCCCCCTCCCCCGCTTAGTTTTGAATCATGTCAACAAATGAATGCCTGCTGGGAGGTCTCGGTCTTGTATTATCATGTTTGCTTGAATTTACCCATGGCTCTAACTGGGTTTCCTAAGCATCATTTATCTATCTCTTTAAATTAAGGATCTTCCTAATATAGGATGGTGGGCACATCTTTTTTTCCTTTTATTATTGAAAGGAGGAATGTTACTACTATAACTTTAAACAATCATTTAATTCTAGGTTGTTTCACTACCCAGAAGGAAATAAAAATTAACTTGAGTTAAATATTTGACTTCAGGGAACTTATTTTTGGTGAACTCTGCTTTCCAATGCCAGTGCTTTTACTAATTGAGTTTGTGCTTTCACTTCTCTAAACCTTGTTGCATTTTAACAATATTAGGGAGATAGTTTTAAGTATTTTGATCTGGAAACCCTCTAATTACAGTTTAATATCACATGCCACAGTTTAATATCACATGCCACGAGAACCCACCCTAATTAAACAATTTTGCAATTGTAGAACACTTGAAAAATTTGCAAATTTTTCCCTTTGATCCTTAAAATTGCCTCCCCACCACTTAATGTCTGTGTTATATCCATTTTGAAGATAAGATAAATGAAGATTTGAATTGACACAAGTCATAAGTTGAACAGAACATAACTTTATTGAAATGGAAAAACTGGTATTAATCTGCTATTTTAACAGTAAAGCTACTATTTGTTGCCTAGGTAGAATATAGATGCTTGTGATAAATTTGGATTGCAAAGAGGTGGAATGATTCCACTGTTTTTATTATATGCTGTGGATTTAAATGGCTTACAATCACTATTTTCTCTTGACAGCATCTCTATATAAGATAATTATTTCCATCACCTTTTTAGTAATAAAGTTTGCTCATTGAAAATTGAGAATTTAAATGTTTCAAAGCTTAAGGGAGGTATAATATTTTAGAGAGCACATTCTATGGAGACATCAGATCTAGTTGTAAACTAAATATCCTCGAGAAAATTACTTGAGGTTGCCAAATATTTATAAGAAGAAAAACTGTTTAACTTCAGTGAGAAAAATGTATTTCAAAAAATATTGCATAAGGCCCTTCATAATGCTCCAATAAAAGTTATGATAGGCCCATATAATAAAACAGATGGGTACAATTTCATATCTGTTTGGTTCTGTTTCTCTAGAGAACCCTATGGGATGTCTATCTGTATATAAGAGATCTTCAAGAATTAACTCATATAGTGTGGGATCTAGTTTTAAATTTGTAGGGTTGGCTGGCTGGGTGGATAAAAATTCCAGAAGAGTTGATGTTGTAATAATGAGCTGGAAGGCTGAGGTGAGTCAGAAAGCTGGGAACTTGGGCAGTATTTTTTTTTTTTTTTTTTTGACAGGCAGAGTGGACAGTGAGAGAGAGAGAGAAAGGTCTTCCTTTTGCCTTTGGTTCACCCTCCAATGGCCGCCGCGGTAGGTGCGCTGCGGCCGGCGCACCGCGCTGAACAGAAACCAGGAGCCAGGTGCTTCTCCTGGTCTCCCACGGGGTGCAGGGCCCAAGCACTTGGGCCATCCTCCACTGCACTCCCTGGCCACAGCAGAGAGCTGGCCTGGAAGAGGGGCAACCGGGACAAAATCTGGCTCCCCGACCGGGACTAGAACCCGGTGTGCCGGTGCCGCTAGGCAGAGGATTAGCCTATTGAGCCGCGGCGCTGGCTACTTGGGCAGTATTTTAATATTGTGTTGGGGAAGACTTGCTGCTGTTTGGGAAATCTGTCTTTACTCTTAAGGCTTTCAGCTGATTGAATGAGGCCCACTCACACTGTGGACAGTACTTTGCCTTAGGTAAAGTCCATTGATTATAAATATTGATTACATCCATGACTGCCTTACTAGCAACATCTAGACTTGTGTTTGACCAAATAACTGGGTGTCATAACCTAGAGATGACACATAAAGCCACCACACTATAGAATGTGTTTGGTGTCAAGGTCACTGCTACAGAGTGTTATAGTCGCCGAGTTAATATACTGCGAACCCATTTTATAATCAGTTGAGATTGGAAAATCATAAGTGGAAGGAAAATGATAGGTAAAAGCAAAGCATCGACTAGAACTGGGCATGCTGACAGAAGTTGGTAAATAGACAAGAAGGCTAGCAGGTAGGATGATCTGGTAGTCAAGGTAAACAAACATACTTGATTACTTCAGAAGAGCTTCTGTGTCTTTTCAAATAGAACTAATGCAAATCAGACAGCCTTTGGGGGTCAGAGTACTCTTCCTAAAATACTGTAAGGTGAAAGCATGTCCCTCAAATGAGTTCCTTGAACTCAGCAATCACAACAGAATAGTGGAATTCATTCTTCCTCAGCAACTGCTGTGGCTGCCTTATTTCTCAGGAAACTCGGGGAGCTCAGCTGTGCAAGTGACAGACTATCTTTGCTTATTTCAGCCACATGTGAGATAGGACTGTTGTGTGGAGGGAACTGTGGGAGTGTTACACTTCCCATTTCCTATGGAGCATTAAGATAGCCTTGCCAAGAAGATAATTCCAATACTACATTAGTAAATGAGAGCCTAATGAAGAGCCATATGTTAACTGTGATGAGTATTCATCCCAGATGCTTAGTAGGATCAATGCCATCTCTTTGGCGATATATATTTTTGAAAAGAAATAAACATGTACTAGCTACCCAAACCCTATAGAAAAAATGTTCTCAGACATTGTGAGTATTTATAACTGGCTGTTTGCATTGGAGTCACTCTGAAATGATATAGTCTGCAGTGGTATAAACTGGCTCCAGATTATGATATCATTACATTTTATTTTTTTAAACTATTATTTAACAATTATAAATTTCCAAAGCACAGCTTTTGGATTACTGTGGCTTTTCCCACCCCATAACATCCCAGCGACCCACAACCCTCCCATCTCCCATTCCATTGAAATCAAGATTCATTTTCAATTATCCTTATATAAGAAAATCAATTTAGTATATCCTAAGTAAAGATTTCAACAGTTTGCACCTACACAGAAACAAAGTGTAAAATACTGTTTGAGTACTAGTTATACCATTAATTCACGTTGTACAACACATTAAGGACAGAGATCCTACACGGGGATTAAGTGCACAGTGACTCTTGTTGTTGACTTAACAATTTGACACTCTTGTTTATGGCGTCAGTAATCAACCTAGGCTCTTGTCATGAATTGCCAAGGCTACGGAAGCCTTTTGAGTTCACGGACATCAATCTTATTCAGGCAAGGTCATAGTCAAAGTGGAAGTTCTCTCCTCCATTCAGAGAAAGGTACCTCCTTCTTTGATGGCCCATTCTTTCCGCTGGGATCTCACTCACAGAGATCTTCATGTAGACTTGGTTTTTTTTTTTGTTTGTTTGTTTTTTGTTTTTTTTTATTTTTTATTTATTTATTTTTTTTTTTGGCAGAGTGTCTTGGCTTTCCATGCCTAAAATACTCTCATGGGCTCTTCAGCCAGATCTGAATGTCTTAAGGGCTGATTCTGAGGCCAAAGTGCTGTTTAGGACATCTGCCATTCTAGGAGTCTGCTGTGTATCCCACTTCCCATATTGGATCGTTCTCTCCTTTTTAATTCTATCAGTTAGTATTAGCAGACACTAGTCTTGTTTGTGTGATCCCTTTGACTCTTAGACCTATCAGTGTGATCAATTGTGACTTGAAACTGATCACTTGGACTAGTGAGATGGCATTGGTACATGCAACCTTGATGGGATTGTATTGGAATCCCCTGGCACGTTTCTAACTCTACCACTTGGAGCAATTCAGCTTGAGCATGTCCCAAACTGTTCACCTCCTCCCTCTTATTCCCACTCTTACATTTAACAGGAATCACTTTTCAGTTAAATTTCAACACCTAAGAATAATTGTGTGTTAATAACATCATTCAACCAATAGTATTAAGTAGAACAACAACAACAAAAAAACTAAAAGGCATAAAGTATTAAGCTGTTCATCAACAGTCAGGACAAGGGCTGATCAAGTCACTGTTTCTCATAGTGTCCATTTCACTTCAACAGATTTCCTTTTTGGTGCTTGGTTAGCTGTCAACAGTCAGGGAGAGCATTTGATATTTGTCTCTTCGGGACTGGCTTAATTCACTCAGCATGATGTTTTCCAGATTCGTGCATTTTGTTGCAAATGACCAGATTTCATTGTTTTTGACTTCTGTATAGTATTCTATGGAGTACATGTCCCATAATTTCGTTATCCAGTCTACTCTTGATGTGCATTTAGGTTGATTCCAGGTCTTAGCTATTGTGAATTGAGCAGCAATAAACATTAATGTGCAGACCGCTTTTTTGTTTGCCAATTTAATTTCCTTTCGGTATATTCCAAGGAGTGGGATGGCTGGGTTGTATGGTAGGGTTATGTTCAGGTTTCTGAGGAATCTCTAGACTGTCTTCCATAGTGGCTTAACCAGTTTGCATTCCCACCAACAGTGGGTTAGTGTCCCTTTTTCCCCACATCCTTGCCAGCATCTGTTGTTAGTTGATTTCTGTATGTGAGCCATTCTCACCGGGGTGAGGTGAAACCTCATTGTGATTTTGATTTGCATTTCCCTGATTGCTAGTGATCCTGAACATTTTTTCATGTGTCTGTTGGCCATTTGGATTTCCTCTTTTGAAAAATGTCTATTGAGGTCCTTGGCCCATCTCTTATGTGAGTTGTTTTTGGTTTTTGTGGAGTTTCTTGATCTCTTTGTAGATTCCGGTTATTAATCCTTTATCTGTTGCATAGTTTGTAAGTATTTTTTCCCATTCTGTTGGTTGCCTCTTCACTTTCCTGACTGTTTCTTTTGAGGTACAGAAACTTCTCAATTTGATGCAATCCCAAATGTTAATTTTGGCTTTGACTGCCTGTGCCTCCAGGGTCTTTTCCAAGAAGTCTTTGCCTGTGCCTGTATCTTGCAGGGTTTCTCCAGTGTTCTCTAATAATTTGATGGTGTCGGGTCATAGATTTAGATTTTTAATCCATGTTGAGTGGATTTTGGTGTAAGGTAGGGGTCTTGCTTCAAGCTTCTGCACGTGGAAATCCAGTTTTCCCAGCACCATTTATTGAATAGACTGCCCTTGCTCCAGGAATTGGTTTTAGATCCTTGATCAAATATAAGTTGGCTGTAGATGTTTGGATTGATTTTTCTGGTGTTTCAGTTCTGTTCCATTGGTCTATCTGTCTGTATCTGTACCAGTACCAAATAAATAGGTTTTTTTCCTTAACCCATTCAGCCAGTCTGTGTCTTTTAACTGAAGAGTTGAGGCTATTAATGTTCAATGTGACTATTGATAAGTAGTAACTTTGCCCTGCCATTTTCCCAAAGACATTTTCTAGTATATGCTTTGAACTTCCTGTGATCTTTTACTGGGAGGTTTTCTTCCTTTATCTTTCATGTTGATGGCTGTATTTCTGTGTTTCTGTGTGTAACACATCTTTGAGCATCTTTTGCATGGCTGGATGAGTGGCAACAAATTCTTTCAATTTCTCTTTGCTATGAAAGGTCTTTATTTCACCTTCATTCACAAATGAGAGCTTTGCAGGATATAATATTCTGGGCTGGCAGTTTTTCTCCCTTAGTACCTGGGCTATGTCTTGCCATTCCCTCCTAGCCTGTAGGGTTTCTGATGAGAAGTCTGCTGTGAGTCTAATTGGAGATCCTCTAAGAGTAATCTGACATTTCTCTCTTGCACCTTTTAGAATCTTTTCTTTATGTTTCACTGTGGTGAGTTTGATTATAACATGTCGTGGTGAGGATCTCTTTTGGTCATGTTTATTGGGGCTCTATGAGCTTCCTGAACTAGGATGTCTCTGTCCTTCTCCAAACCCTGCAAGTTCTCTGCTAGTATCTCACTAAAAAGGCCTTCTAATCCTTTATCTCTCTCCATGCCTTCAGGAACTCCCAGAACCCGAATGATAGGTTTTATAATAGTATCCTGTAGATTCCCAACAATATTTTTTAGATGTCTAATTTCCTCTTTTCTTTGGTTTGCCTGTATAATTTCCTGTTCTCTGTCTTCTAAGTCCGATATTCTCTCTTCTGCTTCACTGACTCTGTTTTTAAGGCTCTCTAATGTGTTTGTCGTTTGTTCTATTGAATTCTTCATTTCAATTTGACTTCGATATCACAACTTCACATTCTACTAATTTCCTCATTTCATTTTGATTCCTCCTTAAGATTTCATTTTCACGAGAGAGATTTTCTATCCTGTCCAGTAAGGATTTCTGTAGTTCATAAATTTGTTTTTGATAACTTCTAAATGTTCTTATCATAAATTTTTTTGAAGTCCATATCTTGCATTTTTTCTATCTCATTATCTTCATAATCTTGTATTGGAGTGTCTTGTTCATTTGGGGGCATCGTAATGTCTTCCTTGTTCTTGTTTCCTCAGTTTCTGTGTTTGTTGCTTGGCATTGTGGAGACATTCTTTGGTTTCTTTTTTTTTTCTCCTCATTGTGGTGTCTTTTTCTCATTATACTATGACTCTAGATTAAGTGGACTGTCTTCATTTGGTGAATCTTTAGAGGTTTGTGGTGGGTGTGGCCAGAGAGCTCTGTTTAGTTCTTCAAAGTTAAGGGTGTGCCAAAGGTGACACACCCAGGTTTGGCGTGGTAAATCTCTCTTTTTTTTTTCTTTATTCAGAAGGGAATTCTGCACAGCAGAGCTATTCTCCTTGAAGGCAATCAGTGCCTGAGCACTAGCCCCTGTGGGTATAATATTCATCTGCTCTATCCCAAGGACCACACAAAGGATCTGTGCTGTCCTCAGTATAAGCTCAGATTCCCCTGCAATCTCCCATAGGGATGCTAAGGTTACCGAGTTTGTGGTGTCTCCCACTGAGAGAGTATATCTCAGGCACTCCGTGAGTTCTCCCTCACACCCTCCATTTTTTTTTCACAGTCCCAGTTCATAAGCTCCACACATTCACTAAGTCTTAACCTCCTGTTTCTCCCCCCGAGAGTCAGGTTTTTCTGCTTGGCTGAGGGCAGGCACAGCCCTGAGCTGATGCAGCTGTTATGTCCAAAATGGCAACTGCTCTTTGTCTTGCTCACCTTTGTAAGGTGAGTGGAGAGAGAATCGTGTCCTTACTGGTCCCTTTTTATTTTTTTTTCTCTCCTCTAGTTAGTCTGGTGAACTTTCCCCCACGGGGCTTCAAGCCTCGTTCCCTCTAGGCTCTTTCTTCCACTTTTCTGCTGGTGTCTTGGGCTACTGCAGTTTCGCCTCACCTCCTTTGCAGCACTGGTGCATAGACTTGGTGGCTGGGGTTCCGAGCCATGGGCACCCATGCCCTCTACACAGGTCCACCTTGTCCCACTAGTTCTGGAAGAGTTTCCTTTGCAGTTTTTTCCCTAACTCTTCCCTGAATCTACAGTATCTCCACTTTTATTAAAATATCTTTTCCCGGACTATCAGTGTGCTCCCTCCCTATTCTGCCATCTTGGAGCCGCCTCAGTATTATCTTTCTTGTTTAATTTTTTAAGTTTTATTTAAGTTATACAAGTTTCATGTATTTCATTTATACCAATTTAGGGACATAGTGATTCCTCCCACCCATGCTCCAACTCTTCTTCCTCCTTCCTCTAACTCATTTTCTATAGTACAGGTCTTAACAGCTAAGAGTTTGCCTTGAATCTCAGACTTTTGAATTGAGGTTGGACTGACTTAAGATTTTGGGACTCTGGGGATGGAATAATTACATGTTTTATGTGAAAAGGTCATGAGTGTTGGGGATCCAGCCAGGAGTGAAATGTTATGAACAATATTGAGCTCTCCAATTACTGCAATCATTTAAACCCGAAGTTGTATGTTAATGCTGCTAAAAAATAAAAAGAACACTTGTTCCAATCACAGTATGTGAAGTGATGATTGGATTGGATTGGATTGCATTGGTTTGCTAGCATGGACTGCTGCAATGGCAAATGATTGCTGCTAGGTGTTTTCAACAAACACTGTTGTGTTCTGAATCAAGTCAAGGCTCATGAATGGAGCTTTCCTGGGAGCTGCCAGACAGGTAAGATGGTGCCAACTTAGGAAAGATGGGAATTTTTAGGAAGCTCTGAATCATTTCTCATCCCTGTGATGACTTCCCAGACAGTTGCTTTTCGTATGTCCCTGGTTCTGATTCTGAGGTTTTACTTAAGGCTTCACATGAGTTAGGAAGAAGGGAATGCAAATAGGATAAGTTAAAATACCACAAGGCTCAGTGCTGTTACTGAGATTGTAATTTTTCTTAAAAATGTTTCTCAGGTAGTTGCATGTCTTTAACTAATTTCCAGTGTCTATGAAAACACAAACTTCAATAATCTTTGCTAATATTCTCATTGTTCTTATGGAGAAGTTCACTTTAGAAATATTCGCTCTGTTATTCCAGACATGTTTTTCAAGAGTATTTTTTTAAATTAAAAAACAATGGAAAGAAATTTAATTCCCTAATTCATATGTTAATGTACTTAGTTCATAATCTCTGAAGTTCTCTGAACTATTTCCCACTTCCAGAGATGCTTCCAGTTTTAACAGAATTATTGGTGGGAAACCCTCCGGTCCTATTCTATTCCCCATGTGTGACTGCCTTGTTCACAATTAGTGTAGGGAAAGAATGAGTAGCAAAATCTCAGCCTCACTAGAAAACAAAAAATGTGATAGGCGTAGAAACTTATTTGACTTTTTCCAGACAGTCAATATAATATATATTCATCCCTTGGTATTCAAGGGGGATATATGCCAAGATCTTCCACAGACACAAAAATTTATGGGTGATAACTCGCTTTGTATAGTGTCAGTTTTACATGTAACCTACACATATCCTCCTACAAGCTTTAAATCATCTCTATAAAACCTAATACGGGGCCAGTGCTGTGGTGTAGCAAGTAAAGCCACCACCTGCAGTGCCAGCATCCTATATGGGCGCCAGTTCTAATTCCGGCTGTTCCACTTCTGATACAGCTCTCCGCTATGGCCTGGGAAAGCACTGGAGGATGGCCCAAGTCTTTGGTCCCCTGCACCCATGTGGGAGACCCAGAAGAAGCTCTTGGCTCCCAGCTTCTGATCGGCACAGCTCTGGCCATTGCAGCCAATTGGGAGTGAACAAGGGGAGAGAAGACCCCCCCCCCCTCTGTGCCTCTCATTCTCTATGTAACTGACTTTCAAGTAAATAAATAAATGTTAAAAAAACTAATATGACATTAATGCTATGTAACAGCTCTATAACATATTGTTTAAGGAATAGTAACAAAAATAAAGAGTGCGTGTTCAATTCTGCAGTTTGTTGAATCCATGGATGCAGAATCCACAGATACAGAGAACTGAAGACACCAAAACTATCAAAATATTTTACTCTATTCATTTCTGATAATTTATACAATTCACAATTTTGTCAGCAGTTATAGAAAACAAGAGTTTACTTAGAAAATATATCATCTTAGGGGTTGGTATTGTGATGCAGGGAGTTAAGCCACCACTTGGGATATTAGCATCCCATATGAACACTAAATGGAGTCCAGACTGCTCCATTTTCAATCCATCTACCTGCTAATGCACCTCAGAAAGCAGCAGAAGATGCTCTAAGTGGTTGGTCCCCTGCACCCACATGGGAGACCAGGATGGAGTTCCAGGCTCCTGGCTTCAGCTCAGACCCGCACTGGTCATTCTCTTTCTCTCTCTCTTTATCTCTCTCTCTCTCTCTCTCTGCAACTCTGCCTTTCAAATAAGTAAATCTTTAAAAAAATCATTTCCAAGATGAAGCATTTGCTATATAAAACAAATATTTTATAGGATTTTATCAACAAAATTAGCTATCATTCATTCAGGGAAACTCTTGAGAAAAAATTAAAGTTTATTACTATTTATTCTGTCAATTTTATTATCAGGACTAATGTCTGGTAAGCATCCAAAATGTTTATGAAATTACATAATGTCCTTGATATTTAATCATTACATTAGTGATTTGCATTTCAGTGAAAAGGGAGCTGATTTGCATATGCATTAAGTGATTTGCTCAAGGTCAGAAAGATAGTTAAGAAGCAGAACTAGCCCTATGTACAACTGGAGCTTACTGCAGTAACCACTGCTCTGTTAATTTTATGTAGACTTATTTTTATGTAAATATTCTAATTATGCTCAACTTAGAAAGTGATTGAGGGGCTTATCATTTGGGCACCAGTTCAAGTCCCAACTGCTCTACTTCTTATTCAGCTCTCCACTATGGCCCAGGAAAGCAGTAGAAGAATGGCCCCAGCACATATGTAGGAGACTTGAAAGAAGCTCCAGGCTCCTGGCTTCAAATAGGTCTACCTCCAGCTGTTGTGGCCATTTGGGGAGTGAACCAGCAGATGGAAGATCTCTCTCTCTCTCTCTCTCGATCTCTCTCTCTCTCTCTCCCTCCGCCTCCGCCTCCGCCTTTCAAATAAGTAAATAAATCTTTACTTCAATTTTTTTTTTTACTTTTAAATTGTTTTTTAAACTTTTGGTATAGCCAATATTCTCTAAATAGTTTTCTATTTTAATACTCTAAAAAATCAGAACACAGACAAAAATCTAAACTCTTATAACATTCCTACAGATACATATGTGGAGAAGTGGGCATAAAATAGGTGAGAGGAACTGATCATCTGCTGATACTATAGTTGCCCTTCTTTGGAAACCTCTGAGTTCTATCAGCAAAGATGTATGAAATACCAGCAGCGTGCTATTGATATTAGTTGGTGCTCATTTCTCTGTTCAAAACTCAAGTATGAGGGAGGAAAATTGTCAAAAGAAAATAATTACATATGTATACATATACATAATTACACATAACATGATAGACATGTATTTAGCCTATGTATATAATATATAACTATATATAGATAGTAAATATCTTCCTTCTTTCACTTGAAACAATTTAAATTCAAAATAGGATTTAAGATTATAGAGGTTCAATATTAAAATAGAATGAAATAAACATTGAGCAGTTTATCTGTGGTATGTAAATCACCTAATTCCCCAAGTGGGATTCTTTCTACTGCGTTCTGCTTCCACGCTCCATGTATCAAAGCTGGAAGCTAGCCCAATGCCAAATTATCTACCTTGCATTTCAATTTATTTTATTGTAGTGAAGTTAAAACAGTAATAGGTAACACTTATTTATTTTATGTTTGTTGTAGCCCTTATATAAACTCTGACATAGCTATTATTTTTTCTGTATACTTAGAAAATTAATAGTTAAAATTAGATTGAATGATGTGTTATAATACCTGAAGCTCTTAGTTTTTGCTGCATAGTTACCATTAAGGTTGTAGATGCACAGAGAGAGGATAAATAGTTGCATTAGTGGATGAATTTCTGTATCCAGCTCTAAATTCTTAACCACTACAATGTACTTGGAACAATTTTTAGTTGTGATGTTCCTTAACTGAGCAATGGCTATTGAAGCTAGATTTCATTATTACAATTAAGTGCTCTTCAGTGTGTAACCCAAAGTTGGAGATTAAAATGCAGATGAAAATAAACCAGACACTAGAATTTCCTATCTATTTCAACCATGCCCAAATATCTCATGGGGAATTTGAAACTTGGTTTGACAGGACCCATTACCAACCTCTGAACTCCTTGAGTGTATAGCACTGGTTACACACTAGCTCTAAATCCTAGAATATTTCTATGCTGACAAAGTCTCTCAAGCAACCTGGAATTGCTCCCATTCTCCAGATATTTAGGATGAGAACCTTCCAAGGTGTGTAATAAAGTTGGGAAAGATTTGGGTGAGGAGTTTGCTTCTGGGTCTGCGAGCAGTGTAACCATGAACTTCTGGAAGTCAACTAGTAAGTCAAACACAGGGGAGGTCCTGACAGCAAATCAACCCTGGGCACGGCGAGTCCAACTTCCTTCCCCAACCTCACAAGGCAGTTCCGAGCTTTAGACTGGCATCCATGTACTAAGTAGGAAACAATTTCAGAGACGTCTGCTTCACATAGAAACTCCCCTTTTCCTCATCCTAGGTCATCTCCATCCCATTACTTCTCCCCTGGCATGGGAAGAAGCAACTCTGCCCTTGAAAAATACCCAGTTCCATAGACGTGGGGCATCTGACCCCTCAGACATCGTCACCCACTATTCCAAACCCCAGAGTTTATTGGCTTCTAGGCAAACATGAAAGCACGGCTGTAGTCATTTCTGTCTAATCGTTAGGAATAGTCGCTAGACACAATCCCTCTGGGGCGTTTCTGTGGACTGAATGGGTTCCCCCAAACTTCACGAGTTGGAAACAATCCCCGGTGTCACAGAGTTAGAATACAGGGCCTAGAGGGAATCATTTAACTCAGGAGGCTCTGCCCCCAAAATACCACCTGGGAAAAGGGCCCAGGAGTGGAGCAGTCCCTTCTGCCTTCTGCCATGTGGGGATGCAGCCAAAAGCCTTCACTGGTTGCTGGTGTGTTGACCTTGGGTTTCCCAGCTGTCAGAACTGTGAGAACTGAATTTATATTCTTTACAGATCACCCCATCCATGCCTCTCTGTGATAGCAGAAGTGACAGGTAAAAACAACCCTGAAGCCATGGGCTTATGAAACATCCCCATTTTCCTCAATTTGAGTCCTTTCCCTCCTGAGGAAAGCAAGGGGTGAGTACTCTCTATTTCTGAACAATCATTTCCTATTTCCTTAGGAATTCCCCCTCCTTTGAGATTTCTCCAAAAATATTTTTAATAGTTGTTCTCAAACCCTTAAAATCTTAGTCATACTGTTCATTCTCAAATATGCTTTTTCTATGCTAGTTGGAAATTGAACTGACTTGGCACCATGCTGACTTTTCAATTGACTTACTGTGCCCAGTTTAATTATAGCAATTTTTTAATATTGTCCAATCGTATTGGCTTTAGGAATGACCCTTCCATTCAGTACTTGCTATGTAAACAATGGAAAATGACTCTATTCTTAGTCTACAATTTGGGAAATCCATGAGTATGGTGTGGACTACTTTTATTTGTTTAAAGATTACAAACTGCCTCCTGCTTTAGTGGCTTAATAAAGTCAAATGACAAATGATTATCTCAAAGCAAACCACTTAAATAAAAGTCCACAATAAATCATAAAAAGAGCCCTAAACATTTAAGCAAACAACTAAACAATATGACCATGAAAAGTTTTATTTTTTTGAAAGGGAGAGTTACAAAGAGAGAGAGAAATTTCTTTCAAATGTCCACAGTGGCCAGGGCTGGACCAAGCTGAAGACAGGAGCCAAGAGCTGCAACTAGGTCTCCCACGTGAGTGCAGGGGCCCAAACACTTGGGTCATCTTCTGTTCCTTTTCCAGGTGTGTTAACAGGGAGCTGGGTCAGCAGTGGAGCAAACATGACTCAAACCAGCCCCATTTAGGATTCAGGCATTATAGACAGCAGTTTAACCTGCTGTGCCACAATGTCAGCCCCAGCAGGAAAACTTTTGATTAACTGGAATGGCCACTACCCAATGATTTTAACAAGACTGACTGAGTACCTAAGTGCTCCATAAGGCATATTTAGGGAATCATGGGAGAAAAAGGGTGCTCCTAAGGAGTGTATCATCAAGTAGAGACATATGAGTCTTTCATTAATGCCTGTAGCACAAGGTCTCACTGCCTTACCTATGGGACAAACTTTGCTTTGTGAGCACAGGGGAGAGTGGGGTCACTTCTGGTTAAGGAAATACAAAGCCACAATCAGTGATGATGCTTGTCTTCAACAGGACATAATGCGTGGAGGACTATTGTGAAACAAAAGAAAACCTATTGCAGTGCTATTGTGCAAAAATGGAGTGTCTCAAGTCTAGAGCTGGTAGGAGCAATACGTAACATAGAAATGGAGGGACAGTGTCGGATGTTGGTTGTATTAGACAGTAAAGGACATTATTTATTCATTCAATAAATACTAATGGAGCAGTTCTGGCAGACTATTTTTGAGACTACAGCAGCAAAAGTAGTTAGACATATTTCTATCCCCAGGGAACTGATAGACAAGAAGACAGAAAAAATATATACAGCAAACAAGGATATGGCTATATGAATAGATGAAAGGTTAACAGAAAAGGAATCCTTTGAAAGTGCTGTTTTCACCTTGATCTGAAGGATGTGTGGCAAAGGAGAGATGGAGAAGGCACAGGGCAGGGCATCCCAGGCTAAGATGAGTATCTGGAAAAGGACTCAGAGCCTAAGAGTAATTTTAGATCAAAAATAACATTGTCCCGGCTGCCCCTTTTCCAGGCCAGCTCTCTGCTGTGGCCTGGGAGTGCAGTGGAGGATGGCCCAAGTGCTTGTGCCCTGCACCCCATGGGAGACCAGGAGAAGCACCTGGCTCCTGCCTTCGGATCAGCACGGTGCACCGGCCATTGGAGTGTGAACCAACAGCAAAAGAAGACCTTTCTCTCTGTCTCTCTCTCTCTCTCACTGTCCACTCTGCCTGTCAAAAAGAAAAGAAAGATTATACAGATTCAATATTAAAGTAGAATGAAAATACCATTAAAGCAAACTCATTGGTATAAAGTGAACAAATTTCAAGGGTTTCATATTTACAAATTCAGAAGCATAGTGATACTTCACACCCTACTATTCACCTTATATGAATAAAAAAATTGTTAAAAAAAAAAACAGCTGCAGAACCAAGTTGAATAGTTATAATGGAGATTTTTATGACCATAAAGCACAAAATAGTTTAAAAAAAGAACTCATTTAAATCAACATTCTTCACTGAGGAATTTATGAAGAATGACATGGACAGCTCGTTATCAGCATATGCATTTTATCTTTGTTAATGGTTTTTCCTCCTGTTCCTAGCTATTTGTTTAACAATATATCTATTTTAAAAGTTTCCATCAAGTGAATGTGTGGCAACTTGAAACCCAGAAAAAAGAGTGATCTGCCTTATTTGTAAAAAGGTTATAATAGGTCATGGGACCAGCGTTATGGCATAGCTGGTAATGCCACCACCTATGACTCCAGAATCCCATACAGGCACAGGATTGAGTCCTGGCTGCTCCACTCTAATCCTGCTTCCTGGTAATCTGCCTGGGATAGCAGAAGATGGCCCAAGTCCTTGAGCTCCTGCCACCTATGTGGGAGACTCGGAGAAGCTTTGAACCAGTCCAGGACCCTTTTGCAGAGTTAACCAGAGGATGAAAGATTCTCTCTCTTTCTCTCATTCTGCCTTTCAAATAACTAAATCTTTTTTTAAAAAAATAGGTCATAAAAGAATCTGGGTTAGTTGTGGAATTTTCTCAGAAAAAAGTAAATATTCTAGGAAATTTGAACATTAGTAAACTCTCCTACTCTGATATAAATTGTGATGTAAATGAGCTGTAAATCTGTACCAAAATGTATTGCTCTGAAATAAGAGAAAGGCATATATGATATTGCTATATCATTCAAAATTCATCATCAGAGTATTTATTGAACATACCTGCTTTTAACTGAACACTGCACTGAACTCTAGAGATACAGCAGTTAAGAATTTAGAAGCAGGCCGGCGCCGCGGCTCACTAGGCTAATCCTCCGCCTTGCGGCACCGGCATACCGGGTTCTAGTCCCGGTCAGGGCACCGGATTCTGTCCCGGTTGCCCCTCTTCCAGTCCAGCTCTCTGCTGTGGCCAGGGAGTGCAGTGGAGGATGGCCCAAGTTCTTGGGTCCTGCACCCCATGGGAGACCAGGATAAGCCCCTGGCTCCTGCCATCGGATCGGCGCGGTGCGCCGGCCGCAGGGCGCCTACCGCGGCGGCCATTGGAGGGTGAACCAACAGCAAAAGGAAGACCTTTCTCTCTGTCTCTCTCTCACTGTCCACTCTGCCTGTCAAAAAAATAAAATAAAATAAAAAATTAAAAAAAATTTAGAAATAAATCTTTTTTTTAATGGAACTTATATGATCATGGAGGAAACTGATAATGACCAAACACTTGTAAAAACAAATATAAAATTGCGATTGCGAGAGAGACCATCAAGAAGAGGCACCATAGAACTAATGGAGCATGTAAGGCATTTGATGTTGTCAGAGATCAGGAAAGCTTTTCTTCAGGAAGGAATAACTGATTTGAGTGTAAAATGTGAGGATGATATGACTGGGCATAAACGGGAAGAAGTAGCATTTGCAACACAGTGTTCAGGATGTGTATAAGGCTCAATGGCAGGATCTAGCATGACAAAGCAGAAGACCAAAAGAAAACCAGGAATAAACCAGAGGAGACATGGATAGACCATACAGAAGGTACGTAGTCAACACAAGAAGCTGTGGTGACTTGGGCTAGAGTATTGGTCAAGTCAAGATGGAGAGAAGCAGGGAGAAAACAGATAGCTCTTTCCAATCACATCTCAACTTTTGAGTGTGATCCATGTCCCCAGATCATGAACTTGATCTGTTTTCCCTGTGCTTCCTCAGTATCCTATATTACCCTTGTCTAATAATGGTGGAGAAGCTCATGTCACTAGAACCAAATCTAGGACAGCTGGGGTGTGGTGAAGAGAATGGAGATACATGGAGTTAGAGTGGAAGTCGGGGCTGACTGTGAAAAACTGAGTTATTTTAGTGCCTTTTGACGCTATTTTGAGGGCATTAGGGAGTCAACGGAAGTTGTTAAACTGGGGAAGGCATAGTCACTTTTTATCTTTTAATACATATGAAAGTTTTACTTTACTGTTGAACAGTTGGGAACTACTAGAGGCTTTTCACCATGGAAGTGATTTGTTTTCAGGAAAACTACTCTAGCAACAGAGAGCTTGATGGTTTGGAGTTGGAGCTAGGGAGGAATCTGGAAACCAGAGAATGAAGTGAAGTGTTCTGTGGATAGTTTAAGAGTGAGGTGACGGCCGGCGCCGCGGCTCACTAGGCTAATCCTCCGCCTTGCGGCGCCGGCACACCGGGTTCTAGTCCCGGTCGGGGCACCGATCCTGTCCTGGTTGCCCCTCTTCCAGGCCAGGGAGTGCAGTGGAGGATGGCCCAAGTACTTGGGCCCTGCACCCCATGGGAGACCAGGATAAGTACCTGGCTCCTGCCATCGGATCAGCGCGGTGCGCCGGCCGCAGTGCGCTACCGCGGCAGCCATTGGAGGGTGAACCAATGGCAAAGGAAGACCTTTCTCTCTGTCTCTCTCTCACTGTCCACTCTGCCTGTCAAAAAAAAAAAAAAAGAGTGAGGTGACAAGCGATTGAAATTGGGTAGCGATAATGGAAAATAAGGGATGAATATTCAGGGTTAGTTTTCCTTTAGAAGCTTACACAGTTGTTTGGCAGGGTCTTAGAATCAACTTGCTGAAATGTTATTCTTAAAACTAAGGAAGTTTAAGATAATGCATGTAAGTACATGCACTATGCGTTATAACTACATCAAGTTATCACTGCAAGTCTAACGGTATGGAATAAATTCGGCATATTCACTGTTGTTATCATTGATGTTTTTGCACACAGAGGTGGGCTGAGATGAGTTGGGATAGAAGATGGAGTTTTGTGGATTCTGCACACCTTCTACTTGTCAGAAAAAATGTGAGTCCAGAATTCAGGAGCAAGGAGACTTAATGAAGTGACTTCATGGGTAAAGACACTTTAATGAAGGGAGACCTGGGATAAGCAGCAAGTGCTTTTGTCTTCAAAAGGACTCGCTTCTTTTCATCACAACCAGTGCTCTGAAAACCTCCATCTGGCTCTGAGCTGTACCACTGCACCTGTTCCACTATCCCAGCCAAAGGTTGCCCTTCACATCTGAGTAAATGAGAAGTACTTTCAAGTGTCAGTGTTAGACATGAAGGCTTCCCTGGGCTCTCGAGAGCAGTGGAGACTGCAGGGCTGTTCACAAGGCACCTCTGTAGCCCTTGCCTGTGCTGTAGACAAGGGCCAGGAGAAGTCATAGCCCCACCTTTCCAGCTGGGATTCACCCACTTTCCCATCGCCAGGGGTCCCCTGTGAGTAACTTTACTGGTATCCCAAGAGTAGAGCAACTAGCTTTTGACAAAGGTTTCCTGAGGAGAAATCCAATGCTGGGCAGAACATCCCCATAGGCCTTCTGTGGGCTACTGGCCTTTTTCCTATCCACTGCTGCACATCAAACAAGAATTTGCCTAAGAAGATTACCTTGGCAGGCTTTCTCATTGTTAGATATTTTTTAAATCTGTTTTAAAAGAAATATAAAATTATGCTTGTGTAGGGAAAACTGCTACTTCACAGGCTCAGTAATTGCTATCCATTTACAATGCAGTAATACCACAGGAACCCACCATCAAAATGATGGCGAATGAATCTCCAGGGGAGAGTCCAGTGAACTTCGTTTGTACTCCTTCTGCATTGAATAGTCCAACAAAGAACATGATGGTAACCTTTTAGGTGTAAATTGGGATGCTCCCTTTCCAAGATGGAAAAGAAATTTCAAATGCCTTGAATGGAGACAAATCTTTGTCACAGATTACATTTGAAGAGAAAAATGTGGTTTCCCATAGTCAAGAAAAAAATAAACAAATCCCGAGTTTGAACCCATTCTATCTATTGTAGTAATATTCTAAAATACATTTAGTTAACATAACATACAACATACATAGTCTTTTCATGACTAAATAGACTATATAAAATATTCTTTCAGAGATATGTAATTAAAAATTGAGTTATATATATATATATATGAAGTGCTACTTCCCCAGGCTCAATTGGATTTTGTTCTTGTAGTGGGCACTATTCCAAGAAGATAGAATTTACTCAGAATTTCTCAGGGCTGGACCTTATCTTAATGTTTTCCCTATTAAAAGTGCTTTTTTTTACTTATGCCATAAATGAGTGTCAAATTGTTAAGTCAACAACAGGAGTCATTGTGTACTTACTTCTCATGTGGGATCTGTCCTTAATGTGTTGTCCAATGTGAAGTAATGCTATAACTAGTACTGAAACAGTATTTTACACTTTGTGTTTCTGTGCAGGTGCAAACTGATGAAATCTTTACTTAATATATACTAAATCAACCTTCTGTATATAAAGATAATTGAAAATGAATCTTGATGTGAATGGAATGGGAGAGGGAGCGGGAGATGGGGGGGTGCGAGTGGGAGGGAAATTATGGGGGGGAGCCATTGTAATCCATAAACTGTACTTTGGAAATTTATATTTACTAAATAAAAAAAAGAATTATATGTAAGAAACACACACACACAGAGAAAGTGCTTTTTAATGGTTCTGATGATGATCCCCACATAGAAATAAACCTGTTTCTAAATGTATATCTATGCAAAATAGATTCATGTTTAAATGTATATATAATTTCACATGATTTAAGTTTAACTTTTAACATGTATCAATGTCAAAATAGTTGATAGACAACTCCACTAGATGAGAGTGATAGAAATATTATAGTTTCTGTGTGAGAAATCTAAAAATAACTTTTTGTTTGTGATAAAATGATTAAATGCTCATCCACAATAGATCTGTCCTTAATAAGACTGAAATAAATCAGCTTTGCTTTCTCAATACAGGGAATTGTTCTTACTTTCCTTATGCAACAATTCCAATTAGAAGAACCAACCTCAGATACCAGTTGTTCAACAGCTTCCCTTTCATTGCAGTCACTAAAATGTTTACCCTTTGATTAAAGGGCTATGGCATCTTCTAGTTTTTATGATCCTAATTTAAAGAAAAACTATATCAAACCTCTTCCGAAACAATGAACATTTTGTATTTATATTTTTGACAAAGATGATATTGGAAGGAAGATTTTATGTTCTTTTATAAAATGTTAACTAAAAACAGAACTGAAGACAAAACGAACATTTTTTTTCCTTCCAAAGGGAGGGCAGAAATTATATTTTTGGATGATTTCAGCTTCTTCCTTTGTCAGGTAATGATTAAAAACTTGACAGGAATAATGAGCTTTTGTTAGGTTTTGTGTTAATTTTAATAGGATGATCAAATAAGAATTGTTATTCCCAGCATTCAGAAAAAAAGAAAGCTGCTTCATGGCAATAGTATTGCTATAATTCATAGCTCAGGCTTCAGATAGCATTAATTCAAGGTTGTATATGATGCAAGCTGCCCAGAAAATAGCACTGAGAAAAATCCATTCTCAGTCACCTCTATCTCCCTTATGTATTTCTCCTGAATAGCCAAATGGACCATTGGTTCGTCCGTCCTTTCAAGCATTCATGCATTCAGAAGGCTACTCTCCATGGATCTGAATACAGTAACAGGCAGGAGGAAATCACAGTGGCGATAGGATGCAACACAGCTGTGGGACAAGGCTGATGTATTAGTCCGTTTGCTGTTACTTTAAGGAAATAGCTGAGAAAGGTAAACTTTACAAAGTGAAGAAGTTTGCGGCCTGCGCTATGGCACAGCAGGTTAAAGCCCTGGCCTAAAGCGCCAGTTCTAGTCCTGGATGCTCCTCTTCTGATGCTATGGCCTGGGAAAGCAGTAGAAGAAGGCCCAAGTCCTTGGGCCCCTGCACCTACAAGGAAGACTGGAAGAAGCTCCTGGCTTGTGGCTTCAGATCAGCACAGCTCTGGCCATTGTGGAGTGAACCAGCAGATGGAAGACCTCTCTCTCTCTGTCTCTACCTCTCTCTGTAACTCTGTTTTTCAAATAAAATAAATAAATCTTTAAAAACAACAACAAAGTGAAGAAGTTTGTTTAGCCCATAGTCCTGGGAGTTCACAAGCATGGCAACCACATCAGCTCAGCTCTAGTGAGGATCTCCTGGTGGATGGTGTCACAATGGCTGCAGCAGGCATGGCAAGAAGAACAAACATCTCAAAAGCCCAGAGGTGCAGTGCCCAACAATCCCTTTCAAGGGTGTGGCCCCAGTTGATCTAAAGATGTCCCACTAGATCCCACCTGTTAAAGGTCCCTCCTCCCAAAATCACCACATGCAGGACCAACATTCCAACACATGAGACTCTGGTGGACAAACTCAAACCATCTCCAAATCAAAAAGCAGATTTAGGAAGCAAATAACAATGCGTTGTGAAAAGTGCCTCCATGGAGGTGTGAACAAATGCTGCTGGAGGACAGAATCATTTACTCAATGGGAATGGCAGACTTGCAGGCACAATGTTTTTAGCACTTACAGAATTCCTTAGTGTTTGTTATTCTCTCAAAAACAAAGATATCATCTGCCTTCCCAGAATTTTTATTGTGTAGACTTTATGTCTCAACAATATTAGATCTCCCAGCGTTTAAAAGCTTGACACCCATATTTTATAATATTGGCTGCCAATCAATATTTTTAAAACCTCCATTTCATTTTGCTTTATTTTTTAGGTTTTATTTATTTACTCATTTTACCTGAAGAGCAACAGGGACAATGATAGATATTCCATCCACTGGCTCACTTCCCAAAAGCCCACAACAGCAAAGGCTAGGCCATTACAGAGCCAGGAGCCTAGAATTCCATCCAGGTCTCCCGTGTGAGTGGCCAGTACACAAGAACTTGAGTCATCACCTACTGCAAGTCAGAGTGCATGTTTGTAGGAAGCTGGAATTGGAAGCAGAGTAGCCAGGACATCCCCATCAGATACTCCCAATTGGAATGCAGCATCTCAAGTGATGTCTTAATCATTACACCAAAGGCCCACATCCCAAATCTCATTTCTTCGTTCAGGCAACCACAACAAAGCACCCTAACCTGGGTGGTAGGCTTAAGTGATAGGAATTAATTTTTCACAGTTCTGGAGGCTGGAAGATCAGGCTGTGGTATCAACATGGGCAAGTTCTGGAGAGGGCTGTCTTCCTGGTTGCAGATTGCCAGCTTCTTGCTGCATTCTAATGTAGTGCAAAGAGGATAAGAGAATTCTCTGCTGTGCAGTCCCTTTCACAAGGGCATCGATCCCTTTCGTGAGAGCTCCATAATCAGACCTAAACTACCTTTTAAATGCTCCGTCTCCTAATCCTATTACATCCAGGGATTAGTACTTCAGATAAGTTTTTTGGGGGACATAAACAGCCACAACATCCTGTTTTGCACAGAAGAAACACCCATAGACCATGTCTGCCCACTCACAGTGGTGTGCAACCTCTAGCTTTTCAATTCACATTATAGTCCTTGAAGGTGATACATGGGTGAGACCTCATGCACTACATTGCATGGGCTGTTTGTGGAATAACAGTCATGAAACATTAACAAATACATTTCTTTTCCATATGTGTGAGAACTTGATAAAAAAAAAAAAAAGCCAAGCTGCTCCAGCAATGCAGATTTTGGAAAAATATCGCCTATGGGAAGATAATGGTTACTCTCATTTGCAAAAGCTTAAAACCTCTATTGGAATACTATTTCACCTCCCAAACATAGTGTTTTAGATGCCCTAAATGGACAAAGAGTTAAGGTAATTCCCAAAACTGAACATTTAACTTCTTTTCAAGCTACAGATGAGGTTCACTGGGAGCTACTTATGGGAGCAGTGGGCCAGGTCTCTGTCAGTCTACACAGCCATCTGATTCATGCTTCTTTTCCATCAAATATACACTGTCCTTGGGAACTTAAACACAGCTCCAGCTCGGGAGTAACCAAGAAACATGATGTTTAGGATAATTCAGCTTCACAAAGAAAAAAATTATCCAAATTTTCACTAATTATTATAAGCAAAGTGGATGGAGTGAAAATTCCTAGTCTGGTTATTCTTCAGTGCTCAATCACAGGAAAGGTAACAGTTTTGTTGTTTCAATCTTATCATTATTAATTTTTTAGTCTTTGAGAGGACACGTGAAGGAAAAAGAAAAGCAGAGAATTAGAATTGTATCAAATGAAACATATTCCTAATAATGTCCTTGGCCTGCTCCTCTGGAACTTAATTCTATAATTTTGCAGAGTTTCAACATCTCACTCAGACAGATGTTGCTGGAAGTAACAAGTCGAGGAAGTGGGTTCTGAATCACATGATCAGGACAAAATTGTGTTTGTGCAGAGAGACATTTCAAATCCAGCTATCACCTCTTAGAAAGCTGTAAATATATTCAATGTGGGAGGGACTAGAGAATTATTTTGCTTGCTTCTCCTTTTAAATCTCAGACTTTAAATCTGAAGATTTCTTTTCAAAAAATAAGGAAAACAAAAGCAGGATTCCAATTTGTACTATGGAGTTATCTTCTTTCTGATTATAATCACTGAAATCGAAGCTGAATATGAATCCTCAGATGATTGAAGGCTAAGAACTTGGTAGATACATACTATTCACTAAATTTGTGACAATAGTGTGGGGAAAAAGACTCGCTTCATTTACTGCTAATGGGACCATACTGCCATACAAACCTTAGCAAAGGCAATGTGCTAATGTGCAACACAAAATCTTTACATCTATACTTTTGAACACAAGTCCACTTTCAGGAATTTATTCCATAGGTAGTATTTAATTAATTATTACCACTAACAATAAAAAACAATTTGTCATCAGTAGTGAACTGGTTAAATAAGTATTGGTGGATCCACACAATGATATGCTCAAAATAATGTGGAAACTTGGCCGGTGCCATGGCTCACTAGGCTAATCCTCCGCCTGTGGCACCGGCACCTTGGGGTTCTAGTCACGGTTGGGGCACTGGATTCTGTCCATTATATGTGGGAGCTAAAATTTAAAAAGGAAAAGAAAGAAATGCCTGTATGTATCAACTCTGCCACAAATATAGTTTCGTCAAGCTTTCAATTATATCAAACTCAAAAAAATGGCAAAAAATTATATATTACTATAGTTTCAGTAATCTGTAATTACTTTAAAACTTCCTGTTTATGAATGAAATTGACATCTTTTCATTTGATTATTTTTATAGCTCTTAACTATATTCCTAGTGAACTGTGGTCTTCCTACTTTTTATTTGTTGAACTCTTCATTTACTCAAGCAGTAGACCTTTGACTACAATATAAGTTAAAATTTATTATTGGGACCAAGGTTCTAGCAAAGCAGATGAAGCCACTGCATGTGAAACTGGTATCTCATAAAGGCACCAGTTTATGTCTCAGTTGCTCCACTTCTGAACCAGCTCCCTGCTAATGGTCTGGGAAAAGCAGCAGCAGACAGCCCAAGTGTTTGGGCCCCTGCCACCAATGTGGCAGATCCAGATGAAGTTCCTAGCTCCTGGTTGCAGCCTGGCCTGGCTCTAAGCTTTGCAGCCATCTGAGGAATGAACCAGCAGATGGGACATGTCTGTCTCTCTCTCACTCTCTCTCTCTTTCCCTCTCGCCCCCCACCCCATAACTCTGACTTTCAAATAAATAAATAAAATATTATGTATTTTATATTATATATAAATTCATAAATATAAATATATACTTATTTTATCTCATGGCTGGCCTTGTGGCACAGTTAGCTAAGCTGCTGCCTGTAACGCCTGCATTCAATATGGGTGCTGGTTCGTGACTCAGGTGTTCCACTCTGATCCAGGTCGCTGCTAATTTGCCTGGGAAGGCATAGGAGGATGACCCAAATGCTTGGGCCCCTGCACTCATATGGAAAACCTAGAAGAAGGTCCTGGCTGCTGGCTTCAGCCCAACCCTTCTTCAACACTGCAGCCATTTGGGAAGTGAACCAGAGATCTCTCTCTGTCTCTCTCTCTCTTCTCCTCTCTCTCTCTCTCTCTCTCTCTGTGTGTGTGTGTAACTCTGCCTTTAAAATAAACAAATACATCTTTAAAACAAAAAAAAAACATCTCAAAAAATTTTTTAAACAAAGGATTGGAGGAAGGGATGAAAGGAGGGAAGTATTATTATATCCTTGGAATTGTATCTATGAAATACATTGACTCTGTTCTGTTTGTATTAATATCACATTACCTGATAATTGGTGAGAATTTTGTTGCAATAATTATCATGCATTTTTGCACTGACCCTGACAACCTAATGTATTAATAAATTCCTTTAAAAAAAGTATGTTATTTATTGAAATTGATGCTATGATACATACATTGTGTGACTAAATCAGACTAACTGACATGTCCATCAACTCATATACTCATATACATTTCTTTGTGGTGATAACATTTAAAATCTACCTGCCATTAGGCTAGCACTGTAATATAAGGTCACCACTCTTTGGGTCTTAAAATTGGTTATGAAAACTATGATTCTCCATATAAGAGAATATAATTTTAAATGTGCTTACTCTTGTATTGACTCTGTTTGCCTAGTTGTGGATGGATTAGTCTCCCTTGATATTAGTAATATACTTCATTCCTTACATGGCTTGGGTTTTAGGGCCTTAACTTGAATTTGAATACTAATGGCAAGTAGCTTCCAAAGCAATTTGAGTTGGCAGCAGCAGCTTCAACAGCCTAAGCAGCAGCCCACCTTGTTCTGGACACAAGCATGATCATCAAGCATTGGTAGTCTGTGCAGACTAAACCAGCATCATCAGCAGAGGTGGATCAGTTGGCTTTAGAGACCTCCATAAGAGACAGCTGCGATGGAGGATAAACAGTAGGTACCATGTAGAGGATGCATCAGGAGGATTCATTTCAGACGCAAGAATTGAGAAGAAGAGAGAAATTTTGAAGCAATCCTGGAAAATTTGTTGTAGGACAAGAAGAGTTAGGAGAGGTGAAAAAGCTGAGAAATGCTGTGTGTGTGTAATGGATTCTGAGGCTCGACTCTGAACCTTTGGCTATTGAATCTATATATATGCATTGCCTTCATCAAGTGGGATTTTCAAGCAGTTTATGTTTCTTGCCCTAGAAGAAATTTGAAGAAGTTTGTGGCTACAGAAAAAAAAAAAAAAAAAAACAACTAGCAACTGCTCCAGTGCTCTCTGCCTGAGGCAGAAATGAAGCATGAAGCAGAAAGAGCACAGAGAAGTCACTGGATTTGCATCCCTGTTTCAACTCTATGGAGGGAGAAAAGGAGGGTAGTATTATATTAGAATTGTATCTATAAAGTGGGTTGAATCTGTTCATTAAGTGCATTAACTTTGATCAGCTCAATGAGTCACCTCAATTCTGTAAACCTCCATTTTCCCATTAGCAAATGGATTTAATAATATCCTGATGAAAGTACTTCAGTTATTGTTAAACCCACATTAAGTAATTTTGTGATTTACATATGTATATATGTGTGTGTGTTATTTTCCTGTGAATTTCATGCTCAAAAGAGAATCCCATTACTTTTCCTGAATAAAACTAACTATAAGGGGTGTTCCCCACCACAGTAAGAATATAACGATGCCACAAAGCCTAGAAATACCATCCACCATTCTTCACCCCACAATGGGCATTGCATAGCTAGGTAGGTTTTAGTCAAGAACAAATACATGGCTATTTCTCCAGGTCAACTCATGGAATACAATAAATAAGACTCCTGACAGCCAATAATACAGCAGAAGAAAATGATTGGAACATGATGGATAGCTATTTAGTATGAGTACAAGAATTCAATTGTGGAGCAGCATTTGTTGCAGCAGTTAGGAAGTTGCATGGGATGCCTGCATCCCATATGGAAGTGCTTGGGATCAAGTCCCACCTCTGCTCCCTGATTCCAACTTCCTGTGAATATTCACCCTAGAAGTTTGCAGGTAATGCTTCAAATAGTTGGATCCCTTCCACACACATGGGAGACCTGGACTGAGTCTCTGGTTTCTGGCTTCAACCTGACCCAGTTCTTGCTATAATTGGCATTTGAGGAATGAATAAGAAGGGAGGATAGGGGATACCTCCCTCCCTACGCCCCCCTCTTCCCTCCTCCCTCCCTCCTTCTCCCTCTCCCTATATCTATCCCTCTCACTCTAAAATAAACAAGTTTTAAAAAGTCAGTTGAGACTCTGAAGAACTATTCCTAAATTCTTGCCAAGTTGTAAAATTATGAATAATATCCAGGTCTTTTGCTTTATAAGATTATAATAATATAAAGATTTCTCTTATATCCCAAAACCCTTTCACATTCACGTTGTTACACAGAAGAAGCTGTAAGAATGTGAATGTCCTAAATATTATTTCTTTTGTCAGTATTTGGGGGAAAATGTATTGAATATCTTTAGCCTCTATCCCCATTTATGCGACAGTGCTCAAGGAGCAAATAAACACAATCAGAGACATGAGATGCCCTCTCAGGGAAGCTCTGGAGGGGTATTTCTGCATTTAATATTATTTATCCAGGAGGTGATCATATTGTCACAGGAAAGAGCCAGTAGATGCTTTCTCCAGTAGTTTATCATTGTCAGTAGGTCTTTGGTGCCAGCAATAAGAACCTTTACTTCTGCTGTCTCTATTTCTTAATACAATTCAACAATACAGTTTCTACTTATGGACTTTTTAGGCAAGTATGACAATATTATAGGTGAATCTCAAGATTTCTAACCCCTATTCCATTTTCCAATCTAGGTTTTCAATAATTAAATTTTTCTCCATTAAGAGTAAGTTAGTTATGGAATTAGGTTAACTAGATTGCATGCAGAAAGGGTAAGTTCATGGGTGTTAAAATGAGGAATAAAACACTTCTTCCAACCTTTCAGACTTCCTCTCCTTTGGCTACTGACACTGCCGATGTTTCTTTTTCCACCACACTCCTCTCCCTTTTTTTAACAGAGACAAAAAGACAGAGTGTCCATCTGTTGGTTCTGTCCCCAAGTGTGAGTCAGGAGCTGGGAACCAGTTCAGGTTTCAGGTCTCCAGGTCTCCAGGTCTCCACCGTGGGAGCCAGAAACCCAATCACTTAAGCCATCACCACTCCCTCCTAGGGTCTACATCAGCAGGAAGCTGGGATCAAAAACAAAGCCAGGACTTAAACCTAGGTACTCAAATATAGGATGTGAGCATCTCAATCAAGTAGGCAAAATGCTCACAAGATAGTGATTTTTTTAAAGAAAATTATTGTTCATTTATTTGAGAGTCAGAGACAGAGAGAGAACACCCATTTTGCTGATTCACTCCCCAAATGCCCACAACCACTAGTGCTGAGCCAGGTCAAAGATGGGAGCCTGAAACTCAGTCCAGGTCTCCTACATGGGCATTAAGGAGCTAACTATTTGAGCCATCACCTGCTGCCTCACAGGGTCTGTAATAGCAGGAAGCTGGAATTGGAAATGGAGCTTGGACTCAAAGCTGGTCACTCTAATATGGGACATGAACACTTCAACCTGTATCTTAGCCACTAGGTCAAATATCCACCTCCTCATAGTATTTCTCTACTAATAACTCAGAGAATCAGCTAGACCAGGACATCACATTTTTATTACTGTTATCATCTATCCTCATGAGCTTCAATAAAAAATCAATTGCCTTCATTTTATCTTTTACCATTAAGATGTATAATGTCTGTAAGAAGCAGCACAGTTTACAGCTAAAAACACAGACTCTGAAGTGCAGACTGCCTGGTCTCAGTAGGACATGTAACTGGTAAAGGGGTACTAGGCATAGGAATAGGTGAGCTGAAACCACAATTTCTGCCAGCCCTGCATTGTAACTCTATCCCATTACCTGTCAATCCAGTAGTCCACTTTCCCATGATGCATCTGTGTTTCATCAAGGACCAGAAAGTAGGAGATGCCATGAATAGACACATGGAAGTTAAGCTCCATGTGAAGGTGCCATAAAACTCCTAGAAAACCTCATGCACACTGAAACCCCCCTGGACTCCACCCTGCCTGTCTATTCAATTAAGGTACCATCTGCAAGTCCATAAAAGACAGTGTTCCATGAGGGAATGCCCCTTGTTTTGGCCATTGGCTTCTGGCCCTTGCTTTTGGATCCTTCTCTGACCTCCTCCTGCAATCTCTCTTCATGGGCAACTGTGATCCACTCAGAAGAGATCTCTCTCCATGTGCAATTGCCCACTCTCTTATATTAATGTATACTTGCGGCCGGTGCCATGGCTCAATAGGCTAATCCTCCACCTAGCGGCACTGGCACACCAGGTTCTAGTCCCAGTCGGGGCGCTGGACTCTGTCCCAGTTGCTCCTTTTCCAGGCCAGCTCTCTGCTGTGGCTCAGGAGTGCAGTGGAAGATGGCCCAAGTGCTTGGGCCCTGCACCCCATGGGAGACCAGGATAAGCACCTGGCTCCTGGCTTCGGATCAGTGTGGTGCGCCATCCGCAGCAGCGGCCATTGGAGGGTGAACCAATGGCAAAAGAAAGACCTTTCTCTCTGTCTCTCTCTCTCACTGTCCACTCTGCCTGTCAAAAAAAAATTTTTTTAATGTATACTTGCTCTCTGACTTTTAATTCTTTTTTGAAGGTTTTTATTTAATGAACACAAATTTCATATGCACAGCTTTTAGGGATATAGTGTTTTTTCTGCACATTCCTGCCCTCCCACTCCCTGTCACATCCCACTTCCCACTCCATCTCCCATTCCATTTTCCATTAAGATTCATTTTAATTGACTTTATACACAGAAAACAACTCTTTACTAAGATATTTCAACTCTTTGCACCCACACAGACACACAAAGTATAAAGCACAGTTTGAAGACAAGTTTTACTGTTAATTCTCATAGTACAACTCATTAAGTTGCTCTCACTTGTACACTCTATTTATGGAAACCTCCGGTTGCAGCCAAGTAACAAAAGTTGTGGGTAGCCTGAGGACTCACTATTTATGAATGATGTCTGAAGGGAGTAGGCAGTCCTGTGGCATATGCAATAACTCCAGGGAGATAGAGTCAGAATCGATTTGAATTATGGAATATCCTGTTGGTCACCAAAGAGAATTGCTTGATATGGGGAAAGCATCCGTACCGTTGGTGTCAGAGTGAAATACTGAGGACTGAGTGAGAGTAAAAGAAAATGTTTTGTTCTTCCTATACATAACAATCATCAAGGAGTGGCCCTATCTTACAGTTGCTGTGGGAGGGTACAGCCTAATTTTGGTGGGATGTCTAGCTCCAAGTTGTAAAACACACTTGTGACAAAGACATGAAAGCTTATTTTTCCTTTTGATAAACTTAATGAGCAAATACAAGTGAACACCCAAATTACCAGGTGAATTAGAATAAACTATGTGTAACAAATGGTTCTCTCAAGCCTTCTTATCTGAGGACTATTTTATTTTAAGAACATACATAGGGGCCGGCGATGTGGTGCAGCAGGTTAAAGCCCAGCCTGCAGCACTGGCATCCCATATGGGCGCGCTGGTTCAAGTCCTGGCTGCTCCACTTCTGATCCAGCTCTCTGCTATGGACTGGGAAAGCAGTGGAAGATGGGCCAAGTCTCTGGGCCCCTGCACCCACGTGGGAGACCCAGAAGAAGCTCCTGGCTCCTGGATTTGGATCACCACAGCTCTGGCCATTGCAGCCAACTGGGGAGTGAACCAGCGGATGGAAGATTTTCTCTCTGTCTCTTCCTCTTTCTGTAACTCTGTCTTTCAAATAAATAAAAATAAATCTTTTAAAAAAACAAAAGAACATACATAAAATAGGGCACATCTGCTTTGACTATATTGAAAGTTTGATATTTCTAATGGCCCATGAATCACATGACATTCTAGTATAATGCATCTCTGGTAATAAAACACTGTTCTTTCTTTTTTCTGTCGTGGAGAAGTTTTCTGATTTGGTACAAGTTTGTGTTGCTTGTCTGTTTTAAATTATAAGTCTCCAACACATATATGTCACTTTCAGTCTCTGTTTTCATGTGTAAAATGATTTTTTTCATCACAATGTCTTAGATGGAAAAACAAAAAGTTCAGTATTATCTTTCCCATAATGTATGGTTGTTAAATGAAGATATCAAAAATTCTCAAATGTCATTCTTTCATACCTTATTCATATTTGACCTTTAATTTTGATAATATTGAATTTTACCTGAGTTCCAAGGTTCAAGAATTGAGAAATGACTCAGAAATCCCCCCATTCTTTTGTGTCAAAGGAAATGGCTCATTGCAAGTCCTACAGGACTTAGGGATGCCCCTTTTTACTTATAAAAAGGTCAGCCACAGACCCTCCCAATCAACATCTTTTCCCTCATCAATAATTAAGCTGTCCTATTTTGTTCTCAATGGCCAATCAGAACAAAACACTTTTTTTAAAAAAAGATTTATTTATTTTGCTTGAAAGTCAGAAATCAGAGTTACCCAGAGAGAGAATGAGAGGCAGAGAGATAGGTCTTCCATTTTGGTTCACTCCCAGTTGGCCACAATGGACAGAGCTGTGCTGATCCGAAGCCAGGAGCCAAGAGCTTCTTCTGGGTCTCCCACACGGGTGCAGGGACACAAGGACTTGGGCCATCTTCTACTGCTTTCCCAGGCCATAGCAGAGAGCTGGATATGAAGTGGAGTAGCCAGGTCTCAAACCAGCACCTATATGGGATGCCAGCACTGCAGGCAGCAGCTTTACCTGCTAAGCCACAGCACCGACCCCAGAACAAAACACTTTTTAACCAAACTTCAGTTAAGTTTCTCTCCTTCCCACAAGCTCCTGCAACTTGACCAATCCTCAGCATAAGCCAATACAAAACCATTTTTGAATGACCCCTACAATGAACAGGCTGAACTCAGAATAAAACTCTCTGACCCCTTCACTACAGTGCTGTGGGTTAAGCCACTGTTCATGAAGCACCTACGATGCTGCCATCCCATAAGGATTCCTGTTCAAGTCCCATCTGCTTCACTTCCTGTCCAGTTCTATAGTAATGTACCTGGAAAGGCAACAGATGATGGCCCGAGTGCATGTGCCCCTGTAACCCATGTGAGACATCTGGATGGCGTTCCAGGCTCCTGGCTTTGGCTTGGCCCAGCCCCTGCCATTGCAGCAAAAACAGAAGGTTAGTGGATCTCTCTCTCTTCTCTTCTCTTCCTCTCTCTACATAACATTGACTTTCAAATAAATAATCTTTAATCTGCCTTTCAAATAAAAAAAGAGATATGTAAATTGTCATTCAACTCTTCAAATTTGTTTTTATTTTGATTACCATGATTATTTCCTTGCCTTCTGAAACAACCGTTTCTTTACAAAAAGATAAATTAGTGAAATGTTTTTTCAGGACATGTTTTATCCAAACTGAAAGTTCCCTCTAGCCATTATTGAGTTTGTCCCATTTCCTGCATAGATGTATTATATTTATTGAGTTAGTTGAACACTAAGTAACGGATAAAATCCATCTTATAAATCAAAAGAAAATAACTAGTTTTCCAAGACACTAATTTCTTTATTATTTCAAAAATATAGGTAAGTGTCTAGCAACAACAATAAAAAAAGCTATGAAACTCAAATTATATAGAAGAGAGGTGGGGGTATTTGCAGTACAACAGGAAGTGTGGATAAAGCAGAGAGAGAAAATGTTCTCACTTATTAACATATATCCAAATCAGCAGTGGATTTCAACATCAGTTGCTGGGTGCCACTTCCACAGTGTCTGATTTAGCAAGTCTAGGTGAGGGCTACAGATTTGTATTTCTGGGGCTGGCATTGTGGTACAGAGGATTAAGCAACCTCCTGCAAGGCGTAATTGATTCCAGTCCTGGCTGCTCTATTTCAGGTCCACCTCTCTGCTAATGTCCCTGGGAAAGAAGCAGATGATGACCTAGGTGCTTAGGACCCTGACGTCCACATAGGAGACCTAGATAGAATTCCAAGCTTCTGGCTTTGGCCTAGCTCAGCCCTGGCCATTGTAACCATGTGGGGAGTAAACCAGAAGATGGAAGGGCTCGATCTCTAGCTCTCTCTCTCTCTTTCTTTTTCTCTTTGTGCAACACTGTCTTTCAAATAAATAAATAAATCTTTTTTTAAGAAATTTTCATTTCTGAAAAGTCCCAAGAGGCTGGTTTGGCTACCACATCAGTGATTAGAACATTCCCTCTGGTAGTCATTCATTCATTTAACAAACATTGAAACATACCTTAGGCTGCTCTAGTGCTGGGGATGTTACATTGAACAAAACAGATTCAAATGTTCACTTAAAGCATCTTACACTGAGGAAGACCAACAATAAACAAGATAAATAAGTAAAATGTATGTCATGTTGGGGATAAGAGTCAAGATGGGAAAATGAAATAGGGAAGGGAGATATTAAGCATTGCATTGGGTATGGTGGTGAAACTTAGGGGATCAGGCAGGAAAGTTCTCCCTGATAAGAGGCTTTTGTCTAAAATCTGAAAAAAGTGAGATTTGTCCATAAAACATCCTGAGGAAAATCATTTAAGGCAAAGGAAAAGCAAACAGGAGGATCAAAGTCCTAAGAACAGAGGCCTGGGAGAGCTGAAAGTTTCTAGGGTGGCTTTGTCAAAGTAATAACAAAATGATGAAGGGGAGAGTACTATGAAATGAGGCCCCAGGGCCAGTGTTGTCGTATAGTGGGTAGAGCCACCACCTGTGATGCCAGCATCACATATAGGCACTGGTTCAAGTCCCAGCTGCTCCACTTCTGATCCAACTCCCTGTTAATGACCTGGGGAAAGCAGCAGAAGATGGCCCAACTGTTTAGGTCCCCACCATGCACGTGGGAGATCTGGATGAAGCTCCTGGCTCCTGGCTTCAGCCTGGCTCTGCGCTGGCCGATGTAGCTATCTGGAGAGTGATCCAGCAGAGGAAGAGAAGATCTCTACTCCTCCCCCTCCCCCCTCCCCCCTCCCCCTCCCCCTCTGTGTGTGTGCATCTGTTTTCCCTGTCTCTGTAACTCTGACTTTAAAATAAATAAATCTTTAAGAAAGAAGCAGTGACTGACGGTACTGTGAGTGAGGTGGGAAGCCATTGAGGAGTTCTGAACAAATGAGATCTACTTTCTATTGTCAACACGGTGACACTCACTGTATCTTAAGAACAAAGGAAAGAGGTCAGAACAGAGTCAGAACCACCAAGGCAGAGTCTACTGTGATAAGCATCCCACAAATCTACTACTCTCCAGAGACAGAGGTCTCAGCTCTGCAACAGGTGCACAGTTAAACCCCTCCATGATGCTCAACATGGGGTCCAAAACATCAACTGTACAAAAATATATGATCATGCTTCTGTAAATTCATGAAAACACAGAAATCACAAAAGTAAGGAAAGCTTATATAATGATTGTACCCAGAATTGGATAGGTTCCAGATTATCACAAGACAATTATTCCCAAACCTCCTGTGGCTTCCTGCAGAAGGAAAGAACTTCAATTCATCTTCCATCCCCTCAACCTCAGGGTGGCCCTTAACCCTACTAAGCTGAGTAGAGATCAAAAGTCAGATTACCAGGATGGATTTTTGGCCTAGCAATTAAGAATTAGTTAAGACGCCCACATTTCATATCAAATCACCAAGTCATAGCTCCACTACTGATACAGCTTCTTGCTAATGCAGACCCTGGGGGACAGCAGTGATGGCTTAACTGATTGGGTTCCTGCCACTCATGCCCAGAGGTCTGGCTTAGGTCCCCACCTGCAGCCTCCAGGCCAGGGTTGTTGCAGGAATTTGAAGAGTGAATTAGAGGAAGGAAGCACCCTCTGTCATCTCTGTCTCTCTCCAAGCCAAATAAATAATGTTTTTTTTTTTATTTTAAGCCAATTTTAATAGTCACATGTACATTTTCATGGGAGCATCATCATGAAATAATATTGATCTCATTATCTTCACCTGAGCTACAAATTAATTTTTTTTCTGGCATAGCAGGAACAGCCAGCACAAACTGATCTGGGTTTGGCAACTGAGATAACCAATGATTAGAGAGAGAGACTTTCTAAAGAATTATGGTGCTCACTTGGGAACAGCAGACCAGTTCCATGGAAATACACATGCGGTAGTAAGCCATGAGCAGATTCGAAAAGATTGAGGGATGGTAAAATTTTTAAAGGCAAAACTGAGGAAAATTACATGAAATATTTTGAAATCGTAATCTTTAGCACAATGATTAATACCCAGGGTGACATTTGTCCAAGATCGCCAGTTGCTGGGAAGAATCCCTATATGCAGTCCTTTTAATATATGTCTGTGATGTTTTCTGTGTAATGATGTAGTTCTGGCTGGATCTTTTGTGATAATCACTATTAGACAATTATAAAGTCTTGGGTGCATTTACTTCTTTTTGTTAAGGTTAATACAGATGAATTTCAATTATGTTAACGTTCACAATTCTTTCAGGGTGCATTAAACATCATCTCAAGCTCCAAAACAATTTTTTCTGACAAATTTGATCATGTCAATTGACTTGTATAGATTTTCAATAGTCACAGAGCAAGAATTCTTCTATCATCTATCCCAACAAACTTCCAACTACAACAAAGAACCTACGAAGGAAAGTGCCATCTTTAAAAAAATAGTCTCTTGATATCCTCATCAAAAAGCTGAATTATTAGAATATGTCTCATTTTTTTACTTAAACATTTATAACATTTTGGAATTTTTTTGACTCACTTAATCATCTTCAAAAATCTTACAGGACATCTGGTTAAATTTGAATTCAGATAAACAGTGAATTTCCTTATAGTGTAATAGACACAACATATTGTCTGAGAAACACTTAACACTGAAGAAATATTCACTGTGTATCAAAATTCAAGGTTAACTTGACATCTGTAGTTTTGTTGGCTAAATCTGGGTACCCCCAATTGAGTATGTTGCTGTATCAATTGTTTCATAGCCTTTGGCCTGAACCTGCCACTTAGCCCATGGCGTGGAAACTAGATGTCTTCCAAGTATCCTCCCTTCCCTTTTACAAGAGGGCACACAGGGCAATGGACTTTCATCTTCACTGTTTCTCATAGAAGCTTCATACAGTCCTCACAAGGGTGAAAACAACAGAGTTTAAAGACTTAAGGTTCAAGCCTAGAGCTGCCACTTGTTTATTGTGAGACCTTACAAAAAGTCACTTCGCAAGTTCTTTTTTCACTTCATATTTGCAAGAAGTGTCTTGGATTTGGTTATTGTGTGGATTCTTCTATTTAAAGCATTTTGTGTATATGGGATGTATCTGTCATAAGATGCAGAGCAATAGAGTTCCCATACCAATTACTTCCAAGAAAGAAAAAGAACCAGTTTGTGTCCTTTAAGGATTCATATACAAATGCATGTCCTATAGAAACTAAACAGATTCCAACTAGTCTAACAAAGATAAAAGTCAATAATAAGAAGATATGTAGAGAGCTTGAATAATAAAGTCAGCAAGCTATAAAATAGCACATTTTATTAGGTTAATAGGAGTTAAGTGCTGAAACTTCTGAAAAATGACCTATGCAGTTTAAGAAACCCATATCCCATATAAGAGCACCTGGGTTTGAGTCCTAGATCTACTCCATATCCCAGCTTCCTGCTGATGTGGACCCTGAGAGACAGCAAAGGACAGGCCCAAGTAGTTGGGTTCCTGCCACTCTTGTGGACAACTTGAACTCTGTTGTGAGCTCCTGTCTTCAGCTTGTCCAAACTCTAGGTGTTTGGGGCATTTGTGTGTGTGTCATGGGGAGAGGGAAGACCAGCATATGAAGTGTGTTCTCTCTCTCTCGCTCCCTTCCTCACTCTCCTATCTCTTTGCCTCTCACATAACTAAAAATAATTTTTAAAAACAATGACAAAGAAGACTATTCAAAAGCATTAAAATCTGGGAGAGAGATCTACTTTAAACTTCATTTGCAACAAAAAGCAGGAGAGTTATTAAGTGCTGGAGTGAGCACAGGAAGTATTAGAGGAATTCAGGTAGGAGGTTAGTCCAGGCCATCTGTGTTTGCTAACTGGAATTTGTCCAAATTAGGCTCCTGCACTCTCACAGACACTAGGGAATGGGAATGTTAAATTCTTTGATGATTACATTTCAAATGCTTAACTCCCAGGTCCTTGAGAAAGATATTCCTGAGCTGTAAAACTGGCAAGAAGGGAGAGAAGATTTACATATTAAAGGGGCAGACAAAGAGTTTATAATTGCACGTTTTCTAATAACTTGGATTGTAAATGTCCTATGTTATAAGAATAGTGAAGCCAAGGATAGGGATACAGATAATATAGATGTAGATAGAGTAGAGAGAGAAAGAGTTTTTGTATTTTTCAGATAACATACATTGTTTATATTGGCAAATTATTTTTAAAATATCTTGTAATTGGTAACAAATATAGTATAGTAGTGTAGTCTTCAAATTTTGATATTTAAAGTCTGCATTTCCTTCACTCAACCTAATAGACATTTGCACTCCTTTTTTCTTGCAGCACTAATCACAGTAGCCAAGAAATGGAAACAACCTAAGTATCTACCCCTTGATGAATGGATAAAGAAAATATGAGAGTCTCTCTCTCTCTCTTTCTCTCTCTCTCACATAAACACACACACACACACACACACACAGAGAGATAATGGAATACAACGCAGCCACAAAAAGAAAAAAATTTGTCTTTTTACAATAAAATGGATGGAATAAGAAGTTATTATTTTCAGGAACATGACCAAAGAACAGACAGACAAGTGTGACATGATGTCACTCATATCCGGAATACATAAATGCTGATCCCATGGAAATTAAGAGTACACTGGTGATTACAAGAGACTGGGGAAAGTAGAGCGGGAAAGAGGAACAGGAAAGGTGATTTAATGGACACTAAATTATAGTTGGATAGCAGTGAGACATACTGGGATAATCTGTTGCAGTGCAGTGTTATGGTGGATAAATGTGTTGTGTATTTCTCCTTCAGAAAACTAGAAGGAAGGATTTTGAATGCTTTTAATCACAAAGAATGTTAAAACTTTGAGGAGATAGGTTTTGGTCACCCTGATTGTATACATGTATGGAAACATCACATGGCAACCCATATACAAATATAATTTTATGTGTACTTATTAAAAATGTAAGATAAATGGAAATAAAATCAAATGAATTGTAAGTATACAATAAAAAGAACCAAGCATCTTAATTAGTTGAAAATCATGTTACTCTCTCTTAAACTAACCCTTGGAGAAAAAGAGAAAATCATAACAAATTTAAAATTTTCTAGAAAGCAATAAAAAAAGAAGTGTTAAGACAATTACAGATACCAAGAAATAAATGTTTTATTATTTAATAACAAAGACTAAAGAAATAAACTGAGTGTTCAAGAAATTGGAAGAGTGAGATACAGCCAAAATAGTAAAAAGACATAACTCAAAGATCAAAAATTTTATGAATAAAAATTTTTAAACTAAAACATAGCATGAATTAAACCAAAAGGAAGTTCTCAATAAAGAACAATAAAAAGGCTATTGATAGTAAATATAGTTAAGAAGAGAGAGAGCAAAACTACCAGGTGTGAGAAACAGACCATAGTATATTAAAGCAGTACAACAAAATGATGGCTGCAACTTTATAGCAATGCTCATCAACATTGCTTATCGTGTGCTCACTAAGGTACAGTGCTTTGTTATGAAGAATCCAGCTCCAGTTGCGATGCTTCATTACCAACAACCTTCAGCCTGACCCCTCCCTCTTGTTTTGCTTCACTTGTGGGCAAGCTGATAAGGAAACCTGAGCTCCCTTCCTTGGAGGGTACCTGCAGGAAGTTCAAACAACTACCTTTTGACCACACCTCCCAACTACAATAAAGAACCCAGGTCATTTCCATCCCTTGCTCTTTCAAGCCTTTTTTAGAGCAGTTTAGAAGCCCTGTCCTACTTTTCCTAGAGACCTTCTTTGTGGGAATAATACACATTCACTACACTTTTTGGTGTTTTTGAGAACGAGTATGAGTGTGTGTGAGTGTACATGAGTGTGAGTGTGGCATCATTCATCTTGACATAGGAATCAAATTTCACATAAGGGTCTATTGTATGTCTGTACAGTGGTAACCTGCAGTATTGTCACAAGGACAGAAACAGATTGACAGAACAGACATTTGTGATGACTTATTTTTGGAAAAAGTGCCAGGGAAATTCAAAGGTGAAATGGTAGTCTTCAAAAAATGATACTGGGACATTTAATTATCCATTGGTCCCTGGACTATGAAGATGTCCATGAAGACTTAAGGGAGGGTATGATCCATAGCTTAGAGACCCTAGACTTCAAATATGACATCACAAATAGACAACGGAGTATTTTATTTTTCATTCTGGGAAAGGAATAAGTGATTGAAATTTCATGGAGGTATAGCTACTTACTAAAACATATTATAGGCTGGCACTCAAAAACACACTGAGTAGGCAACTAAAAACATCTGCTATGTGTAGTGTGCCAGGTCAGTTTAAGAGATAGAAAGAAACAAAACCATATGCCATATAGAAACAGGTATTTAGATATAACTATAGATATAGATACATAATACAGACACTTTTAAAAGACCCTAGTAAAGATACAGAAAGATACATATGAGGTTGTAAATATTGGTAATATAAAAACTGTGGGAATAGGAGCTAGGGTGGGGAGAGTATTTATTTTTCTTATATGTACACACCTTTGTACTTTTTTCCAAATTTTAAAAATATGCATATGATACATTTGATATTTTTAAATAACCAATAGGGAAAACTATTCAATGTCTTTAATCAGCAAAATAAATTGAATATAAATAAAAAATGAGTTTCAAATGCATACAGAACTAACTGAATGAGATAAGAAACATTGGCATGCATGTTCTAATCACGGAAGTGCATGCATTAAATAAAGGACAATGGAGCTGCCAGCTGCATCCCATACAGGCGCAAGTTCTAGACCTGGCTGTTCTACTTCTGATCCAGACCCCTGCTAATGGCCTAGGAAAAACAATGGAAGATGGTCCAAATGCTTGGGCCTCTGTACCCACATAGGAGACCCAAATAAAGCTCCAGGCTTCTGGCTTCAGCCTGGCCCAGCCCCTGCTGTTGAACCCATTTGGAGAGTAAACCAGCAAATGGGAGATTCTTTCTCTCTCTCTCTCTCTCTCTCTCTCTCTCAAGTCTGCCTTTCAATATAGATCTTTTAAAGATAAATTTTAAAAAGCAAGGACAAAAACAGAATTACTGAGAGGCACAATGCAATCTTAAAAAAATGTGGAATCAACCTGCTACCAATTAAAAGTAAAAATCTAAACAGTCACAAGTGACCTCTAAATATGTCTGTAGATTTCCTTTCTTCTAGATTTAAAATTTTGTGTCCAATCTCAAATTTCACCCTGTAGACTCTCCCTTTTTGGTAAAAAAAAAAAAAAAAATGAAGCTGCAATAGAAGCTATTTTTTTTGGTACTTAAGCCCAAACCAGTCATGCCAAATAGGATCTAATGTTAGAACAAGAGATAGAAAGCCACTGTTCTCTGACATCTAGTTCTCTAGTTCCAGAAATAGGCACAGCTCCTGTCCCTTCCAAAGAAAGTAAAATCCCAAAGAACATATTTCAGGTGAGTCAGTCTCAGACATCTGCCTTCTCCACCCTAAGGGCTGGAAGGATCATATTTACTTCAGTTTTAGTTTTGATGGCTGAGATGTGCTTGATATTGAAGATTACTATAGCTGGGACAAATGAGGATCCTCAGATTCTCTGGCTAGAGAAAATCTACAGAGATCGTGCATGCTCCCCAAGCACATGGCTGATTATCTGCTATCAAGAGCTTGTTTAAAATGCTTCCTTCTCCCTTCCAAATACTCACTTCATAAAGTTATGAATTTTGTATTACAAATGGGAAACATTTCAAGATTCCAGGGAAGTGCTTCATCCCTGGAACAGGAACGTACTGTCTGCCTAAATGTGTCATGTTCCAACCCCTGTCAGGAAATGATCAGGTTATCATGACAAAAAGGTTCAGGGAAGAAATTAAATGCCTCTTAGACAATCAGTCATCAATTATAGTTTATCAGCAGGACAGCAGATGTGAAATGAGCTTCTTTTGATTGGTATTCCCTGGGAATCGCTCAGTGAGATGAAAGTCCTCTAAATGAACAAATAAAACTCCGGCTCTGCCTCTCCCCACAACAGTTCAGCTGGTGGGTGACACAACTGTTACGGGTGAATGGCAGGGTTCTTGTCTTCACCCAAGAATTCAGGTGTGAGACAGAGAGTAGTGGGAAAGTAAAATAGCAAAGTTTATTAGGGAAGGGACATCCGTAAGAACGGATGGGCACCTCTCCAGACAGGACCTGAGAGAGAGTGCCCAGTCGCTCAGACTGGGGGAGAGCGGGGTTACATGGTTGAGTGGAGAGATTACACCTGAACAGGCAGGCCAGGCGGGCGACTCAGCACAGAGGCAGAGGGCTGAGCGTGCAGTCCAGTTGAGGCCGGGAGTTTTTAAGGAGATGGGTCTCTGTCTTCACACATTTCCTCCTGAAACAAAGGATTTTATGGATGTAAATATTAAGAATCTCCTATCTGAGTTTTCCCCTGAAGGTATCAGACAGGAGGAAGCCTAGCTGGCCCCAACTGAGTTTAGAGGAAAAGTGAACAGGACCCCTGGAGAATGGGGATCCGGAGCAGGGTGTTTGAAATGCAGATACTGGGCTGCATCTGGGAGATTGTGGAAGATTGCCAGGCAGAAGGGGCGGGGACCCCCACCTGGCAGTTATCAGGTAGAAGGGGCAGGGCAGGATGCGAACACTGGGCTGCCCCTGAAACGTTATTGGGATGACTTTGAGATGCAGATGCATATGCTGGACATAGATGTCTTTTCTTTAGGCCTTTGCCACACACACATAAGCTCATATCTGACTTCCTACCTAACACGACCACTACAGCACCCTTTTTAATGGTTGTATTTTTTTCCCAAAGGAACCAAATTTATTTCTCTGAGTTGTGGATCAGAGCTCAGGCATTTATTCTGTTCAGTGGTATTATTTCAGGATTCATAAAGCTTGCGTCCTTAGATGGAAACATTTTCTGAACATCTGACAAACTCATCACTGGGGAAAATCTGAAGTCATCTTGAGAATGTTGAAAATCAAAACCAGGATGCCACAACACACATTCATACACTGTCACCAAAGTAGGTTTAGGTATCTTTTTTGGAAACAGCCTTGATTTATTGTACCGAGAGAAGTTTTGCGGTCATGAATTCAGCCTAGTCAGGCAATGCCAACAGGTGGATTTCCATGTAATGAGGTGATGTGTTTTTTCTTGTTTTAAAGATTTAATTACTTGAAAGGCAGAATGACAGAGAGGAGAAACAGAGAGAGAGATCTTCCACACACAGGTTTACTCCTCCAAAATGGCCACAATGTTCTTCTGGCCAAAGCCAGGAGCCCCAGAACTCCTGATCCCCCACAAGCCTGCAAGGCCCAAGCACTTAGGCCATCTTCTCTGCCTTCCCAAGTGCATTAGCAGGGAGCTAGGTCAGAACTGAGCAGCCAGGACTCCAAATGATACTCTGATATGGGAGTACAGTGCCGCAAGTGGTGGCTTAGTCATCTGCACCACAGTGCCAGCCATGGCAATTTGTGTGAAAGCCTAACCCTAGGTTAATACCATGTCTTCCCAAAAGACTGGTGGAAGATCACCTGCAAGGCAGAAGGAGTCGGTAACTCAAGAGTAAAGAGAAGGGTACTCAGCTAACCACACCTTCTCATCACTCCAGCTGCCGCAATGGTGGGGAAGAGACTTTTCACTCTTTATCCCCAACACTAGGTCTGCTTCTGCATTCATCTCCCATTAGAACACTTTCAGGTTCCAAAGTCAGGTTCTCAAAGCATCGGCTACACATGAAAGGATTTCTGACAAGCTTTTGACTAACACATAGATTGCCTATTGAAAGTCATAGATTTTTTCAATCGATATTAAAAGACTAGATACAATTACTTCATGGTCATATGGAAACTGTTAATATAAATATTTAAGTAAAATAAGTGATTTAACTGAAAAAATATTAAGTAAATAATAATCTGAGTGGCCCTAAGATATGGCATACATGTAAAGTGGTACTCTGCCTGAGATACTGGCATCCAACATGGGTGCCGGTTCAACATCCAGCTGCTCCACTTCTGATCCAGCTCCCTGCTAATGCACTTGGGAAAGCAGTGGAGGATGGTCCAAGTCCTTGACCCCCTGCACCCATGTGAGAGACCTGGAAGAAGCTCCAGGCTCCTGGCTCCGGCCTGGCCCAGGCCCAGCAGTTGCGGACATTTGGGGAATGAAACTATGAATATAAGAACTCTCTGTCTCTCCTCCTCTCTATATAACTGTGCATTTCAAATATATTTTAAAAATAAAATAAATGTTTAAATTAAAAAATAAACTTCTATTATTCATAAATTACCTTCTCCATGATAGTTATAGCATCAGAAAAGGGATCAAGAATGTGCTTTTCCCTATTCTTCAATAATGCTGAGGGGCACCCCTCAGAATGATTAATCAGGATTTAAAGTATTTATATTTTTTAAAGCTCCCTATGTGATTCAGATGTAGATCCAATGTTCTAGAAGCACTGCAATACAGACAGGCTCCAAGAAACAGGAAAGGAGAATGCAATCAGCTGCACATTATGTACTAAAGGATACAAGCACCAAGAACAATCGACATGATCAGGTAAGGAAAAAGTTAATGTTGATCTTACAAAGGAAAGGCTCATATTTAAAAGAAAAATAAAGTTTTGACTCACTGTGCGATCTATAACATTAGCTAGTCCTTATTTCAAGAATCATACAGAAATCCTTCAGGCGAAACTCAAAAGGGGAGGATTCTATTGACTCTGTGGCATGCTGATGGATGGCTTAGATCCCATAACAAATTTGTCAAATGGGAAAACACACACACACACACACACATGACTTGATTCTATTTTAGGTTTTCCCATAGGAGCATTACAAAAAAGAAAAATCACAGTTAAATATTAATGCTCAGTTGTTCCCTCACATATAACAGAAGCTAGCATGACTCCTAATATTCAATTAACAAAATCAAGGCAGAAAACAAATGTTTTTGTTTCTCTTGTTCTACTGCAAACTCAGTCATAGATATATAGAAGTCAGTACCCAGGTACCGATGTCTTCTATGTGAAAACCTTGATGCATGTTCTTCACATATCAAAGTAGGTTACTAGAGGCTTTTTGCCTGTGGTCTAGTGAGTTTCAGAAAAGCATAGACATGGGGCCAGCATTGTGGCACAGCTGGTTAAGCTGTCACCTGTGGCATTACCATCCCATATCAGCCCTGGTTCAAGTCCAGGCAGGTCCACTTCCCATCCCTTTCTTTGCCAATGTGCCTGGGAAAGCCACAGATGATGGTCTGAGTACTTGGGACCCTGTCAGCCACATGGGAGACCTGGATGGACTCCTGGGCTCCTGGCTTCAGCCTAGTCCTGCCCCAATTGTTGCAGCCATTTAGGGAGTGAACCAGCAAATGGAAGATCTCTCACCCTCTCTCTTGTTCTCTCTGTAATTGTCTTTCAAATAAATAAATGAAACTTAAAAAAAAAAAAAGAACATTGTAGATGTCACTTTACATGCATATGTAAATTTTAGAAAATAAAGGAGCTAGGGCTTTAATCCATAGACAAAAGGCTTGCTGATCTAAAAGGGTACAGAATAATTGCCTCAAAATAAGCATATTCAGGTTAATTTATATTCAGTAGATTCTTCTTCTAAAAGAGGAATCAAGTCCTTAAGTTTGTGGATGTTAGGGTCCAAGGTTACAAGAATGCTTTAGCATCAAACCAACTGCTATGTTAACCAAACCTTCCGAACAACTCTAACTTGTGTGGGTTCCATTTAATATATTGGCAAATCTTTGTGCCTCAATGGCAAAGCGAATTTGAGGGATGATGACAGATCATCACCTATCATTAGTGGGTACCCCCTATGTACAGCTCTCTGCTAGAATACTTGGATGAAAAGCCAGTAGTCACAAAATTGGAACTCCTCTGAGTAATTTTAAGGGAGCAAGTGTTTTAAAAGGCTTTTTCAGTCATTTTTCCCACAGGGCTAATTCATCTCTCAAGCAAATGGAAAACATATCTCAATGAGAAAGAGAGAGCCAAGTTATAAAGTGGGTTGTTCTGATCACACTAAGCTCAGTGGTGTCAGAGGCAAGTACATGGAGGAGGAATGTGAATGCTAGAAATGGTAAGCTAGTAAGGAATTGAAGATTCAAGAGCTTTGCAAGAGTTAACAAAGTGAACCGAAGTTTGAAAGGCAATGTTAAAATTATGTGGTTTTAGAAATAACATGACTATTCATAAAACTTGCAAAAGGAGGAATTTGCAAAATATTTCTCATTCTAAGCAATACAGATTGTTTCTACATAAGAAACATTTAAGGGGCCGGTACTGTGGTGTAGTAGGATAAGCAACCACCTCTGGTGCCGGCATGCCATATGGGCTCCAGTTTGTTCGAGTCTGGCTGCACCATTTCCAATCCAGCTCCTTGCATGTGGCTTGGGAGGGCCACAGAGGATTGCCCCAGTGTTTGGGCCCCTGCACCCATGTAGGAGACACACAAGAAGCTCCTGGCTCAGATCAGATCAACTCCAGCCATTGCAGCCCTTGGGGGAGTGAAGCAGTGGATGGAAGACCTCTCTGTATCACCCTTTCTCTGTCTAACTATGCCTCTCAAGCAAAACTAATAAATCATAAAAAAGAAACATTTCAAATTGTAAGGTCAAGCTTGCATTTACCATTCAAGTCACAGGAACCTTCATAGTAAATAAATCCTACTGCATCAGCATTAATATTGCACTTCTTAATAAATTTCTTCTCTCATCCTCAAGTATGATTGGCTAAATAATCAGTTAAATAATTATCGAAGTACACGTTTCTTCTATATTTCTCCTCTATAATGAGTATTAAGGAAATTTGTTTTCAGTCATAATATTACTTCCATATTTATTTTCTTATTATAAAAATTTCATTATTATTAAATTATTTAAAGATTTTATTTATTTGAAAGGTAGAATTACAGAGAAAGAGAGAGAGAGAGATTTTCCATAGCTATTCACTCGCAAATGGCTGCAACAACTAGAGTTGGACCAATATGAAGCCAGGAGCCAGAAGCTTCCTCTGGGTTTCCCACATGGGTGCAGGGGTCCGATGACTTAATCCATCTTCCACTGCTTTCCCAGGCTCATTAGCAGGAAGCACAAATGGAAGTGGAGCAACCAGAATTTGAACCCATATGGGATGCTGATGCTTCAGGCGGTGGCTTTTAACCCACTCGGCTACAGCTCTGGCCCCTCAAATTGTATTATTTTATTGAATTATCCTATAGTGAACACTAATTCATGGCACTATCTCACTAATATCAAAATTCAGAAAAGCATTGGCCGGTGCCCTGGCTCACTAGGCTAATCCTCCGCCTGCGGACCCAGCTCCCTGGGTTCTAGCCCCATTTGGGACGTCAGTTCTGTCCCGGTGCTCCTCTTCCAGTCCAGCTCTCTGCTGTGGCCTGGGAAGGCAGTGGAGGATGGCCCAAGTGCTTGGGCCCTGCACCCGCATGGGAGACCAGGAGGACGCACCTGGCTCCTGGCATTAGATCAGCGCAGCGGGCCAGCCATAGTGGCCATTTGGGGGGTGAACCAACGGAAGGAAGACCTTTCTCTCTGTCTCTCTCTCTCTCTCTCTCACTGTCTAACTCTGCCTGTCAAAAAAATAATAATAATAATAATAAAATAAATTTAAAAAAAGATTCAGAAAAGGAAAATGACATTGAATGGAAATGGTAAATGTCTAGACTAGTGACAGGCTGATGTTAGGTTTCGAAAAAGCTTCCATCAATCAACATTATAATCCTTAAATAGTTAGAATGATAAATGTGCTCCACATATACTTAAAGAATTAACTAGATCTGATGTAAAATGTTCCCTGATAAATTAAAAAGCAAATATTTAATGACTTCACACTTTGAAAATCTCAGAGATAGTATCTTGAGGTTTCGATGCAATCAAGAATGATCATATAAATATAGGACCATAGTATACAACTTAAAATAAATCATGATGTGGCCACATTAAAATGTATTAGGTGAAAGACACTAGGCAATCCTTTTGTTCTTATAACTCCCTCATTTGCTGTATCATGACAGAAACAGCCATATTGAAAACAATGGCCTGACATGATGATTCAGAATGGAGGTTCTCAAGGCAGGGTCCCTGGACAAACAGGATGAGTATCATCTTGACAGTTGTTGAAATGCAAGTTCTCAGGCCTCACCACACACACTGAATGAGAAATTCTTGGATGAGGCCAACAAAACATTCTTGGAATACACACCCTATGTCGAAGTTGATGTTCCCTAAACAGCAGAACCAATGATCTATAGAGACTAAAGTCAATTTTCTGCTTTTAGTTGATCTCCTTTTTGGCTTAACATTAAGTCTGGGCTGGAGGTTCATAAAGACTACATTTCATAAGTGACTGTTTGAATACCGTGTTCCTCTCTCCACATTTCCCTTATCACTAGAGGAGCTATAGTTATTAAAACAATTTTACATCTTCTTCTCTTTGCTCTTCTTTTCTTCTCCCCATCCCTCCAGCCCATTGAGTTTCCCCCACCCAACACAAACCTTTCCCTTAACTCCAGTGTGTGGTGTGTTTTATGGTGGCCTTATATTGGCGCTGTGACTTGGATCCAGGCTCTCTGCAGTCAACCTTGCTCTCCTTTTAGGGATCTGAGCTGCTTCAGAGAGTCTAACCAATACTGAATATCCTACAAGAACATTTTAATTTACAACTAAAAAGAAATAGACATCATCTTCACTGTTTAATATCACTTTATTTTACTCTGTTTCATGTAAATATAGAAGGTGATAAAGATTTTATTGTTTGCCACAATTGCTTAGACTTTTCAATTTCAAGGTGACCTTGTTGACAGGGTTAAATTCTAATTCTTCCAGTACAGAACACCCTAGTGCAATGCCACTGGTGTCTGAGAACCACCATGATTGATGTTTTCTCAGCACACTAAATACCTTTTTTGTCTGGACCATTATGTTGATATCCATCAAACTAATGATAATGGTCTTGAATCAATGGCCATTGTCTGTTGTTGCATTTCAATCTAATTAGCCTCTTAAAATAAAAGAAAGTTTACTAAGAGGAAAATTAAAATAGTAAGAGAGACATTATTTGTTAAGAGTTAATTAGAGATCCACTCCCAATATTCTTAAACTGTTTTGGATGTCTGGGCATATATTTCAGGTTATTTCCTAATTAGTGTTTAAAATCAATAGTCTATTTTCTATGAACGAAGATTTTCAAACCTAGGGAGGGGGATGTAATAACAGAAACTTTAAAAAAATATATAGACACTCAATTTTAAATCTGCACAAAATGAAGACCTATGGCTAATGCATCTTTTTAACATTTATTTATATAAAGTGAATAAATTACATGTATTTCATATAAAGATCTTAGCAGAGTGCTATTCCCCTCATACCCTTCTACCCTCCCTTCTCCTTCCTAACTTATTCTTTTAATTTTTACAATGACATGCTTTCAGTTTATTTTAAAATCATAAGATTAACCCTGCACTAAGTAAATAAATCAACAAAAAGTAAAAAAACAAACAACCAAAAAAAAAAAAAAAACCTACTGTTCCACAACAGTAGGGACAAAGGCCATAAACAAATAATAATCAATTCTCAAAATGTCAATTTTGCTAATATACATTATAATTTTTTTGTTCCATCGGTTACCAGAGATCAGAGGAAACATATGGTATTTGTCTTTTGAGAATTGGATTGTTTAGGCCGGCGCCACAGCTCAACAGGCTAATCCTCCGCCTTGCGGTGCCGGCACACCGAGTTCTAGTCCCAGTCAGGGCGCCGGATTCTGTTCCGGTTGCCCCTCTTCCAGGCCAGCTCTCTGCTGTGGCCCGGGAGTGCAGTAGAGGATGGCCCAAGTCCTTGGGCCCTGCACCCGCGTGCGAGACCAGGAGAAGCACCTGGCTCCTGGTTTCTGTTCAGCGCGGTGCGCCAGTCACAGCGCGCCGGCCATAGAGGCCATTGGAGAGTGAACCAATGGAAAAAGGAAGACCTTTCTCTCTATCTCTCTCTCTCACTGTCCACTCTGCCAGTCAAAAATAAAAAAATAAATAAATAAATAAAAAAGAATTGGATTGTTTCACAAAGTCCAATGCATTTTATTAGTCGTGAAGTTTTTCTCACAAATGAAAGCTTTTTGTTGACATTCTTTTGCTGGTCATGTCAGAAACTTTTGACTATGGATAAAGACGAAAGAGAAACATACAGTGACACTTCAGTAAGGTACAAAAAAACCTATAACTATGTCATTTGATTAATGAATTTATGTGACATAGGTGATAGAGATGACATGAGAAGGAAGAGCAGGTATCCTTACATTAATGAAGGCTTCACATTTATCAAAGGTATGAGTATGCATGGTTTTTATCTTCAGATAACACCATGCATCTTGACCAAAGAATAAAAAAATTCAACAAGCAAAGTCATTTTTAAATAAGTAAAAAAAAATGGCTGCTATTTCTCAACAAATTTTAGCTACATTAATCAGATACATTGTTTATTACATTTCTTCCCTCTCTCCTTGACTACAAATGTACCTCAGACACTTCTCACTCATCCTTCTCTCCTAAAATGTAAACTAATTTTACAACCCCTTATTTACACATTTATTCTTCACTGCTTTTCTTTTGATTTTGTATCAATAACCTCAGAAGATCTAATCTGTCAAGCTAAGACCCTTTTTAAAGAATGAGATAAGACGAATCAGACCAATGATTAAGGGATTCACATTACTCATTTCTTTCATTTATAGGTCTAAGGAATTATTCACAATACAGTGTCAACACGTATTGATTCATCTCAGCTCAATTCCATGAGACAGAGAGTTCGCAAGGTTACCAAAATCAAGCTAGTTTTTACTCACTTTTAGATTAAGAATTAGGATGTAGGTCAGATCACTTTTAGAAAAATAGGGAAGGATATTTCCAAATTAGATAATAAGAACTAAGTAGTAATTTTTAAAATATTATGGAATTATTATGGTGGATATTTCTTCTTTTCCTCAGTATCACAGACATAATAGCTTCTTAATAAATAATTCTTGATTAATTAAATTTCAAATTAATCATCTTTCCTAAAAAAAAAAAAAAAAAAACAACTAAAGGACCCAATGCCACTAAGTTTATAAGATTTAATGAAGCTAGAATTGCTTCAAGTTCTGTTTTTTTCCATGGTACTTGGGTATTTTAAGGAAAAATTTTTTAGACACAAAAACTGCCAAAATGGATTAGTTTTCTAGAGCATGTTTACCAGAAAAAGTAGAATGATTATCCACCAACCCCATTAATGACACATCAGCTGGAAGTTGATGAGGTATGGTCAGAAGATGATGTTAACAAACACATTGTATCATACTCCTCTTATGCAAAGGACTCCATACTTGAACTTCCATTGCCTTGTCCAGATGCACTTGCCTTTCTGTTCCCATCCAGACACAAAATGAGTCACTGATTTTCATTTGTCCAAAATTGAATATGGAATAGAAGCAAGGAAAACCTCAGGGCTACAAAGTGTTCTAATAAAGAAAAAGCCACAATCATAAAGAAATCTACCTCAAGTCTTCAGAAGAATAGATTTATCTGTTAATGACTAATGCAATCAATATCGTTTTAATGTAGGAAACAGGTGCTTTTTATATCATATCTTGATGAAGTTGCAAGGGTTGCTTCTCTTTTTCCTTTTTTTCTATAATTTGTTCCCTGTCCCTTTCTTCATATTCATATGTCATCTGTTTCTAAATAGAATGGGATGAAATGCAAGTGTCAATTTTTAAGTGTTTGAAGCTAAGTCAATACTGCCCTTTTAAAAGGAGAGCTAGGTCCTGTTTATTCATTTAACAGAAATACACTGAATAACTATTAGGTGCTAGGTTCTGTAAAAGGCTATGAGGATAAATGGAAACACAGTAACCATGATTTCCAAACCCATGGCACTTATATCTAACAAAGGAGCTAGAAGAGGGAGCAACAAACTATGGCCCATGGGTTAAGTCCTGTCCACTGCCCTTTTTTATGCAAATAAAATTTTATTGGAATACAAACATGCTTGTGTGCTTATAACAGCTGTTTACAGAAGTTTCATTAAAGAATATTACAAATAGTGACATGCACTATGGAGGAAACAAACTGCTGTGATGGGTGACAATAAGGACTACTTGGATACACTGATTTCCCTCATAAGGACATGATTAATCTGTGACCCTTTGATGAGAGGAGACAACCTTAAGAAACATGATAAAGGAAACAACCAATCAGGAAGAATAATATTTAAGAAGGAAAGAGGGACCCTTCTATGGAGCACATGGATACTGCTTCCAAAAATTATGAGAATGATCTTGAGTATCTTTGTGCCTTGATTTCCTCTTGTTTACAATGACATATAAATAGTCTACTTCCTTATGATAACCAAATGAAGATGTGTACAGTGCTTAGGACAATGCCTGATACATAATAAGCACCCAATATTAGCTGTTAATATTGTTATTAAAATTATTTTACTATTATCACTATTATCATAACTACTTCAAAGTCCTATGACCAAAAAGATACTGACATTACCAAGAAACTGATGAAAGGAAAACCATGAATAGATTGAAGTGGATATGAAGATAGTGATGAGATGGGTAGATTAAAAAAGACATGATTCATAATAAATAGCACATTTTAACAAGGATAATGGGAAGTCATTGAAGGATTTTAAGAATGGTAGTGATGTGGCCAGCATTGTAGTGCAACAGGTTAAGCAACCACCTCCTATGCCAGCATCCCATATCAGAGCACCAGTTCCAGTCCTGGTTGCTCTGATTTTTATCCAGCTCCCTGCTAGTACACCTGGAAAAGTAACAGAGATGATCCAAAGTCTCAGCTCCTGCCACCCCTGTTGAAGACCTGGATGGAGTTCTGGACACCTGACTTTGGCCTGCCCCCTACCCCTTGCTTTGTCCTGGCTGTTGTGGCCTTTTGAGGGAATGAACCAGCAGCCAAAAAATCTCTTGATATCTATCTCTGTCACTTTACCTTTCAAATAAAAATTATTAAATCTTTTAAAAAATGATAGTGATTGAGGCACTTATGTTTTATACAGAATTTCTGGTTGCTTATGAAGAATACATTGGAAAGAGACAGGAATAGAAATGGAATAGCCAGAGGCCAGTGCTATGGCGTAGCAGGCTAAGCCTCCACCTGCAGTGTCTGCATCCCATATGAGCACAAGTTCATGTCCCAGATTTTCCACTTCCAGTCCAGCTCTCTGCTTATAGCCTGGGAAGGCAGTGGAGGATGGCCCAAGTGTTAGGGCCCCTGCACCCATGTAGAAGACCTGGAAGAGGCTCTTGGATTCTGGCTCAGGATTGGCCCAGTCCCAGCTGTTGTAGCCATTTGAGAGTGAACCAATAGATGGAAGACCTTTCTCTCTTCCTTTCTGTGTTGGTAGCTGACATCGCAAGTAAATAAAATCTTTTCAAAAAAAAAAAAAAAAAAACCAGAAATGGAATAGCCAATCAGCAAGTTGGTGTATGAGTTCATGCAAGAGGAAATGGTAATGTTCTAGGATGGGAGCTATGGAGACAGAGAAAACTGGATGAGTTGAAGGTATTTTAGGAAGCATATTGAACAGAATTTGCTAGTGGATTTACATTGAAGGTAAGAGACACCAAGGAATAAAGAATGCTCCTACACTTCCAGTTAGAGGTAGCAAATAGATTGTACTATAGGAAATAAAGTCAAGTTTCCATCCTTAGACATTTTAACCTTGAATTGCTTGTGAGTTATCCAAATAGAGATAGCAAACAACTTATTGGAAATATGAATCTCAGTGGCTTAGCACAACAGTTTATTTCATGTTCAAAATAAATGTCCAGTGTTGGACAGCAGGGGCTTTGCTCATTGTATTCACTCTAGGTATGAATCGGCTCAGATTTCCACAATGACACTAGACAAAGTGGCTTGAACACTTGGAATACATTTTGTCACATCTGGAAGCTGGAAGTCCAAGATGACAGTTCCGAAAAGATTGAATTCCAGTGGGAACTCCCTCCAGGGTTGCAGATGGCCGGCCACCTTCTCATTGTGTCTTCACATGATGAGAAAGCAAAATGTCAAATGTCTCCTACAAAGACACTAATCCTATAATACCAGGGTCCCACACGTAAGCCCTCATTTAACTTCCATATGTACGCAGCTGGAAGTTAGAACTTCAGTGTATGAATTTTGAGGGTACACACAATTCAATCCATAGCACTTATGAACCCATTGATTCAAGCTTAATTTCAGTGTGTTTCCACAATCCTGATAGTAATAGGGAAAGAATGTAGCAAATCCACAATTAGATTACAAAATTTTGCCTTAGCCATGACAATTCTGCTCGCATTTCATTCATCAAAAGACATCACATAGTATTCATTTTTAAAAAATTAATCAGGCTTTAACAAATTCAATGTGACTTGTAGATACAAGTCTACAAACATAGTGATATTTCCTTCCTCCCTCCCTCCACCTGTCCATCCTCTCTCTTCCTCTCAACCTCCATCCTTCTCCCTTTCTTTTTTTTTAGTTTTTGAGATAACATATTTTAAATTTATACTACAGTAAAAAAGGCTTAATACTTAACCTCACGGAGGAGAAAATATAAAACTACCATGGGCCTGGAAGATGAAGAGAACATTTTCTGAACAGCACTAGTGTATACCACACTCTATTTATTTGTTGACACATCTTCCACCCCCAAAGGAGAAAATCCTATAGCCAAATCCTTAACTAGCACGAAATTCAAAATCCAGGATCTAGGGTTGGTGATTTCACATTGGGTCCACCAGTGACTCCTTATGATCTAGAGATACATACTTAAATGGGTATTTATCTGTGCCAGTGTTATAAATATATAATTATGGAAAGACCCAAGAAAATTTCTCTAAGCATGGTAAAACACCAAGAAATACTTGTCCTTAAAAATACACAAAGTCCTACCAGGCAGCTAGTTTTGAGACTGTTTCTAAATCAGCCCCAATTCTGATCTCTAGCAGTGTTGATTGTCTGTGGCCCATGACTCCTGACTGTGGGAGGTTCTCTTCTTCCTTTGTGCTCCTTAGCTAGAGATGAAAGGGCCATTGGAGAACGCAACCCTTAGGAGATAGGAGCTTTCTCAGACAGCTTTCTGACCATGGATGATTGGCTGTTTTAGTTTAATGTTTTTAAACATTAAATATTTAATCATTTCTTAACATTTCTATTCAAGTCAGGTTTACTAGCAACAACCACTTCTTAAATGTACTAGCTGTATTTTCTCTCTTCCATGCACCCCTCACTCTTTCTCCCTCTAATTGCCTATTGGAAACAGGGATCAATTAGGCCTAAGAGGTTAAGCCATACCTTTCATGTCTTTGACTTGAGCAATTTTGTTTTATTGAACGGAATTTCTAGACTCATGACCTTAATTGGATATTTGTTCTAAAACACCTGAATCTGCTCAGAAGTTTGAACAATAGTTGTTATAGGTATATCTTTGATTTGATTCTTTCCTTAAGAGCATTTCAATCAGTCTTTGTTGTTCAAAGGCTTTTTCACTTCTATGGTTTTGTGGTTGAGGTTGTGAAGAAATTGTGTGATCCACTCCTAAAATTCCTTGAATTTCTGGATCTTGCTATTTCCATTTATTCTTGCTTTAAAAAAAACAGTCAATTCTTTTAAAAACATTCATTTCTTACATTACCTTGTTAAGTGCAACCAGGAGTAACCAAAGAAAACATTAGTGTTCTATTTTCCAATCTCTTTTCCTGGAGCTATAAACTCATCAAATATATAATCTGCCTTTCAAATCATCCCAGGCGAGAGTGTTACCAAATGTTTTGGCATCTATAACTTATCCCACCAGCTCCCAATAACAGCTTCCTCACTACCCAGTTCCCAAGTCAGTGCCACATAATTAGAATTTCAGCTTTGGCAATATCCTGCCAGTACTACCAATTTCTATATGAGATGTGCTAGATTGTGCTATAATAATAAAAACCCACAACATCTTAAGAGGCTTATCAGATCCAAAATTTGGGACTTACCACTTATATCCAACATGAGATGATGGGGACTCTTCAAGGAAACACTAAGGGACACAGAACTAATGGAATATTTTTCAGATGCTTCCCTGCATGAATCACAGAAATGTTAGAAAGATGAATGGCAAATCATGTGCAGGCTCTTCAAGCTTCCAACTGGAACAACATTTCACATTCCTCTTCATATTTTGTTGGCCAAATAAATTATGTGACTACACCTTACCTTAGAGCAATTAAGGAATAACAGTCCCACCATAGCCCCCAAAACGTGATAACTCAAAGTGTCATCACAAATGACCACGACCTACCATTACAGTGTCCTCCACTCCAGACCAGCATTATTGTTAACATCCTCATGTGTGCTATGTGCTCAGTAAATGCTGAAGAAATTAGTAAAATGCAATCCAATAAATGACTGATCATTAAATGCATCAGTGATTCAGGGTAATAAGTTAATTTAGCCAAGTATACTTACTATTTTCAAAGCTTCCTCCTAGTCATTAAATATTAGTGTGTCTGACCGCAGGGTACTAATACTACATCTAGCTGCAAAAATAAATGGATAGATGTAAATAAAACAAAGGATTTTTTCTACACCCACAATTGTTCAGAATAATAAGAGTATAAACTATTACAATAAATTTAACTTCTAGTAAATTAAGTTTTAAACATAAAAACCATTTATGGTTCCTATTATTTTAGAACTTTCAATTTTGCTTCAAACTTTCTGCTTTTGGTAATGGATGCTATTTAATATCTGTGTTACTGAGTTCTTTCTCAGTGGTTCATCATCATTATTCTAACCAAAAGTATTCATTGCACCATATAGAAAATGTAGCAGGTTGGGATGAATGTGTATTGATTTCCTATAACCTGAAACCTATGCTTTCAAAAATCCTCATAATTATATGGTATGCAGTACATAGTAGTAAATCAATATTTATTTTTAATATTTTACATTTTCTTGTGTACACGAAAAATTGATTTTAACTAGGTAATTTTGTTATTTACAATACTACTTTAAATATTTTGCTTAAATCATGCATAAAAATTATGCATTAGGAGTATAAGTTTTGTGCAATATAGAGAACTGATAGAGGGTGCTGGGATGATGGAAATGGCCAAAGCCTCGTGAGCCTCAAGAAAGAATTCTGAGATATCCATCAGTCTTTATCTGTAAGCTCTTTCAAGTCAGGATCTTTATACTGTTAATTTTTTATACTGCTGTTTTCTACTTTGAATTATTAAAAACTTAAAATTTTTCAAGTATTACAAATAATTTGGTTCTTTCAGAGTGCATATAGTTTTGCACAGAACAGATATTTAACAAATATTTTTTAGGCTTATTTCAAAATAAGGTTTAGAGAGTGGGTATTTGGCCTAGCAGTTAAGATACTATTTAAGCAGTTCACATCCCATATCAAAGTGCCAAAGTTAAATTCCCAGATGTGGCTCCTGATCAAAGCTTGCTGCCAAGGCACTGATGGTCTAAGTAGCTGGGTCCCTGCCACCCATGTGGGAGAACTGGCCAGCTCCCAATTCCATCCTCAGGGTCCAGCCCTGGCCATTATAGGCATTTGCAGAATGAACAAGTGCAATGGAACCATCTCTTTCTCTTTCTCATAAATACATAAATAACATTAAACCTGGCTATTGCACAGCAGGTTAAATCACTGTTCATGATGTTAGGGTCCCATATCAGAGTGCCAGTCAGAGTCCCAGCTGCTCCACTTCTGATCCAGCTTCCTGTCAATGCATGTAAGAAAGCAGCAGACAGTGGCCCAAGTACATGGACCACTGCCACCAATGTGGAAGACTAGGATAGAGTTTCTGGCTCTTGGTGTCAACCTGGCACAGCTTCAGCTGTTCTGCTGTCATCAGTTGAGTACTGAAAGATCTCCCTCCTTCTCCAGCAGATGGAAGCATTGTCACTCTCTCTCTCTTTTCCCTTCCTCCTCCTCTCTCTCTATTACTCAACCTTTTATATAAATAAATAAATCTTTAGTAGCAATGAAAATAAAATAAGACTTTAGAAAGGTAGAGACACAGTTAACTGGAAAGATCTAAGAGTCAGAAATAAGTTTTATTCTGATGACCATAAATAAAGTTGTGTAGTAAACTGGCAATTGGGTCTTATTTAATCCACTCACCCATCTCATTGCACCCATTCTACAGAACCCACTATTTAACACCCCTTAGGTTAAGAAACCCTTTACCTCCTTTCCATCTTTAGAAGTGCTTTGTTGGCTACTAAGACAGCAACAAAAACACTGGATGTTGAAATACATAGGGAATGCTCAGAAAAGATGGCATTAACTGATCCAAATCCAAAATTAGGTATAAATTTGGTAATTAGATATAAATTTTGCTTTACTTGTCTTTTTTAAAACAAATAAATTAGGATAATATAGCTCAAATCAAAGTACAGAGATAAATTACAGAACAAATAAATTACAGAAGCATATTCTCATATCATTAACTAAGGCAGGAAGAATTACTTCTAGATTTAACGTAATACTTACATAGTAAGAGAGTTGATCCATATATAAAATGACTGAATGCTTCCATGGGAAGCCAAACTCCCATTTTGTAACAATTAGGTCTTCATTTTAATAAATACTCTAATTAAACTGAAAATTCTGTTTATGAATGCTGGTTTAATTGCCTGAAATAATGCACAACCTAATAGAACATTTGCAAGGCAAACTATTTTCCCTTGTAGAGATGTATCAAATGTTAGGAAGAAACACAAGCCTCCTAGTCTACATTTTCACTTTCTTCCCCACTGCATTGACTTGTGATGACACAAAGGAAACTACAGATAAACCTGAGTTGAAGATATGCCAGTTTCCTTGAGACCACTTCCAGCTAAAGCTAGGACATGGTCCTGGAAGAGGCAGCAATATGATGGAAGAACACTTCTCTCTACAGGCTGAGATCCTAAAGTCAACCCAAAAGGGACCCCTGATGTCATCCCAGTGAGAAACAGAGATACATTTCCTAAGCCTGAAACTTCAATGGATGTCTCAACTCAATCATTTGGAAAGAGTTGTGTTCTTTTCTTCCCTTACACATCATCATAGAAAGCAAACCATGGAGTCCACAAAGCCAATATAGTTGAAATGATGAACAAATACTCAGTTTCCAACATACAGAAGTCGGAAACCCCCAGCCCCTCCTCTGTAGCTTCCCCCGGAGTATCTGGCATCACAGTTTTGCCATGGGAGCACCCCAGACACATGACTGCACTCCTCTCCGCGCAGCCAGGAACCAGAAGAATGATGCAGTGGGAGAATCAGCAGCTGAAGACTGGGGTAAAAGTTTTTGTTTCTCAGCTCAAAGAGAAGACGTGCATGGAATTTCCACCTCGTGCCAAGACCTCCATGCCTATGACGGGGTCAATTCAAAACTAGTAAGTGAAGCAGATTTCTCACCTCCATTTTAGCTAAAAGAGAACAATGGGTAGTGATGGGCAATCTGGAATTACAGCCAGGTTTTGGTTTTGCTTTTGTGTTTACTGATTCCATTCCCAGGACCCTTGCTCCATGATCTCGGGCTATTAAAGCCGCAGCTGACAGTCTCAGGATTAACATCCCTCAAAAGGCTATAATTGGGTTAAAAACAGTTTCATTTCACAAACAAAAATTTGAAATCCAATAATGACAATTAATAAAGTTTCACGGTGCTTCCTGGTAAACAAATGGATATTTTTGCATCTCTAAGAGTACTTCACTCTATGAAGACATCAGTTTTCAGAGGAAAAGATGCTTTGTCCTCAATCATCACAATCTTAATTCTTATTCTCTATATTCTATTAGTTTACTTCCAATTTATATTCTCAGTTTCTTTCATGTTCTTAGTTTTATGATGGTAATGTTGATATCAAAGGTACTGGTGCACCCATAGCCTAGCCTGACATTTTAAAACAGATATTTTTGGTAATGAGATAATCAAATAAGAGAATGAATGTCAATCACCGCTATTAGATTAAAGATGTGTGGTTTTTTTTTTTTCTAAATTGATAAAAGGTGAACAAATTTCATGTATCTCACACTTACAGATTTAAGATCATAATGATACTTCCCACCTTACCCTCCTCTGTCTGTCCTTCATAGAGCTTTCTTCTGCATGTCCAATGCTGATTATGTGTCCACCTCTTGGAAGACACAAATGGACACTACTGAGTACTAATGGCTTTTATTTGTTTTTAACCTAAATTGTTACCGGTTTTAATCTTTAAGTTTACTACACTTGGAATTTACAGGTTTCACCTCTGACTAGGACATTACACAGAAATACCTAGACTCACGTTAGATTTCCTTCTCTTTTATCTGACTACCCTTGGAGAGCATTAGTCACCCAAGTGAGATAAGAATAAAAGGATTTTTTTTTTCCCAGCTAGGGCTCTTCCTTTTACTGGGAATTGATGTTTTTTTGTTTTTTATTTTCTACTGGCATTTTTGCTTAGGCTTGCAGTTCAGCAAGGTCTTTTTTGAGTGGTTCTGTAAGCACAGAAAGGTGTAATTTAGTTTTTTCTGGTGCAGATTAAAAATCAGATAACAAAGGGACCAGTAGGAGCCCAATTCACAAAAAATGATGGGCAGGTATTTAATGGTATTCTCATCTAGACTTTCATATTACTATACAAGGAAAAAACTTGGTGCTTAATATTGTTCCTCCTAGATAAAAATGCAACAGCCTACAAAAATCCTACTTCCATGATTTTTAGAACTCTTGGACATTTTAGAAAAAAAAATTTGCATATTAGGGCATTTTTATGCACTTTCCATTCATGTTTTGAAGTCAATATCTACAAATATAAAATTTTTGTGTAGGAAAAGACCAGTAAAACTTACTCAGTAACACTCAGTAAACCTTACTCTCTCTATACCCACATATACTGTATCCCAAACAATCCCTGTTATTACTTTGTTATCACAGCTTAGATTTCTCCTTTCTAAATAATTATATAATGGAATCTTCCAATGTACTCTATTCTATGCCTGACTTTAGCTCCACACAATGGTTTTGAGATGTTCCATGTTGTAGCATGTATCAACATATCATCTGTTGGCTCCTTTAGTTGCTAGTTGAATTTCATCCTGTAAATATACCACAAATTGTTTATTCATATACCTGCTCAAGACATCTAATTTTATTTTTTGCAATTATGAACAAAGCTGCTATAAACGTGTGTGCTCGAAACTTTATGTGATAAATATTTCATCTACCTTGAATAGATTCCTCCTAGAAGTGAGATTGCTGAGGCATAAAGTGGTTTCCTTGCTTTATTACACAAATATACCAAATTACTTATTTTCACAGATATTCTAAATTGCTCTAAATTTATTTCCCTGCTGTTAAAAGACTTCTTCTAAGTTTCCTGAGAAGTTATCTTACATGGTAGGGCTTCTGAAATCTTAGATACCTGTGAATATTTTTATTATGTCATCATATTTTAATAATATTTGTTGGATATCCTATCTCCAAAGTTGTTTTACATTCACATTTTAAATTTAATACTCTATGGTGTTTTACAGTCATTACTAAGAAGGCAGATGGTAAGTTATATCTTTTATAGGTGGTCTACACTGTCCTTCTGAAGACAGTAGTATTTTCTATGTGTTTTGTTATATTTTACTACTTAAATGAATTGTATGTATTGGTGTGGTTGTGTAGGTGTTTTTTTCTCTCTCCTGTTATACTTTATAACAGCTCTCAGCAAATCTACCATTGTCTTATTTTCAGATATGTTCTCAGACAACTCCTTAGTTGTATTCATTCTTCAATTATATCTTTGATATTTTTAAAATTTACCACTATATTTTTTCAATCTCTAGGTTTCCTCTTGATCTTTCTTAGAAATACTTGTTTCTCCTTTACTTTACCAATCTTTATTTTTGTATGATCCAAGATACAAATACATTCATTACACAACTTAGAGCAGATGATCTTAACAGTGAATAACAAGCATGGCTAACCTCCTAGAGGATATAAAATCAGTTGTTCTGCTCAAGGGATTGTCTTTGCCCCATGGATACTAATCTTCTTGAGAATATCAGAAACTTGGCCGGCGCCGTGGCTCAACAGGCTAATCCTCCGCCTTGCGGCGCCGGCACACCGGGTTCTAGTCCCGGTCGGGGCACCGATCCTGTCCCGGTTGCCCCTCTTCCAGGCCAGCTCTCTGCTGTGGCCAGGGAGTGCAGTGGAGGATGGCCCAAGTGTTTGGGCTCTGCACCCCATGGGAGACCAGGAGAAGCACCTGGCTCCTGCCATCGGAACAGCGTGGTGCGCCGGCCGCAGCGCGCTACCGCGGCAGCCATTGGAGGGTGAACCAACGGCAAAGGAAGACCTTTCTCTCTGTCTCTCTCTCACTGTCCACTCTGCCTGTCAAAAAAAAAAAAAAGAATATCAGAAACTTGGGGTAATAATATCTAACCAGAAAGTCGGTCAAAGACCAGTCTGCGATCATGTACCGTGGTAGGTAATAGGACTGGCACACACTCCCTCATCATCTAACTCTTTCTAGATGTGACACTCAGCCCTTAGAAGATAATCTGCTTTACATTGCATGTCCCCATATGACTACCATGGAAGTGTCCTTACTAAGTATTTTCTCTCTTCATTATAACCACCCACCTTCAAGGCCCAGGGAGGAATGTGAAAGAGAACTTCCCAGGCTCTGCACAATAACATTGCCTACTGTTATTTGCTCTGAACCCTGGCTAAGTTTCCAACTCCTCCCTAATGTCACTACCACAGTCCCTATGACACTGAACTGATGCTCTGATTTTTCTGCCTTGTCGTGGTCATGTTGCAGCAAAGAAATCTCGTGAGGAACAATTGACAAACCTATAGTTTTCTTAAGAGAAATCTCTGTTTCTTACAAACTTATTTGTAATGAATATGTTACCTAATCCCTAGGGGAGAGATAACACAAAGAATATAAAATAACAGGCCTCATCTGACCCACTTGATTCAGTGGAGAATTGAAGACCACTTTCCCCCTGTCTGATACCTACCACCTTTTTCTCTCTTAAATGCAGCAAAGTTGAAGTTAGCTGGAAAATAGCAGTTAGTGGGAAGTGGCCAGTTATGGAATAGGAGAAAGAGATGAGACTGTCAAGAAATGCCAAAGTTAAAGGGTATGTGTTTTTCTACTTACAGAAAAATTAGAACTTCCAAGGAGGACACCTTGTATATTTCTGAGAGATTACAGTGAATACATAGAGGCAGATATCTGAAAACAAAGACCAAGCTCAAATCACTGTCAGTATTTGGTTGGTTATGTGCTGGCACATATCAGAACCATACTCAGTAAAAAATTCAGGGCACTGAGCAGTGGAAAGAGCCAAAAGGAATTTAACAAGAAGATACTGCAGAGTCGGTCCAAGAGGTCTTGTCAATTTGGCCCAGAAAGATTTGGCCACTAGGCTGTGAATGATTGGTGTTATATTTCCTGAAATACCAAGACTGGGGATAGGGAGGGATGGTAGGTTGGGTTGGACACTAATGGTCTTTCCATGTATCCAGCAAGATATCCCAAACATAAGACGGTGGCAGATGTCATTCACTTGTCAATAAATCAATGTCTAGACTATGATTCTAAACCTGTTCCCAATGGGGAATTTGGTGCAGTCCAATAATGGGTATTCCCCAGTCCATCACCAGGCATCTGGATAGGGTTTCAATTTTATTAAAGCATGAATTTCCTTCAAGTCCAGTGACAAAGTCTGGGTTCCTTATGCCATAATCATCTCTGACATCAGAATTATTTCACAAGTAAAGAAATTGATGGTTGTGTTGAAATTACTTTCTGTACTTTTCATCCTGGCCACATTACCCATCCATCTCAGAATGGCAACCTCAGCAGCAGACTTTAATTTCCTTCCTATTGACAGAAATCACCAGACCAGCCTGACTGAGGGGCATATCCTCCCTCAAGTCAAGCATAGCTGACAGCCCTGCAGCAACTCAACCTTGAGGCTACTGTGCTGCTATTGATCCTTTCCATAAGAAGCAACTCCTAGAATACTTATCCCTATGGTCTCTGGCGTACCACGTTAACTTACAGGGTTGAAACAAATTGTGACTCCATCCCTAAAGAAAACCTCTATAGGAAGGATCTCAAATGTTTTAGAAGATCCACAATATGTGACCGCAATGATGTTTCAATTTCACCATTAACCTGTGGTGCCGTGAAGTCCAGGGTATTTAATCTCTCTGAGCTTCAATTTCATCATCAGTAAAATTAGGACTTCCTTCCACCCCTAGAAGTATATGGTTTAATTCTTTTAAACAATAGTTTAAGGGAGTTATGTATACATACCTTCATCTTTGTTCCTTTTATCTTCTGCATCCCTAAGATGTGATCCTTTCTTTCCCTAATTTTTTTAAAATTTTCATATACCCCAGGCCTTCATAACTTTATAACTGAATTCCCACAAGCATAAGAATAAAAGTTCATCTTGTTCAAAAATGGCATATACTGTATAAATTTAGATGAGGTCTTTCTACTTCAGAATCACTTCTGAGTCTGACAAGTGCCAAAAATAATGATAACAAAAACTCCTCCAATTCTGCTTCTAGAAATGCATACCTTTGTTGGTATATTCCTAGATCAAAGAGAGAAAAAGGTAAAAGAAAAGGTCCTACCAGGTAATTTTTGAGATTAGTCACAGGTTGCCTATGCTCTCAGACATTTCTAAATGATAAATGGCCTCTTAAAAATTTGTTTTGTAGACAGCAGTTTTTCCAAAACTAAATATTCCTACATTCCTGACCATAAGCTATAAAGGCTTTGAGGCATGGGAAACAATATGAAAACCCCCAGAGAGAGGGAGAACATGATATCATGGAGAGACAAAAATTAATTCAGGATAACTGAAGCACAGAGTAGATGGTGGAAATGGTCAGAGATAATGTTAGAGGTGCAAACAAAAGGTAGATTGTGATTGACCTTAAAAACCATTATTGGAAGCCAAAGACAATATACAACCTCTACAAGACTACAAGTTTGAGAACATCATGATCATCCTTGAGTTATAAAGAAAAGATCAGGGTGACTTAATAGAGAGCCTGGATTGGAGAGAGGAACAACTACAATTAGAAGACCTGTTGAGAGGTAATACAAGTAGCCCAAGCAAGTGGTAATATGGACTGAACTAAGTTTTAACAGAAGAAATGGATGGAAACGAGGCAGTATCAAAGAAGGAAGAAAAATTGACAGTTCTTTGTTATATTTTGTATAAGGAAAAGAAAAAAGAAATTCACCTAGTTTTTGGCTTCAGAAGTTGGATGAATAATGATGCTATTTATTAAGTCACTTAGAAGGATGAATTGTATAGATGGAAGTACACAGTCAGTAGGGTTGGGAACATAGTGAACTTAAGATGTGCTTTAAAAAGAACTGTAAGGCATTTAACAAACTTTGCCCTTGTCTAACAAATAGTATTCTCTTTAATGGCCTTTCTTCCTGAATCAAATACCAGTATAACTGCTGAATCCCAGAACTTAAAACATCACTATCAGTCACCAGATATTTGTGCTGGACAGAAACACCAGCTACAAACAGGAGATCCACCTTGCATTACTCTAGGAAGCATCACTTACATTTAAAACTTACTAATACTACCTACCTTTCCATATGAAAAGAAAACAAAACATTTTAATGGAATCCTTAACCAGTAGAATTTTGGGGCTATAAAACAGAATGAATGTAGTATTTCCTAACTTTCTGCTCCTGTTCCTACATCTTTGTGGTAGGAGATAAAAAGCAAACTGAAACATCCTAACTTGTCCACACTACCCAAAGCAATCTACTAATCTAATGATATTCCTATCAAAATTCCAATGCTATTTTTTTCATAATAGAAAAAAAAAATCCTAAGATTTATATGGGACCACAGAAAGACCATGAGTAATCAAAACAATCTGAGTTAAAAAAAAAAAAAAGGTAGAAATCACACTCCTTGGTTTCAAATGATGTTACAAAGCTATAATAATCTAAAAAGCATGACACTTACCTAAAAATAGACATCCAAACCAATGGAATAAAATAAAGAGCCAAGAAGTAAACTCATGCATATACGTACAACTAATTTTTGACAAGCCATGAATACACAATGGGGGAAGGGGAAGTCTCTTCAATAAATGGTGTTGGGAAAACTGAATGTTAACGTGCAAAAGAATCAAAACAGACCATTGTCTTCTACCAGATATTAAGATTACTTGAATATGGGATTAAAAACTTAAACGTAACCATAAAACTTCTAAAAGAAAACATGAAAAAACCTTCTTGATGTTGGTCTTGACAATTATTTTTTTGGAAATGACACCAAAAGCACAAACAATAGAAGTAAAACTAAACAATTGGAATTACATCAAACTAAAACACTTCTGTATAGCAAAGGAAATAAACAACAAAATAAGAAGGCAACATATGAAAGGTGAAAGCTATTTGAAAGTCATACAGAGGCCATTGCCGTGGTGCAGTGGGTCAATCCTCCACCTGTGGTGCCAGCATCCCATATGGGCACCGGTTTGGGTCCCAACTGCTCCTCTTCCAATCCAGCGCTCTGCTGTGGCCTGGGAAAGCAGTGGAAGATGGCCCAAGGCCTTGGGCCCCTGCACCCATGTGGGAGATCAGAAGAAGCTCTTGGCTCTTGGCTTCTGATCAGTGCAGCTCTGGCCATTGCAGCCATTTGGGGAGTGAACTGGCAGACTGAAGACCTCTCTCCCTGTCTCTCCCTCTCACTGTCTGTAACTCTACCTCTCAAATAAATAAATAAAATCTTTAAAAAAATAAAAATGGCAATGAACCTGAATATACATATTTCCAAAGAGAGTATACCAATGGCAATAAACATATGAAAAGATGTTCATTTCACCAATCATCAGAAAATTGAAACCACAATGAGATACCACTTCATATCTGTTAAAGCATCTACTATGAAAAAGATAAGAACTAACAAGTATTGGCAGAAAAGGGAACCCTTGCATACTATTGGTGAAAATTTGAATTTGTACACATATTGTAGAAAATAGTTGGGAGGTCCTTAATAAATTACAAACAGAAGTATCATATGATCCTGTCATTTTACATCTGAGTATATATATAAAGGAAATAAAATCAGTATCTTTAAGATATATCTATACCACCAAATTCATTTCAGTATTATTTTCACAATAACCAATATGCAAAACAATCTAAGAGTTCATTGATAGATGAATAAAGAAATGTTGGTATCTATACATAAAACAATATTATTCAGACATAAAATGAAGGAGATATTTTGATTTTCTTTTTTCTTCTTGTTTTTTTTTTTTTTTTTTTTTGTTTTTTTTTTTTGTTAACAGGCAGAGTTAGACAGTGAGAGAGAGAGAGACAGAGAGAAAGGTCTTCCTTTGCCGTTGGTTCACCCCACAAATGGCTGCTACGGCTGGTGCGCTATGCCGATCCGAAGCCAGGAGCCAGGTGCTTCCTCCTGGTCTCCCATGCGGGTGCAGGGCCCAAGCACTTGGGCCATCCTCCACTGCCTTCCTGGGCCACAGTAGAGAACTGGACTGGAAGAGGAGCAACTGGGACAGAATCCGGCACCCCAACCGGGACTAGAACCCGGGTGCCGGAGCCACAGGCAGAAGATTAGCCTAGTAAGCCATGGCACCGGCAAGATATTTTTATTTTCAACAACGTGGATGAACCCAGAAAGCATCATGCTAAGTGAAATAAGCCAGACTAGAAAGAAAAATACTTCATTATCTTACTTATATATGGAATCTTTAAAAAACTGAACTCATAGAAGAGTAGAGTGATGGTTGCTAGGGGAGTGAGGGAATAGGGATATATTGGCCAAATGAGACAAATGTTCAGTTTATAAGATGAACAAGTTCTGGTAGTATAATGCATAGACTGAATGATAATGAGTGTGTTAATTTGTGATAATCATTGCACAATGTACACATATTAAACCATCACATTGTATACCTTGAATATATTCAATCTTTGTCATTTAACTATTTTAAATTAAGTGTTTAAGAAGTGAAAAGTTGCTAACAGCACCCACAAGAGAATTCTTCTGCTCAGGTTCAGGTTCAGCAGCATTCAGGTTCAGAAACCCTGGTCTGTATTTACAATATAAGCAATCAGTCAAAACCCCTCCATCGCTGACTATTTAATAATGGTGTTAGTCCAATAGAAGCACAAAATGAAGCATGGCAGACTGCTATGTGGCAACTGATCATAAGCATTCCATATGTAAACACAAGCACCAGTGAAGAGTGGATTCTTGTGAGAAAGGATAGGATAGTGGCTGAAGATGGAGGACCTAGCTTCATACTCCCCTAGCTAAGTGTCCTCGAGAAAGATGCCCTGATCTTCCTCAGTCTTGATTTCCTCAACTCTAAAATGGGAACAAAACACATTCTACCCTTTTCAGGGTATTTATGAAGATTAAATGAGATTTTGTGTGTATATGTGTGTGTGTGGGTGTGTATACACATATCAGTGCCTGCATTTAGTAAATGCTAAATGAGTCTATAGCTAAATTTAGAGCCTGGCCCAACAATTTGTTGTATACAATCCTCTCTTTTTTTTTATTGTGTATATTTTTATTTCTTCAAATTATTTATCAGGAGTGACTGAAATTAAAAAAATGTAATTGAGTCCCATCATCATCATCATCATGGAAATGGCTTTAAGAGAAAACTGGTCAGAAGAGTATTATTGCTTCCCATTTTCAACCAGCACATAGTTGCTTTTGATAAGACAGACAAGAGCCTGTCAAGAATGCTCAAGATTTTAATACAACAATGCCTGTTTACAGGGGAACAAACCTAGGGAATAACTTATGTGAACTTCTTGATTTCATCATACAAGACAAGCACAAAAGCACCACCCATGCCTCTGAGGACGTTGGACCATGCACCCTTGAAAAACACTTTGCCTCCTTCATCACGAGCGATCTTCCTCCAGCAGTCAAGTGTGCCTGTGTACATGATATCAGTTCCTTTATGCCCCGACTGCATCATCATGCGCCGACGAACAGTGTCAAATGGATAGGAAGTCAACCCAGCAACAGCAGTGACAGACTGCGTGATCATCCAGCTGATGAAGATGTGCGTGTTCTTGGGATCTGGAAGCATTCCTTTTGCGGTGTCATAGATACCGAAGTAGGCAGCTCGGTAGATGATAATGCCCTGTACAGACACATTAAAGCCTTGGTACAGGCCTCTAATCCCATCAGATTTGTAGATCTTAACCAGGCAGTCACCGAGGCCTCTGAATTCCCATTCAGCTCCAGCTTTGCCCACGTCAGCTGCTAGACGGGTACGGGCAAAATCAAGAGGGTACACGAAACACAAGAATGTGGCTCCAGCAGCACCACCTGACGCCAGATTTCCTGCAAAGTAGCGCCAAAACTGGGTCCTCCTGTCCACGCCACCCAGAAAGATCTGCTTGTATTTATCTTTGAAGGCAAAGTTGAGAGCCTGGGTGGGGAAGTATCTGATTACGTTGGCCAGGTTACCACGCCAGAAGGACAGGACTCCCTGCTCCTTGGGGATACGAACCACGCAGTCTATAATGACCTTGTATTGCTTATCGGCAGTGATTTGCTTGCTGGCATGCTGCACCTGCAGCAGCAGCTTGACCCTCTCGATGGGCGCTACCGCGGTCTTGGAGATGGCCGCAGCCACTCCACCTGCCAGGAAGTCCTTGGCAAAGGACACAGCGGCATCTGTCATGTTGGAAGGAAAGAGCCAGGCAACTGCGGGACAGGACTGGGCTGGGAACCGGCTTTGACTCCGGGACTCTGGGGGCTCATTTTATAAATGACAACTTGAGGTTTAGATGGTAGAAATTTGATACATATTATGTTGTTTTTGTCAGTAAATCCTCAACAATTGGAGAAAGGAAGAGAACAAAATGTGAACATTGTTGCTCCCTTTTAAAATGGGCAACTTACCCATTACTTAATGTTACCAAACATTAAGTAACTTCTCTGAGGCTACCTCGGGACAAAGCAAGGACTCTGATACTCAAACTAATACCCACATGCTCCTTTACCAATGTCACAGCAGGACAAGCTTCAACTCATTCTTATTTTTCCCCCAAGGCTGCAGTACTAGCTTGATCAATTAGATTATATTTGTATTCTCCTCAAAAGTAGAATCTTCCGAACAAAAGACGATTGATCAATGGCTGGCAGCATCACTCAGACTGGACCAAGTTCATTTTACATCTTCTTGACAATAAAGCAAATTAACCCACCAGCTCTAATAAACCTTGTATCAATTTGTCTGCATTTCTCAAGAACCATAAAATATCAGCAGTTACAATGCAAATAAACTTCTTTCCTCACAAAGAATCTGAACTGATAGTGTTTTGAAGACGAATCTATGAAAAAGTTAAAGACCCTCTGCACATGTGGTATACTTTCAGTAGTTCCCAAAACTAAGCGATGAGCAGTTTATCTGAAACCCACAGATTGCAGCTGTGGGTGCTCAGACTGAGTAAAAATGCCTTTAATCATAAGAGAAAATATTATGACTTGCTGTCCTACTCTGTCTCAGGCATACAAAGAGAGGTCAGAATTAGTTTCAGTAGCCAAGACAGCTGCTACATTTCTTTCCATTTTGGAGGGGAAAACAAAGACCCTAGACAGTCCTTGGGATAAGATTTGAAGCCTGTCTGTCCTGTACACAGGTTCTGTTTACATTTTAAATATCACATTATTCCTTCTACATTCTTGCAGCTGTATAATAAGAGCACAAGAATAGTCACTGCAAAAGCTGCTGTGACAAACTTGTTTTAAGTAAGCCTATTGATTCACCAAAATTGCCACACCAAAGGGACACAGCCAGCCAAACTTTATCACACTGGAAAGAAATCAAACAAAAACATTTCCTTACTGTAGCATTCTCCATCCCTTTGATCTTCTACCAGGATTCCACACTGACAGAACCCAGACAGTAAGGAATTACAATGGTACAGTTCATACCTGCCAACAGTTTGGGAGCAGATAGTAGCAAGGAAAAAGATGGAGAACACATTTGGAGAGACAGGTCAAGGATACTTGTTAAATTAGAAAGTCTCTGGACCATTTTAAAGTTAGCTCAGTAGCCAAGGTTGGGAATTTTTGCACTTCTACAACCTCGTGTGAAACCCAAATCTCTCTTTTCCCATCTGCACAAATTACCCATCTAAGCTTCAGTTTCCACATGTGAAAAAACAAGACAATAATGTTAGCTAATTTATGCTATGTGTCTATAATGTATCAGACACTGTTCAAGGAACTTTATGTAGCTATTAATTCTTTAAATCTTTGACATTTTTTTCTCTACTTTTCAAATGAGAAAACTCAGCACAGAAAGTTCAGAATCATGCCTAAACTCATAGAGCTGGGAGATAAGAACCAAAATCCACACTTACAATCACAATGTGATGCTACATCTCAGGTTATCACATTATTTGAGTCATAATAAACATAAAATGTATGTAAAGCAATGGTACTATACAAGTAAGGAACTCTCAAGGAAAGTTACCTAAATTAATCAAATTGTTTAATTCCCAAAGACCAAAATTTTTGTAGTGCATAATCTTTAAAAGATTTCCCAAATATGATTGTTACCCAAGGGTAGAATTGGGAGGTGATAAAGACATGATGGTTCCTTTGCCTGGTAGAAATATCCTGAGACTTAATATTGGCATCTGGAAGCCAGCTAATGATTTCTTTCTCCTACTCCCCTCCCAGGATGGGGCAGGACCAAGAAAGCAACTGGCCCCCAAATGCTCACAGTGGTCCGTAGAGGAAAAAAAATACATGTTTGAGCATTGTCTATGTTTGATCATTTTTAGAATGATCCACTCGCCATATTATTGATGCTGTAGAACAAACTGAGACTTTTCCCATCGTCCTCTGGCTGAGAGGAACCAGGGCAGCACTCAGGGGAAAAGGTTTTAGGAGTTGCCTAACTAAAATCTATATATCAGGAGAAAAGCAAAATGAAATTCTTTTGGTTTCCAAGAATTCTAGTCTGGTTTTCCAGAACTTAGGTCCAAACGACCAAGTTAGCAAGGAAGACAAAACATTTCTATCTCATTCTTCTAAACATGTTGTCCTTAGGGACTCACCAAGGATGATGACTGTTGATTGAGAATTTGGAATTTGGAGATCAAACCCAGTTATATAACCTCATCTCAAAAATCACTTAGAATACATCATTCTAAATCCAGATCTATATGTACAAACAGAAAATAATAACACTTCGAACAATTTTGTCAAGGTTATATAGAAGAGTCCTGTCATTAATTTTTAGCTCAATTTGGTTGGATAAAGTTACATTTCAAAGTAATTTGTAATTCAACAAGTATTTATGGAATAATTCCTTGTTCTTGACTAATATTTTGGCTTCTGTTACTGTGAAATTGAGGCATGAATTTATAATCAACACTTCATAAAGAAACAGTATGGATTTTGGTGAAAAAATCATAAGCATGTTTCAAATAACACATTTCTGAGCCCCTCCACTCTCACAACCTTGATCTAAGCAGCACCAAGTAAAACTTTCAGTTGATTTGGGTTGTAATCTTCCCAGTTGTATGAGGGTATTTATTTCTTTTAAATTGCTGCCATTGGTAGGTGTGCCACTTTTTTTTTTCTTTGAATATCTTTTGCCAAAGAACACATTCAACTTCAAGGTTAAAATTCCTATTTTCACTGGCTCACTTTTACAGTAATATATTTCACCTAATTGCAAGGAAAAAAAAAAAACTCCTAGTCAAGAAAATTCCAAATTTTAATGGCCTATTTAGTTCCTATCTTTTCTCTGCTTAGCTTCTACTTTTATAAGAGTCTCTGATACCCGAAGGCATTCTCTAAAGTAATCTGAAATAACCCAGCATAGGCATCCAACGACAGGAATGAACAGACAGCATGTTGGGTTTAAGTTTCTGGTTGGAATGAAAGGTCTTGACAGAGGGGTGAGGATGGAGGTTGGAGACAGTGAGGCATCAAGAAGAATTAACAAGGCTCAAGACAATTGCACTCAACAAATACATATGGGAATGCTCAACTATTTCCCCTTTTAAAATTTTTCAACTTACACATAAAACTAATACACCTTCATTTGGCACAGAGAAATATTTCAACAGATGCACACAGCTTGAACTGATCAAATTGGGCAATCAGCATCCCCATCTCTCTACCTTCCCTCTATGTATGGAACCTACCAGCTCCTCTCTTCCAGTTCTTTATTTTGTACATAATGTGTTACTGTGACTTATAGTCATCCTGGTTTTTAACACAGATTAACCTTCATGTAACTTTTCCCCAACACAATCATCAGTATCTCCCATCACAACCTACACTATTAGAGCCAACAATGATAGCAAGTTAGAAATTCTGCTCAAATGATATTGAAATTACTGGGGCTGAGGAGCTAGGAATGTATGATTTCTTATTCCTATTCTCATGATAAACATTACAATTCCAATTAGTAAAGTGCTCGAGCCCTGAGCCAAATACCCAAGTATATATACAGAAGGATGGTATCAGAAAGGGAGAAAGTCATATTATAAATTAGAATCTCATGTCAGCTAAAAAAGTCAGTCAACTAATTACCAATGTAGGGGTACATGATAATTTTTTTAAAAACTTCAAAATTCTAAATCCCAGAATACTCTCAATATTCACTCAAACTATTCAAGGATATTATAAGACAGTCATTAAGCCATTAAATAATAAAGTGAAAGCAATTCTTAATCACAGCCAGAGTTAAACTATACTGAAGTGACCAAAGTTTCAAAGCATACACACCTCCCCACTTCCTCACTTCATTAGTTTTATCTCCTAGATGTTTCCGATGTGGCATATTCAGTGTCTGCAGGATCAAGAGTCAGGTTCAGGGTCTTTCCCAAACTGTCCCTTAAGTTCACTCTGATCTCCACTCTCTCCCAACTCCCCTCACTAGGAGAAAAGAGAAGATAGCTACGGCCATAGCAACCACCCAAGAAACAAATTAACTTATTATATTTTTTAAAGATGACTATGCCCTAATTCGAGACTCTCCTTTTACTAACTTTATACAAGAAATGTGAGCACTTGCTGGAAATCAAAATGTTCTCTTTAGATTGGAACTGCAAATTGGGCAGTGAGTCATGATTAAAGCTTTTCCAATTATAAGCAAAAGAATAAATAAATTTAAAAGAGGTGTACAGAATTTTATTATACTACTGGCTACAACATATGGTCTGGATTACCATGCCATGTGAATTTTCTGCATCTTGTGTAATTATTTGTTTGGTCCACTCAAATGCTGTAGGTCCAGACAGAATGAAAGTGTCATTATTTTGAGGATCTTAAATATTTGTGAGAAAAAATAATGGAGAGAGAAAGAAGTGAAAGAACTACCGACCTTCCCCCTTATGCAATGTGAAATGTGAGGACACAAGAAAATGAACTTCAATTCCCTGAGTTTGATAAAAACAATACTTAATAGCACCATTTGGGACACCTGCATCCCAAAATGGATTTCCTGGGTTCAAGTCCTGGTTCCAGTCCCGATTCCAGCTTCCTGCTAATGAGCCCCCTGGGAGGCAGCAAGTGATGCTCAAGTGTTGGGTCCATACACCCATATGGGAGATCTGGAGTGAGTTCCTGGCTCCTGAGTTCCACCAGGCTCAACCACAACTATTGCAGGTATTTGGGGAGTGTACTAGTGGATGGGAGATCGATCTCTCTCTCCCTCTCCCTCTCCCTTTCTCTCTATTCCTTTCAAAAATAAAATATTTTATGTAAAATAACAAAGTTTTAATGTTTCACATGAAGGCCTAAAAATAAATTATATAATTCAACAAATTATTCAGAAGTTTCATCTCTCTTTGGTTTATTAAATTTAATCTACAGTTGTATATTTAATTCATAAATTTTGCAAAACTTAGTAAAACCATTTAGACATTTGTCAGCTAATTACCTCTGATTTGCTTCATTTATACTTTTGAGAATCAAACATTTAAGGCCTTAAAAATCTGCCTGTTAGAAATTTGAATTCCAATGGGGAAAGCCTGAAAGTTTTAAGTATTTTACCTTGGGTGACTCATAATACTTCATTAGGGTTAATAAAGCACATTTCTGTGCTAAATGATGTTTTCAAAAGTGAAGTCTAACTGTACATGCAAATTGATTAATATGTTAATAATTATGCTACCATAGAATCCCCAAATGTGAAGATTCCAGTAAAATTCTAGTCAACCCACATCATTCATTAGCCCCCAACTTTTCTTTCTAAAGTTAAACTTCTTCCAACTAGCCTAATCCCATTAATTATATTTCTCAATTAAAATAGAATGCCAGGCATTTAGAAAATTCTTTCCTATGAAGTCCAGATCAAATCACATAAGAGTTTGATTGAGCTAAACAAATGAGGAGCAATTTTGTTGTGTATTAGAACTTATATTTTGCTATATACAATAATCAATGATTTTTACTTTATACTTTGACCCACATTTGGGAGAGGGGAGAGGAGTGTTTTGGTTTTGAGGCTACAAAACACAAGAAAGATTATCACAGTTAACCTATTTTTATAAAAAATATATTCTCAGCCATTTTATTTACTTGTCTATACTCTGTATTCAAGAATAAATTTAATGGAGCTTTAAAAATACATACATATTGGGACCAGCATTGTAGCATAGTAGATTGGGCCTCCGCCTGCAATGCCAGCATCCCATATGGGCACCAGTTTGAGACCTGGCTGCTCCTTTTCCAATCCAGCTTCCTGCTAATGTGTCTGGGAAGCAGTAGAAGATGGCCCAAGTCCTTGGGCTCCTGCATCCACTAGGAGCCCTGAAGGAAGATTCTGGTTCCTGGCTTTGGAATGGCTCAGTCTCTCCTGTTGTGGCCATTTGGAGAGTGAACCAGTGGATGGTCCTCTCTCTCACTCTGTCTCTCTCTCTCATCTCTCTCTGTAACTCTTCCTTTTTAAAAAGTCTTAAAATATGGGATCCATGTGGGATCTGTCCTTAATGTGTTGTCTAATGTGCAGTGATGCTGTAACTAGTACTGAAACAGTATTTTTACACTTTGTGTTTCTGCGTGGGTACAAACTGATGAGATCTTTACTAATTATATACTGAATCGATCTTCTGTATATAAAGAGAATTGGAAATGAAAAAAAAAAACAAACCTGGTGTTAAATTGGAAATGGCATAGAAAATTAATTAATTTTTGAACAATTATACAGCATTAAGTGGGGAAGAGGACCATCAGTACACACAGGTTGGGAGTAGAGCCATTGGTGGTAGAGTAGAGGTTATGATTACAAAGGAATGAGGCCCAAGTGCGCTAGACAGGGTCTAGAACAAAGGACAGAGTCATTATTAGAGGAGCTAAGAAAGGTGCTGTCTAAGCTACAATTAAGTTTTCTGATTGAGAGGCAAATAGAACCTCACAGAAGGGGCTTGATATAATAATCTGGTGGGCTTTAGGCCTTGTAAGTTGTGCTGTATAATTGTTCAAACCTAGTAAATGCCATTCTTAGGATCATTGGTTACTATCCTCACTCTGTCTTTTATGACCTTGTCTAAATATGATCAGAGTCAGTGAACTTGGAAGGCTTCCATAGCCTTGGCAACTCCTGACGACAGCCTAGGGTGGTTACTGGCACCATAAACTAGAGTGTCAATTTGTTGGGTCAACAACAGGAGCCACTGTGCGCTTGCTCCTCATGTGGGATCTCTGTCCTTAATGTGCTGTACATTTTGATTTAATGCTATACCAGTACTCAAACAGTATGTTTCACTTTGTGTTTCTATGTGGGTGCAAACTGTTGAAATCTTTATACTAAATTGATCTTCTGTATATAAAGAGAATTGAAAATGAATCTTGATGCAAATGGAAGGGGAGAGGGAGCGGGAGAGGGGAGGGTTGTGGGTGGGAGGGAAGTTATAGGAGGGGGAAGCCATTATAATCCATAAGCTGTACACTGGAAATTTATATTCATTAAATAAAAGTTAAAAAAAAAGAAAATTAATTAATTTTTAAAAAAATATTATGTAGGATCTCTGTCTTTAATGTGCTGTACAATGTTATTTAATGCTATAACTAGTACTCCAACAGTATTTTTTTCACTTTGTGTTGTTATATAGGGGCAAACTGTTGAAATCTTTACCTAATATATACTAAACTGATCTTCTGTATATAAAGAGAACTGAAAATGAATCTTGATGTGATTGGAAGGAGAGAGGGAGCGGGAAAGGGGAGGGTTGCGGGTGGGAGGGAAGTTGTGGGAGGGGGGAAGCCATTGTAACCCATAAGCCGTACTTTGGAAATTTATATTCATTAAATAAAAGTTTAATAAAAAAAAGTCTTAAAATATACATATATATATATATATGTATGTATTGGAATAAAATGGAAAAAAAATTTTGTCCACTAATTGAGAAAATAGCAAAATAAAATCAAGAGAAAGGGAGTTAGACAAAGTTATCAATTATGTGAATCACAGTGTCTGTTAGTAAAATGGTGCAATCTTATCTGTGGCGTGATCTACACCCTACACCATCCTAGGCTCTAGCCCCCACCGCCATTGCTGGAAACCAGGTGGCCACAGGGCCCAACCGCTGGTGTCAGCTCCACCCCCACCCTAATGGGATTCACTGCTCCTACTTCCCTGCCTGACCCCTCCCCCCACAGACCTGTTCCTGAACATGTGGCTCTCTTTCTCTCCATCTCCTGATCTCTCTCTCTGCCTCTTGATCTTTCTCTCTCGCTCTGTTTCTTGATCTCTCTTTTATGCTCTCCTTCTCCCTCTTTTTTCCTTCTTTGCCCCTTCCCTCCGGTCTGTTAGGTTTTTCCCAATAAACTCTTTCCCTCACTCCAGTGTTTGGTGTGTTTTGTGGCGGCCTTACGGTGTCTATAGACAAGGGGGAAAAAAAAAAAAAACTAAGTGCTCAAACACTAATACTCTTGAAGCAATGAACTGACAATTTTTTCCATGAGTCCTCATTCAGAAAAGTGTGAAATATGTAAATAAGCTCATTCTCAATAGCACACCTCTAGTAAATACACAATCAAGACACTCAGGACTATTTCTAACAATGTCTCTCAAGGCAGGTCAAACAAATACTCAAGGTGGCAACAACAACAACCAAATCCAGTTGAGTAAAAGCATTTGGGGTGCAAAGAATGTGAAAATGATGCAGTACAAACATGCAGCTCTCTCTTGTCTGACTACTCATGAACCTAGAAGACGGACTGCATATCCTCCAAGCAAAACTGTGCACACTATTGATAAATATTAAGTGATAGGGAATTCAAAGCATTATTTTCTAACAAGTAAAAATAAAAAGGATTCAGGGTTTCTCAATAGATACCTGGATTTCATTTAAAGTTCCTATTTATCTCAGGCTTCCCTGGAGATTTACCCCTCCTTCACTCCCTGTTCACCCCAGGCATGAGAAATGACATGGTCCTTAATTCTCAATCTCTTCCCTTTCCCAACCTACACATTAAGAGGAAAGATAAGACTACTTAAAACATCAGCATAAAATGAACGGAGCTCTACCTCCCCATCTACCTTAGTGTTTTTATTTGAAATTCATGCAGAAAGAAGAGAAAAGCATCACCACAGATGGGTGTCCCCCGTCTTAGTCCTTTATCTCCAGGCTGTCTGTTGCCAATCCTGTTGTTCCTCACACTTTGCAAAGATCCTGACTAAGAAAGAGCACAGGTCATCCTGCAAATCCCCAGAAAACAACTGGACTCAGCGGCACACAGAAACAAGAGCCCTGCTCATCAACAGCTCCTAAAACAGACCACTATTATTTGCTGTCCCTTGCCCCAGGCCCAGATCTCAAGGCCAATTTGACCCAGAACAAACAATTGGACCTAAACTCTGTAGGCAAGTACTACTTTCACGAGGAATCAGAGGGAGAGCACTAATTTGGGGAAGTCAGATTTTGTAATCCACATTCTTTCCACTTTAGTCAAGCTCAGGACAACCAGGCTTAGCAACTTGACCACTTACTCTTTGAAATGGGACTCCAATCAACATTCAAAACCTTCTATAAAAGTTACTAGTGAGTGCCCGGGGAAGCAATCAGAAATGATCTATAGGCTCAGAATAGTTTCCAAAGTCCGTATTTCCAACCCATCAACCAGGTATTTGGAGAAAAAAGCTTAGTGATTTGTCATCTAGTGTCTTGGAAAGAAACAGAAGATTCTCTGCTGAAATCATGAAGGTAGATTAATAGAGGCTATTTGCAGAGGCTATGCCGAGGTTTAGATAACCAACAGGTGATCCGCATCCAGGAACTATACCATTAGGAAATTGTTTCTACCTTCAGGCCTGAAAGAAGGAACCACAGTAGGACCAAAGGCATGCCACAACTGAAAGGAATTATGGGGCATGGAGGAGACCAAGAAGTAGCCCTTCTTTTTGTTCTGGCCCTCTCTCAGGCTGTGGGAACCTCCATTGGCTGAATCTAAGTACAAGTCAAAGCAAAGGAACTTACTAGTACAACCCAGAGCACAGAACTTTAAAAAAAACAGGTAGATGGTGGAAAATAACTAGTGTAATTAGCTTGAAAATAGTGGCATTTCCAGCCCTCCCTCAGACAACTAACGACCATCTTGGCAGTCATGTGGCTACAGCCATTGTAGGTTCTGAGACACTGACAAAACTGGTGCTGTGGTGAAGTGGGTGTCTCTGTGAGACAAACTCATAATTGTTCTTGCTTTTATACTCTTGTAGGTGGAAAAACACCTTTACACGATGAAGCAATTAGGGGGTTTTTCACTTGCTTTTTAACTGCTTGCTGACTTTTCAAACTTTCACCGGTTGATCTCATTTCTGAAAGCAACATTTATATTTTTTTCCTAGAATGAGACCATTGTAAAGAGACATTGGAGGTGTGGGGATATCCAGAAATGTGTTCTCCAACTCCATGCTTATGGCAAAGTAAGGAAGAAAAATCTATTCAGTCCAACAGAACCCTGTTCATCATTATAGATTCTGGTTTCAACTACTGAATAATCAGCAATGCACAGAAAATCTTATTTAACTATTGGGTTGGGGGAGATAAAAACAAAGGGAAGAGAACTTTGATGGATGGATGCTATCAAAAACTCCTCACCTACCTACTGCTATTTTCATATCCAAAATGTAATTTGCTCATAGTCAACAAGAAACTGTGTTTCAAAAAGTAATTGAAACAAACTAAACAGCTGGTCAGAAACAAAAGCCAGCCTGCAAGCTTTTTTTCTATATTAAATGTAAAGCTTCGATGAATACTTCCTAACACACCCCCACAGTACACACTGTTAGAGAAAATTAGACCCTGCAACCGGAATGTTGACACAGCCAGCATATATTCACCCAATAATGCTCCACACAAGGGGAAGGGAAATGAAGGGCGATAACAATAATTTAAAGGCCTTAAAGCAGCAGAATTATTCCAGGAAACTTGACATTTCCCAACTGAAATTTGGAAAGGAAGCTGGAATGGTTCTCTTGCTAGCAGATGGCTGATTAGTTGAGAATATCCTACAGACCCATGTGAGAACCTCCTAACTCTGGGAGGTCCTGATGGAAGTGACTGGATGCAACAAAATCATAATTATGTAAAATATGATTGCCACAGGACATACAAGGTCCGTGTGATATTTACAACCCTTTAATTTTCCTCAGGCTAATTAGAAGTAGCTCTGCCACTTTCGGAAAGGGGCAGAAAGATTGCTATCAGTCAGTTTGGACTCTGTGTCTGCCGAGGATTGCCGACATGAGAGGTAGGAGAGAGAGAAGAACTGTCCTTCCAGCTTCAAGCTGTTAGCTTCTGCCATCACCGTTTGCTCTCAGGGCCACACCTCGCCGCTGGGAAGCACTTGTCTCTTACTCTCTGTCCAAACTGTCCTGTCATCTGTAGCCCAAGCAAACAGGTTCCATTTGTTGCTGAGCTCTCCTGCCGCCATGGCCACCTCTTTCCGTAAGCACCCCCAGGCTCCTAATCCTCAGAACTGAGCATGTAAGTGGGTGTGGGTTGCTAGCGCCCAGAAGACCCACAACTCTGCTCTTTTTGACTAATAAGTACCCAGGTGAAACATGGTTTCTCCTTTTAGCATTGTAAACCCAGATTGGCCCCTTCTCCTTCTGGAGAAAATTAGACCTAATTGCTCTAATTGCATTAAACGGCACACACACAGGTCACACCAGCCTGTTTAAAAGCTTATTGTTGGAAGGCTCCACACCAGAGTGGGTGAAGTTTTGCCTATTAGCTGAAACACCTGCCTTCCATATCAGAGTGCCCAAATTTGATCCCTGTCTCCTGACTTCAGCCTCCTACCAGTATAAACCCAGGAAGACAGTGATGACAGATAAGGTAACTGGAGACCTGGATTGTGTTTTTGGCTCAGGCCCAACCCTGACTCTTGTAGGCATTTGGGAAGTAAACCAGTAGATGGGAGTTCTGTCTCAAAACTGAAAAAAAAAAAAAAGGAAGAGGATTCCACCCCAGCCTTCCAGAATCATGAGAGTAGACATGCTCCATGGGTAAGAAAAACTTTAGCATTAGGAGTCCCAAGGCCCAGACCACCCTGGGAGAGGAAATAAACCCATTTCCTTCCTTCCTTAAGGGGTTGCTGTAAAGGGACACAAAGTACATAATTTCCCAGAAGGCAACCCTGCTATACTAAATTCATTTATTTGCTTATTCATTAATTAAAAAAAAAATATTTATTGGACTGCAACTGTTTCAAGCAGAGTGAAAAGCAGAGGAGATAAAACGGTGAAAAAATAAACAGTCTCCAGTGTTATAAAATTTGGTCTGATCTTCAGCAACTAACATGATGTACACCACTAGGTTCATCCCTGGACAAGCAGAAAAAATTCAAGATCCTACTCTTGTATTGAAGGGTGTTTAAATATAGCTGAGATGTGTACATAAAAGATACCATATTGTGCCTTATGCTAAAAACCCAAATGACAGTTTCCATCCACAATCCTATGATTAACTGAAGAATTGCAGGATTTGGAGAAATCAGAAGACATTTCAATGGGCCAGCATTGTGGCTCAATGGATTAAGCTGCCACTTGCAACACAAGCATCCCATATCAGAGAGACAGATCCAGTCTGGTGGCTCCACTTCTGATTAAGCTCCCTGCTAATGTGCCTGGGAAGGCAGTGCATGAGGTATGTGGGCTCAGGTATGTGGGCTCCTGCCACCCATCCTGGGATACCAGGATGGAGTTCCTGGTTCCTGGCTTTGGCCTGGCCCAGTTTTGAATGTTACTATCCTTTGGGGAATGAACCAACAGATGGGAAATCAAATCTCTCTCTTTTTCTCTCTCTCTGTCTCCACTCCCCCCAACCATGTCACTCTGCCTTTCAAATAAATAAATGCCTTTTAAAAAAATAAAGAAAAATTTCAAGATGGTTAAGCATTTGAACTAGGACCTGGAAGGTGAAGGACTTTAACAAATGAAAATGGGAGAGAGGAAACTCCTAAATTTCACTATAAATGGAGAAAATGCTTGAAAATTCAAAGGACTCCAAGAACTTTGAAGAGAAACAGAAATATTTACATTTTATTTTGAATAAATGTTTGAAATATATAGATCAAAAGTTTTTCACTTTCCTCAGTTTGGTTCTGCTCTCAGCTGAGAATTATTCTGATATATCTGATAAACTTCTAACCCATAAAGCAATTCCTCAATACTCTTTTCTCATGAAAAAAAAAATAATGTTTCTTTCTATTTCTTCTTCCTCTGGCCTTTTCCTGCATGATGATGAAGAATTAAAAAGAGAAATTCCTCTTCCTGAACACTCACTACACATAATTTCAGTAGAAGACTAAACTGCCATGAACTTTCTAAAAGGTAATTAGGCAATCAGCACATCAAAAGTCTACACCTGGGCAGACCACATGGCCTGAAAACTCGACTTCTAGGAATTTATCAGAAGACACAATCAAAAATTCTCACAAACATATTAGTGAAAGGTATTCATTGTAATGATATTCCTAATAGCAAAATAAACTTATAATAACAAACATCAGATGTTGTAGAAATGGCTGAATAAATTATAGTATAGTCATTTAGAAGAATAATCTTTAAAATATTTAAGAACATAAGACAATGCTCACAGGTTAAAAAATGAAGCTACAAACTATAAGAAGATGATCTCAAGTACATATTGCATATGTGTACTCAACTAATGTCTACATGGGGAGAAGGCACTTAAATCATTAAGCTGTTATCTCTTGGTGGTAACCATTATGAGTGAAGTGTATTCCCTCCATATGCTTTCTTGTATTTGCCAAATTATTTACAATGGATAAATATACAAGGACATTTGAAAAGACTCCTGGAGGGGTTGATGTCGTGACAGCCAGCAAAGCCACCACGTGCATGCAGGTTTGTGTCCCAGCTGCTCCACTTCCAATCCAGCTCCCTGCTAATGGCCTGGGAAAGCAGCAGAAGCTGGGACAAATGTTTTCAGCCCTGTCACTCAGGTGGGAGTCCGGATGAAGCTCCCAGCTCCTGGCTTCAGCCTGGCTCGGCCCTGACCATTGCAGGCATTTGGGATCTGAACCAACAGATGGAAGATTCTCTTGTTTTCTTAAAGATTTTATTTATTTATTAGAGAGGCAGAATTACAGATAGAGAGAGGGTTCACTCTCCAAATGGCCACATTGGCCAGATCCAGGTCAATATGAAGCCAGGAGCCAGGAGCTTTTTCTAGGTCCCACATGGATACAGGGGCCCAAGTTCTTGGGCCATCTTCTACTCCCTTCCCAGGCAGTAGTAGAGAGCTGGATCAGAAGTGCAACAGACAGGACTTGAACTGGTGCCCATACGGGATGCTAGTAGCATAGGCAGAGGCTTAACCTGCTATACCACAGAGATTCTCTCTCTCATTATCTTTCTCTCTCTCTCTCTCTCTTTCAAATAAATGAATAAATATTTTTAAAAACACTTAAAAAAATCAAAAACCTCACAGAGGGGCCAGTGTTGTGGTGCTGTGGGTTAAGCCACCACCTGTGATGCCAACATCCTGGCATCCTACATGAATGATGGTTGAAGTCCAGGCTGCTCCTCTTCTGCTCCAGCCCCATGCTAATGTGCCTGCAAAAGCAGTGGAGAATGGCCCAAGTCTGTCACCCATGTTGGAGACCTGAATGGAGTTCCAGGCTCCTCCTGGCTTTGGCCTGACCCAGCCCCAGCTGTTGCAGCCATTTTGGGAGTGAATCTGTGGCTAGAAGATTCTCTCTCTCTCTCTCTCTCTCTCTCTCTGCTCTCCCCCTCGCCGCAACTCTGCCTTTGAAATAAATGAATAAACCTTTTTTCTTTTTAAAAAAAGTTTCCTGGAAAAAAGAAGTTTAGTGTTAGGCATTAGATACCCACATCCTACACTGCAGTGCATGGGTTCACTGCTCAGTTCCACTCCAGCTTCCTGCTAATGCAGATCCTTGGAGACAGCAAGGGATGGTTCATAGTTGGTTTCCTGCCATCCGCATGGAAGACCTTGCCTCAACACCAACCTAGGGCCATTGCAAGTTTATTTGGGAGCAAAAGCAAATGAAAGTCCGTGCCCAGTTTTTTCATAGTACACATTTTCCATGATTGCTTATGAATGTTAACCACTTTCAATATCCCTCCTGCTTCCTCAGCCATTTATCTGAGTGGCCCGGATGTTCAACCTTGTGCACAAAACTTGCCTACAATGAGAAAAAACACTGGACTTTACATTGGTTGTCTTTTTCATGTACACTAAGCCTTCCTCAGCCACTAAGCACCCATACATCTAGCAGGGAAGTCCATATGAGACACAAAACACTCATTTTCAGACATGGATTCTCTCTACACTACTTTACAACTTCAGGGACTAACCACTTCAGGGACTCATGCCCATCTCCCAAACCAAACTCAGCTGAGAAATTGCTATTCTGCTCTTTTGATACCCAGTGATCCTAAGGCAGCTTCTGCAACCTGACTCTGAGCCAGAGTGAACTACGTGGAAGCACAAGCCCGAGAGCTGGCTTCTAATGGGAAAGGATACTTCCCATTTTGACATGCAGACATAGACAACTGAAGAGGCATTGCTCTCACACTTCCAGCAACATCAACAGTAACAACAAACTCTAACTGTATAACTTCTTCAATCCATCAAAGAGCTGAGTTTGTAAGACAGCCAGTTATCCTAAAATCTAAGGAGAGATCAGTGCCTTAATGGAGAGACAGAACATAACCATTTTTCTTCCCTGCAGCAAATGCAGCTGGACACTTATTAGAAGAAGCAAGTTAGAATAGTTGATAAATTGTTAAAGGCAGCATGTGAGGTGGCAAGAGCATGGAGAATTCATGGGGCCAAGACTTTGGTGGCGAAGAGTATGCATCATGTTGCAGGCTTTTTGTCAACAGACTTCAAGAACAAAACATTAGTTAGAATACTGAGCAATGGTATATCCTTCATGGTGCAGACAGTGAAATACTGCCTTAGGTTCGAGAGAAAAGACAAAGAACCTCTCTGAGGCACTGCGCCATGGGAAAAGACCCATAGCTAAGAGCCTAATAGAAAATGAAAAAATGCACTGACAACTACTCCCACCCTAAATAGGCATTTGAAGCCTGCAATGCATAGAGGGTAACTATAGCAACAATAACCTGAAAGTAACCCAATTTGTAGTCAAATTAATGCAAACTAATGACTTAGCAGAAGGAAACACATGACCACATACAAGCAGAAAAACAACAACTCAAGCACTACTATTCTACCAAGATGTCCAGTTTTCAACAAAAAATTAAGAGTCATGTGTAAAGTCCATACAAAATATCATACTGACAAGAGACAAAGCCACACACAGAGCCAGAGCCAGACTCATAGGCAGATCTGGAATTAGTACGCAGTCTACTTAAAATAACCCATATACATAAGATAAACACTCAAGTAATGGGTTTGTTAGCATTATTAGCATTTTGAAGTGGCTTCCTCATTGTTGTGGAGGACGATTTTGTATATGGCAGGACATTTGGCAGCCTCACTAATTGTAACTACTGGATGCTAACACTTCCCCCCATCATGACAACCGTGAATGATTCCTGGTGTTGCAAAATTTCTCTGGGAGAAAGAAGGAACAAACTGATGTAATAAGAAAATGTGGGCCAGCGCCATGGCTCACTTGGCTAATCCTCCACCTGCAGCACCGGCACCCCGGGTTCTAGTCCCGGTTGGGGCACTGGTTCTGTCCCGGTTGCTCCTCTTCCAGTCCAGTTCTCTGCTGTGGCCCGGGAGTGCAGTGGAGGATGGCCCAAGTGCTTGGGTCCCTGCACCCGCACGGGAGACCAGCAGGAAGTACCCAGCTCCTGGCTTCAGATCGGCGCAGCGCCGGCCATAGCGGCCATTTGGGGGGTGAACCAATGAAAGGAAGACCTTTCTCTCTGTCTCTCTCTCACTGTCTATAACTCTGTGTGTGTGTCTCTCTCTCTCTCACTGTCTAACTCTGCCTGGCAAAAAAATTTAAAAAAAAAAAAGAAAATGTGGATAACATGCATGATTAAATAGATAATTCCATTAGAGAGATGAAAGCAATAGGAAAGAAAGAATCAAATGGAAATGCAAAGAAATGTAGTTATGTAACTATAGAATTCAAAGAATCAGATCATGAGCAGATAGTAGTACACAAGTGATGAAAGAATTAATGAAGTTGAGGATAGGTCAATGGAAATTAACCACACTGAAAAACAAAATAAGAAAAAATATAGGGAGCTAAAAAACCTTAAGACTTATAGAACAATATAAAATATTCTAACATGCCCACATGGCATTCAATAAAAAGTAAAAAGAAGAAAGCAGAAGAAATGGTTGAAGAAAGAATGGCCAAGAATATTCCAAAATTAATGACAGCTACAAAACTCACAGATTTTAGAAACCAAAAACATCAACCTGGATAAATGAAGAAACAGCAGAATCCTGAGGGAAGGAGGGAAATGAAGCAGCGAAGGAATGCAAGAAGAAAAAATAAAACTGAATTTACCATATATAAACTAGTAGTAAATAAATAGAAAATTTTGAAGATATAAGAAAAGACATAAAGAGGCACAGTAGGTTAATCCTCTGCCTGCAGTGCCAGCTACCCATATGGACGCCTGTTCTAGTCCTGGCTGCTCCTCTTCTGATCCAGCTCTCTGCTATGGCCTGGGAAAGCAGTAGAAGATGGTCCAAGTCCTTGGGCCTCTGCATGCGCATGGGAGACCCGGAGGTAGCTCCTGGCTCCTGGCTTCGGATGTGCACAGCTCTAGCCGCTGTGGCCATTTGGGGAGCGAACCAGTGGAATGAAGACCTTTCTCTCTGTCTCTCCCTCTTACTGTCTGTAACTCTACCTCTGAAATAAATAAATAAAATATTTAAAAAAAAAAAAAGACGTAAAGAGAAATAAGCATACAAGTTACAACACAGTTTTCCCAGGAGACCATGAAGTGGCATAAAATATCCAAAGAAGAAAATCTGAAACAGAAATCTATACCCAGCAAAAATTATTTTCAAAAATGAAAAAGAACAATTAACTCTAGAGAAAAGACAAAAAATAAACAGGTACAAATGGACAAAATAGAAAAATAATTAGCAAGAAGATAGATGTACTTATTTTTAAAGATTTATTTGTTTATTTATTTGAAAGGCAGAGCAACAGAGAGGGAAACAAGATCTCCTATCCTCTGGTTTACTCCCTAAATGGCCACAATAGCCAGGTCTTGACCAAGACAAATCCAGGGCCCAGGAACTCCATCCTGGTCTCCCATATGAGTAGCAAGGGTCTAAGCACTTAGTTCTTCCTCAACTGCCATACCAAGAGCACTAACAGGAAGCTGCGTCAGAAGCAGAGTAGCCAGGACTTGAACCACCACTCCAATAGATGATGCTGACACCACATGCAACAGCCCAACCTGCTGCACCACAGCACCAACTCTAAGAGGCAGATACAAATTCGAGCATACCAAAAAACTACAAATATATGAAATAATCTAAAATATTAAACTAAAAGAAAATTTCAGATTGTATTTAAAAAAATGCAAGAAACCCATCTGAAATATAAAAACTTAAAAGTGAAAGGATGAAAAATAATGCATGTTACTACCACTAGCCAAACTCAAGCTGCAGTAGCTATATCAATATGCCACCAACAAAATATTCTTTCAGAACAAGGAATTTGACCAGCAATAAAGATATGTAAGGGGTCAATTCTCTAAAAAGATGTACCAATTCTAATTGTATAGGCATAAAAAGTTTCAAATTACATAAAGCAAAATGTGATAGAACTAGCAAATCAACAATTGCAGCTGAACACTTTCAGACAATCTTTTAGTAACTGAAAGAAGAGGTAGTTAGACAATTGGTGAGGATGTATGAAACACTAACAGCTCTATCAACACAGTAGATATAATTGACATTCACAGAAGACTTCACTCTACAATGGCAACATATATATTATTTTCAAGTGCACATGAAACATTCATTGAGATAAGTGAAATTGTGGACCATGAATCAAATGTCAACATATTCAAAACAATAGAAAGAGTACACAAGGGGATGGCGCTGGTGATTCTGTGGAGTAGCAGGTTAAGCCACCATCTTCAGCACTGGCACTGGTTTGAGTCCTGCTTGTTCTCCTCCACTTCTAATCCAGCTCCCTGCAAATGTGCCTGGGAAAGCAGAAGAGGATGGCCTCTGTGCTTGGGGCCCTGCACCCATATGGGAGACCCAGATGAAGTTCCTGGCTACTGGTTTTGGCCTGGCCCAGTCCTGGCCATTGTGGCCCTTTGGGGACTGAACCAGGGGATAGAAGATCTCTCTCTCTCCCCCACCTCTCCCCCTCTGTAACTGCCTTCCAATACCTTCCAAATAAAATAAATAAATCTTTTTTTTAAAAGAAATAGTAAACAGTATTTTCTCAGGGCATAATGAAATTAAGCCAGAAATCAATAAAACAACAAATCTGGAAAGTTCCCAGTAGTGGAAAACTAAATAAATAACCATGGGTAGAACCAAAAAATCTCAAAGAAAATTTAAGAATACTTTTAACTGAATGAAATGAAAATAAAGCATGTCAAAATTGGTGAGATAAAATTACAATAGTCTTTAGATGTAAATATATTGCATTACATTTTAGTATTAGAATAGTATCAAAGCATAATCTATTTCCTCAAGAGACTAGGAAAATAAGAACATACTATTAAGCACAAAGCAAGCAGACAGGAAGAAGCAATGGAGAACAACAGTTAATGAAACTTAAAATAAAAATCTGTAGAGAAAAATCAGTAAAAGAAAAACCAATTCTTTTGCAAAAGAATCAATAAAGTTGCTATACATTTAGCTAGACTAGTAAGGACAGCAGAAGAAGAAAAAAAATTAATAATAATAGGAATGAAACTGGAGACATCAGTATAGACCTCACAGATATTTAAAGGGAAAGTAATGAAACACTATGAAAATTACTGTGATCATCAGTTCAGCAAGTCTACATTAAATGACTCAATTTGTTTAAACATACAGTCTATAAAAACAAAGGAAAACTGGAATAATAACCTGAATAATTCAATAACCATCAAATTAAATCCATGGATTAAAATCTTATAATAATGAGAAAACCTAGGCCCAAATGATTTCATTGGTGAATTAGTTCAAATATGTAACATTAATAATGTTAACACAAGTTCTATATAAAAGATTATAGGGGCCGGCGCTGTGGCTCAATAGGCTAATCCTCTGCCTGCAGTGCCGGCACACCGGGTTCTAGTCCCGGTCGAGGCGTCAGATTCTGTCCCGGTTGCCCCTGTTCCAGGCCAGCTCTCTGCTGTGGCCAGGGAGTGCAGTGGAGGATGGCCCACACCCGCATGGGAGACCAGGAGAAGCACCTGGCTCCTGCCTTCAGATCAGCGCGGTGCACCGGCTGCAGCACACTGGCCGCGGCGGCTACTGGAGGGTGAACCAATGGCAAAGGAAGACTTTTCTCTCTTTCTCTCACTGTCCAATCTGCCTGTCAAAAAAAAAAAAAGATTATAGGAAAATCTTATAGGAAGGAATACTTTCCAGCTTATTTTATGAGGCTAGTATTACACAGATCACAAAATCAAAAAAATAGATATTACAAAATAAAAACTAGAGACCAATAACTTTCATGAGCATAAATACAACATTTTCAAGAGTAGCAAATTGAATTTTAAAATGTATAATCTTACTCTTGGTAACACTTTGTGACCAAGTGGGATTTACTCCAGTAATACAAAGATGGTTCAACATTTTAAAGAACAAATCATGTAATACACCATTCATTAGGATAAAAAGGAAAAGCCATAATAGCATCTCAATAGATATAGAAAAAATTTCAAAAAATTGTTAACTCCATTTGTGAAAAGATACCCAACGCCATTAGTCATTAGAAAAATTCAAGTTAAAATTAGATACATTTTCAGACTTTCTATAATGGTAAGCAAACACAAATTCTGACTATACCAGGTTCTGTGAGGATTTGGGACAAAGCTGAACGCCAGTACACCACTGATGGAAGTAAAATATACAATCACTTTGTAAAAACAGCTTGGCAGTTTCTTACAAAATTCAACATGTACTGACCATATGAACCAACAATTCCCAATCCTAGGTATTTACCCAAGGTATATCAAAAACCTTAGCTCACCCAGGAACTTGAAAACAAATGTTTATATCACCTATAATCATAATTGTCAAAAATTGGAATCTACAAACCGTGATTTACAGATTCAATATAAGGATACAGGCAATAAAAAGAAATTATTATGAATAGACCAGTGTGGATCATTTTAATTAAATGTTTCTAAGTGAAATGTTTCAGACCTGAAATACTACATAGTATATCAATCCAAAAGACAAAAGAATTGAAATACAAAGCAGATCAGCAGCTGTCTCCTTGGAAGTCAAAGGCAAAACTGACTACAAAGAGACAGAAGAGAATTTTTGAGATGATAGAACTGTTCTATAATAGGATTGTGATGGGAAATACATAGCTTTTTCTATTTATCCAAATCAAAGAAACTATACACCACAGAGAGTGAATTCTTCTTTATGCACATTAAAAAAAACCAACAAGATGTGGAGGGGACTCAAAACCTAATATAAATTGTAATAAATGAACTTAACTGAATTTCGACAAATAACATTAACACAGATGATTGGATGGGGAAAAAAAGAACTAACCTAAGTAACTTCAGAAAATATATTTTGGTTGCAAGGCTATAAGGCTGTAAGGCTATAGACAAAAATAATACTGTAAGGCTACAGACAAAAATAATCATATACAAAACTGACGATAGCTGATAAGTTATTTTCTTATGGAGATATATATTAGCAATTTCAAAATTTTATACTGGGGAGGAAGCAATGATAAATATATTATAGATGATGAGAGCCATGTTCCTCATTGTGGGAAAAATGAACTACAGGTAAGAAAAAGGAAAAAGCTAAAATGAACTTTGGGTATAATGTTGGATTGGAATCCAAGCCAGCAGTACAAACTCATGATATTTACTGCATGCACGGAGAGCTGGATACTTAAAATACCTGCAAATGTGTATACTACGTATCAACATCATGTTCATTCCAACATGTTACATTGAAAAGGACATCACATCACTTCTGTGGTGTTCTTACCAAAAATGTACAAACTCAATCTAGTCATGTGAAGACATTAGACATACCCAAACTGAGGGACATTTAACAAAACAACTGCTCTGTAAAAATGTCATGGTCACAAATGCCAAAGGAAGACTGAGAGACTATCACAGGGCAGAGAAGAGTAAGAAGTGACAGCTGAGTCCAGTATGGGACTCTCGACTGGATTGTGTAACAGAAAAGGAAACATTGAGTAAGCCATAATATCATCTGTAATTCAATCAACATCATTGTCAATGTTAATTCATCTTATTTGATGCTATGGTTATGTGAGATGTCAATATTAAATGAAGAAGGCTGAACATCTTCAGGGAAATCACAGCCCTATTTTAGAAAGACTTCCCACAAATCTAACTGTACTTCTGAAAATTAAAAAATACATAAATAACTAGAAAGGAAATTATGCCAGGAGGCTGAGTTCCTGAATCCAGAATGGAAACATAGCATCTTCAGTCATAGCAAGCAGGTATTTACCTTGATGCTTACCATCTTCTGCTGCTTTCCCAGATGCATTCGCAGGAAGCAGTATTGGAACCTGTGATCCCAGAGGATGTGGGGGTGTCACAGGTTGTGGCTTAACCCACTGTGCCACAACAACGACCCCAAAGTCAATTATATGTCTGAGGCCAGTGCCATGGTATAGCGGGCCAAAGCCTCCACATGTGGTGCTGACATCCCATATGGGTGCTGGTTCTAATCCCGGCTGCTCCTCTTCCAATCCAGCTCTCTGCTATGGCCTGCGAAAGCAGTAGAAAATGGCCCCAAGTACTTGGGCTCCTGTACCCATATGGGAGACCTGGAAGAAGCTCCTGGCTCCTGGCTTCGGATCGGCCCAGCTCTGGCCGTAGCAGCCATTTGGGGAGTGAACCAATGATAGAAGACCTTTCTCTCTGTCTCTCCCTCTCTCTGTCTGTAAATTTACCTCTCAAATAAATAAATAATATCTTTTAAAAAAAATTTATGTGTCTGTTCCAGGTAACCAAGCATAGGATACGGGATGAAGTACAATGAGAACTGGGCTGTGGAATACAAACCCTATGTCAAATGCAAGGTCTTCAAGGCAGGCATATGTATTAACAGGCTGTATGCATAGATCAGAACCTAAACTGCCGGCTGAGATAGGAAAACCCTAGTGTGGATTTTTTCCTCCTTGCGTTGTCTGAAAGGATAACCCTTCCATAACCTTCTTGCAGTGTTGTTTCCCGTTGCTTCATCCTCCCAGTTGGGAACACAGGGGTTTCTCTGACCTCCCTCCCGGTATGATGTTTTCCTGACACTGCCCACCACCCTGGCAAGACTTCCACGCCTCACATCAGACATAGGCCACTCCCACACCTCACATCAGACACGGGCCAGCAGCTTCCTTTCTGCTCTCCCGATCACCAGTCTCTTCACTTAGCCTGTTGTATGGTGTAACACTGCTGAAGGCTATCTTCATCTCCTTTCTCCACTGTTCAGGGAGCCGCATGATTTCCTGACACCCACTTCTTTACACTTTAGGGATTTGTAGTGGAATTTGTAAGTTCTCCTTAGTTTACCATTGATGTACCCTTGTATCTTTCTCCTTTATATTATGAAATCAAGGCCCAATAATAAGACCTGCTTTACATGTCCCCCTTTGAGTATTTGATCTCTGCAGCCAAATAACTCCTTCCCTTGCCTGGTGAATCAAATCCTGCCAGACTTAAAGGCCAAGCACATCTCCCTTCACTCGAGAAGGCAGAATAAACTGACTCTCTAATCACTTTAAATTGTCTCTCTACTAATCTGCTGATGCAAATTCTATCATCCACACTACTCACATTGGATTATTTATTTTCATTTCATTCCATCTAATTGTGTCCTGTATGTACTCTTGTCTCTACACCTAACATATTATAGAAATGTGAATTTAATGGATTATTGTTGCATATATAATACATCCCATATGGCAAGATAGCATCTGCTTCAGTCTCTCAAAACCTAATACAAATGCCTATGGATTTTCTATAGAAATAAATCATTTCCTACCATTAATTAAATTTTTCATTATTTTTTATCACATAAGTTAATAAAATTCATAGTATACACTTTTTTAGACAAAAGGAAGAATTCATTCTTAGTTCTACCATAGAGAAATAAGCATTGCTAACATGTAGCCATATAATCAAGAGTGTTGCTTCATATGGACAGGTAAACCTACCTATATGAATATTTTGTAACTTGCCTTTCTCATTAACAATATATTGCTAACCTCACTTAAAAACAATGCATATGTACTTATTCATAACATTTGATTGCTACATAGTGTCCCATTGAATGGATCACCATAATGGATTCACCCAAATCTCCACTATGGAGCATTTAACTTCTGCCTAGGTTTTTTCCATTAACAATGGGGTAATGATCATCTCCACAAGCACATCCTGGGACCAGTGGTGTGATTATTTCAACAGAATTTCCCAAAAGAAAAATCAACAAACCAAAAATACACACATTTAGAATTTCATGATATAGCATCAGTTTTCCTTCAGGATTGCATCAATTTACATTTTATCAACTGTATGTGTGAGTGCTCCTTGTCATCACACGTTTACTAATTAGCAATGCTATCATTTCCTTTTTTTAAAGATCACTAAGTTTTTTGTCATGGTTTCTTTCACTGATGTATTTTTCAGTCATTAGCTGGGTTAAGATTTGACTTTTACTCACTACTCACTTCCCATCCAAGCCTTCAATTGTGACTTGGAAGCCTACTTTTAGAGGCACTGGTGAGGTGACTTTTTCACAAATCACCTTCTCTCCATTTCCACTACTGATACAATCTTTGAGCATACATTTTTGCATTTTTTCTATTTTTTGTTCATAATATTAGCAATCCTGGAAAGCTGAGAGTTCCAGATGGCCATCAGAAACTAGAAAATTCTTGTATAATTTTTTAAGCTTTCCATTTTTAATTTTAGTACATTAGACTTCAGGAATGATAGAATTATCTATACATAACTTTTAACAGCTACTTTATTCAGGTGTGTAAGATAGTGAGGAGGACATACTTCAAAAAAATGAACATCTCTCATGATACAGGAGGTAGTCTAATCATTTAACTCCTTTACATTTGGTCCAAAAACTTCCCTCAAAGAATATAATTGTGTTAAGTAATCTGCATTTCTAAGTACATTGCTATTAAAATGATGACAGACTAAACACATTGTTCTACCTATGTTGTTAGCTCCCATCTTTAAATAGCAATTAAAGTCAAATTTATAAAATTTTAGGGCCAGAGAGAGACCAAAACTGTACTTGTCAAAATAGCTCCAGTTCTGTCTTTCAGCTCCTGCTTAACACTTCCTATGTGTACTTGGGTTATTATGTGGAACAGTCACCTTTTTCATTTCACACCTGCAAGATAAGAGTTTATTCCTCACAAATCCAGATTTGAAAATGTCCTTATTCTTCTATAAATGTAATTTATGCAATATATATGTGTGTACATATAAAGATATCACCTTTCTAACACTGAGCAGTGAATGGCTGGTCATAGATAAAGCCTCCTTCTGTTTATCTTTCCATTTCTGGAATTCATTTTCTGTCACAACATATTAAATTGATGCATTTGTATATTATAGATTAAATCACCCTCTAACTATAGTTAGCTTCTGTTCGTGCTGAGTTTTAATTTGTTGTCTCAGTAAGGTCTTAGTCAAGGGTATCCCCTAAAGGCCACTCAATAAATTAGGGAATAGTGCCAATGGCTCTCAGTGTGATGTCCCTAATCTTTTCCATGCTGATCCCATAGGCTCCCTGGAATAATGGAGACTGAGAGTAACATTTTCTTGGCCTTTTCTTGTTCTTTCCTAAAGGATAAATCGTAGACCCAATGTTATATGTTTTTGGTATGAAGTCTCAGACCCATAAGGTCACAATTACTATCAAACATACACCATATCCTCCCATCTGATAAGGTTCATGGGATGCCATCAGATGTTTTTTAAAATTTATTTTATTTGAAATACAGAGATATTGACAGACAGAAAAATATAAATATGCAATGCTCTGGTTCACTCCCCCAAGTGCTCACAACCACCAAGGATGGACCAGACTGAATTCAGGAGCCAGGGATTCAATCTGAGTCTCTTAAGTGTCTGGCAGGGACCCAAGCACTTGAGCCATCACTGCAGCCCCCCAGGGTGTGTATTAAGAGGAGCTGGGATCAGAAATGGATCCAGGGCTTAAACCCAGCAATTCCAATGTGGGATGCAGAAGTCCCAAGGGACATCTTAACCACTGCACCAAATGCCCACCCCATCAAATACTTTCTAATCTTTCTTTTTTAAATCCCTGGTTTATGGTCTCTTAGAATGACCTTTGGAATTTTCTTTGTTTATGGGGTAAAACAATTTCTCAAGCCTAACTCTGGACCCAGTGAATCAGAGTCTGCAGTAGCAATCCAGCCACCCATATGTTTAACATTCCCATGGCCATTCAAGTGTGCCTCCAAGATTGAGACCAACTACTACAATAAGAGGATTTACAAACAGTTCTTCCATTTTCAACACACTACTTCCATAGATCATGTGTGGAGTTTTAATAACAACTCACTTGCTAGCCATTCAACTAAATAAATGGCTTAGAAATATTTCTATGGGGTCATTTTATCCCCTGGTTTCCCTTAATCCTCTTAACCTTTCTCTCAGCTTCCTGCCCACCAAACCCCTAGAAATTTCTCCTTCGTGTCTGGTTACTCACCAGTGACAGTTCTCCCTCTCTGCTGCTGAGGCTTATTCCTGAATTCACCCCCACTCTACAACCTCACTAATAAAATGTTTAATGGCAGAAAACATATATGAAGCCACTGTGCCTCTTTGGTATATCCTCAGTGCTAGATATTTGGCAGAAATTCAGTAAGTCAATGGACAATAAATCCTTATACCACTCTGCTGATGCTCAGTGTAAGGAAACGGGCCTAATTGACAGATGAGCAAGCTGTTAAGGTAGGATGGATGACTTTGTAATGTTTCCCTTTCAAGGGTCTGTGCAAGTTGTTGGAAAGCATGCAAGTGGAACTTATTCTGAATGATCACTATTTCCACGAAGACAATTTAGACTGCAACTGCACTTCATTTAAAATTAATTACCTCAATTATTAAAATGTAAAATAATAATTCATAATACCAACAGGTCCAATTCGCAGTTTAAAGATCTTAATTCCTAATCAAAATAGTAGCACAGTAGGAACAAATATTTGAATGGAAAAATCACTGGATTTTTTTTTTTGCTCTAGGTTAATTATTCTTAAAATTACTGACACGATTATCCAAAGTTAATACTACAGTTACGAAGTATTTCCATATTTTATTTCTCACTTAGATCTCTATCCCGGGGCTGGCATTGTGGTGCAGCAGGTTAAGCTGTCACCGCCTGAGATGCCAGCATCCCAGAGTGCTCCAGCTGCTCCACTTCTAATCCAGTTCCTTGCTAATGCACCTGGAAAAAGTAGTCAAAGATGGCCCAAAAGGCCCAAGTGCTTGCGACTCTGTTACCCATGTGGGAGACCTAGATGAAGCTCCTGGCTCTTGGCTTTGGCCTGTCCTATTCCTGGCCATTGCAACCATTTGGAAAGTGACTCAGCTGATGGAAGATATCTGTCTCTCTCTCAACTCTATCTTTCAAATAAATCTTTTAAATTCTCTATCCTGACCGACAGCACTTTGTCAGAAACTCATGTGTTGCTCAACAGCTAAAAGAGGGACATGGCTTAGAATTTGGCAAAGGAAGAATACGGAGGGTCCATTCTGCATGAGATTATTCACCACACCTATTATGGCAAAATTTATAGGATCAACTTAAGAATTATTCCCTGTGCATACTAGACGTAAATTTCAAGGTACCATAAGTGAATTAAATTCTACATCAATAAAGAAATATTCTTTAATTGAAAGATGAGAGTGTTCAGTGCTTAGGAACAGAATGGTAAAATCGGTTACCTGGGATTTTTCCGTATTACTGAGAGGAAGGGAGACAAGGGGAAAAGCTGGAGCAGGTCTTTTGCACACTAGCATTACTGACCTTTTTTTTCTCCCAGGAGCATAAAAGTCAACATGTGAGTCCTGCTCCTACCATCAGTCATGCTCTGTGTCAGTTTCACACCTGTAAATAAAGGCATAGTTATTTGGAAAGCCTTCCATTTCTACATCACAGGGATGATACAGGAACTATATGACATTTATGTGTTAAAGCTCTGAGAAAAGTTAACAAGCATTACAAAAGCAAAGTGGAGTCTAAGGCTTTTTTGTTCTTACAGTTTCCCTAAATGTATGGATTCCTTCTTTTCTAACCATAAAAAGGATTCAAAAATGTTTCATTCTAAAATATGAGGAGGTGATCATGTACCCACTCATCTAGAAAGGTTCTCGACCCCAGCACTATTTATGTTTTGAACCAGATCATTCTCTGTTGCAGCAGCAGCATCTGTGCTATAAGATATTTACCAGCAGTGCCCTTGGCATCTACCCCACTAGATGCCAGTAACACCCTTCGAGTTGTGATGGTGAATGACTAGACATCGTCAAGTATCCTCTGGAGGTGGGGCTGCAGGCTTAAAAAGCACCTAGGCTGAAAGCCACTGATAAATACTTTGTTTTACACATGTGATCATAACAACTAGTGTGTTGAATGTATGAAATATTATAAATACATGCCAAAATATGTCAAATAACGTCATATGTGTGCATGTAAATGTTCATGAAAAATCAGCAAGTGGCCAACCTATTATTGTCACAATAGAAGTTCATAAACTATTATTAAGAGGATAAGAGGCATTTTAAATCAGGCATCATGAAAACCTACACATCAAGAATCCATCAAAGTAAGAACACAATATTAGAAATGTACACCAGGGGCTGGTGCTGTGGCATAGCAGGTAAATCCACTAACTGCAGTGCCATCATCCCAAATGGGCACTGGTTCAAGTCCTGGCTGCTCTACTTCCAATCCAGCTCTCTGTTGTGGCCTGGGAAAGCAGTGGAGGATGGTCCACATCCTTGGGCCCCTGTACCTGTGTAGGAGACCCAGAAGAAGCTCCTGATTTCTGGTTTTGGAGCTGCTCAGCTCCAACCATTGCAGCCATCTGAGGAGTGAACCAGCGGATAGAAGACTTCTGTCTCTCTCCCTCTGCGTCTGCCTCTCTGTAATTCTTCCCTTAAAATAAATAATTAAATATTTTTAAAAAGAAAAAAGAAATGTATACCAATTGAATATTCAAATATGATAATATATTTATGTCAAAACATAAACACAAAAGCAGATAATTAAGTGAATCAAATATTAATATCTTCCTAATTTGTTAAAGCAAAACTTGTAATGTCATCAAATGGCATTAATCAAGTGTGTGTGTTTGAGATGCCAGAGGCCTAGTTACTTAACAATGAAGAGAAACAATAGCCCAGACTTTCCATAATTTATGAACTTCAGTGCAGCTTTGGAAGTCCCCATTATTGAAAGACACCTTGTCAGGATTTGCTGGACCACCAAGAGGACCACAGCTGTCGTTCTCACGCCTTGCTGAGACAGACATTCTGCTGTGACTTGTCAGCCAGCTGAAGTTGCCTTGGCCTCGCCAAGGATTGAAAGAGCATAAAAATGAAAATACCATTTCCCCACATTTCATGAGTTTTATTGCTGTTTTTTTGGCAGCTCAAGTTTATCAGCCACATGGTTCCTCTGAAGGGGCTTAGAATGGTTGCAGCATGGTCCACTGTGAAAACCGTTATGAACAGAAAGCAGTGATAAGCCCCCTCCACTAGAGCCAAAGATCAGTGAGTATGCACACACTCTATACCGAGAGGGAGAGAGAGAGAGAGAGAGAGAGAGAGGTAGAACTTCACATCAAGGTCAACCAAAGGCAAAGCAATTACAAGAAGAGAGGAAGGCTGGTGAGCTCTATGTTATCAGGCCCACTCTTAGTTCTCATGTATTACTTTATTTTTTTAAAATAAAAAGCTCTATCACACGATATGATAGCTGGGAAATGTTCTCTCACATCTCCCTTAGGCATTTAGAGAAGCCATTAAAAATAACTACTATGACTTCTGCTTAGCTCTGTCTTCTGTTTCACAAAATTAAAAAAAAAAATCAGAGCTAACATCTATTATGAGTTGTAATTTTTCTCCCTGCTTTACAACTACAAAACCAATTAATGTCCCAATCATAGATACTGCTTTGAGTAAAAATTAAAAACATTTGTTCATTAGTTAGACTTTACCAGATTTTTGCTAAATCTCCAGAAATTATCTCATTTGGTCTTTGCACGAGGTTAGGAGAAATTAGTCCTGTTTGGGCAGTAAGCTGGAATAAGGGGCAGGGGGCGGTTTGCAAGATATTAATTTAACAGTGGTGCTCTGGCCAGAACAAAAGGGGGAGAAATGGAGAAGGGAATAGAGAACAATTTAGGAAGCTAAAACAATCATGCACTCAGGCATAAATTAAAACCTAGAATGAGAATATGGGGGGAAATTTTTCATGGGAAATGAATATGTAAAGACATAAAAATAGAGGAATAAGATTGATAATGCAGGAAGTGGGACAAGAACAGTGAAGTAAGGAGAGGTCATTGTTTCCCAGGGATCTGGTTTACCGCACGGTCAGTCTAACTTCAGCTAGTAAGTCAGAGTAGCTTGAGAGTTTAACAATCCCTCTGTTAGACAGCTTCACACCGGTGCTTCCTTAGCCACATTTGCTATTCTGGAGCTTAGTCACCTGCTGAAATCTCTGGCCCCATTCCTATTACTTGTTATCTTACCTCTTGCTTTAAAAAAATCATCCCGGGATAAATTCCTTGCTCTTTGTCAAAGTTCTAATAATTAAGCTTCATACAGATTCTTGAAGGGGCAATAGTAACGTACCCAAATGCTATGGCTCCTACTCCCTCAATTTTGGATCCTGCCAAGGGCCAGAGAAAAGAAACCATATGTGCTCTAGAATGAAGGTAGCACAAACTCCAAAGCAAATTTTTATGAGTACTGTTCAACTTCCAACTCTACCCTTCTTTCGTGCTCCCAGGTCACAGATTCTCTGTTCTATATGTGTTTTCATCATTTTTAAAACATACATTTTGAGCTGGCACCATGGCTCACTTGGTTAATCCTCTGCCTGCGGAGCCAGCATCCCATATGGGTGCTGAGTTCTAGTCCCGGTTGCTCCTCTTTGAGTCCAGCTCTCTGCTGTGGCCCGGGAAGGCAGTGGAAGATGGCCCAGGTCCTTGGGCCCTGCTTCCGCATGGGAGACCAGCAGGAAGCACCTGGCTCCTGGCTTCTGATCGGCGTAGCTCCAGCCATAGCAGCCATTCGGGGGTGAACCAACGGAAGGAAGACCTTCTCTCTCTCTCTCTCTCTCACTGTCTAACTCTATCTGTCAAATAAAAAAAAAACATTCATTTATTTGAAAGGCATAGTTACAGAGAGAAAGGGAGAGGAAGAGGGAGAGGGAGAGAGAGAGAAAGAGACAGAGAGAGAGAGAATCTTCTATCTGCTGGTTCACTTCCCAAATGACCGCAATAGCTGGGACTGAGCCAGGGCGAAGTCAGGAGCCAGGAATACATATGGTCTCCTACATGGGTGACAGGGGCCAAAGCACTCAGGCCATCTTCCGCTGCCTTCCCAGATGCATTAGCAGGGTGCTGGATCAGAAGTGGATCAGCCAGGACTCCGTTACCCTGAAGGGATTTTTATGTATGACAACCATGGGAATAAACTAAAGCATGACATGTTCTCTAGTTATATTTTGTAAAAATTCATAACAACTAGCAGTATGTCTGTCTAGAAGTCCAATGTGCTATCCATTGCAAGGTAGAGCAGAGTGCAACTAGCAATATTTCTATTAGGGTATTTTGATAGTCCACCTCCCAGTGATCCAAATAATAAAATTGCTATTGTATGCCATCATTGTTTGTCTTCATAGGGAAAAATAGGCACAGAGGACACTTCAGAAGGGAGGTAGTTACCTAGTACAAATTTTAAAAAGCCAAGAGGGGAAGCATAATAGTAGAAAGGCATGACTCAAAGGAATGAAAGGTATTACAATCATCCATCCCTACTATATCACTTCCACAATACCTCAAAGGGCATCCCAAATATTTTATTGTAAATACAGAAAATAAAAACTAGAGACTGAAGACAGAGCAAAACATAGTCCCTAAACCAAGGGACCAGTGATGGTCCCAGACTGCACAGTACAGTCTGGACCATACTCTTAAGGTGTGTTGTCTTGACCTGCATTCCTGAATCCCCAGAAAGTGTGTAACCTGGGTCAAAATGGAAAGCAGCTGGTAGTACACTTCAGCCCTCTAGTGCAGCCTCACTGACAAGACACTGTGATGTTTTTTTCCACAGTATATTGCTTCTGGATGCTTTGCATTGAGTACAGAAGACTAAATGCTACACAAACAAGTGTAACAATCTTACTTTAATTGAAGAAAGTTTCATTTCTATTCATACCACAGTCCAAGACTGGTTGGTGGGGTATGTGGAAGACTCTACCTTGCATTGGGATTCAGGAATACAGGCTCTCTATACTTGTAGTCCCTCCTCTTCTAGGTCCAGGGAGACCTTTCCATTCAGCAACCAAATGAGAAAATAATTTTGCTCTGGAGATTTTTTACAGTTCAGCCCTCAAAGTACTGCCATCACTTCACACACAGTCTGACAACCAGCCTCATGGACGCACATTAAAAGTAGAAGTTTGGAAAATGTAGTCTGTGTATGTCCTCAGGAAGGAAAGGTCTCAGATAATGGGAAATACAGCAGCCTGTGATACATTATTAAACTGTAGTAGGATGTTGGTATAACCAGTTAGAATGTGTAGACACCAAAGGCAATATCATTTATAATTATTAAGATTATTTCTAGGGACTGTGTTTGCCTATTCAGATCCTTTTAAAGGATGAAATGTATTGGGATTATCTACTCCTTGAATGCCCAATCTCCCCAAAACCTTAAACTGCCTACTTATGTCCATAACAGGTTATCAATACACAGAAGCAATGTGATATATTCATGCTATGCCTAGTCATTGTTTTTAAACTGTAGATAAGCTAGTGTTACCCTGGTGCAAAAGTCAAAGATGCAAGAAGTACTGAATACTAATATTGATATTTCTTATGAATATAGATGCAAAAGTTCCTCTGAAAAAATACAAATAAACCAAAGGCAGAAAAATGTACAGAGAATTATATAGCATGAACCAGTAAGATTTATGCCAAGAATTCAAAGTTTGTTTCATATATTATAATAAATTAATTTAGTACATCATAATCACTAGAATAAAGCATATAAGCATCTCAATCACAAGGGGAAAACATTCGATAACATTCAATATCCTTTCATGATGAAAACCCAACAAATTTGGAAAATAAGAAAACCCCTTCAATGTGATAAAAAAGCCCACAGTTAATGTCATACTTAATTGTGAAAGAATAAATGGTTTCCCAGAATAACAGGACAAAATGTTCACTCTTACCACTTTTATTCAACCTTATTTGGAAGATTCGTGCAAGGGAATTGGGCAAGACAACTTAATAAGGGATCCAGATTGGCTTGATCACTATACATTGCATAAGTATTTATTGAAATATCACACTGTGCCCCATAAATATGTAGAATTAGTAAATGTTAATAAAGACAAAGCATTAATATTGTAGGAGGTGGAAATGCTAACTAACCTGATTTTGTCATCATGCACTTCGAATACATGTATTGAATTATTACTCTATCCTATTTATAGTTTAATTTTAAAATGATAAGAAGTAATGTTTTTGCTATATGCAGATTACATGATGTGTGTAGAAAATTCTAAGAAATTCACTTTAAAAATCATCTGTTGAAAATTCCATATGTATATACCAAGGATTTATAATTTGAAAATGACATTAAGAAATCAATTTTATTTACAAGAGCAACAAAAAGAAGAAAATTCCTAGGAATATATTTAAAAAGAAAATGCTACACTTGCACTCCAAAAACTATAAAACATTGCTAAAATAAATTAAATCACACCTAAATAGATGGAATGATATTCTGTTTCCAGGAATGAGAAGACTAAATATTGATAAGATAATAATACCATCCATATTTGATTTAAATATCCAAAGAAATTCCTATCAAACTCCCAACTATTTTTTCTCTGAAATTAACAAGTTTATCTTTAAAAATCATGTGGAAATTTAAGGGACCCAGAATGGCAGAAGCATTTTCAAAAAAAAAAATTTGGAGAACTCATATTTTCTGATTTCAAAACTTACTACAACACTTTAGTATAAGCGTATAATACTGGTATAAGAATAGACACATAGTTCAGTGTAATATAGCTGAGAATCTAAAACCATCCCTTGTTTATACAATTGGTCTTCATCAAGGGAGCTAAAAAATTTCAGTGGAGGAAAGAACAGTCTTTTGACAAATGAAATTGAAAGTGCAAAAAGCTGAAGTTGAGTCCCTGCTTTATATTGTACACAAAAATGACTGAACAATGGATCAACTATATACATGCAAAAGCTAAAATTATTAAAAATCCTTAGATGAAGACTTAGGAGTAAAATTTCATGATTTTCTTAGATATTAAACCAAAAGCAAATGTAACAAAAAATAGATAAATTAACTTCAGAAAAAATGAAAAGAAATGCTGAAAACGATAATAACCAGAAAAAGAAATGGCAAAAGAATTGGAAAAATATTTGAAAATCATGTCATAAATCTGATGAGTCTAATATCCTAATATCTAGTCTAATATAAAAATCCTGTTAAATCTCAGTAATGAAAAGACTACCTAGTTTAAAATAAGGAAAGAAGGTGAATAGAATTTCTCTAAAGAAGATATATAAATAGCCAATAAGCACATGAAAAGACTCTCAGCATCTTTAGTCATTTGAGAAATGAAAAACAAAACTACAGTGAGATGGCCCTTCAGACTCACCAGGATGGCAATAATCAAAAAAAGACAACAACAAGTGTCAGAAAAGATGTGGAGAAATTCAAATCCTTTTATGTGGTTTGTGGGAATTTAAAATGGTACATCACTCTGGAAAACAACAAAGAATGTCCTGTAGAAGTTAAGCTTTGAGCTACCATATGGTCTGGCTGCAGTTCCACTTCTAGGTTTATACCTAAGGTTAATGAAAACACGTGCCCACATTGAAAGTTGTACACGAATGCTCATGGCAGCATTATTCATAATAGCCAAAAAGTAGAAACAATCTCAGTCTTTTGTTTGATTGTTTGTTTTGTTTTGACAGGCAGAGTTAGACAGTGAGAGAGAGAGAAGAGAGACAGAGAGAAAGGTCTTCCTTTTCCGTTGGTTCACCCACCAAATGGCCACTATGGCTGGCGCACTGCGTCGATCTGAAGCCAGGAGCCAGGTGCTTCCTCCTGGTCTCCCATGCGGGTGTAGGGCCCAAGCACTTGGGCCATCCTCCATTGCCTTCCCAGGCCACAGCAGAGAGCTGGCCTGGAAGAGGAGCAACCAGGACAGAATCCAGCTCCCCAACCGGAACTAGAACCCCAGTGTGCCGGCTCCGCATGCAGAGGATTAGCCAAGTGAGCTGTGGCGCCAGCCATCAATCTCAGTCTTTAACCACAGATTAATGAATAAACAAAATATGGTATATCCTTAAAATAGAATATTATTTGGCAATAAAAATAAAATATTGATGAGTGTTACACTATGGCTGACCCTTAAAACATATGTGAAGTAAAAGAAACCAGTTAGAAAATAAATGCTATACTATCTTAATATAAAATGTCCAGAAAAAGAAAATTCATAAAGACACCATGTATACTAGTGGTTGACTAGGGCTCAGGAATTAGTGGGAAACAGAGTGACTGCAAGGGCACAGGATTTATTCTGAGGGTGATAAAAATATTCTAAAGTTGTGATAATGGAAACACAATTCTGTGAATATACTAAAAATCTTTGAATTAGATACTTGAAGTGTCTAGTATTTCAATGAAAACTGTTTCCAAAATAAAATTATGCAATCACATACAATATCCCAAGATGCCATTGGTGGCACAATAAGAAGTTAAATTAAATTGACATGGCCTCACTCTATGTACATGCCAGAGTTTCAGTGTTAGTTAAACATGCACTTTGATAATACCCCATTTAGGACTTCCCATGATATGGCTGGTCCTTTTATACAAAAGGTTGAATACTAATACCTTCAACTTAATGAGCCTCCTGTCAGGAAGTGTGGAAACTCTAGAATTTGAGCACGCAAATCCCCAAACCTTAAGTTTTCTAGCATTTCCTGTTGGAAACATAACCTTTGTAATTTTTACGGTAAATTGTTTAAAACTTATTTTTCTAAGTGCTCATTTTCACTCAGCCTCAAATTCTTGCCTCTGTTAACTCTTTCAAGGTCTCCACCCAAATGTCACCTCATCAGTGATCTGCATAGCTATGAAAAGTACCATCCTCTCCACCACCATATTTTGCTTTAGTTTATTTTTTTCATATTGCCACCTGATATCCTGTGCATGTGCATTTCTGCCTATTGTTTTCTTTTTCCTCTCTAGATTTCAACTCCTTAAAGTCTGAGACTATATTACTTTGCTCTTTCAATATGACAAATTACCCACAACTTAAAATAACAATTATTTATTTTTTACTTAGTTCACAAGTCTGATTTGTCAATTAGGATTGAATGAAGCCAGGTGTTTCTTTTGTTCTGACTGTATTTGAAGTCAGTTGCTGGGTAGGTTGGGATCCAGCAGGTTCAGGGTGCCCTCAACTGGAGCTCACTTTTCTTTGCTCCATTTGGTCTCTCAGTCCCCAGCAAGTGAGCACAGGCTTGTTCAGATGATGGTTGGGCAGCATTCCCAAGGTGTGAGTGGAAGAGTACATAGTCTGTAGGCAGAACTGACACCACATCACGGGTCCCCCAAAGCAAGTTCCAATGCCAGCCCAAGTTCAAGGTACAAAAAAAAAAAAAATGCATTCAGGGCCCAGATTTGTGCCACAGCAGGTTAAGCCACCACTTAGGACACCAGCATCCCAAATCAGAGCACCAGTCAGTTTCAGATCTAGATCAGATCCCTACTAATGCCCCTGGGAAAACAGCAGGGGATAGCCCAAGTACTTGGTCCCTTGCCACCCATGTGAGAGACTTGGATAGAGTTCCAGGCCACTGTGGCCATCTGGGGAGTGAGCCAGTAGATGTAACATGTCTTTCTTTCTGTCTGTCTCTCTCTGTCCCTGTGCCTTTCATATAAATAAAATAAGTCTTAAAAAGTATGTATTCTTCAAGTATTTTTTAAAAATATTTATTTGTTTGTTTCAGAGGCAGAGTTACAGAAAGAGGGAGGGGGAGAGAATGAGAGAAAGAGAGACAGCAAGAGGTCTTCCCTCCACTTGTTCACTCCCTAAATGGCCACAATGGCCAGAGCTGAGCTGATCTGAAGCCAGGATCCAGGAGCTTCATCCAGGTTTCCCACATGGGTGCAGGGGCCCAACCACCTGGGCCATCCTCAACTGTTTTCCTAGGCCACAGCAGAGAGCTGGAACAGAAGAGAAACAGCTAGGATCTGAATCGTCACCCATATTGGATGCTGGTCTGGCAGGTGGAGACTTAATCACTACACCATACCACCAGCCCCACAGCAGTTATTTTTATGAGGGGATGGATGTTCACTCACTTTTGTGATTTGGGCAATGTACATGGACATACTTACAGAGTGCTCTTGATTTTGTCTTTTTTTCCTTTTACTTATTTATTATAGTTTACATAGATTAACTATTTCCTGTTTTTTCTTTTTATGAATATAAAGAGAACAGATTTCATGTATTCATTGGTACAGTTCTAAAAGGGTAACCATACTTCCAATACCTAACATTCATTCCTGAAAATCCAGTTTTTGCTCTTGTATCATTTCCATTTGGACCAAAGAGCTTTCTTTACTATTTCTTTTTTAACTATATAACTACTCATTTATTTATTTCATAAATACAATCTTAGGAATATAGTGATTTAACACACATACAAGGTCACATACTTAATTTTATTGTTTTGCAGTGAGAGCACTTAGATACTATTCCCTTGCAATTTTTAAAAACCTTCTGTTGTTGCTTGGATAATAGTTTGGGTGCCCCCAAAGACCCAAGTGTTAAAATGCTAACAGATTAAAGATGGAAATAAATCCACATATGGTGTTTGAAGGCATGGCTTTGGAGAGTGATTAGACTGGATTTGGTTTTGGGTTGGAGCCCCTGTGAGTTCACTGTGGTGGCTTAATAAAAAAGAAGCTGGAGGACAAGGAGAACAAACGTGCTTCCTGCGTTGCTCTGCTTTCTGACTTGTCACGAGACATTCTCTGCACAAATACCCCCATCCACCAATTGAGCCAAACTAATGAGGTCACTCAAACTTGGACTGTGAGCCTCCCAAACTGTGGGCAGAAATAAACCTTCTGCCTTCATAAGCAGCTTATTTCAGGTATTTCAGTTATGATAATGAAAAGCTGACTACCCCATGGGAAAAGCTGAAAATCACATTGCAAAAGAAGCTGACACGGGGAAGGGAGTCATGGTGGCCACTTTTGCAAATAATCTACCACAGTCTTCATCTGATTTCTTTCTTGCTGCATCTCAGAACACATACAGCAGTGTCTGGTCTATAGTTGTCCCATAAATACTGGTTGAATGAATGAGTGAATCAGCTGCCCACCACTCTTGTGCCACAGCCTCTCCCATAAATTGCCCTTTCTCTGTAGTAAATATTTACAGTATAGTAGATGCTTACAATAAACCATATTTGATGAATATATGCATATAGAAGCCTATATCTCCTGTTTTTTTAAGGCTACACTCACCTTTCACAGTTGGCTTTCTATCATTTTAGTTCTTGCAAAGTCAGAATAATTGCTTCCAGAGACACAAAAGAACACTATATTTCATAGAATGCTTTCCCTCCAAGGACCTTGGAGAAGTTTCAGAACACATCCCCATCATTCTCCATGGTTGTGTAACAAGAAAGGTGACTCCAGTTATCTCCACTTTGCTTTCCCTTTAGCTTCTATCCCAAGCCAGGCTGCATCCTTTTCTTTCTTCAGGGATGAAACTAGCTTAGGCACAACAGATCAATCACTTGCCAGTTCAAGACAACTCCTTGAAATCTTGGCCTGGTGAACTTTCTGAAAAGCTGAGCAATTGCACAGGATGACAGACAGGTGGTGTGGAATTGTCAGGGGCAGGATCAGATACTGAAGTGTCTTGGACTCAACTCATTTCCACCACCACTCCCCCATCATTGCCACATAACCAAAGCAAGTTAGAAAATAGAAAGAATTAACTGGATACTTTCACCTCACTGCTATGATCCGAAAGTTTGCACTCCCCTAAAATTTATACAACAATGCCTGATCACCAATGTGATGGTGTTAGCAGGTTGGACTGTTGGGGGTGATTAGGTTATGAGAGCACTGTCTTCTTGAATGGGATTTGTGCCCCTATTAAACAGGCCTTGGCATTCTGCTATGTGACGTTACAGAGAAAAGAGGGGTACCCGTGAACCAGAATGCTGGCCCTCGCCAGACCCTGGACCTGCCAGTCCCTTGATCTTAGGCTTCCCAGCCTCTAGTAATGTCAAAAATAAATTTTTATTGTTTATAAACTACTTGATTTAGAGTATTTTGCTATAATAGCCCAAATGAACTAAGGCACTCACAGATGTACATTTTGTAGGAATAACCTCCTTAAGAATCTTAGGTACCCTATGGTTCTAAACAAATGGACAAGATGAGTAAAGTATATAGCTCTGCTCTGCCCATTAACTGGACAGAAGCAAGTTTTAGGCTTTATAGATCATTAACACACTGTCTACCACAGTGTTTTTGCATTATTCTTCCTAAAAGTCTGTTGTCCCTTGGAATTGTGCCCTCTTCAAATAATGACTAACATGTTTTATTCAACAACAAGATAACAATTGTCAGGGAATTGATCTGACTGTTGCTCTAGGTAGTAGCATTCCTCTCATACTCACCCAGTGGCAGATGGTTCAAATGCTGTGACATGTGTCAATACCTTTTCCAACAGGCTCCTGCCATCTGGGGTGGGAATTCTTTTAATAAAGGACAAAGCCTTGTCATATCTATAGATGAATTTGCAAAAGGAGAAGCAACCCCCAACTTTTTTGTCATTTGCTTGAATCTCTCTGGCTCAAAACCTCATCAGCATCTTCAATTTCCTCTCTTCAAATCCAGATGCAAAGTCCTGCCCATTCTTTCATTAATGTAATTCTGATAGCCTCGGTCTTGTTCATTTTCTATTCTTTGTGCCAGTCTCCTATGTCCCAGGCCTTTATTGCTTCACACCTGCTTCACTGAAATTACCTCCAAACACAACACTTCTGCATTCAGTATTAATGGCCCCCATGAGCTCAACCATAGGTATAGCCTTTTATATATGAATTTAATTATTTGAGAGGCAGAAAGAGAGAGAGACAGTATCACTCCCCAAATGCTGGTCCAAGGCAGAACTCATTCTGGGTCTCCCACATGGATGGCAAGAAACCAATTACTTGAACCATCCCTGCTGCCTCCCAGGGTCTGCATCAGCTGGAAGCTGGAGCTGAGTAGCAAACCCAGATATTCTGATATGGAATCCAAGCAACTTAAATGCTACCACTCACCCACATTCTAGCTTTTTAACCTGGTACTTAAGCATCTCCACAAATAAGCTCCAGTACCTTTTTCTATACTTACCCACTACTATGTAAAACTTCTGCTCTGGATAAAATGGCCTAATTGGAATCTTTTAAAAGGATCTGGCATCTCAAATTTAAATTGGCATATTGTGTGTAAAAATCATATTCTTTAAGTGTGAATTTTGATGTGTACCTAACTGTGGTCACTTATTATCATCTTTTATGATCAATGATTCTCTCCTCCTTAAGCACTGCCCCTTCCTCTACTCAAACATTCTTCACCTCATCTACTTACCTAACATTTTGTCTTTCAAATTCTCTTTTCTCTCTCTTTCCAGACCCTTCTGGTTGAAGCAACACACAGGACAAATGGGTAGGAGGCCAGGGAAGGAGTTGAATTTGCATCTTTCTCTAAGGTATCACCTCTATAATCAACCCAGTCTACTAATCATCAGCCAGCAAACAAGAAAAAATAGTCATTCCAGGCCCCTACTTTCCTGGAAGAAAGGATCAGGCTATCTTTTGCCATCTCACAAAGAATATCTGACTTTTCATAGCACCCCTCATCTGCCCAGAAATCCACCCCGGATACTGGGCACAGCTTTCTCTACTCATCCCAGTCCACCTTGATCTTTGTTCACTGAATGATGATAGAACAAAACTCCCATGATTCATCTCATTCACAGGTACTTCTAGTCTACCATGAAAGGTTACTCAGCTTTACCAGTTGATTCTTATATACCAAAACAGGTTGAAAACTCCAGGGTAATTACAGGGTTTTATATGAATTCAGTATTATGTTTCAACATTATCAAACAGTGGCGGGCACATGATCAGCACAGCACGACTGGTGGTGCAGGTAGGCACTCTAGAAGTAACTGGTAACAACGGCCTCTTAGTTGTGTCCATGGACTCACCAACAGGCCTGTAGAAAGCAGAAACTGTTGCCTCCCTGGAGGAAGAGATGCTAGAGAGAACAAGGGCCAAGAAGGGAGAGATATCAAGAAGCCCAGGGGCAAATATGCCCATTTCAGCATTTTAGTCAAGGTCAGTGATACAGTTACTAATGTTTTCCAAAGGGGAAACTCCACAGGGTTTTCTGTTCTCTCAGTTCCTCTAATTTTACTTTTCAATATTGGAATAAGGTGGGTTTACACAAACAATAGCTGAATCAGGCTTCAGTCAGCCTCTGAGTGATCTCCAAGAAAGCCCTGACCTCTGTTCACCCTTGGGGTTCTGTCTGAGCTCCCGATGCCCTGCCACCAGCATTCTGACATCAGAAAGAGGTACAATTAACGAGTGTAACAATAGAAACAAGAGGTGTAACTGATGATTCCAGTAGAGGAAAACACAGCATAAGAACTACTTTTAACATAGTAAGAAGTCTTATATTCAGAACCCCACTATCAAATAAGACCCAGCCAGAAAAGAAAATGCCACTTTCCATTTCACTGAGGTGGCAAGCCCTCAAAATCATGAGCTGCTGCTTTGGAAGGCAGGGGCAGACAGTTTCATCTGTCTAGATGTCTTCCAGGGAAGACAGAGGAGGGGTCTCAGCACTGAACACTGCCTTTAAAAGTCAATACCAGACCCCTGTTCACTAGAGGCTCCCTTCTATATTAATCAGATGGATGCCTAAATCTTATCTAAAGGTACTAGAGAAAAATGCATGATTTCATGCTTAATCCAGGAGGTGTGGCTTCCTCCTTCCATAGATCCTATTTTTAAAAAACAAATCACTCAGCCGGTGCCCTGGCTTAACAGGCTAATCCTCCGCCTTGCGGCGGCGGCACACCCTGTTGGGGCGCCGGATTCTATCCCGGTTGCCCCTCTTCCAGGCCAGCTCTCTGCTATGGCCCTGGAAGGCAGTGGAGGATGGCCCAAGTGCTTGGGCTTCTGCAACTGCATGGGAGACCAGGAGAAGCACCTGGCTCCTGGCTTCGGATCAGCATGATGAGCCGGCCGCAGCGGCCATTGGAGGGTGAACCAATGGCAAAAAGGAAGACCTTTCTCTCTGTCTCTCTCTCTCTCTCTCTCACTGTCCACTCTGCCTGTCAAAAAAAAAAAATTAAAAAAACAAAACAAATCACTCACCAAGGGCAAATTTCAGGGTTGAAAACTACACTTACTTCTCTCAGTGTCAGATCCCTTATCACTACAGCAGGATCTTCAACAAGTGTATTTTAACTTTAAATCTTTACCAAAAAAACACAAGATAGAGATTCTGATTCAATAGAGATGCATGTGTGACTGGTATCAGTTTATTGTTGCATAACTGTTATTAAAGTCTCTTATTGTCACAGGGAAAAGTAAAGGCCAATTTTGATGCATTAAACACTTTACCTTAACACAGATACTTTAAAGGAAGAAAATGCAACAGGCTCTTTAGGGGCCTACACTCATTTCACTGATTTCTTTATTGCCTTGGCAATTACACTCCAATTGGATGCTCCTTCCCCAATCCTATGCAAATTCTCCAAAGTTTGGGAAGAATCAATATCCACAAGACATTGAAATACAATTCTGTAAAAGACACAAATAAATAGAAGTCTCAGAACTTCCAATGTAATACTTGTTGGCCAAGGCATAGTGTGGATGAGTAAATTTTAATTATTTTATTATTATTTTAAGTATAGAATTTGTTGGGAAAATTGACTAAAACATACAGAAAATTTTCTTTTCTCCTACACCTCTAGTTAGGTTATTGTGAACAAAACAGATATTTGATTTTCAAATGAATAATAGTTGTACTGGAGAAATATGACCATTTCTCTTCACCACAGCCCCTTGTAAGCGTTTCAAACGCACAAATCCTCCCCAGCGTTCTTGAACTTGAGTGGGATATGATGTCTACTCCCAGTTTAGACAGAGAAAAAAGACACCAAATGGAGGTTTAACTCAGTCTGACAAATAATAAAATGGCTTCAAGTGATAGAGTTGTCCCCTCACTTTCTTCATTGTAAACATACGTGAACTTTTCACTGGCAAGTTTGTAGTAAATCCAACACTGGCTCTCAAAAATCAGATACAAAGATTCAAAAATACAGTTGAAAGGAGAGGGGAATGAGTAACTTCGCGCTACTCCTGGAAAACGAAACCGTAATCCATCAGACAATTAGAAGCTGGGTGTAACTATCACAAACCTATGGATCCCCTTCACTTGGTCGGAAATTTACATTCAAACAGAGCACCTAAATCACTTCCCTTTCTGAGGCAGCAAAGATTGTAACTAGTTTCTCAGCAGGAGTAGTGAGGGCGAAAGGGTTAACTTCAGAAGGAGAGAAAGCGCTGGGTACTCCACAAATTCAAAGTGCATCAAGCCGCCAGGCGCCAGGCAGGTACGTGGCTCACCCGGCGCAGAATCCTGAGGCCAGGGAGCGATCGCTCCGGACCCAAAGAAGACTCCCCGGGGACGCCCCGCCCCGCCCCCTGTCCCGCTCGCTACTCAATCTTTGGAACCCCACTGTCTAAGGAATCCGCCTCCGGGGGCACGCGCAGTGCTAAGGTCTCTGGAATCAGTCCTTGAAAAGCCCAGAATCCTTATTTGGAAACCAAAGTTCCGCTAACTTTGGGTCCTACATGTCCAGTGGAAAAATCTGTATTGAGACGCACTCCACAGAGCTATCCCCAGATCCGGAAAGGACGGAAGGGTGACTTAGGAGGGGAAATATCTGCATCCTATGGACAAAACTGCTTTCAGGTGCAGCGAGAGTTGCGCGCCCTTGGGAGACCTTGTCTTCTCGCCCATCCAACCCTCCCCTGAGAGTCTTCTAGGTTTCTTGGCGGCCACAAGAGCTCCGCTGGACCTAGCGCCGCCGGATTCGCAAACCCTAACCACCGGCACTTCACGGTCCCGGAGAGTCAGCGGAGGAACCTCGCTCGGGTTTAAGTCCGCGGCGGGCGCACCGGGAAGCCCGGGAAGTACGCGGAGCCCAGGCCTCGCGGCGCCCCCAGCGCGCACACCGCGGCCAGAGGGCGCCTCCCGCAGCAACTAAGAGGCCACGCCTGTGTGTGCAGGCTCGCCAGCAACCAATAAAGACCCAAGTCCGCCTTCGTCGTTGCGTGATTGTCGGTTTCTTTGGTGAGTGCTGACACCCAGGCAAACACGGACAAAATGGTCCACACTCTGTCCTCGTTCTCCCCCACCGGCCCGGCCGTGTACTTACAAATCCAATCTAAGACACACCTGCTGGGCCCTTGTTTGCAGTCCAAGCACACAGAGCAAGCAGGGAAGGTGCACAGGTGCACAGCAGTCTATACGGGGCGTCGGGGATCCCCAGGGCACCGCTGACACAGCGGAAAACAGACCTTCCCGGATTTCTGGACCAGCGGATCAGGGCATGCAAGGGACCGGACGCTTAAGGTCAGATAAGAAGGCAGGGGGAGGAAGAGGTGAGGGAGACCCACACAGAGTGGATATTTCTAAGGGAAGAGGGCTGGAGAGATGGATCGAAATCCTGATCCTTAAATGCAAGCACTAGAAGCTTGGCGTCAGGTGGAAGCTGTTAGTGGACCCAGCAGCTGTAGGCAGAGTTTTTTGTTGTTATTGTTGCTGCTTGTTTAGTTTTCTAATTGGACTTTCTACCTTGAATGCCTGGAGCTTAAACTTCCACCTCGCAGATCCAGGGGCCAGAAATTGAAGGGAGCAATTGCTGGAATGAAAAACGCTGCTGAGGCCGCAGACTAAGACACCGTTGCTTCTCACAGACCTTGGGGCTTCTCTACACACAGCGCTCTCCCTGGGAGCAGGGGCTTGGGAGGGGGCGACGTCTGGAAGCCATGGGCACAGCAGCTGAGAAAGTTCGAGGGAAAGTAGCAAGTTATCTTAGGCGATGGTTCCAGGGGCTGGGGGAGCAGGCTACATGGAGTGGGTCCTAAAACCCCTACTCGCCGGCTACACCTTCAGCATCATCGGCGGCAGAACTTGCACTTGATAATCTTCTTAAAGGCGTTTTGAAAGTCCTTGTTGAAGTAGGCATAAATGACAGGGTTGAGCAGAGAGTTGGAGTAGCCCAGCCAGTTGATGATGGCGCCCAACAGCGTGGGCATGTGGCAGCTGCTCTCGCAGAAGGGCAGGACCAGGGCCACTATGAAGAAGGGCAGCCAGCAGAGGATGAACGTGCCCATGATGATGCCCAGTGTCTTCACCGTCTTCCTCTCACGGGCCAGGGCCATTTTGCGCTTGGCTTCGGCATTGCGCTCATTTTTCCGCTCAAAGGAGGCAGGGGCACCGGCGGCGGCACCGGCCTCGCTAGGAAGCGGCAGGTGCTCCTTGGAGTTGCCCACCCGGTGCACCTCGATCACCTCCAGGGCGGCGCCATCGTCTCCCTGTCTCACCGCGCCGTTGGCGCACGAAAGCCCCGCACCCTTGTTCTCCACGCCCTGCCTCCAGTCTCTGCTCCCTGGCTCTCCGTTCAGGCTCTTTCTGGGTTGTGGGGCCGGCGAAGCTCCAAAACGGGTGTCTGCGCCTTTCTTCTCCACCTTCTTGACAGTCTTGCGGATGCGGAAGCGCGCGGCGCGAAAGATGCGCCCATAGAGAACCAGCATGAGCAGCAGCGGGATATAGAAAGCGCCGAAAGTGGAGTAGATGGTGTAGCCGTGGTCCTTGCTGATGGTGCACGCGTCAGGGTCGGAGCGGTCTTCCGGGGTGCGCCAGCCCAGCATGGGCGGGATGGAGATGAGGAAGCCAATGAGCCAAGTGAGCGAGATGAGCGCGGCGGCACGCCTGGGCGTCCTCTTGTTCACGTAGTCGATGGGGTCCGTGATGGCCCAGTACCTGTCCAGTGCGATGGCGCACAGGTGCAGGATGGATGAGGTGCAGCACAGCACGTCGAGGGCGATGAACAGGTCGCAGGTGACCTGGCCCAGAGTCCACTTGTTGAGCACCTGGTACAGCGCGGCCATGGGGAGCACCAGCACGGACACCATGAGGTCGGTGACCGCCAGAGAGCCGATGAGATAGTTGGCCACGTTCTGGAGGGAGCGCTCCAGGGCGATGGCAGCCACCACGCACGCATTGCCCAGCACCGCGCAGAAGATGAGCGTGCCCAGCAGCAGGGAGGTGATTACTTGGTAGCTGAAGGTCACGTCGGAGATGCCAGTGGCATTGCTGCCTGTCCCGAGGGGACCCTGGGACGACGTAGTGTTGTTGCCCCTGCCGGGGCTGAGCACATCCATGCCTGCCTGCGCGCCCGGCGGGGGGAGGGGGAGGGGAGATGGAGCCGCGAGAGGATCCCCCTCGCCCCTCCCCCGGGGGTCTTCCGCCCCTTCTCCTGGGGAGTTTCCGAGGAAGGGGAGGCAGGGACTCCGGCGGGAAGTTCTTACTGCTCTGGCGAAGGCATCTCTGAGGAGCAGCTTGCAGGCGCTCGGTGCGCTCCCGCGGTCCAAGGCGCTCAGCGAGTCCAGCGGGGAAACTGGAGTTGGCCCGAGAGCAGCTGCGGGATCTGCGGGCGGCGCAGAGGTGGCTTGGGCGTCAGTCTCTCGCTGTCCATTTTACTTTGTCGCTGCTCAACTGGCTGCAGGAGCCAGAGTCTCCCCACTAGCAAACAATCTCCAATCCCAGAAGTATCTGGAATAGAGGAGCCCCATCGTCCCAGGCGTTGGCTCTGTGACCCTCCCTCCTGCGTCCCTCTCTGCCTCCCTCTCACTCTCTCCTCCCTTCTCTTCTGGGTCCCTTCAGCCTCCTCCTCCTCCCTTCTCCCCGCTACCTTCCTTTTTGGCCTCCCTCCTCCCTCTCACCTCCCTTTCTTTATCCCTGTGTGTCGCTCCACAGCCGGTCTCCCTCCCTCCCACGCTAGCTCTCCCCTCCGAACACCTCCCCAACCTGGGCGCCTTTTCCCTCTTGGTCCCCGCCCTCCTCTCCTTCTATCTCGGCGTCCTTTCACTGACTCCCTTTCTGTCGACGGAGACTCAGAATTCGTTTGCACACACCCTATCCGCCAGGCAGACCGCGTTGTAACAAGTAAACTCCGCCCCCCACCCAGCCAAACTCGAGAGGAGGAAAAACTCCCCCCCCCCTTCTAACTATCCATTGCCTCTTATCTCTGTCAAATCCTTAAAATCAGCACCACAGAGTGGCTGTAGGATATAAGACAAGGGGATATACGACGCCGGAGAGGAAAGGTGGACAGCCCCAGGTCCCTCTGTAAATGATTGTTACTTGATTAAAAGACGGAGTGTGTCCTAGCTGTTTAAAAGTCACCTCCTTCCATCATCTAATAGTCCAGCCTGACTCCTTTCGGACGAATGGTGCCTATGACTCCCTTCTCTTTTTTAACCTTGGGGGATTAAGGGAGAAAGGAATTATAAAAGTCATGTTAAAAAACAAGGACAGACAAACAGCTGTGAGGGGGGCAGGAATCACAACTCGGTATGTATTCTACACACAAGCCCACACAATTTTCTGTCACTGTTGTCCTTTTAATTTTAAGTGAATTCTACCACGTCTGATAGTTTTGAGATGGGAAAATTCAGAGCAGGAAACATTTTGCCTATTTGTTGTAAATGACGTCCTGTATTCCATCGGGACTTTTTCACTTCTAACTAAAGCCCGCAAACCTGTATGGCGAACTTGGTGGAATCCCGGGTGGCTAGCCCCCGAGCTTCTCTCAGTAGCTGAAACTGGTTCAGCACCTGGGACAGCTCAACGCAATAAGGGCTTATGTCGCCACCTGCCGGCGAGTGCTTTAGAGAGCCTTGTAGAAACAATTGTAGAAATGAAGCAGATATCGGGGAACTACCATAACTTCAAGAAAGAGGAAGACGATTATTAAAAGAAAAAGAGCACCGGGTTTTGTTTCATTCTATTTTGTTCTTTATTCCTCTTAACCTTCTATAGCAGGCTATGAAAAGTTCTAGCTGTTTTTAAAAGTCTGTCGCATCTGGCATTCACAAATTCTACCTGGGGGGAAAAAAAAAACTTTACCTCTGTTGGTTTGGTTTTCTCCTGCCATGGCCTCCACTTTGGGATTCGCATAGTTTAAAGTATTCACTTTTTACTGGGGGGAAGAATGTTATTACATTTGCCAAATGGTATGATTTAACATTAAACATTAAGAGACTTCCATGGATTTGTACTGAGCTGTTTCCTTTAGCAAGAAAATGAAAGCTCATCACATTTGAACACAAATAAAAAGAGGATTCCTAATCAGCTGGAATAAACACATAACAATAAATTTCACTTATACATCCTGATTACACGGCTGAAATGAAGGAAAAGTGCAGAATGCAATCTCAAATCAGTTGACTCTAGATAGCATGCCCTGATTCACTATAGATTGCAGTAGTTTTAATATTGTGTTTAAATCTGAGCTTTGAATTTCCTACTGTCAAACAAAAGAGCAATCACTAAACCATCAGAGAAAACCCTGCTGAGCCAATGCGTGCAGCACAGGGCAGGATGTGGTTACAGATGGATTGTTCTACAATCCAGTACTGGGCACAATTCCTACTCAAGCATTTCAGCATGCCACAAGAATGAACCTGCCATTTATGATGATTCATGGCATTGAAAAGAAAGACATAAGCCAATACTGGCCACACAATCTAAATATATCTTTTAAAGATTTGTGAAGATATCCATCCCACCTCTCAAACACTCCTCATGAGTACAAAACTAAATAGCTTTGTTACAATGCAGTTGCAGTTCAAAAATTATAATAAAATACTGAAGATCCGAAGTCTCCAAAGACAATTTTGGAACTGTACTTTAGAATATAAACAAAGAAAAATAGAACAGAAATTCAAAATTTAAAAAGCAAATATATGCAATCAAGAGCATAACTGAATAAGAATTGTGTCAGACTTAACACATGCAAATATGCAAGCATACATGTCAGCCAGCAACCATACTTTCATCTAATGGATGACAAATGTTTTTAACAACTGACAAATTTATTTTTCAAGAAAGCTAAAATGCTGTAAATCTAAAGTTGATATTTATGAAGTCTGGCATTTGCTATTCTGTTTTCATATGCTATGATGCAGCATTTTTATCTGCATTTTTAAAATCCCAAATAGTTCTTATTTTTCCCCAGAAGTAATGTTCATAACATATGAAGCACTCACTTCTTAAAATTTAGAAAAAGTGTAAGCACATTCTTGTGTACATGAGGAAGAAAATAAAAGTATGCAAGGATAAGTAGCACTGACAAAGTTTCCATAACCTGTAACTTACCAATAGATTGTTATATATAACATTTTATTGAACTGAAATACTATGATATACACCAACAGGAGAATACTGTTGCAATTCTTCATGTTCACCCTACCAATACCTCTTTGTTTAACTCTTAAATGCACAATACTAGATATGCTTGAAGAAATGATGGAACCCCTGAGTCAAAAATTAAGCTTTTATTCTTCAAGACATTTGAAGTTAACCTAAGGAAAAATTAGCTTGGTCACAGCTATTATTGATGACATCATTTGAAAACAAGAATCTCAGTCATTCTGCTTTTATTTAATCTTTGCATTTACTACATCAAGTAAGAACTTGCCGAGTTTTAGATATGGGGTATGATACATCATCCATCATGTTGAATTTCTCTAAAATGGCTTATGAGAGATAAATAGCCTTAACATTTTCACAGAAAATCTGATACAAGGCCAGAATTTCAATCAGGCTCTTTGACCAGGGACATAAGATAAAGAGAAGTAGAGCATTCTGTCATAACTGAGGACTCAGTCATTTGTATGCTTAGCCATCATCCCCAAATTATGGCTGATGTTTCTATTAATGAGAAAAATCCTATGTAGTAAAGAGTTGAAATTTTACTTATAAGATCATGACAATCATAAAAACTGTTTTACATCTGATAAAAAGCTTAACTTTTTTTCAAGTAATCAAAACTAGGATAGTGGGCCGGCGCTGTGGCTCACTTGGCTAATCCTCTGCCTGTGGCACTAGTATCCCATATGGGCACCGATTTCTAGTCACGGTTGCTCCTCTTCCAGTCCAGTTCTCTGCTGTGGCCCAGGAGAGCAGTGGAGGATGGCCCAGGTGCTTGGGCCCCTGCACCTGCATGGGAGACCAGGAAGAAGCACCTAGCTCCTGGCTTTGGATTGGTGCAGCACCAGCTGTGGCGGCCATTTGGAGAGTGAACCAACAGAAGGAAGACCTTTTTCTCTGTCTGTCTCTCTCTCACTGTCTATAACAGGATAGATGATTTTGTTAAGCTAAAAATACTATCCTAAATTTAATTTTCCACTATTCTCCAATATTAAGGCAGTAAGAGCTATTGTAATTCTTTCAGAACTGTGAATTTTGATTGGAATTCACCAGAAAAGAATTTTAAATAGAAAATTATGCTTAATTTGGAAAATACAGTTGAAGTAGGCAGGCATACAGGTTAAAATTGATTAGGTTTGTGAGCTGGAAGACCACACCTTCACCACGCCCCTGGGTGACCTCATGCCCCTACCTGGCCACACCTGGGTGCCCACCAGCCAATCAGGTTAACTAACCACTTCCCTTTGGATGTGAGTTAAAAGCCTGGGACATGGTGTGTCCGGCCTTTCTCTTCTGTTTCCTGGCCTCTTGCCAGTAGGGTTCTTGCTGTAGCCCTGTGGGGCATGTGGCCCGAAGGCCACATGCCCTAGGCTTCCTGGCCTAGATGCTCCTCCACGTGGCTGGTTCCTGGTGCTCGATATGAACCCAGATTTACCCCTCTCTCTCTCTTACATAAAGCTTTCAGTCTCCTGTGCATTTCTCACTAAATAAAAACTTAAAATGTACCATGTTGCCTTATTTATTTATGCCGGTATTTAGAATTCTTCTCTAAATATTAGGCAAGAATGTTCTCAGGCTTATTAATATTGGAGAGTTATTAATAAGCATATGGTGGTATCGTATGGCACCCCAAATTCTGGTAACATATGTGACACATTTTTGTATAAATTTTAGGGGATCATTCCCAATATCACAGTCTTGTAATTCTCAGTGAACATTTATAAGAAATTCAACCAAAATGCAAGAGGATAAATTCTTCATTAAAACTGAGCACATTTTTGTCCTCACCATCCATTTCCTATGATGGCATAATTTCTTCACTGCTTTCTCCCTGTCATGCTTTGTTTGCAGACTCAGAAGTACTGTGTTTTGTGTGGCATAACAGAAACAGTGGAAGCCTCAGTCTCTTCCCATGACTTGGTACATCTAGTAGACATGCAAAAATGCATCATGGAAAGAGAAAAAATGTAATGTCCTCACTATGTGCAAGACCTTTGGCAGACTAATCTTATTTCCTCAGTAACAAAATGGGTATACTAGTGAGCATGTGAAAATTTAACAATTTAATATACTTGGCTGGCCCAGAAAAAAAACAAACAATATAGGTTAAACAGTAACTGTAGTAATAATAATTGCAAAGTAATAATATTAATTCTCTGTCTACTGATACTTGCTCAGCAGTGTAGAGAAAGAGAAGTGGATGGCCTCAGTGAAAGAGAATGAATTTAAAAACCATAATGCTCCTTCAGGTGAGGACTTATTATGGAAAGAGTTTGCATATGGATTTTACGTTCTCCCCCATTTAAAAATTATTTGTTAAGCTTCCACTTCTCTAGGCAACTGAATGAAAGACAAGTGGGGAAAATAGGGTAGGATCTCTTCATTCTTGAACCTCTGGACTTGAACCAGAAGATACTGAGAGGAAAAAAAGAATGTGAAAAAAGAGGAAAAAAAGCAAACAGGAGTCTGCCCTTCCTGGGAGTGTAACATAAATAACTGAAATTCACAGGTCCCAGTAACAAATAAAGGTATAGTGAAAAACGGCATGACTTTTGTGCTGGGGAACTATCAGATTTGTATTGGCAGGATTAATAATTGTACTTTTAGAGCTCAATTCCTCTATAATGTCATCTTTCTGTAAGTCTTTTTGTTTATTACTTTTGAAAGAATAAAAGCATAATTGAGTTGAGAAAGATGTTTGGCATATTAGATCAACATTCCCTGTTAATCAAAGAATAGTTGGACATTACATTTAAATGCTTATTTAATTTTGAATGAAAACCCAGTTACTATGTTTAATGTAACAACAGTTGTGAGAGTGGAATGCCACATTTATATTTGCTTTGGTGATTAACCCCTTTTTTATAAACCAAAAACCCAATTTTTAAAGTTTTGCTGATGATTCATATGAAGGGCAGCTGGACAGAGGGAGGATTAATTCCCCAAGCATCTACAAAAGCCAAGTCTAGGCCAGGTCAAATCCAGGAATTCTATCAAGGTCTTCCACATGGGTGACAGGGACCCAAGCTGTTGGACCAACTTTGGCTGCTTTCCCACACTGAGCATTTGTGGGAAATTGGATCAGAAGTGGAGATGGGACTCAATCCCAGGCATTCAGATATGGTATGAGCATCCCAAGTGGCAGCTTAAGCTGCTAAGCTACAATGCCCACCCTAAAATCAATTTTCACTGTGTTATTTTAATCTTTTTAGAACATACTGCTTTATAACTGCAATACTTATGATTCAAAATACCAATTTTAAATGATACCATGAAGTCTATTGAAGCAGAACTGTGATAGTTGGGAAGAGTGGCTCAGAGCCATAAGTCTGGATTCAAATAATTACTCTGAAATTTGCTAGTCTTGATTTTTTTCCTTAATTAATTTATTTGAAAGGCAAAGTGACAGAGAAAGAGAGTGAGATGGAGAGAGGAGGAGAGAGAGGAAGAGAAAGAGAGAGAGCGAGTGAGAGATTAAGATTGAGATTTCATTCACTGGCTCATTCCCTCCAAATGGCTTTCACACAAGGAGTCAACCAGGTTGAAGTCAGGAGCCAGGAGCTTCATCCTGGTCTTCCACATGGGTGGTTTGATCCCAAGTACTTGAATCATCTTTCACTGCCTTCCCCAGTGCATTAGCAGGAAGCTGGATTTGAAACAGAGCAGTTGGGAATCAACCTACACTCCAATATTTGATGCCTGCATAACAAGTGGTAGCTTACCCTGCTGCCCCACAACACGGGCAGCTACTAAAGCAGTGGTGAAATGGTCAGGAATAGTGGTTCAGTTCCACAGCTATGGATTCAAGAAGCTACTCTGCATCTTACCAGCTGTAAAGGTTTTCCTTATTTTTCCTCACTTAATAGTGCATTCTATAGGTTGTACTAAAACTACAAAGAATAATGTAATGAATATCAATGTGCTTTAAAAATGTTTAAGAAGCAGGATAGTATTAATTCCACTAAAGCCCTTGTTTATTCTTGAATGTATGGTTTATCATTCATATGAATGACTTCTTTTACGCCACATGTATATGTCTCCAAGCAACAAACAAATGATACCATTCTATATGCATTCTTCTGTACCTGCTGCTTTTTTTTTTTTTTTGGCTCAACATTAAGAAATTCATTTGTATTGGTACATGCACCTCTGTTCATTTCTCTTCACTATTGTATACATTTAAGTCGTGCTAATAATGCCAAAAATCATTTATTTACCCATTCTCTAGTTAGTGTATATTTAAATAGTTCCCAAATTTTTGCTCTTATAAACAATAATTCCATAAGCCTTTGCATGTGGGTTTTTTTGTATTCATTAATTAGAGTAAACTAGATTCGTTCTTTTCAAATAAATCATATATGGGTCTTGTTTGAAATGTGTGAGTTGGTTGGCACTGCGGCTCACTAGGCTAATCCTCCTCCTGTGGCACCGGCACCCTGGGTTATAGTCCCGGTTGGGGCACCAGATTCTGTCCGAGTTGCTCCTGTTCCAGTCCAGTTCTCTGCTGTGGCCCGGAAAGACAGTGGAGGATGTCTCAGGTCCTTGGGCCCTGCACGCACATGGAAGACCAGGAGGAAACACCTGGCTCCTGGCTTCGGATCGGCTTATACGGGCCAGCTGTAGCAGCCACTTTGGGGGTGAAAGAACGGAAAAAGGAAGACCTTTCTCTCTGTCTCTCTCTCTCTCTCTCTCTCTCTCTCTCTCACAGTCTAACTCTGCCTGTCAAAAAAAAGGGAAAAAAAAAAGGAAATGTGTGAGTATTTACAAAATGAGTTTGCAATAGTGCCCAAGACAACATTTGAATTGAGTCTCCAGATGATGGTTCTGATTCATAGATTATACTTCCGGTATGTATTTAGTGTTTGTCCAGGCTCAACTTTACTAGCTGTAGCCTAATTCTTCAGATTGGTTGTACGACATTTCGTAACTACTGTTATGCATTGGACTGTGTTACCTCAAAAGATAAAGTATTCACTTTGCCTGTGAAGGTGACCTTATTGAGAAATAGATCTTTTCAAATATATTTAAGTTAAACTGAAGTTTAACTGTATTACTGTGGGTCTTAATCTAATAAATTGTTTCCTTATAAAAATGAATGAAACTTGGACACAGACACAGAGAACAAAGCACCATATGAAGACGTCATGAGAAACAGACACGCAGGGAAGACTGCTATATGAAGACAGAGGCAGAGATTGCAATCATGTTATCACAGACCCAAGAATGCCAAAGACTTGACAAGCACCAGAAACTAGGACAGATTCGGCCGGCGCCATGGCTCAACAGGCTAATCCTCCGCCTTGCGGCGCCGGCACACCGGGTTCTAGTCCCGGTCGGGGCACCGATCCTGTCCCGGTTGCCCCTCTTCCAGGCCAGCTCTCTGCTGTGGCCAGGGAGTGCAGTGGAGGATGGCCCAAGTGTTTGGGCTCTGCACCCCATGGGAGACCAGGAGAAGCACCTGGCTCCTGCCATCGGAACAGCGTGGTGCGCCGGCAGCAGCGCGCTACCGCGGCGGCCATTGGAGGGTGAACCAACGGCAAAGGGAAGACCTTTCTCTCTGTCTCTCTCTCTCACTGTCCACTCTGCCTGTCAAAAATACAAAAAAAAAAAAAAAAGAAACTAGGACAGAATCAGGTGATGGGTTCTTTGCTAGAGCCATCAGTTTATACTGGTCCAATGCTTTCATTTCAGACTTACAGCTTCTGGAACTATGGGATACTTTTCTTCACTGTCAATCACTTGTTAGTATCTATTACTTACATTCAAATTGAGTCATTTGTTCTTGGGTTTTGCAACTTACTTACTTACTGACTTTGAAGTTTTATAACTTTGCATTTTACATTGAAATCTGTGATCCATTTTGGGTTGTAAAGGGTGTAAGCTTTGTGCCTAAATTCATTTTTCCTCATGTATATGTCCAGTTGTTCCAGCACCATTTTTGAAATGGCTATCTTTCCTCCATTGTGTTGCCTTTGATCTTTTGTCAAAAATCAGTTTCCTATATTTCCGTGAGTCTAATTCCAGGCTCAGTATTCTGTTTCATTTGTCTAATTCTAGTCTTTTAGTAACAGTATATTGTCACGAATACTGTGGTTTTACAGTAAGTCTCAAAGTTGAATTGTTTTATTTCTCCCTTTTAGTTATTATTCACTATTGTAATAAATACTCTGTAAATTTTGTCTCTTCCTATAAACTTGAAAATCAGTTTATCAATATCTACAAAATGAGTTCCTGCAATTTTTATTAAGATCAATTTGGGAAGAACTGACATCTTAACAATCATGAGTCTTCCTATCTATGAACATGGAATCTCTATTTAGTTCTGTGATTTATTCCATCAGAGATTTATAGTTTTCTTTCTTTTTTTTATTAAACTTTTATTTAATGAATATAAATTTCCAAAGTACAGCTTATGGGTTACAATGGCTTCCACCTCCCAAAACTTCCCTCCCACCCACAACCCTCCTCTTTCCCGCTCCATCTCCCCTTCCAATCACATCATGATTCATTTTCAATTCTCTTTATATACAGAAGATCAGTTTAGTATATATTAGGTAACGATTTCAACAGTTTCCCCCATATAGCAACACAAAGTGAAAAAAAATACTGTTGGAGTACTAGTTATAGCATTAAATAAGAGTGTACAGCACATTAAAGACAGAGATCCTACATAATATTTTTTAATTAATTAATTTTCTATGCCATTTCCAATTTAACACCAGGGTTTTTTTTTTTTTCATTTCCAATTATCTTTATATACAGAAGATCGATTCAGTATATAATTAGTAAAGATCTCATCAGTTTGTACCCACACAGAAACACAAAGTGTAAAAATACTGTTTCAGTACTAGTTATAGCATCACTGCACATTAGACAACACATTAAGGACAGATCCCACATGGGATGTAAGTACACAGTGACTCCTGTTGCTGACTTAACAATTTGACACTCCTATTCATGGCGTCAGTAATCTCCCTAGGCTCTAGTCATGAGTTGCCAGGGCTATGGAAGCCTTTAGAGTTCGCTGACTTTGATCTTATTCTGATAGGGTCATAGTCAAAGTGGAAGTTCTCTCCTCCCTTCAGAGAAAGGTACTTCCTTCTTTGATGGCCCCGTTCTTTCCACTGGGATCTCACTCGCAGAGATCTTTCATTTAGGTCTTCTTTTTTTTTTTCTTTTCCATGGTATCTCGGCTTTCCATGCCTACAATAATCTCATGGGCTCTTCAGCCAGATCCGAATGCCTTAAGGGCTGATTCTGAGGCCAGAGTGTTGTTTAGGACGTCTGCCATTCTATGAGTCTGCTGTGTATCCCGCTTCCCATGTTGGATCTTTCTCTCCCTTTTTGATTCTATCAGTTAGTATTAGCAGACACTTGTTTGTGTGATCCTTTTGACTCTTAGACCTATCCAAGCCATCGAATGTGAACTGAAATTGATCACTTGGACTAGTGAGATGGCATTGGTACATGCCACCTTGATGGGATTGTATTGGAATCCCCTGGCACATTTCTAACTCCATCATTTGGGGCAAGTCTGATTGTGCATGTCCCAAATTGTACATCTCCTCCCTCTCTTTTTCCACTCTTAAATTTAACAGGGATCACTTTTCAGTTAAAATTTAAACACCTAAGAATAATTGTGTGTTAATTAAAGAGTTCAACCACTAGTACTAGAACAACAACAACAACAACAAATACTAAAAAGGATAAAGTATTACATTGTACATCTAGAGTCAGGACAAGAGCTGATCAGGTCATTGTTTCTTACAGTGTCCATTTCACTTCAACAGGTTTTCCCTTTGGTGCTCAGTTAGTTGTCGCCGATCAGGGAAAACAAATGAAATTTGTCTCTTTGGGACTGGCTTAATTCACTCAGCATGATGTTTCCAGATTCCTCCATCTTGTTGCAAATGACTGGGTTTCATTGTTCCTTACTGCTGTATAGTATTCTATGGAGTACATGTCCCATAATTTCTTTATCCAGTCTACTGTTGATGGGCATTTGGGTTGGTTCCAGGTCTTAGCTATTGTGAATTGAGCTGCAATAAACATAAATGTGCAGATGGCTTTTTTATTAGCCAAATTAATTTCCTTTGGGTAAATTCCAAGGAGTGGGATGGCTGGGTTGTATGGTAGGGTTATGTTCAGGTTTCTGAGGAATCTCCAGACTGACTTCCATAGTGGCTTAACCAGTTTGCATTCCCACCAACGGTGGGTTAGTGTCCCTTTTCCCCCATATCCTCTCCAGCATCTATTGTTGGTAGATTTCTGAATGTGAGCCATTCTCACCGGGGTGAGGTGAAACCTCATTGTGGTTTTGATTTGCATTTCTCTGATTGCTAGTGATCTTGAACATTTTTTCATGTGTCTGTTGGCCATTTGGATTTCCTCTTTCGAAAAATGTCTATTGAGGTCCTTGGCCCATGTCTTCAGTGGGTTGTTTGTTCTTTTGTTGTGGATTTTCTTGATTTCTTTATAGATTCTGGTTATCAACCCTTTATCTGTAGTATAGTTTGCAAATATTTTTCCCATTCTGTCGGTTGCCTCTTCACTTTCCTGACTTTTCTTTTGAAGTACAGAAACTTCTCAATTGATGCAATCCCAAATGCTAATTTTGGTTTTGACTGCCTGTGCTCCTGGGGTCTTTTCCAAGAAGTCTTTGCCTATACCTATATCTTGCAGGGTTTCTCCAATGCTCTCTAATAATTTGATGGTTTTGGTTCATAGATTTAAGTCTTTAATCCATGTTGAGTGAATTTTTGTGTAAGGTGAAAGGTATGGGTCTTGCTTCAAGCTTCGGCACGTGGAAATCCAATTTTTCCAGCACCATTTATTGAATAGGCTGTCCTTATTCCAGGGATTAGTTTTGGATCTTTGATCAAATATAAGTTGGCTGTAGATGTTTGGATTGATTTCTGGTGTTTCTATTCTGTTCCATCGGTCTATCCATCTGTTTCTGTACCAGTACCATGCTGTTTTGATAACAACTGCCCTGTAGTATGTCCTGAAATCTGGTATTCTGATGCCTCCGGCTTTGTTTTTGTTGTACAAGATTGCTTTGGCTATTCGAGGTCTTCTGTGTCTCCATATGAATTTCAGCATCATTTTTTCCAGATCTGAGAAGAAGGTCTTCGGTATCTTGATTGGTATTGCATTGAGTGTATAAATTGCTTTTGGGAGAATAGACATTTTGATGATATTGATCTTCCAATCCATGAGCATGGAAGATTTCTCCATTTTTTGGTATCCTCTTCTATTTCTTTCTGTAAGGTTTTGTAGTTTTCTTCGTAGAGATCTTTAACGTCCTTGGTTAAGTTTATTCCAAGGTATTTGATTGTTTTTGTAGCTATTGTGAATGGGATTGATTTTAGAAGTTCTTCCTCAGCCGTGGCATTGCCTGTGTATACAAAGGCTGTTGATTTTTGTGCGTTGATTTTATATCCTGCTACTTTGCCAAACTCTTTGATGAGTTCCAGTAGTCTCTTAGTAGAGTTCTTTGGGTCCCCTAAACAAAGAATCATATCATCTGCAAAGAGGGATAGTTTGACTTCTTCCTTCCCAATTTCTATCCCTTTAATTTCTTTTTCTTGCCTAATAGCTCTGGCTAAAACTTCTAGAACTATATTGAATAGCAGTGGTGAGAGTGGGCATCCCTGTCTGGTACCAAATCTCAGCGGAAATGCTTCCAACTTTTCCCCATTCAATAGGATGTTGGCCATGGGTTTTTCATATATTGCTTTGATTGTATTGAGGAATGTTCCTTCCATACCCAGTTTGCTTAGAGTTTTCATCATGAAAGGGTGTTGTATTTTATCAAATGCTTTCTCTGCGTCTATTGAGAGAATCATATGGTTTTTCTTCTGCAGTCTGTTAATGTAGTGTATTACATTGATTGTTTTGCGAACGTTGAACCATCCCTGCATACCAGGGATAAATCCCACTTGGTCTGGGTGGATGATCTTTCTGATGTGTTGTTGCATTCTATTGGCCAGAATTTTATTGAGTATTTTTGCATCTATGTTCATCAGGGATATTGATCTGTAATTCTCTTTCAATGCTGCATCTTTTTCTGGCTTAGAAATTAAGGTGATGCTGGCTTCATAGAAAGAATTTGGGAGGATTCCCTCTTTTTCGATTGTTTTGAATAGTTTGAGAAGAATTGGAGTTAGTTCTTCTCTAAATGTCTGGTAGAACTCAGCAGTGAATCCATCTGGTCCTGGGCTTTTCTTTGTTGGGAGGGCCTTTATTACTGTTTCAATTTCTGTGTCAGTTATGGGTCTGTTCAGGTTTTCTATGTCCTCCTGGCTCAATTTAGGTAGGTTGTATGTGTCCAAGAATCTGTCCATTTCTGATAGATTTCCCTGTTTGCTGGCATACAAGTCCTTGTAGTAATTTCTGATGATTCTTTTTATTTCTGTGGTGTCTGTTGTTACGTTTCCATTTTCATCTCTGATCCTATTGATTTGGGTCTTTTCTCTTCTTTTTTTAGTTAGTTGGGCCAATGGGGTGTCAATTTTGTTTATTTTTTCAAAAAACCAGCTCCTTGTTTGGCTGATTTTTTATAATGTTTTTTTTTGGATTCAATCCTGTTGATTTCTTCTTTGATTTTAATTATTTCTCTTCTCCTACTGGGTTTGGGTTTGGTTTGCTGCAGATTTTCTAGATCCTTGAGATGACTTGAAAGCTCATCTATTTGGTGCCTCTCCAATTTCTTGATGTAGGCACCTATTGATATAAACTTTCCTCTTAACACTGCTTTTGTTGTATCCCAGAGGTTTTGGTATGTTGTGCTTTTATCCTTATTTACTTCCAGAAAATTTTTGATTTCTCTTTTAATTTCTTCTATGACCCATTGTTCATTCAGGAGCATGTTGTTCAATCTCCATGTGTTTGCACGTGCTCTAGGGATTCCCGAGTTGCTAATTTCCAATTTCATTCCTTTGTGGTCTGAGAAGCTGCATGGTATGATTCTAATTCTTTTGAATTTGCTGAGACTTGCTTTATGGCCTAGTATATGGTCAATCCTAGAGAAGGTTCCATGTACTGCTGAGAAGAATATAAAGTCCTTAGATGTAGGGTGAAATGTTCTGTAGATATCTGTTAGATCCATTTGGGCTATAGTGTCATTTAAATCTGCTGTCTCCTTGTTGATCTTCTGTCCTGTTGATCTGTCTATTTCTGAGAGTGGAGTATTGAAGTCCCCCAGTACTATTGTATTGGGGTCTAAGTCTGCCTTTAAGTCCCTTAACAAGTCTTTTAAATAAGCTGGTGCCCTGTAATTAGGTGCATATACATTGATAATCGTTATATCTTCCTGTTGAATGGATCCCTTAATCATTAAATAGTGCCCCTCTTTGTCTCTCCTAACAGTTTTTGTGGTAAAGTTTATGTTGTCCGATATTAAGATGGCTACGCCCGCTCTTTTTTCATTTCTGTTGGCATGGTATATCTTTTCCCAGCCTTTCACTTTCAGTCTGTATGCATCATTGTTGGAAAGATGAGTTTCTTGTAAGCAGCAAAAAGATGGGTTTTGTTCCTTAACCCAAGCAACCAATCGGTGTCTTTTAACTGGACAGTTCAAGCCATTAAGATTCAATGTGACTATTGAGAAGGAGTAACTTTGCCCTGTCATTTGCCAAAGATTTTTTCTAATATATGGTTTGAGACTCCTGTGATCTTTTGCTGTGAGGTTTCCTACCTTTATCTTCTTTCATATTGGTTACCGTGTTTCTGTGTTTCTGTATGTAACACATCTTTAAGCATCTTTTGCAGGGCTGGACGAGTGGTGACAAATTCTTTCAATTTCTGTTTGCTGTGAAAGGTCTTTATTTCAGCTTCATTCACAAATGAGAGCTTTGCAGGATATAATATTCTGGGCTGGCAGTTTTTCTCTCTTAGTACCTGGGCTATATCTCGCCATTCTCTCCTAGTTTGTAGGGTTTCTGATGAGAAGTCAGCTGTGAGTCTAATTGGAGATCCTCTGAGAGTAATCTGGCGTTTCTCTCTTGCACATTTTAGGATCTTTTCTTTGTGTTTCACTGTGGTGAGTTTGATTACAATGTGTCGTGGTGAGGATCTCTTTTGATCATGTTTATTAGGGGTTCTATGAGCTTCTTGTACTAGGATGTCTCTGTCCTTCTGCAAACCTGGGAAATTTTCTGCTAGTATCTCACTAAAAAGGCCTTCTAATCCTTTCTCCCTCTCCATGCCTTCAGGAACTCCTAGAACCCGAATGCTGGGTTTTTTAATAGTATCCTGTAGATTCCCAACAATATTTTAAATTTCTAATTTCCTCTTCTTTTCTTTGATTTGACTGTTTGCTTTCCTGTTCTCTGTCTTCTAATTCCAATATTCTCTCTTCTGCTTCACCCATTCTGTTTTTAAGGCTCTCTAATGTGTTTGTCATTTGATCTATTGAGTTCTTCATTTCATCATGGTTTTTTGTCACTATCACAGTTTCATGTTCTACTAGTTGTTTCATTTCATTTTGATTCCTCCTTAATATTTCATTTTTGCGGGAGAGATTTTCTATCTTGTCCATTAAGGATTTCTGTAGTTCAAGAATTTGTTTTTGAGAACTTCTTAATGTTCTTATCAATTTTTTGAGATCCGCTTCTTGCATTTCCTCTTTCTCTTCATCTTCATAATCTTGGATTGGGGTGTCTTGTTCATTTGGGGGCATTATAGTGTCTTCCTTGCTCTTGTTACCTTGGTTTCTATGTTTGTTGTTTGGCATGTTGGAGATTTTTTTTTTTTTTTTTGGCTGTGGTTTTTTTTTTTTTTTTTCTCGTTATACTATGCCTGTAAGTGGGCTGTCTGCTTTGATAGATCCTAAGAGGCTGTGATGGGTGTGGCCAGAGAGCTCTGCTTGATTCTTCGGGTTTAAGGCTGTGCAAAAAGTGACTCACCCAGATTGTTCTCTCCCTTGCTCCTTGCTGGATTGCTCTCTCTTTCTCTCTCTCTCTCTTTTTTTTTTTTTTTTTTTTTGACTCAGTTGGGAAGTTATTCGGTACAGGTGAGTGGAATTGAGTGTAGTTGAAATCTGGCCTCTGTGAGTATTCGTTTGATCTACCCCTGGGACCACACAAAGGGTTTATGCAGCCCTCAATGTGTTCTCAAGTTTCACCAAAGCTCCAAGTTACTGAGTTTGTGAACTCGTTGGTGGCGCTTTACATATGTAAAATGGCGCCTGCTCTTTGTTTTGCTCAGTGAGTGAATAGAGAGGCCTTTGCTTCCCCCCCCCCAATGTCTCGGGTTTCTGACACCTTTGTTTTACCTCCAGCTCCTTCCCGCGCTGGCGAGATTCTGCGGCTCAGCTCCGGTGGTTGGGTTTCCACACGGTGGGCTCCCTGTAGGTCCTCTGTGTCACATCCACTAGATCCGGAAGCGTTTCCTCTGCAGTTTTTTTCTTGAATCTTTTCCTGAGGCTACAGTAATTCCACTTTTATGAAACTTTATTTTCCCAAACTACGGCGCACGTCCTCACTATCCGCCATCTTGGCTCTGCCCCCCTATAGTTTTCTTTCTACTATTGGTTCATAGTTTTCTTGTAATGTCTTTGTACAATTTTGGTATTAGGGTAATGCTGGCCACACAGAATGGATGAGGAAGTATTCTCTCTGTTTCCATCCTCTGGAAGAGATAATAGGGAATTGGTATAATTTCTTCTTGAATGTTTGATAGAATTCGCCAGTGAACTCATCTGGGTAAGTGGCATATTTTATAAATATATTTTCAAATATTGCATGTATATAACAATATGGATACATTTTAATTAGTTTTATTTTGGTGTATTTTCTAATTTAAGCAACCTGTAGATTTTTTTATGTTGAAAATTAAATGACCTAAAATTCAATATTATTTCATCCTTTCTAAGCCTTTTGCACTTAATTACTTTTTCATTGCTTAATGAACAGGCCAGAACTCCAGTTTAGTATTTTTAAGGAATGATAGCAACAGATTGACCTCATTTGCCATATGAAACACAAATCTTCTAATGTTACACACATACCAAACTTTTAAAAGTTATATTGAATTAGGTCAAAGAAGTTCTATCTCTACTTCTATTCCTAGATTTAGATTTTGTTTCTCAAGTTTTCATTGGATTTCATGAATGATGTTATTGTTTAAGTTTCTTTTTGGTACTATCACATTCTGAAACCAGAACCAAAATTTATACCAATAACATAAAAATAAAATATGTAGTACATGCTACATATCAGAGGCTTTATATTGCCTCAATTACCTATTCTTTGATTATTTGGTAAGAATTATCTGGGGCCAGCATTGTAGCATAGCAGGTAAAGCCACCTCCTGTGATACCAGCATCTGATATTGATGCTGATTCAAATTCAGATGCTCTACTTTTTTTTGTTAATTTTATTTAAGTTAAACAAGTTTCATGTATTTCATAAAAGCAATCATCAAATCTCAAAATGTCTATTTTACTCCAGTACATTACATTTCAGGTACTCTATTAGTTACTGTGGATCAGGGAAAACATGATATCTGTCTTTTTGGTACTGGCTTATTTCACTCAGTATAATGGTTTTTAGGTGTATCCATCTTGTTGCAAAAGACAGGATTTCCTTTTTTTTTTCCAGCTGAATAGTATTCCATGGTGTATATATACCATAATTAATAGATATCTGGGTTGATTCCATTTCTAATATATTGTGAATTGTGTTGCAATGAACAAGGGGGTACAGATAACTCTCATCAGATAACTGCTGATTTCTTTTGGATTGGGTAAATTCCCAGGGTTGGGATGCCTGGATCATATGGTAGGTCTATATTCAGCTTTCTGAGGTATCTCTATACTGTCTTCAACAGTGGCTGCAGCAGTTTACATTCCCACCAACAGTGGAACAAGGTACAATTTGCCGCATATCTTTGCCAGCATTTGTCATTTATTGATTTCAGTATATGAGCCATTCTAACTGGAGTGAAGTGAAACCTCATTTTGGTTCTGGTTTGCATTACCCTGATGGCTAGTGATCCTGAGCATTTTCTCAAGTGTCTGTTGGCCATTTGAATTTCTTCTATTGAAAAATGCTTAAGTCCTTTGCTCATTTCATAACTGGATTTTTTGTTTTGTTGTTGGTGAACTTCTTGAGTTCTTTATAGATTTCTGTATATTAACCATTTATAAGTTGTGTATTTGCAAATATTTTCTTCCATTCTGTCAGTTGCCTCTTGACTTTGCTGAGTGCTTCTTTGGCAGTACAGAGCTTTTCACCTTGATGTAATGCCATTTGTCAATTTTGGCTTTTCTTGCCTGTGCTTCTGTGGTCTTTTCCAAGAAGTCTTGCCTATACCAATGTTTTGCAGAGTTTCCCCCAATGTTCTCTAGTAATTTGATGGTATTGGGTCAGCTATTTAGGTCTTTGATCCATTTTGAGTGGATTTTTGTGTAAAGTGTAAGGTATGGGTATAGTTTCATAGGCCATCTTCCACTGCTTTTTCCAGGCCAATAGAAAGGATCTGGATCAGAAGTGGAGCAGTTGATACACAAACCAGTGCCCACACGGGTTGCTGGCATCGCTACCCACTATAAATGCCGGACCCCATTCACTATGAATTTGATAGATATTGACTTTCCCTTATTCATTCTTTTTCTCCTTTTCAAATTCTAAATGTACTAAGAAGAGAACTCTTCTTTTTCATGTCTCATAATCTCTTTATCATATTTTCCATTTTTCTTTCTGTACTACATTCTGGTTAATTTGTTCATATCTGTCTTTCAAGCTATCAGTTATATCTAATCTAAAATTTAACCAATCCTTTAACTTTTCAATTTCAACTTTAAATTTTATATTAGAGGTTTTGGGTTTTTTATTCCAACATTTGTGTCCCTGCACATTTAATTCTCCAGTGATCATTTCTGCTGACTCTCACTCATGGTAGCACGGTTTATTTTATGTTAGGTGATTTTAATATCATTTACTCATATTTGGCAATCTCTTCATGGAAATTCTTAGAATTCGGTTTAATGGAACACTCTTACAGGAAGATTTGTTTTTCCTCTGTTACATAAATAATATGTTATTGACCTGTGTGAGAGAATTGTCCATGACTAGACATTATCAGAAGACTCTTTACATTTCTATTGGGTTCCAGCCAAAGAGGCCCACTGTTTTTGTCACTACTCTTTTCACTCAATGTCTCTGAATTTCATCATTTTGTGTGGCTGTCTCAATCTCAACTCCCTTCTTTTTAACATGACCAAGGATTTGTTCTGACTCAATAAGGAGAATAAAACTAAATGTCTGAAAATATCTGTAAATGCTGGCTTTTTATTCAGGTTTTTATTCCCATCATCTTGAGGATATAAAGATTTTTCTTAAATTCTTGGGAGTTTAGCTAGATCTGTTAATTGTAATTTATCCCTCATTCTTTGAGATTTGATAGTAGGAAAAATTCTGGAACACAGGGTCTTCAATATTTACTAGAAGAACAAGATTTAAAAAATTTCTTTTTTATCAGGTTGCATCAGAATTAAATAAGACAAAACTACTATAGGACTTAGCAGTGTGTATTATATAAAGTGCTCAATGAATGTTAGTAAAGTAGAAATCTTAATTAGTTTTGGAAAATATTTTCTATATTGTAGTTTCTTCATCTTTTTATTTATATAAAATATGCTTGTTCCCTCAAACAAAAATAAATTTCCATTTATCTGCATAATTGATAACAGAATTTTATATTGCTTTTATTTTACAAAACAGCCCAACATACATTTTCTTATTTAATGTAAAATAAATATAGAACTTTATAATAAATCATTCTATTTTGGTTTGTAATCAGTAACAAATTTCTACAGAAAAAAAAAAACCTGTTTAAACTAAAGTTAGTCAACAATTGCTTTCAGTGTTTTAGCAAAGACAATTTTTATTTGAAATTATCCAAAAACTAACATTTGAAAAGGTATTTAGCTCTCATGACTAGAAGTTTTCATATATTTTCAAAGTAGGTGATAACTGTCTTCTAAAATTATTATATTCAAAATTTCTAATGCCACTTTAAAAAATAAAAATAAAAGAATAACACCTTTAAGTATGAGCCACACCTTCTAATATTTTTATTGTGAATGGGAAGTCATTTATTCCAGACTTGGCCCTTAATGGGAAACAAAACAAAAACAAACAGAGCGATGATTTTCTGAAGACATAAATATTCATCCTGTCACAAGGAAGGGGAAATGAGTGTGCCAGAGTATCTGATTATCACTAAGCAGTGTTGATATATTTTTAATGTCATATATAATGAGATCAAACTTTTTCTGTAAGAAATCTAAATTGAGATTTGCTTTCAGCCTGAGTATCTCTTTGCTTTGGTTTATTCTGGGATTTTGCATCTTTTTCAAATTGTTTGGGAAACACAGCTGGGCTTATTAATATTCGTAGGCATTCTAATTGAAGAAGATGGCTGTCATTATGTGCAGTTCTGGATCTCATCCTTTGGACTTCATATCCAACTCCTCTATCTTCAGTAGAAAGAAGAGAAATCAAATGCCAGAATTTTGGGATTAAATATTTGGCTTCAGGTTCATGGCTTGCATGCTGTAATAACAGTGGTAGCCAGCATGATTGAGAGTTTATTAAATGCCTGGCACCATGCTAGGCTCTTTCTAAACACTATTTTATTTTATTGCTACAACAGATAAGGCTTATTCAATTTTTTAACTAACTTAATGCAGGCTTAGCAAGGCCTTTTTTGTTTGTTTCTTAAATGTTTGAGTACATTGAAAAAACATAATTGCCAACCTTAGAAAACTATTTCTCACATGTAACTACTTGACCTTAGCTGCTGCTATTAAGACCAGTTAATGAGAAGATACTGCTTAGCAGTGGAGAAGCAGAAGGAAAGGACATAAAGCTGTCCTAAATAGAAAGCCCAAGTGCCCCAAAACATGCAGGAAGGGATACCTGGATCACTTTTAGTCATCATGTGTTTAAAGGTAGCCACAGATCCCTCAGGAGGATCCTGGTTATTACCTAGACTGTGTGGTAACGCCCTCAACATTCCCTTTATGATTTCTATCTGTTGATATAGCAGATGCTAATGGACTACAGAGCTCCTCTAATCCAAATGTATTCAACTTCTATAAAAGGAAACAGAATTAGGCCAGCATTGTGGCATAGAGAGCAAAGCTGCCACCTGTAATGCCAGCATCCCATATTGGTGAAGGTTCGTGTACTGGTTTCTCCAGCTCCCTGCTAATGGCCTGGGAAAAGCAGTGGAAGATGGCCCAAGTGCTTGGGCCCTTGCAATCATGTGAGAGATCCAGAGGAAGCTCTTGGCTCCTAGCTTCAGCCTAGCCCAGAGTTGGCCATTGTGGCTATTTGGGGCATGAACCAACAGATAGAAGATTTCACTCTTTCTCTGTTTCTGTCTCTATGTAACTCCAACTTTCAAATAAATAAAATAAGTCTTTTTTTCTAAAAAAAAAAAAAAAAGGAAACTGAGACTTTCCATAGTTAAGCGATTTCCCCTAGACCTCATAAGAATTTTGGCTGACTGCTTATTTGTTTATTGCATCCAACGATACCTGTCATTACAATCTATATTTCAGGCTATACTGCTCAGCTCCAATTAAAAAATACCAAAATAACTTGAAGCACACCAAAGAAGTTGAAATTTATGTTCAGCAACCCCTTCCTTTCTCCCTCCCCTCTTTCTTTTATTTGTTTTCTCAACAAGCACTCATTGTATGTTTACTATAAGCCAGGCAGTATGATATCCACTAAGACTATAAAGATAGAGTGACAAAGTCTCTGTCTTAAATTATTCACTGAAGCAAGTTCCCCAACCAAGCTGGGGAGACCTCATCAGGAGTAGGGAATAACCTGGCCCAGTCACTCAGTTTTCCATGAATCTGCTATGTGCATGACTGCTTTTTCTAGGTTTTTGATAGATAAGGATGAGCAAAACATACTAGAATCCTTGAACTCAAAAAATTTTGTTGAGACAAAGTATAAATAGGTATGCAAACAAATAAATAATTTCAGGTGCTGAAAATGCTAGAAGAAAGATAAAATTCAGTAATATGGTATACTGGTTATAGGGGTCTACTCTGTGGAAGTGGTGAGGGGAGGCTTCTAATTTAAGGTAAGACCTAGCTCATGTAAAATAGACAATAGTTCACAGTTCTCATTGATGGCATGCCACAATGACATTGATCATTTCCACCTGTGGACGAGTAGAACAGAACCTGGGGCAGCCAAAACCCAATGACCAGCAGTGTTTGGAGGTCATTCACTTCCTCTCATCATCTCTATGTGTTATACAACTATTACCATTTTCTGTGGGCTCCATGATATGAAAATCACTGCAAAGCACTATTCTGTTTGAAGAAAACTCCCAAGCAGAAGGAAAGCAAATATGAGGACTTTGGTGTGTGGTGCAACAGAAAGAGTATAATGTATGAAAAAGAAAGTGTCAGGGAATAAGGTCAGTGGTCAGGACTTAGGTCACATAGACCTTCATAGCCTTGGTATGGATGGATGCTTGTATGCATGAAAAGTAGACGGATATAAAAGTTACTGCTATCCACTATCCAAAAAAAAGGATTAGATACATTATCATGCTGAAGCACACATTAAATGGGAATTAAAAATATAAATCTAAAAGTATTGAAAATAAAATGAAGAATGGCAAGAAAATATGATTTCCATAATCAAGTACTAACTAAAATTAACACCGGGTTTTCTGGTAGCCAAAGTTTAAAACAAAACAACATGGAGGAAATATGAAATTTCAGTAGAAGATACAGATTTTTCTTAATATCAAAAAATGGAAGTAATTTATTGCAAGGCTCATTAGCAACTAATTTAGTAAACTATGTATTTTTTTGTCATTTTGCATATGCTCATAAATATTTTTCAAATGTCAGGTCTTCAAAGCTAAGTTAGATCTTAGTGAAGACCTTTCATGAAAAACTAATTACCTGGTACATATATCCATGCATGTTAGTTCCTGGCGATAAAAGCTAATGACATTTTTGATGTTCTTAGCTTCAAGACCCCACACATGCATTCATGCCTGAACATCAACCTCACATATTTATTCCCATATTTTCCATCAAAGATAATCTTCAAAACAACACCTGGGTCCATGCTGTTAGTTAACTATTTAGTAGTTCTCTTTTCAATAGACAAGTACCCCTCACACCAACTGAATCAGATCTCCTAAAGAATGAAACCTGGGAACTGGCACTTTTTAAGCTCTCTTGGTGACTCCAAGGAATAAGCAAGGTTAAGAATCAGTAAGCTGGGTTGGAGCTGTTTCCTACTCACAGCGGCTCCAAATAGAATGCAGAATTCCACCTTTGCTGCTTGGTCACACGGGTCTTATTCAGGAGAGAGGAAGAAATACATAACTAACTGCAGCAGAATCTGCCACAAATGAGAAAGTCTTTGTGGTCATCTCCCATGGAAAGAAAGTGAGTAATTACCTCCTTGACCTTGTATTTAATGAGAAAAACTGCATAGCAAATCTGCTTTGGTTCTGGCTTCGCTCAAAAGCTGTGCAGAAAGACATTTCAGTGAGTGCCTTTCTCTTTCTCAGAAAATATTACAGAAAGCTTGCAGAAGGGAACAAAATAAAGTCACTCTCAGAGCTGAGTGGGCATAAAAAATCACTTAAGGAGTGTGCTAAACATGCAGACTCTGAGGCCCCCTATGGTGGCTATGGGGAATCTGCATATCTAACAAACTCCCTAGGTGATTCTGAGACCAGCAATCCACAGGCCAAGGAGACAGGAGTGGAAAATACCTGCCCCTTTTCCCAGAAGGCAGCAGAGATCCTCCTGGAGTCTCACACCAACCCAAGGGCCCTTTTACTACTTTGGAGAGAAATGGAGTTAGGGAAACTTAATTTTGGAGGCAAATTTTGGAGGCAAATTTCAAAGATCCCAGCAGTCACCCCTGGTAAAGAAAAGGGTCAATAGCCGGGAGAAGCGCTCAGGCAGTAACTGGAGGCCGCTGCAGAGCTGGGGGCTCCTGCATTGCAAAGGGACTCGGGAGGAGGCCAAATCTGGGTTGCAGCGAAGAAACATGCTGTGACCAGCAGCAGCCTCTGTTGTGAGCTCACTGGAGAATCACACCCCAGCTGCTCTCCTGGATGTCAGATGCAATGATCCTGCCCTTGGTAGATGCAAGCTCTTCTCCTCTGGCTGTGAACCCTATAAAACCTTTGCTCTGTTATTGTTGGCCAAAGGCTAATTTGATCCTATCCTGGGGCTTCAATTCTCACATCCTTATCAGAAACAACCTGCTTCACGTTTAGGAAATATGAGCCAGCTGCAGGGAATTCACTTAAAAGTATGCACAGAGAAACCAGCAGCCTGGCTTTGCTACTAACACCAAAAAATAGAATGTAGATTCCACCATCCGTCCTGCCCACTGGAGTCAGCAAAAAGGAACAGAATTCAGAATGCCAAACAGGACAGGAGTGCAAACTACACAAGAGCCATTTCTCCTTCATTCCTCACCTCGTGGTTTATCTGTTCATTCTTTCATTCCAAAAATATTCTTAAACATCATGTGTCTGTGTGTGTCTGTCTAGGGCTTCGTGTTAAATATAGATGGCTTAGTTCCCTCAAAAGCAGAAAGTTAAGACAAAAATTGAGTACAATAGTGTCTTTGGGAAGTGATACAAAAGAGCAGAAGTGAGAAAGCAGAGAGAGAAAGGAAAGGGAAGAAGGGGCCAGCGTCGTGGCTCACTTGGCTAATCCTCCGACTACGGTGCCGGCACCCCGGGGTTCTAGTCCCTGTTGGGGCGCCGGATTCTGTCCCGGTTGCTCCTCTTCCAGTCCAGCTCTCTGCTGAGGCCAGGTAGGGCAGTGGAGGATGGCCCAAGTGCTTGGGTCCCTGCACCCGCATAGGAGACCAGGAGGAAGCACCTGGTTCCTGGCTTCGGATCGACGCAGCGCTGACCATGGCAGCAATTAGGGGGGTGAACCAAGGGAAGGAAGACCTTTCTCTCTGTCTCTCTCTCACTGTCTATAACTCTGTGTGTGTGTGTGTGTGTGTCACTGTCTAACTCTGCCTGGCCAAACAAACACACACACACACACACACACGGGAAGAAGGAAAACCACTGAATGTAAGCGTCATTATGTAGGACCTCATGGTGATCACAGGGACTGCGTTCTTTAGGGACTCTTAGGGAAGCATCGGACTGTTCCATGCAGGTGTCTCCCTAAATGACAGCTGTCTCAAGGCTTCCAACCCCGGTGGTGGAAGGTGAACCTGTATTAGCTTCTACTCTTCTCAGCTCCAAATGTATGCAGGCTAAGGAAGCCACCTCTGCTCCAGGCTCCTCTCCAGTGTCCGATTAGCAGAGGACTTCAGGGCAGAAAGCGAGGTGAGCGGTACACCAGCTGCAGTGAGCTGAAGCCTGCACAACTCCACCCTGTGGAAGCTAAGCTCGGAGAGGGCGCCAGAAGGTTTACTGGAGCTTTGTGTGTGTGGACTACAATGCATCAGGCTCCTGCTAAGCTTCCGAGATGAATAAATCATGCTGTCTGCCTTCCAACAGTTCTTTGGAGGGAGAGAAACAAAAAGCAGCATTCAATATTAACACTGCTACAAGGATGATATCCCAAAGGTTTTATTAGAGAAAGGAGAGTAAAAAATTAATCGGTGGAGATTCGGAGAAAGGAAAAGAGTGCTGAAGAAAGGAGGGCTGGGGGGATTTCACCAAAATATAGACCGAGCCATGGAGAATAAAGCCTTCTACCTGAGCAAAGAAAAATGGAAGAAATAGGCTTTCATTTGGAAGAACAAGCTACAGTCTGGAAATGGTGTTGAGTAAAGTTTATGAACATGGAATGTATGTGAAAGCAGAGGACATGGAGCTGGACATTTTATCCTGAAGGCAGTGAGCGAGTTGTTGAAGTCTCAGCAGGAGACTGACTCAAGGGAGTCGCCTCCAGTCTTGGCGAGCTCTCAGAAAAATCACAGCACTGAAATTCCTGGGGATTTGTCTATTCAACAAAGATTTACAAAAAGTCATATTATTTTCCAGGGCCTACATCTAAGGTGCTGAGTGCCCCCTGGTATATGAGACCTGGTCCTTGTCACTAGGGAGTTTGGGGCCCAGCAGTAGGGGAGAGAACCTTTACAGTACAGCACAATCAGCGTCATTTTGTGCGACACTGCAGGGGCTATGGGAGCCCATAGGAAAGCACCCTCATCTAGTCTTTGGGGGTTCCTGGAGACTTCCTGGGTAATTATCAGTGCCTCACTTGAAGCATTCTGAAGGAGCCTGCTGAAGGAGGCAGTGTCTTGGGGATAAAAGCCACAGGAAGGGAATGAAGTAGTGCATGGCAGGGCACAGTATCAAGTAGGATGCTTGTGGCCAAGAACAATTCCTCCTCCCCCTGCCTCACATATTCTGCCCCATCGTCTCCCCTGAGCAGCTAACTCAGTCTTTAACTTTTACTTTGCATGCTGCTTCTTTCTGGAAGCCATTCTTTTTTTTTTTAAGATTTATTTATTCATTTGAAAGTCAGAATTACAGAAAGAGAGAGAGAAACAAAAAGAGAGAGAGCTTCCATCCACTGGCCCACTCCCCTAAATATCCACAATGGCCAAGGCTGGGCCAGGCAGAAGGCAGGAGCCAGGAGAGTCATCCAGGTCTGTTGTGCAAGCTCAGGGGAACAAGAACTTGGGCCATCTTCCTCTGGCTTACCAGGCATATCAGCAGGGAGCTAGATCAGAAGTGGAGTAGATGCAATGTGAACTGGTACCCACTGAGATGCTGGTGCTGCAGATAGTAGCTTAACCCACTGCACCACAGTGCCAGCCCGCTGGAAGCCTTCCCTGACCTCCTGATCTAAGAGGTCTAACCTAGAGTCCAAACACCTGCAGAAATTATTTAATCTTTTGTTAGTTATTAGACAATAAAAATGTATAAGAACCAACACAACTCTTCCAACCTTCTCATTGTGGTAAGAAAAGAAATGTGGCTGTCTTGTATATGCTGAGTAGTAATAGTCTAGTTTTTGCCACAGTGTGTCAGCTGCTAGAAGGTGAAGGCAACCAAAATGACAGATTACTTGGTACTCCCATGTTCTCTCTCTCCCTCCAATCCGTGGGCAGAAATGAAAAATAATTATTATGTCAAGGACATGATCTTGATCACCCAGAGATCTTCCTTTTAGGCTCTGCACTTCAGAGCAAGTTTCTGTCGGGGAATCTGCCAAATACAGCAAAATACACGCAGACCCACCTAGAACAAGAGAGGAGACTTCACCCTCAGACACCCTCACCACTGCTGTAACCTGGAGCTTCTTTTACTTGTCTCTAGTTCCAGTGAGGCAGGCTGCCTGGAGGTCACACTCAGAAGGGTTTGAAACATCCAGTCTAGCTCCAACCTCTGCATAGATAAACATCCACAATAATCAAGAATTAGACCTCTGTTTCTAATAATGATTTCAATCATTCACTTTTGTACAGACTACACTAAACACTGCCAGGAGTGTTTTATACTTACTAATAATTTCTCTATTCTGTGCAGCTTTTTTGAGTCTGGACATTTTTATCCACAATCTCAGGGAGAGAACATTGAGGCACTGAGTTAAATTCCTTGCCAAGTTTGCTCACTTAATAAGTGGTAGCTCAAGGACTCAAGACCCAAGAAGTTCCACCGCCCTGCACATTCTCAGCTTTCACGTAAGAGTCCCCTCCTCAGTAGCACTCGGACACATTGGTAGGTGCGTCTACCTGTCCACCACTCTGGAACTTCCATACTCAGACCTCACCTCTTCTTTTTCCTTTTCCCAGGGCTGAGCCTGCTTCCTCTGACCCTTTCTCATAGAAAGAAATGTCCATGCCTTGGGGAATTTTACTGATTGACTTATTTTCAAGAACCAAGTCATTATAATTTCAGTAGTGCATGGAGCAACCTTCCTGCCTCTGTTCATCTACTCAATACCCAGTGGTCTAAGTAACTGTAAGCAATTCGAAGTGCACATTTTACCAACCCCCAGCAGTGCTGTTCTCCCTGGCAGTAACCACCGGGACTGTATTGCTATGTTGAGCACAGTATAATCACTGAGTTGTGCCCTTCAACCGAATTGAAATGGCCAGGCATTAGGCATCAGGCATCATTCCATTTTCTTTGTCACCATCATTTGGTTGTTACAGCTAGCTTGTCACAGCCAGGGACAGTGTCAACTCGCTCTCAGATTTTCTGCTTTACTGGGGAAGCTAACCACTCTGCTTCTTTGCTCTTTTCCCCTCAAATTGACATTTTCATTTTGTACTTATATAAGGGAGTTATTATTTAGACTTTCCAACATTTAGAAAAAGTTTTAGTGCTAACCAGAATTTAAGCCTTTTTAAAGAAAAATCAATCAATAGCTGACAAAGGTACATTATATATGAAACCTCTGTATATGGAAAGTTAACCTTCCCCCAAAGAAGGGACACATTTTCTCTCAATGATAACAATGATCACTAACTTTTAAAATGTTTATTACATGTCAGACACTGCTAACTGCTTTTCATGCATTATTTTATACAGAGATGAGAAAATTGAGGCCCAGAGAAGCCATCACAGCAGGTAGTTTTCCAAAGTCTATGCCTTAACTAGACTCAGGTAATTTTTTTTATAGCAGAAAAAGTTACATATTTATATGATGAAATTTTTAGCAGGTCTTTCATGCCAAATATGTATATTCTTTGTATAAGTAGTCTCTTTGTTTAGAATCTGGTCTCATCTTTACAATTTTTACTTTTTTAAAATTTTATTCAAGGTATACAAATTTCATGTATTTCATATATACAGACTTAGGAACCTTGTGATACTCCCCCTTACCCTCCTCCCCTCCCATGCTCCCACCCTTCTTTTTTTTTTTTTTTTTATTTTTTGACAGGCAGAGTGGACAGTGAGAGAGAGAGACAGAGAGAAAGGTCTTCCTTTTGCCGTTGGTTCACCCTCCAATGGCCGCCGCGGTAGCGCGCTGCGACCGGCGCAACGCGCTGATCCGATGGCAGGAGCCAGGTGCTTATCCTGGTCTCCCATAGGGTGCAGGGCCCAAGTACTTGGGCCATCCTCCACTGCACTCCCTGGCCACAGCAGAGAGCTGGCCTGGAAGAGGGACAGGATCGGTGCCCCGACTGGGACTAGAACCCGGTGTGCCGGCGCCGCAAGGCGGAGGATTAGCCTAGTGAGCCGCGGCGCCGGCCAAACTCCCACCCTTCTTCCTCCTTCCTCTCCTATTCCCTCTCAATTTTTACAATGATCTACCTTCAGTTTACTTTAACCCTACACTAAGTAATTTCATAGACATTCTTGCTCCTTATCAACTGCTGACCTTGCTACATCTATGTTATGAATGCTACTGGCAGTGCAATCGAGGTCTACAATCCACCTTTCTTTTAGCTTTGGGCTATAAATGAAAAAACTCAAACTAAAACCAGGTTAAAAGGCAAGAATATTGGGGCTGGTGTTATAACACAGTAGGTTAAATCGCCACTTTTAGCCAGGTGTCCCATATCAGAGTTTCAGTTTGAGCCTTGGCTGCTCCGCTTCTAACCCAGCTTCCTACAAATGTTCCTGGGAAGCCAGCAAAAGATGTTTCAAGTATCTGGGCCCCTGCCACCCATGTGGGAGACCTGGATAGAGTTTCTGGCTCTTGGCTTCAGCTTGGCCCAGATCTGGCTGTCATGGCCATTCAGGAGTGAACCAGCAGTTCACTCTCTCTGTTACTCTGCCTTTCAAATAAATACTTTAAAAAAAAAAAAAAAACTAAGAATATTTGTCAACAAAAAGGATGGGTTCCAGATACAGGACCTGAAGTGTTAGGATCAACTTTTTCACTTTTGGGTCCTCCTTGTATTAGCTGATTCCCTATAAATATCTTTTTCCTATTAAGTAGCAAATTCCAAATATAAGAACAAATGCAACAATAACAAAAATGAAGTAAAACAAAATATTTCTTCAAACATGAACTAAAAATCTTTGCCTTGGCCCAGTAGCCCAGCCTCTGTCATGTGCCCAGACTTAGCAAGGAAAAAAACCTATGATCTTTCCAATCAGTTCACTAAAATAAATCTTGTGATAAATCTAGCATTAATTTTTAATTTAAAAAATGCTTAAGACATTAGTTATGGAAAGTATGTCTTCTGCCTGATAAAATGAATGCAGCTGCAATTTACAGCAATAACCAATAACCATCCCTCCTGGTGAAACCTTGGGAATGTTCCCAGTAAAGCCAAAATTATGTCAGAGGTCCTAAGCCTTGTAATAAGAGAAGAAAAGGAGATGGAAGACATAATAATTGAAAAATTAAAGGCAAAAGTGACATGATTTAAGGAAAATATTACTATCTACACTGAAAGTAGAACATATATAAACCATTTCAACTAATAAGAGAATTCAGAAATTATAGGTTTTTAAGTATATAAGAACATTCCTGTATACCAGAAATAATTAAGAGATGTAATGGAAAATATTCATAATAGCAACAAATATACAATGCATCTAGGAATAACTTTAACAAATGATATATAAAAACAAATTCAATGTATTGTGGAAGATCATGAAAAATGGCATAAATGAATGTAGATGTAACAGTTTATGTGCTGTGAGATGGGAAGTTATAATAGGAAAAACATCAGTGTTATCCAAGTTGCAAATTCAATGCAATATTAATTTAAAAATCTCAACAAACTTGAAATTGACAATGTACAAATTAGGAAATCTAAATGATGAGTTAACATACCACACAATGTTCAACTTAGTTAATGATCACCAAACCACAAAATTAAAAGAACAATGAGACATGATGCCGTAGCCATTGAGCTGTCAAAAATGTAAAGTTAGACCACTCAAAATATTTGCAAGTTTCTAGAGAAAAAGGATTCATCATAGGTGGTGAATATACGTTTGTTTAGCTGCTTTGAAGAGTAGTTATGTATTTGAACTGTTTTGAAGAATGAAAATATCCAGGAAACTTAGCAAGTCTTCTTTTAGGTGTACATCATAGAGAAAAATCTTACACATGTATTCCCAGATGTGTATATAAAATTGTTAACATATTTAATAGTGAAAATACTTAATGGGAAAATTAACCTAAATCCACAGGGATGATGGATGATGAACAAATTGTGGTTTATACATTTTAATATATAACAATTAAACTACTAGATTTAAACATATTCACATTGAACTGAACTCAAACCAATATTTAGTGAAAAAATATGACTACTATAATAAAATTTATAAAATTTTGAGCAACCACATTACCAAAATATTGTTATTTATAGATAAACATATGTAATACACATGGACTTGAAGGATATTTACCAAGTTCAGGGTAGCAGTCATTTGGAGGAAAGGAGGGAGGGAAGTGAGACTGTGTGGGAATAAATACAATAAAGTTTTAAATGGTGTTTCTTTTATTAAAGATGTATCTGAATCAAAGCAAGAAAAAGTTAAGATTTGGTAGTTTTGCTGGTAAAATTACCAATATTTTTTAAGCTAGCTTCAGTGCTTTTTTTGTATCTTTAAACTTTCAAAAAATTTTTAAATTTTTGATAAATATTTTAAATGTAAGGATAATAATAGACTAAAGAAAAATAAAATTAACAGGAATAAAATGAAATGTCTAATATTTTACATTCCCCTTTTTTCCCAATTGCTAGCTAAGTGAAATAACTCAGTATAGTGGGAATGCGACCTCATGTTGGTTCTGGAGGCTTATCAACAGATTTGTATTTATCATAAAATGCCCCAGTTCTTTCCAAAGTCAATGAAAAAGAAAGTGTCTGTAGCGAAGGAAGCAAGCAGCCCAAGAACCATTGCTTCACAACCTATTACTTCCAAGAGCCATTAGCTCTACTTCTGCTTAATTCACCATTAAGATTGAATTCTATGATGCAGTAGAAATGTACTTGTTAATTTTAGAAGCCCCAGGACATCTCATTTTTTTAAAGCATTTATTTAACATTTGGGAATAAAAATATCAGCTTCTCAGGAAAGCTTCCAAAGCAGCCGTGTCCAGAGGCCCCTTCCCTCTCTAGTTCAGTTTACCCAAAACTCCTGCCAGTAAAGTCAGATCACTTCGATGGAATGTGAACGTGCATTTCTCACTGAGAATAACACTACTTCAAACTGCATGGCACTTGCAGCCAGTCACATCCTAATAACCTGTGCAGAGACAGCCTTGGAAACAAGAATCTACCAGAAAAAATAAACTTTAAGATCCAGCAAAGCCTGTAAAAAATATTCTCAGATCCATCCAATGGCTACAAATGCCTGCATAAATTCATCTGGATCCCTGAATATTGGTTTTATAACAATATTTTGAAATATTTCATATTTACAGAACATTGCAAAAATAGTACTCAGAACTCCTGAATATTTTATCTACACACACACACATGATTTTTCAGAACAGTTGGGTCATAAATCACAGATATGATGCCTTTTATATTTTTCTAACCCTAAATCCTTCAATAGTATTTCCTAAGAAGAAAGACATTCATTTATATATAATCAGGAGTGGGCCTTTGATGTAGCAGTTAATACCGTTAATACACAGCTTAAGACGCCCACATGCTATATCAGAGTACCTGGGTCTGACTCTCAGCTCTCTTCACAATTCCATCTTCAACTAATGCAAATCCTGGGAGGTGATTCTTTTTAAAAGAGAAAAGTATGTACTCAGAGTAAGTGAATATAGTATCGTGAGGCAGTTAGCTTTGATAAAATGCTATTGTCCAATCTATAAAATACATTGCATTATTACCTGCTATAGTGAAAAAAACATTTGGCATCAATTCCAATCCAGATTGCCACATTCCATTGAGTCACCATGACCCTTTCAGCGCCTTTATTCTGGACAATTCCTCAGTATTTGTTCTTTTACGTTACTTTGACATTTTTGAAACTTTTGAAGTGTACAGGGCAATTCTTTGGTGAAAATCTTCCTGCATTTGAGTCCATCTGGTGTTTTCCTGTGATTGCGCTGAGGTCATACATTTTTGGCCAGACTATTAGAATCCTAACACCTGCTTCCCGTGGGTTCTTTGCTCCAGTTATGCTGTTGCTCATCCATTTATTTCAGCTTTTCTGAATCACTCTGGCTTGTATGTGTCCCTCTTATAAAGTGTAAAGTTTGAATCTTATTTTGTGAACCAAACTGCAAATAATTTGTGCCTTAATAAGTTAATTATGCTTATTCATACTACAGATACAGTTGATATATTTGGTATCAACACTGTCATGTTTTATGCTATAACTTCTAAGTCCAGCATTTGCTGTGTATTTTTTTTCAGCATTTGATCACAATTTCTTGCATTATTATATTTTTTTCTTTCATCTTGATATTTGAATGATATCTCAGCTACATATAAAATCTTAGGTCACACATTCTTCTCTTGAATATCTTGAAATCGCTGTTTCATTGTTGCTTTTCTCTAAGTCTCTTGCCTTTCTAAGTCATTAGATCTCTCTGAGGATACTGGGAAGTTGTTGGATTTTTAAAATTAAAAATTCTAAAATATGCCTCCTATTTGATCATTCTATGTCAGTTTTCACAAGTATCTACAGGGTCTTTTTAATATGTAAATGTAAGTTTCCTTTTATTCCCATAACATTGTCTTAGTTTGTCCTTATTAAATACCAGATCCTTTCCATTGTTTTGTTTTTCAGCTTTGAGCACTTCTCTTATTCATATATTGGATATTTGCCTATTTCACATTTCAAACACTTTCATCTGACCCATTTTATTTTATTTTTCTCTATTCTACTTGCATTCTTTTGGTTGTTGTCCTGTTATTCTACATTGACCCTTATTAAGTTTTTCTCAGAAAGATTATTTATTTGAATGGTAGAATGACAGAGAGAGGGAGAGGGAGAGAAAAAGAAAGTAACAGAGAGAGGAGAGTGAGGGTTTTCATCTCCTGGTTCATACCCCAGTGACTGTGACAATCAGAACTGGGCCACGCTGAAGCCAGGACCCAGGAACTCCGTCTGGGTCTCCCACATGGGTGGTAGAAGCCCAAGCACTTGGGCCTGCTTGTGCTGCTTTCCTAAGCACATTAATAGGAAGCTGTATCAGAAGTGCAGCAAACAGGACTCAAACCAGCACTCCAATGTGGGATACTGGAGTTACAAGCAGCCACATGACCCACTGCATCACAACACCAGCACCAAGTAAGTTTTCATTTAATTATTTCTCATTAAGAAATTTATGATTTAGTATCCCTTTTTAACAATTGCTTCCTGAACAAAAGAATTAAATGATCATCTTATGTTTTCCCTTTTTTCTTATTTCTGCTCTTAGAAAAGTGATGCAAAGCACTTTTTGTCATATTGCCAAATGATTATTAGAGAATATTTAATTTAGTTTGTAATGTTACATGGCAGTGTTCTGGTTTGTAGTTGACTTTTTTCAATTTTTTATTTATTATTTTCATTTTTATTTGAAAGGCAGAAAGAGAGAGAGAGAGAGAGATCTTCTGTCTACTGGTTCACTACCCAAATGCCCATGAAAAGCCTCCCATGATGGGGGGTGGGGGGACCCAAATACTTGAGCCCTCATCTGCTGCCTCCCAGGGTGTGCACTAGCAGGAAGCTGGGTAGGAAGCAAAGTAACTGGGACTCAAATCAGGCACTGTGATATGGGATTTGGGCATCCCAAATGGTGACTTAATCATTGCCCCAAATGCTCTCACTCTGTGATTGGTATTTTAAAGACAATTTTCACTGAGGAAGTTTTTTTTATTCTAATTCTATTCTTAATATAAGTAAGTTTGTCTGCATCTCTGCATGCAGTAGCCAGACAATGATTATTTGGGGGGGTTATAAGGGCCCTAGTTGTTGATCACATTCTTCTGTCAATGAGGCAAAGCAATGAGGGAGGGACAAAATGGGGCGATATGAGGAAAGTTAGTGACTTTTCAAAAATTATTGTTTACCTTACAGTATTCAGAATTTTACCCTTTTGAATACCTTTCGGTATTGAAATCACCTTTTACTCTTATCATCCCAGAAGTGTTGCCCTACAGTTCCATTCTCTTTTTCTGCTGAGCTTTTCTATACTACTCTGACTCTCTGGAAATCTTGGGGTAGAAAGTCAAAAAAGAGGTCTACTAAAATTATGTTTTTAATTTTTTAAAAGATTTTATTTATTTATTTATTTGAGAGGTAGAGTTATAGACAGAGAAAAGAGAGACAGAAAGGTTTTCCATCTACTGGTTCACTCCCCAAAAATGGCTGCAATGGCCAGAGCTAGGCTGATCCAAAACGAGGAGCTTCTTGCAGGTTTCCCACATGGGTGCAGGGACCCAAGCACCTGGACCATCTTCTACTGCTTTTCCAAGCTAAAGCAGAGAGCTGGATCAAAAGAGGAGCAGCTGGTATTTGAACCAATGACCATACAGGATGCTGGCACAGCTGGTGGAGGCTTAGCCTACTCCACCACAGCACCAGCTCACAATGCTTATTTTTCTTCTTACAGAAAATTGAACTATATATTGTATTCTAACTTTCAGCCGTGCTACAGAATGGGATTATATGACTTTCATTGTTTCTGTTGATTTGCATAGCTTTTAGAGATTTGCTGGACTATTCAGATTTAGGCAGCTATCATGTATTAGTTATTTCTCCCAGACTCTTGATTCCTTGAAATGCCCACATTGATAGAAAAAATTGGGTTTGGGAATACTAACCATGACAAGTTACTTCTCAAAATATGAATTTATATCAGATTTTATGAACTTAGCATTTTATTAATAACTTCAACTTTAGTCTGTCAATCCAACATAACTAAAATATTCAGTGATATTCAGCTGTCACTCATTCTCTCTAGGAATCTGTCTCTCTAGATATCTGCCAGCTCCCAACCATACCTCCTCTGTTCCTTCCCTTCTCAGACCTAAGATGTTCCTTAGGTTGTGCACAAAGTTCTTAGGAAATGTTTACCATCAATATTTGGGGCTATCATACAAGAATGTCCAGTAAGTATAATGGTCAACTTCAATGGTACAAATTCCATATAAGATCTAAAAAATAGCCATTTTTAGGATAATCTGTTTTGTAGACTAAAATTTCCACAATCCAGACTCATATTCGAGGAACATATGAAATTTAAAATTCATACCCTAGGAGGCTTTAGTAGTTAGATCCCTGCCACTCTGCCACCCGGTAAGAGACCTGAATTAAGATCCCTGCTCATGACTTTGGTCTGGCCGGCCTCAGTAATTGTGGGAATTTACAGGGTGAACCAGTGGATGGAATGTCTCTGTCTGTCTCTGTCTCTTCCGATGTGTCTTTCAAATAAATGAAAACAAATAAATACAAAATTTAAAAAGAAAAAAACTTCAAATAAAATCAATTGAACTGCATTTGACAGATCTGCTTGATCTTATTTGCCTCCTCCCCAACCCCATTACTGTTCATTTCTCTTGTGTAGTAGACAACATCCTTACCCACCCACACTCCCTCAGTTCTCACCACACCAGAGCATGCCAACAGTTTCCTTCTGCAATTATCCACAATTCTTTGTTCTGGCCATAGGCACTATGGTGCAGCCTTTTCCAGAGGCTGTCCCAAAATGCCACTCTCCAGAGAAACTCCTAGTCATACATAGGAGTTGGTAAATAAACACCCAGCTTCCCCTGGGTGGAACAACCCAGAGCATATTCTATGCAGTCTTTCAGACACCCTCCATGAAGCAGGGAGCTTGTAGTGATAAAACTCTCTTGGCTCACATCCCCATGCCCCAGCCAGTGCTTTCTCAGAATTACTTTAATTCAAATCCTTAGGATCCATCTATGAGAGAACCCAACCTGAGACATATTTCCAAGGATTCATAGAAATTTATATTCTATCTTCCTTTCCCAAGGACTATTATCTTCCAGTTAGGACCGAGAGTCTTTTTTTAAAGATTCAATTGTTTATTTGAAAGGCAGAATTAGAGAGAGAGAGGGAGAGAGGGGGAGAGAGAGAGAGGTAGAAGAGAAAGAGAGAGAGACCCCTTTCACATGCTGGTCCTCTCCACAAATGGCTGCAACAGCCGTGGCTGGGCCAGGCCGAAGCCAGGAACATAGAACTCCATTTAGGTCTCTTACGTGGGTGGTAGGGGCCCAAGTGCTTGGCCCATCTTCCACTGCTTTCCCCAGGTGCATCAGCAAGGATCAGATTGGAAGGGGTGCAGCTGAGGCTCAATTCAGCACCCATATGGGATACCAGCATCACAGGTGGCAGCTTAACGTGGTATGCCACAACATCAGCCCCAAAGAGAGTCATTTTTACCTTCTAAGGTAACAAGTTCAGTGGAGAGCTCAATCTAGCTCTTTTGATTTCCAGCCATTTAGATGAAACAACTTCAATTCACTTGGAAGTTTCCAAAGTCTTTGAAAGCCATGAGGGTAGAGATTGAACTGAAGTAAAATCCCAGGATAGCTTCACATGGAAGACTATTTATGATCCAGTCCTTGGTAAGATGCATATACCATAAATGTTATGCCCAGGAATCACCTGTCTTAACTTAGACACTAAACAATTAGGTGGTTTTCAAAAGTCCTTGCACCTCTCTAACTTCAGTTTTCTAGTGGTGACATGCAGGTTTGGAATGGGTGCTCTCTAAGCTGCTGTCCAGCCAGCAGATTCCTTGGATCTATGATTCTAAGATCTCTGAGATCTATCATGTATCACATATACTTTTTTCCTATTTTTTTTCTTGGAAGTTGAAGTTACTAGCAGTGTCCTATCTCAGTGCTTGTTTCTGAATTCAATTTTAGTTCTGGTTCATTGAGATACAGATGGATTTTCACTGGCCAGTTTCTAAATTACAGTAGCTCATATAATATTAAAACATTCTCCTCCTAATCAAGCATAGATTGGGTGTTCCTTCCACTCAGCCACATAGAAATATTTTAATGTTCTTTGGTTACTGGACACAAGAAGAGATTACATAGAGAGTCCATGCATTTTGAACAGCCTAAATATATTGGCTGAATCTTCTTTGGTTATGTAACAGGCATCACAGAGAAGAAACAGTTTTTCAATGACAATTAAAATTCTTATCTGATATTAAAACTATTTTTGAAACCAGTTTCTTTTGAGTGGAACATGTTGATCCAAGGGAGAATCCAATACAGAACGAAGGGGAAGAAATACAAGCAACACAGAATGTAAAGAAAAATGATTAAATGTATAAATTCCACAGAGTACAGGCACACAAGATCTTGAAAAGCAGAAGAGTCAAACCAGAGTAGAAAAATGCAGGACTAGCTTGGCACAATTTGCAATATTTTAACCACAAGAATAAAAAGAGCAAATAACAGTGGCAATCAGACCAAATAGAGGGAAGAGCTGAGATTATCCAGCCACTTAGTCCACTCACAGTTGCCCTGACAATTGAACCTTTGCTTATAGCAATAGATTTAAAACAGTAAAATTACATAAAAATGAAGCAAGCAGTAATTCTTCCTGAGTTACTTCAGGGAAAGGTCTGAGGAAGACACTGGGGAGAAGTTTACAATGTAGAATGAGAGGAAGTAATAAAAGGGAGAATAAAACATGGGCAAGAGAGCTACTTTGAGCCTACTGGCTCCAAAAGAGTCTTGCTTCTTCTGCTAAACAGATTAGTTTTAGGTAAAAATCAACATCCTTCCAACCCATACTGTCTGCTAGTTCTGCTCATCTACTTGGTTCTTGGAAAGAAACCAGAGAAGCTGGATAAGAATGGCTGAAGGCCACTCTCCATGCACGTTTGGCGTCATCTTGGTGGCCCAGGAGAGTCCATGCAGTGAGTCAACGTTTGCCTTTACGGTTGGAAAAGTATAAGTTAAATGCAAAACTTCTTTACCTCCAGAATTTGACACTAAAGAGTCACACTGAGACAAGGAATAGGCCTAGAAGCAAAAGAAAAGGGGAACCAGTCTCAGGTTGAAATGGCTCTCCCAACCCGTTGTAGCAGCTCAGAATCCCCAGAGCTGCTTGGCGGCAGAGAACCAGCCCCGCAGGCAGGGCTGGCCGAAGTGATGCGTGCGGTTCACTTGAAGCTTATCAGTGTGGCTGGTTTCATGCAAAGACACTGCTAACATCTGCACAAGCAGAAAAGGAAAAATAAAACCAACAAGGGAAATCAGGAATAAGCTTTCTAATTAATCAGAAATACTGTTCCATTTCATTAATAGCTGATGAGAGTCTTCCTAGTAGAGTGGCTAACACGCACATTAAAAACAAAATCAAACAAATCTAGCTTCAACTTTTGGCTCAATTACTTAGCTATATGTTCTTAGACAAGTTATTTAATTTCTCCGAGTTTAAATTTACCTTATATGTAAAGTGAGGCTAATAATCCCTCCCTTGCAAGATTAAATAAGACAAACTTAAAGCACCCACAGAATAATGATTCATTAAAGGATATGGGTAGTAGTGGCAGGAATGACATTGATGAGTGTCTTAATATTGATCTTCTTAATTTCTGTTAGTATGACAATGTCATTTTCACATTTTTCCAATGAACATATTACCACTTTCATGTATTGAAAGACTGTTCCTATATTTTAATATTGATTTTTTCCCCCAGCTTTGCCTTAGTGGGGGAAGGAAGCTACATAAAACCCTACATTTTGGCCGGCGCCGCGGCTCACTAGCTAATCCTCCACCTGTGGCCCTGGCACACCGGGTTCTAGTCCCGGTCGGGGTGCTAGATTCTGTCCCGGTCACTCCTCTTCCTGTCCAGCTCTCTGCTGTGGCCCAGGAAGGCAGTGGAGGATGGCCCAAGTCCTTGGGCCCTGCACCAGCATGGAGACCAGGAGAAGCACCTGGCTTCTGGCTCCGGATCAGCACAGTGCGCCTGCCGCAGCAGCCACTGGGGGGTGAACCAACAGAAGGAAGACCTTTCTCTCTGTCTCTCTCTCTCTCACTGTCCACTCTGCCTGTCAAAAAAATTAAATTAAAAAAAAAACAAAAATAAAATTCTACATTTCCAGAATTCTCAGAAGATCATTATCCACTTATTTTACTTATGGATTTCTGGGTTCTAAATTTAACCATCTAAGAATGAAAGTTTTGCATGCCAAATTCAATATTCAAAGCAAGCAGAGTGAGATGGAGAGGGGGATATTTTGGTCTTCTCCTAAATGGTCTTTATGTAAGCCAACACCTGAAACAAGAAAGCACAGTGCAGTGTTACCTTATGAAAAGATTATGTACCAGATTCTAGTTATCTTTGAATATCCTAAAGAAAAAGTTAACTTTCCATTGAATGACTGTGTTCCTTTCTACAGGAAAGTAGACATGCAACATCACATAACTGGTGCCTTCCAGTAGCCAGAGTGAAAAGGAGGCTAATCCAAATCTGTGGGGTAGCTAAGTGTGTAAGAAAGAATATAGGCCTAAATAGTGGGTGACAAATAGCAACAACCCACAAAAGGATTATGGAGATTCAAGTTCCATTCTGGGAAAACATGAGATATGAAGTCGAAGATTGGAAGAGTGAGTCAGGGAGGCCTCTCCCAGGTCACGAGAACAACGGAGCATCATCCTAGGTCACACTGCCAAAGAAAGCATGAACGGCCATTAGCCCAATCCCTGGAACACAAGACTAGATGGAATCAAGCTGGCAAGCAGGCCTCACCCTGCTCAAGACAGTGCAGTGAGGAGCTGAAAACTCAGGGCCAGCCAGGCGAGGTGTTCCTCTGTACCAGCATTATTCAGGGACACGTAGAAGTGTTGCAGAGTTGTGACTGAAGCAAGACTGGCATTCCCAATGCAGAAGCAGGAGAAACAAAATACACAAAGGTACCCTGTCCCTGATTCCAAACACGAGATGGTGTAATTCAGAGCTAGCAGAATGCAAAACGCCCACAGCTGAGATGGAGCTAAGCCAGGGCAGAGACACACACTCAGATAAATGTGAGTCATCTGTGCATCCAGGCGCATCTTATACTTTCTCATTTGGGGTGTTCTTAGCAGTAAGGAGAAAGAGACATTTTGCTCTATAATCACAATCTGGAATCTAGAACATTAAGCTGCATAGTTAGTTTATGTTGACTTATGAATCTCTTTGGATGCTATTTGGCTATTCATGAAGGAAAAGAACATTTCCAACTTGCAATGTATAATGAGGCACAACTTATGCCTTCCAAATATTCTAAAAAATGAAATCATCATGGCATAGCTGAGATATACCCTTACCAGTGTTGAGTTGGTGCAGAGCTATTTGAGGGTTCAAATTGGAAAAGAAATTCTGCATACTTTCATCAAAAGGTATCATTCCAATTGCACTGTCATTTCAGAGAAATATAAGAAAATGTACATTGTGAGGCTGGGTTTTTAAAATAATGTGAGAATTTTTGTATCTAAATCAATGTTTTCTTCTCCAAAACAGTTACTTTGGGATGCTCTGTGCTACCCAGGTTGAAGTTCCAAAAGTGTAATTTCCTCCCCATTCCCAGCCCCTCTCTGAGAACCTGTGTCATCTCTGTGCAGCCTGAGGAGGTGTAGCCCTCTTTGCTGTGGCTTCATGCAGGTCACTGCTTCCAGGGACCATTAATGCGAAAGTCCAGCTGGAGTTAGATGAGGCAAGATGAAGCTCCTCCATCTCAGAATCTGCCTACTGGGAACCCAAAGTGTGACACAGGAAGTTAGAAGAGGCCTTACTACATATGGATAAAACTCAGCCATAGTAACCCAAAAAGTTCATTTAGAAGAAAATCTTCCAATTAAAAAATATTAAAAGTTGGCTTCTATCTAAATTTGAACCTAAACCTCTTATGACTGTTTTACAAGTTTTTGATTTACTAAATATCTTAAATAATTCTGACACAAAGAAGGAAAACAAAAAAAATGTCTTTAAAGTCTTGTTCTTACCTTAAAAACTGCATAAAATGTGCATTGCATTAACATGTAGTTATTTATTGTAATATTACATGATACTTTAAATAATACTACTAATTTAAGTTTTTCGACCTTTTCCTGAAATCTCCAGATAAAATCAGTAGCATCCCCACCCCCAGGAAACCTTGTCCTACAGTATGTGCGCACCTTCTCATCACTACGTATTATCCAGAAAAAAAAATTTGAAAAGAGAGGGGCAGGGAGAATGTTGAATATGAGAGAAAAACAGTGAGAAATATTACACAATGAAACTATAGTTTCATCTTGTAAGTTTGGGCCATATAGGAAGTTCCTCAGAAATCTAAATATAGACCTACCATATGACCCAGCCATCCCACTCCTGAGAATTTACCCAGACCAAAAGAAAATGAAAAAGTAATCTGTAAGCCCATGTTTATTGCAGCTCAGTTCACAATAGCTAAAATATGGAATCAACTGAGATGTCCATCAGCTGATGACTAGATAAAGAGATAATGGTATATAAAGACCACAGAATACAACTCAGCGGTTAAAAAAATAAAAAAATGAAATCTTGTCTTTCACAACAAATGGATGAAACTGGAACACTTGAATTAACCAGTCTCAAAAAGACAAGTACTACATGTTCTCCCTACGTACCTAAAAGGTAATCTATAGGAGTGAAATTGACATTTTTGAGATTCAATAATTGTTTATAGCCTTTGACTTGTTTATAGCCTTGACTATCTCATACTATTCTTTTTAAAGATTTATTTTATTTATTTGAGAAACAGAGTTACAGAGAAGTAGAGACAGAGAGAGATGTTTTCCATCCGCTGGTTCACTCCCCAGATGGCTGCAACGGCCGGAGCTATGCCAATCCGAAGGCAGGAGCCAGGAGCTTCTTCCGGATTTCCCACATGGGTGCAGGGGCCCAAGGACTTGGGCCATGTTCTACTGCTATCCCAGGCCATAGCAGAGAGCTAGATCGGAAGAGGAGTAGCCGGGACTAGAACCGAAGCCCATATGGGATGCCGGCGCTTTAGGCTAGGGCTGCACCTGCTGTACCACAGCCCCAGCCCCTGTCTCATCTACTTGTTGAGCTCTTTACTTAGCCTAGTGTTAAGCTTATGAATATAAAGTAAAATGAAAATAGATCTTTGCAGAAATTAGGAGTGGGGATAGGAAAGGGAGGAGGTAGAAGTTTGAGAGTGTGGGCAGGAGGGAGGATATGGTGGAAACCATCACTATGTTCCTGAATGTGTACATATGAAATACATGAAACTTATAAACCTTAAATAAAATTTTTTAAAATAATTTTTAAAACGTTTGGGTCATATAATCATCATTTTCTGATATATTCTAGAGTTAGGTTGAAACTTCCTGACCCCAGAGGTACAAGGGCAATAGTATGTCCTTGTCCCTTGTTTCTTTCCTAGTCTCTTTCTGCCACAGGCAGAAGGAGGGGAACAGGGTCAATTCAAGAAAACTTCACTTTGACAATCAAAAAGCTCAACGCTCACTGCCTTATTCTTCTATTCATTCTGGGAAGGCTAGCCTGGAAGTTAAAGCAACTCAGATAAAACCTATAATGCAAAAAGGAAAAAAATCATAATCCTAGAGGTAAGGTCACGTCAAGATAAAAAAGCAGAAAGTGCGAACTCTTCTGCTTTCAGTGTAACTTTATGTGTTGTATCTGAGAATGCCACAGAGTGACTGACAGCTCCGGGGACTGTTCTTACAAGTACATTACTGTAAAAGCAATTTGGCAATAAACTAATTCTTATTGAGGAAATATTTGGATAGTAGTTTCCTGTAACTTTTTTAGGGTCCAACTTTGATCTCATTTGCAATGATCTCAAGTATTTGTAAAACTCTTAAGAAGCAATGTTGGGCTTTCCAGAGTTTCTTTCACAACCCTTAAATGAAGCAGGAATAAAATATTTCTCATTACAACCTACAGTGATGAAATATTGGAATTAATGATAACATCTCTGAAAGACTAACAAAGTATAATGTAGACTTACACAAGGATGCTATTATATTCAATTACTAATCATGAATTGTATCATTTTGTGTTAGTATTTATCATTTTATATTTATAGCTTTGTTGATAATATCTTCAAAAAACTGGTAGAAAGTGAGTATTATGAAAAAGTTATGCATGAACTTTTACATTTTTGCATCAAAATAAACTCATCTTTTGTTTTCATTGTTCTGTGAATGTTTTAAAGTCCCTTTGAGCTGGTAAGTTCTGGTTCTTTGCATTGATTGATCAGACCATCATCTCTGAGTAGAAATACTAGAAGCCTGTCTGGCAGTTGTGTAATATTTAGCCAGTGCTAAATCCTAAATAATTCTGGCTCCTATGAAAAGCAGCTCATAAGAGAAGATCAGCCCCTCTACCTTTTCTCACCCACCCAGTTGGAATGCCCCTTAAGAATTTATTGATTTGCAAATGTCCCCAAACAAAGACTAAACTTGGAGTTCCAGACTAACCTAACCCTTTTTAGAAACACTCCTAATTTTAAGAAAACTTGGTGTACAACATTTATTCTTACATATCTATCAAATTTATGAAATAAAATTCTAATGGCCATCCTTGTGAATGAGTAGAGAAGGCTTCTATCTCACCACCTTTCAGCAGGAATAGAAGGAAAGAGAATCACCCCATGGGTTTTAAAAACTACTCAGGCCAAGATCACCAAATGCAATGAGTGATCCTTAATTGCATCTAACATATAAAACAAACTAAGAAGATTATTCTAGGGATGACTAAGAAAACTTGAATATGAACTATAGAAAATATTGTATCAATATTAAATCCCTTAAGTATGAAAATGCCATTGAAGAAATGTAGGAAAATATTCCTCTAGGTAATACACACCTACTCATTGAGGAATGGATGTTAAACTGTCATTTTTCACCTACTTATATTCCAGTGGTTTTTCTGATAATTGCTCTTGAATTACAAATACTCCTGAAAACTTTTGTTATTTTGAGACCTTAAAAAAACTGGAATCTGATACCAAGAGGAACAGAATATCTGTCAACAAATTTGAGTGAAATACTTAAAATACAAAATAAAGTCTTTGCACTAACATTTTGGATTCATGGCAGAGCGAAAGACATGGATAAAGAGAAGTCAGTCTAGAAAAGTCACAAAAGACTATTTTTGAGTGGCTCAAAATATATCCTTGAACTTGGATTCTGAAGAACCTAAATGACTCAGAAAAACTGAGGAGAAGATGCATAATCCAATGTCAGAATCATATTCAAAGGAAAGAGGACTCCAAGAGGTCCCTGCGACATTTCAGACAATGACTAAGAAACTGAGCCTGAAGTGAAGATGGAGAAAAAATACAGCAATTTTTTGCCAGCTGCAAAAATTTAAGTCTCTCCAAACATCCTCTCTACTTGTTACAATAAACTAACTCCGAATCCTTTTAGTTCTTTGACTGCTTTATGGCAAGAACTGTACACCTGTCAATCTTTGTCAACACAAACCAGGGAGCTACTGAATCCCTTCAGAGGCACATCCGTGTGCCATATTCTGCTCTATATTCTACATTTTCTGCCTGTTTCATTTGTGTTAAGCATTAATAATAGCTATCACTTATTGTAAACCAGTCATGTCAGGCACACTGCCAGGCATTTTATACACTGTGTATCATACCAACAATCCAACAATTTTGCTAGGCAGTAAGAATTTGTATTATGCATTTTCTATCTGGAAAAACAGAAGATTGGAGAGGCAAAACAGTGAGCCTAAATCCACCCTCAGAAGAGAGGGGCTAAGATTCACCCCTTCTCTGATGACGATGCTCTTATCCACTGAACTCAAGCTGTCTCCTGTATGAATACTTCAACTCCCAGATACTCCTGTCTTCCTGGCTGGTCTTGTTTTCAGGTAACAGATGCCAATCCGGCTTGGCACCCCACCCTTGCCCTGTGCCATGGCTGCCCATAACACTGACAGAACCCTAGAACAGCTCCCACCTTCTCACAGTTACGCATTCAGGAAATAGGAGAGACTCACCCTCCCTCTGTAGTTGAGATCCTGTGTTTAGAGGACAGAGGCAGCTGGGAGAATCAATGTCTTACCACAGGCTTCCCTTCTCCAGCTCTGCTGGCCCACAGCAGCTTCTATTAATCTTCTCCAAGTAATCAAATCCAATATGCCTTTCCGTTCTTTCAATAAGCAGACTTAATCAATGATAATTATAATTCTCTAATTAGTTTCATAATGACATTTTAATAGAACAGTATTAAATCCTTGGCACACTCGTCAATAGTCAGAAATATTTTTCCGAATAAACTCAAAATGCCTTATTTGCCCTTTCAAATTTCTGCAGTATATTTAGTATAAATTGAGTCATCAAATCAAGTTTATCCACATCACATTTTCCACTTTCTTTAAATCTCACTAAAGCATGGCCTACCTGTAGCATACATTTCTTGGCCAAATGCTCACACTTGATTAGATTCAATCATTTGTCTAAATATTTAACACTATCTTTGCCACATTACACTATCTAGTTTGCTTTTAAAAATCATTGACCTATCTATATGTTGCCACTGAATAGATACATTTTCAGTCAAATCCTTAGAGTTAATTGTATTGGACATGTGTGGGAAATATGCCTAATCCCTGCATTTTTCTTTGCAGGTCATCCTTACTCATACCTTCTGCTGAAGTGGCAGGCTTGGGTGGCTATGCTTTGTCACAAGATCCCTCTGTTCGGCCAACTCTGGTTGGATCAGAAGTGGATACTTTATCCAGTGGGAGGAAAAATGAGAGACCAATCTATACAGAGACCAAAGTATGAGAAACAGAATTAACAGGATCATAAAGGAAGCTGGTGTATAAAGAATAAGAATGGTATAGACACAAAGAGGGAGGAAATATGATAGACCATGCATACAATAGGAGATAGAGGGTGCCCAATCACCAACTTGGGTCAAAAAGGTTTGGTCCTCCTTCTCATAGATGGATATTTTGTGGGTTTCTCTGTCTTTTCTATCACTTCCCGCCCCCTTTATTTACAGGTGAGCAGAGTAACTAACATCTGTATCAGGATACAGTATAGCAGGAGGCCTGTGTAACAACAATAGAAACAGTGTTTTCAATACACCAGATGTGGTCACAGCCAGGGGAACAATCATTATAAAGAGGAAATGTTTTCATTTAAGAACAAGAATAGAAGTAGAGATTGAGATTCAAGGAATCAGCATGAATCAAGAAACAAGTGTGTAAAGGAGGTACTAATCCACAAGCTATTGCCAAGAAATATTGGTTAGTAAAAGTCAGGTCCGAGGTCATAAATTCTGCAAACGCGATCACAAGGGGAAATGCTCACTGTAAAGCAGGGAGAGCCACAGCATGGAACGTCTGGCTCACAAATTACAATGGAGACAGATATTCCAGGAAGATAAAAATCAGCTTTATAGAGTTGTCTTAAAAATAAGGTAGTATCGGCCAGCGCCGCGGCTCACTTGGCTAATCCTCCACCTGCGGCGCTGGCACCCCGGGTTCTAGTTCTGGTTGGGGCACCAGATTCTGTCCCAGTTGCTCCTCTTCCAGTCCAGCTCTCTGCTGTGGCCCGGGAAGGCAACGGAGGATGGCCCAAGTCCTTGGGCCCTGCACCCGCATGGGAGACCAGGAGGAAGTACCTGGCACCTGGCTCCAGGCTTTGGATCGGCACAGCACGCCTGCCGTAGTGGCCATTTTGGGGGTGAACCAGAGGAAGGAAGACCTTTCTCTCTGTCTCTCTCTCACTAATTCTGCCTGTCAAAAAAATTTTAAAAATAAGATTGTATCAACCAAGACTTGGATGAGCACAACTAGAATCAGAACATGAGGACAGAGGCCATGGGTTGGAGGTGAGTAGGCAAGCATGGGATTAGATGGGCTGTACTGGACAGAGGCAAATCCTGTCTCAGAGCTGACATATGGATGACATTTGCTCTGTCTGAAAGAAGGCGTGCCTCCATACTTTCCTTCAGACAGGACAAACTCAGTTCCCATGTCAGCTCTGAGATCCATCATGCTTTCTCTTCTGACTTCCCTCGGATAGTTCATGTCCATGACACTGCCTGAGTTGTCCTTTCAACATTACCTCTGATAGATTGTCTTGCTTATAATTCCTAGGATGGAGCTCCACTCTATCCAGATACATTCTCAGTAGGTAGAAGGAGGAAGGATGTCACAAGCAATTAAGAGACTTCATGCCAGCTTTGACTTAAGTACTAGAACTGTCATAAACCTGCAAGTTAGAGCCATAGGAGAGTTCATCTTCAAGGAACTGGAGAAGTTAGAGACAGAGGGATGCAGGCAGGAGGTGACAGCACATCACTGACTGTACAACTCTAGTTCACCAAAGGATAAGGGAGGGGACTGAAGCTTGGGAAGAAATGAGACTGTTCTGGGTATATATACTGTAGGCTAACAAGCAGCAAGAACCAGCAATTTACTGCTCTGCCTCTCTACAGAATAGATGGTGGCCAACATGTTTTCTTCAATGATCTTCTCGTTCAAGGATATCCTACTTTCCAAAGTAAAGAACCCATTACAAGTTTCAGTACTGACTTCAGTTTTCCCTGGGGCAGTTTTGACCACCTCTCTGATTTTTAAATGCAAATTAATTCAGCTGGACTGCTGATATGTAGTAATTTACAGTGCATTCACACCTACGCAAATTGCCCTACTCCTGTCATAGCCAGTAAAGGGAATTGGTCCCTCAGGCATTTCATACTGTGTCGTAACCAATTAACATCAAGTGCCTCATGAAATAATGTCTGGCTCAAACTTAGAGTCTATTTTATTCCATCTTTAGGGCTAGGGTGGTGTAAACCCACAAAAGGATCCCTACTGGATTTTTTGGCAAGAAGTGAGAATGTCTTCCTGAATTCCTTCTCTCTCCCAACTTTCAAACTCATGCACATAACACCACCCCCACCAATCCAAAAACATCCAGTGGAGAATTCTCTCTCCTGTGCTTCCTCAGCATGTACTGCTATTCTCTGTACCACTCAGTAAGAACTAATCCAAAAGGGAATATTTTCTGAGTAGTAACTGAGTAGTGATAATGTTGTCAATCTTCTTACAAAAATGTAGCATCTTAATATGCCTATAATGAAAGTCACTATTTCTACAAGTTAACAAATTATCGCATTATATTTTCTAAACTATCCACTGTAAATGCCTCTTCCCTCAAATGGTGACCCCCTCGATATTATGTAATCTACTCTGTAGTCAGCAAGGAAGCAAGTGACTATTCCTCCCAGCTCAGGTTTTTAAACTTATACACAATGTACACAGTAGCCCAACACACAAAAAAATTAACAAGTAATTGCAGATGTAATTATAAAACTCAATTAACTACTTAGAATAGCACAGCATGAAAAGAAGAAAAAAATTTTCATAAGTAAATATCTAGGGGCCAGTGCTGTGACACAGTAGGTTAAGCCTCCACCCACAGAGCCCACATCCTATGTAGTCTCTGGTTCTAGTCCTGGCTGCTCCACTTCCAATCCAGCTCTCTGTAAATGGCCTGGGAAAGCAGTGGAAAATGACCCAAGTGCTTGGGCCCCTGCACTCATGTGGGAGACCTGGAAGCTCCTGGCTCTGGATTGGCGCATTTGGAGAGTACAGGTGGAAGATATTTCTCTCTGTCTCTCCCTCTGTCTGTAACTCTGCCTCTCAAATACATAAAAAAAAAAAATCTTTAAAAAAAAAGCTTCTTCTATTTCTTTGTACCTACCTTAAAAACCAATCATTTTGTTTTGCCCTGTGAGACAATTCTCTATTATATAGGATGTTATATAGGATGAGGTGAGGTATTTTCTTACTCTAGAATCATAAATAAAAACCAATTATATATTTAAACTAAATTTCTTGCAAATTTGACACTTTTATTTGAATTCTAGACACTAGCTCCCAGATGTTAAATGTACTCTCCTTACTATATCTGCTTTTCCACACTATCTTACCAACATGTACAGGTGGATTCCTCCAAATTCACTGCCTTAACATATTCTATTCCCACAGAGCAGATAAAATGATTTTTTCTCCTCCAATAAAAGACTTTTCTCTCTTTTGATCAATAGAATTCATTGATTTAGAGAGTAAAAGAAAATGGAAAGCTGATTGATCTAGAATCACACAGTTTGTAGCAAGTATATATACCCTTGGAACTACCATATTTTATAACCATATACAAGTATTTTCTTAAAGCGGCAATTTATTTAGCTTGAATGATTTTCCTTTCCACCCTTCATTCATTAGGTATGGAGAACTATGTTTTCAACTATTAATCAGGATTTGTTTTGACCTTTCCCTCCATCCCCTTCCCTCAACTCTTGAAAGTGAACTCAGTGTGTAGGGTGGGCACATTGTCAATTAAAAGGAAAACAACAAGTATGCAGTCTGCAGCTTTCAGGCTATAAGGAAACTAATATTGGTAGTCAATCCTTATTGACCAAAAAGAAGTGAGGAAATGATGAAAAGAAAATTTGTGCTTCATTCCATTTCTTATAAAGAGATAGAATTCTTAAAGCTCTATGGTAATACAAAATATATGGGGAAATTACAATATATAAATAAAATTATAAAGGAAGAGATTAAAAACAACAGGGACAAGCTGGAGACAATTCTAGCACATGATTTTTTTTTTCTAAAATTAAGGAATGTTCTGATTATAGAATTGTTTTCCAAGGTAGTAGCAACAAGGGGGAAAAATTCAGAGAGAAAAGTAATGGTAAGCCACTCACTAGACAGAGCAGGGGTATGTGCTGCCCAACTTCAAGGCTATTGTATTTGTCCACAGGATGGCGCCCTCAGGAGCCATGTGGAAGGTGATCTGGCAAGACAGCAACTACAAGGAAGTGTAGGCATCCCTCTCAATCAGCTCCGGAGTGAGAAGATCAATGGCAATGTCAAGAATTATACCAGTATTTACTATTAGCAAATAATAATATAACAGATTATGCATACCATTAATCCTGAATCTGAGAAGTGAGTTCTTTTATAATTTGTGTGACTCTTCAAAAGATTATATTTAATCAATGGGAACTATTGCATATGTGATGACAGATGACACAAGCAGAAAGAGTTTAGATGAATTCCATCAACTCACTGCCTGGACTAAAGATTTTGATGCCTATCAACTCTTGGTCCAGATCCACAATAGCTTACATTTAGTAATTCTGACTCAACCTACAGGTCAACTTAACAGAGCAGATCTAAGTTATGTCATTTTAGGGAAAAGTTTTGTGGCATTTAACTCCTTAAGTAGTTTCCACCACTTAGATAACATTTTCTCAACACTCTAGAATCATTCTCACTTTATAGCATAATTAGACAATCACCCATTACAAAACTTATGGTAACTGAATGAACAAATTAATTCAAAATAGCTCAGATGTGAGCAAGATCCTGAATACAAAAGACAGCCTGAAGCACTGGGGGAATAAATCTAAAATGAAAATGCATTGAGTTACAAAGAAGATTTTAATGTGCTACCATTGCAATCTTATTCAATAACTTCATTAGACAGCTATCAGCAAGAATAAAAATTAAGATTATAAAATTTGTGGAAGCTAAGGTAAAACTGAAGTCACTAAAATAAGACAACAACAACAAAAAGTATAATGAGAAAAATTCCAGAAAGGGAAAATTCTGAAGCAAGAAATAAAATCAGATTCAATAGGGTATGATAAAAACGCCTGAGTCTGAGAAAAGGCAAACTTTGAATAGGAGCCAGAAATCCTGAAATAGAAGTGAATTGTCACAGCAACAGAATCAAAACTAAATTTGCAACATGATAGAGCGGTGTTTAGCCAGTGTTCTCTGAGATTCCTCGAGGGGAGGTGGCCATCTGCCCAGCCTTAGCAAAAGAACTATTTCATTCATCCTCTTTATCTGCACCTGTGCCCCATCTCTCTCCCTGTTTACTACCAGCTGGTCGGCTTCAGCGACCATTATTCATTGCATGGAGACAAGAGCCCTTAAGACTGGCTTTCCCAACTTGAGAGGAGATCAACAGTAGCCACAACTGTGAGTCTGGGATGCATGAAATGCAAGACATGGGTTCAGACTTTTGCACTTTCCTTGAAGCTGGTCTGTGAATATGTTCGTTTTGCTTGCTTGGCTTACTCTGTTACATCAGGGCTGCAATTTACAAAGGGCAGTGAGTGGGGGCAGTAGGGACTGTCCTTGAAGATATGGTGCTCTAATCCAGAGCGGGGAGGTTTTCAGGGTACTGTGACATTCATAGGAGCAGCACACTTGGGGAAAGAAGACTGGCTGTCCTAGAAACTTCACGAGGTCTAATTGTCTTCCTTGCTTAGGCAGATGCCTGCTGCCAGTCAATGCACGGAGTGGTGAGTAGTTCTGGAGGTTGAAAAGTGAAGCTTCAGGGCTGGGGAGCCTTTTCTCTGCCAAGGGTCATTGGATATTTATAACATCGTTCACAGGCCACACAAAATTATCAAATTAAAAATTAGCCTGTTAGAGATTTATTGAATTTTGAGTCCCGCCGGCGGTTGCCCTAGCAGGGCCAGGCCAAGTGATTTTGCAGCCTTTAAACAGCCTGTGGGCTGGACATTCCTCAGCCCCTTTCATTTGGTTTTCTGTGTTGGCCCATTAGAATCTGTCCATCAGTATTGTGGCTGTCTACAGTCTAAGCAAAACTCAGGGCCTACAATAATCCTCTATCTCTAGCCCCATCAAACTGTCATTTGCTTCTCAACAAGACTGGCAAGCGAAGTGTAAGAGAAACAAGACCAAGAGACAGGAGACTACGGGATCTGCAATCCTGCCCTCCAGAGAGATCTCATATGTTGAGGACAAATATGAAAAGGTGGGTAATGTTCAAGCTGTTGGAAGGTCAACAGACGATAGGAGAAGGAAGGAAATTTATTTCCTCAAAGTATAAGAAATAATGCAGGTGTGCTGCAGGTGGGACCAGGTTCCAGGACACTTGGTATTGTAAGTTTCCACTGAAAAAATTAAATACAGGAGGTACAAAGTTCATGACAAACAGAATTAAATAAAGTTTATATTGATGTAAAATTGTGTTGAAATCCATACATAGTTTTATCATAACATATATTTTATGTGAACAATTTTAAAACCACTTGTATAATTTTAGGGTTTCAACATTTAATTTCTTTTTAAAATACAAATAATGACATATCATTAGGGAGAAGAAAGGCAGGCAATAAAACAATTACAGGGAAACAGACTAGAATAATTGTCATTTAAAGCACATAAACAGAACTGTGAAAACAGTTATTTTTGACTTGGGCAGTGTGAACTCAAGCAAAAAAAAAAAAAAAATTGGGTGAAATGTTCCTGTTTTCCAGTGCTAGCACGACACTGTATTTATCAGTGGGGCATACAATTTCTCATCAAGTAACAGCCCTATTTGAGTTATTTATAGCAGAAAGGGCCATGAATTCTCTCATTTCTGCTTCTTATTCCCTTTATGGCCTAGCTGTGAATAAAGTATGTGCTCATCACAGCTTTTTGCTTAGTGTAAAGTGGGTCAATAATACTATCTCAAGTTTCTCATAAGTTTCGTCAAGGCCAGCTCGATTCCTTTTGCCAGGGACACAACATGGATTTTATTACTAGCCCCAATGGACTGACCCCAGTGGGGATAGGCTCAAGTCACATTGTACTTACATGAAATAGAGGGTTCTGTCGTAAGAGCCATAAGATGTTAAATGTGTACCTACTTCCCCTAACCACTGACCCTAGGAAACCTCAAATTCCCATCATTAGGGTGACCCATTTCAGCAGTCATGCTGTACCCGCAGAACACTGCCTAAGAGACTGACATGTTTCACCACTCAGATTAGTTTAACAACTTCACCAAATTGAACAGCCAGTCACCCAGAAGAACCCTGACAAAAGGGAACACAGCCTTCCCAGGCTGACCTAGTCCCGCCAAAAGTTACCTCCGTAGCTGTGACTCAGTTTCTGTATCAGCAACAAAATTCTTCTTTCAGATTAAAAGAGTTGACAACATTTCAAAGTACTGTAAAACCTAGGACTATTACAAATTAATACATTGCTAGTTTTCTTCTGTTTTTCTCTTTGTCTCAGATTTCTGTCATTATAATGAAAAGCCCAATATAAGCTACTTGCATTCAGAAAAGGAAGCTTATTTAGCTCAAAATGTTAGAGGTTCAAGAGCAAGGAGCTTGCATTGGCTCAGCTCTGGTGAAGACCTCATGACCAATGACAGACAGCAGGTGAAAGGCAAGGCAAGGCCTCACCTTTTAAAAGTCCACACCGCTTCCTGAGACAGCCACCTTGGGGGACAAGCCTCCAATCACAATAGATTCTCAAGGGACATTCAAACCACACGAAAGCCATGGAAATCCCTGTTCCCTAAAATCAAGCTCTCAAATCACAGGATGTATCAGAGTCCCCAGAAGGGCTCGTGAGTTCACAGACACCGAGCCCAAAGTCCAGTGGTTTTGATGTAGTACATCTAAGCTGGAAGCCAAGAATCTCCATTTCTAACAAGTTTCCAGGAGAACCTGACGCTGCTGGTCCAGGGACTATGAGAAGCACAACTTTAAAAGGGAAGAATGGATTTCCTGGGCCTGACTTCTACTAAAGTGTAAAAAAGAAACGAATGTGTGTTCCCAAGTACTCTGGACTTTTATATCACATCCTACGTCATAACAAATTTACTTTGTAGACTTTTAAATGTGTATGTGCCAATCAGAAAAACCCAAGTGTTTTATCAACAGCAATGGTAGCCAGTCATAAGATCTAACCCAATGAGCCTAGACCACAGAACTGACTACAAAGATGTTATTTAAAAAAATCTTTAAGCAATGGGTATCCCAAAAGGAGCTCACAGTTTAATTTATAATCCTTTGAATTTTCCTGTCCTCCAGGCAAAAGGGTTATGTAATAAGGTGACAGCCTCCAAAATATATTCATTATTCATGCATGTATTCATGCATTCCTTCAAGCAAACTTTTTGAACAACTACTTTGTGTCAAGGATCATGGTAGAGACCAGGAAAAACTCAAAGTTCATACCTCAGTCTAATATGAAAAGACAATTGTGAAACAAACTAGATATAACTACATTTGTTTAAATATTAAAGTATGTGAAGTTTTCATACTTCATTTCCTTTGATCTTCACTGGATGCCTGGAAGGTATTATTCTTGCCTTTTAAAAAAAATGAGGAACCCAAGACTCTGAGACAATTGACTTTGCCACAGTCACTCAGGTGCAACTCAAGATTTAAGATGCCAAAGCATTAGCCCTTCACTCAGCTCTGCCCTGCAGCTGTGATCCTGGATGGCATGTATGAAGTGTCAAAGAAGTGACGATGACAAGGCCAGAGGTGGTGGTATAGTGGATAAAGCTGCCACCTTTGATGCCTGCATCCCATGTGGGTACCAGTGCATGTCCTGGCTGCTGCACTTCCAATCCAGCTCCCTGCTGATGGCCTGGGAAAAGTAGCAGAGGATGGCCCAAATACATGGGCCCCTGCCACCCACGTGGGAAGCCCTGATAAAGCTGCTGGCTCCTGACTATGGCTTGGCTCAGCCCTGGCCATTGCACCCAGGCTGCAATGTCTCTCCCTGTCTCTGTGACTTTCAAATAAATTTGTTTTTTTTTTTAAGTCAAAATGACAAGGCTGCTGTCTGTCCAAGATCCTGAGGAAGAAATCAAAGTAAATCATTGTGGGAACTGATGGGGAAAAAGTTGCCTTAGCTAAGGGGAATAAAAGAAGGAAATCTGAAGTGTCCTTCTCCAAACTGCCTTGAACCAGATTTTTGATCAAATATTAAATAAAATCAGTTCTTACAAATTCACACATGTTTTACCATAAAATTCATTCAACTGCCTTACTGCCTTTTGTTGCCAATTATATTATTTTCAGCATAATAGGCAGAGAGGACACAGTTTAAATCCTCTATCAGGGGATTCTGTAGAGAAGCTGCACTTGCTGAACAATATAAAGTATATTTAATAGTATAACCCACACCTCCCCCTTCTCTGGCCTTCTAATTCTTTTTCAGTGAAAAGAAATAAAAAACAAATAAAATCCTTATTCTACCTGGTTTTCCCTTAGGATTGCATTATCTAAATCCCTCAAAAAATAAAATGAATGTTGGCCTTATGTGACCTCATACCACCCTGCTTCATTGGAAGGCAAGTTCTCCCAGAGTTCCTGAAAATAATGAGCCCAATTCTCTCTTGTGCACCAAGCAGAACAAAAATGAATGTCCTTCTGAATGCCAAGGACTCTGCAAAGTTGGGAAGAAACATAGAGACAAAGGCTGCTGAGCTGGGTTCATGCTGCTTGAGAAATTTCTGCCACCAAGGAGACTAGGATTGCTATTCAAAAGATCAGGACCTTGGAAGCCAGCCCTCTTCAGACTTGTCTGGCAGGGTAGCCATCCACCATCAACTCACACTCCCCTATTTAGGTCCAAAAGCTACAAGATTCTACAATACTGGGAACTAATGCTACAGAGGAAAGAAATTCTATATTGATCCAATAACAATCTAATCAGGCAAATAAAAGCTACTCCTGTTAGTTACTCTATAACTGCGTAAAATGATTTGGATAGTGTTACCTGGCCAAATGACTGCTCTAGGTATTCCATGCAGAATAGAGGGGCTTAGTTAAGGAGGAAGAAGCAAGGACTATGATATGAAAATACGACAAGGGCTCTTGACAAGCTCATTTATGTCATATGATATTTTTCAAAGCCTTTCAACATATTGCCTTGCCAAAGTGTAAGAATTTGAAACACCTAAAATTGCTCTCTCTCTAGAACATTCACTTGAATTAGTTTAGCATTGGTTGTGCCTCAGAATAAGGTGAGGCTTCTGAGATTCTGCTTTCATCATGTCTCTTAAACCCTGGGCCAGCTCAGCACTGGATGGAAGCAGAGCAGCTTGGAGATGCAGGCTCTAGGGAGTCAGACACTGGAGAAAGTAAAGGGTAAAAGTCAAATGCGTTTCCTCTCTCTCCTTTTTCATGTCATCCAAAGGCAGAAATCCGGGAATACAGCAGCCTTTACAGAACTCCGAAAGCTGGATCCTCTTAAAGGAACATGAAGAAAAGCACACAGCAGGGAAAACAGCACTCAAACCAAAAACAAATGTGTGTGCAATAAAGTAGACTGGGTTCATCAGTTTTATGTTCTAAAGCACTATCTTGTATGAAACATTTCAGTTTTGCAGCTGTATAAAGCAGAAGTTGCAGCTGAGATTTCTTTAATATGTCTATTCTGTTGTTCATTAGCTAACTATTATTGCCTAACAAATGACTCAAATACTTGGGGTGGTAAAACAATAATATGAAGTAATATCATAATTTCTTTGAGTCAGGAATTTTGGAGCAGCTTGGCCGAGCAGTTTTGGCCTGGAACATCTCGTGAAGTTGCAGGCAGATGGTGGCTTCAAAGGTTTCTTCTCTCATGTCTTGGGCCTTATTGGGAAGAGTTGAGCAGGGTCTGGATGAAGGGTGGCTTCTCAGGCTTCTCCATGTCTCTTCTCATGATCTCTGCATGTTGGATGCTTCAAGGTAGCCAGACTTCTTAAATGGTATTTCAGGAATCCAAAGGTTTGTATCATCAGAGAAAACCAGGTGTTAGCCAAGTCATATTTTCTTTAAGATTTATTTACTTGAGTGGTAGAATTAAAGAGAGAACAATAGACAGAGAGAGAAATCTTCCATTCACTGGTTCACTCCCTAAACGTCTGCAGTGCCTGGGGATGGGCCAGGCAGAAACTAGGAACCCAGAACTCCATCTGGATCTCCCATGTAGGTGCAGGGGTCCACATACTTAGACTATCATCTACTACCTTCCCAGGTATATTAGCAGGGAGCTGGGTTGGAAGCAGGGCAGCCAGGATTCAAACCAGCACTCCAATATGGGCTGCCAGTATCAGAAGTGGGAGCTAATTCACTGCATTACAATGCCAGCCCCACCAAGTTACGTTTTATAAACAAAGCTTGTAACCCAGACAGTGAAACTCCCTCCATTTGCTATTGATTGAGGCAGTAAGAAAAAATGCCCAAGTTGAAGGGGTGGGAACATGGATCCTGGCCTCTTAAGAAAGGAATGTTAACATCACATTGGGAGGACATGTGAATTTTCCATCTTCAGAAAATAGAATCCAGTATCTAATGGTTCTTGGAATTCTGCATGGTCTGAGTTGAAGTTCACAAATCAAGCCATTTCTGTAGACTTTGATGGGTTAGGTAGGGTCTGCACTTCTGGTTATAACTGTGTTAGCCCTCAGCATCTGATAAGGTTTGATTCTGAGTATTTGTTTGACAAGTGACTCTGGCCTAGTCATACTAGAGTTTAGTGGAAAAATGAACCAATTCACTACTGGGCTCTGGTCCTTCTCCAACTTAAGTTGTTGTGTGAGCAGGTTAACTTCCCCATGCTTTAACTAATCTGTAAAATAAAAACCATACTAGTTTCCCTTCCAATATCAAATAACTTAAGAAAATAACCCATGTAGTCATGGGTCACACAAATTCAGGGCAAAACAGGAAATCTGAAATGGTATTCTGTTATCTTATTTGCAGAATTTCAGAAATGCCATCCTGGTCTTCCACATAGGTGACAGAGGTCCAAGTACTTGAGACATCCTCTGCTGTCTTCCCAAGCATATTAACAGGAAGCTGGATCAGAAGCAGGACAATTGGAACTGGAACTGGCACTTCAATATGGAATGCCAGCATTGTTCTAAGTGACAACTAAACCCACTGCACCAGTACATCAGCCCCAAGGAATGTTGCTATGTGTCCGCTGGAATCAGCCATGGAACTGTGACCAAAGGAAATCTAGTTAGCTAATATATCCTGCTTCGAAAATCACCTTCTCCTTTAACATCAACAGCTTGCCCTGCAGTCAAGTTCTTGTATACGGACACTTCTCACTTTAGGAAGAACTTCTTTCCAAGAAGTTCTTACTCCATGTGATCTGTTTTCCTGTGTCACAGGCTCTCAAAACATAACCAGAGTCTCTCAATCCTCACATTAGTTTAGGCTTTGCTGATTCACCCGTCAGGGCAATTTCAACAGACCAGATAGAGTTGACTCTCATTGGAGAGTCTATGGTAGGGGAAAAGAGGGCCCGAAGCAGTAAATATTGTCTGCTAAAGGCACAGAAGGGAATAGTAGCAAGATATCTTAGTGCCGTTAGTTGGCCGGCGCTGTGGCTCAGTAGGCTAATCCTCCGCCTGTGGCGCCAGTACCCTGGGTTCTAGTCCCTGTTGGGGTGCCGGTTTTGTCTCAGTTGCTCCTCTTCCAGGCCAGCTCTCTGCTGTGGCCCGGGAAGGCAGTGGAGGATGGCCCAAGTGCTTGGACCCTGCACCCTCATGAGAAACCAGGAGGAAGCACCTGGCTCCTAGCTTCGGATCTGAGCAGTGCGCCGGCCGTGGCGGCCATTTGGGGGGTGAACCAACAGAAGGAAGACCTTTCTCTCTGTCTCTCTCTCACTGTCTAACTCTGCCTGTCAAGAAAAAAAAAGAACTAAATGCAAGTCAAGGCAAAAAGGCTTAGAGAGATTTTGAGTCTGCAGAGAAGGCACTAGAAGATGACCAAGTGAGAGACTTTTCAAGACAATATGTATAGCAATGAGGGTCACGGTTTGTGGATGAGTGCAGCAAAATCAAAAATACTGTGTATCCCATGAAAATGCTAGAATGGTTGTCACATAGGTGATTTTCTTTCCGATCATGAAATTAGTACATGCTTGGGAGTGGGCATGTGGTGCAGCAGTTGGGATGCTGTGTGGGAAAGACATCCCATATCAGAGTGTCTGAATACTAGTTCCATCTCTGCTTCTGAGTCTACCTTCTTGTTAATGCACATCTTGGAATGTAGCAGTTGATGGGCAAAGTGCTTGGGTTCCTGCCACTCATGTGAGAAGCTCAGACTGAATTCCTGGCTCCTGACTCCAGCCTGGCCCAGACATGGATGTTGTGGGCATTTGGGGAGTGAATCAGTGGATGGAAGATTCTCTCTCTCTCTCTCTCTCTCTCTCTCTCTCTCTCTCTCTCTCCCACTCAAATAAATAAGAATAAATAAATGAAATGTTATAAAAATAAAGTACACAGTCATATAGGACTGGTGCTATAGTGCAGTGGGTTAGGTCACTGCCTGTGATGGCAGCATCCCTTAGCCAAGTGCTAGTTCAAGTCCGAGTTGCTCTGTTTCTCATCTAGCTCCCTGCTAATATGCCTGGGAAGGCAATGGAAGATGGTCCAAGTACTTGAGCCCCTTTTCACTCATGTGGGATATCAAGATGGAGTTTCTGGTTCCTGACTTCAGCCTGGCCCAGCCCTGACTGTTGCAACCATTTTGAGAATGAACCAGCAGATGGAAGATCTCCCTCCTTCCCTCCCTCTCTCTCTCTCTCTCTCTCTCCCCCTTCCCCCCCTTCCTCCCTCCCTCTCGGTCACTCTGCTTTCAAATAAATAAAACACATCTTTTAAAAAAAGAATCATGCACCAGATAACAATATATTTTTTTTTTTGACAGGCAGAGTGGACAGTGAGAGAGAGAGACAGAGAGAAAGGTCTTCCTTTTGCCGTTGGTTCACCCTCCAATGGCTGCCGCGGTAGCGCGCTGTGGCCGGCGCACCGCGCTGTTCCGATGGCAGGAGCCAGGTGCTTCTCCTGGTCTCCCATGGGGTGCAGGACCCAAGGACTTGGGCCATCCTCCACTGCACTCCCTAGCCACAGCAGAGAGCTGGACTGGAAGAGGGGCAACCGGGACAGGATCGGTGCCCCAACCGGGACTAGAACCCGGTGTGCCGGCGCCGCAAGGCGGAGGATTAGCCTGTTGAGCCACGGCGCCGGCCCAGATAACAATATTTTGGTCAATGACAGGCCACAAACAAGAATGTGGTTTCACAAGATTCTATTAACTAGTGATATCATAGCCATATCAGTTTGTGTAAGTACACTTGATGATATTTAAACAATGATTATATTGCTTAACAATACATTTCTCAGAACCCGTCCCCATCATTAAGTGACACCTGATTGTATCTGGAAATATGAAACAATATAAAGACATTTTAATTACCTATTACCATATCCTCTATTAGCAATATGCACATGTATTTCTTCCCAGTCTTTTTCCATGTAATTACTGTATATTATTTAATATCTTGGAAGGAATTTAACTCATAAAAAGTAGAAGTACTTTCCTGTAATGTTAGATGTTCCTTTTGAGAGTTTTGAATAGCACTATATGCTTCCATAACATAGATATGTAATAACTTATTTAATCAGTAGTTTATTCTTGAAATTTTGGGTTGTTCCTAATTTGGCAGTATAACATACACAGGGATCAACCACAGTAGACAGAATTCTAAGATAGCCCGCAAGAGTCCCAGTCCCCACTGTATACAAAGTGATCCAAACACTAACCTAGTTTCCATTATAAAGAAAAATTTGCAGATATATTTAAGGTCCCAACTCAGTTGCCCTAAAACAGAAAGATTATATTGAATGACCTGACCCAATGACTTGAGCCCTTTAAATTTGGGTCTAGAAGGAAACAGAAAGTCAATGCAAAACGGGATTTGACACTCAAGAAGTTCTCTATTGCTAGAGGGGCCACATGGCTGGCAGTGTAGGTGGCTTCCAATAACTAAGAGAACTTTTAAATGACTGTCAGCAAGAAAAAAAAGCTTCAGCTGATTGCTCAAGTACCTGGGTTCCTGCTCCCATGTAGAAGACCTGGATTGTGTCTCTAGCTCCCAGCTTTGATCAGACCCAGGCCCAGTGATTGCAAGTATTTGCAAAACTGGCCAGCAAATGGGAAGGTGGTAGCTCTCTGTCTCCCAAACAGATAAATAAAAATTAAAGCTAAATTATTGGCCAGCACCGTGGCTCAACAGGCTAATCCTCTGCCTGCGGCGCCGGCACACCGGGTTCTAGTCCCGGTTGGGGCGCCAGAGTCTAGCCTGGTTGCCCCTCTTCCAGTCCAGCTCTCTGCTATGGCCCGGGAAGGCAGTGGAGGATGGCCCAAGTCCTTGGGCCCTGCACCCCATGGGAGACCAGGAGAAGCACCTGGCTCCAAGCTTCAGATCAGCGCGATGCGCCGGCTGCTGCGGCCATTGGAGGGTGAACCAACGGCAAAAAGGAAGACCTTTCTCTCTGTCTCTCTCTCTCTCTCTCTCTCTCTCACTGTCCACTCTGCCTGTAAAAAAGAAAAAAAAAAGCTAAATTATTGAATAGTCCCAATTATTGAGTATCTTTAGCCCCCAAAACACAGCACATACTCTTTTTTTTTTTTTTTGACAGGCAGAGTGGACAGTGAGAGAGAGAGACAGACAAAAAGGTTTTCCTTTGATGTTGGTTCACCCTCCAATGGCCGCTGCGGCCACCGCCCTGCGGCCGGCACACCACACTGATCTGAAGCCAGGAGCCAGGTGATGGTCCAAGAACCTGGGCTATCCTCCACTGCACTTCCGGGCCACAGCAGAGAGCTGTCCTGGAAGAGGGGCAACCGGGACAGAATCCGGTGCCCCGACCGGGACTAGAACCCAGTGTGCCGGCACCGCAGGCGGAGGATTAGCCTAGTGAGCCGCGGCGCTGGCCAGCACATACTCTTTATGGCTGAAACTATTGATAATAATTTTTCTTTTTTTCCTTTAATCATAGACATTACTATTCTTAGCCAGGTACAGAACTAAGATTAGGTATGTCTGGGTACAGGATAAAGTGCACATTTCCCAAAATTCCTTGCAGGTAAGGAAGGTCAAAAATAGCATGTGAGTAGATATGTCACTCGTGGTATCAGTAATTCTTAAAAGAGGCTTGCTCATCCCTTTTTTTTTTCCCCTTTCTGGCTAACTGAACTGTGGATGTGATCATCCTAATTCAAGCAACCATTTTGGAACATGAGGATGAAAACCACATAAAAAAGATTAAATAGAGTCCGCGGTGGTCGCGGCAGCTACTGTGGCGATTGTGGCGGACTTGGGAATTCGCTCCCAGTTCGGCGTCGATTGTGGGCCTGCGAGCGAGAACCTATTCCCGGGGCGACGGCCCGTACTCGCGCACGGCGCTCTACGAGCCTCTCGGCGTCCCCCCCACGGCCACGCAGGCTCAAATCAAGGCGGCCTACTACCGGCAGAGCTTCCTCTACCACCCGGACCGCAACTCCGGCAGCGCCGAGGCTGCCGAGCGCTTCACGCGCATCTCCCAGGCCTACCTGGTGCTGGGCAGTACCACGCTCCGTCGCAAATACGACCGCGGGCTGCTGAGCGAAGAGGACCTGCGCGGCCCGGGGGGCCCGGCCCTCCAGGACGCCCGCGGCCGACCCCAGCCCGCCCCGGCCCCCGCCGGCCGCCTCTCGGGCCCCCCACGGGGGTCGGGCAGCCCGCGGGGGCGCCGAGCGCACCATGTTCGACTTCGACGCCTTCTACCAGGCTCACTACGGGGAGCAGCTGGAGCGCAAACGGCGCTTGCGGGCCCGGCGGGAGGCCCTTCGCAAACAGCAGGAGGATCGCGCCACCAAGGGCTTCAAGTGGGACGAGGTCCGGGACACGACCTTCATTTTCCTCTTCCTCTTAGTCTTCATCATCGTCGGCTTTCGGATCTGAGCGGAGAGAGGCGGGAGGAGCCGCGGCTCCGCGGGGCCCGAGACCTTTGACCTTCCGTAGTCTACCTCGGCTTGGGGTCCCAGGAACTGAACTCCTGCTACCCCCCCCCAACCCGCCCAGCCATTCCCTCCCCGAGGGTCCAAGAAAGAGACCCCCCCAAAGTTGGAGATTCCCGGAAGTCCGGAGTGCAGGGTTTCCCCGGGTCCCTTGGGTGCCTGCTTCCCTCGGATGTTGTCAGCGACTGGACCACTTGCTCTGGCTTTATTGTGAGGCCCCGAGCAGGATTTGTCTGCCCCCCACCGAGCCGCGTGGGGGCTTCTCTGTAACCTTGAAACGTGCAATATGCCCACGCACTGGCTGCCAAAAAAATTCTGGGGTCGTAAAAAAAAAAAAAAAAAGATTAAATAATAAAATAGAAGAACTTGGGTTCTTAATTTTTATGGTGACATCATCTAAGCTTATTACTACGTATCTTCTGTCTGTGCTTACATAAAGGTTTCAACCTTTCGAATTATAAATACATGGGTACCCTATGTATGAGGATCTTGTAATCAAACAAATTATAATTATTAAAAATATATTTCCTTGCTTCTAATCTCTGCAAGACACGTATAATTGTACTTAACAATTTCTAATAACTATCAGATAATGCTACCATACTAGAATAACACAAAAGTGGGATAAAAAAGTGGTTTTGGTTGCCTCGAATCCCTGTCACAGGTATTGTTTCCGTAAGGCTTTAGAATAATATAAGAAATAGATCCCAGGATCACATGAGTGAACTCCTGAGAGCTCAGGATCTCAAGATGAGCATCAGTGCTGTCACATTATCTGTAATTTAATTTAAAATAAATCAGAGCAAACAGTCTCACTATGGTGGGTGAGTTGAACTTAACACTGCTTTAGCCACTGTTAACATCTCAAGTAATCTGAGTCCACACGCTAAGACAGAGGAAATGGCAAGGCCATCAACATCAACATCAGATTCTGATAGTGTTCATCTAGCATCACAAGAAACTTCAGAAGTGCACTTTCCATGGTGAAATTAGTGGTGTTCAAGATATGAGGGGTCTTCAAAACAGTTTAAACTATGCATGGATTTCACAATTTTTTTCTACCAAAACAAGCTCATCTTTTAATTTTATTTTCCCATGAACTTTTTGAAGTCTCTTCATATATGTTTGGCAGGAAATCTACAGACACATCTGTCCTTCGAGAGTAAAGCCTAAAACTCTGACCTCAAGCCATTTCTCTTCCTCTCCTCCTCAACAATAACAGCTCACACCCTTTAAAGTGTGTTGCTCCTTTGCACAGTTTCACAGTCATGGTTTGAACTCCAGATCTCTCTGAGGATTCCAGAGCCCTCACACCACCATTCCTCCTCCTGTGTGGTCAGGGGCAGCTGTAGGATTATTATACGTTGTCTGGTTTAACTTTTCTGCCTTCAGATAAAGGATAAGTATATATCTAACATCAAAGTAGAATCATCTAGGTGTCAGCATGGTGGCAGTGATCAAGCCGTCGCCTTCAACCCCAACATCCTATAGCAGAGCACTGGTTTGAGTCCTAGCTGCTCTGCCTCCAATCCAGCTCCTCACTAATGTGCCTAGGAAAGCAGCAGAAGGTGGCCCAAGTGTTTGGGCCCCTGCATCCACATGGGAGACCTAGATGAAGTTCTGGGCTCTTGACTTTGGCCTGGCTTATCCCTGGCCACTGCAACCATTTGGGGAGTGAACCAGCTGATGGGAGATCTCTCTCTCTCTCTCTCTCTCTCTCTCCTCTCTCTTTCTCTCTCTCTCATTCTCGCCCCTCCCCATACCAACGCCACCCCCCTCATAACTCTACCTTTCAGATAAATAAATAAATCTTGTTTTAAAAAAGTAGAATCATCATGGGTGCCGATTCTAGTCCCAGTTGCCCCTCTTCCAATTCAGTTCTTGCTATGGCCTGGGAAAGCAGTAAAAGATGGCCTAAGTGCTTGGGCCCCTGCACCCACATGGGAGTCCAGCTCCAGCCATTGTGGCCATCAGGGGAGTGAATCAACGCAAGGAAGACCTTTCTTTCTGTCTCTACCTCTCACTGTCTGGAACTCTACCTCTCAAATAAATAAATAAAATCTTATAAAAAAAAAGTAGAATCATCTGATGAGTTTGGGGTAGCTCTCTCCACAAAATGTAGTTGAAAGAAATAGAACATCTAACTAAATTTAAAGACACCCTATGCACATGGCTCAGGTACTTTGGTGATTACCACTCACGAGAGAGACCTGGTTGGAGTTCCTGGATCCTAGCTCCAACTGTGTGGGCATTTGGGGAGTAAACCAACAGATGGAGGATTTCTCTCTTCATCTTTCTCTCTTTCTCTTGCTCTGCCTTTAAAAATACCTAACTTAAAAATTCTAAAATCTATTGTATTGATGATTGTACAACTCCATAACTATACTAAAAGCGCATGAATTATACACCTTAAATGGGTAAATTGGATGATATGTGAATCATATTTCAGAAAAGCTGTCATAAAAAATTAGGAAAGCTTGTTTCAATAATACCCAAAGTAAAATCCAAAACAAAAATCTTAATTTAGGAGTTAAAAATTGTTTATCATTGTATTTTAAAACCTACTTAATTTATTATTTTATTTACTTGAGAGAGAGAGAAAGACAAGGGCAGAAACAAAGACAGACAGAGATATCCCACTTACTGGTTCACTCCTCAAATGCCCATAACCACTGGGGGCAGGGCAGGTCAGGCCAAAGTCAGGAGCCTGAAATCCAATCTAGGTCTCCCAAATGAGTGTGAGGGACCCAAGCACTAGAGTGCCTGCTGCCTCCTACAGTATGCACTAGAAGGAAGCTGGAATCAAGATAGAGCCAAGATTCAAACTCAGGAACTTTGATATGGAAGGTGGTATCCAAAGTGGCATCTTAATCACTATGCAAAACATTCACACTTACTATTGTATTTTTATGAAAACAATTTTATTTTCAACACACACGTACATGCGTGCATACACACAGACACACACATATGTGGGTGCACACACAGAGACACACACGTACCCCTCCAGTGAGCATAGCAGACTACCTTGAAAGGCGCATCTGTGGTCTTAAACTATATTTCATCCTGCATTCCACCATTTAATGGTGGATTAAGTTTCCTAATTCAGCTAGGTCAGCTGATGCTGCTGATGGAATATTATGATTTCTACAAAATGAATGATTCAAGCAAGGTCCTTGTTTGTTAGAGCATCTGAAAAGACAAAAAGGAGGAGCTTCACTGGGTTTATATGGAAAAGATGTTTCAAGATTTCACACAAGCTTATTTAATTAAAAAATGCATTTATTTGGCAATATTTGATTCAAGAAAACTGATTTCATTTTAAAAGCTTATGTATTAGCAGCGCTGTACAGAAGAAACAATTCCCATCTTTCTCTAATTGTCAGAGACTTTGATTTGGCCAAAGTAATATGACAATTGTGAACAGTCCATTGATGCACTCAATTTACAAGTCAGATATGGTGTGAGATTACTAATGAGTGCAATGTAATAGAAAATTTATCTGTTTCTATATAGACTTGTTTATCAAGTGACACATTTGACTAAATAGGAATACTACACACAGTACTTAAAAATAGCTCTCTGATTTGCTACAGCTATTTCCAAAACAAAATCTCGGGTATTTTAGAGATTTATAATTCTCAAGCAATAGTATATCTAATATCCTAATAATTTTAGCAAAAATATCTATAGACGTATGAAAAGTGTTATTTGTTCCCCTTTCTCTGCTGGCTGAGTGGTCTTAGACAAAATTGGGTACTCTTCTAGGCCTCAAATTTCTCATGGCCAACGTGAGGAATTAAATTATCAGGCCCCAATTCTAATCACTCATAAATCATTCATTCAGGGATCATTTTCTGAGGACTGAGCCACTATGCATGGTTGGTGGGACAGAAAACCGAAGACAAAGAAGATAAAGTGAGGGCCTGACCTGGAGAAGTCTTCGATGTAGTAAATGAAGTGTCACAAAAGAAATGCAACCAAGACTGGAAAAACAAACAAAATGGGTTGATCCATTCTAACAGAAGCTTTCAAAGACTGCATGAAGAAAAGGACAGTTGAGTGGAAGAACCTCAGAAACAGATGGGATTTTGGCCAACAGAAATGGAATTAGTCTGAAATGGCTATGAAGCGTATGTGAACCATAGATGAGTTCAAATAACTATTACATTTCCTTCCTGCTCAAACCCTGACATTTGAATTTATATAGCTATTGTGGAGGGCTATTTGTAAAAGCCTTAATATGAAAATAAGGAAAGAAAGAAAGAGGAAAAGAGCAAGTGAGCAGAGATAATCACAGCCCTTGACATCTTTAATTAATTATTGCATTAGGTTTCCCACTTGAGTTAGTTAGTCAGGCAAGACGCAGAGCCGCCACTGTCTCCTGGCAGACAACGACTTGAGAAAAAAACAGAGAGGAGGAAAGGAATTGCTGCCATGTTTATAAAGATCAGCATATGCTACTCCAAAATAAAAAAATAAAAATACTTGTCTTTTTCTGGTTCAGAAAGAATGTCACTGTGGAATACCGAATTTTAGTACAGTATATTATGGGGTCAAAAAGAAAAAGTAGAGTATCACGGGCTATTTCTGAATGTGTGGCCATCAAGTCAAGACAGTTACATTTTAAATAAAACCTTGTTAGAGCATTGTCTATAGAAACACAAATAGTTATATGTAAATGCGCTATTTCAAGTACTATGGTTATATCAACACATTTAATCCTCCCAACAAGCAAATGAAGTAGTAACTAGCATTATCCCCATTTTATTGATGAAATTAAAACTCAACAGGGTGAAACAATTTGTCTAAAGTTACCACTAACCAATTGCAAAGCCAGGTCCCAGTACAAGGCTCTCTAGTTCTAGCATATGCTCTTAATCCCTCTACACCTGACTGCCTCTATTTCCCTAATTGGCAGAGACGGATGCAAAGTTCTGCACCTGTTCTGCCACATGTCTAAAAACAATACCAAGTAAAAAAGGATAAGATTTCCTCATAAGTTTCTTCCCCAGAAATTTAGTCCCTCAGGTGTAAATAATCAGAAAGTATCTGTACATACCATGAGATTTCAATAAAAAGCAGGCAGCAAGCTCCATTTCTAAATTAGGTAAAATTGGAGCTGATACAGCCATATAAGTACTTCTTAGCCTGCAGAAGGTAATGCTAGCAAAATGATTGAGACAAATGAGATGGTAATTTAAAATATTCCTCAGGGAGGTTAAATTAAGAAAAATGAAGCTAGTGTTTGGAAAAAAATACATGCAGATATTCATATACATGTAGTGATAATTTTAAGAGTCTGAGACTATTAAAAACAGTTCTAAAAAACTAAAGTGTTATGGGGAAAATTAAATAAAGGGATTTTTGGCTGTAAGAAAGTAATAAAAAAAGTGCCTGAAAAGTGTTACTGGTTATGAAATCTTCCAAGAATTCAACAGTTGAAATAAAGCTGATCAAGAATAGTTGGGATACTGTAAATTGTCAGAATTAATGAAGTTTTCTGCCAAGCAGTATAAAATCAGAAGAACTGGTAAGCATATTTACTGGCTCAATCAAATCATCCATAAAAGAAAACTGAAAGATTAACAACAGTCATACCCAACTATGTTTAAAAAAAAGGCTAAAATTTTGTGGAAATATTAGATAATAAAAATACAATTACAGATTATTTACTTTCTGATCCTATGTGAATTTACTTAGCATGATAAATAAAATTTAGATATTACAAATATCATTCTCAATGTAATTATTTTTTTGTATATCCACTACTAAAAGCATCCTTATAATAGAAGTGAAAAGAACTGGTGATTGTGATAGCGAAACATATGTATATACTTTAAGTATGAATCTCCCCAAAAGTTCTGCAAAACTTTTGATCAATTGATTGATCATCACAGCATTATATAATCATTTAATCCAAAATCTATATGAGACAAACAAAGCCAGTATTAAAAATTACATAAAGATAGAAAAAGCTCACTATGGTTCACACAAAAAGAATAAGACAGTAGAACTGCTAAATAATGCGGACATGAGACACACTTCTAAGACATAGAGAGTGGGTGGGCATTTGGCCTAGTAGAAAGGAGGCCCATGCGCCATATTGGAGTATCTGAGTTTGATGCCTCACTCTGGCTCCTAACTCCAACTTTCCGACAATGTGGATTCTAGGAGGCAGCAGTGATAGCTTAGTTCCCCACCCACATAGAAGACCTGAACTGAGCTCTCAGCTCCAGGCTTCTGCCCAGTTCTGTCTTGACCACTGCAGTCATTTGGGGAATGAACCAGTAGATGAGAGTGTGCTCGCTTGCTCTCTCTCTCTATCTCTATCTCTCTTCTTCTCTCTCCCCCGTCTCTCTCTCCCTCTCAAATAAATAATATATAGAGGCTGGTGCTTAAGTCTTCTGGCAGTACTGAGTTTGGAGCCTTAGAATCCTAAATCAAGTCTCCACATTCTCTGCTAAAAATCATGTGCTCTTCAGCTAGTCACTTAAAGTTCCAAGTTTCATTTTAATCATCTGTAACAAGAGATAACGTATGCAGAAACAAACTCAAGAAATCCAGGGCTTCCCACAGTGTCTGGCATATGGGAGTGCTAAACAAACGTTAGTGCCCTTCCTCCCATCCTGTTCAAATTTCTCCTCTGCAAAATTTAAAGTATCTTTGAGAAGCTTATCAGAATAATGAAACATATAAGAAGGTATCTCAAATAACTCATGAAAATATATACTATGAAAAAACTACGTACGGATTTCCAAAAATTTTTACCCCAAAATAAACACATCTTTTAATTCCATTTTCCCCAAACTTTATGAAGTTCCTTCATCGGAGACAGTTTAGCGAAATTGTGTAAAAGTGAGACATATGCATACTAAGTTAAAAAAAGATAGAAACCAAGAAAGACACCACTTTTCATTACCAGAAAGGCTTCAAAAAGAAGAGAGGGCCTAAGAAGGATCCTGGTGTACACACAGGACTGGAGAAGTCAACGGGAAGGGGAAGTACTTCCCACACCAGTTGGCTCCACATCTTCACGACAGAGGGAGGTGATCAGGCCAGGCAATTCAAAATGCAGCTCAAGGAGCAGCTATACCAGACACCATTCCTTGCCAGAGTTACTTCCCTTCAGAGAGCTCTCTTCTCATCTCAGTCAACTCTGAAGTCCCCTGACTCAGCACATTTGCTGGCCAGGATCTTCCCACTTTCCATGACTACTTCCTGCCCTAATGAAATGTATGAACAGAAACAGCAAAACAAGTTGTTCTAAATCATGAGGTTGGAGGTGTGTCACAGTACAGGAGAGCATATGGGGAGGATCTGGTATGGGTGATTCTGAAATCCTACACTCCACCTGGGAACATCTAACATGAATCCTAAAGAAATCAACAAGAACCAAACACTAACAAGACAACAAAAGAAATCAGAACCATGAATATATGTGGAAAATGGAACAGATAGAAGAAAAGTCTCCAACAATGGATCTATCCCAATGAGCTGAAGAACATCTCAGGCCAAATACATCAGTGCGTGAGACTAATACTTGGTAAATGGGCCCAGAATACTGAAAAATTATCCAGAATTTTCTACAAAGCATGACCTATGTGGCTGAAATTATCAGGTTTTTCTTTCCAAGTTAAAAAAAAATGCATTCAATCTGTTCAGATTCTAAAATAGGGTTAAAAATGGCAGCAGACCTCTTAAATCATAGCTTCATTTACATAAAGATCAGTTTAATGTAAAATCTGGAAATATTAGTTGGTCCTATACTGAGATTCAAACACGCCTATATACAGGTTATCATGTAAGGTACTCAAAAATGCAGATGAAAGCCGGCGCCGTGGCTCAACAGGCTAATCCTCCGCCTTGCGGCGCCGGCACACCGGGTTCTAGTCCCGGTCGGGGCACCGATCCTGTCCCGGTTGCCCCTCTTCCAGGCCAGCTCTCTGCTGTGGCCAGGGAGTGCAGTGGAGGATGGCCCAAGTGCTTGGGCCCTGCACCCCATGGGAGACCAGGAGAAGCACCTGGCTCCTGCCATCAGAACAGCGCGGTGCGCCGGCCGCAGCGCGCTACCGCGGCGGCCATTGGAGGGTGAACCAATGGCAAAAGGAAGACCTTTCTCTCTGTCTCTCTCTCACTGTCCACTCTGCCTGTCAAAAAAAAAAAAATGCAGATGAAGATAGGTAATTATTTATAAAATGAGATTTCCTTCCCCCTTCAGGCAACTGAGTAGCAACATGAAAACATAAAAAGAGATGATATAGATAACTCCAGTTCACTGATACACATACCAAGCATAATGCCTCTAACCTAAAATGCATGCAAATTTCCCTGAGCACTTAATAACCTAAATATAGATATGGAAGTACACTAATGGATGTGCTTGCTTTCATATTCACACATAATGTTGCTGACCCGTCATTACTAGGGCACACACTTGAGGCCAGTGCCATCTGTGGCAGTGATGATCTTGCAGGCTGCCTATGACTGATAGCACAAATTAAAATGGAACAAATCAACCTAACCAGAAAAGGAGCTTATGCCTTTGGCCTTGTTCAGAGCTTTTATTGGCTCTTCGGGGTTACCAAGTCCTTCACCTATGACCTCATCCCCATTCTATCACCACGCCAGACTTTGAAATAAGGAAAACAACATTGGCCTTGGGGAGTTCAACTCTAATACTAACTCATAACAGCACTGAACAGGGGGATGCCAAGTTTAATTCTGAGACAGATTGGACTTCAGGGCTGCAGGATATTGACCTGGAAATGTTCTCAGTCTTCTACACAAGTGAATTTTAAGAGGTTTCTAGCTCAGCTTCTGCACATGTACCCAACCTTTAAGGGAACTGTGTCCTAGGCTTATCCAAGTCGAGTTACAGAAAAGGGAGACTACGAAGAACCAGGAATGGAAGGCCTGGAGTAAAGAGGGAAAATTTTAGGCTTTTTTAGGTAAATGTCCAGACTCCTACCCTCCTTGCTGTGGAGAATCTAGGTAAAGAATTAAAATCCCAGGAAGCTCTTTTTTTTTTTTTTTTTTTTTTTTTTTAAAGAAAAAGAAAGTAGAAGTAAAGTTCATAGGATGAACCAAAAAGTCAGATTAAAGAAGGATTTGAAAGTTTCGGGGCTGGTGCTGTGGCGTAGCAGGTAAGGTCGCCACCTGCCATGCCAGCATCCCATATGGGCGCCAGTTCAAGACCCAGCTGCTCCACTTCCGATCCAGCTCTCTGCTATGGCCTGGGAAAACAGCAGAAGATGGCCCAAGTCCTTGGGCCCCTGCACCTGCATGGGAGACCCGAAGAAAGCTCCTGGCTCCTGGCTTCGGATCGGCACAGCTCCGGCCAATTGAGGAGTGAATCAGCAGATGGAAGACCTCTCTCTCTCTCTCTCTCTCTCTCTCTCTCTCTCTCTCTCAGTAACTCTGACTTTCAAGTAAAATAAATAAATATTTTAAAAAAAGATTTGAAAGTTTCATACTTGAATTTCTGAAGGAATTGAAGAATGCTGAAGAATGCTAAATAACTGGGAAGGAATCATTAAGTTCTTGAATTTGTAAATATGAAACGCATGGTTTGTAGACATTAAATAAAAGGTTTCCAGCTAAAAAGTAAAAAACAAAACAAACAAACAAAAAGAACTGGGAACAAAGAGGGGGGATTTTTGAGAAATATCTCATGTGTTTTAGTTTGAGTCACTTTTACTGTTTTATGAAAGATACAGGGAAAGAAGGGAATTCATTCTTAAATTCATTTTCCTAGACATAGAAGCATGTGGCATAGAATTAGCTATGTAAGTCCAAGAAAAAATTGTCTAACTATAATATGATTAAATGTTTTAGTATATGTAAGAAAAGATTACACAGAAGGATTCCTATTTGATATAGGACTTGTCAAAAACAGAACTGAAGAAAAGTAGGACCATCAGCCATAGCAACTAAGACCCCAGAAAGAAACTCTCCAAGACTGTTTATTTGTAAAGCCTTAGGAAAACCTTACAAGAAAAAGAAGTCTTGGCCTTGGGACTGCCTCCTCCGGTTCCTGATGACCTAATAATATAAGTTATCAAGGTCTGATGACATTTATATGCAAATCCTGTAAGTATCTCCACCTTGCTCTGATTGCATACTCACCAAACAGTATTTTACATGCTGCCCAGTGATCTTAATTGCCCCATTCTACCACGACTCTTCATGTTAAAGTCACAGAGAACCCAAGTCAAAGTTGTTTGAAGATTTAAAAAGCACACTTAACAGAAAGGCTGAAATAAAGAATAAAAATATCTCCAAAAGTAAGCAAGGATGCAGAGAAATGGAATCATTAATGTTGGTGGGAATGCAAAATGACACAGCTACTCTAGAAAATAGTTCAGAAATTTCCTCTTTTAATGCTTTTTTTAAAAAAAGATTTATTTATTTATTTATTTATTTGAAAGGCAGAGTTATAGAGAGGCAGAGAGAGAGATAGAGATAGAGGGAGAGAGAGAGAGGACTTCCATCTGCTGGTTCACTCCCAGATGGCTGCAATGGCCAGAACTGGGCCAATCTGAATCAGGAGCCAGGAGCTTTTTTCAGGTCTCCCACATGGGTGCCAGGGCCCAAAGATCTGGGCCATCTTCTCAGGTCATAGCAGAGAGCTGGGTCAGAAGAGGAGCTGCCGAGATTCGAACTGGCAGCTATATGGGATGCCGGCACTGAAATTGGCGTCTTGACCCACTACACCACAGCATCGGCCCCTAGAAATTTATTTTAAAATTAAAAGTGGATTTACCATTTGGCCCAGCAACTACTGCTGCATGCATTTGTTCCAGAGAAAGGAAAACTTCTGTCCACATAGAACCTTGTACAAGAATGATCATAAGAGCTCTTTGGTAGTAGCTCCAAAATGGAAACTGCTCAAACACCCTTCAATGGGTAAAAATTGTTGTATACTCATTTTGGAATACTTCTCAAGACTGATAAGGAATGATCTACTGATACATGCAACAATGTAGCTGAGCCTCAAGGGCATTATACTAAGAGACAAAAGCATTCTCAAATGGTTACATTTATAAAGCACTCTTAAATAACAATGCTATGATGATGCAGAACAGATCTGTGGTTGTGAGGAGTTAAGGACCAAAGGTGAGCATGAAGCTGACTCTGAAGAGTGATACAAAGGAACGCTGTGGGAATGGTGTAGTTATGGATCTTGATTACAATGGTGGTTTCCTAAAGCTACCCATATAGCAAAAGTGCATCCAATTGCACACACAAACATGTGATCACATAAAGTGTGAATGAGTTTATGGATGATGTGAATGTCAGTTACTTCCTTTTCATAATATTCAATAGCTATTCCAAATGTTAACATTGTGGAAGATCGGGCAAAGTGTTCATTGGACATTTTAATTTATTTCTTTGCAACTTGCAATGAACCTCTAATTATTTCAAGATAAAAGGTAAAAGAATTACTACATAAATAGAAATGATATGTTTCTTTACTTCTACAGATCCATTACATCTTATGTCAACAGGAACATTGAATTGACTTAAAAGAGAAATTTGGGGGTGGGGGTCTAGGCATTTAATCTAGTGTCTAAGATGCTGGTTAAGATGCCTGCATCCCACATTGGATGGCCTGGGTTCCTTTCTCTGGCTCTGGTTCCTGACTCCAGAGTCCTGTATTACAGACTCTAGGAGGCAGCAGTAATAGCTCAACTAATCAGGATTTTGCTACCCACAAGAGACTGGTTTGAGTTCCTGGCTCCTGCCTTCAGCCTGGCCCTGCCTCAGCCATTGTGGGCATTTGGAGAGAGGATCAACACACGAGAGTGCCCTCTTGCTCTCCCTCTCTTTCTCTCTCCAATAAATACATTTTTTAAAAACATAGGATGAGATCTTTTGGTCCCACAAGTAAATCAGAAAGCAGAATTATTGGTTCAAATGGACGCAAATCTATAGTGGGGGCTTCAAGTTTAGCTGACTCACAGCTTAATTTGTCACCACAGGCCGTTTATTTCCATTTCTGTATTCTCCACCCTTCAAAGGCATTTTCGTTCTGAGCATATTTGAGGCTATGCACTCCATTGTACACATGCAAAGGAGCATAATTCTGTCCTAGGATTCCAGGAAAGAATTCAGAGGTTTATGCAAACTGGATTGCTTAGACAAGGGAATCAGTCACACATTCTGCTTCCCTAAGCCACTCTCTTTTCCTATTAGCCTGAAATTATTTTCATTTATACTTCTCCCTTTTACTCTCAAATATGTCTCAATTTGGAGAGTACATTTTATGGCCACATGGAATGCCTAGGCAGAAAACTCTGCTTAATAGGTCAACTTTGGTCTATCCCTAAAACTGCTCCCTGTGCAAGGAGGTAGGGCTACCCAACTAAACTTGGTTAGTACTAGGAAGAAGGGGTAACTAGTTGCAGAATTTGCATTTAAAATTTACCACTAGATATGGACAACTATATCTCTTATGTAAATTAATAAATTGGCATCCAGCTTTGTTCATTTCTGTGCACTTGATTAATGAAACAATACATGAAAAATTGGTGTTCAGTATGCCAATAGTCTGGGAAATTGCTGATGTTGCTACTGATAAATTCATGGAGATAATGACTACTCCCTGGAAGATAGTCAGCATTCCTTTCCCTAGAGATGCTCGTTTTTCTCTTGTATATTTTCTTCATTAATGTACATGCTAGTTTTAAAAATCTTAATCAAGGCCGGTGCCGCGGATCAATAGGCTAATGCTCTGCCTGCGGCGCCGGCACCCTGGGTTCTAGTCCCAGTCAGGGCACCAGATTCTGTCCCAGTTGCCCCTCTTCCAGGCCAGCTCTCTACCGTGACCAGGGAGTGCAGTTGAGGATGGCCCAAGTGCTTGGGCCCTGCACCCCATGGGAGACCAGGATAAGCACCTGGCTCCTGCCTTCGGATCAGCACGGTGCACCAGCCACAGGGCGCCGGCCACGGCGGCCATTGGAGGGTGAACCAATGGCAAAGGAAGACCTTTCTTTCTGTCTCTCTCTCTCTCACTGTCCACTCTGCCTGTCAAAAAAGAAAAAATCTTAATCAAAATAAAACAAAGGATTAAGCAGCTAACCAGGATATTTAAAATGAGATGTGAGATACTGTCTCTGAATATTTTAAATGTAATAGACAAAAAGCTGTTAAATTGTTATGCAGACAAAACTGAAATTCAAAGTGACAAAATAATGTCTTAAAATCTTATGAGCCATATTGCTAATAGATATCCTAAAAGAACAATGTATATTATTAAAGTTTATGTCATCTTTGTATCATATTGTAAAAAAGTGGACAATTATTAATTATTTGGAACCATGAATACATGATTAATAGTCATTGAGTTTGAACTTTGACACATAATTTTTCATCTTTAAGACAAGATATCTCCAATTGAATGATCTGAAGTAAACTATTACATAGTAGACTTGGAGTAATTAGGAGAGGTACTGGACCTGGGTTTTCTCTGCTGGACAACACATAAGTACTGCAACTCTCTCTTCATATTTTTTCAGACCACCTCTGTTCCACCTCCAGGAGTTTTTTGTTCCCTTATAGAGCTGCAAATTCATCAACCTACCCTAGAAACAGAACCACACTAACTCCATCAGCTCCCCTTTTTTCTCTGCAGACTTGGTCTTCCTTGTGAACTCATCCCCAGCACACTGCCCTAGCTTGCCAGCCTGTGGCCTGCTTCCATCTCTAATGGCTTAGAGGGTACAGAACAGTAAAAACACAAATTGCCATTGAGGAGAATTCTTAGAAGAACTTGAAATGTCTCTCACTCGAGGTCATACATGAACATAAATACTGGAAACAGCTTATCACCTGGAAAATACTAAAGGCTGGAGGTTGCCAGTGTGGCTTCTCAGTAGAGAAACAAAGAGGGGGCATCAGCAAAGAATCTTGCACTATGACTAGAATACATGGTTTTGGTGTAGTTAGAAAGTACAAGTTACCTGCAGTCCCAATAAAGACTGTAGGGGAAAGGTAGGCTCAATATATTTTAAAATTAGTGTGGATTGGGGCCAGTACTGTGGTGTAGCAGGTAAAGCTGCCGCTTGCAGTGCCAGCATCCCATATGGGCACCAGTTTCGAGTCCTGGCTGCTCCACTTCCAATCCAGCTCTCTGCTATGGCCTGGGATAGCAGTAGAACATGGCCCAAGTCCTTGGGCCCCTGCACCCATGTGGGCAACTTGGAAGAAGCTCCTGGCTCCTGGCTTCAGATTGGTACAGCTCCAGCTGTTGTGGCCAACGGTGGAGTGAACCAAAGGATGGAAGACTTTCTCTCTCTCTCTCTCTCTCTCTCTGCCTCTCCTCTCTTTATGTAACCCTGAATCTCAAATAAATAAATAAATAAATAAATATTTTTTTAAAAAATAATAAAATAAAATAAAGTTAGTCTGGATTAAGAGTCCAGTGTAAGGCTATGAGGAACATCACCGAGGGTGAAATGAAAGGGGTCTTTGTAATAACATATCTGAAAACATTGCTGTAACAAGGAACTATACAGTGTGGGCATTTTTCAGAATCTCGAAAGAATCCACGTGTGTACCTAATTAAAGAGTCAGACAATGATTACCTGCCATGTAGGCACATTACAGCAGCACCAGTGGCATAAGACTGTCATTCTCGTTCCTGTAAAACACCTTCCCCCTGTCCGGCCCTGAAAGAGCGAGAACCAGCAGGGAAGTGGTAGGATGAAGGATGGAAACACATCCCACTCCCCTTCCCTGTTGCAAATCCCAGTTAACAGGCAGAAGTCATGAAGGGAAGAGGAACTGGAATTGGTTATGAACTTTACATTTCCATTTAGAATGGGAAACACATTTTATGCCAGACAATTTACTGTAATTCTGGAACCCATTCCCACAACAGAAAAACTAAGCCATCTTTCCTAGATATGACTCAGGGCAGGAAAGGGACACTCAATATAATATGCAAGAAAGGGGCTGGCACTGTGGAGCATTGGGCTAAAGCCCCAGCCTGCAGTGCCGGCATCATATATAGGCACTGGTTTGAGTCCCAGCTGCTCCTCTTCCAATCCAACTCCAAGCTAATGCACCTGGGAAAGCAGCAGGGGATGGTTCAAGTCATTGGGCCCCTGCACCCATGTGGGAGACCTGGAAGAAGCTCCTGGCTCCTGGCTTTGGATGTGCCCAGCTCCAGCCATTGCAGCCATTTGGGGAATGAACCAGAAAATTGAAGAGCTCTCTCTTTGTCTCTCTCTCTCTCTTTCTGTACATCTGTCTTTCAAATAAATAAAATAAATATTCAAAAAAGTAAAAATAAATAAATAAAATAAATCTTTAAAAAAGATTATGTAAGCCATATTTGAATTACTACAATTTCAGATTATCCCATTAAAAAGGAATACATGGCCGGCGCCATGGCTTAACAGGCTAATCCTCCACCATGCGGTGCTGGCACACCGGGCTCTCTGCTATGGCCCGGGAGTACAGTGGAGGATGGCCCAAGTCCTTGGGCGCTGCACCTGCATGGGAGACCAGGAGAAGCACCTGGCTCCTGGCTTCGGATCAGCACAATGCGCTGGCCGCAGCAGCCATTGGAGGGTGAACCAACGGCAAAAAGGAAGACCTCTCTCTCTGTCTCTCTCTCTCTCACTATCCACTCTGCCTGTCAAAAAAAAAAAAAAAAAAGGAATACATACACAGACTCACACACATACACATGACAACTGTTTTTTTATTCTTCCACTTTTTCAATCTTATATCTTTTATAAACATACTATAATTTGATTTCCTATTTTTAGACATTTAAATTATTTCTCATAAATTTGCTCTTATAATCAAAGTTGCAATAAACAATTTTATACATAAAACTTCACCCATGACCATTATTAGCTCTTTAAGATAAATATCTAAAGGTACAATTACCAAATTAATTCGTATATGCATGTTTAAAGCTTTGGATTTACATTACCAAATTTCAAAATAGATTATTATTAAGTGTGTCTAATTAATATTCATATCAATAACACAAACTGATAGAATGTATGTATCATTATTTGTGAAAATTAAAAATTGAAGTATATATAAAAATTGTGTTGCAGAGCATTTTGTTAATAGGTGATATTTGATGCTGAAACTAAATGCAAATTTTAATAAATGATTAAAAGCTTTTGAAGCAAGCTATAATCTCCAAATTAAGAACCTACCAATTATTTATTTCATTTCCAGGATTTGAGCTAAAATTGTTTTACTGATACCTCACTGGGTATTTTTTTTAAATTCCTTCACCCAGAAATGTACACAACAAGGTCTTTAGTCTTTGAGGAGGGTTTCTTAGGTGATAATTAAACTTCAATGAATACTTGAGTTAAAAATGACTCACATCCAAATATAAGACTTCAGTACAGTCCATCTGTGTCTTCTGGGAAAAGAAAAAAACTGAAACAGATATATTAAACTGGCTAACGGCCAAACATCAAGTGCTGTCATGTTTTCTGAATATAAGTGTTGAAATTATTAGTCAATAATTATAATTACTAGTCTGTGAACAATAATAAAAACTTACATTAATATTGTTTATAAGAAATGCATTTTCATATATACCATCTCATTTGAATGTTACAACATCCCTACCAGGTAGATTTCATCATTCTCATTTTATAAGTGAGGAAACTAAAGCTCAAAAACTCAGTTGGCTCACCTATTGACATATATCTGCAGAACAAACACAGCCGGGAGCCAAAACTGTTCCTGAATTTGCAGTCCAACTTTTTCTACCATGCCACTCTTCCTCTTGGTAAATAGATTTATTTGGTTAGTTGCTTAAGAAATAACATTGGTCATAAATATGTGTGGAGAACTCTTCCAAATAGTGGCACAGAACTTGTAAGGATAAAAGGAAAAATCCATGCCCTCTCACACCTTGTGGTCATTGGCAGGAGGTTGGTTGGGGAAGGATAGGTGATAATTAAATATTAATCTGTTGTATCTCAGGGAAAGGTAAGGGGTGTGGGAAATGAATCCAGGATCAAGGAGAGAAAGGAATGATAAATGCTAGTCAAGATTACATTTTCCAGGAAATTCTCTGGAATGAGGTTGGCATTTGAACAGATACCTGGACCCAAGGCATAAAGCCAGGCTAACGTCAAGGGCAAGAGAACACATGAAGCGCCGGCAAACCTGCTATCTAACAGGAGCAGCTCTCCTCCCAGGATGATTTGTAGGCTTGCCTTCCCCATCAGCTTGATAATTAACTCTAGGAGCAGAGAAACTTCATTTTTACAAAACAAATTTCACAGGAAGTAAACCGCATATCCACTGTACAGAAGCAAGCAAACCAAAATGCTGCTAGAATTTCTACCCCCAAATGACAAGGTTTTTCAGTACTCTTCTAGCATTCTTTGCAGCTCAGCCTTGGAGAGTTAGGCTTTTAATTTCATTCTTTTTAAATAAAATCTTACATATTACCCAAAGAATCATAGCAAACTTTATCCATAATTTTGAAATACCATTTAAAGATATTAACTGAGAGACAAGGAGGAGTTTTTTTCCTTGTGCTTTATGTTTTAATTAACATATTAAAAAGGGATTACAACCATTGTTACCAGATGCCTTATCAGTGTTCTGAGTTGGATAATATTATTCCCTTGCATCGTTGGTGTGAGATATTGGAAATCTTAATTATCCAGGTATTTGGAAAAAAGAAATAAATTAAGGAGGAACTCTAACAATTTATAGAAATGCCTGTTTGAGATACTAAGTGAAAGAACTTAATAATTGCCAGAGCATTAATTTTCTCGCACATCTGACTTTATGATGGAGGGTCTGATAAGCTACTAAACTCACCACCATAATTATTGCTACCATTTGTTGATCTCTTATTTCGAGGCAAGCTTTATGCTAAACACTTTATATGCAAGGCAGTACAACCCTTTAGCAGTCTTATGAAGTAATCACTATTAAAATTCTCATTTTCCTGGTAAGGAAATTCAAGAAGCCTACCTGAGGTCCCATAATTAATAAATGACATAGCCAAGATTTGAATTCAACACGAGAGCCAAGGCTTTTGTGGAACCTGCTACCCTGACTCCCTACTGGAATATTCTCAGCCTCCCTAATGGTGATCTGGCAACCAGGATGTTGACTAAAAGCAACATTAGATTTCTTTAAATGTTTTATTTATTTGAAGGGTAGAGTTACAGACAGAGAAGGAGAGACAGAGAGAAAAGTCTTCCATCTGCTGGTTCACTCCCCCAAATGGCCAAAACCTGATCTGAAGCAGGAGCTTCATCCAGGTCTCCCACAAGAGTGCAGGGGCCAAGCATTTGGGCCAGTCTCCACTGCTTTCCCAGGCCACAGAGAGCTTGATTGGAAGAGAAGCAGCCAGGACACAAACCAATGCCCATAAGGAATGTTGGAGAGGCCTAGCATACTATGTCATAGTGCCAGCCTGCTACATTAGATTTCACAGCCACATATAACCCACCCGTTCCCCTCAAGATACCTCAGCATTCAAAGCCCATCACCAGGACATCTCAATGAGTTCAGTGGAAAAAGAGATTAGCGATAACCTCTAGTAATGAAATCTACAGCAGATTCATGAAAAGCACTGCCCTCCTACCCAACCAAATATCATGTAACAAACCACTGTGGCTGTGTCCTTCCCTGCGCCCAGTACGATGCCTGTGACATCATCAGTGCTTATCCGCTGGTGGAAAAAGGACAGGAGGAAGCAGAAGCTCCTGTAGAAAAGACCAAGGATACACAGAGGATGAGATGTCGAATCCCTGGCATAGTCATTCAGCTGTCCTGAGGCCCCATAGATGGATGCTGAGAGCCAGATGGGATCAGGCCTGGAACAGCGTGTGCAGCCCCCTGCTTCCCTATCAACCTATCAATGCATGACCTGACAGTTCTTCTCCCAGGCTCTGGGGAAGTGTTCTGACAAGACTCTTCATCTATTAATTATTGCCTTTCCCCTGAAGTGAAATATTTTTCTGACAATTTAAAAACCTCTCTCTCTGCAATAGAATGCCTTCGGCCTTTCTGAGCCTTCGCTGTGTTTGAAGACTAACTTCTGCAAAGATGCTACAGCAAAATCTTACAGTCATTTGCCAAACCAGTATCTGCCCATCAACCAGAAACTACAGTTATTACTCGATGCTCAAAGTGGGATGTCAGGGTAACCCTGGCAACCAGGGGAGATTCTCAGTTCCTCCTGTCTGGGTTCCTGGGCTGATAATGAACAATTCTGGAGAGCAATCTCAGAGGAGATAAGGGTGCCCTGTGGGTCTATGTGCTTAGGTCTCAGCATTGCTGTGGCTGTGCTCAAACTTTTTCCTGCAACCCATGTTTTCTGAAGAGAATGGCAGGTACACAGTGAGGTCTGCTCAACCGTATCGCTGGGTGCTGGAACAGGTCTCGAGGGATGTGAGTGATGAGTGATGATGAAGGCTCCAGAGGAGAAACAGAGAAGAGAAAAGAAAGGCTCTGGAGGAGAGGGCTATGGCACAGTCTGTTTTCTGGTGATAATGAACTTCAAAGAGAGACAATAGACAATGAGTGAATGAAACAAGCACCATGAAAAAAGAAACCAAAGAGCACTAACAACCAAATACCTTAAATGAAACTTAAGCGGTTGCTGGAATAAAAGAATAAACCTTAAAAGACACCTTGGTGATAATTAAAGAAACTTGACTGTCTGAGAATATTCCATAATGCTATTAATAGAAAGAAAAATGTAGATTCAAAATCCAATTATTTATATAGGAAAAAAATCGGGAAAATGCTTTAGGAAGTCTCCGTAGCTTTAGTGTTTCCTTTGCTCCTAGAAATCACTTCTCAGAGCAAGCCTCATTTTGTCTTGTTCACTCCAATCCACCCAAAACATACCAGAGAACTGCCTGGAACTCTCACTTGATGGGGTCAAATGAGGAGAGTGGAGTGGAGAGCAATCTCATGCAGAGCGGGCAACAGGAGTTCCAGGAGAAGATCTGAGTGACCAGATTCACAATGAGGATCATCAAGACAAGCTCAGGAGGAACAACACAAAGACTCAATCACAAGGAATCACAGAACCCTAGGCAAGACGGGAGCTGCAGCTTTAGAGCTACCTGAATCTACAAGCAGTGACAATAACAAATCAAGGTAAAAAATAAATCTACAGTTCACAGCAAATAGAGAGAGATGGCAAGAGGATAATTCCTAAAGGAAAAAAATAAATATTGATCTGGAGGTACCACTCCAAACATACCTTGCCCTGATTTGATGCTGCCCAGGCCAGCCCCCCTTGGAGCTGAACCTGCAGGTGAGAAGGGAACTGGGCAAAGGAGTTGGGGGAAAAGAAGGCAGAGCAGGGAACCTGGTGAGGCCTGAAACACTGGAGAAGCAGCAGCATCTTCCCCCAGTCCTCGGCCTTTGATGCATTTACTCCAACAATTACTAAATGTCCGGGGCTCTATCTTCACAGAGGAGCAGAGAAGGGGTGAGGGGCTTGTCCCCTTCTCTTCCCCAAGTATTGGCCTATAAGGGTATTTTGAAGAACCACCCCCCCCCCAAAAAAAAACATTGCCCAAAAATAAATGAGAACTCTGGCAATAAAGCTCATTGTGGGGGATCCCATTACCTGGGAACCGGAAAAAACGAAAGCACTTCCCATAGCGTTCTATGTATAGCTCTAATTACCACAGTGTTAATGCTGTACACATAAACATCATTAAAATCAGCAGGAGAGAGGCTTCCTCAGGAGCCGGTGAGCAGACATCAGCAGCAAATATTTCATTTCCCACTGAGGTTGGTGCTAAAGGCAGATTTAATCTGTGCCAGGAGATTTCTACGAAGAGTAGACAGCAACATACAAGGTACACTGCATAGAAGACCAAGGCTAAGACCTTTCCAGCCAGCAAAGGTACTGTCTTAAAAGCTGGATTCTATTCAGTGACTATTAGTTGGAAACTGCTATTTACCAAGCACGTGCTCCATGCTGGGACACAACCTCTGTCCTCTAGAAGCTTCCACATGTTTCCAAATTCACAGAATATCATTATCATTTCTGAGTGTCCCTCTCGCAGGAAAACAACTTCAGCAGGTGAATAGTTTTGAGTTGCATGGAGAAGGGTTCCATGGTTTTACACACACACACACACACACATACAAACACACACATACAGAAACTTAGACCAGGAACACCTTTTTTCAAATGAAATACACCATGTAACCCAGCCTATCCAATACCCTCGCAAGATGAAGAAGCATTCTCTGAACCCCTGAATCCCCTACCCTGGGGCAGTGCAAAGGCATCTGTGACTTCTTGGGGACTGAACCAAGCTTTCCTTAGAGCATTATCCCCAGAAAGCTCTATGGATTTATGGAAAACAGTTTTCTATAAAGTTAGGGAAGGATGGTGTTGCTAGGAGAACCTGAGGAAGCAGACAACCTCAGGTGGAGGATGAGAAGGAAAGAGACCAACATCTGCCTGGTGCTGGTTCCTTGCCAATGCTACACAGATAAAGTTAGACAAAGTCTTGATCCTTACTGGCTACTGGTACTCCCACTGTGAAATCAGTGAGCACTGTCAGCAGTGGACAATTCAAACTGCAAAACCAGACTTGGAGTGGACAAAAGTGCAGAAAGTATTTCTATATTATCTACATTTTGTGTATCCTATTTTTTAATAAAATGGTATGAATACAAATGAAATAAAAGAATACGTTGAAAGCAGCCAGATAGTCCTAGACTTGTTGGAGGAATTTTGGTAGTTTTTGTTTTTGTGTCTGTATTTTCCTTCCAGCACTTCTCATTATCTAAGATATCACGAACCTCTGCAATGGATATCCCCCCTCAGACAGCTCATTTGGATCTGATCTGCTTTTTTATTTTTTTATTTATATGAAAAAATTTCATGTGCTTGATACATACAGATTTAAGAAAATGATACTTCCCACCATATCCTCAATCCTGCCTTTGCTCCCACCCTCCCTCCTCCTTCCTTTCTCAGTTTTTTTTCTTTTAACTTTTACAATGACATACCTTCAGGTTAGGTCACCTTATAGTCACAAGCTTAATGCCCCACTAAGTAAATAATTCAAGAAGTAGTAAGGAGAAAAACCCCTGTTCCTCAAAAATAGAGACAAGGGTTGTAAACAGTAATCAAATTTCAAAATGTCTATTTCATTCACATACATTATATTTTTATGCTCTGTATATATACTTACCATAGTGCTCTGTATATTACTTACCACAGGAAAAACATATATTTGTCTTTTGGACACTGGCTTATTTCACTAAGCATAATGATTTCCAGTTGCATCCATTTTGTCATAAAATACAAGATTTCAATCATTTTTATGGCTGAATAGTATTCCATAGTGTGTGTTTGTGTGTGTGTGTACCACATTTTTTTTATTCTGCCATCAGTTGATAGACATCTGGGTTGATTCCATAGGAATTGAGCTGCAATAAGCATGAGGGTACAGATAACTTTTATATGCTGATCTCATTTCCTTTGGGTAAATTCCCAGGAATGAGATTGCTGGTCCATATATGGTTGATCTATTTTCAGATTTCTGAGGAATCTCCACACTGTCTTCTATGGTTTCACTAGTTTACATTGCCACCACGTGTTTTCGAGTACCTTTTCCCCCATATCCTCACCAGCATTGATTGTTTTTTGATTTTTGGATGACAGCCATTCCAACTGGAGTAACATGAAACTTCATTGTGATTTTCATTTGCATTTCCCTGATGGCTAGGGATCCTCAGAATTTTTTCACGTGTCTGTTGGGTACTTCAATTTCATTCTTTGAAAAATGCCTGTCCATGTCCTGATCTGTTAACTGTAAATACCATACTCAGGTAGATTATTAAATATTAAAATCTTATTTTATTTCACAAACACCTTAAAGCATCCTAGAATAGTAAAGGCAATATAGTGTAATGACAGGAGCACAGATTCTAGAACTAAAGTGCCTACTTGGTTTGAATTCAAATTCTACCATGTACAAGCATTGTGACCTCGAAACTTATTTAACCTTTCTTTGCCTTACTTTTAACATCTACAAAATAAAGGAAGTAATAATACTTTAAAAGATTATATTGCTAGCGCTGCAGCTCACTAGGCTAATCCTCCCACCCCAGGTTCTCGTCCCGGTCAGGGCGCCGGATTCTGTCCCGGTTGCTCCTCTTCCAGTCCAGCTCTCTGCTGTGGCCCAGGAGTGCAGTGGAGGATGGCCCAAGTCCTTGGGCCCTGCACCCACATGGGAGACCAGGAGAAGCACCTGGCTCCTGCCATCGGATCAGCGCGGTGCGCCGGCCGCAGCGCACCGGCCACATCGGCCATTGAGGGGTGAACCAACACAAAAGGAAGACCTTTCTCTCTGTCTCTCCCTCTCACTGTCCACTCTGCCTGTCAAAAAAAAAAAAAAAAAGATTATATTGATGATTAAATGGGTTCATATTTGTAAGAGGCTGGGATCAGTGACGGGTCACAGAACATGGTACGTCAGCAGTGATGTGCAAGGCATTTTGCTGGCTAGTGAACACATGGTACTTTTTTTTTTATTTGACAGGTAGAGTTATAGACAGTGAGAGAGAGAGAGAGAGAGAGAGAGAGAGAGAGAGAGAGAGGTCTTCCTTCTGTTGGTTCACTCCCAAAATGATTGCTACGGATGGCGCTGCGCCGATCCAAAGCCAAGAGTCAGGTGCTTCCTCCTTGTCTCCCGTGCAGGTGCAGGAGCCCAAGCACTTGGGCCATCCTCCACTGCCTTCCTGGGCCACAGCAGAGAGCTGGACTGGAAGGGGAGCAACCAGGACTACAAGTTGGCACCCATATGGGATGTCGGTGCCGCAGGCGGAGGATTAACCAAGTGAGCCACGGCGCTGGCCACATGGTACTTGTCTTCACAGAGTGAATATGCTAAGAGCTTCTAAAGGTTATAATAATTATTGATAGGAAGAGCCCATTTTTTCCAAAACAATTGTTACCAGGAGAAGGGTCTCAATGCTTGAAATAAATGTTCATAATAATTAATACAGTTTAAAAGTTTTGATCTGTCTGGATTAAATCTTTAAAAACTGAAATCTGGGGCTGGTGTTGTGGTCTAGTGAGTAGTCACTGCCTGTGATGCCAGCATCCCAAATGGGTGCCAGTTTAAGTCCCAGCTGCTCCAGTTCAAATCAATCCCTGCTAATGCACCTGGAAAGCAGCAGAAGATAACCCACAGTCCTCGGGCCCCTGCACCCATGTGGGAGACCCAGAAGAAGCTCCTGGCTCCTGGCTTCAGCCTGGTCCAGCCATAGCTGTTACAGCCATCCGGGGAGTGAATCAAATGATGTAAGATCTCTCTCTCTATCTCTCTGTTTCCCTCTCTCTCTATAACTCTGTCTTTCAAATAAATAAATAAAACCTTTTTTTTAAAAAAAAAAAAGTGAAACTCAAGTTTCAAGAAAAAATGTTTTTTGTATCTTGTATTTAACAAAATGTAGATTATAATTGCAATGAAGAATGTATCTCTTGTTGAGTTTTTATGTGTAAGCTATCTCACAGAATTCACAGTCTGACAATCTTCACTTACTATTTGAGGTAATTTTCACTTATTAAAGAGGATCCGCTTTTGGAAAAATGTTAGACTGCTTCATCGACTTCCCTAATTTTTGAGTATGCAAATTATTCTCCTTTGATGTTCTTGTCATCACCCTTATTAACTTTCTATTTTTTACCAAGCAAGAGTTTTGCGAATGATTTTAGCATTTGCCTGGATATTATAACTTCCTGCTCTTTGTGTAGTTTTTGAAACTGCACAGAAAGCTAGTCATGTAATATCTTAAATGTATCAATGTATGCTTACAGCGTCCAAAATCCAGAGGAAATAGTCAAAGATACTGAAATGATGATGAAGGGTGGATATCATTTACGCTAACTGGTGAGGAGGGGTAGGAGTGGGATAACAACTAATCAGTGACTATTTCCATGTTTCATTCTTTTTGTTTCCTTGTAGATATTCATCTCTTCAGAGATTAGGATGACTAATAACCATGCTCTCCCTACTAATGCAAAGCAGAAAAAAATAACTATAGTAATCAAAGTTTACACCAAGTTCTATAGGGGTGAAAAAAAAATAGTCTGTGCAGAAGAATTAAGCCTACCTCTTGAAAAACATCAATGTTGTTGAGCTGAGATTGACAGATTGAGTACGATTTCAACAAAGCAAGGACAGTCTCAAATTAATAAAGGCAGAAAATTTCATGATATTTTTAGAAAACAATGAACAGGGAGGGACAGATGTTCTGGTGCAAAGTGTTAAGCTGCTACTTAGGATGACCACATTCCATATCCTACTGCCTGGGGTCGGTTTCAACTCTGCCTTTGGACCTCAGCTCTCTCCTTTTTTTTTTTTTTTCAATTTTTAAAATTAATATAAGGTGAACAAATTTCATGTATTTCATATATTCAGATTTAGGAGCATAGTGACACTTTCTGCCCTACCCTCCATCCCACCCCCATTCCCACCCTCCCTCTTCCTGCCTTTCTTTTTCTTTCTTTTAATTTTTTACAATGACATATTTTCAGTTTATTTTATAATCAGAAGCTTAACCTTCCACTAAGTAAAGAATTCAACACAGAGTAAGAAGAAAAAAACATTTCCTCAACAGTAGAGACAAGGGCTGTAAACAATAATCAGATTTCAAAATGTCAATTTCACTCATACACATTACATTTTTTTGTACTTTGCTCCAACAGCTCTCTTGTAATGCACCTGGGAGGCAGCAGATGATACTTCAGTCCCTGCCACCCACAAGTAATCCGGATAGAGTTCTTGGCTCCTGGTTTCAGCCTGGTCCAGCACCAGCTGTTCAAGGCACTTGGGGAGCGAATCAGCAGATGGAAAATCCATCTCATTCATTCTCTCTCTCTCTCTCTCTCCTCCTTCCTCCCTCCTTCCCCCCTCCCTCCCTCCCAAATAAAAAAAAATAAATTTCTTAAAAAAAAATGAACTATATAGTAAAGGTAGCAAGAAAAAGGATTGAAAAGGGATGTGAGCTTGGATTTGAGATGGGAGTGACGGGTTCAGAAATGACATTTGCCAATGAAGGAAATATCTGAAGACTGAAGTAGAAAGGTAAAGATTGGAAACAAGCCCTAATATTAGAAAGTAAATTAAATTATCCTATTATGCCTGAACCATGGCTCTGTAAGAATGAGGTCCTTTCTTCATTCATTCTTTGCCTCACTCTCCATCATTCTGTCCCTCTTTCTTTCTATCCTCCCCACCCCCATTGCCCTACCTTACTACTACATGGAATGCTGAACCTTTCAGTTATAAATGTTCAGTAGGTACACTTGGCTCAGGGAAACATAGGAAGGAAGAGGTTTTTGCAGGGAGAGGTAGGCAACATTTCCAAAGGGTTTCTACATGCCAGACTCTTAAGATGGCACTTGTCATATCTTATTTCTCTAAATCTTAGCTGTTAACTCAGGATTCACATCCATTTCCACTTGACACCAAATCCATGCTGTCTGTACCACACTTGCACTAACTAATGAAGGAAGAATCGGAAGGAAATGAGGTCTCTGATGCTAGAATAATGTTTTTATGTTTTTTTAAGATTTATTTTATTTATTTAAAAGGCAGAGTGACAGAGTGAGAGTGAGAAACAGAGACAAAAAGAGCTTATCACCTCCCCCCATCAGAGTGACTAAAATCTAAAACACAGAGAGTAACAAATGCTGAGGAGGATATGGCCAAAGAGGAACACTTCTACACTGTTGGTGGGATTGTACGTTAGTGCAGCCACTGTGGAAAACAGTGTGGCGATTTCTTAAAAAGCTAGAAATGGACTTGCCACATGATCCAGCAATCCCACTACTGGGTACGTACCCAAAAGATTTGAACACAATGAATCAAAGAGATATCTGCACCATCATGTTCATAGCAGTACTGTTCACAATAGCTAAAATTTGGAATCAACCAAGGTATCCATCACCAGATGAATGGATAAAGAAAATGTGGTATATACACAATGGAATATTATTCAACTATAAAAAAGAATGAAATTCTACCATTTGCGGCAACTGGAGGACATCAGGTTGAATGAAATAAGCTGGACTCAAAATTACAAATACTGCATATTCCCCCTTATACATGAGAGCTAAAATTCAAAAAATGAACAAAAAAGAGAGAATAAAGGAATGTGGATATCAGTATTCCTGCAAATATAGGGTTGCAAAACTTTGTTTTATACTTCTGTGAAACTAATTTGAGAATGTTATACAACTATAGTTTTATAGATCTGTGATATTTTAGAATTTATTGTATATGGGTGAAATGATCATTTTTCCATTCAATTGTTTATAGCTGCTGTCTATATTCCCATAAAACTAGGGTCTTTTGATTTTTTACATGTTAAACTTCTTTTTTTTTTTTTTTGACAGGCAGAGTGGACAGTGAGAGAGAGACAGAGAGAAAGGTCTTCCTTTTGCCGTTGGTTCACCCTCCAATGGCCGCTGCGGTAGGCGCGCTGCGGCCGGCACACCGCGCTGATCCGATGGCAGGAGCCAGGTGCTTATCCTGGTCTCCCACGGGGTGCAGGGCCCAAGGACTTTGGGCCATCCTCCACTACACTCCCTAGCCACAGCAGAGAGCTGGCCTGGAAGAGGGGCAACCGGGACAGGATCGGTGCCCCGACCGGGACTAGAACCCCGTGTGCTGGCGCCACAAGGCGGAGGATTAGCCTAGTGAGCCGCGGCGCCGGCCTTGTTAAACTTCTTATTCTGCCAAGTGTTCTGCCATTTTACTGTAATGTAAATTTAAAACATGTTACTTCAAAAACTAAAATAAAAGAAAGGGAGAAGGAAAGAGAGTGGGGTGGGGGGGCAGGAATATCATTATGTTCTTAGAATTGTGTCCACAAAGCACAATGAATCTGTTAAAACCTAAGTTAAATTAAAATTGTACAAATTTTTAAAAAAGAAAAAGAAGATAGAAGTTAGCTCAAAGCCAGACTTCCCTCTGGAAGGCTATTCTCTGGCACAGCTACTCCTCGGCTAATCCCCACCAGATGAGCTGAGAGATCGTCCAACTTTTCCAAGCCTAGACCACTTTCCCAAGACAATTAAGACCTCCAACAGATTCCAAAAGTTGCCTTCCTACATTACTAAATAATAGGATATCACAAAATGAGAAAATCAAAATGAACAGCAGAGAGCTCGTTTAATACTTTAATTTGATTTAATTTAATAGTTTGCTCGTTAAAGATCTGAGAGGAGTTGTCTTTCACCTCCCCAGCAACCCTGTGTAATAGGAACAGGTGAAGAAAGTGAGGGCCCATGGGATCCAGGACCTCACTCAGTCACTCTGCTAAGAGGCCGGGACCAGACACAAGATCTATTGCTCCTGGGGCATTGCTGCGGGCACTGAGTCTTGCAGTTGAACATGAAGATGTGCACCGCTAAGCAATCACACTCTTCCCTGCCTACCCCAACCCCACGCCACCACATACTTACCCATTCTAGCAATGCTTCCCCACTATCTGCCCTGGAAACTTCATCTGGTCAAGACACGTATTTAAGTTACACGAACATTCGCTTAATAATTATTCCTACATGGGTCGTTTCTATACATTCTTCTGTATTATGTCTCCAGAAAAAAGCAAACATTCTATGAAAAGGAAGACGGTTAACTTCTAGGGTTGTTTTTAATTACATTTTATACATAATATTAGTCACATTTTATACTTGTTGGCAGCTGCTGCTGCAACACTAACCCCTTTTGTGACTCCGATCTCGTTGCCTGTGTTCCTGGTCCCTCTCCAGTCATCTGCTCTCCTTGTTCATGGCCTTTCTCTCAGCTGGCCTCATGTCGCATACTCTGCCCCATGTAGAAATAGGCCTCATCCAACCCAGAGCTGAGCTCCTAAATTCTGGGAACCTGGGCCCGAGGCCCATCCAATCCAATTGTGCAAATCAAGAAATACCAAGAATCCTTCAGGTTTTCAGATTAGGGTTTTATGGGAAAATAACAAAAAGGGCTCATAGAAAATGATTTAACACATGCTTTGAAATGGAAATGCTGCCTCATCCGTTACACACATGTAAAATAAAAGGAAATTATTTTTGGAGGGGGATGGAAAGAAAGATCTTCCATCTGCTGGTTCACTCCCCAAATGGATGCGATGGCCAGCACTGGGCCAGACCAAAGCCAGGAGCCTGGAATTCCATCATCATCTCCCACATAGGTGGCAAGAGCCTAAAAATTTGAGCCACCTTCCTCTGCTTTCCTGAGCACATGAGCAAGTTGCTGGGTGGGAAGCAGAGCATCCAGGACTCAAATGGGCACTTCAACATGGGATACCAGAGTGGAAAGTGGTGGATTAACCTGCTATGGAACAATGCTGGCTTTGTAAGAGATTTAAGCATTAAAAATCAAGATAATACCCTAAGTCACAAGATATTTGCTATTTTTCTCTTTTTTTTCTTTCTAAGCCACATGGTAGAATTACAGTCTGATTCAGGTGAATAAAACAACTACCTTCAATGGGATTTCTCAAGAAATCACAACCCCTAAATCCATAGTATCGTGACATTACTGCTTGTCAATTCCTTACTTCTCCCAGGATTACACTGTTCTAATAGTTGCATATTTTGCTCAAGAACTCAAATATAAACATCATAAATTGGATTTTCAGGGTGAAAATTTTGGGAGGGTGGTATAGCAGAAGAGCAATGCAATGTATTGAAATTCATGAATTCATTCATTCAATAAATATTTTCAGTGCCTACAATGGTCCTCATATCATGTTATGCACTGTCAATAAAATGATTGTTTATAAAAGAGTTGTTGTTCCTTTCTTTGTGGTGCTCGTGTTTTAGAAAAAAAAAAACATATACCTGGATGGGCATTGTGGCACAGTGGGTAAAGCCACAGCCAACAACCAGCATCCCATATGAATTCTTGCTCAAGTCCCGGATGTTCCATTTCTGATCTAGTTCCCTGCTTATGGCCTGGGAAAAGCAGCAGAAGTTGCTTCTTGGACCCCTGTTACCCATGAGGGAAACCTGGTTGAAGCTCCTGGCTCCTGATTTTGGCCTGATTCCATTCTGACCATTCCAGCTATGTGGGGAGTGAACTAGAGGATGGAAGATCTCCTTCTGTCTCTCTCTCCCTCTACTCTGGCTTTCAGATAGATAAGTAAATCTTAGAAAAAGAAGGAATACACTCCTAAGAAATACAGTGATTAAATAACAGTGGGAAGATGTCAGGAAGCAAGATGAGTGAGACATTGAGAGAGAGAGAGGGAGACCAGGAGAGGGAGAAGGGGGAGAGGTTGCTTTTGCAGGTAGAATCTCTCTGTATCTTCCAGCTTCTCATTTCAGAAGCATTCTCCCCATACATCTATACACTATGGAAACTGCCTAAGCAGTGTCCACATATTTGACTTCCAAGAATTCTCTAAATCTTGTCTATAAAGAATTAGGCCAAGGGGGCCGGCACCGTGGCATAACAGGTAAACCCACTGCCTGCAGTGCTGGTATCCTATATGGGTGCCGGTTCGAATCCTGGCTGCTCCACTTCTGATCCAGCTCTCTGATGTGGCCTGGGAAAGCAGTAAAAGATGGCCCAAGCCCTTGGGACCCTGCACCCATGTGGGAAAACCTGGAGGAAGCTCCTGCCTCTGGCTTCGGATTAGCACAGCTCCAGCCATTACAGCCAACCGGGGAGTGAACCAGCAGATGGAAGACCTCTCTCTCTCTTTCTCTGCCTCTCTTTCTCTCTGTGTGTAACTCTTTCAAATAAATAAAATAAACCTTTAAAAAAAGAATTGGGCCAGGGAGAAAGCTGATGTCTATACTCAACAATGAATTCATTCATTCAATATCATGTAAAAAATTGAATGTTCACTGCGTGAATGATCTCAAATATGAAAAAATTTTTTAAGATTTATTTTATTTACTTGAAAGAGTTACAGAGAGAAGTAGAGACAGAGAGAGAAGTCTTCTATCCACTGGTTCACTCCCCAGATGGCCGCAACAGCTGGAGCTGTGCTGATCCAAAGCCAGGAGCCAGGAGCTTCTTCCAGGTCTCCCATGTGGGTGCAGGGGCCCAAGGATTTGGGCCATCTTCTACTGCTATCCCAGGCCATAGCAGAGAGCTGGATTGGAAGAGGAGCAGCCGGGACTAGAACTGGCACCCATATGGGATGGTGGCGCTTCAGGCCAGGGCTTTAACCCACTGTGCCACAGCGCCAGCCCCCAAATATGAAACTGAGATTGGTCAAAGGCACAATCCCTAACTCTGAGGCAGTAATTTTTGCCATTTCAATGATATGTCAAACGACTGAACAGTAACAGAAACAGCAGCAACTACTCATACAGTACTTCCAGGAGTCATGGGAAGTGCTTTGTGGACATGAAAGCAGTGCCAGAGAAACAGGGAAATATAACTGCTCAAGAATTAATCTCCAGTGGGAAATTTAGACACAACACCAAGCAAATATTCATCTTTGCTTCCCTTATGGCAAGAAAAACAAGGTAACTCATGGTGCTAATTGGAAGAAATGTGACTTGGTTCCTAGTGAGCAGGCATGCTCTTGGCATGAGTAATATTTTTAAAAGTGGAAATTGAGTCCTCTCTTTTCCCTAGGTAGTGTTTCTCTTGAATTGAAAAAGACTGAATCCACCGCACCTGTCCCGGAGCCCCTGCTGTTGGCTCATCTCCTACTCTTGTTCCCCTTCTCTGCTTAGCTCCAGCTCCTGTGGCCTCAGCTTCACTGTTCTCAGACACCAGGCATGTTCCTGCCACAGGTCTTTCTCACTGTTTCCTCTGCCAGAAATTACCTCCCCTGAACTATCTACACGGCTTATTTCTCACTTTCTTGAGGTCTTTGTTAAAAAAAAAAAAAAAAAAAAAAAAACACCTTCTCCAGTAGGTGCTTCCCTGGTCACATCATAAAAATTTCCCAATGCTTCCCAGCCTTATTTTTCTCCTTTGCAGCTTGGTCAGTGTCGAATTTGCTATTTACATTGTTCAGAATGGATCTCCCTGTTAAAATAGGCTCATTAAGGTAGGATTTATCTGTTTGTTTTGTTTCTGGTTTTGCCTGTTTTCAGCACTGTATCCTCAGGAGCTAGAACACACCTTGGCATATACCATGCACTCAATAAATATCTTCAATGAATGTATAAATAGTATAGGCAGCTACAGCTGGACAGACCACAGTGGAGGTGCTCCTAGCCTGATGTGAAACCAACTGGAAATCATGGCTTCAAGAACCCTAGTTATCTAGGAGCAAGAGGTTGTAAAGCTGTAAGTGCTTTAGCTGACTATATATAATGATAGTATACTGTATGCTTCTCATTAAAAACTGGAAATAATTATTTGGAGTATCTGTGCAGTAAAGAAATCATAAGTGTTTGAGAAGATAGATATATTCACCTTGATTGGACATTACACAGTATATACATATATGGAAACATCATATCATACTCTGTAAACATGTATAATTTTTACACATCACTTAAACATCAAAATTCTAAGATTTATTTATTTGTTTGTTTATTTTGGAGGTCAGAGTTATAAAGAGTGAGGGAAAGACACATCAAAATGTTAAATAAAGTAATAAAGTAGAATAAACATCAAAAATGTTAAATAAAGTAATAAAGTAGAATAAAATAAAAGAACTCTAAACAATTCCTTGAACAAGGACCACTGGCCTCCTCCCTGGTAGTCAAACATATCAAGAAGAAAAAACGTTTTTGAACCCTAACTGGGAAGTTAGTAGGTTTATGTCTAATTTGCACCTCTAAACAGAGCGATTTTCCAGAATACTGTGTGAGAACATGCATCTCTGCTCAATCAGGCCAAAATAAAACTTCATTACACAGCCCCCTAAGTTATGACTGGCAGGAAATACAAACCATCCAGCCAGTCCAACTGTCAGAACATCCCAAAGAGCTCCAGGGTTGTCATTCTTTATGAGGAATTCCAGACAGAAAAATGTTTACATGGAAGCCATCAGCTGGCCATAAAACACAACAATCAGCAAAGGCAGACATTACACCTCCCAGTAAAGCAGGACTATGCAATTATCACGAGAGCAGCCTTCCACAAAGGAGGGCAGCTTTTCCTGTAAGCATTTTATTTCACATTAAGGACAAACACATCAATGAGAACCATTAATAGATATGATTTTAGAATTGGTCCATTCATATCTCACACAAAAGTACTGGCATTCAACATTGGCTTCACTCATAGCTAGCTGAGTAATCATAGCTAGCATGGGGCTACAAGTCTCCTGCACTTACAGTAGAAATGGGATGATTTCCTCCAGCTACCAAGTGTCTGTCCTCTGGGTTAGTATAATCAGAGCAAAATATAATCAATCCACCAGGTGTTCCCAAAATAAAACTGCTCAACTTATTGGCTTCTGGCATGAATTCCATTAATAGAGATGAACCCTTTACTTGACAATTAAGCATAAACTTTCTCAGAAAAGATCCTTGGGAAGGGTTAGCTTCACTTCTCAAAAGCAGAGGGTCTACAAGGTGACTGAACAGGATATAGGCATACTAACTTGGCTGCTCTAGGATAGGAGAACAAAGGAAGGAAATTTTCAAAGAAGAAATGGAAAAAAAGAAAAGAAAAAACAGCAAAGACTCGTGGGACAAAATGAGAGAAATCAGAGACACCTCTGCTGCCAGCCACGCAGCGCAGCCAGCTGCCAGCTGTGAGCCGCCATCCTAACCTGCCGAGGAAGGAAGAAACAGCCGCAGGGCCTGCCACTCACAGTTAGCCGAGAGAGAACTCCACAGCCACCACTGACTGACTTCAGCCTAAAGAGCTGACTGGAGTCTGAGTGACAGCTGGGCGTGGCTCGGGGAAGCCACTGTGCTTCCCTGCCTCCCCCACTGATGCTAAGCACACACTCGGCAGGGAAAAGCCACACAGCACACTCCTGTTTTGCTCCTACCAGCAACATAGTCATAAGCAGGGCAATGTGTGTGGCAAAGGACAGATGTCCTGCATTCTGCAACTGTGGAGGTTTTTGGCTTTTGCCACAGACACTCCATGTGAGCCAAGGGATTCACCTTGGCTTCTGGGCGCTAATACCAGAAGCAGCCCATAAAAATTTCTACTTAGGGGCTGGCGCTGTGCCGTAGCGAGAACAAGACAAGGATGTCCACTTTCCCCATTCTTCTTCAATATAGTACTGGAAGTTTTAGCAAGAGCAATCAGGGGGGCAGGCACTGTGGCATAGGAGATAAAGCTGCCGCCTGCAGTGCCGGCATCCCATGTGGGTGCTGGTTTGAGTCCTGGCTGCTCCACTTCCAATCTAGCTCTTTGCTATGGCCTGGGAAAGCAGTAGAAGATGGCCCAAGTGCTTGGGCCCCTGCACCCATGTGGGAGACCGTAAGAAGCTCCTGGCTCCTGGCTCCTGGATTCAGATCAGTGCAGCTCCGGCATTGTGGCCAACTGGGGAGTGAACCAGCGGATGGAAGACCTCTTTCTCTCTCTCTCTCTCTCTCTCTCTCTCTGCCTCTCTTTCTCTCTCTGTGAAACTCAACTTTCAAATAAATAAATAAATCTTTTTTTTTATAAAAAAGAGCAATGAGAGAGGAGTAAGAAATAAAGAGAAATAAAGGGCATCAAAATCAGAAAAGAGAAAGTCAAGTTATCCATGTTTGCAGAGGACATTATGTTATAAACACTCCACCAAAAAGCTATTAGGACTGATAAACCAATTCAGTAAAGAGAAATCAAGAAAAGAAATCCCATTCACAATACGCACAAAAAAACAAATATTTATTTATTTATTTATTAAAGATTTATTTTATTTATTTGAAAGACAGAGTTACCAGAGAGGTAGAGACAGAGAGAGAGGTATTCCATCTGCTGGTTCACTCCCCAGATGGCCGCAATGACCGGAGCTATGCTGATCCAAAGCCAGGAGCCAGGAGCTTCTTCTGGGTCTCCCACGCAGGTGTAGGGGCCCAACGACTTGGGCCATCTTCTACTGCTATCCCAGGCCATAGCAGAGAGCTGTATTGGAAGAAGAGCAGCTGGGACTAGAACTGGCGCCCATATGGGATGCTGGCGCTTCAGGCCAGGGCATTAACCTGCTGCACCATAGTGCTGGCCCCCAAATATTTAGAAATAAGTTCAACCAATGAGGAGAAAGATTATCCAAAATTGATAAAAGAAATCCTCAAGGACACACACACACACACAAAATGGAGAGATATCCCTTGCTCATGGATCAGAAGAATCAATACCATTAAAATGTCTATACTACCCAAAGCAATCTACAGATTCAATGCAATCCCAATCAAAATACCAATGACATTCTTTACAAAATTAAAGAAAGCAATCCTAAAATTCATATGGAATACCAAAGTCCCAGAATAGACAAAGGGATCCTAAACAGGAAAAATCAACCTGGAGGCATCACAATACCTGAATTCAAAGCTTACTACAAAGCTATAGCAATTAAAATAGCAGGGTACTGGCATAATCAAAACCTAGCTGCTCCACTTCTGCTCCAGCTCCCTGCTGATGCGCCTGGGAAAGCAGCAGAGAATAGCCCAGGTGCTTGGGCCCCTGCACCCACTTTTTTTTTTTTTATATTTCCACAGTCCAGTAATTTATTTTAAATTGGAGTAATTTCAGATTCCACGAACAAGACTGGAGAACAGCAATCTTTTCTTTGAATTCTGTCTTCTGTACACTCAGTGATCTAAAACACCACAACATCCAACGTACACAAACCTCAGGGAGGGTTAGTAAATACACACAAGCTTGGAATCATGGTGCTCTTTGTCCTGAATGGAATGGTCCCACAGAAAAAGCACAGGATACAGCACAACATGAGGGCACCTCTTATATATGCAGTGAGTGAAACACACTAGCATTTTCTCTATGTGTAATGGGAAACCTGCATAGGTTAGAGGGCCTTTTACACTCATTTAAAAATCAGGCAAGTTGTCTGTACGCATTTTTCAAATAAGCTCCCAGTTTCTACTTGGCTCAGTCCTGGCCATTTCCGCCATTTGGGTAATGAATCAGTAGATGGAAGATTCTCTCTCTCTCTCTCTCTCTTTCTCCTTCTCTCTCTGTAATTCTGCCTTTCAAATAAATAAAATAAATCTAAAAAAAAATGCTCAACAACAACAAAACAACCAATCCAGTTGAGAAATGGGTAAAGGACTTCATTAGACAGTTCTTAAAAGAAATACAAATAGCCAATAAATATATGAAAAAATTCTCAACATCACTAGCCATCAGGGAAATGCAAATCAAAACCACATAACACCTGACCCTTGTCAAAATGGCTAAAATCCAAAACACAAATAGTAACAAATGCTGGTAAGGATGTGGACAAAGAAGAACCCTTATACACTGTTGGTGGGAATATAAATAGTGCAGCCACTGTGAAAAACAGTGTGGAGATTTCTTAAAAAGCTAGAAATAGACTTGCCATGTGATCCAGCAATCCCACTACCGCCATTTGGGGAATGGCGTATATATTGGGTATATACCCAAAAGACTCAAACACATGGTATCAAAGAGGTAGCTGCATCACCATGTTTATAGCAGCACTGATCACAATAGCCAAAATTAGGAACCAACCAAAGTGTCAATCATGAGATGAATGGACAAAGAAAATGTGATCTATATAGATAGATAGATAGATAGATAGATATAGATATAGATGTGATATATATATATATATATACACACAATGGAATATTTTTTGGATATAAAAAAGAATGAAATTCTACCTTTTGCAGCAAAAAGCATGCAATTGGAAGACATCATTTTGAGTGAAAATCTGGACACAGAAAGACAGACAGTGCATGTTCTCCCTTACTTGTGGGAGTTAACACTTTTAAAAAACAAAAAAGGAAACAAAGAGAAATGTCTGAACCCTTTTCTTTATACCATATATAAAAATTAACTTAGGATGCATTAAAAATGTAAGACTTAAGAGTATAAAAATTTCGGAAGAAACCATAGGGAAATTTACATGATTTTGAACTTGGCAATGAGTTCTTCTATATGACATGGAAAGCATAGGCAAGAAAAGCAAAAATAAACAAATGAGAACACATAAAACCAACAAAACCTCAGCACAGCAAAGGAAATAATCAACAAAGTAAGCAACTCACAGTGTAGGAGAAATTACTTGCAAACCATATGTCTAATAAAGAGTTAAAATCCAAAGCATATTAGGAACTCCTACAACTCAAGAGTGAAAAAACTAACAACCCAGTTTAAAAATGGGCTAAGAATAGACATTGCCTCATAAAGATACTCAAACAACCAATAGGTATGTGAAAGGCGCTAAAATGTCACTTCACTAATCATTGGGTGTTTCACTTCTGATCCAGCTCTCTACTAATGTGCCTGGGAAAGCAAGAGATGGCCTAAGTACTTGGGCCCCTGCACCCATGTGGGAGACCAGGAAGAAGCTCCTAGCTCTTAGCTTTGAACCAGCCCACTCACGGCCATTGCAGTCATATGGGGAATGAACTAGAGGATGGAAGATCTCGCTCTCTCTCTTTCTCCCTCTCTCTCTGTCTTTCTCTGTGTAACTCTGTCTTCCAAATAAATAAAATAAATTTTTAAAAAATGATTTTAAAGGGCCGGCGCCATGGCTCACTAGGCTAATCCTCCGCCTGCAGCGCCGGCACACCGGTTTCTAGTCCCAGTCGGGAGGCCAGATTCTGTCCCTGTTGCCCCTGTTCCAGGCCAGCTCTCTGCTGTGGCCCAGGAGTGCAGTGGAGGATGGCCCAAGTGCTTGGGCCCTGCACCCCATGGGAGACCAGGATAAGCACCTGGCTCCTGGCTTCGGATTAGCGCAGTGCGCCAGACACAGTGCGCCGGCCGCAGTGGCCATTGGAGGGTGAACCAATGGCAAAGGAAGACCTTTCTCTCTGTCTCTCTCTCACTGTCCACTCTGCCTGTCAAAAAAAAAAAATGATTTTAAAAAGAGCAAAGTAAAACTAGGTTGATTTTATCCTTTAATGTTGTTTATCATAATTAATTTTTGTATTTTGAACCATCCTGCATCCAGGGGTAAATTCCACTTGATTATAGTGTATGGTTGTTTTAATATGCTGCTGAATTCAGTGTGTTATTATTTTTTTGAGCATTTTCCCATCTATGTTTATCAGAAATATTGGCTAGCTTTCTATTCTTATGATGTCTTTGGTTTCATTATGAGGATAATATTGGCCTCATAAAATGAGTTTGGATATGTTCCCTCCTCCTCAATTTTTTTGGAAGAATTTGAGGAGGGTTGGCATTAATTCTTCTTTAAATGTTTGATTGAATTTGCCAGTGAAGCCATCTGGTCTAAAGCTTTTCTTTGTTAGGGAGGTTTTTTATTACTAATTCAATTTGCTTACTAGTTAGAAGTCTGTTCAGACTTTTTGTTTCTTCATGATTCAGTCTTGGTAGATTACACTCATATGTTCTGGGAATTTGTCCAGTTCTTCTAGGTTGTCTAGTTTGTTGGCACATGATTGTTTATAGTCTCTTACAATCCTTTTCACTTCTGTGGCCTCACTTGTAATGTTTCCTCTTTAATTTCTGATTTTATTTATTTGAACTACTATTTTTCCTAATAGGTCTAGTTACACTTTTATCAATTCTGCTTATTTATTCAAAAAACCAACTCAGTTTCATTGATTTTTTTCCCTATTGTTTTTCCAGGCTCTGCTTCATTTATTTCTGCTCTAATATTTTTTTTTCCTTTCTGCAAACTTTGATTTCATTTATCCTTTTTCCAGTGGCTTAAATTATAAAATAACATTACATATTTGGAATCTTTTTTTTCAGTGTAGTTACTTATCACTGTAAACTTCTTCCCTAATATTACCTTTGCTGAATCCCACAGGTTTTCATGTTGTGCTTTCATTTTCATTTGTCTCAAGATATTTTCTAATTTCCTTTTTGATTTCTTCTTTGACCCATTCTTTGGGTCAAAAGCATATTGTGGGTTTTTCCTCTGTTCCCTCTAGTGTTGATTTCTAATTTCATTCCATTGTGGCTAGAAAAGATGTTTGGGGTTGGTTTCAATCTTAAATTTACTGAGACTTGGTTTGTGACCTAGCATGTAGTCTGTCCTGGAGAATATTCCGTGTGTACTTGAGAAGATTCTGTGTTCTGTAGCTGTTGGGTGGAATGTTCTCCATAAGTCTGTTAAGTCCACTTGAAACCTAGAGTTTTGTTCAAGTCTGCTGTTTCCTTATTGATATTCTGTCTATATATTCAGTCCATTATCAGAAATAAGTATTCAAGATTCTTACCATCATTGCATTATTGTCTATTTCTCCTTTCAGATCTGTCAACATTTGCTTTATATACTTAGTACTCTGATGTTTGAGACAGAAACAGCTGTTAGACCTTTCGGTTGAATTGACTCTTTTATTACTGTATAGTAATATTCTCTCACTCTTAAAGCAGTTTTTGTCTCAAAATCTACTCTATTAGATGTAAATACAGTCATTTCCACTTTTTTGGTTTCCATTTCCATGGAATGTGTTGTTAATTCCTGTATTTTCAGCCTATGTATGTGTTTAAATCTAAACCTGAATGTCTTGCAGATAGCATACAGTTGATCCTATCCATCTGCTACCCTCTCTTTTCCTGAATAACTTAATTCATTTATATTTAAGTGAATCATTTTTACTTTTACCACTGTAATTGTTTTCTAATTTGTAGTTCTTTTGTTCCCCTCTTGCTTTCTTTCATTTTTTTGTATTGATACACTTTGATTCCTTCTCTTTTGCTTTTATGCATTTTTTTGGTATTTTGTTTGTTGATACCATGAAGTATACATAAAACATCTTGTAACAGTCTATTTTAAACTGGTAATGAATTTCACTTGAAAAAAAAAACTAAGCATTTTTAACTCTTCCCCCGACCAATCACACATTATTATGTTATTCACATCACAGTTTGCATATAGTTTTTATATTGTGTATCAACATTCTTTATAGTTGTTTTCAATACTTTTTAAAGTTGTATACCAAAATAAGTGGTTTACTTACTGTTATTACAATGGTAACATTATCTGTATTTGTCTACATATTTACTTTTACCAATGTGTTTTACATTTTTGTATGCTATTGTGGTAGTATTTAGCATTCTTTCATTTTAAAATGAAAAATTCCCATTGGTATTTCTTGCAAGGCAATTTTAGCTGTGATGAACTTCCTTGGCTCTAATTATCAGGGAAACTATCTCTCTGCTATTTGTAAAGGATAGTTTTTCAGGTGTAATAGTCCTGGTTAGCATTTTGAGTGGTTTTTTTTTATTTACAGTAATTTGAATATACCATTATATTCTCTTCTTGTACAGAGTCCTCTGCAAAATCCACTAATGGTTTTACATGAGTTCCTTTGAATGTGTTAATCTTTTTTTCCCCGCTTTCAGACATGTCCAGGTGGATTGTTTTGGTCCTGTCTTACTTGGAGTCTTTAGGCCTCTGGGATCTGGATATTCAGTGCCTTTCCTGATTTGGGAAGATTTTAGTCATTATTTCTCTGACTACGCTGCTGTTCTTGCCTCTCTTCTCCAACTGGGACTCCCATAGTGCATAAATGCTCTGCTTGACAGTGTTCTATAAATCCTCTACGTTTGATTTTTTTCATTCTTTCTTCCTTTCTGTTTCCTGCCTGACTACTTATAATGGTGTGTACTCTCTTTCATGATTTCAGATGCTCCATCTAGTCTGCTGTTGAACACTTCTTGTGAATTCTTCAGTTGAGTTACTTGTATTCATCAGCTTCGTGATTTCTTTTTCATACCTCCTCATTAATAGTCTTGCATTGTTGATGCATTTTTCTCCTGAGCTTGGGGAGCATCTTTAGTATGGTCAGTTTAAATTACCTATCAGAGAAGTCATGTCTTTTCTTATCATGCTTAGTTTCTGGAGATTTATCTTATTTATTTGTTTGGGACATATTTTCTTATTTCTTCATTTCCCTTACCTTTCTGTAATAGTATGCTTATACATTAGACAAAACCACCATGTGCTCAAATCTTCATAGGATGGTCTCATGCTGGAAAAGACTTTCTCATTAATCAACCCAGTTGGAGATTCTGGATGATTCTCAAACATTCCTGCTCGTACAACCCACTTTCTTCATTCCTAGGGGCCCCTAGATTTCTAGAGTGTGCCAGGTCTCATCAGTGCTCCAGGATAGGTGAAACTGAAGCCAATTCCTCAGGCAGTCCTATAAGAAGTTAGATCATGAGACAGTCTACCAAGCTATTCCCTCCTTAGGGAATAAATTATAACCTGGAATTATAATAAATAGGGATAAATTAGAACCTGGAATTTTTCACCTGTTGGCTCTGCCTTAATCCAAGGGGAGGAGTTGTGATGACCAGTTGTGTGCTATATAAAAATGTTGGCTTTGGTTGTCAGTGGTATTATGGTGACCAGAGTCTGCTGGGACCCATTACCACTCCAAGACACACAAGACAGAATCTGATATTTTGTACAGCCCCTGGAAAAGTTGGAGTGGTTGGAAAGTGATACAACTCTTTCCCTCCACAAGGAGGAGTTTAAAGCTAGGTTTTTCTTGCCTTCTCACTCTATACAGCACTAAAGAAACCATCTGTGGCTATTCAAACTGCTCCTTTCTTCTCTGAAACTTCCAGGGAACTATGTATGCTAGGCTCTGTCAACTTCACAAGATGTGCAAGATAAAAGCTAGTCCTTGGGTAGTATCTAGAAAAGTTGAGACATTTAGTCATACAGTGCAATACCTGTGCTCTTCAGGGAGAAGCTGAGAGCTGGTAGTTCCTCCCCGATTTGTGGCATTGCACCAACAGTGGAGATCATGGTGAGAAGATGCCTACGCTTTTCCTGCCAATTTCAGTGTGCCTCATTTTAGATTTCCCCAGTGTGCAGGAACTTTTCAATTAGTTTTTGGATCTCCACAAATGGAATTGATCTCTGTGTAGCTGTTTGATTGGCATGCCTATGATGGGAAGTCCATGCTAATGTCATTTTCACTTAATATACAAGATTAATCCTTTGTCTTAGTTCCTCAAAACTCTTTACTTCCTATATGGTGAGTACACTGTGTCTGAAGTGATAAGTTAGCATTTTCAGACACATCTTCAGTTTTTCCAGCTCTTAAGATTCCAAATTCCAAAAATAAATTCACACAACACCATGTTCTTCAAAACAACCACCACAGCTGAGGAATGAGTCATCCAGAATGCTTCATCAGCTGGAAGGTAGCTCACATATTGTCGCACCCTTCTTTTTATCTCTTTCACTGTTGTCTCAGCCTATCAACTGTGTCTGTCCCTAAATAATCTCATGGTTCCTGAGTGGAAGTGGAGAAGAATAACAGGTGAATATGATCTGTAGCCTTACCCTTTCATATCAGTATTGCTAAAGAAATTCTCCATCCCTGGCCTTTGGGTCTTACCCACAAAGTAAAGGTTTTACTGCCCTGTACTTGTCAGAGAGAAAAAATTACCATTTATTCTCTAGTCACTACTTTTTTGGAATGGGAAACTATTACACTTCCCTACTAGGAATGTGTATGGGATTTTAAGATGTTTTTCAGAAACGTGCCTCCTTTTAAACTTCCCTCAGTCAGCTTAGAAACAAAATAATACAGCAAACATGTGCATGTGAAAGTAAAAATGAGCATATGTTTGTTTTAGCTAATTTATTGAGATAACTTGAAAAAAACTTTAAGGGTTAATACTTTATTATTCCTTAAGTGGAAACTCTGACACATAACTGGAAAGTAACTGAGATAAGATATGCATAATCAAAATGAAGTAAACCAATTTTAAAACCGTGGTAACAAAATTCACTGGATATTTAATGCTTCCAACTGGTGGTGAGGAGTAAGAAAGCAATGATGAGCCATTTGGGGAAGATAGTTTTTAGTGTACATCCCTGATCCTTCCTCCCAGTTCTTTCTATGACACAATAAAAAAAAGGTGTGGGAGGAGGAATAAAGCTGGGGGAATCTAAAGAGGTCACTGCAGATCAAAGGTAGTCTCTAGTAATATCTAGGGGAAAGCAGGCATAGGAACTGGTGAGAGCTAAAAAGCAGAGAAGAGAAGTGGTGAAGCAGTCCCATCGGGCCATTCTGTTGATGGAAACCTATGAGTCTCTACACCAGGAAGCCGCATCTCCAACTGCTACAGTGTCTGTATGTCCTGGGAAGCTAGGCCCAGAGGCCTGCAGGATGCCTGCGATAGGGATTGGAGGGGCAGGGTTGCTCTCTGGCTCAGTGTGGAGGGCTGAAGTTTGCCTTCCCTCCACACACTTTAAACTACTTCCACTCTAACCTACTTCCGGATGATCAAGAACAGTTAAGAGAAGTTAAAACTCACTGAAAGAAACTCAAAAACTGAGAGAGAGAAACATAAAGCGAAACAACTAGAAATGGTGAATTCCTCCAAAGAACTGATAGAAAAGATGTATGAGAACTTTCATGCAAAAAAAAAAAAAAAAAAAGAAAAGAAAAGAAGAGAAAACACCAGAACATTCAAAAAGATCATTTAGAATACAAAGATTTTCTGAACACTGAAATTATCATATATTAACTTCACAATTCAGTAGAGAAACAAGAGGATATTCACAGATGTGAACCAAATGGAAGACAGAGTGAAAAAAAAAAGTGACTGATATGGTAAAATAGAGACACACACACACTGAGATGTACATTAAGGAGGAAAATGGAACACCAGAAAGGCAGAGAGAATAATAAGGGAAAATCCAGCAGCAGAAAAGAAAATAAACGGAGAGGTAATGATGTCAACGAGTAAGTAGTCAAAGTTTCTCTAAGCCGGACACCTCCTGATCTCTAAATTGTCTAGAGTCTGAGAGAACTTCATGACTGAGGCCATGCTGTCTGTCTCCCAGTTAAGAGGAGCTAGTTCAGTGTGAAGTTTCCTCCTCCACCCAGGATGGAGTAAGCACATTCCATTCTCTCTCCCTCCTACCAAAGCAATTAAAATCTTGATGCTGGTGCCTCCAGGTTTAAATTCTAAGGCAGCCAGAATCCTAGAAATGCACAGAGGGTATGGGCAGAAAAAGCTCCAAGAGAAACCTTTATAATTCAAAGGCCACAAGAGGGTTTGGGAGTGTCAGTACCAGATGGAGCCTCTGAGAGTAATCCCTGGGTCGCCCTTCACATTTTTACTGTCTGCGATGGTTGCTTTTATGCATTAACTGGCCTAGGCTACAGGATTCTCAAACAGTAGGTAGAACATTATTTCTGAGCGTCTGACGAAGTCATATTTTGAATCAGAAAAAGAGCAAAGATGACGTGACTTTACCAGTGTGAGTGAGCATCATTGAACCTATTTGGAGCCCACCCAAACAGAACAAAAACATGGAGGAGGGCAAATTCTCTCCCTTCTTGACCTGGGACAATCATCATATTATGCCCTTGAAGTTCAGAGCTCCTGGTTCTTAGACCTTTGGACTCCAAGAGTTATTTCAACAGCTCTCTGTGTAGCCAGGTTTTTGGACTTAACACTGTTTTACACCAGCAGTGCTGGTTACCAGCTTACAGATAGCATACCATGGCCCTGCTTGGTCTCCACACTCATGTAAGCTAATTCCTATAATAAATCTTCTCTCGTGCATCTATGCGTAACCTATTGCTTCTGTTTCTCTGAAGAACTCAGTGGGTTACTACATAACAGTGAAAATGAATGAATTAGAATTATGTCAATATGAATGAAATCTCAAAGTCATTATGTAAAACTAAAATACATGCATAATGATATCTATAGTACAAGACCATGTGTATAGCACCTTAAAATAGACAAAGAAAATCAATATTCTGATTATATAAATGTATACATAGGAGTTAAAGACAACTCTATGAAAATAGAATGTAGTTCATAATGCATAAATAACTTAAATTGAAGCTGTATTAATTTAATTTTTCATTTTTTTGAGTTTTTTTAAAATATTTTTTATTTTAAAATTAACAGATAGAAATTATACCTCTTTATAGGGTACTATGCTTTCTTACATGTAATTGTGTAATGTCCTATCAGGGTAAATATTTACTTTTTCAATAATTTAACAGTTCTTTAGAATGAAAATTTCCAAAACCCTACATTCTAGTTTTTCCAATATACAGTACATTAATATTATTTATACTCACCCTACTCTACTTCTTCCATCTGCTGGTTTACTTCAAAATGGCCACAACTTTCAGGAAGCTGGAGCCTGGAACTCCACCCAGGTCTCCCAAATGAGTGACAAGGGCCCAACTATTTGAACCACCCTCTGCTGGTGCATTAGCCAGGTGCATTAGCAGGCAGCTGGCTCAGAAGTGGAGCAGCTATGACACGAACCAGTGTTCACATGGGATGTTTGTTGGGTCTTAGTCCACCCGTACAAGGATGGACTGGGTCCGAGGAAAGGTAAGTGTGCCGCTCGCCCGTTCCCCAGCCTCCTGGTCCCGGAGACAATCAGACGCAGCGGGGAGCCAAGTCTAGTAGCAAGGACTCATTTACCTTTTGCATAATAGTACCTTTTATAACACAAAACTGCAGAGTCATTGGGGCAGGGCTAAGGACCAACCAATCACTTAAAAAATCACCTTATGGGGGGATTTCTATAGGACTAGCCCTATGTCTATACACTTGTTACTAGTTTTGTTACCTCCCCTGATGTTGCACAGCCAATTAGTTTTAGTGGTAAACAACTTTGGATTCTGCCCATCTTACTTCCTCTGGGCGCCATCTTACTTGGCTCCACGTGGCTTCGTTCCGCGCAGCTCGGGCGGGGGCACCCTGGAGCAGCTGCGCATGCGGAGCCCCTGGGCCAGGCCTGGCCTGGCCTGGCCGCGCTCATGTCCCACAGATGTTGGCATTGCAGATGGCAGCTTAACCTGCTGTGCCACAACACCGGCCCCAATACTTGCATTTTCATCTTTTTTTATGTATTTGAATCTTCTTTTTTTTCTTAATTAGTCTTGCTAAGAGTTTATCAATTTTGTTTTCATTTCACTGAATCAGCTATTTGTTTCATTGATCTTTTATATCAGCTTATAAATCTCTGTCATTTATTTGTGATAAATTTTACTATTTCTTTCTTTCTACCAATTTGGGGTTTGATTTGTTCTTGCTTTTCTATTCTGTGAGGTGCAACTGTAAGTTGTTTATTTGAGCTCTTCCAGTTTTGATTTTTGTTTTTGATGCAGGCATTGATTTCTGTAAACTTCCTTCTTCATACAACTTTTGCTGTATCATAGACTTAGGTATATTTTTATTCATTACAAGAAAGTTTTTAATTTCCTCTTTTATTTTTTTCCTTAGTCCATTGACTGTTTACAAGTAACTTGTTCAGTTTCTATATATTTGTGTAGTTTCCAAAGTTTTTCATGTTATTGATTCTAGTTTTATTGCCTCATGGTCAGAATAGATACTCAAAATTATTTCTATTCTTTTAAGTTTACTGAGACTATTTTGTGACCTACAATATGATCTAGCTCAGAAAACATTCCATATGTTGTTGAAAAGATGTATATTTTGCAGCTGTTGGATGGAAAGTTCTCTAAATGTCTATTATGTGAACTTTGTTGAATTTTTTTTCTCTAGATTATCTGTCCATTTCTGAAGATGGGCTACTATTACTGAATTGCAGCCTGTCTCTCTCTTTAGGTCTATTAATATTTTCTTTATGTGTTTGAGTACTCTAATATTTTTATATATATTTATATATGCATAAAATATATACATATATATGCAAATATTATTTCCCCTTACTGGATGGACACTTTATGTTTAAATATGAACTTCGTAATCACTTTTTATTGCTTTTGATTTTAAAATCTATTTTACCTGATGAAAATATGGCTAGGTATGCTTCTTTACAGTTTTACTTGTATGGCATGTATGTGTCCATTGAGGTGAAGAGAGTTTCCTGAAAGCAACAAATAGTAGGGTCCGATTTTTAATCCATTCAGCCACCTTATGTCTTTTAATTGCAGAATTTAGTCCATTGACATTTAAGGTGATAGATGATAGGTATGGTCTTACTACTTCCATTTTGATACTTGTTTGTATTCTTAATGTAGCTACTAAATTCTCTTTCTCATCTCTTATTAACTCATTCATTTGTGGATAAATGACTTTCTGTTATGGTATTTTTTGATTCCCTGATTATTATTTTGTTAAGTCTATTATAGATTTTTGCTTTGTGATTACCATAAAGTTTTACAGAAAGTTCTTTTAGTTATAACAAGCAAACTTAAATTATAGCAACTGAAAGTTGATTATAAAGGTAGGTTAAAAGATAAATAGAGAAGCTATCTTGAAAAATGACTCCCATCTGTGTTCCACTCCTCTATCACATTTTAAATTTTTGATGTTACATTTGACTCTTTCCCATTTTTTATGTTTTAAAATTTTAATGTAGGAATTATAATTTTTAGTCTTCATGTTAAAGTTAAAAATGGTGTACACACCATACTTAACAATATTAGAATGTGTTTCTATGACTATTCTTGCCAACAAGTCTTCTTTTTTCAGTTTTTTTTTTTTTAATGACTGCTTGACTGATTGAATGCTTGATTTGAAAGGCAGAGTTACAGAGAGAGATCTTCCATTCACTGGGTCACTCCTCAAATGGCTGCGAAGACAGGGCTGGGACTGGAGCAGCCGGGACTCAAACCAGTGCCCATATGGGATGTAGGTGTCACTGGCAACAGCTTAACCCACTGTACCACAACACCAGCCTCACCAAGTTTTCTACATTCTGATATTTTCTTCTTACTTGTTAGAATCTCTTTCTTTCAGTTAGAAGAACTCCGTCTAACATTTCTAGTAAAACAAGTCTGGTGATTACCATTTCTCTCAGCTTTTGTTTGGGAATGTCTTTATCTCTCCCTCACACTTGAAGGATAGTTCTGCCAGGTACAATCTTCTTGGTTGGAATTTTTTTCCTTCAGTATTGTAAAAATTTTATCCTGGGGCTGGCACTTTAATGTAGTGGATAAAGCTGCCACCTGCATCCCATATGGGTGCCGGTTTGAATCCTAACTGTTCTACTTCTGACCCAGCTCCCTGGCTCGTGGCCAGAGAAAGCAACAGAGGGTGGCCCAAGTGCTTGGTCCCCTATGCCCGTGTGCAAGACCCAGAAGAAGCTCCTGGCATCAGATTGGCCCAAGAAGAAAGATTCTCTCTCTCTTTCTCTCTCTCTCGCTCTCGCTCTCACTCTTTCTCTCTCTCTCTCTCTCTCTCTCTCGCTCACTCTGTCTCTTTCAAATAAATAAATAGACCTTTAAAAAATAGACAATTCAAGCCTGGCACTCTGGCATAACTATGAAGCCACCACCTGTGGTGACAGCGTCCCATATGGGCACAGGTTCAAGTCCCAGCTGCTCCACTTCTAATCCAGCTCTCTGCTGTGGCCTGGGAAAGCAGTGGAGAATGATCCAAGTGCTTGGGCCCCTGCACCTATATGGGAGACCCATAAGAGGCTCCTGGCTCCATTCATATTAGTGCAGCTCCAGCCCCTGTGGCCATCTGAGAGTGAACCAGCAGATAGAGGATCTCCCTCTCCCTCTCTTCCTCCCCCTTTCCCTCTTCTCTCCCCCTCCCAACTCTAACTCTAACTCTGACTTTCAAATAATAAATAAATCTTAAAAAAAAAGGGAATTTGTTTTTTGTTTAGTTTTGTTGTTCTTTCTGTAGCCTTGCCTGAATAGTTATTAGACAATTTTGTGTTAGGCACAGCTGCAATTAGATTACATTAGTTAAGGCTGATTTGTAAACATAGTCTTATTGGTTTGTTGGTTGGTTGGATAGGTGGATATTTGGAGTTGTTTGAAATCAGTCTTTGTGTTTACAGAATTATTTTGAATGAGCCAATTTTGTGTAGTATTTTAGGGGAAGAATTGCTAGAGTTACTCTAATTGAATAATTAAGAGGCTGAGTAAATTATTGCCTGAAATAGTTTTATGTATGAAAAGGAAACTTATCAGTAAAAGCATTCCAAAAGAAACCACAAAACCTAAGACTTTTTACCATGAATATAAAAAAGTACATATGCCTTTAAATGAAGATCAAGTTGCTTTTATCAATTAATTTTCCAGTATCCCTTTCATTTTTAGGACACCATAATCATCCTTAAAACCTTGTTTACTTCACAATTTTCTCTTTATGATCTTCTAAACCTCAAACTTTCTCATTAAGAACTTGCTTAATGAGAAAGTAGTCCCAGAAAAAATTAAGAGACAAAAGATTTCATTTAACCATTGGAATCTATTAGAAATAAAGCATTTTTTAACTGAACTGCTACCTTTATTTTAAAAAAAAAGATTTATTTTATTTATTTGAAAGGCGTTTGAGGGGTGGTTAGAGATGGAGACAGAGAGAGAGAGATTTTGCATCCACTGGTTCATTCCCCAAATGACCAAAATGGTTGGGGTAGGCCAGGCCGAAGCTCACAGCCAGGAGCTTCTTCTAGGTCTCCCACATGAGTGCAGGGGCCCAAACACTTGGGCCATCTTCTGCTGCTTTCTCAGGCACATTTGCAGGGAACTGGATTGTAAGTGGAGCAGCACGGACTCAAACCAGTGCCCATGTGGGATGCTGGGGCTGCAGAGGGTGGCTTAACCAACTATCCCACAGTGCAGTCCCCTTGAACTACTACATTAGCTGTAGTAGTAGCTGGGGCTGGCACTGTGGCGTAGTGAGTAATCTCACCACCTGCAGTGCTGGCATCCCATATGGGTGCCTGTTAGAGTCTCGGCTGCTCCACTTCCAATCCAGCTCTCTGCTATGGCCTGGGAAAGCAGTGGAAGATGGCCCAAGTCCTTGGGCCCCTGCATCTGTTTGGGAGACCTGGAAGAAGCTCTTGGTTTCAGATCTGCTCAGCTCCAGCCATCATGACCATTTGGGAAGTAACCCAGCAGATAGAAGACCTCTCCCTCTCTCTCTCTCTCTCTCTCTCTCTCTCTCTCTCTCTCTCTCTGGCTCTGCTTTTCAAATAAATAAATAAATCTTAAAAAAAAAAAAACTGAAAGTGCTAAATGGCACAGTGCTCAAAAACCTTGCTAATCTCATCTTTTGACAAAGTCTTCTCTAAAGCAGCTTATCTGATGTAGTTTCCAACCTTAATAGTTCCCTGACCATAAATAGAGTATAGAACATATAGGCAGCAGAGGGGGAACAATTGCTTGTGCGTGCTGCAAAATTCTCCATCTCAGCTGGGAGCACAGACTACTGTGTGGGCCAGCTGTTGTTCAGCCTTGCTTGATCAAACACAGCAATTAGGTGGAATTGGGGTAATGAAGCTACTGCCAGCCAACTGGTGGACATTTTATTACATCTAGTTCTCAAAAAAGGTAGAATGATTATACCAAAGTTAATCAGAGTTAACATGTGGCTTCAGTTTTGCTTATTTAATACGCTGTTTTGATCTTTTAGTCTCTGGTGATTTTTATTCTGAGCTACTGTCTATTTTATAAGCATTCCTCCAGAAATAGTACTTGCACTTTGGCCTGGAGATAGAATGCTTCTCGTAAAACAGATGAGACCTCAGAAAGGCTGTAAGCCAAAGCTGATTCTCACTGTCAAAGATAGGTTGAAAACAAGTTATCTTCAACTCTGCAATTTGACCACTTACTTTTCACTCTGACATCTGTCAGTGAATGTTTGCTTGCTAAGGCAGAGGAGTAGAAATCTAATTTACCCCTGGTATTCAGTATCATCACCTCTGTGATATTTGGTTTCTTTTGTCCCTTGAAGAAGGTAATTCTCTGGTATTTTCACCCTACCATTTAGCTGAAACACTGGCACTCATGGACTGTGCAAATGAAGCAATTCCCTACAGAATTCAGGCAAAAGATCATTTTTGTTTAACTTCATCAGATAAGTGCTTTGGGCTATGGATTTTGAGGATATTACCACCAAACCATTTTCTAAACCACCTTTTATGTGGTTTAAATGTGCATTCAGTGTTATGTTCTATGGGAATTGAATATCCCTTGAGGAGAGGGAACAGTCACAGCGTCCTAATTCTATACCATTTGAACAAGGGATTCATTACTTGTATTTAAAATTTAAAATAATTGAATGGCAAGGAAAACTTGCAGCTATTTAGAAGTCAGCTGGTAGGGAAACCACAGATGGAGAATATGGGGAGTGTCAGGGGGTTCCATGAGTAGAAACAGCTGCAATGCCTTTTATAAGGCAAAACTGGATAATGCCAAAGAAGTCTCATTCTATGCACCATCTCTAACCTTCTGAAATATGCCCTATCATTTGAGTTTTTGTGCAGAACCATATGATAGTACCTTAAAGGAATGGGGCATTAGAAATTACACAAATTAAAATGGCAATTTCTAAGGCTTATCTATTATATACAATTTGCCAGGCACTACTTCAGCATTATACACATATTAACATATTTAATTCCCATAACACTTACAAAATAGTGACTAATAAAATCTCAATTGTTCCTTTTTAAAATTTGAGGCATGATGTACGTAGAGAAAAGTAAGTTTAGACAAATGAATACAAGATATAGAACAGTTCATCATTGCCCCAAAATTCTTTCCTGTCCATTCCTAGGCAAATTCCCTTTCCTGAACCACCGTCTCCAGAGAGAACCACTCTTCTGGTTCCTACCACCAGACTTCAGTTTACTCTATTATAAAACTACACACAGTATGTCTGACCTATTTGTCTCAAATTAACATTTTTAAGATTCACACGTTATACTTTATATCAGTAGTAAGCCACTGTATACCACCATGTTTTCCCATTTGTGTTATTTCCAATTTGGGGCCATTATGAATAAAACTGCAATCAATACTCCTATACAAATCTTCCAGTGGACCTGTGATTTCATTTCTCTTGATCAAGGATTAGAATTGTTGTGCCAGAGGCAGTGGGTTCAGCCGCCACTTGGGACACCCACATGTCCTATCAGAGTGCCTGGATTCCAGGCTTAGCTCCACTTCTGAACGAGCTCCCTGCTCATGTGAACCCCAGGAGGCAGCAGATACTGTCTCAAGTACTTGGTTCCTGCTACCCATGTGGGAGACTGAGAGTTCCTGGCTCCTGACATTGACCTGGTCCAGCCCTGGCTGTTGCAGGCACTTGTCATTACTTTTAAATACCCATGAGTAGCTTCTTGAGAAAGGTTTATTTCAACTTACAATTCAGAGGTTAGAGTTCCAAGATCTAGTGCCTCATAGTCTGGCATCTGGTGGAAGCTCATTATGGTGGAAGGGATGATCACACGGTAAGTCAGGAACCAGGGGGAGAGAAAGAGAGAGAGAGACAGCAGAACTTGAATTCAAATAAATTAAACCTGTCTCTAGAATCACCCTCTGAGGGCATGCCACCAAAGCTCTAAAGACCTTGCATAAGTCCTACCTCCTAGTCACTACAATTAGATCAAGTTTTACCCTTAATCCATCCATCATTAGTACTAAGATCTAAGTGATATGGGGGGAGACAAACACTGATGTATTTGCCATGTGTGAGCCAATGGTCGGCAGATCTCTCTCTCTAATAAACTTTTCTTTTTTAATAAATGGCTTCTCAGCCTTAAAAAATTATTGTGCTATAATTTAGGAGTTCATTCCATCTTACAGAAAAATGTGAGGCATTTTTCCAAAGTGATTGTGGTCATTTAATGTTTCCAACAATGATGTATGAGAATTCCATAACTTCACCAATAATTAGTGTTATCATTATTTTTAAATTTATTATTAAGAATTTATAGTATTATTTCATTTGCTTTAATTAATATTTCCCTTATGAATAGGGATATTGAGCATAGTTTAACTTGCTTCCTCACCATTGGTATTCTTCTATTGTGAGATGTCTGTTTTTAACGACTTTGCTCATTTTTAACTGAAGCTGTGTTATTATTGAATGTCCAGGGTAATTTGTATATTCTGAATATAAGTTCTTTAGCAGAGAAATGTAATGTGTGTGACTCAGCCCTTCATTACCTTATTAATGGAGTATTTTGGTGAGTGGAAGGTTTTTATTTTGATGAGGCCCAATTTATCTTTTTTCTTTTAGGGTGAATGTTTGCAATGTTCTATATGAGAAAAAGTTGCCTACATCAAGTTAATGAAGATAGTTTCCTACTTTTACTCTACACTTATAGATTTAACGACTATATTTTGATTAATGACTCATCTCAAATTTTGATTAATGATTCATCTCAAATTACATTTTTTCTTTGTTTTACATGGTGTTAGGTACATATTAAAGTTCATTTTCCCCCCATGTATATATTCAGTTGATCCATCACCTTTTTAAAACATTTTCCTTTCATCCAATGAATTACTTTCATGCCATGGTGAAAAGTTAATTGACCATTTAATTGAGGTATTCGGTATTTCTATTTTGGATTTTCTATTTCTGGAGTTTCCATTCTGTTCAATTGATCTCTTTATCTTTTTTAATTTTAATAATATATTTCCATTCTCTTCTGTCTTGCCTTGTTTCTGGTGAGAACTAGAGATTTTACTGTTTTTCTCCTATATGTAATGTACCATTTTCTCTCTAATTCTTTAAAGATTTCTCTTTTATATTTGGTTTATAGCTTTTTTGCTATGATATGCCTATGTGTGATTTCCTTATGTTTATCCTTCTTGGGATTGGCAAACTGTCCTATAGCTGTGTATTGATATTTTTCATCAAAACTGAACAATTTTTTCATTAATTCTTCAGTTTCTTTCAGTCTCGGGTCTCTCTCCTCTTTCTCTGGGACCTGGATTTCATGCACATGAGATCACCTAATTTTGTCCTATGGGTCATTGAGTCTCTTGGCACTTGGTTGTGTTTTTTTTGTCATTGTTTTACCAGCATTTCAGTTTGAATAGCTTAAGTGTCTCGAATTTTTCTTTGTCCTTTCATCTATATTGTCTAATGTGCACTGAAAGTGTGTCCTGAAAAATTTCCATTTCAAGTATTGTACCTTTTCTTTCAATATGGTCCATTTTGTTTATAGGTTCCATTTCTCTTGTGAAATTCCCTATCTATTCACCCACGTGCCTATATTTTCTTTAATATCATCAGACACTTTATTTGCAGTTTTAAGGTTCTTATATACTAATTTAAACATGTGCTACCTCTGGATTTAATATACTAATTTAAACATTTGTTATCTTTGGCTCTCTGTTGTTTATTCTCTGGAATATCAATTGTATATTCTTGGTTTCACATATGGCAGTAAGTATTTGTTGCATATATAACATTTTGCATGACACATTCCTGAGAGTTGAGATTTGTTATCATACTTTAAAGAGTGCTGAGGTTTATTTAGGCAGGTAGATAACATAGGTGAATCAACCTGATCCTACTGAAATTTGAGCTTAGGTATCTAAAGTAGCCCTTAATCTAGGACTCCATTAGCCCTGCTCCTAAGATCTGACTTTGCTGTAATATCATTCGAATGTCTAGGGTGTTCAGTGAAGTCTCTACACTAAACCCAAGCGCAACGTCTCCCAGAATAACACAATATCCAACATCAATGTTCAAGTTCACAATAGCTTTTTTTAATAGGTTTCATGAAGTCTTGCTGTGACCCTACACAGCTGAATGTTTAGGCAAAAATTCAAGAGGATCCCTATGCAGACATGTATTTTCTTGTCTGCCTAGTACCTTCCATTCTCATCTCCTCGCCTACAAACTCCAGTCACCTCAGAAGACCCAGACTTGATCTCTGTTTCTTTTACTCAGCTACACTCTTGGTCCCTGGGTTCCACTCACATGTACTACAATCCAGCAAGATTCCCCAAACAAGAAAGCTGGCATCAAATACTTCAGATCTCTTGCTTTATCCAAGGACCACTGAACTCTATTCCCTGTTATCCAATGCCCAAACACCAATGCTTCATAGTTTCAATAGTTGTTAATTGAGGGAGTGTATGTCTGATATTCATTTGGTTGTACTTAAATTCAGAAATCCCTTTATTTTGATTTTACTGTTGAAGAAACAGAGAGCCCTGGCCGCATGGCAGTGGAAAGATCTGAATTAACTCATTTGGCTCCAGATCATGTGGTCCAGTGGAAAGCACGATAGTGTTTGGAGATTGTTTTTATTTTTTTATTTTTAAAGATTTATTTATTTTTATTTGAAAGTCAGAGTTACAAAGAGAGGAGAGGCAGAGAGAGAGAGAGAGAGAGGTCTTCCATCCACTGGTTCACTCCCCAGATGGCCTCAACAGCTGGAGCTGTGCTGATCCGAAGCCAGGAGCCAGGAGTGTCCAGGTCTCCCACGTGGGTGCAGGGACCCACGGACTTGGGCCATCTTCTACTGCTTTCCCAGGCCATAGCAGAGAGCTGGATGGGAAGTAGAGTGCTCATATGGGATGGTGGCGCTTCAGGCCAGGGCGTTAACCCACTGCACCACAGCGCTGGCCCCTGTGGATTGTTTTTAATGATCACCAGTTCTTGAAGTTAAAATTAAAAATATTAGCTTAACGTGGTAGCTCATGGCTGGGGGTATTATACACCTAGTAAGAAACAGAACATGGGATTATATAACCTGTCAACAGCAGCAATAACTTACTTCGGTCCCTTCTCTAACTGAAAAATAAAAACAAATACCAAATTAAAAATACAGTTCCTTTGTTTTTATGATGTTGGGGATTTCTCAGTCAAAGCAGCCTCCTATGAGCACCATCAGAGTCACATTTATGAAAAACTGAGAGATGCTAGGAGGAGCTGCCTCAGTTTACTCATCAGCAAACTTGATATCACTTATCCTGCTTACTGGGCCAGAAATAAACCTCGGCAAAAGCAACATCAGGCAAGTTGATGCTGTCATTCTTGTCAGTCTCCTTATCATGGATCAGTACTTTGTGGTCTTCTCTAATATATCCAGGCTCAAAATTGTATCACTAAATTCCTGCGTAATCAATTTCTCCACAAATTTCAAATTCATTAGAATTCTAGAACTTAAAACAGCCTTAGATATACTTAACACAATATTACTAGGTCATAAAAATTTCTAGTCGCATTACACACAATACCATCTAAAGTTCTTTTCGTGAGACATCACAGGTAAAATAGGACAAAGTTTCCTCTTGAGTGGAAAATTTTGTATTTTGTTGTAACATTATATTTTTAGACTCTAGGAACTCAGGTCTTTATTGCCAAATTTAAAGTCCTTTCTCTGACTTACTAGTTATAAATTAATACGTATTTTAAGGAAGTATTATATCTCCCAGAAGTTACCCTTAGGAAGCAGAAAAATGGGTCCACATAAATCTTGAAGATAGCAAAACTACACACATTATATCAATCTTCCCTTAGAGAAAACAAAATATACAATTTTGGTGTATCCCAGACTATTAATGCATTATTCTTAGCCCTTATGGAAATAAACTCACAAAAGGCAAAATTTTCCTGCTTTGAACAATGCTGTGACAAGTATATTGCAGACAAGATACTGTATTCATTTACTTAGTTCATTACCTTTATATGAAAGGAGGAATTGTATAACACGTTAAGCTGAAAACATTGTAAACCTAGTAGGCAAGGAGCTAAACTTGAGGTGTAATTAACAGAAGAGAAACTTGTGATGTGTCAGCCTCCGTGTAGCTCTCCTCTCTAGAAATTTCCTGTTGAAACTGCAGACTTCTTCAGCTGAGTTGTACCATGTAACCTCAATACCACAGCTCACTGAACTAGGTGCATACCCTGGACTGAAAGTATCCAATGCTTCATCCAGTCAAGTTCTCATACTTAAATTAAGAGGCACAGATATTCAGGGGGTGGGGGAGGGATGATATATGCAATTGGATTCAATGTACACAGAGGCAGTCTGAGATGGTTGCTTTTAACTATATGCATGCCAATAACTAAGCACGTGATCTGAAATGGAAAGCAAAATGGTGGAGCAAACAGAAATAGGCAAAAACAAGGGGCTGAAAGCTCCGGAAAGGGTAAACAAGGAGGCCTTGCTCCTGGCTTCTCCATTCCTGACTTCACAAGCTGTGCAGCTGCCGGAACCGAAGCTCACAGAGCGTAGCACATAATGGTTGCCATCTCCAAAGACATCCCCAGGAACATGAATGGGAGAGCCAGGAGTTTATTCTACTTACAGGGGTGACCAGTGGCAGCGGGTAGGTCAGCAATCGACACCATCTTGCCAGCGTGCACAGCATTAAACAGCAAGCAGTAACAAATGTAACTGATTCATGGTCAGAGCAGCTGGGCACATTCCCTGGTGTTCCACAAAAACAGCTCAAGGACACAAGCCACAGCCGTAGTCAACTTACATTCCCTTTTCCCACCGGATTCTGCTTAAGATGTTTACCCTGCCTGGGGAGGGGTGAGTGCTGCTATCTTTGAGGCCAATCCACCCTCAACCCCAACAAGAATGCTATTTGTCATGGGGAGAACACCAGCATTATGGGCCTTCTACACAAGCCTACCTATATTTCAGCGTTTTACCTTTGAATCTTCCTATTGAATCCTTAAAATTAACCTCCGTTTACTAATTCTAACGTGAATAGCTTCTTTTCCATAAATATTTCCTAAGATGCTTAATTAACCACCTAGTTCTTATCATTCTTTATCAGAACAAAGCCTAAATTTTAAGTTTCTTCAGAAGTGAGTATTCCCACAAAGAGGTGGCCCATCCACCTACCTAAGGAAGCTCTGTGGTCCCTTCCAAAATAAATGATCCAACGTAATTGACCATTGTGCAAGAAATAAGCTATTTTGCATTGCCTCACTAATTAAGAAATCAGGACCAAGGGACTGATAACACAGCACCAAATAGCTATTGGTGCTTGAGACACAGTATAATCAAATAGCACACAATAAACTGAAACAGAGATGGATCTACTTTTTAGTTCTTATGTAACATATGTTAATTAACTTTTCTTTCTGCCAGGCCAAGAGTTATATTCAAGCAGCAATGTTTCTTTCCTTCCCCTATTCCTATTGCGACAAGTATATAATCTTCACTAATAGTGCTTCCTGTGTTCACTCCTGTGACCTACTTATGCTTAGGTATTAAGATACCAAAATGGACATTGCAATAATTTATTTCTGTTACCTTCCTGCATTCCTAAGCATTGGAAAAATAGGGGTTAATAGGCAATTTGCACCAACAAGACTTCCCCTTGTGCCACATCAACTGGCTCTCAATCTAATTATCTCTTATTGTTTGCAATAAGTCTTGAAAGTTCTCTAGGCATTGTCTCATGTAACATCTCAGTCTGCCTTCAGTAGAGAGGGGGATGGTATTATCCCTATTTGCAAATGAGAGAAAGGCCAGGAAAGTCTGGTGCATTAGTTATCTGTGACAAATTACCAGAGCTTTCATGGTCTAAACAGAACCAATTTATTAATTTACATTTTTGTAGGTCATAAGTCAAATGTGATTTTACCAGGCTAGAGTCAAGGTGTTGGCAAGGCTCCATTCCTTTCTGGAAGGTCACACGCTAGATCTGTTTTCTTGCTCATCCAGGTGGTTGGGAGAATTGAAATTCTTGTGAGCCTGAGATCCTGATTTTCTTCCTGGCAGTCAGCTGAGGACCACTGCTGGCTTCTTATGGCCCACACCTGAGACCACATTCCTTGGCTTTATGGTCCCCTTGTCCACTTCAAAGCCAGCAACAGAGCATTTGTCCTCTCCTCCTTCTTTTACAGTCTCATCCTTCTAATCACAGTTGGAAAACATTCTCTACTTTCTAAAAATTTTAATTAATTTCTAACAAAATCAATGTGATGTATAGATTTATTGATTTGGAAGAGTTAGAGAGATCTTCCATCCACTAGTTCACTCCCCAGATGGCTGTGAGAGCCAGGGCTGGGCCAGGCCAAAGCCAGGAGCTTCTTCCGAGTCTCTCACATGAGTGGCAGGGGCCCAAAGAATTGGGCCATCCTCCACTGCTTTTCCCAGGCCATTAGTAGGGAGCTGAGTCAGAAGTGAAGCAGGAGCCAGCGCTATGGCGCAGTAGGGTTAATCTTCCGCCTGCAGTGCCGGCAGCCCATGTGAGTGCCAGTTCTAGTCCCAGCTGCTCCTCTTTGGATCCAGCTCTCTGCTATGGCCTGAGAAAGCAGTGGAAGATGGCCCAAGTCCTTGGGCCCCTGCACCCATGTGGGAGACCTGGAAGAGGCTCCTGCCCTTGCAGCCATTTGGGGAATGAACCAGTGGATGGAAGACCTTTCTCTCTGTCTCTTCCATTATCTGTAACTCTACCTGTCAAATAAATAAATAATCTTGAAAAAAAAAAAAGTGAAGCAGCCAGATCCTGAATTGGTGATCATAGAGAATGTTGGCACCACAGGCTGTGACTTTACCTGCTACATCACAAAGTCGGCTCCAAACAGTCTCTTTTTTTTATTTTTTTATTTCATAAATGTGAATTTACAAAGTGCAACTTCTGTATTGTTGTGGCTTCCCCCCCCAACCTCCCTCCCTCCCGTGGCCCTCCCCTCTCCCTCTCCCATCCCACCCTTTATCGAGTTTCATTTTTGATTACCTTCATATACTGAAGATCAACTTAGTATGAAGGACCCAAAGCTGGCGGGGTCCTGGGTAGCACCCTGGGGACCCAGAAATTCAGACTCCGGACACCGGCGATGCAAGCACAAGAGGCGGTTTATTTACATTTTGCGCAAAACGGACCCCTCCCTCCTGAGAGAGTGAGGTGCGGGACAAGGGTTACAGGCAGTATTTAAAGGCAAAAACCACAAAATTATCTTAAGCAAGTGAATACAAAGAGGAAGGGGATTTTTGTTTATCTTAGCACACAGCAATTTTACTTATCTTAGTACACATCAGTTTTACTTATCTTAACCATTACACAAGGGGGGTTTCCAAACTGGTATTCCCTGTTATCTGCTAAGTTGCAGTTTCCCAGAAACTGACCTTTCTTGAAACTTTCTAACTGACCTTTCTTGAAACTTTCTTGTTTTTCAGCAGGTTAGGCTCAGGTAAATTTTTAGAAGTCCTTCAAGTATATACTAAGCAAGGATTTCAACAGGCTGCACTCACACAAACGCACAACGTATAGGGTACTGTTCGACTAGTAGTGTTTTTACGTTTCATAGTAAAACACATTAAGGACAGAGATCCTACGTGGGGAGCATGTACCCAGTGACTCCCGTTGTTGATTTAACAATTGGCACTCTTATTTATGCCGTCAGCAATCACCCGAGACTCTTGCTATGAGCTGTCTAGGCTATGGAAGTCCCTTGAGTTCACCGACTCTGAACTTGTTTAGTCAAGGCCGTGTCACAGTGGAGGTTCCTTCCTCCCTTCAGAGAAAGGTGCCTCTCTCCTTGATGGCCTGTTCCTTCTGCTGGGGTCTTGTTCACCAGGATCTTTCATTTAGATTGTTTTTTGCCACCATGTCACGGCTTTCCATGCCTGTGAGACTCTCATGGACCTTTTAGCCAGATCCGAATGTCCCAAGGCCAAACAGTCTCTTTTAAGGGCCCCTATTACTAGGTTGGACCCACCTATCTCATGATCGTTATGTTAATCATACTTCCAAAGTCCCTTTTGCCTTGTTAGGTAACACAGTCATGGGTTCTGAGGCTAAGGTATGGACATTTTCAGGGAGCCCATTATTCTCTTCACTTAGAACTAATTAAAGTCTCAGAGCTTTTCTCCCAGGCCCCAAAATTGCAAGAGTTAGTAATGATTATGGGAAAGGATTTTTAAAATTCTCAGCAAATACAATATTCTCAGAATGTTATAATATTTTCAAAGTACCTTAAGAACATGGAAGCCAGAAAACTCATCCTAAACTCCTCTTGAGGTTTTTTGTCTGCAAGATGGAAAACTGAGGGCTGGCATTATGGAACAATTGGTTAGGCAACCACCCGCAATACTGGCATCCATATGTGCACTGGTTCAAATCCTGGTTTCTCTACTTCTGATCCACCTCCCTATTAATCCATCTTGGAAAGCATAGGAAGACAGCCCAAGTACCTGTGCCACTGCTACCTGTGTGGGAGACCCAGATGGATATCCAGGCTCTTGGCTTCAGTCTGGCCCAGCCCTGGCCATTGTGGCCATTTGGGGAGTGAACTAGGAATTTGAGGACTTACAGATTCCTGTTCATCAGGTCTGCTTAAATATTGCCATAATTATACAGAATGTGGGACAGGCATTATGGCAAGCAGATTAAGGCACTGCTTTGGCCACCTACATCCCATAATAGCCCCCCCTTTTTTTTGGACAGGCAGAGTTAGACAGTGAGAGAGAGAGAAAGAGAGACAGAGAGAAAGGTCTTCCTTCCGTTGGTTCACCCCCCAAATGGCTGCTACGGCCAGCGCACTGCGCCAATCCGAAGCCAGGAGCCAGGTACGCCTCTTGGTCTCCCATGAGGGTGCAGGGCCCAAGCACTTGGGCCATCCTCCACTGCCTTCCCAGGCCACAGCAGAGAGCTGGACTGGAAGAAGAGCAACCGGGACAGAATCCAGCGCCCCAACCGGGACTAGAACCCCGGGTACTGGTGCCACAGGTGGAGGATTAGCCTAGTGATCCACAGCGCCAGCCACATAATAGCCCCTTGAGCCCTGGCTCCTCCACTTCTGATCCAGCCTCCTACTAATGCACCTGAGAAACCAGTAGATTATGACCCAAGTACCTGGGTCCCTACCACCAATATGACTGTGACTACATACTGTTCAGTGTGGAGGTAAATCACATTCTCTCTCCTGGGTATGGAAAGAATGCTTCCACAAGATCAGTAGCTAACAGGCATTATAGACTTCACTTGTGGTATCATGTGGTTAGGTGTCATGATCCATCCAGGGTTTCAAGTTTTGGATGAATAAATTAAATGGAAGTATGGTTGAGCCCACCAGCCTCACATCCTTTTAATCTTGGAATGTGGTACTAATCCTTTTCTTTTGTCTTGGGAAGCATTATTATTTGGCCTGCTGTATTGTTAGGGATAGCATTCGGGAATACTATTTGACCTTTCCCACTAAAATGGCTTAAATTTAACAGGACAAAAAACAAATTTGAAGATTCCGTTATGAATAATACTTAGAAACTAGAGGAATGGCCACCAAATGGGTTCATGGACCTAATAGATCCACTATGAGATGGATGTGGGCTACATCTCCATCTATTATCAGATCTTGATATGCTCCTATTCTAATAGAGTCATTGATGATGCTCTGAGTTCTCTGGTATCAGCATCAGTGCAGACCCTGGATGCAAAGCTTTCAAAGATATCAATATCCTCTTTTCCAATGATTATTTTTACCTTTGCTGCCTTGTAAATGGCACTTAGTGGATTTGGAGGAAAGGAGAAACCAATGCATCAATTACTGTTGCTGTGGATTCATTCCTGAGAGGAGGAGCATGGTGGGGGCAAGAGGCACGGAGTCACCACACAGATCCCAGGAGTCGGGTGAAAGCAGGCCAGAGGCGAGCAGCCCGCAGATTCGTTTATTTCAGTTGCTACAGCTGCTTATATAGCCAAGGCAGCCAATCCGGTCAAGGGGCGGTCTATGCCCTAACCAATCACAGCCTGTTGCCAGGCAGTTTCCAAAGCCATCCAATCACAGCCTGTAGCCAGTCAGGCTCTGTTGTCATGTGGTTTCTGAAGCCATCCAATCACGGCCTGTTGTCAGGCAGTTTCTGTTGTCAGTGGCCATCTTGGCATGATCTTTTCACCTCAGTGGCCATCTTGGCATGACCTTTTAACTTCCTCATTCCACCACAAATTACTATATACCTGCATCTTAAACTTAGTGTTGTAGGGGCCTTCCTCATGGGGATCTAGACTCTCCTTCAGTTGACAGAATCTGTGTACAGGCATTCGCTATACAGAAATTGGCAAAGAGATCATGACTTTCCATTGGACAGCTGATCTCGACCTTCTTTTCATCCAATATTGATTTATTTGGGAGGCACTTGGGTCTTAAGTAAAGTTCAGCTTTGACTTGGCTCATCAGCTGCGGAGGCTCTAGGCCAGCACTGCCCAAAGAACTATGATGTGAGCTGTGTATGCAAAAAGAAACATGTACATTATTTTAATGTATTTTATTTAGCCCAAAACATACAACATTGTATCATTTCAATATTATTCAATATATAAATCACTAACAAAATATCTTACATTCTTATAAATCTTTGAAATCAGTGTGTATACAGTTCTAGTCCATCTGAATTTGAATTAGCCAAGTTTCCAGGGCCCAGCTGCTAAATGTGGCTAGAATTGTATTGGACATCACAGCTGTGGGCTGTAACTTACATGCCAGAATGTGCCACTGTAAGGCAAGGGGGCTGATGCCTTTATATTGGTCAGTCAGTGACCACCCAACAGAGGGAGGTGTCCCAGACATCTCAGGACAGTCAGCTCTCAACAGATAAAAGCAGTTCTCTGAAAAAGGTCCCTCCTGTAAGCCATCATCCATAGAACTTTCAGCTTTTGGGATCTAGCCAGGCTTCGAGGGCTGGATTTGGACAGTAATTCCACGGTCTCTACTCTGCTAAGTTAGCTGAAATCATTTCTCTTACTTGCATCCAAAAGTCTTAATATGTAACAGAATATATGAAGTGTGACTTTCTCTCACATCCTCATTTTTAAGAAGCCTTCCTAATGTATGCTACTCCCTAAAGTTGCAAGTGCTGGACTATTCTGCCACATGGGGAATAAGGAAATGAAACAAACCTAATATATTCAACTGGCTAAGACTGCCAAATGCGAACAAAGCTCATATTAAAACAGTAATTCTCAAAACCTGGTCCCAGTATCAACAGCATTAGCAGAATCTGGGAGCTCATTAAAAATAAAATTCACAGACCCTGGAGGTGGGCCCCTCCAATCTGCACTGTAACCATTCCTCCAGGTGATTCTGATCCTTAGGAAGGCAACCTCAGTGCTACTACAGCAAAAGGGAGACTCATTAAATAACTATGTTCTATGACCCCTTCAGAGAAGCAGACTAGCAGGCTACATTTATGACCCTAGTACTGTGTGCACTTTCCACGAGAGACCTAGGGGTGGGAGGGATGACTTATATTTGATGCATTCATAATTAAGGTGGTCCAACTTACCACTTCTAAATCTAGAATGCTTGAGGCTACTGTTCTATTTTCAGTCTATGGAACAGAAAATGATCCTGAATTTTTACCTTATGTATTTTTGTGGGAAACTGCAGCCCAGTATGACACCTGCTGGTACAGCAGACCTAACACAATGTGACGGAGAAACAAAAGACAAAGAGCTGTGCCTAACCCCTCTGCCAAGCTGCCCTAGATTTGCTAAAATTCATGACTAGCCAGATCTAGGGAGTTCACAAAGTGCTGATTAGTTTTTCTCCCCAGGAACACAAGTCTCCCAGCCAAGTCACCAAGAACAAGCTATTGATCAGGAGATAAAATAGCTTCAATTAGGTTCTAAACACAGAAAAGTCATCAGAACAGAGTTAGGAGACCCAAAATATGTTGAGGACTATCCTTAACTTCAAGTAAAGAGTATTTTACTTAGCTGGCATTTTTAGTCATTTAATGATTAACCATTGAAACATTGCTTGCTTATAACAAAGGAAACAGTTGATAGAGTGTTTAGATACTGAGTTCCATTAGTATAATGCCAATTCCTGCTCTCACAGTTGCCATCCATTTCCACTTTGCTCCAATTCTTCTCAATTGTGAAACTGTGCAGAAGTTGTTGCAAGTGTTTGCAGATATTTCTACTCTAAATGTTTACTAAAATGTTTAATAGGAATAACATATTAAAATAAAATTTTCCATACATAATGGTTCTGTCATCCATCATTATGAACCTATTTAGTACAGGGGACCGCTGAATACTGATAAATGAATGCTACTATATGAACATTGGCTTGTTGAGCAATTTTCAAAGAACTGAAACACACTCAAATGAACAATATTTAATAGACCTGATGACAGGACAGGCATTTGAAGCAACAGTTGAGACAATGCTTGAAGTGCCTGCATTCCATATCAGAGTGCCTGGATTCAGTCTCACTTTGGCTCCGGATCCCACCTTCCTGGTAATGCATACCCTGGGAGGCAGCAGGTTATAGCTAAAGTAGTTGGGTTCCTATCTCTCATGTGAGAGACTCAGATTGGGTTCCTGGCTCCAGCCTTTAGCTTGGACATCCAAGGCTGTCACAGGCATTTAGTAAGTGAACCAGCAAATAGGAGGTCTATATTTGCCTCTCTCTCTCTCCCTTTCTTTCCTTCTCTCTTTTTCTCTCTCTTTTCCTCTCTCTCTCTCTTTCCCTTTCAAATAAACATAAATAAATCAATCATGACCATGTCCTGTGATTGTACAGTTTATGAATGATGGTACCCACTAATAAGGACTACTTAAGGATAGATCTTAATTCCATTCCCACAGTTTTCAAGTGCAAGGCCCTAAGCAAACCACTTCTTTGTACCTTTGAATGAAGACAATTTTCCCTTAGAAAAATGACCTATTGTGGGAAGAAAGGGATCTCAGGATCTCAGGCAGACAAAACTTGAGTTGAACACTTCACCAACATCTGTTTTAAAATGTTTGATTTTTTTCTGACAAATTAAAAATAAACCCAGCTTATTTTGTGAAATGTCACATATCAATAATTAATGTGTAGAAGTTACTGAGAAGCCTATTTCTAATCAGCCTAAGAAAGTATATCATAATCATGAAAACTGCTGATAATGAAAAGACTACACCAAAAAAAATGAGGCTGGCCTTTCACAGTTTCTGAGATTAGATGGCCACTTGTTTGTATTTCTAGAACAGGAAGCAGATAAAATCTAAGGTTCTTTCCAACTCTAAGTCCATGTTACATCTCATAAACAAGTCTACACTTTGTGTATTGGTTATCTGAAATGCTTGTGATCAGAAGTGTTTTGAATTTCTTATTTTTTTCATTTTAGAATATTTTCACATACATAATGAAATATCTTGGGAATGGGACTGAAGACCAAACACAAAATTCGTTTATGTTTCATATAGGGCTTATGTACATGGCCTGAAGATAATTATACAATAGTTTTAGCATATCAGCACTTAGACTGTGATTAGCATATGAAGTCAGGTGCGACATTTCCCACTTGTGTTTACATGCAGCACTCAAAAAGTTCAGATTTTGGATAATTTATGATTCTTGGATCACAGATGCTCAATCCATATCTGGAGATGATTTATTATTGTTATTCCATTTAGTACCACTTTTCAGCATGCTAGTATTTCTGGAAGGCCTCTGGCTCAAAGGAGACTGGATATGAATTTTTGACCGGCTCTTCAGTTGTTATGGTAACCAGAGAAAGGGACATAGCAGAACAGATTGACTGTGATGAGAGAATTCTGAGCAATTGCTGCAGAGGAGGAGAAAGCCAATGGTATTTAACAACAGGACTAGAAGAGCAGTGTTTCATCCCATCACTTTAGGAGGGAATATCAGAAAGGAATCCACAACCGTAAAGTATGACAGAAATTTCAAAAGTAGATGCTTACCCAGACAAAGGAGGGAAGATACTAAGCAACATGAAGAGGCCTTGGTGCATAATTAGGGCTGAGTTATTAAAGAAAATTACTTTGAATCAATAAGTATATTTTAACATAATGATTCATAAATAGCATTGATTTCCAATTAAATAAGTATATAAGTGAACTGAGAAAATCTCCAGGAGAAATTTGGAAGCAGAAGTATGATGGATTGAAAATGCCATGTGATTGGAAATTACCTCCCACCCATCCGCACAAGCTTTCTGTCCAAATGGAAGGATGGGAAGAAGGGGAGACTGGTCAGCCTGCCTTAGTCAGACTCAGATATTGGCCAACATAATGCTGGTGTACTTGAGTAATAAATCACTAAAATATTTGGAACTTCCCAATGTTATTCATCCCTTACTGTCATTATTAATCTCATAATTTCTCACCTTGTAACTGAGTATTTGCTTCTGTTTTCCATTAAATACAAAACATTGGTTCATCTTTGAGGAATGCTACTTTTTTTATTTTTTATTTTTATTTAGTGAATATAAATTTCCTAAGTACAGCTTATGGATTACAAAGGCTTCCCCCCCACAACTTCCCCCCCACCCGAAACCCTCCCCTTTCCCATTTGCTCTCCCCTTGCATTCCCATCAAGATTCATTTTCAATTCTCTTTATATACTGAAAATCAGTTTAGTATATATAAAGATTTCAACAGTTTGCCCTCACATAGCAACACAAAGTGAAAAAAATACTGTTGGAGTACTAGTTATAGCATTAAATAACAGTGTACATCACATTAATGACAGAGATTCTGCAAGATATTAGTTTGGCAAAGTAGCAGGATATAAAATCAATGCACAAAAATCAACAGCCTTTGTATACACAGACAATGTCACGGCTGAGAAAGAACTTCTAAGTTCAATCCCATTCACAATAGCTACAAAAACAATCAAATACCTTGGAATAAACTTAACCAACGATGTTAAAGATCTCTACAATGAAAACTACAAAACCTTAAAGAAAGAAATAGAAGAGGATACCAAAAAACAGAAAAATCTTCCATGCTCATGGATTGGAAGAATCAACATCATCAAAATGTCCATTCTCCCAAAAGCAATTTATACATTCAATGTAATACCAATCAAAATACCAAAGACATTCTTCTCAGGTCTGGAAAAAATGATGCTGAAATTCATATGGAGACACAGGAGACCTCGAATAGCTAAAGCAATCTTGCACAACAAAAACAAAGCCGGAGGCATCACAATACCAGATTTCAGGACATACTACAGGGCAGTAGTTATCAAAACAGCATGGTACTGGTACAGAAACAGATGGATAGACCAATGGAACAGAATAGAAATACCAGAAATCAACCCAAACATCTACAGCCAACTCATATTTGATCAAGGAACCAAAACGAATCCCTGGAGGAATGCTACTTTTTAAAAATTATTCTATAGAAGTTTTGGGGACAAAGCTGAGAAAGTTAGAAAGTGATATTCTCTTGCCATACTTTTTTTTTTTTTACCTTGTCTACATCTTTTTGTATCTCTTTTTTCTCCCTTTTTCTATTCCAATTTTATGGTACTTGTTTATTTTTGTGCTCTGACAGAAAATTATTATATGACTTCTTGAAATGTCCTTCTGACCTTTGCCACAGATCACGATTAATAGCAATTCTCTGGGACGTATTCTTGAAAAGATAATTTCTGTTTATGGGTGATGTTTGTCCACAGGTCTCTGCAGGAGTCTGTTCTGCCTGCTTTGGGGATGTTTCTTTTGTCTTTGTCGTCTCACATTTATAGCTGGAGGGCCAGCTGATGAGTGCCCCTCCCAGAGGGGCTTCCTGCTGCTTTCAGTCAGATTTCCCCTTTGTTCATCTCTGTTCTCTCAAAGCAGCGTCACTGCCACCCTCACTACTAGGAGCTCTGTTACTCTGAGCCTCAACTCCAAAATGAACCCCTCCGAAGCAGCCACTTGGTACAGCAGTTGGGACACCACTTAGGTCAAGTGGCTATTGCATACCAGAGTGCCCGGGTTCAAGTATCAGCTTTGTTCCCAATTCCAGCTCCCTGCAAATGTACACCTGGGAAGTAGAACATGATGGCTCAAGTAGTTGGGTCCCTTTTGCCCATATGGGGGACCTGAATTGATTTCCCAGCTCCCACGGTCAGCTCCAAGTTCAGTTCCAGCCATTTCAGGACATTTGTGCAAAGAGATATGGAAGGGAGAGTTTCTCTCTCTGTGTATATGTGTGTGTGTGTGTGTTTCTGCCTTTCATGTAAATAAAATATTTTTTTCTAAATTATAAAAGAAAAAAATGAGCCTGTCCTGTCTCAACTCTCACCCAAAGGAGTCTATTTTTTTCCATATCAGACCATCCACAAGCTAAGCAGCACCACTACCCCGAGCACCACCACTTCCCCACCCCAAGTCTGCTGAGGTATATTCGGGTACAACTTTCACAGGAATAGTAACTTCATAGGCAGGAAGAGTATTTGAAGATTGAAGGTGAGATACGTAGGCAGGCAGTTCAGCACTTTTGCAGGAGAAATTCTGCTGCCTGGTTTTCTGAGTGATTTAAATCCTAGGGTTCCGTGTTCAGGAATAAGGTAGCAACATTAGGAAGGATCTTTCTACTTACTCTTTATACAGGTGTGCTCTGTTTCATGAATCAGAGCCCAGCTATGCCATGAAAAGAGTTCTTAATAGTTTGTTTCTCACTGGTCTTAGCTTTTGGAGACCATGGGAGCTTATCTCTTTCCTTGTATCTTTCTTTTAATAGGAAGTTGAGAGACATGGAGAGAAGCTGTAACTGAGGCAAGACAGATATCATATAAAATGAAGACTCTTTCCTGTAGATGCTTTTCTTCCCAAAATAACTGAATTTTCATCCTCTCTTCTCAAGAACAAATAAATTTTATCTTTGTACTAATCCATGGACATGACCACTATGCATAGCAGATTATATTTCAGAAGATGGCCACAAAAATATCTTGCATCTCACATAGTTTTTTGCAATGTGACCTTGATATTCTCTTACTGAGAAATGGATAAGTCAGTTTGTTGACCCCCTTGAATCTGGATTAGATTTGTACTTCCAGACAAATAAAATATGGCAAAGTGGCATTGTTAAGATATATTCCTGGCCTAGCACTTCTAAATCTTGTCTCTGGGAAAACTTTTGGGGAACACAGTTGCCATCCTATAAGAAGCCTAAGCTACAAGAACAGGCTACATACAGATGTTTCAAGAAAACAACTCAGCTGAGCTCCCTGGGAACATCTGTAATCAACTCCCAGCCATGAGCGAAGTCAGATGAAATATTCAAGCCAGTAGAACTTTCCATCCATGCCCCAGCAGCCAAGTGATTTCAATTACAAGACTCAAACTGAGAATACCCAACTAAGTCCAGTCAATCCACAGAACCATGAGAAAGAAAAATAGTTTTGTCTTAAATCATGAAGGTTTGGGGTGACTTGTTAAGCAATCAGAAAGAACAGAATGGAACAAGAGCCTGTGAATCCTGACCTGTTATATTCTCTTCAAACAAATCTAAAGCTGTTCCAATGGCAGCTCCAGATAATATGCAGCAGGCCCAAGATAATGTTATGATTAAGAGTAAATTGAACTAATATTAATAGTACTGTTGAAATGGTGTATGAAGTGTATGTGTGTGTCTGTGTTAAATGATGTTTTCATTCCCTAGAGCTGCTATAACAAACTACTAAAAATCTGATTGTTTAAAACCACAGAAATATATTCTCTCTCAGTTCTGAAAGCCATAAATCTGAAATCAAGGTGTCTGTATACAGGGTCATGCTCCCTCCAAAGGCTCTAGAAGGATCTTTCCTTCCCTTTCTAGCTTTGGGGAGCTGCCTGCATTGCCTGACTTCCTTGGCTCGTGGTTGCACCACTCCACTCTCCACCTCAATCTTCATATCAGCCCCTTCTGACTCCTCCCCTACTGTCTCTTCCCCTCCCCTCCCCTGATAATCAGGATTATTTCCTCATTCAAACACAGCTGCAAAAACCCTTTCTCCAAATAAGGTGACATTTTCTATGGGTCATCTTTGGATGGGGGCATTTTTTTGGCCTAGACTAATTTGTATGGGAAAAGAAGCAAAAGAGCAGAGTCCTGATTGCCCTAAAGGGCAATTTACCTAATGGGTAAATTAAGCTGATCATTATCAAGTAAACAGTTCAATTCATTGCATAGCATTTCAAAAAGAGATGGTAGTTTATATGCCATTGTAACTTCTTTCCATAAGATTGATGACAAGCAAACTGAGATACTGTCTGCATCTCCCTGTTCAATTTCACTCCCTGACTACACATATTAGTGTGAAAGAAATGTTGGCTGAATAAATATTTGTAAATGAATTCAAATCAAGCTCAATTAAAGCTAACATGATTATTAACAAGGTTGACTTTGTCTAACAGTATAGGATGACTTTGAGATATGGGTTGGGAATCCCATTGACAAATTCTCACATTGGCTACATATTAGTTGGTATTCAGCCATTCTCTGACTTTTGATCATAAAATTACCATGAATGTTTTGCTTGTTTTCTTCACTTGAATTCTTAATTTTTTTCTGCAGTTCCAGCACTATCTCAGTACTAAAAAACAATCTAAGTATTGTTACTCACTCCACAGTCTCTAAAGGAGATCTCATAGTAAAAACACGTAGCTTGTACCCCTTCACTAGGAGTCAAGTGACATGCCAACTGAATTTGTTGATAGTGTTGGCAGGTGACATAATTCCTGCTGGCAAATACATGGAAACACACGAGTAAGTTAATTTTGGCAATTGTGTTTCTAGCAGATGTTTAGGACTTATAAATACAATTATCATTAACTGAAATTGTACAATGTCTGAGCCAAGAATAAACAATGAACTCCTTCTGCTAAGCTATCAATATAACCCATTAAATCCGTTCACTTGTCAAAATATGGTTTTAAAATATAAAGATTTCTAATATTTAATATCTCTCTCTCTCTCTCTCTCTCTCTCTCTCTCTCTCTCTCATACACACACACACACACAGAGCACAGTTATGGGCATGAATGATATTTTTAAAAGGCCACACAGAAAGTAAGACATGAAAATTTTTAAACCCCTGCACATCACTTGTCTTAGCTAAAAAAGGCAAAATGGAAACACAGAAGACATTTGTTACATGGCGGCTATGTAGTAAATGTTTATGTCATCTCCAAAAAATCCCTATGTTGAAATCCTGACCCCAAAATGTGGTATTAGGAAGTAGTACCTCTGGTAGATGACTATGTCATAAGGCTGGAGCCCTCCTAAATAGCATCAGTGCCCTTATAGGAAGAGACACAAGAGCTCCCCATCTGCTCTTTTCTCTACCATTCAAGAACATAGCAAGAACACAGCCATCAGAAACCAGGAGGGGACCCCCTTCAGACAGAAGCTCTGCTGCCACCTTGATCTTGGAACTCCCAACCTCCAGAACTACGAGGAACCCATTTCTAAAGTTTAACCCACCTAGTCTATGATAATCTGTTACAGTAGCCAAAACGGACCAATATAACTACATTCCTTTGTTAGGAATAGATCTGATTATTGGGAACTATATCCTGCCTCAAAAACTCAGTAATTTAAAAAAGAATACTATGAGCTGGGGCACTGTGGCTCAACGGGTTAAGTTACCACTGTGCCATGCCATCATCCCTTATTGGACTACTGCCTACTCCACTTCTTTTTTTTTTTTTCTTTAATGATTTGTTTATTTGTTTATGTGAAAGTCAAAATGAAAGAGACAGGGCAGGAGAGAGAGAGAGAGACAGAGAAAGATCTCTTTCATTCACTGGTTCACTCCCTAAATAGCTGCAATGACCAGGGCAGACCATCTCACTTCTGATCCAGCTTCTTGCTAAGATGCCTGGGAAGACAGCTGAAGATGACCCAAGTACTTGGATCCTTGCCAGCCAGGGAGATGTGGGTGGAGTTCCTGGTTCTTTGTTTTGGCCTGACCCAGACCTGGCTATTGCAGCCATTTGGGAAAAGAATCAGTGGATGGAAGATCTCTCTCTCATTCTCTCTCTCTCTCTCTCTCTCTCTCTCTCTCTCTCTCTCTTGTTCTTGCTCTCGCTCTTGCTCTCTCTCTCTCTTTCTCTCCCCCTCTTCGTCTCCCTCCTCCTCTCCCTCTCCCTCTCTCCCTCCCTCTGTGATTCTGCCTTTCACATAAATAAATATCTTAAAAAAATAAATGAATAAATACAAATAATAATAATGTCATAAATAGCAGCACCATGTACTAGAGCATATTCAATAAAATTAATGGTATATGCAGATATTTGTAATGCAGAGAATCCTGGTTTTGCATCTGTACTCAGTTTATTGAACAATTTGAACAAGAAAGTTTTATGTTCTACCACTACTTCTTTAGAACATGACCTTCTAAGATCTATGAAGGTACTTCAAAATGTTTGTGGAAATTGCATTAAAAGATAGTTTTGTTTTGGTCCCAAAAAAAAAATGAAATCCAGGTACAGTTTTTTTATAATATGCATCCTCCATGAACTTGTACTAGATACTTTGTATATTTCGTGCTAACAGATGACATCTCAAATATATTCCTATTTTATGAAGTCAGTTCAATTTTAGATATTTAAAGAGATATCCACCAATCAGAATCAAACCAACTTCGCACTGTCACTAACTTCACATATACCAACAAGCTCCTCAGGTGCTAAGATGTCAGTCTCATCTCATTTGCAGATGCTTTGCACCAGTTTCATCTTGTTTCTAAAGCATTGTTTAATTTCCATTCTTTAGATCATTTAAAGATACAAATACCAGACTTAGGCTCTGCTGGTATATATATGTCTTTCTCTGTACAGGTCTCTGCCTGTTTTAAAATAAGAATTAATGCAGCGGTGATAGTCTCTTCCATTGTATTTTGATTTAAGCAAGGGATAAAATACTGCCTTATGTAAAATATGACGTTAAATCCACTGCCTGGCTCAGCTTCCATGGTTGTCCTTGGAACTGATGCGCTGGGTGATTCAATGAACTTGAGTCACAACTTGCTGACTAGCTCTGGATGGCAAGTCTTACATTCAGATCTTCTGTTATTTTATGAATTAGTGATTGATCACTGTAAAGAGAAAATGAAATGATAAAGGAGAAACTTAGCTCCCCCACCCAATTAGTCAGTGCACCAACTAAGATCTGAGTGTAAAGAAGGGCAGGCTGAATCCACTTAATAGAAAGGAATGAAAAGGGTACGGCTGTCAGCACCCCCACTAAATGGTTCAAACAACTCCTACAAATGAAATAAATGCACTGTCACTTCGGGTTTCTTAATCATGAATTTCCATTAGTTTCCAAGGAAAGATAAAGGACCTCTGCATATGCCTGAGCTGAGAGCACTTATGGATAATGCAGAAAAACGTTTCTTCCTCAATTGTTTGAAAGTCAAGTACATTTACTCAAAAAGAAAAACAAAAGCACAGCACACAGAAGAGGGCAGTACTAAACAACAAAATATATGGATTTTGTTTGATTTAATGGAAAAGCTACTCAGCATGACCTCAAAAAGTATCATTCTAGATGTAAAACTGGATTATTTTTCTGTTTTCACTATAGAAAATTTCACAAAGTAATTTTCATATTATGAGGCAGCCAAAGAACATATAAATGGAAACAGAATTATTATAGAGATTTTAGGTGGTTGCTTGATTTTTAAAATTGTTTAATCTTTTCCTATACCTTGTGATGATTATCTTTTCAAAATACTTTATTTTATTGCAGTTTCTTTTAGCATTCCAGATTAATGTTATCTTTTATGCCTAAACATTAATTCCAAACAGCACATTTATTGAATAACAGATTTGTATGGTTCATTTTGTGGTTTAAAGAATGAAAACCATCACATTGAAGGGTCAAGACAGAGGTACTTATTATATCTCACTTATCCAAAGAAATTTTTTCTTCAAATAAGAAATGAGAAAAAGTCAAACAGCAGGGAAGGAATAAAGGTCATGTAACAGGACATAGTTTCTTCCTGCTTAAAAATGAAAACAATCTGGTATAAACAAGCCATTCAAATACTCATTACAGTTTTAAGAAGGAAATGAAGATACATTGACAGCAAGCTTTGCTTTTGTATTTTACACCAGACTTATTTGCTTATTCAATGAATAATTATTGAACACCATATAAACAGGACAGCATTATGTAGCTGTGAGGTCAATATTCTTTTTTTAAGCTACATGGTATTTTATTTACTATATTAGTCAGGATTGTTATGGTTGTCAGTGAAAGAAACCCAATTCAAATTAGTCAATGTAAGAAGAAAAAGTTGGTTTCCATAACTGAAAAAGCATGAACATCAAGACGGATCCAGGTGGTCAGTGCTATCAGGGATCTTCTATCTCTTGGTTCTTTGCATCTGTGTTGACTTTATTCTTGGACTGTTCTACCATTGTCTTTGCTAGATGGGCACCAGTGTTCCAACTTGGATTCCTAGTGAAAAAAGGAGATCTTTTCCATTAGTTCCAGCTAAAGTCTGGGGCTGCTGTTCATTGGCTTTAATTAATTCAGCTGTGTCATGTGTCATGACTACTCATGAACCAATCACTATAGCCAGTGAGAACCAAGATCCTAACTTCCTAATTTACTAAATTCAAAACCAGCAAATAAGAAAATAAACAGGAAACAAGAAAATAAAGTTTCATCCAAATAGCAGGAAAGAAGTAGTGGACCAAACTGGCTTTCTAGAAAAAAAAAAAATCCTGATTTGTGTGTTTGTGGTCTTCCTAACTGCTTAGTGGTCCGACACGATGCCAGATTGCCGCAGGCTGAGACCCAAGAACAGGACCTGCTGGTTGCATTAGAGGAAGCAAGGAAGAATCATAGGAACATCCAGACAACAGCTGATGCCATGGAGTGAGTCCTTCTTACTGCTTTGTGGGCAGAAAACAATACTTAGTTGCAGGCAGAGATCCAAGGAAAGCAGAGCTCGCAACACACATCGGGGAGAGAAAATGGAAAAAAAAAGACAGCCACTTTGAGAGCAACTGTGGTGAGCTCTGTGCAAGGCCATGCACTCTACCTCCCCTTTTCCTGGGGAAGGGATGGGGAGGCAGCTACAATAGCTGTGGAAACAGCAATGAGAGACCTTGATACAGACAGCCCCGATAAAGCAACAAGTACTGGAGCGCCAACACCCAGGAGAGGAGCCAAAGACCAAGATAAAGGCAACAATGACTCTGCTACAAGAAAAGCTGCTGAATGCTTGTGAAATCGGGTGAGGTCCCAAGCCAGGCACCTGCCAGGGGCTGCAGCAACGACATCAGGTGGGAGGCTGAGGTTGCAGGCAAGGCAAATTTCAGCTGCAAGTGTGAGCAGTAAAGTCCAGGATCAGAAGACACCTGTGGAATATGACAGTGACTTTGCAACACCCCTCCAAGTAGTGTGGGTGTGACAATACCAACTGCCTGCAAGTCATGAAGAGACTGGACAAACTGTTCTCCTCTTGGAGAAAGCTGGCTCTGTGTACCCCATGCACAGCCTTACCATTTGTCATGCACTGGTAGCCAAGTAGCCAAAGGCCAGGCTACTTGGGAGAGACCTCCCACTGTTGCTTGGTTTCATTATATTGATGATACAATGCTAACACCTGATTCTCCTGAAGATTTAGAGACTACAAATGACAGTTTAAGGCATCCCTTGGACTCATGGGGATGGGTAGACAACATCAGCAAGGCACAAGGATCTGGCTTGTCTGTCAAGTCCTTGGGAGTTGTTCGGTCAGATAAGACTGAAGTCATGTCTGAAGCAATGATTGACAGGTTTTTCCATGTCACACTACAGTGAGGCAGTTACAGGCCTTTGTCGGCCTACTGGGCTACTGACAAATGTTCATTTCCTGTTTAGCACAGATACTCCACTCATTATACCAATTGTGCCAAAAGGAAGCAACATGGGATTGGACTCCCCAGGAAAAGCAGACCTCCCTCTGCAGCCACCAAGCATGGATTAACACAGGCACAGGTAGCACAAATGGAGGATTCCACAACACCTTTCCAGCTGGATGTTACTGTTACAACCATTGGTTTTGGGTGGGTGCTGTTTCTGTTTTGCTGAATGAACAATGTCCCATCTACCTACGGCTCCACTGGTGTTCTCTTCAGCTCTGGGCCCCACAGAGCCGAGCTCGGATCCGACATCCGCTGATCAGGCAGTAGTCCAACTCTTGTTGACAGCCTGAGGAGGGATTCCTGTAATTCCCAGTCCTTTCAGAGACCATTACCACTTCTAAGAAAATGTGAGAAGGGAATGGAGTAAGCAAAGTCAACTTGACACTTGACAGTTTGTACTCCATCTGCGTCTTCACACTCCCTCCACTTCTAATTCTTATAGAGCTTGATGTCTGGGTCTTTGGTGAAGCATTTCTAATTTTCTAGCAATAAAGTTAAGCTGCTCTATCAGTTCTCTTGGAGTGTGTTTGCATTATGAGCTTTATCTAATTGAGAACATAAATCTGTGCCTCCTACAGAAGGAAAAGCAGATTATGGGGAGGAAGCGGACAGTGAAGGGCCTTTTTGTTAACCCTGGAATCACGTGTCTGCCCCACTTGCTGGGAACCATCATGTGCACTGCCCCCAGACACAGGTTTGAACAGAGGGCTTGAGAGCAGCAGTAGCGGTGATGTAAGCCGTGGGAGGCAGGCTCAACTTCCAGGACTAAAGTGCCAGGTCTCCTGCAGTATCAGGTCAACCTCATCAAGTTATTACAGCCAAGGACAAGACAAACCCTGAGAGAATTTCAGAGAGATCATTAGGGTAAAGCCAGGAGTGAGAAAACCAGGTCCTGTGTAAAAAAGTTACATAGATTTTGATTGTTTGGCTAAGAAAAGAACTGACAATAAGAATTTTAACTCTGGTAGATAAAAAGAACATGATGACCAGCTGACCATTTGCTAGAGTACAAAATTCAAAAGACAGCTTTAGAGCACTGTGGAGCAGAATCAGAGCGTGCATTGTTACATGTTTAAATGGACTACCTGAAGGACAGTGGAAATCATCCATTCTTATCAGCTATGATGGTTTCAGCCTTTTGTGAAGCCCTGAGGCGATATCTAAATCACATCCCAGGCCTTGATTAGCTCTGACCTGGCCAATATTCTGCTAACAATTCACTTTTATTTCATCAGGAAATTCAGTCAACTAATTTGTTCATCTGTTAAATGCAGATAGAGTGAAACCTCTTTCTAAAACCATTCATGACTGACTCATTTTCTTCAAAAAGCCCATCTATCCTATACCTCATCAAAGAGTGCTTGATTACTGGCAAAGTAGAAGTATCAGACTCTTATCTATAAAGTAACCTCATGGAACAAAACTCAAGGAAACATCCTACTGATGCAAACAGACCCCAGCTCAGAAGTATTGCCAAGTACCTGAACAAGAGAAAATGATTCTCAGCCTTGATTTAGGTTTATAAAAAAAATTTGATTTTTGTCAATCTTTTAAAATGTTGACATTGAAGAACCCATTTTGGCTGAATATTTTATACAGAATCTAAGAATTTTTTTCCAATTTAAGATGTTTTATTTTTTACATCTTAACCCCTCAAAAGTCATTATGGCCCTCAAATCAATATCCATCTCATAAATACATTCATTAAGACTCCAAGCCACTCTTTTTAAAATCACAAATTCTGCCATTGCGGGAACTTCTAGAAGCTTTACCAATCTTAGACTTGGTTCAAAATATTTATTCAACTCTTGCCCATGCTAACAAGAATAATATATCAAAGAGAAAGTAAAAGAGAAAGGGAATAATTAAACCTGAACATGAAGCAAAAGCTGTGAATATGAAATATTTATAAGCAGAACAAGGAGCACTGACAAGAACAAAAGATGAGAGGTTAATGTCTGAGTGAAATGTTACTGAAGTAGTCCAGGGGAGTCAATTGAATGACTGCTCTCCAGTGCTCTGAGTGACTGTATGGTGGGAGATGAAAGAGATGAACAGGGGGCCGGCACTGTGGCCTAATAGGTTAAGCCTCTGCCAGTTATGCGGCAGCCCCTCTGGGCGCTGGTTCATGTCCCAGCTGTTCCACTTCCATTCCAGTGCCCTACTAATGGCCTGGGAAAGCAGTGGAAGATGACCCAAGTGCTTGGGCCCCTGCTCTCACGTGGGAGACCTAGAAGAAGCTTCTTGCTCCCGGATTCAGATGGGCGCAGCTCCAGCTGTTGGCAGCCAGTTGGGGAGTCAACCAGCAGATGGAAGACCTCTCTCTCTATCTCTCCCTCTCTCTGTCTGTAACTGCCTCTCAAATAAATAAATAAATCTGAAAAAAATAAAAGTAAAAGAAAAATAAAATGAACAGTTAAATCTGGTTTCACTTACCATTTTCTTAAAGATAATCTCAAAGACATACAAGACTATTAAATGTTCATGATAAATGCGACGCTTTGAGACTACACAGGAACCAAGACACACATTACATTTGTTCAGAGTATTTAAATAAGAGTCTTCTCCTTTTCTGGTGATATAAATCTGTCAGGTGTAACCATATAATCAACATCTTCAGTTACTAGGTACTGACTTAAACATATACTTATCAGGAATAAAAGAACACATGTTTAGTATAGGTTGATTTGAATCTTGGTCTATATATATATATATATATATATATATATATATGGAAATATAAATTAATAAAAAGATGGAATGGGCATTTGGCACAGCAGTTAAGTCACCATTTGAGACACTTATGTCCCATATCCAGGTGCCTGGTTTGAGCATTGGATACTCCACTTTCAATCCATCTTCCTGCTAATGTGGACCCTGGGAGACATTAAATGATGACTCAATCACTTGAGTCCCTTCTTCCCACATAGAAGACCCAGACTGAATTCCTGGTTCCTATCTTCAGCCTTGGCCAGCTCCAGCTTTGGTGGGTATTTGGGGAGTGAACCAGCAGGTAGAAGCATTCTCTCTCTCTCTCTCTCTCTCTCTCTCTCTCTCTCCCTTTTCCAAATAAATAAGCAAAACTTTAAAGTTAATTATTTCACTTGAGCTTAGGATGCCATCACTTTCTGCTCTCTTAAGCATCTTAGTATCAGTTGTTGACTCTCCTATTTTCATATTCATCCTTCCTCACCAGCTGAGACCTTCTCAGCTTTTTGCCGCAGCCAAGTCACTAAAACATTTAAAACCCTAGTCTGTCTGCACTCCTCATTACATTGACTCATGTATCAATCTTCCCTCTTTCACACTTTCTCTTCTCAAAACACTTAGCCAAACTTTCTCTTTCTACTTCCTTGCGTTCTACTCATAACTCAACCCAACACAAAGTGGTTTTCCTTACCAATAAAACTTGACTCATCAAGATCATCTTGGAGCAATGATCTTCATATTTGCATGTTCACTTCTGATCTCCCTGTGACTTTGATCTCTTAACATTGCCTCAAATTCCTCATGTCCATATCTTTTCCCCCAAACTTGGTCATCTTCTAGTGTACTCCAAATAAATGTATATAAATGTACATTATATATTACATACATATATACATATTTGTATATGTATATACAACTAAATGTATATAAATTAGTTACACAAAGCAAAAGCATTAGAGCCATCCTTGACACTTCCCTTTCCTTACTTTCTCCTATATAGCTATTGCCAAGTCCTAAAAATCTCATTAATCCATTTCTTTTTTCTTCCACCACCTGCCGTCCTCTCTTCCCTATACAATTGCAATGGTTTCCTAACTGGTTGTTTTACAACTGCTCTTGTTACCCTCTAACAATAGCCAAAGTGATTTTCTTAAAATACAAATTTTATCACATTCACATTTTGAAACTTTATTCATTTGTTTTTATTTTATCTGAAAGGCAGAGAAACAGAAAGAGATCTTCTATTCACTGGTTCCTCCCCAAATCTCCTCAACAGCTAGGGCTGGGCTAGGCTGAAGCCAGAAGTCAGGAACTCGAGCCAAGTTTCCTGCATCAGTGAAAAGAACCCAAGTACCTACGCCATCACTTGCTGCCACCCAGGATGCACATTAGTAGGAAACTGGATTGGCAGTTGAGTAGCCAGAACTTGTACCAGGTACTCCAATATGGGGTGAGGGCATACCAAGCTCTGACTTAAACACAGTGCCATGCACCCACCCCTACATTCACTTTTTTTCTTAAAATATATCCACATTTTTCTATTGCTTTTAGGATGAAGACAAATCTTCCTATCATTTCCCACAATACTCTCAGTGATTTGGTACCTGCTTACCTCTCCAGCCTTGCATTGCACACTTTGCGCCCTCTCACTCTGGCCACACTGACCTTTTAGTCTGTTTGTATCATGCTCACTCCCAGCACAGGACATTTGCATAAGGCATTCTCTTGTCCTAGGAAGCCCATTTGTCTTCCTTTGGATGCTTAATACCTATGTATGTCCCACTCTTAGAAATATCATATGCATAGAATACTATGAAAATGATTGGAAAAAAATCAGATGTCCCAAATTTAATTACAAGAGTCAGAGGATGGAGATAGGAGAGAAAGCGAGTTAACCAGTTCCAAACTATGGGCCAAACCACCACCAACAAAAATAAACTAGTCTACATTCATGAACATGTATGAAAACTTTTACTCAAACCCTAGGTGACAATCATGAGATGGAGCTGCACCATGCTTACAAGCTCAACCAATCCAGAAGCAGCAAGTACTTCTCACTCTCCTATCTCAACACATCTCCCCTCTTATCTATAGCCAATATTGGTCCAATGTATATAACTTACGCATTCCTTCCCCCAAATTTTATTACTAATAGTGTTCGTAGTCCTAGGTTCAGTGAATGGGAGATTTACTCTTGCTGCTGGCTGTTGTCAGAACTACTCCCAGGACCAAATCTTGTTCTGACTAGCATCTATAATAAAACCCTTTTATTTCAGGAATGTTTTGTTCTCACAAGTTTGAGTTAAACAAAAACAACGGAGAAGGTACAGAAACCCATCCTGAGAGGAAGTGAAAGAAGATATTCTAGAAGTCCTGGGCTTACTTCTCACTGATAAAGGAGCTCTCTCAGGTGATGAGGGAAGAAAGAACATTCCTGGCTAGGGAACCTTGGGAGCAATGGGGTTTGCACTGCCAGAGTCAAAAGTTGAGAGAGTGGTTGAAGAGAGATGGACTTGTTGGAGCCAGGATCAGAACAAACAGAGCTCAAAGGAAGAACTGTGCTCTGAAGTCCTATGGAAGAACTTCAAAAAGCATTTACAAAAAAGAATACTGGATTTGCTTTAACTTACATCAGTTGCCCATGGTCAGTAGTTAGTTACAGAATTTGGACGAAGGCTTCATATTCCTCACAATCTGACCAAACATCCATCCACAAATTTGATATTTCAGTATAAGAGTGTGAGTTGTTAAAACACAGATTGCTAGAACTTCCCACCCCCATCAGAATTTCTGATTTACTACCTCTGGGATGGACTCAGGAATTTGCATTTCTTTAAAGATTTATTTATTTACTTGAATGGCAGTTAAAGAGAGGAAGATAGAGGGAAAGAGAGATCCATCTTCCATCCACTGGTTCACTCTCCACATGGCTGCAACAGCCAAGTCTCAGCCAAGGCTAAGTCAGGAGACCCGAGCTCCATCCAGGACTCCCACATGGGTGGAAGGGCTCTAAGCACATGGGCCATTGTCTGCTGCCTTCCCAGACACATTAGCGGGGAGCTGGATTGGAAGCAGAGCAGCCAGGCTCAAACCAGTGCTCATATCGGATGTTGACACTGCAAACCCACTGCCACAACTCTAGCCCCAAGGATTTGCACTTTTTTTTAAGATTCATTTATTATTTGCTTGAAAGTCAGAGTTACACAGAGAGAGAAGAAGAGGCAGAGAGAGAGGTCGTCCATCCACTGGTTAACTCCCCAGATGGCCACAACGGCCGGAGCTGTGCCGATCCGAAGCCAGGAGCCAGGAGCTTCCTCCGGGTCTCCCACGTGAGTTTAGGGCCCTAAGGTCTTGGGCCATTTTGTACTGCTTTCCCAGGCCATAGCAGAGAGCGGATCAGAAGTGGAGCAGCCAGGACTCGAACCAGCGCCCATATGGGATGCCGCACTGCAGGCAGCGGCTTTACCCACTGCACCACAGCGCCGGGACCAGGATTTGCATTTTGTAATGGGTTTCCAGGTGGTACTCATATTGCTGTCCAGGGACTACACTTTGAGGAACACCACTAGACCCTATTGGTCAGTACACTGAATATAAAGCCATTCAAAGACACTTGATCCTCAAATGACTAAGAACAAAAAACTGAGGCACAGGGACACTAAAGCTATAGATAACCTAAAAATTACTTACATTTAGTTTGGAGGCATTTATTTTTTCCTAGCAACAAACATAGCTTTAGGCCAGGAATCAGTCTCCTTGACTCTCATTCCTTTTCCTGTAAAATAAACTAGCTAAGGCAAATGAGCTCTAGAATCCCCTTCAGTTTTGAACATTTACGATCCTATAATTTAGCCCCTGAATTATATTTTGTTAAAGTTTTTATTAAATTATTATTTGCTACATATGAGTAAAAATAAGAGAAGAACAGCTCAGAAATTCCCGGGAAATGCGTAAAACTTAAGCTAAGGCCCCCACATGTGTTTAAGAAAAAGAGGCTGAGCTACCAGATTCATTCAACACACATACCAAGGAAGAGTGGTTATCAGTAAAACATCAAACAAAAGTCACATAAAAGTTTGCTAAAATTCTTGAACTTTTAAACATTTAACAACTCAATTTTTGAGACATCTTTCGAAATGATTTTTATCTAAAACATAAACCAGTGCTATTTTCTCTATACTGAGGATCTAAAGTGATCCTTTACCAGAAATGCCATCTTATTAGCCAAGATTCCCATGGTGAGACAAATGTTGAAGTATCATCCAAATAGTAAACAATGTCCAGAGTATATATAATATTCATGAGGGGTCATTTTTTTTTCAAAAGAAGCATCAAAATATACTTTAATTGGATTTTATGTAAATGTAATTTTCATACTTTTTTTGCTTAAAAGTCATCATTTTTCAATTGATTCTTTAGGATAACAAGATTCTTTGTCATTCTCTCATTTCGTACAAACTAAGTCTTAGGAATTTAATATTATTTAAGGTTTTCACTGTGAATGTTATCCTTTGTGTTGTTTACACTAAATTGAAAGTCAGATTGTAAACAAATGATGTTAACTTTATCACTTTCTAAAATTGGGAGAAATTATTAGTGGATGGGGTGTGATTTGGGGGACAGAAATCGGACAGCTGGCCAAAAAAAAAAAAAAAAAAAGTGTGTCATTGTAATTAGGGCTTATATAGCTCAGCTTCAGGAGGGATCCACTTTTCTGTAAGTGGAAAAGACTTGTGAATTCATTGATCTCTTCTGTCTTCCATCTCTAGCTGCCTTTATTTGGACTCCTTTGGGGCCAGTGCTGTGGCTTCACGCACAAAACCTCCAACTATGGCACTGGAATCTGATACGGGCACCTGTTCCTGTCTTGGCTGCTCCTCTCCTGATCCAGGTCTCTTCCATGACCTGGGAAAGCAGTGGAGGATGGTCCAAGTGCTTGGACCCTTGCACCTGCTGAAGGAAGAAGTCGAACTATCCCTATTTATAGATGACATAATTCTGTATATAGGGGATCCAAAAAAACTCCACTAAGGGACTACTGGAACTTATAGAAGAGTTTGGTAGAGTAGCAGGCTATAAAGTCAATTTACTGTATGGGAGACCAGGAAGAAGCTCTTGGCTCCTGGCTTTGGATTGGTTCAGCTCTGGTGGTTGCGGCCATCTGGGGAGTGATCCAGGTGATGAAAGGCTTTTCTCTGTCTTTCCCTCTATATGCCTGTAACTCTACTTCTCAAATAAATAAGTAAAATCTTTTTAAAAAAATTGGATCCCTTTATTTATCAAGAATCTTTTGTTATTTTCAAAATCTTCCCTTCCACATGCCCTCGTTCTTTTCCCTTTCTCCTGCCAATGACTGCCTCCCTCTTGTGAACACCTAATGCTGAGGGAGAGAAACTCAAGCTCTTTGTTAAGGTTCTTACAGATTACAGTTGGCAGAATCCAAGTTAACCTAGGCTTAGGAATGATTTACTTAAAGAATACCATAAAAGTTTGCAAAAAATGAAGGAAAGGCTGCAGGACCTGGGACACTCGGGAGAACTTGGTGACTGGAACCAGAGTCCAGGCACAGTCAGTTCTCTTCCCCTTTTCTCCTCCGTGGGCTGTTCTTGGTGAAGCTTCGTTCTGAACAAGGGAAGGTCATCTCCATACTATAGAGAGGTACTTGCTGCCCTAACAGGAAAGTGATTTTCCCCGCCCCAGGTGCAATTAATAAGCTTCCAGGACTGGACCCAAACTGTCCCTGGATAGGCTATGTGCCATCACTTGGATCAATCACTTTGGCAAATGGTACATAGTATTATAATGAGCCCAACCTAGGCCACATCTCACACTTATACTGGTTAAGGTGTCCAAAGGAGAAGTACATTGATTTTTAGCTTTCTGGTTATGTAGACAAAGAAGTTTAAAAAAGGATATTTTCCCCAAACAAAACAGTATGGCAATTACTGTTCCAATTATTTTTGCAGTGTAGCAAATGACTCCATATTTAAGTGGTGTACAACCACCATCATATTTTCTCAACCCAAAATTAGGGTACATATTATATATTCTGGAAGAATATATTAGAAACTGATATATTCCAGAAAATCCAGAATAATTTATAAAGTATATCTCCTTTATTATGCAAACAATATTAATAAAGGCTGTGGGTAGCAAAGTAGATGTTGATTTGCTGTCTCAATTTACAGCCAAAATGTTATCTTTCCATCAAAACTATAAAATGTATCTGTCATTAATAAAAATAATACAAAACAAGACAGAAGAGAACACTGAGGGAATTGATGGCAACCTCGGAGCTGTTGACAGAATGTGGGAAATACAAGGGTGATGAAGGTTAGCTGTATGTTTGTTACTTCAATACATTCAACAATGAGGTCAGAGAGTCAAGAACGCATGGTAACACTGAGAGCACCAGTCACAAAATGTCTTTATGGTAATTAAATTTTATTTGATGTTCTGCTCTCTTAATTTGCTTTTGAATTGCTTGATTATGACACGCCTCTCACTATTTTGGGTATGCTGAATACCCAAGCATTTTTAAAGAAATTACTTTCTAGTCAGTATGATAGATTAAATATTACTAAGCTACCTCAATGAGTATAATTTTCTTTCTAGTGTACAAAATGATATTAACAGATAAATCATCCTACAAAAAAGAGAATTCACCCCTATGTATCATTTAATGATCCAACATGAAAACATGCGTATTTGTCTGCCAAAGCCTCACTCTCAATTCTGCAATATTTCATTGGTAGCAAATAAAGTTATTTATGCCCTATAATACTAAAATTGTGCACTATCACTAAGCTTTTTCTTTTCTAGTTACATGTAAAGATATAATGTACAGATAAAACTTTGGCTATAAATTATTATCTTAATCTTGATTCTTCAGTGCTATTTAGTACATTTCATATCTTAATAAAGTAAAGTATTCAGTTAAGAAAAGGAAAACCTTCAATGTGTTTAGAATCCATGAACTAGAAATAAGTCTTATTTGAAGGCTGCAGAATAAGATGAAGCCTCTTGTAAATTTGCTGCAGTGAATTTTACCTGGGTCCAACTCCAGCCATTTCTACCAGGAACTGAGAAATGAGAACCAAAATTTCAAGAAGAAAATGACATTGTTCACAGCAGCCATTGAATAGAGGAGAGGGTGTTCATATTATGTAGAATGTGCTAAGAAGTATATAAAGCGAGAAACTTATTAAAATGCAATTTTATTATCTTACTGTCATTAACCTCTATAAATCTCCCATGCCTTTCTTTTCTCTTCTTTCTGCAGAAGTCAAGGAAAAATAATGCATCCATGGTCCACACAGCTAAGATTCTGTGTGTTCAGGATTTTGTACCTTTAATGGATAGAGGAAAAATGGTGGTCATGTTAGTCTTGCTTAGGGCCATCTGGAAACTATTTAATGGATCTGCAGGGTGGAAAGAGAGAAATTGTGTTAATAGGGTTTAATTAAAAAACAAAATAAGTGCCTCTGGCATAGGTTAAGGGGATGTACACTATTGTTTGGAGAAATCTATACTCTCCTTTATTCTAGTTAACAGGCAGGGATATCAACAAACCAGTTTAACCAATGATAGCAGGCATTCCCCTAGGTTCTCGCCTGTGAGCAGTACATTGTAGTCACAAGATCTTTCCCTAGGGGGAAAATCCTGGACTGTGTTTGATTTCACTCACTGTGGATAGTTTTTAGAAAAATTCTTCAAGAGTATGGTTGGGCTCATAAAGATTTTTTTTCAGTACAACCTGTCTCAAAGTAGGATGTATCTAAAATAAATCTGCATTGTTTGTTTTTTTAAATGCTTACCCAAGTTACTTTGGATTTTGGATTTCAAAGTGGCCATTAACATTTATGTACAGATACCACTGAAAAGTAAAGATTTTAACTTTAAGAGAGGGAGGAGATGTACAATTTGGGACATGCTCAATCGGACTTGCCCCAAATGGTGGAGTTAGAAATGTGCCAGGGGATTCCAATACAATCCCATCAAGGTGGCATGTACCAATGCCATCTCACTAGTCAAAGGGATCAATTTCAGTTCACATTCGATGGCTCCGATAGGTCTAAGAGTCAAAGGGATCACACAAACAAGACAAGTGTCTGCTAATACTAACTGACAGAATCAAAAAGGGAGAGAACAATCCATCATGGGAAGTGGGATACACAGCAGACTCATAGAATGGCAGATGTCCTAAATAGCACTCTGGCCTCAGAATCAGCCCTTAAGGCATTCGGATCTGGCTGAAGAGCCCAGGAGAGTATTTTAGGCATGGAAAGCCAAGACATTCTGGGAAAAAAAAAAAGAAGACCTAAATGAAAGATCTCTGTGAGATCCCAGTGGAAAGAACAGGGCCATCAAAGAAGGAGGTACCTTTCTCTGAAGGGAGGAGAGAACTTTCACTTTGACCCTGTCAGAATAAGATCGAAGTCCGCAAACCCTAAAGGCTTCCATAGCCTTGGCAACTCATGACTAGAGCCTAGGGAGATTACTGATGCCATAAACAAGAGCGTCAAATTGTTAAATCAACAACAGGAGTCACTGCGTACTTACTTCTCATGTGGGATCTGTCCTTAATGTGTTGTTCAATGTGAAATAATGCTATAACTAGTACTGAAACAGTATTTTACACTTTGTGTTTCTGTGTGGGTGCAAACTGATGAAATCTTTACTTAATATATACTGAATTGATCTTCTGTATGTAAAGATAATTGAAAATGAATCTTGATGTGAATGGAATGGGAGAGGGAGCGGGAGATGGGAGGGGTGTGAGTGGGAGGGAAATTATGGGGGGGGGAAGCCATTGTAATCCATAAACTGTACTTTGGAAATTTATATTTACTAAATAAAAAAAAGAGAGAAAAAAAGATTTTAACTTTAAGAACATCAGGATGAAAATGAGTTTTTTTGTATTCAGAATTGATAACAAGTCCACTGATGCAACCATAGATCAAAATGTTTAGATCAAATTGGGAGCAATACGGAGAAATTTCTAGATGAGAGGTAGAGAGAGTTGTTCAGAGGCAAGAAGAGACAAAAGAGAGGTTGTTTTTTTTTTTTTAAACCCAGAATGTGAGGATTCTGGCAGAGAGCAGCACAGAGGGCAGCAGCTCCTCCTGAGAACAGGTGTAGAAGTATTCGTCTTCCTGCCAGAAACACTCACCCACTGTGTCTTCATTATAAATCTGCCAGTATGAAATGAAGGTAAGAGGGCCAGAGGGAAGTGTGTTCTGCCTTATCAGGAATAATAGAAAGTGTCAAGACAGGAGTCCAGGCTCACTCTCAGGGATAATGTGAAGTTTGGATACCTTAAATAAAGTGTTTTTAAATAAAATAAAGAATTTAAGGATTCTGAAAAAGCCAAATAAAAGTAAAAACCAGTTTTAATGATAAGTAATGGTCAATGTTTTCTGAGCACTTACCAAATGCTCAATTCTCTTTAATATTTTACTTAGAATATCACAAACTTAAGTGTATTTTTCCCATTTCTCAGATGCAGAAACTGAGACCAAAGACCAAACTGAGACCATAGAAACCAAGAGATTCAGTCGCTTGTCCAGGGATACACCTGGCAAGTGATGTAAACAATAACAAGTGGGGGTGATGTCACAGAAGAGTGAGCAAACACTGGGAGCAATTAGAAGTTCATTAAGTCATCTTTTCCCCCTCCTCATAGGTGGGAAACATAGATTTTCTAGAACATAAGTATTATATCTTGTGCCCATACGACATCAACATTTGGCAAACAACAGATGTGAGGACTCCTGTTATTAAATAGTGACCATTGGTTGACATCTGCTATATCTCCTACCACCCTACACAGCTGGTGCCTATGCACATGCCTTTAAACCCCAATAAGCCTTTAAGGAAGTAAATATGAGGGAACTAAAGCTCAGAGATATTGAGAATATGCTGAGCCTTCTTTCTCCTGCGTATCCCTTAAGAATGTATGACTCTTCCAAAAATGAACTGGAAATATTCTCAGGTTTTATGAAGTCCAGGGTGGGATAACAAAGACCAGAGGCACTGATGGACTTTCATCTTTCCAGCCAAGACTGAGATTTAAAAAAAAAAAAATCTATGGGGAATTTAATGACTATCCCCATAAGAAATGCCCAAAAACAGCATTTCAATTTCTGGAACTCAGTTTAAGGTGTTTTAATGGTTGTTAGAAAGAGTTGAGTATTGAAGGAATATATTTGCCAAATGATTTGTACATCTGATGCAAAGAGTTATAAATTGAAAATTGAAAGAGAAGAAAATTTCCAATTATGAAATTGTCAACCATCTAAGATTATCCAATTGCAATGTGTGGGGAAAGTAGCTTTTCCATGCAGGAAAACCTTCCAAAAATTATTGAATCTCAAGAACTTATAAACTAAGAAAATGGAAAAAAAAGTATCAAATTCTCTTGCAAGAATTAAATATTAGGATTCACCACAGAGACATTACTGTCTAGAAATAATACACTGGAGTAAAGTCTGAACATGGGGAGAAAATGCTAACAGGCAGAGATCTATGTTAAGGTTGACATACCCAGAAAATGAACCAAGAACACAAAGGAAAAAGCAATCACAATCCAATCAGTGAAGCTTGAAGCTATTGCTATGTTAGAAGTGTATGTTCATCCTTATATATGCTGCTAAATGTGATCCAGCCTTAAAAACAAAACACTGATAGATATATTAGCATATATGCATTATATAAATCCTATAAATGGTATTCCAGAAAATAAGTTTGGAAACAAGTAAATACTTAACTAACTTTAGGCAATTTGAGCATACAGTTCCATTAACCTTGCTAAAATCCAAAATTTTAATTATTCAACTCTACCCAATAATATTGACTGGTATTTTCTGAGAGTGTGAGTGTTTATAATCAGCCATTGTTCTTATTAAATATAATAAATGTAATGTTAATTATTCAGTAATCTATATTTTTAGGAATGAGAGTCTTTGAAAAAGTTTATGGAAAATGGAATTAAAAGAGGAGTTTATTATGATGCAAAAATATTGATATCCATGCATTTAAGAGGTCTTCAAAGATTCATGGAAATGTGTATTATGAAAAACTATGCATGGATTTCAAAAAAAATTTGCACTAAAATAAACTTTTATTCTCTTTTTCCATAAAATTTTTGAAGTACCCTCCTGTATCTATATGAGTCCACAATGTGAAGTATGTTGGATATATTTTAAGAATAAATTTGAAAAAAAAAAAGAATAAATTTGGCAACTTTTAAATATTTTTCTCAAATCCTGAAGATAAATATCTTTTTGGAATCTGAAGACACTTGTATGAAGTATCCAGAATGGCAATGAAAATAATACAGTGTCATGACTGTTAGTAAAATGGGGCAGTCCATGTGGTGCCATCTATGCCTCACTCACCATCTTAGGCCCTGGCCTGCAGGCTTTGGTCTAAGCCCCATGGCCCAACCACCACCCTAATGGGATTCCACCGCACCCTAATGGGATTCACTGCTCCTACTTCCCTGTTCGACCCCCCAGCAAAGTTTTAAGAGAACCTGTTCCTGAACACATGGTGTAGGAATTGGAGTCTTCTGTACTCTGGCTTGCTTGCCTGCTTTGCTCCCCTGGAATTTATGACCTCCTGCCCCCCACCAGCTCCCCTGGGATTTATGGCCCAATGCTTCCCGCCAGTGCCTTCCCAGGCCATCCCCTTTGTGTGGCCTTCCCGCCACATAACGTATATAGTCTTTACATTTAAATGAACCAATGAACATGTTAGGTCCCAATACCTTGCCATACAGAGAGTAAGAAGGTAACCTACATAGGAGATGACCTGCACCCTTGTAAGTGTGAGGCTATAATAACCTCTCTTATGCAAACGAGAGGGCCTTTTGCCTGTGCACTGCTAAAGGGCTGTGTGCAGGTAGGGGTCCCAGCCGGCTGGTAACAAATAAACCTCTGCTTTTGCATCCGAAACTGTGCCTTGTGCATTGATTGGGAAATTCAGACTCAACAATGGCTCTGTGTGTGTGTGTGTGTGTGTCTCACTCTGTCTCCCGCTCTCTCTTGCTCTCTTGCTCTTGCTCTCTGGCTCTCTCTCTTGATCTCTCTTTTCCTTCTCCACCCCTTCGCACTGGTCTGTCTGATTTCCCCATCAATAAGCCCTTTCCCTTACTCCGGTGTTTGGTGTGTTTTGTGGCTGCCGTACAAAGGCCATACTACCATGTAGCAAGTAATAACTCACTTTTCTCACTTGTCTCTATTTGGACTACCTGGTCATTTTATTTGTAGAATGCTGTTTACTGGGGTTTTTGAAAAACTGGCTTCAATTCACAGAATTGAATGCCAATGTTCATATTATATTGGGATTTTAACCAAAGAAGATAATTATGAGTTTTTACACTTAACATAATTTGTGAGATTTGGACCTACATTTACAGGATATTATGAGCATTGCTTTTTTTTTTTTTGTTTTGTTTTGTTTTTGGTTTTTTTTGTTGACAGGCAGAGTGGATAGTGAGAGAGAGAAACAGAGAGAAAGGTCTTCCTTTTTGCCATTGGTTCACCCTCCAATGGCCACTGCGGCCGGCATATCTCGCTGATCCAAAGCCAGGAGCCAGGTGCTTCTCCTGGTCTCCCATGTGGGTGCAGGGTCCAAGCACTTGGGCCATCCTCCACTGCCTTCCCGGGCCATAGCAGAGAACTGGGCTGGAAGAGGGGCAACCAGGATAGAATCCGGCGCCCCGACTGGGACTAGAACCCGGTGTGCCGGCGCCTCAAGGCAGAGGATTAGCCTGTTAAGCCACGGCGCCGGCCTGAGCATTGCTTTTTATTCTCTTAACAGTGCCTTTAGAAAGTCAGAATTTTCTTCATAATTAAAGCATTTGAATTTTAGTGATGTTCTTTCTATCAGCATGTTCTTTTATTGATCTAACATACCTTTGGTGTTATATCTAGGAAATTTTTAACTAATCCAAAGTCATGAAGATTATTTTCTGTGTTTTATTCTGGAAACTTCAGAATTTTAGAATATAAGTCTGCTCTAGTAAGGATTCTCTATAGAAACAGAACCAAGAAACAGAATGTATATATTGAGGTTTCTTTATTTCAATTCTCAATTGCCACATTCATATTTAAATCCAATAGTTTTTGGTGCATTGATCTTACAGCCTACAATTTAGCCAAACTCATAAATTCTATTCATTTTTTTGTAAGTTCCATCAAGTTGTATTTGTAGATGATCATTAATCAAAATAGGTTTACTCCCTATTTCCACTTATTTTTCTTTCCTACACTTTCTGCAACCTCCATGCTAGTGCTGAATAAAAGTAGGAAGAGCAAATATTTTGTTTTATTGTTGGTCTTTATTGTTGGAATTATACAATAGTTTAGTACTAGCTATGATATTAACCATATATTTTTCATAGATATCCTTTATTACGTTGACAAATTCCCTGTCTGTTCTAGTTGGCAAAGAGTTGGTTTTTGTTTTGTTTTGATTTGTTAATCAGGAATAAATACTGGACTCCTCAAATGTATTTTTTTTGTTTATTGAGGTTTTCACTTTTTTAGTTTGTTTTTGGTTTGTTAAAACAGTGAATTACATTGATATTAGAATGTAAAATCAAACTTTCATTTTTGGAATAAACTTGTTCGGGTTTATACCTTATAGAATTCAAATTGCTAAAATGTTATTAGAATTTTTCACCTATGTTCTTAAGGTATGATGATCTGAGCTTTTCCTTCCTTTTCATGCATTTGGGTTTTTTAAGATTAATTAATTAATTAATTTTTAATATTTGCTTATTTGAAAGGCTGAGTTACAGAGAGGCAGAGGCAGAAAGAGAGAGAAAGAGAGGTCTTCTATCCACTGGTTCACTCCCCAGATGGCCACAACTGCCGGACTTGAGCTAATCTGAAGCCAGGAGCCAGGAGCTTCTTCCAGTTTCTCCCACACTGGTGCAAGGGCCCAAGCACTTGAGCCATCTTCTACTGCTTTCCCAGGCCATAGCAGAGAGCTGGATTGGAGGTGGAACAGCTGGGATCCAAACTGGTGCCCATATGGGATGCCAACACCAGAGGTGGAGGCTTAGCCCACTACACCATAGTGCCAGCCCCTATATTTGGTTTTTGTATCAAAGCTGACCTCTTAAAATGACTTGGAATATACTGCCTTCACTTGAAGAATAAGTGTGGAATTTCTTTCCTAAATCTTCAGTGGAATTCATTAATGAAGCCCTTCAAACCTGGATTTTTTTGTTGCTGTTTTGTTATAGTTGGTTCAACTGTAATTAAATTGCTTTCTTCGAAATCAGGTTATCCAGGTTATTTCTTCTTGTATAGACTTCTATAATTATTCTGTTTCACCCATTTTGTCAAATTTGTTAGCATAAAATTATTTGTAATATTTCCATAATATCTTCTTTTTTAAAAAAGAAGGTTTATTTATTTATTTGAAAGGCAGAGCTACAGAGTGGCAGAGGCAGAGAGAGAGAGACAGAAACAGAGACAGAGACAGAGGTCTTCCATCTACTGGTTCACTCCCCAGATGGCTACAATAGCCGAAGCTGTACCCATGCAGAGCCAGGAGCTAGTAGCTTCTTCCCAGTTTCCCACACAGGTACAGGGACCTAAGGACTTGGACCATCTTCAACTGCTTTCCCAGGCCACAGCTAAGAGCTAGATAGGAAGTGAAGCAGCCAAGACTCAAACCAGCACCCATATGAGATGCTGGCACTGCAGGCAGTGGCTTTACCCACTACACCCCATCGCTGATACCCATAATATTTTTTTAACATCTGTAGAAACTTTGGTGATATTTCTCTCATTCCTGGTATTGTAAACTCTGCTCTCTTCTTTTGCCTAATCAATTTGGGTACAAATTCACCAGTTTTATTGTGCTCACTGAGGAATAAGCTTCTAGTTACGTTGAGGTTTTCCATATTGTTTTGCTATTTCCTATTTCATGGACTTCTGTTCTAATCTTCATTATTTCTTTTCTTTAGCTTAATTTGCTCTTGTTTGTATTCTTATTAAGGTGACAACTGAGACCATCCAGTGGAGAACTTTCTTCTTTTTTAATACAGCTGTTCAGTGCTATAAACCTCTTTCTGACAATGCTTTAGTAGTATCTCACAAAATCTGATATTTTATCCTTTTATTTTCATTGCATTCTAAATGCTTCCAAACTCTTCATCTGATTTCTTTGTTGTTGTTGTTGTTGTTGTTCCCATGAATAACTTAAAAGTACATTATTTAGTTTCTAAATAATTGGAGATTTTTCAGAGATTTTTCTACTTTTGATTTCTAATTTAATAATATTTTAGACCAAAAGAAAAACCCATCATATTTGCATTATATTAACTATTTTTAATTCATTGAGACTTGTTTTATAACTCACAATAAGATCTCTCAGTAAATATTTTGTGTGCATTTGAAAAAATATACATTTTTCTGTTGTTTGGTGACATGTTCTATAAATATTACTTAAGTCAAGTTGATAAATAGCACAGCTCAGATCTTCTCTCATCTTACTTTCTATCTACTTGTCCTATCAGTTATGGAGATACAGAAATGCTAAACTGCAGCTGTGCATTTGTCATTCAATTCTTCAGTTTTTTACTCACATATTTTGAAATTATACTTATTAACTTATCCTTGTTATCTCCAGTAATATTCTTTGTTCTGAAATGCACGTTGTCAGAAAATACTGTAGAAAACCAGCTTTTGGCCGGTGCCGTGGCTTAACAGGCTAATCCTCCACCTTGCGGTGCCGGCACACCGGGTTCTAGTCCCGGTTGGGGCGCCGGATTCTATCCCGGTTACCCCTCTTCCAGCCCAGCTCTCTGCTATGACCCGGGAAGGCAGTGGAAGATGGCCCAAGTCCTTGGGCCCTGCACCCGCATGGGAGAGCAGGAGAAGCACCTGGCTCCTGGCTTTGGATCAGCGAGATGCTCCGGCCGCAGTGGCCATTGGTGGATGAACCAACGGCAAAAAGGAAGACCTTTCTCTCTGTCTCTCTCTCTCTCTCACTATCCACTCTGCCTGTCAAAGAAAAAAAAAAAAGAAAAAAGAAAACCAGCTTTTTATTTAATAAAAAGCTTTTCTGTAGTATATATTTTGCCATTCCCCTACATTTTAAGCAATACAAAGACATACACATCCTTATATTGAAATGCATTTCTTATTGTCAGCATATATGGGACTATAATCTAGTGATGCCTACCTTTTCCTTGACATATTTAGACCACTTATGTTTAATATAGTATTGATATGATTAGGTTTTGAACTATCATGTTATTTGTTTTTATTTGTTCAATCTATTCTTTGTTTCTATCTCTTTTTTTCTATCATATATTGTTATTGAGTATTTTTCATAATTCTACTTTATCTTCTTTGCTAGCTTTTTTTTATAACCCTGGTTACTTTATAAATGTTCTGCTATTGGCTTTTAGTGACTTATTTTGTCTTGGTTTAGTTTCTTCCTGACTTTTATGTTTAAAATTCATTAAGTCTCCTAGATTTGTGGCTCTCTTTGTTTTGTTATTTAAGTGCTAGCTTCAGTATTTATAGTGTATATCTTAAACTTGCCACAGTCTACTTTACAGTGACATTATGCCATTTCACATACAGTGAGTATAAGAATTTTACAGTAGTATACTTCCATTCCTTCTCCCTTAACCATTATGCTTTTTTGCTGTTTTCACTTATATGTTCTGCAAATTAACATTATTATTATTTTAGCTACCACCATCAATTATATACTTTTAATCCTTTAGTATGAAGGAAAAAATATAGTTATCAATTGTTGTACTCTTCATTTGCTGTGTACATCCAGATTTCCACCAGGTATCATTCTGATAATGAATTCTTTCAACTTTGCATGTGTGAGAAAAAAAGATTCAGAAAGGCTGAATTGAAGTTAATAATACTGTCTAACACTTAAAGATTATACAAGTTGAATTTTAAGGCAGAAGGATGATATCTCACAAAATATTATGGCAAAAAAACTAGAATGTCATTTGTTGGAGATCTTTGTGGTAGAAATTTATTTTTCATTACATGAAATATTGTGCTCAATCTTTTAAAATTCTTGCATGTCAGAGCACATGGTTTCTTATAGCAACAGAAGTGAGCCAGAGTTCAATATTAGAAATAAAATATAACTAAATCAGGCACACCCTTACCACACTGTAAATCATGTAGCAAATACACTTTTAGTTTTGGAAGCTATAAAAGCATAACATTGTTTAAATCAGCAAGCCTCTATTTTGTACCCCTACCAAACATTAATTCTCCATCTAACATGAAGAGATTTTCCATTCTCTTCAAGTACAAACCTTTCAATTGAGTTTTCACAGACTCACCTGAAGAATTGCTAGCATAACATTAGTAATATATGCTCATGATGCCAATTTATAGCTAAAAACCATTTTAAATAAATAATGGGTGAAATTTTGAGGTCCTATTTTCCATAGGCCCTAGGGGCTCCAAAACAGGGTATTTTTTCTGATTTTTCATCATTAATAACAAACTATATGTAAGTGCATCCACTGTGTAAGAGACAAGCATGGCAAGCCCTCTCTTACACTGCTAGTTCTTGCACTTGTGTTCACCATCCTGCTACTGTTAGCAGCTATTTTAATAGTGAACTAGAGATAAAAAGACCGGTGAGATTAACTCATAATGGATCCAATTATGTCACATGAAAAATAGATGAGCTTAGAATGAGCTATATGAACTACCGGAAGGAGCTCAGTCATCACACACACCAGGGCAAAATGGGCAGATATCTATCTTTTGTAAAATTATTTACTAACCAAAATATGTTCACAAGCACACCAGTGTTTCTTTTTTCTTTTCATTTTATTTAAGGTAAACAAATTTCATGTATTTTATATATAAAGATTTAGGGCCATAGTGATACTTCCCTCCCTGCCAGCCACACTCCCCCCCCCTTCCTCCTCCTTCCTTTCTTATTCCTTTCTTAACTTATACAATGATCTACCTTCAGTTTACTTTATACTCATAAAATTAACCCTAAACTTAGCTGCACTGAAGTTGGAGCCACAATCATATTCCATGTGATAATTCAATTTTAGCAACAGCTTCTGTCACATTAAATTAATTTTTTAAATTTGATTCTTATTCTTAACAGCTCTGAATACCATCCATAGGGCACATCTACAAAGTCTTATTGCTGCCCTAGATTTCCCCTCTGATCTACTTGGTGTACATCCTACAGACATATCAAACTAAAATTTTTCACAAAACAACTTTTGTTCCCTTTATCACCATTCCTCTAGACCTCCTTTCCCACATACTTTATCTCAATGAATGGTAACTTCCAGTTGTTCAATCACTCAGCCATCCTTGAGGCCTCTCTTACACATCCCTCATTCAACCCATCACCAAATATATCTTCAAAACACACCCAGACTTGATCATATCTCACTACCTTCATTCTACCATGCCGGCCCAGGTCGCTGTTACTGCTTGCCTCTTCCAAGGCCTTCACACTTGGCCCTTGACATTTCTACGTCTACTGTTCATATAGTCTTCTGAATGATCTATTGAAATATGCCATGTCAGGCCTCCCTTCTATTCATAATCTCCAATATCTTCCAATCTGATTATATATATATATCTTATCTGTAAACATGTCTGTATTTGTCTGTATGTCCTACATATATGCGTGTGTGTACATTTTTTTTTAAACTTTTATTTAGTAAATAAAAATTTCCAAAGTTACAGTTTATGGATTACAATGGCTTTCCCCCCCATAACTTCCCTCCCACTCGCACCCCCCCATCTCCCGCTCCCTCTCCCATTCCATTCACATCAAGATTCATTTTCAATTATCTTTATACACAGAAGATCGATTTAGTGTATATTAAGTAAAGATTTCATCAGTTTGCACCCACACAGAACATAAATTGTAAAAATACTGTTTCAGTACTAGTTATAGCATTAATTCACATTGAACAACACATTAAGGACAGAGATCCCACATGAGGAGTAAGTACACAGTGACTCCTGTTGTTGACTTAACAATTTGACACTCTTCTTTATGGCATCAGTAATCTCCCTAGGCTCTAGTCATGAGTTGCCAAGGCTATGGAAGCCTTTTGAGTTCGCCGACTCTGATCATATTTACACAGGGTCATAGTCAAAGTGGAAGTTCTCTCCTCCCTTCAGAGAAAGGTACCTCCTTCTTTGATGGCCCATTCTTTCTAATGGGTACTCACTCACAGAGATCTTTCATTTAGGTGTTTTTTTGTTTTGTTTTGGTTTTGGTTTTTTTTGTTTGTTTTGTTTTTTTTCCCCCCGAGTGTCTTGGCTTTCCATGCCTAAAACACTCTCCTGGGCTCTTCAGCCAGATCTGAATGCCTTAAGGGCTGATTCTGAGGCCAGAGTGCTATTTAGGACATCTGCATTCTATGAGTCTGCTGTGTATCCCGCTTCCCATGATGGATCGTTCTCTCCCTTTTTGATTCTATCAGTTAGTATTAGCAGACAGGAGTCTTGTTTATGTGATCCCTTTGACTCTTAGACCTATCAGTATGATCAATTGTGAACTGATATTGATCACTTGGACTAGTGAGGTGGCATTGGTACATGCAACCTTGATGGGATTGTGTTGGAATCCCCTGGCATATTTCTGACTGCACCATTTGGGACAAGTCCGATTGGGCATGTGCCAAACTGTACATCTCCTCCCTCTCATTCCCACTCCTATATTTAACAGGGATCACTTTTCAGTTAAATAAACACTTAACAATAATTGTGTGTTAATTACAGAGTTCAACCAATAGTATAAACTAGAACAAAAAAAAATACTAAAAGGGATAAAGTATTAAATTGTACATCAACAGTCAGGACAAGGGCTGATCAAGTCACTGGTTCTCATAGTGTCCATTTCACTTCAACAGGTTTCTTTTTTGGTGCTCAGTTAGTTGTCACTGGTCAGGGAGAACATAGGATATTTGTCCCTTTGGGACTGGCTCAATTCACGCAGCATAATGTTTTCCAGATTCCTCCATTTTGTTGCAAATGACCGGATTTCATTGTTTTTCACTGCTGAATAGTATTCTATAGAGTACATGTCCCATAATTTCTTTATCCAGTCTACTGTTGATGGGCATTTGGGTTGATTCCAGGTCTTAGCTATTGTGAATTAAGCTGCAATAAACATTAAGGTGCAGACCGCTTTTTTGTTTTCCAATTTAATTTCCTTTGGGTAAATTCCAAGGAGTGGGATGGCTGGGTTGTATGGTAGGGTTATATTCAGGTTTCTGAGGAATCTCCAGACTGACTTCCATAGTTTGCATTCCCACCAACAGTGGGTTAGTGTCCCTTTTTCCCCACATCCTCTCCAGCATCTGTTGTTGGTAGATTTCTGAATGTGAGCCATTCTCATTGTGGTTTTGATTTGCATTTCCCTGATTGCTAGTGATCTTGAACATTTTTTCATGTGTTTGTTGGCCATTTGGATTTCCTCTTGAAAAATGTCTGTTGAGGCCGGCGCTGCGGCTCACTAGGCTAATCCTCCACCTTGCGGCACCGGCACACCGGGTTCTAGTCCCGTTTGCCCCTCTTCCAGGCCAGCTCTCTGCTGTGGCCAGGGAGTGCAGTGGAGGATGGCCCAAGTCCTTGGGCCCTGCACCCCATCGGAGACAAGGATAAGCACCTGGCTCCTGCCATCGGATCAGCACGGTGCGCCGGCCGCAGCACACCTACTGCGGCGGCCATTTGAGGGTGAACCAACGGCAAAAGGAAGACCTTTCTCCCTGTCTCTCTCTCACTGTCCACTCTGCCTGTCAAAAATAAAAAAAAGAAAGAAAGAAAAATGTCTGTTGAGGTCCTTGGCCCATCTCTTAAGTGGGCTGTTTGTTTTGTTGTTGTGGAGTTTCTTGATCTCTTTGTAGATTCTGGTTATTAACCCTTTATCTGTTGCATAGTTTGTAAATATTTTTTCGCATTCTGTTAGTTGCCTCTTCACTTTCCTGACTGTTTCTTTTGCAGTACAGAAACTTCTCAGTTTGCTGCAATACCAATTGTTAATTTTGGCTTGAACTGCCTGTGCTTCCGGGGTCTTTTCCAAGAAGTCTTTCCTGGTGCCAATATCTTGCAGGGTTTCTCCAATGTTCTCTAATAATTTGATGGTTTCGGTTCGTAGATTTAAGTCTTTAATCCATGTTGAGTGGATTTTTTTGTAAGGTGAAAGGTAGGAGTCTTGCTTCATGCTTCTGCATGTGGAAATCCAATCTTCCCAGCACCATTTATTGAAAGACTGTCCTTACTCCAGGGATTCGTTTTGGATCCTTGATCAAATATAAGTTGGCTGTAGATGTTTGGATTGATTTCTGGTGTTTCTATTCTATTCCATTGGTCTATCCATCTGTTTCTGTACCAGTACCATGCTGTTTTGATAACTACTGCCCTGTAGTATGTCCTGAAATCTGGTATTGTGATGCCTCTGGCTTTGTTTTTGTTGTACAAGATTGTTTAAACTATTCCAGGTCTCCTGTGTCTTCATATGAATTTCAGAATCATTTTTTCCAGATCTGAGAAAAATGTCTTTAGTATTTTGATTGGTATTGCACAGAATCTATAAATTGCATTTGGGAGAATGTACATTTTGATGATATTGATTCTTCCAATCCATGAGCATGGAAGATTTCTCCATTTTTTGGTATCCTCTTCTATTTCTTTCTTTAAAATTTTGTAATTTTCATCGTAGAGATCTTTAACATCTTTGGTTAAGTTTATTCCAAGGTATTTGATTGTTTTTGTAGCTATTGTGAATGGGATTGATCTTAGAAGTTCTTCCTCAGCTGTGGCATTGCCTGAGTATACAAAGGCTGTTGATTTTTGTGCGTTGATTTTATATCCTGCTACTTTGCCAAACTCTTCAATGAGTTCCAATAGTCTCTTAGTAGAGTTCTTTGGATCCCCTAAATAAAGAATCATATTATCTGCAAAGAGGGATAGTTTGACTTCTTCCTTCCCAATTTGTATCCCTTTAATTTCTTTTTCTTGCCTAATAGCTCTGGCTAGAACTTCCAGAACTATATTGAATAGCATTGGAGAGAGTGGGCATCCCTGTCTGGTACCAGATCTCAGTGGAAATGCTTCCAACTTTTCCCCATTCAATAGGATGCTGGCCGTGAGCTTTTCATAAATTGCTTTGATTGTATTGAGGAATGTTCCTTCCATACCCAGTTTGCTTAGTTTTCATCATGAAAGGGTGTTGTATTTTATCAAATGCTTTCTCTGCATCTATTGAGAGAATCATATGGTTTTTCTTCTGCAGTCTGTTAATGTGTTGTATCACATTGATTGTTTTGCAAACATTGAAACATCCCTGCATACCAGGGATAAATCCCACTTTGGTCTGGGTGGAAGATCTTTCTGATGTGTTGTTGCATTCTATTGGCCAGAATCTTATGGAGGATTTTTGCATCTATGTTCATCAGGGATATTGATCTGTAATTTTCTTTCAATGCTGCATCTTTTTCTGGCTTAGGAATTAAGGTGATGCTGGCTTCATAGAAAGAATTTGGGAGGATTCCTTTTTTTCGATTGTTCTGAATAGTTTGAAAAGAATTTGAGTTAGTTCTTTTTTAAATGTCTGGTAGAATTCAGCAGTGAATCCATCTGGTCCTTGGTTTTTCTTTGTTGGGAGAGCCTTTATTACTGTTTCAATTTCTGTGTCAGTTATGGGTCTGTTTTGGTTTTCTATGTCTTCCTGGTTCAATTTAGGTAGGTTGTATGTGTCCAAGAATCTATCCATTTCTGATAGATTTCCCTGTTTGCTGGCATACAAGTCCTTGTAGTAATTTCTGATGATTCTTTTTATTTCTGTGGTGTCTATTGTTACATTTCCTTTTTCATCTCTGATTCTTTTGATTTGAGTCTTTTCTCTTCTTTTTTTAGTTAGTTGGGCCAATGAGGTGTCAATTGTGTTTATTTTTCAAAAAAAAAAAAACAGCTCCTCGTTTTGCTGATTTTTTGTAATTTTTTTTTTTGATTCAATCCTATTGATTTCTTCTCTGATTTTAATTATTTCTCTTCTCCTACTAGATTTGGGTCTGGTTTGCTGCAGATTTTCTAGATCCTTGAGATGAATTGAAAGCTCATTTATTTGTTGCCTTTCCAATTTCTTGATGTAGGCACCTATTGCTATAAACTTTCCTCTTAACACTGCTTTTGCTGTATCCCAGAGGTTTTGGTATGTTGTGCTGTTATCCTCATTTACTTCCAGAAAGTTTTTGATTTCTCTTTTGATTTCTTCTATGACCCAGTGTTCATTCAGGAGCATGTTGTCCAATCTCCATGTGTTTGCATATGCTCTAGGGATTCCTGAGTTGCTAATTTCCAACTTTATTCCCCTATGGTCTGAGAAGCTGCATCATATGATTCTAATTCTTTTGAATTTGCTGAGACGTGCTTTATGGCCTAGTATGTGGTCAATCCTAGAGTAGGTTCCATGTACTGCTGAGAAGAATATAAAGTCCTTAGATGTAGAATGAAAAGTTCTGTAGATATCTGTTAGATCCATTTGGGCTATAGTGTCATTTAAATCTTCTATCTCCTTGTTGATCATCTGTCCTGTTGATCTGTCTATTTCTGAGAGTGGAGTATTGAAGTCCCCCAGTACTATTGTATTGGAGTCTAAGTCTCCCTTTAAGTCCCATAACAAACCTCTTAAATAAACCTGTGCCCTGCAATTAGGTGCATATACATTGATAATCGTTATATCTTCCTGTTGAATGGATCCCTTAATCATTATATAGTGCCCCTCTTTGTCTCTCTTAACAGTTTTTGTGTTAAAGTTTATTTTTTCTGATACTAAGATGGCTATGCCCACTCTTTTTTCATTTCTGTTGGCATGATATATCTTTTTCCAGCCTTTCACTTTCAGTCTGTATGCATCTTTGTTGGAAAGATGAGTTTCTTGTAAGCAGTAAATAGATGGGTTTTGTTCCTTAACCCAATCAGCCAATCTATGTCTTTTAACTGGACAGTGGAGGCCATTAACATTCAATGTGACTATTGAGAAGGAGTAACTTTGCCCTGCCATTTGCCAAAGATATTTTCTAATATATGCTTTGAATTTCCTGTGATCTTTTGCTGTGAGGTTTCCTTCCTTTACCTTCTTTCATATTGATGACCATGTTTCTGTGTTTCTGTGTGTATTACATCTTTAATCATCTTTTGCAGGGCTGGATGAGTGGCAACAAATTCTTTCAATTTCTGTTTGCTACGAGAGGTCTTTATTTCACCTTCATTCACAAATGAGAGCTTTGCAGGATATAATATTCTGGGCTGGCAGTTTTTCTCTCTTAGTACCTGGGCTATGTCTTGCCATTCCCTTCTAGCCTGTAGGGTTTCTGATGAGAATTCAGCTGTGAGTCTAATTGGAGATCCTCTGAGAGTTATCTGGCGTTTCTCTCTTGCACATTTTAGGATCTTTTTTTTATGTTTCACTGTGGTGAGTTTGATTACAACATGTCATTGTGAGGATCTCTTTTGGTCATGTTTATTAGGGGTTCTATGAGCTTCCTGTACTAGGATGTCTCTGTTCTTCTCCAAACCCAGGAATTTCTCTGCTAGTATCTCACTAAAAAGGCCTTCTAATCCTTTCTCTCTCTCTATGCATTGAGGAACTCCTAGAACCCGAATGTTGGGTTTTTTAATAGGATCCAGTAGATTCCCAATAATATTTTTTAGATTTCTAATTTCCTCTTCTTTTCTTTGGTTTGCCTGTATAATTTCCTGTGCTCTGTCTTCTAAGTCCAATATTCTCTCTTCTGCTTCACTGACTCTGTTTTTAAGGCTCTCTAATGTGCTTGTCATTTGATCTATTGAGTTCTTCATTTCATTTTGATTTCTCGTCACTATCACACTTTCCTGTTCTACTTGTTTCTGCATTTCATTTTGATTCCCCAAGATTTCATTTTCACAAGAGAGTTTTTCTATCCTGTCCAGTAAGGATTTCTGTAGCTCAAGCAATTTTTTTTTGAAAACTTCTTTTTTTTTTATTTTTTTTTTAACTTTTATTTAATGAATATAAATTTCCAGTATACAGCTTATGGATTACAATGGCTTCCCCTTCCCATAATTTCCCTCCCACCCGCAACCCTCCCCTCTCCCGCTCCCTCTCCCTTTCCATTCACATCAAGATTCATTTTCAATTCTCTTTATATACAGAAGATCAATTTAGTATAAATACTTCAACAGTTTGCACCCACATAGAAACACAAAGTGAAACATACTGTTTGAGTACTAGTTATAGCATTAAATCAAAATGTACAGTACATTAAGGACAGAGATCCCACATCAGGAGCAAGCGCACAGTGGCTCCTGTTGTTGACCCAACAAATTGACACTCTAGTTTATGGCGCCAGTAACCACCCTAGGCTGTCGTCATGAGTTGCCAAGGCTATGGAAGCCTTCCAAGTTTACCGACTCTGATCATATTTAGACAAGGTCATAAAAGACAGGTTGAGGATAGTAACCAATGATCCTAAGAGTGGCCTTAACCTTCTAAATGTTCTTATCATAAATTTTTTGAAATCCGTATCTTGCATTTCTTCCATCTCATGATCTTCATAATCTTGGCTTGGGGTGTCTTGTTCATTTGGGGGTGTCATAATGTCTTCCTTGTTCTTGTTTCCTCAGTTTCTGCGTTTGTTGCTTGGCATTGTGGAGATATTCTTTGGATTCTTCTTCCCTGGCTGTGGTGTTTTTTTCTTGTTATACTATGACTGTCTTAAGTGGACTGTCTGCTTTTGATGGAGCCTTAGAGGCTTGAGATGGGTGTGGCCGAGAGCTCTGTTTGGTTCCTCAGGGTTAAGGGTGTGCCAAAGGTGACACTCCCAGTTAGGCATGTAAATCTCTCTCTCTCTCTCTCTTTTTCTTCTTCTTCTTCTTCTTCTTCTTCTTCTTCTTCTTCTTCTTCTTCTTCTTCTTTTTGATTCAGAATGGAAGTAATTCTGCATAGCTGAGCATAATTGAAGGTTTTCAGCTTCTGATCTCTGGCTCTTGTGGATATAACATTCACCTGCTCTTTCCCAAGGACCACACAGGGTATCTGTGCTGCCCTCAGTGTGGGCTCAAATTCTCCTGCAGTCTCCCACTGGGTTGCCAAGGTTACTGAATTGTAGCGTCTCTGGATAGTACTCACGTGAACTCCGTGCGTTCTCTCACCCACTGTCTCTTTTTTCACAGTCTCAGTTCACTAGCACCACACGTTCACTAGGTCCTAATCTCCTGTTATTTCACCACCACCCCCGAGTCAAGTTTTTCTGCTTGGCTGAGAGCAGGTGCAGCCCTGAGGTCGCGCCGCTTTTACATATATCCAAAATGGCACCTGCTCTTTGTCTTTCTTGCCTTTGAGAAGTGAGTGGAGAGAGACAAACTCGTGTCCATACTGGTCACTTTTTTTTTTCCTCTCTCTTCTAGTTAGCCTGGTGAACTTTCCCCCATGGGGCTTCAAGCCTCGTTCCCTCTAGGCTCCTCATTCTGCTTTCCTGCCAGTGTCTCGGGTTAATGAGGTTAGTGTTCCAGCTCTGGTGCATTAATACCACCGCTAGTGTCCTAAGCTGTGGGCTCCCATGCCCTCCACACAGGTCCACCGTGAATCACTAGTTCCTGAAGAGTTTCCTCTGCTGTTTCTTCCCCAACTCTTCCTTGAACCTGCAGTATCTCCACTTTTATTAAACTGTCTCTTCCCGGATTATCAGTGTGCTTCTTTCCTATTCCACCATCTTGCCACTCTCCCCTCTGTGTGTGCATTTGTATACATAAAGTTGCCTGTCACACCCCATGGGCTGTGCTGCCCCTTGCCTTTCCTCCCGTCCCGTTCTGGCCCATGTTCCACTACTCACCCTTTAGTCATTGCTCCTGTGCTTCAGCCACACTGGCTTCCTTAATGATCCTCAAACCCAACAAGCAGCCTTCTGCCTCAGTGTTTATCGGTCTCTTCACTACTCCCTTCACGTCATTTAGGTCTCATAGGATCTTCCCTGGCCTGATGTACAGTGTAAATATACTCCTGATCTCCCTTTTATTTTTCATAGAATGCCTGATTTGCTACATGTTTTACTTGTTTATGTATTTCTTGTCTGCTTTCTCTGGACACAGGAGGGCACAGATTTATGTTACAGTCACTGCCATATCTCCAGTGGCTATTATTTCTGGGACACATCATTTTCTCAAAATAATATTTAATGTTTTTAAAGTGCAGCTTTTCGCTGCACAGTAGCATCAGGAAAAGCATGCAATTTTAATACATTTCCAGAATTCATTAAACAAATATTTGTTGACTACTCAAGCCAGAAGGGGGCAGCAAAGCTTTATCAGCCATTGTGCTGGGTCAGCAATTCAGAGAGGCAACTAAGGCAAGATTAGGCAGACCAAGTTTGGCCAGGGGGTTGAGCTGTAGGGTGTGAGGCCAGAGAGCTGCTTAGGTCTATGTCTGCTAAGAAATACAAAGAAAGGCTGGCAGAGGGAGGGATTAAGGCAAAGAGGGAGGGAGGGAGAGAGGTAAGGAGAGGGGAAATAGGGAGAGGCAGAAGAGGAGGTGGATTTTCTAAGAGAATGAGACCAACACCAAGGATGCAAGGAATGAATCAGGTGCCAGAAAATCTGACAAACTATTCCAACAAAATAAGGTAAATTTATCAATGGCCACTGCAAGGTACCCCTTTCAGTAATCGCGTCTTTATCCTTGCAGCCAGAGTCTGAGAATCAAAATGTACCTACCTCTAAGAACATAGCTGGGAAGTTAATGCAGGTCCAACAAGTGATACCTCTTCCCTGAGGGCCATGTTTTGTTTCATCATTGAAATGCTGCACATCTTGTGCTCAGATAAGTAAAAACAAAGACAGCAAGTGCTTAGGTCTACATTGCTGCTTAAGAAAACCAGATATGGGTGCGTTTGAATAATACAAACAGCTGAAATAATTCAGGCTACCAAAGGTAAGAAAAAGACAAGGTTTTGGGTGACCATCTGGCCTGGCAGTTTACATCCCAGTTGGGATGCCCAATATCTTATATTGGGGTGTCTGATACTCAGCTCCAACTTCTGACTCCAGCTTTCTACTAATGCAGACCCTGAGAGGCAGTGGGGATAACTTGAGTAGTTGGTTTCCTGCCACCCATGTGGGAGATCTGAATTGAGTTCCCAGTTCATGGCTTCAGCCTGGCCTGGTCCTGACCACTGAGGGCCTTTGGCGAGTAAGCCAGGAGATAGGAGCTCTCTGTGTGTCTATCTCTTTGTCTTTCTGCCTTTCAAATAAATAAATAAATAAAATATTTTTAGGGAGGCAAGCTCTTTTTCCATTATTCACTCAGATTTTTACCATGGACTAAGAAATTATCATTCCCTAAGTTTAAAAATATGTTTTTTACACATAATTATTGAAAGGAAAGGCCACCACAAAACACACCAAACATTGGAGTAAGGGAAAAGATTTATTGTCGAGTAGGGGAAACCCGACAGGCTGTCTCCCCGGGCACAGAGAGAACAACAGACTGAACTAGAAGAGCAGGGCTTATGTTGCTTTGCAGAGGTAGGAAGTGGGAGCAGCAAATCCCATTAGGGTGTGGGTGGAGCTGACCCTTGTGATTGGGCTATTTTGTCACTTGACTTCTGGTAAAGCAGGCTGGGCTTAGGAAGATGGCACCATTTTACTAACAATTATATCACAGTCCTTTCAGCCCTCTTTATCTTCAAGCCACACCCCAAGTCCTATTTTCCTCATGTTCCAAGCATTCTTTATGACTTTCCTTCATGATTTAGAGTGACTTTGATACTGTAGCCACTGGCCACATGGGCTCTTAAGCATTATAGAAGTGGCAAACTCACATGACTGAGGAACTGAATTTTTTAAATATTTATTTATGTGAAAGAGCAACAGAAAGGGAGAGAGAGGGATGGGGGAGAATGACAAAGAGATGGAGATAGAGATAGAGACTGAGACAAAGAGAGATAGACAAGACGGAGATGGAGTGAGAGAGAGAGAGAGAGAGAGAGAGATAAGATAGAGAGACCGTCCAACTGGTGGTTCACTCCCTAAATGGCTACAATAGCCAGGTCTGTACCAGACCAAAGCCAGGAGCCAGGTACTCCATCATGGTTTCCCATAGGGTGACAGTTGGGCCATCTGCTGCTGCTTTCCCAGGAGCATTAGCAGAGAGCTGAATATGAAATGGAACATCCAGGACTGGAACCCATGCTTCTATTTGCAATGTCAGTGTTGAAAGCAGTGGTATAATCTGCTACACCATTTTATTTAGGGAGCAGGCACTTGGCCCAAGTCATTCCTTAAGATGTCCACAACCCATATTGGATTGCTGGTTCTAGTCCTGATTACTCCATTTCTGATCCAGCTCCCTACTAATGAGACTGGGGAGCAGCGGATGGTGGCTCAAATATTGCTGTTGATGTAGGAGACTTGAATAGAGTTCATGGATCCTGGCTTTAGCCTTGCCCAACTCCAGTTGTTGCAATCATTTAAGAAGTGAAACCGCAAAAGAAAGATCTGTTTCTATTTCTCTTCCTCTCTGCCACTCTGCCTTTCAAATTAATAAATAATTTAAAAATTAAAATGTTTTAAGGTTAATTTTAATTTATTTAAAAGTTCATACTTTATTCAAGTATTTAAAAAATTTTAAAGTATTTTTAGAACAAAGTTGAATACATAAATGTACTTTCAACGGAAAATATTGGCAAATACAAATATACATATACTCCAAGTGAAGTTAGCATCTAAATCAGGATGTTCTATAAGATTTAGTATAAGAAGAAAATACAAAATATCTCACTAGCAATTGAATGTATGTTGAAATGATAAGATGTTAGGGATATTGGATCAAACAAAATATATTCTAACATTAATTTCATTTGTTTATATGGCTACCAGAAATATAAGATTACACAACTGTTTTCTTCTACTGCTTTCCTAGGCCACAGCAGAGAGCTGGATCAGAAGTAGAGCAACCAGGTCTCAAACAATTGTTCTCTATTTTGTCTCTGTTGCACTACTCTGATGTAGATCCTTACTACTCCTACTGAGCTCTGTGCATAGCACTATTTGTGTCTTCTGAAAATTTCTTAGCAATAACTAATAACCTACATTTTTAAAAAAGAAACCCAAGTGATGTGTTTTCCCATTAGTTTCTGAGATGCAAGAATCTAAGCTGCAACCAAACAACAATAACAACTCTGGTACACAGAAGCTGTTCAATCAATATTATTTCATTTTAACACAAGTTTGCAGCATCTCATTACACACTTGCCATTTCCCTCAAGTGACTGATGCACTACACCTAAAAGCCTCACCATGATGTCTGATAGAGCATGATATTCCTTTGAATCAATACACTTTATTTGTGTAATCATTCTCCTACTGAACAGTATTTACTTTGCACTTACTAACCTATGTTGTGATTAATTATTTCAAATTTTCCTGGTGTGTATGAACATGAGTCATCTCAGTGGTTGTGTTAAAATTGTTTTTCTTTTTGTGTGTATGTTGACATACATTTTTAACATGTAAAGCCAGAGGCATTAAGTACATGTAAAATGCTGTGCAACCGTAACTATTATCTATTCCTAAAACGTTTTAATTACCTCCAAAAAGAAATCCATACCCATTAAACAGTCATTGTTCTTCCCATCTATCCTCTTAAAACTGTTAATACACTTTTATATATATGAAATTGCTTATTTTGACATTTTGAATAAATGTGACCTGTTGTGTTTACTTTCAAAAAATAAAAAAAGCGCTCAAGATAGTGCTGCCCCATCTCCTCTGGTCTTCCTTGCCTGTTAGCTAGTCCTAACCTAGTCCTAACTCTACCTTTACTCCACATATTATAAGCACAGAGTCACATATAATCATAGGCAGAAATTCAATGCTAGACCTTGATAATGGCTATCTTAGGTTCATTTTGCTAGAAGCTGAGGAGGAAGACACTATGACGCCCCCAAATGAAAAAGACACCCCAATTCAAGATTATGAAGATGATGAGATCGAAGAAATGCAAGAAACGGATCTCAAAAAATTGATAAGAACATTAAGAAGTTCTCAAAAACAAATTCTTGAACTACAGAAATCCTTAATGGACAAGATAGAAAATCTCTCTCGTGAAAATGAAATATTAAGGAGGAATGAAAATGAAATGAAACAACTAGTAGAACATGAAACTGTGATAGTGACAAAAAACCACAATGAAATGAAGAACTCAATAGATCAAATGACAAACGCATTAGAAAGCCTTAAAAACAGAATGGGTGAAGCAGAAGAGAGAATATCAGACTTAGAAGACAGAGAACAGGAAAGGAAACAGTCAAATCAAAGAAAAGAAGAAGAAATCAGAAATCTAAAAAATACTGTCAGGAATCTACAGGATACTATTAAAAAACCCAACATTCGGGTTCTAGGAGTTCCTGAAGGCATGGAGAGAGAGAAAGGATTAGAAGGCCTTTTTAGTGAGATACTAGCAGAAAATTTCCCAGGTTTGGAGAAGGACAGAGGCATCCTAGTACAGGAAGCTCAGAGAACCCCTAATAAACATGATCAAAAGAGATCCTCACCACGACATGTTGTAATCAAACTCACCACAGTGAAACACAAAGAAAAGATCCTAAAATGTGCAAGAGAGAAACGCCAGATAACTCTCAGAGGATCTCCAATTAGACTCACAGCTGACTTCTTATCAGAAACCCTACAAGCTAGGAGAGAATGGCGAGATATAGCCCAGGTACTAAGAGAGAAAAACTGCCAGCCCGGAATATTATATCCTGCAAAGCTCTCATTTGTGAATGAAGGTGAAATAAAGACCTTTCACAGCAAACAGAAATTGAAAGAATTTGTCGCCACTCATCCAGCCCTGCAAAAGATGCTTAAAGACGTCTTACATACAGAAACACAGAAACACGGTAGCCAATATGAAAGAAGATAAAGGAAGGAAACCTCACAGCAAAAGATCACAGGAGTCTCAAACCATATATTAGAAAAAATCTTTGGCAAATGACAGGGCAAAGTTACTCCTTCTCAATAGTCACATTGAATGTTAATGGCTTGAACTGTCCAGTTAAAAGACACCGATTGGTTGCTTGGGTTAAGGAACAAAACCCATTTTTTTGCTGCTTACAAGAAACTCATCTTTCCAACAATGATCCATACAGGCTGAAAGTGAAAGGCTGGAAAAAGATATACCATGCTAAAGAAATGAAAAAAGAGCGGGCGTAGCCATCTTAATATCGGACAACATAAACTTTACCACAAAAACTGTCAGGAGAGACAAAGAGGGGCACTATATAATGATTAAGGGATCCATTCAACAGGAAGATATAACGATTATCAATGTATATGCACCTAATTACAGGGCACCACCTTATTTAAAAGACTTGTTAAGGGACTTAAAGGGAGACTTAGACCCCAATACAATAGTACTGGGGGACTTCAATACTCCACTCTCAGAGATAGACAGATCAACAGGACAGAAGATCAACAAGGAGACAGTAGATTTAAATGACACTATAGCCCAAATGGATCTAACAGATATCTACAGAACATTTCATCCTACATCTAAGGACTTTACATTCTTCTCAGCAGTACATGGAACCTACTCTAGGATTGACCACATACTAGGCCATAAAGCACGTCTCAGCAAATTCAAAAGAATTAGAATCATACCATGCAGCTTCTCAGACCACAAAGGAATGAAATTGGAAATTAGCAACTCGGGAATCCCTAGAACACGTGCAAACACATGGAGGTTGAACAACATGCTCCTGAATGAACAATGGGTCATAGAAGAAATTAAAAGAGAAATCAAAAACTTTCTGGAAGTAAATGAGGATAAAAGCACAACATACCAAAACCTCTGGGATACAACAAAAGCAGTGTTAAGAGGAAAGTTTATATCAATAGGTGCCTACATCAAGAAATTGGAAAGGCACCAAATAGATGAGCTTTCAAGTCATCTCAAGGATCTAGAAAATCTGCAGCAAACCAAACCCAAACCCAGTAGGAGAAGAGAAATAATTAAAATCAAAGAAGAAATCAACAGGATTGAATTCAAAAAAACATTACAAAAAATCAGCCAAACGAGGAGCTGGTTTTTTGAAAAAATAAACAAAATTGACACCCCATTAGCCCAACTAACTAAAAAAAGAAGAGAAAAGACTCAAATCAATAGAATCAGAGATGAAAAGGGAAATGTAACAACAGACACCACAGAAATAAAAAGAATCATCAGAAATTACTACAAGGACTTGTATGCCAGCAACAGGGAAATCTATCAGAAATGGACAGATTCTTGGACACATACAACCTACCTAAATTAAGCCAGGAGGACATAGAAAACCTAAACAGACCCATAACTGACACAGAAATTGAAACAGTAGTAAAGGCCCTCCCAACAAAGAAAAGCCCAGGACCAGATGGATTCACTGCTGAATTCTACCAGACATTTAAAAAAGAACTAACTCAAATTCTTTTCAAACTATTCAAAACAATCGAAAAAGAGGGAATCCTCCCAAATTCTTTCTATGAAGCCAGCATCACCTTAATTCCTAAGCCAGAAAAAGATGCAGCATTGAAAGAAAATTACAGATCAATATCCCTGATGAACATAGATGCAAAAATCCTCAATAAAATTCTGGCCAATAGAATGCAACAACACATCAGAAAGATCATCCACCCAGACCAAGTGGGATTTATCCCTGGTATGCAGGGATGGTTCAACGTTCGCAAAACAATCAATGTAATACACTACATTAACAGACTGCAGAAGAAAAACCATATGATTCTCTCAATAGATGCAGAGAAAGCATTTGATAAAATACAACACCCTTTCATGATGAAAACTAAGCAAACTGGGTATGGAAGGAACATTCCTTAATACAATCAAAGCAATTTATGAAAAGCTCACGGCCAGCATCCTATTGAATGGGGAAAAGTTGGAAGCATTTCCACTGAGATCTGGTACCAGACAGGGATGCTCACTCTCTCCAATGCTATTCAATATAGTTCTGGAAGTTCTAGCCAGAGCTATTAGGCAAGAAAAAGAAATTAAAGTGATACAAATTGGGAAAGAAGAAGTCAAACTATCCCTCTTTGCAGGTAATATGATTCTTTATTTAGGGGATCCAAAGAACTCTACTAAGAGACTACTGGAACTCATCGAAGAGTTTGGCAAAGTAGCAGGATATAAAATCAACGCACAAAAATCAACAGCCTTTGTATACTCAGGCAATGCCACAGCTGAGGAAGAACTTCTAAGATCAATCCCATTCACAATAGCTACAAAAACAATCAAATACCTTGGAATAAACTTAACCAAAGATGTTAAAGATCTCTATGATGAAAACTACAAAACCTTAAAGAAAGAAATAGAAGAGGATACCAAAAAATGGAGAAATCTTCCATGCTCATGGATTGGAAGAATCAATATCATCAAAATGTACATTCTCCCAAAAGCAATTTAGACATTCAATGCAATACCAATCAAGATACCAAAGACCTTCTTCTCAGATCTGGAAAAAAAGAATGCTGAAATTCATATGGAGACACAGAAGACCTCGAATAGCCAAAGCAATCTTGTACAACAAAAACAAAGCCAGAGGCATCACAATACCAGATTTCAGGACATACTACAGGGCAGTTGTAATTAAAACAGCATGGTACTGGTACAGAAACAGAAGGATAGACCAATGGAACAGAATGGAAGCACCAGAAATCAATCCAAACATCTACAGCCAACTTATATTTGATCAAAGATCCAAAACTAATCCCTGGAATAAGGACAGCCTATTCAATAAATGGTGCTGGGAAAACTGGATTTCCACATGCAGAAGCTTGAAGCAAGAACCATACCTTTCACCTTACACAAAAATTCACTCAACACAGATTAAAGACTTAAATCTATGAACCGAAACCATCAAATTATTAGAGAGCATTGGAGAAACCCTGCAAGATATTGGCACCAGGAAAGACTTCTTGGAAAAGACCCCAGGAGCACAGGCAGTCAAAACCAAAATTAACATTTGGGATTGCATCAAATTGAGAAGTTTCTGTACTGCAAAAGAAACAGTCAGGAAAGTGAAGAGGCAACCAACAGAATGAGAAAAAATATTTGCAAACTATACTACAGATAAAGGGTTGATAACCAGAATCTACAAAGAAATCTAGAAAATCCACAACAACAGAACAAACAACCCACTTAAGAGATGGGCCAAGGACCTCAAGAGACATTTTTCAAAAGAGGAAATCCAAATGGCCAACAGACACATGAAAAAATGTTCAAGATCACTAGCCATGAGAGAAATGCAAATCAAAACCACAATGAGGTTTCACCTCACCCCGGTGAGAATGGCTCACATTCAGAAATCTACCAACAACAGATGCTGGAGAGGATGTGGGGAAAAAGGGACACTAACCCACTGTTGGTGGCAATGCAAACTGGTTAAGCCACTATGGAAGTCTGTCTGGAGATTCCTCAGAAACCTGAACATAACCCTACCATACAACCCAGCCATCCCACTCCTTGGAATTTACCCAAAGGAAATTAATTTGGCTAATAAAAAAGCGGTCTGCACCTTAATGTTTATTGCAGTTCAATTCACAATAGCTAAGACCTGGAACCAACCCAAATGCCCATCAACAGTAGACTGGATAAAGAAATTATGGGACATGTACTCCATAGAATACTATACAGCAGTAAGAAACAATGAAACCCAGTCATTTGCAACAAGATGGAGGAATCTGGAAAACATCATGCTGAGTGAATTAAGCCAGTCCCAAAGAGACAAATATCATTTGTTTTCCCTGATCGGTGACAACTAACCGAGCACCAAAGGGGAAACCTGTTGAAGTGAAATGGACACTATAAGAAACTATGACCTGATCAGCTCTTGTCCTGGCTCTAGATGTACAATGTAATACTTTATCCTTTTTAGTATTTGTTGTTGTTGTTGTTCTAGTACTAGTGGTTGAACTCTGTAATTAACACACAATTATTCTTAGGTGTTTAAATTTTAACTGAAAAGTGATCCCTGTTAAATATAAGAGTGGGAATAAGAGAGGGAGGAGATGTACAATTTGGGACATGCACAATCTGACTTGCCCCAAATGATGGAGTTAGAAATGTGCCAGGGGATTCCAATACAATCCCATCAAGGTGGCATGTACCAATGCCATCTCACTAGTCCAAGTGATCAATTTCAGTTCACAACTGATGGCTCTGATAGGTCTAAGAATCAAAGGGATCACACAAACAAGACAAGTGTCTGCTAATACTAACTGATAGAATCAAAAAGAGAGAGAAAGATCCATCATGGGAAGTGGGATACACAGCAGACTCATAGAATGGCAGATGTCCTAAACAACACTCTGGCCTCAGAATCAGTCCTTAAGGCATTCGGATCTGGCTAAAGAGCCCATGAGAGTATTATAGGCATGGAAAGCCAAGACACCATGGAAAAGAAAAAAAAAAGAAGAAGACCTAAATGAAAGATCTCTGTGAGTGAGATCCCAGTGGAAAGAATGGGGCCATCAAAGAAGGAAGTACCTTTCTCTGAAGGGAGGAGAGAACTTCCACTTTGACTATGACCCTATCGGAATAAGATCAAAGTCAGCAAACTCTAAAGGCTTCCATAGCCCTGGCAACTCATGACTAGAGCCTAGGGAGATTACTGACGCCATGAACAGGAGTGTCAAATTGTTAAGTCAGCAACAGGAGTCACTGTGTACTTACATCCCATGTAGGATCTGTCCTTAATGTGTTATCTAATGTGCAGTGATGCTATATCTAGTACTGAAACAGTATTTTAACACTTTGTGTCTCTGCGTGGGTACAAACTGATGTGATCTTTTCTAATTATATACTGAATCGATCTTCTGTTTATAAAGATAATTGGAAATGAAAAAAAAAAAAAACCCTGGTGTTAAATTGGAAATGGCATAGAAAATTAATTAATTTTTTTAAAAAAATATTATGTAGGATCTCTGTCTTTAATGTGCTGTACACTCTTATTTAATGCTATAACTAGTACTCCAACAGTATTTTTTTTTTCACTATGTGTTGCTATATGGCGGCAAACTGTTGAAATCGTTACCTAATATATACTAAACTGATCTTCTGTATATAAAGAGAATTGAAAATGAATCATGATGTGATTGGAAGGGGAGAGGGAGCAGGAAAGGGGAGGGTTGCGGGTGGGAGGGAAGTTTTGGGAGGGGGAAGCCATTGTAACCCATAAGCAGTACTTTGGAAATTTATATTCATTAAATAAAAGTTTAATTTAAAAAAATATGGAATAGAATTATTACTTCTCATGATGTCCAGAATTAGTGGTCTTTACCAGTGCAGGGAGTTCTTTATTCACCTGCATGTCAACTGCCATGGGGATTCCAAGGTGACAAAAGCCGTACATTCAAGTGTGGTAGAACCCTTAGGGTGACTCCAGATCGCTAAACACACAAAGTCTAAAGGTAGCATCCAGCTGGCCCATTCTGCAAGTTTCATTTCTGGACTCATGCATTGCATCTATAGGTGGCATTGTTGCTTGAAGATGTAAACAGCATTCTGAAGACAGTGATTCATTCTGGTGGGGCATCATTCCCAACCTAGTACCTCAGCTGCACCTTCAAGAAGGCATTTCTTTGTCCTATCTTCAATCAGAAGATAAGAGATCCCTTGGCTTTTCACAAATAGGGAAGGATCCTAAATCTGTGTATAGTTTTTCTGCCAGCCTCTGGAATACCACGCCAGCCTCTGTCTTCCATGCCACCCAGGATACTTGGCTTATGTTCATCAGGTCCAACTAATGTAGCATTAGTATAGTGAACTGATACGATATTCAGAAGAATTGCCAAATGGCTACAGTCCTTTTGGACGACATGACAAAGGTCATGAGAATTAACATAGCCCTGAGGCAAGACCATATATGGTCTTATATATATATATATATATATATATATATATATATATATATATATATGGCAAGACCATATATATATATACTATTGTCTGTCTTGTGTCAACACAGGCTGCTTCTAATCCTGCTTCTGTTGTGAGTCCTCCAAAAGGACATGGAAATGCACATAGTCAGTTGCTGGATTTTCTATTTTGAAAATGTAACAAACATTTCTGTTCCTATATGTGTTTTGGTCCCTTTCTCCACAGTTTGGCCTAACAGTTCTGACATCCCTACCTCATTTAATAGAGGACATAACTCTTTTCAAGCTTCTAACCACCATCCTAAGAAATGTATTAGTATCATCACTCAGGACCGTTGCCAGAAGTTTAAATCCCATATCATTTCCATCTCATCAATCTGCCCCTTATCCAGTCATGTGCCCCTCCCGTCTTGATGTAGCATTTGTCAGGATCCATTGTTAGCAAACTCTTCTAGTTTGGGTTGTTTTTATGTAAAAAGATTTATTTATTTGTTTATTTATTTGAAAGTCGGAGTTACACAGAGAGGAGAGGGAGGGAGAGAGAGAGAGAGGTTTTCCAACTGATGGTTCACTCCCCAGTTGGCCGCAATGGTCTGAATTGTGCCGATCTGAAGCCAGGAGCCAGGAGTTTCTTCCAGGTCTCCATCAAGGGTGGAGGTGCCCAAGGACTTGGGCCATCTTCTACTGCTTTCCCAGGCCATAGCAGAGAGCTGGATTGGAAGTCTCAAACTGGCCCCCATATGGCATGCCGGCACTTCAGGCCAGGGTGTTAACCCATTGTGTCACAGCACTGGCCCCTAGTTTGGGTTGTTTTAAGTCATCAATCATAAACTGCAGGAATTCTGGCCCAGAATCCCTCTTCTCTGTTTGTCATATCCAGTGCTACTCTGGTCAGGATACTCTGAGATATGAGTTTTCCAGTGGTCAGGTTGGGAAGATGCTGAGAAAGGTGAACACTATTCTCTAGGGTACCTGCCTCATATGAAGCCTCTGCATAGTCTTTAAACTAGTGAATCTTTATCTTCCAATAAGGTGCATAAGCCAATCCTTCAGGTACAGAATGTTTAGAAGAATCCAAGAGTCTGAGATTCTTAAAGATTTCCACTTTGATTACCCTGCCACTTATTCCCCAAGTCCCAAAATCACATACCCAGCAGGATAGTGACTTTGGTGTAAGATACTTGCAATGGTTGAGAATTCAATCTGTTCTGCTACTCTTAGAATAAGGTCCTAAGCCTTGCTTTCAGCATGTGTCCTCTCATTACAGTAGTTAAAGCCCTTTAAATGCCACTAAGAAGGTCCTCTAATCCTCATTCTTTGCTTTAAATTGTTGGTTAATAGTTAAGAGTTTTTCCTCTCTCTTAAACACATGAACAGCTTAGCAAATGCCACTGGATCTTTTTTCACCCATACCTAATCCCCATTCACCACAGTGAACTGAATTAAGTCATGGCAGTTATCTGACTGCAGTATACTACTACTAGGACTATCAAATTCCATTTATCATCAGTGGAATTCCATTTTTCAGCCACAGCATCCTTATAATTCTCTAGCTCCAGGATAATCCAGAATGAATGACCTAACTCCAGAAACCCATCATTTGCATCTGCATCCTAAAATCCAAAAATAAAATTTGATTTATTTGAAAGTCAGAGTTACATGGAGAGAGAAGGCCAGAGAGAGAGAGAGAGAGAGAGAGAGAGAGAGAGAGAGAGGTCTTCCATCCGATGGTTCACTCCCCAATTGGCCGCAACGGCCAGAGCTACACCAATCCGAAGTTGGGAGCCAGGAGCTTCTTCTAGGTCTCCCATGCGGGTGCAGGGGCCCAAGGACTCGGGCCATCTTCTACTGCTTTCCCAGGCCATAGCAGAGAGCTGGATTGGAAGTGGAGCATCTGGGTCTCAAACTAGCGCCCATATGGGATGCTGGCACTGCAGGCGGCAGCTTTACCTGACACACCACAGCACCGGCCCCCTAAAATCACTTTCTTGACTCATGATATATTAGAACTCAAAAATGAATGTCTTATTTCATTTCCTTGGAAGTAGAGCCTGAGAGAGGGATTCTTGTTCAGGTAATTTTGGGTGAGTACCCTGAAGAGAAGGAGACAAAGGGAAACAGGATAAAGCTGGGGGTGGAGAGAAGCTATCAAGAATATGATCATTGTTAAAGATTAATGTCAGTAATCTCACAGGGAAGTCTAGAGATAAAATTGCACACAGAGTTGATCCCCTCTTGAGATAAGGGGTAGAGGTTTGTGTCACATGTCAATTAGTCAATGGTCAAAGTCTGCCCTGCCCTGGGGGGGATGGGGTGGTGGTGTGCCTGTGTATAGCCTCCCAGGAAGGTCACTGCTGTTTCCCTGAAGGTTCTTCCTTAGAGGACAGTTGCGACTTTATTTTATAATTATTTTTTAAAAATATTTTTATTTATTTGAGAAGTAGAGTTACAGATGGAGGAGAGACAGAGAGAGAGAGGTCTTCCATCCACTGATCCACTCCCCAAATGCCTCAACGATAGGAACTGGGGCAATCCGAAGCCAGGAACCTGGAGCTGTCACACTCAGTGATTTTTAAATTTTTCCCCCCATCCTTGTATACCACATACCTCTTGGAGAAACCATTGAAAGTTGTGAATCTTCTCCATAGAAAGATATATGCACACAGATTTTTGCACATAATTGAAGGCTGACAAATTAGTTAAGACACAAATATTTTATATGACTTGTGCAAATTCGTACAAGGTAGGGCAGAATGAGATGACTGGGGTGAGCATTGTAGTACAGTGTGTTAAACTGCTGCGTGTGATCTCTGCCTCCAGTATGGGAGTGCTAATTTGAGTTCTGGCTGCCTGCTTCCTCCTAATGTACTTGAGAACACAGCAGATGATGATGATCCAAGTACATAGGCCCCTTCCACATGGGAAACCAGGATGGGGTTCCTGCTTCCCACCTTGGGTCTGGTACAGCCATAACTATTAGGACCATTTGGGGAATGAATCAGTGGCTAGAAGATCTATATCTCTGTCTGCTCGCCCCCCCCGCCTTTCAAATTAATAAAAATAAATTTTAAGGGAAAAAGAAAATAAAAAAACCCTTATAAGAAAAAGAATGAGCTGACAAGACAACCTACATTTTAAAAACCAAAACTTTTTGATGAAAAAATTTTAAGTATTAGACATACTTGAGATATTGAAATAATAAGTTATCTGAATATTTCCAGTTAAATAAATTCAAAAATATGTTAAATTCACGCGATTCTCAAAAAAAAAAAATTGGGGGGCATTTAAATATGGCTGCTTTAAATCTTTTTTATTATATTTATTTGAAAGAGAGTTACAGAGAGAGGTAGAACCAGAAAGGGTGGTGGGGGGATTCTTCCATCTGCTGTTTCACTCCACAAATGACTGCAACAGCCAAAGCTGAGCTGATATGAAGCCAGGAGCCAGGAGCTTCTTCTGGGTCTCCCACAAGGGTGCAGGGGCCCAAGGACTCGGGCCATCTTCTACTGTTTTCCCAGGCCATAGCAGAGAGCTGGATTGGAAGTGTAGCAGCCAGGACTTGAACCAGCATCGATATAGGATGCTGGCGCTGCAGGCTGGGGCTTTAACCTGGTGTGCCACAGCACAGCACCGCTGCTTTAAATTTTAAAAGTCATAAAGGTCTTCTTAGAAGTCAGGGGTTGTGCCACTGGGATTAGCAGAAAGGAAAGTCTGGTAAAGTCTAACCTGAACTCAGAATTACCTTGTTTTTACCAAAAGCAAAGACTTTAAGGAACTTTACTCTTCTTAGATATAAGTCTCTAAAATATGAATTAAAGTTTTAAAAGTTCAGCATATTTTTGAGAATGCCTGGAAGTTTTAAATTTCCTGTGTTTTCTTTAGTGATGCTTTCTGTAAATTAATAGTATAGGTATTAATTTCAGATAAGGAAGCTTTGGTTTTTAAAAGCTTTTTAAACTAAGTTTTATTCTGTTTTAGAATTTTTTAAAGATTTATTTGTTTATTTTGAAAGGTATAATTACAGACAGAGAGGGAGAGGCAGAGAATGAGATCTTCCATCTGCTGGCACACTCCCCATATGACTACAACAGCCAGGGCTGGGCCAGGTAGAAGCTAATAGCCAGGAGTTTCATCCAGATCTCCCATGTGGGTGCTTGGGGCCAAACACTTGGGTCATCTTCCGCTGCTTTCCCCAGGCCATTAACAGGGAGCTGGATCCAAAGTATAGCAGCCAGGACATGAACAGGCCTCCATATGGGATGTCCGCATTTCAGGCAGCAGCTTTACCTGCCTCACCACAGCACCAGCCCCATGGAATATTTTTCATAATGCAAGGATATTGACTAATTTTTTCAAATGTCTTAGGGTAGGGGACATTGTGCTGCAGGTTCAGCCTTCCTTTAGGACACCCATATCCCATACTTGAGAGCCTAGGTTCAATCCAGGTCTCTGCTCAAGATACAGCTTCCTGCTAACGTGCACTTTAGGAGGCTACAGATGATGGTTCAAGTATTTAAGTCCCTGCGACCCACCTGGGGACTCATTTGTAATTCCTGGCTCCTGGCTTTAGCGTGGCTCTGCCCTGCTGTTGTTGGCATTTGAGAATGAACCAGTGGATGGATTGCCCCGTCTGCTCAATCTGTCTCTATCTTTTAAATAGATAAAAATAAATAAACTTTAAAAAAGTAAAATAAATGCTACTTTGGAAGTGACTAGAGGAGACAGGAATGGAAGACAATATAATTTTAAAATGTGGATTATTTCACTGGCAAATTGAGTCCATTGGGATTTTACTTATTTGACCTCAAAGTAAACAACTATCTATTTTTAGCAGATAACATGGAGTTGGAGGTTTCATTCTTTATTTGAAAGGCATAGTAACAGCAAGAGTGAGGGAAAAACAGAGAGAAAGAAATCTTCTAGCTACTGGTTCACTCCCAAAATGGCCCCAATAGCAAGAGCTGGGCCGGTTCAAAGTCAGAAAACTGGAACTCAATCCGTGTCTCCCACGTGGGTGCAGGGGCCCAAACACTTGGGCCATTTTCTACTGCTTCCCCTGGTGCATTAGCAGGGAGCTGGATTGGAAGTGGAACAGCCACTGGGATTTGAACTGGTGCTCACTCATGTGGCATGTTGGCATCATAATCAATGGCTTAACCTGCTGAGTCACAATGCCAGCCCTCAAATTTTTATTTTTTTAGAACCTAGATACATACCAATTGTGCATTCATTTATTTCATCAGTCTGGTCTCCATCGTTTTCTTTGTCTCTAATTCCTATCGTGTTTGCTTTCTTTTGGCAATTTTTAAAAAATTTCTTTTAATTCCCTGTCTCCTTGTTCTCCCTGAGGCCTTCTTGAGCTCTTTCTTGATTGACTGCAATATTAATGCAGGAATATAAAGTTCCTGCCAAAATATATACAGCATTTACAAGGGAATTTTTCTTTTATACTCTATGCCTCAAGCTATGAGAATATCTATTTAAAAAAGTATAGTAATTTGAAACCAGAAAATCTTTAGCAGTCATGTTTCTAAAAAGCTAAATGCTAGTTTTGAAAACAGGTAGAAATAAAAGCTCAAGCTCTGGAGAATTACTTTTTAAAGATTGATTTATTTATTTGAAAGGCAGAGCATCAGAAAGAGGAGTAGATACATAGAGAGAAAGAAATCTTTCATCTGCTGGTTCACTCCCCATATGGCTGCAATGATCAGGGCTGTGCCAGGCTGAAGCCAGGAGCCAGGAACACCATCTGTGTTCCCCACATGGGTAGCAGGAGCCCAAGCACTTGAGTCATCCTTTGCTACCTTCCTAGGCACATTAGCAGGAGGCTGGATAGGAAACAAAGAAGGCGGGACTTGAACCAGTGCTCCAAAACGGGACACCAACACCATAAGTTGTGGCCTAGAAAATTATTTAGAATTACCCTATTTGACAAAAAGCCTTGCAACAAATGGACAAAACCAATAATTGGGTAGTTAAGCATTGTAATGCTAAAATACACTTACTTTAACATGAAACAAATGTTCACTAAATATGGCTGTATTTTAATTTCTAGAGAAATGGCTTATAGTTCTGGGATTTAATAAATAAGCACTTAAAGACAAAGTTGATGATAAAGATATAGATCAAATGTTGATAACTGACTTTAGCCAATTTGAGTATTCATAATTATTTTATTTTTTCCTGATAAGTATCAATGGCTTACTTCAAAAGAGATGTATGAGGCTATAGGTCTCCTCCTCCAAGTGTTGTTACCAGATGAAATATTACAATATAACCAAGTTTTGACATGGGAAGGGGGAGACACAGCAGACTCATAGAATGACAGATGTCCTAAATAGCACTCTGGCCTCAGAATCAGCCCTTAAGGCATCCAGATCTGGCTGAAGAGCCTATGAGAGTATTTTAGGCATGGAAAGCCAAGACACTCTGGAAAAAAAAAAGAAGAAGAAGAAGAAGAAGAAGAAGGAGAAGACCTAAATGAAGGATCTCAGCGAGTGTGATCCCAGTGGAAAGAACGGGGCCATCAAGGTAGGTGGTATCTTTCTCCGAAGGGAGGAGAGAACTTCCACTTTGACTATGACCCTGTTGGAATAAGATCGAAGTCGGTGAACCCTAAAGGCTTCCATAGCCTCGGCAACTCATGACTAGAGCCTAGGGAGATTACTGACGCCATAAACAAGAGTGTTAAATTGTTAAATCAAATCAAGAGTCACTGTGTACTTATGTCCCATGTGGGATCTGTCCTTAATGGGTTGTCCAAGGTGAAGTAATGATATAGCTAGTACTGAAACAGTATTTTTACACTTTGTGGTTATGTGTGGGTACAAACTGATGAAATCTTAGTATATACTAAAGCGATCTTCTGTATATAAAGATAATTGAAAATGAAAAAAAAAAAAAACCTTGGTGTTAAATTGGAAATTACATAGAAAAGTAATCAATCTTTTTTAAAAAATATCATGAAGGATCTCTGTCCTTAATGTGCTGTACATTGTGATTTAATGCTATAACTGGTAATCCAACAGTATTTTTTCACTTTGTGTTGCTATGTGAGGGCAAACTGTTGAAATCTTTATATATACTAAACTGATTTTCTGTATATAAAGAGAATTGAAAATGAATCTTGATGTGAATGGAAGGGGAGAGCGAGTGGGAAAGGGGAGGGTTGCGGGTAGGGGGGAAGTTATGGGGGGGAAGCCTTTGTAATCCATAAGCTGTACTTTGGAAATTTATATTCATTAAATAAAAAAAAAAACAATATAACCAAGTTTTGAAAGAAAATCTGCCACAGCTACAAGTACTAAAGAATAAGTAGATTAAAAAAAAAAAAACAATAGAAGGGGGTCTGGTGCTGTGGGTGTAGTGGGCTAAGCCTCTGCTTGCAGCACAGACATCCCATATGGGTGCCAGTTCGCATCCCGGCTGCTTCTCTTCTGTTCCAGCTCTCTTCTGTGGCCTGAGAAAGCAGCAGAGGATGGCCCAGGTCCTTGGGTCCCTGCATCCGTGTGGGAGACCCAGAAGAAGCTCCTGGCTCCCGGCTTTGGATTAGCCCAGCTCCAGCCTTTGCAGCCATTGGGGGAGTGAACCAGCAGGTGGAAGACCTTTCTCTCTCTCTCTCTCTCTGTAACTCTACCTCTCAAATAAATAAACAAAATCTTTTTTAAAAAAACAATAGAAGGTGACTTACCTAGGTTGCAGACTCAGGGGTATCTCTGTTATTTGTCCTTTTAAGCACTATAAAATGAAGATTCACTTGATGCATAGGAAACAATATTCTAGTTGCAGGCTTCTGCCAACCCACCTATAATATCTGCCAACAGACTCCTCCAAACAGGTTAAGACACAGGACCTGATTGAATCCTTAGGGCTAGCTAGGGTCAGGCTACTGTCAATAGCACAGCTTCCTGTAATTTCCAGGTTATCATTACCTATTTGCAAAAGAGTATAGGGAAGTGTATAGTTCTTTATGTTAATCAGCGTAGTTTGATACCACTGCCAACATCAATGAAGATTCAATTCTAACCTTTTACTTATTGTCTAACCCTGTGGTGTCAACCAAAGATAAAATCAATCATTCTTGTTGGTTTTTCACTAAATAAATACCCCTGGGATATGGATTCCTTATTAACCATATCAATCATTAACCAACCATCCTAGACTACGAGTTAAAACTAATTGCTGTGGTTTGAAAGTGCTTTCCAAATTTCATGTTCTAGAAACTTAATCTCCAAAGTCACCTATTAATGGTTTTTGAGAGGTAGGAGCTTTGGGAGGAGATTGGGTTGTGAGGGTTCTGCCATTCATGGATTCATGGGGTATTGTGGGAGTGGCTTTATTATAAAAGGGAGCTCTCTCTGGCACATTCGCAGTTTCTCTTACCATGTGATACCTTCTACCACATCATGACCTAGCAGCAAGGCCCTCATCAGTTACTGAGCACATACTGATGCCATGTTTTTGGACTGCCCAGTCTGTAGAACTGTGAACTAAATAAACCTTTGATCTTTATAAAGTACCCAGTCCGAAAAATAAAGGAGAGTGTTTGGTCTAGTGGTTAAGCCTGAGCCCACATTCCCCATCAGAGTGCCTGTGTTCAAGCCCTGGCTTTGCTCCTGATTCCAGATTCCTGCTAATGTGCACCTTGTGAGGCAACAGGTGATGCCTCAAGTAGTTGGATCCTTCTTACCCACATGGGAGACCTGTACTGGGTTCTGGGCATCTCACAAGTGAACCTGTGAATCCCAGGCTGTCCTCCTGCCTCCCTCTTTCACACTGTCTCTTTGTATGTATGTGTGTGTGTGTGTGTATGTGTGTGAAATAAATTTAAAATAAATAAATAAAATTTGAAAATAAGTCACCTGGGCTGTGGTAGGCAGTTACAGTAGCAGATAAAGATACTAATATGCCTGTTTATCACAATTTCCCTACTTACAGATTAATAACTCTTACTTAATTACTGGATTGTCCTTCAAATACTTGGTCATTATGCAATGAAGCATTTTCAGTGCAGAAAATATCTACTTACAATGGCTACCTGTCCAATTAATTCCTCACCTCCATCTCTTTTAATCTAACTTTCTTATCCCCCTCCCAACCACCACTTAATCTTAAGAGTGTTTTAGGAAATAGCCCATGGAAACTAATTTTTTTTTCCATCAGTATACTATTCTCTTTCCTGGGTTAGATCTGGAACACTGAGAAAATTACCTAGCTTTCCTCCTATATGGAATGAAAATGAAAATACCTTAGGGGATAACACTATATGCAATGGGTTAAGTTGCCCCTTGTGACAATAGATTGTCATATTAGAACACCAGTTTAATTCCCAGCTGCTTCAGTTCCATTCCAGCTTCCTGCAAATGTGCCTGCAAAATCACTAGAAGATGACCCAATTAACTGGGCCTCTTCCACCCAAGTGGGAGACCAGGATGGAGTTCCTGGCCCCTGGCTTTGAGGAGTGAACCAGCAGATAGAAGATCTCTCTCTTACTCTCTTTCTCACTCTCATTCTCTCTCTGTCATTTTACATGCCAAATAAATAAATAAATCTGAAAAAGTAGAAAGCTCTGTAAATACCCCAGAGTGAAAAGACTTCTTGTAATTTACAATCACCACAGGAGGATGGGCCTTTGTGCCTGGAGCTTCCTTTGTTGGTGAGCAATATAAAGTCTGAAATTGCTTTGTGGAAGAAAAAAGAGAGATTAAAAGACCTGCAGGAGAGTGGGCTGTGGGTACGGAAACCATCTGAGGTCGGTGAGGGGAAGGAGCAAAAAGAGGAATCAAGTGATTGTGTGGCTTGGGAGACAGGCTTGGGAGAGATAGCAAAGTTAGATTTTTGAAAGTGCTACTCCTTGTAAAGTACAATGTGATCATTTTGGAACCCTTATGACTACAGAGATTGTAGCCATACAAGTGACTTGATGTTGTTGGATTTCTTGTGTAAATATAGAAAGACCTCAGAGGCCTATATGGGTTATGATCTCTGGGTTATATAACATTGTGTATGATGCCTTAGAATCAGGCCCTGAGTGTGTAGGGCTGAGGTTTGAAACTACATGTAGAATAACAGAGGAGATGGAGCATTCAACATACACCATGGATACAGTAACTGACTGTGTTCATACCTTCATACTGTGTATCACAGCAGACACGTCACACTCAATAACAGGAGTTGCCTAGACTTGCCAAAAAGCAAAAAGCACATATGGTTGGCATATCATCACATTCTTCTCTTAGTTGTTTTGCAAGTAAACATTTAAAGCATTTGGTATCTTAAAAATCTGCCACTTCTTCATTTTTTTTTTTTTTTACATTTTCAGGAGCCTGCTTCCATCTTCTAAGTTTGTCACACAAAGATCACACAGTAGAAATAGGAAAGACACATATATCAAGAAGGCACAAAGGCAGCCAAAAAAAACAAATGTAATAGATAGGCTAGCAGTCCAGAGAAAGTCACAGTTTAGAAAGTACCATTTCAAATCCCAACCAGCAAACAACATCTACTCATAATTCAAGGTTTCCAAACATAGCTCTTAATTAGGGTTTAGCATTGTCCAGTTTAAAGGTCACCAACTGGAATAAACACCTGGACAGCATATTATCAAATTTCAGGGAGCACAGAAGCTAAAACAGTAGCTAGAACTCCAAATAATAGATTCTGACTGGATAAGGTTGAGCTCAACTTCAGCACATCCTAAGTTTTTAGGGCAACTTCTAGTTCTCAAAGTCCATGATTCTGTTATTCTGTAGTAAATAAATTGAAGTTTAGGCAGGTTAACTGGCCCAAAACTAGCACACATAGTGAAAGAATCAGTCTCGGGTCTTTCATCAGAATGAGTTTCATGTTGACCTATTGTTCATATTTCAAAGAATAAAATTGTTAAATATTTAAGTGAAATGTCCACTTACACAGATGCAATGCAGAGATGGGGGAGGGGGTGGGGAGAGAGAGAGAGAGAGAGAGAGAGAGAGAGAGAGAGAGAGAATCTTCCATCCGCTGGTTCACTCCCCAAATGGCTGCAACCACTGGAGCTGGGCTAATCGGAAGCCAGGAGCCAGGAACTTCCTCTGGGCCTCCCACGTGGGTACAGGGGCCCAAGGACCTGTGCCATCATCTACTGCTTTCCGAGGCCATAGCAGAGAGCTGGATCGGAAGTGGAGCAGCCGGGTCTCAAACCAGCACCCATGGGATGCCAGCACTACAGATAGTGGTTTTACCCACTACACCATGGTGACAATTTTTATTAAAAAGATTACTAACCCTGACAGTGGATATCCATATGCTTAAGATTGAAATTTGATCCTCTCTCACCCTATAGAAAAATCAATTCAAAATTGACCAGAATCTAAACTGTGAAATTACTATTATAATGTGAGACACTGGCATAAGCAGCAATATTTTGGCTGAGATGCTAAAAGCATAAGCAACAGGCCGGCACCATGGCTTAACAGGCTAATCCTTCACCTTGCAGCGCCGGCACACCGGTTGGGGTGCCGGATGAGTACTATGAGTAGTAGTCCCGGTTGGGGTGCCGGATTCTATCCCAGTTGCCCCTCTTCCAGGCCAGCTCTCTGCTATGGCCCAGGAAGGCAGTGGAGGATGGCCCAAGTCCTTGGGCCCTGCACCCATGCGGGAGACCAGGAGAAGCACCTGGCTCCTGGCTTCAGATAAGCGAGATGTGCCGACCGCAGCGGCCATTGGAGGGTGAACCAACGGCAAAAAGGAAGACCTTTCTCTGTCTCTCTCTCTCATTATCCACTCTGCCTGTCAAAAAAAAAAAAAAAAAAAAAGAAAAGAAAAAAAAAAGCATAAGCAACAAAAGCAAAAATAGACAAATGGGATTTTTTTTAAGAAGCTTCTGTACAGCAAAAGATGCATCCAGTAGAAAGAAGAGACAACTAACAGAATGGGAAAAAATATTTGTAAATTATTCATCGGACAAAAGATTGGTGTCTAGAATATATAAGAAATCAAAAACAAAACGAAACACCTCAACAACAAAAATCCAAACATCGAGTTAAGATATAGACAAAGGATCTAAACAGACATTTCTCAAATGACCAACAAATGCATGAGAAATTGTGCAATATCACTAGCCACCAGGGATATGACCTCACGCCAGTTAGAGAGTGGCTATTATCAAATAGACCAAAAAAGAGGCCAGTGTTGTGGTGTAGGAGGTTGAGTCTTCATCTGCGATGCCAGCGTTCCACATCAGTGTGTTGGTTTAATCCCCAGCTACTTTGTTTTTGATCCAGCTTCCTGCTTATGTACCTAAGAAGGCAGCAGATAATGGCTTAAGCAATGGTGCCCAGCCACTCATGTGGGAGACCTATATGGCGTTCTTGGCTCCTGGCTTTGGACTGGCCCAGACCTGGCTGTTGTGGTCATTTGAAAAGTGAACCAGCAGTTAGAAAATCTGTCTCCTTCTCTGTCACTCACTTTTACTCTGCCTTTTAAATAAAAACAATTTTTAAAAAGAAAGAAAAACATAATATGTTGAAGATGTTGACAAAAGGAAGTTATATGCTGTTGGTGGGAATGCAAATTAGTATGGCAATTATGAGGAAATTTTAAAGTTTCCTCAAAAAAGGCTAGAAATAAACCTATGGCTAGGATCTAGCTATCTTACTCCTGGAGAATGTGTGTGTGTGTCTGTCACATGCACAGGAAATGACATTGGCTTAAGAAAGAGATACCTAAAACCCCATGTTTGTTGCAGTACTATTAAAAAAAAAAGCCAAGATATAGAATCAACCTATGTGACTATTGATGGGTAAAGACAGTATGTGTGGATACACACACACACACACACAGTGGAATATTATTCAGCCATAGAAATAATGTTATCCTGACATTTGCAGCAAAATTGATGAAATTGTAGATCATTATGTTCAGTAAAATAAGACAGATACGGAAAGACAAAAACTGCAAGTTTTCTCTCACAGGCAGATGTTTAAAAATTAGTTAATATAAACTTAAAAGAGTTCTTACTAGAGGCTGAAAAGGGTGGGAAGAGAGGGTATAGAGGTTAGATCATGGGTACCACAGTCTAATGGAGGCAACTGGTTCTGGTGTTCTATGGCACAGTGGGATAACTCTATATACTATATAAGGAACTGGAACAGAATTGCTGGTAGGCTTCAAACACAAAGAAAAGATAAGAAAATGGAAAAGCTAATCATTTAATTATGATTGCTTTATGTAGTGTATATATGTTGAAACAATATACAGTACCCCATAAAAATGCACATGTATTACACATACATGTTAATCTAAGATTTAAGAAAAATATTAACATAGATTATTTACCGGGTATTGAACCATGAAGTTAGCAAATGAAACTATTAGACTGTAAACGTATGATCCCTTCAATAAAGAACAGAAGTGACAGCCATTCATAGTAAAGGATACGGACAGAGAACTATGTGAAATAATATGCGCCAGTGTCAAAGCTTTTATTTTGGTAGATTTGTAACTTTCATATTCATAATGCCCAAAGCCATAAAATTTTTTGTAAAATTGACATATCATATTTGACATAAACATTTAAATACAAGAGCACACTGTACATTTGACCTTTACCTGAGAAAGTGACTGGCTTTCTCAGAGATTCAGACCCAGCTGCTGCCAGACAGTGAGCTGGAGTGAAAATGTCACAATATTTAAGAGGCCATACTTGTTTGCATTATTTTGGAAAGATAGTACATATAGGCCGGCGCTGCGGCTCACTAGGCTAATCCTCCACCTTGCGGCGCCGGCACACCGGGTTCTAGTCCCGGTCGGGGCACCGATCCTGTCCCGGTTGCCCCTCTTCCAGGCCAGCTCTCTGCTGTGGCCAGGGAGTGCAGTGGAGGATGGCCCAAGTCCTTGGGCCCTGCACCCCATGGGAGACCAGCAGAAGCACCTGGCTCCTGCCTTCGGATCAGCACGGTGTGCCGGCTGCAGCGCGCCTACCGCGGCGGCCATTGGAGGGTGAACCAACGGCAAAAGGAAGACCTTTCTCTCTGTCTCTCTCTCACTGTCCACTCTGCCTGTCAAAAAAAAAAAAAAAAAAAAAGGAAAGAAAGATAGTACATATAAATCACGGGTTTAGTTTTTATTTTCTCTTCTTTCTACTTTACCCACTAATAAATAACAATTGCTTCCATAAGCCAATTTCATTTAAATTCTGAAACTAAACAACCAGTATTGAATAGGGGACAAGAAGAACGTTTAAAGCTGACCTGTCTGACACTTACAATATTTTCAATGTTGGATAAATGAATGTGTTGTACAAGATTGCTTTAAACTGCTAACAACAAAGACAGTTCTAAGGTGAGAGGGTGTAGGATATAACTGGTTAATTGGCAGTTACTTCAATAATCTGGACAAGATTACTTAAATGAAAAATTAGTATTAAAAATGAACATTCTAGAAACTGGTACTGTGGGGTAGTAGGTTAAACCCTGCACCCAAGTGGGAGACATGGAGGAAGCTCTTGGCTCTTGATTTTGGATTAGCCTCACTCTGGCCTTTGTGACCAACCGGGGAGTAAACCAGTGGAGGGAAGACCTCTCTCTCTGTCTCTACCTCTCTCTGTAACTCTGTCTTTCAAATAAATACAATAAATCTTAAAAAAAAAAAAGATGAACTATTCTTACAGTTGAGGATACTTGGAGTAAAAGTCATTATGTGACTTACCTAAGAGCCTGAGGCTGAAAAAAATCACAAATATCAAGTCTTTGGTATTTTCACATCATGCATTTCTTACTCTGAAAGGTTTTTCCTGCTATGTGTTGTTATCGTTTGAACACAATTTGACCTCCAAATTCATGTAATTTAGTCCCCCAAATCTTAAATTAGTAGTATTAAGAGGTTGGAAACTTAACCTGTTATGATATTTAGAGGTAAGTCCATGGGAAGTGATCAGATTAGAATAGGTTGTGAGATTCCCCCATCAATTTAATCCTGTTGGTTTTACAAGGAAAAATATGCACAGAATGATACCCTCCCTATCTCCTGGTATCCCTTGGGTACTTCAGGACTCTGCTAGCAAGAAACATTATTGCCAATGGCCAAATCAGTAGGCCCTCTCCTGATCATGGACTGTGAACCTCCATAACTGTGAGCCACAGTTAACTTGTTTTCTTTATAAATGTAGGCTACCTCAGGCATTTAGAATAGTGATGAAAAGCTAATACATGAGTTTTAAGGACTGGGAAATGATAATCTGGTAAAAAGAATTCTAGGTTGAATTTTATGAATACTAGCGTTATTTTGTATTTATTATAATTTTTTTATTTTTAAATGTAACATTTTAAATTATTCATTTATTTATTGTAATTTTAAAGATGGAGAGAGAAATAGAGAGACTGTCTATTTACTGGTTCACTCACCAAATACTCATGACAGTCAGATCTGGGCCAGTTTGAAGCCAAGAGCCTGGAACTCTATCATAGTCTCCCGTATGGGAGGCAGGGATGCAAGTAATTGAGCCACCCCTGCCTTCCATGGTGCACATTAGCATGAAGCTAGATCAGAAGTGGACACAATTCAAATCTAGGCATTCTGATGAGGGATGTCTGTGTGCTTCTCAAACCACTGAGCCATAATATATGTCCTTATATTTCTTATTATATATAACTGTGTTACATCTGTTTTATACAATAATTACTATATTAATACATTCTTGGTTTACTGTCACTGGATATTCTGAGTGGAATTATATTCTTCCCAAATAATGAAATAAAATTGAGCATATATGGGCTAACTTCAAAACAAAATCATATTGTTTCATCTCCTTTTAGATATGAGATCTCGATTCAACATGGAATATGTCTTAGCCTTACTGAAGAGACAGTGAAATGTAAAATAAACTACCTTTTTCCTGGAATTGTTCCCCATCTCTGATCCTGTTACTTACATTGCCTTCCTCAATAATTTTAGTACTGATTTCATGACTTTCTACTTCAGGAACACCAATGTCTTTCTGGTCTTCTTGTATCCTTGCCCAGCTCGGGCCCAGGATTGCCATTTCAACTGTGCTTTTAAGATGTGTTCACTCCTTTGCCCCTTGTCTGTTGGCCACATTCACTTTCCTAGCCCTTTGCTTTATGTAAATCACATCATTGCACTTCCTTTGTTTTTATTCTTAGGCTGCTGAACTTTCTTTTTTTTAAAGATTTATTTATTTGAAAGGCAGAGAGAGAGAGAGAAAGAGAGAGAGAGAAAAATCTTCCATTCACTGCTTCATTCTCTAACTGGTTAAACAGCCAGGGCTGGGCCAGGCCAAACCCAGGAACCTGGAAACTCATCTGGGTCTCCCATGTGGGTGGAAGGGACCCAAGTACTTGGGCCATCATCTATCATCTTCCCAGGTGCATTAGCAGTAAGCTGGATCAGAAGTGGAACAGCTGAGACTCAAATAGACACCCCAGTACGGGATGCCAGCAACATAACTCGCAGCTAAACCCATTGTACCACAAAGCCTGCCCCCAAGAACTACTGAACAGTTTGAAGAAAGTCTCAAAACTTAAACACAAATGTCTACCATCACTCAAGTCTTGGCTGGGCAGCTCCTACAGGAAAATATGGACGTGGTAGCCCTAGAATGCCACATCTGTGCTATTCTACGTTGCCTGATGGGTCAGTAAATTCAGCACCCTTTCTTTACTCTCTTTAGCCTCCTCACTGCATTTGATACTACGTACTTGCTCTCCAAACTCACATAGAAAATCTTTGCCTCTAAGAGGAAATTTCCAGTTTTTTTTTTTTTTGCCTTACCTTCTAAAAGCAGAATTTTCCTAAAAATTATCTTCTCTTATTGATTTCACAACTTTAAATATCACATCTGTGTAAATTATATTATTAACTCAAGCTTTTTATTTTTAATAGCTTGCTGTTTCCAAGTGATCTAAATGTCCTGCTGGGGTCTCAAATGCAAGTTTGTATGAAAAAGTTACAATTTCATATTTATTTAATTCAGTCTGGGTTGGAAATTATAACTGAAACTAGAGGTTATAAAATATAACCATCATGTAATCAAAGGTTATTGGTATAGGTGTTTTGGGTGGACTAAGTTTTCTGCTAGCTGTTATATGCAGTGAAGTGAGAGATAATGTTAGTAAATATTTAGATACCAACTGCCTAGAAGTTAAAATAAATCTTTATTTTGTATACTATAATCATGAAATTGAATTTTCATTTTTTACTATAAAGTAAAAAGATCTTTATTGAAATACTAAAAATAATACTCTTCATTTGTAACTTTGAGATATGAATATTAAGGAGTTTATTGAATAAAACTTTATTTCAGATTGTAAATTAATTGTGGAGGTTACTTTCAGGCTACCAGACTTTTGTAAATTAACTGCTCTCTAGGGCTATGGTTCTCAAACTTGACCATTCATTAGCTGAGCTCTCACTGTAAGAAATTTGATGCAATCATACTAGAGTGACAATAGGGCATTGGTAGTTTCACAAGCATTCCAGGTGATTCCAAAGTTGAACTGTCGCTTACAGTGTACTTGTTTTAAATTGCTACAGAAGTATGGGATACCTAGTTAAATTTTAACAATCAAACATTTTCACTGTAAGTAGTTTATATTAAAACTGTATTCACTGTTTTACCCAGGATTCATTTTTAACTGGGCATCTTGTATTTTTATTTTCCAGACTTGTCAATCCTATAATTTCTCTAATTATTATATGAATTCATGGGAAGTAAGAAGTTAAATTACATTCCATAACGAGTGTGAAGGTTGTCAGAATCAAAATAAAGTGACTTTTGTGAAACCATAAGCAAATAAATACAAGAGGTTATGAAGAGGGGCTCTCATGCACGCATGCCTAGTAACAGGAACAATCAGAAAAAGACACTTCCCCATAGCTACAACCTTGCACAAAGCTCACCAGGACCCTACTCAGAAAATATTCCTGCAAGGATGTCTGTCCGACAATTGCCTGTAGAACCTTGGGCTTTATAGCCAAGGATTACTAACTCAAAATAACTTACGTAATCCTCCTTGCGTTGCCTTTAAAACTTTCCCCTGGCCTCAACCTCCTCATTTTTTATGTATACTCCCACTGCAATGTTCTGCAATTCCTGAATAAATTTACTGATTTTTGGAGAATCTGTTTGCTATTTAGGTTTTGAACATCAGAAAACATCAATATTTGTCATTGTCTTCTTTCAGGTTTCTTTATAATAAACATTTTACCTGTGTATTTGTTGAAAAAGAAGTCCTTGTAAATTCATCCAAGTGGTCCATATTTTCCTGTAGGAGCTGCCCGTATTCCCCCTTCTGTTTTCCATGAAGTTCTCTCCAACAACAGAAGGTGAAGTCCCTTTCAGGCTTCAAACCTCTCTGACATCTGTTCTCGCTTTCTGATTCCAGCTGGAGGAAGCTTATTGCTTTTAAAGGCTCATGTGATAATGTTTGGTTTACCTAGGTAACTCAAGATAATCTCCATATTTGTGTCCCTAACCTTATTTACAACAGTCAAGCCTATGGAACATATTCACAGGTTCCAAGGATTACCATTATGATGTGGCCTTGCTGCCTAGCGGAGTTATCTCAGTGTTAATCTTCACCTCTCTCTTCTATTAGACCCCTAGCCTCACCTCTTTGTTATGGCTTCCTGAGAAAGGATGCTTGAAAAGAATATCTAAAACTTTGCCTCTCTGAAAGTGTCTATTTTAAACAGATTTATTTATTATTTATTTGAAAGTCAGAGTTACACAGAGAGAGAAGGAGAGGCAGAGAGAGAGAGAAGTCTTGAGCGGGAAAGGGGAGGGTTGCGGGCGGGAGGGAAGTTATGGGAGGGGGGAAGCCATTGTAACCCATAAGCTGTACTTTGGAAATTTATATTCATTAAATAAAAGTTAAAAAAAAATCTCATACTTCATTGGCTTTAATATTGAAAATCTTCCTCCCTCGATTAATTTTGGAAGTATGTCTTTGCTTTTTTTCTTTCTGGAAGTGATTCAGATTTCTCTGACTCGTTTGCTTTGAAATTTCATCATAGCGTATTTTAGTATAGAGAATTTTCATCATCAGCTGAGCAAACAGTGTAGGTGCTGTAGTTCTACAGTTCTGATAACTGTCATGTTGGTTTTCTTTGACAGGTCTCTTTCTGCTGTTAGTTACAAACCCTTTCTTACCTAAATTCCCTGGCTAGAACCTCCAGTATTTACTTGAGAGGTAGAGTTACAAAGGGAGAGAAAGAGAGAGAGAAAGGTCTTCCGTGTGCTGGTTCATTCCCTAAACAGCTGCAATGGCGGGAACTGAGCCAATCCAAAGCCAGGAGCCAGGAGCTTCTTCCAGGTCTCCCACGTGGGTGCAGGAGCCCCAGGGCTTGGGCCATCTTCTACTGCTTTCCCAGGCCATAGCAGAGAGCTGGATAGGAAGAGGAGCAGCCAGGACTAGAACTGGTACCCAAATGGGAAGCCAGCACTGCAGGCAGAGGATTAAAATGCTGGCCCTGGGCTTTTTTTTAATCATGAAAAGGTGTTGGATTTTGTGAAATGCTTTTCCTTCACCTATGGAAATGATCATGTTAGTTTTTGGTTCTTCAGTCTGTTAAAATGGTGTATTACAATGACTAATTTTGTTTTTTACACCAGCCTTGCATTCCAGAGACAAAATCTCACATGGTTATGCTGTATAATCGTTTTTGTATGTTACTGGATTTGGCTTCCTAATATATTGTTGAGGATTTTTTAAAAAAGATGTATTTATTTCAAAGGCAGAGTTACAGAGAGAGAGAGGAAGAGACAGAGAGCAAGACAGAGACAGATCTTTCACCTGCTAGTTCACTCCCCAAATGGTTGCAACACCTAGGGCTGATCCAGGCCAAAGCCAGGAGCCTGGAATTCCATCCTGATGGCACTTGGGCCATCTTCTGTTGCTTTCCCAGGTGCATTAGCAGAGAGTTGTATCAGAGGGGACAGGAACTGAAGCCCACATGGGATGACAGTGGTTTAATACTCTGTGCCACAATGTCTCCCTTGTTGAGGGTCTTTTTGCACTAATATTCATAAGGTAAGTTTTCTTGTGATGTCTTGCCTGATTTGGTTATTCCCCCCCCCCCCCTCAGGTGGGAAATCATTGCATATAGGCCCTAGTTTTGAGACAAGACTCCACAAACACGACACTCAGGCAAATGGACATTTCTCTATCTAGCAGAGAAAGGTCATACACTCTTTTAAGGTCTCTTATTAGACTCCTGCGCCTTCCTCAAGCCGAGTAATAAAACTTGCTTTCATATTCCAAATCTTATTTATAGTCGTTTGATCATCTATTTTCATGGCTGTGAATCCAGGGTTTATGAGGCACTGCCAAGTCACCATGTACTCCAAGCGGCCCTCTCACTGCCTGAATGAGCACTTTGATTTACCTGTAGTCACCAATTTACCTGCCAGCTGTCATTTGTCAAGAGTCAGGCCTCTTCAGCGTTTAGTGCCAGCGTGCACAGATGGAACAAGAGGGTAAGCGACGAAGACAGTGACATCAGAGGGGAAAACCAAGGCCAGGTCCTGGTGTTGCCTCAGGACGAGGCTCAGGCATGGAGATGGGTGTCTGGGACGCCTGCGGAGTTTTAGTAGGAACCGACCCTGCAGTTGGAACTGGGGCCAGAACTCGAAGGCGCTGGGAGAGGACGAGGGAGACCACAACTTCTGTTGCTCTGGTAAGCGGATGAGGAGACGGCAAAACTTTGCAAGGGTTCCGCCCCGCCGCGCGCGGCCCGCGCTGCTTGTCGGTCTGCGCGGGGTCAGGGCGCGGCGCCGCCCACGCGCGGCCCGGGTGGGAGCTGGCTGAGGTGGAGTGAGACGGGCCGGTGGGCGGCGGTGCCGGCTCGGTGGCCGAGTCCGAGGCCGCAGGGTCGGGGCTGCTGGCGCAGCTCGCGCGCTTTCCGCGGGGTTTGGCTCCTGTCGCTTCCCGTCTCACCGAACCGGCATCGCCGCCGCCGCCGCCGGAGCCGCCGCCAGTCCTCAGAGCCAGGCTGCCGGCGGCCGGGCGCGCCGGGAGGGGGCGCGGAGCGGGGCGCTCCAGGACGCAGACGCAGGTAAGGGCCGGCGGCCGCGAGCTCGCGGGGCGCGGCGGCCGCGTCTCCTCCAGGCGGCCCGGCCTCGGCGCGGCCCTGCCGGGTCGCGCTGTCACGGGCGCCCATGCTGGCCCCCGAGCGAGGACGCGCCGAGAGGCAGGGCTGCCGCCGGGCTGGGGCTGGCCGGGCTGCCTGTCTCCCGGGCCTCAGGTGACGCGGCGGCGGCTTAACTTTCGCGCCCGGGGCGCTCCGGGCCGAAAGGCTGGAATTACGCGGGGTTTGGATGCCGGAGCCCTGGCGGCGAAGCGCCGGGGGCGTGGCGGGGGAGGCCGGCACTGCTGGGGCGGGTATGAGGGGTCTGGAATCGCTGGCTGTCCGGGTCCGGAGCGAGGAGGAGCTGTGAGCTGCTTCCCCTCAGAGCTGGTGGGGAGGTGGGCGCTCTCAGCCCTGCGCGGCCGGTTCCCCGACACGGATCCACTTTCATTGTCTGGTCCATTTCAGTATCGGCGTTTCAGCCGCTTTTGTTGCAGCCTCGGGTCCGGAGTGTCCAGACTCTGTGGCAGGCACGGGTCCTAAGTGAGCCTCGAAAGGCAGCCGGGCGGCGGGGGGTCCTGGGAGGGGAGAGGATGATGAGTGCTGTCATCAGCGCTAACACGGACATTACCGTGTTCTTTGCGAGAGAGCACTCGATATTTTTGTAGGATCTAATAGGTTTAAGTGCACCCGTGAAAGGGTTCATTAGTTAACTTCAAAGGAGCGTCATGTGGGCAGGTTACTATTAAATTACCCATTTCATAGACCAGACAGCTGAGACGCCCACGAAGAAAAGTACTGATTACATCAAAAGTAAGCAGTCAGTGCAGGTGGAAGTTGGGATTAGAACTTGTCTGTCTGAGTTGCCCTCCATCCAGCCTCACGTGCAAAGGAGCATTCAAAGAATGCCGGTCTGACACCTTTTCTATTTCTATTTACTCATTATTACAATTTTTCTTTATGAGTATTGCTGAATGCTTTTAGGTCCCTGCGTGAGTACCCCCTAAAAGTGATGCTTGAAAGATCAGAATGAATCTGGGAAGGAGTAAAATCCCTTTGTCTTTCATTTGTCAGCTCTTTCATTTCCTAACTAGATGTAGTGGCACTGATAGCCCCAAAGATCCTTGATGACCCTAACAGAGACCCTGAATTCTTATTTAATAAATGAGCAGAATGGAAGATGTAGGCTGCTAGGTATCCCTGCATATTGAGTAGCAAGTTTACTTTTCTTAGAAAGAATTGAACATTTAGGAGAGTAATTATTTTAGTTGTTTTCATGAAAATTGTACAGATATTGTAAATGTATTATGGTGTTGTGCTTTCTTATCTCCCTAGAACTGGCAGTCTTTTGCCAGTTTCCCTACTGTTTGCTCTTAGCTGGTTTTGCCAGTAGATTTTTTATTGCCTCATTTGGCTTCCTCTTTTTCATTTTTATGTATTTGGTTTTTAAAGTGATTTTTTTCTTCCAAAATTCATGAGAGTATTTTAAAAAAAAATAAGCTTGCTTTCTTGGTAAAAGAGAGTTAACTGAGACTTTTATGAGTGTATCTGAGGAGAGATACCAGCCTATTAATAAGTAACTCTCAAACATGAAACAGGAATTCTTCCAGGCTAGTATGCAATAAATTATCACTTTTAATAGACCTCTAATATTTTATGACACACCTACCTGAATAATAATACTTTTCATTTATGTAATGTCTTTGTCAAGAAAATTAAGCTAAAACATTTCACTTAAATTGTGCTGTGTAGAACAGAATTTTAGGGGACAGTGTTCTAGTTTTAATTGTTTCCTCATGGAATAGACAAAGTTTTCTTTCCTTTATAGTACCTCCACTCAGCCATGTGAAAAAAGAATGGTAAATCTGCACTTTGTTTCATAGGGGTATGTAAAGAATTAATGAAGTTATGTCTAGAAAATAGCTTCAACTCAAAACTGCTTTATGACTTTGAAGTGTGTCTACTCAGTCCTGAAATACTAAACATGTCGTCATTTAAGTTTGTAATGAGAGTGCTTATTGTAAGTAGTCACCTTTGGAGCCTGAAAGCTTATTCCAGTAGTGCAGCTGCTATTCATAATTATTTTGAATCTTTTGAAATCATAAAATGTGTTTTTTATGATCACTTTTGTGAGTACTTTTTCATTTGTGTATTTTTAATTAACGTACGCAACTTAGCTTGAGCACTTATTTTGTATACTAAATAGGTAGAAGGATTTCTGCATGCTTCTCAGTTCTGCCTGTAGGATTTTACCACTACTAAGGCTATTTAAAGGATTATCCTGGTGAAAAGTCAGTTTCAAAAGGGCAGTTTACAAATAGATTAAAATAGTGACAACATTATTAGAATAAATGTGCAACATCCCAGAGGACTACTCTGAAGAGGGCAAGACTTACTTGGAGGCTGAGATTCTATAACAATTTCATGTTATTAAACATTTTGAAGTTAATAATTTATATTGTAACCTATGAGTTACATCTTTTCATCATATTGATTTTTCTGGGAATCAGAAATTTCACATATATGTTAAGTAGATCATATGAAAATTGGTCACATATCATAAAGGAATAGGGTTTGGTTGGGACTATTTTATACTGACATTTCAACATCACATAAATGCAAATGTAAATCTAATAATTTAGGACCATAAAATTTGGCTCCACATTGTATGTTTTGAGTCTAATATACCTGGAGTATGACAAAATATAAAATTGTTACTTAAAAAACAAAATTAGCAAGTTACTGGTACAACAGACTTTCCTGACCACACCATTGTCAAAAGACAAAATTGCAACAAATTTAAAGATCTGGTTGGTTTGTATTAGCAGTTTTAGAATCTGCCAGCATCTCATGGTACAAAATAGTGAGTGTTCTAGGGCCTGTGACAGAGAAGTTGGTTTTATAAAGTGGAAACAAGGAAACAATAATTTATATTAAGTGGATTGGTTTACTTCAGGTTTGATTTTTTTTGGTAGGCATTAAATGAGAGGGGATTTTCTTATCATGCCAGTTCACTGTGACTGAACCCTTTCAAACTGGTTCCTAGGAAAATCCTGTTCTCAGGAAAAACTGGTCTCTTTGTAGTTTTACTTCTTTAAAGTTTCATTTTGATAATGTGGCATTAAGCATGAGTAACTTCATTTTTGTTTGATTTATTGGGGGACAGGAGTTCATTCTAAAATATTGTCCTGTAAAGTTTTACTTAATACCGCTTACCAGGGACATTCATTTTCTTCATTCTGTCTGGGTTGTTTATTACTGTATTACTGTTTTACATGCTGTCTTAGATCATTTGTGCTGTAATAGCAAAATACCTGAGACTGGGTAATTAATAAAGAACAGAAGTTTCCTTTTAAAAAAATTTGAATTAGAAAGAGAGAATGAGAATCGAGATCCTATATACTAGTTTACTCCCCAAGTGCCCATAGGTCAAGTCAACAGGGAGCAAAAAAAGCCCCTAGAGCTATCACCTGTTCCCTCTCAGGGTTCACACTAACAGGAAGCTGAAATCAGGTGGAGCCAATACTTGAACCCAGGCACTCTGATATGGGATTCAGGTGTCCCCACTGGCCTCTGAACCATTAGGCAACACACTTGCTGCCGAGGTTTATTTCTGGCAAATCTAGAGGCTGGCAAATCTAAGAAAAGGGTGCTAGCAGATTTGATGTCTGGAGAGGGCCTTGATCTCTGTTTCTAAAATGAGCATTGTGTCTTCCTGTGGCAGAAAATGGAAGGGCAAAAGGGTTAGAAGCTAGTTTCTTCCAGCCTTTTTGTAAGGTTTTAATCCACTTAAAGTTATGGGGTAACTTGTAACTTAAACACTTCCCAAAAGGCCCCTTCCTTCCCCTTCCTTCCTTCCATTAACTAATTAATTAATTAATTAATTTGAGAGTTAGTGTTACAAGACAGAGAGAGGGAGAGACAGAAAGAAAGGTCTTCTATCCACTGGTTCACTCCCAGGATGGCCTCAACGGCCGGAGCTGAGCCTACCCGAAACCAGGAGCTTTTTTCGGATCTCCCACGTGGATGCAGAAGCCCAAGCACCTGAGCCATCCTTTACTGCTTTCCCAGGCCGTAGCAGAGAGCTGGATTGGAAGAGGAGCAGCTGGGACTCATCAGTACCCATATGGGTTTCTGATGCTGTAGGTGAAGGCTTAGCCCACTATTTACAGTGCCAAGCCCAAGGCCCTACCTCGTAATACTACCACAATGAAAATAAAGTTTCAACATAAATTTTGGTGAGGTCATACTCAGATCAAGCATATGTGTAAGTGGCAGAAAAGTTAAAAAAAAAAAAATACCATCAGTTAAGAAGATATTGATTGGTCTGGTCCCCCAAAATCATTGTGAAGAATGAGTTTTATGATCAACGTATGACCTCACTTCTGAGGTCAGAAAACTAGGAAATTTTCTTTGCAGTCTGAAAAAAAGAGTTGCTTATCTTTTGATATTCAAGTGGGAAAAGTCCCATTATTTATCAGCAAAATCTCTTTTAATTGATAATAAATGGAAACTTTGAGAGAAGTCACTGACTTTGAAAAGCAGACTATTGAAGTGACAAGTAAATTACCAGTAGCAAGCAGAAATTTCCCCCTAGAATGGCCCTGTCAAAAATGAGAAAATGCGATGATAAACATTATTTCCTAGTTATCATATGGTTTGCCCCAGATAATGTGCTGTGCTCATCTTATCCCAACCATGAGTTTTTTTTTTTTTTTTTTTGACAGCCAGAGTTAGAGAGAGAAACGTCTTCCTTCTATTGGTTCACCCCCCCAAATGGCTGCTATTGCCGGCACACTGTGCTGATCCAAAGCTAGGAGCCAGGTGCTTCCTCCTGGTCTCCCATGCGGGTGCAGGGCCCAAGCACTTGGGCCATCCTCCACTGCCTTCCCGGGCTACAGCAGAGAGCTGCACTGGAAGAGGAGCAACCGGGACAGAATCCGGCGCACCAACCGGGTCTAGAACCCGGGGTGCCAGCACCGCAGGCGGAGGATTAGCCTAGTGAGCCGCGGCGCTGGCCACATGAGTTGTTTTTCATCTCTGACATTCACCCTAATCTGTAACTGTGACCTTATCTTTGGGTAGAAGGTAGTTGGAGTTGAAGGGATAAAATATCTATTTCATATATAACATCATGTTTTTCTTAATCTGGAAATTGAAGAGTTTATTTTTAAAATCTTGTCATAATTTTCTCTTATGAAAGCACCCTCATAAAATTTCCTATATCAAAATATTTTGTTTTGACCCTGGTAAACAATAAAGTGTACAAAAATAGGAATAATGTCAATGAAAAGTATTCTTGGCACAGTAAACATTAACCACTTAATTAACAAGGTATTTTCTGAGATTTTAGAAAATTTCAGAGAAACGACGTGAATGCTGGAAATGATTGTAAAAGCTAACCGAGGAATTTGAAATATTACTTTTTTTAATATGTGGAATATTTCTCTGTAGCAGGCAGAAATATTAGACAACATTGCATTAGTAATACAGTTGCTTTGATGTTCCATACTCTGTTTGCCTTATGAGTTCACTGATAGTTTCATAGCTTGAAAACCTGAAAAACAATCGACAGATCAACACAGACGTTAAAAATAGCTTCCAAACATCCTTCATTAAATTGCTGAGATAAGCATGAGACTTGTTCTGGTTGAAAATTGCCTGGCCTATTCAGAAACCTGTTACAAACATTTACCAAGGATCCAAAATGGAGGTACGGCTATCATGGCAGCATGGAATGAATGGTATAGACATGTGGGTGAATTTATAATGAGTAAATTGGAAGCTACTCAAAGCTTATTAAATGGATTTGGAAATTAAAACTAAGATATATTCTCCTGGCAAAATTCTGCTTAATTTTTTAAAAGAATCTATTCTTTCCCAGACCTTTTCTTTTCTGGAGAATTCATAAATGATGTAGTGACTATTTATAAAGCTCTATCTGTTTGGCTTAGAATCCAAAACGAAACTTTTTCTGCTTAAGTCAAGCTGTATACTTCATCCTGGCAAAACAGTCATACCCTTTTTCAGTTTAGTGTTGTAGATTATTTGTTTTCCTTGCTCAGAAGGCCCAGTCCTCTTAATAGTACCTAGCTAATACTGTCTGAATCCTCTCTATCCTTTAAGACTGAGCTGGAATACCACTTTCTCCATAAAGCCTTCCCCTATTTCCTAGTTCTTGTTTTTGTTTTTAGTTTACCCAATAGCTGTATTTGTTACTTTAAAAATTATTTAGATATCTTTTTGAAAATTTACTCATTTCATTTAGAAGGCTGAGTGATCAAGTTCCTTTCTGCTGGCTCTCTCCCCAAATGTTCACAACAGACAGGGCCAGGCCAGTGTGAATCCAGAAGCTGGATGGAAGTGGATGATATCTGTATGTATCAGTTTATAAGGTAGATCTATGGGAGAAATTTATTTCTCAGATGATCGGGTATGAAGCCTAAGTTGTGCTTCATAATTATGTCAATGGTTTCATAGACAATACATGGTTTTCTCAGAGTGAGATAACTTAGATGAGTTGAAATTTAAAATGTGTGTCTAGGTTAAAATAAACCAACATTGGATGGTGATGCACCACATGGCTAACAATAGTGTGAGACATTATGGTTCTTGGGTCTCAATGAGCAAGAGAAGAGGGCCATCACTGAAACCCAGAAAATGTTGGTATGTTGAGAAGACTGCTTGATTAAAACCCTGAGGTAATCTGCCAGAAGAGTCAGGGAATAAATACATTAGCCTCACTTTCTTGCAATTCTCTGATCTATTGTCAAACCAAATTCCAGAGCCAGAAGGCAGAGGATGCCTGTGTTGCAGTCCAAATGACAGTCTCTTGGGACAGTTGATTTTTTCTGGGGACAGGGGATGAAGAAGATCTAGCACTGTATTCATATAATCAAGAGAGTATCTGGTTTATACTAATGTAAGACATGTTGTACTATTTCTTAAATAGCACATATATTTCTAGTCTAATTTAGGTACTGAAGTTCAGTGACACTATTTTTTGGTTGGTAAATTTCATATGCAATGTAATCATTATGCCTTTGTTTATGCCCCATCCTGTTGAGTGGGGAAAAGTTGGAAACATTCCCACTGAGATCGGGAACCATACAGGGATGCCCATTCTCATCACTGCTATTCAATATAGTCCTGGAAATTTTAGCCAGAGCCATTAGGTAAGAAAAAATTATCAAAGGGATACAAATTGGGAAGGAGGAAGTCAAACTATCCCTATTTGCAGATGATATGATTCTATGTGTGGAGGATCCAAAAGACTCCAGTAAGACTATTGACATTCATAAGAGAATTTGGTAAAGTTGCAGGATATAAAATTAGCACACAGAAATCAATAGCCTTTGTATACACAGCCAAGGCTATGGCTGAGAAAGAACTTTTTTTTTTTTTTTAATTTGGCAGAGTTATAGACAGTGAGAGAGAGAGAGGTCTTCCTTTTTCCATTGGTTCACCCCCAATGGCCACTGCGGCCGGCACACTGCACCGATCTGTAGCCAGGAACCAGGTGTGTCTCCTGGTCTCCCCTTGTGGGTGCAGGGCTCAAGCACTTGGGCCATCCTCCACTGCACTCCCGGGCCACAGCAGGGAGCTGGACTGGAAGAGGAGCAACTGGGACAGAACCCGGTGTGCCAGCGCTGCAAGGCGGAGGATTAGCCTATTGAGCTAATAGCTAATTAGCACTGGCCCTGAGAAAGAACTTCTAAGATTGGTCTCATTCATAATACCTACAAAAAACTTTAATACCTCAAGTAAATTTAACCAAGGAAGTAAAAGATCTCTATGATGAAAATTGGAAAACATTAAAGAAGGAAAGAAAAGATACAAAGAATGGAAAAAATATTCTATGTTCATGGAGTGGAAGAATTTATATCATCAAAATGTCCTTACTGTTGTAAGTAGTTTAAAGATTCAATGTAATCCCAATCAAAATACCAATGATAGTCTTCTCAGATCTAGAAAAAAAAGATACAAAAATTCATATGGAAACACAAGGGACTCTGAGTAAGTAAAGTAAAGCTATCTTAAACAACAAAAACAAAGCCAGAAGTATCACAATACCAGATTTCAAGACATACTGAAGCACAGTTATAATCAGAACAACCTGGTATTGGCAAAACAATAGACATGTAGACCAATAAGAATAGAATATCTAGAAATCAATCCACACATTTACAACCAACTTATCGTTGACAAAGAGCTAAAATCAACCCCTGGAGAAAGGAGAGTCTCTTCAACAAATTGTAATGGGAAAATTGAATCTCTTAATGCATAAGTATGAAACAACACCTCTACCTTACACCCTATTTGAAAATCAGCTCAAAATGGATCAAGGATCTAAATCTATGACCTGATACCATCAAATTATTAGAGGAGAAAATTGACATAGGCAAAGAATTCTTGGAAAAGACCCCAGAGGCACAATCAGAGCCAAAATAAACAAGTGGGATTACATCAGACTGAGCAGCTTCTGCACTGCAAAGGAAACACTCAGGAAAGTGAAGGCACAACTGATAGAATGGGAGAAAATATTTGCAAACTATGCAACTGATAAAGGATTAATACCCAATATCTATAAAGAGCTCAAGAACTTCAACAACAACAAAACAACAATCCAGTTATGAAATGGGCAAAGGAATTGAACAAGCGTTTTTCAAAAGAGGAAATTCAGATGGCCAACAGACACATGGAAAAAAATGCTCAGAATCAGCAGCCATCAGGGAAATGGAAATGAAAACCACAATGAGGTATTACCTCATCGTAGTTAGCTTGTCTGTCATACAGATATAAAAAAAAAAATATTGGTGAGTATGTGGGGAAAAGGGTACCCTAATCCACTGTTGGTTGGATTGTAAATGAGTACAGCCATTGTGGAAGACAGTATGGAGATACCTTAGAAAGCTAAAAATTGGTATATCATATGACCCTGCAATCCCACTTCTGGGAATTTACCCAAATGAAATTAAGTCACAGATGAAAGAGTTATCTGTAGCCCCATGTTTATTGTAGCTCAATTCACAATAGCTAAAATACATAATCAACTCAAATGTCCATCAACTGATGACTGAATAAAGAAATTATATATAGTATTATATATAGTATATACTATATTCTATGTATAGTATATATAGTATATATTATATATGGTGTATATAGTATTATATGTAGTATATACAATATATAGTATATAGAAATTATATATATAATGCTATATATATATATATATATAGTATTGGCAAATCACTCAGCTATAATAATGAGATCCTGTCTTTTGCAACAAAATGGATACAACTGGAAGCCATTATACTTAGTATAATAAGCCAGGCCCCAAAAAGAAAATTCCACATGTTTTCCCTGATGTGTGGTAACTAATAGAGTACCAAAAATGTGATGTATAAGAGCAAAATTGACATTTTGAGATTTAATGATTATTTACAGCATTTGTACTGTTGAGCAGTGTTTTTTTTTTTTTCTTCTCACTACTTGTTGGACTGTTTACTTATTTCAGGGTTAATCTAATGAGTATAGAATAAGCTGAAAGTAGGTCATTGTGAAAATTAAGAGAATAAGAAAGGAAAGAGAAGAAATGGAAGGAGCATGTGCGGGAGGAAGGATGGGGTGGGAAGTATCACTGTGTTCCTAAATCTGTATATAGGAAATGTATGAAATTTGTTAACTTTAAAGTTTAACAAAAAAGGAATATTTAAAGAAGGACTATATGTAGTTAAACTTTCTCAATGTGGTTTATAAGATTCTTTTTTAAAAAAGATTTATTTATTTATTTGAAAGTCAGAATTACATACAGAGAGGAGAGGCAGAGAGAAAGAGGTCTTCCATCCGATGGTTCACTCCACAATTGGCCACAACGACTGGAGCTGTGCTGATCCGAAGCCAGGAGCCAGGAGCTTCTTCCAGGTCTCCCACATGGGTGCAGGGGCCCAAGGACTTGGCCATCTTCTACTGCTATCCCAGGCCACAGCAGGGAGCTGGATTGGAAGAGGAGCAGCTGGGACTAGAACCGGCACCCATATGGGATGCCAGTGCTTCAGGCCATGGCATTAACCCACTGTGTCACAGCACCAGCCCCAGGTTTATGAGATTCTTATGCTCCTTTTCATTTCATGTTTGGTATTGCAGGAATTTAATTTTTTCCAGTGTGATTGATGTGAAATGGTATCTCATTTTTAATTTTCATTTTCCTGATTTCTGGTAAGGTTGAAAGTTTTCACATGATAATTCTTCATGTGAGTTCTGGAATTACATTTTCACATTTTTCATTCATTTTTCTGATGGGTGTTTGCCATTTAAAAAATTGTGTTGTAGAATTGTAGATGCTAATCAATTATTTATATTTGAAAATTTCTTTCTCCTGTGTTTGGATTTTTTTCTTGACTTTGCTCTTTCTTATACTGAAGTTAACAGTTGTATCAATATTTGAAGTTATCAATATTTTCTGCCCTGTTTTATGTAGCAGTTTTATGATCAAGCATGTCATAACAACTTTGATCTCCCCAATGTTTGTAGCTTTCAGACTTACTTTCTAAAATTCTTTTTGGGTAATGTAGGGTATCAGTAAATAAATGAAGAAATAAACGTGTCACACAACATCGCATTGGAATATTTATTGTTAATCTTTAAAAGTATTCAGGAAAGTGTCTCCAGGTTCTAAATGGCATCAAATCAACAGCCTACAGTGTAGCCATTTCTTATTTTTCATTAAGTTCTTAATGAAGAAAATGAAAATTCACCAGAAAAACAAAAAAATAATGCTAAATAAAAAATGCAGCCAGAAGGAAGTAACCTCAATTATGAATCAGAAGGTTCTAGGTTGAGAGGAACTCCTCTATGTGAACACTTGCATGTTTCACCCTTGCCTTGTCATACAGAACACCTGATAAATACAAGGTAAGAGGTTTTCTTCTGTCCCTGTAGTCACTTTCCTCATACTTAGGACTTCTACCAGCCAGAAAACTGCAGTGACATCCATCTCAACCTCTTAGATACTTCTCTGAGATGCAGCAACTGCTGGGTTTTCTTTCACTTCCTGTGTTTCCAGTAAATTCTAGGAAGCCATTAGGCAGAAAGGGGTGTTGGGGGATTCCACAGAGCACTGGGAGACCTAAGACACAAAGTACCCTTGTGATAATAAATGACAGCTATTGCAATTATAGAGGTTTTTTTTTTTTTTTTTTAATGAATTATATTAGTTCCTCTCCCAAGGAACCAAGTAGGCAAGATAAGATAGTTCAAGATACCCCCTCTGAAGAATCAAGAGAAGGGAACCAGATGGTAAAGGAAACTGACAGGTCTTCAGAGGAACTGGACTGAGTGCTTTGTACATTAGTAAGCTTAGCCACCATAGGTCTCAGCTGGTGGGTAGAAAAGTGATCCTGGATGAGTTCCTTAAGATGTCTAGTAAGACCAAGTCTGGGTAGATCTACCTTTAACTGAATATGTGTAGGAAGAGAAAGAAAGAAACCTAAAATAAAACCTCTGAAATACTGTAGAACAAGGGAAGATTTATTGTTAAAAGCAATTGTAATTTAACATTAATTAATTGATTAGTTGTGGTTGTACTGTGTTTTATATCAGTGGTACCCAATCTCTGTTCCAGGGATTCTACGAATAGTGAATTATTTAATCCCTTCATTGCTTTTGTCATGTTGACATTGTGGAATTATTTAATAGATTCTATATGAGAGGAAGGGTGCAACTTTCTTTGCTTCCTTCTTCTTTCCTGCTCTTTCTCCCCTCCCTCCTTTCTTCCCCCCTCCCTCCTTTCTTCTCCTCTCCCTCCTTTCCTTCCCCCATCCCCTTTCTTAGGTTTTATTTATTTGAAAGCATGACAGAGAGAGGGAGAGATCTACTGGTTTACTCCTCTAAGTGGCTGCAATGGCCAGGGCAGAGCAAGGCTAAAGCAAAAAACCTAGGACTCCATCCAGATCTCCCACACGAGTGACTGGGGTCCAGTTACAGGGGTCAGTTTCCACTGCTTTCCCAGATATATCAGCAGGGACCTGGGTTGCTGGGTTGGAAACAGAGCAACGGGGACTCAAACTAGCAACTCCAGTACAGGATGCCATCACAGGTGTCAGTTTAACCTGCTGTGCCATAATGCCAGTCCCTGTTGCTTTCTTAAATGATGTGATTCTTAAAAATTTGGCTTTAAAGAAATTTCACAAAAAATGAATCAGTGATTTTCACTAGTCACTATTAAAATTTTATTGTGAAACTATGGATGTTGAATTTACTAAGAGTTATGAGTAAGCATTCAAAATGTAAAAAACCTTAATGTCTGGGAATGTTTAAAGTTGTCAAGCTAAACCTTATAGACTTCAGTAGCCTCTAAGGGCCTCACTGAATGAGAAGACAGAAGGAACAATTACCTGCTGTGTTAGTGTAAGCCAAATCTATATATTAGTATACCATCTGAGAGTTTCCCTGAATTTTAGTGAAATCTGTGCTGAAGGACTGCATAGAGCTTTCCACAAAGGCATAGCAAATTGAGTCTCTTGATGTGGATTCCATGCTTCCAAAGGAAGAGGGGAAAGTACAGAAAGGTAAAGCAGAAGTAAAAAGTGAAAAAGGTCCCCATTATCCATATGGTAAGATAGTTGTGTGGGTGGGCTCCTTCAGCTTGTTGGACCCTGTTTTATTTTTAGAATGGCTAACAAAGAGTACTGATGTCACGCAAAGCTGATCAAGACTGAGCATAGACTTCAGATTTCACCTTGGAGCTAGTTGTTATTTCCACACCTTGCCTTCTGCTTTTCTTACTATAGCTGGCAAAGATGCCAGGTGGTAGGAGTAGACAGCCAGTAATGTTGGCTGTCTCTGTTCCAGTGAGGGACTTCAAGAAGTCCTTTCCCAGTTCCGACTCACCCATTTCCCAATTCCAACTTACCCATCTCACTCTTTTCATTCTTAAAAATCTGAAGACACTAGAAAATAAGAACATGGTGCTCATAAAATGATAGGAATAATTTGAAAAGTTATTTCTCTAGGCTTCCATTTGCTCATCTATAAAATGGAGTTAATGATTCCTACATCATCGGATGTCTTTTTTTTTTTTTTTTTGACAGGCAGAGTGGACAGTGAGAGAGAGACAGAAAGGTCTTCCTTTTGCCGTTGGTTCACCCTCCAATGGCCGCCGCGGTAGCGCGCTGCGGCCGGCGCACCGCGCTGTTCCGATGGCAGGAGCCAGGTGCTTATCCTGGTCTCCCATGGGGTGCAGAGCCCAAACACTTGGGCCATCCTCCACTGCGCTCCCTGGCCACAGCAGAGAGCTGGCCTGGAAGAGGGGCAACCGGGACAGGATCGGTGTCCCGACCGGGACTAGAACCCGGTGTGCCGGCGCCGCAAGGCGGAGGATTAGCCTGTTGAGCCACGGCGCCGGCCTCATCGGATGTCTTGATTAAATAAACTAATGCCACTTAAGTACTATACTCAAAAATAGCCAGTTTTTAAAATGATAATACTAAACCCAGTGACTTCATGTTTTTATGTGGAGTTTTCAGTTTAAAATGTGTGAAAGGTTTACTACTTTCTATTCCATTGTTAATTTAAAAGGAGAAAATATGTATTTTCTAATGGATAGTTTCATAAAGATTATAAATAATTTTCATGCACCCAGTAACAGAGCTATTAAATCATATGAGTCATGAAACTCAGACTGTGTTCTGTAGTGATATGGCTAAAGAGTCAACTTCCTGTGATGGTTTATGAGGCTGAGACAAGCTTCCTTTGTTGGTGAGTGTTAGATTTATACAGGTGATGCCAATAAATTATTCTCTGACTTTGAGCACAATGTAGGCTCATGTTTGGACTTGCTTGCGCTTGCTTACTCTGCTCACCCATTCTACCGATACATGCCCAGTACTCTGCTTGCACTAAAGTCAGCCCTCTGTATCCCTTGGCTCCACATTTGCAGATTCAACTAAATGTGGATTCAATTTTCTTTTTAAAAAACATCTGTACTAAATATATGTAGACTTTTTCTTGTCAGTATTCCCTGAACAATACAGTATAGCAATTATATACATAGCATTTATATTTTATTAGCTACTATAAGTAATCTAGAGATGATTTAACATATGTAGAAGATATGTATAAGTTATATACAGATACTATGCCATTTTACTAAAGATATATGAGTATCTGGGGCCATTGCTGCCCATGGGGATCCTGGAACCAATCCCACGCAGATGCCAACAGATGACTGCATTAAACAGTTTAGGAGTTTGCAATTCAGCAAAGAGGGGCAGACACGAAATATGTAATTAACAGTGTGATGAGTGTTTTAGAGGAAAATAAGAGGGGGAGGTCATAGCTTACAGACACCACCAATCCTTTTCCCAACCCCCACCACTTGCCCAGCAAGAGTCATTTAAGCTGAGACCTGAAGGAGGCTTTCCATGAATACAGGAATGGGAGCAGGATGGGGAAACTGATAGAATGGAGGAACTAAAAGAAGGCTGGATTGCTTGACAGTAGAGCAGTACTAGGAAGACCCTGGAGGGACCAGGAAAATACTGTGATCTGTTTGGCATTTTCAAGAATTCTACTTCAGTATGGAGAATAAAGTACATCATGTTTTTATCAAGTAGACCTTGAGGATTAGAATCATTATTTCTGGCCTTGAATTTTTTTTAAAAAGATTTACTTGTTTGAAAAGAGAGGGAGAGCCACGCTGAAGCCAGGAGCTTCTTCTGGGTCTCTCACATGGGTGGCAGGGGCCCAAGTACTTGGGCCATTTTCTGCTGCTTTTTGCAGGCCATTAGCAGGGAGCTGGATCAGAAATGGAGCAGTTGGGATACAAACTGGCACCTATATAGGATGCTGGTGTTGCGGTCAGTGGCTTTACCCGCTATACCACAATGCCAGCTGCAAATTTTTGAGATCACACATCTGCTTATTGTTTATAGATTATCTAGAATGACATCTCTACCTTGGTCTATAAAAGCAATTCTGCTCCATTTTATCTGTTTGAAAGAGATACCAAGGAAGCTTTTGCCCTCATCCCACCTTTATCCACTTTCCTCCCCTTTACTCCTTGGCTTAAGAATTCTGATGTTTGCAGATCAAATCCTCATAAAGAAGGTTGTAATTCTGAGCAACATTATAGAATAACTGAAATTAGAAATTTTTTTATAAAATTATTATTTATTCAAAAGGCATAGAAACAGAAGAGAAGCGGAGAGAAACACAAAATGACCTTCTAGCTGCTGGTTCACTCCTCAGATGCTGCAACGACTGGGGCTGGGCAAGGCTGAAATCAGGAGCCTGAAACTCCATCCAGGTCTTCCACGTGGATGGCAGAGAACCAAATACTTGAGCCATCACCTGCTGCCTCCCAGGGTGCACATGAGTAGGAAGCTAGAATCAGGAATAGAACTGAGACTTGAATCCAGGCAGTCTGATAGGGGATATGGGCATCCAAAGTGACATCTTCACTGCTATACCAAATACTTGGCACTGGAATTAGTGTGTCTTTCAGTGGTTAACAGAAGGGGAGGCTACCAATTCTGATAATCTGATAATGTAAGCTACAAATACCTAGAACTTCTCTAGAAGTATCTGATTAAAGACAAAAGATTCACAAATGAACTTGTATCAAAGGAAGGGAAAACACCAGGAGCAAAGAATAATGATGGGAGCTCGCATTTTGGTACAATGAATTAAACTGCCGACTGCTGGCCGGTGCCATGGCTCAACAGGCTAATCCTCCGCCTAGTGGCGCCAGCACACTGAGTTCTAGTACCGGTTGGGGCGCTGGATTCTGTCCCGGTTGCCCCTCTTCCAGGCCAGCTCTCTGCTATGGCCTGGGAGTGCAGTGGAGGATGGCCCAAGTCCTGCTGCACCCCATGGGAGACCAGGAGAAGCACCTGGCTCCTGCCTTCGGATCAGCACGGTGCGCCCGCCGCAGCACACTGGCCGTGGCGGCCATTGGAGGGTGAACCAATGGCAAAAGGAAGACCTTTCTCTCTGTCTCTCTCTCTCTCTCACTGTCCACTCTGCCTGACAAAAAATAAATAAATAAAAATAAAAAAGGATTTATTTAAAAACACACACACACAAAAAAACCTGCCGTCTGCAACATTGATGTTCCACGTAAGTGTCAATTTGAGTCCCAACTGCTCCACTTTTGATCCAGCTTCATGATATGCCTGGGAAAGTAGGAAAAGATGGCTCAAGTGCTTGGGTTCCTGCCACCTACTGGGAGACCCGGATGGAATTCATAGTTCTTGGCTTTGACTTGGCCTGGTCCTGGCTGTTTTGGCCATTTGAGAAGTGAACCAGTGGATGGAAGATTTCTCTTTCTCTCTTTCTTCTTGTTTATCTCTGTAACTCTGCCTTTGAAATAAATACTTTTTAAAAAGAACAATGATGGCTAGAGCATGGCAAATAGACACATGGTATAAAAACTAACTTTAGTGTGAAATTGGACTTTTAGCTTCAGAAATTGAGGGCCATGGGTTTAATAACTATGATCACACAGTGGAGTGAAGCCTTGGGTACACATGGGGCACGGAGTTGAGAACTGGGATCCCTAAGTAAAGCCAGGACTTGGGAAAGACAGCATTCTCAGTTGAATAGTAGATTGCAGAAAAAAGGAGAAGTCCACTAATGCAGAGAGAGATTATTAAGACATACATCTATATTGGCAATAAAGTGCTAGGAGCATTAAACCCTCTTCTGGGGAAGGAGGTGGGATAAATAACTAAACAAGCCCAGTCATTGCTTTATATACTGGGAGATTCTTATTTCTTTTTTGTCCCTATTTCGCAATGTTTGGAGAGCCAAATATCTTTTGAGGTAACCCAGCTGCCTCTGTGTTAAGCAAAAGTCTCTCTAGGTAACTATTACTTTTGTCCTAAAGAAAAAAGAATTCTGAAGCTGGGTCAGTGTGCTTATATCTGCTGCTATTTTCTCATCTGAAATTTTATTGTTGACCCATCAAAACCTACATGTAAATCTAGCAAAAGTATAGCAAGTTAAAGAAGTGCTTATTGTCAATTTTTGCTTAAAATCATGCTTTACATTATATTAGTATATATGAAGTAAATATGTTTTAGACTTTTTGCCCCTTCTGAGAAGCCAACCTGAGAAACATCTGGGGAAAGAAGACTCCGACCTCGGGCTCAAGTCTTTACTTAGATGCTTCCCTTTTGTGTCTTGGCAAATTTTGCCTACTCTTTCCCGTTCAGTTGGCTTAGAACTCCTCTGACAGCTTTCACAGTACATGTTTTTGTTATTCTTTGAGTTCCCTGGTAAAATAAATATCAAATATTTATGAATGAATATTTGTAGTTTCAAAATCCAATTTAAGATTAACTAAAAATATCACGTAAGATTATTTTCATCTCTGAACTGTGTCTTCTTGGTCCAATCAGAAATATTGTTGACACCTTTATTAACATTGTGTTTAGGTGATTCGTAAGTGGCTTAACAATCTCTATAGTACAACCAAACCCATTCTCTTGAAACAAAAACTTGTGGATTCATCCTAAAGTGATATCTAAGCATTATATACAAATACAAATAGATGAGGATAATTCAAAAAGTCCGTGGAAAATGAGATTATAAAGTAAATTTGAGAACAAAAACTTTATGAAGCCTGTATGTTTTTTTCATAATATACATTTTTCATTAATTTTCTGAAGACTCTTCTTTTGCTTGGGTTTTAAAAATTTTTGAACCAAAATAAGTTGATCTTTTAATTTCATTTCCATGAACTTTTGTAAGTATCCTTATACATGCATAATTTCCTTTTTTAAATTTTAATTTTAATTAGTTTTTAACAGATTCAATGTGATTTATAGATACAATTCTTTTTTTTTAATTAAACTTTTATTTAATGAATATAAATTTCCAAAGTATAGCTTATGGGTTACAATGGCTTCCCCCTCCCAAAATTTCCCTCCCACCCACAACCCTCCCCTTTCCCGCTCCCTCTCCCCTTCCAATCACATCATGATTCATTTTCAATTCTCTTTATATACAGAAGATCAGTTTAGTATATATTAGGTAACGATTTCAACAGTTTGCCCCCATATAGTAACACAAAGTGAAAAAAAATACTGTTGGAGTACTAGTTATAGCATTAAATAAGAGTGTATAGTACATTAAAGACAGATATCTTACATAATATTCTAAGAGCATAATAATATTCCCTTCCTCCCTCCTTCCTTCCCCCTTCTCCCTCCTGCCCTATAGTTCAGCATTGTGCAGAGTAGTGTAAATTCTGCATTTTCTTGTTATTTCCCCACTGGAAAGTAGTGTGTGAGAAGTAAGTGAATATGTGAGTTTTACTTACTAACACTTTCAACCATCTTTACAATTGATTCATTCTTTTACCAAAGAATAGTAGCAGTTAAAATGGGCAACACTAATCAGAATATGGAACGTATTGAATATTTGTTTCTTCTGTGATATTTTGCAATTGTTAAAGATGTCACTTAAATTGAAAGAGTACTGTGGGCCTTCAAAACTAAATGCCTAAGCTATGTATATAAGAGGAAAAAAATGGATAAAAGAGGCAATTTGTAAGAATAAATAGGTGGTATTCAACTTAAGTTGAAGTGTGTGGCTTAAGATCTTATGGATAGTAAATGGTAGCTACTGCAGTCTCATTGGGGTTGGGTATGCATTACATAATGCTTAAGAACTCAGCAAGCCCAGGGGAAGTAGAAGACAAATAGAGGTAAGAAGGATGAGAGGTAGCTAAATGGGAATGAGGTAGTTTACATTATTGGAATATATATTAAAATATGTGCATATTAATATATATACATCTTAAATTTACATATTTACACTTGTGTGCTTTCCAAGAAAATTGTTTATGGATGTGAACACCAAAGTATCTGCAGAAACACTTTTTAAAAAGATTTATTTATTTGTCTGAAAGGCAGAATTAGAGAGGGAGACACAGAGAAGATCTTCCATTTGCTGTAAATGTGTCTTCCATCATCTCTCAACTGTGTCTTAGTCCAATCAGAATATCTGCAATAGCCAGGGTTGAGCTAAGCTGAAGACAGGAGCTAGGAGCTTCTTTAGGTTCTCCTATAGGGGTGCAGGGGCCCAAGCACATGGGCTATCTTCCACTGCTTTTTAAGATGCATTAGCAGGGAGCTGGATTAGAAGTGGAACATCTAGGGGCCAGTGCCATGGCTCACTTGGTTAATCCTCTGCCTGCGCTGCTGGCATCCCATATGGGCACTGGGTTCTAGTCCCGGTTGCTCCTCTTCCAGTCCAGCTCTCTGCTGTGGCCCGGGAGGGCAGTGCTTGGGCCCCTGCACCTGCATGGGAGACCAGGAGGAAGTGCCTGGCTCCTGGCTTCAGATCGGCCTAGCGCCAGCCATAGCGGCCATTTGGGGAGTGAATCAATGGAAGGAAGAACTTTCTCTCTGTCTCTCTCTCTCACCATCTAACTCTACCTGTCAAAAAAAAAAAAAAAAAAAAAAAAAGAAAAAAGAAAAAAAAAAAAAGGAGCATCCAAGGAGCAGCTGGACTCAAACTAGCATCCGAATGGGATGCCAGCCTGGCTCACCTCAGCTTAACCCTGTGCGCCACAAAGCAGGCTTCTATAGAACCATTTACACCATTGAAGTGGACTTTATCATGTTTAAATCCCAAAGTGTGTAATATCAACAATTATTGAAGAAGATTGAGGTGTCTGTTTCTGTAACTCATAATTTGAACAGTTTTACCATTAGTAAATTAGAGGCTTCAAATGTTATTTTTGAGTCACCATAGCCACCAAGCTTGCGTCATAGAACTGAAGATTTAGGTGTCACCTGTTCCAGTCTCCTATTTGTGCAGTACAAGCAAACTATCCCCTTTCCTTGGAAAAGAATGAAAATTAATGTAAGAGGAATCCTGGATTATAAACTGATTTTCACTAAATTATGCTAGAAATACCTGTTGAACTAAGTAAGTTACATAAATTCCACAGGAATATGTCTAATTGTAACTGGGAAAAGCTGCTTTACTTTCTATTTAATATTAGAATTAAGATTTGGTTTGGGGTCCCGATATATTCTTAGATGGCTGACAAATTCATTGATTGTTGCTTTGGAAACTTAGTCACTTCTGTTTTTGCAGTATTTCACAGATCAATATTGTTATTACTACTTTCTGGTGATATTTTTGGATTAGGTGCTTTTTATTCAAATTCTTCTGTGCTCACACCGACGTCAGCAGGGGGAGTTGCCATATTATCAATTGTATAACATTATGAGTGTCTGTATAGCTCATCCAAGCACAGTTATTATGTCTGATTTTCTATTGCTGTGAACGGTCACTGATTCCACCATTCACTTCTGCAAAGCATTCTTGAATTCTGGTGTTACAACAAGATTTCGCTTAGATTAACAGCATGCTATTTCTTTATATTTACAAGAGAGCTGTTTCTTATTTCATGGAAACATAATATACTAACCACTTCCAGTAATACAACCTTGAGGTGATTAATTGCAACATAATCTAATGGCTACAAATACATCATGCTGTTTGCAAAGACACAATATATACACAGTATATGCACTTTACATATATACATATAATATACACACATTATATACAAAAAAGTAAGTGCATATACTAAATACAGTATATACACTTATTATATACACATTATATACATACTATATATACACATTATATACACACAATAAATACACATTAATTTTACTTTAAGAACTTAGAGAATATGGGTAACTTTTTAAAAAGACCAAAATTTAGAAATAGTATTTGCTCTGAGAAGGTCTGAACTGACTAAATCATTTAGAATTTTATTGTGGCACAGTGGGTTAACCTGCTGCTTAAGATGCCAGCATCCTATATTAATGTGCTGCTTCAAGTCCTTGGCTACTCTGTTTCTGATCCAGTTTCCTGCTTATGCATCTAGGAAGGCAGCAGAAGATGGCCCAAATACCTGGGCCATAGCCATCCATGTGGGAGACCAGGATGGAGTTTCTGACTCCTGGCTTTAGCCTGGCTCAGCCATGGCTGTTAAAGCCATTTTGGGAGTGAACCACTAAATGAAACATCTCTTTTTCTCTATTTCTCCTTCTCTCTTATTCTACCTTTCTAATAAATAATGTTTTTACAAAATAATTTTATTTTCTAAGTTGCACTGCTGTTTTCATACATTTACTAATTTTACCTTCTTTGGGATTTTATCTTGTCCCAGTTGATAAGAAATATAATGATAAAGGAGCTCCAAATTCTTTGATCACTTTAACTTTTTGACTTCTCCTTTTTGTTCACCAACAGTTGAGCTTTACCTTTTGAAGAATTATAAATTCAGTATTTGCTTTATTTTCCTGTTGCTGACTTAACAATTTGACACTCCTGTTCATGGCGTCAGTAATCTCCCTAGGCTCTAGTCATGAGTTGCCAAGGCTATGGAAGCCTTTTGAGTTCGCCAACTCCAATCTTATTTAGACAAGGCCTTCAGAGAAAGGTACCTCCTTCCTTGAGGGCCCGTTCTTTCTGCTGGAATCTCACTCACAGAGATCTTTCATTTAGGTTTTTTTTTTTTTTTTTTTTTTTTTTTTTGCCAGAGTGTCTTGCTTTCCATGCCTGAAATACTTTCATGGGCTTTTTAGCCAGATCCGAATGCCTTAAGGGCTGATTCTTAGGTATTTAAATTTAACTAGAAAGTGGTCCCTGTTAAATATAAGCATGGGAATAAGAGAGGGAGGAGAGGTACAGTTAGAAACATGCCAGCGGATTCCAGTTCAATCCCATCAAGGTGGCATGTACCAATGCCATCTCACTAGTCCAAGTGATCAATTTCTGTTCACAATTGATCATACTGATAGGATTAAGAGTCAAAGGGATCACATAAACAAGACTAGTGTCTGCTAATACTAACTGATAGAATTAAAAAGGAGAGAACAATCCAACATGGGAAGCAGGATACACAGCAGATTCATAGAATGGCAGATGTCCTAAACAGTATTTGTTTTATTTTATGATTTTATTCTGTTCATGAATATAATTTGCAAAAATACAGTAAAACAGGAGCACTCTAATAATCAGAATTAATAGGACTGGTTTGGGTTCTGTATGTGTTGTCGTGGACAAGATTGTGTCTACCCCTAACAATCCATATGTCAAAGTCCTAACCCACAGTGTGACTATATTTGGAGTGAAGGAGGTCTTTAAGGAGGAGATTAAGGTTAAATGAGGTTATGGTGGCAGGGCTGTAATCCAGTAGGATTAGTGTCCTTATAAAGTAGAAGGATAAATACCAGAAGTAATGCATGCAGGAAGGGAAGTCCCAGCAAGAAGGTAGCTGGCTACAGACCAGGAAAAGTGGCCTCCCCAGAAAGAAATTCTACAAATGGCTTTATCTTGGACTTCTAGCCTCCTAAACTGGAAGAAAATACTTTTCTACAGTTTAGGTCATCCAGCCTTTGGTATTGTGTTATGGTAGCCCAAAGAGAATAACACAGGTTTTGATAGTGTGAGCTGGAGTTCTCCTATAGCAAATATGTAAAAATACAGAAGCAGCTTTGGAGTTAGGTAATGTGTGCAGGCTGAAAGAGTTTGACACATCTGTTAGAAAAGCCTACACTGGGGACCTGTGCTATGGCATAGTAGGCTAAGCCTCTACCTGCGGCACCGGCATCCATATTGGTGCCGGTTCATGTCTCAGCTGTCCTTCCAGCCCAGCTCTCTGCTATGGCCTGGGTAAGCAGTGGAAGATGGCTCAAGTTCTTGGGCCCCTGCACCCACATGGAAAGACCCGGAAGAAGCTCCTGGCTGCATATCGGCCTGGCTTCCGATTGGCCCAGCTCTAGGCATTGTGGCAATTTGGGAAAACAGATGGAAGATCTCTCTCTCTCTCTGTCTCTTTCTGTACCTCATTCTGTAAATCTGCCTTTCAAATAAATAAAATAGATCTTTTAAAACAAGAAGAAAAAAAGCCTATATGGCCTTGAAGGAACTGTTGGTAGGGATGTGGATGTTAAAGGTGATTCTGTGAATCCTCAATCAGAAGGAGGAATGTGTTATGGGAAACAGGAACAAGCAAACAAAAAAGAATCCTTCTTATAAAATGGCATTTGGATGAATTGCATTCTTTTGTTTTGTGGAAGGTAGAACTTAAGAGTTATGACTTTAGATATTTAGCCTAGATTTCTCAGTAACTAGTTGAAGGGATTATCTCTACCACTTATAGTGAAATGTGGGAGGAGAAAGAGATGATTTGAAGAAAGAATTGTTAAGCAAAAAGAAACCAGAAATTAGGATTTGTAAAATTATCAGAATATTATATTGTAAAAAAATAGCATCTTATGGGTAGAGGTTGTAAAAGATTAGAAAGGATGTTGTGTTGGGGCCAGTGCCATGACTCACTTGGTTAATCCTCTGCCTGTGGCGCCGGCATCCCATATGGGCGCCAGTTCTAGTTCTGGCTGCTCCTCTTCCAGTCCAGCTCTCTGCTGTGGCCCAGGAGGGCAGTGGAGGATGGCCCAAGTGCTTGGGCCCCTGCACCAACATGGGAGATCAGGAGGAGGCATCAGGCTTCTGGCTTCGGATCGGCATAGCTCTGGCCGTAGCGACCATTTGGGGGGTGAACCAATGGAAGGAAGACCTTTCTCTCTGTCTCTCTCTCTCTTACTGTCTAACTCTATCTGTCAAATAAGTAATTAAAAAAAAATTTAGAAAGCATGTTGTGGGTAGAATTTCTGGTATAAGGCTTGACAGTCTTTCCATGGAGTAGCCATAGTTCAATCAGGCAGCTCAGCAGAAGCCAGGAATAGGGATGGGATTTTTTACTAATAGAGATACTGCCAGTTTGGATGGGACAAAATAAAGAAGGCTTTGGTCTTCTGGACTTTGACAGAGTACAGCAGTAGTCCTACTGAACTGCAGGTATGCCATTTCCTTCAAAAAAGGGAGAATGACTGAGGACTATTCAGAGATGGCTGGGATTTCCCTTGGCTCCACAGGCACAAGGCTGTCTCCTCAGGGTATGGGGCCACTTGCTCAGTTTCAGAGTTCAGATGATTTCCTCTCATGGCCTTAAGGGCAAGACTGCTGCCCTGTACTAAGGGAGCACGACTGCCATCCCAGTAGGCCCAGAGGATGGAGGCACTGTCATAGTGGGCCATTAGGGCAGAGCATGAAGCTAAAGATTATTCTTTGCCTTCCCCCCCTTTTTAAGATTTATTTATTCATTTGAAAGGCAGAGTTACAGAGAGGTAAAGGGAGGGAGAGAAAGAGAGAGAGACAGAGACACACAGAGAGAGACAGAGAGAGGGAGGTCTTCTGTCTGCTTGTTCACTCCCCAGAGGGCTGCAACAATCAATCTGAAGCCAGGAGCCAGGAGCTTCTTCCAGGTCTCCCATGTAGATTCAGGAGCCCAAGGACTTGAGTCATCTTCCACTGCTTTCCCAGGCCATATCAGAGGGCTAGATTGGAAGTGGAGCAGCCGGGACTCGAACTGGTGCCCATATGGAATGTCAGCACTGCAGGCGGTGGCTTCACCCACTACGCCACAGCACCAGCCCCTTATTCTTTGCTCTTGATATAATGAAATTTTGTCTTGCTAAGTTTTAGACTTGCTTTCTTCTTTCTGACAGCTCCTTTTGGGACTAGGAGTGGCTCTGCTATGCATGTCCCACCACTGTATTTCAGAAGAACAAAACTTGTATGGCTTCGTGGTTTCACAGCTGGAAAGGAGTTTCGTCCCAGGATTAACCATACCTCAAGTCTCACTCATACTTAATTTAGATAACATCTGGACAACCTTTGGACCTGGATACTGGCATGGATAAAGATTTTTGGTACTGTTAAAATGGGATAAATGTTTTGAAGATGGAGCCTTTAAAAAATATTGGGGTTAAATGAGGTCATAGGATGGGACGCTAATGCAATAGGACTCCTGTTCATCTCAGAGGAAGGGACGCCTGAAGTTCCTGTGCACAGAGGGATGTGGTGAGAATGTGACTGTCTACAAGCCAGGAAAAGAAGCTTCACCAGAAATCCACCTGCCAGCATTTTGACCATGGACTCCAAGTTTTCAAAACTATGAGAAAATAAATTTCTGTCATTTTGACCACTCAGTCTGTTCTATCTTGTCATTGTAGCCCAAGCTGACTACTAGTACAGGTACTATACTGACAAGTGGAAATTCTGTTACATTAGAAAACCAGCATTGATATCAAATTTCAAAGGTAGAGCTATTTTGGGTTACTGAAAAACCCAGACAAAAGAAAACTTCCTTTCTGTTAATGTATAATAATAACTTTTAGTAGTTTATGCTGTTTTCAGATATTAAAATAATTAGAGTTTTCAGTTAATAGACTTTATTTTTAGAGTAGTTTTAGGCTTCCAGAAAAATTAAGCAGAAAGTACACAAAGCTCCTATTTAAAGTAGAAAACACTTCTCTTCCTCCTCTACAATTTCTTCTGTTAGTATCTATTAGTCTGGTATGCTTGTTAGAGTTGGTGAATGTGTACTGATGCATTATTATTGACTGAAGTCCATAGTTTACATTAGAAAATGCATTCAACCATTATGTTGTATAATTCCATGGGTTTTGATAAATATATAATGTTATTTATCCACCATTACAGAATTATACAGTATATTTTCACCGTGTTCTCCAAGTTCTACCTACTGATTCCTCTCCCTCAGATACAATAAGATGTTTATATAAAAAGATAGTGGAACTACTAGAAAGTACTATTTTGAACTTATCTTTTGTTACTACCCTGACATCAAATTTAGAATACAGTGTTGTATGCATGAAATAAAAAAATGACTTCTTTAAAGATTAGCATGTCAGGTTTTTATTTTTATTTGTTTTTTTTTTAAAGATTTATTTATTTAAAAGGCAGAAATACAGACAGAGAAGGGAGGGAGGGAGGGAGGAGAGAGAGAGAGAGAGAAAGAGAGAAAGAAAGAGAAAGAGAAATCTTCCATCTGCTGGTTCATGCTCCAAATGGCTGCGATGGCCAGGGCTGGGCCAGGCTGAAGCCAGGAGCCAGGAGCTTCCTCTGGGTCTCCCATGTGGGTGCAGGAGCCCAAGGACTTGGATTATCTTCTGCTTTCCCAAGTGCATTAGCAGGGAGATGGATCAAAAGTGGAGCAGATAGGACTTGAACTGACTCCAACATGGGATGCATGCAGTGCGGTGAAGGCTGAACCTTCTATGCCACAGCACTGACCCCAGGTTTTTTTTTTTTAAGATTAATTAATAAATTTACTTGAAAGATAGAGGGTGTGAGAGAGATTTCCATCTATTGTTTCTCCCCCCATATGGACATAATAGCCTAGGACTGGGCTAGGCTGAGAGCAGGAGTAAAGAACACCATCCTGGGCCGGCACCACAGCTCACTAGGCTAATCCTCCGCCTGTGGCGCCAGCACCCCGGGTTCTAGTCCCAGTTGGAGGGCCGGATTCTGTCCTGGGTGCTCCTCTTCCAGTCCAGCTCTCCGCTGTGGTCTGGTAGGGCAGTGGAAGATGGCTCAAGAGTTTGGACCCTGCACCTGCATGGGAGACCAGGAGGAAGCACCTGGCTCCTGGCTTTGGATTGGCACAGCGTGCCAGCCGTAGCGGCCATTTGGGGAGTGAACCCACGGGAAGGAAGACCTTTCTCTCTCTCTCTCTCTCACTGTCTAACTCTGCCTGTCAAAAAAAAAAAAATCTACAAAAAAAAAAAAAAAAAAAAAACACCATCCTGGTCTCTCACAGGGATAGTCCCTGGGCATACTCTGCTGCTTTCTTAGGCATGTTATCAGAAGGCTGGATTGGAAGCTCAGCACCCAGGACTCAAACCAGCACTCCCATATGGGATATTGGCATTGCAAGTGATAGCTAACCTGCTTCCATCAATGTAAGCTTTTACTTGGGTTATTTAATTTATTTTTTAAAATTGCTTTTTGGTTGCCTTAAAGTGAAGTGCTTTTTGTTTTTTTTTTTAACTTTATTTGGTAGGAGGAGTGAGACAGAGTGAGTGTGCGAGCACTCTTTCATCTTCTGATTCACTTTCTGTGGTTGCAGCAGCTAGGTACATTAGCAGGAAGCTGAATTTGAAGTAGAGTAGCTGGAACTTATACCAGGCAGTGATATGAAATGCATGCACCACCAACTCATAGAGGCAGAGAATATAATGACAATTACCAGGGTCTAGGGTAAAGAAGAAATGCAGAATTGTTGCTTAATAGTTTCTCTTTTTTAAGATTTATTTATTTATTTCAAATGCAGATTTACAGAGAGGAGAGGCAGAGAGAGAGAGAGAGAGAGAGAGAGAGAGAGAGAGAGAGAGAATGTCTTCCATCCTTCTATCCGCTGGTTTACTTCCCTAAATGGCTGCAACAGCCGGAGCTGAGCTGATTCAAAGCCAGGAGCCAGGAGCTTCCTTCAGGTCTCCCATGCAAGTGCAGGGACCCAAAGATTGGACCATCTTCCACTGCTTTGCCAGTCCACAGCAGAGAGCTGAATTGGAAATAGAGCAGCCAGGACTCGAACTTGCACCAATATGGGATGCTGGCACTGCAGGTGGTATACATGCCACACCACAGTGCCAGCCCTGATTAATAGGTATTAAGTTTAAGTTTTACTAGACAATTAGTTCTAGAGGTCTCCTATACAGTATGGTTCCTATAGTTAACATTGTGCACTTTAAAATGTTAAGAAATTAGGTTTCATGTTAAGTGTGTTTTTATGATATATTTATTTATTTATTGAAAGGCAAGGAGAGGGGAGGAGAAGGAGGGAGGGAGGGAGAGATCCTCTGTCTACTGCTTCATTACCCAAATTGCCTCAACAGCTATGTCTGGGCAAGACTGAAGCCAGGAGCTAGGAACTTCACCCTGGTCTCCCATGTGGGCACTGGGGGGCCCAAGCAACTAATAATACATTACAAGTTAGTATATTTCTTTTTTTTTTTAACTTTTATTTAATGAATATAAATTTCCAGTGTACAGCTTATGGATTACAATGGCTTCCCCCCCCCCATAACTTCCCTCCCACCCGCAACCCTCCCCTCTCCCGCTCCCTCTCCCCTTCCATTTGCATCAAGATTCATTTTCAATTCTCTTTATATACAGAAGATCAATTTAGTATAAAGATTTTAACAGTTTGCACCCACATAGAAACACACAGTGAAACATACTGTTTGAGTACTAGTTATAGCATTAAATCAAAATGTACAGCACATCAAGGACAGAGATCCCACATGAGGAGCAAGTGCACAGTGGCTCCTGTTGTTGACCCAACAAATTGACACTCTAGTTTATGGCGCCAGTAACCACCCTAGGTTGTCGTCATGAGTTGCCAAGGCTATGGAAGCCTTCCAAGTTTGCCGACTCTGATCATATTTAGACAAGGTCATAAAAGACAGAGTGAGGATAGTAACCAATGATCCTAAGAGTGGCATTTACCAGGTTTGAACAATTATACAGCATTAAGTGGGGAAGAGGACCATCAGTACACACAGGTTGGGAGTAGAGCCATTGGTGGTAGAGGTTATGATTACAAAGGAATGAGGCCCAAGTGCACTAGACAGGGCCTAGAACAAAGGACAGAGTCATTATTAGAGGAGCTAAGAAAGGTGCTGTCTAAGCTACAATTAAGTTTTCTGATTGAGAGGCAAATAGAACCTGATAGAAGGGGCTTGATAATAATCTGGTGGGCTTCAGGCCTTGTAAATTCAGAGGCCAAGACCTATCTATCTCTTCACATGGGGTATATCCTAAGGGAGGTGTGAACCTCCTAGGGGAAGGCACTCTGTTGACTTTCATTACTTGGCTGGCCTGGGAGGAGAGCTGGCCAGGTAAAGGCAGGGGGCATGTCTAACAAGAAATTTACAGTTCTGCCTGCAATGTTGCTGACCCTACTTGACCATCCCCTCAGCTGCAGTGGTCACTTTGGAAGTTGGGCTGAGTGAAGGGCTTTTCAGCTTAGAGCCAATAAGATCTGTGGCTCTGACCTGGGCATCCTTCGACTCCAGGGCAGGTCCATTTCCAGTGATCCAACTCTTGGCAGAGCTGCCAGGGCTCTTCACAAGCTGACTTCTGCTGAAGCCCAGGCTTACCACATTGAAAGCCACTGCAGTGGACTGGCCTGTTGGGTCTCCTTGAGGGCAGATCACTGTACAGATCAGCCATTAATAGGCCTGCCACCCATTGCTTCTGATGCCGAGCTTTCTTTTCCTCCTGGTTTGTGTTAAAGCAGACCAGAGGATGCAAGTCAAGGGAGTGCCCGTTTCCCATCTCTAATCTTTGGTGGCCTGAACTACAAGTCTATAGTCACAGGCATGTTCTGTAGTAGTTTTTCTAAGGTAGACAATGCCCATGAGGAAAATTATATTCTCACTTTAAAACTTTCTTTCCCTTTGGTCTGAAAGGGAGGTTTTTTTCTACTTACTGTATACTTCGCTGATGGTGAAGTGAATCTAGCTATGAGATTATTATTTGAGTTCTTATTTTGGCTATGCTATTGCAGAAAAATGTTAGCCATCTCTTTTATAAGGTCTAAAGATTAAATTGTGCATCCTACAGATTCCTTCATAATAGAGTTAGTTTCCTACCTTGAAGAGAATAGAGAAATGAAAGAACAAGTTGGGCTTAGAATAGAGAAATGAGGGAGCAAGTCCTAGATCGCTTGCTGACAATTTAAAATTATAAACTCATCAACCAACAAGAGGCACTTGCTTACTTCACAGTATTTTTGAAAGCACCTGTAGGATTTTACAAGTATTTAACCCTTTAAGCCTCTGGGGCTTCTTTCTCATTAAGATAACTATCATGTCTCCAAAATATCTGGTTGAAATAAGATTTCTTAAAATCATGACATAACATAGACCAAATTTGATCATTGTTACAAGGTGATTATTCAAATTTTTGAAAAAAGCACATATTTAAATAACCCATAGCTCTTAATAAAAATTCAGCTGTTTTTGAACAATTAGAATTTAACAGACATCAAGAGAACATAATAGATTACTTTAACACATTGCTTTAACAGAGCATCAGAGTTTAATTCTATGTCAAAGAGAAATTGAGCTTCCTGTGATCTTTTGCTGTGAGGTTTCCTTCCTTTACCTTCTTTCCTATTGGTGACCATGTTTCTGTGTTTCTGTGTGTAAGACATCTTTAAGCATCCTTTGCAGGGCAGGATGAGTGGCAACAAATTCTTTCAGTTTCTGTTTGCTATGAAAAGTCTTAATTTCACCTTCATTCACAAATGAGAGCTTTGCAGGATATAATATTCTGGGCTGGCAGTTTTTCTCTCTTAGTACCTGAGCTATGTCTCGCCATTCCCTTCTAGCTTGTAGGGTTTCTGATGAGAAGTCTGCTGTGAGTCTAATTGGAGATCCTCTAAGAGTGATCTGACGTTTCTCTCTTGCACCTTTTAGGATCTTTTCTTTCTGTTTCACTGTGGTGAGTTTGATTACAACATGTCGTGGTGAGGATCTCATTTGGTCATGTTTATTAGGGGTTCTATAAGCTTCCTGTACTAAGATGCCTCTGTCCTTCTCCAAACCTGGGAAATTTTCTGCTAGTATCTCACTGAAAATGCCTTCTAATCCTTTCTCCCTCTCCATGCCTTCAGGAACTCCTAGAACCCGAATGTTGGGTTTTTTAATAGTATCCTGTAGATTCCCGACAATATTTTTTAGGTTTCTAATTTCTTCTTCTTTTCTTTGGTTTGCCTGTTTCCTTTCCTGTTCTCTGTCTTCTAAGTCTGATATTCTCTCTTCTGCTTCGCCCATTCTGTTTTTAAGGCTCTCTAATGTGTTTGTCATTTGATCTATTGAACTCTTCATTTCATTATGATTTCTAGTCACTATCAGAGTTTCTTGTTCCACTAGTTGTTTCATTTCGATTCCTCCTTAATATTTCACTTTCACGAGAGAGATTTTCTATCTTGTCCATGAAGGATTTCTGTAGTTCAAGAATTTGTTTTTGAGAACTTCTTAATGTTCTTATCAATTTTTTGAGATCCGCTTCTTGCATTTCTTCGATCTCATCATCTTCATAGTCTTGAATTGGGGTGTCTTTTTCATTTGGGGGTATCATAGTGTCTTCCTTGTTCTTGTTAGCTTGGTTTTTGCGTTTGTTGTTTGGCATGTTGGAGATATTTGGTTTCTTCACTGTGGTGTTTTTTCTTGTTACACTATGGCTCTATATTAAGTGGACTGTCTGCTTTCAGTGGAGCCTTAGAGGCTTGAGATGAGTGTGGACTGAGAGCTGTGTTTGGTTCCTCAGGGTTGAGGGTGTGTCAAGGATGACACTCCCAGGTTAGGTGTGGTAAATCTCTCTTTCTTTTTTTGATTTAAAAGGGAAGTAATTCCGCACAGCTGAACGTAATTGGAGGTAGTTAGCAGGCAAATGATATACCCACAGGAGCCAGAGATCGGAAGCTCTTTCCCAAGGACCACACAGGGAATCTGTGCTGCCCTCAGTGTGGGCTCCAATTCTCCTGCAGTCTCCCACTGGGTTGCCAAGTTAGATGCTAATCTCCTGTTATTTCACCCCTCCCCACAGAGTCAGGTTTTTCTGCTAGGCTCAGGGCCGGTGCAGACCTGAGGTCGCCCTGCTTATGACGTATGTCCAAAATGGCGCCTGCTCTGTCTTGCTCGCCTTTGAGAGGTGAGCGGAGAGAGAGAAACTTGTGTCCGTATCAGTCACTTTTTTTATTTTTTTCTCTCTCTTCTAGTTAGCCTGGTGAACTTTTCCCCACGGAGTTTCAAGCCTCGTTCCCTCTAGCCTCCTCTTTCCGCTTGCCTGCTGGTATCTCGGGCTATGGAGGTTCGGCTCACCTCGCGTTCCAGCGCTGGTGCGTTGAGTCTGCCGCTGGTGTCCCGAACTTGGGCTCCCACGCTCTCCACGCAGGTCCACTGTGAATCACTAGTTCCGGAAGAGTTTCCTCTGCTGTTTCTTCCCCTACTCTTCCTTGACCCTGCAGTATCTCCACTTATATTAAACTTTCTCTCCCCCCGGACTAAGTGTGCTTCCTGCCTATTCCGCCATCTTGCTCATAAATCACAAGTTAGTATATTTCTAGTACCACAAATATGTTTCAAGTATCACATTAGCTTATTTTTTTATTTAGCATTGTTTCCCAGTAGATCTTTTTTGAGTAACATAATTATCCTTCAAATAAGGAAAACCGTATTGGGAAATATTTTCCTTGATTTTATTCTTACCATGTGAACTAGTGGGAAATGTATACTGGGGGTAGACTATCTTTTGGTTGATTAATAATACGGAAAGCATAAATCCAAAAGTTGAAGTTAAACATTTTAAACTAAGCATATTTACTAATTATAGGAAAGTTCTGCCTACCAAGTTTATGAAAGAGAGATTTAATTGACATAAAAATCATTATGAGCAAATAGTTACTAACCACTTCCTGTATAGTAAGAAATAAAGAAACATTGCATCAAAGGCTGTGTTTGTGTGTTTATGTGTGTAATACGAGGTAAATATTTTTTATCTATACCTGGATTCTCCTCAGTGCCTTGGCATTAGGCAACACTCTTGTTAATCATTGTGACTTAAATAGCTTTAACAAGATGGAAATATATGTAGCCTAATAAACAAAACTAGGGGCCAGCACTGTGGCAAAGTGGGTTAAAGTCCTGGCCTGCAGTGCTGGCATCCCACATGGGCGCCGGATCTAGTCCCGGCTGCTCCTCTTTCGGTCCAGAGCTTTGTGATGGCCTGGGATAGCAGTAGAAGATGGCCCAAGTCCTTGGGCCCCTGCACCCATGTGGACGACTTGGAAGAAGCTCCTGGCTCCTGGCTCCCGATCGCCGCAGCTCCAGCCCTTGTAGCTAATTAGGGAGTGAACCAGTGGATGGAAGATCTCCCTCTCTCTGTCTCTATCTCTCTGTAACTATGTTTTTCAAAAAAAAAAAAAAAAGAAAAAAAAGAAAAATAATGTCACATGTAATAGACATTAAGTTTATTTTTCATTGATTAACCTTTCCTAATCCTTATAATCTCTTATTTACTTTTATTAACTTTTCTAATATTGCTTTAGGTGTACAAATCTTGGAACAGGGTTGATCAGTAGGGAAAATAGTGTCATGGTGTTCTTCCTGAATTTCATGAACTACTTTTAAAAGTTTTACCTTTTAGTATTACAATTGCCAAAGTTTTTTATAATCTCACTTTTCATCGTTTTGCAGTTTCTTTCCGTTTCTATGCTGTTACATACTTTTTTGCTTTTTAAACATGGCTAAATGTTGAAATCCCCCCAAAGTTATAATTTTGCATCTTTTAAGATGAACACCTTTAGTCATTTAGTATTTTGGATATATTGGATAGAATTTTTTTTCCAATTTGAATTATCCTTGAATTTCTGAAAATAATCTAGGTCAAAATGTATCATTCTTTTGTGATAAATATTTTATTTCTGATTTGACATCTATATTCAAAGTAGATTGGTCTGTGTAACTTTCTTTACTTCTCGGATAGTTTTATGTCTTAGCATATGAAGATTATTTTAGTCTTGTAATATTATTTGAGGTAGCTGTTTTTCCTTTTCTGTGTTTTTGGGCTATAGTTACATATGTTATAAAGATTATCCATGGACCAACACTGTGGCATAGTGGGCTAAGTTGCTGCATGGGCACTACTTCCAGTCCTGGCTGCTCTACTTCTTTTTTTTTTTTTTTTTTTTTTTGACAGGCAGGGTGGATAGTGAGAGAGAGAGAGAGAGAGAAAGGTCTTCCTTTTTGCCATTGGTTCACCCTCCAATGGCCGCTGCGGCCGGCGCATCTTGCTGATCTGAAGCCAGGAGCCAGGTGCTTCTCCTGGTCTCCCATGCGGGTGCAGGGCCCAAGAACTTGGGCTGTCCTCCACTGCACTCCCGGGCCACAGCAGAGAGCTGGCCTGGAAGGGGGGCAACCGGGACAGAATCCGGCGCCTCAACCGGGACTGGAACCTGGTGTGCCGGTGCCGCAGGCCGAGGATTAGCCTATTGAGCCAGGTGCCGGCCTGCTCTACTTCTGATCTAGCTCCTTGATAATGTACCTGGGGTGACAGTGGAGAATAGCCCAAGTGCTTGGTCCCCTGTACCCATATAGAAGACCAGGAAGAAGAACATGGGCTCCTGGCTTCCATCAAGCCCAGCCTTGGCCGTTGTGGCAGTTAACCAGCAGGTGGAAGATATTTCTCTCTCTCTCTCTCTCTCTCTCTCTCTCTCTCTCTCTCTCTCTCTCTTTTTCCTCTCCTTCTCTCCTTCTTTCTCTTCCATTCCCTATCTCTGTAACTCTGCCTGTCAAATAAATAAATCTTTAAAAATAGCCATTTCTTACAAGATTGGTGAAAATTTCCAATTTTGACCATTTGTATCTTTTTCCTTCCCATTGTTTTTTATATTTGAAACAATATTTGAGTTCTATTTAAATTTTTACAATGTTTTAGTTGATTTTTTAAATTGTAGGTTAATTCTAATAAATTATAATTTTGTTCACTTCTACTCAAATCTACTTAATTCTGTCAGTAATAAAGAAGATTTGGGATTCAGGTTTATAGAATTATACTTGAGCAAAATTCTGGTATTTTACCATAGTAAAGAATAAAGCAAATAGCAAAAGCTAGACAAAATAATGCAACTTTTTATGGAGGTTAAAATTCTAGTGCTTGGTGTTACAGAAAGTTTCAACCTTTTATGTTATAAATGCTTTTCTTCATATGAACTCATCTATCCTTTTTAAATATTTTAAAGTTTATTATTGGAAAATAAAATTTTCATAGGTAGCATTTTAAGGATAACCATTTTGTATAAAATAGCAGTTCTCAAAATGTGGGCCACGCACCCCTGATATATTTAAGACTCTTTCAAGTAATCAGTTCAAATCTACTTTCTTGGTAAGAGTAAGATTTCATTTGGCTTAATGTTGACATATACTCCAGTAATGCAAATGTCATATTGTGTAAAAATAGTGTTTCCTTAGCTCAGTCAAGGCAGTGATGACAAACTTGTTGCACATGCAATTAAAAAAAAACTATTTATTAAAGCAGAAATTTTATTTTATTAAATCTTGATTTTTAAATTCATACCATTTTATGTTATTGAGAAAATTTTACAGTCTATAGAAGGCTGAACACTTGATAGTCTATAGAAAATACCCTTGTGCAGTTGTTTTGCTTGAGAGTTAAGCTACTGTGATATCTTCCATTGCATTCCATTTTCACTTGAATGACTGACAAACTATATATTCAGACATGGATATTTGATAGTATTTGTTGCATGTTATGAACATTTAACTTTATTTTTATTTTATTTTTTTGACAGGCAGAGTGGACAGTGAGAGAGAGAGACAGAGAGAAAGGTCTTCCTTTTTGCCATTGGTTCACCCTCCAATGGCAGCCACGGCCAGTGCGCTGTGGCCGGCGCACCGCGCTGATCCAAAGGCAGGAGCCAGGTGCTTATCCTGGTCTCCCATGGGGTGCAGGGCCCAAGCACTTGGGCCATCCTCCACTGCACTCCCGGGCCATAGCAGAGAGCTGGCCTGGAAGAGGGGCAACTGGGACAGAATCTGGCGCCCCGACCGGGACTAGAACCTGGTGTGCCGGCGCCGCAAGGCGGAGGATTAGCCTGTTGAGCCACGGCGCCAGCCGAAATTTAACTTTAAACAAAAATAAGAATAATTTTGGAAAGCAAATCTATTACTGTGACCTTGACTTTTTTTCAGTAATTAATTAACTTTCTATTCTGAAGTTGTTGGTAATAATAATGAATGTGAGTTTTTCAATATCACTTAATGAAGTGTTTTGGTATTTCAGAGGCAGACATAACTCAGTGAAACACTTTTTTCCAAGTGCCTCGTGCATTCAGGAAATGCCATAAAGCAACAAGAGCATCAGGGGTAACAGTGAAGCACAGCCAGAAGAAACCTGTGATCAGGCAATGCTAAGAAAATCAAGCGGGTAATACTAGATAGCTTTGTTTAGGAGACTAACCATGGGATGAGAAATAAGGTCAGGTTACCATGATGAGGACTGTGATACAGGAAGAAGTAGCTTCCCAGAAGAACACTCAATCTTAAAAAACATGTATCTGATTTGACGAACAGGATTTGGGAGGAAAGTAGAAGACCAAAATACATGAGTTTCTTAAGCCTTAACAGTCTAAGTTCAACTGAAGTCACATGTACATGAATTTCAGAATTTGTTATTCTGATCTGCTAAATCAGGATTCAAGCCCCGTGTAGAATCCCTCCGACTATGTCTGAGTATCGTGGACTTCTTACATGTACTCAGCGCTAAATTCATTTCCATATTTTGTTGTGCTTTTTCCCAAGATCACCTTGTCTCTGCTTCTTCACTGCTTATTTAAATAGTTTCGCAGTTATTGCTGCCAAAGTCCTGAGAGTATTAATGCCATATGGTGTATGCTGCCCAAAATTGTTTAGACCGCTGTGTCACAGATGTCAGAAGAGAATTTCTGTTGTCTACTTATACAGTTCCCTCTTTTCCTAAGACTTGTGCTAGTGTCTAAAGTGCTGCATCGGGGATAGATTTGGTTTAGCAGCAAAGAAACATGCTGTGTTCAAATCTGTTAAAAAACTACATTTCTTTTTTAAATATTTATTTATTTATTTATTTGAGAGGCAGAGTCACAGACAGAGGGAAAGACAGAGAGACAGAGGTCTTCCATCTGGCACTTTACTCCTCAGATTACCACAAAGGCAGGGGCAGGAGGTGAGCTGATCCAAAACCAAGAGAAAGGAGCTTCCTCCAGGTCTCCCACATGGGTGCAGGGGCCCAGCAGCTCGGGCCATCTTCTGCTTTCGGAGCCTATAGCAGGGACCTAGATTGGAAAACCCATATGGGATGCCGGTGCTGCAGGCAGAGGCTTAACCTACTACACCACAACCCTGCCCCTGAAAGCTACATTTTTCTAATAGAGTTGGATTATTTGTCCCCTTCTTCAGTTTTCTTAAAAATAGATCACTGGGTAGCCTCCAGTTCTCTTTTCAAGCTTAGATTTGTATAAACCATTATATTCTTCCCTATTAGGCTCTTCATATTCATTGTAAAAGGACTTATATTTGTCCCATTAGTTGGCCAAATGTACTGGAAGAAGACTAAGCTGAGCTCTTTGCCATATCTTGTTCACTTGATTTTAACAAACATTATTGAAGGTTCATTTTGATCTTTTAAGATTTATTTATTAAAAGGTTCTGGGGGGGGGGAGATTTATTTATTTATTTATTTGAAAGAATGACAGAGACTGGCACTGTTGCCTAGTGGATAAAGCTGCCTCCTGCAGTGCCAGCATCCCATTTGGGCACTGGTTCAAGTCTTGGCTGCAGGGCCGGCGCTGTGTCATAGTGGGTAAAGCCACCGCCTGCAGGCCCAGCATCCCATATGGGCACCAGTTCGGGTCCCCACTGCTCTACTTCTGATCCAGCTCTCTGCTATGGCCTGGGAAAGCAGTAGAAGATGGCCCAAGTTCTTCGGCCCCTGCACCTGCATGATAGACCCAGAAGAATCTCCTGGTTCCTGGCTTTGGTTCAGCTCAGCTCCAGCCATTGTAGCCATTTGGGAAGTGAACCAGTGAACCAATGGATGGAAGACTGATTCTCTCTCTCTCTCTCTCTCCCTTTGCCTCTCTGAAACTCTGCCTTTCAAATAAATAAATCTTAAAAAAAAAAAAAAAGAGTGATAGGGACACACACGGAATGAGAGAGAGAGAGAGAGAGAGAGAGAGCAAGTGAGAGAGCTTTCATCTGCTAGTTTCCTCTCCCAAATTACTGCAACAGCCAGGTCTCAGCCAAGCCAAAGCCAGGATCCAGGAACATCATCCTGGTCTTCTACATGGGTGACAGAGGCCCAAGTGTTTGGGTCATTTTCTGCTGCCTTCTGAGGCACATTACCAGGAAGCTGAATTGGAAGCAGGACAGCTGGGACTCGAACAAGGCACTCTGATAATAGCATCATGACAAAACAAGCCATAGATTAACCCACTGCCCCACACCACCAGTCCCTTAGAGTCATTTTTGGTGAATGTTACCATGTTTGGTTGTGAGAACACAGAGCGAATATATGCTGGTGCTTTTATGTGGCTCTTTATTAAGTCAGTAAGACACATATACGAGGGATCAGTGTAATGCATGCTGTTGAGTATGTGCAAAGTGCTGTGGAAACACAGAGAAGAGAGTAATTGTGTTTTTCCTGGGGAGTGCCTGTAAAAGAAAATTTGAGATCACCCTTAAAGTATCAGAATTACTTTTTAAAATAGAGAAAAGGAAAAAGATATTTCAAGATGAGAGGCTAGAAAAATTTGAAGATAAGATTAGAAAAGTTACTTTTAGGGCAGAACCTGAAGATTTTGTAGAGGTGCACTGAGACTCAAAGTTGATTTGGAGTGAAGTTTAAAGGGTGTATAAAGGTCTTTTTTCTTTTAGAGAAAAGACTGAATTATCTTTATTCCCTTTGTAGAAAGTATTACAAAAAAGTTCTTATATTAAAAAGATAAGCAAAAACCATGGAGCCAAAATATAGGGAAAATCTATTATAGAGAATTACACAAGTATGTCTGGATAGATAATTGGGAAAATATTATCACTGTTTATAATTTTGAATTTGTAATTTATCAGGTGAAAGGTGTTTATTTTTTAACTTTTTTGAGTTAATTGTAGATTCAGTTGTGAATTGTGAATCATGGAGTCAGAGAGAGAGATCCTATTCAGCCTTCAGTCTATCTACTTTATTCAGATTTTATCAGTTAACATATACTCATTTGTGTGTGTATTTAGTTCAGTGCATTTTTACCATATATATTGATTCTTGTGACCCTTGTCACAATCAGATACAGAATCCTTCTATCACAGATCCCTTCTATCCTATCATGATCCCTTTTACTACCTAAAGAGCCTTTTTTGACAGAGTAAAGAGCTTGGATTATATTCTGTAGATCGGATTCCTTCAAAGTGTTGTCATCAGATCACTTGTTACAGAATCTAGTGGCATCCTACCCTAGAAACATTGAATCAGAATCTCTTGTGGTTCAGTGACCTGCATTTCAGTAACTTCCCCCCCTCCCCCCCAGGTATTCCTTATAGCATATCTTTGAGGAGAGGACAGTGAGCTGAGAGCTAAATGGTGAGAAAGGAGCCAAGGAGGGTTCCTGGAGCCAAGAGATCTAGACAAGTGCTGTCAGATAGGAAGATAATGCAAGCTATAGCTTTAAAACCACATTAAAAAATGGAAAGAAACAGGTGAAATTAATTTTATAATACATCCTAAATCAGTATTAAAATATTATTTCAAATGCTGTTAATATAAAATTACTGGATAATTTATGTTTTTTTCTATTTAGTCTTCAAAATCCAGCATATATTTTATAGTTACTGCGAATCTCAATTCAGATGAACTGGATTCACAGATAAACAGATGAACAGATCACATCTGGCTAGTGGCTTCTGCACAGGGTAGAGCTGATACACACACGAAGAACAACCAGTGCAAAGGCCCTGAAGGAAATTCATGTAGAGATGCACATTTGAAATCTGGAGCTTTAGTACAAGGTCAAAATTAGATATATGACAGTACTCCCAAAAGTTCATGGAAAAGCGGAATTAAAGGATGTGTTTATTTTGGTGCAAAAAGCTTGAAACCCACACATAGCTTTATTCATGGTATGCATTTTCTACACTTTTTCTTCTACATAATTGCACCCTAAGAGAAAGATCTCAGAAGGCTGTTATCCAAATTGGGCGGCATAGACAAATTTCGAGTTTCCCCATAATTGGTTCCAGTTTTACTCCTCTTTGCAGTCTCTACTCCAACTTAAAACCACTGGTTAGGGGCTGGGGCTGTGGTGTAATAGATTAAGCCTCCAGTCTTCAGTGCTGGCATTCCGTATGGGTGCCAGTTTGAGTCCTGGCTGCTCCACTTCAGATCCAGCTTTCTGCTGTGGCCTGAGAAAGCAGTGGAAGATGGCCCAAATGCTTGGGCCCCTGCACCCATGTGGGAGACCCAGAAGAAACTCATGGCTCCTGGCTTGAGACTGGCCCAGCTTCAGCCAAGGCGGCCATTTGGGAAGTGAGCCAATGGATGGAAGATCTTTCTCTCTCTCTCTTTCTCTCTCTGCACATCTGCCTCTCTATCTGTAACTCAGCCTTTCAAGCACAATAAATAAATGTTAAAAAACAAAACAAAACAAAACAAAAAACAACAACACTGGTTAGAAAGGAGATGGGAATAAAAGAGGCCAAGAAGGATTTGGAGAGATGAGAGGAGGGTTAAAGTAGTTAAGTAAGGAGGAAGGAGATGCTTCAACAATGAAGAAGAAGAGTGTGACTCTTTTACATAAGAGTTGTCTGATGATCCCTGAGGTTATTCATGGCTTTATTAGAATGGTCTGCTGGGCTAAGGTGGTCCTGAAGATGAGTCAGTGACGACCACTGCAGTCTAACCTCTTGGAGGTTAGATCTAGATGGGCAGGAGGGACTTATTGTGCTCTGCCTGTCAGCATTCTTTAAATCCTTCTTTGAACTTAATTATCGTCTGTGTTCCCTCTCTTATTTATCTTACAGCTGTTGCATTTTAGTTACTAAGTTGTTTACATGCATCTCCATTTTCACCCTGAGCACACTACAGTAACCTGGGGGATTTTTAAAAAATATCTGTTCCTAAGTCCTGCCCATGTCAGAATAAGTAAACATTTCTTTAAGTAGGGGTGGTGCGTGACTATTTCTTAAAGCTTCACTAGTTGATCTAATTGTGAGGGCAGATGGCTATTGATCTATATCCTAGTGAGCACTCTGAGACAGAAAATGAGTCTCATTTAGCTTGGTATCCTCAGGATTTGGATCAGAGGTTGAGCAACCAGGACTTGAAATGGCATTCCAAAATGGGATACCAGCGTTACAGGTGGTGGCTTAACCTACTGCACCACAATACTGTTCCCTGATATTTTCTGGATATTAATCCTTTGTTGATAGACAGGTTGCAGATGTTTTTGTCCACTCTGTCTTATGTCTCTGCACTGATTATTTCCTTCTGTGCTATTGGAGTGTTAATTTAAAAAATCCTTATTTTTCTGTTCAGACTCTAGTAAGCCAGCTGGCTGGGCCAGTTCTCATGTAATATGCTACCCCCTATAACCTTTTTTCTGACGTGTCCAATGTGCTGTATTACTTCTTCAGAGATGATCGCTAGCTGAGTTTGGTCTTGAGTATCTGCCTCTGTAATTTTATCAGAGAATGATTGTTATTGCTGAGCTGTGAAACTTCAGCCTCTGTTTGTTGTAACCAGCCTCAAATATCTGCCTATGATTCTTCCTCCTGCAATGGACTTTAATCTATGGATGAGTGGTCCTTTGTTAGTTGATTTGCATACAATGTCAACCCTTTTATGACTATCCTGGAATCAGTACATAGAGTTACTAGGTGCGGTTGTATTTTAATCACTAATAAGCTTGTAATTGCCAATTGGCTACCATGCACCATTCCAGATTCTGCCTACATGATATTGGTTACTGGATGAATTGCCGTGGACTGTCCATCTAGGTAACAGGGATAAAGCAGAGTGAGCCCTCTGTGTACCAAGCATTCTTTGGTGGGTTCCCATCTCCTTTCATTTGATGGGGTTCTTGTGGGGGTGGTTTGGGGATTGATAAGTCTATTGTGTATTGTATAAGTGTCATAAAGCTTGAAATTTTATAGACAGCCACATATAAGCTGTTCTTCCTGCTGGAGATATGCATGTCACCTAACCAGAGTAATGTTTTGTGCTGTGGCAGATGTGGGTCTCTCAAGCAGGCCATTGACCTACCCCTTAATAGGATAAGTTGTTTTATTCCCACTGTCATATTGCCTGTTGTAGTCTCGGTTTGCAGAAGGTTCTGGTAAACTGTAAGGAACTGCTGTATTCAACACTCTTGAACAATTGTGACCAGAAGCCCATGGGTATTTGTTGGTTACCTTCCCTCTGCCAGAAAATCCAACTCATTCCTTTCTCTGTCACAGAAACATATATTCAAATAGTTTCTTAGGGGCTACCACTTGTAGGGCTTGTGCACGCAGTACTAAGGCTTCTGTCTTAGTAAACACTTTTTCTTTTTTAAGGGATTTAGTCTCAGTGCACCTTCTTCTTTATCACATGGTATAATGGCCTAAGACATTGGGCCAAGTGGGGGAATGAAGGTCCCCTGATATCACAGCAGGCCTATAAAAGTTTATAATTTTTTTGAACTGTTTATACCATGGTATGTCTGAATCTTGTCAGTTACGGCTTTTGGCAAAACCTGTTTTACCTGACCAGACCATTCCCAGAAATTTTACAGGGCCCTCTGATCCCTGTTGGTTGAAGTCTTACGCTATGGATTTAGGTTTCTCTAGAACTTTTTAAGTAGCTTTCTGTAAAAGACAGAAGTCTGTAGAAGTTAGCAAAGTATCATCCACATTATGCTTTTTTGTGTGTATGTGTGACATAGCACATATCACCCAAGATAGCAACATATCTGTTCACCAAACAGTGACAAATAGTGGGAGCTATGTAAGCAGGAGAGCACCTGACAAGACCATTGTTGTCCCTCCCAAATCAAGGCAACATGTTCTGGGACTTTGGGTCTAAAGATATGCTGAAGGCCGGCGCTGTGGCTTAACAGGCTAATCCTCCGCCTTGCGGCGCCGGCACACCGGGTTCTAGTCCCAGTTGGGGCGCCAGATTCTATCCCGGTTGCCCCTCTTCCAGCCCAGCTCTCTGCTATGGCCTGGGAAGGCAGTGAAGGATGGCCCAAGTCCTTGGGCCCTGCACCCGCATGGGAGACCAGGAGAAGCACCTGGCTCCTGGCTTCGGATCAGCGAGATGCGCCGGCCGCAGCGGCCATTGGAGGGTGAACCAATGGCAAAAAGGAAGACCTTTCTCCCTGTCTCTCTCTCTCTCACTATCCACTTTGCCTGTCAAAAAAAAAAAAAAAAAAAAAGATATGCTGAAGAAAGCAGTTACTAAATCCAAGACTGTGTGTGATGTGTCAAAACAAACAAAAAAAAGTCATCAGTGTAGCCAGTGTTTAAGTCACATTTGGGACAGCAGCATGAATTTGCTTATTTACTTCTTAGTAATCAGCCATATTCCAGGTGCCATCAGGTTTTCACATCAGCCATACTGGACTGTTGAGTGGACTTTGTGCAGGATAATCCTGCCTCTCCAGTTTCTCAATAGTAGCTGTCACTTCTTTGGGCCTTTGGGGGAGACAATATTGTTTGATACACATTACCCATCTTGAGTGAGGTGGCACCATTGGCTCACCTCAGAACAAGGATTTACTAACCCACATCTGGTGATAGCATTGAGTTACAGTTGTTTCAAGGGAGGCTTCCTGGAAAGTATCCCCAGAATGTTTTCTGGGATTTGGGAGAGGTAGTCCTGCTGCTGGGTGGGTAAAACATGCCCGATTTACTATAGTAGACCTGTGTTCCTCACAGGGATAGATGTGCCTCTGCAGGTATGTACAGAAGTTAAGGGCCCAGAGAATTCATGAGGATGATATATGCAGACCAAGAGCCAAAACTCTTTGCTTGTTTTGAGGAGACCAACAAATCACTGTTTCCCCCAAGAGTCTCCAATTCCCCTGAATTAACTTACTTTGAGGGGAATCTTGACCTTGCTGTCACAGTAGGGGCTGTTCTGTACCTGTCGTTTTGATTCTTCTTAGAATCTTAGTGCTGAGGGTTTAGCATTAACTCTAGTGGGGAACTGCTGCTCTGGCTTTGGGGCTTTCTAAAGTCTAAAGGCAATTGCAGTGGGTTGTTGATTTATATTTTCTTTCTGTACCCGTCTTTTGAAGATCTTGTTCCGTTGACTGCTCCCTATTCATTTTGTTTGTCTTTCCTTTTTGTCTCTGTTTAGGTTTCCCATTTTTGCAGCACTCTTCATCTTAGCTGTACTGGTCAGAGTTTCTGCTTCTTTTATTTTAACTAAAGAATGGCATACTTCATATGCAGGGACCCCTATCAAGGACCCAAGATGGCAAGCACTATCCCCTTCCAACCTGATGGAGCAGCTTTTGGGTGCTTATTACAGATGCTTGCCATAAAAGTGGTGTTATCAGGCCCCTGGAAAGCAGGGGGCGTAGATGACCACCCTCATTGCCAGTTTGTGCAATAAAGCCATTGTTTCTTTTTCTTCTAAGGCGTAGGATCCTGACATTGTAATGCCTTGAATAGCCAGACTGACAGCAGACTAGGATGATTCAGTCTGTCAGGGAATGATTAACATGGGAGCCATGCAGGCATTGCCTGATAGAGGAATGTGTTGTGATTTCTGTCTCACGTCCAGCCAGAACTACCCCATTAGCACCAGTATCCTATAATCTTACCTGCTGAGAAGAAAGGACTATGGTGAAGGTAACTGATCTGGTGCACAACCCAAAGAAGTATATTCATTTAAGGAATACTTTTGATTGGCAGGTGATTAGGGCCTTGTATATGCCTGCCTGGTGGGTTTTAATTTAGTTTGATGAGGGTGAGCACTCAGACTTTGATTCTGTTTTTTTACCAAACCCTCAGACTTACTATTGTTGTCTAAGGAATTACAATTTTTTCTTTCTTTCTTTTTTTTTTTTTTTATAAGCATCCCAATCTGGGGAGAAAAAGAAAAAGACAATAGCTCAAAACAGGTGTTGGGTATTTTCTCACCACAGCGTTTAGTGTAGCAGCATTCCAGTATGTTTAGCTGAGCCGCCCCCCCCCCCCCCTTTTTCCATTTTAATGACCTTGTCTGTGATTAACAGAGTGAATTTGGAGAACAAGTCTCTTTACTTATAATTCCTCCTCCAACTTGTGTGTCTTGTTTTTGGCTGCTAGCTGAGCCTCTATTGTCAGGTGAACTTTCCACAACAGAGGCCAGCCTATCCCCACTGCTTATCTGTGGGTTTCCTTGCTGGCCATTGGCAATTTCAAGCCCTCCATAAGACCAGTCAGGCGTGCTGAAGGTTTTGAAACCTCTCTGCATTCAAAAGACTATTTGCAAGCTTCAAGCAAATAGGCCACAGAGCTCCACAAAGATCTTTGCAGGCATCCAGGGCTCTTCCTGGTTAGTTCTTCCTCTTCCTCTTCTTCATCATATTTTTTGGAATCCTGTCAATGATACTGATTGTTCTGAATCTGTGGCTGGAGTCCCTCAGCAAAGGGGGTTTCCATGAGAGTGCCCCAACCTGTCCCAAGATGGGGCCAGCAGGGATTCCAGAATATGAAGCCCACAGCATTTGTTGAAATTGTAAGGTGTTGCAATGTGTCCTCACAGTGGACAGTGATGTTTGCTTAGGTATGTCCACAGTGAGAGGGTCAGGCTTGGAGTTTATATGAGGGTTTAAGGAATTTTTGCCTCAGGACAGGGCCAGTTTTCCCTCCCCCAGCGTTTTGGGCAACAGCCCAAATACATTTGTCATTGCTTGGGAATATTTAAACCTCTGGCTTGGGTTCAAGCCTGCTGGGAAAAATCTGCAGGTGACTGGGTCATAGAGTAATTGAGATGCACTCTGATATTTTGTCAGGACAAAGAAAGAAAGCCATGGAGTGGGATAGGATGAGGGTGAGGACTGCGATGGCCATATAGCACCCAAATAAATGATCTTTTTTTTTTTTTCTGCTCTAAGAGTAGCTAATGCTATGCTAAAGATTTAGAAAATCAAGTTTATCTGACACAGTTTAACATTTTAAAAATGCATTCATGTTTCTATAGATGAAAAGAAGTGAAGAATTGATAACTGAACTTCATGATCAAGAAGAAATAAGTATTCTTCGTTGCTGGAAATGTAGAAAATGTATAGCAAATTCTGGTTGCTTCATGAAATATCTTGAGAATCAAGTGAATACGGTAAGTGTTGTTAGCTTCATCATACTACCTTCCACACTTAAGATTAATTTTAGCTTTACCTGCTAATGTTCCAGTTTTAAGTGCAGTATTGCACACATAAGTTAAGGATATTATACCATGTTTTTAAAATTTTTTTATTTTTTAATTTTTAATAGAAAACTTTTATTTAATAAATGTAAATTTCAAAAGTACAACTTTAGGATTATAACACTTAGACCGTGTTTTTTATCCTTACCATGAGTATACTGTACTGACCATCACACAGTTAAATTGAGGAGCGTAGTTAGAAATGGAAAGCTTATTGATGGTTTTTTCATATTCATTAAGGATCTAGAAGACAAACTTCATATATAATAGAAAAGTAACCCATACAAAAATTGGAATAGTATTTAAAAACATTTGACTAGTCATCCCAATACAAGTAAATGTTTTAAAATAGCAAAAACAAAAATTTCTAACCTTCTCTGAGAGTAATCAAAGAGGTGCAAAGCAGCGAATTCTGAATTCAGCAGTGAGCATTATATAAATATGAGTCATTGTTGTCTTTTTTATTGTTTGTTTTTGTTTATGTGTGTTTGTGTGTGCATGTGCGCGTCATCTACACTTGATCATGAATATTTCCTCTGCACTGTAACAGATTGGACAACCAGAACTGATAATAGCAGATAACTTTAAACCTTTTTTAATTTAATTTTTAATTTACTTGAAAGGGAGAGAGGGAGGGAGGAAGAGAGAGAGAGAGAAAGAGAAACAGAAAGAGAGAGGGAGGGAGAGAGAGAGAGAGAGAGCACGCTGCTGGTTTACTCCCAATGCCCACAACATCTGGGGCTGGGCCAGGCTGAAGTCGGGAACCCTAAACTCAACCCAGCCCTGCCATATAGGTGGCAGGAGCCCAATTCTTAAACCATCACTTCTCTCTCCCAGGGTCTGCATAAATGGAGGCTGAAGTCAAGAACTGTAGCCAGGAATGGAATGTGGGCACTCTGATGTAGAATGTGGGTATCTTAATTGTCAGGCTTAACATTTGCTCTTTCTCACTTAGAAATTTGTCTTGCATTTCCCCAGGCAGTACTTATCCTCTGAAAAGGCTACCACTATCCTAAGATGTGGCATTATAGACTGGTTTTGCTGCTTTCTGGCCGTCATTCAAACATTTCCATCACCCTAAAATGCTTCCTTATGTTCATTTCTCCTGTTCCCATCCCCAGGCAACCACCAATCTGATTGCTGTCCCTATAGGTAAATGGATGTGTGTATATTTTCTTATTTTTAAAATGTTTTTAAAGATTTTATTTATTTGAGTGGCACAGTTACAGACAGGGAGAGACAGAGAGAAAGGTCTTTCATCCCCAAATGGCCACAACTGTGGGAGCTGGTCCAATCCAAAGTCAGGAGCTAAGAGCTTTTTCTGGGTCCCTGCTGCGAGTGCTTTCACTATCACACAGCTCAACAGTAGCAAAGTGCAACGGATGACTTGTCAGTCACTGGGAAGAAAGGAACACAGGGTCACAAGACTGCCTTCACAATGAAGATTTTTATTGCTTACACACCAGGGATATTATCACACTTTTCATCTACTTATTTATTGGGGTCAGTACACTTATCAATATCAATGTGCTTATCAATCTTTACTATTTAACACACTTATCAATAAACTTAACACAATTATTTAACGTGACTTAACTACTTAACTTAGCTACTTAGCTTAACATAACTACTTAGCCTAACTACTATTTAACTTAACTACTTATGGAATCACCATTAATATCAATATCAATAATACTACTTGAATTTATATTCATTAATCCACAGATCACAGTATATAGTATTAGAGTAATTTCAAAGACTATCTAATTATAATAGCATTACTTTTAGTCATAGGGTCAAAGCATATGTTACACATGACTAACGTTATTTGTAAAAGCTGCATTTTCAAGGCTCGTATCATGGTCACAAAAAAGAGTGTCAGTGTTCAGAGTCCAGAGCTCAACGTCTCCGCAGAGAAGGATCTTGGATCAGTCACTTACAGGCAGGAAGTCATGAGAAGGCTGTCACTCTGGGCAGTAGGCTCAAAATTCCCAGGCAGATGGCAAGACGAGAAGTTGGAGAGGTCCCCTGCTGAGAGGCCTGGTCTGGCTCTGTGGTCAACTCTGGCAGCAGGCTGATAAGGACTTCAGGCAAGGCGATGAGGCAGCGTCTCAGCTGGAGTTTTGATCCTGTAGTCACCTTGTGTCACTTAGCAAGGGGGCCAGCAAGCTGGCTCTTCAGCTCCAAGTTCCAGGAGATCTAGAGGTTCACACGCACTGAGCCTTTTGTCTGTTGTCGCTTGTGCCGCTATCTGCTCTGTGCAGAGTAATGGGCTGCCTCTTTAGCTCCAGATGTGTGGAGATCCAGAGGTCCACATACACCAGGCCATGATCCCCAAGAGGATGGAGAGCAGTGCAAAAGGCTCCTTTTTTATTCTAATTTTTTCCTGCAGCTTACCTGCTGTTCATGTGCTGTCCACACTTGACTCAATCCAATCAACTCAGAGTTCCCCAAGGTGTCACCGATCCGTTGTCTGGGCTCAGGTGTCTCCCACTCATGTCCAATCCTTGTGCGAGTTGGTGAGGTAACTCAAGCTATTGCCCATAGCACACGCTTATCAGGCTGTCCAAAGATGTCTGTCCAGTCTGATGAGGGACATTTTTCTAGCAAGCACTGAGCTTGACATGAGTGATGTTATCAGCTCCTGGCTTAGCATGAGTGACTCCATTTTCTGTTACTTTCACTTTGTGGATAGTGGCAGTTTTTGACTCTAGATGTTTTCCTGTGGAGTTTCCACAGTTTACCTCCTTCTGCTGGTCAGGTAAGCGGTGATCTGTGACTCTTTTGGGACTTCCTGTGGGATTCTCCACAGTCCCCGACATGGGTAGAGGGGCCCAAGCACTTGGGCCATCCTTTACTGCCTTCCTAGGCCATAACAGAGAACTGGATCCGAAGAGGAGCAGTCGGGACTAGAATCAGCACCCATATTGGATGTAGGCAGTGGCTTTACCCACTAAACCACAGCACCAGCCCCTCTATATATTTAATATGATGAAAAATATATGAAGTACACATTGAAGTTGCTATAAATAAAAATAGGTTTATCATTGTATATGTAATTTAAAATTATTTGTAAGCATATATATACAATAAAATATATATAAAATGAAATGGATACATGTAGAAAGTATTAAAAACAAGACAAAAATATAATTCAATATCATGGTTAAGTTTGCGGGAAGGAGTGGTGTATAATCAGAGAGGGCCTCTGAGCGTGGTTTCTAAAGAATTGTTAATGCTCTATTTCTTGATTGGGATAGTAGATATATTGGTATTTGTTTTTCTTAAAACCTTTAAAGTATAAAACCATGTTCTAAAGTTTACAGATGTGTACACATCATAAAATTATTAAAGATTGAAATAAAAGTATCTTTTAATTAAAGGAAACCATAGTTTTTTTTGGAACCCCTAAGTAATTTTATCAGATGCTATGCTGAAAGGGTACTAAAATCATCACCTATCAAGTTATTTAAGTTTATTACCTATTAAGATAACTATACAATTAAAACAAATATAACTTAGTATGTTCTTTCTGAACTTTCTGTACATGAAATCACTCTTTAGGCAGGTATTCTGGGAATTGCTGTTTTTACAGTGTCACCATATTGAAATGTGGCTTTGTTATATTTTTAAGGTATTACAGTGTTCTAGTGTGTTGTATCACAATTTATAATTCATACTACTATTAATAGACACTTAAGGTGTATCTAGTTGTTTTATAAATAGTGCTGCTGTGATCTTTTGGTTATGTATCCTGGCACATATGGCAGGATGTATTACCATAAGCTGAATTTCAGCATCATAGAGCATGTGAATGTTCAATTTCACTCAAAGTACTAAGCTGTTTTCAAATGACAGTCTCACCTATAGTGAGACTCATTCTCTCATTTTCTGTGAAATGCCTTTTTTTGGGTCTGTTTTTCTAGTAAGTTTTTTAATAAAAAAGTTTATTTTGAAAGTTCTTTATTATATATACTAATACTTTGTTGGCTTATTATATTGCAAATGTAACCTTTCACTCTTGTGTTATCTTTTCAGAAACAGAAGTTCATAATGTGATTTAGATACATTTGTTCATCCTTTCCTTTATGTTTTGTACTGTCTAATAAATCCCTTCATACCCTGAGATTTTTTTTTCCTTTTATTCTACTGAAAGCCAGTGTTGAGATAGGCAAATTTCCTATTGAGAAGTATATTTATTTCTCATTTTCCTTTTTACTAAGGTTAAACTTGTGTTTATGTGGAAGATTATGCCTTAGGTTTTCCTCATCCTGTGCAAGCCCGGGGCTTCATCTCCTGTCTTGCACATGACCCTCAGAACAACCGAGAAGATCAGGAAAAAACATCCATGGGAGAAAACATCTATGGCTGTTGGCTCCTGGATCCCACTTTTGGAGTCCTGACCATCTCCAGGAAATAGAAATCTCACCCTCTGCTTCTCAGCCCTCCTAGCAGAATTGAGCTGGACACTCAAATTGCTGAAGAATAATAACAAAGTACTTCTAAATCCAAACTTGATGCTCAATAAAAAATAATTCAACACAAATACATTCATTCATTCTGCTTTCATAAACTGAGGGTACCGGCTTAGCAGAAGCAAGGTCGTGTATGGAGCTCGAGCTGTGGGGGATCTGGGCAATTTGAACCTTAGACTTCCAGCCACTGGACTGCAGATGGGGTGAAACAAGGAGTTTAGCATGGAGTTTTGAATCAATCTGCAATGTCCACAGCGTGAAAGAGGGACTTCTGTCCCGCCTTCAGGACTGAGATACATGAAATATAGACAAGAACTAGAACCACTAGCAACATTACAACAATTCATTAAAAGATAACAAAAATGGTCTCCATTTTTGGTAATCTGTGATAGGGAGAGGTGTCCCCATCTTTAGTTAGTTTTGGTTCAGTTTTTGATATGTCAAATTTATTTGGCCTATGGAATATTCAAATAGTTTAGAAGGTTGCTGGTTCTATGGATACGGAATTCAGAAGAGAGATCTGAACTAAAAGTGTAGTTTTGGGAATCATCAGCATGTAAGTAGTGAGAAGAAATCACCATGCAGTGTGTGAACAGAGTGAGGGAGAAGGGCCTAGGGACATATAGAGGGTAAACAGAAAATGAAAAGGTCTCAAAGGGGCAAAGAAAAGAAAAATTGGGATACAGTGTTATGGAAGTCAAATGGCAAACATCTCCCAGGAAAAAGGGTTGTTATTAATACTGAATGGTGCCAGCGCCGTGGCTTAACAGGCTAATCCTCCGCCTTGCGGCGCCGGCACACCAGGTTCTAGTCCTGGTTGGGGCGCCGGATTCTATCCTGGTTGCCCCTCTTCCAGGCCAGCTCTCTGCTATGGCCCAGGAAGGCAGTAGAGGATGGCCCAAGTCCTTGGGCCCTGCGCGCGCATGGGAGGAGCAGGAGAAGCACCTGGCTCCTGGCTTCGGATCAGCGAGATGCGCCGGCCGCAGCGGCCATTGGAGGGTGAACCAACGGCAAAAAGGAAGACCTTTCTCTCTGTCTCTCTCTCTCCCACTGATCCACTCTGCCTGTCAAAAAAAAAAAAAAAAAAAAAAAGTACTGAATGATGCAAGGAGTTCTTAAAGACCAGACACTGCCTTCAGTGTGCAGATTTTATATTGCACAATTCTGGAGGGTGCCAGTCTTTGAATGTTGCTGTCTAGATTTGTGCAGAGAGAGCCTACAAACTGTATAGCCATATGTAAAGATCCCAAATGATGTTAAAAGTGTGCATTAGTTTTAGCAAAAGGATCTTAGATTACCACTCATGGTAGTTGTGAGAATTATAGGGGAAGGTGCCAAATTCCAGTGGGTTGAAGAAATTGGGAACTGATTATTGGGGTTATGACTGTTTTTCCATCACCATACTCTGAAGTGTTTCATCTTTATAACACCATTGCTGTGCAGTGGCTGCAATGAATATGATCAATGAATGTTGAGTTCTTGGATTATATGAGGTTCTTCAAAAAGTTCATGGAGGGGCTGGTGCTGTGGTGCAGCAGGTTAAAGCCCTGGCCTGAGGCGCCAGCATCCCACATGGGCGCTGGTTCTAGTCCCAGCTGCTTCTCTTCTGATCCAGCTCTCTGCTATGGCCTGGGATGGCAGTGGAGGATGGCCTAAGTCCTTGGGCCCCTGCACCCACATGGGAGACCTGGAGGAGGCTCCTGGCTCCTGGCTTCGGATTGGTGCAGCTCCGGCAGTTGCGGCCATCCTGGGAGTGAACCAGCGGATGGAAGACCTCTGTCTCTGCCTCACTCTGTAACTCTGCCTTTCAAATAAACACAATAAATCTTTAAAAAAAAAGTTCATGGAAAATGTATATTATGAAAACATGCATGATTTCAAAGGTTTTATGCACTAAAATGTAATTATATTCTAATTCTATTTTTCTACTATTTGAAGTATCCTGTTAGGTTGGACGGGAGGTTAGGTCTAGCTGTAAGAGGAAGGCTTTTCTGAGACAATAACTTGGGAGATGGTATAGATGAGTAAGTAAAGGCAGAATAGGAGGGCCCATGGAAGTAAAAGAGATTGCTGTGGATGGATATCAGAAATCTAGAGCTAGTTTTACAAGATGTGAAGCTAGAAAGGGTGTTGGTCAGATCATTTATGGCCTTGAAAGTCAAGGACTTTGAGTGGTAGCCTAAGAGCTGGGCAGTCACTCAGATTGTGTGGCTTATGGATTTTAAAAAGATCATTTTCATTATAGTGTCAAGAGTGAATTAGAAAGGTAGCAAGAATGGATGCAGGTACCTTGTCTGGTCTTAAGTGATTTTTTTTTTTTTAATTCTTTATTACCCTTTGCTTAAAAATGTTTTTACCCTTGAATAACCTTCACAAAGGACAAATAGAAATATCAGGCAATCAAGTAGAGTTTTGGTTCCTTTATATTTGTAATATTTTAAATAATTAATATTAATATAAATTACATTTTTTCATAATCTTTTCCTTGTGGTTTTATAGCTGCAGTAGTTAAATAATGTTTTGAGCTCACTTTTAATGAATTAGTTAAGGGAATATTATTTCTTACATTGGAAATGCCAAATGTTAAACATCTTTCAAAACATTATATAATCTTGGCCAGCGCCGCGGCTCAATAGGCTAATCCTCCGCCTGCGGTGCTGGCACCCAGGTTCTAGTCCTGGTTGGGGCACTGGATTCTGTCCCGGTTGCTCCTCTTCCAGTCCAGCTCTCTGCTATGGCCCGGGAAGGCAGTGGAGGAAGGCCCAAGTCCTTGGGCCCTTCACCCGCATAGGAGACCAGGAGAAGTACCTGGCTCCTGGCTTCGGATCAGCGCGGTATGCCGGCTGTAGCATGCCAGCCGCAGTGGCCATTGGACCAACGGCAAAGGAAGACCTTTCTCTCTGTCTCTCTCTCACTGTCCACTCTGCCTGTCAAAAAAAAAATATAAAATAAAAAAATAAACATTATATAATCTTATTAAATTTTCAAATTTAACTAATTCTACTTAATTAAAAATCTTAAAGCATATAACGGTATTATGCATCAAATTTCTAATTTTAATATTAAATGATGTTCATTGTATGGAGCAACAGAAAATACTCCTTGAAGAAAGCACAAAATAACAATGCATTAGCTCCCCCTGCTGCTTGAAGAAATTACTTCATTTACAAGCATTTTAACATTTTTCTGACAGCATTGTGTGAAACTGGTTAATTTCTTTCCTGCTTCCTTCCCCAACATTATAAATTTAAGCCATGAAAAATCTGTCTAATAAGGCTTTTTTAATCCTGGTGAAACAATTCTAATTTTCTATTTTATTTTTCTCAAATAACCTGTTGTGCTACTAGTAAAGGCTTTACATTCCTCTAAAGTTGCTTCCAGTTTCATCATTCATATTAAATTACTCCTATCATTTAAAGCTTCTTTTATCAAATATGTATATTTATAAAATTTTCTAAAATCAAGTGACTTAAGGCATAGCCTCAATTTAATAGTTGATATGAATTTTACCTTTAAAATTATATTGGAAATCAATGTAACAGATATATATATATGTGTGTGTGTGTGTGTGTGTGTATTTTAAAGCCTTATTTATTTGTTTCAAAGTCAAGTCAAAGTTACAGAGTTGGGGAGAGAGAGAGAGAGAGAGAGAGAGAGAGAGAGAAAATCTTCATCCACTGATTCACTCCCCAGATGGCCATGATAACCAAGACTGGACCAGACTGAAGCCAAGGGCTTCTTCTAGGTCTCCCATGTGGGTGGCAGGGGCCTAAACACTTGGGTCATCTTCCACTGCTTTTCCCTGGCTAAAAGCATCTAGCTGGATCGGAAGTGGAGTAGCCAGACACCAATGGTGCCCATTTGAGATGCTGGTGTTTTAGGCAGTGGCTTTACCTGCTACACCACAATGCCAGCCCCCATACATATGTATTTTCCCCTTAATATTTGTATATGTAAATACAAGTGAAGTATTTTGCAGTCTCAATTATAATTGAGACTTACTTATTTACCCTGGCTTGTCTTTTTTTTTTTTTTTTTTTTTAATTTTTTTGGTCCTTTGCTCTATATCCATGTTTTCGGGAAAGGACACAGAAAACTAAACACTCCGCCAGACTTTTATGCTCTTCCCTCCAGTATCAATTGCTGTAACTGATTTTTCTGTTCATTTTTTGACAAAGTTATGCTTTAACTTTTAATTGTTTAAAGAAAAGTTACTGCTTTTTTATCAGTACTTTTTAAATAAATGTTGGGTTGGTGGATGGAATAGTACATTAGCTGTGGGATATTTTCCTGCATACCTCTCCAAGTATTTGTTAGAGTATTATTTTTGCTTGATTTTAAAATATGCTTCAGGCTGGCGCCATGGCTCACTTGGCTAATCCTCCACCTGCAGCACTGGTTCTGGTCCCAGCTGCTCCTCTTCCAGTCCAGCTCTCTGCTGTGGCCTGGGAAGGCAGTGGAGGATGGCCCAAGTGCTTGGGCCCCTGCAAACACATGGGAGACCAGGAGGAAGCACCTGGCTCCTGGCTTCGGATTGGCGTAGCTCTGGCTGTGACAGCCACTTGAGGGGTGAACCAATGGAAGGAAGACCTTTCTCTGTCTCTCTCTCTCACTGTCTAACTCTATCTGTCAAATAAATAAATAAATAAATTATGCTTCAGTTTAGTTTTCTTTTAGAAAGCTTAGGAAAGAATAGCAATATTAATCCTTAAAGCATATTCAAGCTAGACATGTAAGAAAGTTTATTGCCCTGATATCTATGGTATTTATTTGCTAGAGAAGGTAACTAGAAATTTGTTGACTGAAGACATGAATCCTCATGCCAGATTGCCTGGGTGGAAACCCTTGCTTTGCTACTATTATTGGACCTTGATATGTTAATTATAAGTTAGTCAATTTTTCTTGTTTAAGTGTCCTTATCTATAAGATAGTGAAAACTCTTAAACTAGTGCCTGGTACATAGTAAGTACAATATACGTTTGTTACTTAGAAGAATAAAAAACACTAAAATTTCCTTCATCTCCTCCAATGTTTATTCCCAAAGGAATGTTCATAAAGCATTTCAGTCTTTAATAGCGATTAGTTACTTCTTAGTGTTAATTTTATATCATTAAATATCACTTTATATCATTAAATGATATAACAAAATGTATATAGTAAAATAATACATGTAAGGTGCCCAGCAGTGGCCCTGGCATATTAATTTGTTAAGTCTCTTCACTTGCTTTTTATGCTCAATACTATATATAATAATCACCCAATAAATATTGTTAGGTTGGGGCCGGCACTGTGGCATAGCAGGTAAAGCCACCCCCTGCAATGCCGGCGTCCCACATGGGCACCGGTTCGAGTCCCAGCTGCTCTACTTCTAACCAAGCTCTCTGCTATGGCCTGGGAAAGCAGTAGAAGATGGCCTAAGTCCTTGGGCCCCTGCACCCACGTGGGAGACCCAGAAAAACCTCCTGGCTCCTGGCTTGGGATCAGCGCAGCTCTGGCTGTTGCAGCCAACTAGGGAGTGAACCATCAGGTGGAAGACCTCTCTTTCTGTCTCTCCCTCTCTCTGTGTGTAACTCTGACTTTCAAATAAATAATTTTTTTTAAAATTGATAGGTTGATTGCCTTTAACTTACATTGACATTAACAATTTATTATTCTTTCTACCCAGATAGACAATTTTTCTTTTCTTCCCTTCTATCCTTCATTCCTTGCTTCCTGTTCATATGCAGACAAAATCTTGAAAAGTCAGAAAAAATTATGGATCTAATCATGAAAAGGTGACTTTGTCAATTCCACTTTGTATTCCCTCTAAGGACCTTTTAAAGAATTTAATAGCGCGGTCGGCGCTGTGGCTTAACAGGCTAATCCTCCACCTTGCGTCGCCGGCACATCGGGTTCTAGTCCAGTTGGGGCGCCGGATTCTACCCCGATTGCCCTTCTTCTAGCCAGCTCTCTGCTATGGCCCAGGAGTGCAGTGGAGGATGGCCCAAGTCCTTGGGACCTGCACCCTCATGGGAGACCAGGAGAAGCACCTGGCTCCTGGCTTCAGATCAGTGAGATGCGCCGGCCGCAGCGGCCATTGGAGGGTGAACCAACAGCAAAAAGGAAGACCTTTCTCTCTGTCTCTCTCACTATCCACTCTGCCTTTCAAAAAAAAAAAAAAAAAAAAGAAGAATTTAATAGCGATATACTAATCAACAGAATTGTCAGCCCCTAATGAAAGAAGCTTATATGTATATGTATGTTTTATAATATTAATCCTGTTCTTTAAAGCTTTATCCATATTTTCAAAGGATTTGGGCCCCTGCCACCCATGTGAGAGATCAGGGTGAAGCTCTTGGCTTCTGGCTTCTGGCTTCAGCCTAGCCCAGCCATCTGAGGAATGAACCAGTGGATGGAAAAATCTCTCTCCTTATTCATTTACGTGTATGTGTGTGTGTGTGTCTGTCTGTCTGTCTCCCTCTCTGTAACTCTAATTTCAAATAAATCTTTTACAAAGCAAACAAGAAAAGCTTCTACCATTTGAATTAGGATTTTAAAGAGGTGAAAGATTATTTCCAGGATGAAAAACAGGGTCACATATTATCAGTGTAAATAAAATGAAATTATATTTTAATTGTTAGGTTTTATAGAAATTAAAATTAAAGTCAACCTTTGGTGTTCTTGTGGGTTCAATTCCAGGATCCTCCTCAGGTCCCAAAATCTACAAATGCTGAAGTCGCTTAGGTAAAATGGTATTGCATTTGCATTTAACCAAACCCACATCCTATTTACTTAAAATGATCTCTAGATTACTTATACTCTTTTAAACTTCAATACAATATAAATACTATATCAGCTTCATGCAATATAAATACTGTGTTGTGTTGTTGAAGGAATAATAACAATAGAAGAATATATATTTGTTCATTACAGATGCATTTCTTTACAAATATTTTCATTCTGCGGTTAGTTGTGTCCATGGATATTGAACTCATAGATGCAGACAATAATTTATTTGGAAAATAATAGTGTATTTGGAAGATAATTTTTCTTCCTGGAATAATGCATTTATAACCTGATCTTGAAAATATAAACATGAATTAGAGTGAAAGTATTTAAGATCTGGAGCAGCAAAAGGCATCTGTAAACATTTATGTGTATGTTTTTAAAATTAGTTTGAATAGCTGTTGGGGCCAGCATTGTGTCACAGTGAATTAAGCCGCCAGCATCCCATATGGACACCAGTTCATGTCCCAGTGGTATACTTCCTATCCAGCTCCCTGCCAATGCACCTGGGAAAGCAGTAGATGTTGACTCAAGTCCTTGGATCCCTGCACCCATGTGTGGACCTGGATGAAGCTTCTGGCTCCTGGTTTTGGCCTGGCCCAATCCTGGCCATTGAGGCCATTTTGGGAATGAAGTAGTGGATGGAAGATCTCTCTCTGTCTCTCTCTCTCTCTCTTTCCCTCACTCCCTCACACTCTGTGTTTCTTTCCCTCTTTGTAACTCAGTCTTTCAAATAAAATAAATCACTTAAGTAAATCAACTGGATACAGATTCTTCTATCTTTTGCCAGATATGTTTCTCAAACTTGGTAAAATAGATTTGAGTTAGAGAATACCTTCAGTTTAGTGCTTTTCCTTATGTGCCATTCCTACATGAATTGAAAAGATAGGCTAAAATGGTTGTTACTACAAATTAGTCACTGTCAGAACTTAAAATATTTGAAAGGCAGATGACACAAGCACACAGAATCAAATTCAAACACGTCTCTCAGTTTCTAACTTTAAGATATATGAGAATCATATGTGGAGGTTTATTCAGATTGTAGTCACTTTGCGGGTAGCCCAGGAGTAAGTAATAATGGTTGAAAGAGCTAGAGAGAGGCAGAGGCAGAGAGAAAGAGAGGTCTTCCATCTGCTGGTTCACTCCCCAAATGGCCACCACGGCTGGAACTGAGCCCATCCGAAGCCAGGAGCCAGGAGCTTCTTTTTTTTTTTTTCTGTCAAACAAGCCATTAGACATGAATCCTACTAATATATCCAAATCTACATTATTCTCTCTCTCTCTTAATTGTGGTACTGTTTTCAATGACAACTGAGTTTGGTTTGGGCAGCTGCCCTCTGGACTTGCTGCAAATGTTCTCCTTTTCTTCCAGGCCTTTCTGATCATAATAGCATGTTGCTCAATTTCTTTCTCATCTTTCCTAAAGGCAGACTTTAACTCAACTACTGGTAGTTTTTCTAGGGTCTCCTTTTGCTTTTAGTTCCTACTGCTGTGGTAAGGACTGTTCTTTGTATTATTCTCATTTATTCTGTATTTGAATGCAGAGGGCTGTTCTTTCCCTCCTTATCCTCTCAGAAGTTCTTCACAATGTCTGGTCCATTGAAAGCTCCCCACCTCTGTTCTCTACTTCATCTATTGATTTTTTATATATGTATATATATAATGAATTTATGTTGGAGCAACAAAAGGAATATATTATATAACATATAATATATACTAAATGTAAATATATATTATATATATTCTATAGATCTATTTTGATAGGAGGTTAGATGGAATGTGTACTTACTATACCATCTTGAATTAATTAATTACCTCCTTCTGTGCCTGAATTTTTGCTCTATCATTATTTCAGAAGATAGAATAAGATAGACCTTTATGTGTCTTCTTGACACTCTTGTAAGGAGACATGTTAGGGAACAGTAAGGTAATTGAGCTAGAGAATATTCTTAGCATCTGCTCTTCTATTTCTAACTTTACCTCCATTCAGTAATATCTTCTTCATATTGCCATGTACTTGCCTGACTTTCTCACATTGTTCTCAGTGTTGATGCGGAAGGTTAGTAAAGCTGCTTATTGTTAACATGAATTAGAGTTCAGGCATCAGGAATAGGACTAAAGATTCTTTGGACAATTCTAAATCCTTTCCTGTAGACTTTTTCTTTTGCCATTGAAATAGTTTTGACTTGTGTTTTAGAATGTTTAAAACATTAGAACCAGAAATGTTTCAAAACCTTTAAAAATATTTTCCTTTCGCCATTATTATCTTGGATTTGGATTAGTACTGATTAAAGTATACAGAATACTGCTTGTGAAATATTACAAAATTATTAAATATGATACAACACAAAAATGCATTTTTAAAAGTTTATGGGAAAATGTAATTAAAAGTGAGTTTATTTTGGTGCAGACTTTGCATGATTTATGGAAAATGTGTATTCTGAAAAAAGTATGCATGGATTTTAAAAAAATATTTATTATCTTATTTATTTGAAAGAGTTACAGAGAGAGGTAGAGACAGAGAAAGAGGTTTTCCATCTGATGGTTTACTCCCCAATTGGCTACAACAGCCAGAGCGTGCATGGATTTGAAAATTATTTTTGCACCAAAATAGAGTCATACTTTTAACTCCATTTTTTCTTTTTTCTTCAATGAAAATTTTTGAAGTACCTGCAAAAAACCATAACTTAAGACCCTTTCCCATTTTCATTTACATTGTGATTTTTGGGGGTAGGGGGAGCTGAAGGAAATTAGATTGAGGTGACTTTATAGATCTTTCTACATGTAAAAGAATATGTAAATGAATCACACTAGAACTTTTTGTGTGGACCTGGTCATTTTGAATATCTTAAGATGACTTAATGATGGAAAATAAAATTGGTGTAAGGCTCAGGAGGGACCAAGTAGGGAGATTAAACCTCGAAAATCTGATTGGTCTTGGTTCTAATTCACAGCTAAGGTAGATCATACAGTGAAGGATTTTTTTGAATAGATTCAGCCCTGATCCTTTCATTTCAATGTGAATACAGACATAAAAGATGTGTTTTAAAATTTTCTTATTAATTTTTTGTTGCTCTGATTGTAGTAACTAGCAGTACAACTGCTGGGGAAATCTAAGAGAAAAAAACATTGTGCTTTGGCAACTTGCAGAGCTACTTCTATGTAAAATATGATCCTGAGGAAGGGTGAATGAATAGGAGCCTTACTCTCCTTGTTCATTTCAGCCTCTGTATCCTGTTATTTTGTAAAGTGAAATTTTGTAGAATGAACATTAGCAATTATCTAGCAGTGATTTACAAGTAAAGAAACTGAGACTCAAAGAGGTAAATTAACTGGCCATAGGTAAAGATTCACACACATTCATTCTGGTCTGCCCTGCATTTTTCTGACATGTTGGAAAGCCATACTGTCTCAATTCAATATCATGTTTATTTCTACAAACTTACTTCAGAAAATGAGATATTTCAGTTTTTGTTGAACTTACACAGCTGAAGCTTAATTAGACTTTTCTAGTTCCTATGCAATTGTTTCTGTAGGGGAGAGATGTAAATATAATAACTATAAATCAATATAAATATACTGGGTTAAGGGATGAGGCTTCTAAGAGAAAACAGTTTTGCTTCATATAAGTTTTATCTGACCTGGGAGCCTTCAAAGAAATGGTGATACCTGTCTGTCTTTATGCTCAGTTTAATGGGGAATGGATGGATGAAGAAATATGGTGGAGCAAAGGGGGCTTACAGTAACAAACCAGGAAAAGCTTAGCAAAGCCTGTTGTTCATTCTTCTCTGTCATCCTCTGTGTTCAGAGATATGGATGTTCTCCTCCTTTGGGTATAGGGGTGGTACCTCTCACATGAGAGTCCTAGGACCTACCTAAGAAAAGGTCAGGAAAGCCTTCCTAGGTGTTTGACCTGCTTCAGGAGAAAAGCAAGAGTGAGGCCACAGAGGCCGTTCTGTTCTGTAGCTTTTCAGTATGTCATGAACTTGATCATTCCTCTCTCATCCTCCTGTGTGTTTATTGAGCAGCTTAATAGAGATTATAGCACTTCCTTTATTGTGTCATTAGTAGAAACCAAATAAAACCGACAGGAAACTGGGAAAACTTGCCATGAATGGCACTGGAATTTTTTTCTATTCAGTAACTTTTTGGTAAATTTTAAATTTTATTTTATGAAATTAGTGAAACAGAAAGGTTTTGTTTTGTTTTAAATCACAGGTATTTGTTACCTGAAAAACATTTTTTTGTCTTCTTTGCAGTTTTGTTATTTGAGAAGCAAAGAGACACAGCGAGGTAGTTTCCATCTGCTGGTTCACTCCCCAAATGCCTGCAACCACTGGGGCTGAACCAGGTCAAAACTGGGAGTCAGAAACTCAGTCAGGGCATCCTGGATGGTTTGTAGAAATCCAACTACTGGAACCATCACTGCTGCCTCCCAGGGTGCACATTAGCAGAGCCAGAACTTGAAGCCAAGCACTTCGCTTTAGGATGTGGGTGTCCCAACTATCAGCTTAACCACTGGGCCAAATACCTTCCTCTATTTTTGTTTTGTTGTTCTTGAATTTTTATTGATTTGTTTGACAGACACACTGAGAGAGACAGAGAGAAAGGTCTCATCTATTGGTTCACCCTTTCAGTGCTCACGATGGCCAGAGCTAGGCCAGGGCTGAAACTGGAAGTTAGGAACTGAATCCAGATCCTCCACGTGGGTGGCAGGGATGCAACTACTTGAGCCATCCCTCATTGCTACCTCCCAGAATCAGCATTAGCAGGAAATTGGAGTCAGAAGTCAGAGCCAGGAATTGAACTCCAGAACAGAATACTAGGCACTAGGCTAAACGGCTGCCCCAGTGGGTTTGTTTTTGATGATTGAAATGATGAAAGCGGAACAGTGTATATTTTCTTTCCAGGTACAATTAAATTTGTGTTTTTGAGTTTTTATTAAATTTGAAATTTTTGAAATAAGTTCTGAATTGGTTATTACTAACATCACTCATTTTTATATGACAGGATAAACATCAACATTCAGGTGATGATCAGAATGTTTGTCACGTGTGGCACATGAATATAGAAGCACTTCCTGAATGGATAAACTGCCTGATACAAAAAGTAAGATTTTTAGTTTCTGAGTAAAATTACTAATCCACAACCTTCAAATTGTTTTTGTCCTCATTTTAGAGCTGTTTTTCAGGGATCCATTGTTTCAAGACACATGAAAATTCGGTGTTATTCTTGACTATAGTTTTTGGTTTCTTCACTGATATTAGAGCTCTCCAGGTACTTCTAACTCTCAGGCTTTGCACTTGGTGTTTACCCTTCTTTGATTGTTCTTCTCACAGATATTCACCTGCTTTTGTTGCTTCATTTCTATAGTTCTCATTTTCAATGCGGCCTTGCCTGGCCAGCTTATTGACTGCCCCCACCACTTCACCCCTCTTAACACTTCCTTTCTGCTTTATGTACCCATCTATATTTTACACACACTCATACACTGGAAATAAAATATAAGGGCTTTTCAAAAATTCATAAAAATGAAATTAAAAGATAAATTTATTTTGGTGCAGAAAATTTTTGAAATAAATGCATAGAGGGGTCTTCAGAATGTGTGTGGAAAATGCATATTATGAAAAAAGTGTTCATAGATTCCAGAATTTTTTTGCAACAAAATAAACTCATCTTCTAATTCCAGTTTCCCATAAACTTTTGAAAGTACCCTTGTATAATATAACTTATAAATACATGTGGATATATATGACACATACATATTATTTTACATGTAGACATATATATATATATATATATATAACTACTCACACACACATATAACTTACTTATTTTATTAATTGCCTAGTCACTCCCACAACCTGAATATAAGATCCACACAATCAAGGACTTTTTACATCTTGTTGGTTACTATATCTTCATCTCTTATAATAGTATCCATTGAATAAATGAAATATCCAGTATATATCATTTATATTAATATATATATATATATATATATATATAAACTCAACATATTAAATAAACTAGGAGTGGGTGGGACAGTCAGTCCCAGATCCATGTCCCTGGGTTTGATGCCTGCCTTCAGCTTCCTGCTAATGGGGATCCTGTGAGAGCAATGATGGCTTAAGTAGTTGGATTCCTGCCACCCACATGGGAGAGCTGGACTGAGTTCCCACATTTGGCTAGCTCAGTCCTAGCTGTTGTGGGCATTTGGTGAATGGATCAGTGGGAAAGAGCTCTGTTGCCTCTCTGCTTCTCAAATGAATGAATGAATAAATAATGAAAATAAATTAGTGACTTACTGTTATAATTAAAATAAAAATACTCTTTGAAGTATCCTTGATGAAATATAATAAATACAAGCACTTACTTTCTTTTAAAACAATTATTTTTTTATTTGCAAGGCAGGGTCACCAAGGCTAGGCCAGGGCAATCCCTAGAGCCAGGAATTAAATCCAGGTTTCCCATATGAATGGCAAGTACTCAGGCATTTGGGTCATCCTCTGCTGTCATCCCAGATGCATTAGCAGGGAGTGGGATTGGAGATGGAACACCTGAAACTTGAACTAGTGCTGTGATATCGACGCCAGCCCCAAGAACTTACTTTCTTAATAGTAGACATAGTTATTTCTCACAATTCAAAACACCTGTGTTAGAAAAGTATGATTTCTAGAAAAACATATTTCTTCATTGAGTAACCTATTTTTTGTTAAAATAGTGTTTGCTAGATATCCCTTGAGTCTGTTCTAACATTGTAATTTTTTTTCTGGAAAAACGCAAGTGTATCAGTTGTTAACACTCCTGAACTTCACAAAATATAGTAGGACACTACAGATGTTCCACTGTCTGTGTTGAAAAGATTTTAGCCAATTCATTATTAATTTTCAGTCTGAGTATAGAAAATGCTGTCTCTGATGTGTGCAGTCAGTATCTTCTGGTTGTGTGTAAAAAGCCAGGAAGCGCTTTATTCTGTTGGTTGGGTAAAGTTCCCTCCCACAGTGCTTGGTATGCAAGAAGTGTATCAAAACAGACACTTTTCTGTGAGATTTTACTTGCAAATTAAGCTCTGTAGACTGATTTGCTTCCTGGTTCTATAGTGTATTTTTCTTTTCATTAGTTCCCACTGTATCCATATTCAACCTATTGTTTAAGAAACTCTCTTTTGGAATTCTTAGGAGTATTGTTTGGATGGGCATGATTTGCAAAATGTTATCATTCTAGAACTTGGTAGCTGTTATCTCTATTTTTTAGAAGGCTTGTTTCCATTTGCCATTCTGTCTACTAATCAAAAAGCAGACAGCTAGCCTTTTCTGTGGCATAGAAAACTTTCATGTGGTTGGCTTTTTTTTTTTTTTTTAAACTCACATTCTCTCTGGTTACTTTACAATGAAAGCATTGTCTTTATTTTCCTTTATTACCTGTAGGCCCAGTGGACAGTTGGAAAACTGAATTGCCCTTTCTGTGGGGCCCGTTTAGGGGGCTTTAATTTTGTCAGCACTCCAAAATGTTCCTGTGGCCAGCCTGCAGCTGTACATCTCTCCAAGAGCCGGACCGATTATCAGCCAGCACAGGCAGGCAGTCTAATGAGACCTTCGCTGAAATACTTGTCACATCCTAGAGTTCAGTCAGGTTGTGACAAGGAAACTCGCCTGACAGGTGGTGGCTCCCAAAACAGAAATCATAGGCTTTTAAACATGGCTCTAAATAACGATGGCCCCGGAAGATTAACAGAAGCACTCTGCCTGGAGGTACGATCAACGTATTTCCAGATGAAGAATGAAAAATTGCTCTTCAGAACAAATCCAAAATACCAGCTTTTTGTTCCCCAGCTTGTGACTGGAAAATGCACTACAAGAGCTTTTCATAGAAAATCACATAGTTTGGATCTGAACATCAGTGAGAAACTGACTTTATTACCCACTTTGTATGAAATACATAGTAAGACTACTGCCTATCCCAGGCTCAATGAAACACGGCCTGTTGACCTTTCAGGTTTGCCTTTACAATCTGCTAAAAATAGCTGTTCCTTTCAGAATCCATCCAGTTTTGATCCTAACATACTGCTGCAAAGATTTTCAGTGGCTCCCCATGAGACCCAGACACAAAGAGGAGGTGAATTTCAGTGTGGTCTAGAAGCTTCCTCCGTGTATTCTGACAATGCCAATACTACTAGCAACCTGACTTTTCTCATGGACCTGCCCTCGGCTGGCAGGAGCGTGCTGGAGACCTCAGACCACGAAGAGCACCTCTCCCCTCTGGACTTCCTGCGCTCGGCCAGCTTTCCATTGGGTGCCATTAATCAGAGGCTAAATAAGAGAGAGAGGAGCAAGTTGAGGAATCTACGAAGGAAACAACGACGGCATGAAAGATGGCTACAGAAGCAGGTAATCTTTTTTAAAAAAAGAGTTTACTAAAATGATGTATTATAAAAATTGGGGTGTGAGGAGTGGAGCTAACTTTGAATACCTGTATTATAAAAACTTGGTTTTAAAAATTTTGAAGTGACGTTTTAAAATGCATTTAATAATCATGCAGACCAGTTGTAGTTGTTATGTAGAATTCTGTCTCTCTGCTTCATTGATGTTTAGAAAAAGTCTCCTTTGTATGGTTTCTTTTTTCCAATTCAGCTAATATTTTTGAGGAATGTTAATCTCATGATAGTAAGATTGGATTGTTTGCTACATATATTTTAAATTTATTAGATACTAAACTTGTTTTGCAGTGAATTTATTTCAGGTTAAGTTGGACACAATGTTTCTCTTAGTTAAACTATCAGGTGACATGCATTTTTAAAAAATCACATTTACATTCAACGGATATTTGCAAGCAATATTACTTAATTCACATGATTCATATGTGATTCACTGCTAAATTGTGGAAATTATTTAAAGAATAATTCACCCTTTCTTTAATTTTGTGTGGTTTGAACTAATTATGCACCTGTAGCAATATACTTCAGGGTGGGATTGTGAAAGGACTGCATAGTAAGTGTTAGGTGCTGAGGAAAAACAATTAAATCAATGGATGAGACATTCATGAAAACCTGGGAGACTGGGGACTGGTATGTTTCTGTACAAACTTTTAAACATTTGTCTTTATTATTTACTTATTAATAACAGGTCTTATTAATCAGTGCATTGAATATTAAAAACTAAAATATAGAAAGTTGCAGCTTTGTTAAGTGAACTCATTGTGACATATGATCCTAGCGATAAAATCAGTAAAATAAAATTACTGCATTGAAGACTTTTGTCAGATGAGTTATTTTTATCCTCTTTCAGTTACATGCTATAATTCAATTATAATTAATAGGTAACTGTTTATTATATTTTTAATTTATTATCAACAAGAGCATTTCAGTTTGGTTTATTTGGAAATGATGGTGTAATGTGACATCAAAGTATATATTATGTAAAAACTGGATATGTTTAACATCATTATAATATGCTTCCTGGTTTAATTTGTTGAAGCTTTAAAATTGAAATTTTTATTGAATTTTTATAAACCTACATACATTAGGTATGATTATTCAGAAGAATACCTTAAAATAATTAATGTACAAGGCTCTTAATTCTCTAGCAATTGGAAATTTAAAAGAACTGTGAAAATTATACTTGCTCTGTTAATGTAAATAAATTCAGATAACATCTTTGCAGTTTTACAGATGTTTTAATTTTTAGGCTAAGTACTTGTGAAAACTTCAGGTACACCATTAATCATTTTCCAGCATAAGAATGCTCTATTTTTACGTGGTTTAGACTCAGGCTAAAAGCAAGAGCAAAGTAAAGGCTTTTTTTTTTTTTTTAATAGATGAAGTTACTCATTCACACACCTATGATTTGCCCAATCTGCTTAGCTAATGGACAACAGATAATAAGTCCTGGACCTGTGACAGGTCACTGAAGGGAATGGTATAGCAGAATCTTAGAAGGTTTGCTTGCACAGGAGCACATGGGCAAACAAATGTCCAAAGACTCTTTAGCAAAGAAAATTTAAAAGAGTAGAGCTACATAGAAATTTGCTTAGCTAATGATATGAGTAGGTATCATGAGTACAGCTAGAAAGAATAATAATAATTTTTAAATGTTTTTACTAACAAGCAAAAGATGTCCTAGTAAGTTAATATCTGAAGTAAATTAATGGTGTAGTTATGCAGTTCATTCCATATTTGATGAAGAATAACTAATTCTGTAAACATTTTTCAAATGCTTATTTGAAATACCATTCCTTTGAGTAGATACTTCATTTTTTTTTAAAGATTTATTTATTATTTGAAAGGCAGAGTGATAATGAAAGGAAGAGAGTGAGAGGAAGAGAACTCTTCCATATTCTGGTTAACTCCCCAAATGCCTATAGTGGGCTGGGCCAGGCCAAAGCAAGGAGCCCAGAATTCCATCTGAGTCTTCCAAGTAGGTGACAGAGACCCAAATACTTGGGGGTGTTATGTACTACTTTCTCAAGTGCTTTAACCGGGAGCTGAATCTGAAGTGGAGCAACCCAGACTTGAATTGGCACTCAGGTATGGGTTGCCAGCATTGCAAGAAGTGGTTTACCTGCTAGTCCACAATGTAGATCCCTGAATATTACTTCAATACAGATCCTACCCCTTCCCTTTTTTTTAATGAAGAAGATAAGCATATAAAATATACAGTAAAAGGTACTACTATTAATGATAATTTTTTAACGTTTAGAACAATTATTTGAGAAATCTGGATTTTTGATTATGATTTGTAATTTTTAATGATTTTTTTTCTGTAAGCTAGACATCTTTCAGTGGTATATACTGTGATAGTGTTTATGACACTACAAAAACAATTTAAATTTTTGAAGCTTTGTATTGTTGATAAGACTGCTATTCAACCAGAAACTATAGCCAGCTTTCCGCGGTTTTGTTCTACCAAAGTTAATTGAGCCTTTAATTTGGGGAAAGACATAATACTGAACTGCATTTAACTAGCAAACCCCTTTTTATCCAGCATAGCTCCACTGCTTTTAGTTGTCATGCAGTAAAATTGAATTAATCCTGCATATAACTCTATAGCTCTATGATTTAAATATGTATGGAGTACAAATAATGACTGCCACAGCAAGGACACAGAACACTTCCCCACCAAGCTTCTTTATGCTATGTGCCATCATAATCACGCCACCACTTCTGATCTTTTCTCCATTATTTAAACTTTACTTTTTGATACTGTTATAGTCTTATACAAAATCAAATTATATAGTATGTAATCTTCTGAGACTTCTTTAGATAATTTTTTTTTTTTTGACAGGCAGAGTGGATAGTGAGAGAGACAGAGAGAAAGGTCTTCCTTTTTGCCGTTGGTTCACCCTCCAATGGCCGCCGCGGCCGACGCATTGTGCTGATCTGAAGCCAGGAGCCAGGTGCTTCTCCTGGTCTCCCATGCGGGTGCAGGGCCCAAGGGCTTGGGCCATCCTCCACTGCCTTCCCGGGCCATAGCAGAGAGCTGGGCTGGAAGAGGGGCAACCGGGATAGAATCCGGCGCCCCAACTGGGACTAGAACCCGGTGTGCCGGTGCCGCAAGGCGGAGGATTAGCCTGTTAAGCCACGGCGCTGGCCGTAATCTTCTGAGACTTCTTTAAAAAAATATTTGTGGTGGTGGAGAAACACATTCAAAAAAAAAGAAAGCTCTCCCTCTGCTGTTACACTCCCCAAATGCCTGCATTGTCTGATGCTGGGCCAGGGCTGGCACCAGGAATCAGGAATGCAAACCAGGTCTCCCACATAGGAGGCAGAAATGGAATAACTTGAACTGTCACCACTGCTTCCCAGAATCCAAAATCAGGAGCCGGAGCTGGCAATTGAACCCATGTACTCAGATAATGGCCTGGGAGTGTCATAACTGCTGGACTAAATATCCACACTGAGACTGGCTCCTTTTTAATTTTTATTAATTTATTGATTGATTTTTATTTGAAAGGCAGAGAAACAGAGACAGATAGAGAGATTTTCCATCTGCAGGTTCACTCCTTGAATGCTTGCAACTGCCAGAGTTGGGCCAAGCTGAAGGTGAGCCTTGAATCCAAGTCTTGCATGTGGATAGCAGGAACCCACCCCCTTGAGCCATTACCTGCTGCCTCCTAGGTTGACATTAACAGGAAACTGATATCAGAAGCAGAGCTGGGACTAAAACCCAGACACTCCAATATGGAAAATGGGCATTCTGAGGTCTTTTAACCACTGTACACAACATCCATTCTGAGACTGGCTTATTTCATTCAGCACAATTGCCTGTGAGGCGAAAGGTATTTAGGCTAGTAGTAAGACACTGATTAAGATGCCTGTGTCCCATATGTGAATACCTGGGAATAATACCTAACTCTGATTCCTGACTCCAGCTTCCTGCTAATAGGGACCCTGGGAGGCAGCAGAGATGGATCAAGTAATTGAGTTCCTGTCACTTACATCAAAGAATTGGAATGAGTTCCTAGCTCTTAACTTTGGCTCAGACCACCTCTGGCTGTTGTATGCATTTGAGGGAATGAATCAGTGGATGGGGGTGCATTCTCTCCCTCCCCCCAATAAATAAAAATCAAAAAACATTTTGCCTATGAATTCATCCAACTTGTTGAATATACTTAAAAAAATTGTGGAAAATATATTTTATGAAGATTCTCTGGATGGATTAAATTTTTTTTCCAGCAAGAAAACTTATCTTTTAATTCCATTTTCCAGAACCTTTTTGAACCCTTTACCTACAGTTCTTTTTTATAGTTCAGTGTTAGTCTATCATATGAATGAACCATAGTTTATCCATTCAGATGTGGAAGGACAGGTGGGTTGTTCCAAGTTTTAAGATTATGAGTAGAACTGTTATAAACATTCGTGTACATGTTTTTTTGTGAACCTGAATTTTTATTTCTTTAGGTTAAATACCCAGGAGTGGGATTGCTGAATCATATGGTAAGTGTATATTTAACTAAGAAACTGTCAAATTGTTTTCCATAATGACTACCTTTTTGCATTAAGCAGTAATGTATGGGAGTTCATTTGCTGTGTGTCCTTGAAAGCAGGCATGTGGTATCCTCAGTAATTTTCATTTAAATACTATACATGTATAATATAGTAGTGTCAGCTTGTGATTTTAATTTGTGTTTGAATGATAATGTTGAGTATCTTTCTTATGCTTGTTTTCATTTTTATATAATCCTTAGTGAAATATCTCCTCACTTCTTTTGTTCAATTTTTAATTGGCTATCTTCTTCCTAATTTTGAGAGTTGTTTGCATGTTTTGGAAACAGGTCCCACCTTGGATATGTGATTTTTATTCCAGTCTGTAGTTTGTCTTTTTATTCTCATACCTGTTTTTCACCAGAAAAACTGATTTATCTTTGGTGAAGTCCAATTTTTAAGTTTTTATTAAAGTAGTTCATAATTTTGGTGTCATGTCTAGGAATTCTATCTTACCCTAGATTACTAAGATTTTCCACTGTGTTCTCTTCTAAAAGTATTAATAGTTTTATACATTGAGGATCGTGATTGGTTTTAGATTGATTTTTAAAATAAGGTATGAGGTTCATTTTGAAGTCCATTATTTTGCATAGAATTGCTCAGCTTTTCCAGCACTGTTGGTTAATAACACTGTCTTTTCTTCATTGAAATGATTTGCAGCCTTGTCAAAAATCACTTGGCTGTATATCTGTGCATCTGTTTTTGGACTCCTGTTCAGTTAATCTTCATGTCTGTATTTGCTAGTATTTTCTCTTGTTTATTGTAGATTTATTCTAAGTCCTAACATAAGACACTGTGAATCTTCCACCAAAAGTGTTCTTTTTCAAAATTGTTTTAGCTATTCTAGTTCCTTTGATTTTCTTTATAAAATTTAGAATTAGCCTTTTTAAATTTACAAAAAATTATATTGGGATTTTGGTTGAAATTATGTTAAATGTATAGCTCAATGTGAACATGGTTGTTCGTTTAATTTAGGTCTTTGATTTATTTCATCAATATTTTTCAGTTTTCAGCATTCAGAAACTGTGTTGTTAGATTTATTCTTAAGTATTTCTTCTTTGTGGGTAAAGGTTTTTTTTTTAATTTATTGATTTACAATTGGGCATTGCTAGTGTTTAAAACACTATTTTTGCTTTGATTTTGTCTTGTGATGTTGACAGTACAGATTTTTGACATTTTAGTTGGATTTATAACTATGTTTTTATATTTTTAATACTCTTTGTAAATAATAATGTTTAATTTTAATTTCTACTTGTTTTTTATAATATACAGAAATGCAATCAATATTTATCTTTTGATCTTCAATCCTGCCATTTTTCTGCTGTCGGGTATTGATAGTGGTTTTTTTTTTTTTGTTTTGTTTTGTTTTTGTAAATCACATTAGGTTTTGTACTTAGATAATCATTTTACTTGCAAGTGAAAACTACCTTTTTCTTCCTTTCCAATCTGGATTTTTTTCTTTTTTTTCCCTTGTGTTGTACTGGGTTGAACCCCAGGACAGTGCTAAATAGAAGTTGTAGAGCAGACATCCTTGTCTTTTTTCTGATGTCTAGGAAAACATTCATCAGTTAGTTTATTGTTAATTGTAGGTTTTTTGTAAATACTCATTTTTTAAAAAAATAAACTTTATATGGAAGGCATAGTGACAGAAGAGGGAAAAACAGAGAGAAAGAGATCATCTATCCACTGATTCAGTTCTCCAAATGACTGCCACTGACAGTACTGAGCCAGACTGAAGCCAGGATCCAGGAACAGCATCCTGGTCTCCCATTTGGGTGACAGGGGCCCAAGTACCAGGGCCATCTTATGCTGCCTTCCCAGAACATTTGCAGGGAATTGGATCTGAAGAGAACAGCTGGGACTTAAAGTGTCTCTCTGATAGAGATGCTGGTATCACAAGCAGCAACTTACCCCCTGTGCCAAAATGCTGGCTCCTGGAGATGCCCTTTATCAGGCTGAGGAAACTTCCTTTTACTACTAGTTTGCTTATGATTTTGTCCTGAGTGGAAGTTGAATTTTGTCAAGTGGTTTATCTTCTTCAATGTATATAATGAAGTGTTTTCAGTGTTAATATATTGATTCTCAAAAATTGAGCCAGTCTTATATTCCCACAGTGAGCTTCACTTTGTTGTTATTCTTTCTATATAGTGATGGATATTATTTTGCTGATTGTTTTAAGGCTTTTTCTTTTCTTTTGTGCCTCTGTCATAAAGGATATTTCTCTGAAATTTTCTCTTTTTTTTTGGATTGTCTTTGTGTGGTTTTTATATCAAAGTAGCTCTACCATTAAAGTTAGTTTTCTGCTTTTCTGCTTCCTGGAAAATATTGCAAAAGATTAATGTTATTTTTACTTAAATGTTTGATAATGAAACAACCTGGACCTCAAGATGTCTTTGCTGGAAGACACAGGGTTAATTTTGGTAATTTGTTGTTTTCAAGGAATTAAGTTTTAAAAATTCCGTGTGTAGTATTGTTCATAGTATGTATTTATTATCCTTTTTTTGCTTTGAGGTCTATAGTGATACAGATTTTTCAATTCTAATAATGGTAATATATGTCTTCTCTTTTTAATTTTTTAGTTTTGCTGGAGGTTTATCAGTTTTATTAATCTTTTCAAAAACAATCTTGAGATATCAGTGATTCTTCTCCATTGTTTTATTGTTTTCAAAGTCATTGATTTCTGCTGTTTTTATTATTTATTTCCTTTGCTTTGAATTTACTTTTCTCATCTTATCTAACATTTTTTTAATGGTGGAAACTTATACCACTCATTTGATCCCGTCTTTTTTTCTCTTCTAAGCCTTTAATTCTATAAATTTCCCTTAATTACTGCATTCATTTTATAATTAAATTTTATTATATAACTGAATTCTTATCTTCATTTCATACTATTTTCTGATTTCTTTGGCCCACTTAGTTTGCTTAAGTTGTTGGCATGAAAAGGCTAAAATTTCAGCATACTGAGGAATTAAATAAAAAAAAATCCTGAGGAAAAATATATCATCCTCTGGATTAAAAAAAATAAAACTACCACTAGTATATTTGCATAGTATTTCTAAATAAATATTTCTTTTTAAGCAGCAATTTATTCTATCATTTTTGATTCTCCTGACTTTGGATCTATTTAGTATGAACAAAAGAAAATGTCTCTTTTTTTATTATTTTTTATTTTTTTATTTTATAAATGTGAATTTACAAAGTGCAACTTTTGTATTGTTGTGGCTTCCCCCCCAACCTCCCTCCCTCCCGTGGCCCTCTCCTCTTCCTTTCCCTCTCCCATCCCGCCCTTTATCGAGTTTCATTTTCAATTACCTTTATATACTGAAGATCAACTTAGTATATACTAAGCAAGGATTTCAACAGGCTGCATTCACACAACCGCACAACGTATAGGGTACTGTTCGACTAGTAGTGTTTTTACGTTTCATAGTAAAACACATTAGGGGCAGAGATCCTACGTGGGGAGCATGTACCCAGTGACTCCCGTTGTTGATTTAACAATTGGCACTCTTATTTATGACGTCAGCAATCGCCCGAGACTCTTATTATGAGCTGTCTAGGCTATGGAAGCCCCTTGAGTTCACCGGCTCTGAACTTGTTTAGTCAAGGCCGTGTCACAGTGGAGGTTCCTTCCTCCCTTCAGAGAAAGGTGCCTCTCTCCTTGTTGGCCTGTTCCTTCTGCTGGGGTCTTGTTCACCAGGATCTTTCTTTTTTTTTTTTGACAGGCAGAGTGGACAGTGAGAGGGAGACAGAGAGAAAGGTCTTCCTTTTCGCCGTTGGTTCACCCTCCAATGGCCGCCGCGGTAGCGCGCTGCGGCCGGCGCACCGCGCTGTTCCGATGGCAGGAGCCAGGTGCTTCTCCTGGTCTCCCATGGGGTGCAGAGCCCAAGCACTTGGGCCATCCTCCACTGCACTCCCTGGCCACAGCAGAGAGCTGGCCTGGAAGAGGGGCAACCGGGACAGGATCGGTGCCCCAACCGGGACTAGAACCCGGTGTGCCGGTGCCGCAAGGCGGAGGATTAGCCTGTTGAGCCACGGCGCCGGCCAGGATCTTTCATTTAGACTGTTTTTTTGCCACCATGTCGTGGCTTTCCATGCCTGTGAGACTCTCATGGACCTTTTAGCCCGATCCGAATGTCCCAAGGGGTGATTCTGAGGCAGGAGTGCTGTTTTGGGTGTTTGCCATTCTATGAGTCTGCTGTGTGTCCTGCTTCTCCTGCAGGATCATACTCTCCCTTTTAATTCTATCCTTCATTATTTGCTTACACTGGTCTTATTTGTGAAATCTCTTCGACACATACCCTATCTTTTTGATCGGTTGTGTATTTATACTTATCACTTTACCAAATGCGCTGGCAATGGTATCTGCCTCCTTGGTAAGGCTGAGTTGAAATCCCCTGGCACATTTCTAGTTCCACCATTGGAGGTAAGTCCGAGTGAGCTTGTGCCAACCTATATATCTCCTCCCTCTCTCATTCCCACTCCTGTGTTTAACAGAGATCACTTTTCTGTTAATTTTAAACGCCTAAGAATGATTGTGCATTGATTACAGAGTTCAACCAGTGGTCTTATGTAGAACAAACAGAGCAACAACAACACCACCACCAACAACAAAAATACTAAAAGGAATAAAATAGTAAGTTGTTCCTCAGCAGTCTAGACAAGGGCTGATCATGTCATTGTACAAACAACCCAATAAAAAAAATGGGCCAAGGACCTTAACAGACATTTTTCAAAAGAGGAAATCCAAATGGCCAACAGACACATGAAAAAATGCTCAGAATCCCTAGCCATCAGGGAAATGCAGATCAAAACCACAATGAGGTTTTACCTCACCCCGGTTAGATTTTCTTACATACAGAAATCAACCAACAACAGATGCTGGCGAGGATGCGGGGAAAAAGGGACACTAGCCTGCTGTTGGTGGGAATGCAAACTGGTAAAGCCACTATGGAAGACAGTTTGGAGAGTCCTCAGAAACCTGAATATAGCACTACCACAGGACCCAGCCATCCCACTCCTTGGAATTTACCCAAATGGAATTAAAGGGGAGAAAAAAAGAGCCATTTGCACCTCGATATTTGTTGCAGCTCAATTCACAATAGCTAAGACATGGAATCAACCTAAATGTCCATCAACGGATAACTGGATAAAGAAACTATGGGATATGTACTCTATGGAACACTATACAGCAGTAAAAGACAATGAAATCTGGGCATTTACAACATAATGGAGGAAGCTGGAAAACATCATGCTGAGTGAAATAAGCCAGTCCAAAAAGGACAAATATCATATGTTCTCCCTGGTCGAAGGCAACTAAATGAGCATCTAAAATGATACCCATTGAAGTGAAAAGAAAATGTCTCTTTAAAGGCTACAGGAAACATTGTGAAAAAAGAGAGCTCACCTTATGTTTCTAAGGGATATTGTGAATGAAAATTTAAAATCATTGACTGCATATTATGAGTATAATAAATCAATGCAATATTTTTATCACATTTTTCTCAGAGAACAAAATGAGTTAAGGCAACTTGTATTATTAAAAAGGTGTGATTTAGGCACTGGAACAATACAGGCCAATAAATTATATTAAAAGCCTGCTTATTCAGATTTATCTGGAGAACATATGCCATCCACAAAGGCATTATATTTCATTTGCATACATTTGCACATAGGGACCATTTTTATTTTTTCACTCTTTCTAAAAGAATTCATTTACTATCTTATCACTTGACTCTTTTTCAGATCACATACAAATCACACTCCATATATATATATATATATATATATAGTTTTATCTACTTGAGATGGAGAGATACAGGAAAGGAGGAGAAGAGAGAAGAGGAGACGAGATAGGAGAAAGAGGAGAGGAAGAAAGAGACAGGGAGATGGCTCCCATCTGCTGGTTTACTCTGCATAATGGACAGGGCTTGACAAAGGCTAGGCTGGGGCAGAAACTGGGAGCCTAGAACTCAGTGTAGGTCTCCCACATGGATGGCAGGTGCCCAATTTTTTGAGCCATCACTTCTGCCTCCTGCATTAGGAAGCTGGAGTAAGGATCCTGAGCCAGGAATTGAACCCAAGCACTATGACATGACACACAGGCATCTTAACCAGCATATTGACTACCTGGCTAAACACCTTCCTCTCCAAATATATATTTGATTATCTGTGCTTTAGAAATATTGGAGAATTATTCCCCATTCATTCTCCTCCTCTAGGAGAAAATTAATGGTTTGTTGAAATGAAAAACTTAAATAATGAAAATTGACAATTTTAATTACATGATATAGATTTTTATGTTTTTATTAAACATGGAAACATAATTATGAAATGGCCTTTTAGGAAAGAAGGTACTTAATAGACTGAAATAACATTATGACCTTCAGTCATATATTAAGACAGATCGGTGTTTGTGGTTCACTTTACTTTGTGTGAAATTATTATTTCAATATGTTGTCCCCTCTTCATTTTACAATTGCAGAAATTGGTCTTGCCCAACATATTGATACTTCTCATCTGTTTCTGCTTCCCAGAAGTCACCATTTACTAGAATAATAAGATATAAACATATAGTCAATTTAAATACACACAACTGAATGTCTTATTTGCCTTCCTACTATTTCATATAACTTTAGAATATAGATAAATGAATAGGTATGGAATAGAATTATATAAATTAATAATGTTTTTTGCTCAGCACAATAGTGTTTACTTAATAGGTGCTCAAGAATTTAAAATTTTTTTTTAATTTTAGAATTTTTTTAATTTTAGTTTTAGGTTTATAGAAAAGTTGTGAAGGTAATACAGAAAGGTCCCCCTTATCCCATACCTGATCTCCTCTACTATTAATATCTTAACATTAATGTATGTATTTGTCATAATTAATGAGCCAATATTGATACATTATTATTAATTAAAGGCCATACCTTATTCAGATTTCTTTAGTTTTTACCTAATGCTCTGTTTCTGAATCAGGATCTTACCCAGAATACTATATTACATTAAGTTGTCATGTCTCATTAAGTTCCTCTCAGATGTTATAATTTGTCAGACTCCCCTTGTTTTTGATGATTTTTGACAGTTTTGAGAAATAGTGGTTATTTTGTAGAGTAACTCTCATCTGGAGTTTGTTTGAAGTTTTTCCTGTGATAAGATTGGGGTAATAGGTTATTTCACAGGTTCCACAAACCACCCCCACATTCAATGATTTGCTAATAGAACTCTCTGGACTGAGTATATAGTCATATTTACAGCTATGTTTTATTCCAAAAAATGGGTACAAACCAACATCAGCAAAGGATAAAAGGTGCATGGGCAAAATCTGTAAGAAACCAGACATAAGCTTCCAAGAGTTCTCTCCCTATGGAGTTATATAGAATTTGGTTATTTCTTTCAGCAATAAGTTGTGACAAGTGTGGCATGCTGTGTACTAGGGAAGCTCATTGTCGATTCAGCACCTAAGTTTTTTGGTTTGTTTTTAAAATCCGATGGAGACACAGCCTCCATATACTGGTTCACTCCTCAGATACCCACAGTGGCTAGGGCTGGGTCAGATGGGAGCTGGGGACTCAATCCATAACTACTCAAGCTTCACAAGGTATATATTAATGGAATCTAGGATCTGGGACAGAGCTGGAACTCAAACCCAGGCCCTCCAATATGGGATATAGGCCTCTTAACTGGCCTCTATGTCAAAATGCTTGCTTGCTCTGCACCTTACGTTTTTATTCGGGTCTGGCCATATAGATGCCCTCTGCCTAACACATATCAAAATGATAAGACTCCCTGAGGAAAAACATGTATTCAGCATAAACCAGTGTTTGTACAAACAATTTAGGCACAGTGAACCACTCTCATCAATCATAATGGTGGGAGCCCTTCCAAAATTCAAGGTCCCTTTATGCCAGCCAAGGGCCAACATTGTAATTGGAGACAGGCCTGCTAGAGTAACACTTCTCTGCACATAGAGATTTGGGAGGAAGGCCATGGAGATGCAATGCTGTTTTCATCACGTCACAGGAATATATATTGTCAATGTAACTTATCACTGTAGTTAGAAATGATTTTTAACAGAAAGAGGAAAAGCTAATAATTATCTTATATCCATTGTATTAGCTTCCTGTTGCTGCTATAACAAGTTACCTCAAACATTGTAGCCTAAAATGGCACAGTTTTGTCATCTTACAGTTCTGGAGTTAACAAGTGAGAAACTCAGCCTGATGGGGCAAAAAATCAAGGTGTGGGCAGGAATGCATTTCTTCAGAGTAACAGGATCTACAGTAGAATGTGTAACCATTTGTACCATCTTCAGGCGTCTTCCCTCATTCCTTAGCTTGTTGCCTTTTTCCAGTAATGGCATCATTCTAACCCCTGGCTTCTTTCAGCACATCCTCTCTCTGCACTTTCAAGGACCCGTATGATTACAGTGGACCCACCTGGATAATCCAGAGTAATCTCCTAACTCAAAGTCCTTACTTTGGGCATAAGTGTAAAGTCTCATTGCTATGTAAGGTAACAGGTCTAAGAACTGGGACATGAATATCTTTGGGGATTTGTGATTCTGCCTACTTCATCTTACTGTATGCCAGGTGTTTTTCTGAGGACTTGATTTCTTTTATTTCTGACACTATTTTATAAGATAATTTCTATTATGATATTCATTTTATATGTGAAGAAAGTGAGGCTCAGAGAGTTAAATGCCTTCTCTATACTCACACACCTAATATGTGATAATCTAGTTCTGAAAGCTTATGCTCTTAATCATTGTTCTATACTCTTTCAAGAAAGAGAGATTCCACCCTCACATGTTTTATCCTCTTTTAAAAAAAGATTTATTTATTTATTTTGAAAGGTAGAGTTAGAGAGAGAGGGAGGGAGGGACAGAGAAATATATCTTCCATACTCTTGGTTCATTCTCCAGATTGCTTCAATGGTTGGGGCCAATCCAAAGCCAGGAGCCAGGAGCTTCTTCTGGGTCTTCCACATGGGTGCAGGGGTCCCAGGCCCTTAAACTATCCTCCCCTGCTTTCCCAGACACATTAGCAGGGAGCTGGGTTTTATCCTTTTTTGATGATTTAGGGAACATTTTGATGATTTAGGAAACATGTAGCTTTATTCTTCATTCTTCCTTTCCTTCATTTAATTAATGTTTATTGAGTAGTTTATTCCTTGCCAGAAACTGTGCTAAGTATGTAACATTGGATGACATATCCCTCCCCTGAGACCTTTGAGTCTGTTAGTGGAAGGTACATATGAATTTCAGGGATAATTTTCTTGTGTGTTTGCAGCAATGCCATAACATAGACAAGTTTGGCCAGAAATTTACTTAATAGAAGAGTGCTTTGGCCAGGACCTTGAGATGTCACTGAGAGTCCAAAAGCAATCACAAAGAGAAAGCTTGACTGAGAGAGAGTAGGAAAATTGTATAGAGGCAGGAAAAGTGGTGACACAGGAGGAGGCTTATGATCAGCTGGTGAAGAGTTATGCTACCATGACAGAAACTTTTGTTTGATGTTGAGGAAACCATGAAGCTGCTAGAGTAGCACCAGGCCTACCATACACTAGGAGCTCAGTGCTAATTACCCAAGTAGGTCCCTGCCACTCACACGAGAGACCCAGATTGAGTTCTAGGCTCCTGACTTGGTCTGGCTCAGACCTACCTATTACAGGCAATTGGGGAATGAACCATCACTATCTTTCTCTCTCTTTGCCTTTATTTTTATTTTGTTTATATTTATTTATTTTATTTATTTGAAAGGCAGAGTTATGGGGGAGGGAGAAAACAGAAGGAGAGATCAACCATCTGCTGATTGACTCCCCAAATGGCCACAATGGCCCGAGGCTGTGCCAGGCTGAAGCCAGGAGCTCAGAGCTTCTTCTGGGTCTCCTTCCTGTGGTGCAAGCGCCCAAGCACTTGGGCCATCATCTGCTGCCCTCCCGGGCACATTAACAGGAAGTTGGATTAGAAGTGGAGTGGCAGGCTCCAACTGGCACCCATACCACATCAGAAGCAGTGGCTTTACCTGCTGTGTGGCAATTCTGATCCCTCTCTTTGCCTTTCAGGTGAAAATAAAATAAAGTAAACATAAAAATTAAAAAGCAATTGATTGTGTCCTTGACAAAGTATTTATTAACAAGAGCAAAAGGGATTCATTGTGATGGATATTATAAGGGGAAAAGCAACTGACCTTAGTGGTTGCCAGAAAGAGAAGGAATTAAATAAAGACTCATAGTAGGGGAGGCAAGATATTTTGATCTCATACATTGGAACACTTAATACTTGTGTAACTCTTTGCACATAGTAAAAGATAGTATACATATTTATGTACAAGTAATGTGTATTCAGATAGCTTTTCTTAGTCTGAAAGTGAGAGAATGACAGTTTTAATTGGAAGATAATGGATGGAGGTAATGGAAGGGAGAAGTGGTGGTGATAGCAGAAGTTAACATTTAATAAACAAACTTTACTGTATGCCAGGTATAGTATTTGTGTGAGACATTAGGGCAGATTGGAAAAGAGCAGGCTTTGGCAGCTGGAGAGGAGCCTTGACTTCTCAGGTGTTTGGAAGGGGTTTGGGGGTGGGGCGGATAGACAGAGCAGAGGAAGAAGATGAAGAACAGCAAAGATTGTCCTCCCAAGTGCTATGTTGTGAATGTGTCCTCTCCAGCAGTGTAGTGGTCTTAATAGGCACGACCTTTAATTAATCAAGTAATTAATTTTCAAAGGCAGAGAAGGAGTGATCTCATCTAGTGGTTCAGTGGCCAAATGCCCTGCCAGCAGCTGGGGCTGGACCAGGCTGAAGCCAGGAGCCTGGAACTCAATCCAATTTCCCATGAAGGTGGCTGGGACCAAATGCTTGAGCCATCACTGCTACCTCCCAGGTTGTACATTAACAGGAAGCTGGATCGGAACCACAGCCTCTGAACTTGAACCCAAGAATTCCAACATGGGATGTGGGCATCTCTAGTAGAAACTTAACGGTGTCAAATACCTGTCCCTGAGCATGTGTTTAAAAGGTGATTAGGTCATGAGGGCTCTTTCCTTGTTCTTAGATTTAAGGCATGTTTCATAGCAGCATTTGATTGGTTGATTCTCTTGCCTGTCCACCCTGAGAAAGCAGCAAGAAAGCTCTCACCAGGCTAAATGTCAGCACCTTGATCTTGGACTTTCCAGCCTCCAGAACTGTGAGAAAATAAATTTTTGTCCTTTAGAAATCACACAGTGTCAAGGATGCTGTTATAGTATACCAGTGGACTAAGGTACCAAGTTTTGTATAGTGTTAACTTGTTTGGGGTAGGAAAAATCAGAATCATCAGAGTGACACAGAAATCTGAAACTTACACTGTAGTTCTGAGCTTAGTGCTAGCTGTGTTTGATGAATATCATTAGGTGGTGTCTTCAGCTCTTTGGGCCTTGTGTGCCCCCCGGGAAATTGCTTCCAAACCTCCACAGTGGTTTAATTTACTTGCTATATCAACCAAGATGGACTCTGCCCATCTGTTTTTGTCTCTCATTGCCCCATTTCTGCCCTTACTCATTTTTCAAGCCACGCACTTTTTGGCAATGCCTCATTGTCCTATTCAAACCTTCTTGAAACTTGTGCTATGTTGAAATGCAAGTCTCACTTGTGGAAAGCCCACTATATCAGCTTCCATACATCTGCCAGCTGAGAAGATGCCTGGAATCCTGTCTGTGGCTGGACGTGGTCAGTAAGACCCTTTATTCCCTTAAGGGTGTGGGGAATATGTTCTGGAGTGCTATATAGAAGGCTCCCACTCTGTTAATTATGTTTTATTTCTTATGCTGGGTAGTATCATCACAGGTTTTTTTTTTTTTTTTTTAAGATTTATTTATTTATTTGAAAGTCTGAGTTACAGAGAAAGAGAGGCAGAGAGAGAGGTCTTCCATCTGCTGGTTCACTCCCTAATTGGCTGCAACAGCTGGAGCTGTGCTGATCCGGAGCCAGGAGCCTCCTCCAGGTCTTCCCATGTGGGTGCAGGGGCCCAAAGATTTGGGCCATCTTCCCAGAGCATAGCAGAGAGCTGGATCGAAAGTGGAGCAGCCGGGACTCGAACTGGCGCCCATATGGGATGCCAGCACTGCAGTTGTCAGCTTTGCCCACTATGCCACTGTACCGGCCCAATTATCACAGATTTGATCGTCTGTTCTGTTCTGTTTTATAAAATGTTGAAAACCCGATTATAAGTCACACTACTCTAATAATGTGATACCCTTTTTATTCATTACTTTAATGCACAATCTTAGATCACTTACCTTTCTTCTTTTAAATCTGGAAAGAAAATCTCTAACATAGATAATATAAGCAAGTATTCTTTTACCTAAGAGGTCCAACTTTTAAATAATGCTTTTCTAATACTCCATCAGAATAAAAATAAATGTTTAATAACCCATGACCAAAACTCTCCACTAAGAACTAAGTGTATATCTGTGTTCCACTAGAATATGCAGAAGAGCTCTTAAATTTTGTACTTTTATGATTCCCTCTGAAGTGCTAGTTTCTTAAAAGTGAAATGGATCATCATGTTTTCCAACAGCAGAGGGCACCAAGTTTCCTCCAGGAGCAAAACAATCAGAATTATTTCTTTCCCTCAGAGAAAATAGAATGGCATATTTTTCATCTCTTGACAAATCAAAAGGTAAGAGATTTTGTGGTTTGTGAGAAAGAGCTTACAGAATCATAGTAAGACCTTCCCTTGCCATCAACTAAGGGCCTGCAATTCATTATAGATTTGTTCTGAGGGAATAAAACAGCTAGTCAGGGTTAATGCTTAGGATAACTTAGTTTCAAGGATTTACAGTTGGTTGTATAGATCCTGTTTTTGAAGTTTCAGGTGTGATGTACAGTATAGGTATGACCTATAAATTCATGATAGAATCAGTGGCAAGTGTTATGTTTCAGTGTGGGATCTGGTACTAGTAGGTGAGAGTGATATGATGTTAGGTTGCAGATCACAGTGAATCATCCATAGGTTGATATTTAGCAGAGTTTTATTGACTTGCACTTGACAAACCATGCTTTCCACATTCTTGAATAAAAGAGGGATTGGAACAATGACTAGTATCCATCCAATGACTTTATTTCATTAATTATAGTTTTTTGTATTCATTAAATATTTTAAGATATTTTTATAGTGTATATTAAATTGGTTTTGGTGTTAGGTCTTTATTTTTTTCTTTTATTTCCAAACACAGAATTTTATAATCTATTTAGGCTAATTACTAGCAGTTATAAATAGGACAACTTCTAATATAAAGCAGTAGCATAATTCAGCTGGATAAATATCAGGCATGTATTTTAAGGATATGAAGGTACCAGCTCCCTCTGTGTATCTTGACAGTATATTTGTTTCCTATTGCTACTCTAACAAATGACCACAAATTAGTTATTTTTTTAACATTTTTTTAAAATTTATTTTATTTGAGAGAGTTACAGACAGTGAGAGGGAGAGACAGAGAGAAAGGTCTTCTTCCTTTGGTTCACTCCCCAAATGGCTGCAATGGCCAGAACTGTGCCGATCTGAAGCCAGGAGCCAGGAGCTTCTTCCTGGTCTCCCATGAGGGTGCAGGGGCCCAAGCACTTGGGCCATTTTCTACCACTTTCCCAGGCCATAGCAGAGAGCTGGACTGGAAGTGGAGCAGCCGGGACTAGAATCAGTCTCATATGGGAGGCTGGTGCCACAAGCGGAGTATTAACCTACTGTGCCATGGCCCCAGCCCCCACAAATTAGTTATTTAAGACAGAAATTTATTATACTTATGGGTTTTAGAATTCTGAAACAGATCTTACTAGACTGAAATCCAGGTGTGTTTGGCAGGCCACATTCCTTTCTGGAGACTCTCCAGAGAAATCTGTGTTTTTTTTTTTGGTTTGGTTGTTTTTTTTTTTTTTTTTTTTTTTTTTTTTACTTTTCTATCTTCTGGAATCTATCTGCATCTTGGCCTGTGTCTGTCTTCTCTCTTCAAAGTCAGCAGCACCTGGTAAGGTCTTTTTCATAATGTCATCTTCCTAGTTCTTACTTTTCTGCTTTCTTCTTCCTCACTTGAGAATGTTGTGATTACGTTGGGCCCACCATATTAATGCAGAATCCACAATAATGTTATTTAAGGTCAACTGATGAGCCACCTTCATTCTGTCTGGAATCTGAATTTTCCAAAGTCGTTTATATAATATATTCACAGATATCAGGAATTAAGATATGTATCAGGGCCAGCATTGTGCCACAGCAGCGTAACCGGTTTAGCAACAACAGCATCCTGTATCTGTGCCAGTTCAAGTCTTGGCTACCTTAATTCCAATCCAGCTTCCTGCTAATGCACCTAGGAAGGCATAGATAATGTTCCAGTTGTTTAGACTCTTGCTACCTGTGTGGGAGATGAAATTCCTGTCTCCTGGCTTCAGCCTGTCCCGGCCCTGGTTGTTGTCACCATTTGGGGAGTGAGCCAGCAGTGGAAGATCTGTCTCTTTGATGCTCTGCTTTTCAAATAAATAAACCTTATTTTTTTTAATATGAGCATCTGTGGAGAATGGGGACTTTATGTGCCTGTCTCAGATAGTTTTGTTAGAATCTTTGATTCAGGCTAGAAGAAAAGGTAGCTACTTATGTGTCCTGTCTGCTTCCAGAAAAATCTATTTTCTATGACCTTACCTGGAATTTCCACATTACTTACTTATCTGTTTTTTGTTGGTGTTCTGGGAATGATTATATGTCCTAGGAGGCAAAGTTCATTAATTATATATTCACTGTTAGTCTCATAATTTGACATAAATGATCAGATGAGTCCAGTGGGTCCTGCTTAAGTAGGATAAAGGGCAGTTTAGTTTGGGTGGGGGAACTGGATCAGGAAAGGTAATAGGCACAGGCATTGTTTGAAAATGGTTAATGGGCCCTAAATAGAGAATACCCAGTGAAAGCAAGGCCTAGTAAAGTGAACTAAGGATAATATTGACCTACCTTGCTGAGTTGCCTGGAGCTAGGACTCTGAATGAAAAAACATCAAGCAATAAACTACATCTTGGAACATTAAATAACTCTCAAGTAGCATAAGGGTATACAAACTCTACAGACTATTAGAATCCATTTCAGTGCATAGAAATAATAACAGCCACAGACCATTTGAATAATGATAAAGACAGTAGTTTTTATTTGAGGTGCTCATCTGTGTTAGATTTTGCATTTATTAATGAGCCAGGCACTATAAATATCAAGTTTTACTCATGTTATTTTTTATGTTATTCTGAGTCAACTAAATGGGGTATTAAAGATACTCTTAATTCATCTCAAATGGTATAAATTTAATGCCAAATCAATGCTACCTCATTCCATTAATGTATTAGTTATGTAGGTTCCAAATCATTATGCTAAGTATAGAAACTAGAACTTTCAATCAGCTTCCAAACTAATCAGTGATAATTTGGGGAAGAGTGTAAGTTCAAGTTTCTGTTTACTAAGAAGTGAGTCGCTGGATTCTGTGCTACCAGCAGGCCGTGGAATATTCTGTGCATTTCCTTTCCATGCAATGTCATCATCTAGCCTGGATTGATAAATGTGCTCATTATTGGGGTTTAACCTAAAGAGGCAAGAGAACTGTGTCCCAGCTAATCCAAGAGAACAAAAAATCTTTACAACTACAAGCATCCCTCACTTTACTGTATTTTCAGTTTTATTTCACTTTGAATATTTTACAAATTGAAGGTTTTTTTTTTTTTTTTTTTTTTTTTTTTTTTTTTTTTTTTAGATTTTATTTAATTATCTGTTAGAGGTAGAGTTACAGACAGGGAGAGGGAGAGACAGAGAGAAAGGTCTTCCGTCCCATTGATTCACTTCCCAAATGGCCTCAACGGCCAGAACTAGGCTGATCCGAAGCCAGGAGCTTCTTCTGGGTCCCCCACACAGGTGCAGTGACCCAAGCACTTGGGCTATCTTCTGCTGCTTTCCCAGGCCATAGCAGAGAGCTGGATCAGAAGAGGACCTAGTGCCCATATGGAGTGCTGGCACCAAAGGCAGAGGCTTAGCTCACTATGACACAGTGCTGGCCCCAGATTGAAGGTTTTTATAACCCTGCCTCTAGCACGTGCTCACTTCATATCTCTGTATCACATTTTGGCATTTCTTGCATTTTTTTTTCATTAGTGTTATATCTGTTAACAGTGATCTCTAACTTTTGACATTATTAATGTAATTGTTTGGGTCACCACAAGTAATACATATTTAAGAAGGTGAACTTAATAAATGTGTCTTGAGTGCTCCATTAACTGTTTTACCATCTCTCCCCCCATTCTTGGGCCTCCCTGTTCCCTGATATACTACAGCATTTGAAATTGGGCCAATTGATAACCCTACAATGGCCTCTAAGTATCCAGATAAAAGAAGGAGTCACTCATCTCCCACTTTAAATAAAAAAACTAGAAGTTACTAAGCTTAGTGAGGAAGGCATTTTAAAATCTGAAAGTCCAGGATCTAAGTTTTTAACGCCATACAGTTGACCAAGTTGTAATAAAAAGGAAAGATTCTTGAAGGAAATTAAAAGCGCTGCTCTACGAAACACATGAATTAAAAGAAAGCAAAATAACCTTCTTGTTGACATGGAGAAAGTTTTAGTGATCTAGGTACAACTTCAAACCAGCAAGAACATTTCTTTAAGCCAAGGCCTAATCCAGAGCAAGACCCTAAATTCCTTAACACAGTGCAAGCTGAGAAAAGTGAGGAAGCTGCAGAAGAAAAATGTAAAGCTAATGGAAGTTGGTCTTTGAGGTTTAAAGAAAGAAGCTCTCTCGAACATGAACACAAGAAGTAGCAAGCGCTGATGCAGAAACTGCAGTCCATTATCTGTAAGATATAGCTAATTGATAAAAAGTGGTTAAATTAAACAACAGGTTTACAACACAGATGTAAAGCCTTATATTGGAAGAGGATTTCATCTACAACTTTCATGGCTTGATGGGAAGTCAGTGCCTTTCTTCAGGTCTTCAAAGGACAGTCTGACTCTTGTTGGGGCTAACACTGCTGGTGACTTTAAGAGGAAGCATGTACTCACTAATCCTTCTGAAAATCCTAGGTTCCTTAAGAATTATACTAAGTCTGTTCTGCCTGTGATCTATAAATGGAATGACAAAGCCTGAATGATGACATGTCTGTTTACAATATGGCTTACTGAGTATTTTAAGCTCACTGTTGAGACCAACTGCTCAGAGAAAAGACTCCTTTCAAAATATTACTGCTCGTTGACAATGCACATGGACACCTAAGAGCTCTGGTGTACAAAGAGGTTCATGTTGTTTCCATGCCTGCTAACCCAGCATCGATTCTGTAGTCCATGAATCAAGGAGTCATTTCAACTTTTAAGTTGTATTACATGACAAAAATATTTCATAAGGCAAATGTATTTTTTAAATTAAATTAGTATTAAAAATCCTTAAGTTATTAATTTTAAATTTATCAAACCAAAATGGTAGGATAGCAATACAAAGTATTCCTTAGCCTAGTACCCCTATTAACATCTTATATTAGTTATTAGTATATTAGTCACATTAATGGACCTTACCCAGCTCCCCCTATTTTTAATCCAAATTTCTTTTATTCTTCCTACCACTCCCAGCCTTTATTAGTCACAATTATGTTTTCAGATTGAATTTTTTGTTTTGTTTCTTGTTAATTTTAGGTCCCATGGTTATAAGGAGTAGTATATATAGTATTTGTTTTCCTGTGTCTGGTTTATTTTACTCAACATGTCCTCCAGTTTCATCCATTTTGCTGCAAATGCTGAGATTTTTTTTTAATAATTGTGAGTAGTATTACATTATATCAGAGGTGGGGAATGTCTGGCTGGATGTCTTCAAAATCATTTGGTTTGGTCCTGCCAAGGATATCACAGGTGGGATTCAAAATTCAGTAAATCTGTAGCAGGCTAATTTTTAAGTTGACAATTTTGTATGGGCTGTGAGTGATGTTATACATATCCAAATGGCTCTTGGAAAAAAAAAAAAGATTCCCCATCCCTGCTTTTATATATTTTATCACAATTTTTTGTCTATTCATCTAATTCATCATCTTGATTGATTACATATTTTGGGCGTTTTGAATAGGGCTACTTTAAACATAGTGGAGCAGGTATTTCTTTGATACAGTGAGTTCATATCTTTTGGGTATGTACCCAGTAGTGAGATTGCTGGATCATATGGCAGTTTCCTTTTAAGTTTTTAAGGAAATCTCCATACTGTTTTCCAATGGTGCAATAACTTACGCCCCACCAATGATGAATAAGAACTCTTTTTCTACATACTTATAGCATTTGTTGCTCTCTGTTTTTTGGAAAATAGTTATTCTGACTGGGGTAAGGTGATACCTCTTTGTCATTTTGATTCACATTTCCTTGATGGCTAGTAATATTGAGCATTTTTCACATATTTGGTAGTGATTTGTATTTATTCTTTTGAGAACTGTCTATTCAGGTTCTTTGTATATTTCTTAACTGGATTTGTTGTTTTCTTATGTTGGGTTTTTGGGTTGCTGATATTTTCTGCATATTAATCTTTATAAAGATACATAGCTTGCAAATTTTTTCTTCCATTCTGTTAGACATCTCTTCACTCTATTGATTGTTTCCTTTGCTATACAGAAGCTTCTGAATTTGCTATAATTCCATTTGTCTAGTTATACCTGTATTTTTGTGGCCTTATCCAAGAAATCTTCTCTTATATCCATGTCTTGAAGTATTTTCCTCTAGCAATTTGATGGTTTCTTATTTTAGATTTAGACCTTTGATCCAACTTGAGTTGATTTTTGTATTGGTGAGAACTAGGGATCAAATTTTATTCATATATATATATATATATATGTGTGTGTGTGTGTGTAAATAAATGCAGTTTTACTGGTACCATTTATTCAAGACTATCCATTATCCAGTGTATGTTCTGGGTGCCTTTGTCAAAAAACAATTGGCTTGATTTCTGGCTTTAAATTCTGTTACACTGATCTGTATGCTTGTTTTTATGCCAGTAATTTGCTGTAGTAATTACAATAGTTTTGTAGTATGCTTAGAAATCAGCTATTGTGATGCTTCTTACTTGACTGTTTTTCTCTCTCTTTCTTTTCTTTTCCTTCCTTCCTTCCTTCCTTCCTTTAATTGTTCAAACCTTCCATCCATCTCTTATGATTCCACATGAATTTTAGGATTTTTTTTTCTAATTCTGTAGAGAATGTCTTTGTTATCTTACTAGGGATTGCATTGAATATGTAGATGGCTTTAGGTAGTATAAACCTTTTTTTTTTAACTTTTATTTAATGAATATAAATTTCCAGTGTACAGCTTATGGATTACAATGGCTTTCCCCTCCCATAACTTCCCTCCCACCCACAACCCTCCCCTCTCCCGCTCCCTCTCCCGTTCCATTCACATCAAGATTCATTTTCAATTCTCTTTATATACAGAAGATCAATTTAGTATAAAGATTTCAACAGTTTGCACCCTCATAGAAACACAAAGTGAAACATACTGTTTGAGTACTAGTTATAGCATTAAATCACAATGTACAGCACATTAAGGACAGAGATACCACATGAGGAGCAACTGCACAGTGACTCCTGTTGTTGACCCAACAAATTGACACTGTAGTTTATGGCGCCAGTAACCACCCTAGGCTGTCGTCATGTGTTGCCAAGCCTATGGAAGCCTTCCTAGTTTGCCGACTCTGATCATATTTAGACAAGGTCATAAAAGACAGAGTGAGGATATTAACCAATGATCCTAAGAGTGGCATTTACCAGGTTTGAACAATTATACAGCATTAAGTGGGGAAGAGGACCATCAGTACACACAGGTTGGGAGTAGAGCCATTGGTGGTAGAGTAGAGGTTCACTAGGCTAACTAGAAGAGAGAGAAGAAAAAAAAAAAAAAGTGACCGATACGGACATGAGTTTCTCTCTATCCGCTCACCCCTCAAAGTCAAGCAAGACAAAGAGCAGGCGCCATTTTGGACATACGTCATAAGCAGGGCGACCTCAGGTCTGCACTGGCCCTGAGCCTAGCAGAAACACCTGACTCTGGGGGGAGGGGTGAAATAACAGGAGATTAGGATCTAACTAGGCAACCCAGTGGGAGACTGCAGGAGAATTGGAGCCCACACTGAGGGCAGCAGAGATTCCCTGTGTGGTCCTTGGGAAAGAGCTTCCAATCTCTGGCTCCTGTGAGTATATCATTTGCCTGCTTACTACCTCCAATTACACTCAGCTGTGTGGAATTACTTCCCTTTTGAATCAAAAGAAAGAAAGAAAGAAAGAAAGAAAGAGAGATTTACCACGCCTAACCTGGGAGTGTCATCTTTGACACACCCTCAACCCTGAGGAACCAAACACAGCTCTCAGGCCACACTCATCTCAAGCCTCTTAGACTCCATCGAAAGCAGACAGTCCACTTAATATAGAGCCATAGTGTAACAAGAAAAAACACCACAGTGAAGAAACTAAATATCTCCAACATGCCAAACAACAAACACAAAAACCGAGGTAACAAGAACAAGGAAGACACTATGACGCCCCCAAATGAAAAAGACACCCCAATTCAAGATTATGAAGATGATGAGATAGAAGAAATGCAAGAAACAGATTCAAAAAATTGATAAGAACATTAAGAAGTTCTCAAAAACAAATTCTTGAACTACAGAAATCCTTAATGGACAAGATAGAAAATCTCTCTTGTGAAAATGAAATATTAAGGAGGAATCAAAATGAAATGAAACAACTAGTAGAACAAGAAACTGTGATAGTGATGAGAAACCATAATGAAATGAAGAATTCAATAGATCAAATGACAAACACATTAGAGAGCCTTAAAAACAGAATGGGCGAAGCAGAAGAGAGAATATCAGACTTAGAAGACAGAGAACAGGAAAGGAAACAGGCAAACCAAAGAAAAGAAGAAGAAATTAGAAATCTAAAAAATATTGTGGGGAATCTACAGGATACTATTAAAAAACCCAACACTCGGGTTCTAGGAGTTCCTGAAGGCATGGAGAGGGAGAAAGGATTAGAAGGCATTTTCAGTGAGATACTAGCAGAAAATTTCCCAGGTTTGGAGAAGGACAGAGGCATCTTAGTACAGGAAGCTTACAGAACCCCTAATAAACATGACCAAAAGAGATCCTCACCACGACACGTTGTAATCAAACTCACCACAGTGAAACATAAAGAAAAGATTCTAAAAGGTGCAAGAGAGAAACGTCAGATTACTCTCAGAGGATCTCCAATTAGACTCACAGCAGACTTCTCATCAGAAACCCTACAAGCTAGAAGGGAATGGCGAGACATAGCCCAGGTACTAAGAGAGAAGAACTGCCAGCCCAGAATATTATATCCTGCAAAGCTCTCATTTGTGAATGAAGGTGAAATTAAGACTTTTCATAGCAAACAGAAACTGAAAGAATTTGTTGCCACTCATCCTGCCCTGCAAAAGATGCTTAAAGATGTGTTACACACAGAAACACAGAAACATGGTCATCAATATGAAAGAAGGTAAAGGAAGGAAACCTCACAGCAAAAGATCACAGGAAGCTCAATTTCTCTTTGACATAGAATTAAACTCTGATGCTCTGTTAAAGCAATGTGTTGAAGTAATCTATTATGTTCTCTTGATGTCTGTTAAATTCTAATTGTTCAAAAACAGCTGAATTTTTATTAAGAGCTATGGGTTATTTAAATATGTGCTTATGTTCAAAGATTTGAATAATCACCTTGTAACAATGATCAAATTTGGTCTATGTTATGTCATGATTTTAAGGAATCTTATTTCAACCAGATATTTTGGATTTTGAGCCTTCTTGGCATTCTTGACAGGCATTCAAAAAATCAAAGTTTCAAACAATCTGGTCTCTAAAATTTCCAGTAAATCCTGGACTTTGGTTTTTCCAGTTTGGGCCCAACTGAAAAAATCGAAGGACCTATGTCTCTCATCTTATAGACACACCAACTAATCAGGCTATTTGGATTATATTAGAAGTACTGTCAAGATGTGATGTGGTACCAAACTAAGTTTCTATAATGGAAAATGCTATTAATACAAATGTTTGAGAATTAAAAAGTCTAATGATTTTGTGTTACTAGACATGATAGTTATCTTAATGAGACAGCCCCAGAGGCCTAAAGGGTTAAATACTTGTAAAATCCTACAGGTGCTTTCAAAAATACTGTGAAGTAAGCAAGTGCCTCTTGTTGCTTGATGAGTTTATAATTTTAAACATGGCAACTTAAAGTCTTTTGTCATCCATAGTTATATATGATTTGCTGCTCATAAAACTAAAGTGTTGGTTCTGTGTTTAGCTGTCCTCCTATAGGTTCCTATGGACTTTTTCCAGCCACTTCTATTGTATTCAGTACTTTGGGATGGCTCTGTAAACAGATGAATCCAATAATGTATTAACAGTACCAACTGAGAGAAAGTATGGTTAACTGAGGTTACTAAAAACAAAAAGCAATTCAAATCAATTGGCAATCTACTAAAAGAGTTAAAGATTTTAAAAGCTATTATTAAAATAGCTATATTGGTCTATTATGCTATGTTATATGTGTGTACATATTGTATATCCACATGGGGAAATTTTATTAAGAGTTTTATTTTAAATGGCTTATAGATAAGATTGTCCATAAATTTAAGCTGCTAAAATCAATCAAAGATACATTTTAATTTGTGGGACCTGAATCTGTGTATCATATGTTTTAGACTTGTTGGTAGAAAGAAACTAAAAACATTTTATATGGTTGTTCTTAAGTTTACTGGTTAAACAAACTACACTATGTTAGATATTTAAGAGGTGTTTTCAAATACATGATTCTTAAAATTTATAGAAGGCATTGGACCTTCTGGTAAATGTTTTCTTAAGTTGTTATCTAATGGTTGAAACGGTTTGCTAAGTATTCATGTGATATTGCTATTGTCAGAAAGTGATCTAGGACTTGCTCCCTCATTTCTCTATTCTAAGCCCAACTTATTCTTTCATTTCTCTATTCTCTTCAAGGTAGGAAACTAATTCTATTATGAAGGAATCTGTAGGACGCACAATTTAATCTTTAGACCTTATAAAAGAGATAGCTAACATTTTTCTGTAATAGCATAGCCAAAATAAGAGCTTAAATACTAATCTCATAGCTAGATTCACTTCGCCATCAGCCAAGTATACAGTAAGTAGAAAAAAACCTCCCTTTCAGACCAAAGGGAAAGAAAGTTTTAAAGTGAGAATAGGTAGTATAAACCTTTTAATGATAATAATTCCTCCTATCTACAAGCAAAGTACATCTTTCCATTTCTTGTATCCTTGATGATTTCTTTCATTTAAGTTTTAGATCTTTTACTTCTATAGTTAAGTCTGTTCCCAAATATTTGATTTTTAATAGCTATTGTGAGTGGTATTTCTTTCTTGATTTCTCTATCAGTGAGGTCATTATTATTGTATAAAAATACTACTGTTTTTGAATGTTGATTTTGTATCATGCAGCTTTACTGACTTGGTTTCAGTTCTAATAGGTTTTTGGAGCGTGTTTAGATTTTTCCATTCTCAACATTATGTCATCTTCAAACATGGATATTTTGACTCCCTGCTTCCCATTTCAATTTCCTGTATTTCTTTTTTTTTTAAGATTTATTTTATTTATTTGAAAGCAGAGTAACAAAGAGAGCCGGGGAGAGATAGAGATAGAGATCCTGCATCTGCTGGTTCACTCCCCAAATGACTGCAAAGGCAGAGGCTGGGCCAGGCTGAAAGGAGCTAGGCACCTCATCCAGGTCTCTTATGTGGGCACAAGGGTGCAGGCACTTGGGCCATCCTCTGCTGCTTTCCCTGGTGTACTAGTAGGGAGCTGGATTGGAAGTAGAGCAGCTGGGACTTGAATTGGCACTCACATGGGCTGCCGGAATCGCAGGGGTCAGCTTAACCCATTATGCCACTACGTTGGTAAAAATCTCTTGAAAAAAAAAAATGAAAACACAACATGTCAAAACCTGTGGGATATAGCAATAGCAATATTAAGAGGGAAATTTATAGCAGTAATTGCTTACGTTAAAGAAAAAAAAAAAAAAGGAAGAAGAACCAGCATTTTGACAAAGCAGGTGTCCCATGTGGGTGCTGGTTTGTGTCCTATCTGCTCTACTTCCAATCCAGCTCCCTGCTAATGGCCTAGGAAGAGCAGCGGAAGATGGTCCAAGTGTTTGGGTCCCTGCTACCCACATGGGAGACCCAGATAAATCTCCTGGCTCCTGACTTCAGCCTGGCTCAGCCCTGGAAGTTGCAGCCACTGGTCGTCTGTCTCTCATTCAATGTAACTCTGATTTCCAAATAAATAAATAAATAAATATTTCTTTAAAAAAAATCTCAGATAAAGAATCTAATGATGCATCTTAAGGACTTAGGAAAACAAGGACAAACCAAGCACCAAATTAGCAAGAGACAAGAAATGGTAAGAAACAGAAACAAATGAAATTAAAACTAAAAATAAATACAAAAGATCAACAAAATGAAAAGCTTGTTTTCTGAGAAGATAACAAAGCATACATACTTTTAGTCAGACTAATAAGTAGAAGAGGAAAACAAAATCAGAGGTGAAAAAGTAGACATTACAAATGATAACATAGATATACAAAGAATCATAAGAAACTAACATGAACAAATATGTTACCAAATTGAAAAGTCTTGAAGAAATGGATGAATTCCAAGATATGTGTAACCTACCAAGATTAAATCAATAAGACAGAAAATCTAAACAGACCAATAACAATGAGAATAAAGCAGTAATTAAAATTTTCCCATCAAAGAAAAGATCTGATGGCTTTACTACTAACTTTATAAAACATTTAAAGACGAACTATCTCCAGCACTTTTCATACTATTTCAAAATAATGAAAAGGATGGAATTATGCCAAACTTTACAAGGCCGGCATCACTCTGCTATCACACCAAACAAAGACACAAAACAAAAAGACAACTACAGACAAATATCCTTCATGAACATACATGCGAAAATTCTCAATAAAATATTAACAAACTAAATCCAACACTACTTCAGAAATGTGATACACCATATATCCCAGAAATGCAGGGGTGGTTCAACATTCACAAGTGAATAAATGTCATAAATAAATATCAACAGATTAAAGAAAAAATATATGATCTCAAAAGATGCAGCGAGGAGATGGGAGGAGGAAGAAACACAGGACACTGGGAATACTTTTTACATTCTTGAGTGATCCTTTGTTCATTCAGTAGCATGTTGTTTCATTTCCATGTTTTTGTAATTTTTTTTGTTCTTCATGTTGATTTCTAGTTTTATTTACTTGTGGCTTCATGGTACAATTTTAATCTTTAAAAATTTACTGAGACTTGATTTGTTGCCTAATGTATGATCTATCCTAGAAAATATTCCATGTGCTGATGAGAAGAATATGTACTCTGTAACTGTTGGGGTAAATATTCTGTAAATGTCTGTTAGGTCCATTTGCTCATTAGCGTGGTTCAGCTCTGATGTATCTTTGTTGGTTTTCTGCCTGGATAATCCATTGATGACAGTGGGGTGTAGCTCACACATAAATTCATGTTATTCCAGGGCTTATAGCACCAGCAGTGACAATCCAAGAGTTCCCTCAGTTCTCAAAGGTCATGCACATTAACATTGGGACTGTGCTTTGACTTTCCAGCATCCTGTGGTATGAGCTGTAGATGGAGTTTCCTCAGTCTGGTTCTCTGGGATTATATATGGGTTGCTGCTGGCCCAGGAATCTAGAGGGCCCTACCTGTATTCTTCTACTTTGGGCTGGTACCTGCCAGTCCACAATTCCCAGCATAAATGGCACTTGCCCTGGGAGATCTGGATAAGGACCATACTGTATCCTGCAGATACAGAACTGTGACTATTTTTACTATATTCCTCAGAGTCATTGGACATAACCTGAGGGACCTAAGGAAGAGCCTACCTACATTCCTGTACTCAGGATCCATGCCTGCCTTTGTACCATACTCACCATAAACCTGGATTGCACAGAGCTAGCAAATGTAGCTCCAGGCCTTGTACACAGAACTCCTAAAGCTGTAGGATTCATAGGGGCTTTTGTCTGACCTAGAAAGTGCTCTTCTATCTCTGGGGCCTTCTGGTAATGAAATATCTGCTTGCTTTGCCCTAATATAAGTGGAGTTAAGCAGCTTCTTGTCAGCCCCTTGGTCCTGGCAGGGATCTGGGATTTGGTGGGTGGAGGCAGCAGGCAGTGGCATTGGTGGCATTGGTGGCATTTTGTTTCTCTCTGTGTTTGTTTTCAGAGTCTCTATGATGTTTGCAGTTATCCTAACTTCTTTACTAGTGTTCCTTAAGTCAGTCTATTCCATTCTAATATTTCATAAAAAGAACTCCTTTCCCAGTATGGAGAAATACAGGCATTGTAGTACAATTACCACTTGGGACACCTGCATCTCACTTGGAAGTGCCTGGAATGGAATCCTGCCTTGCTTTCAGTCTAGCTTCCTGTTAGCATACCTGGGAGGCAGCAAATGATGGCCCAAGCACTTGGGTTCCTACCTTCCAAATGGGAGACCCATGCTGGAATTCATAGTTTCTGACTTCAGCCTAGCCCAACCTCAGCTGATATGGGCATTTGGGGAGTAAACCAGTAACCAGAATATGTTAGCGTAGATGACTGCTCAGAGGTTCTTGTCTTTGTGCAATAAAGAATTCAGACCTGAGACAGAGAATAGTAGTAAGCAAAACAGCAAGTTAATGAGGAAGGGCATTCATCAGAACAGGTGGGCACTTCTCCAGATGAATCTGAGAGAAGAATGTCCAGTCATTCAGGCCAGGGAAAGTACAGTTACGGAGTTTAATAGAGAGAGGTACACTGGATGGACCAGGCGGGCATCTCAGGGAGCAGCTGAGAGCTGAGAAGAATACACCTGATAGACCAGTGGGGCATTAGGAAAGGGCTGAGAGCACAGTCTGTATTCAGAAAGGGGCATATGAGAGAACAGGGTCCGGGCCATCCTGTGTTCCTCCTTCCCCCCAGCCCTCTTCTCCTGGACGAAGGCTTTGCCTGGAAGGAAACAAATTCCTCCCTAGGATTTTTTAATTTAAAAATGCATTAATATAAAAAGAACAGATGTCATGTATTTCATAGGTTTAATTCTTAGAAGATAATCTTACTTCACTCCCTTCCTGTTCCCTCCCTCAATCCCCCTCCTTCCTTCGTTTCTCTTTATTTTCTTTAATTTTTTAAAATGTTATGAGACTGGGGTGCCTGCCTTGGGGAAAAGCTGAGGCCACCTGCAAAGGTATTGGGAATATAGCTAGGACCTTGTAGTGTAGAATACTGGCTGTTTCCCTGATGTGTTTCCAAGGCTGCTACATTCCTTTCCTCAGGTGCTTTTTTCCCTTAAGCGTTTTTTCACATGCATAGACTAATTTCTGATTTACTACCTAACACAAGAAAGATGGCGTGCCTCAACTCCATGGCAACAGAAACTCCTCACTCAAGACCCTTTTATAGTAAACTAGTACCATAGCCTTTCCTGGAGTTTGTGAGCAGCTGTAGCAAATTAACCCAGGGAGCGGGCCAGAAGTTCTGGAGGCCTGGAGCTGTGACTGATGTCTGCAGTGAGAGGCAGACTGTGGAGACCAGGTCCTCAGCCTGGGGGATCTGATGCTATCTCTAGGTAAGTAGTGTCAGAACTTTAATTAAGTAGTGCCCAGATGATGTCTGATACAGAACTCATAGATTGCTGGTGGGGACAGGTCCCTAAACCTTTTAGGATTATAAAAGTGATCTGTGTCGTGAACTCATGAAGTAGGAGGAACAGTTTGGGTTTGTTTTTTCTCTGTCCTCAGGGATATGTACATTGCTTATTTGTTTTAGGCATAATGATACTGTTTACTTTTAAAAGACACTACAGGAAAGTGTAAACATAGCTTTTACATGCACAGAGGAGCCAAAAATTTCATGTGACTCATTATTGTGATATTGGCTTCCTTGCAACATTGTTTTTCTGGTGGTCTAGAACCAAATTCACAGTATCTCCAAGGTATGCCCGTACTATAGGTGTATGTGCATCAAAGGGTACTGTTCATTTGTGCGCAACGGAAGTTGGAGGAGAATGCACCTTTATGTTTTGTGCTAAGATATTTTGATTTTTACTAACACATCTTATCAAAGTTCAAAACTATATACTTGAGAAGTCCAAAATCTTTGTGCATACTGCTTGATTGGCATCTAATTGTATTGTCATAATGAATGCCAGAACTTTTCTATTATGTACTGATAAATATTGAGAATATAATGGATTCACCTTCACAGGGCATAGAGGTTTATGTTTGGTGAAGGGATGGAGACCTTGATCTCTTTGGTTTCTTTATGCTTTAAAGAAATATGTAGTGCAGTGGCTCTGCTCATCTGTGGACTGGCTGCATCACCAGGAGAGCTCTTCATAATCTCCACAGAGTTTGTGGTGTTAAAAGTCTGGAATGGGCCCCAAATAAATTTTTTCAAGCATCCTAGTCAATTCCGATGTATAGTCAGCTTTGGCTGCAAATTGTTGATGTTTGTTCCAGTGTTGGCTAGAATAAAAGTTTAGGAGATAACTTAGTATTGATGAATTAAAATTAACAAACATTCCTTAAATGAATGTCACACTTGAAGAATTGATTTCAAAGGTAATATTTTTACTTTAGAGGCAAAGGATAACAATAATAACAGCAGAGCAATAAACATTTATGTATTGCTTGCTATGTGTCAAGTACTGCTCCATTCCCTTTGTATTATTACTTACTCAATCTTCATGGCAACCCTGTGAGGTTACTTTATTGTTATGATTTTTTAAAAGATTTATTTATTTGAAAGTCACAGTCACACACATACAGAGAGACGGAGAAAGGGAGAGAGGGAGGGAGGGAGGGAGGGAGGGAGGGAGAGAGAGAGAGAGAGAGAGAGAGAGAGAGAGAGAGAAAGCCTGGAGCTAGGAGCTTCTTTTTGATCTTCTACCCTGGTGCAGGGGTCTGAGCACTTGGGCCACATTCTACTGATTTCCCAGGCCATTGGCAGGGAGGTCGATGGGAAGTGGAGCAGCCAAAATTCTAATTGGCGCCCATATGGGATGCCAGTGCTGGAGGTAGATGCTTAACCTATTGCGCCAAGTGCCAGCCCACACAGTGGGGTTTTGAACCACTACATTAGACAGTGTTCTATTTATATTGCTGATTATGTAATTTTTTAAAAGTGAGCAGTGTCTGGGCTTATAAGATCAGAAATTGTATAAATATTGTCAAACAGCATTTTGTTACCTTATTAACTTTTAAGTTTTGCTTGTCATGTAAAGCAACATGAAGTGCTGGTAATAGCAAATACAGCAGGAAATATAAATAATTTCAAGTAAGCCAGAAATTAAAGAAATTTTAAAACTAATGCAAAAAGAAATCATTATTATTTCCAACTGATAAATATGATTACAAATGACAGATTTTGCCTATGGGCTATTATATGTTTTGCCCTAATTATTATTACAGTTATATGTAAGCATCTGAGAAGATATTTTGAATCCAAGAATACTGGGTATATGCACCAAAAACTGTGAAGGAAAACTGACTGAACTGGGAACTAAACTAATCAAAATTCAACAAAAGTCCTTCTGAAGTTGCAGTCACAGAACGTTGGAGCTGGAAAGGCCCAATATGCCTAGATTTTCTTCTCTACTGGTAGAATTGAGACTTACAGCCCCAAATAATTTTTTAGAATTCCAAATGATTGTCCTGGATTTTTTCCAAAAACTCATCCTTCCACATGGCTTATAAACTGGGGGAGATAGAATGGTATATTAGAGCTGGCACCGCAGCTCAATAGGCTAACCCTCCGCCTGCGGCGCCAGCACCTCAAGTTCTAGACCCGGTTGGGGCGCTGGATTCTGTCCCGGTTGCCCCTCTTCCAGTCCAGCTGTGGCCCGGGGAGTGCAGTGGAGGACGGCCCAGGTCCTTGGGCCCTGTACCGCATGGTAGACCAGGAGAAGCACCTGGCTCCTGCCTTTGGATCAGCGCGGTGCACCGGCCGTAGTGGCCATTGGAAGGTGAACCAACGGTAAAGGAAGACCTTTCTCTCTGTCTCTCTCTCTCACTGTCCACTCTGCCTGTAAAAAAAAAAAAAAAAAAAAAAAAAGAGAGAGAGAACTAGAAGTCTAGGCAAATCAAGATTGGAATCCTACCCCACCTGGTGATTTAGCTGTGTCTTGAACAGGTCCTTAATTCAACTTAGCTTGTTTTTTTTACTATGTGTTTAGTGCCTTATCCAAAGAAAGTAAATATTAGATGAAAAGATGCTATTGAAATATCTCTTCTTTGCCATTTGTTATTTTATTAGCAAAGATATTTTCCCTTTAATTAAAGATTTTAGTTAAAAATAGTAGCATGTTTGTTGGCAATACTATGACCTTAGTCTTTTTAGTAATCTTATATGGCTGGACTATCCAAATCCTATGTTACCTTTTCTTATTCACCTAAATTCTAGTATTTTTGTTTAAGCTGTTCATTTAAAATATTTTGTTATATATAATGCTAAGTAAAATCAAAGCAGGCAATAAAAGTATGTTTACAGGAAATTTGATCACAACCAAGAAAAAAGTAGCAGAAAACATCAAAATTTCACAAACATCTTTGAGTTTTTCCAAACATTTACAATAAGTATGGGTTCTCTCTGTAACTAGAAACAAGCATCCTTTAAGGTAACTATATGCACTTTTCAAAGGCAGCCAAGCAACACCCTGAGACAGGTTTAACACTCATGTGCTATTCCTGTAATTACATTGTACCAACATACAATTCCAAAATTTTCTAAGGAAGACAACCCCAGTGCTGACATTGTTACCACTGTTCCTGAATTTTCTATCTAAATTTATAAGGTCATTTAATCAGTTGCCAAAGATAGAACCATGGAAGTCTTTCCTGAATCCATTTTTTTCTTACCCAAGTAAAATTAGTTATCATATTACCTTGTAATGGCTTTTAAATTTGATTCTTCCTGCTTTTAAACAGTATCTTTTCTTCTCTGCTACTATTTTTTAAAGCCCTAGTTCAAAACAGCTAAAATATATCTGATCACGGCAGTCTTCCAGTAAACTCCATGAGTCATTATTAATGAAGGATAATGTCCACAGGTTAGCGCTATCCTACATTTTCTTTCTCTTCTTCCTCCTTTTTGTCTGCCTCAACCCTCAGTTCCAGTTCTCTTTAAGGCTATGTTTTCCTTAGTTCCCTGAAAATGACATATATTTTCAACATTCTTTAACTGGTCCCTCTGTTTAGAATCTCTAGTTTTCCGTTTAAGAAATATTCATCCTACAAATTCTAAACTTCAGTAAACTTATCTGGGAAAATTTAGCTGCTTTCCTGTTTTCTTGACTCTTTATAAGCACCCTAATTATAATATGTAGTACATACTAAGATATGTATGGATGTTCCAACTAGACTGTGTGCCTCTCAAGGGCAGGGCCTTTCTTCTCAGTATTTCATAGACACAACTGTAAAATAGGCAGTTAATGTTTCTTGGATGTATTATAAAGTGGTTTCTAACTCCCAGCTTTTCTTCCACGACTGAGTTGGAGTATTTTGTTAAAGATCACTTCTGCATCTTAAATCTTCAAATGAGCAATAAAGTAACATTAAGTTGATTGTATGGGTGTTGGGAAGACCTTCACAAATGAAATGTTTACCATTATTTTCATTGTTTCCCTCCCTCCAAAAATTTACATGATAAATTGCTTTACTTTATAGCCAGTATTAAAAACTAGAAAAAAATCTAATTACTTATAAAAGAAGAATTTTGCTAGCTCCATTTTAATGAAATTACAAATTATGAATTGCAACCTAAAATACTATAGAACTACTTGCATTAGGATACTAATTTTTCTTTTTATTAAATTTAGAACCCTAATTTTTGAAACTGGTGTTTATTAGTGGCATGATTAAGAAGTTGCAGGGTACCTGCATCCATCCACTTGGGATACTTGCACACATCTGATGTCCAAACGACTGAGTTAGCATCCCAGTTCCTGTTTACTGTTGATATGCATCCTGGGAGGCAACAGATGATAGCCCAAATACTTGGATCCCTGCCACTGAGATAGAATTCCTGGCTTCTAGCTTTGGCCTGGCCCAGCCTTGGCTTTTGCGAGCATTTGGGAAAGTGAACCAACAGATGGAAGATTGATTGATCAATCAATTGATCAATACATCTCTGTCTCTCTGCATTTCAACTAAAATGAAAATAAATTAAAAACAAAAGATAAGAGTGCTAAGAACTTTGCATATGTTGTTTCTAGTTTGTACACTAACTCTATTTTGTAGGAAGGCTTATTCTATAGACCTGAAAACTTAGGCTTAGAGACAAGTATTAAATTTGCTACAAATAATGTAGCAAGTATGTGGCAGAACTGATACGCAAAGAAACATTTGTTAGTGTTTTAATATCATCATATATCTAATAATTTTTAATTGAATATTTTAACTCTAACACTTATTAAAAGAGAGATAGCTAATCACTGACTCATAATCTATAAATGAGATCTTGATGTTTTAGAGATTGATGTTTTAGTTCCCAAATAGCCTAAAAAGAAGATTCTTATCTTCAAATTCATTATCAATTTATTTTTTTCTGTGCCAGACAAATTCAGGTGGACGTTTTATTATGCTATGATAATTATATTTAAACTCCACAATTTATCACTCATTTCAATGTTTTGAGAAATATGAAATAATTTGCAATTGTCACAGTTATTCATATCACACATTTTTTTACCAACAGTGGTTTTAGTTGAGGCTAGCAAAGACTTTAGAATTACAATGAAGCTAAATGTGGGGAGACACAACAGTTTTATAAGGCAATGCTGGGGAAATATCTATGTTCAGTTATGTATGAACTCTGAAGTTAGGTAAATACTTTGGGGACTTTATTTTATGCTATCATGATTAAATTATGTTTTAAAATAAGTGATTCAAGTTAAGTAAAAAAGATATTAGACTAGAGAATTAACATTTTTCTAATTTTTAAAAGATTATTTTAAAAACAGATTTGATAGGCAGAGATACATAGAGACAGATGGCTCTCAAAATCTGGTTCACGTCTCAACTCACGCTGGGGCTGGATAAGTAAGAAACCAGGGGACAGGAACTCAATCTGTGTCTCCAATGTGGGTAATAAGGACCCAACTACTTGAATCATATTCTGCTGCCTTCAAGGGTGTTCGTTAGCAGAAAGCTCAAATTGGGAGCAAGCCAAGACTCAAACCAGGCATTCTGACATGGGATGCAGGTGTGTCTAACAGTATCTGAAAAGCCAGGCTGAATGTCCATCCTCCATTTTGACTTTGGTCAATTCATTTCACCTTTCCAAGTTTGTTTTTATAAAGTGGAAATCACAAGACCACTATTGAAATCACTTTATAATACTGAATATGAAAACAATTATAAAAAAGGATAGTTTGCTCATGAACTATTTTGATTTTTCCTGTGGAAATATTTACTAATAGTGAAGACAACTTCTACATACTCTATATCAAATATGTTGTTATTGACATATAAATAGTCACTGTTAACATCTGTTAGGTGCTTGATTAGACTCTCAGGATACAAATTTTCTTTGAAAGAACTCATAGTTAAGCAGAGGTCATATCTGCATACAACTAAGTACAAAGGGTAACACATGATATTAATATTAAAATAAGATTCTGTGTGAGCTTGTGGATGGGATATTGTTTCAGACAAAATTATCATGTTTTAGGTTTCATTGAGATGGTGCCCTTTCAGTTATGTTTCTATATCATGAGCTGAAATTTTCCTAGAATAAGAATGAAAAAGGGCATTTGAGACAAAAGGAGAATCTTGAGTATAGGAATAAAACAATTTGAAAATGGGAATGTAATTAAAAACAGTCAATATAGGATTTACAAAGGCATTTGCACTTCAGTTTTTATGCAACAAGCACTAGAGAGGAACCGTTTTTGAATCACACCATTCCATTTGTTACTGTTGTTATCATTGTTATTTATGTCTACTATATCAAAGTAGAAAGAATTTTACTGACCAGATATGCTATTTTAAAAATAAAAGCTAACTATAATGCAATGAATGTTATTTTATCTGTGTTAGGAGTCTTTGTGTATCTACCAGACTGGAAAAGAAGCAATACACAGAGGGTCTTCAAAAAGTACATGAAACTGCATTTTATGAAAAAACTAAACATGGATTTTAAAAATTTTGGCACCAAAATAAATTTATCTTTTAGTTTGATTTTTTTAATGTTTTAAGATTGTGTGAAAGCCTTGTCTCTTTTTACAGCTTTTGATTTAAAGTCTTTGATCTGATATGAGTATTAAGACTCGATCATTTTTGTTTTCTTTTTGCCTACTATGTCTTTCTCCAGCTCTTCACATTGATTCTATGTATATCTTTATGAAAAGAATTTCTTGTAGGTTCTTTTATTTGTTTATCTAGTCAACCAATCTACAATCTAAATATTTTGGATGGAGAATTTAATCCATTTATATTCAAGGTTAATATTGATATATAAGAATTAATATCTTTTATTTCATTTATTGAAATTACTTTTACCTTCTCTGTTAGTGAATTTAACAGCATCACGTGTTTTCATGACAGTTACTTCTGTTTTTTTCCCAGAAACCTTTATTTAAGGTATATAAACATAATGCATTTCATTAATATAAATTTAGGAACATAGTGATTCTTCCTACCCTATCTGCACTCCTACCCACACTTCTACTCTTCTTCCTTCTCCCTCTCCTATTCCTATTCTTGCTTTTTTGCTAAGATTTATTTTCATTTAACATTAAACACGTATGATTAAACTTATATTAAGAGTTCAACAAATAGTATGGGGAAAAAAAAAACTGTTCCTTAACCATCAATTCAAAGGTTGTTCAAAGTCATTGCATTTTGCATCTCAAAGTGTCAATTTCACTTCTATAAATTACTATTTAGGTACTCTATTATCCACAGATCAGGGATTACATAAGATATTTCTTATTTTGGGACTGGTTTATTTCACTAAATATAATGTTTTCTAGTTGCATCCATTTTGTTGCAAACAACAGGATTTCTTTTTTTTTTTTTTTTTACTGCTGTGTAGTATTGCATGGTGTACATATCCTATAATTTCTCTATCCAGTCTTCAGATGACGGGCATTTGGGTTGATTCCATATTTTAGCTATTTTGAATTAAGCTGCAGTAAATATGTGGGTACAGATAGCTCTTTCATATGCTGATTTCATTTTCCTTGGGCAAATTTCCAAGAATGGGATGGCTGGATCATATGGTAGGTCTATATTCAGATTTCTGAGGTATCTCAATATTGTCTTCCACAGTGGCTGTACCAGTTTACATTCCCACCAACAGTGGATTTGGGTATCTTTTCTCCACTACTTCACCAGGATTTATTGTTTCTTGATTTCAGTATGAAAGCCATTCTAATGAGGGTGAGGTGAAACCTTACTGTGGTTTTGATTTGTATTTTCCTGACAGCTAGTGATGCTGAGCATTTTTTCATGTGTCTGTTGGCCATTTGGATATCCTCTTTTGAAAAAAATGCCTTTTTAATTCCTTCACTCCTTTTTTTTTTAAGATTTATTTTATTTATCTGAAAGACAAGAGTTACAGAGAGAGGTAGAGACAGAGAGAGAGGTCTTCCATCTGTTGGTTCACTCCCTAGATGGCCACAATGGCTGAAGCTGTGCTAATCTGAAGCCAGGAGCCAGGAGCTTCTTCTGCATCTCCCACATGGTTGCAGGGGCGTAAGGATTTGAGCAATCTTCTACTGCTTTCCCAGGCCATAGCAGAGAGCTGGATTGGAAGAAGAGTGGCCGGGACTAGAACCAGTGCCCATATGGGATGCTGGCGCTTCAGGCCAGGGCATTAACCCACTGCACCACAGTGCAGCTCCTCATGCACTTCTTAACTGGGTTGTTTATTTTTTTGTGGTTGAGTTTCTTGCCGTATTTATGGATTCTGGATATTAATCCTTTATCAGTTACATAGTTTCCAAGTAATTTCTCCCTTTCTGTCCTTTGCTTTTTCACTTTACTTAGTGTTGCTTCTGCAGTGCAGAAACTTCTCAATTTGGTGAATCCCATTTGTCAATTGTGGCTTTGATTGCCTATGTGGGTTTTTTTCCCCAAGAACTCTTTGCCTATGCCAATGTCTTCCAGTGTTTCCCCAGTGTTCTCTAATAATTTGATGGTATCAGGTTGTAGATAAGATCTTCAATCTGTTTGGAATGGATTTTAGTGAAAGGTGTAAGGTAGGGATCTTGCTTCATACTTCTGCATGTGGAGATCCAGTTTTCCCAGCACCATTTGTTGAAGAGACTATCCTTGCTTCAGGCATTGATTTTAGCTTCTTTGTCAAAGATAAGTTGGCTGTAGATAAGTGAATAGATTTCTTGAGTTTCTATTTTGTTTCATTAACTTATCCATCTGTTTTTGTGCCAGTACCAGGCTGTTTTGTTTATGACTACGCTGTAGTATGTCTGTTTGTAAGATTTATATATTTATTTGAAAGTCAGAGTTACACAGAGAGAGAAGGAGAGGCAGAGAGAAAAGGTCTTCCATCCGCTTGTTCTCTGCCCAAGTGACTGCAATGGCCAGGGCTGTGCTGATCCAAATCCAGGAGCCAGGTGCTTCTTCCAGGTCTCCCACATGGGTGCAGGGGCCCAAGCACTTGTGCCATCTTCTACTGCTTTCCCAGACCATAGCAGAGAGCTAGATGGGAAGTGGAGCAGCTGGGACTCAAACTGGCATCCATATGGGATGCTGGCACTGCAAATGGCAGCTTTACCCATTACACCATAGCACTGGCCCCTGTAGTATGTCTTGAAATCTGATATTGTGATGCCTCCATTTTTTTGTCATTGTTTAAGCTGTCTTTAACAATTCAGAATCTCCTGTATTTCCATATAAATGTCAGCATCATTTTTTCTATATCAGAAGAATGTCCATGCTATTTTGATTGGGATCACATTTGATCTGTAAACTACTTTCAGTAGTACGGACATTTTGATGATATTGATTCTTCTAATACATGAACATGGAAGATTTTTCCATTTTTTGTGTCTTTTCTTTCTTTCTTTTTCTTTTCTTTTTTTTTTTTTTTTTTTTTTTTTTTTTTTTTTTTTTTTTTTTTGACAGGCAGAGTTAGACAGTGAGAGAGAGAGGCAGAGAGAAAGGTCTTCCTTCCGTTGGTTCACCCCCCAAATGGCCGCTATGGCCGGCCCGCTGTGCCAATTGGAAGCCAGATGCTAGGTGCTTCCTCCTGGTCTCCCATGCGGGTGCAGGGCCCAAGCACTTGGGCCATCCTCCACTGCCTTCCCGGGCCCCAGCAGAGAGCTGGACTGGAAGAGGAGCAACCAGGACAGAATCCGGCACCCCAACCGGGACTGGAACCTGGGATACTGGTGCCACAGGCGGATGATTAGCCTAGTGAGCTGCGGTGCCAGCCCCTTTTATTTCTTTTTTTAATGTTTTGTAGTCCTCATCATAGAGATCTTTGACATACTTGGTTAAATTTATTCCAAGATATTTAATATTTTTATAGCTATCATGAACAAAATTGAGCTTAAAAGCTTTCTCAGCTGTGACATTGTTTGTGTATATAAAGGATATTGATTTCATTGTGTTAATTTTATATCTTGCCACTTTTACTAAACTTTTGTAAGTTCCAGTAGTCTCTTTGTGGAGTCTTTTGGATCCCATATATATAGGATCATGTCATCTACAAATAGGAATAGTTTGACTTCCTCCTTCCCAATTTAAATCCCTTTGATTTCTTTTTCTTACCTAGTGGCTCAGATTGAAATTTCCAGGACTCTATTGTATATCAGTGGTGAGAATGGGTATTGTTGTCTGGGAAATCTTCCAACTTTTCCCCATTCAATAGGATGGCGGCCATAGGTTTTTCATAAATTGCCTTGAATGTATGGAGGAATGCTCCTTCTGTATCTCATTTGGTTAATGTTTCATCATGAAAGGATGTTGTATTTTATCAAATGCTTTTTCGCATCTATTGAGATAATCTTATGGTTTTTATTCTTCAGTTTGTTAATGTGATGTATCCGCCACAGGTGGAGGATTAACTAAGTGAGCCACGGTGCCAGCCCCGAGAGGGTCTTTATTACTGATTCCATTTCTGTCTTGGTTATTGGTGTGTTTAGGTTTTCTCTGTCTTCATGGCTCAATTTAGGTAAGTTGTTTGTGTCCAGGAATCTTTCCATTTCTTCTAGGCTTGCCATCCTGCTGGAATATAGCTGTTTGTAGTAAGTTCTGATGATTTTTAAAATTTCTTTGGTGTCTGTTGTTATAATTCCTTTTTCATCTCTATTTTTATTGATTTGGGTCTTTTCCATCTCTTTTTGGTTAGTTGAACCAATGGTTTGTCAATTTTGTTTATTTTTTCATAAAACCAGCTCTTCGTTTTGTTGATCTTTTGTAAGGTTTTGTTTGTTTGTTTCAAGTTTGTTTATTTCTTCTCTAATTTTAATTATATATTTTCTCCTACTACTTTTGGGTTTGGTTTGTTGTTGCCTTTCTAGATCCTTGAGATGCATTGGTAGCTCATTTATTTGTTGCCTTTCTAATTTCTTGATGTAGGCACCAATTGCTATAAACTTTCCTCTTAACACTGCTTTTGTTGTATTCCAGAAGTTGTGATATGTTGTATTGTCATATTTGTTTCCAGAAATTTCTATGTGGTTGCATATGTTCTAGAGATTCCATAGCTGTTGATTTCCAGTTTCATCCCATTGTGGTCAGATAAAATGCATGGTATGATTTCGATTTTTTTTTTTTAATTTGCTGAGACTTGCTTTATAGCCTAGCATGTGGTCTATCATTGAGAAGGTTCCATATACTGGGGAGAAGAATGTGTATTCTGAGACTATAGAATGAAAAATTCTATAGATAACCATTATTCCATTTGGTCTGTAGCATTGATTGTCTCTATTGTTTCCTTGTTGATGTTGTCTGGTTGATCTGTCCATTGCTGAAAGTATGGTATTGAAGTCCCTAGTTGTTATTGTATTCAAGTGTATCTCTCTTTAGATCCATTAGCATTTCTTTTAAATTAGCCAGAAACCTGTAATTGGGTACAAATATATTTATTACAGTCACATCTTCCTGTTGAATTAATCCCTTAATCAATCATTACATAGTGCCCGTCTTTGTCTCTTTTAACAGTTTTGTTGTTGTTGTTGTTGTTAAAGTGTATTTTGTCTGATTTTAGGATGGCTATACCAGCTCTTTTTTCAGTTTCTGTTAGCATGCAATATGTTTCCATCCTTTTACTTTTTGTCTGCATGTATCTTTGTTGGTGAGATGTGTTCCCTATAGGCAGCAAAGAGATGGTTCTTGTTTTTTTTTTTTAATTCATTCAGCCAGTCTGTATCTTTTAACTGAAGAGTTAAGGCCATTTACATTCAAGATGTTGATTGATAAGTAATGACTTGGCCGTGGTATTTTTCCATAAATAATCCTGTTGTTTACTTTGGATTTCTTTTGTGCTTTTACTGGGAAATATTCTGCTTTCACATTTCATAGTGATGACTGTGTTTCTGTGTGTAGCAAATTCTTTAGCATCTTTTGTAAGGCTGGAATTTCTTCTTTCAATTTCTGTTTGTTATGGAAGCTCTGTATTTCACCTTCATTCATAAATGAGAGCTTTACAGAGAACAGTATTCTGGGTTGATGTTTTTTTTTTTTTTTTCCTTAAAGACTTGGAATATATATTGCCTTTTTCTTCTAGCCTGTAGGGTTTCTGATGAGAATTCAGCCCATCAGTCTATTTGGAGACCCTCTGAAATTAATCTTGCATTTCTGTCATGCACATTTAAAATGTTTTACTCTGCAAAGTTTGACTGCAATGTATCATGGTTAATATCTTTTCTGTTCATGTCTATTAGGGGTTCTATGTGCTTCTTGTACTTGGATGTCCCTTTCTTTCTCCAAGTTGGAGAAGTTTTCTATAATTATCTCACTAAATACGCCTTCTAATCCTTTGTCTCTTTCCATGCTTTCAGGAACTCCTAAGCTCCATATGTTGGATCATTTCATAGTATCTCACAAATCTGCATCACTGTTTTTTAATTTTTCTAATTTCTTGTTCTTTTTTTTTTTTTTGGCCTGATTGAAAAATATCCAGAGATTTGTCTTCTAACTCAGATGCTCTTTCTTCTGTCTCACCAAGTCTGTTATTAAGGTTTTCCACCATATTTTTTATTTGATCTGTTTATTTCTTCATTTCTAATATTTCATTTTGATTTATCTTTAAAATCTCAAATTAATGGGTAAAAATTTTCATTCATATCATGTATGATTTATTTAATTCATGAATTTGTTTCTTATTACTTCTAAGTATTCCTATGATCAATTTTTAGAATTCTGTTTCTGCCATTTCTACACATTGTAATATTGAAGTATTGCTGTGTTCCTTTGGGGGTGTTATGTTGTCTTGTTTATTCTTGTGCTTCCTTCTTGATTCTTGAGTTTCTGTGTTTCTTTTTAGGTGTTTGTGGAGATACTTGTTGGTTTTTTCCCCCCTTTTGATGGCTATTATCTTTGGATTTTCTCTCTCTGGCTTAGTAGAGTGTCTGCTCTTTCAGTGAATACCCAGAGGCATGTGCTGGCTCTGGTCAGGGAGCTCTGTTTAGTGCTCTAGGGAGAGGGGAGTGTCCAAGGTGACACCCAAGCATCCAAGTTGGGCTTTTTTTTTTTTTTTTTTTTTTTTTTTTTTTTTCAGAGAAGTGGGTTTGATCAGCTCTGTTGTTGTATTCTCATGCTCCCCTCCTCTTCTCCAAGGAGACCAGTGCATGGGCACTAGTCCCAGTCAGTGCAATATTTGTCCATGCTACCACAAGAACCACAGGAAAGGTCCATGCAGTCCTTGGTGTGAATACAGATCTCACAGCAGTGACCCTTACCAGATAATCAGGGAGTCCTGAGTGTGTTGAGCAGCCCCCAGTGAGTACTCAGAGACCAAGCCACACCCTATGCCACCTCTCAGAGCCACAGTGTTTTCACAGTCCCAGCACACAAGGCTCCCATGGTCACAAGGCGTCTCATGTTGGCTGTTTGCTGGGCACATGGGCACAAGCTGACGTAGTTGTTACATATGTCCAAAATGGTGCCCATCCTCTCTCAGCTAGTTACAGAATGCCATTGTTGGGTGGTCGGGGAGAGAGTAATGTTCCCCCACTTATTTCCCCCCACAGGGCTCCAAGCCAGACTCATGCTGGGCTCTTCCCACAACTTTATCACCAGTGGAATGGAGTCCTGCAGTCTGGTCTCACCTTACTCTCCAAAGCTGCTGCCGAGGCTGCCGGCTGCTGAGATCCTGTGTTGTGTCTGTGTTGGTGCTTCATGCCCATACCTTCTGTGTAAATCCATACTGTCCTCTAACTTACATGGAGTTTCCAACGTGATCTTCTCTCTAACTCTTCCCTGAGATTGCACTCTCTCCACTTGTTTTTTTAACTATCTTCCCCTAGACTAGAGCAGTAAGTTCCCTCCCTATCCTGCCATCTTGGAATCTCCCCTCGATTTATTTTTTAATCTATCCACCACCTCACCATCCCCACCCTGACATACAAGTAGGTAATTCCTAGTGCAGTTCTGTTTAAGGTAGTGCCAGTCAGGCTCATTTAGCAGGGGTCTGTTTTCTATTACTGACTGCCAGTAAATGTCTTCTGTTTAGTTATATGTGGGTTCAAAAGAAGATGTTTATGTATCATTGCTTTATGTTTTCCTTTATAAGGGTATTTTCTCACATCTACCAGTGTATATATGTAAGAATTCCTGAATTTCTTCCCACATAATTCTCATGTTCTAATTTTATAGAAAATTTATCTTTTATATGATTTTTATGTTATATAAATCACCAAATATATTTATTTTTTTGCTGCTAAAGAAGCAAAATAGATATAAGAGCAGATAACTTCAAATACAATTTATTTTTATCATATTTCTGGTACTTATGATGCAAGCATCTTTTAGGATTTCTCATAATTCATAATTTTCTCAGGACTGTATTCTTTCTGTAAGATGATTATATGTATTCTTTAAAAACTTTAAGGTAACTTTAGGTATAAAAGATGATATTTGGGTATTAGTTTTTTTCTTAAACTGACAATCAATGGTTCTTCTCATATGAAATAAAAATGTTCAGTGAGGTATGAAGGTAAAGCTGTCTTAGGAAATTTGTATAAAAATTAATTTTTCAGAATTAGAAGCTTGGAAGTACTATTAAGGAACAGATAATATTTGCAAATTTAAAAGTTTACTTACATTTGTGCAGGTAACGGTATGTACATACTCTTTTTATGCTAAAAGTTAATAGGAGCTTTTTCCATGAGTTTTGCCAAGAACTTGGACAATACTACAAAACTCCAAACTACTCTTAATCTTTTAGTTTTATACAGAAAATAAAGAGCATTTTAGTTTCTAAAGCATGGCTTTAAATTCCAGTTAACTTAATTATAATATTTGAAACAGTTGCAGCTCTTTTATAGTTCCAGAGGACCAAAATTAATAAATAGCTTTATCTTTCATACAAGTAGAAGTTTTTTTCAAATTTGTTCTTTGTTTCTAATTCTTTATTTTTTTAAATATTTATGTATTTATTTGAAAGGTAGAGTTACAGAGAGGCAGAGGGGAGGGGGAGGGGTCTTCCATTCGCTGGTTTGCCCCAAGATGGCTGCAATGGTCGACCTGTGCCAATCTGAAGCCAGGAGACAGAAGCTTCTTCTGGGTCTCCCATACAGGTGCAGGGGCCCAAGGACTTTGGCCATCTTCTATTGCTTTCCTAGGTCATAGAAGAGAGCTGAATTGGAAGTGGAGCAGCCGGACTCAAACTGTTGCCCATATGGGATGCTGGCACTGCAGGCGGCTTTACCTGCTACACCACAGTGCCAACCCCCATACTAGTAGAATTTAATAGAGCATTAAAACACACCTGAAGAAATACACATGTAAGGAATAGATTCGCATAAGTTGGGTTTGACACCACTCTACCCTAAACCAAGGCATTGACAGAGTCCACATGGAAGTCCCAGGTTACCTAAACAATCACTTCAGGTGAACCTGGGTTGAAGGCCAGCAGTGGGCTAAGCCAGCCTATGCTCAGTATGAAAAAGGTCCAGAGAAAATAGATACAGGGCAAGAGTTGTAACAGATTGTCGGGGGCAAAGCAGCCTAATGACACAGGAATCTGTCAGGTTAGTGTCTTAGAAAGAGAGTCCCACAAGAGGGCCCCAGCTTCACCTCTAGTATTCCATTTCCCAAGATTAGGGAGAACAAGGCCTAAATTATATATTAGGGAAACTGGCCAGGTGACAATAAAAGAATAGATCATAGCCGCAGTTACAAATCAACTATGTGTAAGGGCTCAACATGTTGATTTAATTCTCTCTCTCTCTCTCTCTCCCTCCCTCCCTCCCTCTCTCTCCCCCTCTTTCTTTTTTTTTTTTTTTTTTTTTGCCACAGAGGCATGAATCAGTATTGCCCTGACCTTAGGGCTTGATGATGTGCTAACATTCTTCATGTATATCTAAAATAAAGGTACTATGCTTCAAGAAATGCGTGGTCACTCTCATTTTATTTTATGCCTCAAGGATGTATGCTCACTCCCAATATATCTTTTTTCTTTTCTGCAGTGGACCATATAAAGGTCTCTGAACACTTGTGACATACTAAATTGATTTATTGACTAATTGGTAGGGATCTGCAGTTTGAAAAACACTGTTCAGAAGGTTGTTGGTGGATTGTGACTATACCATTTCATCTTGGCGCTCCAGTCTCATGCCTCTGTTCAAAATTAGTTAGTTGTGAGTGTTAAAATCCTCTGGTTTCCCTGCTGCTGCTGCCTTTATCCCATCATTGCACAACATTACTTCTCAGTAGAATTATTACAGAGAGCTAAGCAGAGAAAAAAAAAATAAGTAATTCCTTGGGTTGAGCAATTCAATCTAATTCAATGCAGATTTGTTGAACAAGCCCTTGCCATTTGTCAAGCACTGTGCTAGGTGTTGATGCTGTGGAAATGAATTAAATTTGACCTCTTGGAGAACCTACACTTGTTAAGGGAGGCAAATTTAAAGAAAAAAGAAATGAAGTATAGTGGTGGGCAGCTTACCAGGTACAGTAAATGTGCAGAAGACAAAGTAATCAGTTATAACCAGGAAGGGCTGAATATGTTTCACAGGGCCATAATGCTTAAGTTGAATCTGGTAAGATGAATAGATCTGATCTTGGAATATTAAAAGGTTCTTTCTGTATAGAGTGGGGAAGAACTGTCCTGACTGAATAATGTAAAGAAAAGTACAGAGGTTTGGATTAGCCTGGTTCTTTCTTGGAACCTCACATACTTCAGTATATCTAGGTAAGACAAGGGTACATGAATTGGCAAGGTGGGAGAAGGGAGACTATCCAATGAAACACTTATAATAGGTCACGATTAGGAAAAGTTTATAGGGAGGCACTGCAAGCAGGTTTACATTTTAGGGAGATCACTATTCTAGGCACATTGTGGAGACTACGACATGTTGTTTGGAGACAAGATCAGAAAGTAGAATATCAAAATAATCGGTGAAGGCTTTAAATAATACAGCATCTGTTGGGATGGAGAGAAACATAAGAGAAATGGCCGAGGAACAAATCCAAGGTAGAATTTAAACAATGTACTACTAAACTTATTTTAAACCTGAATTATCAAAATTCTGTTCACTGAATATACTAGGAAGCAGAAGTTGATCATCCTAGCAGTTCATGCAGGAACCAGATTTCAAGAATTGTTTGAGTCACAGATTATTATACTTTTGGATAACTTTGATATTGTCAACAAATGATTTGCTTAATCTGTTTATTTCTTTTTTTCCTATAAAGGTTTGAGATTCACACACACACAAATATGGATATTGTATTAAGGAGGAAATTTGAGGAAGGAGAAATATGAATAGCTAAAATAAGATGAAGCGATTTATAAAGTTATTAATCAAAATTTACACAGCCACTGGAAAGCAGGGAAATGACTAGGCACACAGTTATGATGTCCAAGAAGTAAAAACTAGTTGCTTCAGAAATGAATACTTTTGGTACTGCTGAGAAGTTATCTCCCTTTTGGGCCCTCATAAAAAGGTTATTTGATGAGGTGGACTGTGTTCACAGTAACTTTCCTTATACTAAATAAAAAATAAATTTGGAAAGTTGTTTTTATAATGCACCTTAATGTAAGCTCATAACCTTATACCATGTTTGTAAGGGACCACAGTGCCATCAAGGAATACAGTGCCCAGCATTCATCCAGAGGTTTAAGTACCCATTCCATGTCGGGTTATGTGCTAAGCTCTAGAAATGGAACAGATAGAAAACTAGACATGTTCCCTACGTTAGCCACATCTCACAGTCTACAAAGTGAAGACAGTAAACATTAACTACTACATCATGTAAAGAAAAGAATATTATAACAAAGAGGCCCAGCCAAGAACATATAGCAGTTAAGGTCCAAGACATAATCCCTGAGGAACTGATTCATACCGAAGGATGCATTGTGTGCCAGAACAGAGAACAAATTTTCCAAGTAGGATTGGCAGGCATTTCAAGGTTCTGCTCTGTTGCTCATGTTCATGTTGGCAGTTAAGGAAAGGTGTCTGGGCTTTTAACAATCAGCTAACCAAGCTGGAGCATCAATGATAGTTCATTTAGATTAGTTTAAAACATGATAAGCATGTTGCCCTAAGATGATTTTTAATATATTAATTCTCAGAATACATTCTGTGTAAAAATTGAGGCTATCCTGATGATGAAAGAATTATGTGCCTTGTTTTCCATTTACCCTTTGAGCACAACTGTTCAAAGGGTATATGTAGGGGCTGGCGCTATGGCGTAGTGAGTAAGGCTGCCCCTGGCACCCCAAATGCACTGGATCGAGTCATAGCTGTTCCACATCCAATCCACCTCTCTGCTGTGGCCTAGGAAAGCAGTATAAGATGGCCCAAGCACTCAGGCCCCTGTATCCATCTGGGAGACCCGGAAAAGACTCCTGGCTCCTGGCTTCAGATTGGTGCAGCTACAGCCATTGCAGCCACCTGGGGAGTGAACCAGCTGATAGAAAAGCTCTCTCTGTCTCTTTGCCTCTCCCTCTCTGTAACTCTGCCTTTCAAATAAAAATAATTTTTTTAAAAAGAGTTTATGTAGATGGCTATAAACCAGGAGCAGGGAACATGAGACATCACAGATGATTGGTTAATGAGACATCACAGATGATTGGTTAATTATATAGCACTTAACCTCTTAACTCATCACACTTTCTGCTTTGCTTTACTGTACTAACCACTTGTCTCCTTGGTGACACTGTCTGCCTTCTTTCTTCTTTTTTTCTCTCTCTTGCAGCAGTTTATGTAGTGTGCCTAAAGAATCATATGTTTTTTTCTCTTAAACTCTATCTATAATATCTATCTGTTTATTCATTTATATGTCTGTCTATAGCTAGATTTATATAAACTGCTCTTTCATCCTTATTAAAATCAATAAAAATTTTGACTTATTGCTAAAAAGATAAGGGAAGCAAAAAATACCTCAAGTTAATCTAACTAATAATAACTTGTTAACAACTTTATACATTTCCTATAATTATAAATTTTTATACATATAGTCACATGGTTTTACAAAAGAAATGAACTCTAATTATATATATTATTTTGAAACTTGCTTTTCTCCCAGTAATTATATCATACCTTTCTGTGTTAGTACATCAACTTATCAAATAGTATTTTTTTTTAATTTGACAGGCAGAGTTAGACAGTGAGAGAGAGACAGAGAGAAAGGTCTTCTGTCTGTTGGTTCAACCCCCAAATGGCCGTTATGGCCTGCGCGCTATGCCGATCTGAAGCCAGGAGCCAGGTCCTTCCTCCTGGTCTCTCATGCAGGTGCAGGTGCCCAAGCACCTGGGCCATCCTCTACTGCCCTCCCAGGCCACAGCAGAGAGCTGGAATGGAAGAGGAGCAACCGGGACTAGAACCCAGCGCACAAATGGGATGCTGGCGCCGCAGGCAGAGGATTAACCTAGTGAGCCGTGGCGCCGGCCCACCAAATAGTATTAAAAATGGGTCAGACTGTACTTAACTTTTGGGTAGTTGTTGACCATGCTTAAATGAACATCCTTGTAGCTAAAATCATTGTGTTTTAAGGATTATTACCTCAGAGTAAATTCTAGAAGTAAAATTTTATCAAAAAGTGTGTAGAGTTTTAAGACTTTTGATATTTATTGCCAAATTGCCTTTTGGGAAGGCTGTCAAATACTGTCTAACCATGTATTTTTTGTAACTTTTATGAATAGGGTCACTTTCTTGATTTATCTTTTAGAAAGTTCCATATTGATAAAAATAAGCTACTGTTTTTTGCACTTTGATTTTCTATCATGAAATTTTACTGAATTAATTCATTAATTCTAACAGCTTTTTGATGGAGTATTTATAATTTTCTACGTATATATTCATGTTAAATGTAAACATGGATATTTTGACATCTTCCTATCCAATTTGGATACCCTTTTTTTCTTACCTAATTGCTCTTTTTTAAAAACAAAATTTATTTATTTATTTATTTTGAAAGTCAGAGTTACAAAGAGAGAGCAGGGGGAGAAGGGGAGGTGAGAGAAGGGTCCATCTTCTATCTACGAATTCACTCCCCAAGTGACCACAACAGCCAAGGTCGGGCCACTCCAAAGCCAGGATCCAAGAACTCCATCTGGGTATCCTACTAGGGTGGAAAGGTTCCAGGCACTCAGACCATATTCTGCTGCTTTTCCCAAGTTATTAGCAGGGAGCTGGATCATAACTGGACCATCCAGCTTACAACCAGTACTTATATGGGATGCCACCATCATAGGTAGCAGCTTTACCTGCTATGCCAAAACCCAGGCCCCACTGCCTAATTGCTTTTACCAGTATTTCCAATACTGTATTGAATAGGAGTGATAAAAGTGGCCATCCTTGTCTTGTTCCAGATCTTAGAAAAAATGCTTTCAGCTTTTGCCCATTCAGTATGAAATTTGCTATATGTTTCTCATATATAGCTTTTATTATTTTGAGTTGTGTTCCTTTTATACCTAATTTGGTTTTTTTTTTTTTATCATGAATGAATGTTGATTCTTTTTTTTTTTTTTTAAGGGAAAGGGTTTATTGGGGGACACCCTACAGACCGGAGTGAAGGGGCGGCAAAGGAAAAAGAAAGAAGGAGACTGTAAGAGAGAGAGACAGAGAGGAGGGAGAAGAGAGACCAGAGGAGAGAAGCCAAGAGAGGCCAAGAGAGCACGTGTTCAGGAACAGGCCCTTTTAAAACTTTGCCTGAGGGCCAGCAGGGAAGCAGGAGCAGTGAATCCCATTAGGATGGGGGTGGAGCCAGGCTCAGGTAGCTGGGCTGTGCGGCCACCTGGCTAAAACTGAGCCAGTTTCCTAACTTTCCCCCCATTTGTTTTTTATAAAGCAGGATTTGTATGGGGTTACATTAGTCCCAAAAGTCCAGGAGGGGTAGAGGGACGATGATCTGTCCTTAGAGGTACTTCCTACTGATATGGGGCGATGTCTCAGGCCTCTGTCTCCTGGTTGGGGAGTATATTTGCGTAGCAGCATTTGGTTGACTGCCTGGTTGTTGAAGGCCTTGGTTTGTTTCCCTTATCACCTGCTGTAAACACTTAGACACTAGTATAAAAGACAGGGTGAGAATAGTAATCAATGATCCTAAGAGTAGCATTAACCAGGTAATGAGAGGATTTTATAGAGAGGAAATGGAGGGGTCTCTGGACCTTTGTGGGGACAGTTTGATGGATGTGGCTTAAAGCTGATTCCAGCCAAGACTGAGAGAAAAGCTACTTAACTTTTGCAGGTAGCGGGGTTTGTCTGTAGAGAAATCTGAACAATCACACAACATTAAGTGGGGGAGAGGACCATCAGTACACACAGGTTGGGAGTAGAGCCATTGGAAGTAGAGTAGAGGCTATGGTTACAAAGGAATGAGGCCCAAGTGCGCTAGACAGGGTCTAGAACAAAGGACAGAGTCATTATTAGAGGAGCTAAGAAAGGTGCTGTCTAAGCTACAGATAAGTTCTTTGATTGAGAGGCAAATAGAACCTGATAGAAGGGGCTTGATAATAGTCAGGTGGGCTTTGAGGCCTTGTAAATTATGAGGCCCAGACTCATCTATCTCTTCATATAGCCTACATCCTAAGGGAGGTGTGAACCTCTTTGGGAAAGGCACCCTGTTGACTTCCATTACCTAGCTGGCCTGGGAGGAGAGCTGACCAGGTAAAGGCAGGTGGCATCTCTAACAAGAAATTTACAGTTCTGCCTGCAATGTTGCTGACCCTACTTGACCATCCCCTCAGCTGCAGTGGTCACTTTGGAAGTTGGGCCGAGTGAAGGGCTTTTCAGCTTAGAGCCATAAGATCTGTGGCTCTGACCTGGGCATCCTTCGACTCCAGGGCAGGTCCAGTTCCAGTAACCCAACTCTTAGCAGAGCTGCCAGGGCTCTTCACAAGCTGACTTCTGCTGAAGCCCAGGCTTACCACATTGAAAGCCACTGCAGTGGACTGGCCTGTTGGGTCTCCTTGAGGGCAGATCACTGTACAGATCAGCCATTAATAGGCCTGCCACCCATTGCTTCTGATGCCTAGCTTTCTTTTCCTCCTGGTTTGTGTTAAAGCAGACCAGACGATGCAAGTCAAGGGAGTGCCCGTGTCCCATCTCTAATCTTTGGTGGCCTGAACTACAAGTCTATAGTCACAGGCATGTTCTGTAGTAGTTTTTCTAAGGTAGACAATGCCCATGAGGAAAGCTATATTCTCACTTTAAAACTTTCTTTCCCTTTGTTCTGAAAGGGAGGTCTTTTCTTTCCTGTTTACCTCACTCGTGGCGAAGTAAATCTAGCTAAGAAATTATAATTTAAGCTCTTATTTTGGCTATGCTATTACAGAAAAATATTAGCCATCTCTTTTATAAGATCTAAAATCAAATTTTGAATCTTGGGGATTCCTTCATAATAGAATTAGTTTCCTACCTCGAAGAGAATAGAGAAATGAGAGAACAAGTTGGGCTTAGAATAGAGAAATGAGGGAGCAAGTCCCAGATCGCTTACTGACAATAGCAATAGCACATGAAAACCTAGAAAGCAGTTTTACCCATTAGATAACAACTTAAGAAAACATTTACCAGAAGGTGCAATGCCTTCCATAAATATTAATACATATATTTGGAAACATCTCTTAAATATCTAACATGATGTAGCTTGTTTAACCAGCAAATTTAAGCACAAACATATAAAATGTTTTTAGTTTCTTTCCACCAACAAAATTAAAACGTCTGATACAGAGATTCAGGTCACATGAATTAAACTATATCTGAATAATTTTAGCTGTTTAAATTTATGGACAGTCTTATTTAAACCAATAAAAATAAAACTCTTAAATTTTCCCATGTAGACATACAGTATGTATACACATATAGCATAATAGACCAATATAGCAGTTTTAATAGCTTTTTTTAAAAAATCTAACTCCTGTTTGTAAATTACCAATTGATTTGAATTACTTTTGTTTTTAGTAACCTCAGTTAGCCATACTTTCTCTCAGTTGATACCTTTAATACATTATTGGCTTCATCTGTTTACAGAGCCATCCCAAAGTACTGAATACAATAGATGTGGCTGGAAAAATTCCATCTGAACCTATAGGAGGACAGCTAAACACAGAACCAACAACACTTTAGTTTTATGAGCAGCAAATCTGATATATAAAACTGTAGATGACAAAAGACTTTAAGTTGCCACGTTTAAAATTATAAACTCATCAACCAACAAGAGGCACTTGCTTCACAGTATTTTTTGAAAGCACCTGTAAGATTTTATAAAACATTTAACCCTTTAAGCCTCTGGCGCTTTCTCACTAAGATAACTATCCTGTCTAGTAACACAAGATCATTAGGGTTTTTAATTCTTAGACATTTGTATTAATGCCATTTTATATTATAGAAACTTAAAATTTAGCACCACTTCACATCTTGACAGTACTTCTAATATAATCCTAATAGCCTGATTAGTTGGTGTCTCTATAAGATGAGAGACATAGGTCCTTCGATATTTTCAGTTGGGCCCAAACTGGAAAAAACAAAGTCCAAAATTTACTGGAAATTTCAGAGTCTAAATTATTTGAAACTTTGATTTTTGATTTTTTTGAATGCCTGTCAAGAATGTCAAGAAGTCTCAAAATCCAAAATATTTGGTTGAAATAAGATTCCTTAAAATCATGACATAATATAGACCAAATTTGATCATTGTTACAAGGTGATTATTTAAATGTTTGAAAATAAGCACATATTTAAATAACCCATAGCTCTTAATAAACAATTAGAATTTAACAGACATCAAGAATATAATAAATTAACATTGCTTTAACAGAGAATCAGATTTTAATTTTACAGTAAAGAGAAATAGATTAGTATACTTGTGATGTTTTCTACCTGCCAATGTCCTTGATTTACATTTTAAAATATTCTACTTAAAATTTCCAGAATAAGATTAAGGTAACACATCAAATTTTAGTCTGAGTTACTTTAAACAGTGTTGAACTGTTTTTATACAGTTTATAAACTAACCCAAATAGTTTTTATAGAATATAACATGTTGAGTATACAAAAGTTTTACCCAATTTAAATGAACAGTTACACCTAAATGACTTAGGATGCTGATATATTTTTATCTGAATTTAATTAAAATTAAAATTGCATTTATCTAAGACAAGTACTAATTACCCATTGCTGTTTCATTGAGTACTGATTACCCGGAAACCTGTTAAAATAAATTGCAAAATAAGTTCAGCAAGTTACAAAGCAATATTTTCAAAGGTAGTGGTATTTCTAGATTTAAAGAAAAATTACAGTGAGCCAGGTCCACACAGGAAATCTGATTTTCTTGTCTGGCTTGCTCTTGATAAAACAAAGAGCCATCAGAAGGGTCAGATACCTAATTTGTTTCTCAATAAGTAGGGAGCCCAAAAGGTTGGGACTACCATTCCCTTGCTATTCCTATGGTAAGACTGGGACAAGAGAGGGACAAAAGACCAGTTGGAGACCATGGAGACCACCATTCCCAAACTGATTAGACAGAGATAGTAGACTTTGGGCCCTGACTGGTTCTGAGATAAAGAATCCCTAGGTGGGAGGGGGCGATACAGTGAGTGGAGGTAGGAGCTAGGGAGGAAGCACATGCAGGCAGAGAATTGCCTTGAGGAATAGATGAGCAAGGGGTTTCAGATAAGACAGAAGAGGTTGACGTGGCCCCCTGGAATTTGGCAGGAGGGGGAGGTGAGGACACAGCTGCATGGGGAATAATGGCGCTGGATCTTCAGCTGCTGACGCCTCAGGAGGCGGCTGAGCCAGTGCTTGTAGATTGGAGCAATAAGGAAGAAGTTAATCTGCAGGATCAAAGGAGGTTGTAGTATTGGCGGTACCAAGGTTAGAGGTAGAAAATGAGATTTTCTGCTCAGGCCTCTGACCCCTAGTGCGAGTCTTGGAGACCAGAAGGACCTGAGCGGGAGAGCAATTAGTACACGGGGTAGGTTTAGTTCAAAGATAGGAAAAGGCTTGAATGTATGGAATCCCCTTCCATTTTCCCGTAGGCTCACGGAAGTGATAAAGATGTTATCAGGGTCAAACTACTCCCAACTTTTCGATCCCTCAGGGCCAAATGCGCCACCATGGAAGGGCCGCTTTTGAGGGCTGGAGCCAATTTGAGAGGGACCATCAGACGGAACCCGGTTAGAGAAAAGTTCCCATTGTGACCTGTAGAGTCAGATCTGTGGATTGCAAGCATCCCGGTGAGAGAATATGGGAGCAGAAGGCGGGGTCGTCACCTAAGCGCCCACTGGAGCCCAGGGCCTCGCCTGTAAAGAGGCGAACAGAGATGGAGTCATCACTCGCACCCACTGTTGCCCGGGCACAGTGTCCCTAGAGGCTAAAGGCCTTAAGTAGGATTTGTGGTGTCTAGCACTACAACCTTGGACGAAAGTAGCAGAAAAATGTAGAGGAGAGTAGACCACAACTCAGTAGACAAGTAGAGTCGCCATGAGAGCTTCCTGTTCCGCGTCTTACCTCAGAATTTGGAAGACCGATGTGTAGATGGAGATTGCAGAGTGTTCGGTGGCTTGGAAAGAGTTCCGGAGGTGTGCTTCGCGACTGGCAGAAATCCAGGAGCACTGGAGGATGCTGGATTACCAATGAGGCTATCCGAGTCACAGCACCAATATTAAATCTTAATGTTGGCCGTCGCAAAGCACACTGGACACTGAGGTAAGGGAAAGGGTTTATTGGGGGACACCCTACAGACCGGAGTGAAGGGGTGGTGAAGGAAAAAGAGAGAAGGAGACTGTAAGAGAGAGAGACAGAGAGGAGTGAGAAGAGAGACAAGAGGAGGAGAGAAGCCAAGAGAGGCCAAGAGCTGAATGTTGATTCTTACTGAATGCTTTTCTACATATATTGAGATGATCATATAATTTTTATTCTCCATGCTGTTGATGTAATTTATATATTTATTGAGTTACAAATGTTCAACCATCCTTATATCCCTGGGATAAATGTCATTTGATCATAGCCTATGATCTCTTTGCTTTGCCACTGGATTTGCTTTGCTAATGTTTTATTGAGAATTTTTACATCTATGTTCATTGGTCTTTAATTTTGTTTTTTGATTGTTTGTTTGATTATAGTCTCAGTAATGCTGGCCTTGTAAAAAGAGTTTGGCATATAATTCCTTTACAGTTTTTTTGGCAAGTTTGAAAGGCATTGGAATTAATTCTTTAAATGTTTTATGTAATTCAGCTGTAAAGCTATAAGGTGCTGGGCTTTTCTTTGATGGGAAATTTAATTACTGCTTCAATCTCATTACTTGCTATGGGTCTGTTAAGATTTTCTGTATATTATTGATTAGTTTTGGCAGGTTATATGTGGCCAGGAACTTACCTATTTCTTCAAGGTTTCTCAATTTCTTAGTATACAGTTGTGTACAGTAAAAAGTTTCATAAAATCCTTTCTATTTCTGTGGTATCAGTTGTAATGTCTCTTTTTTCATCTATAATTTGAGTTCTTTATTTCTTTTCTTTTGTTAGTCTGGCTGAAATTTTCTTTGTTGTTTATCTTTTCACTAAAACTTTTTTTTTTATGTCCTTGATCTTTTGTATTTTTTTTTTTAATTTTGATTTCATTTATTTCTGCTTCAATCTTGGTTATTTCTTGCCTCCTACTAATTTTGAGTTTGGCTTATTCTTTTTTTTTTTATTAAACTTTTATTTAATGAATATAAATTTCCAAAGTATAGCTTATGGGTTACAATGGCTTCCCCCCTCCCATAACTTCCCTCCTGCCCGCAACCCTCCCCTTTCCCAATCCCTTTCCCCTTCCATTCATGTAAAGATTCATTTTCAATTCTCTTTGTATACAGAAGACCAGTTAAGTATATATTAGGTAAAGATTTCAACATTTTGCCCATATAGCAACATAAAGTGAAAAAACTACCATTGGATTACTAATTATAGCATTAAATAGCAATGTACAGCACATTAAAGACAGAGATCCTACATAATTTTTTTTTCAAATTAATTAATTTTCTATGCCATTTCCATTTTAACACCAGGTTGTTTTTTTTTTCATTTCCAATTCTCTTTATATACAGAAGATCACTTCAGTATATAATTAGTAAAGACCTCATCAGTTTGTGCCCACACAGAAACGCAAAGTATAAAAATACTGTTTCAGTAGTAGCTAATACTAACTGATAGAATCAAAAAGGGAGAGAAAGATCCAACATGGGAAGTGAGATACACAGCAGACTCATAGGATGGCAGATGTCCTAAACAACACTCTGGCCTCAGAATCAGCCCTCAAGGCATTCAGATCTGGCTAAAGAGCCCATGAGAGTATAGCAGGCATGGAAAGCCAAGATATCATGGAAAAAAAAAAAAAGACCTAAATGAATGATCTCTGTGAGTGAGATCCCAGTGGAAAGAACGGGGCCATCAAAGAAGGAGGTACCCTTCTCCGAAGGGAGGAGAGAACTTCCACTTTGACTATGACCCTATCGGAATAAGATCGAAGTCAGCGAACTCTAAAGGCTTCCATAGCCCTGGCAACTCATGACTAGAGCCTAGGGAGATTACTGACGCCATGAACAGGAGTGTCAAATTGTTAAATCAGCAACAGGAGTCACTGTGTACTTACACCCCATGTGGGATCTGTCCCTAATGTGTCGTCTAAAGCCAAGTGATGCTATAACTAGTACTGAAACAGTATTATTCTTGTTTTTTTAAGTCCTTGAGGTGCATCTTCAGACCGTATATTTGAAATATTTTTAATTTTTGGTGTATCCATTTATTGCTCTCAACTTCCTTCTTTGTACTGCTTTGCTACACACTCTGCTTATTTTCATGTGTTATATTTTCATTTAAGAACTATTTCTTGAAATTTTGAGTAACTTTTTTAAAAGAGCTTTTTAATTATTTGAGAGGCAGGATAAAAGAGAGGGACACACACAGATTGAGAGTGAGAATTCCTATTTGCTAGTAAATTCCCCTAATGCCTACAATGACTGGGGCAGGGCGGGCTGAAACTGGTTATCTGAGAACTCAATGCAGTTAGGTACCCAACTACTGAAATCATAATTTGTTGCCTCCTGGGGTGTGCATTTGCAATAAATTGGAATCAGGAGTCAAGATGAATTTGAACCCAAGCACTGGGATATGGCATGTGAGCTTTCACGTAACCAAACGCTTACCCATTAAGTAACTTTCTTTATAATTCCTTTTTGATTTCTTCAGTGATCCTTTGGTTAGTCAGGAGCATGTTGTTCAATTTCCATGTATTTGTTAATTTTCCATTATTCTCTTTGCTGCTAATTTCTAGTTTTATTCTGTGGTAGCCTGTGAAGCCACATTATGATTTTGATCTCTTTAAATTTGAGACTTGACTTCTGGTCTCATACATGATCTGTCATGGAGAATGTCTCATGTACTGATGAAAATGTACACTGTGCAGCTCTTGGGTAAGACATTCTGAATATATCTGTTTGGTCTATTTTCTCTGTAGTATGTTTCAACTACCTGGATGAATTTTCCATTACTGACTATTGAGTACTGAAGACCAAAACTAGTATTGTGTTGGAGTGTGTCTCTCTATTTAGATCTAATAATATTTTGTTTATATTTTTAGGTGGTATAGTGTTAGGGTATATATATGTTTATGGTTGTTATGACTTCTTGCTAAATTGTCCATGTTATGAATATATAATAAACTTCTGTGTATCTTCTTACAGGTTTTTATTAAAACTATTTTATCTGTTATTAGTGTAGCTACTATTGCTCACATTGGTTTCCATTTGCATGGGGTAGCTTTTTCTATCTATAGTATTAAAAACTTTATACTATTCTGTATCTACTCCGCTTTTAGATACAATGCAACTGGGATACAAAGCATTTAAAATGTACCCAGTGTCCCACTGTTAACACATGAAACACCTATGATTCCAAACTGTATCTGTATAATTTCAAGTTGTGTCCCTTCCAATGACAAAAATTTTCAGAGTGAGTAATCTCACTGTGCTTCTGAAATGATTAAATGACATGTGGGTCATGCTTTAGAGGTCCTCAATAGTTACTGTTATTGTTGAAAAGTAAAGTAAAAATAATAAATTTATTAAGTCCCTAGGAGTTCAGAGGGGTATAGAATACAGGGAATTGAAATTGAAAGGGAATGAAATACCATTTTTCTTTTATTTCACCTACCTCTCATCTGTGCCTTTTCTCCACCTAACAACCAGCAGTATAAATTGCACCTCCATCCTTTGACTTTCCACACTTTGATTCTGAATGTTTCCATTCCCAGCTTGAGGGCCTGGCAGGACACTTAATCTAATTTACTAAACCCACCAAAAGGGGAAAACTCACAGGTCATTCAGTTGTTTTGCACATCAAATGGTTGCTGAGAGAATATGGGGCAATGCCCCATATAAACAAAAGTAGTCCCTATGTAAGTGTGGTTACCTACTGGTGTCCTGTAACATTAGTGAGTACATTCAAATGCAGTGTTGGTGATAACTGTTAACTACTGAGTACTTGTGTGCCTGGCCCTCCTCTGAGTTATTTATAGGCAGTAATTTAAGTGGATCTTCCTTTGGGTCAGAACAGCTCTTATAATGTTGGTGATAGAACTATAGTGGATAGAAGGTTGCTCATTTAATGGTCAAGGCAGGTTGAGGCGGTTTTGAGAAGAATGCAGGCGGTTGGGAAGTTTCTCAGTGAAGCAAGGGTTGGGATCTGCTCTCAGTATGGTAGGCAAGGAACTGAAAAGTGGATCTAAAACTTTTATTCTTGCTGCAACAAAAAATACTTCATGAATTAGCATTCATAGCAATACCTAACCACAATAATATCAACAGACTATAATAATATGAACAAAGCTATATAAATGTTAAATGAAAAGTATCTTTGTGGGGTTTTTCAAATGAAGAGACAGGACACAGGGGCATCCATTCTAAAAGTGTGCCACTGGATAGCTATGTACTCTGACTTTTATTTAGAGGGTACCAGCATGTCTACAAGCCAGTAGGCACATAGGCAAGGTTATGCATCAACTTAAGGTTTTGGGGAAAGGAATTTGGTCTGGTGGCCCAAGATGGGGATCAGAACTGTGTTGTGAATCTTCAGAGACAGGCCCATTTAGATGCTCCTGTAAATTTACAGATTGCCAAAAATCCTCCAGGTACCAATTAATATCCATTAGCCCCCTGCTGCTCCCACTGCCACATTCCTTTGGGGGCAGGTATGCCCATCCCAGGCCTGTTTTCCCATGAGCAGAAACTGTGGCCAGGCCTCCAATTTTGGGGGGTGTGCCCCCCTGAGAGACACTTAGGCAGCATTTCTACATATCTTTCTATATTTTTCTCTAAGTTTTTTTTATTTTTTAAGCAAGTGTTTACTTTTGTTTATCTGAGAGAATGCATAACATTTTTATATCTTTCTTTATTTTTATTTTTTTATTTTATTTTATTTTTTTTTTGACAGGTAGAGTGGACAGTGAGAGAGAGACAGAGAGAAAGGTCTTCCTTTTGCCGTTGGTTCACCCTCCAATGGCCGCCGCGGTAGCGCGCTGCAGCCGGTGCACCGCGCTGATCCGATGGCAGGAGCCAGGTGCTTATCCTGGTCTCCCATGGGGTGCAGGGCCCAAGGACTTGGGCCATCCTCCACTGCACTCCCTGGCCACAGCAGAGAGCTGGCCTGGAAGAGGGGCAACCGGGACAGAATCGGTGCCCCGACCGGGACTAGAACCTGGTGTGCCGGCGCCGCAAGGCGGAGGATTAGCCTAGTGAGCCACGGCGCCGGCCTTTATATCTTTCTTTAATGATGTGTTAATATTTCTGAGAAATTACATTCTGAGGGACTGATGTCGAGGAAGGCATACTCCTTCCATAGATTAAAAAAAAAAATCAGATGATTAGAGGAGTTATTTATAATTTAAGATAAGAGAGTATAGTATTTGAATTTAAATTATTTAAGAATATATTCCTTTTTTTAAGATTTTATTTGTTTATTTGAGAGTTGAGTTACAGACAGTGAGAGGGAAAGACAGAGAGAAAGGTCTTCCTTCTGTTGGTTCACTCCCCAAATGGCTGCAATGGACGGTGCTGCGCCAATCTGAAGCCAGGAGCCAAGTTCTGCTTTTGGGTCTCCCATGAGGGTGCAGGGCACCAAGAACTTGGGCCATCTCCCACTGGATTGGAAGAGGAGCAGCTGGGACTAGAACAGGTGCCCATATAGAATGCTGGCGCCACAGGTGGAGGATTTGCACCACAGCGCTTGCCCCAAGAATATATTCAATCTATAATATGTGTTTAGAAATTTATATAGAGAAAGTAAACATAATTTGCATCATTGTAGAATGTTAATAAAATCATTTTTTGTTTAATAAGAAAGCAAATACAGGTTGATCATTTGTTATCCCAAGTGCTTGAGTCCAGAAGTTTTTCAGATTTGGGAGCTTTTAAGATTTAGAGTATTTGCATAGACTTTACTGGGTGAGCATTTGTAATCTGAAAATCTTTTTTTTTTTCATTTATTAAACTTTTATTTAATGAATATAAATTTCCAAAGTACAGCTTATGGGTTACTCCCTTCCCTCCCTTCCATAACTTCCCTCCCACCTGCAACCCTCCCCTTTCCCACTCCCTCTCCCCTTCCATTCACATCAAGATTCATTTGCAATTCTCTTTATTTACAGAAGATCAGTTTAGTATATATTAGGTAACGATTTCAACAGTTTGCCCCCATATAGCAACACAAAGTGAAAAAAATACTGTTGGAGTACTAGTTATAGCATTAAATAACAGTGTACAGCACATTAAAGACAGAGATCCTACATAATATTTTTTTTTAAATTAACTAATTTTCTATGCCATTTCCAATTTAACACCAGGTTTTTTTTTTTTTCATTTCCAATTATCTTTATATACAGAAGATCGATTCAGTATATAATTAGTAAAGATCACATCAGTTTGTACCCACACAGAAACACAAAGTGTAAAAATACTGTTTCAGTACTAGTTATAGCATCACTGCACATTAGACAACACATTAAGGACAGATCCCACATGGGATGTAAGTACACAGTGACTCCTGTTGCTGACTTAACAATTTGACACTCCTGTTCATGGCGTCAGTAATCTCCCTAGGCTCTAGTCATGAGTTGCCAGGGCTATGGAAGCCTTTAGAGTTCGCTGACTTTGATCTTATTCCGATAGGGTCATAGTCAAAGTGGAAGTTCTCTCCTCCCTTCGGAGAAGGGTACCTCCTTCTTTGATGGCCCCGTTCTTTCCACTGGGATCTCACTCACAGAGATCTTTCATTTAGGTCTTCTTCTTTTTTTTTTTTTTTCTTTTCCATGGTGTCTTGGCTTTCCATGCCTGCTATACTCTCATGGACTCTTCAGCCAGATCCAAATGCCTTAAGGACTGATTCTGAGGCCAGAGTGTTGTTTAGGACATCTGCCATTCTATGAGTCTGCTGTGTATCCTGCTTCCCATGTTGGATCTTTCTCTCCCTTTTTGATTCTATCAGTTAGTATTAGCAGACACTAGTCTTGTTTGTGTGATCCCTTTGATTCTTAGACCTATCAGAGCCATCAGTTGTGAACTGAAATTGATCACTTGGACTAGTGAGATGGCATTGGTACATGCCACCTTGATGGGATTGTATTGGAATCCCCCGGCACATTTCTAACTCCACCATTTGGGGCAAGTCTGATTGAGCATGTCCCAAATTGTACATCTCCTCCCTCTCTTTTTCAACTTTTATATTTAACAGGGATCACTTTTCAGTTAAAATTTAAACACCTAAGAATAATTGTGTGTTAATTACAGGGTTCAACCACTAGTACTAGGACAACAACAACAACAACAAATACTAAAAAGGATAAAGTATTACATTGTACATCTAGAGTCAGGACAAGAGCTGATCAGGTCATTGTTTCTTATAGTGTCCATTTCACTTCAACAGGTTTCCCCTTTGGTGCTCGGTTAGTTGTCACCGATCAGGGAAAACAAATGATATTTGTCTCTTTGGGACTGGCTTAATTCACTCAGCATGATGTTTTCCAGATTCCTCCATCTTGTTGCAAATGACCGGGTTTCATTGTATCTTACTGCTCTATAGTATTCTATGGAGTACATGTCCCATAATTTCTTTATCCAGTCTACTGTTGATGGGCATTTGGGTTGGTTCCAGGTCTTAGCTATTGTGAATTGAGCTGCAATAAACATTAATGTGCATAAGGCTTTTTTATTTGCCAAATTAATTTCCTTTGGGTAAATTCCAAGGAGTGGGATGGCTGGGTTGTATGGTAGGATTATGTTCAGGTTTCTGAGGAATCTCCAGACTGACTTTCATAGTGGCTTAACCAGTTTGCATTTCCACCAACAGTGGGTTAGTGTCCCTTTTTCCCCACATCCTCTCCAGCATCTGTTGTTGGTAGATTTCTGAATGTGAGCCATTCTCACCGGGGTGAGGTGAAACCTCATTGTGGTTTTGATTTGCATTTCTTTCATTGCTAGTGATCTTGAACATTTTTTCATGTGTCTGTTGGCCATTTGGATTTCCTCTTTTGAAAAATGTCTATTGAGGTCCTTGGCCCATCTCTTCAGTGGGTTGTTTGTTTTGATGTGGAGTTTCTTGATTTGTTTGTAGATTCTGGTTATCAACCCTTTATCTGTAGTATAGTTTGCAAATATTTTTTCCCATTCTGTCGGTTGCCTCTTCACTTTCCTGACTTTCTTTTGAAGTACAGAAACTTCTCAATTTGATGCAATCCCAAATATTAATTTTGGTTTTGACTGCCTGTGTTTCTGGGGTCTTTTCCAAGAAGTCTTTGCCTGTACCTATATCTTGCAGGATTTCTCCAATGCTCTCTAATAATTTGATGGTTTAAATGTTAAACCAAAATGCCCAAAGCCTAACAGTGAGTAATATCGGTACTGAAATTTTTTCAGATTTTGGTCTATTTCAGATTTCTTATTTTAGGATTTGTATGCTCACTATGTAGAATAATCAGTCAGTTTTTTTCTCCCTTGTCTATGTATAAATATAAAGATCCTAAGTGGTGTCCAACTGCTACACCAAATGCCTGTCCTGTTTAGTTATTGTAAACAGTCTGAACCACCATAAGAGAGACTTGTTTTATATTTGCTGTCACTTTTCACTGAAAGCTTCTTGAAGGCATTGACTATGTATATTTTTACCTGGCACCTATAAGGAACTAAATCAGTATTTTAAAGATCTAATGAAGTAAAGAAAAAATATGTTTAAAAGGCACTAAAGTGTTCCTTTTTAGCAAAACAAACTATGTTATTACTTTTAAGGGATAGAAAATAGTTCAGCATGCATTAATGGTAAGGATATCTAACAACTGAATTTGTATATGTATATATCCTGAATGAGTTATCTGAATAAAGCCCTAAGTAATCAAATCAACATTCTTTTATGTTCTTTCATTTGAGACATAAATGGTGTCCACAGAATATCCAGGGACAGGAAATATATCTGAGAGGAAATTGTCATTTAAATATTTAATGTTTACTTTTCTTTTAAAATACTGGTTTCCTTTAGACTTCTGTAGTCACTTTATATTCCAGATCTTTGAAAAGTATTGTGTTCTAATTCTGTCTTCAATTTTGTATTCACCTTTTAAAAATTTTAACTTTCTAGAGTATTTTTTGTCAAATAGTCTGCAAATAAAATTACAGTATGTAGATATGTTAAATGTTTTTGCAGCCATATTTCATTGTTGAAAACGTAGGTTATTTCCAAATTTTCATTGTTGTAAAGATTTACTATTTATAGTTTTACTTATTTGAAAAGGAAAGAGAGAGAGAGAGAGAAACAGAAACGGAGAGACAGGCAGAGATCTGCCATTCACTACTTCACCCTCCAAATGCCTAAAACAGCTAGTTCTGGGCCAGGCCAAAGTTCGGAGTGAGGAACTCCATCCATGTCCACAACTTGAGCCACAACCTGCGGCTTCTCAGGGTGGTCATTATCAGGAAGCCAGGATCATGAGCACAGCTGGACTCAAACCCGAGCACTCTGGGATGAGATGCAGGTGTCCCAAGCAGTGTCTAAATTACTGCACCAAATACCCACCCTTTTTGGTCGTTATAAACTAGATTCTTGGCCGGCGCCGTGGCTTAACAGGCTAATCCTCCACCTTGCGGCGCCGGCACACCGGGCTCTTTTGTTTCCTACTCATTCCAGCTTTATAGTCCTGGTCGGGGCGCTGGATTCTATCCCGGTTGCCCCTCTTCCAGGCCAGCTCTCTGCTGTGGCCCAGGAAGGCAGTGAAGGATGGCCCAAGTGCTTGGGCCCTGCATCCGCATGGGAGACCAGGAGAGGCACCTGGCTCCTGGCTTGGGATCAGCGAGATGCGCCGGCCGCAGCGGCCATTGGAGGGTGAACCAGCGGCAAAAAGGAAGACCTTTCTCTCTGTCTCTCTCTCACTATCCACCCTGCCTGTCAAAAAAATAAATAAATAAACTAGATTCTTAAACATAAATCACTGTGCTCTGAGTATACTACATTCCTTAAGCTAAATTCTTAGAATTGTTATGATCTTGGTTTCATACACATTGCCAAGTTATATGCCCAAAAGGTTGACCAGATCACCTTCTACCAGAAATTTATGAATTTTGCTGCATGTTTAGGAACACTAAGTATCTGGACAAAGTTCTATCTTTTCTGTAGTTTGGACACTGAGGTGGTATCTCATTATGGTTTTGATGCCTTTCTCTGATGATTAGTTACCCTAAGCATTTCCTTATATAGCTGTTAGCCATTTGAATGACATCATAGGAAAAATGTCTATTCAGCCTTAGCCTGGTATTTGTTTTATTAATTTTGTAATGTTGGAGCTGTAGGAGTTTCTTATATTTTTTGAAATTTAATCTCTCATTAGATGTATGGTTTGCAAATCTTTTCTCTCATTCCTTGCATTGAATTTTCACTCTGGTTAGGTCCTTTGCTATGAAGCTGCTTTTTACATTGGATTTAGCTCAGATTTGTCTTGCTTTTTTAAAGTTTTATTTATTTATTTTTTGCCTGTCTTTCTAGTATCATATCCATCAAATCATTGCCAAGAAGACCCTGAAGGGGTAATTATTCAAGTTAGTCTTCTTCCCATTCTCAAATAGTTAAAGATTTTATGATTCTAAGATGAATTCATAATAATTATTAGTGAATCATGGATGTTTTGTTTGATTTTATTTTTGAGAGTTTACCATTGGTTATCCTACATTAACAATTTTTAGGGAAAGAATCTGAGTGTTATTCTGACTAATGTAATAGTTATGCCGACAGCATCCCAGATGTAGGGATTTTATATATAGTTTTCTTATGGCATCACATTCTGAGAAGTTGTTAGAAATATACTATTTGGGCCACTTACTAGCGGAATTTGCACATTGCTGCATTCTGCAGGTGATTCATGTGGTCTTTTATGTTTGAGAGTCTTTGCTTTTGGCTCTTTTGTTTCCTACTCATTCCAGCTTTATAGATAGCTTACTCTGTTCTTAGTAATTGCTTTTGCTATGTGTAGCATTTTCCTGTCTGCAAGTAAATCCTGCCTTTTCTTTGGAAAAGATTGATTTTTTAATGTATTTGTTTCAAAACAGGAATGTAATAGCCTATTTTATAAGGCAGTTGTCTTTTAAAATATTGTTTCCCAGTTGAGTAGAAAGCTCTTGTATTGATTGTGGCATTTTTGAGTCAGCTGAATTATTAACTTGCCTTCATTTGGCAGGTAGAAACATTTTAAACTCGGTGATCTTATGAAACATGGTACTCACTGTCATGGATCTGTTATCTTTGTTTTAAAGAAGTGCTAGTGATGATGAATATTTTATAATGCACCTGCCTGAGTACAAATAAGTAACTATTACCATAAAAAACAAACATCTTTATCTGAAAATGCTTACTTTACAAATTAATTTTTTTCAAAGAAAAAAATCTGCACTTATGGGAAATACAAGTTCTAGTTAAGATTGTAAATATTTCTTGAATTTAATAAAACTTATTTTTAGACATTAACTTTTCAAATCCTGGATGCAATGGCTGTATATGATACTGCTAATCCAAACACAACTATCTACCCTCCTGTTTAAACTCATTAATTAAACAAATTTGAACATAATTTGAGAGATACACATTTCCCCTTATGTATTCTTCTTCCTCACTATCTGAAGTCAGGAACTAAGTAGAATTAAGTAGAAAGGAATATTTTTATTTTTCTTCCCCATTATCATTAGTATACATAAAACTATAATATTTAGCAGCTTTTTGTAAATCTAGAAAATGTTGAGCAGTGTTTAATAGTATAATAATTATGCTTATATCTATAAGCTAAATCTTCTTGGTGACTTAAAAACCAGGTCAATATAATGAAGGTTTCAACAGATCCTCTGTAAAATAAATATAATAAATTTTGCCTTATCCAGCATTTCTAGCACAACTATTTGGCAGGAACCAGCAGGCCTTTTGCCTAAATAATGCAGACATACTGTGTTTATAAGATAGTCAGTGAAGCCTTAACATATTAGTATGAGCTTCAGATTTCCGCGTTTCTAAACTAGGTTGTCAAATGTGTTAACATGTGTTGGAGTACCTGGCACACACACATCAGTTTCACTTCCTAATGGAAACTTGGTGACAAGCTTCCTTCAGAACTTTTAACCAGTATTACACCTGCCACTGATCCCTTGTTCCCTCAGTCACTTTTCTATACCCACACTGATCTCCTCTTGAACACACAAAGAATTCTTTGGTCTTTTCCAAGGCTGTGCTCTCAGATTATCTCCACGAGTCTCTCCCTTCACTCCCATCTCTGCTTGAACATCACTTCCTTATATAGAATTATGTGACTCTCCTGTCTAAAAACAGTGATGTAACCCCCTCTACACCTAATTCTCTGTTTCCTCACTTGTGCAGTTTATTTTTCTTCATAGAACTTCTTGCTACTTACTATGTATTTATTTTGATGTTTCTCTGTCACCAGGCTATTAAGGATATAGAAATTTAGTTTGTACTTGAGACTCTCCTGGTTTTGTTTTTAAGGTAAGAAACATAAACATGCAGTTCAACAATTGCGGCAGACATTGTTAGATCCCCAATTCAGCACCTGTTTCCAGCCCGCCTCCTTCTTCCTTGAACACCTTAGCTGTAGAGGACCTCCTCCTTCCCCAAAACAAGCAACACTTAAATGATTTACTCATTTTTTGGTCTCCCTTGTATTCAAGCATAATTCTGTGGCTCTGTGGCATAATTCACAATGAGAAATAAGCAGATATCTTCCATTGCCTCCTGGAAAAGCTTTTGTGTGTGTAAAAGGGACAGATGTGGCTGATCCAGACACTTTTGCTTCCTGTCTTAAACAAGAACACAATGCCTAAAGCTGTGGATGCCAAATGGCAGCCTATGAGATCAGACTTCTTAATACATGAGAAAATAAATCCCTATTTGTTTAAGTTCCACATAACCAGTTATTCTGTTTATTGCATTTGAAAGCTTCCTTACTACAAAATCTATGTGAGGAGTGTAAGCGCAGTGCTTGGTATGCACATGATGATTCTTATATAATAGCAACTATTGATGCCTTTGAAAGTTGAAGAGTTAGGAGTGGTTGCATTATAATTTTTTAATAATTCAGGTAAATTAGTGAGTTTCATCTTTTCAGTTCTATAGTACATTCTATTTACTATACTATATTACATTCTGAGTTAAAGATGTAAAGTTTAGCTTTCCTACAGCTACAGTTATGTTATATAATTTAAGAAGTGCAAAAGTCTTTTAGTTAAGAAATAATGTTATAAGCTATCAAAAGATCCTCCCTTCCTCTTTCCCCATTGTCTTTCCTCCACTATTTAGGTGGCTATTCTCTTGTTTCTTTTTATTTTTTTTGTTTCAGGATTAGGCATATATACATGGAAACACCCCCCCACACACACACACACACACATATATGTCTTTCTGTCTCTGTGTGTACACACACACACACATATCCATATACACATCCTCTCTGCTGTTTCACTACCCACATGCCTAAAAATACCCTTGACTTTGGCCAAAACTGAGAGCCAGGGTCTAGGAACTTAAATCCAGGTCTCCTTTGTGGGTGACAGTGACCCAATTACTTGCGCCATCACTGCTGCTTCCTATGGTCTGCATCAGCAGGAAGCTGGAATCAGGACCTAGAGACAGGTCTGGAGCCCGGGAACCCCAGTACTGGATGAGGCATCTTAACCACTATGTCAAATGCTCGCCCCTTAGCCATCAATTGACTACACGTGTATTGCCCATAAGTAGTAGATGAACATGGCTCATAAAAAAAAAGTCGGGCCGGCGCTGTGGCTTAACAGGCTAATCCTCCGCCTTGCGGCACAGGCACACCGGGTTCTAGTCCCGGTTGGGGCGCCGGATTCTATCCTGGTTGCCTCTCTTCCAGGCTAACTCTCTGCTATGGCCCGGGAGTGCAGTGGAGGATGACCCAAGTGCTTGGGCCCTGCACCCGCATGGGAGACCAGAAGCACCTGGCTCCTGGCTTCGGATCAGCACGATGCGCCGGCCGCAGCGGCCATTGGAGGGTGAACCAATGGCAAAAAGGAAGACCTTTCTCTCTGTCTCTCTCTCTCTCACTATCCACTCTGCCTGTCCAAAAAAAAAAAAAAAATTCAGTAGAGTTTCTAGTGTTTTATTTAACTGTTTATTTTTCTTATTGATATTGATGTTTTTAATTCTCTATGGAAATAATACTCTTGAAAGCAAACTCTGTTGATTTGTAAGAACTAAGATTTTTGATACAGGAAACATTTTGAGAAAATCCCAAGATAAAATCCTGGAGGAGTTAGACTTGAACTTTTTGCCATAAACAATGAGATAAAACATGATGATTGCTGTAGAAACTCATGTTACTTGCACTTAGAAGATAGATAAAAATATTCCTTATACTAGGGAAAGGAGACCTGTTACACACACACACACACACACTGAGATTTGGAAAAAGTAAATGAATAATGATGGGGATTCCACACCTTTTTTACCGTCGGCATTGATGTTAAGAGAGGGATGAAGGGAGAAGGGTACTAGAACATTCTAAAATATTGATGAGATCCAAAGAAAGCATGGTTTGGCTCTCTTACTTCTGGAGTTGCTGTTCTTCTCCTGCTGGTGGATGTCAGAACTCAAAGTTTCCTGATCTTTGGACTCTGTCACTGGCTCCTGTATCCTTTGACTGTTAGGTCTTCAGCCTCAGACAGAGTTCGATTACAGATGTTTTTATTCTAAGTTCTGAGCTCTGCTGCTGGCTTTGGTTGTTCTTTCACTTGCAGATGGCCTATTGTGAGACTTTTCTGCCTTCATAGTTGATGAAAGACAAATAGGAAATGCAATTAAACAAGATTGATAGTGTTATATATCTAATTAATCTCCCTTCACATATCCCTAACTTGTAGAGTATAGCAAACTTCAAATTGCATAAGCAGCAGTGCCTAAGAAAATATATATAATCAGTGAAGAAAATTTTAATTCCTATGATTTTCTTCAGTCATTAATAATTAAATATAATTTCCCAGATCACATGTTCATAAGGGACCTTGTAAATTCATTTGTTTAGTACATCTGAGGCATTTGAAATGATAGCTAAACTTGATCTTTAGGGAAGGAGCCCATGCTCACAGAAGTCAGCTCCAATTGTACCTTACTACATTTTTCCCATGAATAAATCATGTTATCCATATTTCTAGAGAAAAATCACAATTGTTTGAACTAAATTTTTGAAAACACTTAAAAAATTAATCACCTATGGGGTAAATTATGAATCATATTTTTAAATAATACAGTCATCTAAAAAGTAAAAAAAAAACTTTAACATTGAATAAAGCCTCAAAATTCTTAGAATATTTAATTTATTAAGTAGTTTCTGAATACCACCTAGATTCAAGAAACTCTGCTGAGTGCTAGGGAAGTAAAGACATAGGCTTGCCTTCTAGGAGTTCACAATCTTATAGTTGAGATAGAGGTAAATGTAGTGATGTCATCACACAACTTGCTCAGTAACACAATAGATGAAGGTTGAGGATAAGGAGACTCTGCATGGATGGGAAAGACAAAGGACCATATGGGGTTTCCTCCTGAGGATCCTTGCATGAAATCTTGTGGGGCAGTTAGGGCTTGATTGTATAGGTGAAGAAGAGAAGAGAAAATGAGAATAAATTGCCTAGTCAGTGATTAACCACATATTCTTGTAATGTTGTTAGGATGAATATGGAGACAAATGGCTGGGAATCAAGGTAGAAGAGTGGATAGGGGCCAGAACTAAGAGACTATTTTATGCCTTCCTAGGAAATTTAAAATAAGATTAAGAGTGACCGGATCATGTTATACTTTTGAAGTCAGTCTAGCAGAAGTTTGGAGGGTAATGGGTGAAGGGAGGTGAATAAGTTTTGGAGTGTAGTAAGAGCAATTATGATGTTATAGAAATTGTGGTAAAAGAGGTTGAGAGAGTAAAGCAATAGTATGATATTGAGGAATAAATTTTGGGACACTGAGTCCCAAAATGACTTGGTAACTATTGGATGTGATGGTAGATAGAAGGATCGGGATGTTTTTGAGGTATGAATTGGGGATGTTATGCATTTGGATCAAAAATGCAGGTAAAGCACCAAGTTTAGAAGGGGAGTAAAGTGAGGAGTAGGTAGACATTTTGAGACTTACATGCTTGCAGGATGTGGGTATAGGTAGATATATCCAATGAGTTATTATATATGAGAGTACTTCAAACAGTTAATGGAAAATAGAATAAATTATAACTTTATTTTGGTGCAGACATCTTTTGAAATCTATATATGGTTTTGTTTTCATAATATTCCTTTTCCATGAACTTTTTGAAGACTCATTGTGTGTGTTGTGTATGTTTAGCGTTTAGGGGATATTTTTGGGCTGAGATATAGTTTGACTAATATCTTCTTTTAGGTAATAACTGATTAGACATAGTAACTGATGAATTATTCATGGACAGGGAGTCTGTGATGTTGAAAATGAGAAGAGTTGTAAGTAAAACTTGAGGAACACCACCAGTAAGAGATAGGATAATGACACAAGAGATGTAAACTTATATAGTGTTTGTCAGACAGTAGTCTATTTGAATTTGTAAGTAAAGAGTTAGGATATTTTTTAAGTATGGAAGAGAAAAGGACAGCAATGGGTTGAAGAAGATTTTTGTAGCCACATGGATGTTAATGGAGGGGCTTGTTTGTATGTTTGTTTTACTTAGAAGTCTAAAAGCAATAATCTGAAAGAGGAATTATAAGAAGGGTTGAGGAAACCAACATCACCTTTCCCTGTGAAAAATGTGCTGTGGAGGAGTAGAATTTCAGGAGAGGGCTTTGGAAATTATGTACTGGGGAAAAAGGATTTCAGGCAAGGCAAGGAGGTATCTGCAGATCTGTGAAGAGGCTGAGAAAGACTTAGTAACTATGGTATTCCAACAGTGTGTTGGAAGGGGTTCTGTGGGAGAACGATAGTAAACAAAAAGAGTTGGAGAGAGAGGACTCACCTTGGGTGGTTGTTGGCAAAAAAAAATCAGTATCTAGAGGTGAAGAATGCTTCTTTCTAAGCCTGTTCTGATTTAGAGGTATTTTCTTGGTCTAGGGAAACTAGCCTATTCAGGTATCCACATTGATTACTTTAATTAACTCTTGCAATTTAGCTCTGGATCTATTCACCAAGGTTACTCAAAGACCTAGTCCTATTATGTCATCTTTAACATAGTTTTTTTTTTTTAAATAGCTTTCTGTTTCATTATTTTGATTATAAGAGTACTAATATACTAATTATAAAAAATATGAATGCTGTGAAAAGAAACAAAACCCCTGATAATCTTAGTAACAGAAAACAATTATTCTTTTTTTTTATTTTTATTTATTTTTATTTTTTTAACTTTTATTTGGTAAATATAAATTTCCAAAGTACAGTAGGTGGATTACAATGGCTTCCCCTCCCCCCCATAACTTCCCTCCCAACTGCAACCCTCCCATCTCCTGCTCCCTCTCCCATTCCATTCACATCAAGATTCATTTTCAATTATCTTTATATACAGAAGACCAATTTAGTAAATATTAAGTAAAGATTTCAACAGTTTGCACCCACATAGAACATAAATTGTAAAATACTGTTTCAGTACTAGTTATAGCATTAATTCACATTGGACAACACATTAAGGACACAGATCCTACATGAGGAGTAAGTACATAGTGACTCCTGTTGTTGACTTAACAATTTGACACTCTTGTTTATGGTGTCAGTAATCTCCCTAGGCTCTAGTCATGAGTTGCCAAGGCTATGGAAGCCTTTTGAGTTCGCCATCTCCAATCTTATTTAGACAAGGTCCTAGTCAGAGATCTTTCATTTAGGTGGTTGTTGTTGGTTGGTTGTTTTTTTTTTTTTGTTTTTTTTTTTTTGTTTTTTTTTTTTTGCCAGAGTGTCTTGGCTTTCCATGCCTAAAATACTCTCCTGGGCTCTTCAGCCAGATCCGAATGCCTTAAGGGCTGATTCTGAGGCCAGAGTGCTGTTTAGGACATCTGCCATTCTATGAGTCTGCTGTGTATCCCGCTTCCCATGTTGGATCTTTCTCTCCCTTTTTGATTCTATCAGTTAGTATTAGCAGACACTAGTCTTGTTTATGTGATCCCTTTGACTCTTAGATCTATCAGTATGATCAATTGTGAACTGAAATTGATCCCTTTGACTAGTGAAATGGCATTGGTACATGCCACCTTGATGGGATTGAATTGGAATCTGGTGGCACATTTCTAACTCTATCATTTGGGGCAAGTCAGCTTGTGCATGTCCCAAACTGTACATCTCCTCCCTCTCTTATTCCTACTCTTATATTTAACAGAGATCACTTTTCAGGTAAACACCTAAGAATAATTGTGTGTTAATTACAGAGTTCAGCCAAAGTATTAAGTAAAACAAAACAAAAAAAATACTAAAAGGGATAATGTATTAAGTTGTACATCAACCGTCAGGACAAGGGCTGATCAAGTCACTGTTTCTCATAGTGTCCATTTCACTTCAACAGGTTTCCTTTTTGGTGCTCGGTTAGTTGTCACCCATCAGGGAGAACATAGGATATTTGTCTCTTTGGGACTGGCTCAATTCACTCAGCATAATGTTTTCCAGATTCCTCCATTTTGTTGCAAATGACTGGATTTTATTGTTTTTGATGTATAGTATTCTATGGAGTACATGTCCCATAATTTCTTTATCCAGTCTACTGTTGATGGGCATTTGGGTTGATTCCAGGTCTTAGCTATTGTGAATTGAGCTGCAATAAACAATAATGTGCAGATGGCTTTTTTATTAGCCAATTTAATTTCCTTTGGGTAAATTCCAAGGAGTGGGATGGCTGGGTTGTATGGTAGGGTTATGTTCAGGTTTCTGAGGAATCTCCAGACTGACTTCCATAGTGGCTTAACCAGTTTGCATTCCCACCAACAGTGGGTTAGTGTCCCTTTTTCCCCACATCCTCTCCAGCATCTGTTGTTGGTAGATTTCTGCATGTGAGCCATTCTAACTGGGGTGAGGTGAAACCTCATTGTGGTTTTGATTTGCATTTCCCTGATTGCTATTCTTAACACTATGGGAGTATTTACACATAAATTTCTATGTATACAAATAGAAACCAATGTATATGTGTAGTATGTATGCTGTACATATTATGTAATATACACATTTGTACATATTTATGCAGGTAGATGTTTTTCCTGGCATAGTGTTACATGGTCTTAGAACCTGTATTGCCCATTCCCCTCTGAGCTCACTCACAATTAATATATCTTCATGGCAGCTTTTCCAGGTTTGTGACAAAATAATTATTTTAAGAGGAAATAAAATATTCTGTTTTATGATTGTACAGCAATTTCTTTAATCATGTTTCTATTGTTGAATTTCTTCCAAGTATCTTTCATTTTTGTCCTTTTGAAAGGCTGAGAAACAGACATAGAAATCTGCAGTGTGCTGGATTGCTCTTCAAATGCTTCCAACAGCTGGAGTTTGAGCAGACCAAAGCCTGGAGCTTGGAACTGAATCTGGGTCTCCTGTGTGGCTGACAGAGACCCAGCTATCTGAGCCATTGCTTGCTGCCTCTTAGGATGTGCACAGCCAGAAGTTGGAATCAGATTGGGAGCTGAGCTGGGACTTGAACCCAGTTACTTTGATATGGGATGTGGCCATTCCAAGCAACATTTTAACCACTAAGTCAAATGCCCACCCCATCTTTCCAAGTTTTTACTGTAACTGATTTTGGAGTTATTTCCCAAAGAACAGTCTTTGTTTTGAAGTGACTACTTCATATTTAAGTAAGAAAGAAATTAACTTATTTAATATTTGGATACAAGCATTGAATTTCACTGCAGGTACTATCTAAATAGGTCATCTCATTTCTCTGTCATAAGTTACCTTTTCGAAACATTATCTGCTTAGCTGGCGCCGTTGCTAGTCCTCCACCTTGTGGTGCCGGCACACCGGGTTCTAGTCCCAGTCAGGGCGCCGGATTCTGTCCCGGTTGCCCCTCTTCCAGGCCAGCTCTCTGCTGTGGCCTGGGAAGGCAGTGGAGGATGGCCCAAGTCCTCAGGCGCCTGCACCCCATGGGAGACCAGGAGAAGCACCTGGCTCCTGCCTTCAGATAAGTGCGGTGCGCCGGCCGCATGCGCCGGCCGCGGCGGCCATTGGCAGGTGAACCAACGGAAAAGGAATCCCTTTCTCTCTGTCTCTCTCACTGTCCACTCTGCCTGTCAAAAAAAAAAAAAAAAAGAAAGAAAGAAAGAAAGAAAGAAAGAAACATTATCTGATAATTGAGAATAAGGAAGCCCTCAGTTCTTTTTGTGTTGATCCTTTGTGTGTGTGTGTGTGGTGTGTGTGTGTGTTTGACAGGCAGAGTGGATAGTGAGATAGAGAGAGACAGAGAGAAGGGCTTCCTTTGCCATTGGTTCACCCTCCAATGGCCGCTGTGGTCGGTGCATCGTGCTGATCCGAAGCCAGGAGCCAGGCGCTTCTCCCGGTCTCCCATGCAGGTGCAGGGCCCAAGCACTTGGGCCATCCTCCACTGCACTCCCGGGCCACAGCAGAGAGCTGGACTGGAAGAGGAGCAACCGGGACAGAATCTGGCGACTTGATCAGGACTAGAACCTGGTGTGCTGGTGCCGAAAGGCGGAGGATTAGCCTGTTAAGCCACGGCGCCAGCCTGATCCTTTGTTTTTAATATGAAATTTCATATTTCCTGGTATTGATATCCACCTCTAGAAGAGGCAATTAAACATATTGGTTCTGAGCAAAGGTCTTGGAATCAGATCAATTTAGGATTGAACCCTGGTTCCACGAACGAGTCAGGTTTATTTAACATTTCATCTATGAACCTCTTTTCCCATATGTCAAATGGGGATGGTAAGGTATTTTATACAATTGTCTAGCACAGTGTGAGCACTGTTGTTTGAATTGTACATTCATTCTCTTGTAATCAGTCATACAACTTGGTTCAGTCTGCTCACTTTTACCATATTGTGGGTTAAATTTAATCCAGCTATCATACTCACTCTTAATGCATTATGAATGAATGCAAATAAGTATTCTAACACTCCATATAGGAAAGAACATAAAAATATGCACTTCATTGATGTCATACAGAGTTATTTAAGTACATGCAGAAATCACAGACTTAACAATTTGGCTTTCTAGTTGTCTTAACATTAGAAATCATTTCACTGAAAACTTACCATGTCATTCTGATGCCCAGCACAGCAGCCTTGGGTAGAGGTGACTCCTCATTTGTCCATTATTTTCCTTTTACGTGCCTGTTATACCAGTATTTTTCATTTGTTGCATTTCGAATACTTAAGTGTCTTTTATTAGATGATAGGATGTTTTTTCCTTTTTCTGAAAGAAACAAACAACAAAGCCTCGTCAGACACAATGAACTCATTCTTCGTTTGGCTTTGCTTCTGAAAATGATGTTATCTGATTGAGTGTTACTGAATTGTTATCCTTTGGTAACAATTTCTTTTGAGTTCTCTTGTAGGAGAATGTCTTATCATGGAAATTAAAAAAAAGACCACTCAAATGAAAATAGGCACAGGCTATTTATTCAGAATTTGCGGTAACTAATGAGTCAGTCACCATGACTTGTAGTAGATCTTTATATAAAGGAAGGACTGGTGTTGTGATGCAATGGGTTAAGCAGCCGCTTATGGTGCTGGCATCCCATATTGGAGTGCAGGTACAAATCTTGGCTGCTCTGCTTCTGGTTCAACTTCCTGCTAATGTGCCTGGGAAGGCAGCAGATAATGTTCCAAGCAGTTGGGCTACTGCCTTCAATGTAGGAGACTCACATGGAGTTCCTGGCTCCTAGCTTTAGCTTGGCCCAACGCTAACTGTTGCAGCCATTTGGGAGAGTGAACCAGAAGATGAAAAATCTCCCTTTCCCTCTCCCTGTCCTCTCTCTAATGGCCTGCCTTTTAAATAAATAAATAAATCTTTTAAAAACTTCCTTTTATAGAGGAAAAAAGAAAAGACTGTACCTAATGTTTGCATGGGAAAGCTAGAGGTGGTCTAAGTAGAAATAGGGCATCGCAAATGTTTGGGGTACATATTTGACTGTCTTTGATTGTTCCTAAGTTGGAAGTGGGCACAAATTATGAAATCTGTTATTAATCAAGTGCTGGCCAGTTGGGGACAGTTTTACACAGATTACTATATAGCTCCTTGGATTGCTTGCTGTAGATTGTGGTTGGAGTTCTATTTCTACATATAGTCTGGTCATTGTCCTCATGTATTCAATCTATCCGTCATACTCCCTTGTTTGTCTTCAAAGTGCTTCAGACTTAGCCCCCTGCAGAATATTTAAAGAGAAGAAATATACTCAAATGATTTATTATCCTTAAAAGTTCTTTCTATTTTATACTGTATGTGTTACTTCTAGGTATCTTTTAGTATGAATTAATGTAGTAAAAATACAAATTATCAAAAGTGTTGTGTATTGATAATGTGCATATCAAAATGTTTTCATATTTTTCTGAGAAACTGGTGATTGGGTATGTATGAGTATAGTGAACATGAAAATTAAAGAACATTTAAATCCAAGATATTATAATCAAATATTCTTGTCAGATTTAAGGGAGTATTCATAAATATAAATGTTGAAGCATGATAAATAGTAAAAATGACAACACATATTTATTTTTAATTGCTTTCAAGGTAATTAAGCATTATATGAATATTAAGTTTAATCTCACTACATTCCTATGAATAATTATAAAGCTCTTAAGAGGGGCCCTTCAACATTTTTATGAGCAATAGATATGCCTTATATTCTCTCTCTTACCTGCTATAGATTCTCCAAGGGAATGTGTATAGTATACTGAAGACATCTCTGCCCAGCCCCAAGTTACCACTGTATAATACATGCTTCTGACAAAGCTGCTAGTTCAAATGTCCTGTTTTCTAGAAATCCAAATAAGGTGGAGAACTGGGACATGAATATGATGTTGATAAAAGAAATTTATGATTAGAATTATAAACAAGTCCTGATTCTGAGACTTCTATCTCTGTGACTTTGAGTAAATCACCTATCTGAAAATCAGTTTCCTGGGAGGAGCTTGAGAAGGACCTCTGGGGTTTAGTAATGGTCTGTTTTTTCTAAATAGTGGTTACTCTGGTCTTTTCAGTTTGTTAGAACTAATTATGAACTTGTGAATTTTTTTTCTCTATGAAAGTTATACTTCAGTAAAAATAGCAGTTTTCTGATAAATAATTCCCTGGGAATGAGGGTGGCAGAGGCCTTGATTTATAGCACTTGCAAATTTCCATGATAAAAATGCTCTCATCGTGCCTGACTTCAAGCTACCGGTGTGAAATCACTGGGAAGAGATGTGTACATTTAGCCCTCATGAGCTGTTATGAGCTGTCTCCAGCACATCACTGGATAAAATGTACTTAAATGAAAATTGACTAGATAATGAACCTTTTAACTACTGAAATTTCTTAATTTATCCTCTCTCATATTTGGTTAGCAGTCATGAAGTGAAAAAGCAATTGACAGTATAGCTTCAGGAAGACATGTTAATTTTTTTTAAAGATTTTTTTTTATGTAATTGAAAGGTAGAATTATAGAGAGAGAAGGAGAGACAGAGGGATGGAGGTCTTCAATCAGCTGATTCATTCCTCAAATGGCTGCAATGATAGGGGCTGGGCCAGGCTGAAGCCAGGAGCCTGGAGCCTCTTCCAGGTCTCATGTGAGTGGCAGGGGCCCAAGCACATGGGTTGTCCCCTGCTCCTTTCCCAGGTGCGTTATCAGAGAGCTGGATTGGAAGTGGGGCAGCTGGGTCTCGAACTGGTGCCCATATGGGATGCCAGATCACAGGCAGATGTTTAGTGTGCTATGCCCCTAACTTTTTTTTTTTTTAGTAGAAAGTATTTCTTGTTTCCTAAGTTGCACAGAATTGGATTTGTCACAATCTATAGTTTATGACAAAACATCATTGAATCATTATAAATTTTATTTAAATCATTGTATTTTTAAAATATATTAATGATTTGATGAATTCTTTTGAACCCACTGCCTAACCCAAGAACTAGAACATGTTCAGTCACATTTATTTCTTTATTTTAGTTGTATCATTCACATGAATGTACGTATAGTATATTCTTTACTTTGATATATTTTTGAATTTTATATAAACAGCTTACCATTATGGGCTCGTGTTTTGGTTTAACATTGTGTTACTAAGATTCATATACCATTGTTTTCAACTATAATTTATTATTTCCATGATAAAATGTTACAGAAGGGTTGCGCACTGTTTGCTATGGCTTGGTTTACTGCCACACTGGTTTTGTGTGCTGATTTTCTAGCAGAGCAGGCATATTGTGCCTTGTTTATTTATTTTAGTAATGTGCCTTCCTCATAATTTGACGGATTATAAAATTTCTCCTCTTACTTTTTTTTATTTACCATAACTTTGATAAATAACTGTTTTTTATAAGTCATAAGTCAATGTAACATCGTAATGTATGTCAGAGCCATGTAGAAAAAAAAATGTGTTGGAGGATTTTATGGTAGTTACCAGAGAAGCTCAAATCAGTTTAGGGGTTATTATGACTTGGATAGTTACAATATATAGTCTCTTTCTATACAGGTATTGCCCATTATAATATATAAATATAAATATATATATATATATATAATGTCTGCTATATATGATTGAATGGATAATTGTTACTAAGAGAATGAGAATGATCCAACAATACTGTAGGCTACTTTCTGTGAGAAATATGGGTGTCCTCAGTATAAGAGAAATTGCTGGCTGGCGCTGAAGCTCAATAGGCTAATCCTCTGCCTGTGGTGCCGGCACACCGGGTTCTAGTCTCAGTCGGGGTGCCGGATTCTGTCCCGGTTGCTCCTCTTCCAGTCCAGCTCTCTGCTGTGGCCTGGGAGTGCAGTGGAGAATGGCCCAAGTGCTTGGGCCCTGCACCCCGTGGGAGACCAGGAGAAGCACCTGGCTCCTGGCTTCAGATCCGCCCTGTGTGCTGGCCGCAGCGCCCCAGCCACAGCGGCCATTGGAGGGTGAACCAACGGCAAAGGAAGACCTTTCTCTTTGTCTCTCTCTCTCACTGTCCACTCTGCCTGTTTAAAAAAAAAAAAAAAAGAGAGAGAGAGAGAAATTGCTCATTCAGGAAATTACCTGTTGTCAAAATTTTATTCCCTTTGTAACTAGTGCATACTAACTGATTGTGGCACTGGAACATTTCAGTGGTGATACTCTGATGGTTTTGACTGGATATTCATATAAACCTTTTAAAGGTGTGATAGAGTTAACCCTTATCTTTAAACTTTGAATGTATATTGTTGCATTCCATGTACAAAACTCTTTTTACCCTACAAATAGTTGTTTTGTTTTACTTTGCTTTGTTTGCTTTAGGGGCATGTTAAGGAAAACAGAATGTTTTATCATGATTTTTGCTTCAGTGACTTTGGACAAGTTAGAACTTTTTTTCTAAGATTTTTTATTTTTTTAATTTTTTAATTATTTAATAAATATAAATTTCCAAAGTACAACTTTTGGATTATAGCGGCTTTTTCCCTCCATTACCACCCTCCTACCCGCAACCATCCCATCCCCCACTCCTTCCATCCCATTCACATCAAGATTCATCTTCAATTATCTTTATATACAGATTATCAATTTAGTATATTCTTTTTTTTTTTTTTTTTGACAGGCAGAGTGGATAGTGAGAGAGAGAGAGACAGAGAGAAAGGTCTTCCTTTTTGCCGTTGCTTCACTCTCCAATGGCCGCTGTGGCCGGTGCATCTCGCTCATCCGAAGCCAGGAGCCAGGTGCTTCTCCTGGTCTCCCTTGCGGGTGCAGGGCCCAAGGACTTGGGCCATCCTCCACTGCCTTCCTGGGCCATAGCAGAGAGCTGGCCTGGAAGAGGGGCAACCGGGATAGAATCTGGCGCCCCGACCGGGACTAGAACCCGGTGTGCCGGCGCCGCAAGGCAGAGGATTAGCCTGTTAAGCCACGGCACCAGCCCAATTTAGTATATTCTAAGTAAAGATTTCAACAGTTTGCACCCACACAGAAACACAAAGTATAAAGTACTGTTTGAGTATTAGTTATGCTGTTAATTCACATAGTACAACACATTAAGGACAGAGATCCTACATGGGGAGTAAGTGCACAGTAACTCCTGTTGTTGATTTAACAATTTATACTCTTATTTATGATGTCAGTAATCACCCGAGGCTTTTGTCATGAGCTGCCAAGGCTATGGAAGCCTTTGGAGTTCACCAATTCCAATCTTATTTAGACAAGGCCATAGTCGAAGTGGAATTTCTCTCTTCCCTTCAAAGAAAGGTACCTCCTTCTTTGATTGCCCATTCTTTCTGCTGGGATCTCATTCACAGAGATCTTTCATTTAGGTCATTTTTTTTTTGCCAGAGTGTCTTGGCTTTCTATGCCTGAAATACTCTCATGGGCTTTTTAGCCAGATCCGAATGCCTTATGGGCTAATTCTGAGACCAGAGTGCTGTTTAGGACATCCGCCATTCTATGAGTCTGCTGTGTATCCCGCTTCCCATGTTGGATCGTTCTCTCCCTTTTTAATTATATCAGTTAGTATTAGTAGACACTAGTCTGGTTTATGTGATCCCTTTAACACTTAATCCTATCATTATGACCAATTATGAATTGAAACTGATCCCTTTGACTACTGAGATGGCATTGGTACATGCCACCTTGATGGGATTGAATTGGATTCCCCTGGCACGTTTCTAACTCTACCATTAGGGGTAAGTCCGATTAAGCATGTGCCAAACTGTACTTGTACTTTAGGACAAGTTAGAACTTTTTTTAAAATATTTTATTTATTTATTTGAGAGGTAGAGTTACAGACAGTGAGAGGGAGAGACAGAGAGAAAAGTCTTCCTTCCATTGGTTCACTTCCCAAATGGCTGCAACGGCTGGAGCTGCACTGATCCAAAGCCAGGAGCCAGGAGTTTCTTCTGGGTCCCCAACATGGGTGCAGGGGCCCAAGGACATGGGACATTTTGTATAGCCTTCCCAGACCATAGCAGAGATCTGTATTGAAAGAGAAGCAGCCAGGACTAGAACCAGCGCCCATATGGGATGCGGGTGCCACAGGCGGAGGATTAACCTACTGCGCCGCAGCACCAGCCCCAAGTTAGAACTTCTAAGCTCTGAAAAAAAATATTTCATTATCTGATTTCTTTTAACCTAGGAAAAGACGTAAGATGAATTTCTGCTATTAGTTTAACTGCTATAAGTAAACTTTTATTTAAAAAAAAAATCCTGCTTTAACAATAAAAAATTAAGTATTCAGTGAAATCTTTTAGCTCAAAATTTGGGGCCTGCAGTAGGTATAAATAGGTGAGTGAACAAGACAGATGAGGATGCATGTTTATCTGTACATAAATGGGACCACAGTCGCTTTATATAATTCCAGAATTCAAAAACTTATGAAAACCAAAAGTTTATGGTTTTTTTTTGTACTGTTTTCCTGTTTGTGCATACTGTATCTGCCTTCCCTATGAGTTTTTCAGATGTTGATTTGTTTAGGTTCACAAAGTGAAAAAAATGGAGTCCAAAGTATTAGCTAGCATTATTTTAACTATTTATTATTTTAGTTCCTAATCTGTTTTGTGTCTTACTACACAACAGACAAAGCGTGAGTGTATATTTATTGGTTGAATTTGAACTATAGTACTATGTTTCAGGTTATATCCTTTTCTAGCAATTATAAATTAGGAAGCAGTGTAATGTTTTTATTTAAATCTCTCCTTTTTTTTTTAAGTACCCGTGACATTTCTTTTCAAATAATTATTTTAAAAACCTACTTTTCCCCCTGTTTCCTGTTATAGATTTCTAAATGTCTTTGGTAAAGAGAATTTGAGTAGAGAGATCGGAAACCTCTCTGTGTATCCTATGCTGACATTTCAGTGTGGACATTTCCGATACTACCATCTAAGTGAATCTTTAATTCTTAAAATAAAAATGCCTCTTATGCATAGAGAAGAAAACATACCAAAGTAATATTTGAAATTTTCAGCTTTTAGGAAATATCTGATAATTCAAAAACAGCCAATCCATTCTAATTTCTTTCCAAGTTTGCTTACTGCTGTCGCTCCTTTCTCTATAAAGCTGCAGTTAAAAACTTGGTCCAGCCCATTGTCATCATATTTGGATTGAAGTAACAGCCTTGGGACAGTGTCTTGTCTTTAGTCCCTATTAATTTTTTTTTTTCAGTTATGTGCAGAGCTTCCAGCTATTCCTTAAACCAGTGATGGAGAATATCTGGCCTGAGGTCTGTATAAGGCCTGCAAAATCATGTGTTCTGGCCCTGCAAAAGCCATTGCAGATGGAACCCACATCCAATGAATTTATAGCAGACTGGTTTTTTAAGTTGATAATTCTGTATGGCCCACAGATGATGTTATATATATGCAAATGGCTTTTGGCATAAAAAAGGTTCCCCACACCTGAAAACCCTGTTCCTTAAATACTCCTTTTTATTGTAGGAGCCCTTCCCTGAAACCTGTACTGATTGATAGCACAGCATCAAAATCCTCTATCAGGGAATGGCCAATCCAGGTTTATCTGTTATTACTTCCTCTAATATCTTTATCATGTGTTGCATACCTCCATCCACATTTCTGTACCCCACATCCATAGCTGTACCATTCTTGTTTTTCTTGTGTTCTTTCTCTGCCTTTTGTAGTAGTCTATTGCTATCTCTTCCTTTGAGGAATGATTTCAAACAGCCTATCCAGTGACACAGTATTAAGTTAGCTCCATCCTACTCTAGTCACATTTTTGGACATGCCTTTATTGTTTTTATGTTGTCTTCATTTACATGTGCCCCCACTGAAAATTATCACAGCTCTATGTCATAATTTTAAAGAGGAAATTTGTGACGGTTTTTGTTCTCCTGAAAATTCTCCTCCGCATATCTCCCTGAGGTGGACTATTGTTGCCAGCAGCATCCCACATGTGGCCAATGTGAGGTACCTCTTCTTGTTTCCTTGTGCCTCATAGAGCCCTGCAGTCTCTTTTTTAGTATTCCTGTGTGCCCATGTAAAAGCCTGAAAACTGTTTGTTCCTTTCTAAATAGAAGTGGAAATGATTTTCAAAAAACCTTACTAAAGGCTCTGATGTGTTTGTCTGAGATAAATGGCCCTTCTAATAAACCCCTCTTGAACGAAGCTGTGGAACATCAGAGCAAGTCAGGCGTGCCTTTTGAAGTTGTGATTAGCACTGCCATTGTTCACCTCTGACTTTATTTTCAAATTTCAATATTTCTTTTTGAAATAGGGCTGACCTTCCAATGGAATACCAAAGGTTTTGGCATGTATGTGAAGTAATGACCTACTTTTTAAAACTTTATTTTGAAATTTAGAGATAACTATCAATTTCCAGTTATTGCAGGTAGTCACTACCAGAAACCCTGCAGGCATTCATTACCTGGCCAAAGTCAATTGTCAGATAACCCTGTGAACCATGATTTGCTGATAAGATTTACCTTGCCTCACCTCCCCTTTCCCAATACAACCACAGAAGCAAAAACTGGAAAGCAAACCTATTTCTTTAACTGGATCACAAAGGAATCTGTGTATTTCATAGAAATTCAAAAATTTATAAAATATCTCTTTGAAATAAGGGCAAAAGCCCTATATTTGCCTTATTTGTCATAGTTAAATTTATTTATTTGCTTGTTTGAAAGGCAGACAGCACTGCTTCAATCCTCGAATGCCTGCAATATGGAGGGCTGGGATAGGCCAAGCTAGGAGCTTGGAATTCAATCCAGGTCTCCCACATGGGTGTCAGGGACCCAACTACTTGAGCCATCACCTGCTGCCTCCCAGGTACACATTAGCGAGAATCTGAGTTAGAAGTCAAATGCACACATTCTCAAGTGGTTTCTTAACTGCTAGGCCAAATGCCTGCCCAGTGTTCATCACAGTTTTAGAGGGGAATATTGTTATCAACAACAAGCACTGCCCAAGTGCAGAAAAATTGAATAGTGGGCTTCATTGGTAGCAGATATTATTACATCACCCGTTTGGTTTGACAGTAAATAGTTGGACCGGGATATGGGAAGTTACTGAGTAAATGGTACAGTTCACTTCCCTGTTTAGTCATCTCTCTGCAAAATGTTCTTGCCTTTCTTCCTCGGGAATTTGAGGGACTCTGGATTATAATTGCTGAGTATGTTTTAAAGGAATATTTATTTAGTGTGCTCTTATGTTGGGCTCTTTATGTATATGATCTCATTTGATTCTTAGTAGAACTCTGTGAGGTAAGTGGTATTATTCCCTTTGTGCAGATGAGTAAATGGAGACTCAGAGACATTAAATAACATGTGTAAGATTATAAAATCTATTAAATGATAAAATTGAGCATTCAGCTTATGCATTTTGGAAGCAATCAAATGTTAAGTATTTTAAAAATGATTTCTGTATCTTACCTGTAATCTGATTTTTAGCTATTTTTCTATTTTGTGTGTCCCAATTAGATTTGATTTACTAAGGAAAGGATTAAATTTCAAAATCCTTTTTGCTCATGTTAAAAATTTATCTGAAAATAAATTCAGTTAATTTTGATATAATGAGGAAGCACTTTTGACTACAAAAAAGATTTTTTTATCACCTGTACTGTTGAAATATCAGCTGATGATCCTGTACTTTTAATTGGCTTCTTTAAATGTGATTCTTGGTTATTGATTCCTACTAGAGTCAGATGAAACAGGAGTGGACAATAAAATACTTAACTTGAAGTAGTTGGCTATTTCAGGTACATGATAATGATGGATCTTCCACACCTGGACATTAATGAGAACAAAGGGTAGATTAGTGAATGTAGAAATAAAGCAAAAATCTTCAATACAAATTATTGTATTAAATTGTTTAAAAATCATATAATGTAAGCAGAATGAAACCTACTCAGTATTTCCTAGTATTTGCTTTAAAGTATTAAATAAAACTAGTACACATTATTACTTTCATTTTATTTATAATTTCTTCATTTTTTGTGACCAAAATGTAAAAGGAATTAGATCATTGCATTATTACTAATGTTATCCATTCATTTAATAAATATGTAAGCACTTACTATAAGCAAGGCTTGCTGCTAGGAAACAGAAAGATGAGAAAAGATAGACATGATCCTTGCTTTTTGCAAATGTTAATTTCATGAGACACATAAATCTATGTAAAATTGCATTGTGATAAATTCTAGGAGGAGAGATGTACAATGCTGACTGAAGAATTACGTTTCATGACAGGGTGATTAGGGACTAGATGCCAGGATTTTTCTTGGCAGTTTGGAAGCTGCCCAATAGGAATAAATCTCAGGGAGTTTAGGCATATTAAAAGGAACTTTATGCATCTTCAGGAAAAGAAGATTCAGTAATATAGCTTCAGAAATTAATGACAGTTCAGTTTAAGTTTTAAATTCACTTTCCCTTTTTTTTCACACAGCCATTCATGGTCTTTATTATGTGTGAACATTTTTAAGGGTAGAGTGGGGACTTGTAGGTAGTTTTGATATTGGGATTGGCCCCCTAAAATATGATATTGGAATGTGGCCTCCTTAAAGTTCCCCAAAAGTCCCATCTAGGGTGCCATATGAAATAGAACTTGGGGTGCCATATGATATCACCATGTGCTTATTAATAAATTCCCAATATTAATGAGCCCATGTGGGTTCTTGCCTAATATTCAGAGAAGAATTCTGAATACCAGCATAAATGAACAAGGCAGCATGGTACATTTTTAAGCTTTTATTCAGTGAGAGAAATGCATAGGAAGAGTGAGGGCCCTATCTAAAGGAGAGTGGTAAATCTGGGCCCATACCGAGTACCAGGAACCAGCCACATGGAGGAGCATCTAGACCAGGCAGCATGGGGCAGGTGGCCCAAAGGCCAGGCTTTGGAGGCACAGGGCTGCACAGGCCCTCACTGGCAAAAGGCCAAAGAAAGGAAGGGGTGAACACACTGTATCCCAGGCTTTTAATCCACTTCCAAAGGGGAGTGGTTAATTAACCTGATTGGCCAGTGGGTGCACAAGTGTGGCCAGGTAGCAGCATGAGGTCACACAGGGGAGTGGTGAAGGTGTGGTCTTCCAGCTCACAAATCTAATCAATTTAAACCTGTATGCCTGCCTACATCAGTTTGAAAAAAGTTCTTTCTATATGAAAGGAACAAATTTCTTGTATTTCTTAAATACAATTTTAAGAGCATAATTATACTTCTCACCCTACCACCCCTCCCTTCCACCTTCCCACCTCCTTTTCTTATTTTTTTTTTTTTATTTTAAGAAAGGAGTCAAGGCTGGAGTTCTCAATCTAGTCATGTATATACAGTTATTTAATAGATATTATAGGTCTATTGCCTAGCAAAATTCTATAGATTGTGAAGGGGAAAAAGAAGGCACTAAAGATCAAGTACACATATTTTAAGACATTTAAAAGTGTTTAAGAAGGGAATGGTATAGAGTGTCAAATGTAAGTAAGTGTCCAAGGAAAAGGAAGAATGAAAAATATTTATCAATTGAATCAAATAATAGCTGGAAATGGGTTGAAGAATTTTTGTAGAAGACAGGTAAAAGAAATATAGATAATTATCTTGAAAAGTTTGGCTATAACAAGAGAGACAAAAGGATTATCTAGAAGAAAAGGCAAAACTAAGGACATTCTCTTGGTTTTTGTTTTTTTGATGTGAGAAGCTATTAGAGAGGAAGAAGTAAACCTAGGAAGAATTTGAATGAAATGGTAAAGATTTCAGGAGAGCAGTATCAAAGAGCCAGTCAGTGACTAATACAGTGGCCAGTAGAAAACAAAAAACATTAAATTGTTACACAGTTCTGACACTGGAGTTAGGAACTGCCAGTCTATAAGAGTACAATACAATTCAATTATTAGGGAAATGGATACAGCATTACTTGAGACAGGTTTTTGAAAAAGCCCTGATTTCAGTACTGAATTAGATGATTTTCTAAAAGATATTCATAGCCCTATGCCATTCTGAGGAACGTTCAAGAAAGCCTTAACCTTAGCTTTCTAAAAGAAACTGAGACTCTTAGTTTAATTCTTCTGTATCTTTTCGTTAGTAATATTTTTCAATTTACTAATTCTATCTCTTTTAACCTAAATTTTCATGTTTGAAATATATATTTTAAAATAAATTTATTTTGTTTATTTATAAGTCAGAATTACAGGAAGAGAGGGAGAGAGAGAGAGAGAGAGAGAGAGAGAGATCGATCTTCTGTTCACTGGTTCACTCCCCAAAGGGCTGCAACAGCCAGGGCTGGGCCAGGCCAAAGCCAGGAGCCAGGAGTTTCTTCCAGGTTTCCCACGTGGGTGAAGTGGCACAACGATTTGGGCCATCCTCCCTGCTTTCCCAGGCACATTAGCAGGGAGCTGGATAAGAAGAGGAGCAGCTGGAACTGGAACCAGCACCCATATGGGATGCTGCCGATGGCAACTTAACCCCCTGCACCACAGTGCTGACCCCTGGGCACTGTGTTTTCAAATCTTTCTTTGGGCACTGTGTTTTCAAATATTTCTTCTCATTTTTATGTTCTATTCTTAGTTCTTTCAGAAAGTCTTTTAACATTTCTTTAACATTAATTTATTTTACAGTTTATACACACACACACACACACACATATATATAATTTTTTTCTCAGTTTCATATAGTTCTCCAAAAGTGAATTCTTTCTCTCTGTTTTTACTTCTCTTTGGCAGTTTCTATTCTGGTATACCTTGTAATTTTTAACTGTGAGCCTATCTTCAGTGGGAGTTGTTTCTGTGTTATTCTGGTGTGTCCTGAATTGTGGAAGCACCTTCCAGGGGCTAGTTTAATATTTACTATGATATTATGACTTTTACAAGTAAAAGACTTATTTAAGTATTGTTTTCTCTGTTCAGTGGTTCCAAGTTTCTTGGGAATTTCTAATTGAGCTTCATCCCTATAAACAGTAGGGCTGGAGTGCTGGTATCCTTCTGCTGACAGTTTCTGTATCCTTTGTCTAAAGGAACTGGCTTCTGTACCATGTCCTTAAGACCACTCTTTTTAGTTTGCTGCTATCAATCCTCAAGTTTTGATTCCCAACATGTAACCCTAACATATATATCAGGTTTTTAAGCTTTTTATCTAGCATTTGTATTTAGTTGACACTGGAAGGAGACTTCCTGTATCAACTTAGTCCTCCAAGTCGACCAAAAGTGTTTTTTAGCCATAGAAAAAAGTTTTCTAGTTGTTTCTTAAAATATATTTTTGGGGGACTGACATGGAAGAAAGCATATGTTAGAAATCTAAAACTGTCAAATTTGGAATATGTATTTATGCAAATTTGAAGTCATTCTGAGACTAGAAATACAAATTCTTATGCCACAACAATGGTATTCATAAAATTTATATTTAAGAATTAGAAATTAAAGGATTCTGTAATATGCATGTGTATGTATTTAAAACAACTTACATATGCTGTTTCTTAACTGATGTTTTCTAATATTCCTAATATCTAAGCTTTCTCCATGACGTAGTGTGGACTTTCTGTCAGGCATATAAAAATGCAGAATGAAATTTAGAGGAAAGTAGGCATACTTAAAGTTTATGTGAAGAGCTTAATTGCTAAAATGAAGAGGAGGGGGGAAGGAACTTGTTCTGATAATGAAATCAGTGTACAAATTAGGTATTTAGGAAATGTACTTTCATTATTTTTAATTAAAGATTGTCTATAAATAATACAGTGAATATAATGGATATATGTTGAATTAAATATCTTTATATTTTGAACCCATTTGCATTAGTCAACTTTTTCCTGTTGTAATAATGAAATACTTGAGGCAGGCTACTTATAAAGAAAAAAGAGGTTTATTTAGTTCACAGGGATGGTGGTTTGAGGGCATAGTAGCTCTGATGAGGGCCCTTATGACTGAATCATATCAATGCTGATGGCAGTGGTGGAGTGTGTGTGGAGACAAGGGATCACATTCCAAATAGGAAGCCAGAGAGAGACTCAAGGGTAAGGCTCAGCTTTTTATAACACTCATTCATGCAGGAACTCATTCCACAGATAAGTGTTCCCTTTTAAAGGCAACTTGCTCATTGACAAAAGGACCTCCCACTGGATTCCTCTTTTTTTTTTTTTTTAAAGATGTATTTATTTATCTGAAAGGGAGAGTTACAGAGAGAGGGAGAGACAGAGACAGAGAGGTATCCCATCCTTTGGTTTACTCTCCAGATGACTGCAACAGACAGAGCTGAGCTGATCCAAAGATAGGAGCCAAGAGCTTCTTCCAGGTCTCCCATGTGGGTGCAGGGGCCCAAGAACTTGGGCCATCTTCCACTGCTTTCCCAGCCATACACAGAATCAGAAGAGAAGCAGCTGGGACACAAACTGGCACCCCTATGGGATGCCAGTACTGCAGGCGGAGGCTTAGCCCACTAAGCCACAGCACTTCTTGAAGATATACCCTCCCCAACTTCACCATCCTAGGAGAAAAATCTGCATCAAATGAACTCTTAGGGAAGGAACCACATCCAAACGATAGCACTACTTTTTATCAGGACTAGAATCTAAATGTAAATCATTGCAAGGCCACCTTCTCACCTGTGCCCCTAAATTTCTATCTTTACTTTCACACACTTTCCAAGTATCAGTATTTTGGCACCTGAAATGACTACTTGACCTGAATGATGCCTGTTAAGCTCTGAGTCCGCTAGGTCACTATATTTTTTTCCTAATACCACCTGAAGTATTTTGCTATTCAGTTAATGCCCGATCATTGTATTTTTTGCTCTTTCCTTTCTCCTCTAAACATGAGAGAATTATGAGAACTTGCTTTCTCCTGAGGCTGTATTCTGATGATAGGACAGTGTGGATTTCTTCAGCTTACAAAAACCCCAAAACTGATGGAATGTATTCTCCTGTCCACCATCCTCTCACCAGTTCTAGGTGAGGCAAATGTGCTGTTGAGTGTCTTCTTAGAGGTGTACCAATATCTTGCCCCCCAACCCCATGAAATCTTTATCTAGTATGTAGTAAGCATAGAGGAATGGTATATGAGGAGCAGAACGAAGATCTTACAGATCTACCATTTATGCTTAGAGTGCTAGGCTTTTGAAAATCATATTACAAAAATTTAATGACTTAATTTCTTTGTTATCTTCATACTATTGTGTCATCCATCCCTTGAGCCAATAAAAAAAATCATCTGCTCTGCATGAATGGAGAAGAAGGATTATGGATAACCAAAAACTGGAAACAAAATGCATTAGTTAATAAATATATCCCTTGTCTGCTACAAAGAAAATAAAGGAGAGAGCAGTAAGGCAAGGAAAAAATGTCTGAAGGGTTTAGTAAAGGAGAAAGAAGGCCAAAGGATTTCACTACTCTCTAAAGAAATGTGTGAAAGAGGGGCAGGGCTTGTGGCACAGCAGGTTAAGCCCCTACTGGGGATGTCAGCATTCCATAGAGTGCCTGGGATTGAGTCCCACCTCTGCAGCTGATCCAGCTTCCCTCTAATGCACACCCTGGGAGGCAGCAGATGATGGCTCAAGTACTTGGATTACTGCTCCCCATATAAGAGACCCTGATGGAGTTCCTGGCTCCTGGCTTCCTAATGGAAAAGCTTTCATCCAGACATACCGACAAGTGCCTCATCTATATTCCCCTTGCCTCAGATTTCCACTACACTTATCTCTTTGGCTCCAGTTTTCCCTCTAGTCCAGGAGTTAAGGAAAACATAATCCATGCCCACCAAAGCCTTTTAAATTCAATAGATAGATAGATAGATAGATAGATAATCAATATACATATATAGAAAGCAGGGACAGTGAGGAAGGAGAGATTGTACAGAGGGCAAAATAAGAGTGCTAGACCTTACAGAGGAGATGAAAGGCATGAAATGGAACACTGTAAAAATATGGGATAAAGTACAAGGAGGAGCAAGACAAAGAGAGCAGGGAAGGGGGAAGGAAGGCAAGCAAAATGAAAAAAAAAAAAAAGCTGAAATATAAAAATCAGTGAGATCATCCTATTTATGTAACTTTGTGTATCTAGGTTAAAAAAGGGCGGGGGGGGAGGGTAGATCAATATATACGAACTTACAGAAATATTCATGGTATATAAGTAAAGGGAAAACGTGGCAGCATGCATGCTGTTGAATTTTGTCTTAGAAAAGAAAAGGCATGGAGGGCTTTACCAATGTTGCCTCAAGGATGGCTGCCTCTAGAAGGTAGGGAGTGTGAAGGTGGGAAGCAGATGGTTGGTGAGATTTTGGCTGTAAGTAATTGAAACTTGACTGACAGGAGCTTGGCAGGTTTCATTATACATCAGAAAAAAAAAAAACAGCTAGAAGGATAAACAAGGATCTTCAGAAAGTGTCGAAAATGAAATTAAGAGGTTTAGTTTGGTATAAAAAATGAAATCCATTAATAGTTTTTTAATAATATGCATTTTCCATGAATTTTTGGAAGGTCTCCCATACACTTAAATATTTTTATTGATTATTCTGAATAACTGTTCGCTTCTTTTCTTTGTATTTGTCTGTACTTCTTAATTACCACAATGAATATGTATTCAGATTCTAAACACAGTTAGAAGCATTCAGAGTTGACTTTACTCCTACTATATTCCGTGGATGAGTTAATGAAGTGTCGACTGGGTTCTTTTACTCTCATCTAAGTACAGTATGTCTTCTAGTGACAAGTAATCTTAGGTCTCCTAAAGTTCATTCTTTCAGCTGATATTTATCTGGTTCCTACTGTGTATCATGCATTCTTCAAGGAACTTGAGGTTGTGTCGGTGAGTAAAACAGAGCTTGGCGGATTTCACTACACACAGGAAAAAAACACTTGAAGGATAAACAAGGATAATCCAGAGGTTTCTTGCCCTCATGGATCTTACATTCTAGTAGAGAGGTCTGACAATAAACAGCTTGTAAGCAACATTAGATGTATATTTGAAGGTATTAAAGGCCATGGGAAAATCAAGTAATATGTGTTAACATCAGAGAATGGTGGGTGGGAGGGATCATGCAGGTTCTCTAGGCCAATATAAAGATCCTGGTTTTTACTCCTAGCGGTTTTGTGCAACTTGTAGATTTGAGCAGTCTTGTAAGAAAATGTGGGCACCAGGCAGGAGCTGAGAGACCTGTTATAAGGCTATTGTGGCAATCTTGTCAAAAGGTAAATATTCCTTGGAGCAGCATAAAGAATATAGGTTTAGAAAAAAATAGAGAAAAAGGTGATAAAGAAATATGTCATTAAAAATACAGTATTAAATTTTGTGGATTCAGCATAGAGAAGTAGTTGAGAGTTTGTTTGGTATTTGAAGTCAAACGATGACTCAAGTAAGTTATTTTTAGTTTAACCTTAATCACCCCAAGCCTCAATATCCTCGATATGTACAATAGGAATTATCTTAGTCTGCTTAGGTAGTGGCTATAACAAAATACCATGGAATGAGTGGCTTAAATAGATACTTTTCCTCATGGTTCTAGAAACTAAGAAGTCTAAGGTCAAGGTACCAGCAGATTCAGTTATTGGTGAGAACCTGCTTCCTGTCTTGTAGACAGCTGCCTTCTCATTACGTGCTCACAAGGACTTTTCCTTGGTTTGTGTCTGTAGGGAAAGAGGGAGATAAAAAGAAAAATCTGTCTCCCTCCTCATAAGGCACCAGTCCCAACATGAGTACCCCATCCATATGACTTAATATAAACCTAATTACTCTCAAAGTCCCCACTTCCAAATTGTAGATCACGGTTTCTACATCTGAACTTTGTGGAGGCAATCACTCAGCACATAACACAATTAATAATGGTTGCTGTGAGGATTAAATTTTATGTGATATATGAAAGTGCTTAGTACTATGCCTAACACATAATAAGTACTAAATAAATCTTATTGTCACATAGTAGCTGTTTATTCTTTTGGCTTAGAGACAACTTGCCATATTCTCTGCATTTTTGAGACCACAAATTAACACAATCAATATTATCACCAAAATCTTTGGGGGCAGAAATGGGAAGATTTGCAAATGAAAAACACATGTCTAGTCCCTTGTGAAAGAGGTATCAGTGAGAGTCGCCTCTCTTCCTATTCTGCTTCCCATTCTGTGATGATATAGTAATAAGGCCCCATCTTGGAGGCAGAGAGCAGCCCTCAGCAAACTCCAGCTCTGGTCCCTTGATCTTGGGCTGTCCAGTCTCCAGATGTACAAGAAATAAATTTCAACTCTTTGTAAATTACCTCACTTACTTATGTTGTTATAACAGCACTAGTGGACTAAGACATCTTGTTACAATTGCAATCCAGTTTCTGAAATGTTAGCTTGCTGGGAGAAACCAAAATACAGTCAGAGTTGTGTGTTGTCATACTTTTTTGCTTTGGAATTCCATTTGGTATCAACATAAATAATGTAAATCATTGCCTGTCCCAACCTGGCCTCATACTGTATCTGAACCAGTCCTACCCAAGCTTTTATAACTAGATGGTGCTCCTTCTCATTATCCGCCCATCAGGAATGTGCCTTCTACTGGGATGGCCTAATCTGTGGCTTTCATGATTTCTACTCATGACTTCAGCTTGAACTCGAGTTCTGATTCACTTAGGTGGTACCTTAATAACTTTATGGTCATGTGTTCTCCCTGCCTTCTTCGTGTTGGTGGTGTCGTTTTTCTGCCCAGGGGCTCACATCAAACATGTGGAATCTCCAAATGCCGAGACTGTCATCACTGCCATGGTAGTTTTGCTGCTACTCCTTAGTCTTCATATCTGACATTTGAATATTAATACCAGGCTAACTTAACTTAAAGTCAGTGTGTCCTCTGGGCATTGTGATTTGAAATACAGTGCACTCTTGTTAGGAGGTGTTCAACAACTGACAATCTTTCCCATTGGCCCCCTCCAGCTGACTCAAGGATTATACCTCACTTTCCATCTAGGCCCTGTGTGATAAAAGAATTTGAGCAATATTTCATGTTACGGATAATATTCATGGCTCAAGTGCTTGGGCCCATGCTGTCTACATGCGAGACCCAGACAGAGTTTTAGGCTACTGGCTTCAGCCTGGCCCAGCTCTGATTGTTGCCAGCATTTGAGGAATGACCTTACAGAGAGATCTCAATACATCTCTTGTCACTCACTCTTTCTCTCTCTGCCTCTTGCATGTGCTGTCTTTTGCTTTATCTGTCAATTGGATTAAAATAAGTAATAAGCATTTTTTAAAAGATAAAATCCCCTGTGTCATATTATATTAAATTGTCTGCTATAGTTCATTCCTGATAAATCATATTCAATTGTATAAACATGACACATATTTTATTATTTTTCTTTGTATATAAACTTTACCTTCAATGAAATGCTAAGATCTTATTCATTTATTGAATTGTAATAAAGGTACACACACTTGTGCAACCCAGTCTTCACCAGACATAAAATGTTCCATCACCCTACAAAGTTTCTTTATTTCACGACCTGTTCAACTTTTGTTTGATACTGAGAAGCAAGCACTATTCTGATTCTTTATCTCACTTGTCCCATAGTTTTACAGAAGCAGAATCATATGCTTTGTATTCATTTGTGTAAAGTTTCTATTGTTAGGCATTAAACATTGGGGAATCAGCCATGATGGTGGGTATATAAATAACTGTCTTTTTTTTTTTTTCTGGCTGAGCAGTATTTCTTTACATGAATATACTACAGAATTTTTATTTTTAATTATTTATTTATTTTAAGATTTTGTATTTATTTGGAAGGCAGATTTACAGAGAGGAGAGGCAGAGAAACAAAGAATCTTCCATCCACTGGTTCACTTCCCAAATGGCTGCAATGGCCAGAGCTGTGCTGATCTGAGGCTAGGAGTCAGGAGCTTCTTCCTGGTCTCCGATGTAGGTGCAGGGGCCCAAGTACTTAGGCCATCTTCTACAGCTTTCCCACGCCATAGCAGAGAGCTAGATCAGAAGTGGAGCAGCCAGGACTTGAACTAGTGCCCATATGGGATGCTGGCAAGGCAGGTGGTGGCTTTACCTGTTAAACCACAGAACTGGGCCCGCAGATCTTCCTAGCCACTGTCCCTAGGCCTTTGGTCATTTTTCTACTACTTAGGGGAACAATTCTGCTTGGGCTGTGCCCAGTTACTACACCAGCAAGCAGAATAATAACACTTTCCACCTAGGGCTTTCCTATTGCCACAGAAGCAAAGGATGCTGGGAGAACAACTGGGACTCACTTGGAAGTGATGGGATATTAATGTTCTGTGAGGAAAACCTTGGACAAACAAGACAAGGGCATCAGCAGATAAATTCTTCTCCCTTGATCCACAACAGGACTGTAGTTCATACTACATAAAGTTGGGACATAAGAATTCATAGGGCCTTTCAGGAGACTTCATGGTAAAAGTTGCTGCCACCTTCCTCCCCCAACTTCTACCGTCTGCATAGGCATTGGCAGGGATAATTTCTGCACTTCTCTTGGAATGCAGGTTTGATTGTGTAGGGGAAAGCCTTTATGTTCTTTGGAAAACATGCACACTCCTTCTGTTTATTTTTTCAGCAAGAAAAGTGTGACTTTTCTAACTATATCTTATACATTTCCACAAAGATAAACTGTCTTTTTGTATTATAACAGACTAGCGTAGGGGAAAGCCTTTATGTTCTTTGGAAAACATGCACACTCCTTCTGTTTATTTTTTCAGCAAGAAAAGTGTGACTTTTCTAACTATATCTTATACATTTCCACAAAGATAAACTGTCTTTTTGTATTATAACAGACTAGCCAGATGTTATTAACATAACATATTTATGTATGATAACAGAATGTACCCATTTGGGTAACATTTAGTAACATTTAAGTAAAATAAATAATATAAAAGTGGATTCTATTCAGTAACTCCCAGTTAGATATTATAATTCAGGACTGAAACCATTGAAAATGAGAGAACAAGTTTTAATTACTGTGATTATTAGTCTTTTCAGATGATATATATATATACCATTTTAAAATATTTTTTACACTGAGACAGCTGAGCTTCTCAAAAATATTTTTTATTGATATTCTGAAAAATTCCTCACAAAAGACCTTCATTTCTTATGTTTTTTTCAGTGTATCATAGGAAGTGTTAGAGTTTATGTTCCCAGTCTGTTCTCTCTATAGACCAATTATTTGATATTTGACTTCAATTTTATTTCCAGTCTCCTTAAGTTCCAATAAATATGGCTGGAGTTGCTATTTCTTGATAGGGTTTCTTAAACCCATTTGAGAGCAATAAAAATAGAAAAATTTTCCAATTTTGAAACATGGAAGAAGAAAATAAATTCCACCTCAGAGTTGAGTTTACTGTTCAATCCCTAAGGAATTTTAGGATAAGGCTTACAAACTTGGTACTTGAAATAAGACGAAAGATAAAAGGTTATAAAGGAACATATTGGTTGATGGTAATGAGAATATATTTAGTCCTTATCAAAAATATTATATAAAAGAATGCTTTTCATAATTTAGTCTTAATCCTTTAAACAGTATATCTTCTTTATTGAGGAATGTCATTCCAAAAATAGGATATATAATGACTTATTGTTCATTAGCTTACTATAATTGAATGTTTATGGTTGCCCTGAACTTCATACCTTAGAATCTTAACCCACAAGGCAATGGTATTAAGAAGTGGGGCTCTTGAAAAGATGATTATGTCATAAGAGTAGAGCACTCATGAAGGGAATGAGTGCTCTTTAAAAAGGCCCAGAAGCCTTCCCTGTCCTCTCTACCATGTGAGGACACAGCATGAAACTAGCCATCTGTCTGTGAACCAGGAAGTAAGTGCTTATTAGACCAGAATCTGCCAGTGCGTTGACCTAAGATTTCCCAGTATCCAGAACTCTGAGATACAAATTTCTGTTGCTTATAAGACATACAATTTATAACATTTGTACTAAAGCATATAAATATTTCTTGGGAATTTTTATCAAAATAATCATTATTCTTGGCCTGAAATAGCAGTGACCTTGGTAGTTATTGAATTATTCTTATACACACACACATAAACACACACAAACAAATATACACTTGAATTATGCATTCATATGGTTCTCTATGTTTATTATTTAATTATATAAAATCTTTCAAAACATCATTTGGTTATCACAATACCAGATATTCTTGGTTATGTCTTGACATTGTATTACATTGTTTTGAAAAATAAGATTGAATTGTCTAGATTTAGCTTTTGAGGGTATTGGTTCTTAGCAAGGGTATATGTTAGAATTAACTTTTTACAAGTATACTTCCCCAGGCCCTACTATACATGGCTTTGATTCAGGTTAGAACTTGGCAACATTTTTCTTAAGTGAAGTAAATTTTTCTTTAAACTTTTATTTAATGAATATAAATTTCCAAAGTACAGCTTATGGATTACAATGGCTTCCTCCCCCCATAACTTCCCTCCCACCCGCAACCCTCCCCTTTCCCGCTCCCTCTCCTCTTCCATTCACATCAAGATTCATTTTCAATTCTCTTTATACACAGAAGATCAGTTTAGTATAAGTAAATATTTCAACAGTTTGCCCCCATATAGCAACACAAAATGAAAAATACTGTTGGAATACTAGTTATAGCATTAAATCACAATGTACAGCACATTAAGGACAGAGATCCTACATGATATTTTTTAAAAATTAATTAATTTTCTATGCAATTTCCAATTTAACACCAAGTTTTTTTTTTCATTTTCAATTATCTTTATATACAGAAGATCGATTCAGTATATACTAAGTAAAGGTTTCATCAGTTTGCACCCACACAAAAACACAAAGTGTAAAAATACTGTTTCAGTACTGGTTATAGCATTACTTCACATTGGACAACCCATTAAGGACAGATCCCACTTGAGACGTAAGTACACAATGACTCCTGTTGTTGACTTAACAATTTGACACTCTTGTTTATGGCATCAGTAATCTCCCTAGGCTCTAGTCATGAGTTGCCAGGGCTATGGAAGCCTTTAGGGTTTGCAGACTTCGATCTTATTCCGACAGGGTCATAGTCAAAGTGGAAGTTCTCTCCTCCCTTCAGAGAAAGGTACTTCCTTCTTTGATGGCCCCATTCTTTCCACTGGGATCTCACTCACAGAGATCTTTCATTTAGGTCTTCTTCTTTTTTTTTTCTTTTCCATGGTGTCTTGGCTTTCCATGCCTACAATACTCTCATGGGCTCTTCCGCCAGATCCGAATGCCTTAAGGACTGATTCTGAGGCCAGAGTGTTGTTTAGGACATCTGCCATTCTATGAGTCTGCTGTGTATCCCGCTTCCCATGTTGGATCGTTCTCTCCCTTTTTGATTCTATCAGTTAGTATTAGCAGACACTTGTCTTGTTTGTGTGATCCCTTTGACTCTTAGACCTATCAGTGTGATCAATTGTGAACTGGAGATGATCCCTTTGACTAGTGAGATGGCATTGGTACATGCCACCTTGATGGGATTGTATTGGAATCCCCTGGCACATTTCTAACTCCGCCATTTGGGGCAAGTCCGTTTGAGCATGTCCCAAATTGTGCATCTCCTCCCTCTCTTATTCCCACTCTTATATTTAACAGGGATCACTTTTCAGGTAAACACCTAAGAATAATTGTGTATTAATTACAGAGTTCAACCAAAGTATTAAGTAGAACAACAAAAAAAAAAATACTAAAAGGGATAAAGTATTACATTGTACATCAACAGTCAGGACAAAGCTTATCAAGTCACTGTTTCTCATAGTGTCCATTTCACTTCAACAGGTTTCCCCTTTGGTGCTCAGTTAGTTGTCACTGATCAGGGAAAACAAATGATATTTGTCTTATTGGGACTGGCTTAATTCACTCAGCATGATGTTTTCTAGATTCCTCCATCTTGTTGCAAATGACCAGATTTCATTGTTTTTGACTGCTGTTTAGTATTCTATAGAGTACATGTCCCATAATTTCTTTATCCAGTCTACTGTTGATGAGCATTTGGGTTGGTTCCAGGTCTTACCTATTGTGAATTGAGCTGCAATAAACATTAATGTGCAGACGGCTTTTTTATTTGCCAATTTAATTCCCTTTGGGTAAATTCCAAGGAGTGGGATGGCTGGGTTGTATGGTAGGGTTACATTCAGGTTTCTGAGGAATCTCCAGACTGACTTCCATAGTGGCTTAACCAGTTTGCATTCCCACCAACAGTGGGTTAGTGTTAAGTGAAGTAAATTTTAATGAGCAGTCAACTTTGGGAACTAACAATCAAAGAAAATACATTGTTCAACCACTGGAGAGTAAGCCCTTCTGGGAAAGATTTTTTTTTTTTTTTTTTTTTTTTTTTTTTTTTTTTGGACAGGCAGAGTGGCCAGTGAGAGAGAGACAGAGAGAAAGGTCTTCCTTTTGCTTTTGGTTCACCCTCCAATGGCCGCCGTGGCTGGCGCACTGTGGCCAGCACACCGCGCTGATCCGAAGCTGGGAGCCAGGTGCTTCTCATGATCTCCCATGTGGGTGCAGGGCCCAAGGACTTGGACCATCCTCCACTGCACTCCCCGGCCATAGCGGAGAGCTGGACTGGAAGAGGGGCAAACGGGATAGAATCCAGCGCCCCGACCAGGACTAGAACCCAGAGTGCTGGCACCACAGGCGAAGGATTAGCCTATTGAGCCACGGTGCAGGTGAAAGATTGTTTTTTAAAGATTTTATTATTTATTCTATTTTTAGGCTTTCCCAGATGTATCCTTGCTCATTCCAATGTCTTGAAGCAGTTTATCTACATTTTCTTCTAGCAGTTTCATAGTATCAGATCTTATATTTAGGTCTTTCATCTATTTGGAATTGATTGTTGTCTATAGTAATAGGTCAGTTTTGCTCTTCTGCATGTGGGTATCCAATTTTCCAATCACCATTTATTGAAGAGACTGTTCTTTGTTCAATTTGTGTTCCTAGTAATTTGTTGAAGATCACATATTTACAGATGTGTGGAGTTTGCTTCTAGGCACTCTATTCCCTTCCATTGGTCTTAATGTATCTGTTTTTATGCCATTACCATGCTGTTTTGATTACTGTATTTTGTAGTGTAAGAGAAATTCAAAATGTCCACAGAAAATAGAATTAATAGTTAAAAATAAAAAAAAAAACCACAAACTTCCTTTGTCAACACAAGCTCCATCAAGTTCAAGACTATTTTGTAACAGACAATACCAGGCTTTAGTCTGTCTCTAAAGAACTGAGGATCCTAGGACAATGCAGGTTTTTTTATATTATGAATGTAAGAAAATGGGTGCTTGTGAAAGATTTTTAGGGTTAGGAAAATAAAAGAAATCAGAAATAGTCAAATCAGTATTTTAGGTCGATGCCATCAAAATTCTCACAAATTTGCCATTTGTTTCATGAGAAGAATGAACAGGGATATTGTGGTAGATAATTTCTTTTAAAGCTCTCCTGGATATTTTTTTTTTTTTGTTAATGCTTAGGCTAACTTTCTCAAAAGTCTCACAATAAGCAGATACTGTTTTTTGGCCCTCCAGTAAACAAGCAAGATGATTTCAGCAGCCTACCTCCTCAAAAAAAAAAAAAAAGAAAAAGAAAAAGAAAAACTGTTGTCATGATCTTTGCTTTTGTTCAGTCTACTTCTGCTTTGACTGTACCTCTTCCAACTCTTTTTTTTTTTTTTTTTTTTTGACAGGCAGAGTTAGAGAGAGAGAGAAAGGTCTTCCTTCTGTTGGTTCATTCCCCAAATGGCTGCTTCAGCCAGCGCGCTGTGCCGATCTGAAGCCAGGAGCCAGGTGCTTCCTCCTGGTCTCCCATGCGGGTGCAGGGCCCAAGCACTTGGGCCATCCTCCACTGCCCTCCTAGGCCACAGCAGAGAGCTGGACTGGAAGAGGAGCAACCGGGACAGAATCCGGTACCTAGACTAGACCGGGACTAGAACCCGGAGTGCCGGCACCGCAGGCGGAGGATTAGCCTAGTGAGTCACAGCACCAGCCACAACTCTTGATAATCATTGCATTGATTGTGACTTTCTACAGAATCCTACTGCTAAGGACATGTGTCATCTCCTGTTACAGTTATTCCTTAATGAGTAATGGTAAATAGTCATTTCAAATTAGTTCATGGGATCCTTGTTCATATTATGAAACACCCCCAAAGTGGTTGGAAGAGTTACTATAAGAACCCCAAATTTGGGTCCATGCACCTGGAACACAGTAAGCCAATCATTGACATAGGGCGGTGGAAAAAGTAGGTGTTTGTTGCAGAGGACAGAGCAAGGAGCCACACAACTAACACTCAATTCCCAGACTCCCTGAGGGATTGAAGGCAGTGGATTTTACCAATCAAACTGGGGATGAGCAGTACATGATCAGCTCAACTATGGAGCTCTGGCTAGTTCACAGGAATTGTGGCCTTCCTTTCATTGGTCAGTGATAAGGGCCAGTGTGTTTCCTTTGGGATAGCAAAGGTGGGCTGCAATGTATCTGGGTCTAAGTGCGAATTGGGTATCTATTTGATCTGGGCTTGTGAGTTTTTGCACAAGCTCTCAGAATAGTGGGTAACATAGAGTTAGCTATAGTGCCAATCCTGCCACTCCTTTAAGTTAACGAATTAATGTTTCAAGAGGAACTTCAAGGTAAGAAATACTGGGAGTACTGATAAAATCTTCATCAAAGACATTAAGGGTATGGGCTCAGCTTCATTCATGTCTTTCATACTTATGACTATAGCTGGATGACTTTCAAGCCCCAACCTGAAGACAATTAATATTAAAGTCATGAATACCATTTTATGGTACCAGATTCAGCCATGAAGACAGCATTTCATCAATTCAAAATCTTATTTATTATTTCTCTGAAACTAAACTTTGATTTTTAAAAGATTATCTATCCAGGGGCTGGCATTGTGGCCTAGTGTGCTAAGCCTCTGCCTGCAGTGTTGGCATCCTAAATGGACTCTAGTTCATATCCCAGCTGCTCCACTTCTGATCCAGCTCTCTGCTACGGCCTAGGAAAGAAGTACAAGATGGTCCAAGTGCTTGAGCCCCTATACCCATGTGGGAGACCCGGAAGAAGTTCCTGGCTCCTGCCTTCAAATCCGCTCAGCTCTGGCCTTTGTGGCAATTTGGGGAGTGAACCAGAAGATGGAAGACCTTTCTCTCTGTCTCTCCCTCCCTCTCTCTGTAACTCTGCCTCTCAAATAAATAAATAAATAAATCTTAAAAAAATTATCCATTTATTCTGACATATTAAGAGCTTAGAAATTGATGCTTCATATAAACAATGAGTAAAAACATGAACATATTAAAAAATCAACATTTCTTCTTAGATACATCAAGGTCACAGGGCAAAGCACTGCTCCCAAAACTGGACAGACAGGCAGGCAGATACAGAGAATCAGAATTTACCACAGCAGAAACCCACAAGCAGAAATTACCACAGAAACCAGTATGGGGTGTAGTTGGAAAATCTGAACTGTAATTGAGAAATTGCTGAAGGGTCAGTATAAATCAATGAAGGACATTAAAATTCCAAGGGAATTTAATAATGAGGTGGGACAAGAGGCGCACAGATGTTTGGGTTTTACTTACAGAAGCTCTACAAGGTTCTCAGGATGAATAACAATAAAAAAAAAATGAAAAAACATTCCTGTTCCACAGAGGGAGAGGGAAAGTAGCCATTTTTAAATACTCAAGAGCAGTATGTTCTTAACAAGATCTGCCCTCATGAGAAACTACTTCACTGGAGCCTTATATGCTAGAGTTTTATAAAATTCTAATCTACCCAGGGGAAGGGAAATATCCAACTCCAGTCTCTGTAGCCGTCCTGTGGTACCTAAGGTGGAGCTGAGAAGCACAGTTCAAGGCCCAGGAGAACAGATGCACTAAAAGACCTAATCGTAGATCTGTAGAACTCTTTCCCTCTCCACACCTTACCACTACCATGAAGTCTGTTTACTGTAATTCCCTTTCCCTGGCACATCCTATTCACCTTTCAACAAAAAATTGTGAGGCATAATAAAAGGCAGAAACCACATTTTGAAGAGATTGAACAAATAGAACCAAAGTCAGCACAGGAATGTTGGAATTATCACACTGACTTTTTTTTAATTAGAAGAGAGTGAAATGAAATATTTGAAGTGTTGAGATAAGGAAAAATTATAAATCTAGACTTTTTAAACTTTTATTTAGCAAATATAAATTTCCAAAGTACAGCTTATGTATTACAATGGCTTCCCCCCCCATAACTTAACCTCCCGCCTACAACCCTCCCAACTCCCACTCCCTCTCCCATTCCATTCACATCAAGATTCATTTTCAATTATCTTTATATACAGAAGATTGATTTAGTATATATTAAGTAAAGATTTCATCAGTTTGCACCCACACAGAACATAAAGTGTAAAATACTGTTTGAGTACTAGTTATAGCATTAATTCACATTGGACAACACATTAAGGACAGAGATCCTACATGAGGAGTAAGTACACAGTGACTCCTGTTGTTGACTTCTGTATCCTGAAGAATTATCCTTCAGGAATGAAGGATAAATACAAACTTTCTTGGACAAACAAAATAAATTGGGAGAATGTGTTGCCAATTGACCTGCCTTGCAAGAAATGTTAAAAGAAATTCTTCAAAGAGAAGGACAATTATATGTCAGAAACTGAGATCTATACAACGATACTTCAAAAAACTTACAGGAAATGGAATTTAAAAATAAATTTATTTTAGTGCAAAGAAACTTGAAATTCATAAACTTGAAGGGTCTCTAAAATGTTCATAGAAAATGCATATTATGAAAAAGAATGATTCAAAATTTTGCACCAAAATAAACTTATCTATAATTCTATTTTTCAAAACAAAAATTGATGTGTGCCTGTATTAAGAAAGAAAGAATATCAGGGAAGGTATAAGTGAAGGTAAAATAAACTGTTTTAATTTTGTTTCTATTGTTCTAACAGATAATAGTACAAAGTAATAATAGCAACACTGTATTCAATTGTGTATTTTTTTCTAAAGATTTATTTATTTATTTGAAAGGCAGAGTTACAGAGAGGCAGAGGCAGGGAGAGAGAGAGAGAGAGAGAGAGAGTGAGTGAGTTAGTTCTTCCATCTTCTGGTTTGCTCCCCAAATGGCCACAATGGCCAGAGCTAAGCTGATCTGAAGCCAGGAGCTAGGAGCTTCTTCTGGGTCTCTCATGTGGGTGCAGGGGCAGGACTTGGGCCATCTTCTAGTGCTTTCCCAGGCCTTGGCAGAGAACTGGATTAGAAGTGGAGCAGCCAGGACTTGAACCGGTGCCCATATGGGATGCCGTCAGTGCAGGTAGCAGCTTTACTCTTCAGGCCACAGTGCCACCCAGACAATTATGTATTCTTATATGTGCATGTACATATATACATATATACACACATATATATATGCATATATATGTATATGTATGTGTATATGTGAGTTTTTATTGAAGATTTATTTATTTGAAAGGCAGAGTTGCAGAGAGAGGTAGAGACAGAGTTAGAGAGCAAGGGAGAGATATCTTCCATCTGCTAGTTCACTCCCCAAAAGGCCACAGTGGCTGGGAGTAGGCCAGGCAAAAGCTAGGAGCCTGGAACTTGATTCTGATCTTTCACATGGGTAGCAGGGGTCCTGGCACTTGGGCCGTCTTCCTCTGCTTTCTGAAGTACATCAGCAGGGAGCTGGAATGGAGTGGAGCAGCTGGGACTCTAACAGGTGTTCATATAGGATGTACCACAATGCCGGTTCCATAAATAAGCTTGTGTATGTTTGTATATAAGTGAAGTGAATGATAGCAATGATATAGGGATGAGAGTGAGTAATTAGGGGTATTTTGTAACTGTAAGATATTTGCACTAAATGTCAAGTTGTTAGTGTTATTTGATAGTAGAGTTTGACTAGTTATTCACATATTATAATCTCTAGGGAAACCACTTAAAATTTTCTTTAAATGCTTTAATGATAAGCTAAGAAAGAAGATAAAATGGAACCATATAAACAGTTCAGTTAAAAGCAAAAGGCAGAAAAAGTGTGGAAAAAATAAGAACAAAGAACAAAGTCAACAAGTGGAAAACAGCAACAGATATAGTAGATATTGTTTCAATTTTATTGACAATCACTTTAAATCTTAGTGATGTCAATAAACCAATTAAAACAAGATTATTAAAGTGGGTCAAAAAACAATATGTTGTCTCAAGGAAACCTACTTTAAATATAAAGACACATATAGATTAAAAAGTAAAGAGATGGCAGATGTCCTAAATAGCACTCTGGCCTCAGAATCAGCCCTTGAGGCATTTGGATCTGGCTGAAGAGCCCATGAGAGTATTGTAGGCATGGAAAGCCAAGACACCATGGAAAAGAAAAAAAAAAAGAAGACCTAAATAAAAGATCTCAGCGAGTGTGATCCCAGTGGAAAGAATGGGGCCAACAAAGAAGGAGGTACCTTTCTCTGAAGGGAGGAGAGAACTTCCACTTTGACTATGACCCTATTGGAATAAGATCGAAGTTGGAGAACCCTAAAGGCTTCCGTAGCCTCAGCAACTCATGACTAGAGTCTAGGGAGATTACTGATGCCATAAACAAGAGTATTAAATTGTTAAATCAACTTCAAAAGTCACAGTGTACTTACGTCCCATGTGGGATCTGTCCTTAATGAGTTGTCCAATGTGAAGTAATGCTATAGCTAGTACTGAAACAGTATTTTTACACTTTGTGTTTTTGTGTGGGTGCAAACTGATGAAACCTTTACTTAGTATATACTGAATCAATCTCCTGTATATAAAGATAATTGAAAATGGAAAAAAAAAAACCTTGGTGTTAAATTGGAAATTGCATAGAAAATTAATCATTTTTTTAAAAAAAAATATCATGTAGGATCTCTGTCCTTAATGTGCTGTACATTGTGATTTAATGCTATAACTGGTACTCCAACAGTATTTTTCACTTTGTGTTGCTATGTGAGGGCAAACTGTTGAAATCTTTACTTTATATATACTAAACTGATTTTCTGTATATAAAGAGAATTGAAAATGAATCTTGATGTGAATGGAAGAGGAGAGAGAGCAGGAAAGGGGAGGGTTGCAGGTGGGAGAGAAGTTATGGGGGGAGGAAGCCATTGTAATCCATAAGCTGTACTTTGGAAATTTATATTTATTAAATAAAAGATAAAAAAAGTAAAGAGATGATGAAAGATATATCATGTGAATACCAATCAATAGTGACAGTAACTACCTTAATTTCAGACAGAATTCGGAACAAGAAAAGTTATTAAGTAGAAAAAGAAGCATTACATAATGACAAAGGGGTCAGAACTTCAAGAAGACATAACGATCTTTAAGGTGTATGAACATTAAAGTATTTGAGGCCTAAAGTATATGAGGCCAAAAGTGACAGAACTGGAAGGAAAAAATATATGAATCTGCTGTTGTAGTTGGAGATTTCAGGACCCTTCTGTCAGAAATGGACAGATCCAGCAGGCAGAAAATTAGTAAAGACTTAATTAAGCAAATCAGCATCATTAGTCAACTGAATATAATTGACATGGGTAGACTGCTGCATACAACAGCATAGGACACCTTCTTCTCAAGGTCACATGGAATATTCATCAAGACAGACCATAGTATATGCTATAGAACACACTGTCACCAACCTAAAACAAAATACATTGGAATATCTGCTAAGAGACCACTGTAGTAGTAAGGAAGACATCGGTCAGAAAGATCACTAGAGAATGCAGTTCTTGAGATCCAGCAACACACTTTTAAATAACACATGAATCGATGAAGAAATGTCAAGAGACCCTAAAGATTATTTTGAAGTAAGTGAAAATGAAAACAACCAAATTTGGGGATACCAGAGAATTTATAGTACTAAATACTTTTAGAAAGATCTGAGATCAGTAGTCAAAGCTTCCATTTCAAGAATCTAGGAAAAGAAAAGCAAATTAAATAAAAAGGATGAAGAAATAAAAATTAGAGGAGAAATCAATTAAGTTGAAAACAGAAATTCAGTAGAAAACATCAATGAAACTAAAAGCTGCTTCTTTGAAAAGATAAATTTAATAAGCTTCTACCCAAGCTTACTACAAAAAGAGAGGGAAAGAGGACACAAATTAGAAACATCTGAAGTGAAGGCAAGGCCATTGTTACAGATCCTGTGGACATTAGAAGAATAATACAGGCCAGCACCGTGGCTCAATAGGCTAATCCTCCGCCTGCGGCACCAGCACCCAGGGTTCTAGTCCTGGTCCGGGCGCCAGATTCTGTCCCGGTTACCCCTCTTCCAGTTCCAGCTCTCTGCTGTGGCCCAGGAGTGCAGTGGAGGATGGCCCAAGTGCTTGGGCCCTGCACCTGCATGGGAGACCAGGAGAAGCACCTGGCTCCTGGTTTCCAATCAGCATAGTGCGCCGGCCGCAGTGGCCATTGTGGGGTGAACCAACAGAAAAGGAAGACCTTTCTCTCTGTCTCTCTCTCTCTCTCACTGTCCACTCTGCCTGTCAAAAAAAAATAATAATAATAATACAGAATATCATGGATAGTTCTATGTCCACCATTTTGAAAACCTACAGGAAACGGACCAATTCCTTATAAGATACTGCCTACTAAAACTTAGACAAGGAGAAATTGACAATCTAAATAGGCATTTACCTATTAAATCAGTTGAATCAATGATTAATAACTTCACAAAACAGCAGCAGATGCAGATGGGTTCTCTGGTGAACTGTACCAGATACTTAAGGAAGAAGTTATACCAGTTTTCTTTCATTCTTCCAGAGGCTAGAATTATTTCCAAATGAGACCCCACTACTAAAACCAAAATCATTACAATAGAAGAAAATGTAATTTATGTCTAATGTAATTCATGGACATAAATCCAAAAGTCATCAATAATAATATTAGCAAATGTATAGAAAAAATTATATACTACAGATAAATTGGATTTATGCCATGTATGCAAAAACCAGTTCAGCATTCAAAAGTTAATCAATATAACCCATACTATGGTTTATCCTAATTAAAGTAATTGTACACAACTACTCTTTCCAGCCACTTCCCCTTGAGCTATAGATTATGTGCACACAATCTGCCTTACAAAATGTTGCAAATGCTATTTTCTCTAAATATTTTTATATTACATAATATAAAATGTTTTATATGACAGAATATAAAATGGCCTGTCATTAGCAGTTAGTTTCCTCACTGCTAAACCAGAGCTTCACGTTTTAGGTTTTTTGTTAGGATAGCAAAATATTTTTGCAAAAAAAAAAAAAAAAAGCAACTCTTACCAAAGTAACAGTTCCTATATTACCTGATAACACTGGCAGCTAGACTGATAAAGAGCAAATATGAGTCATTTCATGTAAAAATTTTTTCTCTGTGCTATTCTAATCAACACACAAGTTCTATATAAGTTTTATTCCAGAAATTTAGGCTTCTTCTGTGTTTTGTAGCTTTTTCATCTTTCAGTTTATAGCTTTAGAATATAGTGTGAAAGGCATGACATGGGCTAGCCCTGGGAGTGACCTATGTCACTTTCACTTAAATTTCTTTGGTCTGATCTCGGTCACATTACTTATTCAGTGCCTCCTGCCTCACATGACCGAGAGTCTGGATGTATTGTCTGAGGACTCAAAATAAGAATAATGGGTTTAGTGAAGAACTTAAGTGTGTAAGTAGATTTTGTTGTGGGAATGTTTCCAGGTTGTTTTATTTGGGCTCTTGCCCCTGTGTGAGATAAGAATGCAAATCAGGGACAAAAGTAACATGCAAAAATGGGAGCAGGGTTTGGATAAAAAGAAGTACATAATGAGCAAGAGAGAAAGAGCAGACTGCCCACCCCAGTCCAATTGACCCCTTTATGTAAGGGTGGCACCCTAATTGAATATACAAATCTGGTGGAGTGTGTGTGGATTCAGTGCACATGACATCTTCTGGAAAAGTTTTCACAGCATCTCCACGGGAAGTTCAGTTTACATGTGCTTATCTTGGCATCCTCTTCCTGGTGCTGCAGGAAACTGAAGTGTATTCTGGGAAAATGTGTGAGCTAGATTGGCAAGCAAGGGGTTGGTGGTAGGGTTTAGGGCTAAAGACAGAAACTGCAGAAAATCTTCCGACTTTTAATCCCTAATCCTTTGCCTTGCCCCATATAAGGTTCTAGTAGGCTTTAATCACTTTTGGACTTAAAAATACCAATAATTTCATTGAAAAAAATTATTTTACAAGTACTTCGATTCCAAAAATGCCAAATATTATCCTAGTTTTTGTGAAGAAAGAACCATGTCTATCCTTAATTAAGTTATGGCCAATGTAATTTAAATACTGACCAAATTATTAAAGCAAAGATATGCATCAGACTTGGGACTTTAAGTCACTAAACATTTAGTTTGTGAACAGTATGGTATGTATTAAAGTACAGTGCCCAATTCTTGAGATAGAAGGGCAACTGTGGTTTCCTGCCCCCGTGTACCTAACAAAATAGATAAGGATGAACATGTACACAACTGGAATGAGAATTCAGAATTCCTAAAGGAGCCTGAAATTTCTGTCCTGTATTTCCTGCTTCATCTTCATGTAGCCAAGCTCCCTTTCTCTTTGTCAGTTGCACCAATGTTCTCAGTGCTTTTGCATAAACTGTTCCTTCTGCCCAAAATATCCTTTCCTCTCTATTTTAGTCCTGGGTGATTGCTACATAATATTCAGATATGATATAATCTGGTACAGAAATTTCTTTTGAAACCCCTCCACTGTCCATTCCCGCCATCTTCTGAAAACTGTCTCCTGATACTCCTTTAGAAAACTCACCCTTCCGTTTTCATTAACTCTGAACTATGATTAACTTAAGTATTTCAGTGTCATCTCCCTGGAAATGGTGATTTGGCTAAGGATAGGCAGTTTCACAAAGAACTCTTTTTAGACCAATGAAATACAAGGATTATCAGAGCTTGTACCAGAACTATTGGAAGACACCTTTCTTTCTTTTGGTAGTGTGACAGTACATGTGTGTGAGACTCACATCTGCTAGAGCTATTTTAGAGAACAAGGAAGAGAAAGAATGAAGTGGGCCTTAGGATAAAACTGTCCACACAGCAAAGCCAATAAAATTTAGGTTCTTAGAGATATCATTTAGGCTACTGAGTCAATTCTTGCCTGAAGCTAGATATACTTCTGGATTTTTCAATTATCCCCCAAAATTCCTTCTTAATTGCTGAGCCACTTTGAGTTGGATTTTCTGTTGCTTGTAACAAAAAGATTTCTAGCAAGGTGTGCACTTAAATACCCACTTATTCACAGAAGTCTTTGTATGCGCTAAACTAATTTGAATGCCATGTGCTCTCTTAGCACCTTCTAATTCTCTTTCAAGAGGCCAAAATGCCATGATGTATCCTGAGAGCCTGGGACAGTGCCTGGTACATAGTAGGCACTAATAAAATTTGTCAGGTAAATATGAAAACGATATGAGCCTGAATTAGGAAGTAGCAATGAAAATAAAGGAATGCATGAAAACATAGGGAAGCAAAAGGGAACATTTCAATAGTTTAACTAAACTTTGCAGATTTTTGTGGAGGAAGCAAGTTGTCAAATCTACCACAAAAAAAAAAAAAAATGAATTCAGTTTAGAATATATTAAGACTAAGTTCCAGTATGATAATTTCCAAGAGGCAGCTATAAATAGATTTGGAGTTCAGAAGAAAGGTAAGGTTAAATGTTGCTGTGGGCTGGCGCCGCAGCTCACTTGGCTAATCCTCCGCCTGTGGCACCAGCACCCCGGGTTCTAGTCCTGGTTGGGGCGCCGGATTCTGTCCCGGTTGCCCCTCTTCCTGTCCAGCTCTCTGCTGTGGCCCGGGAAGGCAGTGGAGGATGGCCCAAGTGCTTGGGCCCTGTACCCACATGGGAGACCAGGAGGAGGTACCTGGCTCCTGGCTTCAGATCGGCACTGCGCGGCAGCCATCTCAGGGGTGAATCAATAGAAGGAAGACCTTTCTCTGTCTCTCTCTCTCACTGACTCTGCCTGTCAAAAAAAAAGAAAAATGTTGCTGTGGATTTGTTCTGACAGGCAGAGTGCGGTGGGGGCAAGAAGCACAGAGTCATGACACAGACACTGGGAGTCAGGGGAAAGCAGGCTAGAGGCAAGCAGCTCGCAGACTCGTTTATTTCAGTTGGTGCAGCATCTTATATAGTCTAGGCAGCCAATCTCGCCAAGAGGCAGTTTATTCCCTAACCAATCACTGCCTGTTGCCAAGGAGGCTCCTTTTCCAGGTGGGTTCTGAAGCCATTCCTGAGTAACTGATGCTCGCTTGCCAGCGGCTATCTTGGTATGGCCTTCTCATTCCACTACAGTTAAACATAGTGACAGTGGCATCAGCATGGTGGAAATAGATGGTGGTGACAGTATAAAAGGAAGCTGCAGAACAGAATCTTGGGAAACACCTTCACTAAAGGGCCTTTACAGAGAGATACACAGTAGTCCCTCCTCTGCAGTTTCACTTTGGGCAGTTTGTTTATTTGTGGTCAACTGTGAAAATATTAAATGAAAAATTCCAGAAAGAAGCAATTTGTGGGGCCGGTGCCATGGCTCACTTGGTTAATCCTCCACCTGTGGCGCCAGCATCCCATATGGGTACTGGTTTCTAGTCCTGGTTGCTCCTCTTCCAGTCCAGCTCTCTGCTGTGGCCCAGGAGGGCAGTGGAGGATGGCCCAAGTGCTTGGGTCCCTGCACCCGCATGGGAGACCAGGAGGAAGCACCTGGCTCCTGGCTTCGGATCGGCGAAGTACCAGCCGTGGCGGCCATTTGGGGAGTGAACCAACAGAAGGAAGAGCTTTCTCTCTTTCTCTCTTTCTCACTGTCTACAACTCTACCTGTCAAATAAAGACAAAAAAGCAATTTGTAAGTTCTAAAGTATGTGCTGTTCTAAGTAGTGTGATGAAATCTTGCACCATCTCACTCCATCTGGTCTAGGACATGAATCATCCTTTGCCTTGTGTATCCACACTATAAACTAGCTGCCCACTCTCCTGTTTACTACTTTGTTATTGTAGTACTTATGTTTAGGTAACCCTTATTTTGCTTAATAATGTCTCTAAAGTAGAAGAGTAGTAATGCTACTCTTATTACAGTATGTTGTTATAAGTGTTCTGTTTCACTAATGTTATTAATTACTGTTAATTTCTTACTATGCCTAATACACAAATTAAACTTGCTCATGAGTACAGATGTACAGGAAAGAAACATAGTCTATAAAGTGTTGGTAGTGTCATGGGCTTCAGGCATTGACTGGGGATCGTGATACACAGCTCTTCTGTTGAAGCAGATGTTTGGTGCAGCAGTTAAGATGATACTTAGAATACATGGATCCCCTACTGGAGTGCCTAGGTTTGAGTTCCGGCTCTGCTGACAATTCCAGCCTCCCACTAATGCACGTACTGTGAGGAATGCACACTGTGTGGCAACTAGTGATAACCCAAGTGGTTGGGTCCCTGCAACCCATGTAGCAGACTTGGTTTGAGCTCCTAGCACCTGGCTTCAGCCTGACCCAGCCCTGGCAATTGCAGGCATTTGGGGAGTGAACCAACGGATGAAAGATGCCCCCCTTTCCTCTCTTCCTCCATCCCTCTCCCTTTCTTTGCCTTTCAATAAATAAAAATTTACAATAAAAATTTTAAAGGAATGTATTCCCTGTGGGGGCCTCCACAGGCACATAGGAGGAACTGTTGTATATAGAAAGTCAGTAAAAATTAACATATTGTGATAAATCCATACAATGGGATATTATTCAACCATAAAAAGAAATGAGGTACCAGTACCTAGACTAACTAGGAATGACATTGAAAATATGTTAAAGGAAGAATCCAGGAACAAAAAATATATATTTCTTCTTTTTAAAACTGTATATGGGAGTCCTTTGCTCATTTCTGAACTGGATTGTTTTCTTGTTGAGTTATGTAAGTTGCTGATATATTGGGGATATTAAACCTTTGTTGGATAAGTAGTTTGCCAATATGTTTTTCCCATTCTGTTGGGTGTCTCTTCACTCTATTGATTGTTTCCTTTGCTGTGTAAAACCTTTGGGGTTTGAAATAGTCCCATTTGTTAAGTTTCGCTTTTATTGCCTGTGCTTTGTGGGGTCTTATCCAGGAAGTCATCCCCTACACAAGTGTCTTGGAGTGTTTCCCCTATGTTTTCTAACATAGTTTCAGATCTTAAATTTAAGTCTTTGTTCCCATCTTGAGTTGATGGTTGTATATGGTGAGAGGTATGGATTAATTTAATTCTACATGTATACATCCAGTTTTGCCAGCACCATTCATTGAAGAGATTATCCTTACTCCATTGTATGGTCTGAACACCTTTGTCAAAAATCAGTTGGCTGTATGTATGTGATTAATTTCTGGTCTCTTTGTTCTGTTCAACTGCTCTTGTTAATGATTTTTCTATCAGTACCATGCTGTTTTGATCACTATAGCTTTGTAGAGTATGCTTTGAAGTCAGGTATTGTGATGCTTCCAGTTTGATTTTTCTTGATCAGGATCACTTTGGCTATTCTGGGTCTTTTGTGATTCTATATGAATCTTAGGATTGCTTTTCCTAATTCTGTAAAATATGTCATTGGTATTTTGATAGGCATTGCATTAAGTCTATAAATAGCTTTAGGCAATATATACATTTTAATGATACTGATCCTTCCAATGGGCAAGGATTACCTTTCCATTTTCTTGTGTCCTTGATGATTCCTTTCATTAATGTTTGATAATTTTCATTCTAAAGATTTTTCACTTCTTTAATTAAATTTATTCCTAAGTATTTAATGTTTTTGTGGCTATCATAAATGTGAGTTAGTTATTAGCATACAAAAAGGCTATAGTTTTTTAGTTTTTTTTTTTTGTACCTTTATTTTGTATCCTGCAACTTTACTGAATTGGCTTAGCAATGCTAACAGTTTTTGATGGAGTGTTTAGGTTTTTCCATGTACAACATCATATTATTACAAACATGGACGATTTGACTTCCTGTTTTCCAATTTTGATGCCCATATTCTTTCTCCTCCCTAATTGCTCTTGTTAAAACTTCCAGTACTATACTGAATAAGAGTGGTGAAATTAGACATCCTTGTCTTGTTCCAGATCTGAGGAGAAATGCTTCAGCTTTTCCTCATTCCATATGATATTGGCTGTTGGTTTGTGATATTTATAATTTTGAAGATAGTTACTTCTATTCCTAATTTGTGGGTGTCTTATCATGAAGAGATGTTGAACCTTATCAAAGACTTTCTCTGCATCTATTGAGATGACCATATGGTTTTAGTTCTTCATTCTACTGATATGATTTATGACGTTTATTGATTTGCAGTTGTTAAACCATGCTTGCATTTCAACATGTGAAAACATGCTCAAGATCACTAGCAACCAGGGAAATCCAAATCTAAACCATGATGAGATAATCAACTCACCCCTGTCAGAATGGCTAAAATCCAAAACAGTAAAAAATGTTGACAAAGATGTGGACAAAGGGGTTGGTGGGAATGTAAATTAGTGCAGCCACTTGGAAAACAGTGTGGAAATTTCTTAAAAAGCCATAAAAAGACTTGCCATATGCTCCAGCAATCGCACTACTGGGAATATACCCAAAAAACCTGAACACAGTGAATCAAAGAGATACCTGCACCATCATGTTTATAGTAGCACTGTTTACAATAGCCAAAATTTGGAATTAACCGAGGTGTCTGTCATCAATGAATGGTTAAACAAAATGTAGTATATATACACAAGGGAATATTATTCAGCTATAAAAAAAATGAAATTCTACTATTTGCAGCAAAACAGACACAACTGGAGGACATCTTGTTGAGTGAAATAAGCTGAGCCCAGAAAGACAAATACCACATGTTCTCCCTTACATATGGGAACTGAAATTTAAAAAACAAACAAAAAAAATGATAGAGAAAAGAAATGTCTGTGTTTATCAATATTGCTGCAAATATAGTTTTGTAAAAGTTTGTACCTGTGTCAAATCAAGGTTTAAGAATGTTATAGTACTATAGTTTTAATGATCTGCGATTACTTTAAAATTTATTGTATATAGATGAAAGGGTAATTTTTCCATTCAGTTATTGTTTAAAGTCATTGTGTTCCCATTAAACTAGGGTCTTTTGCTTTTTGCTGGTTAACCTTTCTCAGTGAACTATTAAGCCTTTTTACTATAATGTAAATTTAAACTATGTTATCTAAAAAACTAAAACTAAGGAGAAAAAAGGACAGAGCAGAAGTGAGAAAGAAAGTGGGAACAAGAGGAAGGGAATATCTTTTCTTTTATTTTACTTTATTTAAGATATATAAGTTTATGTATTTCATATATACAGATTTAGGAACAGATACTGCTCACCCTACCCTCCCTCCTACCCATACTCCAACATTTCTTCCTCTTCCTTCTATTACCTCTTAATTTTTACAAAGATCTGTTTATTTCATACTAATAAGGTTAACCCTACACTAAGTAAAGAGTTCAACAGATAATATGAAGAAAAAAAACATTGTTCCTCAACAGTAGAGATAAGGACAGTAGACAATCATCAAATCTCAGAATATCCATTTCATTCCAATACATTCAGTATGTTCTTAAATTGTATCTACAAATCACAATAGTCTGTTTAAAACTAATTAAAAATTAATTTTAAACAATATATTATCTGCCTATAAATATTTCTTCTAATAGAGAATTTATGGAAAATTACAGAATGTACTCCTTTGAATTTTAAATTTTATAAATATATTTCAGTGTGTGTAGCAGTTCTTGTAGGGCACATATTGGATGTTTCCTTCTTCATAAAATACTCAGAATAGACAATTTCATTTAAATAGAATGTAAATCTGTGACAGTGGATTGGGGGAAGAGAAAAATGATCAGTGACTGCTAATAGGTATGGAATTTCCTTCAAGGGATGATGAAAATACTGTGGCACTGGGTGGAAGTGATGATTGTACAACCTGGTGAATGAACTAAAATCCAGTGCATTGTACACTTTAAATAGTACATGTCAAAGAAAGGGTAATAGTCATAGAAGAAGGTACATACTGACATGTTCAGAGAAAGAAGTAGATAAAACAAATGGACAGTTACAAGGAACCTAACAGAGATACAGGGAAGGCCACCCAAATACACATGGAACAACATTGAAATTAAGTAAATGTATTTAATTGAAGTTTGTAGTCTTTAAAGATAGTTAACTAGTCCCACTTAATAATAGGGTTTTGTGTTAGCAATTAAAAGCATAAATAAAGATAAAATATCTAATTAATGATCTGGAATTCTCATCCTCTTGCTTAAGTAAATATGGCAGAAGACTTTATATATGATAAAAACTTTCAGAATAGCCAATATGTTAGAACAGTTACACATAGTATAGCAAAAGCATTCTCTTTTTAATTAGGAGGAAACTTAACTGTATATTGCCAAATGAAAGAAGCCAGTCTGAAAAAACTACTTATTTGCCGGTGCCGTGGCTCAACAAGCTAATCCTCCACCTTGCGGCGCTGGCACACCGGCACCCGGTCCGGGCACCAGATTCTGTCCCGGTTGCCCCTCTTCCAGGCCAGCTCTCTGCTATGGCCCGGGAGTGCAGTGGAGGATGGCCCAAGTGCTTGGGCCCTGCACCCCATGGGAGACCAGGAGAAGCACCTGGCTCCTGCCTTCGGATCAGCGCAGTGCGCCGGCCACAGCACGCCGGCCACGGCTGCCATTGGAGGGTGAACCAACGGCAAAGGAAGATCTTTGTCTCTGTCTCTCTCTCACTGTCCACTCTGTCTGCCAAAAAAATAAAAATAAAAATAAATAAAATAAAAACCTACTTACTTATGGTATGATTCCAACTCTATGACATTCTGGAAAAGGAAATAGATGTAGGGATAATAAAATGATCAGTGGTTGACTGAGATTGAGGAGGAGGATGAGCGGTATGAATAAGAACAGTACAGCGAATTTTTTAGGACTCAGATATTTCTGTATGATACTGTAATTGTAAATACATGACACCATACATTTGTCAACATCTGTAGAATGAGCCTTCCTGTAAATGATGGACTTCAGTTATTCATGGAGCAATATCAGTTCAACAGTTGTATAAAGTATACCACACTAATACAGGTTAATAAGAGGCAAAACTGTGTGTGAGTACACAGGTATACTCATGTGTAGGGCCACAAGCAGGGATCCTAACCACTTTGAGCAACAAAAATTATCCTTTGTTTCATTTAAAAATTTATGAAATAAAAATGAATTCCATATCTTTTAAATGCAATCAATGTGCGGTCCTAGAACTAGAAAAGTAATTACCATACAAGACATCACAGGGGTCCAGTGTTGTGCCTCAGCAGCGTAAACTGCTGCTTGCAGTGCCATCATACCATATTGGAGCACCGGTTTGAGACCCAATTGCTCCACTTCTGATCCAGTTCCCTGATAACGTGCCAGGGAAAACAGCGGAAGATGGCTAAAGTACCTGGACCCCTGCCACCTACATGAGAGATCCAAATGGAATTCCTGGCTCCTGGTTTGGACCTGATCCAGCCCTGGCTTATGCGACCATTTAGGGAGTGAAACAGCTGATGGAAGATCTTTTTCTCTGCCTTTCCCTCTCTCACTTTCACTCTGCCTTATAAAATCTTTAAAAAAAGATGTCATTGTGAATATTGATGAGATGTAATATGCTGTAGCTATTGTACAGATGCTTAATATCTGGACTGATCATTTTGTTGGATGGAAGGGCAGTTATGAATGAAATGGAGGATAAAATAAAGGCAAAATGATGAACTTGTATAAAATGTAGGTTTCTTTGTGTTTGTTTTGTACTTTTTTTTCCATATATTTGAAATAATTTAAAACTACAAAAAAAGAAATTTAAAGGACAAAGAATTGGAGGCTCAGGCACTGCTCACAGTAGAGCTCAGTACAGTGCCAAAGTCTAAAACTTTCTTTCTCCGTGAATGTGGGTTGGCTGAGGTCATGAGTGCATCCTGCTCCTTGTGAGCAATGCCGAAGATGTGATTTGAGCAGAATAGATTATGCTGGAAGATTACTGAGGAAGAAATAATTTCCTTTAAGGGATGAGTGAGGAGTAGTGTCAACAGTTAAACTCAACATTCAGGTCCCATGCCTGGGGGATTCTATTACCAGAACAGGATAGAAACAATCAGAACAGCACAGATACTAAAAGCAGTTGAATCTTTATTTTTACAGGATTTGAAAGATGCCTTGAAGTCTGAAACATTGGCCTTTGGAGGAAATTTAGCCAATGTCTAGACAGATCATTTTAATTTTTAAAAAGCAATTAAAGTAACAGAAATGTGCAAAGTAATGTGAATCATTAGTTCTCAAAGTGAAATCCCTGAACCAACAGCATCTGCATTATATGGAAATTTATTAAAAATATCAGACCCATTGAATGGGAAACTCTGGGAATAGACCCAGCAGTAAATGGTTTAACAATCTAGATAATTCTGATGGGTAGTAAAGTTTCCAGAGCCACAGGTGTGAACATTATAACCACTTACTTATGCTGAATACTTGGAGCACTTACACTTCTTTGTTTTTTTCTATCTTCAGAACCAACCAGATCTTCACTTCTAGCTCTTCATACAGTATAAAATTCATTAATAGGAACTTTAGTTGCCCCACTGTGCTCTGAAACAGAACTACTTCTAACTATGTCTTGGTTCCTGTCACCTCAACTCCCTGTTTCCCCTTCCCCCTACACTTCCCAGCCTCTAGTAATCACTGTTTCTAAGTTTTAATATCTACCTTTTTTAACTACCACATGAGAGACAGAACATACAGTATTTATCTATCTGCAAATAGGAATAGTTTGACTTCCTCCTTCCCACTTTGTATCCCTTTGATTTCTTTTTCTTACCTAGTGGCTCTGGCTAAAACTTCCAGGACTATACTGAATAACAGTGGTGAGAATGGGCATCCTTGTGTGGTTCTGGATCTCAGTGGGAATGCTTCCAACTTTTCCCTATTCAATAAGATGCTGGCCATGGGTTTGTCATATATTGCCTTGATTGTGTTGAGGAATGTTCCTTCTGTACCCAGTTTGCTCAAAGTTTTTTTGTCATGAAAGGGTGTTGTATTGTATCAACTGCTTTCTCTTCATCTATTGAGATAATATGGTTCTTCAATTTGTTAATGTGATGTATCACATCGATTGATTGGTGAATGTTGATCCATCCCTGTATACCAAGTATAATCCCATTTGATCTGGGTGAATGATTTGTAAGATGTGTAGTTGGGTTCAATTGATAAGTATTTTTTTTAAAGATTTTTGCATCTATGTTCATCAGGGAAATTGATCTATAGTTCTTTTTCTCTGTTGCATCTTTATCAAGTCTAAGAATTAAGGTGATGCTGGCTTCATAGGAGTTTGAGATTATTCCCTTCTCTTTCAATTTATTTGAAAATCTTGAGAAGAATTGAAGTTCTTTAAATGTCTGCTAGAATTAGCAGTGAAGCCATCTGGTCCTGGGCTTTTGTTTGTTGGGAGGGTCTTTTTTACTGATTCAATTTCTGTCTTGGTTATGGGTCTGCTTAGGTTTTCTGTGTCTTCATGGCTTGATTTTGGTAGGTTGTATGTGTCCAGGAATCTTTCCATTGCTTCTACGTTTCCCAATTTGTTGACATACAGCTCTTTGTAAGAATTTCTGATGATTCTTTTTATATCTGTGGTATCTGTTGTTACATTTCCTTTTTTATCTCTTATTGTATTAATTTCAGTCTTCACCCTCTTATTTTTAAATTAGTTGGGACAATGTTGTGTCAACTTTGTTTTTCAGAAAACCAGCACTCATTTTGCTGATCTTTGGGATTTGTTTCAATTTTGTTTATTCTCTAATTTTAATTATTTCTTGTACTCTTTTTCTGTTGTTTTTCTAGGTCCTTGAGATGCATCGATATTACTTATTTGGTGCTTTTCCAATTTCTTGATTTAGGAACCAACTGGTATAAACTTTCCTCTTAAAACTGCTTTTGCTGTATCCCATAGTTTTGATATGTTGTATTGTCATCTTCATTTGTTTCCAGAAATTTTTTTGATTTCTTCAGTGACCAAGTGTTCATTCAGGAGCATGTTTTTCAGTCTGCATGTATTGCGTATGATCTAGAGATTCATGAGTTGTTGATTTCCAGTTTCATTTCATTGTGGTCAGAGAAGATGCATGGACTGATTTCAAATTTTTTTGAATTTGCTGAGACTTGCTTTATGGCCTAGCATGTGGTCTATCCTAGAGAAAGTTCCATGCACTGGTGAGAAGGATGTGTATTCTGAAACTATAGGGTGAAAAGTTCTATAGATATTCATTAGGTCCATTTGTTCTGTAGTATCAATTAAATTCTTTGTTTCTTTGCTGTTTTTCTGTCTGGTTGATCTGTCCATTGCTGAAAGTGGGGTATTAAAATCCACCATTACTACTGTCTCCCTTTAGATCCACTCAAATTTCTTTTAAATAGCCAGGTGTCCTGTAATTAGTTGTATGTATAATAGTCATATCTTCCTGTTGAATTGATCCCTTAATCATTACATAGTACCCTTGTCTCTTTTTAACAGTTTTAGTGTTAAAGTCTGTTTTGTGTGATATTAGGATGGCTACACTACTTCTTTTTTGGTTTCTTTTAGCATGGAGTATCTTTTTCCATCCTTTCACTTTCAGTCTGCATGCATCTTTGCTCATGAAATGTGTTTGTTTAGGCAGAAAATAGATGGCTTTCGTTTTTGAATCCAATCTGGAAAATTGAGACCATTTACATTCAAGGTGACTATTGATATGTAACAACTTGGCCCTGCTGCCATTTTGCCATAAATATTTCTATCGTTTACCTTGGATTCCCTTTATACTTTGACTAGGAGATATTCTGCCTTCACCTTTTTTCATAGTGATGACCATGTTTCTGTGTTTTTATGTGTAGCATATCCTTAAGCATATTTTATAAGGCTGCATGAGTGGTGACAAATTCTTTCAAGTTCTTTTTGCTATGGAAGATCTTTATTTCACCTCATTCATAAAAGAGAGGTTTGCAGAGTCCAGTATTCTGGGTTGACAGTTTTTTTCTCTTATGATTTGGAATATATCTCACCATTCTCTTCTAGCCTGTAGGGCTTCTGATGAGAAGTACACTGTGAGTTTAATTGGAGAAACTCTGAAAGTAATCTGGTGTTCCTCTCATACACATTTTAAAATCTTTTGTGTTTTACTGTGGAGAATTAGAATACAGTGTGTTGTGGTGAAGATCTTTTCTGGTCATGTCTATTGGGAATTTTATGTGCTTCCTGTATTTAGACATCCCTTTCTTTGTCCAAATTAGTTAAGTTTTCACGTAATTGTTTCACTAAAAAGTCTTCTAATCCATTCTCTTTCTACACTTTCAAAAACTGCTGAGACCCCTATGTTGGGTTGTTTGATATTATCCCATAAAATTCCAATACTATTTTTTAGTTTTCTAATTTTTTTTGGTCTGACTATAAAACTTCCAGAGATTTGTCTTCTCAGATATTCTTTCTGCTGCCCCACTGAGTCTGTTGTTAAGGCTTCCCACCACATTTTTTATCTGTTCTATTGAATTCTTCATTTCCAGTATTTCATTTTGAATTCTCTTTAATATCTCAATTTCATGGGAAAATTTATTCATGTCATGTATGGATTTCTTTAGTTCATAGATTTGCTTCTGATTACATCTTAGTAATCCTATGAGCAAATTTTTGAGTTGTTTCTCGCATCTCTTCAATCTCTTTGTCTACACATTCTTGTATTGAAATGTTGTATTCTTTTGGGACCATCATGTTGTCTTACTTATTCTTGTTTCTTGAATTGCTGTGTTTATTATTAGGCATTTGTAGATATACTTGTCTTTTTTTTTTCCTGTGATGGCTTTTATCTTTGGACTATGCCTAGTGGCTTAGTGGAGTGTCCCCACTTTCAGTGAATACCCAGAGGCATGTGCTAGGTATGGTCAGGGAGCTCTGTTCAGTACTCCAGGGTAAGGGGAGTGTCCAAGATGACAACCAAGTTGGACATGGTAAATTTTTTTTTTTTATCAGAGGGGAGGTTTGTTAAACTCTCTGGCATAGTCTCATGCTCACCTCCTCTCCTCAGTGGAGACCAGTGCCTGTGTGCTAGCCCCACTGGCTACAGTATTTGCCTGTACTGCCACAAGAGCCACACAAAGGATCTGTGCAGTCCTGGTCTGAGCATAGATCCCTTTGCAGTGACCCTCACCAGGGAATCAGTGAGTCTCAAGTGTGTGGAGTTACCCATAGTGACTGCTCAAAAACCCAGCCATATGCTGTGCCCTCCCACATAACCACAGTGTTTTCACAGTCCCAGCACACAAGGCTCCCACAGTCACGAGCACCCAGCCCCCTGTCAGTTCTCCTAGCCAGACTCAGACGTCTCCTCTCATCTGGTTGCTGGGCACGTGGACACAAGCTGGTACAGCAGTTAGGTATGTCCAAAAGGTGCCCACCTTCTCTTAGCTAGTTACAGGATGCCAGTACTGGGTGGCTGGGGAGAGAGAAATGTGGCTTATCCCTCTAAGTTGGCAGGTACACTGTCACCCACAGGGCTCCAAGCCAGATTCCTGCCAGGCTCTCCCTGCAGCTTTATCACCCGTTGCTTGGGCTGTTGTAGTCTGGTCTCACTTCATTCCAAAGCTGGTGCTGAGGCTCTCAACTGCTGGGGTCCTGAGTTGTGTTCATCCACACCCTCCATGTAGGTCCACAGTGGCCTCCTAATTTGTGTGGAGTTTCCCTTGGTGTTTTCTCCCTCACTATTCCCTGAGATTGCACTCTCTCCACTTTGTAAAACTGTCTTCCCCTAGGCTAGAGCAATAAGCTGCTTCCCTACTCCGACATCTTGAAAACCTCCTTAACTGGACTTTTAAAATATGTACTTACTCCTCATGTGGGATCTCTGTCATTAATGTGTTGTCCAATGTGAATTAATGCTGTAACTAGTACTCAAACAGTATTTTACACTTTATGTTCTGTGTGGGTGCAAACAGATGAAATCTTTACTTAATATATACTAAATCGATCTTCTATATATAAAGATAATTGAAAATGATTCGATGTGAATGGAATGGGAGAGGGAGCGGGAGATGGGAGGGGTGCGGGTGGGAGGGAAGTTATGGGGGGAAGCCATTGTAATTCATAAACTGTACTTTGGAAAATTATATTTACTAAGTAAAAGTTAAAAAAAATGTTCATTTGTTTTCATCTTCTAGAAATGAGAGGACCTGGGAGCTAAAGGGATGAGGTAGAGACATTCCATCTACTAATTCACTCTATAGATGCCTGTAACACCCACTGCTCTGTGAGGCTAAAGCCAGGAGCCTGGGACTCCATCCAGATCTCCCACATGGATGGCAGGGCCCAATTATTTGTATCATCTTCTACTGCTTTCCTGGGCACATTAGCAGGGAGCTGGATTGTAAGTGGAGCAGCTGAGACTCAAACCAGTGCTTACATGGGATGCCAGCCTCACAGGTGGTAGTTTAACCTGCAGCACAGTGCTGGCATGCTAACCCCATAGCTTTGTTCTGTTAAATAATGCTTTAGCTATTTGGAGTATTATTTGCTTCCACATGCATTTTAGGATTGATTATTCTTTTTTTTTTTTTTTAATTTTTGACAGGCAGAGTGGACAGTGAGAGAGAGAGAGAGAGAGACAGAGAGAAAGGTCTTCCTTTTGCCGTTGGTTCACCCTCCAATGGCCGCCGCGGTAGCGCGCTGCAGCCGGCGCACCGCGCTGTTCCGGTGGCAGGAGCCAGGTGCTTCTCCTGGTCTCCCATGGGGTGCAGGGCCCAAGCACTTGGGCCATCCTCCACTGCACTCCCTGGCCACAGCAGAGAGCTGGCCTGGAAGAAGGGCAACCGGGACAGGATCGGTGCCCCGACCGGGACTAGAACCCGGTGTGCCGGCGCCGCAAGGCAGAGGATTAGCCTGTTGAGCCACGGCGCCGGCCAGGATTGATTATTCTAGTTCTGTGGAGAATGTCATTGGTGTTTTCATGGGCATTTAATATTAATTCTTCTAGTCTAATGTGAATTTCTATTTGTTTGTCTTCTTTAATTACTTTTTTTAAAAACTTTTATTTAGCAAATATAAATTTCCAAAGTTTAGCTTATGGATTACAATGGCTTCCCCCCCCCCCAATAACGTCCCACCCTCAACCCTCCCAACTCCCGCTCCCTCTCCCATTCCATTCATATCAAGATTCATTTTCAATTATCTTTATATACAGAAGATCAATTTAGTATATATTAAGTAAAGATTTCATCAGTTTGCACCCACACAGAACATAAAGTATAAAATACTGTTTCAGGGCTGGCACCACAGCTCAATAGGCTAATCCTGCACCTGTGGTGCCGGCACACCAGGTTCTAGTCCCAGTCGGGGCGCTGGATTCTGTCCCGGTTGCCCCTCTTCCAGGCCAGCTCTCTGCTGTGGCCCAGGAGTACAGTGGAGGATGGCCCAACTCCTTGGGCCCTGCACCCGTGTGGGAGACCAGGAGGAAGCACCTGGCTCCTTGCTTCGGATCAGCGTGGTGCACTGGCCTTAGTGCGCCACCCGCAGCGTCCATTGGAGGGTGATCCAACGGTAAAGGAAGACCTTTCTCTCTCTCTCTCTCTCTCACTGTCCACTCTGCCTGTCAAAAAAAAAAAATACCGTTTCAGTACTAGTTATAGCATTAATTCACATTGAACAACACATTAAGGACAGAGATCCTACATGAGGAGTAAGTGCACAGTGACTCCTGTTGTTGACTTAACAAATTAACACTCTTGTTTACAGCATCAGTAATCTCCCTAGGCTCTTGTCATGAATTGCCAAGGCTATGGAAGCCTTTTGAGTTCATCAACTCCAGTCTTAGTTAGACAAGGTCATAGTCAAAGTGGAAGTTCTCTCCTCCCTTTAGAGAAAAGTACCTCCTTCTTTGATGGCCCGTTCTTTCTACTGGGATCTCACTCACAGAGATCTTTTATCTAGTTTTTTTTTTTTTTTTTTTTTTTTTTTTTTTTTTTTTTTTTTTTTTTTTTTTTGGCCAGAGTGTCTTGGCTTTCCATGCCTAAAATACTCTCATGGGCTCTTCAGCCAGATCCGAATGCCTTAAGGGCTGATTCTGAGGCCAGAGTGCTGTTTAGGACATCTGCCATTCTATGAGTCTGCTGTGTATCCCGCTTCTCATGTTGGATCGTTCTCTCCCTTTTTGATTCTATCAGTTAGTATTAGCAGACACTAGTCTTGTTTATGTGATCCCTTTGACTCTTATACCTATCAGTATGATCAAAATTGTGAACTGAAATTGATCACTTGGACTAGTGAGATGGCATTGGTACATGCCACCTTGATGGGATTGAATTGGAATCCCCTGGCACATTTCTAACTCTACCATTTGGAGCAAGTCCATTTGAGCATGTCCCAAATTGTACATTCATTAATGTTTTTTAAAATTTTTTTTAGAGTTCTTTCACATCCTTGGTTACATTTATTCTACTTGTTATTCATTTATTTATATATTTATTTATTTTGGTGGTGGTTAGTGGAATTGTTTTAATATTTTTCACAGCAAATTATTCATCAGTATGCAAAACATGCTACTGATGTTTGTGTGTTGATCTTGTTTCCTGTAACTTTAATGGATTTTTCAGTCCTGAAAATCTCTTAATACATTCTTTAGGCTTCTCTCTGTCTAGAATCATGTCATCTGCAAATAGGGATATTTTGACTTCCTCCTTTCCTATTTGTATATTTTTCTTTCTGTCTCTTGCCCAATCGTGCTAAAACTTCCAGTACTATTTATTGAAAAAGAGTAGAGAAAGTGGACATCATTGTCTGGTTCCAGGTCATAAGGGAAATGCTTTGAACTTTCTCCCCTTCAGTATGATGGTGGTAGTGGTTCTGTCATATATAGTCTTTGTTATGTTAAGGTATGTTCCTGTATACATAATTGATAGTTTTTTAATCACAAATAGATGTTAAATTTTATTGATTGCTCTTTATGCAGCTATTGAGATGATTTTGTATATTTTATCCTTCATTCTGCCGATGTATAATGCTTATTGACATGTATATGTTGAATCATCCCTAAGATAAATCTCACTGGATCGTGGTAAATGATCATTTTCTGGTTAAGCCACCAGCTGTGACACCGGCACCCCTTATCAATGCCAGTCTGTGTCCCAGCTGTTCCGCTTGTGATCCAGCTCTCTGCTATGGCCTGCGAAAGCAGCAGAAGATGGCCCAAGTCTTGGGCCCCTATTACCCACGTGGGAGACCTGGATGGAGTTTCAGGCTCCTGGGTTTGGCCTGGCCAGCCCCAGCCATTGCAGCCTTTTTGGGGAAATGAACCAATGGATGGACGATCTCTCTCTGCTTCTCCTCTCTCTGTAACAGTACAATTCAAATACATCTATCAAAAAAGATTTTTTTGTACCTATGTTTAAGAGGGATATTGGTTTTTGGTATTCTTCATCTGGTTTTGGTATCAAAATAATACTGATCTCATTGGGTAAGTTTCTAAGAATTTCCCTTTCAGGGTTTTGGAACAGTTTGAGAAGAATTGATGTTACTTCTTCCTTGAAAGTTTAATCGAGTTAGCCATGTGGCCATGTGTTCCTAGATATCCCTTTGAGAGATTTTTATTAATGATTCAATCTCATTATTTATTATTGTTCTGTTCAGGTTTTCTGTGTTCAGGATTTTGTGGTTCAATTTTGATAGGTTAATTTTTCTAGAAATTTTTCAGTTTTTTGAAAAGTTGCATTTTATTTCTTTTGTAGTTTGGCAGTTTGCTGTATTAGGTTTGATTTTTTTTTTTCCTCTTCTGGTTAACTTTATAATTTCTCATGTTTTTCTTGGTTTTGATTGGCTTTGAATGTCCTTATTTCTCCTTCATTTGTGAAGTATATCTTTGCTATATATACTTTTCTTGGTTGATTTTCTTTTACTTCAGAGTTTGGAATATATCATTCCATTCCCTCTTGGTCTGTGAGGTTTCTGGGGGGAAAAAAAAACTCTTAAATGTTAGTTGGTGCTTTTGTCTTGTACTTTCTAGAATTCTCATTATTTATTTATTTATTCATTTATTTGAAAGACAGAGTTACAGAGAGAGGTAGAGACAGAGAGGTCTTCCATCCGTTGGTTCACTCCCCAGATGGCCACAACAGCTGGAGCTGCGTCAATCCGAAGCCAGGAGCCAGGAGCTTCTTCCGGGTCTCCCACGTGGGTGCAAGGGCCCAAAGACTTGAGCCATCTTCTACTGCTATCCCAGGCCATAGCAGAGAGCTGGATTGGAAGAGGAGCAGCCGGGACTAGAACTGGTGCCCATATGGGATGCCAGCACTGCAGGCCAGGGCATTAACCCACTGCACCACAGCGCTGGCCCCTCTCATTGTGTTTTACCTTTTTAGAGTTTATAATGTGTGTTAGGAAATTTTCTGATCATGTCTATTTAGAGTCAAATGGGCTTCCTGTCCATATTGTTCTCAAACTTGATTAAATTTTCAGTGATTATTTATTGGAATATGCTTTCTATGCCTTTACTCCTCTTCTTGGCTTCAAGAATCTCCAAATTTCATGTATCTTTTCTTTAAAATTTGTCCCAAAGATCTCAGAATATGTCTTCATTCTCTTTTCCATTAATTAATGGGTGAATATTTGTCTGATCTTTTACAAGGTCTGTCTTCAAAGGCCAGCATTGTGGTTCAGATGACTAAGCCACTACTTGCAATGCCAGCATCCATACTGGAGTGCTGGTTTGAGTCCCAGCTCAGTCATCTCCAATCTAGCTGCCTGCTAGTGCATGGGAATGCAGTGGATGATGGCCCAGGTACTTGGACTGTCGCAACCCACATGAGAGACAAGGATAGAGTTTGTGGATCCTGGCATAGGCCTGGCCCAGTCCCTGTTGTTAAGACAATTTAGGGAATGAACCAGGGGTAGGATACCTTTTTCTCTCCTTCTTTCATTCTGCCTTTCAAATAAATAAATAGGTCTATTTTTTAAAGACTTTTCTTCAAGTTCAGTTATTGTTTCTTATGCTTGACCTAATCTGTTAAGATTTTCTGAGACAATTCTGTTTAATTTGTTTTCAAGATCTCTATCAATTCGCTGAATTTCTCTTTCCTATCTCACATTGTTTTCATGATTTCATTAAACTGTCTTTAGTCTCTCTTTATCTCTTTGAGTATCCTTATAATCATCTCTGATGAAATGTCTTATAAAGAATCCAATCTCCTTTCCTTTGGATGTTGTCTCTAAAGCTTTATTTTGTTCATTTGGATCATGATATTGCCTTGCTTTTTAAATTTTTTCCAGTTTCCGTGCATTCACAGTGATCTGACAGGCCAATTATCTCTAGCACTTATAAAGAGTAACTTTCATAGTAGGAGGGCTTTTCCTGAAGATGTGTCTTTGTTGCTTGATAGGTTATCTTGGCTTTAGTTCCAGTTGAACACTATAATGTAGTCTTCCTATTTCTTCTTCCACTGTCTTGATAGCACCAACAGCAGGGGCATGGGACATTCTTCTCAGTCCCATCAAGGATGCATGGGTTTTAATAGGAGCTGATATAATGGGGCCAAGTCAAAGGGTGCGAGCCCTCAGTCCATGGTGGCTGAGTTTGTCAAAGTGCTGATTAGTATTACACAGGGGTTTCTGGGAGGTTAGTGGGGGTGGCACGACTGGGGTCACAGCAGCACTAGCCGTAAGTAAGGAGTGAGCACCCAGTTCCCCACCAGTCCCAGATTTCTTTACAAGGTATTGTTACTTGTCTCCTTTTTCTTCTCCCAAGAATACAATTATACTCTATACTGTGCTACCTGGAGTTGGGAAGAGGAATGGAGTGAACCGTTCTGTGGCCACCAAGACTGAAATATTGCATTTCACCCAAACCCCACAGCCTAAGAAGACCGGTGTAGCACAGGGACAGGCCATGACTCACATTGTAGACTGCATGCTGCTGAGGTGGTCTTGCTTGGGGTGCACACCAGGCCTGCTTAAGGCAGGCAGTGATCCAGGTCAAAACGAGTTTGTCCCACTGGAGTGCAAGACACTGCCTGATTCCAGAGCAGGTCTAGAATCTTCATCTCTAAGCACTGGCCTGGGGATAGAGGTCTGTGGGTTTTATTTTGTGGTGGATCTCATCAAAGCAGGCCTAGCACTGAGGTGCAAGGCAACACCTAGGCTTGCTCTTGTCCTATTCCTCAGTGGCTGAAGACATGCTCTTCCATCTGCCAGAGATTGGAAGAGGGATGGTGAAGGCAGTGCCTTCGCTGCCAGGCTGATACTAAGCTAGTTCCACAATAAGCTAGTTTGCACCTAGTTTGCATTGGACCCTACAAATCCTCTGGAACACTCCCAAAAATGAACTAATCTCAACCAAGTTCAGTACTTCAGCTGATACCAGGGCAAGTGTAGAGGCTCCATCTGCAAGCACTGGCCTGGGGATTGAGGCCTTTGGATTTTGTCTGCTTCTGGGTGTCATATCTTAGACCCATCACTAGCTCTAAGGCAAAGACCTAAGCTGACTTTCCTGCCCTACTTCTTACTGCTGGAGTCTTGCCTTGCTGCCTGCCAAGTTTGATAAGGAGGTGGTAGAGGCTGTTCCTTGACCATTTGACTAATGAGGGCCCCAATATTTAGTCTGCAGCTAATGACTTATCCATAGGGAACATGGGACCCTGTCAATCACTGGGTTTCATTTTTGGGGGCCCTCATCATAGCACAGTGGATTAGGTTGCTACCTGTGATGCTGGCATCCCCTGTGCATGCTGGTTTGAGTCTGGCTGCTCCACTTCCAATCCAGCTCCCTGCTAATGTACCTGAGAAGACAGCAGAGAATGACTCAAGAGCTTGGGCCCCTGCCACTTATGTAGGAGACCTGGATACAGTTCCATGCTCCTGTCTTCAGCCTGGCCCAGCCATAGCTGTTGTAGCCATTTGGGGAGTGAACAAGCAGCTGGAAGATTGATCTCTCTCTCTCTCTCTTCTCTCCCTCTCATTTCTCTCTAACTCTGCCTTTCAAATAAATAACTCTATTGAAAAAGTATTAAAAATAGAAAAATTACTCTATACTGTTCTGTACTGAACATGTACAGATGCACAATTTTATCATTATTCCCTCAATTAATGTTAATAATGTAACAACTATTTATAAAGCATTTACATTATATTTGGTATTATAAGTAATCTAGAGATAATTTAAATTTTATGGGAGGATATGCATAATTTTATGTAAATAACTGGCATTTTACATAAAGCCCTTGAGCATCTATGATTTCCAATATCTATGTGGGGTCCTAGAACCAATTTCCTGTGGATACTGAGACACAACTCTATCACTTTTATCATCTTATTTCTAAATCCCAAAGTACAATAAATGTTTGCCTGCAATGGGGAACATACATGTTATACCATGTTCATGTCCTTTGGAGTTATGAGTAGGTATTTCTTTTATCATGACTTTATTTATTTGAAAGGCTAGGTTACAGAGAGAAAAAGAGAGATCTTCCATCTCCTTGTTTACTCCCCAGATGGTAGCAACGTCTGAGGCTGTGCCAGGCTAAAGCTGGGAGCCTGGAACACTTACTACTCTATACCATGGGTGGCAAGGACTCAAGCACTTAGATTGCTTTCTACTGCTTTCCCAATGCTCTACCAGGAAGCAGAATCAGAAGTGAAACATCTTTATATAAAGAGAATTGAAAATGAATCTTGATGTGAATGGAAGAGGAGAGGGAGCGGGAGAGGGGAGGGTTGCGGGTGGGAGGGAAGTTATGGGGGGGGAGCCATTGTAGTCCATAAGCTGTACTTTGGAAATTTATATTCATTAAATAAAAGTTAAAAAAAAAGAAAAAATATATACATATACGTATACATATATTTGCTGAGTGAATGAATGAATGGGTAGGTTCTAAAGTTGATGTTACCACTTTGTAGATCCTGATTTACAGGTGTTCTCATTTTCTTTTTTTTTTCTTTTTTTTTTTGCAATATATATTTTTTTAACTTTTATTTAATGAATATAAATTTCCAGTATACAGCTTATGGATTACAATGGCTTCCCCTTCCCATAATTTCCCTCCCACCCGCAACCCTCCCCTCTCCCGCTCCCTCTCCCTTTCCATTCACATTAAGATTCATTTTCAATTCTATTTATATACAGAAGATCAATTTAGTATAAATACTTCAACAGTTTGCACCCACATAAAAACACAAAGTGAAACATACTGTTTGAGTACTAGTTATAGCATTAAATCAAAATGTACAGTACATTAAGGACAGAGATCCCACATCAGGAGCAAGCGCACAGTGGCTCCTGTTGTTGACCCAACAAATTGACACTCTAGTTTATGGCGCCAGTAACCACCCTAGGCTGTCGTCATGAGTTGCCAAGGCTATGGAAGCCTTCCAAGTTCCCCGACTCTGATCATATTTAGACAAGGTCATAAAAGACAGGTTGAGGATAGTAACCAATGATCCTAAGAGTGGCCTTTACCAGGTCTGAACAATTATACAGCATTAAGTGGGGAAGAGGACCATCAGTACACACAGGTTGGGAGTAGAGCCATTGGTGGTAGAGTAGAGGTTATGATTACAAAGGAATGAGGCCCAAGTGGACTAGACAGGGTCTAGAACAAAGGACAGAGTCATTATTAGAGGAGCTAAGAAAGCTGCTGTCTAAGCTACAAGTAATTTTTCTGATTGAGAGGCAAATAGAACCTGATAGAAGGGGCTTGATAATAATCTGGTGGGCTTTAGGCCTTGTAAGTTAAGAGGCCCAGACCTATCTATCTCTTCACATGGGGTATATCCTAAGGGAGGTGTGAACCTCCTAGGGGAAGGAACTCTGTTGACTTTCATTACTTGGCTGCCCTGGGAGGAGAGCTGGCCAGGTAAAGGCAGGGGGCATCTCTAACAAGAAATTTACAGTTCTGCCTGCAATGTTGCTGACCCTACTTGGCTGTCCCCTCAACTGCAGTGGTCACTTTGGAAGTTGGGCTGAGTGAAGGGCTTTTCAGCTTGGAGCCAATAAGATCTGTGGCTCTGACCTGGGCATCCTTCGATTCCAGGGCAGGTCCATTTCCAGTGATCCAACTCTTGGCAGAGCTGCCAGGGCTCTTCACAAGCTGACTTCTGCTGAAGCCCAGGCTTACCACATTGAAAGCCACTGCAGTGGACTGGCCTGTTGGGTCTCCTTGAGGGCAGATCACTGTACAGATCAGCCATTAATAGGCCTGCCACCCATTGCTTCTGATGCCTAGCTTTCTTTTCCTCCTGGTTTGTGTTAAAGCAGACCAGACGATGCAAGTCAAGGGAGTGCCCGTGTCCCATCTCTAATCTTTGGTGGCCTGAACTACAAGTCTATAGTCACAGGCATGTTCTGTAGTAGTTTTTCTAAGGTAGACAATGCCCATGAGGAAAATTATATTCTCACTTAAAAACTTTCTTTCCCTTTGGTCTGAAAGGGAGGTTTTTTTTTCTACTTACTGTATACTTCGCTGATGGCGATGTGAATCTAGCTATGAGATTATTAGTTAAGTTCTTATTTTGGCTATGCTATTACAGAAAAATGTTAGCCATCTCTTATAAGGTCTAAAGATTAAATTGTGCATCCTACAGATTCCTTCATAATAGAATTAGTTCCCTACCTTGAAGAGAATAGAGAAGTGAAAGAACAAGTTGGGCTTAGAATAGAGAAATGAGGGAGCAAGTCCTAGATCACTTGCTGACAATAGCAATATTACATGAATACTTAGCAAACCGTTTCAACCCTTAGATAAGAACTTAATAAAACATTTACCGGAAGGTCCAATGCCTTCTATAAATTTTAAGAATCATGTATTTGAAAACACCTCTTAAATATCTAACATGGTGTAGTTTGTTTAACCAGTAAACTTAAGCACAACCATATAAAATGTTTTTAGTTTCTTTCTACCAACAAGTTTAAAACATATGATACACAGATTCAGGTCATACAAATTAAAATGTATCTTTGATTGATTTTAGCAGCTTAAATTTATGGACAATCTTATCTAAAAGCCATTTAAAATAAAACTCTTAATAAAATTTCCCCATGTGGACATACAATATGTACGCACATATACCATAGCATAATAGACCAATATCAAAATCCAAAATATCTGGTTGAAATAAGATTCCTTAAAATCATGACATAACATAGACCAAATCTGATCATTGTTACAAGGTGATTATTCAAGTCTTTGAAAATAAGCACATAGTTAAATAACCCATAGCTCTTCATCTCCTCCCTCTCTTTTTCCACTCTTAGATTTAACAGGGATCACTTTTCAGTTAAAATTTAAACACCTAAGAATAATTGTGTGTTAATTACTGAGTTCAACCAATAGTACTAGAACAACAACAACAACAACAAATACTAAAAAGGATAAAGTATTACATTGTACATCTAAAGTCAGGACAGGAGCTGATCAGTTCATTGTTGCTTATAGTGTCCATTTCACTTAACAGGTTTCCCCTTTGGCGCTCAGTTGTCACCGATCAGGGAAAACAAATGATATTTTTCTCTTTGGGACTGGCTTAATTCACTCAGCATGATGTTTTCCAGATTGCTCCATCTTGTTGCAAATGACTGGGTTTCGTTGTTTCTTACTGCTGTATAGTATTCTATGGAGTACATGTCCCATAATTTCTTTATCCAGTTTACTGTTGATGGGCATTTGGGTTGGTTCCAGGTCTTAGCTATTGTGAATTGAGCTGCAATAAACATTAATGTGCAGATGGCTTTTTTATTAGCCAAATTAATTTCCTTTGGGTAAATTCCACAAAAACTGTTAGGAGAGACAAAGAGGGGCACTATTTAATGATTAAGGGATCCATTCAACAGGAAGATATAACGATTATCAATGTATATGCACCTAATTACAGGGCACCAGCTTATTTAAAAGACTTGTTAAGGGACTTAAAGGGAGACTTAGACCCCAATACAATAGTACTGGGGGACTTCAATACTCCACTCTCAGAGATAGACAGATCAACAGGACAGAAGATCAACAAGGAGACAGTAGATTTAAATGACACTATAGCCCAAATGGATCTAACAGATATCTACAGAACATTTCATCCTACATCTAAGGACTTTACATTCTTCTCAGCAGTACATGGAACCCTCTCTAGGATTGACCACATACTAGGCCATAAAGCAAGTCTCAGCAAATTCAAAAGAATTAGAATCATATCATGCAGCTTCTCAGACCACAAAGGAATGAAATTGGAAATTGGCAACTCAGGAATCCCTAGAGCACGTGCAAACACATGGAGATTGAACAACATGCTCCTGAATGAACAATGGGTCATAGAAGAAATTAAAAGAGAAATCAAAAATTTTCTGGAAGTAAATGAGGATAACAGCACAACAAACCAAAACTTATGGGATACAACAAAAGCAGTGTTAAGAGGAAAGTTTATAGCAATAGGTGCCTACATCAAGAAATTGGAAAGGCACCAAATAGATGAGCTTTCAAGTCATCTCAAGGATCTAGAAAATCTGCAGCAAACCAAACCCAGTAGGAGAAGAGAAATAATTAAAATCAGAGAAGAAATCAACAGGATTGAATCCAAAAAAACATTACAAAAAATCAGCCAAACGAGGAGCTGGTTTTTTGAAAAAATAAACAAAATTGACACCCCATTGGCCCAACTAACTAAAAAAAGAAAAGACCCAAATCAATAGGATCAGAGATGAAATGGGAAACATAACAACAGACGCCACAGAAATAAAAAGAATCATCAGAAATTACTACAAGGACTTGTATGCCAGCAAACAGGGAAATCTATCAGAAATGGACAGATTCTTGGACACATACAACCTCCCTAAATTGAGCCAGGAAGACATTGAAAACCTAAACAGACCAATAACTGACACAGAAATTGAAGCAGTAATAAAGGCCCTCCCAACAAAGAAAAGCCCAGGGCCAGATGGATTCACTGCTGAGTTCTACCAGACATTTAGAGAAGAACTAACTCCAATTCTTCTCCAACTATTCAGAGCAATCGAAAAAGAGGGAATCCTCCCAAATTCTTTCTATGAAGCCACCATCACCTTAATTCCTAAGCCAGAAAGAGACGCAACATTGAAAGAGAATTACAGACCAATATCCCTGATGAACATAGATGCAAAAATACTCAATAAAATTCTGGCCAATAGAATGCAACAACACATCAGAAAGATCATCCACCCAGACCAAGTGGGATTCATCCCCAGTATGCAGGGATGGTTCAACATTCGCAAAACAATCAACGTAATACGCTACATTAACAGACTGCAGAAGAAAAACCATATGATTCTCTCAATAGACGCAGAGAAAGCATTTGATAAAATACAACACCCTTTCATGATGAAAACTCTAAGCAAACTGGGTATGGAAGGAACATTCCTTTTTTTTTTTTAACTTTTATTTAATGAATAGAAATTTCCAAAGTATAGCCCATGGGTTACAATGGCTTCCCCCCTCCCATAACTTCCCTCCCGCCCGCAATCCTCCCCCTTTCCGCTCCCTTTCCCCTTCCATTCATGTAAAGATTCATTTTCAATTCTCTTTGTATACAGAAGATCAGTTTAGTATATATTAGGTAAAGATTTCAACATTTTGCCCATATAGCAACACAAAGTGAAAAAACTACCATTGGATTACTAATTATAGCATTAAATAGCAATGTACAGCACATTAAAGACAGAGATCCTACATAATTTTTTTTTCTAATTAATTAATTTTCTATGCCATTTCCATTTTAACACCAGGTTGTTTTTTTTTTTCATTTCCAATTCCCTTTATATACAGAAGATCACTTCAGTATATAATTAGTAAAGACCTCATCAGTTTGTGCCCACACAGAAACGCAAAGTATAAAAATACTGTTTCAGTACTAGTTATAGCATCACTTCGCTTTAGACGACACATTAGGGACAGATCCCACATGGGGTGTAAGTACACAGTGACTCCTGTTGCTGATTTAACAATTTGACACTCCTGTTCATGGCGTCAGTAATCTCCCTAGGCTCTAGTCATGAGTTGCCAGGGCTATGGAAGCCTTTAGAGTTCGCTGACTTCGATCTTATTCCGATAGGGTCATAGTCAAAGTGGAAGTTCTCTCCTCCCTTCGGAGAAGGGTACCTCCTTCTTTGATGGCCCCGTTCTTTCCACTGGGATCTCACTCACAGAGATCATTCATTTAGGTCTTTTTTTTTTTTCCATGATATCTTGGCTTTCCATGCCTGCTATACTCTCATGGGCTCTTCAGCCAGATCTGAATGCCTTGAGGGCTGATTCTGAGGCCGGAGTGTTGTTTAGGACATCTGCCATCCTATGAGTCTGCTGTGTATCCCACTTCCCATGTTGGATCTTTCTCTCCCTTTTTGATTCTATCAGTTAGTATTAGCAGATACTTGTCTTGTTTGTGTGATCTCTTTGACTCTTAGACCTATCAGAACTATCAATTGTGAGCTGAAATTGATCACTTGGACTAGTGCGATGGCATTGGTACATGCCATCTTGATGGGATTGTGTTGGAATCCCCTGGCACATTTCTAACTCCACCATTTGCGGCCAGTCCGATTGAGCATGTTCCAAATTGTTCGTCTCCTCCCTCTCTTTTTCCACTCTTAGATTTAACAGGGATCACTTTTCAGTTAAAATGTAAACACCTAAGAATAATTGTGTGTTAATTACTGAGTTCAACCAATAGTACTAGAACCACAACAACAACAACAAATACTAAAAAGGATAAAGTATTACATTGTACATCTAAAGTCCGGACAGGAGCTGATCAGAGGAACATTCCTTAATACAATCAAAGCAATATATGAAAAACCCACGGCCAACATCCTATTGAATGGGGAAAAGTTGGAAGCATTTCCACTGAAATCTGGTACCAGACAGGGATGCCCTCTCTCACCACTGCTATTCAATATAGTTCTGGAAGTTTTGGCCAGAGCTATTAGGCAAGAAAAAGAAATTAAAGGGATACAAATCGGGAAGGACGAACTCAAACTATCCCTCTTTGCAGATGATATGATTCTTTATTTAGGGGACCCAAAGAACTCTACTAAGAGACTGCTGGAACTCATCGAAGAGTTTGGCAAAGTAGCAGGATATAAAATCAATCCACAAAAATCAACAGCCTTTGTATACACAGGCAATGCCACGGCTGAGGAAGAACTTCTAAAATCAATGCCATTCACAATAGCTACAAAAACAATCAAATACCTTGGAATAAACTTAACCAAAGACGTTAAAGATCTCTACGATGAAAACTACAAAACCTTACAGAAAGAAATAGAAGAGGATACCAAAAAATGGAGAAATCTTCCATGCTCATGGATTGGAAGAATCAATATCATCAAAATGTCTATTCTCCCAAAAGCAATTTATACATTCAATGCAATACCCATCAAGATCCCGAAGACCTTCTTCTCAGATCTGGAAAAAATGATGCTGAAATTCATATGGAGACACAGAAGACCTCGAATAGCCAAAGCAATCCTGTACAACAAAAACAAAGCTGGAGGCATCACAATACCAGATTTCAGGACATAGTACAGGACAGTTGTTATCAAAACAGCATGGTACTGGTACAGAAACAGATGGATAGACCAATGGAACAGAATAGAAACACCAGAAATCAATCCAAACATCTACAGCCAACTTATATTTGACCAAAGATCCAAATCTAATCCCTGGAATAAGGACAGTCTATTCAATAAATGGTGCTGGGAAAATTGGATTTCCACGTGCAGAAGCTTGAAGCAAGACCCATACCTATCACCTTACACAAAAATTCACTCAACATGGATTAAAGACTTAAATCTACGTCCCAAAACCATCAAATTATTAGAGAGCATTGGAGAAACCCTGCAAGATATAGGCACAGGCAAAGACTTCCTGGAAAATACTCCAACAGCACAGGCAGTCAAAACCAAAATTAACATTTGGGACTGCATCAAATTGAGAAGTTTCTGTACTTCAAAAGAAACAGTCAGGAAAGTGAAGAGGCAACCAACAGAATGGGAAAAAATATTCGCAAACTATACTACAGATAAAGGATTGATAACCAGAATCTACAAAGAAATCAAGAAAATCCACAACAACAAAACAAACAACCCACTTAAGAGATGGGCCAAGGACCTCAATAGACATTTTTCGAAAGAGGAAATCCAAATGGCCAACAGACACATGAAAAAATGTTCAAGATCACTAGCAATCAGAGAAATGCAAATCAAAACCACAATGAGGTTCCATCTCACCCCGGTTAAAATGGCTCACATTCAGAAATCTACCAACAACAGATGCTGGAGAGGATGTGGGGAAAAAGGGACACTAATCCACTGTTGGTGGGAATGCAAACTGGTTAAGCCACTATGGAAGTCTGTCTGGAGATTCCTCAGAAACCTGAACATAACCCTACCATACAGCCGAGGTGTTCTCATTTTCAAAATGTTCAGCTTACACAATATGTGACATAGCCGGTAAAACCACCTTCTGCAACACTGGCATCCCATATGGGTGCTGGTTTGAATCCCAGCTGTTCCACTTATGACCCAGCTCCCTGCTAATGCAATTGGGAAAGCAGCAGAAGATGGCCCAAGTGCTTGGACCCCTGCACCCACATGGGAGACCTGGAAAAAGCTATTGGGGTCCTTGCTTTGGACTGCCTACTTCCAGCAGTTGTGGCCATTTAGGGAGTGAACCAGTGGATAGAAGATCTCTCTTTCCTTCTCTCTCTGTAACTCTGCTTTTGAAATAAATAAATCTTAAAAAAAAAATTAAAAAAAGAAGAAGTGAAGTATCTGGGACTCGAACCAGTGCTCATATGGGATACAGGCATTGCAGGCAGTAGCTTAACCCACGGTACCACAACACCAGTCCCTAGGTATTCCTTTTAAAAGCTATTTTAGTTACAGTCCATTTTCTCATAATATAGATCCATTTTTAGATGTAATCACAAGAACTCAAGAAATTTAGGATCTTTCTCAAATACCTGAACATGCTTTTCTTGTCTTTTCATATTTCTCTAAATACAAACCAGCTTTTAACCACACTTCACAAGAAATAATTTCAGAACTTCGGCTTCCCAGCCCTCAGTATAATTCTATGGCAAACCCTACCTCTCTGTATCTCTTAAAGTAGCTGCATAGTGTGTGTTCCTCAAAGTATAATATAACCAGCACACAGTAGTAGTCATGTAAACCTACACTCTGCTGAAGTTCAAGATTCCTTTGATTTTTAAGCAGACATATCACATATTGAGCTTCTAGTCAGTTAAAATCTCCAGGTCTTTCTTCTATTAATTGCTTTCAGCCAAGAGTCATTCATCCTCTGTGTTTGCAATCTATTTTGGAATCCAAAATGAGGGCTTTGTATTCATCTCTGATAATTCCCATCTTGATTTCAGCACAAAGACCTAGTCAGACATGTTTTCTTTATTTTGACCCATTTGGCTTAGCACAGTTTAATTTTTGTATCATTTTTTCATGTCATACCTATTTTCAGAAAGGATTTTGACTGTTCTTAACTGGCCAATTATCTTTCCTATCCTTGGACCTGTATTTCTGATAAGCATTTTTGGGGTCTCCATGTATAATATTGTAAATACTAAGGAGACAAGGATGGGTTCTTAGGCACATCCATTAAAAACCTCCTTCCAGGTTGCCATTGATCCATTATGAGTTATCTTTTAAAATATAAATATCTGTCCAATAGCAAATCAGCAACCCTTCATCTTGAATATGGAGAAGAAAAACAACCCATGAATCTATTTCAAAATAATTTGCTGTGAATAATAGACTATTACCAGATATATGCATTTTCCTGGATTAATGAAAACTTTTGATCCTTTTTAATCTCTTAAAACGTAGTGGATCCCAAAGATCTTTATATGTCTTACTTCTATTTTATGGATTGATTCATTTAACTCAAATATTAAATGAATGGTTTCAAGTTCACTTTCTATTTTCAAATTTTCACTTTCATTTAAAAATAATATGCTATTAAATAACAAATATTTTTCTTGAGTCTATTTTATTGAAGTCTAGTCATCTTTACCTACTATGTAGGTATAAAACACATCATAGAAATAAAATTTTGCATAAATATTTGGGTCACAGTTTGGAATGCTGTAGAGGTTCCTCAGATTACGCTCTTTTTCATGCCATGGGCTTCTTTGAGGTTAATCAAGGCACAATTCTGAGGGTCTAATAGAAACAGAATAAACTAGCAGGATGAAATAAAATTTAGGTAAATAAGCTTGCAGGTTCAAGGATTTTTTGGGGGGTGGGGATTACCCAATTCAGTATTAATTATCTATTTATAGCTTTCATTTCACAAATGTCAATTTTAAGTTCAGGAGGCTACAGTTATAATCAGTAATGAGCAAAAATTACTAATCCTGTTGAATTTCAAGCATATTTTTCAGATGAGGAACATATTGTGTAAGCTGAACATTTTGAAAATGAGAACACCTGTAAATCAGGATCTACAAAGCGGTAACATCAACTTTAGAACCTACCCATTCATTCATTCACTCAGCAAATATATGTATATGTAAATTTTTTTAACTTTTATTTAATGAATATAAATTTCCAAAGTACAGCTTATGGACTACAATGGCTTCCCCCCCATAACTTCCCTCCCACCCGCAACCCTCCCGTCTCCCGCTCCCTCTCCCCTTCCATTCACATCAAGATTCATTTGCAATTCTCTTTATATACAGAAGATAAGTTTAGCATATATTAAGTAAAGATTTCAACAGTTTGCACCCACATAAAAACACAAAGTGAAAAATACTGTTTGAGTACTAGTTATAGCATTAAATCACAATGTACAGCACATTAAGGACAGAGATCATACATGAGGAGTAAGTGCACAGTGACTCCTGTTGTTGACTTAACAAATTGACACTCATGTTTATGGCATCAGTAATCCCCCTAGGCTTTTATCAGGAGTTGCCAAGGCTATGGAAGCCTTTTGAGTTCACTGACTCTGACCATATTTAGACAAGGTCATAGTCAAAGTGGAAGTTCTCTCCTCCCTTCAGAGAAAGGAACCTCCTTCTTTGATGACCTGTTCTTTCCACTGGGATCTCACTCGCGGAGATCTTTCATTTAGGGTTTGTTTGTTTGTTTGTTTGTTTGTTTTTGCCAGAGTGTCTTGGCTTTCCATGCCTAAAATACTCTCCTGGGCTCTTCAGCCAGATCTGCATGCCTTAAGGGCTGATTCTGAGGCCAGAGTGCTGTTTAGGACATCTGCCATTCTGAGTCTGCTGTGCATCTCGCTTCCCATGTTGGACTGTTCTCTCCCTTTTTTATTCTATCAGTTAGTATTAGCAGACACTAGTCTTGTTTATGTGATCCCTTTGGCTCTTAGTCCTATCATTATGATCAATTGTGAACAGAAATTGATCACTTGGACTAGTGAGATGGCATTGGTACATGCCACCTTGATGGGATTGAATTGGAATCCCCTGGTATGTTTCTAACTCTACCATTTGGGGCAAGTCAGCTTGAGCATGTTCCAAATTGCACACCTCTTCCCTCTCTTATTCCCACTCTTATATTTTACAGCGATCACTTTTCAGTTAAATTTCAACACTTAATAATAACTGTGTATTGATTATAGTATCCAACCAAAAGTATTAAGTAGAACAAACAAAAAAAAAATACTAAGAGGGATAATGTATTAAGTTGTTCATCAACAGAGCAAGGGCTGATCAAGTCACCGTTTCTCATAGTGTTCATTTCACTTTAACAGGTTTCCTTTTTGGTGCTCGGTTAGTTGTCACTGATCAGGGAGAACATATGATATTTGTCCCTTTGGGACTGGCTTATTTCACTCAGCATAATGTTTTCCAAATTCCTAACAGGGATCATTTTTCAGTTAAAATTTAAACTCCTAAGAATAATTGTGTGTTAATTACAGAGTTCAACCACTAGTACTAGAACAAAAAAAATACTTACATGGATAAAGTATTACATTGTACATCAACAGTCAGGACAAGAGCTGATCAAGTCACTGTTTCTCATAGTGTCCATTTCACTTCAACAGGTTTCCCCTTTGGTGCTCAGTTAGTTGTCGCCGATCAGGGAAAACATAGGATATTTGTCCCTTTGGGACTGGCTTAATTCACTCAGCATGATGTTTTCCAGATTCCTCCATCTTGTTGCAAATGACTGGGTTTCATTGTTCCTTACTGCTGTATAGTATTCTATGGAGTACATGTCCCATAATTTCTTTATCCAGTCTACTGTTGATGGGCATTTGGGTTGGTTCCAGGTCTTAGCTATTGTGAATTGAGCTGCAATAAACATTAATGCGCAGATGGCTTTTTTGTTTGCCAATTTAATTTCCTTTGGGTAAATTCCAAGGAGTGGGATGGCTGGGTTGTATGGTAGGGTTATATATGTGTATATTTTGTATAATTTATGTATATTAACATCCTATTAGGGGAGAAATGAAAAGTAGACAAAAATTATAAGAAGACACAAACAAGTTGCATGGACAGAGAACAACATGAGAAACTACTTATCAGAATAGCCAATGAAATCCTTTTTGGGAAGTTAACATTTAAGCTACAAACTTAAGGGTGAAATAAAACTAGCCATGTACAGAAAAAGATGTGTTAATGAACTTTTGCTTCATTACGTCACTCTAAAATTTATCTGCTTATAGAAAGAAACATTCCATTTTTCTGGTTTTACAGTTTGGGCTAGGTTCAGCTACTTCACATGGTAGTATCTGGGCTCACATGTGCATTTGTAGTTACACACCTAAGAGTTGCAGCAGACCAGTCTAGCCTTGTTTACATGGTGCTGGCCTGAGGATTATACCAAGAAAGTCAGTTTTTAAACCTCTGGTTGCATCATGTTTGATAATGATCTATTGGCTAAAGCAAGACACATGGCAGAGCCCGAATTCTGACTGGAAAAATAATCTCTCCATATTGATTAGATGCATAGAGGTGTAAACACAAACATGGAATTCTAAATATTTTGCAATCTACTACTACTCCTTTTAGGAGGAGAAAAACATCATCTATCAGTGCCTTAATGTAAGCACATTTCGTGTGTTTAACAGTGTTTGATGTTGAACTGAAGATGGCCACTGAATGGAGAGTAGCTCAATATGTGGAATAAAGTAGTAAGCTGGATCATTCCTGTATGTCATCGTAAGGAGTCTGATCCTATTCCAGATATGAAAAAAAACCGTTAATTAGGCGGGGGAAAAAGAGATCCTGGTCTACTTAGAAAATTCTGCCGAGAGACCAAAGATGGGTCAGGAAAATCTCTTGGATTTGGCTATATTAGAGGTTGCTAGTGACCCATGTAAGAGTGGTCTCAGCAGATGATCAAGAAAGGAATTGAGGTTACGGTCAGTTGAAGAGTTAGGAAGTAGGGAAACAGAAATCTCCAATGCAGAAATATGCATGCACAAGCCTGATCTCTTAATTAGTGACACTTTAGAGCATTGCAAGAGAAGTCTATGCAGTAGTGCCAATTAATAGATGTATAAAGAAGAAAGATAAAATCTACCCATAAGGTATACCACACATGAAAATCAGTTTCATTTATATTGTAGGATTATGAAATAACAAAGTAATCCTATCTTAATGATCTTGGGAAAGGGTATGAGTTCTTAAGTAAGGCATGAAAGTCAATATCCATAAATTTAAAATGTGATTAGATAGAGTGCTTTAAAATTAAGAGTACAATTTCACCTGAGGACACCAAGAAAATAGTGAAAAAGCTAATCAGAAAAAAGGAAAATAAATTTATAATACTTCTAACCAATAACTACAAATAACTAGAGTAAGTAAAAATACCCTACACATCTATAAGAAAAAAAATCAGACAACCCAAATAAAGATAAAATATCTAAAGACTCAAATATGCCCTTCATAAAAGAGAAAAGATGATGGCAGTGCTACCTGGCAAAATCAAAATAGTTTATCCAGTGGTAAAAGGTATCTTGGTCTGTTTGTGCTGGTAAACAGAAATGCCAGACTTGGTAATTTTTAAGAACATAAGTTTATTTCCCATAGTTCTGAAGGTTGCAAAGCCCAAGATTAAGATCCTAGCAGGTTCAGTGTCTTTGCTTCTAACTAACACTGTGTCCCTAAATGGCAGGAGTGTAGAGGAACAAGAAGGATGAGCACTGTTCCCTCCAGCCATATATAAAATCACTAATCCTATTCACCAGAGTTCTGCCATCATGATTCAATCATCTGAAAGCCTCTCCTCTTTGTTTTTTACAAAATATATATTTTATTATTTTATATATTTGAAAGGCACAGTGAGATAGTGAGAATGAGAGAGAGAAATCTTCCATCTCCTGGTTCTTGCCACAATAGGCAGATCTGGCTGAAGCCAGGAGATGGGAACTCCACACAAATCTCCCTTATGGGTAGCATGAGCCCAAGCACTTGAACCATCTTCTGCTGCTTTTCTAGGAGCGTTAACAGGTAGGTGGATCAAAGTGAAGCACTTGGAACTTGAACCAGTGCTCTGCTATGGTATGCTGACATCACAGGTAGTGAGTTAACCTCCTTTACCACAACACTGGCCCCCCAAAGCCACACCTGTGTATACTGTTGCATTGGGAATTTAAGTTTCAGCATGAATTCTGGAGAAGACACAAACATTGAAACCATAGCTAGGTGCCGGCGCTGTGGTACAGCAGATTAAAGCCCTAGCCAGCAACACCAACCATCCCATATGGGCACCGGTTTGAGTTGCGGCTGCTCCACTTCCATTCCAGATCTCTGCTATGGCCTGGAAAAGCAGTAGAAGATGACTCAAGTCCTTGGGCCCCTGCACAAGCATAGGAGACCTGGAATCAGTTCCTGGCTCCTGGCTTCAGATCAGCTCAGCTCTGGCCATTGCAGCCATTTGGGGAGTGAACCAGTGGATGGAAGACCTCTCTCTCTGGCTTTATATCTCTCTGTAACTCTATCTTTCAAAGAAATAAAATCAATCTTTGAAAAAAGAAAAGAAACCATAGCTAAAGGTTTTTCTGTATGCTCAAGGATCTGCTACCTATATTTCATGTAACTTACAAATATTTATTAAACCCCAGACCGTCTCAAATATATCCTGTAGGTTCCTGTCATGCCTGCCTCACTGAACTGAGTTCAGACCAGGTTTGCAAAACATGTTCTCAAGCCTTTAGAAAAAACCACAGAGCCTGTGGGGAAAAGGAAGAAGAAGTAGGGGGCTGGAGTAAATTGAATATTTACTATGTGCCAGGTACTGTGCTAAAGACTATAAGTAAATTACCTCATTTAATCCTCTCAACAACTTCAGATGTGGATATTATGAGATTAAATGGTAGGAATTCTGCTACCAGGCCTTGTGCTACTAACCTCTTGGCTGTCTCTTTCCTAACTACCTTTTTTTCCATTTATCCCATATGAGAGGGAAGAGTTGCTCATCATATTTCCCAGCTGCAAGGTTCATTTCATAATCATCAATTTTCTTCATGACATACCCTAGGCTTTGGCTCTATCTAGGCTTTGATACTTAGGAACATTACAAAATAGAAAAATGCTCCCAGTACAGGATAAGGATAAAATGTGATGTCTTTTTGCCTTTAATTTTCATCATATATGATTACCCAAATCAAGGCTCTTCAACTTCGGTAGAAGTGTAGTGGATGGAAAAATCTGTAATCCTAGAATGGCTGTTATACCTAACACCTACTTAATTCTTCCTGCATAGAGAGACAGGTATACTTAATGTGTTTGGGTCTATTTTACCATTAAGCATTGTATAAAAATATTAAAAATAATCAGATTTCAGAATTTTTTCATACATCTCATTTAATTTTGAAATGTAGCATTTCTGTCACCTTGAATATGTCACAGAATCAGATATTCTATGCTCCTCATAAGTAGTTTCATTCATTATAACAAATATAAAAAATTTCTCTTTCTCATGGAAACCAGTCTCATGGTGAACTAAGAAAAAGTGTTTTCTTATGTTTTGCAGACTTTGAATAATGAGATGAGTACAGATGATGAAAACGAATATGCAGAAGAAAAGGATAGCTACATCTGTGCAGTGTGTCTGGATGTTTATTTCAACCCTTACATGTGTTATCCTTGCCACCACATCTTCTGTGAGCCCTGCTTACGGACTCTGGCCAAAGACAATCCTGCAAGCACTCCCTGCCCATTGTGTCGGACAATTATATCTAGAGTCTTTTTCCAGACAGGTAACTGTTTTCTTTAGCTAACCTGATTGATTATTCTGACTACCTGTTTGTTCTGATTCTAGAGGTTCTTTATAAATTATCTTGAAAAAGTGATTAATAATCATATATAGAGCTTAATTTGCTAATCTCTAGTTTATAAAACCATTTTTATCCAACTCATTCAACTATGTAAAAACCATACAATCATAGATAAGAGTAGATCTTCATCTCTAATCCCCTACTCTGACTCAAATCCTTTCCAAGATATCTTCACTAGTAGATATTCAGTCTTTATGTGGAAATCTTCAGTGTCAAAGAAGTTCCATTTGGAGCAACATTATTAATTATTTATTTCTTATATCTGCCTCCCACCACTTCTTATTCTTTGGTCCTTGTTATTTCCTATGGAATCACAAAGAATTGATCTGTGAAAATGTGAGGACAATAATTACGCCTTTTCCCTAAACTCTTAATCTTCTCATCTTTCTTAATGTTGTTAATCTTGAACAAGAAAAAAGCAAAACTGGAACAATTATTTAAGTGTCACATAGAGATAAAATATAAAAAATATTTCAAAAATGTTCATGGAAAGCTAAAAATTAATGAATGTGGAACAAAGGAAACCCCTGTTGGAAAGGGAGAAAAATGTTGGGAGGAAAAATCTCTTCCTCCTCATTCTCACCTAAGCCAGAGAGAGGTCAAATGGGAGATCAAAGTCTGTACTTCTTTAATAGCAAAACTGAAAAACACAAAATTTATTCCCTGAAAAAAATCCAAGGACCGTCCTATATGATAGAATCAAATTATTAAAGCAAGCTTTGAGTAACCCGATCCCACCAGCTGCATGAAGACTTGCAAATATGCCTTACTGGCTTGGTAATAAAAGAAAGTAAAGATACCCTCTCTGATCTGCTTAGAACGTGGACATTATAGCGCAAAAATCACTGCTTTGAGCTTAGACAGTTCTAAAAACAAAAGACCTTACAAGCTCAGTTATTTTACCTAGGAGAGAAAGGTATTTGGGACACCAAGCTGTCATAATTCTCACCAGGCAGTTCAGTTACTCACCTGTATATGGGGAAGAGTAAGTAAGACATGGACAGAGGAAAAGAATTTCTTCCAGGAAAGGGCAAAGCTTACTGGACTTTCCTCTTCTCTTACCCATGGCTGAACATTGAGGTTGCAGAAAAAGGTTAGTTTCAACTCCAGATCCTTTGTTGGGTAATTGGAGGGGAATAAAAAGAGAAACACAAATGATACCTTTTTTCAGTGTTGTCTCTTGGGATCTATGTAACTAAGCATTTTGCCAAAAGCTTGTTTTGATAGCATCTAGGCTATGTTCACAGTATTTAGATAGATGTTATCCCTGCCTTCCATGATGCCATTTACAAAATTTACTTCCTTTAGGTCTTACAGCAGTAATGTCTCACATTTCTTTGGCCAATTTATCAAAATGATAATTTCTTATTTTCCAAATCGATGGTTCTAAAATAAGTATTGGGAATACTTAGAGTCTTTTCCAATAGAGACTGTATTTGATAATGTACTGTCATTCACAGACTCAAAATATTAATGGGAATGTCTTAATTATTTATGCCATACCTCAAAAGGGTTTGAGATGATTTAGAAAATATATTACTGAAATAGCAAGAAAGGGAATTATGAATTAGAATGGCATATACAGACCAGGAGAGTGTGGGTAGGCAGATAGGTAAGCTACATAGCCCTGTAACCTAATTAACAATTAGATGAAGTGTTTGGTTTTAAATGTTCTGACTAAGGAAAAAATAAAATTAAGTACACAATTAAATGATTTTCATGATCTATGAAAAAAATATACCAGTTTTTTAAGATAAGCAGAGGCTTCTTTGGCACTTATCTTTAGAAGGAATTTTTTTATGCAATTTTTCCCCCTAGGGCATTTTCAGAGATGGAATAGGAAGTGTCCTCAAAAAACATCCTCAGGGCAAAAGCAGTATCCAGTTTTCTGACGTTGTTTCTTGTGATATTCTCTGATAAAAGCTAATGAAATATCAGAGTATAAATTATGGAGTACAACATTGCTAGTGGTCAAATAATTTTCCTTATAAAAATAACTTTTTAAATTCTGTAATAACAAATTCATGATAGGAAAATTAGAAAACACAAATTCTAATTTCAATATTATCCATATTCCTACCACTTAAAGGCAACATTTAATGAGTAAACTTTAAAAGATATTATATAAGTATAAAATATTTTTGTTTTTTTTAACCCCCAAATTATATTGTACATGTGATCTTTCAGCTACTTTAACTTAAAGTTCTTATGATTATATTGCACTCTGCTTAACCAATCTACTCACTTAGAACATTGTTATTTATAATCTATTTAGTAGTATATGTAGATAAATATTTGAACACATCACACAATATTTCCTTAGGGTGAATTTCCAAAAGTAGAAAAGACTAAGTATATGCTCCATAATTACACTCCAAAATTATTGTAGGCAGCAGAATCTGAGGGTTTCTTGTCCCTTAGTTCTCTTAATTTTTCTGATCAAGAGGGTTTTTTAAGTATTAACATTTGTCATATTTAGCAAATAATTTTCCTCTTGTCATGTGTAATTTAAATTTGTTTATAGTATTTTATATACATACAGAACTTCCAAGTCTTTATGTAGTCTCGTGTGATAACTTTTGCCTTTATTATCTTTAATTTCAAAATTAGGAAATCAAAATCTCTTCCTAATAGAGTTATATAATCCTTCTCTTTACCTATATTTATTTTAGGTTTCATTTTGTCCTCATTTTGCCAAATTTAACACCAGTCCATTGGTTGTGGTACTCGGTTAAGAATAAAATTCCTTTTTTCCATTTTCTATTACCTAGCATCATTTATTGAAAATTCCATTCTTCCTATGCTGATTGAATTGTCTTCTTTTAAAAAGAAATACTAAATGCATTTCTGGAAAACTGTTCTTTTCCAGTCTTCTTTTTTATTGTCCTATAATATTTCTTCTATCTTCTAATTATTCTAGCATTTTTTAATAATTCACAGGTAAATTAAATTTTATGTTAATTTGGGGATTATTGGCATTTTAATTAACATTTTTATGAAATTGAGTGATCACATTATGGTATTACCTCTCAGCAATGTCCTTCCAAAAGGCGCTATAAGTTTTTGTTGGCTTTATGCCTATATATTTTTGCTGTTACTATTGTAAATGAGACTTTTTTTTCCTCTGGTTTCTTCTGCTTTCATCAATATTTTGAAAACTCAGTTTCCCAGTGTTAGATTTTTCTGTTACCAAATAACTGAACCATCAGTTATTTATTAAATAGATTGGTTAATTAATCATCTCAACTACACAGTGTCACCATTGTACTTGTGTACTTATCAGTGGACAATTACTGTCAAAGGTTAAAATAAGAAAGCTGTTATTTTCAAAAGGAACTCAAGATATATGACAATGAAAAAGGGGTTAATTATAACCTAGTCCTAATATAGTAGCTCACTAGGTAGAAATACTATGAAATTCCTCCCAGATTTATTCCATAGAGTACTCTTTAGCAAAATAATGAGTTTAAACCTGAACTCTGATATTTACTCCTTATATGCTCTTACTTAAATTAACTTGCCCTGTTAGCTGCATTTGCAATAAAGGACTTAAGACTGTTAAAAGTTAACATGTTGAGGCTAGCACAGTGGCACAGCAGGTTAAACTGCTGTCCGCAGTGCCGGCATCCCATATGGGTGCCAATTCAAGTCCCGGCTGCTCCTCTTCTGATCCAGTTTGTTGCTCCATGTGCCTGGGAAAGCATCAGAGAATGGCCCAAATGCTTGGGCCCCTGAACCCAAGTGGAAAACCAGGAAGAAGCTCCTGACTTCGGCCTGGCCCAGCTCTAAAATCAGCCATTTGGGGAGTGACCCAGCAGATGGAAGGCCTCTCTCTCTCTCTGTCTCTGTGTAACTCTGACTTTAAAATAAAGAAATCTTTTTGAAAAAGTTAACATGTTGAAATGAGAGAGACTATATAGAGGAAAGAGTAAAGGCAATAATATCCTTTTAACAATGGAAGTCAAAATATATTGTTGAAAATAGAAAAAAATCAAATTTACAATAGACAACATTGATTGCTAATTAATGTCCATAATCACCTCCTTTTCTCCTAATATAACCTGGAGCATTCAAGTCTGCCAACATAGACCAGCTGGCTTCTGGTTCCATCCTCAGTTCCTTGGTAATCTATCCCCTCTGCCAGTGATTGGTTCACCAATGAATATATGGTCTAGTTCAAGGAAAAACTAAAAATATGATTTGAGAGGTAAGAAATGTGGAAGATAACTTATTTAAAAACTTACATCTTAGAAGAAACTCAATATTTAAAATTTAAAAACCAAGAAGTAGGAAAGAGAATTCTAAAGTGGTGGTATAAAGCCAATGGACCCTCCCTCAGCAGAACATCCATGAACTGGGAAAAATCATTTAAAAAAGAGAAAAAAAAAAAAAACAGTCCCTGGAAGTTATCCTAGGGATATACAGCAAATGGAGAAGAGTTTATTCAAATATATCTACTAAAATCTGCTGTTCTAACAAAAGAGCCTGTAGAATTTGAGATAGAACCAGCTTCCAAACCCCTCACTGGCAGCTTAGTGTGACAGAAGCCCTCACTCCAGGTGGTTACATAGAGAGATGGGGGCTCCCTCCGTCTATTCTCCCACACCTGGAGAAGCAGACCACTGACAGTTCTCATGCCCTAGCTCCCTCTTGTAGAAGCCATATGTCAGAAAGGCCTAGCCAAAAGAATTGTAGCTCCCTTCCCTACCCATGCCCCCATCTCAGAGTAGAAGTTCAATTCTAGGTACAGCAGTTCAAGCATCCCAAAATTCCGATCTCCACCAGCCCAGTTCAGTCACAGAGCAAAGGTACCAATTCAGGAGAGCCAAGGCATACCAGAAAAGATCAAAAGCTACCATTATCCCTGTCCACTGCTCCTCTCATACAGCAGGGATGTCACACAAGACGACTGTTTCCCTGCCCACCTCCAATGTAGTACTACTGAGGTTCTGCCTCTGTACAACAAAGCAGTAAGAATGGAAAGCCTGTATCAAGGAACCGATTTTATTTAAACACAACCTAAAAGTGTTGTTAACAAACAATAGAGATCTTAGTGATAATCAATTAAGGGTCCATGATTCTAGTAGCCAAAAGCAAAGTAGTAAATAAGCTACAACTTGAAAAGATAATCATGAAAAGAGACAGCTAAGAAGAGCCTTCCTATGGTGAATTAAGCCTCAAAGTCTGGCAATACAGTGCCCCTACAAAAAAGATTTAAAAAGAAATAAGCCAATACCATAAAGAAAGATATCATGTGTTTTCTCTGATATTCGGTAGTTAATATAGATTAAAAAAAAAGATAGGAATGAAATAGACATCTTGTGATTGTTGTTTTTAGCTCCTGTTTATACTCCTATGGAACCATTATCTTTCTGCTTTTTACTTACTGAATATTATGGTTAGTGTTGCATTAAGTCTGTGATTATAGAATGGATTGAAATTTAAAAAAAAAAAAAAAGAAGATCAGAGCATAGAGAAAGTTATGTCCCGGGACACTTTCAAAAACAATAGAGCAATCAAGAAGTAATTAGTGGAAGCTAAAAGCAGGAAGTAAAACTAATAAAGGGAGTCCAGCCCGAAGCTTACCGAGATCAGTGAAAGAGACAATTACAGATAGCTTGTATGAAAGTAGCTGTGTCTAGTGATCAGGGGGACTAGGTGCATGCCCATGCTATGCTCTGTAGAGGGCCATCAGAAACTTGCACACAGTGGAGGAAATAGACATCCCTAAAATGGTCTATCCCCAAGTTAATAATCAAATAAACAAGTAAACAACTTTTCTCTGCCCAGGCCTATTTGGATATTTGTAACATCGTTTGTGGGCAATACAAAATTATCAGCTTAAAAATTAGCCTGCTGTAGATTTATTGAATGTTGAGTCCTTCCTGCAGTTGCCTTGGCAGACATAGACCAAATGATTTAACCAGCCTATACAGCCCAGTGGACCAGAGATTCCCCACCTATGCTAAAAGGATCTTATTAAGATAGTAAAAACCACAACTATAAACATACCTGTACATCCTGCACATAAGGATCTAGTACCCAAAATACATAAAGAACTCTAGCAATTCAGTAATAAAAGAACAAATAACCTGGGCCAATGCTGTGCCATAGTGAGTAAAGCTGTCACCTGTGGCACCAGCATCCCACATGGGCACCAGTTCCAGTCATGGCTGCTTCAATTCTGATCCAGCTCCTTGGATTTATTTACTTATTTGAAAGGCAGAATTATACAGAGAGGGAAGGACAGGGAGACAGATTCCACCCATTGGTTCACTCCTTAAATAACCGCAACAGCCAGTTGCTGATCCAGGCCAGAGCCAGGAGCCTGAAACTGCATCTAGATTTCTCACATGGGTTCAGGGGCCCAAGCATCTTCCACTACTTTCCCAGGAACTCTAGCAGGGAGCTGAATCAGAAGTGGAGCAGCCAGGACTCAAACTGACACTTATATGGGTTGCTGGCATTTCAGGCATTCCATTAACCCTCTGCATCAAACTGGCCCCTAATATCAGATTTTAAGCATGGAATATAACTGATTTTTCACCAAGGATATGTTGGCTGTCACAACTGGAGGACACATTTTCAGCAGGCAGGGAATGATGGATAACCTGAAATATTTGAGCCAGCTCCACAAAATGAAGAATTATCCTGTGTTCTGTCTGATTTTCTAATGTCCTTTTAGACTTTATCCAGGTCCTAAAAGTAATCTGCAAGAATATCATATGTTCTTTTTTTAAATTTACCATGACAATCTATAACTACTTGTCTTAATCTATTGTCCATATACCCATTAGGCCATTTCCTCTTATTCTATAAGTCAGATATAGTCATTCCTATGCCAACAAGGTTTTGCTGTTGCCTCCATTCACAGTATGGCCCTTTCCTTTGCTAATTTTTTTTTAAAGATTTTGATAAATTAAGTACTATTTTTGTATCAGACTACCTGCTACAATGTTAAATAACTTTATAAAACTATCTGCAAAAATAGAGAAGGTTGCACCAATATGAAAAGAAAATTATGGTAACACATTGTGATGTTTTCCAGTTAACACAGGAATTACCAGATAAATACTGTTAAAACTCTTGTCCAGTAACAAGAGTTGATTTGTATTGGCAGTATGATTTACTGTTTATTTTTTTTAACCAAATACCTCCTCAGTAATTTATAATGGCTTTGCAGTAATGTGTATCAAATAAGAAGTACTGGAAAACTGATCGTCTCTAGGATGATATGCATGTTTCAAGTGGTATTGAGAACCGCACTGATGGATATGTAATAATAAACATATCTGTTATTAATATGCTAATGACTCTGTGCTCATTTAATGAGAAATAAAAGTAATTTATGGATGGATACCTATAAAAATTTTTTTAAAAAGATTTTATTTATTTGACAGGCAGAGTTACAGAGAGAGAGAGAGAGAGAGAGAGAGAGGTCTCCCTCCTGTTGATTCATACCCCAAGTGGCCGCAACGGCCAGAGCTGCACTGATTGATTGATTGACTTATTATAATGTGTTTTGAATTTCCTTTTTGGCCAGGTCATTTCTTTATACTTTACATCTCCAGAAAATAAAATGAAATAGTATATTTCGAACAACATAGAACCAAGTAGGGAAGTGTAGAAGAAAAATGGTTTTCAAAATAATTTTAAGTGGATAGACATCTGAATGGGATAGTTGGACACGTATCACCTAGCCTTTTAAATCAGAACAGAATACCGTTGAGTCCACTTAAATGACTATGCCTTATAGTATAATACTTCTATCATCTTACCCTCTTTAGTAAGACCTTAAGACATCCTAACAGGCATTTACTTCGTAAGTTTAGAATGTCTTTTTACTTGATAGACATAGTGGCGGTTGAGACCATTCAGGGAGTGAACCAGTGTGTAGAAGACATGTCTGTCTGTTGTCTGTTTGTCTCTGTCTCTCTCCCTGTCTCTTTCTCTCTCCCTCCCTCCCTGTAACTCTTTCAAATAAATTAACTAATTTAAAAAAAAAAATACTTTAGGGCCGGCACCGTGGCTCACTTGGTTAATCCTCCACCTGCTGCACCGGCATCCCATATGGGCGCCGGGTTCTAGTCCCGGCTGCTCTTCTTCCAGTCCAGCTCTCTGCTGCGGCCCGAGAGGGCAGTGGAGGATGGCCCAAGTGCTTGGGCCCTTGCACCCACATGGGAGACCAGGAGGAAGCACCTGGCTCCTGCCTTCGGGTCGGCCTAGCTCTGGCCGTGGCGGCCATTTTGGGAGTGAACCAACAGAAGGAAGACCTTTCTCTCTCTCTCTCTCTCTCACACTGTCGAACTCTGTCAAATTAAAAAAAAAAAAATACTTTAGCTGTAACAACCCCTAGCATACATACTGGGTATATAGACTTTCAAAATACCTTTTCTCTAACTTTATGTGTTTGAATTACTGGTTCATGAGTGTGGTATTAGGAAAGGAGTTGAAGTTACAGGGTTAATTTACAACCTCACTTGCCTAACTAGTCTGTTTTTTCCATTGTTCTTTATGGTGTTACATATACATGTTATATACCAGTTTTCCCTTTGGATTCCTTGAATTAAACATCAACCCAAGGTAATGATGAGGAAAAACAGAGAAAGTTTTCTTTGCAACTACTTTGAGATGAAGTTCCAACCCTGAAGAAACACTACAGGTGGTAATTGTGGGATAAAAGTACGAGGTCATTTGAAGAAATAAAATGGTTTAGTTCTCAGGTTGGTAACCAGTTCTGCATGGACATGACTAAAGAACTCCATCAAGTAGTCCTGACTCAGATCATATCTTGCTTTCCATGGCTCATAAATAGAGGTTTCATGTTATTTAAAGAGTCATCATGTGTGTCCTCTGATTGGTCTAGGTGTACATCAAGTTAGTATTTAACTCATGAGTGATCTTCTAAGAGGGTGAGAGTTTTTTTCTGCACGTTTTGAACTTTCTCACATCTGCTGCATTAGACTCAGGAGGGAATCAGGCCATCACACAGAGTCAGATCAATTATGAAGTTAGAAATTCTAAAAGGATTTTACCTTCTCATTAACACTTCTGGGCTCTGACCACATGATAGCTATTCTATTGCTATACCTATTACACAATATTTTAATTTTTGTCTGTTTATTTCCATCTTTCAGTTGGAAATTTTCTTGCAGGCAGAGACTATACCTTCTTCATCAGTGTATTCTCCATACCTGACATAGTATCTGGTTTAAGAGCTACTCAGTAGATGTATGTATTGGAATATAAAAATTGCCTCACATGTGAATATGAGTTATATTTGTTCAAATTTTAAAAAAAGTTGAATCAGTTTTTATGCTCACTGACTTAGAGATTTGAATTTATTATCAAAATACTGCATTAGTCATTTGTCATGTTCTTGTCATTTTACTCAAATCAATGTTTAAAAATATTGTTTTCTTTTACTTTACTCCAGAACTGAACAATGCTACAAAAACTTTCTTCACTAAAGAATATTTAAAAATAAAACAAAGCTTTCAAAAATCAAGTTCTGCAAAATGGCCCCTACCAAGCTGCAGAAAAGCATTTCATCTTTTTGGAGGTAAGGAAATGAATTTAAAAAAAAAAATTGTAACTTTGTCTAGAGTCTCTTTCTAAGTAGATTTCTTACCTGACCTAGAAATGAAAGTGGAAACACATTTCTATATTCATCAGTTTTAAGTAAAGATTTTGCTAAGCATCTCCTTGCTAAAAGCTGCAGCCGTGTAAGATGAAAATGATGTCTATACAATAAGAGCAACTGTGAGGGACAACACTTTAAATTGATTTGCCTTGCTGTTGATCAAAGTTTAATGGGTAATTAAAATGCATCTCAAAATTATATTTTTATTATTAATAAAAGTTTAATGTGTTTTTCTAATTTGCTCTACCTGAAAGGTAATCTATGGGAGTGAAATTGATACTTTGAGATGTAATGATGTTTAACAGCCCTTGTCTCAACTGTTTTTTCATACTATTTGTTGATCTCTTTACTTAGTGTAATATTAATCTTATGATTATAAAGGTTACTGAAAACAGATCTTTGTAAAAAATAAAAATGGGAATAGGAGAGGGAGAAGGATGAAGGGTGTGAGTATAAACTGGAGGGAGGGTAGGGTAGAAAGTATCACTGTGTTCCAGAATCTGTATGTAGGAAATACATGACATTTGTGTACCTTAAATAAAATATTTTAAAATTTTTAAAGTATATTTTAAAAATTTGACACATTTTTCATATTTATGGGGAACAATGTGATATTTCTATAAATGTATAATGTGTACTGATCAAATCAGGGTAATTCACATTTCTGTCTCTTTATTTCTTTTTGTAAAATGAAATATTTATCTATTTGAAAGGCAGACTAGTAGGGAGAGGGAGGGAGAGGGAGAGATAAAGAGAAACATCTTCTGACCACAGCTTCACTCTAAATGGTCACAATGGCTGTGGCTGGCCCAGGCCAAAGCCAGGAGCCTGGAACTCCATCTGGGTCTCCCATTTGGGTGTCAGGAGCCCAAGTACTTTGTCCATAATCCATTGCTTTCCCAAGTGCATTAGCAGGGAACTGGATTGGAAGCATAGCAACCAGGACTCAAATAGGCACTTCTAATATGGGATGCTGGTATCACAAGTGGTGGCTTAACCCACTGTACCACACCGCTGGCCCCTTCTTATCTTTTCTTTATGCTTAGAGCCATTAACTCCCCTTTTCTAGTTCTTTATAAAGTATGCTAGAGTACTTAAGAAAATTCATGGAAAATTGAATTAAAAGCTTAGTTTGTTTGCAAAAAAATTTTGAAATTCATGCATAGTCTTTTCATAATCATTTTCCATAATATTGTTGAAGACCCCTCATATGCATGGATTTCAAAAATTTTTGCACCCAAATAACTTTACCTTTTAATTCCATTTTCCATGAACTTTTTGATTCACTTATCCATGTATCTTTTTTGTTAGGAACTTGTTTTATTTTTTCTGTTTTCAAATTTGTTGGGATGGAGTTCTTTTTATTATTTTTAAAACTCTTACCTATTGCTGTTTTCTCTTTGTATTATTAATATTATTTGAGCATGCTTTTTTTTCCTGATCTTTCCAAGTATTGGCCAATCTTAAAATTTCTTTTAAATTTCCAATTTTTGGAATTCACACTATTGTATCTTTATTTCTGTTTCATTAATACCTGCTCTTTAGTAAATCCTACTGTTCATCATTTATATCTTTTTACTATTTTTAAGTTATTAGTTAAGGTCATAAAGTTCCCTCTGATCACATGTAGTATTTTTGTTATTCTTCACTTCTAACTATTTTTATAATCACATTTAATTATATATTAAGTTACCTTGGTTAAAACAAAATTATACAATGTTAGAATTATATTAGAAAATTATAGTCTATGATTTTCATAGATATTACCACACTACTTGACACACCATTCCATCTGTTCTATGTACTCCCAAAGAACTATACTTTTCAACTTAATTTTTCAAAATTGATAGAGCCAGTTAAGATGAGAAGGGGGATCTTATGGGGAAAAAAATATACATTCACATGAATGTGTTCAGCTCCATGAAATTAGTGTTTTATCCACCAAAAATATACAAAAAAAAGTTTCAATACTTTTTTTTCCTACCAAATGAAGCTTATAAAAACTTTTCAACTCAGCATTAAACGGACTCAACACTTATCTTTAATAGGCCCATTCCTTTTTACCCTGTGAAGTAATACATTGGATATATTGATGAGTAAGCAGACATGTTTTAAATTTCTTTTTATGAAGGCATATTTCTGTATTTTTACATAAAATAGGCAGTATGAGAAGAAACAAACACTCTAGATAAATGTGAGCTAGCATTTTACACCTTTTATCAGGTATTCATTGCACTGATGACTCTGCCCATCCTAATTCCTTTCCCTGAAGTAGCTACTGTTTCTGCATTGCATCCTCAATTTATCTTATCAGTATCTGGTTGACATGGCTTCCAACCACATCATGATAATTCATTTCTAAGTAACCAAACATATAATTTTATATTACTGTAACATGTATAAAATAAATATAAAACATGCAAATATATGCATACCCAAAGAAAGCTAGGAGGTTTTATTAAAATATGTTTGAAAAAAGAGAGTTCCACATTATATACTCATGTCAAGGACATAAAAATGTCAGGACGTAAAATTCCATGCCCTAATTTTTCTGGCCATAACAAAAACACAAGATGAAATACACGTGTCTGAGATTTATGACAGATCTGATCCATCCATTTCTGGGGATTTGTTTTATTTGGTCATTAATTTGTTTGAAAGTGTTAGATTGATTCTGCAAGTTTAAACATGCTCAGTATATATTGAAAGATACCTGCATAAAAAACAAGGCTTGTCTCTAATAGGAAAAAAAAAATGCATGCTTAAACAGCAGGACTATGAACATAACCCAGAAATCTGCCTTCTCAGAGAGTTGGGATCAGAGGAATTTTATGCTGTAGACTTGGTACAGGCCTTTTAGGGAAAAGGTAAAGGTACAATTAACCATTACATTTTCAGTGAAACTGGAACAATTTTTTCCACAAGATAATTTTTAAGAGAGCCTACAGTTTCAAAAATGCCTTTTTCTTTCTTCTTTTGGCAGAATTAGATTCCCTTTTTGCCGTACGATATGTGTACAAGTGTGAAATGTACTTCAGGTGCTGACCCTATAACATGTCCTATATTATCACAAACTACTTCAAAACAAGTAGTTACATACAGTCCCACTAAAATGTAAAATTGCAGATCCTCAAGAGTTAGACTATGCTTAAAATAGGATTGCACAGTGTTCACCTCCTCCTTCACAGAAAAGAACCAAAAGGACAAGTAAACAGCTTCCCTTGGTGGTGAGTAACCAAGAGAGAACACTGGAACTCAACAAAGGAGACATAGAAACCTCACAGGACACAGAGACCTAGGATGCAGCATAAAGAGTGGAACAGAGTGCACCAGCACCCATGCCCAGCCTCTACAGCTGGAGAGGAATCTCCATTGCTAGAGAGAGAAAAAACAGGAAAGCCCCAGCACACAGTATCTCTAGTGATACTGCACATCAGCAACCTTAACTACAGAAGGGATCCACAGTCACTAAAGGCTTGGAACCCAAAAAAGGAAGCAATGGGGAGTATACACAGCAGCTCATATTGTCTCCTTCCACAATTCCCAGAGCACAGATTGCAGGAGGGCAACACCATCTTGAGAAAGGAGTCACTGTCAAATCGTCAAATCTGTACTGCCCGAGAGGACAGAAATTCCTGCTTATCTCCCCCACCGTCAATTTCTGGGACCAAACAGACATTCCACCACACTAGCAAAAGGGACAGCAGTCTCAAAAACCCAACTAGACCCTAGCAGCAACAGTGAACCCATCACCTAAACCTAAGTGGTAGAGTGCCCTACACAGGACAGGTGGTTTGACACAGCAGAATAGGTACTCCTCCCACGACCTTAGAAACTGGGGTGCTTGCCTCTGCATGCTTAAAGCCTGCACTCTCTTCTTCCCCTCAGTCAGCACATGTTCACCCTGGATTCTCACCCAGAACTGCTGGAGCTCCCTTCCTGACTGCATCCTGGCTTTGGTGAAAAAGGGCAGTCATGCATATCTACCCCAGACTCCAGGCCCCATTTGTTTCCCTTCCTGAGCCCACCAGGATTTTGTTGGGCACAGAGAACTGTGCACATCTGCCTCAGATTTAGGCCTGGAACTCCAATTATGCCAGCCAACATCACCAGGACTTGGTGGCTCTGCAACTATGGCCATCAATAACAAGGAAAGAGATATAGGGGGACTACACTTAAGCATCCAGCTGGAACTAAAGCCAGAGTAGCCTGACAGAACCAAAGGCATAGCCAAGGAAAATTCATCAATCCTTGAAAACAGTACAGACAACTGATCCATCAGATGTGTAACTACCAACATAAGGTCAAAAGACACATGAAAAAGCAAGACAAAAAGATGCCTGAAAAAGAACACAATACTGCTTTAATATCAGACTGCAAAGAAACTGAGAAAAATGAAATGCTTGATGAAGAATACAAAAGAATGATTGTGATACTTAAGAAGATACAAGAGAATACAGAAAGACAGTTAAATGGATTAGAAAATCAATGCATGATACAATTAAGCAAAGAGATAGATGCCTTAAAAAGGAGGCAAACAGAAATCTTGAAAATGAAGAACTCAATAAGCCAGATAAAAAATACAGTTGAAAGCCTCCAACAATAGACTAAATCAAGCAGAATGAAGAATATCTGAATTTGAATACAGGTCTTTTAAAATATCCCAGTCACACACACAGAAAGGAAAAAGAATGAAGACAGACCCCAAGACCTTTTGGATGCCCATTAACTGAATCAATATTTGATTTTTGAAAATTCCCAAGGGAGAGACTTAGAAAGCCTATTAAATGAAATCATAGCTTAAAACTGTCCCAGTGTGCAGAAAGATATGACATCAAAATATAGGAGACCCACAGGACTCCAAACAGACATGACCAGAAAAGAATTTCACCATCAGACATTATAGTCAAACTCTCAAAGGCACAACACAAAGGAAGAACTCTAAAATCTGTAAGAGAAAAGCACTAAGTACCTTTTAAGGGACATATTTTATAATAACAGCAAATTTTTCACCAGAAACTTAAAGACAAGGAGGAAATAAAATGCTGTATTACAAGTTCTGAAAGAAAAATAGAAAAACTACAACCAAGAATACTTTGCCCAGGGAAGCCATTTTTTATATATGTGGATGAAATACTTTCCAAGATAAACAAAAACAAGGAATTCATCACGACCAGACTGGCCTTACAGAACATACGTAAGGGAGTCCTACATACAGAAACCAAGAATGGTAACTACCATTATGAAAATACATAGAAGTATAAAGCCCACTAGAAAAAGAACTCAAACCAAAGGAATTTTTATAAAAGGATGAAGTCATTTATCAAAAATAACCTTGAATATAAAGAACTAAATTTATCAAAGAAAAGATACAGACTGACTGAATGAATGAGGAAAACAAGACCCAATAATATGCTGCCTTCAAGGAATCACATCACCAGTAAAGACACACAAAGCCTGAAAGTCAAAGGGTGGGAAAAGATATTCTATGCAAATGATAACCAAAAGTGATTGGGGATAGCTACATGTATGTCAGACAAAGTAGACTTTAGATGTTGCTGAGCAGCTAGATGGTGTTGCTGCAGAACCCCCAAACTGGGTCCACTTGCCAGATGCACAGAAAGCCAATTACTGACTTTGGGGTGATGGAAGAAAATGGGTATTTATTACAAATAAAAGAGCAAGGAGCCATACAGCTATTGCTTAATTCCCAGACTCCCAGAGGAGTCAGGGGTGTAGGTTTTTATAGGTGGAAATTGGGCTCAGAGGTGCATGATCAGCTCATTTACAAGCTCCTGCTTGGTCATTGGTGCTCATGACCTTCCTTTGATTGGTCAGTAATGTTGGGCTCAAAATAACAAAAGCTGCACATAGAGGAAAACTGAAAACATTTTCTCTAAAATCTGGACCCAGGCCAGCACTGTGGCATAGCAGGTAAAGCCACTGCCTACAGCGCTGGAATCACGTATGGGCACAGGTTAAAGTCCCAGCTGCTCCACTTCTGATCCAGCTCTCTCTAATATGCCTGGGAAAGCAGAAGATGGTCCAAGTCCTTGAGCCCTTGAACCCATGTAGGAGACCCAGAAGAGGCTCCTGGCTCCTGGCTTCGTATTGGTCAACTCCAGCTGTTGTGGTCATTTGTGGAGTGAACCAGCAGATGGAAGACCTCTCTCTCCCTTTGCCTCCATTAACTCTGCCTTTCAATTAAATAGATAAATCTTTAAAAAAAGGAAAGATCTGGACCTCAAACAGGTTGTCCACTCTCACTGTTGTTATACAATGTAGTTCTGGATGTTTTAACCAGAACTATTAGGTAAGATAAAGAAATAAAAATCCTATAGACAGGAAAGAAGTCAAGTTATCTGTGGCTACAGATGACATGGTCATTCAAATGTATTTTACACTGAAACACTATTAGAACTGATAAATTTAGTAAAAGTTGCAGTATGAAAAATCAACATGCAAAAATCTAGCATGTTTTTATAGACTGATAACAAACTCAGGAAAAAATTCTAAGAGCAATATCATTCACAATGACTACAAAGACCTACCTTTAAATAAATGCATTCAAGCATGTGAAGGACCTTTGCAAAGCAAATTATGAAATCTCAATGAAACAAATTGATGGGGCAAGGTGTTTGGTGCAGCAGCTGAGACAACTTGGGACACTGTGAATTACCCCAGAATAAGTCCTGCCATAGGAAGAGGACTCTAAAAGGGGAAAGATAAATCAACAGAGGTTTTAATAACCATAGAGACTGACATGTCAGATTAGAAGAGAATTGGACTGACATGTGGCCAGTTCTCCCCAGGAGACATTTGCACAGAGCTGTGGCTAAGTATGCAGTTGCCTCAAAAATGAAAACATATTGCAGTGTCACAGAGTTTAGGAATCAACTCATTCTATAGGGAAGAACCTTCAACAAATACCCAGTAAGAAGCCTCCTTAAACCATGTCCCATGTTTTAATACCTATGTAGGATAGAAGGCTTAAGTAAACTTTGTCTACAACCTCTGAAAAGCAGAACTTGGAGATTAGCGTAGCAAGAGACCTGAGAACAGTTAACCAAAAAACCCAGAAGACTATCCTTAGCAACGCTCATTACACCTGACATGATAGATAAAAAGGGAACATATTACAATTTGCTTTCCTTCATATAGTAAGCTAGGGATTAGACAGTTATCCAGCATTACTCCTATTACTGATTAAGAGACACTATCATTTGTAATCCATTATTTTGAATACATTTAATTTTAAATCTATTTCAGAAAATATACAACTTCCACATAAAGTTATGAAACAAAGTTTTATTCTGATTTCTTTTTGTGGTATAATTATATGCTCACAGTGAAAATATTTTTCAAAATGACACAAAAAATAAAATGTAAACTACTCAGACTCACTTCAGTCAACCAAGTGAGTATTTGGCTTGATGATACCAATAAAGAGGTAAAAAATTTCCAGGAGAGGTAACCATCAGCATACATAATCTTAATGCAGAACTTTAGGAAAGAAGTTTCCCAAAATAGCAATGACAAAATAAGACATTATGAAATAGAACTTTTCATCTCATCTTGGAAAATAACATGTTCCTGAACTATCTTCGACAGATGAAAATGGGGAAACTTTTTTTTTTTTTTTTTGGATGAGGGAAGAGAAGAGCTAAGGTTTTTCTTGTATTGCATTTGAAGCAAAGTGACCCTAGGTTTTAACTTACATACTTAGGAACTTGAATGAATCCTTATGCTCTGGACATATCTTGGAATAATTAATTTGGAATCTCTAAAGATGAGTACCAAACATAATATTTATAGCTCCTTTGTGAATTCAATATGCAGCCATTACCAAAATTAAGATATACTGCTCTAGAAACTAACAGGACTTTTGAATATAAGGTATAATAGAATTATGGAGTTAAGTTGGAACAGTACCTTGAAATAGATTTTTCTCTATTCTCTTTCATTCATAATCTAAATTATGAAGAATGAATTAATCAGTAATGCAATGATATATGTAAAAGAGATGAAGTTTGTCTTATACTCAAATGAAGGTAACTCTAGCATAGTATGATAACAGTTTAATAGTGCATGGCAGTTGTCCATTTGGGATAACAAATAGAAATTTAATTCAAAGTGTGGTACAAATTTTAAAAATATGCAAGTAATTTCAAATTAGAGTTTGGTCAATGTGCTGAAAACACCATCACTCTGGGAAAAATAATGTGGGATTTAAGAGTCCACAGAATGGTTAACAGTACCTTCAAAATTGTAACCCAGACATTAAATTCATTTGTCTGTTTTTTTAATCTGTAAAAAATTACATTTAAGCAAATCTATAAAAAGAACATGGGTTAAAATGGAGAATCAGGCAGTCTCAAAATGGAAAAAAAGACAGTAATAAGTACCTGGGGAAAAGGGGTGGGGCAATCCAAATTTCTTTCCTTTGGGGATATGAATATGCTCAAAGTTTGAAGATAAGCTTGGAAGTTTAGGACATCTTTGCCAGCTACTGGAACTACCACCAGTATTTACCATGTCGTTGCTGTAGGTGTAGTTTCCATTTCTCAATGCATATGAAATAGGACTTATGTATATGATTTAAAACCAGTGAGTGTTAAATGAGATGTATACTGGAATTTCAACAGCTACTAGAGTATTAGCTCACTAAATTAATCAGATATTATGGAGATATTTTAATGTTTGTTCTTATATAATTTGCTATTGAAGATTTTCAAACAAAACAGCTTAAAATGTTCACTTTCACCAGTATCAGGAATGTGTTACACTTCATGAGAAAGCAGCTTTACATTTTATTTACTTTAAAAAATGATGCAGAAAAGCTCTATAAATATTCTGGCAATAAAATGGCTTTCATTAGTAAAATATTACTGCACATAAATGTTGTAATTTCTCTAAGATTATGTTATAATAATTCTCAGTTTTGTTGAGAAATAAGAGATAACTATATTTTGTGAACAAGACCATAACTTTGATAACACATTAAAGCTACATTGTAACCTGAAAATACCATCTATTTGAAAGCATTTAGTTTCTGTTCCATTCATTTTTTTTTATTCAACACTACATTTAAATATTTTTTTTTAAACTGGAGAAAACGATACATGTATGCCATTGGTACTGCTTTTTCTTTTGTTGCATTTTTCCTGATCTGAGAAAATGAAAACTATATGATAATTTCTCAAAATAGTTCATAGAATGGAAATGACTTGAAACTTTGAATTCACTGTGAAATATGTAATATGTTTTCAAATTATTTTATTCTACACTCCTTACATGGCATGTCCGAAGAGTTTACACACATTCAAAGAATAATTGAATAATTCAGTTTCAAAATAAATTATAGAACTGGTGTCCACAGAGAAGTGTTTTTAGGCTGTGTTTGATGCAGTGACTCCCTGTCATGTAGGTGCTGACTTTGTGGGAACACCAGCAGGGTGTATCTTTGAAAAGATAAGGAAAAGCTGAAGCCATCATGTGTTTTAATTTATTTGCAAAAGGAAGATCATTTCTCAAGCCAACAAAATGTCTTTTTCATAATTGAATATTTATTGTTAATAAAGCCTGACTTTCTGAACATTTTCTGTTAGAGTGATTTTTTTCATAATATTTAACAAGTAACTTAAAATCTCTATATATAAGTAAAAAAAAAAGATTAGATTCCTTTTCATTCTGTAAATGACTGCATATATTTATAAATCTGATTAAGTGCTATAACTCACAGCATAAATAACTCACCAATTGATTCTAACAATTTCTATTTGCTAATTTATAAATTATAGAAATAATTTTTGTTTGATATGGATATCATTGCTTAAATGATTTCTTATTTAATCAGGAAAGACATGTTTACTCAATAATTAGCTTTAGTTATTATTTTAATTATTAATGGGTTGTTTTCTACTTGAGTCCTTATTTTGTTTCAAGGCTACCAAGTAAGTGAACACTGCATTGTTTCCCAAAGGGACATCTTGTCAGCTCTAACCCAGTGCTGCTTAACATTTAGCATACCTAACAGAAGTATTCCTCCCCATTTATTGCAGTAGACAAAAATGTCACTATGTACTTTCAAATGTCTCCCACTACCACCCCTTGAGAATAACTGGGGTTAGAAAAGAAAAAATGAGTAAATTGGACTTAATCAAAATTTAATATTTTGTACACCAAAGGACATTACCAAGAAAGTAAAAATCCAACCCACAGAAAATATTTGCAAATCACATATCTCATAAAGCCTTAATATCCAGAACACATAAAGAAATCCCACAACTCAATAACAAGAAAGCAAACGAGCTAGCTTGAACAATGGGCAAAGTACTTATATAACATTTCTTTGAAGAAGCTATACAAATGGTCAAGAAGCCTCTGAAAAAATACTCAATGTCATTAGTCACTAGGGAAATGGAAATCAAAATCACAGCGAGATTCACACCTACTAGGATGGCAGTAATAGAAAAATAACAAATATGGCATGCAGAAATTGAAATCCTTGTACATTGCTAGTGGAAATGTAAAATGGTACTGCCCACTGTGGCTGTCATTGTTGACTGCAACGTAATTCACAATAGCCGTAAGTTGGAGGAAGAAAACAAATTTGCATCAGCAGTTGGGTAGATTCACAAAATATGGTTTATGCATATACTGCACAAAAAGGAATAAAAGAGAAAAAGGAATGAAGTACTGATACATACTGCAGTACAGATAGAAAGTGGCGGACACAAAAGTTCAAACATTCTGTGATCCTACTTACATGAGATGCCTAAAATAGGCAAATTCATAGAGACAAAAAGTAAACTAGAAATTACCAGATGCTAAGTACAAAGGAAATAGGGAACTAATGCTTAATAGTTATGGTTCCTATCTGGAGCAATAAAAGAAGTGTAGAAATAGTGATAGTGGTTTTACAACATTGTTAATGTAATTAATGCCAGAGACTGAATTGAATTGCATACTTAAAAATGGTGAAAATGGCAAACTATGTTATACTTATTTTACTCAATAAAAATGTCTTTTTTAAAAAGCTGTGGTGCTTCTTACCTGGCTATAAGATCAAACATTTAAAAGTATTGTAATTTAGGTGTGGGAATTTGGCGTAGCAGTTAAGCCTTAACTTGGGATGCCCACATCCCATATTGCAGTGCCAGGGTTCAAGTACAAGCTCTGCTCTCCATTCCAGCTTCCTATGAATGTGCATCCTGGTTCCTGCTACCAAGATGCGAGACACAGATTGAGATCTGAGTTCCTGGCTTCAGCCTGGCTCATTCCAGGCTGTTGCAGGCATTTGAGAAGTTCATTAGCAATTAAGAGTTTGCTTTCTGTTTCTGTTTCTGCCTCTGTCTTTTTTTCAAAGGTTTGTGATTTAGCATAACTTTATAAACTACAATTAAATTTAAGCAGATGTTCTAGGGTTACTGGTACTCTGCAACATACTTTAATATAAAAGATTAATTTTTGCAGGATTAATACATTTGACTCTGGGAGCCTAAAGATATAGTAGCTAAAAGGTGACATGTATAATCTATTTGCATTAACATTTAAGTATATTAACACATTAACTGCATACCTATTTGTAACTAAATATATCATTCCACCTCTGCTAAGACCTACTTATATCAATCAACTTTTGACACAACAAAATTCTTATGTAATAAGAATATGGAACGGTAAAACTGTGTGCTTTAATCTTTTGTCTGTCCCATCAAATGTGAAAGACATGTATTTTTAGTACTGATTTCAAGGCTCTCTGCTTAGCATGATGTCTTTTAAATATATTCATAATATTGCTCAATTCCTGCTGAAAATACATTTGAAAGGCTTGATTCAGGGCATTCTAAAAATAATACTAATTATTCTACTCTCTACAGTCTGTCCTTTCATTCAGGCACTGATCCAACAAACATGTATTGAGAACACTATAAGCACAGTGCAAGTTGCTGAAATTGCAAAAATAAGTAAGGTAACTGTCTTTATGTTTCTGAAAGAAGATTCAAAAAAAGGCCACTATATGGTCTTTGATAGTGAAAATAAATCTGAAATATATTCTGTAGGAAAAAAAGTAATTTGTTTCCATGATGTGAAAAAAAATCTTACTAAAATAATATTGTTCTTTAAAAATAGAAATTGAGTGACAGGTGGGGCTGGCATCGTGGCATAGCAGGTAAAGCTGCCACCTGCAATGCCAGCATCCCTCTTGAGCATCACTTCATGTCCTGGCTGCTTCCCTTCTGATCCAGCTCCCTGCTAATGGCCTTGGAAGGGCAGCAGAGGATGACCCAGGTGCTTGAGCCCCTGCCATCCATGTGGGAGACCTGGATGAGGCTCCTGGCCCCTGGCTTCGACCTGGCTCATCCCTGGCCATTGTGGCCACTGGAGTGAACCAGTGGATGGAAGACAGTGCTCACTTGCTCTCTGTTTATCTCCCTCTTCCTCTGTTTCTGTCTGTAACTCTGACTTGCAAATAAGTAAATCTTTAAAAAGGAAAAACAAGTAACTGTTAGGGGTTCTGGAATCCTGGTAGTCATATTCTTCATAAATTTAATAGCAACTTAGAAATTTTTTACATGTCTTTCTTGCTATTTGATTTCACTATAAACTGTTTTTCCAAGAACTTTTTATCTTCCATGTGAGAAATCAAGTCAGATCCAACATTTGTTTTTATCACCTGTTTCTTCAGTAGTTTTATGCATTACTTTATTATTTTCAGTCATAATTCATAGCAACAGTGAAATAATTTTCCTTGTAGTGCTGGGTGGCCCACTCCACACCATCCTCAACTTTGGGACTCAAGATGACAAGGAAGGTTGGCCTGGTCCATTGCCGGTTGTTGTGGCAGAGAGGACTGCTGCAGCATTTTATTCTAAGAAGTGCTTACACCCAGAAACAATGTGTTATTTACATTGAGATTTGTTTGCCCTAGTCAGGTCTCATTGCTATGCATAATTTTGGAGAGACAGAGAAATAAACCCTATACTCAGAAAATAAACCATAAATCAGAAAAGTCAACCACATACTAAGAAAAAGACTAGTATATTTGTAAAGAGCTATAGGTGTACCACAACTATGAAAATTTTAGTCTAATTCATTGGAAAACTTGAACATAATGACTAATGTGTAAAAATTATCAAAAAGAACTCAAAATGAACTAGAAAACATAAATACATCAACAGTTACTAAACAAGTGGATTTTTTAAAAAATTTAAAATCTGCCCCTAAGGGCCATCAATATGGCACAGTGGCTGCCTGCATCGCCTATTAGAGTGTATGTTTGAGTCCCAACTTCCCTACTTCCAATCCAGTTCCTGCTAATTAGCCTGAGAAAAGTAGAAGATGGCCCTGCCATCCATGTGGGAGACCTGGCTTCTACCTAGCCCAGCCCTAGCCATTGTGGCCATTTGGGGAGTGAACCAGCAGATGAAGATATCTCTCTCTCCCACTCCCCTCTCACTACTCCCATTCCCTCCACCTCCGCCCCGGATATCACTTTGCCTTTCAAACAAATAAAACAGATCTTTAAAAAAGGAAAGGCAATTCACCCCATACCTGAAAACACTACAGGCCCAAATGGCTTTAATAAGTTAACATGTATCAAACTAAAAATTCTATTTTAGCAAACTGCTTCAGACGCTAAAAGATTGTGAGGTTAGCAATGTCAAGAATTAAGAGACTGAGATTTTTATCCTAATTGTGTGCTAACAAGTTATTCAGCCAGTTTCATGAATGCTGGCAAAAAACAGACTCATCTCATGGGTAACAAATAAAGAATGGTTTATTTCTCACAACAGTAGCCACAGTAACAGCATTTGTGATAGACACTTTAGTTCCATTTTCCATAGGGCATCAAAAATAAGGCCAAATGACATCTATACATGCAATGGGGTATGTTACATAGAACTCTGAGCTTATGTAATACAAATCTTTTGTTAGAGGTATTAAATATATTTTGTTAAAGTGGAAATTCTCTCCTCCCTTCAGAGAAAGGTACCTCCTTCTTTGATGGCCCGTTCTTTCTACTGGGATCTCACTCGCAGAGATCTTTCATTTAGGTCCTCGTTGTTTTTTTGTTTTTGTTTTTTTTTCTTTTTTGCCAGAGTGTTTTGGCTTTCCGTGCCTAAAATACTCTCATGGGCTCTTCAGCCAGATCCAAATGCCTTAAGGGCTGATTCTGAGGCCAGAGTGCTGTTTAGGACATCTGCCATTCTTTGACTATGGCCTTGTCGAAATAAGATCAAAGTCGGCGAGCTCAAGGGGCTTCCATGGCCTTGGCAACTCATGACTAGAGCTTGGGGAGATTACTGACACATTAAACAAGAGTGTCAGTTTGTTAAGTGAACAACAGGAGTCACTGTGTACTTACTCCTCATGTAGGATCTCTGTCCTTAATGTGTAGTTCAATGTAAATTAATGATATGACTAGTGCTCAAACAGTATTTTGCACTTTGTGTTCTGTGTGGGGGCAAACTGATGAAATCTTTACTTAATATATACTAAATTGATCTTCTGTATATAAAGATAATTGAAAATGAATCTTGATGTGAATGGAATGGGAGAGGGAGCGGGAGATGGGAGGGTTGTAGGTGGGAGGGACGTTAAGGGGGGGAAAAAGCCATTGTAATCCATAAACTGTACTTTGGAAATTTATATCTACTAAATAAAAGTTTAAAAAAAGAAAAGAACAGGAACAGGAATAAAGAAATAAAGGCATTATAATGGAAACTGGTTCTCCCAGAATGAGAGGTTGAATGAGTTCTCCCCTGACACCTTCTCCGTATTTCCTAATTTTAAGCTGAAGAAAGCATGTATCTCTAGAAAATCAAAGGATAATTAAAAATCATCTATGGTTAAATATATATATATACTTAAATTTATATATATATATATATATTGTTCCAAGACTATAAGCAAACCAGCCCTCTATCCCAAAGGAAGACACTTTATCTTCCAAGACTATTTGTTATATAATTGTCTTTCAAAAAGATAGTCCAGAACAAAGGTAGTTAGTATCTCTGCACAGAAGATTTGCAGATATACAACTAGACAAAAATATCAAAACAGAATTATAAAAAAATCTCGCTTTTAAAGTAAGCATAAAAATATAATCTTAAAGTATTAATAAGCTGAATCTATCAATGTATATGAACCAAAATATCAGGAACATATGAAGTTTATCCTAGATATAAAAGAATGATAAAACATTAGAAAATCACTAATAATTTTTAAAAATTATTTCTTTCATTTGAAAAGCAGAAAGAAAAGACAGAAACTGACAGACTTTCCATCCACCAAAGCTAGGAACTCCATTCAGCTCTCCCACATGGGCAATAGAGACCCAACTACTTGAACCTTCACCTACTGCCTCTCAGGATAGGCATTAGCAGGAATGCTGAATTGGGAGCAGAGCTGACACTCAAACAAAGGCACTATGATAGGAGATGTGAGAGTCCTAAGCAGCATCATAACTGCTATACCAGATACCTGCTACAGGTTTTAAAAGATTATTCAGCATTAGAAAAATCTGCTAGTTAAATTCATCATGTTAGTTTATTACAGTAGAAAACCATATGAAGCTCTCTATAGATACAGAAAAAAATGGCAGACTTGACAGTAATAAGTATGTGAGTATGTGAAATATTAGTACAAGAAGCCAAATCTTCAGATTCCTTGAAGAGTACAATTTTTACTGTAGTATTTATTTATTTAATTGAAAGGAAAAAGGATAGAGAAAAAACTCCCATCCACTGGTTAAGTTACCAGCTAGGCTAACCAGGAACTCAACCCAGGTTTCCCATATGGGTGGCAGGAATTCAGTTACTTGAATTGTCACTAAAGCCTCCTGAAGTATTAGCAGTAAGCTAGAATCAGGAAACGGGGAGGGTATATGAACCAAGCAATCCAGTGTGTGATGCAGGCACCTCAACTGTTAGGCCAGACACCCACCTTGTATGCTTATTTAAAACATGTGTTTACTTTAAAATAGCATAGTTAAAATATACTAAAAGTATATATAAAATATACTAAAGAATGTCAAACATAATCTTTAAACCATGTCTTCATACCAGAGTAATTATTAGCCTATCACAAATGCTAGGACATAGCTGAGTCTATAAAACATGAATTCTCAGTGAATAAGTGCTTTAATCTATTAGTTCCATTTTTTTTTTTGGAATGAAGTGATTATATATGTGAACATTGAACATTACCATAATTGTAATATCTCCTAGACCATACATTTTGAATGGGGTCAAAAATTGGGAGACACAAAACAAAGTCTTTGATATTTTAATAGTTTCTGACCTTCAGAAGTTCAGCCATTCCAGATACAATTTTCTTCCTTACCATTTAGTTCACATTATTAGGGAAAATCAAGTTTAAATTCAATCTAAACTAATTCATTAATTAGATTAGTTGTTTTAAAGGAGTTTGAATTTTTCCCTTTATGGGCCTAAAAATAGTAAATAAAAGCTTAAGAAACACTGTTCTAGACTTGAGTTTTCTTAAGAAACAGTGTTTGGATCACCTAGAAAAGCTGTTGGGATTGCATGTCCCTAAACTCAAGCTCTCCAAAGTAAAATGCCCATGGGTTATGAGCAAGGCTATTCATTGCTATGTGGGAAGATAATATTAAAATGTATATTTCTGTAGCAGAATGAGTATTTAGTATTATTTAGTGAAGTCTGACACTGGCATTCTTTATTTCATGTAACATGATACGTAATGTTAACTAAGGACATTTGACAAAAAGCATAGGGCTGACTTCATTAGTTTATTTTCCATGTGTTGCAATATACTAAAGTTTACAAATGCCAAGCTAAATTTATTACAATATATTATCTAATTTTGGCTAAACTACCAGCACAAAGGACTTAAACCAAATTCTATAAAAAACAAGATTGAGTAATCATAACACCAAGGAAAGCAAATAAAAAATGGAAAAAATTTTTTGACAGAGTTGTAGACAGTGAAAAAGACAGAGAGAAAGGTCTACCTTCTGTTGGTTCACTCTCCAAATGGCCGCCACGGCCGGCACTGCGCCGATCCGAAGCCAGGAGCCAGGCCCTCTTCCCGGACTCCCATGCGAGTGCAGGAGCCCAAGCACATGGGCCATTCTCCACTGCCCTCCCAGGCCACAGCAGAGAGCTGGACTGGAAGAGGAGCAACCGGGACTAGAACCCGACACCCATATGGGATGCTGGCGCTGCAGGCAGAGGATCAGCCAAATAGGCCATGGCAACGGCCCCAAAAATGGAAAAATTGACACATCATCATGATAAAAGCTTTTTGTAAGGTATAAAAATGAACAATTGACTAGCAATATAGATGAATATAGGTGCCAAACGTTATTAACCTCTCCACAAAAAGGAAGCCAGAAGAGTAAATAAATAGCTGCATTTCAAGGTAAACATATTGGAAACCAGCAAGGAAGAAATAAGAATCCTTTAAGACATTAAGACTAAAAATAGCGCCCAGCGCCGTGGCTTAACAGGCTAATCCTCCACCTTGCGTTGCCGGCACACCGGGTTCTAGTCCCGGTCGGGGCGCCAGATTCTATCCCGGTTGCCCCTCTTCCAGGCCAGCTCTCTGCTGTGGCCCAGGAGTGCAGTGGAGGATGGCCCAAGTCCTTGGGCCCTGCACCCGCATGGGAGACCAGGAGAAGCACCTGGCTCCTGGCTTCGGATCAGCGTGATGCGCCGGCCGCAGCAGCCATTGGAGGGTGAACCAACAGCAAAAAGGAAGACCTTTCTCTCTGTATCTCTCTCTCTCACTATCCACTCTGCCTGTCAAAAAAAAAAAAGACTAAAGATAGCAGCATATTCAATTGAATAAGGCATATTGGACAACAGTAACCCTGGTTTCCAGGCTAAAAGAAGCCCCATTAAGGAGAAAAAGTGAATGACAGAGTCTGTGTGGGACCCATCAGTATGGAAGCCAGAACCTTACTGACCATGGTGTTCCACAGACATCACAGGCTTAGAGCCAAGGTCATGGGAGCTACCCGGAATCTGCACCATAGCTTTGCCTCAGGGAATATTACATTATCTTCCCCCAAAATCCAGAGCCTAGGTTGCTGCAGCAGTGTGACACTGGTGGCAGAATCACACCACTGGCTGGTCATCAACCAAAGGAATGAATCCTGTCACAGATTCTCTACCCGTGCTGGCTACTTTCCCCTCAACCCCTGGCTTGCATCCATACTGCAGGCTCTCTGTAGCCACAGTTATGACCAGCCTGGAGTTGATCCCAGTTGCTTCTGACTCCAAAAGCATGTTTCCAGGACCAGATGCTTCCCAGAGCCACTGCCACTGTCAGATTTATATTCTAATGCAAATGCCCCAGCCACCACTTTTAGCCCACCTCCACTTGACTAGAGCACACATCCACCATATCCAATGCCAGCACTGTGCAATTCTGTGCCATTACTCTATCTAATATCAAACCTTCTGCTATCACTGCTGAGGAAAAAGAGTGAATGTTTTTGGCACCACACTTCCATTGCTGAAGTAGCACCATCTGAGTGTACTACTCTTGCTATATGTGCCTCACTACTCAGGTCACTCTGAGTACCCCTTCTCTATGTGACCTCAGATTCAGAAGTTTTATTTGGTCATATCTCCAAATGCATTCCAACCAAACCCATCAATTAAAGCTAATGACTAAAGACAGACTATACTAATGTGCCCAACTACAACAATAGTCCATATAGCCTACAGAACCAACACCTTAAGACACATCATCTGGAGAGATCATTCACTACAAAACTCAATTATAAAAATGGTAGGGACAGGGGCTGGCACGGTGGCACACTAGGTTAATCCTCTGCCTGCAGCGTCGGCATCCCATATGGGCGCCAGGTTCTAGTCCCTGTTGTTCCTCTTCCAGTCCAGCTCTCTGCTATGGCCTGAGAAGGCAGTGGAGGATGGCCCAAGTGCTTGGGTGCCTGTACCCGTGTGGGAGACCAGGAAAGAAGCACCTGGCTCTGGCTTCAGATCGGCACAGTGCCCACTGTAGCAGCAATTTGGGGAGTGAACCAATGGAGGGAAGACCTCTCTGTCTCTCTCACTGTCTGTAACTCTACCTGTCAAATAAATAAATAAAAATTGAAAAAAAAAATCGTTGGGACAGCCAACCCACCTTAGATGCAAATCTCAACAAAGGGACACAAAAAGTATGAAAAACAAGTAACATAACACCTACAAAGAAACTCAGTAACTCTCTAGCAACAGACCCCAAATCAAAGGATGTTGACAAAATACCTGACAAATAATTCAAGGAAGGAAACTCACTGAAATATGAGAGATTACAGACACTTCAAATAAGTTAGGAAGATAACGCATAATGTAAATGAGAAATTCAAGAAATACAAATTCTGAAAAGCCAGCAGAAATCTTTGAAATGAAGAAATCAGTAAGTCAAATAAAAATAGATGAAAGCCTCAATAGCAGAATAGATTAAGCAGAATATCTGAACTTGAAGACAGATCTTACAAAATACCAAGTCAGACTAAAATAAATAAAAGGAAATAAGACAGACTCTGAGGAAAAATATTTGAGTTTTGAGAATCACTGAAGAAGAGAATAGAAGCATAGAAAATACATGCAGTGAAAGTATTGCTGAAAACTGTATTGATCTTGGGAATGATACGAACAACCAAGCACATTGGACCCCCAAAACACATGAGAAAAAAAATCCTCATCATGGCATATTATAGTCAAACTATAACCAACAACACGGTTTTTAAAACTACAAGAGGAAGAGCTAAGTCACATATAAGAGAATCCTCCTTAGACTAACTACAGATTTTCTCAGCAAAAACTATACAATCCAGGAGAGAATGGAATGATATATTCCAAGTTCTGAAGTTAAAAACTGGCAACCAGGAATACTATATCCAGAAAAGCTATACTTCACAAATGAAAGAGAAATGAAAGACTTTCCAAGATAAGCAATCTTTTATCTTGGGGTCTACCTTATGGTATAGTGAGTGAAGCTGCTACCTACGATGCCAGCATCCCATAGGTGTGCCGTTGCATGTCCTAGCTGCTCCACTCAAGATCCAGCTCTCTGCTAATGGCCTGGAAAAAGCAGAAGATGGTCCAAGTGCTTGGGCCTCAGTCAGGCTGTAAGAATCCTTTTATTTAAGATATACAAACTTCATATATTTCGTAAGTACAACTTCAGGAATTAATCTTTGGGGAGAAATATTATCTAATCACAAAATATTGATTAAAAATTAAATGTTATGGGGCCGGCACTGTGGCGCAGCTGGTTGGAGCCCTGGCATGAAGCACTGGCATCTCATATGGGCGCCAGTTCTAGTCCCGGTTGCTCCTCTTCCAATCCAGCTCTCTGCTGTGGCCTGGGAAAGCAATGGAATATGGCCCAAGTCATTGGGCCCCTGCACCCATGTGGGAGTCCCGGAGGAGGCTCCTGGCTTTGGATCAGCACAGCTCTGGTCGTTGCGGCCATCTAGGGAGTGAGCCAACGGATGGAAGACCTCTCTCTCTCTCTCTCTCTGTCTCTACCTCTCTCTGTAACTCTGTCTTTCAATTAAATAAAATAAATCTTAAAAAAAATTAAATGTTATAAGAAGTCAGGCAAAAAATTAGGAATTAAAACCTATTTGATATGCGTCTCTATAGTATATTCTAAAACATTACTTTTTTCATGACTTTTTTAATTTCATATTTTAAATCTAGGTAAGTACAATCTACAAATACATATAACCAACAAAATTGAATTATTTTTGATTAAAGATGTTTGACTTTAAATAACCATACTTATGCCCTTATAACAGCATCCCAGCCAACAGGAGCAGCGGCCTGATCTATAAACTAATGTGTAACAGTACTCAGTTGTTAAAATGGATGAACCAGAACTTTCTTCAAGCTAAAACCTTATAGAACCTACCTCACTAGAGCTGTTACCAAGTATGAGAACTACGTTTTCTCTGTTCAGTTTATTGTGCTGTCCCTGCTCTCCTACAATGACAAACAAATAAATAAAGTATGCAGCAGTTGAATATAAAACTAAAGATTAATAATTGGGTTGTTACACTTTCAAAAATTGAGTTTTAGGTTTAAATTCCTGTGTTTTATATATTAGTTATCCAACAAAACAGGCTGCCAATTGGGCAAGTTTGTATTCACACTCTAAATAATTAGTATGTAAATATATAAGAAAAGACAGCATTTCACAAGATGCAGTATTTCGTCCAAATGTCACATTCATTCAGTAATTAGTGGGCTACAGATAATTTATATAGTTGCTTTCTCATACCAATCAATCCCCTGAAGTATAACCATCCTTTGAAATTTATAAAAAGTAAAGCTAAATTTATTCAAAGTCATATCTCTATCATTTACTTATTGTGAAAACCAGACTTTTTTTTTTCATACTATCTTACCCAAAAAACTGCACTGAATCAGATTCTTAAGTCACAAGTTGTAATTATGGTAATCAAAACTTGACGAACTATAGTTGTATTAACAGTTATAAAAATAAAATATAAAGAAGTTGAATTTAGAAAATATTCTCATGTGAAAATAATCACATTTGATGCTCAAAATTTTTTAAGTGATAAGATGATAGACATGAGAAATCTGGGACCCAGAGATAGTTCCCTTGCCTCAGGCAGGAGTCAGAACAAAGCTAGTGGCTGGTGCTGCGGCTCAATAGGCTAATCCTCCGCCTTGCGGCACCGGCACACTGGGTTCTAGTCCCGGTAGGGGCGCCGGATTTTGTCCCGGTTGCCCCTCTTCCAGGCCAGCTCTCTGCTGTGGCCCCGGGAGTGCAGTGGAGGATAGCCCAAGTCCTTGGGCCCTGCACCCCATGGGAGACCAGGAGAAGCACCTGGCTCCTGCCTTCGGATCAGCGCGGTGCGCTGGCCACAGCACACCAGCCGCAGCAGCCATTGGAGGGTGAACCAACGGGAAAGGAAGACCTTTCTCTCTGTCTCTCTCTCTCACTGTCCACTCTGCCTGTCAAAAAAAAAAAAAAAAAAAGAACTAAGCTAGTCTCCTGAGTCCATATCCTATGTTCTTCACGAACTTTACTGTGGTTGCCCTTAACATCTGACCTAGAAGAGACTTTTAATAGTTTCTCATCACTGAGAAAAACCATCAGGAATACAAAATACCACTCAATTACATAAAGATATCTTTGTTTATGGTTATTGTTCATATATAGCCTCCTTTTCAGCACTTACCCTGAATTTAATGAAATTTAAAATATGTCCATCTCCTAGGTTTCCACAGACGGGCAGCTCCAGTTACAAGAAGGCAGTTCCCACATGGTGCACATAGAATGGATTATCTGCACTTTGAGGATGATAGCCGTGGATGGTGGTTTGACATGGATATGGTGATCATCTATATTTATTCAGTGAACTGGGTCATTGGGTTCATTGTGTTCTGCTTTCTTTGCTATTTTTTCTTTCCGTTTTAGGAATTTTCATACCTTACTCTAATTGAACAATCATAAATGATGTAAATAACAATTGCTTAAACCTTTTTTTAAATGTGCTTTGAAGTTTTTATAATATTGCATTGTATAAATTCTTGGTGTTTATAAAAAGCCTGAGAATAATGGACTTATTTATTAATGATTTTCATTAACAAACTAAACTTTACTCAAGAGCTAGCCTAGCCAGCACTTAGCAACAATGTTTTATTAATATCATAGTTCTTGGTTTAGGATTTCGGGTTCTACTTTTACAATGTCATTTTTATACTTATCTTCATTGTACAGACAGATTTTGTCTCCACTTAGAATAGTAAAATACAAAATGAAATGATAATCTGGACAGACAGTGTATCTTGATTGCTAAAATATTTAGTCAATCACCATTTATTCTCAGGCAAATTATATATATTAAAGATAAGTAATATTCTCTGGGAACTAATTTAGCAGGGTATATTCAGGTTTGGTTTCCAGTTATCTCTGCCTATACCCCCTTCTATTATCAAGAAAACTTACCATCCTTTTTGAACAGACCTAAAAATATCTTTAGTGTAACAGTTTTAGTTATTATAAGCAACAGTAGTAAATACAAACAATGAGACTAATCCCCAACAATAGACATTTCAGAGAACTATGTTAAAATTTTCCAAATTGCAGGATGAATCACCTGAAAATATTTTTAAAAATTACTGGCTTTCAGTAGTCTAATAAAATAATGCATGTCCAAATGTAATTTAGTGATTCATTGAACTAAAATATTGTTAAATATATTGTTAATGTGCAATAAAGAGTGACTTTTAAACTTTTTTACTGTTAAGTCATTCAATGTATGGAATAAAGAATTGTTGCAATGGCCTTGGATTTACAAAAAGACGACGTGACATTTTATTTTTATTTATAGTTACACTAATCCTTATAAGTTTTTCCTTATTAAAAGAAGAAAAGAAAATTTTCCAATGTGGGAAGAAAATGAGGCAAGGTATCCCAATGTTAAAAGGTAAAAAAAGATACAAAGTATCATAAGCTTATTTTTTGGTTACTTGAGTGATCTTTGTGAAACCTAGGACAAAAGTTTTGAATATGAATTTAGCATCCAGCATTCCTATACTATGTTGTCATATATCTGATAGCAATAAGCATGGTTTACATGAAATGGGTGAACCTCTTAATGGCACTATAATATTCCCAATCCATCCAACATAGATCAACATGGATCAGTCTGTAACAGTTCAATCTTAAAAAGTCAAAATTTGTCCTGATTACTGCTAATGTATTTGAATAAAAGACTAGACTGATGGTATGTTACATACTAAAAAATACATACTAGTACAGTTTGTTATTCTAATATTGTATTTAAAATATATTTATGAAAGAAAATGGTAATGTATATTAGACATTATTAAATCCAGAAAGCAGAAACTAAATACAATTAGAAACAGATAAATTTGTGCTTATCATCACTAACTTATTGATCAAGTAAATATAAGGGAAAATGTCAGCCTTCCTGAAATATATATTGAAAAATTAGTAAAATGCATATTAAAACGGGAATAGTATTTTAAGAACTTTAAACGTCAACTCTTCCAGCTTTGCAAAGTAGCAATACAAGGGTACTTCAAAAAGATCACAAAAGATGTAATTAATAGTTTATTTGGGTGAAAAAAATTTTTAAATCCACTCATAGTTTCTCATAACATATATTTTCATAAACAATTTGAAGATTCATGTGATTTTTAAATTTTTTCACAAAAATAATTTTAATTCAATTTAATTCCTAACTTTTTAAAGTATTCACATATATCTTTATTAAAAACTGATTTTAATTATTTATAAAGTTACTATATAGTATTACAGATTTTTCAGGGAGGCTCTGTCTTTTTTAAAATTTTATTTAAGGTATACAAATCTCATGTATTTCCTATATACAGATCGAAGAACATAGTGATACTATCTACCCTACCATCTCTCCCGCCCATATTCCCACCATTCTTCCTCCTTCTCCTATTCTCATTCATATTTTTTACAAAGATCTATTTTCAGTTATCTTTAAACTCATAAGATTAATATTACACTAAGTAAAGAGTTCAACAAATAATATTAAAAAACAAAACAAAAAAAATACTGTTTCTCAACACTTGAGACAAGGGCTGCTAAAAATCATCACATCTCAAAGTATCAATTTCACTCCTATAGATTCCCTTTTAGGTACACTATTAGTTACCATAGATCAGGGAGAACTTATGGTATTTGGTTTTTTGGGACTGGCTTATTTCACTAAGAATAATGGTTGAGAAACTGTTTCTAAATTTATAGATGCAAATCTTTTTTATTTTTAACTTTTATTTAATAAATATAAATTTACAAAGTACAAATCTTGGACTTTAGTGGCATAACCTCCCTCCCATCCACAACCATCCCATCTCCCACTCCCTCCCCCATCCTATTCTTCATCAAGATTCATTTTCAATTATCTCTATATACAGAAGATTTCCTTAGTATTTACTAAGTAAAGATCTGAACAGTTTGCACCCACACAGACACACAAAGTATAGAGCACTGTTCTACTAGTAGTCTTACCATCAGTTCGCATAGTACAACACATTAAGGACAGAGATCCTACATGGGGAGTAAGTGCACAGTGACTCCTGTTGTTGATTTAACAATTTACACTCTGATTTATGATGTCAGTAATCACCTGAGGCTCTTGTCATAAACTGCCAAAGCCATGGAAGCCTTTGGAGTTCACCAACTCCAATCTTATTTAGACAAGGCCCTAGTCAAAGTGGAAGTTCTCTCCTCCCTTCAGAGAAAGGTACTGCCTATTTTGATGGCCCATTCTTTTAGCTGGGACCTCACTCACAGAGATCTTTCATTTAGGCCATTTTTTTTTTGCCACAGTGTCTTGGCTATCCATGCCTGAGAAACTCTACTGGGCTTTTTAGCCAGATCTGAATGCCTTAAGGGCTGATTCTGAGGCCAGAGTGCTGTTTAGGACATCTGCCATTCTATGAGTCTGCTGTGTATCCCACTTCCCATGTTGAATCGTTCTCTCCTTTTTAATTATATCAGTCACTATTAGTAGACACTAGTCTTGTTTATGTGATCCCTTTGACTCTTAATCCTTTCATTATGATCAATTATGAACTGAAACTCAGAACTTTGACTAGTGAGATGGCATTAGTACACACCACCTTGGTGGGACTGAGTTGGAATCCCCTGGCACATTTCTAACCCTGTAGTTTGGGGCAAGTCCGATTGAGCATGTGCCAAACTGTACATCTCCTCCCTCTCTTATTCCCACTCTTATATTTAACAGGGATCACTTTTCAGTTAAATTTAAACACCTAAGAATAATTGTGTGTTAATTAAAGAGTTCAACCAATAGTACTAAGTAGAACAACAACAAAAAAAATACTAAAAGGGATAAAGTATTAAGTTGTACATCAACAGTCAGGACAAGGGCTGATCAAGTCACTATTTCTCATAGTGTCCATTTCACTTCAACAGGGTTCCTTTTTGGTGCTCGATTAGTTGTCACTGATCAGGGAGGACATATGATATTTGTCCCTTTGGGACTGGCTCATTTCACTCAGCATGTTTTCCAGATTCGTGCATTTTGTTGCAAATGACCAGATTTCTTTTTTTTTTTTTTACTGCTGTATAGTATTCTATGGAGTACATGTCCCATAATTTCTTTATCCAGTCTACTCTTGATGGGCATATAGGTTGATTCCAGGTCTTAGCTATTGTTTAGCTATTGAACTGAGCTGCAATAAACATTGAGGTGCAGATAGCTCTTTTATTTGCCAATTTAATTTCCTTTGGGTAAATTCTGAGGAGTGGGATGGCTGGGTTGTATGGTAGGGTTATGTTCAGGTTTCTGAGGAATCTCCAGACTGCCTTCCATAGTGGCTTTACCAGTTTGCATTCCCACCAACAGTGGGTTAGTGTCCCTTTTTCCCCACATCCTCGCCAGCATCTGTTGTGAGTTGATTTCTGTATGTAAGCCATTCTAACCAGGGTGGGGTGAAACCTCATTGTGGTTTTGATTTGCATTTCCCTGATGGCTAGTGGTCCTGAACATTTTTTCATGTGTCTGTTGGCCATTTGAATTTCCCCTTTTGAAAGACGTCTATTGAGGTCCTTGGCCCATCTCTTAAGTGGCTTGTTTTGTTGTTGTGGAGTTTCTTGATCTCTTTGTAGACTCTGGTTATTAATCCTTTATCAGTTGCATAATTTGCAAATATTTTTCCCAATATGTTAGTTGCCTCTTCACTTTCCTGACTGTTTCTTTTGCAGTACAGAAACTTCTCAATTTGATGCAATCCCAATTATTAATTTTGGCTTTGACTGCCGGTGCCTCTGGGGTCTTTTCCAAGAAGTCTTTGCCTGTATCTTGCAGGGTTTCTCCAATGTTCTCTAAAAATTTGATGGTGTTGGGTCATAGATTTAGATCTTTAATCCATGTTGAGTGGATTTTTGTGCAAGGTGAAAGGTAGGGGTCTTGCTTCATGCTTCTGCACGTGGAAATCCAGTTTTCCCAGCACCATTTGTTGAATAGATTTAGAATAGTTTTAGATCCTTGATCAAATATAAGTTGGCTGTAGATGTTTGGACTGATTTCTGGTGTTTCTATTCTGTTCCATTGGTCTATCCATCTGTTTCTGTACCAGTATCATGCTGTTTTGATTTATAGATGCAAGTCTTTAAACTGATAGTAATACTATCTAATAAATGTTTTAATATTTTTAAATATATATAGAAATACCTATAAAAAGAAAGCATAATCTAGAACAGTCTAAGTATATTAGTAATATCCGTATTGACTAATAACTCGATCTGAAAGCTCTGTAATTTTGCACATTAAAATTTAGAAATTATAAACAAATTTTTAAATTTGATGCAGATGGAACTAAAAGCTGCTAAGCATTTTTAAGACGTACCTGATTATGAGGTCAGATAGAACCTGAGATGGAAAGAGATCTTTCATTTTCTTCAGGCATCTAGCCCACAATAGCCATTCAATAGATGAATTTATAAGTAAAATACATAAATGAGCTTTAGAATAAATCAAAAATAGTATTATGTTCTTCTTCTTTAGCATCAGTTGTTTAAAAATTCATTTTCCAGTTGAAGATACTGTCTCTTCTCCTTAGTATACCTTTCCCTCCTTTATCCAAGATAAGTTGCCTTTAACTGTCTGGTTTCATTTCTCAGTTTTTGTTTCACTGGTCTATGTGTCTGTTTTTATGCCAGTACTATGCTGTTGTGGCTACAGTAGCTCTGTAGTATGTCTTCAAATCTGGTATTATGTTTCCATTGGAATTTTAGGATTTATATTAAGTTTTGCAGTCCCTGAATTTGAGAGGTCTCTTCCTTTTTGTGTATCCTATTCAATTTGTATAAGGGTTTGTAATTTGCATTGTAAAAATCTTTCACATCCTTGGTTAATTTATTTGAAGGTAGGTTTTTTTCAGTTGTTATTGTGAACAGGATTGCCCATATAATTTCCCCGCAAGTTTATTATTGGTATATAAAATTATTCAGTTTTATATGTTGATTTTACATCTTACAACATTACTGAATTCTTTCCTCAATTCTAATAATCTCAGTGAAAAATTTTGGTTTCCCTATATTTTACTTTTTTCCCTATTTATGTCCCTTATTTCTTTGCCTTATTGCTAAAGTTTCCAGAACCACACTGAATAAGAGTAGTGAGAGTACAAGTCCTTTTTTAGGGTTCAGATCATGTATCTGTTGACGTAATTATATGGTTTTTATCCTTCATTCTATTGATGTTACATTTATTGATTTGCCAATATTGACCCATCCCTGAATCCCTGGCATAAATCCTTGTACATTATGTATCTCTTTGGTGTGTTGGATTCAGTTTGCTAGAATTTTTACATCTGTATTTATCAGGGATATCAGTCTGTACTTTTTGTTGTCTCCTTGTCTGGTTTTAGTATCAGGATAATGCTGCCTTATAGAGTGAGTTTTTCAATTTGAGGGAATAGCTTAAACAGAACTGGTGTTCTTCTTTCAGTGTTTGGTAGAATTTGACAATGAACCCATAGGTTCTGAGTTTTTCTTTGTATGGAAACTTTATTATAGAGTATGTTTCATTATTCATTATTGGTCTGTTCAGGTTTCTTTATGTCTTCATGGTACAATTTTGATAAGTTATATATCCAGAAACGTATCCATTTCCTCAAGATTTTCTAATTTGTTAACATCCATAGTAGTTCCTAATGATCCTTTGCATTTCTCTATTATCAGCTATAATACCTCTTTCATCTCCTATTTTATTAGGGTATTCTCTTAGGCTAATAGTTTATCAATTTTATCTTTTCAGAAAACCAACTCTATTTCATTCATCTTTTATTGTTTTCTTAATTTCTATTTCATTTAGTTCTGCTCTGTTCTTTATTATTTTTCTTTCTACTGACTAATTTTCTTGTTTTTCTGGGACCTTGAAATGCATAGTTAGGATGTTTGATATCTTATCTTTATGTAGGTGTTTTGCTGTATCACATAAGCTTTGATATGTTGTGTTCCCAATTTCATTTGTTTCAAGGAATTTAATTTTCCTTTGAGTTCTTTAATAACCCATCTTCATTAAGGAACAAGTTTTTTAGTGCTCATGTACTTTGATAATTTCTAAAGTGTCTTATTGTTGGTTTCTTTTTACATTGTGGCCAGAAAAGATACATATGATTTCATTTTTCCTCATATCAACACTTATCTTGTGGCCTAAAATGTGGTCTAGAGAATGTCCACGTGGTGATGAAAAGCATGTGTACCTTGCACATGAGATGGAGTATTCTGCAAGTGTCTGCTAAGTCCATTTGGTATAAAGGGTCGTTTAATTCTGATGTTTCTTGGAAGTTTCTTGTTCTTGTTGTTGTCTACATGACCTTATTCACTGATCAAAGTCCCCCATTAGTATCACTATTATTTTAGACCCTAACATTCCATTTTGATCTAATGTTTCAAAAACTGGATACAACAGAATTCAGCACACATGCATTTTATAATCACCATATCTTGTTGAACCAATCCTTTGGTCATTATATAATAACCATCTTTGTCTCTTTCCACAGGTTTTGTCTTTCACTATTTTGTCTGATATAAGTTAGCTATTCTTGCTTGATTTTAGTTCCTAATTGCATGGAATATCTATTTGCATCCTTTCACTTTGTCTTTACGGATGAAGTGGGTTTCTTGTAGGCAACATATCTAAGTCTTTTTTAATCATCCATTCTAATTAGGGAATTTTGTCCATTGACATTTAGAGTTATAGTGATAAAGAATGACAGATCCAAGCCATTTGTTATTTAATAGTTCTTCTGTTTATTTGTATTGCCATCTATGTATTCTAGTGGGTTTTATACATTCACATGTGTTCATGGCTGAATTTATTTTCTAGATGTAGGATAACATTAGCCATCTTTTATAAGGCTGGTCTGGTAATGAATTCTTTCAGTTTTTGCTCATCTTCAAATGGCTTTTTCTCCTTCACTTATGAAATACTGCTTTACAGCTGACACCGCGGCTCACTAGGCTAATCCTCTGCCTGCGGCGCCAGCACCCCAGGTTCAAGTCCTGGTTGCTCCTCTTCCAGTCCAGCTCTCTGCTGTGGCCCGGGAAGGCAGCGGAGGATGGCCCATGTGCTTGGGCCCGGCACCCACTTGGGAAACCAGGAGGAAGCACCTGGTTCCTGGCTTCGGATCGACGCAGCGCGCCAGTTGTAGCGGCCATTTGGGGGGGTGAACCAATGGAAGAAAGACTTTTCTCTCCATCTCTCTCTCACTGTCTAACTCTGCCTGTCAAGAAAAAAAAAAGAAAAAAGAAAAAAATACTGCTTTACTGGGTAAAGTATTCTTGGCTGGCAGTTCTTTTATTTCAGAATTAAGAATATATCATTCCATTCCTCATAGCCTTTAACTCTGCTGTTGGTACGTTTTCCTATACAAGTTACTTTGATTTTCTCTTGAAAAATTTATAATTCTGTTTTTATAATTTTGAGTTTGACTTTAATGTGTTGTGGTGAGTCATGTCCACTTTGGGTCCTTCACATGTCCTGTACTTGGGTGTGTCCAGATTGGGGAAATGTTAGATATTATTTCGTTGTATGGGGTTTCTGTACCTTTTACTTTCCTTTCCATCAGCAATTCCCATTATGTGAATACTAGCTTCTTTAGTTGTGTCCCAAGGGTCATGGAGGCTGCCTTCATTCTTATTTGTCTGATTGGAATAATTCAAGACCTGTTTTTAAGTTCTGATAGTCTTACTTCTGCTTTATCTGCTGCTGAACCATTCAGCTATTTTTAATTTGCCTTATTGAGTTCTTTAAGATTTGTTTGCTTCTTTTCAAGGTTTCTGTCCCTGCTAAAGTTCTCATTCATATCAGGCATTGACTTCTCATTTCACTTAACTTTATATTCTTTTATCTAGGAATTATAATCACTCTTGAATTTTTTTTGACAGGCAGAATGAACAGTGAGAGAGAGAGAGAGAGAGAGAAAGGTCTTCCTTTTTGCCGTTGGTTCACCCTCCAATGGCCGCCATGGTTGGCGCGCTGCGGCTGGCGCACCGCGCTGATCCGATGGCAGGAGCCAGGTGCTTATCCTGGTCTCCCATGGGGTGCAGGACCCAAGCACTTGGGCCATCCTCCACTGCACTCCCTGGCCACAGCAGAGAGCTGGCCTGGAAGAGGGGCAACCGAACTCTTGAATTCTTTCAGACATTTCATCGATCTCCCTTTTGGTGGATTTTGATATCTCAAAGTATTATTGTTTTTTTTTTTTTTTGAAGCATCATATTGAATTGTTTCATCAGACTTCTTGAATCCTGTGTTGATTTTTGCACAAGCAATGTGTGAGTTGCTCCTATTGCTGTTAAGGCATGGTTTTTGTAGATTAAAGGCTTGTTTCTAAAGATGAGTTTTTAAGTATCACTTTTATAAACTTTTGGATGCTAAAGTGCAGTCTCCCTATATCTTTCCACTGTTGAAAATGTCAGTAGCCACAGGATCTCGGTGGTGGTAGCACACGTTAGGGCAGTGTTGGGCCCAAGTCCAAGCGGTGTGTGCTTCCCCTGTGCCCATTGAAACTTGCATGGGCTTACACCATGGTAAGACTGGAGTCTAGGGAACTCACCAAAGCCACTTGAGGCTGGAGAATGCAGCCCTGCACCATGGGCTGGTAGATCCAACAGCCACAGTAACCAAAGCAAGAAAGGGCTTAAGACACATGAGGTAGGAGTCTGGACACTCACCAAAGCTAAGACAGGCTAGATGAGGAAGCTGGTCAGCTCAAGTAGATATGTGCCACCAGCTTGAACCACTAGAGCTCAAAAGACTCAGGCTGTTCCCTTCTTACATGCTAGAGAATTGAACTACATATCCTGGGAAGCTATATATTCCCCCAAACACACCAAGCAAAGCCCTGGTACTCTTGGGCCATGGCAGGGCTGTGGTCTGGTGCTCACCAAAAGCAAGGCTCATTCAGAAGGCAGCTGAACAACCGAGCAGATGTGGATGGCCAACTGCACCCACCAGAGCTGTGGTGCACTTCAGCTGCTTCAGGGTTGGTGTTCAGGGCACTAACCAGAACCACAGCAGGATAGAGATTGGAACTGTGTAGCTCAGGCAGGTGTCTAAGACCAGCCTTATACCACAGAGCTAGGGCAAGCTCAAGCTTTCCCAGGGCTAGAGTTAGGGATGCTCACCAAAGCCAAGGCAGGCTGAAGACAGGAGCCATGCAGCCCAGGCAGGTATGTACAACCAAACATGATGACAAAGTTCAGGCTTGGACTGAAGCGAAGCTAGAGCCTGCTAGAGAAGGGAGCCCTGCGGCCCATACGGGTACTTGACCTATCCGGGCCCCCAGTGCTGGAGTGAGTTCAGCAAGAGACTCGGGGCAGGGCAGAGGCCTTCTCCTGTCTGCAGTTCTCAGTGCTGCCTGGGGTGGGAAGGAGAGAACGCAAGGGAATGGCTCCAGGTCTCTAGAACCAAGCACCTTGCCCACACTGCTGTGTTGAACCACCAGTCCCAGGTAGTGCAGACCACCACTTGGACTAAGGTGGCAGGGTCTCTGTTGCTGCTGGCTTTAGCTGGGTCTGTGAGACTGCAGTCCCTTCTGTGGGTGCAGGGGGATGTCTGAGCTCCCAAGGATAGGGATATGCAGGGGCTTCAAGAAAAGTCTTGAAACTGATTTATCTCATAACATTATTTAATAAGTTTAATTTTATGAGATTTCTACCAACCATTTGTTTTTACTGAGTTTTATTAAGGTAAAGATTAACTATAAACATTGCTTACACATTCATTTTTAAAAATGCTTAAATTGATATATATTTATGAACTTTCAGCATGTAATTCATTTCTTGATTTTAAAAATGCAAATTCACAAACCCATACCAATATCTTTTATATTCAACGGAAGCTAGAGGAATGTAAATTAGAATTTAAAGGAATCAGAATTTATACTGTACTAAGACTTACCATTATGAATTACCAACTTCGAGAATAAATAACATTTCATATCTTCATGTCTGCTGTATTATTAAATGCCACTCTAGTAGTAAATGCTAAATACAACAGCAGTGCCATCAATTTCACTTATGCCTTAGAATTTAGCTAAAATAGATGTCATGGTATAACAAAAAAAAAATGAAAGTAACAAAACTTAAGTTTTTTTATATGACTAAATGGAAAAATCATTTAAAAGATTTGAGAGGAAGAGTTGGGGTGGGGGAGAGACAGAGAGGTCTTCTATCCTCTGGTTCACTCCCCAAATGGCCACAGTGGCTAAAGCTGGGCCGGTCCGAAGCCAGGAGCCAGGAGCTTCTTTCAGTTCTTCACGTGGCTGCAGGGCCTAAGCCCTTAGGCAGTCTTTGACTGCTTTCCCAGGCCTTTAGCAGGGAGCAAGATCGGAAGTGAACAGCTGGGACTCAACAGGCACCCATATGGAATGCTGGCACAGCAGGCGGGGCTTAACCACGGCACCAGCCCTGAAACTCCTGTTTTAAGAACTGTGTAATCTGGATCAATTATTAAAGAATGCCATAGTGGGGCCAGTGTTGTGGCACAATGGGTTAAGCAGTCATTTGCAGTGCTGCCACCTTATATCAGAGTGCTGGTTCAAGTCCTGACTGCTCAGCTTCCCACGCAGCTGTCTCTGCTAATGTGCCTGGGAAAGCCAGGCCTGGGCCCCTGCCAACCACATGGGAGACCCAGAAGCTCTGGGCCCCTGTCTCCTGCCTGTAGCTGTCCAGCTGCTATGGTGATTTGTGGAGTGAACCAGCAGTGTGGCTTAACAGGTAAAACCGCCTGCAGTGCCAGCATCCCATTTGGGTACCAGTTTGAGTCTCGGCTGCTCCACTTTCAGTCCAGCTCTCTGCTATGGCCTGGGAAAGCAGTAGGAGATGGCCCAAGTCCTTGAGCCCCTGCACCCATGTGAGAGACCCGGAAAAAAGCTCCTGGATTCAGATTGGCACAGCTCCAGCCATTGTGGCCAATTTGGGAGTGAACCAGTGGACGGAAGACCTCTCTCTCAATGCCTCTCCTTCTCTCTGTGTAACTCTTTCAAGTAAATAAATAAATCTTTAAAAAATAAAAAGAAATGTCAAAGATCTAATGATGCATCATGAAGACAGAAAAACAAGAGCAAACCAAACCCAAAATCAGCAGGAGGCAAGAAATAAGATCAGAACAGAAATAAATGAAATTTAAACTTAAAAAAGCAATACAAAAGATCAACAAAAAGTTTGTTTTGAGAAAAACAAAATAAACCTCTAGCCAAACTAAGAAAAAAAGAAAATTAGGGATGAAAAAGGAGATATTTCAACTGACACCACTGAAATACAAAGGCTCATAAGAAACTACTATGAAGAACTATATACCAGAACTCAAAGAAGTGGATAAATTCCTAGATTCATATAACCTGCCAAGGTTAAATCAAGAAGGTATCGACAATCTAAACAGACCCATAACAAGCAATGAGATTGAAGCAGTAATGAAAGTCGTCCATCAAGGAAAAGTCTTGGACCTGATGGCTTTACTACTGAATTCCACAAAACATTCGAAGAGAAGTAGCAACAATACTCTTCAAACTATTCCAAAATAGTGAACAGGACAGGATTCTGCCCAACTCTTTTTATGAGCCAGCTTTACTTTGATACCAAACCAAAGACATGACACAAAAATAAAACTACAGACCTATATGCTTAATGAATATAGATGCAAAGATTCTCAGCAAAATTCTAGAAAATCAAATCTAAACCATATCACAAAGATTATACATCAAAATAAAATGGGATTTATTCCATAAATGCAAGGGTAGTTCAACATTCACAAATCAATAAATGTCATAAACCAACAGAATGAAGAACAAAACCCATCTTCTCTATAGATACAGAGAAAGCATTTGATAAGATTCAATACCTTTTCAATAATAAAAGCCCTCCACAAATTAGGTATAGAGGAACATTCCTCAAAATTACAAAGGCTATGTATCACAAATCAACAACCATCGTCATACTAAACAATTCCCCTCAGATCTGGAACAAGGCAAGGATGCCCACTTTCCCCACTCTTACTCAGTAGAGGACTGAAAGTTATAGTGAGAGCAACTAGGGAGGAGAAAGAAATAAGAGACATCAAAATTGGAAAAGAGGCAGTCAAATAATCCATGTTTGCAGGTGACATGATGTTGTATGTGGAGAAACCTAAACATCCACCAAAAATCTGTTAGAATTGATAAACCAATTCAGTAAAGTTGTAGGTTACAAAATAAATATACAAAAAAAGATTTGTCTGCTAATGCTGAACTCAAGAAATCCCATTCAAAGTAGCCACACACAAACAAAAAATCAAACATTTAGGAATAAATTTTTTTTCTTTTTTTTTTTTTTGACAGGCAGAGTGGACAGTAGAGGGAGACAGAGAGAAAGGTCTTCCTTTGCCGTTGGTTCACCCTCAATGGCCGCCGCGGTAGGCGCACTGTGGCCGGCGCACTGCGCTGTTCCGATGGCAGGAGCCAGGTGTTTCTGCTGGTCTCCCATGGGGTGCAGGGCCCAAGAACTTGGGCCATCCTCCACTGCACTCCCTGGCCACAACAGAGAGCTGGCCTGGAAGAGGGGCAACCGGGACAGGATCGGTGCCCCGACCGGGACTAGAACCCAGTGTGCCAGCGCCGCAAGGCAGAGGATTAGCCTACTGAGCTGCGGCGCCGGCCCTAGGAATAAATTTAAACAAAGAGGTGAAACATCTCTACAATGAAAATAAGATTGATGAAAGAAATCATCAAGGATACAAAAAAGTGAAAGATATTCCTTGCCCATGAATTGGAAAAATAGATATTGATGATATTTATACTACCTAAAGCAATTTACAGATTCAATGTAATCTTTATCAGAAATACCAATAGCATTCTTTACAGAGTCAGTGTGTGATTTCTGAAGTTTACATGTAAAGTCACTTACAGTCTAGGTGAACTAATGCTTCTTCTGCAGTCTAATGCTCTACCCCTGAGCTATACCCCCACACCCTAAAATAATGCTTCTTCTATTTTGAGATGTATCTTGCAGTCATGTTTTTAAGTAAATGTCTTATCTAAAGTACACAGCAGACTGTCTTTTGCAACAAAAAGGAAAAGAGCTGTTTTGTTTAGAAAAAGTTTCCTTAGACTATGATGTTATTATCATCTTATTACCATTGAAAGTATGCACTGTGATGTATATGTTTTCCTGACCCTATAACAGAAACATACATGCAAAATACACTTTACCATGCCCACTGCTACTTAAAGTCTGCTATGGTACAGTAGATACATTGAGCATTTTTCCTATTTCAGTAATTATAGAAGTAGTTAAGACTTAGGAAGTTGTGGTTACTTCTTTTTACATATATAATCATCAATCTATTAAGTACTTTAAGACATTGTCCTAAGTTTCTTTCACTCTTACATATTTTTAAGTCTATGAACCTCACCCAAAGATGATCAAGCAGATAAAATGATAAAATATCTTCCCAGTAAAATGGATGTTTATTATTGATACCAACACTTGTAAGGAATAACTGTCACTCCTGTAAGAACCTGGTAAATGTTTTAGTTGCTTTACAGGTGTCATCTTGCCCACCAACAGAACCACTCAGAGGAAAAGGGAACCGAGAGAAGACAGCAGTTAACATTTGCTTAAGAAACTTCTGTATCTTAGCTACTTGGCTGATCACATTAACAAGTTATCTAATCTTCCCAATACTCTTTGGATCTTATGTTATCTTCATGTTACAGATGAGGAAGAAAAGTGAACAAAGACGCAGAAAGTGATTAAAAAGTGATTGACTTAACTTCTTTCTGTCCAATTTCAAGAGCTGTGCTCTTTTCACTACACTGTCCATATCTCATAATGTGATGAGGGTGAGCTGTCATTGAGGAAGCTTGATAGTAATACTGCTACACAAGTATTAGTAACCAAAAGTGGTCTGGATTAAGAATATAAGAATGAAATACTTGCATTCTGTGACAATTCTCATTGCTACTACTGATAAAAGTGTTCATTATCTGTGAGACTATTTAATATGCAACACTGCATTAGCTAGTACCTTTCATTCTGTGAGCCAATTGTGACTTGTGGTGGCAGCCTTGGGTGCTTTGCTGAGAGAAACCTGAGGTTACATCTGGACTCAAAGGGAAGACAGTGCTCTGATCTACTTGCAGTGCCACTTGTAATTGTGGGGAAATAGAGTGACGAGGGAGACTTGACCTATTTCATAAATCTGCCATCCTTTGAAAAAGGTCCAGAAAGTCATTCATGTTTTAGAAGTTGGTCTTGCCATTCGTTGAGGAAAAAGAAAACTGTAATTTAGTGGCTATCATAATAACACTATGACACATTCCAACTTACCTACGAGATATAATTAGTAGTAATTACAGTCCTAAACTTCTCAGTTTGACATAACAGGAACCTATTTGTGAATTACACAGATTTTTAAAACAAAATTATATAGCTACAATGCAGTTTAGTTTTCTCATTCCAAAATAACTTTAAAAATTATACAAGGCCTGTCTTCCAAAAACATGAAGTATATATTCCCAATTTACACATGCCACAGGGAAAAAAAGAGGACATTAATTGATATGCTGGTCTGAATATTTCAAGCCGAATCAGAGGCAGGACTATAGTACAGCAGTCAACCTAGATCGGAAGTCAGCAACAACATTTCTTAAGCCTTCAAATGCCTATGAATCTTGTTCAAATGCATATTTTTATCCAGAAGCAATCTGTTCTACCAATCTGCTGTCCCTTGGACCACACTGAGGTTGGAATTGTAGGTTCCAAGAGATGCTCATAGGAAAAGAGGGCAATGAATATTGTTTATCAATAAAACAACACACTCCCAGGATGACTTTTCATTGTTTTGGGGTAGGAGAATTATATGATACCTGATATCCTATATACAAGAATTATAATGAGGCCAGCGCCATGGCTCAACAGGCTAATCCTCTGCCTAGCAGTGCCAGCACACCGGGTTTTAGTCCCGGTTGGGGCACCGGATTCTGTCCCAGTTGCCCCTCTTCCAGGCCAGCTCTCTGCTATGGCCCGGGAGGGCAGTGGAGGATGGCCCAAGTGCTTGGGCCCTGCACCCCATGGGAGACCAGCAGAAGCACCTGGCTCCTGCCTTCAGATCAGCGCAGTGCGCTGGCCGCAGCACGCCAGCCGCGGCGGCCGTTGGAGGGTGAACCAACGGCAAAAGGAAGACCTTTCTCTCTTTCTCTCTCACTGTCCATTCTGCCTGTCAAAAAAAAATTATAATGAATTATACCATAAGTAATTTTATATAAAGTTGTCAAGTGAGCTTTTGAAGTAATTTGGTGGATTTTAAAGTTCAGGTAGCAATATATAAGTAATTTTTTAAATTTGACTTACAGATTTTAAAAGTCTCATTTTTTCCTATTTTCTCTTATGACCCACCGCCTGACCTTTACGACCCTCTAGATTCTTTTGAAATAGAACAAATGTGAGGGGACAGCATTGTGGTGTAGCAGGAAAAGCTGCTAGCTGTGGCACCAGCATCCCACATGGGTGCCGGTTCAAGTCCCAGCTGTTCGACTTCTGTTCCAGCTCCTTGCTAATGGCTTGGGGAGAGTGTTTTAGCCCTTGTCATTCACATGGGAAACCGGAAAGAAACTCCTGGCTCTTAACTTTTCCCTTTTCTTTTTTCCTTTCCTTTTCCCTCTCTCCTTCTTAACTTTTCCTCTTCTTTCTCTCTTCTTCTCTTTCCCTTTCCCTCTTTAACTCTTTCAAATAAATAATTTTTTTTTAAAGAATATGAGTACAGGTATTACAAATACATCTGGAGACAGAATAAAATGTCATGGCACATCTGCTCACTTCTAATTGGTCTATAAGTTATAATCACTAGGGGCTGCCACTGTGGCATAGTGGGTAAAGCTTGATGGCATCCCATATGGGCACCAGTTCGAGACTCGGCTAATCCACTTCTGATCCAGCTCTCTGCTATGGCCTGGGAAAGCAGTAGAAGATGGCCCAAAACCTTGGGCCCCTGCACCCATGTGGGAGACCCAGAAGAAACTCCTGGCTTTGGATGGGCGTAGCTCTGACCATTGTGGCCAATTGGGGAGTGAACTAGCAGATGGAAGACCTCTCTCTCTCTGTCTCTCTGTCTCTCTCTCTGCCGCTGCTTCTCTCTCTGTGTAACTCTGACTTTCAAATAATAAGTCTTTAAAAATTAAAAAATTATAATCACTAAAATCAAGAGCTCTTTATCACTTCATGATGTGACTAAAATTTGCTTAACCTGTCCTCATGTTCCTCTCTTGTACAACTATGTGTTTAAAAAAACTGACAGACTTTCATATGATTCTGCTGGGATAAAATTCAATTCAAGAAAACTGGAGAACTGGTCATAAAGTTCTTTGAGAAAAGATTTATCCAAAAACAAGCCACTATTTATAAACTATTTGATAATGGACAAATTATTTAACCACTGTGGTTGTCTGTTTATTCACTTATAAAAAGAGAAGTCATATCTTTGGAATAAAAGATAAAGCTAGTGAAAGCAATTAATAAATTTTTCGTTTACTCCCCTCATTTAAAAACACATAGTCTTGTTTTTAGAAATATATTAAGAATATACACAGCCGGCACCGTGGCTCAATGGGCTAATCCTTTGTCTGCGGCGCTAGCACACCAGGTTCTAGTCCCGGTCGGGGCGCCAGATTCTGTCCCGGTTGCCCCTCTTCCAGGCCAGCTCTCTGCTATGGCCCGGGAAGGCATTGGAGGATGGCCCAAGTCCTCGGGCCCTGCACCCCATGGGAGACCAGAAGCACCTGGCTCCTGGCTTCGGATCAGCGCGGTGCACCAGCCGCAGCAGCCATTGGGGGGTGAACCAACGGTAAAGGAAGACCTTTCTGTCTATCTCACTATCCACTCTGCCTGTCAAAAAAAAAAAAAAAAAAAAAAGAACAATGTTAGAAATTCCCTGTTTCTTAGTGATAGTGTGGATTCTTCATCCCTTCATATTTCTATAATCTAGTCAACTGTCATGCCCTTCCAGCTGCCACCTTAAACAGAGAGGCCAGACCCACCTACAAATCAAACCACTAATAGGCCGGCACCGCAGCTCACTAGGCTAATCCTCCACCTTGCGGCGCCAGGCACACCAGGTTCTAGTCCCTGTTGCCCCTCTTCCAGGCCAGCTCTCTGCTGTGGCCCGGGAGTGCAGTGGAGGATGGCCCAAGTGCTTGGGCCCTGCACCCGCATGGGAGACCAGCAGAAGCACCTGGTTCCTGCCTTCGGATCAGCACGGTGTGCCGGCTGTGGCGCGCCGGCCACGGCGGCCGTTGGAGGGTGAACCAATGGGAAAAGGAAGACCTTTTTCCCTGCTCTCTCTCTCACTATCCACTCTGCCTGTCAAAAATTATATATAATACAAATATACTTATTGTTTATGCACAAGATGTCTGCATTTTCACTAATTTTTTATTCCCCCAAAATAGTGATGGTGTAGGAAAGAATTTGCCATTAATTAGGCCATCACAGAATATTGGGTTACAGATCAAATTTTCTAATCTACAGAATGAAGAGCTGCTTATACTCTTATGAGTTCATTTTCACTACAGATTTAGTAGCACCGTGGCAAAACAGCCTCTCTCTCTCTCTCTCTCTCTCACACACACACACACACACACACACACCCCACATAAACACATTTTACTGAAAACTTTAAGCAAATGCATTTTTCTTATGCTAAATTTCATATTATAAAATTACTCAGGCTAAGGAGTATTTTTCCTAAATTTGATGCTATTCAGAAAGTTTTACATTCAGTGAAATGAATATTTGCTATCATTTTTGGCATTCATTTTCTTCATATTTAAAATGAAACTAAAGATACCTTCTTATGAAATTTTCAGTGTAATTACAGTATTTAACAGAAAATACTTTGTTTTGTTGCCATAAAGTCTTTGTTAAAACAGCTCTTAATTTTTTGCACTGATGCCGTCAGCGTACCATGTACAGAACATTCCATGCCACTCATGGCTAAAGAGTTGTGAATTTGTGTAAGAGTAGCATAAATGTAGCAACTCACCTCTCTGTCATACAATTTAGTCAGAGTCTCACCGAGTTAGATCTCTAGTTACATCCCTCAGAGTATCATATCAAATATCACTGTAAGTTTATTAAATAGCTCTTACTAAATTGATTTTAAAAATTTAACTTAGGTTTAACAAAGACAATACAAGTCTTACAGATTGTATAATTCCCAAATATAATTGAATAAAGTAATTCATAAGGACAGGCAGTGTTTAATATTTAATTAATTCAATGTTTATACTTTAGAGAAAATTCAATGGTACTTTTCTTTCCTGATATGGTAACTGTCTCTATGATCAGATTGTTTTCACTGAAATTTTCCTTGCAAATTTATTTTTCTTAGAACTTTGAGTATATTTTCCCATATAAAAACTAACATTTGGACTCGAACTGGTCCATAGAAGTTCACATACACCTATATAAGGTATTAGAGGCATAATAATATTTCTCAACTACACCTACCCATCACCTGGAACATGACTAGTCTTAGGTACACCTGACACCTGGGATACGTTCATCTCCTTCAGCTGCAACACCTGCCCTAGCTATGACAAGGTGGTATGTAAGGAGAAGCTCTTTCCTGGAGCCCTGAAGCATATATATAAACTTTCCATATATAATATTATATATGTATAAACATATATATATATATAAAGAGAGGCTTACATCAGGGCCGAGATATACAATGTGAACCAAATAAGTAACTTAAAATATCCTAGTAACCCATGAAGTAAAAATATACAAATTACATTTTTATTTTAATTCAGCAAATCAAAAATATTGTTGTAGCACATCTAGTTACTTTTGTATTTAATGGTAAAATATTTACTTTTTTATACTAACTCTCAAAATCCAGTGTTTACCCCACATAGCAAATCTCAATATAGGGAAGCCACACTTCAAGTACTTGGTAGGCACAGGCAGATTATTGGACAGCCCAAGCCTCTGTAAGTATATCAATTAGGGTTCAATCAAGGAACAAAAAACACTGTTTGTATTGTATTGTGGAATAATTAGTTTGCTGTAGGAATTAAACCTTACACAATTGTGGCAAGAGCAGAAAAACTAATGGTCTGAAAAGGGGAACCTGAAGATCAGAGAAAAGTCCCCAGTATTACAGAGGAAGTTTGCAGGGAAATGTAGAAGCTAAACACATTCAGCTGTTCATGTGAGACCAAAGTAGAGCCTGTTCGTTAAGGCTATTCTTTCATGAGCTACTGTTCTGGTAACTCATGCCATCAGCACATGGTGGGCCTAGGGGTGTTCTTGGTCAGAAGATCAGCAGTCAGAGGGCTGGATGCAGATCAGGGAAGATCAAGGACAAGCTGGGACCTGCCAGCACCTCTGCATGGGCACCTTCCTGCCTCTGACCACCAGCACCACTGCCAGAATGCAATACTGGCTTCTTTGCCTCTGAATTTCAAAGCTTATGCGACATTCTCTTTTGGCCGACTCTGGCACCATACCAGGAAGGAAATCTAAGTGTTCCCAAATTAACTAAACAGGCATGGTACAAAACCAACATAGTGGAATCTCTCGCCCCCCTCTCCCCTGTGTAACTCTGACATTCAAATAAATAAATATTTTTTTTAAAAAAGGGACATAGTCTTAAGGAAATGTGTATGAGACAAGAGCACAGTGATAGCTTAGTAGTATGTCAGCCTTGCTAGACCAAACTCCTTTCCCAAAAATTCCCTTTCCTAAATGCACAGTCAAGGTAGAAGGCCAGAGATCTCTAAGAGAAGGCTGAGAGGATTAACAGTATACATCTTCATTCATGTAGCACTGTGCTTCCCCAAGGACTTCTGGCTTTGGTAACTGACTCAAAGTTGGAATTGACTGAAGGAATGGACCCTACATCAAGTCCAACTCCTTTCACTAGACCTGGAACTCCTCTGCTTATCAAGGTCAACCAAAATTTTAATAAGCTGTCCGTCCACTTTGATTCTAGGGACATCATGATAGCTCACAACACCACCATCTCTGCAAGTCAAACTATTCTGACACTATCTTAACTCCACCGCCCATTATGGTACCCATTACCACCTCATTTACTAAATGCCGCTGTCTGACCCCTGACAAGTTAGGATTCATTATCTTTACGGTGCTTAGGGATGCTAGTTCAATGAGAGCAGTTTCTGGTGTGATTTCCGACCTCTGGAGGGGCTGAGCTTTTCAAGGATGCTCGTGCTCTCCTGTGTATTTTTCACAACTGTACAAAAATTTGTCCTTCCAGGATGGGAGAGCAAGACTTGCGTGGCCAATCAACTCTCTAACATTGCAGCTGGACACCCTACTTTACAACATAACCAGGCATTTCAACTTCATTTAATGGGAACCACCCTTTCAGTCCAGCCAACCAGTAGCCAGTTAAGCCGTTCCTAACTCCCTGAGCTAAATATTCAACCACTAATTAGTGAGCTTGTATCAATAAAGTCAGCCTGAGCCGACGCTCTATTCCTCCCCCCTGGATCACACGTACTCCACATGTCCTGGGCCACACACAGCTCCTAGATTCCTGTTCACAGGCATTGAAGACACCCTGCAGATTTTCTGGTGTCTCTCACACCTCTTTCATACCTGTACCTTCGACTTGAGTCTAGTTGCAGAACTGTCAACAAAAAGGGGTGGTAGGCAATAGGTCTAAGGAGAGGCACAGGTGCCTTGTTAGAGAACTACCCCGGGAAGACCACGCTCTTCAGATAAGGGCTTTCTCCTGCATTAGCCAGGGTTCTCCAGAGAAGGACAACATACATATAATTTATTATTGTAAGGAACTGGTCAGGCAGTTATACAAGCTGCCAAGTCCAAAGTCTGCAAAGCTGGTGTCCCTACTCGAGTCTGAAGGCCGGCAGCTGCTGTAGCACCAGGAAGAAGACTCACTGTCCCAATCCAAGTCAGAGTGCTGGCAGGCTGTTCAGAAGAACCAGGGACAGCTGAGGTTCCATTTCAAGGCTGCCAGGAAAATTCTTTCTTTCCTGAGGGAGGGTCAGCCAGCCTTTTTTTATTTTCTGTTCAGACCTTCAACTGGTGGGGAAGGGATACCCGCATTTCAGACTGCAACCTGCCACATTCAACCTGCTGGCTTAAGTGCTAATCTCATTCATAAGCACCGTGACAAGAAGAAAACGCAGAATCTCCTAACTGAGCCTCCAGGTACACCTCGGCCCCCTTTCAAGTTGACACAAAGTTCCCATGATCCTCAGGCAGAGGTGGAGGGGGTGCTGCTCCAACAAAGACCACTTGATTTCATTTGGGAGGCTGACCTCACCAGCAGGATCACAGTGTACCCACATTCCCCAGCCTTGTTTGTGGGAGTCAGCTCCTTCCCGACCAGTGATCAAATCTTAACAGAAGTGACTGGGAATTGGGTTTGCTACTCCTAGAAGGCCCTGGCTTCCATTTTCAGAAACCGCAGCGTTCTAGCCACAGGATAGGGGTTCTCTGAGTGAAGATACAGAGGCCATTTACCTAGGAATGTGAAGTTCTGATCTGACCCTCCTTCTTCATATCTCACTTCCCCAGAGCCGTTGGAAATAACCAACTCTACTAGATTTCTTATTTTGACTCAAAGGCCCTCTAGTAGGTAGCCAGACTTTTACCTTCGAAAGGTCCTCTAATACCCAAAGGTGATCATTTATACAACTTTTCCACCACAACATGCCATGGGAATTACAGCCAATTCAGAGAGTTCATCCTTGAGATGTGTTCTCTAGAACCACTTTTAGTAGAAAAAAAAATTGTGTCAGGGTCCAACCAGACAAAGCAGAACCAGTAGGAGCTCTATGTAGCCACCTAAGCTTACGCATATGTGTATGTACATGCAGATATAATAAAGAGATGTTTATGTATGTACATGCAAATACAATAAAGAGTTGGCTTACACAGTGTTGGAGGCTGGTTGAACAAATCCAGAGTCCACAGAGCAGGCGGGTCAGAAAGCAAAGATCACAAAAAAGCTCAAGTCCCAGAGACACCGGCTGAAGCTGTCTCCCACAGGCAGTCTTGAGACCTCTCTCCAGGGAAGATCCACATCCACTTTTAAGAGTTTTCAACTGATTAACTCCACCCAGCCAGGATAATCATCCCGACTGATTAGGAACTTTAATTACACCTGCAAAACCTCTTCACACAACAGTAGATTGCTATTGAATAATTAAGGTAAGGTGTGTGCAGACTACAAAACAGTAATCTGATGCTGCTTTCCTTCCAGCTTTCAACTCTCTGAGACTAGCTTTTATAGCCTTCTTATCCAGATACACACCAGAGAAGGAATTCCAGGGAGTGTAGTTTAGCCCAGCCAAGATGTCATACCACAAAGCCATCATATATGGTATGCTTAACTAATTGCCCTGTCACTAAATTTTATCCCAGAGCTATTGCTACAAAATGGCCAATCTTAAAGTCAGGATAACCCTAAATTAAGTTTATAACACAGGGTCTTGTGTTATGGTACAACAGGTTAAGCTGCTGCTTGGGACGCTGGCATCCCATATGGGAGTGCGTGTTCAAGATCCAGCTGCTCCACTTTCAATTCAGCTCCCTACTTAATGCAGCTGAGGAAACGAGAGGCTATGGCTCAAGTACTTGGGTCCCTGTCTCCCATGTGAGCGATCAGGAAGGAGTTCCCGGCTTTAGCCTGGCCCAGCCCTGGCTGTTGCAGCCATTTGGAGAGTAAGCCAGTGGATGGAAGATCTGTCTCTTCCTCTCTCACGGTCACTCTGCCTTTCAAATAAATAAATATGTTTTTAAAAATTTATAGCATACCCTGTAATAATTCCGCTCCGGTGCCACAAAAGTGGTTAAATGTTCTGTGTAGCAGGTTGGTTATTGCTGAGTAACAATCTACCCCAAGTTTAATGGCTTACAAATACATTTTTTTATATCTCACAATTTTGTGTCAGTTTTCATGTGGTACAAATGCTACTGATCTGAGGAAACACAATAATAATATATTGTAGGCCCAAACACTTTTTCAGTAAAAGTGTATATAAATATTATAAAATTTACAGGACACATCCACTATCTGAAACACAGTCTGTTTTTTTTTTTTTAAGATTTATTTTATTTATTTGAAAGGCAAGGTTAGAGGGAGAGACAGATCTTCCATCCACTGGTTCACTCCTCAGATGGCCACATCAGAGACAGCTGGGCCAGGCCGAAGTCAGGAGCCAGAAGCTTCCTCCAGGTCTCCCATGCGGGTACAGGGGCCCAAGGATTTGGGTCAGCTTCCACTGCTTTCCCAGGCCATAGCAGAGAGCAGGATCAGAAGAGGAGCAGCCGGGACTCAAACCAGCACCCAAACGGGAAGCCAGCATTGCCAGCGGTGGCCTTACCCCCAACACCTCTGCATCGGCCCCAGCATATTCTGTTTTAAATCTACTTTTAATTTTTCAATGCTTTTTTATTTTCATTTTATTTGAAAGATAAAGAGATAAAGATAGATCTTTCATCTACTGACTCACTCACCAAATACCCAGAAGAGCCAGGGTGGGCCAGGCCAAAGCCATGAGCCTGGGACTCCATCTGGGTGTCCCACATGGGTGGCAAGAGTCAACTACTTGGGCTGTCAGCCACTACTTTTCCAGGCACATTGTCAGGGAACTAAACTGAAAGTGGAACAGCCAGGACTCAAACTGGTGCTCATACAGGAGATGGGTGTCACAGGCAATGGCTTAACTGCTGCACTGCAATGCTTCCCCTCAACACAGTTTCATAACTGAATTAACACAGGCGATCTCTCTTTTCATTTCCAGAGCAAAGACAGACAGTCTAATTCAGAGAATAACAACAAAAAATAGATTTTTTTTCCCATCAACACACCCCTGCTCCTGGAATGAATGTCGCCCTGAATAACCATCATATGTCGAGCAAAATGAAATGAAATGTGATACTGAGTTGCAGGCTGATGGGAAGTGACAAATATGGGCAGGTGTTTGGCACAGTGGTTGCGATGCGCCTGGGCTCAGCCATATCTCACACTGCAGGGCCTACATTCACGTCAGGGCTTTGCTTCAGATGCCAGCTTTGTGCCAATGCACTGCCTGGGAGGCAACAGATGCTGCCTCAATTTCTTGGGTCGCTGTCACTCACCTGGGATACCTGGATTGAGTTTCCAGCTCCTGACTTCGGCACCTCACTCTCACTCTCCCTCTCCCTCTCAAATACATACTTAAAAACAAAACAAAACAAGGGGGCAAATAAGTAGGCTGAAGGAAGAAAACAGTGAAACAGATAACCTCAAGTAAGAAATTTGCAATGATAGGGAAAGTAGGGGGGCTGGCACTGTGGCACAGCAGGTAAAGCTGCCACTTGCATTGCTAGTGTTGTAGGCAGGCATACTGGATAAAATTGATCAGGTTTGTGAGCTGGAAGACCACACCTTCACCATGCCCCTGTGTGACCTCATGCCCCTACCTGGCCACACCTGTGTGCCCACCAGCCAGTCAGGCTACTCAGCCACTCCCCTTTGGAAGTGGATTAAAAGCCTGGGGCATAGTATGCCTGGCTCTTTTGTGGCCCCTTTTTCCTTTCTTTGGCCTTTTGCCAGTGTGGGGCTTGCTGCCCCTGTGCCTCCAGGGTGCGTGGTCTATGGGCCACCTGCTTCATGCTTCCTGGCCTGCATGCTCCTCCCCGTGGCTGGCTCCTGGTGCTCAGTGTGAACCCAGATTTATCTTTTAGATAGGGCCCTCACTCTCCTACACATCCTTCTCTCTGAATAAAAACTTGAAACGCATTGTGCTGCCTCATTCATTTACGCTGGTATTCAGAATTCTTCTCTGAATATTAGGCAAGAACCTGCACAGGCTTATTAATATTGGGGATTTATTAATAAGCACACAGTGATATCGTATGGCATCCCATATGGGCCCTGGTTCCAGTCCTGGCTGCTCCACTTCCAACCCAGCTCTCTGCTATGGCCTGGGAAAACAGTAGAAGATGGCCCAAGTCCTTGGGCCCTCTGCACCTGCGTGGGAGACCCAAAAAAAGCTCCTGGCTCCTGGCTTCGGATCGGCACAGCTCCAGCCATTGTGGCCATCTGGGGAGTGAACCAGTGGATAGAAGCTGAACTTGTTCCCTCATTTCTCTATTCTCTTCAAGAAGGCAAACTAATTCTATTCTGAAGATTTCTCGAGGATATACAATTTGATCTTTAGACCTTATAAAAGGGATGGCTAACATTTTTCTGTAATAATAGCATAGTCAAAATAAAAGCTTAAATTATGACTGCACAGGTTGCCATGGGCACAGTAAACAGGCAAAACCTCCTGTTTCAAACCAAACAAAGGGAGAGAGATTTACTAATGACTTAAAATTTTATAAATAAGGTGGTCATCATTTTGACACAGCTTTCCTCTCATGAAAATCTCTCTCGTGAAAATGAAATCTTAAGGAGGAATCAAAATGAAATGCAGAAACTAGTAGAACAGGAAAGTGTGATAGTGAAGAGAAATCAAAATGAAATGAAGAACTCAATAGATCAAATGACAAACACATTAGAGAGCCTTAAAAACAGAGTCAGTGAAACAGAAGAGAGAATATTGGACTTAGAAGACAGAGAACAGGAAAGGAAACAGGCAAACCAAAGACAAAGAAGAGCAAATTAGAAATCTAAAAAATATTGTCGGGAATCTACAGGATACTATTAAAAAGACCCAACATTCAGGTTCTAGGAGTTCCTGAAGGCATGGAGAGAGAAGATTAGAAGGCCTTTTTAGTGAGATACAAGCAGATAATTTCCCGGGTTTGGAGAAGGACAGAGACATCCTAGTTCAGGAAGCTCATAGGACCCCTAATAAACATGACCAAAAGAGATCCTCACCACGACACATTGTAATCAAACTCACCACAGTGAAACATAAAGAAAAGATTCTAAAAGGTGCAAGAGAGAAACGTCAGATTACTCTCAGAGGATCTCCAATTAGACTCACAGCTGACTTCTCAGCAGAAACCCTACAAGCTAGGAGAGAATGGCGAGACATAGCCCAGGTACTAAGAGAGAAAAACTGCCAGCCCAGAATATTATATCCTGCAAAGCTCTCATTTGTGAATGAAGGTGAAATAAAGACCTTTCATAGCAAACAGAAATTGAAAGAATTTGTCGCCACTCATCCAGCCCTGCAAAAGATGCTTAAAGATGTGTTACACACAGAAACAGAAACACGGTCACCAATATGAAAGAAAGTAAAGGAAGGAAACCTCACAGCAAAAGATCACAGGAAGTTCAAAGCATATATTAGAAAATAACTTTGGCAAATAGAAGGGCAGTTACTACTTATCAATAGTCACATTTAATGTTAATGGCCTCAACTGTCCAGTTAAAAGACACAGATTAGCTGATTGGGTTAAGGAACAAAACCCATCTATTTGCTGCTTACAAGAAACACATCTTTCCAACCAAGATGCATACAGACTGAAAGCAAAAGGCTGGAAAAAGATATACCAAGCCAACAGAAATGAAAAAAGAGTGGGCGTAGCCATCTTAATATCAGACAAAATAAACTTTAACACAAAAACTATTAAGAGAGACAAAGAGGGGCACTATATAATGATTAAGGGATCAATTCAAAAGGAAGATATAATGATTATCAATATATATGCAGCGATCCTGGGCGGCAAGATGGCGGAATAGGAAGGGAGCACATTGATAGTTCAGCAAGACACACAGGTTAATAAAAGTAGAGATACTGCAGGGTCAAGGAATAGTAGGGGAAGAAATAGCAGCGGAAACTCTTCCAGAACTAGTGATTCACAGTGGACCTGCGTGGAGAGCATGGGAGCCCAAGTTCGGGACACCAGCGGCAGACTCAACACACCAGCGCTGCAACGCGAGGTGAGCCAAACCTCAATAGCCCGAGACACCAGCGGGCAAGCGGAAAGAGGAGACTAGAGGGAATGAGGCCTGAAACTCCGTGGGGAAAAGTTCACCAGGCTAACTAGAAGAGAGAGAAGAAAAAAAAAAAGTGACCGATACGGACACGCGTTTCTCTCTCTCCCCTCACCCCTCAAAGGCGAGCAAGACAAAGAGCAGGCGCCATTTTGACATACGTCATAAGCAGGGCGACCTCAGGTCTGCACCAGCCCTGAGCCTAGCAGAAAAACCTGACTCTGGGGGGAGGGGTGAAATAACAGGAGATTAGGATCTAACTTGGCAACCCAGTGGGAGACTGCAGGAGAATTGGAGCCCACACCGAGGGCAGCAGAGATTCCCTGTGTGGTCCTTGGGAAAGAGCTTCTGATCTCTGGCTCCTGTGGGTATATCATTCGCTTGCTAACTACCTCCAATTACATTCAGCTGTGTGGAATTACTTCCATTTTGAATCAAAAAAAAAAAAAAAAAGAAAAGAAAGAGAGATTTACCACGCCTAACCAGGGAGTGTCATCTTTGACACACCCTCAACCCTGAGGAACCAAACACAGCTCTCAGGCCACACTTATCTCAAGCCTCTAAGGCTCCACCGAAAGCAGACAGTCCACTTAATATAGAGCCATAGTGTAACAAGAAAAAACACCACAGTGAAGAAACCAAATATCTCCAACATGCCATAAAACAAACGCAAAAACCGAGGTAACAAGAACAAGGAAGACACTATGACGCCCCCAAATGAAAAAGACACCCCAATTCAAGATTATGAAGATGATGAGATAGAAGAAATGCAAGAAGCAGATCTCAAAAAATTGATAAGAACATTAAGAAGTTCTCAAAAACAAATTCTTGAACTACAGAAATCCTTAATGGACAAGATAGAAAATCTCTCTCATGAAAATGAAATATTAAGGAGGAATCAAAATGAAATGAAACAACTAGTAGGACATGAAACTGTGATAGTGACAAAAAACCACAATGAAATGAAGAGTTCAATAGATCAAATGACAAACACATTAGAGAGCCTTAAAAACAGAAGGGGCGAAGCAGAAGAGAGAATATCAGACTTAGAAGACAGAGAACAGGAAAGGAAACAGACAAACCAAAGAAAGAAGAAGAAATTAGAAATCTAAAAAATATTGTCGGGAATCTACAGGATCCTATTAAAAAACCTAATATTCGGGTTCTAGGAGTTCCTGAAGGCATGGAGAGGGAGAAAGGATTAGAAGGCATTTTCAGTGAGATACTAGCAGAAAATTTCCCAGGTTTGGAGAAGGACAGAGGCATCTTAGTACAGGAAGCTTATAGAACCCCTAATAAACATGACCAAAAGAGATCCTCACCACGACACATTGTAATCAAACTCACCACAGTGAAACATAAAGAAAAGATTCTAAAAGGTGCAAGAGAGAAACGTCAGATTACTCTCAGAGGATCTCCAATTAGACTCACAGCTGACTTCTCATCAGAAACCCTACAAGCTAGAAGGGAATGGCGAGACATAGCCCAGGTACTAAGAGAGAAAAACTGCCAGCCCAGAATATTATATCCTGCAAAGCTCTCATTTGTGAATGAAGGTGAAATTAAGACTTTTCATAGCAAACAGAAACTGAAAGAATTTGTTGCCACTCATCCTGCCCTGCAAAAGATGCTTAAAGATGTGTTACACACAGAAACACAGAAACATGGTCACCAATATGAAAGTGTAAAGGAAGGAAACCTCACAGCAAAAGATCACAGGAAGCTCAATTTCTCTTTGACATAGAATTAAACTCTGATGCTCTGTTAAAGCAATGTGTTAAAGTAATCAAAAAAAAAGCAATTCCAATCAATTGGCAATCTACAAAAAGAGTTAAAGATTTTAAAAGCTATTATTAAAATTGCTATATTTGGTCTATTATGCTATGTTATATGTGTGTACATATTGTATATCCACATAGGAAATTTTATTAAGAGTTTATTTTAAATGGCTTATAGATAAGATTGTCTATAAATTTAAGCTGCTAAAATCAATCAAAGATACACTTTAATTTGTGTGACCTGAATCTGTGTATCGTATGTTTTAAACTTGTTGGTAGAAAGAAACTAAAAACATTTTATATGGTTGTGCTTAAGTTTACTGGTTAAACAAACTACACCATGTTAGATATTTAAGAGGTGTTTTCAAATACATGATTCTTAAAATTTATAGAAGGCATTGGACCTTCTGGTAAATGTTTTTTTAAGTTGTTATCTAATGGTTGAAATGGTTTGCTAAGTATTCATGTAATATTGCTATGGTCAGCAAGCGATCTAGGACTTGCTCCCTCATTTTTCTATTCTAAGCCCAACTTGTTCTTTCACTTCTCTATTCTCTTCAAGGTAGGAAACTAACTCTATTATGAAGGAATTTGTAGGACGCACAATTTAATCTTTAGACCTTATAAAAGAGATGGCTAACATTTTTCGGTAATAGCATAGCCAAAATAAGAACTTAAATAATAATCTCATAGCTAGATTCACTTCTCCATCAGCGAAGTATACAGTAAGTAGAAAAAACCTCCCTTTCAGACCAAAGGGAAAGAAAGTTTTAAAGTGAGAATATAATTTTCCTCATGGGGATTGTCTACCTTAGAAAAACTACTACAGAACATGCCTGCGACTATAGACTTGTAGTTCAGGCCACCGAAGATTAGAGATGGGACTTGGGCACTCCCTTGACTTGCATCCTCTGGTCTGCTTTAACACAAACCAGGAGGAAAAGAAAGCTCGGCATCAGAAGCAATGGGTGGCAGGCCTATTAATGGCTGATCTGTACAGTGATCTGCCCTCAAGGAGACCCAACAGGCCAGTCCATTGCAGTGCTTTCAATGTGGTAAGCCTAAGCTTCAGCAGAAGTCAGCTTGTTAAGAGCCCTGGCAGCTCTGCCAAGAGTTGGATCACTGGAAATGGACCTGCCCTGGAGTCGAAGGATGCCCAGGTCAGAGGCACAGATCTTATTGGCTCTAAGCTGAAAAGCCCTTCACTCAGCCCAACTTCCAAAGTGACCAGTGCAGCTGAGGGGACGGTCAAGTAGGGTCAGCAACATTGCAGGCAGAACTGTAAATTTCTTGTTAGAGATGCCCCCTGCCTTTACCTGGCCAGCTCTCCTCCCAGCCCAGCCAAGCAATGGAAGTCAACAGAGTGCCTTCCCCTAGGAGGTTCCCACCTCCCATAGGATATACCCCATGTGAAGAGATAGATAGGTCTGGACCTCTGAATTTACAAGGCCTAAAGCCCAACAGATTATTATCAAGCCCCTTCTATCAGGTTCTATTTGCCTCTCAATCAGAAAACTTAATTGTAGCTTAGCACCTTTCTTAGCACATCTAATAATGACTCTGTCCTTTGTTCTAGACCCTGTCTAGCACACTTGGGCCTCATTCCTTTGTAATCTTAACCTCTACTCTACCACCAATGGCTCTACTCCCAACCTGTGTATACTGATGGTCCTCTTCCCCACTTAATGCTCTATAATTGTTCAAACCTGGTAAATGCCACTCTTAGGATCATTGGTTACTATCCTCACTCTGTCTTTTATGACCTTGTCTAAATATGATCAGAGTCGGCAAACTTGGAAGGCTTCCATAGGCTTGGCAACTCATGATGACAGCCTAGGGTGGTTACTGGTGCCATAAACTAGAGTGTCAATTTGTTGGGTCAACAACAGGAGCCACTGTGCACTTGCTCCTCATGTGGGATCTCTGTCCTTAATGTGCTGTACATTTTGATTTAATGCAATAACTAGTACTCAAACAGTATGTTTCACTTTGTGTTTCTATGTGGGTGCAAACTGTTGAAATCTTTATACTAAATTGATCTTCTGTATATAAAGAGAATTGAAAATGAATCTTGATGTGAATGGAAGGGGAGAGGGAGCGGGAGAGGGGAGGGTTGTGGGTGGGAGGGAAGTTATGGGAGGGGGAAGCCATTGTAATCCATAAGCTGTACACTGGAAATTTATATTCATTAAATAAAAGTTAAAAAAATTTAAAAAATATATATATATGCACCTAATTACAGGGCATCGGTTTATTTAAAAGATTTGTTAAGGGACTTAAAGGGAGACTTAGACTCCAATACAATAGTATTGGGGGACTTCAATACTCCACTCTCAGAAATAGACAGATGAACCGGACAGAAGATCAACAAGGAAACAGCAGATTTAATCGACACTATTGCCCAAATGGATCTAACAGATATCTACAGAACTTTCATTCCTACATCTAAAGATTTTACATTCTTCTCAGCAGTGCATGGAACCTTCTCTAGGATTGACCAGATACTAGGACGTAAAGCAAGTCTCAGCAAGTTCAAAGAATTCGAATCATATGATGCAGCTTCTCAGACCATAGGGGAATAAAGTTGGAAATTAGCAACTCAGGAATCCCTAGAGCACATGCAAACACATGGAGATTGAACAACATGCTCCTGAGTGAACACTGGGTCATAGAAGAAATCAAAAGAGAAATCAAAAGCTTTCTGGAAGTAAATGAGGATAACAACACGGCATACCAAAACTTATGGGATTCAGCAAAAGTAGTGTTAAGAGGAAAGTTTATAGCAATAGGTGCCTATATCAAGAAATTGGAAAGGCACCAAATAAATGAGCTTTCATTGCATTTCAATAATCTAGAAAAACTGCAGCAAACCAGACCCAAATAGAGTAGGAGAAGAGAAATAATTAAAATCAGAGAAGAAATCAATAGGATTGAATTAAAAAAAATTACAAAAAATCAGCAAAATGAGGAGCTGGTTTTTTGAAAGAATACACAAAATTGACACCCCACTGGTCCAACTAACTAAAAAAAGACCCAAATCAATACAATCAGAGATGAAAAAGGAAACGTAACAACAGACACCACAGAAATAAAAATAATTATCAGAAATTACTACAAGGACTTGTATGCCAGCAAACAGGGAAACCTATCAGAAATGGATAGATTCCTGGAAACATACAACCTACCTAAATTGAACCAGAAAGACATAGAAAAACTAAACAGACCCATAACTGAGACAGAAATTGAAACAGTAATAAAGGCTCTCCCAACAAAGAAAAGCCCAGGACCAGATGGATTTGCTGCTGAATTCTGACAGACATTAAAGAACTAACTCCAATTCTTCTCAAACTATTCAGAATAATTGAAAAAGAGGGAATCCTCCCAAATTCTTTCTATAAAGCCAGCATCACCTTAATCTCTAAGCCTGAAAAAGATGCAGCATTGAAAGAAAATTACAGACCAAAATCCCTGTTGAACATAGATGCAAAAATCTTCAATAAAATTCTCGCCAATAGAATACAACACATCAGAAAGATCATCCACCCAGACCAAGTGGGATTTATCCCTGATATGCAGAGATGGTTCAGTGTTCACAAAACAATCAATGTGATACACCACATTAACAGACTGCAGAAGAAAAACCATATGATTCTCTCAATAGACGCAGAGAAAGCATTTGATAAAATTCAACACCTTTTCATGATGAAAACTCTAAGCAAACTGGGTATAGAAGGAACATTCCTCAATACAATCAAAGCAATTTATGAAAAACCCACGGCCAGCATCCTATTGAATGGGGAAAAGTTGGAAGCATTTCCACTGAGATCTGGTACCAGACAGGGATGCCCACTCTCACCACTGCTATTCAATATAGTTCTAGAAGTCTTAGCCAGAGCCATCAGGCAAGAAAAAGAAATTAAAGGAATACAAATTGCTAAAGCAATCTTGTTCAACAAAAAGCCAGAGGCATCACAATACCAGATTTCAGGACATACTACAGGGCAGTTGTAATTAAAACAGCATGGTACTGGTACAGAAACAGATTGATAGACCAATGGAACAGAATAGAAACACCAGAAATCAATCCAAACATCTACAGCCAACTTATATTTGATCAAGGATCTAAAACCAATTCCTGGAGCAAGGACAGTCTATTCAACAAATGGTGCTGGGAAAACTGAATTTCCACGTGCAGAATCATAAAGCAAGACCCCTACCTTACACCTTACACAAAAATCCACTCAACATGAATTAAAGGCCTAAATCTATGACCCGACACCATCAAATTATTAGAGAACATTGGAGAAACCCTGCAAGATATTGGCACCAGGAAAGACTTCTTGGAAAAGACCCAGGAGGCACAGGCTGTCAAAGCCAAAATTAACAACTGGGATTGCATCAAATTGAGAAGTTTCTGTACTGCAAAAGAAACAGTCAAAAAAGTGAAGAGGCAACAGGCAGAATGGGAAAAATAATTTGCAAACTATGCTACAGATAAAGGATTAATAACCAGAATCTAAAATGAGATCAAGAAACTCCACAACAACAAACCAACCAACCCACTTAAGACATGGGCCAAGGCAGAGCTGCTAGGGCTCTTCACAAGTTGACTTCTGATGGCAGCTACCAGGAGCCAGTGCGCCCAGAGACAGCCCGACGGCAGCCACCGCACCCAGAGACAGCCCCACAGGCATGGACACGGCCACCCGGGGCGAAGGCTGCACGACCACAAACCTCCTCCTGAACCGATCTCCTGGCAGCCTGACGTCCGGGCCCTTCACTCAGCCCAACTTCCAAAGTGACCACTGCAGCTGAGGGGACGGTCAAGTAGGGTCAGCAACATTGCAGGCAGAACTGTAAATTTCTTGTTAGAGATGCCACCTGCCTTTACCTGGCCAGCTCTCCTCCCAGCCCAGCCAAGTAATGAAAGTCAACAGAGTGCCTTCCCCTAGGAGGTTCACACCTCCCTTAGGATGTACCCCATGTGAAGAGATAGATAGGTCTGGGCCTAACTTATAAGGCCTAAAGCCCAACAGATTATTATCAAGCCCCTTCTATCAGGTTCTATTTGCCTCTCAATCAGAAAACTTAATTGTAGCAGAGACAGCACCTTTCTTAGCTCCTCTAATAATGACTCTGTCCTTTGTTCTAGACCCTGTCTAGCACACTTGGGCCTCATTCCTTCGTAATCATAACCTCTACTCTACCACCAATGGCTCTACTCCCAACCTGTGTATACTGATGGTCCTCTTCCCCACTTAATGCTGTATAATTGTTCAGACCTGGTAAATGCCACTCTTAGGATCATTGGTTACTATCCTCACTCTGTCTTTTATGACCTTGTCTAAATATGATCAGAGTCGGCAAACTTGGAAGGCTTCCATAGCCTTGGCAACTCATGACGACAGCCTAGGGTGGTTACTGGTGCCATAAACTAGAGTGTCAATTTGTTGGGTCAACAACAGGAGCCACTGTGCACTTGCTCCTCATGTGGGATCTCTGTCCTTAATGTACTGTACATTGTGATTTAATGCAATAACTAGTACTCAAACAGTATGTTTCACTTTGTGTTTCTATGTGGGTGCAAACTGTTGAAATCTTTACTTAATGTATACTAAATTGATCTTCTGTATATAAAGAGAATTGAAAATGAATCTTGATGTGAATGGAAGGGGAGAAGAGCGGGAGAGGGGAGGGTTGCGGGTGGGAGGGAAGTTATAGGAGGGGGAAGCCATTGTAATCCATAAGCTGTACATTGGAAACTTATATTCATTAAATAAAAGTTAAAAAAAAAACAAAAATAAATAAATAAAACTGGGGAAAATGCTTAAAAAAAAAAAAAAAGAGATGGGCCAAGAACCTCAGTAGACATTTTTCAAAAGAGGAAATCCAAATGGCCTGGAGATAGGTAGATAGGAAGGAAGGAAGGAAGGAAGGAAGGAAGGACGGACTAGCATAAACCTCATCAACTAGGGTAATGAGAGGAAAACTATAAGAGGACTCAGCTGGCAGAGCTGTGCTTTAAATAGTAAAGGAGTAAAATCTGTAATAAAATGATATTATAAATGAGTTGAGAAGCCAGCTGTAAATATTCTCTTAAGAATTTTAATCAAACACATTTTTTTTTTTTTTTTTGGACAGGCAGAGTGGACAGTAGAGGGAGACAGAGAGAAAGGTCTTCCTTTTTGCCGTTGGTTCACCCTCCAATGGCCGCCGCGGTAGGCGCGCTGCGGCCGGCGCACCGCGCTGATCCGATGGCAGGAGCCAGGTGCTTCTGCTGGTCTCCCATGGGGTGCAGGGCCCAAGCACTTGGGCCATCCTCTACTGCACTCCCTGGCCACAGCAGAGAGCTGGCCTGGAAGAGGGGCAACCGGGACAGGATCGGTGCCCCGACCGGGACTAGAACCTGGTGTGCTGGCGCTGCAAGGCGGAGGATTAGCCTATTAAGCCATGGCGCCGGCCAATCAAACACATTTTACCTATAGATTTGTACTATAGAAGGTTTCTAAAAGAAAGCATAAGTTCTATTGAACTCTGTCTGAACTAATATGAAATTGTCACTTTTTAAAGTATCATACTTGCTACATTTCTGAAGAAAATAGCTTTATCTCTAATACTTTATTTTGATTGACATAATTTGAAAAGCAACTGTAGATTTGTCATCTTTCCAAAGTAAAATTATTTCATCGATAACATGCAAAGCATTTCTGTTCAAAGTTAGTATAAGTAACATATCATAGCCAGAAGTAATAAGTTGTGATGTAGTCAAATAAGATACCTTTTTTACGACTCTTCTTTTCTCTTTTATCCTCACCAATATTTTTGTTTCAGTTTTCTGCTATGAATTAACTCCAGTTATGGTCTTGGCCTCCTTGATTACATTTCCTTCTACTCACTTTCTTTTTCTTTTTTTTAAGATTTATTTATTTAATTGAAAGAGTTACACAGAGAGAGAGAGAAGTCTTTCATCCAATGTTTCACGGCCCAGATGGCCGCAACTGCCAGAGCTGTGCAGTTCCGAAGCCAGGAGCTTTTTCTGAGTCTCCCACGCAGGTGCTGGGGCCCAAGGACTTGGGCCATCTTCTACTGCTTTCCCAGGACATGGCAGAGAGCTGGATCAGAAGTGGCGCAACTAGAACCGGTGCCCAAATGGGATGCCGGCGCTTCAGGCCAGGGCGTTTACCCACTGTGCCACAGTGCCAGCCCCTCCAACACCTTCATAGGAAATAGCACTTCTGCATAAGCAAACTCTACAATTACACATACTACAAGCTTCCCTCAGATTCATCCATACATTCACAAAACCAAAAAGGTACACATTCAACAAAGTTATTTCCTGAATGAATGCCCACTTACTATATAAATGATGCATAATTCAATTTGGGCCATAATCTAAATCCTATTTAAATGCCAACAACAGATCCTGAGGAATTCAGAATAAAGTTCTTGTAACCTAGGAGTCTATATGCTTCTGCTAATTTAAAAATAGAATTCTAAAATCTACCTTGTATCTAATTATTCAAATGAAAGCTAAAATTGCTGTTGGGAACAAAGTATTCTATTCCTGTATGCTTTCTATTACCATGGGTTCATCAGAGAGAATCAGGATATACATATGTCAGCACTTCCTTTTCTGTATATGGCTAAGAGAGGGCGAAAAGCAGAAGGGAATAAATTTTAAAATAAATTAAATAATTAAAAAGTGAGCCTGCACAGTCCTACCAGGTAAACCTCCATTTAAATTAATTACGCTAGTGTATATACCTCATTGGTACTGCTACTCATTATTTCTAAGCAAGACACTAACTGGGTATGTTTCTTTCTTTCTATGAATTAACAATAAAAGGCATACATGGCCTCCCGAGAAATAGAATGCCCTTTGGCCCTAATTATGATCTGCAGGTTTTCAGAGAGAAAAGTGAGGCTGAAAAGGTGATGCATTTTACTTCCAAAGATTATAACTATCAGAGGTGAGGAAGAAACATTATTTTTCAATTAATTAGCCAATTTATAAGCCTATTATAAATTTAGTCCCACCTGGTTTTAAATTTTTGTGAAAGGATTTGTCATTTGATTAATGCTACACTATTCCCTCTGATTTCTAAGAAGAAGAAAAATTGCTCTAACTTAAATGATGATAACAGGTAAGAAAACTGTATAAAAGCTTCCACACTGTCTATTTCATTAAAATGAAAAACTCAGGACTTCTATAAATATTCCATTGCTATACAACTTCATCATCATCTTTACTGGAATAAAGGATAATAATGATCATTGTTTTATAATCACTCATTTTCCTCTATTCTGAGTCAAGCCTGTGTCAGAAAGCAAAACAACATAGTTTTAAACCAGCAAGGGAAGAAAAAGAACACATATATTTAATTCAGATACAAAAAAATAAGCAAAAAAAGATTAAGAGGGAGAAGAATAATACGTAAGTAAGCACTGTGGAAAGGTGAGCATGGAAGTCATTTAATTCGGAAGCACTATATGATGTCTATACTTAAATCACAAACATGTGTACAAGTACTCAGGTCTTGTTTCCTGTGTAAAACATTGAAGAGTCAAAGACACATGACTTGATAAAAAAAAACATTTACAGCAATATCTCCAGAATTAAAATCAATTCTAGAACAATACAAAAGAATCAAAATTACATTCCTATGCTTAACAATGGTAAAATTATACTAGTTGTTCAGGTTCATTCTGGCATTGACTAACACTACATATTTAGTATTTCAATCAGAATCGGAATTTTCAGGTGCATTATCACTAATGGTGGGAAAAGTTCTTAAGCCTTGTTTCCTTGCAGTTCTAAGTTGGTGCAAATGTTCTTTCATGTCCTGAGAAATATGGCAAATCCGTCCTTCTATGCCAGGTACTGCAATTACTGTTAACGGTTTCTCTGATTCTTCCTCAAAGGCTGCAAGTAAAACCATTAAAATATATTGTAACACTCAAAATAAATACTCTAATACTAGCCTAAAAGTTTACTAGAATACTGTCGGGGCCAGTGGCCCTGGCCCGACATGAGATGCAGCAGGCTGAAGCTGTCCCTTATCTAATCCTGTTTCCTGTGCTTATTGTCCTGAAGGCTGAAGGCACAAGATTTTTCATCCCACATTCCTGCAGGCAGGATGTGACTTCTGATGAAGGTTTATGATGTTCTTTGCTCTATCTCAGAGCTTGTACCCTGATCATTGCTACTTTGTAAACTTGCTCTATTCCTGTGCTATGCATGATTGCACACAATGAATGTTATCTGTATGGGGTCTGGGGTATATATCCTTGTCTTTCTGTGTGCTCGGGGCTGGAGACTGAAGGGTTTCCTTAGGGAGATTGCCTCCAGTCCCTCATCGCCGGGCCCCCTACTTTGGCTTGGAACGCGATGAGGCAATAAACGTGGTGATGAATTGACTTGAGTGCTGCGTGTCTCCATGTGGTTTGTCGGGTGGCCTCCGACAGAATACATGTTTACTAGAATTCACATCAACAATAAAATTTTAATCAGAATTTCTCTGAATATACATTTCTCATGATCACATCAATATCATTTTAATCAGAATTTCTCTGAACATACATTTCTCATGACCAGCTGTACGATCATGAAAAGTTTCATTGGAAACATTTACTAAGTTTAGACATAATCAAAAGGACACTAATTCTTTTTAACTTAAAATATGGTGTATATGATATCAATATACTTTTCAAAAATTGGATATGCTTATGAAGACAATTATTTTATCAAACAAGTATTGGCTTATAAAAATCTCAATATGAATTTTGTCCAATCTGGTCTTGAATTATGGCTAAGTGACTCTTTTTAAAGAACAAAACTTCTAAACCATATCAATAAAATGAGTTCTGCATGACAAGGCACAGTCCTTATTGGGTAGGGAAAAACAACATGTTTTACAAGAGACTAAGCCGGTTTAAATACTTATAATGGTTCGTTTAAAATAGAAGTGACAGAAAAAAATGAAAAGGTAGTTAAGATGCTGATAGAGAACTTCGAGAAGTCTATAATCTCCTAGAACTTATTTGTGCTTCTCAGATGTGAATTTTTGCTTAAGACTTTCTTAAAATTGTAGCTCAGTCTTTATTTATTCACATTTCCCCAAACTTAAGGAAACAGAATACATTTTTCCATTGCTCATAATTTAACAAAAATACTATTTAATAAAGAAACACTTCTAATAAAACAGAACTATGATCACCTGTTAGTGATGGTGATCTGCTGGTGGTGGTGATTAAACTCATCCGATGGCCTGAAAGACACTGCTTCCTTCCCTGCACAATTTTTATTGATTCAAAGTGATTCATGACGACTGTAGAAAGGACTTGTGCAGTTTCTGTGTCAAACATTCGAGGACAACTTTTAAGCATAATATAACCATCCTTCCCCTGAAATAGCAAAACATATTGCAATTTTCTAATCTAGAAACAAGAATAAATCAAAACCAACGTACTTTTGAAATTTATTGTTGGTACAGAAATGCAATTTCATAGATATGTACAAAAAGATATTTCCATATATGTTAACTGACAGACTTTAAGATCCTAGATTTAGACATGATAACTTTGAACCTGCTGCCCTTAGCTCTACTGCCCAGCATCTTTAGGGATGGGCTCTCGATTCCTCCTGAACATGGCTGTGAACAGATCCAACAGGGAGGTCTCTTCAGAGTAGCACTGCTGAACTTCAGCCAAAACCTCCAAAATGGCTCAGCATTGGAACTCTGGGATGCGTGTGTCTAATAAGCTTCCTGTCAGCACTCTGACACTGCTCCAGAGTCCAGTACTAAAAGCCCACTGAGGCCGGCGCCGCGGCTCAATAGGCTAATCCTCCGCCTAGCGGCGCCGGCACACCAAGTTCTAGTCCCGGTCAGGGCGCCGGATTCTGTCCCGGTTGCCCCTCTTCCAGGCCAGCTCTCTGCTGTGGCCAGGGAGTGCAGTGGAGGATGGCCCAAGTCCTTGGGCCCTGCACCCCATGGGAGACCAGCAGAAGCACCTGGCTCCTGGCTTCGGATCAGCGTGGTGCACTGGCCGCAGCGCGCCTACCGCGGCGGCCATTGGAGGGTGAACCAATGGCAAAAGGAAGACCTTTCTCTCTGTCTCTCTCTCACTGTCCACTCTGCCTGTCAAAAAAAAAAAAAAAAAAAAAAAAAAAAAAGCCCACTGAAGTAAACTGAAAAGTCCATGTGAGTCATCCAAGTTTTAAATGATTATTAATGATTAAATGACATAAATATGCCATTAAATATGTTAGAAGTTTTTATCACTACATTTTTTAAAGATTTTATTTATTTATTTTTATTTTATTTTATTTTATTTTATTTTATTTGAAAGAGTTACAGAAAGAAGAAAAAGAGAAAGATTAAGTCCTCAAATAGCCACAAATCAGACTGACCCAGGCAAAAGCCAGGAGCCAGGAGCCAGGAATTTCCTCCGGATACCTGACACGGGTGCAGAGGCCTAAGGACTTGGGTCATCCTCTGCTGCTTTCCCAGGCGCATTAGTAGGGAGTTGGATCAGAGTGGAGCAGCCGGCACTCAAACCAGCACCTATATGGGATGCTAGAGCCGCAGATGTCAGCTGAACCTGCTATGCCATGGCACAGCTCCATCACTAAATTTAAAGTTGAGCAAATCACTACAACACTCCTTGTGGTTACTTAACCACCACTGGCTATATTCGCCAGCTATTTAGAGAATAATATTAATAAGCATGAATTTGGAGCAGGCACTGTGGCACAGCAGGTAAAGCTGCTGCCTACAGGCCGGCATCCCATATGGGCACCAGTTTGAGTCCTGGCTGCTCCCCTTTTGATCCAGCTCTCTGCTGTGGCCTGGGAAAGCAGTAGAAGATGACCCAAGTTCTTGGGCCCCTGGACCCACATGGGAGACCCGGAAGAAGTTTCTGGCTCCAGGTTTTGGATCAGCTCAGTTCTGGCTGTTGCAGCCATTTGGGGAGTGAATCAGCAGATGGAAGACCTCTCTCTCTGTCTCTCTCTGCCTCCGCCTCTCTGTAACTCTGACTTTCACATAAATAAATAAACCTTTAAAAAAATGCATGAATTATAGATTTCTGTATTTTTCAATCTGATAATACAACAAAATGAACATTACCTGCATATAAGACAAAATATAAATATATGAGTTATAAAAACACAATGAAAAATATTTATTTAAATTAGACTATCTGTAATCACCAAAAGTATATGTTTGTGTACATGTGCATAAATGTATGTAGTAATGTAAGACAATGTTTCTATTTAAAATATTTTAAAAATAAATTAATCTCCAGAACCTGGGTTCTGGTCCCGGTTGGGGTGCCGGATTCTGTCCCGGTTGCTCCTCTTCCAGTCCAGCTCTCTGCTGTGGCCTGGGAAGGCAGTGGAGGATGGCCCAGGTGCTTAGGCCCTGCACCTGCATGGGAGACCAGGAGGAGGCACCTGGCTCCTGGCTTAGGATCGGCGCAGCGCACCAGCCATAGCGGCCATTTGGGGGGTGAACCAATGGAAAAGGAAGACCTTTCTCTGTCTCTCTCTCTGTCTAACTCTGCCTGTCAAAAAATAAAAATAAAAAAAATTAATCTCACATTTGCAATGTACTCCTTTATAGCAAGAAGGTAAATGTTTTTTTTCCGTAAATATTGTCCTTGAACTTTTACAGTATCTCTTATGATTCGATGTCCTGGTTCTGCATCTGGGTCAAATCCAAATTCTATTCCAGCAACTTGAGGAAATCTGAAATTTAAAAGTATATTCTTAGATAATCAATCCAAAGGCATATTAATAGTATGTGAGAGAAAGCATTAAAATCAAAGTGAACACATCTTCCGCTTCTTAAACTGCCAATGTGTGTGTATAGGTCTGGATCTAACTAGACAAATGACCTGTGACTTCAAGGAAAAGAAAGGGGGGTTACTAGTAAAGCCCATCCCAACTTTCTTGGACCACAAAAGAATTTCACAAACTTGTATTCTACAATTTTAAACCACCCTGAGACTTTGGTTGTCTCAATTTCCATCCTCATATCCCTAAGGAAATGAAGTTAAACACTAGTCATCTGTTAAAAATGCTGTTTATCTATGAAGTCCATGAAAAATGCAAATAACACCTTGCTTCTATCAGACTATTTCAACATAAGAAATGGGTGTATGGGGATGGGGATGGGGGTGAGCTGGCACTGTGGCACAGTGGGCTAAGCCACTGCCTATGAAGCCAGCATCCCATATTGGAACACTAGTTTAATTTTTTAAATTTTTAAAAATTTATTTCACAGGCAGAGTTATAGACAGTGAGAGAGAGAGAGAAAGGTCTTCCTTCCATTGGTTCACCCCCCAAATGGCTGCAACGGCTGGAGCTACGCCGATCCAAAGCCAGGAGCAAGGTGCTTCTTCCTGGTCTCCCATGCAGGTGCAGGGCCCAAGCACTTGGGCCATCCTCCACTGCCTTCCCGGGGCCACAGCAGAGAGCTGGACTGGAAGAGGAGCAACCGGGACTAGAACCCGGTGCCCATCCCATATGGGATGCTGGCACCGCAGGCAGAGGATTAACCTTAACCAAGTGAGCCACTGAGCCGACCCCTGGAGCACTGAAGACCTGGCTGCTCCACTTCCCACCCAGCTAATGTGTCTAGGAAGGCAGTGGAAGATAATCCAGCTATCTGGGCTCCTTCCATCCAAGTGAGAGATCTGGATGGACTTCCTGGCTCCTGGCTTCCACCTGGCCCAGACCTAGCTGTTGTAATCAATTGGGTAGTGAACCAACAGACTGAAGATCTCTCTCCCTCTCTCTCCCCTCCTCATCCTTTGTCCCTCCTCCCCTCCTTTCTTCTCTCTTTCTCTCAGTTTGATTCTCTTTCAAATGAATAAATAAATCTTTTTTAAAAAAAGAAAACGGCCGGCGCCGCGGCTCACTAGGCTAATCCTCCGCCTTGCGGCGCCAGCACACCGGGTTCTAGTCCCGGTCGGGGCACCGATCCTGTCCCGGTTGCCCCTCTTCCAGGCCAGCTCTCTGCTGTGGCCAGGGAGTGCAGTGGAGGATGGCCCAAGTCCTTGGGCCCTGCACCCCATGGGAGACCAGCAGAAGCACCTGGCTCCTGCCATCGGATCAGCGCGGTGTGCTGGCCACAGCGCGCCTACCGCGGCAGCCATTGGAGGGTGAACCAACGGCAAAAGGAAAACCTTTCTCTCTGTCTCTCTCTCACTGTCCACTCTGCCTGTAAAAAAAAAAAAAAAAAAAAAAGAAAACGGCTAGAAAGATTTTTTGCTAAATTTATAGGCCATTCACTTTGAGTGTTTCTAGGGGACCATCTTAAAAGGGAGTAACTGAAACTAATGTGTAAGAAATGTAAGCAATTTCAAACTGTAAGATATTGAGATAGCTTCAGGGTGGCTTAGCAGTTACACCACCAGCTAGAAGGGCCACATCAGTATCTGGGTTAGATATTTGACTCCAGGTGTGGAGCTCAGTTTGCTGCTAATGCACACCCTGGCAGGCAGCAGTGATAGGATCAAGTAGCTGCATCCCAGCCATCCACTTGGGAGACTTGAAATGAGTTCCCATCACCTGGTTTTGGCCCTCTGGCTGTTGCACAATTTGGGAAGGGAACCAGTAGATGCGAGCACTCTTGTTTTGCTTTTGCTTTCTGTCACTCTCTGCTCCCTCCAGTCCTTCCTCCCTCCCTCCTTCATTTCTAAAAGAAATAAATAACTAGTACTATAACCATGATTATATACATACAAATATCACAATTAATAGATAAATATTCCTTCTCAGTTCTGATGCAGTGGAAGAGTGCTAAATTCAGCATCAAGACTAAGATAAAGTTGTTCATATAACTTGGTAACTGAAAGAAAAAAAAAAGCATTGCTTTTTAAAATCTTAATTAAGACAACAAAAAACAAATTTCCTAAAGCCTTGAGTTCCCAATATGTTTCCAGATCAAGAATACACTGCCCACCCAACCACACACACACTCCAAAATAAGTCTCAATCAAACAAATAACACAGAGATGATGAGAAAAAAATGCAGCAGACTTCCGCTGTAATTGGCACAGTGGAGGAAAAGAAAGGGTGGTCTGCTGTGTAAAACGCTGCATGCAATCAGACATGCATGAGGAAAGGGATAATCAGAAAATACACAAAAGGGGGACAAATTGAAATTCAGAACTAAGAGCAGGTCAGCTAGTAATGACATGCCACACAGCCATGGTGACACAGATGGCCCGGAGCAGGCTCCAATAACAAAAAGAAAGCAAACAAGCTCAGCAATAGGGTAGAAGAAACAACACCTCATATGCCTTTCTATTTCCCTCTACCAATTTATATGAGAGAGTCAAAGCAACCAGAGCCAAGAAAGAAAAAGAAGGGAAGGAGGGTGGGGAGACAAGGAAGAGGCATGACATAACAGGTTGACCAAAGCTGGTCCACCATTACAGGCTTCAGTCTAAAAGAGGAAGTTCCAAATAGCAATTAGCTATAAGCACACTCCATGCTATTAATCCCAATAAAGAAATACATCAATAAAACCTGGACAGAATGGACAGAACAAATATTTGAAGAATCTGAAAAGTACATAAATTACTACAGGTAGAGTGTGGAAAAAGATCGCAATTTGAAATATCACCGAACTGAGCCAGGCACTGTGGTGCTCCAGGTTAAGCCATTGCTTGGGATATTCCAAATGGGAGTGCCACCATGAGTCCTGGCTACCCTGCTTCAGATTCAGCTTCCTACTGATGCTCCTGGAAGAAAGCAGATGCTTGGGCCCCTATCCCCTGAATGGGAGATGTGGATGGAGTTCCAGGCTCCTTGTCTCAGCCTGACCAGGTCCTGGCTACTGCAGACATTCAGGGAATGAACTATAAGACAGAAGATTCTCTTTTTCTCTTTCTCTCTCTCTCTCTCTCTTTGTCTTGCTCTGGGTCTCTCATTCTTTCCCTTTCAAGTAGATTTAAATAAACAAACAAACACTGCCAAAAAGAATTATCACTGCACTGGCAGTGAGTTTGCTGTATTTTTTGCCTCTAGTAACTCCTAGCCTAAACTCATACCAAAAACAGGTAATGGCATGCAAGCAGACAAAGTTCAAGGTAAACCCTCTAGCTCAGCTTCCAGGAGGAAGTGTTAACTCCTAAGGCTCAGAGCAAGTACTTCATGCCCCTGCACCCTGTCCCCAAGCAACACAGTGGTGGTGGCCACAGGAGCCTGTAAGAAGCAAAACTCGGAAAGAGAGGGGCTGAGCTTCAGAGAACGGGGAGAATGTCCAGTGCACCTTGCCTCCCTCAGTCCCCTTTCCCACTGCACTTGGTGCTGGGTGCAGGGTGCCTGGAGAAGTGCAGTCACTGTAGTCCTGGTGCTTTGACCAGATGACTGAAGAAAAGGATCCTGAAGGGAATGGAAGAAAACCATTGATCGCCTCCTAGGCTCAACCCTTCCCGGCACACGTGTGGGACGGACCTCACTTAGCCTAGTGTTTGAAGATTGGACGTACCATGTCACAGGTCCAAGAGTGACCCCTGGGTGGCACACATGCAGAAACAACGCAGAGCACCGCAGACTGAAAATGGAGGTAGGACTGAACTCACAACTACAGAGGTGACTTGTAATCGGTACCTGAATCCAACAAGGTTCTCTGCCTGCGAAAACAAAGCTGATAATGTCCTACATAGAACTGAGTTAATATCAGAGTCTCATAAGATAATATGCCAAATGGCCAGGACACAAAAAATTTCTTAGTGGGGCTGGCTCCATGGCACAGGTTAATCCTCCGCCTGCAGTGCCAGCATCCCATATAGGCGCCAGTTGTAGTCCCGGCTTCCCCTCTGTCAATCCAGCTCTCTGCTGTGGCCTGGGAGGGCAACAGAAGATGGCTCAAGTGCTTGGGCCCCTACACCCACATGGGAGACCAGGAAGAAGCACCTGGCTTCTGGATTCGGATCAGTGCAGCTCTGGCCATTGTGACCATCTGGGGAATGAACCAACAGAGGGAAGACCTTTCTCTCTGTCTCTCCCTCTCACTATCTGTGGTTCTACCTCTCGAATAAATAAATAAAATCTTTAAAAAAATTTCTTAGCAAAAACTAAGAAAACATCAAAATGCAGGGGGAAGATAACATAGATATCCAAATTACTAAAGGTTTTAAAACTGCCATCATACAAATAATCCAGTAAGCAATTCTTTAGAATATTTTTATTTGAAAGGTAAGGAAAGAGAAAGAGACAGAGGGATAGAGATCTTCCATCCACTCCAGTTCATTCCCCAAATGTCCACAATAACCAGGGCTGGGTCGAGTCAGAGGCAGGATCCCAGAACTCAATCCAGATTTCCTGTGCAAGTAGCAGACACCCAAGTACTTGATACTTGAGCCTCTCAAAGGTATGCACTAGCAGGAAGCTGGATCATAAGCAGAACAGCGGGGATTTGAAACAAGCATTTCAAGAGAGGTTGCAGGGATCCAGACTGGCACCTTAACTGCCATACCACATGCCTGTTCCCCACAAAAAATTTCTGAATCTGCTAAAACAGGGAGTTTGCACTTAGCCATGATCAAATGAAAATCTCTTATGTGAAAATAAAATAGCAAAAATTAAAACTTCACAGGATGGCCTCTACAGAAGAACACAGATAACAGAAAGAGAGTCACCAAACTATAAACCATATCAACAGAAATTATCCAATATGAAAAAAGATTTTAAAAACAAAGTTTTTTTTAAATGAACAGATTTTCCAGGTCCCTATGAGATTATAACAAAAGGTATAACTTTGTGTTATCTGAGTCTCAGAAAAAAAGAATGTGATGGTAAAAAAAATTTAAGAAATAATGACCGAAAACAAAGACATAAAAATATAGATTCAAAAACTCAGCAAAGCCCAAACAGGAAAAATTTAAAAAGTTCGGCCTAGGCCATCATAATTATACTGCTGGAAATGAAAGACAAAGCAAAACAACCAGAGAAAAACAATGACTTACATATAAAGGAAAAATAATTTGGGAGATTGAAATTTATCATCAGAAGTTCTAGAGTTCAAGAGGGAGTGAAATAACAGATTTAGAAGCCAAAAGGAAAGAACTCTCACCAAAAAATGTGTATCCAGCATAAAGTAACTCTTGGACAAAGGATAACTAAGAGAATTCGGTGCCAGCAAATGTGCTTTCGAAGTAATTTTGTGAAGAACTTCTTCAGATGAAAGGGGATATCAGAAAATAAACTTAGAGAATCAGAAATGAAGAAAAAGAAACAAACAAGGAAAATATGTGGATAAATTAGAGACTATCTTCTTTTTTTTCTTTTTAAGATCTAGTTATTTATTTGAAAGGCAGAATTACATAGAGGCAGAGGCAGAGAGAGAGAGAGAGAGAGAGAGAAAGTTTTCCACTTGCTGGTCTCTCCCCAAATGGCCACAATGGTTGGAGCTTGGCCGATCCAAAGCCAGGAGCCAGGAGCTTCTTCCAGGTCTCCCACTAGGGTGCAGGGGCCCAATGACTTGGGCCATCTTCTACTGCTTTCCCAGGCCAGAGCAGAGAGCTGGATCAGAAGTGGAGCAGCTGAGACTAAAACCAGCGCCCATACGGTATGCCGGCACTGCAGACGGCGGCTTTCCCTACTATGCCACCGAGCCAGCACCTCTCCTCTTTAAAATATGCTTAACAGTTGAAAGAAAAATAATAATCTGTGATGAGATTTATAACATAACTAGATGTGATGTATAAGTTTACTATAACACGAAGAGGAAACAGTACATGCAGCATAGTGTGGGAAGATTTCTATATTTCTCTTGAAGTAGCAAAAGATTGATTGTAGGTTAAATATGCACTTAGTAAGTTCTAAAACAACTACTACACAAGTCTTTTAAAAGTATGATAAACACTACACGTTAAAAAGAAACACTAAAACATTCAAATAGCCCAAAACAAAGCAGACAAATAAAACAAGGGAGGGGCCGAACTGTGGCATATTAGGCTAAGCCTCAGCCTGCGCTGCCAGCATCTCATATGGGTACTGGTTCAAGTCCCGGCTGTTCCTCTTTTGATCCAATTCTCTGCTACGGCCTGGGACGGCAGTAGAAGATGGCCCAAGTGCTTGGTTCCCTGCACCCGTGTGGGAGACCTGGAGGAAGCTCCTGGCTTCTGGCTTCAGAATGGCATAGCTTCAGCCATTGTAACCATTTGTGGAGTGAACCAGCAGATGGAAGACCTTTGTCTGTAACTCTACCTATCAAATAAATTAAGTCTTTTTTTTAAAAGGGAATAAAAAACAAAAAGAACAAAATGGATACTAAAATTTTGGAAATATACCAAGCATAGATATTTCTAAAAATCATAAAACTGACTATACTTCAAATATTAGAAGAGAATGGGAAAGATACATCACACAAACACTAATCAAAAAGGTGCTGAATATACCAATAGCAAAGCAAACTGTAACAGAGCAAAGCAAATTCCAATACCACAATTAATTGGATTCATGGAATCCATGGAGGAGACCTAAACTGGTCTCCTGGTTCCAGTTTCAGCCCAGCCCCAGCCCTAGCCTCAGCCCCAGCCCCAGCCATTGTGGGTGTTGGGATAGTGAACTAACAAATGGGAACTAGCTCTTTCTCGCTCTCTCTTGAAAATAAATATTTAAAAACAATTCTTTAAGATATAGAGAGACAATAAAACAGAGGCAATAAGCTTTTTCTATAAAGTAGGAGATTCAGGTTTGGCAATCCATACAATCTCTGATAAAAAAAAATAAATAAATATCACTGTAGTACAAAACAAGCTATAGAGAATATGTATATGAACAAGTTTAGCTGTAGTCCAGTAAGATATTTCTAATGTACAGAAGGGTGAATTTAGCCAAAGAGTCTAGCACTTTATGGAGTACAGATAAAACAGCCAACAGTCAAGTAGATACAACACTGGATATGTATGTATCTAACAACAGAGCTTCCATTACATGAAACAAAACCTCATAGCAGTGAAGGAAGCAAAATTACCATTATGGCTGAAGAATTCAACATTTCGCAGCCAGCAACTGACAGAACTAGATGGTAGAAATTGCTCAAATAGGAGAGGGGCAAGATGGCGGAATAGGAAGGGAGCACATCGGTAGTTCGGCAAGACACAGGTTAATAAAAGTGGAGATACTGCAGGATCATGGAAGAGTAGGGGAAGAAACAGCAGAGGAAACTCTTCCGGAACTAGTGATTCACAGTGGACCTGCATGGAGAGCATGGGAGCCCAAGTTCAGGACTACAGCGGCAGACTCAACGCACCAGCACTGGAACGCGAGGTGAGCAGAACCTCAATAGCCCGAGACACCAGCGGCCAAGCGGAAAGAGGAGACTAGAGGGAACGAGGCTTGAAACTCCGTGGGGAAAAGTTCACCAGGCTAACTAGAAGAGAGAGAGGAAAAAACAAAACAAAACAAAAAAAGTGACCGATACGGACACGAGTTTCTCTCTCTCCGCTCACCCCTCAAAGGTTAGCAAGACAAAGAACAGGCCCATTTTGGACATACGTCATAAGCAGGGCAACCTCAGGTCTGCACCGGCCCTGAGCCTAGCAGTAAAACCTCACTCTGGGTGGGGGGGTGAAATAACAGGAGATTAGGATCTAACTTGGCAACCCAGTGGGAGACTGCAAGAGAATTGGAGCCCACACTGAGGGCAGCAGAGATTCCCTGTGTGGTCCTTGGGAAAGAGCTTCCGATCTCTGACTCCTGTGGGTATATCATTCGCCTGCTAACTACCTCCAATTACATTCAGCTCTGTGGAATTACTTCCCTTTTGAAAAAAATAAAAAGAAAGAGAAGAGAAGAGAAGAGAAGAGAAGAGAAGAGAAGAGAAGAGAAGAGAAGAGAAGAAAAGAAAGAGATTTACCACGCCTAACCTGGGAGTGTCATCTTTGACACACCCTCAACCCTGAGGAACCAAACACAGCTCTCAGACCACACTCATCTCAAGCCTCTAAGGCTCCACCGAAAGCAGACAGTCCACTTAATATAGAGCCATAGTGTAACAAGAAAAAACACCACAGTGAAGAAACCAAATATCTCCAACATGCCATACAACAAACACAAAAACCGAGGTAACAAGAACAAGGAAGACACTATGATGCCCCCAAATGAAAAAGACACCCCAATTCAAGATTATGAAGATGATGAGATAGAAGAAATGCAAGAAGCAGATCTCAAAAAATTGATAAAAACATTAAGAAGTTCTCAAAAACAAATTCTTGAACTACAGAAATCCTTAATGGACAAGCTAGAAAATCTCTCTCGTGAAAATGAAATATTAAGGAGGAATCAAAATGAAATGAAACAACTAGTAGAACAAGAAACTGTGATAGTGATGAGAAATCAGAATGAAATGAAGAATAAAATAGATCAAATGACAAACACATTAGAGAGCCTTAAAAACAGAAGGGGCGAAGCAGAAGAGAGAATATCAGACTTAGAAGACAGAGAACAGGAAAGGAAACAGGCAAACCAAAGAAAAGAAGAAGAAATTAGAAATCTAAAAAATATTGTCGGGAATCTACAGGATCCTATTAAAAAACCTAACATTCAGGTTCTAGGAGTTCTTGAAGGCATGGAGAGGGAGAAAGGATTAGAAGGCATTTTCAGTGAGATACTAGCAGAAAATTTCCCAGGTTTGGAGAAGGACAGAGGCATCTTAGTACAGGAAGCTTACAGAACCCCTAATAAACATGACCAAAAGAGATCCTCACCACGACACGTTGTAATCAAACTCACCACAGTGAAACATAAAGAAAAGATTCTAAAAGGTGCAAGAGAGAAACGTCAGATTACTCTCAGAGGATCTCCAATTAGACTCACAGCTGACTTCTCATCAGAAACCCAAAAGCTAGGAGAGAATGGCGAGACATAGCCCAGGTACTAAGAGAAAAACTGCCAGCCCAGAATATTATATCCTGCAAAGCTCTCATTTGTGAATGAAGGTGAAATTAAGACCTTTCATAGCAAACAGAAATTGAAAGAATTTGTTGCCACTCATCCTGCCCTGCAAAAGATGCATTGGACCTTCTGGTAAATGTTTTCTTAAGTTGTTATCTAATGGTTGAAACGGTTTGCTAAGTATTCATGTGATATTGCTATTGTCAGCAAGCGATCTAGGACTTGCTCCCTCATTTCTCTATTCTAAGCCCAACTTGTTCTTTCATTTCTCTATTCTCTTCAAGGTAGGAAACTAATTCTATTATGAAGGAATCTGTAGGACGCACAGTTTAATCTTTAGACCTTATAAAAGAGATGGCTAACATTTTTCTGTAATAGCATAGCCAAAGTAAGAGCTTAAATAATAATCTCATAGCTAGATTCACTTCGCCATCAGCGAAGTATACAGTAAGTAGAAAAAACCTCCCTTTCAGACCAAAGGGAAAGAAAGTTTTAAAGTGAGAATATAATTTTCCTCATGGGGATTGTCTACCTTAGAAAAACTACTACAGAACATGCCTGCGACTATAGACTTGTAGTTCAGGCCACCGAAGATTAGAGATGGGACTTGGGCACTCCCTTGACTTGCATCCTCTGGTCTGCTTTAACACAAACCAGGAGGAAAAGAAAGCTCGGCATCAGAAGCAATGGGTGGCAGGCCTATTAATGGCTGATCTGTACAGTGATCTGCCCTCAAGGAGACCCAACAGGCCAGTCCATTGCAGTGCTTTCAATGTGGTAAGCCTAAGCTTCAGCAGAAGTCAACTTGTGAAGAGCCCTGGCAGCTCTGCCAAGAGTTGGATCACTGGAAATGGACCTGCCCTGGAGTCGAAGGATGCCCAGGTCAGAGCCACAGATCTTATTGGCTCCAAGCTGAAAAGCCCTTCACTCAGCCCAACTTCCACAGTGACCACTGCAGCTGAGGGTAGGGTCAAGTAGAGTCAGCAACATTGCAGGCAGAACTGTAAATTTCTTGTTAGAGATGCCACCTGCCTTTACCTGGCCAGCTCTCCTCCCAGGCCAGCCAAGTAATGAAAGTCAACAGAGTGCCTTCCTCTAGGAGGTTCACACCTCCCTTAGGATGTACCCCATGTGAAGAGATAGATAGGTCTGGGCCTCTTAACTTACAAGGCCTAAAGCCCAACAGATTATTATCAAGCCCCTTCTATCAGGTTCTGTTTGCCTCTCAATCAGAAAACTTAATTATAGCTTAGACAGCACCTTTCTTAGCTCCTCTAATAATGACTCTGTCCTTTGTTCTAGACCCTGTCTAGCGCACTTGGGCCTCATTCCTTTGTAATCATAACCTCTACTCTACCACCAATGGCTCTACTCCCAACCTGTGTATACTGATGGTCCTCTTCCCCACTTAATGCTATATAATTGTTCAGACCTGGTAAATGCCACTCTTAGGATCATTGGTTACTATCCTCACTCTGTTTTTTATGACCTTGTCTAAATATGATCAGAGTCAGCAAACTTGGAAGGCTTCCATAGCCTTGGCAACTCATGACGACAGCCTAGGGTGGTTACTGGCGCCATAAACTAGAGTGTCAATTTGTTGGGTCAACAACAGGAGCCACTGTGCACTTGCTCCTCATGTGGGATCTCTGTCCTTAATGTGCTGTACATTGTGATTTAATGCTATAAGTAGTACTCAAACAGTATGTTTCACTTTGTGTTTCTATGTGGGTGCAAACTGTTGCAATCTTTATACTAAATTGATCTTCTGTATATAAAGAGAATTGAAAATGAATCTTGATGTGAATGGAAGGGGAGAGGCAGCGGGAGAGGGGAGGGTTGCGGGTGGGAGGGAAGTTATGGGAGGGGGAAGCCATTGTAATCCATAAGCTGTACACTGGAAATTTATATTCATTAAATAAAAGTTAAAAAAAATTGTTCAAATATACACAGAACTGAGCCACACTGATTAAACTGACATTTACAGAGTATTTCACCACCAAAGAAGATTATATACATGTATCAAGCACATACAGAAAACTGATAAAGGCAGACCATATCTAGGGCCACAAAATAAACCTTATTTTATTAAGTAACTGAAACCCTACAAAATATTTTAACGAGTATATTAAAATTCAATAACCAAGCTAAAGGGAAAATCCAGGAAATCAAACTAGATACTTCTACAGGTCACACAGCAATATTTCCAGGAAAATTAAAAAATCATTTTGAAATAAACAAAAATGAGAATACAGCATATCAAAATTTGGGCCAGTGTTGTGGCACACCGGGTTAGGTATCATAGTACCGGTTTGAGTCTCTGATATTCTGCTTCCAGTCCAACTCCTTGCTACTGCAAGTTGGGAAAGCAGTATAAAATGACTCAAGTGCTTAGGCCACTGCCACACATGTGGGAGAGCAAAATGAAGCTCTAGGCTCCTGATTTCAGTTTAGCACAGACCCAGCTCTTATGGCCATCTGGAGAGTGAACCAACAGATGGAAAATCACTTTATCTCTCCCTGTCATCCTGTCACTCTGCCTTTCAAGTAAATAAAACAAATATTTAAAAGCAGTCTGTGCAATGCAGCTAAAATAGAGCTTAGAGGAAAAATAATAGCGCTAAACGCTAAGTTTTTATTTTTTTTATTTTTATTTTTATTTTTTGACAGGCATAGTGGACAGTGAGAGAGAGTCAGAGAGAAAGGTCTTCCTTTTTGCCGTTGGTTCACCCTCCAATGGCCACCACGGTAGGCGCGCTGCGGCCGGCGCACCGCGCCATTCCGATGGCAGGAGCCAGGTGCTTATCCTGGTCTCCCATGGGGTGCAGGGCCCAAGCACTTGGGCCATCCTCCACTGCACTCCCTGGTCACAGCAGAGAGCTGGCCTGGAAGAGGGGCAACCGGGACAGGATTGGTGCCCCGACCGGGACTAGAACCCGGTGTGCCGGTGCCACAAGGCGGAGGATTAGCCTAGTGAGCCGCTGCGCCGGCCTAAACGCTAAGTTTTTAAAAATGAACCATCTCAAATCAGCATTTTAAGCTGATTTGAGAAAACAGATAAAGAAGAGAAAAACAAATCCAAAGCAAGCTAAAGAGCAAAAATCAATTAAATTGAAAGAACTACCATATTCTCTTCCAAAGTGGCCATGCTATTTTATACTTTCAACAACATGCTTTATCCTCATCATCACCAGCATTTAGTATTATCACTATGTTTTTTTTTATTTTAGCCATTTAGAATAGGTATGTAGTAATATCACACTACAGTATTAATTTGTTCTTCATATAATTAACTTTCATCTGATTATTTGGAGAACTGTCCATACAACAGTACTTCAAAATATTTGTGGAAAATTTAATTAAAGATAAGTTTATTTTGGTTCAAAAAAACTTCTGGAATCCATACAAGGTCTTTTCATATTCCAAATTTGAAAATTAATTACTTGTGTGTCTTTTTCCTACATTGTAATTCAGCATTATTTTCATCACTGTTAAGTTCTGAAAGATATTTACATATTCCATATACAAGTTGCTCATCAGATATGTGTTTGCAAATAATCTCTTCCAGTTTGTAGCTTGTTTTCATTTTCTTCACAATGCGGTTGAGAGCATAAAAGTACCTAATTTTGATGAAGCTCCATTTATGACTTTTCTTTTTATGGATAAGGTTTTTGGTGTTCAGTATCTTTGCCTGGCCCATGGTCCCAAAGATTTCTTCAACACATTTTTCTAAAAGTTTTATGGTTTTATATTTTGCATTGTTTGTTGCCCATTTTGAGTTTCTTAGTTTATAAAGTGTGGACCTTAAGACTAATCTTTTGAGCATATTTATAAAGTTTTTCTATTCCATTTCACATATTCAGGCATCTACTCCTCCACTAAGTACCACAATCTTTTTTTTTTTAGATTTATATTTGAGGGACCATTGCTAAGGAATAGTAGGCAAAGCTGCTGCCTGTAGGACCAGCACCCCATATGGATACCTGTTTGATACCTACATATGAATACTCCACTTTTGATCCTGCTCCCTGCTAACGTCCCTGGGAAAGCAGTGGAAGATGGCCCAAATCCTTGGGCCCCTGCACCTGCATGGGAAACCTGGATGAAGCTCTTGGCTCCTGGTTTTTGACTGGCCCAGCTCCAGCTGAGTAATAAACAGAGGATGGGAGATTCATTCTCTCTCTCTCTCTCTGTCTCTCTGTCTTGCCTTCTCTCTGTCTGTAACTCTGCCTTTCAAATAAATAAATCTTTTAAAAAATATTTATATTTGAAAGGCAGGACTACAGAGAGAGAGATATTCTATCTGTTGGTTCACTCCCCTAATGGTTGTAATGGCCATGGTTGGGCCAAACTGAAGCTAGAATCCTGGAACTTTATCAGGATCTCCCATGTGAATGCAGGGGCTCAAGGGCTTGGGCCATCTTCTGCTGCTTTCCCAGGTGCATTATCAGGGAGTGGGATCAGAGGCAGAGCAGACGGGACTCAAACCGGTTGCCATATGGGATGCCAGCATCACAGGCAATGGCTTAACCAGCTATGTCATAACATTGGCCACTAAGTATCATAATCTTGATTATTGTAGCTATATTAAGCCTATTCATTGGGTGTTATTAATCCCAATTTATACTCCTTTAGCAAAAGTATGTCATAGTGATTGGGTTCCATGCTTTTCCACATAAATTTTAAAATAAACTTGCTATAAAAAATTTTTGAAATTTTAATATGAATTCAATTAAGCCTACAGATCAACAATTAATACTATTTTGAGTTTTCCAGTCCATAAACATGATATGTCTCTACATTTAAGTTTCATTTGATTTCATTAGTACTTGGTAATTTTCAGCAAATGTGTTTCTATACATATTTTGTTTGACTTGTATCTAAGTATTTAGTATGCTTTGGAGAAGTTTTAGGTAGTTTTACATTTTTAATTTTTATTTCCCCACATGCATTGTTAATACAAGGAACTTGGATTTTTATTTATCTAACTTATTAGTTCTATGGATGTTTTTCATAGATTCATTGGGATTTTCTGTGTAGGCTATGTCATCTTCAAATAGGTACAGTTTTCTTTTTTGCTAGTTTCCATAACATACTGCTTTGATTAGAACCTCTGGTATTATTCGGAATAAGGGAGGTGACAGTAGATATACCTGGCTTATTCCTGATTTAAGTAGATAGCATTCCATTTTTTTCTCATTAAATTTGATGCTAGCTATAGGTTCTTGTAGACAGTTTTTATCAAGGTGAGAAAGTTTCCCTAACTTTCTAATTTACTAAGATTTTTATCATTAAGTGTATTTTGAAAAAAGTCTCTTCTGCATCAACAGATATTTTTCTTCTTTAACCTGGTAATAAGACAGATTATGCTGATTTTTTTTTTTTTTGGACAGGCAGAGTGGACAGTGAGAGAGAGACAGAAAGAAAGGTCTTCGTTTTGCTGTTGATTCACTCTCCAATGGTCGCCGCGGCCGGTGCGCTGCGACCGGCACACCGTGCTGATCCGAAGACAGGAGCCAGGTGCTTCTCCTGGTCTCCCATGGGGTGCAGGGCCCAAGCACTTGGGCCATCCTCCACTGCACTCCCGGGCCACAGCAGAGAGCTGGCCTGGAAGAGGGGCAACCGGGACAGAATCCAGCGCTCCGACCGGGACTAGAACCCAGTGTGCCGGCGCCGCGAGGCGGAGGATTAGCCTGTTGAGCCACGGTGCCGGCCTGATTTATTTTTTAATAATGAACTAGCCTTGCATATATGCAATAATCATAATTGGCCATGGCTTATAATTTCTTTAAGATGCTGCTAAATTCAATTTTTAAATAGTCTGTTTAGTATACTGTGACTAAGTTTAGGAGATATTGCCTTTTTCTTTTTTGTTAACTATTTTTATCTGGTTTCAGTACCCATATAATACTTGCCTCATAAAATTACTGGGAATGTGTTAGGAAAGACTGCTCCAAAATTTGTGTTAATTCTAGTTTCAATGTTCAATTGTACAACAATTCAAATTGCTTTCTGAGGAAGTTTTAAATTATGAATTCAATTTATCCAATAGTTATGAGACATTAACATTATCTATTTCATTTTGGAAGAGTTTGCCATTTTGTAGTTTTCTAGAATGTGATTCTTTTATGCTATCAAAACAAATTTTTTCTATACAAAGGTGTTTGTGGTAACCCCTTATTGTTCTTTTAATGGCTATTTAATCTATAATGGTATCCTTTTTTCATTTCTGATACTGGTGATATGCATCCTCTCTTTTTTTTATCTGTATCTGTCTTGTCCATCTGTCTTTTTTTTCATTTATTAAACTTTTATTTAATGAATACAAATTTCCAAAGTACAGCTTATGGGTTACAATGGCTTCCCCCCTCCCATAACTTCCCTCCCACCCACATCCCTCCCCTTTCCTGCTCCCTCTCTCCTTCCATTCACATCAAGATTCATTTTCAATTCTCTTTATATACAGAAGATCAGTTTAGTATATATTAGGTAAAGATTTCAACAGTTTGCTCCCATATAGTAACACAAAATGAAAAAAATACTGTTGGAGTACTAGTTATAGCATTAAATAACAGTGTACAGCACATTAAAGACAGAGATCCTACATAATATTTTTTTTAAAAAATTTAATTAATTTTCTATGCCATTTCCAATTTAACACCAGGGTTTTTTTTTTTTTCATTTCCAATTCTCTTTATATACAGAAGATCAATTCAGTATATAATTAGTAAAGATTTCATCAGTTTGTACCCACACAGAGACACAAAGTGTAAAAATACTGTTTCAATACTAGTTATAGCATCACTGCACATTAGACAACACATTAAGGACAGATCCCACATGGGATGTAAGTACACAGTGACTCCTGTTGCTGACTTACCAATCTGACACTCCTGTTCATGGTGTCAGTAATCTCCCTAGGCTCTAGTCATGAGTTGCCAGGGCTATGGAAGCCTTTAGAGTTCGCTGACTTTGTAGGCATGGAAAGCCAAGATACCATGGAAAAGAAAAAAAAGAAGAAGACCTAAATGAAAGATCTCTGTGAGTGAGATCCCAGTGGAAAGAACGGGACCATCAAAGAAGGAGGTACCTTTCTCTGAAGGGAGGAGAGAACTTCCACTTTGACTATGACCCTATCGGAATAAGACCAAAGTCAGCGAACTCTAAAGGTTGTCCATCTGTCTTTTAACACAAGTGTAAAGAAAATTCAACAGAGAAGGGATAATCCTTTAAAAATAAATAAAGGAGACAAATGGATAGAAAATAAGTACATAAAAAGAATTTCAAAATCATTAGTCACATGGAATGTTACTCAACAATAAAATATAACAAACTTTTCACATTTAACAACCTGAATGAAGTTTAGAGATCTTCTGATAAGTGAAAAAAAGCCTAATCTCAAAAACTTATCTAATATATGATTATATTTATGAGGCATTATAAAAAAAAACTATAGTCACTAAGAATGGAGGAGCTTTTGCAGGGTTTATGAATACAGGAGTATGACTACAAAGAATGGCATGAGATAGTTTAGGGCAGTGCTGAAATTTTTCAGTAACCTAATTGTGGTGATGATTACAGAAATCTATATGTATGTTGTTAAACTTACTGAACTGTACAACAATTAAAATCAATTGTACTACATGATCATTTCCAAGTACACAAAACAAAGGGGAGAGATAGAAGGCAGTAGCACTTACAATAAAGCTCAAGGATAAAATGGTAGAGTATCAGTTCTCAGCTACAGTATAGCTCAATAGAGGACAAATAGAGCTAAATTAAGTGCTCTGGGAACTACACCTAAATTTCTCTTTTAACAGAGGTATAAAGGAAATTTTGTCAATGCACAAGCCTAAAAGAGAATAATTCTTAATTATTATATTTGAAAAAATTAAAGCATCTAACAATATCAAGCGAGAAAACATGAACTTTATATGCTGCAGATAGGAATATGAATTGTTATGACCACTCTGATGGGCAATTTTGTAAAGGTGAACATTTATATCCCCAGCAATCATTTTAGGTGTACATCCTAGAAAAAGTTGGCCCATCTACACAGAACCATACTGTGTAAGAATATACCACAGCACTGCTACTCATAAAACAGGGAAACTAGGAACAATCCATATGTCCACAATTTGGTAAATATATAAATGAATTATAGTACATACATGCAATAGTGTAAACTTTCAAAAAAAAAAAAAAACCTCTCATCCCAGAAAGTCTTCATTAAACAATTCTACTAAATGTGCCTAAAGAAAAATTAACACCAATTCTACACAATCTTATTCAAAAAATAGAAACAACTGAGGAAAAACATTTCATGCATACTAAAATTTGGTATAAAAGTCCTTAGTAAAATACTACATATATGATTTAGCAATATTAGTCCTAGTGTGCAAAACTAGTTTGGTATTTCAAAATCAATCAAAATAATTACCACAGCAACAACTTAAAAAGGCAAAATCACATGATCCCATGACTTGATGCTGACAAAGTAGTCAGAATTTCCTTAGCTTGATAAAGAGCACCTATAGGAAGGCTACAATGACATCATATTTAATGATGGTTTTTCCCTTAAAGTCAAGATGAAGCAAGGATGTCCTCCCACTAACCTAATTCAATTTAAGATGGGAAGCCCTAGTCAGTGCAAGAAAAGGAAATAAAAGGCATACAGACTGTAAAGAACAAATTTGCACATATTTGCAGGTGACAAATGATTTATACAGAAAACCTGAAGAAATATATAAATAAATTCCTGGAACTGCTTAGGCTACATGATATAATATTATTATTCAAAAATCAATAATATTTCTATATTCAATGAGCACAAGGAAACCAAAATCAGAATATAAGACTATTATTATGCAAAGCAATGGAATATTCAGGAATAAAATTTAAAATGTATGTATGGTACATATATGCTAAAACTGCAAAATGCTGATCAAGGAAATCAAAGAAGACAGAATACAGAAAAAAAGAACATATTCATTGACTGAAAGACAACATCGTGAAGATGTCACTTCTCTAAATTGATATTCGACACAATTCCCACTAAAGTCATAGCAAGATTTTCTGTAGCTGTAAAGGGGAAGAAACTAAAATTTCTAAGACAATTTTGAAAATCAAGAATAAAGTGATTTTAACACATATTAAGCTATGATAATTTAGAGCATGTGATATTAAAAACACTTAGATTGCTGGCACCGCAGCTCAATAGGCTAATCCTCCACCTTGCAGCGCCGGCACATTGGGTTCTAGTCCGGTTGGGGCACCGGATTCTGTCCCTGTTGCCCCTCTTCCAGGCCAGCTCTCTGCTGTGGCTCGGGAGTGCAGTGGAGGATGGCCCAAGTCCTTGGGCCCTGCACCCACACGGGAGACCAGGATAAGCACCTGGCTCCAGCCTTCGGATCAGCGTGATACGCCGGCCGCAGCACACCAGCCATGGCGACCATTGGAGGGTGAATCAACAGCAAAAGGAAAACCTTTCTCTCTCTCTCTCTCTCTCTCTCTCTCTCTCACTGTCCACTCTACCTGTCAAAAATAAATAAATAAAAATTAAAAAATAAAAATTAAATAAAAATTTAAAAAAACACTTAGATCAATAAAACTAACGAACCCAAAAATAGACCCACATAATTATAAACAATTGATTTTTTATAATAGCATGTAAGTAATTCAATAAGAAAGGATGGTAAATGATGCTAGAGCAATAGGATATCCATAATGCAAAAAAGTGAAACTGAACTGAACCACCACACCTTATACAACATCCAACCCAAAACAAATCATAGATTTAACTATAACACTATAGCACTTTGAAAGATTGTAAACATCACTGCCCATTAGGGAAATGACATTAAAAACCACAGCATGACTGCACACTTATTTGAACAAGTCAAATTCATACGTAATGATAACACAAAATGTTGGTGGGGGATGCTGAGAAACTGGAAACTTTGTACACTGCTGGTGGGCACGTACAGTCACATTAGAAAACAGTTTGGCAGTTTCTAATTACACTGCACATACATTTACCATACGCTCCAGCAACTGGATTCCTAAGCATTTACCACAGAGAAATGACAACTTACATTCCCACAAATGCTTGTATGTGACAGTTCATCCTAGGTTTATCTGTATAGCCCCAAATTGGAAACAACCAAAGTGGTCTTCCGTAGGTAAATGGTTAAACTTTGGCATACCCATATGAAGCCCATACTACTTCTGCACTGAAGAGAAATAAACGGCTCACACATGCAATAACCTGGAAGGGGATTCAGGGCATTATCCTGAGTTTTTAAAAAGGAAATTTCAAATGGTCATATTACTTGTTTCATTTATATAATATTCTCAAGAAGATTATAAATAAAGAACAGGGTAGTGGTTAGCACAAATTAAGTACAGCAAAGAAAAGGAATGGGTATGATATGAACAGCAATAATATGAAGAAGATACTTGATATTAATTTTGTAACATGATTGTAGTGGTGGTTACACAAATTTCATGTGATAAAATGGCATAGAAATACACACACACACACACACACACACACACACATATATATATATATATATATATATATATATATATATAGTGCCAATATCATCTTCCTGGTTCTGAACATGTACTATAGTTATAAAAGGTATAACTTACAGGAAAACAAAGTAAAACACATACAGAAGCCTTCTCTGCTATTTTTTGTAACTTTACTATGAGTCTATATTTATTTTTAAATAAAAAATTTAAAATAGAATTGAAAAATAACCATCTTAATTTGAGGTAATATATAGAGATCTTATTATTCCATTTAATAATCTTAGGTGTTTTTAAAAAATATTTTCAAAGACATAACTGAAAAGTCTATGAAATTCATGTTAAAATTCTAATTCACAAATTATTGTTCTTTGTTCTTAGTTAACTAAGGCTGACATACAAAATACCACAAACTGAGTGATTTACATAACAACTTATTATCTATCTGGAGGCCAGAGTTCACAACCAAGAGTTTGTTCCACTGAGGGCAGTGATACAGAATCTGTTCTAACTTACGTTATAGGAAAACAATACGATGCTCTCTAGAGCTTCACAGTTCTGATGAATATATACATTTTGTTGATGCCTTAAAACTTCTACTCTGGTACCACTGAATTAAGTATCACAGAACCCAGATCTACAAGTTTAAAGCAGATTCAATATTATTCCTTGGGCAAGCACCACATAATACTGTAAAATTAAATCCATAAAGCTTAAAACATTTCACCTTATAGAATTAACAGTTACACAAAATTTTGGGAAGAGCAAATGGCAGAATGGAATATTCTCCAGTGATCATCCTCCTTCAGAAAATTTTGAACTAGTCATGCATAAAACTAACTTCATGAGAATTAAGGAAAATAGGTAGGAAGCCACAGTACCTAGTTATAGCATAGTAAGTAAAGGCATTAAGGAGGTCAAAAGGACAGATTTATATTACCTCCATCACCCTTCTTCAAATTTCAAACAGCACAGAACGAAGTGACATACCATCTACTTGGGGGATAGAGAGCAAAACAAACATATGACTTTGCCTTCAACCCTAACACTGGGCACACAAGAGTAAAATTCTTCACTTGGCTGATCACTGTGGCTCCCCACTCCAGGCCAAAACACACAGACTGAGCCTCCAGACACACCTTGATGCCAGGTGGAAAATCACTGCCCTTCCCAGGAAATATCATATCGGACAGACCACGGCAACCTTAGACTCGGACACATCCCAGCAGCAGACAGCCTCAGTGGCAATGGGGCTTCCGCATACTCAAGCACTAAGAGGCAACCACAGTGTTGGGTCCCAGCGTGGGACTCCACAAAGCACAGTGGTCCCTGGCACAGACGGCAATGCCCATGTCGTTTCTGGGGACAGAGATGACACCGGACAGTCTTCCCAGAATATCTGGAAATACTTACTCTTACAAGGTTTTCTGAGGGAGACAAAGTCAGTCTGTGAAGAGTGGAATAAGTTCCCACTTCTTCAAACGTTCACATATTGACTAGTGATCTTAAAAATAAAAACCAAAACCAATCGTGGAAACAAGATGTTAGCAGAGAGAAAAAATAAAGTGCCAATGATTGATTCTAAAGCATGGAGAAGTGTTAATTGCCTAGCAAGGAAATCAAACTATCTGTTTTAAGGAAGGTCAGTGAAACTCCAAGAAAATAAAGTAATTGAAAAAAGGAAAACAATAAGTGCCCAGAATGAGAAATCTAACAGAAAATTTCAAATACTAACACACACACATACACAGGGAGAGGGAGAGGAGAGGGAGAGGGAGAGAAGGAGAGGGAGAGAGAAATCCAAAGACATAAAAAAATACAATGAATGGATTTAAAAATACAACAGACAGCATCAGCAGCATAATTGATCACACAGAAGAAAGAGCACAAATTGAAAAATGACTGAAAAGGAGAGAAGACTGCTGAACAATCTATGGGACAACATCAAAAGGACAATTTTAGCCATGGAATTCAAGAAGGAATTGAGAAAGAAAAGGAATAGAAAGATTATTAAAAAAAAAAAAATACTGCCAGAAAACTCTGAGCAGATTCAGTCCACATAAGAGTATACCAAGTAATCAAACTGTGAAAACTCAAAGATAAAGGGGACCAGCACTATGGCATACTGGATAAAATCCCACCACTTGCAGCGCTGGCCCTTGTTCAAGTCCCAACTGTTCCACTTCTGTTCTAGCTCCCTGCTAATGCACCTGGGAAAGCAGTGGACATGGGAGACCCAGATGAAGCTCCTGGCTCCTGGCTTTAACCTGGTCCAGCCTGGTTGTTCCAGCAGATGGAAGATTCTCTCTTGGCTGGCACCTTGTCTCACTAGGTTAATCCTCCGCCTGCGGCACTGGTACCCCAGGTTCTAGTCCTGGTCGGGGTGCCAGATTCTGTCCCCATTGCTCCTCTTCCAGTCCAGCTCTCTGCTGTGGCCCAGGAAGGCAGTGGAGGATGGCCCAAGTGCTTGGGCCCTGCACCTGCATGGGAGACCAGGAGGAAGCACCTGGCTCCTGGCTTCGGATCGGCCACAGCGGCCATTTGGGGGGTGAACCAATGGAAGGAAGACCTTTCTCTCTGTCTCTCTCTCTCTCTCACTGTCTGACTCTGCCTATCAAAAAACAAACAAACAAAAAAAAAAAACAACAACCATTTTTCTCTCTCTCTCTCTCTGTATGTGTGTGTGTGACTGCCTCTGCCTCTCTGTAACACTGCCTTTCAAATAAATAAATAAATCTTTAAAAAAATAAAAATAAACAAAAAAAAACTCACAAATAAAGAGAAGATTCTGAAAGCAGCAAGGGAAAAAATGCAAAATGAGATTTCTCACATTGGGAGCAACAGACATCTCAGAAGAAACTTTACAGGACAAGAGATATTGGGGTGATAGACAATAGCGATATAAACAAAATGTCAATCAAAATCTAGCAAAGTGGATAAATGAAGGAAAAAAAGAGTTTCAGTGTCAAATTTATTACACTCTAGCACTCTGATAGTTGTACATAAAATCACTTATATCTTTACTATGACAGTTAAAACACAAAAGTATTAAAATTAACTATAATAATGTATTAAGTAAGGATATAAAATATATAAATAATGATATCAAAACTAAAATGAGGACAGTGGAGTAAAAGGTCACAGCTTTGTTTTTTTTTATTGTTTGTTTTGTTTTTGCATTCAATGTCATCAGCTTAAAAGAAGTAACTATAAGATTTTTTTGTAAGCTTCATGTTAACCACAAAGTAAAAACCTATTGTAGGCACACAAAAAGTAAAAAGGAATAACAACATACAAGTAGAGAAAATTATTTTTTATATTTACCTTGGAATCACAGGCAAGATAACAAAAATTGATGAATGGTATTACATCAAACTGAAAAGTACACAGCAAATAAAACAATCAACAATTTGAAGAGACGACTTGCAAAAAGAGAAAATATTCACAGCTATACCACTGTCAAGGGGTTAATATCAAAAATATATAAGTAACTCAATATCAAGTAAGCAATCTGATTTTAAAATTGGCAAAATATCTTAATAGGCATATATCAAAAGAAGTCAAACAAGGAGCCAACAGGCAATTGAACAAAATGCTCAACATCTCTAACATCAGGAAAATACAAAGCAAAACCACAGTAAGATATCACCTCACTCCTCAAAGATGGTTATTATCTGAAAGACAAAAAAAAAAATGCAGTTGGTAAAGAAGTGGAGAAAATGAAACTCCTACACACTGTTAGTGGGAGTGTAAGTAAGTACAGCCGTTATGGAAAATACTGTGGAGTTTCCTCAACAATAAAAAGTAGAACATATGACCCAACAATCCCACCACAATTATATAGTGAAAGAGATGAATTCAGTATGTCAAAGAGACACTTAACTCCCATGTTTACTGCAGCATTATATAAAAAAGCCAAGACCTGAAGTTAACCGCTTTATCTACCGATGAATAGATAAAGAAAATGTGGTTTATATACACAAGGGGATACTATTCAGCCTTTCCAAAGCAGGAAATCCTATCATTTGCAACATCATTAAACATAGAGAATATTATGCTAAGTGAAATAAGCCAAAGAAAGACAAATGCTACATAACCTCATTCATAAGTGGGTTCTTAAAAAGTTGATCTCATAGAATAGGAAAAGAATGGAGAGATATTGGCCAAAGGATACAAAATTACATTTAAATATTAGGAATAAGTTCCAGAGATCTATTGTACAGCATGGTGATGGACTGTTAAGGATAATAAACAGTATTTGTGAAAAAAAAAATGTTCAGAGGGTAGATGTTCTGTGTTCTCATAAAAATGATTATGTACACTAATGTTTATGATAATTAGACAGATTTAGCCATTTTACAGTGTATGTTAAATTTAAAACATCAAAATCCTGGGGCTGGTGTGGTGGCGTAGCAGGATAAGCCTGCAATGCTAACATTCCATATAGGTGCTGGTTCAAGTCCCAGCTGCTCTACTTCCCATCCATCTCTCTGCTAATGCACCTGGGAAAACAACAGAGGATGGCCAAGTCCTTGGGTCCCTGCTCCCAGAGGGGAGACCCAGATGAAGCTCCTGGATCCTGGCTTGAGCCTGGCCCAGCTTTGGCTGTTGTAGCCATTTAGGGAATGAGCCAGTGATGGAAGATCTCTTTCTCTCTCTCTCTCCCCCTCTCTAACTCTGCCTTTCAAATAAATTAAATAAATCATTTTAAAAAATCAAAGCCTCAAGTTGCACATGATATGTTCATAGAACTTATCCATAAAATTAAAAATAAATTTTAGAACTTTTAAGAATTCATTTAAATTTTAATCAAGAAAATAAAATTATTAGCATTTAAACACAAAGAGATACACCGTTACCTGTTAATTATTTCTGCTCTTATAACCGTATTCATCTTGAAAGGATTCTGTGTTAGTCTGAGGCTATGTGATTAACTCAGGCATTAAACACTCTGAGTCTCCAATTCAACATCTCTCACAAAATCGGCATGAAACAGACTTGTCTGGGTCTGGGTGTGTGCTAATTTGGTCATCAGACAATAATTTATAGTCTATGTATAAATAGAACTCGAGGTGGGAAAATGATTTTACAAGGAAATAAGCAGGCAGAGAAACAGCACAGTATCAGATCAGGGAAACACAATGAATTATATTGACAGGAATGTGAAATGAGTTCAAGACAAAAAATCAATTCCGCTGAACAACTGACTGTATAATTAGCATACTGGATTAACTGCCCCCCCAAAATATCTGTACCTTTTGCAACAACAAAATTTGAAGATATTTGATAACACCTCTGCACCCAAATTTAATCAAATTTCTGACACCTTTGCATGCAAGTCTAAGATTTCAGTAGAAGTTTGATTAGCTCATTACACTGTAGCAATCTATCATAGTTTCTCTACAGGTTTTTCTCCATGCTGTCAATGCCACAAGGTTTTTCTAAAACGTAAATCATCTCATGCCATTACCCTACTTAACATTAAAAAACAGTCTCTCTTAACCCACACTAAGAGGGCCCAAATATCCTGGAGACATATTCCCAAGTTGGCTCTTTCATTTTCAAACTCATACTACTTTTCCCCATGTACTTGATGATTGTGCTGTTAAATTTCATAAGAACTATTTTACTCTAATTCCTAACATATCAGGCTCTTTCCTGCAATCATGTCACTAAATATTCAGAGCCTGATGCCTAAAATGTCCTTCCCCTTCAGCTCAAACTGATCGTCCTTAGAAGCCAATTTAAATGATGTCCTATGGTGGCCAGAGTCATGGCATAATGGGTTAAGCCACCACCACCCCCTGCAAACCAGCATCCCATATGAGCACAAGTTCAAGTCCTGGATGTTCTACTTCCCATTCCAGCTCTCTGATAATGTGCATGGTAAAGCAGTGGAATATGGCCCTCGGTACTTGGAACTTGGGACCCTGCCACCCATGCAGGAGACTTAGATGGAATTATGGCTCCTGCCTTTGGTCTAGATCAGATCTGGCTATTGAGGTTATTTGGGGAGTAAACCAGCATATGGAAGATCTTTCCCCGACTCTCTTGCTTTTGCTTTCTTTGTAAATTTGCCTTTTAAATAAATAAATCTTTTAAAAAAATGTTTTCCTCCCTTATAAGGCAAAATTCAGCAATTCCCTGGAAAAAAATAGATATGTCTATATCCAGGGGGCCAGTGCTGTGGTGCAGCAGGTTAAAGCCCTGGCCTGAAGCGCCAGCTTCCCATATGGGCACCGGTTCTGGTCCTGGCTGCTTCTCTTCTGATCCAGCTCTCTGCTATGGCCTGGGATAGCAGTAGAAGATGGCCCAAGTCCTTCGGCCCCTGCATCCACGTGGGAGACCCAGAAGAAGCTCCTGGCTCCTGGCTTCGGATCGGCACAGCTCCGGCCACTGAGGCCATCTGGGGAGTGAACCAGCGGATGGAAGACCTCTCTCTTTCTCTCAGATGCTCCTTCTCTCTCTGTGTAACTCTGCCTTTCAAATAAATAAACAAATCTTAAACCAAACAACAACAAAAAAACTATGCATGGATTTCAAATTTCTTTGCAACAAGGCAAATTGAGCTTTTTTTAAAAAAAAATTATTTTACTTATTTGAAAATCGGAGAGAGAGAGGGAGGAAGAGACAGAGACAGAGAGGGAGAGAGAGACGAAGAGAGAGAGAGAGAGAGAGAGAGAGAGAGAGAGAGATCTATCTACTGGCTCACTCCCAAGATGGCCACAATGGCTGGGCCTGGGCCAGACGGATGCCAGGAGTCTAGAGCTACTTCCAAGTCTCCTACATGGGTAGCAGGGGTGAAAGCACTTGGGAAATCTTCCACTGCTTTTCCTCAGCCATTAGCAGGGAGCTGCATCAGGAGTTGATCAGTCCAGACATGAAGTATGAACCGGGGCCCATATGGGATGCCGTCATCAATGCCACAATGCCAGCCCTTACATTGATCTTTTAATTCCATTCTTCCATGAACTTTCTGAAGTACTCTTATGGATATACAGATATAAAATCTTACACAATAAGCCCCTCACGGGCATTAACCATGTCCCATTCATTTCTTTTGAAATATTTATTTATCTATGTATTTGAAAAGCAGAGTAACTGAGAATGAGAGAAAGAAAGATTTTCCATTCACTCCCTTAATGACTGCCAACTGCCAGGGGTGGGCCAGGCTCAAGTCAAGAGCCAGGAGCTCCATCCTGGTCTCCCAGATGGGTGTCAGGAACCCAAGTACCCAGGCCATCATAAGCTGCTTTTCTAGGCACATTAGCAGGAAACTGGATAGGAAGTGGAACAGCAGGACTTGAACCAACACTATGATATGAGCTTTGCTAGCAGCACTGTAACCTGCTGTGCCACAACGCCACCACCCCCATTTATACTCCCTAGTCCAGAGCAAGCACTCAATAGTTTTTTTGATAAATACATAAAAGCATAAGTTATATTTTATTATCTCCTTTTAATCATGAAATTACCTTTTATAGAATCACAGGCTTACTTGTGTACTGGTCTGCTTTTCATTAGCATAGAAAAATATCTGCGATAGGATATTTATGAAGGAAAATGAAGTTTATTTCACTCATGGCTTTGGAAGCATACAGTTGAAAATCAGCCCTGCCTCACTGGATCAACACTGGTGTTCTTTCAAAGTCCTGGGGTGGCACAGAACAACACTTGGCAAATGAGAGATCCATCTGTCTATGTTTACGTGATCCTTTATTTACATGATCCCTTAGCAAGCCACTGAGACTTGATCATGGGAGCCCAACCTAATGATCCAACTGAATCCAATCACTTGTGGAAGACCTAACCTCTCAACACCACAATTAGATGAGTTTGGGGACCAAATCATAGTCAAACTATCCCAGATACAAAATACAATCTTTTATAAATTATTTGAATTTTTAGAACATTTTACAGACATAAAAATAGTACATATTTATGGGGTCCTATATGATGTTTCATTATAGATACACACTATGTAGTGTCCAGTTAGGGTAAATAAATACATTTATCACTTCAAAGAGTTAACATCTCCTTTTAGTGAAAACATCCAAAATCACATCTTCTAGTTATTTTAATAGAGAAGCAAACAGTTCAATAACATTATCTGTAAGTCACACTACTGTGGACCAGAACCCCAGAACTTCCTATTTCTCTGTAACCTAGTACCCATTAATCAACCTGTCCCATCCCTCTTTCTCTGCTCTCCAGCTTCTGGTAACAACCATTATATTTTTACCTTTCACAAGGCCATCAATTTTTATACCCCACCTTGAAGTGAGATCACATGATACTTGGCTTTCTATCCTTGGCTTATTTCACTTAACATAGTGACGAACAATCCCATCCATTGTGTCGCAAATGACAAGATTTTATTCTCTTTTCTGGTTGACCTATACTCTACTGTGCATATGTACTAAGTTTTCTTTATTCATTCACCAGTGGGTGTACATCTAGGCTGTTTCCATGTCTTGGCTATTGTTAAAAGTATGGCAATAAACATGGGAGTGCAGCTGTCTCTTTGATTGATTTCATTTCCCTTGGATATATGCCTAGAAATGGGATTGCTTGAACATATAGTTTTATTTTTAACTTTGTGAGGAATGTCCATACTATTTTCAACAATCACTGTACTAATTTACATTCTCACCCAGAGTGTGCAAGGGTTCCCTCTTCTCTTCATCCAATAGCTACAAAAATAAATAGCTACAAAAATACATTTAACCAAAGAAGACCAAAGAAGGGGAAAACATCCCTATAATGAAAACTGTAAATCATTAATGAAACAAATCAAAGAGGACATAAATAAATGGAAAGACAGGTCATATTCATGGACTGGAAGAATCAGAATTGTTAAAATATGTATACTAGCAGAGCCGGTGTTGTGGCGTAGCGGGTTAAGCTGCAGCCTGCAGTGCCAGCATCCCATATGGGCACCAGTTTGAGTCCCAGCTGCTCCACTTCTGATCCAGCTCTCTCCTATGGCCTGGGAAAGCAGTAGAAGATGGCCCAAGTCCTTAGGCCCCTGCACCTATGTGGGAGACCCAGAAGCTCCTGGCTCCTGGTTTCGTACCAGCACAACATCAGCTGTTGCTGCCAACTGGGAGTGAACCAGTAGATGCAGGACCTCTCTCACTCTCTGTCTCTGTCTCTCCTTCTCTCTCCGTGTAACTATGACTTTCAAATAAATAAATAAATCTTTTTAAAAAATGTAAACTAGCCAAAGTAATTTACATATTCAATGACATCTCTATAAAAATCTCAATCATATTTGACACAGAGCTAGAAAAAACACTACTAAAATCTGTATGGAGTTGAAGAATAAGTTGTTTAGTTTCCATGTATTTATACGGCTTTCAAAGTTTTTCTAGTTATTGATTTCTAGTTTTATTACATTGTGGTCACAAACTGCACTTAATATAATTTCTATCCTTTTAAATTTATTGAGACTTACTTTACATCTACCAAATAATCTATCCTGGAAAATGTTCCATGTGAGGTTGAGAAGAATGTGTATTCTGCAGCTGATGGATGGAACGTTCTGTAGATGTTTCTTATGTCCAGCGGATCCAGGGAGCAACTCTGCCATTTCTTTGTTGGTTTTCTGTCTAGATAATCTGTCCATTTCTGAAAGTAGGATGTTAAACTCCCCAAGTGTTATTCTACAGAAGTCTACCTCCTTAAGGCTATTATTTGCTGAAATAATCACATTCTATATCAGAGTCTCTGATTCAAACCCCAGCTAATCCATGATGTCAATGCAGCTTCCTGCTAATGTCCTGGAAAACAGATGATGGCCCAGGTATTTGGGTTCTTGCCACCCATGAGGTAGACCTGGATGGAGTTCATGGCTCCTGGCTTCAGCATGGCCTACGCACTGGCTGCTGAAGCCATCTGGGAAGTAAACCAGTGGATGGAAGATCTCTCTCTCTCTCTGTCTACTCTGTCTCTCTTACTCTCTTGGTTTCTGTCACTCTGCCTTTCAATTAAATAAAACTTTAAAAAATACACAGAGAAAGGAACACACACAAAAAGAGATAATATGAATAACGCTATAGTTGTGCTCCAATCCTCTCATTTTAAACTGTTACATTTTACCTCTTTCTTTTTTTTAATTTTATTTAATAAATATAAATTTCCTAAGTACAGCTTTTGGATTACAGTGGCTTTTTCACTCCATAACTTCCCTCCCACACACAACCCTCCCATCTCCTGCTCCCTCTTCCATTCCATTCACATCAAGATTCATTTTCAATTATCTTTATATACAGAAGATCTACTTAGTATTTACTAAGTAAAGATTTCAACAGTTTGCACCCACACAGGAACACAAAGTGTAAAGTACTGTTTGAGTACTAGTTATAGCATTAATTTACATTTTACAACACATTAAGGACAGAGATCCTACATGGGGAGTAAGTGCACAGTGACTCTTGTTGTTGACTTAACATTGACACTCTTGTTTATGACGTCAGTAATCACCTTAGGCCCTTGCATGGGTTGCCAAGGCTATGGAAGCCTTTTGAGTTCGCCAACTCCAATCTTATTTAGACAAGGCCATAGCCAAAGTGGAAGTTCTCTCCTCCCTTCAGAGAAAGGTACCTCCTTCTTTGATGGCCCATTCTTTCTGCTGGGATCTCACTCAAAGAGATCTTTCATTTAGGCCATTTTTTTTGCCACAGTGTCTTGGCTATCTATGCCTGAGAAACTCTCCTGGGCTCTTCAGCCAGATCCAAACGCTGTGAGGGCTGATTCTGAGGCCAGAGTGCTGTTTAGGACATCTGCCATTCTATGAGTCTGCTGTGTATCCCGCTTCCCATGTTGGATCGTTCTCTCCTTGTTAATTATATCACTTCATATTAGTAGACACTAGTCTTGTTTATGTGATCCCTTTGACTCTTAATCCTTTCATTATGATCAATTATGAACTGAAACTCAGAACTTGACTAGTGAGATGGCATTGGTACATGCCACCTTGATGGGATTGAATTGGAATCTGCTGGCACATTTCTAACTCTACCATTTGAGGAAAGTCCAATTGAGCTTGTGCCAAACTGTACATCTCCTCCCTCTCTTATTCCCACTCTTATATTTAACAGGGATCACTTTTCAGTTAAATTTAAACACCTAAGAATAATTGTGTATTAATTACAGAGTTGAACCAATAGTATTAAGTAGAACAAAAAAAATACTAAAAGGGATAAAGTATTAAGTTGTTCATCAACAGTCAGGACAAGGGGTGAGTCACTGTTTCTCATAGTGTCCATTTCACTTCACCAGGGTTCCTTTTTGGTGCTCAGTTAGTTGTCACCAATCAGAGAGAACATATGATATTTGTCCCTTTGGGACTGGCTTATTTCATTCAGCATGATATTTTCCAGATTCGTGCATTTTGTTGCAAATGACCAGATTTCATTGTTTTTGACTGCTCTATAGTATTCTATAAAGTACATGTCCCATAATTTCATTATCCAGTCTCCTCTTGATGGGCATTTAGGTTGATTCCAGGTCTTCGCTATTGTGAAATAAGCTGCAATAAACATTGAGGTGCTGATAGCCTTTTTATTTGCCAATTTAATTTCCTTTGGGTAAATTCCAAGGAGTGGGATGGCTGGGTTGTATGGTAGGGTTATATTCAGGTTTCTGAGGAATCTCCAAACTGACTTCCATAGAGGCTTTAGCAGTTTGGATTCCCTCCAACAGAGGGCTAGTGTCCCTTTTTCCCCACATCTTCGCCAGCATCTGTTGTTGGTAGATTTCTGAATGTGAGCCATTCTCACCGGGGTGAGGTGAAACCTCATTGTGGTTTTGATTTGCATTTCCCTGATTGCTAGTGATCTTGAACATTTTTTCATGTGTTTGTTGGCCATTTGGATTTCCTCTTTTGAAAAATGTCTAGGTCCTTGGCCCATCTCTCAAGTGGGTTGGTTGTTTTGTTGTTGTGGAATTTCTTGATCTCATTGTAGATTCTGGTTATTAATCCTTTATCAGTTGCATAATTTGCAAATATTTTTTCCCATCCTATCAGTTGCCTCTTCACTTTCCTGTTTCTTTTGCAGTACAGAAACTTCTCAGTTTGATGCAATCCCAGTTGTTAATTTTGGCTTTAACTGCCTGTGCCTCCGGGGTCTTTTCTAAGAAGTCTTTGCCTGTGCCTATATCTTGCAGGGTTTCTCCAATGTTCTCTAATAATTTGATGGTGTCGGGTTGTAGATTTAGTCTTTAATCCGTGTTGAATGGATTTTTGTGTAAGGTGTAAGGTAGGGGTCTTGCTTCATGATTCTGCACGTGGAAATTCAGTTTTTCCAGCACCATTTGTTGAAGAGACTTCCTTGCTCCAGGAATTGGTTTTAGATCCTTGATCAAATATAAGTTGGCTGTAGATGTTTGGATTGATTTCTGGTGCTTCCATTCTGTTCCACTGGTCTATCCATCTGTTTCTGTACCAGTACCATGCTGTTTTAATTACAACTGCCCTGTAGTATGTCCTGAAATCTGGTATTGTGATGCCTCTGGCTTTTGGTTATACAAGATTGCTTTAGCAATTCGAGGTCTCCTGTGTCTCCACATGAATTTCAGCATCATTTTTTCCAAATCTGAGAAGAATGTCTTTGGTATTTTGATTGGTTTCGCATTGAATCTATAGATTGCTTTTGGGATAATGAACATTTTGATGATAGATTCTTCCAATCCATGAGCATGGAATATTTTTCCATTTTTTTGGTATCCTCTTCTATTTCTTTCTTTAAGATTTTATAATTCTCATTATAGAGATCTTTAACGTCCTTGGTTAAGTTTATTCCAAGGTATTTGATTGTTTTTGTGGCTATTGTGAATGGGATTGATCTTAGAAATTCTTTTTCTGCCATGGCATTGCCTGTGTATACAAAAGGCTGTTGAATTTTGTGCATTGATTTTATATCCTGCTACTTTGCCAAACTCTTCTATGAGTTCCAATAGTCTCTTAGTAGAGTACTTTGGATCCCCTAAATAAAGAATCATATCATCTGCAAAGAGGGATAGTTTGACTTCTTCCTTCCCAATTTGTTTCACTTTAATTCCTTTTTCTTGCCTAGTGGCTCTGGATGAAACTTCCAGAACAATATTTCATAGCAGTGGTGAGAGTGGGCATCCCTGTCTGGTACCAGATCTCAGTGGAAATGCTTCCAACTTTTCCCCATTCAATAGGATGCTGGCCGTGGGTTTTTCATAAATTGCTTTGATTGTATTGAGGAATGTTCCTTCTATACCCAATTTGCTTAGAGTTTTCATCATGAAAGGGTGTTGTATTTTATCAAATGCTTTCTCTGCATATATTGAGATAATCATATAGTTTTTCTTCTGGAATTTGTTAATGTGGTGTATCACATTGATTGATTTGTGAACACTGAACCATCCCTGCATACCATGGATAAATCCCACTTGGTCTGGGTGGATGATCTTTCTGATGTGTTGTTGCATTCTATTGGCCAGAATTTTACTGAGGATTTTTGCATCTATGTTCAACAGGGATATTGGTCTGCAATTTTCTTTCAATGCTGTATCTTTTTCAGGCTTAGGGATTAAGGTGATGCTGGCTTCATAGAAAGAATTTGGGAGGATTCCCTCTTTTTCAATTATTCTGAATAGTTTGAGAAGAATTGGAGTTAGTTCTTCTTTAAATGTCTGTCAGAATTCAGCAGTGAATCCATCCGATCCTGGGCTTTTCTTTGTTCGGAGGTACTTTATTACTGATTCAATTTCTGACTGGTCATGGGTCTGTTTAGTTTTTCTATGTCTTCCTGGTTCAATTTAGGTAGGTTGTATGTGTCCAGGAATCTATCCATTTCTGATAGATTTCCCTGTTTACTGGCATACAAGCTTTGGCTTGTTCCCCTCACTCCTTGACGTCAGCCCAAGGTTTTATGAGGGTGATAAAAGTAGACCCCTGCTGACCCACACTGACCCCAGACTGGTCACTTTGGAGCCTTGGTCCCAAGATCTGGAGATGCCTGTCAAGCCTGCACAAGGCCAGCCATGACACATACCAATATAAGCCCATCCCACCCGAGCACAGGTCTCTACCTGATGCTTGGTAAGTGCAAAGGCTCCACCTGTGAGGCCTGGCTTGGGAGTAGAAGCCTTTAGGGTTTATCAGGTGTTGGCTCTCAGGGTAGCAGACTGCGCTCCGAGCTCCAAGGCATGGTCTTAACTCTCGTCTCTTGGCATTGCCACATGACTGGAATTCCATTTTCTGCAGGTGGTGTGGGGAAGGGCAGCAGAGGCCATCTGGCTGTAAGAGTTCCAAAAAGTCAGAATACAATACAAGTATGGAACTGGGAGGGCCAGTGCTGTGGCGTAGTGGGTTAACGCCCTGGTCTGAAGTGCCGGCATCCCATATGGGCACCGGTTCGAGACTTGGCTGCTCCACTTCTGATCCAGCTCTCTGCTATGGTCTGGGAAAGCAGCAGAAGACAGCCCAAGTCCTTGGGCCCCTGAACCTGCATGGGAAACCTGGAAGAAGCTTCTGGCTCCTGGCTTCTGATCAGCGCAGCTCCGGCTGTTGTGACCAATCCATTGAATGGAAGACCTCTCTCTCTCTGTTCTCCTTTCTCTATGCAACTATGACTTTCAAATAAATAAATAAATCTTAAATAAAAAACCAAGTATGGAACTGGGGACAGGAGCAGGGGTTTTAATCTGACTAAATTCATTCAGATTAGGCCTAGCACTGAAGTTCAGTTCCTTCTCCCTGTTACAATTGGGAGGTAGCTCTTCAAGCCATGCCCTTTGCAGCCGAGGGAAAGGTGACACAGATAACTCTATTTTTTAAAAAAGATTTATTTATTTACTTGAAAATCACAGTTACACAGCCACGACAGCTGGAGCTGATCCAATCTGAAGCCAGGAGCCAGGAGCTTCTTCCAGGTCTCCCACGAAGGTGCAGGGGCACAAATACTTGGGCCATCTTCTACTGCTTTCCCAGGCCACAGCAGAGAGCTGGATCGGAAGAGGAGCAATTGGGACTCCAATTGGCACCCATAGGGGATGCTGACACTGCAGGCAGCAGCTCCACCTGCTACACCCTAGCACCAGCCTCCACAGATAACTCTTTCCTTTCTGTTTTCTTCAATGGATTTTCCTTATTACCTAAGCAAAACAGGGCAGTGTAGTCTCTTGCCTGGCTTTGTGGGGGTGACCTGCATGTGTACAGCTGTTCAAATTGTCCTCTCTGTAAGGTGGTGGTCACCAGAGCATCTTATGCAGCTGCCATCTTGATTCCTACCCTCAAAGCTAATCTTTTCTAACACAATTCTAGAATTTATCACAAAGTGTTGCTGGTGACTACAAGTACATTTGTCATTTTCCTGTTCCGCAAGATTACTGTACTAATTCAATCTATTTAAACTATTACTATTCTTCATAAGAAACTTGGTTCACGGTGTACATACTATCCAGGATTTTCAATATTATTATGTTTATATAATGTTTTAAAATGCTATTGACAGTAAAAACACACATTAAAAATGATGGTACATTTCTAGTGGGAAATCCAGTTACAAAAATCTCAGTCCTTGATCTGCTAATTAGTTTTACAGAAAAGCAGCCACTCCCCACTGCCCAAGATGTCTCACCAGTGTATGCACCTCACTCCACCTATGTGAGAAAAAAAAAATAACCAACCAAACAAAATCATTGAATACACTCCTAAATGTACAATGAAAAGAAATGAAAACACACAGGCCCAAGCGAAAATGTATGCATTAATATTTATTTTACGTTAGTCATAATAAATAAAAAGCAGAAACAAACAATGATGAATAAATAAAATATGATTTAGGTATATAAATGACCATTATTCTTCAATTAAAGATAATAAAATACTGATGCATACAAAAACATGGATAAGCCTTAAAAATATTTGCTGAGTGAGGTTCACTGCGTCTCGTGCCAGCAGTCACCAACCCGACAGTTTGAGCGCACAAAGCCCCAGCCTGCCACCCGCTACGTCTGTGCTTCAGCTTCTGCCACCTGTGGGTCCCACGTGCCGGGGACTTTTCTTGCCCCCACACGCCGCTTCACTCTTCGTGTGCCCTGAAGAAAGGAGACCTGCTCCGGGGCTTTGCACGTTGCGCCAATGATGTATCAATTTTGTTTAGTGTTTTAAAAAACCGGCTTCTCGCCAGAAGATGGCGGAATAGGAAGGGAGCACATTCATAGTTCGGCAAGACACAGGTTAATAAAAGTGGAGATACTGCAGGGTCAAGGAAGAGTAGGGGAAGAAACAGCAGAGGAAACTCTTCCGGAACTAGTGATTCACAGTGGACCTGCGTGGAGAGCATGGGAGCCCAAGTTCGGGACACCAGCGGCAGACTCAACGCACCAGCACTGGAACGCGAGGTGAGCCGAACCTCAATAGCCCGAGATACCAGCGGGCAAGCGGAAAGAGGAGACTAGAGGGAACGAGGCTTGAAACTCCGTGGGGAAAAGTTCACCAGGCTAACTAGAAGAGAGAGAGGAAAAAAAAAAAAAAATGACCGATACGGACACGAGTTTCTCTCTCTCCGCTCACCCCTCAAAGGCTAGCAAGACAAAGAGCAAGCGCCATTTTGGACATACGTCATAAGCAGGGCAACCTCAGGTCTGCACCGGCCCTGAGCCTAGCAGAAAAACCTGACTCTGGGGGAAGGGGTGAAATAACAGGAGATTAGCATCTAACTTGACAACCCAGTGGGAGACTGCAAGAGAATTGGAGCCCACACCTAGGGCAGCAGAGATTCCCTGTGTGGTCCTTGGGAAAGAGCTTCCAATCTCTGGCTCCTGTGGGTATATCATTCGCCTGCTAACTACCTTCAATTACGTTCAGCTCTGTGGAATTACTTCCCTTTAAATTCAAAAAAAAAAAAAAAAAGAAAGAAAGAAAGAAAGAAAAGAAAGAGATTTACCACGCCTAACCTGGGAGTGTCATCTTTGACACACCCTCAACCCTGAGGAACCAAACACAGCTCTCAGTCCACACTCATCTCAAGCCTCTAAGGCTCCACCGAAAGCAGACAGTCCACTTAATATAGAGCCATAGTGTAACAAGAAAAAACACCACAGTGAAGAAACCAAATATCTCCAACATGCCATACAACAAACACAAAAACCGAGGTAACAAGAACAAGGAAGACACTATGATGCCCCCAAATGAAAAAGACACCCCAATTCAAGATTATGAAGATGATGAGATAGAAGAAATGCAAGAAGCAGATCTCAAAAAATTGATAAGAACATTAAGAAGTTCTCAAAAACAAATTCTTGAACTACAGAAATCCTTAATGGACAAGCTAGAAAATCTCTCTCGTGAAAATGAAATATTAAGAAGGAATCAAAATGAAATGAAACAACTAGTAGAACATGAAACTGTGATAGTGACGAGAAATCAGAATGAAATGAAGAATAAAATAGATCAAATGACAAACACATTAGAGAGCCATAAAAACAGAATGGGCGAAGCAGAAGAGAGAATATCAGACTTAGAAGACAGAGAACAGGAAAGGAAACAGACAAACCAAAGAAAGAAGAAGAAATTAGAAATCTAAAAAATATTGTCGGGAATCTACAGGATCCTATTAAAAAACCTAACATTCGGGTTCTAGGAGTTCCTGAAGGCATGGAGAGGGAGAAAGGATTAGAAGGCATTTTCAGTGAGATACTAGCAGAAAATTTCCCAGGTTTGGAGAAGGACAGAGGCATCTTAGTACAGGAAGCTTACAGAACCCCTAATAAACATGACCAAAAGAGATCCTCACCACGACATGTTGTAATCAAACTCACCACAGTGAAACATAAAGAAAAGATTCTAAAAGGTGCAAGAGAGAAACGTCAGATTACTCTTAGAGGATCTCCAATTAGACTCACAGCAGACTTCTCATCAGAAACCCTACAAGCTAGGAGAGAATGGCGAGACATAGCCCAGGTACTAAGAGAAAAACTGCCAGCCCAGAATATTATATCCTGCAAAGCTCTCATTTGTGAATGAAGGTGAAATTAAGACTTTTCCTAGCAAACAGAAACTGAAAGAATTTGTTGCCACTCATCCTGCCCTGCAAAAGATGCTTAAAGAAACATGGTCACCAATATGAAAGAAGGTAAAGGAAGGAAACCTCACAGCAAAAGATCACAGGAAGCTCAATTTCTCTTTGACATAGAATTAAACTCTGATGCTCTGTTAAAGCAATGTGTTAAAGTAATCTATTATGTTCTCTTGATGTCTGTTAAATTCTAATTGTTCAAAAACAGCTGAATTTTTATTAAGAGCTATGGGTTATTTAACTATGTGCTTATTTTCAAAGATTTGAATAATCACCTTGTAACAATGATCAAATTTGGCCTATGTTATGTCATGATTTTAAGGAATCTTATTTCAACCAGATATTTTGGATTTTGAGCCTTCTTGGCATTCTTGACAGGCATTCAAAAAATCAAAGTTTCAAACAATCTGGTCTCTAAAATTTCCAGTAAATCCTGGACTTTGGTTTTTCCAGTTTGGGCCCAACTGAAAAAAATCGAAGGACCTATGTCTCTCATCTTATAGAGACACCAACTAATCAGGCTATTTGGATTATATTAGAAGGACTGTCAAGATGTGATGTGGTACAAAACTTTAAGTTTCTATAATGAAAAATGCTATTAATACAAATGTTTGAGAATTAAAAGGTCTAATGATTTTGTGTTACTAGACATGATAGTTATCTTAATGAGAAAGCCCCAGAGGCCTAAAAGGCTACATACTTGTAAAATCCTACAGGTGCTTTCAAAAATACTGTGAAGTAAGCAAGTGCCTCTTGTTGATTGATGAGTTTATAATTTTAAACATGGTGACTTAAAGTCTTTTGTCATCCACAGTTATATATGATTTGCTGCTCATAAAACTAAAGCGTTGTTGGTTCTGTGTTTAGCTGTCCTCCTATAGGTTCCTATGGACTTTTCCCAGCCACTTCTATTGTATTCAGTACTTTGGGATGGCTCTGTAAACAGATGAAGCCAATAATGTATTAACAGTACCAACTGAGAGAAAGTATGGTTAACTGAGGTTACTAAAAACAAAAAGCAATTCAAATCAATTGGCAATCTACAAAAAGAGTTAAAGATTTTAAAAGCTATTATTAAAATTGCTATATTGGTCTATTATGCTATGTTATATGTGTGTACATATTGTATGTCCACATGGGGAAATTTTATTAAGAGTTTTATTTTAAATGGCTTATAGATAAGATTGTCCAGCTGCTAAAATCAATCAAAGATACATTTTAATTTGTGTGACCTGAATCTGTGTATCGTATGTTTTAAACTTGTTGGTAGAAAGAAACTAAAAACATTTTATATGGTTGTGCTTAAGTTTACTGGTTAAACAAACTACACCATGTTAGATATTTAAGAGGTGTTTTCAAATACATGATTCTTAAAATTTATAGAAGGCATTGGACCTTCTGGTAAATGTTTTCTTAAGTTGTTATCTAATGGTTGAAACGGTTTGCTAAGTATTCATGTAATATTGCTATTGTCAGCAAGCGATCTAGGACTTGTTCCCTCATTTCTCTATTCTAAGCCCAACTTGTTCTTTCATTTCTCTATTCTCTTCAAGGTAGGAAACTAACTCTATTATGAAGGAATCTGTAGGACACACAATTTAATCTTTAGACCTTATAAAAGAGATGGCTAACATTTTTCGGTAATAGCATAGCCAAAATAAGAACTTAAATAATAATCTCATAGCTAGATTCACTTCGCCATCAGCGAAGTATACAGTAAGTAGAAAAAACCTCCCTTTCAGACCAAATGGAAAGAAAGTTTTAAAGTGAGAATATAATTTTCCTCATGGGCATTGTCTACCTTAGAAAAACTACTACAGAACATGCCTGTGACTATAGACTTGTAGTTCAGGCCACCAAAGATTAGAGATGGGACTTGGGCACTCCCTTGACTTGCATCCTCTGGTCTGCTTTAACACAAACCAGGAGGAAAAGAAAGCTGGACATCAGAAGCAATGGGTGGCAGGCCTATTAATGGCTGATCTGTACAGTGATCTGCCCTCAAGGAGACCCAACAGGCCAGTCCACTGCAGTGGCTTGCAATGTGGTAAGCCTGGGCTTCAGCAGAAGTCAGCTTGTGAAGAGCCCTGGCAGCTCTGCCAAGAGTTGGATCACTGGAAATGGACCTGCCCTGGAGTCGAAGGATGCCCAGGTCAGAGCCACAGATCTTATGGCTCTAAGCTGAAAAGCCCTTCACTCAGCCCAACTTCCAAAGTGACCACTGCAGCTGAGGGGATGGTCAAGTAGGGTCAGCAACATTGCAGGCAGAACTGTAAATTTCTTGTTAGAGATGCCCCCTGCCTTTACCTGGCCAGCTCTCCTCCCAGGCCAGCCAAGTAATGAAAGTCAACAGAGTGCCTTCCCCTAGGAGGTTCACACCTCCCTTAGGATGTACCATGTGAAGAGATAGATAGGTCTGGGCCTCTTAACTTACAAGGCCTAAAGCCCACCAGATTATTATCAAGCCCCTTCTATCAGGTTCTATTTGCCTCTCAATCAGAAAACTTAATTGTAGCTTAGACAGCACCTTTCTTAGCTCCTCTAATAATGACTCTGTCCTTTGTTCTAGACCCTGTCTAGCGCACTTGGGCCTCATTCCTTCGTAATCATAACCTCTACTCTACCACCAATGGCTCTACTCCCAACCTGTGTGTACTGATGGTCCTCTTCCCCACTTAATGCTGGTAAATGCCAAACCTGGTAAATGCCACTCTTAGGATCATTGGTTACTATCCTCACTCTGTCTTTTATGACCTTGTCTAAATATGATCAGAGTCGGCAAACTTGGAAGGCTTCCATAGCCTTGGCAACTCATGACGACAGCCTAGGGTGGTTACTGGCGCCATAAACTAGAGTGTCAATTTGTTGGGTCAACAACAGGAGCCACTGTGCACTTGCTCCTCATGTGGGATCTCTGTCCTTAATGTGCTGTACATTTTGATTTAATGCTATAACTAGTACTCCAACAGTATGTTTCACTTTGTGTTTCTATGTGGGTGCAAACTGTTGCAATCTTTATACTAAATTGATCTTCTGTATATAAAGAGAATTGAAAATGAATCTTGATGTGAATGGAAGGGGAGAGGGAGCAGGAGAGGGGAGGTTTGCGGGTGGGAGGGAAGTTATGGGAGGGGGAAGCCATTGTAATCCATAAGCTGTACACTGGAAATTTATATTCATTAAATAAAAGTTAAAAAAAAATATTTGCTGAGTGAAAGAAGCCAATTACAAATATCACACATTATATAATTCAGTTTCTATGAAGTGTGCAGAATAGACAAATCTATGTAGAAAGTACACACGAAGTTGCCTGAGACTGGAGGTTATGGGGGACAATGAGGAGTGACCGCTATTGAATACAGACAGTTTCTTATTGGAATTATGAAAATGTTCTAAGATTGACTGTGGTAACAGGTGTACAGCTCTCTAAATATAATGAAAATCATTCAATTTTATACATCAAGTGGGTAAATCATATGAACTGTGTAAGAATTATACCTTAATAAGGCTACTAAAATTTTAAAACTATTATTTGGTATTTTTTCAAGAAAGCAAAATCTAAGTGCGTATTCTGTCCAATTCAATTGAGATCTTTTGTGAGGGTTTCTATCTCTGACATTTGTATATAATTTTATCATCAGCACATTACAATACCTAAGGTTAATGATGAAGACCTTGCATCATTAAACAGGATAAACTTTAGTGATACATTTGAAGGCAGAAAAGGTCATAATCCTTAACTGGAAAAATCGGGCTTTTCTTCATAACGGAACCAAGAGTCTAAATTGCTGAGGTTTTTCCTGCAAATATATTAGCAATTCACACTGATGAATACAAAAATATAAATTCACAACAGTTTCATCACTACTTGGATTACAGCATATGCAAATGCTTGCTCAATAGTTATTCACTGAGAAAAGCAAAGTAGTGTCACATGCCTGAAGCCAGACTGATTTTGGCATTTGACTCTATATCCCCCTCCCAGTCCATTTAATGACAAATAGAGTGACGCGTGTTTAACTGAGCCCATGTCCAGGCAAGCACCTATTAACTATTTCAGACCAATTTTACTGCTAGAATATTAGCAACACTAAGAAGGAACTAACATTGCTCATCGCTCATATTTGATATCTGTTTATACTGCTGCATATTTCCTAATACCATTTCAAATTTACCAACTGATAGCTCAGTATTTGGCAAAAATTCATTCGTCAAAATTAAATATGAAACACTATAAAATAATTTTCAAATATTTTTAGTTTTAACTCTGAAAATCCATCCTGCTACTGCTATGCCTTCCTCCCTCAGTCTGTATTCTAGCAAAATTGCCAAAATATTATTAATTTTGCCTATTCCTAATTCCATACTATGCTATAGGACCATCAAGAATTTGTGAAATGCCTTGTATTATAAGCAAGACACTATATCTGGTTCTGCAGATATTCAAAATGGCAAATGATATAGAATGACTTTACACCAAAGGAACTCCAAAAGAAATAAAACTGCCTCAAAGATCAGAATATATCTAAAGCCTCATAAAATCTATTTCAATTTATCGGCCGGCGCCGTGGCTCAATAGGCTAATCCTCCACCTTGCGGTGCCGGCACGCCGGGTTCTAGTCCCAGTCGGGGCGCCGGATTCTTTCCCGGTTGCCCCTCTTCCAGGCCAGCTCTCTGCTGTGGCCAGGGGGTGCAGTGGAGGATGGCCCAAGTGCTTGGGCCCTGCACCCCATGGGAGACCAGGAGAAGCACCTGGCTCCTGCCATCGGATCGGCGCGGTGCACCGGTCGCAGCGCGGCAGCCGCGGCGGCCATTGGGGGGTGAACCAATGGCAAAGGAAGACCTTTCTCTCTGTCTCTCTCTCTCTCACTGTCCACTCTGCCTGTCAAAAAAAAAATCTATTTCAATTTATCTATGTTATTTCCGTGAAGCAAATGACCAACATTGAGAAGGAAGTCATAGAATAAGGAGTTCCAAAATAATAAATCAGTACAGGTTAAAGAAAAATCAACAGCTTAAACAATGTTAGTCAAATCTTAATTCAAATCGAATCATGCTTAAAATCCCTTTGTGGATACGTGCCTATCTTCAATAATAAGAAATCTACTACTTATGAAAAATGGCTACAGCTTATTCTTTTTGACTATATAATTTGGGAAATAAACATTCTTCTTTTGTTTTTTTAACTTTTATTTAATAAATAAATATAAATCTTCAAAGTACAACTTTTGAATTATAGTGGCTTCACCTCGCCATAACCTCCCTTCCACTCGCAACCATCCCATCTCCCACTCACTCTCCCATCCCATTCTTCATCAAGATTCATTTTCAATTATCTTTATATACAGAAGATAAACTTAGTATGTACTAAGTAAAGATTTCAACAGACTGCACCCACAAAGACACACAAAGTATAGAGTATTGTTTGGGTAGTAGTTTTACCATTAATTCGCATAGTACAACACATTAAGGACAGAGATCCTACATGGGGAGGAGGTGCACAGTGACTCCTGTTGTTGATTTAACAATTGACACTCTTATTTATGAGTCAGTAATCACCCGAGGCCTTGTCATGAGCTGCCAAGGCTATGGAAACCTCTTGAGATCACCAACTCCGATCTTGTTTAGACAAGGCCATGTTCAAAGTGGAAGTTCTCTCCTCCCTTCAGAGAAAGGTACTGCTTTCTTTGAACATTCTTCTTTTGAAAAAGGATATATTTATAGAGCTCCATAAGCACTTTACCCCTAGACTGTATACATAGAAACTACATTACTATAAGCTTCTATTTTAGTTTATTATCTCTATTAGCAATAAATTGGTCTGATGTTAAACATAATTGGTTTAAAGTACTCATTATAAAAGTTGTATTCCTATAAACTAGGTCATAAGCAGTTAAAAATGAAATTAAGGAAACAATTCCATTTATAAAAGTATCCAAAGAAATGAAACACTTAGAAATAAATAAAAGAAGTCTAAGACCTATATCTATAAAACACTCTTATAAGAAATTAAAGAAAAACTAGTAAGTGGTAAGATGTTCCATGTTGTTGGATTGAAAACCTTAGTATTGTTAAGATGGTCAAACTCCCCCAGAGTGGTCTACAGGTTCAATGAAACCCATATCAAAATCTCAGCTGCCTTTTGTGCAGAAATTGTCAATATGACTCTAAAATTCACTTGGAAATACAAAAGACCCCTACACAGAAAAAACAATCTTAAAAGAAAATAACAAAGTTGGAGGAATTCACATTTCCTGGTTTCGAACTTATTATAAAGGTCAAAGGGATCAAGGTGTACTGTGCATTCAAGATAGACAAATATACATCAATCAACACAACCTAGAGTCTAAAAATAAACCATTACATTTATGTTAAACTGATTTTTAACAAGAGTGCAAAGACAACTCAATGGGGATTTTAAAGAAGTCTTTTCAACAAATAGTCTGAAATAACTATGAAGCCAAATGCAAAAAATAAATAAATAAATAAACAAAAAGAGTTGGACCAACTTTGTATGACACTGAAAAAAACTAATTCAAAGTAAATGAAAACCTCAAAGATAAGAGTTAAAGTTACAAAACTATTGAAGAAACATAGGCATAAACTTCTGTTATCATGCATAAGGCAATAGTTTAATTTTTAAAAAGCACAGAAAAACAAAAGAAAAAATAAATTGTTTCTTAAAAATTAAAAATTTGATATTCAAAGAACTGTATCATTAGAGTAATATAGCAAATCATACAAATAGGAGAAAATGTTTGCATATCATATATCTGACATGAGGCTTATAACTAGAATATAAAAAGAACTCCTGTAACTCAATCATTTTAAAAAAACAATTTTTAAAATGGCAAAGTATGTGAATAAACATCTCTCCCAAGGAGATATACAAGCAGCCAATAAGCACATGAAATGATGCTAGATATCCACAGCTTTCAGAGACACACAAAGGAAAACCAAAACAAGATTCCACTTCTCATCTACTAGGATAGCTATCACCAAAGACAGAGAACAAGGGCTGCCAAGCAAGGGGAGAAACTAAAACATAAGCATAATGCCGAGGGAAATGCAAAATGGTGCGGACAACTCAGCAGTTTGTCCCTTTCTCAAAGATGAGATCTACCATTGTATTACTAAGTATATATCCATAAAAACAAATGATCACACAACACTTGCACATTAATTTTCATAGCAACATTACTCATAATAGCTCAAACTTGGAAATACTGAAAATGTTCATCTGATGTATAGATAAATATGTTGTTATCCACACAATGAAATGTGATTAAACAGTAAAAAGGAATGAAGTACTGAAACACACTACAACATGAATGAACCTTGAAAACATGCTAATTGAAAGAAGCCAGAAAAAAGGGCAAATATTATATGATTCCATTTATATAAATGTACATACCTTCCATCTAGAGCTGGGTATTTGTAAACTCCATTTTCAAGTGCTTCCAGCAGCTGTGCACCTGTGACTCTGACAACTAAAACTGGATCCACTATAGGAAGAATCGCCAAAAGATCATGCAAAGTGAAATTCCCTGCTGGATGTATCCGATCTGATCTGAGGGTGCCTACAGTAATTTTAAAAAATGCATTTTAATTAATTTTTCCATAAAAAGTCACCTTTTACCCTATGTCCAAAACTTCAGAGTGATATACCACACTGCCAAAAACTCCTAATCCTTTTCCCAAACCCTTCTCCATGCTTATTTCCATCTTAATTATGCAGTTACATCTATTCTTTTTTACAAGAAGAAATTTCATGTTAGCTATCACTCTCTTTAATTACAGAACAGCATAAGTGAAAAGCCACAACTCTACTTCCCGCTTTCAGCCAGGATCATGCCGAGGCATCCCAGAGCAAACAGCATCTATTTTAAAACATCTCCACAGGAAGCAACTCCAGAGACATCCTAAGTAAACAATCTAAGATATAGTAGATTTCACTCTTGGGACATGTTTCTACACAGTAACTTAAATTATTCAAGAATAAGATTAACATCACTTGAATTTAATTGAAAATAGCAACATATGAAGTTTATGGTTAGGATATCAAACAATGTGTATGCACTTTGGCAGCACATGGACTAAAATTGGAAGGATATTAAACAATGGCATGTTCTAGACTTTTGCATTATTCAGGAACCTAAGTCACAGTTATGGTGTCTAAAACTCAGCTTATGATAATACTGAATCCAGATTAGTTTCAAAGCAGGGTTAGTTTTGATTTTCTATCCTCTACAGAGATTCTTAATACCTTATAATCCTAGGTAGGCCAACTTCAAACTATTAGTACAGGTTTGGCATTTATTCTACAAGATTTTTCTTATCACTTTCTCTTATGGCACAATTAGAAGGGAAAATTGGTAAAAGACCAAAAGATTATGGGTAAAATTTCAGTCTACTCTTTCTCATATAATCAAGGCTTGACTACATACTAATTTTAAAATAGATAAATGACAAAGCCATGTCATTATTCAAAATCTCACAAAATATAAAAAGTAAAACAATTTTTAAACTTGATGCTTTAATTTTCAAACAGTATATAATTCTGAATGGTGTACCTGGGCATAACAGGTGTGAAGCCAATGGGATGGATTTCTAAACTGTTCTTTGTAAGTAACAGAAATAACCTGCTACTATCAAATCTAAAAGACTAATTTTAGTCATTTTTGTTTATTTTTAAACAAATTAATTACAGAAGTCACCTGAATTAAGTAGTGCGACATCAGCACGAGTAGCTTCTAGCATTGCATTAGTTACCAGATTCCCAAGATTGCTCTCAGATCTTCTCACAGTAATTTCACGACCATCTAATTCCATATCAATGGGGCAGAGGACTTCTTCCAACATATACTAAAAGAAGAAAGAAAATAAGCTATCTAAAAATCAGCATTTCTTATTTCACCTTGTGATCATTTTCTTCTTAACCTCTAGCTCAAAATCAGATAATTTGTTGGAATTTGAAATGCTTCCTCTCCAAATATCACAGTACTAACAGGATATCAAAATTGTTTTTTTCAACTTTTATTTAATAAATATAAATCTCCAAAGTACAACTTCTGGATTACAGCAGCTTTTCCCTCCATAACCTCTCTCCCACCCACAACCATCCTATCTCCCACTCCCTCTCTCATCCCATTCTTCATCAAGATTCATTTTCAATCATCTTTATATACAGAAGATAAACTTAGTATATACTAAGTAAAGATTTCAACAGACTGCACCCACACAGATACACAGAGTATAGAGTACTGTTTGGGTAGTAGTTTTACTGTTAATTCACATAGTACAACACAATAAGGACAGAGATACTACATGGGGCGTAAGTTCGCACAGTGACTCCTGTTGTTGACTTAACAACTGACACTCTTATTTATGACATCAGTAATCACCCGAGGCCTTGTCATGAGCTGCCAAGGCTATGGAAACCTCTTGAGTTCACAAACTCTGATCTTATTTAGACAAGGCCATAGTTAAAGTGGAAGTTCTCTCTTCCCTTCAGAGAAAGGTACCTCCTTCTTTGATGGCCCGTTCTTTCCGCTGGGCTCTCACTCACAGAGATCTTTCATACATATCCTAATAATCACTTTTACATTTCATAGCCAAAATGAAGGAGCCAAGTTACCATAAATTTTAGGAGTTCCCATCTACCTTTCAGAGCCAGAAAACTGTAATTAAAACATTTAATTTTTCTGGTATCAAGTTCACCCCAACTTAATGTCTCCATTAATGCTTAAAACAAAATCAGAACAGAGGTCTATAGCCACAGAACTATTCAGGTACCACAAGTTATATGAGGCAATGCATACATGGATGTAAATACACTCTGGCTTGTATTTTCCATTAGCTCTTGCAAATGTAGCACATGTAAAACAAATACACAAACACACATACACACACACACACACACCCCAAGGGCACTCTATTTTTTCCATGGAACCCCGGAAAAAAAAGATAGGCCTTAAAGATTCAAATGCATATGAAAGTTTAAGTGACTTGATTACAAACCACTAAAGCATCCACAGTAGTTATAAAGGAGAGAGGGCAGGAAATGCCTTTACATTTCAAACTAATATAAAATTCACCTGTTCTTTTTGTAACCCAGTGCTTCATAAATTTTAGTAGTAATCTCTTTATTAAAGGAAGAAATTATTACAGAATTTGAATGCTAAAAATACTTTCATAATGATAGTTAAAATATTAAGTCCAAATATTAAAGTAGGTGTCAAATATTATTACCTACTTATATAGCCAAAATAAAATATAAATTGAATATCAACATTAAAATAAAGAAAAACTAGCATTAATTTCTTGGAATGACCATTTTCATTGTTTGTTATACTATTTTGTAGCAGTATTGTATAATAAGTATTCATGTGATTAGTCTGTACTTAGTAACATAAAAATATTCACCTACCTGTATGTTTTGAGTAAAATCTTTCACTATTGCTTTAATATATGAATCTTCTTCCAAATAACTCACAACTTCCACTTTCTCAAATACATATTGGAAAGATGCATCAAAGTGTCTTATATTTATTTTTGTCAGGTATTTAAAATCAGATCCACTTTTGACAATCCAGGTTTCATTCACCTTCCTGATTCCATAATCATGGTCATGGCCTCCTAGAATCAAATTGACCCCTTCTGCGGTTTGGGCAAGCCTTGTATCATTTCCCCATTTCATGTGAGTTATTGCAATAACAAGATCTGCTCCTTCTTCTTTCAGTTCTACTGCCGTTTCATTAGCAACTTCAACATAATCTTTATAGTTTACATTTGATTTATTAACTGTAGCCAAAGTATCTAGCCAATCTTCTTCAACTAACCCCATTAGCCCTATTTTTATATTGTTCCAAGTCACTATTTTTTTTACTGCACCATGTCCAAGAGGTTCAGAAGTAAATCTGTCATAGACATTACTGAGTAACCATGTAAAATGCATCTGTTTGATGTATTCTTCCAAAACATCCACACCAAAATCAAACTCATGGTTTCCTAAAAAAAAAAAAAAAAAAAAAGCTTTAAATTTATTTCACAATGTTATTCCATTTTCAGATTTAACTTCTGTATTTTTCAAAATAGTAGAAATTTCTATCTATAAAAGACTACATGAGAAGATCATGCATTTTATCACACACTACATTTAATCATCTCAACTTGTATTTACAAATTATAAAACTCTTAGAAGCCTTTATTCTACAGAATTCCTCTTTGCAATCCAGGTGACACTGTATATGCAAAGAAATTCTTCAGTAGCATGGAAAGCCTTATGAAATAGGGGACCTCCAATGATGTAATGAATCCTAGATCAATGAGATGCTAATTTGAAGATTATTTTTGGTGAGTATAGGCACACTGACCCCTGTAATACAGAGTCCTACCTTTATTCTTAACTCCGATCTTGTTTAGACAAGGCCATATTCAAAGTGGAAGTTCTCTCCTCCCTTCAGAGAAAGGTACCTCCTTCTTTGATGGCCCATTCTTTCCACTGGGATCTCACCCGCAGAGATCTTTCATTTAGGTCTTTTTTTTTTTTTTTTTTTTTTTGGCCAGAGTGTCCTGGCTTTCCATGCCTAAAATACTCTCATGGGCTTTTCAGCCAGATCCGAATGCCTTAAGGGCTGATTCTGAGGCCAGAGTGCTGTTTAGGACATCTGCCATTCTATGAGTCTGCTGTGCATCCCGCTTCCCATTTTGGATCATTCTCTTCTTTTTAATTCTTTTTTTTTTTTTTCAGTTTTTCACATTCACCTTTTCTTTTTTTTTTTTATTTAGTAAATATAAATTTCCAAAGTACAGTTTGTGGATTACAATGGCTTTCCACTCCCCCATAATTTCCCTCCCACTCGCACCTCCCCCATCTCCCGCTCCCTCTCCCATTCCATTCACATCAAGATTCATTTTATCTTTATATACAGAAGATCGGTTTAGTATATATTAAGTAAGGATTTCATCAGTTTGCACCCACACAGAAATACCAAGTGTAAAATACTGTTTCAGTACTAGTTATAGCATTACTTCACATTGGACAACACATTAAGGACAGATCCCACATGAGAAGTAAGTACACAGTGACTCCTGCTGTTGACTTAACAATTTGACACTCTTGTTTATGGCGTCAGTAATCTCCCTAGGCTCTAGCCATGAGTTGCCAAGGCTATGGAAGCCTTTTGAGTTCGCCGACTTCAATCTTATTCCGACAGGGTCATAGTCAAAGTGGAAGTTCTCTCCTCCCTTCAGAGAAAGGTACCTCCTTCTTTGATGGCCCCATTCTTTCCACTCGGATCTCACTTGCAGAGATCTTTCATTTAGGTCGTCTTCTTTTTTTTTTTCCAGAGTGTCTTGGCTTTCCATGCCTAAAATACTCTCATGGGCTGTCTTTTATTTAATAAATATAAATTTCCTAAGTACAGCTTTTGGATTACAGTGGCTTTTTCACCCCATAACTTCCCTCCCACCCGCAACCCTCCCATCTCCCGCTCCCTCTTCCATTCCATTCACATCAAGATTCATTTTCAATTATCTTTATATACAGAAGATCAATTTAGCATATATTAAGTAAAGATTTCAACAGTTTGCACCCACACAGGAACACAAAGTGTAAAGTACTGTTTGAGTACTAGTTATAGCATTAATTCACATGGTACAACACATTAAGGACAGAGATCCTACATGGGGAGTAAGTGCACAGTGACTCCTGTTGTTGACTTAACGAATTGATACTCTTGTTTATGGTGTCAGTAATCACCCTAGGCTCTTATCATGAGTTGCCAAGGCTATGGAAGTCTTTTGAGTTTACCAACTCCAATCTTATTTAGACAACCAAAATATTATAAAATGCTTTCAGGCTATGTATATAACATGTATATGCCACATAACTGAGTTCTGTGTTTATACTTGGGTCCGTGCCCAACATACCTCATTATGTATATGCAAATATCATTGCACAATAATCCAAAATCCAAAACACTTCTGTTCTCAAGCATTTTGGATGCAGAATACTCAACATGCAGTAGTTTAAGAATTATTTTCAATTATCTACAATAACACTTTTGATGTTCACAAGTCTTATGAAGATATAATATCTTTTTTTTTTTTTTGACAGGCAGAGTGGACAGTGAGAGAGAGACAGAGAGAAAGGTCTTCCTTTTGCCGTTGGTTCACCCCTCAATGGCCACCGCAGCCCGGCGCACCATGCTGATCCAAAGGCAGGAGCCAGGTGCTTCTCCTGGTCTCCCATGGGGTGCAGGGCCCAAGCACTTAGGCCATCCTCCACTGCACCCCCTGGCCACAGCAGAGAGCTGGCCTGGAAGAGGGGCAACCGGGACAGAATCCAGCGCCCTGACTGGGACTAGAACCCGATGTGCCAGCGCCACAAGGCGGAAGATTAGCCTGTTGAGCCACGGTGCCGGCATGAAGATATAATATTAGAATAAGTGATTATAACAAGAGTTCTGGATATAACATTAACTTGGAAAATTCAATCATTTTCTCATAAATCAGCAATGTACAACTGAAATTTGAAATTAAATACAAAAATCTAGTTATATTAACACACCCAGAAATGAAATACTTAGGTATAAACCTAACAAAACATGTACATGATCTATATGAGAGAAATGTTCAAAAAGCTTTCATAAAATGCATGTTATGGGGCCAGCGCTTAGTGGGTAAAGTTGCTGCCTGTGATGGCAGTTTTATCTCAGCTACTCCACTTCTAATCCAACTCCCTGCTAGTACAACCAGGAAAGCAGCAGAGGATGGCCCAAATGCTTGGGTCCCTTCACCCATGTGGGAGAACTGAAAGAGGCTCCTATCTCCTGGCTTCAGCCTGGCTCCATCCCTGCAGTTGTGGCCATCTGGGGAGTGAACCAGCAGATGGAGAATCAATCTCAATTTCTCTCTCTCTCTCTCTCTCTCTCACTCTCTCTCTCTCCCCCCATCCTTCCCTCCTCTCCACCCCCCTTCCTCTGTAATTCTGCTTTTCAAATAAAATAAAATAAAATAAATATTTTTTTAAGAAATGCATGTTATGAAAAAGAATTCATGGATTTCAAAATTTTTTGCAGCAAAATAAGCAGATCTTTTTAAAATTTATTTATTTGAAAGTCACAGAAAGAGACGGGGGGGAGATACAGAGAGAGAGAGAAGTGTCTACCATCTGCTGGTTCACTCCTCAAATGCTGCAACAGCTAGGGTGGGGCTGGGCTGAAGACAGGAGCCAGAAGCTTCGTCCAGGTCTCCCACATGGGTGTGGGGCCCCAATGATTTGGGCCATCTTCCACTGCTTTCCCAGGCACGTTAGAAGGGAGCTGGATCAGAAGCAGAGCCCCCGGGACTCAAATCACTGCCCATATGGGATGCTGGAGTCCCAGGCAGCAGCTTAACCAGGTATGCCACAATGCCAGCCCAACACTAGCCCCAAAGCTAATCTTTTTTTTTTTTTTTTTTTTTTGACAGGCAGAGTTAGACAGTGAGAGATGTCTTCCTTCCATTGGTTTGCCCCCCAAAATGGCTGCTACAGCCAGCGCCCTGCACCGATCCAAAGCCAGGAGCCAGGTGCTTACTCCTGGTCTTCCATGCGGTGCAGGGCCCAAGCACTTGGGCCATCCTCCACTGCACTCCCGGGCCACAGCAGAGAGCTGGACTGGAAGAGGAGCAACTGGGACAGAATCTGGCGCCCCAACCATGACTAGAACCCGGGGTGCCGGCGCCGCAGGCAGAAGATTAGCCTAGTGAGCCATGGCGCCAGTCTCTAATCTTTTAATTTCATTTTCCACAAATGTTTTGAAGTCTCCTCATGTGCAGAAAACTATAAAACTCCGATTAAAATAATAAAAAGAGGGGCTGGTGCTATGGCATAGCCAGTGAAGCCACCATCTAGGACTCTGGCATCCCATATGGGCACCAATTCAAGTCCTGGGCATTCCATTTCTGATCCAACTCCCTACTAATAAGCCTGGGAAAGCAGCAGAAGATGGACTAAGTGCTTGGGCTCCTGAACCCACATGGGAGACCTGAATGAAGCTCCTGGCTCCTGGCTTCACTTCAGTCTGGCCCAGCCATGGCTGTTGTGGCCACTTGGCGAGTGAACCAGATGAAACACTTTCTCTCTCTCTCTCTCTCTAACTCCACCTTTCAAATAAATAAATAAATCTTTAAAATAAAAAAGGAAGGGGAGGGGCGGGAAGGGGAGATGAGGGGAGGGGAGGTTTGTGGATACCAGGAAGTCCATTCTAAAATATATAAGGACAAGCAAAAGACCCATGATATACACAAAAAATTGAAGAGAAAAAACAAAGTCTGAAGACTGACACTACTCAACTTCAAGACTTCCTAGAAGTAGAATAAGAAAGACAGGGTGGAAGCTTATGTTTTGTTCTTGACTTCTTTGAACATTCAAGGCCCCAAACCTGTTTGCTAGCAGATCTGACTATGCATGCCAAAATATAAACAACCTTTCCATGCCCTATCACTTCTCTAAACACTTCTGCCTCTTTTCTTATTATAATAACCTGGTAAATAGTTTCCCTACTTCTGTGCTTGCTTCCTACAGACTATTTTCACCACAGCATCAAGAGAAATCTTTTACAATGTCAAATAATGTCATTTTGCCATTTAATAAAAAAAAAAAAAACAGTAACTCCTGAACTCATTCAAAGTAAAAAATCAGTCTTCTGTGGCCAGTACAATGAGATCTGCAGGCAAACTGGTTTGCTGCTCTAAATGTCCAGGTAAGTAAAAGCACTTTCTTTACTCACCAACTTCTCTGTATCTTTAATATACTGTAATCTGCAGTCTGAATCTCCAATAAAAGCTATCTACTACAGAGAGTTTTGCAAATTCATGGAAAGTACAACCTTTTATACACAAAACATCTTGTGGTAGTGATGTCTTGTATAAACTACTTTGGGGTCTTCGGAAATGTTTACCTGAATCTCATAACTGTTTCTAGCAAAAAAAAAAAAAAAAAAAAAAGGAAAAATGAATGCTTAAGCTAGTTCATGTAAACTAGATGTTTTTATTTTTTCAATATTTTACTGCAATTCACCCCAGCTACCTTACACCAACAAAGTGCTATGTCCTTCAACTGATGACTGGATAAGAAAATTATAGACTACTACTTAGCTGTAAAAAGAATGAAATCCTGTGTTTTTGCAACAAAATGTATGCAACTGGACACCATTATACTTAGTGAAATAAGCCAGTACCAAAAAGACAAATACCATATGTTTTCCCTAATCTGTGGTAATTAATAGAGTACCAAAATGTAATGTATAGGAGTGAAATTGACATTTTGAGCTTCCATGATTGTTTACAGCTCTGGACAGTGGTTTTTTTTTTTTTTTCCTTCTTACTATTTGTTGAACTCTTAGTGTAGGGTTAATCTTATGAGTGTAAAGTAATCTAAAAGTAGATCATTGTAAAAATTGAGAGAGAACTGAAGGAGGAGGAGGACAAGTGGGAACATGGGCATATGGAGGGTAGGGTGGGAAGTATCACTATGTTCCTAAATCTGTATACATGAAATACATGAAATTTGTGTACCTTAAATAAAATTTTTTTTAAAAAAGTAAAATATATGAGACATAAATAAATACAATCTTCTTCCAGGAGTCAAAGGCTCCTAAGTAAATTCCACTTTGTAACAGGAATTTATTTTCTTTTTAAAATTTTGATTGAAACACTATTACACATTTTATGGACTGCAATGTGATGTTTTGATATATACACATTGAGTTATGATCAAACTAATTAGCACACCATCACTTCGACCATTTATCATTTCTCTGAGTTAAGAATATTAAAAGTCCTCTTTTCTAAATACTGTGAAATGTACACTATTGTTAATGTATCCATTGACTTAAAATGATCATATTTCTTCAGAACACAGAATCAGAATTTGTTTCTCCTACCTAACTATAACATTGTACCCATTTACTTCCCTCTCCCTATTTCCTCCACCTCTCTCTCCTTCCTGACCTCTAATAATATTCTAAAAACCAACTGTCTTAGAGTCCACAAATGAGATCTGTGATCAAGCAGCATGTCGTCTCTCTGTGCCTGGTTTATTTTACAGTGGGTTCAATCATATGACAGTTTCAAATTTAAAAATACTGAAAAGTATTCTTTATGTATCTGTACAATGTTTATCCATTCCCTTATTGATGGACATTTAGGTTGATTCCTTATATTGGCCTCTGTGGATACAGTTCCAATAAACATGGATGGGACTTCAAATGTCTTTTGAACAAACTGATTTTATTTCCTTTGGATTTATACTCACCAGAGGGATTGTGAATCACAGGACAGCTCTATTTTTAATATTCTTAATGATGTTAAAAACAATTTTCTGACAACTTTGGAAATATATGTAAAATGCTTATATTTCTTCAGAAATAGCAGTTTGTAAAACTGACATGGAAAGAAAAAAACTGAATAACCCCAGATGTATTTAAGAAATGAAAATGTATTTTAATGAATAACAAGTTCCAGAGTCGGTTAACTTGTATTTAATTTTTTTTTAAAATCTTCATTTATCTCAAAGGCAAAGAGACAAACAGGAATCATTCTTCCACCTGTTGTTTCACTCCCCACATGCCTGCAGTAGGTGGGGCTGGGCCACGCTAGAGTCAGGAGCCTGGAACTCAATCCAGGTCTCCCACATGGGTGGCAGTACTCAACTACTGAGCCTGCTGTCTCCCAGAGTGAACATCAGTAAGAAGCTGGAATCAAAAGCAGAGTCCAGAACTCGAATTCAGGTATTCTGATATGGGCTGTGCATGTCCCAGTTAGTATCAACCACTGACCCAAATATGTACCCCTAAACTCATTTTAAATTCCTCCAGAGTTAACAAAAGGCCTACAGGGTTTCAGTGGTAAATTTTACTAAAAACTTAAAGAATAAATAATAGTACAATAAAATGTCTTTTCAGAAAACAAAAGAGCAAATGCTTTCCAACTCATTTTAAGAAACTAAGCTGGCATTCTGGTGCAGCAAGTTAAGCCCATGCCTGCTTTGCAGGCATCCCATATAGGCTCTACTTCCAATCCAGTTCCCTGCTAATGCACCTGAGAAAGCATGACAAGATGGCCTAAGTTATTGGATTCCTGCACCCATGTGGGAGACCCGGACAGACTGCCAGCCTCCTGGCTTAGGCCTAACCCAGCCCTAGCTGTTGCAGCCAGTTAGGGAGTGAACCAAGGAATGGAAGATCTTTCCCTCTCTCTCTCGATAACTCTGCATTTCACATAAATAAATCTTGAAAAAAGAGAAAATAACCCTGACTTCAAAAACTAATGAGAACAAGAAAACAAATTATACAATGATAGTCCTAATACAGCTGAAAAACTTGTAACTAAATATATAACAAATCAAATTCAAAAAGTGTAAAACTAAAATATGAATAATTAATTTTTATATTTTGTGTATCTGCTCTACTGCTATTTATACTTTCATGTGTTTTAAGGACTCCCTTAAACATTCCCTGAAGTACAAGTCTGGTGGTGATGAATTCCTTCAATTTTTCCAAATTATGGAAAGCCTCCCTTTCTGCAATTCTGATGGATAGCTTTGCTGGGTATAGTATTCTTGGCTGACATTTTATTTTTCTGGCAGGGCTTTTGAATACTTCATCCCATTTTCTCCTGGCTTGGAAGATTTCAGCCAAAAAGTCTGCCATTAATCTCATGGGGATTCTCTTATAAAAGTTACTTGAGGGCTGGCGCTGTGGCTCACTTGGTCAATCCTCTACCTGCAGTACCGGCATCCCATATGGGTGTCGGGTTCTAGTCCCGGTTGCTCCTCTTCCAGTCCAACTCCCTGCTGTGGCCCAGGAGGGCAGTGGAGGATGGCCCAAGTGCTTGGGCACCTGCACCTGCATGGGAGACCAGGAAGAAGTACCTGGCTTTGGATCAGTGCAGTGCCGGCCGTAGCAGCCATTTGGAAAGTGAACCAACGGAAGGAAGACGTTTCTCTCTGTCTCTCTCTCTCTCACACACACACTAATTCTACCTGTCAAAAAAAAAAAAAGTTACTTGACACTTTCTCCTGCTGTTTTAAAGTTCTCTCTTTTTCTTGTATATTTGGAGAGTCTTACTATAACATGACTCATAAGCAATCATTTTTGTTCACATTTATTGAGTCTTTTGGGGTTACCAGAACCTGGATGTCCATATCTTTCCAAAGATTTGTGAAGTTTTCAGCAACTATTTCACTTAATAACTTTCCTCTGCCTTTTACTTTCTCTTCATCTGGAAAATCCACATTGTGAATGTTTGCTCTCTTAACTCCTGAGGGTTAAGGGTTCTTAATTTTTGGTGGCAGGTGCTATTGAATGGTCAAAAGACTTCTATTCAAGCACAGAAATTCTTTTTCTTCTGCCTGCTGAGTTCTGTTCAGGTTTCCAACTATATTTTACATTTCATTTATTGAGTTCATTAGCCCCAAGATTTTTAATTGGTTCCTTTTTATGAACTCTATCTCCTAACTGAATTTCTCATTCATATCATGAACTATCTTCTTCATATCATTGAATTATCTGTCTATATTCTCTTGCATAGCATTTTTCTCCTCACAAATCATTATCCTTAAATTCTCTGTCATACAATTCATCAATTTCCATTACTAAATAGTTGCAATCCTTTGGAGACACCATGTAACCATATTTTTTCACTCTTCATGTGCCCCTATACTGGTTCTTGTGTAGCTGTGAGTTAATAGTTATTTCTATCAATTTTTAGGGTAGTTTCCATAGCAAAAGACTTTCTGCTGGTGAGGCATTGAGGCATCATAAAATGTTGGTTATATGGTGTTGGCTTTGGTTCCAGGTGGACACTTTAGGAGAGTGGCTATGTAGTTTCTCCAGGTGTAATCAACATTAGGAATGGCTGTGGTTATCCCAATAACCCTTCAGTGGGGCAGGTTTGTTGGCAGCTCTGAGTTCAGTGCAACATGGCTGTGGATGCAGGGCACATCTCAGTTACTTTGGGTCACATTAAGGTGGGACCAATCCTATAGGTCCAAGTAAGTGCAGCAGTGTGCCTGGTACCCAGGTTTGTGTGTTTATGGAGGGATGCCTTTTTGTGTCTGAGACCTATACGGGTAACATCAGAGGGCCTCCAGGGACTGACCTGGTCAGGGAGGTCTGCCAAGCTGCTTCCTGGGGCCAAGGGTTGTGGGCAAGGCTCCACATCTGCTTCACAAGGATTCTATGGACCAATCTTCAGAGTGGGCTGCTCTACTGACTCTTCAGGCAAAAGGAGGATGGGCAGGGACATGGAGTTTCTTCCTGTGGGCTTAGCTGCTCCACAGCTGTCTGGCTGCTTGCTGTACAAAGGGTATTTTGGAAGAATCACCCAGTTGCTTCAAAAATAACAGGAAGTTATGTCAGGATTCCTGTTTTCTGGGGACTTCTGCAGACTGAATTGCTCAAAACGTGCCACCCAAGTTCTTCCTGGGGCCATTGGAAGGAGAGTAAGGTCTCCCAGATATTTCACAGGACATAGTCTGTGGAGCTGATGGAAGCAGCTGTTTCACAGGACCCTGGATGTGTGAGGTTTCAAGATGGCTCCATACAACAAGAGCTGAAAAATCACCCTTGAATTACTGCCGGGGAACTCCACAGTCTTGGAAACTTTGAACCTAGTTTGGGAAGTCGCTGGGTTATTGTATTGCCCTGGGGAAAGAGTCCAGCTCATTTTGCTTCATCTCCAAAACCAGAGACCTCTCTATTCTGTGTATATATACCACATTTAACCTATCCATTAATCTGTTGGTATACATCTAAATTGGTTCTATATCTTACCTATTGTGAATAGTGTAGCAATAACTGTGGGAATGCAGTATCCCTTTGATATACTGATATTTACCCAGAAGTAGGATACCTGGATCATATGGTAAATCCATTTTCAGTTCTTTGAGGAACCTCAATACTATTCACCATAATGGCTATACTACTTTATATTCCCACCACCAGTGTATAATATTTCTCTTTTCAAGAGCATTTACAATAATCACAATGATCCATAAAACTGTGGCCTGTACTAGTGTTTACAGAGTATTTCCTCTGTTTTCTCAGTCATTTGATTGTTCCAGGACTTACATTTATGTCTTTGATCCATTTTGAGTTGATTTTTTAACAGACCAAGAGGTAGGGATCAAGTCAAAGTCTTCTGCATTTGGAAATCTAATTTTCCCAGCACCATGTATTGAAAAGGTTGTGTCTTCTCCACTATATATGTTTTTGGGGCTTTTGTCAAGAATCAGTTGACTGTAGATAAGATCTGGGATGTCTATGAGTCTGTTTTTATGCCAGCACCATGCTGTTTTTGATAATTATAGCTCAGAAGTATGTCTTGAAATCAGAAGGGGGGGAGGGGAGAGAGGGATAGAGGAGGAGAAGGAGTAAGGGAGGGAATGAGGCAGGGAGAGAGAGAGAAAAAGAGAGAGAGAGAGATCTTACATCAGCAGGTTCACTCCCCCAGATGGTCACAAAAGCCAGGTCTGGGCCAGGCTGAAGCCAGCGGCCAGAAACTCCATCCTGTCTCCCACATGTGTGGCAGGGATCCAAGCTCTTGGACCAGCTTTCACTGCCTTCTCAGGAACATCAGAAGGATGCTGGACTGGAAGCAAAATAGCCAGGGTTTAAATTGGCACTCTGATACGGGATGTTGGTACCACAGCAGAGGCTTAACCCACTGCACCACAACATCCACCTCTGGCTTTGTTCTTTTTGCTCGATATTGTTTGGTTGTTTGGGGACTTTTGGTATTTTGATGGAGATCACACTGAATCTGTAAATTGCTTTGTGTAGTATGGACATTTTAATAATATTAATTCTTCCAATTCATGAACATGGAAGGTCTTCCCATTTTCTTAAGTTTATTTCATCAATGTTTTATCATTTTCATCATGGTAGTCTTTCATGCCCTTAGTTAAAATTATTCCTACATGTTATTAATTTCAGCAGTTACTGTGAATGAGACTGCCTTTATGATTTTTCAGGGAGCTCTTTATTGGTTGAAACAATAGTACTGATTTTCATATGTAGATTTTAATAAATCAACTTTACTGAATTTAATTTTCTTATCTAATAGTCTCTTAATGAAGTCTTTACATTTTTCTAGGCATAGAATAATCATCTGCAAATAGGAATAATTGATTTTCTCCTTTATTATTTGTATACTTCCATTTCTTTCTATTATATAATTTCTCTAGTTAAGACTTTCAATATCATATTGAATAATAGTGATGGAATGGATACCTTATCTAGTTCCAGATTATAGAGGAGATGCTTTCATATTTTCCCCATTCAGGCTGTGGGTTTATCATATACAGCCATTATTGTATTGAGGTATGTTCCTTCTATACCTGTTCCTTCATTGTTAACAATGAATGGATGTCAAAAAGTTTGTCTGCATCTGTTTAGATGATTACATGATTTTTATCTTTCATTCTGTTGCTATGATATACTATGTCTATTAATTTGTGTTTACTGAACCATTTTTGTATGGTAGATGATCTTTTTGATGTGCTATTAAATTCAAGTTACTAGTATTTTGCTGGGAATTTTCCTATCCATGCTCATAGGGGAGATCACCCTGCAGCACAATATGCATTCTGACAGCGACTTTTCTCAAGATGGCATCACGTTGCCATAGCCAATGCTGTGGAGGTCTGGGGAGAGATGATGTGAGTTCCGTCTCTGAAGTAAGGCTGCAGTGTATATTCTAGGCACTGCCCTTATTGAGCTCGAAGCCTGTGATGACTCTGGACCACTCCTGTAGAGAGGCTTGCCAGCATAAGATATCCATGCAGATGTACTCTGCTGAGCCTCTTGTCTATGCTTCCCCCTGCAACAAGGATTACTTTCAGACACACTGCCAGGGTTCTGGTTGCCAGCTGGCATTGTTCCTCTCTATGATGCCACCCCAGGTCTCTGGGTCCTCTAGATCCCTACATCTCCCTTGCTGAGTTCTAGTGTTCTCCCTCAAATAATCACCTCAAAATGTAGATGTTCATTGGTTTGGTTCTTCTCTGGAGGAGCAAGGAAGCACTGGATACCTCTATTTGATCATCTTCAAAATTCAGTTGTCTTTTTTTCTGTTTGGCACAAAGTATATGTATTTATCATGTACAACAGGTTTTTCTGAGATGTGCAGACACTGCAGAATGATTTAAATGAACTAATTAGGCAATAGTACTGTGGCGTAATAGGTTAAGACTCTGTCTGCAGCACCAGCATCCCATGGGGGTGCCGGTTCGTGTCCCAGCTGCTCCCTCTTCCAATCCAGCTCCCTGCTGATGGCCTGGGAAGGCAGTGGAATATGGCTCAAGTGTGTAGACCCCTGCAACCACATGGGGATCCGGAAGAAGCTCCTGGCTCCTGACTTCAGATGGGCCCAGATCCAGCCATTGGGGCCATCTGGAGAGTGAACCAGTGGATGGAAGACCTTTCTCTCTGTCTGTAACTCTACCTTTCAAGTAAATAAATAAAACCTTTTTAAAAAAGAAATAAACTAATTAACATATGCATCATAATGAGTCAAATTTAAGAGTATTAAAATCATATCAACTATCTTTTCAGATCATAGTGGTATGAAACTAGAAATCAACAACAGGAAAAATCTTAGAAAATTCAAGTTAAACATGTTCCTAAAAAATGGGTTACATAAGAAATCAAAAAGTAAATTTAAAAAAATCTTGAAAATGGAAGCACAGCATATCAAAAGTATGGGATACAGCAAAAAATCAGTCCTAAGAGGGAAATATCTAACAATAAACACATCAAAAAAAGAACTTAAACTGTCTAACATTATACCTCAAGGAACTAGAAAAAGAACAAACTAAGACCAAAGTTAGTAGAAGAAAGGAAATAATAATGACCAGAGCAGAATTAACTAAAATGGAAATTAGGAAAACATTAGAAAAAAATCAATGTAACTAAAAGGTTTTTTTAAAACAAGCAAAATTAATAAATCCTTAGCTAGATTGACTGAAAAAAAAAAAAGACTAAAAGAAAAGCCAAAAATGGCAGTAGAGAAAATACAATTGATACCACAGAAATACAAAGAATTATAAGAAGCTATCATGAATAATTGTATGCCAAAGATTGGATAACCTAGAGAAAAACAGATAAATTCCTAGACACTTGCATTGCAAGAGATAGTTGAACCTGCTGCACCATAAACCCAGCCCCAGAAAGAGAAAATCTAAACAGCATCATATATCAAAGTGCCAGTTCACATCCCTGCTGCTCCACTTCCAATCCAGCTCCCTCCCTGCTAATGTACCTGGGAAGGAAGAAGATAGCCCAAGTACTTGGGCCCCTGTCACCATGTGGGAGACCTGAATGAAGTTCTTAACTCCTGGTTTCGGCCTGCCCCAGCCCTACCTACTGCAGCCATTTGGGGGATTAAACCAACAAATGGAAGATCTTTGTCTCTCTCTTGCTCTTTTGTGCTCTCGCTCTATATTTGAAATAAGTAATTTATAAAAATAAAAGATAAATTATCCTACCAATAAAACTCTCTGGACCTGATGACTTATAGTTGAGTTGTATGAAAATAACTTTTTAAAATCTAATAGCAATCTTTTCAAAGTCTTCCAAAAAAATTGAAGAAGTGGAAATAATTTCAAACTTCTCTTGTGATATCAGCATTATCCTTATAACAAAGTCAGAACATGATATTACAAGAAGAGAAAAGTACAGGCCAACATCCCTCATGAGCATAGATGACAAAAATCCTTAACAAAATATTGACCAACTGAATGCAACAACATTTTGAAAGAATTAATCATCAAGTAGGATTTACTCCTGGGTTGTAAGAATGGTTCAGTTATGCAATTCAATAAATAACATTCACCATTTTAATAAAATAATGGTTGAAAATCATAGATCATCTCATTAAATGCAGAAAAAAAATTATTTGACAAAATCAAATGTCTTTTCATGATAAAAACTCTCAATACAACTGTCAGTTTCAATAGATTTCAATAAGTTTCATAGAATAGGGAAAAATCTTAAAACTCATATGGAACTAGAAGCAAACACAAGTTACAACAATCATGAGAACAAAGCTTAAAAAAATCATACTGCATGACTTCAAAAATAAATCATAAAGCATTTGTAATCAAAAAAGCATGAAACTAGCAGAAAAACAGTGACTCATTTACCAAAGAAACAGGATGAAAAGTCCATAAATTGGTGGTGGGGAACACCTGGCCCTCAAGGTGTATAAGGCCCAAGAAATGATTTTGTCTGGCCCTGCCAAGGCAACTACAGGCAGGCCCCAAAATTCAATAAATCCACAACAGGCTAATTTTTAAGTTGATATTTATGCCTGGCCATGAATGATGTTACAAATATCCAAATGCTCCTTGGGGGGGAAAAAAAAAAAAAAGTCGCCCCGTGCCTGCTATAAATTCATGCATTCATGGCCAATTGATTTTTTAAAAATATTTATTTGAAAGGCAAAGTAAGAGAGAAAGAGAAGCACAGAGAAAAACATATTCTATCCATTGGTTCACACCCTAAATAGTTGCAAGAAGCAGAGCTAAGGTAGGCTGAATTCAGGAGCTGGGATCTCTCTACCTGGGATTCTCACATAGGTAGCAGGGACACAGTACTTGAGGCATCATCTGCTGCTTCCTAGGCTCATTACCAGGGAGCTGGACAGGAAGCAGAGTAGCTGCAACTCGGACACTCTGATATGGGAGGTGAGGGCCCTAAACAGCATTTTAACCCACTGAGCCCCAACACCTGCCCACAGTGATGTCTTTTGACAAAAGCGCCAAGAGGGCTGGCTCTGTGGCATAGTGGATAAAGCCACCACTCGCAATGCCAGCATCCCTTGTGGGTGCTGGTTCGAGCCCTGGCTCCTCCACTTCTGATCCAGCTCTCTGCTAAGGCTGGGGAAAGCAGTAGAAGATGGCTCAAGTCCTTGGGTCCCTGAACCCACGTGGGAGACCCAGAAGAAGCTCCTGGCTCCTGGCTTCGGATTAGCCCAGCTCCAGCTGTTGTGACCATTTGATGAGTGAACCAACAGATGGAAGACCTCTCTCTCTTTCTCTCTCTCTGCCTCTGCTTCTCTGTAACTCTGCCTTTCAAATAAATAAATAAAACCTTTTTTAAAAAAGTGTCAAGAATACACAATGAGAAGTGGACATTGTCTTCAATAAATGGTGCTGGGAAAGCTGATTATCTACATCAGAAAAATGAAATTACACTCCTGACTGTACCATATACAAAAATCAACTCAGAATAAAGAATTAAGCATAAAACCTGAAACTATAAAACTACTAGAAGAAAAGATACAGGAAAAGCTTCATAGCATGTTTAGGCAATGATTTTTTAATTAATATGCCCCCAAAAGCTTAAACATCAAAAGCAAAAACAGACAAATGGGATTACAGGGACCTTAAAGGCATTGCATAGCAAAATAAACAAATGAAGGTGACAACCATGTGACCAGGGGAAAAGTTTTTTCCCTTATGGCAAACCATAGTCTGATAAGGGACTAACCTCCAAAATATGTAAGGAACTCAAAACAACTCTATAACAAGAAAGTAAATAACTAAAAATGTCAAAGGACACAGACACTTCCTTAAAGAAGACTTACAAATGGCCCACAAGTTCCTGAAAAAATGCTTATCACTAATCCTCAGGGAAATGCAAAAACAATGAGAGATCACCTCACAACGGCTGAATGGCTTTTTGAAAAGATGAAGGATAACAAGAACTGGCAAAGTTAGGAAAAAAGTAAACCCCTGTATACTCTTGGTAGCAATGTATATTTATACAGCTATTACGAGAAACAGTATGGCGCTTCTTCGAAAAACTAACAGGAGCAGGTCTTTGGCCTGTTGAGATGCCTCTGACCCACACTGGGGTAGCTAGATTCAGTTCCAGCTCCAGTTTCTAACTCTAGCTTCCTGACAATGAAGACCCTAGGAAGCATTAGTGATGGCTCAAGTTACTGGGCTCCTGCCACCTATGGGGGAGACCAGGATTATGTCCCCAGCTCCTGGCCCAGCCCCAGACATTACCAGCATTTTAGTGAACCAGTATATGGACTGCTTACTCTCTCAATCTCTCAATCAATCTCTCTCTCTCTCCTTCTCTAGTTAAAAAATAAGCCGGCGCAGCGGCTCACTAGGCTAATCCTCCACCTTGCGGCACCAGCACACCGGGTTCTAGTCCTGGTCGGGGCACTGGATTCTGTCCCGGTTGCCCCTCTTCCAGACCAGCTCTCTGCTGTGGCCAGGGAGTGCAGTGGAGGATGGCCCAAGTGCTCGGGCCCTGCACCCCATGGGAGACTAGGAGAAGCACCTGGCTCCTGCCATCGGATCAGCGTGGTGCACCAACCGCGGCGGCCATTGGAGGGTGAACCAATGGCAAAGGAAGACCTTTCTCTCTGTCTCTCTCTCTCACTGTCCACTCTGCCTGTCAAAAAAGAAAAAATAAAATAAAATAAAATAAAAATAGAACTACCACAAGATCCAACATCTAACTTCTGGGAATATACCCAAAAGAATTGAAATCAATATTTTTTTAAAAATATCTGTACTTGTGTTTATTACAGCATTATTTACTGCTGTGGTCTGGATAGCATTTGTCCCCACAATGGCTCATCAATTGGAAGTGTGGTTCCTGAGATGACAGTATTGGAGGATGATGTGGAATCTTTAAGAGATGAGGCCTAGTGGAAGGTCCTTAGGTCATGTGGGAGCTCCCTTCAGAAGGGATTATGATAGTTCTTGTGGAACCCCTACGCTCTTGTGAGAGTTGTTATCAGAGCAAGCCAGAATTTTGCACTGCTTTCAGTTCCCTGTTTCAAGATTTGATCTCTCCCTTATAGCATATGCTGCTGGCATCCACCAAGAGGTCCTCACCAGAGCTTCACTGATGCCAGTTCCATGCCCTCATACCTCTAGAAATGTAAACTAAGTAAAACTCTTTTCTTTATAAACAGCCCACTTCAGCTATTTTGTTATTGTCCCAATAGCTCAAGATATAGACTCAATCTATATGTCCATTAATATATAAACAGTTGAAGAAAAAGCAGTATACATGAACAGACTAATATACAAATTTAAAAATAATTATATTCCATCATTTAAGATAACATGGATAAACATAAATGACATCATGCTAAGGGAAATAAGCCAGATACAGAAAGAAAAATATCACATGACCTCACTTACACACAGAATCTTAAAAAGTTGAATTCAAAGAAGTAGGCAGTAGAATAATAGTTACAAGAAGCTGGGGCACAGATGGGAGAGAGTGAGATAATGGAGAATGTGGGGGCAAAGGGTACATGATTTCAGGTGAACAGGAGGAAAGTTTTGAGACATAGTGCACAGCAGTGTGACTACAGTCAACAATAATATATTATGCTTTAAAATAATTGAGTGAATTTGAAATGTACCAGTAGGGCTGGTGCTGTGGTGCAGTAGGCTAAGCCTATGCTTGCGGCACCAGCATTCCATTTGGACATTTTGTATCCTCTTCTGATCCAGCTCTATACTATGGCCTGAGGAAGCAATGGAAGATGATCCAGGCACTTGAGCCCCTGCACCTGTGTGGGAGACCCGGGGAAGCCTCCTGTCTCCTTGACTTCAGATCGTCCACCTCCAGCCACTGTGGCCATCTGGGGAGTGAACCAGCGGATGGAAGACCTTTCACTCTCTCTCTCCTCCTCTGTGACTCTGTCTCTCAAATAAATACATAAATATTTTTTTTTAAAAAATGAAATATACCATAGTCTCATAAGAGACTAACCTCCAAGATATATAACGAACTCAAACAACTCAATAACAAGAAAATAAATAACTAAAAGTGTCAAAGTCCACAGACACTTCCCTAAAGAAGACTTACAAATGGCCCACAAGTTTATTTAAATAAAATGTATCATTTTATAAAATAATGAAAAAAGAAAAAATGGTAACTGATTTGGACATGAACATGTTAATTGGTTAATTTAATTATTCCTCATTTTTCATATGCCCATTTCAAAATATCATACTGTATACCATAAACCATGTGCTATCATTATGATTTAAAAATTACTAAAAATAAAATTTTAATTAGGCATAAAAATTTAGTCAAAATATGTATATCTCACATATAATGAAACTTCAAAAGTTCATGGAACCTGAGTTTATTTTGTTGCAAAAATTTTAATTGATACACAAAATTTTTATAATACCCACTTTCCATGAATTTTGGAAGAACCCTTCTACTATCTTTTGTATTTGTATGTGGTAAGAACAAAACCTAAATATGATTAGATTTAAAATAGAAAAATGTTTATTTACTTATTGTACTACAGTCCTTCTTCTAAACTAGATGAGAACTATGATATACATCAGATATGAAGTTAGCTATCACAAACTTGAATTCAGATGTCAATTTTATGTTTTAAATTCAAGACTGTGACTTTCGATCAGCTGTATATTTTTAAAAGATTGGTAGGTTACTTTTGCCTGTTCAGGCTCCTGAACACCTGATCATTTTCAATATATGTGGGCAGCTCATGCCTTAATGCCTGGCCAACTTCATTAAAAGCCCAAACAACCTAAATAGACTTTAAAAAGGGAGAGATAGGGGCCAGAGCTGTGGCACAGTGGGTTAAGCCACAGCCTGCAGCTCCAGCACCCTGTATGGATGCTGGTGGCTGCTCTACTTCCGATCCAGCTCCCTGCTGATGCACTTGGGAGCAGCAGAGGATGGCCCAAGTACTTGGGCCCCTGTATCCACACGGGAGACCAGATGAAGCTTCTGGCTCCTGGCTTCAACCTAGCCTAGCCTTGGCCTTTGTGGCCACTTGGGGAGTGAACCAGCAGATGGAAGATTTCTTTCTGTCTCCCTTTCTCCCTCACTATAACTCTGTTTTCAAATAAATAAATAAATCTTAAAAAAAAAAAAAGGTGGGGGAGGTAACAACAGACTCTAGAACAACCTTATACAAGAGCAGACACAATGTATTTTTTCATTACTTTCACTAACTGATACCTGCAAAGGGAAGTGCTTTTATTTTCCTAGATGAGACCCAGTGCCCTGGAACTCACATGCCATAGGGACAACTCCAACTACAATTACCTAGTCTCAACTTGCACTGAGTCCTACCTGGCATAACACTAGTAAAGAGAAAAGATTCTACGAAGCAGCAAAATTTACTAGGCAAGGAACAATATTCAAGAACACCTTCCAAGGTACCTTTCTCTGAAGGGAGGAGAGAACTTCCACTTTGATTACGGCCTTGTCTAAATAATGTTGGAGTTTGTGGATTCAAGAGGCTCCATAGCCTTGGCAGCTCATGACAAGAGCTTCAGGTGATCACTGACATCACAAATAAGAGTGTCAATTCTTAAATCAACAACAGGAGTCACTGTGCACTTGCTCCCCATGTATGATCTCTGTCCTTAATGTGTTGTACTATGTGAATTAATGGTAAAACTAGTATTCAAACAGTACTTTATACTTTGTGTATCTGTGTGGGTGTAGTCTGTTGAAATCTTTACTTAGTATAGAGTTGATCTTCTGTATATAAAGATAATTAAAAATGAATCTTAATGAAGAATGGGATGGGAGAGGGAGTAGGAGGTGGGACGGTTTGGGGGTATGGGGGGAAAAACTGCTATAATCCAAAAGTTATACCTATGAAATTTATGTTTATTAAATAAAAGCTTTCTATAAAAAAGAACACCTTCCCACCACAGAGATTAAAATTTTGACAAAATATTTTTCTAATAATTAAAAAGAAAAGTAAAAGGCAGTAAGGAAGGACACAAAGCAGAATTTTTTTAATGTAAGAAAGAGATGGTTAAAAATGATAACAGTATAAGATGACTTTTTTTATAAAAAAATAAGCATCAATATTCACGTTTGCATACACACACATACACACACACACACACACAAAGAAACCTTGTAAAGGGACCACAACTGCGACACAGCAGTTTAAGCTGTCACTTGCAATGCTGGCATCTCATATCAGAGTGCCAGTTCTATTCCTAGGTGCTCCTCTTCTGATCCAGCATCCTGCTAATGAGCCTGAAGTTAACAGGGGTTGGATCAAGTATTTGGGTACCTGCCACCCATCTGCAGGACGAGAATGGAGCTCCTGGATTTGGTTTTGCCCAGGTATAGCTTTTGCAACCATTTCGGGAGTGAACTAGTGGATGATAGATCACTCTAACTTGGCCTTTCAAATAAATAAATAAATCTTATGGAATAAGAAGAGAAGAGAGGAGAGGGGAGAAGAGAGGAGGGGAAGGGAGGAGAGAATCTGTATATAAACCAAAAATACTAAAAAGAAAAATTTCCTGAAGGGACTAGAAACTGAAAGCAAAAAACATAGGAGTCAGAGTTTTTACTCTAATAATTAAAATTTTCTGCTTATTGAACTATTTGACTATATTACCTATATGAAAAAGTAAATACATTAATAAAATTAGTAACACCTTATTAGAACAGTTATCCAAAGGAACAATTTGTTTTGGACAATGTGGATTATCATTATTTAATCTTAAAACATTTTCAGAATGAGATAGTCATTATTAAACATAAAAGGAAATACAGTTATATCTCTCCATACCTTTTTTAAAAGATTTATCTATTCATTTATTCATCGCTTCTCAGCCTTTTGGCTAAGATCAAGTGTATTCATTTATTCATTCATTCACTCATTTGAAGGGCAGAGTGACAGAGGGAGAGAGACTGATTTTCCATCCACTGGGTCACTCCTCAAATGCTTACAACAGCCAGGGCTGGACCAGGAGGAAGTCAGAAGCCAGGAATTCTATTCAGATCTCCCACGTGTCAGGCAGGAACCCAAGCACTTGGCCATCCTCTGCTGCCTCCCCGGAGACATTAGCCAGAAGCTGGATCAGAAATGTGGAGTAGCCAGGACTCCCCGGCACTCCAATATGAGATATAAAAGATTCTTACCTGCTGCACCACAGTCTCTCTATGTTTTTAAATAATCAGTAGAATCATCAAAGATTTTTAGGCTATAATTCTGAAATACCAATAAAAAAGTTTGAAAAGGAAAATTTTCAATAAATAAGTCATGTTGATTCCACTAAATTTCAACACATATTAAGTTTTAGAACTGAATGGGTGTTTTTATCGCAATGTCTAATAAAGTACAAAGCAAAAATATAAAGTAGGGGCATATCTCAAACTATTTGAGAACAAACTCTGAAGATTTGGATACTGTTAGTGTATTCTTGTGGTAAATAAATCATAATAGAAGGACAACAGTGTGGCACAGTAGGCTAAGAGTACACCTGCGGCACCAGAATCGCCTATGGGTGCCAGTTCATGTCCCAGCTATTCGTCTTCCAATCCAGCTCTCTACTAATGGACTGTGAAAGCAGTGGAGGATGGTCCAAGTTCTTGGGCCCCTGTACCCACATGGGCAATCCTGAGGAAGCTACTGGCTCCTGACTTTGGATAGGCCCAGCTCCGGTCGTTGTGGCTATTTGCAGAGTGAGCCAGCAGATAGAAGGCCTCTCTGTCTCTTCCTCTGTCTGTAACTCAGCCACTCAAATAAAGAAGTCTTTTAAAATATATATTCAGAGTGTGTTTAACATTCAATTTTTAAGGCAAATGAAAATAAAAGGTCCTATATAGCCTTTTAAACCTTTTAAACATCTAATAATAAGTGATTAAAATGTTATGATTTTAATAAAATTAAATTTTTTAATGAATAAAATTTTAGATGCTCTATCACTTAAAATAAAATATACAACATAATTTCATCACTTTGGAAATATCAAATTTCATTAAAATGAACTGTTATCAACCAATAATTCAAAATCAAAGCAATAAGGGAAACAAATTAAAGAAATTCAGTCCAGTAAGTCAGGGTTGTGTGCTTCCACTAGATTAGAAAATAAATTTTAATTTAAAATAAAATGTAAACAGAGATAAAAGAGACAATAACAAAATTCTATAAATTTTCAAATTATGGGGGCCAGCGCTGTGGTGTAGAAGGTAAAACCACTAACTGCAGTGCCAGCTGAGTCCCAGCTGCTCCACTTCTGATCCAGCTCTCTGCTAATGCACCTGGGAAAGCAGCGGAGATGACCGAAGTGCTTGGACCCCTGCACCCACATGGGAGACACAAATGAAGCTCCTGGCTCCTGGTCCAGCCCTGGCTGTTGTGGCCATTTGGGGAGTGAACCAGCAGATGGAAGATCTCTCTCTCTCTCTCTCTCTCTCACTCTCACTCTCACTCTCACTCTCACTCTCACTCTCACTTTCTCTAACTCTGCCTCTCAAGTAAATAAATAAATCTTAAAAGGGGGGGGGGGGACCCTGAGATCATCTGTCCTGTGTCATTTTAAAAAAAATTCAAATTGTCTTGTTAAACTTTCTTTAAATTATACATGCATTTTTTTATTAAGCTTTCATCTATTTTCTGCCAAGATAAGACCAATACACATGGGAAACACTTCATACAATGCTCAAGAAAGAACAGCATGCAAAATTGTACAATCACAGTATGATCTCAACTACATGAAAAATGCACATAAAAACTAGAAGGAAATATCATAAAAGGTTAATCTAAAATGATGGCATTATGAGTGACTACTCTGATTCTTGGTACTTTCTGCATTCTCCAGATTGCATTAAAGTCATTTAAAAACAAGTTAAATGGCGAAACAAAAATACAATATAATACTTAAAAAACTGATAAACAGAATATAACACACAGGGTTAGCTATTTCTTCTTACCTCTGAGTAAAACCTACCCCCAAAAGAGCTTGTAAAAATAAAACTGAAAGCACTCAAACAGGGATTTGTGGTACAAACAGAATAAAATAAAATGAAAATAATATTGCTTAAAGCAAGTTTATACATTCCTCAAAAAAGGAGTCCAACAAATCACAGGTCAGAGGACGTTGCTAGCACCCTGGGTCTTCAGCCCTCTTAGTGCCTTAGTTTCACCGTACAGGTAGGTAGAGGAAAGTCAGGACTTAACAATCCAATTCAGTGTGCTGACTAAAATCAGTAATCAAATATATCCTGGATTTAAACATAGAACATTTCTGGATTCTAACTTCTTAACTCACATGGCAATGAGCTCCAGAAATATCCCTGTCTATGGCAGACAAAACACATGAGAGAGAACAGTCCAACTGTAGGACTGATTTTTTCCTCAAACTAGATTCTTAAACTTCTCTGTCACCCAAAGAAACAAAATCCATTCAGGGTAAGGGAATGATGGCATAAGGGATGGGATCAAATGAATCATTTTGTTTGTTGACTATGTGTTCTTTCCATCCTACCTGTTCTTACATTAAATATTCCCTAATAGAAAACCTGTCTAAAAGATTTCGATGTCATTTTGTTCTCTAAATCAGCCTCTCCAAACTTCCAGTTTTATTACAATAACAAAAAATTTAGAAACAATTTAAGTGTAAATATGTGGCCATAAAAATAATGCTATGAAAAAGTATTTCATGTACAATATGCCAATGAATTGTATAATGCCAATGAATTGTATACTTAAAAATGGTTAGAATGTAAATTTTATATTATTTATATTTTACCATAACAAAAAAATTTCATAACATGGGAAAGGGTTTACAATATCTTGTTTTCTTTCTGAAGTGAAAACATTATAGTATGATGAATTATGGGAATAAATATTAAACAATAAGTTATCCCATTGGTTCACTGTATAAAATCTAGAAAAGCTCACAGAAAAATAAAATCTCTTATACCTCCCAGATATAACCACTATCAACCATACCATATCCCTAAAATGGTATGGTGGTTAGATACAAAGATAGGTCTCTATTGATGTCAGCCCCTGTTTAAATTCTCTATCTCTTCAACACAGGAAAATAATGTATCCCTTATTTTCCTTATTATGATATTATTTTCTCAACTTTACATCTGATAAAAATAAGGATTTTAGATATCAGTCACTTTTTTAAAAATCACCTAACCAGAGGATGGAGGAACCATGATTCAGAGCCAAGCTCTGCTAACTCCAAAGACCATGATCTTAACCACTTTGGTAACACTTCTCATTTTTGTAAAGGCATAATTAAAATATTATCACATAAAATCAAACCTATATTTGATTACAAATTTTCAGATTCTTTCAACAATCCTGTTAATTGCCTCCCAAATGCTCTATTTCAATGCCTAACGGGTGATAAATAGGATTATCTAACTCCGTATATATAACATAGTCTAAAAGAAGGCTGCAGATTACCTTACAAACTTCAAATGGGAGTAAAAAAATACTTACCAAAAACTGCAAAATGTACTCCCAATTCATTTAAAATAGGAATCATATGCTTTCCTTTTGTTATTGTACTTAAAACTGAAGGGTTTAAGCAGTCACCACTAAAAATCAAAAGTGGATTCAGGAAACTGAACTTCTTCACAGCTGTTGCAAATCTAAAACAATAAAAAATTATGAGCTGTAATTTTATGCCTTTATCAGAAAAGAAACCATTATAAATAGCAAAACGAAAATTTTAGAAATTAGAATAAAATCTAAAATAAGTGTGAGAACATATAAAATGTTTCCAATAAAATCACTTTATATAGCCAGCAAACTTCAACCTCTTAGCATACCTGCGTTCTGAAAGGATACATGAGAAAACAGATTTCTTAAATCAATCATGTTTTCCATTTAAATGTGAAATGCATTATACCACAGAAGATATCTTCAGTTCATAATTTGAAATTGCTAAAAATATAACATTTTAAAGCACATAAGAAAACTCAAACTATGCAACAAAATATAAATCTTTAAATATAAACTATACCCTGGAAGCAAGATGAAAGATTTGTCTGACGTCTTACTAAGTTCTTTAAATTAAATTTATTGCATCAAGTTTGATGTAAGATAATGCCTCTCTGCAGCCTTATAATCTAATGTTCCAATGGCAAACAAATCTTCTCAACCTCATTACTAAATACTTCCTTCATCGTATTTGCATCCTCCTGCTCGTCACTGGAACCTAAACTTCCCCTGTGGAAAGCATTTACTACGCCAGCCCTTCTCCAGAGGCCATGATGCCTCCTCTGATTCCCCACCATGAACAGAACAAGGAGTGAAGGGACTGAGAAGAGACAAACATTCCTCCATGCTAATTGCAGCTTGGACAAAAAGTCTCCCTCCTTTGAAGCCTGAATCTACCACTCTCCATCTCTCCATGCCGGTGATTCCTTTGGAACCAATAAGTGTACTTCAAAAAACATACCCAGGTAGCTCTGACCTGTCTCCCCCAAGCAAAACCATCATTGGCTTCCCCCACATTCATGTTGCTTCCACCTTTTCCTTTACTCCACATTCTCCATCTTGGTAACCAGAACATCCCCTAGAAGCCTTCATTGGCTCCTCTATTTCGTCCTACATTAGCAACTTACTGTTGTTACCAAACTTACCATCAAAAAGCTAAAACCTTTTAAAGATCTCTCTGGGTACTACATGTCTTTCCAGCTATACATTCGCATGCAAAATATACTCTTGTCACCAGTACCTAAGAGAAGGTCTCTAAAATTGCTGTTTCATTTGGAACTAGAAGATTCTTTTCCAAGACAAACCAGAAAATTCTTACTAGTTCCCTAAGACTCGGCTTAATGCCTGCTGGCTCTACAAAATCTTTATGGCACATCCAAATTGCCAGCATCACTACTCTTGTGTTCTGGGGCCATTATTAAATAAAGTGTTACCTGAACACGAGCATAGTGATACTCCAACAGCCAATCTGTTTAGGTTATCTAAAAACAGCAACAAAGTGACTAATAGGTAGGTAGAGTATACAGCATGAATACACAGGACAAAGGAGTAATTAGTTCACTTCCTAGGTTAAATGAAGTGGGATGGTACAAGATTTCAAATTGCACATGATTTAAAACATCAGATATTCTGGAATTTTCCATTTTATATTTTTGGGCTAAAGTTAACCACAGACAACAGAGACTATGAAAAGTAAAACCAGGGCGTGTAGGGGGGAGGTGGCTACCATATATTCCTCTTTTATACACCTTATCCTCTCACACATTCTCAACAGCAGTCTATATTTTTATGAGTCTCAAATTAAAATCTGAGAGGGGGCCGGTGCCGTGGCTCACTTGGTTAATCCTCCACCTGTGGTGCCAGCGTCCCATATGGGCGCCGGGTTCTAGTCCCGGTTGCTCCTCTTCCAGTCCAGCTCTTTGCTGTGGCCCAGGAGGGCAGTGGAGGATGGCCCAAGTGCTTGGGCCCTGCACCCGCATGGGAGACCAGGAGGAAGCACCTGGCTCCTGGCTTCAGATCGATCAGTGTAGTTCCAGCCGTAGCAGCCATTGGGGGGTGAAACAGCAGAAGGAAGACCTTTCTCTCTGTCTCTCTTTCTCACTGTCTAACTCTATCTGTCAAATAAAAAAAAAATCTGAGCTCCATCACCAAATATTTGGTAAATACTAAATATTACACTATTAAAATTATAACAAATATTACATAAACTTGACCTTAAAAAATCCTGTCTGGGATATAAGACTGCTGATCTCAGGTAGAATGGTGTAGACTGTAGCACACCACATTTCCATTTCAACAAACAAAAAATTTCTGACGTCAAAGAACTAAGGATGCAAAAACAATTAAGTGATCTGAAATTCCAGAAAGCAGAAAACCTCTCTGAAGTAAGCAATCTATCACTGCTTGTTTTCTTCTCTGGGGATTATTGTCAATTATGTATTACGGATGAAAACAAAGGATTGAATTTGGTCCATAGAGAAGAACTTCTCGAGAGCAAGTTCCCGAGGGAAAAAAGAAACAGGATCATTTCAGTGATGAAACAGAGCTGGTGAAATAATTTGGAAATTTTTCAAGAGTCTTAAATGTGTAGCTAATTTATCACACTATGTTTGCCACATTCTAATGTTTTCTGGATTGGTAGGGAATTTCTATATAACATAATGCAATTTCCTGTAGCCTCATGGTTGATAGAAGATTAAAGTTCTGCTACAGGAATGATGGCTGCCTGATTTGTAAGTAATGTGGGGAGAGGCCACAAAAGCAAAGTTCTAAAGAGCAAACTGAATCTCCCAATATTTCAAGGCTAATGAGGTAAAGATTGAACAGATTCTCAATTTTTAAAATTCCAGAAAGAAAAAGCATGAGGAATAAGGAACAACCAAAGGCAGAACGAAATCTGCTAAAACTGAAATGGAAACTGACTCAGCTGACAAGATTGAGATTAGTCCCTTGTGTGACCTGTATGACAAAAGAAATGGGAATCCGTCTGAAAAAAAGAAATCATCATCTAGAGCTTTATATACACGGTCTGATATACAAGGAAAAACTTTCTAGACATGTGAAAAGAGATATAAAATAATCCAATAATCAAGATAAAAAAATTAGAGGATGTGGTCAGTGTTTGGTCTAATGGTTAAGACTCTAGTTTGAGGCTCACCATATCACATCAGGGTGCCTGAGTTCAACTCCCAACTGTGGTTCCTGATTCCAACTTCCTACTAACCACTAATGCTGATTCTAGGAAGCATAAATGGTTATGGCTTAAGTAGCTGGGTTCCTGCCATGTACATGGGAGACATAGACTGGGCTTACAGCTCCCAGGCTTGGATCCCTGGGCATTTGGAAACTGATGGAACTTTCCGTCTCTCTGTAAACATAAATAAATAAATAAGGTTTTAATGTAGAGGAGAGTAGAGCTGGGTTATGGCATAATGTGTTAAGCTTGCACTTTCAACACAAGCAACACTCCCATATCAGAGTGCTGAAATGAGTACCAGATGCTCTGCTTCTGATTCAGCTTCCTGCTAACATGCCTGGAAGGCAGGGAACAATGGCCCAAGTACTTGGATACCTGCCACTTATGTGAGAGACACAGAGTTCCTGGCTCCTGACTTTGGCCTGGACCAGCCCTGGATGTTGTGGCCATTTAGGGAGTGAACCAGCAGAATTAAAATCAACCAATAAATCTCTGTCTCTCTCTCTCTCTCCTTCTCTCTCTCTTCCCCTTTCTCTTCCTCTCTTGCCTTTGAAATAACTTAAAAATATATACAGAGAAGAAATCCACAGATTATTCAGATATAGAAGTTTTCGAACAAGGACTTTAAAATAATGAAAATATTAAATAAATTAGAAGGAAAAAGGATGGATAAAATAGAAAATTTCAACAGAAAGCCAAACAGGGGCCGGCACTGTGGTGTAGCAGGTAAAGTCACCACTTACAGTGCCACCATTCCATATGGGTGCCTGTTCAAGTCCCGGCTGTTCCACTTCTGATCCAGCTCTCTGCTATGGCCTGGGAAAGCAGTAGAAGATGGCCCAAGTCCTTGGGACCCTGCACCCATGTGGGAGACCTGGAGGGAGCTCCTGGCTCCTGGTTTCGGATCAATACAGCTCCGGCCATTGTGGCCAATTAGGGAGTGAACCAGCAGATGGAAGACCTCTGTCTCTCTCTCTCTCTCTGCCTCTGCTTCTCTCCCTGTGCAACTCTGCTTTCAAATAAATAAATAAATCTTTAAAAAAACAAGCAGAAATTATAGAACTTCAAAATTACTTGTTATTTTATGAAACTACTCAAACTTAAGCACAGACCAAAATAAAAAAACAAAACAAAAAAAGCAGAATGTAAAATATGTGGGAAAAAATTTTTTTAATCATATACAACACACATCCAGAAAGGAGAAGGAAAAAGTGAATGGAACCAAAACAACACTTGAAAAGATACAACTAATAACTTCACAGGCTGTTAAAAAAAATACTCACCCACAGGATCAAGAATCTCAGTGAACCATAAGAAAAATAACTAAAAAGAAGAACATACCTTAGCACATCACAGTCAACCTGCTATCCAAAGAAAGACAAACAAAAAAAATTTAAAGTAGAGGCTGATGGTGGTGGTGGGAGGTATTATTGATGACTGATACTGCAACATAAATTTTAGAAGTTAGACAATATTAAAATGGTATGTTTAAAGTCCAAAAAGAAAAACTGCAAACCTAGGATTTTATACTCAACAATAAGTTACTAGAAAATGAATGGGAAGTAAAAATATTTAGGATTTCTGGGAGACCCCAAGATAACTGAATAGAGATACCCAGAGTTCACCTGTTCCTCCAGAGAACCAAAATAACAGGCAAGTAAAAATAGCTGCATTTTGAAGTAAGTGCCCGAAAAGGAACATAAGCTACCCTGGACTTGTAGGACTTGGAGAGCTGGGATGGTCAGACACAGAGAGAGGAACAAACTGCAGACAAGGCCGTGACACATACCCCATGACTAAGGGGAATCCACGTGGGGTGGGGGTGCGGGAATAAACGGAGTGCACCAGCAGACCTCCTCTCCAGGGTGTCCAGATGCCAGCAATCCTAGATACATGAGTGATCTATAATCGTCATAGGCTTGGAGTCCCCAAGGCTGGAGTATGCATGAGAGCGGAAATCACAATGTCTCTCCGCTCCAACTCTCAGAGATCAGGCTGCGGCACTGAGGCACCATCTTGGGAAAGGACCCACTGCCAGAATCCATGCTGGCTTAGGGGACAGGAGCCCCAGTATATATCACTACCCCTGGGGCCCTACAGACATCCCACCACACTGGCAAAAATGAATTGCAGCCTGAAACTCAAACAGGCTAGGCATTACAACTGGCACCTGAACATTGTAAACTAAGCAGCACTCTGCACTACAAGGGACACATGGTTCAGGCACCGCAAGGTGGACCTCGCCCCACCTGCCAACAGACTGAGGGATGAGCCCCCTCCACCAGTGCCTCCTTCTGCCTCAGGCAACACATGTCGCACCCAAGTCCCACACAGGCCCACCAGACCTCAGGCCAGCACTGCTCTGGCCTCCCTATCCACCCTGCTGTTACTACAGTTGCCCCAGAGGGCCAAGTGCCCCAGCTCAACCTCAGACCAGTGTACCTGCAGCCTCAGACACAGGGGGCTGAGGCCCAGTACTTTCATGAACCCCAGACCCATCCCTCAGACTGCCAACAGAACCCACACACCTCTACTGGGACTAAAGAGCTGCCCCATAGCGCACCAGCTGTAGCGGCCATTTGGGGGGTGAACCAATGGAAAAAAGGAAGACCTTTCTCTCTCTTACTAACTCTGCCTGTCAAAAAAAAGAAAAGTGATCCCTGTTAAATTTCAGAGAGGAAAAAGAGAGGGAGGAGATGTACAATTTGGGACATGCACAATCAGACTTGCCCTAAATGATGGAGTTAGAAATGTGCCAGGGGATTCCAATACAATCCCATCAAGGTGGCATGTACCAATGCCATCTCACTAGTCCAAGTGATCAATTTCAGTTCACATTCGATGGCTCGGATAGGTCTAAGAATCAAAGGGATCACACAAACAAGACAAGTGTCTGCTAATACTAACTGATAGAATCAAAAAGGGAGAGAAAGATCCAACATGGGAAGTGGGATACACAGCAGACTCATAGAATGGCAGATGTCCTAAACAACACTCTGGCCTCAGAATCAGCCCTTAAGGCATTCGGATCTGGCTGAAGAGCCCATGAGAGTATTGTAGGCATGGAAAGCCAAGATACCATGGAAAAGAAAAAAAGAAGACCTAAATGAAAGATCTCTGTGAGTGAGATCCCAGTGGAAAGAACGGGGCCATCAAAGAAGGAGGTACCTTTCTCTGAAGGGAGGAGAGAACTTCCACTTTGACTATGACCCTGTCAGAATAAGATCAAAGTCAGCAAACTCTAAAGGCTTCCATAGCCCTGGCAACTCATGACTAGAGCCTAGGGAGATTACTGACGCCATGAACAGGAGTGTCAAATTGTTAAGTCAGCAACAGAAGTCACTGTGTACTTACTTCTCATGTGGGAACTGTCCTTAATGTGTTGTCTAATGTGCAGTGATGCTATAACTAGTACTGAAACAGTATTTCTACACTTTGTGTTTCTGCGTGGGTACAAACTGATGAGATCTTTACTAATTATATACTGAATCGATCTTCTGTATATAAAGATAATTGGAAATGAAAAAAAAAAACTGGTGTTAAATTGGAAATGGCATAGAAAATTAATTTTTAAAAAAATATTATGTAGGATCTCTGTCTTTAATGTGCTGTACACTCTTATTTAATGCTATAACTAGTACTCCAACAGTATTTTTTTTCACTTTGTGTTGCTATATGGGGGCAAACTGTTGAAATCGTTACCTAATATATACTAAACTGATCTTTTGTATATAAAGAGAATTGAAAATGAATCATGATGTGATTGGAAGGGGAGAGGGAGCGGGAAAGGGGAGGGTTGTGGGGTGGGAGGGAAGTTTTGGGAGGGGGAAGCCATTGTAAGCCATAAGCTGTACTTTGGAAATTTATATTCATTAAATAAAAGTTTAATTAAAAAAAAAAAAGAACTGACCCATGCCAGCTACTGCTGCCATTAATTACAGAGGAAAAAGCAATACAGAGACTACACCAAAGCATCAAACTGGAACTAGTGCCAAACTGACACCCAAAGACACATATTTTTGTAAAAGATAGATTTACTTACTTATTTATTTATTTAAAAGGCAGAGTTACAGAGAGGCAAAGGCAGAGATAGAAAGAGAATCTTCCATCCACTGGTGCACTCTCCAGTTGGCTGCAATGGCAGGAGCTGTGCCCATAAAACCAGGAGCCAGGAGCTTCTTCCCACGTGGGTACAGGGTCCCAAGCACTTGGGCCAGCTTCTACTGCTTTCCCAGGCCATAGCAGAGAGCCAGATTAGAGGTGGAGCAGTCGGGACTCAACTCTACAGACACCGTGGGTGGTGGCTTTACCTGCTATGTCACAGCACCGGTCCTTGTTATATGCATTTTTAAACTATAAATGGCTATGTAAACCCTGCCTTAGCTCCAATACAGAAGCTGTAATGTGTGTTGCATTCATTATTATTTACTTAAAAATTCCATTGGTAGCCGGCGCCGTGGCTCAACAGGCTAATCCTCCGCCTTGCGGCGCCAGCACACCGGGTTCTAGTCCCGGTCGGGGTGCCGGATTCTGTCTCGGTTGCCCCTCTTCCAGGCCAGCTCTCTGCTGTGGCCCGGGAGTGCAGTGGAGGATGGCCCAAGTGCTTGGGCCCTGCACCCCATGGGAGACCAGGAGAAGCACCTGGCTCTGGGCTTCGGATCAGCGCGGTGCACCAGCCACAGCATGCCGGCCGCGGCGGCCATTGGAGGGTGAACCAACGGCAAAGGAAGACCTTTCTCTCTCTCTCTCTCTCTCACTGTCCACTCTGTCAAAAAAAAAAATCCATTGGTATTTTTCTTTGAAATACAGCTCATTTAGATGTGTACTGGCTATCTACTAAACAGTTGGAACTTTTCGAGTTATCTTTCAAGTATTGAGTGATAGTTTAATTTTGTTACAGAGACAGCATACTCTATGTAACAGACCTTTGAGGTTTTTATACTTGTTTGTGTTCTATTTTGTTAAATAATTAAGTGTCTTCCACCAAGCAGAAGTATATTTTGTTGTTTGGTATAATGTTCTATATATCAATTTTGAACCAGCAGATAAAAGATTTCCATCTTAATAGCTCGCTCTCTCTTCTCTCTCTTTCACCCTCTTCCTCTCCCCGTGTCTGCTTCCCTCTCTCCCTCTCTCATTCTGCCTTTTTAAGATTTTATTCTTTATTTATTTGAAAGTCAGAGTTACACAGAGAGAGAAGGAGAAGTAGAGAGAGAGGTCTTCCATCCACTGGTTCACTCCCCAATTGGCCCCAACAGCCAGAACTGTGCCAGACCGAAGCCAGGAGCCAGGAGCTTCTTCCGGGTCTCTCACGTGGGTGCAGGGGCCCAAGGACTTGGGCCATCTTCTACTGCTTTTCCAGGCCACAGCAGAGAGCTGGATTGGAAGAGGAGCAGCCGGGATTAGAACCGGTGCCCATATGGGAAGCCGGCACTTCAGGCCAGGGCATTAACCCGCTGATCCACAGCATCGGCCCCTCATTCTGCCTTCAAGTAGGCAAAAGTAAGCATTTAAGAAAATAAGACTTAGGGCCGGTGCCGTGGCTCACTAGGCTAATTCTCCACCTGCAGCGCTGGCATCCTGGGTTCTAGTCCCAGTTGGGGCACCGGATTCTGTCCCGGTTGATCCTCTTCCAGTCCAGCTCTCTGCTGCAGCCCGGGAAGGCAGTGGAGGATGGCCCAAGTGCTTGGGCCCTGCACCCGCATGGGAGACCAGGAGAAGCACCTGGCTCCTGGCTTCAGATCGGCACAGCGCGCCAGCCGTAGCAGCCATTTGGGGGGTGAACCAATGGAAAAAGGAAGATCTTTCTCTCTCTCTTTCTCTCTCTGTCTAACTCTGCCAGTCAAAAAAAAAAAAAAAAGACTTAGGAAAAAAGTGCAAGGCATATGTGATGATTGATGAGTGTTCCATCTAACATGTAGAGAGCAACAGTTCTTAGAGTTCCTCTGATTATTAGCATCATCATCACCAGGAAATTTACTAGAAAATCAAATTCTCAGGCTGAAGCCCAATTCTATAGAGTCAGAAACTCTAGGGGGAGGTACATAAGTCTGTGTTTTAACCAGCCTTCTGGGTAATTCTGATGCACACAAAATTTAGGAACCACATTACAAAAAGAAACCAAAAAAAGAAAAAGCTGTTAAAAATAGGCCATAGGTGGCCAGCACCACGGCTCAATAGGCTAATCCTCCACCTGCGGCACCAGCACACCGGGTTCTAGTCCCGGTCGGGGCACCGATCCTGTCCTGGTTGCCCCTCTTCCAGGCCAGCTCTCTGCTGTGGCCCGGGAGTGCAGTGGAGGATGGCCCAAGTGCTCGGGCCCTGCACCCCATGGGAGACCAGGAGAAGCACCTGGCTCCTGCCATTGGATCAGCGCAGTGCGCCGGCCGCGGCGGCCATTGGGGGGTGTACCAACAGTAAAGGAAGACCTTTCTCTCTGTCTCTCTCTCACTGTCCACTCTGCCTGTCAAAAAAAAAAAAAAAAAAAATAGCCCATAGGGGCCAGCACTGTGGTGTAGCAGGTAAAGCTGTCGCCTGGGGTGACTTCCCATGTGGACACCAAACTTCCAGTCCAGCTCCCTGATACTGTGCCTGGCAAAGCAGCAGAAGATGGCCCAATCTGCGTGTGCCCCTGCACTCACATGAGAGACCCAGAATAAGCTCCAGGCTCCTGGCTTTGGATCAGCCCGGCTCCACAGTGTGGCCATTTGGAGAGTGAACCCGAGGATGGAAGACCTCTCCCTCCCTCTCTCTCTCTCTCTCTCTCTGCCTCTGCTTGTCTGTAACTCTGTCTTTCAAATAAATAAATCTTTTTTTAAACAGTTCATGCGGTATTATTTTTAAAAAATAGGCCATAAATGCAGTTTTACTCTTTGGAAAGGCTATGAAAATTATTTGGTGGTAAATAAATATATTAAATGAGAGATCAAAGTTGTAAGAGTTCTCCTGAGGAGATGCTTAGTTTGATTTTAGACACATAGAATATACTACTGATGGAGACTTCAAAGTGAATTTTCCCAATTGGCAGACCAAAATATAGGACTGAAAAAGAGGTTAGGGCTAGTTTATAGATCTAGGAATAGAATATATGAAATACTTAGTTCCAAAAAAGCTTATAAATTGCTACTCTGCTAGAGAAATCTCTACACACTGCTTTGTATTAACAAGATAAATAGAAATAGCCCTTGCCTTGCTGTCAACAATTTACAACCTTTGGGCTGGTGTTGTGGCACAGCAGGTTAAACTGCTGCCTTTTATACTGGCATCCCATATGAGCAGTCAACTGAAGATCCAGCTGCTCCACTTCTGATACAGCTCCTTGCTAATGTGCCTAGGAAAGTAGCAGAAGATGGAGCAAGTGCGTGGGTCCCTACCACTCAGCTGGGAAACCCAGACTGAGTTCCTGGCTCCTGGCTTCTGTCCCAGATATTGTGGTCATTTTGGAAGTGAGCCAGCAGATAGAAGATCTCTGTCTTACCCTCTCCCTCTATAACTTTGCCTTTCAAATAAATAATTTTATTTTAAAAATCTATAGTCTCGACTCTTTTACACTAAAAACTTATTAAGAACCTCAAAAAGCTTTTTATCTGCATTATATCTGTCACTACTTTACCATATTAGAAATTAAAACTGAGAAATTAATATATGTTGTTATGGATTTAAATAATAATAAACCCATTAAATATATTTTTAAGAAGACTATCTTTTCAAAAACAAAAACAGGGCCAATACTGTGGCACTGAAGGTTAAGCCACTGCTTGCAATGCTGCTATCCTATATCAAAGTGTCCATTGAAGTCCCAATGCTCTGCTTCTGATCCAGATTCCTGCTAATGTGCCTGAGAAGGAAGAAGAAAATGACCCAACTGTTTGGGCCCCTGTCACTCACATAGGAGACCTGGATAGAGTTCCTGGCTCCTGGCTTCCACCTGATACAGCCCCTGTTGCTGCAGCCATATAGGTAGTGAACCAGTAGATGATTCATTATCACCAGATCTCTCTCTCTCCCGCTCCCTCTCCCCCACCAAATAAATAAATCTTTCAAAAAGGAAAAGTTTGTCATGGTTTGAATATGATTAGGCCTCAACAACATGTAGTTTAATCCCAAAAGTCTTATGTTAATGATACTAAGCAGGTGGAAATTTTATTCAGTTATGCTGTCTAGAGGTAAAGTCTTTGGAAAATGATTAAATTGTATTAGATCATTAGGGGGGAGCCTCCATGACTGAATCCTGATGGCTATCTTTTTTTAAAAAGATTTATTTATTTATTTGAAAGTCAGAGTTACACAGAGAGAGAAGGAGAGGTAGAGAGAGAGGTCTTCCATCCACTGGTTCACTCCCCAATTGGCCACAATGGTCAGAGCTGCACAGATCCAAAGCCAGCAGCCAGGAGCTTCTTCCAGGTCTCCCACATGGGTGTTGGGGCCCAAAGCCTTGGGCCATCTTCTACTGCTTTCCTAGGCCATAGCAGCAAGCTGGAGCAGAACTGGAAGCAGCTTGGACTCTAATCAGTGCCCATATGGGATGCTGGCACTGCAGGCAGCAGCTTTACCCACTATGCCACAGCACCCACCCCTCTGGTGGCTTCTGAAGAGGACACATACATAGACAACATACATCCTCCCTGCCTCTTACCATGTGATACCATGTGTCACCTCAAGATGGCCAGCAAGAATAGCATAACCACAGGCCGAACCAAGAGGTCTTGCCTAATCTTAGATGTAGGCCTCTAGAAATATGAACAAAAATAAACTCCTTTTCTTTATAAAGTTATCCTTTCTCAGGTATTTTTTTTTTTAGTAACAAAAGCTAATACTACAGACTTCTGCAAATCTCTTTTATGTCAATCTAAATAGAGACAGCCGAAGTCTTGTATCAGCTGGTAGATTCAAGATCTTGGGCCATCTTCCACTGCTTTCCTAGGTGCATTAGCAGGGAGCTAGATCACAAGTGCAGCAGCCAGGACTCAAACTGGTGCCCCTGTGGAATACTAGTGTCACGAGTGGTCACTTAACCTGCTGTGCCACAATGCTGGCCTCAATACCAGTTTCTTAACAGTTGGTTTCAGTGTGGTATCTAAAACCACTTCAATTAAATTTCAGTTCTATAAATCCTTGAGACAATGAGTGTGAACAAAGCAAATAACATCTATTAAGATGTTATGAGGGGCCGGCGCTGTGGCATAGCAGGTAAAGCCACTGGCTGCAGTGCCAGCATCCCATAGGGGCGCCAGTTCAAGACCTGGCTGCCCCACTTCCGATCCAGCTTTCTGCTATGGCCTGGGAAAGCAGTAGAAGATGGCCCAAGTCCTTGGGCCCCTGCACCCACGTGGGAGACCCGGAAGAAGCTCCTGACTCCTGGCTCCTGGCTTCAGATAGGCGCAGCTCTGGCCATTGCGGTCAACTGGGGAGTGAACCATCGGATGGAAGACTCTCTGTCTCCCCCTCTCTCTCTGCCTCTCCTTCTTTCTGCCTCTCCTTCTCTGCGTAACTCTGACTTTCAAATAAATTAATAAATCTTTTTAAGAACTGTTATGAAAAGGGCTGGCACTGGGATGTAATGAATGGGTTAGGCCGCCACCTTAAGCTGCCACCATCCCATATGGGCACCCGTTCAAGTCCCAGCTGCTTTACTTCCAATCTGGCTCCCTGATAATGCACCTGGGAAAGCAATGCTGAAGATAGCTCAGGTCCTTGGGCCCCTGCACCCACATGAGAGACCGAGATGAAGCTCCTGGTTCCTGGCTTTGGCCCGGCCCAGCTCTAGCTGCTGCAGTCATTTGGAGAGTGAACCAGTGGGCAGAAGATCTCTCTCCCACTCTCTCTCTGTAACTCTGCCTTTTGAACAAATGAAATAAACCCTCTTAAAAAAATGTTTTATGAAAGTAATCTGGACTTTGAACCCTCTAAGGGTGCCTGGCCTGGATTATACTTTGAGTACTATCAATCAGATTTATAATCTAAGTAATGGCTAAACCTCAAAAGTAAATAAATATATGCTGTACATGGAACACATTTTTCTAATCAGCTCGTACTCATTCCTTCAACCTCAGCTTAAACACTCCCCAGAGGAACATTGCCATATTCCTTCACAACTAACTGAGGAGGTATCTTGTCAGGCATTCTCATTGCACTTATACATAATCATTTTATTTTTATTTATGAAACATTATGTCTGCTTAAAGCTAAACTAAATGTTCCACAAGGGCTGGGGTCATGTCCAGTCTTGTTCATAGTTGTATCACCAGCATCTGTCCCACTCCCTAAGACCTGTTTTCAATACAGAGTCAGAATGATTCTTTCAGAATCTAAGTTGCTTTCTATCATTCCTCTGCTAAAACCTTCCAGTGGCTTCCCAGTTCATTCAAGGTAAGTGGCAAAATGGTCAACATGGCCCACACAGCTTCCTCTGATCTGATTCCTGCTACACTTCTGATTTCATCCCCTACCAGTATGGCCATCACTTAACTCAGGTCCACCCTCTGTAGCCTCTTGATATTCATGGAAGCCTGTAAGCACACATTCTCACCTCAGAGCCTTTGTTCTGGCAATTTCCTCAGCCTGCAACTCTTCCTTTGTAGATAGCCAAAAATCTCACATGGCCTGACTTCACTCAGTTCTCTCCTCACACAACACCTTATCACTGAGGCCTTATCTAAGTGACCTTTCTCAAAGTAGCAACCATCCCAACTTCTATTCTCTATTCACATCCACACTCTTCTCATTCTCCTTATCCTGCACTATTTTCCTCCATAGTATTTATTACCATCTGACATATTATATATTTTCTTATTTATTGTCTGCTTCCTTAAATAAACATAAAAAATAATTTTTCTCTTCTGTTCCCCACTATATCCCGAAGGTCTAGAATAGTACCAAGCACCATACATTTAATAATTGACACATAGTTGTTGAATTCTATGAGCCATGCACTCCATACCTGGCAAATGGCATGCTGTCATTGAGTATTTGTTGAACCAAATAAATACTGAATGAATCCCTGCTTCAGTACACAAAGAAGTAGAAACAGTGGTAGGATATACCAGTATTTAAGGAATAGAGAATTTATGACATCTTAGAGTTAAAATGAAAAAGTACTCTTAACTAAAGTAAAAATGGTCCAGAGTTGTCACCAATCCAAATAACCACTACTTTTTTCAACACCTTCTTTGCTAGGAATAACATTTAGAAGCTGAAATATTCTTGGAAATGCCAACCATAAAAGAGCTTCTTTTCACCGTTTGAGTAGTTTAGAAATAAGATACTTTCACAGTTCCTTCAAAGGCAAGTCACTAACATGTACTATGCAGTAGTATTTCTTGATATGTTTTCTGAGTTTCACATTTTTGACTTTCCAAAGACATTGCACTCCATAATCTCCTGCTTTACCAAGAAGCTGGTGTTTTCACTTATATGACTAATAGGTAGATGAATGGTATGTCTGAATAAAAGAATTTAAAAAGTCCTACAATAAAACCACCAAGAGCTTTTGCTGAACAATACAGCCCATACAAAAATGCATTTCCCAAAGACTATTCTGCCACCTGCAATATATTATTTTTAATTCCTCAGAAGTCGACCCACAGCTTTTTCTTGGGTTTCCACAAATATTGAAAAATATTATATGAATGGAAGGGGAAAGGGAGCGGGAAAGGGGAGGGTTGCGGGTGGGAGGGAAGTTATGGGAGGGGGGAAGCCATTGTAACCCATAAGCTATACTTTGGAAATTTATATTCATGAAATAAAAGTTTAATAAAAAAAAAATCAATGACATTCATGAACCTACACTTGTTAGAGGTTGAACTGTGTCCACTCAGAAAAAAAAAAGTTGAAGTCCTAAGCCTCAGGTTCCATAAAAGTGACCTTACTTGGAAATAGAATCTTTGCAAGTCAAGATGAGGTCCTCTGGGTAGGCATTAATTCAATGGCAAGTATTCTAATAAAACAATGGAAATTTGGACCCCGAACACGCAGATAGAGAATGTCATGTGAAGACAAAACTGAACTAGAGGAATACATCTATAGCCAAAGAATACCAAGGATTGCTGGGCTTCATGAGAAGCTAGCAGAAGCATAGAACAGATTCTCTTTCAGTCCCCTTGAAGGAACCAGCCTTGCCAATACCTGGATTTCAGACTTCTAGCCTCCAGAATTATGAGACAATAAGTCCCTGTCCTTTCAAACCACCTGGTTTGTGGTACTTTATCACATCAATCTGAATAAACTAACACAATATTGATATAAATAATTGAATAAACAGATGAGGGAAAAGAAACAAACCTCCCATTCAGAAGTATTTAAGATAATTAATGTAAATACTTTGCGCTCAAAGAGGTAGAACATTTTAACTCACTACTCCTTTATGTTTTGGCTATGCTTGGTGACTTCCTTCCAAAGAGTACAAAAGAGTAATTTCTGAAAGATTAACTTTACAGTGGAAAAATCTGATGAAAGTCAGTAGCAACAGTGGTAAGTCATATCATTAATATGTTCTCCTAAAATGATGTGATGAAAATGACATTTCATTTCTATTTTCTTACTTCCCCTACCCCAAAAAGATCATAACCCCAGTCTAATCATGATGCAAAACACTATATAAATCCCAACTAACAGACCTCATACAAAGTACCTGGCCAGCACTAATAAAAAAAATTCAAGGTCATTAAAAATCTAGAGAAACTCTCACAGTCAAAAGGAGCCTAAAGAATCATGAACCAAAGGCAGTGCAATATCCTGTATAGGAGGGGTGGGAAACATGCTCCCTGCAGGCTGTATAAGGCCCGCAAAATCACTCGGTCTGGTCCTGCCAAGACAACCACAGGTAAGACTGGAAATTCGATAAATCTATAGTAGGCTAATTTTTTCTTTGATAATTTTGTATGGCTCATGAATGATGTTAGAAATATCCAAATTATCCATGGCAAAAAATAAATAAATAAATAAATAAAAGGTTCCCCAACACTGCTATGTAGGATCCTGAAACAGAAAAAGCACATTAAATAAAAACTAAGGAAATCCAAATCAAATATTGATGCTGGTTAATAATATCATATTGGGTCCAGTGCTGTGGCGTAGCGGGTAAAACCACTGCCTGCAGTGCTAGCATCCCATATGGACGCCAGTTCGAGTCCTGGCTGCTCCACTTCCGATCCAGCTCTCTGCTGTGGCCTGGGAAAGCAGTAGAAGATGGCCCAAGTCCTTGGGCCCCTGCATCCACGTGAGACCCGAAAGAAGCGCCTGGCTCCTGGCTTCGGTCTGGCACAGCTCCGGCCTTTGCAGCCAATTGGAGAGTGAAGCAGTGGATGGAGGACCTCTCTTTCTGCCTCTCCTTCTCTCTCTGTAACTCTTTCAAATAAATAAATTTTAAAAAAATACCATATTGACTTTGGCTCATTACATAAGAAATGTACCATAGTAAATGGGGGAAATATGCAAACTCTTTGTATGATCTTCATGATTTTTATTAATCTAAAACAGTTCAAAATATAAAGTTTATTAAAAATAAAAATAAATCAATGACCAAGAATCAACAGAATTCAGTTCACCATCATACCACCACCACAACCATAGTCAGATGAAGTTACAATCAAATATACCATTCACAGCCATTCCATCTGTTCAGAATGTTCCGGTACTCACCATACTCATCCATTCAAAAAGTATATATTCAGTCCCTACTTTGTAGCAGATACTATCATGGGTCCTGAGAATAATGTGATGGTAAAAACAAAGTTTCTGCTCTTAGTTTGCATTTCGATGTAAATTAAAATACCACAGTTCTAGCTATTAAAGGAAATCAAGGGCATAAGTAGCTTCCTGATCCTCAGCCTCTGATTCTAGATACATGTCCCAGAATGCCTAGCACTTGACAGTCTTCTCTGAAAACACATGGACTTGGGCCGGCGCCATGGCTCACTTGGTTAATCCTCTGCCTGCGGCACCGGCATCCCATATGGGCGCCGGGTTCTAGTCCCGGTTGCTCCTCTTCCAGTCCAGCTCTCTGCTGTGGCCCCGGAAGGCAGTGAAGGATGGCCCAAGTGCTTGGGCCCTGCACCCGCATGGGAGACCAGGAGGAAGCACCTGGCTCCTGGCTTCGATTGTCACAGTGCACCAGCCATAGCGGCCATTTGGGGGGTGAACCAACAGAAGGAAGACCTTTCTCTCTGTCTCTCTCTCTCTCTCACTGTTTAATTCTATCTGTCAAATAAAAAAAAAAAAAAAAAAAAAAAAAAAAAAAAAAAAAACATGGACTGACTGTAAGCAGGGATGTCTGAAGAAAAGAAACGAGCATACCCCTACAAAGAGGTACTTGCTAGCCTCCAAAATAGCCAGTACCACCACAAATGGACTTCTCCCTAGAGAAGTCTCAGATTTAAAGAATAGGATTTTCTTCCCAAGATACAGAAGAGCTATACATATACTAAAGAGTTTGCAGTAGAAAAGAATAGACTCTAAAGAGAAAAGCCAATTGGGAGCTGATATCTGCCCAAATACTTTCCATTTACTTCTACCTAATCAACAAGTTTCTCAAGTGCAACTGATTTAACATTCCCTTCCCAACACCAATCCCCATCATACTAACTCTTCCTTCAGCAACAGTTCAATGCTATCGCTTTCCCAGTATTAAACAACAGGACAACTGCATCTCCCTTCCCTTTTCTTCTGACTCCTATTGCTCTCCTTTCACACACACACTCACACTGAGTAACCACATCTTCTTGTTCTTTGGATGTGTTGTCTCAAATCCATCTGTTTCATTTGACTCTTGGTATCAACTGACTATACTCAATTATTTCTCCTCTTAAGAGTTTTCCCCCATCCTAATATTTTCCACTCCAAATCACCCTTACTGTTTTCCTTAATGTTTCCAAACCACTTCTTGGATCACATCACAGACCTTTATATATCATCCTCAAAACCTAGACTACTACTCAACTTCTAGCCAAACCATTGTTTTCTACAATGCCAAGTTTTATATTTCACTACTTTTTTACATTAGTACAACACTGCCTTACCTTAGTCCTCATTGTTATTCCCCCATTTCCTAATATTTTTCATCTTTGAATCAGAACAATGTCAGATGTATGAAGTCCAACCTCTTGATCAAAAAAAACAAAAAAGGAAAATAAACTCCAAAGAGGTCAAAATGACCTGCCTTATAACACACAAGTAGAAAGAAAAAATTCAAACCTAGAAGAACCTAGGCCACCTAAAGCGCTAATCCTGAAATGTTTCCATCTCCACTGTGGCAGAGGCCTTGTCTTCTAAGTAAATTTGTTTCTAACTGACATGATTAAAGTCGTGGTAGAGTCCTTCCCAAGGTCAAAAGAAGAAGAAGGGAGGAGTCTGTCCTGAGAATGAAAAGCAATTATTATCTACTTGCTTATGAATGCAAAAACTGAGGTCCCTACCTGCTCATATGGAACCATTTCAGGTTCTGCCTGTTAGTACCAAGCAATGATCTTTACCCTTGCCAGACAGCAGACAATATCATCAGTAACTCTGCTCCCATGTGGATCAATCCTGTGGCTGCCATGTAACATTAGAATATCCAATTAAATATATGCTTGTAACCATTTAAGGGAGACAAAGAGGCTAAAACCATCTCTAAGGAAAAAACAAAAACCTTCTTTGTTCAAGGCTCAGGCTTTTAGATAAGAAATTCCACCTGGGCCTTAATAGAAGACTACTTCCTGTTAAAAGGCCTTGGTGTCTTGTCTCGGGGCAGGATTCCTGCTACACAACCTAGCCACATCCTGGACGTTCTTTAAATCCCAGTATAATGTTTTCTTTTCTTGATTAAGCCCTATCTTGAAGTTTGTAGCAGTCTTGGCAAAGGAGGAAGAAAAGATGTGCTAAGAAAACTTGGGTTCCTATTATTAGCAGCTACATGTCTCACTGAGCACTGACAATTTTATAATAAAGAGGAAAAAAATTTTAACCAGTACTGTTTAACCACAGGTTACACATTCTGATAGATGCTATGCATAAATTACCTTACTTTATCCTTTTTTAAAAATGATGAAATACTCAAGAAATGTTAACTCCTTGTCCAAGATAACACAAATGGTTAGTGGAAAAGCTGGATTTGATCCCAGTTGGGACTAAATATATCATCCTCTACTGTTCACATTCAAGAAAGTTTTCATCCCCATTTTTCCACAAGTAGAACCAGTTCTAGGTATTTCCCCCACACCAATCCCTAACTCCTGAACCTACTAATTATGACCGGCAGGGAGCTGCAACAACAGCCTGTAGAGTTCTAACAGAAGTCCTGACATTTCCCACGCCTCCGCCAGGTTTCCAAAGCCACCACCCCCATTTGCCCTCCCCGGGGTTTGGCGCGGAAGATGGCGGCCCCCACCTGGCGGCACCTCCCACCGGCTCCTCAGGCCGCGGGTCCACCTCATAAACATCGTTGAAATGAAGGATGGTCAAGTCGCAGGGACCGACTTCTCCTGACCTGTCCCCCCACGTGTTCCGAGAGTGCTCTGCCTCCGCCTCCACAAGCTGAGGCGGCGCTGCAGCCAGGGCCGCCTCAGCGGCTTCCATTTCCTGGAAAGGTCTAGACGGGGGCTGAGACACCGTGGCCGGTCCACCGCGCGAGGACCTGGGCTGGAGCTGGAGGGTGTGTGGGCGCATGCGCAAGGCGTGGTCCAGGCACCCTTCCCGACTCTCCCCACGCTGCCTCCTCTCCGAGGCCTGTGTGCACCGCCCCAAGGCGACCTAGGGCCGTCCGTGTAGGCCTCGCCCTGTGGTGTGCGGGCCGTTGAGGGCCTAACGGAAACCTTGGCGCCCTTTATTTATTCTTTTCGGGGGGATTTCCGAAGCAGATCGCATAGTAACAGAGCTCATAATTCAGAGCGTAGTGAAAATTTTGTTTTTTAAAAATCTTGCTGCGCAAACGTTGTTTACTGTGCTACTCATGCCTCCTCCCTGTAAGGATTTTGCCCTCTTTACAGGAAAATGGGAAGGGAAAATTGGGGGTGGGCTTTAGTCCAACGTAAAACCTGTTCTGCAACCAGTTTTGTGATTCCACCTCTGTCTGATCATCTCTCTGACCTTCAATTTATCCACTAATTGAAAGTAGCTGCCCTGACAACAGGAACTTACTTGTGCACAGAACTGACAGGAAAGGGAGTAGATTAGAGGCAGCCCTTGCCCTCAAGGACGCTATATGGGATACCTTTTTGTCACTCTGTTCCATTCTTTCCAAACTTTTCCATAACCCTAGGAGCCCATTTCTGCTTCTGCTATAATCCAGATGAACCTCCCTTTGTTCACTTAAAATTTCAGCATTTCACAATTTGTTTTCTGTTGTACCACATGATTCCTCAGTTGTAGCTTTCTATTACATCTAATATGACACTGATATACTGTCTCCTGTTGTGGTGTGGGCTCTGACATTCCATGTGAGAATAGAGCAAGGGAAAAACTATTACTTCTATTGAATTATATTTTGCAGTAGTTATTGTAGACTGATGGAATTGGTCCAATCAATCAATAAGATACCCCAGAGTGCTGCAACCTCTTGGAATATGGCCAGTTGGTCATTTGCTCAATTGAACCAGGATAAATAAACACATCTAGGAGACTAAAAAGTGCCAAATTTGATCAAATAAGGAACTAAAACTTGAACAATTAAGTGAACATTAAAGAAATTGAAATAGGAGCCAAAAATCTCTTTTTTCAAAAAGCCTTAACAAGTACGAAGTTGCTCAGCCTATTTTAGGAGGCTAATGTAACCATGATTACAAACCCCATTAAAACAGGAAGATAAAATTACAAACCACGTGAGCTCTATGTATAAATCTGCATGTATGATTACTTTTAAGAAAGTAATTTTCAATCCAGTAGTACATTTCAAAATTGTATTATTTAGAGTTTATCCCAAGAATGTTAAGAATGATTTATCATCAGAGAAATCTATCCATCTAATTTGCCATATTAGTATACTGAAATAGAAAACTTAATTATTATGGCAAATGATGCAAAAATAAATCTTTGATAAAGTTAAGTGGTGTTTATTATTAAACATTCCTAACATCAAATGAATAAAGGGCCTTTCTTAGGTTGGTGAACCAACAGCAACGTTTTACCTAGTAAACTTTAAATATGTTCTCTGTATGAACAGAAATAAGACTGACCTCTATCACCACCACTGTTTAACAGATTGTTGGATATCCTAGGATACACTGTAAGGTAGAGGGGAAAGGAGGAAGGGAAGAAAGTGCCAGGGAGAAATTAATTAATGTAACATACCCAGTTAGAATGAATGACAAAAAAAGCTACAAATCACCTCAGTAGAAACAGCAAGAGCATTTAACAGAATCCTATGGCCATTCATGGTTAAACTTCCAACAAATGAGAAATTGAAATAAACGTCATGCCTTATCAAGGGGCATCTCTGCACAAGCTACAGTTCATGTACTTACTGGTGTTACTCTGAACGCTTTCCCCCTGAGATTATGAACAACACAAGGTTGATCAATCTCACTAGAAAATGTAGCCACTCCAATGAGGTAGGAAAAAGAAATGAAAGCCATCCAGATTGTAAAGAAAGAAGTAAAACTTTTCACTTGCACATAACATATTTTGCATGTAAAATATTCTGAAGAAGTCAAACACAAGAAAGAATTTGAATGGGGTATATAGAAACTATCCTATCTTCACAATAATTCTCTAAATTACTTTGACATTTAAAGTTTGTTTTTAAAAAGTTGCTTGATCTTTACTTAGTATAGAGTTGGTCTTCTGTGTATAAAGTTAATTGAAAATAGATCTTAGTGGAGAATGGGACTGGGAATGGGGAGGAGGAGAAGGAGTGGGAGTGTGGGTGGGAGGGCAGGTATGGTGGGAAGAATCACTGTATTTCTAAAGTTGTACTTATGAAATGCATAAAGTTTGTATTCCTTAAATAAATGTTTCTTTGGGGGAAGAAAAGCTGTTTGAATAAAGAAGTTCAGTAAAATCACAGGATGCGGGATCAATTTACAAAAGTAAGTCATTTCTTTATACTATCAATGACCAATCTGAAAGAGAAATAAAATAATTTAATTCACAATAGCATCAAAAAGGACAAAATACTTAGGAAAAATTTTAAAAGAAGTTACTGACTTGCAAACCGAAATTGTAAAACATTGTTGAAAAAAATTCTAAAGTAAATGGAGAGAATTTCCGTATATTCGTGTATTTGAAGACTCAACATTATAAAGATATCAATTCTCTCCAAATCTACAGAATCAACAGAATCCCTATCAAAAATCATGCAGGCTTTTTTGGGGGGGATTTAGAAACTGATTCAAAAATTTATGTGGAACAGGAAAAAACCAGAATTGTCCAAAAATTTTAACAAAGATCATTTACTTTATTTCATTGAATATAGTTTCTTTTAATTTTATAAGCATTTATAATGGTTGTTTTGAAACCTTGATCTCTGTGAAGTCAATGTGTGGACTTGCTTGGAGTCATTTTCATTGACTCCCATGCTTCTTGAGTAGAGGTCCCCCTTTTCTTTTTTGCCTATCTAGTAATATTTTGTTGGAAACCAGACATTATACATTAATACGTTGTAGTAACTTATAACTCTATTGTATTTATCTGAAAGTTGTTGTTCTTTTGTTTTATTGGATAGTTTACTTGCTTGTGTTCAAATTGCAAACTTTGTCTTCTGTGTTACACAACTACTAATATATGTATTCTATTCTTTTAAAAATGTATTTGTTTACTTATTTATATATATGTGTGTGTGTATACATACACACACACACACACACACACACATATATATATATATATTTGAAAGGCAGAGCAACAGAAAAAGAGGGAGACACAAAGAGAGATCTTCTATCCACTGGATTACTCCTAAAATAGCTGCAACACCCAGGTCTGCATCAGCCAGAAGCCAGAAGCCAGAAGCCAGGAATCCACCCTGGTCTCTCACATGTGGGTGACAGAGGCCCATATACTTGACACATTAGCAGGAAGCCAGATGGGAAGAATATCTGGGACTCAAATCGCCACTTGGATATGGGATGCTGCCATACAATCAGTGGCTCAACCACTGTGCCACAACATCTATGTTCTAGTCTTATGACCTGTGCTTACTGGTGTCAACCTGTCTCCTGGTATATACCATATGCCTGTGTCATTTGAAAAATCATTCAAGATTTGGACAGACATTTTACTCATGTTTGAAGACTCACCCTGGATTCCTTATTTCTTAGAATCCCTGTTTAATTTCAAGATACTCTGTAGAGGTTCTGTCATTTGACACTTCAAGCCCTTAATTTTCAGCTTTATCCTGCACAAACTGCACACAATTGCAATATGCACTTAGTTTATGCTACAGTTTGAATATGATTTGTGCCTCCCCTCTCCCCCATTCAAGAGGTTCGTGTGTTAGGAACTTGGTCTAGGGCGGCAGCATTGAAAAGTGCTGTGGAACCTTTAAGAGGTGGGGCCTAAGTAGGAGGTACTTAAGTCTTTAGGGGTCATGCTCTGAGAATGTGGTTCTCACGTGGCCCTTTAAGTTCACTCCAGAGAAAGTTGTAATAAGGGGAGCCATCTCTGTCTTCTGGTTTGAGATGTGGTGGCCTGCTCCAACAGGCTCCCAACATTGCCATCTGTCATCAGCCATGAAGTCCTGGCTTCATGACTGAATGAAGCTGCTGCAAGCAGTGAGCTCTTAAGCCAGATCTGAGCTAAATAAACCTCTTCTCTTCACGCATAGCCTGTGCCAGGTATTTTGTTATAGTGCTGAGAAACTTACACAATTTTTAAAAGGCCAGCAAACTCAGCTGTCATACTATGAGGAGCCACTTTTCTGCTTTTTGCTGTATACACTAGAGTCCATAGCTGAATAGTTTAGGAATTTACAGAGCTTATACTCAGATTTGGGGTCTCACTCTTTGTTTGTATACTTTTTTTTATTTAATAAATGTGAATTTACAAAGTGCAACTTTTGTATTGTTGTGACTTCCCCCCCCAACCTCCCTCCCTCCCGTGGCCCTCCCCTCTCCCACTCCCTCTCCCATCCCGCCCTTCATCGAGTTTCATTTTCAGTTACCTTCATATACCGAAGATCAACTTAGTATATACTAAGCAAGGATTTCAACACGCTGCACTCACACAACCGCACAAGGTATAGGGTATTGTTCAACTAACAGTGTTTTTAAGTTTCATAGTAAAACACATTAAGGACAGAGATCCTACGTGGGGAGCATGTACCCAGTGACTGCTGTTGTTGATTTAACAATTGGCACTCTTATTTATGATGTCAGCAATCACCCGAGACTCTTGCTATGAGCTGTCTAGGCTATGGAAGTCCCTTGAATTCACCGACTCTGAACTTGTTTAGTCAAGGCCGTGTCGCAGTGGAAGTTCCTTCCTCCCTTCAGAGAAAGGCGCCTCTCTCCTTGATGGCCTGTTCCTTCTGCTGGGGTCTTGTTCACCAGGGTCTTTCATTTAGATTGTTTTTTGCCACCGTGTCATGGCTTTCCATGCCTGTGAGACTCTCATGGACCTTTTAGCCAGAACCGAATGTCCCAAGGGTTGATTCTGAGGCAGGAGTGCTGTTTTGGGCGTTTGCCATTCTATGAGTCTGCTGTGTGTCCTGCTTCCCCCGCAGGATCATTCTCTCCTTCATTATTTGCTTACACTGGTCTTATTTGTGAAATCTCTTCGACACATACCCTATCTTTTTGATCTGTTGTGTATTTATACTTATCACTTTACCAAGTGCGCTGGCATTGGTTTCCCCCCATAACCACCCTCCCACCTACAAACCTCCCTCTCCCATCCCATTCTTCATTAAGATTCACTTCTAATTATCTTTATATACAGAAGATCAACTTAGTATATACTAAGTAAAGATTTAAAGAGATTGCACCCACACAGACACATGAAGTATAAAGTACTGTTTGAATACTAGTTTTACCCTTAATTTGCATAGTACAACAGATTAAGAACAGAGATCCTACATGGGGAACAAGTGCACAGTGACTCCTGTTGTTGAGAGCAGCTCGGATTCTAACGTGCACCCACATGGGATACCAGCACTGCAGGTGGCAGCTTTACCTGCTATGCCAAAGGGTCGGCCCTGACCTCAGATTTCTATTTTGAAATATTAAATACCAGAGAATATTCACTTTGACTTCTAAATTATTTATTTTTTGTTAAATATTTATTTATTTGAAAGGCAGAGTTACAGAGAGAGAGACAGAGATGAGAAAGAGATAAATAGAGAAACAGAAAGATCTTTTATGCACTGGTTCACCCCTGAATAGCCACAATGGCTGAGGTCAGTCCAAGTTGAAGTTAGGAGCCTGAAATTCTGTCAGGGTCTCCTATCTGCGTGGGAGGCAGAGGCTCAAGTACTTGAGCTATCTTCCATTGCCTTCCCAGGCACATTAGCAGGGAGCAGGTCAGAAGTGGAGCAGCCGGGACCCAATCTATTGCTCATGAGAGATGCCAGCATCACAGGTAGCTGCTTAACTTGCTGTGTCACAAAGTAAGCCCTAAGGTATAGGTCATTTCTATTGTGTTATACCACATAGTGCCTCTTTCATGATTAGTTATATAACCAGTGTGACCACAATCGGTCACATTTAACTTTTTTTTTTCTAATACTTTTCCATTCTTGAGCTCTTAATTCTGCTTTGTATATCAATAATTTTATCAAGGCAGTTTATGTCATTATGCCTTAGAAAACATCTTTTACTTTCCTCTTTGAAAGACAAGTTAGCTGGGTATAAAATTTGAAAATTACCATCTTTTCTTATTATGATTCTGTGGACCTTGTTCATTGTCCTTTGGTATTTAACTTTGCAAAAGTGAAATTGGAGGCCAGTGCTGTGGCATAGTAGGCTTAGCCTCTGCCTGTGGCAATGGCATCCCTTATGGGTACTGGTTTATGTCCTGGCTGTTCCTCTTCCAATCCAGCTCTCTGATTATGGCCTGGGAGGGCAATGGAAGATGGCTCAAGTGTTTGGGCCCTGCACCCATGTAGAAGACCTAGAAGAAGTTCCTGGCTCCTGACTTCAGATCAATCCAGCTCCTGCTGTTGCAGCCATTTGGGGGGCTTTCTGTCCCTCCCTCTCTCTCTCTCTCTGTAACTCTGCCTCTCAAATAAATAAATAAAATAAAATGTGTTTTGTTTTGTTTTTTTAAGTGAAATCTGAGGTCAGGCTGTGTGATTTGCTATTTTGTAATTAACTTATTCTTCCTATATTTGTGCTCAAAGGACTTCTTTATCACAATATTTCAAATATTTTGCAAGAATGTGTATGATTATAGGTGTCTTTTCATTTATTTTTCCCTGGAATAAAATGAGCTTTTTCAGTCTGTATACCAGATGAGAACTTTGAGATGGGTGTTAAACAAGCTACTAAAACTTCAGTGGCAGTGTAAGAACTAGAAGGGGGCTTTCACTTGAATGGGGAGTTTAATTTTCCCCAGGGGATCTGATGATCTAATGATTCAAATTTTTAAATTTTAATTTTCATGAAATTTATGTTGTTAATGTGTTATTTGTATTGTATTGTTTTCTGATGATTTTTTTTTTGTAAACTCAGTTCAGCAATGTTGCTGACTATAAGTCAAGATAAGAAATAGAACTGAATAGAAGTAGAGCTGAATTATTGTCCTATTGTTTAAGGAAGCCTCAAATTACTTAGTATATTAGTTTTAATCATTTGAGAACTTTTCGGGAACAACCCTATTAAGAAGAAACAGTGGCAAAAATATAAGAAACGACATACAAAATTAGAGATAGGGATTCTCTGATATTCTCTTAATTCCTTCCCAAATGAAAAAAAAAATCATGTATTTGATAAATCAGTAAGCTGTTTTTAAGCTCATTAATCAAGAGAAAGAGTGTTCTTTTAAATGATGATTTTGGCCTCTAGAGAAAAATTGATTGCCCTCCATATCTTTCCTGATATTTCTCAATTCCTCTGAACAAAATAATAATTTTACTAAAGCAGAGAAATAAGGATTAAGAGAGAATAGTAATCAATTTTTCATATTATAAATCTTATTTATAAAAAAATAAAAATCAAATTATTATTTTGGGATGAAAAGCAAAAAGCAAAACTGGAAAATAATTTACAAAAAATATATAAAAAAGTAATATTCTACCTTTATTCAGAATTGAATCAGTTGTTTAAATGATAAGAATGCTTGAACTACCATAGATAAATGAGGAAATGAACTAAAAATATACAAGATAGTGTAGGGAAGACAAACCTGATCTTCATCATTTGGGGTACCTGAGAATTAAACTGACTTATGATAGAATTGACAGGTGAAAAGCTTACAAATTTATTTAATACAGTTGAACATAGGAAATTGCCTAAGGAAATGAAGACCTAAAGAGCATTGAGTCAATCACTTATACAGTATACTGAGTTGTACAAAAAATTATGAAATATGATAAGACAAAACAGCTTTGGCTAAGGTGAGGATTAATTTAACAATGTATAGATTTCTCTCAGCTTCTTTTTTTTTTTATTTTTTGACAGGCAGAGTTAGACAGTGAGAGAGAGAGAGACAAGTGAAAGTTATGGACAGTGAGAGAGAGACAGAGAGAAAGGTCTTCCTTTTTTCCGTTGGTTCACCCCCTAAATGGCCGCCACAGCCGGCGCTGTGCTGATCCGAAGCCAGGAGCCAGGAGTTTCTTCTAGGTCTCCCATGGGGTGCAGGGACCCAAGCACTTGGGCCATCCTCCACTGCCCTCCCAGGCCACAGCAGAGTTGGACTGGAAGAGCGGCAGCCCGGGACTAGTATCCAGCGCCCCAACTGGGACTAGAACCCAGGGTGCTGGCGCCGCAGGCGGAGGATTAGCCTAGTGAGCCACGGCGCCAGCCAGCTTCAACTCTCAGTTCTTGGTGATTTTATTTTGAGGGGCTGGTGTTGTGGCACAGCAGGTTAAGCCAGGCTTGTAATGCCAGCATCCCATATGATCATCCGCTGGAGTTTTCAGCTTTTCTACTTCTGATCCCACTCCCTGCTAATGCTCCTGGAAAGCAGCAGAAGATGGCCCAAGTGTTTGGGTCCCTTTACCCACATGGAAGACCTGCATGGAATTCCTGGCTCCTGGTTTCTGGCTTGAGCTTGGCCTAGCCCCAATCATTGTGGCCATTTGGTAAGTGAACCAGTGGATAGAAGATCTCTGTCTCTCCCTCTCTCGTTCTGTAAATTTGCCTTTTAAATAAATAAAATTGGGGCCGGCGCTGTAGCATAGAGGGTAGAGCCGCTGCCTACCTACAGTGCCGGCATCTCATATGGGCGCCGGTTCTAGTCCCAGCTGCTCCACTTCCAATCCAGCTCTCTACTGTGGCCTGGGAAAGCAATAAAAGATGGCTCAAGTCCTTGGGCCCCTGCACCCACGTGGGAGACCCAGAAGAAGTTCCTGGCTGCTGGCTTCGGATCAGCTCAGCTCTGGCCTTTGTGGCCAATTGGGGTGTGAACCAGCAGATGGAAGACCTCTCTCTTTCTCTCTCTGCCTCTCCTCTCTATGTGTAATTCTGACCTTCAAATAAATAAATGAATCTAAAAAATAAATAAATAATTTTTAAAACATATTATTTTCCTCTTGGCACAGGGAGAGTCTCTTTTACACGTAAGTATCATCTGCTTTTGAGAGACAGAATGAAGTTCAGAGTGCTCTTCTTGCACCTGCTGTTTTTTAAAGTGGTTTTAATTCAAAATTGTCAATGTGCCAGAGCAGCATATTTTGAGACGATATACCCTTAACTTCCTCAATACGAAAAATAAATTTAAGTGATAATATTGAATAATTTGGGGGTTTAGTGTACTGAACGCTTATAAATCTAATGGTAGCAGTTTAATTAGTTTGAAAGAGAGGGGAATGAGTTTGATAATTATTAAGGGTTTTGGGACTTCATGTAGTCTCAAAGGTATGTCTCATTTTAAGAATGTATCATAAAGATATATTGTTAAATGAAAATAAAATCTTTACTATGTGTTATTTAACTAGAAACATTTGGAAATCCCTTAAACAGTTAGAAAATAAATAAGCAATTATTGTTCCTTATATAAGAGGATATTATACAGTCATAATTTAAACTATTGTAAATGGCAAAGGAAAGTGGAAGGCTAAAGTTAAATGCATAGCCATGAAACTGCTTACATATGATACAATGTTAAGTCTGTGTTTTTTTTTTTATGATTTATTTTTGGGGGCTGGCTCCTCTCTGTCTGTAACATTACCTCTCAAGTAAATAAATATTTTTTTAGGAAAAGTTTTTTTTATTCATTTGAAACCCAGAGTAAGGGGGGTGGTGGTGGGTGAATATCTTCCATCTGCTGATTCACTCCCCCAAATGCCCACAATAGCTGGGCCTGGGCCAGGCAGAAACCAGGAGCCAGGAACTCCATTCAGGCCTCCTACACAGGTGGCAGGATCTCAAGTACTGGCGTCATCATCTGCTGCCTTGCAGCAGCATGAGCAGGGAGCTGGATCAGAAGCCCAGCAGCCAGAGCTTGAGCCAGAGCTCAGATATGGGATGTGGGCAGTCCAAGTGATGATTTAACCCACTGTGCCTTAGAGCTCCCTCCCCCAACCTGCACTTAGACATTTTCTTTGTCCTTTATTGAAAAATGTTGTGTTGTATTCTGAACATTTTGAAAATTATCTTCCATGCTCTGATCTTATACTTTAATTCTATGCAAAGAGTTAATAGCTTTGTTTTAGCAAGCAGGCAACCAAACTGGTTGGATTCAGGCCAATAGTTCCAACTCATCACAGTAAGTTGTGGTTGCAGTCTTGGTTCCATTTTCAGTCTGTGGTGCTCTGAGTTGCTCCTACATGCGTGCCACCCAGTGCTCAGTGTTGGACCTGTGCTGTGGTTGATGTGTTCGATTTTCAAAGCTTTTGTTAGACTGAATAGAATCCGTCTAACATTTCTGCAGGTCAGAGTTGAGCTTGGAAGTTTATCATTGGCTTTATGACTTTGCTCTCCTGATCTCTCACTTTGCCACAGTCTTCTTCAAAATTTCCAGGTTTTTTTGGGGGGATGGGGCTCCTTTCCTTTACTTGTGTAGTTATAAAGCTAGGACTTTAGCGACTGCACATTGAAATGCACTTCCTCAAGCATCCTGTATCAAGGATTAAGTGGCAGTGGGCAAGGGGACTGAGAGAGAAAAAAATGCAATTTGGATTTTTCCCATTCTTTCCACCCCATCTCTTCTTTTTTCAAGTTTCATTTCTCAGATCCTCCTGTTCCCTCTGCCTGCTGCCACCACCACTCTGTTGCTTGAGTCTGGGTATTGGGGGGTGGGTGAAGTACTCTATTAATTTTCTCTCCTAGAGGCAGAACTAGAGAGTTTCCCTTGAACTTTCTCTGTCTACATGTTTCTGTTCCTGTTTCTGGTATGAATTGAGGCTAGGAGTTATTGGAGGCAAAAAATATAATAAATTCACTGCTCGTTCAGTGATTTTTTATTATAATATTTGTTTTCATCCACTTGAAAGGCAGAGAATGAGTGAGAGATATTGATTGATTGATTCCATCAACTGATTCACTCCCAAATGCATACAAACAGCCAGGGCTGGGCCAGGATGAAGCCAGGAGCCCAAACATCATCTGGGTCTCCCATGTGGGCGGCAGGGGCCCAAGCACTTGGACCATCATCTGCAGAAAATTCTTCATAGTGTGGGGAGTAAGATCCCCATCGTTATATATCCTCCACTGGAATTATACAGACAGCAAGAGAGAAAGCACCTAAAATAAAAGAGGTGCTCTGTCACCAGAGGGAGAAGGTAGGAAGAGGCAACAGCTGCCCACTGCATCATTGGAGCATCAGTGCTCTACATGTGGCCCTGGAACGTGACCTGTTAGCTGACGGACTTATACTTCTGCTACCAGCAAGATTCCCAGACACACAGTTTGTGGCAAATGGAACTAAAAGAAGCTCATTTGGGAGCAAAAACTTTTGAGATCTATGCATAGCTTTTATAATATGTATTTCCATGAACTTCATGAATAACCCTTCATACATCGTGAGGCCCAATCTCTTTTCTGAATTTCAGATGTGGTATATATGGTTGGATACCAGTAGGAGCCTTTCCCTAAGAAGTTTCATTATCACTTCAACCTAACATGGATACCTCTAAGCTAATTATTGTCCCACCAAACCGGCTTCCCCCCTAGATGTTGGTATTTCGGGCAATCATTCTACCATTACTCATCCTCTGAAGACTTCCTTCATCAAAGCTTCTCCCCTCATCCAATTCCTATCAAATCTTCCTTACCCAAAGGCTCCTCCTAGCCTTTGCACTGCTGTTATTGAATTACAGTCTCTGTAACCTTAGAAGAATAATCTGGCTGACGCCACGGCTCACTAGGCTAATCCTCCGCCTGTGGCGCTGGCACCCCAGGTTCTAGTCCAGGTTCTGTCCCAGTTGCTCCTCTTCCAGGCCAGCTCTCTGCTGTGGCCTGGGAAGGCAGTGGAGGATGGCCCAGGTGCTTGGGCCCTGCACCCGCATGGGAGACCAGGAGGAAGCACCTGGCTCCTGGCTTCGGATCGGCACAGCACGCAGGCCGTGGTGGCCATTTAGGGGGTGAACCAACGGAAAAAAGGAAGACCTTTCTCTCTCTCTCTCTCTCTCAAAAAAAAAAAAAAAAAAAAAAAAGAGGAATAATCTTTCTCATTCAAAGCTCTACCTTCTCCATTCTAAATACTGATATCAGATTAATCTTCTCAAAGTCTCGCTAGACTTTCATCTCCAAAATAAATACAGTCCATTTTCTCTATTGTTTATAGGATGAAGTCCAAAATACTTAGCCTGGTATTTCAAGATCTGTTACAATCTGGCTCCAACCCACATTTCCAATCTTCTTGATTATTATTTGTTTATATAAATCCTCTGATCCAGCCCAACTGATGTACTTATCATTCCATACACACACAGTATGGGTTTGTACCCTCTTCTTTTGTTTTTGCTCATAATGATGCCAGTGTCTTTAATGCTTTCTCCATTCTTCTCTCTGTATCTAAATTCCACATTTATCCTTTAATCCCCCTCTAAAATCTCATCTCTCCCTTAAACCTTTCTTTGTAACTTCAGCAATGTGCTAGTTTCCATCTCCAAACCATTGTAACACTCTGGCCCAGTCCTCATTTAGTAACAAAATCAAAGTCCTTCCCTTCCCCACCCATGATCAAGTAAGTCACTGTGTGTGCCACAGACTGACTTAGCTCTACCCCCAAGCTCCCCCAGACACTCCTTTCAAGGCAGGTAGTGCACAGGAAATCACCAGATCTGAAACCAAGGGCTAGAAGCCTGGTGTGGATGAGTTCATCCACCAATGAGATCAATAAATTGCAGCCTTTCTCTGCTCCCAGCTGTGTTGCCATTATCCACATTCCTGAACTTCTGCTTCAGTTTTTTACAGTTCCCCAATTCCTTCTAAAAAATCTAGCCTACTAACCTACTTCTCTGTGACCTCAGAATCTTGTTGAGCACCTGTTAGCCTGTTTCCCTGTGCTTCCCTCTGCTGGGAGACTCACTCCCAACAGACTTCTCGCACAGATGATTTTGCCGCCCTACATATGTTGCTCACCATTTCTACTTCTGTCACTGTAACTTACTCTTACACAGGAATTTGTCTTTGTAGCCCCAACAATTGGTGCATAATAGGTACATAAATCATACTTTTTAATAAGGTTTTTGCTTTTGGATAATTTTAGATTTACGGAAAATTGCAAAAATAATACAAAGCGTTTCTGTCAACACTTTGCCCAGCTTCCCCCAGTGTTAGCTTCTTACCTAAGCATGGGCTTGTTAAAACTAAGAAATTAACTTTGGATGGGACGGTGCCGTGTCTCACTTGGTTAATTCTCTGCCTGTGGCACTGGCATCCCATATGGGCACCAGGTTCTAGTCCCGGTTGCTCCTCTTCCAGTCCAGCTCTCTGCTGTGGCCCAGGAAGGCAGTGGAGGATGGCCCAAGTGCTTGGGCCCTGCACCCGCATGGGAGACCAGGAGAAACACCTGGCTCCTGGCTTTGGATAGGTGCAGCAGCGGCCGTAGCAGCCAACTGGGGAGTGAACCAACGAAAGGAAGACCTTCCTGTCTCTCTCTCTCTCTCTGTCTGTAACTCTGCCTGTCAAATAAATTTTAAAAAATTAACATTGAACAATTAACCATGATTGTCCTTTTACTGATCTAGGATCCAATCAAAGAAATCACGCTGATTTTACCATTTCTCTTTATTCTCCCCTAATCTTTGATAGCTTCTCCGTCTTTCCTTGTTGACCATGACAATAACTTTTCTGAAAAGCATTAATCAGATTTCGGTAGAATGGGTCTCAATTTCATTTTCTGATGTTTTCTTTCACCTAATTTATTTATTAATTTTCCTTAAATGACAAAAATTGTACATATTTATCCTGTACTGCATGATGCACTAGAATGTTTGTACATTTTGGGGTGGCCTGGACTAGGAGATGAGGTCCAACCTAGCCCACAACAGACAGAAGGATTTTCTTTCTTTCTTTTCTTTCTTTCTTTCTTTCTTTCTTTCTTTCTTTCTTTCTTTCTTTCTTTCTTTCTCTCCCTTCCTCTCTTGCTATGTCTTTCAAATAATCTTAAAAATTAAAAAGTAACTAGACTCTCAATGTATTGGTTATATATAATATGAAGGTATAATAAATTTGCTTTTGTTTTATTCAGGTTACTATCGGAGACTTCATAACAGAGGTTAGCCTCAAGTATTTTGAAATAGCAGAATTGGTAGTGCACATCCCTGAGGAAGGGTGAAGAACTAAATGACTCTTGCCTGGAAGGAAAAAGCCTGAATCATGACTTGAATGGACCTTCAAGGCTGTAAGAGTTCCTGTACAGGGGGAGCAGCTTCATTTACCTGTGGTCGTGTAGCAGATCATTAAAGCTGGTGGCGAACTCTGCCCTGGCAGTTTTGAAAAGGCCAGAGGAAGTGCAGCTGCCAAGCTGGAAGTCACACACACTCAACTTCTGCCAGACTACCGAGACAGACATCAGATACGTCCTTCCAACTCCCACAGAAACGGAGAGAGGACAGAATAAGCCTGACAAAAGGGGCTGGAATCCATCCTAGTCTTGTGCTGAAACCTCCTTCTCTCTGTCCCTGAGAAGGACCCTCTAGCTCCCTGGTTTCTTCAGAAAGAACCCTATATCCTCTAGGCCTTGAAGTAGAGATACTCTCTCCCAACCTAATTCTCCCCTCACTATGAGTGTCAAAGACTTAACCTGCACCATCATTTTGAAAACCAAGTTTTTAATTCATCTGTCTTACTTGAAGTCTGGAAACAGATGCTATTTATTTTGTATATACACCAAGGAAGTAGAATTACATTGCTGCAGGGAAAAATTCAAAATCCACATAAATAAGAATGTTCTTACTGTAAGGTTTGTTAAATGCTAGAAGCAGTTATTGAAAGGAGTTGTAGCATCATCTTTCAGAACCAGCCTCAAAGAAACACACAAATCAGGTTCTGAACTGACTCCCTAGAAGAAGACTAAATTTCTCTTACCACCCTCAGAAGCATCAGAGTTTAAGTAATAAGATTGAAAACTAAGGATTTCAAATGCCTCATCAAAAGCCAGCTACAAAATGATATTATTTTGTAGCCTTTGATCTGTTCAATATATTATTTTATCAATATATTCTAAGGAACTAGATGCTTTAAGCCTAGATTTTTATTTTCAGTATTAAACCAAGGTCAACAACGCTGAATTCCTATTAAAGACTCTTTCTTGGGAAGATGGTCAAAAAAAAAAAAAAAAAAACACCACGGTAGATTTCCATCCATTTGTACATTGGACCACATTCTTTCTTTTCTCCTCTGATACTGTTTTTCTATAATCATCCCTTCCTGTTGAAGCTGTGCCTATCCTTGGTTATTCAGTGATTCTTCCCTTCTTTCCAAACACATCCTTTAAAAACAGAAACATCCCCTTATCAGAAGCAGCCACTCTATGGCTACTGTCCTCCTCCCTCTTTCCCTGCCTTCCTACTCATCCTTGCCCATCTCTCCCACTTCTTGTCCTCACTGCTCACTTGCAATGTTGGGGTGTGCTCCTTCCAGTCCTTATAAATACAGAGCTCCCCACAATGGCCTCTTCTTACCCAAACACACTTTTCTAAGTCTCTCTCTGCTTTGCTACTTCCGGGGCAACATGCAGCTCACCCCTTTGAAAGTGACTCTGCCCTTTGCATCTGGGATTCTGCAGTCAGTAGAGTCTTTGTCTGACCTTTGTATTCCCCTGTCTGTGTCCCTGCTGACTCTCCCTCGGCCCACCTTTTCTCTGTTGACACGACTCAGGGCTTAATCTTTACTCTCTGCCATTTTCACGCTCTGCAATTCTTCCTTCCTGGAAACAGAAATGTTCCTAAAGCTTTCTTGACCACTTTTTTGCTTCTGACTTCTAAATTTGCATCTGCAGCCTTAACTTCTCAGTCTAATATTTTCATTTTCTTAAAGATTGGTTGATTGGTTGATGTGTTTGAAAGGCAGAGTCTCACACACACACACACACACACACACACGGAGGGGGAGTGAGAGAAAGAGAGAGAATCTTCCATCTGTTGGTTTATTCCCCAGATGGCCACATCAGTAGGTCTGAAACCAGGGTGCTTGGGCCATCTGCTGGTGCCTTTCCACGTGTGTTAACAGGAAACTGAATGAAAAACAAAGAAGCTGAGACGCAAATGAGCTACAAGTGTCACAAATGGCAGCTTAACTTGTTGTGGCACAATGCCAGGCCCTAGTTTCATGTTTTCAATTGCTCAGTTCCAAAAGGGAAAGCTCCGTTTGTACTGTTTGGCAGACTAGGGAATTTGAACTCATCTTCTTTTCTTTCTTTTCCCTTATCACTCCCCTGCCTACACTCCCTAATAATATGCCATTGGGAAGCATGCACTTTGAAGACAGGCTGCACCCACTCAGGGTACTTATATGAGCAGAAGTCTTGGAGTCATAGTGGGTGAGAGGGTAGAATGTTTAGGTGGGTGTGAGCCTTCCCAAGTATCAGTCCAGAGAGATTCTTTAAGAGGAACTAACTCCGTGAAAGCCATGAAGAGAAACTGAAAGAGTGAGAGGTAAAAATATAGCATTGAGATAGAAAATTCAAGTTGGAACAAATTTAAAAGTTTAATGATATCACACTGGCCAGTATGTGGGGAAACAAGTGCTTTCACAAATAGCCGGCATGAATGTAATTTGATACAGCCACTTTAGGAAGGATTTTCAGAATGTCTCTGCAAAATGTAAATGCACATATTCTATGACCCAGCAATTTCATTTCTTCATTTATATACCTATGAAACATATACCCTTATATGAAGAAGGAGATTTGCTTAAGAATTTCATTACAGACTCACTAATATTGAACACTGGAGATAATATCAATGTCCTAAATGGGAAATGGCTTAGTAAACAATGGCATATCTAATGTTCTAGAATATTATACAGAAACAGAAGATTGAGGTAAATGTGCACTAATGGAGAAGCCTCTTCAAAGTCATAGTGTTGAGTAGAAAGGAAAACGCAAGTTGTAGGTTGGCATACGATACATATCATCTCTACAAAATGTACATGTGCATTAAAAACACCAAAATACTATATTCATTTTTTAGGAAAGTATAAATGTCAAAATGTGCAGTGGAGTATCTAGAAGATCTACACAGCGAATTTATAAGAAGCATTATTTCAACAGTGGGGACAGGAAATGATTAAGGCTGGCATGGTGGACAAAAAGGACTATATCCTTATCTGCAAAGTAATTTTTTAAGAAGAAAAAATGTGTATGCAGTAATGTCTGATTATTAGAGAGAGAGTAAGAGCAATGGAGATACAAGGAGGAACCAGAGAATGAGGCAGGGGTAAGGATGAAATGGAATGTCCAGAATGGAGTCAGGGCACAGATGGGTCAAAGGACAGTTAAGGAGCTGCTTCTGCAGAGACAGCCTGTCCACTGCAGTGTTCCTCCAATATGTGTTCCACCATACTTGGCAGGCCCAGAAGCGTCCTTAAAGGAACCCAATTTTGTTGAAAGAACAGCCACTGCAGTTAGGGTTAGTGAGATCGGAAGAAGAAAACAGGGGCAGCAAAGCCATGGCTGACTAGTCAATGGGTGTGGCGTGTTGCAGATTTCATTTAGGCCAAAGCTGTGCTTGGCCAGAAGGAGGTCTAGTCAAATGGGCAGGGGCTCTCAGTAGAATCCAGAGATAAGGCAGGCTGGAGGGTTTGACTAATTGCATATCCTAGGTAATAGGTATTAGGCAGGAAAGGCTCTGCAGAGCCAGGGATAGATACAAATTTCAGGGATAATTGTCAATTAACTTTGTTACTTTAGTAAGAATTGAAATATCTGGTGTATTTTGCCTTGAAGAGTTCAGACTTCCTTCTAGTTAGTTCTTTATGTACTTGATTTTAATCTTTGGGAAGACAGACAGAGAGAGAGAGAGAGAGAGAGAGAGAGAGGCAGAACAGACAGACAGAGATCTTCCTTCTGTTGGTTCAATCCCCAAATGCCCACAATAGCCAGGGCTGGACCATGCCTAAAACTCAAACTGAATCACCCATGTAGGGACCCAAGATCTTGAGCCATTACCTACTGCCTCCCAGGGTACAAAGAATCATAAAGCAAGCTGGAACTTGAACCCAGGCACTCTCATGTGGGCTCTTCATCACTGCACCAAACACTCACCCTTCAAGTCAGTTCTGTTGTGAGATAATGCTCTGACTTAAAAAAAATTCTTAAGTTTCCACCTGATTTGTATCAGCACAGTCAGGTTTCTCCTCCTCCACTTGTATTATTATGCTAGCTTAATGAATAGCTTCACTATATCTTCATTTCAATACATCCTACATATCACTGCCAAATTAATTTTCTTAAAACATCACTTGTCTCTTATTAATTCACCAAATCAAGAAATGGCAATGGTCTTCTTTTGCCCATGGTCCATCCCAACCCAGCATCAGAATTAAACCCCTCTGCTCCAAAAGCTCTGAATAGTGTGAACCATGCCAGTCCTAGCTACCACTAATTCCCATTCTACCCATAAGTGGCTTCAGTAATTCCTCAGCACCCTGGAATTCAGTTCCTAAATACACTTCTGCAAAAATGCAGGAAGTCAATGGTATACATGAGATTCGTCCTTTGGGTGTGTTCATCAGTGTATAGCTTCAAGTCATGTACATCATTGTCATCCAAAGAAAATTCTTAGGTTTTTTCTGTTGCTCATGTACCATCCTTCATCCTTCCCAAAATTGAAGGAAACAGACCGTGTATCCTACTTTTGTGACCTCACCTACAACACCTTCACACTGGCCTCTCTTCAGTTAACTCAGGTCAGACTCTTGTGCCTTTGCTTCAGCAATTATCCAACCCCCAAAGAGCTCTGCCGCACCTCTCCAGCTATGCAGATCCTACCTATACTTCAATATTTCCATTAGGTTCCACCCCTACTCTGTAACCTTTTTCAAATAATTGCAGCTTACAGAAATTCATCCCATGTCCCAATCCTTGTAGTATTTACATACAGCAGAGAAGAACATTATATATTATTTTTGTCCTTCATTTTTTCATGGGTGAATAGCTCATCTCCCAAGTATAAGTACCTTAGGAAGAAGAATCATATCTTGACACTTTCTATGGCCTCTCTTGTATTTAGCATAGTACCTTGCTCATTGTGCACATTCCACAGGGATGTAATGTACCCTATACTTTTACACAATGATTCTTTATATATTGTATTTTTCAGGAACTTTTTGGTTGTAAATGATAATAACCAAAATCAAACTGATGGAATGTAAATGGAAATTTGTGAGTTCATTTATATGAAATTATAGGTATAGGTTTACTTTAAGCAGAGGTGGATCTACATACTCAAACAATATCAATCAGAACCAGTCTTTCTCCATTTCTCCATTCTGATCCCCTGAGTTAGATGTCAGGAGTCTGTTGACCACGAATGTCAAAGGCAGCCATCAGAAACTCCAGGCTTCCATCTTCTGAACTTACCAAAGCAACAGAAAGAAAAACTAAAAACACTTATGTGTTAGGTTAAAATATATAAAATTGCCACATTGTAGGTTAAAAAAAAAGGTTTCAATAATGTCAGTTTCATATGTATTAAGCTCATAGTTCTGGAAATAGTCTCAAGGCTGAAGTTCACTGATTTCCTACCCAATCCTAAACCAATTATTGGGACCACTAGAATTCAGTTCTCTTACTGACCAATCCTGAGTCATTTGCCCACCCACACACCCATGTAGACAAAAAATGACATAGAACTACTTTCTATCAACAGAAAAGGTAATGTGGGGGGTGGGGGTGCTGTGCATAGCAGGTTAAACCCAGGCTTGGGAGGCTGGCATTTCATTTGGGCACTGATTTGAAACCCAGCTTCCCCAGTTCAGATCCAGCTCCCTGCTCATGCATGTGAGAAAGCAGTGGAGGACAGCCCAAGTGCTTGGTCCCCTGCACTCACATGGGAGACCTGGAAGAAACTCCAGGCTCCCTGCTTTAGCTTGTCCCAGCCTTGGTATTGCGGCCATTTGGGGAGTGAACCAATGGATAGAACATCTTTCTGTCACTCTGTCTCTCTTCCTCTTTCTATAACTCTGCCTTTCAAATAGTTTTTTTAATATAAAAAAAAAAAAAAACAGAAAAGGGGGCCAGTGCCGCAGCTCGCTAGGCTAATCCTGTGCCTGCGGCACTGGTACCCCGGGTTCTAGTCCCGGTTGGGGCGCCAGTTCTGTCCCGGTTGCTCCTCTTCCAGTCCAGCTCTCTGCTGTGGCCTGGGAAGGCAGTGGAGGATGACCCAAGTGCTTGGGCCCTGCACCCACATGGGAGACCAGGAGGAAGCGGCTTCGGATTGGCGCAGCACGCTGGCCGTAGCAGCCATTTGGGGAGTGAACCAACGGAAGGAAGACCTTTCTCTCTGTCTCCGTCTCTCTCACTGTCTAACTCTGCCTGTCCAAAAAAAAAAAAAAAAAAAAAGGAAAAAGAAAAAAAAAGAAAAGGGGAAAACAAAACCTGAGCAAGGAACACACTAAATTCTGACTATACATATGAGAGACAAAACAGAGTTGGAAATGTCCTAGGAAGGTAATGAAGCCAAAACTTCAGGGTACATCACTTGCATGGGCTCCTTCTAAGACCAGGTATCTAATTTTGTGTGTACATTTTAAAAATCATTTTTCTTAAATAGAAACACTATTGAAAAAATAAATTCCCAACATACTTTACTTTTCCTTGCTTTTAGTGTGAAGAAAACATTTATTAAATAATTTATTCACTGACTTCTTCCCAATAATTTAATCTCTTACAGTTTGGCTCTAATAAAACATAACTTGGTCACTCACTTCAGAATGCTCAGCTTCTAGAATCCAGTATTTTAATGTCTTTTTCCCTGCCTCTGTCACAGACACACTCCAAGATGGTATTTTCATTTTTTCACTTCCTTGAACCTCACTCGCTAATGAACTCTGACTCACAATATCTCCTTCCAATGAGAGGTCAGCCATGACTGAAGTGTTCATCTTGGAGTTCCACTTAGGTACCAATTTGAGGAAACTTAGCAGTTTCATATTCACTCTAAACTGATCTTCTCTGATATGCTTTGATTTTAAAATTCCAAATCAAAATAAGTTCTCTAAAACTAGCAAAGAGAGAACATGAAGTGTAAAGTATAGTTTATATTGGGATGAATCTAGAATGTGATTCTTGTGACTCTTGTCAAACCTATACACCTCTAGGGCACCTACTGCCAAGGATGTGCCAACATTGGGTCTAGGTAAACCAGAAAACGTGTCCTTGCTATCGAGATTTCCAACTGCACTTTACCCTTCTGCTTGGCAGTCAGACAGCCCCAGAAATGTAAATTCATGCCATTTTGAATGTGGGGGAAGGTGAGGGAGCTAAGCCTGCCTGCTGCTATTCTGATTACAGCATTTGTCGCTTGCAGAGACAGCTCTGGAATTGATGCCATTTTTCCCCATCTCAAGAAAATGGCTTGGGCGGTGTATCAGGGGAGCCAAGGGGCACCTACAAATGGCAATTTCCACCTCACCTCTCAGCAGGTGTCCAAGGCTACAGTCCTGCATGTGTGGCCTTGCATTTGCCCGTGGATTCCTCCTTCCTGCACCTCAGTTTCTGCAAGAAATACAGCATAGAAACAGGGCAGTGCAATCGTGTAGCCTTTTTTTTTTTTTCTTTTAATTTGTTGAAATTGTCTCTAGGCAGAAGGGAGATAGAAACCAGATGGTTGTAGCTGGAGTAGACCTGCAACTGAGAAGCTCAAAGATGCTCAAATCTGGTGGGAGTCATTATTTTCTTGCAGGGTAAGGGGAGCAGATAACAGAGTAGTTAATCTGCAGTCCTGAGCTCCCCAGCCTATGTCCACATACACAGAAAAGACAGCCCCTTTTCTCTGATTGCTCCAAAGCACCACCCAACAAGGGCTATCACGGACTTTTCTTGAAGATGAGGCAGGGTGATGGGAGTAAGTTAGTGATCACAAAAGGAGTTTACATCACAGCTCTTAAACAGTTCACAAATGAGTGTCATCCATATTCCTTGAAAACTCCTTAACCTCTTGTTGGCTTCCTCTTCACCATCCCCACTTCTTTACCCTCCCAGCCTCTGCTCCCTACACTGCCTCTCAATCTTTTGTGAAGTCTAATCAGCCTATCCTCTGTATCTCCCCATTCTGTACCCATGGATTCAGCCAGCCCCAGGAGCAAAAGTCTGTACTTCTTCGTCCTTCATGTCATTAGTCCCTAATGATACAGTTGAACAAGATTTTACATAGCATTTGCATTGTATTAAGTAATCTAGAGCTGATTTTAAATATACAGGAGGATGTGCATGGGTTATATGAAGGTACTTCAAAAGGTTATGGAGAAATGGAATTAAAAGATGAGCCGGGGCAGGTATTGGGTACAGTATTGAAGATACTGAAACTTAATTGGGACGCCTGCATCCCTCATCAGAGTACCTGGGTTCAAGTCCCAGCTCTGCTTCTGATTCCAGCTTCCAGTCAATGCACACCCTGGGAGGTAGCAGGTGATGGCTCAGGTACTTGAGTCCCTGCTACCCACATGGGAGACCCAGACTGAGTTTCTGGTTTCTGGCATTAGCAGGGCCCAGGCCTGGCTATTTTGAGCATTTAGGGAGTGAACCAGTGGATAAAAAATCGCTCTGTCTCTGTCTCTCTTTGACATAAATTTAAAAAAAAAAATTAAATAGCAACTAATTTTTTAAATGGCAAATTTATTTGGGTACAGAGATTTAAAACCCATGTATAGGTTTTTCATAATACACATTCCAACTTTTTGAAGACCTTTTGTATGCAAATAATACACCATTTTAAGTAAAGGACTTGAATATCCTCAGATTTTTATATCTGAACAGGGCCTGGAACCCAGCCCCCAGGATACTGAGGGACAACTGCACTATGCAAATGCAGCTGAAAGTCCATTTAGAGGTCCACCTGTTAGGCTCACTCCCAGGCAAGTACACAGTGTCTTTCCCAACGCTACTTCTCCAACTCTGACACTAGCCTGATTTCCTACAGTTCATTCTCTGCACTAACTTCACAGAGTGAGCATCAGACTCTACAGGCTAAGGGCTCAGTCCCACAAGAATGTGCTTTGGGATCCTCAAACAGAGGCTGGTTGCAAGTGTTGGCTCCCAGGTTACCCATTCTTCTGTCCAATATGGTTACAGATTCAGAGGTCCCCATAACTTTCCTTTCGAGGTCAACGGAATTCACCAGAATTACTTGTAGAACTCAGGAAACTGCTTTACTTATTATTACTAGTTTATGTTAAAAGATACAACTCAGAAACAGACAAATGGAAGACATAGGAGGGGGAAATGGAGCTCCCATGTCCTTTCTGGGTGTGCCACCCTTCCAGCACCAGCTGTCTTTTCTAATTCAAAGCTCACAAACTCTGCCATCATTTTGGGTTATTTATTTATTTATTTATTTGACAGGCAGAGTGGACAGTGAGAGAGAGAGAGAGATAGAGAAAGGTCTTCCTTTACCGTTGGTTCACCCCACAACGGCCACTGCCGCCGGCGCACTGCGCTGATCCGAACCCAGGAGCCAGGTGCTTCTCCTGGTCTCCCCTGCGGGTGCAGGGCCCTAGCACTTGGCGCCATCCTCCACTGCACTCCCAGGCCACAGCAGAGAGCTGGACTGGAAGAGGAGCAACTGGGACAGAACTGGCGCCCCGACTGGGACTAGAACCCGGGGTGCCAGCGCCGCAGGTGGAGGATTAGCCTATTGAGCCATGGCACCGGCCCCATTTTGAGTCTTTTAAGGAAGCTTCTTTTATGTAGGTATGATTGGTTCAAGAATTGGCCATTAGTGATTAACTCAATAATTAACTCCTCTCCCTCCCCCCAAGTTTCAAACTTCAAGGGACAAGATTCTCCTATCACCCTCACCATCTGGTAATTTTCAAAGGTTTTAGGAACTCAGTGCCAGAAACTGGGGCCAAAGACCAAATCTCTCTTATCATACCATGCCACCTCAATATGGTTACTGATCTTATTAAAAAAAAAATTCTAGAGCTACCCCCTTAGGGTGTTAGCCTTCCTGGTTCTTTGTAGCTCTCCCTTTCTGTGAACTCTTAAGAGATTGACCAGGAACCTCTGGTTTGCTCAGCAGGATTTTCAACACACAGTCAGTCAGTCGGTAGCATGGGAACAAGCATTCTCACAGCACTGGAGTTGAAGGCCCACCCCCCTCCTTCTTCCTCTGTCTTCCTCTCAGAAGGACCTTAGGATATCAGTGGGATGGCTTAACTTCAATGAGCAAAGACCACGTCCCACTCCTTTCCATGTAGGCATCTCTGCTTTCCTGGGCCACCTCCATTGAGTGGTCTCAGGGTTACTGATGTCCCATAAGTAATGGGACAAAGGAGGAGAGGATCCTTCTGAGATCCCAGGGAGCTCTGTTGGCTCTTCCTTGTGCAAGTCTCTAGTGGGGCACTCTCAGAGCAGGATCCTGAGACCCTACAATGCAAGACCAAGAGCATTAATGGGTGAAATGGGAGAGGGATGAGGATCAGGTGGAGTGACTGCCTCTGTGCTCCCGATCCCACTGCCCCATCCCCATGAACAAAGACAAAACCAAAACCAAACCAAGTCTGTGCAGCAAAGCTTTCCTGTTGTGTTACCAAGAGGTCTTGCTTTTGAAGCAAAAGCCCCACTCCCTCCTGTAGCCCCAGTCTCATCCTCAGAGAGTGAGGGCCTGGAGCCCACAGGGGTTTATTTGAAATCTGTGTTTAGGTCCCAGCGTGTGGCAAAGTGCTCCGCTCTGATGACACTTTTCGCTTCTAATAATAGAGCAGATGAAGTAATATTGCAATTGATGTTCCTGGGGATTTGATTGGATAAGTGCATCAACTGTGGAGGGGGAAGGGGGTTGCATGGACGGATCACATTAGTATTCCCATCCTATCAATGTGCAGGGCCGCGAGCCACGTCAGCCAGACCGAGTCCCTGCGTCTGCCAGTCCCGCCACGGATTCATTTGGGATCCTCAAACAGACGAGCCGGCAGAGACGAGGGATCCATTAGCTGATTCGAGCCAATTGCCTGCTTCGGGGACGGCCAGCCCTTCCAGGCCTGGTGACAGGGGAGGGAGGGGGAAAAGGCAAGCGAGTGCCGCTGCGGGAAGACACTGAAGCAGGAGCGACGTCCCCTCCCGCCCCCCGCCTCGCAGCACAGGCTTTGAACGCGGCTCCCCCATCTGAATGGAAACTCCGAGCCTCCGGGCGGCGCGTTCCTTCTGGCCCAGCCTTGCGATCCTAGCGGAGAGGCGGGCGGTGCGCGCCAGCGCCAGCGCCCAGCTCCCGGGACAGGGCCGGCGATGCTGCTGAGCAGAACTTGATCGCGCCCCTTCCTCGCTGCTAGTGGAAGCGATGCTGCACGGCACAGCCAGCGCTTCCCCGGCTCTCCTTCAAGCTGAAGGTTACCCGCCCGCACAGCCAGCGCCTAGCCTGTGAGCGGCGCGCCTCGGGTCCCAGCTCCGGCTGCTCGGCGGCAGCGCGCAGGGCAAAGACCGGGCCGCCCGCGCCGGGGCGCACTGCACCAGCGGCTTCGGCTTGGTGGATGTGTATGCATGAGTTCTGCACCGAATGGGCGCAAAAAGCGCCCCAGCCGGTCCACCCGCTCCTCAATCTTCCAGATCAGCAAGCCCCCGCTGCAGAGCGGGGATTGGGAGCGCAGGGGCAGCGGCTCCGAGAGCGCCCACAAAACCCAACGAACCCTGGACGACTGCAAGATGGTGGGTGAAAAACTGCGCCTCTGGGCTTTTTTAAGAGGGGGTGGGGGAGTCGTGCATGTGAATCGTTTGCCTGGGTGCCAGCCACTCCCCCACCCTCCGCGCCTCCATGCCGATCACGTGCCCATGCACTATTTTTAAATCAGCAGTCCCCCACATTCGGGGTGACACCGGGGTCGTGCATGGATGGCCTCACGCAGAGAAGTGCCATGGCAAGGGGCTTGGGGGTCAGCGGCTGTAGGTGGTGCCTCTACCCCCGCCAAGAATGGTGGATTGCAAAGACAGGGTGAACGGGCTCACTCACCGGGGAGGGAGGGCTTGGGCAGTGGGGATGCTGCTTTGTGGGGAGACGGCAGCCACCGAACCCAAACAGAGCGCACGCGGCGCTGCAGAGGGGACGAAGGTTCCAGCGCCGAGGCCGTGGCCGGTCTTCCTGTCACGCTCCCGAGCCGGAGAGGGGCAGCGGCCAGGCAGGAGGTGAATGTCTTTTTCCTCACGCTCTACCTTTGGTCTGTTCCTCGTGCAACTTCAAATCCATTTCCTTCCCCGCAGTAGCAGAGGGGAGCGGCTGCGCCACAGTCCCCAGCATCGCTCTCTAATGACCTGGGAGTTTCAGGGTAGTTCTCTAAATAGGCTCTGGCTTTTCAGAAAATCAGTTTGAACCGGTGGGGGCAAGTAGAACTGGAAACAGACCTCGAACGGCCAGGCTCGCCTAGGAAAAATAGGCACTTGCCTTGGACAAAGAGACTTGCCGGCTCTGTGCCTTAAGCTTTAACCAATCCGGGGACTCCTTAGCGGGAGATCTGGGGAGCGCAGTCTCACGGGTGGGTGAAGGCTGGTGAAGGCGCCCAGCTAGGTTCACCGAGGTGGGAAACTTTGGTGTGATGAAAGGAACTCGCTTCTTTTCCAGCTTGTCCAAGAGTTCAACACGCAAGTGGCCCTGTTCCGAGAGTTGGTCATCTCCATTGGGGATGTCTCGGTCAGCTGCCCCTCACTCCGGGCAGAAATGCACAAGACGAGAACTAAAGGCTGTGAAATGGCCCGGCAGGCACATCAAAAACTGGCTGCCATCTCAGGGTAGGACATTCTTGGCATTGTTTGGTAATCCGTATGCGGGATGCGTGAATGTGGAGTGAACGGTCTGGTTTCCAAGTCCTCAGGCATGATCTCTGGCCAGGGTGAGGTTTATAACCAGTCACCCTGAGGTCGAGGGTCTTCGGAGTGCTAATTGTGAACTTCAGTAATCTGAAGACTGCGATTTTCGTTTATAAATATGGACAATTTTGGTCATTAAGTGATGGCTTTTAAATTAATTAGCAATCTGATGACCACATACTGGAATCTGGGGCTTAAGATTTTTCAGGGGCGACTGTTTGAGCATAAACTGAAGTTATTAAATCATCATGCCTCAAGATGACTTTCTCATCTGCTGCTGAACAAAAGGCCCTTGCTGTAGAGAGAAAATCTTTGCTAAATCCCAGATTTACCAAACTATTTATACCATGGGATAAATTCCTAGGGTGCTGCTTAAAATAAAATCCCTAAAATACAATCTTGGATATAAATTATTCTCTTTACTGTAGTGATATGAAAGAGAAGTTTTACCAGAAGAAAAGTTTTTATACATTAGAGAAATTCCCAAATTGAAGTAAACTTAAATCACTTTTGCTCCCCAAATTTTTGCTCATTTTTATCACTTGTGTAGACTCCCAAGCCTATGTTAGGTGGTAATACAATGAGTGAAAATGTCTCTCCTGAGACCCCCATCTACTGCTTAGATTTTCCGTATTGAGAGCAAAGCCATGGATTTGGTTAACAGTTCCTATTTTCAAGATAAGTACTTAGAGCAAGGAAATGCAGGAATCCTTATACAAATCCCTTAAGTACTTGGCTCAGTCTGGATATAGCCTTTTTCTGTTTATCTGCATATGTATAGCTTTACCCAAATAGAAGTTCAGATCAGTCATACATACCTGAAGATGTTGTGGACTGATTGATCCCTTATAGGAAATATATCTGATTAACCTATGTGAAAGAATTGATCTTCACCATCTGTGATGCCAAGAATATGTACAGTGACTATTAATGGTAAATAAAGATTAGAAAGCCACATGTCACCTCTCTTAATAACTAGCTTATATTTGACAACAGGCATTTTATGACATGAAAAGATTACTCCATGTTAACCTCTTCTAGATGAGGGATTAACAAAATATGGTTTTTTTTAATTTAGCGGAGATATTGAGAAGCCTTATCCCTTTTGTTTTAACTGTTATAATTAACAGGAAATGAATTTGGGAACAGGGTACTGAAAGGGTGAGAGGTTACTAACTGCTTTGGGAATTTGTGGGGGAGGGGGATGCAGCTGTGACAAATCCCCAGACAAGGAGGTGGAAAAACTAGTCAGGAACATGAAGGGGACTAGTGGTGAATAAAAGGGTAGGAAAACAATGGTTCAGGAAGGGAAGGCACAGTTGGGACAGGGAATGTTACTCAGGGCTAAGGAGTAGCATCTTTGTAAACCCTGGGTCCAAGTGTGTACAACAGGGTTACATCCAGGGTCGCTTCAGGCTGGAATGTGGAATGAGAACCTGTTCAAGACAAAGAAGGTGGACTGGAAGAATGAAGCAGAGAGTTGTTCATCGAGTTTGCTGCATGCATTCTTCTACTAGGGTAGGAAAGAAAGCAAGCATCTGAAACTCTTGACCAAAAGTTGAGTTTTGAGGATTTCCCATGGGTTTTATTTGCTCTGGACTTTGTAGCCCTCTGCTGCTTGCTTACATATTATCTGGGGGTTGCTATTAAGGTGGACAGTTTTGTTAGAATGAGTGGGGATATAGGGCACTACAAAGGTAAGGTCCACATATAAAATGTTCTAGGATAGACTTGGACACATTCTTCCCTCTTAAAAATAATCAAATGCAGTTTAAGGTTCTTTATAACAAATGACAGCAATATGATTGGAGGAAATCCCTTTAATTCCTCACCATCTGGGCTCCATTAATGAAGGATGCGATTCCCTTTGGCGGAATTCCGTTTCGGATGTTGCTTCTGATGTGGGTTCTCATTTCAGCCTTGATGTTGGGAGGCTGGAGGATTCACTTTCAAGTTTGAGGCAAGGGGAAGAAAAGCAAAGTGTTTCTGGGAAATGCAGACAGAAGGACTGCATTTTTTTTTTTTTTTTTGAGTGCCTACTATTTGCTGTCACAATCCAGCTAATTCATAGGCTAGCCCTCTGAGAGAGGAATTAGCATTCTTATTCTACAGATGGGTTTCAGCGAGATTGAGGAACTGGCCCAAAGTCATGCAGCCCAGAAGTGGCACAGCTTGGCTTCTGTCCCACCTTGGCATGTTTCTGAAATCCATGCTCTTCCCGCTACATAATACTGCCATTCAGAAGGGTGTTATGTAAAGAGGAACAAAGTGCTTGATATATGCTAAAATATGGATGAACCTTAAAACGAGTATGTTAACTGAAAAACACCACATATCAAAGGATTCCACTTTTTCAAAATGCCCTGCAAAAGCCAAACGATAGTGATGGAATGCTCAGGGGTTGTCTGGGGCTGGCAGTGGGAACAGGAAGTGACTGCAGACGAGATGACGACTCTTTGTGGGGTGATGGAACCATTCCAGAGTTGGACTTCGGTGATGGTTGTACGACTTTGGATATGGAATAGCTGTAAATGTGCTGTCGTAAATGTTTTGTCACAAGGTATTATCATCATCAATATGATTAACACTGGGTCTTGTGTTGGCCTTATTCTTTTCTATGTGAATGCTTTTCAATGAAGGTACATAAGCAAGAGGAATGGGGGGAAATAGAACTTGGCTGTCCACATATTCCTCAAGACACTGCATGACAGCTATCATCTAAGCATCAGTGCTTTGCTCTGTGCTGGAACGTGAATGGGGGAAAGGCAGGACTTGAAGAACTAAGGGAATGCACTAATTTCTCACCAGGGCAGACCACTCTTTCCTTGTCTACCAGCTGAGGAAGGAGACAGGAGTGAAGGTAGACAGGGTGAGAGAGGAAGAGAAAGGACAATGGGTTAGAATTCAGCCACAAATTCTACATCCCTGACCAATTGAAGCCCTCAGGAAATGCTCGTGAACACCAGAGAAGAAGCCAGGCTGTGTTTCTCCCTAACTGGCCATCTTCATTGACACAATCAAAATCCTTTCTCAAATCGTGCTTAGATCCGCAGAAGTCTGAGTGCCGCCTCTTCCGTGCATCAGATGTTTTCTGGACAGAGCCAACCAGGTGAATCTAAGATCTCCTCCGTCTGATTTGCCAGTTATTCTGCCTTCACAATTCTGATCCCTTCTAGATATTAAAACTGAACAGGGATTTAAAGATCACTTGTGAGAGTGGTCCCCAAACCCCTCTTTTTTTAGCCATAAGTCCTCCCTTCAATCTAAATGTGGAAAGCAAAATTTATGAGGCAGGTCACGATGGCATCGTTGTGCACCATTTGTGTGTGTGTGTTTGTGTGCCTGTGTCCTGCATTCACAACTGTATCACATCAGGGGCAGGTGGCAGTCTGGGCCCCGTCTTCTCAGACTTCCTTTGCAAAGTGATCTCTGGCATACCTTCAAAGAATCCCTAGGGCCCCACGGTACTTCGGGTTTGAGAAGTCTCAGAACCAGAGGATCTAAGTGACTTTCAAGGCAACCTGGCAGAACATCCGGGAAGATTTTGGAGTCAGAGAGACCATCTTCCGTGTCGTTGGTGGAGTTAATTAACTCAGGATCTCCTTCATCTGTGACCTCTGGTGTAGTTGGGAGGATGAAGTGAGTGAGGTTTGGGAAGCAGGGACTGCACACCCAGCCTGAAGGGTACTTTCCTGGTGGGAGGCTGCTTTAAGACTGGAACCCTGGTCTCTTGCTCCCTGCTGTAGTGCCTGTCCCATCAACCACACCACCTCATCAGAATGAAGAGAGAAGAGCATAGCATAAACAGGACGGGTGACTCAGAGGAGCTACTGCCTTTCCAGTAAACCCCAGAGCTTGGTGTGATGGCTGGTGAACAAGGGTTAGGAGCCCCTTTCTTACTCGCTTCTGTGGTGTCTGCGTCGGACTGAATCTTCCTTTTTGTTCATTGCTGCTGCAGAAGGTCACAGTGTAGTAGGATTTACTCCAGATCTTAAAAATAAGGTTTAGAGGTGGGCTTTTGGCACAGCAGGTAAGATGCCACTTGGGGTACCTACACCTCATGTTGGAATGCTTGGATTCAAGTCCTAGCTCCATTCTCAATTCCAGCTTCCTGATAATGCACACTCTGGGAGGCGGCAGGCAATGGCTCTTACATGGGTCCCTGACACCCACATAGGAGACCTGGACTGAGTGTCAGGCTCCTGACTTCAGTCTGGCCCAGCCCTGGCTATTGTGGTCACTTTGGGGATGCTGTAATGGATGGCAGATATATCTCTCTCTCTCTCCCTCTCTCCTTTTCTCACTCTCTCTCTCTCTCCCTCCCTCCCTTTAAAATAAATAAAATTTTTAAATGAAGTTTAAATATGTTAATATGAGAGGAAGTTTGGTGTGACGGGAAAAAGCATTGATTCCAAATCAGATTAAATCTGGATAAAAATCTTGACTTTCCCACTTACTACAAACACGTGTGTGAACCGATATGAAAATTACTTCATAGTGGCGTGTGGTAGTCTGGTATGTGGTTAAGTACAGAGACGAGGGCCAGACTGGCAGTGTTGCTATTCACAAGTAGTGTGACCTTGGGCAAAAATATTGTTTTCCTCTGCCTCAGTTCCCTAATCCACCAAGAGGGGTTTATAAATAATGGAACCAAATCCCATGGCATTTTGAGGACCAAATACTTAGAAAATTGTCTAGTACACAGTAAATGCTATTTGGTGCAGGTTAGATTTGTATATTAAGACATTTACAATTCAGATTGTCAGGATATATTTGAAAATATTAAGCCATCAAATAGTCTTAAAACAAATTTTTGGCTGGGATAAATCTTTGTTTACCTTAGTTTGTTATATTATATTTGAGGAATGTTCTAGATTGAAATTTCCCAGATGGTTATCAAAAGTAGCTACATCTAGAAATATTTTCTTTGAATAATTCAACCTAGATCTTTGATACATCATATGTTTACAAAATCTTTGGATCTGGTTCTGATACAGACTGTGTGACACTAAGAAAGCTTGTTAAGTTCTCTATATGTCTAAGAGAGGGGGTTAAATTGAATGACTTTTGAGTCCCCTGGTTTCATCATTTCAGTCTTCTATGTAAATTCACATGGAATCCTATAGACTGCTTATGGAACTAGGCTATGAAAAAAAAGCACCCTGCAGGAAGTTTGATTACTGAATTCCAGAAATAATTTGTTGGGGTCTACACATATATTACATTCACAAGAAAAAAATCATCACTTCCTAATGGCTTTCTGAAACAAATTCATGAATACCCTAGAAATCTGTAACACCAATTTCAGGTTTTTCCACCAGCAAGGATTTTCCTTACAAGCCAGGCCCACATTTCTCTCCTTTGCTCCTTCTGTCTCATCTCTCCTTGTGTTCTTTCTTCCTTTTTGGTCTGTTCTGGTTTTGATTTCTATTCACTTTTTAGGCTGCATTTTTTCCAGTCTCACTCCTCGCTGGCTTTTTGTCCACTTCCTTGTTCTGTTTGCTGGGAGGTGGGGAAACGGAGACCCGCAGCTCCTGCAGTAATGTGCCATCCACACCGTGGTTGAGCCAGGAGCAATTATGTGGGGTAGGAAGTAGGGAAGAAGAGCCCCATGACCTGGAGGCAGCTGGCACAGCTTTCCTTGATCCACATGGTGGAGGAGGGCTTGTGTGGGCAGTGACAGGCTCTGCTGTTAGTTAGAGACCTGTGGTGGGCAGACATGCCAGGCCACCCACGCTCTGTCATTTTTTTTTCCCTTCCTATGACAGGTGTTTTGCTTTCAAATGTTTAACTTGCACTGGTCACATAGTGGAAGGCAAGTGCTGCCTATAACAAAACAATACTCTATCCATAAAGACTGCGATAGAAGAACAAATCCATATTAGTTTGCTAGGGCTGGCAAAACAAAGCACCACACACTGTGGGGCTTAAAAAGCAGAAATGTATTGTCTCAGTTCTGAAGGCTCCAAATCCAAGATCAGGGTGTTTGATGCTCCTTGGCTTTATTCCTCTGCATTCAACTTCACATGCATTTCCCAGGTTTGTGTGTGTCTGTGTCTAGATCTTCTGGTTTTACACGGAGACTGGTGATGCTGGATGATTAGCGACCCACTCTACTCCAGTATGGCCTTATCTTAATTATATCTACAGTGACCCTATTTCCAAAAATGGTCATGTTCTGAAGTACTGGGGATTAGGACTTCACCATGGGTGTGGGGATGGGGAGTCAGACATAATTCAACCTTTAACAAGTTCCCTTGGCCCACTGTAGTAGAATGCCCAACTAGGGTTGTTTTGCCCAAAGTGGAGAAGTCATTTCACCCAGAATGGTCTATATTTTCTCTCTGCCCTTTCATGCTAAGACACCCCAGGGCCCAGTGTTTCATCATTTACAAGAATTGTAGTTCATATAAGGGGTGAGGGCTTGTGACCATGGAATAGAATGCTTTTTGTACAAAATGTGCATGTTCACAAAGGTAGTGGGTCTCCAATATGGCTAACGCTTCGCTTTGACCAGTTCAATTACTGGTGTCTGAAAGTGAACAAAAATCTACCTGTGTGAGAGAAGACTCGGGGGTGTTGGTGAGGTACCCAATGACCAACACCTGGGGCACTGACTGTCCCTGGTGTGCAAGAGAAGGTCGATCAGATCGTGACCCCTCAGTGGTACTAATGCTGTTGCTTCAGGACCATAAGCACACTCCAGAACAAGTGACCGATTAAAGAAGAATGATATTATTAGCAACTAAACTGAGATGTAGAATCTGCATTCCTGGTCTCCCATTGCCTATTGAAGTTTAGCCTTTTTATGTTTTGGACAGATCTAATGACTTCTCCCTTGTTTGAATCTTTTTAATAAGTGTTCCAATTAGGGAGAAAATTAAATCTAAAATGAGCTTTAGGAAAATTCATTGTCACTTTATTATTTATACTATGAAGTGCAAGAGAGCAAGGCTGTGTTTCATTCATCTCAGCACCCGGAGTGGCAGGCTCGGCGATGATACGTGTGCCTTGTCTGTTTATTTGGTATTTTAAAATCTGTTCTTAAAAGAAACTGCCTTATACAGAGATGAGTAGGACTGAAGAGTTAAATTAGTTTATGCCTTATGACATTTCTATTGCATTTGGTCACTATTTTTTCTGTTTCGTAACTCTAGAACCAATATGCTGTTTTGAAACCACAGAGGACTAAACACTGTACCTAAGATCAATTAATCAATTTCTGAGGCAGCAGTGTCCATTATTACAACCAATCAGTGTCCAGTGTGTATTTTTAAATTACTCATAAAGTAATTCTGTTGAATTTAGATTTGATCAAATATTGCCATAATATCTCCTACTTGAAGGCTTTATGTTGAATAGTTGAATAACCCTTTACCATTGAGATCACCTTTTAGAACTCTTCTTTAAAAGTTTACCTTTTGAGAGATTAGCTGTGTCTCATTTCAGAAAGATATCTAGATAAAGCACAGCTCCAAAGCAGTAACTATACTGCCTATTGCTTTATAAGACATGATTAAAAATAAAACAGTAGAACTTCATGAAAAATATTTCATTGCTTGCCAGTGTGTGTGTGTGTATGTACACACACATTACATATACTAAACTTATCTGTGAAATAGATTCTTGTTAGGATAAAGTGTCTGAGCCTTTAAAAAGAACTGATTTAACAAGTAAACATTTATGACTTGATGGGAGATTTAGAAATCATCAGGCTAACAAAAATCACCTTAAACCTACAGCTGTAGATACATAGTAGACCCACTGATGTATATACTAACATGACTGAGTTTGAGCAAAGGTGATAGCCCTCACGTATGCCTTAGTCACAAAGGATATCTTCAAGTCCTCCCACCCGACAGCCCATCCAACACCAAGTTCTGTAATGTTTGATCTTGTTCAGCGTCTGTCAAGTATTTTCTTTTTCCCCATTTCTACGGCTGCCCTCATAGTTCATAAATGTGTCCCCTCAGGCCATCCACTGGTGCAGTGTTACCCAAATGATCTCCTTGCCTTAAACCTCTCACCTCTTCTTTTTAGTTTTTTCACTAGATCCAGACTAATCCCCCCTAAAACACTTCTCTGCTCTTGTCACTTCTTTGCTTTAAGATTCCCTATTGCCTAGAGCAATCTTTCTTCAAAGGTAATCCCTAGATTGTCTGTAACAGAATCACTGGGGTGCCCTCAGGCCTCCAAAACCACAACCTCTGAGCCTGAGGCCTGGAAACCTGAACTTTTAACAAGCACCCCTGAAACCCGTTGGAAATTCTTGAACACACTGCCTATGAGGCCTGTCTGCCCAAAGCAGTGACTCACAACCCGGGAATCTTCTGGGCAGCTTGAAAAATCTGCTGATGCTTGAGTTGTATCCTTAAGAGTTTCTGATTTATTTGGTTCAGGATGCAGCCTGGGCATTGGGATATTTTTAAAAGCTTCCCACATGAGCCTCTGTATCAAAAAGGATTACTCCTGGCTACATTAAAAAAAAAAAAAAAAGCCACCTCAAAGTAGCAGTTGCTTAAAGCCACCAGGGTTCATCTCTCACAGGAAAGAAGCTCTAGAACGCGCAGCTCAGAGCTGGTGTGGGGGCTCCATGACATCATCCGTCTGTTCCCCATTCCCAGGCGATGGCTCCCATCCTCAACTTTGCTTTATGGTGCAGGCCTCTTGTAGGAGTCCCAGCCATCACTCTAGGTTCCAGGCAGGAAGAAGGAGGAAAAGAACCAGGGCATGAGGCCATGGGTTGCAGCTCTTTAAACACTTCCAGACAAAACTTCCAGAGCGGGAATCACATGCTCACACCTAACTGGGTGTGACACATTCACCTAACTGGGAAATGTGTCATTTTCTCACTGTCACCCAAATTAAAATGAGACCTTTATTACCAAGGAAAGGGAAGAGATTAGATACTGGGAAATAACTAATGGCCGATCCCTGTCGCAGTGCCCAGCCTTTATCCCTGGGCTTATCTCTTACCACATGACTTTTAAACTTTCTACTTCCTCAAAGTAGGCTACTTCATACTCCTTAGGTGTGTGTAAGTGGAGGACCCTGTCCTGTTAGCCCAGATATATGGTTTTATCAGAAGAGGCATACTCTTCAGCCGTTAGAAAAAACAATTCCCGGCCGGCTCCGCGGCTCACTAGGCGAATCCTCCGCCTGCGGCGCTGGCACCCTGGGTTCTAGTCCCGGTCGGGTCAGGGCGCCGGATTCTGTCCCGGTTGCTTCTTTTCCAGGCCAGCTCTCTGCTGTGGCCCGGGAAGGCAGTGGAGGATGGCCCAGGTCCTTGGGCCCTGCACCCGCATGGGAGACCAGGATAAGCACCTGGCTCCTGGCTTCAGATCAGTGCGGTGCGCTGGCCACAGCCCGCCAGCCATAGCGGCCATTGTGGGGTGAACCAACGGTAAAGGAAGATCTCTCTCTCTCTCTCACTGTCCACTCTGCTTGTCAAAAAAAAAAAAAAAAAAAATTCCCTCTCCCGAACATGAAGTACTCACTTGTAGTCTCATTATGGTCTGCATGTGCCCTACACTGAAAACCAGCACAGAGGGAGGGGTCCCAGGAGGTTTAAGAAGACCTTGCTGCTTTTAACTAGAACCATGGATAAGATGCATTTCAGAAACAGGTGCCATGGCAGGAAATTAGACATGGTGCCTTTGAAAGACCTTGGCTATAATTTTCACAAGACAGGATGTGAAATGGGATAGGGCCGCTATATAGGTAGTGTCACTCAAGAAATCTGTTTCTTAAAAAATCTACCTGAGATTAAATGAGAAGAAACTCTTAAAATTCTTTTGACTCACCTTGAATAAATCAAAGAAAAATTCATCAAAGAGTTAAAAAAATCTGATGAGTTGTTATGACCAAAAGGTGGAGAGGCAGCTGGACAACTTAGGGAGGCAGAGAGGGTTTTCTGAATGTGAGGATAAAGTGCAACATGGATCTATGGTCATGATTATAATGAGCTCATTAAGGAAAATTGAACTTGAAACTCATTACCCCATATAAACAATGTTATATATAGTAGTTAGGTCAAAAATGGTATTTAACCCATAATTCCCTAAATTATAAACCTAATCAACATATATAACAGTATTTTCTATGAGAAAATATGTTCATGTCTAAATGCAGAAGTCATCTCTCTTTCTGGGAACTTTTCCTAGAACACCTTCCCAGTACCTCTGATCTTCTAGGTGCTGGTGATACAACAGCCTTGACCCAGGTAAAGAAGGTCCTGGATTCATGGTGTGTGTGTGTGTGTGCATGCAAAGGCCAGGGGTAGGAGTGGTTTGCTAAGAAACAAGCAAAAGAAAGCATTTCGTATAGTGATCCATGCATGAAGAAAATAAAAGAGGATGATATTGAAGAATGATGGATGCAGTGTGGGTAGTTATTTCCAGGTGACTTTCTAACTTGGTATCTGATTTTGAGAAAGGACTGGTCATATGAAGATCTAAGAGAAAAGCATTTCAGGAGAGGGGACAGCCAGTGGAAAGGTCCTATGAATGAACTGACCTTGGCATGTCTGAGGAAAAGAAGGAAGACAAGATTATCAGTTTGGAATTGTCTTCAGCTGCGGGCAACACAGGCCACACATCAATGAGTTAAACACATAGAGGGTAGGGACTTGCAAGTATTGGTCTTTGATTCACAGCACCCAGACTGAGATTTCTATAGTACTCCAGGCCTTTTCCTTAAAGTCCTAAGATTGATGTTGCAGCTCCAGAACATGTAGAAAAGGCAGAGAGCAAAGATACGAGCCAAGTAAGAGTGTCCCTTTTTAAGGACTTTCTCAGAAGCCTCACATAGCAACTTTCATGAGCATCTCATCTGTCAGGACCTCACCCTCTGGCTTCGCTGGCTGCAGATTTCATCATTTGATTTAGATACCTCTTTGCCACACTAGCTGTCTACTGAGAACAGAGATTTCCTAATCTGTAAGCCGAAGGGCTGCCTCCTGAGCCCACAGCATGATCTCTAGCAAGACATGTGAGACAAGAAGAGTAGGCCGTTGGTACCAAGAGAAACAAAAAAAGGGATACTGGTATGTGGAGAGAGATAGAAGATCCTTCCTCATCCATCTCTCCCTCCTGCCCTTTTCTTTCTTAGTCTGTTTCTTCATTTACACGTGAAACATTGAACACTCATTATGGGCCAGAAAAGTAATAAATGAAACAGGCTCTGTCCTTGAGAAACTTACCACTTAAACATCCGTACAGAGATAAACAAGAAAACAAATCAAGGTAAGCAATGTGATCAGAGCCTCAATAGAAACATACAGGGGTCAGCATCATGGCATAGCAGGTTAAGCTGCCGTATCCAAGCATCCCGTATGGGCACCAGTTCCAGTGCCAGCTGCTAATGTGCCTGGGAAAGCAGTGGGGGGTGGCCACAGCCCTTGAGACCCTGCATCCATATGGGAGACCTGGCTCCTGGCTTCAGACCAGCCCAACTCTGGCCATTGCAGCCATTTGGGGAGTGAACCAGTGGATAGAAGATCTCTCTGTCTGTGTCTCTCCCTCCCCCCTCCCCAGTAACTCTGCCTTTCAAATAAATCAATAAATCTTTAAAAAAAGAAAGAGACATACAGAAGACACAGTAGAGGTATAAAGGAGGTAGCAGTCAGCTCTGCTGGAGTAGGTGCAGGAGAAAAGCCTTCATAAAGAGAGTGAGGCCACTCAAGCTGACCTTTGAAGAGCAAATAGCATCGTCCTTTCACTTTTGTGTATGTGGCCCTAGACCTTCTACCATGAGTAAACTTCAGGAGAGACTATTTGTCTTGAATCAAGGGGAAACAGAAATAGGAGTTTAAGTTGTACTAATAACCTACTATGCTCTATAGCCTCGGCACATACTATTTCACGATGAAATGAGTTCATCTGAAATGCTATTTACTTACAACCTAGTACAAGGTTTGCGAAGGCTGGCATGTTGCCTGGGAAGTGCATTTACCTGCAAATGATAGAGAGCAGCCTGGTCACAGAGTGGCTTATCAGAGCACTACCTATGTAGGTCGAGGGTTATTTCACCTGCTTAACGATGGACTGAGGACCTTGCAAATCTTTTGACTTTTCCTCATGATTCCAAGATGGCAGCCCTTTCCCCAGCGAATGAGGCACTAGAGCCATTCTGGATTCTAGGTAAGATGCAATTGGAAGCTTCACAGAGCAGCCAATGTATCTTAGCATCCATTTTCTAGGAAATAGGAGCTCCTAGAAGTTGAGATATTTGCTTGAGATATTTGATGGGGCTAGGGTTTAAAATGTGGTCTCCGTGGTGCGACCGTCTGCATTCTCGCCATGGCACTGGGCTGTTTCCCCAGACAGAACCTTCTTTTCTTTCTTGAATTTCTCCAGGATTGCTTTCCTCCCTTTCCACTGCCACAAACTGTTATTTCCACATAGAGTCTCTCTCCTTCCCCGGGCCACGCTTCAGAACAAGGATCACTTCAGTCAGCACGCAGACGATTTGAGGGTTTTTAAGGTTTCCTCAGCTACTGAGAAAACAGACAGGAAGCAACAGTAACAGAATTATGGCCTTACTGAAGCCTCCACTGGAATGAAAATAGAACTTGGCTCTGCATTCTTGAGGCCTCAGCACATTTATCTGAACCCTGAATTTTTCGGACTTTCTTCCGCCATACTTTGTCTATGCAAACTGTTCCATCTTCCAACACCCTCTTTTTTTCTAAAAGATTTATTTATTTATTTATTTATTTGAAAGTCAGTGTTATAGAGAGGAGAGAGAGAGAGAGAGAAAGAGGAGAGAGAGAGAGAAAGAGGAGAGAGAGAGAGAGAGAGAGAGAGAATTCTTCCATCTTCTGCCTCACTCCCCACATGGCTGCAATGGCCAGGGCTAGGCCAGGGCAAAGCCAGGAGATTCATCTGAGTCTCCCATGTGGATGCAGAGGCCCAAACACTTGAGCCATCTTCCACTGCTTTACCAGGCCATTAGCAGGGAGCAGTATTGGAAGTGGAGAAGCTGGGACATGAATTGGCGCCTGAATGGGATGCTGGCATTTCTTTACCTGCTATGCCACAACACAGTCCCCTACCCCAAGGACCCTATTTCTTGTTTGTTGACTATACAAGTTCTAAAATTGAGTCAGACTCTGACCCAGGACCAGGTGGGCTGAATTCTAGGTGTTTCCCAGTGGAGACATTTTAGCAGTGCACCACCACTATGACATTGGCCACCCAGTTTCCCTCCTGGTCTCCAATAAGCACAGGAGCTACAAGGAGATGAGACTGAGGAATGATAGGAATTCCCAGAGGGGCTCAAAGGAGAGCCAGCTTCCCACTGGGGTGACAGGAACACTCAATAGCATTGAAGCTGCTTGAAAATGTGGGAAGAACTCATAAGAGACAAGACTGAGAAGAGATACCAGACCCATCTCAAAAGCATTGCTTCTTAAGATACTCAAAACCCTTGTCGATAAACCCACAAGAGCTCCTGCTCTCCCAGCAAATGGAGTTTAAAACCCTAGCAGTAATTGCCTAAATTGCCTCCCTTAGACTGTTGCCAGTTTCTGGCCAAAATGATGGATTGTTAGAGATCCAGGCTCCAAGTTTTAGACTCTTAGTCTGTTAATGGGTCTGATTTAGAAGTGTCCCCTCCTGACATGAAATTCTTATTTCCGTTCTTGACATCCACTCAGTGAGTTTAGGATACACGTGAACCTGGTGTGTTTTTTTTTTCCTCTTTCTCTCTCATATTCATTAGCAGTAAACAGATCATTCCTGATTATTCAGCTTCAGTATCATATTCCTGTTTTTCTATTACAATAAACAGCACTAGGTGTGTTAGAATTAAAGAATAAATCATCCCTCATTACTTTCATCAAAACATTTCTGGTGTAGGAAAATTTGCGTAGAAATAGAACTTTGTTCCTAAAATGATCCCTGATGTATAGTAAGCATTTAATGTTTCTTGAATTGTACACCACAAACATTGTGGGTGTTTTGTGGTATTATTTCTATTTAAAAAAAGAGGAAGAGGGAGAAGAAAGAAAAAAAAATCTTACTCTTGTCTTTCCCATCCTACTGCAACAAAAAACAAATGGATGTTGGGGATGGGCATGGGGGGAGTGGAGTAGTGGATATTTTTTCTCAGAGCAAGGAATGGGTAACTGGAAAGTAGGTCAAGGTTCAATTGTCTTCTGACTCTCATTCTTATTCTTACTAGTACTTTATAAGCACTTCTAAAAGTCTACTTGTTTTGGTGTCAAAAGCCTCACCTAGGTCCTGGCCCAGGTAGCAATATCTTCTCTCTGAGGACCACAACAGGTTCTTCATCCTGACGCCAGTCTGATGAGGCCAATATTAATGGCCAGGGTCTTCCTGTGACGGTGATTTGGAGAGGTCCAGTTTGGGTGAGGACAGCTGTGCCCTCCATGGAAGGAGAAATCTCACTCTACTGAAGGGTGAGTGGAAGAGGTGTCCCCTCCTAGATCAGTTCCCTGGAGCCCCGCAGATGGCCCAAATCCCCAGAATTCATAATCCACCAAGAGTGTCGCAGTAGGGGAGTCATGTGTGGACATTCAAGAATCCTTCTGTAGGGGCCATCAGAGAAGGATGTACTTTTCTCTGAAGGGAGAAGAGAACTTCCACTTTGCATATGGCCCTGTCTAAAAACCGATGGAGTTTGTAGACTCAAAAGGCTTCCATAGCCTTTGCACCTCTTGTCACTGACATCATAAACAAGACTGCCACTTGTTAAATCGACAATAGGAGTCACTGTGCAGTTGCTCCCCATGCTGAACCTCTGTCCTTAATGAGTTGTACTATATGTCTGTGTGGGTACAAATAGTTGAAGTCTCTACTAAGTATAGAGTTGGTTTTCTGGATATAAAGTCAATTAAAAATAAATCTTAATGGAAAGTAGAATGGAAGAGGGAGTGGGAGATGGAATGGGAGTAGGGGAGGGAGGGCGGGAATGGGGGGAAGAAACACTATATCCCTAAAAGCTGTACATTTGAAATATTTATTCATTAAATATAAACCTTCAAAAAAAAATAATCCTTCTCTGTGTGCCCAAGCAGAAGGGACAGCTGAGGTGGTCCCTGCAAGTGAGCACACAGGAGTCAGGGCAGGATTCAACACTTCCCTAAGAGTAGCTCCGTGGGCACACATAGGATTTGAAGGAGATTGCTGCATCTTACAAACTGTGTGACTCCCATGAACATTTTCCCTCCAGAAGTCACACTGTCTTACTCTCTGAAGCTTGAGCTCAAATGGCTGCATTTTCGTCAACGTGCCATCATCAAGTAATGGGGAAACTGCTCAGGTTATTTTAGGCCACAGTGTGCAGCACAATGCAAAATCATTCAGCAAACGTTCCTTCCATGAGACAAGCCATATCAACTGTTCTTTATATGCATAGATTCAATCTTTTTTTTTTTCTGAAGATGAAACATGTTTTAAGTCTGTTTAGCCTCAGAGTAGCTTTAAAATATTCTGCAAGTTTCAGTGTTAGGTTATTGTCCAGGAGCCACTGTAGATCTGATGTGGAAATGTGAAGTGAGTTCAGGTATCTGTCTAGATCTAATCTTTCTGGAAGCAGCGCGCTCAGAGTTCATTCTGGGAAAGGCTCGCTTCAGGCCTCAGCCTTATAAAGACATTCTCCACCTTCTGAGAAGGAACTTCTGTGGGATGTGAGGGGGAACGAGGCGGGCGGGAAGGAGATGATTCAGCTGGAAACAAGGAGAGACAGTGGGGAAAGGGGGCTGAATTAGTTCTCTGGGAACTTTGCTGACTAAGGGGTGGGCCTGCCAAGAGTGAAAGATCGGAGTTGAAGGAACACAGTGGCCACCATCCATCACAGGGTGACTGGAACCAGGGTGAGATCCAAGACCCTCAAACTGAGGTTCACAGGGGCCCAGGTAGGCAAAGGGGAAACTGAAGGGGAGGCAGTTGGAGAGCACATGCCCTGTGCCTAAAGGAGGCCATGGCCACCTGGCGTAACTGATTACTGATTGCTAAGACTAGCCCTCAGCCTTGAGTGTCCACCTCTCTTAATTATCACTGCCTCTTTGCTCACAGGATTTGCAGAGGATTGCCTATGAACAATTAGAGAAATGCCTGGATATTTATCATTTTGTGTTTGTATAATTCTGATCTTTATCACCTTTTAAATTTCTTTGTTGCTTTCAGAATAGCAACCTTCAGAGTGCTCACACTTACTGGTACTGCAGGTGATGGCTCAAGTAGCCGAGTCCCTTCCCAGTCGTGTACGCAGCCTGGATTCAGTTCTCAGCTCCTGGCCTGGCCCAGCCTCGGCCACTGTGAATAAACCAGAGGATGGGAGCTTTTTATGTCTCTGTCTCGCAAATAAATAAAATAAATAATTTTAAAGGCATCAATATTTATAGTATTTTTAAAAAACAATCTACCTGGCCGGCGCCACGGCTCAATAGGCTAATCCTCTGCCTGCGGCGCCAGCACACCAGGTTCTAGTCCCAGTCGGGGCGCCGGATTCTGTCCTGGTTGCCCCTCTTCCAGGCCAGCTCTCTGCTGTGGCCCGGGAGTGCAGTGGAGGATGGCGCCAAGTGCTTGGGCCCTGCACCCCGTGGGAGACCAGGATAAGCACCTGGTTCCTGGCTTCGGATCAGTGCGGTGTGCCAGCCGCAGTGCGCTGGCCGCGGCGGCCAGTGGAGGGTGAACCAATGGCAAAGGAAGACCTTTCTCTCTGTCTCTCTCTCACTGTCCACTCTGCCTGTCAAAAAAAAAAAAAAAAACAAAAAAAAAAAACCCTACCAAAAGACAATAATTGCTTGAAAACCCCTTTCTTTTGCCACGATGACAATGATTTAAATTATCATATATCTCACACATTGTACTCTTGCATCAATTAGCAGACATTAATCTGATTATGATCAAGACCAAGACAAATAGCCTGTCACAAACGTGACAGTCCATGTGAATGCTAAATATTGAGCAGATCTTACTTTACCTAAAGGGGGAGAAGTCTTACCGGATTTCTTATTATTTATAAGATGTAGTAGGTGGTAAGATTTAACTGAAAGAGAATTCTCCATGTGAAGTACTGAAATGTCCATTCACACAAGGGTTATGACCATTTCTAGACAGCTATTTCTGAACTCCCAGCAGAATGTTCATTCTAGGATCAGTTTTTTCTGCTTAAAAAAAAAAAAAGCCTAGGGGCTGGTGGGCTGGTGTTGTGGTGCAGTGGGTTAAGCCAGTTCATGTATTGGCTGCTTTGCTTCTGATCCAGCTTCCTGCTAATGCACCTGGGGAGGCAGTAGAAAATGGCTCAAGTACTTGGACCCCCATCACCTACATGGAAAACCCAGAGTTCTAGGCTCCTGGCCTCCTCCTGGTCCAGCCCTGGCTGTGGCAACCATTTAGGCAGTGAACCAGCAGATCTCTCTCTCTCTCTCTCTCTCTCTCTCCCCCCACCTCTTTCTCTCTCTGTCACTCTGCCTTTCAAATAAATCAATTAAAAAACCTACATCAAGTATTTCCTTTCCAGTTCACAATTTGTCCTTGTTCTAAGACTCAGGACTGAATGTAACCCAGTGGATCACCCATTTTTCTGTTGCCCTTCCCCCTACTCTCCTCTCTCTCCCAATAAAGTAGTCAGGTGAAGAGAGACTTAGGTGATGGGGTTAGTTCTAGAAAAGCATGGGTGTTGCCTGTGGAGGGAAAAATGTTTAGAGGAGAAATTTGTGTATTTAGAGGGAAGCCAGATCAAATGATCGGTAAGTTCCTGAAATCGCTAAGATCCTAGAATTCTATGAGCATTGAACTTTTTCTCGATGGGTCCTTCTAGTTCCACATCTATATTTGATTCATCACCAATATTTCAAACTCCAGTGTTATATTGCTAATGCGGTTGTCAGGATTCTTTAACTGTTTTTATGGTTGTTTATTATTGGATTAGTCTCCAGTGAGATGGGTGCACATGAGCCCCCTCCTCAGTCTGCAACCTCAGGCATCACACAGCAACTTCCAGCCCTGCTCTCCCTTCCTTGTCTCATGTTCTCTTGTCCACGCCCAGTGGTCCACCAGGCCCTTTTGCACAGCCTCCAAGCCATCATCTTGAGACTGGCAAGCAAGGGGAGCCGTCCTGAGGTGCTCTGAAAGCTCCTGTGCCCCAGAGTGGCAGCGTGGTGCCGAGGTCCAGACTCAGTGAGAAAATGGCCTCCTGACCAGTCTCCCCAATTCCTTGCCATTCTTGGGCTCTGGGACTTACAAAGCTCTTCTCAAACTCTTGATCTCTATGGAAGCTTCTGCCTCTACTCCATCTCACCACAGAGGTTTGGGTTTATTCCAGGCTCCAGGGACTAAACATACACCATTCAGCCCTCCACAGGCCTCTTCTTTCCTCCTGGGTCTATTTCCCACTCAAGTCTACCTCTTCCCTCCTCCCAGGATTTAAAAAAAAAAAAAAAAAGATGCCCTCCCTGAGCCACCCCCACCACAAGCGTATCTGCAGATGCAAATATCGGGAAGGGAGGTATAGGTGGGGATGAAAAAAGCCAGAAATAAGGGATGGTTTTTTGCTTTAATGTTTATTATTTTGTTCCCCCGCTTACTTGAAAAGCAGAGAGAAAGAGAGACAGAGAAGGAATGAATGAATGAGGTCTTCCATCCATTGGTTCACTCGCCAAGTGCCTCAACAACCAGAAAGAACTGGACCAGGCCAAAGCCAGGAACCTGGAACTCCTTCCAGGCCTCCCATATGGGTGGTAGGGGTCCACCAACCTATCATCTGCTGTTCCCTAGGATGAGTTATCAGAAGCGAAGCAGCAGGAACTCAGACAGGCCCTCTGATGTGGGTTACAGATATTGCAAGCACAACTTCACCCACTGTGCCACACACCTGCCCCAGGGAGGGTGTCCTGGATGTGGAAGCATCTCCACCCTAGCCCAGCAGGAAGTCAAGCAGGCAAACTAAAGAATAGTTCGGGGGGCTCACATTCCTTCCCAGGTGGCTCATGAAGCCCATTCATTCTCCCCACCATTGCAGGGGTTGTTGGGGCTGACACCTTTAGAACTAGGTGGGTGCTGTGTACTATTCTGTACTATTCCTTGATGTCTTGGAGGCTAAGTGGCACACTGAATCCTTTACTGAATAAACAGAAACCTCTTTATGGATTGTCTGGTGCTTTACAGCGGGCCAAGTGCCTCCACACATATGATGTCATTTAATCCTTTCTACCCCTCTATGAGCTGGGAATTATTACCTCTATTTTGCAGGTGAGTACCTGAAGCTCTAGGAGCTAAGAAGACTCACTTTCAGTCACACAGAATTGCAATGAGACTTCCAGCCCGTGGCCCTGCCCAATACCACACAGATGCCCATCTCCATCACCTTGGTCTCTGTCTTTAAGGAATCTCCGGGCTGAGACCAAACAGATTCTGTTCTTGCAAATGGACTTGCATCTCTTTCCATTATCAGTCCCTCCTTTACTCTCAGTTGGTGTGCTGAGGAATCCAGACCACGGAATGACAGCGGCAGCCCCAGGAGCAAACCCACCGTAAGGGAGAAGGGGTCTTTGTAAACTTTCTGAGAGTGGTGCTCTGGGTATAGCCTGAACCCTGAGCTCATTTCTGCCAAGGCCCTAGGGTGGAACCTGGGGGTATGAACTGAACGCTGAATCAATAAATCCTGGGTTTTGCAGTCCAATTAACTTTGCTTCCAGATACCTCTTCAAATCAGCAAAAGACTCAGCAAACAATCTTTTTTCTAACTTGCAGTCTCTGGCCTAGAAAAGTGAGCTCTACTTTCCCTGGCCTCAGGGTACAATCTATTTGCAACTCCACTGCAGCTGGCAAGGGGCGGTGGTAGTGATGGCCAAGTTCTAGTTGGATTGACACGTCTGTGGGACAGTTGGCGCCCGAGGCCCTAGGTGTTCACGCCTGCTGACTGTGGCAGTGAGCATCTAATAGGCCCTTTACACAGCCACCAGTATTTTATAGATATACAACCCTGGGGTTTCTGGAGATGCCCAGAAAGGCTGCTGGTGCCAGGCAAGTGGGGGACGCAGGACCACTGAGACCCGAAGCCTAATCCTGAAGGGCCTGATGGCTGTGAAAACAAGTGGGAAAAGCTGAGACACCCAAGTTTCCCTGAAACTGCCTTGCCTCATTTGCCCTCTCTCTGGTCAGCTCTAAAGCACATGTTCAATGTTCTCTAAAACCTGAGCAGTTACAAGCATACGCATTTCTTTTCCAGCATTCAAAACCAAATACGGCCTGAAAATTGACTGAGAGGTCACCAGAGTAATATACTTGGGTGCTGTTAGCTCAAGAGTAATTGCAGGACGTTTGGAGAGGCTGTGTTACACAGTTCCCTCTTTAACTCGCAGGCACGGATGCTGGGCGGGTCCCAGGACACCTCTCTGCGAGACCTTGCTTCAGCAGCAGTGCTGTGTACAGCAGTGGCTCTAACCTTGCTGCAGATGACAGCGCCTGGAGAGATGTTTTTTATTATTATTTTCTATTTTATAAAGAACTGGAAGGGGGAAGTTCAAGCCTGAAACAAAATGATAAATATTTACAGAGGAATGGGGAATTACCCTGATACAATCCTAGTATCACATTGGATGCCATAAATATGTACAATTAAAAAAAATTTTTTTGAATGCAAAAAAATTAATACCTGTGCTGCACCCTAGACCTATTACATTGACGTGCTTGGGGGTGAGGTGAGGACATGAACTTTTTAAAACATCTCTGCAGGTGTTGAGAGGCTGCAGTAGGACTGCGAACTATGAATGTCAGGGAAAGAGGCCAGGACTGGAGGTCAGAAGACCCCAGTTAGAGTTCCTGCCAAGATGTCCAATGGAGTCGTGTTGATCAATTCCCTGATCACACAGAGCTGTAATTTTCATATCATGTCTAAGTTTCCTGCAGGCTACAGAAATTCCTATATACATCACAGCATTGTTTATTACAGTGAAAAAAATAAGGAATGATCTATACATCTAATATGGGATTAATTAAATAAACAGCAATACAGACAGGTGCTAGAACACTCTGCAGGCTTTTTAAATGGCATTTGGTGAAATAGCAGATAATAAAACAAGTTGACTCTGCGGCCCCATTTTTGAAAGAAAATGAATAAACACCTTACATATAAAATTGTACTTAATAATTTTTCCTTTCTAGACAAGTGATTTTCCTATTTTCTTTCTTTCATAACCTATGTTTCCTTAATATTAAGGGGAAAAATCTACTCATGCACATCAAGCCTTAAATGCCAGTTTTGAATGTAGTTGTAAAATAAAATCTCAAAAATATTTCTATTTATGTATGTCGCTGCTTTGTGTGCTGGGCACCTATATGCCAAGGCATGCTGCCTTGCTTGTCCTCTGGGTTACCTACAAAAATGTACCAGCCTTACACTCGCTTGTCTTCCTGATTTGGAAACTGAAGATCTAAGGAGAGGATGCAGAAGGTTTTTTCCCTGCTGTATTTGCTCTGGGCCCTGATGGAGCTGCCCTCGTTTGATTGGAGAATATAACGAGGGGAAGCAGGAGCGAAAAAAGCCAGGAGGCCAGGGAGCCGGGAGAGAAGGTTCTTGATCTCTTTTTCTTCCTTGAGCATCCTGTTATATTTTATGCCTGGTATTTTGGTCATTATGAAGATAAAATAAGGGACATCAGTGAAACAGAGATTAGGACGCATTGAGATACACGATTGAGTGATAAATTTCTGCTTTCTCATGCGTGACTCAGTGAAGTGAATGACAAAACAGCTGCTTAACAAATGTAAGACCTCAGAAAATTCTCCCCGGTGAGCTGCAGTTGCCACCCTTGAAAACTGAGGACAACAATAGCACCAGCTTCTTCAGGCTGCTGGGAGAATTTGATGATATGATGCACGGAAAGCACTACGCAACATAGTAAATACGTATCAGCTATTATTGTTATTACTACCTATTCCAACATTTCTTAACTAAAAATGCTTGTGGCACTGTAATCCAGAAGAGGAGAACTGTACGAATTTGTATCTTATCACTTTAACAATTCAGGACGGCAATGATAAAAATAGTCTTGGAGATTATATTTTGATTAGAGAAATGTATTTTCTTTTGCCATTTTGGTACTAAAGAGAAGGATTATTTCAAGTGTTCAAAAATAATCCCTTTGAGGTCTGACACCAAGAATAGAATATTTCATTTCAGAAAGAATGCCTTAGAGAAATGACCAGCCACCGATAAACGCAATTACACTAGAAAATGACTTTGGGTCTCAGGCAAGAATTTTTCTGTTCTAAATGTCATTAGGCCTTTAGCATTTTTTTTTTAATAACAAAGTATATACTCCTAATATAATTAACACATGTTGACTTCATTGTCAGGTTCAAGCTTCAAGAGAAACAGAGAGAGTGGGTAGGGGTATGGGGAAAAGAATACCTTAGACGCTGATGATTTCAATTCACAGACTTTCTGAAATAAATAGGTTATGAAAACATAGACCATGGTTGCCAAACTTGTGATGCTCATTGGAATCACCTGGAGAGCCTCAACAACTGCTAGGGGCTCTATTCCACTCTCAGAAATTCTGATGGACTTGGTCTGGGGTAAGGCCTGGGCTCCAGCTATTTTTAAGTATTCTCAGGTGATTCTAGTGTGCAAAGGAGTTGGGGACGACTGGCAAGACAAGGATGTGTGTGAGCATACCAAATGACACTGAAAATGTGTCAATGACGTTAATTGTTGGGGAAGCTGGTGTTTGGATAGTGGCTTTGAAGGATGACCAGGCAAAGAAGCTGTGGATTGAACACAGTGTCTCAGAGTAAGGTAAGTGGGGTCAAATATAAATTTATCCTTTAAATGCTGACGTCATCTACTCTTCTTTTCAACAGTTTAGTTTTTATTTATTTATTTTCCCAAAGAAAACTTTTATTTATGGAGTATAAATTTCATAAGTACAACTTTAAGAATATAGTGATTCTTCCCACCATACCCACCTTCCAACCCCCACTCCCATCCCACCTCCTCCCTCTCCCATTCCTAGTACCATTCTCCATTGAGATTCATTTTCAATTAACTTTATACACAGAAGACCAACTCTATACTAAGTAAAGATTTCAACAATTTTCACACACATGCACACACACACAAAAACTGTTTTGGACCAAGTTTTACAGTTAATTCTCATAATACAACTCATTGAGGACAGAGGTCCTGCAAGGGAAGTAAGTGCATAATGACTCCTGTTGTTAATTTAACAATTAACACTCATATGTATGACATCAGTGATCACCCGAGGTTCTTGACTTAAGTTGCCAAGGCTATAGAAGCCTTTTGAATCAACAATCTCCATCAGTATTTAGACAAGGCCTTAAGCAAAGTGAAAGTTCTCTCCTCCCTTTAGAGAAAAGTACATCCTTCTTTGATGGCCACTTTATTCTGTTGGGATCTCACTCACAGAGATCCTTCATGTAGGACAGTTTTTGCCACAGTGTCTTGGCTTTCCATGCCTGAATGCTTTCATGGGCATTTCAGCCAGACGAGAATGCCTTAATGGATGATTCTAAGGTAAGAATGCTATTTAAAGCGATTGTCATTCTATGAGTCTGCTGTGTGGACTGCTTCCCATGTTGGAACATTCTCTCCTTTTTAATTCTATGATTATTGCCAGACACTTAATCTTATTTGTATGACCCTTTTAACACTTAGTCCTATCTATATGATCATTTTAACACTTAATATGATGACTTTAACACTTAAGGTGACATTTTTATCATCCAGCGTAATGAGATTTGGGGTCACAAGGCAAGTTTTTAAACTATACCCTACAAGCAGGTCTGTAGGAATCTATGCAGAATTATACAGCTTTACAGTTATAAACTTCCTCATCCCTCTCTTATTCCCACTCTTATTTTTTATGAGGCCAATTTCAATTGACTTTATACACATATGATTAACTCTTTGTTAAGTAAAGAATACAGAGGCAGGCAGCGGCCCCAGCTCCAAGGTAGGCCCCCAAGGAGGACCGCCCTGGCTCAGAGACCACTTCCGGGGTCCAGAATTGCAGTCTCACCAATGGACCTGATTGGTTTTGGTTATGCAGCTCTTGTGACCTTTGGAAGCATTTTGGGATATAAACAGAGAGGTGGTGTTCCGTCTTTGATTGCTGGACTTTTCATTGGATTTCTGGCTGGCTATGGTGCTTACTGTGTCTCCAATGACAAATGGGATGTAAAACTGTCACTATTTACAGCTTTCTTCCTGGCCACCATAATGGGTGTGAGATTTAAGAGATCCAAGAAAATAATGCCTGCTGGGCTGGTTGCATGTTTGAGCCTCATGATGATCCTGAGACATGTCTTGTCCCTACTCTGAGCATCCCGAGGAGCTGAAAACAAACTTCCTGCCATCCTATCGTAAGGACAGAGCACATTCTCTGTATATATGTGAATTTCACTGTGGAATGTGAAGTCTTACTTTATGCCAGCAACAGAAGTAATGCCATATAAACACTAGTTAGAGGCTTTTTTTTAAAATAAATTGTTTTGTAATTGCCAAGCACTATTTTCATTAAAGGCATTTAATGCATTTAAAAAAAAAAAAGTAAAGAATACAACAAATAGTATGAAGAAGAAAAAAATGAAACTTCCGCAATAGTAGTCATTGCTTCTCAAAGTGTCAATTTCACTGCTACAGATTTTCTTTTAGGTGCTCTATTAGTTCTCACAGATCAGGGGGAACATATGACATTTGCCCCTTTGGGACTGGCTTATTTCACTAAGTATGAAATTTTCCAGATTCATCCATTTTGTTGCCAATGACCAGATTTCATTTTTTTTTTTACCACTGTGTAGTATTCCATAGTGTATATATCCCATAGTTTCTTTATCCAGTCCTCAGTTGACAGACATTTAGGTTGATTCCATGTCTTAGCTTTTATGAATTGAGCTGCAATTAACATGTGGGTGCAGATAGCTCTTTTATTTGCTGATTTCATTTCCCTTAGGTAAATTCCCATGAGTGGGATGGCTGGGTCATATGGTAGCTTTAGATTTCTGAGGTATCTCCATACTGTCTTCCATAGTGGTTTTACCAGTTTATATTCCCAACAACAGTGGATTAGGGTACCTTTTTCCTCACATCCACATCAGCATTTGTTTTTTTGTTGATTTATGTATGAAAGTCATTATAACTGGAGTAAGGTAAAACCTCTTTGTGGTTTTGATTTGCATTTCTCTGATAGCTAGTGATCCTGAACATTTTTTCGTGTGTTTGTTGGCCATTAAGATTTCCTGTTTTGAAAAATGTCTGTTTAAGTCCTTTGCCCATATCTTAACTGGGTTGTTTGTTTTGTTGTTGTGGAGTTTCTTGATCTCTTTATATATTCTGATTATTAATCCTTTATCAGTTGCATAGTTTGCAACTAATTTTGCCCATTCTGTCAGTTGCCTTTTCACTTTTCTGAGTGTTTCTTTTGTACTACAGAAGCTTCTCAATTTGATGTAATCCCATTAGCTAATTTTGACTTTGATTACCGGTGCCTCTGGGGTCTTTTCTAAGAAATCTTTGCCTGTGCCAATGTCTTACATGGTTTCCTCAATGTTCTCTAATAATTTGATGGTATTCAATTGTAGCTTTTGGTCTTTAATCCATTTTGAATGGGTTTTTGTGTAAGGTAGGGGGTCCTGCTTCATACCTCTGCATGTGCAAATCCAGTTTTCTGAGCACCATTTGTTAAAGAGACTGCCCTTGCTCCAGGGATAGATTTTAGCTCCTGGGTCAAATATAAGTTGGTTGTAGATGCTTGGATTGATTTCTGGTGTTTCTATTCTATTCCATTGGTCTATCCATCTATTTTTGTACCAATACTAGGCTGTTTTGATTATAACTGCCTTGTAGTATTTCTTGAAATCTGGTATTGTGATGCCTCCAGCTTTGTTTTTGTTGTATAAGATTGCTTCAGCTATTTGAGGTCTCCTGTGTTTCCATATAAATTTCAGCATCATTTTTTCCAGCCAGATCTGAAAAGAATGTCTTTGGTATTTTGATTGGTATCACATTGAATCTGTAAATTGCTTTTGGAAGAATGGATATTTTGATGATATTTATTCTTCCAATCCATGAAAATGGAAGAATTTTCCATTTTTTGTATCTTCTTCTATTTCTATCTTTAATGTTTTGTAATTCTCATTAAAGAGATCTTTGACATCCTTAGTTAAATTTATTCCAATGTATTTGATTTTTTTGTAGCTATTGTGAATGGGATTGATCTTAGAAGTTCTTTCTCAGATCTCTGTGAGTGAGATCCCAGTGGAAAGAATGGGCAATCAAAGAAAGAGGTACCTTTCTCTGAAGGGAGGAGAAAACTTCCACATTGATTATGGCCTTGTCTAAATAAGGTTGGAGTTTGTGAACTCAAGAGGTTTTCCATAGCCTTGGCAGTTCATGACAAAAGCCTCGAGTGATTACATACTTCATAAATAAGAGTGTCAATTGTTAAATCAACAACAGGTGTCACTGTGCACTTACTCCCCATGTAGGATTTCTGTCCTTAATGTGTTGTATACGCAATTTAACAGTAAAACTAATCTTCAACAGTACTATGTCTGTGCAGGTGCAATCTGTTGAAATCTTTACTTAGTATATACTAAGTTGATCTTCTATATATAAAGATAATTAAAAATGAATCTTGATGAAGAATGGGATAAGAAAGGGAGTGGGAGATGGGATGGTTTGCGGGTGGGAAGGTGGTTATGGGGGGAAAAATTGCTATAATCCAAAAGTTGTACTTTCAAAATTTGTATTTATTAAATAAAAGTTTTTTTTAAAAAAAATAAAACTTGTTCTCAAAGGAAAAAAAAAAGTTCTTTCTCAGCCATGGCATCATGGCATTATCTGTGTATATAAAGGCTGATGATATTTGTGTATTGATGTTATATCCTGCTGCTTTACCAAACTCTTCTATGAGTTCCAATAGTTTCTTGGTGGAGTCCTTTGGATCCCCTATGTATATAATCATGTTACCTGCAAATGGGGATAGTTTGACTTCCTCTTTCTCAATTTATATCCCTTTGATTTCTTTTTCTTGCCTAATGTCTCTGGCTAAAACTTTCAGGACTATATTGATAGCAATGATGAGAGTGGACATCCCTGTCTGGTTCTGGGTCTCAGTGGGAATGCTTCCAACTTTTCCCCATTCAATAGGATGCTGGCTGTGGGTTGGTCATAAAATGCCTTGATTGTGTTGAGGAATGTTCCTTCTATACCCAATTTGCTTAGAGTTTTCATCATGAAAGGATGTTGTATTTTATCAAATGTTTTCTCTGCATCTATTAATATAATAATGTGGTTTTTGTTCTTCAGTTTGTTAATGCAATGTATCACATTGATTTATTTATGAATGCTGAGCCATCCCTGCATACCAAGGATAAATCCCACTTGGTCTGGGTGGATGATCTTTCTGATAGTTGTTGGATTCAATTGGCTAGAATTTTATTGAAGATTTTTGCATCTATGTTCATTAGGGAAATTGGTCTATAATTCTCTTTCTCTGCTGCATCTTTTTCAAGTTTAGGAATTAAGGTGTTGCTAGCTTCATAGAAAGCTCTTGGGAAGGATTCCCTTCCTTTCAATTATTTTGAATAACTTGACAAGAATTGAGTTTAGTTTTTCTTTAAATGTTGGTAGAATTCAGCAGTGAATCCATCCAGTCCTGGGCTTGTCTTTGTTGGGCATGTCTTTATTACTGATTTGTTTTCTTAGTAATGGCCTGTTTTGGTTTTCTACATCTTCATGGTTCAATTTAGGTAGGCTGTGTGTGTCTAGGAATCTATCCCTTTCTTCTAGGTTTCCCAGCTTGTTGGCCTACAGCTCTTTGTAATAATTTCTGATGATTCTTTTTATTTCTGTCGTGTCTGTTGTTAATTTCCTTTTTATCTCTAATTTCTTTGATTTGGGTCTTCTGTCTCTTTTTTAGGTTAGTTGGGTCAATGGTGTGTCAATTTTGTTCATTTTTTCAAAAAAAGTACTTAGTTTTGCTGATCTTTTGTATTTTTTTAGTTTCAATTTTGTGTATTTCTTCTCTAGTATTAATTATTTCTTTTCTCCTACTAGTTTTGGGCTTGGTTTGCTGTTGTTTTCTAGATGCATTTCTTGAGATGCATTGATAGCTCATTTATGTGGTGCCTTTCCAATTTCTTGATGTGTGCACCAATTGCTATAAATTTTCTTCTTAATACTGTTTTTGCTGTATCCCATAATTTTTGATATATTATATTCTCATCTTCATTTGTTAACAGAAGGTTTGATTTCTCTTTTGATTTCTTCCATGGCCCACTGTTCATTCAGGAGCATATTGTTCAGTTCCCATGTGCTTGCATATGTTCTAGAGATTCCTGAGTTGCTGATTCCCAGCTTCATTGCATTGTGGTCTGAGAAGATGCATGGTATGATTTCAATTTTTTTTTTGAATTTGTTGAGACTTGCGTTATGGCTTAGCATGTGGTCAATCCTAGATAAGGTTACCTGCACTGATAAGAAGAATGTGTATTCTGAAAATGTAGGATGAAAAGTTCTATAGATATCTGTTAGGTCCATTTGGTCTATAGTGTCAATTAACTCTGCTGTTTCCTTGTTGATTTTCTATCTGGTTGATCTGTCTGTCCATTGCTGAAGGTGGGGTATTGAAATCCCCCATTACTATTGTATTGGAGTCTAAGTCTCCCTTTAGGTCACTTAACATTTCTTTTAAATAGCCAGGTGCCCTGTAATTAGATGCATATGTTTATAATAGTTGCATTTTCCTGTTGGGTTGATCCCTTAGTCATTACATAGTGCCCTTCTTTGTCTTTTTAAAATAGTTTTGTGTTAAAGTCTATTTGTTCTGAAATTAGCATGGCTACACCAGCTCTTTTTTGGCTTTTTGTTAGCATGGAATATCTTTATCCATCATTTCACTTTCAGTATGCATGCATCTTTGTTGGCGAGATGTGTTTTTTGTAGACAGTAAATAGATGGGTTTTGTTTTTTAATCCATTCAGCCAGTCTGTATCTTTTAACTGGAGAGTTAAAGACATTTACATTCAAGGTGACTGTTGATAAGTAATGACTTTGCTCTGCCATTTTTCCACAAATATTCCTATTTTTTACTTTAGATATCCTTTGTACTTTTACCAGAAAACTTTCTTCCTTTACCTTCTCTTGTAGTGATGACCATGTTTCTGTGTTTCTGTGTGCAGCACATCCTTAAGCATCTTTTGCAGGGCTGGATAAGTGGTGACAAATTCTTTCAATTTGTTTGTTATGGAAAATCTTTATTTCACCTTCGTTCATAAATGAGAGCTTTGCAGGGTACAGTATTCTGGGTTGGCAATTATTTTTTCTTAAGAATTGGAATATATCTCACCATTCTCTTCTAGCCTGTAGGGTTTCTGATGAGAAGTTCACTGTGAATCTAATTGAAGATCCTCTGAAAGTAATCTGGCATTACTCTTGTGCACATTTTAGAATCTTTTCTTTTTGTTTTATTATGGAGTGTTTGATTGCAATGCGTCATGGTGAAGATCTTTTGTAGTCATGTCTATTAGGAGTTCTATGTGCTTCCTGTACTTGGATGTCCATTTCTTTCTCCAAATTTGGAAAATTTTCTGTTATTATTTCACTAAAAAGGCCTTATAATCCTTTCTCTCTTTCCATGCCTTCAGGAGCTCCTAGAACCCATATTTGGGTCATTTGATACTATCCTGTAGATACCTAACAGTATTTTTTAGATTTCTAATTTCTTCTTCTTGTGTTTGGTCTGACTATATAATTTCCTGCAATTTGTCTTCTAAGATATTCTTTCTTCTGATTCACTGATTCTGTTGTTTATCCTTTCCACTGCATTTTTTTATTTGTTCTGTTGAATTCTTCATTTCCAAAATTTCATTTTGATTTCTCTTTAAGATCTCAATTTTGTGGGAGAAACTTTTTTTCATGTCTTGTATGGATTTCATTATTTTGTGCATTTGCTTCTGATTACTTCTAAGTAATCCTATGATCAATGTTTTGAATTCCATATCTGGCATTTCTTCAATCTCAACATCTTCACAATCTAATATTGAAGTGTTGTGTTCTTTTGGGGTCTTCCTTACTCTTGCTTCTTGAATTGGTGCATCTGTTATTCTGCATTTGTGGAAATATTCATTGGTTTCTTCTTTGTTGTTTTGCTGTGGAGGCTTTTATATTCGTAGCATGCAGATAGTGGACTATCTGCTTTCAGTGAATACCTAGAGGCATGTGGTAGGTGTGGCCAGGGAGCTCTGTTTAGTTCTCCTGGGTGAAGGGTGTGTCTGAGGTGACACACCCAGGTTTGGCATGGTAAATGTCCTTTTTTATTTTATTTTTTTTATCAGAGGAGAGGTTTTGTTCTTGTCTATTGGGATAGACTCAGCTGAGGTCCTCTCCTCAAAGGAGACCAGTGCCTGGGCACTAGCTCCAGTGGGTGTATTACTTGTCCACTCTGCCACAAGGACCACACAAAGGATCTATGCAGTCCTCAGTATAAGCTGAGATTTCCCAGGACTGTCCCTCACCAGGTAACCAGGAAGTCCTCAGCATGTGGATCCTCCCACAGTGATTGTTCAAAGTCCCAGCCACACCTCGAATCCTCAGTATCTTCACAGTCTCAGCACACAAACCTCCCCCAGTCACGAGCACCCAGCCCCGTATCTGTTCTCCCCACCAGAGTCAGGAGTCTCTACTCTGCTGGTTCCCGGATGTGGACATGAGCTGGCACAGCTGTTATGTATGTCAAAATTGGCACCTGCTCTCTATCAGCTTGTTATAGGATGCCACTGCAGGGTGACCGGGGAGAGAGAAATGTATCCCCCCCCTTTGTTTTTTTCTCTGCTAGTTTGGCAGGTTCACTATCCCCCACGGGGCTCCAAGCCAGATTCCCTCTAGGCTCTTCCTGCAGCTTTTCCAGCCAGTGGCTTGGGCTGCTGCAGTCTGGTCTCTCCTCACTCTCCAACACTGGTGTGGAGGCTCTCGGCTGCTGGGGTCCTGAGTTATGCACATCCACACCCTCCATATAGGTCCACTGTGTTCCTCTATTTTCATATAGTTTCCTCTGTCATCTTCTCCCTAACTCTTCCCTGAGACTGCACTCTTTCCACATTTTTTTAAAAACTATCTTCTTCTAGGCTAGAGCAGTAAACTCCCGCCCTGCTCCACCATCTTAATCCAATCTAATTTATTTATTTATTTATTGAGAGAGACAAACAGACAGATCAAGATCTCCTAGCCACTAATTCACTCCTCAAATGCAACAACAGACAGGACTGGGCCAGGCTGCAGGTAGGAATTAGGAATTCAATCCCAGTCTTCCCTGGGTGTGGCAGGGACCCATGTTTTAAGCCACAACTGAAGCTTCTGAGGGTGTGCATTAGCAGAAGCTAGGATTGGGAGCAGAGCCCAGACTCAATTGCAGGGACTGTGATGTGGAATGTGAGTATCTTGAGCAGTATCTAAGCCACTAGGGCACATATCCCCAAACTTTATTGCTTACATTGGATGTAAAGCTATAAAGTCATTTCTGAAAAGGAAGGTAGGATATACATAACAGATGTGGATTGTATACCAAATTAGATTCTATAAAATATTTTTTTGCCTGGAATGGTAGAAATAGCTTCAGGATTTAAAAGTACTTCATAACAAAAATAATCTCACATTGTCCTTGGAACATACCTGTATGATATTTTTATTCTCATGTTAGAGGTGAGGAAATGGAAGCACATAGAGACTAAGTATCTTGTCCATGGTCACACAGCCAATACATGCCTGAACTCATGTCCTTCTGATCCAAAGCCAGCTATACTTTACAATATGCCACAGTTGGGAAAACACAGTGTGTGGATGTCATTCAAATGTATTAGGTAATTTATACCTTTCTGCTTTCCCCTTCATTTTATTTATAACTGCCAGGAATGAGCTGGGCTCTGTTATTGATCAATAATTGAGATGTGTCAATTACGGTTTTTTTGCAAACAAGAGCAGCTGACTCTAGATATCTTAAGCAAATAGGAGGATTTATTGGGAGGCCATGGTGGAGATAGGCGATGGGGGAAAAGAGCTTGGAAAAGGGTCAACAGACCAAGAGAATTTCACAGGCTGCATCACAGATATGGCTATGGCTAGGAAGTTATCTGAGCCAGCACCACATGTGGATGCAGCTGCCTCAAGCGAATCCCAACCAGCCTTCCTCCTGGGTCACCTACTCCAGCTTTAGATCTCTCCTACAAATGCCAACTTAGTCATGTGTGTCATCCTGGCTATGGGGAGATGGGGACCAGAGGCTTTCACCATTTCCACATCCACAGTGGACACTGGGAACTCTCAGTGCCACCACTAATGGGGAGCCTCTCAAAAGGAGGAAAGGTTAAATGTAGACAACCCAAAAATGTCTCCTGTAAAACAACACAGGTTTTAAAAGATGTCTCTGGAGCCGGCACTGTGGCATAGAAGGTTAAGCTTCTGCCTGTAGCACTGGCATCTCATATGGGTGCCAGTTTGATTCCTGGCTGCTCCACTTCCAATCCAGCTCCCTTTTAATGGCCCAGGAAGGCAGTAGAAGATAGCTCAAGTGCTTGGGTCCCTGCACCCACATGGGAGATCTGGAAGAAGTCCCTTGCTCCTGGCTTTGGATCAGCCCAGCTCCTGCCATTGTGGCCATTTAGGAAGTGAGCCAGTAGATACAAGACCTCTCTCTCCCTCTCCCTGTAACTCTGCCTCTCAAATAAATAAATCTTTTTTAAAAAGAAAGATGTATAGATATTTTTCTACTTTTCTGCAGTATTATAAAACCTCATAAGAAACACTTGCAAGGAAAATTATAAGCTAATATGGAAAGAAGCATACTTTATCTCTTTTAATTTAAAAAAAAAAAATTGTGGTGGGGCCAGTGCTGTGGTATAGCAGGTTAAGCCGCTGCCTGCAGTGCTGGCATCCCATATGGGTACAGGTTCAAGTCCCGGCTGCTCCACTTCTATCCAGCTCTCTGCTATGGCCTGGGAAAGTAGTAGAAGATGGCCCAAGTGCTTGGGACCCTGTACCCATGTGGCAGACCCGGAAGAAGCTCCTGGCTCCTGGCTTCAGATCAGCATAGCTCCAGCTATTGTGGCCAACTGGGGAGTGAACCAGCAGATGGAAGACCTCTCTCTTTCTCTCTCTGCCTCTCCTCTCTGTGTATAACTCTGACTTTCAAGTAAAATAAATAAATAAATCTAAAGAAATCGTGGTTATAAAGTTAAATCATTGGTGACATCAGTTAGTTTGCACATTGGGAAGAAAATAAAACTGTGCACCTAGGGAGTTTGCTATTTGCCATCTCCCAAATTAGGAGGTCAGTGGGGTTATGCTCTGATTAGCTTTCTAATCCAGCTCTAGTACATGAAGAAATTGTCCAGACCCTGGTCACATCCACTGTAGGCTAGGGTCTGGAAACAGACTCCTTGTTCATTCATTCATTCACTCACTTGTTACCCTACATTTATAATGTACTCTTTTCATATAATGTATATTTTATCATCCCATGATTTTGAATGTGTATATTGTTGTGCAACAATTAGAGATAATCAAATTTTTCAAACTCCATAGAGCATTTAGATAATTTAGAGAACCTTTAATTGGATCACATAAATAAGACCAAGTGTCTGCTAATAACGATGGATAGAATAAAAAGGAGAGAATGATCCAACATGGGAAGCAGGCCACACAGCAGACTCATAGAATAACAAATGCTCTAAACAGCACTCTGGACTCAGAAGCAGCCCTTAAGGCATTCGGATCTGGCTAAAAGCCCAGGAGAGCATTTCAGGCATGGAAAGTTAGGACACTGTGGCAAAAAAATGGCCTATATGAAAGACCTCTGTGAGTTAGAGTCCAGTGGAAAGAACGGGCCATTAAAGAAAGAGGTACCTGTCTCTGAAAGGAGCAGAGAACTTCCACTTTGATTATGGCCCTGTCTAAATAATGACAGAGTTTGTGGACTCAAAAGGCTTCCATAGCCTTGGTAGCTCATGATAAGAGCCTCAGGTGATCACTGATGTCATAAATAAGAATGTCAGTTGTTAAATCAACAGGAGTCACTGTGCACTTGCTCCCCATGTAAGACCTCTGTCCTTAATGTGTTGTACTATGAGAATTAATGGTATAACTTGTCTTTAAACAGTACTTTATACTTTGTGTTTCTGTGTGGGTGCAAACTGTTAAAATCTTTACTTAGTATAGAGTTGATCTTCAGTATATAAAGATAATTAAAAATGAATCTTAATGAAGAATGGGATGGGTGAGGGAGTAGGAGGTAGGACAGTTTGGGGGTGGAAGGGTGGTTATGGGGGAAAGAACTGCTATATTCCAAAAGCTGAACCTATGAAATTTCTATTTATTAAATAAAAGCTTTCTTAAAAAATAAAGACATTTGAAGCCCCCCCCAAAAGAGAACCCTTTATTAATAACATTGAACTAGCAGAAATACTAACTTATATAACAGTGTTAAATTTATCATCATCTGGAATTCACCTCTTGCGTATCCTCTAGTCTGCTTGTTTTTTTTCTTTTTTGCTGTATGCATACATGCACAGCTACACAATGAAAATTTCTCACTGCTTATCAGTATGGGCTATTTTTAGAGAGAATCTTAGGTCTTGAAAGATTTTCTTCCATAAATCTTTTTGGCATGCTTACTGTCATTTTAGAAAAACGAAAAGGAAAGGAGCTCACTAAAAAGAGATCTATACTTAAAGTTGGGCTAATTTCAATAGTAAAACTGAGCCTTGTATGGGAAGGAGCTAACAATGACTTAATGTTATCATTGTTTAAATCTTTTTCTAAACAGTGCAGGCACCACCACAATTTGTTGTAATATCCTTTTTTCCTGGGGCTGTACTGGGGTTCTAGCAGCTCAGGGTCGGTTTTCATAAACCCAAACAGAAAGAGTTCCCTGGAACCAGGAGACTTAATCTACAATGCTCAGAGAGGCAGAATGGGCTTTGTAAAGAGCATTTCAGTCTTAGGAGAAATGTTGTAAATACCTTTTCAAGTGCCAAAATAATAGCCTATTGTTTCTGGAAACTGAATAAAGGAGTATCTGTGTTTGCATTTTTAGGTATTTGGAAGGTTATAGCCATTTGAAAACAATAAGGAAATAGGATGATGATCTAGTCTACCTCACAGAGACAGTAAAAGCATCAGCTCTCCAAATGCCTGCATAAGTAATAAGGGAAAGTTTCTCTAAATACTTCAAGTCCAGAGGGCTACTCTTTCATTTAGTAGAGTCCTCGTGTGACATTTGGGGGGTCTGGTGTCCCACACACCCCTTGCACGGCCCTTCTGCTCTGGTGTGGCTGCCTGTCAAAAGGCTTGTCCCACATTCACTGCTGAGTCAGCCCCCTGCTGCAGCTGGACCCCTACTGTTGCCAGATTGCCCCCTCCGACTGGTGTACTTGGCTCCCGTGCCTCCGGCCCTCTTCTCTCACAGCTTTGTCCATACCCACGTCCCCTAGTCCCGACTGTCGCCCTTTTGCCTGCATTTCCCAGGGCACTGAAGTGCTAACAACAGCATTGTCAGTCCCCCTCTGACCTAAGCATCTTCTGGCTGTCATCGCTGAGAACTCCTCCTAGGGATGAAGCCCAGGTGAGAACTGTACCAGTTTCTCAATGGAGCCACACATGTGGTGCCTGCATTCCTCTCCCCTTGAGTGGACCGTCACCCGACTCCCACCACTTGCATTCAATTCTCTTCTCATGAAACATCACAAGACTTTTTGATTACCTGGCCCCCCCAAGCCTTCTCAGCGTTGGAGAGATGGATGTGGCCGGGGACACTGAAACTCAGCCAGAGTGAGTTAGGCCTTTGAAACCCTCGCTGTGAAAACCACTATGAGTTTTCAGAGGAATGGCTCATTTTTCCAGATTTTGTGGGCTTTGGAAAGCACATTTCAAGCAATCCAAAAATATCCCTTAGAACAGATTCTTGACATTGGCTGTGTCTGAGAATCACCTGGAAAGTTTGACGGCTCCTAATGCCCAGCCATAATCTCATCAATTACATCAGTCTCTCCAAGGACGAGCCCTGAGCTCCCCAGGTGAGTCCAATGGCCAACCAACATTAAAAACCACTGACCTAGAAAGCAGCAGCATGAGGATTACAGACAATCACCTAATTATTTTTCTACCCTAAATGAACTCATGTACTTGTAAGAGACCTGAATTTTAAGAACAATTTCACACACATTCAAAGCGTTATTTCTCCTCACATTCAAACACATTGCAGTAAAACTCTGCTTGAAGTTTTGCGTTTCCTCCAATATCCCCTCCCTATATCTGAGCTTCAAGGACACATTCACCAGAGATTTCTTGAGCACCTACTATGTACAAGACCCTGGAGGGACCCCAAGGCATGATTTGCCCTCATGGAGTGTAGATCTAGAAGAGACAGATAATTAATGAAAATCCAAATCAATGAACAAGATAATTGAAAAAGTGGTATGTGTATAAAGACTAATATAAATGGGGCCGACGCTGTGGTTCATTAGGTTAATCCTCTGCCTGCAGGGCCGGCATCCCATATGGGCGCCGGATTCTATCCCGGTTGCTCCTCTTCCAGGCCAGCTCTCTGCTGTGGCCCGGGAAGGCAGTGGAGGATGGCCCAAGTGCTTGGGCACCTGCACCCGCATGGGAGACCAGGAGAAGCACCTGGCTCCTGGCTTCAGATTGGCATAGCTCCGACTGTAGCAGCCATTTGCGGGGTGAACCAATGGAAAGAAGACCTTTCCCTCTCTCTCTCTCCCTTACTAACTCTATCTGTCAAATAAATAAAAAAAAAAAGACTAATATAAAAGATAACAGGAGAGCAAATATGCTGCATTTGGGAAATGCAAAGTGCAACAGACTGAAGTCACCAGGAAAGTCCCCTCCGAGGGAGGTGAGACCAGAGTGGCAAAAGGAGCTAGCCGTGCAAAGATCTGGGGCAGAGCGTGCCAGGCAGAAGGAGAAGAGCGTACGAAGACCCTGAGGCAGGTGTAAAGTTGGCAAGTTCCAGGCCTGACCGTCTGGAGTGTGCTGAGGTGAGAGAGCAGGACCAGGCAAGGTGAGAGGAGCCTTAGCGGCCAGCTGGGTGGGCTCTCGTGAGGCCACATCGGAGAGAGGATTTGATTTAAAATGCAGGGACATGTCACCGGAAGATGAGATTTCTGTTTTTTAAATGTGTAAGTAAAGACCGTCCAGGGCAAGAGAGGACTCAGTTGCTGGGGTGACAGCGCTTATTATAGAAGCATTGTTTCAGAGGCAAGGCCAGCAGGCCTTCCAGATGGATTGAGGGCTGGAGGGGGATGAGGGAAAGGGAAGAATCAAAAGCGAGTCCTGTGTTTTGGCCTGCTCAGCAGACTCGATGGGGGTGCCACGTCATGAGATGGAGGCCTCGATGAGGCGCACTTTGGAAGATGAGAGAGCCGAAAACCCAGAGTTCAGTAGAACGTGGCAACTTGGAGATTCCTTTAGGCATCCATTAATATCCATTAGAAGCCAGAGGCCACCGGGACAAGTCCGGAGCTCAGATGAATGGTCAGGGCTGTAAGTTTAAATTTGGAAGACACTGGTATGGAGGTGGCATTCAATAAAGTTTGGTGCATTCTAACACAGTCAGGACATGCAAGCGAGCTGAGGAATGAGCACTGAGGCACTGTTCAAGTTCAAGAAGAAGAGAAAGACCCAGTAAGAGACCCTGAGGAAGGGCTAGAGGCTGAGGGTTACAGGGCTGGGGAGTCGAGAGCACATGTGTGCCAAATGTTGCCGAAATACTCAGTAAGGTGAGGACAGGGGGACCAGTGGATGCTGTGAGCGAGAGCTTCTTGGTGACCTTGACCCGAGCAGCCAGCGGAGCACTGAGAAGCCCGGACTGGAAAGCTGGAGCGGCAGCAGGGCACGAGGCAGCGGAGACATGGTTACTGACAGCCTCCCAAGAGGCTCTGCTGCTCTTGAAAGCGTCTACTTATTCCCTATCCTCATGAGACCTCTGCAGAGACAGATCCATCGCAGTGTGCACATTTTCCCTTGTCCCAGCACAGAGGGCTTCGTTGGATGCTTGCTCTCAGCTCAAACATCACATATTCAGTGCCTCCCCTGGTTGGTCTAATTACTGCCAGAAGCTTCAGATTAACACCTGGGGGTAGGATTGGCGCGGCCCTCACCCTGTGAGTGCAAAGATGCACCCTTCCAGCCCCACCTCGCCAACTAACCATCATAATCAAAGAGCAAAATATACTGTCACTGTAAAATAGCTATACATTTTTAAAGGTTGATTATTAAATGACAGGAAAGACTTACCAGAGAGAGCCAGAATCTTAAATAGCCTAAAGCAAGACTGCCTCACTTTCCAATTCAGTTCAACTTAAACCCTGAATGAATTCATATGGCTTTTTAAAAATTTATTTTATGTATTTGAGAGGCAGAAAGAGAGATCAGACCGTCAGACAGAGCCTCCATCTGCCAATTCATTTGGTAAATACCTGGGAGCCGAGCACTCAGTCCAGGTCTCCCATGTGAGTGGCAGGGACGGAACCACTTGACGTATCACCTGCTGCTTCCCAGGGTGTGCATTCACAGGAAGCTGGGTTTGGGAACAGAGCCAGGATTCAAACCCAGGTGGCTCTGAAATGGGATGCAAGGGCCCCAGGCGGCATCTACACTACTTGTACTACAGTTGTGTAGCTTTTAGCTGAACTAGATTTTCACTCTCCTCCCTAGCAGGTAGAAAGACTCACGTCCTTCTTTATGGAGCTTAAATAGGCCTGCCAGCATCTTTTAGGTTATGGCCTTAAGAAGTAAGTGAGTGTGTTTATCCAGTTACTGTCAGAGGAACAACTTAATATCAGTTCTGATAAGGGGAAGAGTGCCTTGGGAATCTCTTCCCCTTTGGAAGAGAGTCTTGGGAATCAAAATAGATAACATGAAAGTATCAAAAAAAAAAAAAAAAAAGGACTTTGCTATCTAGAGTGTCCCTGTAGACACACCCCTTGGGGTTCAACTGTGAAATAAATCACTCTCGAGGTACCAACTTGTCTGCTTGATTAATAATATAGTTGTCCTTATGTTTATTAGCATTTTATATTTCTTCATTTGATAATTATTTATCTTCTTTGCCCTTTTTACTGTAGCATTAATTTTTTTCACTGATTTTTAACTCTTCATCAACTAAATATACCTCTGCCAAATGTGTTGCAAATGCTTCTTCCCAGTTTGTCTACCAGTCCTTTCTCTACTGGGTCATTTTTTAAATTGAATTTAATTTTTTGTTTCGATAAAGCTTCCCTAAGTAAAAACCAGAAATAGGCCGGCGCCGTGGCTCAATAGGCTAATCCTCCGCCTTGCGGCGCCGGCACACCGGGTTCTAGTCCCGGTCGGGGCACCGATCCTGTCCCGGTTGCCCCTCTTCCAGGCCAGCTCTCTGCTGTGGCCAGGGAGTGCAGTGGAGGATGGCCCAAGCCCTTGGGCCCTGCACCCCACGGGAGACCAGGATAAACACCTGGCTCCTGCCATCGGATCAGCGCGGTGCGCCGGCCGCAGCGCGCTACCGCGGCGGCCATTGGAGGGTGAACCAACGGCAAAAGGAAGACCTTTCTCTCTGTCTCTCTCTCTCACTGTCCACTCTGCCTGTCAAAAATAAAAAAAAATAAAAAAATAAAAAAAAAAAACCAGAAATAATTTCATTCCTTTTTCCATTCCAGGTGTTTTATGGCTTCTCTCTTTTTTAATTTTTGGTTCTAGGTTATAATCTGCTGCAGAATCCATTTATTTATAAATATTAACCAATTTCCACAGGATTATTAAAAAAAAAATCAGTTTTGTCTCTCTGCCCTCATATGCCACCGTTATCAGTTTCTTATTTCTTGTATTAATATATATACTTCTGGGGTTGAGGGTAGTGAGACAGTGGTTAGACCACTACTTGAGATACACACATCCCACATTGGAGTGCCTCCACTTCTGATTACAGCTTCCTGCTAATGTGTACTCCAGGAGGAAGCAGGTTACAGCTCAAGTACTTGGGTCCCCACCCCTTCCGAGTGGGAGACCTGTTTGGAGTTCTGGGCTCTGGGATTCAGCTTGGTCCAGCCCTGGCCATTGTGGGCATTTGGGAATTGAACCAGCAGATGGAAGATGTCTCTCTCACTCCCTCCCTCTCACTCTCTCCATCTCTCTCTCTCTCTCTCTCTCTGTCACTTTGCCTTTCAAAATAATAGCTGAGTTTTGAACAATTTATATGAACATGTTGTTCTCTCAAAAAAAAAGCCATTTGGATTTTGCAGCCCCCATTTTTACACTCCTTTCATTAAGCAGAAAATGCTTCCATGACTACCTCCTGATCTCCAACCAGCCATGTCCCATAAATCCATAAACTGCAGGTTTATTTACAATACACAGTCTAGACAGAGCAGGTCCATGCTGCCAAAAAGCATTATTTTAGATAGAAACTCTCTGGTATCTTTCCACTAGTAAATACCATTAGCATGTTTACAAGGCACTGTGGTTGAGGTCAATCATTTTCTCCTTTGGGTAGGAGTGTCCTCATGGCTGCTATTAACTCTTTTCTTCCCATGTGGACATCATTTGATTTACCAGTAAAAAGGAACATCTACGATTTTCTTTTGTATCCATTTTACATCTCCTACACCACCATAAATTGAATAATCTGATGTCTGCCTCTAGAATTGATTAACACTTTACAGAACCACATTTTCCTCACAAGAATGATCGAGTAAGTAAACACAATCTTAGTAAGCACATGGTTCTTGCCTCTCTGACATGCACCATTGACCTTAGACAACTTTGTGAAGTCAATGTTGGAGGAAGAAGAACTCCTTTACTCTATTCCAGATATTTTCTTCCATGTGAAAGTAGCCTCAATAATACCACATGTATAGAAAGTATATCCCAATTTAATAAGTGGAGCAGCATTGACATTTCATATTTAAATTCAAATGCTTAGCAAATAGGATACTGCACAGGAAAATATACAACTCTTCCAATACATGTCTTGAAGTTACTCAAGTGTGGAAAAAATACCCAAAACCTTTAGAACTCCAAGGATTCTCCAGCCACTTTGTATATGAAGCATCCAGATAAAAGTACTGGACTGTGGAGGAGGATCAACATACATCTGAGAAATGCATTAAAACAATCACCAATTTACAGCCATAGCTAGGATAATGGCAAGAAGCACTTCACAAAGCATTGCCCTCTGAACAAGAGAAATGGTGCAGGGATCAATCTGTGGGCACATTTACAGGCTCATACTAGGAAAGACTTCTGCTGGCGAAACCTGGCCACATTATCACTGATTTGTGTATTGATAACTGAGCCAGATCGCTGACTGTTGGAAGCTGTCTTTTGGCGGTGTTTAGCAGAGGCAGAATCAGAGTCAGCAGTGGAACATTTCGCTCTAAATTAGATAAGGTTCTTTTCATGGCGGTTAACAGAAACTAATGTTGAACTGGCTAAGGCTGAAAAGAGAGCTACTTGTCATAAGAATTTCATGAAAGTATTGGAATCAAATGTGGGAAGCATAGGAATGTGGGTGGCTTTCCAGAAGCAGTGAGCTCAGGACTTACACTACATGAGTATTCTCTGTGTTTCATCTCGGACAGCTCATTCCCTCTCGCTGGAGACAGTTCCCTCCACCTGGAGAGAAAAGTTGATTTCAAAATCACAAAAGGAACAGATTAACCCCTATCTCTGGACTCATGCACTGGGGGTGAGGGGAGGGTGCTATGATTGACTGACGCAGCTGAGGTCCTGGGAGCACCTGTAACTTCGCTCCTGGGGCTAGGGCAGCAGGGTCATGTGATGGCAGATGAGCAGCGAGAGGAGCTGTTCCCCAAGGATGCTGGGCCCAGGTACATGTGGAGGATGGGCAGCAAAGAAGCAAAAGGTGCCACTTTATCCTCCCCATGAAGAAAAAAAGGGAAGAGTGGAGGCCATGAAGCCATGCTTTTTAATCCCCAACTTCAAATCCTGAGTTCTAGTTTCTGGACCAAAATAAAGTCCCTGCTGTCTCTATTGGCAGTCCTTGAGAATTTTTAAAACTTTTTGAATAGGGTTCCTTTTTCAGAAATGCCCAATAGATGACACCTTAGACACCCCCGATTCAGTTACATACATAAGCATACTAATGATATGTGACACACAGTACTTTAAAAATGCTTGGCCAGTTCTTCATTTAACAAATACTGAGCTGTTGTGTCAGGCTTGTATTAGACACTGGGACACAAATGAACAAGACATAGTCCCTACCTTCATCAAGTTTATCATGCAGCAGAGCCAGAGAAAGGCAAACAGGCAATGATAATTCAGTATTACGATACATGTCATCCTTGGGATAAGTGCAGGGTGTACTGCAATCTCACAGGGGTGGTACTAAATGCAAGATAGAGACCTGAGGGAGGACTTCCCAACAAAAGTGATATAGAGATCTAAGATGAGACTTTAGGAATGTAAGTTGATGAGGAGAAAAGAATTGGGAGAAGTATGACAACCAAATGACAGCATGTCCAAAGGCCCTGAGATGCATGAAATCATGGCACAGACTAAGATTGAAAGTAGCCTGAATGAAGGCTCTTGTGGAATAATCCATGATCAGGAGAGAGACTCAGCTGCAGAGGTAAGCCACAGCCCTGTTGTAAGTCATATTAAGGAGCTGACATATCTTGAGGACAATGGGGAGGCACTGAAGAGTTTCAAGCTAAGGAAGAATATGATCAAATTCCCATCTTGGGAGCAAGCATTTCCCCTAACAGTTAAAATGCCCTCATTCCTTATCAGACTACCTGGGTTCAGCACCCAGCTCTGACTCCCAACTCCAGCTTTCTGCTAATACAGATGCTGTGAGGCAGCAGTGATATTCACGGAACTCAATTCCTGCAACTCACAAGGAAGACCTGGATTGAATTCCTGGATCCTAGCCTTGGCCAAACCAAGTTCCCACCATTATGGGTATTTGGGGAATGAACCAGCAGGTGGAAGCAATCTATCTCACACTCTCTTCTTCTGTCTCTCTCTCCCCTTCTCAATTAAATACAGAATTTTAAAAAATCACATCAATTATTATCTTTTTAGGGTTAACTTACTTACCTGAAAGTCAGAATCACTTCAAGAGAGGGAGAGACAACGAGAGGAGAGCGAACTCTTCCATCTGCTGGTTCACTCCCCAGGACTAAGCCAGGCAGAAGCCAGGAGCTAGAAGCTCCTTTCAAATCTCCCACGTGGGTGCAGGGACCCAAGCACTTGGGTCATCCTCTGCTGCTTTCCCAGGCACATGAGCAGAGAGCTGGATCAGAAGTGTAGCAGCTGGGATTGAATTGTCAACGTGGGATGCTGGTGCTGCACCACAGCTTAACCCACTGCACCACAGCACCGGCCCCCTAAAGTCACATCTTAGAGTCAGAAAGGGGCAGACTTAGAAGGATGTTGGTGTGGCTCATGTTGGCAGTGCTGTTCACCTGAACTCCAAAAGTGTAGTGAGAACAGAAAGAAGCAAAGGAAACTCAGTGTCATTCAGAAGGTAGAATCTAAGTGAGTAATTGCATCTGAGGTGATAAAGAAGGGGGTAAATCCAGGAAAACGCACAAAATCCTGGCTTGGTCACCTGAGTGAATGGGAATGCAGGGAAATAATATTGAGTTTGGGGTTCTTGCAGGAAATCAACGTGGAGCTGCCTAATAGGCTGCTGCATAAATGGATCTTGATTGCAGTCAAGGGACCCGAGCTGGAAGATGTTACAATGGTTAATGGAAGGAACGGGAACGGAGGGGATGAGTCAGGGAGAGTGTGGGATGAAGAGCACTAGGACCGAACCCTGAGGGGCATTAAGAGTCAAGAATGGGGAGATGATGGGGCCAGCACAGGAGATGCAGCAGCAGCCTCAGGTAGGAGTGATACCAACAAGGGCCGCGTCCCAGGAACAAGAACGAGAGACCCTCAAGGAGAAAGCAGAGGTCGAGAGTGTGGGGTGCTCCAGACGGGTGGTAAAATAACTGAAAAATTTCCCTTAAATGTAATAGCAAAGGTGTTGGGGACTTTGGAAAGGACTGTTTCAAGGGAGAGCAGAGGACTGCGGTTGAAGCAAGATTGGGAGACCAGAAACAAAAAAAGTGAATCCAGACATCTTCAAAGAACCTGGTAATGTAAGGTCAGTTAGGCAGATACTAGGGAGGACACAGGGTTAATTTTTTATTTGAGATAAGAGAAACTTGAATATATTTATTATAACCTTCATAGAAGTACAACCAATCAGCGGCAGAAATTCTCTCATGAGGCAGAATATATACATAGTAAAGTGAGGCAAGGCATTAACTAAGTGTGCAATTCACTCATTTCCTACCTGTATATACACACACGAAGCCACCACCATAGCAACATGTGGAAAGTTTCTAGGACCTCAGAAGGTTCCCTCATGCCTCGTCCTCGTCAACCTCACCCCCAGGCGGCCACTGACCGCTACTCTGATCTCCATCACAGAAATTCATTTCTCCAGTTGTTGAACCTGATGTGAATGAAATTATTCAGTATATATGTGAAAGCCTCCCATGTGTTACAAGTTTTTTCTTTCTATATAATATTTCATTGTATGAGAATGATATTTGAGTTGCTTTCATTTTAGGACTATAATGATTAAATGCTTTGAATATGATTGTGTGTATCTTTTGGTGGACAAAGGTTTTCTACTCTCTTGGGTAAGTGCCTATGAATAAAATACAGGATCAAATGGTAGATATATACATTGAGCTTGAGTACATACAACAGTTTTTTTAAGGGGGAGTAATATCAGCGCTGGCACTGTGGCGTGGCAGGTAAAACCACTATCTGCAGTGCCGGTATCCCATGTGGGCACCGGTTCGAGTCCCAGCTGCTCCACTTCCAATCCAGCTCTCTGCTATGGCCTGGGAAAGCAGCAGAAAATGGCCCAAGTCCTTGGGCCCCTGCACCCGTGTGGGAGACCCGGAAGAAGCTGGCTTCGGATTGGCGCAGCTCTGACCATTGCGGCCAATTAGGGAGAGAATCAGTGGATTGAAGAATTCTCTCTCTCTCTGCTCTCCTTCTCTCTCTGTGTAACTCTGAGTTTCAAATAAATAAATAAATCTTTAAAAAAAAAAAAAAAAAGGAGGGTGGGGAGTACTCCCAATTGCAACATATGGAAATTCTTCTCACCAAAGTTTGGTGTCATCTGTCTTTTTAGTTTTAGCTTTCTACCAAGCAGATATATTGAAAATCAGGTTTCCTGAGATTGTACACCAGTTTCTCAGTCGGGACGTGTAAAAATTGCAAAGCTTTCTACCTTAAATAATTATTGTTATTGGCTATTGCCCTTCAGTGAACTAAATCTAATATTAAAAACAATTCAGAAGGTATTATGAGGAAAAAAATAATCTAATTCTCCCTTACGGTTAGCTAAATTATAATATAGTGATCAGGAAAATCCTGTTGGAAAGTCTCACCCCTAATAATGAATATTTAGAAAATATTACCATTCAATAGATTATTAAGAAGCAAATGGCTTTGACAACAATGGAAATTCTTCACTGGTGCATCTACTCCAAATTACATTCTGTATAAGCACAGAATTTAGAGTAATGGCTCTCCTGCCTTTCCACGTCTTCATCACAATGAACTATATTTGAAATTGTCATTCACCATGATCAGAATTACATACTCCACTAGTTTGAAGAATGATAATGAGTCTTTTGGAAAAAAATAATGAAGTTAAATAAATTATTGGCATAAAATTTAATGTAGATTATTTTATAATTTAACTCACATTATTTCCCTCTCTTCAATGCAGTTTCTGTTTGTTGAAATTTCAGACATTTGACAAAGGAAGTTCATTTGTGATGCACTCAGATAATGTTAACTGTATGATTCACTACTGCATTAAATACTTATTGATGCTAATTGTAGTCACACAACTGCCTGTTAGTATCACCTAACAATTTACTTCTTATCAATGTCATCGTAAATATATTTAGAAATCTGTTCAAACATTTCACCAAAATAGGTTACAGATTTAAGTGTAAAGCTTGAATACAAGTACTAGAAAATAATAGACATACACATTTCTGTAACTGAGTGGGAAAGGCCTTTCTAGAAATGCACTGAAACTAGGGACCATCAAGAAGAAGGTGTGTCCGGGTTCTAGTCCCGGTTGGGGTGCCGGATTCTATCCTGGTTGCCCCTCTTCCAGGCTAGCTCTCTGGTATGGCCAAGGAAGGCAGTGGAGGATGGCCCAAGTCTTTGGGCCCTGAACCCACATGGGAGACCAGGAGAAGCACCTGGCTCCTGGCTTCGGATCAGCAAGATGCGCCGGCCGCAGTGGCCATTGGAGGGTGAACCAACGGCAAAAAGGAAGACCTTTCTGTCTCTCTCTCTCACTATCCACTCTGCCTGTCAAAAAAAAAAAAAAAAAAGGTGTGTAACACATTTCTCTCTACAGTAATTTAAAAATTTGGTATGCATGTCACGTAATACCACATAGAAGCATAAACTCAGGATCTGAGGTATTTTACAGGCAAAGAGCTGTTCTGAAAAGAAGGCAGCATCTTGGAGACAAAAAGCTAGGGAGCTGTTCTAAATTACAAAGAGCAGAGAGGGCCAATCTAGCCTAGCAGGGAAGGTGCCCACATAGGGGTACCTGAGTTCACCTCCTGGCTCATATCTGGACTCTTGGTAATAGACAGTGGGAGACAGCAGTGATGGCTGAAGTAAGTGGACTTCTGCCACCCATATGGGATACCTGGATTGTATTCTCAGCTTCCAGCATCAGACATTGTCCAGCCCCAGCCACTGCAGGCTTTTAAGGAGTAAACCAGCCAATGGGAAGCTCTCTCTGTGTTTCTCAAATAAATTTAAAATGAGAGAGAGATGAAAGAGGGGCCGGCGCTGTGGCTCAGCGAGTTAATGCCCTGGCCTGAAGCGCCAGCATCCCATATGAGCGCCGGTTCGAGACCCAGCTGCTCCACTTCAGATCCAGCTCTCTGCTATGGCCTGGGAATGGGCCCCTGCACCTGCGTGGGAGACCCAGAGGAAGCTCCTGGCTCCTGGCTTTGCATCAGCGCAGCTCTGGCTGTTGCGGCCATCTGGGGAGTGAACCATTGGATGGAAGACTTCTCTCTCTCTCTGCCTCTCCTCTCTCTGTGTAACTTCTGACTTTCAAATAAATAAATAAATCTTTAAAAAAAAAAAGATACGAAAGAGATTTATCAACTTCGAGTGACTCTTGATTGATACTTCAACACTTTTAAAAAGATATTTAGGGACCACTTGAAAATACATTTAATAACATTAAGACTGCTTCCTATATTAATTATATGATTAATTATATCTGTCAATTTCTGTAGCTATTTATGTAGCAGAAAATATTAAACTAATAAATAAAACATTGAAGAAAATCATTTATAAAATAGTTCAAGTGTTTCAGAAAAATGTTAATAACTTACCTTGAACACCTTTACCAGACAAATAATGTATATATAAAATAAGCAAAGAATATGAAATCTTAATTCAGGAAAGAAGAAATCAAATGATTAGAAAACTTATGGAGATATTTCTGAACTCACAGATAATCAAAGAACTGTAAATTAGATTGCCAAACAGTGAAAAAAAAGTTATGAAACCATATATTCTCAGAAATATTTGGAAGAGACATAAATTACTTTTTTACTTGATGGGTAGCCACTTTGCAGCAATTATCGAAAGCCTAAAAATATTCCCACCTTTGATTCAGAAATTTCAACTTACTGATTTATCCTAATGAAATACTTATGCATGCTACAAAGATTTGTGGATAAATTTTACTTTGAATAGAATTCTTTAAGTATACTAACACAGAAAAATTTCCATGATGTAACATTGTAAAGCTGGTATAAAATAACATTTATGATCCCAGCATATTTTCTAAGATAGTAGATTTTATATATTATATATGCACTTAGGAAAACACCTGGAAATATTTTAAGAAATATTTAAGAAATATAAATATTTAAGAAATATAAAAATTTAAGAAAGTTATTACAGTGTAGAATTATGGGTGACATTTTTGTCTCCCTTACTGTTAAGTTGCCGTCCAAAGATGCTGTGATCAGCATGTATTAACCTCTGATTAAGGAAAAAGAAGTTAACCTTAAAAGACAGCACTCTGTTAGGCAGCTTTGCCAAACTCTTGAGAAAAGTTTGTTTTCCGTGGCCTTTTGCCACCCAGAGAAGTGGTTAGGACCAACTTGACTGTAGTTCCTGCTGTGCTTCTGTCTGACTTAAATCTACATCAGGGAAATATGAAGTACTTTCCCACGTGTTATTGCTGCAAAATCCTATGCAGGAATTTGAAGTGAGTCTGCTGTCCTACTTTGGTGATGAAACAAAGAGATGGACTTGCTCCTTTCCCGTTGTCAGAGGGAAGTGGCAGTGGGCTGGGGCTCTTAACTTCTTCCCTGGACCCTCAAGACTTCTTTTGGGGCAGTTATCTGGGGTGTACATCACTGTAGCAAAGGCAATCATGATTGCTTTGTTTATCTCCAGGATTGTTTCATGAACTCATAAAACCCATATGATTACTTACACTGTTTTCTAAGGCTATCCTGCATATTGCTTTAAATTTTTAAAAATTTATCTTTATGTATTTGACAGAGGGAGAAGAAGAGAAATTTTCCATCTACTAGTTCATTCCCCAATTGCTGGCAGCAGCCAGGGCAGAGTTGGGCCAGGCCAAAGCCAGGAACTTGGAACCCAATCCAGATATCATACATGGAGGCCAGCAACCCAACCACTGAATCACCCATCACCTGCTGCTTCCCAAAGTGTGCATTAGCAAGAAACTAGAGTGGGGATGAGAGTCTCTACGCAAACCTCACCACTCCAATAAGGGAGGCGGGCATCCTGAGGAGCGTCTTCACGGCTATGCCAAACTGCCTGCCCTGCTGGTGCTTTTTGAAAGTGAATTTCAAAACAAGATTTTTTTAATGGATTGTTTTCTGTAGAAATTATTTCAGACTTACAAAAATGTTGCAGAATTATAGCACAAAGTTTACTGTATATCTAACACCGATATCTTATTTACCATATTTTATCATTTATATAGAAACAGGTAGATATGATTTTTTTCTGAATCATTTGAATGCAAGTTATATACATCATGTTCTTTTACTTCTAAATATTCCAGTGTATATTTCCAAAGCAGAGGGAGATTCTCTATTATAAAACTATAGCATGCTAACTTCAGAAATGTATGCTGAAATAATAAACATCTACCCTCCTACCTATGTTCTACTTTTGCCATCTAGGACTATTATGATATTATTATGATACTATCTTCACCCCTCTCTGGTGCAGGCTTTACCCTAGGCTGGGCATTGCATTCCATTGTCATGTCTCTTCAGCTTCCATTCACCTGGAAAGTCTCTGTACTTTTTTTTTTCTTTTACAACATTGACATTTTAAAAAGGCGTAGCCTTCCCTTTTTAATTCAATAGTTTTTTTTAATAGAGTATCTTTGCCATCACAAAGTACCATAATCTGGATTACTACATGATGTAAATTTATTTTCTTATATTTCTGAAAGCTAGAAGCCCAACATGAGAATGTCAGCATGGTCAAGTTCAAGTTCTAGCAAAAGCTGCCTTCTGGCTTACAGATAGCCACTTTCTCACTAGGTCCTCACATGGTGGGAAGAGAGAAAGGAACACAACCTCTCTGATGCTTCTTCTTATAGGAGTACTAATCCCTTCTGACTAAGGCCCCACCATTATGATGTTAACTATAATTATTTCACAAAGGCCTATCTTCAAGCACAGTCACATATAAGGGGGTAGGGGTGGAGGACTGACAAATTCCATCACAAACATTCTACCCCTGGCCTCCAAAAATTCATGTCTTTCTATCAAGCAAAATATATTTATCTCATCCCAACAGTCTACAAATTCTTAACTCACTGCAGCATCAACTCTAAATTGTTAAGTGTAAACTCTCATCTAAATATCATCTAAATCAGATGTGGGTGAGACTCAGGGCACAATTTATTCTGAGACAAATTCCTTTCTGCATATGATGCTGTGATTATATATATATGAAGCTGTGATGGTATCTGTGGATACCAGACAAGTTGTGTGCATCCATTGTATAATGATAGAATAGATACAGGGTAGAAGTGCCCATCCCAAAAGGGAGATAAAACAGAAGGAAGGGGTGATGGATCCCAACCAAGGCCAAAACATTACAAAACCGATTGCAGTAGGTCTTAAAGCTTGATAATAATCCTCTTTGCTTTGATGCTCTGCCCTCCAGGTTGACTAGGGTGGAGAGTCATGCCCATGACTTCAGGTGGGGGTCTTACCCCTAGGGTTCTGCCAAGCAATTCTACTCCCACAGATTCAGGAAACAGGCCATCTGGCCTGCTGAAACCAGAGCAGTGATGGTGATCATCTCTGAATCACCTTCAGAATCCATTTTCCTTCTTCTTGAAGAATTGCACACACAACCAAATGGCTCGATCATCCTCTTCTGTCAAGTCTGAGAAATACGACAGCCACCCTTCATTTGTTCCATCCCTGTCCGTTTCCATTAAACTGGCAGTGTCTTAGCTCTCAGGATCCCACAAGCTCTCTATATGGTCCAGTCACACCCTTGGTATTCTCCTCAGAACAAGCTTTCTCATTTTTTACAATACGTGTAGGCTGAGACTTTTCCAGACCTTTAAGTTGCAATTCATTTTTTCTTAAGGATTTCTTCTTCAGTTATCTCTCTCCTTTTGCATTTTATTATAAGCATGCAGAATAAGTCAAGTTACTCCTTCAACACTTTGATTATAAATTTCCAATTCAATTGCTTATAAGTTTTTGCCTTCCACAAACAAACAAAAAAACAAAAAGAATAAAACAAAAACAGTTCTTTCTCACTTTATAATAAGGATAATCTTTCCTTCAGTTTCTAAAGCATGTTCCTCATTTCTATCTGACACCTCACCAGAGCCACCCTTAACATCCATATTTCTGACATGCACTTCAAAACTCTTCCGGCTCCATGCATCACCCAGTTCCGAAGCTACTTCCATGTGCTTAGACACTTGTTACGGCAGTCTGCTTAGGCTGCCATCACAAAATGCCACAGATCAGGGGATTTAACCAACAGTTTATTCTCTCACAGTTCTGAAAGCCAGACATCCAAGATCAGAATGGTAGCATGACTGTGTTCCAGGTAGGGTTCTCTCCAGGCTTGCTGATGGCCACTGTTTCACTGTGTCCTCCCCTGGTGGAGTGAGAAAGATAGCAAGCTTTCTGGTGTCTCACCTTGTGAGAGCATTAATCCCTTCATCCTAATTCATGACCTCATCTAACCCTATAGCCCCATCTTTAAATACTATCTCTTAGAAGTTAGGGCTTCAGGGCCGGTGCTGTGGTGTAGTGAGTTAAGCCATGGCCCACAGCACTGGCATTCCATATAGATATCCCATATCAGAGTACAGTTCAAGTCTCAGCTCCTCTACTTCTTTTTTTTTTTTTTTTTTTTTTTGACAGGCAGAGTTAGACAGTGAGAGAGACAGAGAGAGAAAGGTCTTCTTTCCATTGGTTCACCTCCCAAAATGGCCACCTCGGCTGGCGCCGATCTGAAGCCAGGAGCCAGGTGCTTCCTCCTGGTCTCCCATGCGGGTGCAGGGCCCAAGCACTTGGGCCATCCTCCACTGCACTCCCGGGCCACAGCAGAGAGCTGGACTGGAAGAGGAGCAACTGGGACAGAATCCGGCACCCCAACCAGAACTAGAACCCAGAGTGCCAGCTTTCTCACTAGGTCCTCACATGGTGGGAAGAGAGAAAGGAACACAACCTCTCTGATGCTCCCTCCACAGGCGGAGGATTAGCCAAGTGAGCTGTGGCGCTGGCCTCCTTTTTTTTTTTTTTTTTTTCCAAGACACATTTTATTTATTTTAAAGGCAGAGTGACAGAGAAAGGGAGAGAAAGAGAGAGAAAGATCTTCTATCTGCTGGTTCACTCTCCAAATAGCTAAAGTAGCCTAGGCTGGGCCAGGCTGAAGCAAAGATCCAAGAACTCTATCCAGGCCTCCAATGTGGGTGGCAGGGGCCTCATGGACTAGATCCATCCTCTGCTGCTTTCCTGTATTTACCAGCCAGCATAGGAAGCACAGCAGCTGAGACTCTACCCACTGCTCTGATGTGGGATGCTGGAACTGGTATGCTGGCCCCTGCTCTGCTTCTTATCCAGCTTCCTAATAATGCCCGTGGGAAGACAGTATATGATGGCCTAAATATCTGGATTCCTGTCACCCTTGTGGGAGACCTGGTGGAGTTCCTGGCTGTTAGCTTTGCCCTGAACTAGCTCCAGCTATTGCTATCACTTGGGTAGTGAACCAGCACACAGAAGAGATCCCCCTCCTTGCCCCCATTCCTGTTACCCTGCTAAATGAATGAATGAATGAATGTTTTCTGATCCAGCTCCCTGATAACATGTCTGAGAAGGCAGCAGATAATGGCCCAAGTAGTTGGGCCCCTATAATCCACATAGGCTTTGGCCTGGCCTAACCCCAGCCATTTAGGGAGTGAATCAATGGATGGAAGAGATCTTTTTTCTGTGTGTGTGTGTCACTCTGCCTTTCAAATAAATTTTCTAAAAATAAATTAAAAATATTACATCTTTTTAAAAAGTAAGATTTTAGGTTAACTATAAATAATACAAATATATAATGGACTAATTCATTATTAATAACTATTTAACACATAATGAAAGGAAAGATGCAATATTTCAACAAAATGCCAAAAATATACTATACCTTGCTGACCTAGAAAAGATCAGAAGCTGTATGGAAAAATCCCTTTGGTCTTATTACCCGAGTGCTGATCTGAAATATTTTTTCAGAATATTTGATGTCTAAAAATGATTTGTAGCACATTTATGGTTCTGACCTAGGCTGACTCCTATAAAAACCCTTAACATATAAAATGCTTCTAAAGAGGGTTATCTTTGTTAATACTGTATTGCAGAAAGGGACACATTCTTGGACAAGGATGACAAATGAACAGAAAACCCAATATGGAAACTAGGCAACTTGAAATTGGGGCTTCAATGAAATAAAATATCAGCTCAATTAGCATTTAAGTTGAGAAATCGCTTTATGATTTCATTTTGGTTTAAAGACTAATTCAACCACTTTATTTTTATGTATTTACTTTTTTAAAAAAAAAATGTTTTATTTCAAAGGTAGAAGACAAAGAGACAGAGATCTTTCATCCACCAGTTGATTCCCCAAATGCTGCAACAGTTAAGGCCAAGCCACCCTGAAGCCAGAAGCCCAGAACTCCATCCAGGTCACCCTTGTAGGTGGCAAGTGAGAACTAACACTTGCTGTCTCCCAGGGTGCACACGAGCCAGAAACTCCATCTAGGTCTCCCATGTGGGTGGCAGGAACTCAAGTACCTGGGCCATGGTCCACTGCTTCTCAGGTGCATTGGCAGGGAGTTGAATAAGAAATGCAGAGTAGCCGGGACTCACAGGTACTCCAACGTGGAATGTCAGCATCCCAAGCAGCAGCTTGCCACGATGCCCACCCATCTTTCACTTTTTAAATTTTAACAGTTTTTCAGTTGTTCCAGTTGAGTACTACCTGGTCCATGGTTTATTTTGTACACCTGATAGACTCATATTAAGCTCAGTAGCATAGCAAAATAGAGCTTAGTTAGCTAACCAATCCTGATAGCTGACAAACTTGCTTAGAATTTGGATATGTGCCTTTATCAGACCTTTTTCATTAAACCATCTCATCATTTCTGATCTATAAAATCCATTTCCCTTCTTTTCAAGGTACACTCTAATGTAAAGTCCCTCCAGTACTCAGTAAAATATGCCTTTTGATAAACACAACATGTTGATAATATATAGACAGCCTATTAAAGTTTTTACAAAACACTTCCCAAGTTATATTTTTAAACATGTGCACATGAAAATTCTTTTTCTTACTTTAAGAAATGGTCACTCCTTCTTATCCTACCAATTCCAACTATTTCTTTCAAAACCAATGATATTGCTAAATAGCTGTCCAAAATATACACAGTATTTAGAGCATACTAGTTAATTCTGATTTTTTCTTGATTATTTAGTCTTTCAAGTAGAATGCACCTTTTTATAATCCAGGATTTTTTTTCTTTTGCAAGCTTGCTTTTTTCTCCCTAATTTTTGTACTAATTTGTCAACAAAGCAGAATTTTTCCCTGCTTTTGCAAAGATTTTTTTAAAAGCTTTAAAATATAATTGGCCCACTATACCTAACATATTTTTATTTTCAACTGCTTCTATACCTGAAACATTTGACCTGATTCAACATAGTCTGGAATCAGATTCTCTTACCCATGCCATCAACTCCTAACACCTGGGTCTGAATTTATATTGCAATATTCTGCACCTTTAAACAGTGCTATTTTCTTTCTATTATGTATGTTCACCATTTTATCAATTTACAGGCTTTTTTATTTATTTGACAGGTAGAGTTAGACAGTGAGAGACAGAGACAGAGAGAAAGGTCTTCCTTCCGTTGGTTCACTCCCAAAATGGCAGCTACGGCCAGAGCTACGCCGATCCAAAGCCAGGAGCCAGGTGCCTCCTCCTGGTCTCCCATGCGAGTTCGGGGCCAAAGTACCTGGGCCATCCTCCACTGCCTTCCTGGGTCACAGTAGAAAGCTGGACTGGAAGAGGAGCAACCGGGACTAGAACCCAGTGCCCATAGGGGATGCCGGTGCTGCAGGCGGAGGATTAACCAAGTGAACCACAGTGCTGGCCCCAATTTACAGCCTTTTAGGTCTGCTTAAACATAACATGGTACAGTTGTAAATGTTTAGAGCATCTTAAACCTGGATATTTTTGTTTCAGAGTTTTGTATTATTCAAAAGAAAATAAATTAACAGGACAGAACTTAGCTTTTTTTCTCCCTTAATGATTGCTTCCATAGAAGAAGCAATGTCAGATTCACACCTGCAGCCTATATTTTAATATCAGTATGCTATGGATTGAGCAGGACATGGTTCCCCAAACTCACGGAGACATTTAAGCCCCAAAGTCTTAAGTCAATGATTGACGGAGTAAGGGAAGAGACGTGATCTCATTAAGGCATCTGAAGGTAGGTGTGGTGGGAGGTCTTTATAGACCTTTGAGGGCTTGCCCTGGATAGGGAGTTCTTGTGAGAGGGTGGGTTATGTAAGCCAAATGTGCTTGCTGTGTGTGTCTCTGCTTCTTGGCTCACCACATGTTTGCTCCTCCATACCTGCTGTGCCACATCCCACCTCCACAAGACACCAGACTCCTGGGGCCCCCAATCATGAACTGTGAACCTCCCAACTGTAAGCCCCCAGTAGCTGAGAAACTCTTGCTTCCCCTCTCAGTTGATTGTCTCTATGAATTAAATGAGCTGTTCACATTTTAGACAAGTGTATTTGTCTAGTGTACCCAGAGCAACTCAGTGTTTGCATCTTCATTTCACTTCAGGTAATTTATTCTTTATATAATTGAATTTACTGATTTGAACCAGTTTTGTTGTTGTTGTTGTTGTTGTTGTTGTTAACTTTCAAGCAAAACACAAAAATATTTAAAAGCCTGCTGAAAAATACAGCGAGGGGGCCGACGCTGTGGCACAGTAGGTTAATCCTCCACCTGTGGCACCAGAATCCCACATGGGCACCAGTTCTAGTCCTGGCTACTCCACTTCTTATCCAGCTCTCTGCTATGGCCTGGGAAAGCAGTGGAGGATGGCCCAAGCATTTGGGCCCCTGCACCCCCATGGGAGACTCAGAAGAAGCTCCTGGCTCCTGGCCTCAGATCAGCCCAGCTCCAGCCATTGTGGCCAATTGGGGAGTGAACCAGCAGATGGAAGACCTCTCTCTCTGTCTCTGCCTCTCACTGTCTGTAACAGTATCTCTCAAATAAATAAACAAAATCTTTAAAAAAAAAAATACACTGAGGGGCCGACGCTATAGCTCACTAGGCTAATCCTCCACCTGCAGCACCAGTATCCCATTTGGGCACCAGGTTCTAGTCCAGGTTGCTCCTCTTCCAGTCCAGCTCTCTGCTGTGGCCCAGGAAGGCAGTGGAGGATGGCCCAAGTGCTTGGGCCCTGCACCCGCATGGGAGACCAGGAAGAAGCACCTGGCTTCTGACTTCAGATAGGCGCGGAGTACCAGCCGTGGCAGCCATTTGGGGGGTGAACCAACGGAAGGAAGACTTTTCTGTCTCTTTCTCTCACTGTCTATAACTCTACTTGTCAAATTAAAAAAAAAATACACTGAGAAAATTATGCTGAAGTTCTAAAGGAAATAAATTAGAAAGCAAGTACAGGGCGTATAAAATCATTAGGAAATATTGCCAGGAAAAAAAGGAAAAAGAGCAGCTGAAATTCATAGCAAAGACTTCAGGTAAAAATGGACAAAGTGGGAACTGGCAATTGGCCTATCAGCTGAGCCTGCAATCCAAATCACAGTTCCTAAGACCAATTCTTAGTTCGAGTTCCTGACTCTGGCTGCTTATCACTGCAGACCCAGGGAGGCAGCAGGTGATGGCTCAAGTAACTTGGTTCCTGCCACCAACGTGGGAGACCTAGATTGAGTTCCTGGCTCCTGGCTCAAGCCTCAGTGCAGCTCTGTCTGTTACAAGCCTTTGCAAAGTGAACCAGCAGATGGGAGCTCTGTGTGTGTCTGTATTTCTGTTTCTCTGCCTCTCATGCTAAAAAATTGAACAAAGTGGGGCCAGCTTCATGGCATAGCTGGTAAAGCCACCACCTGCGATGCCAGTATCCCATACAGGCGCGAGTTTGAGATCTGGCTGTCCCGCTTCCAATCCAACTCCCTGTTAATGTCCTGGGAAAGCAGCAGAAGATGGACCAAGTACTTGGTCTTGTGCCACCCATGTGGGAGACCTGGATGAAGCTCCCAGCTTCTAGATTCAGCCTGACCCAGCACTGGCTGTTGTAGCCATCTGGGCAGTGAACAAGCAGCTGGAAATTTCTTTCTCTCTCTTCATCTCTCTTTTTAACTCTAACTTCAAATAAACTAAATAAATCTTTAAAAAATATGAACAAAGAGTATGGACAAACAATTGAAATGCACACAAGCAAAAACTAAAAAATCATAAGGAACAATCAACAAAGTTAATGAATTCTTTTAATTGAAAAAGTATATTGTAGCAAAGAAATAGAATTTTATACATTGTAAATTAGTCAGATGATGATGAAAATATCCAATTCTGGTAATTCTCTGTTAAAATTGGTACACGCATATTGCTAGAGACATTGAGATTTAAATTCACACCATTAAAATTTAGAATGTAGTTCCTCAGCCACACTAGCCCATTTCATACATTCAATTGCCGCCTGATGCCAGCAGCTACCATATTGCTCAACAGAGAAACTATTTCCATCATCACAGGACATTCTATTGACAGTACTACCCTGGTAGACAGACACAAGAGCAGAATGAATGGGTTGTTGAATGTGCTCAACTCCTATTCTACCTGCTACTTTAAAATGCCCTCCAACATTTTATCAACTAACCCTCTGTGGACTGGTAGGGACACTGCTCCATGACCTCTGAACCTCACGATATTTTCCATACTTTTCTTTTTCTAGTCTAATGAAATAATATCTCACTGATATTTTTATTTTCCTGACTACTAACGAAGCTGAGTATTTTATGTATTAATCTTTCATATTTCCACTTCTATGAGTTTCCTGTTTTTCCCCTCATTACTGTGTTGAAATTATTGTAAATGAAAATGTTCTGTGTTTAAGGGATAAATAAAACAAAGAAGGAAAGAAATATGGGATGAACCCACAAAATTGGCCCACCACGATTTTAAATGAGCAAAAGAAAACGCTCGGTTAAATTTTGGGAAATTTGTTACCCTAGTTAGATACATGAAGTTAGTGGGGTTCGGGTAATTTGCTTTTCATCTAAAATGATTTTAATGTAGTCATAATTCTATTTCCTCATTTTCAAAGAGAAAAACATAATTTTGCTTGAGGTTTGGGAAAATTCCCCTACAACTCCCTATGCTTTGTTTTCTAAGACTCCCTCTAGGCTCCAACTAGACTGCGTGATTATTTTTCTTTATCCCTGCTATTATTTTTATTTGATGTTATTCCTTTCTGGTAGAACACTGTGTACTTGACCTAGAAAATCTTGGGGGTGTGTGTGTGTATGAATGTGTATGTGTGAAATAAGGATATAGTGGTGAGAGAAGACAGACATTTCAAGATTTGCATCTTCAATTAAACAACATGTCTAAATTGCAAAAGAGATGGTCTTTCATAACTCACAGCAGAGAGAAATGAATTTGTGTGCATCCGTTGCTTGGAGACTTCACTTATTTATGTTTTGGAAATGTAGCTAAAGCACACACTGGTACTTGGATTTTCAAGTAGTCAACTTGGAAAAGAAATGGCATTCTTAAAAAGTGGAACTGCATTGTTTAGGAAAAAACTAAACAAGGCAAACTATAGAGTAAAAATCAAGTAGAAATGAACCACTTCCCACCTAAATCCTTGGGAAAGAAGGTTCTGTGTCTTGGGAATGTTTCATGCAGGATTAGCAGCCAGCAAGTGCAAACCTCCACTGACGAAGTGCGGTTAAGCTGCCTGTGAGAGGGGCAGCACATTCGTCCCATTTTGGTCCTTTCCTTCTGCCTTATTGTCAGCCAGGTGTCTTCCTATGACTCTTTCTTTTCCTGCCTGGAGCAGCTCTTCCAAATTCCCTGCTACTGTCTGCTAAACCATGTTTCCCAGCGCAGGGACAAGTGCTCTTTGCAGCAGGTTCACACAAGCACAGCCAGAATTTTCACCTTGAACGACAATCAACAGGGAGCTCTCTTCAGACATTTTTGCTGAGACTCCAGGCCCCAGCTGGTGCTGCAGTACGACATCCTTCAAGGGGTTTTCATCAGCTGTGGTCATACGAAGTATCTTTTATGGATCTCTGGGATGTTAGTAGTACGAGCACTAACCAGCCTTTGTGCATCCTGTACATTTCCCTCTTGATTCCAAACGAACTCTCTGTGATTTGTTTAGAGCAGGAGGCAGAAAACCTCTGAATATATTTTTCTTGCCCTTACCTGGAACACGGCCACGTTTCAGTCATCTTCCCATTTGAGCCTCTTAGTTAACTCGCATACTAATTTGTAAAGTAGGTACTGCTGCCTTTCCTTTGATTTGCATTATGATGTCAGTTCAGGTTGAGACTGCTGTGACATGAGTTCAAGGACAAGAAATGAAAGAAGGCCAAAATGAAGCAAACATTTTTTAAACAAGACATTTTTAAAATGAGGATACAACCGTGCCCAGTAACACCTGGAGTGACAACCAAATAGGATTTGCAACCTGAATGCACACCCTCCAGGAGGCCTCCCAGAATAATCTGCCAAGCAATGCTTGGCTTCTCCAGGTGCCTGTCATGCAGGATGCCATATCACTGTAAGCCTAGAACCTCCTATGGTCTCCCATCTGCTTAAGTTTCAGCTAAGGTGTGGGTTTCAATCTACTTACTAAGATTTCTCTAATATGTGTCCTGAATGGCAGCTGTAAACATTTTTCTCTCCATGTGTTCTCTAGAAATAAGCTTGGATATTTTACCGAGCCTATACCTTTGGTTAATGGAATTAGCTCTATGACTGGGTGTTATGATTTGGGAGCACTTTATAGGGTGATCTGCTTTAATCATCAACCCTACCCCTGGCATACAAACATGATTGTTTCTTCCCTTTGGGTACTGGATGCTGGGTTGTTGGGTCTTAGTCCACCCGTACAAGGATGGACTGGGTCCGAGGAAAGGTAAGCGTGCCGCTTGCCTGTTCCCCAGCCTCCTGGTCCCGGAGACAATCAGACGCAGCGGGGAGCCAAGTCTAGCAAGGACTCAGTCACCTTTTGCATAATAGTACCTTTTATAACACAAAACTGCGGAGTCATTGGGGCAGGGCTAAGGACCAACCAATCACTTAAAAAATCACCTTATGGGGGGATTTCTATAGGACTAGCCCTATGTCTATACACTTGTTACTAGTTTTGTTACCTCCCTTGATGTTGCGCAGCCAATTAGTTTTAGTGGTAAACAACTTTGGATTCCGCCCATCTTACTTCCTCTGGGCGCCATCTTACTTGGCTCCACGCGGCTCTGTTCCGCGCAGCTCGGGCGGGGGCACCTGCGCATGTGGAGCCCCTGGGCCTGGCCATGCCATGGCCGCGCTCATGCCCCACACTGGGTGCCTTCCATTCTTCAATAATTCCTTTTTTCAATATAAATATGTCTGCTGCCACATGATATTTCAGCCTCATATTTCAGCTAATATTAATGGACAGAAAGTAAAAACAAGAACAGAACACAGGAATAATGGAGGATTGAGAAGAGGGATAAAGAAACTCACAGAAGAGGTGAAAGAAAGGAAAACAGATTTTACCAGTGCACTGCAATCAGAATTAATTTTGACACTATGTTGTTCCATTGACATACATGTGCATTTATTTGCTATTTGCAAAATCAAACATAGCTGTGGGATTTTAAAAAGAAATAGCTTATCTATTGAAATATAATGAAAGAGTGTCCTTAAAGCAATTAGGCGAAAGCCTAGAAAAACAACCAATTCAGAGCAGAGGTGAATGGGTGAAGATTTACTGCAAGTAACTGTCATATTTCAGACATCATTATCTGAGATACCTGAATTCTAATCTGTGCAAATTAAGCCATGTATTACAAGAACATTCATCATGCATTAAGGCTCTACAAGTCACACCTGCTATTACATGCAAAGAACTGAAACCAAGAAATTCCTATTTATAACATCAAAATTTAACTTCATTGCGCTGTCTCTGTCTAGCATTTTAAAACAAATTTCTTTTGATGTGTTCACCAAGGCTAATCCAGTGGTTCTCAAAGAGTGGTTCTTGGATCAGCTGGGAACTTAATATACATCAAGTTATCAGGGTTCACCCAAGATCAACTGAATTGGAAACTCTAGGTACAGAACCCAGCATTCTTTGATTTAAAAGCCCTTCAGTAATTTTATATGTATAATTTATCTACAAATACACTTGTATATTAGGAGTACATATTTAAATTTTTTTTAGTGTTTTCTATTTGAACTTTTTTTAAAAAAGATTTTATTTGTTTATTTGAGAGATAGAGTTACAGACAGATGGAGAGACAGAGAGAAAGGTCTTCGATTCACTGGTTCACTTCCCCAAATGGCCACAACAGCTGATCTGAAGCCAGAAGCCAGGAGTTTCTTCTAAGTCGCCCATGAGGGTGCAGGATCCCAAGGACTTGGGCCATCTTCTGCTGCTTTCCCAGGCCATAGTAGAGAGCTGGATCAGAAGAGGAGCAGCCAAAACAAGAACTGGCACCCAAATGGGATGCCAGCACCCCCAGCAGAGTTTTAGCCTATTACACCATAGCACTGGTCCCAACATGTTTAATTTTTTAATTGATGGGGATATATGATATACAAAAGTTTGAAGATTATTTATATAACATTTTAAACCACTTATGTTTTTAATCAAATGAGCTATTCGCCACCAATAATGTCATATATTTGCATTAACATGAAAACACTTCACTTCTTCCTTCTAAAATGGTTTGCAAATGTGTTGCAGTGTTAATTTCTCCTCTTGTGCAAAGAACTCTCACATCCCCAGTAAAGAGATGAGAAGGGGTCTCTGCGCTGCATCCTGGACTCTTGCCTGTTCTTTGGAAAGGCAAAAAATAAAGATAAGCCATGAATAGCATCAGTGGCACCTCCCCAGTTCCCCCTCAATGCATTCATTTTTATGTGCATAGCAAAGGGCACTAAGAGCTAGAAAGATTCCATGCTCAGGCCCTGCCACGTCCTTTTCTCCATTCTCCTTGCCCTGCATAAATGGTGGGATCCCTTGCGGGGAGGAGTACCATGCTCTCCTTGGAGGTTTCCCTCCCTCCCCTACAGACACCAGCTAGCACATTTGGGCCTCCTTTGTGTTAAACATTCCTCAGAGCTGGGCAGAAAACGTCCCCTTGCACTTATAATACAATATAAGTATAACACAAATAGAACTCGCTTTTAAGCCATAATCATTTAGAAATTCAAAAGAAGGAAAAAAGATTTAATTCCTAGAACAATATTTTACATAAAATATGTTCTCAGTAATTATGCACAGTTTGAACAAACATGTCAATTCAGTTCAGTTCCTGAGCATTCTGTCCTGTAACCTTACATAGCAATTCAAAGCAGAAATACGGGTAAGCGTGTCATCATTGTGCTTAACATTTCCGGGACCTTCAGCAGTTATCATAACCTCCCTTAAGCCTCATTTCCCTCAGCCTGTAAACTGAGAACGTGGAGAGCAACTACCTCGAAGACTGACTGTGAGAATCGAATGGGATGTAAGTGGTTTGCATGGTCTCTGGTACATAGTAAATGCCCAACAAGTATTAATTATCCTGTGTTTTGCTATTGCTGAATCAAATGCCAGGAAATAATAAAGCATATTCCCACCCTGGACTCTTGTTAGTAAAACTCACTACCATTTTTTCCTAGCTGAGGGCTAATGATCTCACATAATTTATGATACTTTAAAAATCAAAAACAATGCCTCTTGGAGTGACTGACCTAGACATCTGCTAATCGCTCTCTTCTGTCCAACTGTCTGTCTGCCTGAAGAGCTATTCCTGGTCCTGAGCTAACCCTCAGCAGAGGCACAGTCCTTTCATTCTGTTTCACAGAACGCCATGTACGCTTCATCAGTCTATGCAGGTCTCCACAGTGGAGCCACTTAGTTGAAAACTTGTTGGCAGTATAAGGGACTGCAAGTGTTCCGTCACTGTTCAGAAAATTACTTTAATTTAGAGGAGACTTTACAATATATTATCAAATAAAAAAAAACCCACAAGATAATAATAGGCATTCCAATGAATTCTCAAGAAAGAACTGAGAAAAGGTAATGCTTTTCTTTTTTCTAATTTTTGTGTTAATTGCAAGAATTCAGTAAATATTTTTTGAGTCATTCCTTAAGGAGGAAGTCTGCAACAAAAGTGTAGGGTATCTGAGCAGAATGGCAGAAAGGCTTCCCTGCAACATGTTCCCCATTCGTCAGTTTGTTCTAACCCTCTGCTTAACTGCTTTCAGTAATGCTAAAAGTAGATATTACTGTCCCGACTCAGTATTTGAGGCACTGGAGGTTAACAAACTTTCCTGAACGTATGCAGCTATCAGCAACAAAATTCAGGTATCATCCCAGGACAATCTGACCCTGGGCCACTAGTGCTCCATGGTGGAAGGTGGTCTGTATGTTAAGATTCTTTCCTCCTGTTGAGAAAGCACGAAATACTGCTGTAGAGTGGAGGGCTCTCCTCCACCCGCAGTCAGATCACTACTGCTTTTTCTTGGACACTCAAGTGACTAACTTTGCCTTTTTGTGAACATTGCCTGACTCAAATCCAGCCAGCCCAGTGCTGCTTCTGACCGTGAGACTGGAGAGGCTGATAGGTGAGCAGGACTTGAATGTCAGCCTTGAATGTTTCGTTCGATTCCTTTTAACAAACATGGATGGAGAACCTTCGGTGAGCCCGGCAATATGTGAGGTGCTGGAGAAACAGAGATCACAAACCCAAGCCCCTACTCTTGGACGGACTGTGGTCCAAGGAGGAAGAGGCCAAGGATGCCCTCAGGCTCACTCACCACCGCTCTCCTGAAGAGCTGCTTGTCGGGGGTTCATGACTTTGAGCATGGAATTTGCTTTCTTTTCTGGTGTTCCTTAGTGTTCTGAGTACATCATTCATATCCAACAGAAAATTCTCTAAGGACGTTGCCCCTCCTGAATTTCTCCCCGACTGCTACTTCTTCCTCTCCCTCTCTGTGTGGTCCTTTGCCTGGACTCTAGTGAAAACTTGACTGGGAGGTCTAGCACTGACACACATGTAGGATTTCAAATCTAAGACAAAGAATTCCTTGATTACTTCAAAGGAGGGAAAAGAAAAAAGGGATAAACTCCCCAAAAACTCAGTGACCCTTAGCTGTGTTTTACAGATCTGGGTCTCTCATCTATGAATCCATCTTTGAACCCATTTATACATTTAACATGAACAATCTGGTAGGTTTTCTTAATTCATCAACTGCCTTTTCTTTCCTTTAAATTTATTTGAAGATTTACTTTTATTTGAATGGCAGAGACAGAGGGAGAGACAGAGATCTTCCATCAAATAATTTGCTCCCCAACTGGCTGCAACAGCTGGAGCAGGGCCAGGCAGAAGCCAAGAGGCTAGAATTCCACCCAGATCTATGTAGCTAGTAGGGTTCCAAGTACAGTACTTGGACCATCTTCTGCTGCTTTCCCAGGCACATTAGCAGAGAACTGTGTTGGAAGTGGTGAATCCAGGCAAAAACCCATGCTCTGGTAGGAGATGCCAGCGTTACAAGTGGCAGCCTAACCCATTGCTCCCCAGTGCCTACCCCAATCAACTGCTTTTTCATGTAACAATATGTTATGGGTTGAACTATGTCACCCCCTCTCCCAACTCAAATTAATATGTCATGAAGTCCTAACCTTTACCTGGGATAAGGTCCAAATAAGATAACTGTACATGTAATTAGTTAACTTATGATGAGTTCTTAGTGCAGTAGGGTAGGCCCCTAATTCAATGCGATTGGTGTCCTAATTAAAAAATGTAAAAAGGGAAATACACACACACATGTATGTGTAGAGGAAAATAGAGATTGGGTTGATGCTTGTAGAAACTAAGGAACTACAACGATTGCCAGGAAGCCATCAGAAGAGACAGAAAACAGTTTTCTCTTCCCAGCTGAAGTAAGAACGAACCCGGCTGATGCTTTTACTTGAACTTCCAGCCTCCAAAATTGAGAAAATACATTTCTGTTGTTTAAACCACACAGTTTGCAGTCAGTTATGGCAGTCCTAGCAAACTCATATGCAATACCTTTACTTTCTTCCAAATGTGTTTATTTTGAACCTGAAAGGAATTTTTGGAATTTCAAGAACAAGTCTGTAGAGCTTTTCTGACATCTCTTAAGATGACATTCACTTTTATTATGGTACCCTGCAGCATCTGTCTTTTTGGTCTAAACATTTCTGTACTTCTTTCCTTTGTGACTGGGGTTTCCCGTGTTTTCTTCCCTCCTCTTTCCTTTCTTATTCTAATTTTTACAATCACATACTTTCAGTTTATTTTATAATCATAAACTTAGTTATACACTAAGTAAAGAATTCAACAAATAGTAAGGAGGAAAAGAAAACCACTGTTCCTCAACAGTAGAGACAAGGGCTGTAAACAATAATCAACTCTCAAAATGTCAATTTTGTTCATATACATTAGTTTTTTTGTATTCGATTAGTTAACACAGATCAGGGGAAAAATATAATATTGGTCTTTTGGGGAATGGTTTATTTCATTAAGTATAATGGCTTCCAGTTGCATCCATTTTGTTGCAAAAGACAGGATTTCATTCTTTTTACAGCTGAGTAATATTCCATAGTGTATCCATTCCACATTTTCTTTATCTAGTCATCTGTTGGTAGACTTCTGGGTTGATTCCATATTTTAGCTATTGTGAATTGAGCTACAATAAACACGAGGGTACAGATAACTCCTTTCATATGCCGATTTCATTTTCTTTGGGTAAATTCTCAGGAGTGGCATGGTGAGGTCATATGGTGGATCTATTTTCAGATTTCTGAGGAATCTCCACACTGTCTTCCACAATGGCTCGATTAGTATACATTCCCACTAACAGTGAATTAGGGTAACTTTTCCCCCTGTATCCTCACCAGCATTTAATATTTTTTGATTTCTGTATGTAAGCCATTCTAACTGGAGTGAGGTGAAACCTCATTGTGATTTTGATCTGCATTTCCCTGATGGCTAGTGATCCTGAGCATTTTCTTTCTTTTTTTTTTTTTTTTCATAAATGTGAATTTACAAAGTGCAACTTTTGTATTGTTGTGGCTTCCCCCCCAACCTTCCTCCCTCCCGTGGCCCTCCCCTCTCCCTCTCCCATCCCGCCCTTTATCGAGTTTCATTTTCAGTTACCTTCATATACTAAAGATCAACTTAGTATATACTAAGCAAGGATTTCAACAGGCTGCATTCACACAACCGCACAAGGTATAGGGTATTGTTCAACTAACAGTGTTTTTAAGTTTCATAGTAAAACACATTAAGGACAGAGATCCTACGTGGGGAGCATGTACCCAGTGACTCCTGTTGCTGATTTAACAATTGGCACTCTTATTTATGATGTCAGCAATCACCCGAGACTCTTGCTATGAGCTGTCTAGGCTATGGAAGTCCCTTGAGTTCACCGACTCTGAACTTGTTTAGTCAAGGCCGTATCACAGTGGAGGTTCCTTCCGCCCTTCAGAGAAAGGCGCCTCTCTCCTTGATGGCCTGTTCCTTCTGCTGGGTTCTTGTTCACCAGGGTCTTTCATTTAGATTGTTTTTTGCCACCGTGTCATGGCTTTCCATGCCTGTGAGACTCTCATGGACCTTTTAGCCAGATCCGAATGTCCCAAGGGTTGATTCTGAGGCAGGAGTGCTGTTTTGGGCATTTGCCATTCTATGAGTCTGCTGTGTGTCCTGCTTCCCCCGCAGGATCATTCTCTCCCTTTTAATTCTATCCTTCATTATTTGCTTACACTGGTCTTATTTGTGAAATCTCTTCGACACATACCCTATCTTTTTGATCTGTTGTGTATTTATACTTATCACTTTACCAAGTGCGCTGGCATTGGTACCTGCCTCCTTGGTAAGATTGATTTGAAATCCCCTGGCACATTTCTAGTTCCACCATTGGAGGTAAGTCTGAGTGAGCATGTGCCAACCTATATATCTCCTCCCTCTCTTATTCACTCCTATGTTTAACATAGATCACTTTTCTGTTAATTTTAAACGCCTAAGAATGATTGTGCATTGATTACAGAGTTCAACCAGTGGTCTTATGTAGAACAAACACAGCAACAACCACAACAACAAAAATACTAAAAGGAATAAAATAGTAAGTTGTTCCTCAACAGTCTAGACAAGGGCTGATCCTGTCATTTTCTCTCATAGTGTCCATTTCACTTAGCAACAACAACAACAACAAAAATACTAAAAGGAATAAAATAGTAAGTTGTTCCTCAATAGTCTAGACAAGGGCTGACCATGTCATTGTCTCTCATGGTGTCCATTTCACTTCAATGGGTATCATTTTAGACGCTCGTTTAGTTGCCACTGATCAGGGAGAACATATGATATTTGTCCCTTTTGGACTGGCTTATTTCACTCAGCATGATGTTTTCCAGCTTCCTCCATTTTGTTGCAAATGCCAGGATTTCATTGTTTTTTACTGCTGTATAGTGTTCCATAGAGTACATATCCCATAGTTTCTTTATCCAGTTATCCATTGATGGACATTTAGGTTGATTCCATGTCTTAGCTATTGTGAATTGAGCTGCAACAAATATCGAGGTGCAAATGGCTCTTTTTTTCTCCCCTTTAATTCCATTTGGGTAAATTCCAAGGAGTGGGATGGCTGGGTCCTGTGGTAGTGCTATATTCAGGTTTCTAAGGACTCTCCAAACTGTCTTCCATAGTGGCTTTACCAGTTTGCATTCCCACCAACAGTGGATTAGTGTCCCTTTTTCCCCACATCCTCGCCAGCATCTGTTGGTTGATTTCTGTATGTAAGCCAATCTAACCGGGGTGAGGTGAAACCTCATTGTGGTTTTGATCTGCATTTCCCTGATGGCTAGGGATCCTGAGCATTTTTTCATGTGTCTGTTGGCCATTTGGATTTCCTCTTTTGAAAAATGTCTGTTGGCCGGCGCCGCGGCTCAACAGGCTAATCCTCCGCCTTGCGGCGCCGGCACACCGGGTTCTAGTCCCGGTCGGGGCACTGATCCTGTCCCGGTTGCCCCTCTTCCAGGCCAGCTCTCTGCTGTGGCCAGGGAGTGCAGTGGAGGATGGCCCAAGTGTTTGGGCTCTGCACCCCATGGGAGACCAGGATAAGCACCTGGCTCCTGCCATCGGAACAGCGCGGTGCGCCGGCCGCAGCGCGCCAGCCACGGCGGCCATTGGAGGGTGAACCAACGGCAAAGGAAGACCTTTCTCTCACTCTCTCTCTCTCTCTCACTGTCCACTCTGCCTGTCAAAAAAAAAAGAAAAAAAAAATTAAAAAAAAAAAAGAAAAAAAAAAAGAAAAAAAAAAGAAAAATGTCTGTTAAGGTCCTTGGCCCATCTCTTAAGTGGGTTGTTTGTTTTGATTCTGTGGTGTTTTTTGATCATTTTGTAGATTCTAGTTGTTAATCCTTTATCTGTTGTGTAATCCCTTCAAGATATTGGAACAGGCGAAGAATTCCTGGAGAAGACCCCAGAGGCACGGGTAATCAGAGATAAAATAAACAAATGGGATTACCTCAAATTGAAGAGTTTCTTACAGGGAAGGAAACAGTCAGGAAAGTGAAGAGGCAACGAACAGAATAGGAGACGTTATTCGCAAATTGCACAACAGATCCTGAGCATTTTCTCAAGTGTCTGTTGGCCATTTGGATTTCTTCTCTTGAAAAATGCCTTTTTACATGGAAAGCCAAGACACTCTGTCAAAAAAAAAAAAAAAAAAAAAAAAAAAAGGACCTAAATGAAAGATCTCTGTGAGTGAGATCCAAGTAGAAAGAACGGGCCATCAAAGAAAGAGGTACCTTTCTCTGAAGGGAAGAGAGAACTTCCACTTTGACTATGGCCTTGTCTAAATAAGATCGAAGTCAACAAACTCAAAAGGCTTCCATAGCCTTGGCAACTGATGACTAGAGCCTAGGGCAATTACTGACGCCACAAACAAGAGTGTCAAATTGTTAAGTCAACCACAGGAGTCACTGTGTACTTACTCCTCGTGTGGGATCTCTGTCCTTAATGTGTTGTTCAATGTGAATTAATACTATAACTAGTACTGAAACAGTATTTTACACTTTATGTTCTGTGTGAGTGCAAACTGATGAAATCTTTACTTAATATATACTAAATGGATCTTCTGTATATAAAGATAATTGAAAATGAATCTTGATGTGAATGGAATGGGAGAGGGAGCAGGAGATGGGAGGGGTGCGGGTGGAAGTTATGGGGTGGGGAAAGCCATTGTAATCCATAAACTGTACTTTGGAAATTTATATTTACTAAATAAAAGTTAAAAAAAAAAAGAAAAATGCCTTTTTATATCCTTTGCCCATTACTTAATACAATTGTTTTGCTGTTGTTGAATTTCTTGAGGTCTTTATAGATTCTGGATGTTAACCCTTTATCAGTTGCATAGTTTACAAATATTTTCTCCCATTCTGTCAGATGCCTTTTCACTTCTCAGCTTGATATAATCCCTTTTGTCAATTTTGGCTTTGATTGCCTATGCTTCTGGGATCTTTCCCATGAAGTTTTTTGCCCATGTCAATGTCTTCTAGAGTTTCCCCAATGTTCTCTAGTAATTTTATGGTGTCACATTGTAGATAGGTCTTTGATCCATTTGGGTGGATGTTTGTATAAGGAATGAGGTATGGGCCTACTTCCATATTTCTGCATGTGGAGATCCAGTTTCCCCAGCACCATTTGTAAAACAGACTGTCCTTGCTCTGGGGATTGATTTTAGCTTCTTTGTCAAAGATAAGTTGGTTGTAGAAGCATAAATTGATTTCTGAGGTTTCTGTTCTGTTCCACTGGTCTACATGTCTATTTTTGTGCCAGGATCAGGCTGTTTCAATTATAACTGCCCTGTAGTATGTCTTAAAATCTGGTATTGTGATGCCTCTGGCTTTTTGTTGTTTAAGATTATTTTAGCTAATTTAGGTCTCCTGTGTTTCCATATGAATTTGCAATTATTTTTTTCTAGATCTGAGAAGAATGTGGTTGGTATTTTGATTGGGATCACATTGAATCTGTAAATTGCTTTTGGTAGTATGGATATTTTGATGAAATGGTTGTGCCTGGGGATACAACACTGCGTTTTTAGTCCACAACACTACCCCCACTCTTAAAACGCTCCCACATAGCACCCTTGCCACTTGTCATGTTCTGCTTCAGTCCTCCTACAAACACGCAGTGGATGCAGAAGCACCATTGTGGAAGTAATTTTAGTCCTATTGAAGGCAAGTATACAGTTTCAAGGACCTTTGCTTTTTTTCTTTAATGTACTTCTTGGTTAAAGTGATAAACACTGAATTTTTGCTTCTTAGAACAACATTAGAAGGTTTGTTATTTTTTCAAATATGTGGCTTATTTCATATTTGGGCTGTTGATTTCAGCTCAAGAGCTTTTAAGACTTCTAAAGAATTCTTTTTCATTTTCGATTCACAATTCGTTAGAAGAGTACAGATTGTGAACTTTATATATACTCTGGATTTTTTTCAAAATCTCTAATTTTCTGTTTCATTTCAAAGAAAGTCTTTTAATCTAGGAAATTCTTCTCTACCAAAACTGATAGAATAAGTTGCTGCAAACTTACCTCCTACTGTGCGCTTGCTTGGTGAGCTCCCTTAGAGTTTAATATGAGGGGTCTTCAGAAAGTTCATGGCAAATATATATTATGAAAAAATTGCATGACTTCAAATTTTCTTTTGCACCAAAATGTTTTCAATCCATTTGTCTACAATTGTTTTAAATTTCCCTCAGGCTCCAAATCAGTACATGTCTTAAGTGCTGCAGGAGCCACACTGAGAATATGAATATGCAAAGTAGGCTGGGGGGGGGGGCGGTTTCCTACAGAAAACTTAGAGCCCCTGCTTCTTTACAAAGGCAATTGCTCCTCAGAACCAAGTTACCCCTGCCTTCCAGAAAGTAGGCCTAGAGCTGTAGATCACATAGCTGTGAGACAAAGAAAATCCAAATGGTTGTATGAATTCAAAAAGCAAAAGGTTGAACACTACAGGCCAAAAAAAAAATAATAATAATAAGTCTGTAGGCATCTTTGGCCCGCGTGCCAACAGTGTGCAATCTGCATCAAACTATTACAAGTAGAGAGGAAACTTGGACTGGCTGAATGCATTGATCCTTTTCCTTACATAATCGTCCTAGGGAGCTTTTTTGGTACTGAGCCTTATTTACTGTTATCCTCATTTTATAGATAAGAAAACCACAACACAGAGAGGTTAATTAGCAGAAAGGTTAAGCTAGTAGGTGGTACACTATGACGTGAAAAAGCAGATTCCAAAGATTCTCTCTTTCCATGTATATATTTTTTTCAAGTGTATGTGTATAAAAATACTTCAAAATGTTTGTAGAAAAGTAGATTTAAAAGGTAAGTTTCTGGCCGGCGCCGCAGCTCACTAGGCTAATCCTCCGCCTTGCGGCGCCGGCACACCGGGTTCTAGTCCCGGTCGGGGCACCGATCCTGTCCCGGTTGCCCCTCTTCCAGGCCAGCTCTCTGCTGTGGCCAGGGAGTGCAGTGGAGGATGGCCCAAGTGCTTGGGCCCTGCACCCCATGGGAGACCAGGAGAAGCACCTGGCTCCTGCCATCGGATCAGCGCGGTGCGCCAGCCGCAGCAGCGCTACCGCGGTGGCCATTGGAGGGTGAACCAACGGCAAAAGGAAGACCTTTCTCTCTATCTCTCTCTCTCACTGTCCACTCTGCCTGTCAAAAAAAAAAAAAAAAGATAAGTTTCTTTTGGTGCAAAAAAAATTTGAAATCCATATATAGTGGTTTTTTTTTTAAAAGATTTTATTAATTTATTTGAAAGCCAGCATTACAGAGAGAGAAGGAGAGATAGAGATCTTCCATGTGCTGGTTCACCCCCAAATGGCTGCAATGGCCAAGGCTGTGCATGGCCAATGCCAGGAACCAGGCGCTTCATCCAGGTCTCCCATATAGGTGCAGGGGCCCAGGAACTTAGGCCATCTTTTGCTGCTTTCCCACGCCATAGCAAAGAGTTGGATCAGGAGTGGAGCAGCTGGGATTCGAACCAGCACTCATATGGGATGCTGGCACTGCAGGCCAGGGCTTAACCCATTGTGCCACAGTGTTGGCCCTTAGTTTTTTTCATAATATGCATTTCCATGAACTTTTTGAAGTACTCTCATATATTTATGTAATTAAATTTTTTAAAGATTTTTATTTATTTATTTAAGAGGCAGAGTTACAGACAGTGAGAGGGAGAGACAGAGAGAAAGGTCTTCCTTCTGTTGGTTCACTCCCAGATGGCCGCAACGGCCAGAACTGCGCCAATCCGAAGCCAGGAGCTTCTTCCGGGTCTCCCACATGAGTGCAGGAGCCCAAGCACTTGAGCCATCTTCTACTGCTTTCCCAGGCCATAGCAGAGAGCTGGATTGGCAGAGGGGCAGCCGGGACTAGAACTGGCGCCCATATGCAATGCCGGTGCTGCAGGCAGAAGATTAACCTACTGCACCATGGTGCCAGCCCCTGTAATTACATTTTTTGTCCAGAAGAAAATATACCAACATGTTACCATGGTTACTTTCTGACATTAGTATAATCTTTTCCTCTTTCACTTACCTTCATAACATGTCTATTAACACATATTTATAAAGTCATTTTTAAAAAGGGCATGGGGTGTGGAGCTACCAGGAAAGTAACTGTTAAGAGCTGAAGTGGATCAGAAGAAAATAGAACCAGCATTATGACCCCTCTCGCCACGGTGTCATTGAGGACCCACCACGTCCCAGACAATCGGCTACGTGTCAGGAATTAGAGAGATTTATAAGACACACTTTCTTGCTTCAAGGAATTTATGGTCCAGTGAAGAAACTCACAGTAGAAGATGATATTTTCCACGTACACAGATACTGGCCTCTTGTTTGCATAAAGCATTTGCTTTTTTTGTAGAAAATAGCTCTTACATCTGCTTAGAAAGGCACATTTCTATGAAATGTCATCTTTTGACAGTTATGCAAAAAAAAAAAAGATGGAAATTATCATTGCATGCCAAAAGAAAGACATAATAACACCACAGAATCCTGCTTCGTGTCATATTTAAAGAACCCCTAATGTTGGGTAGGAGTCTGAAGCTGAAGACAGAGACTTCAAAATGCTAAAATAAAAAAGAAAGTTCTAGCTCTTCTCTAACATCATCATACAAGCAAAAGCATGAGCCAGAAAATCAGCATGCACATAGAAGCTATATCTGTTTGCTGTTGCTGTTTGTAATTGATAAACAATGTCATTTTTCTGCCCTCTTCCTAAATCTTCCCCCAAAGAACCTTTCTGTTTTCTCACCTCTCAAACCATCACTGGAGATATCTTTCATATGTAAGAGGAGGCCATTGGCACTGCTAATCACGATGAATTCAACAATTATTCTATAACTATACAGCTTATATGGCACAACTAATTATAAAATGTTGATCAACATTTTGTACTATTATAGTTAATATAATGAAAAAAAATTTTTAAATCTCTTGCATTAATTGAATGTAATAAATTTAGTCAGTTATCTGAGGCTGTTTTAAAGCTTCTCATTGTTTTTGGCAGGTTGGATAATATTTTTTGTTGTCTATAATATTTGTTGTTGTTTTTATTTTAAAATGCATTTATTTGAGAGACAGAATCCCATCTACGAGTTCACTCCCCAAACAGCCACCATGGCTGGGACTGGACCTGGCCAAAGCCCAAAGCCAGGAGCTTAATCCAGGCCTCCCACATGCGTAGAGGGAACTCAGTTGAGACTTCACTATTGCTTCCCCGGATCTGCATTAGCAGGAAGCCAGAGTCAGGAACTGGAGTCAACTATCAAATCCAGGCACTCTGATATGGGACATGGTATCTTAACCACTAGGCTAAACACTTGCTTTAAAACCTATAGCTTAATTGAAACAAGTATGTATTAGTCTTATTACATATTTAAGAATAAGGGCTAAATATGCTATTTAGGTAAACCAATGGCTTAATGTATTAGACCCTAAAATTCCAGTGCATAAAAGCAGGGATTAACTGCCTGCTTTGGATTCAACAAAAATTAATGAATTTTTTCCAGTATAACACACGAAAGTTGAATAATAATTGACCTTTGAAAACCATTAGTATGGGAAATGGAGGGACAATAAGCATCAGAGGTTAAAAATCTTGACATGAAATTAAAAATTATTTTGAAAAATAAAATGTGGAGGGGACAACGCTGTGGTGCAGTAGGTTAAGCCTGCTATCTATGACACTGGCATCCCATAGAGCAGTGTTGAATCAACTCGTGGCTGTTCTGATCCAGCTCCCTGCTAATGCATCAGGAAAGGCATAGAAGATGGCCCAAGTACTTGGGCTCCTGCTGCTTGTGTGAGAGACCAGGATGGAATTCCTGGTTCTTGGCTTCAGCCTGGCCCAGCCCCAGCTGCTGGAGACATTTGGAAAGCGAACCCTGGACAGAAGATCTCTATCTATACATAACTGCCTTTCAAATAAGTAAATAAGGGGCCAGCACTGTGGCATAGCACGTAAAGCCACCACCTGCAGTGCCGGCATCCCATATGGGTGCTGGTTCGTGTCCCAGCTGCTCCACTTCCAATCCAACTCTCTTCTGTGGCCTGGGAAAGCAGTAGAAGTTGGCCCAAGTGCTTGGATCCCTGCACCCACATGGGAGACCCAGAAGAAGCTCCTGGCCCCTGGCTTTGGATCGGCCCAGCTCCAGGCATTGCAGCCATTTAGGGAGTGAACCAGTGGATGGAAGACTTCTCTTTTTCTCTCTCTCTGCCTCTGTCTCGCTGTTAACTCTGCCTTTCAAATAAATAAATAAATTTTTTTTTAAAATGTAGAGGGGCCAGCGTTGTGGCATAATGGGTTAAGCCGCTGCCTGCAACACTGCCTGCATCACCAGTTTTTGTCCTGGCTGCTCTATTTCCAATCCAGCTCCCTGCCTACGTGCCTGGGGAAGCAATAGAAGATGGCCCAAGTTCTTGGGCCTCTGCAACCACATGGGAGACCCAGAAGAAGTTCTGGGGTTGGCCTTGCCCAGCCCCAGCATTGCAGCTATTGAGGGAGTGAACCAGCAGATAGAAGACCTCTCTCACTCTCTGTCTTTCCCTCTCTCTGTAACTCGGCCTTTCAAATAAATAAAATAAATCTTTAAAAAAATGTGGAAACATCCATATGTTTCTTTATGTATTTAAAAATTAATGATCCTAACTATACAAGATTTATATACAAATATATGCACGTGTGTATATGCATCTATTTGCATACATATATATGTATATGTATTTCTATATGGGACATTTTCATAATCACTCTATATGTGTGTGGTTATTTACATATATCATTTGAAATGTATACATTTATCTTTTACAATAAACTGATCTTAGCTATATTCAGAGAGAAGGGCTGTGTTCTAGCCACGCGATCCATGGTGCTGATTTTCATGCCAGCAGAGACTTGGGAATCCCAGATTCAAGAGCCTAGCAGTCACAGGCCTTTCTCTACCAGGCTGCCAGAATCACAAGGCCTGGGAAGACCAGGGTCCAATGAGATCCTACATGGAGAAATTATGACCTGATTCCCAGTCAATGACTGGAAGGAGGAAAACGTTAAGGGACTCAGAGGGGAAAATGAAGAGGCCAAGGAAGTCTCCAGGCAAACAGGGATGGGAGGGTGGGAGAAGAGTCCAAGACAGAACAGAAGAGATTTTCTTTTGCAGACTGAAGAAATGTTGCCTTGTAAATGTTAGTCTTCTCCTGCCTAACAAGCGTGAATTTTAGGAATGAAGAACAAGTCACAATGTGCGTCCCATTAATTCCTTTGACCTCCAAGGCACTAAGAAATGCCCAGAGGACCCTTCAAATCGCCACGGATTTCACCACCCATTCCCAACGCTCGACAGTATCGCATTAATATTTAAGATAAATAAAAGATGACTTGCAATTCAATAGTAATATTTTAGTCTTATTTTGTTATAGAATCATAATGCAGGAAAACATAGCAATTGATTTTTTTTAAGTGTTTAAATCTAGTTTCTACTTTGGACATGGAATAAAAACAATGAATCAGGTGCTTGGCAATGCTACCCATTACTTCTCAAATCTCCCAGCTGGGTCAGCAGGGATTGGCCAAGGGCAAACAGAAAGCAACAGGGAGATGGAGACCCTAATATGCCCAAGATCATCAAAGGTCCCGCCCCTGAGAGCTCCCCAGCTGTACATAAATGTACTCAAAGTAGCCACCAAAAGATAATTCAGTTGCACTTCAGGTTTCATTTTGCCTTTAAAAGTCAAGTTTCATTTCCTACTGAACCCACATAGCTCCAGGGCAGAGTTTGATACTGACTGCTGTTCAGTGACAGGAAGTCGCCGAGCCAGCCATATGTTCCCATAAACCGACATGCTGTGAAGCGAGGGGAATTACTGCAATCACTTCTTCAAAGGTTCTCGGGGGAACCAAACTTGATGAGACTCTCTGTGAAGAAAATATAGGGGTTTCCACCTGCAGCCGGAAGATTATGAAAAAAATGGAGACCAGAAGGGGACTCAACTGTTACATGGATGGAAACCTTAGAGAAAAAAAAAACAAAAAAGATCTGGTTTCTGTTCTCCAGGTTAACTAGGCTTTTCTGTTAATGCCAATACTTATTTTGGTATCAAATAGTGTCGGTGCTTAGGAGGTACCTGGCAGCTGTTCTGTGTTTATGAACTTGCATAGACTCTGATTACCTTGGAGAATTTGAAACCTACAGCAGTGACTGAGTCCACACACCAAAACATGTGTGCCCGCTGTGCCCCACTCCACCCTGAGAAATCCCCTTCGCTGGAACCCCAGGAACGCTGGGCTCTGACGCTGGTGCAGAATTAGGGTATATCCCTGTAAGTGGGATCCCCCTGAGAGGACCCAGTGTGGGTATTGGAAAAGCTCCCCTGGTGCTCACTGTCCTGGGGTAAGTCACCCGATTGCTTTCTTCCCTAGCTATTTGCTCTGAGAAATCAAACAAACGATGCCACCCCTTTCCCTCATCTCATTTGGCTTAATAGCCAACAGCAGAATTGATTTCAGAGACCTTGGGTACTTCCTGTGACAGGAGCTCTGCTTTCCCTCTCTGCTAGCTGACAAAGGCCAAGCGTTTATCCATCATCACTAAAATCCATGAAATGCTGAGTGGGTGTCAATGGGGTCACACCTTCTTTACTCAGCCTAACGGCATGTTTGAGCAAATTCCAAACTGTTAGAAATAAAGATTACTGTAGAATCGCAGATAATTTTGGTAACTAAAGAGTATATGGGGGGCCGGCACCGTGGCTTAACAGGCTAATCCTCTGCCTTGCAGCGCCAGCACACCAGGTTCTAGTCCCGGTCCGGGCGCCGGATTCTGTCCCTGTTGCTCCTCTTCCAGTCCAGCTCTCTGCTGTGGTCCGGGAGTGCAGTGGAGGATTGCCCAAGTCCTTGGGCCCTGCACCTGCATGGGAGACCAGGAAGAAGCACCTGGCTCCTGACTTCAGATCAGCGCAGCGCGATGGCTGTAGCGGCCACTTGTGGGGTGAACCAACAAAAAAGGAAGACCTTTCTCTCTGTCTCTCTCATTGTCCACTCTGCCTGTCAAAAAAAAAAAAAAAGAGTATATGGAAGCATACGGCCAAGTAAAGACAATTTTGATATACTAAAATGGACTACAGCAAATTTCTTGCTTTCCTTCATTTGTTTTAATTTGTTGCTATTTTCCCACACATGATCTCATTTGATCTGATAGCTCATAAGGTTGTTATCCCTGTGTCACAGCTGAGAAACTCAGTCTCCCAGTTGAGGTGCTTCCCTAAGATTACAATTCTAAGTGATGAAGCCTGCGTGTAAATCTAACTTTTCTGACTCCAGAACTCATTATCTTTCCATTATGTCTTGCTGCATAAATCATTACATTAGGGACAGGCTATCAAACAACAAACATTTTGCTGACTTAAAACGCCATTAGCAGCAGCACAGACCACCACAGTCTGGCAGCTCAGCCAAAGAGCAGACAGATGTGGAGCCAAGACATTTCATAACCCCAGTCCCCAGTGTGCTAACTCCTGATCCTGACCTTACCAGCCATAAAGCTGTCCAGTTGTTTTGTGCAATTTATGTTACATCATTATCCGGGGAAATGTAGATCCTCAGCCATCAAGTAAATTCCTACTATCTAGGTTCTATAACTAACATTTTATTATGCTTGTTTTATTACATCTCTACCTGTCTATATCTCTGTGTTCAACAATTCATGTTATTTTTTTGAAGTCACAGACATCAGTAAATTTTACCCCTAAGAAATTTAGCATGCATATCAATAACTACAGTATTTGTTGATGATCTTTAAGTAAAATTTGCATATAAGCACATGCACAAATCTTAAGTGTTCCATTCAAAAATTTTGCCAAATTATACACCCATATAACTTTAACCTCTATTTTTTTTAAATTTTTAATTTATTTTTTGACAGGCGGAGTTAGACAGTGAGAGAGAGAGAGACAGAGAGAAAGGTCTTCCTTCCGTTGGTTCACCCCCCAAATGGCTGCTACAGCTGGCGCTGCGCCAACCCGAAGCCAGGAGCCAGGTGCTTCTCCTGGTCTCCCATGCGGGCGCAGGGCCCAAGGACATGGGCCATCCTCCACTGTCCTCCCGGGCCACAGCAGACAGCTGGACTGGAAGAGGAGCAACTGGGACTAGAACCTGGGGTGCCAGTGCCGCAGGCAGAGGATTAGCTAGTGAGCCACGGCGCCGGCAACTTTAACCTCTTTCTAGCTATTACTGTGCCCCTAACTTCAGAATGTTCCTTCATACTGTTTCTCAGTTTCCCACTGTTGTTTTTATTTATTTATTTATTTTTATTTTTTTAACAGGCAGAGCAGACAGTGAGAGAGACAGAGAGAAAGGTCTTCCTTTGCCGTTGGTTCACCCTCCAATGGCCACCGCTGCAGATGGCGCACCACACTGATCCGAAGCCAGGAGCCAGGTCTCCCATGGGGTGCAGGGCCCAAGCACTTGGGCCATCCTCCACTGTACTCCCTGACCACAGCAGAGAGCTGGCCTGGAAGAGGGGCAACCAGGACAGAATCCAGCGCCCCAACGGGTACTAGAACCCGGTATGCCGGTGCCGCAGGCGGAGGATTAGCCTGTTGAGCCGCAGCGCTGGCCCCCACTGTTGTTTTAATACTTTTCACCATCAAATAATTTCATCTGTTCTAGAATTTCATGTTACTACATGAAGCAGTTAGAATTTCATGTTAATTGAGTCTTACAGTACTTACTCTTTTGTGTAAGGATTTTCTCATTCAAGATAACACTTTTGTGATTTATCCAACTTGTTTTGAATATAAGGAGTTTTCTCCTTTTGGTTATTGAGAACTATTCCATTGTAAGAATGATAATTTACTTTCCTCTTGACAAACACCTGGACTGTTTCCAGTTCTTAATGAAAATATTTTCATTTCTCTTAGGCAAATACTAGAAATGGAATTGCTCTGTCAGAGGATAGGTATATGGTTTATACACACACATATATAGGGAGTTGTGCTACTTTAACTCCCGTCAACAATGTATGAGAATTTCTATTGCTGCACATCACCAACATTTGACATCATCTTTTTTATTCAGGCTGACAGGTGCTCACAGTTTTGAAATACAAAATAAGAATATTCTCAATACACAGTTTCCATTATCAATAGGTGACTTAGGCTGTGTTTGCATTCATGTCCTATTAGAAGAGCAGTTTGGTTTTCTTAAACTATGATTAAGTCATGAAATCATGATTCTTATCCTAAAGCATTGATTGAAAGCACATTTGTAGTTATTTTTGATGTTTTTGGATTTACCTTGAACTCTAAATCACTGAAATTTTGTTGAATTTTTAAGAGTTTTTAAATACTGAAACTTTTAAATTAATCAAAATAATGAGTTTAGCTCTTGACTTATGTTCATTGGGGAAAAAAAATCACTGCCAACTACTAACGCATAAAATTCCTTTGACTAAATTAAATGAACATCACCTCAAGGGTGACTCTCAGAGATTAAACTTTGATTAATAAGAGTGAATTATTTTAGACCAAGCGTAAGAAATATGCAGTAAAGTTGCCCCCAGGTTAAGTTGCTCTCAGTTCCTGGAGGAAGTCCATAGGTCTCATTTTATTATAATGCGAATATCCTGAGGATATTTCTTTTTTTTTTTATTAAACTTTTATTTAATGAATATAAATTTCCAAAGTATAGCTTATGGGTTACAATGGCTTCCCCCCTCCCATAGCTTCCCTCCCGCCCGCAACCCTCCCCTTTCCCGCTCCCTTTCCCCTTCCATTCATGTAAAGATTCATTTTCAATTCTCTTTGTATACAGAAGATCAGTTTAGTATATATTAGGTAAAGATTTCAACATTTTGCCCATATAGCAACATCAAGTGAAAAAACTACCATTGGATTACTAATTATAGCATTAAATAGCAATGTACAGCACATTAAAGACAGAGATCCTACATAATTTTTTTTTCAAATTAATTAATTTTCTATGCCATTTCCATTTTAACATCAGGTTTTTTTTTTTTCATTTCCAATTCTCTTTATATACAGAAGATCACTTCAGTATATAATTAGAAAAGACCTCATCAGTCTGTGCCCACACAGAAACGCAAAGTATAAAAATACTGTTTCAGTACCAGTCATAGCATCACTTGGCTTTAGATGACACATTAGGGACAGATCCCACATGGGGTGTAAGTACACAGTGACTCCTGTTGCTGACTTAACAATTTGACACTCCTGTTCATGGCGTCAGTAATCTCCCTAGGCTCTAGTCATGAGTTGCCAGGGCTATGGAAGCCTTTAGAGTTCGCTGACTTTGATCTTATTCCGATAGGGTCATAGTCAAAGTGGAGGTTCTCTCCTCCCTTCGGAGAAGGGTACCTCCTTCTTTGATGGCCCCGTTCTTTCCACTGGGATCTCACTCACAGAGATCATTCATTTAGGTCTTTTTTTTTTTTTTCCATGATATCTTGGCTTTCCATGCCTGCTATACTCTCATGGCTCTTCAGCCAGATCTGAATGCCTTGAGGGCTGATTCTGAGGCCAGAGTGTTGTTTAGGACATCTGCCATCCTATGAGTCTGCTGTGTATCCCACTTCCCATGTTGGATCTTTCTCTCCCTTTTTGATTCTATCAGTTAGTATTAGCAGATACTTGTCTTGTTTGTGTGATCTCTTTGACTCTTAGACCTATCAGAGCTATCAATTGTGAGCTGAAATTGATCACTTGGACTAGTGCAATGGCATTGGTACATGCCATCTTGATGGAATTGTGTTGGAATCCCCTGGCACATTTCTAACTCCACCATTTGCGTCCAGTCTGATTGAGCATGTTCCAAATTGTTCATCTCCTCCCTCTCTTTTTCCACTCTTAGATTTAACAGGGATCACTTTTCAGTTAAAATTTAAACACCTAAGAATAATTGTGTGTTAATTACTGAGTTCAACCAATAGTACTAGAACAACAACAACAACAACAAATACTAAAAAGGATAAAGTATTACATTGTACATCTAAAGTCAGGACAGGAGCTGATCAGTTCATTGTTGCTTATAGTGTCCATTTCACTTAACAGGTTTCCCCTTTGGCGCTCAGTTGTCAATTGCTGTTTTCTTGGCCTTCCCCCCATTCTCCATACTCTCTTTCTCATTTGTTATGAAAATAATCTAAATGCACTTTGTGTTTCTCAAAAAGGTATCCCAGGCCATTGCTTACAACATCAGACATATAACCCACTTGACTACTTGTCTTTTAATGAACTTGCAGTAAACGGTACTAGTAACACATCTCAAGCAGGAGAAATAAGTTGTATGAGCCCTGAGGTTGATGGAACCTCCATGAAACACTATCATAAAAGACACTTCAGCTTTTCCACTGCTCTTTAACTAGTTCCTTTCTTCTCTAGATGTCAATCTCCCTAGGTATTAAAAGATAACATATGACTGTGAGTGTGAATTTTTTAGCCAGAAAATGCACCTGTAGCATTAATTTTTATTAAGCAGATGGTATTTCTGGTGACACCTATTCAGTTTCTTCCCATGACATTTATGAGGATGCAGTCAGTTCCACAATTTCCAGAATCTACGTGGGTTACAAAGGCATTAGGGAGATGGCACCCACCAAACACTTTAAATTGAGTATTTTAATCTCTGTTCTAACGTGTCATTTTTTCACAAACATTTAATATATTGCATTATATATAACTGTAAAACAAAGTTTTACAAACTGTAAAACAAAATATACTGGCCCTTAAGATATGGTAATATGGTAGTCATTTGTTTAAATTACATAAAATGTCAACTATATATGGAGCTTGCACATTTTTGAAACTAAGCCACCAGGCACATATTTTGTACTCTGAAAATAAGAATACTTCACAGCTTGGAATGATATTGTACTGGCTAATTATCCCACTCAGAAAGTGTACAATACATGCAACAGATTATACAGGGTTTTGTTGTTTTAATTTCCATGTGACCCAACCAAAGCCAATGTTATACAGAAATGAATATAGGCAGCTGCAACTGGGATGGTGAAAAGCACAGGAAAGACCTGCCTGCTTTAAGATATTTTCCCTGTAGCCTGTCTTTGTAATAAAACATTACCTTCAGATTTTCCTCTAAAAAAAATATTTGGCAAATAATACACCAGGATCACCTTTTAGTACATGTACTGCTAATTCCTACTGTCTGTTCAGAACGTAGCTGGACCAAAAGGGAATGGACCACAATCAGAGTCATCTCAAAAGGCTGGAAATGACATGAAATAATCAAAGGGAGGGTGTGTGTTGGGAGGTGAGGGGGTAGGTGGTGTATAGAGCAGCCTTCTGTCACTCTAACAATAATACGTAAACCAAGCTACTTACATGGGAAGGAGTTTTGTTTTTGCTCACCATTTTGGGAACTTCACAGATGAGCCCCAGAGAGCTGATGGTGGAGTTTGCAGAGGAAGGATCACAACACAAGCCAAAAAACCGAAGAGAAAAGCGAGGTTCAAATGTGCTTTTAGACCCAACCAGCTAGGGCGAACTATCTTTCAAGGGCACTCCGAGCCCCCACCCCGTGACCTCGGGACCTCCCGCTCCACCCACCTCCTGAAGACCATAATGAGATCGGGTCTCCACCCTCCCAGCACCACCAACTCATGACCCTGGCTTTAAAACCCTCCATGAATTGGGAAGCCAAATCACGTTGAAACTATAGCAGGTGCGGGGTGAGTGTGGCGACTCTGGGTGGCTGGAGAAAAGCTTGGAGATTGAAAGCACCTGTGAGAGGAAGGCAGCCAGAAAACCTGAGATTTTCACTGAGGGTACATTGGCTTCCAGTGTTGACCTAGGGCTGGACCCAGAAGACACAAATGAAAAAGGAATGTGGTCATTTCATCTACAGATAAAGCCACATTTTGCCCAAAATTTCTTCTGAGACACTTTATTCCCACACAGGAAAGACATAGGATGACGGTGCAGGCATCACTCATACTGAGGCATAGAATGCTGCATTTTCATGAATTATATAAGCCATATGGTTAGGTAAACTCCTGCTCATCTACTAAATCAGTACAGAAAATGAAAACTAATTATCGTCGGAAAGTACTGCGTATATACAAACTCCTTTTGCTGAGACTCCAGAGCTTAAAACCAAAGTCGCCATTTTTTGTGGCATTTTTACTGATTGGAGATAGAAATAGAGATAGCACTCATTTTTAGAGTTTCTTTCCTTTCTCATCTATCAATACACTTTATCTCTTTCATTTAGTTTACTTTATTTGGCACACACTATTTTAGCTGCATATAAAATAAAGAGCATTATTTTATAGATAATCACTCTCTTAATCAAAAATGATCATTCCATGTTTTGTCATTTTCACATGTAAACATGTTTATCATGCTGAATAGAGGAAGATTCAAGGACTTTAGAATAAATTTTCGAGCACAAATTCGATGTCCATTTAGCTTTCGATTGTCAGGCACAATTAGAATTTTATTACTTTTCTCTTTCATAAAATGTTCTGTTTATTTTTCAGCAAAAACATTTGGCCTTTCATAAATTAGTCATACCGAACAATAAGGAATATTCTTTGGACTGAGACAAAAAAAAAAAAAAACCTTGATAAAAATAATTTGTAAATTGTCTCTCTAGTCACATAATGCTAGGGCCCCAATATTAAGGAGCTATCATAACTGGCAATGGGATCACTCTTGTTAGTTTCTCTAAAAACAAGGATTTTTAATCTCTTTCTGCAACCTAGGAGATTCTTATGGCTTAAATACATTTTGGAAATTTGTTCCAACAGCTAAATTGAAAATGTCTGGTATTTGCAATTACTTAAAACGTTGATGATTTTAAGCTCCCAGCAGAAGCCTGCTGCTTAAGGAAGAAAACAGTTTGTCAGAAAGACACTTATGTAAGAACTGTCACCCTGGCCATTGGCGTGGTGGCAGGAAGTCCTCTATTTTAGTCTCAGGGTTCGAAGGGATCTGTGCTGAGTGCGTCCCTCTCTCGGAGCTGAGACAAATGGGAGATGAGTGAAATCTTGAGAACATTCAGAGCTTCTCTTTCATTCTCTTGCAGCCCGGAAGATGGTGAGATCCACCCTGAAATCTGTCGACTCTACATCCAGCTGCAGTGCTGCTTGGAAATGTACACAACAGAGATGCTCAAGTCTATTTGTCTGTTGGGGTCTCTTCAGTTTCATCGGAAAGGTACCCACCTGTAGTGCATCACAAGAAGCACAGAGGGGTGATCACCAACAGCTAATCTTCTGCAAAGTGCCCACAATGGGAATGGATTGACATATCCAGGATATGGCTGCTATGTGATCCAACGAGCAGCTTGTATCAGTATACCTAAGTGCAGAACACTAATCATTTTGAACAGAAATTGTGGTAGAAACAGTTTTCACATTATTTTATCACTTGTGAACATGATTTTCATGAGAACAGCATAAGTCACAAGTATGTATAATGATCTTACCAGCATAGTAAATGCTACCCAATAGTGCCACTATTTCCCTAAATGAATTAAGTTGCAAGAAGACAGATTACATATCGTGTCCCAAAGATTTAAAAACAGGGGGAACTCAACAAATAATGGGGGAGCATTTTAGTGATAGACAGATCTCATTTCCTGGTTTAAACCATAAAGGGAATACATTGGCTCAAATGACTGTACCCTCCAGTGGTGGCTGTGCCTTCAGCTTGCATTGATCAGATTTCTGACTCCCATTTGAGTGATGCTCTGCCTTCTGGGGGTTGGCTTTATCCTCAAGTTGGCTTCCCCTACATTGTCAAATGGATTGCCACAGTTCCGGTCATCACATCTGCACACCACCTGATCCATAAAGAGATAAAACTCCCAACCAAAGAGTAAAAGACCCAAGCTTCATTCTGAGTGGAGCGGGACTATTCCTGAACCAATTGCTGCAGATGGAATAGAATTCCACTGACTGGTATAAACAATGAAATTCCATCCCTGGGGCCAGGGGTAAAGTCAACCCCACCCAAGCAGTGGCTGTAATAGGATGAGAGAGGATGGGAAAGGATGGACTCTGAGGAGAAGGCTGGAAGATTCTGTTACTGGAAACTTCAACCTGTATTTTCTTTATTAACTAATTGAACATAATTCATTGGGAACCTCCTGAATACAAACTTTTTGTGCTTGAGCTCAGGAGAATAGGGGAGTGTATAGAAGGTAATTCTATGCTTTTTTAAAGCTTTATTTATTTATTTGAAAGAATTGCAGGGAAAGGGAGAGAGACAGACAGAAAGAGAGAGAAAGATCTATCCACTGGTTCACTCTCCAAACAGCTGCAACAAGCTGAGATGGGCCAGGCCAAAGCCAGAAGCCAGGAGCCTCATGTGAGTCTCCCACAGGCTCAAGCACATGGGCCATCTTCCACCACCATCCAGGCTGCATTAGCAGGGAGCTGAATGGAAAGTGGAGCAGCTGGGATTCAAACTGGCCCCCATATGGAATGCCGGAGCTGCAGAGAGCGGCTTTACCCACTGAGCCACAGTGCTGGCCCCCAGAAGGTAATTCTTGAATGCAGATATATAAAAAGTCAGTGAATCCAGGAATAGTCAGGGAAAATCTTAGGGTTCTAATGCTAGAGTACAGTTAGGGAGGGGAAAAAGAAGGATGTGTCATGGAAACAAGCAGCTAAAATAAAGATTTGAAAGCAAATGAAACATTGCAATCTAGGAGAACTACATAACATAATAAAGTAGCTGGGAAAAAAAAAACAAATTTTGTGTACCCGTCTATGTATGCACACAGCAAGATGAAAAACAAGATTGTGCTATGTTGTTCCAGAGACAGAACATTTTGTTTATATATGAATAATATTTCTTTTACATGTTTTTCTTCTAAAGGCTGATCTTTCAATGGTTCCCATCTTTACTTCTGTTTTTAATACAAGACAGTAGGTTTGGAGAGATTGGCTCCTGACACTCCTAAATGCCTAATCAGAAAACCAGGACCCACACTTCACACACGTGTCACTGACACGATGCTTTTACTTGTCCTCTGTCTCTCTCTCTCTCTCCCTCCCACACACACATGCATACATTCACATAGGAACACACGTGTAGTCTTTTTCATTCATCTTAAAGAGTACACCGAGTACGGGGTGGTTGATTTCCCGGGTCAGCATTGGCTACACGTGCAGAAAGTCCTGCCCTTGTGGCTGAGGGACTCTTCCTCATTAGTAACACACCCTTAGCGTGAAGTGGCCTCCACTCCCACTCCGGCTTTCCCACCTCGTCTCCTTCTGCCATCCATTGCTACTTTTTGTCTTTCCACAAGTGGCTTTTGAAAGGAAAGCTCTTCTCTGCTAGCTGCCTATTTCAAAGTAAAAGGGATTCCATCATCCAGATTGCTTCCCGGTTGTATCTAGCCCTGAGTACACAAATAAAAAGCATGTCATTCCTTAACTGATTGGCTCATTTAGACTTCACTGCCTCCTGTCTTCATTGCCAGTCTCTGTTCTTCTGTCTTTCCTGCTGCTGCTTCTAGGAGTAAATTACACAAACCCCGCCCCCTGCTGTAGTGCCTGAACTTCTATGTACAGCTCTTAAAAAGAAAATACTTGATAGCATTTTCATTTCTTCCCCCCAGTGGTGATTAAGCCTCCACTTGGCTTTCTGTCTTATTCTTCTAACATTATTATTACTTAAATGTGCTATCTATAGAAAAGCTGCTTCAAAATTCTCCAGGATGCTGGATGAACACACAGACTCCTGGATTCTGTCCAAGGGTGTACAGACACTGCGGGGACCTCGCAGGTGACTCTGAAGCACCGTGAGGATTGAGAACTCCTGCTCCACCCTTTGAAACAAAAAAATAACTAAATCACAAGCCACTCCCCCACACATGAATTTATAAAACTTCCAAGTGCTTACCGTGCCATTGTCGTTTGCTACTCTCTGCTCCCTTAAGTGTGTGCTTCCAACATCACTTTATGTTTTCTTCTTTCTCCCCCATGCTCATGAAGAACAAATGCAAACGTGGTAGGTGGCCCTGGTGAGTGCAGTGTGTAATGGTGCAAGCAGTGTGTTTTCTCCATGAACCCTTGATATCACCATTGAAATAAGCAGTGCCCCTCAAAGTGCAGTCCTGGAACTACCAGCCTAAGCATCCAAGTCACCTGTTAGAAATGCAATTCTTGGTCCTCACCCTATACCTACTGAATCACAAGCTCCTCCAAAGCTACTTCTTTTACTGCAGCAAAAAGTTTGTAGAAGAATTCATTGGGACATTTCTTCAGCTGACTTTATTTGTAACCTTTTGATCGCCACCTATAATCAGCAAACTTTCTTTCTTTACATTTTTGGGGAGTGTGTGCAGTGAGCATCTCTTGTTTCCAGAATGCACATCCAGGAGCTAGCTGTACTGTGGATTATTGGATTATTACCATTGTTCTGGCACCAGCAGGGTTAAGGAAATGAGGAAGGGGAGACCTGTTTTTTTTAATGATATATTTATTTTATTTGTGAGTCAGAGTTACAGACAGAGAGAAGGAGAGAAAGAGAGAGAGAGTGAGAGTGAGAGAGAGAGAGAGAGAGAGAGAGAGAGAGAGGAGATATCTTCCATCCACTAGTTCACTCCCCAAATGACCACAATGGCCAGAGCTAGGCCAATACGAAGCCAGGAGCCAGGAGCTTCTTCTGGGACTCCCAAATGGGTACAGGGGTCGAAGCACTTGGGCCATCTTCCACGGCTTTCCCAGGCCATTAGCAGAGAGCTGGATTGGAAGTGGAGCAGCCAAAACTCGAACCAGCACCCAGATGGGATGCTGGTGCTGCAGGTACTGGCTTAACCTACAACACCACAGCACCAGCCCCCCTGAGAAAACCTGTTTATTGGTGAGAAATTCTCAATTAATGTAGATGTGAAGAAAATAGTAATATGTAGGGTTATAAAACTGTAAGTCACTAGCAGTGGGTACCCAGGAAATGTCATTAAACAAGAGAAAGTACTGTAAAACACATGCATGAAAATACACACTTAAATTTCCTGAGAATTTCTGGAATGCCAAATAAACACTAGCTCTTGGTGAAGGGATGGTTCCACTAAACAAATCATTTTTAGTTTTCCAGTTCTACCTATAATTATATATGCCCTTTCTATTTCTTTCTTCCTCCCATTAATTTCTTCATTGCACCTAAGGGATTAACTCTATAATATTATTATTTTGGATTCCTGGCTTGTCTGGACTGTGTACTAACTCATTCTCATCTTCAGAATAGCAGAAAATGTCAGCTAGTATTACCAGTTTTTCTTCTTTTTTTGATACCATGAGAAATTGTGGAGTAAATAATCTGTCTATACCCAAAAATGTATTCAGAATCTGTGGCTGACTCCCTGGGAGGCCCAGATTGAGAACAATAGGAATACATGGCTACACTGACCTTGAACTGCCAGAAATGAGTTAAGGAAGAAACAGGTCCACAAACCATTTCAAGAGAGTATTAAACTTTAAAGAAAAAGTTGGGCACATTTAGAAATGTAACATGTGTCTTGCATTTAGAGTTTGGAGTCCCTACTCATAAAAATAGTCAGAGAGTAACAGCAATCCTTAGGAACTGTAATAAATTGTTGGAATGAAAGGCAACCAGATGCCTTGCATTCATGACAATCAGAAATAGGGAAGGGATAAGGAAGAAGGCATTGAGACAAGATGTGACTAAGGAGAAATATCTGTAGACCCTAAACGAGCAATGAAGTAAGGACTGAATGTGAAAGACTGAAAATTTTAGTCAAGGTATAAGAGGCAGAGAGGAGCATGAATGAAGAAATCTGTTGTCTTCTTTTGTCAGAAATGACACGTATGTGTGTATGTGTGTGTGTGTATAATTTAAATGTACTTATTAATAAGGGTACTGCAAACTTTCAGGGAAAGTGTAATTAAAAGAAAATTTATTTTTGTGCGAAAGTTTTTTGAAATTCATTTTTCTCATGAATGTTTTGAAGACCCTTGTTTGCATGGATTTCAAAAACTTGTTGTGCCAAAATAAACTACTTGAAGTACTCTGGTATATTTATATATCTGCATAGTTTAGCAGAAAGGACCAGTTATCCCCTAGAAAGAAGTCTTTCTACCAAGATTTAAGATTCTGGCTAAATTACTTCACAAGATAATGTGTAATTTATCCAAAGAGTGGCATGTCTTGTGTGGCCTCAGGCTAGGGAATAAGCCTGTCTAGATGACCTTATTTAAATTCCCTCTTTGAAGAAACCAAATAGTCCCCAGAGTCTTGGGAAAATGGTGACTCTCATTTGAATCCGTAACCCTCAAAACCTCTTTCTGCTCGGAATTTCTGTTTGGTTTGTTTCTTTGAACGCTATAATAAGAGCTGGTATTTTAATAACCTTTAGGTAAGCTAATTTCTCTTCCTTCTTGCATGAGTTAAAGGTTAGCCCCCCCCCCCCCCCCCCCCATCTTTTCTAGCATTCCTTTTCCATCAAGGAAAGGAAAGAGATTGTGATTGAGAGATTAATATGGCTCTAAATAAGACCTGGCTCATTTTTCATTAGGATTAGACACTAAGATTTTTTCACAGTTATCTGTGCATTTATTTTGATGCCTGTCTACCCCCATGGCTGTCACCAGCAGTCCCTGTAGTATTGTATATCTCAGTTAGTTTCACCATTGTATTGAGTGGTTATGACATGACTTTGGAGAGGAAGGACACCCAGGGTCACCGCAAGGGTAATAATATTGTTCCTTTCTGGGAAAATAAGTCTCAAGTAATTGTAAAACTCTTGCAGTGAGCTTGAATTTAGTAATGAAGGTGGACCTTCTCTCCAAATTAATCAAAGTCTCAATCTCGGGCCTTAACACTCGCTTCTGTGGGTCTTCATGCTTGTCCCATGCACCATCTGCTGAATTGTTACTCTCCCTTAGTCTGAATGGTCCAACCCACTTAGAAATCTTTTATACTTTTTAACATGATGCTATTACCAAAGAAATGAAGAAAAACATCACTAAAGGGATTCTCTTTTTTTCATGCCCAATAAAATTAAATTACAGTGTTGTGAGGTAAAATCCACGTTTAATAAAGGCTATTGGGTTATATCAGGTAGAGAGTGGTTATGAAAAACCGTGTTTGTATAAGAAGATGACAGATGGGAATATTTTAGTCATTTTGTAGTTTCATATTCTAACAGTTTGTGTTGTAGATTGGAGCATTACTTGACAAAGTCTAATTTCTATGTTTATATAGAAAAATGGTTGCTCTCCATTTTTCACAGTTAGGTAGACAGGAAATCTTTTCCCATTACTGAGTCCATGTATCACTTAGACCATTAATGCCTGTTTCCTGCCACTGCACAAGGTGAGATTGCCAGTTTCGTTCACTTTGTCAGTAGAAAGTGGAGCTGTCTTTCTACGGGAATTGGATGACCCTACTGTTTTGACCAAGCTTTCCTCTCACATTTTCTCTCCCCCATTCAATTAGTTAGATGACAGAACTCTCCAGTTCAGCTCTCTTTAACATAGGAACTTGCTCTTTCCATTTGTTCTCCTCCCTCTGGCTCAGGCAGTGGTACCCTCTGACTCTGCTTGCCTCTGCCAGAGCTCATGACAAAATTATCCACCAGTCCTTGGAGGGCGTGCTGTCCCCCCTTCCTTCCCATAAAATAGGATGGGTTCTTCCTCTGAAATGTGCCACTATGATAAATACAGAGATAAAAAGATGTAGAGGAAGTGTGATCACAAATGGTAGATGATAGAGAAATGGTCTAAGTAAATTAAAAAATCTTAATTCAAAATCTACTGGGAGCTGAGAGCTCAGGATGCTATAGTGAGAAATTAATGAACTGATATCCAACAAAATGCAGGATGAACTCAAGATGAAGAATAGGATATGAGCAGCAAAGATTCCAGTGTGTTCTGCCCATGTTAATAAATGTAAAGGAAATGACCTATACCAATAAAAGAAACAAATAACATAAAGACAGAAATAGAATGTAGCTACAAGTAAAGATCTTATTTTCCAATTCTGTGAGGCAATTAATACTAAAATAGAACAGTAGGATAGCAGAAATAAAGGAGAATAAATCTTAAAATAGACGATGATTCAAATTCTGGGTGGAAACATGCAGTTGCTCTTTGAACAAATATCTGTTGAGCACTTAGCAATATGTAAGACACTGTTGTAAGTACCAACAGGCAACACTTGTCAAGGTTGAAGAGGTCCCGATTCTTACGGAGTATACCTACTGAAGAGAGAGATTGAAAATTTGAAAAATCCCCAGAACTAGTAAGTGAAAGGCAGATCATTGAAATGGAATGCATGATGTAATAAAAAATGACTGGGTGACTACTTTAGTTTTCTGAAAAGGTAACATTTAATCTGAGACTTGAATGACAGGAAGAAAACGACCTCATGAACATTGGCATCTGATGCAAAGGACCCAAGACCAGAATAAGCTTGAAAGAATGAAAATAGAACAAGTTTCTGTAATCTATTGTTTAAGGTTTGTATATTTATTTGAAAGGTAGAGTATCATAAGAGAGAAGAAGAGTAAGAGAGAGATCTTCTATCCTCTGGTTCGCTTCTCAATGGCTGCCACAGCCAGAACTGGGCACTCCAAAGCTAGGAGCCTGGAACACCATCCAGGTCTCCCACATGGGTGGCAGAGGCCCAAGCCCTTTGTGCCATAATCCGCTACATTCCCAGGAGCATTAGCAGGGAGCTGGATCAGAAGTGGAGCAGCCAGGATTCCAACCTGAGCTCTTACGGGATGCTGGTGTAATAGCTGAGCTGAACCCTAGGGACTTTCTCTATCGGTGATGAAATATGAAGCAGATGAACACATGAAAAGGCAATTTCAGCAATAAATGTTTATTGAAGGGAAAGATAAGAAACTCCATGAATATAGCTGGGAGAGGAAAGAGAGTTCCACTGCTTTCTTGCATATGGGGTTTCAACATCTTGTGTAGGGGTAAAACATCAAACATTCCTGCTGCTTCTGGGTTTTGGGAAGATGGCAACAATCTCAGAGCTTTACAACATCACTCGGGCAGACTTCTAACTCAGATAATGGATATAAATGGATATATGGAACTCAGATAATGCATATAAAAGAAATGTGAGAGAAAATGAGAAAATGAAGAGAAGGAAACTCACAAAAGAGTGAGCAAATTGTGGAAGTTGGAGAAGAATTAATTCATGAATATGCTTCTAAGCTTGGAGATGATAATTGGATCATATATGAACAGGTAATGATTGCAGCCCTAGACTATGGTCAGGATGAGTTGGCATTGTTTTGTCTTCAGGAGTTCAGAAGACAGATCCCTGGTGGTCACAGAGTCAAGTGATCAATGGGCATGAGATCTGAAGCCATGGAAAGATATGATGATGCTGTAGAGCTATACAATCAAATTTTACAGGAAGATCCAACTAACACTGCTAAAAGATTGCCATTCGAAAAGCCCCGGGGGAAAATGTGGAGGCCATTCGGGAACTGAATGAGTTTGTAGAACAGTTTGTTGGAGATCAGGAAGCCTGGCGTGAACTGGCAGTACTTCATATCAATGAACTTGACTATGCAAAAGCAGCCTTTTCTTTAGAGGCGCTTATGTAGATGAATCCACACAATCCCTTATACTGTCAGCAGTACGCTGAAGTTAAAATACCCAAGGTGCACTTGAAAACCTGGAACTTTCAAGAAAGTATTTTGCACAGGCATTGAAACTGAACAACAGATATATGAGAGCTTTGTTTGGGCTTTACATGTCGGCAAGGCATATTGCTTCTAATGCAAAAAGCAAGTGCAAAAATGAAAAAGGACAACATGAAATAGGCTAGTTGGGCAGCTAGTCAAATAAACAGAGCTTACCAGTTTGCAGATCAAAGTAAGAAGAAAACCAAATACTCTCTAAAGGCAGTTGAAAACATGTTGGAAACATTGCAGATCATCCAGTCTTAAGCTGTTTCACTTCCCATTCAGCTTCCTGTTAAAGCGCCTGGGAAAGCTGCAGAAGATGGCTCGAGTACTGGGACCCCTGCCACCAGATGAAGCTCCTGAATCCTGGCTCCTGCCTTCTGCCTGGCCCAGCCCCAGTCGTTGCCGCCATTTGGAGAGAAAACCAGCAGATGGAAGATATATATATCTCTCTCTCACTGTCCTTCCTTCTCTGTAACTCTGGCTTTCAAGTAAATAAATCTTAAAAAGAGTGTGGGGAGAGAGAGAGAGAGAAAGAAAAAGAGAGAGAGAGAGGCACAAAACGGGAAGACCATATGAAGACAGATAGCCATCCATCAGCTAAGGAGAGTCATCAGAATAAGCCAGCCTGCCCAGTACTTGATCACAGACATTTAGCCTCAAGTACTGTAAGGAAATAATAGTCTTTTGTTTCAGACCAGTCTGTGGTACTTCGTTATGGCAGCCCCAGCAAAGTCATAATCACAGAGAAAAGAGAAGTCACTCGATAAAACACGCTCACTATCCAACCTTCTTATTTCTGTAAACAATTGCTCCCCCTCTCAAACTCCAGTAGAAGCAGTGCACTTTTCCATGAGTGATCTCCCACACAGTCCCCCTACAGGCTCATGAACTGGCCATTACTCCTTTCTACCTTTCTCCTTTGCTTTCCCCAAAACGTTTCTTTATTTTTCTTTACAATTTGTCCTTATCGTTGTTTCTTCATTATCTTCTCTTTCAGTTCAGCTAAGTTCTTGCTATTAATATTAAAATATACTTACCACTCACTCTTTTTAAAATGTCCTTCCTCTACTAGCCCATTTTTTACTGTCAAATTATTTTTTTAAAAAAATACTATTTTATTTATTTGAAATACAGAAAAGAGCAATATTTCATCTGCTGAATCACATCCCAAATGCCTGCCAAGCCAGGAGCTAGGAACTCAATCCAGGTCTCCTACATGGGTGACAGAGACCCAGCTTACCTGAGCTGCCTCCCAGGGTTTTGTTTGGAATTAGGAGCAGAGTCGGGACCTGAATCCAGGCATTCCAATGTGGGATGCAGGCATCCCAAGCAGCACGTTAATCACTACACCAAATGCCTACTCCAATAAGTTTTGTTGTTGTTGTTGTTGTTATCTAAAATTGTATCTATTCTTCCCATCCAGTTTCTAAAATTGCCATAATGTGACATTCCTCCTGCCAAACTATTCCATTGAAATAGTTTAGTTTCACAGCACTAATCTAATAGTTATTCTGCTTTTAACCTTATGGCCATGTCCCATTACTTTTATGCTCTTAGCATGCAACTCAAATCTGTCCATTTCTCTCCTTTTTCATGACCACCACTCCAGTCCAAGCTACCATCACACAACTTCCAAACTACCACCACAGCCTGACAGCCAGGTTTCCTCCATCCTCTCTTCCCCTAACCCATTCCCCCTGCAATCAGAATGTGACTATACACTACCAATAATGCCATTTCATTTCCCATCCCCTGCCTCATTAAAACTCTAATATTGTTTTCCATGTCTTGGGTATTAACATGACCTTCAAGGTTTCATATACCATCAGAACCAACAGGAAGATTCAAATTTCCATAATTATAAATGGCTCTCTCTGCCTTCCCTCTCTTGAGTTCAGCCACATTTAAATGCCATGAAGTTGATAAACTTCCTTCTTCTGCAGACTTTATTCCTTACCACTGAATAGAACAAAGGCTTTCTGACCCCTCTTCCAGAATACTAAGGCTAGACTTATCTCTTCCAGTTGGGTTTCTTTTTTGAAGGACAGAGTAACAGAGACAGACAGAGAGCTATCTTCCAACTACTGGTTCACTCCCCAAATGACAGAAACCACAAACCAGGAACTCCATTCAGGTCCTCCATGTAGGTGGCAAGGGCCAAAGTACTTGGGCCATCTTCTGCAGGGAGTTGGGTCAGACGTGGAGCAGCTGAGACCAAACTGTCACTCATATGGGATGCACACGTCTTAACCCACTGAGCCACAATGCCGGCCCCAGAAAGTGGACTTAACAAGTAGCCTACATTTCCTGAGTCCTTGTCACAGTGCATGGAGTTTAAAAGTACCTATCAGTTATGAAAATGCACAAGAGTGAGAATCACTATTTGGATAAGCACCCAGGCGTCTGATGTAAACCTTGTGCATTTTGTTGTTCATATTCAGTCAGTATGAAAATGCCTGAAAGTTTGCATTATCCTTGGTGTCATAGCAGATAATATATCAGGAGCACAGAGGAAATTTCCCCCTGACATCAAGGAAATGATAGGGCAGTGATAGAGTTTAGCTCCAAGAAGAGTGGCTTCTATTGTTTTGATTCCTGGAGAAATGTACTTAAATGGATAAAATTGACTCTGCTGGATATTAGAGGCCAAATTAAGGATCCCCGAAGAGAAACCATCTATGGCAGTGCCTCCCGTGATCAATGGTAGGCTGAAGACAGGCAGGAAAGCAAGAAGGAATGGAAGGGGAAAGAAATACAAGCAAATATAAACAGGGTAAAGAGGATGGGAGAAATAAGAGATGAGAAGAGAAGAGGTCCCCAAAGTGGATGTGCTAAGGGACTCCCAGTACCAACCTCTGCCATCAGCACTGAGAACTCCTCAGACTGCCCCACAATCAAATGTGCTTTTGTTCCTCCGGAATGGTTGACCATTTCTCATAAACAAGAATAACCAGCCCTCTAATCTGGTATGTGCTCCATGGGTGATTTCCCTTAACTTTTTCCCAAACATGCCTGTTACATTATCCATAAACAGCCTAAAAATACATGGAAATCCCCAAAGAGCTGAAGGCAAAAAGCTTTGAAAAACCCTACAGAAAGTGGCCAAGTTTTTGGTGTCCTAGTTTTAAAAAGTGACAGGGTCAGCTTAGTATGATTTCAAGGTGTCTAGAGGCTCTCTTGCTCCCCTCTTTTTCCCCCTCCCTGAGCAAATATTTGTTCAGTGAGGCCTGAAATTGATTTTTCAGGGGACAGAGTGTTTCATTTCATAATAAGAAGTGATTTTAAATGCACTTTCACTCTTGGACAAAGCAAAACATTGACTTGAAGTTAGCATTTGGAAGTATGTTGACCCTTTTCCTGGAAGCTGGACAGGGAGCCCCCCTGCTGTGTGAGGACAAGTGCTCCATTCGGAGGACAACTGGTCAAAGGAGGGAAGCTGAGGACGAAGAACTCAGTGTGGCCAGCGTCCATGTTTGTGGAAGGCTGTTCTGCTGACTCCCTAATGTAGCTTAGAGGAACACCTATGAACTGACCCTGCTAACCTCTGTAGCCTTGTATCTCATAAGCAACAACCCCAATACCCTGCCTACCACACTGAAGGCACCTTGAACTACTTTAAGAAACCTTAACTTGCAAGTTCTCCCCAGTCACTCCCTCTGCCTGGGGCATATGACCCCATCCAACCCAACACCTGCAACCTATCCCTTCCCCTGACCCATTTCTGTGCTTTCTTTAGATCACAACTTAGATGTCCCTTCCTGCAAGAAGCTTTTCTGACCCTCTAAGGCTGGGCGGATGCCCACTCTGTGACCCTGAGACATTTGCATGCACCGATAATAGCATCAGTTCTATTGAGGGAAAGTTGCCCATTTTTTTATCTGTTGTCCTCTCTAGACTTTGGTCACCATGAGGGCATTTCCCATTATATCCCCAGCACCTATGACAGTGCCTAGAGCAGAATAAAGTTTCAATTAATGATTATAGAATGAATTAATGAATTATTTTCATTCTGCATCTTTGTCAAAATAGAGGGAATGTAATTAGAGGAAAAACTCATCCACAGATGGTGGACTGAATTCCTGGCCCCCATTTTCCTTCCTACTGAAAACCCATTGAAACAACAGAAAAACATATAATGAAAGGAATGAATCCATGTTAGTTCTTATGTTTGTCAAGTAGGGTAACTGCTGTGTGAAACAACACTAAATCTCAATGGACTACAGCAACACAAATTCATTAGTCACCCATGTCATACTCCAATGCCAGAGCTGGGACAGTGTTGCTGTATTGCTGTTTCCCTTTCCCGCATCCATCCAGTGATGGGAAAGACGGGGAGGGTGGGGCATGAGGAATCCTCCTGTAGGATTCCTAGGGGCCAATATGCAAGAGGCATATATCACTCCTGCTAAGAGTCCCTTGGCCATAAATGCCACATGCACCCTTCTAATTGTAAAAGGAAGATGAAACAGAGGGTGGAAAACACAGAATAGTCTCCTACATCCTGAAACACAAGGAAAGGTGATCAATAAATCATGAATTATGAAGTTTCTCAAAGCTAGAAACCAATTCAGATTAGATTGGTGAAATTATAGAGGATGCCATAGCAGGTTAAAAACAAAACTCAAAAAGAAACAAAAAGAGTCAGCAAATATAAAGCACAAGAAAGATTTCTGGACGTGTTGGAAAATTAATGTTTGAAACTGTGCTCAGGAAAAGCTAGGCTGCCCCACCCTGAGCAGCAGAGGCTCTCAGTGTTTGTCCCAGGAGGACAGCTGGTGTGAGTGTCAGGGCTGGGCGGCAAAGCGGCACAGAGTGGGAAATAGCTCTGAGCCTCCACTAGGACAGCCACGGGGGGGGGGGGGGGGGGGGACGAGCCAAGGACTGTGGGGATTTTTCCCAGGCTACATTGTTCAGTGTATCTCACTGGAGTAGGGATTCTAAACAGGAAGTTCCGTGCAGGCATGAGGCCCAAAAACAGGCAAGGTACCCAGGTAATCTATCATTGTGGATGAGAAACCCTTGCACCCAGAAAAAAACTCTAGACACACAATATGTCTAGCCATACACCCTGTCCTTCCCCCAGAAGTACAATTGGTAGAACAGTAGTCAGAGACCCTCAAAAACAAATCTGAGTAGATCCCCAGGAATGACCAGATTTTTAAGAGAAACCAATACTGTGAAAGGGATTTACCCAATGCAACAAACAGACATCTAAAACTTGCAGGATAAATTAAAGCAATGAGGGATTGTCTCTGTTTTCCAAGGCATTTGGTAAATAAATAAAAGTTGAAAAGAAAGTGTAAAGCAAAGGTGAGGCAGAGACAGCTCCCCCGCTCCCCTCCAGAGCAAAGTGTGCTTACTATTCAGTATCATGAAAATGCTCCCTTTTGGAGCAAAGGGAAGATGGGCTAAAAGACTCAGGATTCCTAAGCTCAGGTTCCTCTCCTCTCTGTCACACAATGCACTGTATGTGCAGATATTGCCTTGCCTTCTTGCATCTCCCTGCTAGAATTAGTACTCAAGGGAGTAACACAAATGCTGGTATGTGGTGAGTAATAAACTGTCTTTTGAATCTCATTTGAACTAAAATCTTCTTCCAGTATCTGTCAAACTGTGGCATGCTAACTTGCAAGTCGGGTAGAATCTAAGACTGTTTACTGTTCTTAACAATGATCATGATGAAAGTACTGAGAACCTGTAATGATGAACTGAAAAATCAAATCAAGTTCCTCGCCCAGAATTCAGCCCAAAAGATCAATATGGAACCTGGAAGATAGTTCAGAAATATGAAAGATAGCTCCAAAGACCTGAATATGAAATAGAAATTCTGAAAGATTGAGAGAATCAAGCAGAGTAGATAATTAAGACAAACAGGAAGATTTTCCCCAAAACTAAATAAAGAAAGTTAAATGTTGAAGATCATACTGTCTCAGTGAATCATCCCAGAGGGGAAAAGGTGCCTCTACAATGGTTGGCAGCAATCCCCTTAACAAAGCCATCGACACCTAACATCACCCATAATGGGACAAACTGCTGCATTTGCTTTCTGATATATTATGAAGTACACACAGTATCACTGCTATAATAACCTTGGCCAAAAAATGTTTACTTTGAGTCTATACGTGTGGAAACAATCACACAAATCCAAACAGAAAGACAGTCTGCCAAACAATTGGCCTGGACTCTGCTTTCAGAAATATGCAGGACGCAATAAAAAAAAAAAAAGCAAGGAAGTCGTTCTAAATAAAAGGAAAATAAAGAAACACTATAAATAAATGCAGTACATAGTCCTTAATTGAATTCTTTAAAACAGTGATATACAAAGAAATCAGGAACAATAAATAAACAGCATTAGGGCTCTGAGTCAGTAATAAGAGAAAACTTTATACTGTCAAAGTGTATTTAGTGGATGATTTTCTAGAACAAATGAATTAGCAAAATTAACTCAAGAAGAACAAGAATTTTGAATAAGTCATTAAGCCTAGGCAATACTGAAAGAGCAATCAATGATTTATCCCTTTTTATAGGTCCAAGTCCCAGATGGAAATAACTAATTACTTCAATTATAGTGGATTAAAAAATTTCTGGAGGGGATGGCATTGTGGCACAGTAGATTAAGCCTCTGCCTGTGATGCCAACATCCTTATATGGGCACGCCAGTTCAAGACCCAGCTGCTCCACTTCTGATCCAAGTCCTTGGGCCCGTGCACCCATATGGGAGACCTAGGTAAGCTCCCAGCTCTTGGCATCAGCCTGGCCCACCCCCAGCTGTTGCAGCAATTTGGGAAGTGAACCAGTGGTTGGTAGATCTCTATCTCTCCCTCTCTCTGTAACTCTGCCTTTCAAATAAATAAAAAAATAAATTTTTAAATAACTTCTGGTGAATAACAATGAAAGGGAACTTTCTCTATGAAGTACTAAGGCCATAATAATTAAAATATCACGCAATTGACTCAAGGATAAACAAATATTAATAAGAATAATAAGAATAATGTGTCCAGAAATAGAGCCACATTTATATGGGAACTTAATGTATTAAAAAGAACAGTCAAGTCAAAAGAAAAGTCAATAAGTGGTGTTGAATCCATTGGCTTTTCATTTATACACAATTCTAGATCTTACATCACACTGAACACAGAGGTAAATTACAGGGGCTGGTGCTGTGGCATAGCAGGTAAAGCCACTGCCTGTAGTGCCGGCATCCCATATGGGCGCCAGTTCGAGTTCCACTGCTCTGCTTTCAATCCAGCTCCTTTGATAATGCACATGGGAAAGCAGTCAACGATGGCTCAAGTCCTTAAGGCCCTGCACTCATGTAGAAGACCTGGATGAAGCTCCTGGCTCCTGGCTTCAGCCTGGCCCAGCACTGGCCATTTGGGAAGTGAACTAACAGATAGAAAATCTTTCTCTCTCTCTCTCTCTTTCAAAATAAATAAATAAAAGTTATTGGATATTATTTCTTTTGTATAAATTGTAGCATAAGCACAGACAGTAAGTCTAATCAAAGGCATTTTCTTTTTTTTCTTTTAACTTTTTATTAAACTATTTAGTTAGTTTTTGAGGTGAACAAATTTCATGTATGTCATATATACAGATTTAGCAGCAGGGTGATACCTCCCACCCACACTCCCACCCTCCCTCCTCCTTCCTTTCTTATTCTTTTGACTTTTACAATGATCTACTTTGTTTCTTTTATACTCATAATATTAACTCTACACTGAGTAAAGAATTAAACAAATAGAAAATAACCCTGTTCTTCAACAGCAGAGACAATGGCTGTAAACAATCAATAAATCTCAAAATGTCAATTTTGTTAATACACATTACATTTTTTTGTACTCTATTAGGTACCACAGATCAGGGACAACATATAGTATTTGTCTTGTTGGGGCTGGCTTGTTTCACTAAGTATAATGGTTTCCAGTTGCATCGATTTTGTTGCAAAAGACAGGATCTCATTCATTTATGACTGAGTAGAATTCTATTATATATATATATATATATATATATATATATCACAATTTGTTTATCCAGTCATCAGTTGATAGACATCTGGGTTGATTCCATACCTTAGCTATTGTGAAATGAGCTGCAATAAACATGGGGTTACAGAGAACTCTTTCATATGCTAATTTCATTTCCTCTGGGTGAATCCCCAAAAGTGGGATTGTTGGGTCACATGGTAAACCTATTTTCAGATTTCTGAGGTATCTCCATACTGTCTTTCACAATGGCTTGTACTAGTATACATTCCCACCAATGGTGGATTAGGGAACTTTTTCCCAATATCCTCAATAGCATTTATTATTTTTTTGGTTTCTGTATGAGGACCATTCTAACCAGAGTGAAGTGAAACCTCATTTTGGTTTTTATTTTCATTTCCCTATGGCTAGTGATGCTGAGCATATCTTCAAGTACCTGTTAGCTATTTGAATTTCCTCTTTTCTTTTTAAAGAATTATTTATTCATTTGAAAGTCAGAGTCACACAGAGAGAGGAGAGGCAGAGAGACTGAGAGAAAGAGAGAGAGGTCTTCCATCCAATGGTTCACTCCCCAATTGGCTGCAATGACCAGAGCTGCACCAATCCAAAGCCAGGAGCCAGGAGCATCTGCTGGGTCTCCAACGCAGGTGCAGGGGCCCAAGGACTTGGGCCATCTTCCACTGCTTTCCCAGGCCATAGCACAGAGCTGGACCAGAAGTGGAGCAGCCGGGTCTTGAACTGGCACCCATATGGGATGCCAGCACCTCAGGCCAGGCGTCAATCCACTGTGCCACAGCGCTGGCCCCTGAATTTTCTCTTTTGAAAAGTCCCTGTTCAAGTCCTTTGCCATTTCTTTTTTAACAGAAAGCTTTTATTTAATAAATACAAATTTCATAAGTACAACTTTTGGATTATAGCAGTTCTTCCCCCAATACCCTCCCTCCCACCCCTAAACCATCCCACCTCCTACTCCTTCTCCCATCCCATTCTTCATTAAGATTCATTTTTAATTATCTTTATATACAGAAGATCAACCCTATACTAAGTAAAGATTTTAACAGTTTGCACCCACACAGACACACAAAGTATAAAGTACTGTTTGAAGACTAATTTTATTGTTACTTCTCAGTACAACACATTAAGGACAGAGGCCCTGCATGGGAAGCAAGTGCACAGTGACTCCGGTTGTTGATTTAACAATTGACACTCTTCTGTATGATGTCAGTAATCACCCGAGGCTCTTGCCATGAGCTGCCAAAGCTATGGAAGCCTCTTGAGTCCACAATTGCCCATTTCTTAACTGGATTATTTGTTTTGTTGTTGTTGAATTTCTTGAGCTCTTTATCGAAACTGAATATTAATCCTCTCGGTTATATAGTTTGCAAATATTCTCTTCCATCCAGTCATTGCCTCTTCACTTTGTCGAGTGTTTCCTTTGCAGTGCAGAACTTCTTAGCTTGATATAATCCCATTTGTCTGTTTTGCTTTGATTGCCTCTGCCTCTGGGGTCTTTTCCAAGAAGTCTTCGCTTATGCCAATGTCTTACAGAGTTTTACCATCTTCTCCTCTAGTCATTTGATGGTATCAGGTCATAGATATAGATCCTTTTTGAGTGGATTTTCCTATTAGGTGTAAGGTAGGGGTCTTGTTTTCTACTTCTACATTCAGAGATCCAATTTTCCCAGCACCATTTGCTGAAGAGACTATCCTTGCTCCAGGGATTGATTTTAGCTCCTTTGTCAAACATTAGTTGATTGTAGATGTGTGGATTGATTTCTGAGGTTTCTATTCTGTTCCATTGGGCTACATGTCTATTTTTGTGCCAGTACCAGGCTGTTTCAATTGCAACTGCCCTGTAGTATGTCTTAAAATCTGGTATTGTGATGTCTCTGGCTTTGTTTCTGTTGTTTAAGGTTGATTTAGTTATTTGGGGTCTCTTGGGTTTCCATATGAATTTAAGCATCATTTTTTTTCTAGATCTGAGAAGAATGTTGTTGGTATTTTGATTGGAATTGTATTAATTCTATAAACTGCTATCAGTAGTATGGACATTTTGATGATATTAATGAACATGGAAGATTTTTCCATTTCCATTTTCTCTTTCTTTAATGTTTTGTAGTTTTCATCATAGAGATCTTTCACCTCCTTGGTTAAATTTATTCTAAGATATTTGAAATGTTTTGTAGGTATTGTGAGTGGGACTGATCTTAAAAGTTCTTTCTCAGCCATGGCATTCCTGTGTATACAAAGGCTATTGACTTTTTGTGCTAATTTTATATCCTGCAACTTTACCAAACTCTCTAATTCCTGGTATGGAGGGAGTGTTCAACATATGCAAATCACCAAATATGATACATCACATTAACAAATTGAATAAAAAATCACATGATTATCTCAATAGATGCAGAGAAAGTGTTTGATAAAATACATCTTTTCATGATAAAAACCTTGAGCAAACTGGGTGTAGATGGAACATTCCTAAACATGATCAAGGCAACATATGACAAACCCAACCCAGCATCATACTGAATGGGGAGAACTTGGAAGCATTTCCTCTAAGATCTGGAACCAAACAAGGATGCCCACTTTTACCATTTCTATTTAATATAGTTTTTGGAAGATTTAACCAGATCCATTAGGCAAGCAAAACAAATCAAAGGGACACAAATTGGAAAGGAGGAAGTCAAATTATCCTAGTTTGCAGATGGCCTGATTCTATATAGAGAAGAACAAAAGAACTCCACCAAAGGCCTTTTCTGCTAGACTCTACATATTGCCTTTGCATGTAAAAGGTATGAGAGGGACGGAGAGAGGATCCCAAGAAAGAACATAATATATCTTTGTGTTGTACCTTGTCCTTGCTGGAATAAAATTTTCACATTCTGTGTTCCTGAATACAGGACAGGGTATACTATGGCCCCCAAGCCCATAAATCAGAGAATTCTGTCTGCATGATTAATAGGAAATCTGCCTCTCCCCTTCACTGTTCAATCCATATTCCATTGGCCAAGGCATTTCAAACCTATGCGAGTATAACGGGAGCCACATGTGCATTCAGGTTGTCCTATCTCTCAAAGTTTTAAAAAGCAAAGGGCTGGTTTGGGGAGCCCCCTCTTGCCCTGCTGGATCTCCACCACCCTTGCTCAGACTCAAGACCTGAGGCTGACCCTGACCAGAGGTGAGTGGCAAATGAACTGATGGCATTTGCTGCGTTCTACCAGGAGGCCAAATGTGAATGCTTTTAAGAGGTCAATGTCCTCCAACTGTGAAGTGGTAATGCACAAAATTATGTGCTTAATTCATTTCCACCCAACAGCATACCATCAAATTGGAAAAACAATTCCTCAGGCAAACTCCATCTCCCAGGATCAATATGCATAAAATCGACAGAAAAGTGTCCAGATTTCTCATTAGTAAACTTGCTCTTGTGTATTGGCTGAATGTTCAGAGGTCCATTTCTACTGTGGTTTGATGAAAGGTGTAGACTTACCACTCAACTGCTTTTCTGTTTCCCCTTGTGTTGCTACCATATGAGTTAGAAGCTGCAGTACTGGGATTTTTGCTAATTCCCTACAGATCAGGACTCTGAAGAAAAAGCTTCCTGTTCCATTTTATTATTAATAGCCATCCTCTTCACAAGTTTATTTTTTAATGTTTTTTTTTAATGCAAAACAATCACACCAGGATTAGTGAGACTGAGCTAAGAGGTAATATGATAAAGCCTGCAATCTCATGAATATTCAATGATTTGGGTGTAACAATTTCTTAACAACTGGCCTAAAGCTACATTATAATAAAAATAAAACTGGATGAAAGAGTATAGGCCATGAAATAGAGGCCCCTTTTTTTCCAGATTGCACAATGGTACACAACAGCTTTGCAATTATATTTATATAGAGATTTTTGCGGTTGTAATCTTAAGACAGCATGTTAAGCTCCATGGGACAGATTCTGTGTCTTTGTTTCACTTTTGTATCTCTAGCATGGAGCCCTGTGCTTGGTACTTAGCTGACACTCAAGGAGTATTTGTAAGAGAATAAGTGAGTGACTGAGTGAATAAACAAAACCAGGTTTCAAACCCACTTCTCAGACCTGGTGCTAGGTGCCCCCCTGTGGATGCACAAATTATCAAAGCAGAATACAAGTCATTCACTGAATATACCTAGGCCAAGGGCTGTAACCTTTAGTTACTTTCATTTACATCTGTGGCTGAACCTGTTTGGAAATTCATTCTCAGAAAGTACAGGTTTTTTCACTCTGTCATGGTAAATCCAAGGCTTGAGGGTTGGCAGTGCATTTCTGTAAACTGCTACCCAGGACACAGCCCATCCCATGGCCCTTTACTTGATAACACTTTGTGATCACAGCAGACAGAAGGCCTGGATCCTAACTGCAGAGTCTCTCCTCATAGAAGGATATGCTAAAGGAGGCTAGAGAGCCAAAGGATGGGAAGGGAGATCCATGACCTCTGCTGTGGCTGAGAGAGCCAGTGTTAAGTATCAAAGAGAACAGCAGGAGCTCCCATTCTTCCTGCTGAGTGACACCTGCTCCTGGCCCTTATACCTGTCTGCATTTGAGGACCAAACACAGCATCATGTCACAGGCTAAATCGCCCCTGCCTCACTCACGTGATCCAAGGCACCAATACTCCATAAAAGACAGGAGTTTTGGGGTGGGCATTTGGCATGGTTAAGAAGCCTCTTGGGAAGTCCTCATCCCTCACTGGAATGTCTGGGTTCAAACCCCAGCTCTTCTTCCTGATCCATCTTCCTGCTAATACATTCCCTGGGAGGCAGCTGGTGATGACCTAAGTACCTGGGTCCCTGCTACTCACATGGGGAACTTGGGTTGAATTCCAGGCTCTTGACTTCAATAGCCCCAGATATTGCAAACCTTTGGAAAGTAAACCAGCTGCTAGAGAAGGTCTCTCTGTTGCTTGTTTGCTCACTCATGCAAATAAAAATATTTTAAAAGAGGCTTTAATTTTACCTTGATCTTTAGGTTGTATTGACCTTAATCACCTTAATCTATCCTTCCCAGTATGTTGTGAAAGTAAGTATAGACACACACACTAAATATAAATACATATATAAATTAAATATAAAACCATATATAAAATAAATATAAAATGCATATATAAACATGATTTGGTTACTCAAAGAGCTGTTAGAGTTAAAGGAGTATTTGATTCAAAGATAGCCAACCTTTGCAGGGACATCCTGGATACAGAATGTGCATTTATGTTGTCTTGTCCCCTTCTCTTTACCAATACTCCCCTCCTTTAGGAAAAGACATTGGTGGGGGAACCAAGAATTTGGACTGCAAAATTGAGGACAGCACTGAGACACCTGCCCTAGAGGACTCCGCCTCATCCCCTGTGGATAGTCAGCAGCAATCCTGGCAGGTTTCCACGGACATTGAGAACACGGAAAGGTAAGTGGGAAGTGACCCTGCACAGAACACCAGTCCTCCTCCAGGCAGTGCTCTTCGGGGCCACCAAGAGTCAAGCTTTTTCTATTTCAGATTCAGAAGAAACAGGGGTCTCTTTGATCTGCCAGAGCATCATGGTCTGGTGGGAGCCTTGGAGACTGGCATAGGGTCAGTAGTCCCAATTCCCCAGGGGAACAATAGCAGGACCTACAGAAGGTACAGACTCCCAGGCCTCTGCTTATCCCAACACATGGCACCCCAAGGGAAACGAAAACAGTGTGCTTCCTTGCAAGGGAGAAAGTTGGATCCACATACTGTCACACTTGGCTGCCTCCCCAAATCTCCATTTGTTTAAGGGAGAAGATACTTCCAGGAGGTTCTAGGAGTTCAGGTAGGTAGAGTGGCCCACTTAGCTGCTTTCTGAGTTCTCTGTGCAGTCCACAAAGACTTATTGACAGAACCTCTTTCCCTTACTCTTCCAGAATGGAGCTGATGGCCCCTTAGTGGTCACAGTGAGGCAATGCACTCCGAAAGTGGCTCCATTCTAGACGGAGAGCTTGTTTCTTGGGAGGAAGACATTCTACTCAGAGAGTGATGCTAATTCATTTGGGAAAAGGAAGCAATGATAGCATAACAGTAAATGCTTTGCTGTGAGGTGGAAAGAGGAAGCCCTTGTTCATGGATCTTCACGCTGATAGCTGTGTCCTTTGCTACTCGTGCCCTCAGAGCTGGCACAAAACAGCTGAATGAATACCAGGCAATTTCACCAAGTTCCCCCAAGAAGGGGGTGTGAGTCATTGACAAGATAATGAGCATTTATTTTTTTATTTTTAGAAGAGTAACAGCCAATGGCATTTATTGCCATTGTGGTTCTACTTTCAGATTGTAATATTATTCTAAAACTAATTACCAAATTTCTGTGTTTATAAAAAATTGGAGCATGTGGTAATTATGTGCTATTAATAAAACTTGGATTTTGTATAAGCTTGAAAACCCAACAATTCAAACAATGAAGCTGTTTAGCACAGTTTGAAGGAACTATAGGCAAATGATGCAGGAGTGATTTACCTTAATTTAAAACATAGAAAAGTCTTCTTTGGTCACGGGAAATAAAGATGGGCCGAATGTCACCGGCAGGGCAGACTGTGAGCAAAGCTGTTTTCCTTTTCAGACACTTTGCTCCACAGCCACCCCCAAGTCTTGTGAGCTTGAGAGAGAGCAAGCCTGGGGATGGCAGTGCTTCTGGGCAGCTTGCAAATCCTCGCTCTGGTCAGAGAACTGGGAAAGAATAAGGGAAGTAGGCAGAGTAGCCCTGGCCTGGGACATGGCTCTCTCACTTCTCCCTGGCTCTCTGTCCCTGAGAAATCAGTAGGTCTCTAAGTGGGGGGGCACATCTGAAGCCCCAGGAGGGCTCTTTAACAACACTGATGCCTGAACCCTGCCAGAAGCCAACTGAATCAGGCTGTATGGGAGAGGGGCCTGGCCGAAGCTGATGCTCCAGGGTAGCAGCCTTGCCGAGATCTGGTGCTCTGTGGGGACGCCTTGCTTCACTCCCCGTGGTGCATTCCTGGTCCTTTCCTGCCCATCCCATCAGCCCAAGAGATCCTCCATGGAGCCAGAAGTGCCCCCCTGCACTCCTGGAGGGAGGGCTGCCTTCCCTCTCACCTGGGCCTCGTGTGGTCCCCTCAGACACACTCAACCTCACACCCCACCGTGGGAAAGTACTCCAAATGGCCTCCAGGCTGTCCCCACAAACCCCCTTTCCAATCAGCTAATTTTGAGCCTTGAGTTCCTTTTCACTTCACTTGAGGAAGGCGGCAGAGCCCCCAGCCTCCCCCAACCCAGCGGGCTCAGAACATGCTCTACAGAAGAGAAGTGGTTTGTACAATGGGACTGAGGAGTTTCCTTCCTAAAACTAAATGGTACCTGTCTTTCTTCAAATGCCAGAGGATAATAAGTGAGTGGATGGAGCATCTTCAGCTTTAGGATTATCTTCCCCAAAAATGTGTCCTTATGCCAGTGGTGCCTGCTGATTCCTGCCTATCCTAGTGTTAACTAAAAGATGGAACTGGGTTTTTGCACCAAATTATATTTATTGTTGTTTGAAATGAAACCTCCACCACATCCCAGGGTTTCCCGAGCACTACCTGTGGTGCATGACCGTGGATACGTGGGGGAGCTGCTAGGATTAGAAAAGGAGAACGCTGCCCCTCTGCTAGACTTGAGCACCTGGACGTGGCTCCCTGCTCTACAGCTCTGGCCTTTACAATCCTATGAACACTGAGCGGGGGAGGTGCAGGAAGTATGAGGTGGCACTGCCTGAGAGGACAGGGGCTGTAGAAGGGTCAGCTGTCCCCAGGTAGTTCCTCTCTCTCTCTCCCTCCTCCCCCGCTACTGCGACCCCCTACCACCACCACCTAATTATGAAGAACTCTTATCTGGAAGTTTTAGAATTTGTTATTCTCTCCCGTCATTCTAAGTCCATCTAGAACGTGTTGGCCCTGGTGAACGCTTAACCCCTGTGTTACACGGAATTCCAACCACAGGAACGAGGGACAGAAGCAAGTACACGCACATGGCCACCACAGCCATCTGACCCTCCAGGTCCAGCAGCACCACCGCCCAGCCTCGGCTTTGCCTAGCACAGCTCGGGCTGCGTGTCCCTGGCCTCTCCCTCTAGATCCGAATACCATCCTCACTGCCGAGAGGGCTTCTCTGATCTCAGCCAGGTCCCACTGGAGGTAAAAACGGGGGCTCCTACAGAGTGCCCTGCGGAGTGTTGGTAGAGTAGTTCTCAATCCTTCTGGGGTCAACCGTCTTATTATTATTTTTTGCTTGTAAAAGCAAAATAAATTCAATATTTGCCTACTGGAAACTAAAGCTTGTACAATGAGGCACAGTTGACTCATAGGAAAGACAGATTTCATTTTGAAAATTTACAGCTCATCCTTCTTTATTTTTATCCGATTTGCAGAGACATGCGTGAAATGAAAAACCTTTTAAGCAAACTCAGGGAAACTATGCCTTTACCGCTGAAAAATCAAGGTGAGTCGTGATTTCTCTTGGAGGCAGAGGATGTTTTCAATGTGATAAGCTGGGCCCCAGCTTTTGAGAATTTGAAGGAAGTATTTTATGCAAGCACCAAGCACCCCTTGTCTTCCCTCTAGAAGACAAGATAATGAGACAGGAGTCCCTCAGGTAAACACAGCTTTGTTCTAAGAGGGGCTGAGATACAGTGACCTCAAAACAGACTCCCTTCCACTGGCCCTGTCACACGCGTGGCGGGCACTGTACCAGATACAGCAAATGTAAAGGCACTGGAGACAGGTCTTTCAAAGGAAGATCCCTGCCATCTACAAGCTTAATTATCTACGAAAAGCAGGAATAATGACCCATATGAAGACTTACACTGAGTGACCATCCTAAGTGTTTACATGTATTAGCTGTATTCAATTAATTCTAATAACAACTTGCAGGGGAGATGTTGTTAGTGTTCTGCAGTATGCGGGAAACTGAGGCACAGAGAGACTAATGAACTTGGCCAAGGTCACACAGACTGTGAGTAGAAAAACAGACGTGAGCTCGTGCAGCCCATCTGCAGGGCTGTCCTTAGGGAGGCCACGCCCTGACCCAGAAGTGGGAGGGGATACTCGCTAGAATGGCGGAAGAGCTTCCATATGCATCTGTGAACTGTTATATTCCCGGGATACAACACGTGTCTGGGCCACAGTAGAATAACACCTGGCATAAACAACCAACGTTTGCTAAATCTGCACGCAGCTTTGCAGCTGCATGGGCTGACGAGATGTAAAAGGACCCATAGCAAGCTTGTCGATTAAGCGTGTATGGCCGGAGGGCGGGGAAGGGCCTTCGAGGGAGAAACTCCTCTCGTTCGCACCGAGCAAAGCCTGGGCGGGCGGGAGGACAGGGTGCTGCCTGCCGAGGAGTGAGGAGGAGGACGCTTTGGCAGTGGAGCTGAAGCGCCTCTTGGCTCAGGGAGCAGCTTGGCAGACGGAGGAGAGGTGGAAGTGCGAACAGCAGGCAACGAGGTTGAGCAGGAACGTGGCCTGGGCTGTGCGAAGTGGGGAGAGAACATCAGAGGCAGGGGATGTGGCACACTAGGTAACCGCAAGTACCCCAAGAAGGGCCTGGTCACCAAGGCAAACTGGCTTGAGCCACGGGGACAGCGCTTTGCAGTGTTTTGTGTTAAGACAGTAGACGATGTGTTGGAATGATGAGAGATTGCTCTGAGCACGGCATAGGAGATTTGTTGCTAGGAAGAAGCATGGTGTTTAGGACCCATGGCTCTGGATTAAGGCTAACCTTGGTTCACATATTAAGCTGTCCTACAGCTTTGTACCCCGGAACAAGTTGCGGGAAATTTCGATTTCTTCATGAGAACGGGATCCGTGATTGTTGTCAGGATTAAATGAAGCAATGTGTTCTATGCCTACCACCCAGATGACAAAAGCAGATGCTGAACAAATGCTTTACTGTTACTGTTGTTGCTGCTGTATTATTAGTACTTACTGCCTGTCTCTCCCGACTTGGCTTAAGAGAAGCCCAAGGTCCCTAGCTCCAGCAGACTGAGGCTCCTTGAAAAAGTTCATTTAAGATATGCAGTATTAAAAACTGATGGGGTGAACATTTGGCAGAGCAATTAAGATGCCAATCTGGATGCCCGAATCCTACATCAGAGTGCCTGATGAAAGTTCCAGCTCCGCCTCCAATCCTAGTTTCTCGCTAATAGCAGCAGGTGATGGCTCACAGTAACTGGGTTCCTGCCAACCGTGTGGAAGACTCAGATTGAATTCTAGTCTCCTGGCTTGGACCTGACCTGGCCCTAACCACGATGGGCAGTGGGTAGGAGAGCTCTGTCTGTCTCTTGCTCTCTCTGCCTTTTAAATAAGTATTAATTTGCATGGATAATTATGCATGGATTTCGAAACTCTTTTGCACAAAAATTCTCTTTGAATTCCATGGTGCCTTGAGATTTTTGAGGTACCCTCATATGTGTAGCGTGTCTTTGTAAGTTTGGTCTGGAGCCTGCTGTTCAGAGCACTGGCCACAGGACTTGGGATTTTGTGCGCATGTCCGAAGCTGTCCTCAGTGTCTTGATAGGCTTAGCAAGTCCCCTCCCCATCAGCAGCTCGCGGGCCTCTTGCTGCACCTCACATCCAGCTGCTCAGGCTATGACTGCTCAAGGCCCTCCAGTCTGAATTCCATGGCTGTGCACGCCCTGTAACCAAACCGTCCTAACATTCTCTTCACACTTAGTCATGATTCATCCAGCAGTTTTCGAAGTATTCCTTAATGGAGCAACAAATTCCATTTTGTTTACTTGATAATTTTTATAGTAAAAAGCATAATACACGTATACTTTGTGTAGCTTTACATTACTTTTATAAATAGATAAGAATTGATTGATAGTTTTAAGAATAAAATAATTTGATGCTGATACTTCAAAGGAAAACATGAATAAAAAGGGAATAGCCATTCAAATACATGATACCCTGGTTCCAAATGGGAAATAAAAAGGAAAAAGCTAGAAGATGCAAGGACTTATTCAGAAGGAAGAGGTGCTATGGGATTTTAATAATCAAAATATTGAGGTGAAGAATTGTAGGAAATTCGGGTTTCTTCAGGTTTTGGGGGAGAAATAAGAGCCCTTAGCCTGCGAGAATCCATCTCTGTTCTCCACATGCATGGTTTGTACTCAGGCATGGTCACCGTGTACTGACCAGAGGGGCAGGTGGGCCTGCACTGGAGGGTCCACTGGGGGCCTCAGGGCAGGAGAGTGGGTCTCTTAGGGTCCTTCTGGGAACTTTTTTTGGAGCATATAGCACCATTTTAATGAAAAAAAATCAGCCAGATTTCTTTCTCTGACTGCATATACCAAGATAGATAATAGAGGCTTACCTATGACCTTGCTGGGATTTTCAGGTGATTTATTGTACAAGTCTTGGCTAATATATGTAAGAAATGGAACAGGGTGAAAAAGTGGGAAAACTTATTCCAGTTCTTTTCTGTAGGACCTTATTGTCAAAACATGCTTTTAACTGGATTAAAACCATGATAGAATGCCATCTGTTTCCTTTTTGACTTCTTATTTACTTTCAGTTTTTATTCCATTTACATGTGTATTTGGAACAGGAAAAGAAAAAGGAAATATGCCACTTCTGGTTCCTAATGTTCGCACCTCAAACCTTGACTTGTGAAAATCCCATCGGGATCAGAATCCCTTCTTCTCCAGACTCCATTGTAGGACTTGACTCAGAAACTTCCATGTGTTTCCCAGCATTTAAAGAGTTAATCTTGTCTTCTCCTCCTTCCTGCTGCAGTCAAAACTTGACAACAACAGTTCACTGTACATCAATTTTCGGTGGAAAAGTGAGGAAGACGGCCAAGGGCAGGGATTGTAACAGTTATTGACGATGCCTTCACTTTAGACAGGGTCTTTTCTTGCCCACTCTTCCAAGAAGGGGCACAAAGAGTGAGCCCCCTTGTTGGGCTGCAGCTCCACATCAGGCTTGGGGCAACGTGCAGGTCTCCTGGCCCTCAGCCCACTGTTCCCTCCACCGCCCAGCCCCCCTCCTGTCCTGCATTCTGGGTCACTGGCAGTGCTGTAGGGAGCTCCCTTAATTATGATAGTCTTGCTGTGTCAAATGGATTACAAATGGAAGCACCTGTGGAGAGCCCGCAAGGTTCCTGACAAAGACTAAAAGAAGATGGGAGAGTGAAGGACAAACATCTTCAAAACGCACACCGTTATGAAACAAAACAAATCAGCAGAAATAAATTGAGCTGGAAAAACCACTTCACCTTCCCCAACATTCTGACTTAATGAATGCTGTGGAATGTGCTGGTATGCTCACTGTTGTATAGAATTCGATTGTTATACCATGCATGAGAACCAGTCTGGAAGTAGGCTAGTCAGGAATTGAGTGTGTTCCAGAATGAGTCCCCTCTTGTGGACAGTACCACTCCAGACAAAAGTGGTCCTAGGAACAGTTCTCCTAGTCTCACACCCCCATCCACTCCAAGCCTGTATGTACCCTCATATCCAGAATCAAACTGGCAATGTACAACAGAAGTGTTCTTAGATATCTAGCTAAAGAATACCAGGTACGTATGGCACCCTCTAGTCTGAAAATGACCTTTTAGGGCCTTCCCCCAGGACCTCACATGAAGATTCTCCTTGCTATCAGCTGATATCTGAAAGTTATTCTACACCGTTTCACTGGTACCTATACCTGTTGTAATCTCTTCAACCTTCAGTCCAGGACTCAGTGTGACACAGTAATCCCTCGCTCTCCTCCAATCTAATCCAGTTTCTTAATGCATTACCCTGATTATGTTAAACTCCTACTCACAACCGTTCAATGTCTGTTCACTACTTAAGGGAAAACAGACTTCTTGCCCCATCATCTGTTGTCCCGATTATCATCTAACATGTGATGGCCACCTACGATGTGACAGGTTCTGTGCCAGGTGCTGGGATGTCTTTCCTCCCCCTAGAGACTGCCCCTCTCAACAGGACAAAATTGGATGAGAATCACTTGGGAAACGTTTTCAACTGGTAAGAGAACCTGCCTCCCCTCAGAGAGTAGGGTGAAGCCTTCTGGTTAGGGCTTGTGAATTCTTAAGGTGACTGTCACACATGCACACACACACACACATTGGAAAGACACAGAAATTAGTGCTTAAAATAATACTGTAATAGTTACACACAGATTGCCACAAGGACATGTTAGATTCTCCCCACTCCAGACTTGAATTGAAAATGGGGGTTATTAGGAATTGCTTTTTGGAAAGTATCTCAGCTGAAACTTTTTAGGATGAGTTACCCAAAGAAAGAGATGGAAAAAACAAAGTCCAGCCAGAAAACTCTGGATGTGTGAAGGTACATGGGAAGATGATAGGGCAGGACATTTTTATAAACAGAGGCATAAGAGAGAGACAAGAACAATAGGTGGACAGTATCATCAAGGCCCCAGTGTGTCATGGTAAGGGGTTTGCACTTTTATCCTGGAACCACTAGAAGGATTCAGTTGGGAGGCAAGTGCAGTTATCCAGGTGAAATGCTTAATATCTGAACTAAAGCGAGTGGATTAGCGAGGAGGGTATAATCAATATATATAAATGCATTGTATAGGGAGAAGGCAGAAGCCAGGATGAAACCCAGGTTCAGTCTTGGAAAGTGAAAGTAACGATGGTGTTAGTCACGAAGAGAGAACAGAGCCATGAAGCAGAGAATGACTGGGGTTTGGGATGAGGGGGAACCTTCAAGAGCAATGCTCAGTAGTTAATAGTGCAGCGGTGAGCCGTGACCCAGGAGGTCTGGGAACAGATGTCAGCATGGCAAAGAAGGCACACAAGTGGTTGAGAACACCCCAGGGGAATACCTACAGGGAGGAGTCCTACAACAGCAACATGTGAAGTTTGAGGCAAAAGGAGATGTTTCCAAAGGGCCCTAAGAAGGAACCCCAGAAGAGCATTGTGAAATAAGTCAACGAAGGCTACAAGGAAGGAATGGCCAATAGTGCAGGGTGGGTAAGCCCCATAACAACCAACAGCATCCACATGATTTAGCAACAAGGTCATCACTGGTGGTGTTGGCAGAAGCAGCTGACATGGAATCTGGGGTATATAAATCTGGCTGAGGGAGGTTGAGGTCTGGGTGGGAGATGAAGAGCTGGGGCCACAGGGTAAATCGGTTACCACTTCTATAAAGAATGGCTTACAGAGTAGAAGGGAGGCAGCCTGGGATACAGATAAGCACTAAGGGCTGTCCCAGTTGCTCATAGAAGGGATGGGACCATGGAAGACTTCAGAAGCATGGAGTAACCAGAAAAGACTTTAGAGATTACCATTTGTCTAAGGAGGGAAGACTTCCTGAAAAGAAAAAGTGGAATGGGTAAAAGCAGTGAGGAAAGAGAAAATACGGCGTATTTAGGGAATTCTTAGTTTCGTACCATTCACTCTTCCATAAACCCTTTATTCCAGCTAAATGGGACTGTTTACTTGGACCCAAATTAGGCTGCTCTGATCACTTCTATGACTTTGTTTGCAATGTTTCCTCTATTCAGAATGCCTACCACCTTCCCCCAAATGTCCAAGTTCTCCTCATTCCATCCCTTGGACTCAAGCATGAACATCAGGACCTCCATGAAAATTCCAGAGATGTCTTATCCTTTCTCCTCCAAATCAGAATGGCCTCTCCTCTTCCCACCCCCATACCTGAGAATTCTTAGAGCAAGATATTTGGATCTCTTACATGGCCTTCCTAATGGAGCTTCATTGTTACTCCTGGAAAGATCATTGAGGTCAAGGATGCTCTTTCTATTAAGACCCATCTTGGTGTTGCCCTCCGTCCCGAGAGCCTTGCACTTAGCAGGTCTCTCATTGCTGCTGGGGCCATCTGTGCTGTATCAGGCCCTCAGAGGACACTAGTGCAGTATTTCTCTCTCCTCCTTCTATAACAGAAATCTGCAACAGCAGTTCTATTATAAGTGCTTCTCTTGATTATACCTGAGAATATGGCTGCAAGCTCATTTGCTCTTTTTCATGTCCTACTTTTTTCTCAACATATCATGTTTGAAAGAAATCTTTTATTAGCAAAAGAAGATTGAGCAATAGAAATGGCATATTGTATCGTGGGACTCCATCACCCATGGCTTTAGCAGCAACTAAGAATTAAATAATTGAATGATTGAGGATTGAATTTACTGATGGCTGAATTTCCTACTCTTGTCTCCCTCCACCTTTCCCTGTGTTTTCTTTCCTCTCCCCATTTTTCATTTTCACATTTAAAGTTGTGCAAGTTTATAGTTTTTTGACATCATTCACTTTGGAGAAAAAGATGCTATGTCTTAATTAATAAGCCACATCCAGGCATTCGCAATCCAATCAAAGATTTCCCAACAAGTTCAAGTGAATTAGCCCAGAAAATTTAGGATGCATGGGAAAGCTTTTCATTTGGCTCACATTCTTTCAGCAGCCCTTCACTTCAGAGACAGAATTTCAGTCAACGTGGTGAGACCACTTTCCTTGGAGCTGAAGTCACTTCAACCCATTCCAGGCATACTCACTGCTTGGTGAATTTCAGCATTTACTGCAAGTGTCTGCTTCCTATGGTGTAGGAAGCTGCTATGAATTTCTGCTAAGAAATCCAGAGCTTTTGTGTCACTTCAGACCTAGGTGATGATAGGCTTGCTCAAAGCTAGGCAAGGGTGTCACAAATGTGCAACAAAGATGCCCCACACCAGCAGTTATCCTCTACAGGCAGCCTGCTCTTTGCACAATGTCTCAGCACTTTCTCATCAGTTCTCACACTTCTCTTCACATGTGAAATTACACACAGACTCCCCCACACACATGCACACACACAGATGCATACAAATGGGGGTTCCAAAAGGACATAGAAAATTAAAAGATAATGCAAATTTTCCACGACCTTCTTGAAAATCCTTTATGTATGCCCTCATACATGCATGTGTATACATACACACAAAGGGGGCTGAGAATGTCAGTAGCATAAAAGGCTATACTATGAAAAGATTTTTAGAGTCACTGTAATGAATGAGAGTCAGTCTTGCTACTAATCTAGCAACACCTGTAGAAAATACCTGTATGCTTTTAAGGATTTTTAAAAAGAGGGTGACACTAGGCATATGACCGAGGCATCCTAGTAGCTAGTGAGTAGGGACCAAGGATGCTACTAAACATACTGCCATGCTCAGGCAGCCTCCTCGAAGAAGAATCTGATCCAAAATGTCAACAGTGCTGGAGGTGAGAAAACTTCATTCAAAGCACGGTGGGTTTTTCAAGCCACTTCACAGAAGGCAGGCTGCTTGGTCTGGATCTCACTCGTGTACCTTCTGCCCCATCACAGATGACAGCAGCCTTCTGAATCTAACTCCCTACCCCTTGGTGAGAAGACGGAAGAGAAGGTTCTTTGGGCTCTGTTGCCTCGTCTCAAGCTAGGCAGTTCTCTCGGAAACCCACCACCGGGAACACCTGAAAAAAAACAAACCACAAAACCGGAGGACCTCCAGACAGCTGAACCACACGGTTATTGGTTTCTGACTATGTTTTCTATGCTTCCTCGTTACTTTTCTCCGCCTCTCCCCGCCCTCTTAAATGATTTTACGCTTGAAAGCAGCTGCTGTCAAGAAAAAAATAACTGATTCCAAAAGCAGGCTGTTTTTAAAAGGATTTGTAGAGCTGACATTGTGCATGCCTGCTCTAAACCATGCCATGACAGATGCAAGAATTATGATTTTTAAATGACTTAAAGGGTTTTTTAATGTATTATACAGAGAAAAGTTATTTCACATATACTAGTATATCTATAGCTCTTGCTGATCTCATGTGAACAATTTATCCTATATGAAAGAAGTCTTTAAACATAGAAACCTATTTAAAACTGCAAAACTGTGTTCGAAAATCCAATCTATCAGTATCATTGGAAAAATATTATAACCTAACATATGCCACCTCACTTATTGCTTTCTCTGCACTCATTGATGTTTAGTCTTCCATTCTGTCAGAATCTAAGAGCTTCAACATGAAAATATCTTAATTTATAATGCAACAAAAACCATATATGGAAAGTACTTACATTTTGTAAATACACAGTAATCCTAATACCGTCGTACAATGCATATGGGCAACTAATTTCCTTTGATCCAATGGTGTCTTTTTCAGCTTCTTGGAGAATGAAGTAATCCAGTTAGGAAATGGTGTAGAAACATATACAATTACCCTCAAATGTAAAATTGAATATTATCACATTTTGTTCTAATTGAAATCTGAAGCATGGTGTCTGCACATCAGCATAGTGTTAAATCTTATAGGGCATGCTGGAATTAGCTCAGATCATAAAACTATTTAACATTTTACATTGTTGATAAATTTTTTTAGTTAAGCTAAGCTTTTCTCATTTTAGATGACTATGCAGATATGACTTTTCCAATGTGTACTTGGTGTCTTGTCTTATGCTTAGAATCTTGGAAGCAGGACACATTAAGCAATACTATATTTTAGAACAGAGGAAGCCACTGCTTCATTTTCCTGCTGATAGCTTTGTTGTGATTTTCCCACACAAAACTTGTAACACAGTACAAATTTTGTTCTATATTCCCCCTCTTCCTCCTTTGGCCCATTTCCCAGACTCAGTTTCCCTTAGATTGAGAGATCAAGTCTTTGCACTTCTTGTTTTCCATAGTACAAAAAATCTTCAAGTCAGACACAAGGCACCAGTGTCTAGTACAACAGAAAGATGAGCTAGATACCTAATAGTGGTGTATCCAAGACACATCTTTAATCCCAACCCCGTACTATCTCAATATTTACATGCACAGGCGTTTACATGTATGCCAATATTTTGACCTAAAATCTGAATATATTAAAACCTTTAGCATTAGTGAAGATGAACAGAGGTATAGGTAAGCTACTGGAATAATTATTCTATTAAGTTGAATCATATGAAATTGCTGATATTTGACTGTTTTGACCTACAAAAACTAGCAGTTTCATATAGCTCAACCTACTAGCTGATGTTGTGGAAGTTTTACATGGAATTGTCTTCTAGCTCTTTTTATTGAAAATGAAATTGATTTAGGGAGTTGGCAGAGCTCTGTAAAAGCTATACAGGTCTCTATTTAGATCACACCAGCCGGTTGTTGGTCCTATTCTTGGAGTCTAGAATTGTGTTTCATTGACCTGGTCATTAATGCATGGTATAGGTATGCTTGGCTTCATAAAAAAAGAAGTACCCTTGACCAGTTATATGAGAAATTCACAACTTCCTATATCAAGTACTTGTAAAAACAATTGGGACTCCTCCTGTGAATACTCCTTTGCAGAGTAAGCAACCGCCAGGCTCACCTGGTCTGCAAATGTTGATTGTCAAAAATCAGTTTAATTAAAGCTTAACATCCTTTTCTAAATCTGGCTCCTTTTCATTACCTGAGGTTATTGCCTTTCAGGTCCATTATTTTGAAATTATGAAGCAGCCCAGTGTGGCTTACCCTCAGCTCCCATCTCTGTCCTCTCCCACCTTCCAACTATGTTGAAACCTCAGCTTCGGTCCTACTCCCACTAATCCACGTGAGGTTACCAAATGAGAAGCCCACCTTGGGTGTTCAGCACGGCTTTCTAAATGCCTGGCCTAAATCATTTCTGCTTGGTTCATTTGTGCTCACCTTCACTTTAGTCTCAGTGTGAAAGTAACATTTACCTTCTGTGCAGTTGTCCTTTGTACAACCGAAGACTGTTAATAAATTCAGGTCTCACCTCCATGTCTGGGAAGGCTGTAGTAGCTATTCACGGAGATGGGAATTTGTCTAATTACGTAGCCAGACTTTCCATATCTAAGGTGATATATTCAGCCTCATCTTTTATTCATAGTGCCTGTTTTCCAGCCTTCGATCAGTTTTGTAGTTCCTGTGGACACACTCCAAGATTTATAGATCTTCTTTCAGAAGCAGGTAATAAAATTAAATTTAGTGCTCAAAGTCCTGATACACCTACACTGGCTCATGGTTGCATTCGCCATTTCCCTTTAGATATGCATCCTCTGGGAGCTGCCCCTCTCTCCTCTCACCTACCAAAGGATTTTCTCAGGTGTGGTTCCATGAGATCAAGTTCTCACTGTCTTGGTTTCTTGCTGGTGATTCTCTTTAAGATTAGCAACATCACTCACCTGATCTCTAGGCATAAGAAGAGAACATCAAACCCATTTTTTTTCTTATATCCACATACTTGAAACAGAAAAAGATGCAAATTTTATGTGACACTCACTCACTTGACCACCATATTTTTAATATCCCATGTTGATGGGGTTTTTTTTCCAACTACAAAAATATGATTTTTTTTTCAGGCAATCTGAAAAATACCACCATGTATAAAGAAAGTAAAAGTCACCTGAATTTCATCACAATTCATACTGGGTATTTTTTTATACATAACAGGAACGAATTTCACGTATTTCATATATACTGTTTTATGAATGTATTACATTGTTTAAAATGACATTTTTGGTCTTTCAGTCAGTCCAGTCTGGGCCCAGCAGCACTGAGGGATAACTCCTCCAGTGTAAAGTGTCATTTTAACAAAGCCCGCCCTCTGCAGTCTGGCCTGCATCTGCAGACTTGCTGCAAATTTCTGGTTGTGTCATCATTCAGGGATACAGAGAAAGCTTTAGCATTAGCACAACTCTGATGCCTCCTCCAACAAACTGAAGTTTCTAGGGGAAATTTTAAATTTTAAATCCTGCCGGACCATTTTCTTCATCCATGCTGCTGTAAAAACAGTGGAGATACTCAGTGTTTGGCAATACTGCCACCTACTGAAAGATGACCTTCAGAATGAGAGGGGAAAATAAACAGAGTGCAGGAGTCAAACTCTAATTTGTGTAGACAGCTGACACATGGGCCATGATCGCCTCTGGAATTTCATACTCTGAGAGTCTCGATGTTGAAATGACTAGGGATATCATCCAGCCTAACCTCCCGTCCCACACACGCACCTGTAAGCAAAGTCTATTGTGTGTGTGTGTGGGTGTGTGTGTGTGTGTTCCAGAATGTCACCAAATGCAAAGTGCTCAACTTTTAGGTAACTGGGTAGAATGAGGAACTGCAATGATATGATTGGCCTCAGAATAAATCATTAGAATTCGATATGAATAGACTCAAGAACATAAAATTATTGAATATGTTATAAAGATGACATCCTAAATCAATGAGAAAGGTTGGATGATTATTATTTTGTAACCACTGGTTAGCCATTGATTGAGAGAAATATTAGATCCATACTTCCTTTCAGAAAGATAAATTCTAGATGAAATAAGGATTTAAATGTTAAATCACACAAATGAACACAACAGGACTAGCAGACAATCTGAATGAGTATCTATATAACTTAAATTTAGGAAAAACCTTTCTAAGCATAACACCAAAGGAAGAAACCATAAAGACAAGATGGATAGATTTAACTAATTAAAAATGCTGAACTCAAATATGGTGGAAAACAACAAAGAAAAGTAAGAGAAAATGATATTTGTAATTTTTGTAACAAAGATTGGGAATATCTAATAAATATTAAAAATTTAAACACTACTACTTTGGGGAAGTTCCCATAGTTTCTGACCATCTTCCCAGCCAAATGTTTCCATTTAGTTCTTTCCTTATTGTGTTTTCTTCACTGTTGCTTGTCTAATTATCAGCTTTTCCCCTACTGAACTGGAAATACAAAAGACAGCAACCATTTCTCTGTGGCTTACTATTGGGCCCCCAACATCTAACACAGTACTAGACCAAAAGCAAATGGTGAAAACATATTTATCGAATGAGTGAGGAATGAATGAATGAATGACTGAGATTCTGTGACTTTAAAAACAGCCAATTTTCCAGTAGAAAATTAAGCCAGGGGCACAAACTGGTTATACACAATAAGCTAAAATAATTCACTCATAAGAAATAATTTTTAAAAATATACTAGTAATAGAAAATGCAAATCATATGCTGTACTATTTTTTACATAACAGAAAGGTAGAATATAAGGAATTAAACACACTAGAAACGATCAGGGTGTATGAAAACACTCTCTTCTAGAGTCAGCAGGACTATAAATTGATCAAAACTTTATAGGAAGTATTTTAGCAATATATTTTCCATGTGTGCCCAGTAATTCCATATTAGGAAATTCCACTTTACAAAGGTCAGGAGGAAAGAATGTGCTAAAGTGTATTCATTCATTATTCAAAAACTGTATGCAGGAAAGGATGTTTATAGCAGCATTATTTGCAGGAGTAGAAAAGTGTAACTAAGTCCACCTTCAAGGGTTGGTTACATATGGTACATCCTTCTAGTGGGATATTGTGTACCCATTAATAATAAATATCATATGTACATCTTTGCTATATTGTTAAGCAAAAAAAAAAAAGGAAGTTACAGTTGTATAGCCATAGTATGATCCTTTTTTAAAAATATTATATACACAAGTGTTCATTAAAAAGTATGAAAGGATATTTGCCGAAGTGATAATAGTATTTTATCTCTGGGAGGTGAGATTTGGAGCAATTGTATTTTCTTTCAGCATATCTGTACCTTCTAATTTTTCCACAATGAGCATGTAGTATCTGTATAATTTTTTCAGGGAATAAACAACAGTGTTCAGAATATATATTAAATGAAAAACACGTTATAAAACCATATGTATAGTATGACACAGTATTTGTAAAAAGAAATTATATATAAATATATCTATGTATGTATATATATGCATAAGAAAGCTAGAAGGACATACACTAAAATGTTAATAGTAGTTATCTATGGGTCGTGGGATTATGGGTGTTTTGTTTTTGTTTTTTTTTTTTTTTTTTTGCTTTTTCTGTGTTTTCTAATTTTTCTACAATGAATATGTATTACTTGTGTAATAAAAGCTAATAATAAAATATTTAAAAATACAAAAAGGTGAGAGAGACATTGTGACCACTTTTCTTTTTTCTGCACCCCTACCCCTACCTCCATCTGGCTTATTTCTTGTTGTCAAAACGTGGGCAATGGGGATATGAGGAGAAAACACCAGGGCACTAGTACTTTCAAAGACAGAAGACACAAAGAGGGATGGGAGGGTGTGGGGAGAGGAACTATGGAGTGAAGTCAGTGGAGGAAACATTAAAACATGTTTTGGAAATCTTTTCACTATTAATAGCAATGTCTCTAAATTCAGTTCAGGTTTTCTGATAGCAATAGTAAAAGAAAGATATACTCATACTCTGAGTTGAATAATTTTATTATTTTCTTGGAGTGACACAGGCCTTAGTCTGAATCTCAGATGTGCTACCCAAGTACGCGCCTATGGTTAGCAATTCCAATATCCATTATCTTTTTTCTTCAGTAAACAGAGACCCCAAACTTCAACAAGGCACTGGCCACCTAATGAGTCCATATCCCAGCTTCTCTTGGATATAGAAGTGCTATAAAACTGAAATTTGACCAATAGGGTATCAGTGCAATTTTAAGTAACATTAATTAAATAAGGGGTATGTGTTTTCAAGCATCAGTGAGAGAATAAATTATATGAGGATGGCAGACGCTCCTTCACAGGCCTGACCATCTCTACACTACCATCCACAAAGCTGAATAAACCATTCTTTATTTAAGGCATACATAAGAGAGGTCTTTGTATAGAAGAACCTATTCACTATATTGGTTAATTTCTCCATTCCCCTATTCCCTTACAGTAAAATGGGAATAATGATACCAATATCACCACATGTTCAAACACCTGTCTAATTACTTGCATAGCATCAAAGCTTTCTTGTGAGAAAAATGAAATAAACCATTGCATGGATACTGTGTTGGACAACAGGGAAGAAAAATTGATTTGCAGATTGCTGGCTTCAGCCTGACCAGCCCTGGCCATTGTGCGTATTTAGTGAGGGGTCCAGCAGGTGGAAGATCTCTGTCTGTTTCTCTTTCAAATAAAATGAAAATAATAAATTATTTTCATATCAACTTAAGCTGATTACAGATATAAAGATTAAAAGGAACACAATAGAGTTTCCAGAAGATAATATAGAAGAGTATCTTCACATCCACAGGATTATGAAATGGTTCTTAGCAAGACACAAAACTCTTAGGAAAACTGTATAACATTATCTATTATCAGAGAACATATGCATACCTAATGATGCAGTACTTTCACTCCTAGGTAAAGGCCCAACAGAAATACTGATATGGGGCTGGCATTGTGTCACAGCACTTTAGACTGCCACTTGCAATAGAACCTGCATTCTGTGATGCAGGTTCGAGGCTCAATCCAACTCCCTGATAACGCACTTAGGAAGGCAGTAGATGAGGATCCAAGTACTTGGGCCCCTGCCACCTACGTGGTAGACACAGATCAAGTTCCAGGCTCTTGGCTTCGGACTCTCCTGTTGCAGCTATTTGGAGAGGGAATCAGCAGATAAGAGATTCTCTCTCCCCCTCCCCCCCCATCATTCTGCCTTTCAAATAAATAAATGTTTAAATCTTTTTTTAAAAAAGAAATACTTGAGTGTGTGTGATTGTGTAACAGCCAAAGTGTTAACAGTTCACAGAATTGAAAGATGGATATGTCAACTGAGGTGTATTCATATAATTGAATGTCATGCAGCAGCAAAAATAACCGAACTACATTACAGCTACATACAACCATGTGAAAGATTATAGCCATTATAACGTTGAATGGATACAAGCTACATGCAAAACAATGCATTCTACTATTAGCAGCCTACATGCACAGTAGCTGAGATGGGTATCATTGCCCCATGAAACAAGTCTGGGCAGGCACCATAGCAACTACTACAGTTCATCCCTTGAACAGCTCAAATCCATTTGCTTCTCACATGAGGCTGACCCCAACCGGGTGTAACTTCTTCTCAGTTCTGTTGTCACAATTCCTGGGGACATAAATGAAAAGAGGGATAGTGGGACAAACCACTGCATCAGCTTAAGCAGTTTGTCCCAAGGTACACAGCTGATACTTATCATCTTCCTTATCAGCCACCCCCTTGGATTCCCTACATCCAGGGCTGGTACTTCCTGGTAGCCAGAGAGGTCAGAGCTTGCCACCCCATGTAGCCTGAGGCCCTTGTCACCATGCCTGTACTGAACTGTGGCTGCTGTACATGGGCATTCCAAGAGATGACCAAATAGGTCACCTGCATGCCAGACGTGTTTCTCTGTGCCCTCATTATGTTGCATTGGCTATCCCTTCTCATGATGATCAGGGCCAATTACCCCCACCAGCGCAGTCACTACTTGTATCTGCTAACGGGATGGCTGGCATGCAGAATCTCAAGTGACCAAGTAGCTGCTGCAGCTGAAAGTTTGGTGAGACTTTAATTTCTTTCCATGTAGGACCCAGAAACTCCAGACCTACAGCTTCTAGCGCTGTAGGGATGCAAGGCACAGATTCCTCGGCGGATCACTGAGGCCTCTCCTCCTCTCACTCCTTGACTCCAGAGCCCCTACATTCTATCGACTGGTGACACATTGAATTAAAGAGTGCTTAAGGAGCTCAGTGAATCCTGAAGCACAATACCCAGAGGCCATGCTGGCACGGCATGGGGCAGAGCTTCTGCAGGGCCAGGCAGGGTTGTGAGACAGGAACAGTAGGCTCCACAGCACGGTTTCATTGAACCACTTCCTTTGCTAAGGCGGTTATGTAGGACCCCGAGTGAGTAGGGCAGACACTCTGAGTTGATGGATAGCGGTCCTGGCTAACGCCTGCTGACAATAAAAGCAAAGCACATCTATAACACAGGGTAATCCTAGTCTGGGGAAGGGTAGTCAATTTCTCACCCAGGTTTTAAGGTATGGTACAGTTGTCCCTTGGTATCATAGGGGATTAGTTCCAGGATCTGCCCTGTCCCATGGATACCAAAAGCTGTGGATGTTCAAGTCCTTTATATAAGTGGCATGGTAATTGCATGTAACCTACACAGATTCTCTTGTTGACTTTACAATTTATTTATTGTTTTATTTCAAAGGCAGACAACACAGAGAAAGACAGACAGATAGGCAAAGATATTCCATCCACTGGTTCATCTTCCAAATACCTGCATCTGCTGGAGTTGGGCCAGGCTGATGGTGGCAGCTGGAAACAGTCCAGGTATCCCATGTGGGTGCTAGTGATCCCACTACTTGATTTATCACCTTCTGCCTCCCAGGGTATGCATCAGCCAGAAGCTGGAATCAGAAGTGGAGCCAGGACTCAAACCCAGATCCTCCAACATGGGATGTGGCATGCCAAGGGGTGTTTTAACCGCTGTGCAGAATGCCCCCCTTTCCTGCATACTTTAAATCATATCTAAATTACTTACTATACCTGATTGACATAGTATAAATTCCATGTAAATAATCATCGTTGTTACCTATATTGTTTCGGGAACGATGACAAGAAGTCTGTATATGTTCAGTGCAGACATGATTCTTCTTGTTTTTGTTTTGAAATAATCCCAATCTGTGGCTGGATGCAGAACCCCTGGCTGTCGAAGGCCAATTATGCTGTGTCCAAGGCACAGGGGCAGTCTCTGTTGTCTCACTGAGAAAAGCCTGTATTCATTGACTATGGCTGCTGTAACAAATCAACACCTGCCTAGTGGCTTCAAACAGCAAAAATCTTGCACTTACCAATCTAGAGGTCAGAACTCAGTCTCACTGGTCTCCAATCAAGGGCTCAGCAGGCCTGTGTTCCTTTCGCAGGCTCTAGGGGAGAACGTTTTCTTTCCTTTACAGTTCCTGGAGGCCTCTGGCATCTCTTGGTTCATGGCTCCTTCCTCCATTTGAGGCAGCAAAATGGCACCTCCAATTCTCTCTCTCCCTCCGTGTAACCTCTGCTCCTACTCTCTCCTTCCTTCACTCTGACTCTCTGTCTTGCTCTTACAAGGACATTGGTTGTTACACTGGATTCACCTAGATAATCCAGGATAATTTCCCAAACTCAAGGTTCTTAACATAACCAGACACACAAAGTTCTCTTAGTTATGTAAAATAGCATTTACAGGTACCAGGGACATGAACAATGAGGGGGCGGGTCATTATTCTACCACAAACCAATGCTCTAGGAACCATTCACAGCCTCCACCTTTGCCAGGAGCTGTGTTCTGAAAGGTTCAGATTCTGTACTGCAGAAAGCCTGGCCTTACTTCCGAACCCTAAGGATGTGTACTCTGACTCTCTTATCGGAGTTTATAAAGTCTCCATGATGTCCTTCAATACCCACCTACTTCTACCACCATGGCCTCTGTCAGATGATGTGGCCCAAGTGACAGCGTTGCTTATGCTGCAGCCTAAACCTGCTGCAGGGCGTCTCCTTGCTCTGTGACTCATTCGGAACCAGCACTCACAACACTACAAAGCATGTGGTCAGAACCCTTTTCCCTTGTGTAACATATACAGCATATATGTATATGTATATGTTACATATTTGCTGTATATGTTACACCTGAAAAGGACAAGCAAGCTTCAGGATTCTTACTGTCCAAGATGCAAGGAACAGCAGCTTGCTTTTACTCTGGAGAGGATGTAACATCACTGATGCCACAGGCCCCTTAGTACTCAGGAGTTCACGTGTCTTGCCAAGGCAAGCTCACAGCATCCAATGAACATGATGTCATCAACTCAGGGGACAAATGTGGTGTTCTCTAGAAAGAACATTCTGTCAATTGGCTAGACTGTGCTTTCGTGGGGCATGATGAGGTTTTTTGTTTTGTTTTGTTTTGTTTTCTTTCTAAAAATAGAGGAGCCTAATTCTAAAAGGGTTATCTGAGGACATAAAGTTATGACTACCTACCAGGTACCCAATCACCCAGTGACTAAAATAAACCTAAAAATATTATACAAGGAGAACACAGAGCACTGTAGACATGCCAGGTTGACTAAGACATAGAGAAGTCTGGTTCCCAGAGGTCATCTGAGAACACGAAGTGAGGCTGTAGCCCAGGTACCCAGCTGCTGGGTGTTATTGTCCTGAGAGCATGTAGAATGCTGTTTGCATGGCTAGATAAAAGCCCATGATATGTGTAGTTTGTAAGGGGTGCAGACGGCACTTGCTTGATAAAACCCAACCTGGGCTTTAGGGGTTTCTTCCCCTGCCTGCTCCTATAAAAGCCTCCCCTGAGGGCACTTGCAGGTAATAGGTTTGTTGCAGAGTAGATGAAAGCTGCAGTTCTTACTGGGAACTGACAGCATCTCTAGCACCCCAGTCCAGGTATTTAACCTACCACTTAAGACACATCCTTAATTCAATTCATGGCACTGGCTCCTGACCCCAGTTTCCCAACAATGCAGACCCTATGAGGCAGCAGTGGAGGATCAAGCAGCTGGGTTCCTGCCACCAACACAGGAGAACATTCCTGACTCCTGTCTCTGAGCCTGGCCCAGCCCTGCCATTTTGGGCATCTGGGGGAGTGAACCAGTAGAGGAGAACCATTGCCTCTTTCTCTTTCACTCCTTCCCTCTCCCTCTTCTTCTCCCTCACCATCTCTCTCTCTTTCCTAGTCTCTCAAATTAAAAAAAAATTAACAAAAATAAAATATATTTGTGGCCAGCATCAAGCACAGCTGGGTAAGCTGCCACTTGCATCTATTATCTGCTAACACCAGCATCTATTATCTGAGTGTTGAAGTTCAAGTCCAGATACTCTCCTTCTGATCCAGCTTCTTGCTAACATGCCTGGGATGGCAGCAGAAATGGCCCAAGTACCTGGACCCTGCCACCCTTGGTAGGAGACCCAGATGGAATTCCTGGCTTCTGGAATTTGGGAAGTGGACCAGTAGATAAAAGATATCTCCTTCTCCCTCTCCCTCTCTTGCTCTTGCTTTATCTTTTAAATAAATAAGTCTTCTAAGACAATAAATTTTCAATTATAAATTCCACAGATATATTAGAGCCCCTTGAGAAACAATAACAATGATGAAGATGATGAGGAAGAAAAGGAAATTTCAAAAAGATGCCACACACCAGGTTAATTAATTCAGAATCTCTGGGCACGGGATTTAGGCACCAGCATTTTTACAATTGAACATGTAGACAGATGGTGTGAACACAAGTGCAGGCAGTCTGCCTCAGGGGAAGACGAAGCCATTCTCTGACTGCTTCTATTTTCTCAATGAAGTAAGCAGAGAGGGTGCTTTCAATTCAAAGAGAGGAGAGGGTGACAGTATGGAATAATTTTGGGAACCAGGAAAGCAAAATTACTCATGAAACAGAACAAGGTTGCAAGGATTTGCCAAGCGCCTGCCACAGATGGGTGAGGGTAAAGGTAATGTGAGACCAAAGGAGCACAGCTGTGTTTCTTCTCCAGCCACGTCCATCCGGGCACAGACAAGGAGTAGGTGGAGATGTTCCCTGGTGACATCTGCAGCAGTTGCCACCGCTTGACTCCTGAGTCAGTGTCCAAAGTGGAGGTGGTTGAGAGCCTTTGGAAGTTTCCTGCCACCCTCCTGCTTCCTAAAACAGAGATATTCCAGGCTGATCTAACCCCACTGGGATTTAAGGAAAAAAACAAGCTAGCAAACCCAAATGGAATTCTCATCGGTAGAAGTGGGGAGAGAGAGAGGAAAGGAGATTTTAACAGCACTTTGTGGAGCCACAACTTACGTGCGGCAGAAATGTACAAGCCATATTGTATCACATACTAATTTTGCACATTGCTATATACAAATATGTGAGTACCACCAGCTCAAGAAATTAAAACTTTGAAGTCACCCTAAAAATTTCCCCTGCACGCCCCATTTAAAGCCAACTTCCTCCGTGCCAGGGTCCGCAATGTTGTGCTTCCGTGAATCTTGCCTGGTCCTTACCTTCACTTAAAGGGAGTCATGGAGTGTGAGCACTTTTGTACCTGACTCCTTGATGAGAGTCGTTCATGCGCCAGGAGCTTGTTCTTTGGTGATGGTGGAGAAGCCCATTTTATAAATACACTGCAGGCTGTTCATCCACCGCTCAGTCACAGAATAGGTGTATGTTTAACTTCAGTGGAAATCAGAGGAGAGTTTCCCACGATGGTTGTTCTGTTTATACTCCCGAGCGCAAGATGAGTGCATCCCAGCTGCCACTCATCTTTGACACAACTTTAGTGGATGCGAGAACGATTATTTCTGAAGAAGGCTTTGAGGTGCCACTCCTCTCCTCTGGACCCTGCCACTCCAAGCCGAGGCCCAGCAACTCAGGCCATGCTTGAAAGGCTGCTGTGGGGCCAGCGCCATGGTTCACTTGGTTAATCCTCCGCCTGTAGCACTGGCATCCCATATGAGTGCCAGGTTCTAGTCCCGGTTGCTCCTCTTCCAATCCAGTTCTCTGCTGTGGCCCGGGAAGGCAGTGGAGGATGGCCCAAGTCCTTGGGCGCTGCACCTGCATGGGAGACCAGGAAGAAGCACCTGGCTCCTGGCTTCGGATCAGCACGGTGCGCCGGCCGTAGCAGCCATTTGGGGAGTGAACCAACAGAGGGAAGACCTTTCTCTCTGTCTCTCTCACTGTCTATATCTCTACCTGTCAAAAATAAATAAATAAAGAAAGAAAGAAAGAAAGGCTGCTGTGACCCCCTCAGCAGCTCAGGGTACAGCCATGTGGTACCAGCATATCTCAAGGGCTTTTGTGCTTTCGTGTGAAATGGTGTGCGCCTGCACGGTCAAAAGAATTGGGCAGGTGCCAGCTCTGTGGTGCAGCGGGTTAAAGCCCCAGCCTGTGGTGCAGGCATCCATATGGGTGTTCATGTTCCAGCTGCTCCACTTCCAATCCAGCTCCCTGCTAATGCACCTGGAAAAGTAGTGGAGGATGGCCCAGGTACTTCAACTCTGACTATAACATGAGCAAGTGGAAATGTATAAGCACAAAGCAGGGTGGGGTCAGCCAGTGGGAAATGACTAAGGTGTACAGGTGATTCTGTCTACACCAACCTAACCTCACTCCTGGGCTGTGGTGGGAAGTGAGGAACCCGATCTGATGTTGAGCGTGATCAGGTATCAAGGAGGGAGTGTTCTTGCTAGACTGCCTCAACAGGGTTCTTCGCTAAAACAGAATGGTACAAGGAAACACACAGAGAAATTTCAGAAATACTGCTGGGGTGGGTGTTGTGGCACAGCAGATGAGCTACAGCCTGCAATGCCTGCATCCCATATCAGAGTTCAGGTTCAAGTCCAGGACACCTGGGAAGGAGATGACGGTTCAAGTACTTGGGTCCATGCCACCGACATGGGAGACCCAGATGAAGTTTCTGGTTCCTGGATTCAGCCTGGCCCAGACCTGGCTGTTGTAGGCATTTGGGTGCAAACCAATGGATGGAAGATCTATCTCTGTCCCTCTTTCATTCAAATGAATGGTTTTTTGTTTGTTTGTTTGTTTGTTTGTTTGTTTTAGAAAAAACTCTTTGTCAAGTTCTACATATCAGTGTGTGGCACAGGGATTGAATCAATGGAACAGAAGCACAGCTCTGAATGGGTGCCTGCCGCCTCACCCATCCCATCTTTTCTCTTCTCCTGCCCACCACACTCACTCTCAACTCCATACTACTTTGATTCTCTTGCTGAATACTCCGGGAAAATTATATCTTGGACTCATTAGGAACCCCTGCTTATGTAGCCTAAGCAAGCCAGACAAGATTTTAATGGGGTGTCCCCCAATTCCAGTTTTCCCAAGGCTACCACCCTTTCTCCTTGTGAGTTACTAAGTAGAAGGACACCGGCCAGCACTTATAATCCCAGGATGGGGGACGCTCTGGCTGTCTCTCAGATTTCTACCTGTAGCCCAGACAGAGCCCAGGGCTAGGAGGGAGCAGGCTCTGACCCAGAGTTTCATGGGTCCATTTCTTTATTAATGTGCATAAGGATAAGAGCTGACACATAGGCAGGATCTTCAGAAAGTTCATGGAAAATACGTACTGTGGAAAACTGTGCATGGGTTTTTGAAGCTGATGTGTGCACCAGAATACGCTGGCCTTTCCATTTTCCATGAACTGTTTGAATTGCCCTTGTATCTGTAAAACGCAGACGTCTGTTTTCTGCCTTTGTGCCAGGGATCGCCTGTGCCATACTCCTGGGCACCTCCCAGAGCCAAAATCTGCTGCTTTTCCTGCTTGCTAAATCCCCAAGTTGAGCTCAGGGGAAGCAGACAGGAAGCCATCTGCAAGGACTGACTTCTAATGTCCCTTCCAGCTTTAACAGCTCATCATGCCAGAAGAAGGGGGTCATCCACAAGCCCTGCTGGGTGACAGGTGTTAGCCATTGTAAACTTGATTCCTTGCAACTGATTGATCACGTAGTTTTTAGTGAGACCTTCAGATTCTACACCAGTGGCTGCAATCACTGTTCCTGATACATTTTGAACATCAACTATATTGTTTTGAAAAATTAAAAAATAAAAAATGTGTTTGAACTACATCAGAGTGTAGTTCAAAGTATGTCCTGAAGATGGCAGTGTAATAACATTGTGCGTTCAAGCGTATCCAATTATTTCAAACTGCTAAATTATAAAACATGTTGAGAGAAAACTGTATCTTGAGAGACTGGAAAAATTGAATTTATTGCCTTCTGTTCCGTTATTGCTAAAGGAACATGTCTGCAAAAGTACCATATCTCACACCTGCACAGTAATTTAAAATACACAAAACACCATCATTCAGATTACTTAACTTAATCCTCACCACAAATATGAGTTATTTTCATCTTATACAGTAAGGTGCAGAGATGAATTTCAGATAAATCAAGGTCATCTAGCTAATAAAGCAGCAGAACCAATTTTCCAAAGAGCAGACGTTTTCCCTATATTCCTCTCCCTACCACCAAGCAAGTATCTACAGGTTTAACAATTTACTTTAAATGCCATGGTTTATTATGATCCAACAGAGACTTGGGGGTTACAATCACACACTTTGGAGCAGAGGTTGTCTGACAAGTAAGATGACCACTCATCTTGGTTGGGTAGGCACTCTGCCAGTTTTCGTTCTCAAAGCCCCCCTCCTGAGAACTCTCTCGACAAACCAGGACAGGTGGTGACAAGCCCTCTGAGCACCTGTCCCTTAGTTAGCTCCCAGAGGTCTGGCCCTTCTGTGACAGCTCTGCCAGGTGGTGCTCAGCACACCACCTTGCACCTAACCCTATTCCATAAATATTAATGACACCATAACTCAGCTTTGTGCTTTGTTTCAAGTGGGAAAGGTTTTTCTCTGATCTTTCCTGGATAAGTTGGATTTCCTCTTGTTGATTCCAGACTCAACAGCTCTTTTCGGCACCAGTTTCCCATCTAGTCTCGCCTTAGTTCCAACTTCCTTGAAATTTTAGTAATCTATTCAGGGAGGGGGAAGCAAAGTACAAGGATTGAAGACATCACACGTGGAAGGAGAAGGATTTCTGTCTTGGGAGTAGGCACTAAGCCTCGTGGTTAAGACATCCACGTCCCACACTGCAGTGTCTGGGTTTGTTCCCTGGCTCTGCTTCTGGCTACAGCTTCCTGCAAAAGTAGATCCTGGAGGCCCAAGTGATTGGGTTCCTGCCACCCACGTGGAGGCCTGGACTGTGTTCCCAGCTCTTGACTCTGGCCCCAGCCTAGCCTCAGCTATTGCAGGCATTTGGGGACTGAACCAGGGGGTGGAAGCTCTCTGCTGCTCTGTCTCCCTGCCTCTCAATTTTTAAAATAAAGAAAAGAATTTCATTCTAGTATGACATGAAGTAAAACCACACTTTTTCACATTCCAAAGACTCAAGCACTTCATCAATGTTGAATGTACGATATATAAGTGGCAGTGTTTCCTTTCATTCTCCTGAGAACATAAAACAAACAAACAAACAAACAGATCTCAAAGGAGAAGCAGAAGGGGCAGCTGTGTGGGAACACGAGGCACACGGCTGACAAATAAACATGGGAAAGCAGTCGCAGACACAATTTTCTGTGCACACTGTACACCTTCTGTCCTGCCCCAGAGAGCAAAGTCATCCCGTAGGTGTCTCAGGAAACCCAACAGACCAGACTGGAGACCACTGTGAAATAAAGAAACCACCTCCCTCATGTTAAAAAGTCCTTGATATGTGTGACCTGCACCTTACCTGAAATGAAAAATACCCAAGTGCTCTTCATCTGTTTCCATCTGTTCTTTACGCTGCGCATCAGGCCCCCGCAGCCATATTGGGGAAGCAGATAGACAGTAAGTCTGCTTTTTCGGAAGTCTTGGACACTGCAGGGGATAAATGTGTGGTTGACTTCCCAGCCACCTTGCAAAATGATCAAACCTTTCTTTCATTCCCCCTGTGCCCTGAGGCAGATATGGGTGCCTGTCAGGCTATTGCTGCAGAACGTGAGGTCGAATGCATACCTACCTGCTAGTTTCTTTAAAAGGGGCAAAGCATGGGTGAATTTTTTAGAGCTCAGAGGGAAAAGCTTGAAGCCAATGTGAGTGAATTACTCTAATCACGTTTTCTGAAAACATAACCAGCCACGGTTTAAAACTCGTAAACTTTTTTATTTACAAAAGGTATGAAGTATGATGAGAGTCTATACCCAACTGTCATCTAATTATAAGTGACAATAAAGTATTAACTCTACCCATTAAAAAAAAAAAACGTAAGCAATTGTTGTTCTGAATAGTACACCAAACTTTAAATAGTACCCATAAAAATGAGATTGCTATAAATATAAAGTGGGTTAAAGCCCCAGCCTGCAGCACCAGCATCCCTTATGGGAGCTGGTTTGAGTCCTGGCTGCTTCCCTTCCCATCCAGCTCCCTGCTAATGCACCTGGGAAAGCAGTGGAAAACTGCCCAAGTCCTTGTGCCCTTGCACCTACATGGGAGACCTGGAGGAACGTCCTGGCTCCTGGTTTCGGATCAGCTTAGCTCTGGCCATCGCAGTCATTTGGGGAGTGAACCAGTGGATGGAAGACCTCTCTCTCTCTTCCTCTGGCTCTACCTCTCTCTGTAACTGTCCTTCAAATAAATAAAATAAATCTTTAAAATTAATTAATTAATTAACAAATATCAAGCTGAAAGTTTGGGTTGTTTTTTCTTCTACCTGATAATTTAAGTTCTCCAACAGGAAGCCGTTCTGCCATTAGAACACCAAAGAGGGATGGAAGGGAGTGAGGAAGCCCCCACTCAGGAATAAGGACAGGGTGGAAGGGAAGTTCCAAAAAGCCAGAAGAAAGTGCACGGGGCCCTTTCAGCCCCTAGGAGATGAGAGAGACAGGGAAAGAACAGAAGGAGAGAAAGCAGGACTTGAGGTCCATGCTGATTTCTGATTTCTGGGCGAGCATCACAGAAAACAAGAGAAACGAGTCAGGCTGAAGAGAGAGCTGCAGGCTTCCCGGAGCTGCCCAGGATCCCCACGTGGCACAGGTGCAGGGCCACGGCCACCCGAGTGGCCCTCCTAGCAACACCAGCAGCCAAAGTGGGGAAGTAAACCAACAGCAAGCCTGCTTTCTCAGGAAGTCTGGGCACGCGGCAGGAGATACATCTGTCGTTGACTTGGCCAGCTGCTAGACTGCTCCTCAGGCTGCTTTAGGGCACAATCGGGTGCCTCACGGGGACTCCGTGGTGGGGTCAGTGGCTGAGACCGCCTCACACCCTGGTGCTGTGGAAAGTTCCTAGGAGCCCCCGTGTGGCCTGTGGCGGCATACAAAGGGGTCAGTGTCACTGGCCCGTGAGCTCCTGGGATCGCTGTACAGTGGGAGCCACGTCTACACAACTGTATGACCAAGGGCAAGAACTGAATGGGAGCCCACAACCAGATCTCAGGGGGAACGTGTGCCGTCACCCACGGCTGACGGGGCCCTGGCTACTCCAAGAGAAACTGGATCACAAGGTTTCCTGCTTCGCCAACGGGAGCCAGCAGGGAGAGCAGTGACTAGGACCCAGGAGCCACTGCTTCTCAGAAGCCAGGGAGGAGCACAAGGAGGCGTCCACACATCAGAGTCCTCTCCCCTCCTCCCCAGGGACTAAGAACACAATACGGCCAGGACCCCAGCTGCCACGTAGGTCAAGGACATTGACTGCAAGGGCAGAGACTGGGCAGAAACAGTTGAAATCCGATTATTATGGAACGTCCTTGCATGACGTTCTCCTGGCCCACACCACCCACCAGGGCAGGGGGAGGGGAGGCGAATGCTTACAGAGAGATCCGATTAACTGTTGAAAACTCGGACTGCCACAGTTTCTTCGCGTTTTTCTTGATAGAATGGGTAAACACGCCATGGTGCTGTAGCAGTTAATAGAAGTGTTTAACGTATTGATAATTCAGCAAATGGGTCATTTGAAAAACTACGTAATCAGCTAATTGTGACTCCATAAATCGCTCTTTGGCAAATAGGAGCTCAGCAGATCGGTTTTTCAGCAAACTGGTCTTCTGATGAATTGCCTTTCACTGAATTGATCTGCTCCAGTGTGCTGGCAAGAAAATACAGAGGACCTCCACTCCCATCACGTTTCTTTCGACTCAGTGCCGTCGTAGCAACTCAGATTTTGTACTGCCTGAAAACGCTGTAAGATACATGGATGCTGTTTTCCTATCAGCACCTGCAGCTTCACTGTGTTGGCATCAACACAAAATCTAACCAACCATGCATGACTAGTCACAAATCTGGTGTGAGCTCAGAGCTCAGAGGCTCTCCAAATACAGCTCTAGTCCTTCCAGAGTGCTTCTAGCCATGACAAGAATGCAAAAGAGGAGAAGCAAAGAAAATGGAGTGGCGGATGGAGGCAAGGGATGTTGAGTGATAGAAAGAACCCTAAACAACCCGGGCTGATGCTGTGGAACTGCACAGAGAAGCACCAGCCACCCTTGTCCACAGCCTGCCTGTCTCACCCTCACTTTGCGACAATCATCCCTACCTCACAATGCTTTGTATTCTCACCCAAGACCTAATTCCTTCTCACAGCTAAATATTGTTGGTGCGGAGTATGCCACATTTTTTTTTTTCCTGAGGTCTACTTGGTATATGTTGAGGCCTGTGTGTCCCCAGGAGATTTCTGTAATAAGACATCTTATAATCAAAGCCAGTCCAACGCCAGACTTCACAATATCCCTGCCTGCTTGGTTTCATTCTGGCCTTTTCTGCTCCAGCTCAGTGTGGGAAGGTCAGTGCCTTCACTCCCTCCCAGATATCTGCATTTGTTTGCTATCAGTGTTCCGCCCAACCTACTCCCTGAAACTGCTCATTTTCCAAAGATGGCCGGCCTCATGCAATCTTCCAACAACCACCACAGTTCCCATTGATCTCTCCAGTGCTCTTGGGACTCCTATAAGCACCACTTGCCTGTGTCACTCACTTTGGCTCTGAATTCCATGCATCTCGTACTTCACTTAGTTCATGTATTCATCACTCCAAACACCATACATTTCTTGAACTCAATTTCAGCACCTCATTGAGTGAGGAGGACATTCGCCTACATTTCAAAAAAAAAAAAAAGGCCTATGGAATTGAATGGAATGTTTGACTGTAATTTAAACACTTTGCTCTGATTTAGAAATAATTTTGCTTGCTCACATGCTTAAAATAGACACCCTACCAAAGGATTCAGTAGAAAGAATGCTTTCAAAAGAGGTTTTGTAATGATAGGGAAATACAGTATTCAGAAAGGGAACTGAATTGGTTCTTTGAAAAACAACTTCAGAACACAATATTCTTTCAAATGTGCTGAACAAAGCAGACAGACCCAGAAATACAGATACTTCTGGGAGAAAAAGTAATATTATATTATAAAATAAATTTAGGATCCAAATTAGATAATAAAAACAGAGACTGAGTAGCTTGCTTAAGAAGAAGGAAAAAAACTTGCAAAATGCAAAACAAGAAAATGAAGGAATAAATCATCTTTGTGTCACAGAAGGTCACAATTGAATATGAGTGTATTTGTTTTTAAGAGTGAATTAGGGTAGAATGGGTAAGGCATATGCAGTGGGTCCTCCACACATTCATGGAAATTGCATCTTGTGAAAAATCTATGCTTGGATTTCAAAACGTTTTTTGCACCCAAATAAACTTATCTTTTAATTCTATTTTTTCACAAACCTTCTGAAGCAGCCTCATAAACTAATAAACAGAGATCTAAAACCAAAACCACTTTGAACAAAATGTTCATACACAGGCATGTATTTAAATAGCTTCTTGAAGTTTCCTTAAAACAATGTCATTTGTCCTTGTGGTTGATGTATACATCTCAAGAATATATCTGTTGAGGCCGGCGCCGCGGCTCACTAGGCTAATCCTCCGCCTTGCGGCGCCGGCACACCGGGTTCTAGTCCCGGTCAGGGCACCGATCCTGTCCCGGTTGCCCCTCTTCCAGGCCAGCTCTCTGCTGTGGCCAGGGAGTGCAGTGGAGGATGGCCCAAGTCCTTGGGCCCTGCACCCCATGGGAGACCAGGAGAAGCACCTGGCTCCTGCCATCGGATAAGCGCGCTGTGCCGGCCGCAGCGCGCTACCGCGGTGGCCATTGGAGGGTGAACCAACGGCAAAGGAAGACCTTTCTCTCTGTCTCTCTCTCACTGTCCACTCTGCCTGTCAAAAATTAAAAAAAAAAAAAAGAATATATCTGTTGGGGCCATCACCACAGTAGAGTAAGTTAAACCTCTGCCTACAGTGCTAGCATCCTAGTTCGAGTACCAGCTGCTCCTCTTCCAATCCAGCTCTCTGCTTGTGGCCTAAGAAAAGCAGTGGAAAATGGCCCAAGTGCTTGTGCCGCTGCACCCATGTGGGAGACTTGGAAGATGCTCCCGAATCCTGGCTTCAGGTCAGCCCAGCTCCAGCCATTGTGGCCATTTGAGGAATGAACCAGTTGATAGAAGACCTTTCTCTCTGCCTCTCCTCTCTGTCCGTAACTCTGTCTCTCAAATAAATAAATCTTTAATTAAAAAAAAGAATGTATCTGTTAAACATTTGTAGGCATTAAAATGCATTCTTTATGCTCTATTTTGATTGGCTAATCTTTAAGGGATCGAATTTTCATTTGGAAAACTCAACCAGAGATATAGAGAAATTGGAATAAAAAAGCAAGACATGGGGCTGGAATAGTGGGGTAGTAGGTAATGCTGTTGCTTGCAACACGGTATCCCATGTGGGCACTGGTTTAAAACTTGGCTGCTCCACTTCCGATCCACTCCATGCTAATGTACCTGGTAACGCAGTGGAGGATGGCCCAGGTGCTTGGGCCCCTGCATCCATGTGGGAGACCAGAAAAAAGCTCCTGGCTTCAGATTGGCCCAGATTTCACTGTTGCCGCCATTTGGGGAGTGAACCACCAGATGGAAGATCTTTCTCTCTCCCTGTCTCTCTCTCTCTCCCTCTCACTCACTCTAACTCTGCATTTCAAATAAATCTTAAAAAAAAAAATCAAGACATAATGGCCAAAAAATTGTTTAAAAGGCCTAGTAAACAAATTTATTAAGTGCTACTTTTTTTTTTTTTTTGACAGGCAGAGTGGATAGTGAGAGAGAGAGAGACAGAGAGAAAGGTCTTCCTTTTTGCCATTGGTTCACCCTCCAATGGCTGCTGCGGCTGGCACATTGTGCTGATCCGAAGCCAGGAGCCAGGTGTTTCTCCTAGTCTCCCGTGCGGGTGCAGGGCCCAAGGACTTGGGCCATCCTCCACTGCCTTCCCGGGCCATAGCAGAGAGCTGGACTGGAAGAGGGGCAACCGGGATAGAATCCGGCGCCCCAACCGGGACTAGAACCCGGTGTGCTGGCGCCGCAAGGCGGAGGATTAGCCTATTGAGCCACGGTGCCGGCCAAAGTGCTACTTTCTTTTTGTACATGTGTCACAATGTTGGCAGTATATATTTAGAAAAACAGACATAAGTGACTGGCACTGTGGTACAGATTAAGCCACCACCTGCAATGCTGGCGTTCCGTATTAGAGCACTCATTCAAGTCCTGGTTGCTCTATTTCTGATCCAGCTCCCTGCTTATGTACCTGGGAAAGCAGTTAAGGATGTAGGCCCTTGCCATATGTGTGGGAGACCTGGGTAGAGTTCTTGGCTCTTGGCTCTTGGCTCCTGGCTCATAGCTCTGGCTTGGTCCAGCCCAGGCATTTGTGGCCATTTGGGGAGTGAACCACAGGATAGTCAATTCATTCTCATTCTCTCTCTCTCTCTCTCTCTCTCTCTCTCTCTCTGTGTGTGTGTGTGTCTTTAACTGCCTTTCAAATAAATAAATCTTTTAAAATATAGAGAGAAATAAATACCAGAAAAAAATAGCTAAGAGATTTAAAAACAGTTCTTCTGTGAGGAAGAGAGGAAAATGGAGATGGAATATGATAGGGATTTTTTTTTTCATTATAAGCATTGTAATGCTAACTGATTTTTAAACTATTCATCTGTCATTAGAGAAAAAAGGAAATTAAATGTTAACCGATATGTGAGGTAATGAGAGCTGACTGGAGGCTCTGCAGGCCTGGGAGGAGCCTCTTGGCTGGAGGCCTTGACTCTGCATGATTGGCGGAGAGCTAGCTGTGAGGGTCTACATGGGTCTGTGGCTGCTATTAAGTAGAAATCTTTTCTCTAGGGCTATTTTCTGGAGAAAAATCCTGTGAAGGAAATTAATACTGTCTACAGTTGTTCAATCGAAGTATACGTGTTTTCTAGAGAGATGGCTTTTTAGAGATGGACATGATCACCAGAATTACATAGACTCAGCCTCTAGGAAGGACTGGTGGTGAGCAGCATAGTAGAACACAAGCCCGTTTCAACCATGTGCACATACTCCTGGGAACATTTTATTTATTTGCTTGTTTGTTTTCTTTCTTCTAAAAAAATTATTAAAGGCAGAGACATAGAGAGAAGGAGAGAGAGAGAGAGGGAGAGAGAGAGAGAGAGAGAGAGAGAGAGAGAGAGAACTATCTTCCATTCACTGATTCACTCCCCAAATTGTTGGGTTGGGTCAAGCCAAAGCCAGGAGCTAGGAGCTTCTTCCACAAAGGACTTGGGCCATCTTCTACTGCTTTCCCAGGCTCATTAGCAGGGAGGTAGATCAGAGTAGAACAGCTGGAACTAGAACCAATACCCATATGGAATGCAGACACTGCAGGCAGAGGCTTAACCTTCTATGCCATGGTGCCAGTCCCATTTCTTCTCTCTCTCTCTTTTTTTTTTAAAGATTTATTTATTTATTTATTTATTTATTTGAAAGTCAGAGTTACACAGAGAGAGGAGAGGCAGAGAGAGAAAGAGAGAGAGAGAGAGAGAGAAAGAGAGGTCTTCCATCCAATGGTTCACTCCCCAATTGGCCGCAACAGCCGGAGCTACAGTGATCTGAAGCCAGGAGCCAGGAGCTTCTTTCAGGTCTACCACGCAGGTGCAGCAGCCCAAGGACTCGGGCCATCTTCTACTGCTTTCCCAGGCCATAGCAGAGAGCTGGATCGGAAGTGGAGCAGCCGGGTCTCGAACCAGCCTCCATATGGGATGCCAGTGCTTCAGGCCAGGGCGTTAACCCACTGCGCTACAGCACCAGCCCTAACCCTTTCTTCTAACTTTTATACTTTCTGCACATTTTTAAAAAAGATTCATTTTTGTGGTGTTACATTCCCTTTTTCATCTCTAATTTTATTGATTTGGGTTTTCTCTCTTCTTTTTTTGGTTAGTTGGGCCAATAGTGTGTCAATTTTGTTTATTTTTTCAAAAAACCAGCTCTTTGTTTTGCTGATCTTTTGTAAATGTTTTGTTTCAATTTTGTTCATTTCTTCTCTGATTTTAATTATTTCTTTTCTGGGTCTACTACTAGTAGTAGTAGTAGTTCTGGGTCTTGTTTGCTGTTGTTTGTCTAGATCATTGAGATGCATTGATAGCTCATTTATTTCATGCCTTTCCAATTTCTCATTTTAGGTACCAGTTGCTACAAACTTTCCTCTTAACATGGCTTTTGCTGTATCCCATAAGTTTTGATATGTTGTATTATCATCTTCATTTGTTTCCAGAAACTTTTTGATTTCTCTCTTGATTTCTTCTATGACCCACTGTTCACTCAGGAGCATGTTGCTCAGTCTCCATGTGTTTGTATATGCTCTAGAGATTCCTGAGTTGCTGATTTCCAGCTTCATTCCATTGTGATCCAAAAAGATGCATGGTATGACTTCAATTTTTTTGAATTTGCTGAGACTTGCTTTATGGCCTAGCATGTAGTCAATCCTAGAAAAAGTTCCATGCACTGGTGAGAAGAATGTGTATTCTGCAACTGTAGGATGAAAAGTTCTATAGATATCTGTTAGGTCCATTTGGTCTATAGTGTCAATTAACTCTGCTGTTTGTTTCCTTGCTGGTTTTCTATCTGGTTGATCTGTCTGTCCATTGCTGAAAGTGGGGTATTGAAATCCCCCATTACTATTGTATTGGAGTCTAAGTCTCCCTTTAGATTCCTTAACATTTCTTTTAAATAGCCAGGTGCCCTGTAATTAGGTGCATATACATTTATAAAACTTACATCTTCCTGTTGAATTGATTCCTTAATCATTACATAGTGGCCTTCTTTGTCTCTTTTAACAGTTTTTGTGTTAAAGTCTATTTTGTCTGATATTAGGATGGCTACACCATCTCTTTTTTTGTTACTATTAACATGGAATATCTTTTTTCATCCTTTCACTTTCAGTCTATGTGCATCTTTGTTGGTGAAATGTGTTTCTTGTAGGCAGCAAATAGATAGGTTTTGCTTTTTAATCCATTCAGCCAGTCTGTGTCTTTTAACTGGTGATTTGAGGCCCTGCCATTTTTCCATAAATTTTCCTATTTTTTTACTTTGGATTTCCTTTGCTCTTTTAACTGGGAAATTTTCGTCTTTTATCTTCTTTCATAGTGATGATCATGTTTCTGTGTGCAACAGATCCTTAAGCATCTTTTGTAGGGCTGGATGGGTAGTGACAAATTCTTTCAATTTATGTTTGTTATGGAAAGTCTGTATTTCTTCTTCATTCATAAATGAGAGCTTTGCAGGGTACAATATTCTGGGTTGGCAGTTTTTTTCTCTTAAGACTTGGAATATATCTCACCATTCTCTCCTAGCCTATAGTGTTTCTGATGAGAAGTCTGCTGTAAGTCTAATTGCAGATCCTCTGAAAGTAATCTGGTGTTTCTCATACACCTTTTAGAATCTTTTCTTTATGTTTTACTATGGAGAGTTTGATTACAATGTGTCATGGTAAAGATCTTTTCTGGTTATGTCTATTAGGAGTTCTATGTGCCTCCTGTACTTGGATGTCCCTGTCTTTCTCCAAATTAGGGAAGTTTTCTGTTACTATTTCACTAAAAAGGTCTTCTAATCTTTTGTCTCTTTCCATACCTTCAGAATCTCCTAGAACCCATATATTGGGTCATTTGATAGTATCCTGTAGATTCCCAATGGTGTTTTTTAGTTTTCTAATTTCCTCTTCTTGTTTTCTTGTTTTTTGTCTGTATAATTTCCTGTGCTTTGTTGTCTTCTTCTTCCTCTTCCTCTTCCTCTTCCTCTTCCTCTTCCTCTTCTTCTTCTTCTTCTTCTTCTTTTTGACAGGCTAGTGTACAGTTAAAGAGAGAGACAGAGAGAAAGGTCTTCCTTTTCCATTCGTTCACTCCCCAATGACCACTGCAGCTGGTTCACTGTGCTGATCCAAAGCCAGGAGCCAGGTGCTTCTCCTGGTCTCCCATGCGGGTGCAGGGCCCAAGCACTTGGGCCATCCTCCACTGCACTCCTGGGCCACAGCAGAGAGCTAGACTGGAAGAGGGGCAACCAGGACAGAATCTGACACCCCAACTGGGACTAGAACCCGGGGTGCCAGCGCCACAGGTGGAGGATTAGCCTATTGAGCCGCGGCGCCAGCCCTGTGCTTTGTCTTCTAAGTCAGATATTCTTTCTTCTGCTTCACTGTTTCTGTTGTTAAGCCTTTCCACTGCATTTTTTTATTTGATCTATTGGATTCTTCATTTCCAAGATTTCGTTTTGTTTTCTCTTTAAGATTTCAATCTCATGGGAGAAATTCTATTTCATGTCATGTGTGGATTTCATTAGTTCATGCTTCTGATTACTTCTAAGTAATCCTAAGATCAATGTTTTGAATTCCATTTCTGGCATTTCTTCAAACTCTTCATCTTCACAATCTAGTATTGAAATGTTGTATTTTTGGAGGGTGTCATGTTGTGTTCCTTATTCTTGTTTACTGAATTGGTGCAGTTATTATTTGGCATTTGTGGAGATACTCGTTGGTTTCTTCTTTTTTTGCTGTGGCCACTTTTATCTTTGAACTATGTCTGTGTGGATCAGTGGGGCATCTGCTTTCAGTGAATACCTAGAGGCATGTGGTAGGTGTGGCCAGGGAACTCTGTTCAGTGCTCCAGGGTGAAGAGAATGTTAAGGTGACACCCAGGTTGGGTGTGGGAAATCTCTTTTCTTTTTTAATCAGAGGGGAGGTTTTTATGTCCTGTAGGCATAGACTCAGCTATTTCCTCTCTTCAAAGGAGGCCAGTGCCAGGCACTAGCCCCAGTGGGTATAATATTTGTGCTTCCACAAGGACCACTCAAAGGATCTGTGCAGTCCTCGCTGTAAGCAGATTCCCCAGCAACATTCCTCAGGGGAACAGGGAGCCCTGAGCATGTGGAGCCTCACACAGTGACTGCCCAAAGTGCCAGCCACACCCTGAACCTTCCCATGCAGCCTCGAGTGTTTTCAAAGTCCTGTAGTCTCACTGTCTTCACAGTCTCAGCACACAAGCCTCCCGCAGTCACAAGCACCCAGCACCTCCATCAGTTCTCCCCACCAGACTCAGGAGTCTCTGCTCAGCTCTTTGCCAAGTGCAGACATGAGCTGGCACAGCTGTTGTGTTTGTCCAGAATGGTGCCAGCTCTCTATCAGCTTGTTACAGGACACCATCCCAGAGTGACTGGGGAGAGAGAAATGTGCCCTCCCTTTTTATCTCCTCTGGTTTGACAGGTACACTATTCCCCACTGGGCTCCAAGCCAAATTCCCTCCAGGCTGTTCCTGCAGCTTTATCACCAGTGGCTTGGGCTGCTGCAGTCTGGTCTCACCTCTCTCCAAAGCTGTTGCTGAGGCTCTTGGCTACTGGGGTCCTGATTTGTGCGTATCCACACCCTCCACGTAGGTCTGCTGTGTCCCTCTAATTTGTGTGCCATTTTTCCCCCAACTCTTCCGAGATTGAACTATCTCCACTTTTTTTTTAATTATCTTCTAGACAGAGCAGTAAGCTACCTCCCTACTCTGCCATCTTAATCCAATCTGAGAACACTTTTAAAAAGTTAAACCTTTTACTGTAATCCATTGTGAATCCTTTCCAAAATATAAATAGTCATTTCCCACAGGAACAGAGCCATTTTCACTTTTGTTTCTTCTACATCACAAAATCTGGTGCTTTGTGCATATGAAGTGCTCAGTAAGTGTTGAATGAATGAGTGAACCTTGATCTATATATCTGCTGCACAGTGTCTGTATGTCCTCCCAGGTTATCCTCCGACCTTGTCCACTCTGTGGGCTTCCAGTTGGATCAACCAGGAAAGGCCCTTGCAGGAAATCCAACCGTGGAAAGAGAAAGAAGCCCAGGTATGTGCTCCACTAACTTTCTCTGAGTGATGGTCTGGCAGTGACTGTGCTCCTCCACCCGAGTTCACAGCTCTCGCTGGGCATGTGCAGCCCTTTCCCTCCAGCTACAGTTCCTGCTAAATTCCCTCTCCAGGTCCATTCAAATCTAAGAGCTTCTTGCTCTTACTAGTCTCCTACCTCAGTTCATTTGGGCTACTCTAACAAAGTAGCCATTGGCTGAGTAGCTTATAAACAACATTTATTTCTTACAATTTTGGAGGTTGGCATTATAAGAACATGGTACCACCATGGCTGGGTTCTGGTGAGGGCCACCACCAGATGGCAGACTGCTGATTTCTCACTGTATCCTCACAAGGCAGAAAGAGACTGGAGAGCTTTCTGGGGCCTTTTATAAGGGTACTAATCCTTTTATGAGGGTTCCACCTTCATGACCTAATCACCTTTCAAGTACCCCCACCTTTTATTATAAAAATTGGGAGTACACAAACTTTCAGTCTACTGTATTATATCCAAATTCCCATAATCCATGTTTTTGTATTTCTTTACATTTCTTACATTTCTACTTGATTCTTTTCCTCTTTATTCTTGTTCTCTTTCCTGCTCAAATCTTGAACGTTAGAACATGCACCTACAGTTCTTGGACAATTCAATACATTTTTAGGATATAAAGCATGGTTCAAATAATGTGGGATTATTTAGTCTTGCTCTTTAGTTGTTCAACCCATTAAGGAAAATGATCATACAGATCAATTTTATTCATCATAGAGAAATATAAAATATAGTAACTAGTAAACTCATAAAGGGTAGACAACTTTCAAATTTGCTCTTTATCCTGTGTTTAACTGAAGAATTTCATTAAGGGAGAGTGGCTAAGTGTATATCTCCCATACCCTTTATTACTATAATTGAATTAGGATAATTACCCCCAGAGGTTGGTGTTGTGGTGTAGCAGGTAAAGCCAACACTATATGAGCACTGGTTTATATGAGCTGTTCCACCTCCTGTCAAGCTCTTTGCTGATGACCCAAGAAAAGCAGTGAAAGATGACGCGAACTCTTGGGCCTCTAACATCCATGTGGGAGACCAGTATGAAGATTCTGGCTTCAGCCTGGCCTAGCCCAGGGCCACTGTGGACATCTGGGGAGAGAACTAGTGGAAGATATCTATCTGTTTCTCTCTCTATTTCTCTCTCTCTGTCTCTGTAACTCCACTTTTCCAATAAATACATAAATCTTAAAAAAAAATTTTAAATAAGAGAATTACTCTGATAAATATGCTTCAGATCTAGGATTTATTCTAGAACCTGGAGGGGGTCTTCAAAAAATTTTATGGAAAATCTATATTATGAAAAAAGAATATATAGATTTTTTTCATTAAAATTAATTTATCTTATAATTACATTTTTCCATGAACTTTTTGAAGTCCCCTCACATAATAACTATTTAAGACATTTAAGGATTGATGTGGCGCAAGATATTGCAAAGGCCTAAATCCTTTAGTATTAATGAATACATAAATTTTATGTGTAAAAGGCAGAAAATACCAAAGATTATCGATTCATAGAATTAGAGACATTCCAGGACAGTGGTAAAGAAAATAATTTTTACTGATCCTGCTCCCTTTTGTCTACCATTCTCAGCTTTGTCATGTGAGTGAATACGGTGTTGTTGGGAGAAGAATGGAGTTTATAGACCACCGTTTTTGAAGTTATACAGTTGGTAGTACTGGTGCCTGGACTTAACTGAGCATGAACTTTGGAATCAGGCCAATGGCTTGAGTTCAAATCTTGGCTCTGCTACTTCCTTAGGCAAGTATTTAGTATCTCTGGGCTTCATGTACTTCATTTATAAATTGAGGATAATAACATTCCTTATTTCATAGGGCCATAATGAAAATTAGATAGGTTAATGTGAGTGAAGAACTTACATATAGTACTTGCTGTACAAGTAATAACTGCTGTGTTTTGGGAGCTTATTCAATCCTGCTTTCCTTGATGTGAAGAATTCCATGTGGCCAATAAAATCTCCTGAAATTCTACCCAACATCTCTGTCTTAATTTATATTTCCCTGGAAAAGTTCTCATTGTATATGCCACTATAAGACACAGAAAAATATATTGACTTAAAAGCTCTTCAGGGCTGGCACTGCGGCGCAATAGGCTAATCCTCTGCCTGTGGCGCCAGCACACCGGGTTCTAGTCCCGGTCGGGGCGCTGGATTCTGTCCTGGTTGCTCCTCTTCCAGTCTAGCTCTCTGTTGTGGCCCAGGAGTGCAGTGGAGGATGGCCCAAGTGCTTGGGCCCTGCACCCCATGGGAGACCAGGAGAAGCACCTGGCTCCTGGCTTTGGATCAGCATCAGCGCAGCACGCGGCTGTAGCGGCCATTGTAGGGTGAACCAACGGCAAAGGAAGACCTTTCCCTCTGTCTCTCTCTCTCTCTCTCTCTCTCTCTCACTGTCTAACTCTGCCTGTCAAAATAAATAAATAAAAAATAAAATAAAATTTAAAAAAAAAGCTCTTCAGAAAGTAAGTTACAGATGACTCAAAGGGGGAAGAAATTGTGGCGAGGCTAACAGACACTTGGTGAAGAAGAGTATTTGAGATGGGCATGAAAAAAAAATCAGTAGGACTTACGAGGCGGGGAAAGGAAAAGTACATGTCTGACCTCTTAGGAAACCGTTTTTAGAACCAGATTGTGCTTGTCTTTTGTTTATGCCAGGGCAGGCTTTCTAAAAGCACTTAATCTTCCCAAGGCCAGCACTAATAGGCTCTGATGTTGTCTACTCTGGAAAAGAAAGAAAGCCAAATAAAAGTTATATAACCATGTTACAAATTTAAATGCTTTGTGTTCCACTTTGCCAGAATTCTATTAAAGACCACGAGGTCAACAATAGTCAGTGGTGTGTGCATGTGTGCATGTGTGTGTGCATGTGTGTGTGAGTCACACGCCAGCCCTTTTCTCCCTGCTCTGAGTCATCTTCTCTTAGTTTATTTAGGGGAAAGAGGGTTCTGCCACACCTGTCCTCAGTGTCATGCCACAGCTGCTTCCCTCAGCCTCTGTTAGCCTCCCCATGGGCCGTCATGCCCTCTCCTGCTAGCTGCTGCTAGGACTCTTGGCTCGCTGCCCCCTTGAAAGGATGCCACTGCCTGCTGTGGGTGTCGGCAAAGAGGTGAGTGTGGGATGGGCGCTTTGACTGCCCTGGCTTTTTATTTCCCCCATCGCCACCTCACAAAGTTGTTCTGGCAAATTAAATTTAAAGTGAAGATTGCAAGGCAGGGGAAATGTTCTTCAAGACAACTCATGTTACCATTGGAAACGCGTTGTCTCCTGACCACTCCACCACTGGACATTTTCTTCCTTCTTTCCTATCGCAAGACTTCTCTCTCCTTAGCGCCTCCAAATCTACTCTGGATTCACCCCCGTAGAAAATCTTATATTCTTATGCAGATCAATTTATCCATATTTTTGTTTCATCATTCTCTTTAAACACATCCCTTTGGATGTCTCCTTCTACTTTTCAACAGCCTTTTCATTTTCCTCCTTAAAACAATTCTACTGTCAGGCGGTCCACGGTCCACATATGTGATAATGAGATGAGATAGAGAGGAATCCTCACAGAGGCAAACTCATTGTTTCAGAAAGGACCAGCCTGCACAGTCATTCCCCTACTGAGGAGCTAGCAGAGCTACAGACAAAAGCAAAGAAGATTATCTTTGTTCTGGAGGTTAAACGCTAAGTGACTGTCTTCCATTGGATGTCCTAGAAACGGAGTTGGGACGGGGATTACTGTGCAAGTGTCTCACTGAGATCAATCTCTCATGTGAAGCCTGCAGAGGAATGGGGAAAGTAGGATGGAGCCAGACCTCAATCCAAATCTTGAGATCTCCAAATCTTGCCTTTTCCTGATCACACAGGGAGCTGGGGGACATGAGTAACACCCAGAGTTATCCTAACTCAACAGAAGAGGGCCAGGCTGTTGCATGCGCACGTCAGCCAGACGCTGACTGTGGACCACCTTGAGGGGAAGGCGCATCTTCCCCAGCAGTTCCAGCTGGCAGATGACAGTTCTCAGAGGAAGGGTGCACTTGTGTGCTGTTTCCAATCAACATGGAAAGCAGCTGGGGGATGCTGCCCCAGCGTGATGAAAAGAGTGGAGGCGGGGCCGCAACAGCATCTACCATAATGCTCAATATCTCAAAGCAGAGCTGACTACTCCAGTGCCCAGCCCAGAGCCGAATGAGGCAGCTTCAGAGCTGGCTGGATTAGAAGGGAAAAAATATATCACACTGCTTTCTACCTAAGTCACTTTCTTCTGAATTCTTTTCCTTCTATAACTCAGTTCAAAATTTCTACCCTCTCATGTTTTCTGTTTCATGTCTTTATTTTATTATGATTCATTAACCATGAACATCAGCCCTTCTCGACTGTTAAGTGTTTCTTGGTTCCCCAAAACATACTACCATAGTTGAGCTACCAAACTCTGAAAGGTAACATAACTAGACACAGGTACAGGGTTCATGCAGGATTAGGCCATTGCTGGGTTCTGATTGGTTGAATTTTTTGTAGCTTGATTGATCTAACACTTAACTAGAGTAGTAGAGAGCTACAGAAATTTTTATTGCTCTTGCAAAAGAAGCAGATATTGTATTCATTTAATCTCTTATACAGAAGTTTTGCTCTCAGCAAATATTTGACATTATCCAATTCATCTGCTAATTGCAGATAAAATAACACAAAACACAATGGTTCCTCATAACAAAAAAGAATGCAAAAAGTATGGGCACAATTATACTGTATAGTTTTTGAGCCAAAGTTTTTCCATTGCAAATAATAATCAGATTATTCTACTGAAGAGAGAAGTCAATTTCAAGGGTATAGAACCTTCACAGTCTCTAAGGACAGGGAATGACTTACAGAACAACAATGTTATGGCCTGCGCTGCGGCTCACTAGGCTAATCCTCCTCCTGCGGCGCCAGCACACCGGGTTCTAGTCCCAGTCAGGGCGCAGGATTCTGTCCCGGTTGCTCCTCTTCCAGTCCAGCTCTCTGCTGTGGCCCGGGGAGTGCAGTGGAGGATGGCCCAAGTCCTTGGGCCCTGCACCTGCATGGGAGACCAGAAGCACCTGGCTCCTGGCTTTGGATCAGCGCAGTGCAGCAGCCATTGGGGGGTGAACCAATGGTAAAGGAAGACCTTTCTCTCTGTCTCTCTCACTGTCCACTCTGCCTGTCAAAAAATAAATAAATAAATAAAATAAAAGAACAATGTTAGAAATTCCGTTTCTTAGTGATAGTGTGGATTCTTCATCCCTTCATATTTCTATAATCTAGTCAATTGTCATGCCCTTCCAGCTGCCACCTTAAACCGGGAGGCCAGACCCACCTCCAAATCAAACCACTAATAGGCCGGCGCCAAGGCTCACTAGGCTAATCCTCTGCCTGCGGCGCCGGCACACCGGGTTCTAGTCCCGGTCAGGGCGCCGGATTCTGTCCCGGTTGCCCCTCTTCCAGGCCAGCTCTCTGCTGTGGCCAGGGAGTGCAGTGGAGGATGGCCCAAGTCCTTGGGCCCTGCACCCCATGGGAGACCAGGAGAATCACCTGGCTCCTGCCATCGGATCAGTGCGGTGCGCTGGTCGCAGCGCGCCAGCTGCAGCGGCCATTGGAGGGTGAACCAACGGCAAAGGAAGACCTTTCTCTCTGTCACTCTTTCTCTCACTATCCACTCTGCCTGTCAAAAAATTTTAAAAAAATTAAAATTAAAAAAAGCACTAATAACTGTAACCTATCCCTAGGTCCCTTCATTCAAATCCTTGAGAAGAGGAATCTAATTGGGTGAGGTGACTATTTCTAGACCAGTAAACTCTAGAGGATGAGAAGTTGGGTAGGGGGTAGAATTCCATCAATTCTATCTACTCAACAGGGCTGGTGCAAGAAGTTTAAATTAGAGAATTAGGTTGGGTATAGTAGATATATTGCTATTTATGGTACCCAGAGTTTACACCCCACACGTGTTCACCAGCAGTAACTGGTATACCATGTTTTCCTATTTAAGCCACAGGAGGGACTATTCTGGCATGGTATAAGGTCTGGAGATAAAGGCCCTTGAACAAAGGAAACCATTACTTCATTCGCCTTACATCTATTCTTAGATAGCTATTTACAAATTCTGCCAGTGAAAGAAACAGGCAATAAAGATTATGTCCAGAAGAAGTTTTAACTTTGGACTGCCTTTCAAAGGACCCAGAGAGATTGGAAAAGTTAAGAGAGAAAATCATAATTTTCTCCAAAAGTCATATTATTGTAGACACTGAGGTTGAAACTAAGATGGAGAATTCTGGTCTCATCAGCTCTTCTCAGTCTCATCTAACTCTCTGCAGCTCCTAGACAGTTTCTGGTTCATGGTCAGCCTTATGCCTTTGTGGAACACTGTGTATGCCCAGTGCAATTGGAGAAACTTTCAGAAGGGCATGGCTAATCCAAAAGATCTTTTGCAAAAAGCTGATATCTATATCTGAAATTTCATCACTAAAGATGCACTTGGGTCTATATAGATATAAATATATATAAATATAGATATAAATATAGATATAAATATACATACATATATGTATATGTATACACATACACACAGAGTAAGAGATGTAGAGACCAAAATCTGCTATCTGCTGGTTTACTCTCAAATGCCTGCAACAACCAGGGTTAGGCCAGGGCAGAGCCAGGGGCCAGGAACTCCCTTTGGGTCTCTTGTATGAGTTACAGGGACCTAAGTACTTGAGCCATCACTTTTGTTTCCCAAGGTGCGCATTAGCAGGAAATTCGAATCAAGAGTAGGGCCAGGGCCAGCGCTGTAGCCCAGTGGGTTAAAGCCCTGGCCTGAAGCGCCAGCATCCCATATGGGTGCCAGTTCTAGTCCCGGCTGCTGCTCTTCCCATCCAGCTCTCTGCCATGGCCTGGGATAGCAGTGGAAGATGGCCCAAGTCCTTGGGCCCTGGCACCCACATAGGAGACCCAGAAGAAGTTCCGGCTCCTGGCTTCAGATAGGCTCAACACCAGCCGTTGTAGCCAACTGGGGAGTGAACCATTGGATGGAAGACATCCCTCTTTGTCTCTACCTCTCTCTATAACTCTGTCTTTCAAATAAATAAAATGAATCTTAAAAAAAAAAAAAAGAGTAGGACCATGGGGCCAGTGCTATAGCACAGTAAGCTAAGCCTCTGCCTGTGGCAGCAGCATCCCATATGGATGCCGGTTTGGGTCCTGGCTGCCTTTCTTCCAATCCAGCTCTCTGGTATGGCCTGGGAAAGCAGTGGAAGGAAGTGCTTGGGCCTCTGCACCTGCATGGCAGACCCAGATGAAGCTCCCTGGCTTCAGATCAGCGCAGTTCCAGCCATTGCAGCCATTTAGGGAGTGAACCAGTGAATAGAAGACCTTTCTCTCTGTCACTCCCTCTCTCTGTCATTCTACCTCTCAAATAAATAAATAAAATCTTTAAAAAAAATAAAAATAAAAAGAGTCAGGCTGGGACTGGAACCCAGACATTCCAATATGGAATGCAGGCATCTCAAGCAGCATCTTAACCACTAAGCCAAATATCCAGCCCTCCAGATGGGTTATGAATACCATTCTAAAAGCTGCTGAGGGGATGGTCAAGTAGGGTCAGCAACATTGCAGGCAGAACTGTAAATTTCTTGTTAGAGATGCCACCTGCCTTTACCTGGCCAGCTCTCCTCCCAGGCCAGCCAAGTAATGAAAGTCAACAGAGTGCCTTCCCCTAGGAGGTTCACACCTCCCTTAGGATATACCCCATGTGAAGAGATAGATAGGTCTGGGCCTCTGAATTTACAAGGCCTAAAGCCCACCAGATTATTATCAAGCCCCTTCTATCAGGTTCTATTTGCCTCTCAATCAGAAAAATTACTTGTAGCTTAGACAGCACCTTTCTTAGCTCCTCTAATAATGACTCTGTCCTTTGTTCTAGGCCCTGTCTAGTGCACTTGGGCCTCATTCCTTTGTAATCATAACCTCTACTCTACCACCAATGGCTCTACTCCCAACCTGTGTGTACTGATGGTCCTCTTCCCCACTTAATGCTGTATAATTGTTCAAACCTGGTAAATGCCACTCTTAGGATCATTGGTTACTATCCTCACTCTGTCTTTTATGACCTCGTCTAAATATGATCAGAGTCGGCAAACTTGGAAGGCTTCCATAGCCTTGGCAACTCATGACGACAGCCTAGGATGGTTACTGGCGCCATAAACTAGAGTGTCAATTTGTTGGGTCAACAACAGGAGCCACTGTGCACTTGCTCCTCATGTGGGATCTCTGTCCTTAATGTGCTGTACATTGTGATTTAATGCTATAACTAGTACTCAAACAGTATGTTTCACTTTGTGTTTCTATGTGGGTGCAAACTGTTGAAATCTTTATACTAAATTGATCTTCTGAATATAAAGAGAATTGAAAATGAATCTTGATGCAAATGGAAGGGGAGAGGGAGCAGGAGAGGGGAGGGTTGCGGGTGGGAGGGAAGTTATGGGAGGGGGAAGCCATTGTAATCCATAAGCTGTACACTGGAAATTTATATTCATTAAATAAAAGTTAAAAAAAAAAAGCTATCAAGAGAACTGAAAGAATACCATTCTACAAGATACTAAAAACACTAAAAGGACAGTACACACCCTGGAAAATGGTCAATTCCAGGGTGGCACAGGAAAGCTCAGGTGAATCCCAACATCTTCTTACCTCACAAAGCAAAGGGTTGCCCCAAAATTAACTGGGTCATGTGAAAGGAACTTTCACTGGACAAATGTAAAAAAATTTGAGCTTTAAAAAGAGTAATGGGGGCCAGCACTGTGGCACAGTGGGTTAAGCTGCCGCCTGCAACGCTGGCATTCCATATGGATGCCAATTTGAGTCCTGGCTGCTCCACTTCCAATCCAGCTCCCAGCTAATATGCCTGGGAAAGCAGCAAGAGATGACCTAAGTCCTTAGTACACTACATCCATAAGGGAGACCTGGATGGTGTTCCAGGTTCCTGGCTTTAATCTAGCCCAGCCCCAGGGTGTTTTGGCCATTTGGGGAGTGAACCAGCAGATGGAAGACCTCTCTCTCTCTCTCTCTCTCTCTCTCTCTCTGCCTCTGCTTCTCTGTAACTCTGCCTTTCAAATAAATAAATAAATCTTTTTAAAAAATGCCACTTGGGACAACTACATCCCATATCAGAATGCCTCAATCTGAATCCTGACTCTGCTTTCAAGTCCAGCTTGCCACTAATGTAGACACTGGGAGGCAGCAGGTAATGGCTTAAGTATTTGGTTCCCACGTGGGAGACCCAGCTCGAATACCTGGTTCCTGGCTTTTCCTGGCCCAGTTGTGGCCGTTGTGATCATTTTGTGAGTTAGCAGATAGATCTCTCCTTGTCTGTCTCTGTCTCTCTGGCTTTCAAATTAAATTTTTCTTTAAAAAGAGTAGGGCCCAAAGTGCCAGCATTCCATATGTGCCCGGGAAAGTCCAAGTCCTTGGGACCCTACTACCTACATGGGAGACTAGGAGGGAGCTCCTGGCTTCTGGCTTTGGCCTGGACTAGCCCCAGGTTGTTGCAGCCATTTGGGGAGTGAACCACTGGATAGGTCTCTCTCTCTGTCTCCCTCTCTCTCTCTCTAACTCTGCTTTACAAATACATAAATAAATCTTAAAAAAACACAAATAAAATATTTTTAAAAATATTAATGACAATAATTGATTATAACATCCAAATGTAGTTACATAAGAGGGAACAAAGAAGCTCTGTTTTATAAAAACAGGAATTCAGTTAATAAATGTAGATGAAATGATAGAAGAAAATTGCCATTTTGTAACTCAATCCCAATACAATAATTGATTCAGACACTATCCTCTGGGTTCAAAAAAGCACTGGGAGAAAAGACATTGGTTGCAAAAGCTCAGTGCCAAAATGTGGCCTCACAGATTATTAGTAATCAAACACGGAAACATCTGGCAGTCGGCACCATAATTAAGTGAGCAAACATGTCATTAGTAACAGGGAGGAGACCTTAGATCATGCGCATCTTGACATAATACATCATGAAGCACAAAATGCTTTTGTCCAAAACATTTACCAAAGGTTGATCAAGCCTCTAGACCTAACTCAAAGATGATAGGAAACATAGCAAAGACAAGGAAACAGGGTGACTTATACCATAAGGAAAATCATTCTGTAAATTAATTAGCCTGGTTTCTTCAATAAGTGATGAAAAAAGTCACAGAAAAGTTAAAAACAGAAGAAGTGTTCTGGATTAAAAACAACTAGGGGGGCCGGTGCTGTGGCATAACAGGTAAAGCTGCTGCCTGCAGTGCCACCATCCCATAAGGGTGCCGGTTCAAGTGCCGGCAGCTCCACTTCCAATCCAGCTCCCTGCTGTGGCCTGGGAAAGCAGTAGAAAATGGCCCAAGTCCTTGGGCCCCTGCACCCCTGGGAGAGACCCAGAAGAAGCTCCTGGCTCCTGGCTCCTGGCTTCTGGCTCCTGGCTCCTGGCTTCAGATCAGCACAGCTCTGGCCATTGTGGCCATCTGGGGAGTGAACCAGTAGATAGAAGCCCTCTGTCCCTCTTTGCTTCTGCCTCTCTATAACACTGCTTTTCAAATAAATAAATCTTAAAAAAAAAAACAGCTAGGGACATATCAAGCAAATTAAATGTGTAATATTTTATTGAATCCTGAATTTTAAAAAACATTTATAAGAGACATTCAGAAACGCAGGCATTGTGGTGCAGCAGGTTCAGCCACTGTTTAGGGTGTCTGAACTTCTTATAGGAGTGCCAGTTTGAGCCCTGGCTGCTTCGTTTCTGACCCAGTTTCCTGCTAACGTGCCCTGGGAGACAGTAGATGAGGCTCAAGTGTTTGGACCCCTACCACCCACATAGGAGTTCCAGATAGAGTTTTGGATTCCTGGCTTTGACCTGACCTATCCCCAGCTGTTGCAGGCATTTGGGGAGTGAGCCAGTGGATAGAAGATTTCTTCCTTTCTCTCTCTCTCTCTCTCTCTCTCTCTCTCTCTCTCTCTCTCTCTCCATGTATATATATATATATGTGTGTGTGTGTGTGTGTGTGTATCACAGTAATATATATAAATACATCACAGTAATATATATACATATATTGCTCTGCCTTTAGGATAGATAAAAATAATTTTTTTTAAAAAAGAAATATCAGAAATTTTAAAAAGTACTGAATATTGGAGGACATTATGAAATAATCAACTTTTCTCAGAATTATGATTATGTGGGCTAACATCTTGTATTAGGCAGCTCATACTGAAGTATTTGGTGTGCCTATCCTGACATTTGAACTTGTTTTCTTATTGTTCAGGAAAAAAGAAATGAGAAATAAAGCGAGAGAAAGCAAACATGGCAAAACATTAACAACTGATGGACCAGACCAAGGGAGTGCAGATCATTCACTGCACTAGTCTTTGAACTTGACTGCAGTTTTGAAATTTTAAAACATAATCCAGATGTGCATTTTCAAAGTAACCTTGAGTGAAAATCTTACAAGGTGGTTTTGAATGTGTGATTTCTATCAGTAAATTAAAATATAAATGCTTGTTTATTACTTCAAGAGTAAAATGCATCCATACTTAAAATAATTAATTTTATGGCTGAGATGTTTTTGAACTATGTCCAGAAATTATTGGCACGCACCTTTTGAAGTGGAACCAATCTTAGTGGCTCATTTCCAATGAAGACAAAATGATGTTATATGACTTCTGAAGCTAGATTACAAAAATAGCTTTCACCTGGCTTTATCCTGGCTTCAAATGACTGTCCCACAGCCCTGCTCAGCATTTTTTCCCTAATATTTTACTATAGTTCAACTGCTTCTTTCTTTAAATTTTTAAATATATTTATTCATTTATTTGAGCTAAAGAGGCAGATAGAGAGCTCCTATGTTCTGGTTCACTCCCCAAGCACCTATAATGGATGGGGCCTGCACAAGCCAATGCCACAAGCCAGGAACTCAATCTAAGTCTCCATATGGGTGGCAGGGATTACAAAAAAAAAAAAAAAAAAAAAGCCACCACCTGTTGCTTCCTAGGGTCTGCATTCACAGGAAGGTGTTAGAAGCCTCTGGCTTCTAACAGGTGGGTGCTCCTATGTGGAACTCAGGCATCCGATCTGCCAGGCCAAACACCCAACCCCAATATCTTACATACAACCTCAGAAGAAACCCCAAGCTGGAACCCTCCCATTAATCTACTTTTGAAGTTCTGACCCATAGAAAATATAAGTCCAACAAATATTTACTATCATTTTAAACTACACGTTTTAGAATATCAGTTACACAGCAATTGATAACTAATACACTGGATTAAGATTAATTTTTGGGGCCGGTGCTGTGGTGCAGAGGGTTAGCGCCCTGGCCTGAAGTGCTGGTTCAAGACCTGGCTGCTCCTCTTCCAATCCAGCTCTCTGCTATGGCCTGGGAAAGCAATAGAAGATGACCCAAGTTCTTGGGCCCCTGCACCCAGATGGGAGACCGGGAAGAAGCTCCTGGCTCCTGACTTCAGATCAGCTCAGCTCCAGCCATTGTAGCCAACTGGGGAGTGAACCAGCAGATGGCAGACCTCTCTCTCTCTCTCTCTACTTCTCTCTGTAACTCTGTCTTTCAAATAAATAAAATAAATCTTAAAAAAAAAAACCCTATGGAAACATAAAAATTTCATTTTAAAGAATTTGCCCTAAAGAAATAATTGGACATGTATACAAAGGTATTTGCCCACTGATATCTGTTCCAGCATCACACCTTGTGCAAATAATGGTGTTTTTATTTTTTTCCCCCTTCAGAGGAGTCATTAATGCTATTCCCCAAATATTTTCACTTCATCCTCCATTCAGATACACAGTAAGATTATACTTCCCTGCCATGAGAATTATCTATTGCTGATATCTTTTACCACACACTTAGTAGTGTCAAACAACTAAATTTTTGTAAAACTTTTATTTAATGAATATAAATTTCCAAAGTACAGCTTATGGCTTACAATGGCTTCCCCCACCCCCCGTAACTTCCCTCCCACCCGCAACCCTCCCCTTTCCCGCTCCCTCTCCCCTTCCATTCACATCAAGATTCATTTTCAATTCTCTTTATATACAGAAGATCAGTTTAGTATATATTAAGTAAAGATTTCAACAGTTTGCACCCATATAGCAATATAAAGTGAAAAATACTGTTGGAGTACTAGTTATAGCATTAAGTCACAATGTACAGCACATTAAGGACAGAGATCCTACATGATATTTTTTAAAAATTGATTAATTTTCTATGCAATTTCCAATTTAAAACCAAGGGTTTTTTTTTTTCATTTTCAATTATCTTTAGATACAGAAGATCAATTCAGTATATATTAAGTAAAGATTTCATCAGTTTGCACCCACACAGAAACACAAAGTGTAAAAATACTGTTTCAGTACTAGTTATAGCATCACTTCACATTGGATAACACATTAAGGACAGATCCCACATGAGATGTAAGTACACAGTGACTCCTGTTGTTGACTTAACAATTTGACACTCTTGTTTATGGCATCAGTAATCTCCCTAGGCTCTAGTCATGAGTTGCCAAGGCTATGGAAGCCTTTAGGGTTTGCTGACTTCAATCTTATTCCAACAGGGTCATAGTCAAAGTGGAAGTTCTCTCCTCCCTTCGGAGAAAGGTACCTCCTTCTTTGATGGCCCCGTTCTTTCCACTGGGATCTCACTCACAGAGATCTTTCATTTAGGTCTTCTTTTTTTTTCCAGAGTGTCTTGGCTTTCCATTCCTAAAATGCTCTCATGGGCTCTTCAGCCAGATCCGAATGCCTTAAGGGCTGATTCTGAGGCCAGAGTGCTATGAGTCTGCTGTGTATCCTGCTTCCCACATTGGATCGTTCTCTCCCTTTTTGATTCTATCAGTTAGTATTAGCAGACACTAGTCTTGTTTGTTTGATCCCTTTGACTCTTAGACTTATCAGTATGATCAATTGTGAACTGAAATTGATCACTTGGACTAGTGAGATGGCATTGCTACATGCCACCTTGATGGGATTATATTGGACTCCCCTGGCATATTTCTAACTCCACCATTTGGGGCAAGTCCGATTGAGCATATCCCAAATTGTACATCTCCTCCCTCTCTTATTCCCACTCTTATATTTAACAGGGATCACTTTTCAGTTAAAATTTAAACACCTAAGAATAATTGTGTGTTAATTACAGAGTTCAAACAATAGTACTAGAACAAAAAATACTATAATGGATAAAGTATTGCATTGTACATCAACAATCAGGAAAAGAGCTGATCAAGTCACTGTTTCTCATAGTGTCCAATTCACTTCAACAGGTTTCCCCTTTGGTGCTCAGTTCGTTGTCACCGATCATTGAGAACATATTATATTTGTCCCTTTGGGACTGGCTTATTTCACTCAGCATAATGTTTTCCAGATTCCTCCATCTTGTTGCAAATGACCAGGTTTCATTGTTTTTGACTGCTCTATAGTATTCTGTAGAGTACATGTCCCATAATTTCTTTATCCAGTCAATGTTGATGGGCATTTAGGTTGGTTCCAGGTCTTAGCTATTGTGAATTGAGCTGCAATAAACATTAAGGTGCAGACAGCTTTTTTGTTTGCCAATTTAATTTCCTTTGGGTAAATTCCAAGGAATGGTATGGCTGGGTTGTATGGTAGGGTTATATTCAGGTTTCTGAGGAATCTCCAGACTGACTTCCATAGTGGCTTTACCAGTTTGCATTCCCACCAACAATGGGTTAGTTTCCCTTTTTCCCCACATCCTCTCCAGCATCTGTTGGTAGATTTCTGAATGTGAGCCATTCTCACCAGGGTGAGGTGAAACCTCATTGTGGTTTTGATTTGCATTTCCCTGATTGCTAGCGATCTTGAACATTTTTTCATGTGTCTGTTGGCCATTTGGATTTCCTCTTTTGAAAAATGTCTATTGAGTTCCTTGGCCCATCTCTTAAGTGGGTTGTTTGTTTTGATGTTGTGGAGTTTCTTGATTTTGTTGTAGATTCTGGTTATTAACGCTTTATCTGTCGCATAGTTTAAACTATTTTTTCCCATTCTGTCGGTTGCCTCTTCACTTTCCTGACTGTATCTTTTGAAGTACAGAAACTTCTCAATTTGATGCAATCCCAAATGTTAATTTTGGTTTTGACTGCCTGTGCTTCTGGGGTCTTTTCCAAGAAGTCTTGCCAGTACCTATATCTTGCAGGGTTTCTCCAATGCTCTCTAATAATTTGATGGTGTTGGATCGTAGATTTAATTCTTTAATCCATGTTGAGTGAATTTTTGTGTAAGGTGAAAGGTATGGGTCTTGCTTCATGATTCTGCACGTGGAAATCCAATTTTCCCAGCACCATTTATTGAACAGACTGTCCTTACTCCAGGGATTGGTTTTGGATCCTTGATCAAATATAAGTTGGCTGTAGATGTTTGGATTGATTTATGGTGTTTCTATTGTATTCCATTGGTCTATCCATCTGTTTCTGTACCAGTACCATGCTGTTTTGATAACAGCTGCCCTGTAGTATGTCCTGAAATCTGGTATTGTGATGCCTCCGGCTTTGTTTTTGTTGTACAAGATTGCTTTAGCTATTCCAGGTCCCCTGTGCCTCCATATGAATTTCAGCATCATTTTTTCCAGATCTGAGAAGAAGGTCTTTGGTATCTTGATTGGTAATGCATTGAATGTATAAATTGCTTTTGGAAGAATGGACATTTTGATGATATTGATTCTTCCAATCCATGAGCATGGAAGATTTTTTTGGTATCCTCTTCTATTTCTTTCTTTAAGATTTTGTAATTTTCATCGTAGAGATCTTTAACGTCCTTGGTTAAGTTTATTCCAAGGTATTTGATTGTTTTTGTAGCTATTTTGAATGGGACTGATCTTAGAAGTTCTTCCTCAGCCAAGGCATTGCCTGTGTATACAAAGGCTGTTGATTTTTGTGCATTGATTTTATATCCTGCTACTTTGCCAAACTCTTCAATGAGTTCCAATAGTCTCTTAGTAGCGTTCTTTGGGTCCCCTAAATAAAGAATCATATCATCTGCAAAGAGGGATAGTTTGAGTTCTTCCTTCCCAATTTGTATCTCTTTAATTTCTTTTTCTTGCCTAATAGCTCTGGCCAAAACTTCCAGAACTATATTGAATAGCAGTGGTGAGAGTGGGCATCCCTGTCTGGTACCAGATCTCAGCGGAAATGCTTCCAACTTTTCCCCATTCAATAGGATGTTGACTGTGGATTTTTCATAAATTGCTTTGATTGTATTGAGGAATGTTCCTTCCATACCCAGTTTGCTTAGAGTTTTCATCATGAAAGGGTGTTGTATTTTATCAAATGCTTTCTCTGCGTCTATTGAGAGAATCATATGGTTTTTCTTCTGCAGTCTGTTAATGTGGTGTATCACATTGATTGTTTTGCGAACACTGAACCATCCCTGCATACCAGGGATAAATCCCACTTGGTCTGGGTGGATGATCTTTCTGATGTATTGTTGCATTCTATTGGCCAGAATTTTATTGAGGATTTTTGCATCTATGATCATCAGGGATATTGGTCTGTAATTCTCTTTCAATGCTGCATCTTTTTCCAGCTTAGGAATTAAGGTGATGCTGGCTTCATAGAAAGAATTTGGGAGGGTTCCCTCTTTTTCGATTGTTCTGAATAGTTTGAGAAGAATTGGAGTTAGTTCTTCTTTAAATGTCTGGTAGAATTCAGCAGCGAATCCATCTGGTCCTGGGCTTTTCTTTGTTGGGAAGGCCTCTATTACTGATTCGATTTCTGTCTCAGTTATGGGTCTGTTTAGGTTTTCTATGTCTTCATGGTTCAATTTAGGTAGGTTGCATGTGTCCAGGAATCTATCCATTTCTGATAGATTTCCCTGTTTGCTGGCATACAAGTCCTTGTAGTAATTTCTGATGATTCTTTTTATTTCTGTGGTGTCTGTTGTTACGTTTCCTTTTTCATCTCTGATTTTATTGATTTGGGTCTTTTCTCTTCTTTTTTTAGTTAGTTGGACCAATGGGGTGTCAATTTTGTGTATTTTTTCAAAAAACCAGCTCCTCATTTTGCTGATTTTTTGTAATGTTTTTTGGATTCAATCCTGTTGATTTCTTCTCTGATTTTAATTATTTCTCTTCTCATACTAGATTTGGGTCTGGTTTGCTGCAGATTTTCTAGATCCTTGAGATGAATTGAAAACTCATCTATTTGGTGCCTTTCCGATTTCTTGATATAGGCACCTATTGATATAAACTTTCCTCTTAACACTGCTTTTGTTGTATCCTATAAGTTTTGGTATGTTGTGCTGTTATCCTCATTTACTTCCAGAAAATTTTTATTTCTCTTTTAATTTCTTCTATGACCCATTGTTCATTCAGGAGCATGTTGTTCAGTCTCCATGCGTTTGCATATGCTTTAGGGATTCCTGAGTTGCTAATTTCCAACTTCATTCCTTTATGGTCTGAGAAGCTGCATGGTATGATTCTAATTCTTTTGAATTTGCTGAGACTTGCTTTATGGCTAGCATGTGGTCAATCCTAGAGAAGGTTCCATGTACTGCTGAGAAGAATGTAAATTCTTTATGTGTAGGATGAAAAGTTCTGCAGATATCTCTTAGATCCATTGGGGCTATAGTGTCATTTAAATCTACTGTCTCCTTGTTGATCTTCTGTCCTGTTGATCTGTCTATCTCTGAGAGTGGAGTATTGAAGTCCCTCAGAACTATTGTATTGGGGTCTAAGTCTCCCTTTAAGTCCCTTAACAAATCTTTTAAATAAGCTGGTGCCCTGTAATTAGGTGCAAATACATTGATAATCACTATATCTTCCTGTTGAATTGATCCCTTAATCATTATATAGTGCCCCTCTTTGTCTCTCTTAATAGTTTTTTTGTTAAAATTTATGCTGTCCAATATTAAGATGGCTATGCCCACTCTTTTTTCATTTCTGTTGGCGTGGTATATCTTTTTCCAGCCTTTCACTTTCAGTCTGTATGTATCTTTGTTGGAAAGATGTGTTTCTTGTAAGCAGCAAATAGATGGGTTTTGTTCCTTAACCCAATCAGCTAATCTGTGTCTTTTAACTGGACAGTTCAGGCCATTAACGTTCATTGTGACTACTGATAAGGAGTAACTTTGCCCTGCCATTTGCCAAAGATATTTTCTAATATATGGTTTGAACTTCCTGTGATCTTTTGCTGTGAGGTTTCCTTCCTTTACCTTCTTTCATATTGATGACCGTGTTTCTGTGTTTCTGTGTGTAACACATCTATAAGCATCTTTCGCAGGGCTGGATGAGTGGCAACAAATTCTTTCAGTTTCTGTTTGCTATGAAAAGTCTTAATTTCACCTTCATTCACAAATGAGAGCTTTGCAGGATATAATATTCTGGGCTGGCAGTTTTTCTCTCTTAGTACCTGGGCTATGTCTCGCCACTCCCTTCTAGCCTGTAGGGTTTCTGATGAGAAGTCTGCTGTGAGTCTAATTGGAGATCCTCTGAGAGTAATCTGACATTTCTCTCTTGCACATTTTAGAATCTTTTCTTTGTGTTTCACTGTGGTGAGTTGATTACAACGTGTTGTGATGAGGATCTCTTTTGGTCATGTTTATTAGGGGTTCTATGAGCTTCCTGTACTAGGATGTCTCTGTCCTTCTGCAAACCTGGGAAATTTTCTGCTAGTATCTCACTAAAAATGCCTTCTAATCCTTTCTCCCTCTCCATGCCTTCAGGAACTCCTAGAACCCGAATATTGGGTTTTTTAATAGTATCCTGTAGATTCCCCACAATATTTTTTAGATTTCTAATTTCCTCTTCTTTTCTTTGGTTTGCCTGTTTCCTTTCCTGTTCTCTGTCTTCTAAGTCCGATATTCTCTCTTCTGCTTCACCCATTCTGTTTTTAAGGCTCTCTAATGTGTTTGTCATTTGATCTATTGAATTCTTCATTTCATTATGATTTCTCGTCACTATCACAGTTTCATGTTCTATTAGTTGCTTCATTTCATTTTGATTCCTCCTTAATATTTCATTTTCGCGAGAGAGATTTTCTATCTTGTCCTTAAGGATTTCTGTAGTTCAAGAATTTGTTTTTGAGAACTTCTTAATGTTCTTATCAATTTTTTGAGATCTGCTTCTTGCATTTCTTCTATCTCATCATCTTCATAATCTTGAATTGGGGTGTCTTTTTCATTTGGGGGCGTCATAGTGTCTTCCTTGTTCTTGTTACCTTGGTTTCTGCATTTGTTTGGCATATTGGAGATATTCTTTGGTTTCTTCGCTGTGGTGCTTTTTCTCGTAATACTATAACTCTAGATTAAGTGGACTGTCTGCTTTTGAAGGATCCTCAGAGGCCAAACAACTAAATTTATGATCTTCTTCTCTTTAGGTCAGAAGGCCAACGCTGGTGTCCCTGGGCTAAAATTAAGATATCCCCAGGGCCACATTCCTCTTGGAGGCTCTAGGGAAGTATTCTATTCGATACCACACATTGAGTATTCATAATAGAAATTGATTTCTCACAGTTTTGGAGACTGGGAATTCCAAGACCAAAGTGCCAGCAGGTTCAGTATGTTGTCAGGGCTCAAGATGGCTTCTTACAGCCGTGTCGTTACATGCAAAGGGCAAGGAAGGGCAAGGCATCTCTCTGAACCCCGTTTGGTAAGAGTATTGATCCCATTCAGGAGGGCAGAGCCCTCATGGCCTAAACAACTTCCAAAGGGCTTACCTCTTCATACCATCACCTTGTGGTCTAAGTTCCAACCTATGAATTCTGGGAGATGCATACATTCAAACCATGGTAAGAAGAAATCATTTCTTTAGTTTTTCCCTTTAGTTTCATAACATTCCTATAACACAGCCACCAGCATTGATTGATATATGACCCCCTTCTTCAGCTTCAAAGCTAGTAATGTTTCAATACTTCTGACCCTTCTTCCATCCCACTCTCTTTCTTCTACTTCCCTCTCCCTCCTGTGATTTTATTGGGTTCAATGGAATAATCCAAGATAATATCCCTATGAAAAGCTGATTAGCAACCTTCATTGTATCCTCAACTTTCACTCCTTTTTTTGATATGACATAATACACTCACAGATTCCAGGGATTAAGACATGGACCTTTTTGGAGGAGGGGGCATTAAAGTTAGGTGTAGTCGTGTGACTTACTTTAACCAATGAAATGTGAATGAAATAATACTAGCTACTTATGTTTTTCCCTGCTTCTATAGTGATCATGGAAGCATTTGTTAATATGAAGGGTTACTTATTCTGGTTTTCGGGCAAATACAACAGTCAGGGACCCATTGCCAACAGACATGCAAGATGAGAGGATTAGTATTTTCTTGTGCTAAATCACTGAGATTAGCATTTATTTTGGGGTTTTTGCTTGTTTTATTACTTTTTAAAGTTTTAATTGGTTTTTAGCAGATTATAGATCATAGATACATAAACTAGTCTGTCCTGACTGCTGTGCTGTTCAATATTCACACTGTGAAGTGGTATCTCACTAGGCTTTTATTTGTATTTTCCTATGGACTAATGGCTGACTATCTTTCCATGTGCTTTTTGGTCATTTGTATTTCTTCTTTGGAGAAATGCCTACACAAATTCTTTGTTCATTATTTAATTAGATCACTGGTCCTAAGTGTATTTTGGATAGTTAAGCTCAAATTAGACATGTGATTGGAGAACATTTTCTCCCAACTTGTAGGTTGTCCTTTCCCTTTCTTAATAATGTCTTTTGATGCCCAAAGTTAAGTCCAATGTATCTATTTTTGCATTTGTGTTCCTTGTGTCATTTTTTTTTAACCTATCTTGTTTCCAAGCACAGAGGCTCCTTGGCTTATGACGGGGTTACATCTTGATTAAACCTATTGTAAATTGAAAACACTGTAAGTCAAAAATGCATGGAATACTCCTAAACTACTGAACATTGCAGTTTAGCCTACCTTAAATATGCTCAGAACACTTACATTACTTTACAGTTGGGCAAAATCATCTAACACAAAGCCTGCTCTATATAATAAAGTGTGGAACATCTCCTGTAATTTACTGAATGATTGCATAGCTACACATTTTCATTTGTTTGTTTCTAAGGAGGACAATATCTTTACTAGTTACAAAACTTTGGCAAATCAATACAGTACTGTTTAATGTAACGAAATCATTTTGTGTTGGAGTCTTATATTCTTGTTGTGCTAAATGTTCAGTCCAAAAATATCATTTAAGTACCAAATCAAAACCCTGTGGTTTTCAGCAAAAGGAGTTATTTCATACAAATTGTCTTTTTAAAAAACATTTATTTATTTTACTAGAAAGGCAGAGTTACAGGGCGAGGGAAGGAGAGACACAGAGATCTTCCATCCTCTGACTCATCCCCAAATGGCTGCAACAGCCACAACTGGGCCAGACCAGAGCCAGGAGCTTCTTCTGGGTCTCCCACATGGGTGCAGGGGCCCAAGCACTCTGCTGCCTTCCTAGCTACATTAACAGGGAGCTGAATTGGAGGAGGAGCAAGTGGGAATGAAACTGGAGCCCAAATGGGATGCCAGCATCACAGGCAGTGGCTTAACCTGTTACACCATGGCACCAGCCTCCAAATTAATGTCTTTTAAAAACTGCAGTTTCTCCTTTTACGGTGAACTCCCTCGTGAAAGCTGTTGAGCTTTACAGCAGTAGCACAATGGTGTGTACAGAAGAGGCGGCTCTGTTTTATTCTGGGGTTGGTCCAAATCCAGGTAGAGTTCCAATGTATGAAAAACTTCCAATTCTACCTTAGGAGAATTAAGTACTCATTCCAGACAACACTAATTCAGATGATCATTTTGATTTAGAAGCCCTGCATCTTTTTATTTTCTCAAAATAATGTCACATTGTCTTACTCTAGCTTATTTTAAAGAAATCTACCTAGAATATAGTTGTCCTTTTTAAATAACAAACAAACATATCAGCTTGGGCTGCCAGGGGCCTGATGGAGAATTCAGACTGTCGGTATCATTTCTCTACAAATGCTGCTGCCGCCGTAGGTACCCTTATGCTTCCTCTCGCCAGTGCTGCCGGTTCCTCAGTCTCAGCATTCAATTTCCGTATTACCCATTCCATTGTTCCGGGCCTCTGTCAGTGCGTGAAGATACAGGACACCATGAGACCTTTAGCGTGACAGCTGAGGCTGACTCCTTTCACAGTGACTATGGCTTCTTGAGGTAATATAGCTTTTTCTGGGTCCTGAGGATGTGGTTCGTATCTAAGTCTCTCATCCACTCAAACTATATTTGCAAGTGAAATATTCATAGATTTTTCCATTGTTCTTTCTACAGAGTCAAGGACAGAATGTTCTCACACATATGTTTTGGTTCTTGCTGCACCAATAAGAGACTTCACAATGGAAGGCAGTCCCCGCTTGGTGCCCCCATCCCAGCCAGCCATGCAGCATGCTAAAGCTATGCTTTTGCATCACCATTAAGTTGAAAAGTCAGGGACCCCTGAAAATATTCAAAGCTATATATTTCTTCTTGTATCTCTTTACCTGTAGCCTACAAATATTGGCATGTCCCATGGGTTCCATTACTATTTACTTCTAAATTGCTTGTCAATTTTGTTTTTAATATAAAGACTATTTTTAATGTTATCATTTCCTAGCATATTTTTAAAATTTTGTATTATTCCACTCTGGCATTGTTTTTGCCCATTTTTTCAATTACTTTTTTTTCAATTTTTTTTTTAATATGAAAGTCAAAGGGAAAGGGTGAGAGGAAGGAGGAGCAGGATGGGAAGGGAGATCTTCCCTCCACTGGTTCATTCCCCAGACGCTGGACCAGGCCTGAGCCAGGAGCTTCTTCCAGGTCTCATGTTCATGCAGGGTCACAAGCACTTGGGCCATCTTCTGCTGCTTTTCCAAGCCATTAGCAGGGAGTTGGATCAGAAGAGCTGGAAGACAAACAGGCACTCCTATGGAGTTCTGATGTGTCCCAGGTGGTGGCACACCACTTACAATGTTCTCACCCCTTCCCACCCCAAGCATATTTTTTAAAAACTATCCTTTTGTTTTAACTTAATCTGTACAGCATTAATCCTTTGGAATACATGGAATTGTCTATTGTACCCTATGTTTGGGATAATAGACCAGAGATTCAAACTTCTGAAATACTGTTCTTATCATTTTTTTAAGAGCATCATTCAAATTTAAAAAAAAAAAAAGAGTACTAACAATCAATCAGATGCCAGAAGCTATCACCCTTCAGTTTCTGCCATACTGAAGTTTTTAAAATTTATTTATTTATTCATTTAAGAGGCAGAGAAAGGGCAGAGTGAGAGAGAGCTCTCCTCTTCTACTGGTTCACTTCCCAGGTGCCCTTAGCAGCCAGGGTTAGGGCTGAATCTAGCAGCCAGGAAATTAATGCAATCCTCCCACATGAGAGGTAGGGACCCAATTACTTATCCATCACCAGTCCACTGGAGTCAGATGTCACAGGCAGGAATCAAAACAGATACTCCAGGGCGGTGCTGTGGCGTAGTGGGTAAAGCCATTACGTGTAATGCCAGCATCCTATATGGCTACTGGTTCGAGTCCCAGCTGCTCCACTTCTGATTCAGCTCTCTGCTGTGGCCTGGGAAGCAGCAGCAGAAGTCCTCGGGCCCCTGCACCTGCAAGGGAGACCCAGAAGAAGCTCCTGGCTCCTGGCTTCAGGTCGGCTTTGCTCTGGCCATTGCAGTCATTTGGGGAGTAAATCAATGAATAGAAGAGCTCTCTCTCTGGCTCTACCTCTCTCTGTAACTCTGTCTTTCAAATAAATAAAATAAATCTTTAAAAAAAATCAGATACTCCAATAAGGGATGGAAGAGTTGGAACTGGAGTCTAAAAGCTTGCCCCCATGTGAATTTAAAGATTTTCATTTGGAGATGAGTAAGATATAAAATTCTCCCATTTATACCTTCCAGGAATTGCTTTGAGACTTCTGGGGAAAGAAAGCATTGCATTAATAAGTAAAAAATGAGGGGAGAGCGGCAAGATGGCAGAGTAGGCAGGGAGCACACTATTAGTCCGGGGGAGAGACAGTTTAATATAAGTGGAGATACTACAGGGTCAAGGAAGAGTAGGAGATGAAACAGCAGAGGAAACTCTTCCGGAACTAGTGATTCACAGTGTACCTGCGTGGAGAGCGTGGGAGCCCAAGTTCGGGACACCAGCGGCAGACTCAACACACCAGCGCTGGAACGCGAGGTGAGCCGAACCTCAATAGCCCGAGACACCAGTGGGCAAGTGGAAAGAGGAGATTGGAGGGAACGAGGCTTGAAACTCCGTGGGGAAAGGTTCACCAGGCTAACTAGAAGAGAGAGAGGGAAAAAAAAAAGTGACCGATACGGACACAAGTTTCTCTCTCTTCGCTCACCTCTCAAAGGCGAGCAAGACAGAGCAGGCGCCATTTTGGACATACGTCATAAGCAGGGCGACCTCAGGTCTGCACCGGCCCTGAGCCTAGCAGAAACACCTGACTCTGGGGGGAGGGGTGAAATAACAGGAGATTAGGATCTAACCTGGCAACCCAGTGGGAGACTGCAGGAGAATTGGAGCCCACACTGAGGGCAGCAGAGATTCCCTGTGTGGTCCTTGGGAAAGAGCTTCCGATCTCTGGCTCCTGTGGGTATATCATTTGCCTGCTAACTACCTCCAATTACTTTCAGCTGTGTGGAATTACTTCCCTTTTGAATCAAAAAAAGAGAGAGAGATTTACCACACCTAACCTGGGAGTGTCATCTTTGACACACCCTCAACCCTGAGGAACCAAACACAGCTCTCAGGCCACACTCATCTCAAGCCTCTAAGGCTCCACTGAAAGCAGACAGTCCACTTAATATAGAGCCATAGTGTAACAAGAAAAAACACCACAGTGAAGAAACCAAATATCTCCAACATGCCAAACAACAAACGCAAAAACCGAGGCAACAAGAACACAAGAAGACACTATGATGCCCCCAAATGAAAAAGACACCCCAGGCCGGCGCCGTGGCTCAACAGGCTAATCCTCCGCCTTGCGGCGCCGGCACACCGGGTTCTAGTCCCGGTTGGGGCACCGATCCTGTCCCGGTTGCCCCTCTTCCAGGCCAGCTCTCTGCTGTGGCTAGGGAGTGCAGTGGAGGATGGCCCAAGTCCTTGGGTCCTGCACCCCATGGGAGACCAGGAGAAGCACCTGGCTCCTGCCATCGGAACAGCGCGGTGCGCCGGCCGCAGCGCGCTACCGCGGCGGCCATTGGAGGGTGAACCAACGGCAAAGGAAGACCTTTCTCTCTGTCTCTCTCTCTCACTGTCCACTCTGCCTGTCAAAAAAAAAAATAATAAAAAATAAATTAAAAAAAAAGAAAAAGACACCCCAATTCAAGATTATGAAGATGATGAGATCGAAGAAATGCAAGAAGCGGATCTCAAAAAATTGATAAGAACATTAAGAAGTTCTCAAAAACAAATTCTTGAACTACAGAAATCCTAAATGGACAAGATAGAAAATCTCTCTCGCGAAAATGAAATATTAAGGAGGAATCAAAATGAAATGAAGCAACTAATAGAACATGAAACTGTGATAGTGACGAGAAATCATAATGAAATGAAGAATTCAATAGATCAAATGACAAACACATTAGAGAGCCTTAAAAACAGAATGGGTGAAGCAGAAGAGAGAATGTCAGACTTAGAAGACAGAGAACAGGAAAAGAAAAGGGCAAACCAAAGAAAAGAAGAAGAAATTAGAAATCTAAAAAATATTGTCAGAAATCTACAGGATACTATTAAAAAACCCAACATTCGGGTTCTAGAAGTTCCTGAAGGCATGGAGAGGGAGAAAGGATTAGAAGGCATTTTCAGTGAGATACTAGCAGAAAATTTCCCAGGTTTGGAGAAGGACAGAGGCATCTTAGTAGAGGAAGCTTATAGAACCCCTAATAAACATGACCAAAAGAGATCCTCACCACGACATGTTGTAATCAAACTCACCACAGTGAAACATAAAGAAAAGATCCTAAAATGTGTAAGAGAGAAACGTCAGATTACTCTCAGAGGATCTCCAATTAGACTCACAGCAGACTTCTCATCAGAAACCCTACAATCTAGAAGGGAATGGCGAGACATAGCCCAGGTACTAAGAGAGAAAAACTGCCAGCCCAGAATATTATATCCTGCAAAGCTCTCATTTGTGAATGAAGGTGAAATTAAGACTTTTCATAGCAAACAGAAACTGAAAGAATTTGTTGCCACTCATCCTGCCCTTGAAAAGATGCTTAAAGATGTGTTACACACAGAAACACAGAAACATGGTCACCAATATGAAAGAAGGTAAAGGAAGGAAACCTCACAGCAAAAGATCACAGGAAGCTCAATTTCTCTTTGACATAGAATTAAACTCTGATGCTCTGTTAAAGCAATGTGTTAAAGTAATCTATTATGTTCTCTTGATGTCTGTTAAATTCTAATTGTTCAAAAACAGCTGAATTTTTATTAAGAGCTATGGGTTATTTAAATATGTGCTTATGTTCAAAGATTTGAATAATCACCTTGTAACAATGATCAAATTTGGTCTATGTTATGTCATGATTTTAAGGAATCTTATTTCAACCAGATATTTTGGATTTTGAGCCTTCTTGGCATTCTTGACAGGCATTCAAAAAATCAAAGTTTCAAACAATCTGGACTCTAAAATTTCCAGTAAATCCTGGACTTTGGTTTTTCCAGTTTGGGCCCAACTGAAAAAATTGAAGGACCTATGTCTCTCATCTTATAGAGACACCAACTAATCAGTCTATTTGGATTATATTAGAAGGACTGTCAAGATGTGATGTGGTACCAGACTTTAAGTTTCTATAATGGAAAATGCTATTAATACAAATGTTTGAGAATTAAAAAGTCTAATGATCTTGTGTTACTAGACATGATAGTTATCTTAATGAGAAAGCCCCAGAGGCCTAAAGGGTTAAACACTTGTAAAATCCTACAGGTGCTTTCAAAAATACTGTGAAGTAAGCAAGTGCCTCTTGTTGCTTGATGAGTTTATAATTTTAAACATGGCGACTTAAAGTCTTTTCTCATCCATAGTTATATATGATGTGCTGCTCATAAAACTAAAGCGTTGTTGGTTCTGTGTTTAGCTGTCCCCCTATAGGTTCCTATGGACTTTTTCCAGCCACTTTTATTGTATTCAGTACTTTGGGATGGCTCTGTAAACAGATGAAGCCAATAATGTATTAACAGTACCAACTGAGAGAAAGTATGGTTAACTGAGGTTACTAAAAACAAAAAGCAATTCAAATCAATTGGCAATCTACAAAAAGAGTTAAAGATTTTAAAAGCTATTATTAAAATTGCTATATTGGTCTATTATGCTATGTTATACGTGTGTACATATTGTATGTCCACATGGGGAAATTTTATTAAGAGTTTTATTTTAAATGGCTTATAGATAAGATTGTCCATAAATTTAAGCTGTTAAAATCAATCAAAGATACATTTTAATTTGTGTGACCTGAATCTGTGTATCATATGTTTTAAACGTGTTGGTAGAAAGAAACTAAAAACATTTTAGATGGTTGTGCTTAAGTTTACCGGCTAAACAAACTACACCATGTTAGATATTTAAGAGGTGTTTTCAAATACATGATTCTTAAAATTTATAGAAGGCATTGGACCTTCTGGTAAATGTTTTCTTAAGTTGTTATCTAATGGTTGAAACTGTTTGCTAAGTATTCATGTGATATTGCTATTGTCAGCAAGCGATCTAGGACTTGCTCCCTCATTTCTCTATTCTAAGCCCAACTTGTTCTTTCATTTCTCTATTCTCTTCAAGGTAGGAAACTAATTCTATTATGAAGGAATCTGTAGGACGCACAATTTAATCTTTAGACCTTATAAAAGAGATGGCTAACATTTTTCTGTAATAGCATAGCCAAAATAAGAGCTTAAATAATAATCTCATAGCTAGATTCACTTCGCCATCAGCCAAGTATACAGTAAGTAGAAAAAAAACCTCCCTTTCAGACCAAAGGGAAAGAAAGTTTTAAAGTGAGAATATAATTTTCCTCATGGGCATTGTCTACCTTAGAAAAACTACTACAGAACATGCCTGTGACTATAGACTTGTAGTTCAGGCCACCGAAGATTAGAGATGGGACTTGGGCACTCCCTTGACTTGCATCCTCTGGTCTGCTTTAACACAAACCAGGAGGAAAAGAAAGCTAGGCATCAGAAGCAATGGGTGGCAGGCCTATTAATGGCTGATCTGTACAGTGATCTGCCCTCAAGGAGACCCAACAGGCCAGTCCACTGCAGTGGCTTTCAATGTGGTAAGCCTGGGCTTCAACAGAAGTCAGCTTGTGAAGAGCCCTGGCAGCTCTGCCAAGAGTTGGATCACTGGAACTGGACCTGCCCTGGAGTCGAAGGATGCCCAGGTCAGAGCCACAGATCTTATTGGCTCTAAGCTGAAAAGCCCTTCACTCAGCCCAACTTCCAAAGTGACCACTGCAGCTGAGGGGATGGTCAAGTAGGGTCAGCAACATTGCAGGCAGAACTGTAAATTTCTTGTTAGAGATGCCCCCTGCCTTTACCTGGCCAGCTCTCCTCCCAGGCCAGCCAAGTAATGAAAGTCAACAGAGTGCCTTCCCCTAGGAGGTTCACACCTCCCTTAGGATATACCCCATGTGAAGAGATAGATAGGTCTGGGCCTCTGAATTTACAAGGCCTAAAGCCCACCAGATTATTATCAAGCCCCTTCTATCAGGTTCTATTTGCCTCTCAATCAGAAAAATTACTTGTAGCTTAGACAGCACCTTTCTTAGCTCCTCTAATAATGACTCTGTCCTTTGTTCTAGGCCCTGTCTAGTGCACTTGGGCCTCATTCCTTTGTAATCATAACCTCTACTCTACCACCAATGGCTCTACTCCCAACCTGTGTGTACTGATGGTCCTCTTCCCCACTTAATGCTGTATAATTGTTCAGACCTGGTCAATGCCACTCTTAGGATCATTGGTTACTATCCTCACTCTGTCTTTTATGACCTTGTCTAAATATGATCAGAGTCGGCAAACTTGGAAGGCTTCCATAGCCTTGGCAACTCATGACGACAGCCTAGGATGGTTACTGGCGCCATAAACTAGAGTGTCAATTTGTTGGGTCAACAACAGGAGCCACTGTGCGCTTGCTCCTCATGTGGGATCTCTGTCCTTAATGTGCTGTACATTTTGATTTAATGCTATAACTAGTACTCAAACAGTATGTTTCACTTTGTGTTTCTATGTGGGTGCAAACTGTTGAAATCTTTATACTAAATTGATCTTCTGTATATAAAGAGAATTGAAAATGAATCTTGATGCAAATGGAAGGGGAGAGGGAGCGGGAGAGGGGAGGGTTGCGGGTGGGAGGGAAGTTATGGGAGGGGGAAGCCATTGTAATCCATAAGCTGTACACTGGAAATTTATATTCATTAAATAAAAGTTTAAAAAAAAAAAGAAAACAGAAACTTTTTGTTAGGAAACTTCAGAGAGGGATGAGGGGCAGGGGCGTCCGTCTCTGCCGCCCACACTTAATGCTTGTTCATATTTTGCCATATTTGCTCTCCCCCTCCACCTCCAAGCAATTAAAAATAAATTATAGACATTAAAAAAAAAAAGTAAAAAATGATTTGAGGCTGATGCCGCGGCTCACTAGGCTAATCCTCCGCCTGTGACGCTGGCACCCCAGGTTCTAGTCCCGGTTGGGGCGCCAGATTCTGTCCCGGTTGCTCCTCTTCCAGTCCAGCTCTCTGCTGTGGCCTGGGAAGGCAGTGGAGGATGGCCCAGGTCCTTGGGCCCTGCATCTGCATGGGAGACCAGGAGGAAGCACCTGGCTCCTGGCTTCGGATCGGCACAGCACGCCAACTGTAGAGACCATCTGGGTGGTGAACCAACGGAAAAAGGAAGACCTTTCTCTCTGTCTCTGTCTCACTCTAACTCTACCTGTCAAAAAGAAAAAATGATTTGAATGTGTAATCTTAATATAAGGAGAGTCACAGTAAACTGATTTGCAAAGAGATGATGTATTTACCACAGAGAACAAGCAGGAATGCATTGGAGGTCTGTGAAGGGCACCTGGTCACTGTCCATGAGTTACAGGAAGAACAGCTTCATGGCCAGCGCAGTGGCTTAACAGGCTAATCCTCCACCTAGCAGCGCCGGCACACCAGGTTCTAGTCCCGGTTGGGGCGCCGGATTCTATCCCGGTTGCCCCTCTTCCAGGCCAGCTCTCTGCTATGGCCCGGGAAGGCAGTGGAGGGTGGCCCAAGTCCTTGGGCCCTGCACCCGCATGGGAGACCAAGAGAAGTACCTGGCTCCTGGCTTCGGATCAGTGCGGTGCACCGGCCGCAGTGGCCATTGGAGGGTGAATCAACGGCAAAAAGGAAGACCACCTTTCTCTCTCTCTCTCTCTCTCTCACTGTCCACTCTGCCTGTTTAAAAAAAAAAAAAAAAACAGCTTCATTAGTTGCAGGTGCCTCATCAGTTTACGCCCAATTTCTCTTTGCAAATATTCTGGAGTTCATAGAAAGTCTGTGTATCCTTTGTGGGGTGTGCTTTTCCTCTCCTGCAATAGTTCCTACGGCGTTCTTTGGTATCAGTGCTTAGTTTGTCTGTTTGGTCTTTCTGCTTCTAAAACTGTGCTAAAATTACTGATCATCTTGTGTTTTCTTATAATTCTGCTGTATTCCAAAACTTCTGATAAATGCTATAATTTTAATGGTTATTTTTATGATACTTTAACTCCCTATATTTTTGTCTGAAATTCAATTCCTTGAATTATTAACATTGATACTTAAGCTTCTTGATGTTTCATTCTTGCCAGGTATATGTACCTTTCTTTCAATGCTAACATGACTTTTTAATCTTAAATGTGGTTCTAACAGACAAGATAGAGCTGGATCATTTTTTTAAGTTGAATCCTTTTTAAAAAATCTAATCCAAATCTGTCTTTTAGTTGACCATTTGCAATATTTTAATTTGAAATGTTAGGATTAGTTTCTAGATTGTTTTGTGTCTGCTGTTAAACAAAATGGGAAACCATTGATTTAGACGGAGCTCCTGTGCTAGGCCCCAACAGATGAGACAAAACCAAACTGGTGTCATTCATGATGTCATAATTAAAGACTCAAGGAAGCAAACAAATCCCAAAACAGACCACTTTTTCCTGAAATGGGAGATTCCAGTCTATATGAGTCCCTGCAATAAGAAAGTCCCCTTTGCTTCTATCCTTACAAAATGGTAACTTAAAAAAACCCCATGCCATCCAATCATGGCTTTTTTCCATTGTTCTTTTCTGTGTTTTCCCCGTGGGAGCTCTCATTCTACTTTGTAAAACAGAGGCTGCCTCAATTTATGAAGCCAGAATAAAAACTAATTAGATCAGTAACTAAGTTTGCTGTAATTTTGTCTTTTGACTCTACCATTAACTACCCTTTAGATTTTGTTTTGTTTTGTTTTGTTTTAAGTCTCCATTGTTGTTTTCCTTTAGGGAGTCTGAATGATTCATCTCATCGTTAGATATTATTTGCTTTTTCTTTTGGTAGCTTTCTTTAGCTTAATATCCGTACTTATTTATTTCCCTCTATTGATTTCTTGAATCTACTAGTATTTGCAACTTATTCCCAACAAGAAAACTGATTTACCATACTCTTATGTTCTTGTAGTATGCCCACACTTCACCCTCTGCTTAGCACGTCAATAGCATCTAAAATTTTCCTGTTCATTTATTATGGCTATAACATTTTATCATTTTCTTTGGTTCTGGGTTTTAAAGAAACAATAGACCTTAATAAGTTATTTGATCACCATGCTTCCCGATCTCTTGCCCTGTATTTTATACTTCTTGTTCTTTCTCCATAAGTGTTCTCAAGAATGTCTGTGTGGTGTATCTTCCAAGACTTGCTCATGGAGAATATGTTTATCATACTTTCAAATTTGATTGACAATTTGGCTAGATATAAAATTTTAGTTTTGAAGTTTTTTACTACCTCGAAACATAACTTTATTGCCATTTTGCATTCATATTGCTTATTAGAAACTTGATATGACTATTTCTATTACTTTCTATTGATCCCTTTGCTTTTATAGCTTTTCTCTGACTTTGATATTCTTTTTTAAATTCTTTTTTTATAATGTCTGAATTATACTTATTTTTTATTAAGAGGCAGATGGAGAGAGAGAAAATGCTCCCATTCACTGGTTCACTCCCCACATGCTCACAATGGTCAGGGCTGGGCCAGGCTGAACCCAGGAGCCAGGAACTCAGTCCCGGTCTCCCATGTGAGTGGCAGGGTCTCCATTCCTTTAGTCATCACCTGCTCCTTCCAGGGTTTGTTTACATTAGCAGGAAGCTGGAAGCAGGAACTGGAGCCAGTACTCGAATCCGGGTACTCTGGTGGGAGACCCAGGTTGCTTAAATGCGAGGCCAAATGCCCACCCTTGTCTTTGATGTTTGTACATTTCATTGTCATGTCTAGCTATTCCTTAATTTTTTTTCATCTGAAGTCTTTTACCTCTTTCCAAAAAGTATGCAAAATTATTTAGCTATTTCTTCCTCTTTATTTTCACTTTCTACTCCTTTTGAGTCTTCCACTACCTGGATATTGGCCCTGCCCTTCTAAATTTTTTGGTGTTTTCCCTTCTGTTTTATTTCTTTTTCATTTCTTGCCTCTTGCTGGGAAGAGTTCTGATTTTCTCCTTCACTATCTTGCTCCTTAACAATCTTTCTATATCCTTTGCTTATTTTACCTTTTCAGGATTTCTCTTTTCATATTTCTAACTCACATGATAAAACCATCCATCCAGTTTTTCCTTTTTTGTAAGCTAGTTGGAATTTTCGGCTGTTAGTTAGCTTAGCCTGTGAGCCTCTGTTCTCCTGGAGTATCAGCAGTCCTCTGTGATAACACACACCTGTAACAACCACAGTCTATGCCAGGACAGGTGAGGAGATGAGGAAAGGGTGGAGAGCCTGAGCTGTCCCGGCTGCTGCACCCAGGTTTACCTTTGAAGCTTTGAGAACAGCAGCACTTCGAACAGGCCAGTTTGAAGTTCTAGCCTGAGGGTTTGGAAGGCTAATGCTGAAAGGCTGGTGTTGACCTGTTTTCATTAAGACTTCCCCAGCTGGAATTCCACTGCTGCCCTGACTTTTGCCCGTGGGCCAGGAGTATCAGAAGTGAAAAGACATATAATGATAGTTCCAAGGCAATGCAATAAGGAAGCTAGCGTAGAATGTATAAGGCTTTCTGCCACCCGTTAACCCAATGCTACAAGCTGCAGGCTCCACGTCAGACTGAACCATGCAACTCTTCACTCTGATTAGGAAGGGCTTCAGACTTCCAGGGATCACTGATTGTTGTTGCTGTGGGTACTGATTCCTGGTACTCCTAACTCACCCTCACTTCTAAAGTGGCTCCAGGGTTGCTTTTAGGGTTAGGAGTCTGCAAGCCAGGCCTGTTGTCATCTTGATAGAAGGCAGAAATAGACATTTTGACAGCTCTTGATCTATAATGCCATCATAGGGACCAAAAATATTGAAGCAATTTATACAATTATTAGAGCATACTATTCCACTATTTTGCATGCAATGTGTATAATCTACAGGTTTCGGGTCCAATAGGTAAACAAGTGCAACTCACTGGTTGGTTTGGATTCCTTTGTTCACTAATGAGGTTGCAATCTTTCCCCATGTTTATGAAGTAAATGGCTCTCATCTAAAATTGACTATTCATGGCATTAGCTCATTAGCTACTTGAGGCTTAGCATTTTTCTCATTTTCAGTCTTCTATAATTCATTTTGATTTATGGATGGTTTATTCATTTAGATTGATTGGCACTGCAGGTTATTTGTAAAGTGTTTTGTAAGGGGTCCTTGTAGTGTAAGAGAACTAATAGGAGATCTTGTGATAACATAGTGACAGAGATCTCCTTTAAGAGCTCTTTGGAAATGACTTTAATTCTCCCCTCTTTATGCACAAATGTTATTATTTGTATGCATTAAATCTGCCAATATCTTCCATTATTATTTTATCTATTGTTTCTGTACTTATAGTTTATAAAATATATTCACAGCCTTTAAGCTGCTAACTCATATTTTATTTTGATTTCTAATCTTTGGTATTTTATTAGCCAATCTCTTACTCCATCTGAAATGGACTTAGGGGATGAGGGGGAAAATTTCTTAATGCAAAAATTATAAATTGATTTTCAAAATAGACTTTCTCTATGCCTTTTATCCAGCTAAATTATCACTACGGCGGATGGCATAAAGCTATGAATCCAGGCATTGCAAGGAAGATAAATACTCTGTTGTCAAAAAAAAATTGCTCAGCCAAAAGAGAATAATGACAGAGCGGAAACTCATGAAGTGTCCTTACAGAGAGATGGTTTGGGTTTTATTTTGCTGTCTTGATAGCTTGATTGTTGAGGAGAAAGAGTACAAAGGGAAATGGAAAGGGCAAGCTTATTTTAACTCTTTATCTTATTGTAACATAGTTGAATAATGCAAGGGTTAGTTAGGACTGCCGGAGCTCGAGCAGCCTTGACTGGACCACATGGAGTTTCACGGATGAGCTCAACCACAGCTATTACACTTTGCAGAGTTGATTATCCTTTTATTTCCTGAATAAACTCAGTTCCTATCATTATTTCCAGAGTATTGTTTTCCTTTGAGTCAATATCAATGCATTTATGATGTATATACTTGTTATGCTTTGATGACAGTATTGTTTACAGATCACACAGCTCCATGCACTTTAGTGAGACCTGTCAGTTCTCCAAATGGCTTCTAGGTAGTCTTTGCAAAGCAGGGGGTGGAGGTGGGGGGCGGAAATCACATGGTTCCCTTTTGCTAATTGTCTGGAAAAATAAGATGACAAAAATGTTCTCAGCACTCTTCCTGTGTGCTTTGTCCCCTTGGAATTAATTTGCTTTATTGAATTTATGTAGTCCCTGCCTTCATCCTGGTGGATGCATTTATCAAACTCCTTTCAGACTTCATGCCTGAGTAACTCTGTTGCTTGAGCTCTTTTGCAGGTTGGTTGTCAAATAACTTGAACTAAGTCAGTTTTCTTCTTTGTATTTTAATGTTTTCACTTGCAATAATGTGTTGCTCCTAGGTAAGGATTAAATTACTCAAATTATATTTGTCCAAATGAAGATAATAAAGGAGTTTCATAATTACAAAGGAAATATTAGAAAAGAAATCCTAATGGGCAACAAAAGTTGCTAATTTTTTTTAGTTATATTCCCTGGCTTTTGCTTTAAATATTGTTTGCTGTTGTTTGGGAGATCACAGCATCTAACATATATAAGTATTCATTAAATAAATGAATGAATAAAATCCAGCAATTCAAATCCAAAATTAACTAAAGAATATTTTGCAGCCAAAAAAAGCATTACAGCAACTAATTAGAAGAAAGTACATTTAATCATTAGACATATAGGTCTATTACATTTGAAAAAATACAATACTATTCTACAATTTTTAAAGCTACTACTGTGAGAAAGCAGTAAAGAACATGAGACTAACGTGGTGTAGCCAGTAAGGCTGCCACCTAGGATGCCAACATCCCTTATGTGTGCTGGTTTTGTGTCCCAGCTGCTTCACTTCCAATCAGCTCCCTGCTAATGCACCTGGGAAAGCAGCAGAGGATGGCTCAAGTGCTTGGGCCCCTGTCATCCACACAGGAGACCCAGAAGCAGCTCTGGGCTTCTGGCTTCAGCCTGGCCCAGTCCTGGTCATTGCAGCCATCTGGGGAATGAACCAGGGGATAAAAGATCTCTCTCTGCCTCTCCCTCTCTCTCTGTGTAACTCTGCCTTTCAAATAAATCTTAAAAAAAAAAAAGTGCAGCCCTGTGATACTTCAGTTTATTTATTCATATTTTCTTATTCTATTAGAAACAGATGATAAATATTCCCATTGGATGTGTATAAATCAGATTAATTGAAGAAAAACAACATACTTTCATAGTTCAAGTCCTTTATGGTACATTGTGAGATCTGGCTTCTACTGGTCTTTCTTACCTAACATTAGAATAGTTTTCTTAGGTATACTACTGAATATCATCAATCATCAAATGGTCTGTCCCCAAGTTGGAGTTCTCTTGTTAGACTGTCTATCCTTGCTCCCATCGCCTGACGGTATAGACTCAGTATGGGTAGATCATCAAGCCGGTGAAGCAGGAGGGGAGGCAAGGAAAGGCTGGGCCAGTTAGAAGGCAGCAAGAGGATACTGGACATCTGTCTGGCTGAGAGAGGGAAGGAAGAATTATATAGGAAGTGGGTGAACATCAAAGGAACAAAAAAGAACTTACTTTCACCTAAGACCTATCTTCACTTAATGTTCATTTTTCTCTGTCAACATTTATTGAGTACCCGCTTGGTGCTAGCACAACCCCAGATTCCATGGAAGCCACGTAGCTGTCAAAGCCACGGCCTCCTTCTGTAAGAGCTTATAATGTAGAAGAGACAAGTTGACAATAGACTGGAATGAGACAAAGGTCACGGGGTACATGCATTCACTCATCCTTGAATTCTCATATTTTAAGCTTTATGCATTTATTTATATTTTTATTTATTTGAAAAGCCAAGAGACATAGATAAAGAGAGACAAAGAGAGAATGAGCCAGACAGGTAGAGAGACAGTTGTTCCATACCATAGCTGGGGCTGGGCCAGGCCAAAGCTAGGGGATGGGAGTTCAGTCCTGGGTCTCCTTCGTGGGTGGCACAGACCTAACTACTTGAATCTTCACCTGCTGCTTCCAGAGGTCCACATTAGCAGGAAGCTGGAATCAGGAGCAAAGCTAGGACTCAAACCCAAACACTCTGATAGGGCAAGTGGGCATCCCAGTTGGGGCCTTAACTGCTGTGCCAAACATCTATCCTCTAACACATTCTAAACAAGCTCTTACCTCCATCATTCCTTCAAAATCACTTTCATAGGGTCACCAATGACCAATCACTGAATCAATGACCAGGTATATCCTTTTCTAATATGTTAGCAGCATTTGTCACAATGCATTGTTCTCTCTTGAAATGCTATCTTCCCTCACTTGCAGGACAACATACTCTCTTGGTTTTTTTCTCTCTCCTGCTTTGGTTTCTGTTGAATAGAATTTTTTTTAAATTATCTGTAAGAGAGAAATTTGTCACTGGTCCTTTTCTCCACTCTGGTTGCACCCTTGATGATCTCATCTAGGCTTACCACTGGACAAACTGCTTTCTTGCTAATGACTCCAAATTCACATCTCCAAGCTAGACCTCCTAGATGAACTTGAGATTCACACACACACACACACACACACACACACCCTACTTCGCCCACAACTTTCTCCTTCTGTTTATGACAACTCTTTCATTTTCTCAGGTTTACAAACCAGGGATTCGTCTGTGGTTCCTTCCTCTCACATTTCATGTGCAATCTGTCAGGAAAATCTTGAAGGCTCTACATTTTGAAGGATGCAAAGAGTAACTGTTTCTCACTGCCACCAAAGCTACCGCACAAGTCCAAAAAGCCCCATCCTGTTAGATTCTCCTGCTTTGTAACTGGTCTTGTAGTGGGAGACCACAGAGAGGCAGGACATGCCAAGGCTTTTACCAGGAAAAAATGGATTTATTCTTCTGCCAGCTGGTCCAGTAAAGAGTTCTGTCTCTGAATTCTGGGCCCTGAGCAAAGCAGGGCATGGTCCTGTATCCCCTAGCACAAGCGACTTTACGTTTCCTAATGCATAGTCTGTTATACAACAAAGTCACACCTGCGTGCACCCATACCACTGCAGCTGAACACTATAATAGCATTGCTTTAGCTGACCCCGCTGCATTTGTGGGATTTCTCAGAACCCCCCCTCACCCCATTGTTCCTGGAAGACCCCTGCTTGAAAGCCTCTCCAGTCTTTTGCCTTTAGTCAGTCTTTTTCTACCTGGAGTTGGGGAGCCCCCAGGGGTCGCTGCCACAGCCTCTCTGCTTCCTCATTTCCCGCCCTCTCCTGTACTCTACTATCAAGCTGACTGTCAGGGTAATTCTCTTAAAACACATCAGACCATGTCATTCCCTGACAGGACTCCTCCTTTCGCACAAAAGTCCCCAGATGATGAGACCTCTCCAAGTGTCCTCTCTTGGCTCTCCTGCGGTGTCTGCACGCACTGGAAGCACTCTTAGCTCAGGGCCTCTGCACTGGCAGTTCCTCCACCCAAAGCGCTCCATGGCCAGACCTGCACAGGACCAACCTCCCTTGGCTCCTTCGATACTTGGTGCTCATTGAAATGAGGTCCGCACTGACCACTTTCTTCAATACTGCTAATTACGCACCCCATTTTCCTGTGGGCCTGTTTCATTTGTCTGTCGCACTTATCACTTCCTAACAAACTGCACAGTCGTGTTTATAATCTGTCTCTGCCTGCTGGAATCTGAGTTCTGTAGGGGAAGAGATCTGTCTCCTTTGCGCACTGACACAGTTCCAGCGCCTAAAGGAGGGCCTGGCACGTTGTAGGAACTTAACGAAATTTGTTGACTTGAAATGGAATTCATCCGACAGCCACTTGGCAGGTGTATATTTAGTATCTATTGTGTGTCGGGTCCCACATTAGCCGCTTGACACTCAGCAAAGAATGAGGTAGATTTTCATCACAATTATGGGGTTCATAGAGCAGCGGGGATGATAGATTCTGAGCAAGTAATCACAATGCGATGATTTGCCCGGAGTACAAAGGGGCTTCAAAATGTTCATGAAAAATGGAAGGGAAAAACTATTTGGGGGGCATCCCACATTTTTGGAATCCATGCATGTTTTTTCACAGCATGCATTTTTAGGCATTTTATTGAAAAACAGTATAAATACCAAGAAATGCACATAAGTACACAGATAAGTGAGTTTTTGCTGCTCTGATCACACTCATATTCAACACACACATTAAAAAAAAAAAAAAAGCGATGGGGCTGGCACTGTGGCATAGCAGGTAAAGCTGCGGCCTGCAGTGCCGGCATCCCATATGGGTGCTGGTTCGTGTCCCGGTTGCTCCACTTCCAATCCAGCTCTCTGCTATGGCCTGGGAAAGAAGCAGAAGATGGCCCAAATGTTTGGGCCCCTGCGCCCACATGGGAGACCCAGAATAAACTCCTGGCTCCTGGTTTTGGATAGGCACAACTCTGGCAGTTGCGTCCATATCGGGAGTAAAGCAGCAGATGGAAAATCTCTCTCTCTCTCTCTCTCTAACTCTGTCTTTCAAATAAATAAGTAAATTTAAAAAAAAAAAAAAACAACTACAAAACTACTAGTACTTCCCATGAACGTTTTGGGGACCTCTCATGGACGGCATTATTGGGAACACACATTGGAAATCTCCCTGTGGCTTGAGAGTTAGAAAAAGCCTCCCTAAAGAGATTTAAGCTCAACGTGGAATAAAATATGACTGGGGTGGGGAGGGCACAGAGAGAGTTTTGAAGTGAGGGAGCAAGTATGTACAGAAGGAATAGGAATGAGAAAGCAGGCAGCAGGGACGAGATCACATTTCAAAAGTAAATTGAATTAACCATGTGGAGAGCACAAGAAGGTGAAGATAAAAGTGTACCAGGCTAAGGCACAAATTAAACTTTAAATTAAAAGGCAAGAAAACATGAAGCTTATATGAGGGGCTTTTAAAAAGTTCATGACAAAATCTGTATTAAGAAAAAATTATGCATGGATTTCAAAATTTTTTTTGCACCAAAACAAATGTCTTTCCATTCCACCTTTCCAGACTTGGTGAAGTCCCTTCCAATGACTCAGCTTGCCTGGAGCATGGGCTTGAGCCCTTACGGTGAGCACTGAGAGAGGAAGATCACCCAGAGGTAGCAGGCAAGCTCTGGAAGCTTTCCGTGCAGGATTTTGACGTGATCAAAACTGTGCTTTAGAAAGATGTTTGGGGGCTGGTTTGGCATATGGATGCCAGTTCGAGACCTGGCTGCTCCACTTCCAATCCAGCTCTCTGCTATGGCCTGGGAAAGCAGTAGAAGATGGCCTAAGTCCTTGGGCCCCTGCACCCACGTGGGAGACCCAGAAGAGGCTCCTGGCTCCTGGCTTCAGATCAGCGCAGCTCCAGCCGTTACAGACAATTGGGGAGTGAACCATCGGATGGAAGACTTCTCTCTCTCTGCTCTCCTCTTTCTGTGTAACTCTGACTTTCAAATAAATAAAGAAATCTTAAAAAAAAAATGTTGCTTGATAGCAGGGTTCAGATGCTAGGAGCAGATGAGAGTAGGGTAACCATGAGGTCTGTAGGGAAAAGTCGGCCAAAGCTCACCTTGTGCCCTGAAGGCCCAGCCAAGGCCCTCGCTTTCATTAAGAGGTGAAAAACAAGAAGCATGGTCACTAAAATTCTTAAGAGACCAAAATGAACACACTTAGCCGATTTCCACGGCAGGAAACATAACTGCTGCACGCACTGAAAAGTCTCACGTTAATAAACTTAGCAGCCAGTGCTGCGGTTCAATAGGCTAATCCTCCGCCTAGCGGCACCGGCACACCAGGTTCTAATCCTCATCGGGGCGCAGGATTCTGTCCCGGTTGCCCCTCTTCCAGGCCAGCTCTTTGCTGTGGCCAGGGAGTGCAGTGGAGGATGGCCCAAGTGCTTAGGCCCTGCAACCCCATGGGAGACCAGGAGAAGCACCTGGCTCCTGGCTTCAGATCAGCATGGTGTGCTGGCTGCAGCAGCCATTGAGGGGTGAACCAACGGAAAAGGAAGACCTTTCTCTCTGTCTCTCTCACTGTCCACTCTGTCTGTCAAAAAAAAAAAAAAGACATAAAAAAAATAAACTTAGCATATTCTTTCCATGGCTGGAATGGAAAATTATGACCAGAAACTCTCTCACCCATTTGGTTTGCTTATTCGGCGTGAACTCCTCTGGAGACAAACTCAGGGCAATCAAGGGGTGGCTCAGGAGCCAGAGAATCAGGGTGAACTGTTCATTGGCTTTAGAGGTAAAAGTGGACATATCTCCCTGTCTGGGGGGTGGGGCCAAGATGGCGGCCCCCTCCCCACAGAGACACCAATGGTAACAGCTGTTCACACCCGAGTCACCTGCATAGTCATAAGCAAAGCCGCACTGAAGAAAGCAAGAAGCGAAGAGTCACTCCCATCACCCCTCCCGCAGCTCCTGGGAGCCTGGCATGGAGGGATGCCTCCTGCATGGGAGAATGAGAGCAAACTGAAGCCCAGTGCCAGGTCCACTGGGGAAAACTTCAGTCAGATGGAGCCCCCCTGCCCCGGCCTCCAGGCCCTTACCTGTGGGGTGAGTGTTTGGAGGCTCCACAGCCAGGTGGCCTCTGTAACTGCAAAGCTCCAGCCATAAAGAGAGGCACGAGATGGAGCTTAGGACCCGGACTGGGAGCTCAGAGCCCAGCCTACTGCATTAAGACCCAGTAACTGACATAGCCCAAAGGGCTCTACCACCCAGCTGGGGCTCACAGACAGAGCTTCTAGATTAACCCAGCATCAGGTGGACACCTGCAGTGGCGGAGCGGGGTGGGGAGAGACTGCGGATTCATTTGGGTTTTTGTCACTGCCAGACTCTGGTGGGCCTGGAGGGCACCCCCAGGACTTTGAGAGGCCTGGGGACCATGGGACTCAGGACTCAGGACTAGCCTGGGAAGGACTAGCCTGGGAAGGACTAGCTGGGCCAGAGCTTCCTTTTTTGCCCTCGTCCAACCCTGAGCAGACAGCAAAGTGCAAGGGAACTATGTTTCAGGAATAAGAACTGGATTAGTAGAGCCTACAGCTGGGCCAATCCTAATAATTTGCACCTGCAGGCCAGTTCCTGTGGCCAGTCTCTGGACTTGCCCAAATAGCAGGTGGAGATCTGCACCCTGGTGAGACAGACTTGATTTGACTGTATCAGCACCAGCCTCAGGCAGACCTGTTGTGCAACCTCAAGATTACAGTGGGCTCAGCGTCCATGAGACCCAGGTGCGACCCACCTGAAAAAGCTGTCTCTATCATCTGTTCCACATCTTGGGCAGAAACCAAGGAATCACAGAACTGTTTTGGATCTCAGTGTCAAACCAATGAAAGCCAGCACTGGGCAGATTTTAATGGCCCCTATCCCCAGGTAGCTGTCGACAGATACAGCCTCTGGACTGCTTCAGCACCCAGAGGATTTTTGTGACCCTAGTTGAGCTCACCACCCAGTGAGCATCATCAGTGACAGACAGGTATAGCATTGGGCAGTGTGTCCACTTCAGCAACAGACAGCAGAGCAGACTGCTTTGAATTTCCAGAAGGGGACCAGTGCTATGGCACAGCTGGTTAAGTTGCCACTAGTGATGCTGCCCTCCCATGTCAGAGTGCCTGGCTGCTCCAGCTCCCTCTAATGTGCCTGGGAAACAGCACATGATGGCCCAGGTGCTTGGGCCACTGCTACTCACCAGGGAGACTTGGCCTGGCCCAGCCCTGGCTGTTATGGGCATTTTGGTACTGAACCAGCAAATGGAAGATCTCTTCTCTCTCTCTCTCTCTCTCTCTCTCTCTCTCTGCCTTTCAAACAAATAATTAAAAAAAAAGGCATTCTAGAAGGACAGTCTCAAATGAAGCCAGATGACTAATCTTCAATGCACAGATGACATTGTACTCCAACAAAATCAGGAACTTCCAGGGAAACTGCCCCCACCTAAACAGCAAAGTAATGTACCAGAAACCAACCATCTAAGAATTGAAATCTCCCAATGCTCAGATGAAGATTTCAAAATAGTTATCCTAAGAAAACTCAACAAAATTCAAGAGAACAGAGAAATGTTTCAGTGTTCTCACAGAGATTTGATAGAGATGGAAATAAACAGAGTTTAATTCAACCTGAAATTCTTCAACTGAAAATACACAGAGTAACATTAAAAATATAATAGAAGGCATCAATAGCAGAATGGATCAAACAGAAGAAAAATCAATAATTTTTAAAGATTGGTGGGGAAAAAGAAATAGAAGGGATCAAGAGGAATGAGGAAAGCTTATCGGAAATACGGAGAGCATGAAAAGAGCAGATGTTGGTTCCTTGGATTCAAGGGGGACTTGGGAATGCCAAAGGTGATAGAAGACATATTCAAGGAGATACTGGCAGAAAACTTCTCAAACCCAGAGCAAGACACAGCTATCCAGGTACAGGAAGGTCAAGGACCACCAGTCAGAATCAACCCAACGAAATCTACCCAAGATATAATATAATCAAGCTCTCCAAGGTTAAAGAGAGGATTCTCAAAGCTGCAAAAGAAAAGCATTGAACAAAACATAAGAGACTCCAGATCTGCTTGACTGTGGACTTCTCAGCAGGAACGTCCAGGCAAGAAGGGAGTGGGATGAGACTTTCACAGAACTGAAGGGATAGACATCCCCAGCCATGAGTGCTGTGTCCAAGAAAGTGTCCTTCAGATATAAGGGAGACATGAAGACATTGCAGAACAAGCAGAACCTGAGATAATTTATCTCTACAACACCTGTGTCACAAGACTTGTTAAGGGGAGTTCTTTTTTTTTTAAATGTATTTATTTATTCGAAAGGCAGAGTTAAAGAGAGGCAGAGAGAGAGAGAGGTCTCCCATCCACCGACTCACTCCCCAAATGGCCACAAGGGCCAGAGCTGGGCTGACTTGAAACAAGAAGCCTGGAGCTTCTTCCTGGTCTCCCACGCAGGTGCAGGGGCCCAAGGACTTGGGCCATCTTCGGCTGCTTTCCCAGGTCATAGCAGAGAGCTTGATCAGAAATGGAGCAGCTGCGACTTGACACACAGCACCAGCCCCAAAGGGAGTTCTTCAAATAGACGGAAGAAAAGTCTAACAAGTAAGAAGAAAATATCAGAAAGTAGAAAACTCACTGGTGGCCGGCGCCATGCGGCGCCGGCACACCGGGTTCTAGTCCCGGTTGGGGTGCCGGATTCTATCCCGGTTGCCCCTCTTCCAGGCCAGCTATCTGCTATGGCCCGGGAAGGCAGTGGAGGATGGCCCAAGTCCTTGGGCCCTGCACCCGCATGGGAGTCCAGGAGAAGCACCTGGCTCCTGGCTTTGGATCAGCGCGATGAGCCGGCCGCAGCGGCCATTGGAGGGTGAACCAATGGCAAAAAGGAAGACCTTTCTCTCTCACTGTCCGCTCTGCCTGTCAAAAAAAAAAAAAAAAAAAAAAAAAACCCTCACTGGTAAGAGTAACTATAACTACAATTTCAGGAGGCAAACATCGTGTGTAAGTCATTTATATCTTTACTCTGGGGACTAAAAATTAATAATTATTACACTGAATTAAGAGACAGACAATATTGAAAGATGTCAAATGTAACATCAAAAATTCAAAATGTGGGGAGGAATGGAGCACCATATAGAGTGCTTTATTAGGATTTCCCATCTCTGTTTTTTGTTTGTCTCTCTCTCCCTATTTTTATAATCTATATTCAGTTGTTATGATGTCAAGATAGCTCGTTATAGCCAAAAGAAGTTTTTTGTAAGCCTCAAGGCAATCACAAAGCCAAATTTGTACATGGACTTACCAAAAATAATAAGCAAGTGATCAAAGTACACCACTGGCAAAAATCACTTCATCACAAATGAAGATTATGGAGATGAAGGGGGAAAAAAAGAAACTACAGGGGCCAGCACTGTCACACAGCAGGTAAAGCCACCACCTATAGTGCCAGCATCCCATGTGGGTACTGGTTTGAGTCCCAGCTGCTCTACTTCTAATCCAGCTCTCTGCTGTGGCCTGGGAAGGCAGTGGAAGATGGCCCAAGTCCTTGGACCCCTGCACCCATGTGGGAAACCCAGAGGTGGTCCTGGCTCCTGGCTTTGGATCAGCACAGCTGTGGCCATTGCGGCCAACTGGGGAGTGAACCAGCAGATGGAAGACCTCTCTCTCTCTGCCTCTCCTTTTCTCTGTGTAACTCTGCCTTTAAAATAAACAAATAAATCTTAAAAAAAAAAAAAAAAGAAACTACAATAAAAATACAAAACAAGTATCAAAATGGAAATAGTAAGACCTTATCTATCAATCATTACTTAAATGTAAATGGACTAAATTCTCCAATTAAAACAGTGACTAAAGAGATCATAAAACAAGACCCAACTGCATGCTGCTTACAGGAAACTCACTTCACCCCTGAGTAAACCCATGGATTGAAAAGAAAAGCATGGAACAGGACATTCCATGAAAATGGAACCCAAGAGAAAGCAGGTGTGGCTATACCTTTTTCAGATAAAATATATTTTAAACCAAAAGCAGTAAAAAGAGACCAGAATGGTTATTACCTGAAGGGAAAATAACACTTGTAAATGTATCTGCACCCAATGATGGAGCATCCAAATATATAAGGCAAGTATTAGTAGATGTAAAAGGAGAGATGGACTCTAATACAATAATGGGGGACTTTGACACCCCACTCTCAGAAATTAGCAGATTATCTGGGCAGGAAATCAACAAAGAAACAGCAGAGTTAAGTTGCGCTCTAGGTCATCTGCAGACCTTCCCATTCAACAGCTGTAGAACGCAAGCATTTTCCAGGATAGATCACATAATAAGTCACAAAACAAGTCCCAGCAAATGTAAAAGAAGATAAAACATACTGAGTATCTTTTCTGACCACAAAGCAATAAAACTAGAAATCAAGAACAAGGAAAGCTTTGGAAAGTACATAAACACATAGAAATTAAACAATTTCCTTCCAACCACCAATGGACCAAGGAAGAAATCCAGGAGAAACTTTTAAAAGTTCTTTAAATGAATGAAAATGGAAACAGAACATACCAAAACCTATGGGACACAGCAAAAGCAGTTCTAAAAAGGAAGTTTACAACAATCAAATCCTACATCACAATCAAATCCTACATCAAAAAGATGGAAAGTGCCCAAATGAACAACTCATCACTGCATCTCAAAGAACAAGAAAAACAAGAACAAGTCAAATCCAAAGTAGGTAAAAGAGAAGAAAAAATAAAGCTCAGGGCACAGATAAATGATATAGATATCAAAAAAATCAATGAAATTAAGAATTGGTTCTTTCAAAAGATAAATAAAGTCAATAAACCCCTAGCTAGACTAACCAAGAAAAAAGACAAAATTCAAATACATAGAGTCTGAGATGGAAATGGAGATATTACCACTGAAACAGAAATACAAAGGATTATTGGTAATTATGATGATCAGCCATACAGCAACAAATTTGATAATATAGAAAAAATGGACAAATTCTTAGACACATGTACTTTACCTATATTGAATCATTAGGAAATAAAACACCTAAACATAACAAGTAGTAAGATTGAATCAGCAATAAAAAAATAAAAGACCTCCCTTCTCAGGACCAAATGGCCTCTTTGAAGAAGAATGAACACCAGTGCTTCTTAAATTATTTAAAAAACTAAAAGAGGAGGGAATTCTTCTAAATTTATTATATGAGGCCAGCATCACCCTGATTACCAAAACCAGGCAAGAATACAATCAAAAGAGAAAGCTACACTCCAATACTTTCTTGAACATAGATTTTAAAATATTTAATAAAATACAAGCAAATCGAATGCAACAGCACATTAGAGCAATCGTCCATCATGATCACATGGGATCCTCCCAGTAATGTAATGATGGTTCAACACATGAAAACCAATAAATGTGATGTACCACATAAACTGAACAAAGGACAGAAATAAGATGGTTAGCTCAATAGATAAGGCATTCGATAAAATTGAACACCCCTTCATGATAAAAATTGAAAGAATTGTATATAGAAGGTACCCATCTTAATATAATAAAGACCAAAGATAACAAGCTAACAGCTAACATCATTTTGAGTGGGGAAAAGCTGAAGGCTTTCTAAGGTCAGAAATAAGATAAGATGACCCAATTTCACCACTTTTTTCAACATAGTACTGGAGGTCCTAGCTACAGTAATTAGGCAAGTGAAAGAAGCAAAAGGTGTCCAAATTGCTAAGGAAGTCATACTGTCACTGTTTGCAGATGACATGAACTTATTATATATAGAAAACCGCAAACACTCAACCAAAAAGCTGTGTACTAATAAACAAATTCAGCAAAGGTTACAAAGCCCAGGTTAAAAAAAAAATTAGTAGTACTGTTATATACCAACAGTGAATCACCTGAAAAAGAAATTAAAAAGCAATTCCATTTCCAGTGATGAGCAAAAAGGGAAATTTCTTGAAATAAATTTGACAAAGCAGTGAAAGAGCTCTACAATGAAAGCTTAAAATCTCTGATGAAAGAACTTCAAGGGGCCGGCGCTGCGGCTCACTAGGCTAATCCTCCGCCTTGCTGCACTGGCACACCTGGTTCTAGTCCCGGTTGGGGCGCCGGATTCTGTCCCGGTTGCCCCTCTTCCAGGCCAGCTCTCTGCTGTGGCCCGGGAAGGCAGTGGAGGATGGCCCAAGTCCTTGGGCCCTGCACCCGCATGGGAAACCAGGGAGGAAGCACCTGGCTCCTGGCTTCATATCAGCGCAGTGCGCTGGCTGTAGCAGCCATTTGGGGAGTGAACCAACAGAAAAAGGAAGACCTTTCTCTCTGTCACTCTCTCTCACTGTCTAACTCTGTCAAAAAAAAAAAAAAAAGAAAGAAAAGAAAAGAAGAGTGTTAATTGTTAAATCAGCAACAGGAGTCACTGTGCACTTGCTCCCCATGTTGGACCTCTATCCTAAATGAGTTGTACTATAAGAATTAATAGTAAAACTTGTCTTCAAACTGTACTTTATACTTTGTGTGTCTGTGTGGGTGCAAACAGTTAAAATCTCTACTTGGTATAGAGTTGATCTTCTGTATATAAAGTCAATTAAAAACGAATCTTAGTGAAAAATGGAATGAGAGAGGGAGTAGGAGGTGGGATGGAAGTAGGGGTGGGAGGGCAGGAATGGGGTAAAGAAACATTATATCCCTAAAAGTTGTACATATGAAATTTGTATTCATTAAATTAAAAATTAAAAATTAAAAAAAATAAAGTAAAAACAAAAGAAAGAACTTCAAGAAGACACAAAGAAATGGAAAGACATCCTATGTTGAAGGATTGGAAGAATCAATATCATTTAAATATGCAAATACTACTCAAAGTGACTTACTTTCACTTTAATGAAAATTACTTTCAGGTTCAATGAAATCCGAGAAAAGGGAACTCTTACATACTGTTGGTGGAGAAGTAAAATCAGTACAGCCATTATGGAAAACAGTATAGATGTTCCTCAAAAAAACTAAAAATAGAACTACCATAAGATCCAGCAATCCCACTTCTGGGTATATATCTAAAAGTGAAATCCATTTGTTGGATAGACTTCAGTACTCCCATGTTTACTGCAGCATTATTCACAACATCCAGAAAATGGAGACAACATGAGTGGCCTTCGAAGAATAAAGGGAGAAAGAAAATCTGGTGTTCTGGGGGCCGGCGCTGTGGCATAGCAGGTAAAGTTCTGCCTGCAGTGCCGGCATTCCATATGGGCGCCGGTTCGAGTCCTTGCTGCTCCACTTCCCATCCAGCTCTCTGCTATGGCCTGGGAAAGCAGTAAAGGATGGCCCAAGTCCTTGGGCCCCTGCACCTTCAAGGGAGACCCAGATCTTTCTCTCTCTCTTTCTAAATAAATAAATCTTAAAAGAAAAAAAAGAAAATCTGGTGTGTATACGAAACGGAATATTCCTCAGCCATAAAAGAATGAAATCTTGTCATTTGCAACAGCATGGATGGAACTGCGGATCATTTTGTTAACTGAAATAAACAAGAACAGAAAGATAAATTCCACAAGATCTCACTCATATGTGGATTCTAAAAAAAAAAAAAAAATAGGTGATCTCATAGAATTTTAAAATACAAATGTGGTTACCAGGAGCTCGGGAGGGAAGTACAGAGGGAAGGATTGAGAAAGTTTATTGACAGGTGCTAGGTTATAGCTACATAGGAGTAAGACGTTCTGGGGTTCTAATGCACAGTAGGGTGAAAATAGATAATTTTTTGTGTGTGTATTTCAATAAAATTTTATTTGCAGAAGGTAATTAGCCAGAACAGCCCCATATGCTCTAGTTGGTGCATTCCTGCCTGGACCACTGCCAACACTTTTCCAGAGCCTCAAGGGATTCTGTTAATTTACCATATATTTCACTATTTTTTTTAAATTCTAGGATTTTTCGGATGTTTTCACTACAGAGAAATGTTAAAAGGCTCAAAAGGATAAATATATTTACCCTAATTGGACATTACACAATGTATACATGTAATGAAATACTATGTAGTACTCCATAAATATGTATAATTTTTATATGTCAAATTTTAAAAATAATTTTTACAAAGCAGGGCAGGAGCTAAGTGTTTACCAGCGGTTCCAAGCCTGGGTGCAAATTTCCTGGGGACCACTTAAGAAGACTAAGGCTGGGCACCACTCTGAAAGGCAGTGACTAGGGTTGGGGGAGGGAAGAAGAGAGGCAGGTAGAGAGAGGAGAAGGAGGGAGAGAGAGAGAGAGAGAGAATCTTCCACTGATTCCCACCCAGGTGCCTGCAACATCCAGGGCTGGGCCAGGCAGAAGCTACGTCCCCAAAATTCAATCTATGTGACTGGCAGGAACTCAAACACTTGAGCTCTCACCTGCTGCCTCCCAGAGCGTGCATTAGCAGGAGTCCGGATTGGATGTGGAGCAGGTACTCAGACCTAGACACTCCAATATGGATTGGGTATTCCAAGCAGTGTCTTAACTGCTGAACCACAATGCCAACCCCATGGCTTTTGTTTGTGGGCAAGGTTTCCTTCATTTTCAAGTCCTTGAGGTGAAGGGCTAGCTCACTAGGGAATTACATGAACCACAAGGAAACAACCCAGGGGGAATGGAAAGTCCATCTGGGAGGCTCTGCATCAGTCCAAGCACCTGTTTGTAACTAGGGTGACAGCAGTGGGGCAGAAAGGGAATCGAAGGGACAGAGGAAGAACAGGGAAAGGGATGTAAGATTAGGTCAATTGCATTTGGTCTCTTTGTACTAAATTTTTTTTACAAAAATTACAGGGGAATAATTCAAATTGTTGAGGGAGGAGGAATTCACAGAGCAGCACAACTTAGAAAATGACCTGGAAATTGATCTCTAGTACATTGATTCATTAGCATTGTAGCCATAGACTTTAATTTACCATTTGAATAACTTTCTTCTTAATATGACTTTGAAGATATCCCCTTTTTTCTGTCTCTAAATTATATATATGTAGCAATTAGACTATAAAGTCTGGAAAAGAATGCCGAGTTCGGGCCGGCGCTGTGGCATAGTAGGTTAAGCCTCCGCCTGTGGTGCCGGCATCTCATATGAGTGCTGGTTCATGTCCAGCTTGTTCCATTTCCAATCCAGCTCTCTGCTATGGCGTAGGAAAGCAGTAGAAGATGCCCCAAGGACTTGGGCCCCTGCACCCACATGGGAGACCCGGAAGAAGCTCCTGGCTTCTGGCTTCGATCAGCTCAGCTCCCACTGTTGCAGCCATCTGGGGAGTGAACCAGCAGATGGAAGACCTCTTTCTCCCTCTCTCCCTCTGTCTATAACTCTACCTCCCAAATAAATAATAAATAAGTTTTTTTAAAAAAAAGGAAGGCTGAGCTCTCAGTAAGTGAATTTTGGAAGCCCTAGCAACCACCCCAGATACTACAGATATAGACCTTGCATGCCCAGACATATAGGAGATTTATCTGAATAAGCTGCATGCTATATGCAAGATGATTTCTGATCTAGTGGTATAAGTAATTTTTCAGTCTTCAACTTGTGTTTGTATATGCAGGCAAGGCATTAAAAATAAATAAATGAAGCAATTTTTAAAAAAAAATAACCACTAAATTGAGTGTCTCCTACACTGTTCAAAATTTCTTTCTCAAACAAGGAATATAATTGCCTGATATTCATCAGTGTTCCCGGGGATATTTAGAGGTAACTGTTGTTTATCAAATCCCTTTCATGTTTTTCCCTCTGAGTGCAAGGATATAGCACAATCACAAAATGATCTAAACAGCTTCCCTACTGAGTCAACAATAGCAACAATAGGCAGTACACACAAGACTTTAGTTTAAAAGTTTCCTCATTTCATTATTTGGATTCCATGACAGTCATCTGGAGTGCAAAGTAAACTACACTTAAAAGTTGTTTTTTTTTTTTTTTAAGAGAGGTGAAATATATCTCAAAGTTTAGGAAACTGAACATATGCCAGGTTTGAAACACAACAGCTTGAAAGCACAGGTAGGAAAATAATTGATACAGGTAAGTCTGCTGCACGCCCTGAGGATTTTGCCAGTTGTACAGTAGTCCTTGGGGACTGAATACTCTTGAAATAGAGCACCATCTATTACCAATACTCATGGGAATCGGGCCTCAGTCTGTCTCAGAAGAGTGTGGAAAGAGAATGCAGAAAGCAGTGAACCCCCTGGGATGTTTGCATTGCCTCTAGCCATTCCCATCCACACCATGAGCTTTTGCTACAGCGATAAAACGCCCCCCAAAGCCTCAGAAGCATCTACCAGCAAACCCATGTTTCTCCCTTTAGGGCCATACCGGATGCTGCAGCTCCTCTGGCTTCGGTCTGGCTTTGGTTGAGGTCTGTGCCCCTGTGGCTCTCATTCTGTGTTGTACTTGCCGGAAGACAGAGGTACAGGGAGAGAAGTGAGAACATACGTTGCTTCTCAACATTTCCGCTTGGAACTCCAACAGTGCTCCTTTCCCCAGACCCATTGGCCAAAGCAAGTCACATCCCTGGAGCTAGGGAGGTGGTGCCATGTATTTTTCCAAAAGCAAACTATGATAAGGGTAGGAGAGGAAGCACAAATTGTGAGAAATAGTATGATTCACCATTCTATTTCTTTGGAAGTTCCTCAGGGCTGAGGCTTTGGTAGAACTATTTATCAATGCTGTTGGAATATAAAACCCAATTTTAAAAGCCGTCATTGCAATCATGAGATGGTGTGGTCTTACCATTTGAAACGATGATAACAAAACAGACTTACTTTATCGCATGTGGTAGGCAGTCCCCAAAACACCCCCCCAGTGGTCCCTGCCTGCCTGCTGGTGTTTACGCCCAGTGTAATCCCTATTCCAAGAGTGTGGACCCATCCTTCGAATAAATAGAAGATGGCAAAAGAGATGGAATGTCCTTTCTGAAATTAGGTTACAAAAACCTGTTATAGTCTCTACACCCACCCACCCCCCCACTCTGGGGAAAACAAGCTTGCCAAGCTTGCCATGTTGTGAGAGGCTGACGTGGCGAAGAACTAATGTCATTTGCCAATAGCCAGAGAAGCCGGCCAACAGCTTTGTTTGAATTTAAGTGTGGCCTCGAGATGCCCACAGTCATGACCAACACCTTGATTGCAGCTTTGAGAAACCCTGTGAGAGGCACCCAGACAAGCCCTGTTCAGATTCCTGACCTACAGGAACTGGGAAATGATAAATCGTTTTCTTGAGATGCTAATTTTTGGATAATTTCTTATGTAGTAATAAATAAAACATGATATTAAAATACAAATAATTAAATTAGCTAGCTTTGTTGGTAATTTTTTGTAATGATTTAATGAGGCAAACTTGTCAGTTTCATAGGGGATAAGAGAATGATGATGACTTTTCACTTACTTTTTTACTGACATAAAGATAACAGATTTCATGTAGTTCACAGATATAATTCTAAGAATTTGATGCTACTTCCCTGCCTATCTCCCTCCCTTCCCTTCCTGCTCCTTCCTTTCTTTTTAATTTTTGCAATAACATTTTTAGCTTACTTTGTAGTTCCACAAGTTCAACCAGGTAAAAACAGAAACACCACTGTTCAGCAGGAATGTAGACAAGGGCTGCAAACAACAATCACCCCCAAGGTGTCGATTTCACACATATGCATACAATTTTTTAAAAACTCTGTAAGTTAGCTATCACAAATCAGAGAAAATATGTGATGTTTGTCTTTTTGGAGTCTGGCTTATTTCATTAAGAATAATGATCTCTAGCTGCATACATTTTGTTGAAGAGAATGATAATTATTAAAGACAGGCTGACAATTATAACAATTATAACGTCAGCAGTAAGAAAAGTCATCTGCACTCTTATAATTTAGCTAGAATGGTTCACATAAGAACTTTCCTTAAAATTGCATTTCTAGTTGTGTAAAGCTCATTAAATTCTCCTGATAATTAGTCTACAAGGTCCCAAATCTTTAGGAGTCATCTGTCAGTGAACAAACTTGTATAGATTGATATTTAATTGATTCTGTTGCATACGTCTTAGGATTGTGGACTAGATTTTTCTATCATCTCTGTGTAACGCTACTCATATCCAGTCACTAGCCTAACTAGATGAATAACACCTCTTCACATGACCTTGCTCGTGCCTTTACTCCTCAGCCCTCTATCTTGCATTACAGGCTGTACCTGGCACACTAGGGCTTTATTAAAGCTCACTGAATGAATTCATGAAGAAATAAATGAAGGGGCTGAAGTTCAGAGACTGGCAGTGAAACTGATATGGAATCTTAGATCGTTTTCATTTTCTCTTTATAGAAACACACTTCTCAGGCTTCCTGGATCATGTAGACTGTAAAAACTGAACCACAAATGGAACTTTTTCTGAGTAACACTCAACATTCCACTACGTATTTGAGGCCCTTAATGTGTCTTCCTTTCTATTCCAAAGACTCCTTGTACAATGTGAAGATCATTTAATTAAATTCCTCTGAGAATTCTCTACCTGGTTTATGCTACTCTCCTTCCTTTATCTATTGGCAATTTGTTATTGGAATTGCCTTGGCCGAAAGTCACTCTCACATGTTAGTGTTCTTTAAAGCAATAAAATAAATTTGAAAAATAAAGCTAAGTTCTCACCAATCAAAAGACCAAAAAGCAATGGAGGATGTAATTCTTACACAAAGCATGTAAATTAAATTTGCAGCAACAGACCCTTAAATATTATCATTGCTATCATTAAATAGCCTCTGTAAAAGTAAAAAACAAAAACAAAAACAAAAAAACAAAGAAAACTGCTGCTATATTAGGTGATTTCTGAAGTATTTTATGACCTGATATCTTTCACCAAGTTACTTTTCATTTCCTGCATATACCGATCTCTATCAGATGCCAAGCCGAGAAGGCTTTTCCCCAACCCAATTTTCCTTGAAGAATCTACCTTCTTTTTCAAGGTTCATCTTATGCTGAACTCTGGATCCAAATTGTTTGAGGAGACCGTCAGCCTCCAATGCAGATCCGATAGCTTCAGCTAACCAGGGAGGAGCTCTGCAGCACTGTGACAGTTAATTTTATGTGTCAACCTAGCTAGGCCACAGTACCCAAATCCTGGGTTAGGCATTGCGCTAGATGCTTCTGTGAAGGTATTTTTAAGGTGAGATTAACACTTAAATCAGTAGACTTTGAGTAAACAGATTATCTTCCATAATATAGGTGGGTTTCATCCAATCAGTTGAACAAATTAATAGAAAAATAAACAAACAAATAAGAGGGAATTCTGCCAGCCGACTGCCTTTAGATTTGAATTGTCACTCTCCCCTGAGTTTCCAGCCTACCAGTCTACTCTGCATATTTCAGATTTGCCAAGTCTCCAGAATTGCACAAGCCAAGTCTTTAAATCTCTCCCACTTCCTCCCACCCCCTCTTTCTCCACACACCACACACCATACACACATACCACACACATACTATTAGTTCCCAACTTCTTCACCCCCTGGAGAACCCTAATACAGATTTTTTACTAAAAAATAAATAAAAAACACCTAAAACTTTGCAAGTGGCTTTGGAACTGGAAGAAATCTGAAATTCACATTAGCAAAAGCCTACGTTGGTCTGATGAAACTTTATGTAGAAATACAAGCTTTAAAGGTGACTTTGATGAGCTGCTCGAAAGCAAAGAGAGATGCTGTGGAGAGAGTTTCTGTCATCTTCAACAGAGATGCATGTTAAAGCTGCTTCTGGTGAGGTCTCAGATAGAAGTGAGGAACGTAGTACTGAAAACTGGAGGAGAGGCGATCCTTCTTATCAGAGCACCAGAGAACTTGGCCAAATTTTGTTCTAGAGTTTTGTGGACTTTCAATGATTGAACTTGAAATCAAGATCAATTAAAAAAATGAACATTATGGAGACTACGCATGGATTTCATAACTTTTTGTACCAAAATAAACTTATCTTTTAATTCCATTTTCCAAGAACTTATTTTTAAAAGTGGTTTCCTTTATTTATTTGATTATTTATTTAAGTGTGTGTGTGTGTGTGTGTGTGAGAGAGAGAGAGAGAGAGAGAGAGAAATCAGTCTGCCATCTACTGGTTCATTCCCCAGAGGCCATGGCTGGGCCAGATCAAAGCAGGTACTGGAACACAATCCAGGTCTCCCATGTTGGTTGGTGGTAGGCGCCCAGGAAGTGGAACCATCATCTACTACCTTCTGGGGTGTGCATTTCTGATCCAGAAAGCTGGATCAGAAGCAGAGCCATGACTTAAAACCAAGGGCTCTGATATGAGATGTGGGCATCCTGAACGGCATCTTAACCATGATGAGAAACACCTATACTTTCATAAACTGTTTGAAACATCCTCATATTTCTAAGCAACCTAGGAGATTTGAAAGCAATGCGTTAAAAGTGCTTCCTGATTTCTCCTTGCTGTTTATTAGTAAAATGTGAGAGGGGAGAGAGATATTGGAAAAGGAATTGGTAAGCAAGAAATAACCAGATTTAGAAAATTATGTCTACTCACATTTTTATAAAAATGAAAAGAGTGTTGTGGAGAGAATATTTGGAGGGTGTGGCTGGACAATTTTGTTTAAAAGTGACAAGTGTGACTCCTAGGCTGAATCAATCATCTCAGCTTGGACTGAAGGGGGCAGAGATGGGACAAAACGAAGGAAAGATTGTAGACTTCTGGGAATTTACAGGCGGGGCCAATACAGCTCCCCAGCTGTGAGCATGAGTTATTCTTTACTTGATCCCAAAGTGTTTCAGATGTCAGCAGGGGTGCCACTGCCACCATAAATCTAGAGAACCCAGGCTGTGGAGAGATGGTGGGGGCACAGGCTGTATCCTGAGTCCCAGGGGGTGCAGGTGTACCCATGGCTGAGGAGGCAGAGCCACAACCTTGATAGGCACAGAAGGCAATGCATGAAGCCGAAAGCCTTAAACTCTAATAGAATTTGCCTTAGCTTTAGGACTTTCTTGGGACCCGTGACCATTTTCTTCTTTCTGGTTTCTCTCTTTCAGAATGGGAAGTTCTGTCCAATGCCTGTGTCATCACTTCAATTTGGAAGCAGATGCCGTGTTTGGTCTTATGGGCTCACAGCTGGAGAGGAATTTTGGCTCAGGGTGAATCATACCTTGGGTCTTACCCATGCTTGATTTAGCTAATATTTAGAAGAGATCTGGGGTCTAGTTGAGGCTGGAAGGAGACTTTTGAGATGGTGTTAATGTATTTTTCATGCAAGAAAGACACCAATTTTGGGAGGCCATCAGGCAGAGTGCTACAAGCTAAATTGTTTGCTCCCCCATGCCCTCTGATTCCACATGTGGAAGCTCTAACACCCAGCACCTAAGAATGGGGCTCTTAACAGGGGTATTAAGGTAAAATGAGGACATACGAGTGGATCCTAATTCAAAATGACCAGTATCCTTATAAAAAGAAGAGATCAGAACACTGGCAGGTGCTCACAGAGAAAAAACCACATGGAGACAACAGCAGAAGATGCCTTCTTACAAGCCAAAGAGAGATTTCAGGGCAAAGCCAACTCTGTCAGTGTCTTGATTCTGGACTTCCAGCCTCCAGAATGGGAAGAAAACAAATGGCTGGTGTCTAAGCCACCCAGTGTATGGTATTTGTTACGACACCTTGGTAAACTAATACAGTCACCCATAAGGAATTGCAGTGGGTAGAAATGAGCAGAATCCAACACCTGCTGTCCTCAGTCATTGGATGGATGCTGCTTAGGAAGAAAGTGGCCTCAACTTGAGAGCTATGGTGAGTCTCAAAGAACCTGAAGCTAGAATCTGTCACTTGACTTCCCTTTTCATAGCCAAATGCTCATTCACAACCAAATGGCAAGTTGTTTCTTGAAGAATGAACCAAGCAGGGCACCCATACAACTGCCACCTGTGAGGATATGAAGCAGAGACAACACAAAAGAAAACATGGGGAAATATTCTGCATTTACCAACAAGCACATGAGACAGTTTTGCTAAGGTTAGAACTCATGGTGATTATGTTTGTGATGGTTTTATATTAGTCCGTTTTGTTAAGCCGAAGTGACAATTCGAAGAGTCCCCTTTCCCACATCTTTCCAGGTTTGTGTGAGCCACCAGCGATATTTCCATGGGCTTTACAAGAGAGGGAGTAGAGCTGCAGCCACATTGTTTTTCTACCAAAGGGCACTGTTGCAGCTCACACGCTCATCCCCGTGGTGGGAAGCCACTGGCCCTGCAGCTTCCTCCAGATCCACCAGATCTCTTCCCTCTCCAGCTTCTTCAGATCTCAAGTAAGGTGCATGTTTAGCCCCTGGCCTAAAGGTACTGTATTAGTTAGGCTTCTCTAGAAAACAGAACTAATAGAAGGGTTAGATAGATAGGTAGGTAGGTAGATAGATAGATAGATAGATAGATAGATAGATATAGGTAGATAGAGTATCATTATGAGATACTGGTTTGTGTAGTTATGAAGGCTGAATCCTATGATCTCCCATCTGCAAGCTGAAGACCCAGGAAAGCCAGCTCTGCACTCTCAGTCTGAGTCTGAAGGCCTGAGAACCAGGAAAACAAATTGTATGAGTTATAGTCTGAGGGCTATAACTGTTTCTATATCATTACCCATAATTAGTCTTTAACGCAAAACAAATCCTCAATATATGCACTGACATTAGCATTTCATATATGAAATCCTGTGCTTTTGCCCCTTCAAAATTGTGTGAGTCAGCTTTTGATTACTTTAAAATACCTGAGAGAAGTTACTTAGAAAGGCAGAGGTGGTTTTGTTTGTTTGTTTTTGGCTGGCAGTTTTGTACTTTACAAGCCAAGATCTGTCAGCCTCAATGGTTTGATGTGTGATCACAGTGATGGAAGGTGAGCACTAAGGGAGGGAGGACCACATGGTGAGCCAAGAAGCAGCCAGACAGCTTGTGGAACCAGTCTGCTCTGAGAATTACCTTCCCTGAGTAAGTCCCGGTAACCTAAAAATCTCCCACTGGACCCAACTCCAAGATGCCATGATTAGAGCAAGTCTCCACTCTTTTTTATTTTTAAAGAGTTATTTATTTATTTATTTGTTTGAAAGGCAGAGTTACAGAAAGAAAAGGGGAGAGAGAGAATCTTCTATCCTCTGATTCATTCCTCAAAAGGCTGTAATGGCAGGGACCGGGCCAGGCCAGAGACAGGAGCTTCATCCAGGTTTCCCACATGGGTTCCAGGGGCCCAAGCACTTGGGCCATCTTCTGCTGCTTTCTCAGGCACATTAGCAGGGAGCTGGATCGGAAATGGAGCAGCTGGGACTCGAACCAGCACCCATGTGGGGTGCCCATATAGGCACTGGCTTACCCCACTAAGCCACAATGCCAGCCTTTAAATCTCTACTCTAAATGCATTAGCCATTAATATTAGATTATTAACTATTCAAACAAGACTTTGGAAAACAAGTTCCCAATACATGGGCTTTTAGGGGCCTCTAAAACTATTACCCAAATCCTAATAATGCTATGTACACAAGTATCTCGGTTTATATTCCAATTTCTTGCAGCCACGGAAATCAGAATTCAAATCAGAGGAATAAATACAGTGCACAAGTGAGAGCAGGATTGATTAAAAAGAGAGAGTGTGCGCAACCTCACATGAAGAGATCCCCGTCATGAGTAGGCCAGAGAGCTGCTTGTGAGGAAGGGGAGGACCCATAAACACAGACCGGAATCCAGAAAGCAAAAAGGGGTTTCCACATATATTAGTCCTTTTCATGAAGAAGGGGGTGGTGTCCTAATTGAAATGGGATGGAGTTTGGAGTGTGCAGGGCCTTCTAGGATTTCCCTGACACCTCCACACAGAGCTTAACTTCCACGTGGCCATCGTACTGTGGCTTCCCTGGTCCCAGAAGAGACAGAGATGCATCAGAGGAAAATATGCATACTGAATTGACAGGTGGAATTAAAATACAGTGCTACACAACACTTATGAAAAAAATACTCCAGCTCAACTTTCCTATCTAATCTTCCTTCCAAGTTCCCCCATATTAATAACAGATGTATATTCTTGCTATGTTTAATACTTTTGCTATTTATATTTTTTTGAATCTTCTGTTTTCCTAATTAATGTTTTTAAGGATTGAAAAACATTTCTGTTATTGATTTTCTGGTTTTCTTTGTAGGAAGAAATAGAAGCCTTTGCTAAACTTCATTTTAATCATATGAGATAGACTTTTTTTAAACCATGTTTTGCAGCTTGAAATTTTCATTATGCTGCATCAAGATTTCATATCTTATTACATTTTTATGTGCATGATTTCTCATTACAATGTATTTTCTATAGTTATTTAAAGACATAGTTTATTAAATCGGGAATTAAAACATGGCAGTATCTTTTATTACAGTCTGTGTGCCAACAACACCATTCATTATACAAGTTGTCTTTTAATTTTTCTTTTTTTTTATCATTTATTTGAGGTTCAAGAGAGAGAAAAAAGGAGACAGAGGCAGAGACAAAGAGAGAGGTCCCCTCTGCTGGTTCACTCCCCAAATGCCTGCAACAGCTGGAACTGGGCAGGGCCAAAGCTGGGAGCTAGGAACCCAATCCAGGCCTCTCACATGAGTGGCAGGAATCCAATTACTTGAACCACCTGCCTCCCAGTGTTTGTACTGGCAGGAAGCTGGAACCAGGAGCTAGAACTGGGAATTAAACTCAGGCATTCTGATATGGGATACAGGCATGTTAATCACTAGGCTAAATGTTTGCCCTATTTGTTGTTGTTGATCTTGTTGCTGGTGTTGTTTAATTTCTTTAGGAATGATACCTATGAGAGTAACTTCTATTAAAAAAAATGGAACTTTAGGGGTAGGCCTTTGGTGTAGCTATTAAGATACTGGTTGAGAAGCCCATGTCCCATGTCAAGGTGCCTGGGTTCTAATCCTGACTCTGATTCCTAATTACAGCTTTGTATTAATGCAGCAGGGAATGACTCAAATACTTGGGTCCCTGGCACCATACATGGGAGACCTGGATTGAGTTCCAGGCTCCTGGATTTGCCCTAGCATAGTCCTAGCTGTTGCAGGCATTTGGAGAGTGAACCAGCAGGTGGAAAATCTTTCTCTCTCTCTCTCTCTCTCTCTGTCCCTTCCCTTGTCACTCTGCATTTCAAATAGATAAATCTTTTAAAACACACACACAGAAAGAGAGAGAGAGAGAGAGAGAGAGAGAGAGAATTTGGAGAAAATTGAAGAGATGTACAAGGAGGAACAAAAGAACATCAAGAAGGGCAAAATCTGCTCTTTGCCAATCAAGAGGGTCATAATCAAGATCAGTCCCAATGCCTCTAAATCTTTAGGGTTAATGGCAGTCTTTATGATAAGATCATAAACACCTTTTTACAGGGTATAATTCACAGCGGACTCCTGTGTAGACTGTATAAGAATGAGGCATGTAGATGTGTGCCTATTATTAGAGAAGGACATCCAGGGTTTTGTTAAGCAAAGGAGGTTGAAGCAGGGCCGGAAATCAGTAGAAGATGGCCTAAGTCCTTGGGCCCTGCACTGTGGGGAATCCCACAGGAGTCCCAAAAGAGTTACAGAGCACCGCTAACCCAAAAACAAAGAGAAAAAGCAAAACCAAAATGGAGTTACTTAAGCTAAGGCCACTAAGCACCAGGAATTGCCTAGACCATGACACGGATGGTGAGACCTGATAAGGACTGGGGGACATTACATCATAAGAAGCAGCCAACCAGCTGGCTACTGCATTACCTTACCCACACTACTGCACCATGATTGGCCACACCCAGAAGACCCCCAACACACCATTGGTCACACCCAGACACTAACATCTGGTTGGTGATACCCAAAAAGATGAGCTTGTGATTGGTGACACTCTAGGGCACATTCACCACCCACCTACCCGAGAGGGAGGATGAAAAGACAAGCCTCACAACTGCTCTTCATCCCCTCAGGGACCGTGGCTCAGTGCCTGTGAAACTCTGCCCGAGTCTTCACCGACTGTCGCTCTGCTCGCCACTCTGCTGGAGCCAACCTCGCCTGGACGTCCTAGCCACCGCCAGAGCTGGCATCAGAGCCGGACCGGACCTCTCATCAGTGACCTCTCCAACCCTTCACCTCACCATCTGTCTTGGAACTTCGAGCCTACTGCCCAGAGTGCCAGCCATCCCATGACTCCTGCCCGTAAGTGACTGTTCTGAGATCTGTCTCTTCGGGTGGTAACGGAGACTTTGGACTCTGGACTTTGGACCGTGACTTTTTCATAACCGTGATATGAACCTTGAAAACGCAGCATCCTTAGCCATGAGTGTTTAGATTGGTTATGATTTTTTGCTCTGTATGTGTTATACTTATTACTATTGTTGGATATTTCTTTTTTTTTCTTTTTTATTTTTTTTGACAGGCAGAGTTAGACAATGAGAGAGAGAGACAAAGGTCTTCCTTCCATTGGTTCACCCCGCAAATGGACACTATGGCCGGCGCGCTGCGCCAATCCAAAGCCAGGAGCCAGGTGCTTCCTCCTGGTCTCCCATGCAGGTACAGGGCCCAAGGACTTGGGCCATCCTCCACTGCCTTCCCGGGCCACAGCAGAGAGATGGACTGGAAGAGGAGCAACCAGGACAGAATCCGGCACCCCAACTGGGACTAGAACCCGGGGTGCTGGCGCCGCAGGTGGAGGATTAGCCTAGTGAGCCACAGCGCTGGCCCTATTGCTGGATATTTCTAGAAGTTGCCTTACTTCTAGGTGTGTGTTATGACCTGTGGACTAATGACATATTGAGTGGTTTTGACCTTTAGATGTGTGCATTGAATATATATATTGAGTAGTATTGAATATTGAATAATAAATTATATTGAAAAGACTATCATGATTCTGTGTGATTTTTCCCCGTGCTCCAACACATCACATTAGCCTTATCAAGCTGTGTGACAAGTGGCACTTGCAGCATGCACCTACATGGGAGACCCAGAAGAAGCTCCTGACTCCTGGTTTCAGATCAGCCCAGCTCCAGCTGTTGTGGCCATTTGGGGAGTGAACCAGCGGATGGAAGACCTCTTTTCCTCTCTCTCTGCCTCTGCCTCTCTGTAACTCTGCCTTTCAAATAAAGAAATAAATCTTGAAAAAAAAAAGAAGTTAAAGCAAATGTAGGACTATGTGCATAATATTGTATTTGTAGTTCCGGATTTAATATTATTGGAATAATACATGAGAAATTGTTAATCATTACCTCAAGGGAGTATTCTTAGGGTGGGTTTGGAATGAAAGAGAGCATTTATATTTTCATCTATAATCTTCCATGCTATTTGAATATTTAAACATAGATATGAATATTTTATAATAAAATGAAAATTTAAAACAGAAAAAGAGGACAAAACACTATTCAAGAATAGAAGCATAATCACATAAGATGATTTACCTCAGTAGCAAACAATTACAATAATCATTATCATTATAGTTTAATTATATATAATAATGATGATTATAATATAAAGGCAGACTGGCCGGCGCCGTGGCTTAACAGGCTAATCCTCCGCTTGCGGCACCGGCACACCGGGTTCTAGTCCCGGTTGGGGCACTGGATTCTATCCCAGTTGCTCCTCTTCCAGGCCAGCTCTCTGCTATGGCCCAGGAAGGCAGTGGAGGATGGCCCAAGTGCTTGGGCCCTGCACCCGCATGGGAGACCAGGAGAAGCACCTGGCTCCTGGCTTTGGATCAGCGCAATGTGCCGGCCACAGCGGCCATTGGAGGGTGAACCAACGGCAAAAAGGAAGACCTTTCTCTCTGTCTCTCTCTCTCACTATCCACTCTGCCTGTCCAAAAAAAAAAATAAAAAATAAAAAAAAAAAAAAGGCAGACTGAGTAAGGTGATATAATTACATTAGGAGGAGAAGAGAAGGTGGGGTAACTTTTTAAAAAGCTAAATCATCTATAACATAAGTGAATCAACAAATAAGGTCTAAAATGATGAATCAATAAATAGTAAATATAAGTGTATTTTTTAAATGGAGAAAAGCATCGAAATTAGCAGCTAAACCAAAAGTCAGAGGCTGTCTTCTGGAAGTAGGATTGTATGAGGAGCTGGTGGGATGGGGGCAGGGCAAAGGCAACTGGTTAAAGGGCTACTGCTTTTCATCACGAGTCTTTAGTGCTACTGGAACTTCTCACTATTCTTAGTATTCTACTCGACAAGAAATAACAACTAACTTAAATGAAAAAAATGCTGATAGGGTATTTCCCTGCCACCCACATGGGAGACCTGGACTGAGTTCCATGCTCCCTGCTTTGGCCCAGCTTAGCCCTGGCTGTCACAGCATTTGGGGAGTGAACCACTAGATAGGAGATCTCTGTCTCTCTTTGTTTATGTCTTTCAAATAAACAAAAATTATACACACACACACATATATATATGTATGTGTATATATATATATATATATATATATATATATATATATATATGAGATCTTTCATTGATTTGGATGAGAGTATCCGTGGTACCTAATAATGAAAGAGACTCAACTCAAAGCTCTTCTAAGCATAGGGCCACCAGACCTGAACTTCATCAGTAGGGGCAGAATGTTTTCCAGCTGGTGATCTTTCAGTAGAACTTTTAGATCTTTGCTCTTGACCTTCCACAATAGTTTCTGGCATTTCATGTCAACTGACTGATGACCTGGTCCTTGTTCTGCCTTGCAGAGAACAGAATTTTCCGACAGCTTAAAGAGTCATCACTTATAGCAAGAACAAACAGGCTGCCCTCCTCCTTCAGAATCTCCAAATTTACCATGAGAATAGCAAGGGAGTGGTGATCACAGTTTTTATAATAAACAAGTTACCTATCCCACCCTTCTGGATGGTTTTTTGTTTTATCACGAGCAGGCTAATAGGATAAAGAATTGTAAGTCACGTCTTTTGATGGGTTTTGTCCTCACCTGGTAACTGAATGCCGATCTGATTGTCGAGTTTTTTCCCCTTCAAAATTGTACTTAAAAACCCCAGTGCCGTGGAGTCCTTTGGGTTTTGCTTCTCTTGCAGCCTCCTTCCAGGCTACTCTGGCTAGAGGTCTTTGACTCCAATAAATCTTGCTTTTAAACCTTTTAAAAAAAAGTCACCACTTAATTAGTGTAATTCTTGAAAAACATCTATAATCATTTAGCTTTTTGAGTGGCAGGCTACATGCCTTTCTTTGTGTTTGACAGAATTAAGTAACTTTCATACTAGAATGAATATGATGAAAAATATTATTTTAATATATTTTAAAGTGCATCCTCTAATATCTAAAATAATTTTACCTGACATTTTATTTTTTTATTCTCCCTCCCACCTCTGATAACCCTGAGATTTATAGAGTCAGTAGAATTTTCTTTCTCTCTTCCGTTCCTCTTCTACTCCACATTTAGGTGCAATGTAAAATCAGTCTTTAAGTTCCCATACTCAGAGCCACTTGTCCTGAGAGTGCACCTGCTTATAGTTGCAAGTCAGTTTGTAACTGGTTGAACAACCAGGCCTTTGCCTGTTTCCTTGTAGATTCCATGTACTTGGTTTTAGAGTTGATATCTTCAGAAAAACTATGACAATTCCAGTAATCAAGGAGGTAGCTGTTGCTAAGCAACAGGGAGGCAAGTAGGATGCCTTGTGCTTGGGTCTTGGCAGTGAACTAGGAAAAAAGAAGACCTGCCAATCGTTCCTTGTCCTCAGGGGACCAGTTCAGCAGGCAGGCAAAGGGTAGATCCTGAATGTGAGATTCAGTACTAACATCTGGCTTCCCTCTGGCCCTAGTTCATAGCTCCTACTGCTCCTTCCCCTGATGTCCTAATCCAATAGCCAGGTTCCGATGCCTCAGGAAGCCTCTCTTCCCTCCAGTACATTGTCCTTCCTCCTCCCAACACATTTTAGTTCCTAGGACTCAACTTCTCACTGGCCTCAGTTGGAGATCCTATTTCGTTCTTGAGGTCATGCTTAGAGCTCCCACTCCTCACCCTAGCCTTTGACAGATGCCCTGATGTTGGCACCCGTGCCTTGCAGCTATCATCAGCCCTCCCTTCATCCCAGAGCCCCAACAAGTTGAGAGATTCCTGCATCTTCCCTGGTTTGTGACTGGCAGTGTTGTAGGGCGCACAGATTAAAAACACAGTGAGACTTTTGAGGTCACATTAGGAGTCTGTCTTAGCCAGCTGGCGACTGCCCTCTCACAGAGCAAGTCCGGAGAAGACAGCCCCAAGTTGTAGTTGCGGGGGGTTTTCAAAGGCTGAAACTACATTTTGATGGCCTTGACTGTTATCAAACAAGCAAGCAGAGGTACAGAAGCTAGAAGTGGGCCAGTTACAAACTAGCATTTATTTTTATGAAGAACAGGCCTTGTTTTAAAACAACCAAGCAAAATAACCTATTGTCTATAACCATCGGGTGTGCTACACTTTATAGACAAGTTACACTATTGAGTCACTTGTCAGTGACCATTTCCTGGCTTCTTCCTGAGTCCCACCCTCGTGTTTGCCCTGTCTTATTAGCAGGGTTTAATGCCAGGCCCTGGCCCTCATTTCCCCTTCTGAAACCAAGCACATAAACAGTGCTTGGGGTTGAAGATGCTAGATACCATAGACCCCAGCCTCCTAGCTTCCCTCCTTCACCTGAAAGTATCCTTGTCCTGCCTTTCTGATAGCAAATCAACCACTTCCTAAAATTAGCACTAGGGGAGTGGTACAGCCTGCCCTACAAAGTTCTAATCACCAGCTTCATAAGGTCATCTCCTTCTCCAATAGATAACACCTTGGTGGTCAGCATTATCTTCCAGGTCTTGGCAGGGTCCTTCCAGGTCTGAGGTGCAAGGGTGACTGAAACTCACTTGGTCATCATAAAAAGTTCCTAAAGAATACGGTATCATCCACCAATCAAAGGAAGGCCATGAGCACCCCTGAGCAGCCAGAAAGCATATGCCTCTTGTCCCAACTTCAACCCCAAGAACCTTCACCTATAACCCCTCAGCAGCCAGGACTTAAGAGATTGCTCCTCTGCTCCTTTTTTATGAGTTACTTATTTATCTGAAAGTCAGAGTTACAGAGAGAGGGAGAGAAACAGAGAGAGAGAGAAAGAAAGAAAGAGAGATCTTCCATTTGCTGGTTCACTCCCCAAATGGTTGTAATAGCCAGTACTAGGCCAGGCTAAAGCCAGGAGCCAGGCTTCAGCCTGGATTCATCTCCCTCGTGGATGCAGGGACCCAAGCACTTAGGCCATTTTCCAGTGCTTTCCCAGGCACATTAGCAGGGAGCTGGATCAGAAGTGGATCTGCCAGAACTTGAACCAGTGCCCAAGTAGGATGCCAGCACTGCAGATGGTGGCTTGACCCACTACACCACAGCACCAGCCCCTCTGCTCCTTTCTTTCCCTACCCTGATGTCAATGATTGGCTCTCTGGGTGTTGGGCAAGTGGATTGTGGATCCACTTTTGGGGCTTATATAGCAACTCTTCCAATTAGTTTTGCAAGCTGTTCTATGTCACTTCCACTTGCAATCTGTGCCCCATAAACATCCAAATTCCAGCATCCATGCCTCTTTGGTAAATTCTAAGGTATTATTTTAGTATTTATTTCTTCCTTGCTTTGATGTCCTTATTTTGAATGTTTGTTCTGAACATGGAGGTCCCATTGGTGCTTGTGGCATAACATGGCCCATAGCACAGCTCGTGGTCCAAACGGTGTATGAATTACCACAGGGTTTATCTTTTGTAAATGGGTGTTTTCCACAGAAAAACCTATTCCTAAGATGATAATTAACTCTCCAAGAACATACATTTCAAAACTGATGTTAAAAATCACAGTTGGGCCGGCGCCACAGCTCACTAGGCTAATCCTCCGCCTTGCGGCGCTGGCACCCCGGGTTCTAGTCCCGGTCGGGGCACCGATCCTGTCCCGGTTGCCCCTCTTCCAGGCCAGCTCTCTGCTGTGGCCAGGGAGTGCAGTGGAGGATGGCCCAAGTGCTTGGGCCCTGCACCCCATGGGAGACCAGAAGAAGCACCTGGCTCCTGGCTTCGGATCAGCGTGGTGCGCCCGCCACAGTGCGCCTACTGCGGCGGCCATTGGAGGGTGAACCAACGGCAAAAGGAAGACCTTTCTCTCTGTCTCTCTCTCACTGTTCACTCTGCCTGTCAAAAAAAAAAAAATCACAGTTGGACTTCCATGCTAGCACACAAAAAACCTGTTTGGTACAAAAGGCATTGTGCATTTTACACTCAAGCTTTATTTCAGTTCTGTCACACTCTAGTTCTGTAGGGATTGCAATTTTTTTTTTTTAAGACTTCATTTATTTATTTGAGAGGTAGAGTTACAGACAGTGAGAGGGAGAGACAGAGAGAAAGGTCTTCCTGGCATTGGTTCACTCCCCAAATGGCCGCAATGGCTGGAGCTGCGCTGATCCGAAGTCAGGAGCCAGGGGCTTCTTCCCGGTCTCCCATGCGGGTGCAGGGGCCCAAGCACTTGGGCCACCTTCTATTGCTTTCCCAGGCCATAGTGGAGAGCTGGACTGGAAGAGGAGCAGCTGGGACTAGAACTGGCACCCATACCAGATGCCCAGTGCTGCAGGCAGAGGATTAACCTACTGTGCCATTGTGCCGGCCCTGCAATGTTGATTTTAGCTAGCAGTCCCAGCATTAAGCCCTGAGCCTCAGAGGTTGAAAAGGGAACTTAGATTAGTTTCCAATAAAAGCCAAATGGAATCTGAAAGGCACTGTTGGAGTGGAAAACACTGACCTCACCTAGAGGAGGAATGAAAGGGTTAGAAGTAAACTGAGCTCTGTTATTGCTACCAGGAGCTACAGGCTGGGAAGCAGAGAAGACATTGTTGAGAAGCCTCACATCTGAGCTATCAATATGATTGATAAGTAGTGACAAACTAATATGATCCAGGAGTGCCATAGGGGGACTTGTTGTATCAAGTCATGTGACAGAACCAAGACTGAGGAGTTGGTGCTGTGGCATAGCAGGTTAACATCCTGGCCTGAAACGCCAGCATCCTATATGGGCACCGGATCAAGTCCTGGCTGCTCTACTTCTGCTCCAGCTCTCTGCTATGGCCTGGGAAAGCAGTAGAAGATGGCCCAAGTCCTTGGGCCCCTGCACCCACGTGGGAGACCCAGAAGAAGCTCCTGGCTCTTGGTTTCAGATTGGCGTGGCTCCAGCCGGTACAGCTCACTGGGGAGTAAACCAGCAGATGGAAGACCTCTATCACTCTCTCTCTCTCTCTCTGCCTCTCCTTCTCTCTCTGTGTAACTCTGACTTTCAATTAAATAAATAAATCTTTAAAAAAAAAAAAAAGAACCAAGACAGAAAAAGAGGGATGTAAAGGGTGGTGAAACTAAGGGAATTTCTGCCCAAAATCCCTTTTGAAGAAATTTTTCCCTACTCACTACCTGTTCCCACGGCCATGCCAACACACCACCCAGGTAATTCAGTAACAGTGCTTGATCTAAGTAGATTAAACAATGCATGGAACTTTCACCTTCTCAAATACTTAGTTTTCAGATTGGAAGAACTGGAGTGGCCATTTGGCCTAGTAGTTAAGGCACTGGTTGGAGCATTCTTATCCCATATTGTGGCTCCTGGATTTATATCCCGGACCCCAGTCCTACTACCTACTAATGCATATCCTGGAGGGCAGCAGATGATGATGGCTCAAGTGTTTGTGTCACTGCCACCCATGTTGATGACTCGGATTGAGTCCCTGGCTCCCGTTTCAGCCTGGTCCAGCCCCAGCTATTGCAGGCATTTGAACCAGAATATGGAAGATCTGTCAATCTGCCTCTCAAAGGAAAATAGTAACAATTTAGAGAAAAACAAGATTGGAGGAATTAATGCAATCTTAACATACATGGATGAGAAATACAAAAGTTCAGGTCCTGTGTGCCAGTGTGCTACAACACGTGGCTGTGGAACAAAGAAAATGGGGCTTGAGACAGAAAAGAATTAATTCAATTGCTCACTCATTTATTCACAAGGGGAAAAAGGGAAGGCGGAGGAAGAGAACTAACATGTAAATAGTGCTTGCTGTGTGCTAACCAGGATGTTATAGAGGCTGCCCAGGAGGTCAGAGTGGCTCAGGAATGGAGGGCTGGTCAGTGGGGAGAGTACTTTGGCAGTGCTGGTTAGTTTGGCACAACCTAGAGTCAGAGACGGAGGAATGCCCTTGCTTTTGGAGGATATCCACACAGGACTCCCCGTCCTACCAATAAAGCAGATTTATCTTCCCTTGCTGAGTGTGGCCGGCCTAAGCGAACCTCTGTAGGTAACTTCCGGGAATTAGCAACTTGTTTTGTAGGTGCACACAGGGATGCACCATCTTATATGCAAAGACACCATATTCCGAGGGCAGCATTAAGCAGGAACATCCTGAGATAGGCACCTTGCATAACACGATGCACAGCTGGCTGCCTGATGGTCTAAACACTTATGATTAAACTTCATGGTTTAATTGATGAATTCTATCTTAGAAGAATGTGACCTTTTGTTATCTCCAAAAAAACGCCACCAGCCACATTATACATAATAACACTTTATACTGACAAGACTGACAGAACAATAGTATCATCAGGGATGAGTACTGTAATATCCTGCAAAAATAAAGCCAAACTATAATTAACAAACTTGGTGACTCAAATGGAGTATAATATTTCTAAGCTGGAGAGATTTAAGGGCACTACAAATGTAATCACTTTTACTTATCTAAATTGATAATACTGTACTTACAAGAATTGTTGTTTAACTACAAGTCCAAAGTATTCTTGACTAATATGGCAAGATAACCCAAGAAAACATTGCTTTTTTAGTCGGAGTTCTCTTTATAAATCAGTAGGATATATACACAGGGAGAGAAAGGAAAAGATCTTTAGTGAGGGACTGGCTCACATGATGAAGGAGGCTGAGTGCCACTGTTGTCATCTATGGGCTGGAGGCTCCAGGAAGCCAAGGGGTAGTTCCAGTCCACACCCAACACTGGGAGAACCAGGGGAGCCGATGGTGAATGCCCTGGTCCAAGTCAGGAGGCCTGAGAACCAGGACCACTCATGTTCAGGGATGGCAATGGTTTTCTGACCTATTCTTTCATAGACATTAAAGCTCAGGCAACACAGCAAATTTACCCTTCTTACACTTTTCTTTTTTAAAAAAGATGACATTTTATAAGCATTGTGCTATGCAGTTATTGAATGGTTGTGCTCTCACCGACCTTAATCATCTATTTTATATATATATATATATATATATATATATGTATATATATATATATATTTTTTTTTTGACAGGCAGAGTGGACAGTGAGAGAGAGAGACAGAGAGAAAGGTCTTCCTTTGCCGTTGGTTCACCCTCCAATGGCCGCCACCGCCAGCGTGCTGCGGCCGGTGCATCGCGCTGATCCGATGGCAGGAGCCAGGTGCTTCTCCTGGTCTCCCATGGGGTACAGGGCCCAAGTACTTGGGCCATCCTCCACTGCACTCCCTGGCCACAGCAGAGAGTTGGCCTGGAAGAAGGGCAACCGGGACAGAATCCGGCATCCCCACTGGGACTAGAACCTGGTGTGCTGGCGCCGCAAGGTGGAGGATTAGCCTGTTGAGCCGTGGCGCCGGCTATTTTTTATATATATTTTTAAAATGCAGAGACAGAGAGAGACCAATTGATCTTCCATTCAGAGGTTCACTCTCCAAATGTTTGTACAGCCAGGGCTGAGCTAGGCCCAGGTCAGGAGCCTGGAACTCCTTCCAGGTCTACCACATGGGTGGTAGGGACCCAAGTATTTGAGCCATCACTGCTATCTTCCAGTGTGCACATTAGCAGGAACCTAGATCAGAAGCAGAGAAGTCAGGCGTCGAACTAAGAACTCCAGCATGAGATGCGGATGACCAAATTGCTGCCCCAAATGCCTGTCCCCCTGCACCTCTGTATTCTAGTCATGTCCTCAACAGACAGTGCTTGCAATCTGCCCATCATCCTTCAGTGGATGATGCTTGCCCACGCTTGTGAGAGCAAGCTTCTTTACCCAGTCTTCTAATTCAAATGCTAATCTCTTCTCAAGACACCCTCACCAATATGCCCATGAATAATGCTTTACCAGCTATCTAGGCATCACTTAACCCAGTCAGGTTGGCACATAAAATTAACCATCACCGGAGTGGGTGAAAGGTGCAGCAGTTAAGATGCTGCTTAGGATGCTCACGTCTCATATTGGAGTGTTGGGGTTTGAGTCCCAGCTCCACTTCAATTTTAGCTTCCTGCTAATGCACACTCTGGGAGGCAACAGGTGATGGCTGGAGTGCGTGGATCCCTGACACCCACATTCAAGCCCAGGATTGAGTTCTTAGCTCCTGGCTTTGGTTTGTTCCATTCCTGGCTGTTGTAGGCATTTGGGGAGCAAACTAGCAGTTGGGGAGATCCTTGTCTCTCCTGTTTTTCAAATAAATAGAAAAGAAATTCTAAGTAAAAAAAAAAATAACCATCACATGGTTCTGCAATGTTAAGACAAAACAATGAGATGTATTACTCCAACTTTTCTGTCCCCATTCTGACCCATCTTTCTAATGATGCACATGAGAAGGGAAAGCTGAGTTTTCCTTACCCCAGGCTATGTGAAGGAACTTTTGTTTTCAAAAACCTAGGCAAAAAGAAAAGAATGTTCAGCAAGGTAGAAAGTGCTCATTTTATGAATGGGCAGAACGAGAACGCTCAGGTGTCGTGGAAATTGTCCCAGTAAAGGTGTTGTGGAGATCTGACACCTTAAAACAGGCCTCAGTGACAAGGGCTGTGGCACCTGTAGTGGATTATAAGAGCAAAGCCAGCACATTTGACACCAGCAGGCAAACATTTTTTTGGATACATTTACTTCCACAAGACAAAAATTCCTTTTTAAATTAATCACATAATAATAATAATTGCTTTCCTGATTATTAGCTTTAAGCAATCAACGAGTACAATATAAAATTTCAAATTGAAACTGCTAGGCGAATTCAGTAAAACTCAAGGGAAACATTAGGTGTGACAGTTTGCACTCTGATGAACTGTTTTAAAATGTAAACACAAATGAAAACAAAAAAATTCCAAGTTGCCGCAGTGAACAGGAAAGTCAAAACAACTGAAATGCTGTTTATCCAGCTGAACAATCCCTGTGTTGTCACTGTTACCTTGGAATCTACTGGTTCAAGGCAGAAATAGGTATCTGTAGGGCCACAGAAGTCGTGCAAATGATTCCTAACCCTTAGGAAATTATCACTACACAATTGCATAGGACTGATTCACAGCCAGGATGGGGAGGGGCAGGGCACGGAGAACTAACTGAATGTTCCTCTAAATACAGTGCATGTAGAAGGAAGGAAATGTCTATTAACGAGTAGGTAAGAAAAGTGCTCATTTGCAGCTTACAAATACATTGTCAAAACTCAACAGAACTCACAATAATGGCTTAGAATTTAGATCCACAGAGTGGAATAGTTTATCACTGACATTATTTAAGATTGCCAGCCCTTGGTAATAATTAGAAAGCAGAGTGACTTTTAAACTGATTTCACTATCGGTTTTAGTCACTGGCAGCAGACTGTGCTCACCAGGCTACTCTGGGTATCCACAAGTCATTTTGAATTGCATAATGTCCCAAGGACATTTGCATGACCAGAGGATAAATGTCTCTCCAAATAGGACTGAGATTGAATTTCCTACGAGTTAGACTGCTATTTGGTATCAGATTCCATATAATTTTAAGAAATGACTAACGTGTCTTTTCTTCACCTGAAGTTACACATTCTTGCCAGTTATAATAATATTGCCATAGCCTGGCCAGCATAAGTGATACATTTGTTTTCCTCTAAGTAAAAACATCCAGGTATTCTTGGATTTTTTTTTTTAAGTATTTATTTATTTATTTGAAAGGCAGAGTTAGAGAGAGAAAGGGAGAGTCAGAGATCTTCCATCTGCTGGTTCGCTCCCCAGATGGCCACAAGCCAGGGGAAAGGAGCTCCACCCAGGTCTCTCGTGATGGTGGCAGGGACTCAAGCACTCAGACCATCCTCTGCTGCTTTCCCAGGCACATTAGCAGGTAGCTGGGTTGGAAGAGGAACAGCCGGGACTCAAACCAGTGTTCAGATGGGGTGTTGGCATTGCAAGCAGCAGCTTAACCCACTGTCCCACAAAGACAGTCCCTATCTAAGAATTCTTAGCTTTTTTTTCCACATATAAAATATAGGAAAAGATGGTCAATTTTTCAAACAGCTACAAAATAAATCAATCATAGAATTTTGTAAGGTTTTCTTTCCAGATTATTTTCCTACCAGAAGACTCTATATAGGTATGGTTTAAAAAAATTATTTTTCTCCTTCTCCAGCTCAGTAATCACTGAAGGTGTTCCAGGCTTGCAGTGACTCAGCATGTGTCTCCCCAGGTTACACCATTCTCGGAGTAAAATGATGTTGCATAAATAGTAATTAAAAACATTTCCTCGCTTCAGATACACCCACTATTTCAGAACTTCCGTCACTTTCCACCTTCCTAATTACCTGCATTTACTTGAAGGTAAATTCAGGGGGGCACTCAATTTGCGCAAACAAATAAGCACTTTCACCCCCATCAGCTAGGATATCTCTACTGCCTCTGAGAGCCTGGGAGCCCCCTAAGGCTCTGCTGCCTGCGTGGCTCTCAGCGCCACTTCCACAAAGCCATTGCTCTCAGTGCTGCTGCCAGTATTGGGGCCCTTGCCCAGTTTAGGCCAGGTTTTTAGGGCCCTGCAGACACTTGAATATGGGTAGCAGCATCTGAGGTGACCATCAAAGTTAAAAACACAGAGACTTTGTTCTGGGAGGAGAACAGGAGAAGATACTCCCTGTGGCGTGGGACATGGCACAGCAGCAGTCTCGGGCCCCAGGGGGTGTCCAGAAAATGGGATGGTTCCTCCTAGGGGGAGCACCATTCCACTAAGCACTCACATTTTGAGACCAGTAGAGTCCACCCCATAGACTCACATAACCTAGCAGGAAGAGAGGCAGCATCTCTGGGTAAACACTGGTTCAGGTTAGATTCTCTGGCAATACATGTCAAACAGAAGCTTGATAGATTGACTAGAAAGTTTGCTCTTAGGAACTGCTGTCTCCATGAGCTAAAACGAAAATTCCAGATGGATGAGGCTACTTTGTTATGGTCTGTTTTGTGCTACTATAGCAGAATACTTGAGATTGGGTGATCTTATTTATTTTATTTGGAAAGCAGAGAGATATCTTCCATACCTGGGTTCACATCCCAAAAGAGCCTATAACAGCTGTTCTGGCCCAGACCAAAGCCTAGAGCCCAGAACTGTCTGGGTGTCCCCTGTGGGTGGCAGGGACCCAACTATTTGAGCCGTTATTTGCTGCCTTCCAGAGTGCACATTAGTAGGGAGCTAGAATTGGAAGCAGAGTTGAAACCCAAACCCCAGGTCCTTTGATATGGGGATATGGGTGTCTCAAGAGGCATCTGAATGGCCGTACCAAACAACCGCCCCTGGGTAATTTTGAAAGACCGGAAGTCTGTTTCTTATCATTCTAGATCTTGGGAAGTCCATGATCAAGGTGCCAGCAGACTCGGTGTCTGTATATGTACACATATAAAATGCAGAATTTTGAAATATGAAGGTGAGTGTCTTCTCATAAATTATTGGAGGGGTTTGTGAGTAGAAGAGCAAATATGACAGAGAAATTAAGACAACTGGTGTCAGGGTTAAGAAATTCCTACTCTGCCCTCGATGGCCGTGGGACCTTCACCTCTCTATGCCTCAGCTTTCTTGTCTCTGAAAAGGAGACGATCACAGCCCCAGTCTCCAAGGGTGTTACGGAGGATTCAGTGAGAAAATGCACGGGAGGTGCTCCCGACACTGCCTGGCACGTGGAGCGTGACCAGTAAGATCAGTAGCCCAAGTTTTGTCTGTATGTGGTTGGACAGTCTGAAGGGAAGGAACAAAGAGCCACTCCGGCTTTGTCTAGGACTGAAGGAGGCCCGTGAGCCGTGAGCCCACAGGTGGGAATATGGACATTAAGTGTCAGATAATCTCCTAAATCACATTGCTTATCTCTGTCAGTGCATCTGGGATTTGTCAACATTCCCCACAGCACCTGTGCACATTGATGCTGTCTCGCTACCGTGCTGTCATTAGCTTTGGTGTGCCAGCTATAAACATCAATCACATGGCTTTGAATCTAATGTGTGATGTATTAAAGACGTCGCTGTCACTGTAATTCTTTGCAGTGGAAACCCTAGGGTGAAACAAATGCTGAAGACTCCCTGTGAAAGCTACCAAACCAGGTTTTCCAGCACAGGAACTCTTAGTCTGCACAGCACTCCCTGATTAGCAATCCGAATCACCCTGGCCAGATAGCAGGGTACGCTCCGATTGGCCCACATCATACAAGGTTTCTCTTCTCTCCCTAGTTTATCCACGAGGGAACGTGTTTGTTAGCATTGTCCACTGGAAAGCGATAGAAGAAGCTCCAACTCAAAGTTAAAACAATCAAGGCCATTAACTGCTCCCAGGACAGCAACTTCATGTTGTGGGCTGACCTTGGGACTCAAGGTTGGAAGAGCACCCATCTTCTTTCTGCCCCCAACTCTGCCATCTGCAGTGTCCTTTGCATCCCAAAGCACATTCCCATCATGGTTCCGGACGTCTGACTGCCAGCTACATTCAGGCTCCTGTTTCCCTCTGCTTCCAGCAGGAGCAGACGGCCTGTAGCCTGGCATTTGAGGCAAGAGTTTGAAACTCACCCCAATTGGACATGTTTAGGTCAAATGCTTAACCCTTGAAATGATGACTGCTGCTGCTCATTCGCAGGCCAGCCTTGGTATTGGAGTAGTGAAACTAACATATGGATAAGCTTAGACAGGAGGAAGGGAGGAACAGTTGCAGATGGGAAGCGACAGATATTCTTCATAGGGACAATGCAGTTTAGAGTGTTAGGGGGCTGTGAATTTAGAGTTTTTGTGATCCTAGGTGTGTGTTCCCAATGAGTAATTGAGAGCTGTATTGTGGAAGTTTTTTTTTTTTTTTTAAGATTTATTTGTTTATTTGAAAGGTGGAGTTACAGAGAGAGAGAGAGAGAGAGAGAGAGAGAGAGAGATCTTCATCTGCTAGTTCACTCCCCAAATGGCTGCAATGGCCAGGGCTGGGCCAGGCTGAACTCAGGAGCCAGGAGCTTCTTCCAGGTCTCCCATGTGGGTGGCATGGGCCCAGGAACTTGGGCATCCTCTGCTGCTTTCCCAGGCTCATTAGCAGAAAGCTGGATTGGAAGTAGGGCAGCTGGGACTCATATGGGATGCTGGTACTGCAGGCTGTAGCTTAATCTACTGCACATCAGTGGCAGCCCCAGTGTGGAAGATTTTCAGAACTTTCTTTTATAAAGAAAAGAGGTTTATTTAGCTCCTCATTTTGGAAATTTGAGGACATGGCATCACCATATGCTTACTTCCGGTCAGACCCTTCTGGCTACATGACAACCTGCAGGTGGCATTTTGGTGGGGGCAAGTACAAGAGGGATCAATCTCAAGGTGGGACAGGAAGCCAGAGAAAGAGCTAAGGGCCAAGCTTCCTGTTTTTATAACAACCTGCTGTTGAAGGAACTAACGGAGACCCCACAAGAGCTGTATTAATCTCTTTGCAGGGTGATGCCCCCAATAACCTAATTGCCTCCCATTATGCCCCACCTCTCACATCAGCACTCTGGGGACTAAGCTTCTTCTGCATAAACCATATTCAAACCACAGCCTAACTTAAAACTTATAAATCATGATTTCAGCTTTCTGAGGACCCCTGATTCTTCAAATGTTATATTCAGATTCTACTTTACCTACTGATTGCTCAATTCTGTTAGTTTCAAGAAGCAACTTTGGGGTTGGTGCCACGGCTCATTGTGTCCCGGTTGCTCCTCTTCCAGTCCAGCTCTCTGCTATGGCCCAGCAAGGCAGTGGATGATGGCCCAAGTCCTTGGGCCCTGCACCCGCATGGGCGACCAGGAGGAAGCCCTGGCTCCTGGCTTCGGATCTGCGCAGCGCACCAGCTGTAGCAGCCATTTGGGGGGTGAATCAACAGAAAGGAAAACCTTTCTCTGTCTCTGTCTAACTCTGCCTGTCAAAAATAAATAAATAAATAAAAGAAGCAACCTTGGAGAGAAAAATCCCATGGTTGGGCTTTGAAAACTGCCTAAGACTTTGAAGGAAAAATCAAAGTCGTGGGGGCAGGTGTTTTAGCACAGAGGTTGAGATGCTATTTGGGATGCCCATGGGCCGTATCCGAGTGCCTGGTTCCACTTCTGATCCAGCTTTCTGCTATTGTGCACCCTGGGAGGCAACAGATAATAACACCAGTACTTGGGTCCCTCCCACCCACAGGAGAGACCTAGACTGAGTTCTGGGCTCCTGGCTCCAGCCTGGCCCAGCTGGCTGTTGTGGGCATTTGAGGAATGAACCAGCGGATGGAAGCTCTCTATCTATCTATCTATCTATCTATCTCCTCACCACCACCTTGGCCTTTCAAACAAATAAATCTTAAAATATTTTTTAAAAAGAAGAAAATCAAAGTACTTCTTGGATAGAAGAACTTATATGAAGACATTTCTGAATCAGGAAAACACTGCTTCGCCAGAGCAGGAGAGCATGTTAGAGATGAACCAGAGTGAAAACCAACTAGAAAAGTAGCATTGAGTAGTGAGGCTTTGGGGACAAGAATCTACTAAAGGCTTTTGAGCAAAGTACTCATCTGGCCTCCTTCTGAGCCAAGTTAGCTTCCTTTGAACCCTCATCTTCTGTTACCTGATAGACATTTCTTGCCTCTGATCTCTCTCTCTCTCTGTTCCAGCATGCCAATACTTGGGTAAATCTTATTAGACTAGAAATTGGTAGTAAGGAACAGCTCTCACCTGTGAACCATGTCATTTCCCACTAACTCAAGAAGTTATCCCAGCAGTTCTCAGCTGTCTCAATCTCAATATCCCCATTTTATAGAAATGTCTGTTTCCATAGTTCTTTCTTTGCTATCTTAAAATAAAAATCACATGTACCATGATGTATCTACATAACCAATCATTATGCACTGAATTATGTCTTTCACTTTCCACCCCCAAAACTTGTATGTTAAATCTCTACTCCTGGTGCCTCAGCACGGTATTTGGAGACAAGGCTTTTACAGAGGTGACTGAGCTAAAACGAGATTATTAGGGTGGACCCCAATCCAGCATAACTGGTATTTTTATAAAAAGGGGAAATCGGACACACACAGGTACAGTGAGAAGATGATAGGAAGAAAACAGTCATCTGCAGGCCAAGGAGACAGGCCTGGAACAGATCCCTCCCTCACAGCCCTGAGGCGTCACCAACCCTGCCAACGTCTTGATCTCAGACTTGCAGCCCCAGAATTGGCAGACCAATCTCTGTTTAAGCCACCTGGTCTATGGTACTTTATTACAGTGGTCTTAGCAAGCACGTTCATTATATATAATGCCTTTATTATAAAGAAGAAATAAGTTGGAGTGTAATTTACAATAAAATATGTATTTCCATAAGTACATGTTCAAATACAACTACACCAAAATATATAATGCTTACACCAATACTATGCATGCAACAGCTATCCATCATTATGGAATGAAAATAGGAATGGCAGCTGTGTGTAAGATTGGCAACATAAACACAAAACCTCGAGTAACATCACCATGGGTACAAGATTTCCTGAAAGAGTGAACAACTCTTGGTAAAGTTCCAAAGAAAACAAAGAGCAATCTTCCTTCAATTTACATGGTTGCTGCATTCCTGGAAAATTCAATAAATATGTTGTGTTTATTTGAAACACGGGGACAGGTTCTAAGTGCAGATCATTATAATGTTACAAACAGTTCTTCAATTTCCTGTACACATCTCAGGATGTTGGGACGTCCAGCATCCCTGGCCCATATCCCCTCAATACCTTATTATCGTGACAACTGAAGATACTTCTTTATTTGCAAAATATTTGCTAAAGAGGAATATCAACTTTATTGAGGATCTCTGAGATACAAGAGGAGAAAGAAAAAGCTGCACTTTGGGGCTATCTTTTGATGTTGTAGGAGCCCCACCCACTCCCTGTGAGAACATCCTACCTGGATGCAGGCAGCTGGAACCATAGGCAGGCAGGGTCAGGTAAGCCATATGAGTTTTATGAACTGATTGAAAACCACAGCCTTGACACTGCTGTAAAAGCTTCCCATGTTAAAAGGCTCCTTTGGGGCTGGCGCTGTGATGTAGCGGGTGAAGCCACCTGTAGTGCCAGCATCCCATAAGGGCGCCAGTTCGAGTCCTGGCTGCTCCACTTCTGATCCAGCTTTCTGCTATGGCCTGGAAAAGCAGTGGAAGATGACCCAAGTCCTTGGGCCCCTGCACCCGCATGGGGGGCCTACAAGAAGCTCCTGGTTTCAGATCAGCCCAGCTCCAGCCGTTGCAGCCATCTGGGGAGTGAATCGCCAATTGGAGGCCCCCCACCCCACCCCACCTCAGCCTCTTTGTAACTCTGCCTTTCAAATAAAATAAATAAATCTTTTTTCTTAAAAAAAGGCTCTTTTGTTGGCTTACGCTTCAAAGGCCTCAAGGTAGAGGCTGCCAGCTGTGGCATACGTCTCTCCGAGTTTTGTGTGTTTGGGGTGCAGAAGGATGAATGGTTGAGATTGCTGTGCCAGCCGCAGAGGACTCGAGCAAGCACCCCTTCCGTCCTTCTCTGCTGCTCTCTGCTGCCAGACTTTCTGTCTTGCATACCAGCTTCCCCCAGCTTCCCATTCACGTGCTAGAATTTTAATTCCGGGAGCCCCAGCCGACCTTGCTTGGGTTGGATCATATCCTGGCCAAGTCCATGGCATGACAGGGACAATATCTACCCTCCGACCTGAAACACCTAAACAAACAAAATATATGAAACCATAGGTTTTGGGCATAGGTATCAGGTATAGAGGGCAGTGATGTCTGAGAAAGGGAAACAGGTGGGGTGAGCCTCAAAATAACCCCAGTGCATTGGAGGCAGGACAAGGAGGGGGACCCACGTGGAGCCCAGTAGCAGTCTCCGAGTTGATAAGGCAGACTTGGGAGTCCAGGGAAGCCATGGTGGCTGTGGCCGGAGGAGGACAGAGTATCAGACATGAGAGCTGGAGAGCAGAACAGAGAGGGTGAGAGGGTGGAGGGAGGGGCAGGAAAGGAGGAGGCCCAAAGGCAGGAGGGAAAGAGAGAGAATTTTGGAGATCATCAGAACCTTCTGCTGAGAACTGATCAGTGTGTTCCATGGGAGGTAATTGTGCAAGGAAAAGAATTACGCCTGAAAGGAAGGGTGTGACCAGTCCCAGAAGCTGAGCCTCACCGGCTGAAAGTCCTGTGAGCCATGGGCCAGAAAGGTGAGTGAGCTCTGTGATTCATAAGGCAGAGCACTTGTGAGCATATGGCCCTGGTAGTCAGGAAGCCGTAAATCCTGAAGCCCTGCTTAACCAAGCTTAGCATGAACCTAAAGAATCTGAGCCATTTCCCAGGAAACTCTGCACCCCAGAACCACGCTTGGGAATGTTGTAGGAACACAACACTGCCCGGCACACAGCAGTGAAATTCATGACATCTGGCATCCAATCAAGCCCCCTGTCTTTAAGAGAAGGATGGAGCAAAGGAGGAGGAAGGAACCATGTTCTAAGTATCTTGGAAATTCTGCAAAAGTTATAGTCTCCCCTTCCCCTTTTAGGGGATTACTGCTTTCTTCTTTCCACAAAGACCTACTGTTTGACTTATCACAAAAAGCCTGCATTAACTGTCATTGAAAAAGAATTTGTAGGGGCCTGCGCTGTGGCACAGCAGGTTAACGCCCTGGCCTGAAGCACCGGCATCCCATATGGGTGCTGGTTCAAGACCCACCTGCTCCTCTTCCGATCCAGCTGTCTGCTATGGCCTGGGATAGCAGAAGATGGCCCAAGACCTTGGGCCCCTGCATCCACGTGAGAGACCTGGAAGAATCTCCTGGCTCCTGGCTTCGGGTTGGTGCAGGTACAGCCAGTTGGGGAGTGAACCAGTAGATGGAAGTCCTCTCTCTGTCTCTACCTCTCTCTGTAACTCTCTTTCAAATAAATAAAATAGATCTTAAAAAAAAAAAAAAAGAAAGAAAGAATTTGTGAACAAACCAAAGGAGAATACAAGAGAGGGGACAAGTTTGTGTCTGACTGGAGGGCTCTGTATTGCTTCTACCTCTCTAGAAAATTCTCTCTTGGCCTCCATCTTTTTTGCCTTTCCTTCTCTTTCTAGGTTGTTTACCTGAACACAGAATGCAGCCACAGCAGGTTTGAAAAACACCTATGGCTACTGTTGGGAGAACTTTGTGTTTCCTAACTTTTATTTTAAAGTGGGCAGATTTTAATGTCTCAAGTGTTGTCAAAGGAGGAAGGCACCAGTCCCCTCACTCGCGGTCCCACTGCCTTCCACCCCGCCCACTTGCCCACTGCTGGGGTCAACGTCCCCTAAAGACTCTGCCCCGCCCCCGCGGTGTTTGCCTGGCACGCACCTGCCCTGTCTCAGGCAAACAGGACTACAACGTGGATTGCATCTGCCCAGATTGCTCATCTGACCCACACCTCCCCTTTCCCTTGGGCGAACTCTCTGGCGTGGAGTGGGGACATCTGAGGTCTCCCGGCTGTTGACAAAGTGAGGGAAAGTGGTGGGGAGTCAGCAGCTCCAGCAGAAAAGCCGGCGCGGGCAGCGGGAGAAGAGGTGGAGGAGGGCGGAGAGCGGTAGATAAAAGGACCTCTCGGTAGCGGGAGGCAGCGGCGAGAGCGCAGCGTCCGTGGGCTCCGGGAACGGAGAGCAGGCGGGCACGAGGAGCCTGGGCGCCCAGATCGCGAGAGGCGAGCCGGGCGGAGCGGGGCGCGGGCGCTGGGGGTGCGGGCCCGCGCGGTCCGAGGGCAATCGCGGCCTGGCGAGCCCCTGCCAGCATCCGCGCGCGATGAGCGAGGCCAGCCGCCTGTGCTCCGGCTACTACAGCCTCAATCACAGCTTCGTGGAGCCCTTCCAGTGCCCCCGGCACGGCGAGGGCGCCGCGCTGCTCTACTGCTGTGGCTTCGCCGACCTCAAGTACTGCTGCAGCGAGCCGGGCAGCTACTTCCCCTACAAGCACAGCTACATGTGGAGCCTCAGGTGGGCAGGGCGGGAGCCCGCGCGGGCGGCGGCCGCCCGGGACCAGGTGTGCAGAGGCCAAGGAGCCGTGCCACGCCGAGGGCGGGGAGGTCTCCCGAGTCCCCGCGACTCTCCCTGGTCGGGTCCCTCCTGCAGAATGCGAACCCTCCCAGGGTGGGTGGGTGAGGCTCCAGGGAGAGAAACCTCGCCCGGTTCGGAACTCCTCCCGGGAGCCAGGAGCTGAGGGCGAGGCGTGCGCTGCCGGAGCGCGGGCTCCGCATACTGGGCGCACCGGGGCCCGCCTGGGCTGGCCACGCTCGCCCCCCGCCTGTCTGCGCCCTTGTCCCGCCCTGGACCATTACCGGGCAGGCGGCTCTGGGGCAGAGAGAAGAGCAGGTTAGTTAAGGCGCGGGTTTTAATGCCTTTTGGGGGGTTTCTTTGATCGTTTGCTGCAAATGAATAGAATAGAAAGGAGGCTCCTTTGGGACTCATTTTAAGGCAGTATCCAAAGACCAAGAACATTTTAACACTCTTTGTGGGTAATTAATAGGCTGTATTCTGTAAAATAGCCAAATAGGAGGGCGGGGGGGGGGGGGGCTTTGCGCGCGCGCGTGAGCAAGCGTGTGTGTATGCGCGTGCACGAGCCACTGGGCTGTGTAACTGGCCCTCTCAGCTGAGCTGACCCCGATCCCAGGGGCAGAGCTTTTAGTAGGCACGATAGCACACTCTCAGAACCTTTCCTTGACATCCCTTTTCTCCACACCTGAGCCGTTTGTCCAGGGCTCGAAAGTGAAGAGATTTTCTTGCTGCTTTTTCCTACGATGGGAATTTTATTTATTCCAATTAGTATTTACACAGTCATCTTCATCATGATGTGCTTTCCTCTTTGGCTCCAAAGGACTGCAAACTTTGAACTTGATACTATCATACTGCCTGGAGAAGAAATGGGGTTCCAAGACGGCAGGAGAAACGTCCACTCTTAAATGTTAGATAGTGTCTTACAAACTGATTAACTCAGGTCTGGACAAGAGAGGGGAAGGATTCTGCTAGTAGGAGGTAGAGTCTTATTTCTATAAATAATTTCTCTGTATCTCCTAAAATGTGTCACACATGCAAATGAATACATGTTATTTCTTAAAGCAATAAAAGAAAAAGGAATTTATTGCAAATGTCAAAAACAAAAATTCTCAAAAGGCATATTTACCTTCCAGTGAATTCAATTCGGAGGTGTGGTGGACTAGGGCAAGTGTCAGAAGAAATGCCACCGGATCCTTAGTAGACTATTTGGGAAAGAAATTGGTGTTGGTTGCACTGACATATTACCTGGCTTTCTGGTAGAAAAACAACAACATGGTAATCTATCTTGTTAGAGTCTTGGGAGGTGTTAATGATGGCAGAAGGGTCTCCAACAGTGACTGACAACTCTTAAATCAAACCCCATTGGAAAATGTGCCTGAGATTCTCAGATCCCCAAATAGTTCCAAAGTGACAAGCAGCAGAGAATTTAAAACCTTCCTACGATTTGTAAGGGCAGAAAGCAGTGAACAGTTTGCTGGGGGGTTCCTTTGGCACTGACAAAATGGATAATGCAGCTCATTCCTGGCAAATAGATAAAGCACTGTACCTGGTAGTGCCATGTGGCAAACTTAAAACTGGGGCTCGGGTGAGTTACTGAGCTCTGAGAACACCATGGGGAAGTAAATTTAGTATAGCTTTATTTCCCTCCCATTCTTTGCTCTTCACTCCTAATTTAAAATAGTCTAACTGTGAAAAAAATATTCCAGAAGTCACTAACTCTTTTACTGAAATTCCACTGCTACTGGAGAGACACACAGTCAATGGCTACCACCAGATTAAGTGAAGTTTGTAAGTGGAAGAATGCTACATTAATGTGATGGCAGCTTCCGATTCTCTTGAGACCTGAAGAGTACCTGCCATGTGGTGCATAGTTTTTCCTGTTCTGTGTCTGGCCCTCTCCCATCTTTTCTCCTCCTATACCTCCCTAACTTATTAGGATTTGCTTTGGTAACCTTCTTCAGAATCTAGGAAAATAGTGTCTATTGGAAAAGATGACATATGAGTGGATATCCAGTAAGTATTTGTTGAAATGAGAACTTTAGGAAACTTCTAGAGCTCCATTTCTACTCAGAGTATATTATACTTGAGGTTTTGCATTCATAAAGCAATGTTTCCATGGAGTAGAATGGTGACATTGAAACAGATTGTCAAGATTTCTTAATTTGTACATTGAAAACCCACAATACATGTGAGGGTATTTCAAAAAGTTTATAGAAAGATGGAATTAAAAGGTAAGTTTATTCTGGTGCAAAAAGTTTTGAAAGTCATACTTTTTTTTTTTAGAATATGCATTCTCCATTAAAATCTCTCATATGCTTGATTTAATTAAATCAACAATTTCAAATGGAGTAAATTTCCTTTTCTTGCTTTGAAAAATTTTTAATAATCAGGTTCTTATTTCAGGAGCCTTTGCAGATGTCTAGCCTCCTGGATACCTGCTCACCAAATAATACCAAATGGATTAGATTCCCAGGGGTTTGTGTGCAGTGAAATGATCCAAACCCTCTCTGATGCGATCTATAAAAGTCAGCTTTGGTACAAACAAGTATAAATGAGGAGCTGCTAGACATAAGGAGTCTGTCCCCTTAGAAGACAGTGCACTAAATGAGGGCAAACCTCACATTTACATATGAGAGCACTTCATAAAGTTTATGGAACAGTGAAATTAAAAGTTTATTTTGGTCCAAAAATATTGAAACACATGCATAGTTGATTCATAATGTGCAATTTCCAAAATGCCTCACCTGTAACTCTATACAGACTCTAATCATAAAATGGCCCAGTTTTCACCTATGTACAGGGTGGGCTGACATCTATAGACCAAGCACATGTATCTCTGGCAGTCCAATCCCACGTGTGTGGCGTGGGAACAAATCTCTCATTTGGGTGTGATTTCTCTCCTCAAATCAATGATTAGCAGGGTGAGCTCAGCAGCCCTTCACTTTCAATTCTGTTCTTTCTCTAAAAGCAGGGGTCCTTCTAGCACCCCTGGCCAAATTCTCCCTTTCCTCCTTTTTGTTACAGGTCAGATCTGCCAGGGCCCCTGCTCCCAGAAAAGGACAGAAGCCGAAAGGCAAACCAGAAAGAAAATGAAGGAAAAGATGGTTGCTTTTTAATGATGCAAGTTCCAAGTTACTACAGGTGGATCAATCAACAGCCAATTAATATTTACCTGCATTTATTCAACATTTTCTACAAGATAAATGCTTAAATACCTTAATACCTGTCTTAAACGTTACAGGAAAATCAACAGAAATATCTGCTCTTGAGCAGATGGAAACCTGATTGTTGACATTCACACACATAGACACACACACACACAGGGTTCAAGAAGTGCATATATTTGCATATTAGTCTTTTAAGATTTACTTTTTTTCCCCCTCAAGAGCCTTTTCCCATTTAATAGTGCTAAGTCCACTGCCTTATCTAATGTATATTCCTTTTCAAGCACTTAGCCTTATAGGTAAGCGCAACAGAAAATTTATTATAAATTCAGTGCAGAGCAAATACAATCTACGCATCTTATTTTTAGAGAAAAGTACAATAGTTTTTTTTCCCTTAAGGCCAGAAGTCATTGCCCTTTAGAAGTATAATGCCCTTCTATAAAGGAAAAACTCAGACTGAACATGAACTTCATAATCAGCTTCATAAATCCTGTTGCTTTATCTCAAATCTTCTCTTTTATAATGCATTGTTGTGGTTTTGTATGTCAGTGAATGGTCTCTGGGGTGAGCATTTGATTCAGTGTTTAAGAAGCCATTTGGGATGCCCTCATCCCATATTGGGAGTGTCTGCATCCAATTCTCATGCAGCTTCCTGCTAATACACACCCTGGGTCAAGTATGTGGATCTCCACAACTGTGGGAGACTTGGATTGGGTTCCTGGCACCTGCCTTCAACTTGGGCTAACCCTGGCTATTGTGGGTGCTTGGAGAGTGAATCAATGGATGGCAGATTCTCTTCTTCTGTCTCTGCCTTTCAAGTAAAGTGAAATATTTTTTAAAGATTTATTTATTTGAAAATCAGAGTTACAGAGAGGAAGGAAGGAGGGAAGGAGGTGAGGGGAGAGAGAGAGGTACCTTCCATCCACTGGTTCACTCCCCAAGTGGCCACAATGGCCATGGCAGAGCCAGGCCAAAGCGAGGAGCCAGGAGCTTCTTCTGGGTCTCCCATGTGATGGCAGGGGCCCAAGCACTGACAGAATCGGAGGAAGTATTTGCAAACTATATATCTGATAAAGGATTCATATCCAGAATATATATGGAACTCAAGAAACTCAACAACAACAAAAAGTCCAGTTAAGAAATGGGCAAAGGATATAAACAGACGTTTTGCAAAGGATGAAATACAAATGGCCAATAGACACATGAAAAGATGCTCAGGATCACTAGCCATGAGGGAAATGCAAATAGAACCCACAAAAAAGTATCACCTCACTACAGATAGAATGGCTATCATCCAAAAATCAAAACAAATGCTGATGAGGTTGTCGAGGAGAAGGTACCCTAATACACTGTTGATGGGAATGCAAACTGGTACAACCATTATGGAAAACAGTATGTAGATTCCTCAGAAAACTAAGAATAGATCTACCATATAAGTCAACTATTCCACTCCTGGGACTATATCTAGAGAAAATAAAACCAGCATATGATAGAGATACTTGCTCTCCCGTGTTTATAGCAGCTTAATTCGCAATAGAAAAGATATGGAATCAACCTAGATGTACGTCAACTGATAATTGGATACAGAAAATGCAGTAAATATACATGATGGAATACTCAGCCATAGAAAAGAATGAAATCCTGACACTTGTAACAAAATTGATGCAATTGGAGATCATTATGCTAAGTGAAATAAACCGCAGAAAAACAAATATTACTTATCTTATTTGTTCAATCTAGAGTATAAAAATCATGTAGATGTCATATCATTTTGTATTTAGTTGTATTGCTTCACTGAAGTATACCATGGAAATGACATTATACTCTTCTTTCCTCATGTTAAAGGATAAAAAAAGAAATGGAGAGGGGGGAATAGTGAGGACTCTTGGCAGGTAACAGTGATGTTTTGTTCTTAATTTGGGTGTTGGTTATGAGTGTGAGCAGAGGAACAAAAATTCATTTACCTGTACACTTATGTGCATTTCTTGGTATGTATGCCATATTTCAATAAAATGTTTAAATTTTAAAAAGTGAAAAAGGAGACCTGCAGATTTCAACCATTTACTGTTTATGCTCAAATATAATTTGTAAGTGATTGAGAACAAGAATTAACAATATTTAAACCCTTTCTAGTTTGTGTGACATGATGTTTTTTCCATTATCCTCAGCGTTGGTGCTCTGATTGGACTGGGAATTGCTGCCCTTGTTTTACTTGCCTTTGTCATCAGTGTCTGCGTCCTTTGCTATTTATTTCTATACACGAAGCCTCAGACATTAGACACTGGCCTTAAACTTCAACACCTGGAGGCTCCTTCCACCAGAGAAGGTAATCAGTATTCATTTTTGGTAAGCAATTACCTGGGCTCTGCCCAAAAGAATAACTGGTACCTGAATAGCAAATCATGCTGTTAACAATAAATGCTTTTTAAAATTTCAGTTTATTGTGTGTCTTTGTAAAAATTCACATTGAATTGAATAAAATACCTTAGGGGAAATATGCTCAAGGAAAAAGAACAGCAGGCTGTATATGTTCTCATAAAAAGAAAAGCATTGGTCCAATAAATTCCCTTTGATGTTTTCATGTTTCAGTTATCAAGGCATATCCTTTTCAAATTTTTAAGTTTGTTTTTAGATGGTGCCAAAGAAGTCAAATGAATAGAGGAACAAAGTATCTGATAATTGATTCTCATTGTTGCACTGCTCTAGATTGGTTCATCAGTGGCCAGTTAAAAATTTATCTGTGTGCCTAGTGTGTATAGAATTTGGAGGAAGCATATAAGATAATTCTTAGGCATATAAGAGAGATAGAAAAACAAATAGAATACAGTCTTTGCTCTCTGTTGAATAGATTATAAACCAATTAAAATACAGGGGTGTGTGTACACGTGTAGTGCAACTATAGACTAGAAAGAAATTTTTAGATATAGTTTATGGAACTGAGTCTAATTCTTTCAGTTATAAAGAGCTATACAATGCTAACTGTCATAATTATGAAACAGAGTTATTAAAATATTGTGAATATGAATTTTTATTTTGACATACATATAGTTAGAATATATATTATAGAATATTAAAGTATTGCCAAACATTTATGAAAATGAAATTAAAAGATAAGTTTATTTTTATGCAAAAAAATTTGAAATCCATGCAGACCAGAGGTCTTAAAAAAGATCATGGAAAATGTATGCTATGAAAATCCTATGCATGTATTTCAAAAATTTTTTGTATCAAAATAAACTTTTGGCCGGCGTCGCGGCTCACTAGGCTAATCTTCCACCTGCAGCACCAGCACCCCGGGTTCTAGTCCCGGTTGGGGTACCGGTTCTGTCCTGGTTGCTCCTCTTCCAGTCCAGCTCTCTGCTGTGGCCTGGGAGTGCAGTGGAGAATGGCCCAAGTGCTTGGGCTCTGCACCCTCATGGGAGAACAGGAGGAGGCACCTGGCTCCTAGCTTTGGATCGGCACAGTGCACCGGCCGTAGTGACCATTTGGGGAGTGAACCAACGGAAGGAAGACCTTTCTACAAAAAAATAAATAAAAAATAAATAAACTTTTAATTCATTTTCACAAACTTTTTGAAGTACCATCATGTGTGTGTAAGAGATACCTATATAATGTTTATATATACAGTTTTGTAGAATACAGTATTTATATATATAAAATTTAAATGTATTTGTGTACACACATCTCTGGGGTGACACATAAGTGCTCATTTGCTTTCATTTAAAAAACAGTTAAGACACCAGTTAAGATGCCCAGCTTCAACGCTGGAGTACGTGGATTCCATATGTAGCTCTGACTCCAGACTGCAGCTTCCTGCTAATGCAGATCCTCAGTCATCAGTGAGGGCTCAACTAATTGAGCCCCTGCCATCCATGTGGCAACCTGGATTGATTTCCTTGGCAGTTGTATCTGGCATTTGGGACATCAATCAGCAGATGAGGGTGCACACAGATATCTCTGTCTCTCTTACTCTCACCTTCTCAAATAAATAAATTTAAAAAAAATATAGGGACTTGCACTGTAGTGCAGCAAGCTAAACTGCTACCTACAAGGCTACGGGAATCCCATTTGAGTCCCACCTGCTCCACTTCCAATCCAGCTCCTTACTAAGGCTCCTGGGAACACAGCAGAAGATGGCCCAAGTGCTTGGGTCTCTAAGACCCATGTGCAGAGTTCCAGGTTCCTGACTTCTGCCTGGCCCGGCCCTGGCCATTGCAGTCATTTGGGGAGTGAATCTGTGAATGGAAGATTCTCTCTCTCTCTCTCTCTCTCTTCCTTGCTTTCTCTCTTTCATTCTGTGTTTCAAATTAAAAAAGAAATTAAATAAAATTCTTTATTTTAAAGTAATCTTGGAACATTCTTGACCAATAATCTATCTTAGCTGAATTCTTTTTTTTTTTTTTTGACAGGCAGAGTTAGTGAGAGAGAGAGAGAGAGAGAGAGAGAGAAAGGTCTTCTTTCTGTTGGTTCACCCCCCAAATGGCCACCACGGCCGGCGCACTGCGCCGATCTGAAGCCAGGAGCTTCTCCTGGTCTCCCATGCGGGTGCAGGGCCCAACAACTTGGGCCATCCTCCACTGCACTCCCAGGCCACAGCAGAGAGCTGGACTGGAAGAGGAGCAACCGGGACAGAACCAGCGCCCCAACCAGGACTAGAACCCGGGGTGCCGGTGCCGCAGGTTGAGGATTAGCCAATTTTAGCTGAATTCTGAAAGTTAATTATGCTTATATAAAGTACCTGTTCTGTGATGCAGTCAACTGTAGCAATACCATGTGATTGTATTAGGTCAAGTTTCCTTCCCTGTGGAGCAGACATCTCTCAGAAAGTGTCCTGTATCACAGGGTAAAGAGCCAAATCTCTTGGGAGCTTCCTCCCTGAAGCACTGCACGGCTGAATTGATGGATTGCTAGCTGAATTCAGTCCAAATGACTTACACTGGGTTTCTTTGTGAGCAAAGTGTGGATTAGTGATTTCAACTAATCAGATCATATGATCAATTTTTGTTTCAATTGCTTAGATCATTTAAAGTCACAGTCCTTAGATTTTACTGTGCCTGAGAATCACTTAGGGAGCATGAGAAAACACAAATTTCAGGTAGGGCTTCTGCCCTTGCTCCCTTAGTTTCTCCTGTCCACAGAGCAGCCAGAGTGACACTTAAAACCTAAGTCAAGTCATGTCACTCCTCTGCTCAAAACCCTAATCTCTCCCCGTCTCTCAAGGGATAAAGGTTTTCCTGTGACCCACAAAGCCTTTTTAGTCCACTGTTTCTATTTTTATGTCTCTCATCTTGTGCCTAACTTTTAATACCTTGAAATTCTTGACTCAGGCCCTTTGCACATGCTGTCAACACTGTCTGGGATACTCTTCCTTCAGAGATCTGCGTGACTTATATCTTGAATTTCCTTAAATCTTTACTCAAAAGTCACCTTCCCAGTAGTTCTTTCCTGGTCACCTTATCTGCATTTTAACCCTCACACCACCCCCCTTAAATACTTCAAATCCCTCTCCTGTTTGAGTTTCCCTCTAACCACTTACCATTTAACATACTATACGTTGTACTTATCTATGTTTAACTCTTCTCTACTCCAAGTAAAAACCAGGTTCCAGGAAAGTAAGAATTTTTGTCTTGTTTGTTCACAACCATAGCCCCAGGGCCTAGAGCACTTAACAAATATTCCTTGAATGAAATGAATAGACTAGCACTGGGTATCTGTTGTTTGTGATCAAAGGGGCACATTTTGCGAAACATGGACAAAGTATACTTCTCACCATTACAGTCATCAAACATGTATTGAGTACTTCCTCTATACAATGCACTGTGCTAAATAACAATTGGCTACTTTTCCTAATTTAGCTCAAGGACTATTCCACAATTTCATGGCATGTTGGCTCTGAGAGCATGGCAGCTGAATTACTTGGCTTGTTGATTTGAGTCTTGTGGTCTTATTGCTTTTTAGCTAAGGAGAACCACTAATATACTTCTTGTAAAGTTAGATGACACTTCTCTCTTGCAATGAAATAGTCTCTCTCTGTTCTTCTCAAAACAGTCAGTAAATTAATTCAATGTACCTTTCCTGAGTGCTTGCTGTGGGGAAGGAAGAATTTTATATGATTAGTGCCTTCCTTCTGCTTTCAAATGTGGTGATTTTTAGCCCTTCAGTTGATTTTAACCAAATCAGGCATTGGAAGATAGCCCAAAACAAAACAGGTAATGCAGATATCACTGGAATAGGAGGAGAAAGTGTTTGCTATTTGAAAGCACCCCTTTGGAGTGATAATTAAATACTGCTGTACCCTTTGTTTAAAATGCCCGCTCTATCACAGTGATTCTCCCACCTGACTATAGAAGCCAGTGTTGCAGCTGTTGAGAAAACAAGTCTGGGTTTTTAATGCAGTTGAGGAATGTCTTAAAGGCTAGAATAAGCAAATGTTTGCATAATAAATCAAGCAAGTAAATATTATGTCAGAAGAAAATTGGTCTCACCAGTTATGGCCCTTTTCTTTCAAGACTATGTGTTCTTAAGCATAAACCTGCTATTACTGTGAACTAATTTTATAATTGAGACAGTTTTCATTGTAGGCAATTTGAATGGCATAAATGGAAACATGTTTTTGGTGCACATACTCAAACTTGAGGCATTAGACTTTTTTTTTTTTTCTAAAAACAGCAATAATTTAAGTCTAAAATAGTCAAAGAGTATTTTGCTAAGATTTTTTCTTAGTGTTTCTCTACTCTTTTGTATTTCATTTTCTTTTTAATGTGTACAATTGAAGGCTTACACATTTTGAATTGATCTTGAAAAAGACAGGTCTCTGGTTGCGATCGTCGACTTTAACTGGATTACCTCCAGGGCTCGCTCTGTACAGGGAACGTTTGCTAAGCAACTGATAGGCTTTTAAACTGTGTCCTATAATGATTTTCTTCTTTTTGTAACTTCTGTGTTTTAGATGATGTGCATTTCAAATGCCAGTTTAAAGGAACATCATGGCTTATGAAATTGTCCTGTGCAGGACATTCAGTGCCTGGGCCCACACTCCTCAGGGTGAGGGCTAACATCAAGGATGTGGAGGGATTAATGGCTAATAGAGGAGCAATTAGAGAGTGAAACTCTTAGGGCCCTGCTTCTCGAACTTTTCCATTGGAGACTCACTGAAAGTGTGTAAGAAAGGAATTTGTGTCTCCAGAATTCTAAGGGTGAGAGTGGAAAGTCCTGTGTTAAGCCTTTTGAGCATTAAACTATTGGAAGTTTCCCATTTTGTTTTTAAAATTTATGAGCATTTTCAATTTGCATAAAAAATGGCTTGCTTTGTTCTAAAAACATCTTCTCCTTCTCATAGCTGAGTAAAAATGATGCTCCAGGAAGATAAGGCTTATTCACCCTGTGGCTTTGTCCTTATCTGGAGCTGTAGAGATGGCGCTAGGGGGAGGAGGGGCATTCTTAGAAGCAGAGTTTGCGATATAAATTAGAAGGGCAGAGATTAGTAGAGCAGATTGGCACAAATAAAATAATACAGTTGTATAGGAATAACAAATAACTACAGGCCTGTGTCTGGTGGTCTTTTCTAAAGGCAGAAAGAGGATCAATAAATTAGCAGCAACACCTGTGGTCTGGGAGGAAAATATAAATTACATGTGCGAGACTGAAAAAGCAATTTTGAAGATCATGTAGTCATTTGTCCTGCCTGTGAGCAAAATGGGACTTGGACAGGCTCTGAATGGTCTGCTATGTTTCTTCTGAGCAGACATCCTTGTCCCCTTAGAAGGAAAACTTTCCTATCAATTAATGTGGATGGTAGGAAAATTACAACGTATAGAGAGAAACCAACAAACAAAGAAATAATGTCACTCATGATGCCACCGTAGAGACAAAACAGAGGTTACTGTCGTGGTGAATATCCTTTACGAATTTTTTTTTCCTGAGCATTATAGATACATGTGTTTAACAAAACGGAGGAAAAATGGGCCTTATGCTTTTATTTTCCATTACACAACAATGACATCTTTTTAACCAATGAATGAATACTTTTGGCATTCTTTAAGGCATTTTATTTGTTTATTTAGTTTGTTTGTTTATTTAAAAGGACAAAAGAGAATCCTATCTGCCGGGTCACCCCCAAATGCCAGGGTTGGATCAGTTCAAGGCCAGGAGCTGAGAACTTATTCCTGGTCTCCCATGTCGGTGGCAGGGACCCAAGTACTTGGGTCATCACCTGCTGCTTTCCAGGGCGCACACAAGCAGAAAGCTGGAGCCAGGAGCAGGGCCAGGACGCAGTCCCAGGCATTCTAATATGGAATGCAGGTGTCCCAAGTGGCATCTTAACCACGCCAAACCCCACCCTGCCATCATTTTCAGAGGTCCTGTTTTAGTGCTTTGATGGAGTACAGTGATTTTTTAATTTGGATATAATTTCACACCTCCAGAAAAGTTGGCAAGAGAAATGTAGAGAACATTTGCATGTTTTTTCTAGATTTACTAATGGTCAGTGATTTGCCTCTTTTGCTTTATCGTTGACTTTCTCTATATATACAAATGTATTTTCTGAACCGTTTGAGGATAATATGTACAGCCTTTTAAGCCATCAATATGTCAGTGTGTATTTGCCGAGAACAAAGATTTTTCTCTGACATAATTACAGTACAGTTATCAAAATGAGGAAATAACAGGTTGAACATCCCTAATTTGAAAGTCTGAAGTCTGAAATTCCCCAAAATCCAAAATCTTTGAGTGTAGATATGATGCTACTGTGAAAAATTCTACACTTGACCGCATGTGATGGGTTATAGACAAAGCACAAGTGCACTAAAAATATTGTATAAAATTGGCTTCAACTATGTGAATAATGTGCATGTGAAACATAAATGAATTAAATGTTTAGATTTGGGCCCCATATCCAAGATATCTTATTATGTATGTATGTGCACATATTCCAAACTCCAAAAATCAGAAGTATTTCTAGTACCAAGTATTTCTGACAAGGAATCCTCAACCTGTATAACATTGGTATAGAGTAACCTATTCCAATCTGTAGATCATATTCAAATTGTGCCACTTTCCTTGATAGCTATTTTTTCTTATCAAGGATCTAATCCAGAATCACATCTTTCATTTGTTCATCTTATTTCCCTAGTTTTCTTTAATCCTCAGCTTTCTTTATCTTTCATGGTCTTGACTTTTTAAAATGCAAAAAGCCAGATATTTTATGCAAAGTCTTTTAATTTATGTTTTCTCCTTTATCCATTTTTGAAAGAAATAACACTGAAGATATGTCTCAGGCCATCATAGCAGGAAGCAGATAATATTGGTTCATTCCATTATTAGTGACAACTTTGGTTACTTGGTTAAACTTGAGTTGCTGGGTCAATCCATTATGAAGTTACTATGTTTCCGTTTGTGATCACTAAGTAATTTGGGGAGAGGGATGTTGGGACTGTAAAATATCCTGTTCATCTCCAAACTTCCCTGGAATTATTGGTAATTCTTGACTATCATGATGCTAGTTGTAACACAGTGATTTTCTGACCTCATTACTCCTTCTATGTTTATTGTTATTTCACGACCAGGAAGAGCTTTCCTTCTCCCCTACTAGTTGACCTGCCTATTTGTGAGACAAAAGACCTTGTACTGGGAAATTGATAAAGTACAAATTTATTTCTATAGTTCTGGGCACTGTAGAAGGTCAAGATGCCAGCAGATTCAAGGTCTGGTTTGGGCTGCTCTCTTCTTCCAAGATGGTGTCTTACTACTGTGTTCTCTAGTGATGGAAGGAATGGAAGGAAAAGAAGGTGCTAACTCCTTTGCTCCAGTCTGTTTCTAAGAGGTTGAAGTTTATCTATGAAGGCAAAATCTTCATGGTTTAACTTCCCAAAGACCTCACCTCTTACTACTATCACTTGAGGGTCACATGTATTCAAAACATAGTATTATGTATTCATTTATTTCTTAATACCAGTATCGATTTATTGGTTCTTTATCAGAATATTAGTACTAATTATTATTATTATTTGTTCTGATACATAAATTATCTCAACTTCAGCTCTTTTTTAAAATTAAGATTATTTATTTAAAAGGAAGAATTACAGAGGCAAAGGCAGAGAGAGAGGTCTTCCATCTGCTGATTAACTCCCCAGATGGCCACACTGGCTGGAGCTGATCTGAAGTCAGGAGCCAGGAGCTTCTTTCGAGTCTCCCATGCAGGTGCAGGGGCCCAAGGACTTGGGCCATTTTGTACTGCTTTTCCAGGCCATAGCAGAGAGCTGAATCGGGTGTGGAGAAGCGGGGACTCGAACCGGCACTCATATGGGATGCTGGTGCTGCAGGCAGTGGCTTTATCTGCTACACCACAGAGCCGGTCCCAACAACTTTAGTTCTTTTAAATTGGATTGGTGTCCTTTTTAAATGTGCTTATCATTTTGGGAGCACTTTTTTTTTTGCATTTTATCACAAGATGCTCTGGGGAATTCTATATTTTTCCTAGAACCTGCATTGCTCAAAGAGGCTTGGTTTATTTTAATTGGGAGTGATATTTAGAAATCAAAGTCTAGGTAAGTAGCATGTTTTATTTGTGGAAGTCAATATATACAGAATATAAAGTTAGGTGGGTGTCATATCATTTGGTATATAGTTATAAAATGTTGTTTCACTGAATCATAACATGTATTTGACAATGTAGTCTTCTTTCCCATGTTCATAAAAAAGAAATGGAGGGGGAGGAAATAGTGAAGACTCTTGGGGTACCAGCAATGTTTTATTCTTTTTTTTTAAGATTTATTTATTTATTTGAAAGACTTACAGAGAGAAAAGGAGAGGTAGAGAGAGAAATTTTCCATGTGTTGGTTCACTCCCCAAATGGTCACAACAAGCAGGGCTGCACCAGGCCAAAACCAGGAGCCAAGAGCTTCTTCCAGATCTCCCATGTTGGGTGGCAGGGGCCCAGGGACTTGGGCCATCTTCTGCTGCCTTCCCAGGCACATTAGTAGAGAGCTGGATCATAAGTGGAGTAACCTGGACTTGAACTGACACCCATATGGGGTGCCAGCACTGCAGGCAGCAGCTTAACCTGCTACACCACAGTGCTTCTCCCATGTTTCATTCTTAATTGGGGTGTTGGTTATGAGTGTAATCAGAGGAACAAAAACTCAATTTTTTTTACCTTTACATGTATTTCTTGGTATGCATATGGTATTTCAATGATTTGTTTTTTAAAATCAAAGATTGTGGCAGGTGCTGTGGCGCAGCTGGTTAAAGCCACCACCTGCAGTGCTGGCATCCCATGTGGGCACCGGTTTGAGTCCCGGCTGCTCCACTTCCAATCCAGCTCTCTGCTGTGGCCTGGGAAAGCAGTAGAAGATGGCCCAAATCCTTGGGCCCCTGCACCTGCTTGGGCGACCCAGAAGAAGCTCCTGGCTCCTGGCTCCTGGCTTCGGATCAGCTCAGCTCCAGCTGTTGTGGTCATTTGGGAAGTGAGCCAGCAGAATGGAAGACCTCTCTCTAGTTCTACCTCTCTCTGTAACTCTGTCTTTCAAATAAATAAAATAATTTTAAAAATAAAGTCAAAGACTAGGAATTAATATTTAGCCTAGCAGCTAAAGATACCATGTCACACATTGGAGTGCTGGGGTTCAATATATGGATCTGGGTCTTAACTCCAGCTTCCTGCTGATACAGACCCTGGGAATCAGCAGGAGATGGCTCAAGTAGTTGGTTTCCTACCACCTGTGTGGGAGACCTGGACTGAGTTCTTGGCTACAAGCTTTGACCCTGACCAGCCCCAGCTGTCACAGCCATTTGAGGAGTACATCTGAAGATGAGAACATACTTTCTCCCTCCCTCTCTTTCGTTTTCTGTGCCTCCTAAATAAATAAATAAAATAAATTTCTGGTCATAACCTATTTTAAATTTTTTTAAAATTATTCACATTGAACTATCTTCCTTTTTTTTTTCTATTACACATACATTGAAGCCCTTTAGTGGTTGCTACTTTAAAGTTTCTTTTTAGTGTCATACTTAGAAAGTTCCTACCCACTACAAGATATAAAGTTACCTATATGTTTTTCTAATACACATATACATATATTTTTACATTTGAACATTTAATATTCCTGGAGTCTTAGTTTTGGTGTAAAGTGTGAAATAGTTTTGTCTTTATTTTTCTTTTTGAAATAGTCAGTTGTCCAAATATTTATTGGATACTCCATCTTTTTCCTGCCAAATTAAATGTTACTTGTTATAAAATAAACTCATATGTATGATGGTCTGTTTTTAGACTTTCTATTGTTTAAAATATTTATTTAATTAAAAAACTGACAGATAGGGAGAGACAGAGGAAGAGGAAGAGGGAGATGAAGAGAGAGAGAGAAGGACAAAGAGAGGAAGGAAAGGGAGAAAGAGGGGGAGAAGTGAGGAGAGAGAGAGAGAGAGAATCTTCCATTTGTTGGTTCATTCCCTAAATGGTCACAATGACTGGGTTCAAAGCCAGGAGCTGGGAACTCCATTGGGTCTCTCATGTGGATTGCAAGGACCCAAGAACCTGAGCCATCCTCCACTGCCTTCCCAGGCACTTTAGTTGGAATGCTGGATCAGACATGGAGTAGCGAGTCTTGAATCTGCACTCTGATCTGAAATGTCACTGTCACAAGGGTGTGCCATGACACTGGCCTAAGACTCCCCATTTTTTAAAATTGAATAGTCTGTTTATTTTAAAGCTAGTAACATACTTTAAAATTACTATGACTACATAGTTTATTTTAATATCTAATTAGAAAAGATTCTATTTTCTTCCTTCTATTATATTTCTTTTTCAAAATTTTTTAGCTGTTGTTGTAACGTTTACCTTTCCAGATATTTGAATCATATTGTCAATTGTTACAAATTCAAGTAGTATTTCAATGGGTTTTGTATCCAATTTGTAGGTAACATTGGGAGGTACTTTTCTAAATGCTGAATGACCCTCAAAAATTTTTTTTCAAAATTCTTAATTAGGCAGCAAATTACTTAGCAATACCATTCTTTGTCTTGTAGGGCTTTTAAAGAATCCAGTGAGCTCTTAGCAGCAAATGGGTTAAATCTGAACTCAGTGGCATAAAAGGCCACCTGTGTCCCCTAAAGGGAACTTCCTACTTAAAATAATGAGCCTGGGTTTTCCTGTGACTACCCTTGTCCTTGGAACGTAGAAAATCAAACTGCTCAGCAGAGCTACTGCTACATTTAGCATCTGTGAGTGCTCAATGCACTCCTCAGGGTGCAGGGCCGGGCAAGCATAGCTGATGACCCAAAAGCAAAATAGAAGCCAGTCTTTCATAGTGACACATTCATTTCAAGACTTAAAATATCAGCAAAATTCCTCTGTAAGCTATGTTAGTCATCGATGGTGGAGGAATTTAACAATGCCAAAAAGGGGAAAAAATAAATGAATTCTGCGAAACATAGGCTAGGAAAAAATTTCCTTAATAGAACCATCTCCACTCATTGATGGGTGAGTAAAGCAAAAGGGCAATAGAATTTTTCACTGTGTTTATGATTCATATACAAGATTACTTCAAAAAATTCATGAAAAGATGACGTTAAAGGATACATTTATTTTGATGCAAAAACATTTTTTGAGATCAATGCATAGTGTTTTCATAATATACACTTTTCATAAAACTTTTTGAAGAACATCTTGTATGCATGGATTTTAAATATTATTGCAGCAAAATCAGTGCATCTTTTAGTTCTGTTTCCTATGATCTTTTTGAAGTTCCCTCATATAGACTTGAGGGGAAGATGGGGCATTGAAAAAGGGAGAGGGCAATAGACCAGTAAGTCAATAGTCAGGTTCTGCTCACTTTACCATTTAGCTCAGGCCCAGTCCTATGCACTGCCATATTGAATTCGAAGGGAAAACATCCTGTTACAAATATACACTTTCAGGGCGCAAATTTTAGATTGTTTATTTCCAGTGGAAACAACTGCAGGATGAATGGGACGTGTAGATTTTCCTCTAAATAATGAAGTGATCTAGCTAGATTAGCAGTTGGAAACTGCCATTAGAATGGTAACATTCTGGGAGGATATAGGCAGATACTGGCAGAAAAGCTGGGACCTCTTCTGCCAGATAGCTAGGAGATAAAGACATGTAGAGGTCTCTAGTATTCTTCTGATATTTTGAAGTAGCAGGGCAATAGCAGAGTCTACAGAAGAGTTTAGGACAAGCAGATTCATGAGAAATGGCTCTGAACATAAATGCAATTTTTAATTATGATCAGGAAAAGTATATTGGCTTAGCCATAATGAGAACAGGTAGAAAGATTTTGTTGGATGAATTGGGTTTAAATTTTGGCAATGGCCAAAGATCTAAATTAAATGCTAGTCTCCAAGGTATAGGATTAAAGGAAGGTTGAGGTTTACATAAAATGACCATACCAAAAAAAGAAAAGAAGAATGAAATGGAAAGTGAGCAGCAGAAAGAGCAACTGATGTCAACCCAGGAAAGAACTGTGATGGCAACCAACAAATGAATTAAATAAGAAATTTTATGTGTAACAAATCCCTTGAGAACTGAATGGTATTCCTGATTTTTTATTTAAAATCAAATCCATGTTAAAAACTTGTGACAGAAAAGAGGCAGCTGTTTTTAGCCCTACTATATTGCTTAAGAAATTAGTTTCTATTCATTAAAACTAGGAAAACGGATTCCTTTTTTTAAAAAAAAAAAAAGATTTATTTTATTTATTTGAGAGTTAGAGTTACAGACAGTGAGAGGGAGAGACAGAGAAAAAGGACTTCCTTCTGTTGGTTCACTCCCCAGATGGCTGCAATGGCCGGAGCTGTGCCAATCCGAAACCAGGAGCCAGGGGCTTCTTCTGGATCTCCCATGCGGGTGCAGTGGCCCAAGGACTTGGGCCATCTTCCGCTGCTTTCCCAGGCCACAGCAGAGCTGGATTGGATCCTTCTTTCTCTTTTAAAATCATCCCACAAAAATGTGAGCTAGTCTGATCACTATAGCTCCACCCATTCCAGTTGGTTTTCCATGTGTCCAGTTGCTCTCAGTTGCTAGAGGCATATACACTAAAAACACTTTTGGAGTTTTATAAGCTGCAGGAAAAGAGTGATCACTACAGATGGTACTGGTTTCTGTAACAGATCTTTTGTTCGCATAGCAAATTGGTTTTGTTAGGGGAGTTGCGTTGGCTTAAAAAGTCAGTCTAAGGAATTATCTTTGTACTTGGGTTGGTCAGCAGGATCCAGTTGCCAAGTAAATAATGAGTCAGGGCTGGGGAACTGAGGGTCTTTACAAGTCTATATGAAGAAATTTTTGTAAGATTGGAATGGAATTTGTGATCCTTTGAATCTCAGAAGTGGTAGACAGGTTAGACAAATTTCTTTAGCTGCCAAAGAAAGACATAAAGGAAACTCAAACTATGAACTCAGTCAGGAAATAACTTCCTGAGCTTGTTTCCCATAAAACACCCAACCAATCAACCAACCAACAACTATAGGTGACCGCGTAGAAAACAAAACACCTTGGAAGTCTGATTAAAGCATGATGAACTTAAGGGTAAAAAGTTTAGAAAACATGAATGGCTTGCTTGAACAAACTGAAATTACAGTTTTCAGGTTTCTGGAAATTCTAACAAAATAATAAAATTTTAGATGTTTAAATAAATGCTCAAATAAGATAAAAAGAAAGATATGAGTATTATTATTATTATTCTAGATAATGTGAAATTGATTTCCATCTCATATCCTTTATTTTTCATCTTTATCTGCCATGATACTGAAGAGTAACACTATGCTAAGCAAGGAAAAAATGAATAACATGCAAATGTCTTAATTTGGCTTTTAAATGTTATATGAGACACTTTCCAAAGCCCCTATACAGAATATATTCCACTACTTAAGTGTTTAGTAGCTAAGTGTGAAACTATTTTTTAAAAGTCCACTTTGCAAATAACAGGCAAGAATTTTTCAGTTCATGTAATTTTCATGCCAACTTTCCCTGGTACAACTTTGCTTGCTGATTGGTCAAAGGGCTATTTTCCATGCTGGAAAACGTGCCTACTACAACTTAGCTTTTGGACATTATGATTGGGTGTTTAGAAGGAGAACATTCAGTCACTTATTTTATCACCTATAATGTTCAGAAGTAATGAAACAAAACCACATGTTGTACCATTCTAGTCCCCAGATTTTAAACTTATAGTACTTTAAGTATTAGCCCAAAGATCAACACCAAGTGTGTTCCAGTCTTATGGGCAGGGTCTGGGAGCTGTAGTGAGACATCATCCTTGCAAACCTGTAAATAATATTGTACTTTGAGTGCTCAACCATGAAATTGACCCAGAGTATCCAAGAAAGCAGTTTACATGTGGGAAAGTACTATATAAATATGTATATTTAATTTTTTAAATGAAAAAGCAATTTACTTACAGAAAGCAATTACTTACAGATAAGCAAAGACAGGAAGCATTAACACACTTAAAGGTGAGGCTTAGGCTTACTTAAAGACCAAAAATTTTAAAAAATGTGGGGGCCAGCGCTGTGGCATAGTGGGTAAAGCCACTGCCGGCATCCCATATGGGCATGGTTTGAGTCCCGGCTGCTCCACTTCCCATCCAGCTCTCTGCTATGGCCTGGGAAAGCAGTAGAAGATGGCTCAAGTCCTTGGGTCCCTGCACCCTGCTGAGAGACCCAGAAGAGGCTCCTGGCTCCTGGCTTCAGATCAGTGCAGCTCTGACTGTTGCGGCCAGTTGGGGAGTGAACCAGTGGATGGGAGACCCCTCTCTCTCTCTGCCTCTCTTCTCTCTGTGTAACTCTGACTTTAAAATAAATAAGTAAATCTTAAAAAAAATAAGCATCTGGAAGATAGGCTGTCTGGTAAAAGAAGAGGATGTCTTTTCTAAAAGTCCAGTCTTACTCAAAGGACTCAGGCAGGTTTGGGCTGATATGCAAAACTTGATGGACAGCGGAGCATGTTTTGAAAAAAGAAAGCTGAAGAATAAGGAACAGTTGGTGGCTTGGAAGAGGGTTGGGGCAAAGAGTGAGTGAGCAAAGTGAATTTGGGAAACTCAGTATTTTTGCATGTAAGAAATGCCGAGTACAAGGACAGCAGTGGGGGACTTGAGCTAGGAGAGGGAAAGAGGCCTAGATCCTCAGCATAATCAGGATCAGATTTGACCCAAAAGAGCTTCCACCTGAGAGAGGCTGATAATAGGTACTATGTGTAAATGCTAAGTATTCACTATCTTGTTGATAGTTTTGCATCATTTTTTACTTCACACTGTATATTGGAAAGTTTCCATTAATTAAACTTGTTCTGAGAAACCACTGTTTAAAATTAAATGGCACCGCAGCTCAATAGGCTAATCCTCCGCCTTGCGGCGCAGGCACACCGGGTTCTAGTCCTGGTCAAGGCGCCGGATTCTGTCCCAGTTGCCCCTCTTCCAGGCCAGCTCTCTGCTGTGGCCAGGGAGTGCAGTGGAGGATGGCCCAAGTGCTTGGGCCCCGCACCAAATGGGAGACCAGGAGAAGCACCTGGCTCTTGCCATTGGATCAGCATGGTGCACCGGCTGCAGTGCGGCGGCCACGGCGGCCATTGGGGGGCATTGGGGGGTGAACCAACGGCAAAGAAAGACCTTTCTCTCTGTCTCTCTCTCTCTCACTGTCCACTCTGCCTGTCAAAAAAAAATAATAATTAAATGGCTATATAGTACCCCCAGCATGATAATTTAGCAATTCCACTCTTATTGGAATTTTGAGTTACTTGCATGTTTTTTATTGTTGAAATAATCAGCAAACATTTTTGTATATGTACAGAAATTTTAGATCTTATCTTATCTTTGATGGTTTCATGGGGAATTTCATGTCACAATGAAATTATTAAGTAGGAATATTTCAGACTTAAAAAATATACCAATGTACACTCCTGTAATATAACATCATTGGCCAAGAAGGATCTTTTTATCTGAATCTAGTTGGGAGATAAAAAATAGTATCTTGCCTTTTGAATTTATGTTTATTTCTGATTAGCAAACCTGAAGGCTTTTTCATATTTATTAGAAACTATTTTTTCTGTCCATTTCCTCACCAAGAGGTGTTAATGTTTCACATACTGATATGTAAGACCTTATTCTATGTTCGACATGAATCATTTGTCTTAAACATTTTTTTACCCAGTTGACTTTTTTTTTTTTTTTTTTTTGAGAGGCAGAGTGGATAGTGAGAGAGAGAGACAGAGAGAAAGGTCTTCCTTTTTGCCATTGGTTCACCCTCCAATGGCCGCTGTGGCCAGCGCATCTTGCTGATCCAAAGCCAGGAGCCAGGTGCTTCTCCTGGTCTCCCATGCGGGTGCAGGGCCCAAGCACTTGGGCCATCCTCCACTGCCTTCCTGGGCCATAGCAGAGAGCTGGCATGGAAGAGGGGCAACCAGGATAGAATCCGGCGCCCCAACCGGGACTAGAACCCGGTGTGCCGGCGCCGCAAGGCGGAGGATTACCCTGTTAAGCCACGGCGCCGGCCCCCAGTTGACTTTCAATCTTGCCTTTGCCACTCACAATGTTAAGGCTTTAATTATGAGAAACTGTCAATCATATCCTTTAATTAATTTGCTCAACAAAAATGTATTGAGTGTTAGCTATATGTAAGGCATTTTTCTAGGCTCATCACTGAACAAAATGGTCAAAAAATCCCTTATTATATGTACTTACATTTTAGTAAGGGAAAAAGACAATAAATGATAAGAATAATGATAAATATGCAATTGTTATTAGAAAATAAGTGCTAAGAGAAAAAATGGAGGACAGAAGGAATTGGAGATGGTGGTATGCAGGTTGTAGGGTGGGGCCCAATGAAAAGGCAAGCAGAAACTTGGAAGCTAGGGTGTTATTCTGCATATTATCTGGGGAAAGAGCACATTGGAGTGAGTGAATAGCTGGTATGAAGGGCTTATGGCTGGACATGCCTGAAATGTTTGATCAAAGAGGTTGGAGCAAACTAGGGAGAAAAGTAGAAAAAGGTGAAATCAAGGAGATGAATGGTGTAATGAGATCCTGTAGACTCCTTACTATAAAGACCTGGGTGCAATGCAGAGTTCTGTGTAGATGACATGATTTATTCTTTTTAAAGGACCACTCTGCGAGTTAGCATGAAAACATATCAGTGGCAACAATGAAGATGGTAAGAAATGGTCTGACTCTAGACTTATTTTAAACGTGCTACTCATAAGATTTCTGATGGATTAGATATGGCCTTGAGAGGAAAAAGCAGAGGCAAAGAGGACCCAAGTATTTGGCCTGAGCTGGAGCACTGGATTGGCCTGAAGTTAAGAAGAAAACATCAAGTGGAGTGGGGTTTTTGTTTTTGTGTTTATATTTAATTTTCCTATGAATAACCCCAATTTCAGTTTTGGATGAAGTTGGAGATGTGAACTATAAAGTTGACTCTGGAGTTTAGAAGCCGTCTGGGTTAGAGATGCTCATACACATCTGGGAGTCCTCGGCAGAGATGGTATTAAAAACTAGAGAACTAGGCCGGCGCCGTGGCTCAACAGGCTAATCCTCCGCCTAGCAGCGCCGGCACACCAAGTTCTAGTCCTGTTGCCCCTCTTCCAGGCCAGTTCTCTGCTATGGCCCGGGAGTGCAGTGGAGGATGACCCAAGTGCTTGGGCCCTGCACCCCATGGGAGACCAGGAGAAGCACCTGGCTCCTGGCTTCGGATCAGCGCGGTGTGCCGGCTGTAGCTCGCCAGCCGCGGCAGCCATTGGAGGGTGAACCAACGGCAAAAGGAAGACCTTTCTCTCTGTCTCTCTCTCTCTCACTGTCCACTCTGCCTGTCAAAAATAAAAATTTAAAAAAAATTTAAAAAATTAAAAACTAGAGAACTAAAGAGACTAATCAGGGAGTGAAGCAGCCACAGGAAGCAAGAGCTGAACCCTGAGGCACTGCCAAGTGCTCTGGGAGAAGAAAAGCATGCAATGTGATGGAGAAGGAGCAATGGTGAGGGAAGAGGGAATGCAGGAAGGGTGGCATTCTGGAAGCCAAGGAGAGAAGTGGATCAAATGCTGCTTTAAGAGGATGAAATGAACTCAAAGGATTTGGCAACATGAAAGTCATCAGTAACTCCAGCAGTTTCTCCCGCTGCATTTTACATATCTACATATTACTTAAATATAATTGGAATTTTATATTGGTGAAGCATGACACATTAAATATTTTCACAATGACTCAACTTTTCTAATACAATTGAATAACAATCCATTTCTTGCTTCTATTAAGCAAAAATCTATATTCCTGTATTTTGCTAATTTTTGACTTGTATCTACTTGTGGTGAGTGGATGGCGCTGTGGAACAATTTTTTTTTAAATCACATCTAAATTGGTTATGATGGCAAAATCTTAAGAGAGTTTCAAATTATTGTGATTGGCTTAAATATAGTTTATTCAGTTTATGTAAAGGTAGGAACAATCACATTTTCATTAAAGAACCTAGAAATTGGCACCTTCTAATCAAATGTATAGTTTTCTCATAGAAAAAAGGAAATAAGAAAGGTAAGCATGGGGATGCAATTTTTACCTCTGTGACTATTTCCCTTATTTTACTCTCAGCAGGATATGCTCAAAAACAGCTTTGATATGATTCAGTTCTCACCTGTCCATATAAATGCTTAAGGACATATTATCAATATTGCTACAATTTAAGCACAAATTTTAATAAATCAAAATGTATGTCATAATTTCAAATAACTATTTCACTTCTGGTTTGTTATTTGCAGGACACTCAAACAGAAAAATCAAAGCCATCAATTCAAATGCAGCATCAAATTCAACAAATGAAACATCCTACGGAGCTGATGATGTAATTCATGAAAAAATAATGGATAAAACACAAATCAACATTGTTAATTAATGAAAAGCCCTGTGTTCAAAAGGCTAAAGCTAAGGCTCACTGGAGAGATGGAGTAATAACAATGAAGAATACATTTCAAATGCAGTCATAACATTGCTTTTAAAAAATTCAGCACTCACAAAAGCGAGGCACAGTGCATTTTTGAACATTCAATTAATTTATTCAGTATCCACTAAGGGTTTTTGATAATTTCCATGTGCATAAGTTTATTTTTATCTGCTAATTAGGATGATTTTGTATCACCTGACATTATGCTAACTCTTCAGGAGAAATTAAAGAATATATCAATAACATAAGCAAACCTATTTGAGTTTATGTCACACTACCAGCATTTCATTATCTTTGTAAAGTTGCCAGCAATTATTTTTTATAAGAGATGATATTGGATAGGTAAATCTCAGGGGGAACTGTCTTATGAACTAGAAGTGTCATGTTCTTAAGTCTCTCAGAAACTAACTCATGCCTCCTTGGGGATATGGACTACACACAATATATTGCATTTATAAAAGCCAATATTCAATAACAAAAAAATCACCATGTATAATTTGCACAATAAACATTCTGTCCAGCTCAAGATACAACCACAATAAAAATTCTTCAATGTTAATATCCTAAAGAATCTGTAAGGAAAGTTACAAGACAAACAACTTCTTTGGTCCCATCTAATACTTTCACATCAATACCACCTAGGCATCTAGAGATAAAACCCATTTCTGCAAGCTATAATTGTTTAACAAGATTTTTATTCCTACATGTGATTTCTATTACAAGGACTCAGACCTGGTTTTTTAATAGAATTCATCATAACTTTAAGCCAGTACTGCTGACCACATTGGAAAACTAGACTTCCAAAGGTGCTGGATGCAGCTCTCTGGCCTGGCACAGAGAGTGCTTTGTTGTTGTTGGGCATACAGAGTATACGGTAATTTTTCATAAGAATATCTTCTAGACCATCACTAAGAGAAGTTTCTCTGATGGAAATGGTCTTTATCTGCACTGTCCGACCAGCTGACATGTGTCTACTGGGTACTTGAAATGTGGCTAATGTGAATGAAAAATCAACCCTTAAAAACTTCAATAATTTTATGTGGCTACACTGATTGATCCCATCCCAAATAATTATTACAATTATTCTACTGCCTAAGAGAGATTTCACTATTTTGCCAAGGATTAAATATTAAAATTGCTTAGAGTGTTTGTGAAATTTGAAAGTTGACACATTTCTATTACAAAGATAACATTTTATGTGGTCATAAATGCAAAGAAGTTTTATTTATTTTTGTGAGGGCCCATAAAACCTTTGTAAGTATTTGATATTTTATAGTTCTGATTCAGAACAATCACAGAAAAGTTGCTACCTGATACACAGGAGTCAATAATAATTATACTACTCTATTGAATGAGGTGAAAATCTAGGTTGTTGAAGTTAAGGCACTGAGACAATTCTATTTTTGTTGCTCAAAGGAAAGGGCTATTGCTACATATGACACAAAGGGCAAGGAACTTAAGACTCAGAAGACCAAAATAATTTAATATATGAGCAAAATTCACATCTTGAGATTTATAGCCCTTGCCTATATTCCTGCATGACAATGGTCTTTCCACTTTTTACTTATTGAATTCATTTAGTGGAGTATTAAACTTGTGACTATAAAAGTATGTTATCACAAATTTTAAAAAAAGAAAAAGGGAGGCAATTATCATTATATTCCCAGAATTGTATATGAACTACATGAGATCTGTTCATCTATTTTTAAAGATTTATTTTATTTATTTGAAAGACAGAGTTATAGAGAGAGGTAGAGACAGAGAGAGAGGTCTTCCATCCACTGGTTCACTCCCCAGATGGCCGCCAACAGTAGGAGCTGTGCCGATCTGAAGCCAGGAGCCAGGAGCTTCTTCCTGGTCTCTCACACAGGTGCAGGGGCCCAAGGACTTGGGCCATCTTCTACTGTTATCCCAGGCCATAGCAGAGAGCTGGATGGGAAGAGAAGCAGCCGGGACTAGAACCAGCACCCATATGGGATGCCGGCGCTTCAGGCCAAGGTGTTAACTTGCTACGCCACAGCGCTGGCTCCTGTTCATCTTAATAAAAATTAAAAAAAAAAAAAAGTCTCAGTGCCAGTAACCTGCTCATTACCTCCTTTTCCTCCCACCCTATCAGGTTGGCACAGTGGAGTTGGTCATGGGCTGGATGCATTATAGGTTGCGTTCTAGGATAGGTACCACAATTCTCTGCCACTCCATGTATTTTTAAAGGAGTTGTGGTCTGAAGATGCTAGCTTTCACACCTGTGGTATTGTCACACTGGCCTAAAAAACCCACTGCCCAGGAAGTTCAAATCCCAGAACAAAGATGAGCTGGAGTCCTTGAAGTGCTCCCTTGCTGAGGCAGCTTACCACTAGCTTACATGAGCAAGAATGGCTATAGGGCTCCTCCAGGGGACCAACTGTTATACTCTACATAACTTTGAGGCGGTTATGATTCACAGATTAAGGACAAATATTAAAAGCAAGAAGTCTTATTGAATTATGGCAGAGTCTGGACTTAGATTAACTCAGTAATCAAATTTATTTGAAGTTAGGTTACAATAATCTAACATAAAAACAAAATACATTCCAACTATTTATATGTACATCTAATTCTGGGGATAAGTCTGATAAAGAGTGTGATAGCTTTAAGTGTTTTTAAACAACTTCAGTCACGGTGTGATTTTTGATATCAGTCAGATTGTAGAAAGAAAAGTGGATCCAGTAGAGTACAAACAACAGAGCATAACGGAATCAAATTATTTTCTGTGTGGCCTTCTAATGAGAGCAATTTTGCCTTTGCAACATTGTAGAATTACTAGGATGATGAAATGGATGAAATCAAACCTTGATAAAAGTAATTTCTCTCCTTAAACTCTTTAATGGCATCTCATGGCTTGTAGATTAAAGTACAAGTTCTCAACCATGCAAAGTAAGACCTCTTTCTCCTGAGGACTGAAAAGAGCCGTCTCAGTTCCTACCACCTCAGGCATTGCTCTCTAATTTCTCTCAGCTAGGTTAGGTAGCCCTCCGTGTTTCTACAAACCCATGTGCAGGTCAATGTTGCACTTATTTGTTCTAATATTTCTTCTACCAACAAAACTGTGAACTCCTACAGGGAAGCAAATGTATCTTGTTTATCTCTGTATCCTGGCTTCTTAGCAGTGTTTGCCTTGCTAGTCACCCAATAAAAGTTTGTTGAAAAAAGGACTCACTGGCATTCTTACCGACATTAGTCACTCTTCAGTCTAGTTTTCTATTGAAGATGGCCTAGGGCTATGCAACTTTAGACACAGCAGTAAATGCATATACATATAGTTGTTATACTTCTCATTTATTGATGTTTTGGCCTCCAAGAATCAAAGATTTAAATGGAAGTGTATCCTGTGAAGAACTAGGAATATCTTGAAGATTTTAGCCAACAAATGATATGTAGAAAACAAATGGGGAAAATGTAAGAGGAGTAGGTCCATCACCTCCAAAACCACAACCTCAAAGTGTTCAGATAATCTGATGACAATGAAATCTAAATATAAATTCTGTCTGCATCTGGCACAAATGACATACATTAGGTGGTAATAAAATAAACAACATATCAATTATCTGCTTGAATGCTGAATGTGTTTAATGTCTGTATTTAACAATCACCATCTTTATTACTCATAGAGTGTTAACTGCTTATCTATAATTTCTAGAATCAGTTTGTTACTAGAATTTCATGGAAATACTAATAAGCACATATATTAAAGACTGGACATGATCAGAGATAATCTGGTATAATATTTTATAGATAAAACACAGCAAGGCTAGGAAGCTAAATGACTTTGTTAAAGGTCATGGTAGTTAGAATGGCCAAGACTTTTGGATTTTTACCAATAAATTCAGTTTTTCTTCTGCTACATACTGCATAGGATGAAACTTCATTTTCTCCTAAAATATATTAGTGAATTTTGTATCTAATCCCAATAGTAAGATCATTTTAGAAGATAATTAGTAAAATAAATGCTCTTGTCACAGATGAGATGATTCCATCAATTATGCTAATAGTAAAGAAAATTTACTTAGACACCCACATTGGAGCGCTTGGGTTGGATACCGGCTCTGGCTTCTGATTCAAGCTTCCTGCTGATGCAGAGGTTTGTTGGAAGCAATGATAGTTCAAGTAATTGATTTCCTGCCGCTCACACGGGAGACTGAGATTGCATTCCAGACTCCTGATTCTGGCCCTGGCCCAGTCCTGGCTGTTGAGGGCATTTGGAGAGTGAAACAGCAGATAGGAGCTTTCTTTTGCGCTTCACTTTCTTTCAAAAAAAATTTTTTTTAATTCCAAGATTGCATCCAGGGAAAAAAAAGTACTGAAAGCTTTTTTTTTTATTTTAAGATTTATTTTATTTATTTGAAAGACAATTACAGAGAGGCAGAGCCAGAGAGAAAGAGAGAGAGAGAGAGAGAGAGAGAGGTCTTCCATCCTTCCATCCTCTGGTTCACTCCCCAAATGACCGCAACGGCCAGAGCTGAGCTGATCTGAAGACAGGAGCCAGGAGCTTCTTCTGGGTCTCCCACATGGGTGCAGGGGCCCAAGGACTTAGGCTATCTTCTACTGTTATCCCAGGCCATAGCAGAGAACTGGATTGGAAATGAAGCAGCCAGGAATCAAACAGTGCCCATATGGGATGCCGGATCTGCAGGATGGGGCTTTTACCTGCTGTACCACAGCACCAGCCCTGAGCACTGAAATCTTGTACTTTGTATATTTTGTTAGTTAATGAGGGCTTTTATATAACTTCAGGATCATTATTGTATCAGCATTCAGAAAACAAACCAAATGAGCCAACTTGTAACTTTTATAATTAACAACTGTAAAAACTTACAAATAATTGGATTGTTTCACAATTGCTATCATTTTAAACCACTTTACACACTCAATGAGATGAAGCCATCCTTCTGTATGTAGCATTTTGTAATCATTTTTATAAAAGCTTTTTAAACTTATTTTTTCAATCTTGATAACTGCATTTTCATAATATTAGTAGCAAAACCAAGACAAACCCTTCCAAATCCAATACTCTGTGTTTCTCTCCCAATACCTGACAACTATTTAAACAAAATAATTTCTTTTTGAGTAGGCCAAATTACTACATTAGATTACAGAAAAGCTGGGAGTATGAGAACTTCAATGGTTGCAGTGCTAGAAAAGAAACAAAGATGAAGTTCTCACATAGGTAAACGTATGTTAAGAGAAATGATGAAGCCTCCCAAATTTGACAGAGGGTATGCCAGGTGAAGAAAGAATCTGTAAACCTTCCAGCCAGCGAGGTTAAGTGTACTTACCTGATTTCACATCAAAAATTCACCTGTAGCCATGTCTAAGGGTTAATGATTTTAAAATGTCTAAGTGTGTTACAACGAGGTATTTGCAATCTTTGGTGCTGTGCCATGAAAATTGGTAGACTGTTGATGCTGCTACAACATGGTAAGTATTTAACTTCCTGGGCATAAGGGATAACCAATTAATAAGCAAAATAAGTGACACTGATCATTGTCAAATTAAAAATTTAAGAATCATTTATATCTACTAGTAGGTGTTTCAAAATGCTTACCCATATAAATTCCCATTGTTATATAAAGGCTTTCATGATAAAACTCCATGGCTCTTGAATTTTAAAAAGTATAGAATAAAAATTTTAATGAAAAATCTTTGTTGCTGCTACTGAGATTTATCACTGAAGTAACAGAGGGAAACATCCTCAGTGTGAAATTTGCTTCAAAACTACAAATTATTTCAGACAAAATAAACATATATGCTCACATTTATAAACATTTTCCACATTATTCATAGAAACAAGACTAATAAAGTTTACATATTACATACAATAAAAATCAGTTGTAATGAAGATTTAGTTTTCTTACTAAGTAAAGATTTCTGTGTTTGAGGTATCATGCCAATATGGCACACTGGTAAAATAACCCAGGAGTCTACCTGAAAAATCCTGACTAACACACATTGGCTCTGTGAGACTTACTAGTGGGCTGGACTAGACTAGTTTCTTTAAATAGGAAGGAAGATCTTAATTGTTACAAAACAAAGGAGGCACAAAATAGAAACTGCATTTCATAAAAGAACAAAAATTTTGTTGTAAAAGTTTTCATTATCATCTTCTTGCCCACACTGATCATTTAAAAAGTCCTAATCAAAACCAAAAAAGCCTAGAGATTTAAAAACAGCAGTGAAGGATTTCATTCTTTGTACATTACATTATAGCATATAAAGCTATTAAATATTTTCAGCATCAAGAGCAAAGCATTAACCCCTACCTAGCTTTTTCACTGGAAGATGGACACTTGATTCATTAACTGCCAGGTGGATTACCTGTGCTGACTGTAATAAAGCCATTTCACAATCGACTTAAGATGTAATAACACTAGTCAAACACATGGAGACACAAATACCAAAAGTGATGTTTTGTATGTATAAATACCTATGCTTATGGCATGGTTATCAAGTATCAAGACTGGTTTAACACTTTATAGTCATAGTACTTGAAAAACATACTGTCAGGAAGATAATCATCCCATATATGAAAACTATCTATATGGGGAAGGCCGTGATTTACTACAAAGCATAAATAGATAGCAAATTCTAAGGAAGGACAAGTAATTTTGAAGAACAAAATTTTAAATTTAATTTGTAGGCCAAAGTCTCAAGTCACTTTTTGGAGAATTCAGAACTATTCGGAGTCGAAGAATGCTTTTCCTTTTTTCTCTTCTTTTTCTCCTTTTTGTGATGTTTCCCTTTTTTTGATTTATTCTTTTTTTCTTTCTTCTTTTCTTTCTTCTGATATTTTTGTTTCTTCTGTTTTGAAGTGTCCTCTTCATCAGAAGTAGATGAATGAGACCTAGAAGCAGTAAGACATGCCGACTGAGAAGTGCAGATGACTGACAGGTCCATTTGAGTGAGATTTGAGTTGCCTTACAACCTTCTTGGAGTAAGGAAAAGGTATAAACATAAAGGCATTCAAAATGTGCTTCATATGTTTGTATTCTCTTAAAATGCTGACTTTCACGTTTTGCTACTTGGTTGCAGACATTGACAAAACTACCACAATAGCCCCCCACTTCCCCAAGATCAGTGGATGCCTGAAACCTCAGACGGCACTGAAATCTATATATTTGGTGTTTTTTCCTGTACATATGTATCTATGATGAAGTTTAATTTATAAAATAGGCCAAATAAGAATGAACAATAACCAATAAAATAAAACAATGCACTGTAATAAAAGCTGTATGAATCTGATCTAATTTCTTTGGTTTGAGGTATGACAGCATAACTTGCACATCTTTTTCCTTCTTCTTAATTACACAGATGATTCATTCTTACTATACATATTAACAACCTTAGCATACATACTTTTAAATTTTTTTTTAACTTATTGAGAACTCTCATCCTTTCACTTAAAGGAAGCACTTTGCTGCTTCTCTTTGGCATATCTGAATTGCCAGTATCTCTACTCTTGCACATTGGGTGTCCTTATTAATTAACATAGGGTATTTGAACACAAGCACAGTGATACTGTTATAGCTGATCTGAGAACACAAGGGCTTCTAAGAGACTAATGGGCAGGTAGTGATTATAGCATGGAAAAGCTGGACAAAGGGCTAATTCACATTCTGGATGAAATGAGAGAGCATAGATTTTATCATGCTACTCTAAATGGTGCAAATTTAAAAATGTATGAGTTGTTTATTTCTGGAATTTCCCATTTAATATTTTTGGATTGGAGATGACTGCAGGTATCAGAAATCTCAGAAAGCAAATGGATAAGAAGGATACTAGTTTATTCTGCTCAACTCTAGTAATGAGTTTTAAATTCAGCAAGGATGAAACTATTTTCTGTGGTTTTTAGCTTTTCAGGCTTACTTTTCTCATAAGGCAAACAAAGTGGCATTCATTATATATAACCTCATTATATATACAACTCACTTGTTTATATAATAGCTTGTTGGCATAGTCTCTTAAAACAGCCACAAAAGGATGTGATTATATATTTTTAAAAGGCTAAAATTGTACCTTAGTATAAATGGATGAAAGCTGAAAATTAGCAACATGAAAGAGCTTTTGTTAACTCTTTTGATTTTTCAAGTTAAAGTACTTGATCCTTCTAGATGCTGAGTGATACAGATAAACACTTTCATTACAAAATGGTTGTCATTAGTTACAGAAGGGATGCTTTTTAATGACTATCCTGTATAAATCAATGTGGATAATTTATATTTTATTTTACTAAGACTAAGCTGGAAAGAAATGGTAGAATTACTATTTTTTTCTTTTAAAAAGTTTTTATTTATTTTAATTTATCTGAAAGGGAGAGAGACAGAGATCTTCCATCTGTTGATTCACAATGGAAATGCCTGCAACAGGCAGGAGTGGGCCAATCTGAATCGAGGTTTTCCATGTGGGTGGCAGGGACTCAGCAACTTGGGCTATCACCTGCTACCTGCACTAGCAGGAAGCTGGAGTCAGAAGTGGGCGCCAGAACTGAAATCCAGGAACTCAGATATAAGATGCAGTTGTTCTAAGCGGTGTCTTAACCACTGTGTCAAACACCTGCTAGAATTACTTTTAATATGAAAAAGAAATCTAAAGAAACAAAGAAACAAAAAAAAATTGCTACGTTTTAAGACATATTACATGAGGAAGTAACAGTCTATCTATACCCAAATCGTCTGTGACAGGACAGAAACTGATTTAATTTAAAATAAAAATGCCGTCTCAAGAGTAGGTCCAGTGATCTAAGTGTCATAAGTTAAAACCTAAATTAAGAGAACCCCAGACATAAAGGAGGCAGACACAATAAGCACATGAGATGATGAGATTGCAAGGCTATCTTGCATTGTGACTTCTGTGACTTCCTGGGCTGCTTTCCTCTTCGACTGACTCCACACTTTCCCTCATCTCCATAATCCTATACTCCTTGCTTCTACTTGTCAGTCTGCAGACTCAGACTTCTGATCATCAGCAAAGTTCATTTTCTTCAGTCTTTTCCTGCTCCTTCTTTAGCGCTGTTATTCTCAGATCTTGTCTGCTTTCCTATTTTAAAGGTCCTGCTTGACTTGACCTTTGGATTCTGATGAGAGCGTCTTCTCTGTCTGCACTTTTTTCTTTGGCTTTTTGACCCTGGATTCTCATTTTGAAGGCAAAATTTTAGGCATTGGCATCAACAACACTATTAGGTGGTGCCATTTCTGCTATATGTACATAGAAGAGTTAATTTAGTTTCAGGCCCTGTTTAAGGTCTGTAAGGCTCAAGGTAGAGAGCTGGATACTTTGTTACTATAAAACAAGTTTATGAGAATTTGGAAGAGGTAACCTCCTGTTTCCTGTAAGCAATCCACCTTGCTGTGCTAATGCAAATGATTCAATAATACAATTGTCAGAAGTCCTGAGCCCTCCCTTTTTATAAGTTTTTATATTCAATATTATTACTAATGCAACACTTGAAAATAAGCTAACTTTTCCAATTTAGAAAGTATCTAAGGTGTTAACATGTAAGCATAAAGTGAGTACAGACCACTCCTAATTTATAGTACTTTATGAGAGAACTGGATCCAAATCAGACACAACCATGGCCAAGTACCTTAAATAATGTTTGTACATGTACATTTACTCTAGTATAAATGAAACTATACTCACTAACCAGGGAAAAATTTGCTTGTTAATATTTCTGATTAATTTTAACAAGTTAGTTGTTAAGAGCAGAAAAAATTCAGAGGTACTTCATGCAGGTTCTGAAAGATCTAAAGGAATAAGTTTTATTAAATTTTATTAATTTTTTAGTTATAAAGATAATATGAGAATGCAAATATTTAAGTTCCAACTTCATGTATATTAAGTCAAAACATATGTCACGAGTTTAGATATATGTCCAATTAAAAGTTTACCTGCTGTCCTAAAACTTAAAAATCTAGAGCACAAACAGAAACAGAAGAAAGGGGCTATTATTTATTAGGGATGGGGCATTTGGCCCAGTAGTTGATGCATCCTTCCCTTATTGTAGTGCTTGGGCTTGATTTTCAGGTGTAGCTCCCAATTCCCACTTGCTGTCAGAGCTGACATTGGAAGGAAGCAAGCAATTGCTCAAGTAACTGTGTTCCTACAACACACAAAGGAGACCATGCTCTGGCACTAGTGCAGCTTGAGCCACTGTGAGCATCTGGGGAGTGAATCAGTGTTGGAGATTTGTCTGTCTACCTCTCAAATTAATACATACCGTTTTAGAAATGAAAAAATTAATATTAATTGGACTACATATAAAAAATAAAATTTTATAATCCAGCTTCAATATAGTCTTTTTTTTTTTAAATAAAATACCTTTTCCTTTTTTTTTTCAATTTGATTTTCTCTTTGTTTTTTTCTCTTTTCTTCTCCTCTTCTTCATTTATTCCTGTGGAGGACAGGTGGGAAGGAAAAAATCAGATCACCATGAGTCTATATACTAATATATAACTTTTCTTTTTAAAAAGCATTTTATTTCAGGAGAGTTTTAAATTTACAAAAGAAAAATTATGAGGTAATAATACAAAGAGTTCCTGTTTATCCCTTACCCTATAGCCCCTATTAACATTTCATATTAATACAATTAATGAGCTATACCCAGCTTCTATTTTTTTATTCTAAAAATCTCTTATCTTTTTCATTCCTCCCAGCCACTATTAGTCAACATGATGATGGACACCTTGATTTATTCCAGATTTTGGCTGTTGTGAGTTGTGTTGCTATAAACATGGTGGTGCAGGTATCCCTTTGATACAGTGAGTTCATGACTTTTGGTAATATACCCAGTAGTGGGATAGCTGAATCACAAGGCAGTTCCATTTCTATGTTTTCTTTTTTAAAAAAATCTCCATACCATTTTCCACAGTGGCTGTATTAAATTACATTCCCAAAAACAGTGTAAAAGAGTTTCCCTTTCTCCACATCTAACATGACAGCATTCATTACTTTTTTTTTTCTTGACAGGCAGAGTTAGACAGTGAGACGGAGAGACAGAGAGAAAGGTCTTCCTTTCCATTGGTTCTCCCCCCAATGGCCACTACGGCCGGCACGCTGTGCCAATCCGAAGCCAGGAGCCAGGTGCTTCCTCCTGGTTTCCCACACGGGTGCAGGGCCCAAGCACTTGGGCCATCCTCTACTGCACTCCCGGGCCACAGCAGAGAGCTGGACTGGAAGAGGAGCAACCGGGACAGAATCTGGCGTCCCAACTGGGACTAGAACCCGGGGTGCCAGCGCCACAGGTGGAGGATTAGTCAAGTGAGCAGCAGCACCGGCCTGTTACTCTCTTTTAGGTAACAGTCATTCTGACAAGGTTGAGGTAATACCTTAATGTGGTTTTGATTTACATTTCCCTGAAGGGTATGACACTGAGCATTTTTTTTTTTTTTACGTATTTGTTGGTGATTTGTATTTCTTCTTTTGAGAACTGTCTATTTAGGTCTTTTGCCCATTTCTTAACTGGACTGGCTGTTTTTTGTTCTTGTCTTTTTAGAGTCGGTGATATATTCTGGATATTAATCACTTGTCAGCTAAGTAGAATTAAAATATTTTCTCCCATTCTGTCGGTTGTCTCTTCTCTCTACTGATTTTTTTTTATAGATTTACTTATTTATTGAAAGTAGAGTTACAAAGAGAGAGAGAGAGAGAGAGAGAGAGAGAGAGAGAGAGAAAGAGAGAGAATGAAAGAGAGAGAGAGAGAGGGAAGGACAGAGAGAGATAGATCGTCTATCTGCTGGTTCACTCTCCAAGTAGCCAGGTCAAAGCCAGGAGCCAGGAGCTTCTTCCAGGTCTCCCACGTGGGTACAGGGGCCCAAGCACTTGGGCCAATTTCCACTGCTTTCCCAGGAGCATTAGCAGGGAGTTGGATTGGAAGTGGAGCAGCAGGGATTTGAACAGGGATTTGCCCATATAGGATGCAGGCATCACAGGAGGTGGCTTAACCTATAGTGCCACAGGGCTGGTCCGCAATTAATGATTTCTTTGCTGTGAAGACGCTTCTAAGTTTGATTTAATCCCATTTGTCTAATTTTGCTTTTGTTGCCTGTTTTTTGGGCTTTTGGGGTTTTATCCAAGAAATCATTACCTACACCGATGTTAAGAAGTGGCTCCTTTAAGTTTTTCTTAAACATATATATATATATATTCAGTTTTTCCAGGACAATTTATTGAAAAATCTCTCCTTTCTCTGGTGTATGTTCTTGGCAACTTTGTAAAAAATCAGTTGACTGCATGCATATGGATTAACTTCTGGACTCTCTATAATGTTTTACTGATCTAAGTGTCAGTTTTCATGCCAATATTGTGTTGTTTTATTTATTATAGCTCTGTAGTATGTTTTGAAATCAGGTATTGCGATGCTTCCAAATTGACTTCTCCCTGCACACACTCAGGATATCTTTGGCTATCTGGGTATTTTGTGATTTTATATGAATTTCAAAATTCTTTTTTCTAAATCTGTAAAGAATATCATATGTATTTTGACATAGATTACACTGAATATGTAGATTGCTTTAAGTAATATAAACATTTTAAAGATATTAATTCTTCCAATCCACGAACAAGAAATATATTTTCACTTTTTTTGTGTCCTTGATGATTTCTTTCACCAATGTTTTATAATTTTTATTGTAAAAATCTTTCACTTTTTAAAAAATTTTTTAAAAGATTTATTTATTTATTTATTTATTTGAGAAGCAGAATTACAGAGAGAATGGTCTTCCATCCGATGGTTCACTCCCCAGATGGCTGCAAAGGCCGGAGCTGGGCCAATTGGAAGCCAGGAGCCAGGAGCTTCCTCTGGGTCTCCCACATGGGTGCAGGGGCCCAAGGACTTGGGCCATCTTCTACTGCTTTCCCAGGCCATAGCAGAGAGCTGAATTGGAAGAGGTACAGCCAGGACCCAAACCGGTGCTCATATGGGATGCCAGTGCCATAGTTGGAGCGTTAATTTATTATGCCACAGCACTAGCACCAAAATCTTTCACTTCTTCATTCCTAAATATTTGTGGGGTTTTTGGTAGCTATTGTGAATGGGATTTCTTTTCTTTCTTTTTCTTTTTTTTTTAAGATTTATTTTATTTATTTGAAAGAGTTACAAGAGAGGTAGAGACAGAGAGAGAGGTCTTCCATCTGCTGGTTCACTCCCCAGATGGCTGCAATGGCTAGAGCTGCTCCAATCTGAAGCCAGGAGCCTCTTCCAGGTCTCCCACGTGGATGTAGGGGCCCAAGGACTTGGGTCATCTTTTACTGCTTTCCCAGGCCATAGCAGAGAGTTGGGTGGGAAGAGGAGCAGCTGGGACTAGAACCGGCGCCATATAGGATGCTGGTGCTTCAGGCCAGGGTGTTAACCGGCTGCACCACAGCCCTAGTCCGGGATTTCTTTTCTGATTGCTTTCAGTGAGATCATTGTTTGTTGGTATATAAAGATGCTATTGTTTTTTGTATGTTGATTTTATATTGTGACTTTACTGAACTGGGTTTTCAGTTCTAACAGCTTTTTGGTGGAGTGTGTAGGGTTTTCCATGTAAGACATCATGTCATTTGCAAACACGGATATTCTGACTTCCTCCTTTCCAATTCTGAAGCCGTTTACTGCTTTCTTTTCCCTAACTGCTCTTGCTAATATTTCCAATACCTTATCATCTTGTTCTAGATCTGAGGGAAAACTGTCTCTGCTTTTCCTCATTCAGTATGTTACCTGTTGGTTTGTCATATACAACCTATATGTTTAGGTATTTTCCTTCTGTACCTAATTTTTGGAGAGCTTTTATCTTGAAAGGATGTTGAATCTTTTTTTTTTTTTTAAACAAATTAGTTTATTCTTTCACGGAAATGAAACAACAGGGGCTGAATGAGGAAAGGAGCACCCCTGGCCACATTCCCTGCCCTAAGCAGGGGTCTGAGATGAGGCCAGGCCAGACCACAGCTCCCTGTGACACTGGGGAGGTGACAGGCAGGCTCCACAGAAGGACTTTGTTCTGTTAGCACCAGGAGCCCCGCGCAGGTGCACTTGCAGTGTGTGGCCCTTCTGTCACCCACGTGAGCAGTCTGGGGAGGGGCTGGCGGCACCTGAGGGTAACTCCCACATCTGCACCCCTGTGCCCCCAACTGCTGTAAACATGAGAGCAGCTCATGGCCCCTAGGGCCTCAGGACATGATGAAGGTCTGAGCTGTGTGGCTGGGCTTCAGGCGGCCCAGGACCTGTTGGCTTTCTCCTGCATGGACAGCTGGTCTCCCTGCAGGCCACCATCTTGGACGCTGGTCTAGGAGCAGGGCGCCACGAAGTGGCCTCGGGGCTTTGGGGCCGGCCCTGCCTTCTCAGGTGTGGCCTGGAGGAAGCCCTGGTTGAACAGGCTTTTGTCCTTTTTGACTGCAGGCAGGATGTGGCTGATGGAGCCAGAGAGGACGCTGGTCGGCATAGCCAGGCCCCTGGGCATTGCGGACATCAGCAGCTTCTTGTCCTCGTCCACAATGTCAAGAGCCAGAGACTTCCGCACTTTCTGATGGGGCTCAGCCGCAGCCCAGGCTCCCTCTTCTGCTTCTCGGGCCTCACGTCATCCTCAGCAATGAGCTCGATGCCGGCCTTGGAGCAGCACCTCTTCAGTCCTCCTCCACGGGCGGGGTCTGCTGCAGGGGCTTCAGGGATCCGTTCTTGAACAGAGTGGGCGTGTGGGGAGGGGAGTGTTGTCCATGGAATCCTTCTGATCTGGAGTCACAAACGCGGCGTACTTCTGGGGCAGCAGCGTCTCATCCCGGTGCAGGGCCGTGGTCACCACCACCACCTTTTGGCTGCACAGTGGGGTGGACGTCAGTCAGGGGCTCTCGAGCTCCAGGGTAGCCTGTTTGTTCCACAGTTCAGAAATGGGAGGACGAGCAGGGCAGTGTCTTGACGGGCCTGGACTTGGGTGTGAGGCTGTTGCAGTCCAGCAAGGACAGACTGGCACTGATCTCCGTGACGGGGGACAGGGCCACTAGCCGCTTCCGCTGCTTGAGCACCGAGGGCGGGGTGCCAGTGCCGGAGCCCCGGATGTCTGTGCTGGGGGAGATGGGGATCAGCTCGCGCCGGCTGCCGTGGCTCAGGTCCGAGATGGTGCGGCCGTCCAGGCGGTACTCGGTCACGTTGGGCACCAGGCCCGCCGGCTGGCGGGTGTCAGTGCCTGCTGCTGGGGTGGTGCCTGAGGCTGCACGGGGCTACTGTGGACGCGGCCCTCTGCGGATGCTCCTCGGGAGGCCAGATTTACTCATATCACACCAAGCGTCAGGGCCCGACTCTATCGGGTCCAGGGCCTCCGAGAAGCTGGAACCCCGGGCAGGGACGAGGAGGTTGGTGGCCTCCACCACACACTGGTAGGGCAGGCTCATCTCCCGCGGTGAGCCCTCTTGGTCCTCGCGCCTGGGGAATTCCTGCGAGGGCTCCGGAGTGTGCACACTGTCCAGCTGCATATAGCTGAGCTCTGGCTCGGCAGAAGGGGCGGCAGCCACCCAGTCCTCACTATCTTCCTCCTCCTTCATGGCAGGGGGCGCTGGGGGCCAGCCGGTCACAAGACTGCCTTGGCCTTCTGCAGCCTGGGCACCCTGGTTCTGTCCTCGTCCTCAAGCTCCAGCAGCAAGTACACAGGTTTGCAGTCTTTCGACTCACTCAGGAAACCGTCCTGTCCACTTCCCTTTTGATGGTGGAGTTTCAGTAGTTCTTCACAGCACTGTCCATCCTCTCGGGCAGCATTTTGGCGATCTCGGCCCAGCGGTTGCCCAGCACCTTGTGGGCCTCGCAGACGATGCGGTCTTCCTCTTCAGTCCAGCAGGACTTCTTCAATTCAGAGTTGAGGTGGTTGTGCCAGCCCTCACGGCACTGCTTCCCCAGCTGGCCCTTCAGGTGCTTGGTGATCAGTGTCCACTGCTTCATGCCGTACTTCTTTGAGCAGCTCGATAACTTTCTGGTCCTCCTCCTTAGTCCAGGGCCCTTGACAAGATCTGGATTCAAAACTCTCAGCCATCGGACTGGCATCGCAGGTCGGTGCAGTTAGGAAAGTGGCCAGCCTGGAACTTCGTCTTGATGTCTGAACTGCCTTGTCAGGGCCCTCGGCTGCTCGTCCTCTTCGTGGGTCCATTTAACTTTGCACTTGCTGTTCCTCTGCTCCGGCATGACTGAATCGGTGTCCTGGCAGTGCAGCTCACACAGCTCCTCTCCGTGGGTCCGCAGAGACAAGTGTCCCCTCCCCTGGGCCGCACAGCTCTGGCTAAGCCCAGAGCGGGGTCGGTCTGGGGTCAGGACATGGACTGTTCCAGCAGCTGTGGGCTCAGGGCCGCACTAGGGGGCGTCAGAACTTCCCTAAGTCATGCCCGCTAGGAGGAACATGATGCTGAATCTTACCAAATGCTTTCTCTGCATCTATTGAGATGATCAGATCATTTCTGTTCTTCATTTTGTTGATGTGATTTACTGTTTATGGATTTTTGAATGAACTACCCTTTGTGATAAATGCCACTGACTCTGATGAATGAGCTTTTGAATTCTTTTGGATTCTATTTGCTAATATTTTGTTGAAAATTGTTAAAATTCATGTTCATCAAGGATATTGGTCTGTAGTTTCCTTTGTGTGTTTTATCTCTGATTTTGTTATCAGCAGGATGCTGGCCTTGTAAAAAGAGTTTAGTACAGTTCCATCCTGCTTAATATTTTGGAATAATTTGAAAAGTATTACAGTCAGTTCCTTTTTAAAAGTTTTGTAGAATTCTAGTATGAAGCCATCAGGTCATGGACTTTTTCTTTGATGGGAGACTTTTAATTACTGTTTAAATCACATTGCTTGTTACGGGTCTTAGATTTCCTATATCTTCTTGATTCAGTCTTAGTAGGTTATAGGTACCCAGAAATTTATTCATTTCTTCGAGGTTTTCCAATCTGTTAGCATACAGTCATTCATAAAAGTTTTTTTTTAAATGATCTTTTGCATTTCTGTGCTATTGGTTGTAATGTCTCCTTTTTATGTCTAATTTTATTTATTTGAGTTTCTTTTTTTTTTTTTTCTTTGTTAGTCTGGCTAAAGGTCTATTTTATCTTAAAAACCAGCTTTTCATTATGTTGATCTTTCATATTTTCTTTTAGTTTCAATTTCATTTATTTTGGCTCTGATTCTCATTACTTCTCACCTCTTCCTAACTTTTGGCTTTGTTTGTTCTTGTTTTTCTAAGTTTTATATACACACACAAACACAAACATATCTTATTTTATATGTTGGTGAAGTTTGCTTGTTAGAGTACTGCATTTCTCTTCTCATAATTTTCTTTTTATTCATTAAAACATTCTTTTTTCAAATCATATTATGTAAATCAAATGAAAAATGTAAGCATTTCATTTCTAATTCTGATAGCAAATCAAAGGCAATGGTTTTATGGGTTTTTTTGGTCAGGCCTTATGCATACAGAACAATATGCATTGTGCAGTTTGTATATTTACTTTTATAAAAACAAGATAGAATAATGCAATATATATTATTATCTAACTTGTTTTTTAAATATGCAATTTGATGTGTATTCCTCTAGGCTTTCTCCATATAAAACCAAATACATACAAGTTTACACATACAGCAGATATACCCTCTTGTCACTGCACATAGAGCAATATCATTATAGAAACAGAATAGTGTCCCATGAACCAGAATTTGGCGATTGGTGCTTTCATTCTTAGAAATAAGAAGCAGTGGAAATTTTTGTATATACATATGAGAAGTATTTCTGGGTTATGAAATTTATTTACATATATGTATTTAAAAAGTATTATATTTAATTATACCTGAATTTAATAAAAGAAAATAAAATCTAAATAAAACTAAAGAAACAGCTTTTCCACAAAGGAAATTATTTCCCAAATAGCTCTTTAAAGTTAAGAAAGAAGATTGTACAAAACAAAGAATCTGGAGATTTTAATTTTCAAATTCAGATAGTATTGATTTGATTCCCTGCTTTATATGAGATGGAAAAATTAGTTCTTGTATTTTAAATTTATTTCACACTCTACCTCCCAATGTTTAAGTTAAATTATTTTTTCATTTTCAAAGTTTTAAATATTTATAACTATCTAGCATATATATTTTCTAATTATAAAATAATGCATATTCAGGGGCTGGTGCGGTGGCTTAGTAGGTTAGCTTTCACCTATAGCCCGGGCATCTCATATGGGCACTGGTTGATGTCCCAAATGCTCCTCTTCTGATCCAGCTCTCTGCTATGGCCTGGGAAAGCAGTGGAGGATGGCCCAAGTCCTTGGGTCCCTGCACCCATGTGGGAGACCCAGAAGATCCTGGATCCTGGCTTTGGATCGGGGTAGCTCTGGCTGTTCCGGCCATTTGGGGAGTGAACCACTAGGTGGAAGACCTCTCTCTCTCTCTCTCTCTCTCTCTCTCTGTAACTCTACCTCTCCAATATGTAAATAAAATCTTTTTAAAACAATGTGCATTCAATGTAGACATTTTCTAATAAAATTATAAAAAAGACAAAATTTTGTTATCAAGACTTCCTTTACGAAACCAGGAAGCATCAATGTAACTTTACAAGGCAGGGAGTACAGAGACCAGCTTGTTTCACAGAATCTTAGGAAATTTTATTGACTACACTTTTGTTCATTTACCTAATATTAACGAAATCCTTATGTACCAGGTACTGAGTGTTTGATGTCCACAGTTCCTGCCTTCTTGGATCTTATGGTTACGTGGTAAGAGAAAAAATAAAGAGGCAAACAAAGGGAACACTGTAAGTGAAGAGCAAGGGCAGTGTGTGTGTGTATGTGTGTGTGTGTCTGTATGTGTGCGAGAAATATATATTAGTGCTGAAAGTCTGTCTTGAGGTCCTGCTTTGGAAATACTCCACAATTGTGTATTTTGATTTTCATTCATTTCAAAATAATTTTCTTCTGCTTTTTTATTTTTATTTTCATTCATTTCAAAATATTTTTCTTCTGCTGCTGTTTCTTTGACCCAATGAATTATTTAGAAGAGTGTTAGATTATAAATATTTGGGAGTTTCTTCAGTAACTTTCTGCTATAGATTTTTTTTTTCTTTTTAAGATTTATTTTATTTATTTGAAAGAGAGTGACAGAGAGAGGTAGAGACACAGAGAGAGGTCTTCCATCCGCTGGTTCACTCCCCAGATGGCTGCAATGACCAGAGCTACGCCGATCCAAAGCCAGGAGTCAGGAGCTTCCTCTGGGTCTCCCACGTGGGTGCAGGAGCCCAAGGACTTGGGCCATCTTCTACTGCTATTCCAGGCCATAGCAGATAGCTGGATGGGAAGAGAAGCAGCTGGGACTAGAACCGGCGCCCATATAGGATGCCAGCGCTTCAGGCCAGGGCTTTAATCAGCTGCGCCACAGCGCTGGCCCCTCTGCTGTAGATTTCTAATTTAATTTCTTTGTGGTTAGAAAATATACATTGCATAATTTAATCCTTTAAAATTTATTGACACTTGTTTATTGCACAGATAAGATCTGTTGGTAGATGTTCAGGGTGCACTTCAAAAAAAACATTGGTTTTGCTGATGTTGGATGAGACAACAGCAAATATATAAATGTCAAATATGCCAAGTTGGCTGAAAGTGTTATTCAAATCTTCTACATTCTTACTGATTCACTGTCTACTTTTGCCACTAATTATTGAGAAGGGTGTATTGAAATCTCTGACTATAGTTGTGGATTTAAATATCTCTAAGGATTTTTGCTTGTAATTCTATCAGGGTTTGCTTCGTATATTTCAAACTTTCTTGCTGGATGCATATATACTTGGAACTTTTATGTTCTCTCAATTAAGTGAACCTTAACATCATGTAAAAAGTCTCTTTGGTCCTAGTAATATTATTTGTTTCGGAATCTACTTGATCTTATATTAAAATAGCCACTTCAGTTTTCTTTTGAGTAGCTGTATTTTTTTTTTTTTAAGGTAGCAACAGTAGTGTCAGAACTATGGCAAACATGCCCAAAAGCAAAAGAGAATATAAGGAAGTAAAAGAGTAGCAAGGGAATAATTTCCTCTTCAATACAGGGATGATAGGTAAGGAGTCTGTTTACTAGATTACACAGAGAAATAAGTCCTAATAAAAAACAGATAACCATAAACTTCAGGAATCTTTCTTCCTGGACATCACCCTTACGAGCTGAAAATAACAGGCTATGAAAATCTCAGTACTGAAGACAGTGCTTTATTTATTGAGGTTTCAAGCAGCACACTGCAGTGTACATGAGAAAAAACTTTTGAGTATTTGCAAATTAGCAAGATCTTAGAAACTACTACCACAAATCTTTGGAGGACAAAATGGAAGGCGAGAAGGTCCTCATGTACTTCAGCAATTACCTTTTTCAGTAATCACCAAAGAGTGGTGGTCGGCTGTGTAACACACAGAGGAGTCCCAGGTTACAATCCAGTGCACAGAGACAACTTTGGGATGGTGCATAAGACCTAGCCCAGCAGCAACAGGAGACTCAGTTCTTTGATCTTTGTACAGCTGCACCAAGTTTGTAGCTACATTAGCTGCTTTAAAACCAAGGACTAGGCAATTTACTCTTGATTCTTCCTATCAACCACATAGCAAATATCTTATGTAGATGTCTCAAAAAAAGAGTATATTTTAGGCCAAATATAGGCTTTACTCTAGTTATCCTGTGGATTCACTTAAGCTTTAGTTTTATAAATCTTGAAACCACCATTGTAAACCATTCGTTTGAATCTGACTCTAGCAGCTACTAAAGGAAAGGACAATGGCAATTATAGAAATATGCAGGGGTCGGCGCCATGGCTCACTAGGTTAATCCTCCACCTGCGGCGCCGGCCTCCCATATGGGCGCCGGGTTCTAGTCCTGGTTGCTCCTCTTCCAGTCCAGCTCTCTTCTTTGGCCTGGGAGGGCAGTGGAGGATGGCCCAAGTGCTTGGGCCCCTGTACCCGCTTGAGAGACCAGGAGGAAGCACCTGGCTCCTGGCTTTGGATTGGTACAGCGCTGGCTGTGGCGGCCATTTGGAGAGTCAACCAACAGAAGGAAGACCTTTCTCTCTGTCTGTCTCCTTCACTGTCTAACTCTACCTGTCAAATAAAAAAAAAAAAATGCAAATACCTGATTTAGAATTATCTCACAGGTAGTTTTCAATGCCAACTATCTTTAAGTAAAACTAAGTGTAGATTTAACATAAAACTCCTAGGAAAGCAGATCAAAGAAAAGAAAATAACTAGGCCCCAAATACCCAAATTTGTCAAACTACAACATTCCCTTCCTGGACTGCACTAAAAGAATATTGTAAAATATTAGGGAAGAAATAGGAGAAGACTACTCTCCAAGTGCAGACAAACTGCTATTACACAACACTGGGTAAAACAGAAACAGAGAAAAATCATATTCTTGAATTTCCCAGGTCCTTGGTAAATAATAAAATCCTTCCACTGTAATATAAATTCTACCACATACAAGTACAAGGGAAGTTCAAACCATAGTACAAAACCTCAATAATCTTCTTGAAGCACTGTAATATCACTAGACAATAAGCATGCTCATATACAGATATAAACTAACTCACACATACACACACAGTGAGTCAACAAAAACTTGTGACCCTTGCCACACTTTGATTTTTTCATTTTTCCCTGTTTGCAGCACTGGACACTTAATTTTTTAGGCCTGCACAAGTTCCAGGTTATTATAGTATGATTATACAGAAATGTTTGCTCTTATTTCTGTTAACTCCTGCCCATATATTCTCTAATTTACTTCAATAATTGATTACATTCATCATTTAGACTACTTTTTTTTTTTTAAATAAAAGGTATTAAATCAACACTAAAAATACGTGATAAAAGGAAGTGACATCAGGAAGTTTGTGGAGTAGAAAGTCTTAGCCTGTATTCCTGTATAACAGGTGTGGGTGATGTCTGGTCCACGAAATCATTTGGTTTAGCCCTGCCAAGGCAACAGCGCACGACTCAAAATTCAATAAATCTACAACAGGCTAATTTTTCAGTTGACAATTTTGTATGGCTAGTGAATGATGTTATAAATATCCAAATAGCCCTGAGCGGAAAAAAGGTTCCCCACCCATGCTCTACAGAAACAATATGACAATATTCAGATCCAGAAACCTTTAGAAGAAATCCAGAATCCAGTTAAGAAATTGAAGTACCCCGGTTAAGCCAAAAGCTGAGAAAAATTGTACCAATATAGGTAAGATGAACAAATTCACTTTATCTGCATCAGCCATTGCCCAAGCTGGTCTATTTCAAATCCAAGCAGATTACTTCAGTTCAAGATTTCATGGTGTGTGTGTGTGTGTGTGTGTTGGGGAATGGGGGCGAGGGGGGTAGAGATGAGAAATGGGACAAGAGGGCGTCTTTTGGCCTTTTGAAGCATTCTCTGAGGGGTCAATCTCTATCATGTCTCACACCAGGCACCAAAAGGCTAGAAGCCTGACACCTGGGACTGCTAGGAACAAAAGAGAAAGGTACTCTCCTATTGCTAGTACTGCTCTGCGAGCCTGGAAGAGTCAGTTTATTTAACTTTGAAGACACCAATGCAGTCATACAAGGAATATGAAGAATCAAGAAAACATGACACAATCGAAAGAATAAAATATTATCAGTGGCTAACTGAAAGGAAATGGAAATTTATGAACTGCCTGACAAAGAAGAATTCAAGCTATTTGTCCTAAAGCTTAGTGAGCTGTAAGACAGTAATGATATAGTGACAGACAAATGAAACCAGAAAAATGACCCACATACAAAATGGGAATGTCAATGAAGAGATAGAAATAATAAAAATATAATAAAAAAAAGAACCCAACAGAAATACTGGAGCTGAAGCATACAATAAGTGATCTGAAAAAAATTCACTAGAGGAGTTCATCAGCAGACTTGATGGAGAAAAATCAGCAAACATCATGAAAATAAGTCATGTGAAATCATCCAGTCAGAGGAGCAAAAACAAAAAGAATGAAAACTAGTGAAGAAAACCTGAGGGAATTATGAGATTGCATCAAACAAATTAATATACACATTATGTGACTTCTAGAGAAGAAGAAACAAAGTAGCATAAAGATTCTCTAAAAAAATAATGACTGGCAACTTCCCAAGTCTAAGGAGAGACTTTATGAAGCCCAAGAACATCAATAAAATTAACCTAAAGAGGTACACACTGAGAAACAATATAATGAATTTGTAAAAAGTGAACAAAGAATTTTGAAAGCAGCAAGAGAAAAGTGACTTATAGGAACAGAGCCCCCACAAGACGATCAGTGGATTTCTCAGAAAAATCTTGTAAAGAGCAAGAGAGCAGGATAATACGGGACACAGTAAAAACATCATGGATATGCATAGTATGTAAAAAACTATGCATGGATTTCAAAATTTGTGCACCAAAATCAAGCAATTTTTAATTCCATCTTCCACAAATGTTTTGAAGTACTTCCTATATTCAAAGTACTGAAAGACTAAAAACTTCTGCCAACCAAGAATACTGTATTGAGTAAAAAGCTGTTCTTCAGAAATGAAAGATGACAACTCTTCCAGATAAGCAGAAGTTGAGCTCTCTCATCATCACTCACATCTACTTTTCTTTTTTTTTTTTTTTAAGACTGATTTATTTATTTGAAAGTCAAGAGTTAGTTACACAGAGAGAGGAGAGGTAGAGAGAGAGAGAGAGGGAGAGGGAGAGGGAGAGGGAGAGAGAGAGAGAGAGAGAGAGAGAGAGAGAGAGAGAGAGAGAGAGGTTTTCCATCCGCTGGTTCACAACCCAACTGGCAGTAACAGCTGGGACGGCATCAATCCAAAGCCAGGAGCCAGGAGTTTCTTCTGGGTCTCCCACACAAGTGCAGAGGAAGTGCAGAGGCCCAAGACTTGGGCCATCTTCTGCTGCTTTCCCAGGCCATAGCAGAGAGCTGGATTGGAAGTGAAGCAGCCGGGACTTGAACCAGTGCCAGTATGGGACGCTGGCACTGCAGGCAGTGGCTTTACCTGCTATGCCACAGTGCCCGCCCCAACATCTACTTTTCAAGAATTGCTAAAGGGCAGCAGGCATTGTAGAATAATGGGTTAAGCCATTCTTTCTCTGCCAACATTCCGTAGAGACCTGGTTTGAGTCCTGGCTGTTCTACTTCCAATCCAGCTACATACTAATGTACCTGGAAAAGCAGAAGATGGTCCAAGAACTTGGGCTCTGGTCATTCATGTGGGGAGACCTGGATGGTGTTCCAGGCTCCTGGCTTTAGTCTGGCTCAGTCCCAGTTGTGGTAGCTGGGGAGTGAACCTGTAGATGGAAGATTTATCTTTTTGTCTCTCTGTCTCTGTCACTCTGCCTTTCAAATATATCTTTTATAAAGGGTTGCTAACAGGGGCCAGCGCTGTGGCTAAGCCTCCATCCGTGGCACCAGAATCCCATATGGGCACCGGTTCAAGTCCTGCTGCTCCACTTCTGATCTAGCTCTCTGCTATGGCCTGGGAAAGCAGTAGAAGATGCACAAGTCCTTTGGCCCCTATATCTGCGGGAGAGACCAGGAAGAAGCTCCTGGCTCCTGGCATCAGATCGGCCCAGTTCCCACCATTGCAGCCATCTGGGGAGTGAATCAGCAGATGAAAGACCTTTTTCTCTGTCTCTACCTCTCTCTGTCTGTAACTCTACCTGGCAAGTAAACAAATAAAATCTTAAAAAAAAAAAAAAAAAAAAGGGCCGGCGCCGTGGCTTAACAGGCTAATCCTCCGCCTTGTGGCGCCGGCACACCGGGTTCTAGTCCCGGTTGGGGTGCCGGATTCTGTCCCGGTTGCCCCTCTTCCAGGCCAGCTCTCTGCTATGGCCCGGGAAGGCAGTGGAGGATGGCCCAAGTCCTTGGGCCCTGCACCCGCATGGGAGACCAGGAGAAGCACCTGGCTCCTGGCTTTGGATCAGCGAGATGCGCCGGCTGCAGCGGCCATTGGAGGGTGAACCTTGGAGGGTGAACCAACGGCAAAGGAAGACCTTTCTCTCTGTCTCTCTCACTATCCACTCTGCCTGTCAAAAAAAAAAAAAGAGTTGCTAAAAGAAGTTCTTCAAGTTGAAATAAAAAGGTGGTAAGTGTAACACAATGCACAAAACTTAATAGTTAAGGTTAATATATAAACAAATATAGAATACACAAATATAGGATGTACAAATAAATACTCTAATGGAACAATAGTGGTGCACAAACAGTTTAATGCTAGCATAAAAGTTAAGAAAGCATTAAGTAACTGTTACTATAATAATTAATCGATACACTATATGTAAAATGTGACATTAATAACAATATATGTATGAGGAGTAAAGTATAGAGTTTTTATGTATGAGTGGAGATTTCAACCTATAACAATTTATAAGATGATGTACATAAGCTCTATGGTAATCACAATGAAAAACCATGTAATAAATACATAAGGGATAAAGATAAATAAATCAAAGTATAATAATACAAAAAAAAATCAAATCACAAAGAAAGGAACAAAAGAACTAAAATATAGAAAAATTATGGACAAAGTGGCAATACTAAGTCCTTTCCTACCAAATTTATTTTAACAATAAATTGATTAAAAAACTAAGAGTAGTAAATGGATAAAAACATGATCCAACTACACACTGTTTAATAAGAACACATTTGTGGGGCCAGCGTTGTGGCATAGTAGGTCTTATATGGGCACTGGTTCAAGTCTTGGCTGCTCCACTTCAGATCCAGCTCTCTGCTAACATGCCTGGAAAAGCAGCAGAAGGTGGTTGGAGTGCTTGGGCCCCTGCCACCCATGTGAGAGACTGGGATGGAATTCCAGGTTCCTGGCTTTGGCCTGAACCAGCCCCAGCCATTGTGGCCATTTTGGCAGTGAATCAGAGGACGGGAGATTTTTCTCTCTGTTTCTCTTTCTTTGTAACTCTGCCTTTCAAATAAATAAATAAATCTTTATATTAAAAAAAAGAACACACACACGGGTTGAAGTTGAAGGGAAGAAAAAATGTATTCTACGCAACTGATAACCCAAATAGAGCATGGGTGGCTATATCTATATCAGACAAAATAAACTTTAGGCTAAAAACTGTCACAAGAGAAAAGGCCATGATATAACAATAACATTATATAACAATAACATCGATACCCAAAATCAGAGTATCTAAAAACAAGTATTAACAGAACCAAAAGGAGAAATAGCAATATAATGATAATGAGGACTTTGATATCCCTCTCTCAAGAATGGATAGATCATCCAATTAGAAAATTAGTAAGGAGAGTAGACTTAAACAACAATATGTACCAAATGGACCTAAGATATACACATAACAAACTCCTTCCAACAGCAGAATACAGACTGTTCTTAAATACACACATTGTCCAGAAGAGACTACATGTTAGCCACAAAACAATTTTTAACACATTTAAGAATATTAAGATCATATTTACTATCTTTTCTGATCACAATGGTATGCAACTAGAAAATCAATAAAGAGGAAAATTGGAAAATTTACAAATATGTATCAAAAATAACAAACTCCTAACCTACCAATGGGTCAAAGAAATCAAAAGGAAGTTTTAAAAAAGTTGAGTAAAAAAAAAAATGAAAACACAAAGCATCATAATTCATGGAATCCAGCAAAAGCCGTAATAAGAGGAAAACTTCTATTGATAAATGACTACATTAATAAAGAAGATCTTAATCAATCAAATTTATATCTCAAATAATTTCAAAGGAACAAACTAAGACCAAAATAACAGAAAGAAGGAAATGAAAGACTGAGGAAAACCATAAATGAAATAGAGATTTGACAAATAATAGAAAAGATCATAACAATTAAGAGTTTTTTAAAAATCAAAAACAATATACCTTTAGCTAGTTTAAGAAAAGGAGAAAAGGCTCAAATAACATTGAAAATGAAAGAGCAGACATCACAACTGATCATAAGATAATGCAGTGAACATTTATATGCCAACAAACTGAATAACTAGAAGAAATGGGTAAATTCTTAAATATAACATATTAAGATGGAATCATGAAGAAATAGTAAATATAAAAGAACAGTAACAAGGAGATTAGATCAGCAATAAAAAATGTCCCAATATAGAAAAGTCCAGGACCAGATGACTTTACCAGTGAATTCTATCAATCACTTAAAGAAAAATTAATTCCAATCCTTATTAAACACTTCTAAATAAACAGGAGGAAACATTTCCAAAGGCCATAATTACCCTGTTTCCAAAGTCAAAGATGCCTCAAGAAAACAAAGCAAGCCAATAAACCTCATAAACACATATACAACAAAATTATATCAAGCCAAATTCAGCAGTACATTAAAAGGATCATACATCATGTCAAAATGGGATTTATAGTTCAAGATAGGTAAATCAATACATTTGACATACCACATTAGCAAAATGAAGGAGAAAAATCAAATGGGCATCTGAATAGATGCAGAAAAAACATCTGATGAAATCCAACTGCTTTTCATTATAAAAATTCTCAACAAACTGGTGATAGAAAGAATACAGACTGATATAATAAAGAACATATACAGTATGACAAGCCTACAGCTAACACATCAATGGTGAAAAGTTGAAAGTTTTTCCTATATGAAGGAACAACACAAGTATGCTTCCTCTTTCCACTTGTATGCAGCACTGTATCAGAAGCCTTAGGGAAAGCAATTAGGCAGGAAAAGGAATTAAAAGGCAACCAAATTGGAAAGGGAGAATTAAAATTATCTCTGCAGGTAATATACTCATATAAACTGAAAACCCTAAAGTTCTAATCCTAAAACTGTTAAGAGTTAATAAATGAATCAAGCAAATATACATTACACAAAATCAGCATACAAAAATCTGTCTTGTTTCTCTACACTACAAATGAATTATCCAAAAAGAAATTAGCAACTGCACTTATAGCATAAAAAATACTAAAGAATAAACTTAACCAAGGAGGTAAAAAGCTTTTACAGAGATACTGTAAATTATTCTGAGAAAAGACATATCACATACACATAATGAAAATACACTCTGTGTTCATGGATTGAGACTTAATATTGATAAAATGTTGCTAGCACTCAAAACAAACTACAGAGTCAATGAAATACCAACGACATTTTTAACAGATATAGTAAACACAAACTGAAAATTCATCTGGAAGCACAAAAGACCCCAAATAGCTGGAGGCATAACATTTCCTGATTTCAAAATTTACTACAAAGCTACATGATCAAATTGACTTTCTTTTGCAGAAATTTCTTATATTAATCTGGACCAAGGTGGATTCTAAAGTAGAAAGAAAATCCCTAGGGTTCAGCATTGGCAGAACTCCCATTGCTTTGCCTATGCCTCACAGTTAATTTGTATGCTTGAAATAACTGGTAAGGCTTGAAGCTGACTAAGATCTCTGATCTTCGTCAGAACTGACAATCCAATCCTTTGTGTTACCCTACAAAGAAGCTGAGGTTCGGAGTGGCTGAATTACTTGCTGAAAGTCACACGCTAAAAAAGTGGCTGAACAGGGCTAGAAACCAAGTCTTAAATCAGACTTTGAAAAATGACATGTTCTAATGTGATGAGAAATAAACAACAAAAAAGCAAATCATGGGCTGTGGAATTAGCGAGAGCTTTGCCTCCTGAAACCAATGAACTTGGGCAAAATACTTCTAATATTAAAGTGTATTTCCTTACCTGTATAGTAACTCTTACATAAAATATAAAAGATATTCTAATGATAAGTACTATAGATAAGTATAGTACAACATTTAGATACATTTTTAAACAATGACAAAGATATTGCTTACTTTTTTCCTGTAATGCCTGCAACTTATTTAGCTCTTCATTCTCTTCATCACTGTCTTCACTGCTTGTACTGCTGACATCCAAAACGATGTCCCTTTTAGGGTCTACTCGGAGAAAATTGCGGCATTCAAAAGTCAGGTGACCAGCTAAGACAAACAAACATAAAAGTGAATGGCAAAACTATAGACACATTATGTATTGCTTTCTTGTCTTGTTGTAAGCAACAAGTTACAACTTAGTAATCAACTGTATAAGCATTAACTTTAATTCTTCTGGTGATAGTTTGGTTATTTTCCCTGTGTGTTTCCCTGAACACAATACTTTGAACTTTTTCCTTTCTTAATTATAACTTCTAACTCAATAACATTTTGGGGGCTACTTTTTATGGATCTAAGTATTGAATTATTATATTTTCCATTTCTAAAACTACAATAATATTTTAAACTAACTAAACTAACTAAATAAAACCTATACTTTCATACTTGAGATTTTATATTTTATTCCTTTCCCATACCTTTTCCTCCTCAGCTTTACTACTACATTCATACAATTACATGGTCTTCACTTAAAGTTGCTGTTGTAACATACAAGCATTAATATCACTAAATGTGAATTTTCTAAAGGACACCTAAAATTTTAATTCTGGAATCATTCCCCTAAAGCTTCTCCCTATAAGAAAACTATGAGAGTTATCTACTTAATATCTGTTATAAATTTTTAAACAAGCAAATATTACAAAAATCAGAAAAGTACAGGAAATATGACCAATACCTAAATATCTATTAACCACATGATACCATTTTTAACACCTTCCACTCTTTTAAGGGAAATTCTCATGCACATGTGCAATTGCACATACACACACAAAGTTGGAGAGCTTGTATCACCTTCTAAAACCCTGCTAACACCCTACTGTGTTCTTTCTGTTCTTTCGGTCCTTAGAAGTAACTAAATTGGTGTCCACCTTTCCCAAATGACATATTGTATTATGTATTTTTAAAAAATAAATACAATTTTACCTAGCTTTCATCCTGCAAGTTATTTCTGCCATTAAATATTTTTTGTAATTTATCCATCTGGGGGCTGGTGTTGTAGTGCAGTGGATTAAGCCGCTGCCTACGTTGCTGGCATCCCATATGTAATTTATCTATATGAAGTAGACATAATTCTCATACTTCCTCTAGAAAGTACTCACAGTGTTTCACTGTATGAAAATCCTATTTATTTGTTTATCTTGCTACTGATTGAAACTTAGGTTGCTTTTAGTGTTTTGCTATTACAAATAGTGCAGCTGTATGTGTGTCTTGGTGCACACAACCAGGTTTTCTCTAGGATAGCAGCTTTCAAATTTTCTTAACCACCACTGATCAATGGTAACAAATAATAATGCAACCAAGTGTACTCATAAATACAACTTGACACACAAAAATTGAAACAAAAGTTACACAAAACATTACTGCATTCAGTGTTCAAAAAAAACAAAACAGAGACCCCAGTGGAAAGAAGGGGCCATCAAAGAAGGATGTATTTTTTTCTGATGGGAGGAGATAAACTTCCACTTTGCTTATGGCCCTGTCTAAATACTGACAGTTTGTAGACTCAAAAGGCCTCCATAGCCTTGGCAGCTCATGTCAAGAGCCTCGGGTGATCACTGACATCATAAATAAAGAGTGTCAATTGTTAAATCAACAACAGGAATCACTGTGCACTTACTCCCCATGTAGGATCTCTGTCTTTAATGAGTTGTACTATGAGAATTAATGGTATAACATGTCTTCAAACAGTACTTTATACTTTGTGTGGGTGCAAATTGTGGAAATCTTTACTTAGTACAGAGTTGGTCTTCCGTATATAGTTAATTAAAAATGAATCTTAATGAAGAATGGGATGGGAAAGGGAGTAGGAGGTGGAATGGGAGTGGGGGTGGGAGGGCGGGTATCAGGGGAAGAACTGCTATATTCCTAAAGTTGTAACTATGAAATTTGTATTCATTTAATAAAAGCTTTCTTTTTAAAAAAAAAGAAAAAAAATGCTGATTCACTAAAGATTCACCACAACTCTCTGTTAGGTTGGACTTCTAGTTCTCTCTTACTTGGAGGGTGAAGGGGAGGTCTATATTTACACCAGAGAATCTCCTACTGGAGTCCCAATTTTGACTGGGTAAGATCTGGATCTTGCTTTTATCCCACTCAGGAAAATAGTTTAAAAAATCCTGGGTTCATCAAATACCCTCAAGGCTGAACTCTTAGAGCCTGTGTTTTCCTTCAAGGTTAGTTCTCTGATTATTCTTTAATTCTTTCTTTCAAGTAAATTAATTAAACTACCTATTGTATACTTTTATACAAGTTTCTTAGCTATTTATAGGAAGGACCTTTTTACCATATTATTGGCAACAAGTTTCCTCTATTATGATTTCCTTCCAAATGAGTCATTAAGAGGCACTCTTTTAAGTTCCAAAACACAGGAAGCTCTCATACTTGTTTTTATTGTTGATTTCTAAATTTATTATAAGACTGTTATCAGAGAATGGGGTTTGTATATCAGTTCTTTGGTATTTGTATATATTATATGTAAAAATATATACATATATATAACTTGCTGAAGAGAGCTCTATGTCTCTTTTATTAAAATCTTTTCTAATTTTTCTGCTTATTATCTTCTGAGAAGTATTTAAATTATGCTATTACTGATTTGTCAAATTCTCCTTGTAATATAATTTTCACTGTATATTTTGGGATTACCTCAGTAAGTACATTCAAGAACATTACCATTTTATCTTTTTTTTGGTTGACTGCTCTAGAATCTTTTCTTAGCCCTGGTACTATTTTTATCTTAAAAGTCTGAAATCAAAATTGACTGACTAGCACTCTTTCAGTTATTATTCATTGACTAATATAAAATTTCCATTGTTGTGAGTAAAACACCTGAATATCAGCAATATGCAATGTGATATCTCTCTGGTCTTTTCATCTATTCCTTTATTTTGAAGCGTTCTATGTAGTTTTTAGTTTTACACAGTTTTATTAATGTTAAGACATAACCAGACTTGCTGGTTCACTCCCCAGTAATCCACAAGGTGAGGGCGTGGGCTGGGCTGAAGTCAGGAGCCAAGAACTCAATCCAGGTCTCCTGTGTGGGTGGGAGAGACCCAACTACTGAGTCATCACTGCTGCCTCCCAAGGCCCAGCTGAGCAGAGAGCCGAAGTCAGCAGCAGAGGCAGGTATCAAACTCACACTCTCCCACGTGGGACAGGGCATCTTAACTGCAAGGCCAAACGCTGCTCCTTAGGCCAGCATTTCAAGTTGATTTCTTAGCATGGGAAAAACAGTACCTGCCTCACTGGAAGCAGTGTAAATTCACCTTCATACTTACACAAACTTAAAAAGTATAAGCTTGTGTTACCAAACCCTGATTATTCCTTTTCTTCTTGTTATTTTAAAGAGCCTCAAACACACTGTAAGCCTTCTTGCTACTTTCCCTACACAGTGACTGCCTCTTGTCTTTCTGAGAAGTCCGGCTTTCCACGGGGGGGCGCCACTCTAGCCAGGCAGCCACCCTTCAGGGCTCAGGGTTTCCCTCCACAGCTCTCAGCCTGGGGCCCTCCCAGCTGCGGCTATTTTCACCCTGCTCTGGACTGGAGCTCCTCTTCATTTGCAGCACCAAGGGATTTCCCTTTCATTCTTTTGAGCGAGGTTATTTTTCGTTATTATCACTACCTTCCTCCAGCATCTTTGTGTTTGGAAAAGCAGAAGGGAGGGCTTTCTATGACAGTTCAGCTTGCATTTTTGATCAGAATTCTTGATGACACAATTTTTTCTTTATCCAAGTTAGCTTTATATCCAAAAGCCTCACATTGAAGGGATGTTTAAAATAAGTAAAATGCTTAAATAATAGCTACATGGTAGCAAACTGTGTCCCATACTCAATTTATCTTTACTTCCCATCCTTGAGGAAACAAACATGAAGTACAGAAAATGCATTTCAGATGTGGGTTGCCCACAAAAGATGTATGTCATCAATGAGCAGATCCATAAGCAAAGAAAAGGTAAGGACTCTAATATCAATAGAGTAGCATCTGAAGTTAAAATAAAATGTTAAAAGTACAAGAATACTTCAATAAAAAAGTTCATGGAAGACAGAATAAAAAGATGCACACTTTCCACAAACTCTGTCAAGTATCCTCATATTTAAGTATCCTTATTTTTTGCTTTTGTGACCAAATGCCCAACCACCAAGTCTACTGTTTTGAACCTCTTTTAATCCTATTTTCTGAGAACTATCATAATTGAGACTTCTATTCTGTGATCAAAAGCTTGGTGTTCTTTTAACATTTAAATGTTTAGAAGTTGCCAACTTAAAAAAAATCCAATAAAAACTGATTATACAAATAATCCAGTAATTCCTCTTAATTTTGCTAAGGAAATTCTACCAGGAAAAAAAGAGGTCCATATAATTTAGTAACAGATTAATCCTTATCTTGAAACTTTTTTTTTAAGATTTTATTTATTTATTTGAGAGGTCGAGTTAGACAGGGAGACGGAAAGACAGAGAGAAAGGTCTTCCATCCACTAGTTCATTCCCCAAATGGTTGCAATGGCTGGAACTGCGCCAATCCAAAGCCAGGAGCAAGGAGCCTCTTCCGGTCTCCTACATGGGTACTGGAGCCCAAGGACTTGAACCATCTTCCACTGCTTTCCCAGGCCATAGCAGAGAGCTGGACTGGAAGAGGAGCAGCCGGGACTAGTACTGGCTGGCGCCGCAGGTGGAGGATTAACCTACTGCTCCACAGCGCTGGCCCCTATCTTGAAACTTTTAACAACAATATACCTATTATTGCAACATTTTCACAATAATGCCTTTTTCCATCAAGTCTTGAAATTCTTTGGCACAATCTATCTTCACTAAGATAGATTTGTAACTAAGAAAAATACCCATGTTTTGGGTAACTTCATGTGGTCTTGTTGACCTTTGTCTTACCTTTATACAAGCAATACAAAGATTCTGGCCCTCAAAATATGAGTAAAAAATAAGCCAGTTTTTAAAATGAACCATTTATCAAAAGGCATGTAGACTGTAAAGGTCTTCGTCTAACAGCTATAGAAATACAAATTTAAAACAGAAAAGAAATACTACTAGAGTTTTCATAGAAGACAATTCAGAAATTGGTTAATAACTTAATCATTAAATCCAAGGGTTTAAGGGCTGGCACTGTGGTACAGTGGGTTAAAGCCCGGGCCTGTAGTGCCGGCATCCCATGTAGATGCCAGTTCGAGTCCTGGCTGCTCCACTTCTGATCCAGCTCTCTGCTACTGCCTGGGAAAGCAGTGGAAGATGGCCCAAGTCCTTGGGCCCCAGCACCCACAGGGCAGATCTGGAAGAAGCTCCTGGCTCCTAGCTCCTGGCTTCAGATCAACTCAGCTCTGGCCATTGCAGCCATTTGGAGAGTGAACCAGCAGATGGACGATCTCTCTCTATGGTTCTACCTCTCTCTGTAACTCTGTCTTTTAAATAAATAAAATAAATCTTTAAAAAGAAAACAAGGGGGCCAGGGCCATGGCTCACTTGGTTAATCTTCTGCCTGCGGCGCCGGTATCCCATATGGGTGCCGGGTTCTAGTCCCGATTGTTCCTCTTCCAGTCCAGCTCTCTGCTGTGGGCAGTGTAGGAGGGACCAAGTGCTTGGACCTCTGTACCTGCATGGGAGACCAGGGAGAAGCCCCTGGCTCCTGGCTTCAGATTGGTGCAGCTCCGGCCATAGCGGCCATTTGGGGAGTGAACCAACGGAAGGAAGACTTTTCTCTCTGTCTCTCTCTCTCTCTCACTGTCTATAACTCTGTCAAATAAAAAAAAAAAAAAAAGAAAAAAAAAAAGAAAGAAAACAAAACAAAAACTAACAAGGATTTGAAAGACAAAGCAGAAATAATTAAAATTGAAAATACTGCTAAAATTATTTTCTGACTTAGCGCCTCTGAAAAAATTCTACTTAAAAATTCCGATTCTCCTAAAAATTCTAATTACTGTAGATTCTTCCAATGTTATCCAAGATAAAACAACAAAGAGGAGACTAGATCAACAATATTTTGTTTATAGAAAATGAGTGAACTGCTTTTCAAGAAGTTTTGGTTTAAAAGAAGTGCCAACTAGAAAACTAATACTAGTAAAGAAACAGAAAAATCCATTCCAAAATTTGAAGTAAATGCAGTATTTCTATTTACAGTAGGTCCTTAAGGCTTTCATAAAGAAAGCAAGCAACACAGAAATAAATATACACAAATTTGAAAACAAAAAATGATATCACTGCACTCATTTCTTGCATGCAAGTACACTCTTCTGTTTTCATAAATATGAGCCTAAGTGTATTTATTTATTTATTTATTTGAAAGGCAGAGTTACAGAGAGGCAGAGAGAGAGAGAGATCTTCCATGTGCTAGTTCACTCCCCAGATGGCCTCAATGGCTGGAGCTGTGCTAATCCAAAGACAAGAGCCAGGAGCTTCTTCCAGGTCTCCAACACGGGTGCAGGGGCCCAAGGACTTGTGCCATCTTTTTTTTTTTTTTGACAGATAGAGTTAGACAGTGAGAGAGACAGAGAGAAAGGTCTTCCTTCCGTTGCTTCACCCCTCAAATGTCTGCCACAGCTGGCACACTGCACCGATCCGAAGCCAGGAGCCAGGTGCTTCCTCCTGGTCTCCCATGCGGGTGCAGGGCCCAAACACTTGGGCCATCCTCCACTGCCTTCCCGGGCCACAGCAGAGAGCTGGACTGGAAGAGGAGCAGCCAGGACTACAACCTGGAGCCTATATGGGATGCCAGTGCCGCAGGTGGAGGATTAATCAAGTGAGCTATAGCGCCAGCCCCCTGAATGCTTTTTTAATCACAGGTTCTTGCATGGAAACCTTTTTGTTATATCACTCTTACTTTGTTAAAAAAAAAAAAATTAACTTTCATGAATGAATTGGTATGTTATTAATCATCCAGGATTATCTGCCTGGTCTGCAAACAATTTAGACAGCAACAAATGCCGCTGTTACCAGTGTTAGTAATGCTTTAGGAATTGTTACACTTAACTAGAGACATAATATTTATCTACAGTATAAAATTATAAATTTATAGTACTATTTATACATGCTTAAGTTTATCTTCTCACTCTATTATATTCATTATAATTAAGATTAATGGTTGTTTAAATTAAGTTTTTGTCCAGGAGCAGAAATTCTCACAATAATTATATCCTTGTAAAAGGGGCAAATTAAAATTCTTCAAAAACAGGCCGGCGCCGTGGCTTAACAGGCTAATCCTCCGCCTTGCGGCGCCGGCACACCGGGTTCTAGTCCCGGTTGGGGCACCGGATTCTATCCCGGTTGCCCCTCTTCCAGGCCAGCTCTCTGCTATGGCCCGGGAAGGCAGTGGAGGATGGCCCAAGTGCTTGGGCCCTGCACCCGCATGGGAGACCAGGAGAAGCACCTGGCTCCTGGCTTCAGATCAGCGCGATGCGCCGGCCGCAGCAGCCATTGGAGGGTGAACCAACGGCAAAAGGAAGACCTTTCTCTCTGTCTCTCTCTCTCACTATCCACTCAGCCTGTCAAAAAATAAATAAGTAAATAAAAATTAAAAAATAAAAATTCTTCAAAAACAGTTTTCAGTGCCTTTACTTCTTTACCTAGTATTATCTAAAAGGATAAAAAATAAAAAAATTTATATTTATTTGAAAAATATATACTTCTGCCAAATTCCTGAAACTCCTATTAACCACCTGTACTTCCTGGTATCTATCACTGGGTTTAGAGCACAGAAGAAAAGGGAATATCTGAGTCAATTGCAAACCTTAGCTTATGGTTCGCAGACTTAGTAGAGGGTCCCTGAAGCCAGGAAACTAAGTCAAATTCCCCAAAGCAGCAAAGATTCCAGTAAAAGCAACATACAAAATGTTAATCTTTAAAGCGTACTTACGGTAACCACATTTTTTACAGCCTGCTCTGACACTGTCCTTGTTGCAACCTGAAACACAATTGGATATTATTTTAGTAAATATATAAGTAAACCAAACATTTTATATAGTGTAAACCCCAAGAATATAATTTATTGTAGATGTCTTTTTAAAAATCCAAATCATGACTCATCTTAGTAGCACCACTCAAATATTTGTTAGAAATCTACGGAAAATCCAATTTTCTCAATTTATTTGACAAATACTTCAAGAACATATTTTTTTTTTTCTAATTCAATAGAAATGCAGTATTATAGTCATGGGCAACAACATCTCAGGAATTCTACAACACTGATGAAGAAATTCCATGGTACTCTGGCCTGCCCCTAAAATGTAAAATAATTAATATATACACATGAACATTAGTGTTAACACATGCTTTTCTGGTTTACAAGAAAAAAAAAAAACAAACGATCTTTCTTAAGGAAAATGGTGAAATTCCAGAAAATTCACTTTAATTGTTCAATATTTAAAGAAATACCTAAATTCTACACTCATATTTTGACAAGAGAAAAGGAACTAGTCATCTACCTAATTCTGATGAATGTTTGCAAATATTCACAGTATCTCTACAATTATTAGTACATGTAGAAAATGTGCAAGATATAAATACAAGATGAAACAAATTAAAATTGATTTTTCACTGTATTAATATATACATAACATGAAATTTACCATCTTAACATTTTAAGTGTAAAATTCTGTCCTATTAAATTAATTCACAATGTTGTGCAACCATCAGCACTACCCGTCTGCATGACTTTTCATTATCCCAGAGTATCTGTACATTAAACACAGCTCCTTCCCACTTCCCTCCAGTCCCTGATAATCTCTATTCTATTTTGTGCCTCTGTAAATTTCCCTCATAAATAGGAAAATCATTGTCCTTTGGCCCTTCTTTTCCTTAGCACAATGTTTTCAAGGTTCACTCATGTCACAGTATACATCAGAATTTTATTCCTATTAATGACTCAGTAATATTCCATTATTTACAAACATAGCTAAAATTAATTTTAACCTCCAACAGTGGTTTCAATCCACCAATAAGAGGCCCAGTATGCTACTATTCCATTTCCTTGATGCAAGGTACCTTCAAACAGGGTATCATCACAACCTATTGATATACTAATTTTATATAATATAAATAATATATTAAAATACATAGTGTTTATATAACAGTGCTGCTTTTAAAAGAAAAAAATTTAAAGCAATTTAATGTTACAAATTTTAAACATAAGGTATTTTGTCCTCAATCTAAATTTTGCTTTAAAATATACATTATTGAGCTCTTGTGCTCTAATACTTGCTTTAAGAATGTAAATATTCTACCAATCCAACGAATATATTAGGAAACAATTTCAGCATATGACTTTCATCCATGAAAAATACCTGGTAAATACACAAAATTGCATGCCACTGACCTGAGCCTCACAGGAATACAGAAAACCCACTTTCACACACTCAGAACATTTTCAGGGCCATCAATTCATCTCCTGTGTTAACAGCACCCATCCACATGCAGCATTAGAGCTTCAAACTGACTTCATATCGTCCTCCTGTCACCACCACATCATCACAATTCACAAGCTGCTGCCCTTCAGAAGCCTACTTCCACAGCAAATTCCAGGGCTTTTTGTAGGTAAAATGCCATATTTATTGGACTACTTATGCATTTTTAACACATTAACAGGTGTAAAGCTACTGTATTTTTTTTTTTTTAAGATTTTATTATTTAGTTGAGAGGCAGAGTTAAAGAGAGAGGGAGAGACAGAGAGAAAGGACAATGTAAGGAACTGGGTCAATCCTAAGCCAGGAGCCAGGAGCTTCTTCTGGGTCTCCCACGTGGGTGCAGGAGCCCACTTGGGTGATCTTCCACTGCTTTCTCAGGCCATTGCAGAGAGCTGGATCAGAAGAAGAGCAGCTAGGACACGAATTGGTACCCATAGGAGATAGTGGCACTGCAGGCAGACACTTAGCCTATTATACCACAGCACCAGTCATAAAATTAATAGGCTATAATTTTATTTATTTTGAAAATATTTATTTATTTACTTGAAAAGCAGAGTTACAGAGAGGCAGAGGCAGAGAGAGAGAAAGGTCTTCCATCTGCTGGTTCACTCCCCAGATGACCACAATGTTCAGAGCAATCTGAAGGCAGGAGCCAGGAGCTTCTTCTGGGTCTCCTACATGGGTGCAGAGGCCCAAGGATTTGGGATATCTTCCACTGCTTTCCCAGGGCATAGCAGAGAGCTGGATCAGAAGTGGAGCAGCTGGGACTTGAACTGGTGCTTATATGGGATGCCTGTACCACAGGTGGTGGCTTTATCCACTATGCCACAGCACCAGCCCCTCAGCTGTCATTTTAAATGTGTCACTAATGACACATTTCCTTTCCTGTTTTGAGCATTGTGCCCCAGTCTCATTTTCACACACATCCTGCTTTTTTTTTTTTTTAACTGCATCATGTAGGAACACATATATCACACTGTGGTACAACTGTCAGTGGGATAAAATTATATTAATATTATAATCTAAGGCTCTTTCATTATGAAGATAACTGCATGTAGGAAAAAAGCTCAGAGAATCCAGGTCAACATTAAGTCTGTTTCCATAGAAACTACAGATGCTGAATAACACTGAACAAAACTGTGCTAAATGCACCATTACTGTTCCAACAACAGACTAAAAACTCTTGTCATGGACAGATCCAAAATAATCTCATCTCAGTGTGTAATGGATTTGAGTTTATTTATTACAAAAGGCACTGATAAAACTCATCATTGGCCGGCGCCGCGGCTCACTTGGCTAATCCTCTGCCTGTGGCACTGGCAACCCGGGTTCTAGTCCCGGTTGGGGCGCTGGATTCTGTCCTGATTGTTCCTCTTCCAGTCCAGCTCTCTGCTGTGGCCCGGGAAGGCAGTGGAGGATGGCCCAGGTCCTTGGGCTCTGCACCCGCATAGGAGACCAGGAGGAAGCACCTGGCTCCTGGCTTTGAAACTTTCACGTGAAAGGCAACTATAACAAGAACTCTGAATAAAATAACTTCATATCAGCTATTTCCTCACCAGTCCTTTGGTTAAATTAACATTTCAGCTTAATCTGTCTAATTTTCATGATCACCTGGCAGACTAAATGCTTCCACCTGGGGAACTGAAGTCGAGGCAACTGACAACATAGATTTTAGACAACTGACACAAGAAAGTTGAGTGTTAATCCATTTCACTGTCTGAATCAGTTTCTAGTGCCACTCGGGCCACTGGGCCCACTGGCAGCAGCAGTAGCAGCCCTAACCAGGTGAAGACCTGTGCAGAATCCTGTATGTAGGTTCCTTTAGTCTTTTCTCTTTTCTGAGCCTAATGATCCAAGCTTTGGTTAGATGCACCAAGCTCCCTAATATCTTTACTTTCCCATTTAAATCAACCAGACCCTATCTGTTGTTTGGAAGAAGAATCCTGCCAGCACAATGGTATCCAAAATCCATGTGAAACTGAATAGCAAGGCCATAAGGTAAAGCCCTTACTCAGCTAAGTTATCCCTTACCCCAGCCTTTACTGTTCTTTGTTCCACTTCTTTATAAACTTTGCTAAGGTTGTACAGAGTAATATAGCTGCTCCCCTTGAAGTTTTCCTTTCTAATCATGATCTTCAATTTAAAAAGTCTTAAATACTTATATATTTAACTACTTAAAAATATTTGAATGGCAAAATACCTTAAAAGTAAACTCAAAAGACACATAAGGGGTAGGCATTTGGCCAAGAGGTTAAGATGCTCACATTCCATATCAGAGTATCTGAGTTTGATCCCTGGTTCCAGGTCCCAATTCTAGCTTCTGGCAAAGCAGATCGTGGGAGGCAGCAGGTAATCACTAAAGTAATTGGGTCCCTGCCTTCCATGTGGGAGACCTAGATCAAGGTCTGGACTCCTGGCTTCAGCCCCAGGTTAGCCTGGAAGTGCTGGGTCTTAGTCCACCCGTACAGGATGGACTGGGTCCGAGGAAAGGTAAGTGCGCCGCTCGCCCGTTCCCCAGCCTCCCAATCCTGGAGACAATCAGACGCAGCGGGGAGCCAAGTCTAGCAAGGACTCATTTACTTCCTGAGAAACAGAACCTTTTATAGCACAAAACTGCAGAGTCATTGGGGCAGGGCTAAGGACCAACCAATCACTTAAAAATTCACCTTACGGGGGGCTTTCTATAGGACTAGCCATATGTCTATACACTTGTTACTAGTTTTGTTACCTCCCTTGATGTTGTGCAGCCAATCAGTTTTAGTGGTAAACAACTTTGGATTCCACCCACCTTACTTCCCCTGGGCTCCATCATGTAACTAATTTCCCCACATGGAAGTTTGGGGAGTGAACCAGCAGATGGGAGCTCTGTCTTTAAAAAGACAAATGAAAACTTAGGAGAAAATATTTGCAAATAATAGGACCAAGAAAGGACAATTATCCCAACCTTATAAAACCTGGCAAATTATTACAAAAAAAGACAAATAGTAGAAAAAATGAGCAGAGAATCTGAACAGAAAATTCACAGAAAAGGAAACCGAAAGGACTGAAACATATAGAGATGCTCACTCTTATTTATAAGTGAAATGTACATTAACAACTATCCTGGTAGCAGAGATAATAAAGATTGTAGATAGTATGGGACAGAGAACCCTGTACATTGCTGGTAGGAGTATAAATTAGTTGTAATACATGGAGACTTCAAAAAGTTCATGGAAAATGGAATTAAAAGATAAGTTTATTTTGGTGCCAAAATAAATCTATGCATATGAATAGTCTAAAAAAGCTTGTGAAAAATGCATATTATGAAAAAACTAGGCCGGCCCCAAGGCTCAATAGGCTAATCCTCCGCCTGCGACGCCAGCACACCGGGTTCTAGTCCCAGTCGGGGCGCCAGATTCTGTCCCGGTCGCTCCTCTTTCAGTCCAGCTCTCTGCTGTGGCCCAGGAGGGCAGCAGAGGATGGCCCAAGTCCTTGGGCCCTGCACCCGCATGGGAGACCAGGAGAAGCACCTGGCTCCTGGCTTTGGATCAGCGTGGTGCGCCGGCCACAGCGGCCATTGTGGGGTGAACCAAAGGAAAAAGGAAGACCTTTCTCTCTGTCTCTCTCTCACTGTCCACTCTGCCTGTCAAAAACAACAACAATAACAACAACAACAACAACAACAAAAGAACAAACTATGCATAGATTTCATTTTTTTGCATCTAAATAAACATATCTTTAATTGTATTTTATCAGGAATTTTTTTTTTTTTTTTAAGATTTACATGAAAGGCAGAGTTACAGAGAGGGAGAGGCAGAGAGAGAGAGAGAGAGATCTTCCATGCATTGGTTCACTCGTCAAACGGCTATTAATAGCCAGAGCTGGGCTGATCCGAAGCCAGGAGCCAACCGAGCTTCCAGGTCTCCCATGTGGGTGCAGGGGCCCAAGGACTTGGGCCATCTTCCACTGCTTTCCTAGGCCATAGCAGGGAGCTGGATTGGAAGTGGAGCAGCCAGGACTTGAACCAATGCCCATATGGGATGCTGGCATTGCAGACAGTGGCTTTACCCAGTATGCCACAGCACCAGACCTCAGGAATTTTTGAAGTATTCTTGTACCATCTCTATGGAAAGCTAAGGGGCAAAATCTATCAGAACTATAAACATACATACTCTTATGATCCAGCAGTTCTACTTCTGTAAATTAATCCTCATTCATCTGCACAACTATGAATTGACTTAGTACAAAGTTATTCACTAAAGTATAATTTTAATAGTAAGTGAGCTGAAATAACTTAAATATCAATAGAGGACTGGATATAGTTATCATGATACACTGCTATTTGTATAAAAGAAGGGAGATTTCATATACAGATACTCCTTGACATTAAGATATACTTATGATTAATTTATCATAAGTTGAAAATATCTTAAGTCAAAAATACACTTAATATGCCTAGCCTACCAAACATGGCAGCTTAGAAACACTGTATTCTGTAGGGTACCAAAATGATTTCCCAACATGATCACTCAGCTGACTGGGAGCTGCAGCTAGGGGTGCACCCACATTGCAACAGAGTAGCATACCATACACTGCTAGCCAGGAAAAAGATCAAAATTCAAAGGAAGGTTTATACTGAATGCATTACCTGTTCTGCACCATTATAAAGTTGAAAAACTGTAAGCTGAACCATCATAAGTTGAGGTCCTTCTGTATTTATAGAATATTTCTGTTACTTAAGGGATGAAAAACTAAGCTAAGAGTGAAAAAAAGGTAAGAGATGTGTTACCACACACAGTTAGGTATCTTTAACAATGAAAGGTGATTCAATTAATTGTTTTCAAAAAACCTTCCTTAAACAAAACCCTAAGAAAAGTTATTTAAAAGATAGTTATTGTCATGCAAGCTTTCTCTGACATAGAGCAATGACTGTATTTTTAAATTCTTCAGAGAAGTTACATTGCAGATTTTAAATAAAGTTTTATTAACTGATGATTTTGGGAACAAATTTTAGAGGTTTCACCTCTTGTATCTGATGTACTAGCTTATGTAGGATAATACACTCATAGCTCTTAGACAAGACAGAATGTGTCAGGTGTTATAAAAGATATACAGGGGCCAGCGCTGTGGTGCAGTGGGTTGAAGCCCTGGCCTGCAGCACCGGCATCCCATATGGGCGCTGGTTTGAGTCCCGGCTGCTCCACTTCTGATCCAGCTCCCTGCTAGTGTGCCTGGGAAAGCAGTGGAGGATGGCCCAAGTCCTTGGACTCCTGTACCCACGTGGGAGACCTGGAAAAAGCTCCTGGTTCCTGGCTTCAGATAGGCTGAGCTCCAGCCATTGAAGACATTTGGTGAGTGAACCAGGGGATGGAAGAACTCTCTCTCTCTCTGTTTCTACCTCTTTCTGTACCTCTTTCAAATAAATAAAATACATCTTAAAAAAGAAAAAAAGACACACAATTGCATTAATATGCATGAAATGGTGGCAGGTAAGATGCTCAGCTCAGAAATTTGAAATGTCCTACAGATAGGTATGGACAACAAAGGAGGGCCAATAACAAAGGCACATAGGTGAAAAAGCACAGGAGATGTTCAGAGGATAACTGGCCAAGTCAGAGTTTTGCAAAATTGTAGGATGCATGGGAGGACTGTGACAGGAAAGGAAGAGTGACTTACTATGCTCAGAGGAATACACCTCATTCTTGCAGAGGTGGGGAGCATTGTAATATTCTTTTTAAGATTTATTTATTTATTTGAAAGGCAGAGTTACAGAGAGCGAGATGAAGAATTTTAGGGAGGCAGAGGCAGAGAGAGAGAATCTTTCATCTGCTGGTTCACTGCTCAAATAGAGGCAGGAAGAGAGAGAGGGAGAATCTTTGATCTGTTGGTTCACTCCTCAAATGGCTGCAAAGGCCAGGGCTGAGCCAGGCTGAAGCTAGGAGCCAGGAGCTTCTTCCAGTTTCCCACATGTATGCAGGGGTCCAAGTGCTTGGGCCATCCTCTGCTGCTTGCTCAGGAACATTAGCAGGGAGCTGGATTGGAAGTGGAGCAGCTGGGACTTAAACTGGTGCACATATAGGATGCTGGTGCTGCAGGCAGTAGCTTTACTTGCTATGCCACAGCACCAGCCCTACTTTGTAATTTTAACATTTTAGAAGTTTAAGGAACCTTAGCCATCAACTCACTTCATTATGGGGACAAGGAAAGTAAGCTTCAGAAAGGTTAGGTGGCTTGATGAGAACTGAAATCAGATGAAGTATAATTGAGAACACTTCGATGACAAAGAGACATAGAATGCTAGAAAAATCTTTATCTCTTTGATATACCTGATCAAAATGTTAATTTGGCCAAAGCAGACTTCATTGAAACGTTAACTTGGCTAAGTACACATCACTGAAAGAGAAACAACCCACCCTTGCCAAAATTTTTTTGTACCCAACTACAGGAGTAACACATACCACCACTTGTGCCAGGTCAAATCATTACAGAGAATGGTGAATAATTGATACGAATGTCAGAGCTAATTTGAACAACTCTGAATGAGAAAAAGGTTTTCAATGAAAGTAAATTTTACTCAAACGTGTTCAAATGTCATTTCTCTAAGAACAGAGTCTAAGATTTTCCTAAGAGTCTACAAAATTTCATTGCATTACTTATCTAATGGTAAACATAAGCTCATCCACTATGCTATGGAAAATCAGCTGAAGCACATGACTATAAAATAGACAAGGCTAATTTTCGGTGTGGCTTGTGGAAAGCAGCCTCATTACTTTGTATAGTTGTGCCTTACAATAATCACTAACAGAACTATTCCCAAGAAACACCAAGCTGAATTCATTATACCTAAAAAAGAATAATACTTGTCCCCCTTGATGATAACCCTAAAAGGTTACAACAGGGCCTTATTTCCCTTTAATCACTGGATCGATCACCCAAGAAATTACCTTAACATTTTCTGTATCTCTGTTTTCTAATGACACTGTATTGTACTTTTACAGCACTGTCATGGCGATTATCTCAGTTTTTGCAGGGCTGAAACTGTCTATGTCTTGCCATCTAGCTTAATGGCACAATTTAAGGTTATTATACTTTGATGCATTATTTTGAATTGAAAGAAGGTTAACATATCTATATCACTGGTCTAAGTTAAAGGGAATTTCAATAAGGGCTTTAAAAAAAAATCACTTGATTGTCCTCTTAAGCGGCACATTTTCATTATCAGACTTAAGCTTTTATGAAGGCTTGGACTATGACATTGTGTCCCCCAGCATGCCCGTGCCACACAGGTGCTTAAAAAAGCTTGCTCAAGCAACTGACAACAGCTCAACTTTGGAAGCAGTCATGTGATGCAAAGACCACCAAGGCTGACTTCCCTGACAGGATGTCTCGGGGATCTATTGCACTGGCTTGTCATTTTTTCTCTGAGGGCCCCTTAGATGTTGACACTCCTCAGGTGTCAGTCACAGACCTTCCCTCATGCCCTGCACACTCCACATGAGCAGTCATCTCCTCCCATGGCTTTACCTCGCGATATATGTGTGGATGACATCCAAATCGTCTTTGATTCTGACTTCTTTCCTGAGCTACAAATTATATCTTAGTATTAAGTATTTCCATTCCAATGTCTGATTAACCTCAGCTAGAAACTGAAGTGATTGTCATTCCCCTACACTCTGCTGGGTGTGAGATGTTGCTTCAATCAGCAAACATCCCACCCACTGCCTGACACTGAAACCCAGGGAAACCCTCTTCCCTCTTCAACCCACCCACATTTAACCAATCACCAATTCTTCGTGATTCTACCACCAAAAAATATATTTTTAACCTATCTGCTTCTCTCATTCCTCACTGAGACCATATCTTTGTCAGGCATCATCCCAGCTTACCAAGATTATTTCAAACTGGTGGCTTTGACTCCATACTGGCTTTCCTCCAATTTACTGGATAGCCAGACTGTTCGTTCCAAAATGTGAATCTGCTTAAAAGCTCTTAAATTGCCTCCTACTGTGTGTAGGACAATGTTCAAGCTTCTTGTCAATGGGTTACAAGGCTCTTTAAGGGCTGGAAACTATACTGTAAGTTTTAATTGCCTAGCAAATGGAATAGTGCAGATTGGCCTGTCATTGTTAGCTATCTCATAATAGGCAAGATATTTGACTTCTCTAACCCTCAGTTTCCTTGTCTGTAAGACAGGAATATTAACCCGACTCACCGTTGTGGCTCTGACTGTTAAATGAGACAAAATACCAACGTTTGACAGTATCTGATACATTTGACACATAGTAAACACTCAGAAAACATTAGCTATGGTTGTCTGATTTCTTCTTCTTGTGTTCTGACTTCTTTTCACATTTTATATTTCCACATATTTCTTCTTCCTGTATCTATCCAACCCTGACTACAATCTCCCCTCTTCCCACTCTAGCCCTCTTAGAAACCTCTAGGCTTCTCCTTAAATACCACATCCTCTGGAAATTCCTTTTGGCCTTCCCTGTACCCTGTTTGGTAGCCTTTCCATGTGTTTCCTAAGGCCTTGATTTTTGTCACAGCACTGTTCCCACTTTCTGTACATTTTTCTCTCTTGTGTGAAGAGCAGCTCTCTTTTGTTTACCACTGAATTCCCAGTGCTTAGCCGAGTATCTGGCATGCAGTAGGCACTTAATAGCGTCCATTTCCTCTCTCACAACTCCGGATGTGCTTGTCCCCAAACTGCAGTTGGTAGAGAAGCACTTGCAATGCCCTAAGAGCTGTCTTTAGAATAAGGTACAGAAAAGGCAGCCACACAACAAAGAATGTGGTCAAATAATGGGCGGGAAGCGCAGGTTTAAATAAGTTTGGGTTCTGAGCCGCAGGACTTTGCAGAACCTTTTGCACTGTGAATCCGCTGCAGAGCACCTGGTGGCAAGGCCATTAACGGCGAAGCCGGCCCCTGCTAGAACTTCCAATAAGCAGGTAGTTGCGGAGCAGGGCATCTCTCAAGCACTTCCTCCCCAAGGTTTACCGTCTGGGGCTCAGTGACCTCTGGACTCAGAAGCTGAGAGCTAGAAGGAACCTCAGATCCAACAGCGCTACTTCTTTTCAGTTAAGGAAACTGAGGCCGAGAAAGTCAAGGCCTGAAGTCTCAGGCCACACAGCAGCGGCGTGCAACGACCGCCCGTTTCACTCCAGCGACTTTCCAGTGCCAACAATGCCTCAGGCAACCCGGACCCTCCAGGAGCTCCAACTTGGGATTTTATTTTAAAGCCATACCGAAGTGAAGGTCAGGTTTTCTCAGGCGCCCGCCAGCTGGGGCCTACAGTTAGTCATTGCCCTTCCTTCTTCCCTCCCGTCCACAATACACTTCCCCTGTCATCCCGTGCCACTGGGGCTTGGCTGAGGGACAACGAGAAGGTTTCCTGCCTTCGGAGCTGTCCTGTAAACTTTCTGTTCATTCCAGGGCCGCCACCTAAAGCCCCTCTGCGCTCCTCCCCACCCCACCGCCCTCTACCCTGCCCCACCGCTCCCTTCCTCGCTCGGACGCACGCGTCCTCCTGTTAGTCTTCACCTGGGACTGCCATGCCGCTGGTATAAAAGGTCGCTGGAGCCCTCAGCTGTCGAGAACGCCTCTGCTTCCCGCCCGCTGCGGGGACAAAGTTCAGCCAAAGCGGCCTCCTCCCACTCGCTCTGAGGCACCTTCGCGACAGGCAGGGAAGGCCCTATAAGCCTCTAGCGATCCCGGAACCAAGAAGCTGCGGATGCAGTTTCCGGGCGAGTCATAGTGCATACTTCACCTGGTCTGAACCATTGTGGCTAACTTTTGGGGGGGGTGAGTGTGATTTGCACACGTTTATGGTGCAACAGGCACTATCAAGATTTATGGAGAGTTCCTTTTAATAGTGATACAACAATTTACAAATTATATCAAGCCAGTGAAGCTTTAGGATATTTTTATCATTCCGTTGACGATATCGGACTTCCCTTTCTCTGAGTTAGCGGTGGTCTGGTCTAGGAGGAACATGGCGGCGTCCGTGAGAGGCTAGTTTTGGGTAAAAATAGTGCATGGTGTTAATTGTCTTGCGTGTTACTGACCAACTGAAGCTTTCCCAGGCCATCTAACTTAAGGAAGCGTGTAATGAAAAGCGAACAGCTTTAGGAACCAGCCGTCCGCTCGCATCCCCAGTAAAGAACAGAGCCCTGAGCACTGAGCAGGATGAGCAACATCTACATCCAGGAGCCTCCCACAAACGGGAAGGTGAGCATTTTACCTGATATTATTACCTGGTTTCCCTAAAATGAGACCTCCCTGGTTCGGTGAGTTCAAGGACCTTAAGTTTGGAGAAACTACGAGATGTGTTGTCCACGGACAGTGTTGCATAGAGAACACCGAAGTTGTCACTTCTCAGCATGCACTTGGAAAAAATCCTTAACTGGAGGTTTCTCTAACAGCCTCTGACCCTATATCTTGTGTTAACCCAACTCAGGCTGGGGTTTTCCAGGATCTTAGGTTTGCTAAAGTGCATTTTATAGCGTGACATATTCTTTGTTTGACTTGGACAGCGTTAATTCTCCATTCTTTGTACGCCTTGCCTGTTAGACTCCAGACACTGTACTCGGTACTGGTAATAGAAAGATGGAAGAGGTCTAGTTGTTGCCCAGGAAAAGCTTATAATTTAGGCTGAGGGACAGGAAGGTAAAGAAAAACTTTATGTTGTGTCTGGTAGGCCTGCTTATGGAGAGGAGAGCATATTGTGGCAATACTGAAGAGTGAGCAACTAAGAAAGTTTTGAAAAACCTTGTGGAGAAAGTATCTTTTGAGCTGGTCTTATAATGTGAGATATTGTCAGAGAGAGTGGAGAATGGGAGATGTTACCACATTAGAATGGGAGAATGATTCTCTAGTTTGGTGGTCAAGGTAGGTGAATCCCCATCCAAGGTATTTGTGTACAGTATGAGACAGAGGAGTTAATCCTGGGATAACTGTCTTCTGAATTCTTGAACTGAGACCTAGTCTATATCACATATGGAATGTGATGAACTAAATAAGTGGTGGGATTGAAACTATATAATTGAATTAGGCTAAATTAAATTTACATAAAATATGATTCTGTTGCTTGCTTGTATCAAATTATTTATACAATCTTTTTTTTCCCTGACATTCGGTAAGGTGAATAGGGTAGTTGAAAGCAAAAACAAAAATGTTGTAATTTGTAGCAAAAATTTTAGTGGGCATTTTGGGCAGAATTAGTCTTGCAGTTCCTTATTGTTTGAACTTTTCCAGACATTGTAGCTTAGCATCCCCATCCCACTCGCCACCTTCACCCACCTTCCCACCCTTTCTCTACCTCAGTGTGAAAACCCCAAATACCTACCTTCTCATATTTTCAAATGTTTCTTGAGTGCACTGTCGCTCTCAGTTGATAAACACTGGTAAGTGTCCAGTAGGTTGCTCATCTGGTTTGCTGCTTTACCACTTACGTATGTCATCCTTGGTAAGGTAGTCTTTCTCCTTTTCTATGAAATAGCAAATCTCAGCCATGCCCTGCATCCCATCATTTTCTGACTCCCTTAATGTCTAGGTTTTTTTTTTTTATAGTATTTATTATGTATTTTTTTATTATATCCTCCCCACTGCTCTCTCCCCATAGCCTGTAAAAACCATGAAGGTGGAGTCAAGCATCTAAAATAGTGTTTGACACAAGGTAGAAGGAGTTCAAGTATTTGCTGGCTGCTAGATGAATTAATGCTGGTGTTTCTCTTAGCTTCTGAGATATATTAAGCATCAGTGAGGTGAAGTTTATACTGCTGCTAGTCGAGCCAGACTTGGTTGCTTTATTCTAGAGAAAAGTTTGACAAGGTCATGTAGATGAAAAGCTTTAGCAAGGATACATTCCAGAGTGGAGATCACTCATTCTATGCATATTTATTGAGCACCTAGCTCTTGCCAGGCTCTCTGTTATGTTTTTGAGATACAATGGAAAGAAAAACAGTAACATCCTCATTTTTTGGCATCACTTGAATGAAATAATCAGGCAAATAAATATGTAATTACAAGTTGTGATGAATATTGTTTTTCTTCTGAACGGAAAAGAGCTGATGGAGAACATGAAACAGCCCAAGGTCTTCTCCAAAACCAGTTTGAGACTTTTTCCAGCATAAGGCCGATTTAAGACATTGCAGCTTCAAAGTTCTGTACTGTAAAAAGCATAGCAAGAGTTTTGGCCTGGAAATAATTTAAAGCAGATATAATAACAAGTCTGCTGAATGAATGTTTGTTTAATTACTGTACTGTTTAATGGTATGTTAGTTTCTGAAAGGATGCATAGATATTTGGAATCAATAGAACAAAAGTCTTCCCTTCCAAAAGTACGGTATCATTTTGGGAAATAACTGACACATGACATCAGTAGTGGTCCATATGTGTTCACTGTGTTATGCTGTGGCCCTGACTCCTAAAGACTATGCAGAGAAATATAGTACTAGCTGGAACTTTTCTTAAGCATTAAAAAAAACTCACTGAAGATAAAATTTCCATATACTATTACCACTTAATCTAAATTAAATGTAATGTATGTATTCTTAAGAAGCATAATATCTTGGAAATATTGTCTTTTTATGGGAGCTTTAAGCAAAAGAGCTGCAAGTGTCAACAGTGTAGTGATGGCCCAAGGGAATGCATGCTGAAGGATGAACCAACCATGTACTTTCTTTATTAACTTAATGAAAAGATTAAGAAACTCTGGCAAGCTAGGTGGCCAAACCATACAAGCAATCCTTTCAGTAGGTAAAAGTTTCCTGTAGCCAGAAACAATTATGTAAGAGTAATATTTCTAGTAATGGCTACCATCATTTGAGCACTTATTATCTGTTAGGTACTATTAAAAGCAGTCTATGTCATTTCCTCTTCACAACAAGCCTATGAGGATATTACCCCCGATTTTAGGTAAGGAAATTTGGTCACAGAGGTGCTAGATACCGTGCCCAAGGTTGTGAAGCTAGTCAGTGGAAGACTTAAACATAATCTATGGGGCTGAATCGAGGTGGGTGGGAGATGATGTTGATTAATGTGTTCTTTAGATCTGTGGTTTCTTAACCAGTGAGCACACTTCAGGGGTTGTGCAGAAATCAGCCACTGGGTATAGAGAGAAAATCTACATCTGTTTGTATTTATTTTCTTTTTTAAAATTATTTTTAAAGATTTAGTTTTTATATGAAAGGCAGAGTTACAGAGAAAGAGAGAAGCAGAGAGAGAGAGAGATTTCTTCCTTGCGTTGGTTCACTCCCCAGATAGCTGTGGCCGTGCCATGCCAAAGTCAGGAGCCTGGATTTGCCTCTAGGTCTCCCACATGGGTTTCAGGGGCCCAAACACTTGGGCCATCTTCACTGCTTTCTCAGGCCATTAGCAGGGAGCTGGATCAGAAGTGGAGCAGCTGGGATTCAAACTGGTGCCCAGGCTGCCTAGCCTGCTATGCAACAACACTAGCCTATCTCTCCTTTTTTTTTTTTTTAAAGATTATTATTATTATTATTATTATTTTATGATCTGCCATCTACTGGTTCATTACCCTGATGGCTGCAACCACTGGAGCTGGGTCAGGCTGGAGCCAGGAGCCAGGAGCTTCTTCTAGGCCTCCCACATTGGTGGCAGGGTACCAAACATTTGGGCCATCTTCTGCTGCTTTTCTCAGGCTATTAGCAGGGAGCTGGATGGAAAGTAGAGCAACTGGAACTTGAACCAGTGCCCATATGGGATGCTGGCATCGTAGGCAGCAGTTTAACCCACTTTGCTGTAACACTGGTTTTGTTTTCACTTTTATTTATTTGAGTACCGATTTTATGTTTAAAAAAGTGTCATGTAAAGTCAGTTACTTATTCAGTTACTTTTTTGTATTATGATGTAATTTTTTGTTGTTGTTTATTTGAAAGGCACAGAGAGAGATCTCTCATCTGCTGTTTCACTCTGCAGATGCCTTCAACACCCAGTGTTGGGCCAGGACAAAGTCAGGAATTGGGAACTCAGTGCTGATCTTCCACGTGGGTGGCAGGAACCTAACTACTTGAGCCATTCTCCTATTGCCTCCCAGGGTGTATATTAGCCAGAAGCTGGAATTGGATGCTTAAGTAGGACTCAAACCCAGGCACTCTGACATGAGACATGGACATCTCAAGCAGTGTATTAACAATTATACTGAATGCCTGCCCTGTTATTTGTTTTAATACTGGCTAAGTGGATTTACAGACCATGGTATCAACATCAACTTACCTGGGGCCACCGTTGTGGTGTATGTGCTGCTGACATCCCACATGGGCACCATTTTGTGAACCAGCTCTTCCACTTCCGATCAAGCTCCTCAATAATGGCTTGGGAAAGCAGTGAAAGATGGCCAAAGTGTTTGGGTCCCTGCCACCCAGGTGAAAGACCCAGTAGAAGCTCCTGGTTGCTGGCTTCAGTCTGGCCCAGTTCCTGGCTGTTGCAGCCATCAGGGGAGTGAACCAGCAGATGGAAGATATCTCTCTCTCTCTCTCTCCCTCTCTATCTGTTTGAAGGACTCTGTCTTTAAAAAAATCAATTGAACCAGTTCTCACAAATTTCATATTGAAGGTAATATTAATGATGTGAACATAAGCAAACTATAGGAAAATGATAGAGCTAATGCCTTAGCATGAACTAATATTAAAAATTATTACAAAGGTAGTTTCCAATATGGATTTCTATTTATTATTATTCATTGTGAACTTTGTCTGAATACTCACATATAGTGTATCTTGAAATACTTACCAGAGCATAAAGTTGTGATTTTCAAGATATTTAAAAACTTAGGTGTACAGAATAAAAAGAGTTCTATAATTTGAAAGCAACATGCTAAGTGAAAGAAGCCAGGCACATAAGGCCACAGATTGTATGTTTTCATGCATATGAAATGTGCAAAAGGCACATTCATGCAGACAGAATGTGGTTTAGTGGTTACCAAGGGGTAAGGATAAAGGGAAATGGAGAGTGACTGCTAATAGGTACAGGATTTCTTTTTAGGTGAAATGTTTTGGAATTAAATGGTAGTGATGGCCGATGCCGTGGCTCAATAGGCTAATCCTCCGCCTTGCGGCGCCAACACACCGGGTTCTAGTCCCGGTTGGGGCGCCGGATTCTAGAATAGGACCTTGTCTTTTTAGAAATATTCTAAGATTGGGATATATCCAGCCTCATGGAAAATCAGAAGACATGGCATAGCATTGTTCTAGATGCATCCTGACATGGAGGGAGTTATCTAGCCTCTCAGTTTGTATTCCAAATGTATTCATCCTAGGACAGGGAGAATCACATTAGATTGGTTTGTTATCATTGCTTTTGTTGTAGGCATTGTTTTGTATTCACATCTGTTGTGACTAGGGCAACATGAGTATTTCTTTTGAGAAAGGCCCTAGAGCTTGAGGAATATTTTTTCTGGTATAGTATGGTATATGTGGAGAACTTTGTAGAGGCTTTATAACAGAGAAAAAGAATAGATTTTGTAGCTAGGCAGCTTTTGTTTTAAGTCATACACTGTGAGACCTTGGATGAAGCTACTTTATCTGTCAGTTTTTTCATAAGTGGAATAATGAGAACTACTTTTTAGGTAAAGCATTTTATAATTCTTTAAGAGTTAAGGAAACCATTTGAAAATTGACCACAGAATGTTTTCAGCTGTCCCACCTCCATGGTTGTTGAAGGGGGTGGTTCTAGGATAACTGTACAACTGGTAAAAGCCCCAAAAGATGTTATGAATTCACCAATGTTATATAAATTTATGGTAGTATTATCTGGGCTTCATAAACTAATATAGAAAGTTGTATAGTAAAAATGCACTGGACTAGGAGGGAAGTTGAAATGCTGTTCCTGCTTTGCTGATAACAAATTTTCTGTCTGAAGCCAATTTACAGCTCCCCCAAGGAATCCATAAAAGGGAGGAACTTAATTGAATGGTTTTTAAGCTTCCTGTAGTTGCTAAATAAGTATATTTGTGGATACTTGGAAAATAAAAAAAGTGACTTATATTAATGATACTGATTTTCCCTGGGAATCAGTATCATGTTTTAAGTAATTGCACTGCATACTGTTTGTAATCATTACACAATGTTTACATTGATCTACTTTGGTACACTAGAGGTGAAAAACAAAAAGCCATATTGGACAAATCAGACCCTGCTTGTACCAGAGTGTTCAATTTAGAGCCTAACATTCTTTTGGGTTAGTGTGGTTGTTAATAAAACTATAAGCTATTTCCTCCTGTGGGCTCTGTAGGAGTTTTGATTGTTGCAAGATGGCTGTTTCCACCAAAAAGTAACCACTCTCAGGAACTGATGGAATGAGGCTGACAAAGGATTCTATTTATGACATGCCATTTTAGTCAGTCATAACCCAGAAATGGATTAAGAGTACTTTGAGGGGGAGGGGGGGAGGGAGAAAAAAAGAAGAATATTCCTTTGTACACTAGGAAGAGCATGCTTTTAAACGAGAAGGTAGAGTGGAAGGGTCATTGTGAAGTCGTCTTGATGTCCTCATTTAATGGGCTCATTGGTCTTTAATTTCTTTTTTTAAAATTAGTTCATTAACTGAAAAGCAGTTACACAGAGGGAGAGACAGACAGATTTTCCTTCTGCGGGTTTGCTCCTCACATGGCCACAGCTGCCAGGATTGGTCAGGTCAGAGCTGGGAGCCAGAGTTTCTTCTGGGTCACTCAAATGGGTGAAGGGGCCCAAGTCCTTCTGCCATCTTCCTCTGCTTTCCCAGGTACATTAACAGAGAGCTATATCAGAACTGGATCAATAGAGACTCAAGCCAGCACCTATATAGGATGTTGGTCACAGGCAGCAGCTTAACCCTCTACACCACAACGCTGGCCCTGGTCTTTAATTTCTTAATTTGGTTCACCAATTTTATTAGAAGTGATATAGTGGGAAACAATTATAATGAATTTGCATCATGGTTTTAAAATGAGAATTTTTTTTCAATGATTAAAAAGCATATATACTATTTTTTAAGTCCTAAACTTTTTCTGAAAATGTTATGTTGAAAGATCTAAATGTACAGTTAACTGTGGTGACATTTTCTTTGTGTAATTTTCTTTAATAACAAAAGCCAAGCAAAATGTATAAAATTCTTTAAAAAATTTTCTTTTGAAAACTCACTAGCAACTACTACAAGTTGAGCAGCCATTCAACTGAAGGTCAAGCAAAATGGTAATTTAAATTAATGATATAATATTCTTTCTCCAGGTCTTATTGAAAACTACAGCTGGAGATATTGACATAGAGTTGTGGTCCAAAGAAGCTCCTAAAGCTTGCAGAAATTTTATTCAGCTTTGTTTGGAAGGTAATCATAGTACTTGAGTTTTATTCTTTAAAGGAAACTTCGGCTTATGTCTAAATGAAATGGATATGTTTTTCACAACACTGAACACTAGTCTTAAATACTGGTAATGGGTGATCAGCCTTGATATGAGTATTGTGACATTAATCTGTATGTCAGGAAATAGAGAGAAGTGAAGCTTCCCCCAAAATTATACCCTTTTAATAGAGAAATTTATCTCAACAAATAATGCTTGACTATTCTTGACCTCCTCTGCTTTCTTCCAGTTCTTTCTTTCCTTCTTTAAATACAGATGTTCCCTAAGATTTCTGTTATTTCCCTGTGGTTTTCACTCTCCAATGTTACTTCCATCCAAATGACTATAAAGTTTACCACTGTGGACATTTCTTTTCTTTTTCACATTAGTTTACAAACCTATTTGCAGGGTAGAATTTTCTACTGAGATCCTCCATCATTGGCTACAACTAAACAAATATAGAACCAAGTTTACCCGTTTCTTCTCCAGACTGCCTTGTCTGTAATTGCCTCTTACCAGATTGTCCTCTTTCGCCTTTAGTTTCTTTTCCCTCTTATTTAATATTCATCTGGTATTTGAATTGTCATGCTTGAGGATGGCTTGACTTCTTATCTTCCCAACTTTATTTCTCTTTGTACTAACCACATACTTTCAGTAGATCATTACTTTATTTCTTGGAGATTTCCGTTTTCATAAATAGCCTCATTCTGGTTCTCTTTTTTGGGGGAGTGGAGGGACATGTTTTCTCTATTTTATTGTTGAAGTCTACATATTTTTTATTGTCTTCAAAATTCTACTTTCTCCACAAAGCCTTTTATGCAGCATTCAGTACCTCTGGTTCTTTTTTTTTTTTTTTTTTTTTTTTAGATTTGAGTCAGAAAGTGACTGTCATTATGTATCAGCTGAATGTTTTTCCCTTCAGAATATTCTCTTAGGGAACCAAACTTTCCAAACACTTTTAGAGCTGCTTGTTGGCTTCTAGATTACATTGCTTATGATTTTAAATCTTTTCAGTGATGGCAGATCATTATCATTCTAACTTGTATCTGATTTTTAGAAACTTTCAGTGTTACTCAGAATATCAGAAAAAAACATTTGGGCTTAGACACAAGGTGTAGAAGATTATCCAAAATATCAATATTATGGCATGTCAAGAACTCTCCAAATAGCTAATGAGACAAATAGATAATTACTAGGGAAATATTTAAGGCAAAAAAAAATAACCAGCCCCCCCCTCAAAAAAAAAACCTGCCAAAAATTCAATAGAAAAAAAACATCTGCAAAGACCATTATTAATAATTGCTATGGCAGGCAGGAAGGAAATAGAATCAGACAGGTAGTTCAATCAGAGAGGCCTCAAATAACTGTCAACAAAGCTGAGAAACACTGGAGACAGAAAAGTCAGACTCATTTCTGGTAAGAAGTTTGAAGAATTAAAAGCTCAAGTTTTATAGGAGGAGAGTGAAATTACAAAACCATTTTCAGGAATGAATGCTGGATTGCAGTCCATGGCCAGGTGAATGGGAGAAACAGAAGATATCTGGATATGATATGACAATGAAGAAAACAATGAGGCTTTTAAATTGGATGATGATGAAGCCCAATTATAACAGAAAAATTGGTCTCTATTTTTATGAATACAAAGAAAAAGAAAAAAGATTAGAAAAACAACTGGAACAGTTTTCTTAACTAAACAGGTTATCACTAGACAGGACAATAAGAAGGCTTCGACAACTGATTTAAATAAAGAAACTCTTAAATGAGTAAAATCAACATTTTAAGAAGGTAATGCAGAGAACTTCACTTCAATTTTTTGATTCTATGATTTCAAAAAGCCATACTATTTCTAGATTGTGTAGTACTTATGTCAATATTAAAAAAAGCACATGGTTTCAAGAATTTAAAGGCAAATGAATATAAACATTGAGGAAGTGGGAGCACAACATCAAATATAACCCTTAACTAAAATGGTGTTCACATTTGAAAGGAAGTCCGTAGCCTTTACAAAACCAGCAGATCTATGTCACACAGAATTAGTCTTGGATTTTAGGTCTCTGCTATAGTTAAGTGAATATTTAAAGTAGGTGCAAACTTTTTCAAATTGTCAATTTAAAAAGCAGGGGAAGAAGTTATAAGGATAGGCAAGGGAAGCTCATTAACTTTGGGAATTTCATTAGTTCCTCTGAAATGTGAGCAAGAAATAAAATTACTTTATGTACTATTAATCTCTTCACCACTATGTTACTGTAGGCTTGTCCCTCATGGTCTATCCTTCATCAGTTATTGTTTGTCCCCTACCTCTTTTGACAATAGTTTATTAATTCTGTAGAAATGAGAGACACAAATATATTGTAAAAATAAAGTATTTGTTTAAAAATTTGAGAAAAGCTGAAGTAAATAGTAACTGATCAGAAAATGAGTTTTGGGTAAAAAATTATTATGATAATAAAGTACAAAATTAAATACAAAACAAGATCCTAGAAGAAGGAACATATTTAGCTGATCTAAAAATACAAATATACATTCCTATACTTGTTTCTCTTTGGGCTGGAAAAATAATTAGTCAAAATATATCATAATCAGAAATTAAGACTGTACTGACAAATACTAGAATCAAATAATAATCATACAGGAACTTCATATCATATATGAGTTATTTTTGAATTTCTTTTTTAAATAGTGTGGAACATTTAGAAAGATATTTTGGACATGCATGATGAAGGAATAAAGCCTTTTTAAAATATAGGAACAAGGCATACATTTTAAGAAATAAACATTACAAACAGCAAAATCTCTTAGAGCAAACTATAAAGACCATTAAAAATGTAAAACTTAACAGTGATTATTAGTAAATTTCAGAGAAGTGGAAATAGTGGGTATGGAAAATTTATGAAAACCAAGAAGTCCAGCTGTGACAGAATACATAATTATAAAGATTATATAAAATTTTTACTCATTTTTCTATATAATATTATAATAAATTCACACACCCAACAAGAATATAATTAGGAAAATCATAAAACCTTATCAGCCAACATTACTGAGATACTTAACAGCAAATAGAAAAAAGGAATAGAATGGTGTAATTTTAGAATTTGTGAATACAAATATTAAAGATTTCTTTCATGTCCCCATGAAGGGGACTTCCCTCACATGCAATATATATATATAGGACTTTAAAACGTTTATAGAAAATTTACATTATCTTCTTTTCCCATTTCCCATTAACTTTTGGAAGTTCCCTCATATGTCTGGTTCTTATATATCCTATTCCTAAAGAGTTCTTGAATCTGTGCATCTCAAGATAAACCATAGTCATGTTTTCACTCTTGAGAATTTCTCCTTCTCTCTCTCTCTCTGTTTCTTTCTGTCTCCATTACTCCCTCTCCCTTTACCCTTCCACCCCCATCTTATCTCCTTCCAGGGCATTCTCTATGATGGGAGTTGGAGTGATCTTTTGTAAAAAAATCTCATCAGGTGCTTACAGAATGTTGAGTGACTTCTTATCATGGAGCTAATGGAATATTTTCATTGTATGATATATACCAGAGTATATTTTCTATTTGAATTTGAATTCGTAGAATTTGAATGAAAATATTAAAGGTTAACCCATATTTATGTTGAACTTGAAATTTTATAAGTTCCTTTCATATTTAATATTTTGAGTGACACTGTAATAGTAATAATTTATATTCTTAGTTTTATAAACAGAAAATTTTGTGTAAGTTGTACAGCCAGCAAGAGGCAAGACTTAGAACTTCCTTTTAGACTTTTGGTTTTTACAGTTTCTGTTTGTAACAAGAAGATGCTTGTCTGCCCTGGGGAGCACTCCTGAATGAATGTGGCCCAGTACCTCTTCCCCTGGGTGAAGGGACTAAAAAAAATCGTCTGGTATTCCAATTCCACTTCTTCTAGTACACTATGTACTGGATGCAGTTGTCTTACCATAGATTACTTTTTTAAAAATACAAATTTTATATTGTTTTACTTTGCAAATTAAATAATTATTAGAGTGCTTGCAAACCACTATAATAACTATGTTATGAATTATGTCTGTAATTTTGCAGTACAGTGCCTGACTCAGTAGGTACTTGATAGATATGTTTCACTGGATGCGTTAACTTGTATTCAATTGCAAATAATAGAAGACTCAACTCAAAATGACTTAAAAAAGGAAGACATTTTTCAGCCTGTAGGTTAAGAAATCTAGTGTTAGACATTGCTGCTGCTCTGTGGAGTCTTCAGGAAACTCTGCTCTTGCTGTCTTTCTATTCTGCAACCCTCAGCATATGATTGAGTCATGACTGCAGTCAATACTTGGCCCCAACTCAGCCTACTCTGTTGCTGCTTGATTGTTGTTTATTGTACAACAACAATAATAGTTTTTATTTGTTCACTGTTTCCTTTGGGGCTTTGGGGCTAGGTATATTCATATATTTTCCTCTTGTACTTACCTGTCTAACTAATAAAACTAACTTCAATGAGAAAAAAATGATTTCTTTCCTTTCACTTAATGGATTTTTAAAAAAAAAACTGAGATAAAGTTTATATGACATAAAGCTTACCATTTTAAAGTATACAATTCAGGAGCCAGCATTATAGCATACTGGGTAAAGCTGCTGCCTGTGATGCTGGCATCCCTTATGGGCGCTGGTTCATGTCTCGATGTTCCACTTCCAATGCAGTTCCTTGCTAATGGTCTGGTAAAGCAGCAGAAGATGGCCTAAGGGTTTGGGCCCTTGTCACTTACGTGGGAGACCCAGATGAAGCTCCTGGCTCCTGGCTTTGGCCTGGCTGTTGTGGCTGCTTAGGTGGTGAACGAATGGATAGAAGGCCTCTCTTTCAGTGTCTCCCTCTCACTCTGTAATTCTGACTTTCAAATAAATCAGTAAGTCTTAAAAATAAATAATAAAGTATGCACTTCAGTGGCGTTTAGGACATGTACTATATGTTGTGCAACTTGCACTTCTGTGTAATTGCAAAATATTTTCCAAAAGAAAACTCTACTCATTAAGCAGCTACTCCCTTTTCTCTCCCCTCCAAATCCCCTGTCTCTGAAAACCGCCAACTTGTTTTCCATCTCTATGGATTTACCTGTTCTGGCTGTTTCATATAAATGGAATCATGCAGTCTGTGACCTTTTGTGTTTGACTTCTTTCTCTTAAAATGTTTTTGAGCTTCATTCATGCAGCATTTTTTATTACTTCCTCCCCCTTTATGTCTGAATATTATTCCATAGTATGTTTATATCACATTTTATTTACACATTTATCTGTTTATAGACATTTGAGTTGTTTCCATCTAATGGCTGTTGTGAATACTGCTGCTATGAACATTTTTATGCAAGTATTTGAGTGCTTGTTTTCAATTCTTTTATATATATGTGTATACAATTATTCTACTTGCATTTCTCTGATGACTACTGATGTTGACTATCTTTTCATATGCATATTGGTGCTACTTTTTAATATGAACTCTCGTATTCAGTCAAACTCAAGTTCTTGCTCCCCACCAAATTCTTTGCTTCATTGAGATGCCATGCTTTCTGCCATATCCAAGTTCTTTCTTCTCTATGAAGACTTCCTAATGATTCTAGAGTCCAGATACTCATACTATAGGAGATCATATATAACCTATCCTGTATGTTTATGACTTCTAAATTGTATATTTATATATAAATATAAATAAGTTCATTCATTTAACAAACAGATTTGTAGTCTAATTGGACTCACATATATATTATGTTAATTATTTACCTTGTTTAGTAAAAGTTTCTTGTGGAGAGTGCATTGAGTGCACAATCCGAATAATTTTGATATGTTGTATGTTTGTTGTTTGCATATTAATAAATTAATTCTCCACAGAGAGAAGAAAAAGAAGTAGGAAATAAGGAAAGCAGGAAACTGGATCAGCAACAAAGCAGCCAGGACTCAAACTGGCACTCGCATAAGAGGTTCAGACACCCCAAGCAGTGGCTGAACCTACTGCACCATAATGCCTGCCTCTCTGATACTTCTAACAATGTCTTTTATAACTATTTTTTAAAATTCAGGATTCAGTAAAATATTACAGATTTCATTTGCTTGATATGTCCCTAGTTGTTGTTGTTGTTTTAAATGTTTATTTATATTTGAGAGGCAGAGTAACAGAGAGGGAGAGGCAGGGAGAGAGAGAAGTCTTCCATCAGCTCATTTACTCCCCAGTTGGCTGCAACTGCTGAAGCTGGGCTGATCCGAAGCCAGGAGCCAGGAACTTCTTCTGGGGCTCCCACGTGGGTGCAGGGGCCCAAGGACTTGGGCCATCTTCTACTGCTTTCCCAGGCCATAGCAGAGAGCTGGATCAGAAGTGGAGCAGTCGGGACTTGAACTGATACCCATATGGGATGCTGACACTGCAGACGGCAGCTTTACCTGTTATGCCACAGCGCCAGTCCTGCTATTTTTTAAGAAAAAGGAAAAATAAAGTGTTGGCTTGGGAGATGAAAAAAACCAATCTTGGATCTCGTTGTTTATTAGCTCTGACAGTGGTAGATGGGCTTAATTTTAGATATTGCTAAATTATTTTTGTTTTTTTTTTTTTCAGCTTATTATGACAACACCATTTTTCATAGAGTTGTACCTGGTTTTATAGTTCAAGGAGGAGATCCTACTGGCACAGGGACTGGTGGAGAGTCTATCTATGGAGCCCCATTCAAGGCAAGTGAACTTGGGATGCTGACTCAAAAACGATGTGTCCCTTAAGAAAAAAAATTCCAAAAAGAAATGATAGTATGCAAAATCAATGTCTGTCACATATTTAAGATTACACAGCATAAGAACAACACTTTTCCCATCAAGCATTCTTTTTAAGTTGTCTTAATGTAAGCTTTTATACTAGAATGAATTCAGGTGGAACTCAAGGCGGTAGTGAAAAAGACATGGTTCAGAATAAAAATAGAGTATTTCCTGATGTCTGTCTGTATCGAATATCTGCAGCTCTGTAAATGAAAGCATTTTTAAAACACTGCATATGCTATTCTACTTTAAAAGTTTTATGTAAACACTATCTTGAATCTGTAGTAGACTGCTCATCCTGCTATCACCAAATACCAGGCTGGATGGCTTAAACAGTAGGGTCTGTTTCTCATGGTTCTGAGGCTGAGAAGTCAAGATTAAGGAATGGTTCCCGGTCAGGTCTGTTTTTCTGGCTTGCAGATGACTGCCTTCTCTGACATCCTCACAATGGAGAAGGGAAAGAGAAGTCTGGTATCCCTTATTTTTATAAGGATGCAAGCATTATTGGATTAGGGGCCCATCCTTATGACATTGTTTTAATCTTTATCACCTCCTCACGGACCAAAATATAATTGACATTGTGGGCTAGGAGCTCGGCATATGAATTTGGGGGTTACACAATTCAGCTCACAGAAGAATGTATTCTAAATCAAGCACAATAGATCTCGTGGCACAAAATGCATACCACAATTGAAAAATCACAAGAACAGGAAAAGCAACATAAAAAGTATTAGAAAAAGATACATTAGGAATAGGTCAGTGATTTGTTAACTACCAACAAATCTTAGAAGAACAATGAGGTAATGTCATAGTTAAGATAGAAAGAACTGTGTGTTCAAGTAAAAACTAAAATTTGTGTTCATTATTAACCTGCTGGTACCTATATCATGTTCTTTGAATGAATGAACATCAAAAGCTCTTAGAATTTAGAAGTTTTTGAAAACTTCATATTTCTATTAATGGGGTAGAATGTCTGGAGTTTCCTTTCTTCTCTGAGTTACTATGTGAGTCTTCAGAAAAATACTTTGTGAACTGTTTGCTTTAATTTCCGATGATAATGGCCTTAGGAAATATGAAATTATTATGAAAAAATTTAGATGTCAAGTTAGCCTATTTATATTTACCAAAGTGAAATGTTTCATGGTTTTAGAGCCTCTGTCTAGTAGGAAGCATTCCTTTATTCTAGTATTTGGTGTAACAGAATAGCTTTTTTTACAATTCCTTTCTGATTAAATTTTTGCTTTTCTATTTTCATGTACTACAGTTATTTTGTTAAATTTTTGTGCTAGGTAATTTAAAATACAGTATACAGAGTAATGATTCATTGAATTCAGATCTCTTTGAGAATTACTTATTAAGGAAAAATAACTTCATTTATGACAAGCAGTGATTACATGCATGGCTACATTATAAATAATACAAAATCAGGTCTGGATGGAAATTCTGTATACTCAATCTTAGCCAAAAGGCCAACAACCAGTGGATATTCTGTAAACAAAGTGGCTTATGTATGTGTTAAGTAACCCTGTCATGCAAGAAAACCATCTTAGAAAGGCTTGCTCCTGCCCTTTCGGAAACTAGCAGATTGGACCACTGCCAGTTCAGAGAAGATTCAACTTAGGACTTCAGAAAACACAGTGAAATCATTTAACATAATCAGGATAAATTCCTTTAATTAAAAAATGAGAAGAAAGCAATTGTTTTATGACATTTATAATGAGATGGTGAGTATTACCTGAAGACTCCGCAATGACTCAACATTGTTTTCTTGAAGAAATGAAAGATTTTAAAAGCTTGGATGGTTTTGAAGGATACTAATAGGGAAGTGAATCTTAGAAATCTATTCCCAAATGAGTACCCTTCCCCTGCATGTTAGCAGACAGCTTTCCGCAAAATATGCTGATCTGTGGCTTAGTATGTCTAGAATATACTTATAGGTTAGTGATTTCTAGTTTAAGTGCATTAAAAGTATAAATATTGGACTTGATTATACTTAAAAGTCAGTTAAATTAAACTTACCATTTTTGTTAGCAGTATTTTGAGATCTTACTGGTCAGGTAAATAATCAATTGAATTTGAAATATCTTATAACTGAGGACATTCTCTAAATTTTTTTTTTTGTACCTCAGGATGAATTTCACTCTCGGTTGCGTTTTAATAGGAGAGGACTGGTTGCCATGGCAAATGCTGGTCCTCATGATAATGGCAGTCAATTTTTCTTTACATTGGGTCGAGCAGATGAACTTAATAATAAACACACCATCTTTGGAAAGGTTAGTGTCTACTTATCTTACACTTACAGTTTGGTCTTTGGTTTTATGTTATTCGTTAATCTTCTGTGATATATATATATATATATATATATGATTAACTTATCTAAGAGCTTCCTTTATAAAAGTATTTCTTTTATAAAAAAAAGCATTTATTTTATATATTATATATATGTGTGTGTGTGTGTATATATATATAGGTAGATATAGATTTTATTTTTTTAATTTGAGAGACAGAGTTACAGACAGATAAAGGGAGAGACAGAGAGAAAGGTCTTTCATTTGCTGGTTCACTTTCCAAATGGTTGCAACAGTCTGCACTAGGCCGATCCAAAGCCAGGAGCCAGGCGCTTTTTCTGGGTCTCCAATGTGGGTGCAGGGGTCCAATCACTTGGACCATCTTCCACTGCCTTCCCAGGCCATAATAGCAGAGAGCTGGATCAGAAGAGGAGCAGCTGAACACAGCTGCTTTCTTTAAAGCTATGGTCTTTCTTTAAAGCTATGGTAGTGGTATTAGTTACTATGCCATTCAGCCAATATTGTTTTTACAGTTTTAGAAAGACCCTTAGGTAATTACATTTAGCACTTTAAAGTTTTTTTTATTAATGATGAATTCCCTTACCTTTAAAGTGAAAGTTGTGCTGACACTGAAATACAGGAGATGCAAGTACCTATTTAATCCCATTTGCATTCATTACCATAGCAAGGAGCGCTGTTTCTGTAGAATTTTCAACAATTCTCTTTAAAAATGGATTTTTTTCTCATTCATCTCTCGTCTCAAATGTATTCATATATGAGTATATTTTAAGTCTTAGTTTTAGGCATTTGAGACATCACTAGTGTATCAGCCCCCTCTGCTGGTCCAGTAAAAATTGTTTCTCCTATATCCTTGGTAAAACTGGATTTTGTGATGATGAAAGGGAAAAAAACAAGTTGGTACAATTGGAAAATCTGTTGTATTTATAAAATTTTGGAAATGCTGAATGAAAATAACATTAAAATCATGAAAAATCAATGTTATTGCTCAGTACTTAACAACATGTGTTAGGAAATATGTACAGGCACATTCTTTTGAACCACTCCAAAGCAGTTTGTATGCTATTCATACATTTCCTCTTTTCCTCCATTATTTTTAAAATATAAGAGTGTATAAAAAATGGGATTTAAGTAGCCATTTTCTACCATTTTTTACAATTGATATAACTGACACACTAGAGATAACATATAGCATATTAGAAGTTGGAAAAGCAATCACTGTTGGCTCTAATGCTTCTTTGAGATTCAATTTCTTCATTTGTGTAATGAGGATAATGATAGTTCCTAGTTGAAGGATATTTATGAGTTTTAAATGAGGTAATATCTATAAAGCACTTACTACGTTATTATTGATATTATTTGTTTTTTCTGTGCTAGATTCTAAATTTGTTTTTGATGTTTAAATGAAAAGTAATCATTCAGTTAGAAGTTGTTTTGCACTGTATTTTTATTTTAGTAAAAACTGATGCTAACTATATTTTGGACATTTCCCAAAAAGCTTATTGAGGGATAGAATTCCATCTATTGCTTTTCCCTTAAGATGAAGCTGCTTTATTTGTATTACTTAAAACATATGCTGTTATGTAATACTATGAAATACCCTTTTAGTTATTTTAAAAATCTTTTCAAATATTCCTCTTAATTGAAAAATTGAATACAATAATTTGAAATTACATTTTATATTTTTATTTGATAGGTTACAGGGGATACAGTGTATAACATGTTGCGACTGACAGAAGTAGATATTGATGATGATGAAAGACCACGGAACCCACACAAAATAAAAAGTTCTGAGGTAGGGAGTATAATTATTATGAGATATAGCACTTAACTTGTTATTTAAGAGGGATTTTTAAACTATTAGGTGAAGACTTTTTACCAAATTAATCTCATATCTCAGATTTTATCTCTATTTATGCTCAAGTTCTGATGAAGAATATTTTATTAGAGGTTTAGAATTCAAAGATGAAACTTTAGCTGAAAATCCAATGATTAAAAAGCTTAACTCTTAATAGAAAGTTAGAGGAATTAGCCTGAAGAAATGACTTCATAAGTAATTGAAGAGTGATCGTTCATTGAGTCAGAAAGATTCTTACAAAGGTCAAAACACTTCACTTTGTTACTTTATGTATCATTTAAGTTTTCTTAAATATTTTTTCCTTTTGTAAATGGGAATAAAATACAGTATCACTTACTTAATAGAATAAAGGATTATTAGGAGAATCCAATGAGGCGGCATAAGTGATATATATATAGATGTATATATATATATAGATATAGATATATAGATATATCTATGGATAGATATAGATATAGATATGTCACTATACTAATAACATTTATGTGGGAAGAAAACTGCAGACACCAATGTCAGTGACAGTAAATATTGGTTTTCCTCTTTTGTGAAATTAAAACAATGGAATAATGTTTTTAAACTATTTCTTTTCATAGGTTTTGTTTAATCCATTTGATGACATCATTCCAAGGGAAATTAAAAAGCCAAAAAAAGAGAAACCAGAGGAGGAAGTAAAGAAACTGAAACCTAAAGGCACAAAGTAATCATAGTAGAAAGATTTTTCTTCAATTTGAAAAGCAACTCTATTTCACTTGGTTTATTTTATTTCTCTTTATGATAATTGTTTTCTAGCAAGAGAAAGACTAGTTTGAATGAAGAAGATGTGGTTATTGTCAGCGTGTTTTTTTCCTAAAGATGAAATTATGTCATCTCATATGTCTATATGAAACCTATGTTAATAAATATTTTATCCTCACTCAGTTATACACATGAATTGAAAAACTCTAGTTTGGCTTTTTAAAAATTAACACATGTAGTCACTCAGTATGAAGTATTTGGAAAGTAGAGAAAAGTATAAAGAATATTTTTAAAGACTGTAACTTCCATCCCTTATTTTTGGTGTAATTAAAATAATCTTTTTATAAACATTTTAAAACATAAAATTTTCATTCAATATTCTAGATTATTTGCTTAAGATAGGCTTCAAAACAATAAGAAATTTTAAAATGAATTTCAGTATTTTGTGATAAGAATCTTTACATTATTACTACTGTCTATATTAGTAAAATGGTAAGAGTTGGAGTTCAGTTTTCTCTTTACTGAATTGTAGCATCTTTATTAGAGATTTTATTGTATTTATAAATGTTAGAGTCAGACAATTCTATATATAATCCTGACCAACACAATTAGTGAGAAGCAAAGTTTATTTTCCTGAAATTCATTGCTTTATGTTACAAAAGGAAGATTCTAATAAGTACAACACCTGGTTGTCATGAAGATTAACTCATAGGGGCTATATGGAAACATCAAACAGTGTAGATATTCAATACATATTAGTTTCTTTCCTGGATATTCTATCAGACATCAGCCAGTTAAACAGTTGATGCTTCCTGGCAACATAACTTTTTATTCAAGTAAAGCTTGTGTATTTGATTTCCTTTTATTTCTTGATTCATTCATTTTGACTAATTTATCTCTGGATGAAAGGTCATTGTCACTATATTCTTATGTGGCATTTCATCAATATGACTTATCTTTACAATAAGCGCAAAGTTAGTTTTTTTTGGTGTGTTTTCTTTTCATTCACAGGAAGTATATTAGGGATGTTTGGTAGCCATTGATTGCATCTAGGTTTTGGGAAAAAAAATTTTCCAAATCTTTAATTTTCTAATATTCGGGAGTAAATTTTAATAATTTGTTGTTTATATTATTTGAGATTTACCCTAGTTTGAAGGATCAGTGGAGACAATTTTTTTCTTACCACTGACTACTTTCATTTTAAAGTTTATTGCTGGTATTTTTTTTGTCTGACAGTTTTGTGTACCTTATTAATTTTAAAATATTGACATATTTTGCCAAATTCTAGATTAATTGCTCTCCATTTTTAGTGTTCTCGGTTGTATATTTATTAGTTTGCCAGAAATCTCCATTTTGCTACCAATTTTGATAATTATACAGAGTTCGATTATTTTTGTCATGCTTGACAGTCTATTTAATGGTAATGCTCAGGATGGGTTTTTAGTCATTAGTTTATAATAATGCATGAAACATCAGTGGTCTAAGGCAAAGGCTTAACATTATACTGAAAATATAGGATACTTTTGCATCATACTAACTAATACTTTCTTTTTAAAACATTGTATATTCTGTTTTGTTGCTTTGGAAAATAGGGTACTTACAAGTTTCATTTAACTTTTTCTTCTAATTTTCTTTATTTTTTTAAACTAGAAATTTTAGTTTACTTTCATTTGGAGAAGAAGCTGAGGAAGAAGAGGAAGAAGTAAATCGAGTCAGTCAGGTAATCACTAATTAAACCTCTTTTCTGAGTTATATCTCCTGCTGTACTGGAACACCATGTTTTACATGTTACACATTCAGTAATGTTCATTGCATTGATTTGTATGATGGTTTGTAGTTAGTCATATTTGCAACTTTGAGATATTTGCTCTCAAAATTAGAATTTCTGTAAATAATTTATTAATTTTGTAAAAAATAAAAATTATTTTTAAAATATGGCATTTTTCTATCACTTAGAAATATAATTTTTTGAGTAGTTGAACTTACTCAGATCTTAATTGCTATTTGTTTAATTGGTTTGCTATATGATAATTATGATTATTTTTGTCATTATTATTATAATAGACTAAAACTCTTATATTCATCCTTAATGTTATTTATATATTTTTTGTTTCATTTCTTCTCATTATAACCTTTGAGATGGATGTTATTATTCTTATTTTACCTGTGAAAAAATTCAAATATAGATAGGTTACAATTTGCTCAAAGTCACACAGCTAGTAAGTAGCTGTAACTGGGAACTGAACTCAAATACATGGACTTAGACCAAAAAGTGTGGTTTTCCCCTTTTCACTTTCATCACAATACTCAGTACAGAAACACAGTGTCATGTCATTGTTTAGAGCAGTGATTCTGGTATGTATCATCATCTAAGACGATCATCTTCAAGGATTTTTACTCCCAAGGTTCTAATATGTCTTTTTTTTCTTGAAAGTTAGTGAACACTGAAACCCAGAGGATTAAATTCAGTCTTTGTTGTGATAATTAAAGCTATAGCCAGCCTTATCTTAGTTGTTTAATACAGTCATCCATTTCTTTTTTTAAAATTTTATTAAATGTATACAAATTTTATATATTTCATATATGTAGATTTAGGAACATAGTGATATTTCCTACCCTACAATTCCTCCAGCCCAAACTCCCACCCATCCTCCTCCTTCATCTCTTGCTTTATTCTTAATATTTACAATGATATCCTTTCAGTTTAATTTATAGCCATAAGATTATCCCTATCCTAAAAAATTCAACAAAAAGTAAGAAGAAAAAAATACTGTGCCTCAACAGTAAAGACAAAGGGCTTTAAACAATCATAGAATTTCCAAATGTCAATTTCACTCCTATACATTACATTCTTGATGCTCTATTAGTTACCACAGATCAGGGAAAACATATGGTATTTGTCTTTTTGGGACTTATTTCATTAAGCATTATGGCTTCTAGTTGCAGCTATTTTGTTACAAAAGACAGGATTCTATTCTTTTTTAGGGATGAGTAGTATTCCAAATAATATTGAGCATAATTTCTTTATCTAGTCATTAATTGATGGACATGTGGGTTGATTTCATATCTTAGTTATTGTGATTTGAGCTGCAATAAACATGGGAGCACAGGTCATTTTTTCATATGCTGATTTCATTTCATTCAGGTAAACTGCCAGGAATGGGATTGTTGGGTCATATGGTATGGTATGACTGTTTAGTATATCTATTTTCAACTTTCTGAGGTATATCCATACCATCTTCCACAATGACCCTACTAGTTTACATTCCCACCAAAAGTGGATAAGGTACCTTTTGTCTTACATCCTCGCCAGCATTTATTGTTCGTTGATCTCTGTATGAGAGCCTTTCCAACTGGGGTGAGGTGAAACCTAATTGTGATGGTTAGTGATCCTGAGCATTTTTTCAAGTTTCTGTTGGCCATTTGATTTTCCTCTCTTGAAAAATACCTGTTCAAGTCCTTTGCCTATTTCTTTACTGCATTGTTAGTTTTGTTGTTGAGTTTCTTGAGCTCTTTATAGATTCAGGATATTAATCCTTTATCAGTTTCATAGTTTGCAAATATTTTCTCCTGTATTGCCATTTGTCTCTTTTCTTGGCTGAGTGTTTCTTTTGCAGTGGAGAAGTTTGTCATTTGTCATTTGGCTGGGGTCTTTTCCAAGCAGTCTTTGCCTATGCCTATGACTTCTAGAATTTCCCTAATGTAATCTTCTAGTAATTTTAAGATATTGGGTCATAGATTTATATCCTTCATCCATTTTGAGTTGATTTTTGTATAAGGTATAAGATAGGGGTATTGTTTCATACTTCTGCATTTGGAGATCCAATTTTCCCAGCACGATTTGTTGAAGAGACTGTCCTTTCTCCAGGGATTGATTTTAGCTCCTTTGTCAAAGGTAAGTTGGTTACAGATGCATGGATTGATTTCTGGCATTTCTGTTCCCTTCCATTGGTCTAACCATCTGTTTTTGTGCCAGTACCAGACCATTTTGATTATAACTGTCCTGTAGTATCTCTTGAAATCTGGCATTGTGATGCCTCTAGCTTTGTTTTTGTGGAATAAGATTGCTTTAGCTATTATAGGTCTTTTGTGTTTCCCTATGAATTTCAGCATCATTTTTTCTATATCTGAGAAGAATGTCATTGGTATTTTGCTGGGGATCACATTGAATTTGTAAGTTGCTTTCTGTTGTAAGGACATATTGATGATTAATTCTTCAACAAACATGGAAGATTTTTCCTTTTTTGTGTGTGTGTCTTCTATCTGTTTAATATTTTGTAATTTTCATTGTAGAGATCTTGTACCTCCTTGGTTAAATGCATTCCAAGGTGTTTATTTATTTATTTATTTTTTTGTGGGCATTGTGAATGGGATTGATCTTATAAGTTCTTTTTCAGCCATGGCGTTGTCTGTGTATACGAAGGCTGTTGACTGTTTTATGTTAATTTTATATCCTGCCACTTTCCTGAACTCTTTTATGAATTCCAATAGTCTTTTAGTGGAATGTTTTGGTTCCCCTATATATAGAATCATGTCATCTGTAAATAGGAATAATTTGACTTGTGCCTTTCCCATTGGATCCCTTTGATTTGTTTTTCTTGCCTAATGACTGTGGCTAAACCTTCCAAGATTATATTGAATAGCAATGGTGAGAGTGGTGATTTGGCCCTGCCATTTTTCCATAAATATTCCTATTGTTTGTTTTGGATTTTCTTTGTAATTTTACTGGGAGATTTTCTGCTTTCACATTGTATCATAATAATGACTATCTTTCTGTGTTTCTGTATGTAGCACATCCTTAAACATCTTTTATAAGGCTGGATGAGTGGTGAGAAATTTTCAATTTCTATTTGTTATGGAAAGTCTTTATTTCACCTTTATTCATAAATGAGACCTTTGCAGGGTACAATATTCTGGGTTGACAGTCTTTTTCATTTAAGACTTGGACTGTGTCCCTCTGTTGTCTCCTAGCCTGTAGGGTTTCTGTTGAAAAGTCAGCTGTGAGTCTAATTGGAGATCCTTTGAAAATAATCTGGCATTTCTCTTGTGTATATTTCAGAATATACACAACTCCCATGCCCTAGATGCCAGGTTGAACAGCCTTGGAGAACAAGGGTAGGAGAAAGGAGTTTGTTCTTCTGCCTTTTTCTTGAAATTGAATTTCTGGTCTGAAGTGAGTTTTGTTCATAGTTATTTTCAGATTGCCTTCACTAAGAATTCAGCTGAATTTCTTCTTTTTATCGCAGCAACATGTGTTAAATGTTGAAAGCTTATCTTTCTTCTGCTGCCTTCTATTGCATAAAATAGAAAGAATATTATGTTTAAATTATACTGAGTATTATAAATTTATACTCCAAAAGCAATTTATTTTGCTGGAAGATTGAAATGTGAAAGGACACCACCACAGATTATATCAAGTTACCTGAAAAACACTTCAAACAGTTTAGAAAGACAAGTAAAATCTTTCCTTTCTGCTCAAAAAATCATAATTCATAGTCTATTATCAAATAAGTGGTGTTATCCTAGTATTGTGTCATCATATTTCTCTCCTTTGACTCCTTAATGGTGGGTGCTTGTGTGATAAATTTAATCTCTCTCCATCTAGGCTAGCTACCTTCTGCACACCTCTCTATTCGAATATCTTACAAATTGCCCAACCACTGGCCAAGACGTAATTCATTATCCTTTCTTATCAACCTTGCATCTGTCTTGTGACTTCTCTTTCTGTTTCTTATATCAGAATCCTCCAATGAGGAACTTTATGTTCAGTTCTGATTTTTTTTTCTGATATTTTTTTTTTCACTTTAGCACTGTCCTAACAATTTTTCATCCAAGATTTATCTCAAATCTGTTTTTTCCTTTGGATTTGATTTGCCACTACCTTTGTTACTTGTAGCCTTGATTGTTATAGTATAAGTCTGCAAGCTTGTCTTCTATCTGCTTGTCTTTTCTTTTCACTCATGACTACCAAAGTAACTTTCCTGAAGCTTAAAATGTGACTGTTGCTGTCTGTTGACTATAAAAATAAGACCAAATTTCTTGGACCATTGTATGAAGATTCTGTTTTCATAACTCCCTTTCATCAACTCTGACCTTTAACTTAGTGTTTCTTAAACTTCCTTGCTGATAAAAATCACTTGTGGTTCTCTTTAAAAATTGGGATTATTTTGCCCAATCTCAGACCCACTGATTCAGAGTTTCCAAAGGAGTGGCCTGGGAAGCTGAACTTCCAATGAATCCTCCTGGCATTCATACCAGGGAAATGTAGGAAACACTGCTTTAATAGATTACCATGGTTTGCTGCTTTACATGGATGCCTGGTCTTTCCTTTTTAAAAAGTACACCTTCTTTCCCTTGCCTGAAATGTCCTATCCTACTACTGGATGTTAATGTCATATTTATTTCCAGCACCTAAAGTGCCATTTTTTCAAAATGCCTTTTTTAATTTTCTTGATCTTTATTTATTTATTTATTTATTTTTTACCTAACTCTGCCTTTCATCTGGTATTTTACATTTTACTTCCAAAAATTTTTTGCTTTATTATACAATAAGCATATATCCTACTCCAACATTATATACTTTACTTTCTGCCTGGGCATGTGTGCTGAAGATAAACTCTCATCCCTGAGTACAGTGTGAATAGAAACATCATGGATACAAACTCATAAACACCATGGTGGAAAGAATCACCATGTTCTTAAAGCAGAATTATGAAGTGTGTGAACTTTTCCTTAAATAAAAGTTTTCTGGCAGAGGGTGGGGTGGGGAAGAAACACCATTTTCCACTGATATTCTGTGATATTTAATAAACTAGTCTTTTTGAGCCTCATTTTTCTTTTTGTAATACAGAAATAATGTGTACTAATTAAGGCTGTAGATAGTCCTTACAGTTCTTATTTTGATATGTCACGAAGTCTTGAAATGAAATATGTTTTTGAATGTCAGATGTCAAAACAATATGCTAAATTTGTCACTGCTATTTAATTCTTGGGGAGCAAAGTATATCAATCTCAATATGATCATAATTATTATATGGCAGTCATAAGGGCTGGTTGAAGACTTCACCAGCAGCTCACCCCTCTTATGTAAAGGAATCCTTAACTGTGGCACAACTGGCTGAGTGCCCTGGAGCACTCTCAGAGGGACCCAGATGATAGTGTATATAGCCTTAGAGCATAGGTGTACACCCGAACATTATGACACAACAACCCGTTTTCCGTATGCATAGGGCTCTTGGCCTGTAGATGGTAAGTGTTTTGTCAGCTTTATGTAATGAATCTGTGGTTGACTTTAATTACCGAAAATAAAACAACAGCAACGGCATTGTTGAAATTTACTAGCTTAGAGGAAAGATTGGTTTAGAGTGCTTGAAATACGTTCTGAAGAAGAAAATCCAAACGAACGTACATTTTTGTTTATTTTGCTATGTTCTTTAGACTTTGAGCACCCTTCAAATACATTTTACCTTTTAGATGAAACTTTAATAAGAAAAGGAAGACAATCCTGCATATTGGAAAAATATGCCCCAAAAATATATATTTTTTAAAAAATTAGCCTTACAGTTTTTAAATGTATGAGTGAACTAGAGGCAAAGCCGAGTAAATGTCTTTTTTAATGATGAAGAACAATTTGTAGTTTGAGTGGTTTCATGAAATGAAATATTTTTGAAGGGCTTAAAAATAATTGTTTCAGTATTGATTTGCTTATCAAGTTTCTTTTTTCAGTGACTCCACAGTGTTAAGCTTTATTCCAGAACCTGTCTGACGGATCCCAAGTTAATTGGTAAAGTCTGAATTGAAGCTTTAGTTTATGTGAAAGGAGAACTGAGAGTCCCCTCTGGTTTATGGATTATCAGTGTGAGATTACACACACTTCTTCACTCCATGCATCTATTCATGACAGGGTACCTCTCTCACATGGGTTAGCTTTCTTTCATTATTTGTTTCAGTATCTTTCTACAACCTGATAAAATCTCTTTAGAACCATAGAATTTTATAGCTCAAAAGAATCTAGTCCAACTTCCTTTCTTTATAGGTGAGGAAACTGAGACCCTGGTTAAGTGACTTGCCAGACTGACTTCGTTTCCTTTTTGATAGGATTGCATGATAGAGAGAAGCCATAATAATCATATCTTGAGTTCAGAAAAGCACATTGTCAGACTATGCCGTGATAGTCTTGGGGACAACATGAAGAAATGTGATCTGGGAGATAGTGCAGCCAGATAGATTTATAGTTAATTGAATACTTCTGCCCAAAGGGTGCTTTGTTGCCAACTTGTGCCTCATTATTTGAACTGGTGAGATGAAGTGTAATAGGAATCCATGTAAATTCTGTACTTTAGTTTAATAAAATCAGCTGAGTAGATTTAACTTAATAGCCTGCAAGCCCTAGCTGAATTATTAAGCATAAGCTCCAAGAATAAGGAATTTAACATTCTCTGCATTGTTTAGATCACATTGGCAGAATGTTTTTTAGTTCTGAACACATGTAAGAAAGATACTGACAAATTAGATGAATTCAGAGCAAGGGAGGGTAGTGAGGAGTGGGGATGATGCCAAAACCAGCTCACGTAGGAAATGCTTAAGGGATTAGATATACTTTGGAGCAGCAAAAAATAAGTAAAAATATGATCCTAGAGTTCAAGTACTTAAAAGTTTTTTTTTTTTTATCTGCAGAAGTCTTCTCTTCATATCGTTTTTTTTTTTTTTTTTTTTTTTTTTTTTTTTTTTTAATTTTTGACAGGCAGAGTGGACAGAGAGAGAGAGAGACAGAGAGAAAGGTCTTCCTTTTGCCGTTGGTTCACCCTCCAATGGCCGCCGCGGTAGCGCGCTGCGGCCTGCGCACCGCGCTGATCCGATGGCAGGAGCCAGGTGCTTCTCCTGGTCTCCCATGGGGTGCAGGGCCCAAGCACTTGGGCCATCCTCCACTGCACTCCCTGGCCACAGCAGAGAGCTGGCCTGGAAGAGGGGCAACCGGGATAGGATCGGTGCCCCGACCGGGACTAGAACCCGGTGTGCCGGCGCCGCAAGGCGGAGGATTAGCCTAGTGAGCCGCGGCGCCGGCTTTCATATCGTTTTATTAAGTGTTTCATTCAAATATCTGTATTGGCTTAAAATTTATTCATGAAACCTTATGTATAACTCAAAATGCTTGGAAAATACTTTCCAAGTAAAGCTTATAATTAGGCAAGTAGGTTTCATAAGGCAAGTGAAGTGGCAGGTCCATTTTAAAAGTCTCTCATTAGCTAAATTTTAATACCATACTCAAATTGTGCCACTTTCATAATGATATGCATAATATTTCTGTCATTTCAAGACATTTTAACATTCACTTCATACCCAAAATTTTAGAAGGCCTTTTGCTCACCCACAATAAGTGGTCGTCAAATTCAGCACTTTTGAAAGTAAAGAAAGTTTTGTCCTCTTTTAGTTTATTCCATGAAGTTGAACTTTTCCCCCAAAGGTTGGAGGTCAGGGTAGGCAAGACACAGAAAATGGTACTAGGCCATTTGCATAGAGGCTGTCAGAAGAGTTACGCAGTCTAATTTATAAAGTGTTTCTACGCTTATATTAAATTGTACCCCACCTATCTTTCTGGTTGTTTATATTTAATAGTTTTAAGATGTTAAACGTTTTTTTTTTAGCTTTGTATTGCTGTTGTCATAAGTTTAGTGGCTTGAAGCAAAACATGTTTAGTATCTTACAGTTCTGGAGATCAGAAGTCTGAAATAGGTTTCACTGGGCTAAATATCCAACTTCCAGGGGCCAGAAAGGTAAAGCCACATCCTGCGATGCTGGCATCCCATATGTGCAACTGTTCGAGTCCCAGCTACTCCACTTCCGATCCAGCTGCCTGCTAATAGCCTGGGAAAAGCAGTGGAAGATAGCCCAAGTGTATGGGCCCCTACACCCATGTGGGAGACCTGGATGAAGCTCCTGACTCCTGGCTTCTGCCTGGCCAAGCCCTAGCGATTGCTATGATCTGTGGAGTGAACCAGCAGATGGAAGATCGATCTCTCTCTCTCTCTCTCTCTCTCTCTCTCTGTCTTTCCCTTCCCCCCTGTAATTCTGACTTCCAAAATGAATAAATAAATCTTTAAAAAGGTATATCCAACCTCTATAGACATTCTCTGTTCCTTGTTGTGGCTCCTTCCTCCGTCTTCAAAGTCAGCAATCACTGGTAAAGTCTTACTCATGCTGCACCACCCTGAAACTGACTTTCTTGCTTTCCCTTTGACTTGCAAAGACTTTTGCGATTACCTTAGCCCCACTCTCATAATCTAGGATAATCTGCTTATCTCAAAAATCCTTAATTTATCGGCAAAGTTCCTTTTGCCATATAAGTGAACAGTCACAGCTTCTGGAGATTAGAACATGGACATCTTTGGGTGCCATTGTTTGGCTCACAAGTCTATATCTAAACTAAATGGGGCTATTTGAAAAACACTGGAGGGGAGGTGAATCAGCACCTTTTAGGTGTTGAGACATGGGTTGACTTGTCAGCCATGGTGGTAAAACGATTCCTGCTTTGAACAGGAAAATAGATTTAATGTCTTCTAAAATTCTTTTTTTTTTTTAATTAAAAACCACTTATTTTTTTGAAAGGCAGAGTGATAGAGAGGGAGAGACAGAGACAAAGAGCAAGCTTCTGTCTACTGATTTACTCTGCAAATGGACAATGGGCAGGGCTGAGCCATGTGGAAGCCAGAAGCTCCATCTGTTTCTCCCACATGGGTGACAGGGGCCTAAATACATGGGCCAACTCCCACTGCCTTCTCAGGCACAATAGCAGGAGCTGGATCAGAAATAGAACAGCTGGGGCTGCAACCAGCACTCCAGTATGGGATACCAGCATCACCAGCAGCAGCTTAACCCATTGTGCTACAATGCCAACCCCTAAAATTCCTTTTTTAACTAGTAAGCGTTTCTGGTTCTTTGCTAAAGGTCTCAGAGGGTACCTGCCAATGAAAAATCAAAACTAAAACAAACAAAAAACAACCAATAGGCCAAGAGTATGAGAGAAAAGTCAGAATCAGCTCATGTGATTGTGGGAACTGGCAAATCCAGAATGTGTAGAGTGGGCCTACAGATGGGAGACTCGAAGAATAGTTGATGAATCTGAAATCTGCAGGCTGGAAACCCAGGCAGGGTTTCTATGTTACGGTCTTAGGGTAGAATTGCTGCTTTGGGAAAACTCAGTCTTTGCTCTTCAGGCCTAATTACATGAGGCCTACCCACATTGTGGAAGGTAGTCTCAAAGCCTACTAATTTAAATGTTAATCTCATCTAAAATACTTTTATAACATCTAGACTGGTGTTTGACCAGACAACTGCACACCATGGTCTAGCCAAGTTAACGCATAAAATTAACCGTCAGTAGAATTAGAGATTGAGTCCCAGACTTTCAAGCTTCTTGGGCAGTGTTATTCCTCTGTACCATCAATCATATTCCTCCCTCCCTCCCTTCCTCCCTCTCTCTCTCCCTCCCTCCTTCCCTCCCTCCCTTCCTTCCTTCATTCCACCCTTTTCTGCCTTCCTTTACTCTATTTAGTAGCTTGTGCTATCTCACTGCCTCTTTGTTCTTGAGTATGTATTTCCAGATAGTAATATGATTTTTCTACCTCCCCTTTGATGTTCATTTTTATATTGGCTTGCAGACAGTTTTTGAGTTTGCTATGGAGCATTTTACACTGAATTAAATAAATATATTTAATGTTTTGTTCAGCGGCTAAACCTTTTAGCAGTCTTTTATGTAATTTTAAAGACATTTTAAAGATATTTTGGGTTGTTCTTCCTTTAAAGTAATTGTTACCTGATGGTATAATTAAAAATCTTAAATAGGTTATTCAGAAAGCATTGGCATTAAAGAGAAATGTCTGAATTCATTTTCACTGTTTTTGGAATTGTCTTGTAATTGCTTCAATTATTCCTCAGTATACTTGCTCTCAGTGGGCTACAGAATCTGTCTTAAAAATTGCTGCTAACTCAGTTTAAAATGTTAATTGAAAGTTGAAATGATAATGATTTTTCAGATTATTTTACAATTTCCACCATTGTTGAATCCTATTTTAAGTTAGGAAGCAAGTTTTTTGTTTTCCCTTCAAGCTGTTTAAAGTAAGTTTTGGGAAATAAATAAGAACTGCTTTTAAAAATAATTATTTTAAAGTGATCATCAAAAGATATATTTTTATCATATACAACATGATGTTTTAAAATATTCATACACTGTACAGTGACTATTTCAAGCTGATTAACATTTGCATTATCTTACATGCTCATCTTTTTTTATGGTAAGGACATTTAAAATCTATTCTCTTAGCAATGTTCAGGAACACTTTATAAAAAGGACCCTTTTTTTTTAAAAAAAGATCTATTACATTCATAATTAAAAAGTAACATTTGTCAATAAACAAAGTAACTCATTAATAGAGTAAGAGCTTATATTAGAGAAGGTAGCCTGATGACTGGAGATGCAATAGGAAGGAATTTCAGGGCAAGAAAGCATGAATAGAAGATGTTCTAGCTTTATTCTATCTTAGGTCATTTTATGTTCATGGTATACTTCTGAACATACCTCATTTAGTTCTTTTGTATGGAACAGGCAAGGCTACTATTTTTATTTCCATTTTGTAGGCAAGAGTTCCTGAGGTCTAAAGAGATCCTTGCATAGATGGCACAGATTCTGTAGTAAGATCCATAGAATTATGGAATATTAGATTTTGAAACTCACTTGGTCTAACAACCATCTTTGTTATCCCATATTCTTTCTACCACACCACTTTCTGCTTTTGAGTTTTTTTTTCCCCTCACCTTTTCCTCCTTACCTTTCATAATTGGATAAACATTATCAAGTAATTAGTTAACATATTGCCTTTTTTTTTAATCTTTCCTTTAAATAAGGTTGTGGAATTAGAAATATAAATTAATGATGTAATTCAGATTCAGGGACTTCTTAAACATCAAATAGAATATTTAGGTTAACTGAGAAAAGTTTTTTTTGTTTTTTGTACACTGGAATATAAGCACGTTTTAATTCATTATATCTTCAAATGTGGAGAATTCTGTGTTAATACAGAAATTTAAAAATCTGCTATTTTCATCTTGGGCATCTATTTCTGAAGGCATACATGTTCCTCAGAAAAAGAAAACCTGTCACATTTCAGAGCCTCTTTCCAAAATAAGAGTGGTAGATTGGGCTTAAAGGAGGAAGTGTTTTTATCTCTCTACCTGATATTTTAAAATTCCAGTTAACATTTTTTATGAAAAATGATTCTTTGTTTCTATGAGTTCTAACCTCTTACTGTTCATTTTGTGGTGAGTAGTTGGAAGGGTGAGGTAGTGAGCAGCTTCCATCTTGAAACTAAAAGTCTAAGTTTTAAGCAACACATCCTGCACTGGGGAGGTCTGTCGGGCAGCAGGCTGCAGCTCCTCAGCTGGGCCAGGGGTTTATGGAGTATATCTTTTGCTATCCACCTTATGTCAGTACTAGAGTTTATGTAAATTCGTAGACTTATCCTTTTGGGAGACTGTTTATTTCTTGACTCATGATTTTAATGTACATTCCTTTCCAGAGCATGAAGGGAAAAAGCAAAAGCAGTCATGACTTGCTTAAGGATGATCCACATCTCAGTTCTGTTCCGGCTGTTGAAAGGTTAGTCTGGGTCTGATGTGATCCAAAATTCTTGTTTTCTGGCTCAGATGATTTTCTTGCTTCTTTTGTTAGTAAATAGTTAGATCTCATAAGTCAAAAATGTTTGAATTGAGCCCCTAAAATGAAGCATTTTGATCATGGAAGTGAAGGACTCCTCACGTGATGGCAGGAGGCACTCTTAGTCACTTTTGCTATCTACCTTTGTTGAACTAATTATGTAGGTGAGACATGTATGCTATGGTTTGAATGCTAAAAATTGTTTGCTTTGACAGTTTAAGGTTGAACTCAGAATTTCTTTGCTAACTTTTTCCTTGAAGGATTTTTATCTCAGTTGCTGTCATGAGTAACTAAATCAGCCTTAAAGGTTTTTGTAAAGTCACCACCATAGTTTGAGCCAATCCACTAAGTGTATATACTCACAAGCTTTTAATAATTTTCTCACTGTCATCACTGCTTCTCATTGAGAAGGGAAGATGTCTTCATGTTAAATATAACCACCAGATATATCGGGGCAGTGTCTCAAAGAGGGACTAAAATACTTTCATACTTAGTTTTGCTCATTTTCTTTTTTCTTTTTTTTTAAGATTTATTTATTTGAAAGGCAAAGTTACAGAGAGGCAGAGGTAGAGAGAGAGAGGTCTTCCATCCGCTGGTTCACTCCCCAGATGGCCGCAACAGCCGGAGCTGCGCCGATCTGAAGCCAGCAGCCAGGAGCTTCTGCCAGGTCTCCCACATGGGTGCAGGGGCCCAAGGACTTGGGCCATCTTTTACTGCTATCCCAGGCCATAGAAGAGAGCTGGATCAGAAGTGGAGCAGCCAGGACTAGAACCGGTGCTCATATGGGATGCCGGAACTTCAGGCAAGGGCTTTAACCCGCTGAGCCACAGTGCCGGCCCCCAGTTTAGCTCATTTTCAAAAGTCCTACTTCAGGACAATATTTTTTTAACACCCCTGTTTTTAAAGAATTTGGTTTTTATAGCCAAAATACTTAAAGCTTATAGAGGAAATTGTTTACTGTAAGTATTTTGTTCATAAAAAAAGTTCTGTTAGTGGTTGTTTCCTATTTTTAGAAAAATATTGGTAAATGCATATATTGGTTCCTGGAGCATATCTCTTTTTCTGTTTATAAAAAATGACCCACCTGCTTTATAATACCATTCTGAAATTCCTTTGTTGAAATAAATTTTCAGAAATTTTATTGTAGAAAACTATTCTAAATTTTTAGATTACATAATTTTAAATTTTACTTTCAAACTAAAAATTTATTTTACTTTTTTTGTAGTGAAAAAGCTGATGCAGCAGATTTAGATGATGTGAGTATTAATTTTAGTGACAATATAATTAAAGCAGTTTACAAAGTTCAAAAATGTTAGTCACCTTCCTTAAAAATCGTATATACATTACTTTTATAATTATATATGTAAAATTTTAAAATATTTGAAATATAAAAATAAAATTGTCATGATTGTATGTATGCATATGTATATTTCCTTTCACAACTGGAAACTTATATCTGAATTTCTAGCCTGCTTTTTCTCCCTTTCACATAATATTACATGAATATTCAAAATTCAGAGTTGTGGTTTTATTTTATTATGTTAAAAGTTTAAAAGTTGTTAGATGATCATTTTACATGAAATACAGGAAATGCTTAAGTCAGTCATTTATAGTAGTTTATGACTATAGTAGTATTCCTTTTTTATGTACATGTTTCAGAAGATCTTCATTCAAGACTATAGATCTCTTCCCTAATTAGTTGTACTGGCTAATAAAGCTAACAAAACAGAAGGAAGATTTTTCTCTTAATATGTAAGAGTTAATTAGTCCATGGGCCAGTGCTGTGGCGCAGCGAGTTAACGCCCTGGCATGCAGCGCTGGTATCCCATATGGGCACCGGTTCGAGACCCAGCTGCTCCACTTCCGATCCAGCTCTCTGCTATGGCCTAGGGACGCAATAGAAGATGGCTCAAGTCCTTGGGCCCCTGTACCTGCATGGGAGACCTGGAAGAATCTCCTGGCTGCTGGCTTTGGATCAGCGCAGCTCCGGCCGTTGCGGTCATTTGAGGAGTGAACTAGTGGATGGAGGACCTCTCTTTCTACCTCTCCTCTCTCTGTGTAACTCTGACTTTAAAATAAATAAATCTTTAAAAAAAAAAAAAAAAGATTTAACTAGTTCAAAAAGAATTCATGGAGGTGGGAGTCCCTCTTGCTCAGAAAACAGATGCTAAATCCTAAGAATAAGGAATATTATCCCTTCTGTAGGAAATACAAAGTAAGATTTAAAGTTTGAGGGAGACTTGTGTAGAGCAGGGAGGAAGAGTGTTTAAAGTAAAGGGAACTACATGTCCAAAAGGCTGTGAGGTGAGAGAGTTTGGTGTGTTCCAGGAGCTGGATGCAGGCCAGTGACCAGAGTGCAATGATGATGAGGAATGCAATAGGAGAGGTAAAAGGACAGGCAAATTTTGCAGAACTTCATATGCCATAGCGAGGAGTTTGGTCCTAAAAATAATAAAGAATAGTTGAAAGATAGTCATTAAAAAGAAGCATGCTATGGTCAACTTTCAATTTGAAAAAGCTCTCCATTGGCAATGTCTTAGAGCAAACAGGCAGTACATCAAGGAGAGCTATTGGGCGGATGTTGCAGAAGAGCTTGATGTAAGACCACAGGTGTCCATTGGAAAAGAGGTGTAGAAGA